>NC_141667.1:34120000-39120000 GCF_028749965.1 Puma concolor | reverse complement strand
TTCCCTGTCTGGTAATTCCAACATCCCTGCCACATCTGGTTCTGGTTCTGATGCTTACTCTGTCTCCTCAAGGCGAAGTTTTTGCCTTTTGGTATGTCTTGTAATTTTTTCTTGCTAACTAAGCCTGATGTACCTGATAAAAGGAATCATTGTAAATAGGCCATTACTAATGTGGTGGTAAGGAGCTGGGTGACTGTATATGTAATACTTTCAAACATTTTTTTTTGAAACCTATCAGGTATAATTAGATTGGTTGGTTGCTTCTAACATCACTGGACAAAGTGGGAAAAAAACAAACAAAAAAAGATGAGCTCAAGGATTTGAATTGCAAGCCCAAGCAAGCAAGCAAGCAAGCAAGATAGATAGAACCACTTCATGTTTCCTATGATAAATATTTGCTATTTATTTCTATTCATTCATAGTTTTAATTATAATGTGTTTCTTTCTCCTGTCCCCAATCCCTTTTTTTTTTTGCATGATCTTCACACACATAAGACTCCTTGTAATCTGTCTCAACATTTGTTTTTACCTTTAAAGTATTTTCTAAAGACTGTATTTGTTGTCTTAATTTCTTATCCAGATGGACAATCTCTAAACACTGAGGTGTTTAGATCAAGAGTTGGCAAATTTTGGTCTGTGGGCCAAAGCTAGCCCACTGATTGTTTTATTGGAATACAGCCACAGTCATTTGTTTATATACTGTCAATGGCTGCTTTCAACTACAGCAGTATGCTTGAGTAGCTGTGATAGATGTTTGGGGTACAGATGGTTGCTCACTGGGATGATAAAATTAGGTTCTGGTGCCTAGTATATGCTCTAAATCAGTATCCAGTATATGGTGCTATTTCTCTCAAAGCCAGAATTCATTAGTCTAGAAGTCAAAAAGCAGAAATGGAAGTAGCACCATTCACCATTATTCCTAGTTATCCACTAGAAAAAGTTTTGCTTACTGTTCTCGTGATCTTATGATCTGCTTGTCTATAGACCTTGATCCCAGAGAGAGTGATGCTTCCAACAGGAGACACCATAATAATTTCATTGAACTGGAAGTTAGGACTATCATCCAGCCACTCTAGCCTCCTCATGTTATGAATAAATATGCAAAGGAGGGAGTTACTGTACTGACTAGGATGGTTGATCTTGATTACCAAGGAGAAACTGGACTGCTAAAATGGAGGTAAGGAAGAGTGTGTCTAGTATACAGGAGATTTTTTAAGGTGTCTTTCAGTACTATGATGCCCTGTGATTAAAGTTATTAGGAGACTACAATAACCCATTCAAGCCAAGGCTACTAATGTCCCAGAACTTTCACAATGAATTTTTGGGTCACCCTACCAGGTAGAAACCCATGACCAGCTTAGGTACTTACTGAGAACAAAAGAAATAAAAAATGGGTATTTCAAGAAGGTAGTGTTGGGGCACCTGGGTGGCTCAGTTGGTTAAGTGTCTGACTCGATTTCAGCTCATGGTTTGTAGGTTCAAGCTCCACATCAAGCTCTGCACTGACAGTGTGGAACCTGCTTGGGATTCAATCTCTCCTGCTCCCTCTGCCCCTCCTCTGTTAGCTCTCTCTCTCTCTTTAAAAAATAAATTAAAAAAAACATTAAAAATTGAAAAAAATAAGGTAGTTTTAAACATTAGCTACAACTATGTAACCAGAAACAAGGACTACAGCTGTTATGAGTACTTTTGTTTGTGTGTGTATGTGTGTACTGTAAATAACTGTTTTTCTTCTTTCTTTTATCCGTTTATCATGTAACATAAAATGTATAATGTTACATTGTAGTACTTTAATTATTGTTAACTTTACATCACAGTGTGAAAGTACAAGATATTAAGGAGAAAAGTGAACATCACCCAAGAGCTTCGCCTTCTTTTCTGGGGAAAGTTTGCTGCATCTTCAGGGGTATTCAGGATAGTTGTATCATGTGAAATGGAAGTGTGACTTTATTATCATCTTTATTGGGATATGAAGTATGGTTTCAGAGGATTTATATGGTCACCGTTTTGATGAGGGGTGGACTGTGATGGTTAAATTCATGTGTCAATTTGGCTAGACTATGGTACCCAATAGTGTCAGACACTAGTCTAGATATTGCTGTGATGGTATTTTAAAAGTGTGATTAACATTTAAATCAGTAGACTTTAAGTCATCAGGTTTGTATCTGCCTGGTTCCTTCTTATCCTGCTAACTCAGGCTATTTCTTTATGCCTCCTACCTTCCAAAAAATCTCCAACAGAAGCAAGATTCTGTTCACTTTTGCACCCAAATTAGCAAGATCTGTGAAAGCTTCCTAAGGATTCTGTCAACACATCTGAATGGAATGAAACCATCTGATGGGATTGTAGATTCAGCAACTCAAAAAACACCCAGCTAGGAAACAAGAATCCAGTCTCTCATTATTGTAGCCAGACAGCTTCTTTGCAGGATTTGTCGTGGATCTCTCTCTTTCTTGACTTAGTGGTAGTGAAAGCCTCATACACAAGGCATGCCCACAAGGCCTATTGCTCTCAGCTCTCTTCTATTTTGGTGTTTGTATTAAATGTAAACTTGAGAGTAAATGTTTGAGTGGTAGCTGATAGCACCGAGTCTGAGTTCTTTTGCCTCTCAGTAAACCATAGCTGGGAAAAAAATTTTTTTTCAGCTATAACTACATTTGTAATGTGGAAAACAGTGCCTCCTACTTTCAGCTTTAAGGTTTATCCTAGTTCAAGGACAAAGAGAACAGTCTCATTCAACATCCCTGTACACCCTGTAGAGTGTGTTGTAAATTACTGATATGGGATGATTTTGAAAGTCTTCAGAAGCTTCTCGAAGCATGTTCTTTCATTCGTTTTCTGTTTACTTTAGTTTTCATTATAGCTTTATGAAGCCCGGCTTCCAGCTGGAATTAACTACTTGCTATTGTCATAATCACTCCATGATTTTGTTTTTACATACAGTTCCCTTAGCCTAAAATGTATGTTTCCAACCATCTTATTTCCCTTTCACGCATTACTCAGCCTCTAATGCTGTAGCACCTTGAACACCTGCAATGTATCCGAAGAAAGTGTGTACATTTGACCCTTGAACAACATGGGTTTGAACTATACAGGTCCATTTACACATGAATTTCTTTTACAAATATATGGTACAGCACTGTAAATGTATTTTCTTCTCCTTTTGATTTTCTTACTAACAGTTTCTTTTCTATACCTTTCTTTATAATGGGAATACAGCATATAACATACAAAATACAGGTCAATCAACTGTTATTTGTTAGGCTTACAGTCAACAGTAAGCTATTAGTAGCTAAGTTTTGGGGGGAGTCAAAAGTTATATACAGATTTTTTGATTACTCAGGGGTGGGCACCCCTGATTCTTGCATTATCCATGGGTCAACTGTACTGTCAGAGTATATGGCAGCAGACATTCATTTGATCTAAATTCAATGTCATCTCAGTATATAAAACTCTAAGTTAAATCATAGAGATAAAAATCAGTATATATTTTCTGAATTCTGGGAGAGATTTTGACAAAATTCAGTTTTCCAAAGGGTTAGTTTGAAACTATGTCCATAAAATTCAGGTGTTATCTCCAGTAAAAAGGTTTTTCCTCCTGCAGAGATGGAACACCATTGAACTTGATTTATTTTAAAATATCTTATTGTTTACATGTGTTTCTACATGTATGCATGTAGATACATGCATGGACTTTGAAGAAAAATTAGAAGTGATAAATGAGCAAGTTAAGATGAAATGAACCATAGTTGCATTACTCTACTGTTACACACTGTTAATGGAGATAAATGTGAAAGGTGATATAAAATTTACATACTTTATTCAAAAGCATGTACTTTATTTACATACTTTGCATTAAATCCTTTTTATTTTATATTCAATAATGTATTTGGGATGTAATATTATTCAATTAGTTGACTTCTAGGATATTGTATTTTTAATAGCTGAACCGTATTTCAGTTGCCTGGAAGTAACAAAGTATACACATTGCATTTAAAATTGTTTTTGAGCAATTTGGTTATTATTTCCAATATATTAGAAATATATTAGAAAGCCTAATTATATCCACATTTTAAACTATATCTTTACTTATAGTAATGAATTAATTTCACAAAAATAGAATTGTACAGGCAAATGTGTTCAGGTTTAGTGCTTTTGATTCAAGTTAGTAATTATCATTAACTTTGTTTTAAATATATTGCAATTAGCATGGCCCACAGATCAGTAAGAATATAAGCTGAAGCTCCCAAAACAAAGATCTGATACACATCAGAAGCAGATTCTTAACTGAAGAGAACAAATTGATGGTTACCAGAGGGGAGGTGGGTGCAGGGATGGGTTTAATGGGTGATGGGGATTAAGGAGGGCACTTTGTGATGAGCATAAGGTGTTGTATGCAACCAACTGTTGAATCACTAAATTATACACCTGAAACTAAGATTACACTGTGTTAACAAACTGGAATTTAATTAAAACTTGAGGAAAAAAAATAAAAGTGAATAGAAAAATTAAAAAAAAAAAAGATACACATCAGAGGCCACATGAGAATTGATATGATAACACTGGATTAGATGTCTAAGGAGCTGAGGGAAGAGGGGGAGGACAAGGAGGATAGACAGACAAACTTCGCAGATCAGCCAAAGGAAAAGGAAACTGATAGAGGATCTCAGAAAATAAGAATGTGTCCTTTTATGTAAAGTAGAATTTCAAGAAGGATGTGAGCAATAGTTTGAATGGTGTGTGATCTATACATTCATTCACTGAGTTCTTTTGTAATTCAGTAAGTATTTATTGAAAGCCAAAATATGTATTAGGTACTATGAGCATGGACATAAATAAATTAGACACATCTTCTACCAAGAAGCTTGCAGCTTACAATTCATATTAAAATACAAATGTAATCAACTCTACTAGTAGATAAGAAGGTAAATGTAGCAAAACAGTGACATTAGTACATAATCAATGAGTTCAGAAATTATTTAGATAAAGGAAAAATATGATCAATTACTTTGAATAAATGTTTGATATAGGATTAAGTGGAATTTTTCACTTAACCAATTATGGGTGGATTAACTGATTAAATGCTGCTTTATAATTTTATATTTCTCCAATGACAAGCTATCCAAAATACTACTAACTGACTAATGTATTAAATTTATCAATAAATATAATAATAAGGCACTATTGGACAGCCTTAAGTATTGTTGAATTGTAACACTCCTTTAGTTTATATAGAAGAAATTTGAATTTTTTGGCAAATGAGTCATAAAGAAGAGAAAAGTAGCAGAAAAAAAGTCTAATAAACAAATTAATAATATAGATTAAGAAAAGAATTAGCTGGATTGTTTGATCTTTTGTTGCAGTTACTGGATGATTCCCAAACAGATTCTATATTCTTCATTGGTAGAAACCATGCATGCCTTAAACTTAGTTGTTCTTTCTCAAAGATCTTTTCAGAGAACTATAAACACAATTGTTCAACAAACCAATGAACGATTGAAGATAAATGAAGATAAAGGAAAAAGAAAATGTACTAGTACTAGAAATTTCACTATTATTGTTGCTTGGGCCAATAAAACTCCCTCATCTGTCTGAAGGCATTTGAAAAGATATCCCCATATCCATGAATTTACTTTCACTTTGTTCTGCCCACATCATTTTAATTAATATTTTTATTTTTAAGTTTTTAGTTAAATATCATTTAGTTAACATACAGTATAATATTATTTTCATAGTGTACAATGTAGTGACATGTTAATTTTTTTCAGTAAAAACAGTTTTAAAAATGATATTTATTTTTTTAATTATATAAAATCAGGCAAGTAGGTACTTATATTGTCACTTTTCCTAAGCTATCTATATTTCCAATATTATTCCACAAGTCAAAGCATTAAAAATGACATTTTGAGGGTAACTTATGCTAATTTTAAGAATCAAATATTTTAAAATGACTCCCACTAATATGGTTATCCACCTTAAATTTTACCAGTGAAGTGACTGATCAAGATCCTGTGTCACTATAAAGGGAGGTGAGAACAGAAGGGAGCTTTGAAGTGACATGCTTTAGAGTTTAGCTGTAAAGTTTGATGAGACTCAGCATTTAGCCTGTCAGCCTGTTGGTCTGGAAGTACATTACTTATAAAATTAACAACAAAAGAACAAAATGCTAACATTCTTAGGATGAGGGAAATGGGATTCTTTCAAACATTTGTTTTCTTTTCCATATCTGCAAAAGGGTTTTGAACTCAGATCTGTATACATAATTTTGTAGTTCTTTGTTCTGTAATGCAGGCATTTGTTATAGCAAGGAAAAAGTAATGTTTATAGCATGAGTATGAATTTTGAAGGTGATGGAAATTCTATAAAGACCAAGGTAAAGATATTTTAATGGAAATTCTGTTTCTACAACAAAACCCTTACTAATTATAGACAACGTGTTAGTAAATTCCCTTGCCCACTGACTTTTCTCATGCTTTTCGGTTAATGTGGTAAGGAAAAAAATTAACACAATAATTCCTGGAACCTGTACTTCTGGATTCTCATACAAGGTCCATGGAGAGGCAAGGAAAGATTCCATTCCCAAAAGGAATTATGGTATTCTGAAGACAATATTTAACTTTCCATTGTCTCAGTAATAAAGAAATTAATATCTATAAATACTTTGGAGTCAATGTCTTTGGTGTCCTGCACATATACATGTCCAATGATGACTAAGACAATGAAAGCGAAGGCCATACACCCCAGCCAGGATTTCTCAACAGAAGCACTAATGCAGTTTTGGTCTGGATACTTCTTTGTTGTGGTTAAATGCCCTGTTAGTTATTTAGCAGCCTTTTAGCCTCTTACCACTAGATTCCAGGAGCCCCTGTTCCTTAATTATGATGATCAAAATGTGTCCAGATGTTGCCAAATTCCTCCTGTGGTCAAAAATCATCCCCTGTTGTGAACCCCCAATTGACCTAGTATCTCTTTAAGTCAAAATAGCAGGAGCTGAGGAAAGTACCATTCCCAAAGTGAACGTGCATGTTTAAAATTCTTATGTTGACCATTCTAAGAGTCTTTATCTATTGATCTGGAACCATAAGTCTTACAATTTTTGTAATGGAAACAAATTTTACGTTAGTCATGTGATGTGCATAGTATGAGGCACATAAAAGTTGAGAGATTTACCTCCATTTGCCCAAATTATTCTATAATCAAACCAGAGTTAGAACAGGCTCATCAACTCCAGTTCAAGTTTTTCACTAGATGAAATTTATAGTAAACTATAAATTCTGTTTCATTTCAAAGAGTATGCTGATTCAGAGCAAACAAATTGAACTCATTCATTGCACATCAAAAACACACAAAGACCTACACACGCGCGCACACACACACACACACACACACACACACAGGTGGAGGGGAGGGTATTTGCATACCCATTCATAAAAATTTATCCCATTTTTTTTGCTTTAAGATGTACATTGTTTTGTGCCAGTTGGATAAAGGAATAAAAACAAAGCGAATCCATAAATTAAAGTTCTAAGTGGCTGTACTATTAACTCTAATCAGTTTATTTTTTTTTTTTTTTAATTTTTTTTTTTTTCAACGTTTTTTTTTATTTATTTTTGGGACAGAGAGAGACAGAGCATGAACAGGGGAGGGGCAGAGAGAGAGGGAGACACAGAATCGGAAACAGGCTCCAGGCTCCGAGCCATCAGCCCAGAGCCTGACGCGGGGCTCGAACTCACGGACCGTGAGATCGTGACCTGGCTGAAGTCGGACGCTCAACCGACTGCGCCACCCAGGCGCCCCAACTCTAATCAGTTTATAAAACTTTTTTTACAGATTGCATTTGTAGGTAGCTATAATTTAATCAAAAGTCACAGTCCAATTCAAATGAGATTGAGATTTCAAAGTGAGATTTTAAAAAAATGTCTTCAGGTCAAATGTTTTAGCATACTACTGATAAAATAATATAGTCACAATTATAATAATCATAGTGATAATAACTTTTCTTCAATCACATTCCTTTAAATGATTTTATTATTTATTCAATCTGCACAACAATCTTAAGAAATAAATGACAATTTCCCCCATTTTACAAATAAGAAAACTGGGGTTTGGGGAGAACATGAGGGCAGGGAGTTTAAGTAATTTCCCTGGAATTGCACAGTTAGGAAGCAGGGGGGCCAGAGGTTGACCAGTGTCCCACACAACCCCCACTAAAAATCTTTTTAATTAATTCGTTTGCTCTCACTCATTCATAAACCATTTTTTAAGGATTTGAAAATATAACTTGACCTTGTCGCTAAGGCTAACCATATGCTTGAAAGTGAAGTTTTTATTTTTGCAGTCTTAGTGAAAGGAGGGAAAATGTCTGAGTGAAGGACTCTTCTATTGCATGTCGGACAGCTAACTGTTACTTCGATATCTCTAATAGAGGTGTAAGTGTCACAAAGCTCATTCCCTGATGTTTAAATATGCACTTTCAATACTCTCCTTTTGATAGATCCTTATCCCTTATAACCCAGATTTTACTTATGCTGTATATGTATTTTTTTCCACTTATGCCAATCTAATAGTGAGAGAGCTATCTTAAACCTTCAGGGTCAAAATACAATTCAGAACACATACATCTAAGATACCCAAGAAGTATGACATTTTATGCCAGATACCTATGAAAATAAAAATGTAATATATGCTTAACAGCAAGACACACATTTGAAAATAAATGACCCACATACAATCTTTTGCAACTGAAAAAAAAAAGTGAAATAAAATGGACATTTTGGTGTAACATTCCAAGATCCGAATAAATTATCTTTTAATGTTTCAGTGAGATAAATGTTTTCATATCCTGACATTTTGATTCTACAAAAGATTATTACTGTGATTTTTCTATAAACATTGCATTTCAAATTTTTGTGGACTACAGTCCTTCTGCCAATCAATAATGTGTTGATTATCATGCCAGTGTTATGATGTTACAAACAGAAACATGTCCTTACTTGTGACACTGTGTTATATAACTTGTGTTATAAAATTAACACTATTACGCGTAAAGAATAATTGCAATAAAGCGCATATTTACCCACTTTTGATTGTTATCTTAAATTCCAAAATCTAATTTTTGCCCAAATCAATAAAGTTATTTTACAAATGTGTAATTCCTACGGAAAAATCTGTCCTTTGAGGAACACATTTTAAACATCCATGTTAACGATTAGAAGCATGCATGCATATTGAATTCATAGGGCTTCTAGCAGAGAAAAATACTATCAGCAAAATAGATTCCTTACAATGCTGATTTATGCTATCTAAATACACATGGGGGAATTAGCACAATATATTTTTCTGCTTATAAATAGAAATTTAAGTAATTAAGTAATGGCTCACAGAATAGGACCCTCGTATTCTGGAAATATTTTGGAGAAAGCGTCTGACATGCTGGAGTTAGATATATAAACTATATCGCCGCTCAGGAATATTTAGAATATTTCAGATACTAGAAATGACATAGCCTTTGTGTATGGTATGCCTTTAGTACAATTTAGAGCACCATTTGTCCTCAAGTAGGTCTATTTAAAGTATAATTGACTGCCCTGGCAATTATTGTGAATGGCAGCTGTCTGCTGGTAAAAAGGCATATATATAATGAGGGAGAAAGGATCAAATACATGCAATAGAAAAGAAAAGCATAAAGAAAATATCTATATGAGGTATTTTAGGCCAGATTTTATACTTGAAAAGGGACAAGGCCTATTAGCCATTTCCAATTAGGGACTATAAAAAAAAATGAATGAAAGTACTCATCTATTTATGAAAAGCAGCTGGGACTCCCCAAACCCAAAACTAGTGAAAGTTTATTTGTTCTAAAATTGTTACAGCTTACAGCATTTCATTTATTTTCATTAACTACATTAGGTTTTGTGAAAACTTTCTTGTATCATGTACCTTTGGCAACACACAAAACACCTTGCTTTGTTTTTCTCCTAAATAGCTACATAATTAGATGGATTATTTCATGTGTCTGTGCCTATGTTTGCTGAAGAGAACAAGCCAGATAAATTAGCACTTAGCAGAACTCACAATAGCACATAATATGCCCTTGTGTTTCGTATAAAGCTTTATTTGTCATTCACGGCTGGTTGGCAAAACTGACTTTGCTTTTGAAAATGACAGGTGGTACTCTGGTGAGCTCTGTATGGAAAAAGAAACAACCTTCACCAAGACAGTTTCTGTCAATAGCTTCCATGATTTAGTATTCAATCTGGGCTTGTGTTTCTTCTAAAGTTCTGATTCATTTGCATCTCTTAGGTCTGGCATCATCAAGGCTCTGTAATAATTGGGATTCTATACCACAAGTCTAGAAAGGCAGGCTTCCTCTCATCTCTGCAGGCCTGATTAAAAGACAGGTGAAGTTCAGTATATTTCAATAAGCCTCAACATTCCATGTCAGGAATCAATAGCCCTCCTTCTTTTTTTAGGGGTTATTAAATTGCAGCTGTAACATTAGCCTTCTTTATCTAATTGATTGTCTTTTCACAGGGCTAAGAAAATCAATAGCAGTCAATGGGACTGCCCTGTTTTTACCTAATAGATGTTTTCTCCTAATTGGCTGCCTGGGTGGCTTCACCGAGCTCAGTATGTTTTCAGAAGTCCACAGTATGTTGCAACCCTTGTAAACTATTTTACCCTGTACAACAGTTATTGATTTTATAATGAAATCTAGAAAAATCAATAGCAATCAGGAATATAGATCAGGATTCCTAGGTACATTATGACAAAGGGCAAACTCACTTTGCTACCACTTCAAACTGTGATCCAATTAAATGTGTCCTTAAAACATTACATTTTCCAAAGACTTTGATCAAAGTCACTTGATTTGTTGCCCAAGACCTGGCTTAAAATCTAAGACTCGCAATATGTCAATAAAAAAATGTAATTCAAAAATAATAGTTTTTAATTGACCATTTCTTTATAAAATGAAGTAAAGAAAAATCATTAAGGATAAATGATGAATTTGCTAGGAAAACAATGTGACCTATCAAAAGTCAATGTATATTACAATGTATAGTCAACTGGAGGGTTCATAATAAAATGTATACTTTTAAGTGCAAAAATATATTCAGTTGACTTGCCTAAATCTTTACATTTATATCATCCTAGTAAGCAAACTGCCCCAAGTGGGAGACAAAAGTATCTTCCAGCTGGTCGTGCATTGCTGAATCTGCGTTCAAATTCCATCTCTGAATGGTATTATATTTTTGTCTCCGAATCTATTTTGAATACTTACCTGTATAAATAAGGCAATGTTATAAATCAGTTTGTGCTATAAGTGGGCTATGAAGTTCCCAGGAACAACTGTGTCCTCTTTTTCAAAAGTCACAATTTAAAAGATATGGCTATTAAGTATGGCTTTTATATTTTATTCTTTTAATATTTTTTTATTTATTTATTTTTGAGAGAGAGAGAGAGAGAGAGAGAGCACAAGTAGGGGAGGTGCAGAGAGAGAGGGAGGCACAGAATCTGAAGTAGGCTCCAGGCTCTTAGCTGTCAGCACAGCACTTGACACAGGGCTTGAAATCACGAACCACGAGATCATGACCTGAGCTGAAGTTGGACGCTTAACTGACTGAACCACCCAGGCACCCCATAAGTATGGCTTTTAAAATTTTATTTCCTGGGGCAGCTGGATGGCTCAGTTGGTTAGGCAACCAACTTCGGCTCAGGTCATTATCTCACAGTTTGTGGGTTCAAGCCCCGTGTCAGGCTCTGTGCTGACAGCTCAGAGCCTGGAGCTTGCTTTGGATTCTGTGACTCCCCCTCTCTCTACTCCTCCCCTGCTCACGCTCTGTGTCTCTCTGTCTCTCAATAATAAATAAACATTAAAAAATTTTTTTTTAATTTTAAAAAATTATTTCCTGAGAGAAATAAATGGTCTTTATTTCTAAAGGACAAAGAGAATAAAAGTCTTATATACATAGATATATTTTTTCTACATTTGCCTTGCTCTTGCTGACTTCTATTGTTTACTACTAATTATTATAGAACTTAATTTTGGAATCTTGTCATTTGTCTTGATATCTTGAATTCTAGACGAATATGTCTCTCAGATATAGTCTGAATGCCTTTTTTTTTTTTTTTTTTTTTTTTTTTTTTTGGCTCTGGGTGAGATTTGCATGTCTGTATTCTTAAATTCCACTTGTTTTGGTTCCCACCTAATAATACACCAAAGAGCAAAAAGTCAGAAATCTCCACCTAGGGCTTGCCATTTTATGAACAATGCTCCCTTTTTCCTTGTTATGACAACAAACTGGACATTGTCATTTCTCAACCTGGAATCATAGGCTCCAAAGCAGTTTCCTAACACTTTCCAGATTAGCATGCACGTAGCTTACTTCATCACTCTTCACTGAATTGACATGCCCTGCTAAAGTGTCGTGCCACTTAATATGCCTAAGCATGATGGGGATGACAGTTCCATAGTCAATGACAGTCAAGCCATGTCTGTGAAGCTGTCTCCAGCTCTAAAATCACATATCTTATGTATATGTTGATTTGACCTCAGCTCCACCAGCTCTTCCTCTATTATCTGGCAAATGAATAAATAAATAAATTACACCATAAACCTAACGCCACTTACAGGAATTGGACTTTCACTTGCATGGCACTATTCTTAAGGAATCCAGAGTCAAGAAAATCTCAAGTAAAGATTCTTTTATTTCACCAAGCTTTGTGGAATGGGGTAGGGACTGAGGGTGGGGAAAAACAAGGAAGATAATGATACCTTCTCAAGCTGAACAGAGACAAATGTCAGAGAAAGACACTAAAATGTCAACCAGACACTGTCAATAATGTCCACGTGCCTCAGTACATAATGCCGGTTTGTCTAGTTTAAAGAGTAAATCAGTGTCCTTTCTTGCTTTGCAGCAGGGACTAAATAACAGTGAAATAAACAAAGTTCGTTTTCTGTGCCCATGCCCCTCCCCTCTGGGGGCCTTCTCTCAGTTCTCAGGCACTCAGGACCATGCAGTACTTTTGCTCTCCTATCTCCTATTTATAGATCCTCAGGACAGACCATGATGAACTGTTTCATCCTGAGTGTGAATGACTGATAAAGTTAAACATATCATCTCTCCTAGGCACAGCAACTTTTAATATGGGTCAAAATTTAATGCCAAGAGTATGGATCATTAGTATTGAAACTTTAGGTCACAGATATGGGGGTTGGCATTTTTTGAGACTCATTTTATACAAAGTATTAAGTTCTCATAGCATTTTTGAAGTAAGAACATGGTAAGAAGGTTACAGTCGAACATAATATAAAATGCATAAGAATAAGAAAACTAAAATATGTACAATTTGTGAGTTCTGTATTACCAAAGATGTTGTTTTATTGATACAGGTATCTCAGCCGCTTACAAATATGTGAAGTGCTTTTTGCCTAGAAAAAAAATCTGATTGGGTTATTGTGCTAGCTAGGGCCTTATGTGTCATCAAATGCATTAAAATTTATGAGCCAGTAAATTAACTTCAATTACCCCAATATTCATCCTCATTTTGATAAGTAATCAACAATGTGGATTCTTAAAGCAAGAAAATTTTCCATGACCGAAGTATCGATGTCTGCCATCAGAAGGTTTTGGCTGCGACGTTGGTATTTCTTTGGTTTGTGCATGAGATAGTATCCAATGGTTCAATCTTATTTCCCTTTTATTCCCGAGGAGATCTTAGCCTTTTTGAAGACAAGAGCACTACTATGTTCAAGCCTAAGTATAAAAGGATTAAATATGTATATGTGTAGGCATATATGTATATATGTGCACGTACATAATGAACCTATATGCATAAATGTATTCCTAACACACATGCGTAGATATACGTAAATATACGCACATGCGTAGACATCTCTCCACACAGTAGTGCTATGCCTCTTCAACCAAACAAATTTCAAAGACAAGATTGTTCTTTCTACATTTCCACTGAAGAGATCATTAAAAAATGACATTATCAAGTTATAAAATAATGTTCACAATGCAGCTTTTGCTCCTCAATCTCCCCCTCCTCCTCCTTCATTAACATCACCACTGTCATAATTATTATTATAAACAGAATGCAGTTATAGTTCTAATGCTAAAGATAGTGATTTTGTGGCTTTGTTCATTTGAAGGGCTGTAGTTATCTTTTTATACACTTTTCTCACATCTCAATTAACTCAACTCAAGAGATCCCTTTAGATCCCCAAACATAAAATATTTCTATCAGAGAGCAGGGGCAAATGAAGGGAAACACTCATCTTTTTCTTTCTTGTCTGAGTGCCATTTTCAGGATTGGGAACAAGTACACTCCATTTGAATCCCAATAATCTAAACACTTTTTTGATTCTTTTCTTTTTAACCTCCCGACATCCGAAAATGGGCCATTGCTCTTAAACTTTTTAGGGCATTCTGTTTTTAAATTAGAAAAAAGGAATGCAGTTTTAAGCAAAGAAGTTTAGCTATAAGTTTAATTTACAATCTTAAATTTAAATCCTCATATGACAGATCAACAATAATAATCATTCAATCATTTTATTTGTATTTCTAAAACAGTATATTTATTATGCTTTTGTCAGAAGCATATGAATTGATGATTCGGTGTCTGTTTGATCACAGTATAGGAGAGGAGCAGTTCTCAGGTGCCTGGATAAGGTCATATGAAATGGCCAGCAAAGGACAGGTACACAGCCAGGAAATGAATGAAATATTTTAAATGAAAGACCTCCTGCTTCCTCCATCGAAGTTAAGTTAAAAGTAGTGTATTCCATTTGGATTGCCTTTTCCCTTCCCTTTATAGACTGTGCCAGATGAAAGTCATAAGTAATATGAAGAATGTAATCACTAGACAATCATGTTTATTACACTGAGAACTGAGAACTCTTCAAGAATGAGCAAGAACAAGGGGTTTATCTGTGATCTTTGCAAAAAAAAAAAAAAAAGCCAGATGATTTAGGAACTGAGACAAAATGATGATAGCATAGTGGCTAAATCCTAACCTCTGCAGGCTGGTTTGTCACAGGTTATTGAAAAGCCTATTGGCAACAACACAGTCTGTCTTGAGTTGGAAATAGTTATTGAATACAGGTCCGTCTCTGACAGCATAATGAGCCATAATTGTTACAACACTTGGACTTCACATGAAAATGAGAGTAACCTTATGCAGTATCCATCCTGAAGTGGGTGTTCATGACTTTTAAATATTGCTTAGATTTTTGCATCTGAAAGATTATAGATGATCTATCTAGCTGGTTTACCAAGTGAGAACATGTTTGATCATGGCTCTTATCATGAAAATAGGAGGCATATTAAAAATCATGAAAATAATTTCTTCCAACACACTTATTTATGTTCTGCTTATGTCACAAAAGGAACATGATTTCAAAAGAAATTAATAGCTCCACTGGGATACCAGCTGTGACAAAGACACTCTTTGACACTGTGGTGATGCTGTGTATGTGTTCAAAATTGAACAGATGCCTCGTGGAAAACTGACATTGAGAGATGTAATAGAGTAATTGCAGATTAAAACACCCTCCCACATTCTATGAAGAATCGCCTAATTTTTTAGAGATTTATTTCTATGTACACTAAAAGGCTAGTCTGACATGTAAAGACAAAATTTCTCACAAAATAGGGAGTAACAGTGAATGTTCTATAGAAATGGAAAAGAAAAGAAAACCCAACTCTGCTTCCACCTAGGAAAGTGGTTTCTATCTAGCCTTAAATCCTTACTAGACCTAGTCTTCCTTAGTCTTCTGGGAATTAGGAGAAAGGAGGGAAGTGGAGAGTTCAGGCAGAGTAAGAGGGGTCACAGAAGGATGGTATGATACGAGGGTAAAATGAAATTCCTTCTATGCTCTTATTTGTTGAGGGCTATCATTCTGCCTTAACTCTGCAACCCATGTTCTCCAGTATATGCTATATCATTTATTATTGTTTTAATATAATTATGCTATTTAATATGTGTGGTGTTTTGGTGACGGAATTCACTTGAGTTGAGGCACTCCTTCATTTAATATATATTCAGAGCATGCCTGTGTTCCTGATATTCTTCTGGTACTGGGTGAAGAAAACAAAATCACTGCCCTCATGCATCTTAGAAGGTAGAAGGTTATTATGAAAAAAGAAGACGTTTTCTATTAACCTAAACTCACTGTTTAATGATGGTGAGCAATTCGGTAATCCGTTAGTCTCAGTTTTAGATTCTAATTCTAGGATATGAGAGCTTTTTTTCTACCTGATTCCAGCAAAGATTATTTAAATAAATATTTATTAATATATGCAAATAGAATCCTATACACTGATATAATTATATGTGTTAATATAATTAATTCCCAGTCTGGTAGCCGGTAGTCACAAACCATCCACCCTACCTTAAATTCAGATGACTTTTTTCAGATGTCATTATGATATTACTATTCTTCGAGTAATCATATTTGCAAATCTGAATTCTTTTAAATTATTCTCCATCTTCAATGTTCAGAAGTTAATCAGTCATCAAGAGCTGCTATTTTTTTCTGTGAATTTGCTTTTACATTCTTTTACCTAATTTTCTAGGAAACATGCTTTTCAAACTTAATAAATTACTCCAATAAACTCCAAGCAAAACCTGAATTATAGTCTTCAGAAATTTCAAATGATTTTCCAAGCATATCTCCCTTCATATTGCAATGCACAATCTACCAAGTAGTTGAAATTTGTCTTCACTCTATACTTAGCTAAATTTTAAAAAATATATTATTTTAAAATATATTAATACATCCTGTCAATGTATCAATAAGTTATTGTTATCTAATAATAACTCATATACGTATTTTATGGAGAAAATTGAAAAAAATCCCCTAAGAAGGTGGCAAAATAAAAAAAAAAAATAATAATCCACAATACCACCATAAGTTATAATGTTAATTTTTAAAATTTATTTATTTATTTTAAGAGAGAAAGAGGGAGTGAAGGGAGGGGCAGAGAGAGAGAGAGAGAGAGAGAGAGAATCCCAAGCAGTCTCCAAGCTGTCAGCAAAGAGACTGATATGGGGCCCAATCCCATGAACTGTGAGATTGTGATCTGAGCCGAAATCAAGAGTCAGACAGAAGCTTAACTTAATGAGTCGCCCAGGCACCCCTAATCTCTTAACTTTTTAATAAATGGATTCTCAGTTTATTTTACACTTACAAAAACAGGTATTGTGATATGCCTACTAAAAAAATAATAATAATGGGGCACCTGAGTTAGTCAGTTAAGCATTCAATTCTTTTTTTTTTAATGTTTATTTATTTTGGGGAGAGATAGAGACAGAGCATGTGTGGGGGAGAAGGGAGAGAAGGAGACACAGAAACCAAAGCAGGCTTCAGGCTCTGAGCTGTCAGCACAGAGCCCCACGTGGGGTTCAAACTCACCAACTGTGAGATCATGACCTGAGCCAAGGTCGGAAGCTTAACCAATTGAGCCACTCAGGCACCCTAAGCATTCAACTCTTGATTTTGGCTCAGGCCATAATCTCCTGGTTTGTGGGATGGAGCCCCAGGTTGGGCTCTGTGCTGAGACAGCAGAGCCTGCTTAGTTAGGATTTTCTTTCTTCCTCTTTCTCTGCCCTTCCCCTGCTCTCTCTCTCTCTCTCTCTCTCTTTCTCTCTCTCTCAAAACAGATAAACGATAAAAAAATAAAAAAATAAAAATGAAATAAATTAAGATGTCATTTACACAAAAGGAAATGCACCCATATTAAGTAAGCAGGTTAAGAATTCTGCAGCATTTACAACAGGTATTTGGGGAGGAGAGTTCCACACACCACCAAGCAATGCTCTGTGACACCAACTGGGTGTTCTACGATTTAAGTCAATTCTGATACAATCTACCCTAATATAGTGCCAGACCCCACAGAATAAGGACTCCATTCCTGCAAACTGCCCATAACATAAACTTCAGATGCCAGTCGCAAGTCCACATTGTCATCTGTGCTTCTGACGAACTAAAGATCAGAGGCTCCAGGGACACCTGTGTGGCTTAGTTAAGTGACTGACTCTTTGATTTCAGCTCAGGTCATGATCTCATGGTCATGAGATCGAGCCCTGCATCGATTTCTGAGCTATGTGTGGGGCCTGCTTAAGATTCTCTCTCTCTCTCGCTCTTCTCTCTTCTTTCCCTCCACCCCTCTTCCCTGCTCAAACTCACTCTCTCACTCAAATAAAAATGTTTTTTTAAAAGTTACCAGAAAAGATCAGAGGCTCCAACAACCCCTTTCTTGTGTTTGATTAATTTGTCAAAGCAGCTCGCCGAACTCAGAGACATTTTATTTAGTAGATTACCAGTTTATTATGAAGGGATAACTCAGGAACAGCCAGTGGAAGAGATGAGCAGGGAAAGGTATTAATAGAAAGAGCTCAGAGCCCTGAAGATCTTGCTGGGATTGGAGTTTAGATTTTTCGAGAAGTGGTATATTAGGCCTTGCTTTAGGCCATGGTCCATACTGTCAATTAATAGCCTCTGCAGTTTCCAAGCTGTATATTCAGATTTGTCATTGTGGAATATGTTAACCATATCTCCACTCTGCATGTGTCTGACCTATGGTCTCCCAGCATTATTTATTTATTTATTTATTTATTTATTTATTTATTTTTTAATTTTTTTTTTTTTTTAATGTTTACTTATTTTTGAGAGAGAGACAGAGACACAGCATAACCATGATGGGACAGAGAGAGAGGGGGACACAAAATCTGAAGCAGGCTCCAGGCTCTGAGCTGTCAGCACAGGGCCCAACGCGGGGCTCGAACTCACGGACCTCGAGATCATGAGCCGAGCCGAAGTCCAATGCTTAACGGACTGAGTCACCCAGGCACCCCTCCCAGCATTGTCCTACCTCTGTGCTGTTCTGTTCTCAAACCTATAATGGCCACTTTCTGTTCAGCCTTATGTAGTGTTGCCCTGCTCTTGGCCTCAGACTTGAAGAAAAGCCTCACACAACTTCCTGATGACTCTCTCCACAGATCTCTACGATCTAGAGGCCTGTCCAGGCTCCAGCTACTCTTAAGTTTGTAGGATTCTCCTTGGACCCCAGTTTTTTGTGCCATGGTTAGGAAATTGTTTCCTGCAGAGGTCTGGATAATCCATAAGATCAAATCATAAGTTCCTCTTTATTTGGGCATCATGGTGTTGCCCTTCTGTTGTCCATTATCTGAAAACACACACCAATTATATTTTTCATCACTTAGTTTTCAATGGGAGAGCTAGTCCAGTACTAGCTACTGTCATAGCTCCAAACAAAAGTTCATATTTACTGTTTGAATATTTTTTCACTTGTCAACAAATAATAAACATTTTTTCATGCCAACATGATTTTTAAAACTGTACATAATATTCTATTACAAAAGTGAAATGGTTTCTATAACATATCTTCTGTTAAATCTATACCATAGATCAGGCCAAATGTTTTCCAGAAACAAATTCACTTAATCCTCACAACATATATATTAAGTAAAGGTACAACACTTAATTTTTCACATGAGAAAACAAAAGCATGGAAAATAAAAATAACTTACTGAAAATCATCAAAGAAGTAAATAACTAATGTTTAAGCTTAACTATAATATATAGTTTAATCCCTATGTTTTTAACTCAAAATCGAAAGTATCTTTTTTAAAATTTTTTTTTAACATTTATTTATTTTTGGGAGATAAAGGCAGAGCATAAGCGGGAGAGGGGCAGAGAGAGAGGGAGACAGAATCTGAAGCAGGCTCCAGGCTCAGGGCTGTCAGCACAGAGCCTGACGCTGGGCTGAGATCATGACCTGGGCCTAAGTCGGACGTTTAACGGACTAAGCCACCCCGGCGCCCCCTATTTTTTTTTTTTAATTTTTTTTTTCAATGTTTATTTATTTTTGGGACAGAGAGAGACAGAGCATGAACGGGCGAGGGGCAGAGAGAGAGAGGGAGACACAGAATCGGAAACAGGCTCCAGGCTCTGAGCCATCAGCCCAGAGCCCCACGCGGGTCTCGAACTCACGGACCGCGAGATCGTGACCTGGCTGAAGTCGGACGCTTAACCGACTGCGCCACCCAGGCGCCCCTATTTTTTTTTTAATTTAAGCTTTTGATTACAGTTAGTTAACATATAGTATTATATTAGTTTCAGGTGTACAATATAGTAGTTTAACACTTCCATACAACACCCGGAGCTCATCACAAGTGCACTTTTTAATCCTATCACATTTACCTCTTCACCCTGCCTCCCCTCTGGTAACCATCAAGTTGTTTTTATAATTAAGAGGCTATTTCTTGCCTTCTCTCTCTCTCTCTCTCTCCCTCTCTCTCTTCCTCCCTCTCTTATTGTTTTTCCCTTTGCTTATTTGTTCCTTAAGTTCCACATGTGGGTGAAATCATATATTTGTCTTTCTCTGACTCACTTATTTCATTTACCATTATACTCTCTAATTTCACCTATGCTGTTGTTGCAAATGCCAAGATTTCATTGGTTTTTTATGGCTGAGTAATATTCCATTTTATATATATATATATATATATATATATATATATATATATATAAAATATTCCACTGTATATATATTATTCCTTGTATCACAGTGTGTGTGTATATATATATATATATATATATATATATATATATCTCACATCTTTATCCATGCATATATGGATGGACACTTGGGCTGCTTCCATATATTGACTATTATAAATAATGTTGCTATAAACATAGGGGTGCATGTATCCCTCTGAATTATGTTTTCGTATTCTTTGCGTAAAAACCCAGTAGTGGGGTTATTATTAAAAACCCAGCTGGCTTATAACATAGTTCTGTTTTTAACTCAAAAGTATCTTTGATAGATGAAAAATAGTATCGTACTTGAGTTAAGAATTTATTAATACAAAAGTTTAAATTTTTCATAGTTTAACTGAACATAAATGATTCAAATTTTATGACTTACTGGTTTATCTTATTTGATCAATTTTCCCTGGGATGTTCAAATTTTATCTCTAAGAACTTTTTATATATAAAATATTAATCTACCAATCATTTATTGTATGCTTGTATGCTACCTCTGCTTTTTACAAATAATGTCAATCATATTACAAAATTATATGTGTTCACCTTTATGTTTTAGGGTATTTTTATTTTGTTTGTCTCATTTAAATTTAACCATTAATTTCTTTCCATTCTTCAGTTCCTATTACCAAGAATGTATTAAACATTATATTATTGATTTAAGCTATAACAACTTTATATATAAAATATTTAAATATTTGTAAGTATGTTTCTGGGCTTTCTATTTCACTTATTGTTCTGATTGACTATTTTGTCATTATTTTAGTGTATAATAGTGTATTTATTTAATTAGTTTAGCTCTATGATATATAGCTATATGATGTATATGATATATAGGGAAAGTGGATTTCCCTTTTCAGTAACTATTTTTATCAAATATTTGGAATTATCTTTGCCTTTCTACATTCCAAACTTTGAACCTGAGAATAAGTTTGTCAAAGTACCTGTGTATATGTGTGTGTATTTTTATTCATAGGCATGTTTTATATCATATTTTACATATACCCTTATTGATAAAGTCTTAGAATTTTAACTTCTAAGATGAGAAAACATACTTTTCTTCATATTTTTATTATTAAAATATTTTTATTTTATTAAATTATTTATTTTATATATTAAATATATAAATATTTTATATATTAAACACATTATTTATAATTATTAAAATTAAAATATTATTCAATATTTTAAAATTTTATCACACACATCTACACATTTTTAGAGTTATTGCCTAAAGTATTTTTTTATTGCCATTGTGAATGTAATATTATTCATTTTAATTTTCTATAGGTTATCAATAGCATATTGAAAAGCTATTTCACTTTGGATATTAATCTTATAGCCAGTCACCTTACTGCAGATTCTTAATATTCCCTTTAAATTTTAAGTAGGCTGTGTTGGAAGTAACAAAATAGTTACTATCCTGAAATAAGACAAATTATATTTAGAAATGTAATTGTTTGATAGATACTTTATTTTTCTCACATATCTGCAATGTCTAAAATTTTAAGAAAAGTATTTAATTATAGTTGTGGTAAAGGACATGCTTCTCTAATACTTAATTCTAGTAAGTGTTTCTAAAGTTTCAACTATAAAAGTAATGTTGGCTGTAGTTTAAAGTAAACTATTAATCATTTTAAATTATATTCTATTTACTTTTATCATTAAAACATAGAAATTTAATCACATGTATTTAACATCAATTTGGATGATCTTCTCCTTACATTTTATGGTGCAGTGAATCTTATAAAAACATTTCCTTTACATTGTCAATGTAAATTCTAAAAGTTAAAAAACCAAAATTTTAAACCAAAATAAAATGATTTGTTTTTATTAAACCAATGAACACTGTATAATCAAATATTGTTATATTCAACTAAATTATCCTTAAAGCAAATTTAATTGTTTTCATATTTTAATATATTCCCTTACTTTTTATGTTTCTTGATTACATTAGTTATTTTGTTTTTTACAATGTTTGCCTTTTGCTAAAAATTATATCAACAATTCATTTGTCAATTCTATAATATTGTCCTTAATTTGCTTTTTAGTTTATAAATCTTTTTCTTCTGCTTTGCTTAGGTTTATTTTGGTGTTTCCTTTCTACATTACTCAGATGAATGTTTAAATCCTTTATTTCCATTTATTATTTCTTGACAAAAAGTTATATTTGTGCCTAACAATATGTATCTGCTACATAGATTTTCTAAAGCAGTCCAACCACCTAAGTCAAAACTAATCTTATTATCTGAGCAACATATTGGTGTGTACAGAGCAGGAGACACATTAGTGTTTTCCATTTTCTGTAGAACCATTTTCTGCACCACCATGGATGAATATATGTTAAATCATTAATTTTGTTGAGGACTCACAAATCGGAAGTTGTTCATTTTGGAGGAAAAAAGAAGATATCTTTGGAAGTCAGATATACTATTCCCAAAAAGAAATGTTTTGTTAGAATGTATTAAAACAGTTTAAATAGCAAATTGTGCCCCTTAGGTGACAGAAGGCTGTTTTAATGGTCAAAAAAAAAATTGTTAAATGTATGTTAAAACTGTAGTAGGTCACGGTAGGCCCTATGTGGGCCCAATGGCGCAGTGAGAAATCAGCCTTGGAAGAATCTAGGAATGATACAAAAAGTTACTTTACATCATAGTAGGAACACCCTTGAAGGCTAATGTACCTTCCCCAACCTAATGGTACAAAAGACAAAGTGTCTTTTAATTCTTACCTTTCTGATCAGAGTTCTTGACTCTATGCAGGCTGCGCTGACCACTTTAACTTCAGGCTTTGCTTCATAAAGAACAAAGGAAGTATCAGAAAACCTCATTTGCTCCTTTGCATTTATGTCTGGTATACACATACTGCAGTGATTTGTGATAATTTGATAACAAACCAAAGGTAGAAAATCTTTGACAGCTAAAAGTTGTCAATCTTGGGGCTCCTGGGTGGCTCAGTTGGTTGAGTGTCCAACTTCAGCTCAGATCATGATCTCACGGTTCATGAGCCCCATGTGGGGCTCTGTGCTAACAGCTCAGAGACTGGAGCCTGCTTCAAATTCTGTGTCTCCCTCTCTCTCTGCCTTCCGCTGCTCACGCTCTTTCTTTCTCTCTCCCTCTCTCTCTCTGTCTCTCTCTCTCTCTCAAAAATAAACATTAAAAAATAAAACAAAAGTTGTCAATGTTGACAATATTCAAAGTAGAGCCAGCCCTTTATTGTCAGTTCTAGATCAGAACATTAAAATTGTGATTTTGAATAATTTTATATTTAAAATGCTTATACATTTGTGACATATACGAAACTACGTAATAGGACTGCTTACTATTCATTTTATTTCTGCTATCAGGACATATAAGTTATTGGTACATTTTGGATCATCACAACTGTCACTTCAAATATTATAGGGAAGCCATTTATAAACCCTGTCCTAAGGATCCCATCGAAGGTTGATTGTTTGATGTCTATGGCAAGTTTTATACATTTTTAGTAATACAGTTTTATAAGGGAGGATTTTTAAATACTTATTGGCATACTAACAGTTAATATATTTTTTTCTACTATCTTCAAATTACATTTTTATCTTCACCAAATAGCTGAACTTCAAAGGTTAAGCACAATATGTACCCTGAGGTTGATATACTAATGCCCCTTTTTCCCCAAGATAGTCACAACCTAATTCCAAACCCCAGAAATCTGTGACTGTTACCTTACATGGCAAAAAAGATACTGCTAGTTAATTAAAGACCCGAGTCAGGGAGATTATCATGGATTATCTGGCCCAATATAATCAATTTAAGTCCTTTAAAAGGGAGAATCTGGGATACCTGGGTGGCTCAGTCAGTTAAGCGGTTGACTCGATTTTGGCTCAAGTCATGATGTCTCAGTTCATGGGTTGAAGCTCTGTGTCATGTCAGGCTCTGTCCTGAGAGTGCAAACCCTGCTTGGGATTCTCTCTCACTCCTTCTCTCTCTGACCCTTCTCCTCTTGCTCACGTGTGCGTGCACCTGCACACAGTTTCTCTCTCTCTCAAAATAAATAAATAAATAAATAAATAAATAAATAAATAAATAATAAATAAATGAAAGGGAGGACCTTTCCCGGCTGTGGTCAGAGGCAAATGTGGCTATAGGACCGTCAGATGGAGTGTTGCTGGCTTTGAAGATGGAGGCAGGAGGCTATGAGCCAAGGAACGTGGGGGAAATTGTACAAGTTTAAAATACTAACGAAATAGATTTTCCCCTGAAACCTCCAGAAAGGAATGCAGCCCTATTTTAGCCTAGTAAGACTAATTTTGGACCTCAGACCCAGAGCTATAAAATAATTTTATGTTGTCTAATGCCACTAAGTTTGTGATAATATGTTATGGCAGCAATATACCATCAATCGAAGTGTACTAAAATTATTTAGCAATTGCTCCATATATATCCTTAATATTGACAACATAGAATATTTTAATACTGTTATATTAATTTCTTTTGAATGTGGGCTTTTCATTACAAACCTTTATTATACTCCTGACTAGTGCCCACTACCTTCAAATAACTGTTTGTATATAAATATGTTTGTACACATAGATGTGCATATGTGTATTTATAGGTTTTGCTTTTTGATTAGACTTCATTTAAAATGTAAATTATAGGGGCACTTCTAAAAAAAAAAACTCTTCTGAGAATATTTTTACTTTGTAGCCTACACAATAGTGGGACATGTGGAATTTTGCTATATATGGCTACCCAGTATCTTTATGTTTCTCTTGTTTTTATAACTTTCCACATTCCCAATGCAGAACCCAGAAAACTTTAATCTTCAGATTCCCTTGAGGCTAGAGGGTTGGCACCTGAACCAGTTTCTATTAATCAAGGCATCTATGCAAATCTTGGCTTTAGAAGCAAGCAATGTTTGGTGGGAGCCCTTTATCAGGAAATGTCCTTCACGGTGGTACAGACTTGATTAGTTAGGAATGTCAGAGTGACAGTTTCTAGCATGTAGTCCTAAAAGTCGTGGATGCTAAGCCAGGACGGCAATGATGTGCTGTCTAGAGAAGAAAAGCCTCTGTAGTTGGCATTGACATTGTTCTTAACTGTCTATCTTCTGGATCTGGGTCTCTGGACCTTCTATTAATATCCTTTAGGAATTTTTTTTTTTTTCTGCTAAAACTAGCCATAGTGGATCCTTATGCTTGTAACTGAGAATCCTGATTGATTTTAACCAATAAATTGTTAAATACCTGTTGCAGGCAAATGGTGGGTCAAGGTACACAGGCAGCTCCACGGAGGAAAATTATTTTCTGGTTGTAATTAGAAAATTACTCTTCCAAGCTGAAAGAGTTTCAAGTATTTGTTAATTTTTAATTTTGTATTACATTTGTAAATTTAAATTTATTAATTTTCTATGTGAAGATAAAAGAGATACCCTATAGAAACACACCCAGTTTGCATCAGAGATGAATCAGGTGAAAAACCAGGGCCACTCAGAAGAGTGTTGTTTTGGTTAACAAGTACTGTAGTTTAAATGTGGCCAGTCATATTGGTAGACATGACTCCCTGAATACTGCAGTAATAAATACCAGTCGTGAAGGGAACTTTGAGTACCTGATAAGTAAGGCCTGAGAATAATGGCTTGAAACATGCTGAACATGTTACTACAAACTACTACCCGGCATAGGACAAGTCAGTTAAAAAAAAAAAAAGTGTATATGAAAAATAAACCATTCATGCTTGAATCTAGGTGCCACTTCTGCAGGAAAGCCTCCCCTGAGCTCTCCAGCTAGATCAGAAAACCCCTGTTACATATTTCCAAATCACTTGGTGCCTGTTATTCATATTATGCAAGACTTCTAATTATCTACCTGCAAAGGCAAAGACAGCATCTGCCTTTCTTACTCTCATATCCTCAGCATCCACATAGGATATTGGTGTTAGAATGCACTATTAAAACATTTTTGTCTGAATAGTTAGGTTGAGTCAAAAGTCTGGCTCTCTACCCTGGCTGTATCACCAAGTACTTATATGAACTTGAAAAATTAAAGTGGTTTTCTGAGCCATTTTCCTGAGCTGTAAAATTATGAAGATTTAAAAAACTGAACACATTGTCAGTTTCATTTACTACATATTTTGATATATTTATTTATAAATTTTATGTACTATATATAGATGTTACATATGTAATTTAACATATAATCACTAAACTTATCTCAGAAAACCAATGGAATAAAAATAAGTATGCTGAGAACTCAGAAATTTTGTGGCTTGATGTTATAATTTCCACTTTTTTCTAAATATAAAGGTAATGTCAGCTTTTTTATAAAAAAATGTAAGAAATGGGAAAATATTCCTCATGCCTTCTCCTTAATTCCTAGAGATAAATACCATTAATGGTAATGTCTGTTATAACCTTTGTAAGCCATGACTTCAAATGAAATATTCAAACAAAAATGTTACAATGAAAATTGAGACAATTTTCTTTTCTAGTAATTTTGGATTTTTGGAAAAGCTACAGATCATTTAGCTCAAAGATTTATAATTTCTTATGTTTTGGAAAAGTTTTATGGTACATTTTTGGTAAGATTTCTGTCCCCTTCCACAAACTTTCTTTACTCATAAATGTATACAGTATAAAATATTTAACATTTTCCAGCAACATGGATGGAACTAGAGGGTATTATGCTAAAGGAAATAACTCAGAGAAAGACTGATACCATATGTTTTCACTCATATGTGGATCTTTTTTTTTTTTTATTTTATTTTTTTAAAATTTTTTTTTTTCAGCGTTTATTTATTTTTGGGGACAGAGAGAGACAGAGCATGAACGGGGGAGGGGCAGAGAGAGAGGGAGACACAGAATCGGAAACAGGCTCCAGGCTCTGAGCCATCAGCCCAGAGCCCGACGTGGGGCTCAAACTCACGGAGCGCGAGATCGTGACCCGGCTGAAGTCAGACGCTTAACCGACTGCGCCACCCAGGCGCCCCCACTCATATGTGGATCTTGAGAAAATGAACAGACGACCGTGGGGGAAGGGAAGGGGAAAAAAAAAAAAAAAAAAAAAAACACAAAAAACCACAAAGTTACAGAGAGGGAGGGAGGCAAACCATAAGAGACTCTTTTTTTTTCAATATATAAGTTTATTGTCAAATTGGTTTCCATACAACACCCAGTGCTCATCCCAAAAGGTGCCCTCCTCAATACCCATCACCCACCCTCCCCTCCCTCCCACCCCCCATCAACCCTCAGTTTGTTCTCAGTTTTTAAGAGTCATAAGAGATTCTTAAATACAGACAACAAACTGAGGATTGATAGGGAGTGAGGGAGAGGGGAAAGTGGGTGATGGGCATCGAGGAGGGCACTTGTTTGGATGAGCACTGAGTGTTGTATGGAAGCCAACTTGACAATAAATTATATTAAAGAAAACAAAATATTAAACACTTAAAGAAAGTTTCTAAATTTTCGAAATTACTCATATGCTAGTAACTTTGTTGCCTTTTGTTTAATTTAATTTAAACTTAAAAAAATCACTTATTAACAAGGCTTTTATGATACTTTCATTTAAACTTTCCATTTTGGGGTTGTAATAGATTTTATTTTCTTTTTTGCTGCTGTTTTAAAATGTTTATTAAATCTGGTGCTTGCTAATGTCAGAGGTCTTACTTATCATTTAAAAACTCAGCTGTATAGACAATCAGTAATTGACTATATGAGGTCATGATTTAAATACAGAAAGGATTTATCTCCAATAATAAAATATGTCTTCCAAAACACCATAATCTTATCCATAATACCTTTTGTTTGATCACTTGGTCATATTGCTGGTGCTCATAGACATAATCTAAATGACATTATTCAACAAATATATAGAGATTTTTTTCCAATACCTAAAAAAAAATCGTGTAAAGAAAAAACAAAACATATCAGAATCATTTCTAGGCAAGCTACCCTCCTTCAGTTACCATAAAAAAACTATAGAATAAATCTTATATAATATATATATTAAATATATAATATATATAATAAATCTTTTTTTCAATATATGAAGTTTATTGTCAAATTGGTTTCCATACAACACCCAGTGCTCATCCCAAAAGGTGCCCTCCTCAATACCCATCACCCACCCTCCCCTCCCTCCCATCCCCCGATAATAAATCTCATAATTATAGGAAAATAAATTACTTCATGTAGATTATGGAAATTGGTACATAGTAATAGCTCAATAAATAATATTAAGCAAATAGTATCAATATTATTAAGATTTTTATTGATATCCAGAGTGGAGGATTTTATCTTGTGTCACATACTCCATAATTCTAATCTAGTTTGTCAAAAATTTTACAAAGATGAATATATTATTTCAGTTATTCAGGGTTATGCTTCTAATTCATATTAAATTAGATAGGGAAGCAAAGAGAAAAATAATCTTTTAATATTTCTAATATGTTGACTTGTGAATAAATGGGTTATATTTTTCCATTTGTATTAGGGTTCAATCTAAGGAGTAATCTAACAGAACTAAAAGTACAAATGGCTTAAACATAGAACAAATAGGCATGCAGCTTCTGATGACAAATGAGTATGTGACTCCAATAAATACCTGTAGGAAATATAGAAGACTCAAGAACTTAAAAATTGTAGCTGCTCCCCTATGTCAATTAGTGTCCTCTGTGAAACAGAGCCTAAGAGGAGATTGGAAAAATGAAAGTGATGCCTGAAGGCAAGGGCAGGGAAGATGAGGAGGGAGGGGCAGGAGTAGGTGGGGAAGCCTAGGGAACACAGAGTCTGGAGCTGTTGAGGAGAGAAATGGACTAAAGGAAGAATGAGGTAGGGAAAGCTTGAGACCACAGCACAGTTCAGAGAAAGGGTGGACCAGGCAGATGAGAACTGCTAGGCAAAAGTTGATATTATGAATTTGTAGAATTGATCTTTACTACGTGGAGCAAACGTTCTGGATAGTGAGTCATGGTTCAACTACAGGCCACAAGAGGAACTGAACTAGAGAAGTTTATTACTCACAGGCCCTGGAGGAAGTATGGTAAAACCTTGCATTGTGAGTAACTTGTCCTGCGAGTGTTCTGCAAGACGAGTAAACATTTCTAATAAATTTTAACTTGATAAATGAGCGATGTCTTGCAATCTGAGTAGTAGGTGATGCCAAAGATCACATGATCACAACTGAGCCAATGGTTCTTGAAATTCACTTTGATATACGAGTGCTTTGGATTACAAGCATGTTTCTGGAATGAATTATGCTCCCAAACCAAGGTTTTACTGTACTTGGCATGGCTCAGAGTAGGATGTAGACAGAGAAGCAGGACCTTGGTGCAAGCCTTTTTTAGGGTGGTTCCACGGGTAGAGTGCTTTTGGGATTAGTCAATTCAAACCAAAAGAGCCAGGTGTTGATAAATTACAGAAGCCTCTTATCTAAGGGATATATAAAGGGAAAGTGCTGAGAGTCAGGGAAGACTTGATCACAGTGGCCATTGCAGAGGCCTTATCAGGACTTACATCATCTTTTTTTTCCCATTTTTTTAATGTTTATTTATTTTTGAGAGAGGGAGAGAGAGAGCATGACTGGGAGAGGGGCAGAGAGAGGAGACACAGAATCTGAAGCAGGCTCCAGGCTCTGAGATGTCAGCAGAGCCCAACGCAGGCTGGAACCCTCAAGCCATGAGATCATGACCTGAACTGAAGTCACACACTTAACCGACTGAGCCACCCAGGCACCCCAGGACTTACATCTTATGACTCTGCCAGCTGCTGTCTAGGGCCTGTGCTTGCCTGAGAGGGCTAGTGTCAGTATAATGTCCCCGCCGGCCCTTTGGCCAAACAGAATGAATGCTAGCTAAGGCAGCAATAGCTTAGCTACATTCTAGACCCTTGCCTGTAACAGGAATCCCAGATCAAGGGCGAAGGCCCAGCTATAGTACTTCTAGTGCTCATTCTGTGGCAGCGTGGAGCACAGGGTAGACATGGCCTTGGATGACCACTTTGATTCATTAAAAGAGAGTGGCTGTTTAAGGCTGTCAGTTAACTACCCTTCCTGCAGAAGCCTTATTTGAGGGGGGTTCTGAGTAGGAAATCTTCATGGCCACCTCACCCCAAGAATATCTTTTCAGAAACATATTGACCAGCAACATCTAAATGAAGAATGCAAACATACTTTTTGTTAATACGTAAGTTGTGAATAGTTAATCTGAAATTCTATTTCAATTATTATAATAATAGGAAACCAGAATAAAGGCATGACATAAATGTGGCAAAGAATATTTTAATCTTGCCAGTATCTTCAAACTGACTTCAATTCAGAGACTTTTTTTTTCCTCTCAAAGCAACTACTTTGTTCTTCTATAAGTAATATTCTAAGTTCACTTTTTCCTCAAATTATTCTCAAGCAGCTCTGTCTACCTTGAAAACATACTTTCACAGCCTTTCCATCGTTGACATGACCCCCAACTTTGCATCACCTCTACTCTGAATCAGGTCCTCTTATACAAAAAGAAGATACAAATGAAAACGAAAGTCAAAATTCTAATAAAATTCACATAAAAACCAATGTAATAACTGATGATGTTTTGCTGGACCCAAAACAGTCTGCGGCGAATATTGTCATTGCAGTTTCCTTTCCTTTTGGTGTCTTATTTTTTCAGTGTGTCACGGGCTGCTTTGATTTCCCCATTTACTTTTCTCTGTTTGGTTTCTTGCAAAACTGTCATCTGCACGTTGTGTTGAATAGTTGTTTGGCCCTCTGTCATGTATACAATTCATCTCAAGTCTTCACTCAAGATCTTGTGACGAATGGGGCATCTGGGTGGCTCAGTCAGTTGAATACCCAACTCTTGATTTCAGCTCGGGTCATGATCCCAGCATTGTAGGCTTGAGCCCTGAGTCAGGCCCCATGCTGAATATGGAGGCTGTTTGAGATTCACTCTCTCTGTCTCTGTCTCTGTCTCTCTCTTTCCCCCCACCCTCTTCCACTCTCCTCCACTCATCTCTCTCTCTCTCTCTAACATAAAAATTGTTTAAAAAATTAAAAACACATCTTGTGACTATTAAATCAGCACTAATAAATCCCAATTTGATTCAAGTCAAAATAATAACACAAACACTGTCATCTATTCTATGGCCATTAACCAAAGAATATAGAAAGTTTATATATTTTACATTACCATTAAAATTAAATAGATAAAATAATTATACATACATAAATAAAGAGCTACATGCATCTATTGATCTAATCCTAAAGGTATGGTGACTATACCTACTTTCCTCATATTTTGCCCCTATTCACTCAGCTGAAGGAGTTCCATTTTCTATTTGATTTTAGGATTTGTTGTCTGCATTAGGTAAGGCAACTTGTGTCTGGTACCTTCTTTCTGAAGTATTACCAAGACCTATAAATTCAAATGTTCTAGCAGCCTAGAGGTCACAAAACCCTAAGCCTTATCCTGACCCTACAACAAATTTGGATTACATTATTATTTTATATTTGAAATATTTAAAAATTATACCATTCAGAGCTAAAAGAGATCCTTAAAATTCTATTTCTGTCATCTTGTTTTACAATGATTTGCCATTGGTGGGTCACACAGTAACTGTTAGCAAAGGAGAAGGCAATGTCTCTGTCCCCTTGCCCCTTTTGTCTATGCCTCTTTTATAATACACATGAACCACATGTGCAATTAAAAAATTCAAAGGAACTAACGAGCTTTTTTACCTGGCTTAAGATTTTTTAAGTCTTTATAAAGACCCCTTGTCAAACATGTGATGTCATTCGAATTAAGCTGTGGATATTTTCCTAGTACTTTCATTGTGAGAACTTCTAAGACAATGTAGATCAGATCATTCAGCTGTACTTTATATGGGATATAAGGTCACAATTACTACATCCAGAAGGATTGGCATGCATAAAATAATTTTTTCTCTTGGTTTTGGCATCTTTGGTAGGTGTGGGAGGAAAACTACTTGATTGAGATATTTGAAATCTAGAATAAGAATACATAAGTGATTGAAAAAATAAATAAGTAATGAAGATACCTAAGAATGTACTTGTTTGGATGCCAAATTCCAAGTATTTGCTTTTATTTAAAATAAATACAACACTAAACAAGTTATTTTTTAACTGATAATATTAGCGGGCTATTTTTTAATATCATAAGGAAGCAGATATCTGAAAGAACTGCACAGCAAATAAATGATGAAAAGTTGTGTGTTATCCACACTTAGCATGTAAGTCGAATGTCCAGAAAACGTTTTGGTATAGATCGTATTTGTTGTGTAATATGAAGCAAGAATATCCATTTTCCCCCTCATTTCTCTGTTTTTCCTATTACAAGGTCAACTGCAGAAGAACAGTGTGTTGCTAGTGTGCCTGCCAAGTTTTAATTGAAATGTTGTGATAAATTTCACTGCCAGGTCAGATGTTATTTTCTGGTTAAGGAAGGTCAAGCTGGTCTCTTAAAGAACCACTTTTGATTTTTATAGTGTCCAGTGATTTGTTCCTGGAAGTTGATTTACCGCAGATCTGACCTCTGTCCTCTCAGTTGACCTCTGCCAACATTTTGTCCCCAGTTCACCTATGGCCACTGGTAGAAAAAAAGTATTTTATTAAACTGGGCTTCTCATTTTATTAGTGTGAAAATAGGCCTTCCCTAATCGATAGAACAGGAAGCATTCACTTTATTGCTTTAGACTAGAGACTAAAGGTCATTTAACACAAATAGAATGATGCACACAACAAAAACAGCAGTAAATATTTGTTGGCTCAGCATAAAAAATTGGTTAGCATACTCAAAAAAGTCTGTTCTCTGGAGTGTATGCATTAGGCTAATAAAAATATTAAAATTGTTGAAATTGAGTACAATTATATTTTGTATAGTAATCCCTACAAATGGTCAAGTTTAGGTTACAGATTTGGTTTGATTTTTGAAAATATCTGTCCAAAAGTTCTTAATAGGATTGGTATAATATCAATATTTATAAAGAATAGAGCTTTATTCCACAAGTTCAGAGTGGCATTTTAAATTTTAATTCCAGTATAATTAACATACAGTGTTAGTTTCAGGTGCACAATATAGTGATTCAACAATTCTATACATTACTCAGTGGCCATTGTGATGAGGGTACTCTTAATCCCCTTCACCGATTTTACCCATCCCTCCACCCACCTCCAAGCAAGCTCAGCACCTAGATATCAGCATATCTGATAATAAATAACAATATTTATTATTATGAATATTGCAAAACTTCCTGTAGAGACAATGAATTTTGGAGAATGATAGTAAATTGCACAGCAAGAGAAACGAAAAAGTGGCAATAACTTTTTCATTTCATTGATGACAATGTTGTGGAGGTGACATGAGGAATCAAGGACTATATTACCCCTTACCTTTGTCTTGTTGACTTACTATTTCTCAAGTTGGTTGGTGTGCTGACTATAATCGCTCAGAATCATTGGCCTGGCTTTGCAAGACCTACAAGATTCCATGGTTTTGTTTCAAATATACATTTTTTTTTTAAGTTTTTAGGTAAATTCAAGTTAATTATCGTACCGTGTAATATTAGTTTCAGGTGTACAATTTAGTGGTTCAACATTTCCATACAACACCTGGTGCTCATCACAGCAAGTGACTTCCCTAATCCCCATCACCTATTTAACCCATCCCCCACCCACCTCTCTCCTTACCATCAGTTTGTTCTCTGTAGTTAAGAGTCTGTTTCTTGGTTGCCTGTCTTTTTTTTCCCCCTTTGCTCATTTGTTTTGTTTCTTAAATTCCACATAAGCATCACTGCACCTTAGTAATATTTTCAGTCTCTCATTAACACTTGAATATTCTCTTATGTTACTTGAACAACATCTTTCATTTTATCACTTCAAGACCACTTATTTAGGTCATTTGTATGATAGACAAATGTATACAAATGCTAATATAATGATCATTTTCTGCCTATGTTTCTAATGTCTTACCAACTTTGTTTGATGTGTTATTGAAATACCATGTATATACACACACTATAGCAAAAATTTTCTACAATGACGGTGTTAATTAACATGGCAAAAATAAAAGGATGGTTGAGTCTACATATAACAGGCCTTTCTTTGAATAGTGGACAGGGGTTTCTGGTAAGAACTTGAGACATTTTAAACAATCTGCTTAAAGCTCATGATTGTTCTTGAGCAAATGACTGAGATAATTTCACAGAACATATAATTTAGAATTCACAGTTAAAGAATTATTACTTTTTAAAAAAATATATTTATTTATTTATTTATTTATTTATTTATTTATTTATTTATTTTTGAGAGAGAAAGATTAGGAGAGGGGCAGAGAGAGAGGGAGGCAGAGAACCCTGAGCAGGCTCTGTTCCACCAGTGCAGAGCCCAACATGGGGCTTGAACCCATGAACCCTGAGACCATGACCTGAGCGGAAACTGAGTCAGATGCTCAACCGACTGAGCCCCCCGGGTGTCCCAAGAATTAAGACGTTTGAATTTAGTTTTAATTGAGCTAATATACACAAAAGTATAAACACAACATGTGTTATTATTTTTTCATTTCTTTGTGGATTTTATTGAGAATGCTTACTTACTAAGCTAAATGTCATTCTTGCTTTCATTACTGTACAATGGCAGTGTGTGCATTTCGATGCTCTAGTTATTTATACAAAATATTGGCAGTCATAAAAAGCTGAGAAAAATTTACTATACACAAGTACAGTAGTGAATAGAGTGCTGTGCAAGTCCAATTGTTTTATCATGGAAAGCAAGCAAGAAATTTGTCTTTATAACAAAGGATTAAGACATTACAATCAGTGGTCTAAGGTCATTCAGAAATGATCAGTCTCAGAGGCTTCAAGTGTGCAAATTCAGTTTGATTACCTTCTGTAAGATTAAGGACATAGATTCTGTGGATCTACCTGAGGGGACACATAATTTGCAGAAATGAATTTTTTCATGTTCCACCCGTTATTTAAGCATGATGTTATTATAGTTCTGGATGTGTGAGAAGAGAGACCATGGCAATGAAAAGGATGACTTTGGGTGTGATTTCATTCAGATCACTGGAGATTGGAGGCCTAGGGAAGTAGGCATTAGAAGCTAATTTCATAAGCCTTGGGGCACAGGGAGTATCCTGGGCCCAGTTGAAAAAGAGTAGCAGAGAGTTACAGAGGTATCTCTCCTCTCTGTGTCTGCTGGGAACCCAATACAAGAAGGAGAAGCTTAGCAACTTTGAATGACTGACTATTGGAATACTGTAATAGCAGTGGCAATAGACAGTTCCTGTTTTAAGTAGTTTTGCTATACCTTGTACGAAATAGGGTGAACCAAAGAAGGACGGAAAATGCACAGAGAGTGTCACGTGGTAATTGTAGTGGTCATACTGGTGACTACCTTGTAAGCAAATATGAAGGTAAATGTTACAGTCATTTAGAAAAACGTGGGGAGCATTTGGGGCATGATGGTGGTGTCCATGTGCATGTGGTGATTCTTAAAAATAATACCTAATATTACATGTTAGGAAGACCTCAACTGGAAAGGGCCTCAAAAGTCCTTAAGCAGCAGGTAACAAGAGCCAATCACAACACAGGCACTATTCTAAGGGCTGTGTATAAAATGACTGATTTAATTCTAACAACACTATGAAGTATTGTGATTATTATCTCCATTTGCAGATGAGAATACTGAATTGGAGATATAAGAGAACAAGTAAATAGTAGAGCTGTGCTTCAAACACAGGTAGTTCATGTTCTCAAGTGGTTAGCCCTCGTATATCTCTTTTTTTAGGTGAGAACATAAATTAAAAAGTTGGTTTCCAAGCACACAGGACTAGTGAGCTCAAAGCTTGGATTTGAACTTAGGTCATTCCGCCTTCAAACTCAACGCTTTTAATTATCCCATTACCTTGTAAAGTATGTGAGGAATGTCTGAAGTGGTAAAGATTTGAAGATTCAGAGTTTTTCTGTTCTCTTACCTTAGCTGATAGGGGTTCTACCAGTGGAGAATGTTAAGAATTGCCTGTACATGCTCACCAAATCAGCTGTGATTTGGCCCACTCTGTTTCTTAATGTCTCAAATAGCCAGTTGCCTCAAAAGTAAGTAATTTATTCCAAGTCACCTATTAGAACCAATATTTACTTAGAGCCTATGACATATTGGGCATTATGCTAAGCTTCATATAGACTGTCAGTTTTTAAAACAATGCTGACAAAAATGCATTATTAACTTATTAACTTTATTTTACAAATAAAAAAACAAACTTGAGAAGTCTCAACTAAGAGTAACCAGCTGACAAGGAACAAACCAGGTCTCTCTGACGATACTACTAATCCTATATGACCTTCTCTAGTACACTCGAACCCACTCAACTCTAGGTTCTGCAGTTATATGGACATAGGCCATCTATGGTACAATCTTGTCTGAGCTTGACTTTATCATGTCTGCCATCCCACTCTATTTACCTATGTTTTGTTTGACTTTCGTGGATAATCAATGACAATAGGAATGAAAAAGAAGAAAACAAAGCAAAATAATAATACATAAGTATGCATACACATATATACATAGTATGCATATATGTAAATTTTATATACATGTATATCATATACATATATATATATTCTTGTTAAAATACTTGCATGCTAGTGTATCCCCAGGTAGTTCACAAAGGCCAATGATTATTTTGTGAAATGGATCTCATGTTTTATTTAATTCATATTTGCTTATTAAGGGACTATAAACTTCAGTGTGCTTCCATATTTCTCACCTGCCTTCATGTACTTTGTCCTTTGTGCTTATAAATTAATGAACTACTATTTGAAAGCATTTGAAAGCATGTCCTTTTGTTTTGTTTTGTTTTGTTTTTTCAATTGATGTTTAGTAGATGCCACCTGTCTCAGTGGACAGGTTGTTTGTTGTTATCAGGGCAGCATACAAAGTACAGCGTGTATAAACACAGTGGTTGGAGTCTAATTACTTGAGCTCTTTATGGAGGTGGATCATCTCACAGCACAATGCTCAACAGGACAAAGTAAGGCCAATTGTCTTTTACAGCATCAGCTGCTGCCCAGAGTTTGGTGTTTTGCCACCGACACCAAGTCTTCTTTGTTTATCAGGTAATTAACGGTAATGATGTCTTGCTGCTTAGCTTTGTTGCCGAACCAAGGCTCCTTCTTTGTGGATTTGGGAGAACTCCTAGTCTTAAGGCCGGTGGCTTGACTGTCGTAAGCAACAGCAGGCAATTCTGGGCTTAATTACCTCCCCGTTTTGTTCTTTACATTGGGCAATAAACATCCAGTCTAAAGGCAATTTGTGGGAGTAAGGGGAGAGAAAAAGGAGGGGTGCCTCCTCATGGCAATGCATCCATCAAATAAACTAACTTAAAAATGTTTTGACCTTGAGTTTTTAAACATCATTGTAATTCCCCATCTTATAAAGAAAAGCATTTTAAAGAAAGTTATTCAAATAAAACACAACCCTACAGATAGGCAGTCTGTTTATGAAATATGAGGGAATTCAATTACCTATGAATGGATGAATGGCTTTTTTTTCGTTGCTTTGTCTGGTCATCATTGTTACTGTGGATTTCTTTAACAAAACATATCAAAATAAACAGAAATGTCTTCAATGAACTGTGAGCCTGTATTTAAGTGGCATATCTATAGGAGTGTGCCTCTCTGGGGTGTATTTAGTATGGCTATGATTTTTTTAATGGTACATTATTGAATTTTTAGCAAAGTCACACTAAAAAAAATTACTGCGCAAGAATAAGCAATGCTCTAGAAAAGCACCACATGTGGATTTTATTTTTTTTCTTGCAAAAAGCAGAAATATTTATTTCATTAAGAAGTCTTAAAGTTGAAGACAGCTTGGTTAAATTCTATTGATTATAGATAAATGTATATGGAAACTATACATATGTGCTTGAGTAGTTGTAATTTTTTAATCTCAGTGACCAAATGACTATTAATTCTTAGGGTTTTTGGTATGAAATCCATACTTTATTTATTTTTTAAAAATTTAATGTTTATTTTTGAGGGAGAGAGGGAGAGAGAGAGAGAGAGAGAGAGAGAGAGAGAAAGAGAGGAGCATGAGCAGGGGAGGGGCAGAAAGAGAGAGGGAGACACAGAATCTGAAGCAGGCTCCAGGCTTCTAGCTGTCAGCACAGAGCCCCATGTGGGGCTCAAACTCACGAACCGTCCTGAGCTCAACAAAGTCGGACGCTTAACTGGCTGAGCCACCCAGACACCCCTGAAAATCATATTTTAAAAGAAACTTCACTATGCAATATTTGCTAGTAATTTTCAGTGCTGATTACTGATATTTGAAACACTTTAAAATCCTCAGAAGTAGAGATGATTTTATTAATTATAAGCTGTAGTATTACCCATACTATTTTTGCTAGATAGCTTTTGTGAATAAATGACCAACCATTTAAAATAAAGTTTGCCTGTTCCATATTAAGCATTTAATTATTCTACAAGGTAGTCCATATTTTGGCCCCTTTTCATTTAATAGAGTATCTGGGTTAAATGATAGAATCTGCATATAACAAATCAATAGGTTCAGTATATATTTCAAATAGTGAAACAATTTTCCATCACATTTCACAAATTTAAACCCTGTGTGGAAGGTTTCATATAGAAAGGGAGGAGGGCATTTGTTTATAAATGTGATTTGTATGTCTTCTAAAGAAATGTTGCACCAGATATCTTTAGTCTGGTGAAATTCCTTCCTTATCGTTAGTTAGAAATATCCCTACTTCTTACTAACGTTCCCCAGATTTTCATAGATGGGATGTTTTCTAAAGATGGTGCATAACCCTCTCCCCAATATGAAAACAAATAAACACTGGTTTCCTTGGCATTCAAGTAATCTTTTCCATTTTTAACTACATTTGGAAAGATAAGGTTTACATGTCCATTCGATTTTATCCCAAATTTATATGTGAATAGACAAGTGAATATTTTAACCAGTATCCAGGTTATCAAATGCAAAATATCAAAAATATTGTCAGATTTTCATTGCATCTATAATTTATCATAAGGCCATAATAAGGCCACTGGGAACATTTACATTTTAAAAAAGGATTTGAATTATTTTTCCACTGAATTTACTCATTATTGAGTTACCATGTTTAAAATTTATTCTACAAGTGGGATAGTGTACAAAGGCATATGGCTTATACTAAAGTAATTTTGAAACGCTATCAAGGTGACATGATATTAATAACCTATCAGAGTTTATTTGCAGAGCCCTTGAAATGTAACAGTTCTTTCTCTTTTAATTTCAATATTTTCTCTAGGCTCGAGGTTCATAAAGGAACCCAGAAGTCCTTCATACCATTGTTTTATATTTCCCTCATACATGCAATAAGCATAAAGGGCTCAGACTGAGTTGGCTCTTAGTAAATCATAGCTACTATTAATTCATATCACAATGACGATTATAGTTTATTATTATTTTTTTGTGCAAAGAGGAAAATTATAGTAATTGTCTTTGGACATGTGTTGTCAATTGAGGAAAAAATAGTTTTATATCTAAGAAGAATGGTTGTGACTGTTACTTTTGGTAAATAACAGCAACATCACTATGGGTCTGGATGAAGGCTGGAAAGAGAAAAGTGTAGTTACTGGAAACCCCTCTCATTTTTCTTCCAATAAGCAATATGGGTTTATTTTCTGCATTCTGAACTACAAACCAATGCAAGAATAGTGAAGGAAGCACTAATTTCTTAATTAAGACCCAGGATATACTCTGCAAATGCAAGAAAGAGATCCCTAAAATCACTTTCACCTTAGGCTATTTTTTTTTTTTTACAACAACAAATGTTGTGGCAATCTAATGTTTAGTGAAACAATAACAACAGGCAAGCCAGCTGATGTTTCTTTGTTTAATTTAATTCTTTGGGATGGAACTTTTTAGACATGGACTTAGTGACTTCATTTGAGCATCTGTAGTCACATGCTTTGTTGATTTGAACAGTAAGGATAGATTCATGTACACATACACATAATTACAATATCACAGTATATTTTGGTGATTTTAAAACTGAAGTTAAATTTTAAATTCAAATAAAAGTTTGAGAAAATTCACATGTGATCAAAGTTTTAGGCAAGGATGAAATATTCAAACTTGATGGAGACAGTGTTCAAGTTCCTGATAACCAGCAAATATTAAGCGGATGATTTGCACACTGTTTTTCTTTCTTTGTGTTTTATTGTGTGGTTTTTTGTTTTTTGTTTTTTTTTTTTGGCATTTCAACACCAAATTGCTTTTACATTTTACAAACCATGGAATAAAGAGGAAGTAATAATAATAATAATAATAATAATCCATTTTGACCATCTTATTACTTTCCCCTTATTTATTTAGAAGCTACAGTGGAGTCTTAACCATCCCGTAAATACTTATTTAGTAAAAGGAAACAGAATATATTTTCCCTCAGCCTCTCTGCATTGATATATTGAAATAAGAGGGAAGGAAAAAAAAGGCCCATAATGCTTCATTAGTTAATTGTGCAGAGTACAGCTCTTTAGGGGTAAACAAGTGAAGGACATTTGCTGAATGGCCCATCCTCGTCACGCATATTATGGCCTAATGATGCTAGTAATGGTAGGAGGCTCCTGGAGAGTCATCTGTCAAATTAGCACATTGAATTATTTATTGCCTCAGAGTAAAATTGTTGAAAGGTAACAGCTGAGACATGGTTTTTATAAATCTAAAATTCAAGAGAAAAAAACTAAAAAACTCACACAGCTGCTTTGAGGGTGCGTGTGCTTTTTAACATTTGCATTTATGAACACAATGGTCCTTATTAGGTAAACAGAGATATTATTTTTACCTTTAAATCTGATATTTGGTGTGTGTGTGTGCATGTGTGTGTGTGTGTGTGTGTGTGCATGAAATCCTGAGTATTTCATGCCATTAATTATAATGGAAGAAACTAAAATTCAAATTAGTTGTTATTTTAAGTTTTCATAACTTGCTTCCACTCTATCACCTATGTACAATGTAAGATGAAATGCCAATTTTTACTAGGTTCTGTGCCCACGAACTAAGATGGAGAATATACTTCTTCCTTCCAGGTTGTGCAGCTGTTCATATTTCTGTTCTAGCACAAAGTTGTCAAAGACAAAAAGTCAGTCTTCCCGGGACTCAGAGGAGACAAACCTATGCTTGGTTCTATGAAACAAGACAATAAGCATAAGAAACAAATTTGGAGCAATGTAAGCATTTGAAAGCCTGAACAGGCTAAAAAATTTGAGTCTTTCAAAAAATATTTTATTATTTGTTCAGTATTCATGTAGTGGATGTGGGCAGAAATAATTTTTTTTTCTGTTAGTAAATATTACATAGAGAAATAAATTCACTTACCAGTTTCTTCCATTGATAATGAAGGTCATTGTTCTGGAAGAAAGAAAAAGAAAAAGGAAGAAAAGTTTACTGATTCTCCTGTTATAGTAGTAATGGTGGGAGGCTCCTAATAGCTCTTTATTTATTTATTATTTTTTTTAAATTCCAGTGCTGAAATAGACAACCATTTTGGAAAGTTTGAAATTTTGATGATAAAATAGATCACCAATTTTAAATAGGCAAAGCTACACTATCTGGTCTCAGTAGTAGTTGGATTACCTTCCAAAAACATTATATCTGAATCACTTTGTGTAATTGGAGGTGCATGTATGTATATATCCCTTTGGTCAGAAACAGTTCCAATTTACTCTCATGATGTTCTTTTACCCTGAGAGACCTGGCACCTCTGGGCTGGCCAGTCTCTCACGCGGCAAGGGACCATAGAGAAACTCACATTAGGTCAGTGTCTTGAAGTATGAATGGGATAGTGATGGGCAGAAAAAAATAAGCGTGTACAGTCATCCTGTAGAAAAAGCTGTCAGGAAGGGAAAATTGGAGAATATATAAAAGAACATTAGTCTAAAAACCAAGCTGTGCAAGATCATGAAATGTTTTAAGTATTTATTCAGGAATATATGCTTTATTTTTAGAAAAAAATAATTTTCTTTTAAACATTGATTGAAGATCCTTAAGCCATGTTACACACTACATGTATAATCCGTGGAAGAAATTGGAAGCATGTTTGCTAAGATAATGGTGGCAATAATTGAAATAAATCCATTCAGCAGAAGAATCTTTAGGTAAAGATTAAATAATGCTATCCATACTTAGGAAAGCACTACATACACTCTAAAAATTATATGCATGCTGGTTTTCATCATTATCACCACCATTACTACCACAAAGAGTGCATGACATTGCAGAGGGTGGTAACAGAGAAAGAGGAAAAATGTAGTGTACTAAACCAAGTAATCTCTGTCCTGAGAGAATAGCAAAGCGATTGTGGAGAAACAAACGTCACTGGGAGAGGATTGAGTTTGGTACTGAAGATAGTAAGATTCCATTATGGACATTTTGACTTGGAGATGTGGGTAAGGTACTCAAATAGAAATGTCCGGAGGGGCGCCTGGGTGGCGCAGTCGGTAAAGCGTCCGACTTCAGCTCAGGTCACGATCTCGCGGTCCGTGAGTTCGAGCCCCGCGTCGGGCTCTGGGCTGATGGCTCAGAGCCTGGAGCCTGTTTCCGATTCTGTGTCTCCCTCTCTCTCTGCCCCTCCCCCGTTCATGCTCCGTCTCTCTCTGTCTCAAAAATAAATAAATGTTAAAAAAAAAAAAAAAAAAGAAAGAAATGTCCGGGAAGGTGATGAGAAGTGGAAATGTAGCTCAAAGATAGGTGAGGGGAATTTACAGATTAAAAACTAAAAATGGCATTCATACAGGTAGGAAGGCTCGGGGATAGCTAACATGGTTATTTGGTGCCAAGTGCCCAACACAAATGTTTGCCTGCACAATTTACTTTACTTTGAGAATGTGGACATCATATTGAATCAGTACTGTTCTTAATCATGGCAGAAACTTTCTCATCAAAGTTTTGCCTGCTGCTGTTGCCACTTCAATTCTTTTTATTTCAGCTCCCCTTTCCTAAACTATTTTTTCTCGTTTCCTAAATTATTTTTTATTGCCTCTCTGTTTTTGTGTGTCTGTGTGTCTACCATAGCCAGAGGTCTTCGTGATTTGGCTATTCCTATTTTAACCTCTTCAAAGGAACAGTGAAATGAGAAAATATTATTTTAGGTCCTTAAGCATTTTCTTTGCATTATCTAATTTCATCAGCAATTTATGGGGAAATTGTTATTCCTTGTTTGTAGGAGTTAAAACTGGTCCTCGGCAAAGTTAAAGAACCCACCCCAAATCATGCTGCTAATGATTCCAGGTCTGTTTAATCCCAAAGTTTTGATTTTGCTCTTGTTATTTCTGTCTCACACTGTCTCCTGCATAGACACCTCTCTACTATATTTTTCCTACCATCTCAGCTTTCTTACTTTCATTCCTAATAATTCTCCTTAATCCCATACATGGATTCCAGTTTTCCTTGTCTTTCACTAAACTCTCTTTTTCTAGATTTACTCCTTCATTTGGCTGCTTTGGTGCATTTAAGTCTTCTCTTCGTCTTTTCTTATGCTGATCTACTAAAATACCATGAATGATAGTAATTCAGTAATATTTAAAACACTTTTACCTTTATTTTTTTTTATTTTTTTAAATGTTTACTTGAGATAAAGTGTGAGACAGAGCATAAGCAGGGGAGGGCCAGAAAGAGGGAGACACAGAATCGGAAGCAGGCTCCAGGCTCTGAGCTGTCGGCACAGAGCCTGACACGGAGCTCGAACTCACAAACCAAGAGAACATGACCTGAGCCGAATTCGGACGTCTAACCGACTGAGCCACCCAGGCACCCAAAACACTTTTACCTTTAAAATTGACAGAGGTATTGCAAGTCGTCTCAAATCTTCCCTTCTCACCTGTACTCAAAAGAGAGAGCTGGAATCTCTTGCTTTATGTTCCGAAGGCCACACAGTGACAACAGAACAGAGACACTTAATCTTAGGTGTGTGCCTTTTATCCAGAGAAATCACCAACAGTTTTGCCTCTGTTAGGAATACACTCTAAGTTGCATTGTTATTATTTTCATCCATGTACTCCTCATACGTGGTCCACTGAGTTGTTTAAAAATGAAAATTTTAGGGGCGCCTGGGTGGCTCAGTCAGTCCAGCGTCTGACTCTTGATTTTGGCTCAGGTCACGATTTCACCATTTATGGGATTGAGCCCCATGTCCTCACTGATGGCATAGAGCCTGTTTGGGATTCTCTCTCCTTCTCACTCTGTCCCTCTCCCCTACTCACTCTCTCTTTCTCAAAATAAATAACTAAACCTAAAAAAAAAATGAAAATTTTATAAAGATTAGAACTGCTTCCAGCACTCAGACACATTTTTAAATAGTTTTTAAGACTAGTTCTCTATAACAAACCCAGTGTGAAAGTTGGATTGATTGAGGTAATGTGTAGCTGACGTTTACTGACATTCAGAAAACCAGAATTTTCTCTATCACACCAGAGCATCCACAAGGAGTCGACGCAGCCAACTGTGAAAGCAGCTTACGATTAGCTCTCTGTGGAGGAAGGCTAAAATAATTTCCCATCTAGGAGCTTCTGTTGACATGCATGTGGGAAGGTTTTGGAGACAAACTGGGGTTTTATTTTTAAGGTATATAATTTCAAAAGGAACCATATTTACACACACTGTAAGACCTGAGGGGAGTGGTGTTGGCAATCCAGTAGGTGGCAATCTTCCCTCAGAATAAGTGTCAAACCAGGGTCCCAGTTCAGGTTGGGGAGGTGCCGCTTGCCTAAATTTGCACCAAGGTTCTGTCTCTGACAGTTCAAAACCCCAAAAAAGAGAAAAAGTTCTCCCACTCCTTTCAGGTAGTGGACTCAATTTTAATGACTATACCTTGCTCACCTAACTAAGTTAGGCATTCTTGGTTCTTACATTATTTTTTTTTTTGTCATTAGTAACTGAGGTATAGCTACATTAATATAATATCTCCATCCTCCTCCTCAAATTACTCATGTGCTGTATATTAGAAACTCCTTTTTGCCAAAGACCTATTTGTAACACTTTCAAGAGAGTTAATGAGAATCTGTAAAATATTATTACCCTTGCAATATTTTTCAGACAAAATTTAAATGATTTTGTGGGTTACATCTGACTGTCCACTATATCTATTCCACTCATTTGGGAACTTAGAGTTTAGGTTTTGAAAAACTTTGTGCAAAAAAAAAAAGTATTTCCCAGTCAGAAGTTTGAAAAAAAGTACTCCTATTTTATGAGGAAAGACAAAAGTAATCAGAACACCTCAGCTTGGAGAGAAGATTTACAGACACATTGTGCTGTGCTCTAATACTGAATTTTTGTTGTAAATTTTTTTGGTGAAATGTAATATAGTTACTGTTGCCAGGATTTTAATGCCATTTTTCCTAGCAACCACAGCATAGGCTGGCTGCAATCTTTAGTCTTCTTTACACCTTTGTTGTTGTTTTTAAGAAGTCCATTATTTTATTTTAAGTAATTTTTTTTAATTTGACACTTGGTCTCAGAAATACTAATGTGGTGGTGTTACTACGATCCAGTAATATTCAGCTCTTCTCAGCTGCCGTATAGAAGAGGGAATTGTATTTTCTTGTTCACTTGATGCTGTATGTGGGTGCAACTCACTTCAGCACAGAAGTGTGCGTAGAAGTGACACATGTCACTCCTGAGCAGAAACACTGAATTGCCTGAGAGTTTCCAGAGTGGCTTCTCTGTCCGCCTCAGCCTCATTGAAGTCCAAGTGAATGGAAGTCCCTAGTTTACCAAAACAGATATGTAGTATGGTCATGGTCATGGAATAAACCTTTATTGTCCTAGGCCATCGAGATGTGGGGTTTGTTTGATAGCTTAGTGTAACTCAACCTACCCTAATACCATAGAAATGAATTAAACTTAGTAGTAGGGATAGGCGATAAATTACAATAAATTATATACTGTGCTTTACTCTCCCCTTCCAGGACAGGGGAAAAAAAAGATGCAAAGCACGCAGAGGCAACATATGTTATGGAAGTACACACTTGAGCACTGAAATTATCTCAAACTGACAAAATGTTTTCCTAGTTTGAAGGAGGTAATTGCTCCTCTATTCTCCCTCCCATATGGGTGAAAGTTAGACCCCTCTCTCATCAAGCAACAGTTTTATTTTCTCAGTAAGTGGTGAGAATCTTTTGGCAGATGGTTTTCCAGACAAAAACTAGAACATCAGAGGTTTAACTGAAAATACAGAAAGTTGAACTTCAGGACTAAGGCAAGAGGTAATTATAATTGGTACATAGCAATTACAAATGCTTGTAAGGTGTTTACCAAAGTGTACCTCTGTCACAACTTTCTGGATACTTCAATATTCATTGTGGGTTTCCAAAAATAAAATACAGCATTGCTGGCAATGTCTAAGGGCTAATAATTTCTCTAAAATACCTCACTCTGACTTGTCTTTTAATAAAAATACTCCCCTATAAAAAAGAGTAATGAATTTAACCATTACACAGAAAATTTCCTTCATAATCATTTCCATTTAGGAGCATGCTTTTGAAGGAATCAGAGAAATTTATAAATGATTTTTTTTGTAATAAATTCATGGTTGTTTCTAAATACTACCATAACACTCACTTGCATTCTGGTATGTTTCCTGGTTGGGAAGAGAAAGGAGTAATTGAATTTAGTACCTTGGAAATTACACACCATCCTGGTGTTATACCCTTGGTGAGTGTTGAGTATCTATTTTTTTTAATGTTTACTTATTTTTGATAGAGAGACAGAGCATGAGCAGGGGAGGGGCAGAGAGAGGGAGACACAGAATCAGAAGCAGGCTCCAGGCTCCGAGCTGTCAGTACAGAGCCCAATGTGGGGCTCAAATTCACGGACCATGAGCTCATAATCTGAACTGAAGTCGGACACTCAATCAACTGAGCCACCCAGGTGCCCCGAGTGTTGAGTATCTAAATTCCATTCTTCATTCATCAGGATATTAATCAAGGGTTGAAACGTGCCTTGTTGGAGCACAATTTCAGTGCCTGATTTTTCTATTTTTTTTCTATTTTAATAACTTATAGTTTAGTTTACATTTACTCAACAATTGTTTGTCGCATACCTGTTGTTACAAGGCAGGCTCAGTGTTTAACACTAGAGATGCAAATTTGAAGGATATGTGATACTTATGCCAAAACAGGTCATTATTTGTCAGACAATATAAATGACTTGAATGTACTATAAATGAAAAAAATAAGTTATTTGCAGATGCTTTGGATACTAAGACAATGAAGCAGTTAATGGTATTCTAGAGAATGATCAGAAGCACAATGTTTGCAAACTTCATGTGATTATTTGGAGGACTATGTATGATCTGCTGTGGTTCAAATGGCTCAGGGGAGAGGCCCCTGGGTGGCTCAGTCAGTTAAGCATCTGACTTTGGCTCAGGTCATGATCTCCTGGTTCATGAGTTCAAGCCGCACATCAGGCTCTGTGCTGTCAGCACAGAAGCCCACTTTGGATTCTCTGTCCATCCCCCCCGCCTCTGCCCCTTCCCTGCTTGTGTTCTCTCTCTGTCTCTCTCAAAATAAATAAAGTTTTAAAAAAATGGTCCAGGGGAATTGGGGATATAGGACTTACATAAGAATATTTATTATTTTTTTAATATTTCTGGGGAGAGGCAGAGAGAAAGAATCTCAAGCAGGAGCCCAATGTAGGGCTTGATCTCACAAACAGAGAGATCATAACCTGAGCTGAACTCAAGAGTCAGATGCTTGAGTGACTAAGCCACCCAGGTGCCCCAAGAATATTTCTTGATTTAAAATAAACGCAACTTTATAACCTTACTTAAGAAGAAACACTTGGGGCATTTAAAGATAGAAAATAAATAAGGATCTTTGAAACTCACCGAGTAAAATGTCCTGTAAATACAAACCACAAATGGTCCAAATAAGAGGCTGATTGGAATACTAAGGTGGATGAATGGGGCCCTAGTGGAGATAAGGTAGAGAAATAAACATTTATTGATCACATAGGTTTTCTAGACCCTTTGGAGGTATTTTGCACATTACATCACATTTTCTATTCACAACCAGCCAGTCAAGTGGGCATTAGAATTTCCATTTCACAGACACTCAAAAGGCTCTTACACAAAAGGAGGAAAGACATTCATTTCCCTTAAACCACAAACAAAAGCCTCTTTTTCAGAAAATAAATTTTGTAACTGTTGAATAATCTGTCATGTTTACTTATGATACACAGTTATAGTTTAGTTTTAGAAGTTTTGCATTTCTTATAAACCTTGCTGTAACTAGGGTACTGACTTATGTCAATGAAAAGAACTTAGTGCTGTATATTTTTTTGAAAATGAATGTATTTTAATACTCAGTTTTAATACACAATAACAATTATTTTCTTAGGTGTACTGCTTAATCAGAGATTCCTTTTTGCCATGAGAACAACTCACTTCTATTTTTTTCTTCATCCCATTTTTTTCTGGCTAATACGTCTTGCTATCAATCAGTAAGGCAGAAAAAATTACCGTTAGATATCTAACATTATTTAATGCAATGATAGAAATGGTTCCCTAATAAATACCCACACCCAAATTCTCTTATCTTTTCAGCAATACTGACAGATAAACAAAGCTTCAGCCATGAGAAAGCTTCATGCTGCCTTTAAACTTTAAGATTGGGTGGTGATAACTCCTCTACAGTCTCTTCATTCCACTTTCTGCCTTTTTCATTCACTGACCCGTTTCAGGCTAAAGCGCTAAAACCATGTATGCCCAACACATTCCCCACATTCCCCCAAACTTTCACCATGGTTTTCAGCCCACCCTTCTTGTGCAGACATTTCTTACTTACCTTTGGTTAATGCATCATCAGAGCTGTTCTATCACAACTTGCACACACTGATCAACATCTCACAATATGCACAAATATAAAGCAACACGGCTGGCTGACAGTGGAGCCTATAGAAGAGGTATACTGGGTGGCGGATAAGTCTATCCACTGCTTCCACCTAAACACGGTTTTATAGCAAAGGCACGAATAGCAGCCAAGAGCACAAGAAGCCGCGGCACCCTCTGAGCTTAGTTGTTATAATCCATACATGGCCAAAGTATCCCAGTGAAGTTGCAAAGATGGAACTATTTCTTAAGTGTTCTCTCTGACTGGGACGGTGAGCTTCCCCAAACTGTCAGTGAGCTCTTCAAGTCCGCATTCAGGCTCTCTCTACCTCAGGAAAAAATCAATAAGGTATTCCACTTTGAGAAGAGGCACTTCTAACCAGTGCCTAAAGATCTGTTTGCGGCTGTTGGTAGGTTTTGCTGTTTTTACATGGCGACACGTAGGTGTTTGTGGTGCCTAATCAATTATCAATGATGTCAGTCCATTTGGTGTGCAGGTATCTGAAAGGTGAACCAGCTGCATCCAGATATTAAAATCACATATTACAATACAAATCAAAAATCCAACATTTCAGCCATTCCCTCCAATTTATACTTCCACAGCAAATTTAACCCTGATAATTATTACATGAACTCCCTTCAAAATACGAAACAAACAGCAACTAAAAAAAAACCAATATGATGGATTACATTCATAACACCCAAATAGTTAAATAATTTATTGCTAATAAATGCAAATTTGAACTCTTAATTCAAAATAATTTAAAACCAACTCAAGGAAGCTATTGAACATGGGCCTGGAGGAGCACTGTGGTCCCTAGAGCAGATTTTGTAATATTATGGTAAGATATCTTGACTTGAATAGGTGGATAGGGTCTACGGTGAGGGCCTCTGCATTACTCCACTCTGCCAAATGAAAGAACTAACTTCTGGTGGAAAATATATGCATACACTTGGTCATTTGTATAAAAAGGAAAAAGTAGACAAACTAAAAATCGCTGACCTAGAATATTTAATCATCACTAAAATTTGGTAGAAATAGAAATTATCAATGCCATGAAGTTGAGAATTTCCAACTATCAGTATACTGCAGTAGCAAATGTCATTTCTCCTCATTTTTTAGAATCAAACTTGAGCTAGTTTCAGAATGGTTTATGAATGAGTATATCTATAGACCCATTATAATAATCAACTATAATAGCTTGATATATTACAAGAGTATAAAAGAGGAAGGTGTGATTTTACTTTGACAAGCAATTCTCAGCATTCATTCAACAAATACATATTCAGTTGTTGGTATATTCCAACCTCAATGAGACCAAAATAAACATATACCAATCCCTTATTGGAGGAAGATTTTTTCCCCACAGGAATTATAGTTTGGGTAGACATAAAATAAATTTAATGAGTTTATAACTGAGACAGTAAACTGGCCACTCAGAGGTTACAATACAGATTAGATACACTTTGGGAGCTCACGGGGTGCTAAAATATTTGAAGTGGCATTTGAAAATGGGCAGATTTCATATACTACCTTGTTTCCTGGCTTCTTTATGAAATACTAGAAGATGGCCACAAATACGTGAAGCTGAATAGCAGACCATATTCTCTCCAGTTTTCAACAGTCCTCACTCCTTGCTATCACCCCAGTGATACACTCATCTATGTCACAGGCAGGCCTGGCCCCTGAGATACCTGAGTTTTAGATCCTTGTCTTCGATAGATTCTTTCACAAAAGATGGAATGAATTATGCATATCTCCAGACAGGTGTCACCCTTTTGGTCACTTATCTCAGATAACTTTTTCTATCTCAGCTCCTATCTCAATTCTTTTGTTTGTTTGTTTCATTTATTACCTTTCATTATTGTTTTATTTATTCCATTATTGATTTATTTATTATTTTGCAAAACTATTCATTATTGCTTTTAAATTCTAGTTAGTTAACATATAGTGTAATATTCATTTCAGAAGTAGAATTTAGTGATTCATGATTTATATATAACACCCAGTGTTCATCATGGCAAGTGCTCTCCTTAATGCCCATCACCCATTTAGACCATTTCCCACTTCCCATCATCCCCCTCCATTAACCCTCAGTTTGTTCTTTATAGTTAATAGTCTCTTATTTTTCTTCCTTCCCCTATGTTCATCTGTTTTGGTTTATAAATTCTACATATGAGTTAAATTATATGGTATTTGTCTTTGACTTATTTTGCTTAATTAGCATAATACACTCTGGCTCCATCCACATCCCTGAAAGTGGAAAAATTTCATTCTTTTTGATGGCTGAGTAATATTCCATCACGTGTGTGTGTGTGTGTGTGTGTGCGTGTGTGCGTGTGTGTGTGTGTGTGTGCGTGTGTGTGTGTGTGTGCACATGCACACCGTATCTTCTTTTCCTTATCCATTCAGCAGCTGATGAACATCTGGGGTCTTTCCTTAATTTGGCTATTGTTGATAATGCTCCTACAAATATCAAGATGCATATGCCCCTTTGAATCAGTATTTTTGTATCCATTAGGTAAGTACTTAGTAGTGCAGTTGCTGGGTATAAGGTAGTTCTATTTTTAACTTTTTGAGGAACCTCCATACCATTGTCCAGAATGGCTGCACCAGTTTGCATTCCTCCCCACAGTGTAAGAGGGTTCCCCTTTCTCCACCTTTTTGCTAACAGCTGTTGTTTCCTGTGTTGTAAATTTTATTTTTTTTTAATTTCTTTTTAATGTTTATTTTTGAGAGAGAGTGAGGCAGAATGTGAGCAGGGGAGGGGCAGAGAGAGAGGGAGACACAGAATCCGAAGCAGGCTCCAGGCTCTGAGCTGTCAGCACACAGCCTGACGCAGGGCTCAAACTCACAGACTGTGATATCATGACCTGAGCCAAAGTCAGATGCTTAGCTGACTGAGCCACCCAGGTGCTGCATCCTGTGTTGTAAATTTTAGCCATTCCGACAGGTGTGAGGTGGTATTTCACTGTGGTTTTGATTTGTATTTGACTGATGGGTAATGTTGAGCATCTTTGGATGTTAGCCATTCATATGTCTTCTTTTTTGTTTGTTTATTTTTAAGTAGGATCCATGCCCAGCATGGAGGCCCAACATGGGGCTTGAACTCACAACCCTGAGATCAAGACCTGAGCAGAGATCAAGAGTTAGACGTTTAACCAACTGAGCCATCCAGGCATCTCCTGTGTGTCTTCTTTAGAAAAAAATGTCTATTTATGTCTTCTGTCCATTTTTTATGTGGATTATTTGTTTCTTGGGTTTTGAGTTTGATAAGTTTTTATAGATTTGTTAAAACCTTTAGCAGACATGTCATTTGCAAATATCTTCTCCCATTCTGTAGGCTGCCTTTTACTTTTGTTGATTGTTTCCTTTGCTGTGCAGAAGCTTTTGATCTTGATGAGATCCCAATAGCTCATTTTTGCTTTTGTTTCCCTTGCCTCCAGCAACATGTCTAGTAAGTTGCTCCAACTGAGGTCAAAGAGGTTGCTGCCTGTGTTCCCCTCAAGGATTTTGGTGATTTCCTCTCTTACATTTAGGTGTCTCATCCATTTTGAATTTATTTTTGTGTATGGTGTAAGAAAGTGGTCCAGTTTCATTCTTCTACATGTTGCTGTCCAGTTTTGCCAACACATTTATTGAAGACACAGTCTTTTTTTCCATTGGATATTCTTTCCTGTTTTCTTTCCTGTTTTTGTTTGCTTGTTTTAAGAATAGTTGACCATATAGTTGTGAGTTCTTTTCTGTATTTTCTATTCTGTTCCATTGATCTGAGTGTCTGCTTTTGTGCCACTACCATACTGTCTTGATGATTACAGCTTTGTAATATAGCTTGAAGTCCAGAAGTGTGATGTCTCCAGTTTTGCTTTTCATTTTCAAGATTGCTTTGGCTACTGTAGGTCTTTTATGGTTCTATACAAATTTTGGGATTGTTTGTTCTGTCTCTGTGAAAAATGCTGGCATTATTTTGATAGGGATTGCATTACATGTGTATATCATGTTGGGTAGTTTAGACATTTTAACAATATTTCTTCTAATCCATGAGCATGGAATATTTTCCATTTCTTTGTTATCATCTTCAGTTTCTTTCATAAGTCTCCTATAGTTTTCAGAGTACAGATCTTTTACCTCTTTAGTTAGGTTTATTCCTAAGTGTATTATGGTTTTTGGTGCAATTGTAAATGGGATCGATTCCATGATTTCTCTTTCTGCTCTTCATTATTGGTGTATAGAAATGCAACAGATTTTTGTATGTTGATTTTGTGTCCTGCAACATTATTGAATTTGTGTATCAATTCTAGCAATTGTTTGGTGTAGTCTTTCGGGTTTTCTACATAGAGTATCACATGGTCTATGAATAGTGAAAGTTTGACTTCTTCCTTGCTGATTTGGATACCTTTTATGTCTTTTTGTTGCCTGATTGCTGAGGCTAGGACTTCTGATTCTATGTTAAATAGCAATGGTGAGAGTGGACATCCTGTCTTGTTCTTGACCCTAGGGGAAAAGCTCTGTTTTTTCCCATTGAGGATGATATTAACTGTGCATCTTTCATATATGGTGTTTGTGACATTGAGAGGTGCTCCCTCTATTTCTACTTTGTTGAGGATTTTTATCAAGAATGGATGCTATACTTTGTCAAATGCTTTTTCTGCATCTGTTGAGGAGATCATAAGGTTCTTATCCTTTCTTTTATTAATGTGGTGTATCACATTGATTGATTTGTGAATATCAAACTATACTTGCAGCCCAGGAATAAATTCCACTTTATCGTAGTGAATCATTATTTTAATGTACTGTTCATTTTTTTTTTTTTTTTTTTTTAGTATCTTGTTGAGAATTTTTGCATCCATGTTCATCAGGGGTATTGGCCTGTAATTCTCCTTTTTTTTTTTTTTTTTTTTTAATTTTTCTTTTTTCAACGTTTATTTATTTTTGGGACAGAGAGAGACAGAGCATGAACGGGGGAGAGGCAGAGAGAGAGGGAGACACAGAACCGGAAACAGGCTCCAGGCTCCGAGCCATCAACCCAGAGCCTGACGCGGGGCTCGAACTCACGGACCGCGAGATCGTGACCTGGCTGAAGTCGGACGCTCAACCGACTGCGCCACCCAGGCGCCCCTGTAATTCTCCTTTTTAATGGGGTCTTTGGTTTTGGAATCAAGCTAATGCTGGCTTCATAGAAAGAGTTTGGAAGTTTTCCTTCCATTTCTATCTTTTGGAATAGTTTGAGAAGAATAGGTATTAACTCATCTTTAAATGTTTGGTATAATTACCCCTGTGAAGCCATCTGGCCCTGGACTATTGTTGGTTAAAGATTTTTGATTACTAATTCAATTTCTATGCTGGTTATGGGTCTGTTCAAATTTTCTATTTCTTCCTGTTTCAATTTTGGTATTATATATGTTTCAGGAATGTATCCATTTCTTCTTATCGACATATAATTTTTCATAATAATATTCTCATAATTGTATTTCTGTGGTGTTGGTTGTGATCTCTCCTCTTTCATTCATGACTTTATTTTTATGGGTACTTTTTATTTTCTCTTTGAAAAGTCTGGCTGCACTTTATCAATTTTATTAATATGTTCAAAGAACCAGCCCCTAGTTTCAGTGATATGTTCTACTGTTTTGTTATTGTTTCTTTATCATTTATTTCCACCCTGCAGTTTATTTTTTCCCTTCTTATGCTGAATCTAGGCTTCATTTGCTGTTCCTTTTCTGGTTCCTTTTTGGGTAAGGTTATTTTGTGTATGTTTGAGACTTTTCTTGCTTCTTGAGGTAGACTTGTATTGCTATATGCTTCCCTCTTTTGACTGCCTTTGTTGCATCCCAAAGGTTTTGAACTGTCGTGTTTTCATTTTTATTGGCTTTCATGTATTTTTTTTCATTTCTTCTTTAATTTCCTGGTTAACCCATTCATTCTTTAATAGGATATTCCTTAACTTCTGTGTATTTGTGGTCTTCCCAAATTTTCTTGTGGTTGACTTCAGGTTTCAAAGCCTCATGGTCAGAAAATATCCATGTTATGATCTCAAACTTTTTGTATTTGCTGAAGCCTGATTTGTGTGAGCCAGTATGTGATCTATTCTGGAGAATGTTCCATGTGTACTCACAAAGAATATACATTCTGCTGCTTTAGGATGAAATTTTCTGAATATTTTTGTTAAGTCCATCTTGTCCAGTGTATAATTCAAAGCCATGGTTTCCTTGATTTTCTGCTTAGACAATCTGTCCATTGCTATAAGTGGGGTGTTAATGCCCTCTACTATTATTGTATTATTATCAATGAGTTTCTTTATGTTTGTTATTAATTGATTTATATATTTGGGTTCTCTGTAGTTGGGGGCATAAATGTTTACAATTGTTCCATCTTCTTTTTGGATAGATCCTTTTATTATAATATAGTGCTCTTCTTCATCTCTTGTTACAGTCTTTGGTTTAAAATCTATTTTATCTGATATAAGTATGGCTACTCCCACTGTCTATCCATTAGCATGATAGATGGTTCTCCATGCCCTCACTTTCAATCTGCAGATGTCTTTAGGTCTAAAATGAGTCTCTGATAGGTATCATGTAGGTAGTTTTTTTTTTTGTTTTTTTTTTTATCCATTCTGAAACTTTATGTCTTTTGACTGGAACATGTAGTCCATCTATATTTAGAGTGATTATTGATAGATATGAATTTAGTGCCCTTGCTTTAACTGTAAAGTCGTTGTTTCTGGAAATTTTCTCTGTTCCTTTCTAATCTTTGTTGCCTTAGTCTTTCTATCCCAAAGAGTCCCCTTTAATATTTCTTGTAGGACTGGTTTTGTGGTCACAAACTCCTTTAGTTTTTGTTTTTCTGGGAAATTCTATTTCTCCTTCTATTCTGAATGACAGACTTTCTGGAGAAAGTATTCTTGGCTGCATATTTTTCCCATTCAGCACATTGAGTACATCATGCAGCCTTCTGGCCTGCTAAGTTTCTGTGGGTAGTTCTGCTGATAATCTTATTTGTCTTCCCTTATAATTTAGGGATTTCTTTTCCCTTGCTGCTTTTGGGATTTTTTTCCTTATCTCTGTATTTTGTAAATTTTACTATGATATGTCTTGGTGTTGACCTGCCTTTGATGTGAAATCCCTGTGCCTCCTGAATTTGGATGTCTGTTTCCTTTCCCAGTTTAAGAAAAGTTTTTAGCTATAATTTGCTTGAATAAATCTTCTCCTTTTTCCCTCTCTTCTTCTGGGACTCCTATGATAGGGAACTATGTCACTGAGTTCCCTAAGTCTACCTTCATGATCTAATATTTTTCTTTCCCTCTTCCTTCCATCTTCATTATCTTTCATGACTTTATAATCTATATCACTTATTCATTCCTCTCATTCTTCCATCCTTGTGGTCATTATTATCAGTGAGTTTTGCATCTTGGTTGTAGCATTTTTTTATTTTGGCCTGACTAGATTTTAGGTCTTTTATCTCTGCTATAAGGGATTCCTTGCTTTTCTCAAGCCCAGCCAGTATCCTTGTAAAGCTACTTTTAAATTTTGGATCAGGCATATTACTTAAATCCCTTTTGTTAAGATCCCTGACTATGACCTTTTCTGGTTCTTTCTTTGGGGATGCATTCCTCCTTGTCGCATTTTGTCTAGGTCTCCATCTTCTGTGTGTTAGGAAAGCCTCTTATGTCTCTTGCTCCTGAAGGTAATGGACTTATTAAGAAGAGGTCATAGGGCCTAGTGCTTCAGGAAGTGTTTCTGGTATATACTGTGTGCACTCTGCTGTTGTGTTTGGCTTCTCTTTCCCTCAGGTCGGTCTTCTTCAGAATTTCTTCTCACCTACAGAGGGGAGTGTTTGGACCTTGTCCAGTGTGTAGAAAGTTTTAGCTAGATGTGCTTTGGTCTGTTTGTTAAAAGAGGACAGATCCTATTTCCATTAGAACTTAAGCTTTGTAGCACTCTATGGTCAATAGACTTGGTGCATGCAGGGCGGTTTGTGCTGGTCTTCTGGGGTGAGGGGCCTGCTGCTGCTCTGGCTTTCAGGCACACTTGCCCTAGTTAAAAAGCACAAGCAGAGAGCAGGGGAGTGGGGCTTGATGTAAGTGGCTCAAGCCTCCACTGTGTTGTGCAGCTCACTGAAGTCTGGCGGTGCTGATGGGTGGGGATAAAAATGGAGTCAGCCCACACTTTCTTTCCTGAAAAGGAGAGTTTGTGCCCACCACTGTCCAGATAGCCCTCACAGAAAAGCAAACAATCTTCCATTTGTCCAAGACATTCCTCAGATCCCTGCTTTCACCCTACCTGTGTCTGGGTGGTCTCCCCTCCAATGGCACAGTGCTTCTGTGTTTTATCTCCAACATACCATCTGAGCTTCAAAAATCCAAATTTAAGGGACCCAGCATGCTGTAGACCCACACTGATCCTCTGGGAGAGGGTCTCCCTGCACTGTGGTTGGTGCCAGTTTGTCCAGAAGAACATTCTCATGAACATTCAGGGGCTTGGAGTTTATGGTAAAGCATAGAAAAAAGCCCGTGTCCAGGTTAGCTGCCCACAGTAAATGTCTCTGCCCTTATGCTAATGAATGGGGCAGTGCAATGGTGCCTACTGGCTCTTTTGCCCCCTGAGAGGCAGTGCCACCTCTCCCAAATGCACTCCAAGAAGGGGAACTATCTGTCCTAATGCAACCCAGGGGATCCTTAGACCATGCTTTCAGCTCCCAGGCCTCTGCTTTACTTCCCCCTAGGAGCACCGCTATGCCTGCCAGGCCCCACACTGGCCCTGGCTCGGACTTCTAAAACTTTTCAGTCTGTGAGCTCCACTGCTTGTAAAAAAAAAAAAAATGATAATCAGCAGCTCTTGTTTTCCTGTCACTGGTTTTGTGGAAGTGTTTTTCTTGTGCAATTCCCTGTGCTGTCTCTCTCTTTCTCTCTCTCTCTCTCTCTCTCTCTCTCTCTCTCTCGTCTCTTCGTGATTAGGGCTCCCTCCCTTCCACAGCACCTGTGATTCTTTTCCCTCCAAAAGCACATCTCTGCATCTCCTACCTTCCACAGCGTGGCCTCTTTTCTCCCTCTAGTTGTGCAGCTTGTTATCTCAGTCCTCAGATTTTTTGGGTGCTCAGAATTATTTGATATTTATCTAGCTGTGTTCAAGGGACAAGGCATTCTTAGGGTCCCTCTACTACTCTGCCATCTTAACTCCTCTGTATCCAAATTCTTGTTCAAATATCCCCAGATCTTAAGAAATGTATCTGTTAATAATATAATTAATACAAATCTAATTCCATCTTATTTTATAATTAAAATGAATTGAAGGTATTATCTACAAATTAATTAAATATATGCTAGAAACAAATTTTAAATTTAGGTAATTAAAATGTTCCATGAATCAAAATGGCATCCTTAATTAATCAATTGTTGTGAATAATATTTTCTCCATAATTCTATTAGTATAAATGTATAGAATTAGTTAGACATTGTCTCTGGATCTGGTTACATTGTTTGTTATAGTATCTAAAAATTAATCACTGCTGTCTTTCCCTTATTTTGAGAAGTGATAATCCCAGGGGCATAGACTGCTATTTGTATCCTACAATGTCAGGGACAGTGGGGAGGTGCTATTTCTCCTGGAATGCTCATCCACAGCATCATTTTATACCTAAATCTCTACAAATAAAACTTTATTTCTAGGATTTATGAGTGCTGCCTTTTGTCATGCCAAAAGTTAAATACATAATAAGTTGTTAGAAAGATTCTTGATCAACTCTAGACAAATTCAGGAAGAAAAACTCAGATAGTGGACTATGTTTTAGACACAAATTTAGTAGAGGAAACTTTTAGAAACACAGCAGTCTATATGCAAACAAATATGGTCAGATGAGTAGGTAGAGGCATATATAAGTGAGGTAACTAGATACAGGTTTATATACTCAATAACAAAGAAAAAAAAGGCAAATGTAACTACCTATACCACCCAAATTAGAATGTTAGAGCAAGCAAGGAGAATGGTGTGCACCTGTGACAACAAAGAAAGGGGAATGGTGAGAATACCAACTGAAGATACAGTTAAAGGCATGGAGTCCAGACAGACCAACCTGGAATGAATGGCAAAGAACAAGTCAAATGGGATATCTGAAATGCACTATTGACCTCAGGTGTTCAGGTCACAGATGACACAAGATAGAGATTTACAAAAGGTGAGGGTGGGTCTAAGGAAGCTGTGTAAGCGAAAGGGATTACCAGATTAGGACACTGTCTGGTGCATACTTTATTCAATCTAACTAAACAGGAAAGCCAGTGCCACATCCACTGGAGTCCCTGTTCTGGATTTTCAAACCAACTCAATAGGTACACTTTTTCTGGAGCTCAAACAACCACTTCCATCTGAGGTTTATGGTTGATCTTCCAGATACTAGAGCAAGGATAGCACTAATGAACTAACAGCAAGGATGAACTAATAAATTCATCTGATTAGAAGGTAGTGATAGCAATGGATACATTGAGTACTAGGTTGATAGGACTGTTGTGATCAATCACTGATGTCTATCATGAGTTTTGGACTGTACCCTGAGACACAAGTGTCTGGTGTTCCAACACAGAAGGGTGTTTGGAAACTGACTCCAATTTACAAAAAGGGAAATTGTAGTCTTTTATTTTTTTGGAATTTTAGCCTTTTAGGAAGAGTGTAACAACAACATTTTCAACCTCACAAATGATTCTTGTAGGGTAGAGCTGTTCTTCTTCCCTAGGAGCCTAGGGATGGCTTTTACTGACTGAGAAGGTCTAAGTATCTGGAAACAACCTAGAATCAAACCTTTTGAGGAGAGAAGAGAGGACAGAGAGGGAAAGTTTGGGGCACAGAACTTCACCACACATGCACAAAATTCAAGCTTACCTCTCACTGGAAGGACAAGAAGCAACATTGAATCTGTCGCCATAGGTCTCCAGTTTTTAAGACTTTGCCAGTTGTATGTGGTTCTCTTTTGATATAGTATAACCTTTTATCAGAAAAATACTTACGGGAAAAACCTTTAAGTTTAACATAAAACCTAATTCTTTTTGCTTCTATTGAAACTTGGAAGACTGGATCCTTATTAGAGTGCATTTCTACAAAGAGATAAACATTTTAAAAAATAAGCATGAATGGAATCCAGGATAAAATGCATCCATTTGTACAGGAAAATAGCTTTTACTGAAGAAAATGGCACAAATTCATCATATGGAGAAAAATGTCATTTCAAAGCCTATTTCCAAGATCAAAATGCAGAACTTTTAATACAATATATTAGCTTTTTAGACACTCTAAATCTACAACTTTTTACAGCCAAAGGGTTTTTTTTTTTCAATCTTTTTGAGAACATCAGCAATTAATTACCCCCTATCAATAGAGAAATTGTCAAAACTCGTTTAAAAACACCTGGAAAGGAACCTCAGCTAAAAAGGGCTTTGTAAATTGTTGCATACCAGGGACACTATGTTGAATAACAGTTTTACTTAAGTGTTTTAATTAATCTTTGTATATAACTGCATACTAAATGCATATTACCAACTTTATGAAATAAACTCTCATGTCAGGACTGCTAGTTTTTGTCTTGCTCATGTTAAATGCATTTCAACATGCCGTGACATACAGCTAATAAAAGGGCATCTGTCACAAGGGACTAAGTACCAAAATCAACAATTTGCATAGTGAACAAGGTTTACATTGTGGCAACTCATGTTGCCTTTTACTGAACAATGGGATGAACACTCCCTTATGGCCTCTACTAAGTACTAGCCATGTGGCCTTAGAAAAAGAAATCCCCTCTCATCCCACTTTTTCCCAGTGGTGCTTTGTCAGTTCACAGCAAGGGTTTGACTTCATGCCCTGGTCTCTGTCTGAGAGGAAGTCCAGCTCAATTCAATTTGCTTCCCTCTGCCTTTTAGTAATGAAACAGCATCCATTTGGGCAGGCCCCATGATAATGCAGAGCAGATGGGCAGAGTTTTGTCTAATTAGATTCTGGGCGGCCTGTTTGCTATAGTAAATGTGTGTGTATTTGCTTATTTCACACTTATTTCGGTGACAACAGCTTAGTAGAGATAAGATAGAAATGAATGTGGGACATAGCCTCACTAAAGAGCTACTTAATACAAATCAATAATTTTAATTCAATTACTATTTCTATCACCTATTTAATGAGTTTCTTGCAGGCCCTTTGATCTAAAAAAAGTTTCTCTTTTTTAAAAAAAAATATTATTTTTTTCTTTCTCCTTCCTTCCTTCTTTCCTTCCTTTTTTCTTCCTCTTTTGCTGTCCTTCCTCCTTTCCTTCTTTATTTCCTTCTTTCATCTTTTGTCCAAAGATTATTGGTAAGATACCGGGTTTGTCATACAGATTATTTTAAAAGCCCAATCAAATAATATAGTTAAAAACTCAGTACCATGAAAGCCAGTCTATTCTTTCTACACTTAGATTTCTCAAAAGACACACATAGATATTTTAAAACATAGCCACAGACATGTAGTGTATGTACCCACCCAGGTGATATTTATCGTCATCTCCATCATTATCACTCACCGTAGTAGTTTCCCTTGGGTGTAACTGTTCACCATCTTCTTCAGTTAGGGACTCACCAAAGAGGGAGCATTCAGGCTGTGGCAGTTTCACCGGTTAGTTTCAGAAACAGGATTGTTTGACTCTCGGTCTTGACCTTTCCCTAATAACGTTGCATCTTCTTTATTTTTCTTAAACTCTTTATACATAAACACACACACAAACTCTGGGGACCTAGACTGAGATACTGAAATGGTGAGATAGTAAAAAGCTTCTATTGGGTTGGTCACAGTTTTGTGCTTACTTCAGTGACCTCTCCTTGACTCCCTCTCCCTTTAAGTACTCAAGGTCTGAGGACTCTCCCTCTGACTCCTCAATCAAATACATCACAGTGGAAAAGTTTTTACATTTTTTTTTTAGTGTTTATTTATTTTTGAGAGAGATTGTGAGCCAGGGAAGGGCAGAGAGGGAGACAGAATCTGAAGCAAGATGCAGGCTCTGAGCTGTCAGCCCAGAGCCTGATGTGGGGCTTGAACCCACAAACTACGAAATCATGACCTGAGCTAAAGTCAGATGCTTAATCCACTGAGCCACTCAGGTACCCCATCACAATGGAAATTTAAATCAATGCCTTACAGATAGGAAATTAAAAACTGTATCTTTATATGACATAAAGTCTATCACAAAATCATTTCATGCTTTCAATAGAATGGCTATATATAAAGGCTTTAGGAAGAGAGAGAAAGAAAATGTTCTGGATGAAATCTTACCACATAGTAGACTACTTGATGTGCTTACAAAGAAATGGCAAATAATATTTGAAAATACACATTAGAAAAGCCAGATGTGGAATTTGGATTCCGGCTCTTATATCAGAAGAGAAGCCCTATTTTCTGAAAAGCTGGGGCCTGTAATACAAGTCTCATATTCTTTGGAGTTGCTTATCTGTAAATATTGTTAGGCCCACAGAGCAGACATCATTAACCAGATCCTGAATTTCAAATGCTCAACTTATCTCTTCTCCTTGTGTGCTCTTTCAATGGAGAACAGTAAATATAACCAGCTTAGTTTCAAAAACAACAGCAAAAGAAGCACACAATCCATAGTACAAAAATGTAAGAGGCTGGTTTGGGAATCCAAATACTCCTTATCTAAATCAAAAGATGAGAGCCTCTGAAAACAATTAAACAATTCTGATAACCCTGGTTGAAACAAAAGGCATCATATTCTCACCATGGATGCAAGAAGAGTAGGCTAATCGCCTTTTCCCCATCAAGCTGAAGAGGAAGAGAAACCACCTCTCTGATTTTTTTTTTCCCAAAGACTGTTATTTCCATCTACGCCAACATGAATTTATTGCCGGCCCCCTCCTCCTCTTGAGACCTGCTTCTCTTCTTGTCTTCCATATCTCAGTAAACGACACATCCATTTTATATCACACAAACCAGAAACCTTGCCGTCTTCCTTGATAGCCTGCACTCCCTATCACTTTCTCCCTCCATCACATCACTTACTTCTGACAGTCTCCTAAATAGCTCCCGGAATCTGTTCCCTTTTTCCTCATGTCCCCCGCCAGCCCCTGAGGAGGTCCTCATCATCTCTCATCTGGAAGAAAGGAAAATCCTAGCCAGCCTCCTTACCCCTTCACCCTCAAATCCTGCTGCAAAATTAATCTTTCTGGCATATAAATATATTCCTGCCCCCCCCCCCTGGTTTACAAACTTCACTGGCTCCCCTTTACCAATGGAATGAAATCTGAATCTATATTATCACTGACACCTTCCGGCATCTTCTCTCACCTCAGTACCTGAGGATCCAATCTCACCACGTTTCTCATCAACATCCAGAATGCTGCCTATTCTTGTTTACCCTATGGCTGCAAACACTACTCTCTGAGCTTTAAAGCCCTCATTGGATTTTCTGGTCTGGTGAGCTCCTTTTAATTTTTAATATACACCTCAAGTAGATACTCCTCCGTGACAATTTCTCTGCATCATCCGCCACTGCATTGTCCTCACTCCCAGCTTTGTGCTTATCTCATTTTATTGTAATTTTTTACAAGAACAGATTTTCCCAGAGATTCATTGGAGACCTTATTGTTTCTTAACTGTGGTCTTCAGGTCTACATGCAAGGATACAGAAAAATATGGACAAGTGTTTATTGCATCATGAATACACGTATCAATGTCTCCTTTCTAAACTTTCCTTCTCTTTGTCAGTGTTGCCGACATTTTATTGGCCATCTAGGCAGAGAACTATGCAGTTGTCCATGAGCACACATTTCTTCCATGCTCCTCACCCTTGTTATCTCTATTTATTCTATCAAATATTCTTCCTGATATTCAATGTTGCCGATAATATATTGCCACACTTCTTAATCAGCCACATTTCATGGCTTCTTTAAACTTCCACTCAATTCAACCCTTCTCTAGTATAACTGCTCCTGAATTGGTAAAAAGGCATCATTGTCTCTTACTAGGACCATTTGTGAGTCTGAAATATCAAATCAACCATCACATATACTGGAATTTCTCTGGTACTAAGGCTCTCATGAATCTTGTTAATTCTGTAGTGCCCTGTCTGACTTCCTTTCTTAATGTGCTAAATGTCATTACACTTAGTTCTTCTTATATCATTTCTCTGCTAAAATATCTCTAGTGCCTTCCCTGCCATGGAATATATTTACCTATAGGATCTTTTTAATGTTTAAGATGAACTTAGCTTCTGTAGGCAAATATTACTCATTGTTGCAGTCCTTTGTCTTCTCTGAAATATATAAAGAAATAATTTAGAACTTAATTGTCTACTGCTCTACATGTAAACTGTTACAAATAACAATATATTCAGGACCAGAAAAATTCTGCAATATGTAGTAGACAGCACTGTATTTCAGAGAATTCTTTGCTGTGCAGCCTCACTACTGATGCCAGCAAGAGGAAATGATGCCCTTTGGTCAATTTTTCTTGGGTGTATCCTGTGTATTTCCTCTCTAAGATCTTTCATAGATAAAATGGAAATGGAAAATCCTTTCCTTGTGAGAGGTAATTGACCACTTAATACATTGCCTGAAATACTTTTGTCCTTAGTTGTCTTCCACTTACTTTCAGATTTATTCTACCTTCTAGTTCCTTTACAAATTTAAGTAAATTTCTAACTCTGTTGAATATTAACTTTCTCACTGTTGGTGAGTTTGTCTTTTCATAAAGAATAAAAGTCTTTGTTAAAAATATTAACAATATCTGAAGAAGAGATCATAATTTATGTTTAATAACATTTCTCTCTTCTTTTAAATATTTATTTTTGCGAGAGTGTGTGTGAGTGTGCACATGTGTGCACATGTGGACATGGAGAAGGACAGAGAGAGAGAGAGAGAGAGAGAGAGAGAGGGACGGAGGGAGGGAGACAGGGAGGGAGGGAGGGAGAATCCCAAGCAGGTTCTGCACTGTCAGCACAGAGCCTAGCTCAGGACTCAAGCTCATGAACTGTGAGATGATGACCTGAGCCGAAATCAAGAGTCAGGAGCTTAACCAGCTGAGTCACCCAGGTACCCAATTTTGTTTAATAACATTCTAAACTAAAATATAAAATTTCTCATCCTGTATTTTCAAAGATACAGATTTCATTTTACTTAGTACAAAAAATAGAAACCAGGAGACGTTTTCTTCTGTCAGGGGAAAATTCTTGATTTGAGGACACAGCCTGCCTCTCCATTGTTCATGAGTCCTCAATCCACGCACGACTCCCTCTTCACTTCACCTAAACCACCAGACATGATATTTTCTTATCTTTCTAGGAGGCTGATGTGAATTGTGGGTAGCTGATTTGCCCCTTCCAGGCTTTTCTTCTTCCAAATTAGATAAAATAACACAACTGCCAAATTAATTTGACTCCTTAATATCAACAAATAAATACCAAACTCCTTAGCCACTCTTTGAAGCCCTCCATGGTTTTTCCTTTATCCCATATTTCAGCTTTATCTGCCATCTCTCACTATTTTATACATGACTATAAACTGATAATATCTCCTTCCAGGACTGCAACCAACAGGATCACACATGCTCTTTCAAGCATATCTGGTTCCTTCTCACCTTTTCCCTTTGCTGTTTATACCATCCACTCACTTTATCCAGAGAGACCCCTGCATCCTTTCTTTTTAAAAGCAGAATTCATGTACCATAAAGTTCACCATTTTAAGTGTATAAATTAGTGATTTTAAATATGTTTACAAAACTTTGCAATCATTCAGTACTATCCAATTCCAGAATATTTTATCACCTCCAAATGAAACACTATACCTATTAGCAGGAGGCTACCCCTCCTTCTCCTGGTCCCTAGAAATCACAAATCTATTTTCTGTTTCTATAGATTTGCCTATTCTGGACATGTCATACAAATGGAATCATACAGCACATGGCCTTTTGTATCTGGTTTCTTTCATTTAGCATGTATTCAAAGTTCATCCACATTGCAGTATGTATCAGTACTTAATACATGAGGTATGGCTGAATAATATCCCACTGTATAAATATACATCATTTCCTTTTCCCATTAATCACTTAATGCATATTGAATTCTTCCATTTTTTGGCTATTCTGAATAATATTAATATAAACATTTGTGCAAGAATTTGTGTAGACATTTCTTTTAGGTATATACGAGTGGAATGTTGGATCACAGGGTAACTCTATTTTTAACTTTTTGAGGAACTGATAACTGGTTTCCAAAGTGGCTATACTATTTTATAGTCCAATAACTTCTTCACATCCTTGCCTACATGTTATTGTTTGTCTTTTTTATTGTAACCATCCTGGCAGGTCATAAGTGGTATCTCATTGTGGTTTTGATTTGTATTTCTCAAACGACTAAGATATTGAGCATCTTTTCATGTGCTTGGCCATTTGTACATCTTCCTTAGAGATACTAGTCCTTTACTAGATATATGATATGTAAATATTTTCTCCCATTCTGTGGGTTGTGTTTTCACGTTTTTGGTGGTGTTCTGGAAAAACACAAAACCTCTCCTGTATCTTATCAATTAAATTCTGCTCATCCTTCAAGACTATTTTTAAATGCCTTTTATTTCTTGATAGTCTTTTTAGCTCTCTCAAATTGGTGCTATCTCTTTGCTTTTTTCCCCCTGGGCAGAGCACATGGTTAATATCTGCTACTATATTTATAAAATATTACCGTCAGTAAGCATTCATTCTCTTTACATTTGGATTCTCCAGATCAGTGACTATGTTTTATAGGCTTTGCTTTTTCTATGCTATCTTTGTTTGTAGCAAGAGTATCTAAACATATTTTGTTAATTTATTAAAGAAGCAAGAGCCAGTAGAGCTAAGACAGGTAGTCTACATATGCCAGTGTAAATGTATGTGAGTCTGGGGAATATGTTTAAAATGACTTCTCCACGTGAATGAACTTTTATGGAAACTGCTTTCCCCTAGGGTGGGAATGTCAAAGTAAGACAGTTATACCTGGATACCCCTGAACAAAAATGCCAACAAGAATTGTACACCTGACATTATTTAGTTTATTTCTAGCTAGACTTTTTTTTTAAGTAAATACAATTAAGAAGCAAAGTCTTTGGGGCATGTTTCTAATCATATGCTCCTATAATTGCATTTTCTTTTACTGTTCACAACTAGAAATTTGTTTTCCATAAAATGTGTGTTTTTACAACCACGAGTTCTTGATTGCTCACTTCTCAGAGCTAAATTAGCATTGGTCCTCTTTCCCTTATGACTAGCTAATACTGTACTAATGAAAAACAGGGCCTCTTTATTTATAATGGCCTTGGGGTCAATTATCAATTTATCATCATGTCCTGCAGATTTAAAATAAAATATGCTGTGCAGTATAACCATTGTACAAAATTGACATTAAGTAGATTCTGTGAGTTTGGACTTAATAAAAAATACAAAGAGTGCTGCCTAAAAGGTTTCTCCAACTATAAATTCTATTACGCAGCTTTTAATACAAGACAGTAGGAAACTGAACAACTGAATTAGAGACAGTTTTTTCACTGCTGCTTTTTGTCTCATATATGTGAACAGTCATTGGAGGACCGTTTGCTAATTCATAGAAACAGCATTTCATATCTCTTTAAGAAGGTAATTCAAAAGCTGCCTGAATTTTTACTTATGTCAATCTCTGTGTAGATATTAAACAATTTACATCGGTTGTCAACCTATTTGCATAAGACATTCTGTTACCCTAGGGATTGTATGCATGGCATTTGAGGAACAATGGTTTCTTGTGTCAAAAAAGAAAAACCCCTAAGTCCTTCACATTTACCGATTAATCCATATACACCAAACTAAATTCAATCTTGACACTATCCTCCTGGAAGTCTGTGAGATGGCATAAAGTTTTATATTTTAGCTCCTATTGAAGATAACTTTAATTCCCACATAGGAATGTTGCTATCCATGCTGAGACTCGGGCCCTGTGTATGTGATATTAGGATCAGCATATGCTGCCCAGGCACATGTTATTATATACACGACTTAAAGCCACAGATTCAATGAGAATGTAAAGGCAGAAACAGAGTTGAAAGTTAATTGTGCATTTGAGAGTGTGACGTAGTTTCTTAACATTGAAGGACAGAGTCCACCTGCTAAGTCCTACCCAGTGAAGACTGAGGAAATTCTAGGTACTATGCTGTCTGTTCCCCAGAAACTCCAGCCCTACCGAAAGTGCTCAATAGCCACGTGACTTCACTGACTACTGTATTAGACAGCATAGTTATGGAACATTTCCATCTTCATAAAAGGTCTTACTGGACAGTGTTATTCTAGAAAGTGTTATTTTATTCAATTCCTTATACCTTAGGTTCCATTACATTTTTAATGGCCTCACTTTTGAAGAGTGACTTAGTCTGGGACTGGATTTGTTCGTTCTGCCAATTTTATATCCTTCTCTGCACCTTACAGTTAATAATATTTTTAGTGAGAAGAGTAGAAATGGAATGTAAAAGGGACATAGAGGAACATAAATGAAGAATAAGATGTGAGGATCCAGTGTACTCATGAGGCCCAAGGACTTTGACTCTTAGTTCAGAAGTTGTTTTTTATTAAGAAAAAAAAAATCCACAGAGGCTCTAAAAGACCCATTATACAAGTAAAAGCAATTTTAAAAATTTTGTTAGTTTTTTAAAATTTTTTATTAATATTGTTTTTATTTTTTTAAGTTCATTTATTTATTTTGAGAGAGACAGCATGAGTGGGGGAGGGAGGGAGAGAGAGAGAGAGAGAGAGAGAGGGAGAATGCCAAGCAGACTCTGTGCTGCCAGTGCAGAGCCCGATGTGGGACTCAAACCCACGAAACTGTGAGATCATGACCTGAGCCAAAACTGAGTAGGACACTCAACTGACTGGGCCACCCAGGCACTCCTGTTTGTTAGTTTTAAATAGCTTCCAGAATTGACATTATAATTTCTCATTAATCAGTTTTGTATTTATCATTTGTCATATTAATTAAATGATAAAAATTGAAATACAAGAAAAAACAATATATGTATATCCCTATCATGGAATATAAATAAAATGATACTAAGTTTCCACACTGATTCTTCTTTTATTGGAAGCACTGAAAATATGAACACAATTTGTTTTTAGATCCTTTCTAAAATACAATAGAGTAAAAAATACATGTCCTTTCCAGAAAAAAAAAAAAAAAAAACCTGTCTTATTTCAGGGAACTTCTTTTGGAAATACATATATAACAATGAACATCTTGGATTACTTGTGAATATTATCTAGAAAATTGGTTTAAAGTAAACTTTATTGTATGTGAACTATACAGGTAATGTTCTCTCCCTCACTTTGCCAGGAGCAGCTTAGAAGGGAATTACATTTGGTTGTATATATCTATTTTTTAATGTGTTTTTCACCATTTACTTTCAAAGTGAGTTTTCTTAAAAAAATAATCATAACAATATCTGGTTGCCCTGGAAAGAAATGCTTTATGCATTCATCAGGAAAAGGGTAGCTTTCTTTGAAAGAAATTCATTACTCATTAACCACTTTCAGTCTGGGTCCAAACTTTGGGTGCCATTATGCAAAGCACAGCAACAGGTTGTACAGACAAGGCAGGTTTTCAAGCAGCACCTTCTGCCAAGCTCTCCAAAAGCACAGCACACCCCAGCTCCTGTCTGCAAAGTTGATGAATGTACTTCAGACAGGGCTAGGACATGGCTCAGTACAGTTCTCTAAACGGTGATAAATGACCACCTTTGTGTGAAATGGGTTAGGTGGGAGGGCCACCCTTTGACAAGGCAGAAAATGAAATGATTACTATTGCATTCTATTGACTTGTCTGGTTAGAACAGTTGTGCCTCTTCCTAGAGGTTAATTGGACTTGAACTCAAGAAATTAAGAGGTCAGCTGGGGTCACAGTGACAGCAGGCCCACTTTTAACTTGCTGCTAATAACATTTGGCAGAAGGAGGATGAATCTGGGAATTTTAGTCTAGGTGCCGTTCCATTTCTTTAAGAGTCCTGGTTTGTACAAATTATTAAACATACCTTAACTTTGTATCACATAAAAAATTCAATGTGTTTTCAATCCTCTCAGGCATTCCAGTATAACTGAATTTTCTTGAAACAATAAACATTAGAATGCATGTTAGATATATTTATTTATGCATATATATCTATACATTCATATGCTTAGAATAGTTATTGAATACCCTCCATCACAAAATGAAGAGGTTTGGATTTAAGAAGAAAAGATTCAAAAATGCTTGAAAATGACATTCTGATATATTTACTGAGGCCTTCCTTTCTACCCAACACTAAATGCTATCCATTCTTTATCATAGAGAATGAAAGGAGAGCAGATTGAAGTATTTTACAATATAAACAGTGAGGCATATCCAAATGTGTAAACTCTCTGTTTCACATGTATGTTTGCAAGCTTCACACATTTTTATTGAAGAATATAGTAAAACAATTGAATCGTAACTGCTTCCTAAGAAGAACGGCCCAATTTAGTTACACAAGACTTATTTCAACTTTACCTTTCTTTTCTTGGTTACTTTACACGTCAGAGTCTCTTGCTTGAACTGACCCTAGGACTATCCTGTGTGGCATTTGCCACACCACGGCACCTCACAAGGAGCCCAAGTGAGGGGCAGAGTCCCCAAGAGCTTTTGAGGGGGAGGAGCATGGTGTACAATGAGCCACAAGGGAGCAGAGAGCCTCAAGGGAGAGTTGGGATGAAACGTAGGAGTGTCATCCAGATGGTGGGGAACAAGGCACATCACCTAATTAGCAGTTCTGCTCTGGCAGCTGTGTAACTGGGGCGCCATGAGGGAGGCTAGCGGCCCCGGAAGCGTTCAGTGGTGACGCTGCTCCCAGCCCTCTGCCTTATGGACATCAGTTGTGCCAACCATTTACTTGTACGGGATTCCTAAGAAACTTGGATATGATGGAGAAATTATTTTGTTTCTTTTCCCTAGGGACAAATCCAAACGAAACCCAAAACTTTGGAGATTGTATACATAGCTCCTTTTTTAAATTTCAGCAATATTTATTGAGATATAATCGGCAGATAGCATTATGTAAGTTTAAGATGTGCAAAGTGTTGATTCGATTCACTGTTATATTGCAAGATGATTATCATCATAGCCTTAGGGAATTCTTTCATCATGTCACATAATCATCATTTGTGTGTGTGTGTGTGTGTGTGTGTGTGTGTGTGTGTGGTAAGAACATGTAAGATATATTCTCTTAACTTTCAAATATATATATATATATATATGTGTGTGTATATATACATTATTTTTAATTATAGTCACTGTGCTGTGCATTACAGCCCAAGAAACATTCATGTTCTAACTGGAAGTTTATACCCTTTGATCATTATCTCCCTATTGCCCTCACTCCCAACCCCTGGTAACCATCATTCTGAGTTTTTTTAGATTCCACATATAAGTAAGATCATACATGGTCTTTCTCTGACATTTAACTCAACATAATGCCTTCAAGGCCCATCTATGTTGTTGCAAATGGGAAAAAAAAGTATTCACGATCCATGTACCTGATAAGGGATTAATATTCTAAAATTATATATAAAGAGCCCATACAACTCAATAACAGAATAACGAACTGATTAAAAAATGGGCAAAGAAACTGAAGCATCACTTTTCCAAAGAAAACATACAAATGGCCAACAGGCACAGCTCCTTGGTCTAATAAAAATAACTTATTTTCTCATGTATGCTATGGCTTTGCAGTAAGAGGCATACCACAATAAAACTCTAAGAATATTATTCTATCAAAGGATCATGCTATACTAACCAGCTTAATACTAAATTTCTTTTAGCCAGCTTAATACTAAATTTCATTACTGTTTAACCTAATAAATTATAAAATCCCTAAAACAATCAGAAGAAATATGCCAGGTTTTGACTTATTTTGTAGGGGAGAAAGTGCTCTGGGTTAGAAATAAGGAAGCTTGCGTTCTCTGCCACTTATTAAAAATAATCCTAGACAAATCATTGAACTATACTCGTCCCCATCCTCATCTGTAAAATGAGAGCATTGGTTTTACTGATCACTAAAAGCCCTTATAGATTGGAAAATCAGAGGGTCTAAGGCAGTGGGTCTCAACCCTGGCTGTACATTAGAATCACCTGGGGAGCTTTAAATTGAATTAACCTCCAGGGGTGAACCTGGGCATTGGTGTGTGTCTTAAAAGTTCCCCAGGTGATTCTAATGTACAGGCAGGGTTGTGACCCTCAGCATTATGATATCACCAAACCCAAGCCGTGCCTATAACTATTAGACCACTCACATTTATCGAGCACTTAATCCAGGCACTGTTCTTGTCATCAATTATCTAAATTATGCAATCCTTGCAACCTGCTACGAATTGATTATTATTAGCCCAACTTTACCCCGTTTTACGAATGAGGAAACTGAGGCTTATACAGGTGAAGTAAATCAGCCAAGGACCACTCCCTCACACCCCCCCCCCCCCAGCTATAGAGTGGCAGAGCCAGCAGGATTTGAGCCTGAACTGAATGCCAGAACCTGTGTTCCTAACTTTTTCACTAAAGAAGCTCCAGTCAGTATTGCAAAGACATCCTATGGCAGCCTTCCCTAGGCATCTCATGAAAAGAATGCTGGGAAATTCTCTTGCTGGCTGTGAACAATCATCAATCCTCCTCAGCTGTGTTGCTGCTTTCTGTGCCAGGAGGGTAACCGACCTGCTTTACTAAATCCTGACTCACTTTGGAGAAAACTGAGCGTCTGCCATCTACTCCTCTGGGATGTGATTCAGAAAGAAAAGCACCAACTTGCATTTGAAGTGAGGCCCAGGTGGGGACAAATGGATATGGACACCCATGTATTGGTACAGAGCTCCCACAAGGGAAAGGGAAGGTAAACTCGTCTCCTTTGAACCATAATGCCTCTAATTTATGCTGTGGCCTATCAACAAAGCATTAACATGTATTTTACCACAAGGCCTGATTGAAGGTAAGACAGCAAGCTACAGCTGCTAGCTAGCTAGATAGATATAATCAATCTTTTAAAATACGGTTTACCAAGGGGCGCCTGGGTGGCGCAGTCGGTTAAGCGTCCGACTTCAGCCAGGTCACGATCTCGCGGTCCGTGAGTTCGAGCCCCACGTCAGGCTCCGGGCTGATGGCTCGGAGCCTGGAGCCTGTTTCCGATTCTGTGTCTCCCTCTCTCTCTGCCCCTCCCCCGTTCATGCTCTGTCTCTCTCTGTCCCAAAAATAAATAAAAACGTTGAAAAAAAAATTAAAAAAAAATAAATAAAATAAAATACGGTTTACCAAAATAAAACTGATAACATTAGGGCATAGAATCATTATTTAAGTGATAAAACTAGCTCATTCATTTCACAAATTATTGTTAAAATGCCTTCTGTGTGCCTATTCCTATACTGGGCACTGAGATAATTGTGAAGTTAGGACATACTCTAAGTTGTAAAAATGCTGTCTGGTTAATTGAAATATGTAGATTAATGATATTTTGCCAAGTCTTAAGACAGACTATTTGGTCACTGTATCAGTGAAGTCTGGAGTTTTACACTTTGTATATTTATGGTTCTGTTCTGAGAATTTACAATGCTTTATACTCTTTCACTGTGTCATTCAAATTTTACAAAATGAAGTTCTGGTAATAGTATTTGTATATTTAAATTGGGAAATTTAATTATATTGTTTCCTTGTACTTTAAAGAGCCAGTGTAATAGAGAAAATTCCATTTGTATATGACTAATGCTTAAAGAAGGTGGGGCCTAACAATAGAAGGCTTTCTGTTTTCTTCACTTTCTTTTTTCCTTTCCCCCACCTCCAACCAACTGAATGCTTGGAATTATGACCTGGAGGGCCTTTGAAGAGAGAAGAATTTGGATGTTTTAGGGCATTAGCAGAGCGGAAGTGAGAACAAGAAAGAAAATAGAAGGAAGCAGAGAGAGGAGTTGGAATAGTTGGAATGTTATGGACTAAATTGTGCTTCCCCCCAAAATTCATGTTAAAGCCCTACCCCCTCTTGTGATCTCTCTTTGGAGATAGGGTCTTTAAGGAGGTAATTAAGGTTAAATGAGGTCGTAAGGGTGGGGCCCTAATCCAATGACACTGGTGTCCTTACCAGAAAGGGAAGGGACCACAGACAGCTCTCTGTGTGTGTTTGCACAGAGGCTGTGAAAGGACACAGCAAGAAGGCAGCTGCCTGCCTGCCAGGTAGAGAGGTCTCATCAGACACCAGCCCTGCTGGAACTTTGCTCTTGCACTCCTAGCCTTCAGAACTGTGAGAAAAATTTCTGTCATTGAAGCCACCCAATCTGTAGTATCTTATTATGGGAGCCGGAGTAGACTAATACATGGAGGAAGGCTTAGGTGTAGGCAGATGAATGAAAAATTGCTGTTGGCAGGGTGCCCGCTATAAGTGTTATGGAAAGGAGTGTCTAACGTGAAACTGACCGTTGTTGTGTGTGTGTGTGCATTGTGAGATTCCTCCTGTGACCCCCACATCTTCATAGAACCTGTTACAATTATATGTGGTCAAGGGTTACTCTTCCCTGTTTTGCTCCGGCAGCCAAGAGGCAGAATTTCACACCTAGGTAGATATAATGCAGACCAGGAATGGCATCCACAAAGAGGAGCCTGGGGACAAGTTGGCGAGGGCAGCGGAGTTGCAGAAGTTTGGAGGACACATTTAGACTTCAGGCACCATTATCTAGACCCAAGAGATGTCTGTGCTGTAATAGAGGTTGAATGACGTTAGGAACCTCAGGAATCATTTCCAATTTAATCTCTTAATTTAAAGATGGAGGAAATGGGGCTTTGAGAGGTGAGAGCTGAGGTCTTCTTGCTCTTCATTCTTGTCCAGCTGGAAAATGACAAAGTTTTGGAACTTCAGATTTGGTGGGTTTCTTGTTTGTTTACTATATAACAGTGCTTCTAATTGGCTTTAAACCATATTGTGTGTGTGTTTATGTGTATGTATGTATATCTATATATATTTATATAGATATTGATAGATACGTAGATTTCAATCTCTAACCTTTTTAAGCTTCCCAGTCTTACTTTCATTTGAAAATTAAAAAAAAAAATAAAGAAAGAAAAGGAGGGGCGCCTGGGTGACTCCATCGGTTGAGCATCAGATTTCAGCTCAGGTCATGATCTTACGGTTGGTGGGTTCAAGCCCCGTCATGCTCTATGCTGACAGCTTGGAGCCTGGAGCCTGCTACAGATTCTGTGTCTCCCTCTCTCTCTGCTCCTGCCCCGCTCCCACTCTCTCTCTCAAAAATAAGTAAACATAGGGGCTCCTGGGTGGCTCAGTCGGTTAAGCCTCCCACTTCAACTCAGGTCACGATCTTGCGGTCCGTGAGTTCGAGCCCCGCATCAGGCTCTGGGCTAATGTCTCGGAGCCTGGAGCCTGCTTCTGATTCTGTGTCTCCCTCTCTCTCTGCCTCTCCCCCATTCATGCTCTGTCTCTCAATGTCTCAAAAGTAAATAAACGTTAAAAAATTTTTTTTTTAAATAAGAAAACATAAAAAAATATTTTTAAATCCATACAATAATTATACCCATTGTTGTTTGAAAAACAAGATAAGATTATCAGATATGAAAGTGCCTAGCACATTGTAATGTTGTATAAAATGTAGGATCTTTTTATTTGTTATTACTCAACTGTGTAGTAAATTCACATAAATATGTTCACTTTCATCTGATGAGAGAAATTAGATTTTATTTTAAAATCAGAAACTGTTCAGACTGGAAAAATCCATTTTCTTAACGAGTACTTGACCCATTTTCATTGATTTTTGTCAGAACACACACACACACACACACACACACACACACGCACTTCTGAGATGAGGCACAAGTTGGAAAGGTATTGACTTTGCGATTAAACAGGCCTAAGCCTAAAGTTCAACCCTAGTTTCTTTATTTAGTAGTTGCTTATCCTGGAATATGTTCCTGAATATCTCTATGCCTCAGTTTCCTCCTCTATGACATTGGACCAATGTCTTTTTTAGGGGATTGCTATGGAGGACAAAGGAGATAAAACAGATAAAGTGTGGTTTTCCAAGTTCCACTTACAGAAATACATATTTGTGTTATTCTTGAAGAAATGACTCATCATTGAAATGGGAAAGGCAGAGTATTGCTATCACAGGGTTGGCTGATACATGAAAGGAGAGGACACACATAGTAAACATTACTTCCATTTTGTCTTTTTGAAAACCAATATTAAGTAGACTTAATTTTGTGAAGTGAAAGAGAGCTATTATTATTGTTACTATTATTACATTCACAATTATATTAAGAGTTTGTCTCCTTTAAAAAACATATATGAGAAGTAAACAAGGCTAGGGTAACAAATATATATTTGTCAAGTGGGTTTCCAGTCAGTCCTTAAAGGTATTTACCTCAGTAAAGAACTGGCTTACAATTGATCTGATTTTCTGTCGGGGATTGTGCTAATGTTAACACAGCCTCACTGAGTCTGGCACATGAAAGTGTGGCCCCGAAGGGTGAAGGCAGTTACTGAAAGGGAAAGAATAGAAGGGCTTTTAAACTCTCCAGTTTCTAGTACACGTGAGATCATATTGGATTTGGTACAGACATTGCTTTGCCCTGAACAGTGGAACGATTCAAAGACTTTTATATTTTTTGCATCACAAGTACCCAAAGAAAATATTTACATTTTAATCCATTGCATTTTTAAGCTTTTTAGTAGACATTAAGAATATAACAATTTTGTCTCAACCTGAGTTAATGTAAAGACAAAAAATTGTAAAGGTAAACATTTATTTCGTTAAATGTTTTTATTTCATTGGAGATTTAAACAAGAATATCCACAAGTGAGTAGAAAGGTAAACCAACTTTTAAAGACTGAAATAGTTAAAAAAAAAAAAAAAAGAATTATAACAAAGATATTTTGTTCTGTATATTAATTGATGCTTGGGAGTAGTTTAATTCTTTTAGATACTCAGAAATTCTTTTCCTGGTACACTACTTGGCATTTGATAAGGATTCTGACATTTTGGACATGGTTTTTAATTGAGTTTGATAAATAGATTTTAAAGTACCCTGAATGTTTTGTCTAAATAGAAATATTAATTTTTGACAGTGTAAATGTAAAACTAGAATAAATTCTAGGACACAAAAGATCAATAGCAGTCTAATGTTCCTATACATTATTTCTTTTTCTCAAAATAAGAATGACCTTCTATAGTAATATTTTGGAAGGTACTGTTGCTATTATATTTACTCCAATTTGACTGTGCATCAAAAGCCATTGCTGAAAACCAAAATGTGTTAGCTATTAATGTTAGAAAATATATATCATGTCTCTTCAATATCACTCTAGCTTTTTAGCCAAGAAGTTAATTAAGAACACTTTAGGAAAGGGGTGCCTGGCTAGCTCAGTCAGTAGAGCATGTGACTCTTGATCTTGGAGTTGCGAGTTCAACCTCCAATTGGGTATAGAGAGTACTTAAAAAAATAAAATGTTAAAAAAAGAGAACACGTTAGGGAAGTGTTAAATACACTATTGTTTGGGGTAATTTAAAGAATAAAAGAGCAAAAAAGTAAAATGAGGAATTGTCTTGAGTTATATTCCAAGATACATAGAATAAATAGAATAATATAGGCAGACAGAGTTGGGGCTCAGAATAATAAATTAGTTCTCAATTGCATTCAGAGCCACTAAAATCTCCCTTGTTACTCCAATGGACACAATATTCCTAATAAGTAAATCAGTAAGTAAGTAAGTAAATAAATAAATAAATAAATCTAGCATGGGGTTAATGTATGTAGAAATAGTCATAAAAACCAATTTTTGTGATACTGTCTCAAAAGTGGACATGAATTCCTTTGTTGAATTTCTTAGAAACTGGATAAGTCTAGGCTGTCAGGATAGAAGAAAAGTTTTCATTCCATAAATATAAACTATAAAGGATCCAAACTGTTGTTCTGTGGAAGAATTTATCTAGAAAATATAAACTGAATCTTTATTGAAAGTGTTACTTATATACTGACGGCAATATATTTGTTGAAGTCCAGAAGAGAATCTCTCCATTAGATCACCTAAATTAGGATTTTAAGTGGTTTTTCACTAGTCACAGGTCACCGCAGTAGCTATGTGTTGCTTTTAGACTATGGAGAACCAATGAATCCTTTCAAACACCCTGCAGTTTTCATGTAAGAAATTCCCTCCCTCCCACTGTGTTCAATTTTGGGAGGTTGCCAAATCAAGTTGCTGGGTCCTCTCTCCAGGGAAGTCTGGTTTTTGAAGACTTCTTTTTAGAGCCTTTCACCACCTGTACAGCCATATGGATATTTCTCTCTCAAGGGCTGAGGAATACAAAGATGAAAAAAAAAAAAAAAAAAGACTTAACATTTGTTTCTTCAGTTCAGCTACAGATCAGTTCCTGCTTCTGAACCCTAAACACTTGCCTGCTTTTTTAGCATTCCTTTGATATTCTAAGTGACTCCATATTTTTATGCTAATTTTTCTTTTGGCCAAGAGTGAGATTTGTTTTTTTGTTTTTGTTTTTGTTTTTGCTAGAAACCAAGAGCCATAAATACCAAGAGTCAACAATGCAATTAGCCTAATTCTTAATCCTGAAACCTCCTAGGCCAGCCATACATGTAGGTAAATTAAGACACAATGAGGCTAAGGGTTCAATCTGGCATGCAAGTGATCAAACATCACCCAGTTTCTGGTACTGTAATATCACCCTGCAAATGATAGAGATATTGCTTTCCCCTATTACGTATTGAATGCTTGTCATGTTTCAGGTACTATGAGGAGGACTGGAAGCGAATCACATCATTTAATCCTTATAACAAATTTATAAAGTAGGTCCTAGTATAATGACCATGTCTCACTAAGGACAGTACAATCATTTGGAAAGATATATGGATAAAGTTTTCTCCAGAATTTTTCCTTCTACTGTTAGGAAGAGAAATGCTTCTTTCCAATTCCTTCTCTTTCTTTCTTTGAAGATAGATTTTTTTTTTTTTCCCACTAACTTCCAGATTACCTGACTGGTCAATGACAGCCATGGACTCAAACTTCTCAGCTGAGTGGATCTAATCCATCAAAAATTCTGACTTGAGGGACTTCATTTTTTACTCCTTCATTCTTTCTTGGGTAATCATCTCGCTAAAAAGGAGATTTTTCAATTCCTAGACTCACGGAAAAGGAGATAGTAAGTGCCTTGGTGCTTGTCCCAAACCACAGAGTTCATTCCGACTTTTATCAACACTCAAGAAGTTATTGTGATGTGCCAATCTGCAGATTCACTAGAATTATTTTTAGTTGGCTTTGAACGCAGATGGAAAAGAAGTGCAATTTGGTGTGTTCTCTCAGTTGGTATGTTCTCTCAGATGGTGGGTTACCATCTTTCAAAGCCTCCATGTGTTACATGAGTTTGTAGAAGAATTTACCATTGAAATTAATATTAAGTGTAACTGGAAGAATAACCTATAAAAGGTAATTCTCACATTCTCAGCTCTGCACAGAGGACACCATTGGAGCCACTGTTGTCAGCAGCACTCAGATCCCCAAAATGATAAGTGATTTAACATAGCTGCTTTTTTTAAATAGAGGAAAAAGGAGCAGTTAGAAAATCATCTAGAGGAAACATGTATTTAAGAATCCCTGAAGTTGACATTAATTAGTGTAATTATCTTTTTTCCCCTCAATGCCTATGCATATGTTAAATGATTCTGAAATTTAAATATCTTATGAACATGCAGTATCAAACGTATTGGAAAAAGTGAACCCTTATCAAGATCATTTAGGAGCTCATTGAGGAATAGACCAAGAAACTACTCTTAATGACTGGAAGAATCTTTCAATTCATTAGAAAAAGAAAAAAAAATTGAACCCCTAGTTCTATGTATGGCTTATCATAAGGTGCTGCGCCTATAACCTATAGACTAAATCAATTGTTCCAAGGTAGATTACATCTAAAAAGTTCCTAGAAATAAAGAAATTTGTAGGTTTTCTGAGTCAGTCCACTTATACAAGAAAAGGGATTGTTGATATAGTTTTCTCAAGGATTATCACCAAGAAAAGAATATTCAAATATTGGGTAGAGCTCTCCAAACTTCCCATGCAGGAAACTGTGGTCAGTGTTCTTCTGTTCCTTGTTGGGAACAACAAAAGTTTCAGCAAAGATCACCATCAGCTGAAGGATATTACCTGAGGACCTTTCCAGATGAGACCAAGGTATCTTGAGGTTATGATGGTTTTCCCTTTCTCCTCATGTTCTGATTAACTAGATGAGCCTTGATAATCAAGTACAAAATACAAACTATTAAGAGATGCCAAGACAATGTCAGGATAAATGGACAACATTTTTTTTTTTTAAGTATTGTTCAAACAGCTTTCAGTCTAGCCAATTAATCTATAATTGTTTACTATGACAATGGACCCATATAAGATGCTTATTGAGAGAATCTTCTTTTGACTTTTTTTTTTGTAGAAATGTAAACAAACTTGAAAATTAGTAAATTAAAATCAGGCCGCTGTAAAAGTGATGGTGTGAGTCATTATTCTGGGGAAATGCCTGTGGTCATGTCAATCCATCAGAACATTTAGGATCACCTAATTCATCACCATTGTTAAAGGCAGAAAATTTACTTTTTCCAGAAGTATAACTTCTTAGATACTTTCCCTTGACTATTTGAATTTTATTAGTACAGTGTCCGAAATTTGGTGATTATTTTTATTTATTTATTTATTTTTATTTTTTATTTTTTGAGACAGCGGAAAGAACACATGCAATTAAGGGGCAAAGGGAGAGGGAGAGAGACTTCATGCTAAGCATGGAGCCTGATGCGGGGTCTACCTCACCACTGTAAGGTCATGACCTGAGCCAAAACCAAGAGGCAGATGCTTAACAGACTGAATAACCAAGGCACCTCACAAATTTGGTAATTATTAATGACAGAATGGTTTATTACACAGCCTATAATGTTCAGTGGACTTTCCTTATAATCTTCCTTCTGGATTTGCTAGTTAAGGACTTTGATATTAACTTTCTTTATCAGTAAGATAGAGGTACAATACCTATTTAATATAGTGGTTATAAGGCTAAAATTAGATATTGAATGTAAGCATTCAACACATACCAAATATTTAATACATTGCAGCTAGTCTTATACCATTATTGACCATACCAGAGGCCATGAGTTTTGGAACCCATATATAAGAATTATGAGTTTTTAGTAGCACTGCGCAGAGATTTCAGTTGTAGGGAGAGTTAATCTCCGTGCCTCTTGTGTGTCCCAGTCACAGGATTATGTGGAAGAGTCAGGGTTGGAATTAGTGAAAGATCCACTGGTGGAACCAAAGGCCAGGACACGGCTTTAGTGTAGCCTGAAATAGTTCTAGTAATACTTCATTTGGATAGGGGAAGAGGTGGAGGATTCCAGAAACCCCACCCCCACTCGACTATAATAGTTACTAGCATAAATTAATAAAAATAAATTAAATGATAGAATTCGAGAATGATGTGAGTAGAAATGGAGGTATTGAAATAAAACAATGAAAGAAATGTATGTATCTAATAAATCCATAATAAATTATGCTAGTGAAAAAGCCAATCAAAAATGTTACATTTTGCATGATTCCCCTTATATTCCATTCTGTAAATGGCAAAACTATAGATAGATAACAGATTAGTGGTTATCAGGGGCGAGGCATGGAGGCATAGGGACTGATGGTGATGGATCAGTTCTGTGTCTTGATTGTGGGAGTGGTGTCATGAATCTGTACATGTGATAAAATGTTTTAGACTCACACACATATGTACACACAAGCACATATAAAAACTTCTGAAATCTAAATGTCTATAGCTATCAATACCGTGTAAATGTCAGTTTCCTGGTTTTGATACTGTGTTATATTAGATGTTACTACTGAAGAATTTTAAAAAGTGCATGGGGACTTTCTGTAGTAGGCTCTGCAAGTTTCTGTGAAATGTAACTATTTCAAAATAAAGAGTTTAAAATTTTGATATAAAAAAAGGAGATTGAGGCAAAAGACCTCAAATAAAATGTAGAATGATTTTTAAAAATTTTTTAAATGTTTTTATTTATTTTTGAGAGAGAGAGAGAGAGAGAGAGAGAGAGAGAGAGAGAGAATGAGCTGGGGAGGGGCAGATAGAGAGGGAGACACAGAATCTGAAGCAGGCTCCAGGCTGTCAACACAGAGCCTAAAGCAGGGCTCAAACTAGTGAACCCTGAGATCATGACCTGAACCAGAGTCAGACACTCAACCAACTGAGCCATCAAGGTGCCTGTAAAATGTAGAATTGTTAATAACCATGCAGCAAAGCTATTTAAGCATGAAATCCACAAGATACAGATTGGGGGGGGGGGGTGGAACAGAGAGAGAGAGGGAGAGACATAGCATCTGAAGCAGGCTTCAGGCTCTGAACTGTCAGCACAGAGCCTGATGCAGGGCTTGAACCCAGGAACTGCAAGATCACGACCTGAGATGAAGTTGGCTGCTTAACCAACTGAGCCACCTGGGCGCCCCTTGATTATATGATTTTTTTTTTTCAACGTTTATTTTTATTTTTGGGACAGAGAGAGACAGAGCATGAACGGGGGAGGGGCAGAGAGAGAGGGAGACACAGAATCAGAAGCAGGCTCCAGGCTCTGAGCCATCAGCCCAGAGCCCGACGCGGGGCTCGAACTCCCGGACCGCGAGATCGTGACCTGGCTGAAGTCGGACGCTTAACCGACTGCGCCACCCAGGCGCCCCTATTATATGATTTTTTAAACACCTGCATTTCCAAACACACCATGAATAGATTACAAAAGCAAATACAAACTATGAAAATTATTTATGCAAGATTACAGACAAAGGGTTGTTCCCAATAATATATAAAGAGCTCTTACTATTAAAATAAGAAAAAACAAACTCCCAGAAAAGGTGGTTACAATATGATAGTATAACTAACAAGAAATGACAAATAAATTAGGTTAAATAAATTATGCCAATTCTTTACCACAGATCCATTAAAAATGACATCGTAGAAGTAACTTTATTAACGTAGAAAGATGTTTATGATTTACTAATAAATAAAAAAAAAGAGTAGGTAATATGGAAATATATTTTATTAATAAAATCTTATTTTGGGGGCAACAGGGTGGCTCAGTTGGTTGAGTATCCGACTTCAGCTCAGGTCACAATCTCATGGTTTGTGAGTTCGAACCCCGCATCAGGCTCTGTGCCAACAGCTCAGAGCTTGGAGCCTGCTTCAGATTCTGTGTCTCCCTCTCTCTCTCTACTCCTCCCCTACTTGCACTCTGTCTCTGTTTCTCAAAAATGAATAAACATTAAAAAAATTAAAGTATATAAATTAATTTAAAAAATAAAATCTTTTTTCTCATTTTCCTAATTTGTATTATTTAAAGTTAGCAGTTCTAGTATTTAAATTATATTTTGAGTCATATGATTTTTATAGTTTATTTTTTAAAGATTAATTAATTGTAATCATGTTTTATTTTGTTATTTTTTCTTAAAATTCTTATTATAAGTAAAAAATTATAAAGTAATGCAAATTCAATATTATAGAATTACATAATATAGAAAGTAACCCATCACTCAATAACCCATACTCTCACAAAAAAAATAACAAAAAGAGATGGCATTTTATCACAGAAATGAAATATGTTAAACTGAATTAAAATTGAATATAGAAAAGAAAATATTTGTGGGCGATAAAAATCTTTTCTAACTACCTTCTTTACTCCAGGTTTACGGTAGCTGTAGCTGTCTAAAGTTTGCATGCTTTTACAACATAGGAAAACATTACGATATTTAAACAGCATCAATTTTCTTGTCTTTCAATAGCAAAAAATACATTATTTGTATTAATACTAAATATTTTGGTTGTGATATTCTTTAAAAGAAGGTTATCCTTAATGATTAGGGAAGTCTAATATTGAAGATTTGGAAACATTTAAAAGAAGCAAGAGAAAGGAGCTATATATTTTTATGGTTATTATTACTGAGCATTAAATTTTTCTGATAATAAACATTTAATTCTTTAAACATGTATCTCATGCTTTTTCACATGATTCTTTTTTTCTGTGCTTCTATGATCACACTATTTAAGAGTAGAAAACCAGAATTTAATGTAACAAATACTCAGAATACTCAGGGAATGTTTCCATAAAACCTAAAAAGAAACCCTGAATAGAATGAATGTGACCCCTGTGTCTATTATCTCACTCAAATATTCACATCTCAAAACACTTGCTATAACAGATTTCCTTGGTATGAAAGGAGGTGCCCTCCTTTCTTTGTGAATATTTGCAAATTAAGCTAATTAATGGTATTGTATTCAATGGCTTTTTCCAGGGAGCTGAGTCTGATTCCTCACATTTTTTTGTGGGTAGGTTGTGTTAAAGGAAGTTTGAAGTTTTCTTGTGGGTGTTTTTTTTTTCTTTCCACCATTCTACTTTATTTTTTAAAATAAAAGAAAAACTATTACTGTTCAAGATGACTGAGGAAGTTGGTTTGGGTTGTGGAAGATATGTGACCCTGTGGTTATAGAACAGAAGCAGAAGCAAGGAATGCCCTATAGAAACAAGATCTATTGTTTTGCCAATAGAGAATAAATAGTCATCGTTAAGGTAAATTGATTTTTGATTTTTTTTAATCCCACAGCTAATACCTGGGCTCTTTGGAAGGTTTCTTCTTCTAGGAAATTATTAAATTATTCACTCAACCAACTTACTAATTGTTAACCCGTGTGCTAAATACTGAAAATGCAAATATAATTAGGATATGATCCCCATCTTTGTAGAATGTCACAAAGGCAGGAGAGGCAGACAGCTAATCAGAGTTTTGTAATACATGCTCATAAGCAATAAGAAAAAAAAAAAGTAAAAGGTACAAAACAGAAGCAGAGGATTGTGATGCCTTTCCCCGCATCCCCTCAGGGAAAGTTTCAGCAAAATCTGTTCAAAAAAGTTACAGAACTTTGTTTTGTAGGATAAGTGGGATTTTGCCTAGCAATAGGTATAGAAATGATGATCCAAATAAAGAGTAGAGTATATACAAGCACAACATATGAAGCAATACAGAACCTTTATTATCCAGTACAGGTGGAGCTTTAAGCATGGTGTGGCAGATGGACTCTCAGGCACCCTTCTCCACCTCATGATCCCCACCTACTGGTCTTTTACCTTCGTGTAATCAATCATCTCCCTTTGATTGTGGGTTTAACCTGTGATTTTCTTTTTCTGTTACATTATATAAGGCCTTTTTTTGGTAGCAGATATGCTAGGAGACTCTTCTTGTTGGCCTCATGAAGTAAGCAGCCACTTTGAGGAGGCCCACGTAGCAAAGAATTCTTGGCAACGTCCAGAAGTTGTGGGTAGCCTCCACCCAATAGTCAGCAAGAAGATGAATGCCTCAGTCCTACAGACAGAAGGACCTGGATTCTGCCAACAACCTAAATGACCTTGGAAATGAATTCCTTCCCTAGTAGAGCCATCGGATGAGAATCTATCCCTGGCAAGCATTTTGCTTGCAGCCTTGTGAGATCCTAAACAGAGGATGCAATTGAGATGTGGCCGACTCCATACCACAGGAACTGTGAGATAATAAATGGTACTGTTTTCAGCATCTAGGTTTGTGGTAATTTGTTATTCCACAATCAATAACTAATACAAATGAAGAGAAGTGGAATGGAAGACAAGGAGACAGATCAGAGGGTCTTCTGTGTTACACTAATGATGGGTTAAAGAATGTACCAGTAGAATTAAAAACATAGCTGTTAAGTTCCTGTTCCAACAGCCTAGTGAAGAGATAATAAAGGCTTTAAGGTAGTAACAGAGGAAATGAAGAAGCGTATCTCTAGTGGACAGTTGTGGAGCTAAATGATTCTAGACAGAGGATGCCACAAGCAAAACCTAGTATCCACACCCACCCTCCACCTCCATCACACACACAGAGAATACCTGTCTTTATTGAAAATAAAACATAATTTTAAAATTATTAATTTAACCGACGTGTATTAAATGCTTATCGTATTCTAGGCATTGCATTTTTTAAACTGCCTGGAAGTAATAAGTGATAAGGAAAAGCATACACATGCATTTCTACAAGATTTGACTTAATGAACAAAAAATGTCACCAGGTGACTGATCCAGTCTACTGTCTCTGACGTTGGCTCCAAGGGGGCATGATGTGGCTATTCCTTTGAGCTTGAAGTTCTGGGGATATCTCAGGAATCCACTAGTTTTCTTCAGTAACCTTCATGATTATCAGAAAGGCTCAACAAAGCTGGTCTGAAAAATATTAATCTGACTCAGGAATAGAGTCATTATGCTCCGCAAGATGAGGAATAGTTCCAATCTGGGAGTTGTACAGAAAGAGACATTAATTGAGAACCTAAAAGTATATCCATATCGAGAAGGAAACATGGTAAATACACTTACAGTACTCAGAAATGCTGTTTCCTCCTTCTAATTCTAGTCCCAAAGGAATCCCTATGTGCTCAGCTACCTTGTTTCCTTTCTTTGTCACAATAATTAATTCAATTGTCCGAGTATATTTGGAAAATAGCTATGTTTTTACTCTATAATTTATCATCTTTTTGAGATGAGCTTTGTGATTATATTCTCTACTGGAAAAGCAAAAATAATTATCAGATTTTGACGGTAATTTTCATCGTTAAAATCAGTTTTTAATCATTACAATCAAATTTAGCAGATTGAAGCAAGTGGCAAAGAAATTCAGGAAACAACTGTCCCAACATATGGTGAGTATAAAAAGGAATATTTCTCTCCTTTGTACAACATTGGAGACCAAGCTTGTTTAATAATGGACTTCCACATTGTCTGATACTACCAGAGATAGTCTTGTCTTTGGCGACCTAACTCTACGATGTCCATTGTGTTTTCATACGGATATTTACCAAAGTTATTTTCAAAGTTGACCTTTTAATATACATGGGAACATGTGTTACCACCCATAATCCCTCTTCTCTATAGAGCTTCTTAAAACTGTTAGAAATGTTTTATTGGCATAGCTAATCTTCAAAGATGTCCTCACAATAGACCATACCTGCCAGTATTTGTGCTCTTTAGTGCCTCCTCCTTAAGCTGACTGATGCTGTAACAAGCTTAGAGCTAATGCACAGCAACAAAAATGATTCTGTATGACTGTCAAGGCTACATTAGAAGAAAGTTTGCAGTTTTTGCTTTGATGTCTTGGGTTGCTTGCTCAGGAAGCCAGGCACAATGTAAGATAATTGCCCTCCCAGGATACCGCCAGGTTGCAAGGAAACTCAAGGCGAGTATGTGGTGAGGCCTTGTGAAGAGACAGATCCCAGCCAGCCCCTAACAAACACCTCCAGCCATCCCAGCCTAAGTGCCTGATGAAGAAGCCATCCTGGTCATCTAGCCATCCGACTGAGCCATGACTCAATTTCAGTCTCCTGAGAGACTCCAAGAACTGACAGCTGAGCCCAGTCAACCTGCAGAATTGTTATTTTAAGCTGCTAAGTGTTGGGTGCTTTATTACATGGCAATTGGTAACTGAAATAGTCATTCCATGAAAATATTGGTTTGTTGCCTTTACTTAGTCATCACCTGTTACTTCATGAAAAGGTCAAGTACAGAGGAGTTGAATTTTACGTGAATCACAATTTTAAGAGTAAAATTTTTATGCACATGTATAAGCAAGAACTCACTTGCCTTTTTGACTTTTAAACAGTTTTATTTCTCATTTGATAAGCATTTTAGCACTGGCAGAAACCAAAAAAATGATTTCAAAAATAGTTTCTCTTATTTCTGAAAAGATCAAAATGTGGAGTCATTCATATAATAAATGCAAGCCTCTGCCAAAGTTGATTTACCACTTAAAATTTATCCAAACCTTCAATTTTTACCAAGGAACATATCTGTCTTGGAACATTTAGTTTCTCTCACTTTCCAATGTGTGCAGTAGCGGTTGGTTTGCTTATCAGGCCCATTTACGTCATTGGATTACTGAATAAAAGAATTCAACACACATATTTGAGTGGTAGTGATATGCCAGGCACTACAGTAGGTGCTGGGAAATGGAACAGTAAACAAAGTTGACTTGGTCCCTAACTATTTGGAGTTTACAGATTAGTAGAAATGACCATCGCCAGAGGTTTCCAAGTTTTCTCTGTGGACCTCATATTTTCTAATTGAGTTTTTTCACAGTGCTGCTAGACAATAAGAAGTACCTAACACTCAATTTAAGAAGTAGCAAAGTCCAAATAATTTAACATGTATTTTTGTTCTAACAACTTTCTATCTATAACCAGCACACATAAATTTAAAGAAAAAATTCATTCTTGCATAACTACAATGACTTAGTAATCCAATGTGTGCAGCTGTGGGGCACTGGAATCAGATTGGACATTTTCTGTTTTACACTGATTTATGTGTAGTGCTTTCTTTTTATTACAGGAACCACTGCAAACTCAGCTGCATGAAGATATGATGACATTATATCTTCTAGCACCATCTAATACAGAAACTGTGAACTATCTTGGGCTTATAGTTTATATAGTTCCAGCAGATATCAAATATCGCTGTGTTTCCTTCAAACTTTTAAAGTTAAAACATTTTTAATATCCTTTGGCCCCACTGGGAGTTTACTGCAGTGCCCCAGTGTGCCCGGGTGTGCAGGTTGGGAACCAAAGAAAAGACGAAGAATGCAGAATAATGTAGACTGCCTGCAATGTCAGAGTTGGGTACTTGCATGGATTCCCCTCCCAGGCTCAGCACAGGTCAGCTGCCAGATTAAAATTTAATGCAAATTTGCTTCATCAAAATAACAACCTAACAAAGTTTATTAATACTCTGATGTATTTATGAGTGGGCAAAATCCTGTCTACTAAATTCATAAAATCCAAAGGTCAATTATATCTAAGTAGAGTTTGAAATTAAATAATTAGTCATGACAGGAGCTATCAAGGCAGAAAAAAAGATATAGAATACACATTTGTCCTCTGGATATAGCATATTTGGTCTTCCAACATGAAGAGTGAAATCTTTTTTCTTATATTTCAGAGATTCACTGTGATGTGGAGGTAAAAGTCCTCTCTGACCAGATATGGTACAGAGAGAAAAAAAAATCTTAGAAGTTTTATAATCCATTTATTACATACAATATATATATATATAATATATTTATTATATATTATAAATATACAGGTTATAAAATACTCTATACCTACTTGGAACAAACTAGTCTTTGTTATCAGAAAGATAACTTAGATTTAATCTACAAAATAAGATATAAGAATTTGGTTATTATGCTAAAAAACAATTATATGTACAAAAAATCTCATGACAAGATCCTTTACATTGTATCATTTAATACAGAGAAAGATTGTGAAAAAAAGGAAATAGCTCTATGAAATATCAAATTAATTTCAAGAGCACTTATCATGTATCAGGCTTTTAACATGTATTCACAGCTAACAATAAAACATTTACTATTGTTAACCAACTGAATTGTCTGGAGCAGAAATTGAGCATTGCCAGCCCATTGGCCATTTTCACTTGGTGATGTTTTCTGGCCTACACCCCTTGGAAATTTTTGAATGTAAAAATTAACATTTAAAATTGAATTATTTCACAAAGAAATTTGGATTATGAGTTCCTTATGTACAATGGAAGATCTGACATATGTGGCCTACAAGGACCCATCTAGTGCTATGTGGGGTGGGGGGTGTCCTTAAATGGGCCATTCATGGAGTATCTGGCTGGCTGGGTCAGTAGAACATGTAACTCTTGACCTCAGGGTCATCAGTTCAAGCCCCACGTTGGGCATGGAGCCTACTTAAAAATAAATAAATAAATAAATAAATAAATAAATAAATAAATAGTTCATTCTCCAGTGTAACACATTCCCTTCTGTTCCCTATTTTATTTTATTCTACTTATTTAACTTATAATTTATGCTTGGGCCTATAAGCATTTGAGTTTGTGAATCCTGCTAGAAGATAGATGATTTATCTAGATAATGTCTAAATTGTAAGGATAATTGCAGAATTATGATAAATATTTTAACATAGAGAAAATAAAATATACCTTGGTTTTATAAAGCACACCCATAAGTCAGCATTTTCACCCATCCCTTTGGAAGAAGTGCAAAGAGAAAACAATATTTAATGTCTCTTCAATCACAACCAAGTTTTACAAACTCAACTTGCCATGTAAACCTCTGGTGAGGGAGATTTTCAGGAAAGCAATTGATGAGAAGTAGTGATCATGTGGAAAGATGGAAGTCTAAAAGCAGTGAAAGGTAAATATCATTTTCTAGTAAAATTTTAAATTATAAATTAAATAAAATTTATAAGGATAGGAAACTGCAAATGACTAAAAGTAAATAAAAATGCCTCACCTCTCTCTATGAAGCTTACCACCCTTTTTAAATAGAACATAGCATGTTTTAATTCCAACATTTACTTATTTTTGTATTATTTCTTTTAAAAGCAATTTGAGGGGCGCCTGGGTGGCGCAGTCGGTTAAGCGTCCGACTTCAGCCAGGTCACGATCTTGCGGTCCGTGAGTTCGAGCCCCGCGTCGGGCTCTGGGCTGATGGCTCGGAGCCTGGAGCCTGTTTCCGATTCTGTGTCTCCCTCTCTCTCTGCCCCTCCCCCATTCATGCTCTGTCTCTCTCTGTCCCAAAAATAAATAAACGTTGAAAAAAAATTTAAAAAAAAAATTAAAAAAAAATAAAAGCAATTTGAGGTGATTTATAAAATTTAGTGCAGTGTAGAATAGCATCATTAAGATGCAGAAAGTCATAGAACATAAGAGGATGGATAATCATCATAGTTAATTCAGAATATTGTATTTGTGCACAAATTTAGAAATAAATGTCTTGATGGGTGCCTGGGCGGCTCAGTCCGTTGAGTGCCTGACTTCAGCCCAGGTCATGATCTCACAGTTCATGTGTTTGAACCCCACGTCAGGCTTTGCACCGACAGTGTGGAGTGTGCTTCAGATTTTCTGCTCCCTTTCTCTCTGCCCCTCCTCTGCTCACACACTCTCTCTTTCAAAAATAAATAAGCATTAAAAAAATAATGAGTCTCCTGGTATCGAAAACAAAAATTTAAATAGATGATAGAGAGATAGAGAGATAGATAGATGGATGGATTCTTGGTAAACAATTCTGTCTGTGGTAGGCTGGATACACATTTATCCAAAAAAACATTTCTGCATAAATTGAAAGGTAAATGTTACATGTGGTACTTTATTTATAATAAGGTTTGGCTGTATATTAAAAAACAAATAATGATAGCATAAACAGTGTGGTAGGCAACATTTTCAAATGTTCTCCAAGATTCCCATTCCCTGACATTTGTTTTCTGTATAACCCTCTCCACCGGAGTGTGGGCCTAGGAACTTAATGAATTTCAATTTCGTGATTAAGTTGTACTATATGAAAAGGTGAAGAGATTTTTCAGATGCCATTGAGGTACTAAATCAATTGACTTTGAATTCATCAAAAGGAGATTATTCTGGGCAAGGCTGACCTACTCAGATGAGCCCTTAAAAGGAACTGGGATTTCCTAAAAAAAAGCGATTAGAGGCAACACACCAGAGAACCTCCTGCTGGATTTGAGGAAGTAAGCTACAAAGTTATGAAAGTTTCCATGAAGAAGGCCATCCGAAAAAGATCTCCAGATAGTCTCCAAAATCTGAGAGCCATTCCTTCCTGATGACTAGCAAGAAAATGTAACTTCAGTGCAACAACCACCATGACCTGAATTCTGCCAACCCAGGACTTGGGAAGAGGCTCCGGAGCATTATGTGAGATTGTAGTCCCAGCCAATGCCTTGAGTTCAGCCTCGTGAGGCTCTGAGCAGAGAACACAGCTTATCCACACCTTGCATTCTTGTATTTACCCATAGTAAATGGGTGATGTTTTAAACCCCTAACTTTGTGGTAAATCTGTTACACAGCAATAGAAGACTAATACAACAGCATATAATCTCATTTCTCTTTCACCTCAAAGTACCCTGGTGATGAGTAGCCTGGGACCAGTATGTTATTTGAGTCAACAGGATCCAGCCAGCTCTGTCTATGACTTTGCCATTCTTTCTATGTCACTTCATCATACAAAATGGTGGCTCAAAATCCAGCAATCGCATCTAGTAAATAGAAAGATGAAAGAGGGTAAGAAAGGGCACCTCCATTCCTCTTTAAGAAGGCCTTGTGCTTTTATCTTCTGGCCATAATTTAGCTACCAGCCATGTTAGCTGCATATATGGTTGAGTAAATGAAAGATTTCAACAAGCTAGAGAAACAGAAAGGTAGCATGCCACTAGACTATCTCTCTTAAATGAAAGCTATCTTAGGGGCTAGTTTACAACAAACTTGTATGTATTTTTTGGAAGAGGGATCTATATGCTGGACAAATTATAGAGAACACCAGACCTTGAATCCAATCACAGTTCCACAATTTAATATGTGGATTGAGAGGCTTGAGTAATTTTTCTGAGCATCAGCTTGTTTTTGTAATCTGTGAAGTTTAGGCAATTATTCTAAAGTGTAGGCATTGTTGGGGAGATTAAGTAAGAACACAAAGACATATAGGAGATGCAATGCCAGTTATGAAAGGTTACCCTACAGTATGTTAGCTGCATTCACTTACCAAGGAGTGAGGATCATGAGGTCATGCTAGTTAGGAATATTATTTTTATCAAATAAGGACTTTTGCATCAGCTTCAGCATTTGGGCAAATATGTAATCAAAACCACAGATAACTGCAATACATATCATGGATAGGGAAAAAACGAATGTGTTTTTAATCTGCCAGCTTGTTCACAATTTATCTAAACACTATAGGAAAATGAAGTGGAATTTCAGTACACTTGTCAGGGAATGAATTAGTTCCCCAAAGTATGGCCATGTAACTGAGTAAAATAATCTATTTGATAAGGTGCCGTAAAATAGTCAACTTCAATATCAAAGAATATCTTTTAAGAATGCTGAATTATGTTAGATTGACATTTACTTACTTTGTTGATGATTAACCAACAATTTTAGCTGCTATTTAAGGTTGCTCGGTTGGACGTTTAGACATAGTAAACCAGTTTGTTAATGTTGAGGAGGTATCAGTTTCTTATTTGCTAGAACTGGTAGACATTCATCTATTCTCCTTATTAGATAGTATACACTTTGTTTACTGAAAGTTAAAATAAAATCAGGGTGAGGGGATTAAGACAGAGCCCTACTTTCTTCATGTAAGATATTTAAATACCTGTTTTGTATGTCAAAGAAATCTTTTCTCTGTGCTCTGGTTTTTGCTGTAGTACCAGAAAACAGGCTTGGGAAATGTATTAATAGACTTAAAATAAATGACAGGCTTTATGATTCAGACTTGCGATGGCTCCCGTAAGTGGAATCAAAATCTGACAAGAGATTTATGAATACTACAAACATAACCCTCCTCCATAACTATTTTATTATTCTCAATCACTTGCTCTATAAGATAAAATAATGTATATAGCACAATGATCACGGTTGGAGTGGCTATAAACCAAACTGGTTTCTCTCACACACAAGATGTAAGATTAAATGATCTAGTCTTGTGGTTTTGTTTAGATAGATAGGTGGTATGTTTCGAGGGCATATGCAGAATGCTAATTGGGCCCATGTATTTTGGATTAATGTGTATGTGAATTGAGCATATTTTTGTTATATATAAATAACAAAATATATATGTAGTGTATATTTCTATATATATTTCCTATACACACACACACACACACACACACACATACACATATGCCTTTAGATGTACATTTGCATTTTGTAGTATATGCATTTGCATTTCAAGAATACTAGCAGTACCAAATTGCTTTATACTAAAGACAAATAGAAATTTTAGGAAATTTTTATTCATTTATGTTCTCAATTATTTTTCTCAATTTTGTGGTTATGTGTAAGACATCTAGATATTAAACACCTATAGATAAGAAAAAGCAAACATCAATGAAAAATAACAGGAAATTCAACATAAAAGAAATGTCCACCTAGTAATATAACGTAAATGTCTATGAGTATGTGGAGGAGTATCTTACTTGATATGACAAATCCATCAAGATTATTTTAAAAACCTACAGAATTTACCTAAAACTATCAGGTAATTATGGAAAATTAAGAATAAAGTGTCATATATTTTTCTTTTTTTAAAAAAGCATACTTATCTTTGTTACATTGGATGTAACAGAAACTACCATAATTTACAATTATAAATTTCCTGATTAAAATTTGTTAATAATTTACTTCTTTAATGATTACCTTTATAAGCCATTCAAACAGCAGTGTTACAGAAAATCCCCCCCTTTTTTTTAAAGAAAAAATATTCCTGAATTATAAATAATTGAGCCCTATTATTGTCTGTGCGTGGGCCAGGGAGTAGGAGAAAGTGGAGTAGTTAGCCTTAATTATCTGGATAATTTATTTCTGTCAACCCAGCCTTGGTGCCCTTTCCTTTCAAAACTGAAAAGTTATATTAGAAATTATAGTTCGTCTTAAAGGAACTGTAACATTAGAGATGACATTTCAGCACATTTGTGGATAAGTTATTTTCACTATGTCACCTTTCCCTGTGATAGTTGTGCAGTCTTCCTATGCTAGGATAGAGATTGAGAGAGTAGATGACAGGAGGGTCAGGGGACTCTTCTCTCTCACTCGAAGGCTCCTACCATTGCCATCTGAAATCAGATTGTTAGCATGTCAGCTCAGTCTGTCAGAATCCCCTGAGTGCTGCTCAGCCAGCTAAGAGAAAATACCTTGTGTATTGGCTGTGGATGTCCCTTAACAACACCCAGTCACTCAGTCATGCAGCCTAAATGGGGCAGCAGACGACACCTTCACACTAGTGTAGGATAACTGAGCTTTCTGTCGATGTGTCTTGACCTTATAAGAAGGCACAGCAAAGGGCCAGGGTGAAGAGCCCAGAAAGGCTTGATTGCTACTAACCTTCTCTTGTCTGTTAAAAATGGCAGCTTCTTTTACTCCAGTCAGTCAGAAACAAATGTAATAAAACAATCTTTACTCAGAAAACCAGTAAGGCATTTCTTTTATGCAGTGATGAAATACAGCCACTAGATGACACCAAGAGATAGTTTCTATACGTCTGATTAATATCCTACGCTCAATTGCCTGTTCAAAGGTGACATTCCTAGGATTTTCATCAAGATCACAGATGTAGGCCAATTAAAGGATCTAAATTTTAGAGTTGCCTTACTTCAATATTATCAATTGCCATCTAATCAGGAAGACAACATTAAAATCAAATGAAACAAAAACAAAACAAACAGCATCGGACGCGGGGTCATTTGGGCACCCAACATGAAACATTTCCACTTTCATGTCTCGCTGTCCATACAGTCAATAAGGTGTGCTGGGGAAGTCCCTACCGTTACTGTCATTTTGGAAGGTTTCTGCCAGTACTCTACCATAAAACCTTCTCAAGGACTTGAAATTCAACTGTAATACTTCTCTCCAGTTTACATTTTATAATCCAAGTCTCAGCAATACGCATCTTCGTGTGGTTGCAAACAGTTGGCCTGCACCTATGTCTGTGTCAGCAAGAGAAAAAAACCACAACTGCTAGTAAGTGTCCACTCTCAGACGATTATCAGTATTTCAAAAAACAACTCATGTTTTATCTTGGATTTAGTATGCTGATGGTTCATTACCAAGTTGATGTAATTTGTGTCCTGGGAATAGTCTTAAACTTTAAAGCAGTAGTTTCCGCATATAATGCAATACTGTTTTAGTAGCAAGGTATCTATATAATAAGAGTTGCATACAAGTTTCAAATCTACTGTCTGAACCAGGGAAAATCTCCAGAAGTCCAAGATCATGAAGAAACAGTTAATATTAAATACATAATTCTAATAAATGTTGCTTGAAACAACTTTGTACAGTTTCTATAGTTCAAAAATACAATGATTTTGTTTTTAGGCTAGTATTGCCATGTGGTTAAATTAAATGCATTTTTTTCACAAAAGACATTTTTTATTAGAAAAAAACTATATTGATTACATAATGGAGAAAATAAATGCTCTTGATTCTAAAAGCACCATTTGAGACATATGATCATTTCTAAGAAGCAAATGTGTAGAAATTAACAGAACACAAGGTCATACTCATGTATTGAGTATTAATTTACTAAAACATGCACATCCATCACTTTACAAATATAAAATGACAAAGAAAAACAAATACAACTTCATTCTGGAATAACACTTTTTTTTGAAATAAGACACTCTATTCTGGTTTTCAGTACATCTTTTCTGTTTTCTTCATGAATTTTGAACCATTGCACATCTGATTTTCCTGAGTTTTATGGGTTTTCTAAAATTATGGCGAGGTTTTCTTATTTAAATAGCACTAGTATTTTAAAATCAGTATCAGAGACAAATTTCACATGGAGTGTCTCCATTAAAAAATGTTGGCTAGTCTGCATAAGAAACATCGGTACCTATATAGATTTCCTTATTATTTATTTATTTATTTATTTATTTATTTATTATTTATGTATTTATTTATTTTCTTAAGTGAAAAAACTCAGGATGGACCCACTTAAAAACTTGTTGTGCTCTCAATGCCAAGAGTGTTAGATTTGTTAAAATCTTATGTGTATAATTTTCATAAGAATTACTTTGAAATTCCCTAGGAAATGAGTCATTCAAACATATTTTACTTTCCGAAGAAATTTTTGATTTTAAGAAATTAGCCATTTTATTTTATTGGACTATGTAGGTGGTAGAACAGTTTTATACCAGCTATTTATTCCCCCTCTGATTCTGTTGACTTATATCTTCTCTACTAAACTGGTTGTATTAACTTCGCATTTCTGAGAAAAATATGGATTTCAAGTCCATAAAATGGAAAATCACACGCATGTGCACACACACACACACACACAGACACCTACCTCACTCTAAAATGTATTAAATGTGTTATAAATAGCATGCAGAGTAATGCTGTTGTGTAATGCCATGACGTGTTAACTCTTCTTTTGTGTTGGAAGTCATGGAGTAGTAGGTGTTATCTTCTAAATCCCATTAATAGCAGTTATAATATAGAGACATGACAATAGGATAAAAGTCACCTGGGATTCTGTAATGCACAATTGGAATGGGTACATTGAAGATAAAACATTAAGCTTACTTGGGAGTTTTTGTTTTTCATCCTTTATTTTCCATGTCCTCATTTTAGCTATCTCCCAAGTAGAGATACTTTGGGATTTGATTCTGTTTATTAAAGACTTTGCATGATTAACCATCTGAGTTTTATATGGTGACCTCACAAAGCAGATTAAAAATAAGTTGGCTGTCTAGTTTATTTTTATTCCTTTTTATTATTATTTTTTTGATAGAGATATTTTCTTTATTTTTTCCTCCATTTACAGGTGCAGAATTAAAGAACACGTTCGCTCACTATATTATTGATGCACTTAAGTGGAGTGTTCCAAAGCATGTAATTACCGTGTAGGCTTATGGCCCTGAAGTAGCCGGGGATAGTGGTGCTGCATATCCATGATTTGAAGGACATACAGTGATGATTATAGAGGCAGTACTCTACATCCATTCTAGCCCTTTTGTGTTTAGCTGGTTGTCATGGCAAATAATTGGATAGAATTTAAGCCACTTTCTTCCAAGTGGGAAATTCATAATTTTACCCTTCACCTAATTTTGTAGATACTTTTAAAGAATCTCAAAGTTTCTACAGGAATGACGTCGATCAGTGTGGGAAAAATTTTCACATACAGCGGACACCTCAGAAATTAGACATCTACTGTTTTGGGGGGTAAAGAAGTCAGTTTTCATTTGCATCAGTTTGCTTCCTTTTCTTATAACTAAGCTAGTTACTTTGAGCTTCTTTGACAAAATAAGCCCGATGTAGTTGATGTTGACAGCTTCTGAGAGAAATAGAAAAAATGGTAAAAAAAAAATTGAAATATTATTAAATTCTAGCTAAAAGACACTCTTCCTAGAGTGAGATATGGGAAAGGCATAAGAGCCTTTTCAAAACAGCTGAGGGAGGAGATTGTAAATAGAAATGATTTAAGTTAATAGCGTGATAGGGTTGCCATGTGATGGAGAGTCAGGGTTAATTGACACAAAAGATAGGTAAGTCAAATAATAATGATGTATTTCTTTCATTTCACTATTTTCTATCTTAGTTGTAGAATATTGAAATGTATATTTATTATATTGTATCCTTTGAATTATAAAACATGGTTATACAAAACTTAGAAAATTTAGAATTGAAGGATATTGGTTGTCATCTAGCTCAATTATTCCCTGAGAGGTACTAATTATTCAGTCAATCTTTATTTAATGAGCACCTATTTGGTGCCTTCTGTTGGCCATTGAGAATAATGTAATAAATCAATTTTAAAACCAACAAGTAAATAAAAACATTCCTGCCCTCAAGATGTTTACATTCTAGAAAGGATTTCAAACTATGAAAGATGATGCCTAAGAGAATTGGAGCCACTTTTTTATACAAATGATTATTTGTACACCACACTGGAATCCAATTCTGAGTTCCCAACACTGGCCCCAAGGTCAAAATTCTTACTGTTTCATTGCAGTGTTCCATAAGCGTCCTTATATTTCACAGTACAGAAATGCTAGATTGCATAGTGGAAAGTACACATAGAAATAGTGTAGAATCCTGGAGGATATGATGTGCTCCTTTAAGAGTAGAACTCCTGTTTTTGCTCAGAATCATTTACTTCTTAGTCGAGATAAAAGGAATTTAATAAGGAATTGAGAAAATGTATAAACAAAATGGAAGAAAGGCATAACAGTGAGGAAAGATGAGACAGTAATGAAGAAAAGAAATGACTTTTCAATTTGGGCATAATTGGAGATATTGCAGGCTTGGTTCCAGACCATTGTAATAAAGTGAATACCACAATAAAGTGAGTCCAATGATTTTTTTGGTTTACCAGTGCACATAAAAGTTATATTTATACTGTAGTTTTTAAGTGTGCATTGTATCTAAAAAAATATATGTATATACCAACTTAAAAATACTTTATTGCTAAAACGTGTTAACCATCAGCTGAGCTTTCAGTGAGTCATAATCATTTTGCTGGCAGAGGGTCTTGCCTTGATATTGATGGCTGCTGACTGATCAGGGTGATAGATCCTGAAGGCTAGGGTGGCTGTGGCAATTGTTTAAAATATGACAGCAATGAAGTTCACCATATCTATTGATTCTTCCTTTCATGAATGATTTCTCTGCAGCATGTGATGCTGTTTGATAGCATTTACCCATGGTAGAACTTCTTTAAAAATTGGAGTCAATCTTCTCAAATCCTGCTGCTAATGTATCAACTAACTTTATGTAATATTCTAAATGCTTTGCTGTCATTTCAACAATGTTCACAACATACTTAACAGAAGTAGATTCCATTTCAAGAAACTACTTTCTTTGCTCATCTGTGAGAAGCAACTCTTATCTGCTAAAGTTGTATCAACTCCTATCTGCTGAAGTTTTAACTCATCATTTAGTTAGTGAATGCTAAAGAGTTACCCATTCACTAACATCTTTAAGCTCAACTTCGAATTCTAGTTCTCTTGCTATTTTGCTATTTCTGCCACATCTGCAGCTTTTTCTGTTGAAGTCTTGAACCCCTCAAAATCATCCATGAAGGTTGGACTCAACTTCTTCCAGACTTTTCATGTTAATATTTTGACCTCTTCCAATGAACCATGAATTTTCTTCAGGGCATCTAGAATGGTAAATCCTTTCTAGAAGGTTTTCAATTGACTTTGCCCAAATCTGTCAGAGGAATCACTATCTGTAGCTTACGGAATGTATTTCTTCAATAATAAGACTTAGAATTTGAAATTACTCCTTGATCCATGGGCTGCAGAATGGATGTTGTGTTAGCAGGCATGAGAATGTTAATATCGTTGTACATGTCCATCAGAGCTTTTGGATGACCAGGTGCATTGTCAATGAGCAGTAATATTTTGAAAAGAATCTTTCTGAAGAGTAGTTCTCAACAGTGGGCTTAAAAACTTCAGTAAACCATGCAAACAGATTGCTGTCATCCAGGCTTTGTTGTTCCACTTACAAAACATAGACACAGTAAATTTTGCATAATTCTTAAGGGCCCTAGGATTTTTAGATGGTAAATGAGCAGTGGCTTTACTTAAAGTCACCAGCTGCTTTAGCCCCTAGCAAGAGGATCAACTTGTCCTTTGAAGTTTTAAAGCCAGGTATTGACTTCTTGCTAGCTATAAAAGTCCTAGATGCCATCTTCTTCCAGTAGATGACTATTTCATCTATACTGAAAATCTGTTGTTTAGTTTAACCATCTTCATTAATTAACTTTGCTACATCTTCTGGATAACTTGCTTCGGATTCCACAACAGCACGTGCTGCTTCACCTTGCACTTTTAAGTTATGGAGATGACTTCTTTCCTTAAACCTCAGGAACCGACCTCTGTTCATTTCAAACTTTTGTTTTGCTAGTTCCTCTCCTCACCTCTCTCAGCCTTCACACAATTAAAAAGAGTCAGGGCCTTACTATGAATTAGGCTTTGGCTTAAGAGAATGTTGTGACTGGCTTGATCTCTATCCAGACCACTAAAACTTTCTCCATATCAGCAATAAGGCTGTTTTGCTTTTTTATCATTTGTGTGTTTACTGGAGTAGCACTTTTAATTTCCTTCAAGAACTTTTCCTTTGCATTTACAACTTGACTGTTTTGCACAAAAGGCCTAGCATTCAGCCTATCTCAGCTTTCCACATGCCTTTCTCACTAAACTGAACCATTTCTAGCTTTTGATTTAAATTGAGAAATATGTGACTATTTCTTTCACTTGAACACTTAGAGCCCATTGTAGGGTTATTAACAGGCCTAGTTTCAATATTGTTTTGTCTCAGAGAATAGGGAGGCTCAGGAGAGAGACAGAACAGTCAGTTGGTAAAGCAATCAGAACACACACATTTATCAATTAAACCTTATATGGGCACAGTTCATAGTGCCTCAAAGCAATTATAAGAGGAACATCAAACATCATTGGTCACAGATCACCATGGCAAACATAATGACAATGAAATATTATTGAATTATTGAATTATAATGAAATATTAAGAATTACCAAAATGTGACATAGAGACATGAAGTGAGCAAATGTTTTTTGGAAAAATGGTGCTGATTGACTTGCTTGACACAGGGTTCCCACAAACCTTCAATTTGTAAAAAACAATGTCTATGAAGTGCAAGAACGTGCAATAAATCAAACTATGCCCGTATTTGAACACCTACCTTGTATCTGTAAATGTGAATTAAAGTTTTGACTTCTCCCATGTCTCACAAAAATTATTTATTCATCTTCAGAACACCAATGTGGAATAGTAACTATCTAACTTTCACAAATGTCTAATGTCAATCATGCTATGATGTGTATGTGGGGGGGCGGGGGGTGGCGAAGACCAACACCTTTCAAAGCAGAACTAAAATTAGATGCCAGAAGTTCCATGTTAGCCTAAAGGTAACACACCAGATCATTACCACAAAGGAAGTTTTGTTTTAAAGTGACTAAAAGTCAGACTTACTCTGCAAATCCTAACGAGCACAGATACCAGTGTGTACCTTGTGCAGCATGGTATAATTGTTGCAAATTTCTGCAGACTAGGAAATCTTTCTTTCTCCAGGTTGTTAGTTATTTTTAGTCATCGTAATGTAAGGTGTTCCTTATTTCCTCATCAGTGTTTTGAATTTCTATTTGCCCTGACTCAGGTATTATGAAGAAAAAAATGCAGCATATCCACTATGTAGCTCTTTGGGATCCACTAAAATAAAAGCAAGGTATAATCAATAAGTATAGTGTTTACATTAAATGTTCTAAGAAAGAGCAGAACTATGAAGCAGCTCACAAAAAAGTTGAGAAAAGGAAACCAAAGTCCCTATGATAGACACATAAAATATATTTCCAACAGAAAAATAGAAAACTTATGCAAAGTCTGCTTTGCAAAGGTCTAGAGATTTTCCTTTTTTAATTTTTTTTTATTTTAGAGAGAGAAGAGAGGGAAGGGGGCAGAGAGAGGGAACAGGGAAGAGGGGCAGAGAGAGAGAGAGAGAGAGAGAGAGAGAGAGAGAGAATCCTAAGCAGGCTCCAATCCAAGCTCAGTAGCCCAACATGGGGTTTGATCCTATGACCCTGGGATCATAACCTGAGCTGAAATCAAAAGTCAGACACTCACTCAACTCAGCCACCCAGGCGCCCAAGGTCTAGAGATTTTCTGATGGAGAAGATTCTTCCCAGGGCAACTGAAGGTACATGAAGGAAATTAAATGTTTTTTATTTAATACAATTACTGATAAGATGGAATTTTTACATGTGTTATTTCAATGTTTTTATGTGCCTTATTATTTTATTCCTCTATTTCTCCACTGCTTCATTTTTTTTATGTTGAATAGATGCTTTCTAATGCACCATTTAATTTCCTTATCATATTTTCCTTATAATTTGTTTTTAGTTATTTCATACTGGTTGCAATGACAATTAACAACTTAGAACAATTTAGTTCTGATTACTACCAGCTTAACTTTAATACGATACAAAACCATTGGTCCTATATTGTTCTATTTGCTTCTCCCTTCTTTATTCTGTTATTGTCATACAAATTACATCTTTATATATTGTGTATGCACAAAAACAGGTTTTTAAGTATTACTTTGTGCAGTTGTCTTTTAAATCAGGAGGGGGAAAAATCCAGCTACAAAAAAAGCACTGTGTACTATTTGTTATAATTCCCTGTGTAGTTCCCTTTTCGAGTGATTTTTATTTCTTTGGGTGTTCAAGTTATTGTCTAATGTTATTTCATTCCGGCCTCAACAACTCACTTTAATATTTCTAGTAGCACAGGTTTGCTAACAATGACTTCTCTATTTTTCTGTTTTTGTTAGTTTTGTTTTTTTATATCAATGTCTTATTTTTTCCTTCCTATTTAGAGGATAGTTTTGCTGGCATAGAATGCTTCTTTGGCAGTTTTTAGCTTTTAACACTTTGATAATGTCATCTCCCTGCCTTCTGACTCCCATGGTTTCTGATGAGAAATTAACTGTTAATCTTCCTGAAGATTCCTTGTAAGTTCTGAATTCCTTCTCACCTGCAGGTTCAAGATTGTCTCTTTGGCTTTCAACCATTTGATTATGATGCGTCTATGTGTCAATCTTTTTGAGTACAGAATTCACTGAGATTTTTAGATGTGTAAATTAATGTTTTCTATCAAATTTAGGAACGTTTCAACAATTATTTCTTAAAATATTTTTTTGTGTTTTTCTCCATTTTTGAGGACTCACATCATGTTTCCAGATATATTCAGTGGTGTATCCCATGTCTCTGAGACAATGTTCATTTTTCCTTTCTTTTGGAAATACAGTGGGTGAGCCCCCATGTCCAGGAGTCCCTGAAGTGTCTTTTTTCCACCCTCTAACCATTTTATTCACTAACATTTCTGTAGGCTTTTATTGCCAGTTGGGAGTCTGGCCAAGGGACCCAGACCCTTTGATCAGTCTTTGTTTTAAATACATCAGGCGACCATTGTTCCAAGTGATCGTAGGTCATGCCTCTCATCATCTTTGCCTTACATCCTTTTAAATTACTTCGATAAATAAAGCAGATTTGTTTGACTTCTGTGAAGCTCTTTAATGTTAGTCCTTCAGTGTTCAGATGGCAGGGGCTTCCACTGATCCACCCAACTTTGGAGAGTGCCGGATTAGCACCTTTCTTGGGATCCCATCAATGTCTGCTTTATTCATCTCATTTCTTCATAACTATTTAAAGATTTCCACCTTGTTGGAATGAGTCCCTTGACTCTCTTCTTTTTCTTTCCTCTTTGTTTTGCCTATTCTCTTATGAATCATTCTATCCTTTATTGCTATATATTTTTTGGAATAATATTTCCCTTTGGAAGTAGCTCTGAGACTTCAATTAAGGTCCACCCCAGTGTTTTCTTTGCTTTTATTTTAACTTTACCATTTGTTCAGGGCCCTGAGACTAGAGACTATAACTCAGTCTGGTCAGGATCCAAGTTTGGTCCAGCATCATTTTTTATTTTTTATTTTAACTTTACCTATTAATATGTGACTGATGATGGAAGCTATAACTTCAATGAACCAGAATCCAAATTTGGCCCAACATTCTCCCTTCTTCTCATTTTAGCTATTACAGATATCAACAACAAGTGATTGTATATTTAACTCATATCTTCTTTCCTTGCATTCCCTTATGTATCTGGTGAACCAACTTTTCAGGAGATGGATCCATCATTTCTAAATTCCAGTGGTATCTTTTACTTCCATTAACTGATCAAAACACAGCTGCAATTTTATTAGATGGGTGACCCTATGACCATTCAAAGTTTCCTCATCTCCTACACTATTATGCATTCTCTCTCTAAACAACATGTTTTGGTGAATCAAGATCATTCTAGGGAACTTCCAATTCTGCTAGCAAATACCCAGAGTCAGACTGAAAAGTTTGAGAGAAAAATTCTTCAGACTACCAAATCTTCCCAAGACTTCTGACACTGAAAGAAGCTTTGGGGGTGGGGGGTGATGACTCCAAAATCACCTTAAATTTTGATGATTGTTAGAATACTTCACAGAATTAACTAAATCAACCAAAGGAAAAGATGTATAGGGCAGAGTCTAGGAGGATTCCAAACATGAAACTTTGTTGTTGCCCAGACATATTGTCCTCCTGGTATTGATGTGTGACAATACACATGAAATATTGCCAGCTAAAGAAGTTTACCAGAGATTTATTGTCCAGAATTTTTATTGTACCTTCATTGTATATACATGACTGATTGATTGATTGCCCACTTGATTGAACTCAGTATCCAGGTCAACTGAGATCATGTGACTTCAGCCTTCCTCCCTTGATCACGTGGTTGGGTTTCTGCTGTGGCCAGCTTCACCCTAAGATCTGGTATGGCCAGCCTCTGCTCTAAACAAGACACTCCTATCAGGTGTGACATTGATTACCTCCCAGAAGTTGAGGGCAAAGGCCAGAACTCTCTTTGGACAAGGTCAAATTCTTTACTACACATACTTGACCGGTCAAATGATGACAGTTCTCTGGGAATGAGGTTTAAAGAAGCTCCAACCTGATTCTGTGCTCTCTGGTGGCTCCCACGCTGCTGGTTTTCCGGCTGTGAATTTCTAAGCCCACACTCCAGAACTGACGTGGGGAATGGGAATGGGTCAAGATAAAATGCCACAACGCTCACTGCTCTTACAAAGATTCAGCCATTTATTTTTAATGTATAATCCCTGGACTGCTGCAAGCATTTGATTAATTTCCAGAGTATTGAAAAAGTTGATTCTGACAATCTCACCAGTTTTCATTGCTTTTATGGAGGAGGGAATTCTTGGAGGTCCTTACTCTACCATTCACTGATGTTACTCCCTCAGCCTGCTTTTCTGAATAACATTTTATTGGAACACAGCCATTCTCATCTGTTTACATATTGTCTATGGCTGCTTTCCCACAGCAATGACAGGATTTAATAGTTGTAAGAGAGACCAGCTCACCCACAACCCTAAAAAAAAAAAAAAAAAAAAAAAAAAAAAAAACCTAAAATACTTACTATATGGCCCTTTATAGAACATTTTGGCCAACCTCTGCTCTAAATGTATAAACATCTCTCTCACTCTCTCTTCCTGTCTCTCTACACACCTCTCTCTCTCTTTTCCTTTCTCTTTCTCTCTTTTTGTTAAAAGAAGACCATCTGGACTATAAAGTTCTTTTCTAAGCTGCTCCTCACTGTTCTGGAAGCACAGTGATTTATGGCATCAGTAGAAAAGGGGAAAAAATAGTTAAAATAAAAGCTGTATCAAATCATACAGCACAAAGCCTCATTGAAAATCTGGCCATTGGCTTCTTTTTCTTGTTGATTTTTCCATACACAGTTTTGTCAGTTTTGCAACAGAAAGGTGACAGACAATCCTTTTCCCCTCAACTGCATAAGGTTAATAAAATTAAAATAAACATCTTTTTCAAAAATTTTTAAAATGTGTCTTTATTTTTGAGAGCAAGAGACAGAGAGTGAGAAGGGGAGGGGCAGAGTGAGAGGACGACACAGGATCCCAAGCAAGCTCCAGACTCCAAGTTTTCAGCACAGAGCCTGATGCAGGGCTCAGACCCACAAACCTTGAGATTGTGACCTGAGCCAAACATTTAACTCACTGAGTCATCCAGATGCCCCAAAATAAACATCTTAAATACTATTTTCTACCTAAGAAAAAGCTATTTTTATGTGATTCAACACTGTCGATCTTATCACTTACTTTTACACATTTAATATTTTGTTTGAGTAAAACTTTGAGAAAAGTAATCTATTTAATTAACCAGGATTCCTTTCCATGCTCATCACTGCTCAATTATTTGAATAAAGGTTCTTTAGCTTCTCTTCTCAGCATGCCAGTTTCCTCGGCCATGGTGAGCACACATATCCAATCGATCATAAGATTCACTGAACTTCTGTTAATCTTCCTAATCAAGAAACAAACCATATCTTAGCAAAGAATAGTAAATTAGAAATTTGTAAAAGGTAAACATAAACTCAGGTATGGTGGGTTTGAATTACTGGACAAGATTTCATGTGTAAAAATATGAGTTTGCAATGAGTTTGCCTCTAAAATTAACAGGGTCTGCAACGTGTGTATGATGGAGTCTTATTACTTACTGAATAGAGAGCAGGTATTGCCTTTGAAGTTCTATTACAATAAATTTAATTATAAAACAAAATAATATGAACTGAGATTTGACTTATATACACAAATTATGTATCTCTGTTTACATGGCAGGTGTATTAAATGTGTTGTTTCTTACAGTGGAAAAAATAGATAATTTTAAAATATATCAGCAAGCGAAGGAATGATTTACTCTTCCTTAAACTTTTCTACCAGAGAAATAGCAAAGTTTGAAAGTTTAGAAAATACAATTTTAGGGGCGCCTGGGTGGCTCAGTCGGTTAAGTGTCCGACTTCAGCTCAGGTCATGATCTTGCAGTCCGTGAGTTCAAGCCCCGCGTCGGGCTCTGTGCTGACAACTCAGAGCCTGGAGCCTGTTTCGGATTCTGTGTCACCCTCTCTCTCTGACCCTCCCCCATTCATGCTCTGTCTCTCTCTGTCTCAAAAATAAATAAACGTTAAAAAAAAATTAAAAAAAAAAAAAGAAAATACAATTTTACTGGATAAAGAAATAAACTCAGTGTGTGAGAGGTGTCTGGGGGGCCAGGGATTATAAGGGTATTGGAAAGACTGCTAATGTTGATGATTACCGATAGTTATGTACATCTCTACATGTGTTTATGACCTTATCTTCCAGTGACCAAAACCTCTTGGTCCCCTTTACACTGGGCCTTTCTAATGTAGATGCAGGCAGGGATCAACCACACATGCCTTTTGCCTTCCAGTGGCAAGGAAATATTTTAACCAAATTGTAATCCATTGTTGCTTTCCCACTCTCCTATGCTTACCTAGGCCTAAAAATTAGCACCCCGTACCACAGTTTAGAAATACAAACCCACTGTCGAATTCTGGGATTTCAGAGCAGAATAAATGAAGTTTGCTTAGTTGGCATACCCCCACCTCTGGGCTACTATCCCTTCCTTTGCTTGCCTCCAACAGCTGAGGTAATTATAAGTTTACTCTATTTTACCACTTGACTGTATCTGTCAAAATGTTGTTTTAAAAAGTATAGGCCTGCTGCTTTTAAGTCTTTCTGCATCCCAGTCAAGGCCTTTGTGCAGAAAATGTTACAGTTGTGCCTTTTTTCCTCGCTGCCTGGGACAGAAGGAAAAGGTAGGTAACTGTCTGCGAGCTAACTGAGAACTTCAATGTCTCCCACAGGAGGAGCCAGTGGGGAGTTTGTATTTTTGGCCATGAATCCACGGCTTTCATTTTAAGTTTCAGGGTGCGTCATGCAGTTGAACACTGATTGAATGGGGGCACTGGAGGCTCCAGGGATCAAGCTGTGACATTTTTCTGAGCCTGAAGGCTGCTCACGGTTATTACCGCACAGGCCTCGCCGACTGCTACTTCAGGGGACACGGGGAGAAGGAGGTTGTGCTTCCGAGTGTGGGTGGTCGAATAAACTCTTTTAGCAGCAGCAGTTGGTCTATTTAGCCTGAAAAAGAGACCACCAGCAGCCCCCAAAGTGCTAAAAAAATTACAATCAATTTTAAAAATATATATTATATTACATAAAAGACTGTAAGAGTGAGTGCTGAGCATTGCTCTACAGAAATACCAGCTGCTAAATGAGGCAGCCAAACGGGATTTATCCTGTAACCCAGAGAATGTCCACATCTTCCACCACTCTACCTTTTTCTTGGGGGGCGGGAGGGGGAAGAGAAAAAAAAATATCTAAACAAAACAAGAAATAACAGCAGGAAGCAAGAAAACACAAGCACGGTTAGAGAAAATGTACCAAAGGGAACTACCGTAATATAGTCGTCTTGGTGTTTATCTTTGGGTTGTGAGTGGTTTACGGTTTAATTTTAAAGGAGTTGTTAAGGTTCATCTATGGACCATACATTTAGTTGGTGATTAGGGACCAACTTACTTCTTCAAATTCATTAAGGATGTTGGTTGTCAGTACTTTTTTAAATATTGGTGTTAACTCAGTTTGAAAGATTGTCTCAAAGCTTTAAAAGCCATAAACCGTGTCACTTGACTTAATTCTGCATTTAATATAAGAAATTCTTGACTCGTAGAATTTTTCTAATTGCTAATTTATATTCTTATGTAATGCATAAAAGGCACTTCAACCGTCATATTAAATAAAGCAATCACGTTTTATTCCAACAATCAGAAGTTCAAAGGTCAGGTTAATTTGCATGGAATATATACATCCGTGGATTGGCTACTGACATCTTAACTTCAAATACACAAAATAAAATCCATTCCACACTTTGTGGTTCTCATCAGACCTCAACTTGAAAGTGTAGTGTGTGAGATAAATAACCTCTCTAGGATTATCATTGAGAAAAATTTCCACATCTTGAAGAACTCAGGGACACACCCTGTGTCAGAATTCTTTCAGTCGTGGGAAACAAGGAATCTCATTGTACTTTTAAACAACTTTCCTTATTAGAACATATATATTTAAACTGGATTATGTTTTAGTCTCTCCTGGAAGTATGCTCCTTTAGGAACCCATACCTGAGGCACAAAAGGAGTGAGAACCTCATGTAAAAGAAATGCCATGATTAGAAAATGGCAGCCACAAGATTTTCCTCATTGGGCTTCTGTCTTCACTCAAGCCTTGTCCTTTCTCTACCTACTCCAACTTTGAGATATTCCCCATTTCTATGAGACCTCCCAATTAATTATAATGAAATCATTCTGATTTTAGCCCCTCAGTGTCTTGCTTTCCAGTTTCTATCTATGGCTTTATTTTCTGCTCATCACTTTCTCATCCTTCTTGATAGTAAGTACTGGGACTCTCAGCCTTCATACAGTAAACACATCTCCAGAGAACCTTCAGGCTTTTCCTCCCTCCCTCATAGGCCTACTAAGTAAGGTGTAACTTGACACTTTGAGGACCTCTTTTCCTGATTCTGATCCTAGGAGCTAAGAGACTAGAAAGATGCTGACCTTAGGATCTTCTCTTCTTAGGGTTCTGATCCTAGGAGCCTAGTATCTAATTCTTTAATTCTTCCATTTGGAGTCATACAAAAAAATATATAATTCATCTTCCATTTGACATTCCTTTATGGTTTTAAAGCTGGCTCTCCTCTGCCTCTCTTCACCAAGAGAACTGACCCAGATTCCTTCAGTGTTTTCTTAAGTTTTTCTCACACGATGAATCTTAGAATGATTATACTCTAGCAAATGAGATTACTCTTTTCTTTCATCTCAACACTAGCGTTCTACCTAAAATTTTATTTACTATTTCAGAAGTCAAATTACACCAAGGAACTGAAAATAAACTAAAATTGCTAAGCTATTTTCAGAGACACTTCCATTAAGTTTATATATACCTCATCCTATAACCCTACAGTTGCCTTGAGTTTTTTTTTTAAACACATCTCTGCAGATGTACCTATATTATTGTGACCCCCACATTGAAAAATCCAGATTTTTAAAACTGTTTAAACTTGTGGTCGTTTATTCAATATATTGACTATATCTCCAGTAGCATTCAAAATTTGGAAAATGTGACATGTGTACCTTATAAACTTCCAATCAAGATTCATAAATATTTATTAAGTACATGTTATATGTACTTATAATACATTTAAATGCATAAGACTCATTTCCTGGCTAGAGAGATTTTATAAGTCTACAAACTCCTTGAGAGAGGGGCCAAGTATGGCCAACTCACCACTTTGATACTCAGCATCAGCCTTGGGTCTGATTCATATCAAATCCATAATGTCCTATGATTTAGTGAGTGGAGTTGAGGAGGAAGCAGGAATTATGAACAACTAATATAACACTCTATGACAAATGCCAATCTAATGTCTATAATAAATTATGACCAAGGACACAATTACCAAGTCCATAGCTTGCTACTAGAACTGTCCCTCTACATCTAATTTACTTTAGTTGAACACTTCTAGCAAATTACATTTCATTTGAAAGGTCCACCAAAATATCAAGCGCCCTGGTGATCTCAAGATGCACTGCGTCTGAAACACTATTTAAAACAAATTCTTGATATTTCAATTTAAACTACTTTTAAAAATAAAACTTTCATCAGCTGGTTCATTCTGGGCACCTGAGCTACCTGGGTAGCTCAGCTGGTTATGCATCTGACTCTTGATTTTGGCTCAGGTTATGATATCAAGGTTCATGGGTTTGAGCCCCATGTCAGGCTCTGCGCTGACAGTGCCCATCCTGCTTGGGATTCTCTTATTCCCTCTCTCTCTCTGTCCTTCCCCCATTTGTGCTCTCTCTCTCTCTCAAATAAATAAATAGAATTTTGATTTTTTTTAAACATCACCTAAATATTCTCCTTTTATAGCCTACCTAGTGAAGGTTTTGTAGAACGAAAGCAGTGAAGAGAGAGTTTCTTTAATTGTAACTGTGAGTTAACAGTGAACTCAAGAATGAATGCAGTATGGGAGTGTTGAGTCACTGTATCGTACAACTGGAACTCATATTACACTGTATGTTAACTAACTGGAACTTGAATAGAAACGTAAAAAAAAAAGAATGAATGAATGAATGCAGAGCCGTGTTGAGTAGGAAGCCAAAAGGAGAAGTTGAATTGAGGACAAAACCAGAAGTAGTTTTAAATATCTGATGTCTATATGAGGCTCTTCATGCTTAAATAGATCTTTCAAGGCATGCTAGAAAAAATGTGACCTACTCTATGGAAACCATACTGGCTTCTAAATGATCATTCATTTGATTTATAAATTCTTGCGATTCAAGAATTTTATCAGAGATTAATTTCAAGCCACTCTTTATGAGTTTCCAATCAATCTACCTACTTTTTTGGTAAAACAGGGCAACATCTGCCAGTTACAGATTTTATTATAAATCTTTTCTATAGGATATTCTAAAGATGGTCTTTAGTATCTTTGGGTCTATAATATATACTTCTTTGGGTGTCTAATATGCATTTTTTTCTTAATCAGAGTACTGAGCTATTTTACAAAAAATTTAAAGCTAACAATGACATCATTTTAAAATACAATAACATATCTAATTCTGAAATTACCATGTAGTTTATTTTATAGTCTGCCGAATTTTTAAACAGACCTTTGAAGACACTGTGTATTTATAGATTCATCTTGTGTCAGATAATTTGTAATGCAGGGAACTTAATTAGTATATAACTGATAAATGTTGAGACAGTCTCAGGAACTATTGCGGGGGTTTTCTAATCTCCTTTTAAATAGTAGATTCCTTTCCTTAATGGAAATCTTACATATTTTAAGCATTTTAAACAACAACAGCAACAGTAATAAAAATAATAAGCATATTAAAGTACATGTGATTGAATAGGGTGGGATTTAGAATAGAAAATTTCAATCCATCCAAAGGTGTTAAGTTCATAGTGTCTCCATAGTTCTAAAACAGATCTAACAAAACTCCTGTATAAGACTTCGGTTAAATGCAAAGCTTTGGTCAAGGAAGAGCAGCTTTACTATTTACTGTCTCTGGGTTTGTTAACCATTGTTTGTGTCTTCTTGACCATGAGATTTCATAGGTCACTCAGGTGAAAGTGACCTCTCTACAGACTAGTGTCAGAACACCTAGAAAGCATTCAGTAGTATTCTCCAAAACCACTTGATGATTCAATGACAGCCATTTTATTGTGTTGACCCCTTACCACATAGAGAATAGACTCATTCAGATGTCAAGTGCAGCTGACAAAGGCCAGCTTAGTTGTAAGTGGTTGTGCTTTAAACCCCTTTAAACAGATTTATCCCTCCGTCACATATGAATGTTTAAGCATTTTTGAATGAGTATTATAAAAAGAGCTATTGTAACAAAATTTTAATCCAATAAAGTTTATTTTTGTTTCAAGGTTGATCTAAGTAGTCAATATTTTTTATTAAATGCAAAAAGCAATGTTTTGAATTGATAGCATTTCTCATTTTCAAGATGACTATGTGATCATATAGAATAAAGTAATATGGCACTAGCCATATCACAAGCAGTTCAGTTCCTTTCAGAGCTTAGTTTTTAAAAAAGAACATTTATTATTGCTCTTTATTTAGTACATTACATAATTTACTAGAAAAAAATAGTTGTTTTATTTTATCTTTTTGAATCAGAGATTTAGAGGAATTCCTCAGACAATGAATTATGAAGAGAGGTTCATAAATCAAAAATAATTATGTGAGTTTAAAGGTGAGATAATTTTTTTATGTTTGAATAGTTTAGATGTATTCTTTATAAAAGAAAGAAAACTTGATAAACTAGAGAATAATCAAGATGTCTTACTGACAATTCAGATCTTGCGTATTTTTTTCTCAGCTATTTTACTTATAATTAGAAAAATTGATGCTTAGTTTGAAATTAGAGTCATTTTCCCAAAGCTATCTTTCCCTTTTTCAATTAGTATACTGACTACTACTACTACTAATGTATTTCCTGACTAATGTATTTCTCTCTAATTTGTAGGGATTCTTGCAGTGGTGGTTTATTTCTATAGCTGGACAAATTCGTCTCTCTAATTTGATTCTTCTGGGCACCATCCAGGTAAACTTGTGTCTGTTGTTTATTTCTATAGGTTCACTTATTTTTCTGTGCTTCATCTGTGTCTTCATATAAAAATTACATGTAATAAGAGCTCCAGGGTGGCTTAGTCATTGAAGAGTCTGACTTTGGTTCAAGTCATGATCTCGTGGTTTGTGGGTTCTAGCTATATTGGGCTCAGAGTCTGGAGTCTCCTTCGGATTCTGTGTCTTCCTCTCTCTCTGCCCCTCCCCTGCTCATGCTCTGTCTCTATCTCTCAAAAATAAATAAATGTTAAAAATATTTTAATTACATGTAATAGTAAGATTATTTTATTTCTGACATTTGCTAGTAAGATTTGTGATGAAATAACTGGAAACCCCCCATATCTTTCTCATAAAATCTACACTATCTGGAAAGTATTTAATCTTATTTTCATTTTCAGTTCAATGTCACATAAAGCTCAAAGTATAACCACCCTTTGTCTCCTTGTCCTCCACTGCTAAGGGTTGTTTTAATGTTTCTTGAGCATTACTAAGCACTAGAGAGTTAGAGTCATAGGATATCTCTCTGTATTAAATGAAAACATTAAATTGTTAATGTGTCACCTGGCTCACATTATAGTTTTATGATAATGTATAAGAATAAGAGATAATGATCTTTTGGGGAGAGGTGGTGATGCTGCTTAAAATGTAAAGCACATTCATTGGCCAACAGATATACACTGAGGCTATAGAGCTTAGTTATTATCCAGCTGTCCTGGGTTCTAATTCCATTTCTGCCTTCCATTTAGCTGTATTACTTTTGGTAAATTACTCATATTGTCTGTACCAAATTTTCTTCATCCCCCAAAGAGGATAATGGTGACACTTCTCTCCAAGGTGTTGTGGTGAGGATTAAATAGGTTAATATAAACAATATGGTCATAACCATGATTGGAACTTGGTAAGTGCTATACACGTATTTGCTATTATTATTTTTAAATATTATTCAAAATGAATTGGGCTTAGAGTTTTTTGGCTGTTTCCAAAAGTCATTCAAACTGAATTATTTAAAATAATTTTAAAAAATGTTTCTCAAGTGGAAACTTGAAGCCCATGTAGTCAGTCAATGAATGGTAGGAAGGGAAGAATAAGATCTAGTTATTTTCTAATGAGGAAGGAATAAAAAGAGATTGGGGGCAGAGTGGAATAGGATTTAAGGCAATTTAGCTACTTTCTTATAATAATTCATAGGTCAGGAATTTTTTTTTATAAAGGGCCAAATAGTCATTTTTTTAGGCTTTGCAAATCATAAGGTGTCTGTCCTGTGTGCACAATTCTGCCCTTAAAGTGAGAAAGCTGCCATTGACAATACATAAATGAATGAGCAAGGCTGTGTTTCCAAAAAACTTTATTTGCAAAAACATGAGAGGTCATTGAGTATACACAAACAGGAGTGGAGAGTTTTTCTCTAATCACTGTCCTTTAATGCAGTGTTTTGAATACCAGCAGGCAAGTGTTCTTGGGCATTTCCAGGTTAGAAGAATCAAGCAAGTAATCAAAAGTGACAAAGCATCCTGCAAAAGAAATCAGATACAAACACAACTGATAAGCATGTATCAGATCCTTGAAAAAAATATCAGGCATACACAAAGATTATCTTCTATAACTCATTAGAGTTTAGTAATGACAGTATGGTAATTCAAGATTAAATTCTCTTACAAAAGTGAAAGAATCTGACACAACTTCATTAAATATCCAAATAATTTGATTCAGTAATTATACATATAATTCAGTAAACTCTTAAGTATCCTATTATGTGCTATACTTACTATATAACCAATTTGTTTGTATGTATGTAAGTTTCAAATGTAGTTTGCAAAAGTGTAAACTTACTCTTGTATTCCCTTTTTATCTTCCTGTTTTCTTTCTTTATATATAATACATTCAGCATCTTAGATGCCCCTTTGACAACAATTAGAATACTTTTATATAGATTATAGCTTAAATACAACATATGTTCATTATATAATAATCTTACCCCATATACTTTGTTCTACTCTATCTGTCTCTTACAATCTGAAATTAGCCACGTGATTCAGGATAACAAATACTCCATCTAGCATCAAGGATTTTAGAGAAAATCAATGGAACTAAACTAGCTACATTAGATATGATGAGTAAAATGTTTTAAGAACCTATAACATTTCTTTCCATGAACACAACACAAGTGATTATGATCTGGCCTACTTTTATCTTCCTGAGTGCAGCAGAAGCATTCAACAAAGCAGAGCTTCCCTCACATTAATGAGGAAATGTTCACATAACATCACATGAAAAAGGGCCAAGAAGACATTTTATTCTTGGAGGAAGAGACAAATATGTGAAGGCCAATTTTATTTCTTAAGCTACATGTTATGTGTGGTATTATTACTACTATTAAGCATTTATTGAATGCCAACAGCATGGGTACTCAGAGCACCTCTTCAGTGCTGATGGAAGCATTTTGTTATGGAAAAATAACCTCTGCTTAATGCAGGTTATTTATAGTGTTCTACTTGACAAAAAAAAAAAAAAAAAGGTATCTCAAAGGTCTCTCGTAGCACATATGTTGCTAATGAATGTCCTGCAGGATAAAATCAACCCAAGTGTAATACCAGTAAGATACATTCAATGGCTACATCTTATGTATTGTTTTCTTTCGTAGCACATCTCAGTTTCCTTAATCATTTCTTCTCTTGTATGTATGTGCACACACACTCCGTTTCTCTGGGTCTCTCTGTCACTCTTTCTCTCACACTTTCCCTCTCTTCCTTAGTCTCCATCTTTCGTGTATTATTTCTGACTTGCTCTAAAGGAATCCTTAAGCCTTATGCTCATCTATACTAACTTTTCTCATGCTCTTCTTTGAGGTCACAAATTTGGCAATACAGAAAGAAAAATGTGATTAATGTGGTGTTAGCTGTCCAAAAGATGCATGTCTATTGACCCAATTCCAAGTGAATAACCATCCTTTTAGTTGAGTATGCAGCAGGGGAGTCATTGAAAATAGTATAGTATTTACAAAATACACTTTTAGAACTTTGTATTTTTATACTATTGTTCTTCGCATTATTGTAGAACTACAAATATTTTGGCATAGCACAAAGAATCTTCAGTTGTAATTTTTAGGTCAGAATGACAATTTTATTACTTAAAGTGGTGACTGTGCACGTTAGAAACTAAGACCGAGATCTACTTGACTTACATAGGCCACCATATCCCAGTTGCGATCATGTTAGATGCTGTTGTTTTCTTCAAACATACATTGCGAGAATTATTTTTACATTAGCATCCTTTAACCTAACAATCCTGGCAATATTCAAAATTTACTTTCATTTTTCCCTTTGACCTTGAAGCTCCATTTTAAACTCCTCATCTGTGTGAACCCTATCAACCCCTCAGTCAGTGACAGAACTGTCACAGAATTCACCAGAGCTGATCTCTTTTCTCTCGGGAGACAGCTGCTCACTTCTTACAGTGAGCAGACAGTTGCCCCAAGCACTGACAACTAGAAAACTTGCTTCTAATGTGGTTACAAATCTTGATCCAGCTGGTGACTCCTTTTCAACAATGGAGGTTACTATGAGCCCCATGGTAGCACTTAGAGTTGAAACCATGCTCAACAGTGTTTTAGGCTCCATATGCTGGCCCTTTAACCCCTGTTCTGGGCCCAGCCCTGGCCCTCAAGCATATGCCTATTACCAAGTGTTGTGCACTGCCCTGGGTACGTTTATCTCTTTGTCTCTCAATCTGTCTCATATATACCGAAGCAGACAATAAAAATAACGATTTCATTCATGTTATCATTTTGACAAAAGTTTTGAACATCTCTAAGTTATTCAGTTGCGGTTAAGATGCACAGGGTTTTAGGCTCTAGTTTACCTTGTTTCATGCTGGAAATAGCATATCAAATCCCAATTCTCTTGTTACATTTCAAGGAATTTGTTTACTACATCATTCAGCATAAACACGTTAACTGCTAAGAAAATGAGTGGCAAGCGAAAGCATCATAATGCAATTAAAGTTATAACAAGTTTTTCATATTGGAAAATAAACAATGTTTGTCTTTTGTAAGACATGAATAAAAGTTAACAAGCTTAAACCAGCTTTATCAAGTTGACCTTCATTAAAAAAGTAATTGATTCATTTACATATATATTTACTGCCTTCCATTTTTTATTCCATGATTCCTCAAAATTACAATGCTTTATAATTTTTTTGAAAAACAAAGTATTTTCCTAGCTACATTTTTTAGTGTAAGTAAGAGAATTGTGTAACTGATTGGAATGGGTTTTATTTTATGTTTATCTGGAAACTATAACTACTAGCAAAGGACGCTAAAGATGTGCCATATGTTCACTGGAATTAAAAATGAGGGTTTTCCTTTCATACAAGCATTTGAGTGAGTCTGAAATGAGAGTCATTTGAAAATTTGTTTTATACTTCAAAATAACACAAAAAGAAGATGAACTACATAAATGAATAATGTTTTTAGTTCATCAGGCAAATAATTTGGGGGGTCAGAAATATTATCAAAGCTTAGTCATAATTATGCATTTTTTTCTTTAGATGATTCATAAGTATTGTCTTATAAATAAAAGCTGTCAAATATATATACACACAAACATATCAAAAGAAATACCATGCTAATTTAATTTTCACTTTCAATATACAGATTGAGGAAAAGAATGAAAATGAGTTTAATTATAACTCTCAAAGCATTTGAAAAGAACAAACTAACTGAAATCTCTGCCTATGTATGTAATGGAAATGAGGAAAAGCAGTGGATGAGGAACAACAACAAAAAGCTTTTAATGTTATCACAGTAGACAGTGCTTTAGCAAAAACCATGTAATTTTTATTATCATTACAAATTTTCACTTTGTGTTTTTCTCCCTTTTACATTCCTATACCGAGAAATTGTATGTGTTCTACTGTAGCAAGGAAAAAAAAAAGTACCACTACAGTGTGTTTAAGACAGGTGCTGTCTGCAGCATTTATATAAACACATTAGCACTTCTTTGACACAGCATGACCTGGACAAGTTGTTCATCCTACTGGTAGTAGAGAAATAATAAGAGATGTGTCAGAGCCAAGTTCATTCAGACATAGCAAAATTAAGAACAGATTATGAGAATGCTTGCCACTGGTAATTAATCCTGAAAACTGCTGGAGGAGTTGCCCCACTGGGAAAGATATTGGCAGAATTATTTACTGCTAATAGACCTTGTTTAAGTTTTTACCCCTTGTTAGAGATAAAACTTAATAGATTACTAGATAATTAGTATAGAACTTCATAGTTTCCTGTCTGATAGTTGATGACATCACAGACTGTTCTGGTTTTTTGGACTTCAACTCTACTGCTGAGTCTTGCCATCTATTGTTTCAGTAGAAAAGTTAAGAACTGCAAACTGGCTTCCTGAAATAACATTTCCATTTTATGTATTGACTTTTTTAAAAAATTGAAATATAGTTGACTATAGTTGCCAACTTCTTGTGTGTTGGTTTGTTTTGCTTTGTTTTGTTTTGTTTACATTTTATCTTGCTGGAATTCACAAATCCTTGATGTGTCAGTGAATTTTGAAATTTGATTTCATTGAATGAAGTTTCATTGAGTGAAGTTCTGAAATACAAATGATAGAACAACCATTTTTAATTATTAAGATACTGATGTCACAATATTTTGGCATTTGCTACTAATGTAAATATATGTACATATATGTATATATAGATAAGTTCATATATATATACATACATATATATGTGAAATATATGTGTACTCATATATATAATTATATATGTAATATATGTAATTATGTCTTTTAAATTTTAAAGGGTAAATCAGGTTGATGAATGCCATTAATAATTTGAGGCAATATATTTTGCAATATTATATCTAATATGTAGTTTCTAATTAACTATATTAACATATTAACATTTATAGTTAACTATAATAACTATATTAACATATATAGTTAATATATAACTATATTAACATATACAAAGAGATAGAGTTTTCTGGGCTCCTGGGTGGCTCAGTCGGTTAAGCTTCCAGCTTCTGCTTGGGTCATGATCTCATGGTTCCTGAGTTCAAGCCCCGCATGGGGCTCTCTGCTGTCAGCACAGAGTCCACTTCAGATCCTCTGTCCCCTTCTCTCTCTGCCCCTCCCCTCTCTCCTCTCTCTCTCTCAAAAAATAAATAAACTTAAGAAAAGTTTTAAAAAGGTAGAGCTTCGGGGCATCTGGGTGGCTTAGTCAGTTGAGCAGCTGACTTCGGCTCAGGTCATGATCTCACAGTTTGTGAGTTCAAGCCCCATGTCAGGCTCTGTGTTGACAGCTCAGAGTCTGAAGGCTGCTTCAGATTCTGTGTCTCCCTCTCTCTCTCTGTCCCTCCCCTGCTCATGCCCTGTCTCTCTCTCTTTCTCTCTCTCTCTCTCTCAAAAAATAAGTAAAAATTAAAAAAATTTAAAAGTAGAGCTTCCTTTGTTTTTATTTTTATGATGAGAGAACTAACATGACATGCTTAGAAAATTTTTTGTTAGCCTATGTATTTAAATATTTCAAAAACACTTTTAATTTTTATATTGTAGAATGGATATTTCTAACAATATCGTTTTTCTGTATCTGACTATTTTCTTTGGAAGAATTGTCAGATTATAAGGACAAGGGATATCTTTTGTGGCTTCTAATGCATATTCTTAAATTAACACAGCTTGTCACCTTCAGTGCTTGGACATTTTGTATGTAGAAAATAGTTATCTTATGTTGCATTTCACATTTATTGTTAATAGTAAGAATGAATATTGGTCTATATGTTATTGCCATGTGTATTTCTCTTTTGTTATGTGTTCTTTAACTACTCTGTACAGGGGGTTAGAGATTTCTATCCAATTTGTAGGAACTTGTTTTATATTAAGATATTGACCTCATTGAATATCAGATTCTTTTTCTTTGTCCATTGTAATTTTAAGAATATTCTCCTTCAAGGGGCGCCTGGGTGGCTCAGTCGGTTAAGCGTCTGACTTCGGCTCAGGTCACGATCTCCCGGTCCGTGAGTTCGAGCCCCGGGTCGGGCTCTGGGCTGATGGCTCAGAGCCTGGAGCCTGCTTCCGATTCTGTGTCTCCCTCTCTCTCTGCCCCTCCCCCGTTCATGCTCTGTCTCTCTCTGTCCCCAAAATAAATAAACGTTAAAAAAAAATTAAAAAAAAAAAGAATATTCTCCTTCATATCAAGAAAAAATATACACTCACTTGTTTCCAGACTTGGGAAAATGAGTATAAACAATATAGACAGACTTAAGGGACATTATTTATATTACCTGTTTGTATTATAGATCAGATTTTTTCAGATGGCAAATGGGATATTATTTTGAAAAATATCATTTATATCAAATTTTCTTTAAAATTTATTATAATCATATAATTTTAATTAAAATCATTATAATTATTGATAAAATTGTCTTGAAATTTTAAAATGTGCATTCAATTTTTTAATGGATAAGCTTGCTCTTTAATGCATAGATATGAAATTTAATGTTGTAGACAAAACTAATTTAAAATTTGATATTTTAGTAGTTCACTTATAAATTATGAAATCTAATAATCTCTAAAAGGTTATTCTCCTGAATAAAAGCAGCCTTAAAACTATGTATTTTAAGTTATGTTCATCTCTCTTTTCCTAATAGATTGTTTCCTTTCTTGGGTATATTTGACAGAGAACATAAGGCAACAGCTAACACTGGGCACCAGTAGCTGCCACACTTTTCTAGCACTGTACTCTGATTACTATGGTTAAATTATGTCCACTTTCATTTAGGCAGCCTTAAATTAATCACTTGTAAACTATTGATAGCAAAGGCTAACTATCACATGATCAAATACATATCTTATGTTTGATAAACTAATGAATTGCATGCAATTCCATTGTTAAAAGAATGTAGACGCTCCATTCAGGAATTAACCTTGGGAACTTGTACAAACATAACTGCTGTCACTTGAATAAGCCCTACATCCTCTTCCTTCTCAATCCAGGCCACTTTGACCAGAATAGAGCATACAGAAGGCCCTTGACATGCCTCCTTGGAGTCTTAGGCACTGGACCACTGAATAATCCTACTCAGTCCTTTGTGCTGAGCATCACAGAAGCACTTATTCATACTTTAATTCCTATTGCTGTAAATTTAGATTTATTTGTTTCACCACTCAGGCTGTCATGGACAGGATGGTTCTTGGGATCTGTTTGTTTGTTTGTTTGTTTCTCCCATTTAGTCTCACCATTTGAACATAGATAATCATCAGTTATTATGCAACTCTGTGTCATTGTCTGGGTTATATGTAGAGACATTATAGTGAAAAACCAAACAAACAAACAAAAAAACCAAACTAAGTATTTGTAGCTCTTGCAGGATTTTGCTAAGGGCCACAAAGAACTTCAGTAATCTATATGAGGAACTAAGATATGAATAAACTAATTACCTGTGTAGCATCTTAGAAATCAAAGGATTCTACTAAGACTTAAAATACTTGGTGGGCAGCTTTATTGTGATTTATAGAAGGAGACTTTTAAAATCCAAAAAAAAAAATTTTTTTTTTCAAGGTGCTTGGCTGGCTCAGTCAAACATCCAGCTTTGGCTCAGGTCATGATCTCACGGCTCATGGGTTCAAGCCCAGTGTGCTTTGGGCTCTGTGCTGACAGTTCACAGCCTGGAGCCTGCTTCAAATTCTGTATCTCCCTCTCTCTCTGCCCCTCCCGATTCATGCTCTTTCACTCTCAAAAAATGAATAAACATTAAAAAAAAAATTTTTTTTAATCCAGAAAAGTTCTAAAATTGCTACTCTGACAAAAGAAGTACCTGCCTGGAATAACTAAAATTTAAACTTTTTTTAAATTTAAAATTTAAACTAAAATTTAAACTTCTTCCAGATACAATTTTAAAATGAACACTTCCCTGGCCTTCTCCTTTAATTCCACCCCTATACCTGCCCACCTCTTGCTTTACTCCTCCTCCTCCTTCTGGCCTTTCTATGCTCTTCTTTTTTGTCCATTAACATTTCCCACACACATACATTCTTGTTGGTCAATAGCCACTTACAATGTCTTATAACATAGTTTCAGATTATGACCAGACTTGCTGGCTTTAGAGTTTTAAACTGTAGTCTAGATTAGATTTGTATTATCTAGTTAAAGACTTTTCTAACCCTCACAAGTAAAAACAAATCCATGGAAGGATTTAGTATGTCACTTGGAAAATTTAGTGCAGGAGTCACCTCTTGGAAACAGAAAATGTTTAAATTTGGAAAAATCAGAGTGAATTGATTAACAAAGTGGTATCAATCATATGAATCGAAAGTTAGCCAAGGATGTATATAAAAGGAGTATAAAAATTGAATAGAATCTATTAAAGGCGATCCACAAGATCTTTCCTGTAAAAACTGGTCAAAAATTCAGTTTGAATACAAGGGAATAAAATAAATACATCCCAGATATTAGAGACCATTTCACTAACACTTTCAGAAAGTATCCTGCTCTCAGTCAGGGAGAAGATATTACAACTGTCCTATTTACCTTTGTTGTTTGATTGTCATAAATCTGCAGTAGTGGATTTTAGAAGAAATACAAAGAAGATGGTAGACTTCCCCCTCTCTGATCTATAAGACATTGCTGGGCAGTTTGAAGATACTTAGACTCCAACAAACAAACAATTCTAGACCCACGTAATAACACCTTAAATTTGACAGTTATGTATGCCCAAGAACAAGGACATCCCTGGGACTACTCAGAAAACAAAATAAAACAAATTAACAACAGCAACAATAAAACCTCACATACCTGTCTTTATAGGAAGGGCAAGGGACATTTAAAGAACAATTACCCTGTCTTATCTCAAAAGATACAATCTGAAAGATAAAGAACAAACTTTGTCTGGTTGAATGATGCCTCTTCTTTGACCAAAATTACCCTTCACAAAGAAGGAAGAAATTCTCATACAATGGCAAAACAAAATATTTCATTTCTAGTTGATGCTAGGGCTACTGAGCCCTGTCAACTAGGAACAGATAGGAGAGGAAATGTCTATTCAGATAGCAGTTATCTTTTTGGGTCCTTAATGATTGGGGTGCTTTGGAAGCAACAAGAGTTCTTATCTGGAGGTGGTGCTGCAGTTAAACATGCCAACCATATCAAAACCCAATTAACTGTCTTGCTTCTTCCAGAGGAGTTGGTAAATAATTAAGATGAAAGCACATACTAAAAAACAGATTCAACAAGCAAAAGGCTATGCTTCAGTAGATTATAATGCTAAATGAGCTGCTTTAAGACACATCTAGCCCATCCAAGTCCAAAACTCAAAGCCAAAACAAAATCCTGACTGATACCATCAAGTTTTGATTTAATGCCAGTTTTAGGCACCTAATTCTGAAAAAAAAAAGAAAAAAAAAAAGAAAAAGACACTTTAGTAAAGATTAGATTGTTTTGTCCACTCAGTCTCTGGTGGCACGAAGATCATCAGCCCAAATAAGTTGAAATACAGTCTTATCAAAACTGCTGTAGTTATAAACCCACTATGGATAGAAAAACTTAACAACCATCCTAAATGGGCTTTGTTGGTGAAACTTCAATGAGATTGCCCAGAATGTCTGTTTTTTTTCTATTGTTCAAACCCACAATCCTGAGAAAACTTACAAGTTTGGTAAGAAAACAGGCTAAAATTTTAAGCATGTGTGCATATCTACAAATAAGGTTTATTTCAGCCTCTGTCCCATATGTTTATGGATGTGTTCGTAATATTGGCTGTTTGTCTTATGGTTGGCTAGAAGCCCCTTCATGTTCCTTCTTTTCTTTCGGTAGACTCTCTAACAATAAAACAACTGCTCTTACAGAGCAAAGAAATTTTAGACTTTATACTTCCTGTTTAGGGGAGACCCTCCTCTATGTCTAGTAATAGTGGTACCCATTTCACTGAGAGAATAATTAAGGAATTCTGTAACCCTGAAGCTTCACTGCCTTTACCATCCTTAATTAAAAGAGAATGAAGGGATGGCACATAAAAATGGAAACAAGGAATATTACCTGAGAAACTTTAATTGTTATGGCCAAATGCCTTGCCATTAGCTCTGATGGCCATCAGGTACACCCTAACGGGAACCTGTGGACTATCCCCACATGACCTGAGGCCCAGATATCCCCTGGGTCTAGGGACCTAACTATTCTCCTTGTTCTATTTAATGGGCTGGTATGATCAAATATTGTAGAGGTTTGATGTGCTATATCCAGGCTTCTCATTAACACCTTTGAGTAGCTCTTCCCAAAGGTAAGCCATGGGAACAAGTGCATGCCCTTTGGCTTGGAGACCTGATTTACAGCAAATGTTGCCAACATAAAATCACTCCTGTACCTCACTGGATAGTATAACTCATTTCCTCAAAGAAAAATTATTGGGTATTGCTAGCCACAAACACAGTAGGAAAAAAAAATCCAGGAAATTGGCATATATTCCCATATATTGACATTTATTCCCAACATATACTTTTTTTTATCTCAAAGAATTAAAAGGAAATTTCAAGTTATAACCAAATGCATTAAGCACAACTTTAAAATTTTGTAATTGTGGTAAAATAATACGACATAATATTTACAATCTTAACCATTTTAAATTGTACTGATCAGTAGCGCTAAGTATATTCTTATTGTTGTACAGTCCGTGCAAAACTGAAAGTCTATATCCACTAAATAATAAGTCCCCATTTCTTCCTTCCCCCATCTCCTGGCATCTACTATTCTACTTTTTGTCTTTGTGAGTTTGACTACCTTAGATAAGTGGAATCAGACAGTATTTGTCTTTTTGTGACTGGCTTATTTCACTTAGCATAATATCCTCAAGGGTCATCTATGTTGTAACTCATGTCAGAATTTCCTTTGTATTTAAGGCTGAATAATATTCCATTTTATGTATATACCACATCTATTTATCCAGTCACCTGTTGATGGATGAGGATAGAAAGTGTCAACCAAGGTGGTGCCTGGGTGGCTCAGTCGGTTGAGCTTCCGACTTCAGCTCAGGTCATGATCTCATAGTTTGTGGCCTTGAGCCCCACGTTGGGCTCTGTGCTGACATCTCAGAGCCTGGAGCCTGTTTCAGATTCTGTGTCTCCCTCTCTCTCTGCCCCTCCCTCGCTCGCACTCTGTCTCTCTCTGTCTCAAAAATAAATAAAAAACATTTAAAAAAAAAAAAGTGTCAACCAGACTGTTCCAAGCAAACCAGGCCATATCTACCTTCTGATAAACATCCTGGTATCCTTAGTACCTAATACAATGCCTGATTCATAATAACTACTCTTTTGTTGAATAAATTAATAAGTAAATTATTCAATCAAAACTATGTAGCTCTGACTACCTCTTTGATAAATTAGCATTTATCCTAGATGCCAAAGGTATCAAACTAAAAATTATCCCCAAATAACCCTTTCATTCCCACACTAACTCCAGTATGGACTCTGGCTCATGTTACCTCCCCAATATGCTTCAGCTTTTGTCTCCTTCCTTATTCCCACTAAAACTTAGTTTGGATCCTCATTATTGCTCAAATGGACTGACTGGATATGGACCTACCAGCCCATCATGCTTCCAGTCTCTCCTCTGTAATACATCGTTCTCAGTGTGATGTTCCCAAAACAGAAATCTGATCACTGCATCCCTCTCTTCAATACCCTTCAAAATCTCCACACCTAAGACATCAAACCAGCTTCATCATGAAACAAAACACATGCGTGCATGGTCTCATGTCAGCAAAATTTTTCCAGTAGCTAGCTCTTCCTGATGGATAGACCCTGTAATTGTTATATAATGCCCTTCTTCATCTCTTGTTACAGCCTTTAATTTAAAGTCTAGTTTGTCTGATGTAAGTATGGCTACTCCAGCTTTCTTTTGACTTCCAGTAGCATGATAAATCGTTCTCCATTCCCTCACTTTCAATCTAAAGGTGTCCTAGGTCTAAAATGGGTCTCTTGTAGACAGCAGATAGATGGGTCTTGTTTTTTTATCCATCCTGATACCCTATGTCTTTTGGTTGGAGCATTTAGTCGATTTACATTCAGTGTTATCACTGAAAGATATGGGTTTAGAGTCATTGTGATGTCTGTAGGTTTCATGCTTGTAGTGATGTCTCTGGTACTTTGTGGTCCTTGCAACATTTCACTCACAGAATCCCCCTTAGGATCTCTTGTAGGGCTAGTTTAGTGGTGATGCATTCCCTCAGTTTTCGTTTGTTTGGGAAAACCTTTATCTCTCCTTCTATTCTGTAATCATCAAGACAGCATGGTATTGGCACAAAAACAGACACATACACCAGTGGAATAGAATAGAGACTCCAGGATTGGACCCACAAAAGTGTGGCCAACTAATCTTTGACAAAGCAGGAAAGAATATCCAATGGAAAAAAGAGAGTTCTCTTTAACAAATGGTGCTGGGAGAGCAGGACAGCAACATGCAGAAGAATGAAACTAGACCACTTTCTTACACCATGCACAAAAATAAACTCAAAATGGATAAAGGACCTGAATGTGAGATAGGAAACCATCAAAACCCTAGAGGAGAAAGCAGGAAAAAAAAACTCTCTGACCTCAGCTGCAGCAATTTCTTACTTGACCCATCTCCAAAGGCAAGAGAATTAAAAGCAAAAATGAACTATTGGGACCTCATCAAGATAAAAAGCTTCTGCACTGCAAAGGAAACAATCAACAAAACTAAAAGGCAACCGACAGAATGGGAAAAGATATTTGCAAATGACATATCAGACAAAGGGCTAGTATCCAAAATCTATAAAGAGCTCACCAAACTCCACACCTGAAAAACAAATAATCCAATGAAGAAATGGGCAGAAGACATGAGTAGACACTTCTCTAAAGAAGACATCCAGACGGCCAACAGGCACATGAAAAGATGCTCAACATCGCTCCTCATCAGGGAAATGCAAATCAAAACCACACTGAGATACCACCTCACGCCAGTCAGAGTGGTTAAAATGAACAAATCAGGAGACTATAGCTGCTGGAGACGATGTGGAGAAACGGGAACCCTCTTGCACTGTTGATGGGAATGCAAACTGGTGCAGCCGCTCTGGAAAACAGTGTGGAACTTCCTCAAAAATTAAAAATAGAACTACCCTGTGACCCAGCAATAGCACTGCTAGGAATTTACCCAAGGGATACAGGAGTGCTGATGCACAGGGGCACTTGTACCCTAATGTTTATAGCAGCACTTTCAACAATAGCCAAATTATGGAAACAGCCTAAATGTCCATCAACTGATGAATGGATAAAGAAATTGTGGTTTATATATACAATGGGAATACTACTTGGCAATGAGAAATAATGAAATATGGGCTTTTGTAGCAACATAGATGGAACTGGAGAGTTATGCTTAGTGAAATAAGTTATACGGAGAAAGACAGATACCATATGTTTTCACTCCTATGTGGATCCTGAGAAACTTAACAGAAGACCATGGGGGAGGGGAAGGAAAAAAAAAAGTTTGAGAGGGAGGGAGCCAAACCATAAACTGCCTTTAAACTGCTGTTCTCTCTGCCTGGAACGCTCTTCTGCCAACTGCTCCATTTCCCTCCTTTCCATGCCCCACCTCTATCTCCTTCGCCTGCACTCACCTTGGTACAAATCGCCTCAATTTCCTTTTCCCTGCCACCATCCTAAAACAAATGAGTGAGAGACAGGGCTAGAAGTGTGGCAATGATTTAGTGGACTATTAATACGTAACTCTGCATTTCAGTGAAATTTAAGGCTGTGAAGAACCCTGCTGGGTCATCTAGGCCGTTTCTCTTCTTCATCAAAGATGCACCTTCACAGCTAACTAAAATAAATATGTAAATAAATTATACAACTTAAAGGGGCATGTACGTTTTGTGAACCACTCTCAGGAGTCATTAATGATGTGTAATGAATCTGTTTCCTAAATTATTGTTTAAATTCCATAAATTTTCCATCCTGAAATTTAAACTGATTTTTTTCCTTTTAATTCATGGAGAAGCTTGAGATGGGCACCGTATATTTTTAACTTGAGGATTTAAATAACTTCTAAGTTCTTGCCTCCAAGTTGAATAATTCCAGATCTTTTAACCTTCTCTTGTAGGTCTCACTTTACAACCAATTCATTATCTTTGTGGCTGTCCTCTGAACCCTCTCCAAGTGTTTGCATTCCTTTTAAGATTGGGAGTCTTCTACATGCTACAGAATCCCGGGAAGGATTTGACAAGTTGTCCATTCATTAGGAAGATTACCTCAGAGTTCTTACATGCTATGTCCTCAATTTTGTATCAAAGCCTTGACTTTGCCTTTCCAACTCTAAAGCTGACACTGGTGACTAACTTTACTTGGTTTCTTCTTCATACACTCATTATTTTGCCATTGCTCCCAAATATAATGAATTAATTCTTCCTCTCTTTCACTGCCATCCTCCTCAACTGTTCTAATTTAACTTTGTCTTGACAAAGCTGTGATCTGTTTACATCTGTCTTTCAAACTTCCTGAGGTAATACTGAATTAAAAATCTGTCTTTCGGGGCGCCTGGGTGGCTCAGTCCATTAAACATCCGACTTTGGCTCCGGTCATAATCTCACGGATCACACCAAGCTCTGTGCTGACAGCTCGGAGCCTGGAGCCTGCTTCGGATTCTGTATTTCCCTCTCTCTCTGCCTTTCCCCTGCTCGCCCTCTGTCTCTCTCTCAAAAATAAACATTTAAGAAAATTAAAAAAAAAAAATCTCCTCTTTCACAGCTGACATTTGTAAATTGATAGTACTCTGGGATAATGAGTTAATATACACTAATAACAAAAATAACGATAATTAGATCAGATATTTTATGTAGATTATCTCACTTAATGGTAATATTAATAGTAGTTGTAGTAATAATGAAACATACCATTATGTGGTGTTCATATTAATTCATTTACCTTTGCAAGTATTCTGTGAATTACAAGTTTTCATCACCAGGTCACAGAAAAGGGGGCTGAGGTACTGAGAGTTAAATAGTTTTACCATTGGCTTGGACAAAAGTGCCAGAAATATTATTATGTTTGATTTAAGCATGATTCAGTTATGATTCACGACTTACCCCAGATTCTACGTTCCTAACAATCATTTAGATATCCAGAAAACCAAGATCTACTTAGAATTGAGGTTCTAAGGATAAAAACTGCCTCATACTCTTTAGAATCTTAAAATCCCAGCAACGGAGGAAAATGAATTTGGGTCTCTAATTTCCCTGGGGGGAACAACAACAACAACAACAACAACAACAACAAAAACTAAAGAGAAGAGAACAGTGGGGAGAGCCAGCAGACTGAACACTTCTGTCTGCAGAAGGAATTAGGGAAGTGCTAGAGAAGAGCTCAGTTCCAGACCTTATTAGAAGAAGGAAGCAAAAGTGATGCCTTACTTTGATAAGATAAACTGAAGTTTACAAGGATAAGCTGATAACAAGGACAGCATTAAAATTCCCTGAAGCTTCTTCTTCTTCTTCTTCTTCTTCTTTTTTTTTTTTTTTTTTTTGAGGCTATGCATTGCATTAAGGTCACATTAAGCATTTTATAAGGTTTGCTAATTAATTAGGTAGGTAATTCATTTATTCTTCAATGACGTTTCTATTAAGGTTAACATACAGGTAGCAAATATTGTTTGACTCATTTTTTTAAAAAAGTTATGTTTTATATAAAAATTTAATAGATTAGAACAATCATATAATATCTGTAAGACTAATGGGATACACCCTAGGAGTTCATCTAAATGCTGGAAATATGCTTCCAAACCAGCCTTGAATTTCCCTTGTTGCACAGTGGAAAACACAAACTTAGACTTTCAGAGCAAAATAATAAGCCTTTAAAATTCAGTTCAGTTCAAAGAACATTTTCTGAACAGCTACTAATGAAAAACAATCTGTTCAAATCTATCTTTATTCATGGGCAGAAATTATAAAAAATTCTTCTTTAATTCTATCAATTCAGAGTTTGATGGCAGAAACAAAAAGAATGGAATGCTGCTCTTTTGTTCTGTTGATAAATACAAATGAATCAAGTGCAGAACTTTAGAAGGTTTATAAATATGAAAATTACTCTAACCATACTGTAATTCTCTGATACATCCTTCTTTGCTATTAATAAATGACACATCCAACATTTTAAAAATTATCCAACATCTTTAGGCCTTATCTTTAAATAGTAGCTATACATTGTGATTTTGTCAACAAGTTCCTTAAGAACTTAACTTTTATTCTCTTTATTTCCTCTGTCTTTGAAATTTAAATGTTATTATCCATTTTCTACAACTTGGTTGACCAAGTGCAGACAATTGTGTTAATTCCTCGACACAATTTCTAAGATTGAAATTCTATTTTCAAACCAGTGCATGTATCTTGAACAGTCCTAGATATTGCATTTAAAAAATCTGAAAACTTTTAAGAATATTGCCTCCTATTTTTAGTAGTAGTATTTTTACTTTCCACCCTTTTACTTCTAGACAGAAACATTTGGCAAAAATAAGAGTTATCGTTTTTATGACAATGTATTCTCATTATACTTTCCTCTCTCCTTTAAATTCTCTATTCTAGATAATTACAGTCCTGAACCCAAACAGTCAATAGAAATCTAATGAGCATGGCAGCTTTCTGTACTGGACACTGGATCTAGCTACTGAGGTTGCTTTTTAGCCGTGTGAAAATAACTCCAGGTGACTATGTGTGGTCTACGTTACGAAACCTTTGTCTTGACACCTGGTGCAATGGGGACTCGATCGAGTAAACCACAATCCCTTCTATCTTCCCTTCCATATCTGGGGTTTCCTAACCTTACTTTTAGATCTATCGTTGGAATACCAAATGACGGTACTTCCTTAGGTGTTCATGATAGAAGTTACCACCCTAGGTAGTTATCTTGTTTATTGAGGTCGAAGCAAGGAAATCTAAAAATTTTCTGCTAATTTCTTATGTCCAAGGACTCTATTTCTTCCTGCTTCAATAAATGGTCACTAGGTTTGCTATCTCATAATTTCAATTCTTTGTTAAAGAATACATATCTCAAAAACTAATCTGTACTTCTTTGAATTTTAATATAAAGAAAAAAATTAAATGCAAGGAAGGAGAACAAAGTTGTGCCATATGGTTTTGTAGTTGTATTCGTAGTGGTTTATTTGGATGCTTTGTTCAGATGGAAAGAATTATCCCATTTCTTAATTTTAAGTTTTGAAAAAACAGCAAATATAACAAATATAATTTTTGTATATCCAAATTCTAAGGGGAAACATTTTTACCCTTCTTTTAAATAAAAGAAATAAAATTGTAAACTGTCATGACATAATGCTTATTTCCTATTACATTTTAAAATATTTAAAACATACTAGTACCCAGCACTGGTTATAAAAATGAGCAATGAAATTGATATAGCCTTTCCTTAGGACAATAATTTTAAACATATGAAGAGACTTAAAAACATCTTTAACCACTGATGTATACAGAATTTATCTTAAAGAAATTATCAGCCATGTTTCCAATATTGCTCACCATATTATTATGAATAATTTTAAAATATCAAAATGAATTTCATTGTATAATAACTAGGAATTGGTTAAATGCTTTAAAGTTCAGCAACATGATGTCTTTATAGCTATGAACCAAATATACGTGGAATCACACCAAATTAGAAATAGTGATTCTTTCTCTACGATTAAATTGCTGAGGATGTCTATTTTCCTCATTTCACTTACTTTCATATTCACATATTCCCTAGTATACCTATCTGTTTGTTTGCTGATTTATTTATTTTACAGACAAAGAAAAAAGAGACAAAAAAACCAGACTGGTGAATACAGAGAGCAAAATGGTGGCTGCCAGAGGGGAAGTAGGGGGGGAGGGGAATGGGTGAAAGAGATAAAGGGGATTAAGAGTAGGCTTACTAAAATAGGCACAGAGGGGCGCCTGGTTGGCGCAGTCGGTCAAGCGTCCGACTTCAGCCAGGTCACGATCTCGCGGTCCGTGAGTTCGAGCCCCGCGTCGGGCTCTGGGCCGATGGCTCAGAGCCTGGAGCCTGTTTCCGATTCTGTGTCTCCCTCTCTCTCTGCCCCTCGCCCGTTCATGCTCTGTCTCTCTCTGTCCCACAAATAAATAAACGTTGAAAAAAATTAAAAAAAAAAAAAAAAAGATAGGCACAGAGTAATGTATAGAACAGTTGAATCACTATATTGTGCACTTGAAACTAATATAACTTTGTATGTTAATTATACTGAAATGAATAAATAACATTTTGTTTTAAAATTACAAACTTATTAGCCAATTATATTATAACTAGTAAGTAATAGTTATGTGAGAAAATTATATCAAGTACTTAAAAAGTTTGCTTAAACTGAAAAAGCATAGGCTGTTGCAAACATTGCTGGTATTTTTATTCCTCCATTATGAAGAATTGCTACGAGTAGCAGAGAGGATCGTGATATTAAATGTTGATTTTGGCAAATTGAGATACAATACCTTTTCCCTCTGATGTTTCACTCTACAATTTTAAAGGTGTCTTTGTTGGGGGCGCTTGGGTGGCTCAATCAGTCAGTCGAGCGTCATGTTCGACTAACTGAAGTTCGGCTAACTTCAGTTCCAGTCATGATCTCACAGTTCTTGTGTTCGAGACCCACATGGGGCTGTCTGCTGTCAGCTCTCTCTGCCCCTCCCCTGCTGGTGCTCTGTCTCTCAAAAACAAACAAAAAAAACCCCCCCAAAACAAAAAAGCTCTTTGTTGTACCTTACATAAATCTAGGCCCCTAGCTTTTATTCCACAACTTATGTCCTTAATGTTTGTCTTTCATTCTCCAAAGCACACATTTATATAATTATTTATTTATTTATTTATTTATTTATTATGAAAATTTGAGCATGCCATTGCCTGGCTAAAACTGATTGTTGACTCTCCGTCACCTTCAAGGAAAAGAAATTCTTAGCATGGCAGATTTAGCCCTAGTCTAGCCCTATGTTTCTTCTTAACCACATTTGTACAACACCTTTATTCTTATTAAGTATTACAATACTATATTAAGGGCCATTCCTCAAAAAGCCAAATAATTTCATGGATTTTTGGTTTTTGATATGAAAAGCCTTCTCACTCTAAACTCTCACACCTAGTCACCTGCCATTTAACTTCTATTTTTTTTTTTAGCTTTTCTCATGCTTTATGAAGACCCAACTTCATGAATAGTGCCTCTTGGACTTGGAAATTATCCCCGATATTTCTGTAATTCTGACATTTTCTTTTCTTTTCTTTTCTTTTTTTCAATTATTTTGTTTAACGTTTATTCATTTTTGAGACAAAGAGAGAGACAGAGCATGAGTGGGGGAGGGGCAGAGAGCGAGAGGGAGGAGACACAGAATCTCAAGCAGGCTCCAGGCTTCGAGAGCTGACAGCACAGAACCTGAGGTGGGGCTCCAACCCAGGAACTGTGAGATCACGACCTGAGCCGAAGGCAGAAGCGCAGCCCTCTGAGCCAACCAGGTGCCCCAATTCTGACATTTTCTATACCCCAGTAATTATCCTTATTCATATTCATATTCATTTCTTTAAATAGACTTCATTGTGGCTTTCTTAAAGATTTTTTTCACTTTTGTGTCTCTATCACTTTGGTCTGATGCAGTATGTCTTGATAATGAATATAACTTGGCGTAGCATTATCTTCAATAAGAATAAACTGTCATAAAGAGGGGAAATACTGTCAGAATGGAGTTAAGAAGAATGTGAAGTAATTTAAAGATATTTGTTTATAAAATAAATCTGTCCTTTAAAGTAATTCCACTAAGAATATGAAATAAAACCATTTACATTCACCTAGAGTGAATGTATAGTGGTGGTACCAACACATGCTGACTATTGACTATTACTTCTACTTCTAGGACTATTGTTATATTCTGAAAACCTACTGTGTGCTGACCGCCATGATAATTTCTTTACACACATCGTCTCTAAGTCGTAAAGGAATCTTCCAAAGTTACTGCTATTCTTTTTCTGATTAGTTTCATCCTGTATTTGAGAACGTGAAATTGAGTAAAGGAAAATATTCAGAATGTCACCAGGAAGTCTTAAAGGGGGAGCTCTCAGGCAAGTACCACTGGTTGCAGCTGACTTTACTACCCTCTCAGGTGGAAGGGAGACTGTCTCTTTGCCTGGAATAACCCAGCCAATGAGAACCACCACAACTCAGCCAATGAGAAGTCTCCACAACCCCGAACTCTTGCTCTCCTGCAATGCACTTTCATTGCAAACAGACTACCTTCCTTCTTCTTCTGTAAAGTAACATTCCACTCCTTTGTTCTCTGGACTTGGCCTATGGTTTGGTATAGTTTCCAGTTCCCAAATTGTAATTCCTCTACCATTCCCAAGTAAATTTGTTTTGCTGGTATGCTAACTAGCTATTTTAAAGGTTGATGGTAGGTGTCGTCAGAAGGGGCGTCCAAAGGAGGCAAACCCCTGAGGAAAAAACAAGCCCCAGAATCACGTGCAGTACCCAGTTGAGCCCCTCATACTCTCTATTTATGAGTCCTCTTTCTCCTTTTTATTCGGGAAGTTTCCTTGCAGCTGTGAGCTCCCTCCATTTGGTCGAGCTCTCTGACTTTATTCAGGATCTGTTTTTATGAAGGCATCGCCATTCCTGGTGAGTATGCTTTTGTTTTCTAAACTTCTGGTTGTCCACTCTGTTCATGTTCTGAGTTGTCGAAGTTTATTGTGCACACTTGTTTACTATTTCTGCTTTTTTATTCTGCTCTGTTTCTGTTGAAGCCTCTTGATAAGACACCTGTTCAAATGGGTAAAATATGTGATTCCCAGTGTTTGAGAACAGCTGTTGGGAAACAAAGCCCCTCACGGTTAGGGCATTTTAGGGAGTCCAAAGGCAACATAGGTTTCACATGGTCCTTAAACCAGGATCTTGTGCCTTTCTTGAAAAATATGCAAACTTTTAGATAATTGGGAATTGTAATGCCATTCTGGGGAGGATTTGTTTTAGATAAATTGACCTTAAGGGAGATCCTTAAGAGAGGATTCCAAACCTGTCAGAGGCAATAGGATACATTCTTTGATTAGTATGCAGAAGCTTCTAAAGGAAAAATGACACCAAAAACAGCTCTAAAATGATATTTACAGCCTACAAAATAAAATAAAACAAAACAAAACAAGTGTTAGTAAAAAACAAAACAAAACTTTAGTAAAAAACTTGACCAGAGAACCTTAAGTTAGTCCATGTGCCAGAAACACAATTTGGATCCAACTATTCTTTGAGTTTTATGCTTGAGACACAGCTAATGTTTTTAAAACAAAAGCTAGAAATATCTCCATGTCTGTCTGTATGTCATATATGTATAAGTATGTGATATTTTTCTCTCTCCAGATGTTATAGCCAAAATTAATTTGTAAAGAGCTTAAGGAAAAAAAAGAGCTTATAAAAATTAAGTACATGAAACCAAATATTCTTCAAGTTTACATTATTTGAGATAATCTTTGACAAATTTGGTTTAATTTGTTGGTTTAATAAAAGCAGGCATGTCTTCAAAATTTGTTAGCAGGAAAATTTGCTTGAGATAATGGCTGGCTTTGTCTATTGTTTCATGAAGTAATGTAAACATAATTTTTGGAAACAAGTAACTTAGATGAAAATGGGTTAAGAGTTTTAGGTACAGTAATTATGTTTTATAGTATGTGTGCTTAAAAAAAATAGCTTCCCTAAATCTTTTTGGTAACTAGAAACTTTAGAGTTTCACTAAGTTAAATTAAATGATAAAATTTCATTGAAATTATTTTCCAAACAAGATAAAATACTAAAACATTTATTACTGAACATAGATTTACTTACTTTTGGTTTCGAATTGCAGAGAAACTGACAATAAATTTAGGTCTGTTAGTAACCATGTCTTGTGCCACATTGAAAGATCACTAGCTAAAAGGGCATATGTTTCTAGAAATTATAAAATGTATTTGTAAATTTGCCACTCCACAATTGCTTACTTCTTAGTTTTCGCTAAGAATTAAGAATTCTAAGGGTTAAGAGTTCTAATTAATATATGTAAGAATAAAACTATCAGAAACAATAAGGATGAAAGGACACGATTATATGTAGAAGGAAAGCAAGGGAAATTAGATGTGTCTTATCAGTTAGAGAAAGTGTGAGGAATGGAAATGCACTTTGATGAGGAGAGAGAAAGTAGTTTGGTTCTAGAGTAAATTTATTACCAGCACAAGAAAATAAAAAGGTAGGACAAAAGCTGAATTCGATATATTAAATTATAGAAGTTTTGTGGAAAAGAAATCTTGAGAAAGGATTTTTATGAGTGGTCAAGCTGAATAAGATTGGAATGAATTTATTTAAGTTAAAAAAAGAATTTTAATATTAAAAGTATACTGGTGCAGAATTAGATTTTTTTTTCTCTGTTAACAGGACACAATTTTCTTAGATTATTGGTCTGCTCTTACTGAGAAATTATAAACAAATTTCTTTACCTTTGATGTAATTTGCCTAGGAGGCAAAGATTCTGTGTTTTGTCTTTATCAGGTCTTTTATTACTTAGAAAACCTGTCTTTGTTTAAAAAGAGCTAAGGATTTTTGCAACTATATAACTTTCTATATTTGCCTTTAAAAATTTTTTGTCCCTTTGGCTAAATGGATAATTAAGTCTTGTTTCATAATTATTGTGATCCTACTTGGTCAGGTATCTGAAACTTTTTGGTATTTTTAACAAATTTCCCCCAAAATCAAATTGTGGGTAGAGTCTTAACTTCCAACTAACTTCAGACTTTTGCAGAGGATCCCCAGAGCATCTCAATGGATTTGTTCCCTTTCTTTATAAAAAGGGAAATGTTAGACTAAATTAGGCTTATTTGATATGCTAAATTACATGGGAATCATGTCAAATAAGAATTAATACTAAACCTTCTTCACCTTATATTTGTATAGGTACATACAATAGGTGTATTGAAGTCTCCCAAAACCTATATGAAATTCTGGAAATTGTACTGTGTCCTGATTTAATGTTATCAGCCATAATTTTAAAATGTATGCTACAGAAATAAGCAAATCCTTTTGTCAATTCCATTATAATTAACTCTTATCAAATATTTAATAATGGGTATCTTTGAGTCTTTTGTCATTTATAGACAGTTATTATTTTATTCTGATGCTTTCACAAATATGTTTCACCTTCAGAGAAATTCATGAAAAGGATTTTGACAAGTAATTTAGAATATGGTCTCTGGTATATTTAAGATCATACCACTTAATTGGATTTAGGGAAATGTTTTCTCTTAAGCTATCTGTGATTTACAGTAATTTGGCAAAACCTTTGTAAACAAAGAGGAAGCAATTACTTTTTCTCCCATCCTAATCCTTCCAGAATTTAAAAGCTTTTGAGTATTTTTTCTCATGGCAATATAATTAGTTATTCGCATGAGTTCAGTAAGAATCTGTCCACCTTGTAGACAGGCCACTGCTTCCTCTTTGACGAAGATCCTATTAGAAAGGATCATTTCTACCTAGGGACACCCCTCCCTAGGGAACTTCATAGTGATAGGAATTCACTTTACTGGTCAGGTACTTTGATAAGTTTGTGTTATTTGGCTGGTTTCACTCTGTTTACCACCCTAAATCATCAGGGCCAGTTGAATGCACTGACAGCACCATTAAGACTCAATTGACAAAATTTGTAGAGACCCTTAAAAACCCTGTTCAAAAGCGCTGCCTTTCGTCCTTCTAAAGCTCAGGTTTCTGGGTGCCTGGGTCGCTCAGTTTGTTAAACATACGACTCTTGATTTTGGCTCAGGTCATGATCTCGAGGTTCCTGAGTTTGAGCCCTGCCTCTGGCTCTGCACCGACAGTGTGGTGCCTGCTTGGGATTCTCTCTCCCGCTCTCTCTGCCCCTCCTAGCTCATGCTCTCTTGCTCTCTCGCTCTCTCTCTCTCAATCTCTCTCAATAAATAAATAAACTTAAAAAAATGTAAACCTCAGGTTTCTCCCTTTTGTGGCCCATACACACTAACTTTCCAAAATAATTACTAGGTGCCTGATATATTTAGTCCCTGCCTCTTTTGATCCACAGCTGGTCAAAGGAGATAGACTTCAATGTTAGATAGGTCTAACAAAATCTATTGAAAATAACCATGCTTTAGTAGGGCAGTCTTTTCACAGCATGCTCCCAGGAGATGAAGACCTCGACTATCACTTCTTACAACCCAGAAATGTCATGTATTGGAAAATACATCTTCAGTAAGATTCTTTTCAACCTCATGAGAAAGTTCTCTGTCAGGTTCTGCTAATCAACTCTTTGTGCCACCAAACGCCAGGGAATAGACCCTTGGATCCACATGTCACACCTGAAAGGAAGCACCACACATTGAATGGACATTCATACCAACTGGTGACCTGAAAGTAACGATTTCTAGGAATTAAAGCAGATGATAGCTGCAGCAGACAGCCTGCCCAAGATGACTGGACCAGTCCTGTATACCTTTTACTTACTGTTGCTTCTTGCCTTATTTTCTCTCTCTTTTTCTTGGAAAGACAGTGCTTTTATCTGCGTTTCCCAATATACTTCAAAAGTGACAGATGGATCTATCATCAGAAACTCCAGCCTGATGTCTGATAACTTCATGATGTCGGATACTCTAATGGTCTTATCTGTAACTAATTTCGCCTTCATCCCAAATGCCACTGTTGATCGTACCTGCAAGCTTATGGATGTTACTTATTGGAGTAGGTTGTTATAGCCAGGTGTCCCCATACCTTGTTTCAACCTTTCCCCAGTAATAACTGTATTAGCTCATCTAGATAGCTCCTTTTTTTTTGCCAGTTGTGTGACCTTCACCTCCATGTTGTTCTTCTTATTTAAATATGATCTGTTTCCCTGCACCCAAGAGAAATACAAATGGGCTAACTCATTTTTTCAAGGCTTTTAGAAAAGAACGCTTTAAGATGGAGTGGTACCTCACAGAATGTCATTCCAATTTCTCTGATCCTGGCTTGAAAAGTATCAAGAAATTTTAGCTAATAGATCTATTGATAACCAGACTAACTGGAGTCCTCTGAACTCTACCATGTTTCATTTTCGTCTGCAATCGATGGCATTTCCCATGGGTATATGAATGTTTAGATACCTGGTGAATTGGAGGCTAATGTCCATTGGGGCATTTAGCTGTCCCTGTTAACATTCATAACAAATCAGAAGTCTCCCATTTGCCCTTCACTAGTTCACCCCATTAAGCCTCCATGGCATCCTTAAAGGAAAACTTCCAGAAGGCACACATAAATTTGGGTTTCCTTCCTGAGGATATCCTTCTCTTGGGTCAGAATTAATGCCAATGAATGCATGATCAGAAATTTTTTCCTAACACTAGGGGGGGCTAGCCATTTCCACAGTCAAGGCAGCAGCAGCCCAACAGTCATCACTTGACTTGCTGGCTAATGTAGTTTTGAACAATTACATGGTCCTTGATTACCTGCTTGCTGAGTAAGGAGCTGTTTGTGTGATGGCAAACACGCATTCTGCACATGGATAAATTCCTCTGGAAGTGGAAACTCAATTACATATGATTAGGGAACAAACACATTTGCTATAACAAATTTTACCTGACGATACTTTTTATCTCCTTAGCTGGTTACTTTCAGGTCTAGGCTCCTTGTTTAGAACTATTAAAGAAATTAGGGTCATTATTTTGCTCTTCATCTTCTTTTGTATAATCAAGTTTAAACTGCATCTGTTGCCTATCTAACCTTTGTAGCGATAACGTGTCGCTTATGACTCTGATAAGTTAGATTTTGGTGCGAAATGCCTGAGAGTTCTTCCTCCTACCCTTCCTTTTTCCTCAAATGTGGCCTAAGTGATTTCTAGTCTGTGTACTTTTCCTCAGATATGGCACATGACAACCAAGAAATGTCCTTCCTGGCACTGAGGGATGAAACCATTAAATGTAAAAAACCTGACCCTTGATCTGCAATGCTTTCAAGGAAAGATCTTGATCAAAAGAGGGAAATGTAAAAATGAGTAAAGGATAACCTCATTCAGTATGGAATTGTGAAGTCCTGAGCATGTACCACTCATCACAGCTTACTTTACTAGCCCAGCAGGAGGAAGGGAGATTTTCTACTTGCTCAGCAATAGCCCAACCAATGAGAACCACAACTCAGCCAATGAGAAGTCTCTACAACCCTGAACTCTTGCTCTCCTCCAATGAACTTTCATTCCACATAGCTCCTTTCAACATCCTCTTTTCCTCTATAAAATAATGCTCCACTCTTTTGTTCTCTAGACTTGCCTATGGTTCACTATAGCTTCCATGTCCTGAATTGCAATTCCTCTGCTATTCCTGAGTAAACTAATTTTGCTGGTAAACTAACTGACTATTTTATTTTTAAGGTTGACAAGGAAAATGAAATTAATTAAAAAATTTTAACTACTTGAATATTCATTAATTTTCCCAGAGGCAAAAAGCTATGGTAGTAGAACCAAGATTCAGTCTCAAGTCTCTGCTACTTTTTCTTTTTTTTTTTCTTTTTAATTTTTTTTTAATGTTTATTTATTTTTGAGACAGAGACAGAGCATGAGTAGGGGAGATGCAGAGAGAGAGGGAGACACAGAATCAGAAGCAGGCTCCAGGCTCTGAGCTGTCAGCACAGAGCCCAATGCGAGGCTCAAACTCACAGACCGCGAGATCATGACCTGAGCCGAAGTCTGATACTCAACCAACTGAGCCACCCAGGTGCCCCAACTGCTACTTTTTCAAGGACGCAACACAATTCTTCCTAGATTAGCATAGGGAAAAGTCACTGCTTAAAGCTTTCATAAATTAAGTGGAACTTCCTTCTCGATTTTGGCTTAGCTTTCAGGAAAATGATATATATAATGTCAGGATATTAGATTATTTAATCAATTTACATAATTAGAATAACTTGCAAATTATGTGGGGACTGTTTTAAATTAACAAAGAAACTCAAATAATGTTTAATATAATATATTGTTATAGATTTGTTAGTTTTGTATGTCAAAGAACAAATGTTAATCAATAATGCAAATCCCTTAAAAATTAGAAAGTGTGACTTTACAGCCAATATAAAGCAGAAAATATGAGTTAGAACAGATGATTCAAGATGATAATAAATAAACTATATTTCTATATTTTTAAAATCTAACCCATATAGTTGTCTAACTCCTGTTCATCTTATTTATATTGTGTATATGTAATTGTAAACTATACGGATAATTCCACTTATTTTGGATTATTAGAAGGGAAGACAATTTGTCTCAGTATTAAATTTCAGAAAATGAATTTTGTCCTCCAACCAAAAATCTCCTCCATAATTTAAGACAAATGCCGTAAAACTTTTGGTGTTATATTATATATTTCACTTCTTACAAACTAATATGCTCTAACAGCGAAGAGTATTTTCCTTTAGTAAATGTTCATAAGTCATTCCAGTTCTTTTTTTCTTTTACAAATTTTAAATAAGTGGGAACATTTTAAAGATGTCCCTGAGTACAGTTCCACAGATAACTCTAGTTTCAATGTACTGGTCAAATCCTTTACTTTTGGAAAGCTGGGTAATTTCTATCTCAGGTCATCAAATGCTTGCCCCAACATAATTAAGCATAGTGTTGTGGTTGTTGTTGTTGATGGGAGGGCTGTTCTTTCTCCCCTCCTGGATTGTGGGTTCCTACAGGAAAGCTATGTGTCAAAACAGCTATGTGCTGTTACAGCTAACAATTACATAGTCATCCGTTAATATTTTCTATTGTAGAAAATGAATTTCAATTCAGATTTACTTGTAAGTATTTACTTATTCTACTTGAATTTGCATTAGATTTGTTTTGGAGTGGGAACATATTTGAAATCTAACCTGTTTCTGTGACAAAATTTTCAAACATTCACATATATTCCTATTTAAAATAATAATTATCTTCTCCCTCCACATCATTGTTTGTATAGACTAGATAAAACACAGTAGTGAGGACTTTTTCTTGTTAATAGACATTACTTGATATTTTAGCTTTAATGCTAGAAAATAAAAGCAGTTTGTAATGTGTCCAGAATTGCCCTTTCTTTTCGCTTACAGAGCACTTAAGTGTCATGTTAAGCCTGAGGCAGATCTGTCTAGAATTGTGTTTACTGTATTCCTTTCAAAATGCAGCACAGAATCTTATCGCTTATCAGTGCATAAAGTCTAACAGATTGCAGACTCAAATTTCCCCTTCCAGGCAATGTTGGGTTTCACTATTGTTTGCCATGACAAAGGTTTTCATGAATTCTAGGGCTTGGATTTCTGTCTTGTTTTCCTTAGCATAACCCTCTAGGCAACCAATCAGCATTTTTCAACTTCTAGAAATTGTTCGAACTGTTACTACAAAAGCTGCATTTTAAAATTCTACCTCTTTACATTTGGCTTTCTTTGAAAAAAAAAAAAAAAACAAAAGTTATGCTGGGTAGTTTTGGTTATATTGAAAAGAAGAAGCAATTAAACATTGTCTGCAGATGCTGCTGCTGTAAATGAGGTTGCCTGAATTTGGTGAAAGCAAATATGCTCACAATTCATATTTGGGCTGCAATTTTAAAACCGTCAGAGGAAGGAAGTATCTTGGCTAGGGACAACTTTAGCTATGTAGACTTTTCTTTTTCTTTTTCTTTTTTTTTAATATCAGAGTCATCCATGTGTGACTACTTTCAGATAATTTAGAGAAACTTTTTACAAATGTATCAGCTATGGACACAAAGAGTTTCTTAGGCAAATAATTCCAATCCCTCTCATCAGAAAACCAGTTCAGCATTTTAGATGCCATTTAAATTGAATACATAGTTTACATGGGCTGAATACTTTTTGTTGGCCAAAGTCTATTTTTCAGTCCATTCGCATATTCCAGGTTTTGCCAAACCTTGTAGATCTGATCACCTAGTTATTTCTCTATCTCCTCTGCATTGCCCCCCTTCTACTGCCTTAGGTGAGGGCCTTGCAATGTCTTGCCAAGCCCTTAACTAGTCTTCATTTCCAAATTGTCTCTATGCTACTCTAAGTGGTGCCTTATAAATCCCTAATTTGATCATATCATTTCCCTCTTAAAATCCCTCAGTGACACAAGGTCTCCTACACTATAAAATCCACACCTCTTAAAACGGTATAACGTGACGTTCATGATCTCACTCTGCCAATGTTTCTAAATTTACCTCTCCCCATTCCCTGCCCCTGTGCCACCCTGAAACAAATATGTATTTCTCCAATCATATTAACTTCCTTTTTCCTCATTCAATTCTTTTTGCCTTTGCATTTGCTGTTCAGTTAGCTAGGGATGCCCTTCCCTGATTGCTTGTCACCCCTATTGCCCATCCCATATCCCTTCTTTTCATCTATTAAGTTGCCTATGAGAAGCCTTCACTAATGTTCTCTGACCAGGTCAGAGATATTTTTATTATGTTACCATAGTGATACTCTTATACCGCTGGGTTTTACCATGCATGCATCCATCATATTGGTGGAATTATTGGTCAACAAACACACACAAATATTGCACAACAATAAACTTTTGAAAGTTAGTGATACTTTGGCAAAGATAAAGAATTAAATATATTTGAGAGACAAAAAATGAAAGTAATTATCTGCCATAAACAAAAATTGAGAAACTTTCGAGAAGAGCCCTGACCTAAATATCAGTGTATAATGTCTTAGACATTCTTCATTCACATGTTACTCATTGAACAACCGTTTATTGAGCACCTCCTACTATGAATTCTTGCACTATAAAAACATTGTGTTTTTATGCGTAGATAGTAGGGATGGGAAATAAAATCCTTATCCTATCCTTTGTGTGTCTACAGACAACTTTTTTTTTCCTAAGATTATTCTCAATCCTTTGTAAGTGTCTGAGATGCTTTCTAGCATCATGATGGGTTGAGCTGAAATAAATGTACTATCAAAGCCCCCTTTCCCCAACACACACACACACACACACACACACACACACACACACACGAACATAGAAATGTTGGGTCAAATAAAATAAGAATTTCTAAATTACTAGGTTCTAAGTAATGAATAAAGAATATACAGATCTTAAAAATGAAGGAGAGAAATCAAAGCCAGAGTAGTAAAGAGAAAGTTGAAACTTTAGCAGCCCATTGACATTGGTCTGGACAAAGGCCCAGGATCTAGGCACTAAAATCTCAGGTTCTAATGGCCAGATGCCATGAGGAGACAGGGCCACAGTTCTGAACATTGAGATAGTTATAAGTGGGGTCCTACATAAACTGAAGCCTTGAAGTGTTCCTTATTCCCAGCTACTAGAAAAGTCCATCCACCAATGGAAAAAAGAAATAGGATAGCTTACAGTCTATTAAAGGATTTGGGGCCTAAAAGTAAGTTGTGGGCATAAAAAAATGATCTCTTAGAGGAAAGAATAACAAAAAGGAATGTGGGAGAGGAAGTATTTGAAGAGATAATGTCCAAAAATTTTTCCATAATTAAAGAAAGAGATGTTTTTAATTTGAGGAATTAAACAGAATCCTGGACAACCAAAAAATAAACATCTAGCTTCAGCCTTGTGATCCTGTAGACAATCAAAAACAATAGGAAAATATTAAAAAGAAGAAAAAACAGACAAATTTGCCTACAAAAAAGCACAGTTACACTTCTCCTACAGTCTTGTAAACAGCAGTAACATATGCTAAGGAAAAATTACTGACACCTAGAATTCTCTGCATATGTAAGCTCACATTCAAGAGAGGATGCGAAACAAACACATGTCACACAAAGACTAAAATTTTACCATCTGAGAACCTTGCAAATGCTTGAATAATGAATTAATAACAATAAAATTTTCAAAACAATTTAAAAGTTTTAAAATCTGTAATAAAAATTTTTAAATAATATTTTCTTTATTTACAAGTTAGAATCAACAGAGAAAGAAAGACAAGCCAGATACTAAATGGAGAGATGTAAAAAAACAAATAAAAACAAACAAAAAAACAAACAAACAACAGGAAAAAACCAACCAGGGGTCCCAAATGCAGCAGAAGGAAATGGGAAAACAGAATAGAAAAAAAGTCAATATAAAGAAAGCTTCCCCTTCTACCTTCCCCATGGAGGCTGAGGAGACCATGGCCCCATTCCCCTTAACCTTACTAATAGCTTAAAATAAAGTACAACAGACAACCTCAAAACAGAGTCCTTAGGAGTGAACAGAGCAGCTGTGGCCTCAGGTAACCCCCTATCAGGGCCTTTGCCCACTGCCTGTACCCCTGCCGCACCTCAGTCATTTTGAATGGGGACTCTATGTCCAAGAGGTCACTCTCAATGGAGCGAGGAACTCAAATCTTATTTCGCCCTTTATGTCCCTACTTCAGGAAATGTCCCTGTATCCCTTCCCCAACTGGGGAGCCAGGATATATGCAGAAAATATAAAAAAAGATTTGCAGAAAATATGGCTTACAATGAAGGTGGAAGAAATGAGATTTAATTAGCATTTCTTTGATCCCTAAATGTCTTTCTTTGGGAGAGGGGTATTTTAATTTTATTTTTAAAAAAAGCAAAATTGACTTGATGTTGGCATGCAATTTTATGAATTTTAACGCACAAATAGACACATGTAACCACCACCATATCAAGATACAGAATAGTTCCATCACCCCAAAATTTCCCTGATCCATCTTTTTATGGGTGACCCTCCCCATCCACCCATAACGCCTGGAAAACATGAATCTGTTCTCTATCAATGTAGTGTTCCCGCCCCTCCCCCACCCAGGTATGTCATATACTAGAAATCATACAGCACATCACCTTTTGTAACAGGATTATTTTGCTCAGCTATATTCAAGTTGCTGCATATATCAGTTGTTCAATTTTTTTTTTTTTTTTTTTTTTTTTACTGCTGAGTAATTTTCCATTGTATGCAAGTATCATAGCTTGTTTTTCCATTTACCTATTGAAGAACATTGGGGTTATTTCTAATTTTTGACTATTCTACATAAACCTGCTATAAGCATTTGTGTACAGATTATAGAGTAAAAATAATTTTCCCTTTTTGTAGAGTAAATACCCAGAAGTTGAAGTTCTGGCTCACATGGCAAGTGTATGTTCAACTTTATAAGAAATTGCCAAGCTGTCCTCCAGAGGGGCTATAAAATGTCCTGCTCCCACCAGCAATGTATGAGAATTTCAGTTAAAATTCTCAGCATTTTTTAATGCTAACCATTCTAATGGGTAGTGATATGACATGATTGTTTTAATGTACAGTTTCTTTAGATTTAATTATTTATTCTCCAGTTTTTATTTTATTTTCATTTTATGAGAAGACAAATTCCCAATGGGCTCATAATTTGTTGTTTTTTTTTTTTAAGCTTATTTATTCATTCATGAGAGACAGAGAGACAAGCAAAGAAGGAGAGAGAGAATCCCAAACAGGCTCTATGCTGTCAGGACAGAGCCTGATGCGGGGCTCAAATTCACAAACTCTGAGATCATGACCTGAGCTGAAATCAAGAGTGGGATGCTTAACCGACTGAGTCGTCCAGGCACCCGCCCATCAAAAAGCTCATAATTTGTTGGTAAAGTCAGACATGAAACAAATTATAATGTTACAAATAGAGAAACATACTTTAAAATATTTATTACTTATAATAAAGGAATTAGAAAAGTCCATACAAGTGAAGGTAGCACTTGAATTGACCTATGGAAGAAGATGGCCACTCCTAGTCCCTATCACAAGACACATATGCAACGGCCTCTCTTGACAGGGAAGTAAGCTCCTTGACTCGAAGACTAATAAATGACAGTCTACCCCAGGGAGCCTCTTCCCTGGAAAGTTATGTAATATGAGAAAGTAGGTTTAACTTTTTACTGTGTAACTGTCTACCAAATGTTTCATACTTTACATGAGAAGACAGTGCTCTGTTGTGTAAAGGCCATAGGCTTTGGGATTGTGCCTATAGGTGTTTGAAACCCCAACTTCTTTACTCAATTACGAAGGCACCTTTGACAAGTATTATGGGTTGAATTGTGACTCCCCCCACCACAAACTCACATGTTAAAGTCCTTATTGGCGGTAGGGTCTTTACAGCAGTAATCAAGTGAAAATGATGTCATTAGTAAAGGCCCTAATCCACTACGACCTGTGTCTTTGTCCAAAGAGGAAATTGGGAGACAGATACAGATAGAGAAATACAATGAAGACATAGAAAGACGATAGTCATCTACAAGCCAAGGAGAGAGTTCTAGAACAGGTCCGTCCTGATAGCCCTCAGAAAGAATCAGCTCTGCCAACACCTTGATTTTGGACTTCTAGCCTCCGGGACTAACAGAAGAAAGTCCTGTTATGTCAGCCACCCAGTTTGTGGTCATTTGTCGCAGCAGCCCTCGCAAACTAATAAATACAGCAAGTTATTAACCTTTCCAAATTGGCAGTTTTCACATCTATAAAAAGGGAATGGTAACTTGCTTCACTGTGCTGCCAGGAGTAATGAAACAAAAACTTCGTGAGAAATTACTTCTGCCAAAAAGGGTATTAGTTTAGCCCGCAGTAGACAATGTGTAACACATGCCATCAGTGTCCTATCCGTGTCCCTGGAGAAGGTGGTGTGCTTTCCTGGACCTGTACTCTCTAGTGTCTGCGTCTTTGCCTGAGGGTTCTTCCTTCCACTGTCTTCCTTCCACTGCTCTCCAAGTACAACCATGGAGAACCACATAGCCCAAATAGAGCAGGTTCAAAGAGTGATGAGGGATGGAAACTTTTTTAGTCTATTCTACAGTTGATTTGTTCACAGGAAATGCCCACTCTGGCTTACTCCAACACAAGAGAAAAAGGGAATGTGAACACGTGTTCTCTACTTGCCAGATTGTCTCTCCATCTAATTGTGTCTAGAAAAGAGAAAAAGCCAAAAGTAAGCAGTGTAAACAAATTGCAATATAATAGTTCTAACCTTCTCCATTCCCCTTTTCACCAATTGTTTCAATTCTCAGAGATTCAGATTTTCTTTCAGAATGCAATAAAAATAGCCTCTTCCAAGAATATAAAATCTTAAAGATAACCATTTTTGTTTTTATTCAAAGAAATATTGGCCAGACTTGCCAGATTTTCAGAACTGCCAAGTAGTAGAAAAGAATTTTCAAATAAAGACAGAAGTTTAAAATGAAAAGCAGACTCTTTGATCTTCCTCATCTCTTTCTTTCATTTGTTGTTTGAAAGCCCAGTGTAATCCCTTATTTTATAGTAGATTCTTGGTTTACAGAGGAGTTTCAGATGCTATTAAGAGTCAGAAGTTAAAAAGAAGTCCTAAATCATTAGACATACAAGGCTAGATTTCTGAAGTTGAACAAATGTACGAATGTTTACATGCCGTTCCAGGTCTGAATGATTACTTAGCCTCTAGGCTCATGGCTTAAAAAAGAAGCTTTTTCCCCATATTTTCCTCATATATGTTAAATGTATTATACTCATTCATGCTCTCTCTATTTTAAAATATGTCAAGGAGAGTAAATAAGACTGGAAATCAATGCAAGCATTTTTCCCCATCAAACTATTTGAGAAGAAATATTTTAATCATTTTTATTTTGTGTTTTATAAATGGCATTTATTAAGTTAATATTTTGTGAATATTTTTATGTACAAGGCTATTACTTCTAAAATATAATTTATAGAGAAAGCACATAGGTGAAAACATTTATAAAAATAAAAAGAAATTTTTTAATGTGAGTATATATGGGTCCCTGTAAAGAAAGAAAAGCATGCATTTTACGTTTTGCAACTTTCAGTGTATCTACTATTCAATTGAAATCGCTGAAATATTTCACTGTATTGGAACTTCCTTCCAATTTATGATTTGCTCTCTCACCTTCTACCAGGTATCACTCATGTGTTACCTTCTTGAGGAGGCCCACCCTGACCATCACAGTTATTTCGGCCCTTCCTCCCCAGTCCGTCATTAGACTGTGCTAGTACAAATTACCTGAATAAAATATCTTTGTCTTTCTTACTTAGATTATTTTAAATAGATATTATACCAGTAAATAGCTGTGACAGTGAATTTGAAGCGATATTACTTAAAACCATCATTTAAAAAACATTTATTTAGGAAACTTAACACACATTGAGATATATTTCATGGGCACTACATCAAATTACTGAAATCTGTCTTTGCAAACGGAACACAGCAAAGAAAGAATTTGTGTCCTCCAACATAGAGACCCAACATTTATTAAATTACACCCCACATAACTAACCCAGGGTTGGTTAAGTCTTTACAAGCAAACTAGAATCAAAATCAAGTCTTTAAATTAAATACTAAATAATAACAAGCAAAATTGCTAAAAATGTATTTTACCCAAGTATTTATTATATTGCCTTTGAAATGTAAAAATGCAGTTTATAAATTCTGCTGTATTTCTTATAGTTAGAACAATTTTGAAGAAACTCAACTAAAAAATGATGTTAACAGATCTAAGGAAGACACTGATAGATTATGGATGGAATCTATTCCTAAAGACGTGGGTAAAAATGAACCCCTGTAACATGAGTCTTATACACTTATTGGATTTTTGTTTCAAATCAGAGATTACACCTTTAACACCGTTAAAACTTTTAATACTTCAAGGGCCAAAGCAACTGTCTCATAAATGTTTTCTATGATAGCATCTCATATTTTTGTGAATAACTTTGTCTATGGGTTGATTCCACAAAATAACTGAGATAAACTAGAAGTGACATAGAGGTAGTAAAAATAATTTCCAATTTAGTCTTGTTTCCTCAGGGTGAGATCTACAGTTGCTTAGTACCAAGAAAGTGTTTCTAGACTCAAGGATCAGAAATCATCTCTTATTTAAGATTCAAAAGATGATAGTACTGGTCAACTGAAAAAAATAGGTGTATATTTCATAATAAAACAAAAGATAAATGTGTGCGATATTTGAAAGCTTTTGGTTTTTAACATTTTCTAATTAAGCATTCTTTTTATGTGAGACAATGGTATAAGCACATGATAAACAAACAAACAAAAAAGTAGTTGTGTGCCAGACTGGAAATTGACAAACATTACTCTTACCCTCATAGTTAGTTTTAGTTAACTTAGTAAAATAATTTCGATGATGGATTTGCACAGAAACTTATTCTCTGCTAAAGTTACAAAACAATTTTAAAGATATACAATTTGTTAACTATGGATCACCAGCTATATCTAGCTTTGTAATGTCATGTCAACATGAAATAGCAAACTCTTATAACCTGATTATGTTGGTAAACATCTTAGCTTTTTGAGATGCCTTGGACAGAAAGAGTTTAAGGTTTGAAATGAGCACGGACTCTGAAGTCAGACCTTAGCTTGAATGTTGGCTCTGTTACCTTCTAGGTACCCGACTTCAGCAAATGTCTGTGTCGTTGAACCTCAGTTTCCATATCTTTAAGATGGAAAGCATAATAGCTGTACTGCAAATTAATTAAAAAAACAAAATATGTTTAGTATAGTTCTAGGCATTCTTTTTGGACCCAATAATTAAGAGCTCTCATTATAGGAGAAAAAGACTTATACCAGTGTTTCAACAGAAATAGCAGCATTACATGGATCTGTTCTTCATCAGCAAACGACTCCCATCTGTGAGGCTTCATGACATTCCCACTTAGAACCTTTATAAGGTATGGCTCAGGTGTCTCTTTCACTCACAGAGCTAGAAAATATTTTCATTGACACAACATTTTCAGGGTTGGGCCTGTCTTAGACACGTCCCTCAAAACATAGAGTTTGCTATAAATTAGCACAAGATAGGGAGATGTCGGCAGCTGATCAAACTCACCATCACCATCACCAGAGAAAACAAAAACCCACAAAAATTGAGCCGTTTCAGTTTCTCTTATTCTCTGGATTTTTCTGCCGAATTTTATTTAAACTTCTCTTTACCTGTTTTCTTGTTGCATTTCCTGTGCATTTCTACCATCTTTTCTCCTGTCTTCTTCCTACACTTTCTTTTCTCATCTCTGGTCTCAACTCTGCTTCTCTCATGTTTTTTGGTTCACTCCCTCCCTCACACACCCACTCATTCAGACTCCTCAGGCATGAGCCCCCCCCACCCCCCCGCCATCCATTTCCAAACTCACCTCCCTACTTACCCACTCATTTACCATCTAGGTTGGCTTTTTTTTTTCTGCCAAAGACTTAGAATACTATTTGCTCACTGAGAATGATGTGTTATTTTTTGGTATTTTGCTCACTTCCACCTTGTTTTCTCCAGTGGCATTCAAGAACTGTTTTTTTGCCATCACTTCTTTTTTTCTCTTCTTTTTATGAAACCATTCAAAACAAATCTGGTAAATTTGTGAATCTTTAGGGAGTAGAGATGAATTAGGTAGTTTTTGATATGTTTTACTAATCCTTCCTACATTTGTGATTTTTTTTGAAAAGACTTTTTCAATCCTGATTCAGTAAGTCTGTGATAGAGCCCTAGAATATGCATTTCTAATAAGGTCCCACGTGATGAAGATGTGCTATTCCCTTCCTTAGAGAACGCTCTTTTCAGTAGCTCTGCTATAAGCCATCCTAAACATTTGCAAATGAAAGCTATTAAAAGAATTGTAAACATAAGTGTCTTGTGGTGTATGAAAATTTTCTTTTCAAGCAGAGAGAAATCAAGTGCTTAAAATATAAGATAAAGTATTCCTTTTTTAGAACTGACGAAATTTAAGTAAACCTACGTAAAAATGTTAACAGTGAAAGTTAGAGTATTGGAGAGCCTTAGATCTTCCATGATGTACAGGAGAGCTTTCATCCTTAGAAAAGTGATCATGGCAGTCACCAAGTGAATGGTGAATTATTTATAGAAAAATATTTGGGGCGCCTGGGTGGCGCAGTCGGTTAAGCGTCCGACTTCAGCCAGGTCACGATCTCGCGGTCCGTGAGTTCGAGCCCCGCATCGGGCTCTGGGCTGATGGCTCAGAGCCTGGAGCCTGTTTCCGATTCTGTGTCTCCCTCTCTCTCTGCCCCTCCCCCATTCATGCTCTGTCTCTCTCTGTCCCAAAAAAATGAATAAACGTTAAAAAAAAAAAAATTAAAAAAAAAAAAAAAAAAAAGAAAAATATTTGAACAAACAACCATATGATTTTAAGTAAGTATAAATATGCATATATGGACCAATTTGAAATTAAGGGCCTCAAATTCATCTGTAGCCATTAAAAATTGTTAGGGGAAAAGCAATGACTGAGAACATAGCTACGATTCTTCATATTTTCTGATACAAAGAATGGTTAAAATTTTTAATATATAAAAAACATTGACAAATGAATAAGAATACAAAGATGAAAATCTTGGGAGAAGAGTGCGAAAGATTTGAATGGGTTACAGAAAAAATAAGGCAAATGCCTGTTAAATTCACGAGCAGATATTTGATATCAATAAAAACAAAATAGATATTGAAGTAATTATCTTACTCAATTTAATCAAACTTGTGAATATTAAAGTTATTGATAAGAGCTAGAGTTGTGAGTAGTGTGATAGGATAGGTATTCTACACAGTCCATGGCATTCTAACACAGTATCTTTTGAAATGATGATTCGAGACTATCTACCAAAATTGTTAATGTGTACATTGCTTAATCTAGCAATTCTACTTCCAGATCTTTTTACAGACATTTCACTGTAGTATACAAAGAATTATTCTTAAGTTCATTTAGTATACTCAATTTATAAAAAAATTTAAAGATAACATAAAAGTCTATCAATAGGAAATTGTTTAAATAAACATGGCATATCTATTCAATACTACGCAGCTTAAAAATCAAATTATATATACTGATATGAAATAGTAATATAGCTACATTACTGAAACTTTGCCACTTCCTAGGATAACTGTCTTTATTATTCTAGTTTCATGTTGTGTCCCCTGAGAGACAGGTTGAATAACTTAACCAAAATCACAAGGCAGATACTTGATTTTATCCCAGGCTATTAGTCTATACTAAACTGACCAAAACATGGTAAAGTTCTGTTATGTATCCTACATATCTATCTATACATATACATACCTACACACATATTTTAAGCTCCTAATTTTGTTTTAAATACGTAAGGTTATATATTTTTATGTGTACCTACAGCTCTGAAGGGATAAATAGTAAATAAATATCTTACAATGTTTATCCCAGGAAAATAGGATCATTGGCTATAGGAGTCTCATTTCTTACTTTTTGCACCTCTGTAATTTATCTTATTACTACCATGCATTACTTCTGTGTTTAAAAATGTCGGTGGGTTAAGCGTCCAACTTCGGCTCAAGGTCATGATTTCAGGTTTCATGGGTTCTAGCCCCGTGAGGGGCTTTGTGCTGACAGCTCAGAGCCTGGAGCCTGCTTTGGATTCTGTGTCTCCCTTTCTGTCTGCCCCTCCCCTACTCATGTGCACTTTCTCTGTCTCTCTTTCAAATATAAACGTTAATTTTTTTTAATTTAAAATATGGCTTCTAGTTCAAATATATACTAAAGCATTGTCTTTTCATAACTTAATAGGATAATTGAAATTAATACAAATTAATATAAGTTAATAATACATAAGGGCCAAATTAACTTTTGGGGGTAATTTTTGTATAATATATTTTAGTGCCTGGTTTTTAATGTTACCATTAAAATAAATATTTCTCTTGTCATAACTTTCCATTACAATCATATAAAATAATTATGTATGTTGGGTGCTAATGGGTTATCTTATTTTATTGCAGTTGTACAATCTGAAATCCTACAATGAGTAAGATTTAGTTCTACTTTATTTTACTTTAATTTTTAGTTCTACTTTAAAATGTGACTTTTAACATAAAAATGTATAGATATTTCGGTTTTACATTTTAATTTAAATATAAAATTCCTTTTGTGGACAAACTATGAACCTATTTATATATGTTTCACAGTATGGTATTAGTGTACAAGTTTAAATTTGAGTCTATTATTATAACTAAATGCTTTTCTATTAAAAGTTACTTTTAAAATTGTATCTTCAATTTTAATATTTAAATAGGTGTTTTAGTTGATGAATTGATTCATATAATTTTACTGGTTTTAAAATATCTAATAAGTTAATAATTTTTAATATTTCGTTACCTAGATTAAGATATAAACAAACCCTGGATAATGAAAATATTTTTATTTGGTCAAATATGCTGAGTTCACTGTAGCTTTTTAGTATTAATGGTGACTGTATCCGTTTGCACAAACAGCATCTGTAAGGAGTGGAGTTCTTTGTTCTGGTTGAGAGTAGGTCTGCTTACTTGCAAAGCCAGTACCTTCTTGCCCTATTATTGACCTCGACTTTGACCTGGCTGGACCACCCTCACAGGAATGGAGGGTAATAAAGTCCTCTGGCTGACTCAAGTCTGAGTTTAAGCTAAGCAGATATAATCAATCACCTGAAATTAAGTGATGTGGTTTTGTGATGTGGGCATTTACTGGGGACTGAGCTGAGATCACCAAACACCATTCATTTACGTCTTTAGGGCTGTCTCGGAGTAGGATCAAGGGTATTTTAACTAGTACTTCAGGAACTACTTAGCAGATTCAGAGTACAGAGATATGATCTTACAGCAAGAAAGAAAGAAGGAAAGAAAGGAAGGAAAGAAGAAAGGAAGGAAGGAAGGAAGGAAGGAAGGAAGGAAGGAAGGAAGGAAAGAAAGAAGGAGAGAAAGAGGGGCAGGGGGAGGGAGGGAGGAAAAAAAAGAAGAAAACAAGAATTCCAGTTAACAAGGATAGACTTATCATAAACAAGGAATAAACAAAGAACTAAAAACTCCTTCAGGAAATATTACCTTTCTTAATTCATCTCAGACTTTGTATTAAACTCATTAACAGCTCACATTTCTCTATGATAACCAGTACGTCTTTGCTAGCCAAAATATTTCATTTGGTAAAATCAATTTTGGAATATTAGACAATAATCATGCTTTGTTTTCAGGATGTTATTTCAAAAGTCTTGCCTCTTCTCCCCCCACTCATTTTTCCCAAAGTATTTTAGTGCTTCTGAAGATCAAGATTCTCTTGGACTGTTTTAAATGACCCTGTCTCCTAAATTCCAGTCCCACTCTGACCTTTCCCTTTTTAACTTTACCCCTGGAATCCACACATTTTTTTAAACAGGAAAAAAAGAAAGAAAGAAAGAAGCAGAAGAACTCCTGTAACCATGCAAAGCAAAACGACATGTAGCACTCCAGTCAACCCAGTAGGAATCAGGGTTGTTTGGTGTGTACTGAGATTTGGAACATCCTGTGGGATGATTGTCCCTGATGAATGTATAGTCTGGCTTGGACAATAGAACTGAAACAACATTAACCTGTTTCTTTCTGACTGAAGTCCACATACTGCACTAGCAAATGATTTAGCTGGAGACCATGTGTTAAGATATTTTAGAAGCTAAGGGGTATACATGGCAATTGGGATTGGATGTCCTTTTCTCTAAACTAGATGGTGAGTGCCTTTAGAGATTGTATCTGAGATGTTTTATAAACTTTCCACCAAACCTATGGTACTGGTAAATACTATGTAGTAGTCACTTGGTGGATATGAATGAGTTGATGAGGTTTATTCCTTTTGGACTATTACTCTCAATTGCCAGCTTGAATCTTAACTAAGTCTGAGTTCCCATTTATGCCATTTGGGAGCACTTGTAAAGCTACACAACACGGTGGGTTTTTGAATCAAATACTCTACCATCTTGAAGAGGATAAATAATTTCTGGGTGCTAGTGATAGAAAATGAGGATATATTTCTCTAGATAACACCCTAGAAAGGTATATATTAGACAGTACAAATCCTGCCTCAGTAAAGTGAGGAATTCAAAGCAGCACAAGTAATTGGCTCTTGGTTACAAAATAATCAGAATTTTTCACTGAGACTTTTTGGATTGTTTCATGAAAAATATATTATTTCTCTGAGAAGACTTCCAGAATGTTGCTTCCCCAGCTTGGTTGACTTTATGGAGTGCTTTCCGCTGGAGATCGAGCAAAGTCATCTCAGACACCTGTTCATGAAGTCTTTGAAATAAAAAAGGCTATAAACAACCTCTCCAAAATCCTGAAACTTGCCTTCGTATGTCACTCTAAGGTATTCCATTCAGTTATGCTCCCACTGGAAGTATTGTCTTTGTCTTAAATGATCCTCCCCTTCTACCCTTCTAATTCTCTTTCCAATCAGTCCTTTTCCAAGGGAGGTTAGGTTCTAAGCTGAATAAATAAACAAACAAACAAACAAATGAGTAAGAATTTTATTACATAGAGATTGGTGGTTGATTTATATTTTCTAGTGTTACTGTTATTAAAATGAGGAGGTTTTCAATATGATTAGAGTATTTAAAGGGGGATTTTTTAATGAGTGGACTTTTCCCAAAGCCCTTTTCCTATTCTAGACCTGTGTCTTCCTCTCTTCCCTAGCATTGAATAAGCAACTTCTTTAAATGAGTCTTCTGAAAAGAGGTCAACTAATTATGACAGATTATTTTATTCAGATTTGGAATGTTAAAAGAAAAAACTATTTTGAAATATTTACTGATTTATACTTTCCACTTATTTGTAAATCCATTTTATATGTTTTATTATGTATTTAGACTTATTTTTTAAATAATATTTGGGATTTAGAATATACTTCGTGATATAATTTAATAAACTCAAAAAGCTGAGTGAAATCAGAGGATTCTAACTGACTCTGTGACTTAAACATTCCACTACCCTGGGCCTCAGTAATCTCATTTTTTAGTTATTTTAGGAGAAAAACTAAGTCATCTCAAAAGTCTCTTCATAGCTTCTCATTTCCTTGGTCCAGATGAGATTCATCAAATGAGACCATGGTGGTGAAGTGTGAATCAGGCTTTAATAATTTCAATTCTGTTTTGGCTACTTTATCACGCCCTAATGTTAATTTCCCCTTGTATATGAGTTAACCTGAGCAAAACTGTGAAAAATATATAAACCCTTCCTGTAAGTGTTAACATTGATAGTGATGAAGTAAATACACCTAGCTATTAAATGTGATAGTTTTTCTTCCATACGGCTATCTCAATGTAGAGCCCATTTTTTTTTTTCTCTCTTGGTTTTTCCTCTTTAATGTTTAAATAGTGTGTGTTGCTTTCAATAGAATACACAGCTAATTCAGTGTCATTTCTGGAAAAATAGTGTAATATAACCTTTCCCTGTTTCCCTGTGTTTCCATTGGAAATAACTTTCATCAAAGTCACTCACAGTTTCATTTACACACACGCGCGCGCGCAGAGACACACACACTCACACATAATACACGTGCATATCCTCATGATTTGGAAATTACCAGAATGCAATTAAGGGACAAACAATTCTGCTTTCTAAATATTAATACAGAAATACTGTTTAATATAATCTAGACTAAAGCAACAAATATTAAAGGAATTGAGATGTTTTCTATTAGTCCTGATAAAACAAGGTTATCAAAACATGCTTACCACTTAATTAGGTTTGTAAAACATTATAAAAGGAAGTATGGATTAACATTTCCTCTATTTGACATTACTACCCAGTTTTCAACATAGCAACTCTCAAAATGGCACTTAAGTTTTTGTATACTATTACTCTTTTCAAAAAATAAAACCTTCCAAAATAAAATTTTAAACAATGCAATACACCTGTGATTATTAGAAATATCTTCGTGCATTTGCACATTCATTATTTACTGAATACCTACTAAGTGCCGAGCAGTGGATAAGGTACTGAGAATGCAGCAGCCTACTGACCATATAGTATCAGTTTTCATGGAATTTACATTTAAGGAAAGGGAGAAAAGCATACAACTCTGTGAATAGGCTCTTTGACAGTTAAGTATAAAAATATTGGTTGGCTATTATAAGAGTGAAATCATTCAACTGAAATTATTAGCAATTTACCCACAAATCCAACAAATGACATTTGCTCAAATTGCCTTAATATTTGCTGTTTCAATCTGTAGGCTGCTAACTTTAAACTCAAATTTTAATCTTATGATATAGATGGACAGATGGATGGATGGATGGATGGGTAGACAATCATGTTTGCTCTGGCTTCTCAGTGCTTTTTATACAGATTATTAACCCCTCTGAATCCCATAATTCTTGGGACAACTTTGTTCTAGAAATAATGAAAAATGTCACTAAGTATTTTTATATAGAAATAAATAAATGTACTGAATTTTGGGAAAATCCTACAGTTAAGTCTGGGTAAGAAATAATTGTATTCTATCATCCCCTTTGAAATGAAGATGAGATTTCTATACTTCACAGGATTGATTTGAAATTAATTTGTTCAAGTCCTTAAAGTTTCCTTAAAATTAAAATTACTATATTTATCTAGCTACAACATTATTATGAACTTTACTTAAAACCTGCCTTTTTCATTAGGCTTTGTAAATTTGAAGTGAAACTCCATTTCACTATTGAAATAAAGTATTTTCATTTTTTTCTCAATTTGTGCTGTCTGTTATGCCACAACTGTACATTGTTATTCTAGAAATTACAGGAGGCAGACTACTTATAGGGGTTTAAGATACAGAATATAATATTTGCTTTAAAAAGCATGAAGGCCTGGAGCTGTGGTGGCTCAATCAGTTAGCATGCAGTACTTATAAAACACATGATGGCTAATTAATTTTGTAACTTCTAAGTGCTTTGTCAAGTCTTAGAAGCACTGAAAGTGCTTTATTTTGATTTTTAAAAGTCACTAGACCTAGTGTTGCCATACACTTTTATTGGTGATCCAATACCAGCAGGCAGAAACAAAGAATAATTTGTACGTTCAACAGTTGAGAAGGTTTTCCCTAACACTTTGGATACCCACGTAAGTCACTTTCAGTAGTCCTGTTCTTGAGAGGCAAAAATCTTTGTTGTTTAAGGTATGCTTTCTATGTGACAATAAATGAGTGTGTAAATGCATAAAATAAATACTTAATAAATGTATTAATCTATTAATATTTTATCTATCCTTTGATAGCTCCGGACTTCAGTAGAATATTCTGTAGCGGAAAGGTCATTCTCACATCACAACTCCCTTACAGCATAACCTAGTACATAGGTTTATTGGCTTGCAAAATATGCAACATTGTAAAGTGAGTGAATTTATTCATTAGTACCCATGTTGTAGTTACAGATGCCTCTTCCCTCTGTATATTTCATAGACATGTAATGTGTCTAACAAACGTGTTTAATTTTCCTCATCCTTCCAAAATTTACCTATCTTCTTTCCCATTCTTTCAAGGTTCTGTTCTCCACCTGATAAGACTGAGGTTATTAAATTACCCGATATAAGCCAAGATGACGGTGTATAAGAGTGTTGCTATTGTTCCCAGTTCATGTATTTGTATTTTTTTAAACAGGAAACAATGCAGAATGTATCCCAAAATAAAGAAATCACTCAAATACTGTAGTATAAGCAAGTCAGGAAAAGGTTTTTAGAAGTTTGAAAATCTAAGACAAATACTGCAATTTAAAAATAAGTGTCTAATAATATTTCTGACAGAGGAAACAAGGTAGGCACAGCAGATGGGTTGATTCTTTCTAGTGTGCTGTCCTGTACAGAAGTGGTAAAGTCAGGCAACAATGTTTTGGGAAAAAAGAGAAAATAATGAACTGGAATTTTGAACTTAAGCTGTTAGAAAAAGAACAAGAGAATTCTAAAGAAAAAGGACATATCTACAAAAAAAAAAAAAAAAGTGAAGTGGGAAGGAGAGGAGTGGGAACCTAGGGGAATAAATGAATATCAACCTAAACTAGTAAATATGTAGACTGATAGGCAGGAAACAGATAAAAAGATCAATAGATACAAATTTATTCACAGTTAGGGGCGCCTGGGTGGCTCGGTTAAGCCTCTGACTTCTCAGGTCATGATTTCACGTCTCCTGGGTTCAAGGCCCACATCAGGCTCTGCGCTGACAGCTTAGAGCCTGGAGCCTGCTTGAGATCCTGTGTCTCCCTGTCTCTCAGCCCCTCCCCTTCTCAAACTTTGTCTCTCTCTCTCTCACAAATAAATAAACATTAAAAAAAAGTTAAAAAAAAAAAAAGGGGTGCCTGGGTGGCTCAGTCGGTTAAGCGTCCAACTTCGGCTCAGGTCATGATCTCACAGTTCGTGGGTTAGAGCCCCGCATCGGGCTCTATGCTGGCAGTTCAGAGCCTGGAGCCTGCTTCAGATGCTGTGTCTCCCTCTCTCTCTGCCCCTCCCCCGCTCACACTCTGTCTCCCTCTGTCTCAAAAATAAATAAACATTAAAAAAAATTAATAAAAAAACTCAGGTAGTGATACCTGTAACTAACATAAAATTTAAACTAAGTTAGATATGACAGAAAATGTAATATTTATAATGCAGTGATAAATATTAGAAAATTCCCTACAATTTGGAAAATTATATGCTGATAAATTTAAAAACTTCAAAATTTTAAATAATTTTTAGATATGTTTATTTGAGAGAGACAGTAAGCGGAGTAGGGGCAGAGAAAGAGAGAGGAGAGAGAGAATCCCAAGCAGGCTCTGCACTGTCAGCACAGAGCCCGATGTGGGGCTCAAACCCGCTAACTGCAAGATTATGACCCAAGCCAAAATCAAGAGTCTGACACTTAACCAACTGAACCACACAGGTGCCCTAAAAACTTCAATAACTTTCTAAAAATAAATGCATTCCATTGTTGCTTTAGATGTAGAAAATTGCAAAAATGCATCTGCAGTTATTTCTAAATGAGGCCACTTGTGAAGGCAAGAAAACAGATGATTATAATGCTTAAAAATTTTTTCCAGCCAGTAGGAAATGAAGGAAAACTACTCTGATTCATTTCACTGAGCAAATTTTACCTTTTATTATATATTATATAAGACATATATAATGTATATATTATCTATCTAGCTAATATAGATAGCTATATACATATCTAGTGTGTATCTATTTGTATATGTACATATACATATGGATACATATGTATCTGTATGTATATATACGTATCCATATGTACATATACATATATGTGTGTCTCTATTTTAAAATTATAATATAGAAAAATAATAATTAAAACTCTAAAAGTGGTATATGAAATATTTTATAAAATAATTTGCCACAAGTCAGGAAACTCAATTCTAGATTTTTAAGGATGGGTTGCTACTTGTAACATAGTAATTAAAAAAAAACATAATGTGTGAGATACAATGTTATCATCATATAAGTTTTAAAGGACAATTGATGCTAAATTCAATTATTCCTATTTTTTTTTTGTGATGGCAAGTATTTCAAATTTGTTTTCAACATTTTATTTTATAGTAAGTTTTGTGTACAGGTTCATTACCTGTGACCCATGGCTGAATGTCATGCTATTTGTGAACTGGCTGTTAAAAATAAAAGCAGAAGAGAGAATTCTTTTTTTCTTAAATATACCTCTTGTTATTTAGAAAATTGTCTTTCAAAAACAGTTCATGTCATGTTATACAAATAAGGTTTTGCTGTTTCCTTTCAAAGAAATGTAAGGTAGCATGAGACCTATTGTATATAGCCAGGTAACACACAATCACTGTCTCTGTTTTGATATTGAGAATATTTTCCTATTATAGAAATAAAACACGCATTACCAATAATCATCAACCTCTAGCATTTGTTTAAAGTTACCTAACCTGGGGCGCCTGGGTGGCGCAGTCGGTTGAGTGTCCGACTTCAACCAGGTCACGATCTCGCGGTCCGTGAGTTCGAGCCCCGCATCGGGCTCTGGGCTGATGGCTCGGAGCCTGGAGCCTGTTTCCGATTCTGTGTCTCCCTCTCTCTCTGCCCCTCCCCCGTTCATGCTCTGTCTCTCTCTGTCCCAAAAATAAATAAACGTTGAAAAAAAAAAAAAATTTTAAAGTTACCTAACTTAAGTTGGGGGCGCCTGGGTGGCTCAGTCGGTTAAGCGTCCGACTTCAGCTCAGGTCATGATCTCACACTCTTGTGAGTTCGAGCCCCACCTTGGGCTCTGTGCAGACAGCTCAGAGCCTGGAGTCTGCTTCAGATTCTGTGTCTCCCTCTCTCTCTTCCCCACCCCTGCTCATGCTCTGTCTCTCTCTGTCTCAAAAATAAAAACATTGAAAAAATTTAAAAAAAAATAAAGTTACCTAACATAAGTTGGAAAATATCAAAAAAAAGATAATACTAAATTCTTATGTCCTTAGCTTGCATTACTAAACACAAAGGAACCAAAATTGCCAATGCTACTTGTAAGACAAATAACGTTTGGAAATTCAAAAAGAGTAATTTAACTCTGTCCATGAGAAGCTGTGGATTTTTTAGGTGGAAGAGAAGACTTTACTAATAGAGGCCGAAATGGGATTTATTCCATTAAAGGGCTCCTGTCCTGGAGTTTTGTTGCAAGGTTGTTTATTTACTAATTGAGCAAAAAAGTACTTCACGACTGAAAAGTCATTCCAGGTCCCCTCGAAACAACCTCTCTGGTCTGCTGCTTAAAACAAGGTGACTTCTGTGAGTTACCTAGTAGTGTATTTAAAAAAAAAATCATCCATACTTTAGTGACTTAAAACTTCTAACGTGTGTCGCTTGTGGATCTACAGGATGACTGGTTGGGTGATGGTGCTGATGTGGGCTGAACTAAGCTCGTCTCAGCTGGGCTTTGCCACATGTCTCCCGTCTGCTGGCGGCTCAGCTAGTACTCGGATAGACTAAGATGGGTTTGCTGACACATGTCTGGAAGCAGTCCAGCTGTTGGCTGGGGCGACGGGGGTAAATGGGCCACGTATCTCTCATGACCCAGCAGGCTAGCCAGAACTCGTGCAGCAGCAGGGTTTGAAGAGCAAAAGCAAAGGTCCCAAGGGACAAGTGCTTTTCAAACCTCTGTTTGCTTAGCTAATCCCTTTGGCCAGGACAAGTCTCACAGCTAATCCAGATTCAGGGAATAGGAGATAGATTTTGTTTCCTTATGGAAGTGGGGAGAATTATGGATATTTTCATAATCGACAATAACACCAAAGCGACACCTCTGTCAAATGGCTCCATCTACCTGCAGCTGCCTTTTATATTTTGAAGCAGGAAGGTTATGGAGTAATTGATTGCAATTCCATTTCTCATCAGCAGCTGCAATCCCTCTGTTTGGCCAGGACCCCGTTTTCGTAGGCTGTGTAGATGCAAGGTTAACCAAATAAGAATTTCAATTTTTATAAGTATTTTATGTTAACAGCAGATTATTTGCTTCACAAATATAAGTCTAAAATTACTTTGATTAAATGTAAAGCTCCTTTTTTTTTTTTTTTTTCCAGAACAAAGAAGTCATTCTTCAATAGGGAGAAATTATTTAGGTTCACTTACTTGGCAGGTATTTTTGCCTATATGGGAGAGACCCATTTTAAGACCTTACGACCCTATCATTAACATCATCGACATGACTGATGAGCTACAAGCTATTTTGGAAAAGCTTCTTCGCTTGGCCTTTTTTATGTAGAATAAGGTATTTCTGATATAAGTAAAGCACTATCCATTTATTGGCAAGCAGAAATGTCATATAAGTAGAAACACCACAAAATTTTGAAATTTACTTCTGCTCAAACAAGCTTAACGTTGAATCTTGAATTCGAATTCTGTGTCCTATGATGTGTCAGTGTAGTAGAATGTATCCGTGATTTTTGTCACTAACCTGAGGCAAAGGAAGTATTTAATTCAGAGTTTTGAAGAAATACAATACTTGGCGTGTGGTGTTGGATGGAAGCAGACATTCTTCATTTTGTAGATTCTATATCCCTTCCTTATTGGAACTGCCCCAACCCTAGGAGGCTAAGATTAGATGATTTGCCTTTAGTAGCACAGAGGTAGGGACTTCTCGCACTTCCTAGTAAGGGTACTACTTCCTCTTGGAGATACTCATCATCATATAACTCAAGGGGTGGGGGGGAAGGGAATAAAGCATAAAAGCTAGAAAAATATAGCATAACATCCATTGCTTATAGGATGCAAAAATATTTGTTGAGCTTGAACATTAAAACAAAAGAAAATATCATACTGGTCATTACCAATATAGGTACTTAAACTTCCGGTCATCAAATAGAAGCATGACTAAAATTAATGGCGAACATAAAAATATAAAACATACTTGAAACAAATTAGAGAATACCATAACAAGTCTTAAAATAAAAGTAACTACAAAAATGCTAAGAAGGTACCGAAATTCCAGTAAATGCCAAAAAATTCACACACACAAAAGTAGCTAACGAACATATGAAAAATGTTCAGCTTGATATTAATGAACAAATGTTACTTGAAAATGAAATTCTTCCCTCTGTTTATCAAGTCAGAAAAAGCCAAATCAATTCTGTACAATATAAAAAAGATAGAATCAGATGGGCAAAAGATTGAAGGTATTAACATCGCTTTTCTGTAAAGCAGAGAAGTGTTTGTACTGTTTGTACTCTTCAGTAATTTTATTTCAAAAATCTAAGCTAAGGTAAAAAAAAAAAAAACTTAGGGGAAAGTTAGAGTTGGCATAATGATGTTTCTTATAGCAATACTTCTCTTGAAAAAAACATAATGGTCAACATTAGGTGACTGATAAGGTAAATTATAGTGTCTGTATGATAGGATATTATAAGCCTTAAATGTACATTTAAAGAAGTAAATATTGAACTGAAAAATTAATAAATATTTAATGTTTTCTGAGTCCTTAGTTCCAGCTCTAACAAAGTGTCATTCAGGGTGCAAGTGATAATCTGTCGATGTTAGTTGGTTGAGCTTCGACCATTGCCTCACCTTCTTCCATTTCTTGATAAGCTATCACTTGGAATAGCATCCAATTGGCTTTTGTTCCCTTGATCATGTTCTTAAAAACCAAACATTACAAAAGCACCCAACAGAAACCCCTTCTCTGTTGCTCTTGATACTACCTTGAAAGGAAAGAAAAACCAGGAGTTGCAGACAGAGCTCAATCAGAATAAATAATTCACTCAAAAAGGATAGTATGTTATGCACCGAATGTCACTCTAAATATAGGTAACTGGGCAAGCAGTATAGTCTATGACAGTAGAAAATATACTACATTGCTTCCAAATGGGTGGTAACCATGCTCTCTAGTAAAATAAATATCTGTGGCAAATGACACATACCTATTTAATGACACTTTGAGTTCACGTGAAGTTTGGCAGTGTAATAAAAGTCTTATCTCTTGCTTTCACTGTTATTGCACAGATTTAAACTGCTGTCTCAGAGGCAGTTTTACTATCTTTTTCAATCTACCCCATAAAAGTGAGACTTGATTTGCTTAGCATGAGAACAGATCAATAAAAGCTAAGTTATACAGCGGATTAGATCACTAACTTGGAGATCAAAGATGTTAAATACAACTTGTATAGAAAAAGTAGATCAAAAGTTGAGCTCAGACACACGGTACATATTTGTGGAACTCAAAATAGCCTTTATACCAACAATTTCCCTCAAGTTTTGTCATGGTCATTTCAAGTTGCAGTAGTTTGCACACAGCTGACATTTTAAATATACATAATATATGCGTGTTTGAAAGTATTATTTTACACTACATTTCTGAATTATTCCTCTAAAACAAAAGGTGAAAGAAAATGGTGTTCATCAAAAGCTCATTTTATAAATAACTTACTAATGCTATTAACTTTTTAAGTTAGATTTTATTATGGAAAACAAATAGCATGTTATAGAAATGTGAGTCATGACTATTATTCTTATCTTCTAATTTTTATTTTGTAGTAAGTCTATACCAAATTTTTTTTCTGAAAATTAAGAAGCGTGGCCTGTAGTTTGTAGTTGTGATTTTGTCGAATTGCTCTATCAAATACGTATTTAAATAATTTAAGAAATTAAAAATTGTATTTCACCTTGCCATTCTTTCCCCATCACATTTGACCCCATTAAGAATATGTATAAATTCACGTGTGATACATTCCTGTACAGGCTTTTTACCACATGGGTAGAAACAGGTAAATAATATCAATAAAACAGGACAAAAGAATCATATGACCACCACAACAAAATCCTCAAGTGATAGCCTGCCAATGTGAAAGTATCATGTTATTAAAAATTTCCACCATGACATATTATTCGTAGTCCTTTAGACCAAGCCTGTTTCATAATGTCATTTGCATAAAACCTCATAGTTTATCTCAAGGGAACCTGTTCACGACTGCTGCTTTTGTACTAAATATGTTGCCCAGGTCTTTCTTCTCTTCAGCATCATCTGCAACTTACATCCTGCAGTTCATGGGCAAAAGAGGCCCGATTGCCCCAGAAAGTTCACTTCTCATCCACATGTTCTCAAATTCCCCATTGCCTTTGGGACACTCATTCAGCATTCTGATGTGCTGTGTTCAGTGTTCCTCCAAGATCTGTTCTCGAAATGCAAGAAACATTTTATAAAAAAAGGAAAGAAGAAAATAAGTATTTTCCATAATCACATGGCCCCCAAATAATGATTTTTAATATATTAGTAAATACCTATTTGTACTTTGTTTTTGTGCATATTTTATTTTCAAAATAACAGTGCAGCTTTTTTTTCACATTTAACTGAAATGACAAGATATTTAACATGGATCGTATATATTACATACATCTATAAAAAGTTGTTTACACATGTTAAACATATGGGTATTTTAGCACTGCCAGATGTATACTGTTCTTTTAAAAAAAATAATTATAAAGAAAAATAGCTGGTAAATCACCACAAATATTCATTACTCACCCAGACGCCTTTTTGTTTGCAAAAATTGCCAAATTATGTGCAAGAATATTTAGGACCATGATAATTTCTACCTAAATGATGATTAATAAAGAAAATTATTCTCCTTTTGAAGTGTGCAAACTTTAATTATACAGTGGTTTCAGGAAAAATGTGGGAATGACAATATTTTAAAAATAAATTAAAAGTGAAACTTTTAATTGCAATGAGTCAATTGAGTTGTAACCCTTTAATCCTATGTGGCCTTTGGAGGTTGGAAATCTGATAGGGTTGATCATATTCATCTAGGAGACAACATAATAAAAAAAATCTGATACCAGTAGATTAGGATTTGATTATTTTCGCTTCATGTATTAAGCCAACTATCAGTTGTTTGCACTAGCATTAACTTTTTAAAAAGTACTTTAGGTATTTTTATATATATTGTGTAGGTGTTTTTATGTAAATCATAATCTAACTTGTGTTGTTGACTTTTGCACATAGATATCATAAAGTTCTTAGAAAAGGTCATCCAGAAATGTGAGGAAATTATTATTGTGATGATTATTAAAAATAAAAGAACTCTATATTTTTGTTTAGTTCTCTCTTGAAGAAATTTGATCTTAAAATTATCATCAGATGGTTTTAGTTGTTTGGAGTATATACATTTAGACTTTTAATGCTTGCATTAAAATCTGAGGTGCACCAAATACTCATTGTTTCAGTAAAGTCAATCTACTTTACTGAGGAGGAGATCCATCTTTAAGAAAAGGAAACACAACACCAGGAGGAAGAAACACCCAAGATTAATCTTTTTTTCCCTTATGTGAACCAGGTGTAAGTGGCTGCTCTTGGAATAGACTCTGACAAGCGGTGGTCATGATGCCAAGTTGTGGTTGTTTCACACAAAATTTTATAGTAAATGTTACTGTAGAGATGGTGTGTGAAATTCTAAGAATTGTTAGTTATTTTTACATTAAAAAAAATCACAAACCACCTTCGCATGGAGCAAACACTGTTAACTTATGTGATCAAAATCCCTTTCCATCCTCAATTTCTTTTGTATTTTTTCCTCTTTATTACAATGTAATTTGGTTTGTTATTGTCCATAAAAGAGTCAATTTGATAATATAACTCATTTCCCTCCTTGTATGCTTATTAATAATCCCTGACTTTATTTATTTAGTATTTTGGGAGGAAAATCCCTATAACCAAATACATACATAGATGTATTATGTTATGAAAAAAAGCTTTATTTGTATGAGTCAGAGATGTTAGCCCTTTCTTTGTACTAATGATTGGCATGGACGTGACGAATATATTTCCTGGGCACAATCTATCATTCTGAATCTAAAGATGTTTCAGAGTGGTATAGAGGGTGGTCATCCTGATGTGATTGCAGAAGGGAGCCAGTTTGACAAAAGGACTGATTGTTAAGAATGAAGACCTCAGGAACAAAGGCAATATGCAGAGGTTGCTGAAGACATTGCATTATCAGAAAAATCAGAGTTAAATTCTGGTTTTGACTCTGCGAACTATGCATGCCAAGTAATTTTGAAAATTCCTTTCAGTTTGGAATTGGAGTAAGACAAATGACATAAATTTCCATTATATTAGGAATATTTTAATATTTACTTTAAGGACAAGTGAAAGATGGGAGTTAAACAGCTAAAGCTGTTCAGGAGGAAGAACATCTTTGCTTTAATTATCTGAGTGTTTCACTACATCATCTGTTTTTTTATTATATTTTCTTTGTCTTTTGTCATATTTTGATCTAATTTTAGTTACATATTAATTTTAGTTATTATGGTGTTGTAGAGTGAGGAATGCAAGAGTGTATACGATTTCTTCTTCTGGACACTTTCATTCTTAGCCCTGAAAGAAAACTTTCCTATGTTCTTTCCACTTAAACAGATTGGATAAGGATACTATGCAATCTGAAGTTGAAGGACTCATATTTAAAATCCTTACATAGGGGTGCCTGGGCGGCTCAGTCGATTAAGTGCCAGACTCTTGATTTCAGCTCAGGTCATGATCTCACAGTTTGTGGGTTTGAGCCTCGCGTCTGGCTCTGCACTGACAGTGTGGAGCCTGCTTGAGATTCACACGCTCTCTCTCTTTCTCTGTCCCTCTCCCATTCTCTCTGTCTCTCTTTCTCAAAATAAATAAACTTAAAATAAAAAAAATTAAGTTAAATCCTTAAATAAAATTTACTATGTGATTTACAAGCTATGCATTACAATACATGTTGCAGATCTTATCCATTCTTAATTGTATCTCTACACGAAATGTAGGATAAGCATACCTTTGCTGTTATAGATAGATAAATGACAAAGAATCAGAGATGGAAAACTTAATTACATTTTTAATTTTTTAAAGTTTAGGATAAGTAGAAATAGTGTTTCCAGGTCACAAAGCAAGATCATGGCCACAAAGATTAATCTGGCTTTGCTTTGTTTTGTTTTTTGACACAGCTTGCTATTTCATACTTAAGATAAAGTCAGTTATTTCTATGTTATCTTTGTTCACAATTGGCCAATAGAACATTCTACCATATTTTATTCTGATAGCTTTGACTTCTGGATACAAACATAATGTTAGGTAAAAATTTCTTGCTCTGATTTTAAAGGTATAGCCACATTTGGTGGGTGATTCCTAACATGAAAGACATAAAGAAAATGTCAAATGAATACTCATTAACATTTTATTAATTGTTCATAATTTTATAAGAAAAATCCCTAATGAGCATGTAATCTATCTTAAAATATGACAATTATTTTTTGACAAATAATTTTTGTAATAAAAAAACACCCATGAGGGGCACCTGGGTGGCTCAGTCAGTTGAGCCTCTGACTTCGGCTCAGGTCATGATCTCACGGGTCATGAGTTTGAGCCCCACATTGGGCTCACTACTATCAGCACAGAGCCCTCTTTGGATCCTCTGTCACTCTCTCTCTCTGACTCTCCCCTGCTCATGCTCTCTCAAAAGTAAATAAACATTAAAAAAAACACCCATGAAATAATAAAAAAAAAGCATGAGCATATTAATTTAGCATGTCTGGATTTAGAATAAATATTTACTTAGTCTATAATCATTAACAAGCCAGACATCATGTGCTCTGGCAGATACCAACACATTAGAACCCATCCCCATATATGTTTTTATTCTTTAATCATTTTCAGAATTATGAAGGTTAAGAATCTATAGCCTAAGTCTAGAGCTTAAGAAGACAAATCTTAGGTAAAGCAAGGATCCTTGGAATGCATAAAGAAGGATGGAGGAAAGAATGTCTGGACTTTCAACATGCTTTTGAGCACTCTGTAGGAAGTAACGGGGGCACAGAGTCCTAATAGGCAAAGTTAAAACCATGAGTTTGATGAAATGGGCTTCAGAAATGGAAGACTACCCATGATTGGGTCTTACTCTCCCACTCCATCTCAAACACTCAAGTTATCTGCATTCTAGGAACCTGGGGAGAAATGGGAATCAAGACAAGCAGGAAGAAACAGGTCAGATAAAATTAGAAAGACACTGGTCATATTTACAGGGAACCATACAGAAAAAAAAAAGGGGGGGGAGTGAATATCCATCCTAATAGTATTAACTAAAATAAAACCAACACATCCGTAGGGTCTTGTTGAAGCATGGAATTGAAGATCCTAAAGAGGAAACAGAGATGAAGATAGCACTGCACTGCTTAGTCCTAATATCAGATTTGCAAATATACTGGTCACATGCTTGAAGTATGACTTTATATATGTGAACATAAAAAATATGGCTTAAATTTTCTTCCTCCTCTACTTCCATAGCTCTATTTTTCTCATGATGTCATAAGTTTTTAACCACAACTTGTTTTACTACTAAGTGTATGTGGGAGACTGATGAAGGAAAGGGATGACAGGACCCAGGTGGGTAACAATAAACGATGTTTTCACTGTAATCTAAACGTAAGTGTACCCAATTATGCCGGGCTCTGTAGTGTTTGTATACAGTTGTTAGGAAAAGTAAGAAAAGGAAGGTGCATGGAATTTACATGTTTTCTTTTATGTAAGATCCTTAAATGTATAACGTTTACAGTGAATTTTAGCTTTTCGCATCATCTCCAAGGCACTATCTGCAAGAGTCTTCCAAGAGACTGCATACGTTACTTGGTTATGTCTTTATAGTTCCACATTCTGTGGTGGTTATTTTAGGTCTCTGTTTTGTTTTGTTTTTTGCTTTTCTGTGCAGTTGCTTCATTTAACCTTGGGGGTGCAACCCTCACTCTGTATGGTCTGTTACTGGTTGGTCTTTGCAAAATTTTTCCATCAGATTTGCTACTGTAACTCAGGACAGGCTGACTGCTATGTTAAATAACCCAAATCTCACACTTAAATGAAGATAGATTTCTTACTCCTGCCACAGTCAGTGCAGGTTAGTGGGAGAGGGGCAGGGAGTTCATTTTTCACATCAGGAAGTCCTGCAGAAACTCATGTCTTGCCATCTGGTGCCTCTGCCGTCTCCTGCACTGTCAAGGCTGTTCTCTGAATCTTCTGCATCAGGAAGAACTTGAGAACAAGGAGAATTGATTTTAACCATCTCAGGCAGGAAGTGATACAAATCATTGCCCTCCTAACCCATTCATGAGAACTAGTCACTTGGCTCCTCTTGGATGCCAGGGAGTCTGGGAAATGTAGTCTGGCCCCAGGCCCAGAGAAGTGGTCGATGCAGAATCTGCTGAAGTGATCACCCTGATGTTTTATTTTTTCTGTGGCCTTTGAATATTCCTTAATATATGCATCATATATTGCAAAACTGTCCAACTTATGTGCCTTTGGGAAACTATAAATAAATACAATTGCTGAAGTGTATTAAAGCTTTAATCCTCATATTCTATATAGAATCTCATGATACCCCTCTAGCCATAATCATTAAAATTAAGATTCCATTCAAGTTGTAATGTTTTCCCCCAAGTCCATGGGGTTTTGTTTTTGTTTTTGTTTTCATTTTTTTTTTTTTTTTGCTACAAGCAATATTATCCAGAGACTTCCTTTTTCAGTAACAATTTCATCCCTCAAATTTTGTATATGTATTACATGATGTTTTATTCTTTTTTGAAAAAGAGCATGAATCACAAAATTACTAGATTTGGCTTTTGGTAGAGAGAATGTCCTTGGGACTCTTAATTATATCTTTAAAAAGAGTCAAGATGTTCTCCTTAATCTCTTGTTTGTCTTTTCATAAGGAAAACAAAATCACTTTGAAATTGGAAAGTGATTTCTTTTTTTCCCTATGCTGATGATAACATCCAAAGATCAAAAAAGAGGAGAAAGTTCTTCTGCATTTCCTAATATGAGTTGCTTTTAACCTAATGTAGCTCTTGCACATTTAGACCTAGAATGTGGGCTATAACCTCATGACACAAAAGGCCAAATTAAACTAGAGGAAAGAATGAATACCTAAGAGGGGTATGTGGGTCCAGATAAGAGGAGAAAGTAGGAGATCTTGTTAAACAGAAATCAGAATAAGTAGACAGAAATGTGTGCTCTGTAATGATGTTGTGAAAATCTCAGGAGGTTTCCTGGAAAAAAGAAAAAAAGGAAGCGATTTTTATAAGATTTTTGATTACATGATAAAGATCAAAATGACAAACCTAATCAATTTTATTTAGTTTTTAAAACAGTCATATATCAAAAGATTATTTTGAGTAAACCATAGATTGACCGAGAAGGGTAAAGAAAAGTAACAACATAGTGTGTGTGGAAAATAAAACGTGAGGGAAAGAAACAAATACAAAACCAAGTTTTCATGAGTGAATCCACAAATGTAGCCATGGGATACCAAACTAACAGCTGTCAGTGTTAAGTTCATACTAAATGTGATATTTTCCAAATGTAGGAAATTTAGTTATTTAATTAGGAATGACAGCTAGAGACTGAACTAATTAAGCAGCAACTCAGTACGCAATTTACTTCATTAAAGGTTTGCAGTTTTTTATCTGCAACAAAATTATTCAGTACCTATTTTAAATAATAAAGGATGAAAATCAAGTCTAATTGGCATTTTAATAGAAAGCATATCAATTAAAATTATCTACAAAGAAAGACTCCTCCTAAAACAATTACTGTTTGAAGTCGAACAGATCTATTTGTTGTCAACTTGAAAGAACAAAATGGAACTGAGTTTGATAGCAACATAAGGTGTGGGAAATTCAACATAGGCACTCAATCTTTATCAGCTAATTACATAGCACATTTGTATTAATTAACTGGTAGTGTTATCAATGTTATGACTAATTTATTTCATTAATTTTATAAGCTAGTGCTTTTGCCAAGTACCGTGTTATTCCCCAACCCTTTTCTGTTGGCTCACTCCACGAAATGAGAAAACGCATTATATATGGAATTAAATAATCTAGTTCAAAATCATGGTCCTCCTTATTAGTTGTGTGACTTTAAGAACTTGTTCATCTGATCCTTAGTTGTGCTGATATGTAAAGCGAGGCTATTAATAGTTTTTATAGTTTTATGAAAATTCAAAGGGATACTGTATTTGGAAGCTTTTACATAGCATTCGACCCACAGTAAGTTATGTGTAAAGGTAAGCTATTGCAGCTTTTTTCTTTTTATTGTTATTATTACTACTATTATTGCTCTGTTCTCAGGTCCCTCTAGATGTTTGAAAGTATAAAGTTAGTATTCGAGTTAGTTAGTGTGCAACAAAGCCAGACTGTGAATGCAAAATAAAAACGAAAATGCTAAAGTAACAGTAGTTGTAAGCTAGAGCTGAAGTATTAGTTTCTGATCCCACCTTTCTGATTGAAATCTTCTTTTTTTAAGATGTATTTATTTATTTTGAGAGAGAGAGAGAGAGAGAGAGCAAGCGATGAGCACGAGCAGGGGAGGGGCACAGGGAGAGGGAGAGAGAATCCCAAGCAGGCTCTGCGCATGGAGTCTGATGCGAGGCATGATCTCTTGAGCCATGAGACTGGGACCTGAGCCAAAAACAAGCATCAAATGCTTAACCAACCGAGCTACCCAGGTGTCCCTCTGATTGCTTTCACAATAGAACAAAACTCAGTTTTAATGTGTGGGCTCTCACTTAGGGCATGTATAAAAGATGCATTACAGAATCTTTCCTATCTTTAAGTAAAACATCTTTGCTACACCCAAGATATTGTCTTACCTCCACTGTTTTCTATTTCCCGTGCCTTGAGTTGCCAAGACCCTGGTGAAAATTCACCTTTTATGATGAGGCTTGCTAAATTTCAATCATATCATTAACAGTTAGTGATCAGTTTTCATATTATTTATTTCCCTGGCTTGTGAATTTTTCTTTTCTTACTTTTTCATTTTGGCATAATTTGACAACAATTTAAAGGATGCTGTATTGCTGTGTAATCCAGTGTTGTATACACAGTGGTTCCTCCCCATATGTCATAGACTGACAACCAGCTCCATGGTTTAAGTTGAAAGATTCGTCTACAGACTTACTATAATATTGAAATCCAACTTTAGAGCTTCCATTACCAGATAATTCCGGGAGACTCCTGTCATATTTGCAGCTGAGAGAGGAAGACATCAATTTCTCATTACCTACTTCTATCTTTGCTCCAATTAGTTTAGAAGAAACTTTTAAAATGATATCTGGAGTTAAAAATCGTGTCATAGAGAATTGGTTGTACATACTTCTTGTGATGGCAATATACAGAAATGATAAATTCAAAATAGTAACTAGGGGTGGAGGTAGAATCAAAAAGCTAAGTTAGGTCACCTCATACTGTAAAGGAGAAATCATTTTCATCAGGCCATGGGATCATGTTTTAGCAATCATTGAGATTGCACCCTGTACACTCTTTTGTTGTTGCTGTTGTTTATTTATTTATTTTGAGAGAGAGAGAGAGAGAGAGACAGAGAGAGAATGATGGTGAGTGGAGGAGTGGCAGAGAGAGAGGGAGAGAGAATCCCACGCAGGCTCCGGGCTGTCAGGCAGCGCCCGACACGGGGCTGAAACTCACAAACCGTGAGATTACGACCTGCTGAGCCCAAACTGAGAGTTGGATGCTCAACCACTTGAGCCACCCAGGCACCCCCGTGTATTGTTAAATGTATCTTCCATTTTGATTATTTGGGAGCTCCTTGATAGAGAAAATATTTATTTATTTGTTAATTCTTCAAAGAGCTATTGAATGCATACCACATACCAGTTACAGTCTTTCAGCCTCCAACAAAGAGTTCAGTGCAGTCTCTCAGGAGGTGTAGGGACAGTCATTTCCTGAAATATGTTTCAGTCAATGGAGGAAGCAAGGAATCTAGGGGGGGAAGTATCAAACATGGAGGTCTCTGTTTTAACTAAATCCACACAAGATATTTGTACCTTTGGGGAGGTGCCTGGGTGGCTCAGTCGGTGGAGCGTCCCACTTCGGCTCAGGTCATGATCTCGCAGTCCGTGAGTTCGAGCCCCGTGTCGGGCCCTGGGCTGACAGCTCAGAGCCTGGACCCTGCTGCAGATTCTGTCTCTCTCTCTCTCTCGGCCCCCTCCCCCGCTCATGCTCTGTCTCTCTCACTCTCAAAAATGAATAAATGTTAAAAAAGATAAATTAAAAAAAGATATTTGTACCTTTACTTTACTATCTATAAAAATAGATGGGTCGCCTGGGTGGCTCAGTCGGTTGAGCGTCCGACTTCAGCTCAGGTCACGGTCTCGCGGTCCGCGAGTTCGAGCCCCGCATCGGGCTCTGGGCTGATGGCTCAGAGCCTGGAGCCTGCTTCTGATTCTGTGTCTCCCTCTCTCTCTGCCCCTCCCCCCGTTCATGCTGTGTCTCTCTCTGTCTCAAAAATAAATAAACGTTAAAAAAAAATAAAAAAAATAGAAATAAAGCCTACCTCACACAATAAATCTAAATACGATTATTAGTGATAATGGTTCGAGTAAGTACTTTGTGAATCCATACCAAAGAAGCTGAGAGTTCAGGAAGTACTAGAAAGCAGTGTGTGCAGCATTCAATAGATACCAATTCCACCAAATGGCTCATTCTCCTCCATAAACCTCAGCGGATAGTAGGAAATTTTTCCTCATCTATAGCCACCATTTTTATCACCTGGAATTGGAGACTGTATTAGTTTGTTAAGGCTGTCATAACAAATACCACAGGTTGAGAGAGAACACATTTTCTCACGAATCTGGAGACTAGAAATCAGAAAACGAGGTGTCGGCAGGGTTGATTTTTTCTGAGGCCTCTCTCCTTGGCTTGTGGATAGCTATCTTCTGCCTCTATCTTCAAATCATCTTCCTTCTCTGTGTGTCCTCATCTCTTCTTATAAGGATACAACCATATTGGATTAGGGCCCACCTATATGACCCCATTTTAACTTAACCACCTCTTTAAAGGCCCTGTCTTGGGGCGCCTGGGTGGCGCAGTCGGTTAAGCGTCCGACTTCAGCCAGGTCACGATCTCGCGGTCCGTGAGTTCGAGCCCCGCGTCAGGCTCTGGGCTGATGGCTCAGAGCCTGGAGCCTGCTTCCGATTCTGTGTCTCCCTCTCTCTCTGCCCCTCCCCCGTTCATGCTGTCTCTCTCTGTCTTAAAAATAAATAAACGTTGAAAAAAAAAATTAAAAAAAAATAAATAAATAAAGGCCCTGTCTCCAAATACAGTCACATTCTGAGGTCCTGGGGTTAGGGCTTCACCATATGAATTTGGAAGGATACAATTCAGGCCACAATAGGAAGAAAAATCATTGGATGTTTCTCTTATATATTTTTCAAATGTCTGAATGAAACATTTCTCTTGTCTCGAATCTTTTTACCTTTGTCTGCAGTATAAAATAATAAAGCACTAAAAACCAACCTTTAAAAAAATCTATATGTCATGCCCCTCTTCCTCAGTCATTGGGGGTGATTATTAGGTAATGTGGTAAGAGAGGTGACATATTACCCAGAGTTAGAAAGTTATTCCTTTCCTCATCTGGAGCAACCTAATTCTGTCAACGGAGCCATATACATTGGCAAAATATGAGAGTGCATGTGAATCAAATAAGAAAATCAATGCAATTTTTTTTTTATCCTGAGTATGGCTTCGACTATTAATGTTTCAGAAATATATTATTTGCCTTTTCATCAATTCACACTTGTCTTTGTCCCTGAATAATTTATACATATAAAAGGATAAGAGTGTAGCTATTTTCCTAAAGCTGTGTTGTCCAAGTGTGTACCACAGGTACAAAATGTTTCCTTTTTTCTCCTCCTGTTGTTTCAACGCTACTTAATGACTAAAAACTGAATACCAAGGACAATCATGAGCACTTAAGGCCCAATTCATAAAAAAATGATGCAAGCCATTTATGCACAAATGTTGCTACTTTCATATGGAAACAAGGTACATAAAGAATTCTCTTTTGTGATTCATAAACCCTCTTTAAGGTAATTTTGTTGCTCAGTTTTGTACCTCAGGAAAGCAAAACTCCAAAAGAGAGAAGTAGGAAAGAAAAGAAAATCTACAGATACACTTATGGTCCTATTTGCATAAAAAACCACAGCAAGCCTTTTATGCAATATTAATTAAACATATATTAGACAGTGGTGTGTGAATTGTATAGTCATTACCCACTTTAGTCAAGAATATAAAATATCCTTGAATATATCCAAGAATATAAAATAGAAAACATTTTAAAACATACACAAATACCTCTCTCTCTCTCTCTATCTCTCTCTTTCTTTTTCATTCACACAGGCCCAGAACCTTTATCATTCTGGGTCAATTTGCCTACATACATCCCAAGAGGATAAAGTGGCGGTATAAATACTCAGAGTCCATGTCCAGTCTTTTCATTGTCTGCCCTGGAAAGTTAGAAGCAGAAAAAATTCCCCACAATTTGCTTAGAATATGTCTAAGTACAAAGGTTATTGAGTCTTTTGTTTGCTTTCTGTGCATTTTAACACTTTAGACGCGTTCAAGGAGATTAGAAACTGAAGTGATCTGACTAACAGAAAGGATTTTCCATGTCAGACGTGAATACATTATTACCACCATGACTAGATTCAATATTATTAGTCAAGGGCCTGAAAAACAAGGTCAACATAATTCTAATCTCTTCCAATTTGAAATAAATGAGAACTTTTTGTGAGTCCATTCATTGTGGCCAGTGACACCATTTACTGACATTTTGACTCAACATTCTTCACGGCTCTAGAATAACAAAATACACACCATGTCCTGTGGCAATTGCATCAATAAAATTTATGAAGAAAACTTGAAAACCATAGAGGAAATACAATACATTTTAGGCATCATGTGGCTATTATGCTTCTCCACCCGTGCTCCAACTACCCGCATACATACTCCCAGATCCATTCTCTGCCTCCTACACTCTTGTTCTGCTACACTCTTGTGCCCATGGAGGCGAACCTTGATGGTTAGCTTCCAGTTAGGTTCAGCCAATGGGAAATACTGGTAAACAAGGAGGCACCAGAGGAAAAGGGGGATGGGATCTTTCTTCCCTACTTCCTCCCTGCTTCAGTACTGTGACTTTAGCTCTGGTCACTCAGTGAGAACAACTTGTGTTGGATGGTACTCCTTAATGGCTTCACTCTCACTGGGCTCTGGGAATCCCCCTTGTCTCCTTAGCCCTAGAGAGAGAGAGGTCAGCTTCTTTCTGCTGCCGACCTGGGAGTGCCTCCTTGTTGCCACATTTGTAGGTGCTCTTTTCTTAATTTTTTTTTTTTGTGGGAGTAAATTCTGGAATTCTGTTTCGTGGGAATTTAACTGATAGACATCCAGGATGTTATATTTCTAATTGATTTCTGTTTCTGTATGACTAGTATATGATCGGTGTGTGTCATCGCCCTATTATTTTAATTTCATATGGCTTATCCTATCAGTTTCAGCTTGAACCTGTCAGAGGCTCTCATTCGGCAGCACTTCAGCCACAATGACATAGTACTTAAGTTAGAGTCCATCCATCTCTGAGGAAGCAATGAATAGAATTTGATTATGATGTTATGTAATATTCTGTACTTGACGATGGATTAACCATCAATTTATTCAGTTAACAAAATCTTATTGATTGACTAATTTGTAAAGCATTTTTTGGGAGAGTGGGTGAATAAGATACTTAGAGATCTACTATCAGTACTATTATTAATAATAGTAACGATAACGTCAACCACCACTATGGTAAGAACCAGAATGAACACCTAAAGAATGTTTTCTTTGTACGGGGCACTTTGCTTTTATCTTGTTAAACATAGCATATCCATACCAGGTAAGTAGTATTATTTTCACCCCTTTACAATGAAGTAATTGGAACTGAGGGAAGTTATAAAAGTTTCCCAAGGTCACTTAGCATGTAACGAGTAAAATTGGTACTTGTTCCCACAATAATTTTGATTCTAAAATCAAGCTCTTAACCACCATACCATTATGGCTCTACTTAAAACAAAAACAAAAACAAACAAACAAAAAAAACAACCCTTAATCGTTTTTGAGAAATTCTTTGAATGTTATGTATCTTATTTTCAATGAGGGTTTTTTCCTTACTAACTTCTAAGAGTGCTGTATTTTAAGGCTAGTAAGCCATTGCTATATCTGTGGTAAATGTCAGTTCCAGGTTTTTTTGGTAATTATATTATGAATTTTTTTTCATATGGGTATTTCCTTCTTTTGTGCCAGAAAATTTTTTACCTATTCAAAAATTCCTTAAATATTAACCTGTATTTCTATATTTTGTATTTTTTCATTCGATTATTTTATTTCTGTGGAAATGATTTGCCTGTGTAGTAAAAGTAGATATTTAACTAGATTTTTTTCCCAAATTGTCAAGATTTCTAAACTTGCAATTAAATAACCATTCAGTTTCTTTTATAAAAGACCATTTTACTCTAAAGTGAATGTGTTATCCCCTGAAGACACTGTTCTCCTGAAGTGTGTTAAGTGATGAATGTTTTCTTCTCAAACATCTCAGGTGGTATACATATCCTTGATCCTTATTACTGCTTTCAGACATTCTCTTCTCCCCATAAAGTCTTCCAACCTGAATCTTATGTCATCAGTCTACTTCACCCATAATCCTTTCTTTTGCAAACACCTACAGAATTCTGATTTTCCAGAATTAACTGCTTGAAGGTTTAACACTGGCCTCGCTGTCGTTCTCTCCAGTACTACTCCTGTCATAATTCTTGCTGATTCTAGTAACCATATGATCTAACACTATAGCCCTCAGTTCCCTAATCTCTACTTGGCCGTCAATTTTGCGCTCAATCCTGCTTCAGCTACCTATTCCCATGAAGTTTTCTAAAACTAATTGCCAATAATTGCAATTCCTGTATAATCTCAATTTTAAGGATCCTACTGTGCCATTATCAGCAACTATCTTGATAGCTCCTATCTTTAATTATTCTGCCTCCAAAAGCGCTTTGACTCTAACAAAACCTACAGTCCATGGAACCCACTGCGCCATACCTCTCCCATGTCTCAACTCCATTCTAATGCAGTTCAAATAGCAAGGTTAATCTTTAAAATTATTTCCTTGCGCTCACCCTCAACTCTTGCCTGTTTTTTCCTTTTGTCCTTCCACTCAGCTAACCCACAGTTTTGTACTTGTTCCATTCACACTTGAATTCTCACACTCGAATATGGCTGGAGATAAAAAACACACAAACATGCTATTGGTTAGTTAAACTCATGGTAACGAACCTCAAAGTAGCCATCATGCTGTGTGGAAATCAATCAATATTTCCCAGTCCATGCACTCTCTCATGTGCCTAGCCGATAATTTCTACCTGATCTTCCTTCTTTAAATCTCCAAAAACTTCTCCTCCATTCTCCTGCTCAGCTCTTTACCTTGCTTCTCAACTCATTTAACAAATGGAATTAATTAGAAGTTAATTTTTACCTGCTTCCATTACTATTTATCTGCTCACTTGTGTCTGTGCCTTCTTTTCTATTATCAAGGATGAATTTTCCAAGAGCCTAGCAAAAGCCAAGCCTACCATTAAATCTTATCCTTTCTTGCTTCTTAAGGACCTTGCTCTAGAAATTTTCCCCTCTTTCTTGCATAATCATTTTCCTCTTTGTACTGAAAATTCGCACTCACACCTACAAAGTTGCTGTTGTTTATCTCATAATAAAAACAAAAACTAAAAGGTATCTTCTCATGACTCTATTTTTTCTCTAGTTACAGCCTATTCTTGCCTTTCCTCTATTTATTTATTTTTTAAATATAACTTATGGTCAAGTTAGCTAACATACATTGTGTACAGTGTGCTCTTGGCTTTAAGAGTATATTCCCAGGATTCATCACTTACATACAACATCCAGTGCTCATCCCAACAAGTGCCCTTCTCAATGTCCATCACCCATTTTTCCCTCTCCCCCGTTCCCCCATCAACCCTCAATTGTTCTCTTTATTTAAGAGTTTCTTACGGTTTGCCTCCCTCTCTGTTTGAAACTATTTTTTTTCCCTTCCCTTCCCCTGTAGCCTTCTGTTAAGCTTCTCAAATTCCACATATGAGTGAAAACATAGGATATCTTTCTCTGACTGACTTGTTTCACTTAGCATAATAACCTCCAGTTCCATCCACATTGTTGCAAATGGCAAGATTTTGTTCTTTCTCATTGGCAAGTAGTATTCCATTGTATATATAAAGCACATCTTCTTTATCCATTCATCAGTTGATGGACATTTGGGTTCTTTACATAATTTGTCTTGCCTTTTCTTTCAAACAAAATTTCTTTAAAAAAACATCTATATTCATTCTTTTCAACTTATCTACCCCTATTCTTTTTTGAGCCTTCTCCACTCATACTTTTCCCCCACCACAGTATTCCAGCAGCTTTTATCAATAACACTAATGATTGCTGCATTGTTAAATCCATGGAGATTTTTTTTGTCCTTCCCTTCCTTGAATATCAAAGCACTTAATTCAGCAGACCACTCAGGGTGCTTCACACTCCTAGACATTCTCTTTTATGCCTTCATGTGCTCCTTTGCCATTTCTTTCTCAACTTTTAGTCCTCTAAATATTAAGAGACCCTCAGATCTCAGTCTATTGATGCATTTTTTCTTTCTCTAAATTTAGCCTTAAATGCCATCTCTACACTGATATATTACAAATAAAATTTTGAGTCTGGGTATTTCTCTTAGACCCCAAGTCTGGATAGTTGTATCTCTAACTGCCTTCAACACATCTCTATGTACATATCCAGGAATAACTCATCTTAAATACAGAATTTACATTCTTATCATTCCCCAATATAATTCCTCCAGAGGCTTCCCCGGTTGCTATTGTGTGCTAGTCCCTGACCAAAGTATTTTGGAAGTATTGACCAATTCAAATCTCATAACAACTCTATGATATAAGTATGATTATGCCCCAGTTTTACAGATGAAGAAACTGAGGCATTAAGAAATAAATAATTTACCCAAGGCCATACTAGTGATTGAGCTAGAAATACAATTGCTGATAGTCTGCAGCTTAACCACTGGATGGTGAGCTTAACCACTGCCGGGATTTCTGGCCTTTAAATTGGGAATCCTCTTTCACTCACTCTATCCCTTCATGTGAAATCTTTTCGCAAATATTGCTAACTCTACTTTGAAATTTCCGCATATACCCAGAATCTGACCATTTTGTCAACACTTTCCCCCTTACTGACAAGGTAACATAATTACAGCCCTGCCTAAGCTTCATGTTGGACATGCTCCCCTCCCTCGCTCTGGTCCACCTACACCGGTCTTATTTTCTTTTTCAACACTCCAGACATGTTTACATCTCAGGACTTTTGTTACATTCACCATTCTCAGATACTCTCGTGGCAAATTCTCTCAATACTTTTAGATGTTTCTCAAAATTCACCTTTTCCAAAACTTTCTCTGGCAATGCATTCAACATCTCTGCCCCCCACAATACTCGTCTTTCATTCCTGCTTTATTTTTCTCCATAGCTTACTAAATGATGTCTTTTACTAAAAATCTTGTTTATAGGCTGTCTTCCTCCGCTAAAATGTAAACTACAAGAGAGCATTTTCAGCTTGGTTCAGTAGTGTATTCTCAGCTCTTATAAAGGTGCCTAGTACATTGTAGGTTCAACATCAGTATTTCTTGAAAATATGACACCTAGACTTTCCTATTGGTATTTTTTTTCTTCTAGTATATTTTAAATTCTTTCGTGCAAGAGGGCATGTTTCAATAAAAATTAGCATCTTGGATAGTGAAACACAGGTTTAATTTGTAAATTTATAATGTAGTTCAATATATTATAAGTCCTCTTCATGGTACTGAACATAACTAAGGCTTTCTCTTCTGAGACCCCGGATGCTACTGCTTTTATTGCGGTCGTAAATGCTCCATGACCTCCTGTCTTCAAAAATCTAGTCTCACAACATCTTTTATTTATTTTTTTTTTTTTTTTAATTTTTTTTCAACATTTATTTATTTTTGGGACAGAGAGAGACAGAGCATGAACGGGGGAGGGGCAGAGAGAGAGGGAGACACAGAATCGGAAACAGGCTCCAGGCTCTGAGCCATCAGCCCAGAGCCTGACGCGGGGCTCGAACTCCCGGACCGCAGGATCGTGACCTGGCTGAAGTCGGACGCTTAACCGACTGCGCCACCCAGGCGCCCCTCACAACATCTTTTAAATTCTACTATTTTAATTAATTCCCCATTAATTCTCCCAAGAATTCTCTACCCATTTTCACATGATTTGTTTACCCCAAACCATTTAAACTTGGTATTTATTCCTAGCATTCTACCAAGACTTCCCTTTTTAATAACTCTGAATGACTTCCAGGCTACCATTTGTAAAGGACTGTTTTAATTTCTAATCTAACTTGATAATTCAGCAATATTCCTCAGAACTGGTCCTTGTCTTCGTTCTGAAACATTTTCAACTCTTAGCTTCTGGGAGGCCATTCATGTGTTTCTGGTTTTCCTCCTATCAAATTGGTTCTCCATTCTTGGGCTCTTTTTCTGGCTTATCTTTCTCTCTTCCCCATAGCACTGCTCAGGATTGAATAATTGGTGCTTTTTTTCTTAATTGCATTATACATGTAGGAGAAAAAGACTACTCCTGTGAATTCAAATATTAATTATTTTTATTAATTCTGAAGTTTATATTTCAGACTGAATTGCCAAAATATATCTAATTGCTCACTCTACTCTCCAATTACATATTTCCAAATATCCCAAGAACAGTACATCCAAAACTGAATTGATTTTTTTCACCTCTCAAAAATTTTCCTCCAGTGCTCCTCATTTCATCCAGTGGAGCCACTCTCTCATAGTCAAGGCACAATAATGGGAGTCATTCTTATTAATTCCTTCTCTTTCACTAAGCAACTACGATTCCCAATTCCTATAGATTCTATTATCTAAATGTTTTTTAAATATCCACCTTTTTTCAGTTTCCACTGCTAATCTCTAGTCGAAATCCCTGTCATTTTTCTCTTTAACAAATGGAAGAACATCCTAATTGATCTCTGCCTCCGGCTGTGTGCCTCTCAATGAATTCTTCATACAGCATTCAGAGTAGTCATTTTAAAAATTAAAAATCTGTCCATGCCATTTCTGTTTCAAATTCTTCAATGCGCCCCATTGCTTTATATTTGTTCTTTATGCTCTCTAGAATACTTGTGCTGCTACTGTAAGTATACATTTATAACTAACATTTTAATTTTGTGATTTTCACACATGACTTCCATGTATTTCTCTTTAGAACCACATCTGTTTTGTTGCTTTCAAAATATAAGATTTTTCTCAAGAAATTTAAAAACAATATTACTGTTACAAAGGAAACCAATAAAATTATATTCATTTAATATTCAATCATTTTTCCAAGTTTTAAAGGTATTTTTATTGATTTTATAGATTTCTTTATATATAATAATCTTATTTGGGGACACAATTTAAAGAATTAATTAGTGACAAGTTTTGAATGCTTTGGTCTTTGAATACTTGTTTTTCAATGCAACATTCAAGTCAATATCACCTTTACAAAGCAAAAATGAGGAAAAGAGCAGAAAAGCAATTAATGTCAATTTAATAAATTCTTTTTTTTAATGTTTATTTCTTTTTGAAAGAGAAAAAGACAGCATGAGTGGGGGAGGGGAAGAGAGAGAGACACACACAGCATCCAAAGCAGGTTCCATTTAAGTTGTCAGCATGGAGCCTGGCCCCGGGGTTTGAACACAGGAGCCTTAAGATCATTACCTAGCTGAAGTCAGATGCTTAACCGACTGAGTCACCCAGGTGCTCCTCAATTTAATAAATTCTTAATCACAATTTAAAACTTTATTTTAGTTATTTTTTTTCTTTTAGAGAAAGAGAGAGAAAGAGAGAGAGAGCATGAATGGGAGAGAGGTGTAGAGGGAGAGAGAGAGAGAGAATTTTTAGCACACACAGGGTTTGATCCCACCATAGTGAAATCATGACCTGAGCTGAAATCAAGAGTCTGACACTCAACCGACTGGGCCACCTAGCCCTTCCACCCCCACAATTTAAAACTTTAGGTAGTAGAATAGGAGTACACACAGACCAAACAAATACGTTTTGGTCTTTTAAATCTCACAGTTAATATTAATATGTGACTTTATATTTTGTCCACTGCTTGAGGCAGATACAGATACTAGAAACATTGAAAGGGATATATAGCCATCTAGCTAAATCCTGAGTCCCCTGCCTTCTTTCGTTTTTAATCCTCCTCCTTGTTTGCATCTTTTGGTTCAGATTATGGCATTGATTTTACCTTCCTGACAATATTAAATAATAATAATGATAAGTACTATTGTGGACCAATTATTTATCTCACTGTGACAAGTTGAAGCGGATCAAAATAAAAACGACCTTCATTGTTTGTTTACAAAGATATTTTAAATATATACATGATATGTAGGGATTTTGCTTTGTTTTATTTTGTGTTTTAAAATTTTTTTTTTCAATGTTTATTTATTTTTGGGACAGAGAGAGACAGAGCATGAACGGGGGAGGGGCAGAGAGAGAGGGAGACACAGAATCGGAAACAGGCTCCAGGCTCCGAGCCATCAGCCCAGAGCCTGACGCGGGGCTCGAACTCACGGACCGCGAGATCGTGACCTGGCTGAAGTCGGACGCTTAACCGACTGCGCCACCCAGGCGCCCCTATTTTGTGTTTTAAAATCAGAGATGTCAATAAATTTATCAAATGCCTTCAGGAGGCTTGAGGTGATTTTGCTTTTCTACTCTCTGCTTGAAATACTGTATTCTGGTAATATGTTTCCTAGTATCACACTAGTTTTGAATTCCAGGGAAAGCACTGCTCGTCCTTGGTTTGTTGATTACATACTTTAGGTTTTGTATCTATTTACAAGTAAAATAGATCTTTCATTTTCTTTTTTTTGGTATTCCTTGTACGTTTTAGCCCACGGATTTTAGTAACTTTATAAAGTGGATCATTATTTCTTTCCATATGTATTTGTGTTCTGAAATATAATACTAATTCAACAAATAAAGTCTGAGAACTCGCTATGTTTCTAACATATTCCAACATGTAGGCACTGATGAATATAGTGCGTGACTTAACAGAAATAAGTATTTCTTTAAAAATTTTTTAAAATGCTCCAAAAAAACCTATCTGGATGCAGAAACTGTTTTAAGTGTTTCCTTTTTCTTAGTACGTATATATTTTTCAATGACTGTCATAGTTTCAGAGACTCCTAAAGCTTTCTGCAATTTCTAATTCAATGGTACAAACTTCAAGATTTCTTAAATACTTTTAAGGTAATTCAAATTTGTTCTATATAATATTGTTTAATAAATTTAATCACTTTCAAATATATTGTTACATCCTTTTGTGCTTTTATAATATTTTAATTTTTTTTTCAACGTTTATTTTTTTTGGGACAGAGAGAGACAGAGCATGAACGGGGGAGGGGCAGAGAGAGAGGGAGACACAGAATCGGAAACAGGCTCCAGGCTCTGAGCCATCAGCCCAGAGCCTGACGCGGGGCTCGAACTCCCGGACCGCGAGATCATGACCTGGCTGAAGTCGGACGCTTAACCGACTGTGCCACCCAGGCGCCCCAATATAATATTTTAAATTTATGTGTTCTCTCTAAATTAATTACTTTAATGTATTTAATTTAAAATGTAATTTGATTTTTAATTAAATTTGCTGAAGTTTTGTCAATTTAAACTTCTTTAAATTACAAAATAAGTTTTGAATCAGCTCTTGAAAGTACATAACGGTTCCACTGTTTTTCTGTGTTATGATCATTATTTGCTGTTTTCATTTGTACCATTTCTTCCTTTTATTTTATCTAACTTTGATTCGTTTGTACAGAGAGAGATTGTCATAAAGGCATGAAGATTGATTCTATGGATTATTTTTACAAAATTCATATCTTATAACTAAAGCATGACTGAATTAAAGATTTTTTTTTAAAGTGTGAATACTTAGGAAAGTTAAAAAGCTAACTCAAACTATTAACTGCATTGTAATACAATTATACTGTTATTTTGCCCCTAACCAAAGATTACCTAACATAGAACCTATGGACATAATGTAGAACATTTAGGTTAAAAAAAATACAAATTTCTCAATATGTAAAGTTCAAATTATAGGTCCAATTGATATACTATCTGCTATATTTTCCAGCTCTGATATTTTCCATCCACACATTGAAGCCACACATGACAAATTAGAGGGGCGGCATTTAGTTCTGCGGTGCCAAAAGCTTTGTGTATCTGAATTCTCTCCAACTGACGCTGAAGACTCAAAAGTAGAATTTTGTGCTAGTCACTGATATTGTGATGAATATCCTGCATATTAGTTTTATTAACTATGAAAACTTTGACACTAGCAAATGGTAATGAATATAGCACATGTCTAATTGCTTCTCCACCAACCGTAGGAATCTTTTATTTAAATCAATTAAGAAATTGTGCTTTGACAGGTTTCAGATTTCATCCATCTGCTTACATATGATTTTCTGGATGGATATATGAATATTAATAGCAACTCTGTAAACAGGTGCTATGACTCTTCTCTTTGTGAAACAATTTTGTCACAGGTGCATAGCCCTGGTCAGTAATGACCTAATTTTGTCGCTGTTTACAACCTAGTAGCTCAAATGGCAATGACATCATTTATCCTATGGGTGGCATCTGCTCCCCATGTCATTAATATGCACATCGATGTGTATGTATGTGTGTATATAAGAATATATATATATTCTTAGCAACCATTTTTGTGACAAACAGCAACTGGAGTCCAGGGTGGGGAAGTCAGAATCTGAGAAATGGTAATTATCTTTCTATTTGTGACACAGATATGATAAAACATATTTATATTTATATACATGTTACACATTGGTTTAATTATCGCTATTTAATGAATTGTTTATTATAAACAGGCTTAGTGATATTCTCCTTGACATATTAAAGGCACTTAGTCACAGATGAGACAGATTTCATAAATTTCATGCCTTCTAGTCTCAATAAGAATTGGTAAAAATAAACTCTAATTGCTTAAATGGATAAATTTGACATTCCTGACCTATATTCTTTTTTCCTACGTTTATGTTTAACACAAAATATTTTTAAATGTTCGTTCAATCTTAATATCGTTGTGAACTTAATCTATTTCATTTTCTATACCATTTTGTTCTAGCTATTTGCATGTGGTTTCTTAGATCATTGTATATCGTTTTGATTGGGCATAAGAGAGAATCTAAGAATAAAACTGTTTTGTAACACACCTATAATACACTGACAGAATGCTGGACTACAAATAATATAGAAGAGTTTATTAGATGGAAGCTGAAATGTGAATGAAGTCATAACTCACTTACACTGGCAGTAGAGCAGAGAAGTACTTGAATGATTCTGCTTCTACGTTAGGAACAGAATTCTTTAATGTGGAAAGTATTAATTTGCTCCAACCGGTGTCCCTGACATCGTTTGACATTTAAGGAACTAAGTGACGCCACTAAACTGTGAGAAATTAAATACAAACATCATGAATAATAAACTCAAATATCTTCAGAAGTAAGTGGAAATAAAGGAGATGCTTCATTGAACATGAAAGACTTATTCTTCCACTAGGTAGGATAATGCCAAAATAACCGGCATATTTAGGATTATGTTACAAAGAACATAAAATTTGGGTCCTTGCCTCTAGGAGGCTTGCACTCTATTCGTTTGAAAACCCTAAGGAATTTATAGTAGGTAAATATAGATTTTTCATGAATAAATTCTTACAGAAATTACATCCTTAATTGTTTTAGCTCTGTATCCATATACATACAAAAATTTAATAGAAATAAAGTTGAGATTCAAGACGTCTTCATGAGTCACAAAATTTTAAGAGGTAGCATAAGCTTTATGTAGTACTTTGAAAAAGGTAGATAAAATATATCAGATTAAACTAAAACTAGTTTTTAGTGAAAAGTAAATAGTATTTGTCAAAGTATTAAGTGCCAAGTAGAAAAAAAAAAGATTTTGAAGCAGTCTTAAAAATTAAATTTGGAAATCATTTGAAAAACCTATGATTTCAACAATTACTTTCTAAAACTTGGAATATATATGACAATATCCATGGGAACCTATAAATTCTGAGCAAAGAGAAAGAAGGAAGTACAGATGTAGGATGATTGACAACTTTGGATCAATGTGATGATTGTATCAATTTCAGATTCTCTGCTAACAATAGGTGTCTGATTGGACACCACTGACTTTATTGGGAAGGGGATGGAATATAATATACCTTGCAGTGCATTAGTTGTTTGCGTTGATTGGATGAAAGACAAATTTCACATGGAGGAAAGTCTGAATCCCATCACTGCTGCAATTATATTGAACCCCAGTGGAAAAATGCCCTGTTGCTCCTGCAGTCTGCTGCAAATTAGTAGAATTTTTTTCAAGCCACTGGCTTCCAGAATTCCACATGATTTCTTTTTCAATAAACTGAAACTTGCTTAGATATGTATACTTAATAGTAAGTTAAGTAATTGAGTCTGTAAAGCACTGCCTGTTTCCTAGTAGACATCTCTTTTTTTCCCCTGCACTCTAAGTATTTAGCAGTGTGTATCCACTGACGGGCCTGCTGGCACTGAATACATGAATGGTACATTATTTTATGGCTTTTTTTCCTTGTAGGTTAAGGGATAACATAAATGAAAATACGGCATGAAAACAAGGCATTAGTATTTCTTGCAGGGAGTAAAATGAAAACTTTGAAGCTGATGAGCGTTGTAGCCCATACCTTCTTTGTGACCAATTTATAACATCTCTGCCCTAGTGTTCCCGGTAAGTGCTCTGAGAGTAAACTAAGTGTACCATTTATTGGATTAATTTAGCAGAGTATGCAGCAAAAACACCTTGTAAACAAAACAAGACATGGATTTTTTTTTAAGCTTTTATTTTGCTTATCAAGTTGGTGCCATCAAATGTTTCCTTACTGGATGCTATTGGGATTCTGAAATAAAGTTGGGGGTGGGGGAGAAATAATCTGATTGAAGCAGCTTTCTAAGTAACATATTTTTAACTATTTCTCAAACCTCTTTGCTCTGTTAGCCTTCACAAAATGACAAGGCTATTTTAGAGCCATAAACCTCAATGCCCCGTGCAGTTATGGCATGCAACCAAAGACGACTGGAGAGAAAATGAAGCCGTAATTGACTACAGCTGCTCAAGACTAACATTTCCCAACAGCATCCCAAGATTCTTAGATTGATGTTTCTTTCTACCTAAACACAGATCAATGTGAGCCTCCTGTGATTTATCCACCGGGTAAACTGAGGGAGCCCCAGGGTGGTCTCTGGGGTCTCTACACTGCCCAAGGCATGGATGGTTCTGACTCCAGAAGCCAATGATTGGTATGTGCTTGATTGCTACTCGCTTCTTATGTTCAGTGCTCCGAATGAAAGTAAAATGACAGCAATTTTCTTTGCTCGTGTCTTGTTTTTAACTTGGTACAAGGCTTTGCCTTCAAATCTCAGGAAAGGATTCTGTGCTTTGGAGGTTGCTATTAAAATATAGACTGGAACCATTACATTTTATTGGCTTAGCCTTTCCCTGCACTGCCTATAAAAACAGACACTGCTTTAAAACCTCCCACTAATGTCCACTTTCTTGAGGGTGGAGCTGACCTCAAGCAGTTTACTACTTGTCTATTAGTTAAGACTAATTAACTTTGACTTTGTTGTTAGGGCTGCCTAATCTGGGGTTTCATCTTAAATAAATTGGAGAAATACTGAGTTCAACCCAGCACTGGACAGTGACTGTGTATGACTATATATTGAGACTTCTTTTATTTTTCTTTACTTCTCAAATCTTACTTAAAAGAACATTTTGTAAATGTACAATCAGCTCATCATCCTTTAATAATTAAATACTCTTTACTGCCAGATATTTTTTATGATGAGACTATGGTTGTGTCACTTGCTCCTTTTCAAATAAGATATGTAATTCAAATTAAAGAAACCATGAAATATAGGAAATAATGTTTTCATTGATTAATGTATTGTCTTATAATTAAATCATTTGCACTGCCCTTTGGCTGAAATGATGTATACACTTTGATTTTTTTAAAGTTTATTTATTTATTTTTGAAAGAGAGAGAGAGCAAGCATAAGCAAAGGAGGGGCAGGGAGGGAGGAAGAGAGAGAATCCCAAGCAGACTCTGCATTGCCAGCACAGTGCCCTACATGGAGCTCAATCTTAAGAAATCACGAGATCATGACCTGAGCCAAAATCAAGAGTCAGACGCTTAATCGACTGAGCCACCCAAGTGCTGCTACACATTGATTTCTAACTGTAATATCAGTCTATAGTCAGTGGTGGGAACTTCTGAAGAAATAGGTCACATAGTTTTTCAACTACGGAGAGAGAACTTGGGCTATATCTTATTTTTGTTTAACGTAATAATTCATATGCAAAATAAATACAAAGTAAATATTTTGTATAGTTTTATTAAAATTACCATAATGAGCAAAACATTTTCATATAAATCCAGCCTTCTTGAAATTTGAATAATAGCAGTGAAATTGGTGTTTATGCAATATCTTACTTTAATATATCAAGTAGATCAAAAAGCTGGCTAGCATTTTAACTTAGGTTATGGTCAAGATAAAAGTTGTTATAAAGCCATGGTTTCTAAAATCTTATTGTTTTCATTGTTTTTATTTAGATCTACTTGTATAAAGTGTTTAATGTAGAATTTGTTTATAGTTTTCTTCCGCCTCCCAGAAATACATCTTTGATAAGAGAAACTGTTTTCTTCCCCAACACGATAGATCACGAACCTGGCCTCTATTGATCGATGGCCAAATCAAAATGTAGTGTTTGTAAACACAGGGTCAGTGGTCTGAAAATAAAATAGCTTACATTTTTTAACAGAATCTTTGAAGCCAAGCATTGGGTGATTTTCGCAGATGCTGGCAGACGCCATAAAATCAACCCATCTGCCTTGGCCGTGTCCTCTAAGTATGCTATTATTGATGAATATTAATGGCATCATAGCTTAGCAGGGTTGAAATAAACACTTGTATCACTCAAGGTTCTCTAGAGAAAGATTATATATGACTTATTTTATGAATTATAAAACAGATCTGTTACATGATTTATTTTAAGGAGTTGGCTCACCCACGTGTGGAGGCTGGCAAGTACAAATTGAGTTGGGCATCCGTCAGGCTGGAAACTAAGATAGAAGTTGATACTGCAGTCTTGAAACCAAATTTCTTTTCCAAGGGCCTGGAGTTTGTTTTCCTCAGGCCTCCAACTGGTTGGATACTGTGCAATCATATTATAGAGCATAATCTCCTTTACTTAAAGTTAACTACCTCTACAAAATATCTTCACAGCACCCTTTAGGAGAGTGTTTGATTAAATAACTGGATACTGCATCATAGCCAAATTGATACATAAAACGAACCATCAGAACACTTTTTGCTTTGTTGCCGGGGGTGCTGGCTGCAGAGGTTTTGGGTGCCTGCACTTCGTATTATTTATCTTTGCTTCTCTACTTCCCCTGATATTTAAGAATTAGCACACTGAAGAATCTGTGTTAAAAATCTTTTCAGGATCTTGCCCTCTCCCCTACTTCTTGTTACAGGAGTTCAGGGTGTTTTTTTAAAGTAAAATCTTTAGGGGCGCCTGGGTGGCTCAGTCGGTTAAGCGTCCGACTTCAGCCAGGTCACGATCTCGCGGTCCGTGAGTTCGAGCCCCGCGTCGGGCTCTGGGCTGATGGCTCAGAGCCTGGAGCCTGTTTCCGATTCTGTGTCTCCCTCTCTCTCTGCCCCTCCCCCGTTCATGCTCTGTCTCTCTCTGTCCCAAAAATAAATAAACGTTGAAAAAAAAAATTAAAGTAAAATCTTTACAGTAGCACTTAAGCAAAAACAGAACACCATCATTTGGGTCAAAAGATTGTTTCTGACTCGAGTTCTGCATAATTTTATGGATCGTAAAGGAACAACAAGATTCCAGTAGAGATTACACTGTTTTTTGTTACTCTCTGGACAGCGGAAGTGTAGTGGAATATTGAAGCAGCCACCCAATGGAACTGGTATGCTTACTAATGTAAAAAAAAAAAAAATACAATTTACAAAACAGCTGTTCAGACCTTCTTTCTCGTGGGTTCATGCCCGGAGTCTTGACTTCACTTACAACATCCTGTGGGCTCTAGCTTCTGTCTGTGTTGGATCTAATCACAACTATAGCACTTCCTAACCATGTGAGATTAGGGCAAGTGACCTAACGACTTTGTGCCTCAGCATTTTTTTTTTAATTTTTTTAATGTTTATTTATTTTTGAGAGAGACAGAGACAGAATGCAAGTGGGTTAGGAGCAGAGACAGAGGGAGACACAGAATCCGAAGCAGGATCCAGGCTCTGAGCTGTCAGCACAGAGCCTGACGCGGGGCTCCAACTCACGAGCTGTGATATCATGACCTGAGCCGAAGTCGGTCGCTCAACCAACTGAGCCAACCAGGCGCCCAGCATTTTTTTTTTTAATGGTGAAAATGATATTGGGATGTTGAGAGTATCAAACAATACATTAGAAAAATATTTTTTGTTACATCTCTCACACATAATACACAGTAAGTGTCGGCTATTACAATAACAAGAATTCCTTTCTATTATTGTTGCGTGTTTACCTTGACATTGAGTTAATTTCAGTGTGAGACACTGGAATAAATATAGATTTGGAAACCAAACATTTTTTCTAGTTATATGACCTTGGACAGTTTATGTAACCTGTCTTGTCCTCAAGTTCACCATGTGTAAATTGAGAAAAATAAATCATTTAAGGTGGTTGGCGGGATTCAGTAAAACAATGTAAAACTACCAGTACTTGCTGACACATAGTAGGTATGTAAAGGTTGCGTGACTTACTTTTTCATTAAGAACTAAGTTACTGAATAAACAAAAGAGACAATTTGGATTTCATATTATACATTCATGACATTCATGTTTATTACATTTATATGCACTCACATTTTATAAATACATCACATTAAGCATAGTGGCTTACATGAATTTTTGTCTCAGTATTGAAAGGCAACTCAACCATCCTAGAAAAAACTCTGTTCCTTGTTCTCATTAAGGCAATGCCCTTGTCATAAGTTTGTTCAGCTCCTAAGAGGGATAGATAAGAAATATTGTAGGTAGAGACACTTATCCTCTTGGGACATCATTTTTCTCCTACCCTAAATGCCATACCTGATTACGGCTTGTGTTTCCACTGGTGGCTTCAGGAAAACTTCTTCTTCCTGAAATGGGAGTTTCGACATCCAGGTGATGGTTTAAAACAAAGTCTTGGCAGTTGAAAGAATTATTCTTTAAGCCTGCCTCTTTCATTTATTGGGAGAGTACGGAACTTTACTGCTAAGGAAATATTTTTGGAGAGACTTGATCAAGTGCTTTGGGCACTATTAAAGTTGTTGCTTTGGTTGTAGTTTTCTGTATGAAATATTTTATAAGAATGGTGAAAACATCCTATTTGAATCTTTCTTCTTTTTCACTTTTGATTTCTCTCCCTGTGCAGGAATGGGGGCTTAAAGCTTTAGCTTGAATTAATGCATATTATTCTGACCCAGAAGTTTTCCTTCCATTGATCAAAAATAAAAATCCAAATTGGTGGCCTTCCTGGGCTCACCTGCCTTCAGGAATTAAGCAGTGTTCATAGGTGGGGACCAAAATGTGGAAAGATATACACCAAACTAATTATAGGAGGCCTAGAAATTGGATGTAAGGTTATGCATGAGGTAGATTAAATTATACCAAGACAACAAGTAATTTCAAATCTCAGGGTTTTAAACCTCAAATATTTGTTTCTCACTCCTGTTACTCTCTCATTCAGGGTTTGCAAGGAGGTTCTGCTCATTACGAGGCTCCCTACTATAGGGAGCAATTGCTAATTTGTTTTTCATTATTGATATTGATTATATTTTTCATTAAAAATGTAGAAGGTGCCCAGAAAATTTATAAAAAAAAAGAGACAATTCCACTGTCATCATTCCTTCCTCTTCATCATTGTCGCTTTGATTATCTAGTAAGAGATGCAGAAGTGTGTAAAGAAAATCCGGGCTTCCTGAAGCACCTTCTCTATTTTCACGCTCTCTTAGGAATGTGCTGTGATGCAAAATATATGACATAGTTCCCCTCGCAAGCGGCTTTCATTCCAAGAGTGAAAAAGGTGATGTAAGAACATAACTTTTGCATGCCACAAACATAAAGCAGGCTGGTAAGCCTTGCTAAAAGAGGAATATTGAAGTTAAGTGTAGGATTTAATTAACACTCCAGATCCTGGCCCATTTTTCTCCCCCCGCCCCCCCTCCCCGAGGGTATTTTTAGTAAATATTAGAAGTGATGTGTCTTGTTCTAATGGAAAGAGATGGTGTAAGGAGCTCAGTTTAAGTAAGTGGAGGCCTCAGAAAAATCTGTTAATGACAAATAAATTTAGAAAGATTGAGAGGCAACCAAAATGTCAAAACTAAACTAAGGAATGTGGACTTCATAGATCTAGAGAGTATAAAGCAAAGGAATTCACAGGCATACGGAATTAAAACTAAGGTACGTTGTTGATATGAGGCTACATTCCCTGAATATGAAATGGGTAATAAGAGGTGGGCGTTACATCAACGTTCCTCCCTAAACTGCAATTCCAAGCAGGGATTTCACGGTCTCAGTGATTCAGGAGATCAGGACTAAGACACTATGGGAAGAAAGGTTTCTTTTTACCTCCCAAATCACCATGATGCTGTATGTAAAAGAGGTGAATTCACTTCATTGCTAGGCAGGCTCCATTTTTATGTCACTACTTGTTTTCTGCCATGATTTGTAAATTCATTGTCCTGTCACTATTGCAGAGTGCAATTGTGAGCTTTTTCACTAGTTGAAGCCTAAGTCAGGGATACAAACATCTTCTACATTCTTTGTTCAATCTATGTTTTAAAAACATGATCATTTTAGGGGCGCCTGGGTGGCGCAGTCGGTTGAGCGTCCGACTTCAGCCAGGTCACGATCTTGCGGTCCGTGAGTTCGAGCCCCGCGTCAGGCTCTGGGCTGATGGCTCAGAGCCTGGAACCTGTTTCCGATTCTGTGTCTCCCTCTCTCTCTGCCCCTCCCCCGTTCATGCTCTGTCTCTCCCTGTCCCAAAAATAAATAAACGTTGAAAAAAAAATTTTTAAAAATAAATAAATAAATAAATAAAAACATGATCATTTTAAAACCATAATGTCTTCTCGGGGCGCCTGGGTGGCTCAGTCGGTTAAGTGTCCAACTTCAGCTCAGGTCATGATCTCACAGTCTGTGAGTTCGAGCCCCGCATCGGGCTCTGTGCTGACAGCTCGGAGCCTGGAGCCTGCTTCAGATTCTGTGTCTCCCTATCTCTCTGCCCCTCCCCTGCTCATGCTCTGTCTCTCTCTGTCTCAAAAATAAATAAAAGCATTAAAAAAAAAAAAAAAACATAATGTCTTCTCAATTGGTGAATTGGTTCTTAAACAAACAAGCTTTGAAAAAAAAACATCTTACTGTGGGAAAATTAATTGCTATTAAACATTCTGAAATAGTATTAAAATATTTCAAAAAATATTTCAAGTATACATTCTTTGTAACTGTAATGTTAATGAGACTATTAAATTCATAACATATGATTAGCCTTTTTTTGGATAGGAACTTTTGTTTATCCAAAAGTTTTTTAAATGTACTTAAAATCAATTTATATGTTCTTGACTCTTTCAGAATACTCCAATAAAACAACTTATTTTATTCTTATTTTATGGAAGTTTTGTTTTATTGCTTATTTGTTTTTGCCAGTTTGGGAAGGAATTATTTAACATAAAAGGGGCTTATATATTTTATAGATGTATTTTGATCATAGTTTATGTAATACCCATGATTTAAATTGACATGCTCACCATATTGTAGTCCCACATTATGAGGGATTTGCATATACTCCAATTTCCACCATGAATAATTGTTATAAAGTATTTCATAAAAGGCCTAACCCTTCAAATTCACCTGATTTACAGTATTTAAATATAAATTGAAATAGAAAAATTTACTTGGTTAGTTTTAACTTTCTTCAGCTATGAGATGTCATGAAGGCAAGTTTATCCTTGAAGCAGAAATCAAAAACTCATCCAAGCCAGTAAGTAGGTAACTTTGAAATCTGAGTTAAGACCCCCTTTGGATAGCTATGGATTCTTCTTCATGAATCTGTGATCCCATAAGAAGCTTCTTGGGTGCAGCAGTGATTTGAAAATTTTAAGAAAAGGGGCGCCTGGGTGGCGCAGTCGGTTAAGCGTCCGACTTCAGCCAGGTCACGATCTCGCGGTCTGTGAGTTCGAGCCCCGCGTCGGGCTCTGGGCTGATGGCTCAGAGCCTGGAGCCTGTTTCCGATTCTGTGTCTCCCTCTCTCTCTGCCCCTCCCCCGTTCATGCTCTGTCTCTCTCTGTCCCAAAAATAAAAATAAAAATGTTGAAGAAAAAAAGAAAATTTTAAGAAAAAAGAAATTCTCAACCTCTGACTATGGTAGAGTTTGAAGTCTCTTTCTCTGTCAGATATTGGAAGTAGGTAGTGAAAAGTTAAGACACTACAAGTTAAAACAACACAGTGAAGTATTAGGCTGCTGTCTCTTCTTATGAAATTAACTTTCAACTGTTATTACCAACTTTTGTGCTTAAAATCTCTAACTTTCTTCTGATTTGATTTTTTTGTAACATGTTAAGATCACATTGTAAGACATTCATTGGCTTTTAGCCAAAAATAATAAAATTCTGACCCGACCTGCCTCTCTTTTGAAAAGTAGAAAAGACCCCAGGAGATTGCAATTTTAGATCTCACACATAATTTCCCATTCCCCTCCTATAAATCAAGCTTCTGTAAAATAGTGAGTTATACCATTCACATTTCTGCAGATACTAAAATTCCCCATTCATTTTCCAGTCTGCATTCTTCAAGAAAAGGGATGTGAGCAGAGATGGTTAAGAGTTGTGGTAGTCAAAAAGAATTGGCAGGATTTCAATTTGTAGAACTTGTTGACATTTTGCCAATTCTTTTATTAATACATGTTGCTAAGCAGAGCTGAAATTCAGCCAGTACGTTCTAGCACAGCCATAGTGGTTGTTAAGATTTTAATATCCTCCTCCCCAACTCGATTGGTTTGCCGGTTGGCTTCCTCCCCCAGAAGCCGCTCCAGCCCAACTGACTATTCTGCATCTACAAAATAATGTTTAGCACTGTAAGAGGCCTTTAGGACCTTGCTCTAGCTAGTGTGTGGATGGCTTCTAGTTTGATTAATCACTCCCTAGCAGTTGTTGGATACTTTGCATATAACTCTTGCTCCTGAGTATGTTTCTAGGCATGTGTAACAGAAATAGAAATGTGGGAAAGATGGCTGTAATGATTCAATTTAGAAGCAGCTGAGAGATCTCACAATCAGAGTTGGAATATTGCCTGAAGCTTATTTGTCAGCATCAAACATTCTCCTCCCTGCAATTATCAGGTCCACTGCTCTGTTACTCACAGAACACTTCCTGATGGTACTCTCTCCCAGACACTATGGGTGAAAGAATGATGTGATGCATTTTTTTGTTGTTGTTCAAAAAGATGAATCAAGAAAAATAAAGCTGACATTAAAAAACACCTACAGTGGAAAGCAGGTGTATATTAAGGTCAGTAGGGTGAGGATAAGGGATAAAGTAGGAATGGGTTGCCAGGGAATCTCTGGGACAAACTCTTAAGTGGCCCGTTCAGTTAATTCATTTATCCCCCAAAATATAATCAGACAACATGTATGCATACAGGACTCAAGATATAGAATACATAACAGAGGTATTTCCTCCCCTCATATTACATTCAAACCAACAAGAAAGACTCTAAAATGAATTATGTAATCATAAAATGTAATTCTGTAGAACTAACTCACTTAAAAATTTAATGCACTTATTTATTTTTTTTTTCTGAAAACAAGGACCTTGGTCATTAAAACTCATTATTATTTGGAAGAAATAAAGTCTTCTGTAGACAACTATTTTCTATTTATTGTCATTGTCTTTCTGTTAGTTACATGCAAATAATACACTTGGGCATTTTTTAATGAAATGTAAAATTTACCGAGTAAAAGCATCAGCATAGTTGTACCATTCATATTTATCTGTGTTTGTTCTTCTAATTGGTTAAGAGCATCTTCATAATTTGCCCTGTATGGATTGGTAAGAGTTTAATGAGTTGTTCCAGGTGATAGAATCAATGATACACTTGCATCAAATCCTTATTGCCCGATTCTTTGCCCCAGTCATTTTTGTTTTTTTGTTTTTTGTTTTTTTTATAGCCCACTTATGAACTGATTACTCTTAGTTTTAAATGACTACGGGCATTTTGTCAAATCTCATTTTGCTACTATATCAGTACTGCATTCTGTTCTCCATTTTAAAAAAGAGAAGACAAGTGATCATAATTGTTATATCTCTGGGGAGTAGCAAGGGAGGTATGATTCTTCACCGAGTGACTACAGTGTGCTAGATTATATACAAAATGCAGGATAATCATTCTCAATGACTGTGAGACGATATCACCTCCAATTTACTCTTACTGAAGTTAAGATAAAGAGTCACAGCTAGGATTCAAGCCTGTCCTGTCCCTGAAGACCTTTACTGATACATGAAAGTTGACTTTCTCCTATATTCAATAATATCTATATGCGCAATAATAGTATTTATTTGGAAACATTTACTTCTTTCTGTTTTTTTTCCCGTATTACATGTTCCTAGAATAGCCTTCATTGTAGTGATAGAGACTAGAGTAGGTATTACAATCATGGAATTGAAAGGGGTGTTACAAAATTGATAATGGGTAGCCACCTAGTCATTGAAGCTCTTCCAGTGATAATGAACTCACTGAGAAGGAAGTTGATTCCATGCTTGAACAACCTAATTGTTTTGAGTTTTGTTATAATTCCATCAGTACTACTTTCTCCTTTGGAAGCCATGCAGTATAGTTGTCTTCTATAGAAAGCCTGGTTTGTGACACAGGCTTAGCCAATGGTGTTTTCAACCATCACATCAACCATATAATGTAAGTTTCACTATTTTTATTTTTGATACCGGGAAACTGAGGGTGCAGCAACCAAAATAACATAGGTAGTTCATGTCTGTGCTGGAACTGAAATCAGCCCCATTTGACTATTATGCCATACCACTACTCAATTATTAGAACAAAGGTAAACTCATTTAGGGAAAATGGTCCATCAAACATGTGAAAGCAGCAATCATATTTTTTCCTAAATCTTTTCTTTTTCAGGCCAAACACCATGCAGTATGCTCAGTATTTATATGACCTGGACTCCAGAACATTCAGAGCTATTGTCACCGTTTGATCTCAGAAGTCAGCACAGTTCTTCAATTGTTGACTCACCGTTCCATACTAGAGTGGGAATGTTAAATCCTAGTTCTTTACTAAGAGGATTGAAAGCATACTTTTTTCTTAGCTTAGTTTGGCAAGCCCCTTGCTCATTTTATCTTTGCAATAAGCTAAATATTTCACCCCTTGTTTTCAAATAATTGCTATTAAGTAAAGTCTCCCTGGTCCCGTATATGTCTAGTTTGGCCATGAGTGGAAGAATTTAAACTTACTTCCTTTAAATTCCATCTTATTAGACCCAGCTTGTGGTTTCCCATTCAGTGATAGAGCCATTTCTCCTCAGATTTATGATTTGAAAAACTGATACAGATATGTACTGTGTTTCTTCATCTAAAACTTATAAAAGAGTGTTTTAAACTGAGAAGTTGCATGTGAAGTGCTATCTTCTAGGACAATAAAAGAGCCTAGAGAAGAAAACTCTTCGGTTGTTCAATGAGAAGGGTATGAAATTGGGGAGCACTGATAAGTCGTCCCCTCATCAACGATTTATTGTGAACTTACAATGTGCCTAGTAGTGTTTTAGGTATTCTCCTGGCAACAGTAAACTCAATGACAGAAATCTCTTTCCTCATTGGGCTTATATCCTACAAATAGACACCAAACAAATCGGTGAGAAAAATATGGAACGTGGTAATAATGACATTTGAAAAGAAATAGTTGAGGAAACTGGGTGGGGAGTGTCAGGTGTATGTGTGGAGGTAGCATGGAGAAGTTTCTCCTTAAATTCTTTTCCTAAACCTCTATCATAGTTATTATTCTGCACTGTAATTATTTGTGCTTCATCAGACTCCTCCTTTAGGCAAGTTATTTTCCTAGGAAATGCTCTATGTCTTGCTCATCTCGATATTTCAGGCACCAAGCACCATGCCTCGCAAGCAGCAAGTTTCAATAGAGGTTAATGGATTAATAAAAGTCCTTAAAATCTGAACGGTAATAACCAAATAATAGCATAAATGGAGTGCTCACTGTGTGCTATGTATTGTGCTATTGTTTCATTTACTTCTCATGGCTGCATGAAGACATTTTGCATTTTTTAAAACGATCGTTATCATTTCCATTTGCCAATGAGGAAATTGAGCTTCAGAAAGGTTAAATAATTTGAATAAAATCACATAGCAAACAGTCAGTGAAAAAGAAACTCGAACGCTAGGCTCTCTGTTTTCAATTCCCATGTCTTACAAGTTTCTGCCACACAGCACAGAAACAGACACTTTGTCAACTTCCAAATCGCTAGAAATTTTATAAGGTACTAGCAAAAATTATGATCTCTATTATATTAGGGAAGGAATTTAGTGCAGGTAGAAGTTGAAATAAGGCAAGTCAAAGTCTAATCAAGCCAAGAAATTCAATTCATTCGTTCAAAATAACATAATATCCAAATAATTGTTTTTAAATAATATATTCTACTATGGTGGATTTGAGAGCAGGAAAAAAAGAAAAGAAAAAAAGAAAGAAACAAGAGGGACAGAATGACAGAGCATTTCTATCCTATACTGGAACTTGAAGTACTTGTTTGTCCTTTTCTAAGGATGTGCAATGGTGGGGGATGGGGAACTTCAGGCAGAGGCCACATTAACAATTGATAAAATGTACAAATCCAAACAGGGATCAAGGAATCATCAGGCTCTTATTCATTGGTCAAGCAGCAATGGGGCTGATTTTAGTGATAATTCTACTACCCCGGCCAAGCTGCATGCATGTTCCTAAGGGAAATAAAATGAAGTGAGGGCAGTAATAAGCAAAAGCAGCGGGAGACAGATTACACTATAGAAATGAATAGCACCTTGTCCCAGGGTTATCTTTGCTCATTACTCAATTCTTTTGCCCCTGAATGAAGCAAAATGGTGGATTATGAGGCCCATTGCCTCAACTGTGTCACTGAGAAAATGGTTGAATGGTAAGGATCTCTGCCTCTTAGCTTTAAAATTAGAAACATTAGGAAGTCTACTTGGGTATATGGGTATTTGTAGAAACATTCCATAATCACACACTTTGTGTATCACTTTGCTTTTCAGATTAATGCTACTTTTCATGAGGGCATGTACACTCACACTACTTTACAGCTACATTTGCAACTCATCCCTGTATATTTAATTAAAACCTTAGTGCTTCCAGAATAAAGACATTTTAAGTTGTGATGGGAGCATTGCAATTCACGTGACTGATGAAGTTACAAATCAGAATTTTTATTGTGAATATTATTAGCATCAGCACACTGAAAAATATTTACATTTCCACATTTAAAGGGGAAAAAAAAGTAAAATCTACCAAACTTTACGAATCGTTCTTGGTTATATTTTATACATACTTTTCCATGAGAGTGTATGAGATTCAAAGATAGGCCTGTAGCAAGGTTTTGGGTTGTTTTTATTTTTTAAATAACATGATATGGCATGTTTAAAAACAGAGAGAAAAATCATTTTAGAACATTAGATGAGGCTCACTGCAATTTACTTATTGTGTTAGTTTACAAGGGCCATCATAACAAAGTACCACAGACTGGGTGGCTTAAACAACAGAAATGTATTTTCGTACAATTCTAGAGGCTAGCAGTCTGAGAACAAGGTATCAGCAAGGCCTCTCTCCTTGGACTCTGGATAGTTGTCTTTATATGGTCCTCTTTCTGTGTGCCTGTGTCCTAATCTCTTTTTTATAAGGACGCCAGCTATATTGGATCAGGGCCCACCCCAATGACCTCATTTAAACTTAAATACCTGTTTAAAGACCGTATCTTCAAATACAGTCACCTTTTGAGGACTTCAACATGTATATTTGGGGGAGATACAATTCAGCCTGTAATAGTTATTAATGAAGTGTTCCTAAGAGAAACTTATTGAGGATGTGGTGAAAGGAAAGTTCTCATGAACTTGGGAGAGTAATTTGACAGTGAAGAAGAGGTTACTCATACCTGTCAAACAATCATTTGCATTTCAGGGCATAGCTTTTAAATATTTCTCACAGCTATTTTAATGCTGTGATGTCCTCAAATACATTAAAAGTTGCCTTATCTGTAATGACAAAAATGTGGAGCAACTCAAATGCCCTTAATCGTGGAAATGAGTTCTTTCACTTACCACACAAATTTTTATGAAATGCCTTTAATTTGGCAAACTCTGTTACAGACATTCATATATCATTAAACAAAATACAAAAATTCTGGACCTCAGTAAATAAATGGCCCAACTTTCATACAGTATCATAATATTAGATATTGCACATGAACTAGACTCATATATAATAACATGACTAGAATTTTAAAAACATAACAAGTGAAAAAGTAAGTTGTAGAATGTTGCATACTGTCTGAAACATTAAAGGAACATTTAGAAATGAACACATGACATTATACATAGTTCAAGGTTATTAATATTTAATAAAGATCTAAATTATGTTCTTGATAAAAATATATTTTTATGACAAGGATAACCTCCTGAGAGGAGGAGGTGAATGAGATTGGTGAAGGATGTATGGGACACATCAATTTTATCTTTAACCTTTTATTTATTTAAAAAGGAAAACAATATGTTGAACCAATGACAAAATAATGCCAATATTTGCATAATTTATTTGATGTGTTAGCTCCTGATGCATTATTGATGTATTAGTATATTATACACATCTGGCTGCTATCACAGACACATCAGAATCAGAGGGTCTTAATACCTGAGTTGGTAGACTAGCTCTACTCTACAAAGAATTCAGAGGTCAAAAGATTTTGCTGCATCATTTCTCTGACATTCTTGGTTCTTCTCTTGTGCCAAGACAAGTACTTCTGATACCATCAATTCAACCAGCAGGAGGAGGGAAGAAAAGGGAGGGCTTGTTTCTTCTCATTAAAAGCACAATCCAGACACTGCACACACCACTTCTCGTTGTATCTTGCTCACTAGAACCTAGATGTCAGAGACATTGGAGATGTTGTCTTTACTTGGGTGATTATGTGCCCAAGATAATAATTTTATTATCATGTAAGAGGTGGAGAGCAGTTACTGGAACACAGATATCAGTTTCCACTATAAGTATTTATATGGAAGACTGTTGTTTTTTCATTAGTCTACGTGATTTTTCTATGTAGGAAATCATATTGTTTGAAAATAAGTACAAGTGGCGTCTTCCAAACTTTATGCATATGTTCCCTTTTCTAGTTTTATTGCATTGCTAATGACTGAGTTACAATGCTGAAATAGGAGAAATGGTGGTGGACAATTTGGTCATTCAATTTCCTTTTATGGAAACACAAAATTTTATTATTAACTTTTTTAGTATGAGTCTTAAAGATTGCTGTATCTCTGTGGAGAATAGATCTCAGAACAATGGGATAGGGGTTATAAGCAGGAGACCAGTTAAGAGGTTGCTGTAAAATTTCAGACAAGAGACAGGGTTGGTTTAGACCAGAAAATGGTTTGCAGTGGATGAGGATGGAGAGAATTTCTTGGACCCCAAATGATTTTTGATGAAGGTGGAGAGAAATCCTTGGATTCAAGATATATTTTGAAGATAAAACCAACAGTATTTGTTGGTGAGTTACATATGTGTGTGTGCATATATATATATATATATGCATATATATATATAATTTCTTATATAATTTATAAGAAATTATAAGGAGAGAGTAAGAATAAATAATGATTTGTTAATTTGTGGTTGGAGCCACTGAGTAAATTTTGATACTATTATTTGAGATTAGAAGGACATGGGAAGAATCAGAAAGTGGGGAGAGAGGCTAACTTAAGAATTATGTTTTAGCGATGTTTAAGATGACTATTAAAAATTCAAACAGAGATGTCAAATCAGCATGTGGAAATTAGAGTCTGGCATTTAGGAGCAAGGGTTTGGCTAGATATGTTGATTTTGAGTTTTCAGTATATAGATGACATTTAAAGTTACAAACTTGGATATAAGCATTACTGAAGTGAGTATAGAGAAAGAAAGAGAACTGGAAACACTGAGGACCCCAGAGTATAGAGATCCAGATAAGAGAGAAAATATGTAGCTACAGGGAAGGAGGGAAAAACCAGGAAAGTCAGTGTCCTGAAAACTTGACCAACCTTGTCAAGTGCTGCTTAGAGGTTGAACAAAATAAAAATTGGAAGTAGACCTTTGGATTTTTCCCCATGGGGGTTACTCACTGGTTTGGAAAGTTCATTTTTAGTGGAATACAGAAAATGGTGGTTTGTTTGGATTCAGGGGAGGAACAAGCAGAGAGAGTTTTAAAGTGGAAATAGTGAGAATAAGGTCCCTCTCTCAATAATTTTGCCAATAGATGGAAATGGAATAAAAGTTACTGGATGGAGGCAGATACTGGGCCAAGGGAGTTTTCTTTATTCTTTTTAACAAATGGGAAACAGACAAGTACCAAAGCAATGAACTTAAGAAGATAAGAAGGAATCAATGCTTAAGGTAGGTTTGGCTTAGAGAGGAACAGGACAGTTCCTTTTGTAGCACAAGGAAGACAGAAAATATAGGTGACAATATGGATTGATCGACTCAGAGGTGAGAAAATGAGAACGTTCTCTTCTGCTTGCATTGGTTTTCCCAGGGAAATGAGGTCCTAACCTAAGAGTGAAGAGAGGAAAGGATGTGGATGTGTGAGGGGAAAGGGGATAGTATAAAATTTTCATCTTAAGGAAAATGTGGCGTGAATTTGATGTGGAAATATGGAGAGATTACTGGACAACACTGGAGAATCACATGGATTTGTAGTTGTAAACATAGAAGGAGACTACACATGGTAACTGTTTTTCCCCGGGTAGTTTCTGCTAATCCCAAACAGGTACAGAGCAGACTAATTATTAATGGGGCATGAAATTTGCTGTTAATCAGAGGGTGAGACTGTCAAAGGAGTAGAAGATGTGTGCAGGGAGTGATCAGGACAAATGTCACATATCATGTGCCCTACCTGGCATTAACCATCTCTCATGTCTCCATACAATTATACTAGTCAATTCCTTGCTTTTCTTAATAGTTTTATTACCTACCTATGTATTTCTAAATGGTGTAATTTGCTTAGATTGTTTGTGAACTTTATATCTTTTTATATTCTTTTCTTAACCTACCACTGTTTTAGTTTTTAAAATATCATTCATATGTTGTATAGGGGTAAGTTGTTATCACTGCTGTGTAGTACTTAATTAAGTGAAAATACTACAATCTCTTATGTTTATAGGTTTTTCAAAAAAAACATCTTGTTTTAGTTTAAGAGTATGAAAAAATTTATTAAACATAATGAGTTAGTTTTCAACAATAGTAAGATCAAGTCTACGTAGAAAAACTTCATACCCCTCTGAAAGAATATTCAGAGTCCATAAAAATATAGATATGAGTAGGGTATTCTGTGTATCAGAAGTATAGAATACATATTTAGGTGTAATTAATTCTGTTCCACAATTGACTCTAAGTGACAAAAGTATTTTTTTTCAAACATATTTAAAATACCTTGAAAGAATTTCTGAATACAGTAAGCTGTTACTGAGTTAAGGCTCACATCAAAGACTCCATATTATTTATAAGAATCAGGTCAATAATTTCAATAATTCATGATTGGAAACAACTGACCCACAGTTCCAACCTGTGTTAATAAGATGATGATGTAGGTAGTTGAAGGCAGAACAACCCTGTGCATTACTTGCAGCGCTTTATTTGTGTGATATTCAAATATAGGATCCATCTGTTTTTTCAAAATAACTGCGTTCAGTTTTTATGCCATAGTAAAACTGATGCGCCAAGCACATTGCTGGGAATTAGTTGTCTACTCAGCCATAACCTTTCTTCCTGAAGCTTCCTTGATTGGAGAGAGAGAATTTGCAAGTAAAAGACAAGTTAGAACCCGGAAAGCAAAAGAACCCTACTCTCGGGGCGCCTGGGTGGCGCAGTCGGTTGAGCGTCCGACTTCAGCCAGGTCACGATCTCGCGGTCGGTGAGTTCCAGCCCCGCGTCGGGCTCTGGGCTGATGGCTCAGAGCCTGGAGCCTGTTTCGATTCTGTGTCTCCCTCTCTCTCTGCCCCTCACCCGTTCATGCTCTGTCTCTCTCTGTCCGAAAAATAAATAAATGTTGAAAAAAAAAATTAAAAAAAAAAAAAAAAAAGAACCCTACTCTCTAGGAAATGTAACATCCCTTTTTCCAACACCCCTTTTCTTTTTTAATTCCTGGAAAAAAAACATATGGTCGTAGTAGCTCTCTGAAAATTCAGTAGACTTCCTAGGTTACTTTTTTAAATTAGTTTGTTTCCTAGTGTAGCAGCTGAATTGTGAAGAGAGAAGGAAGTCAAAATCAAATATATCAAGTTCATGGTGAATTAGAGGGGCCTTCATGTCTGAATTAGAGTGCCTAAATTTACTACTCTCCAAGACGATAACAGTAATAGCAATAAGAATGTAATAAATATATAATATATAGTGAGATGCTGGGTACTTCACTAAATGCTTTGTGAATAGTATAAAATTTAATCTTCAAAGTTGGGAATTTATTTTGTCATCCTTGTTAATACAGATATGGAAATAGAGGTTTGTCTAATATAGCAAAGGCCCAGTGATGTTCCAGCCTAGCCTGTGCACTTGACCACACTACTCGTCTGCACTCTGTCATCTAGTCAGATTACTCGGTCTCCAGGGACCTCAAGCCCCTCACTCTTCCTGGACATACTTTCATTCTGGACCCCCTTCTTTGCACATTCTCCAGACTTCTTCCTGCCCAGCTTTCAGTGCCCACCAGTACCCACTTCTTCCGTGATTTCCCCTGACTAATCTAGCAACTATTTTTTTTAATGTTTATTTATTTTTGAAAGAGAGAGAGAGAGAGAGCAAGCGAGGGAGGGGCAGAGAGAGAGGGAGACAGGATCCGAAGCAGGCTCTATGCTGAGAGTGCAGAGCCCATGCAGGGCTTGAGATCACAGTAAGATCATGCCCTAAACTGAAGTTAGACATTTAACCAACTGAGTCACCCAGGTGCCCCTAATCTAGTAACTATTGATTCACTCCTCTCTTAACTTCTTCAACAATTAACCAGTAGCCAACCATACAGATTAGCCAATTATTTTATGTGCGCTAATTCTTTGATGTGTGCTAATTCTTTTCTACCAACTGGATAATATTTCACTTGAACAGGGATGGTCTTTATTGATTGTCACTCTTTACAGTCCTGACTATAACATTGGCTATTTCAAATACATTTTCCAAACATTCACTATGTTTCAATTTATAGGCTCCAAACTATGAATTTCTAATGAAACAAAATTACCTCCTACAGGAGTAGACTCTACTGTAGGAAATTTTCATAAAAATAAGTGGCAAGTGAGACACTTTGCATTACAGGTCCCTTCATATGGGTGCATCATGGCATTTGACCTCATGGTTGTCTGGTGAGGAAAGTAGCTTCTCAAAGGAGCAAGCTGAAGTCCAGAGCCCAAAGCCACACAAACAGTGAGGGCTAGAGTCTAGGTCCTCTGGCCCTAGGTTCAAGACTCAACTAAAACTGGGTGCATAATCAAGGGACTTCAACACAGTCAGGATATTGAGCACACACTCATTGAACTCTTAGGTGCCAGGCACTAAGTTGCTGGAGATAAAGTGGTTGATTCATTTGGATCCTCCCAAAAGGAGATCTTAAGACAAGGAATTGGTTGCATGTAGTTTATTAAGCAGACGACCAAAGTGACAAAAGAAAGAAAAGTGAGGCAGGGAATGTGAAAAAACCTATAAGGAGGCAACTGGGGCTCAATTCTACTGAAGACACTTAGAGAAACCCTACCAAATTTTGAGGCAGGGAGGAAGGTACATCTGAATATCACCTCTTATCTGCCATGAGCTGAGGATTTCAGGGAAGAGGGAATATTCCTGCTACCTGTTCTTAGTTGCCTTCGGGCAGAGAACTAAAGAGAGGCAGGTGCATGAGGTGGGAAGATGTCAGCCTGCCAAGGAAACTTTCTACCACCTCAGCAGATGAACTCAAAGGCAGGCGGAGAGGATGGGGCAGGCCATGAACAGTGTTTGCTACTGAATGCTCAACCAGATTTTGCTTTCTTAGAACTGAGGATTCCCAGAGAAGGAGTTTACTTAGGACAAGTGTAATGGGAGCAGAGGGAAAGGAGAGAATAATTCAGGTATTCTGTAGTATTGATGCTGGGCACGAGGTTTGCCATCCCCCATCCTTACTGTCAGACATGGGACATATAGATACACTGCATTACAACACCTCTGTGAATAATTCGAATGCATCACATTCATATATCAGGCACATTTGCTGTAGCACGAACATCTAGCATGCTTCTAGATTCCAGGAGAAGTAAATGTCCTGGCTTGCTTCTAGATTCCAGGAGAAGTAAATGTCCTGGCAACACTTTATGTTCTCTCCACCCACATTCTTGGCCCCAAACTCTATCAACTTAAAAAAATCACTCTTACAAGCATCAGTACCAGAGAGACTTTGCAAAAAAGTAATATATGAATGTTGGGCTGGATATAAGATGATTTTGACACTGAAATTAAATGTCTTCCATCCCCTTTATTCCATAGGTGTTGATTCTTAGTAAATATCTCATACTCTGAACTCCATCTCAGCATTTGCTTCTGGAGATTCCAAACTATATAAAGAAATGTGGGGCAAATAGTGTACAATCTAATATGAAAAACCAGAATCAAGTTACTAATGGAGTGTCATAGCTGGAAGGAATTTAAGAAGTTATGCTAGTCCAGTGTTTTCATTTAATGCAAAATAAAAAAGACCAGAAGAGGGCAAGTGAACTGCCCAAGTGGCAGAGACTTTAAGTAGGAGAATCAGTATTCTATGTAAGTAGGTCAATACGTTTAAATTATTGTGATTCCGAAATGTGAGTTTCAGGTTTTGGTGTGAGAAGTGAACCACATGAAAGGATAATCAATTTTTAAAATTTAATCAATGTTGGAAACAACTGAAGAATTTCTACATAACACACTTGTAATAGATTATCTCAATGTGACAAAACTAGCGCTCAGAGAGGTTAAGTGTTATAGTGTAATTCACACAGCTATAAGTGGTATTATCAGGGGTTTAATCCAGTCTACATCAGAGTCCTTCCATTGTGGCATTCTGTAACCTCAAAAGAACATGGGCTTATGAGCCATGAGTTAGAGAAATGACCGAGTAAGAAATCTACATTGTAGTGGTGTTCTTTAGACTTTAGGAGTGGGGAGCCCTGCAGAACTATTTTATCAGCGTATGATCCATATGGGCCAACTGCATCAAGATTGCTGGAGATGGGGCATGGTAAAACACATTTGATCGAGTGCCCCGGGGTGATTCTAATGCACACACTGAAGTTGGACAGCCACTGTTGTAGAAATCAATTTGTTAGCGTTGTTGAAAGGAGAGTTAAATCAATTCAAGTGATAGATTATACATAGACATACTAATGTACCCATTACAGAGGGGCTTTAGTGGGTGTGAATGTCTTAATGGAGTTTCTAAAATGTTTGCATAGAATGGAAAAATTAGTGTATTCATAGTTATAGCAGCCCATTCAAGCTCTCTCTTCCTCTCTGTTTTAGTGCTTGCTGACCTGACTTCCAGCTGTCAGTGATTACTGGGTATATAACTCAGGTTATAGGTTGAATAACTTTGAGATATGCTTTCTACACTGACTTTCCTTGTTTTGTTGTTTATGTGTTTACTTTGAGAGAGCAAGAGAGCCACAGCATGAGCAGGGGAGAGGCAGAGAGAGGGAGAGAGAGACTCTCAAGCAGTATCCACACGCTGTCAGCACAGAGCCTGAGGTGGCTCTTGATCTCCCACATCGTGAGATCACGATCTGAGCCAAAGTCAAGAGTCAGATGCTTAACCGACTGAGCCATCTAGGCTCCCCTCTACACGGACCTTCAGACTCTCTCCAGTTGACCGAAGTGGTGGCTGGCTTGATAAACCAACTCGTATTTTCTTTTTTTCTTTCTCAGTTTTATGATTTCTTTAAGTCCCAAGTAAATCACCTGAAGGATGTCTCTTAAAATGTCTAAGACTTAAAAAAAAAAAAAAAAAAAAGGAGCCCATTTTTAATACTCATATAAAGGAAATCTATAAACAAGGCCAAAGTTTAGTATAATTTGGAAAAATTCTACTTAAATTTGGCATATATGGTATCAAATTTTGATCCATTTCTTTTTAATTAGTAATCCAGAGACATCATAATGAGTCCTTTTCTTTCTGTGAAAACCAATCTCCTTAAAATAGTCAACATTTTGACTAAATTCTTAATATTGAAAAATTCTAATTCCTTTTATATATATATATATATATACATATCTATCTATATATATATATATATTCTAATTCCATATATATGTATAAACTCCTATGTGGTGGTTTTAATTCTAATTTCATATATATTATATATGTAAATTCTAATCTCATACATATATGAATAAATATATATGTATATATCAATTACATATTTATATATATGGACTCCAATGTGTGGTTCTTTCATGAAGAGTCATATCATGGATGTCTGTGCTTCTGGTCCACTTTGAAATCTTAGAAAAAATTCAGTCAACCTGACTATAGATCTGCCAAGAAAAAACATAGAAGTGAAATGGTGACATTTTAAATCCTATTATCTAGATGATTTGATACTAAAATAATTAGATTCCTGAAAGATTAGACAAGATAAAATATGACTGTATGAGATTTATATCATATTTCCAAAATGTTCCTTGTGTATGTGTCAAAAATACAAACATATTAAACATGATCACAGACACACATGTGTACAGAGGGACAAAGGGCCATATAATCCTGGAAATACAAATAGCACATTATCGCTAATTAAGTCTAAGTTTAGGTGTTTTGTCTGGGCTTTGAATTTGAACTATATGACAACAATGTAGCCCAAAATACATTTTGGATTCAATTTTGTAATTCATTGTCTTGCTAATTGGCAGTAAGATTTTGAACTCCTATTTAAAAATCAGGCTTTGTAAATGCCTAAGCCTCAATTGTGTATGCAAATTTCACACATTTTCATACTGTGTGGAATAACTGCATATGCAAACAGGTAATTTGACAGTTAATGATTCATTTGCACGTGCAAACCCACAATTTTAACATACAGATGCCAATTGGTACATGTAAATAATATTCCATGTGGACTCTTTTTGCCTCCTCTCTGTTCTCTTTTTAAAGAAACCAACACTTTAAGTAGTTTATGATTCTATTATTGTTACAGAAAATCTGTTAATGTTCCTGGAATACTCAGGTAGGGAAATATTTTAAGATTTTAATGTGTTTGAAAGAAATACTCCTATTTGCACATTTGATCTTCGAGAAAATAAGTTTTGGTCATTTTAGTTCCAAACTTCTCAGATCCACTATATATTCATGTGATAGCGGTGTATGTTTGATTAGAAATATAAAATCATGACACAGCTGATTCCGTATTTATCATCTTAACACTTTTCAACCTGAAATAACATAAAAGCTTTTTTCTTCAAGAGACCAATATTTAAAGGGTGTTGATTTATGTAAATCAATAATTTATCAACTTGCTGTCTTTCGTTGCTGCCAGCCAGATGCTTCTCGCTTTGCTCGGCCAGACAATGTCAGCTGCAACACATAATGGCCTCTGCTTCATGTAGAAATAAGAGCATAAATATTTTAAAAATCCTGCTACAGGAAGTAAGGAGGGTTTGGGTGGGGGTGAGAGATTTTACTGGTTTATTGTGAGAGGAGAACAAGTCTACATATTTTATGGGTTGGTTTTATCAGAAGTGGAGGCAGGGACGTCTCTCAGCCTGATTTTTATCTCCTAACAAGGCTGACAGACCAAAGTCTTTTCATAGCAATTTGTTGAAGACATCTGGTGAAGCTTTCTAGGGGATGAACACACTGCAGAGTGTTCCTCGGGTATCAGTTGGCATGGCAACCAGTAAAAGACTATTCAACATCAGTAGGTTTCAAAAAGGTTGAGGCCTAGTTGAAAATCCATTTGGGCTCCTACCTGCAAAATTCTTTTGAAAATGCACTAAATCTTTCCTTAGGGCTCTAGAGACTGAACCAATATGTACAACCGTGGCACCTTCAATCTTAAATAATTTTCAAAACATGGGATTAATGATTCCAGTCACCAGAGGTATTACAGAAGATCTGGAATTACTGGCACTGTGCTGGAGAGGATATTTGTAGAAATATGGTTGTTGTTTCCTTTTGTGTCTTATCACACAGGAAACAAAAGTGTGACTTTGAAATATCTATAAATTCTCAGTTAATAGGGTCAAATAAATGAAAGAAAATCTTTTAGGTTATTTGTAAAATCAAATACATTTATCCGAAGGAACTTAATATGATTTTTAAATGCTGAAAGTAAAAAATTTACTTAAAAATATTTGTGCCCTCAGGATGTTTTAATATAGAGATTTATTTTTAAAGTTACTATTTTATGTTAGAGTATTCTTCTCATGATATTGTCATAAACCAGTTTAAGAAATATGTTTTGCTGTCAATTAAGTTTTAACTATTTGAAAGTCAAACACTAACGAGGTCTTTGCTGGTATACATACAATTTTTATGAAGTGTTAACTCAGCTGATGTAACATCAAAATATTAAAATAAAAAGTTCCCATGTTATTTTATCCAAAATACTTGTATTGTATTGTGGATTTACAGCTAGGATTCTAGAATTAAATGAGGGGGAAAAATGGAAGAAATTTCTACAGACATGCCCTAAACTACATAGCATGAAAAAAAAAATGTATCACAATGTGCTTCATCATTGTCCTGCCATAAATTAGAATTTAAGTATTTCATTTAAATTATCCATTCAACAGAAGGTAGTCATCAAGTTTATTTTAAAATAAATGAATGCTAACTAAAACTCAATTAATAATGTTGTTCTTGAATGATTGGATTTCCAATGGCCCATAAAAATTGTGCACTGGAGCCCAACAACGACCACCACTATCATCACCACAATATTTAAAACAGATCTATATCAATGTCAGGTAACACTAGTGCTATTCTCTTCCCAACTTTAGAGACAGTGTGAGAATTAATGACATGACCCAAGAAGCTTTGGTAGTTGTTTGAAATCATGCCATGAGGCATATTCGAGGAAGGATTTCTTTGTATAATATATGAATAATTGTGGCTATGCTATATTACATTTGATTGCTTTAGAGGTAATGGAAATATTTGCAAGTGATGATCCAGTCTGCTATCAGAGACAAGAATCCAAGGGATCTGGATATTTGTTCCAGTTCCAACCCTGATCTTCGGAATGACAGAGGACCTCTTCCTCTTTCCACTCTTTTAAATTCCCTCTCAAGAAAATGGGAGAAAGAAAGCTAGCCTTGCTTCTTCTACTGAATTGTGGTAAAGATGGTAATTTCTATGTGACAGGGTTTGAAAAGTATAGAATTCTAAGTATAATTGTCATTGTTACTAATAAAGTAAGGCATGTATAAGATTTAAAATTTGGGGAGAAAAAGGTAATATAATCACATAATATCATCTGAGACATTTAGGAATTAAGTACTTTTATAGCTTCCCCAGTGAGGATTGAAGAACAACTCTTTTTTCCCCCTGGGTCTAGAAGCAAAATGTGTTTCCTCAGCATGTTTTCTCTTACTTGCTCACTCTCTCCTTCTCTCATTCTCATCTCTAACTTCTTGAAAATTGCCCAGGTAACTACTGGCTACTGTGCCATGACTACATGGGAGCTAGACCAGGAGTCTTGTTCAGTCTCTGAAGTCCATTGATGGGGGGCCCCTTTCTTTACAGTTGGGCAGTGCAAGGTGCCAAAATACTGTCCAGTACCAATGAGGAAACTGAGGCTGAATGAAGTTAACTAATTCAAAATTATAATGGTTATGAAGGAATTTAAATCTGCTTCTGTCTCCAATCTTATATATATTTAGGCAAATCAGAAGAGCCAGAGAAGAGGCTTTTTCTTTCATATGTGTTCAAATAAACAATGAATGTTATCTATGAGTCAATGAATAATTTATGGGTAAACAGAAGAAATCTGTTCTGACTTTAGGCTCTTAGTCCCCCAAACAGATACTACAAAGCAAGTCTTAACTGTTCCATGAATTCTAGTCTTTAGAAATTTAAGAGGTAACAGGTCATTGATGCTAGAAAGACCACAAAACTCTCAAGTTAATCTTACATGGCTGTGTGAAGGTTGGTCTGTGCCTACGCCTTCTGCTATGAATACTTAAGCCAATGAACACTGGCAATACATGGCACACAAAGCTTTAGTTCTTCTGCTTTATCCCACTCCTCATGTGCCAGCCTTCAGTAATTGTGCTACCCCTGCCCTCCAGCAGATGGATTCTTCTGGAACCTTTTGACACAAGACCTTCAGATTGGCGGACTGAGGGACAAAAGGTGGAAAGAAATAGGCAATCAGCATGACATATGAATGGAATTTAAATGGATCAGAATAAATTTTTAATTAGAACATATGTTGAATACATGGCCCCAGGGAACTGACTTTTGTGTTTCATGTCTTGCTAAACTTGTTTTAGATATTACTGAAAGACTGAGTTTATCACCAAGATGGAGAAGTTCCAAAAGTTGAAAAGTTAAGCTGAACTTCCTTCTAATCATTTTTCAGGATGCCAGGAATATCCAGTTGCAAACCAGAAGTGTAGCTCCCCACTAAAAATTTGGGTGGAAGAGAAATTTGTACCCCAGACTGATATGTATTCCATTACAGGCTGAGCCTTCACATGTATTTATTGTTCCAGCATGGCTTCAGCCACCATATGCATAGGACTACCTAAATGCTCCAAGCCTAGACCTGAAGATTTAGTTTGCACCCCAGTCTGCCCACCTCTCCCTCCATAATTTTTAGTCTACAAAATAGCAACATCATCTACTCAGAATTTAGCAGTTTAGACCACCCATAAAATGCTTTTAGGACAGATAACTAAAAAGTGGAAGGACAGAAGTCAGCATGGTCAAAAGCACACCAAGGTCAACAAATTATAAAAAGGAGAGATACTGTGTTATGATGGTCTCAGGATGAGTCAGGAACCAGACCCTCGAAAACTCAATGATGACGAGGATCGTATAAGAAAATAGTAATCCCTTAGGTAGCCATGTGAACAGGGATGCAATATCATTTAGGAGAGGATTTGGGGGAGGCTGGGGCTGGCACATAAGCATATGGGTGCCCAGCAGATATGTGGAAATGTGGAGATAGCATGTTTACCGCCTACGGTGTGCATCATGACAAACAAAATCAGCAATTTTTGGAAGTTTTCACAGAACATAAAGATTCAAGAATGGACAAGTTTACCCAGAGAAATAGGAAGGACAATCCAAATAAAGGGACCAGGGTTTCACAAGCCTGAAGATGACATGGTGTTTGGATAGTTTGCTCTTACTGGGGTAAAATTATTATAACATAAATCAGATTAGTTTTTTACTCCTGAGACGTGGAAAGGCATGCACTAAAGAGCATATTTAATGAAATATTCTTGGGTGATTTTTTTATATTTGACTTGAAAAGTGCCCCTCACTATGGAACTGTAACAGTTAACTCAAATGATTTTTATGCAGGGAAAATAAAGCTGTAAAATTCTTGATGAAGAGAAGTGGCATGGGATGGTGGAGAGAGTAATCCCCAAGTTGACCTCCAGCTCCTCTCTTCAGGGAACTCATTCGGATAGTTCATGGCCCTAAGGCTTAGGTTCACTGGTTATAAAAGTAGCTCAAAGATCCTGCTAAAATTTCTACACCATAGATGTTTTAATTGGGCTGAGTTTTTGGTAACGATTTGGGACCATATCCATATTTCTCCTTAATCATTTATTAACTAAGTAATTAGTCATCACTCTAAGTGAGAGTATTCTATATATTTCAACTTGAGAAAAACATACTCCAATGAAGTAATTAACTTTAATGCTGATATTTGCTTTAGGGTTGCACATTTTTCTACATTTACAGGAGAATCTCTGCACTAGAAAATAACTCATTTCCTAATTCTTTTTTGAGTTCAAAATGTGATTAACTTGATTTACTTTTTGTGGAATGTACATGGGTTAATGTATCTTCCAGCCAAATCACACACACACACACACACACACACACACACACATCACACATATATGCACCATACACACATGAATATATTGATTAGAAGCCTCAACATTCCTGTCACAAAAGTGAAAGAAGATCATAGGCCTGAAATTGAAATTAAATCCTGGATGGTCATTAGAATCTAACAATAAAGAATATGACCCCATCACACTTTTATAAACTAGGACAGTGTTAACTGGCTTAGTGTCTCGTCAGAACTAGAGATTCAGAGTTTTACCACAGTATTGACTTCCTTAAATTCCAATGAGCAGTACCAAGATTGGGTTTAACAGTATAGCTCTCTTGTTTGGCTTGTCACTAATTTAAAAATTTGAAATAGGTTCTTTATACAGTCATACTCTTCAAATGCAGAGAACACATGAGAAAAAAAATGAACAGGCTTTTACCTATTTACCTGTTGATTACCTTTAATCAACAAACTTTTATTAGGTACCAAGTATGTTATCGTTGTACCAAGAGCTGGGAATATAGAAATAAATAAAACCATGAAGGCCTCTCCTCTCAGAGACATTCATTGCTCAGGGCTGTGTGGAGGAGGGGCACACACTGACTGCAGCACAATGTCCCAAGTGCTAAGGGAGCATGAAATAGGAAGTTATCTGTTCTGTCTGAGAGGTCAGGGAAAGGTTACACAGAGGAAGTGATATTTGAGCTGCAATTTAAAGGATGGATGGGTCTTAGTTGGATGGAAAAGGGGCAGGGGGAAGGGAATTCCAGGAAAAGGAAAAGACAATTGACCAGAGAGCATATAAACCTTTTTGGGGGGAAAGAATATGAAATAATCTGAAGATGTATTCTAGAATGTGAATTTAGAAAAACAGTCTGTGACTTTGTTGTTCAGAACATTGAATGCCATGTATGGACTCTAAAATTTATTCTGTAGAAAATGAGGAGAGTGGGTGAAAATAGCTAGCCAGTCAACAAACCCGTTAAGCGGCTCAAAGGAAAAAGACTTAACCAAGAGTTTCTCTCTGCACTTTAATTTGAAGTCATCATCTGAAGAACAGGGACATTGGAGAAGGCATTGGGAAGAACATTAAATCCTCCAGGATGAGGTTGGCTTACATTCCTTAGTCTTTCATTTATTAAATGTTTACTGAACAATGCACTAGAGAGTGGGGGAAAGTTGGATTAAAAAAAAAAAAAGTAGCTCTTTTCATCTTAAAGGGATGCCCTTAAAGGGATGTCCCAGAAGTGAGGAAGGGGATGGAATAGAGACAAGATGTGCCATGACAGTGATGTACAGAATATTATGGGAAATATACGTACCCTTGATCCATTGGAGAAGTTTCTCTGGAAAAGATAATCCTAGAGCTAAATCAGAATTGATGAATGAGAATTAACCACTTAAAATCTGTGGCCCTGAGCCACATTTAATTTCTCTGGGTCTCAATTTTCTCATTTATAAGGAGAGGGCATGAAACTGGAGTGGTGATTCTCAACCCTGACTGCACATTAGAATCACCTGGGGAGATTTTAAAACCACCAATGCCTAGGACCCACTGCAGGCTAATAGTAAATCAGTGTCTTTGGGAGTGGGGCTCAAGCCTTGGTGATTATTTAAAGCTCCCCAGGTGATTCTAATGTGCAGCCAGGGTTGAGGATGACCAAATGAGATGATCTCTGAGGCCACCCTCATTTGTGGCCAGCACAGGTAGAGATTGCAAAAAGCAGATAATTTGTTCAACAATGTCTTCCAGCCTGTTAGCACTTCCATTCCTGCACCTCAAACCCAGTGTCCTCGTGCTATCCAGGAAGCACCAGTAAGACACTCTTACCTTGGAAGTACCCTGTACCAAAGATTTTACTACATTTCAAATATATATATATATATATATATATGTGTGTGTGTGTGTGTGTGTGTGTGTGTGTGTGTGTCTCACATACAATTTTATCAGAGTGGTCTTCTTTTTGGATTGTTTCTTAACACAGATATTTCTCAGTTTACTTATTACCATTTCCTCCCTTCATAATCCTCAATCTTAAGCAAAAAGTTCTCTTGGCTGACCCCTAATTGCTCTTCTCTAGAACTGAGTTTTTGTTTATAAAATTTTACACGTACTCAGTCCCCTTCCTACATGTTATCTCCTACCCACATTTTATCTATTTTTCCTAACCTAGTTCACTCACCTTTTACTATTTTTATGAAGTCTGTTTTCCTGAATTCATATCACTCTTGTCCAGTAATATTTGCATAACTCATTTATTTTATAATCAACATCATAATTAATTATTCTTTTCATAAAATCAATTTCATAATTAGTTATTCTTTTCCCCATGATATATCTTATTCTTCTCCAAACTACTATTCAAAATTACCATCAATATTTATCTTGTTTGGGAAGGATTAAATAGGAAATAAAATTAAGAAATTATGTAGAAAATTATATAGAAAATTTAGTTTGATTACATAAAAGGGTGAAAGAACTTTTAAGATGTCAGAAGCTACAAAACTATAATTTATTTATTTACCCTTTCATTCATTTACTTGATATCTATTTATCAAGGACCTACAATGTGCTGGTCTTCTTTGAAGTGTTGGAGATTTTGAGAAAAATCACATGGATTTGTGAATTTTATTGGGAAGAACAGATGATACATAACATTTTCCATTTTCTCATTCTTGGAAATTTAAGACCGTATTATTCTTTTTCAAAGAAAAAACTAAATTGACTTATGATTATAGCAGTACCAAGAAACCAGGACAACTCTGTTGGGGCTTCCGATTGATCATTCCTATTCCTTATCATACATCTGGAACTTTCCTCAATTTGTGCATAGAAGGAGTTCTGTCACATTTGATTAATATTTTGTAATAGCATTATGTTTATTTTTGTAAGAGAAGTAACTTTAATATCTTAAAATTTATGATATATATATGTGTGTGTGTATATATATGTATATATATAGGTATATATATGTATATATATATGATATAATGTCTTAAAATTTATTATATATATACACACATGCACATACACACACACACACACACATATGTGTGTGTGTGTGTGTGTGTGTGTGTGTGTGTGTGTATTGCTTGAGTTTACTAAGATTTTTGAACTTCCCTTAGTTGGTGTCAATCCTCACAAAACTTCACAGGGATCACTGATGGCTAAACATCAATTTGAGTGAAACACCAAAAAAATTAAACTGAAACATCATTTTGAAGGTGTTACAAGGATAAAAATCATGAGTAAAAGAAGATAATAAATGATTTTTTTCTTATACTTAGAAAATCTCCAGAGGATACGGCAGACAGTATCATAGAGTCAAAAGCATAAAATAATAAGTTCTATTAAGTTCCTTCCACACTCATGAACATAGTGTGGTTTAAATTTGATGGAAAGCCACAAGCCAATTCTCATAAAATCAGACCCAGCTCGCCATTTCTGCTGCTGACAGCAAATGTCATTGCTGGGAAATAAGGCGGCAAGCTGCCATCTCCAAGGCATCAGCACCTCAGAGACAGATGAGAAAAAGGGGCCCGTGTGTAAACAGAAATGACCTGTGCTCCAGAAGAAAATGTGTGACTTCCTGGAGCCTGTTTGTGTCTTTTTTGGTAGACGGGCATCAGAACAATCTTGGGGGAGAGCATTCTGCTCCTTAAGACAATGTGACACATTATCAGAAAAGAAGCAATACTAAGGGGAAAAGAAATGGGTCAGAGTTTATACTATTTGTGTTCTGGGAATCATTTTCCAGACTCATGGGCAGGTAATAAGTAACCCTGAGCCACTTTTGTACAATGTGTGCTACTCATTTGAAAAAATCTGAGTGTTTCTATGTATACGATTTACATTTACATAGAATATATAAAATACCTAGAGCCTTCCGGCCACAAACAGATGGGGGTATATTAAGAGGAAATATTGTGGGGCACCTGGGTGGCTCAGTCGGTTAAGCGTCCCACTCTTGGTTTCACCTCAGATCACGATCTCACAGTTTGTGAGTTCAAGCCCCAAGTTGAGCTCTGCACTGACAGCATGGAGGCTGATTATAATTCTCTCTCCCTGTCTCGCTGCATCCAACCCCTCAAAATAAATAGACTTTAAAAAAGAAGAAATATTGTCATTTTCTTGTGTGTATATGTGTATGTGTGTATATGTATATGTATATATATATATGTATGTAAGACGAATACATGTACTAAGCGAGTTTATATAATTCACAGAGTATATATATATATATATATATATACTGTAAAAGTATTAGAATATAAACTGTAAAAGTATTAGAATATATACGCTGGAAATTTTCACAAATGTGTGTACACATCCAACCTATATGAGAGCATATCTGTGATCAATTTGTATTTCATGTTTTACCTAGGGATTTGTACTTGGGCAAAAAGGGTTACAGAGTCCATTAGCTGATCTGAATTTATGACAATGAATCCCTTGATGTTAAGATATGACAGGAATTACTCTCCTCTAATGAGTAATAAATGTGGATAAGTCATGTGTCCCATTGGATTACTTGGCTAAAATCACATTTAGAAGATGGCTAATTGTCTAAAATTTATCCAAATTCAATACAAATTTTATTGCCACTAATTGCCTTTGCAGGTTTTGGAGCATTAAGCATATTTAAATGTATTTATCATAGCACTCCTGTGCACATGTAATGCATGAAGAGAATAGTCACTACTATCCAATATAAGCTTTTCAGCTATTTTGGCAATTTAACATTAAATTATTATGACTTAAAATATAACTTTCCATTTTTAGAACTGCAACAAATTGTATTTTTAAATTAAATGTTTTTGCCATGGGTGGTCTATTCTTATTGTTTTGCAGTTTTGACATTACTTAATTGCAGTATCAGTGTTACCAACAACCAAGAACATTGTAACACCTGTTAGTATCATTGTAGAGGAATTCAAATTGCCATTCTAAACTGAACTAATGTACCCAGGGCCAGCACACTAAATACCTGTTTCTAGAACTTTTATGTATCTTAAAAATAATCCTTTATTTGAAATTGCAAGTGTAAAATTGGTGTTTGATGTTGAGAAAAAAATTTAAAAATCATATTTTTTGGCAAAATAAATGAGCTACCTCATAGCTAAATATATAAGCAAGCCATAGACTTTAAAAAGAGTTCTACAGACATTTTAAAGTTTTTCTTTTATTAAGTATGCTTATAAAATAATTTAAAAATTCAAAGTATTTTTAGATGATATGTTTACATTGAAATATTCTTTACACTGAAAAAGCCCAATGGAAAAATGCTTAGTTTGAGAAAAATATTAAAAAAGACAGAGAGGGACGCCTGGGTGGCTCAGTTGGTTAAGCATCTGACTCTTGATTTGGGCTCAGATCATGATCTCATGGTTTGGTTTGTGAGTTTGAGCTCTGCACCCAGCTCCATGCTGACAGTGTGGAGCCTGCTTGGGATTCTCTGTCTCCCTCTCTCTCTGCCCCTCCCTGCTCACTGTTTCTCTCTCTTTCTCAAGAATACAAATAAAAAACACTTTAAAAGAGAGAGAAAATGAAACGAGATAAGTAAATATATATTTTCTTAACAAAAAATTCAATGTGATAGCAATTCTAGGTCAAACGGCAGTTTGATCACATCTTCCTACTCCAAACACATAGAAAATAATGGATAGAATACAACAATAATATATAAATGCATAGCTGATTTGCTACAGAGAAATCTCTGCAGACCAGAAACAGAGAGGGAACCCATGGTGTAAATAAGGACCATACAGCTACACTACTCATTGGAAACAGGGCTGAAAATAAGTCTTTCAGTGAGGTCTCAAAGCCCCTGCGAGGGTGGGGCCGAGAACACATCCTACGTGCTGGGTAGTTAGAACTGCAGGTGCCCATACGAAAGTCTATTTACAGATAGAACCTAGCATACCATCTACCAGCCTGGGGGAGAGGTAGAATCGCCCCTCTGTACCCTTGGTATACCTGTGCCGTCGAAGACTCTAAAACCTAGTATGGGGGGAGCACACTGGAGGAAACTCCTTGAGAAGATGAAATCACTAAAATGAATTAAAGCCACATGAGGAATTAAAGCCACCTGAAATGGGCCCAACAACCTTAATAAATTCATATCCAAGGAAATGATGATAATGAAACAATTTGGAAAGGACTTTCCAATAGACCACTTAAAATTTCTTAGTTATGAAAGAGGGAATAGTCCTATGAAATAAGAAAAACAATCAAGTAAAAAGTAAGAAATTATTATTTTAAAAAGTATAGGTTTCTATGAAAAATAATTTCTTAGAAATATTAGAAATAAAAAGCATATTAGAAATAAAAATAAAATATTTTTAAAAATAATAAATGAGCTTTAAGGTCACCTAGAAGCAACTAAAGAAATGGTGATTAGGTTAGAAAACAGAAGCTGGAATCCTTGCAATAATGTACCACAAAGAGATGGGAAATCTGAAAGAAAAATTCAGATACGTGTAAGGTTAGTTAGGAAGTTCCATTTCATGTCTAACATTTCAGAAGAAGAGAATGGGGATACATCTTGAGTGGGCAATATCCAAAGGGTTTAGGCTAAGAAGTGTCCCTACTGAGATATTATTCATATTGAAAAAGCCTAAAGGTAGAATAATCATGTTCATTCCACATCTGGCTACATCATAACAAAATTGCAGAATATCAGAAATAAAAAAAAAAAAACAAAAACAAACCAACTAACCAACCAAACAAACAAAATACCTCTAAAAGCCACAGGAAAGGAAGATGTTACACAGAATGGCAAGAACCCAACAGCAGATTTCTCACCAGCAACCAAGATGCCAAAATACAGTAGAATGATAGTGTTGAAAACATAATGGGGGAAAAAACAAAAACAACAACAAAATCATTTTGGGGAAAGAAAACAAATAAACTTTTTTTCTTTTTTTTTCTTTTCTTTTTTTTTTTTTTTTTTTACCCAGCCAAATAATGATTTCAGAGGGATGATGTAATGAGCATTTATCTTTTCTGACTGCCTCTCTCAGTTTGAACAGGAAGCAAGAAAAAAAGTGAAAGTAGAACGAATTGGAGTAACAAGTAACCATGAGAAAAAAAAATTAGTAAAGTCAAATAGTAAATCTAAATGAACATAGACCAAAATGAATTAAGTATAATTTGTATAATTAATAAAATATACAAATCTGGTATATTTTAGCTAAAGGTATCTTCTTTATTTTTTAGAGTTTTCTACTCTTTTTGTAACTTCTTAAAACATTCTATAAGTGGATTTGAAATAATATTAGAAACATTAATAATAGAAACAAGGCTAAAGAAAACCAAAACATAATAGGAAAACTGCAGATAATCAAAGAATATAGTAAAAATAAAAGTAGAACTTGTAAATAGTAACAAAAATATTTAAGTAATGATAAAAAAAAAAACTACAGGAATAAAGGAAGATAGTGTAAGCACTTATAAAGTTGGTGTTCCTAAACAAAAGACTAGAAAAAATAAAATAGGGGTGCCTGGGTAGCTCAGTTAAAGCGTTCAACTTCAGCTAAGGTCACGATCTCTCAGTTCGTGAGTTCGAGCCATGTGTCGGGCTCTGTGCCGACAGCTCAGAGCCTGGAGCCTACTTCAGATCCTATGTCTCCCTCTCTCTCTCTCTGTCCCTCCCCCACTCATGTTCTGTCTCTCTCAAAAATAAATAAATATTCTTAAATTTAAAAATTTTAAATTTTAAAGAAAAAAATAGAAGTAATAAAGTCATGAGACAAAAATTTACTAAGCTTAATAAATACTCGTCTTCAATTTATGCAGAGAATGAAAATATACATATACCAGTTATAGCATCTGAAATTCAAGAATTAAAAAAAAACTATAAAGAAGCGAAAAAGCTACCCTTAAAAGAATAAAAATTAAGCTTGTTTGAGACTTATCTTTTACAACATTAGATGTCAGAAGACAATGGATTCACCAAAGGAGAAAATGATATGACTCAATTTTCAAGGATCTATGAAGTTGTTGTTAACAGGATAATTAATCAAAATTGTTTGATTTACATAAGGATTCAGAAAGTATTTCACCTGAATACTTTTCCTGAATAAAGTCTCAAAGATTCAGTGTAACTTGTTGAGAAAGAAACCTAAATAAGATGAAAAGTGGGAAAGCTGTACTGGAAAAGGACTAGTAATAATCACTGAAAACAACCATATATTTAGTTAAGTTCAGTTTTATATATATAGCTTCAGAACAGAATTTAGATGTGAAAATAAAAGATGAATAATATAAAAATAAAAAAAAATAATGTATTCCTCTGCATCTGAAATCTCTAAGTGTAACAAACAATACCAGGAAATGGATGAGGACAGTGGGAAGCTCACATAAACAGAAATTTAGTTAGTATTTCATTCAGGACCTAGTAAGTAGAGAACCATTGTTTTAAGATTTTAATGAAAGTGTAATCACTAAAGTAATAATATTCAGGATCAATTTTAATCATATCATAAAGAATAAAGAAACCAATATTTGACCCAAATTTGATTCCTGAAAATAAACATGGAAATTATACAAAACAGAAGACACGAATATGTGGCATACATTATATGTTACACATATCATTATGAAAATTAATATGGTGTTAACTCTTCTGTTGTTAAGTTTCAAATTTTAGCTTCATTCAAAATTCAGAAATTCACCTATATACTATCTATAAGAGGTAAATCTAAAACAAAATTACATAAAAGAAAGAGAATGAACAATGATATATCACACAGTGTTAAATGGGCATGTGGGAGGCTCACTCAGTTAAGCATCCAACTGTACGTTTCAGCTCAGGTCATGATTCATGGGTTTGAGCCTGGCATTGAGCTCTGTGCTGGCAGCATGGAGTCTGCTTGGGATTCTCTCTCTCTCCCTCTCTCTCTGCCCCTTTCCTGTTTTCTCTCTCTGAAAATCAATAAACATTGAAACAACAAATACAGCTGGGGTCCCATTTCAATACAGCCAAGACCTCATTTTGCTTATGCTATCTGGTTCCGGGGCAGTCAGAGGGAACAAGGTGTTATTTCTTGCAAATGAAGAATAATATAACCACTAAAAGGAAAAGAATAGGTAGTAAAGGCAGACTGTCTATCCAGAAAACTCCGAATAATTAATTACTAAAAAGTTAAAAATGAGCTTAGTAAACTACATGTTTAAGAACACTAGAAGCATTTTTAAATATTGGTAATGATACCATGCAATGAGATAAGTAATAGCACAGCAGCATCACAAATCATTCTTTAATTTTCCAATTATGTGGAGATACCCAAAATCTAGTTAGGCATAAACAATGGTACCCACAAGGCCAATGTGTCTAGGAAATTTTAACAAGAATGTGCTGTTACCTGACTTCGCTGTTCCATTGGTGAGTAGGTTTATGTGCAGACAGCACGGCCAACAGATAAGAAGTTGAATGGGTGTGTACACATTTTTTCCTAGGTTCTTTTTCTAAGTGGCAATTTTCAAATTATAATTTTTATATTTCTTTGATAACTAAGAATTTTAATTTGTATATCCTATTGACTGTCGGCAAATTAAAATTATACAACACAGAGGTAACAGGGCGGAAGCCCAGTTGAAGTTGATCAGTTAAGAAAAGCATATTGCATTCACACACACACACGCACGCACACACGGCAACAGTATAGTAAACTATGAACAAGAAAGAACAGATTTAAATGGTGAGTCTCAAAAGAAAAGAGCTAACAAAAGACTTTAGCCAGTATCTCAATATATTCTGTTCTCTGTTATTTATAATTTATTTATTAGTTGGATGGTAATTCTACGTGTAGTATGATCATGTGAATTGCTTTTTATTTTCTTTCCCTCTTCAATTAATACATACCATTAAAACATAACAGTGATTGACATAGATGGAGCTAAGAGAGCATTATGCTAAGTAAAAGAAGTCAGTCAGAGAAAGACAAATACCATATGATTTCACGCATATGTGGAATTTAAAAAACAGAACAAACGACAAAGGGGGTGGGGGAAAGAGGGAGAGAGGCAAACAAGAAACAGACTCAACTGTAGAGGACAAACTGATGGTTACCAGAGGGGAGATGGGCGGGGGTGGGTTAAATAGGTGATGGGGATTAAGGACCGATCTGTTGTGATGAGCACATGTTATTGTATGGAAGTGTTGAATTACTGCATTGTATGCCTGAAACTAATATTGCAGTGTATGCTAACTAACTGAAATTTAAATATAAACTTAAAAGTAAAATGAAAAACCATAACAGTGATCAAAAAGGTCACTGGGATTTCTACTCTTTGAAGTGAATTTGGGGGAGTCTAACAAAGGGTTAAAAAAAAGAGGAAGAATGTAGAGAATTCTAAATTCTCAACAACTCACTCTAATTTAATACATAATTTAGTATGACAATAGTTTGGAATATCAAGGTTAGAGGATAAAAGGAAGAAAAACAGTAGCTTTAAAAGGCAGCTTTTTTTGTGCAATCAATTGAAACAGGTTGAGTTGCTTAAAGGAGTTGTGAGTGGTTATTATAGAAGTGAAAGGTCAGGTACAATGTGATAAAAGCTTTTTGAAATACACACATGAATTTCCCATAGCGCAGACCAAAATGCCATATATTGACCAACATAAATAATGCGAGTAGCTTAAAGAAATTTTGGTCAACAACCTGGTTATCAATCCCAAATGGTGGACAAACTTGAAAAGCATGTGTTTCAAGTATAAAATGATGAAGAGGACCAATCAGACATTGAAAAAGGTGGCTTTTTCAAATAGGAAGAAATAAAACTTAAGCATATGCAAAAAGCAATGCAATGTTGAGTGCAAAATATCAACACAGAGGACAGATTGTCTTCTCGAGAAGAGAAATGCACTAGGTTTTAGTTAGTAGAACTAACTCACACCACACAAGATAATCAGCAGTTAGTTGATGCAGTTAAATGTAAAAAACGTAAACATAAATGTTTTAAAAGTATATAGACCCATGATATTTTCTGAAAAAATGAAAGACATTTTAAGAAATATAACTATTAAGGGGCGCCTGGGTGGCGCAGTCGGTTAAGCGTCCGACTTCAGCCAGGTCACGATCTCGCGGTCTGTGAGTTCGAGCCCCGCGTCGGGCTCTGGGCTGATGGCTCGGAGCCTGGAGCCTGCTTCCGATTCTGTGTCTCCCTCTCTCTCTCTGCCCCTCCCCCGTTCATGCTCTGTCTCTCTCTGTCCCAAAAATAAATAAAAAAAAAAAAAAAAAAAAACGTTGAAAAAAAAAAGAAATATAACTATTAAGATTAAAAGTGATAGGTTAAAAGATCAAAATATTAAACATTAGCATAAAAGACATGATACAATGAGAAAATATGCATTACGCATGCCAAAGTGACCTTTCCTCCATACAGAGCAGCTACAACCACTGCAACACATGCACACATACACATTGACACACAAGTGCGAGCACACACATAGAAAAATGTTTTATTTTGTCAAAGAAAATATTCAGAGACAGTAAACATGCAGGCTATAGTTAACATTACTTGTGAGTAAAGAAACAAAGAGCAAAAATCAACAAAATGAGGCTATTATTTTTATGTATCAATATGGCAATTCGAAAAAAAACAACACTTAATGTTGGTCAAAATGTGGGGCAGAAAACAACCACACATCTCCACTGATGCAACTTCCTGGCAAAAAAATATTGGGAAGTCTATGTCAAAAGGAATTTGGTAACAGGAATATATCACAAGGAAACCATAAAAGCCATATAAAAGTATTGCCTACAAGATCATTTACAACAATGTGAGGTGATTAGTAATAAAAACAGGGAGGTAATCTACATACCCACCAGTTAAACAATTGATTGAATTGACCAAAGTGTGTGTGTATATATATATATATATATATATATATATATATACACATATATATGTATATACTGGAAAATTCATAACAACCATATTTAGAAAAATAATCAATTGAATGAATATTTATGACACAGCCTTAAGTAAAGAACAGTAGATTATAAATATTTTGCATTGAAAGTTCCAAATATATTAAATGTATTTTCTATGTAGGTATAAGGAATATTAGCCTATCAGTAATAATCCCTGGATGGTGGAATTTTGAAGATCTACTAATTTTTGCATAATATAAGTAATCACTGATAACTGGATAAATGTTATATGGTTTTTAAAAGTTGAAATAACTTTGAAATGCATCCAAATAAAATAGGATGATTAAGAGACAAAAAGCTGGATAGCTGTGTAGACATACGACACAGCAAATACAGCAAAATGCTAGTAAAATCACCTAGAATCTAGGTGATAGTATATGGGTATTCACTGTACAATTCTTTCAACTATGGTATGTTTGAAAATGTTCATAATAAAATGTCAGAAAAAATAATTTAAGTAATTATAGCAATAAAAATGTGATGTCCACTATATTTATGTTTTAAAATATATTTATGTTTCTTTCATCGATCATGATGCTGATCTTTTTAACCTGAACATAATATTATTTTTATTAGTTTTAAAACTATGCTGGTTAGAAGTCAGGGGGAAAAGAAGGGAAATCTTTACAACAGCAAATTTATAAACAGGTTGTATAGCTACAATGTTGACCAGCCAATAGTTAAAATATTAAGTTCTTATACAGGCTCTACTTCTATCTTTAATTAGTAGGAAAGCTACTTGGAAGATGAGCCCTTCAAATGTAGTTCCCCGCCTTACTGGAGTGCACTGAGTCCCTTATCTCCGACATGGAAGAACTTCACTCTACAGCTCCTAGTGCCCCACTGAGGGCCAAGAGTGGTTTCCCTGATGGCTTAGAAAGTTATGTAGGAAACAGAGGTCAGAACACTCTTCTATCTGGTAAGAGTTTAGAGGACCAGGCCCTCTTCATTTTTGTACCCAACACAATGCTTTTGACACTGTCCTGAAATATAAGCCTAACCAAGGTATAGGCCAAAAGACTGAAGAGTCTGCTTTTGACTAAGCCTGGTGGATGGAAGACCCATAGCTTAAGGGGCACGATCTTGCTAGCACCTGTATACTTTGTCCAGTTAGAGAGCCAAGAGTACTCATTACTAATGAAATCAGAGTAAAAACTGTAGACCTTAAGTCAAATAAAGTAGAGTTAAAAACAAGAATCCATCCCAGGTTTCAGCACTAAAACAGAAACAAAATCAATAAAAAGGAATCCAAGAAATATTTTTAAAACCAATTTTCTTTGGATATTGAAGAAGTTGCTGAGCATTCGGGGTGAAAGTTGTGTGAGTATCGCCAATTTTGGGATCCAGTCAGTATCTAATCATGTCTGAAAGTTGCAGTAATAGTACTGATAACTCATCAGTTAGGGAAAAATGGAAGTTTTGATGTGAAATTAGATATAATAAGGTAATATTGGCATCAGCCTCAAAGCCTTTCGAAGCGCTAAGAAGACTTTACAGAAACTCAAGAGTAACTATCTACTTCCTCCTAATCTAACAACAGTTTTTTCCCTTCAAATAACAATATGAAAAATAAATTAAAAATAAGTGTTCAACTTATTTGATTATTCTTTTCAAAAGATGTATGTGTATTCAATTCAACAACATTTTTGAGAAATTACTCTAAGAAATTGTGATGGGTTCTGTTGGAAGTTCAACAGACTAAAAAACTCCCTAGGAAGAAATATATTAGGAATGGTTACCCAGGGGGGAGCACTATAGATGAGTTGAAAGAGTTTTTACATTTAAATATGTTGAACAGCCTTTTTAAAAAAAATTATGTTGAGCAGATTTTGGTGAGCTATATCAAATACTTAGCCAACATTAATATCTTTGCTTCTATATGAAATTCTGGGTTCTAAACAATTAATTGGGTAACTGCCATTTGTATATGGTATAGAATTTATAAAGCAAATGTATATTTATGTAACACTCATACACATAGTCTGTAATTTAAGAATCATCTTTATTTTATGAGGGAGGAACTAAGAATTAAAGACATTTACCTAAAGCCATGAATGTACTGTGTAACCAACTAGACTTCATCCGGGTCTTCTTCTTTTGACCTGGGACTTCTCCCCGTTGTTCTAAAAAGACGTTTATAACACAACTGGTTCATAAGATGACACATGTTTGATGAAAGGAAAACTGAAAGGAAAAGCGTTATGAACCTTTTTTTTTCCTTCTTTTCAGAGTACATATTAAGATTTTACATGCTCTAGAAGAGTTATTCTAGAAGAGTTATTCGGAGAACTTGTTAGAAATGCAAGTTCTTGGGGCGCCTGGGTGGCTCAGTCGGTTGAGCGTCCGACTTTGGCTCAGGTCATGATCTCACAGTCTGTGAGTTCAAGCCCTGCATCGGGCTCTGTGCTGATGGCTCAGAGCCTGGAACCTGCTTCCGATTCTGTGTCTCCCTCTCTCTCTGCCCGTTCCCTGCTCATGCTCTGTCTCTCTCTGTCTCAAAAATAAATAAAAACATTAAAAAAAAAAAGAAAAGAAATGCAAGTTCTTGAGGCCCATCCCAGATCTATTGAGTCAGAAACTGGAGGTGGAGCTCTGAAATGTGTATTTTGACAAGCCCTCTAGATAATTCTGACGCATGCTAAATTGATGCATGCTAATTCTCTAATTAAATAGATAATTCTCTCATTAGCTTGCTAGGAATATCCCGGATGATCTGTACCTAAATATTTTAAGTTATTTGCATTTTATGTTAAACACTTTTATATTCTAAAATTTTGTTTCTACATCTAAAAATTGTAATGAAACAATTAGCACATTTTCTTGGTAAGCAAAAATAATTTACACAAATACACTTTCGGTAGATGTTAAATTGTTAATATATATTTTAAATGATAGTTTTATAATTATACAGTAAAACCTTGGTTTATAAGCATAATTCATTCAGGAAACATGCATGTAATTCAAAGCATTTTGTATATCAAAGCGAATCTCCCCATAAGAAATAATGGAAACTCAGATGATTTGTTCCATAGCTCAAAAATATTCATATAAAAATGATTACAAAACTGAAATATAATGCAAAATAATAAATCAAATACAAAATATAAAGAAAAATAAACAAATTAACCCACACTTACCTTTGAAAGCCTTCATGGCTGGTGTTCTGGAGACAAGAGAGAGGAGGGTTATTGTGTAGGACAACTTTCACTATCACTAACAGAATCACTGCTAATTATTGACTGAATGGAATCTTTTTTCTTTTCATGCAACTTTAACAAGGAAGCTATCTAATGAATGACACTTGCTTTTGCCTCCTTTTGAGGATTTCGCGGAAATGTGACATTGCATCATGAAACAGGGTCATCATTCGCACTGCTATGGCCTTATTCAGGTGGTGCTGTTGCCCTCAGTGTAGATCCATCAGTTCATCCAGTGATCAACTCTAGACTTTTGGCATCGCTCATTTATCAAGTTAAAATTTATTAGAAATGTTTGCTCCTCTTGCGAAACACTCGCTAGAACAAGTTACTCACTATCGAAGGTTTTACTGTACTTTAAAAATAAGTTGCAATTACTGAGGCAAGGTCTCTGTTCATTATTCTTAATGTAACCAGAGTAGATTATGCCAAAACAAGTTTTCTGAGTCAGACAAACATTTTCATAGGCATTAAAACACATACTTTAAATTCTTACAGCCACATACATGTGGCTATACTACTTTGTAATGTGTGTTATTTGTAGGACTTCAAAATAATACTTGATTTTTACTTTTTCCATTAAGACAAGTACTATCTACTGTCAAAAATATTGAATTCAGTGTTATTTACCAAGTATACATTATAGGTTTTTAAAAAAAACATAATCCAATGAACACTGGATTTAAAAACTGGTCAAGGCACCCAGAGTGGAGAACATTACCATTCACACTAAAAAAAAAACAATTGCTATGATTTTTACTATACTCAATCAAGTTGAAACTTCCACTGTCTGATTCTGCTTATTTTAAAAGCCCATTTGGCTCATATTAATTTTTCCTTACCCATGTGCATGCTATCTGATTTGGCCAGTGGCTCTTGCTAATTCACAGTGACAGTTTTGAATGATGTCATTTTCTATCATTTCTGAGTTCATTGCATTTAATGTTCAAAAATATGGTGAAACTATCATAATAAAGAAGCATAATCTCAGGAAGACATTAACAAATATCATTTATAAGGTATTTCTGCTGAACAACTGTAAAAATTTAGCTCCATCTTCTTTTATAGATTATATTTCAATCAAAACCAAATAGCACTGCCAGACCAAGGCCATGACTCATTATATATCTTCTGTTTATTAACCATTTGATTCTCACTGCATCTGTTGTCGAAAGCAAGAAAGCAAGAAAGCAAGAAAGCAAGCAAGAAAGAGGAAAGACCTCTAGTTGGAATTTAAAATTTTCTATGTGACCTCATTTTTTCTAAATACACTTTGATAGGGACACTGGGTTGTTCAGTAAGTTAAAAATCCTACTCTTGATCTCAGCTCAGGTCTTGATCTGAAAGTCATGAGTTCAAGCCCTGAGTTGAATTCCACTCTGGGCATCTCACACACACACACACACACACACACACACACACACCACACACACACACACACACGCAGTTTTATAATGCCTGACTCTTTTATAGGTCATTTCCTTACTCAGAATGCTCTCCTCTTTTACCAATATATACCATTTATCAACTCAAACCCTTTCCATTTTCAAGGTCCAACTTAAGCCCCTTGTAGAATGTCTTTTCTGTTTAGTGTCACTCATGTAGCATTCTTTTTTCTCAGAACCTTTGTACAGATATCACAAACATTAGTCTTATAAGGCATCACTTTGAATTATTTTTTCATTTTATGTGTCAATGCCCTAATTCTTCAAATAAGCTTTAAGGAAATTAGTCAGGTGTGAAGTGTAAGTCCATAGGCTCTGGCATGTCACTGGCCTCAAATTCTTCTTCAGTCAACCTTTAGGACTAATCCTCCTAATCAAGTTGTGTGATTTTAGGTCACTTAGGTCATTTGTGCTTTAGTGTCCTCATCTGTAAAATGATGATACATAAAGTACCAACCTTTTGAGAATTGATATGTGTAAAGAGTTGACTGATTTGAGACACCTGGGTGGCACAGTCAGTTAAGCGTCTGACTCCTGATTTTGGCTCAGGTCATGATCTCACCATTCATGAATTCCAGCCCCCCTGCATTGGGCTCTGTGCTGACAGAGTGGAGCCTGCTTGGGATTCTCTGCCTCCCTTGCTCTCTGCACCTCCTCTGCTCATGCTCTCTCCCTCTCTCTCTCTCAAAAATAAATAAATAAACATTTAAAAAAAATTAGTTGATTGATATAGCAATTATTATAAAGGCATATAGGAAAGAACAATAGAATGGCAGTTTTTTTTTTTTTTTAAATTTTTTTTTCAACATTTATTTATTTTTGCGACAGAGAGAGACAGAGCATGAACGGGGGAGGGGCAGAGAGAGAGGGAGACACAGAATCGGAAACAGGCTCCAGGCTCTGAGCCATCAGCCCAGAGCCTGATGCGGGGCTCAAACTCCCGGACCGCGAGATCGTGACCTGGCTGAAGTCGGACGCTTAACCGACTGCGCCACCCAGGCGCCCCTAGAATGGCACTTTTGAATATGAAACTTTTTTTCCCCATTTAACTAGCCTGGAAAGCTCATAATATCCTTATTGGTTTACTTGTTTGTTTTTCTTTATCAGTTTTTTTTAATGTTTATTTATTTATTTTTTTAATTTTTTTTTTCAACATTTATTTATTTTTGGGACAGAGAGAGACAGAGCATGAACGGGGGAGGGGCAGAGAGAGAGGGAGGCACAGAATCTGAAACAGGCTCCAGGCTCTGAGCTGTCAGCCCAGAGCCCGACGCGGGGCTTGAACTCACGGACAGCGAGATCGTGACCTGGCTGAAGTCGGACGCTTAACCGACTACGCCACCCAGGCGCCCCAATGTTTATTTATTTTTGAGACAGAGAGAGACAGAGCATGAACGGGGGAGGGGCAAAGAGAGAGGGAGACACAGAATCGGAAGCAGGCTCCAGGCTCTGAGCCATCGGCCCAGAGCCCGACGCGGGGCTTGAACTCATGGACCGCGAGATCGTGACCTGAGCTGAAGTCAGACGCTTAACCGACTGAGCCACCCAGGCGCCCCAATGTTTGTTTTTCTTTGTGAAATAAAAATGTTTTCAGTGATCTCAAAAGTCTATCCTAAATTTGAAATTCTACTGCTACTAAAACGTTATCCAATTGAGTCCTTTCCTCCTTCCTTCCTTCCTTTCTTCCTGTCTTCTTCCTTCCTTCCTTCCTTCCTTCCTTCCTTCCTTCCTTCCTTCCTCCCTTCTTTCCTTCTCTCTCTCCCTCCCTCCTCTTCTCCCTCCCTCGTATTTCTTTTCTCTTTCTCAGAATTAAAATTCTGAAATGCCCAAATAATGATCTCCACTATTCGATGAATTTTTGGAAAAAAGATTGTCATGTCTACTTGTTTTTGTTTTTTGTTTTGATCCATAGATAATTCTGTGTTTTCTATGCTCAGCACTTTTTAATAGTTAATTAATTGATAATCCTTTCAAGATAAACCATGCTCAAACTAGATTATGCTGAGCTACTTATGCAGCCTTTTACTCCTGCTTTCATTTTACTCACCTTTCCCTTCCTAAATGCATACAAACAGACATGGCATGCCGGGGCCTTTGCTATCCAACATTCTCTTAGTAGAGATTCTGAAATGAGGTTTAAAATAGACACCTCCTCTAGATGGACATAGTCTTGAGGCTCTTGGTATGGCTAGCAGATAATTGCTCCATGACCAAAAAAAAAAAAAAAAAAAAAAAGAAAGAAAGAAAAAGAAAAAGGCCTCCCTTCACGAGGTTGAAGCAGTCCAGTCAGTCCTGTAGTGTATGAGGCCACATAGCTTGGCAAGTGAAAAGTGGGCTACATATCAATGCCCTCTCAGCGGCTCTGACAAGGATCTTTGAGCAGTCCATAACGGTACACTTGTACAGTCATTCGCCAGGAAAGCTCTCTTCTTGATATTCTCACATATTTATTTCTCTTCAGGGTAGAAAACTAACCTTAACTATATATACTCACTTCGTTTCTGTTTTAAAACATTGCTTTTCCGAAAATAATAATAATAAATCAGGGGGGACTCTGTTCAGAAAAAAATGAGAATTTCTTGAGCATCATAATATAAAATGCAGAGAAAATACCTTGGGAAATATAACAAGAAAACAATTAACCAATCTAAACATTTTAGCTGAGGTCTGGATGCTAAATTAAATAACCTGCCTAGATCCTTCCCTTTTATGGTTCTGGTACTAGATATACTTCAATCTCTTTCAGTATCCAGGAACTGAAGGAGATGTGGTTCAGTTTTAAATGTGCTTGAATTAATTCTGGGGACAGGTATTTGGGTAAGTAAGAGAGACATGTTTCAAAAAATTGAAATCTCTGGTTTTTCATAGGTTCTAGTATAATATTAACACTTTATATGCATAATGTCAATCTTTGTATTGAGTTTACTCAATCTTATTATAATATGAAAATGGTTTTTGGAGAGCTTCGCATTCTACATTATTCCCGTAAGAAATTTGAAAGGAACAAATGTGCAGAAACAACTACTTGAGATTGGATAAGTATATATTGGGTGATTTTTCTGATTATATTTTTAAAATATTGCTCCCAGACTCATGTACACATTTGGAAAAACTAACTTCACATATTTATTATGTATATTTTAAATGGGAGAAATACCATTAAAGTCCATGGAGTAAACATGTAGTCATTTTGTAAATTATTTATCTGGAAACCTCAAGAGCTTTTGCTGCTGTTTCATCTGTCAGTTAAATTTGTTTTAGTGGTATAAGTAATAGTTATGTGATATTATTGTACAAAGTAGTCATGAAAATATGTACAATTTACTTGTAAGACTGTTCAAATAAATAAAGATATAAGGGTGTATACCGTCTTGATCAATGCATATAACTCTGCAAGTGCCAATCAGCCTTTTGCTTATTCTTCTACGTGAAAATGTACACACTAATTTAACATATCCTTTTTTGTTCATTTTTAGAAAATGAGTTATATGTCACAATTTCAAAGTTTATAGACATTTGTAATTTCATACAATCTTAAGAGTTGCATTTGAAGAATTTTACAGATTCTTGAATTAATTATTATTAAAACATCATGTAACATAATGAAGCAATCTAAAAATAATCCATCAACTTTTTTAGTAGACCAAAAAAAAATACACAAAGATAATGCACTAATATTAATTTGTGTGTGTTTTTCTTTTTTTTTCTCTCTCTCTTCTTATAAAGACATCAGTCATGTTGAATTAAGAGTCTACCCTTATGACCTTATTTAACCTGATTTCCTCCTTTAAGGCCCTGTCTCCTCCTCAAAGGCCCTCCTTAAAGGCCCTGTCTCCTTAAAGGCCTTGTTGAAGGTTAAGGCTTCGACATATGACTATTAAGGGGACCTAATTCAACTCATAACACCATGTAATTGGTGGCTAGTTTAATTTAACTAGGGTGTGGTATGGACCCTGCTTTGCTAGGACCAAATAAAATGAAAGTAATAGAGATAATGAAGTAAGACTACTGGTAATGAAACTGAATTAAAGAATCTAAGTTTAGGAATAGACAAGAAGGATATAAAAAGTGTAAATAGAAGAAGCATATATAAGAGGTATAGGTATAAGTAGGTTCAATTGATGTTATATGCAGATAAATGGCTACTCTGAGCTTATGTGAATTTCTAAATTAAAGGAGGCCTTGGTCTTTATGTCAGTTACTGGGTCTTATCTGGAATTTCAATCCATTCCAGGGAATTCCTAGAAGCTTCAGATTCAATTCATGTTCTCCAGAATTTATCAAAGACTATCAGTTGTAATCTCTGATTACATAGAAACCAATTGCATATTTAGGTATAATCAACTAACTGGCTCACCACCTTCCGCATGCGCCAAACATGCCCTCCATATTATGATATGCTCAGCATCTAGAGTAGCTCCTGAAGCATATTAGACTCTCCAAATATGCTTATTGAATCATTTGGAAATAAATTTAATTCTTCATATCTTTGCTAAATCAAATTTCTACTCTTGGTACAGTTATGCGGTAGTTTTTAGAGAAATTCTTTCTATAGTAATTTAGCTTTGAAACATTTGTGCTATTGGATTTTATTGGCACAGTCAGCCCGTTGCAAGTTCACTGGTTCATATGCTAGGATGTTTTCTGATTCCTGCAGGGGAGCAAAGTGATTCCCAGAACATAGAATTGTGCTATTATTCTAGCTTCCTTTACTTATTCTGAGAGCAACTCAGAATCTAGACATTAAAGGAAAGCCCCAAATTTCAAACACAAAAGTGACAAGAACTTCCATTTTCTTGACATTCTCCTGGGGGAATAGTGGCTGTTATTAGGTTGGATTTGACAGCATTGATTGATTGTCAATTTGATTTAAGAGCACAATGCCCCCCCCCCTTTCATTTTATTCTTGCCAAGGACCCTGTACAATTTCACTAAATTTTTTTATGCAGCCTTCACTTCACTCACCCCCATGTATCCTTCCTTGCCACTTACATATTTGGAAAGGGGATAGTTTAATAATATGGCAGTTTAAGTAGAAGCCAATTTTTATTTTTTTCTCCTGTGCTTTATTGTTAGCCAGCTTTTTAAAAAGTTCTTTTCTGTTTCTGTGTCATATGAAGCCAACTCCATCTCCTTCTAATCTAAATAATTCTTTGCAATAATTTAGCCTCATCCCAGTCCCCAGTGTTGTTCTGACCCTTAGCCAATATTTGGTTTGAGTTCTGTAGATTTCCAGTTAGATGCAGGTGGCTTAGAACCAAAGAGAATCTCCTGAAGCCATTGTTTCCAATCCAGGGCTGGCAGAAAAACTCAATGCTAGACAAATGCTGTCTTTTCTGTTCTTCAAAATTTCAAGATCTTCCAGTGTTATTCAAAGTTATGCTGTGTTTACCTGGAGTACTATGTTCTTTCTTAGTTTTTATTTGGAAAATTTCAAACCTATAGGGGAAAAGAAAAGACTAAAATGAATACTGTATAGTCTTCACTTGGATTCACCTTCTATTGATATCCCACAATGTTTGTTTCTCTCACATGTTCATTCCTTCTCACACCGTATAAGTTTTCCTCTATCTTCCTATCTATCTATGTATCTATGTATCTATCTATATATGTATCTATTATCTATCTATCTACCTATCTATCTATCTATCATCTATCATCATCATCATCATCATCATCATCATCATCATCTGCCCATCTCTTTATCCAATTTGAAAAGTCAGTGGAAGCATCATACTTTACCTCAGGAAGATTCCTACAAAACATCATAGACATGTATTTGTCCAATGCTTGAAAAACTTACTAAAAAGCAAACAGGAAACTACATATCAATATGTTTATGTAACAGAAAGGGATGTTTCCATTTAATGACTCACCCGTGTGTGTGTGTGTGTGTGTGTGTGTGTGTGTAGACCAAAAGTCTCTATTGACTAAGGAACATGTGGAAATAAATAATACTTGCAGGAGATACACACACACACACACACACACACACACACACACACGTGTGTGTGTGTGTATAAAATTATTTGACATGTGAATAAAGCATACTTAAAAGTTAAAATGGCAGAGGCATAAAAAGAAGTGCATTCTTGAGTTTTAAAATGCATCCCTTGCCAATTAGTCCTGAACCCAAGAGAACTGAGCTAGAGCTGAGCTGGCACTTTGCCATGACATGAAGAAAACTAGGGCTCTGATGAATTTTGACATGGCGGCACTTGCGGTCTCCCAAGGGACCAGCACACGCTGCTTTTCCTTACTGAGGTAATAGGCACAAAACCTGCATTAAGTTATGTTTCCTGTCCATACTGGAGACATGTAGTTAAAGCACACTGAAGCACAGAAGGGAAGAGAGGTAGCAAAAGTGAGTCTGCTGTCTAAAAGATGTGTGTGGAAGGAAAAGAGAATATGGTTATTAGGAAGACACTCTCAGCCCTTTGTAAGTTAAAGGATATCTTTTCTTTCTGAGAATCTACTGGTGGCATGGTTCTTTTTCCAGTAACTAATGAATGGCTAAAATTGTTTCACTTCCGTAGTAGTCTGGGTCTCCTGGGCTTTCTGGATCTGGAGCAATCACCCTAAGAATAACTGAGAGGCCAGAGAAATGAGGAAAAAGCAAATGTAGGGCATTCTGCACCAGGATGACTCAGGGAGGTAAAGTATGTGTCTGACCTAATGGAGTTGATGAGCACCATCTCAGTGACAGCCTGAGCTGCCTTCTATACCAACTGGGCTTCTTAGTCACCTCTTAAGGAAATTCTCTGGCTTGCAAGGTAAACTTTGAAAAAGCAAGGCTAGGAATGTGATCTGATGGAGATAGGAGAAGAGGCAGGGGTAGACAGCCTGTCACCCTAGGCACCATCTTCTTACAGGTATATCAAGGACATCCCCTGGTTTGTAATCTGCACACGTTCTTCCTTCCCTTCTCTCTTTCTCTTCCCCAACCCTTGTGCCGCTCAATTAAAAGTAAACTAAACTGAAGGCCCACATCGAAATTTTGTGTTTTAGCATCTCAAAAACAGAAGCATACATAATTACACTGTGTCTTTTTGCTTTCATTCAGTTAAGCTACAGAACTTCATAGTTGGTAAATATTCAATTTTTTTCAGTTAGTCCACACATGCCATCATCATCATCATCACCATCATCATCATCATCATCATCCACAACAAATGTTATTATATATAGTTCCTGTCATCAATGGACTTAAAGTATATTTTGAGCACATTTATATAGATACAAATGTAAATATATATATACATATAGACATATATAGTCTGTTATAGCTGTCAAATGAATAGTATCAAACAAAATATTCTATTGGTGCTCAAAGAAGGAAGATCCTATAAGGATGCAAAAGTTTGGGGAAGTCCTCACAGAGTCATCATATACCTTAAGAAAAAAAAGAAAAATTGAAAGATATTCCATACAATGTTTTTCTAAGGTAAAGGTCTAAACAGATCGGAAGGGATAATTTGGAAAGTCTGAAAGATTGATCTTTTGATAATAGCGAGTTAAATGTTTTGTAATGATTTTTAATGTAGCCTAAAAGAAGTTATGCAGCCAAGAGAAGTTCTTGAGAGGGAGAAAAACATATTACCACCATGGTTTAAGAATGTAAATTCAGGGTGCCTAAGTGGCTTAGTCCGTTAAGCGGCTGACTCTTGGTTTCTGCTCAGGTCATGATCTCATGGTTCGTGGGATCAAGCCCCGCTCTGTGCTGTCAGTGCAGCACCCTACCTCTCTTTGACCCTCCCCTGCTGTCTCTCTCTGTCTCTCTCTGTCTCTCTCTCTCTCTCTCTCTCTCTCAAAAAGTTAGGAAAAAAAAGAATTCAAATTCATTGTCATTATGCAGAATGGATTAACTAGAGGTGATAATGAAAGAAAGGAGCTCAAAGATATAGAGTAAAAAATAATCAAGTGCTATGGGAAAGAAAAGGAAAAAACAAGAAGGATATAGTGGCAGATAAAATAATATCGGTTAGTGGATGGTTAGCTTTAAGAAACAAGAGAGAAAAAGGAGTGAAAGATAACTCCCAGTTCCCAGGCTTTGATGACTAGGAAGTATGGTGATAACCTTAAGCCCTACAGGAAACGATAGTTAGGGAAAGATAGCTTCAGGGTAAAGAATAGAAATCTGAGTTGCTTCTTGATAAGTTGTTTACTAGAAAATAAAGGACTTGGAACTATTAGACAAAGTTGTCAAGGTTGGAAAGTAGTTCTTAGAATCATTGATACAGAAATGGTGATCCACATGTCTCATATTGAATCCCTTTATCAAAGGCTACTTACCCCCTTCTCTCTTTCACTAGATTATGCTTCCAATGTTCTTTGTTAGTACCATGTGGCCTCGGAGACTGTGCAAACCAGTGATTTGTTCTACGGATCTACCTGCCTGCTCTGTAACGTGCAGGTGGATCTTTAAATGGACATTCGTGGCTTCTCCTGCAGTTTCCTCGTGCCCATATGTCTTATTATAATAAACACATCACTGGGTAAGCTTTTCAGATGAAGTGCCTCCACTACTGAGAATGTCTGCTTGTGCTCTTTGTCATCTTTATTAATTCAAGTTGAAACTTCACAGTTTTGGTCAGTCTCTTCTCCCAGTTTGGTAGTTGGTGTTTGGGGTATTTTCGTGTTTAATTGAAAACAGAGCATGACACACACCACACCCCCCCCCCCCATATCACTTGTTTCTTTTACTGTTATTTGTCTGTTTCAAGAAAGGGAAGTGAATCAGAACTCAGCAATCATAGTTTTCTGAACTATGTTTGAACGTAAGTTTTACTTCATTTTAGTTTGACTTACCTAGAGGATATTAAATGTTGGCACAAAACTGAGATGTGAGAGGAAATTCTAGATCCTACTTCATAGGTTTTTGCATTAAGATATTGTTCTGTCTGGAGAATTGGAAAAGAGGATCCAAACCTTTTTTTATATCCAACTATATGAAACAGTCTGAGTATTCCTTGTTGATATCTAAGTGAACAGATTCATAACAGGAAAGTGTTTAATTTTACTGGGACCTCTCCCATCTAGAAAACATTGGAAAACTATCACAGCTATTTCTGTGGTAGCAGGATTTCTTCTCTGTATTCTATAGCTATTCACGCGTGATTATTGAGAGGGAAAACATATCTATTGCTACATTCTTGAAAAACTTTTTCTCAATTTTGGTATGCTAATGTTCATAGCATTATATCTGCTTTATTGAAGTGGCTTACCTCTGTATCAATTATTGAAAGGCTAAGAAGATTAAAATATATTTGGGGTGAATTATAAATTCTTTCATACATTTTTGAGAGGTTCAATAAAGTTTATAATGATAAATATGTTCTTTGAAAACCTGAAACTATTATCCTCTACTTGGATCACATTGAAACTTAAGAATCCAAAGGAGGCAGAAAGTTTTATTGTAAAAGCTTGATAAATAAGAGAGTGAGAGAATGAACTACTAGGATAAAAAAAATAACCAGGACCTTAATTATTTTTTTTTTCATAGAGTGAGGTTATTTTCCCTGAGGACTTGCCTTTTCCATTATTTCATTTTACCTGCATGGTTTCCTATTCATGTTAAATGGAGGAACGCTATAGCTCATATTTTTCTTTTGCAAAGACTGCTTATTCTTTAATAAGGACAGGTAGTAGTTTCTTTGTGGAGCTAATTGACTTTCTTGCTGTGCACATAGAACCTTACAGCTAAACTAATGAATTTTAGATAAATAATGGAAGTTTCTTAACTTTATACAAGTTTCATCAAAAGATGTTGGTATTTAATCTGATACAGATTCAATAGAGAAATAATTTTACTTACTAAAATATTGCAAAACAAACATTTATCTGTAGGTCTGTTTTTTAAAACTGAAATGTGCTTTCTGCAAAAAACATTAAGTAGTTCATAGATTCAGGCTAGTACATGAATGCATCGCATAAAAAACTGAAAACTATATTAGTACTATTCATCTTAGTTTTGAATCCTGGAAAAAAGACCTGTCGTCCAGAAAACAAATATATATATATATATATATATATATATATATATATATACACACACACACACACACACACACACGTATGGAAGATATATGTATATCCACCATATATATATATATATATATATATATATATATATATATGGTGTATACAATTAGTAAAATGAAGCTTAAAAATGTTAACTTGTCCAAAGCTACAAAACTAATAAGTTTCCGAGTGCATAGACTCCAAAGGGGAACTAGTGATTGGGTTAGCCAAGGAGCATGAATTACAAAGGAATATGGATTTTATACAAAGCTACAAGATGAATAGCCTGGAAGTTACTTTGGACATGAAGCAGATGTTAATGCCATATATCAAAACCAAGAATAGGTTCAAATTCAGCCAGTACCTTTTATAATCAGCCTTGGAGTTTGCCATGATTAATGAAGCTACTACTTGAGGAATGCTGATTTTTAATGAAATCATGCTTAACAGCAAGTTAGATTAAAAATGTGTTAAATAAAATAAACTCCCAAGAGGAAAAAATTTTGCCTTTTGACTTTGAGCACAATGTCCACCTACTCCAACAGTAAAAATGATAAAAACAAAGTGCACTATATAATTGAGACTAAATAAGTATTTATTGAATAAATTGCTATGAAGTATTTCACTTAATTGCAATGTTACAAAAATATAAGACTTAGTTGCAATATCAATAAAGATAACTATATAGATAGGTACCCCAGGTAATTATTTGAAGATTGAATAACTAAGTTCTAGAATCTTTACCACAAATTTGCTACTTTATATAAACCTTACATGTTTTAGTAGTATTATATAATTTCAATGCAAATTAAGACTTTTTCATATTGATCCTAAAAAAAAAATTTGTATTTCTGGTTCACACTATAGCTAAATGTGAGAAGGAAAAGAGCTTCAGAAACTTCAAGATCTCATAGACCGTGCACAAAGTGGATGTTGTATATCTATAGAGAGAGAAATCATGATGGATAGTACTTCATATTGATATATAACTAATATAAATCTGATTTTTGTTTTCTATGGGGTGACATAAATTCAAGGTATGGAAATGTAATTTTAGACATAAAAATAAGAAAAGATCTATTTATATTTGTTGACATTTGTCTTGGCCTCTGAAGTTGCTCCAGCTGAAATTAAGCCATTTTACTTTAGCTTATAAAAAATTCTTGAATTACATGCGTTTTCTCATGTATAGACCCAATTGTGTGCTTGGGAGTGGCACTTCAGTCCACACATTTCTGGATCATCATAGCTGCATGTTCAAAGTTTTAAAGAGAAAAACTAGTGTACAACTAGGATGTCAAAAGTCATGTGTGGGGTCTTGCATGTTCAGAGAGTGTTGCCTATACTGTGGTTCTAGTATGTAGAAGACAACATATAGCCTTTATAGCTTTATAGTTGTCAGTAAGCCTCTCTAACTCTTATCCCAAGCTCCGGCTGCACAGGAGGAAACATCCAAGTATCCTCAAGTGTTACACTTATCTCCTACTGAGAAAATACTATATTCCACTACTTGTGATGAGTGTAGTTAATCATGAAATAAAGTGAGGTTTCTATATAAATAAAATGACAGTTCAGCCCAGAGAATAGAAGCAAATCAAGACATTGATTCTTGGTGTTTCTCTGGAAAAGAATTACATCCACATTCACCTCAAAATAGTACTCCAATATAATTATATTGAGTCAGATAGCATTACCTTATGCTTCTGGATTATTTTTCATCACTTTTCTTAACTATATTCGTGGACAGGCAAAATTCTGAAAACCACCCTCACCCTCCGCCCCAAGATGCACCACCTAATTCCTGAAACTTGTTAATACAGTAAGATCCCACTTCCGTGATTATATGTCATGTTATTTATTTAGTCCAGTTGACCTCATGATAGGGAAATTCTCTGTATGGCCCTGACCTAAACAAAGGAACCCTTAAAAGCAACAGAAGAAGGCGGAAAGTAAAGGCAGAAAGATTTGAAACATTAAAAGTACTCAACATGCTATTGCTGGCTTTAAAGATAAAGAAAGCCACATAAAAAGAAATACGAGAAACCTCCTGGCGAAGAGAATGGCCTCCCCCTGACAGTCAGAAAGAAATCAGGGATGTGAGACCTGAAACCACAAAGAACTGGATTTTTCCAATGCATTTAATGAGCTTGGAGGTAGACACTTTCCTAGAGCCTCCAGGCAAGACCTCTGCCGATACCTTGATTTTCCTGCTTAGTGGTACCCTGAGCACAGACCCAGCCAAACATGCCCAGACTTCTGACCTACAGGACTGTGATCTAATAAATGGGTGTTGTTTAGGCTACTAAGTTTGTGGTAATTCATTATGCAGCACTAGAAAACTAATATGATATACTTGCATGTTTTGTGTTTTGAAAGATGAAAAAAGTTATTAGAGCATTCAGATCCTCAAGTCTTTAAACGCAGTGAATAGTCATAGGAACAAAATTATCATAACTTTCTAAATAGAAATTCAGGGTTGGACTACACTGGAAAAATGTATCTTCAGATATCCTCTGAAACTTCACACCAATAACAGACATAAAAAAAGTTGTCTTTGGATGAAGTTAGTAAGAATGACACATTGAATTCTTCCAATCATAAAAATAGAATTCTTGTTATTTCTACCTTCACAAATCTCATTTTCCCCCTTACTAATATTCGGTATTCCAGGATTATCTACAGGAAAGAAAACTGGAGCCTCACAAGTGTAATTTTTGGAAATATTGGGAGGCTACATTTTCCTGCTTCTCTTGCAGCTAGGTTGAGGCCATGTGATTGATTTCTTGGCAATGGAAAATATACAAAAATAATGCATGTCATTTCCATATGTGGCCCTTAAAAGAGATAGTCAAACCTCTGGGTTTTTTCTTCCTCTTCCGTGATGATATCAGTGAACATTTGTTTAAGATAGTAGCTTCACAAAATTAAAAAAGAAAAAGAAAAAGAAAAAAAAAGCTTAGATTTCTGAGTTACTGCATGCAAGAAAGCCCCCGATGAAACCTTACAGACCCACACCAGAAAGAAATCTTTATAATGTTAATATACTGAATTGGCAGCTTCAGTTGATTTGTTGTAGGAACTAGCATTAATCTATCTCCTTTCATATTCTCTCTTAAAACTATGATGTAGCTATAAGTAGTCTCACAAATCAATAAATCGCTGCTATAAGTATCTTAAAGTTTAATACATCATTTTCTCACCCTACTAACTCTAGCACTATCCTAGAGACTGGCAAAAAGTGTATGGGAAGTAAATAGTTTCAGATGAATGAAGAAATGCCTTGCTTTTCTAGAGATAATCTGCTCTTCACTAAGGAATATCATGCAGTCTACCTAACATTTCACTAAGATGGCCTATAGTCAACAAAGCTTTGTCAGACAACTGCTCTGAAGGCCTAGACTCAGAGAACAAATACAATAATCCCCTGAACTTTACTTACTATCTACATTGTCCAAGGCTTTTGTTCTAGAAGACGATTATAACTATACTTACTAAAAATTTTCATATCCTCCAGATTACAATAAGGTTAGCAGCCATAATAATAAAGGTAAATATACTTTAAAAAATACCATTTGGGGATTAAAAATAACATGGAGAGGTTGCTGGGTGGCTCAGTCGGTTGAGTGTCTGATTCTTGATTTCAGCTCAGGTCATGATCTCACGGGTTCTTGACTTTGGCCCTGTGTCCGGCTCTGTGCTCACAGTGTGGAGCCTGCTTGGGATTCTCTCTCTGCCCCTCCCCTGCTTGTGCTCTCTGTCCATCTCAAAATAAATAAGTAAACTTTAAAAAAGAAAAGAAAAAAAACCATGGAGTTTTCTAACATTAGCTGTGTGCTAATTTTGGACTGCCTAATCGAATATAAACCAATATAGGTAAAATAGAAAATCTAAAAATCTAAAGCACATATTTATTCTGAAAACATGATAAATGTCACCATGTACTAAAAACTGAATTCATATGCATGGTATAAGTAGCAGCTGAAGTGAAGTGATGGGAAGTTCAACTCCTAACAGAAATCAAAAGTACTTTTATGTTTGCAAGAACATAAGCCAGGCTCAACACAGCAAACCAGGGACTCAGAAGAAGAGCCTCTAATTGTAATAAAAAGCACAAATAGAATATGACCACTATCTGGTGCTCTTATCGGAAACTGGCTGTTTAGTTTAGGTTTCAGGAAGGAGCAAAAATAGGCTAATAGCCTCAAACTGGGACAAACTACCTAATGGGTCAGCACCTGGATTTGCAGGGTCCACAGGATGCAGAGCCCTCAATTGTTAATTTATGATCTTGTCTCAGACAGGTACTTGAGGAGAACAGGTAGAGACAATTGAAAATTGATATATCCAGGAGAGAAAAAGTTTTCCTAAGAGACAAAAAGTTGCCAACAAACAAAAATAAAACACATTAGTCAATTCAATCCTGAAAACTGCCAGAAAAATATATCATATAAGCCAACAATCCAAATAAAATACAAATAAAGCAATTAAACAAATTAAATAATTCACTCCCAGAAAAAAGAAAGCAAGCGATTTTAAAAAAAGAAATTCTTGACCAAAAGCAATGAAAATGCACAGGAAATAGCAGTACTGTAATCAAGAACAGATTGATATGAAAAAATCAGAAATATATGAGCTATGACAATATGAGCAATTGAACTTATTCATATAATTATTTGATAAAATTAAAACTCATTCAGGACGCCTGGGTGGCTCAGTCGGTTGAGCATCCGACTTTGGCTCAGGTCATGATCTTGTGGTTCCTGAGTTCGAGCCCCTCATCGGGCTCTGTGCTTACAGTCCAAAGCCTGGAGTCTGCTTTGGGTTCTGTGTCTCCCTCTCTCTCTGCCTCTCCCCGACTCATGCTTTGTCTCTGTCTCAAAAATAAATAAACATTAAAAAAAAAAAACCTCATTCATGAAAAAACTCTTAACAAAGTCATACTAAAATGCTCTGTAAATGAAATAAACACTAGAAGGGACACAGCTGAAATTAACATTAGTGAACTGGAAGATAGTAATTAGAAATACAACCAGGGTCACTCAGTTGGTGAAGCATCCAACTTTGGCTCAGGTCATGATTTCTCAGTCAATGAGTTCAAGCCCCGCATCGGGCTCTGTGCTGACAGCTGAGAGCCTGGAGCCTGTTTCAGATTCTGTGTCTCCCTCTCTCTCTGCCCCTCCCCTGTTCATGCTCTGTCTCTCTCTGTCTCAAAAATAAACAAACGTTAAAAAAATGATATAATTGTCTACCTAGAAAATCTAAGAGGATCTAAAAACAAAGCTACTGAGTAAGGTAAAACAACATAATCAATTAAACGTCAAGAGATCTTTATAGTACAATAATCTCCAATTAGAAAATACAACAAAAATGTTTTGGGTCCTCCCCCTCCAGAAAATAAGTTAAGGTTACTATGAATGAATATAATAAAAGATGTGTGAGAGCTTTATAGAAAAAAATTGTAAGGACCTAAAAGAAAACCTGTGTAAATTGAGGGATTTACTGTGTTGATACATGTCATAAAAATGTCAAGTGTTCTCAAATTTATCTATAATTTTAATTCAAGTCCACTGAAAGTCTCAAAAGGATTTTTGAGACTTTTCTGAGAGTTGAAAAACCGATGAAAGAGTCAGTGTTCAAGAATAATGAAAACAATGTTGAAGAAGAAAAACAACAGATGGAACTTAATTCACTTTAAGGTAAAATTATGATAAGACTACAGCACTGGAAATAGTGTGATATTAGTATAGTATAGAAACGTAACTTAATGGCACAAAACAGAAATAAGTTATTAACCCAACTGTGTTTGGAAATACAGTGTAAAACAGAGGTGGCCTTACCAATCAATTGGAAACAGATGATCTACTGAAAATGTGTTGTTGGAACAATCACTTATCCATGTGATATAAAAAATAAAATTAGATCCCTAATTCCCACTATGTATCTAAATCAATTCTCGGGATATTGAACACCTAAGTAACAAACAAAAAACTTCACACCCTTAGCTGGAAACGTAGAAGAATGCTTCATTTTTTTCAGTAGAATGAATTTATCAAAGAAATAATAAGTACCGTAAAAAATGACAAATTAAACTATGTCTATTTTTAAACGTTTGGTGTCATAAAAAACACCATAAACAAGGTTGAAAAGCAAGGATGTTATAAGATATTTGACACATCTATAATGTCCAGATTTAAGTTCCTAAAATACATAGAGAACTTCTACAAATACAGATGAAAAAGATTACAGACAACCCAGTAAATTTGAGCCTTGTCAAAGTAAAAGAACACAAATAAATAGAAGAGGATGACCTAATGGCCCAAACCACAAAAAGCTCAACAACCTCAGCAGCAATCTCGAGAATGCAAGTGGAAACAACTTGATCATGTGTTTTCAACGAACAGATTTTCCAAAATTAAGTCAGAAAATAATAAAAATTGATGAGTATGCAGTACGTGCATAAGTTATTGAGGAAAGAGGGTAGAATCTGATTTCTCCGTCACTGAGGGCAGGGATGAAAATTGGTACACATATTTTATTTTAAGATTAATTTGACCATATTTAGAAAGGTTGAATTATATGAGTGCAACAATTTTGCTTCCAAATGCACCCCCCAGTTAATCTGAAGCACAAGCCACAAGGTGATATCGGGAAAAGATGTTCAATGCAGAAATTTCGTAGAGGAAAAAAACCTGAATAATATTTAAGTGTCTAGGGACTGAGGGGTAAATAAAATACAGTACTTCATATTCAGAATACAATGATAGAATGATCTGATTAGATATCTATGTTTAAAAAATATATTTTAAAACAATAAAATGAAGTTTGGCATCAAGATCTAGCGCACAAAATATTCTCTGTTCTTTACCAGTACTTTTCTATAAAACTTTTGCTTTGAGTTTTTATAAACCAAATTCAAACCCATGGCTGCCTCTTGGGATGGAAGGAATTTTTAAACCTCAGAAAGATAAAGAGAATTTAACTGTAATGAGATGGTTTGTATCTTTCCTGTATTAAAAGATTTAAAGCCAATATGACAAAAGTTAACATTTTCTTTTGGGTTATTTGGTGGATGGCTATTTTATACCCTTGCAGTCATCTGTGCTGCTGTTTTGGTTCCATAAAATGTGCTGGATGTGAAGTTTGCCACATGATTTATTTCTGTCATACCTTTGAAAGATTAATTCCTAATTTATAACACCTGGGATGATGAGTTAACACACGATAATTATAAAACAGTCCCAGTCTCCCATCAAGTGTTCAGAGGATAGAGTCTGAATAAGTACGCAGGCGAGAAGACTATATGGACCTCTTGACAAGAGCAAACAGTGTACATAACACCCTTCATAGTCTCATGACAGTATTCTAAATACCACGATTTTCCCTGAGGAAAAGGATGCATCTTTGGAATGTACATCTCTAATCAATATTCTCTGAGGCAGCAAACACATCGGCCACCTTCATACAGTTGGCAGAAACTCAGCTACATTCCAGTAATTAACTCAGTTTGGGTGAACACACTGGGAAGGGGATACAGAAAGGTTTCCTATCCCTCTCCCGTCAAGTAGCAGCCAGGGCCCGCTGTACAGGGAGAATCACATTCTGTCAGACTTGTAGATTCCTGAGCTCAGGACACAAACCTTACGTCCTTGGACAATGCCAAGCTCTTTATCTTATCTTTCCTTCCACTGACGCTGGAAGATTGTCTTTGTCCCATTTTCTATTGCAATAACTATGAATGAAATTTGGTATAAAACGGTTATGGAATTTCTGATTTATTAGATTCTAAAAGAATCCAATACTCTGTCACAACAGTGAATAGGAAAGAAATTAATTCTTTGCTGAATAGAATTGCTATTTAGCTGCTTTGTTTCTCTTTAAAGTATAGCCCAAATTGGAGTAATTATCATTGGAAGTCAGGAACCTAAAGTGGCCCAAATTATTTTTCTTGTTCAATTCAGTAATTGTACTCGCATAAATAACAGTATTTGTCTATGGAGCTCCAGACATTTCAGTTTGTTAGGAACTGTTTAAGCCAAATCAAATATTATTAATGCATGCACCAAAACAAAGGGGTAAAATAGGTTTCAAACAAGAGAATTAGAGAACAAAAAAATAATAATAATAAAGGAGAAGAAAGCTTATACAGATTATATCTGTGGGTGAAAATGTTACGGGCGTCATGAATTTAAAATTTTCATTTTTAACCCTATCTTGGTTTCATCTTCACTCCGAAAAATAACCTATATAAATTTTTCACTAGCACTTAATGTTAGATGATTTAAAATATCGTTTCTTTCAAAACCCTGAGAGCAGACTCTTTTCTTATATCAACTAATGCATGTAAGTGTGACCCATAATAATGTTTGGCAGCTTCTTGGCTGATCTGCATAATGAAAAAGAAAAACAAACCTGTAATACCTTGAATTCTGAATTGTGTCCTTTCCGCCTGTGTTGGGAAATTCTTTGCATCACCCTTTTATTACTTAACTGATCATGCAAATTTCAAGGTGTATGTTTACAAACATTTTGTTGTGTTTCTCATGCTATTAAGCATTCTGAAGCTTTCTCTTTCCAGGTTTCTATGGTAACAAGTGTATGGCACATTCATTAAAAAGAAGTTCTGTTTAATTGATCTACTAATGTATTGCTTAATAGTAACTGTTAAGCAGTCTTTTGTTTCCAAGTCATATTTAGGGTTCACCTATTTGCATAAAAACATTTCATTAGCTGAAACCAATTATTAATAGTAATTTTCTTCCTTTAGTTTTAAATAACTAAACCGTCATTGAGGTCTTCTGAATAGCAAATATTTGTAGCTTTCAGAACACACTTGCCGTATGAGCTTGGCTTGCTTTGTTTCTGTGAGCAGCAAGAAAATTATAGAGCTTGAAAATTTTGATCAAAGAAGGAAAAAAAATGAGAGGTCCCCTCCTTACAGTTGAAAGTTAGATATTCAGGGAAGCTAACTCTAGGCCACCTAACGTATTCAAAAACAATGATAGCTATTTGTTACTTTTAATATTAAAGTATACGAAGTACGGGGTGCCTGGGTGGCTTTGTCCATGGAGAATTCGACTTTGGCTCAGGTCATGATCTCCCGGTTTGTGAGTCTAGCCACCCCCACTCCCCCAATCCAGTTGGCTTTGCTGACAGCTCAGAGCCTGGAGCCTGCTTCAGATTCTGTGTCTCCCTCACTCTCTTGCACTCTGTCTCTCTCTCTCTCTCTCTCTCTCAAAAATAAATAAACATTGGGGCGCCTGGGTGGCTCAGTCGGTTAAGCGGCCGACTTCGGCCCAGGTCATGATCTCGCAGTCCGTGAGTTCGAGCCCCGCATCAGGCTCTGTGCTGACAGCTCAGAGCCTGGAGCCTGTTTCAGATTCTGTGTCTCGCTCTCTCTGACCCTCCCCTGTTCATGCTCTGTCTCCCCCTGTCTCAAAAATAAATAAAACATTAAAAAAAATTAAAAAATAAATAAACATTAAAAATTATATATGTTTACATGGTGTAAATATCAAATTTACCTTGGAACCTTTTTATGGTACTCAAGGGAAATCCTGACACTACATGTGTATTTAAAGATATATGAACTTACTTAGAATTAATGCCTGTAGGTATGAAGATTTTCAAGTAAAAGAGAAGTGTTGTTTTATTTGGGTTGAAATAATAAACAAATTATCTTAACAATGCAAACCAAAACACTTACAATTGATATTTATCTTTGAGTAAAATGAGGTTAAAGTGTGAAGGCACATAACCACATGTGTATGAGAATTTTTGTACATGTCTACACATTTTTGAGAGACAGAGAGTGTTTTAGAGTTATAGCTAGAAGTTGGTATATATTATATGCCAGCACCAAAGATTTATTCTAATCAGTTCGATAAATAGACTAATTCTCAACTACATATGTTGTTGTTAAAATATTAAGGGACTTGATTCTAAAAAGATAAGCTAAGAACCATAATTTGAATGCCAAATATGCACATTACTGACCAAATCTCTTTGAAATGCCAATTCAGTATGTCTTTAGACATACTCACTTATATTTTCAAAAATAATAATCCTACGTCTTTTATCTTTGACTCTACATATAGTCTTGTCCAGCTAATTCTTGGATTACTTTTATTCAAAGAATTGTTTTAAAATCAAATCATATGCCACTAAACGTAGTATTAGAATAGTTTATTAGATGCAATCATATCACCTTTCCAAACTTCCAGAAATATAATTAACACACACATTCTTTCTTTCTCTATTTCTCTCTCACCCTGTATTCTTGACCTCTGTGTGTATTTGCAGATACATTAAGAGCGTTAACATTATGCTACGATTAAAAAGCATTAACATTATGCTATGATTAAAAACAATGCTGCTTGACAAGATACTTTTACAATTCTTTTTGATGTCATTCAATTAAGAATGGATATCTTTTAAATTCTTACAAACTAAGTGGATATTCTCTGTGGAAGCTCTCCTAGTTTTCCGATAGATGTTTCCATTTTATAATATGAAGCACTAGTTTAATTTTGCTAAAGTAATAATGACATATAACACAAATAAGCTTAACATTAAATACATTATATTTCTAAAGTGTGTGAAAGTTACATTTATAATCTTTTCATGTGTGAGATCAGCAAATCAGTTGATGAAGAATGGAAAAAATTTTCATTCTGTTTGATTAAAAATATTTTGGGGGCACCTTGGTGGCTCAGACAGCTAAGCAACTGATGCTGGTTTTGGCTCAGGTCATGATCTCATGGTTCATGGGTTTGAGCCCCACTTTGGCTGACAGTGTGGAGCCTGCTTGGGATTCTCTCTCCCTCCTTCTCTCTGCCCTTCCTGTGCGTGCTCTCTCTCTCAAAATAGATAAATAACTTAAAAAATATATATGTATATATATTTTCATCAGAATATGACCAGATAAATGACAAACAAAAATTCAGTTACTGATTATATTAAATAAAGAATAAAATGGGGATCTTTTGTAAAGAAACTCCTGAGGGAGCATTGCTATCAGTGAAAAGAATTTTAGCTTAAAATACCATCATGGGTGTAACTTAATGGAGTCAGATGAAGACAGTATATCAGTATTACTTTGGAATTTTCTTATTTATGACAGATTAATAACACCCTTAACAAGATCCAAAATCTGAATTTGGACAATTATTTTCCCTAGTTTATCACAGAATGAGGAGGCGAGTTTTAACTCCAGAGTATTCAAAAATGAAATAGTATCTTTAATTTTGTTTTAAAACAGCAGTTTCTGAACTTGGGATTTCAGTATTCATTTCATTTTATTGTCAGCAAAATTAAATTCAGTGCATATTTACTTTAAATGTAAAATGCTCTTGCTATGACAAGTCAGTAACTAAAATTTATTAAGTAAACTTTAAATTTTTAATTGTCAGGTAAAATTTACAAGAAAAATATAAACTGAAAATAATCTAAAAGAATGCTGGCCTTCAAATAAATATCTCATTAAAAATTCTTTCTATATCCTTTATTCATGCTTTAGCAAAAATTTATTAAGGAGTGCTAGGCACTCCTTGCTATAGGCATTTGATATACAATGAAAAAAAAACCAAAAGAACAAAACTAAATCCCAAGCATACACACATCTATGCAAATACCTTTGCCTTCATTGACGTGTTCTAGCAAGAAGAGACTAGAAGTGAACCATGGATATAATAAATACCTGTGTTAGAAGGTGAAAAGAACTATAAAAAGTAGATAGAATAAAGAGGGTATAGTTGGAGGATCAGGAATGCCATAGATGGGGGAGTAGGAGGCTCAAGGCAGGCCTCTATGAAAGGTGAGATTTTACAACACAAGGGCGTGAAGGAGCTAGGCAAGTGGACATCTGGATGTGGAAGGTTCCAGAAAGAAGGAACAGCTACAGCAAAGGCTCTTAGGTAGGAATATCCAGGACTGGGGTACATGAATAGTAAGGAGGCTAGTGCAGCTATAGCTGAGTGAGCTGAGGGAGGAGAAGAGCTAATGCGGTTGGAGATGGGGCCCATCGGCTACAGCCACACAGGCTACTGCAAGGGTTTTGACATTTACTCTGGTGAAATGGGACACCACTTCATTGCAGGCTCTTCCAGTGTGGATATCACTTGGTCTCACTTAACTTGCAAAAAAAGATCATACTAGCTGCTCTTTAGAGAATAAACTGTACGCAGATTTTTCTGGTTAGTATGATCGTACAAAAAAGTGTCCCAAAACTTTGGGGCTTAAAACAGCCATTTTATGTCGCCATGATTTTGAGGCTCAGAAATTCAGGAAGGTCTCTGTTGGACAGTTTTCACTTGGGGCTTATCATGGCAGTTGCATGCCTAGAATGGCTGGGGCAGCACTTACTCAAAGGTTCACCTGGGCAGGATATCAAGGATAGCTCACTCACAGGGCTGAAAGATGATGCTGTCTGTTGGCTAGAGCTCAGCTGGAGCTGACAACCAAAGTACCTCCATGTAGCCTTTATAGGATAAGGTCTAAACTCTTTATAAGAGTTAGAATAAGTGTCCTGGTAGACAAGGACAAAGTAGTAGCTGCATGGCTCTTATGAGGTAGTTTCACAAGTCATATAGCATTAGCATTACTGCCTCCATATTTTAATGGTCAAAGAAATCCAAGCTATCCTGACTCAAGACAGTTGTGACAAAGCATGTGTAGCCATTACATTAAACCCTTTATGTTGCTTCATGGCTACTAATTATTTACATTCCCACAATAAGTCTAATATGTTCACTCCTTGGAAGACACTGTACTCCAAAATTTCCGTTACATTACAGCATCAGACTTGGGCCTGAGATCACCTAAATCTTATCTGGATACACATGAGGTTCCTCAGATGCAATTCCTTGGAAACAGCTCTTTGGGTATCATTCACTTTGTTCAGAAGACTTTATAAACAAGAGGACATTTTATCTAACCTTCCCCCTTATAGTCGGCATATAAGGTTAGGACAGGTGTAGGATCTGAACTGCCATTCAGTAGCAGGATATGAGAGGCACATTGCAATCACTGAGTGACGTTCACCGCCTTTTATTCCAAGAGAAAAAAATCAAAATTTCCTTCCAATAATAGAATCGAGCATAAAGTAAAGAATCTTAGGATATGTACTTGAGGTACAGAAACCTATGAACAATAAAAAAGACAAATTATCAGCTACATTTAGCATCACCCCCCTCATCACCACCTCCCCCCCCACCAATATATAGTTGTGGAATAGTAGCAAAGACACTCACGTTCAGAAATTGGGAGGAGAGAAACACAACAGTCATTTATCTGAAAGAATTTTAGAATCTCTCAGGCAGGAGTTTTGAGAATGGGGGTAGGAAGTCTTCCTTGATTAACACTCAGCCCATTGTTCTTCATGGCTCTTACCTTCAACCTTGGATAAGCCCTTTTTTTTTTTTTTTTTTTTCAAATCATCTTCCTTGACTACATGTGGAATGGGTATTGGAAAGTATGTTCTCTTTGGGAATTGAACAGATTTTTTAGACTATTTCCCTGTCATGGTTTTTCTTTTGGCAATACCTCCTAAAATCACATTCAGCTTCTTATATCTTCTATTTCTTCCAATCCACGTGCCAATCATATCCACAACTTTTTTTTGACACTTCTCTCTCTCCTTCCCTCTCTCCCTCCCTGCCTCTGTCTCTCTCTCTCTCTCTCTCTCAACTTAATTCTGGTTACCTTGACTGAATCCCTTGTCAGGAGAGAGCAAAATACTTAGTCTTTTTTCCACATTCAGTTTTCCATCTGAAAGGATTCATTGAGAAGCACCTTAATTTATTCAGGGCTTATAAAAAAGGTGTGACAGCTGTACCACAGATTTTATCATTACCACAAATTCTCACTGGCCTCTGCTAGTCATACATCTTCTTAGTTTTATCAGTTAAGGATAGACTCAGTTCCCACTTACAAATGCCACAGTTCTGGATTCTCGCTAGTCTCTTTCACAACATGCTTGGAGAGCAGCCAACTTTCTTGGAACCACTACTGTCTGTTTTGTAGCACATTTTCAAACACAGGCAACGATAATAAACACAACTATTAATATTTTATTTTCCGACATCTTTGACTAAAGTGATATTCGGGTATTTATCTTCCTTCCAAGTTGCCACAAATAAAGACATAACCAAATATTTCAACTTAGTATAATATGAATGGTTGCCTTCCAAGCCTCAAATTTCTCTCCACCTCTTTCCATGTCCTAAAGTTTATGCCACGTACTTCAGTTTTTTAATGGTAGAACTTTACTTTTGAACAAATTTCTGTATGAGTCAGGAGAGACTAGGTCACACTGCAATAGCAAGCAGTTCAGAAAACTCAGAGGCCTAAGTTGCAAAGATTTATTTATCACTTTTTCTACACGTCCTTTCAAGGGTACCTGAGGATTCTGCTCCTTATTGTCATTGCTTTCACTCTGAGACGTGGATTGCTGCCCTAGAGGAACTGCTGGTCACACTGATGGTCTTTATATGATAGTACAAATGAAAGGAATATGCTGGGTCTCTAAAATTCTGCTTTACATAGCACACATCACTTTTAGTTGGGCCAATCAAGTCATATAGCTACATGGAGTTCAAGTGAATGAAGTTCCTCAATTACTTTGCAATGGCATTTTATTTTATTTTTTTTAAAGTTTATTTATTTTGAGAGAAAGAGAGACAGAGAGCAGGGGAGGGGCAGAGAGAGGGAGAGAAAGAATCCCAAGCAGGGTCCACGTTATGGGGCTCGATATGGAGTTCAAACTCATAAACCCTGAGATCATGACCCGAGCCCAAGTCCAACGCTTAACTGAGCCACCCTGTGCCCAGTGACGTTTTAGATATAGCACCACATGCATGATCCACAAAAGGAAAAATTTATAAGCTGAATTTCATTTAATTTTAAAACATCTACTTCGCAAAGGACACTGTCAAGGCAATGAGAAGACATGCTATAGACTGGGAGAAAATATTTGCAAAACACATATCTGATAGACGACTATTTTTTTAATATGGAAAAAAGTGTTAAAATGTAGCAGTAGGAAAACGACCAACCTGATTAAAAATGGGCAAAGACCTGAACAGATATCTCACTAACAAAGACACATAGATAGCAAACAAGCATAACAAGATGTATCATACTATATGTCACTAGTGAAGTGCAAATTGAAACAACAGTGAGACACCACTATAGGCTTATTTGAACGACCAAAATCTAGAACACTGTTAGCACCAGGTGCTGGCAAGGATGTGAAGCAATGGGAACGTTCATTCATTGGTGATAAGAATGCAAAATGGTACTGCCACTTTGGAAGACTGTTTGACAGTTCCTACAAAACTAAATGTGCTCTGACCCTATGTTCCCACTGTAGGTTCATGATTCAGTTTTCTCCAGTCTGACAATACACGTTCCACTTGCCCCTCTACTGGAATCTTGACCCATTTCCTAATCTATCAGTCCTTAGTTTTTGTTCATTGATATGTTTGTTTTGCATTGTTTTGCCTTTAAAAATGTATCCTTATTAGTAATATTCTGAAAAAAGCAAGAATATTACGTAGACTCTTATAAAATTGCCTATATCCACCTGTTTTGATTTATACAAAGAAGATTTCAATGTTGAACTCAAATATCATGACCTCTTCAATATCCCATATGCCCCAAATTGCCAGTTTTTAATTTCTGTAAAATATCATCAGTGAAAACATAACATTTTACATATCAGTTAAGAAAAAGCCATTTTATTTCGCTGTCATATACAATATAAACCGTGCAGTGAAACACACCAATGAATTACTAAAACAAATGAAATGAATAAATAAATTTTAAAAAATTAAAAAAAATATAAGCATCAATGTTGACAGGTTTTGACTGTTCCAGTCACAACCATAATTGAAGCATACTGAATGAAAACCGGGCTTGCTTAATTTTCCACATCTTTTCTCAAATATCCAGTAGTGAGACAAGTTTGAGCATTCATAATCTATCTCAGGTATGGGGCAGACAAGAAAAGTGTGAGGTGTGCTAAAGGGGACCTTCTAGTCCTTCAAAAAAATGATATGTTGATTTAATTATATCCATTGAACGGTAGTACTACGTACAGACAGCTGTCAGGCATAAAGGATGCCACAGCAAACAGGAAAGATTACTCTTCAAGGGTGTAAATAACAATCTACCCATTTTATAAACGATTATTTAATAACACTTAAACTCTGCTCTACCTTCTTTATTACCAAAGGGAAGAATAATACATTTTATGATGCTAGCTTTGCTTGACAAACAAAAGCAGAAAATCCTCTGCAATGTCCAAGCAGTGCTTTCTCTGCATGTGTCTTAGATCCGTTCCACACATAATCAGAAGTAGGTGAAGATTCAAATATTTGACTCTATTCACCTGTACCACGTGCCTGTGACTCCTTCAATGGGTTGGCTTAAATTCTTAACTCTGGGGATGCTCTCATACAACTAACACTTCATTGCTGTCAGGAGAAAAAAGAAATCTCCACATTGAGCCCTCTCTATTTACCCTTTCTCCCTTATCCCTTATTTCTTCTTAACTCCCATCTCTTTTTTTAAGCTCAACTTCTTGTGTGAATTATCAGTTATTTATCATTTCCATGGATAGATAGGGCCTCGGGTAGAAGATAGGAGGGAAGGGAGAGGGTTTCTCTGTAATTTAGCCTCGGTGTGAACCTTTCCCAGAGCCAAACTGAGCCTCCTGTTGGCATATCTCATGGGTGGTTTTGTACTAAAGAAATTTATATGTTTTGATTAGCTTGCCTTGCATTACCAAATCCTCTTCTCTTATCGTTGTAAATGTTAGGTTGCACAAAGGTGTATAAGACTGTCAGAAGAATAACAAAATTTATATAACTTACACTTATGAAAAGCATTCCAGAGGTAAAAGAGGGGGTTTTGCGGATCTTTTATAAGAGTAACTAATCTAATATAGGTAGTCAGGGAAGATCTCTGTGGGGTGATTTCTGTTCTTATCTTAAAGAAAGTAGTAATTGATGGGTGTTGAAGATAAAAGTCAGGATAAAGTTTTGCAAGCAGAGGTAACAGCATATTTCTACCTATAATGGGGAATTGGGGAGCAGGGTGGTTAAAGCAAGGCAATTTAGATAGACAGCTAGTATGACAGGACCAAACACAAAAGGAAAAGTAAGTTGAGTCTTGGGGATGACATGAAACGAACAAGGCAAATCCATAAAGGGTATGTTAAACGTTTTGATATTTGTTATGAGTGACTGTAAGGCATCGATGGGGATTTTAGCTTAATTTAATTTTTATTTTGATTGAGGTGAAATTTAAATACCATAAATTCACCAATTTTAAGTGTATAATTAAATATGTTTTGATAAATGTGTGAAGTAATAGAACCACTATTAGAATCATGATATGGAACATTTCCATCTCCTCCAGATTCCATTATATAGTTATTTCATTTTTAGAATCTCACATGAATGGAATCATACACTTTCTTTGGTGTCTGGCTTCAATCACATTCATTCATCAAAATGTTTTGATATCCTTCAATGCTATTACCTGTATCATAACCATTTTATCATATTAATATCCAGATTAATTTTTATGAATTCTTCTTTGTATGGTTTATCTGATTTTGAGTCCTTAGTCTGGAATTCAACCTGAAGTTACAAAATTGTTCCTAGAGAAGATACAATCCACCTTATTTTGTTCAATTTTATGATACAGTTCCTGAACATAAAATACAACATATGAGAAATTAACTGCTCAAAACACAAATCTTTTGCTGTAATATTCAAAAACAATCAATGTAGTTCTTCAACAAAGGTATAGAGATTTTTGATTAAATACAAGAATTTCTTTTTTTGATGTATTTCCATCTATTTTGCTATAATTTTTGTCTCCCAAATATATTCTAAAAAGGTATTCATGAGTTATTCTTTAAAAGATTTTAAACAGCAAGTAAATTGATCTGTTTTGAGGACAGATCCAAAGAGAAACTTAATTTGTTCCTTCCTAGTGGATTTACAAATATTTTGTTTAAAAATCAGAAATATCAAATCTGTATTTTTTTATTCCAGGTAATGACTTGAGCCTAGACTTTTTAAAAAATTTTTTTAAATGTTTATTTATTTCTGAGACAGAGAGAGACAGAGCATGGGTGGGGGAGGGGCAGAGAGAGAGGGAGACACAGAATCTGAAGCAAGCTCCAGGCTCTGAGCGATCAGCACAAAGCCCGATGCGGGGCTCGAACTCACAGACTGCGAGATCATGACCTGAGCCGAAGCCGGACGTCCCGACTGAGCCACCCAGGCGCCCCGAACCTAGACTTTTTTATAGATACGAATGAAGAAATAGATGGTTGTTGGACTGTGCTTTGAAAACATAATGACAATCATTAGTAATAAAATGATACCTGTTTGCATTCATTGACTGTGATTCTGCTAGTGAGAATCACCTCTGTGCATGAGGAAGAAGTGAAATGATAAGAGTATTTTATTGGTTTACCTAGTTATCAATCAATATTAAAATAACATGCAGAAAATCAAGAAATTGAAAATTCATCTTCCTTTGAGTTATAAAAAGTCCCTCAAGAACATATGTATTTATTATTGGGCACTTGTTTAAAAGAACTTTTCAGTTGCATTTCAAAGAAAAACCAGAACTTACTGCCTTATGATGCTTATTGAACACAATTATTTAGGCCTTTGCCTCTCTTAAATTCTATTAAGATTACAGGATAAATATTAAACAAATGAGAAGAAAGCCATATATTACCAGAAAGTCAAAAATCAGTGCCAGAAGCAAACCCTATTATTAAGGAATTTCTGGAAGATATAATGCAAATGGAATCTAACTAGTGGTAAAAGTCCACAGAGCTTGGACACTTAGGACCTTCCACAGGGAACAGACAGAGCTTCCAAATAAATAATTTTTCACGGGAAATAGAAACATGAAAATATTCCAAGGAGTGAAGAGCAGGAGATGAGATAGTGATCCGCAATAGAGTGATTGATTCAAATGGAGTTAAAGGGCAGTGGAACAGCTGCACTAAGATACATTTTCACAGCAGTTGCTATGGCATTTGCCCCAAGACTAAAACCAGTAATAGAGTTCCTTAGATAAAGTGGGGCATATGCTGAAGGAGACTCCCAGGCTCTACATATGGATAAAACAAAAAGAAAAGCAGGAAGAACGCAACACAGTTAGAAGTCAAGCTACTCACATACCCTACTTATCTGTACAAATCCCTAAATTCAGGATACCTATAATCAGAATCAGCATTTGCCAATTGTTCTTAGGTTGTACTGGGGAAATATTCTCCATCTCCCAAGACTGATTAATCTAGACTCTTTCTTAGGAGTGGAAATAAAGAATATCAGTAAACATTAGAAGCTTTCCAATATCATTTAGCTGTCTCAACAAGGTATTTACTTACCAATATTTATTTACCAATAAAAGAAGTATCTTCCAGGAAATAGAATTAACAAAAGACACCAATGTGATTGGTCAATTTATAGAGATTCAATAAACAATAATATCCTTAACAGGAGAACAATAATTAAAATTATGATACTGAAATCTCAATAAAAGAAATAATCCTCAAGAAAACAGAAATAATAAAAGGGGCCAAATCGTAAGGTTTAGAGTAGAAATAGTTTGTAAAATTAGAGAGGCACATGAAGGTATAACACTTATAATACAAGAAAAAGAATTTTTTAAAAAACAATAGCTGAAACTAAAATCTCAATAGATAGGCTGTATAGCAGAATGGAACTGACTGAAGATGATATATGTTATTGACTTGAAAGACAGAGCTAAAATTTTCTCAGAATTCAATGGAAAATGAATGATAGTAAAAAATATGAAAGTAATTTACAAAATACAAAGGTCATATAGAGGAAACCCAACAGCGATCTTTCTATTTATTCCAAAAACATATGATTAAAAAACAGAATCAATGAAATAATAATAGAAAATATACCTGAAAGACTTGGTGTTTAGATAACAAGAACTAATCAACTTCTTTATACAAATATTTTAAAAATAAATAAATCTAAGAAACACATACTGGTTTTTTAAAATATGGAAACACAAACACTAATCTGAGAGAAAGACAGACACAGAGTCAGAGAGAGAGAGAGAGAGAGAGAGAGAGAGAGAGAGAGAGAGATTACCCATAGGTCCTGTTGTTGTATTACTTCCTATTCCTTTCATTTGAACACATTTGTCAGTTTTGGTTCTACAGCTCTTGAATTTCAGCACACAAATCAGTCTAGCTGGCCAGGGAGTCCCATTCCTTTGAATAAAACGATTAGTCCAATATGAGTATTTGACCCAGGTGGGTTTCTCCAAAGTCATTTCAGGGATGGGTGAGAAAATTCTGGGAGAGAAGAACGTCTCTCTCCTCCTTTGATTGTAAGGTACAAAGAACTGGATGTCAAGAGCCCCAGTTAGTGTTCAGGTATGTGTTGTATACTTGTCTGATTTTGTTGGCCCCATTTTTTTTTTAAATTTCCAGATTTACCTGGGCCATTCCTTCTGCTTGATGCTTCTGGTGTTCTTCTGGGAAGATCACCTGGCACTAACCATATTTTAGTAGCCACACAGAAATAATTTTGTTCTTTACTGAAGAGACACTCTTTGATCTTGGCCACCAGTGTGGGACAAAGTGGGAAAGTGACATCATATGGCATGCCACTTGGTTAATAGATCAAGCCTGATATGGTAGCTACTCCAATTCCTTCATATCACTCTAGACTAGGATGCAACACATCAGAGTCTTAGCAGCTCTACCTTGTGTACTTCTTGCCTTCTGTCCCAGGGCTTCCCATTGCTGCTGATGCTCAAAATGTCCTAGAGCCCATTCAACAGGCACTCATGAACACTGGCTCACGAGGCTCTGCCCATCTTCAGGCTGAAGGTGGGAAGGGGAAGACTACCCCTGGCTTACTGGCTCACCTACTTGTGCTGCTCTAATTGCTCCTGCTCTAAATAGGTGTTGCTGTTTTAGGCACTTGGCTATCAGTTACCCAAAGGGGTTAGATGGTGCAACCCGGTAAAGTAGTAGGGTTGACAGTGTATAGCAACCTTGACCAAGGCCCTGGACATGGAAGTTTTCTCTTTGTCTCCCGATAGTGTTTCAAGATGTAGTTCATATTATATACTAGACATTATTTTAAGTACCTGACATATATTAATTGGTTAATTTCCACCCATGAGGTAATTATTATTACTCCTGCTTGACATATGAGGAAAATTAGACAGAAAGGAAGCTGAGACCTGGCAAAGGTAACAATGTCAGGTGGTATAATTTGCCCAAAACATTAGAGGAGAGTGATAGTTCTCGACATACTCTGGTGGATGATGCCGAAACTAACCAGAGCCAGTTGGCAGTGTGTATGTGCCCTGGAGAAAAGGGGGCAATGTGAGTGGAATGAAAGAGTTGTTTAAGCAAATACTATGTTCGTGCTCAAGCAACTTTGGAGGGGGGAAATCCACTCCCATTCTAACTACACATAACTACGAACACAATTTTCCTTCGGCTTCACAAGGGAAATGAAGTAGATCAGGGATCTTGAGGTCCGGTGGCAGGTTGTCGGCACCACAAAAGTCCAGTACTGCAGAGATGCAACTCCTTAGCTATCTGCATACTGGGAGCAGAGCTCAAGGCTAGTGCCTTGGCGGGACGGGCAGTCCTCCAGGCTTTGGCCCAGCCAGCCCTGGTAGAGCAGGGAAGTGCTACATCAGTGACATGGTAGTAGTTTGATGCTTTAAAAAATCTTTTGCAGGTCCTCCCCCTCACCAAGGGCAGGGCGAGAGCAACAGTTCTGCCTGCACAATACCCCCAAATGCTGAATCAGATCTCTGGCACTGGAAACCAAAAGCAGCATCTTGTCAACGTAAGCATGCCCTACATACAGCCTCATAGACATCTGGAAACTGACATAACCATTAGCTTTTCCTAGTGTTGTGATGGTGATGGTGGTTGGAAAATAGCAGATTTCCAACCCAGAACTTTACCATTAGGGAAATGCAAGGGCTTCAGGCCACGGATACTGCCTTAGTTTGCTGATGGGAGTGTGTAATCACCAGGACGGATTCAGGGACACACAGGCACCTTCCTCTGTAATTCCCGGAAAGATAATAAAACAGATTTTGAGAAGATAAAAACTGATCTTTCTGCATTTAAAAATGGGAGGGTTTTCAGTGATTATATCTGGGTAATAATGTTAATGGCTTGAGAATTTAGAAGTCTAGGAAATTTTCTAATATTCTGGCTTCAGACAAGTCTAGACCAGTTGTTTGAAAGTTTTTCTGAGAATCTCAAAATCAGCCTCTCTCATTTTCATCCCAACCCCCCCCCCCCTACACACACACACACTCGCACGCATGCGTGCGCGCGCGCACACACACACACACACACACACAGCCACGGAAAGATCCTTAGAAATGTTTGCAAACACAAGCAGGCACAATCTTACTTTCTCTGGCTCTTACTTTCTTGCTTCTTGTTTTCATTCTCACTACTCTGTTACCCTTACCTTGTCCTTTTCTCATTGGTCAGATTTTATATCAAGTCTGTTTTGCTCTTTCTTGGGTTCATTTTGCAAAACTCAAATTTTGATCTCTATGTCCTAGAATAAAGTAAACCATTTAATGCAGTTACTGAAGTGATCAGCATCTTGAAAAAGAAGATAATATTTTTTATGTTTATTTACTTTTGAGGAGAGAGACACAGTGTGAAGGGGGGAAGGGCAGAGAGAGAGGGAGACACAGAATCTGAAGCAGGCTCCAGGCTGCAAGCTCTGAGCTATCCCCACAGAGCCCAATGCGGGCTCCAACTCACAGACCAAGAGATCATGACCTGAGCTGAAGTTGGACGTTTATTTAACCAACTGAGCCACCCAGGCGCCCCTTAAAAAAGAAGATAGAAGCAGGAGCAGAAAACTACTCAGGGCAAAATCTATTCCTGTATCTCCACCCATAAACACTCTCTGAGAAAACGAGTTGACTTTAGAGTTACTTTAATTTTAACTTAATTTTATCGTGTCTGCTCGTGTTTGCAAACATTTCTAAGGATCTTTCCGTGGCTGTTGCTTTCCGTCAAGTTTACCAATGAAATTAGTGTGAAACTCTGAAGTATAGGTTCTTATTGAATCAGCATGTAGTTAAGCTAGCGCTAATTGATTTGACTGCAGATTAGATTGAAAACGTTTTTCGGAAATGCGTTGCTATCCATGTAGACATAGCCTTAGTATCAACAGACACTATCTGTCAAGGTCCACCTCACTTATGGAATATATCTGATCATGAAATAGCAAAGAAATTTTTGATAGATGAAACACCTGAATATATTCATGTTCTTTAAAAAATAAATCTCTAGATAGGTCATTAAAAACAATACTTCAAAATGGAAACTGACAACCCAAGAGAAGGTAAATGTGGCTCCATTATTGGAGCTTGCTATAGCTTGCATACCATTAAAATTTGGATTTTAATCTGCTAACGAAAGTGACGTTTTGATTTTACTGTCTCTTCTCACCACTCTTCTTACATTGACAATTTGTAGACAAAAAGGAACAAATCATGCAGATAATTTGAATATTGGCTTTTGTCTTCCCTTCTGTCTACCTTTTCTAAATAGAAGAACTGACAAATGATGCCTCGGTTTATCTAATCTCAACAAATCTCTTTTGCTCTGTTCAGTAATACCACTTGACACCTTTCAAAGACTCATTTACGTTAGCATGCAGATTGCTTCTCCACACAGATTTTATATAATATGAATAAATTATTTAGTATGGAATTTAAACATATAATTAAAATAAAACAATGTTCTAGCTTCCACTAACCCTTCATAACTCCTAATAAAACAAATGAGCAGGGTTGCAATATAATCACTTAAATGATATTTTTATGTCCTTTGTCCCACATTTATTTCTATAACCTTTATTGATTAGCATAAAGATTTGACAACAATCCTACATAACATCTTCTACATCTATAAAACACTAAGGACGTATTTGTGCATGTGTGAAAATGTGTTTTATGAAACAGATCTCTTTATATGGTATTAGCAAAGTAAATTTTAAACTTTAAAAATCATACACCTGTGTGTTTAAGGTTTTTAAATTATATTTATGGGGCGCCTGGGTGGCGCAGTCGGTTGAGCGTCCGACTTCAGCCAGGTCACGATCTCGCGGTCCGTGAGTTCGAGCCCCGCGTCAGGCTCTGGGCTGATGGCTCAGAGCCTGGAGCCTGTTTCCGATTCTGTGTCTCCCTCTCTCTCTGCCCCTCCCCCGTTCATGCTCTGTCTCTCTCTGTCCCAAAAATAAATAAACGTTGAAAAAAAAAATTAAAAAAAAAAAAAAGGTTTTTAAATTATATTTTAATATATAAGAACCACTCTGTGGAGACTCTCCCTTCAAAGGGTCAGCATGGTTAACCTTTCTGGATATGTGTTAGACAAAGAAAAAGTATTTTTATCAGTATATATGTATCTTTTATTTTTTACGTTTCTCGTGCTCTTCTGCACCTTGACATTTTCCCCCTTCAATAATGTTTCTTGAGAGTTCTCTAAAGTAATACATGGGTATCTAAATATCTTATTCCCGTAAATAGGTGGGTGCAGTCTAATTAATTTAAGCACACCCCTGCAGTTGGACATTTAAATTCCTTCTGTTTTTCTTTTTCTGTTTCACAGTAATACTACAGTCCCCAGTTCTAAATGTGTATGTATGTGTGAGTGTGTGTGCACGTGTACTATGTGTCTAATGACTTCCAGGTATGAATAAGATTATGTCACAGGCTGCTGACTCTCTCCACAGTCCTACCTACAAACCTCATAGAAGTAAAAGAATGTATTGATTTAAAGAAAATAAAGTAAAATAAAATAAAGTACAGCTGTGAGCAATGCAGCTTGAGGCAGAGGCAGGCCTGTTGTCATTGTCGGCAGGAAATAGGGTGAAGAGCTTTGCAGCACTCTTTTTCTCTGCCATATTTTGGATGTGGATCACTCCTTGCTACCTCACTGCTTCAGAGTAGAATGCAACCAGGACCAACACAACAGCCTTTACTAAGTAGATAATAAGTGAATGAAGACCAACTGGATCCTGAGTGTTCTTACCCTACTTCTAAAATACAGCTTGGTAACCATAATTATTTGAGAAAACTCTTTCAACATGGAGCCATGTCAGGAAGAGGTATCAAGGTTCCATGAGGGACAGAGTCACTTAGTGAGGAGAAAACAAACACAACCTATCAAACCCAGTCTGTAACGTTCTGGGGACTTCTTCCAGGGGCTTGCTCCACCTCCAAATCCATCAAAAATTTTACAAGCTAGAACTAGGTCTGCTACTGTCTATAAAACTACTCAAGATGAGTGATGAAGTGAGGGGAAATATTATCACAAACAAAATTACCAGACATAGAGGAGCACATCCGGAATAAGAGAGAAATGACAAGACTTTATCTATACGATACCGGATAAATCAGATTTTTTTTTGGTTGGATAAACCAGAATTAATACAACATAGAAGTCAAGAATTTCTAAACACTATATCCATGGAGTTATTGATAACTGAGGAAGGAAGTCACTTAGAAGGCATACTGGTAATAAAAAAATTATAATAGGTGGAATGAAGAATACACATATTAGCTAAATGAAAATAAGACAGAGCCAAAGAATAAATTTTGGAGCTGAAAGATCAGTTGTAGAAGGCAGTCAGAAAAGGCAGGGTAGAAAATTTAAACAAAAATCTAACAAATTTGGGGGGTAAGAGTAGAAGTAGCAAAGTTATAATAGACCCAGAGAAATAGAGATAGATAAAAAAGGATCAGATACAATATTTGAAGAAATAATGGCTAAACATTACCAAGAACTAAACAATAAAAGATGAATGTCTAGATACGATACAGTCTTAAGCAGAATAGATGGAAAAGCCCTCAAGATAGATGAGAGTGTAATATAAGGTCAACAAAAACCAAGAGAAGTTCTAGAAGTTTCTGGTAAGAAAGGATAACCCACAAAGAACACATAATTGGATTGATAACAAACTTCTCAATGGAGAGGCCAGAGACAAGAGGATTTGGGGGATTATTTATAAAGTTTCTAGAGAAATGACATTTGGAGCTAGAATATTATATCTAGCCAAATTCTCCTTTAAATGTGAGGGCTCACAAATTATGGAAAGAGTCTAAATGTCCATCAACTGATGAATGGATAAAAAAATTGTGGTTTATATACACAATGGAGTACTACATGGCAATGAGAAAGAATGAAATATGGCCCTTTGTAGCAATGTGGATGGAACTGGAGAGTGTGATGCTAAGTGAAATAAGTCATACAAAGAAAGACAGATACCATATGGTTTCACTCTTATGTGGATCCCGAGAAACTTAACAGAAACCCATGGGGGAGGGGAAGGAAAAAAAGAGGTTAGAGTGGAAGAGAGCCAAAGCATAAGAGACTCTTAAAAACTGAGAATAAACTGAGGGTTGATGGAGGGTGGGAGGGAGGGGAGGGTGGGTGATGGGTATTGAGGAGGGCACCTTTTGGGATGAGCACTGGGTGTTGTATGGAAACCAATTTGACAATAAATTTCATACATTGAAAAAAAAGAAAAAAATAAATAAATAAAAATAAATGTGAGGGCTCAACAAAGTGGAAGAATGAAAGGCTTAAAGGTTTCTTTTTTTTTTTTTTTAATTATATTTGCAGGTACAACTGCCATAAGATGAGAGAAGCATCAAGGAAGTTATGAGATGTAATGTCCACCTGCTCTAAATAAGGTGGTTCCTCAAATATATTCATTCTACCCAGTATGCAGAACAGCTCTAGCCCTATGTACATAAAGCTGAACCTAGAGAAGGCAGTTGTCTTTCCTGATGGACTGATGCAGTCATCTTCAGCTGAGCAAACTCCCAGGTAGGATATGGATCCCAGAACCTCGAATATTCTCTGCTAGAGAATATTGCTACATACTGTATTTTGATTGGACTAACTTCTTTCTGCATCATCTAAAGGTCCTAATTGTTTTACCAATAAATGTTTGTGCTTAGATTTTGCTTCTTTTAATCTAACTTGATAATTTTTAATTTTCAACAGTTCATTATACACCATTTATATCTATAGTGATTACTAAAATTTCAAGTTTATTTTTGCCATGTTCTTTTGCAGTTTATTTTAACCATGTTTTCTTCCTGACTTTTTTTTAAATCACTTCTTACCTTTTGTCTGGTTGAGATTTATTTGTTTTTATTCTTTCATAGTTTTACATTAAATATACTAGTTCTTTTGAAATATACAACTTTATCTTTATAACAAGATCTCAGTATTAATCACTATCTTCATCTTACTGCTTGGTAAACACAAAATAGTCATTCTGAAAGCCCAGCTTTGATCCCATTTCTGCCTGAGGCACTTTTTAACCTTCTGCTTCTCTGAAGTTGCAACCTTGCTCCCACCAGGTGGTCTGGCTGACTGGGACTTCTTATTTAGATTCTCTCTCTATTTAGAAATTACTAAGATTTTCCTTTATTTTTAGAAAATGGATATACACTTTAATATTGTCACTTTATTTTATTTCTTTATGCTTCCAGTAGAGATGGACAATTTCACCATATAGAAACTCTGTCACCTTCCCATAAAATTTGAAGAATTAACATCTTTACATTTTTCAATTTTCCTACCCAAGGATACAGTATGTCATCTGTATATTTAAATATTATTTTTTCTCTAATGTATTTTATTTTTTTATTAAATTTAAAAATCTAACCACATTTTTATTGAAACATTATAAAAAGATAAGAAATAGGACAAGAGCTTTTGCACAAGACTATACTTTTTAAAAACCTACACATGCAAATAAAACAACACTGCATATATAAAAGATATTTTATATATTTAGGTATATACATGCATATATGTATGGTTATATATTCACACATTACACTAAACACATTAGATTAGTTGCTTATGAATATGAATAGAAGGGATATGTGAGTAGAGATTGTAGAAAAAAGGAATAGAATACATAAGTAAAACAAAAGAAGGACCTTGAACAGTGATGAAAATAAAATGGGAACTATGGAGAATGGCTATCTTAATTCTTTGCACCTCCTGCCTACTACATACATTTGTGTGTTTGTATATAACTGACAAGCATATGTTATTTCCATATTCAACTATGTAATTCACTATCAATATGCAAGCAACCTTGTGTTTAGAGGATTCGTTAACAAGAAGTAATCTGAGATAAGAGTCCTTCATATTATTTCCATATTCATAATGACTTGTGATTACGGTTCTATTTCAAGTAATAAAATTTAAGGGAACTTGAACTCAGAGTGGAATCTTGAGCTCTTAATTCTTCATTTATTTCACTAAATGATGTTAAAAAATAACTTGGCAAAAGCCTAAGCAACTTATCTAATGTTAACATCAATGGTAATTAAATAGGACTACATAAGGAAAAATCTTCAGTATCTTTTGGGGTCTTAAGTAATTATGAGACTTCAGCACTCTGCAGATGAATATAATATGAACAATACACATTTTTAGCCCTAGAATGAAATCTCAAAACGTTTAACTATGTTCCAGAAGCTTCTATTTGTCTAGGTAACACATTTTCCTTTAGTCTGATGAGAGTACAAAATCCGAATAACAGAAATATTTTCTTGACTCTTGTAGAGAAATTGGAAGATCACATTTGTCTTTTCTCAGCTTAAGACTTTCAAAGCAAGCAATTTGTTCTCATTGTGTGAGTCATAGAAATATGAAATTGAATAAGGATATGGTGGTGCAAATTGCCTTTCCAGTAAGTAGGTGCTGGTGGCATCAACATATACATTCTATATTTATCAGCAGAGAGGAACAAGACCCAAATCATATTTCAGACTTCTGTTTATGTACCTTGGATAATATGGAAGAAGGACATTTGGAAAGAGAGACACTTAGTGTAGAGCAAAACGGGAGGCAAGAGCACTGCCTTTAGTTTGGCTGGACTAGAAATTAATTTGCTAACCAAAGATAAATTCTGTTTCATTAAAACTTCGAGAAAAAAAGAATGGACTTCAACATCCTTATTTGTAAATTAAAGGGACTGATCTGGATGTTTTCTAAAGAATATTCTCCAGTCCTATCATTCCATGAGTCCATAAAATTGAACTTATAAATATTTGAGCCATGAACCTTTCATTGTAGATTTTCTTGCCAATAAAATATTGGAAGATAAATGGATATATATCTAATAACTATGTTTGAATCTTAGCTCTAAGATCCTCTAGCTCTAATACCTCAGATACTCATGTTCTTTTACTTCAAATGTTAAAGAAAAATAATAACATCTAACTTATAGACATAATTTGAACACCAACAATAAAGGACGTAAAACACCAACAGCATAAATGTAAAGCACATATTGCATGTTTCTTGTCCCATGATGTATTCAATGTTAGTAATAAATTATTATAATTTTATCAGTCCATATTCAACACATGAATAGAAGAGTTATCTAAAGGATTTTTTATTTTTTATATATCTTTCTTAATTTTTTAATGTGTATTTATTAGAGAGAGAGAGACAGAGCATGCGAAGGGGAAGGGCAGAGAGAGGGGGAGACACAGAATCCAAAGCAGGCTCCAGGCTCCCAGCTGTCAGCACAGAGCCCGACACGGGGCTCGAACTCACAAACTGTGAGATCATGACCTGAGCTGAAGTCAGACGTTCAACCAACTGAGCCACCCAGGCGCCCCTCTAAAGGATTTTTTAAATTTTTAAAAAACAATTTTTAAAACACAGGGTTAATATATATGCCCTTTAAAATTATATAACTAACCAGAAATTATAGTCAGAAATATAGATAAACAGAAATAAAAAATAAACAAAATACAAACCAATAAATGTACGTTAGTGGCATTCTACACTAAAAAGTCATATAAGGAAGTAAGGCTAGTTGTCTTTCTTAAAAAAGACCTAATAACGTTTAGAAAAGTCTTTTCTGGTGGGAGGCTTACTCATCACTAGATTTCCTACTGATATTAGTTTATATTTAAAGGAGCATTTTGCTATAATCCTTTTTCAAACACACATGAATGGTCACAAACTGTTGAAAATGGGAAAAAAACCTCTTTTCAAAATTAATTTCAAAACTAATTTACATTTAGGCTATAATTCAGACTGGATTGTAGTAACACAGGCTGAAAATAAAGAGCTTTATTTTTCTATAAATTGAATAAATTTTTATAAATCGAAGAAAGGTTTGCGTCTATAGTTTATTAATTAATGATAAACTAAAGTAAATGTCACATTCTAGATAATCTTAGCAGTCATCAGTGACCATGTCATTTATTAGTGAACCAATATTAAATAATACTGAACAAAAGGGCAAAGTTAAGAAAAGTATGCTGGTAAAGAATATTTAACTATCATTATGAGTTTAGGAGAATCTGGGTGGGTGAGACAATTAAGTGTATGAGTCTTGATTTCTGCTCAGGCCATGATCTCTTGGTTCAGGAGATCCAGCCCAGCGCCCTGACAGCACAGAGCCTACGTGGGACTCTCTCTCTCTCACTCCTCTCTCTCTCTCTCTCTCTCTCTGCCCCTCCCTCCACTTGCATGCATGCTCGCTCTCTTTCAAAATAAATAAATAAAAATTTTAAAAAAATTATGAGTTTGGGGGCGCCTGGGTGGCGCAGTCGGTTAAGCGTCCGGCTTCAACCAGGTCACGATCTCGCGGTCCGTGAGTTCGAGCCCCGCGTCGGGCTCTGGGCTGATGGCTCAGAGCCTGGAGCCTGTTTCTGATTCTGTGTCTCCCTCTCTCTCTGCCCCTCCCCCGTTCATGCTGTGTCTCTCTCTGTCCCAAAAATAAAAAAAAAAAAAAAAAAAAAAAAAAAAAAAAAAAAATTATGAGTTTGACTGCATGAATTTAAAATTAAAATGATTTGCTTCAAAGAAAAAATAAGCAGTATTGATTTTGAAAACTAGAAAGAAATATTATCTTAAATCATGGGAAAAAATAAGGAAAAAATTTCATAAATTTTGCAAATATGTTAAAATATTACCTGGATCAGGCAGAACAAAGTCTTCTTAAAACAAAGCATGATGTAGTTCAGAGGTTGGAAAGTACTTATTATCTCTTGTTATATCTACTCAATTCTGCCATAGGTAAGAAGCCATGACAATGTGTCAATAAATGGGCATATCCATGTTTCAATAAAACTTTTTTACAAGAATGAGGAAAGTCTGAATTTGACCCAACAGCTGCAGTATTCTGACCTATGATATAACTGATTCTTCTTGGAATAAAATGAATGAACCCAATGATAACTGAAAAACTTCAGTGTCAATTTACTGTGTGCTCTTAATATGGAAACAGAAAGAACTATCAGGGTTTCTTCAACATTTGTACTTCACACTAGGCAATTACATTACTTAATATTTAAATGACGATATGAGAACTACTAAGCTCTTTCTCAGCTTTTGAAGAGACTCGTTCTATTTAACCAGTCCTATCTTTTCAAATATCCAGGTTTGGATGAAACCACAAAAAGGATGGACAATGAATAAAGAAACCAGTGATTCTGAAGCTCCAAAAGCAATGGAAAGAGAATCCTGGAAGGACAGGAATGAGCCAGTACAAGCAAATTTACGAACAAGAGTGTGCACAGGTTAGTGAGTGGTACAGAAAGCTACCAGAGAACAAGCACATAATTTACTATCTCCTCCTTGGGTCTCTGAGTTAGTAACATAAAGCCCTTAAGAAATCATCTTCTCTGGTCCTTTGACTTCAGATAAATGGATGTCTCAACAATTGATGACAGAGAGTTGAGGACTCCAAAACTCTCTGGGGATTTAACAAGTTTGGAGAGAGAACCGCAGAAGAAACCCACTGGAATATAAACCTCAGGGGTTTGAAAGAGTTAATGATCATCATATGATCTCAACATATTACCCGGGAATGACAAGTATATTTGACAAGTGTGCTAGGGAGAATTGGACTCCCTGGTTGTCAGCTATTCTTATGCTTTCATCAGGATTTTTTCTACATCTTTTTTCCCCTTAAAAACCAATTCCCTGTCCTTCATTATAATAGGTTGAAAATGTAATATAATTACTCCGGCATAATACAGTTCAATTATAATATTTGCTAAGAAACTTCAATGCCATCTTTTCTCTCCTAACATACACTGACACACTTCAAGGGAAATTACTTTGAAGTGTCTAAGATGGCTACTTTAAAACATTAAAACAAAGGTGAGCTTTGTCTATAATTAGCACTTCACTACCTATTTCTAATTAAGATATAGAAAAGTGGATACAGAGTATAGGTGACTATAGGAGTCAAGTAAAATCATGCTTGTTTGACTTTTATTGTTGAAACGGAGACAACAAATAACTATATCAAGACAACAGACTTAAGCAGCACATATGGATATGTGGCCACTCTCCTTCAAGTTGAAGAAGGCGATGACTCCATATACTTGGGTGACCTACACATGCATCAGAAGAAAGATTATTTAAGAGTAAGCAGTGAAAAATGTAAAATTTTGTTTTCTTCTCTCTCTCTCTCTCTGTCTCACACACACACACACACACATATATATATTACTATATATATTTATTATAAGAGATGTGATATAGTAACATTGGTATCCAATCAATTACAATTTGTATGGAAAATATGTTACATTATCTATGTAAATAATCAGTAACTTATAATCTATGTACATAGTAAAGGCATTAAGAATGTTTGTCTTATGCAAAAGCATGTAATTAATTTTCAACATACAAGAATAAAATATTTTTTGTATTAGTTAATTTGAAGTATTCAATTTGAGAAGAATGTCATAGGAGAAATTCTTTACTAGAAAGTGAATGGACTAGAATAGAAATCTCTTCAGTGCTAAGATTTTATGATAAACAGTTGCATCTGTTGCCTATAAGAAAGCTCAAAAGTCTGGTCACTGCCAGAGACCCTATTCCCCATGGGTTACAAGATGCATTTCTGTGAGCAGAATTCATAGTAGTGCTGTGTCTCAACCATATGTACACCTTATGGCAGGACCACCTGTTGTTAGTTCTGGAGCAGAAACTTTAGTCTAACCTTCTGCTTGATGCTGTACATTTTTTCACATTCACCCAATTCTTCTAGAAAGACCTGTTTTCTATAAACAGTTACAAGACCCTTACAAAGAGCACCAGCTTTAGGGAGTGTATTATAGTTGCTCAATTTCTGAAAGTTCAGGTCACTCTATTCGTTGTATACCCAATCCTTAATAACAGGTTTTAAAAAAGTAAAAAAGCAAGTAAATACACAGACTTTATGGGCTAAACATTGTTTTTTCTGGTGTAGTTTTAAACCCTCTATATCAGCATTACTCGTGCTTATTTAAAATGCAGGTTCCTTTGGAAATTCTTCTGAGATTTGGATTAATTAGGTCTGGGCGATCCTCATATATGTTGATATTTGAGAATAATTTGGATGATTTAGTGGAGAAATCAGAACTGGGGTGAACCAGGTGAAGACTATTATGAATAAGCAGAAAAGAAGAAAAATCTGGATAGGTTTAACCAGAAGCTTAAGCTGTAATATGGATAAGACTCAAAACAGGCAATAATGGTGAGATAGCCTGGCTAGAGTAGAAGGTTCATGTTAGAAACTGTAAGAAATGATGTAAAGAGGATCAAGTTCTAGAAGGAAATCTACACCAGGCAGAGGAGTGCAGTGTGTCAACAGAGGCCAGCATAATAAAATTGGTCCTGAGGAATATCAACTCCATAGTTCTATATAGCACAGTTTGAAGACACAAGTTCCAATGAAAGGGACATAAGGAGATGATGTTTCAGTAATTCAGGTGGAGGCTGACAATGACTTCAAGTAGGCAGAATCAACTACTTAGTTTGTAAGCCCACTGCAAAATGAATGGGGAGCCCCATGCTCAAAACTTACAAGAATTTCAAGACAGTGACAACAGATAGAAGGCTTTCTAAATGTAGGTTTTTCCTAATTGTGGGCCCCTGCGTGTCCATGAAGCAGGCGCTGTGAGTAGAGTATGACATAATGGGGGGGGGGGGGATGAGAGTTAAATTCAGCTTTCATATAGGTATTGTTGATGAATAAAATGTAAAGTTTTGATGTGAATAAAATGTGAATTTCTCTTTTACATGAACTATATTACCTAAGTACTCCAGCTATTGGGAACATGGAGGTGTGCGCAATCTTATAGTGGCAATTCATTGGCACTGGCAAGATGAGGGAAATCAGGAGCTATTGTAAAGGAAGACGTAATACTAGATATAAGGCTTCAAGAAAAGGAATTGGGGATGGTAAGTGTACAGTTTTCTAGTCTTAGTAATTTGACCAAGAAATTAGTTGGAGGAAAAAAATGGTAAATTTGCTACTATTTATTTTGGACTTGAAGTCTGAGAATTGTACTCATTTAAAAAATTCCTGTGTGGTGCAGAAGCTTTTTATCTTGATCGGGGGGGGGGGGGGAGGGGAAAGTGGGTGATGTGCATTGAGGAGGGTGCACTTGTTGGGATGAGCACTGGGTGTTGCATGTAAGCCATTTTGACAATAAATTATATTAAAAAAGTAAAACCTTAAAAAAAATAAAAATAACACAAATAAAAAACCCAAAAATGCTAAAAAAAATTCCTGTAAGTAGTTGGAGCCATGAGACCAAAGGCTGGTAAGAGATGAAGATTATATACAGATATAGACATAGATATTGATAAAGATATAGATACTGATATCTATAGATATATAGATATATTCAGATATTAGGATCTTATGGAGGAACTTAGGGAGGAGGTGCACCTAGTCTTGGCAGCCTCCCATATCCTATATCCTGCACTCTTTCTGGTACTCTGTACCAGGTGATATCTTTTAGTTTCCACAGCACCTCCTAACCTAAAATGCTCCCCACACACCACACACACACACACACACACACACACACACACACAACTCACTCTGACTGCCATCTAGTTTCAGCAAATCCTTGCTGAGGCATTAACTCACAAAACCAAAGACTGAAGTGTTAGCTGAAGAGATTAGTGTGTGAATGTTCTCACCTTACATTTTGACGGAAGTCTCCTAAAACTCCAATATCCACTATCTGAACCCAAGGAATGGAGCTTTAACACTGTTGGTGTTAATAGGGGGCCTTGGGTCCTCCCTCAGATTACTTCAACGAAGGGTAATTGTCTTTGTTCGCAAGGCCAGTTTAGCCTGGATGTGTCAATATTCATGTCAATATACTGTCAATATACTGTCATGTTTGTCTTCTTAAGGCCATAACCTGAAGACACACATTTTGTTAGGGTTGAGAAGAAATAATTTAAGTGTTCATTCAAGTATTAATTGGGTGGTTCTATGTGGCAGGTCATGTGATATGTCCAGGGTCTCCAACAGCAAATAAGAGGCATGAGTTTATGTCCTATTGGGAAAAGATAAAAAAGGAAAGAGGGCATTTCTGTACACCGTGATAAACTGATAGTTTATTTGAAGGCTGTTATGGAGCATCAGAAAAGAATACCTAATCCAGCCTGACGTGGAAATGAAGGGCAGGAGCCAATCAGAATGGGCTTCTAAAAGGAGGCAGAATCCAAACTGATGTCAAAATTTCTGTCCAGGAGTCAGTCAATGGTGGGATTTACTGCTGTAATTACCTCCATGTTGCTCTAAGACTACTCAAATTCTTCAGGCAAAATTAAGTAGTACTTAGAACAAACACTACAGAGCTTCCTTCTCCTGATTACCTTTCTTTCTGCCTTTGATTTCCTCTTTCCTGAGACTGAGCTATTTGTTCCAACACTCAGTCCATTTCTTTGGGAGTCGGTTCCTTTGAATATTTTTATGTGCCAGTGTCTTCCCTTTCAGTCAAATTCCCACTGCTTAATCTTTTTAACCAATCCAGTCATCTTATCACTGGTATCTCAGTATGATAGGAATTTAAAACTTATTTACATTGTTTGAATTTAGTAAAAGCATCATGACTATGTTATGGAATACAGAATGGATTATTAGCACTTCATGAATTTCAACATAAAAGTGAAGCATTCTAAATGTTGTAGTCTTACCAGCTTATTAGTATAACATTCTTTCTTCTAAGTAAAATGTAGTCTAGTTTTAATATGAAGTTGGCCTATCTACCTCTACTGACATTTTAAAAATTTACCTCATAGTGATATACTTTACAAAGCTTAAGTTATTCAATCAGTTTTACATTACTATAAGAATTAACACTTTCTGTGGGTTTATTATGTGCCAGGAAGGATCCCAAGCACATTATGGGTATTATTTCCTTTGATATTTGCATTAGAGATTAATGTTATGAACTGAATGATTAGGTTCTCTCAAATTCATTTGTTGAAACTCTTAATATGGTGGTATTTGGAGGTGAGGACTTTAGGAGGTAATTAGGTATAGGAGGTCACAGGAGTGGAGTTCTCTGATATAATTAATGTCCTTTTAAGAGCCCAAGCTTCCTCTCTCTCCCTGTCTGCCATAGGAGGACACAGAGAGAAGGCAGCCATCTGTAAGCCAAGAAGAGAGCCCTCAGCACAGTCCAGCCATGCTGACTCCCTGATCTCAGATGTCCAGACTATAAAAAATAAATGTCTTTTGTTTAAGCCAGTCTGTGATAATTTGTTATAGCAGCCTGTGCAGACGAAGACAATTCATATATTTTAAGATTTGCCCTAAAGAAGACAATATTATCTTTTTGCCTTTCTTTCTCTATCTCTCATTTTCTATGCCTTTAGAACAGAGACAACAAAAATCTCCTAATGAGGATTTTGTGTGAGAATTAAATAAGTACACATAAACTGTTTAGAACTGTGCCTGGTTTATTTAAAAAAAAAAAAAAAAAAAAAATTCCACCCCAAGCAGCTAAAAAAAAAAATAGGCAAAAGGAGTGCTTCAATTTCCTACTTTACATGGCCAAAGAAGTCCCAGGAATTAAACCCCAGAATGATTCTGTTAGCTACATTGTTTTGGTATAATTTTCAATTTTATGTTCACATTTTCACTTAAAAGTGGTTCTGAATATTTATTATTTACTTTAGATTATGAACTCATAGAGGTCAGAGCTTTTACTTAAGCAGCTCTATACAGAACTCTGAACTGACTCATGAATATGTAGTGTTTAAATACTACTTGAGGGGCGCCTGGGTGGCGCAGTCGGTTAAGCGTCCGGCTTCAGCCAGGTCACGATCTCGCGGTCCGTGAGTTCGAGCCCCGCGTCAGGCTCTGGGCTGATGGCTCGGAGCCTGGAGCCTGTTTCCGATTCTGTGTCTCCCTCTCTCTCTGCCCCTCCCCCGTTCATGCTCTGTCTCTCTCTGTCCCATAAATAAATAAAAACGTTGAAAAAAAAAATTTAAATACTACTTGAGAGCAATTGCATCTATGCTTGCTATATATCACAAGAAAGGAAGCTCCGATCTATAACACCTACATTGACAGCGTGAATTATGTTGATCTGGTAAAACAAATAGGAAGAGTGACTAACTGAGAGTGCCTGTAGACCAGAAAGCTTTCTTTTCTTCAGAAGACAAACTTTCTACAAAAAGGAGTTCTGGAGATTCAAGATCCTTTTACGTAGGTATGGCAAGATTTATAAATGCATTAAAACACTTGGAGAGCATATTTTAGAAAGCATTTATTTCAGCCCTAACATGTGATCTCTATTTGACCAGAGAAAAGACCAACAGAGGAAGAACCCATCTGTATTTTTTATAATTTGATTCTTTCCACTCTTTATAAGAGTCTTTTAAAACCAAACCAGGCTATTGAGAAATGTGGATAAATAAAGTCAAAGCTTGAAATGCTTTAAATCTTTTTGTTTGATTCATTATACCCCTAATATTCTTTTTATATGGAGATACAATTTACACACAGTAAAATATCCAGATTTTAAGTGATTGTTTAATAAATTGTAAGAAATTTGTGCAACTATGTAACCATCACTCAAACCACCCCAGATTTCCATCACTCCTCCTTCATTGCTATTGATACCAGTCTCCCCACTTCATATGTGCTAGGAAACCACTTTCTGATATCTATTGTCATGTACTAATTTTACACATTCTAGTATTTTCTATAAATGGAAATCAACAAACAGCACTGTTTTGTATCTGGGTTCTTTCACTCAGCACATTATTTTTGAGATTCACTCCAAAAATTGAGAATATGAGTAGTTCATTTTTTTTATGACTGAGTTCCATTTTATAAACATACCATAATTTGTTAATTAGTTTTTAGAGCTTTTGAGCTGTTTTCCAGTTCTAGGCTATTATGAGTAAAGGGACTAGGAGCATTTATAGTGTGCATGTATGTTTTAATTTTTCTTAATTAAATATCAGTGAACTCTCTGTGTCACAAGGTACTTGTATGTTTTACTTCATAAAAAAAACAGGCAGTTTTCCAATGTTGCTGAATCATAAACTACTAGCATCATATGAAAGTTTTTGGTGTTCCACCAAAACATTTAGTATTGTAGCTTTTTAATTATAGCTATTCTAGTGGATATGAAGTGGTATCTTATTAGTTTTTCCATCTTTTACTAGAATAGAACATGAATTCTTGCCTTGAAAACTTGTTCTTTTTTTCTTTAACTCCTTTTTGATAAATCCCAGCATAATATAATATTTTTTAAGTTCTATGATTGCACTAATACACAAATTTCACTCTCTCGTATATGACCATGTTTATCTTTTGAGTTGAAGTTTTCCATTCAGGCATTATGTTTAAAGATTTTTTTTCTTTATTATTACATTGGGAAAGCTTAAGGAAAAATGTTTTTTCCACTTTCAAACTACATGATTAATGTCTTCTGGATGTTTTAGTTTGTTTAAATGTCCAGTTTTTAAAATGGAGTTTTAAAAACTTATGAAAAAATTAGATGCATCAAATCTGATCCTGTAAATGCAGAGGTTATAATTGATTATAATATGACAAATAGCAAAAGTATTATGATTAGATTTGAGACTCATTTGTTAAAGAAAGATGATGGAAAAAGGAGAAAAATGTCCTATTTGGTACAAATCATAAATATCAATAAGAAAAACCACAAAGAACTCCTAAATTCACCAGTTTTTTAAAAAAATCACCTAAGTAGCAAACATGGTTGCCAGATTCAGTAAGTAAAAATATAAGACTCCAAATTAAATTTGAATTTCAGATAAACAATAGTTTTTTTTGAGTATAAGCTTGTCTTATGAATATTTGGGTCATACTCATATTGAACATGTATTTGCTGTTTACTCATATTGAACTAGGTATCCTGTATTTTATCTGGTAACTCTACCAGTAATATAAATATAAATTAAATTCATTTAAAACCATGGTTTTATTAAGCAAAACACTTCTTCAGGGAATTATTCTCTACCCTCTCAAGAATAATCATCCCTGTGTAACACAGAATCTTGGTCCTACTTGTTAGGACACATTACGAATGACATCACTGTTTATCATTTCATACTCTGAGAAGGGAAAAATATGTTAAAACAATTGATGGAGATTTGGTAACATTTCAACATTAATTGCCCTGAACATAAACTGTATTTGCCTGTGTATAAAACTCAAAAGTTCTCTTATACAATTTTCTAGAAAAAAGTGAGATGGCTGTGTCTGTTTTTTTGTTTTGTTTTGTTTTTATTTCACATGTAACTCACCTATGGCAATGCTCATCCAAAAATAAGAAAATGCTTGCTTCACAAGGCAGTACCTAATCTACATCACACCCAAGAGAAAATATTATGAGGGTAAGGCTAGTGTTCATATATCACACAGATTCTCATGTTTTAAGTACAGAATGGCACAGATTGATCTCACTAGATTGTTTAGTTAGAATATATCCATCAAATTCGCCCAAGTGATAGCCCAAAAATTGGATTTATATTTTTTCCTCTATTCTATGATTTCTCAAATCAAGAGAGGGACTGAATAAATTTATAATGTCTCCAGCTGATTCATCCATTATTCAGTCCAAGAAAATATATGGGACGGTACCGTATAAATATGCTACATACCATATCAGTGAAGCCTTCCTGGATGAGATGTTTCACTTTCTCTGCTTTCCCTAAATACATCTATCATGGCACTTTAATCACAATTAGTTTTTTACATGTCCGTCGTCCCCTACTAAACTATGAACCCAAGCACTCCCATTTACCAAAGCTTAGCACAGATAGTTAGCCTTAACTAAATAAAACATCTGTTGAATAAATGAATACACAATTTAAAATAATTATAGTAATAACATGTGCCATTTAGTGAGATCTTACCATGTGCCAGGTAACATGCTAACTTGGTAAAATGGATCAGTTTGCTTTCTTCTCACAACCTAATAATGTAGCCACTATATACTTAACAGATAAAGATGCCAAGACTTGAAGCAGTTAGTCAATGACAGAGCTGGTATTTGAACTAAAATCCTTTTGTTTCCAGAGCCTGAGAATACAGCTCAGAGCCTGCCCCTCTTAGCCACGCTGCTGCCTGTTGTTAGTCTCCCCATCCTGCCTTTTATCAGCTGCATGGTGTTGGGCCAATGGTGGAATAGTTCTATGCCTCAGTATCTTAACTTTCCTGTGCCTCAGCTTCCCAGCTATAAACTGGAGCTAGTGAGAATTACCTATTCATGAGATTATATTGAGTTGTAAACGATTTATTGTACCCAAAACACTTAAAACCAAGCCTGGCTCTTAGTCAGTACTGTGTGTAAGCAATTTTATTAACATGTATCATATTATACTGTATACATAGTATTTAAATTTTTGTCACTTATTTACCATTTTGTTTTTAGTTCTTGAATACGCTGCCAACTGCTATGTGTTCTTGACTCTGCAGTCATACCGGCACAATGATACACCAGCCCTGGTCACTTTTTATTTATTTCTTTATTTTGAGAAGATCAAATACCTCTCATACAAAGCTCAGGTTAAAACTGAGCAAGCCCCTACAGGTGTAACTTTGTGCTACCTAAACAGAAGAGATGAATAGAGAGGGTGGCTGAGTATTTCTGGGCGGAAACAGAATCAAAGAAGTGAATGGTCTCTGGCTCATGTGTCATATTATTACAAGGACAATTTGTTAGTCTACTATATTTGGTGGAATATTGTGTTTTGAACAAAGAAAGGAAATAGTAAAGTAACATTCGCTAATTCACTGCAAGCATTAGATGTATTAGGTTAACATAGATTTAAATAATAATAGGATGAAGAGAAAAAAAGGAAATAGAGCTGCATTTCAATGACATTGAATAGCAACTCTGTTTTTGGAAGGTCATTTTATCTTTCAATGGTGCCAGGTGTGAGATACAAGGAAGGCGTACCTGAAGGACATTGCAAGAAACAATGGAAATTTTTAAACAGAAGGACTCCTTGAACACTAGAATTAACCAATGTGATTTGTTGCTTTTCAATATACAAGATCCATTTGTTAACACTGAGCAAGAATTAGTTCTACGAGTAATTAGTGCAATAACTCCCACTAATCTTGATCTGTTATACCATACAATTTGCTCTTAATATTAAATAAAATATTAAAACGTGTGACTATTTTTATATCATCAGCCTTAAAAATCTCACTAAGTTATTTTAATCAATATACTTGTTTTAAGTAAAAGCCATTTAATCTCCTGACTTATACATTAACCTTCCATTAAGTATTAGTGAAGAAGTTAAATGCACCTTAGTCAATAATGCTAATGCAGGAACTGTTGTATTACCTATCGAGAAATGCGTATTCATATTATGTTAAAGTGGCTATCCTTAACGATTAGCCATTACGTGTCAGGAAAGTGATAATAAATTTGAAATATTCCATGAGAAAATGAATTATAATGTTGAAACTGAGTTCTCTGTACTGTAATAATTTTGAAATGAGGTCATCTGCTTCTTCTGGTCAGTGCCTTTTAAGGCAATGATATTGAAGTGATGAAGACACCCTCGGTGACACTTGAACCTCACCTTGCAGTTTCACATCTTGGTGGGTAATAAATGAGGCTGCTAATTGAAGCTGAGACATATGAATCTATTGATGGTAGTGTTTTAACAAGTACTCATTTTGTGTAAATAATGTGCCGATATCTGTAAGCTGCTTTATAGTAATGTAGAATTTCTTCTGCTTAAAAACCATGTTGCATATTTTTGTCTACCCCTTTCTCACGAAATGATCTGTATTTTCAATCCCCCTGCCTGCACATTCTTATATTCCTCTCACATTTTTCTACAAATTTCCTCCCATCAAACTCTTCTAGTATGTTAAAATTATCAATATAAATTCTAATCGTTTACAGGAGCACACAAATGCACTTTCTTTTTCACTGGAGAAAACTGGTATTCCTAGATAAGAAGCTGCTATTCGGATCATCAAGGAAAATGTGTAGGCTCTAAAAAGCGTTTTTCCAGATGTCTTCTTCCACTGTTGCAATTAAAAATGCAGATGCTTATTTATTGTCATGTTTGTATATCCACAAATTGTCTTCATGTGTGTGTTATTAGGCATAACAAATATTATCTCATGACTTAAGAAAAATAACTAGATGTTGGGAAGTTGTCACAAATCAATTCAGATTAAATGGCTTATTGTTCTTGTCTTTGCCACCTGTAGGTGTCCTTGCAATACCTTAGGAAAAGAGGCTAATATTTTGAATAATATATATAAGATGTATGTATATGTATGTATTTTATTTATTTTCAAGTTTCTAAGTAAAACGTGTAAACTCTAAATAGCCCACTAAAAAAATGTGTCTAAATTTCCTTAAGGCAAGAATAGCCTTTGACTTATTGCTTTAAAGGAACAAAACAGAATTAATGCCTAACCTGATCATTGGTAAAATGTTTTCAGTCTTGTGGTACTACTTTATGCCTAACAAACAGGCCATCTAAACTTGCCCCAGGGTTGAGGGTCTCCTTGGTGGCTCAATTGGTTAGGCATCTGACTCCTGGTTTCCGCTCAGATCAAGATCTCATGGTTTTTGAGTTCGAGCCCTGAGTAGCGGCTCTCTCTCCCTCTCTCTCTGCCCCTCCTGGGCTCTCTCTCTCTTTCAAAATAAATAGATAAACTTAAGAAAATTAAAAAAAAAATAAAGTTGTTCTAAGGCTGATATTAATTCAATAATGGCTCTATTTCCATGCTAATTACTTAAAATCTCAGTTCTTCCCTCTGGCGAATGTATTTCCATGCATTTTGTATATCATCAGTTATTAAATAAAGTCATTACTTTTGGAGTTACATCATAAATATTTTGTCACTTATTTGCTGTATATTATAATAAGCATAGCTCTAAAATTACTTTATTTTGTACTAATAAATAATTCTAATTAGTTTATTTTTATTACATTATTTTCGGAAAACTATATTAATGAGTAAAGAATTTATTCTGGGCACCCATAGTTCATAACCATCAGCAAATAATTTTTATTCCATTTGAGGGTGGGTTAAATAATGTTTTACTATACTTTTATCAATAAAAATACCCTAAAATACTCTAAGAATTTCAAACTTACAAACATTTTTGTCTATAAAAAAAGAAATAAAAAGGATAACAGGACAATAAAATTTATACATAGTGTTCATAAATGTGTTTATCTTACAGAATTGCTTTATTATTCTGTTGAACTGTTAAAAGCCACACATTGAATACTAACCACATTGCAGACAAAGCTTTATGTAGTTTCTGTGTTTCAATTTATTTTAGCCTCATAATATCATAAGTCATATCTACCATTTTCTTTCTTACAAATGGAGAAATGGAATTACAGAGAAGGTAAGTAAGTTCCCCCACAAAGATACATAGTGGTATGGCCGGATGTGAAGTTGGGCAATTCGCTTTACAGTCCATGCTTAAAAATTCCCTGTATATAACTCAATATATTGTAATTAAATGCAATGTAGAAAGGTCTTATAATTATGTCAAAGATTCTTCTTGAACATTTTCTTTTTATTGAAGAATGGGTTTGATAAAAAGTGAAATTATAGAAACAAAGAATCTTTGTGGGTAAATTCTTACAGAGCCACCTTGTCTCACTATTTTGGGGCAGCAAAGCAGGGATAGTACATTCTGTAACATGTCTTTATCACCAACTTTTATTCCATATGATTCACTTACTCCATATTATTCTTTGAGAAGAAACAAGCTGATGGAAATTTTTCTTACTACATTAATTCCTCAGAAAGCTCTGTGAATAACAAGATAACAGAAAATGAGACCGAGGTCAGCAAAAGTCAGAGTATGTATTTAGAGGACCAGAATCCAAACTGCATTGTAACTCGATAGAGATCAAGGAATTAGTTACATCCTAAAGATGTCAGGCTGTCTGGGTAAAAGATCAGTACTCTAGCTCCTAGTAGCATCAGGAGAGACTATAGAAACAAAAGCCAAAACATTATCTTCCCATGAATCACCTGCACCTGGAATAAATGGACACATCCCAAAGAAGAGCAAATAATATGATCAATGGATAGAGATAAAAAGAATAGGCTTATCATATTAAGACTTTAAATTGTGGAGAAGGCAAAGATGGAGGCAGGATATCAATGGGACCCATAACATTACGAAAAGGGATGCACTGATTACACACCCTTTCTTGAGGGAAAGGTAAAGTATAGAGGCATTTGTTTAGGCTTAAAATACTCAGTTGGAAAATAAAATAAAGGAATGGTTTAATTTTAAAAGGCAAGTTGGTAGATACAACTCTTCATTCTATGAAATAATGAGGAAAATGTATATGGATAGGATGATAGCTATTAACAGAAGGTAGGAGACTTTATTGAAATATTTTTAACTTTTTAATAACAACATGAATATCCTATCTGGCTTTCTACAAATTAGCTAGTTATTTCCAGAGATGAAATATCAGATTAGATGAACCTTGTTTACTCAGCATGAAATTAACTATGCCCTTATGCTTCATGTCTATTTCAATTTTATTTCCATTCATGTTTCTGTAAGTTCAACCCAGGAATTCTCTTAGATTTTACACAGACTTATAGTTGCTTTGATAAGGTGAATGACAGGTATGTAAAAAATGATAAAATTATTAAAAGATGAGTATAGATTAGATAGATGAATAGATAGATAAGTTATAGATGACAGATAATTTATAAATGACAAAAGTGATCAATTTAAGGAATATTCATCTTTTCTAAGAGAAACAAATTTTTATTATATTTATTACCAATAAGATAACAAATTGATATATATTTATTGGCATTGATTGTCAAGTTTTTCAAAATTATGTAGCTTTCCTCTTTTATTTCTCTTAATGAATATTTTGTTGATAACATGCCAGCTATTTCCTTCTAGCTACTTCCTAATTGTAATTTAAGTAATTTTACAGGTTATATTGATTTTCAGGTCACCAGGGTACTACTCAACAAATAGAAATTCATTCCATAATATTCTAAATAGATTTAAGTATTATACATTTCATGATAATGTAAAGGTGTGAAAAGAATATCATATATTCATCCATGTAAGCAGTATATCTGTTAACGAAAGGCAAATTGTACCTAGAAATACAATCGGGTAGACTTTTTATATTTTCTTTATAAACCATTAACAACACATAATCTTCTTGTTAATAGCAGTTAGTGTAAAGTTACATAGCTTTATGATATTATTGAAATGATATGACTATATATATATATATATATATATATATATATTTAATGTTTATTTTTGAGACAGAGAGAGACAGATCATGAGCGGGGGAGGGGTAGAGACAGAGGCAGACAGAATCTGAAGCAGGCTCCAGGCTCTGAGCTGTCAGCACAGAGCCTGATGCAGGGATCAAACATGAGATCATGACCTGAGCAGAAGTCAGACACTTAACCGACTGAGCCACCCAGGCACCCCAATGATGATATGACTATAACATAATACTTGCATTCCCATTTTTCTCAGTCTCTTTTCCTGATTCTTCCATTGCTGCCCTCCCTTTCCAGCTTGCCCTCTGAGCCCAGATTTAATTTTTAAAAAATATGTTTTTGATTGTTACCTTCCTCTCAAACTACACCTGTTGTCTCCTTGTTTAACTAATGCTTAGCTTGTTCTAGGACTTTACCCCTTCCCAGATATTCTTAATTCTCACTGTGACATTTTATCTTTTACTCTTCTCCCTTGTTCAAATATCCTCTTTTGTTTCACCACACTGCTCTATATTACTCCCAGCCATTTACCTCATTTGCATCACACTGGAAACAAAGCTCATCAATCTTTTTCTTCATTGATGGCCTACTATTGTGTGAGAACTGTTGATCAAAAGGGCAGTCAAGGTGTAGGAGGAGACTATTTTGGGGTTGGCTCCATAAAATAGAAGAAGTTAACTTAGTAAAACCAGGGAACACTCATTAGCCAATGGACTTTGTGGAAGGAGAAACAACTTCCAGGTATTCTCATTAGTGAGTCTCCCCCCTGACTTTATCCAAAATTATCTTTAGATAATAAATCACATATGGTTTTCTATCCATTGTTTTTTTTTATTTTTTAAAAAAAATTTTTTTTCAACGTTTTTTATTTATTTTTTGGGACAGAGACAAAGCATGAACGGGGGAGGGGCAGAGAGAGAGGGAGACACAGAATCGGAAACAGGCTCCAGGCTCTGAGCCATCAGCCCAGAGCCCGACGCGGGGCTCGAACTCACGGACCGCGAGATCGTGACCTGGCTGAAGTCGGACGCCCAACCGACTGCGCCACCCAGGCGCCCCTCTATCCATTGTTTTAATATGTCGGCTTTGGCGTGACTGCTTGAAAACAAACGACAGTACAGATGAATGCAAGACCAATTGAGCAAGTTCCCTTCATCCTGGTGCCAAGAGTTTAGAGTCATCCTGCACACTACTGATGGCACTGTTCTTCCTGCATAGCCATCACTGGGGAGCATTCCTTTCTGTCCTCTACTGCTCCTTCTTTGGGTTGATCTTGAGCTCAAGTTTTGTGACTTTCTGGACACCAGTTTCCTTCCTTTCAAACCCACTTTTGAAATAGCATTACTTATTGAATTCCTTCACTTTGTTTCCCTCTGAAACTTTCTGTTCCAACACCAGTTTCTATCCATTGCCTCCCATCTTTCCTGGTTTCCAACACTCTTACTCCCAGAATGCCCTTTTTCTCTGTCCATTGCTATCCTTACAGCGTTTTTTTTGTTTTGTTTTGTTTTCCTTATCGAGCCTACGCTATAGTTCTTCAAAGACAAGCACCAGTATGTTCAGTAGTGTGGTCCTTATATTTTCCAACTGCACCTGCCAGACAAAGGCTCAAAGTTGAATCAGTTGCTGCATGTGCTTTTCCATTTTTATACCCCAGCTGCCTGCAGGGAGAGAAAATGAGGAGATTTTTGCCAATTACTTTTGTTGTATCATATAGCAAACAGAAAAAAAGAAATGTGCTCTGCCCAGAAGGAATTTACAATTACCCAGTCATGCAGATATACGTTAAACCTTAGAATTCCATTTTACCACTTTTTAATCTATATTTATTACACTCTCTCTTTTATTCTTCACAGCAATACCACCTTTCTTTAAACCATCAGTATCTCTCAGGAAATAACCTTTCACCCTCATTGAGAAAATCAAGGCCAACATATATGAACATATTCAACTTCTTCTCCATCATTTTGTTTAAGGTTAATCTTTTGTTATGAGTCTGTTTCTTCCTTCCACACCCCACCACCAATCTTTACTTGGTCAGTTATTTCTTAGCTGTCTATCTTTCATTTTTTCTTAATACTGCCTTTTTCTCCTCAGAATATATTTCTAAATTTCACATTTAAAAATTTTTCAATGTTTATTTTTGAAAGAGAGAGAGAGAGAGAGCAAGAGCAAGAGCAGGGGAGGGGCAGAGAGAGAGGAAGACAACAAATCTGAAGCAGGCTCCAGGCTCTGAGCTGTCAGCACAGAGCCCAGTGTGGGGCTGGAACTAGTGAACCTCGAGATCACGACCTGAGCCGAAGTTGGATGCTCAACTGACTGAGCCATCCAGGCACTATCAATTTCATATTTTAAAAAAAAGTACAAGGGGGCATCTGAGTGGCTCAGTCAGTTAAGTGTCTGACTCTTGATCTCAGCTCAGGTCATGATAGATCTCACAGTTTGTGAGATTGAGCCCCACATTGGGCTCTGCACTGATAGCATGGAGCCTGCTTGGGATTCTCTCTCTCTCTCTGTCTCTCTCTCTCTCTGTGTGTGTCTCTTCTTTCCTCCCGCTAGTGTGTGCATGCATGAGCTCTCTCTATCTCAAAATAAATTATTAAACATTTAAAAAAAATATTTTCGTGCTAGTTATTTGAGCATGCTAGGCTCTGTGATAAATCCTTTACGTATTTTATTTCCTCCTCATAATGACTCAAGAAATGTAGAATATTATCATTACTTTATAGATGTTGAAATTGGGACTTAACAGAAGTAAGTCACACACAATATAGTAAAAATGAAGTTTGAGCCCTGGTCCCTATTTGTTCCAAAGACCAAGATTTTTACCACTTGATATTTAATTGTTCTTTTCTCTTCTTGATGATTTCATCTGTCACCTGGTTAGTTTGTGTGTCAGGTTAGTGATGGTTAGTTTATGTGTCAGCTTGGCTAGTTTATAGCACCTAATTATTTTATCAAATACTAATCTAGGTGTTGCTGTGGAGGTATTGTGTAGATGTAGTTAACATCTAAAATCAGTCAACTTTAAATAAAGTGGATTACTCTCTATAATGTGGTGGGGCTCATCTAATGATTTGAAAAGACTTAAGAGCAAAAACTGAGGTTTCTTGAAGAAATAAAATTTATCCTTAATGCTATACCTCAGCTCTTGCCTGAATTGCCAGCCTGCAAGACTGCCCTACAGATTTTGGACTTGTTAGCCCCCATAATTATGTGACCCAATTCTTTTTTAAAAATAACACACACACACACACACACACACACACACACACACACACACATTCTATTCACCAATGGTTCTTTGGAGAACTCTTAACTGATACATATAGCAGTGCCTTTTATCCGTATCTTCAACCCTTAACTCTTGCTTCCATATCTAGCTACTTAACTGTCTATTGTGTTTCTCCGTACAGGTGATGAAAAGGAAATTAAGTTCACATCATTGTATTTTCCTCTCCACTCCTTTCCCAGTGTGTATCTCCTCCTATGGCTCGAGCTTGGTGAATGGCGACACCTACTTAATGGCCAAACCAGACCCTCTGCTTTACCCTGAATCCCTCATGTGTTGTTTAAGCAAATATTTCTCCTTGTCTCTTTTTAATCTGTTGTCAGCCTTCAGACAATTTGTCAATAACTTTGTTTAGACCACCATCATTTTTGTCTTCATTATTACCATGACACCCCCTTACAATGATTTCTGTTTTCCTAATTGAATCTGAATTAATATACTTCTCAAATCATTCTCAGTTTGAGACAGTTGCCCCTTCTGGCTTATATCTCCCATGATTTACCTCTATCATAGTAATTATCACACTGGCTTATAATTCCACCATTAAAAGTTTATTTTTGGGGAGTGCCTGGGTGGCTCAGTTGGTTAAGTGTCCGACTTTGGCTCAGGTCATGATCTCATGGTTCATGGGTTCGAGCCCTGCATCGGGTTCTGTGCTGACAACTCAGAGCCTGGAGCCTGCTTCTGATTCTGTGTCTCCTTCCCTATCTACCCTTCCTCTGCTCACATTCTGTCTGTCTGTCTGTCTCTCTCTCTCAAAAATAAATAAACATTAAAAAAAGTTTTTTTCCCCTGATGTACTGTAAGGTTCATATTTTGTTCATCTTTGTATCTCTACTGCCCAGTGCAGTGGTTGGCATATAGAAGAGACCAACAGAGTAAAATGAACAGTGAAAGAATATTATTAATATTTCAGTAAGAAGTAAAGAACAGATTATACATTTCAGTGAATATTGATGACAGCCACAGATAGCTGCCTTCAAAATACTTGTTCTCTTCTATGGTTTAAAGTTGCTAAGTAGTTGCTGGCCAGATGGACACCATATTTCCCAGCTTCCTTTTCATGTAGATGTGGAAATGCAATTACTTTTTTCCAATGAGCTGAAGTTTCTTTGAGAAGTAGGTAAGACTCTTCCATATTCTTCTTCTTTTTGTCACATGCAGACCCTGAGTCATGACAAGCTATGCATTGGGAGGAGCCTGGATCTCTGAATCACCACATGGAGGAAAGCACTTGCTGACCTCATTGTAAGTTTGTGTCAGCAGAAATCAAACACAGGCATCTGTTACAGCACTGAAATTTTGAGGGACTACTTTTCAGAGCAGCTATTTTTTCTAATTAATGTAACATTCAACCTAAAATTTAAAAAGCATATATTTATGATATGTGATTCAATGACATTGAAAATATAAAATTGAAGTTATCAGCCTTCATTATCTCCATATCATCATCTCCATCAACTTTACCTAAACCGAGTGTAAAAGCTTAAAAAGCCAGTGATTTTGGTGACAGCATTTGGATATACTCCCACTCTTTCTCCACACCATGTGACTGTATTAATTTTTGAGAGCTAACACAGAATTCAGCCAATTTCAGAAAACAGAGTTGAAAATTCAAATTTTATCACTATCTGAAGTTTCCTTATTTCCTTTTTTTTAAATTTTTTTAGTTTATTTATTTTTGAGAGAGAGAGAGAGAGAAAGCAAGCAGGGGAGGGGCAGAGAGAGAGGGAGACACAGAATCTGAAGCAGGCTCTGAGCTGTCAGCACAGAGCCTGAGGTGGGGCTCAAACTCACCAGCTGCGGGATCATGACCTAAGCCAAAGTGGGCACTTAACCGACTGAGACACCCACGCGCCCCTGAAGTTTCCTTATTTCTAAAATGATAATAGCTATATCCTGATTGGCTGTCCCGAAAATGCCATTTTTAAAACTTTACTTGAGGAGTGCCTGGATGGCTCAGTCGGTTAAGAGTCCAACCTCAGGTCATGATCTCCCTGTTCCTGAGTTCCAGTCCCTCATCGGGCTCTGCGCTGACAACTCAGAGCCTGGAGCTTGTTTCAGGTTCTGTGTCTCCCTCTCTCTCTGCCTCTACCCTGCTCATACTCTGTTTCTCTCTCTCATAAATAAATAAACCTTAAAAAAATTTTGACTCTATTTGAAAACTTAATTGAGAAATTTTATTCAAAGGGTATTTTATACAAAGGATACTCTTTTATTGAATTGTCACCTTTGGCTAAAAATAAATTGTATAAAATTGAATTAAAAATAATGAGCTATTTGTAATGAGGAATTTATTGGGAAGATTATTGAACTTCATTTAACTATCCCATATATCTATGAAATAACAAAGGCAGAAGACCAAAAATACTGTCAATATAGTTTGTATGTATAAAACTTCCTAAAAACCCTTATGCATGTATCATTCAATACCTGTAATTTGTCTTTATGTATGGTTCCAGTAACATTCAAACCAAATAAAAAGATTGAGGAAAAAATGTTAGTTGATCAAGAATGTTCTATTTTTTATGCAAAGAATTTGCATCATAATCCAATGAATACCTGGTCAATCATTCAATCTTATCTTTAAACAAATTTTAAAGGAATGCCAAGAAAAATAAAGTTTGCATAAGTCTGTTTCTTTGAGTCAAAGACAATTTTTTTTTCTCCAAATTGAGATGACATGATTTCTATGGCAAAGCTCAAGGTAGTTTTTAGCGGAGAGGCACCTGGAAATATTGCATATGTTTCAGCTGAAAATACCCACGATATGTGTTAAGGAAAAGATCCTGAGAATAGAATGCCAGAAACTTCTTCCAAAAATAACTTACTTTTCTCCTAATCACTCTGCGGTAGAAGCCAGAGTGGCAATCTTGACAGACATAGGCAGCTAACTAATGTATTGATGCAGGATAGACCAGTGATCCTGTGCTTTACCTCTTTTCTATTGAATTTAGAAGATATAATGCATGTAAATCCCTTAAAACTGTTCTGGCAGAGTAAGCATTCAATACTGGAAGCGGCCATATATCATAAAGTTCAAGTGCACGTGCTCTGGAGCCAGACTGCCTGGGTGTGAGTCCCAGTTCTACCACATCTCCCCATGTGACTCTGAGCAAGTACTTAACCTCTTTGTGCTTCAGGTTTCTTTTCTTTTTCATCTGTGAAGTATGGATAATAATCAAACTACTTCATAGGCTGGTTGTGAAGATTAAAATCGTAAATGCACGTTAAGTGTTGAGAGCCACACCTGTCTCATAAGGGCTCAATAAATTAGCTATTATTACTTAGTATGTACATGATGCTTAAAACGTTAGCCTCTTCCTCCTGTCACAAAGAGAAGTCGTTTTATTAATTGCAAATGTAAATCCTTGTTTTCTTTTATAATTTCTAATGTACTTACATGCCATTTTCCCTTGGATAATACCCAGTGGTCTTTTTTCTTATCAAAACTTCAAATAAATCATTGTTATTTTTCTATGCATGAAAGATATCCTAAACATTTAAAAGAAATAATTACATACATTTAAAGGAAATAATTCTTATTAAGATTTAAAAAAAATAATTATATGCACATTTGAAAACACATTACATTTTTAAAGCAGATTATTTCTCCTTAAGGATGATGATATAGAGAATTCATTTTGAGCCTTCAGGGTATAAACAAAGACACTATTCAAGTTTCATAAATTCTTTTAACATGCCAGATGTAAAATCAATTAGCTGTAGAAATATGGCCTCATATTTTAAGGACTGCAACATTCTAATTGCTTGGTCTGCAGTTTTGGTTTTTTTTTTTTTTTTAAACAGTAATATAAGGGGATTTGGACTTAAACATTTTTCATTTCTAAAATGTTCCTGGTTGACTTTTGAAAGTACCCTAACATAAATGCACTGAGAATCTTCTTAGAAATTTAAAAACAGAAAATCACATCTGTACTTTCAAGAAGACATCTCAGAAAGGTAATAAAGGGCCATCAACAGGACTCATCTATGATCCGTAAATATTTGTTATGAGTGTTCAAAATTGTAAATGTCTATTCTAGAGAACACTCTAAAATTTACGATTTAAAAAAATTTCAACAGACTGAGATTGTTCCAGTAGATTAGACATTGCCTAAGAAAAAAGAAAATAATACTCTTAAAAATATAATCACAGGCAGTAGTGATGAGACAGTAGCTTACTGGAATGGCAAATTAATGACTTAAGACTGGAGAGGTCAGCTGATTTGACTAGACTTAGTTCCACATGCCTAGTCTTTGCAAACCTCAGTCACATTATCAAAAAAATAAAGCATGGACAAATTGCTTGACTTAAATGGGTAGTTCACAACTAACATCTATTAACAAAGCCTGTTCTAATGGACAGGTATGTTTATATTAGCTTTTTATCAGCTCCTTACTGCCCATTTCCAGATCAATTACTTGCTGATTTTTAGACAAAATTCAAAGTGCTTCCTACCAAAGACACTTTTAACCATGTCTCTAATCTAGATCAAAACCAGGACATTTATTTTTCTTGCTCAAATGTGATGTAATTTGGTTATCACTTATCTGAATTACTTGAAGTCAGATATGTTTGGAAATTTGGGATTTTCTATATTTTAGACATAAAATGTAATCTAGATATAGTATGCTTCATAATAGCCTCAGCAGGGTGCGATGCAGTATGTTATAATTAAAAGCATTAATATTTCTTCAGCATAAATATATAGATAGTGACACTAATTAGATTAGATAAATAACATAAAATAACTAAGTCACCAAATAAGCTAACTAAAAATGTTAGCTTTATAGAACATTGGAGATTTAAGACTTGTAAATAAGGTATTGTGATTAATAATATAAAAATAATGAACTAAAAGTGATTTCTGATAATAGATCATGGTTACCGAAATCACAAATTTATATAAACCAATAAAAGAATATGGAGTAACCACCTCACTGGTAATCATCCTAAATTTTAGAAAAAATATGTCTTTAAAAATAACTCTATGAAGGCACTAGAAATCAATCAGCAGTAAACAGAAACTGGAGGTAATACAACCCTTGAAAGGAGGGAACCACCTAGGTGAGATGCACAATTATACATTTTTATTCCTATAGGGACACTGCCTAGTTTATATTTGCATGTAGAAAGAGCCTGAGGAATCAGAGGTAGAATTTAGACTACCCAGAATGGCTGAAAAATGGTTGGATAATGCCAGAAACGAGAAGGATTTACAAAAACAACAACAACAACAACAATGACAACAAAACCCTCTGTCCAAATCCAAAGCTGGTATCTGAATGGCTTATGCATGGAGTGAGACTCCAAACTCCAGAAAAAAAAAAAAAAAACAATGGCTGGAAGCCTGGGAGCTGAAAGAGACTTCAAAAATTACCTGTTGCTGAGAGTTTGGATTTAAAGTTTCACTAAATTAGAGGACCTTAACGAACTGCCTTTACATTGAACTCTAGAAGGAATATGAATAGAAATAAAGACCAAACCCCAAGAGCAAGGACTTTGGCATAAGAATAAGGACACAATTGAAACAGTCATTTTCTAACAAAGCCTAAAACAAGCCTTCACAATATTAAGGTAATCTACCAGTAACTTAATGGCCTATCAGAACAAAATTCACTTTTTAAAAATTCCCTATGCTGCACCTTTTATCCCCATGACTTATTCATTCCATAACTAGAAGCCTACACCTCCTACTCCCCTTGACCCATTTTGCCTGTCCCCTCTCCCCCCGGCAACCACCAATTTGTTCTCTGTATTTATGGGTCTGTTTCTGCTGTTTTGCTTGTTTTATTGTTCATTTTGTTTTGTTTTAGATTCTACGTATAAGTGAAAATAATATGGTATTTGTCTTTCTTTGTCTGGTTTATCCCGCTTAGCATAATACCCTCTAGGTCCATCTATGTTGCTGCAAATGGCAAAAAATTCATTCTTCTTCAAGGCTGAGTAATATTCTATTATGTATCTATAGCATATCTTCTTTATCCATTCAACTATCAATGGACGCTGGGGTTGCTTCCATGTCTTGGCTATTATAACTAATGATGTAATCAACATAGGGGTACATGTATCTTTTCAAATTTGTGTTTTCAGTTTCTTTGGGTATATACCCAGAAGTAGAATTATTAGATAATATGGCATTTCTATTTTTAATCTTTTGAGGCACCTTCATACTGTTTTCCACAGTGGCTGTACCAATTTACATTCCCACCAACAGTGTCCTAGAGTTCCTTTTACTCCACATTCTTCACAATACTTTTTATTTCTTGTTGTTGTTTTTTTTTTTTTTCATTCCAGTGACTCCAACAGGTATAAATAAGGTGATATCTCACTGTGGTTTTGATTTGCGTTTCCCTGATGATTAGTGATGAACATTTTAATGTGACTGTTGGCCATTTGTATGTATTCTTTCAGGGAAAAAAGTCTATTCGGGTCCTCTGACCATGTTTTAATTGGATTATTTGTGGTTTTTTGGTGTTGAGTTGTGTAAGTTCTATATATATTTTGGATATTAACCCTTTATTGGATGTATCATTTGCAAAAAATCTTCTCTATTTTGGTAGGTTGACTTCCTCATTTTGTTGATTTCTTTCACTGTGCGAAAGACTTTTATTTTACTATAGTCCCAATAGTTTACTTTTGCTTTTGTTTCTCTTGCTTTAGAAGACATACCTAGAAAAACATTGCTAAGACCATAATCCACGAGATCACTGCATATGTTTTCTTCTAGCAGTTTTATGGTTTCAGGCCTCATATTTAGGTTTTTAATCCCTTTTAACTTTTTTGTTGTGCATGTAAAGTGGTTTGGTTTCATTCTTTTGCATGTGACGATCCATTTTGCCCCAATACCATTGTTGAAGAGACTATCTTTTACCCATTGTATATACTTGCTTCTTTCATCATAGATTAGTTGTCCATATAAGTGTGGGCTTATTCATTATTTTTATTATTTTTTTATTATTTTTATTTTTTTAATGTCTATTTTTGAGAGAGAGACAGAGTGTGAGCGGGAGAGGGGCAGAGAGAGAGGGAGACACAGAATCCGAAGCAGTCTCCAGGCTCTGAGCTGTCAGCACAGAACCCGATACAAGGATTGAAATCACGAACCATGAGGTCATAACCTGAGCCAAAGTCGGATGCCTAAATGACTGAGCCACCCAGGTGCCCCTTCTATTTTTCAAAGGAAGGTAATAAAATTCAGTTTCTGCAACATGTCATCCACAATGTTTAATATCCTTTAAAAAAAAACCTATGAAACATAGTAAAAAAATACAAAAATTCAGCCCATAGACCAGAGTGAAGTGGGATGAAGGGAGGACATAGAAACACAGCCAGAGATAACTAAGATGTTGACATTAACAGACAATATATAACCAATATGTTGAGGTGAGAAGACAAGACTTCATAATTACTAAGATGAAAATATTAAAGAATCTGTAGTAGAAAATGGATATAACGGGTAAATTTCTAGGCAGATATGAAATGAAAGCTATAAAAAAGGATCAAATGGAAATCCTAGGGCAAAAAATATATAATATCTCCACAGAAAAATTACTATATAGGCTTTATAGCAGATTGTATACACATACAGACACTCAACGAATCAATGATCTATTTATACCAATCTATAGATTATACACATGAAAGCACAAAGACGAGACTATAAAGAAAAAATACAGAAACTTTATGATCTATAAGATTGTATCGGGAGATCTAACACATGTGAAATGCAGTTCAATGTCAATGCTGCTTGGAACTCACTGAAAGGAAAAAATAAAAGTGCACTTAACATATCAGAGTTGTCAACAAAAGTCTTTCATTTATTAAGTGCTTGCTGTGTATCACTAATTTTGACTTCAGAGATCCAGTGGTGAACAAGAATGACAAGATTTATGATTTTATGAAACTTACATTCTAGTTATGGAAAACAAACGCTGAACTACAATTTTAATCATATGTCTTATAGTAATAAAATAAAATAAATTGATATCATGGAAAGTAGCCAGTTAGTACTCTAAATAACATTCTGAAAGGTCTGTCTGAGGAGGTAACACTTGAGGTTTGACACCACAGAGCAAGTCCTGGGATTAAGAGGGTAGAGTAATTTAGAAAGACAAAATAACTAATGTAAACGCCTTAAAGTAGAAAGAAGTTTCACATGTTTGAGGAACAGAAAGATACCAAGTATAGTTCCAGAGCAATAAGTTAAAGGGACTATTTATTATATAAGGTGAGGATGCAAAGGCCAATCAGGTCAGGCCAGGTAAAGGAGTTTCTTTGCTTATTTGTTTGTTTGTTTTTACACAATAGGAAAACACTGAAGTGTTTTAAATGCCATGCCATGCCATGCCATGATTTATGCTTTTAAAAAATCACTGTGGGAAGAAAAAATGTTACAGGGGAAAAAAATAAAAACTGGAAATTTGATGTTGAGTGCACAAGGTAAATAGGCATAAATTTGTAATGGGGGATCAGGAAAAAGAGGAATCAAGAATGATTCCCTAGAGTTTAAGTTTGGGTCTTGAGGAATTGGAGGATGGTAAATATGAGATAAAGAAAACCCTGGAAGAAGTGTTAAGTTTGGAAAATAAATGAAGAGTTCTATTTTGGACATGTTGCAATTAAGGTCCCTTGAAGATACCCAAGTAGAGATATGAAGTAGGTAGTCTGGTGTATGAGAGTAAAGTTCAGGAAAATGTTCAGAACTATATCTATAAATCAGGGGGTCCATGGAATAAAGATGCTCAAATCTATGAATTTAGGTAAGATCATTTAAAGAGAAACTATGATTAAAGAAGAGAAATAGCTAAGATTTCAGTCCTTGGGCACTGTAAAATTTAAATGTAAATATTAAATGCATGGCCAGTAAGGTAGAAGCAAAACCAATAGAATATACTAAAAGCCAACAGAAACAGGTGTTCAAAAGGAATTCTTTCATGTATTCAAATATTTATTAAGTACTCACTATGTGACAGTCAATGTTTCAGGCCATTGAGTTACATCAGTGGATATTAAAATGGATAAAAATCTCTATTATTATTGAGATTATTTTCTAGGGGGAAGAGAGACAATAAAACAATAAATATAATAAATTTAAAAATCATATTACAGAAGATGAATTTTAATGAGAAACTTTTTTAATGTAGAGCATGTTAACAAGGGTATAGAACAGCAGGTATAATGGAAGAAATGGTTTGTAATTTAAATTATTGTGATCAGAGTAGGAAATGATTAACTTTGTCATCTTTAATCTTTGTCACCTTTAATCTTATCGAAAGATTAAAGGAAAAACTGAAGACAGAGCAATGAATTCTAAATTGGTGGTAGTTGATAACTTTTGACAAGAGTGGTTTCAGAGTATGGTGTGTATGGAGTGGGTTGAGAAAAAATTTCAAAATGAGAAGATAGGGACAGTTACTGTAGAAAAATCTTCTCAAGATTAGCTTTCAAAAAGAACAAAAAATTGAAGACATTATTGAGAAAGGATGTAAAGCCAAGGAAACACTTTCTTTTTTTGTTTTGTTTTAATTTTTTTTTAACATTTATTCATTTTTGAGAGACAGAGAAAAACAGAGCGTGAGCGGGGAAGGGGCAGAGAAAGAGAGGGAGACACAGAATCTGAAACAGGCTCCAGGCTCTGAGCTGTCAGCACAGAGCCCGACACAGGGCACGAACTCACAAACTGCGAGATCCTAACCCAAGCCAAAGTTGGACGCTCAACGACTGAGCCACCCAGGCACCCAAAGCCAAGCCAACATTTTCTAAGATTTTGGAGTTACTGAAGAAGGAGGTATGCTGATGGATATGACCCAGTGTGAATAGAAAAAAATTGATAATGTGAAACAATTGCATATATATACTTATATGTGTGTATGTGTGTGTGTGTGTGTGTGTGTGTGTGTGTGTGTGTTGTTCACCAAGCAACTGGGAAGCTTAGAGCAGATGGTATTTGGAAACATGATAACATGATGAAAGTGATTGCTTTGGATAGGTTTGGCACAAGGCATTACACCCAATATTGTAATAGGACAGAAAGAGAATGTGGCAAATTTGGGTAGGTTGGTGTGTATAGTATTATAGAAACCAGATGAATTCCATTTGATTATTTCTACTGATTCTATTGACCATGAATGTAAGTCTTTGGTTTAACTTAAAGAGAAGTTCATGTTGTGCTCATTAAGTATCAGTCATAATACCCTTTGCATTCAAATTCAGAGCAGGTAGGAAACAAGAAGACACATAGAAAAGGAAGTACCAGCTTTGTTCATTCAAACAGTAGAAAACCAGTGAAATTGTAGAGCATGTACAGTTAGATATTTGGATTTAGAGTTCAAAGAGAAGCCTGAGATGGAAATGAAGAGTTCATAGTCAATAGATAAAGCTTGGATTTGAATGATATCATCTAGAAAGAAAATATAGTGAGAAAAAAGTAGAGAGCTAAAAATGGAACCTAAAGGAAAACTCATATTTCAAGTGCAAAAAGAAAAAGATGACCTTTCTTTTTAAAAATTTTTTAATGTTTATTTATTTCTGAGAGAGAGAGAGAGAGAGAGAGAGAGAGAGAGAGCATGAATGGGGGAGGGGCAGAGAGAGAGGGAGACACAGAATCCGAAGCAGGCTCCAGGCTCTGAGCTGTCAGCACAGAGCCCAATGTGGGGTTGGACCTCACAAACCATGAGATCACGACCTTAGCCGAAGTCACACGCCCCACCGACTGAGCCACCCAGGCGCCCTGAAAAAGATGAACATTCTGGGAAGTAACCAGAACATTTAGTAACTCAGAGTTCAACATATTTAGTTATAGTATCAAATACCAAAGAAAAATAACTAAGATAAAAGAAAATAAGGATATGGAAATGGTAATTTTAGTTGACTAGGTCTAAAACTGGACTCCAGTAGATTGAGGACTGAAAGAGAGGGAAGGAAAGTAATGATGTTGAAGTTGGTCTGCTATTTCAAGAATCTTGACTGTAATGGGGAAAGGAGGGAAATGAGAATAACTAAATGAAGTAGACTTTTTGTTGCATAGGTTTTATATATTTTTAATGGTAGAGACTTAATCCAGATTATTTGTTAAGAGCAATGAAAAGTAGAATGGGAGTTTACAGACATGAGAAAGAGAATAGTAAAACAAGTACCTCAAGGGGGAAGAGAAATGGTGGCCAGAGCAGAAGGTGGCAGAATGAGACTCAGACAAGTAAATGTATATAACGTGGTACGTATCGGTAGAGGAAACAGGGAACTGTCCCCTGAAATTCTCAGTGTTCTTAGTGAAATTGGAACCAGATGAAAAAGAACAGGTTAAAGGAAGGAAAATAAAATCAAATGAGATTCTTTTTCCTAAGTGGTCTACCCAACCTGGACAAAACCCAGGGTAAATAGAACAAAGAAATGAACATCTAAGTCTATGAAATGAGATACTAAACAGAAAGTTACTGATAGAAATTAAGATTTCCAAGAAGAAAATTCTTACTCCATAGCTGAAAATTAATGTCCCATCTCCAGTCCCCCATAAAGAGATCGTCTAAGAATCTCTGAGAGGAACTCAGACTTTTTACAAAGGCAAATGCAGACAGTACAAGGCATATGGTTAACAAAAGGCAGGTAGAAACCAATGTCTCATGTGTATGTAAGTTATGACTTGCATAAGATTTTAAAAATTAGAGGGTCACCTGGGTGGCTCAGTTGGTTAAGGGTCGGACTCTTGATTTTGGCTCAGGTCATGATCTTGTGGTTTAGTGAGTTCGAGCCCTGCTTTGGCTCTACACTGACAGTGTGGCGGGTGCTTGAGATTTTCCCTCTTTCTCTGCCCCCCCAATAAATGAACTTAAAAAAGAAAGATTTTTAAAAACGAGAAACAGGGGCGCCTGGGTGGCGCAGTCGGTTAAGCGACCGACTGCAGCCAGGTCACAATCTCGCGGTCCGTGAGTTCGAGCCCCGCGTCAGGCTCTGGGCTGATGGCTCAGAGCCTGGAGCCTGTTTCCGATTCTGTGTCTCCCTCTCTCTCTGCCCCTCGCCCGTTCATGCTCTGTCTCTCTCTGTCCCAAAAATAAATAAAAAAACGTTGAAAAAAAAAATTTTTTTTTAATAAATAAATAAAAACGAGAAACAAAGGGCTGATTTTCTTTTTCTGATCTCTAAAACAAATCACACCAAATTAGCCACAATTTCTGGTACAGTCCTAATAGGATAATGCCAAACACAAAGTTTATGAAATACAGGCATTTGATAGAACCTATAGTGAGATTCTTGTTGATGCATTGAGAAGAGTGAACTTGACAACTAGATTTATTCAGGGGAATTGGTAAGTGACAGAAATATTGCCAATTAATGGATTTCTACTAGCCAGTAGGAAAGTGTCTCAGTGGAATGTTGAAAAGTGCAGTTTTCAACCCTACCTATTGCAAACATTTTATCAATGACTTAGATGCTATAACACATGACAAGGTTATGACGGAAGAGAAAATTAACAAAAATGCATGTGAGTGCGTGTGAATAAGAGAAGAAAGAGATAAGGAAGGGGGAAAGGAGAAATAGATGGAAGACACAGAGGAAGGTATCTATCCACTCATGTTTATACCCACGGTCACCATTCTGATCATTGTCCTTATAATTCTTGTCTGAAGCATGGCACCCCACCCTATTTTCTCTTTTTTTTTTTTTAATTTTTAACATGTTTATTCAGTTTTGAGAGACAGAGACAGAATGTGAATGAGGGAGAGGCAGAGAGAGAGGGAGACACAGAATCTAAAGCAGGCTCCAGACTCTGAGCCCTCAGCACAGAGCCTGACGCGGGGTTCAAACCCACGAACCGGTGAGATCATGACCTGAGCCAAATTCACATGCTGAACCTACTGAGCCACCCAGGCACCCCACGAATAGTTTTTTTTAAGTTTATTTATTTCTTTTGAGAGAAAGAGAGAGGGGGGTGAAGGGCAGGGAGAGAGGGAGACACAGAATCCGAAGCAGGCTCCAGGCTCTGAGCTGCCAGCCCAGAGCCTGACGCGGGGCTGAAACCCACGAACAAACGGGGAGATCATGACCTGAGCTGAAGTCAGAAGCCTAACCGACTGAGCCACCCAAGTGTCCCCTATTTTCCTGCTACCACTTTTATGGTTGCCACGTTTAGAGAAATGCAAAATCAGAAAGCAAATAAAAAGGGCAGTGCCATAAGAAGGCTTATTGACAGCGTGAAAATACGTAAAGATGGTGGCCTTTGAAGCCTGACAAATGCAGGCTTAAATTTTGACTCTCTAGTTACTAACTACGTGACTTGGTCAATTTATTTAATCTTTTCCTGCCTCATTTTCTTTCTCTGAATAAAAGACATGTCTATCATAGATATACTGATTGAGGATTCAATGAGATTATGGAGAAGAAATGCCTGGGTGATTCGTTCCTATTAAATTGTTGCAATGAATACATACAAACCTGTTGTAGGAACTGACAGTGATTACCTTCAAAAGGAAAGGTGGGGAGGATGAGAGAATTGTCTTCAAAAAAGTACTCTCTTAATACTTGAATACTTATTGTTTCAAGTATCATATATTGTAAAATTTGGTTTATATAAAAACAATGGCCTACAGAACAATGGGTAATATATCATAGAATAAAGATTGGGACTCAGTATCAGGAGAATATTTTCTGACACATAGAATTGTGAGAAAATACCTAAACTGCCAGGGGATGCAGTGAAATTTCAGTTATTGAAGATTTTCCAGCTGAGGATGGGAAAATACCAGAGCAGTCATTCAGGGGCTGCATATATACGGTAGAAGACAGGATGAGATCGCTGTAAAACTCCTCTCCACAATTTGACATTTTTAAACTCCTGCAATAACGATATAATTTCCTTCTACTCTTGGGTAATTCATATTAGAGACTGAAATTTAAAATATATTTTTATCTTAAAACAGCTTCAATATCACTGTGTACCCAAAACAGAAGGTTGGATCACAGCTACATCATATATCTGAATTAAGGAATTTTGATACATATATTTTTTTGTCATTTACTCACGAAATACGCACATTCATGCACACATACATGGCAAAAATGATGATTTTAACCTATTTGACACACACAGCTCTCCGAAAAGACTGTCATATTGTCGATAAAATCATAAACAGTCCTTTGGACCTGTTTTACTTTCGAAAATCTTGAAACAGAGGGTTATCTATACCACCTATACTCTTTAGGTCTGAAGGAACAAAGAACGTGTGGACTCAGAGTTCTGTCTTTCAAGCTTGTAATTGTGTATTTAGAAAAGAATGGAAATGAAGAAATTTCTACTTTCTAATTTTTTTTCTTTTAAGTTACTCGTCTGAGAGAAAAAAAAAAATCACTGCTATGCTTGGCATTTCTGCTTACTAATCCATAAAAGGAAATTGTGTTGAATTTTTTTTTTCAGAGTGAAAATTAGCAAATCTATAAGTGTTTTTTCATCTTCTGTTTACCTCTCTTTTATGACAAGAATGAAGATAATGATGAAAATATATGTAATACCTAAATGTTGTCAGATATTCATCATATTTATATTCCTTACCGACTCCACTGTCCATAGTGATTTAATACTACATTAAAGTCAAACCTGGGAGGACATCATAAACAGCTCTTGTTTAAAGGGCATTGTGAAGGAGAGCCTTTAATCTGATTGATGAAATAAATGGAAAGTAATCTATCCTCTATTCAACAGCTTGTTGATGATATGAAAGAATTCCTACTCAAGCAAGCAAGGCTTTAAAGAGAAAGACCTCTTTCATCCTGTCAGCCTCTCATTTTTAGAAAAAAGTTAAGTTTTTCATCATGGTTCAGGGGAGTCCTTGTAAAACGTTCATTGAAAATTTAAGAGCAATTACAGTGTCAGACAGCTAGAAAAATTGCTTTTACTGAGTGAGAGTTCTCTGACAGATGCATTGTGGGAGAATTGATTCTTTCTAAGGGATAAGTGAATTGTCATTGTTAGGCTCTTCTCATGACATCTAGCTAGATGTCATCTGCTTTGTAACAGAAGATTTGAATCAGACAACTGTACTCAACACTAGACAGTGTCTAGATTAGTTCTGCAAAGAAATAAGGCTTTGCTCTGCATGGCATCAACTGAGCTTTTAAAGATTACAGATGAGCAAGGGTTTCAAAAAAAAAAGTTAGAAAAATCAAAAACAAAGCTTTATAGCCACTTCAGAAAGCCTGGATGTTTAACCTGTAAGGAAGTCTGTCAAATCCTTGTGGAAACCATATAGAGAAAAGATCAATAGGATACCTACTGGCTCCATTAGCTTGATGTAAAAGGGGGAGAGGGAAGCTGCTTTTCCACAAGAGAAACTACATTATTCCAGGGATTATGCGGGATCAGTTCACTTTGCAGAGAAGAAGAAGAGAAAATGAATGAAGATTCTTGGTGGGCCAGGACTGGAGAGAAAGGGCTTGTCAGGTAATATAACTGGTGATAAGAAAGTGGCTTATTGACTGGGAGGTGTCTCTAATTAGATATTCATTTGCATAGGGGAAGGTGCCCGTTCTAATCTGGAGTGAGGCTGGAGGAGATGTGCAGAAAAATGGCTGTCACTCAATCTGCTGCAAGCTAAATCTAACATAATTCGTGAATTTTGTACTCGCTCGTTATTTACACTGACTTTTAAGAGTGAAGGAATATACTTGCTGTAGAAAAATATGCGTTTTGATGAATAAAATAACTCTCCACATGTCATATATTTTACAACCTCATGCACGTTAACCCTTGAACTAGGACTGAAATATTTGGTTATGTACACACGAATAGAAATATTTAGTACAACTTGATGTTATAAAAAGAAAAAGTTTCAGTGTTTTTAGAAAGGTTATTTCCAGAAATTTATTTATTATTTGTTTTTCTTCTTTTCAATTGATGTTTTATTATAACATTTTACATTTTAAAAAGTTTATTTTAACAAATATTTTTCACAAAATTAGTTTTTGAATATTTTCAGTTAAACTTAGTTGAACATAAACAATACTATTGAGTAGGTAAACCGTGAGTAATTTCAATTTGGGGGACATGGTTGGCATTCGCCAAAATATATCTAGTAATTCATAGAATGGTTCAGAAATTCTTTAATTTTTGTAGAATTGTGTTAATAGTTCCCAGGAACACTGTGCACTAAAAGTCCAATAACTTTAAAATAATATTTTTAGAAATTTACCTCAGCTTTAGCAAAATAGCAAGAGATTAAGTAATTTAACTTCCTCTTTTCTTTATTGAATTAATTTTAAGTTTTTATGGATTAAAACATTCATAAGAATCTGTAGAAACACAAACCATCAGCACACCCTTAGCGAGAAAAGCTTTGTCTTCCCAAAACAGTGGCCTGTGTCTGTATTCCTGTTCCGAGCATTCTTGCCATTTATGTTTCCCTGGAGCCCTTTATCAATGTTTATTTGAGTCCTCAAATGAATTGATAATGATTCAAAGGGCAAACTTGAATTCTGCTAGTAGAGTACAGTTAAAATTAAAGAACACACAAATCTGACTGCTTTCATTTCTGGTATTTTCCTTTTAATATCCCCACACATTTGTTTCACTCAGGTTGGCAAAGTGCATTTAAGTAGTTTACTAACAACTGAATTATTTCATGTGTCTCCACCCTAAGCAGTAATACATTATTCAGTGAATTGCAACATGGAGAGGAGTATGTTATCCAGTCAGTGGTGTTACAATTCAAAGCATTTGGCATGATCAATATCACAATATACACTAGGTTTAAAAGAACTTACTTGATTGCATAGAATTTTATAAGTGCAAATCTGACAGTAAGATAATGTGGTTGAACTGAATGCCACAAACACACAAATATTGCATCTATCAGTTATTTAAAAACGAATAGGCAACAGAAATTATGTTTTTTCGGCTTTCATAGAGCACGCTCCAATAGGATGCTTGTGTATGAGTCGTTTACAGTTAGCAAATGGCAGAAACAAACTGAATATAATATTTTACAATACATAACAAAAGATAAGCCATTCAAAAGTGTATAAATAGAAACATGCAATTCTTGTACATAAAATGTGTTTTTAACTTGTTAGAAAACATTGCAAGATATTCTCAGCCCCAAAGTACAGGAACTTGAAAAGGGGTAGAGCTATATTTGGTCATGTGACCTAAGTGCTCCTTAACCAAAGAATGTGAAATACGGAACAAGCACAATCAAGAGGCATTTATTAATCAACAACTGAGCAATCTAAGAGAAACTCATGATAGAGCAGATAAATGAATTTGTGAAATCTATTTCATCAGTGATTTTAGTAATCCATATAAAATATGACTATACATTCTGTTAAATAATTTCCGGCTATTTTCCAGTGGAAAGTAGATTTCACTTCCATTTTGCCTACTGGCTCCTATTACCCACTTATTTCTGACTAAAATTGACAACAGTTAAAAGAATATTATTTTTCTCCCTTCAGGTGTATTTAAATATACTTAAGTGTATAGAATTCTTAGGTTTTAAGTACTTTATGAGGAAAAAGCAAATTTTTAATTAAGAAAAAATGTAACAAGAAAATTGTTTTAATAAGAACTTTTCAATTTTCAGAGAAATGTAAAAATTGTTTATTTTAATCTGTGATACTTAAAATATGGAAAGAATCAATTGGTATCAGGAATGATGAGTCATTCCCCTGTAAGTCCAATGCCCTACATTACAATGGTCACCATTGAGATTGGTTACATGTTACAGCTTACCATTGTTATTAACAGCCTGTTGCATTCTATGGGGGAGAATCTTCTGCAATTTCTGAGAGACGTGTCAGAAAAAAACAAAATTTCTAACATTTATTGTTTATTTTTGTGGTGGCTCCATGTTTATAAAGAAACAAAATAAAGGCTGTGGAATATTTATGATGGAATGAATGGCTTTACTCAGCAATCAGCTGCCCAGTTGAATATGAAATAATTTGTCTCTATCTATGCTTGTGTGACTCTACCATATGTGGCAAAGTCTATTTCCTGGTGTCATATTATGAAAGACTCAGTAGAGCAGGCTTTTTTCTTCCCCAATATGAGTCCAAGAATTACTTTAATCTTTTTTCTTCTATGAGAAAAGATAAATGTTATCTGCTGTATATACCTGATGAAACACTTATCTATTTTGATAATTAATGAATCCATTTTAAGCACATGTTATACTATCCATCTTTCGTGGTTCAAAAATGGATGACAGTGTGATTACGTCTTTGTGAGATAAGTAAATGTGTATATTCTTAGATCATCTGGCTTTTAAAATACCAGCGAAGTAAAACTGTGGCAATTTAGTTGTTTTTCTTAATCTGGACTTCCAATTGGTAGTGCTGTCTATTTCATCGAATGAGAATAAATTATATCAGAGTTGATAATTTAAAAACAATAGAGCTACACTGAAGTTGAATATACTAATCGTTTACTATTATTTTATATATTTATATATTTTCCAAAATGTGTGACATAAGATGTTCCTCTGGGCAGTGTTGATGTAGATATGAGCAAAAGATACGGTCAACCCTATTTACTCCACGGGAAAGAAAGTGTCGAGAATGGAAGACACATGGACCCCTTCAGAGCGCCACTCATGTCAGTGGTTCTAACAAGCAGTGACTTAGAACAGTCAGCATTTTTTAACAATGTGGCCTTCACTCTAAATGCAGCTAAAACTTTATGGTTAGCCAGCACAGTTGTGACCTCAGTTTTGAAGAGGTGTGATGAAACTAAACATCATGTTTTTAAGAGTTAGAAAATTTGTATTCTTAAACTTAGAAAATTAAAGGTAAACCTAGGATATTATTTTATATTCCTATATTTTACCACAATTAGAATGTTTAGAAAACCTGTTTTATATATTTAAGATAATAAAGACCCAAAAAAGTATTTTTCTAGGATACTCTTTCTCCTCATTCCATTCAGTTAGGCACTGTCCTATCTAAAATTTTGAAAATTCTTCCCTAAATCCATTGAAACACATTGCCCCTGATCATGTTACCCAGTATTTGCAGTTGAAAAAATATCAACCACTGGAAAGCATTATCATAATGTTCCAAAATATAGTAAAACTAGATGATATAAGAGGTAAATATATGCCAAACTAAGAATTGTACCTAGAACTGGACATCAAGGTTTGGACAGGTAGGAATTAATAAATTAAACTTTTGAAAAGTACTTTTTTCCTTTTGTTTCATATTTCTTGGTGTGTAATCTGCAAATTTCAAATGACATAGCCACTCCCAGGGTGGAATACTCATGTCCACAGCACCTAACAGAACAGCATTCACATAAATCAGTTGAACAAAGACAAAAGCTAAAATATGCCCAGGTTGTCAATTTGTGTTTAATGTGTTATGGAAGTTGCAATGTCTTTTAATTGAAATATATTTCAGGTGGGGAGAGCAGAGAAGAGGACTTCATATAGACTAAGACTTACTAAATGTCTCTTTCAAGCTACTTACATTGAATTCATTCACTTTGTTTTTTTTTTTTAATTGTAATTTTAACTGGTATGATGGGTTCCTTTTTCTTGAATTAATGAGTTATTTTAACAACATTTAGGCTATAGTGTGGGAAATGATTAGAGCAAAATCAGGTTAAAGTTGAGCATTCCCTACTTGAGCCTTTTTGTTATCATCTTCTGTTGTAATGGCATGCTACCATTGGGATTTGCTTTCCCAAAGTGATTGAAGAAATAGAAAGATAGAAAGAGGGAACTGGTTACAGTGGTGATAACAGGCTATCTCTACGGGTTATATTTAAAGCTGTGATGACACTCAAGTCTTCTCTTAAAAATACATCGTTCTCTGTGATGTGTGTTACAGACATTAAGAATGACAGCGCGCCATATCAAAAATTCCTTATATAATTGTGAATTAATATTATTCATTGAAAATTGATCTCTAATTAAAGAGAGCTTGGTATAGTTTTAAATTATGTATATTTTCATATTAGAGAATGTCAAATATTTTTTGAGTTTATTTATTTATTTGGAGACACAGGGTGGGAGAGGGTTAGAGGGAGAGGGAGAGAGAGAATCTTAAGCAGGCTCCATGCTTTCAGCGACAGGGTGCTGGATCTCATGAGTGGTGAGATCGTGACTTGGGCCGAAGTCGAGTCAGATGCTTAACCAACTGAGCCACTCAGGCTCCCCAAATGACAAATATTTTAAATGCTGATCAACAAGAGCTTAGGTTGGGGTGCCTGTCAGCACAGAGTCTGCTTGGGAACCTCTCTCTCCTTCTCCCTGTGCCTCTACCCTGCTCATGTTCTCTCTCTCTCAAAATAAAATAAACTTAAAACAAACAAACACAAGAGCTTCGGTTAGGCAGCATTTCTCAAAGTCATTTCACTTAGAGGCTCTAATCAAAGAATGTCTAGCTGGACAATATTTCAATGAAACACATGTTGAAAAATACTATCCTACTATAGCAGTAGATAACAAGGTCTAGATCTTTCAAGAGACACATTATACATATAAACCAACTTGGGGAAAAACCCAAAGCATTAGATCACACTGCAGATGGCTCCAAACTTTAGAGAAAATGCAAAAGAATTTTTCAAAGACTTGACTTTACTATGGAAAACATTCTAGAAGTCAGTTCTGAAAAAACTGGCTGGCACGTTTTAAATTCTACATTTTATGAATACCAAGAATTCATAGAAGTACCCTTTTTCTCTCTTCTTCCAATTCTCCTCATCAGGCGCTAGGCACATATGTTTTAAAATAGTCTCTTTGCTTCTAATTACTCCCCCATCAAAAACTGTCCTACTTTGATTCATATTAAATTTCTGAAAATAGCACATATTTTAAGGTAATATATATTCAAGGACGAAAGCAAGTAGTGAAGATTATAAGATCTCTATGGAAAATAGAAATCACTGTGTCCCAGAATGCTTAGCAAAAGTCCCCAGGAAGAGTGTGAGTTTGAGTGGGAGTATTTCCCAAATGCTAAAGTAAAAGAATACAATGGTCAGGAACATGCATAAGGAAGTGTTCTCTAAAGACTATCAGTACATAAACTAAAATGATATGACAGTGTGTCCACAGTGTGGTCTTTGGTGTTAATTTTCAATATTTCATCGTGAAAGTGATCTTGAAAATCTGAGCTAACTATGGATGAGAGGAATGTCTCTGTTCCCTGTTCCCTGTTATCTTTCACATTTAACACTACTTGTTTCTTGTGTTCTCTTTTATAGAAGAATATTATAGGTTGCTATTAATCTCAGCCTTGAATGGTGTCAAGAACAAGACATCCAATGGAAAGGATTCTTGTCTAAGACTGCAAATGCCTATGCTTGAACTTGAAGTCTGTTGCTATAGCCCTTAGCCTTGCCTATGTCTGCCCCAGAATTATGCTGAGGTATGACAATGTATGCCTGACCCTATTTGTTAGGAGTGATTTATAGAGTGCCTTGCTTCTTAGGAGCAGAACACAATCTGTACTGAACCTTACATCAAAGAATTTTTCTGTATTAGTCTCTTTATTTACTGTATCACATTTTCAAATGCTACTCACCATCCACTCCACAAATCCATTAGTGGTTTGTGACTTTGTTGATAAACTGTCCACCTTAATTTATACATTATTTTATAATCACAACATTGCTTTACACTATTGGCAATTAAATCATGTTTAATGAACCACATAAATAAAGGTGGTAAATAGTTTCCTGGGATTTAATTAATTTAATTAATTAAGACCTGAGTAATCTTAGTTTTAAATCCCTAAATTTCCTCATTCTTCTTTTGCTATGCCTTTCATTTACCACATACACACACTCACACACACACACACGCACGCACGCACGCACGCAAATAGCTTGCTGGCTAGCCTCAATCTTCAGAAATTCTCAGGTTTCCAGAATTATTCTGACATGGAAATAACCTAATAAGAGTCTTGATGGTTGACATGGTTCTAATATATCCAGCAATTACAAATATAGTTCCAAAATCGTTGAAAAATAAAGGCTATATTTAGTGAACTCTGGTCTTTACTCTTATGGAATAATGTGGAACTTCGCATTAGGTGGTGACATTCACAGCTCATGTGCAAAACTGCACATTACACAGTAGAGTTTCAAGAGTGGAGAGAAGTGATCAATTGGTATGGTAATCTACAGAGCTGAGAAACAGTGGTGGCAGCAACGACCACAATGAAAGGAATTTACAGTAGGGTTGGGGGCAACAATAGCAACAACTGTTTCTTATTCCAACCAGTGCCAGGCAGCAAATTGCAGACACTCAGACAATGGCAAGTGTTAAAAAGATAAAAGATAGAGCAGCTTGGCACTTGAGTAGATAACTGGATGCTGGGGAGAAGCAGCCAATTGCAACCTGATACATATCCCCTAAAAGGCTTCAATGTGTCATCTGTAAGCATGCCAATCACTGGAATTCAGAAGCCCTGAAGATACACAACGGTGCAGTGAAAGCATCAAGCACTTAGTAATGCAAACCTGGGTTTGGAAGTGAGGCTCGGTTACTTTACTATCTTTGTCACTTTGGGCCAGCCTCTCAAGCCTCAGTTTCCAAATCTTTAAATTAAGCTGAGCATATATGCCTCTTATGTTTATGATAAATATTAAATGAAACCACATAAGTATAGCACCAAGCAGAAAGCACATAATAAATACTTAGAAAACAGTATTGTGTCATTGAGCTCTGGGCTCCCTGCCATTTGTTAGAACTATTGATTTTTATTATAGAAAATACTTTGAAAAACCCAACAATAAATTACTGTTAATAGATGCTTTAATGAGAAGTTATGTTGAACATGTATAATATAAATTATTATTTAAACAAAAACTGCAGAAATTCATTTATCCTTTCAGTATCTGGTAGTAGGTATTCAGTGTGAGTGATTTAGAGATAATTGAAGGTTATTTTTGAATATTTTTAATATATTTTGGTCATTTGGTATGAAAAACCCTCATAAAAATGAACCTTTTCACATTTTCTTGGAAAAAAGTCAACATAATGAATTAGATGTCTGTTTTGAACAGATACAATCCTGCTATAAATGGCTACAGATTACGGCCATTTGAAAGATTTTTTTCTTTTTTGGTGTGCTTTCAGGATTTTTTTCTTTGTCTCTAATTTTTGCTTCTCACCTGCCATCAAGTACTATTTAATCTATGCCTCCAAAATGAGCCCAATCAAACTCTAAAGCCCACATACAAACATCCCCCTGCCACAAATACGCTCAGTCACAGTGTCATCGATCATCTACCGTGACTACCAAACTTGTTTAGATTTTTGATAACATACAAGTCCACAGGATTTGATGAACAGAGATGTGAAAACATTTTTAGGAAGTTACACAAGCTTTGATGTGGAGACTTAGGATATTTATTTGACTTCTCACAAGACATTTTTCTCTTTATCTGTGAGTTCTTAGCTGTGTTCCAGAGAAGCAAGTATGCCAGATGAATAACCTTCAGATGAGTGAATTATAACTATCTCCTTGCTTTGGTTTAATAAAAATAATTTGCTTGTCTGAAAAATACATTACGTGTTCATTAGAGAAAACAGTTTTCCCTCTTAAATTTGTAGAAAAGGCTAAATAATTTGCACACATTTTCACACATCAGCTTGGAGGTATGTTTTTCCAAGTGCTTTTTTGCATCACCATGTGATCACTCAGACGATTTGGGAATTTATATGATTCTTCACAGTAGGTCAATTGTGTCAAATTGAATAGAACAAAAGATAAAGTCAGTATCTTCAAAACTGACTAGAGGGCACACATAGGTTTCCTAATATTCTGCTGAACTTTTAGAGTTTCCATCTGCTGCTTAGAAAGTCTTTTGACTTTAGGGTTTGGCAGCCACTGCAAATACGTTTGTACCACATCCATATTAGGTCGTAGAAATTGAACCCGTATGGGTAGAACAGGTTAGTGCCTTCAACTGTCACAGACACGCTCTGTGCATCCTGAGTAATGTAGTGCAAATTTGTTGTTTCTAGAATACCAATCTGATCATGTCATTCCCTTTCTTAAAATTTTATAAAGATGAAACATGGTAGAGGAGTTCCTTCATTATTCTAGACCCATATCTTGCTGCAGCTCCCCTCCCTACCCACCTCACACATGGTCACACAAACACCTTACTCTTCAGTTACATGCAAGGGCTTAGAGTTCCCAAGCACCGAGCAGTATGTCTCAATGCTTTCAAACATGTAGCTTCCTATTCCTAGAAATCCTTTCCTCCCCAACCTCTTTGCTTCCTAATCCCATTATGCTCCACTTCTGTACCCCCTACCCCTTCTACCTATGTTTGGCTATTCTCTATTTGTCTTTTGACTCTTATCTGGAATGTCATATTCCCTAGGAAGGCTTTCTAACCTATTCCCAATTGCTAATTGGATTCAGTGATTCTTCAATGTTCTGTAATTTCTTACGCTTACCTTCATCATAGCACCTAGAACAATAAAGTACATCTCTACTGCTCTTTATTGATTTTTTCTCTATTAAACTGTGAGTGATCTGCAGTCAAGGACTACATTTCAGTATGTTTGTGTCCTCAACACAATGTATGAGTTTTAGTAACTGTTCAATAAATGTCTGTTGACTGAGGGAGTGAATCAAGATGGAAAGAGATATTTGTTAAATGCAGTTGAAGATGTCTTTCATTTTTTCCTTCTCATGCTTAACCCAATCAGATTTTCTAAAACAAATTAACATGTGAATCACTGTCTAGAGTTTATATTTCATTCAAAATGGCCAGTGGTTATTTTCTAAACGTTTGTTTTCTGTCTCTCCTTTTAACATGTTCTCATTTTAATAATTATAAAAGAATTTCAAAGATAGTGTTCTGTTTCTTCTAGAGTGGGTAAGATACAATTCTGGGGAAACATAAATTATACCTACAGGAGTCATAACCAAGGTGAACAGTGAGAAGTGAAAAATATAATCATGCTGACTTCACAGCTAAAGCTAGGGCCAAACAAAGTAGTAATTAATGTAAGCAATTGTATGTATATATCCTTCTATTATTATATTTTTCTCTATGAAAACAGCAACCTTTTAAAATTCTTTTTCAACGTTTTTTTTAATTTATTTTTGGGACAGAGAGAGACAGAGCATGAACGGGGGAGGGGCAGAGAGAGAGGGAGACACAGAATCGGAAACAGGCTCCAGGCTCCAAGCCATCAGCCCAGAGCCTGACGCGGGGCTCGAACTCACGGACCGCGAGATCGTGACCTGGCTGAAGTCGGACGCTTAACCGACTGCGCCACCCAGGCGCCCCAGAAAACAGCAACCTTTTAATGAGAAGGGCAAAATTACATTTATTGTAAGACAGTAAAACAAAAGAAATTTAGATGATTTTACATACTAATGGTACTTAGAGTACTATTGAACCATTTTAGTTAGGGAAAGAATATAGGGTGCATGTGTTTCCTGAAATTTTATTAAAAAGTTTCAATTTCAACCACTGGGTGGCTCAGTCGGTTAAGCGTCCGACTTCAGCTCAGGTCATGATCTCACAGTTCGTGAGTTCAAGCCCCACGTCAGTCTCTGTGCTGACAGCTCAGAGCCTGGAGCCTGCTTCGGATTCTGTGTCTCCCTCTCTCTCTGATCCTCCCCTGCTCATGCTCTGTCTCTCTCTGTCTCAAAAGTAAATAAAACATTAAAAAAAATTTCAATTTTCAAAAAAGTGATACATTTCTTGAGTCATACCTATGTAACCGCATAATCAATATTTAGAGAAATTCTGCACTAGATTTTAAAATTATCTTTTCTGAGAATAGAGAAAGAACTATGACTGCCAGCAGTCAGCAGGGGCAAACAAATGGACAGAGGTAAATCTCATTTTGTACCGAGTCACTATCCAGGCAGAGACGGAGACTTCTATAGATTTAGCATATCAGAATTCTTGTAATACATTTGACAGCATTTCTGATGGTTTCTCTAGTAGTAAAGAGCCATACATGTGGTGGTAACGAAACATTTAATAAATCTGAGAGCAAGACCATACCAGAAGAATGTTTATTTACAGTTGTTTTTATCCTGAAGAATGATATTTTGCAAGGCTTTACCCTCAGTCTTGTCCTACTCAATTTCTTAAAAATGGTTTGGATAAGAATGTGCACTGATTTTGCTTTTTGATCCAGCTTCTTAACATTAAGTTAGGAAAGACAACAAAATATCTCTGCAGATTTGAAAGTGGAAAGGCTCAGGTATAGTAGTGTACTGTAAGCCTCATATGAATCAACAATGGAAGAGACTTGCAAAAATAGCTAAAGAAACATATATCTGCAATAATCACCCTAAACTATTTGTCAAGATCCAGTGCCATACTTTTTATGACACTGAAACATCAGAGCATGTCTAGGGGTAGTGATCAGAATGGAAACATCTTCAAATTTGAAAATATCAAAAATTGATTTCCCGGATCTGGAAGCCAGAATGATTGCAGCCTTTCCATGCGTGAAGAACTGTCACAAGGAAAGAGGACTATAACCGGTCCATGACACCCACATTCAGTTGAACTGAACACAATAGGTGATGTCCACAGAAGGCACATACGGTGGATATGCAGAACACATAGACCCATATGCACATACATGGACACACTTTCTGTCAGTCAGAACTATCCAAAGATAAAATGAATGTTCATAGGAATTAAACAGTTAAGGCAGGTTTCAAGTCAAATTTGACAAGAAGACTATATGGGATAGTCATGTATCAGGGACAGTGTAGAAGAAATTTAAATATGTGATGGAGTAGAAAACAGAAGAGTTGAGTTAGGTGACCTCCAACAGCTTTCCAACCTGAGATCATGTTTCCCTAGAAATAGCAGTAGTAAGAATATTCATCATAATAGCAGCAATGGTGGTGGTGGTAGTCACAGCTCTCTTTAATTGAGTATTTTCAATTTTCCATGCTCTGTGCTTAGCATTCTATAATCCTCACAAGAAACCTACGAAGTTTGTACACTTGTTGTGTTTAATCCATAAAAGGAACGTGGAGGTTCAGGAAACCCTAGAACACATGGAGAGTGGATCAAGATTTAAACACATGTATGCATGACTGTAGACACCTCCCTCTTACACACTATTTAGTGCAATAAAGCTGAATCAGTGAGCTGAGACTGGACATAGCACAATAATTCAAAGTCAACATTTGTGCAGGAGAGAAAATCCAAAGTTAGTTATGTCTAGGAAAACATTTCCGACCCTCATCAGTTTCAAAAACTGATCTCAACTCTGCTGCACTTACTAAGTGGCAAGGCATAGACCACTAGGTAGCAAGGCATATGTGTCCCATGTATATATGGATGTGAACAAGTTACTCACTTGAGTACAATGAGCTCTATGGAAGGTCCATTCATCAGCCCTAAGAGTCTTAAGAAAAAACTAGTGAATGAATTATTACTAGAGTATACTAATATACCATTGTGTACTAGTATAACTATGTGGACTCTAAAATTTAGTTTCTTTCCCCTAGACCTCTCTTTCAAAATAATAGATACAATGTAAGAGTCTTAGTGTAATTATCCTCTCCAACCCTCACTTTTATACATATCCAAAAGGGTAACATATTGTTAGAATAATCAGCAAGTTTTATTTGGAAGGTAATTGCCAAATATTGTATGGATACAAAGACAGGATTCTGGAGAAATTAATTAGTATTTCCTGCTTCACAAAGCAAATGTCTAGCATATTTAAGAATAAGATACAGGTTTGCATATGCATTCAACGAAATTTTATAGGATATTCTCTGTGCTGTAGACATGTGAATGATGAACTAGGGCATACTCCCTGCTCTCAATGAACTATCCTCACATACACATACAAACAAAGCAATACTTGTATGTCCCAAATACCCTTGGACTTCTTAGCCTCAAGTAAGAAAATAAGAAAGACTCTTTGGAGAGGATGATTCTGACCCACTTCTGAAGAGGAAAATAATTGCTGCTAGGAGAAGAATAATGAAGTTTTCTAGGCCAAGGAAATTAAACAAGCAAAGATTCTAAAAAGCTGAAGGGACATGGTCCAGAATGAGATGAAATTAGTTGCATGATGAAGGGGGGTTGAAAATTTCTGATCTCTTACATTCTATTTCCATTCTTCTAGAACTCACTACTATTCGTCATGTACACAACGCATATTTCACTAGATTACCCATGCTCATTCTCACTCACATTCCTATAAAGTTTTTGGCAGTACTTTGATATATAGTTTAATGATAAATACTTATTCTAAAATGAGAGCATAGAAAAGGAAGAGAAAATATCATGTTATTGTTTTTATCCTGGGGCAAAATAAATTTCTGTAACTTTAAGGTCCAGAATACTAAAGGCACTTGATCAATATACAGAACATTTTTTACACAATAGGCATAAGATATGTAAAAGCCATCATACTCCTATCCTCTCCCTTCCCCACCCTCACATCACAATCTTTTTGAAAATTAAGAGGTTTGAATTTTTGCTTTCTGGGGCGGTTCTACTGTATGTATTCTTGGAAGAGTGGAAAGTCCCCTTAAATCATAAATTCTGGTGGCTCCCTCCACCATGACAATAAACTGCCTGTGACATTTTCCTTTCTATGTCTGATCTGACTGGTTTCAAGTGGCTGCTTTCCAGAAACTCCCTGCCAGAACAGGATCACCTCACAATCAAGTCAGGACACAGAACCACCAGACCCAAAGTTGCTCAAGAGAAATAGTTATTTGGTATAAGCGCAGGCAGAGGAGATTGAGCAGTGTCTTGCATGTCAAGAAAAGAATATAACTAGAGAGATGTAGTAAAATGCTGTAGAATCCAACTGATGCTGCGATCCATTACACGTGAAAAGAAGTAGATGGGTAGACTATGGGGCACAGAGCGGAAATCTCCCCCGAGAGAAAACCCAAGATAAAAATGAGTATCCGTGGTGGCCTTGAAGAGAAAAGGAAATCTCAGAACAGAATCTCCTGGAAGCAGAGAGGAAGTTCCTCCTCTAATAAGCACTTTGGTAGGGTCAAATAGGTATTTGTCTGTATCCTCTAATAGACTAAGACCAGTCTTAGTCTAAGATGGCAGCAATAGTGTTCATTTATTCCCTTTTGTACCTTTGTTGCTTAGCATCGCACCCAGCATATGGATGCTCTGTGGTGAATATTAAGTGAATCCATGAGTGAATGAAGGATTTATATTAGCCTGGAAATCCACTATGGGGGGCTCTGTGATAAAACTATAAGGGCAATTATAAATGATCACCAATACTCATTTACTTATATTGCCAGGCACAGTGTCAAGCATATTAAATCATTATTTGATTTGCCCTCACAACTATAAATTAGACTATTATTATCCCCATGTTCCAGATGAGAAAATTGAGATTTAGAGAGTTAAGACAAATTCCCTATATCACACAGCTTAAGAAATTTGGAAAATGGTATCTTGGTTGAGGTTCATCTAATTTCAGAGGCTAAGGTCTACTTTAATTTAATACAAATTGTTTCCAGCAATTTCTTGATATTTTTAGGATATACTGATAAAATCAATTATTTATTGAGAACTTCCTAAGTTTGAATGCTTGTGCACAAAATTTTATTCTAGCAACAATAATTGCCTTTTTTAGATCTAAATACCTGCCTTATTTAGATTTACTATTGTACAATTAGGAACTGTTGTCATAAACCTGGCTACAGGATCATCAGCGTGAAAATAAAAACAGTCCACAGTAATAGAAATTAAAGGTTACGCTTTTATTCGTTAAAATGTAATTTAAGATTAAACTTACAAAACGCTGAATCTTTTTACCAATGAAGTGAAGACACCAAGTGCAGGCCCCTTGATGACTAGGTCCTGAGCAGCATTCCAGTGGTATGTGTAAAACCACTGTTTTAAAATACTGGAATTACAGGCAAATCTGAGCTCAAAGGGAAGAGGACAGCTACACTCCATATGCAACCATTCACGCTGGTGTCAGAAGATGGCATGAGAGCGGGGCGCCTGGTAGGTCTCAGCAGGAAGCACCCCCAGCCCCGCTCAAGGTCGGTTCTTTCAATGTTGTGGTCCGAGGGGAAGTACCTTGTAAGGGCTCATCTACCACCTGTTGCCAGGCACAATAAGTGATAGCGAGAGCCTTCGGGATTCTGATTACCAACTCCCTTTGGTAGGAAGTATTGTGAACAGAACTTTTTTGTTGTCTTCACAAAGAGATCTGTCGATTCTTACTGAAATATACAGAAGAGCTTGGGCATCAGGACTTCCAAGAAACAGAATCTTCCGGGCTGGCTAAAATAGGTACTGGGATGAAGAGGAAAGAAATCTCAGAAAGCAAAGCTCCTTACTCCAGTTCTGGAGTTTTAGGCATCCAGAATGTTAGTGGCTATGCTAGAGTCACAGCCTCCAGCCACAGGTAGCTCCTGGAATCCTGAGATGTAGCTTGTTCGAATTGAGATGAACTATAAGTGAAAAATACACACTGAGTGCTGAAAACTTTTTATGAAAAAAGAAAAAGGGAAGAATTCGTGGAAATGTTTATGTGGATTAATGTTAAAATAATATTTTAGGCGCATTGAGTTAAGTGAAATGTTACTAAAATGAAGGTCACCTGTTTCTTTTTAACTTTTAACATGACTGCTATAAATTGTAAATGTACATCTATGACTTTCGTTTGCAGCTTACTTTACAGGTCCATGAGATAGCACCGGTTCACAGGATAGTTATATTGGTTATATATAGAATGATGTATTACTTTTATTTAATCTTACTTCAGTGGGATCTTTAATCCTCTTTAATCTCCAAGTTTTGATTTAGGGAGTCTGTAAATCTTTAAGTGAATTGCAAATAGCGTTATCGGTCCTTAAAAAAACCCTATTTTTTAAACTTCAAAATGTCACATAAGACGGTTTCTCTTGTATTTTAATATTTTTCAGTCAATGTAACTTTTAAAAACTAAACTCAGCAATCCTAAGCTAAAGGATGAACAGCGTGAAAAAGCTGAAAAAGTAATAGTGACCCTGAACACCAGCAGCTTTTTGTTTTCTATAAAAAGAAATGGAACCAAAATGGAGGTGAAAATACAGGAATCTATGAAACCAATTATCGATCCCTTGCCTCTGCTAAAATTTTCTTATAAGAAGTATTTTATCTGAAAAGGTATGTATTATCAACATAAATCAATGTGAAACACAAAGTTTTTGTGAATGTATTTGCACATGATGTACATTTAGTTTGAAAATGTACACATTAGCAGAGCCTGGGTGGCTCAGGTCATGATCTCGGGTTCGTGAGTTCGAACCCCGCATCTGGCTTGCTGTTGTCCGTGCAGAGCCTACTTCAGATCTTTTGTCTCACTCTGTCTCTCTCTCTGTTACCCACCGCACTCACTCTCTCTCTCTCTCAAAAATAAATAAAACATTTTTAAAAATTAAAAAAAGAAAATGCACACATGGACCACATATCATCAAGATTTTTTAAATTAAAATTACATTATTATAACTTATAACAGTGTTAATTTTTTTTAACTTTTATATATCAATCTGGGCTCTGGTGGAAGTGGAATTTTCCCTAGATGGTTTATAATGAAGGGCGAAGTTAAGAACAAAACAAAACAGAAAACAAACAGCAGCATCAATATGTCATTACCATCCTCAAGACTAATGGAACAAGATTGTCACAGAGTTTTACCAGAGTGCAAAAAAGAGCTCGAGCCATGGCAAAGGGTGTCCTCTAAGTTACCTGTGGTCAGAAATGAGGTGCCACCCAGGGAAGGAAGAAGTATCCTGAACTCTTTCTCTTCCTACCTTACGATCTACCATATTGGTCAAGCCCAAATGGAAGATCACCACCTTCATGTGCAAGCACTCAAACGAAGGTTGGAGAATGAGCAGCAGATGGGGATAGATTAGAGAACAATTAGCAGACTTGTAAAGCATTTTTTACGCAAGATAATATTGTGTAAGGTCTAAAGCAGTGTGAGTAGGCATAGTGAGTGATAGGAAAAATTGAATGGTGTGATAAATCCTAACAGAAAAGCAATTAATTCGCTAAGGACACTAGCTACATCAGAATGAAGAGCATTAATGTGGGATATGTTATGTAGTGGCAGTGGAAATCCAGGAGAGTCAAAATGTTATAGAATAAGTGTTAGATGTGGGGAAATTTCAGTGCTTAAGTTTCTTTCAATTAATTTACGAATACAAATTATAATTTCTTGCAATAAATTTGAATTAAAATAAAAGATAATGAAGATTAATTATATATCTTGAAAATGGAAATCAATAATTTGGAAGAAACCGACAAAAGATTAAAATGTAATAGTTAGAGAACACTATTCTCAACTTCTGTCACTGGACATCTATTTTGATCATAGTAGTGATTTGGGATTAGTTAAAAGAGAAGAAAATGTTAAATCTCAAGTATGAAATTGCATAGAAAATTCAGTGCTTTATCACATACCAGTACCCTATATAATCTAATTTTATAGATTAACAAAATGAATTCAAAAAATAAATATGTATATAATATTGTGTTTACTAGTCTCTAAACATTTCTTACGTTGTAAGCAACTGAACCTTAACTTGAGACTGGTCCTTCTCTCCCATTCTCCCCAGTGAATCGGTAACTTTCTTCAGAAAACCTTCCCTCACTGCCTTCCCACGTTAGCCCATTCCTACTCTCAGGTGGGGTTAGACCAACAATATGTGCCATAAATTGTTGAACTAAAATGAATACTTAGAGAAGTGGATGTTTTATTTTTTATTTTTATTTTTTAAAGTTTATTTATTTATTCTTGAGAGAGAGAAAGAGAGAGCGGGAAAGGGACAGAGAGAGAGAGGGAGGGAGAGAATCCCCAACAGGCTCCATGCTGTCAGCACAGAGTCTGATGTGGGGCTCGACCTCACAAACTGTGAGATCACGACCTGAGCTGAAATTGAGAGTCAGATGCTTAACTGACTGAGCCATCCAGGCGCCCTGAGAAGTGGATGCTTTAAAATATGCTGTTTCTGCCAGTATTTGTTTGAGATTTTGTAATCAATTATGGTTCTTGACTCAGAAACAGCAGGGCTATCATTCTATATCTTTGAGTAGGGAATATACATACCATGTTGATATAACACAGAAAAGTGAGGAAGATAACATTGTATTCTGAAAGGTCTAATCTTTGTTCTCAGTCTGCTAGATGGTCGCAGTTATACCTTCTGGCAAGACCACCCTCTTCCTCATGGTTTTCTTCAGGTGCCCAAACAAAACTCCACTGGACCCTGCAGTGTCATCACATTATGCACGAGGAGGTTGTTTCAATTTGGGTAATTTCAGTACATGTACTGGTAACAGCCTGTCATATATAGAAAACCTCAGTTACGCTGTATGGAATATCTGGCTTAAAGCAACTTCACAGATGTCTGATGTGCCTGCCAACTTTGAAATATAACCCTGAAAACTGAGACAGTTGACCCATTGGATTGAGTTAAGGTAAGAGTTCTTGCCATTTCTGATATCTTTTAAGAAAACCTTATAAATCATCAATTCATAGCTACAGCCACATTATCTGGGTATGTTTTTCATTCAATGTTCCCCAGACTTCCCTAACCCTAAAACATTGTAGGAATACACAATCTACCCCCCTAAAAAAATAAATTTATAAACTTGGACCAAGCATCTTAAGATTCTTCTTCAGCAAGTCCAGGTGGAGTCCAAGACTACGTACTTCTAAGAAATCCACTTGTCCCCAGCCTAGAGGGATAGCATGATCAGGCAAGTTTGGGGAAAACTGCTTCAACTGAACTACAGTTGGAAATATTTTGAATTCTATTATTTTAAAGATATACTTTGAAACATTTAATTTTATTCTTTAGTAAATAAAATTACTAACTTCCTTTTTAATTTTTTTACTGTTTTATTATTTATTTTTGAGAGAGAGAGAGGCAGAGCATGAGTGGGAGAGGGGCAGAGAGAGAGGAAGACACAGAATCTGAAGCAGCTCCAGGCTCTGAGCTGTCAGCACAGAGCCCGACGAGGGGTGCAAACTCACAAACTGCGAGATCATGACCTGAGCTAAAGATGGACGTTTAACCAACTGAGCCACCCAGGCACCTCAGAATTACTAACTTTCTTAAATACAATTTGTAATATATTTATTACAAATTCCAGAGAAAAATTATATGCATTTAAGTTTTCATTTTCAATATAAGATTGCATACATGTGCTTTCAGTTAGACAAAATTCCTGATTTAGAATTTTTGTGTTTATATGCAACCAGTCTTAGAAAAAAATTTAATGGCTTTTCTTGCATTTCATGGAAAAACCATCAAGCATCTAAGTCATTCAGAGTAGCCACCATTCATTGAACATGTACTATATGTAAGATGCTTTTTACACATAATTGCTTTTATTCACCATAAAAAGGTGTGAATTGTTGTGCTTATTTTTACAAATGAGGAAAGCAAGTTTCAAAAATTTAGTAATGTTTCCAAAATCCCACCATTGATATTAGAACATTAGTCTAAAACAGACACTTCCTGGGTATCACATTGCTTTACAGAGAAAAATACTACAAAAAACTATTTTACATGCAAAACCAAATCAATAAGGAATTTTTCATTCATGCATTTCTGTGGGCATTCATTTTCATTATCTAACCATTGTAAATTTGGTATTTAACTTAGTTACATAAATATATAGTTCATGTCTAGAAACATGACAACTTAGATAGCTTTTTAAAAATTTTCAGTCATCCATAAAGAAGAGATGCTGATATCACTGATTGTGAATGGCTATTAGGATGTACACACCAAAGAGAAAAATATATACTTAAATAGATTCTTAAAGGAAAAAGTTTACAATATCTTCCTAGTTAAATAAGAATATCCCCAGGGTACATAACCAAATCAATGAATCTGAAATCCTCTATCAAGATGTTTAGAAATACAAGGAAGGAACCACACTGTTTAAATAGTGTCAATTTTTAAAAATTACTATGCTTTTCCAACTCTGCTTCTGCTAGCTATATAACCATTCATTTCATAACAAAGTAAACAGAGAAATAGTTTCAAGAAACTTTAGACTTGTCAGCAAAATACTTCCAAAAGCATACAATAACTGATAATACAAGCTTACACACACGCGCGTGCACACACACACACACAGGGTAGGTAGGAGAAGAGTTGGTGACAAGATCTGGTCATTATGTACCTATTTAAACACAGTTATTTGATTTTAAAATGGTTCTTGAAACTTGTCAGCTGAATTGTTCTATTATTGATTTAGAAGATCTTTTTTGTGGAAGATCTTTCTTGGGACTAACCACTAGAAAAACATTTTTTGGCATACAAATAAGCTAATCCTTCTGTAAGAGAAATTTCTGGCTAATTATATAGAAAATACAAAAGAAAGCCAGTCTCCCTAACTTTTGTAGTCTATCCTATCCTATCCTGTCCTATCTTACACTATCTTATCCCATTCCATTCCATTCCATTCTATTCAGTTTTATTCTATTCCCAATAAAACATATGAAATGTAGAGAATTCATCTGGGGGTTAATTTTACTACCTTACTAGGTCAAATTCTTTTTTCATAATTTTATTCAGTATAATTTAAATTGCTGCATAAATCATGACCATTAAATATGTCTGGACTCTATATAGAAGCGAAGGATTTTAGACACAGAAGAGACCTTAGCATTCAGTTAGTCCAATCTCCTCACTTTTGATCCTGGAACAACTGAGAGATTTGATATTAAACTATTTACCCAAGGCCATGCTACTAGTCAGTTGTTCACAAGATCAAGCACTAATTCCAGAATCATGTCAACCCAAAGATCTTTTAATGTAATGTGAAAGTACTCAGACCAAGACTGAACTGAAAATTTAAAATCAATCTTTTTTTTTTTTTTTTTAATTTTTTTTTTCAATGTTCATTTATTTTTGGGACAGAGAGAGACAGAGCATGAACGGGGGAGGGGCAGAGAGAGAGGGAGACACAGCATCGGAAACAGGCTCCAGGCTCTGAGCCATCAGCCCAGAGCCTGACGCGGGGCTCGAACTCACGGACCGCGAGATTGTGACCTGGCTGAAGTCGGACGCTTAACCGACTGCGCCACCCAGGTGCCCCTAAAATCAATCTTTTTAATATGATTTTATATTATTTTTATATTCTCTAAGAGATTCTACTGGTTGAATAATGTCTCGCAAAGTTTATGTCCACCCAGACCCTCACAATAGGAATTTATTTGGAAATAGGGTCTTTGCAGATATCATTAGTTAAATTTTAAAAAGGTCATTCTGGATTAAGATAGATCCTAAACCTAATGACAGGCCTCTTAAAAAGGCCATGTGAACACACAGAGACAACGAGACACAGAGGGAAGAAGACTATGCAAAGATGGAGGCAGATTTGGGGATGATATTGTCACAAGCCAAGGAAAACCTGGGGCCACCAAGAGTGGGATTAGACAAAGAAGGATTCTTCCAAGAGTCTTCATAGGGGCATGGACCTGCTGACATTTTGGTTTTATATTTCTAACCTCCAGAAATCCGAGAGCATCAATTTGTTATTTTAAGTCACTTTGTTAGGCAACCCTAGGGAAGCAAGACAGAATATCACACAAAGTAATATCTAAACATGGTAGATAATGCCAGGAATTCTGTTCACTGAATGTATTTTCATTTCATGTGGTGGTTTTATTGTGGTATTACATATATGTCTATGTGTGTGTGTGTGTGTGTGTGTGTGTGTGTGTGTGTGTGTATATACACAAAAATATATAAACATTTTTTTCTTTTTTTTTTATTTTTTGCTGTAGTCTTTGGGGATTTGAATGTTGAAGATTCCAATACATAAGGACTGTTAAAATGACCCTCCTTCCAATAAAGTGTAGCTTATTATTTACAATGAAGTATTTCTAGAATCATACTCCAATTATATCTGTGCAGCATAATTATTCTCTTAAAAAAAGAATAGCAGTTAGATATTAGGTGGCAAGCATTACAGACCTATCCATGATAGCACATTGAGAACTGTTGGGTAAATTTCACTAACTTAGAGAAAAAAACAAACCTAATGTCAGACTTGCAAAAATTTAACATAAGAAGCCACAAAAATATATTGTCATACTGATTTTTTACATTGTTATAATAATTAGTAACTTTTAATTTTATATGTATATTTACATTTAACCTAATTATTATAGCTGTAATTTCTGTTGTGTTGTTATTTAGGGGCAAATAGACAAATACTGTTGTTTCTCCACAACCTTATTTTTGTGCTGAGGTATTTCCAAAGAACAATTATAAATTTAGTACTTTATCAGGGAGCCTCTTCATAAGTCTTGTTCTTCATGCTTGAGCAGTCCCCCCCAAAAAGCAGATTCTAAAATGAATGACTTAAAATAGGGTGGTTCAGTCTGTGTTAGAGTCCAGAACTATAGTGGCATCTCAATTACTCTCCAATTAAATAATTCTATCTAACACCTTCTATATATAAAAAAAAAAAAAAAAAACTTTTATAAAAAGATAATAGAACAAAACAATCTTAAAATGAAACCACATGGAAACAAAAACATAAAAGTTAATTTAAAACGACATTGAAGGAAATAATGATAAGCTTGATAAAAATAAAATATCAGGGGCGCCTGGGTGGCGCAGTCGGTTAAGCGTCCGGCTTCAGCCAGGTCACAATCTCGCGGTCCGTGAGTTCGAGCCCCGCGTCAGGCTCTGGGCTGATGGCTCGGAGCCTGGAGCCTGTTTCCGATTCTGTGTCTCCTTCTCTCTCTGCCCCTCCCCCATTCATGCTCTGTCTCTCTCTGTCCCAAAAAATACATAAAAACGTTGAAAAAAAAATTAAAAAAAAATAAATAAAATATCAAAGTCCTGAAGTAAAGGTAGATTCATGAATCTACTACTGAATCAGAAGCTGAATACAAAATTGCTTTTGAGTATGCATGTGTGTGAGAGAGAAAGGGAAAGACAGAGAGAGAATTTTCTTGAATTTCCACTTAAAAAAAACTCTCTGGAAAAAATATTTGTAATATATCTATCTGAAAAAAATCATACTTAAAATCAATAAAAAATTTCTACATATCAACAATAAAAAAGTGAACAATCATTTATAAACTAAGAAATAACTTGAAAAATTACTCTGTAAAAGAAGAAATATAAGTGGTAATAAACTTGAGAATGTGGTCAATATTACTGGCATCAGGGAAGTGCAAATTTAAGCCATAGTGAGAGATCATTCAACACCCATGAAATGCCTGAAATTCAAAAAGACTGACATGAAATAGTGATGGCGTTGAACAACTGGAACTTTCATACACTGTTGGTAGGCGTGTAACGTGGCTCAACATTTTGGAGACTTTTGGGACAATTTCTTATTAAGTTAAACATACGTCTATGTTATAACCCTGCAATTCCACCCCTAGGTATTAATCCAAGAGAAATAAAAACATAAATCCACCATAAAGACTTGAACAAAAAGTTCCTAGCAGGCTCAATAATAACAGTAAAAATCGATAACCTTCTATATACCCATTAAGAGGAGGAATAAACCATAGGGTATTCACACAATGAAAGACAACTCAGAAGCAAAATGGAATGGGGTGCCTGGATGCTTCAGTTAAGCATCTGACTCTTGGTTTCAGCTCCAGTCATGATCTCACAATTTGTGGGTTCAAGCCACACATCAGGCTCTATGCTGACAGTGCAGAGCCTGCCTGCTTGGGATTCTCTCTCTCTCTCTCTCTCTCTCTCTCTCTCTCTCTCTCTCTGTCCCGATCTTGCTTGCATTCGCTGCCTCTGTAAATAAACTTAAAAAAGAAAAACAGAAGTAAAATGCAATGTCTTACTGATGTATGAATCGACAGCACAAACATGCTGAGTGAATGAAACTTGTCCCGAAAGAATACATTCTGTATGATTCCATTTATATGAACTTCTAGAATTGGCAGAAGTAATCTATGATAATAGGTGTAAGAAAGAGGAACAAGAATTTTTGATATGTATTTTGGATGACAGTTAAATTGAATTGAATACTAAACAACTGACCATTTTAAAACATCCATATGATACCTCGATAAAACATATTAATTACAATAATAAGAATATTTAAAAATAAAGATAAAATAAATCAATTATTAAAAATATAAAGAAATTTAATTGATCATATCTTCAAAGAAAAGACCTAAGATGTGGCCTAAACTTTCTCTTGTTTATTGTTCAAAGAAAAAAAAATAATAAAATGATTTTCACTTTGTGTTAACCTAATTATTTAACATTTAAAATTAAAAGTTTCTCCGGTAGTCAACAAAACAAAATGGTGACTCACAAGGTAAAGGAAATGTCAGGCTGGCTCCCAATTTTTGGTCCATATTAAACACAATAAGAAACCGGAGGGAAGCCTGGCTGGCTCAATTTGTAGAGCATGACTCTTCGTCTCAGGGTCATGAGTTCAAGCCCCACATGGAGCATGAAGCCTACTTAAAATAAAAATTAAAAAAAAAGAAAAAGAAAAAGAAACTGGAGCAGCACCAATACAACTTTAACAGTAATGTGTTTTATATTCTATATTCAGCCAAGGTATAATTCTTATATGAAAGCAGTGCAAAGATATTCTCAGATGTGTCTGAACTCAGAATGGACTCCATCCAGATGTTTTAAAAAAAAACATAACTTTCAAAAATGTTCCTTACAACATTTTTTTCCTTCCAAATAGGTAGCAATAACAAAGAAAAAATTGTTGGGTCTTATCTCCTGGTTGAATTACTAAGGATAACATTAGGCAAGGGTGGAGTTTGGGGTGGAGGAAAGTTATATTCCAAAAGGTGGATAAATTAGTACAGTGTCATTCTTAACTTTGAGAAATTGATTTAAGAAAAGTTCACAGTTTTAATATAACCACATATAAATAATTACCTAACTGGCCATATTCCAAGATAGTTAAGAAGGTAAATGAAAAGAAAATAGCATCAACAAAACCCAAACACTTGAAAATTTTTGTATACATCCTTATAAATAACAATTAGTCAAGGAGAAAATTGGATTAACTTTAACAGAATAAGTAAAATGACAACAACAACAAAAACTCATATCAGACCTATGAGATGCAATCAAAGTCATATTCAAAGCAAATGTTATTTTCATTATTTTTAAAATAAGTGAAATATTGTTTTAAAGATTTACTCAAGAGATAGCAAGAAAAATAAACAAAATCTAAATAATTCAGAAGAAAGTAAATAATGGAGCTCCAAGTAGAAATAATTACATAGCAAAACAAGGGAAATGATAAACATGAGATTTTTATAAACAGTTATATGGAAAAGCTCTGGTTAATAAAATTAGTTTAATATTAGAAAGGAAATATTTTAACAGCTCTAGAATACATTTTAAAATTAGAACAATTGATACTAATATATTTAATAATCTCAAGAAAATAAACAACTATCTAATGAAAAACTTTAGATTCAAATTCAACAAGGACAAATTCAACAAAAACTTTAAAAGGAAAAAACAAAGCAAAAAAACTAGAAACTGTCAAAAACAGCACAAACAGAAAAAACATCTCCAGCGACCAATACTTTTACACTTGACTTATTCTAAGGTTTCAAAACACGGATAATGTCTGTGCTACAAAAATTACTGGGAAACAGATTACAAAAAGGAAAGTTGCCAAATTCACTTTATAAAATAAGAACTAATTCTAAAAATAAATGAATGACAAAGATACAGAGAAATCTGTATATCCAATTCTTTACGACTGCAGACACACAAAGTCTTTAACAGCCTACAACAAAATGGTCTTTGGTCCCAGAATCAAACAATTCATCATTATGAAATCTATTAATAAAATTTATCACATAGAAAAGATGAATATAAAAAAATAATAGAGTCTTTCCAATTGGATACCCAAGACTATAGCAAAAATCCAAAAACCATTAACTAGTATAAGTTTTTAATACAGAAAAATAAAAATGTTTCCTCAACATGATGAAGACTATCAAGCTTGATCCAAGAGACAGTGTGGGACTTAGTCCAAAGCTTTAGGAAGATACTGTTACTATTGAACATTGTACTAAGTCTAGCTAGTGAAACCTGGAAAGAAGAAAGCAAATAATTATTTGCAGATGATATGATGTTAAATCTGGAAAACCCAAATGTATAAAAGATGTAAAGCAATGTAACACTTGAGCTCACTTAAAATGAAATGTGCATGGAAAAGCCTAGAATACAAAAAGTATCTTTAGATGGAATTGTAGTCTGTCCTTTTTTGCCACCTTTTGCTGATTTCCAAAATTTCTTTTTTTTTTATTTTTTTTAACATTTTATTTATTTTTGAGACAGAGAGAGAGAGAGAGCATGAACAGGGGAGGGTCAGAGAAAGAAGGAGACACAGAATCTGAAACAGGCTCCAGGCTCTGAGCTGTCAGCACAGAGCCCCATGCGGGGCTCGAACCCACAGACCGCAAGATCATGACCTCAGCCGAAGTCGGACGTTTAACCAACTGACCCACCCAGGCGCCCCGAAAATTTCTTAATCCATTTGTACTGCCTAAGCAATGTAAACAAAAACAACAAAATTATCTGTGAACGATAACATCTGGCAAAAGGGGTAAAAATTTCCCATGAGGCTGAAACTATTAACAGCCTTATGGGGCGCCTGGGTGGCTCAGTTGGTTAAGTATCAAACTCTTGATTTTGGCTCAGGTCATGATCTCACAGGTTTGAGGGATTGAGCCCCACATGGAGCCCCACATCAGCCCCTCATCAGGCTCTGTGCTGTCAGCATGGAATTCTCTCTTTCCCTCTCTCTCTGCCTCTCCCCTTCAAAATAAATAAATCAACTTTAAAAACAACAACTAAAAACAAAACAAAACAAAAAAAAAAACAACCAAAAAAAACCCACAACCATTGGGCTCCTGGATGGTTCAGCCAGTTAAGTGTCCAATTAGGGCTCAGGTCATGATTTCAGGGTTTGTAAGTTCAAGCCCTGCATCAGGCTCTGTGCTGACAGTGTGGAGCCTGAGCTTGGGATTCTCTCTCCCTCTCTCTCTCTCTCTCTCTCTTTCTCTCTCTATCTCTTCCTCTTTCTCTCGCCCTCCCCCACTTGCACATACAATTTATCTCTCAAAATAGCTAATCAACTCTTTACATCATTTTATACAAATATATATCCCAGTCATTTCAACAGACTTATGTGTTATAGATTTTTATATGGATTTGCTACAAATTAACTTGTCCCTTCCTAATGGAATTTAAATTGTTCCAGGTTTTAATTTTTATAGTTAAGGCTTTAATGAGCATTCTTGTATATATGTCTTTTTGTACTTATATATTATAGTAATCAATTCCTATATAACAAACTACCACGAAATTTAGCAGCTTAACATCATAATTTATTTTGTCTCAAGGTTTTGTGTGTCAGGAATTCGTCGGTGATTCTTCTGTTTCACATGACATGAATGTCAGTCAGAAGTTAGGTGCCATATGTGCTGTCTGGGGTTCAAGGCAACTTCCCTCTTATGACTGGTGCCTTGACAAGTACCGTTAGAAAGCTGGACTCAGCTGGGACTATTGACAGAATTGCTTATACATAGGCTGTTCTACATAGCAGACTCAGTGGATTTGGGCATCTATGTAGCAACTCAGTGCTCAAAAAAGAGTGTTCCAAAAGGCCCAGATGATAGCTGCAAGGTGTCTTATGACCCAACTTTAGAAGTTCCATGACATCACTTTTGCTACTCTCTGCTAGCCAGGGAATTTACTATGGCCAGCCTGAAGTCAAAGGGCGAGAAAGAAAACTCTGCTTCTCAATAGAAGTAATAAATAATTACAGCCATCTTTCATTTAACACAGTGAATAAATTAGAGTTCTTGGAGGTGTAAATTTAGGGTCAAAGGGTACGTACATTTTAAATCACATGCAAAGAAGTTTATACCAAACAAATTTTTAAAAATTTTAGTATGTACTTTTTTTGAGAGAGAAAAAGAGAGCACAAGTTGGGGAGAGAGACAGAAAGAGAGAAAGCATGGAGCCTAATATGGGGTTCCATCCCACAACCTTGGGATCATGACCTGAGCTGAAACCAAGAGTCAGACATTCAACTGACTAGGGAGATGCGACCCACATACCTAACATTCTCCATCACACAGTGTCAATTAGAAATTACATCTTCTATAAGTAATAGAAAGCTCAACTAATAATGACTTGAAACATAACACTTACTCTTAACAACAAACCAATTCCAAGATATTCTCAGATTCAGTTTCTTTCTGTCTTTTCACTCTACTATTCTTAAATGTTGGCTCATCATCTTCATGATGATTGCCTTATGGGAAAGAAATGGCTGCCTTAGCACCAGACACAATGTTCATATTCAAAACTTTAAAAATGGAGAATGAGCTCTCCTGTCACATTATTCTCCTTTGTAAGGTAGCAAAAACTGTCTTAAAAGTTCCCCCGTAAGCATCTTATTGGTCATACATGGTCACCCCTTGTGCCCAAGGAGGCTGGGAGATACTTTACCTGACTTTCCAGTCTCTATTTTGAATTGTTAAACGAAAAAAGATTGTGAGGGCATGATTTTTCTGTTAGTGAATCAGCAGCTCAGCCATACAAGACAAAACAGAAAGCAGACTAAGTCTTGGGAAAAGGTTGAAGAAGTTTATCAAAGAATGTTTCTAGAATAGAAATAAGAAATTTTTGTGGGTTACATATGGTCCAGCTTAATTTCCTGGTATAAGGCTAACAAGTAATGGATCCCAAGATTTTCTTAGTCTTTATTCAAGATCACTTTTCTTGTAGACTCCAAAAGGGTAGATTTTAGTGAACTTGCCATGGACTGTGGAATTTAGAATTGTCTGTCTTTCTTTTTTTCCTCTTCCTCTTCCCCCTCCTCTAAACCTGGCCTTAGTATCTGCTTTCCATTTGTAAAATTTATGTTTTCTTTTTTAATTTTTGGAGAAAAGGACAAAGAAAGTTGTCAGGAAAATAACACGACGTAGAGGAACAAACAAGAACTTTGGAGACCCTGAATAAGGACTCAAGGTTTTATTCCTATATCTGCTGCTAATTATAAAATCTGGGGCTCTTGTCTGTCTTATTGAACTTTTAGTTTCTCGATCTGAAGCGAGGAAGTGGCAGAAGACTGCATTCTGGGCTATATTCTATTATTTCATCATGATCCTGTCACATACTGGCCAAAAGCATGATTAAGCTTAAAGAAAGCTGGCTTCTTACTAACTGGAGTCACGTCAATCATCATCGTCATCATCTTCATCACCATCTTCATTGCGCATGTAATGCTGGGCAATATGCAAAGTACTGTATGGAGATTATATCATATTCAATCCTTACTATAACACAGATGCTGCAAATTTTATTCTTATCCCCATCTTTAGAACTGATACAGTTGAGACTAGGAGTAGTTATTTGCCTAGAAGTGCTTGGAAATTTACAAGTTCTGGAATTAAACAAAGTTATCATTGATCACAGTAGCTAACTATCATTGATTAACTGAGGAAGATCTCAAAGAGCTATAAGATTAGTGTAATTGTTTTGACTTTCAAATAAAACTTGTTTATGAAAATAGTACCAAAATACGAACATACAAACTCTTGATATTTTGCCAACATAATCTCGCCAGAATGATCCAACGACAGGACCTGTGTTCACTTTGAATGTTTGCAAGCAGTCCACACAGCTTCAGGAGATGCAAGGGCACTCAAGAACAGCCATTTACAAAGTTGCCTAAATATTGATGAGGAGTAAGACAGACTGATTTTTTGATAGTTTTCTAGCTCCAAATCCCAAGAGATAAACTTTAAAACAGAAAAAAAAAAAAAGTGGCAGAACAGCCTGTGATAAGATAAAATAATTGAAAGATTTGTTATATTGCCCTCATGCACTAAGTAGATTAAAAGGTAGCCGTGGTCAGAGCAGAACGATAGACAGCAAATCGAATAGAGCAGATACAACAGGAAGCTTGTAATAGCCTTAGGTTGAGAAAGAAACAGATCCTTTGCCAAAGCAAACTCCTGCCAATGCTACTTCTACACAAAATGGTTGGCAGTCAGCCTGCAGTGTGCTGCTTGGGGCCAGGCGCCCATGAGGGGACAGTGTGGAACTGCTATTTACATGCTCAGAAGGTAGAAAGGCAAGACTGTTTCTTTCCCCTTTTTCTTTTGTTGCTATAACTGAATAGGAAAATATTTTTATTTTCTGCACAAGGCTTGGAAGGGTGCTCCAGACAGCTGTGCAGAAACATTTGCACCTGAACAAAAAAAGAAACCAACTCCAAAGAGGGAAGGGGTGCTGATGTGAATCAAAATTTATCATGTATTTAATGACAGTTTGGTGAAAATATCTGTTTTCAGAGACAGAGTCTCCTGCAAAGCTTAGAAACCAGCTGTGCCCAGAAGTATACACCTGAAACATAACAAGCAAAATAGGAAGCTAAACAATTTGTGAATAAAGGTTTTTCTTTCCTGTTTAAAGCTAGATTGGCAAATATTTGTATTTTCCATGGGGAAAAAAGAAGTATTCATTGAATGGTATTTCAAAACATACTGGATAGAATTACAAGTTTAAAAGCCATTTATACACTTGTATACCATCAAAGCAGTTCATTTACAGCAAGAACCACAAATCTTAATGAGTTTAAATTTGAGGATGAGAAGACAGAGAATAAAAACTGGTATCTCCATAGGCATAACTACAGTGTAGAATCTGACAAGGCCAGCACCTCAGAGGTGTATCTAAACAATGACGTCACTTGCCAAGGCACACTGGAATTAGGTGTAGGATCTTTTGTGTCAAGTAGCCACCAGATGGGCTATGAACAACCATCAGATAGAAATGGGGAGACAAACATATAAGAAGGGTAGTACTGGACACTTTCTCTTCAACTTTCGTCAATGCTTTGTTTGCTTACTTGGAATCCCCTAGTGGGAAAGAGAAATAAGAAATGTGTCATAAGCTCACTTTCAATCATAAAGATGACAATAGTCATTATCTTTAGATTGCAAGCTATTCTGGCCACCACTGCATGTGATAGAGATGTAGGAAAGGGCAGTGAGGGCAAGAATGGTGGTTGCACTGCATTCCGAGATGTTGAGGTAGAATTAGCCCACTAGAACGATGATGCTATGTCGGTGACCCACAGTGTAGTAACCTTAATAGGTATTTTCCTGAAATGGAAATCCTACAAACCAGGATTACGTAGATAATTTCCAGTGGTACTTAATTTTTTACAACCTGCATTGACATTTTCTAGGACCTGTATTTTACAACCCTGTTGGGAAACTGAGGTGATTTCTTTTTCCAAAACTAGGCCCCATACATTTTAAAACAACTCTGAGTTCATTAGTTTTTTCCAACTATTAAACCACATTATTTATTTGGTGGAAATGACCCTATGTCTCCTTTTTATTGGAATGTCTCAACTGGAGAACCCAAATCTGAGCTGGCCTTTTGTATATATTAGGCAGGTAATCACCCAAAGGGTATGATTTGAGGAATGCCAGAAGACTCCCTAAAGAAAAATTCTACCTTCCATGTTGCCCGAGTGTCCATTATTTGGTGATTCAATGACTTACACAATCCTCTTTTACAAAGCAAATACCATTCTTGAGATAGGTAAAACCTCGGCATGAAAGAAGTTAGCTAGTTGTTTTGCTCCCTACATTGTCAATACAGAGACAGACAGCCTTTTTTCGCAGCACTCTGGCAGGCAAACTCATTTTTGTCTTTTAAAATCCAGTTCAGTTGTGTGACTTTAGCATTTCTGCCTCAAGGGAAATCAACTGCTCCTTATTCTTGGCCACCACAGACTTCATACACAGCATCCTCACAGTGTGTGTCCACATGTTTTATAATTTGTTGTTCAGTTGTGTCTATTTTCCTACTGGATTGTGAGTTCCTATAGGCTAAAACTGGGTGTGGCTCTTATTTATCTTGATATCCCCAGGATCTATTGTAACACTTTAATGAATCGCAGTGTTTCTTTAAAAGAATCAATGACGTAAGAAGTGCCAAACACAGGTAATTCCTACATTACTCTCTTGTTTACAGTATAAGTCAGTCCTACATCTAACTTTGTGTGAGTTCAGTCAAAATGGCTGATTTGTTTATTCTGCACATATTTGCTAAGCCAAATTTAAGAAAACACCTTATCCAGATATTAGATAATCAAAATACAGTTGTGTACCAAAAGAGGAGGGATGGAATGGGTCTGCCTGGGATCTACCCATTAAGGGTTTGCATTATCCATAGAGATTGTAAAACAGTGATAAACTATCTAACCACAAGTCTGTCTTTTATTATAATTACCATGTGTTGGTAATTCTAAGCAATCTTATTGATAAAATTATGCTCCTCACTAGGGAAGACTATGCCCTTAACTCTTTCTCCTGGGTTCACTACTGCCAAAATGTATTGCTATCATTTATATTCATTTCTTTCCATATATTCTTATGTTCCAAGGCAGACCCTGATTTCTCAACTTCATCACTTGTATAGTAATTTCAGATCAGGCTTTTAGGTATTTTATTGGATTTTCTGTTCCACAAGGTATAAAATTTGGTTGGGAGATATTCTGACTCTCTAGGCTCAATTTCCTACTAAAACTTGAGCAAATTATACAATTAATTAGAAAACGTGAGTTACATTGGTTCTCAGCAGGTCAGGGATTATGAGTCCAACATTTCTTCAATTATATTTTTATTTATAATCTATCTTATTTTTTTTATTTTACCATAAAATTGTGTAAGTCTCATTTATATTGGCAGGACAAATCAATTAGTTGGCATAAATGAATAAATGTAGGAAACATGTGTTGTTAGTAGCTGCTCAGCCAACTCAATTTGGACAGTCATTTCTCTAATGGTGAACACCATAGGAGAAAATGTGCAAAATGTTTTCAAAGACCTACACATACTGTTGCTGGATTACATATTTAAAGGAGACAAAGCAATGTCTCTTTACCTTCAATAAATGTATGTCCTGGGGTGCCTCGGTGCCTCAGTCGGTTACGCATCCAACTTCAGCTCAGGTCGTGATCTCAAGGTTTGTGAGTTCAAGCCCCATATGGGGCTCTGCACTAACAGCTCGGAGCCTGGAGCCTGCCAGATTCTGTGTCTTGCTGTCTCTCTCTCTCTCTCTCTCTCTCTCTCTCTCTCTCTCTGTCCCTCCCACACTTGCCCTCTGTCTTTCTCAAAAATAAACATTAAAAAAATTTAAAAAAAAAAGAAACGTATGTCCTAACAGTACAAATAGAGAACATGTATTTTTCCAATAATCTCAAGTCCAAATCTGAATAAAAGGAACATGTGTAGCTTATAAGAATTGCCAAACTGAAGTCACCCAGACATTTGTATAGTTGCCAGCTAAGGATGTTTCGTGAAAAGATTTTGGCATCTTCACTGAGAAGAATCTTATGGGTTAGAGACATCCTGTTTCTATGCGAGCCCTTCACGTATCTTTTCTTCAAAAAGAGTTCAAACACTGGCAGGTTAATATTTTGATATATTAGCCAACAGGATCTCTCTCTGTAATTACGTGTACCTCATGACCTTTCCCAGAGCTCTTACAACCAGGGTCTTCCAAGTTCATTTCTCAGGGAAGAGATATAAGAAGAGAAATCCAGAGCCAACGGAAGAGTCAAATTACTGGCTTTTGAGGAAGCCTGGATTTACGGATGGGAGTGAGAGGCAAGAGTCCAGAAACTGCAGAGAAGTAAGAAAGGGCAACTAGTTTTGTCCAGCTGAAACAGAGGACTTGCTCTGGAGTAATCAAAGCTGTACGTTCAATACATTGTGTATCAGTCTTTGAAGGCTGATGTAGGTAGATTTGGATTTAGTAGGAAGCAAGAAATAGTATTCTATGCAAGGGCAAGTGCATTTATTTAAACACATTTTCTAGTTCTGAAAAAGTTTGAGAGCAGCTGGAGTACTCATTCTTGGCCAATTCTCCCTCCCAACAACCTTCTGTCACTATTCTATGACTAACATAACTGTCATGAAATGCTGGAGTATGCAGGAAATTCAGATATATCCAAAACACAGGGTCCTCAGGAAGAGGATGTACAAGCTGGGTTTTACTGTTTATACTTAGGGGAAGGTCTGAGAATAGGTTTCTGATAAAATACTTTATGTCAATGAAGGCAAGTTTCCTGTGCTGAGGAGGGTATCATGGAGAAGAGCTAGTTCAGGCGGAGGATAACCTTTACCTGTTTCAACTTGTGAACAGGGTAGTCTTAAACCAAGATGCCCAAGCATTTGCCACTGGCCCATTTATGGAAGAATCCCACATAATTGTACACTGATTGTTAACCTGTCTGCTCTAAGGAACCATAACAGGTTGAAAAGAACAACACCCACGAGGCAATAAAGCAATGTTGTTAACTTGGAGCCTCTGGAATCTAATTGCCAGGCTAAAATCTGAGCTACTCTCTAGAATCACAGGATGATCATAGGCAAGTTAATTCATCTCTCTGTGTCTCAGTTTTCTCATCTATGAAACTTTAGAGTGTCATTGTGACAATGAGAACTGTGAGCACTTGGGAAGGACTTTGGGACATATGAGCATGAGCTCCTGCTTTTCAAATTATCATTACGCAGCCCTTACCTACCATGAATAAGATGGAACATTGTAAGCTCTTTTATGGGCTGAATAATGCCCCTCAAATGGGTCATGTCATAATCGTCAGAATCTGAGTATTACCATTGAATTAGACTTTGTAGATGGGATTAAATTAAGAATCTTGAAATGGGGAGACTATCCTACATCCACTGAGTGGGTCAATATAATCATTATGGTCCTTAGAAGGGAGCACAGAAGTCAGAGTCAGAAAAGTAAGCAATTAAGATGACAGATCTGAGATTGAAGTGATGGTCTTCAAGACGAAAAGACAGCACATAAGCCAAAGGATAGAGGCAGCTATAGGAAGCTAAAAAAATCAAGACATAATTATAAGTTATCATTTTAGTGTTCCGAACCTTCAAATGAAATCTGGCAAGGTATTTTTATGCTCATTTTACAGAGAAGGTAATGAATTTAGAGAGCACTTGTAACTCGCTCAAGATTAAGTGTCTACAAAGTGGGGAATGAGAATACCACCTTGGGATTGCCTGATTCCAAACACAACACTTGTGATTCCAAGGTGTTCCTATCTCAAGGTCCCATCTTAGGGAAAACCAGTTACTTTATTACAACATATCTGTACAGGTACAACGTATCTGTACATGGAACAGTATCCACTCACTTCCAAATTCCAGCTTATTTTCACCAAATTTAAAAAAAGACAGCAAGAGGAAGTCTTTTGTTAATACATGCACAACTATTATCAGCAGCTACAAGGATGAGTGGCTATAGTCAAAAGATTTGAAGTCAGAAGAGATTTGATTCCCAAATTGGCCATACCCCTGCTATGTGACCAATAATTTTCTTAATATCTCAGGTACTATAATTAACACACAAGATTTTGAGAAAGGGTGACGGATTTAATCAATATTACATTTGTTTATGTGACGTGCACATAATTGCAATCATGCTTAACTTTATTGAAAGCTGATTACACGCATGAAACTTTTCTAACCACATTACATGGACTATCTCATTTATTTGAACACTATTGCTAGCCTGCAGGCATGCTTGAAGCAGTATAAATAATGACTTAGAGCACAAAATCACAGGCCAAAGTATGGACTTAGACAACTTACTTCTCTATACCTCAGCTTCCTCATCATACATTGATGATAATCATTATTCACATCGTAGATCTGATATAGAAGAGAATGTGTGTGTGTGTGTGTGTGTGTGTGTGTGTGTATTCAGTTTTAAGAACTGTATGTCTGCCATAGAGTGCTTCCTGTCTAAGTATTTGCAGTTATTATCAAGCCCACACTTTACTGATGAGGAAATTACTTGCAGTAATTACTTCTCCCACATGAAAGAGCTTGTAGGGACTGGGGTGCTGAAACCAAGTTTCAAACCCACAAACTTTCCATGTTGTTTCCTAGTATTAAGAAACACCTGACGTTCATATAATATATGTTATATAATAATTTTATATAAAGATTTATAAAAAGGATTTTAAAGGTTGTTATTTACTGGGGGAAGAGCCAAGATGGCGGAACAACATAGAAGCTTTTTGTGTGTCTCGCATCCATGAAATACAGCCAGACGAACACTAAACCATCCTACACACCTAGAAAACTGATTGGAGGATTAACACAACAATGTTCACAACCTGAGCCACAGAATTCAGCAGGAATTCACCCCAAAACAAGGAGCATGAAGAAACGACAGCCAGGGATTTAACCAACACAGATACAAGCATGATGTCTGAACCAGAATTTAGAATCACAATAATAAGAATACTAGCTGGAGTCGAAAACAGATTACAGTCCCTTTCTGCAGAGATAAAAGAAGTAAAAAAATAGCTAGAATGAAATTAAAAATACTGTAACTGAACTGCAATCACGGATGGATGCAGTGGCAGCAAGGATAGATGAGGCAGAACAGAGAATCAGCGATATAAGGACAAACTTATAGATAATAATGAAGCAGAAAAACAGAGGGATATTAAGGCAAAAGAGCACGATTTAAGAATTAGAGAAATCAGTGACTCGTTAAAAAGGAACAACATCAGAATCATAGGGGTCCCAGAAGAGGAAGAGAGAGAAATAGGGGTAGAAGGGTTATGTGAGCAGATCATAGCAGAAAACTTTCCTAACCTGGGCAAAGACACAGACATCAAAATCCAGGAAGCACAGAGGACTCCCATTAGATTCAACAAAAACTGACCATCAACAAGGCATATCATAGTCAAATTCACAAAGTACTCAAGCAAGGAGAGAATCATGAAAGCATCAAGGGAAAAAAGTCCCTAATCTACAAGGGAAGACAGATCAGGTGTGCAGCAGAATATCCACAGAAACATGGCAGGCCAGAAAGGAGTGGCTGGATATATTCAGTGTGCTGAATCAGAAAAATATGCAGCCAAGAATTCTTTATCCAGCAAGGCTGTCATTCAAAATAGAAGGAGGGGCGCCTTGGTGGCGCAGTCGGTTAAGCGTCCGACTTCAGCCAGGTCACGATCTCGCGGTCCGTGAGTTCGAGCCCTGCGTCAGGCTCTGGGCTGATGGCTCGGAGCCTGGAGCCTGTTTCCAATTCTGTGTCTCCCTCTCTCTCTGCCCCTCTCCCGTTCATGCTCTGTCTCTCTCTGTCCCAAAAATAAATAAAAAACGTTGAAAAGAAATTTATAAAAAAAACAAAATAGAAGGAGAGATAAAAAGTTTCCCAGACAAACAAAAATTAAAGGAGTTTGTGACCACTAAACTAGCTCTGCAAGAAATTTTAAGGGGGACTAAGGGGAGAAAAGATGAAAATATATATATATATATATATATATATATTTAATATTTATATATATATACATATATATTTATATTTATTATATAATTATTTATCATATAATTTAATATATAATATATTTATATATAATGTATATTTACATATATAATATATATTTACATATATAATATATGTAATATATATTATATATATTTAATATAATATATATATATTATATATAAATAAATACCAAAAACAACAAAAGATTAGAAAGGACGAGGAACACCCCCAGAAATTCCAACTCTACAAACATCATAATGGCAATAAATTCATATCTTTCAGTATCACTCTAAACATCAATGGACTCAATGCTCTAATCAAAAGACATAGGGTAACAGAATGGATAAGAAAACAAGACCCATCTATATGATGTTTACAAGAGACCCACTTTAGACCTAAAGACACCTACAGATTAAAAATAAGGGGATGGAGAAACATCTATCATGCTAATGGTTAACAAAAGAAAGCCGAAGTACCCATACTTGTATCAGACAATCTAGACTTCAAAATAAAGACTGTATCAAGAGATGCAGAAAGGCATTATATCAAATCAAGGGGTCTATCCACCAAGAAGACCTAACAATTGTAAACATTTATGCGCCAAATGTGAAAGAACCCAAATATATAAATCAATTAATCACAAACATAAAGAAACTCATTGATAGTAATACCATAATAGTAGGAGACTTCAACTCCCCACTCACAGCAATGGACAGATCATCTAATCAAAAAATCAACAGGAAACAATGGCTTTGAATGACACATTGGACCAGATGGACTTAACAGATACATTCAGAACATTTCATCCTAAAGTAGCAGAATATACATTCTTCTCCAGTGCACATGGAATGTTCTCCAGAATAGACCATATACTGGGACACAAATCAGCCCTAAGTAAGTACAATAAGATTGGTATCATACCGTGCATATTTTCAGACCACAATGCTATGAAACTCGAAATCAACCATAAGAAAAAATTTGGAAAGGTAACAAATACTTGGAGACTGAAAAACATCCTACTAAAGAATGAATGAGGTAACCAAGCAGTTAAAAAGGAAATTAGAAAGCATATGGAAGTCAATGAGAATGATAGCACCACAACCCAAAACCTCTGGGATGCAGCAAAGGTGGTCATAAGAGGAAAGTATATAGCAATCCAGGCCTCCCTAAAGAAGGAAGAAAGATCTCAGATACACAAGCTAACCTTATGCCTTAAGGAGCGGAAAAAGAACAGCAAATAAAACCCAAAAACCAGTAGAAGACAGGAAATAATAAAGATTAGAGCAGAAATTAATGCTATCGAAACCAAAAAAACCCAGTAGAACAGATCAATGAAACCAGAAGCTGGTTCTTTGAAAGAATTAACAAAATTAGTAAACCAGTAGCCAGTTTGATCAAGAAGAAAAAGGAAAGGACCCAAATAAGTAAAATCAAGAATGAAAGAGGAGAGATCACAACCAACACAACACAAATAAAAACAATAATAAGAGAATATTATGAGCAATTATATGCCAATAAAATGGGCAACCTGGAAGAAATGGACAAATTCCTAGAAACATATACATTACCAAAACTGAAACAGGAAGAAATAGAAAATTTGAACAGACCCGCAACCAGTAAGGAAATCGAATTAATAATCAAAAATCTGCCAAATAATAAGAGTCCAGGACCAGATGGCTTTCCGGGGAAACTCTACAAAACATTTCAGGAAGAGTTAACACCTAATCTCTTGAAACTGTTCTGAAAAATAGAAATGGAAGGAAAACTTCCAAACTCTTTCTATGAAGCCAACATTACCTTGATTCCAAAACCAGACAGAGACCCCACTAAAAAGGAGAATTATAGACCAATTTCCCTGATGCACATGGATGCAAAAATCGTCATCAAGACATTAGCCAACCGGATCCAACAATATGTTAAAAAAAATTATTCCCCGCAACCAAGTGGGATTTATACCTGGGATGCAGGGCTGGTTCAATATCCACAAAACAATGAACGTGATTCGTCACATCAATAAAAGAAAGGACAAGAACTATATGATCCTTTCAATAGATGCAGAGAAAGCATTTAACAAAATATAGAAATGTTTCTTGATAAAAACCCTCAAGAAAGTAGGGATAGAAGGATAATACCTCGACATCATAAAACCCATATATGAACAACCCAACGCTAATATCATCCTCACTGGGGAAAAACTGACAGCTTTCCCCTTAAGGTCAGGAACAAGACAGAGATGTCCACTCTCGCCACTGTTATTCAACATAGTATTGGAAGTCTTAGCCTCTGCAATCAGACAACCTAAAGAAATAAAAGGCATCGAAATCAGCCAGGAGGAGTTCAAACTTTCACTCTTCACAGATGACATAACACTCTATATGGAAAACCCAAAAGATTCCACCAAGGAAACTGTTAGAACTGATTCATGAATTCAGCAATGTTGCAGGATATAAAATCAATGCACAAAAATCAGTTGCATCCCTATACACCAACCATGAAGCAACAGAAAGAGAAATCAAGGAATCGATCCCATTTACAGTTGCACCAAAAACGATAAAATACCTAGGAATAAATCTAACCAAAGAGGTGAAAAATCTATACACTGAAAACTATAGAAAGCTTATGAAAGAAATTGAAGAAGACACAAAGAAATGGAAAAAGATTCCATGCTTCTGGATAGGAAGAACGAGTATTGTTAAAATGTCGATACTACCCAAAGCAATCTACATATTCAACGCAATCCCTATCAAAGTAACACCAGCATTCTTCACAGAGCTAGAACAAATAATCCTAAAATTTGTATGGAACCAGAAAAGACCCCAAATAGCCAAAGCAATCTTGGAAAAGAAAACCAAAGCAGGAGGCATCACAATCCCAGACTTCAAGCTATACTACAAAGCTGTAATCATTGAGACAGTATGGTACTGGCACAAGAACAGACACTCAGGTCAATGGAATAGAATAGGGAACCCAGATATGGACCCACAAATGTATGGGCAACTAATCTTTGACCAAGCAGGAAAGAATATCCAATGGAATAAAGACCGTCTCTTCAGCAAGCAATGCTGGGAAAACTGGACAGCGACATGCAGAAGAATGAACCTGGACCACTTTCTTACACCATACACAAAAATAAACTCAAAGTGGATGAAAGACCTCAATGTAAGACAGGAAGCCATCAAAATCCTCAAGGAGAAAGCAGGCAAAAACCTCTTTGATCTTGCCTGTAGCAACTTCTTACTCAACACATCTCCAGAGGCAAGGGGAACAAAAGCAAAAATGAACTACCAGGACCTCATCAAAATAGAAACCTTCTGCACAGCCAAGGAAACAATCAACAAAACTAAAAGGCAACCAACAGAATGGGAGAAGATATTTGCAAATGACATATCAGATAAAGGGTTAGTATCCAAAATCTACAAAGAACATATCAAACTCAACACCCACAAAACAAATAATCCAGTGAAGAAATGGGCAAAAGACATGAATAGACACTTCTCCAAAGAAGACATCCAGATGGCCAACCGACACATGAAAAAATGCTCAACATCACTCATCATCAGGGAAATACAAATCAAAACCACAATGAGATACCACCTTACACCTGTCAGAATGGCTAACATTAACAACTCAGGCAACAACAGATGTTGGCGAGGATGCAGAGAAAGAGGATCTCTTTTGCATTGTTGGTGGCAATGCAAGCTGGTACAGCCACTCTGGAAAACAGTATGAAGGTTCCTCAAAAAGCTAAAAATAGAACTACCTTACGACCCAGCAATTGCACTACTAGGCATTTATCCACGGGATACAGGTGTGCTGTTTTGAAGGGACACCTGCACCCCCATGTTTATAGCAGCACTATCAACAATAGCCAAAGTATGGAAAGAGCCCAAGTGTCCATCGACTGATGAATGAATAAAGAAGATGTGATACACACACACACACACACACACACACACACACACACACACAATGGAGTATTACTCGACAATCAAAAAGAGTGAAATCTTGCCATTTGCAACTACGTGGATGGAACTGGAGGGTATTATGCTAAGTGAAATTATTCGGTCAGAGAAAGACAAAAATCATATGACTTCACTCATATGAGGACTTTAACAGACAAAACAGATGAACATAGGGAAGGGAAACAAAAATAATAAAAAACAAGGCGGGGGCCAAAACAGAAGAGAGTCATAAATATGGAGAACAAGCTGAGGGTTGCTAGAGGGGTTGTGGGAGGGGGGATGGGCTAAATGGGTTAATGGCATTAAGGAATCTACTCCTGAAATCATTGCTTCATTATATGCTAACTAATTTGGATGTAAATTTTAAAAAATAAAAAATAAAGTTAGAAGCAAAAAAATAATAATAAAATGTTGTATTTACTGAGTAAATGGCGTGAAGTTTTTGCATAGGATTTCTTTCACTAAAGACTTTAAATCCCTCTAATTCATTTATTTGTGAACATTAGATATTTTAAAAAGAAAGGCAACTGCACACAGATGTTTATAGCAGCTTTATTCTTAATTGTCCGGACTTAGAAGCAACCAAGATATCCTTCAGTAGGTGAGTGGATAAATAAACTGATACGTCCAGACAGGGAATATTATTTAGCACTAAAAAGAAATGAGCTATCGAGCCATGATAAGACACGGAGGAACTTTCAATGTGTTTTTCTAAGTGAAAGAAAATAATCTGAAAAGACTAGGTAATGTATGATGCCAACTATATGACATCCCTAAAAAAGACAAAATCATGGAGACAATAAAATCAATGGTTTCCAGGGACTAGGGGAAGGAAGTAGTATATAGGTAGGGCATGGAGAATTTTCAGAGCTATGAAATGACTCCATAGGATACTATAATGTTAGACATACGTCATTATACATTTATCAAAACCTGTAGAATTCACACCAATTGTGAACCCTAATATAAACTGTGGACTTTAGGTGATAATGATGTGTCATTGTAGGTTTGTGGATTTTAACAAATGTGCCACTCTGGTAGGGGATATTGGTAATGGGAAAGGATGTGGGTGTGCTAGGGTAAGGGATTTATGGGAACTCTCTGTACCTTCTGTTTAATTTCTCTGAGTTTCAAACTGCTCTAAAACAAAGTCTATTTAATTTTTTTTTAAAAAAACATTTTCCATCTGACATCTGTTCAACTTTCCTTACTTTTAAATGATAATTGCCCTAATTTAGGGCTTTTGTGTTGTGATCTATAATAATATCAGGTCAAAATGCTTGTGATTCTTCTTTAACTGTATTTAGGGTATTGACAGACCATGTTGAGTTAATGAAATATTACTTACACAAAAATTTTAAAAATTAAATTCTTGCATCTATTTCCAGTCATTATCATTCTGGAATTTAAACAATTCAAAGAGAATATTAATAATTTGAAAAGGCATCCAGATGTACCTTCCCCCAAATCCGACCTAATTTTACTTCAAATTAAAGTTAAATCCTGAGTCCTACATCTAGAATGTTAGGTTTAAAGGGATTATCATTTTCACCAAATTCAACCATGTCTTTGCTGTGTAAACTCATTTGTTTCATGACATCACACCTCCAGAAAAAAAGAAGGCCAGTGACAGTCAACTCTATGCTTTATTGGTTTCATTGCTTCTTCTGCTATGAGTATCACCTCATCACAAGACCTTTCTTCCTTCCGTTTCACTGTCTCAAGATAGTATCAAATCTCTTAGGAGCATTTCATTTTTTTTTTTTTTTTCATTAATTCTGCCACCCTCTCAGAAACATCTGCTCTCTCCAACCCTAGACTAGGGCTAAGAAATGTTATCATTTGTCCACTCAATCTTTGCCAATCATCTCCATTGGATTTTGAAGAAATTCATAGGATTTGTTTTTCTATTGTTTGTTTTTAATTCACAAACTACTTACTGGCAGGGCGAATGTCAAAGCAGATTTGGGTCTTTTTCCAGCACTGATTTCTGTAACTAATTCTTTTTTCCTCTTCTTTCTTCCTTTCATCTTCTTATATTTCACACTCATCTTGTTTTTCTACCTCTGCTTTATTTCTACAAGCTTTTTCATCATGTGTACATTTAGGAGCCATTGAATTAAAAATCAGTTTTTAAAATTTACTAACTCTAATGGAAGACTGTTCAGTGATTCCAGGGACAGAACCCTCCCCATAAAGATTTTCTGCAGTGTGGTTGTATGTGTGTGTTGCTGTGCCCCTTGGGGTGCTCAATAACAAGACCAACACAATTACATGTAGTTGATGTAAGACTTGATATAGAACTTGGGAGAAATAATACTTGTATTCCTGGGTGATGTCATTTTTCCAGTTGTTTCTTGAGTTCTTCAAGTGTAAATAAAAGAAAAGATACACAAAGTTATGTCAAGGTGTAAAGAGAAAATTTACCTTTTTTTTTTTTTTTTTTTTTTTAATAAAACCAAGTACCAAGCAGGGGAACATTCTTCTAAGGTGAGATGGGGCTATTTGGAACTGAAAGTGGCAGCATTCCTCAAAACCCAAGAATACCTCAAATTTTCAGAAGACTTAATAAAGGGACAATTTGGGATGATAGGACATTTGTTGCACCAGTACCTATTTTCATTCAGAAAAATTTGACAGGTTGTTACCATTTTTGACTCAGACAGGGTTGTATGTCTCTTGTTGCAGCCGACAATACACAAAGATGGCTGAACAAGATGTTTAGTTCAGCCATTCACCTGTAGTAACATGTCCGGAAGCATCACTTCTGACTGAAAGAATCACTTAACCTGAAACATTTAGTGGAAATAGAAATCAAGTGGCTAATTCGTGTATCAGCTGAGACCACCCACAACTGTTTCTCTGATTGCTATAGTGGCCACCTTAGAATATGAATCCATCAAGAGGTAGTGTTAGTAGCAAGTAATAGAGTTTAATAAAAATGACATTAACTGGAAATATATATATTTTTTAAAGCTACACTTTGTAAAAGGTAAGCAGACTACCTAATTCTTTTCCTACAGCAAATCTGCCTATCATACAGAATGGTAAAAACAAAAATAAAAGATGAAAGATTGTGACTACTGTGAGAAAGAAAAAGCAACAACCAAGTTAATTAAACACAAATTCTAAAACTAGGTTTGTTTTCGTATAGCAATGTCTAAGCAAATGCTGAGTTCACAGTGATAGAGAACTTTCCAAAAGAAAAACTTTAAATGTACATAGGAGACTAAAATAAATAAATAAATAAATAAATAAATAAATAAATAAATAAATAAGTAAGTGATATTAACACGTTTTTAAAAATGGTTAAGTAATAATCATATCCTTGGGTACTTTGAAGTATGAGAGTATATTGTAATTTATTTACAATTTGCATATCTGCATATGCTGGTTTCCATGTGATGAGAAATACACAGACAAATGAATATTTGGTTCAATGAACTCATTCATCCACTGTGAAAGTGCACTACTTTAAAAAGTGTGAAAAGTGGAATTGGAAAACATGCAAAACCCATTTTGTAACTTTTCAGAAAAGATACACTTGCAAAGAACATAGAAACGTTGGGCTGCAAATGGCTAAGATTAAAAAGACAACAACAACAACATAAAACCAAGAGGCTGAGTAGGTGCAAAGCTATTTTTCTTTTCCTCCTAAAGCAGATTAACTAGTTGGGTATTTCTTTGAATAGCTTAAAAGGTTCAAGTTATATCTGGCAGAGTGAATAGGTAATGATATATGCCTCATTCAGCAAAGAAACAAATGTTTTGTTTCCCGACTCTAATTCTGTATTTTGTAGTAAGCTAGAGTGATATAATATACACTAGTATTATTGTAAAACAAGAGTTTATTACTTGGCTAAGTAAGTTGATCTTTGGAAAAGTGTACAAGTGCTTTGAAATAAAATAAAAACTACTTAATCCAATCTTCTCTCATACAATTTCTTTCAAGGAGAACAGACACAGCCTGTTAAAATAACAAAGAATGTAGAGTTTCCATTCATGGCCAAAGTGTCCTCATTCAAACTCCCACTCTAAAGCTACCTTGCCCTCCTTCTCAACTTTCTTTCCAGTAGGGAAATGTGATTCCATGAAACCTCCGGGATTTTGTTTTATGTTAACTGGCAGAGCTTTTCACGTCTCACAGAACTGGTGACACCTAAATGACACACACTTTGGATTGTCTTGTTGTGTAGAAAAGGCAGATAAAGGGAGGAGGAGAAACCTAACACAGGTGGGCGAGGGCAACATGGCGGTAACAAAGGTTCCTGAGATCAGGGCCAAGCTTAGGATCGTTTGGGAGATAAAACAATCGCTTCAGTGAAATGATTTCACAAGAAGTGTTAAATTACAAACCCGAGAATTCTCCAAAATCTGGCAGCCCTAGAATGAAGCTTGGCAAAGGAAAAAATTAAACCTTCAAGATCTTTAGCCAGGATAGGAGCAGAGTAACATAATTTCAATGTAATTAGCAGATCATGTCTGGTTTGCAAAGTGAGTATTGGAATTGTGTCCACGTTTTACGCGTGTTAGAGACTTGTGTAAAATGCCAACATTTCCAGTTGTACTGGGGGATAACATCGAGTATTTTGGAATAGAATTATATTTGACCAAGCATCTATGTCACTGCTACGATTCAGCTATAGACTTACTTTGTGGTATATATCTAGTTTCTTTGTAAAAAATCATGAATGATGCATGTTTTCTAGTTTCAGAGTGATTTACAACAATAGATTTCATACTGATGTGATCAAAATATTCCTATACCTTCTGACTTTCTGACTTTACAGCAATGTCTTTAATGTATTCATTCCCGAAAGACTTTTTTAACGTGTGTTCAAATGAAAAAATCATAAAAGGTTGAGATGTGATTTCCACGAGATTACAGAATGTAAAACAAATGTCAAAGTAAATTTTTGCAATTGCTTTTGATTATAGCATTTTGAGATTCTAGAGCATTTTAGGAAATTCTTAAACCAGCATTTTTTTTTAACTAAACATAACCTCCCTTGAACCCAACCACATTTCTTTCCCCTCCTGTCAGTCAGTTCCTTGTACTTCTTTTGAGTCACTATTTGTAAGACAGGCCCCTAGGGCAGAAAGCATTTGTTGGGCTAGCTCCCATTATGAAAAGACTTTTCTGAGGGATCCTCCTCAGCATTAAGAAGGCAAGGCCTCTTCTAGAAGCGCTATTTTATCAGACTCCTGTTCCCACTGTCAGTGTGAGCAGCTTACAACTTCTGAGAAAAAGAATGAAATCAAGTGAACCAAGGATACAAACCAGAGCTTTTATAGTAAATGAGAATATTTATTTCCTTCTGTGAAAGTTCTGTGGTGGCTAGAATTACTAATGGTATCAGTCATTACCAAAACACATCTGTATCATTAGCTGGTTTTTTTTCCAAGTTAGGAACACAATTGTATTATACTACAACAATAAAATGCCTCCTTTCAGCAAATGAGTTCAAAAACTGAATCTACTCTTAGTAGTTATATGAGTAAAGCACCATGGCTCATTCCCATTTAGAAGAGTGTTTCCGTGTATCACAAAAGAAGGGCCAAGTGGGAATAAAATGCACATCTACTGAATCCCTTCTCAGTGTTCCAGCTACTAGAGAGCATGAGCTCTGAGTTCCACTCAACTGGCTGCTGATTTGACATGATTACATACATAAAGTCATAACTTTCTGTTTATCAAACACCATAGATTCCATGAGGATTGTAATTTTGAAGTTGGTCTATTTGTGCCAAATTGCCTGAAAATAATAATTAGAGACAATTTAACATAATGAGTATAGTAGTTTCAGATAAATTACCCCTACAGAACATTAATTGTATTCATTAAACAGAAAGGGATAAAATTCCAAGGTCATATCTATTATGGTTTTATTTTTAGAAAGCATCTTCAATGTCTTTCTATGAACTCATAAAACATTTATTTAGACAGAATGAAGAGATATTTAGCTAGTAAAATGATTGAGTTAGGATGTTATTTTTAATTAAAATTCCACTTAAATTCACCAAAAATCACATTCTGGTTATTTTCCTATGATGTTTCTTCTTGCATTGCTGTGAGTTTACAATCTTTTTAATATCTAAGCAATAAAAGATTATTCAAGTTTGAATCTTTTCCAGTTTTCTAGTTTCATTAACCTAAATGAATGAATATAAAAGTAAATACATTGAGAAAAGCATATGATTTCCACATTGGGAAGTCTAAGGAGAACATCCTTTTGGAAATTAATGATTAGGAAAATTTAAACAGAATGAATATCCTTAGACATCCATTAAGTTAATTTATTCTTTTTGTTATTGTAATTGTTGAACCTGGAGGATTTACCAAAGTTTAACCAAGGTCAAGGTGTGGCCTTAATGACTAGACTGAAATGTGACTTTTACAGAGAAAGCTGTAAATTGCATTTCTTTTGACCTGAGGTCAACCTGCATTGACACAACACAAGGAGACAGTATTTATTATAAATTTAATGTTTGGCACTAGGAAGGTTTCAAAAATTTGGTACTGAACAAAGCTGGTCATTCATGCTTTTCTTAAATGAAAAACCTCCTAAAATAATGAGATTCTCTTTTCTTCACATTCCATGTTCAACCTATAGCATTCTTGTTGCTAATTCTTTTACTGTTGCTAACTAACAAGCAGTGTCCTGGGGGATTCCCACCACTTGTCTACAGAGTTCATTTTCAATCCATTCTTAGAAATTGAGTTAATTACTACTGAAATGTTTAGTCTTATCAACTCAGATTGACATAGTAATGTAAAAATTGTACCCTTGGCAAATCTGGACCATTTTAAGTCCATCACATCTCTCTGCTTCTAGTCTGAATATTATATGTATTTGCTTATCCAATGGGTATGGCAAAAAAAAAAAAAAAAAGAAAGAAAGAAAGAAATTTTGGCTTTCAACTCCAAATCTGTCTCTCCATATAAGAAAGTGGCACAACCATCCCATCAGTTTTCCTAATGAAAAGCAAACATGCACCAGAAACTATCCTTGATTTCTCTCTTTTTCTTACTCTACATACAATCAAGCAGTCTTGAGTGATTCACCTTGAAAATATAACCCATCTCATCCACCCATCTTCAATCTGCCATCATCTGCTGCCTGGACTCCTTTGATAGCCAGCCAATTAGTTTCCCACATTTCTTTCTTGTCCTCCACTCGACATACTCAATGGAATGATGCCTTTATAACATCAGGCATGTGGTATCTTCCCTCTATTCAGAAATTTCCAGTAGTTCCCGTGTCACTCTCAGCACAGTGAAAGTCTGCCGTGCCTTCTATGATCTGCCACCAACTCTGTCTGACTCAGATTTTACCTCTCTTTCAAGAGCTCAGCGTGCTTCAGGAGCCCTTGTCTCCTTGCTCTTCTCCACTAACGCAACCTCTTGCGTGTTTCCTGTCTGTTGTCATTGCCGTTTTAGCAGTTAAGAATGATCTTTTTCCAGACAGCGCCATCTTCCTCCCTCAGGTTTCTACTCAGATTTTTACCCCCTCAGAGAGCCCTTCCATGATCAAGCCAAGTAAAATAGCAATACCCCTTTCTTCCCTTTTCTTTCCCTTGTCCTGTTTCTGCTCAGGGAAACTTATCACAGCATTTATCACTACCTGAAATACGAAGTGTTAATTTGCTTGTTTTTGATCTGTCTCCCACACTAACCATAAGGACTATGAGAGCAGAGACTTAGCCTGTTGTGCTCAATCTTCTATTTACAAGAGTTAGAGCAGCGCCAAGTATAGAATGTAGATGGTATAAATATCTGTTTAATAAACAAAATAATGATTTGCTCAAATGGACTAATGGTTCTGTCCTGGGCATTAGAAATGCATTTCTAATCCAATGATATCACTTGGCCCACAGAATTATTTGGGTTTTTTTTTTCAACTTTTCTTTATTGTTCGTGGTAATATGGAACAATAGGCCCTTATTTAGGTCTAGTGCTTTGGTCAAGCCAGACTGAGTGATTTGTGTGTCCCCTTACTCCTGATGTGGTTTCAGTCCTCTGTGAACTTGCTCAGGAGCTGCCTGCCTCCAGCTCCCTCCTCAGTCTGAGTCCTCCTGGACAACACCTCCCAAAGTATCTCTTGAAACTTAATTCAACAACTTCTCTCAAGTAAAACTGATGACTCCTCTCTGTAACCTTACAACATCTATACATAGTTTTTTCATACCACCAGAATATGTATTGTTCTTGTTTGTTTACTGGGGCAGTTCTTTCTACTGGGCTGTAAGTTTCTGGAGATCAGAATCTGTGTGTTGGTCGTCTTTTTTATATTTGATCAAAACAATACTTCATTTATTCCACAACTAACCATTATGAAATATGTTCCCAACATGAGTTTTGTGTGTTTAAGTGATAGAAAGGAGGCCAGTGTAGCTTGGAGAGGAGACAACAAAGCAGAGATGGTAGGAGATGAGACAGACCAGGAATATATCATGTTGGGTGTTGTAGGCAAAGATAAAAAGTTTGCTTTTCATTATGCTAAATGAAATGGGAAAGGCTTAGAGGTTTCAAGAAGGGAAAGTTATTACTGGATTCTTTTTTTTTAGGATTACTCTGGCTGCTGGGGCGCCTGGGTGGCTCAGTCGGTTAAGCATCCGACTTCGGCTCGGGTCATGATCTCACAGTTTGTGAGTTTGAGCCCCACGTTAGGCTCTGTGCTGACAGCTTGGAGCCTGGAGCCTGCTTCGGATTCTGTGTCTCCCTCTCTTTCTGCCCCTCCCCTGCTCATGCTCTGTCTCTCTCTGTCTCAAAAATTAAAAAAAATACAAAATAAATAAAAGTTTGGAGAACAGACTTTAAAGGAACATGAAGTTAGAAGGCCTGCCAGAAGGTTGCTGAAGAAATGAAACCAAGAGATACCAGTAGGTCAGATGAGGGTAGCAGTAGAGGAGATAAAGAGAAGTTGGATTCCTATGTTTTGGAAGTAACATGATAGATTTATGAGAGGAGGGAAAGAAGGGAAACTAGGATCATGGATAGAATTTTTGATTTGACCAACTGAGTGTATTGTGATGTCATTTACTAAGAGGGGGTGAGTAGGAGAAAGATGCTGGGGCTGTGTGTATGGAATCGAGGGGTGTTTTTGTTTTGTTTTTGCTGCATTTAATTTTGGTTGCCTTTTAACATCTAAGCAAAGCTGTGAGGTAGGCAGTTGGATATACAAATATAGAGCTCAAGATTGATGAATGAATGATTAACAAATGAACACATTATGAAAGGTTCTCATGCTATTTTTTGTTAGAACACCAATGTTTTTTGATTGCACAAATTCAATAAACGTATTTGTTATTCAATAATCAGAAAACACATTAATGCAAGGATTTTCTCAAGTGTAAATTTTATCCAAGTATATTTTTTTAAGGTTACACTCTCTATAGTAGAATCTAGATACATATACATATATACATCCACACATTTATACACATCATGTTTTTATTCTATGTTTAATCTTTAGTTTTTTAATGACTTTTTTACCAAGACGGCAATGTCTTTCAAGTAATATATCACTTGAATACATTAGAGGACCACTCTCCTGGGGATTTGAAGAAGTGTCCAGGTACTCAGCTGTAATAATCTACAAGATTCTGCCTTTCTACTCTGTATTTATCCTCTTTAAAGACTTTGGAAACAAGTTGCACCAGATCCACTATTAAAGACAATGTGCCCTTCTGAACGATACTGAAAGGGAAATGATGGAGACTTTGGGTAAATTTTCAGAATGTCTGTAATGGAACTTTCCATTAAAAGTCATTGCTTCGATCACTAAGATCTTAGCAACTACATGTTACCACCAAGATACAGAAATTATATACAGAATTAGAAATGAAGTAAGGATTTTTATAAAGAACAAAATGTTACCCAAAGTGAAAGTGAAAGTAGCAAAGAGGAGATAGTAGATAGATTTATTTTATGGGCTTATTTGACTACACATTGTTAATTCTCAACAAAGCTGTCCCCCACCTCATAATGTTCACACCTGGTGCTGTAAAAAATTCATAGAATTTTATGGGCTGAGGCTGTGAGTGCTTCAATAATTTTGGCTTATGTATTGTTGATGTTATTGTTTGAATATAATATAGGGGACCTTTATATCTTATTCAGCAAAATTTTATTTCCACATGAACACTCTAATAGCTTTAGATTATGTTTAATTTGCTTCCTGGGAGATTTCTAAACATGCTCCCTCAAAAAAACAAAAAACAAAAACAAAACAAAACAAAAAAAACAAAGAGCAATTTCAAAACCTGCTAGACATTGACACTGATCTCCTTCAGTTCAGTAAAACAAAAATATAAATCCAGGTAGTTTGATTTTAAAATGCTAGGGAAACAATTTAAAAGCTATATGAACAAAACAAGAGTAAAATTGTGGATTTTATATATAAAAATAGTCCTTCAAATTGAGTCCTAGCTAACATGTCCACATAGAAGAAGGTAAAAGTGTAAAGAAATGCTTGCTTTCTCATGTCCCAAGGAGCAAAATGATGTACTTCATTCTTAGATATATTTTAAATTATAAAAACAATTTTATACTTGTTAAAAATTTTTATTCATGTTAAAAGCAAATCAAACACTAAAGAATTATGAAGATTAATAGTAATAACCCAAACCATTTGTCTCCCCAAAGGTGATAACTCTTAATATTTTTGTGAGCATTCTGCTCAATTATATTTTAGATATTTCATATTATCTATAATACAATGTATGTATATATTTTTATAAAGGGATTATATTATACATATCAGGCACCCTGCTGGTTTTCAGATTAACAAAATATCTTCATTTTTTAATGCATACTTCAATTTTTATATTTATTAGACAGCTTCAATGATGTAATTTTAAAGGATACATAGCACTTTTTGCAAATAGTCTCTGATTCCAAATCGGTGATGTATAGTAAACAAGGCTGTGACCATTTAAATCCCTTTACTTCCTGAGTTACAGAGAAAGGTTTATAAAATATATATATATGTTATGCTCTAACTAGATACATTTAGACAAACAAACAGATGGACAGATAGACAAATAGCAGGGCGGATGTCAGGATTCAACAGTTGCCCTATTTGTTGTAAAACATTTCTGTTAAAATTGAGATTATACAAAGAGTCCCAGATGGAGTCGAATTAATCTCTTCTTTTTTTGATATCTCATTAGATGTTTGCCAGAACAATCATGTTGTTTTCTAGATATGCACAAAAGTTATTAATTAATACTTGGTCTAAACATTTACACTTGCCATGATATGTCCTATTCTTAACCCTCTTTGTAAAGGAAGCATATGCCTTGCTTAAATGTCATGGTCAATAAATATCTGCCTGGAAGAGCAAAATCTCTCTATATCACTCTACAGTGTCAAACACATAGTGTATACTGATTAAGATAATGTACAGTCTAAAAGGGGAGCATGGGTAAGAATAAGCCATGTAAGATTATTCACCAAGGAAACTCTGATTCAATCTTACTCCCAGAGCAGGACTTTTTGTAAATAAAAATTTAATCCAGAAATTGTTAACAGGCCATTCTCTGCAAATTATGTAAACATTACTGAAATGAAAAAGAAAAAAAAAAAACAGGCATGATATAGAAACACCTCTTTTTATCTCCAGACACAAGCAATGGTAAACAAATCAGGTTAAAAACAAAAGATGAAACATTAAGTTAAAAATCAGGAATAAAGCAAGCATTGTCATTTGGAATGCTTTCTTTATACAGAATATTTTACACTTCCTTTATATTTCTCATTTAAAAGAAGGTAGTAAGCCATTTGGGAATGTGTTGGGGTGAAATAATATAGCATCACTATGGACTGAATGTCTTTACTTAAAAATAACTTTTGCTATTTTCCCGTAATGATGTAGCAATCCTAGTCGTAATATCAACATGGACATAAGATTTTTCAGAGCAAGGACTATGAGAATAATATAGATGAGAGTTGTGCATATTATGGCTGACAAAATCCAATTAAGTCATCCGCACCAAATGTGAGGTGGCAGAAAACACAGCAGATGCGATGACTTCCCAAGTAGGATGGTGAAATTTTATTACACCTGCTATCTGGATCATTGAGTGTTAAAGATATAAAAACAAGAAATGGACTCCAACTGTCATAGAGGGATTTATTTAAGACTAATGGCAAAAACTGTTAAATTCTGCATTTCTCAAAAACTTGGGTTTTCCTTCCTAAGAAGAATTTAAGTACATGGTGGCTAGCTGTTTGTAGTGAGTCTTTTTACAACATGTTTGCTGTGAATACCGCTTCCTACTTTGTCACTATATCACCCTATGATTTCTCTCCTTGCTCTGGGTCCTTTCACCCTGGCAGCTAGTGTGTTTTTTAAAATTTTCTTATATTTATTATAATCCAACTTTACAGAGTTCTCAAGTATCCAGTGACAAATTACTAGCAGTATCCATGTGTGAGGGAGTGGACATGCTCAAAATTCAGATACCAGGTTCTTGTTTGGTTTGCTAAATGGGTTAGAAGGAAAAAGGAACTGCATTTTAGAGAATGTTCAGAGTTAAAAGACTGGGTTAACATCATCATGTGAATGTTCCTAGTATTCGAATCCACAGATTATGCCTAAAAATTTTGGCAATTACTTATCTTTGAACCGTTAACTAATATTCTCAGAATTTCCTTAAGAACTGCCCATGCATATATACTGTCTTAATCCAAGGTCAGAAAGGATAACATTATAAGAAGATATGGCTATAAGCTGCTTTATACTATTTTTGTGTTATTAGAACTACAGATGTATACCTGTTTAAAGAACTAAGAAGGTAGCTAAAATACTAACTAGCCTACAGATGCATAGAGTATCTTTGGAAGAACATCTTGTAAACACAGACTAGTATCATCTCACATGCTTCACAGAGACATTGCATTTTCCCAAGTTTATGCACATCTGCAGACTGTTAATCATGAATTTGGTTGTGATCTGGGAGGATTCTAGCCTCAATCTGGATCAATGCTCTTTTCATCAGTTAAATGTATTTATTGTGTGGTTCAGAGGCAAGGGCCATCTTGTTTTTATTATGCTCCCGATAGTAAATAGTATGATTTTCTATAAACACTGGATGTTTAATAAATCCATGTTAAATTGAAATGACTTCAGCCGAATTTAAGAATGTATGAAACATACCTTTTGGTATATTTGAGACACCTGGCTAGCTCCTTCAGAAGCACACATGATTCGGTCTCAGGGTCATGAGTTCGAGCCCCATGTTGGGTGTAGAGATTACTTAAAAATAAATAAATAAAACTTAAAAAAAGAAATACACTTATTTATTTATCATAAACATAAATACTATTAGTTACCAACTTTTCAACACACTTATATTATCCAATGTTTCTCAGATGTCTGTTTATCTTAGGTTGGGTTTCCTGGGAAGAGTCACAGGCAGAGGGACTTCAAGAGAAATACCAGAGGGAAAGTTAAGTTGTATTTACAACTTTTGAGTAAAATGAGTAGACGATTTGCAATGTGGTCACAGCAAAGACTTCACTGGGTATCACTAATGGCTCTCAAGCTGGGATGGTCCCCCACAGCCATCCCACTTTAAGGCCTTCATGTCTTCTCATTGACTTGTTTTGGATGCAACCTCTCAAGGTCATGCTGCCTTCTCTGAAGGCAGGTTACATCCAAACGCCTTCAGAGAAGGCAGCATGGCCTTGAGAGGTTGGGCATTCTTTAGCCAAGAGCAATTTGGGGAGAGATTCAACTAAGAACTGCCAACCACCAACATTGTCAGTAGCTGGAAGAATGAGAACTTCTCTCCTGAAGGAGATTGTGGTGGTATACCCATCATCTTCTACACTATTTTTTATCTTAATCTTGTTTCTTCACTCACAAGAAAGAAAGAAAGAAAGAAAGAAAGAGGAGGAAAGAAAGAGAGGAGAAAGGGTAAGAAAAAAAGATTCAAAAATCATTAATTTTGATTCCTTCTCTATCAATAACCAGCCTTTAGATAGCAATTCTTTCTCTGTAATTCATCTCTTCTTTGTTGTGTTCCATTACCTTTTGTCCACAAGATACTATAAATCACTATAACACACTCCTAGGTAGTCTTCTTTTCTTAAACTTTTGCAACTTTTTAGCATTCTATGTACTCAAACCATAATTTGGGAAATCAGTCTTCCCATAACACATCTTTAGCATAGCTTTTACTGTCAAAAAACTTCCATACTCTTCCCAAATCCAAGCAAACACAATTCTGTCTTTGGCCTACTGCTCAAAGCTTTCAAAAAAAATTCAAAATTAATGAATATTTATTGAGCAATGACTATGTGGCATGAGCTCTTTTAGGCACTGGAGTATATCAATGAGCAATATGGACAAAAATTGTTGCTTACATCTGGCAAGGGGGTAAGACAATAAGCCAAATTAAGTAATAAATTTATGCAGTGTATGTAAATGATATCTTTATAGTGAGAAGTGCTAAAAGGAAAAATAAAGCAGGGAAATGGCTATTAAGTGTTGAGATGAAGGTTGAGATTTTATGTCTGGTAGGATTTACTGACGTGGTAACTACAAGAAAAGCCCTGAAGGAAATAATAAGAGCACATGTCTTATGGATATCTGGCAGAAGGGTATTACAGGTAGAGGGAACAGACATTACAAACATCCTGATGGGGGACCTTGTCTGCATGTTTGGAAAGGGGGAAAAATGGCAAGAAGAATAATGTGAATGGAGTAGAGTGAACAAGGGAGAAACAACTAGGAGACGGGGTCAGAGAGGAGCAGGGTGCTACGTTAGTAGAACTTTGTGGGTCATTGTGAAGAATTCAGCTTTTACTCTGAATAAGATGGAAGTCATTGAAAGATTTTGAGCAGAATTGTGACATGATCTGGCTTTCATTTTAAAAACTGTTGGGCTGAGAATGCACTGAAAGGTAGAAGCAAGAGGGCAAGTTAAGAGGCTGTAGTTATCTAGGAAAGAGATAATGGTTGCCGGGATCATGGGGTGGTTGTAAAGGAGTGAAGATGGGTTGCATTCTGAATGTATTTTGAGGATAGATTCAACAGGGTTTACTGATGCATGGAAAGTGTGACAATGAGGGGAACTGGAAATCAGAAATGAATCTAATTTCTTGAGCAATTGTAATCATAGAGCTATAATTTAATGAGAGGGGGATACCTCAAGGGAAAGAGATGCTGATGGGAGATAGAGTAGACAGCAGACATTCAGTTTGGAGCATGTTAAATATACGAGAGATGATATCAATTAGGCAGTTTATAGATGAATGTGAAATTCAGGGAAGTACAAGGTGGAAGTATTTATTTGGAAGATATCAGTGTATATACAGCATAAAGCAATGTTATTGAAATTATATTACTGCTGAAATAAGTGTAGAAGAACCAGGAAAGGAAACTAAGAAGGAACATTCAGAAAGGAAAAATAAAAACTTGGCATGCATAGTGTTTTGGAAGACAAGTGATGAATCTGTTTCAAAGGGGAGGGAGTGATCAACTGTATCAGTGGCTGGTGATAGGTCAAGTAAGATGATGAGTATAGATTTATCATTTAATTTAGACTGTGGAAGTCATTAGAGGCCATTAATGACAAACCAAAGCTCTCCTTCCAAACAATTATTTCACAGACATTTACATACACAGTTGTTCCTCAGTCAGATTTGCCTACTTGGTGTCTTATGAAAATGACATCCTTGCTTATGTTTTTTTCAGTACTCTTAGACATACATTCTCAGTTGAAATCGTTTCTTTTCTGCCTATTCAAAAGCTATCCATCTTTAAAATTCTAAGTTTATCATCCATTGGTCATTCTCTCTAGCATATTTTATATTTAATGTCCAGAACAACAAAAGGCTTTACTGCCAGAGTCATATATGTATCAATTATCATTGAAAATACTCTTTGATGGACTATAAATTTATAGAGAATTATAAGTAATAAACTTCAAGAATATTTAGGCAGGTTTCCTGCACACTGTTGACCTAGAAGTCCTTTTTCTCCCTAAGTTTGCATCTAAATAAGAAAAACAATTTAATTTTAGAATTTTTAAATTTAACAAGTTTATTTGTATGTCAAGCCCTGCTTCCTTTGAACTTAATCTATATTACTAGTGAGTCTCTTTGTGACCAAAAAAAAAAAAAAAAAATCCTCTTTATTTTGTTGGTCCTGTAAATGTTTAAAGATAGATGGCTATCATGTTCCTCCAGCCAATCCACAGCCCCATCATTCTTTCCTTTTGCAGACTAAACATTCCACTTTTTTCTAAACATTCCTTATGTGACACCATGTCTAGCCCTTTTACTATCTTGGTTGCCCTATGTATTAGGTCCAATTTGTCAATGTCTCTCTTATAGAATGGCAAACAACACTAAACCCAGCACTCCAACATGCCTCTGGTCACTGTGTGCCAGAGTGGGACTGTGCACATCAGTACTCCAATCACTCAAACTGGTTAAGGCAGCCTCAGATTTAGCTTACTATTGGCTTGCTAATAACTTTCTATTAAATCTTTCCACTGACATGTAGTCAACTCATATAATGACTACATTCCAATACAGATAAAATTTCATGTTTAATCATAGATGGAAGAAGCTACACTTACATAAACCATTAAATCTCCCTTTATTTCATCTTTACTCTGTGGTGTTTAACAATAGATGTTAGTTAAATTCACTGAGTCAAAAATCGGAAAAACACTGTAAACTGAAATGAGTTGAAAAACAAATTAAATTAAAATAATCATTCTTATGGTCATATAACATGAAGTTTATATAAAAATAATACCTTAAAGAGAATATTTAAAATATCAAAGTGATAAGATGTAATACTCATAATTGAGGTTCAAATCTGAAAGTCTTTTAGTGATAAAGAGAGAAGAGGAAGGCAGAAAAATATGTAAAATTCTTATCTTTCAATAAATGGAGCACTCTATACTGGCATCTATAAATATACTTAAAAATCTTGATTTTAACTACAAAATAATAGTAATAATAATAATAGTCCTATGGCTTTAGAAATTTAATAAGAATCATTCAGTTCTACACTTATAATGAGTAAATTATAGCACATAAAGCTACAAAAAAAGCATTTTTGACAAAGGACTTATACCCAAAATATAAAAAGAACTCTCAAAATTTATAATTAAAAAAAGACAATTAAAAACAAGCAAAAGAGATAAACAGAGTCTTCACCAAAGAAAATGTACCAATGACAAACATATCAAATGATGCAGTCATTAGTCATCACAGATATAAAATTTATAAAACAATAAGATATCACTACAAACCTATTAGAATGATGAAAATAAATAAAAACTGAAACCAAGCACTGGAAAAATTGCAGAGCAAATGAAATGCTCATAAACTGCTGATGAGAATGCAATATTGTGTAAGGACTTTGAAAACCAGTTTTGTACAACATATGTCTACACACAAACCTATACATGAAGTTAAACATAGCTGTATCCTGCAATTCAGCAATTACGCTCCTAGGTGTTTACCTAACTAATTTGAAACGTACGTCCACACAATACCTGCACACAAATGCTTATAGCAACTTTTTCTAAAAATTGGAAGCAATGAAGATGTCCCTCAGTAGGTGAATTTATTAGCAAATCATTGTGCATCCATATAATGGAATGCTATTCAGTGATAAAAAGGTATGAACTCAGAAACCATGAAAAACATACATGAATTTTAAATTGATGGTACTAAGTGAAAAAAGCCAGCCCTAAAACACTGCCTATTGATTTATTCCATTTATATGACATGCTAGAAACAAACAAACAAACAAACAAGCAAGCAAAATTGTAGAGATTATAAAAAGGTCAGTGTTTGACATGGATGTGGGGAGCTGGGAGGATTAAATGGAGGGGCCACGGAGCATTTTTAAGGTGGTGAAACTATTCTATATGTTACTGTAATGATGTATACATGACAGTATGCATTTTTCAAAGCCCAGGAAACTGTACAACACAAAGTATCAACATTAATGTTTGCAAATTTGGAAAAATGAAATCATTTCACAAGTCAGACGATAACAGGATGGAATGAAGAATGGGGCAAAAGAATCTAATTGTATCATAAATTATATAACATAACCTCACTAAAGGGGATGGAGAGAAATTGCTGGCCTAAGTAACTTTGGAGAGGAGTGGAGATGGTAAGGCTAAAAGCAAAAGAAACTGTACATAAAAACTGTATTCCACTTGATAATGTTGTTTCCCACAAGCATACAAGTTAATAGTTCTGAAACTGCTAGGCATGTATACTGGAACCCAGTTAAGTAGATGGATGGAGGGTGGTGGGAGCCAGATTTCTCACTATGGGAGTGAGTGGGTATAGATAAAAAAGGAGAGGAGGCTAGAATCATCCATGAAGTAATGGATTACAGTAGGAGACATCACCATGTTGAGCTAAATGAACTATGTTTAACATAATATAGACAAAGATAGTTACACAGAGAAGTATTTATAGACATCTGTATACACAAGAATTAGTCTATATACATATATCTTCTTGCTGTCAGCTGAGGGGACCTATAAACAACAATACCAGGGATAACTAGATTTTAGTTTCAAATGGCATTCTCCAATTAAAAGAACTATGGTTCTTTGGGGCAATAGCTAAATCTAAGATGGGGCAGGGAATATACAGAATAAACTGGGAGCATTTTGTAGTGCCAGAAAGCAAGTAGGTACCAAAGTAGGGGATGTAAAAATCCAACAATAGGAGTAGGTCAAAGAAGCACAGAACCAGCTAAAAATGTTCCCATTGGTTCCATCCAGTACAGTATGAGAACAAGGTAATGTAGTATTGAGTTATAATCCAAAGTATAAAATAGATATTCATGAGCCTATATGATATAAATAAATAATTGATAAGTAAATATATCAGAGGAAATATCTATTTCTAAATCTCCTATGGAAAGAAATTGAAATAATTTACATAGATACTTCCTATCAGAGACTAAGCATAACTCCCTGCCCCTTGAATGTGGTCTGTGACTTCTTTCCAAAGAATACTGCATGGAAATCAGGGAAGAAAAAAAAAAAAAAGAAATTTTATAGTGAAGAAACTCAGCAAGCCTCAATCAGGTGATCATCAATGATACCATGTCAATAATCTGTGCCCTTGATATAATACGATGAAAAATGACACTTCACTTCTTCCTCAAAACCTGGTAACTCATATTTAATGAAGAGAGAACCATCAGACAAGCAAACCTGAAAGACATTCTGTGTAATATCTGACCAGTACTTCCCAAAACTGTCAAGGTTATAAAAAAACATGAAGTCTGAAAAATTATCATAGTCTAGAGGAGCCTAAGGAGACATAATAATGAAAAGTAATATGATGGTCCAGATAAGACCATGGTCAGGAAAAGGACATTAGGTGAAAGGGAAAAGGAGAGGTTTGGTAGAAAAAGGATGGCTGCGAGTTAATGATCATTAGTGCTTCTTAAACTTCATAGTTTTGCCTCTAGAATCCCTTTGCCATTGTGGGGAGTGGAAGGTGATATTTAGGAACTGCATGTCCTTTTTTGCCAGCAACTCTTTTATAGCCAGATTTCAAAAACTCAGTCCGTATTTTTTGATATATTCTGTATATACCACTTACACTTCAACTAGAAGGAAAGAGAGCAAATGTTACTGTCCAATGTTCTCAACCCAATGTCCTAGCATGATTGAAAGTCAAAATACTCCATTCCTCTCACATTCTCGTGGTTTCACAAGTGTCCTGCAGTTAGAATCCTTGTAATTCCAGAAAAACAGCATAAACACTGAATATTTGATGTCTTCATTGACATGTCACAGGGAGGGGCGCCTGGGTGGCTCAGTCGGTTGGGAGGCCGACTTCGGCTCAGGTCATGATCTCACGGTCCGTGAGTTCGAGCCCCGCGTGGGGCTCTGTGCTGACAGCTCAGAGCCTGGAGTCTGTTTCAGATTCTGTGTCTCCCTCTCTCTGACCCTCCCCCGTTCATGCTCTGTCTCTCTCTGTCTCAAAAATAAATAAACGTTAAAAAAAAAAAAGAAATGTCACAGGGAATCGGATTTTGCTTGCCTAACTATGTGAAAATCTGTCCTAATCAACTTTTAAGTAATTCTGTTTCAGTGAAACAAACCATTTCCATTTGACTACTATAGAGAAGTTTTTCAAAACTATTTAAAAAGTTCTAGATGACTTACACACTATTACGCAGTGCAATAGTTGAGAAGCATTAACCGGGAGAAACAGATGTTGCAAAGGTTGCCAGTTTCATTCTACTCGCTACTGAAACTTCTTGATTCCAGAATCACCTCCCTAGTGAAATAGCAGGACTTCTTGATTCACTCTGCAATGCATTCCCATAGCCTCATGATTAAGAAAGCCCACCAGTCTATTTTGTTTACAATATTGCGCTCACCCAAGCTAGTAAATACTATATTCATGTGACCTTTCCAAGCAAAACCTAAATTTACACATGTTTTTCAAATAAAAAAATATCCATCTTTGTCTGGGATATTTTGATTTGGTTTTCATTGTGATTAACAGAAGTTGTATTCCAATAATGACATGTGGTCCTAGATCAGAACCACTGCCAGGAGCAAGCAGAGACCAAAATAGTGCAGATGGGGGGAAAAATGGCTTTTTTCCAAGCCAAATCTCCCTTAGACACATACTCTCAGTGCATATTAAAAAGAACTAGAATATCTGATTAGTGTTCAGATCATCTTATGAGATTTCACTTGTAGGCTTCAGATTGTGTGCAGTAGTGGCCCTTTAATTAATCCCCTGGAGATTTTAACCTTGCTTACATTCATTCTCTTGCCCATCATTCAAAGGATCTCACTTGATTTTATTTGTAAGGCTACTGCGGAATCTCTTCCTTCTAAATGCCTCATATGGGTGGAGCTGTTCAAAAGCCAGGAAACAGCAGTTATGTGACAAGAATCTCCTGTCCAAAGCCTTGGAAAACATAACACTACTATAATGATTATTAACTGCCAGACAGATATCTGGAACATTTTCAAATTTGATTCCTCTATAGTAATTTTAGTTAAATTTAGAAAGTATTTTGTGAAACTTGATTATTTCATAGATACAAGTGATAAAATACTGTAATCAGTCTGTATTTTGGTATGGCCATGAATTGTCACCATAATAAAATAGATAATCATTGAATTTTTCTAAATTTATCTATTTCAGTGTAATAATATTTTGCCCATTTTCCAAAGGTAAGGAAAGCCACCATTTCTTTCTAAATGAATTATTAAACTTGTTTTCCTAATCTTTAAGTGAAATTAGGTACAGAATCTTCATACAAGTTAGCATGAACTTTTAGATAAAGATTTAAGTCCATGGGTTTTTTTCCAAACTTACAAATCTTCAAAAGTTCATGTATCACCACTCTTTAACTTGAGTTGGGACTTCCAGCCGGGAGCAGCAGACGACAAGATCCAAGTGAATTATGATAACTAATAGTTATTACACGGGGAAGAATTGGATAAAAAGCTGGGCCTGGAGTCAGGCAGCTTTTAGATCCTTACAGTATTCACACGAATCATGGTCCATATTTTCAGCATAGGCTATAGAAGTATGCAGTAGAGCTTAAAGATAACTCCCTTGAAGAACTAAATCAAGGTGGTTTATCTCTAATTAGAACTTGACAGAAGTCATTCTGTTTCATCTGCCAGTTTTCACGGTATTTTAGGAAAGCTTGTACTGATGATTATTAGCTCTGAAGGGCAGAATGTTGTACCTAAGAAATTTTCATAATAGCTCCAGCTTCCCATCCCAAACCATTTTACTAGCAGTAAGCAGCTATTTACATTCAAAGCTTCTGGTTTTAAGTACAAGTGTTCTTTTATGGACAGAGATATTAGTTGAGTATCAGACAGCTACAACTTGGAATACTGTAGGTAAATTAAAATACAGTACTACATAAGTGATTGCATAAACACTTAGTGATACAGTTACAGGTGAAGTACATTTTCCCCATTGAATTAAGACCTCACTATTACCTTTAAGCAGGCCTAATAAGATGTATGAGATCTTTTCAGTTTTATTTTACATGTGTTTGGCTTCCCACCTCATTTACCAATAAAGCAATCACAAGAATTCAGGCTTTCCCCTAAAAGTAAAACTAAAAAGAAAGATCAACCTGCAGAGTTGATCAGTCTCTTATCAGTCATTAAGCAAAGTAAAATCTTTCAATTGTTCAAGGAAAAAGAGTAGTGAGTGCATATTAATATTAAAACATTAGAAGTGATTTAGATAAAAATATTTAGGCCACAATGCATTTGGATTCTATTCAATTCTCATTAAAGAAAAATATTTGGCTTATTTTCTTTATCTTGATATTGTGATAGGAAAACTGTATGTATAAAATGAAATCAGAATTTTGGTGCTGTTTGACTTTAAAAAAAAAATCCTGAACGGCAAGGCTTTTCCAGGAAGATATTATGGGAACGATTAAAAATTCATTACAAATTAAAAAATGTTTCTTACTGTGTAAGAAAATGGAATAAACAAAATAAAAAGTAAAATGATGATCAGGTAATAATATTTTCAACTCATGAAAGGCAAAGTGCTACCATCCTTAATTTTATTTTATTACAATTAAGTGCACTTGGTAAGAATATAATGTGCTTTTGAAAGTTTTATAAGCTTGGGCTTTTGGAGTCATGCACCTTGGTTTACCAGGCTGGTTGCTCCACCCCCTAGACATCTCACTGAGCCACAGTTTCCTTATTCATGCAATGTTTAATCACTGAGTGCTACTGTGCATCAGGCATCTCATAATTACACTTTCTACACAACTTTATTTGAGGTATTAAATATCAAAAAGTTTATTGAAAAATCACTTTACATAGTGTCTGGTTCCCAGTCTGCATTATACATGGCTGATATTGTAATTTTACTGTAGAAAGTGATTTCGTACTTCGTGCAGTCAATTTTACCTACTCTATTTGGCTCCAAAAAACCCCATCTTCATTTCCTTTACTAATAATACAGCATGGACCTATTGGGCATAAATATAGCTAAACGTTTTTAAGTTAATCTGTTTTCAGTCTACTGTCTCTTTGAGCAAGGAATCTAAGTCTATTACTCACTCTATAGAACTGTTTTCTCCATCAGATGATTTAGTTCCCCATGATCTACCACTGGACGTTTAGAATAATTGAATTCAGGTCAATAGATGGTCGTTATTGACTAATGCTTATTGAGTACAATATGCCTCTCTGTAGGCTTATACTTTCCATACTATGTTTTAAAGACTTGAAACTTCCTCTGTGTGAGTGTGGCAAAGCCTAAGACAATAGAGGGGGTAGGTTCAATAAAGTGGCATCAGCTAACACTTTTGATGAAGTTTCTTATTATATTGGTCCCAAAACACACTTTGTTACACTTTGAAAGTAAACATAAACCCTGAGCCGAGGCCATGATGGTAAAGATAGCATTACAAAATGGCAAATACTTGGCGTTACTAGGAATAAACTGTTGGCAGAGTCCTAAATGGGAAACTAGGTCATCATATTAGAAAATACTGCAATGTTTCTTAGGCACTGGACTGGACATCAAGACATCTGAGGTCTAGTCCTAACTCTAGTAGTAATCATCTGTGCCTTTTTTGTTTTACCTTATCCAGAGATATTATATCCATGAAAAGAAAGGTTTGGATTAACTGAATTTGAATGTTGCATTTTGATTAAAAAAAAAAAAATTCTCAAATCCTTAGAGTGAGCAGTGTTGTTCTCTGAATTCTTCAGCAAATAGCTAATACCATCTGTAGACCTAGATTCTTGAAACTGTGTCTATGCTGCTTCAAGAATTTCTGAATAAATACAGAACTTAGCAAAAGCTAAGTCTTTATAATGTGTAGAAAGCTCTAAGGAAGCAGCTGTGCCCCCATTTATTCCTATCCCTCCCTGACTATCCTCTAAGACATTCAGCCTTGTCAGACGGGCACCAAGCTGATGCATGCTTTGAGGTCTTTGCTCTTGCTGATCCATCTTCCTAAATACCCTTCCTTCCGGCATCTCCATAGCTCACCCCCTTATATCTCTTCCCAGGCCTTTATTCACTTTTCATCTCCATTAAGACTTCCCTAACCACCCTATCAAAAATGGCAAACCCTGTCACTATCACCACTCCCTACGCCCTTTCCTTGCTTTATTTTTCCCCATTACCACTCACAACCATCTAACCGCTTTATATTTTATTTACCGTCTTGTCTATTTTCTACTTTCCTTCCTCACAACATACACACAAACCATTAGGACTGAGGTTTTTGCCTCCTCCAACCCCTGCTATTTAGCCCTAGGGCCTATAACAATGTCAAGCATATAAAAGGGGATTCATAAATATTTTTAAATAAATAAATGTTTTGTTCGACACTATATAACTAGCATCTAGAATAGAACTCACCATGTGCAAGGCAATAAATAAATTCTGGTCAAATAATTATAGTTACCCAATATTGGATATATGTTGAAAATGAAGGTAGAAATGTAAACCCTGATTCAAAGTGCAAAATCAAAATCATTGGAAATACTTATTTGTCACAAACCTAAGCTTCAAGTTTAATCAGCGTATCTGATAAGTTTCTATTATGTTTGAGTTCAGTTTTAATTTAGGATGGTTTATTACTATTTGGTAACAAATTGTAAATATTTTATTTGTTTTAATATTTATTCATTTTTGAGAGAGACAGACATAATGCAAGTGGGGGAGGGGCAGAGAGAGAGGGAGACACAGAATCCAAAGCAGTCTCCAGGCTCTGAGCTGTTAGCACAGAGCCTGACCTGGGGCTCAAACTCACGAACCGCAAGATCATGACCTGAGCCGAAGTCAGACGCTTAGCCAACGGAGCCACCCAGGCGCCCCCAAATTTTAAATATTTTAAAGATCTGTGTCGCTATTTTTAAGTTTGTCTTTGCTTTAGGTTTTATTTTCTATTCATTGATAAATTTTATTTTGCCATATCAATATCCCACTTCTTATAGATTGTATTTCTTAATGAAAGAAGGAAACTCTTTTTATAACATGTATATGAAGGGCTAGTTTTCAATGAATGCATTCTGCCTAATAAAATAATTCCAAAAAATAGACTTAGTATGTCAATTGTGGTTACTTGCGTTTTAGTTGCATCCTAAAAGCTAGTAGACAGTATGTAAGCCTAAATTTTCCAAACATCCCCTTCTGGCTCCATTTTAGTACTCTCAAACTTGATCTAGACAGAAGGAGGAGAAATATATGTTCCCTCATGATACATTATAATTGCCAACTTTTACCTTTTAGAGATGGGCAATGAATAGACTACTCTTCAAAATGACGCCACTCTGAAGGAATATTTTAAGACCCCGTAATAGATTCATGACAACTGAATCCTCTTAGATATTAAGTACGCTCACACCACACGGCCAGACAGGAACTTCCATTTTAAAGTATTTAACAGGGAATCAAATATCACAAAACAAATAGAGTATCACTTTCATGGATTAGACAGTTATAATGCACACTCAGGTGAACTTGATTTACTACCTCAAGGCTCATGTCTGAAAGCTTTTAAAGAAGATCATATATTTTTAAAAAATCAAAATGCTCAGGACAAGAACATCCAAGTGATATTTCCCTGCATACAGAGCCAACTTACACAATTAGAAATATATGACTCTATGACCACATAATTTCCCAGGCTGAGAAGATACTGCTCATGCTTAATTCACTTGTCTTCCTTCTTGCCATATAAAGAACAAATCTGATTTTGAGATCCCACAGGAATAATTCTTTGTCATATTATGTTATAGTTATTTTCTTATTTGCAATGTTTTTAGATTAAAGAGATTATTCTGCAAATGTACATTTCAAATAATGAAGTAAATTTTTTAGAATCAAGCACGGTTTTGCAGAAAACTTTGAATATCAGATTTTCTAATAGCTATGTAAATCTATAAAATGAGAAGATCTGTTTCCAATTCTTTCAATTTTTACAATAAATGGAAATCTAAAAATTCTTTGTGTTTTTAGAGTATGCATTGGCCACATCAATTTTTTTTTTACTTGCCAATTCATTCGTTCAAAAAATATGTAAGATTTTTATTTTTCCCACCCCCACCATTGAATTTTACCTGTTTTGGAAGTAAGTGAGGAATAAATTATACATTAATTATATAGTCACTAGCAACCTCTAATAGCAAGATTTAAATATATATAATTTTTTCCCATTTTATGGAACAGACAAAAACGATATGGTAGGTTTAAATAACTTACCCAAGTGAAACACACTGAATTAGTTATTGTTATAGGACTATAACTTACTATTGATTTTGTGATATTAGAAGCATCTCATTCAAGGTGAGTTTATTTGTTTCTATCAGAACTTTTACTTTCAGACACTAGGAAAAAATAAGATGGCATTAAATTATTCATTCTTAACAGCAATAAATTTTAGGTGTTAGGATAAGCAAATTTAAGCATGAAGTAATTCTATCGCTCTTTTACTTCTTTGCATTCATCAATATATTCAGTTTCTATTAGCAGAAGCAGTGCAGGGTATTTGTAACTATTATATCAATTGATATAAATTAGGTTTTTTGGGGGGGCACCTGGGTGGCTCAGTTCGTTAAGTGTCCGACTTCGGCCTTGGTCATGATCATGCTGTTTCCAAGTTTGAACACCGCATAGGACTCTGTGCTGACAGCTCAGAGCCTGGAGCCTGTTTGAGATTCTGTCTCCCTCTCTTTCTCTGCTCCTCCCCCATTCACGCTCTGTCTCTCTCTCAAAAAAAATAAAATAAAATAAACATTTTTTAAAATTTCACCTTTAAAATTCCTTTTGTCAGCAAAGCCCTTCATACAATACATAAGTGTAACCAAGTTCAAGTTTGCTCTTTATGTGAAAAAACACACATCTTCATAAAGAATGTGAAATCTTTTTTCCTGAATTATATTTCTCCCCATTTTGCTAAAGGAAAAATGACTATTTCTATAACATCACCCCTGTCTAACTCGTCACAAGTACTTAAATAAATTAATAAGCTCTGTAAGATATATTTCACATACATTAAATAATATGCTGAATAAGACAAAAGGCTAATGGAGACCGTCAAATCACAGGAGAAAGCCAGAAACTACAAACTGGAATAATAAACAGAGAGGGCTGCTCTTGATCTAGGTTCTGAAGTTCTAGTCTACATAAACTAGAATCAGCAATGCAGGGCAAGGACAATATGTCTGTCTTCATTACTATACATCACAGTTTACTGTAAAAGTGATCTATGCAAAGCACTAATGACGATAAGGTAGCAAAATACCGAAAAGAACAACTTATATACTTAATTCCTATGGGATGGATGGTGAAGATAGTAATTTAGACAGACTCCAGAAATGTTTCATGACATCTACCATGAAATTATATTTTTTAAAAACCTACTATTTGAAATTTTGACTTAAATTGGAACAGTAATGCCAATCAATTAATAGATACTTAATAAAAGCTTGTGCTGTACATTAAATGTAGGAGATTCATGAAGTATCAGATGCATAGAAATCTTACAAACTCTTTGCAGATTCATAGTCACACACACACACACACACACACAGAGTCATATATATATATATATATATATATATATATATATATATATATAAGCAATAACTCTTCCAGAGTCCTGTTAATGCTGGATGTATTTGAGCCAAAAATATTAATACATCTTTAAAAAGCAAGAATATGTATGTTCTACTTTTGCTTTCCATACAGAATTAAAAATCAACATGACCAAAAATGTTCCCTTTCCTCAAGCCCTTGAATCATTCTAAATATCTCTTTGTCCCTCTCAGAACTAATCACTATGTTCTGTAATTCCTAAGAAATTTTCCTGTATGGCTATCCTTTTTTTTCCACTCGCTACCACCATGGCCCTGGTTCAGGCTAGTCTCTCTCATCAATACCCCCCAAACTGTTTATTCATTCATTTATTCAATCAAATTTTACGGAACGCTTGCTTAGTTTGCAAGTGATTGTGCCAAGTAATGAATGAGATGTGTAATTTTCCTGTGGTCCCAGAGCCTGGAATCTTTTTCCTGTTACTATCACAGACCAACAGCACACTGCAGCTAGACATTTAAAATACAAATAGAGTGGTTTGTGCACGGCTCGGTTGGTTGAGTGACCCACTCTTGATTTTGGCTCAGGTCATGATCCCAGAGCTGTGGGTCAAGCCCTGCCTTAGACTTCACGCTGAGCATGAAGCCTGCTTAGGATTCTTTCTCTCACCTTCCGCCCACCTATAAAAAAGATAAAATAAAATAAAATAAAATAAAATAAAATAAAATAAAATAAAATAAAATAAAATAAAATAAAATAAAATAAAATATTAAACAATACACTACCATTATGCTCTAGCCATACTGAAAACCATTTAATATCTCATTACCTAGTGTCCTAACTCCAAACTCCGTAAGATGGATATAAGCCACTCTCTGTTTTGACTGATCCCTGTCTGGCTTCATAGCTTCAGCTTTCTAGGCTCATCCATCCACTTCATATTTGACACTCTAAGAATTTTAAACTCCTTGTGTTCCTGAAACACCACAGAAATACCTGCTTTTTGCTTAGTCTCTTTCCACCAAGGGTATTCACTATTTATTCTTTTACACTGAGCTGAGTGGGACCTCATCCAAAAAGTCCAGCTTAAATTCCTGGAAGATCTTTCTCTGTACTCCTAGGCATCCTGCATGAGTGGTTTCTTTCTTATAATTTACCTTAGTATTTTCAAATTATCTGTTTCTTTCTCTATGTTGGGAGATCATAAAATCCTGAAGGGCAATAAGCACATGTTATCCATATGTGTACCCCTGACTGCTGGCTCTTAAAATGTATTCAATCAATATTTACTGAATCTATTAGAACCATGTTGTGTTCTCTCCCCCAAGACCGATTTTTAAATTTTTTCTTTGAGTATAGTTGACACGTAATGTTACATTAGTCTCAGGTGTACAACATGGTGATTCGACATCCCTATACATTATGCCGTGCTCACCACAAGTGTGGCTACCATCTGTCACCATACAATGCTACTACAGTGCTATTGACTATATTCCCTGTGCTGTGCCTTTTATTTCTATGACTTATTCATTCCATAACTGGAGGCCTATACCTCTCAGTCCCCTTACCCATTCTATCCATTCCCACACCTCTCTTCCCTCTGGCAATGATCAGTTTATTCTCTGTATTTATAGGACTATATCTGCTTTTTGTTTGTTTGGTCATTAATGTTGGTATTTGTCTTTCTTCATCTGACTTATCTCACTTAGCATAATACCCTCTATTTCCATCCATGTTCTGCGGCAAATGGCAAGATCTCATCCTTTTTTTCATGGCTGTAAATGGCAAGATCTCATATATACATATATATTTTTTTATCCATTTATCTGTCAATTAACACTTTAGGTTTCTTCCATATCTTGGCTATTTCAAAAAATGCTGCAAAAAACATAAGGGTGTATATATCTTTTTGAATTCATGTTTTCATATTCTTTGGGTAAATACCCAGTAGTGGAATTATTGGAACATATGATATTTCTATTTTTAATTTTTTTTAATTTTTTAAATTTTTTAAATGTTTATTTATTTTTGAGAGAGAGACAGAGTGCAAGCAGGGGAGTTGCAGAGAGAGAGGGAGAAACAGAATCAGAAGCAGACTCCAGGCTCTGAGCTATTAGCACAGAGCCTGACTCAGGGCTCGAACTCACGAACCGTGAGATGACCTGAGCCAGAGTAGGACACCTAGAACTGACTGAGCCACCCAGGCGCCCCTCTATTGTTTATTTTTTGAGGAATCTCTTTACTGTTTTCTACAGTGGCTGCATCAATTTACATTCCCATCAGCAATGTACAGGTTCCTCTTTCTCCACATCCTCACTAGCACTTATTCCCTTTTATTTTGATTTTAGCCATTCTGACAGGTGCAAGGTGATATTTCATTGTGGTTTTGATTTATGTTTCTCTGATGATCATGATATTGAGCATCTTTTCATGTGTCTATTGACCAACTGTGTGTTTTCTTAGGAAAAAATGTCTATTCAGATCCTCTGCCCAGTTTTTAATCAAATTGTTTTGGGTTTTTTGGTGTTGAGTTGTATAAGTTTGCAAAAATCTTCTCCCATTCAGTAGGTTGTTTTTATTTTTCATTTTTTTTGACAGTTCATTTTGCTGTGCAGAAGATTTTGATTTTTATTACATATATCTTTTATGTATAGTGAGTATAGCACAAGAAAATAAGAGAACAAACAAGGGGTATGTTTTTTTTTTACTTCCAAACTTTTAATTCAACCAACGTAAATGTTCTGGCTTTTCTAATCCTTTGAGTATAACATCCACACATTTATCATTTCTACTTGACAGTTGCAATCTCTGGAATATTTGGTTCATGATTTGGTATGTTTTGAGGGACACAAGACAATCATAATGAAGAACACAGTACTCGAGAACTACTTGGAATATGTACCAATTTTTTTAAGTGAATAAATTCATAAAAGCTCTTTATGATATATCCTGAGCCTTATCCCTCTAAGGTGAAGATGCTGTCTCCAGTTATATCCAAATACTCTGTGCTCCCTGAATATGTCATCCTTGCCCATGCCTCTGGATCCTGATTTTTATTTTCCTGTTATCTGAATTGTCCCCTATACTCACCCTTTACTTGGTTTCTACTTAGTAAATGTCTAGCTTTCTTTCAAGACACAACTAAGGTATTATTACATCCAGTGCCATACCTTCTTACCATGCAAAGCTGTTCCATTTCTTAAATTCTTGTGCCATGTAGTTCATATTTTTACTGGTGCACAACTCATCCTATCTTCATTATTTACTTCATTGTATATCTTTCACATTAGATAGGAAACTCTTCATACATGTTTTTAGCCCACATCTCAGCACAAAGCCCATTCCCATAAATGTCTATTAAATCCAGGAATGAATAGATGTTGTACCTTAACTTGTTAAAACAGCTACACTACATCTTTTTATATCAAAATATACTTTATATATCCCAAGGGAAAGAAGATGTTTAGAATAAACACAGTCATATAACAAAATGTCCTAAGTATGTATGATTGTTATTCTTACTCAAATCAATGCATCAGCATTAATAAGCTTAGTTTAATTTTCCAGGATGTTCATATTAATTATATGACTGTTTTTATTTTCATTTGATGAGAGGATACAGGTGAAAGTGTTTGAACAAACACTGTCAGAGATTCAATTAAATATTTGAACAGTCTATTTTTATTACAAATAGCTTCTACTTTGTTTTTCTCCACAGAATAGAATATTTCCCCATAACAGAAAAGTTATGTATTTATATGAGGCTATTTATAATTATTAAAGATTAGAAATTGGCTATCAGTGGAAAATAACAAAAACATGCGAACTAAATATAGCTATGATGTTCCCTTATCTTAGTACCACATTGGTTTTTAATTACCTTATAACCCCTTGCATGTAATTATTTATGACAAGAAGAAAAATTAACTTTATGTAGCAATTTACTCTTCTGAAGATGGAAAAGGAAAAAAATAGATTTACATATTGTAAAAAGTTTGATAATTATTTAGAATACTTATTTCATTACAATAATATAAATGTTTCTTTTATAAATTGGAATCTACTAATATTGTGAATTAAATAACTCTAACTTTCAAAATTCAAGAAATATAAATTAAAAATTGGTACATATCGTGAGCAAACTGAGGTTTTATTTCTTTTGATTAAAATCTTTACAGGTGCATTCTGTTTAAAAAAAAAAAAAGCTAATATTGTTAGACAGAAATGTGTATGGGAGAAGTCACTGACATTCAAAACAGGGACTGTTTCATCCGACCTGTCAAAGAGGTTAACCAATTAAAAAAAAATCACTAGACCCTAAAAGAGTAGTCTTGGTTATTCCACTGTCTGTTAGACTTCTAGGACCAAATTCACACCCCCATATACTCATACAACTCTGACTGAAGCTAAATGGGGGACAGAGGTTGATCTATAACATCTGACATTAACCTTGGACATCATTTAATAAAAGCAAAGCTGTCCTGTTCTAACTGGGTCACAATTAGTCTGGCTCCTCAGAGTCCACAAAATCAGTCTTCTGTGGCCACAAAAAAACTAATTTTAAAATGGAGTTTATTTCATTAGAGTTGCTTACAGTGAAGGCAGTACAAAATAGAAAGTTCTGTTCATGAAGATTTGCATTTTCCATTAGAATTATAATATTTAAAAGAATTTAAAAGTCACAGAAATCAAAATGCCATTCTCTTCTTTTTCTCTTCTTTGTCTGTCTATCTATCAGAGGTTGGAATGCATTCTAAATTAATAGAATTGAGGAAGATTTAGAGATCAATGTGAGTCAAGAGAGGACTAAATCTAAATAAAACCTAAGTAACTGTTTATCTGTTGTCAAAAACTTTCCTTCTTTCCCTGAAGATTACAGAATTCACATAAATATGTTAACAACATGTAAAAGTGGGAGGTTTAGATCAGAGCTTAACTAATTAGCAAATATAAAAGCTTGAAAACAAGGTGAAGAAAAACCTACCAAATTTGAGTTATCCAATAGCACAACTAAATTTCTCATTATCTGAGAAATCAATCTCATTCTACCTTAAGATTTTGATAAAATGTGTGATTCCCTTGTTGGACTCTTCTTTCCCCCTCTCATAGCTTATATTTCTTCATAGCACACATCATCACCTGCTGAGGATATAATATATCGATATCTATAGCACATAGATATATTATACTTACCTATTTAGGTTCTATTTCCTCTCTCTACAATGCAAATCTTATAGGCTAGAAATCTTTTGTCTCATGTGTTCACAGTTCTGGCTCAAATGGCTAGCATAGTGCTTATCATAAAATAAACATGCACCAATCATTGATGAAATAAATAAATAAATAAATAAATAAATAATTAAAATGAATTGAAAGTAACATTACCAAAGTAACATTATAAATTGTTCCCCCTCAAAGAAGAATAACCAGCAAATATTCAAGAACAAGACACTGCTGAGAGAATCTTTAAACATGGAGGTAGGCTGGAACACCCATCCTACACCACAAAGACCAAGAAAGACTACATCCGAAGGGTTAAAGAAGAGGACGCTACATATTGAATGCATTACCCCTCTCCCAGGCCAGTGCAGCACTGCACAGAGAGGTCCAGTTCCTCCAATGGAAACTGCCAGTTCCTCCAATGGAAAAACAGAACAAGAGGGGATAATCAGCTCTTCCAGCATTTTTGGGTTGCTTTTCAGGAACCCCTACTCAAGCTTGCCCCCATGGGGATTTCAGGAGAATCTGGGAGGCTTAAACCCTCAGGAATCTGACTCTAAGGGGAAAGAGACTTGCAACAACCAGTACTCAGATCTTGGCAGACCAAGTTCATACATTCAGTATCTAAGTAGTAATCCCAACTGGAGGTTTTGCTCATCTACAGAACCAAGTCAGGCTGCACTCTGACCAGGGAAGTCAGTAGGGTGCAGATTTGCCTGATTCAGATCCTCAAATGAGTTTTGTTGACCCTAGAGTCTGGTTTTTCCATGCCAAGGCAAGGAGCTAAATCACAGCCCCACCCACTGTGGAGAGTGTTTTCTCACCCCAAATGAGCAGAAGAGTTGGTAACAACTCTTGGAAGTTATGCAGCCCTTTGGTGCTTAAGCCAAGAGGAGGGCAAGCAGAGCTGATTACCCCCGCGCAAAGCCAGTATCAGATGTGGAACATTCTTGTGCTTTGTAAGGGCAAGGAGATCAATTCATAGCCATGGATGAGGGTAGTTCCTAGTCCCTCCCCACAAGATAGCCATAACCTATTTGGGAAAATGAGAGTAGCCTGGAGTGGCCCCTACCTCTCCCATCCAGTCAAGAGAGCTCAGACATAGCTCCATTCACTGTGAAGAGTGTCTACTGGTCCTATCTGACCAGAAGGGATGGAGACAACTCCTGGAAGCTGTGTGGTCCAGTGGCACTTGAGTCAAGGGGTGAGAAGGCAGAGCTGATAGTTTGCAGAACAAAGCCAATGGCTTGTTTGGTCAGGGGACTTGGGGTGTAGGTCAGCTTGAGTTAAGCCAGCAAAGAACTTTATCAGCTCTAGAGCTGCTTCTCCCCCCTGCACTGTTTAGGGAATCTAATTCATGGCCCTGCTCATCACTGAATATAGCTTTTAGGCTGTCTAATGAAAGCCTGACCACAGCACCCTGGAAGCCATATAACCCATTCAATGGCCCTACATTCAGTGGCATTTAAAAAGAGAACAAACCCATGTCTTCCCCTGTCTGCAGAGCATACCCAGGGGCCTCACCCAACCAGGGAAGTTAGCACACACTCTGATCTGATTCAAATATCCAAACAGTTAGCTGTATAGGCCCTGTGTTCCCTCCTGATGCCCTCCTAGGGCAGGAAAGCTAATTCATGGCCTCATTTACTACTGAATATAGTGCCCAATCCTGACTATCTAGTAAACCAGAGAAACCAAGCAAATATGGAGCCCATCCTACAGCCTCACTAGTGTAGGAAACCAAACCAGTAGTCCTATCCAACTGCTCTCAGCCAAGGGTGCACCTCCCAATCTCTATCTTAGAGCTCAAAAAGTTGCCTCATTCCAAAACAGACCATAATAGCAGGCCCCCACCTGTCCAAGAATATTCCCAGCAAACACACCAAGAAACTCAAATTGAGCTGACTGGAAAAGAACTGCTTCTGCCAAAGCTTACCTGTAAAGTCTGGAAGATCTGCCCAATTACTCAAATGTGCAGACACAAACAAGGAATCAAGGATCATAAAAAATCATGTAAATATGATACTATCAAAGAAAACTAATAAAACTCCAATAACTGACCCTAAACTCCAATAACTGACATATCTATGAACTGTCAGACCAAAAATTCAGAATAATCCACTTAATAAGTTTAGTGAACTACAAGAAAACACAGATGACTAAACAAAATTAGAAAAACAATGCATGAGCAAAATGAGAACTTTGACAAGGAAATGACACCCCAAACAAACCAAATCCTAGAGTTGAAAAATATAATAACTAAACTGAAGGATTCTACAAATTTTCTAAGATTAACCTGACTGTACAGAAGAGACCTAGAGGTAAGCCATTGGAAATTACCCAGTCAGAAGAGTAAAAAGAAGAAAAATAAGTAAGATTGAAGAATTATGTTACACAATGAAAAGAAACAGTATTTGCAGTATAGGAATTCCAGAAAAAGAAAAGAAAGAGAAAGGGACAGAAAATATACTTAAAGCAATAATGGCTTAAATTTCCCAAAACCTGGGGAGAGAAATCAACATTCAAACCCATGAGGCCCAAAGTAGTATAAACACATTGACTCTGAAGAGGGCTACCTTGAAGCATATTATAATTAAATTGGAAAAAAGTCAAGAATAAAGAAAGGATTTTGAAAGCAGCAAGAGAAAGGAAAGCAGTTATATACATAAGACTATGGGCAGATTTCTCAACAGAAGCTTTTCAAGTCATGAGAGAATAAGATGGCATATCAAAACATTGAAACAAAATAACCATCATCCAAGAATTCTAATACCTGGCAAATCTGTCCTTCAGTAATGAAGGAGGGATAAAGACTTTCCCAAACAAATAAAACCTGAGGGGGTTCGTTACTGCCACATCTGTCTTACAAGAAATGCAAAAGGGAACTAAAAGAATACTAATTAACATCATAAAAACACGTAAAAGTAGTGGAAACATCACTGGCAATTGTAAATATGCAGTCATAATTAGATTCTGCAATATGGTAATAGTGGTGCATAATTCACTTACAACTCAAACTTAAAAGTTAAAAAAATGAACATAATAAAAATAACCATAACTATAATAATCTGTTATTAGTTACACAATATTAAAAATGGCAATAATCTAAAATGTGAAGGAAAAGAGAAGTAAAAGTGTAAAGTTTATGAGGTTTACGGAAGTTGTTACTAGTTTAAAATAGGGTGTTATAAGTTTAAAATATTTTATACAAGCTTCATGGTAACCATAAGGGAAAATCTTATAGTAATTATGCAAAAGAACCGGTAAAGAGGTCCAAGCATATTGATACCAAAAGACATCAGAACACATACAAAATAAACACATGGGTGGCTTAGCCAGTTAAGCAACCCACTCTTGATTTCAGCTCAAGTCACGATCTTGTGGTTTGAGGGATAGAGCCCTGTGTTGGGCTCCATGTTGTCAGCATGGAGCCTGCCTGGGATTCTCTCTCTCCCTCTCTTTCTGCCCTTCCCCCACTTGTACTTTCCCTCTCTCTTTCTCAAAACAAATAAATAAACATAACAAAAAAAACACAGTAGGATAAAAAACAAGAAATAATGGATCTGCAAAATAACCAGAAAATAATTAACAAAATGGCAATAGTAAGTTCTTAACTATTAACAATTATGTTAAATGTAAATGGATTCAATTTTATAATTAAAAGACATGGAATGGCTGAATGGATTAAAAAAAAAAAAACAACAAATCAATCCAACAACATGTTGCCTACAAGAGATGCACTTTAGCCTTAATGACCCATATAGACTGACTGAAAAAGATATTTTCTGCAAATGGTAACTTCAAAAGAGCAGGGGTAGCTATATTTATGTCAGACAAAACAGACTTTAAGCTAAAAATGGTGAGAAGATACAAATAGAGTAATTATATAACGATAAAGAGGTCAATGAATCAAGAAGATATAGCAATTGTAAATATTTATGTGCCCAAACATTGGAACATCTGAATATATAAAGCAAATTCTAGTAGAGCTAAAAGAAGAAATATATGGTAATACAAAAATAGTTGGAGACTTTAATACCCCACTTTCAACAATGAATAAATCATCCAGACAGTATCAATCAGGAAAAAGCAGATCTGAACACCAAATAGACCAAGTGGACCTAACAGACATATACAGAACATCTATTCAACAACAGAACACACATTCTTCTCAAGTTAACATGGAACACTTTCTAGGATAAACCATATGTCAGGCCAAACAAGTCTTAGCAAATTCAAGAATATTTAAACCGTACCAAGTATCCTCTCTGCTACAATAGCTAAATAAATAATCAAACAAATAAAGAAATTAATAACAAGAGGAAAACTGGAAAATTCAGGAATGCATGGAAATTAAACAAAAATCTCCTGAACGACAAATGGATCAAAGAACTTAAAGGGGAAATAAAAATTTTTCTTGAGACAAATGAAATGAAAACACAATATACCAGAACTTATGGGACACAGCAAAGCAGTTACAAGAGGGAAGTGTATAGCAACAAATGCTTACATTAAGAAGCAAAAAACATCCTAAATAAACAACCTAACTCTAAACTTTAAGGAACTAGAAAAAGACAACCTGAACTTCAAAGTTAGCAGAAGAAAGGAAGTAGTAAAGATTAGAGCAGAAATAAATGAAATGGAGAACAGAAAAACAATAGAAAAGATCAACTGAACTAAAGTTTGTTTTTTGAAAAGGTAAAATGAACAAACCTTTAACTGAATAACCAAGAAAAAGAGAGAAAGGACTCAAATCAACAAAATTATGAATGAAAAAGGAGACATTATAACTTATATCACAAATTTAAATGATTATAAAGGCTAATATGAACAACTATACACCAATAAACTGTACAACCTGGAAGAAATGGAAAAATTCTTAGAAACATACAACTTATCAAGAGTGAATCAGGAAGAAATAGAAACTCTGAATAGACAAATTATGAGTAAGAAGATTGAATGACTAATAAAAATTCTCCCAACAAAGAAATGTCAGGACCAGATGGCTTCACTGGTGAATTTTACCAAACACGTAAAGAAGAATTAACATCAATCCTTCTCAAACTCTTCAAAAAATCAAAAAGGATAAAACACTCCCAGAGTCATTTTATAAGGCCAGTATTATTCTGATAGCAAAACCAGAAAAGGGTATTGCTAGAAAATAAAACCAGAAGATAATATCTCTAATAAATATAGATACAAAAATTCTCAATAAAATACTAGCAAATGAAATTCAGTAGCACATTAAAAAGATCATTCACCATGACCAAGTGGGATTTATCCCTGGGATGAAAGGATGCTTTAATATATGCAAATCAATCAGTGTGATGCATAACATTAATAGAATGAAAAAAATCATATGATCATCCCCATAGACACAGAAAAAGCATTTGACAAAACTCAACATCCAAACATCCATTCATGATAAAAACTCCTAACAAATTAGGCATAAAAAGAACATATCTCAACATAATAAAGGCTGTATATAATAAGTCCACAGCTATCATCATACTCAATGGTGAAAGGTTTGAAAGTTTTTCCTCTAAGATCAGGAATAAAACAAGGGTGTCCATTCTCAGGACTTTTTTTTTTTTTTTTAATTTTTTTTTTTTCAACGTTTATTTATTTTTGGGACAGAGAGAGACAGAGCATGAACGGGGGAGGGGCAGAGAGAGGGAGACACAGAATCGGAAACAGGCTCCAGGCTCTGAGCCATCAGCCCAGAGCCCGACGCGGGGCTCGAACTCACGGACCGTGAGATCGTGACCTGGCTGAAGTCGGACGCTTAACCGACTGCGCCACCCAGGCGCCCCGAGGACTTTTATTCAACAAGGTACTAGAAACCTTAGCTACAGTAATCAGGCAAGAAAAAGAAATGAAAGGTATCAGAATTGTAAAAGAAGAAGTAAAATTGTCTTCATTTGTAGATAGCATACTTATATGTATAGAAATCCTAAAGACTGAATGAAAAAACTATTTAGATATAATGAATGAATTCAGTAAAGTTTCAGGATACAAAATTAACATACAAAAATCACTTCTATACACTAAATGAATTTTCTGAAAAAAAAAAAAAAGAAAGAAATCAATCCCATTTACAACAGCATCAAAAACAGCAAAATACTTAAGAATAAGTTTAATGAGGTGAAAGATCCCTCCCTCTAAACTACAAGACGTTGATGAAAAAAATAAAAAAGACAAATAAATAGAAAGGTATCCTGTGTCTCTGGTTGGAAAAATTAATATTACTAAAATGTCAATATTACCAAAACCCTTTAGATTCAATGCGAGTCCTATCAAGATTCCAATGACATTTTTTAAAGAAGTAGACAAAACACTCCTGGGGTGCCTGTGTGGCTCAGTCGGGTGAGTGTCTGACTTTGGCTCAGGTCATGATCTTGTGGTCTATGAGTTCGAGCCCCACGTCGGGCTCTGTGCTGACAGCTCGGAGCCTGGAGCCTGCTTCAGATTCTGTGTCTCCCCCTCTCTCTGCTCCTCCCACACTCATGCTCTGCCTCTGTCCCTGTCAAGGATAAACATTAGAAAAAAAATAGAAAAAAAAAAAAAGAAGTAGAAAAAACACTCCTAAAATTTATATGGAACCACAAAAGACACAGAATAGCCAAAGAAATCCTGAGAAAGAAGACCAAAGCAAGAACCATCACACTTCCTGATTTTAAGCTATCCTATCAAGCCATAGTTATCAAAACAGTATGGTACTGCATAAACATAGATGAAAAGACCAATTGAACAGAATCAAAAGCCCAGAAATAAACTGAAGCATATATAGTCAACTAATATTTGACCAGAGGAGCCAAGAATACTCAACGGAGAAAAGATCCTATTCAATAAATGGTGCTGGGATAGTTGGATATTTATAGGTAAAAGAATGAAACTAGACCCGTATCATATATCACTACAAAAATTAACTTAAAATGAATTAAAGACTTGAGGTGCACCTGGGTGGCTCAGTTGTTAAGCGTCCGACTTTGGCTCAGGTCTTGATCTCACAGTTAATGAGTTGGAGCCCCGCCTCAGGCTCTGCACTGACAACTCAGAGCTTGGAGCCTTCTTTGGTTTCTATGTCTCCCTCTTTCTCTCTGTCCTTTCCCCACTTGTACTTTCTTTCTCTCTTTCTCAAAAGTAAATAAGTAAACATTAAAAAATAAAATAAATAAAATTTAAAAAATAATAAAATGAATTAAAGACTTGAATGTAAAATCTGAAACCATAGAACTCCTAGAGAAGATGCAGGAATAAAGTTCTTTGACATGGGTCTTGATAATGATTTTCTGGCTATAACACCTAAAGCACAAATAACAAAATAAGAAATAAATGAGACTACATCAAACTAAAAAGCTTCCACAGCAAAAGAAACAATCAACAGAGTGAAAAAACAATCTATGGAATGGAAAAAAATATTCACAAACCACATATCTGATAAGGGATTAATATCCAAAATGCATAGAAAACTCATAAACTCAATAGCAATAATAATAACTCAATTAAAAATGGCAAATGACCTGAATAAACGTTTCTCCAAAAAAGATATACAAAAGGCCAACAGGAACATGAAAAATACTCAGCATCACTAGCTGGATCTTGAAGGGTTTATGCTAAGTGAAAGAAGGCAGGCAGAGAAGGACAAATTCTTGCAGTTTCACTTTTATGTGGAATCTAAAAAACAAACAAACAAACAAACAAACAAACAAATCTCACTGAAAAAGAAATCAGATTTACCAGAGGCAAATGTTGGGGGGCAGAGGGGGAATTGGAGGAAGGTGGTCAAAATGTATAAGCTTCTGGTTATAAGACAATGTAATGTACCCCATGATGACTATAGCTAACACTGCTGTATGATACACAGGAAAAGTTTTTAAGAAAGTAAATCCTATGAGTTCTAATCACAAAGGGATCTTTTTTTTTTCTTTTGTCTTTTCTTTCTTTTCTTTTTACTGCATGTATATAAGAAGATGAATGTTGGCTGAACCTATTGCGATCATTTTGCAATATATATAAATCAAACCATCACACTGTATGCTTTAAACTTATACAGTGATGGATGTCAATTATTTCTCAATAAAACTGAGTGGGGGGAGGAAGAAAATACATTATGATTGTCTCACAAACTGTTGTTATGTGGCAGGTATATACTCAAAATATGAAAATACATTTTACCTTTTATTTCTAGCCAAGATAAAATTATAAGATTTAGAACATTTGGGAAAGAATAGGTAATACTTTGTAAATTAACTGAACAAGGTGACCAAAACTATATGTATGGTCTTCTTAGAAATGTATAATGTTATTTATTCCCTTCAATAAACAAATGCCAGTTTAGTACTGTTATAAAGGCTACACTGAGCATATAAGCCAGGGGGAGAATAGAACCAGGAAAGGATGGATTCTAGTGTTTGAACATCGGCTAGTGCTCCGCATAATTCCTTCTTAGAGGTTAGATGAATGACCAATGTTTTTGATAGTTTTTCTTATACCACACCAGTACAATATTTAGTCTTGGTTGACTAATAAAAGGTAGTTCAAAAGTTATTCAGTTCATTTCATATCATTTTTCCTAGAAGAGAATATTTCTGTGTAAGCCGAACCAGAACATCAACATGAGTATAACCTGATCCAAGACTTACCCTTTATGTTGTTTTCAAGTAGGAGAGATTCAGTAGTTGCATAGGATCGTTAGTAAATGTGGCATATTGAATGGCACCAACCAATCACAAAGGACAGAAATGGATTATCTTAGTGAAAACAACACAAACTGGGGGGTTTAGTGGCCTTTTGACAGGAATGCCAAAGGACGCTTCTGACCACTTACAATAGAATGTTAATAGCTAACGCCACTTCAACACTGACAGCTCTGAAGTGAGAGGCCACTAATCTCTGTTTGTAATATCCACAGTTGAAGGAAAAAATAAGTATTTCTTCTTAAGCATGGGATAAGCATTAACTGTCTAAAAATTTCGGGAATGTTCTACATGTCTGAAAGTCAGAGAAAAAAAGAAGACAGCCATGGACAAGGAATCAGGTTTTTTCACTCCTGAACCAAAATATATGATTAAAATGGAATGTAGTTTCCAAGACCAATCAATTCACCAGTCAGTTCTTATTTAGAATAGCTGCATATGTACTATGAATGCTTTACACATACATTTTGATGAGAATTTAGCCTCTATATGTACAGAGGGTTGTGCTAAGAACAGTGTCTATGTTTTTAATTAAAAAAAAAAAAAAACAAGCCAATTCATAAAGGAATCTTTGTTAGGGAGCTGATGCTTCAAATCTGAAATGGAATCTGTTCATTAGCTCTACATTATTCAGGACTATAAAAAGGAGACATTTTAACAATCCTGGGCTCAATTAGGCATCAACTGCTATCCTGGCAGAAACCTGGCATGAATCTTGTTCTTAGGAAGTTTGGATGGCATTATTTACAATTTGTTCCTCAGGGAATGCCCTGCGAAAGACAAGCCTGGTTGCCATCTTAACTTATGATACTAACCTCATAATTCTCCACCCGACAGCTCAATTGTACATCCTTCATTTAATCAGATGGCAACATACTATTGCTCCTCACCTCTCAGTTTTCGGGAATCAAGGAAAACAGTTTACCTTTATGAAATCACAGTATCTAAGCATCAGCTTTTCTTTCAAGTGGTTTAACCCATAGGTGAGCATTGAAGAAGTCGGTGCCAATAGTCTAATTACTATAAAAAAAAACTGATTTAAACTTGAAATTTTCCAAACATCTGTTCAATGTACAGATTAATTGAAATGATTACACTGTTCTTTATTTATTAGCCATTATTTTACTTGAACGTTTGGGGTTTTTTCTTGGTATCTGTCCTCTTGTTTGCTGCAACCAAACTAAGTATCTGACTTGCCCTTTGAGCCATACAAAATTTCTTTCTTTAGGCATTGTGTAAAGTTGAAGTCAAGGGGTTTTTAAATACCACACAAATGCAAAATTATAAAAAGAGAGACTGCCAGTTGTGTTTGACAAATGATATCTCGGAAAACTGACTAGTAAGGCATTTCCATTATTACATTTTATGTCAAAGTCATCTATAGGGTTAAATTCTAAAACCTAAATTCTTTTTATTTGTGCAAATTTTACTTATTGTTCCTTTTCCCTTCCTTTTAGTCTTACTTTAGTTCATTAGATGCAGTAATATCTCCCTTGCCTGTGACAATTTCCATTAATATCTCAAAGGCAGCTATTAAGCCTCATTACAAGAAAAGATTATAGAAGGATACTGCACACAATAACCGTGAAGATAAAGACAATAGTCACATTTTCATTTGTTTCTTTGTTCTTAAGATGCAAATCAAACGTGGAGCTCTTTTTAGCCTGCTTTTCTGTTTATACTTTCAAAGCTTTGGGAAAAGGAAAAACCTCTGCAGCTAAATCAATTCTAGTATTTGGATTATTCCTTTCTCAAAATGCAACAAAGACATGTACCTGCTGTCAGAAATTTGCCAGGACATATTACTCTCAAAATCTCATTGTCAAGGAATTCAGAAAAAACTACTAGAGTTTCATCATTTACATAAGTTATTCACCGGAATTAACTGTGGGCTATAATGAAGCTAATTAGTGGTTGTTGCAGAGACACTTTATAAAGTATTCGTTATTACCAACAATAGTCCATCATTCCATCAAAATACTTAAAACATCAATTCTTTAGACAATCATCTAAACATATCCATGGGAAATTATGTCTGAGGAAACTCAGTCAAACCCCCAAGAAATAAAATGTTTATGGGTTTTTAATCTAAATTGATTCCTTTAAAATAAATGTATTGTGGTTCATATAAGAAGTTTGAAATCCAGGTTCGGTGACAATCTTTCTTTTATATTTGATAGTGTTATGCCCAGAATTCGTGATCCCCAAAGACCACTAGGGAGCCGAGTCCGATGCAAAAGCAAAGAGCCTTTATTCGAGCTAGCTCGAGCTCAATCCCCTACCTGCACCAACGCAGCGGTGAGATACCAGGGAAAGAGAGCGAGTTTCAAAAGGACAAAGGTTTTATTGGGGCCTGGGGGCAGTTGGTGAGGTAATGGCTATGGCCTCAGCCGATTGGCTGGGGAAGGGTCCTGGGGAAGGGTCGAGTCCTGTTAGGCAGGTGAGGGGGGGGTTACTCAAGGGGAGGAGGTGTGGTCAAGGTGAAGGACACAGAACAAGATGGAGTCGGCTGGCGTAGGCCCGCCCTTTCATTCCCCCATTGTCATGTAGCTTAGGGACCCAATCATGGGACCGGCTGCATTTATGGTGACAAGGGGAACAGAGTTTGGAGGTTTACGCAAAGTTCTGGGGAACCAAGTGTCCCTGGGGTGGCTCTGGGACTTCTGATTAAGTATTGTCCCCGAGCTGGTGTCTATGATCTGCCAGGTGATGTTTTGGGGGGCGTGGGGACTCCCGGCAGCATGAGCAATGACAAGCAGAGTTAACAGAGTTACCAATATTAGGTAGGTCAAATGCGCTGTAGCTTGAGCTTGAGCGGGTTGTGTTGGTCCCGACTGATGGCCCATCGCATGACAACGTCCTTCCGGATCGAGGAGGGGTCCGCTGGCTGAGCGTGGGTGTGATGGACCCAGGTCGCGATGCCGTCTACCTTGAGAGCGGTGGGGGTTGTCAACACCACGATGTAGGGTCCCTTCCAGCGCGGCTCGAGAGTCTCTCAGTGGTGCCTCTTGACGTAGACCCAGTCTCCTGGCCTGTACTGATGAGGTGTCGGGATCGGGCCAGCCTCGTAGATGGCACGGAGGCGCGGCCAAATGTCCTCGTGCGCCCTCTGGAGCCCGCTCAAGGAAAGAAAAAGTTCTTGATCTTTAAACTCAGCAATAAGTTCAGCTCGAAGGCTGGGAATAACAGGGGGTGGCCTGCCAAACATAATCTCGTAGGGAGTAAAACCCAGAGTGTAAGGAGTGTTTCTAACCCGGTAAAGGGCGTACGGTAGGAGAGTCACCCAGTCCCCGCCAGTCTCCATGGTTAATTTGGTAAGGGTCTCTTTTAGGGTTCTATTCATTCTTTCTACCTGTCCTGAGCTCTGGGGCCTATAAGCACAATGTAATTTCCAGTTTGCCCCCACTGCCTTGGCTACTGCCTGTGTTACCTGCGAGATAAAAGCTGGTCCATTGTCTGATCCTACCATGGCAGGAAAACCATAGCTGGGTAAGATGTCTTCTAGTAGCTTCTTAGCCACCGTCTGAGCCGTTTCATGCTTGGTTGGGTATGCCTCCACCCAGCCAGAGAAGGTGTCTGTAAATACCAGGTCCTCGTGTAGTGCCTCGTCGAAGATGGTGGGTGAATTTTTGAATCCCTGAGGTAGCCGTGTCCAGGTGAGTTGCCCATTGTAGCCCTCCTCCGGATCATGCCACTCGAAGGCGAACAAGGGTTGGCTCTGGGGTGCCAACGGCAGACTGAAGAAGGCGTCCTTTAAATCTAGTACAGTATACCAGACCCTGGAGGGCGCCAAGGAGCTCAAGAGAGTATATGGGTTGGGAACAGTTGGGTGTATGTCCGCGACCCTCTTATTTACTTCCCGGAGGTCTTGTACCGGTCGGTAGTCATTTGTGTGAGGCTTTTTGACCGGCAGTAAGGGGGTGTTCCAGGCAGACTGGCAAGGAACTAGTACCCCTAGGCTTCGTAGTCTCCGGATGTGTGGCTGGATCCCCTTCCAGGCCTCCTGAGACATGGGGTATTGTTTGATCCTTACCGGACTCTCTCCTGGCTTGAGCTCTACCAGGACTGGGGTCCTGTGAGCGGCTAGTCCCATGCCCCCCGTCTCTGCCCAAACCAAGGGGAATTCTTGTAGCCATCTGTCTATATTATCCTCTCTCGGGAGTGCCTCCTGGTGGAGGAGGTATTCATCCTCCAGTTTCATGGTCAGGACCTGGATGGGGTGGCCCTTGCCATCGGTGACCTGAGGCCCCCCCTTGTCTGAAAGTTATCTGAGCTCCAATCTTGGTCAGTAAGTCCCGTCCTAACAGTGGGTAGGGGCATTCTGGTATTACCATAAAGGAGTGGGATACCCGGCCCGTTCCCAAATCTACTGTTCTTCGGGTAGTCCATGAATACTGGCTCATACCAGTTGCCCCTTGTACCCAGGACTTCTTGCTGGCTAGTTTTCCTTCTGGGGTGCAGAGGACCGGATGTTGTGCTCCAGTGTCGACAAGGAAGTCAATAGGGGTCCCCCCCACTTTAAGAGTTACCCTGGGTTCGGGGAGAGGGTCCAAACCCTGACTCCCCTAATCACTTAGTTCATCCAGCTCTAGGACTTTTACTCGATCAGTCTTGCTTCCCTTCCCGCCAGCTTTTTTTGGACAATCTTGGGCCCAATGCCCTATCTCCTTGCAGTATGCACACTGATCCTTCTGCAGCCTCTGCTTCCCCCCCTTGGTGCTTTTACCTTTTCTTGTGTCATCTGCCAGCTGCCGGAGACGGCGGTCTCGTTCCTCGGGGAAGTCAGCAGTGGTAGCTAGTAGTATTCTGGCCAGGTCTCGAGTCTGCTTACTGCTGGCAGCCACCATGGAGCGAGCCTGCTTGTCCTCAGGAGGCTCCCGGTTATTATATACCTTTTCGGCTACCACCAGTAAGTCCTGCAGACTTTTTTCTCCTAGTCTATCTATTTTCTGTAATTTTCTCCTAATGTCTATGGCCGATTGGTTTACAAAGGCCATGAGAACAGCTGCCTTGCTTTCCGGAGCCTCTGGATCCATGGGGGTGTAGGTACGGAATGCCTCCATGATCCATTCTAAAAAGGCAGCCAGAGATTCATCTTTTCCCTGTTGTACATTTCCTACCTTGGCCAAATTGGTTGGCTTTCTAGCAGCCATTTGGAGACCCCCCATTAGAGTCTGGCGGTAGACCCGGAGCCTCTCCTTACCTTCTGCCGTGTTGAAATCCCACTGGGGCCGAGTTAAGGGGAAGGAGGCATCTATCTGAGCCTGGTTGGTGGTGGGATTCCCGTCTGCGCCTGGAACTAGTTTTCGGGCCCCACTGAGGATTCTTTCTCTTTCTTCAGTCGTGAACAGGACCTGCAAAAGCTGCTGGCAATCATCCCACGTGGGCTGATGGGTAAAAAGAACAGAGTCCAATAAATCAATAAGCCCTGCCGGTTTCTCGGAAAACTTAGGATTCTGAGCTTTCCAATTGTAGAGGTCACTAGTGGCGAAAGGCCAATAGTGATGGGGCTGATTCCCCTCCGCGTCTGGGGGTCCGGTGGCTCGCAGGGGCAGAATAATGGAGTCGGCGGCGGAGGCGGATTGCCCCCTCTGAGCCCTTTGTCTGGTAAAGGGCGGGCTTCCCCCTGGAGCGTTTCCGCCTCCCGCTCTCGGAACAGCGTCTGCCTCCCCCGGAGGGGGAGGATGGTGTTCTTCCGGCATCCTAGAGGGGTTATACGGGGGAGGAAAAATTAATTCTTCTTCAGTACCCCCCTGTAGGACAGGGTAGAGGGGTGCTGAAGGCTGGGTAAGACTTTTCCTCTTCTCTGTCTCCTGCAAAGCAAGAATGGGTTTTGGCTCCGGAGGGAGCAGGGTTAGGAAGGGCTTAAGCCAAGGGGGTGGGTCTTCTACAAGGTCCTGCCAAGTGATAATGTAAGGGAGCTGATCAAGATGGCCCGCCTTAGGCTGAGAGATGATACTCCTGGCTCGGTGGATGGTAGGGAGGTCGAAGGTCCCCTCTGGTGGCCATCCGACATTGAAAGTTGGCCACTCGCTAGAACAAAAAAACTGCAACCGACCCTTTCGGACTTCCACACTGAGGTTGTTAGCTCTTCCCCTCATATCCTTAAAGTGATCAATCATACTTAGAGGAGTAGTCTGAGTCTGTCCCATAACGTCCCTCCAGTAAGTCCACAGAACAAAACAGAAAAACACAAAAACAGACAAACAGAGGGCCCCTAGAAAGTCTTCCAACTCCATGGAAGCAAAACTGCAAGCTAGCTTAGACCTTTGAGGGGATTCCATGTCCCTCCAAAACTGATGAGGGGATTCCACGTCCCTCCAAAACCGATGAGGGGATTCCACGTCCCTCCAAAGACGACGGCCTCACGCCGACCAGCGGGAGCGACCCGCCTCGTCTCAGACCTTTGAGGGGATTCCACGTCCCTCCAGAAGGGAGAATCGGAACGTCTTCCAAAACTCCCGGCCCGTGGTCCTCCAGTGCGTCCACTTAGACCGCGTCAGGCACTACCAGAATTCCAGAAATGAGCTCACACAGAAAAGACAGAACAAACAGACACTAACCGTGGCCAGTCAGGCTCTCCGGGTCGGGGGTCCCTCGGGGTTCTTGGGGATCCCGGGCCGAGCCCCCAAATGTTATGCCCAGAATTAGTGATCCCCAAAGACCACTAGGGAGCCGAGTCCGATGCAAAAGCAAAGAGCCTTTATTCGAGCTAGCTCGAGCTCAATCCCCTACCTGCACCAACGCAGCGGTGAGATACCAGGGAAAGAGAGCGAGTTTCAAAAGGACAAAGGTTTTATTGGGGCCTGGGGGCAGTTGGTGAGGTAATGGCTATGGCCTCAGCCGATTGGCTGGGGAAGGGTCCTGGGGAAGGGTCGAGTCCTGTTAGGCAGGTGAGGGGGGGGTTACTCAAGGGGAGGAGGTGTGGTCAAGGTGAAGGACACAGAACAAGATGGAGTTGGCTGGCATAGGCCCGCCCTTTCAATAGATATTGAAATATTGATAAGAATTATAAAATATCAATACCAAGTAAATTAATTTCTACTTACATAACTAAGAAATGGCAGAATGAGGGGTGTATAAATAGGTCAGGGACTTAACTCTGATTACCTAATGACAAGGCAGATTTATCCTTCTGTGTTTTTTAATTATCTAAAATATTTTAATTTCCTTTTGAACTTTATTCTAAACTATACACTCAGTAATGGTAAAGATAGAATCAGTCACTTCATATATCTCTCACCCATCAATAAATAAATGTTGAATTCTACTAAAATTAATAAATGATGAAAAGAAAACTTGAAGCTAAATGTTATGCTTCATAGTCAATATTAATAATAAAAAACTCTGCATTGAATGTTATTTTATCTGAGAAATTAAATGTTTATGAGCTGCTGGGTAAGAATTGACAAAAGGAAATAAAGCTATCTTAAGACCCTTCAGCCTCCATTTCTGTCTCCTTTCCTTACCTCCTCCACTTTGGAGTTCATTCTCTTACATTTCCAGCAACGCTCACAACTTCCCCACCCTTTATACTCATATTCCAATTACAATTTCACTTAAGAAGAGTTAGCATTTGCTGGGTTTTGTTTTTCTAACCACGCATTCACACCTCCACCATTTGCTGCCCTCTCTCTGTGTTCATCATTCTTCCAAAGGTACTCACTTGTAGATCAGTACTGGCATCTTCATTACCAAATTCAAGAGCATTAGTTCAGTATGTTCCTACTTACACCCACCAGGGCACACAGCTAGGTTTCCCTCTGCTTGTCTGACACAAATGCATTCTTCTAATTCTACTTTTTCAATTTCTTTGTTCCTCTTGCCCCTCCGCGTAAAGATTGCCTATAGCTGTGTTTTCAGTTTTTAAACTTTTTCCTTAACCATTCAACCCATTCTCCTCACTGACTTCAAATATCCCCAGATAATACTTCCCAATGGCTGTCCAAATATATCTGACTGTGCCCCGTCACGGTATTGTTCATAGAACTCTTTCTTGCATAAGATGTTAATAGATGTTTCAAGATTATAAGTATATATAATATATAGCCTGATACTAATATATATTATATTCTTTATGTATATTTACATACAGAGAGAAAGAGAGATCCCTTGGTACATGGTCAAGGAAATTTTGCATTTTCCTAGATCTTTACAGTGGAAAGAGCAGAACTCTTACAAAAACAAAATAAATAAAATTTACTTTACCCTCAAAGATTTATTTAATCCTAGAATGATTCTTTGTTTTTGTTTTTCGAGCATCTCTTAATATCTTGTGGAGCACAGTGTTCTGTACAACACAGTTCATTTACATGCTAGTCTTTCAAAATCCATTCTCTATTCTCACGGTTCTTAACCCCATTGTAAATCATCTTCTGGGAATGTTTTCCAAGAAATAGTTATGGAAGTCATATTTACAATAATGGATACATTAATTCAAATATTTTAAGTTATATTTGTGGGCATCTTTTTCCATCCAAGTTCTTCAAGTTTCCATTGACTTGGTTTCCCAAAAGGACTAGCTAGAAATATTCAGTCCTGATCCTAAGAAAGGAACTGACTCCCTTCATCTACAAATATTTTTCTTATGATGACAAAAAAGACTAAATATAGAATATGCTAAATTTTGAAGTATGTGGCAATTGGGTAGATGGAACACTAATGAATGAAATCAAGCTGATCTAAGATCTCTCATTCTGTTATCTCCTACTCTTTCTTTCTTACTATTTCTTTTCCTACCACTGCCACCCAATTGTCTAAAAGTCATAAAAATACCTCCTTTTTCACTGATTGCCCTCTGGTAGAGGACACTGGAAGAAAGAACTAATGAGCACGAACACTTGTAAGCACATAATTGGCATTTTTGAGTGAAACACAATAAAATTCTTGCTAAACCTCTGGAACTAAGACACCTTTTGCATAAAACCAAGATCATTTTGCACAATATGGCTGATCTCAGCATCCTCAAAAAGGGCAAATTCTCAAGAGAGCAGCCCAGTATGGATTACTTCAGGAATAGGGAGTCAGATGAATGGCATATGGATTAGTGCTTTCTGTAATATGATAAGAGCGTGACAGTATCAGAACTCTGTTTAATATGGCATGATCTTTCCCCAGAAGAAAGCAAAGGAAGATTGTGTTCCATCAAGGGGAATTACAAAGCTGTAAATTACTTTGTGTCACAGCCAGCAATATTAAATGCCAAGTTTTTAATTAGCAGTGTTAATTTTATTTTGTTACTAAGATATATTTCTACAATACTCAGAGGCACTTTTTGGTGAAAACATATCTATTCAAACCTAAAATTGAGGAAGAAAAACCCAGGTATATGATATGGCAGTGAACAATTGCGATACATGATTTGGCAGTGAACAAAATTTATCAGTAAGATAAATGGATTTATATTTAGAGTGTACCTGTTTCTAATGTATCATGTTAAACCTAAAAGTAATAAGAAACTAAGATGTTTCTGACTTTAAGGATTCTTTCTGGAAATATTAGATAAGGTATTAAGAAAATGTCATCCAGTGATTGTGTATAATGAGAGCATGTGACTACTTGTATGTATATTCTCAATCTGTCAACTGTTACAATACTCTTGGGTTGTTTACATTCATTTATTTTTTTAAGTTTATTTATTTATTTTTGAGAGAGACAGAGACAGCACGAAGTGGGTGGGGGGTCAGAGAGAGAGGGAAAGAGAGAGAATCTCAAGCAGGTTCCAGGCTGTCAGCACAGAGTCCAACAAAGGGCTCAAATTCACAAAACTGTGAGATCATGACATGAGCCAAAACCAAGAGTCAGATGCTTAGCTGACTGGGCCATCCAGGTGCCCCTGTTTACATTATTTTATTTTATTTAATTAATTAATTTATTTGTTTATTTGTTTATATTAGAGAGAGAGAGAGCATGAGCAGGGGAGGGGCAGAGAGACAGAGACAGAATCTGAAGCAGGTTCCAGGCTCCTAGCTGTCAGCACAGAGCCCGACACAGGGCTCGAACTCATGAGCAGTGAGATCATGACCTGAGTACAAATCAAGTGTTGGATGCGTAACCGATCATGCCACCCAGGTGCCCTACATTCCTTTAAATTGAGGAATCAATTGTCTTGAAATCATGGAATCAATCCCACTAGGTTGCCAAAACAATTTCATTTATTTGAACTTGTGGTGCTGCAAAAATGAATTCATACCATTAACCTACATCATTGTGGTGATGCTCGAGAGGGATGCTACAAAGAGACAAATGGGAAACTAGATAAAAATCATGTAGCATAATTGAGGCATCTTCCAGTAGAGCAAAGAAAAAAGGCTCTGAATTGAACAATCATATGTGAATCCAGGTTTGGCCACTAACCAGTTTTTTTTTTAATGTTTATTTATTTCTGAGAGAGAAAGAAAGTGAGGGTGGGGGTGGGGAGAGAGGGAGACAGAGAAACCCAAGCAGGCTCTGCACTGTCAGCTTAGAGCCCAATACAGAGCTTGAACTCATGAGCCCATGAGATCATGACCTGATCTGAAATCAAAAGTCAGGTGTTTGACTGAGCCACCCAGGCACCGCTGCCACTAACCAGTCTTAAAAACCATGAGACAAGATCTCATATTTCACTCTTATTATTGGAATATATTCCAGTTATGTCAAAGATTTATACAGGAAATCTAACAGCATGAAACTATTAAAAGAAACATATTTTTACTTTTGTTTTTATTGTAAGATATCATATATATAGAAAAGAACATAAAAATGCATGAGAGTTTAAAATCTAATTAGAACGAAACCTATTTTACACCATCCAATATAGACATAGACAAAGCCTTAGTCCCCCTCACTTACCAGTATGCTGGTAAATGTGTAACAACTAGTTGTCCCTAGGAAAAATGACCCCAAATCTCTCATTTGTAGCATTTTCTGATTTTGGTGGCATAAATACTTTCATAATGATAAATTTCAAGTTACCAATGGTTAACAAACTCCTGAAAATTTAGCAATTAGCTCTTGCTAGCTGAGAAGCCACATAAGCTCTCAATTGCAGTGATCACAGTGATCTGGAAAGAGTGTCACTTTGGGTTTGAACTATATGTAAATGGTAAAATATAATGTATTCATTTGTGCTTTGCTTCTATTACACAGTATGTTTGTGGAATTCAATTATGTGGTTGTACATAGCTATGGTTCCTTCATTTCCACATTTAGCAGATGCTGCAGTGCTGTGTAACATTCCTTCCAGGAATGAACCACAAATTACGTATCCATTCTACTACAGTTGACATTTCAACAGGCTAGGTTGTGTCTTTAATGAACAATGCTGCCATGAATATTCTAGTTCATGTCTCCTGGTACTCATTGGCAAAGTTTCTCCAAGACATATAGCAAGGGGTAAAATTATTAAATATTACCAAACTGTTGTCCAATGAAGTTGACTCATTCACACTCCCAGCAACAGTAGAATAATTGCTGTTGCACTATATCTACTAGCAACAGTATTTTGCACTCCCCGAACAGGGAAAATTTAGGGGCGCCTGGGTGGCTCAGTCAGTTAAGCTTCCGACTTCGGCTCAGGTCATGATCTTGAGGTCTGTAAGTTTGAGCCCCACGTGGGGCTCTGTGCTGACAGCTCAGAGCCTGGAGCCTGTTTCAGATTCTGTGTCTCCCTCTCTCTCTGACCCTCCCCCGTTCGTGCTCTGTCTCTCCCTGTCTCAAAAATAAATAAACGTTAAAAAAAAATTTAATAGGGAGAATTTATAATGGTATCTCATTGTGGCTTAAATTTCAGTTTCCATGGAGATTATCATTGAGGTTGATGTCTTCAAACTTCAAACAGCCTTTGTTGACCAGAAGCCTTACCGATAACATAGTCAATTAACACAAATTTCATATGCTATGTGTCTTATAGACTGTATTCTTTAAATTAAACTAGAAGAAAGAAAATAAGAGATAATACATTTACAATACTCTATGGTATTTATTGAAAAAATAGAAGAGGTCTCACACAGTTCAGGGCTCTCTGGGTGGCTCAGTTGGTTAAGCGTTTGACTCTGGATTTCTGCTTAGGTCATGATCTCACAGTTCATGAGCTCAAGCCCTGCGTCAGGCTCTGTGCTGACAATGTGAGGCCTGCTTGGGATTCTCTCTCTCCCTCTCTCTGCTTTCCCCCCACTATCTCTCTATCTCTCTCTTACAATAAATAAATAAACATTAAAAAAAAAAAGAGGTCTCACACAGTTCACACCCATGTTACTCAAGGGTAAACTACACGATTAGTTCATATATTCAATTTTACTTAGCCTCATATCACTTCTTTAGCTCTTCAATTCTTCCATATCACAACTTCTTTTGGATTCACCATTCTTATTCCTGGAGTACATCCTTAACAACTTCCTTCAACTAGATGTATTGGTGGTCTGATTTTTATTCCACCCCCTTTCAGAAAAGATAGTTTTACCTATTGTGGGATTTGAGACTGACATTTATTTTTAATTTGAGGTATCTATCTAACTAATGGTTAGTTAGATATATCTAATAATATCTAATAATAATATCATAATATCATAATAATATCATAATATCTAATGGTATCTATCTAACTCTTCCTTCTTTAAACTTAGTTCATCTTCTCTGAATGCATTCAACGTCTCTGCCTTTCATATTCTTCAGTATGCCTTTGGCATATCTAGGTGTGGATTGATTTCTACATTTCTTGCTTTGGCTTTACTGCGATGTTTTAGTATATATAGTATAGAATATTCCGAATTATTACCTCATCAGATAGAACTCTGTCACCTTCCCTTTTGCCTTTGGAATTATGATTAGATAAGTGTTAGAATATTTGACTCTAGGGGTGCCTGGGTAGCTCAGTCGGGTGAGTGTCTGGCTTCAGCTCAGGTCATGATCTTGCCGTTCATGAGTTCGAGCCCAGTGTCAGGCTCTGTGCTGACAGCTTGGAGCCTGGAGCCTGCTTCAGATTCTGTCTCCCTCTCTTTCTGCCCATCTTCCCGCTTGTGATGGCTCTCTCTCTCTCTCTCAAATATAAAGAAAATTTTTTAAAAAAATATTTGACTGTATCTTCACCTGTTAACCTTTTTTATATTTGCCATCTGTACTTTTCTGGGCTACATTCTCATAGGTCTCTACTAACCCATCATTCCAGGATACTCTAGCTGTATCTAAATGAATTATCATTACATTTTATTTTCAACTATCTCATTCTTATAATTTCTTTTTTTAATGTTTATTTATTTATTTTGAAAGAGAGAGAGAGAGAGAGAGAGAGAGGGAGATTGATATCCCAAGCAAGCTCCACTGAGCATGGAATGCAATGTGGATCTCAATCTCAAGACCACAAGATCATGACCTGAGCTGAAATCAAGAGTCAGACACTTAATCAACTGAGTCACCCAGGCCCCCCTCATTCTTATAATTTCTAACATCTTTTTAATTAATGAACACAGTAGTAAGAAACTATAAAGCCAAAATCTACATAGAAGAAAGAATTTCCAGAAATAAGAGAAACATTGAGTCTTTTTCTGTCCCCAGGACATTCTTGAGAACAGGGGGAATAAATCACCTTGGGTTGACTCAAGGTGGGGAATAAAATGGAAGATTCTCCCTGCTTAAGGCAGGACTCCAAAGGCTTTGTTCTTAATAAAAACAGGAAGTGATGGTAAAGTTCTCCACCCTCTGTTCCCCAATTTTGCAAAAGAATTTGATTCCAAGCACAGCCGGAAGGAAAATCCACAAGGTGTTGGAATGATTAGCTAGTCTTTGCGTGGATGCACAGCAAAAAATTTTATCACCTGATGGTGCAAAAAATATTGCAAGTCCTACACTTAAAGGAATCACTGGCTAGTAGAGTTTCCAAGGTCTTGTAGTGAACAAACTCAAATTCCCTATGCAGTAAAGAATCTTTATCCTTGATCCAAATAATTTTGGACAGCACCTGAGCATCTCAAAGTAAAAAGCAAACAAACAAACAAACAAACAAAATAACAACAACAAAAAAAAAACCCACAAGGAGTACCTGGGTGGTTTATTCAGTTAAGCATCTGACTTCTGCTCAGGTCATGATCTCAAGGTAAATGGATTTCCTACCCCACATCGGGCTCCACACTGACAATGTGGAGCCTGCTTGGGATTCTCCCTCTCTCTCTCTCTCTCTGCCCCTCCCCAACTCATGCTTTCTCTCTCTCAAAAAATGAATAAAAATTAAACTTTGTAATATACATATTGAAAAAACACAGAAGAAAATGAAACAAAAAAGTTCTAAACTCATATCCAACAGAAACAAGAATGCTGGTAAGCAAAGCTGCAAAACTTTCAGATGTGAGAATTATCAGACACAGTTATGCAGATTATAAAATCACTTAATTTTTGAGAGAGAGAGAGAGAGAGAGAGAGAGAGAGAGAGAGAACGGGGCAAGGGGAGAGGGAGAGGGAGACACACAATGTGAAGTAGTCTCCAGAGTCTGAGACGTCAGCACAAAGCCAGACATAGGGCTTGAACCCACAAACCACGAGATCATAACCTAAGCCGAAGTCGGATGCTGAACTGACTGAGCCAGTCAGTTGTCCCAGATGTCCCAGATGTCCCAGAAAGAAATACCTCTGAAGGTTCAAATATGGGAAGACTTCAAATATAGAAAAAGGTTCGAAATTTTTCTTTTAAAAAAAATAAGATACAATATATACAAAATAGCATCATTCAAAAAAATCTGAAAGGAATCATAAGAAATTCTTTTTTTTAAGTTTATTTCTTTGTTTTGAGAGAGATGGAGAGCACACGAGCAAAGGAGGGGCAGTGAGAGAGGTAGAGAGGGGGAATCCCAAGCAGGCTCTGTACAGTCAACGCCCAGAGCCCAATGCTGGGCTGGAAATCATGAGACCATGAGATCATGACCTGAGCTGAAATCAAGAGCCCGATGTTCAACCAACTGAGCCATCCAGGAGCCCATAAGAAATTCTAAATGGTGGAAATGTCTGTAACTGAGATCAGGATCTGTGGGAAGAAAACATCTATCCATTTTAAACTTGTCTGTGCTGTGTGATTTTTTTTTCTTTTTTACTGTGAGCATGTATTACATTTGTAATTAAAATCCATTAAGAGAAAACCCATAAATGTATGCAATAATTTATGCACATAAATGTTCACTATAGTTGTAAAATAAAACACTGATAGTGTACTCTCAGTAATTATGATATTTAGCCTATTTTAATATCATGCTACCTGCTATCATTAGTAATCATGTTTTAAAGTAATATTTGATAACATGGGAAATACTCATAATGAAATGTGAAAAAGTGTTACATGCACACATATATAATGTGGTCTAAATATTATCAAAATAAGAAAAGAAATGTACACATATATACCCCTATTGAAAATATGTGTCAAAATGTTAATCTATCTGATTGGGAACATGTATTTATTTTGATTTCCTTCCTTAGCTTTTTTTTCTTACTTTCAAAGTTTTGTATAATGAAATATTTATTTCAATAATCTGTAGAAAACAAAACTATTACAAATGTGAGTGATGTATATAGAGGTTTAGAGACACAATAGAGGATATAATAAAAAGTTATATTTGGGGTGCCTGGGTAGCTCAGTTGATTGAGCCTCAGACTCTTGATTTCTGCTCAGGTCATGATCTCATGGTTCATAGGTTCAAGCCCCACATGGGGCTCTGAGCTGACAATGCAGAGCATGCTTGGGATTCTCTCTCTTGAGCTACTTCTCCCTCTGCCCCTCCCCCACTTGCACATGTTTTCTCTCTCTACTTCTCTCAAACTTTTTTTTTTAAAAAGTTACATTTTGGAGCACCTGGGTGGCTCAGTCAGGTAAGCATCTGACTCTTGGGGCTCCTGGGTAGCTCAGTCGATAAAGCATCTGACTTAGGCTTAGGTCATGATCTCCCGGTTGGTGAGTTTAAACCCAGCATCAGGTTCTGTGCTGACAGCTCAGAGCCTGGAGCCTGCTTCTGATTCTGTGTCTCCCTCTTTCGCTTTGTCCCTCCCCCACTCTCTCTCTCTCTCCTCTCTCTCTCTCTCTCTCTTTCTCTGTCTCTCTCAAGAATAAATAAACATAAAAAGTAAATAAATAAAAGCATCTGACTCTTGATTTCTGCTCAGGTCGTGATCTCATGATTCTTGAATTGGAGCCCTGCTTGGGGCTCTGTGCTGACAGTGGGGAGCCTGCTTGGGATTCTCTGTATCTCCCTCTCTCTCTCCCCTTCCCCCACTCACACTGTCTCTCTCTAAATAAATAAACTTAAAAAAACGTTACCTTTCTTCTCCTATAAGCATCATGTTGTTTATTTTCATCTTTATTAAAGTATATAAATACCAGTAGAACATAAGTAAAGTTCTACAGTAAGAGATCCACATATTTAGAGCTATACAGATTTGGGTGGATTGAAAGGACCACTAGGAAGAGTAACGTTCATCCGCTGGCAAGTATGATTCACTTGTTGCTGTTGTAGCAAAAGTATTAGAAGGCTGTATAGTGTTTTGAATGAACATACACAGCAGCTGGTGTGTATCTCTTTAAAAGAACATGTATGTTCAGATATGTGCGTTACTGTTACTTTTCTGCTAAGCAGAGGGAGTCATGGGTTTAAAAACTACCATGTTAGTACATCTGGGGTTCCCCCCCCCCACATACCTGTTAGGAACTTCTTTATTTCCTATCAGCTGTTAAAACTGAAGAAGGAAAAGGAAAGAGAAAAATATACTAATGTAGAACAACAAAAAAATGCTGTCACTGAAATTTGCATAGTAATCACAATTAGGGAAATAGCTAAAGGATTCTAGGGTACCGGTAATTAAAGGTTCACCTGATATATTCTCATTCTATTTGGAAACATCACAATTCTAGTTTCCTGGTTTGTAATTTTGTAATGTATTCTCTGCAGAAGAAACACAGCATGTGTTGACCTGATTTGTTTCAATTCTCTCTGTCTGTCTGTCTGTCTGTCTCTCTCTCTCTGTCTGTGGTTGGTGACAGAAAGAAATCTTTTAGACAAAAATAACCCGCTTTATTCATTATTTTTATCATGAATCGTATTAAACGCCCTTAGGAAAATTAGATCTGGTAACCATTATTCAAAAAGTTACCCCAATTATTTTCTTTTAATCCATGAGTATCTATAAGCCTGCATAATTTTTTTAGGTGTTTAAGAAATAATACTCTTCTTGGGTACTTTTAATTTCACTTTATTTTCTATGAGTTTTTACATAAAATATCATTCAATCATAGTTTTGTGGACCGTGCAATCGCTTACATGAAGAGAAATTCTTTGAAGTTTAATGCTTATACTCATTTTCTGCTTCAGAGAAGTTTTAGGTGAATAAACATATATCCACGTAAGAAAAAAAAGTCTGCCTTCAGCATGAAGAGGCCTCAAGAAGTATTTGCGATAACCGGGTCCCTGAGGCAAGCAAACCTGAAATCTTCCTGACTAGGTTTAAGTCTTTAGAGATTGATTTGATTGCTTCTTAAGAAAGTAATTCCTTTACTGTCAGCAATGCCTGCATCCAAAATTCACCTTTCACAGGTAAAAAATAAAGCTTTCTATAAGTTCCTTAATAATATCACATAACTGATTATTTCTTATGTATTCCTTATTGCATAAACTGTATAGGTCCATAGATTTTGAACAAATAAGCTTTAGAGTTGAATTCATTATTTAATCCATCTTTTTTCATAATCTACTTTCTTACACTATCAAATATTTGGAATCATCTAATATTATGTATATTCACTTTTCATCCAATTCATTCTTTTATCAATAAAATTCCCATTGCTTCAAATACTTAAAAGTGTGTATAATAAATGAATTCATGAATATTTATTTATTCAGTTTGTGAAATGAATAAATAGATTAATGAATGAATGGAAACTTTGAGATAATAGAAGACAGCCATATTATCTTCCATTTGGTGACTTGAAATAAAAAAAATATATATACAGTAGGCTTTATTTACTATTTGAAAAGAAAATTATATTTTTTCCTTTTTTCAAGTTTTTATTTAAATTTGTTAGTTAACATACAGTATAATATTAGTTTCAGGTGTAGAATTTAGTGATTAAACACTTACATACAATACCCAGTGCTCATCACAACAATTCGATGCTTATACTTGAAAATATATATATTAGATTGATCATGGAATCTAAGAAACAAAACAGATGAACATATGGGAGGGGGAAAAAAGAGAGAGGGAAACAAACCATAAGGGTGATTATTTTTTTCTCTGACAGTGAACTTTTTCAAATGATCTCAATGTCTCCATTGGGTAGTAAGTGAGTTTTAGGAGAACTTCTAAACTGACAGGTGCATAGAAGGAAATAGTGTTTATTCATGTTTACATAGCACTCACCTATTCAGCTAAACAACCCTTTCACCCAAAATGCATTTTTCTGTGGACATGTACATATTTGTCCCTCCAAAAAGGTTACTTTTAGATGTGGAAAATTTATGAAAGGCGAATATTTAAAAGTGTAAAGTGTTATATCCTTTCAAAATCATGACACCTTTTCCTTAGAAAATTTAAAACAATTTTAATCATGTATATTTCCTTCTTGATTCTATTGTGGTTAATATATTTGGTTATCAAAAGAATTTATAAAAATAATTATGAAAAACTGACCTGCTGCAAATACACAAGATAAAATATAGTAAACCTTAGATATGTTTGTGTCAGTTTGTCATACATTGTAGTCAAATATAAGAATAATTATAATAAGATATAAATAGAGTATTCTTAGAAGAGAAGGAAATGTAACAAGTTAAAACAATTTAAAGAAGTTTACAAAGAAAACTTATCTTTAATTATATACTTTTTGAATTTTTAAAGGTCTTCTTACTTTTTCTTAGAAAGCAAATGCCATTAACATTAAAGTTTAGGAATCTGTCTTACAATTTAAAAAATTAATATTTACAATTATTTTATTCAGCTCAATACACAAAGAAAAGGTAAAGTTATATGTTAAGTTGATGCCAGAGCAGCTCAATCACTATTTTTGATAATAGTTGCTTAATCAAATAATTTTAAATGTTCACAAGTTTGGGGAGGTGCTCTTTTTCAGTACTGGTGTTATTAGTTAACTATTTTTCTTTTTGCCATCCCATACAATTTTCTCATTTAAAGAAAAGTGCAGAAAGTTGATAGTGTCCTGCAGCAAGAGCTCGCGTTTTTATGCCTTTGCAAAGAAACCAAGGACCAAGATGGTCAAATGGTCATTCTGCACATTGTACCTATTTTCTCAGGTATCTAAAACATATTCACAGCTTGTAATGCTAAACTTCCAGTATCATGATAAGCTAAGAATGTTTCACATATGTGTAACTAATACTTTAGAGAATATTAGGAAATAAAAGAAACCAGTACCTTATCAGGCATGGAGACAATTCAACCCTCTTAGAAGTGAACTACTGATCAAGTTATAGAAGGCTCATTGTGTATAAAATAATATTCTCCTTATCAGTGGTTTACTTTTAAGGGAAAAACAGAGACAATTTGTAGTTTCACTGTGACTGTTTTGGTTTTATAGAAGGCCCTTCCTATAGAACCCCATTAGGGTGATTCTGTCCTTACCTACACCTTTGAGAAAGAAGCTGGTTTTTTCAGGTAAGTGAAAGATTGTGCTGATTAATTTGTGCCCTATGTGATAGCAGGAAACCCAGCTGGATTTCGCTTTAGAATCTCCGTACAGGTGAGTCTTTGTTAATGTGACTTGCACCAACTGCTTTTAACTTTGTAGAAACAAGGACAAAATTAGCCCTAATGCGCAGCAAAAACCTCCTGGAAATCTGTAAATTCTGCTAAAACCCAAAAGTACCTGCCTCTGCAAAAGGAAAAATATACCCTCAGATGAACCGACTGTGTTGTTTAAGCCTAGGCAATGATTTCTCTAGCATCAAGAAAAAGACAGAAACAAACTACTCTTAAAAATGATTGTTTAATAATGGAATAGGAGGGAAAATTAGGAAAGCATTTCTTACACAACAAGTATTTTTACTGCATTTATAGTTTTGTTCCTTTGTTGTTGTTGTTGTTTTTAAAGTAGGTTCCAGGCCCAGCATGGAGCCCAATGTGGGGCTTAAATTCACGACCCTGAGATTAAGACCTGAGCTGAGATCAAGAGTTAGATGCTTAACCAACTAAGCCACCCAGGCGCCCCTAATGAAAAACTGTAAATTAGTTTCTGCACCTCTCCAAAGAAACAGAATTTTTATCAATTTGATAACACCATGAATTAATATTTGCTAATAATTATGTTGGTTTAATACTGAGCAGCCAAAACTTAAGGTAGTTTATTCATACCTAGTGCCTCAGATTATCATGCCCAGCACTAGCACAAGTTTACGACATGCTTAATGCTATCAAGATGGTAACTAGTGAAGCAAAAAGATACTCTTAGAGATCGAACTTAGACAATTTTAATGTCTTCTGTTCTTCTAAGTCACTCCTAAGTAATTAATTTGGCTAATAGCTAAGGCAAGACAAGTACTATTACTGAGTACAGGTCATGTTAAACTTTACGCAGTGGTTTCAAGATACTTGCAGAAAGTGAACTAATGTGTGAAAGATAAAAATATATCTGGATTTTATAAAGTATACGCATATGGATGTATACATAGACCATTCTGATAGCAAGGGAGCCAACCTATGATTTTCTTTTTATTTTTTTTTTTTATTTTTTAAAAAATTTTTTTTTTAACGTTTATTTTTTTTGCGACAGAGAGAGACAGAGCATGAACGGGGGAGGGGCAGAGAGAGAGGGAGACACAGAATCAGAAACAGGCTCCAGGCTCTGAGCCATCAGCCCAGAGCCCGACGCGGGGCTCGAACTCACGGACCGCGAGATCGTGACCTGGCTGAAGTCGGACGCTTAACCGACTGCGCCACCCAGGCGCCCCTGATTTTCTTTTAAGATTACAATTGATTCAAGTCAATTTTTCTATGGTTCAACAATTATTATTATTTTTTTTATCAATACTCTATACTTCTGGCCCTGACTGGAAATGCCGAATGAAAAGCCACAAAAGAAATTCCCATCCCCCAAAAAGCTGTTGCCTAATGAAGTACTCCTGGGAATCATATGGCTTTTACTGCACAAAGTTCAGGTTTTTTTTAAGCTCATCAGTCAAAGGATTAAAATGAAGTTCCCTGATACCGGAAACAAAACTAGCTGGCCTTGTGTCTGAGCTCTCACTAACACTTGCTTGCATGCTGTCCAACCTACTCAATTACCTGCAAATAAATTGAATAATTTTGCCCAAATGTTGAAATAACGATATCCCCCTATCATATAATTATGAATTATACTGCAAATAAATGCTAAATGACATTCTTGCTCATTTTGTATTTATGACAAGAGGTGAAAATTTTAGTCGTACTACCTCAAATATTTGAGGTTTTGAAATTGAACTGCAATAATTCTTTACAAATTCTTTCCTTTTCATTAGAGCACTTTCTTTAGGTTCATTAAATCCAGATAAACTAGTTCTGAATTTATCGTGTTTTTTGTAATGCTTAAATTTTGCTCTCACTGGCAAAATTACTTTTTTGTTGTTTATGTATTTAAATATCAGGGTAATTTTTTCTGACTACAAATAACCAGGGAGATAATGCATTTTCTTCTGGTGCTTCTCAACTCAGTAAGTACATGTACCTGTTATTCTAACTATATAGCAGCTTTTATGTTTATATTTTGCATCACAGATGACAAATATAACAACACATGGTAACATGAAACTCGAAGTCATAAGCTAAACTTTTCCTTTGTGACTGCAGAAAAGAACCAATGCACAAATGGCCACTTTATATGAGGAGAGTTCCCATGGTGAGAGAAGAAGTGTTCCCTGGACCATGCAGATGGCGGGGTTACCATTTGGTAAGGCTCTCCTCATTATAATATGAGAGCTCCATATAACAGGATGTTTGTTTTCTTTGACAAAATCAAGGTACTTGAGGAATACAACCAAACAGTATACCAATATTTGATCAAAACACCAAATCGTTTTTTTAATTCTGAAATTCCACGATTCTTATCCTCTAAATTTGAACTGAAATGGAGATATTTTTTGGATACGGAAGTATTGAAGGAATTAGGATATATTCTACATTAATGATTGAATTAACACCATGCAATTCATGGCATAGTGAATTTTGAGAGGTAGTGAATTTTTAGTTGCAGTCCTGTGTATCCTAGAGTCATTTATTTTATCAATCAGTTCAAAATCTAAAGGATGCTTTTCAAATTGAAATATTATTGGGAATTTTTACCATTAATTCAAATCGACTTCAAGAGGATTGATATTTCGATATGAAGGATTATTTATTGTCTATAAAATACTTGAAACAAAATATTCAGGAATATCAATAGCATGTAGAAAGGTATTCAGATGACTAATTACTGTTCACTATCCATACATATATATGCATCTTAAGGAAGTCTTCTTAAATGTAACCTCTAAAATGTTAACGAGAAAAAAGAATCTTATCCCATCTAGAAACCAAGGTTGTTTTTTTTTTAATTTACAACATAGCTATACTGAAAGAAAATGAAGCCTTTTAATAGACTAAAGCTGGTTTTAAACTCATGTCTTCATACACTGGTGTATTCGTCCCTAGTACATTGGTTGTCATGTAGATGGAACTTCATTTTTCCCAATCCAATCCCATACTTGTCTTCCTTTTGTGTGTGTGTGAGTGTGTGTGTTTCTTTTTTTTTTTTTTTTTTTCAACGTTTATTTATTTTTGGGACAGAGAGAGACAGAGCATGAACGGGGGAGGGGCAGAGAGAGAGGGAGACACAGAATCGGAAACAGGCTCCAGGCTCTGAGCCATCAGCCCAGAGCCCGACGCGGGGCTCGAACTCACGGACCGCGAGATCGTGACCTGGCTGAAGTCGGACGCTTAACCGACTGCGCCACCCAGGCGCCCCGTGTGTGTGTTTCTTTTGATGTCTCCAATATGCAAGTAATCTGACTCTGTCTATGCACCTTTAGAATATTTTATGTTCCCAACGGTTCTTGTCAGACTAAATCACCATAGACTCCATAAAATCTATGGACTTTCTGTATACAAGTCACAGTGGTTTCATAAAATCTCAAATTATATATAAGCACACCAATTATATTTCACAAGTACATACATACATAAAATCACGACAAAAAATATATGTTCAAAAACTACTTGTAGCATAGGGAAAGAACATGATGTTGGAATTCAGACAAAATTCAGTTCAAATCCCAGATTTATCAGTTGCTATGTCTTTGATTTTGAATTTTACTTTATCTACCTTGATCTTAATCTCATCCTCTCTAAAATGGGGACTATAGTACTTATATATTGACTTTAATAAAAGAATTAAATAATAATATAAATATAAGCTTAAACTCTGTGCCTTCACATAGTAGGGGCGCCATAAAAGATAACTGCTATTATTACACATGCATGCAATTGGTTCCAAGCAACATATAAGAAATATAATGAAAGATTATCACATCTTCAGCAGTTATCATAGGACAAATTCATTGGACAAATGCATTTGATATTGACACACAAGACATATTTGCAAGTTATTAATTTTACTATTTTATACCCATATCCTTAATAAAATGTCTCAGACTTCAATTCTCTTATTAGACTGTGTCTATCAGATTTTTTAAAAATATCAGTCAGTTTATCAAATTGAAAATAATAGAAAAAGAGAGTAGAGAAAATCAGTCAATACCTTGAAGGGAAAAACCTCAATTGTTGGTATAGTTCTATTATATAAAAAGTACTATTGCCTTGCCACTGAATTTTATGTTTTCTAACTCACTGTTTTGTAAAATCTACCTTTGCATATGAAGATGGAGTCCTCAAGGCCATTAAATGTAATGCCAGCAACTCATGGCCAAATGTATGCTTAGTAGGCCACAACTTTATCCCAGTACTCTATTTTCCAGTAGCAGAATTGTCCGCATAATCCATATTATGCCACACATAATCTATACTCTACTTCCTTTGGTGATGGTTGTAAAGCTAAAAACGGTAAAAATGGTAAATTAGGATAAAATGGCAGTAACAGTGTTACGTAAAATAATTTTACCACATTTGCATTGTGCAGTGTCATTACATTTGTGTTCTAAATTTAAGTTAGAAAATACTAATTGCAAAATAAGGCACAGCCCGCATAAACGTTCACAAGTATTTCTTGTCATTTGTAGTTTCCTAGAATGTCACTTTAGAACAGGTTAAATACAGTATCTAATTACTAACTACTAAGCTTTATGTTTATAAAACATGATACTTATTTTTTCCACTTGAACTGACAAAGTGGTTATCTACATATAAAATCATGATGCTTGAGTTAGAGCAGATTCACTAGTTCTGTAGAAAAATTTAAAAAGATCAAATAAATATATGAAAAAATTGGGATCCCTCCAAATAATCCTGCAATTATATGAAATCCCATCTCTTGTTCTCCTGAATGTGGATATAAACATATACTTTCTCTAGGAAAATCAAGTTTCCCTCTGAAGAGAGAAAGACACTTTGTGTTATTCAAGATATTGGTAATCTCTCAATAAAATACTGACATGGGCTGAACACTTTCTTCCATTCTTTGGTCACACAACTTGTGAGATTTCTGCAAACATGAGTGTTTCACATCTGCTCTCTTATGTAGTGATTGGGAAAAGATAGAGGAAGGAATAATGACCAATAAATAGCATTCCAGAAAGTGAAATTCACTTTATAAGATGTCAGTAGATGTTGAGAATTATTTAATAGTTTTACATTTTGAATGTACCGCAAGAGACACTTTTTTCTACTTCATTGTAACCCTGGCCTCAATCAGACATATTTTGGCTGGCAAGTCCATTCTGTGATGAAAAACCTCAGCATGTCACTGTTACTTCATTTACTAGTGAACAAACTCCTCTGGGAGGTGGGAATTTCACAAATTCTTTTTCACCCTCTTTTTCACCCTCTTTTCTATATCATGCACAATGTTTTCTTTCTTAAGAACAACTGACTGCCTTGTAATAATCTATTTTGACAGTAGTTACATAAAAATATTGTGTTAAATATTTTCAGTCATGAGAGAGTCTGGACATACGGGTAGAGTTGTGTGGGTCTTGTCTAATTATATGCATTATACGATTTACCATTGTTGGGGACCATCTTCCATTCATTTAATAATGCTTTTGCAAATTGGCAGATAGCATTTGGGCTAAAATACACACAGGATATTTGCAATGAAAAACGAAAAAAAAAAACTCCTCTGCCTTTTCTCTCGTGTAGAGCAATTTGTCAAGTAATTAGCCAACCTAATTAAATTTTTGTAGCACTAATCAAACGAATATGCTAAAATTTTCTTTGCACAGCCAGTTTGCTGTCTGCTTGCATTTAACTTGATGGTTTGAAAGGGGCCCTCCTCAGTCTGCCACTCCACTTAATAACCTAATTTGCATTTTATATTGGTAAATCAAATTAAGCACCAGTGGCTTTTAGTATGATTGACTGTGGTCAGGCCTGTTCAGATGGGACTTTTTCACAGAAAATTAGGCACATTTTAATATGACTGTGGCTGTGCTTTCTGTGTTCAGCAAACTGCATTCACTCAGCTAATTAAAAGTGCTTCCCCCCGCCCCCCGCATATGATAGATTTATCCAGCTGGTGTGTCCATTTTCTTTTGTACAATTTCTTGATGGAAGTTTTTATTCCTAAATATAATAAGATTGTCTAAGCAACACTTCAGATCAATTTGCATAAAACATATAAACAATACTTTGTTAGAAAACAATTACTTTGAGAGGCGGGTGTATCTGTGTGTAAATACAGGTCCCTGTGAGGGCTGGCAGGTTTTAGTTTATGTATTGAGCAGTCTCAAACTTAGATAATTTTCCGTGATTGGTAGTTTAATAGTAACCAATGTTGATGTATCGTGCCTTATGCCATATTAAGGAAGACTTTTTACTTTGTTTTTGTTGCTGTTGTTTTAAGAAAACTATTCACATTTTCTTGAGGAAAAAAAGGTATAAATACAAGCTTTAAAACCTCCCTCTAACTCAATAAAAGCAAGATTCATTCTTTAGTCACAGTTAACAATATATTTTATCCTTAAATGGGTATTATTTCCAGTCTACAGAAAAATGAGACACAGAGATTAAATGACTTGTCCATTAATACAAGCAGATCTGAGATTTGATTCTAGTTTTCTTGACTTTCAATCTGTGCTCTTTACAATATCCCACAGTCCTTTTGCATGTATTTTAATACCAATCACTTTGTTTCCTAAATGATATTTACAATACCCCATTAGAAAAATGACAAATTCCTTTGGAATTTTAGGCTCTATAATACCTAGTAAAATATTTCTTTGCACCTATTTCTCACTATACAGTTTTTATTTGCATTAGTAGGACTGTCAAGAAGCTAGTTTTAAGATCTCTTTAGTAAACTACACTCAATCATGCTTTTAACAACAGCAACAACAGAACTTTTTTACACACTAAGTATGTATTTCCCATAAATTGAGAAAACGAAGGTTCTAAACACCAGATTAACCCAAAACTTCAGCAAGTGAGTAAAAATCTTCCTCCACACACTCTTGGAACAATACTCTTTATTGGAACTTTTGGAACTTTTTTCTGGTCAAGTATGCAGCCATCATAAGCTCTGGAAAGGGATGGAAGAATGATGTATACACTAGGTATTAAGATTAGAGAACAAAATAGTGCCTGGAAGCTTAAAGAAAAATGTGCTACATTGCCTTACCTAACCTTGGACTCTGACTTTTCCTTACAAGTTTGAGATAAGTACACTGACTAATACCATGGCTCCAACTCTCTTAAAACTGATCATTAAGATAATTCTTTAATTAAAAAGACAATTAAGATTATGAAAGAGATGAAGTCAAACATGGCAATCACTAGAAACACACTGGGTTTTCTATTTTAATTAAGGTAATGGTGCACATGTTCTGAAACCTCAGTACAGTCCATTTTTTAAAAAGGCATAATTCTGAAAGACAATGGAAGAAATTATCTGATGGCGGTGCTTGGCCTAAAGGAAAGCCAAATGCAAACTCCACAGTTGCTCTGATCTCCAGAGCTGTCACTCTGAAAAGTTGTATCTAAAGGTTCTATGCCCTCTGCCTCCCTGCTGAAGCCACTGTTACTGGTTTTCTCCAGGTATACACTTGAGGACCTACTCTGTTTTCCTCTCCATGAACTACAGAGATCTAGCTGGTTTTTTTCCTTCAGATGGTCGGTGTATTTATTCCTTTTAGCATCTTCATATTTTTATGGGTTGCAAGTCCAACATCTGTTTAAAATGCACAGATCAAAATCACATAAAACACTTAATATTTCTAAGCATAAAAGGATCGATGATGTCTTAATATTTTATGTCAGAAACACATTAAGAGGTTATATCATTATTATGTTTTAGCAATCAAATGTGTTTTCTATCCCCTAAGAACTTATGGATGGTGCCCAAACATACTGAAGATTAACCGGCTTTAGAGTAAGCAACCATCCATGCTTAAGGATTATTATGCATATTATTCTTTCTCTAGATTGTTGACATAAAGTTGCATTTTTCATGTAAAAAAATCACTTATCAGCCATATAAGTTTATTAATTCCTTTCATTTCTTCCTCAAAGATTCCCACATATGTATAATTATAGTTTTTATATCTCAGTTATTTGAGTTTAAATGAGATGAGATAATATACATTAAGGTAGATACCTACAATAAACAAATGGTAGCAATTTTTATGCCTTTCATTTCAGCTGTGGGCAATGGGAAGATTAGTTGGAGAAGTATCCAACAGTCAAAGGAGAGTGACAGTTCAACAAGATAATACCCTGATAAGAGAACGTCATCTAAAAGATTAGATAGCATATGTTTTCACTAGTATGTGGATCCTGAGAAACTTAACAGAACACCATGGGGGAGGTGAAGGGGGAAAAAAAAGTTAGAGAGGGTGGGAGCCAAACCATAAGAGACTCTTAAGAACTAAGAATAAACTGAGGGTTGATGGGGGTGGGAAGGAGGGGAAAGTGGGTGATGGGCGTTGAGGAGGGCACCTGTTGGGATGAGCACTGGGTACTGTATGGAAACCAATTTGACAATAAATTTCATATTTAAATCAATCAATCGATCAATAAGAAAAACAAAGTCCATCATATATTTCCCAGAGAAAACTTGCCCATTAATTTGTATTTTACAAATTCCCACAGTCACTTGTTATTCCTTTGTGTTCCAAACTATTAAAACTACTTAGTATTCACCTACCACAGATCTGGCACTGTATTCAATGCTTTGGCATGAATTACTTTGAATTTACTTTCTGGAGTTGTCAATATGTTTCACAGTACCGAAAGGCATGCAATCCTGGGAAATTTTAGTTTCCCTGTCCTATTACAATGCACCAAACTTCACTTGAAAGAGCATATGAAATTCTCAAGTTTTTTCCTAATTTTTTGTTTTGAAATAATACATTCACAGGAAGTAGCAAAGGATAGGATAAGAGATCCTGTGCATACTTCACAGTTTTCCCTGGTTTAACCTTGATGTTTAAATCTTATATGACTATCATATAGCATCACCAGGAAATTGACATCAGAACATTTAGTATGTATAGTTCTATGCCATTTCAGTACATGCATACATTCCTGTAACTACCACCATGATCAAGATACAGGACATTGTCATCACCATGAAGATCTCCCTCAGGCTACCCCTTTACAGTCACATAGCCAGGGTACTGCTGGCTTCATAAAATGAATTTGGAAGTGTTCTCTCCACTTTTATGTTCTGGAAGAAAAAATGGGTAGAATTGATGTTAATTCTTTAAATGTTTGGTAGATTTCTCCAGTGAAACCATCTAGGTAGGCCTGGGGATTTCTTTTTCATGAATTCTTAAATGATTAATTTCATTATATTAACAGTTACAGGGTTATTCAAATATGAATTATCCAATTCATATTGTGTCAGTGGTGATAGTTTGTGCCTTTTGAGGAATTGGCCCTTTTCATCTAACCTGTAAAATTTGTGTTTGGGGGTATTCATAGTACCCTCTTACTATCCTTTTCATATCAGAACAGTCTGTAGTGATAGCCTTTGCTTCCTAATATTGGTGATTGGTGTTTTTTCTGTTTCCCTTTATCAGTAGTGCTAGATGTGTCCGTCAGAATTCTCCCAGGAAACAGAACCAACAGGATGTGTAAATACAGAGAGAGGTCTTTTTGTTTGTTTAAGGAATTGAGTCACACAACTGTCAGAACTGCTAAGACCAACATCTCTAGGGAAGCCTACCTGGAGGCATGTGATGTTACAGTGTTGAGTCTGAAGGCAACCTGGAGGCAGAATTCCTACTTGCTTGAGAATCTCAATCTTTTTTCTTAAGACCTTCAATTGATTGAACAAGGCCCACCCACATTATGGAGAGTAACTGCTTTGTTCAAAGTCTACTGATTTGAATTTTAATCCTATCTGAAAAATACCTTCAGAGCATCATCTAGAGTAGTTTTTTACTAAAAACAGATACTAGGGCTTAGCCAAGTTGGCATATAAAATTATCGGTCACACTAAATGTCAGTTTCATTGATCTTTTTTTAATGTTTATTTATTTTTGAGAAAGAGAGAGGGACAGAATGTGAGCAGAGGAGGGGCAGAGAGAGAGGGAGACACAGAATCCAAAGCAAGCTCCAGGCTCTGGGCTGTCAGCACAGAGTCCAGTGTGGGGCTCCAATTTACAAACCATGAGATCATGACCTGAGCCTAAGTCAGATGCTTAACCAACTGAGTCACCCAAGTGCCTCATCATTGGTCTTTTTAAAGAATCCATTTTGTTGCATCAGTTTGATTTTCATTTGTTTGACTTTCATTTCTTTTCAATTTCATTGATTTATGCTTGTATATTTACTATTTAATTCCTTCTTGCTTCGGGCATATTTTGTGCTTATTTTTCTACTTTCCTGAGATGGGAGTGTAGATTTTTGATTTGTGACTTTTCTCTTTTCTAATTTAAGTGTAAGTTTCCCTTATAACTGCTTTAAGTGTGTCCAGAAAATTTGGATATATATCGCATTTTAATTGTCATGAAGTTCAAGGTATTTTTTATTTCCCTTTAGATTTCCTCTTTGACCCACAGATTATTTAGAAGTATATTATTTACTTTTCAATATTTGGAGTTTTTTGGTCTCTCTTTATTTCTATTTTTATTCCACTGAGATTAGAGAACACGCTTTGTGTAATCTCAATCCTTTTAAATTTGTTGAGATTTGTTTCATGAATCAGCATATGTTCCATGGGTCCTACAAGAGTGTGCATTCTGTTGTTGGTGGGTCGAGTGTCCTGTAAATGTTGGTTAGGTTCTGTCGATTGATGATGTTCCTGAGCTCCACTATATCTTGCAGATTTTCTCTCTGGTTGTGCTATCAGTTCTTTTTTTTTAAATTTTTTTTTTCAACGTTTATTTATTTTTTTTGGGACAGAGAGAGACAGAGCATGAACAGGGGAGGGGCAGAGAGAGAGGGAGACACAGAATCGGAAACAGGCTCCAGGCTCTGAGCCATCAGCCCAGAGCCTGACGCGGGGCTCGAACTCACGGACCGCGAGATCGTGACCTGGCTGAAGTCGGACGCTCAACCGACTGCGCCACCCAGGCGCCCCTGTGCTATCAGTTCTTGAAAGAGGAATGTTAAGGTCTCCAACAATAATTCCCCTTTCAGTACTATCGGTTTTTGCTTCACGTATTTTGCAGCTCTGTCGCTTGGTTCATACACATTTGGAAGGCTGTGTTTTCTTGGTGGATTTACCCTTTAACATTATGTAATGTTTGTCTCTGGCTCTGGTAATTTTCTTTGCTTTGAAGTTTACTTTACCTGATATTAGTATAGCTGCTCCTGCTTCCTTTGATTAATGTTTACATTGTATTACCTTTTTTCCATGCTTTTACTTTCAATCTACCTGTGCCATTATTCTTGAAGTGAGTTTCTTGTAGATAGCATGGAGTTAGGTGATCTTTTCTTAGCTACTCCACCAGTCTGTCTCTAAATTTACATTTAATGCCACTATTAATATGTTAGAGCTTAAGTCTGCTATTTTATTTTTTGTTTCCTATTTTCCCCTCTTTTAAAAATTTCTGTTTTTTTTTTCTATGAGATACTTGAAAAACTGATTCGAATTTCATGACTTATATATCATGTTTTTTGTCTTTGTATAGCTTTGTTAATCACACACACACACACACACACACACACACACACACACTCACTCAGTATGAGTACGCCCTACATACATTGGGAACCATGTCTGAAAGTGTTATAATTTTACTTCAGCTATCTAATATAATTTCAGAAATTCAAGAAGAAAAGGAAAGTCAACTGTATTTATGCATATTTTTACTTTTTTCTTTATTTTTTCTTCCTTCTTAAAGTTCCAAAATTCCTTCTTAGATCATTTCCTTTCTACTAAGTGAAACTCCTTTATCTATTTCTTAGGCTAAATTTAACTTTCTGACTACAAATACTTTCAGTTTTATTTCATCTGAAATTATTTGATTTTCCCTAATTCTTGAAGGATATTTTCCTTGTATATGGAAGTCGGCATTGACAGTTCTTTTCTTTTAGCACTTCAAAAATATTATACCACCTCCTTAAGGCCTCAAGGTTTCAGATGAGAAATCTTCTCTCATTCAAATTATTTTCCCCTGTAGGCAAGAGGTTGTTTTTCTCTCACGACTTTCAAAATATTTTCTTTTTTAATTCATTTCCGAAATTTAATTATAATCCATCTTGGAATGGATTATTTTTTATCCTGTTTGATGTTTGCTAAGTTTCTGGGATCTATAGATTTTTGTCATTTGACATATTTGGGAAATCTTTACATAAAACTTATCTGCAAACTTTTTAGCCTCACCTTCTTTCTCCTCTCTCAAGGACTCCAAAGACAAGAACCTTAGATCTGATCAATAATTTCACAGACTGCTAAGATTCTTTCCCCCCACCCCGCCCAGTATGTTTTCTCTCTGTTTAGATTGAGTAATTCTATTGGTCTATCTTTAGGTTTATTTGTCCTTTCTTCTGCTCTTTCTATTCTGTAAATTAGCCCATACATTGAGCTTTTTATTTTGGTGATTGTATTCTTCAGTTCTAAATTTTCCATTTAGTTTTTTTTATACTTCCTATTGCTTTGTTGAAACTTTCTATTTTTTTCAATTATTTCAAGTATATTCCTAAATGGTTGATGAAGCATGTTTATTATGGTCACTTTTAAATCCTTGTCAGATCCCAGTAGTGGAAACATTTTGCTTGGATATAACCCATGATTGATAGTGTACTCCATATGTATTATTGAAATAAAATATCTTTTGCTTTTTTCAATACTGGAAACCCTTATGTGAATATTCCAACGTTGTAAGTTATAAGAGTTAACATTAAAAGTTTATAATCTAACTAAAAAATACGTAGATTTTAGGGGCACCTGGGTGGCTCAGTTGGTTAAGCATCCAACTTCTGTTTAGGTCATGATCTCACAGTTCATGAGTTCAAGATTTGCATTGGAGTCTGTACTGACAGCTCAGAGCCTGGAGCCTGTTTCAGATTTTGTGTTTTCCCCCTCTCTCTCACTCTGTCTCTGCCCCTCCCCTGCTCATGCTCTGTGTCTCTTTCTCTCAAAAATAAATAAACATTTAAAAAATGTTTAAAAAAAAAAGTAGACTTTAGAGTAGTACAATAAAACAAGAGACACTGGGGCGCCTGGGTGGCGCAGTCGGTTAAGCGTCCGACTTCAGCCAGGTCACAATCTCGTGGTCCGTGAGTTCGAGCCCCACGTCAGGCTCTGGGCTGATGGCTCAGAGCCTGGAGCCTGTTTCCGATTCTGTGTCTCCCTCTCTCTCTGCCCCTCCCCCGTTCATGCTCTGTCTCTCTCTGTCCCAAAAATAAATAAATGTTGAAAAAAAAATTAAAAAATAAATAAATAAAAGAAGAGACACTGAATCAATAAGAGGCAGATGATAACAAAGAAACAGACAAAGGTAAGGTGGATAAGGCAGAAGTCAATCAAAGAAATTACAGGGCTAAGAAATGTAAATATCATTATGTGAACTGGTAGAGTGAAAGTATCATAGAGGAACAGGTGTCTCTGATTTCCCAAGGCATGAAATATGAAGGTTTTGTTTATGTTGTTTTGTTTGCACAACAGAAACACAATCATTCTTGGTCTACATGAGATTCTTCTCCTGTTTTATTATTTTTTCTTCTTCATTCACTCTTTTTTTTTTTAAGTTTATTCATTTGCTGAGAGAGAGAGAGAGAGAGAGGAAAGAGAGAGAGCAGGGGAGGAGCAGAGAGACAGAGAGAGAGAGAATCCCAAGCAGGCTCCACATTGTCAGCATAGAGCCTGATAAGGGACTCGAACTCACAAACCATGGGATCATAACCTGAGTGGAAATCTAGAGTCAGACTCTTGACCAACTGAGCCAGCCAGACACCCCAACAAAGCTCATTTCTATTCTACACACATTCTATTTTTATTTACTATATACACTTGGTAATATATGTATTATTGAATAATGTAATGCTGTTTTGTATATGTATGCATTTTAATTTCATATGTGGTGTTAGGCTATAAATGTTCTATTTCTTTTTTTTTTTTTTTAATTTTTTTTTCAACGTTTTTTATTTATTTATGGGACAGACAGAGACAGAGCATGAACGGGGGAGGGGCAGAGAGAGAGGGAGACACAGAATCGGAAACAGGCTCCAGGCTCTGAGCCATCAGCCCAGAGCCTGACGCGGGGCTCGAACTCACGGACGGTGAGATCGTGACCTGGCTGAAGTCGGACGCTTAACCGACTGCGCCACCCAGGCGCCCCTATATGTTCTATTTCTTATGCTTTTCCACCCAACATTTTAGGATCTATTTATGTTGCTATATGCCTAGTTCATTGATTGTAACTCCATCATGATGCCACATTGTTTTTATCTTTCTTTTTACTTATCCATTTCCATAATGATAAACATCTAGTTTGCTTCTGTATGCTTGCTACCACACACACACAAAAGACAGCAATTGGCTATGCAAAACTTTCTCTATAAATACCCAGTAATAGCATCTTTGGATAATAGATTACATACATACTTTACTTCATCAAAACATGTAAAATGTATCTCATGAAGAATTATACCAGTTTACATTGTGACAGGCAATGAGTAAGGAACTGTCTTTTCTCACATCCTGGCCAATATATAGGTACTTTCTAAATTTCAATAATTGGATGCTTATAAATATCTAATTGTCATATTAATTTACTTCTATCTGATTAGGTATAAGCTTAATCATCTTTTCATATATTTGTGAGCCATTTAAATTTCTTTTCCTTCTTCAACAATTTTAACACTCAGTTTCTTGTTTTTCTTATTGATTTGCATGAGTCTTATTGATTGATTTATTGATTTATTGATTTATTTTCTTCTTTGGATGAGTCATATTTTAGATATTAAGTCTTTATCATTTTTAAAACAATGACTGCTACAGTTTTAGAACAGTACCAATTCCAGCCTGTACTCATATTCCCAAAGTGGTCCTTTTTTGAACGAAAGTCCTTAATTGATGTGTTCAATCTCTCATTTTTGCTTTAAGGTATGTCTTTTGATTTAAGGAATTTTTCACTACAAATTTCTAATTATTTGTAGTTTTACTTTTCACATTTTTGCTTTTACTTTATGTAAGTATGCCTTTTTATATGTCAACAAATTTATTTTTCCTGTATAATGAGCGAGCTATCTCTAAATCATTATATTTGCTGCTTTAAATAAATATTTTAATGACCCAATAAAATACAAAAATAGGAAATTTTGGAATATTTTAGAAGCAAAAAAGAAAAATAATGTATAAGAATTATTGCAGCAAATACAGAAGGAAATGTAGCTTTGTTTTGTTGTGTTTTGTTTAGATTATTAAGTAGGTAGTTTTTGTTCTAAGAAGCAGATACTTGTCCCTTTCCTACTTTATACAATGACAGAAAAAAATCATTTTATCTTACCCTGAAATCACAAAAATAAGTTTAGAAAAAAAATAGTTTTAAATGATAATAAGGACAAAAAATATAAATGGCAAAATGTAAGGTAAGGTGCAAATTTGGATGATTCAAGCAAAAGTTTTGTTTGATTTTTAAACTTCTATTATCTGTATATTTTGTATTTAAGAGATGAGTTTGGGACTTTACTGAAATAATTACTCTGATTCTTTATTTTATTTTACTTATGTGGAATCAGACTCCAGGGAAGAGATTTTTATATATCTATTTGGGTAAACTTTCTAATACTTAAACTCATTAACTGAAGCTTAACATTTTACTTCTAGCTCAATTCCCCAAGCATATTTTAGCCCTGCTAATGGAGTTGTTTACCTACATAGAACAAGTCTCAAAGTCAGAAAGTTCATAAGAATTAGAAACTTTAAATAATATAACCTAACTATATACATTATTAGCAAGGAAACTATGGTAATTCTACATGTAATCAGATTTTTAAAAACATTTTATCTGAAACATATAGTAATGAGAAAAAAGTATTTTACCTCAATTATCTGAATAATTGGCTCTATTTTCCTCTTCATTTTGCTGGTTTAGACTTGTCCGAAGACAACAGAATAAATTTATGATAATAGAATTTTGAGCAAAAGCAGGATTTAAGAGATTTGAAAGAGTGTCATTAATTGAAATACTGCAATCCCCAAAGAGCTAAATCTTTTCAGAGACTGCATTTTTCTTCTTCTATGACATAACTATAACAAATTTATTTCACTGCTCTGGGTAGAAGAAAATCCTTCCTTAATTTCAAAGTGAGCACAGTCTAGGGCTTCATAAAGTCAAGTGGAATGTTGTCAATTATTTAATTAAATGTTTCCATCATGGGACATAGTGGAGAAGTCAGAATATAAAATTTGCCCTAGGCACAAATAATTCACTTGCCTGACTTTGGAGTTTGTTAGGTAATTAATAATGACTTGACTGTACTGTGTAGTCCTAGCTCAAAACTGCATTTTGTTGTTGTTTTGCATCAATAGTTTTATGATGAAAAAACTGAATTATTTCAATTTGCTAACTAGTGTAGTGAAGCAATTATAACAATATTTGCTAAATGACTAGTATGTGAAAGCACATTAATAAAGGGAGAGGAGAAGAACAGAAAAGATGACCTCAAAAGAATTTATAATCTAATGGTGGATGGACAAGGAAATAGTGGAACAGAATGAGCAAAGGTGATGGAAAAGATAATTGCTAAAACTGTGTATGGAATTAGCCATCTTGAGAGCTGTGTTACATTGTGTTAACATTTGTTTTGCAGTGTAACTAATAAATACAGCCACAACTTGGTGGTGGATGTTAGAGGATATAACCTTGGTTAGGTGATGAGAGTGTGAAATTCCACACACAAAAAAAAACAATCTTTAAATTTTGTTTCATCAGCAAAGCCCATGGTTGAGTGCCCTACTGCTTCTAGAAATGAAAAACAAAACAAAAAAAAAAAAGATGTAATGTATAATTATCTTTGCCAGGAGGAAATGTTCTACCCAATTCTGGTATTCCCAGCAGGAGGAGGAAGTCTCAACAGAGTTCAGAAATATAAGGTCTTAAGAAATGTCTACTACACAAGATGTTATTTATAATTGACTCCTAGACGAAACAGTTGAGTTGGATCTTGCTTATTTAATTCCTGGTGACATTGTGAACCTCAGTTATGAACTATGACTTTCACTTGCAATCTCTCTAGATTTCAAGTCCTGTCTCTCACTACCAATAGAGTATATTCTCATATTGAGTAATCTCTGAGTTACAAGTAAGTATTCCTCAGGGTAGATAATTTCCACACTGGAACTACCAAAATGCAATCCACCCTGGTGATTCTCAATCTAAGCAGGCTGTATTCCCATTCCATGCCTTTGGAGATTGTTGTTAAAACAAGATTAATTGCATTAAAGTGACCCTGTCAAGTTCATAAATATGTCATAGAGGGAAAAAAAAAAAAAACAATAAGTATGGATTAAGGTACATGTAATGGAAACTTGTTTAAAAAAAAAACTTGATCATAATGTTATACATTATACATAAGTCTATCTATGCTCACTATATCTTTTAGATGTAATTTTTAATGATGTCCCCAAATGCTTATAACAGGGCTCTTTGGCATTTCAAAACTATAGTATTTCTGCCAGTCTTGACATTCTAGAACATTTCTTCTACTACACAGTAGGACACATTTACTATTTTCTAAAGCCATGTAAAACTAAATGCTCTCTGTTCACAATCGACCCCTCTATTAATCCCCAGTAACAAACCACCCTCCTCAAGGTAAATCCTTTCCTGAAAGCAAAATATGCAAACTGGCAGCTCACAGTTCACATGTGGTAATGCTGGCCAGCAAACCCATATGGCAACAATCTGCTGAGGTGAATCACAACTAATCCATTTATATGTAACACCTGCCCACTGGTTTTCCACCTCCCTCCCCCCATTTTGGATTAAATTGTGCCCCCCACCAAAAGATATGTTCAAGTCTTAACCACCAATACCTGTGAGCATGACCTTATTTGGAAATAAAGTATTTGCAGATGTAATCACTTTAAGATGAGGTCATACTGGATTAATGTGGGCCCTAATTCCAATGAGTTGTGTCCTTGTAAAAAAAACAGAGGAATTTGAAGATGTAGGAACACGCACAGGAAAGAAGGTGATGTGACAATGGAGGCAGAGATTGGAGTGATAACAGCCACAAACCAAGGAATAGCAAGGTCTGCTGGTAACCACCAAAAGCTAAGAAAAGGCGGAGTTAATCCTTCCTTACAGCCTTCAGAGGGAGCAAGCAAGGCCTGGGGTGGGGGGAGAGTAACAGCCGTCTTCAGTCCAAACCAGGAACTGACCTGTGTAAGAGATGGATTGCAATTTTTGCAAGGCTCAACTGACATCTGATTTTTCCTTGGACCCAGCGTTCCTTCAAAGACCCAACTCCTGGTAGGGCCTGAATGCCAATTTCTGTCTTCAGCTCTTAACATCCTCTATATTCAGTCATGAACAGACCAATATACTTTATTCCATAAAACTTTCAAAAATTTATACCCACATATTGTGATCATTATCTTTTTTGAACAGTTATAGCATTTGTTTATATTTAGTTAATATCATCCTTATTCTGGACTTTGAAAAGGAGCTGAGTATTTTCAATGAATAATGTCCTTTTCCCTTTTAGTTTTTTAGAAAACTAAAAACTTGAGCAAATAATTATTTATTCAGCTCCCTCTGTCAGCCTGGCACTTTGCTCCTCCCCTGTGATTCAGAATAAAATTAGCCTCTGCTCTAAAACAGGAATATAGATTATTGCAGTTTTATTTTAATAACCACTAAGTTTGATCTGGATTTCTTAGATCCAAATTTTTTCAACACAGGACAGGTAGGCAATGTCCTCAATATTTTTCTTTTTCTTTAAAATTTGTTTTATTGTGCTAATTTATTTATTTTTTGAGAGAGCAAGAAGGAGACAGCAAGCCAGGGAGGAGAGCAAAGAGAGAAGAAAGAAATCCCAAGCTGACAGCGTGGAGCCGATGCAGGGCTCGAACTCATGACTGTGAGGTCATGACCTGAGCCGAAACCAAAAATCGAACACTTAAATGACTAGGCCACCCAGGTGCCACCTCAGAAATAATTTTCTGATATGTTTTTTGCTAAAAATGTCAGTCAATTCTACCTTTTGTGAAGACATTCTACAAGACTTCTTGCCCTATTGGACCCAACCATGCCAAATACTCATAAATTTTTCCCCCAACTTGTCTAGACATAAAGTTAGGATTTTTACCTGCACTGGTTTCTCATACCTCATTCCTTTTTTCATTCTCTGGGATAAATTTTGTTTAGGATGTCATTTCTGCTCTGAAGTAATTTCTGTGCCTACCTATTTGAGTCATTATTTTGCTGTTTTTTATAAGTGACATTGTGAGTCATTTATGAGTATTTCCCAAACCTATAACTTTCATATAGAAATTTTATTCACTACAAAAAGAAGTACAAACATTAAAATGGGCTTGTAATGGGGGAAGGGCAATATTCACACATGTGGGTTTTAGCATACATGCCAGAGTTCAAAAACAGGTATCTTTAAAAAAATTTTTTTTAATATTTATTTACTATTGAGAGACAGAGAGACACAGAGCACGGGCAGGGGAGGAGCAGAGAGAGGGGGAGACACAGACTCTGAAGCAGGCTCCAGGCTCTAAGCTGTCAACACAGAGCCTGTAGCTGGGGGGGGGGGGGGGGGGGGCGCTCAAATTCATAAACGCTAAATCATGACTTGAGCCAAAGTCGGATGCTTAACTGACTGAGCCACCCAGGCACCCCTAAAAACAGGTATCTTTAAATTTAATGATCATTCAAAGTATTGAGTTTATTAATTATTTTAATTTGATTTTCAGAAAGAATTTATATTTGTCTGCTAGGGAATTATTAGTGTGCTTTTCTCTTCTTCTGTTTGTTCCTTCTATACAGATGGGATTTTTAGAAATATACAGAGAGAATTGGGAGACAATATGCAGATTAAGGCAAATTCAATCTCCATATCTTTTCATATGCTTGTATGAGTCTAGTAAAATCTACTGAGTCATTATGAAGTGTCAGGGACTGCACTAGGAAAGATAAAAATGGTACCATTCATGTCTTCTAGGTGCTCACTATGTATTGGAGAAAAAAATCACATAAAGCATGTGTTTTCAGAGATACAGATGATTTGGGAAATATGTAGGAAAAACACCAGACAGCCTATATAGATGGCACAGGGGGGCTCCAGATGAGGTCTTAGACAAGGAGATTGCCTAAGCCAAGGCTAATGCATTAGTTAGGGTTCTCTCCAATAGGAGAGATGATGGATAGATAGATAGGTAGATAATATAATAAAGAAATTTATTATAAGAAATTGGCTCATATGATTCTGGAGACTGAGAAGTCTCAAGATCCGCAGTCACCAAGTTGGAGAGCCAGGAGAGCAGAAGGTGTACGTCTAGTGTGAGTCCAAAGGTCTGACAAGATGGAGAGATGATAGCGTAACTTCCAGTCCAAGTCCAAAAGCAGGAGAAAACCTCTGTTCCAGCATGAAGCCAGTCAATCAGAGAAAAAACAGCCAGGCGGAGAAAGCATATTCTCCCTCAATCAGCCCTTTTGTTCTAGTCAGACTTATAGTGAATTGGATGAGGGCCACCCACACTGGGGTAGGCGGTTTGCTTTCCTCAGCCTACCAATTCAAATGTTCATCTCATCCAGAAACACCCTCACAGACACACCCAGCATAATGTGGAACCAAATATCTGAATACAACCTGGCCCAGTCCAGTTGACACATAAAATTCACCATCACTTCAAGTTATTCCAAAGATCTCATTTCCTGCAATGATTTTACAGACTCGGATATTGAATCAATATAAACCGATATTTACAGAGAATTTAAAATGTCTTTGATTTTTTTATGTTAATCATTTCTCTAGCAATAGGAATTACACAACAAACCTTTATTTATTCTGCATTCATAATATACGCACTAAAAGTGTAGAAAGGTAAGTAGTCATAACATGGAAACTTGCTTTACTCCCAATTTAAAGGAAAAAATGTTATCCAATGAAAAATAGCTGTAGATATATTTTACCTGTATATTAACTATTATTTTTATTCATCTATTACAAGCTCATAAAAATTGACTGTCTTGATAAACACTTGGTTGCTAGATCAATATTATTAAACATTTAGTATGGTTATTGATAAACATTAGTTTATCAACTAAATTAAAAACTTGAGGGGCGCCTGGGTGGCTCAGTCGGTTAAGCGTCCAACTTCAGCTCAGGTCACGATCCCGCGGTCCGTGAGTTCAAGCCCCGCATCGGGCTCTGGGCTGATGGCTCAGAGCCTGGAGCCTGCTTCCGATTCTGTGTCTCCCTTTCTCTCTGCCCCTCCCCCGTTCATGCTCTGTCTCTCTCTGTCTCAAAAATAAATGTTAAAAAAAAATTAAAAAAAAAAAAAACGAGTATGGCTTTGATATAATTAATTATATTGCAATTATATATATATGTATATATATAGTAGTTTAATGTTTAAGATCATTAGACATATATAGCAAATACTATTAAAATTATTCATTTTGCCTAAAATCATGTGTTTGTTCCACAGAAAATTTATTTTCTCTGAGGGAAAAAATATTTTACCATCAGTTGTAATCTATACTGTCATCTTGAGACACTTCCATGGATATGATATTAATAGGAGTTCTACAGAGTAACGGCCACCAAGTCAAACAGGAAAGTTCACCCACTATTGGTGTGATTTTTTTTTTGAAAAACATTTTGAAAAATTTGAAAATTTTTATTTTTATTATTAGTGAAAAAATATGGGGCACCTGGGTGGCTCAATTGGTTAAGCTTCTGACTTCAGGCTCAGGTCATGATCTCATGGATCGTGAGTTCAAGCCCCATGTCTGACAGCTCAGAGCCTGGAGCCTGCTTCAGATTCTGTGTCTCCCTCACTCTCTGCCCCTCCCCCACTCATACTTTGTCTTTCTCTCAAAAAAATAAATGTTAAAAAAAAATTTTTAAATAATGAAGAAGGAATAGCAATAAGGAAATAACATGATGATATAGTGTAGCAAATAATAATTCAGAAATATTAAGTAATTCAACCCTTATAATAAATTATCTGTCCTTTAAGACACATTTCTATTCACTGTTAAGAATGCCAAAATGTTGGGGTCCCTGCGTGGCTCAGTAGGTTAAGTGTCCAACTTGGGATCTCACGGCTTGGTTCATGGGTCCGAGCCCTGTGTTGGGCTCTGTGCTGACAACTTAGAGCCTGGAGCCTGCTTCAGATTCTCTCTCTCTCTCTTTCTCTTTCTCTCTCAAAAATAAACATTTGGGGCACTTGGGTGGCGCAGTCGGTTAAGCGTCCGACTTCAGCCAGGTCAGGATCTCGCGGTCCGTGAGTTCGAGCCCCGCGTCGGGCTCTGGGCTGATGGCTCAGAGCCTGGAGCCTGTTTCCGATTCTGTGTCTCCCTCTCTCTCTGCCCCTCGCCCGTTCATGCTCTGTCTCTCTCTGTCCCAAAAATAAATAAAAACGTTGAAAAAAAAATTAAAAAAAAAAAAAAACATTTAAACAAAATATCAAAATGTTACATGTATAAGTTATGCCGACATATTTGTCAGTTGGGTGTTTCTTACCAATATATTACCATTGCAGAAAACTAAACTGAAAATTATACAACTGCTTGGTGACATCCAAGTGCCAAGAATGTTACATTTTCATTTAGATGCTGACTATAACCATTAGATCATTAGAAAATGATTCATGGAAGGAAAAATGATGACCGGTTTCTATCCTTGTGATTTGGTAACCACCTTAAATCAAGAACAAAATTCTTCCATGAAGCCAACCCATGGTCTCTAGTAGGAGGCCTCTTATTGTTCTCTTCTCTCCCTACCTTCACATTTTTTTAGACTCATATTTTTTTCATTTGTTGAGAGCCCCTGCTATTGGTAATTGAACCTATTAGAGAGCCACAAATTGATTGTTAGTAGTGCTAATTTCTGCCTCTAGTTTACCCTTCAGTTTCAGTGCAACCATTTCAATTTAAACCACCTCTTCCTAGATTTGAGGTGTATCCATTACATGTGTGTGTATGTGTAGACCAGCTCCTCCTGTGTCCAGGCAGGAAGGTCATCCCTGTTCTCATGGTGGAGCAATCACTTTACTGAAGAAAGTGAAAAAAAAAGGCAGATAGTCCAAGTTATGTCCTACCTCGAATCTAGGTTCAGTTCTACATATTGGATGAGAAGGTTGCTGTGTGCGATTGATTACAATGGTGGATCCAACTGGGGAGAAATCTGTAAGTATAAAACAGTTCTTTTCCTTAATGAATTGCATCCTAATTAGGAACATAAAATTTTAAGCTTAAAAAAAAAAGGCAAGACAATTTGAGTAGTAATTATGCTTAGTGAAAGACGAGGTGTATACTAGAAAGGAAATGATAGACGGTTAAATGAATTATACAAAAGACTATCACAGTTAGGCAGCTTCCTGCTAGGGAAGTCAGAGAAAAAGTAGTTTTTGAATGCTTAATAGGGGAGGTGAATCTTGAAAAGACAAGGAAAAGGGCAACTTAGTAATAACAGAATGGGATATATAAATATCATGCACAGAGAAGACTCAAGGTTCCTGGACGCTGTGAAACCAACAAGTTTAGTTGTAGTAGTAGATGTTTAGGAATGAAGCAGAAACGAATGTTTAAAAACTAGACTGTGAATGGCATTAATGTTACTGAAGATTTATCTGCAATGGAGAGGTATGATCTCTAGAAGATTTTTGTCTCCTGGTGATTGGAATACATGGATGGAGAATTTGTAAAGGAAAGAGGAAGATGGACTAGAGCAGGGATCTGCAAACTCTGGCCCATGACCCAATCCAACCTGCAGCTAATTTTGTAGATCAAGTTTGGAACCCAGCCACACTCATTTGTTTAGGCATTGTCTAGCTGCTTTTGCACTAACAATGGTGGAATTGAGTAATTGTGAGAGAGACCCTATGGCCCCCAAAGCCTGAAATATTAACTCTTCTCTACAGAGAAAGTTTTCCAAGCCCTGGACTAAAGAGAAGAAAACCAGTTTGGATGTAGATTGGTGAATAGATAGATGGATTAATGAATGAGCATTTAAGTGTATGGTATTACATGTATGACATGATAGAGCATAAAGGAAGAGTTTCTGAGGGAAATTATGAATCTGAGTCCAATTAAATTGAAGTTTATAGATAAGAAACTAACACCTCAAAATTCGATTTTTTTAAATTTTTTTTAGAGTTTATTGATTTATTTTGAGAGAGAGAGTGAGCATCAGGGGTGGAGGGGCAGAGAGAGAGTGTGAGAGAGAGAATCCCAAGCAGGCTCCACTTTGTCAGCATGGAGCCTCATATGGGCCTCAAACTCACAACTATGAGATCATGACCTGAGCCGAAGTCAGACACTTAACTGACTGAGCCACCCAGGTACCCCAAAATTAGATCTTCTGTTAAGCATTGCCCAGTGCACATCTGGGTCCTTGTGAAAATATATATGCATGTAAATGGAACATAGTTCTTTCCTTGGAGAAACTTCATTTCCAATAAGAAACACATCTTGCTTTAATAAAAAAGAGTGGTATATAACAAAATACAATGAAATTCTAAATATTTGGTACAAACTCCAAGTGCTTTTTAACTTTGGGAAAAAAAAGTACGCAGTTAGGGCTTTGGTCACCAAAACAAAACAAAATAGGAAATTGGGAAAACAAAGTCCTTAAAAATATTTCAGGCTCTGGTCCAATGTGGATATCATGTGCTGTGTTACCTAAAATGCTTGCTTGGACCTATTAGTTTAATGTGAATTGCTTTTAAGCAGAGCAACAAAGTCTAAATAACTTGAGAAAACTGCTCCAGGTGGAATATTTTGTTTCTTCAGTTCATCTCACCAACATTTCTCAGTCTTTTATGTGTTTTTCTGGCAGGTCCACAGGGGAACATGGCTTCTAGATACAGTAGTTTGCAAGCCTAGATCGTTTAGTGCTTTGTTTAATGCTTCTTTTAATCAGTCCAGTTTCTTCCTGTTCTGGTTTTTGTGTAATCATTATGAGTAATGGGTGAAATTATGAACTTGATTCAGAATTTCCCATGAATTTTCAGCTCTATTCTATTTCCCTAAAATGAGTTTTGCCTTACCTCTTGTGGTTGGTCACTGAAGGGGCATTACAAATGCATTTTTAAAAATTGTAATGGAGTTTACAGAACTCTATAAAATTTACCTCGTAAGGGATTCCATAATTAAGTTTAGCTCCAAGGTTGTGCTCTAAATTGCCTTCCTTGACAGTGTACTACATTGCTAAGCTCTCTATCCTAAAATGGATTTTCATGAGAAGACTGAGAAGTCTTGTATCATTGTGTCCATTTGCTTGAATATTACATCAGCATTGGCAAAACCACTAAATATATTGACAAGGGGAGTGAGAACTCAATGATAAGTATTGATTAATAAGTCATTATTATTATTTATTACAATTACTCAAATAAATAAGTTCTTTACTGAGGCTGGAACTTGCATCATATACCATTGATTTAAGAATCACAAGTAAAAAAGATAATTATTTTTAATTGATTATTTTATAATCATTTATAATGCAATGGTCATTATAAAGAATTTGGAAAATACTTAAATTTGGAAAGAAAAATAGCAGAATATCATCATTCATAACACTACCATTCAGAAACACTGTTGATATTAAAAATAATTCCCATATGCAATTTTCGTATTAAAATATGTAAATTTAAAGGGATATCCAGAAATATATACAGACACATAAATCTATTTTATAAAGCTTGAATTACACTGCACATACAATATCATCTTGATTTTTCAGTTAGCTTTTGACATTTTTGGTAACATAATTTTAGTGACTGCATAAAGCTTTGTATTTTAAATATAGCATAATTTAGAATATTCCAAATTTTCAAATATTCCAAAATGCAAGCAACATTTTGCAGAAAAAAACTTTCTGAATTTTCCTTGTCACCAAATCGAATAAGCTTACTCATGTTTTCTTTTTTTTATTCACCTTTATTAAGATAAAATTCACATTGCATAAGATATACCTTTTAAAGTGTACAATTTGATAATTATTGGTGCCTTCATGGATTTGTGCAATCACCACCACTAGTATTTCAGAACATTTTAATCACTCCTCCCCAAAACACTAAGTACCCATTAGCCATCACTCCTCAACACCTCCTCACTTCAGAACCTGGTAATCTACTTGCCGTTTCTATGAATTTGACCAAATCGATAAAGCTCTAGTGTAGTAACAGAGAATTAGAGCTCAAAGAACTGCAAGCCTCAGACCCTATTAAAAAAGAGTCTCTAGAGAAACCAAAGTTAAGAGAAGAGACCAAAACAATGACACAGAGGCAATTTTAACCTCTGAAACCATGCTTATGGCAAACAGTAAATACAGTATAACTCCCAGCCAGATAAACATTAAATCTCACACTAAAGGTTTATCCGCTTCAGTTCCTTTAACCCAACACATCACATCTACTTTTGAGGAGCAACAACAAAATTGCAAAGCATACTAAAAAGGCAAGAAATATTGTCAGAAGATACAAAACAAGTATCAGAACCAGATTCAAGTATTGCAGAGATTTCTAGAATGATCAGACCTGGAACTTAGAAGTAATTATGATTAATAAGCCAAGGGCTCCAATGGAAAAGATGGGCCACATGCAAAAATAAGTGGATAATGTAAGTGGAGATGGAAAGAATCAAAGAAAAAAGGATCGAAAAGAAATAATACAAATCAAAAGCACTGCCACAGAAATTAAGAATGCCTTTGATGGGCTCATCAGTTCCCTGGAAATGTCCAAGGGAATAATCAGTGACTACAAAGATATGTCACGGATACTTTCCAAACTGAAAAGAGAAAACAAGGCTAAAAGAAAAAATAAAATGGAACAGAATGGAATATCCTAGGACAGTGCAACAACTATACAGAGCCTAGCAGATGCATGATGGGAATATTAGAAGGCGAAGAGAGAAAGGAACAGAAATATGTGAAGAAAAGCACCTGAAAATATTCTAAAATAATAACATACATGAAAGCACAGACTCTAGAATCTCCGAGAACACCAAGCAGGAAAACCAGCAAAACTTCCACACCTAGGCATATCATCATATCAGACAGAAACTACAGAAGATCAAACACAAAAATCTTGACGGAACTCAAAGACATATGAGAGGTTCAGTCAGTTAAGCAACCGACTCTTGATTTCAGCTCAGATCAACATCTCAGTATTCACGAGGTCAAGCCCTGCATTGGGCTCTGCACTGACTGAGCAGAACTGCTTGGGATTCTCACTTTCCTTCACTCTCTGCCCCTTCTCCACTCTCTCTTGCTCTCTCGCTCTCTCTCAAAATAAATACATAAACTTTAAAAAAAAAAATCTTGAAGGAATCCAGAAGGGGGAAAATCCTCACCTATAAAGGAATAAGAAGAAAGATTACATTGGACTTTTCTTCACAAACCACGCAAGCAAGAAGAAAGTGGATGGCAATAAAGCTTTGAAAGTGGAAAACCATCAAACTAGATTTCTACATTCAGAGACATTATCCTTCAGGAGTGAAGGAGAAATAAAGACTTCCTCAGACAAGCAATAATTGAGGAAATTTCTCACCAGTAGACCTGCCTTGCAAGAAAAGTCAAAGTTCTTCAGAGAAAAGAAAAATGATGTAAGTCAGAAATTCAGATCTACATAAAGAAAGGAAGAGCATTATGGAAAAAATAAATGAACATAAAATAAAATCTTTGATAATGCTTATTCTTTTTTTAGTATTTTATGTTTGTTTGTTTGTTTGTTTGTTTGTTTGTTTGTTTTGAGAGAGAGAGAGACAGAGAGAGCAAGCCAGGGAGGGACAGAAAGAGAGGGATAGAGAAATACCAAGCAGGCTCCATGCTGTCAGTGTAGAACCTGATGCAGGGCTCAAAATCATGAACTGTGAGATCATGACCTGAGCCAAAACAGATTCAGACGTTTAACCAACTGAGCCACCCGGATGCACCAATAATTATTTTTAACTGATCTAGTAAATAGTAATAGTTTGATTAAAATAATAATAGCAACAATGGATTGGTATATTATAGCTATGGAAAAATGAAATGAATGATAGTATAATAAAGGAGAGGAAGCAGAAATCAGGAAAAGTCTGTCATAAGGTGCCCATCCTGCCTGTGAAGCATTGCAGTGTTATTTGAAAACAGACTTACATTAGATGTAAATATATATGGTAAACTCTAGAGAAACCACTGAAAAAAATCTGAAAAGGAAGTATAATTTATATGCTAAGAGAAGAGAGAATGTGGAATCATGTAAAACATTCAGTTAAAGCCACGGAAGATGGAAAAAAAGTGAAAGATTAAAAAAAAGAAAAATGAATAGAAAACAATTACATATGGTCAATATTAATCCAACCATATGAATCATTATTTAATATATAAATTATCTAAATATAGTAATTAAAAGATGAACATTTCCAGGCTGGATTTAAAAAAAAAGGCCCAACTATAGGTTGTTTACAAGAAATCCACTTTAAGCACAAACACACAGAAATATTAAAAGTAAAGTGGCAAAGAAAGATGTATCAACACTAATCAAAAGAAAGCTGAGTAACTATCATATTTTAGACAAAGTAGGCTTCAGAAAAACAAAAATAACCATGGATAAAGAGGTCAATTCTCCAAGAAGACATAACAAACCTTAATGTATATGCACCTAACAAGAGAACATCAAAATACATGAGGCAAAACTGATAGAACTAAAACGAGAAACACACAAATCCACCAGTGTAGTTGAAGACTTCAGCACCACTCAATCAGTAATTGGCAGATCCAGCAGACAGAAAATCATTAAGGACATAATTGAACTTAAGAGGACCATCAATCAACTGAATGTAATTGGCATCCATAAACTACTCCATCCAATAACAGCAGAGTATACCATCTTCTCAAACTCAGATAGAACATTCTCCAAGACAGACTATATTCTGAACCATAAAACACACCTTAACAAATTTAGGAGAATAGAAATCATACCATGTATACTCTCAAACCGCAATGGAATTAAAATAGAAGTCAATAGCATAAAGATAGCTGGAACACCCCAAAATATTTCGAGATTAAACAACACACTCTAAATAATACATGGAAAACAGAAATATGGACAAAATATTTTAAATATTTTAATTAAATATTAATGAATATTCAAATGAAAATGAAAATACAGTTTCTCAAAATTTGTGGAATGGAGTGAAGGCAGTGTGTAGAGAGAAATTTATAAAATGGAATATATATATTAGAAAGAATACCTAAAAATGAGAATCTTAGCTTCCACTTTAGTGAACTAGAAAAAGAAGAGCAAATTAAAAACAAAGTAACCAAAAGAAAAGAAATAATAAGAATTAGAACAAGAATCAGTAAAACTGAAGACAGCAAATCAATTATAGAAGATCAGTGAAACCAAACATTAGTTCTTTGAAAATACCAAGAAAGGGGCACCTGGGTGGTTAAGTGTCTGACTTTGGCTCAGGTCATGATCTTATGGTTCCTGAATTCAAACCCCACGTCAGGCTCTATGCTGACAGCTCAGAGCCTGGAGACTGCTTCAGATTCTGTGTCTTCCTCTCTCTCTCTACCCCTCCCGTGCTATGCTCTACCCCTCTCTGTGTCTCTCAAAAATAAATAAACATTAAAATATTTTTTAAATAAAAGAAAATGCCAAGAATATTGATAAATGTCTAGTGAAGCTAACAAAGAAAAAAAGAGAGAACAGACATAAATTACAAATATCAGAAATGAAAGAATGGTCACTACTACTGATACTATGCATGGCCATTAATAGGATAATAAAGGAATATTAACAACTCTATGTCTAGAAATTTGATAACCTAGTTGAAATGAACCAATTCCTTGAAAAACATACTTTATCAAACTCACAGAAGGAGAAATAGATATGACTAAAGCTGTATCTATTAAGGAAATTGAATCAATAATCAATAATTAGTCAACTCCCAAACAGCATCAGTCCCAGATGAGTCAATTCTACCAAATATTTATGTAATAATGATTCCAATTTCCTACAGTCTGTTACAGAAAACAGAAGTGGAGGGATCACATCCTAACTCATTCTATGAGACCTACATTACCCTAATACCAATCCAACTGAAGACCTTAAAAGAAAGGGACACTATAGACCAATATATCTTCAAATATGAATGCAAAAATCTTCAACAAAACACTAGTAAACTGAATTCAACAGAGTGTAAAAGTAATTATACACCATGAACAAATGAGATATATTCTAAGTATGCAAGACTGAAACAACATTTGAAATAAATTAATGTAATCCTACACATCAAGATTCTAAGGAAGAAAAATCATATGATCATTTCAATAGATGTATCAGAAACATGTGATATAATCCAACATTCATTCAAAAAAAACACTTAGAAAACTAAAAATAGAGGCGAACTTCTTCGATTTGATAAAAAGAAAAGAAAACAAAACAAAACATCTATAGGAACCTATATTTAACATCATACTTAAGGGTGAGAAACTAGATACCCGTCAGATTAAGAACAAGTCAAGGACATCCCCTCTCACTACTTTTGCTCAACATCATAGTGGAAATTCTAGTTAATGTAACATGGCAAGAAAAAGAAATGAAAGTAAACAGTCTTGGAGGGAAGAAATAAAACTGGTTGCATATGCCATCTATGTAGAAAATCCCAAAGAATTGACAAAAACTTCCTGTAACTAATAAGTGTTAGTAGTAAGTTTGTAGGATACAAGATTATTTCCATATTTAGGAAAATATATTCACTTAAAAATTAAATGCTGCTACATTTCAGAATATGTGTTGAAGATATAGAGGTAGCTAGAACACTCTTTGGTGCAAAGTTATCAAACTGTGATAGTTATTAAACTATAGGTGGCAAACAAATCTCTTGAACAGCTTCTTTAAAAAACTATGGCCAGGGGCACCTGGGTGGCTCAGTCAGTTAAGCATCTAACACTTGGTGTCAGCTCAGGTTATGATCTCATGGTTCATGGGATGAAGCCCTGCATTGGGCTCTGCACTGACAGTGGGGAGCCTGCTTGGGATTCTCTCTCCCTTGCTTTCTGCCCCTCTCTCATTCTCTCTCTCTCGCTCTCTCTCAAAATGAATAAACTTAAAAAAATGTCCAGACCCCATGACTAGCATCTTGGACTATGTTGTGACAATTTAGCTCGTCTTCAGTTTTTATAAGTACACGTATATGGCTGGGACACATGGCCAACTAAGACTCTACTTCTAGAAACACTGGTCTTAGGAAAGACATGGCCTCGGAGTTCTATAGCATCCACACTTTATTCTAGGTATGTGGCTTCCCAAAGTGCGATTTGAAGAGACTACAAAAGGGATCACCAAATGATTTTTAAGCAGAAATATGGGAGTCTCAGATTTCTGCTTTAAAGGGCTTGCCATTTGGAAAACACATTAGCAAGACTTAAACCTGGAGACTTTTGCAACTGTACAGCATGATTGATTTCTAAAGTCTTCCTAAATTAAAAAAAAATTTTTTTTACTTTTTTTTAATGTCTATTTATTTTTTGAGAGACAGAGAGAGACAAAGCATGAGCAGGGAAGGGGCATAGATACAGAGGGAGTCACAGAATCCGAAGCAGGCTCCAAGCTCTGAGCTGTCAGCACAGAGCCTGACGCGGGGCTCAAAATCAAGAGCAGTGAGACCATGACCTGAGCAGAACTCGGACACTTAACCGACTGAGCCACCCAGGTGCCCAGGTCTTCCTAAATTTTTGTAGGAAGAAAACAGTTTCTAATTTAGATACCACTTAAAATTTCTTCCTATCCAGAAATTCATTATTTTATTGATTACTTTCTTTCTCTTGCTTATAATCATGTGTATTACTCATTAGGATAAAAGAATATTTGTTATTAACCAGCAATAAATGGCAATAAATGGGCTATAGCAATAAACGGGCTATATTTGGCTACAAATAATGGCTACATTTGGCTACAAATAACCAGCTATATTTGGCTACAAATAACAAAAAATATCATAATCACTTTCTCAGTGTCTCATATAATTAGGGTACCTCATTAGGGATACAAAACGCTAGAAGATCACAAGTTCAGGACAAGCGAGGATAGATAATTCATAGTAACAGGTGATATGCTAATATCAAATGGCTGGTACCAGGAGTAAGTGCCTTAGAGGGTTCCATATGCCAACTAAGGACCAGAGAAGAGGGTGACTGTCTGGAAGACATTCTGTCTTCAGCTGAGCCTTCAAAGGAAGCCATGTGAAGAAAAGAGGAAGGGGGTTTGTTTCTATTTGGGGTGACAGCAAGGAGAAACAGTCTGAAAGGGAAGACTGGTCCTTTTAAAATTATTTCTGTTCAAAACTTCTGGCTATACTGCATATGCTGTTTTCTTTCTCATTCCCATCATCCCTGTCCCCACATGACAGGTTGTAAAGAACAGTTTTTGTGAAATTCACCAACCATTTTAGCATGATGTAGATGAGCTCAAGTGGTGATAGAGATGCATCATTCAACAAGATTCATTTTTTTATAAATTTTGTCTTTGTTTCATTCATTTTTGTTTCCCAAGGCATAGAAGAGAGCCCAGCACATAGTAGATGCTTCATAGAACACCCATTGAATAAATGAATGAAGCCAAGAATTATTTACAAGAAGCCTTCTAATTGAAAGTTACTATAAATTTAAATCCAAATTTTAATTATATGAGGAAAATATCTGCAAATAAGAACACGTTGTATTAAAAGATACTTTAAATGCCAATGCCTAAAAGAAAATAGAACAACTGTTTCATTATTTTATTATTTTTAAATTTTTTTAACATTTGTTCATTTTTGAGAGACAGAGCATGAGTGGGTGAGGGGCAGAGAGAGAGAGTGACACAGAATCAGAAGCAGCTCCGGCCTCCAAGCTGTCAGCACAGAGCCCACAGAGTGGGGCTGGAACTCAGTGGGGCTGGACCGCGAGATCATGACCCAAGCTGAAGTCTGATGCTTAATCGACTGAACCACTCAGGTACCCCCTGTTTCATTATTTTAAGAGAGATTCCAAATTATTTTCCTATGGACCTCAAGATCGGCTAAATGTTTTTTAAAAAAACTGATAATTAAGAAAAAAGTGAACAGATGGCAGCAAAAATAGCCAAGAGAAAAATTATCACAGGTGTCTATCAATGAACAAATAACATTGTGCAAATAAGTAATTGCTGAAACCTTACTTGAAGGACTGAACTCATTGTTCTTTGGCAGGCCAAATTCTCTTTCACAGACCCAGCTCCCTTTGATGAAACTATTCATCCTCCCCATCCCACACCCAAAACAACTTAACTGAAAGAGGGAGCTTCGTTGTAACCAGAATCCCAATTTGCACACACTGGAATGTACTGAGCAATTCAGGGCTTTTATCTTATTTAACTACTGAGCTCGAGTTTATATTAATTCATAATTGTGATTCCACACTTCATGAAAAACATAAACAAAATTAGAAACTCTGGACAGCAAAGATAATAAATGTTCAAATGGTGCCCTACAGATTAATCACATAGATACAGGATTTCAAACATCAGCCAGTGTGTGGTTCCAAGTCTTTTGAAAAGAAATTGTTTCTCTGTGACGAGCTGATGTTAACATTTTAATTAATGGGAAGGTGTCAAGTAAAAAACTATTATTCTGTATTAATTTTTTTTTAACTCAAGCCACATTAGTCTTGTGTTTAAACCATATTTTCCATTAATAAATTTACTTTACACAGTATATGTAGCTTTCGAAATGTTGATATTTATTTATATCACTCACTAAAGCATATTCTGAAAATGGCGCTTTCTCCAAAGTGCAGACTGCAGTAAGTTTTATGTTAACTGAAATACTTAAATACCACTTCAAGGTCACAAGGTTGATTCTCATAATAGAAAGTCCTTTTGTTAATTTTACTTAAAAATTGAAGAACGCAAGTCCCATATAGTACTCTGGTTCATGCCCTGAGTATCGCAGTGGCAAAAAGTAACTCTTGCTTGATGTATCTTTATTGTTTCTCTGCCACTGTTATGGCTACTAAAAGGTCAGCCAGAGCTTATGGCACCAAAAGGTCATTTTTGTTATTCTAAAGAGAGAAGTTTTGACACATGATATATTATGAAGAGAACAGAGACACCAACTGATATACTGTAATGCTAATCATCCACATCTTTTAATTCTTTAAAAGAAAGACGAGAGAAAATCCCTTTGTTTTTATCTGAAAATGACTTTCAAACAATTCAGAATATAAAAGAAATGAGATGCACTCCCTCTGGCCCACTTAACAAATTTATAATTTGGGTAAATACAAATTAGTAATCTCAGTTTAAAGCATTAACTCAATTTAAAAGCCCATTTACATGAACTCCTTTAGTTTTTGCTTATCCACGATACTCATGCTTCTATTTTTATGAGTGTCATATCATGGCTTGAGGAAAGAATTTCTGAAAATTATAGGCTTATTACCAGAAGAAAGGGAAGTCAGTCCTTATGTTCTTCTTTCCCAGCCATCTTCTCCATTTTAAGACAAGGAACTGTGCAGAAATTTGAGCTTGGGTCTGTGAGTAGCCAATTTAGTGGCCATAAGAATGTTCTTTACAAACAACAAAGCAATAAATCAATGAGGTGAATTCTGTAATCTTATAGTTGCTGTGATTGTTAAATATATATCTGAGGAAAAAAAATTCCTGGATTTATTTCATTGAAGAACTAGTTGTATTACCACAATCTCTAAAGACCAAACTTGATGAAGAGATTTTAATCTGGACTCTCTGGATATACCTTTAGGAACTCTGTGAAGACTGGAAAAATACAAAAGCTTACATAGGCAGGAGCAAGTCTATACCTTTTGTTAGGTTTTCAAAAGGAACTATGACAAATTAAGAAATATTAGTAGCAGAGGTGTAATATGGAGGCCAGAAATTCCCAAACAGTCCAGTGTGCTCCCAATGAATCTTTTCTCCCTCATTCACAGAGGATACCTCCTTGAGTAATAATAATAACAGAATTTATAGCATGGCTATTTCAGACAGATACTGTGCTAAGTGATTAAATATTGCTTCATAAATTATTTTCAATTATTTTACATATTATCTTAATACTTACAACAACCCCGAGAGTTAAGTATTATGATCTCCATATTTTACATGAGGAAATCAGAGTTGTGTCCCTGACAGCAATACTTGAAAAAGACATCTAGAACTTACTTTTCAAACATTTTTAGCAAGTGAACCTTCTTCTCCAAATGAGTTACCATGGAACCACAAATATGATAAATGTACTTGTATGCATTTTTTAAAGTTTTAATAAACAATATTTTCTCTAAAGACAATGAGGATACAAAGGTTATTTTCAATGTATAAAATTATAAGCAGAGATTGCAAATGACAGCTAGCATCTTTATCAGTGATAACATCAAAATTATGTCTGTGTTTTATTTTGGGTTGCATCATGTAAACACAATTTTGCATTACATAGAACAATTGCAAACGATAGCAGTTTTTTAACAGCTCATCCTGCAATTTTGTGATGCTCTTCAATTTAACTCATCTAGAAGACTAAAGGAGAAGTAGCAGAAAATTGTTTCAAGGTTAAATCACTAACATTATCTAACATCTGCTCTCTATCCTTAATTGTTAATTTCTCAAGTTGAAATTGGTTGGTGAGCTGTTCGTCATCCATTTTAAATTATCTTTCTTTGAAAAATAATTTTCAAATGTATCTTTTACCCATTCTATGTTTAACAATGTCAGTTTCCAAAATTAGCTAAATCACTCTATCAAAGTTTTAAATCAGTAAATATATTCTGCTTGCATTTCCAATCAAAACTGGAAAGTTCTCTTTTGATTGCTAATACTGTATCTTCAGTTTTCATTATGTACAATGACACTGATATACTGCTAAATGGAGCTTTTTGATTTACTCCAAATATTAGTAATTTATACATGATGAGAAAGCCATGTTATATCTGAGACAATTATAATTAACAAAGTGTGTTTATTTGAAAATAGTGTTTCTTTGTCTCATTGGAAACATGTGTGCTAACACTTTGCCATGGAGCAGTCGATACATTTCCATTTTCTAAAAAGTGTATCGCTATAAATACCTCTGAAAAATATGTAATTGAAAGATTCAAATTTAATAAACTATATAATCTGTATGGAATTTATCTATTCCTTTATTGAAAAGTGATGCATCTTAAGAACAATTCTGTTTGTCTGTATACCAAACAACAAGGTAAAACCTGAATACATTTTTCTGCAATAAGTTTTAGAAAACCCCCTATTTCTACATTCTTTGACAGTCTCCTCTGTCATTACAGCCAACACTAGATCTTTACCAACTTATTTAATGATGTAATGAAAACTTTACTAGTCTATCTTATGCCTTTTTTAATGTTTTCAAGTAAACGACCTTTGTATTGGCCTGTGTGATGTATTATACAAAAATTATGGGAAAATCTGTAAAACCTCTCCCCTTTCCTAGTTATATTATTAAGGTTTCATGTGATATTAGACTTTGATTTAATAACATTTTGGGTGTGTACTCTTGGATTATCTCTAGATTATATCACAAGACAACAGTATCAATTGTATTTTCAACACTGCTTGTCCTCTTAACATACTTGTTGCAATGTCTATGGTGGAAGGATTAATAAGTATTTTTTCTAATAGTGTGTGACTCTTCCTCATCTCTGATAGATTACATTCGTTTGACAAAACTCATGAATGCCTGTCAACACACTGAAACCTTGTTGCATTCATTATTATGAAACTATATTGTTCAACATATACTGAAAGATTGTTGGGGCGCCTGGGTGGCTCAGTCGGTTGAGCGTCCGACTTCAGCTCAGGTCACGATCTCATGGTTCGTGGGTTCAAGCCCCGACGATCTCATGGTTCGTGGGTTCGAGCCCCGCGTCAGGCTCTGGGCTGATGGCCCAGAGCCTGGAGCCTGCTTCGGATTCTGTGTCTCCCTCTCTCTCTGCCCCTCCCCCATTCATGCTCTGTCTCTCTCTGTCTCAAAAATAAATAAACGTTAAAAAAGAAAAGATTGTTAATAATATCATTTTATGCTTATTTGTGCTTCAAAATGAAACATAGGGCAATATTGTAAAATGTTATTATGCTAGACTCATTTATCTTTTAAATTTTTTTTTATTTTTTATTTTTATTTATCTTTTGAGGAGTAGCTGCACCTGACGTAGGGCTCAAACTCATAACCCCGAGATCAAGAGTCACATGTTGTACCAAGGGAGCCAGCCAGGCACCCCTAGACTCATTTACCCTTTAAAAAGTAAGACAAGATAATGAATGACTTGTGTTTTCATTTTATTTTGTGTGAGTTTTTAGAACATTGCTTCATTAGATGTGTACTTATCAGTATTGATAATAATAGCTGCATATTTAGTTCATACATATAAATATGGTCCCACTAGTCCCATTTTGAACTGAAAATGCTGATCAAATCTATTGTTAAATTTATTTTTCAAACTATCGCTTTTTAATTACATAGTTTTAAAGAATATGATTTCACTTTACCTTGAGCCCGTGTAAAATTTAGAAATTCAAAAGTTAATACAAAAGCACACCAAATTGAACTCAATCATAAACATGAAAACCAGACAAGAAACGACAAAAACTAAATTTTGTGCTATCACTACCTGAGCTTATTGGGGTTAAATATCATTGTATATCCTCAGGATATAGGTCAATTTGTCATTATCACCAGAAAAAATAAATATTTATTGAGCACTTATATCATGTGCCAGGACTGTGCTTCATATTGGAGATAGAAAATGAAATTAAAACACACACACACGCATACACACAACAACAACAACAACAACAACAACAACAACAACAAAACAGTCTAGAGTCTCATCATGATGATAATTTAAACTTTGTGTCACCTCTGCACTATCTCCACAAATTATTAAACAGATTTTCATAGACTAAAAGGAAATAAAAATATATGTAAGTCAGTGCTATTAATATAAAGCAAGCTCTGCACACTAGTATTTTCAAGGGTACAGGATAGAGCAGAAAAAAGAAGTATATTGACTTCCATGTTAATATTTTCCTTTTTCTCAGTTCAGGTAATTAGAGATTTTTCTGAAACATAAGAGTAGTTTCCTCCTCCACATCAACATGCTGTTGAGAGAAAGGAAGTCATATTAGTTTGAGTGGTAGGACAAGAAAGATACTAGGATGAAATGATGTTTTCAGAGACCTGACTGCACCATTATGCTGAATAATTTAACCTGTACTTAACACAATGCTCAGGTAAATACACAAATGTGGACTCATCCAAAAACAAAAGTGTTCAAACTAACATACTAAGTTTCGTTGATCCTAAAAGAACAACAGGTTTTATTTCAGCGTTGTTCATTACAGGTTTGTTCTGAAGGGGAGAGGTGGCCAGACCTGTCAGGGGAGGGCCTTGTTTGGTCTCTTTGTGTGGTATTTATAGCCTGGTCTGGTTAATGTCAATCTTCACTTTATTGGTATTCTCTTAAATCCTGAAATTTTACCCAGACTTTTCCTTATAAGCCAAGTCTTCTCATAGAAAACTCTATGTATATTTTCAGCAATATAAAAGTTTCCTGGTTTTTCTTCACAACTTTTTTCTCTTATTTGTCCCTTTATTGTGATGCTTTGTGTAGATTTCACCAAGATCTCAAGTTCAGTTTGAGTATTTGCGTTTATATGCACGTGTGCTTTTTCCCCACTCTGTAGTAACAAAAATAAACAAAAATCCTTTTTCAGAGTCACAAAGACTGAGTCTTTTCTGATAGCCATTGTTGGTAATGGAAGTGGAAAAAACAATCAATCAACTCGTAGGGAGACAAGAGCTTGTGAGCAATGGCTTCTATATTAGAGGAATTTATTCCATTCTCCACTGGGATGTATAAAAACCAAATAATTCATAACATACAATATAAGAAATAAAATCATATTTTGTTTACCTATGCCTTTGACATCTTAAATCTTTGGCATTTCTTTTAAAAATAAGTACCTGGCTTACTCTTAATCCCTAATAGTTTCCTTAACTATCATTCCAAAAACACTTTATCTGTCTCCTCTACTGGTCTTAATTTTTATCACAATGGGATAATTGCTAAGAAAGCAGAGACTGTATGAATCTTTCTTTATACATTAGTAAAAGAAGGGGCACCTGGGTGGCTCAGTTGGTTAAGCATCTGACTTTGGCTCAGGTCATAATCTCACGGTTTGTGGGTTCAACCACCACCTAGGGCTCTGCGCTGCCAGCTCAGAGCTGGGAGGCTGCTTCAGATTCTGTGTCGCCCTCTCTCTCTGCCCCTCCCCTGCTCACCCTCTGTCTCTCTTTCTCTCTCTTTCTCAGAAATAAACATTAAAAATGTTTTTTAAATTAGACATTAGTAAAAGAAAGAACACAAATAAGCAATCCAACATAGAATCTGAAGACATAGACTTATTCTACCTATGTCACTTATTTAATGTCAATAATATATTGACATCCTTTTCTCAAAAAACATGGGGAACAGAGATTTTTTAGGAATATAATAAGCAGAAGTTAGAGGTGATTTCTTCCAGTGACACTGCTTAAACTACCAAAGATAAGCCTGCATTAAAGATAGCACAGTTCTGTGGAATTATCATCTGTGACAACAATACAAAATGTGTGTTTTTAAAGTTGTTGTTTTTGAAGTGGTGGGTGAAGGCTGAGAAAAAAGGTTAACATGAAAATGTCTTATTTAATTACATATGATAACAATAGCAATAAAACGCTTAAAGATATTTCTACTTCAACTCTTGAACATCCAAGAACTGCTAGGTCTTTAAAAATGAAACCAAGAAAGAAAATATTCATATTCTGTGCAAAATATAACAAAGGATTTACTTTTTTTTTTTTTTCAACGTTTATTTATTTTTGGGACAGAGAGAGACAGAGCATGAACGGGGGAGGGGCAGAGAGAGAGGGAGACACAGAATCGGAAACAGGCTCCAGGCTCTGAGCCATCAGCCCAGAGCCCGACGCGGGGCTCGAACTCACGGACCGCGAGATCGTGACCTGGCTGAAGTCGGACGCTTAACCGACTGCGCCACCCAGGCACCCCCAAAGGATTTACTTTTATAGCATGTTGCCTTCAACATTTCTTTGTTTCCTTTTTCCTAAGTTTTAAAATCAGTATCTGTTCTTTGTTAGTTTTTGTGGCTGAGTTTTGATAGCTACCTTTGAGAGCTATTCCTATTTCTATTGATGAAACAAATCAAGGTCTTATTTCTGATTTTTTCATGGTTAAGTTTTTATATTTCATGTTATTGAATATTTTAAGCTACAAATTATAATATATAATGTCAATGAGTTAATGAAGGGACTTTCCAATAAATAGATTAGCAGCTTCCCTGTTTTTTAGGGGGGGCAGGCTTATGATTATTATTATTATATGATTTGTCATTCTTATTCATGCATTCCGGTCTGAGAGATTCTTGAGATTTCTTTTTGTTTGTTGGTTGGTTGGTTGGTTGGTTTGTTGGTTTTTAAGTCTCTCTCCCGGGGATTGCAACTTGTCTGTCTAGGGACAATAATAATCGTTTTTTACTGTAACTGTCTTTATGGCCCTAAAAATGAATATCTTTTCACTGACTAATTTTAATACTGGACCTTACCTACCTCTTATATGACTCAGACACACAAGTGTAATATTTGCCTATCCATTCCCATCCACCTCTTTTAGTTGTTAATGCATTTCATAATTTCCTCCCCTCTGATTGAATTAGTTCTCTGATTTAAGCTACAAATTATTATATCATATAATGTCAATGAGTTAATGAAGGGAGTTTCCAATAAACAGATTAGTAGCTTCCCTGGTCTTTTCTTCTGATCCTCAATCGCTTTTATCTCAAATGCCGTGTGTTTTTGGTTTTTTTTTTCAAATGTAGTACTATAGGTGTGGTAAAAATACCTAAGTTGGCATTTATCCTATGATTACTTTATCCTAACTCGATACATTTACTCTACTACCAACCAGACAGTAAATTATTACTGGTTTAAAGCCCTTTCTTTCATGATGTGTTTGATAGCTCCATATATAGACCAAGTCCTAAGTTGTCTGTTGTGCAATACACAACATGCCAAAGATTGCAAATATTCGTTGTTAATTTTATAAAATAAGTCTTCATTCGCCAAAGATTTTACAAGTAAATTTCTTAGTCATAAACTCTTCTCTTGCATTTAAACATAAATTGCTTTACTTTTAAAATCACTTTTCAGAAACTTGTAAATTGAACCATATTCCTAGTTAGAAATCCCAAGTAAGTAAGCTTAAATGTAGCGGAGCCATAAAGAAAATTGTAGAGAACAAAGTTGTGTAGTTGTTCTCATGTTATGAACTTTGCAGCTATTACCAGAGGTCCAAAGCTCTAGGCAATGTTTGAATAAATTGTAATTTTAATATATCTATATCAAATTCAAAGGACTATAAATGCTTTCATGATTGGCAAAGTCGAAATTTATTGAAGATATTATACATTCTTAACAGTTTTAGCTTTTATATTTTCTCAATTAATATGCACTGAGAACTTCTTAGGATCAAGTGGGATTTTTTAAAATTATTCTTTTAAGAGCAGTTTTTTTTTATTTACAAAGTGTGGGAACCACTTATTTAAAATTCATATTGTTGATACAGACAATGTACTTGAAAACAGTATTTTACTGATGAGTGAGCAAAACTATTGCTAATCTCCAAGTTCAAAGACACTGCTGCAGGAACTCATGCTCTGCTTTGGGAATCCGATTAGCTGTAGAGATCAATAGTGTCCAGAAGCGGTTTTCACACTATCCATAGCACATTTGGACCTAGAGGCTCTGGTTACAGAAATTGATGTACTTGGTGAATGACTTTCCATCTCCGGTCTGAGAGATTCTTGAGATTTCTTTTTGTTTGTTGGTTGGTTGGTTGGTTGGTTGGTTCGTTGGTTTTTAAGTCTCTCTCCCGGGGATTGCAACTTGTCTGTCTAGGGACAGCCCTGGCAGCTTGGGACACTTCCTGTCTGTCCACAGCTCTACTATAACGTTTCAAGTGGGTCTTAGTGTGTCAATGAGCAGAGCAGTCCGTAAAAAACAAATTTGTTCGTGAAAGATGTTTTTAAAAATCTTTCAAAGCACTTCAAAGAACACTTTGGCTTCCCCAAACCATTTGAACTAACACCTTTCCAGAATATTATCCATTAAAATTTCATATGGGGGTGCTGCCTCGCTCAGTCAGTAGAGCTTGTGACTCTTGATCTTGGGGTCATGAGTTCAAGCCCTACATTGGGTGCTGAGATTACTTAAAATTTTTTTTTAAATGTTTAAAAATTCATATGAAAAAGCCGGCAAAAAATGTCCTTTTCTAAAATAAACTCAAATGTTTGTTGAAATATTACCAAGTCTTACAACAAGAACATCTAAGTATGTATAGGTTTCACTGAGTGGAGAGTTGAGTCAACTGTATTGATAACCCAATACAAAGAAACACATATAATAGTCTAAAATATTAATTTTAGATATATCGACTCATACTGTACCACTGATTTTGATGACAAAAGAATTTCAAAACCTCAAGCGTGACACTTTCAGATTACATGTAACCTTTCGAAAACCAGTGTGACAAAACCTGTCATAATTGTATTTTATCATTGTCTGCAAGTATGTCTTTCTTTAAAGTTCACCTTTTCATGTATAATTATTTACACAAAAGCTTCTTATACAATATTTCTTTAAAACTTGTAAGTGTACCTTCATTCTTTTGCCCTAAGAACACTTCCCCTGCATCTCTTTGCCAGAGGTCTATTTTTCCCAAGGAACCACCTGCTACCTCCAAAGCTTTATTATAGTGCTGTATCAGTGAAACTACAAACTTCACCTGACTAAATCAAGGACAGCTATAAGTTCTATTTCTGTCAAGTCCCAAGAGCTGAGGTAAGAAATGGTTACAAGTCAGGGTAAAAAAATAGTAATAATAAAAGAGTAAAATTTAATCTGGAATTTTATTTCAGCTGAAAGTTATTTTTGATATTTGCCAGCCAGTCTGTCCGTTGAAAACATTTACTTTTTTCTAACGTTCATGTACACTAACCTTCCTTTCTTTCTGAAGAGCACGACCTGACACTTCTGCTCAAAATCTATATTTCCTGGAACTTCCTTGTTGCTCCTGGAAACCCATGTCATTCATTCTGTCTCTCACAGGCTGGATGCATTTTAATTTTTAAAAGGTCTTCAAAAATTGATTTATGTTTTCATTATGGAAATATTTCTTGTGGTTTGAGTAGAAAATAGAATAACTATGATATGAAGAAAGGGATAGGAGAGTCTAAGAAAGGGGAATAAAAATTAGTTTAATGTAACATCTTTCTTCTCTACAGTCATTTCTTTTATAATGTACCGTATTTGCATCCATTTCCTGGAAAGCAAGGGTATCGTCCCTTACTGCTTTTATATGTTTCTTAATAGCTGTGGCCACCTGAGGGGGGGGGGGTGGGTGGTGAGCAGTAGAGCTCTAAGTGGAAAGAGGAGTAATAAATGGAAAATTGTTTAAAATTTTTTTAATGTTTTATTTATTTTTGAGACAGAGACAGAGCATGAGCAGGGGAGGGGAAGGGAGAGAGGGAGACACAGAATCTGAAGCAGGCTCAAGGCTCCAAGCTGTCAGCACAGAAACAGACATGGGGCTCGAACTCACAAACTGCAAGATCATGACCTGAGCTGAAGTTGGACGCTTAACCCACTGAGCTATCCAGGCCCCCAAATTGTTTTTTAAATAATATTTCATCATTGTTACCTAGCTTTGGTTCCTGAAATCCAAATTCTTATTGTTTAAATCTATTAGTTTCTGAGACAGGAATAAAAACTTCTTTTGGAATTCAAAGGTAACAGTCCTTGAATAAATGTATTTTTACCAAGACTCAGAAGTGTTTAAGACTTTCTCTGTGTGATGTTAAACCCCATGGCCAGGTGGATCCTAAACGTATTTCTCGCCACTCGTCCATATGATTATTTGAAGATTTGACTGAACTGAAAGCAAGAACTGAAGGCTTTGACATCTGGTTGACAGAGACTATGACCAAAGGTCTCACCCAAACCCCAAGGACTTAATTAAAATCTTAATTAAATATGACTGTTTTCCTCCATTGCTTTTTAGGAGAAGATGAGGGGGAAGACTGAAAGCTGAATCATATTATGACTATATTTTAGATATGGAAGGTAGCTTCTAGATAATCCAAACTCTACATTTTGTAAACAAAGAAAAGGTGGACATTTCAGAGCCATTTAGATATTCTGATTGAACAGAACAGTGATTTTTCTACTCTACTGCAAAGCTTCTGTATTTTAGACATTTAACCATTTATCTAGAATATTAAAGTAGCTTTTCAACTGGGCTACCTTTCCCCGATCTCTCCCTTCTATATTTCATTTTACACCTGGCTTCCAGAATAATAGTCCTAAACATTAATTTTACCAGGTCACTCTCTTACCTTGCGTCTTTCAAGATACCAATGTCAAAGAAACACTTCCTTGCTAGTAGGATGCTCTATTCCAAAACCTATTCACCTCCCACTTCCTCTGTGATGCCTTCCTTGTCCTCACCAGCGTGCACAGTGACATGTTCTCGGGATTTATTGTTCAACCCAACCCCAAACAAATTGTAATTTAGTAATATGTGAAAAAAATGCTTGTATAAACTATGTATGTTATTGTGATTATCATTTTCTTTGGTATTCTCCTTAATACCTTGTATGGAAATATATGCATAATATGCAGTCATTTAAATATATGACACATTAATTAATATATATGATCAGTGATACTATAGTAGATTGCCATGACAACATGACGATGCATGTGATGATGAAGGAAAGGAGGAGGGGGAAGCACATAAATATAAATTTACTGATAAATATAATACCAACGTAACTGAAAAGTTGTTCTTGGACATGTTTTGTTGTTGTTGTTGTTGTTTTTGTTTTTGTTTTTGTTTTGTTTTTATGTTTGTTTGTTTGTTTGTTTTGGTGCTTCTTCCCATTTTTCTCACTCAGTGGCCTCATTCCATTCCAGCATCCCCACAAGTTAGCTCTGCAAACACCCAACTAGACTTGTAAGCACAGCTTCATGTCTTACTGCCTATAACCTCTATCAAAATCTACCCAATCCTTTTCTAGTTCTTGGCCTTGAGAATTAACTGTTGGTGTTCTTCCCTGCTTATTCATCTAAGACCTAATGAAAAAGTTCTGGAAGAGCTTACCTAACCCAACTGCCCTTCAGTTCTTTCACTTACCTTCTGAAGCTATTCTCATTGATTTCACTCAAAAGCATTAGCTAAGTAAAACAAAACTGAAAAAGAAATAGAAAAATTGTTGAAGAATTACCTTCCAATGAAACTTTTGACAAGATGGCTACACAGAGAAATTATTTTCATATTTCAGTAACTGGACATATTTCATGCTTTAATAAAAATAATTCTAGAACACACACACACACATGATTAAAATCCTTCAAATTAGGGGCGCCTGGGTGGCTCAGTCAGTTAAGCATCCGACTTCAGCTCAGGTCATGATCTCACACTCTGTGAGTTTGAGCCCTACGTCAGGCTCTGTGCTGACAGCTCAGAGCCTGGAGCCTGCTTCGGATTCTGTGTCTCCTCTCTCTCTGCCCCTCCCCTGCTTGCACTCTGTCTCCCTCTGTCTCAAAAATAAATAAAAACGTTAAAAAAAAATTTTTTAAGCCTTCAAATCAATTTAATGGGAGTCATAAATCTAAAATATGATGTAGATAACAAATAAAGAATACTACAGACACTTCAGCTTATTGCCTAAAGTAAATAGAATAGAAATTCCTAAAGTAAATACAGTAGTTGACCACACAAAATAATTCAGAATAACTGAATAGAATTTGTAACAAGAATGAAGAAAATTTATTTATCATATCATATCAATTTTCTAAAGGGGAAGAACTCAATAGAGATTAAAAGAAAAAACATTAAATTACCATAAATTTTGTAGAAAATTTAACAAAGGCAGAAGGAATTTGAAAAATTCACATAAATATTAAATACATGAAAAAATACTAAACTAATAATGTTTTATTAATGTCTTGAAAAGACAAGGACTGAATTGATAATACTTAATTCTAGCAAAAGCAAGATGAAATGAATAGTTTCCTCCACTTTGGAGATGTGCTAAACATAGCAAATTTTCTAGGAAATAATTGGGAGATATAGATCAAAACAGTTGAAATAGTCACACTGTTTTATCCAGTAAGTCACTTCTTTTCTCAAGAACATTTCCAAAGATGGAGTGAGGAATTTATGTTTAAGAATATTTGCTTTTAGGTAGAGCTGTTTATAATGGAAACAAGCCAGCATTAATGTTCGTGAATAGAGGAATGGATAAAATTCATCCACAAAGTGAAAATATTATGGAGCCACAAAAAAAATTATGTTTAAACAAGTACTTATTTATATGAGACAATGTTCATAATGATACTATAGACGCAGCATGATCTCAGTCTTATTAAATAAATAACAAATAACATTTATGTATATATAAATATGTTCTTTAGAATAACTGGAAAGGATACACTAAACAATCAACAGAGCTTATTTCTAGGGTTTAAAATTGTCAATCATCTCAAATTCTTTACATTTTTCTATATTTCATTTCCTTATTGCAATTAATCGCTATTACTATTTTTGTAAAGTTAGAGGTAAGAGATAAGTTATACCACAAAATGTCATTATTTTAAGTGACCTCTGACCATCTTTATTTTAGTGAACTTATACTGTCTGAAGCTTATTATGCCTTGTCTTATTTCGGGTACGTTTACGAAAACAGGTATTCGCCACGAAAGCATCACCTTACGATCTATGAATATGTAAATTTCAAACTGTTATTTGCCAAATTTAAATATACTTAAAAATATAATCAGGATTTGATCATTCTCAGTGGAGAAATTCACTGATATAATTTTATTTTTTAATGAACAATTAGCATATTTTCTCTCCTGTCTAAATTTCCTCACAGTCTAAATCAAGAATTTAGTAAGTATTTAGGCACGATTCCAATTATATAACTTTTACAGTTACAACTCTTTGGGTTCCGTTACAACAAACTTATTACAATGATTTTCATTTGGTGAAATCTTACTTATCTGTCCAAATATAGATACTTTGGAATTCATTTTCCCTGGACAGCTCATTCTGATTCTAATTTTTACTCTTTTCTGAGGACAGTAATGGCTATGGAATTTCTTCATAATGGAACTGCAGGATATATTGTGAAATCATTTTGCTTTTTTTGTTTGTTTTGTTGTTGTTTTTCTTAGATTGCATGCTTATTTGATTGGCTAATCAATAAGACAAAGACTCCACTACTTTGTGTCTCCTTGGCTTGAGAATGTTTGAAAGAGGGCAAAATTCTGATTTAGTCTGTTTGCCCTGTTTTCTCAAGCTAGGGGAAACAAAAGTCACATGCTTGCTTCACTAGTCTGTAACCACTGACACTGGACAGCAGTTACAAATGCTAATTCTTTTCACTTTAGTTCCATGGGGCAGAATGAGCTGGTAAAATGTTTATATACGCTAGTAAATATCCCTTATACTGTTCTTGCTTGAAGCACAAAGTTCTTTGTGGTCAAGTATTATGTTTTCTAGTGGTTCTGTATAGTACCTCATATAAAGTGAGCATTTATTAATGGTAATGATATTTTAATACACATGACATTTGAAATGTCCACAAAGACAGATACCAGTTTGTATGGCGTTACCCTCGGCATTTCTTAAATAGCATAGGAAAATAAAACGACATGGATTCTTTTTAAAGGAGCCAAATTATTTGCCTTGTACTCTCCCCTTCTTTGAGTAGTAAAATCAAACCAAGGCAACATGTGGTGTGTGAACCACAAGGGTGTAATCCCATGTCATAAGAATTTTTAAATGTTCACTATTTGAACTGGCTTTCAGTATTAAGACTGAATTCATAAAAAAAAGTATACTCTTTATGTTGATATTTTGCAGACTTATTCATAAAAAGTAAAACTGTATCCAAAATGAATTACTGTCGCCGGCTGTTTTTCTATTCAACCGTCTTTTTTTAATCATCTTTACATTGCTCATTGAAGGACTTTGCCTATAAAATTTTAGGAAGTTACATTTGAAATAGGTACATACACTAGAACTAGCCTCTTAAATAGGATTTAATGTAACTATTGATACCATAACGTGTAGCAATAAAAGTACAGTTCTTACTGCAATGCAACTATATTTGTATCATTTCATATCCTATGTCTGCTTTGTGTAAACTTTACTTGCAAGAACCATAGCAGTGAATCCTTCTGCAGATAATTTAATAATTACATTGTAGTTAAAATATTATTCCAAATTTTCATCAATATTTTTAAATATCTGTGTTTACTGTATATTTTTATGTTACTGAGAAATCCATTTTTAGGAGATATGTGTATACAAATAAGTAGTCAAAATTATAGCATCGCGTTTTGAGCCAAGACTATAGAGGCGAGAATTGAGTTCACTATTAATTAATTCACATATCAAGTGAATGAACAAGGAATAGTAGATGACAGTATAGAATGAATTTAAACATGATAAGATACATTTTACCATATTAAGTTTTTTTTAACAAAACTTTTCCCTACATCTAGATTGTTTTATTTTTAAAGCATGCATCTAAATATATTTTTAAAGGACTCTTCTAAAAATGTGCCATTAGATGCTTAATTTGTAACCCAATCCCACAAGCCAGATGTTTCTTATTTAACCTCCAATTTTAACCTTTATTCACTGACGTGAATTTAATTGACAGCACACATAGGTATACTTTACGAAACGATTTTGATGTCAAATTCTGCCACCTGGATCTATATAACTAATGATAGATTTGATTTCTCACGAAATGCAAAGTAACTAAAATTCTTAAAGTCAAAACAATTCTTAAAACAATGAACAAAACTGAAGAACTCGCACTAGGCAACTTTAAGATGTGCTAAGAAACATTAATAATCAAGATAGTGTGGTCTTATTGGCAAAAAGATAGATGCATATATCAAATGGCACATTATAGGAAACTTGGAAACTGACACATATGAAAAAATAGTCAACTAATTTATCATTAAAACGAAAGTTTTTCAGAGCAGTTTAAGTGTCCCAGCAAAACTGAGGGGAAGGTACTAAGATTATTCATCCCATCCCCCCTCACACACACACATGCAGAATATTCCTTTACTGTCCATATTTCACACTAGAATGGTCCATTAGTTACAACTGGTGAACCTGTATGGACACGTCAAATTTATATCAAAGTCTATAGTTTACATGACAGTTTTCACTCGGTGTTGAACATTGCATGAGTTTGGACAAATATATAATGGCATTTGGTAAAGGGGGGAATCTAAATAAGATCTATAGTTAATTCACAGAATGTACCAATGATAATTTCTTAATTTTGATAAATGTTCCACGGTGTATAGGATGTTAACATTAGGGAAAACTGGACAAAGGGTATATAAGATATGTTAATAAATAACATCAGGATGTTGGGATTTTTTAATCTATGTGAAAACACACAAAATGAGATTTTTCCTAAAAATTCCACTTGAAGACAGCAATAACACTTCATGATTCAAAGACAATACATGAAAATAGATTGCAAATACTAACAGAAGTTTACATTTTCTGAGCAATTTTATGCTTTTCTGGTATACAATATGAAATTATTCAAATGAATAAGTTTTTATAGTTGTGTTTTTATAAATGTATGTTGATTTTAAATCAAAATAGAGCTCGCCAAACAACAATTATTTTACTAATTACATGTATTGTCAGGAAGAGCTTTTCCTTTGCAAGATCACCCAAATTATGAATTTGTTTAAAAATAATTCCAATGCACACCTCAAATGAGACTGTTTTTCTAAATTTTATTTTTCCACGTCTAGTAGGTGGCCATATAATTAGCTTCTGAAGCTATAGACAGTCTTCAGTTATGGAGGAATCTTCAACAGGAAGAGGGGTTAAGAAGTTAAACCGCAGTAACAATGATGCAACAGTGAAAGGCATGTTCCTTTTCATGCGTATGCTTTAAACTAGAAAACCTGTCATTTGAAAGAATGGATGTTCTTTGAGTCATGGGTGGCAACGTAAGTCACAAGCTTATCCTGACTTTTTAGCCTGAAGCTGAAGTCCTTGATTCTCACTCTGCCGATTCCCCTGCAGCATTCTGGCATGCTCCAGTTATACATGCCATGGGGATTATCAGCCAGCAATTACAAACTTTCTTCTGTGTAGGTTCCTGATTTTTAAGTCGGCTGACTTGTAATTTTAACTTTTTCCTATTGCTATCTTTAATCTCAGTTAAGTTGGAATTCACAGTAGTCGAAATTAAAAACAAAACAAGACAGGTTTTGAGCTAAATTTGAAAAATGCCTCAGCTGTTGTGAGACACCAGTATTAAGGAGATTGTGAGGAGGAATAAACAAAAGACATACACACAAAGTTTCTTCTGTTGTGTTTTGTCTTTCCATAACTAGTGTTGCAACTAATAGAGGAAATCCTAGGCAGGCATTGGAAGACTTGATCCCAGGGAGTGGAGTAAAAGGGAAGAAGTTTGGATCAGGCTCAAATATGGTTGAAACTCTTGTCTGAGTACCTGGGGACCCATCTCATAACCAAATTAAAATGTTAGAGTGTGAGAACATGAAGTTGAACTCTTAGGTCAATGTTTATTTACCTGCCAAAGTCAGTCTACAGCCTGGGATTTATGCTTTCTTCTCAGGAAGTCTTTTGAGAGCTGACTTGCACTAGTTGGGGAGATTCTTTGGGGCTGAGATTCTGTGTCTCCTGCTCAGGCCCTCTGCTAAGCACAATGATTTGACCTCCTCTTCCAAGCCCTGTGGGTTACCCAGTGCCTAGTTAGAGCCTAGGCCCAACCCTACAGCCCCAATCCATCTCAGAACAGCTTACCCAATTCTGCCTTGAAATTTAGACTCCTGGAACCCATGAAGTCATACCCTCTGTGGCCTCTGCATGATTCTCAAGTATTCAATGGATCCCCCAACCCTGACTTTTGCCCATGGTTCTGAACCTGAGGCAAGTTTATTTATTTCTCTGTCTCCACAGCTAGGTGTAACTCCTTGTTGTGTTCCTTCCATTGGCTGTGTGGCATAAATTTTGGTAACTGTCTAGGCAGTGTCCAACTCAAACAAACAGACAAACAAAAGATCAGAAAGTGATAACTTCCTGAAAAATATGGAGATAACTACAGTACATTAATGTAATAGAGAATAATGAGTTTCTATTTAGATGGTGTGGAGAAGATGTCTTTGAGGAAATGCTTTTGAAATTGACAGGAATTGCTTAACAAAGGGTCTGCTTGAAAGGAGCGGTCCAGGCAGAAGGGACAGCTAATACAAAGGCCTCTAGTGAAAATAGGTGGCTTGTGGAAACAATACAAGAAGATCAGAGAATCTGGAGGGTATTAGAAAAGGATAGAGTGTTAAGAAATGTAGGTGGAGGCATGAACAGGCGCATATGATGTGGGACTCTGTAGACCAGAGTCTGGAGTTCTAAATGCAATAGAAAGTCACTGCAGGTTTAGCATGGTCATGACATAATCTTATTTCTCTTTTGAAAGGCTTACTCTGGATTTTAGAGTATAGGACACAGGAGCCTAGAAGTCAAGTTTAGAAGATGCTGCACTGATCCAGGAGAAACAAGGTGTGGATTCTTCCTAGAGAAGCAGAAGTTTGCCCCTGGGATCCTCCTTTTCCTAACCTTCCCTAGGTGACCAAGCCCACTCCTGATTGACACATTCTTTCTTTAGATATATTATGTTTTGTCAGGTTAAAGTCAGGTCTTGCTAGGTTCTTTTTGAGATGCTTTTGAAAATATCTGCTTTGATCCATCATATCTTGATTTATAGTTTAACTTTCAGAGAGCAAATTTATTTTCTAATTGTCAGAAGGCACCTCTGTTACAGCCTCCCCATGTACTGCCTATACTATAACTCCAAGTACAAATAAATTTGCTACAAATTTTTCAGAGTAATTATTTTAAAATATTTATGGACATAGAGAGCTAAAAATACTGAAAGAAAAACAAAACCCACAAGAAGAAAAAGACCTTTCCAGGTTCTTTTCACATAGCTTCACCACACAATACAATCATTAACAGTTAAATTATAACATCCTAAGAGCTATTGGAGACCTTGGAGCTATTAGCATTGCTAATAATATCATCTTAAATTTACATAAAAACTTTCATAAAGACCTAGAATCTTAAACTTAGTCATCATTTCCTACTTTACCCAGGCCTCTCCCATCTAGATGCCGAAGTCCCCTCTACAATGTTCTATTAAGTTCTAGTATACCTCATATGCTTCAGAAGGGTGGGAGAGAGACCATTACATAAGAAACAGCCCCTTCCCTCATGAAGCCACTGTCTTCTGAGGCAGGCAGACCTATTAGAATACAGTTTGCGTGGGATACTGCTGACCCAAACAATGCTTTTGTGCTAATTAGAAAAACAAAAAAGCCTTATGAAAATACCTTATTTTCATCTTCCAGAAATTATTGTAATATGTGGATGTTTTTGAAACAAAACATTTTACTGCCATCTGCCTGAAGTTTGTCTAAATAAATACACAAATACATTTGTCTAAATGAATGCTCAGTGCCCCCTGTGTTACACCAATACTGCACAACCGTACAAAGCAGTCCTGGTTAACATTTTGGAACAAGAGGATCCTAGGAGAAGAAGGAAGGAAGGACAGATGGGTAAGAAGGAAAATCTATTTGATAGGTCAAGGAACACTTCATGGAAGATACAGAGCTGCCTAAAGTTTGACCATCTTAGGCAAAACATCTTCAAACAGTTCTTAAGAACAACATATATTTATAGCACTTCTTTGTGTAATACTCCAAGGTCAAACCAGGATCCCAGTATTCTGACACTCCATTGACTACCTTCCCACTGACTGTGCTGTTTTCTAACTTTCTCATTCCTTTATAGTCTCAAAATTAATGCTTTTCAAATATAAATGCCAATAATCCCAAGACAGACAATTCTAAACCCTAAGACTGTCATTTCATAGTATGAAAATCAGAACTACTCAGCATTCTTTTACTTCATCAACATCAGTACTCTTCCAACTTCTCCTCGGTCCCCAGGACTCGAGGCATCACTGAATCCCTGCTCCCCCACGTGCCAGAGCACCTGTGCCTGCAGTCTCCTTTCGCTGCTGTACTGGTGCCTCTCGTCTCCTTCGAGGGGAAGAAGAAGAAGAAAAAAAAAAGCTGTCACACATTTTTAGGTAAAGAATTAAACACAAACGGTTCTCAGAAGTGAACCGTTGGCTTTCCAGAACAGTAGCAAAACAGCAGTAGAAAGGAGTACAAAAAAAGAAAACATCAATAGTATCTACTGCTGTTTAATAATGAATTAAAATATACTAGCCAGCCCAATTTTCGATACACTGGAAGCAGACAGATTTCCTTCTAATCATAGGACATCCAGATTTAAATACCCCCATGAAGGGGAATAATTCTAGGGTTACTTTTGAACAGAACCAAAAAGAAATATGAATCCCTGAAGATGAGCTAAAGGAGGTCCGTATGTTTGCTTATTCATATTCTGATTTGTTTCTCTTTGCTTGTCATTCTGAATAATCTCAATTTCAAAGGCAACTGAATATTTAAAATCACTATTCCTCAATAAGCAACTTCTATTTGTACCAGTTCAAAATTGAAATTTAGAAATAAGGGATAATGCTTGTATTTCAATGGGCTGGTGTCCTGTTGTTCTAAGTATCTTGGACAATTTTTTTTTTCTAGTCTAAGTTTCTATAGGTATAACCAATCAGTCATTTTACTTTCCTCTTCTTCTGGTTATAACACTTACTTTAAAAAAATTTGCTTGCTATTTTGTACCATCCGTGTCCCCAGCACTCACCGCTTGCTTGCTCGCTCTCTCTCTCTCTCTCTCTCTCTCTCTCTCTCACACACACACACACACACACACTCTCTCTCTCTCTCTCTCTCTCTCTCTCTCTCTCTCTCAGCTTAATATCTCAGTTCAAGGGGAGAAATTTTCCTACAAAGTTTCAACACATAGGTTGTGCTACAGAAACAGCACCTCTTCCCTGCTCATTTTCTATAGCCTCCCATACATTAATATGTCTCTGTCATTTCTTTTCTACTTTTCTATGCAAAACTAACCCTTCATTTTCCAAATTTTTACTGGAAGATTCTGTGTTCAAATATTGGGGGAAGGGGTGTTAGGCAGATGTGATGTCACTCAAAATAGGTATTCTCATATTTATATTTGATTATTTAGGAGTGCGACTTTTATACCTAATATTGAAAACTTTCCATGAAGCACTTAATAAGGATATTTTGTTGTTCAATTAAACAAAATGATTGTATGCCTGATATGTTCGAGAACACTCCGCGTCTGACTTATCCCACTTGCCTGTATGTTTTCCAAAGGGAAAACACTATTTTCTGCGGTGAGAGCAAAGGGGAGGTGATGATGGCCTGACTTTGTTTCCTTTCATTTTTGTTCTTTTGCTATTTTGTATTCTTGACAAACAGTATATTGTCAATTGAATTGTAAGAAATTAGAAGAAATTAGGGACAAAGCTGTTCCTCAAAATGTAAATAAGATAATACGATTCGTGTTTGTTTGTTGTTTTGTTAGCTTGCCAATGACGGGCAGAAGATTGGCTTTGTCACAGAGTGCTGCCTTCTTTTGTGGATAGGTTGGTTTTTTTGAAAGGGTGTGTGCAATGCTAAGCATAATTACACTATTATGTAAGTCAACTATCTTGGCCATGGCAGGTTAGAAAGTGAAATAATTTCAGAACTTGTTTGATAATTACTAAGCCTGAAGATGTATCTTATTTGGGCACTAAATCAAGAGTATTAACCTGTCATGATTAGATTATCCAAATGCAAAATATGTGCTATCGTTAAGATTGCTTTTTGAAGATAAACACACACGTACACACACACACATGCACACACACATATATCGTGAACTCTATCCTTAAGAAGTTTGGCTAAAGTTGGATAAAATTTTAAATGTCAAACAGACTACATAAGAAGTTACTTAAAATATTCTTCATGATGAGACTTCTTGGATTATTGAATATAAACATAGAATTCTCAGTGAGGGAAACTTGTTGATACAGAATAATACCTTGACACCAATACTTGATATTTGTTTGAATTTTTAACTATTAAAAGCACTTTCACATTTATTATATCCCTTTATATATAATTTTATTCAACATAAAATTGCCATTACAGTGATGGTTAAACTGAAAATAATTTAAAGAAACAATTTGTATAGGTGTATTGCAAATAACACATTTAAAATTATTTCCTGTACTGAACACTGAACTTTTCCGACACTGAAAAAGTTTGTATTAAAACTGAGTTTTGACAAATTAGCCTGTTGTACACAAACACATACACACACAAAAGGAAAATATAATTTAGTTCTACTTAGGCAAGATGAAGAGCTGAAGAAAATTTCAGAGTAAAGAATAGAAAAAATTATTTAAAACCTATAACATTTACCTCCAGATTCGCAATGAACTAACGAGTAAATTGGAGCTACGTAGACCAAAAAGCTGGTTGGCATGTTTTACTTTCTAAATATTGTGGTCAGGCAATATCCCAGACCAATTAAATCACAATTTCATGGGCTGAGAGCAACCACAATATAATTTGAAACTAGTCAGGTGATTCCAATGGAGTCTGAACAGTATGATGTGATATATAACATGACAATATTATTTTGGTGTGCAACTATTACAGTTAGAGAATAATATGTATATATTAAAGTTGCATTCAATAGACACCCTCTATATTTTAAAATTCCTCATTTAAAAATCTAAAATTTTACTTGTGTGAAAATCTAGCGTATGCAGATCACTGCCTGGATTATATTTTGTCATATGGAATAGAATTTGATTATGCTATAATACAATGGAAGCAAAGTGTGCAACCCACCAGCCCTAACCATGATGAATTAGCAGTCCTGACTTACAGAGGATTATCTACAAGAACAAATGTCCTATGAAACAAAAAGGAAATAGGTGACTCTACAAATGATCTAAAACACCTACATCTGAAAAATAAAAAGCAAAATTCTTTTACACAGATGTGCTTTTCATTTTCTAATGTAGTTTTGACTGTTCTTAAGCAGAAACATTAGTCTCTGTGGGGAAAAACTTCGTATCTGTTTTCAATTCTCTCGAGGCAGGGTTTTAAAACACAATTAAAAATCAAAGATTCTGTACTTCTATTGAAAAGGAGCACCTCATCTCTGATATTCTTCACCCTCATTTTTGACCTGAGTCACATAGTTCAGTCTGCCCTTCACCCAGAGTCATAAATTCTAGAAGAGCATTGCATTACTGTCAATCACTGGGTCAGCAAAAGCAGGAGACCAATGAGCTCTTCATGACCTCAGCATCTCAGTAAGCCAATGAAAATATTAAAAGACTGGTTTCTACAATGTTCCAGGAATGGATGTCAGCACTGTGTAGTTCCATCACCTGCCAAACTTCTAACAGGAGCACCAGGAGCACCAGGATATAGTCCAGAAAACTGTTGACTAGTACATTAATTTGTGGAGCTATTGTGCCCTAGGCATGGATATATATTTTTTATTATGAACTATAATATTAATGACATTTAATCATATCTTCATTTACATTCTGGCTCAGCTTCTGGGAACAAATTCCACCCCACTTTCATGATATTTTGAATATAATTGATTATTAGCACCATTATCAATATAGATTGTGACCAAAGGAGTCTATCAGATGCACCTAATAAAGTTAAATGCACTAAAACATGGATATCCCAGATGACTGAATCCTTGAACAGCTAATTATGGTACACTCTTGTTTCATTTTTCATAAGAATAATCTACTCTGGACATCAGCCAAAAAAGAAGGTAGGGGAACATTTTTCCCCATGGCTAAGAGAATAAATTTTGTTATTCACTATGATTAGCCAAACAATTTATATGATTGCTCCCATAAATATAATCATTTCCAAAAATTCACACAAATTTTATATCTAGTCCAACAGAAGAAGTGGGATCATCTTTACGTAGTGTCTCCTGTATTAGAAATAAGCTACACATTCTTGTAGGCATATTACATAAATGCTAAGCCAAAAAGTTCTTTCACACTTTTATTATGCTATATTTTTGCAACCACAGTTTTGTGTATATTTCTGAGAGAAGTCTTTCTTTTTAAAGCCAAAAGGCAATAAAATGGAATAAAAGAGGCAGCATTGTACTTTTTAAAGATAATTGGCAGAATCTCAATGATTAAATTAAAAGTAAACACTAACAAATAAACTTTATTGCAAGCATTTGAATGAATACCTCATTCCCATGGGTGGGAGAAATCTTGAGACCTAGTTACAAGCTGATTATCTGAAACAGTTTAAAAAAAAAAAAAAAGTAGGGACAAATACGGATGCATCCTAATTGAATTGTCCGCTTCATTTTGCCCATTCTGTAGTGTAAGCAATAGAGTAAATCCTGTTTTTAGCTATGCGGGATAAAAGTCTATTTGAAGTTGGAGTCTATAGCTGGCTTTTCACAGTAAATTGACCTTGCTCGGCGCAGCCAATGTCATAATGCTCTGCTTTATCTAGGCTGAGAGAGAAAATCGCAAATTGCTTCTGCATGATTAGTTCTGCACTTCAAACGTGTTTCTTCCGAGTTGGCTTCCACACTTACTGCTAAAGATATGTGCCACTGGGAAATGCTGATCTGACTCTGAACTTCTCCAATTAAATAACCCTTTAATTGCCAGTTCAAGATGACGTATTTGGCAAGGCAAAAAGAAATCTGTGTTTTAATCAATGTGACTTGAAAGCATTTTTCATACGCTATAAACATAAAATAATTCTTTTTAAAAGCTGACTTTCTGTATCTTATAAAGTATATCAAAATGAAATTTAATACAAAATTAGATGAAGTTCTAAAAAGAATTGAAAGTTGAGTCTGAGAAGTTGGTGAATATATCTCATCACTGGTATAGGGATAGTTCCTCAGCCCCCCCCCCCCCCCCGGCCGAATATCTGAACTGCTCTAAAAATTGCAGTATTATAACACACAGGAAAGTACTTTCCTTTTCACATAAAAGTTTGTACCCTAACTATTTTAGAAATTCATGGGATTGAATTAATATAAGTACAATTTAATTTTACCTGATCAAGAAAAAAACCATTGCAAGACCAATTGTTGCAAAAATATTAAGAAAGGCAATAATCCCTAAATAGATAATAGGCTGTCCATTTTACCAAAAAAAAAAAAAAAGTAACAAAGGAACTAATGATTTATATATCAAATTATAATATTAGGAACACAGTTTTTCTAAATAAACAGTTATGCCAAAGAAATGTAGTTTAAAAATATGCTTTCCCCTCTGACTTCTTGTATCACTCAGTATAGACTTCTGAAACTGGTAAAATAGTAATTTTACACCTAATCAAAATATAAGCATAGCAACTTTGATAACGAACAGGAATTGCATTAACTATTACAAATTCAAAAAAACAAAACAAAACAAAACAAAACATAGGACTGAATTCACTGAGAACATCCCCTGCCCCCCAAAAAAAGAAAGAAAGAAAAAAGGAACATATCTGATAGAATTACTCTTAGCTGGGTTCATGGATTCATCTTCTACTAACAAACTGCCAAATCTTTTTTTTTTTTTTTCTTAATGTTTATTTTTGAGAGAGACAGAGACAGAATCTGAGTGGGTTAGGGGCAGAGAGATAAGGAGACACAGAATCCGAAGCAGGTTCCAGGCTCTGAGCTGTCAACACAGAGCCCGTCGTGGGGCTCGGGCTCATGAGTCATGAAATCATGACCTTAGCCGAAGACAGATGCTCAGCTGACTGAGCCACCCAGGTGCCCCCAAACTGCAAAAACTTAAAGACCTTCAAGACAATGAACATATAGCAAATGAGAATATTGGAACTAGTGAAAAAAATTGTATTTTTGTTTCCTGATTTGTTAGTCTTCTTTGTCAAACGTAAAGGTTCTAAACTCTCTTGGGGTAGGGCATACAAAATTGAAAGCTAAAATTGGTAAAATGTCTTTGGTGAGTCAACTTTTAAATTTCTGATATTACATTATATACTATGCACTATTACATATTTATTATTAGATATACATTATATTTAAACTGAAATAAGGGGTAGGTGCAAAACTAAAAGAATTAAACAAGTAATGGAGGTTAACTACCCTTATGTTCAAGGTGGAGACAGGAACTGACCCCTTGTGCAGTCTCTTACCTCATGTTTGCTGTGCTGCTGGAGAGAAAAGTTTAACAGGTATTTTAAAATTAGGATTTGTTCAGTGTGTGTAGAGAAGAAAATGAGAGTGGAATGCAAAATTCATGGGGCTGAACTGTGCTAAAGCCATGCTCTCTGCTCTCCAATACAGATAGGAATGACCCATACTAAATAGAGCCACTTAAAAGTGAAGAGAGAACCAGAAATGTGTTACCTGACAAATAATGCTACATATCAAAAGATTCTACTAACCAGCCTGACATGTAAATGGCACATTTTGTCAACTCTTATTACTCTCTTTATAAATGATGACAGCACCAAGAAACAACTACTTTTACTGAAGAATTGAATGTTTTTATGAAGTTCTAGGCATTTTTCTGGGTCAAAAATGCGCAGATTTCTGAAAAACTTGCGATTTATTTGCAACCTAACTTGAGGATGTGAAAGTATCAAGTATTAGACAAAAGTTTGTTTCATTATGTGGTATCATTATGTTAACTTTTCATGGGAAACTGCTTAAATCAATAATAAGCATTTTATAGACTTGAAGATGCCAAAACTCAAATATGTCATAATTGTGGGAATCAGTTAAGAATTCAATGAAATTATAACTTTAAAAGGGTATTTTAAATAAATGTAAATCCTAGAATGAATTTGTGAAATTGCCAGAAAAAGACATACTAATATATATTGTTTACTAATGAATGTAATTTTTAAAAACTTTCTCCTAAACTAGAGAAGGCATAAATTCAGGAGAGCTCCTGATATAATAAGACATAATACCAGTCAATTCTCTGTTTTATATGAGGATCTTCACATAGAAAAGTTGATAGATAATATTAGCATCAGTGAATTAGTATTTACAAAGGCAATTTACAATAAAATATAAATGTAATTTCTCCAATTTCTGCAGATGTTAATAATTTTATCACACTTGATAAAATCCTTATGGTTTGCACCTGAGCAAATACTAACTTTGTGTTCCCCAAATAAGTTGTTAGCAAAGAAATGCTAAAATTATCAAGATTGCAATCACGTTTGCTGTGTGCATAGCCAGCATTCGAAATGTGAAACCTGTGTTTCTATTCACTGCCTTGGCCCATTTTCCTTAAAACCACAAAGTGAGATATGTAAAGTTCAGGGGTAGGATTAGATGTCTACATGCTTGAACGCCTCCAACTTAAGAAAAATAATCACCTAAGAATCCTAAACTCAGGTCACCAAGTAGAATTATGCCCTCAAGAAAGAATTATTTGCAGGTTGGCAGTATGAATAGACTTACCCAACACCAACTGGGCTCCGTTAAACCCAACAGTATCTTCCAAGATAGCTACTCATTAAATTTGGTTCACGCTCGATTATCTCTTTTCACCTTTCTCTTCCACTCTACCTACTTTCTCTCTATCTACCTATGAACAGAGTACAACTCCCTTTCTTACCCACTAAGTAAAAGTAAAAAAAAAAGATGGGGCACCTGGGTGGTTCAGTTAAGCATTCCATTCTTGCTTTCGTCTCAGGTCATGATTTCAGGCTTCGTGAGTTTGAACCCCAAGTTGGGCTCTGTGCTGGCCGTACAGAGTCTGCTTGGGATTCTCTGTCTCCGTCTCTCTGCCTCACTCTCTCTCTCTTTCTCTCTCTCTCTCTTTCACTCAGAAATAATTAGACTTAAAAAAAAAAGTAAAGAAAGGGGCGCCTGGGTGCCTCAGTCAGTTGGGCGTCCGACTTCAGCTCATGATCTCGCGGTTTGTGGGTTTGAGCCCTGCGTCGGGCTCTGTGCTGACAGCTCAGAGCCTGGAGCCTGCTTCGGATTCTGCGTCTCCCTCTCTCTCTTCCCTTCCCCTGATTGTGCTCTGTGTCAAAAATAAATAAACATTTTTAAAAAAAAGTAAAGAAAGAAAAGAGAAAAAAGAAAAACAAAGGAAATTAAAATAAAATTAAGAGGCACCTAGGTGGCTCATTTGGTTAAGCATCCAACTCTTTTTTTTTTTAATTTTTTAATGTTTATTTATTTTTTAGAGAGAGAGAGAGAGACAGAGTGCAAGCTGGGGAGGGGCGAGAGGGAGACACAGAATCTGAGGCAGGCTCCAGGCTCCGAGCTGTCAGCACAGAGCCCTACGCGGGGCTCGAACTTGTGAACTGCAAGATCATGGCCTGATCCAAAGTCAGATGCTTAACCAACTGAGCCATCTAGGCATCCCAAACATCCAACTCTTAATTTCAGTGTTGGGCTCCATATTGGGTGTGAAGCCTACTTAAAAATACATACATACATGCATACATACATACATACATATTCTTGACTTTGTTACTACTCGAGTTAGTATCCTGTATTCTCCCCACCATTTTCTGCCAAATTCCTGGAAGTATGCTTTATGTTCACTACCTCTACCACTGGTCTCTACTTAGCCACCTGCTACCTAACTCTCACCCCTACCATTCTACTGTAATTTTATTCTACTAGGTCCCTCAATCAAATGGGCATTCACTTGGTGTTTCTTCTCCACCTCATTCAGGTTGAGCTTCAATTTCAATGTGGTTGATTACTTTCTTACAAAAGTCATTTTCTTGGCTATTGCATACAGCAGTCAGGAGCGGACATCACAATTATTTGCCAGGTGAGTCAAACCAAACACCATTCTCCTATCAACTCTGATTGTGGTGACCAGACACTATTCCAGTTCAACAGTTGTCTCTTTGTTTCTCCTGAGTTGTCTAAACAAATATGCAGGGGCTTTTCCACTTGAATATTCAACTTTGATCCCAAACACTGTATATATAAAATCCTTCCAAAAGTCTCTATGTCTTTAATTGTACCGAAACATTGCTATTAATCACTGTTAAAAGTTTTGAGCCATTCACCCCTTTCTGTTTCCCTGCATCCAAGTTGTTAAGGTGCCATTTCCATCCCTTTCTTCAGTAATTGCTCTCAAATTTCTCCACAAGTCCAAAACAGTATTTCCAAATACAGCCTGAGTCTCTCTACATGCAAGCCTCACCAACATATCAAACCTAAAAATATCTCTCCTTTCCCTCACTCAGTATTGATGACATGACCTTTCTTCCCATTACCAAGACTCAAACCTAAACATCACCTATGATTTCTAATATGTTGTTAACAATTCTTAATCTATTTCCCCATCTTCATGCATTCATTTATAAACATCAATAATCCCTGAATACTCCAGTCAGAGCTCAATCAACCATGAAAGAAGTCTGTATTTAAGTAACACATTACCTAGTTGGGGATCCAAATATATAAACAATGTGTGGTATTCCAAATTAATGTGAGTTCGATAACTTGGGGACTGAATAGACAAGACTATTAACCAAGAAAAGCAACTCAGGAAGAAGAGCAGATTTGGTAGGAAATCAAATAAGTATATTTTTAATATATTGAAAAGATTGCAGGAGGCAACAGCTGATCTTGGACTTGTTAGAAGTAAGCTACTAATATTGAGTTGGACATTAAGGTAAGGTGATGTAGGGACATGGATGACATTTCAACAGGAAAGATAAAGAAGTATGAGAAAAGAAGAGGAGTTGGGGCACCTGGGTGGCTCAGTTGGTTAAGTGGCTGACTCTCAATTTCGGCTCAGATCTTGATCTCATGGTTCATGAGATTGAGCCCTGCGTTGGGCTCCGTTCTGAGAGCACAGAACCTGTGTGGGATTCTTTCTCTCCTTCTCTCTCTGCCCCTCCCTCTCTCCCCTCTCTCTGTCTCTCAAATTAAATAAATAAACTTAGAAGAAAAGAGGAGGAGCATAAAAGTGAAAACATAACTTTGGAGAGTGCTGATATTTGACTAGCAGAAAAAGAAGATGAATTAATGGATGTGGATAAAAGAAGAACTATAAGAGGCCATCCCAACCCAAGAAATTGTCCTTTTATCCTTTTTGTGCCACCATATTCCCTTTAATTTTCTTCATGCTCTATTATGATACTTAATACATTAATTGTAAATGTTCACTTTCTAATCTCCCCACCTCATTAAAACAAGGATTTCTTGATGACAAGAAATATATCTGGTTCATCTCTACATCCCTGGAGTCTATTGCCAGTAATATAAAATATGCTTAAAGTTTTTTACAATAGTGATTAATAAATGACAGCATTATCAAGAAGTTCAGAAAACAGAAATGTTGGAGAAGGATGATTTGACTACAAAGCAGGAAGATAAAAAAAATGAAATGAGAGAATTTGATTTGGAAATTCAACTTGAAGATCATTGATTATGGTAAGAAGAGTAGTTTCAGCGGAATGGTGAGAATAAAACTAGATGGCAAGAAAATAAAACAACAAAGACAGATTAAGAGTCGGCAACACAGGTAGACCACACTTGGGATGGATTTAAGAGTTTCATTAGGGAAGGAGTTAGAGTGGCAGATAGTGAAGAATTATGTGCATTCCACTCATGTGCCTGGTAAAATACTCCCGTAGGGATTCTATGCTTAAACAAACAAACAAACAAACAACAACAACAAAAAAAAACCACACATAGATTAAGTACAGGCAAAGCTGAGCTCATAGAATAAGGAGCAGGAGCAGGATGAGGCTGCAAATGGCAAATAAAAGATCAGATGAGAGATGGGAAAGATTAGAAGAAGTTTAGGAAGCATTTTGTGAGAAGAGCTAAGAAAGGTGGTTCAGGATTAAATTGGAGAACACTTTATGGCTCTGGAAAAGAGCGAGCAACTTTAACCACAGAAGACATCACAGAATCCAGATCAAGGGCAAATTTGCTTATCTTTTCAGGAAGGGGTGGCTAGAAGCCTTGAGTATGTTTTTAAGCAGTAACAAGATTTATTAAAAATGAGTGGGAGGGGTGCCTGGGTGGGTCACTTGGTTAAGCATCCGATTTTGACTTTGGCTCCGGTCATGATCTCATGGTTCCTGAGTTCAAGCCCCATGTTGGCTTCTGTGCTGACAGCTCAGAGCCTGGAACCTGCTTTGGATTCTCTGTTTCCCTCTGTACCTGCCCCTCCCATGCTCACACTCTGTCTCTCTGTCTCTCGAAAATAAATAAAACATTTTTTTTTTTTAAATGAGTGGGAGAGGGGCGCATGGGTGGCTCAGTCAGTTATGTGTCTGACTTCGGCTCCAGTCATGATCTCACAGTCCATGAGTTCGATCCCTGCGTCAGGCTTGGTGTTGACAGTTCAGAGCCTGGAGCCTGCTTAAGATTCTGTGTCTTCCTCTCTCTCTCTCTGCCCCTCCCTTGCTCATGTTCTGTCTCTCTCTCTCAAAAATAAATAAACATTAAAAAAATTAATTAAAAAAATGAGTGGGAGATTGATGATTCAAAAGAGAAAGGATAATCTAATGCTCAAAGTCCTAGGAGAGGATGAAACTTTGGGAGAAGAGTTACCTTTGGAGGGAGGGGGAGATGGGAGTAGTTTTGTTTTTGTTTTTGTTTTGTTCTGAGTAAAATGAAATATTATTAGGTGGGGAAAAGAGGTAAACAAACATGATCATAAGCCTGAAGGAATACAAAGTCTTCATTTTTCACTGAATTAGAGATTGAGATTGAAAAGGATGATAAAGGAATTGGCAGTCTGAGAACAGAAGAAACCATTTAAAACAACTTCTATGTGTATTGGGAAATTTGAATAAAAACAAGATAAATGACTTAGATGACTTAGAAAAAAGATTACTGTGTAGTATCAAGGGTCCATCTTAGGTTGGAAATCATACATTTATAGTGAAGTCAATCCACATGGTTCTTCAATTTTCTCCAGCTATATCCAAATTGCCTGAGAACAGAATTAGAGAAAATTGATAGTTTGGTGGAACCAGGGTGAGGATTAACTGGCAAACTGAAACCAATGTGTCAATGAGTTAGGAAATTGAAAATGATAAGGAAGGTAGAGATGAAATAACTGACTGTAGCACCCGTTATGATTTGGATATGAAGTGAAACAATAAAGGAACTAAGAGACACGTGGAATAAAATGTAATTCAGGAGTTGATGGTAGTTTAAAGTCAGAAGCAATGTTTTGTAGACACAGGAGAGACAGAATGATGGCAAGCTACAACGTCAGGAAAGAAGATTACTAATGTAGAAGATTTTGAGTTGTCGACCGAATTCATAAATTAAGCAGGAAAGTGGAATAATATGAAGGATTTTAGCACAATCTCTTAAAAATGTCAAAAGGGCGTGAGGAGGACCCCAACCTTGCCTCCGCTCTCCATGTAACGAGGTGGATGGAGTATTAACGTTCTAGAATCAGAGAGAACTAGGTTCAAATCCTGGTTTTTTCCTCTGATGTGGTAACTATGGGCAAGTTACTCTTCTGTGTTTTGCTCTTCTTATCCATAAAATGAGAATGTATATATTTCCTAAAATTATTGGAAAGATTGTATAAGAGGTAAGTGTACAGTGTAAGCAGATAACAAGTGGTTTACACAACAAACTCTGGAGTGACACTTGCTTGTGTTTGAATCCTAGCTCTGCCACATACTGGTTTTACAACCTTATGCAAATTAACTTTCCCTGTGCCTCAGTTTCCTTGAATGGAAATTTAAATAATAACAGTAATTAGGGGCGCCTGGGTGGCTTGGTCGGTTAAGCGTCCGACTTCGGCTCAGGTCGTGATCTCGTGGTCCGTGAGTTCGAGCCCCACGTCGGGCTCTGTGCTGACAGCTCAGAGCCTGGAGACTGTTTCAGATTCTGTGTCTCCCTCTCTCTCTGCCCCTCCCCTGTTCATGCTCTGTCTCTCTCTGTCTCAAAAATAAATAAACGTTAAAAAAATAACAATAACAGTAATTAATTCATATGGTTGTGTGAGGATTAAGTGAAGCGTATGAAATTGCTGCTCGTTGATAATTTTTAACCTGTGAAAATGGTAATTTCATATGGTTTAACATGTAGTTTACATTTGGTAGTACATGTAAGTTGCCTAAAATGGAATGTGGCACATAGTAAGTGATCAACAAAAGTTATCACCAATTGATAGCAACTACTACTACTTTTGCTGACATGACTAATAAAATAAGAAATCTCAATGTGAAAAACTCATGATAACTTCAGGGTTAACAGTGAGAAGACAGAAGAAAGATCACTGAAAGAAACATTAATACATATGCATACATACATACATACATACATCCAAATTGTTTATCAAAAGAATAGGGTTCTAAAAGTCATGCATTCTACCATTTCCCCTAGTTCAAAACTGCTTTCCTTCCTGCCTGGATAACTGCAGTTTTTGCCCAATTTAATTCTTGGGCTTCAGTTTGACCTCTCTGATGCCTTTAACATAACACTTTGAAATTAATCTTCCTTAAAAGCTGATTTTCATGTACCTTTCCTTCCTTGAAAAAAATAAGTAAAATTCATATGTGTTAAGGTCATCTTCAGAACTGAATTGATTTGGCCCAAAATGATCCCTAAAGCCTATCCTCCATATATGCCCTACTCAAGCCAATTGCTTCAGTTAAACCAGGCTACTTCTGGCTTTGCGAATGTGATGTACACGTCTCCACCTTGTCTAGCTCCACACTTCAGAGATCATAGTTATGGCCTATTCATACCAAGGTCAATTTTAAATCCATGTTGACTATTAAACCATTAGCTTCTCCATTTCACTTGTATCTCTCTCATATCTGAGCTTCTTAACAAAATATATCTGTAATATGACCTTCCATTTTTATTTGTGTGCGTGTTCATGTGTATTCTATCTTCTCATGAGTCTGCAGGCATCTTAACGATTGAAAGCAAATCTGAAATCTATTTGGATTATCCCTTAAACTGACACAGTTGCCTTGCATAAGATCATTATAATGTTTATAAATTTTTGTAATAGTTTTGGGATGGCAAATATTGAGAGAACCAAAAGCAAAGAATATAAATCTTCGATATGCTTATTAGTATACTAAATATTCCCAAATCAGATGTGAAATGTTTTAAATAGCTGCATTTAGAAGAGAACAGTGAAAAGCTTAGTTCCCGTCTTTCTTACATCTATACTAGCGTAAGGTCTCTTGGATTGGTCTTACAGATAAGACAGACGAGAATCCAAAAACGAAGTCACAAAGGCCAAAGACTTGTTAAGATAACTGCTGGGCATTTTGTTATTCATGCTTCTGAATAATGGAATATAAGGTTACATGTTCATGACTGGCCATACAGACAGTACTGTAAACAATCAAGTAGTTCTTTCTAATGAGTCCTGTGGTTACATTTGGAAATACTTGAGTTATGTGTAAGATCACTGGGAAATTATCTCATTGGAATTCCTTAGGTGTATATTACTGTTACATTAAGAAAAATTCATAGAAAATCAAAGATAAATAAAATTTTAGAGCTCAAAGCATATATTTTGAAAATGAGGTCCAGAAAGATTAAGCCACAAATTCAAACTCAAGGCATTGACTTTCAACTCTTTGTTGTATAGTAGTCTATTTTAAGTCTGGAAAATGACAAATTATTATGTAAGCATTATGTGTTCATATGTAAAGTAAATAATAACAAAGGAGGGTTTTTTGTTAAGGAAGGCCATTTAGATAGTTTTTTCCTTTCCCTTTTAACTCCATTCATAGATACGTGATCGCATGTATATATTACATATTCACCTGTACATACTAGTAAAGGATATATATTGGTTAGTATGTAAGTTAAGCTGCTATAACAATGACTCCCAAATAAAATACTTTGACTGAAAACAGATGTTTACTTCTCCTTCTTGTCCCAGCTTGGTTGGTCCAGGATGAAAGATCTTTGTGCTGCAAGTTATCATTCGGAGATCCAGATTCCTTCCATCTTCAGGCTTTGTCATTTTGTAGAACATTATCCTCCTCTGCATGTTTGGAGCTTACTCCCAATCCAGTCCGTGTTCCTGTTCATAAGAAAGGGGTGCTGGGGCACCTGGGTGGCTCTGTTGGTTAAGCATCCAACTTCAGCTCAGGTCATGATCTCAGGGTTCGTGAGTTTGAGCCCTGCGTTGGGCTCTGTGCTGACAGTGCAGAGACTGGAGCCTGCTTTAGATTCTGTGTCTCCTCCTCTCTCTGCTCCCTGCCCCCCTCCCCACTCGTGCTCTGTCTCTCTCTCTCTCTCAAAAATTAAAAAAAATTTAAAATTAATAATAAGAAAAGAGTGGAAACCAGGGCAGTAGTTTGTGTTCAGTTGGAAATATCAAACTTTGCAGACATCTTGTCTGATAACATCAGAATGGCCTGAATTTATTATTAGAGTCAAAATTAGCTGCAAGAAAATTTGAAAAATGGACACTACCTGAGAAGTCATGTGCTCAGTGTAAACTTGGAGGGTTCTAGTAACAAAAAGAAAAAGAAAATGGAAGCATTTGTGCACATGCAGATATTTATTTGTTAATATAATCATTCAGTCATTCAAGAAATATTTAATGAGCATCATATGATGTGCTGGACATTGTGGGTGGTGCAGAGACCATTAAACTTGCCCCAGCCATGAAGCAGCTTACAGTGTAAGGGAGAAAACCGAAAATGAAATGAGTCTATAGCGAAAGTTAACATAAATAGGAAGACAGAACATTAGGTCCAAACTTTAAGCCACACAGGGTTAGTGATAACTGCAATGCTTATCTATTTTCATTCTCCTCCTTTCTGTCTACATGGCTTTCATATAAAAATTAAGCAAAGTGATTTCAATTACTCATGTAAGAGTTCATTACAAGAAAACAAGGTAAATATAATTGTAACTGACATCAGGTTGGAAACATTCTAGGCAAAAATCTTAATTTAAAAATATTTTGAGAAACTCTTTCAGTTAATTATTTTAACTATTTAGCCCCATTGGTGCAGAGTTTCAAATACACCATGGCAAACTGATGGCTGCCGTCCATTCCCCTTCACTGTGTTTAGGTGAGAGCTAAACACAATGCAGAAGGCAAAAGGCATTGCCTCCTCTGTACGCATAGTCTCTAGGCCTGTGTTCTGAATTGTCAGATACGCACCTGAGTATCAACCCTAACTATTGCTTCAGGCTGCAACATTGGTAGAAAAGCCTCCAATACACCCTCCCCCAAATAGTTTTTTTCCAAACATTGTGAGCACCATCCACCATCTTACATCAAAAGGGAGATTCACCTATCCTTTTAACTACCTTGTTTCTCCCTCTTCTGATTTCATAATTTAAATGACTTAAAATAAATGTTTTGTAAAAGCAACCAAATTGGCAAAGGCTTTTTCATAAATCAAGACATAATCTGTCCTTCAGTATGCTTCTCTGAATTGTTCAAAACATGGGAGACTTACATGGTGCAGAGCATCAATTGTTCAGACATCAATTCACACATCAATGATTCCACTAGTGTTTATTGAGTATCTGCTATGTGGTGTGCATTGGACAAATCCATGGGAATACAATGGGGAAAAGGGAAGCCATGCTGTTTTATGAAATCATTGTAAAAGACATCAATCACGGGCTGGTTTTGCCATTTCTCACGCGTGCTTAATGCATTCTGTACTCAGAAAAGTTTATTTCTGTAACAAGACAGAAATTAGCATGTCCCTGTTGACAGCAGCTTTTTTTTAAAATTTTTTTTTTCAACGTTTATTTATTTTGGGGACAGAGAGAGACAGAGCATGAACGGGGGAGGGGCAGAGAGAGAGGGAGACACAGAATCGGAAACAGGCTCCAGGCTCTGAGCCATCAACCCAGGGCCTGACGCGGGGCTCGAACTCACGGACCGCGAGATCGTGACCTGGCTGAAGTCGGACGCTTAACCGACTGCGCCACCCAGGCGCCCCAACAGCAGCTTTTTTATTCTATCTAACAGTTCTTCACATTTCAAGATTCCTAAACTTTTTTTTAATCAACTCTATTGAGGTATAATTTACATACAATAGAATTCCCCTATTTTAAGGGTTAGCTGAGTTTTGACAAATGTACATCCCCATGTAACCACCACCAAAATCACTTTGTTTATCTTGAATGAAGTCATATCTGGACTGCTTAATTGAAGGGTGCACAGTAATGACTATGGAGCAGATGGGCACTTAGACATCAGCACTCCCTCCTAACGTGCTAAGTAGAGTCATTATGCAAAGTGAATAACTCTAAGGGTGAGGATATCCTCAACAACCTCACTCCTACTTGTGGGTTGGAAATTAGGCATAAGAAGGCCAATTGCCAGATAATGCTGTTGCTCTGAAGCTTGTGTACAAACTGAAAGATTGAAGTGCACCCTTTCAGCACCAGGATTCGTGCCCAGTGGCTCCACTCTCCCCTCCAAGGCTTGCACCAGCCAAAGCAATACTGCTACAGCCTCTTAGCATTCTTCCTCAGCTCACCCTGTAGACAAGCATGTTGTCCTGTCTGGAGTGCCCTCTTCACCAACACATTCCAAGCTGCTTTGGCTCGGGAGAATCTAAACTTATGCCTGATGACAGATAACTGAAATCTTTTAAGAGAACTCCAGGAAGAACGAAAGAAGAGAGAGAGAGAGAGAGAGAGAGAGAGAGAGAGAGAGAGAGAGAGAAAGAAAGAAAGAAAGAAAGAAAGAAAGAAAGAAAGAAAGAAAGAAAGAAAGAAAGAAAGAAAGAGGCACGTTAATTCACACTGTGTTGTCAGCTACTTCAGCTGACAGAAATACAATTCTTTCAAATGGAAGAAGTTTCAATGATAACCTTGTTGGGAAATGATATCAAAGGACAAAGGTGTCACTTTTAAATGTGTAACTTAGTACTATCAGCACTGTTCATTTCTCTGGCCATTTTAACTCTTAAAACTGCCGCAATGGGGGTATCACTTATATACAAGACAAGTTGGTCAAGAGGGTACAAGAGTATATGTATGCAGAATACATAATATATTGTACAGTTAAGGTAATTGTACTTATTAAACTAAAAATATGTACTAGCTTAGTTGTCTTAAGTTAGATATTAATCTTTCCCCCTCTTAGTTCTACCATTTTCATTTGGGGGACCAGTTTATACCTGGAAAAGTACTTCCTATCACTCACAACATATTTAGTAGTGGTTCTAAAAAAAAACAGTGGGTTTAGTTTAATAACTGTGTCACAACTAGTAGCTTTAGTGGAAGGTTCAAATAGTCCGTGAAGCTAATGTTAATGATCAGGTAAAAAATGAACTATTAATCCCTTAACTAGATAGTCAAAGGTGTGTGTGTGTGTGTGTGTGTGTGTGTGTGTGTGTGCGTGTGTATGTGTATGTGTGTGTAAGTAGATTTTTACCCAACCAGTTGTTAGCTTGTCTTTTTCTATTTTTATTTGTATACTAAAAATGCTTTTGATCTTTGGTGTGATTTTTTTTAATTTCTGAAAGTTGAGGTGAAAAAATGAACGAGGTTATATATCAAAATAGTTTTCATGCCTGACTTAGGTTTAAAGATTTATATCCCCAAGTCATCTAGTCATTTACCTGGTCTGTTCACCTCTTGTAATTTTGAAATGTAAATGTCTGGAATTATTATTTAAAAAACTTCAATTTTAAGTTCAATATATGAAGACTAAGATATTGGTATAAGAACATATTTTTTAATAAAGTTTGCTTTAATAATTTTATTGAAAATTGCTCTGTTAATAACTAGAGAGAAAAAACATGCCAGTATTCTACCTTGTCTTCTTTCATTAGTGAATTAAGACTTTAAAACTCAATTAAACTTATTAGAAAAACTCATAAGCATCATTCACTTTTTCTGTATCAATTACTTTCATAAAATAGGCATATTCATTAAAACAAGATTCATTTATTTTAAAAAAGGTGATTTCACTCAATTCCAGCTAGTTAACATACAGTGTTGTATTAGTTTTAGGTGTACAATATGGTAATTCATCACTTCTGTACATTACCTGGTGCTCATCACAAGTGCTCCCTCTAATCCCCATCTCCTATTTAACCCACCCCTTCACCCACCTTCCTTCTGATAATTATCAATTTGTTCTCTGTAGTTAAGAGACTGTTCCTTGATTTGTCTCTCTCTCTCTCTTATTTTTTTCCCTTTGCTTGTTTGTTTTGTTTCTTAAATTCTATGTATGAGTGAAATCATACAGTAGCTATCTTTCTCTGACTGACTTACTCACTTAGCATTATATTCTCTAGCTCCATCCGTGTCATTGCCAATGGCAAGATTTCATTCTTTTATATGGCTGACCACTCTTCTACTGTGTATATATCCATACATATATACATATATATCACATTTTCTTTATCCATTCATCAGTCAATGGGCACTTAGGCTGCTTCCTTATCTTGGCTATTGTAAATGATGCTGCTATAAAGGTGTATGTATCCCTTTGAATTAGTGTTCTTGTATTTGGGTAAATACCCAGTTGATGGGTAAATACCAGCTGATGGATCATAGAGCACTTCAATTTTTAACTTTTTGTGGAACCTTCATACTGTTTTCCACAGTGGCTTCACCAGTTTGCATTCCCACCAACAGTGTACGAGTGTTCTTTTTTCTCCACATCCTTGCCAACACCTGTTGTTTCCTGTTGTTGATTTTAGTAATTCTGACAGGTGTGAGATGATATCTTATTGTAGCTTTGATTTGCATTTTCCTGATGCTAAGTGATGATGAGCATCTTTTCACATGTCTGTTGGCCATCTGGATGTCTTCTTCAAAGAACTGTCTGTTCATTTCATCTGCCCATTTTTAATTTTATTAGATATGTCATTTGCAAATATCTTCTCTTATTCCATAGGTTGCCTTTTAGTTTTGCTGATCATGTCCTTCACTGTGCAAAAGCTTTTTATTTTTAGTCCCAATAGTTTATTTTTGCTTTTACTTCCCTTGTGTCAGGAGACATATCTAGAAAGAAGCTTCTATAACCAATGTCAAAGAAGTTACTGCCTGTGTTCTCTTCTAGGGGTTTTATGGTATCCTGTCTCACATCTAGGTCTTTAACCATTTTAAATTTATTTTTGTGTATAAAAAAGTGGTCCAGTTTCATTCTTTTGCATATTGCTGTTCAGCTTTCACAACACCATTTGTTGAATAGACTGTCTTTTTCCCATTGGATATTCTTTCCTGTTTTGTCAAATATTAATTAATTGATCATATAGTTGTGGTTTTATTTCTGGATTGACTTGACTCTAATCTTAATGGCTCTCAACTTGAACTTAGATATCTCTAAGTTTAACATAGGTAACTCTTTGTTATTTGAAGTTAACCGTAACAGCAAGTATTAATATTCTGTAGCCAAATTTAAGAGTGCATCAACAATTCACTTTGAAAGGATGAGGGAGGTTTTTAACATTAGCGTTCTACCAGAGTAAAAATAATCCTGAGTCCTAACTGTTCCATATTATCTACTCTCATTCAACATCTATTCAAGAGATTTTTTTAAGTTTATTTATGTATTTTGGGGGCAGGGGAAGGACAGAGAGAGTGAGGGAGAGAGAATCCCAAGCAGTGTCCTTACTGTCACCATGGAGCCCAACACAGAGTTCGATTGCATGAACTGTAAGACCATGACCTGAGCCAAAATCAAGAGCTGGACGCTGAACTGACTGAACCACCCAGGCATCCCCTCAAGAGATATTTTTAAGTGTCTAGTACATGAGAATCCCTTTTTTGCCTTATAGAATATGCCCAAAATATTAACACTGATCAAAAAAACATGGAAAAAAGAAAAAGGCAAGGAGTCTAATTCTCTTTTAGCTTTCCAGGTACTTTTTTATTTCTTTTTTGTAGGAATATGCCTTCCAGGGTCATAATTGGAGGTAAACCCTCTCTCTGTTTGCCCAAGAGTAAAGAGAATAATCCCCCAACACCAACTCCCACAAACATACTTGCTTTAACTCAGCTTCCCCTGTGAATTTAGGATAGTCACATCTCTATCCTGAATCAGATGAGCAAGATGATGAGTCCTTTTTCATTAACGATATGGCATACTGTCTAGTTGCAGAATTCTTTTGGGGCAGAAGGATCTTCTTTTTGGGCCTGCTAATCTCCAGTAAAAAATAATTACTCCCTTCAAAAACCATGCATATGGAATGATACCATGTCATAGGAAAACATTAGTAAAATAGTATCTTACTGCATTTTCTTGGAAAGAGCCATGTACCAAAAATGCCATTACTCCACTGTTAACTTGAATCATTGACCCTGACACTAGACATGGCATCATATTCTTTATTACCAATTCAAGGGAAGTCCTTTCATTTTTAATTTTAAGTCCATTGTTGTTATAATTCCTAAATAAATGCTAACATTTTTCTCAGTTTCCAATGAACCCCCCTAACTAAGTTTACATTTGATATTTCCATTACTTCTTATCACTTTATTATCTAGTGTTGGAATAAGGAATAAATGTATAAAATGATTTTCCCCAAAATTAGTTTTTCACATTCTTTTTAAAAACCTGGTCTATAATAACCAAAATTACTATGGGAATATTTATGCATTAAAACTAGCTTTCACAGCTGAATCACTTTTTCTAAAAAATAATTTTTAAAGCTGCATTGAATGCTTAGTACATATTTCATAAAATGTACCATAGCCCTTCATTGAGTTGCTTCAAAAATAAATATTTTCCAAACATTCAAGGGCAACTAAGAACCCCCAAATGCCATATTCTAATGTCATGAAGAAGCATGACTTTTGTCCCATTTCTAAGAATGGAATTACTATCACTAATACAGGTCATTATTTGTGACTCTTAGTTTCTAAATGGGAATATAGAAATAAAAATTTTTAAAGGCCTAAAATAATAAAAAATAATAAAGATAATTAAGGATTCTACCACCATTAAGCCACCATTATGACAACGGTACATATCACACCAGATCATTATTATTATCATAAAGAGATTTTTGCCCCATTTCCTCAGAAACCTAACAATGAGAAAATATATCAAACTCAAAAATTTTTGCTGAAATTTGAATTAAAAACTTATTAGAGGAGCCAAGATGGTGGAACAGCATGGAAGCTTTTTGTGTGTCTCACGTCCATGAAATATAGCCAGACCAACACTAAACCACCCTACACACCTAGAAAACCGATTGGAAGATTAACACAACAATCTGCACAATGTGAACCACAGAATTCAGCAGGTACGCAACACGAAGAGCTGAACTTGGGGAGCAAGAAGCCCCGAAAAGTAGGGAAACCCTTTTGCAGGCAGAGAGAGGATGGAGACTGGGTGGGGGGGGAGCATACAGGAAAAGTACCTCTCCCCAACAGCAGCTGAAGAGAAAGTGAAAAATTGGAAACAGCCGCTGGGACTAAACTAAAAAGGGAGAAAGGAGAAAGGAGAGGGTTTAAACTCCATTAAGACTGTAAACAAGGGGAGCGCAGAGGCTGCAACTCCGCAGCTACATACCTGGTGGTGCTCTGGTGGGAAAGCTGAATCCCCAGGAACGGAGTGGGGTTCGGGAGGTTCTCAGGCCACACGTGGAAAAGCGGTTCCACTACTGGAAGGACATTTGGTAGAGACTGTTGAAGCCACCTGGTCCCAGCAGACCCCGGAAGGCAGCCACAATCGCTGGTGCTGGGGCAAGGTGGTTGAGGGTGAAGCCTGGTGCCAGATGTGTGTTGCGATTTTCCATGGTCCCTGAAACGCTGAGGCTACACTGTCTCGTGATTTTTGGAGGGGGCGGGCTGGCACCTGGCCACAGTCTCAGGGCACCGGCAACAGCAGGGTCCAGCAGGCATTCCTGGGTGCAGCCGACATTCGGCCACTCCTCATTCGGCCATTGCTCAGTGAGACCCTCCCGCAGAGGGGCGGAGCGGGTCAAAGCCGCAGTCCTTCGGAAGTAAGGGGCCGGGGAAAACAGCTGCATCTGAGACAAAACTTGGGAGACAGGTACTGCCTGGGGCCTGGTCACGGAGGGTGGTAAAGTGGGGAGTGGACGAGAGCTGAAGACGGAGGACCGGTGCGCAATTGCTGATTAGGGAGAACGGACTGGGTGGTGGGGCGCCATTTTTCACCGCTCCCGCGCATGCGCATGCGCACCCACGAGCGACTCAACAATCCACCCCAGTAGGCTAACAGCGCCATCTAGTGGAGAGCAGAGCTGTTACACCGAGCCCCGCCCAACTGGGCCAACTTCGCTCTTCAAGAACACAAACCTCACTGCCGACTTAATCTATGGACTGTAAAGAGCTACATGGACTGACCTCTAGGGGAAAACGAAGCAATTTCAGTCCTACTTCAATCTGTTAGCAGGTTCATCTATTCAATTTTTTTTCTCTCTCTTTTTCCTTTTTCTCTTTTACAATTCTTTTCTTTTTCTTGAATACAGAAAGAGAAAAAACTCATTTTTATTTTCAATTTTTATTAAAAATATCTGTCTTTAATTTTTATTACTATATTTTTTACTTTTGTAAGTTTTTTCAAATTCTACTTTACTTCCATCATTTTATTTTAGTCTACTTCAGTGTATTTACTTTTTCAAATTTTCAATTTCCTTTTTTTCTTTTTCTTTTTTTATTTCTTTTTCTTGAATGCAGAAAGAGAAAAATTTCATTTTTACTTTCAATTTATTTTAAAAATATTTTTATTTAATTTATATTACTATATTTTTTGCTTTTATGTAAACTTTTCCAAATTCTATCTTACACCCATCATTTTATTTCAGTCTACTACAGTGTATCCACTTTTTCAAATTTTCAAATCTTTTAATCTTTTTTCTCTTTTTCGTTTCTTTTCTTTTTTCTTAAATACATAAAATGAAAAAATTCATATTTCTTTTCAATTTTTATTAAAAATATTTTTCTATAATTTTTTTCTACTATATTCTCTGCTTTTGTGTATTTTAGTCTACGTTAGTGAAAGTCTACTTTCATTTTTTCAAATTCTCAAACGATTTCCTTTTTTTTCTCTTCCCCTCCCTTTTTTGTTTGTTTGTTTGTTTGTTTGTTTCTCTAATCTGTCAAACCACTTTCTACACCCAAACAAAACACACCTAGGATCTAGCATCATCTATTCAATTTTTGTGTGGTTGTGTTTTTAATTTTTAATTTTAATATTTTTTTAATTTTAATTCTTTTAATTTCAATTTTTCTACCTCATTAATTCCTTTTCTCCATTCAAAATGACAAAACGAAGGAATGCACCCCAAAAGAAAGAGCATGAAGAAATGACAGCCAGGGATTTAACCAATGCAGACACAAGCAAGATGTTTGAAACAGAATTTGGAAACACAATAATAAGAATACTAGCTGGAGTCGAAAATAGATTAGAATCCTTTTCTGCAGAGATAAAAGAAGTAAAAAATAGCCAGAATGAAATTAAAAATGCTATAACTGAGCTGCAATCACGGATGGATGCAACGGCGGCAAGGATGGACAAGGCAGAACAGAGAATCAGCGATATAGAGGACAACCTTGTAGAGAATAACGAAGCAGAAAAAAAGAGGGAGATTAAGGCAAAAGAGCATGATGTGAGATTTAAGAAATCAGTGACTCATGAAAAACGAACAACATCAGAATCATAGGGGTCCCAGAGGAAGAAGAGAGAGAAATAGGGGTAGAAGGGTTATGTGAGCAAATCATAGCAGAAAACTTTCCTAACCTGGGGAAAGACACAGACATCAAAATCCAGGAAGCACAGAGGACTCCCATTAGATTCAACAAAAACTGACCATCAACAAGGCATATCATAGTCAAATTCACAAAGTACTCAGGCAAGGAGAGAATCATGAAAGCAGCAAGGGAAAAAAAGTCCCTAATCTACAAGGGAAGACAGATCAGGTGTGCAGCAGAATATCCACAGAAACTTGGCAGGCCAGAAAGGAGTGGCTGGATATATTCAGTGTGCTGAATCAGAAAAATATGCAGCCAAGAATTCTTTATCCCAGAAGGCTGTCATTCAAAATAGAAGGAGAGATAAAAAGTTTCCCAGACAAACAAAAATTAAAGGAATTTGTGACCACTAAACCAGCCATGCAAAAAATTTTAAGGGGGACTCGCTGAGAGGAGAAAAGATGAAAATATATATATATATATATATATATATATATATATATATATATAATATATTATATAATATATATATAAAAATACCAAAATCAACAAAAGATTAGAAAGGACCAGAGAACACTACCAGAATCTCCAACTGTACAAACAACATAATGGGAATAAATTCATATGTTTCAGTACTCACTCTAAACATCAATGGACTCAATGCTCCAATCAAAAGACATAGGGTAACAGAATGGATAAGAAAACAAGACCCATCTATATGCTGTTTACAAGAGACCCACTTTAGACCTAAAGTCACCTTCAGATTGAAAATAAGGGGGTAGAGAACCAGCTATCATGCTAATGGTCAACAAAAGAAAGCCGGAGTAGCCATACTTGTATCAGACAATCTAGACTTTAAAATAAAGACTGTATCAAGAGATGCAGAAGGGCATTATATCATAATCAAGGGGTCTATAAACCAAGAAGACCTAACAATTGTAAACATTTATGTGCCAAATGTGGCAGCACCCAAATATATAAATCAATTAATCACAAACAAAAAGAAACTCATCTATAGTAATTCCATAATAGGAGGAGATTTCAGCAACCCACTCACAGCAATGCACGGATCATCTAATCAAAAAATCAACAAGGAAACAATGGCTTTCAATGACACATTGTACCAGATGGACTTAACATATATATTTAAAACATTTAATCCTAAAGCAGCAGAATATACATTCTTCTCCAGTGCACATGGAACGTTCTCTAGAATAGACCGTATACTGGGACATAAATCAGCCCAAAGTAAGTACAATAAGATCGGGATCATACCATGCATATTTTCAGACCACCATGCTATGAAACTCGAAATCAACCACAAGAAAAAATTTGGAAAGGTAACAAATACTTGGATTCTGAAAAACATCCTACTAAAGAATGAATGGACTAACCAAGCAGTTAAAGAAGAAATTAAAAAGTATATGGAAGTCAATGAAAATGATAACACCAAACCCAAAACCTCTGGGATGCAGCAAAGGCGGTCATAAGAGGAAAGTATATAGCAATACAGGCCTCCCTAAAGAAGGAAGAAAGATGTCAGATACACAACCTAACCTTACGCCTTAAGGAGCTGGAAAAAGAACAGCAAATAAAACCCAAAACCAGCAGAAGACAGGAAATAATAAAGATTAGACAGGAATTAATACTATCGAAACCAAAAAAAAACCAGTAGAACAGATCAATGAAAGCAGAAGGTGGTTCTTTGAAAGAATTAACAAAATTAGTAAACCAGTAGCCAGTTTGATCACGAAGAAAAAGGAAAGGACCCAAATAAGTAAAATCAAGAATGAAAGAGGAGAGATCACAACCAACACAACACAAATAAAAACAATAATAAGAGAATATTATGATCAATTATATGCCAATAAAATATGCAACCTGGAAGAAATGGACAAATTCCTAGAAACATATACACTACCAAAACTGAAACAGGAAGAAATAGAAAATTTGAACAGACCCATAACCAGTAAGGAAATCGAATTAGTAATCAAAAATCTGCCAAAAAACAAGAGTCCAGGGCCAGATGGCTCTCCAGGGGAATTCTACCAAACATTTAAGGAAGAGTTAACACCTATTCTCTTGAAACTGTTCCAAAAAATAGAAATGGAAGGAAAACTTCCAAACTCTTTCTATGAAGCCAGCATTACCTTGATTCCAAAACCAGAGACCCCACTAAAAAAGAGAACTATAGACCAATTTCCCTGATGCACATGGATGCAAAAATCCTCAACAAGACATTAGCCAACCGGATCCAACAATATGTTAAAAAAATTATTCACCACGACCAAGTGGGATTTATACCTGGGATGCAGGGCTGGCTCAATATCCGCAAAACAATTAACGTGATTCATCACATCAATAAAAGAAAGGACAAGAACCATATGATCCTCTCAATAGATGCAGAGAAAGCATTTGACAAAATACATATTCCTTTCTTGATAAAAACCCTCAAGAAAGTAGGAATAGACGGATCATACCTCGAGATCATAAAAGCCATATATGAACAACCCAATGCTAATATCATCCTCAATGGGGAAAAACTGACAGCTTTCCCCCTAAGGTCAGGAACAAGACAGGGATGTCCACTCTCACCACTGTTATCCAACATAGTATTGGAAGTCTTAGCCTCTGCAATCAGACAACCCAAAGAAATAAAAGGCATCGAATTCAGCCAGGAGGAGTTCAAACTTTCACTCTTCACAGATGACATGACACTCTATTTGGAAATCCCAAAAGATTCCAACAAAAAACTGCTAGAATTGATTCATGAATTCAGCAAAGTTGCAGGATATAAAATCAATGCACAGAAATCAGTTGCATTCCTATACACCAACCATGAAGCAACAGAAAGAGAAATCAAGGAATCGATCCCATTTATTTACAAAACCCATTTATGGTTTTGGTTGCACCAAAAACCATAAAATACCTAGGAATAAATCTAACCAAAGAGGTGAAAAATCTATACACTGAAAACTATAGAAAGCTTATGAAAGAAATTGAAGAAGACACAAAGAAATGGAAAAAGATTCCATGCTTCTGGATAGGAAGAACGAGTATTGTTAAAATGTCGATACTACCCAAAGCAATCTACATATTCAAAGTAATCCCTATCAAAGTAACACCAGCATTCTTCACAGAGCTAGAATAATCCTAAAATTTGTATGGAACCAGAAAAAAAACCCAAATAGCCAAAGCAATCTTGAAAAAGAAAACCAAAGCAGGAGGTATCACAATCCCAGACTTCAAGCTATGCTACAACGCTGTAATCATCAAGACAGTATGGTACTGGCACAAGAACAGACACTCAGGTCAATGGAATAGAATAGAGAACCCAGAAATGGACCCACAAATGTATGGGCAACTAATCTTTGACCAAGCAGGAAAGAATATCCAATGGAATAAAGACAGTCTCTTCAGCAAGTGGTGCTGGGAAAACTGGACAGTGACATGCAGAAGAACGAACCTGGACCACTTTCTTACACCATACACAAAAATAAACTCAAAGTGGATGAAAGACCTCAATGTAAGACGGGAAGCCATCAAAATCCTCAAGGAGAAAGCAGGCAAAAACCTCTTTGATCTTGCCTGTAGCAACTTCTTACTCAACACGTCTCCAGAGGCAAGGGAAACAAAGCAAAAATGAACTACCAGGACCTCATCAAAATAGAAACCTTCTGCACAGCCAAGGAAACAATCAACAAAACTAAAAGGCAACCAACAGAATGGGAGAAGATATTTGCAAATGACATATCAGATAATGGGTTAGTATCCAAAATCTACAAAGAACTTATCAAACTCAACACCCACAAAACAAATAATCCAGTGAAGAAATGGGCAAAAGACATGAATAGACACTTCTCCAAAGAAGACATCCAGATGGCCAACCGACACATGAAAAAATGCTCAACATCACTCATCATCAGAGAAACACAAATCAAAACCACAATGAGATACCACCTTACACCTGTCAGAATGGCTAACATTAACAACTCAGGCAACAACAGATGTTGGCGAGGATGCAGAGAAAGAGGATCTCTTTTGCATTGTTGGTGGCAATGCAAGCTGGTACAGCCACTCTGAAAACAGTATAAAAATAGAATTACCCTACGACCCAACAATTGGACTACTAGGCATTTATCCACGGGATACAGGTGTGCTGTTTCGAAGGAACACATGTACCCCCATGTTTATAGCAGCACTATCAACAATAGCCAAAGTATGGAAAGAGCCCAAGTGTCCATCGACTGATGAATGGATAAAGAAGATGTGGTATATATATACAATGGAGTATTACTCATCAATCAAAAAGAATGAAATCTTTCCATTTGCAACTACACGGATGGAACTGGAGGGTATTATGCTAAGTGAAATTAGTCAGAGAAAGACAAAAATCATATGACTTCACTCATATGAGGACTTTAAGATACAAAACAGATGAACATAAGAGAAGGGAAACAAAAATAATATAAAAACAGGGAGTGGGACAAAACAAAAGAGACTCATAAATATGGAGAACAAACTGAGGGTTACTGGAGGGGTTGTGGGAGGGGGTATAGGCTAAATGCGTAAGGGGCATTAATAAATCTACTGAAATCATTGCTTCACTATATACTAACTAATTTGGATGTAAATTTTTAAAAATAAAAAATAAAGTTATATTATTAAAAAAACTAAAAAGAAACTTACTAAAGTTAGCAAGTGATGAGTAAAAACAGCTACTCACCATAAAATAATGACAGCTAATAATAATTTAATACTGCATATAATTTTGTTCATTTGTATAAAAGGTAAATACATAAAAACCCTTATCTTAAAAAGTTTAGGGGCTAAAAATGTATTCTGCATAGAAATTAGTATGGAATAAAAGAAATTACTTAGTTCAGCCTCCAGGAAATTATTGCAGCTATTTCTCTATTGTGATCATACACTCTTTGGGTAAATATCTTATTATTTAAAACTTTTCAATTTGGGGGCGCCTGGGTGGCGCAGTCGGTTAAGCGTCCGACTTCAGCCAGGTCACGATCTCGCGGTCCAGGAGTTCGAGCCCCGCGTCGGGCTCTGGGCTGATGGCTCAGAGCCTGGAGCCTGTTTCCGATTCTGTGTCTCCCTCTCTCTCTGCCCCTCCCCCGTTCATGCTCTGTCTCTCTCTGTCCCAAAAATAAATAAACGTTGAAAAAAAAAAAAAAATTTAAAAAAAAAAAAAAAAAAAAACTTTTCAATTTGGTTAATATCTGGATATGTCAACCTTAAAATCTTTCTTAGGGAATTAACAACCTTAAATTTTTTTCTTAGGGGATGAAACCTATGTAATCGCTGCTTTCCTAGTTATTTCAGGTACTTCAAGAAGCATAAATTCCTCCAGATTACTATAATAGTCATGTAGGGTTTTTTTTAATAATGAAACAACATTACCAGACATTAGTTAAATAACTAACTGCTGTGCTTATATATTAATCAACTTCCTGAATGTTTCTATATCTGGACGTAGTCAAAACTTATGACCAACACCGAACCCCATTAAATCTGTGTAAAAAGCCAGTTAGATAAACACTTACTATCACTGCTTTACAGGTGGGGAAACTGGGGATTGGAGGAGATAGTTTGTTTGAAATCCCTTCACCAGTAAGTAGCAGCACCAGGATTTCAACTAGATTCTCCCTGGCATCAAGTCTATGCATTTTGCACTACACCACCTTGCTTCTTGGGACCTCCACAAGACTTAAATATATTCTTAGTTTTAAATAAATAGCTAAAATTGATAGCATCAATCGTATCACATATTATATTCTGGGTAATACAAAGAGCTAAATTGAATACTTGACAATTATATCACTTATATATGAAGGCTTCATTTTTTCAGAATTCTTTTACAAATAGTATTTCATATGTCCTTACCAGTCTTGTGGCTTAGGAAAGGGGTTTTATTAACATCACTGGGCACATGAAGAAAATTGAGACACAAAGAAGTTAAGTGGCCTAAGAGAAGTCACACACAGACTGACTCAATGGGAAGGTCCAATCAAGGCTCCCTGTTAACTTCCACTTTACATAATGTCAGCAAGTTTTAAAGATAAAATAGTGATTGTAAATAATGTTAAATATCACAGAGTCTTAAGATTAATTCAAAAAGGTAATGTTCATTAAAAGCATTAACATTTCAAAAACTTAAAAAATACTGGCCCCATGATATCATTCAAAATATTTTATTTCTTTGGTTATAATTCAGAATACTGGTAGGATTCAAGCAAATATTGGCTTAGAGAAATTCCTGTTTTACTTGAACAAATTTTTACCTTGGAGCTTACCAGCTAGAATCTAGACAAAATATATGAAGTATGAATCAATTAATAGACCTTGTCAGCAATATCAGTCTGTACAATTGTTCTCTACAAAAATAAATAAAAGAAAAAATGTCACACATCAACTGTCTAAATTTAAACATGCTTCCTTGTTTAAAACCTTCTTAAGGATTTCTTTCTATTGAAGCTATAAGAAAGAAAATCTAAATGGAAAAGAAAATTATTTCAGCAAAACTCGCCTCCATTATTTCTCTAAGAACAGCAAACTAAGACGCTTTGGCCTGCATAACTCATCACTGTCCATGTAAATGGTAGCTTGAAAGACGTAGGCAACTTTTTTCTTTTCAAATCTTTTTCTCTTCAAAAGCTTTTGTACCTAATTAGTAGATAGTTCAGAACCTCTTGGCATAAGTCAGCGTTATATCTGTGGGAATATATGCTGTAGGTCCGCTGTAAAATAAAACCTCTACTTTAAGAAGTATCACTTTGCATTACATGGAGGTGAGGTATTACATTCTCTCTTTTTTCAAGGTTTTCTTCAAAGGGAATATGCCCCCTGTACAATTGATTCCAAGCACTTCTGAGAGAAGAGAAAAGGCACAGTAAAGGGAGTCCATCTCTCTACCCTGGCTTAAAAACTTCAGACTGAGAAGGATTCTGTCTTAATATCTGATGTATTAAAATAATCTTTCCTACTTACTTGTAAAAAAGAAATATATATATGTATACACACACACACACACGGATTTTTCATATGGAAAACATCATCTACAAAACATCATAGTAAAAATTTAGTGGTTTAAAAAATTTTTTTTAATTCCAGTATAGTTAAACAGTGTTATATTAGTTTCAGGTGTACAATATAGTGATTAAACAACTCCATACATCACCCAGCGCTCATCACAACAAGTGCACTCCTTAATCTCCATCTATTACCCATTCCCCTATCCACCTCCCCTCTGGTAACCTTCAGTTTGTTCTCTACAGCTAAGAGTCCTCTCTCTCTCTCTCTTTCTCTTACGCTCTCCCTCTCTCTTTTAGTGGTGTTTTATTTCCTGTCTTTTTCATTTCATAATGATGAAATTAGAAATTATAGATGTGGGGCGCTTGGGTGGCTTAGTCGGTTAAGGTTATGGCTTCGGCTCAGGTCATGATCTCATGGTTCATGGGTTTGAGCCCCAAATGGGGCTCTGTGCTGACAGCTCAGAGTCAGGAACCTGTGTCAGATTCTGTGTCTCCCTCTTTCTCTGTGCCTCCCCTGTTCACGCTGTCTCTCTCTGTCTCAAAAATAAATAAACATTAAAAAATTTTTAAAAAGAAATTACAAAGGAAAATACCTCTTCTACTTCTCAGAAACAGCCATTTTTCCTTTCTTGGTTTCTCTGCTAGTATTTTATGATAAAATTCTAGTGACTCAAGGGTAATCACCCAACACCTCTCCTTCACATTGAGAAAGCAATATCTCTAGTATTAATAGCATTAACATTACTGAGATATGGCATAACTCGATGTGACCTCAGAATTTATGCTTATAACTTGCACTATATTCTTTTGTACTTTTAATGATGATCTATATCTTTGACATAAATAGTCTGCTTACCTCCATTCAAATAGAAAGTCTTTGTGGACAGAGCTCATATCCTCAAACCACCTAGAAGTATATCATGTTTTGCCCAAAGTGGGAGAAAGGTGTGTGGTTTTTATGTGTTTTCTGTTTACTGACCAAATTCTTGTCATGTCTTAGTCAAATTAGACAAATTACCTAATATCTTTGGTCCAGTTTTGCCACTTATAAAATGAAGATAATACAAGTGGGCTCATTGGGTTGCTATAAAAATTAAATGTGTGACTGTTCCTTAAAATATGAAATGTTATCCATATTACTTTTGTCAGTGAGCAACCTTCGGGAATGAGTAAGACTTTTGAAAAGAGGTGACTTTTGTTCATTTACTAATTACTGTCCATTTTATAATTATTATTATAGAAAATCCATCTACTTTAGGATTTTAAAAATAAAGGAACTCAAGTAAGAAATGGATAGAGACACTTTGGGTACGTTTAGTATGCACAAATGAGTGCCTGAAAATATTGAGTCTGCTTCATGCTCTCTGGACAATCCCATTTCCTGCCTGTGGTCAGTAAGCATGCATGTCCCATCTCCTATGTAGGTTACACAGTGTGGATTAAGATTTTGGCCCATGCACAGTATCTGAGGGAACAGTATCTTGAGTAATTAAGAAATTAGTAACAATTATTAAAGAATCCGGTTCAAAATAATCATCAATCTTCACTTTATGCTTCATTGTCAGGTCAAAATAGGTTTAGGATTATGGTTCCAAATAAGTAAGTTGCACTGCATATATATAAGATGTACATTTCCCCTACAGTTTAGGGTTCCAAAGCAAGTCACTTTGGCCTAGTGACTTGGAAAAACTAATGTACATTCCAAAGTATTCATTTACATAACAACACCTATAAAGGATCATTTGTAACCTGTTAGGTTATTTATATTTCAGAACTGCTTACTCCTCCACATTTTTAAGAGCATATTATGAAAATAACATAAAACTTGGGTTATTAAATTTCAAAATAAACTGCATGAAGAGATAGGAAAGTAATGAAATGAAATCTGTTTGCTTAAATTCTAGTTCAGTGAACATTTGGTACCATGACAATAACCATGTCTGTTTTTTTGCTGACCATTTTTGTCCAAGTACCTAAAATAATGCCAGGTATATATTATGCCTCAATAATAATACTTGCAGGGCCCCTGGGTGGCTCAGTCAGTTAAGCATCCAACTCTTGATTTCAGTTCAGGTCATAATCTCACGGTTCGTGAGATCAGCCCCCTGGGGGGGGGGGGGGGGGCCTCTGCACTGACACGGTAGAGCCTACTAGGTATTCTCTCTCTCCCTCTCTTTCTGCCCCTCCCCTGTTCATGCACTGTCTCTCTCTCTCTTTTTCTTTCTCCCTCTCAAAATAAATAAACATTAAAAAAATAATATTTGTGAGTTTATAAACAAGTGAATAAATTAGGTGTCTATGAGACCCTGCACTAAGCGCTAGAAATATACAAGGGTACAAAAGTACTTTCTATGTCTATCTGTATGTCATACTAGGTGCCATACCCTAACCTTACTGCTCTGCCTAGGGGAGGTACAATCTTCACTTGGGATCCCTCCAGGAGTTAGTGGGCTGAATGGGGGACCAGGAAGGTCCTTCTGAAGCTTCTCTCTGTTCAGGCTTTGCATCTGCTCTGTCCTTCTGTTCCATTGACTCCAGCTGCCTCTTGTCTCCACTCCTGCCACTCTGCTGGCCAGAGTGAACTGCCCAGGGACCTCAACACAGACTGTATTCAGGTTGTGTGCTTTTATCTCTGGGTCTGACTCATCCTGCCAGGGGTGGTTTCAATAGCAAAGCCTTTAGGTCCTTAATGGTGGAAGTCATTTTATTTACACAGCAGTCTGCTTCCCAGAACATAGAAGAGATGGCCAGGCACAGCCAAGTCAGGTACAGCCTCTTGCTGCACCAGCAGCCACGGCTCCCCCTAACATTTCAACACTGGCAGTCAGGGTCCCTCAGCAAACAGGTAATTGTCTCTTGGGGAGCTGCAACCTCTTCCTCTAACTGAGTCTCTTTGGAGAAACCCACAATCCTTCAATCCGATGTGCATTTGCCTGAACCCCAATTATGATCCGGGGTCATATTCTTTCACATGTGGCTCAGTGGGCCCAAGCAAATTAGAGAATTTAGCCAAAGGGCTGTTTCAGGGTCCTCTATTTTCCATGACAAGTAACGAGCTCCCAAAACAGTCTGTGCCATCTGGAGGCTGTTCTGACCAGAGCGTTCGACATAGCCCCATAGGAGAATGCATTGCTAATGCCACTTGCTAACCTTACAGAGTCTGATCTCTGATGATGCCACTCCATATAGTGTGTGATAAATTCCACAATGCAAGTATATACTAAAATCGCGATAAGAACGCAGAAGATAAAGCTGAATTTGAGTTTTTTGTTTTTTTTTTTGTTTTTTTGTTTTTTTTGTGAAAGAAGTGTACCAGTTGAGTCATGTAGGGTGAACACAATTTCCAGACAAGTAGATAAAGGAAGGAAGCACTTTCCATTTAGAAGGTACGGGATAGGGGAAAGAAAAAAAAGCTTGGAGGCTGGGGGGTAAAGAGCCAAAAAGAACACATTGGTATAAAACAAGGAGAAAGAAGATAAGAAACAAAAGGGAAACTTTTGCATAAATTCTATATCCACACAATGCAGATATTTAAAAAATAGAATATATTTAGAAACATAAGCATAACCTTCTAGTGAATTTTAAACCTTTGCGATATACTGTTAAGTGAAAGTGATTGAAAACTGCTGTGTACGCTATGATCTCCCTTGTGGAAAAATATGAAAATACTTGGATAGAAAAAAGTTGAAAGCAGACGTCTGGAATTGCTATCTCTGAGTACTGCAAATACAATAAAAATATGTATATTTTTATTTCTTGTTATTTTTGTACATGTGGCTCTTGTGATATTATGTCAACAAACATGTATTAATTATGGATTTAAAATCATGCTGGCAGGAATACACTAAAAAGAGTGGGAGGGTGGCCAGGTATTAACTTTCTGAAACTGAAGATCATCTCTAACTTTTACAAAGCTATATTAGCAATAAGAAAACAATACTTCAATATATGTCTAAATGTGTTTTATGATAAGTATTTATTGACATGCAAACAGTAATGTGACTTCTTTTTCTTTTATATAAAGTATATATACTGACCATGATAAATACGAAAAAAAATAGTAAATTCATACGATCGTAAAGAATTTCTCTGAATCCAAATCCTGATAGATCTGTATAAATTCACAACCAAGAAGAGGAGGTCAACCCTAGTATAAACACATTTTGGTCATGAGTGAGAGATCCAGAAGAAGGCTCTTGAACATGAAATATTGCTCCCTTTAACTGTGCTCTTTGCTGATAGAGATCCTTAGTAGTTCCCAGACTTTTGCAGGCAAGAGGTAAAACGCTAAGGCTGTCTGAGATGAGAACGCCTTTGAAGGTCATCAGTTAAGGCAGCTTGCATTTGTTTCCCAGCTTCCCAAGGGGCAGAAAGAATGGGGAAATGGGAAGCTTCCCTGAGCAGGGGCAGGTGAGAGGGTGAGTCTGGAAGCAGACACTGCTTCTTTTCTTGAGTCTCTTGTCACAAGGCTCTGAGCTCCTTGAGAGCAGGAACTACTCCTGTCTTGTTAATCCCCAGTCCCTACAACAGTGTCGGGTTCCTTGTAGGAAGTAGGATGAGGAGGCGAGGGGAGGAGGCGAGGAACAAAAAAGGCACTGCTCAGGAAAACCGCGGGTCTGAATATACACAGAGGCTGCTGAGCACCTGGGAAGAGGTTGTCAGGAGGAAAATAATCTTTACCATTTCCCCCAGTCCGAAAGTGGTTGCTTGCCTGCTTCTATCCACATCTTTCCGGGAACAGATGGAGGAGGACACAAAAGAAAGACAGAAGAGCAAGGAAGATACTTGGATACTCTATTGGCAGATCAAAAAATACAAAAAAAAAAAAAAAAAAAAAAAAGCCCCCCCCCCCCCCCAAACAAAGACAGGGAACAAAGAAGAAAGAAAAAAAAAAAAAAAGAAAAGGAAAGGAAAGGGAAAGAAAGGAAAGGAAAAAGAAAAAGGGAAAAAGAAAAGGAAAAGAAAACAAAAAGAAGAAAATGTTTCTTTCCCTCCAAAACAATTTAAAAAGTCAGTACAGCCCACTACTTTCAAGATAGGAACACATTTCAGTAACGTTTCGTGGAATCAAATTCACTGAAATCTTGTGAAAATTCTTATTGTTTAGGTTCCTTTTTTCTCTCATAGGAAAATAATATGGAGTTAGGGCAGATTGGAATAGAAACTCAGATTCTAACAGTATTTTCTCAGCTTTCTAAAGTTTTATGACAAAAAAACAAGGGCACACACAGGCAGTGTATTTGTCAGGTTAATGGGAGGCTCCATGCCCAAAACTCTGCTAATTTCCAGAACTAGGCAAGTGTAGAGATTTGTCCTCTTGTATTAACTCAAAAATACCTACTACCATGGGATCAGAAGTTCAGAGATTAGTAAGCCTCTCAAATTTAGTCAGTTAAGACTCTTTATCCAGTTTCAACATCTGACTTTTTTTCAGCATGCAGTCATGCCCCCTATAAAGAACATTTGACACACAAAAAAATGCTTTAGAACTGACAAATTAAGGAGATCTTAGCCACATTACAAAAGGGTTAGCTGTGATTAAAAACAGTTTCCATAATGCCATTTAAATGTCTTGTTCCACAAAAATGGAAACGATATATATTATTATGAAAGCATTTGTGTTGACAAACTGAGTTGCTTCTGTATGATTAATGAAACAAAGACATCTTACGGCTGTCAATATAATTTTCCTCTTAAAATATAAAAATCAGCATTTTGTATTTATGAAAACAGTAGGTGGGTACAGATGGATGATAAATAGGTAAAGTGTAAAACCACACAGATTAACAACAAAGATTAACATTATTATTTGCATATTAGCACAAGACAAAAAAGAATCAATAGGGTTTTGTGTCCAGAACAAATATAACACATACGCATAAAGACATACTAGGTCAAGTTTCTTACCCAAAGGAGAGAAGAAAAAGGAAAGAATTCTAATACTCCATATAGATACTTTCTTAGAGTTTTTATGAGTGAAAAAAAATGCACATTGGGAACCTAGCTTCTTAGATTCCTGCACAACATTTATGCTTACTTCAATCACTCAACATGCTACACAATCCAAAGAACAATTTAACTTAGACCTGAAGGGATGGTTGCTGTTCAAAAAGAAAACTCATTTTTAAAACTGATTCGATACGTGTTTTCAACATTTATTTCTCTCTCTTTTTTTTTTGTTTGTTTGACATTTCAGATTTAAGTTCTTCTTGAAACTATAAAACTGGGAATATATAAAGTTTACTTGTGTCTGGTTTCAAAGATGGCCTTCCCCCCCCCTTTTCTTTTCTTTTCTTTTTTATGCACAAAATGTCTGCCAAGCCTGAAAACGATGCAGATCATGTTTCTATGTCTGTTAGGTGGCGCTTACCAAGCAGTCTGGCTCTGGTCAGGGATTTTTCAACTGCTCACTGTGGTGGAATATTACAGTAGGGGATTGCGAGTGGGGTTAGTGGGAAGGAGGCTTTGTCCCTGCTGCATTTAAAATTACATCTAATCTTATCAAGGCGCTCCTCATTGTTTCTGGCGGCCGGGAGCAGGTACAGTACTGCTTTTGTTCAAGTCAGTAGCTTTGCTGAATAAAGTTGAGGGAAAAGCCAAGACTAAATAATTTTCTTTCAGAACCTCATGTGCTGATTGAAAAAATGCTTTGAAAGAGAACGAGAGAAGGGTGGGGGAGGGAAGACAGACAGGTAAAGTCACAATAGAAAAGTATCCGTGCGGTAAGGAAAGAAGCAGTGACTTAAAGATTAGGGGGAAAACTATTACAGGAAAAAGTTTGCTCAAAAATACTTTAATTCTTATCCTCTGAAATGGATGGGCTCATTTTCTTTGGCAGAATAGAATCATCAAATTCAGGGAAACTACTTTGTCCAACTCTTCTAATTGAGTAAATTGAAAGGTAAACTCCTTTTTTTTTTTTTTTTTTAAATGGCACATAGCTACAAAGCATTGTTTCTCTTGCACAAGGGAATATTCCTAAAACTTGTTTGTACCAAGGGTCCCCCACTGATGTCCCTGGCCTTTTGATATGCTAAAATATAAGTGGAAGAGGCTTTGGTCACAAGGCTTGAGGTCGTGGCAGACTGAAGACAACTATGTAGTAATAAATCCAAGTTCAAAAACCTTGCTCTGACCAGCTTAGAACAAAACAGAGACATTATAATTCCAGCAACCAGAACAATGTAATTATCAGCAAGGAAACAAACAAACAAACAAAAAAAACAAAACCCAGTGTTCCATGTGTCAATAAAGATTGCAAGTTAATTCAGACAGAAATCGTTGGCATTAAGATTTACAAGACATTCCATTACCGTAACTTGAAAATTAAGATGAAAAGTAGCTTGTTCTAACATGTTCGGTTTTAAAACCTGGTAAAGTCACCTTAGTTACTCACAGACATGCTCTGGAAAATAAAGTTTCTACCCAGGATGACTGCTTTGGATGTTTATCATTTATAATAAATAAATTACATTAAAATACATTTAACATATTTTCTGAAGCTCCAAAAATATTTTTCAGTGTGTGTTTTCAGAAGATTAAAAACCAAAGTGATTGAACTTCCCGATCAATAACAGTCCCACGGTAACTTTATTGTCTATGATTCTCATCTTTATTACCGACAGTGTATACTAATTATAATATTTAGCTTTAATATTATGGGTAAGAAAGTACCTCAAGCTGTGTGTTATAGAGGAGTGTAGATATAAATTCTGATTAGATACATTTTAGTGATACACTCTTTCTCTGTGTTATACTCTTAAATAGACAACTATTTTGACACTTTTCAAAATAGTGTGCAGAGAGGATGCAAACATAAAAACTATGGTTTAAGAACTTAACAAATTGCAAAGGTGCATTTTGTACTTTGGTAGATCGCTGTTAAGTAACATATGACTAAAATTAACGTTCACATTATTTTTGATACATTAAAATCAAGTGTATACAAGTCAAAGCATTTTAAAGTTATACTGTAAGTACTTTAACTATCACCTTTTGTTCTTATATCCATTTGTTGTCTCGATCATCACGGAACCATTTGATTAATAGCTGCTATAATCATCGTGCAAAGTTGCTAAAATGAATTATAATCATGGTTTTTATGATAGTTTTCTTTAAATCAAACACAGTCAGATGTTCTATATACATTTTGTCATTTGGTTGCATTTCAAGTCATCTATTAAAAATAGTAAAGTGTCATCTATTTAAATGGATCGTTCTTTAGCATAAAATCTTGTATAAACTGCCTTTGTGCATTTGCATTCACTTTAATTGTTCGGGGAGAAAGATTCATCACGTAACTGATCACATTCAAAACTCACCTATTGCTGTTAATGTTTTATTGTGTTTTATAATTTGGTTATAGAAATCAAGAGACAGTATATATGTCACATTTGCAACAGCCAAATTAATGAAATGTTCAATTAACACATTTCAAAATGGGGTTGTAAAATTATGTCGTGACCCCTTAAAATGTCCTTTTCTTTCTTGCCCTTTATTCTAGATGTCTTTTGCTTCTGCTACTAAAAATGCTTACATATCTCAATACTGTTGCCATTCACAGGAGATATAAAATCATGATTCTCGCTGTTAGTCATACTGAATAAAGACTTCCTTACTTTAAACGTTTTTTTAGAAATGGAAAAGGGATCGGGTCTTAGTTTTTACTGACTAACTGGATTCTAGATTGCGCACTTACTTTGACTTTCCTTAAATAATTTCTGCAATTTTTATTAAATAAGTTAGATTTCACTTTCCCTTTTCCCAAACTGATCTCACACTGAGTGGTAATTAAAAGCTAGGGCTTGAGGTGGAAGAAAGAACTGGGGGAGGAAGAGTAGAAAGGGTTCCTAAAAATAAAAGGGGGGGGTCCAGTTCTTCTGACTGTTGTTAATGCTCCTCACATACAAATTTGAAACATCTTGTTCTTTTGTTCCTAAGATGTCTCCTTTATTCCTCAGTTGAATATAAAGATTCGGTGGAGAGTTCGAGGGTGCTGAGGATTTATTACAACCAAAGAAAATCAGGGGAGATCAATTCAGATATTTTCAACTATGTGTACTTATGCAATACATCATTTAGAGATGGTTAAATCTGGACATCCTTGATTTTGAAAACAAGAAAACTGACACATAAGAAGATGAATTGATTTTACCACGAGCTATAGCCCATCAGCGATATCACCCTGAATGCTAAATTAAAACTCATGTTTTAGGAGATATGCTAATTATTTGACTCTCTTGCAATTTTGGAAAATAAACTTCCAATGGAGAGAAAAAAAGCCTCTTTCTCTTCACAATTAGTCAAATTATTTGCTTGAAATAGTGACTAATTTGGTTGCCTTCCTATGTACTGATGCTCATTAAACATTCATCTCCTAGAATAGGGGGCCATATTTTTACTGACTTCTGCAATGTGGTCTCTATGCTCTGAACAAGTGCCTTAAACCGTGATACTTTGAGCACATCCGTCCTGTACACAACACAACTTCCATATCAACTATAGTGAAAATCACATATGCTCAAAGGATATTCAAAATTATAGGTGACTTCATAAGATGTTTTGATTGGATTAGGGGAAAGCTCGGGCTTTTATTAAAGATTTAATTCAGTAATAGTCAATGACAAAGTGTTCTCATCACAAGCTCCAAGTGCATTACCCAGTTGCAGATTTTTCTATGCTGAGTCTCATCCACCACGGCCCTAACCCAGCCCCTGTCCCTTTAATTCCGAGCCAGGGGAGACCTTTGTAGGGGCATAGGAGCCTCTCATGTCCAGCCGCAGGTTCCTTCTCCACCGTCTCCTTCACCCTTGCCTCCCTCAAATTGAAGAAGCTCAACAGAAGGGAAGTAAAATTGAGGGGGGGGGGCGGGACTCAAGGCCCAGGGATTCTACCAGTTCAGCCTTGTGGCTTAATGAATATTATTTGTTACAATTTGACAAAGTGGTTGAATAGCCTTTGAAGGACCGAAAACCCCCATAGAAGACCCCTACCCCCATAGAAAACTATAGTCTGAGTTCCCACCAGTTTTGTTTTGTTTTGTGTTGTTTTGTTTCTTTCCAACAAACCCTACTCATAAACTGGAGCTGTGTATTCTAAGGAGATACAAAAATAACAAAATTCCAAATTAAAGAATGGAGTGCTCAGGCATACTCTTCACAGGTAGGTTGCAATTCCAGCAGCCCCCAGCAAATCCAAAACAGCAAATACCCACACCATTTTACAGGAAGTTGTCAGACAAAAACAAGTTGTCATTCTGGTATCTGAGGATGAGAAAGAAAAAGCAAGAACTCAAAACTTGACAGGCGGTGTCTTTAGGTAGAGAGAGAGAAACAGTCTTACATTCTTCATTAACATTAGTTTTTGTTAATTAGGAAAGTTCCTACTGTGAAAAATACTACCAGAAATGCCAGACGAAATGTCCCCAGACACAGTTCAATATTAGTGACATAGCAAATATGTCAGGCTAGGAGTTTCACAAGTGCTGATTTATAGATCTGATATTTAATTTATTGTAAGATTTCTCTTACTGTAATAGATTTTCTGGTTATATATCTCTAATAAAAATTTATTTTATATTTTTTCTCATTTTTAAAAATGAACCTCTATTTTCCAAGGAAACCAGCTTCCAAATACTTAATGATAAGTTTAAGTTCTGGTGGGTTGAAAATATAAGCTGTGAGTTGCTTGTCTTTTCTACAAACATGCTGCTTTATCGGAAGTTCTTTACGCTTCTGCTCATTTTCAGTGTATCGGCATGGATGACCCTGAACACTACAAAGTTACAACTGCTTCACTGCATGATTTTAATCGGGGCATAATCAACTCAGATTCTTTTTAGTTGGACGGAAGTGAAATGAGGGGTTTGGGAATATTGCATGTATTGTGACATATGCTTGCCAATCCCAGGAACAGCCTGATGGGAGGTAGAAAAATGATAAATGACACAAGATAGATTTATCAGGGGATATTTGCTTTGTCAGTTCTTACATGGAAACCAATCTTGTGCTGCTTCATTTTTTTCCCCGTTTTACCCTGAATTGCTTCCCCAACCACTTTACAAAATCTTTCATTTTCCAAATTTCAAAGATTTTCAAAATCTTTCAACTGGTCTGAAGTTGCTGATCTGCGTTGCAAAGACATTTTCTCTGTGATAGACCCAGCAACATGCATTCTGTTCTTGAGCCAGATCTTACGTTTCTGCTCACGCTCCAGATGAATCCAGGAGGGCCGCGATGAGATGACTGGAGTCGAAGCGGCCTGTTGGATGCTTTGGCTCTTAAACTTTCACCAGCAGCCCACTCTCAGTCTCCTCTCACAAAAGAGTCTTCGCAGAAGTGGAGAACTTTCTGATGAAGTTTCCCCATGACCCACAATAGTTGAATTGACTACTTTTTAAGTGTCCTAATTTTGTGCAATTTAGACTCTTTCTGTAGGAAATAAAGATCCCCCTTTTTTAAAGCTCAACCCACACAATTATAACAAAATGTTTCTTTTTAGTCCAAAAGAAAATATGTGTAAGTTTTTGAGGTCATCTAAATGTGACCAAACTTACACTCAGCAAAATAACCTGCCGCTGAGCTAGAAATCCAGAATGTTTCTTCTTCTCTGGCTCACACACTAGCATTCCTCATGGCATGTAACTCTCTTATCAGTTCGAAGCTGTTGAAGCATTCTAAAATTTAGGGTAAGTGCTTGAAGAGTCTAGAGCAAAAAATAATAGAAATACATTTCGGTTGTTGTGATTTGGAAGAACACATCTTCTTCCCCTGGGGGCTTAATGAACGCTGCAAATTTTACCCTGATTTTTAAAATGCATTGACAGCTTTTCTAATGTTCCTTAATCAGCTTTAATTTCTTAGTTCTTGTAGTTGGCAGTATTATTGTATTTGAAAACGATAAAAAGAATCATTCAGGAGATTTTTTTTCCTCTTTTCTTTCATTCCATCTTAACAATCTAAGGCATAGAGAGTGATAATGCACTGAGTTCCAATAGCTTTTGATATTCACCCACCAAACTGTTCAGGAGAGAGAAAGACCAAACAGGAAAGAATAAAAAGTCTGGTTTTTATCATATGAAAACTCCAAGTTTTTTTCTCTTTTGTCCCGTAGGTGGTAACCAGGGACTTTCAGCGTGCAGAGACCCTTCGCCGTAGCATTTGCTCGGGAATGCCAACAGGGTCCAGTTTTGTTGTGCAAATGGTTGAAACGTGTGTTTATGTTACCTGAGGAAATAACCTTCTCGAAGAAACTAAGTCTGTCCTGGGTTGAGATGGAACCAAGCAATCTGAAATATGGCCCATCTGCAGCCGTGTCTTTCTGCACCAAGCTGCTTCTGGTCATTTCCAAACAATATATCATGGAAAAACATGTATGTAATATATTTTAAGGGCAAATGAGAACTGCTTCATCCCCCTGCTTAAAGAAGTTAACAGGATTCAATAGATTATTTTACAAATATTTTCCTTCTCGATGGTAACTGAGAGGTCATAGCACCGTGGATCAATATATATTTGGGAAATTTTTCTCAACTAAATTTGACCAACCTACATCTGACTTCAGATGACCTCTAGTCAGATTTCCAGGAGGAAGAAAATCTCAAGAAGTGTCTTTTCTGGACCAAAGGGCTATGGCATCATGTCAAAGATTTGTGTTTGAATTCTAGCTCTGCCATTAATTTACTCAGCAAATACTTATTGAAAGCCTAGTATCTTCCAGGCACTATAGTTATCTATCACTGGATATACGATGGTAAGTAAGAAAGTCATCATCAAGCAAATAGGCAATTGTGACACAGGCTAATAAAAGCTATGACAAAGAAGTACAGCATTCGGAAGCCCCTGGGAAGAGCACTGTATTAGTTTCTTATTACTGCTGTACCAATCTGTCAAAACTTGGTGACTTAGAATAATATAAATGTATTTATATGACAATTCTGGGGGTCAGAAATCTGAAATGCAACTCATTGGGCTAATATCAAAGGGCCAGCACAGCTATGTTCCTTCTAGAGGTTCTAGGAAAGAATCGTTTGTTTTCTTTTGCCTTTTCCAGCTTCTAGAGGCTGTCTGCCTTCCCTAGCTTGTCTCCTTTTCCACCTTTAAAGTTATCAATGACCAATGGAGTTGTTGTTGTTGTTGTTTTCATGTTACAAATCTTTGACACTGAATCTTCTGCCTCCCTATTCTACTTATAGGGACTTTTACAATTGCATTGGGCCCACCTAGATAATCCAGGATAATCTCTCTATTTCAAGGCCACCTGATTAGCAACCTATATTGCATCTATAAGCTTAATCTACCCTTTCCAGGTAACAAAACATATACACAGGTCTAGGATTAGGACTAGAATGTGGACATCTTTGAGGGCTGTTATTCTGCCTATCATAAGCAGGATGGAGTGAGAAGGATACGGAGTGAAGAAAGGCTTCTAAGAGGGTTGAAATGTAAGATAAGTCTTAAAGGATAAGTAGAATTTAGGTAGATAAACAGAAGACTTGGCAGGGGTGGGAGTGGGCTTCTTTGCTTTGGTTATAGCAACAGCATGTTTAAGGGCCCAGGGGGTGAACAGAAAATGGCACATGGGAAGACAAAAGAAAAAATTAACTGTAACTTAAGCAGAGACTGTGAGGGTAAGAGGATGTCCTGCAAGAGACTAAGCCCTATGGTAAGCAGTTATGCAAGACATTGGAAAAGATGATAAGAGTTCAGGAGCGTGTTAACTAGCATGCAGACAGGAAATTCGGAGAACAACATGATTGACACATTTGAGCAATGTGTCACCCTGGGTCGGCAAACCCCATGTTTGGGGGAGCATTGAAGGAGGGTGGGACAGTTAACAGGATAGAAAAAAAAAGTTAGCTGTAGCTAACTGAGGTGGAAGGTCACAGGCGATCCTGGGTAACTCTGCATGGAAGAAGTCATAGCAAAACTGATTAAATTCAAAATGAATGAATTGCAATTGTGACTAGTGCCATGAAAGAGAAGTGCGGTGTGCAAGCACCATACACATCAGAAGCCCTAGACTTAGCTGAGGGTCAGAGAAAAATTAAGAAGAAATATTTAAGCTGAAATCTGAATAATAATTAAGAGATCACTAGATGAAGGGGGAGGGACTTCCAGCAAGAGAGAAGAGCAAACACACAGAGCTTACGGTAGGAAGGAGCATGATCTGTTCCAGAAGCCAAAAGACTAGTACCTACAGAGAGAGAGGGAGAAGACGGGGAAAAAGGAGAGTTGGACAAATCGAGGCTGGTGGGGTGCAAGGATGGCAGTGGGTGTGCGATCGTCGAGTTCTGTGGGGACTGTTAAGGATTGGAAACATGGTCCTGAGAGCAGTGAGATGCGACCCAAAAGAATGGCCTGACTGAACTATCCTTTATAAAGATCATCTGGCTGCAGTACGGCGAAAGGATCCAAGGAGGTAAAAACAATCCACCTGCGAAAGAGCTCTGTCGTTTGCTTGGACAGAAATGCTGTATAAAGCAGAAAGAGAAGCAATCACTGCTGGAAGGAAAAATGACTACCATTGATTCTGCCTTCCAGAGAATTGGCATAATTCATCTCTGGGGAGATGGCTCTGGGTGTTTTTGTTTTTTTTTTTTTTTTTGAGAAAAACATCTTCATGGTGTAAGCTGTTTCCTTTCATCGAGAAAGGTCAAGTCTCTGACCTTTTCGTCCCTAGATGTTTGGGGCTGGATGGAGGAGCTAAAAATCAAAGCTGCCCGTTACTCTGCAGTTTAAAGTGAGAAGAATTTGGTTGTGATGCAGGCAGCCCAGGATAGGGGCCTGGGAATGAGGAGACCAGGGAGTTGCCAGAAAGATCCAGGAAAAAAAAAAAAAATTAAGAGGGCTCCTGGAATATAGCTGGAGGCTGGAGCGCCTAAGGGCACATAGCCATGAAAAACTTCCGATGAAGGGGATGGCTGACAAATTACTTGAAACATTCATATCTGTACCTGACGTTAAAGTTGAAGTATTTTCAGACCTGTAATTACTTTCTGTAACTGTCAAGCCTGCGGTAAAATGTTGCCACTCATAGGAGCCCCAATTTGCGGTGCTTTGCTAGGGTACAGGAACAGGAGCAGCACCCCGAGGCCAGCGCAGGCATGAACACCCACAGGAACAAACAGCCGGCCATGGTCCAGAGCAAGAAACGGCGCGGGGAAGTCACAGATGTGCACTCACATAGGAGCACATGCACTCCAGCAACACTCCAGAGAGATTCGGGAGGATTCTGGGCTTCCCACAGTAGAGTTCAAGGTATTTGATTTAGATATTAAAGTTAAGGATCACCATAGGAAACTTGCAGATACGAAAATAGGAAACATCTGGATTGTAGTCGTTTATATTTGGGGTTAAACCAAACATGATACTTGCTTGATAGCTATGACTATTTAATGTTCGTTCCCAGCTGAGAAAGTCTTGACAATATTTTTTAGAAATTTTCCACTGAGGCTATTTTTGTAGATGTAACTAATAGCTTACTGAATAAAGAAATGTCCTAAGTGTCAAATGTTACATACTATGCAAAATGAAATAGAATATTCTCTTGATCAGAATTTTTCAACTGTCAGAATGCATCAATGTGCTGCAAAGATGCATGTTGTGATGTCATTCCTGCTGCTTTTCTAGCAAGTTCTGGCCACAATGACAAAAAAGTCTGATCTTTATATACTGACTATCACAACCAAAGCTAATAATCAAAAAATAAGCTTTATATCATGTGGTCTCTATTAAAATACCAAAACACAGGAAAACTTTTAATAAAACATTTTTATTCCAGGGACTTGCCCAAGCATTTTTTTCTTGTAATTTTTAGCTTACTTGAGTTTACAGAAGGATTTCATCTGCTTTTGCAGATTCACTGGTCATAATGAGGACATTAAGAGGCCAGCTGTTACCCAAGACATTTTGTGAGTATCTATAGTAAAATATGCACATATAAAGCAAAATAAAAATTCAGGATGAATTGTGTGGGACATTTTTATAAGCCTACGTAGTCATAGCTATCCAGATGAATCATGGCAAAAATTGTAATTAAAAAAAAAAAAGCTATCCAGATAGTTGTGAGAAAGGCAGAATCCCCCTTACTTCTCTATATTGTGTTAAATACGGCTTGAAGTCCGTATTCGTGAAAAATGTCAGCTCTTAACTTCATTATGTTTTCTGTTCACCTGTGATTATTTAGAAACTTCTACAGTCAGTATTTTCAAGTCAAAGAAATGTAAATGGTCTTTTTCTGTAAGTCTTCTTTCATTTTCCTTTATTTATATTCCAAAATGTTCAGCTCAATAATGACAGAGGTTTCCAAAAGAAAGCAGGTTTCCATGACATCAGTTCTACAAAAGGCACAAATAAATTATTTTGCGAGGTAATATTAGTTTTGCCTTTGCCATTCACCTACTCAATCCTATTTGAACTAGAACCTATGATAGGTCAGACAATCAGTATGTGATTCTCATGAACCATGTGGAAATGGCCAGCAACACCCCTTGTGCCCACAACGTTCATGGAGAAATAAAAGACAAGAAATGCTGTGTGGATGCATTTATTCCATAAGTATAAATTCATATCTTGCTTTTCTTTTTTTTTCAAGAATGTATTCTATGAGATTTGTACCACAAATTCTGTTTCTACCATTTTGTAATTATTAACAGGCCAGGGGAAGTATTAGCATTAAAGGCAATCTGTTTTCCAAGAAAACCATAATCTGTCACATTGTCCAGAATTGATTTTCTTAATCCTCATATTTTATCAATTTAATTAAATACAATTCAAATGATCAACTCTTAATATCCTTCCCATTAGTTTGGTTGTGGAATTATTGCAAAAGTCTGTGGTACACAGTCACCTTTTTAAGAGGAAAAAATATGCTCAAAATTAAAGCACACTTCCTTCTTTCTACCTTGCTTATAATAGTGAATAGGTGTGAAGCACTATCGGGGTGGTTCAACATCGTGCTAAGCACTGACTGTTAATTCAATATCTCATTCATTCTCACAAGAACTCAAGGCTGTTAGGTAGCAGTATCTATAGATCAATGGTTCTCAAACTTGAGCGTGTATCAGGATCACGTGGAGGTAAAACACTCTTTAAAACACTCGCTGCATTCCATCCCCAGAGTTTCTGATTCCGTCAGTCTAGGTGAAGGCCTGGGAATTTCCATCTTGAGGAGGTTCCCGGGCAGTGCTGGTGCTGCTGGTATGTGGACCACACTTTGAAACCCGCTTCTAGGGATCGGGTTTCAGAGTACAATGGCCCACAGGCCAAACCCAGGCAACTGGGCTTTTTCTTGTTGAGTCCACAAGATAAGATTGGTTTTAGTTTTGAATAGTGAAAAAAAATTCAAAAGAATATTTTGTGACACACAAAAAAATCATATGAAAGTCAAATTCAGTATCCATAAACAATGTTTTACTGGAATGCAGCATGCTTGTTCATTTATGTATTGCCTACAGCTGCTTCCACACCACAGCAGCAGAGTTGAGTGGTTGTAAAAGACACAACATGGCCTGCAAAGCCTACCCGGCCCTTCACAGGAAAAGTCTGCCAATATCACATAACATGGTGACTATAGTTAATAATATTGTACAATATATTTGAACGATGCTGAGAGAGTAGATCTTAAAAGTAACCATCACACACACACACACACACACACACACACACGAATTGTAACCAGGTGATGATGGATATTAACTAGACTGTAGTGATCATTTCACAGCATGCACATATATCAAATCATTGTGTTATACACCTGAAACATACATAATGTTTTACGTCCACTGTGTCTCAATAAAAAATTGCCAATCCCTGTCATGGATGGAAGCAAGATCAGAGATACTTAGCTAACAGGTGGTAGTGCTGGGATCCATATCCAGGTCAGACTTTACCAGGTAAGAGCCCACATTCTTAGCCATTTTTTTTTTTTTTAATTTTTTCAACGTTTTTTTTTATTTATTTTTTTAGGACAGAGAGAGACAGAGCATGAACGGGGGAGGGGCAGAGAGAGAGGGAGACACAGAATCGGAAACAGGCTCCAGGCTCTGAGCCACCAGCCCAGAGCCCGACGCGGGGCTCGAACTCACGGACCGCGAGATCGTGACCTGGCTGAAGTCGGACACTTAACCGACTGCGCCACCCAGGCGCCCCTCTTAGCCATTTTAAAAAGATGCAGAAATTCACTTTTTTTAATAATTGAAGAGTAGTTGACATTCAATGCTATATTAGCTTCTGGTGTATCACATGGTGATTTGACAGTTTTACACATTATTCAATGCTCATCATGATAAGTGTGGTTACCGTCTGTAACCATACCACATTATTATGGTGCAACTGACTATATTTCCTATAAAGTACTTTACATCTCTGTGACTTACTTATTTTATAACTGGAAGTTTGTACCTCTTAGTCCCTTTCCCCTATCTCACCCCTCCCCTCTGGCAACCACCAATTTGTTTCACATCTTTAAGAGTCTGTTTGCTTTTTTGTTTGTTCATTTATTTTGTTTTTCAGATTCTACAATAAGTGAAATCATCTGGCAACTGTCTTTGACTTATTTCACTTAGTATAATGTTCTCCAGTTTCATCCATGTTGTTGCAAATGGCAACATCTCATTCTTTTTTATGGCTGAGTAATATTTTGTTACATACATACAAATATATACATATATACATATATATATACATATATATGTGTGTGTGTATATATATATATATATATATATGTATATATATACACCATATCTTCCTTATCCATTCATCTGTGGATGGATACTTTGATGGCTTCCATTATTTGACTATTGTAAATAATACTGGAATAAACACAAAGGTGCATATATCTTTTCAAATTAGTGTTTTCATTTTCTTTGGGTAAATATCCAGCAGTGGAATTACTGGATCATATGGTATTTCTATTTTTAACTTCTTTGAGAAAACTCCATACTCTTTTCTGCAGTGCTTGTACCAATTTACATTCCCACCAACAGTGCACAAGGGTTCCCTTTTCTCCATATCCTGGCCAACGTTTGTTTGTTATTTTTTGTCTTTTTGATACTAGCCATTTTAACTGGTATGAGATAATATCTCATTTTGAATTGTGTTTCCCTGATGATTAGTGACATTGAGCATCTCTTCATGTGTCTGCTAGCCATCTATATGTCTTCTTTGGAAAAAATGTCTATTCCGGTCCTCTGTCCATTTTTGAACCTGATTTTTTTTTTTTCTTGGTATTTAATTATGTAAGTTCTTGATGTGTTTTGGATATTAACCCCTTATTGGATACACCATTTGCAAATATCTTCTTCCATTCACAAGTTTGCATTTTGTTTTCTCTTCATAGTTTCCTTTCCTGGACAAAGGCTTATTTTGGTATAGTCCCAATTACTTTATTTGTTTATTTATTTACATATTTACTCATTCACTTACTTATATTTTTTCTTTTTTTCTTTCTTGCTTTTGTTGCCCTTGCCTAGGGAGATATATCTATAAATATGTTGTTATAGCTGATGTCCAGCAGATTACTGCTTATGTTTTCTTTTAGAAGTTTTAAGATTTCAAGTCTCACATTTAGGTTTTTAATCTATTTTGAGTTTATTTTTGGTGTGGTGTAAAAAAGTGGTGCAGTTTCATTCTTTTTCATGTTGCTGTCCAGTTTTCCCAACACCTATTTATGCAAAAGACTATTTTCCCCATTGTAAATTCTTGCCTTCTTCATCACAGATTAATGGACCATATAAGTGTGGGTTTATTTCTGGGCTCTCTGTCCTGTACTATTGATCTATGTGTCTATTTTTGTGCCAGTACCATACTATTTTGATTACTGCAGCTTTGTAGTAGAAATCTAGGTTATGATCCCTCCAACTTTGCTCTTCTTTCTCAAGACTGCCTTGGCTATTCAAGATCTTTCATAGTTGATACGAATTTTAGAACTACTCTTGTTCTGTGAAAACAGGTTATTGGTATTTTGTTGAGAATTGCATTGAATCTGTAGATTGCTTTGTGTAGTGTGGACATTTTAACAATATTGTTTAATTCAATCCATGAACATGGAATATCTTTCTATTTGTTTATGTTGTTTTCGATTTCTTTCACTAATATCTTATACTTTTCAGACTATAGGTCTTTCACCTCCTTGGTTAAATTTATTCCTAGGTATTTTATTCTTTTTGGTGCATTTTTTTTAAATTTTCTTTTTAAGGTTTATTTATTTTTGAGACAGAGAGAGACAGAGCATGAACGGGGGAGGGTCAGAGATAGGGAAACACAGAATCTAAAACAGGCTCCAGGCTCTGAGCTGTCAGCACAGAGCCCGACGCGGGGCTCGAACCCACGGACCGCGAGATCATGACCTGAGTCGAAGTCGGCCGCTCAACCGACTGAGCCACCCAGGCGCCCCTTTTTGGTGCATTTTAAAATGGGATTATTTTCCTAATTTTTGTTTCTGTTCCTTTGTTATTAGTGCCCAGAAATTTTACTGAATTCATTTATTAATTCTAATAGTTTTGGGGTGGCATATATAAGGGATTTTTCTATTTGGTATCATATCTACAAATAATGGCACTTGTGCTTCTTTCTTACCTATTTGGATGCCTTTCATTTCTTTTTCTTGTCTGATCACTGCGTTTAGGATTTCCAGTAACCATGTTGAATATAAGTGGTGAGAGTGGACATCCCTGTCTTGTTTCTGACTGTACAGGAAAAACTTTCAGTTTTCTCCATCAAGTATGATGTTAGCTGTGGGTTTTTATTATGTTGAGATATCTTCCCTCTCACCCACTTTGTTGAGAGTTTTTATCATGAATAGATATCATATTCTGTCAAACATTTTTTGCATCTATTGAGATAATCATATGATTTTTATCCTTTTTGTTAATATGATGTATCACTTTGATTTGCAAATATTGAGCCACACATGCATCCCTGGAATAAATTCCACTTGATCATGATTAATGATTCCTTTTAATGTATTGTTTTACAAATACAAACTGAATTCAGTTTGCTAATATTTTGCTGGAAATTTTTACATTTGGATATATCAGGGATATTGTCCTATAGTTCTCTCTCTCTCTCTCTCTCTCTCTCTCTCTCTTTTTTTTTTTTCAGTGTCTTTGTCTGGTTTTAGAATCAGGGTAATGCTGGCCTTGTAGGATAAATTTGGAAATTTTCCTTCTTCAATTTTTTGGAATAGTTTGAGAAAAACAGAAATTAACTCTTCTTTAAATGTTTAGTAGAATTCATCTGTGAAGCTATCTAGTCCTGGACCTTTGTTTGTTTGTTTGTTTGTTTGTTTGTTTGTTTGTTTGTTTTTGATTACTGATTCAATTTTGTTAGTACTAATTGGTCTGTTCAAAGTTTCTATTTCTTTCTGAGACAGCTTTGAAAGATTGTATGTTTCTAGGAACTTACCCATTTCTTATAAACTATCTAATTTGCTGGTGTATGATTTTTCATAGTGTTTTCTTATACTTTTTTGTATTTCTATGGTGCCTACTGTTATTTCTACTCCTTCATTTCTGATTTTATTTATTTGAGTTCTCTCTCTTTTTTACTTAATAAGTCTGGCTAAAGGCTTATCAACTCTGTATATCTTTTCAAAGAATCAGTTCTTGGTTCTATTCTATTCTATTCTATTCTATTCTATTCTATTCTATTCTATTCGTTCTTGGTTGATCTTTTCTATTTTTTTTTAATCTCCATTTCATTTATTTCTGTTGTAATATTTATTATTTATTTCCTTCTACTAGCTTTGGGCTTTGTTTGTCCTTCTTTTAGTATTCCTTTAAATGTAAGGTCAGGTTGTTTATTTGAGATTTTTCTTGCTTCTTGAGGTTGGGTAGCCTGTGTTACTATAAACTTCCCTCTTATAACTACTTTTGCTCCATTTCAAAGATTTTGGACATTTCAAAGAAATGTGTTTCATTTTAATTTATCTTTATGTGTTTTCATCTATCTCTACGTATTTTAATTTTCTTCTTGATTTCTTCATTGACTAATTTGTTGTTTAGTAGCATGTTAGTTAGCCTCCATGTGTGTATGTTTTTTTCAGGTTTTTTTTTTTCTTGTAACTGACTTCTAGTTTCATCCCATCATAGTCAGAAAAGATGTTTGATACAATATCAATCTTTTCAAATTTATTGACATGTTCTGGGGCCTAACGTGTTCTACTAGGGAGAATTGTCACATGTGCATTTGAAAAGAATGTGCATTCTCTTGTTTTGGGATAGAATGTTCTATATATATCTGTTAAGTCTATATGCTCTAATGTGTTGTGCAAAGGCATTGTTTCTTTGTTGATTTTCTGTCCGATGATCTAATCCATTGATGCAGGTGGGGTGTTACAGTTTCCTTCTATTATTGTAGTACTGTCAGTTTCTCCCTTTATGTCTGTTAATATTTGCTTTATGTATTTAGGTGCCCTGTGTTGTGCGCATAGATATTTACAAATTTTATATTCTTTTGTTAGATTGATTCCTTTATCATTACATAATGTCCTTCTTTGTCTCTTGCTACAGTCTTTGTTTTAAAATCTATTTTATCTGATATAAGTATTACTACCCTGGCTTTTTCTTCTTTGCTTCCATTTGCACAGAATATCTTTTTTTATCCCTTCACTTTCAGTGTGGGTTTGAAGTGAGACTTTTAAAGGCAGCAGATAGATAGGTCTTATTTTTTTTTTATCCACTCAGTCCCCCTATATCTTTTGATTAGAGCATTCCGTCCACTTACATTTAAGGTAGAGATAGATATGTACTTACTGACATTTTGTTAATTGTTTCCTAGTACTTTTAGTTCTCTATTCCTTTATTCTTGTCTTCCTGTCTTCCATTGTGGTTTAATGGCTTTCTTTACTGTTGTGCTTGCATTATTTTCTCTTTATTTTTTTGTGTATGTAGTATAGGTTTTTGATTTGTGGTTACCATTGGGTTCATATATAACATCCTATTTGTATAACAATCTATATTAATGGTTGCTTAAATTTGAACACATCTTTAAAGCACTACATTTTTACTCCCTCCTCCACATTTTATGTTTATAATGTCATATTTCACATCTTTTTATTCTTTGTATCCCTTGAATAATTTTTGTAGATATAATTGATTTTACTGCTTTAGTGTTTGCTTCATAAGTTATTAATCCATTCTATTTAATACACATTAGTTTTTACGTGTGAAATTTTTTCCTAATTTTTTATTTCTAGTCATGGATTCCTCTTTCCAGTTGGAGGAAATTCACTATTTTTTTAATAGATTGCTTGAATTAGTGACGTGAACAATCTCTGCACTTTTTCACTAGCTCATTAATTGTTTTTGTTTAATTTATTTTTGCTCTCATCAAACTCTATTTTGCTTATCCACAGTACTGCTATCCTTTTTCCACTAGTATTACATTTCTGTTTTGTTTTGTTTTTTTTATCCAGGGGATTATTTGTGTGGAGAGAAGCTATTTGATTCACCTGAAGCTTATTTAGATTTGGTGAATCTATTGCTCAAAAAATCAGCTTGTTGCTTCAATGGCATACTACAGATGAATAGAGTATACATTTCATAAAAGATCTCTCAGATTATTTCCATATTTCAGAGTAATAACTTGTGATGGGAAAAGCAGAAAGGCTTCTGAAGTTCAGCCTGGATTATGCAGGAATAAAAAATGAAGTAATAATGATGACCTCATAGGTTCAGGCAACAGGGGTTGACTGATGCGGTTAAGATTTCTGTAGGCAGATCAGGGCAGTGTATTTCACAGGGATATCATCGTCCACAAGAGCAAGAGTAGTGTCAGCAGTCAAAGCTCCTAAACTATCGCCCAGCCTGTCAACACCAAGCTATTCAAAATGGCGTCATTCAGCTTGAGACTTTTTTTCTAATGCACCATTTCAGGTTTCTTTAAGGCGTGGGGGAGAGAGGGGAAGAAACTCAGTGCATTATTTCACATGTGAAAGCAACGATTTGAGAATAATTTAAAGTAGATTTCTAGAAAATGTTCTAAAATTTCAGTAACGAAAATGTATGCCCAAAGTATATAGCTTTTTAAAAGCAAAATCAAATCTCTTCATTTTTTGTCAGGATTATTTGACCAGTTCTGCTGAATTTTGTTATTGTAAGTAAATCATTTTGCCCGTAAATAATTAAAATGAAATGGAATTAGACAACAGAACCTATAAGTAAACAAATATTTGAGACTGTTTATATTTCTATTAACTAGTTAAGAATATAAATGGGAAATTTCTCTTTGCCAAGTAATTCATTGAAGGTCTTAATCAATTTCAAATAAAAACCTCACAGTTTAAGTCTAATTATATCACTTTCAATTTGAAGCATAGTAATTATTAGCTCTTTTCTTAATTAATATTTTCAACATTGCTACACTAATTATCTACAGATTTTTAAGGCGGTATTTAAGAATATAAGTCCAAAAGAGACGATGTATTCCTACTGGTATTTAGGCTAGTTGCCAATTTGTCTCCTTTCTGACAATGCTGGCTTTGAACCAGGAATAGAGAAAGGAACAGCTGACATTTGGAAAACAAAACTTCATACTCCATCAATATTTTAAATAATGGCTACAAAAGGCAGAAATAAGAACTATATTTTTAAATTTAATGTAGCACATCTGGTCACTGTTCTACAATTAATGTTCTACTTTTTAAAATGAAATTTACCCAAAATCATAGTTTTACAAACTAAGGAATTTTACCAACATTTTAAAAACAAAATAATGATTCTTTCTGTTAATACCTAGCAATCATGATTATTAAAACATAAATACAAATGATAAAATATTGATGGTTGTTTAAGCCCGGTGATTGATAAATGGAGGCTTATTGTACTTTCTACTTTTCATCATGTTTGGGAAGTTTCATAATAAGTTTTTTTTAAAGCTTTATTTATTTATTTTGAGAGACAGGGGTGGGGGGAGAGAGAATACCAAGCAGTCTCCGTGCTGTTAGTGCAGAGCCCAATGTGAGGCTTGATCTCACAAACCATGAGATCATGACCTGAGATGAAATCAAGAGTCAGATGCTTAATCAGCTGAGCCACCCAGGCACCCCCTCATAGTAAGTTGTCTTGTTTGTTTGTTTGTTTGTTTGTTTTTAAGAAAAATACATAAACATAAGAGATCATGTTTCTATACTGATGGAACTATGAAAGAGATTCAATTAAAGTTAAATAAATCTTTAGGAGACCTAACGAATGACAGAGCTCAAGCCTTTACTTCTGAAGTTCTTATTCTGAAAATTTTAATAAAAGAATTATTGAAGTTCAAGCCCAGCAAACACTTAATTCAAGTTAAAATAAAGCTTAGACAAACAAGTCTAATTTTTGAAAAACGGAAAGCCCTGATTCCGTGCTAGTCTGTTTTGGATAACTCATCATACTAAAGAATATTGAAACCTAATGAGAGAGAAAAAAAAAAATTCACCTGGCCAATTTTACTGTTACACTAACAGCTTCCTTTTTGAAGTCTACCTCTGGCTGCTGTTTTCCATTGTGAAGGTTCTTTCTTAAAGAGGCGAGCTGTAAAAGTAAATACAAAGGCTCCATCTGAGCTGTGCAGTGGGACGATGCCTAATCCATTAAAATAAGCCCTGGGAATTTTCAGAAAGGTTAGAGCTTTAATGCCTTTTATCTGTGCCAAATTTATTCTAAGTCCCCAATGTCAAAATTATAGATAGGCCCTCCAACCTGTGTCAGCAAATGTTTTTAACTTCTTCTCCACACCAGACTATATCAAACAACTATCAGAATTGACGAATTTGAGGAACAGCTGATAGAGCTGTTAGTGGACAATAAGACGACCAAGAGGTAAAAGTACTAACTGGAAAAAGAAGAACCAAAGAGCCTAAATAATTCTCAACCTGTATACAGTAGCAATTAGTGATAAAAAAATGAGTGTAGCCAAGAGAAAAATTTTTAATGCCAATTAACACTAAGATTATAATTTAATTTAAATGCATGTCAACTGTGCATTTGAGCCATATTTTGGTTTCCAACACACAAGTCATTCCTCTGATATTCTAGTAAGATTTTCAAGTGGCTCTATAGATGGGGAGCTCAAATTGTTCAATGCAGATAAAAGGGATATCTAAAAGAGAAAGGAGAAGGGCTATGTGTTAATGAGAAAAATCCTAACGGTACAATGGGTTTAAATCCTGACCTACGATGTGTTTTGTAAAGGAGCTAACTTGTAAGTGATTTTTTTCCCTCCTCCTGATCCTTCACCAAAGCATCTTCAAAATGTGTTTGGCTTCTCTTTACTCTCTTGGTTTCATGGATCCACCCGCCGTTTAAGAAACAAAGGATCAGTGATTATATAAGTGCACAAGCAAGCACACAGAAAGATAGGTGTATACATTTCCCAATTGTTTCCTATTTTATCAAATGTGTGAAGGCTCACAAATGTATTGTTGTTTTTTTCATTATTTAATAAAAACTGGTAAGTACAAAAACAAATTTAAAATAATATCACCCAAAAGGACATCTTGTGGACAGAAATCCTAGCATTAATGAGAACAGAAGAGTGGTAGATAGGTTGATGGGATACACCCTTAACATTAGCCTTCTCTGAGAGTCTTCTTCCTCTGCAATTTTGTAATTCCAAATACTCTCCTTCCTATGAGAAAGAAGGAAAGTTCCATGGAAACAGGAATTTGTGCCTGTTTTTCTTCAGTATTGCATTCTTCAAACCTGCACAGAGTAGGTGCTTGACAAGGACTTACTGAATGAAAGAATGAATGTTCTTAATATTACTGAGATGATAGAGTGATAATAGATTCCACCTCATTTTAAGTTTCCATAATTTGGAATTTCAATATGTATTACATCTTTCTTTAAAGGTTAGGCTTTCCATTTCAATTTCTTCTTCTAGAAATCTACTACTCAAAGGGTAATTTAAGGAAATAAAATACTTATAAAGAACAAGGAAACCACTTTCCCTTTGTGACTATAAAATGAAGCCAGAAAATAATTGAGGTGGCCATCCTAAATTACACTTCATTTGGGATAGTCTTTTGGGATAGCATCTAATGATGAATGTTATATTTTTGGCTACATAGCCCAACTTGGTTTTCTCGAAGCCCTTGCCAGCATTCTTTTTTGGCAAGGTGGGAATGGGAAGTAGAAGTGAAGGGTTTAAATATTTGGAAAAACTTTTTCCCGAGAACTTCTACTTAGTAGCACAATTATTATAGTTCTGTTCTCCTAGGATAACTTCCTCAGTGATTGATTTCCTACTTTATAGATTATAAGCCTGTCCTCAATATAATTTTGGTATTCCTTTGATGATCTGTATTTAGCTGAATTTGCTACCTAACAGATGCCTGAATATTTAAAATCCCAAAGGACTACAATATCCTGTGGTTTCAAATTCCTGTGCAGTTGATCCAACAATTCTTATTTTGTTCTTGCTTTCCTACCATCTCAGGAGCCAGTGGCAGGTGCTCATTAGAGCTTATTCTCCATTTGCATACTGTTAATCCAAGTGGGACCCCAGAAAAACAGCTTTTCCTTTTTTCTCTCCTTGGATTGATACCTCGTGTGGGCTCGTTTGTTTGTTTGTTTGTTTGTTTTTTCTACAGTCAGAATTTCTTTTCATCTACCTTTGAATATCTTTTATATAAAAAAAGATAAAGGAATTCTGACAAGATGATACATATGCAATAAATTTTAAGGGAAAAATAAAATATAAAATATGAATTCTTTGGTTCACTAGCTTTATGTATATATGGATCTACTAATTTAGACTGATATAAACATAAAGGCAAGATAGAGTAAGAACAGTGCTGCATGAACAGTCAGATTTTCAACCAACTATAGTATTTGTAAGGGGCTTATAGATCCAGAGTATCTAGTGCATGGAATTAAAGACCAGGAAAGAACAATCAAATTTCAGATAACATATCTGAATTCAGATCGGCAAAGTGCCTTAAACTCTGAAACTAAATTCTAAAATAAAAGTTTCACTTTTACTCAAAACTTTCAAGCCATTAAAAGTGTATTTAAATAAATTTTGGTATTGTAAACATATGTAAAACCCATATTCGGACTACAGCAGTCTGAAGGATAGTGAGTGAAGGACACTGTATAAAAGATTATTGGGGCGCCTGGGTGGCGCAGTCGGTTAAGTGTCCGACTTCAGCCAGGTCACGATCTTGCGGTCCGTGAGTTCGAGCCCCGCGTCGGGCTCTGTGCTGACAGCTCAGAGCCTGGAACCTGTTTCAGATTCTGTGTCTCCCTCTCTCTCTGACCTTCCCCCATTCATGCTCTGTCTCTCCCTGTCTCAAAAATAAATAAAAAATGTTAAAAAAAATTTACAAAAATAAAATAAAATAAAATAAAATAAAATAAAATAAAATAAAATAAAGATGGGATTCATTTTATAAATGAATTTTGTAAAATTGTGAAAAGCTTACTTGATTCAAACTTTCATGCATTGATTTGAATTCAAACAAACGATGAGTATACATATATGTTAAAACTATAAAGTGTGTTTCAGTCACTTACCACTTAACTACTCTGAAGGAAGATTGCTGAATCATCAGTATCCTTATTTTCAGATATTGGTTAATCCACCTTTAAGAGTTATGCATAGGGTTTTGCTGGCTTTAAACAGTGGTTGGGTAGGATCAAAGTATGTTCAACTCCTTCTTCCTTTCTTCAGGAGCTTTCTGAACAATGGGGTAAATGGGACACAACGGTCATTTATTTCTAATCCCGATCATACCCATGATCTAGTGCCGAGCTCTCTGGTTCCCTGACCCTAACCTGCAGATTTATAGAGATCTCTCCCCTTTTGCTTAACCAAAAACCTCCCCATTGGTCTGCTGTAGCAGGCTAAGGAGATGAGCTGCCTTGGTTTCTGTGGGAGAAGCAGTTAGCCCTCAGGTGCCAGAGTGGACACATGCTGCAGAGCAGCTTTGAATCAGCAGCATGAAAGGAAAGAGCAGAAGAATGTCACCACATGGAAGGTGGCTTCCCCCACCTCCTCTGGGCAGTGATCTGGTTCCCTACTCATCATGGCTCAATCAGAGGCCCTGAATGAATGGAGTCAGCAGTTCTTCCTTGCCGCAGGAAGAGAAGAAAAGACGGGAGAGGGATTTTCCCTCAGCACCTCACCCATGATTGCCCAGCATTCGCTATCCTGCTTCCATATTCCATGTTCTCCACGCAGAATACCCAGCCCCAGCTCAACCTTTGAAAATTGCATCTAGCTTAATATCTAGAATCTCTAAGATAAGCACTGGAGGAAGAATTCTGTCCCCCGACTGTCACCCTCTTGGGAGTCTCACTGCTTCCACCACTGTCACCATGCCCCTGACACCAGTGTTGTAGCAATCTCCTTTTATAATTCTTGTTCTCAGTCAGGGTAGCTGCAGTGACAAATACCAAAATCTCTGTGACTTAACACATGAGAATTTGTTCTAATTCTCATTCGCTCAAAATCCTCTGTGGGTGTGGGTTTTCACAGGAACTCCTCAACTAGGAGCTGACTCAAGGATCCAGTAATTTCCATCTTAAGCCCCCACATTTTTAGCACATGGCTTCCAAGAAGGAAGACTCTTGAATGTGCAAGGAGTTTTCCCTGTCTCATCAGAGAAACATCAAATGTATGCAGAAACTCATGGTCTTTTAGCCAAAACTAGCCGCCCAGCCTAGCCATACAGGTTGCACATCGATGGTGGTAAGCATGAAATATTTTTGCTACAAATAAACCAGGGGCCCCAAATCAGTGCCTTTCCAAAGCCCAGAAAGTAACATAAGTATGCAAGGCTGCCTCACATAATCAACAGCAATGAGTTTTACTTCCTAATATGAGTTCATACATTTTCAATGAACATTTTGTTGTTTTATGAAATTCTAAGTCTAATGAACTTCTGCAAAAGATAGGCAGATAGGGGCGCCTGGGTGGCGCAGTCGGTTAAGCGACCGACTTCAGCCAGGTCACGATCTCGCGGTCCGTGAGTTCGAGCCCCGCGTCGGGCTCTGGGCTGATGGCTCGGAGCCCGGAGCCTGCTTCCGATTCTGTGTCTCCCTCTCTCTCTCTGCCCCTCCCCCGTTCATGCTCTGTCTCTCTCTGTCCCAAAAATAAATAAAAAAACGTTGAGAAAAAAAAAAAAAAAGATAGGCAGATAATTCTTTTTTTTTTTTTTTTTTTAAGTTTCGTTTACTTATTTTGAGAGGGAGAGAGAGAACAATCAGGAGAGGGGCAGAGAGAGGAGGTCAGAAGATCCTGTTGTCCCAACAGCAGAGAGCCCAATGAAGGGCTCAAACTCATGAACCATGAGATCATGACCTGAGCCAAAGTCAGACACTTGGGGCGCCTCGGTGACTCGGTCGGTTGAGTGTCTGACTTCAGCCCAGGTCATGATCTCACAGTTTGTGGGTTTGAGCCCCGCATCGGGCTCTGTGCTGACAGCTAGGAGCCTGCAGCCTGCTTCGGATTCTGTGTCTCTTTCTCTCTCTGCCCCTCCCCCACTTGTGCTCTGTCTCTCTCTCTCAAAAGATAAACAAATGTAAAAAAAAAGTTTTTTTAAAAAAAAGTCAGACACTTAACCAACTGAGCCACCCAGGTGCCCCAGTAGGCAAGAATTCTAGGACAAGGATGACTTGCTAACACAATCATCTTTCCTGCCTCATCTCCAATGCCAGCTTCATCACCCAAACTAAGCAGTGTCTGGGAGGAGGACATAGGCAAAGCAGAAAAGGAGGAGCTAGTGATCACTGTGGTGCTCCCTAGCCTCCTGCCTCTTATGAGTGAAGGATCAGCAAAATAAAGTCCCTAAGAAGGACTTCAGAAGAGCGGTGCCTAGAAAGAGCTGGCCAATCTATTAGCTATAAAGTAATACCTCATTTTCATTTCATTTTAATTTATTTATCTTAGTGGGTTTTTTAAAAAAATAATATGTTTTGTGAGGGGCATCTGGGTGGCTCAGTTGGTTGAGGGGACCAATTCTTAATTCTGGCTCATGTTATGTTCGCAGGGTCGTGAGACTGAGCCCTGCCTCTGGCTCCATGCTAATAATGCTGGGCCTGCTTGGGATTCTCTCTCTCCTTCTCTCTCTGCCTCTTCCCCACTGTTACTCACTATCTCTTAAAATAAATAAACATTATATATATGAGACATTTGAATATGCTACTTTCCCATGCTCATTTTTCTGCCGTTTCACTTTGCTTTGTGTGATCATATTGCCCAAAGCAAAACTGAACAACAGGGGAATGGTTCAGAAAAGCATATTCCCACATTGTTGCTGCCTTTTGGGAGAGTAATCTGACAAAGCCTATTAGAATTAAATATACAAGTGACCTACCCACTAACCCTCTTCATAGGAGTCTATCATTATAAAAAACCCAAATACCAGTATATAAAGATATACGAAATGACCTATTTAAAGATGAATTGTTTAGAGTTGCTAAGAACCATAAACTGAGGTAGAAACCAAACAACTGTTTTATAGTCAGATTTATTATGGCTGAATATATTATGGTGTGTCCATAATTAATATGGATACACAGCCCTAAAGAGTACATCAGAGCTGCCCCAATTGTCATGGGGGATTTCCACAAGGCACTAATTAACAATAACAGTAAGAAAAGTGTGTATTTTATAATCTCATTTTTGGAAAGCCATGGTCAAAAACCCTTCACACATAGATTGGCATTGCAACATAAAAAAAATGTCTATTTCTACCATATGATTGATCAACTCCACTTCAGGGTATATACCCAAAGGAAATAAAAATAGATTACCAAAAAGATCTATGCACTATCATGTTTATTGCAGCATTATTCACAATAGCCAAGAAATGGAAACAACCTAAGAGCCCATCAATGGATGAATGGATAAAGAATAAATTATATGTATGATACATATATCATATATATTTATTTATTCACACACACACACACACACACACACCTATATCGGTGTGGAATATTACTCAGCCACAAGAAAGAAGGAAATCCTGCCATTTGTGACAATATGGACGGACCTTGAGAATATTACACTTAATGAAATAAATCATACAGGAAAAGATAAATACTGTTGATATCGCTTATATGTGGAATCTAAAAAAGTAGAATTTGTAAAAACAGAGAGCATAATGGTGATGACCATGCACTGGGAGTCAGGGTAATAGGAGAAATGTTGTTTGAAGGTACATATTTTCAACTAGTAGATAAATAAGTCCTGGAGATCTATGAGATTACAGTCTATGATTACAGAGAAAAATATTGGATTTTGAACATCAAACTTGCTAAGACAGTAGACCTTAATTACTCTCACAAAAATGAGATGGAATGATAATTACTACAGAGGTAAACATACTGCAATATATAAATGTTTCAAATCAACATGTTATTTACTTGAAACTTACACAATGTTATAAGTCAAATGTATTTCAATTTTTAAAAGCTTATTTCAATCTATTTGTACCTGCTAACCAATGATGCCTCTCCCCAGTATTTGTGAACAGAAACATATTATTGATAGAAGGTAATATTAAAGATTACCATTTGCATCCATGTGTGATGGACACTTAAACCTTCACATTAATCCTTCAGGGCAGAAATTATTATACACATAAATTATTATACACATATGTATTATATACATATAGGAAAATCCAGGACTTCAGAGGATAAATAACTCGCCCAAAGTCTTGAGACAGAACTGAGAGTCAAAGAAACTGTATTCTCTACTACATGTAGATAACCACATAGGTAAGTATGTACGTTACTGTTAAGTTAATTAACTAGCTATAAGGACCACTCAAAGATGTACATGGGCAAATATACAAATAGATTACCGAAAAAGTGGTTAGGAACTTGCAATCTGCAATCAGATAGATGCAAGCCCAAATCCTGGCACCTTCCTTCAGTAACAGTGTTGCTTTGGCAAAACTATTTCATGTCGGAAGCTTCAGTTTTTCATTTGTAAAATGGTAATTTTGGAACCTACTTCAGTACTTTATCAGGTTATGGAGAGAATTAAATGGAAAATAAGTATAAAACCTAGAACCCACGTGCTCAATAAAAACTACAGATTATAATGTTCATTATTATTTTTATATGGAGAGTGACAATATCTGATCAAAATGTATTTAATATCAAAATGACAAATGTCAAGATCTCTTATGTCTTATAAGCTGACTTATGAAATATTCAGAAAAACAGTGACATTAGCTTTAGTTTCTTCTTCACCTTGATGTTAAAACATCCCATTTTAACTTTTTTTTTCTTTCTTTAACCATCAGGATTTTTTAAGTTTTGGGTTGTTTTTTTTTTTTTTTTTACATTTTTCTTTTATTTAGTATAACTGACACACAATGTTACACTAGTTGCAGGTGATTTGGCAACTTGGTGATTTGCCAAGTTTATAACCTTATCCTATGTTCACCGCATGTGTAGCTACCGTCTGTCCCTCTATATTGCTATGACAGTATCCTTGACTGTAGTCCTTATGCTGTGACTTTTATTCCTGTGACTTATTCATTTCATAACTGGGAGCCTGTATCTCCCACTCCTAATCATCAGTTTTTAAGAAACATGCTCCTTCTTTCCTGTCCTTTCCTAGAACCCCTAGAAGAAATCATTCTTTGATTGCTTTCTCATGGTGACCTATTCTCAATTAACAATTTAACTATTTTTAGATGGGTAAGAGTCTCCTCTTTCAATAATTTTTTTTTATTTCAAAACCACTTCAGTTAATATTTACTCATCTCTCATTATTTTGTATGGGAATTTCCTTAAAAAATGGATCAAGTACTATAAATTCTTTTAAAACCGCTGAATTTGGGGCACCCGGCTGGCTCAGTCAGTTGAGCATCCAACTCTTGATTTCAGCTCAGGTCATCATTTGAGGGTGGTGAGATTGAGCCTGAGTGTGGAGACTGCTTAAGATTCTCTCCCTCCCTCTCTCTGTGCCCGTCTCCGTTCGCTCGCTCTCAAAAAATAATAATTAATTAATTAATTAATTAATTAATTTTTTAAAAGTGTTTCTAGGAAATAATGAATAGATATCCCTACAGCAGAGGGGAAGACCTTTAATGTCTATCTAAAGAGTTTGGATTTTAATAAGCTTTCATCATAGTTGCAGATATGAGGCCTGGTTTCAGCACTAACACAGTATCAGCTCTCATAAAGGTTTGTCTGAAGAATGTTAAAAATAAAACCTGTTCGATTGTCTCACTGCTCTTGGGATCTTATTCTCAGTTGAAAGACTCCCTCTCAATTCAGTGGGACATTTGGGGTCCAAATGTATCCAGTAGTAATCATATAAGTTTATTTGCAGCTGCAAAGATAGGACAGTTTGCCGCAGAGTGGCTTGAATATATAGGGGAACATTTTTCTCATGGGACACGAAGTCTAGAGACAGGGAGAGGGATTTGGCAGTTGTTTAGAGGCCCAGCTGTATCAGAACAGTACATCTCTGATTCTCAAGTTTGTCACCTCATTGTCACAGTAAGGGAAAAGGGAACTGAGAATGGATGTTAAAATGGCCAGTCTCAGGCTCTGCCATAATAACTCTATGTGAAGGAAAACCTCAAGATGTAGAAGCTTCAGAATTAGCCCTGCAAGGTCACAGAAGAGATGAATATAGATAATGCTCAATAGCTCATATTAACAGCTTTCCAATTTGGGTTGGATAAAAAACAAGTTAAGGATCCAAATCATTCTTGTAATACAGTTAAGTAGGAGATTTCTAAATTACCAAAGCACCGATATTTAAAGTCTAAGGTACCAGAGAGCAAAGAGATTCTTGAAACGCTTTTATTCTTTGTATTTGTAAGTGAGTTCAGTGCTGGCAGAACCCCATCACTGCCTACATTATTGATGGGGATATCTGCAAAGAAGCAGATGTTTTGCCAAGAAGGGGAATATGAATCACTGTATCTAATAAGATGAGAATCTTAGGAAACAGTCTACATAGCTCATGAGTGAAGCCAGCAATTAATCTTGACATGTTTTGTAAAAGGTTTGGTTGCTTAACATTTCTCCCAAGTAATTTTTTTTAAAGTTTGCTGTAGGCAGGAAGGTAAAAAGACTGGCATGCAGGAAACTGAACTTTTCTTTCCTCCAAAGGCCAACGGTACCCATTGTATATTGAAATATGAGGTGCATCAGGATAGGAGATTAGACAAAGGCATTCACCAGTGTGCCCTCAGTCCCAACTTGCTAAAGGAAGTGATGAAGTGGCGCCATAGGAGACAAGGAGTCATGACCAATTTATTGCTCCATTCTGATGTTGCATATGTATGCAAAGTTTTATTTATAAAGATAATTTATGTGGCACTTGGGTTATGTGGTAATCACAGGACTTAGTGTCTAAAACTACATAATGTCATGTTGGAATGTAGACAGAAATTCTCTTGTGTTGATCTACATATGAAAGCTCCCAAGAAACGTGCTAAAATCAAAATGTATATTTGATTCTCCATATACTTCTTTGAAGGGGAGAAAATGAAGATCTGTTATTTCTTAAAGTCATTGATTATTGTTATCCCCATTTGGGTCTACATATTGCTAAAAATAAATTATAAAATCTTGTATCAAAACCTCAATGTGGTTCCCTTATGTTCCTTTAATTCTAAGCTTTTAATGTATCTTATACTGTTGGTATTAATTTGTTTACTAGAAGTTCAAATAGAATAAGCTCAATGTTGAGCAGGAACCCAGGTTAAATGAAGTCAGGGTCACAATGTGTATTTGATCTCAGAGCCAATATACTTTTTGGCAACTTTTCTATTAAAACCTAAATGGAATATGTATTTTCAATGTTTTTTTTAATGTTTATTTATCTTCATAGAAACAGAGAGTGTGAGCATGGGTGGGGCAGAGAGAGAGAGAGAGAGAGAGAGAGAGAGAGAATCCCAAGCACGCTCCATTCTGTCTGCACAGAGCCCAATGTGGGGCTCAATTCCAAGAACTGAGATCATTACCTGAGCCAAAATCAAGAGTCGGACACTTAACTGACTGAGCCACTCAGGTGCCCTGGAAATTTATATTTTAAAGAGAAGTAGGAAACAACTTCAGCTTTTTGAAATCCAGAAGTCTGTTCTCTCTTTATATCCATTTAATACATTCTTAAAATGAATAACCTGCACTGTTTGATTGTTTCTATCATATTGAAATTTACATATACCACTTTCTTAAATTTATACATTCATTCATAATTCACAAAGAACAACAATTAAATCCATCACTAAATTTCCCAAGACAATAGGAAAACAAAAGACAATTTAAGGGCTGAACTTCCATAAATATCCTCATTATTTATTGTTTTCTTTTCTCCAACCCTTGCTCCACCTCTGTTCCTCTCTGGACTTTACCCTTATTTAACCTCTCATTATTGCCATCTGTTGCTTCTCAGTAAAGCATTTCACAGATATACACACTAATAGAGACTCTGTGAGGGAACTTACTAACTTGCATCATTGCCAATTATGAATCTAGTTCCATTTCTTGAGTGCGAGGCTCTTAAAAGCTTCACTTTATTTTATATCTTTTACTCTCTAACTGCATTACCCAGTAGTTCTGAATACACACACACACACACACACACACACACACACACACACACACACAAAGACTTATACATGAGTATTCACAGCATCTTTATTCATATTAGCCAAAACTGAAAATACATCCAAAAGAGCTGAATGAATAAACAAATACTGGTATATACATACAATGCAATGTTATTCACCAATAAAACAAAATTAACTATGGATATCCATAAAGTAAGCAGATCAATGGTTGCTGCAGAGGCCAGAAGGAACTTTTTGGGATAATGATGGTCTATATTTTGAGGTGGTTAGTGGTTACATGGGTAGATGCATTTTCAAAATTCACTGAACCCTACTTTTAAAATGGCTACATTTTATTGTGTGGGAATTACATCTCAAAAGGTTGAAATTTTAAAACTAGAATTTTATAAAATTACATATCTAATATTTGTTTTTCTGTAAATATGGAAAATTCAAGAGATTTATTGTTCAAAAGTGCAAAAGATCAATAAAATAGAAACGGATTATTTCTTCACATTTGGCCATACTGAATAGCATATGTCATGTAAAATGTTTCCATCATAAGTGATATGATGAGCAAATTATTGTATATTTAAAGCAATTTTCTTTATTTTTTTTAATGTTTATTTATTTTTGAGACAGAGACAGAGCATGAACGGGGGAGGGTCAGAGAGAGAGGGGGACACAGAATCCGAAGCAGGATCCAGGCTCTGAGCTGTCAGCACAGAGCCGGACGCGGGGCTCGAACTCATGAACTGTGAGATCATGACCTGAGCCGAAGTCGGACGCTCAACCGACTGAGCCACCCAGGAGCCCCTAGAGCAATTTTTAAAACCATCAATACTCAACTCTTTTTTTTTGTTAATTTTTTAATGTTTATTTTTGAGAAAGAGAGAGAACATAAGCAGTGGAGGGACACAGAGAGAGAGAGACACAGAATCTGAAGCAGGTGCCAGGCCTTGAGCTGTCAGCAGAGTTCAATGTGGGGCTCAAACCCACGAACCATGAGTTCATGACCTGAGCCAAACGAGACGCCTAATGACTGAGCCACCCAGACGCCCCAATACTCAACTCTTAAACATCAAGAAAAGTAAGGAAAGGTCACAGAAGTCCCTGATGTAAAACAGGTGAGTAAAATTCACAAATATGTTTTTGAAAATCCTAATACATGGAAGAAACAGACAGGTTATCTGTTTTATTCATGAGTTCAAGGAGTCACACTTTTGTTACAGCCATTGAAAAAGAACACCAAGAAGTACCTCATTTTCAGATGAGACAGAGAAGAAGAGGGATATTGTGCAGGCGACTGGTTTTAAAAAGAAGTTCTTGAGAGCATCTTATTAACAAAGCCAGTGCTATGGTTTAAAATATAGTTATCTTCACTGGGAGAAAAATGCAGCAGCAACAGCCTTTGGTAGCAACTTTATCTCCAGTTAGCATCTTAACCATAGTATGGAGGGACAAATGGAAACCATAAAAAAAATGTGGTTATACATGAAAAAGAAACACCTTGACATCCATATCCCACTGGATGTGGGTCAGAAGTACATTTTTGATCAAAATAAAAAATGAAAGTGCCTGAACTGAAGAGTTGTCTATATTAACAGGAAACTCTCCTTCGCCCTCTGCCTAGCACAGTATGAAACCATCAGTACAAAAGAGGAACAGAAGCCAATGAAAAGATTATCTATAAATGTTTTCACTGAAACCATTTTGTTGAAATGACTATACAAATGATTCAGCAGAATTTATTCTTATACAATTGACTTAGATAGTTGAAGAAGACTAGATTATAAAATATTTATCATAGTGGATCACAATGTATATTTCTTTTTACCCTCAAAATTCCTAAACCTATGGCAAATATATAACATTGTTCATTAGCTTTGTAGTGAAAGACACATTGAATAAAAACGCAAATGTTTTCTTTAATCACCAAGAATTTTTTCTACTTCCCATTTCATTTAGTTCTATCAGAATCAGTCTGCTTTTGTATTGTTTTTTAAATTAGAAAATTGACATAATTGTATATGTTTTTGTGCATCCCCAAATGAAATAAAGTGACAATATATTTGTTTATTCAACATTTATTAAGTAACTACTATGTGTAAGGAAATGTGCTACTCATTGAAGATAAAACAATACACTATATAGACATTTTCTCTATGCTCATGGGGCTTGGACAACTAGAGAAGTTAGAAAAATAAAAAAATAAATCATAGTGCTATGAAGAAGAAGGAATGGTCTGAGGACAAGAATGGTAGACAGTAGTCAGAGAAGGTTTCTAGAGGTGGACCCTTTAAGCAGAGACCAAAAAGAAAAGAGGGACTTATTCAGGTGATGAGCACTAGGATGAATTTTCCTGGCAGAGGTGAGAGCATCTACAAATCCTCTGGAGAGAAAAGGCTCAGACCTTGTGACAAAGGGAAAGATTAGCTGGACTGGCACCTGGCAAATGAGGAAGACTGTGTTGTTAGGCAAGAGTTGGATCACATAGGGATTTTTCAGTCTTGGTAAGAAGTTTCAACTTATTTCTAAGTGCAGTGGGAAATCAGTGGAAGACTTTTACAGGGAAGGTGATGTGGTTCTGTTGACATTTTGTTAAAGTCACTTTTCCTGCCAACTCAAAACTGGGTTGGAAGAGAGAAAAAGCCAGTGAGGGACACCTAATATTAGACTTTTTCAGTCATTCAGGAGGGAAATAACAGAGGCCTGGGTTAAGGTGATAGTGGTGGAATGAGAGAAAAGAGAATGGATCCATATCTATTTTGTAAAGAGTAGAAGCAGGTCTGCAAATTGATGAGTAGGGTATAGGACAAGAGAGAAATCAATGTTGGCTCCTCACGTCTGGCTTCAGCAATAAAGTGGAGGACGGTACCATGCACCGAATCAGAAATATCTGGGAGAAGTAAATGGGCCTCGTGGGATGAAGAATCAAACTTTGCACTGTGGATGTATGAAGTTCAAGGTGACTATAATACATCTAAAAAGAGATGCCAAATAGACAGTAGAATGCATGTGATGCGGGTGAGGACTAGAGAAATACATATAGAAGTCATCAGAACAAACTGATGCATCAGACTTAATGAGATCATCTGTTGCAGAAGTGTAGAGAAGAAAAGTGAACTCAGCACGAAAAATGGATGAATGTTAATATTCATAAGTTTGGTAAAGGAGAAACCAACAGGAGGAACTGATAGAAAAGCGTCAGTTACAGAGAAGGAAAATCAGAGAGGAGGCATGTGCGCTAAGGCATTCCTCTGAGTCAACAAACGATAATATGTCAAGTAGGAAAATACCAAAATGAGGACAAAGAGTCATCCAGATATGATACATGCAAGTTATTGGTGAAGTTGACTAGAGCAGTTCACTGAAGTAGTGAGACTAAAACTGTGAGAAGTGAATGAGAGGTAAAAAGGTAGAGATATATGTAGATAGTTCTTTTGAGAAGTTTATCAGACTAGGAGAGAGACTTAAAAAGTATTTGTTTTGCAATGGGAAATATTACCACATGATTGAATACTAGTGGTAATAATCCAGAAGGAAGTGAGAGAATAATGTGAGAAAAATGTCATCAAAGGAATGAGGAACTTCAGGAAGAGGCTGAAGAAAACTTTCCTCCATTGTGACAGAAGTGAAGAAGAACATGGGTGCTAGCATGGGTGAGTTGTAGTTCTGGAGGAAGGAAGATTAAAAATTACTCTGTAAGAGTTTTTTTGTTTTTTTTTTTTTTCTATACTTTCTGTTCAATTCTCCCGAAATGTTTAAGTGTTAGTGTTTAACCCATCCTGACTTGGAAACTTACCTACAGGAACAGATTAAACAAACTGCAAATATAGGATTCATCCTTCTCTGTGGCCATTCTGTAAAAAATTGTCTCTGAATACAAACTAATAATTATTTTTACAGAAAATTAATATATACAGGTCACAACTAATATGCTTAAAAACACATGAGGTTTTTCCAAAGAAAATTACAGACATAATAGAATACCACATGCTCCTTCCTCTCCATGCAACAGAATCCTGGGGCATATCAAAGCACAAACAGATATTGTAGTTATCTGTATCATATATCATTTGAAGGAAGCAGACATTTTTGTTATTACTTAGTTGAATCCATTTAGATGGCACAATGCTGCAAATATCTATGATGTTAGGAGTATGGATGAAAGGTCAGGGCGAAACAAAAATCACATGTCTCATGTATAGGCATGCTACCAATCAAGGGCTGAGCCAATCCATTTTTCAAAAAGAGTTTTTTTTTCAGTCACCCACTGCTGTATAAAAAAAGAGGACCACCCCTCAAAACCTTGGAACCTTAGGAGCCAAGGAATACAGTCTTGGAAAGTGATGGAAATACCACAGGATAAAACTGGAATGAACTTTTGAGATCATTTTATTTCATGGTTTTTATAATTTTTCTCAAAATCTTTTTTTTTTTTATTTTCCAGTGAAATATCACATCAAACAGATGAGAATTGTGCTCAGACTATGATGCCAGGTTTCTTGCACATACTTCTGGTAGCACCCAATGTATCTCCGAAGAACCACAGAACCCCAAGGAGACAGAGAGAGGGTAAGTGAGAGAGATAATAGACCTAGTTAGTGACAGTGGCATTTGGATTTGCCTCAGACTTTAACAACCCCGATTCTCAGGCTGACAGATCCATCATGGGAGTCGAGTCATCTTGAGAAACTCTAAATATTTATATTGGCTCTAGGACATCAACACCAAGAACAAAACCATGGTGTCTGGGAGGACTTCAGCTCAGAGCATGTCTCCTAGAGACCACTTGATGTGTTCCTGTTGTGCTCTCCTATTGAGATAATCCTCCAAGCTGTGGGAAACCCAAACCAGCAAACAGTGCAGACAGTGAGTCATGGATCGTACATAACACAAGCACTATGCTTTGGCACCAGGCAGGGTGACATTAATGGGACAGTTTTTTGTACTTTTCATGGAAAATGGAAAGTGCAATCAAATGATAAGAATATAATGGTTTTTATGTGGCATATATATTAAAATGTGCTAAAATTTTAAATATTTAAATAATACACCACATGAGGAACATAGTCTTTGTATATGTTCATATTTGGAACATAAAACTCACTTTAAATCTATAGCATGAGGAAAATTTACTGAATTTTTGACATTGCTCTTCCTGTCAAAAGACAATAATTGAAGGAACTGATCCTACTATTTGAGTCTGCCAAAAACAATTCTAACAGAGAGATAACAGAATTTTACTCAAAATTAACGTAGCTTTTGCTATATTTTGTTACTGTGTTACTATAGTATTTCCCCCCCTCCCTCTTGCTCTCTCCTACACACACACATATATACACACACAGAGAGACTCAGAAATATTTTCCATCAGTTTCAGTGTGGTTTGTTTTCTGCGCTGCTCCCTAGTGACAAGGGACTCTGCCATCATGGCATGCTTCAGATTGTCTCCCATAGCATCTAATTTCTGCACCACACTGATGCCTCTCTTCAGCTCCCTAACATTGAGAATAGGGTATATATTTTTGTAGGGTATATCTTCATTATCCATCATCATAATAATTATAATAAAATGTAGTAACGAAAGTGATATAACAATAAGAGGAAGTCTGTGTAACCATATAAGATGTTGCAAAAAGAAAGAAGATAATTTCAGGCAAAAGTTTATTATACTATAAGATTAGAAAGGAAGAATTGTAGGAAAGCTCTCTTTACAGAGAGGGGACATCGAAAGTGAATGCCCCAAGAAAGAAAATATTGAAACACACATATGTCTTATTTAATCACCTATACGATTTAGTCACATGCCAAAGTAGAGACAGTATCTGCATCGCCTATATGGTTTTCCAAACTTCCTATTGTCTCTCGTATATGCAGTTCACCTCAAGATGTTTTTCCACATTTGTTGGAGATGAAATATCCAACATAGACACGGGAATTGTATGTCCAGCAGGAGAGAAAGAAACCTCTCAAAACTCAGCCTTCTTCTATTACACATCTAATAGGGAACTCATTTTAGCCCAACAGGGGTCATCCTTGAAGGCTACAATTTTTGTACTGATGTTCTTTGGAGGTGCTATAGTTAGTTCGGTAAAATGATATACCACTAAAATTGGCATAACTTAATATACAAAGATTATAATGATGTTCAATAGGCTGACTTCAAGGAATGTACTTTCTAAACTTTTTTAATGCTTATTTATTTTTGGGAGAGGGGGAGAGAGAGACAGAGCAGGAGCAGGGTAGGGGCAGAGAGGTAGGGAGACACAGAATCTGAAACTGTCAGCACAGAGCTTGATGCAGGGCTTGAACCCATGAACCCCGAGATCATGACCTGAGCCAAAGTTGGATGCCTAACCAACTGAGCCACTCAGGTGCCCCAGGAATGTACTTTTTATTTATTTATTTTTTTTTTTTTTCAACGTTTTTTTATTTATTTTTGGGACAGAGAGAGACAGAGCATGAACGGGGGAGGGGCAGAGAGAGAGGGAGACACAGAATCGGAAACAGGCTCCAGGCTCCAGGCTCCGAGCCATCAGCCCAGGGCCTGACGCGGGGCTCGAACTCAAGGACCGCGAGATCGTGACCTGGCTGAAGTCGGACGCTTAACCGACTGCGCCACCCAGGCGCCCCAGGAATGTACTTTTTAAAGACAGGTGAAATTAAGAAGACATCCAGAGGGAGGATCTTGGGTAGATGGTGGAGTAGGAAGACCCTGAGCTCACCCCATCCCACGTTTACAACTAGATTTGCCCACATCCAAGCCAATAAACAGGAGAGCTATCCAAAGACTTGGAGAACAAACTCCACAACTATATATAGAGAGAAGATGCCCATCTGAAAGGTTAGGAGGGTCAGAAAGGGGGAAGCTGTCCACAGGAGGGAGGGAGCTGAATCCACAGAGAAGGCAGAGAAATGGGCCCTTGCACCAATAAGCTCACATGGGAAAGACTAATCCTCATAATGTTTGGCTTTAAAAAGCAGAGGAGCTAAATTCTACGAGTGTGTAAACCAGTGGGGCTTGGCGCCTAGAGCTTTAAAAGTCATCTGACTCAGCACTGGGTGAGCCTGGAGGGTGAGTGATAGCTGGGTCTCTGCCCTTAAAGAGATGTGGGGAGAGGCAACATAAAAACAGCAGTTTACACAACATTGGGGGCAAACCAGAGACAGATCTGTTTGTACTGATTTCTGAGCATGTTGGAGAACTTTGAAAACAAGGGAGCTGGCAGGTGCCATTTTCCCCCCATCCCCCAGAATAAACACAGAGCCACCTGTGGGAGGCAGGGTTGCACGGATACTTGTAGCCTGGGCCCAGGACCCAGGGCAAATCATACTAAAGTGGTGCAGGTGCCCCACCAAGCATCCAGGTACACAGCTGCCTCTGTGTGCCCAGCCAAGCTGCAGAAGAGCATCCAGCCATGTGTTCTACCATTGTCATGTGCTGCTCCCAACCTCATGCTCTCAGCCGCCATAGCACTTGGGGGACCCAATATAGGACTAGTGACACAACTCAAATTTTGCTAACACTGCCATCCTGCTCCCAGTTCCCAGGAGAGTGCACCCCCTCAGATCTGGTCTACCTGGTTCCCCCTAACACCAAAAAGGGCAAACACAGCCACAACAGGCAGGGAGTCAGTGCAGACAACTGCACTGAAAGGAGAAGTGACTCAGACACAACAGCAAGGCATAAGTAACATACACAGGATATTCTCCTGACGTGCCAAGTTCTGGTAAACAGGGGATACTGCACTGCAGGGCACTCTGGATCCTCTTCTACATGAAGTCACTACTTTCAAGAGCAGAAGACATAGCTGACTTTGTTAACACACAGAAACAGACATAGAGAGGCAGACAAAATGAGGATACAGGAAAATTTATCCCAAATTAAAGAACAAGATAAGGCCATGGCCAGAGATCTAAGCAAAACAGATATAAGTAACATGATTGATAGAGAATTTAAAGAAATGACCATAAGTATACTCATTGAACTTGAGAAAAGAGTGGAAGACATGAGTGAAACCCTTAACACAGAAACACAGAGATAAGGAATAACATGCCAGAGATAAAGTGCTTAATAAATAAAATGAGAAACATGGTTGAAGGAATGAATAGCCAGATGAAAGAAGCAGAGGAACAAATTAGTGACCTACAAGACAGAATAATGGAAACTAATACAGTTGAACAGAGAGAAAAAAGAATTACACAAAAGGAGAATAGACTTAAAGAACTTAATAACTCCACCAAGCATAATCACATTCATATTGTAGAAGTCCCAGAAGAAGAGAAGGAAAGGGGGGACAATTTGTTTTAAGAAATAATAGCTGAAAACTTCCCCCATCTGGGGAAGGAAACAGACACCCAGACCCAGTAGGTAATAGAACTCCCATCAAAATCAATAAAGCAGATCCAAAGCAAGATATATTGTAATTAAATTTGCAAAATATAGGGGAGCTTGGGTGGCTCAGTCAGTTAAGGAGCTGACTCTTGATTTCAGTTCAGGTCATGATCTCACAGTTTGTACATTCAAGCCCCTCATTGGGCTCTGCACTGACAGTGTGGAGCTTGCTTGGGATCCTCTCTCTCCTTCTCTCTCTGCCCTTCCCCTCCTTGTGCTCTCCCTCTCTCTCAAAATAAATAAATAAACTTTAAAAAAACTGCAAAATATACTGAAAAAGAAAAAAATCTTTAAAGCAGAAGACAAAAGAAGTCAGTAACTCACAAGGGAAAACCTATAAAGCTAGCAAGAGATTTTTCAACAGAAACAAGCCAAAAGGAAGTGGTATGATATATTAAAGGTGCTGAATGGGAAAAATATGCAGCCAAAAATACTCTATCCAGAAAGGCTATCATTCAGAATAGTAAAAGAGATAAACAGTTTCCCAGACAGACAAAAACTAAAGGAATTCATGAATACTAAACCAGCCCTGCAAGAAATATTAAAGGGGACACTTTGAGTGGAAAGAGAGATCAAAAGTGGCAGTATAAAGGCACAAAACACAAAAGGAGTAAACATTAATATTTTTGTAAAAAAAATCAGTCAAGGAACTCACAAAAAAATAAAAAGGATATAAAATGTAATCACATATACCTAAAATGTAGGGAGGACAGGAGTAAAGAATGGGTTCATGGGGTTCCTGGCTGGCTCAGTCAGTACAGCATGTGACTCTTGATCTCAGGGTCATTAAAATCAAATCCTACGTTGGGCATAGCGATTACTTAGAAAGAAAAAAAAAAAAAAGGACGAGTTCACACTTACATGATCATCAACTTAATATAGACTGCTATATGCAGAAGGGGTTATATACAAACAGAATGGCAACCAGATATCAAAAACTATTAATAAACATACAAAGAATAAAGAGAAAGAAATCCAAATATATCACTAAGTAAAATCAGAAAACATGAGACAAAGACAAGAGAGGATCAGAGAAAATCTTCAGAAACAACCACAAAACAAATAATAAAATGGAAATAAATACATATCAATAATTACTTTGAATGTAAATTGGATTAAATGCTCCAATCAAAACATATAGGGTGACAGAATGGTTACAAAACAAGATCCATCTATATGCTAACTAAAAGAGACTCATTTTAGACCTAAAGACAGATTGATAGTGAGAGGATGGAGAAACATCTATCATGCAAATGAATGTCAAAAGAAAGCCAGAGTAGCAGTACTTATATTGAACAAAACAGACTTTCTTCTTTTTAATTCTTTTTTCTTTTTTTTTACATTTATTTATTTTTGAAAGACAAAGCACGACTGGGGGAGGGGAAGAGAGAGAAGGAGGTACAGAATCTGAAGCAGGCTCCAGGCTCTGAGCTCCGAGCTGTCAGCACAGAGTCTGATGTGGGGCTCGAACTCACAAACCATGAGATCATGACCTGAGCTGAAGTTGGAGGCTTAACTGACTGAGCCACCCAGGCACCCTGAACAAAACAGACTTTCAAACAAAGACTAACAAGAGACAAGGATACCATAATTATAAAGGGGACAATCTAACAAGAAGATATAACAATGGAAATATTTATGTGTCCAACCTAGGGACACCCAAATACGTAAAACAGTTAATAACAAACAAAAAGAAACTAGTTGATAATAATATAATAATAGTAGGGGACTTTAACATCCCACTTACATTGGTGGACAGATTATCTAAACGGAAAATCAACAAGGAAACAATGGCTTTCAATGATACACTGAAACAAATGGATTTAACAGGTATATTCTGAACATTCCATCTTAAAACAGCAGAATACATATTCTTTTCAAGAGCACATGGAACATTCTCTAGAATAGATCACATATTAGCCCATAAAACCAGCCTTAACAAGTTCAAGAAGGTGCAACTCATATCATCTATCTTTTCTGACCATAATGCTTTGAAACTAGAAGTTAACCACAAGAAAAAACCTGGGAAGACTACAAATACGTGGAGGTTAAATAACATTCTCCTAAACAATGAATGGGTCAACCATGAAATAAAAGAAGAAATTAAAAAATACATGGAAACAAATGAAAATGAAAATACAATGGTGCAAAACCTCTGGGATGCAGCAAAAGCAGTTCTAAGAGAGAAGTATATGACAATACAGGCCTCGTTCATGAAGCAAGAAAAATCTCAAATAAACAACCTTACACCTAAAGTAACTAGAAAAGAACAACAAATAAAATCTAAAACCAGCAGAAGGAAGGAAATAATAAAGATTAGAGAAGAAATAAATAATACAGAAACTAAAAATCAATAGAACAGATGAATGAAACCAGGAACTGGTACTTGAAACAAATCAATAAAATTGATAAACCCAGAGCCAGACTTATCAAGAAAAAAAAGAAAAGGACTCAAATAAATAAAATCACAAATACAAGAAGAGAAATTACAACCAACACCACAGAAAATAAACAAGTGTAAAAGAATATTATAAAAAAAAAAAACTATATGCCAACAAACTGGACAACCTACAAGGATAAATTCCTAGAAATATATAAACTACCAAAACTGAAACAGGAAGAAACAGAAAATTTGAATACATGGATAAATAACCAGCCAAGAAATTGAATCATAATCAGAAAACTCCCAACAAACAAAAGTCCAGGACCAGATGGCCTCACAGGCAAATTCTACCAAACATTTAAAGAAGAGTTAATACCTTTTCTCCTCAAATATTTCAAAAAATAGAAAAGAAAGGTAACCTCCAAATTCATTTTTTAAGGCCAGCATTATTCTGATACCAAAATCAGATACAGACACCACTGAAAAAGAGACATACAGGTCAATATCCCTGAGGAACATAGATGCAAAAGTCCTCAATAGAACACTAGCAAACTGAATTCAATAATACATTAAAAAAATCATTCAGCATGACCAAGTGGGATTTATTTCTGAGTTGCAAGGGTGGTTCAATATTCACAAATCGATCAATGTGATACATCACATAAATAAGAGGAAGGATAAGAACCATATGATCACTTCAATAGATGCAGGAAAAGCATTTGACAAAGTACAACATCCAGTCATGATAAAAAGCCCACAACAAAGTAGGTTTAAAGGGAACATAACTCGGTATAATAAAGGTCATATATGAAAACCCCATGGCTACTATCATCATCAACGGGGAAAAACTGAGAACTTTTCCTCTGTCATCAGGAACAAGACAGCGATGCCCACTCTCACCACTTTTATTCAACATAGTACTGGAAGTCCTAGCCACAACAATGAAAGAAGGAAGGAAGGAAGGAAGGAAGGAAGGAAGGAAGGAAGGAAGGAAGGAAGGAAGGAAGGAAAGGAAGGAAGGAAGGAAGGAAGGAAGGAAGGAAGGAAGGAAGGAAGGAAGAAAGAAAGAAAGAAAGAAAGAAAGAAAGAAAGAAAGAAAGAAAGAAAGAGAGAGAAAGAAAAGGAATCCAAATCAGCAAGAAAGAAGTCAAACTTTTACTACTTGCAGATGACATGATACTATATATAGAAAACTTGAAGGATTCCACCAAAAAACCTGCTAGAACTGACAACTGAACTCAGGAAAGTCACAGGTACAAACTCAATGTACAGAAATCTTGCATTTCTATATACCAATAATGAGAAATTAATGAACCAATCCCATTTACAAATGCACCAAAACCAATGAGATACCTAGGAATAAATCTAACCAAAGAGGTGAAAGACCTATACTCTGCAAACTATAAGACACTGATGAAAGAAAATCACCAACACAAGAAACAACAGATATTGGTGAGGGATGTGGAGAAAGGGGAACCCTCTTGCATTTTTGGTGGGAATGCAAACTGGTATAGAGAGTATTGAGATTCCTCAAAAAGTTAAAAATAGAAATAGCCTACAATCCGGCAATCACACTACTGGGTATTTACCAAAAAAATACAAAAACACTAATTCAAGGGGATACACGCACCCCAAGGTTTATAGCAGCAGTATTTACAATAGCCATATTATAGAAACAGCCCAGTGTCCAACGACTGATGAATGGATAAAGAAGGTGTGTGTGTGTGTGTGTGTGTGTATGTGTGTGTGTGTGTGTGTATATATATATATATATATATATATATATATAATGGAATATTATCCAGCCATAAAAAGGAATGAAATCTTGCCATTTGCAAGGACATGGAAGAAGCTAGAAAGTATAATTTTAAGTGAAATGAACCAGAGAAAGGAAAATACCATATGATTTTACTCATAGGTGGAATCTAAGGAACAAAACAAATGAGGAAAGGGAAATAGAGAGAGAAAAGCAAACCAAGAAACAGACTTAACTACAGAGAACAAACTGTTGGTTACCAGAGGGGAGGTGAGCGGGGAGATGGGTAAAATAGGTGATGGGGATGAAGAAGTGCACTTGCTGTGATGAGCACCGGGTGATGTATGCAAGTGTTGAATTACTATATTGTAAACATGATACTAATATTACACTGTATGTTAACTAACTGGAATTTAAATAAAAACTTTAAAAATGAGACATCTATCATAGAGAAACTGAAACTAATATTGAAAACAAGAGAATGTTCCCAATCAGTTTCTTCTGTATTCTGCTGTCTTTCTCACTTCTGAAATCAGAGCACATTGCTTTTTCAAAAATTAGTAGATGTTTAAATTTGTTTTCATATTAAGTCTACTATAAATTTTTGGATTTTTTTTTCTTGTCAAAGTTTAAAAACACTTGAATTAATAATTCAAATAAGGAAAGATTTGGTGACATAATCTTTACTAAGTTGTTGTGAGGTCTTTCATTAAATGTTAAAAGCAAAGTTTAGTAAAAGTTTCTGTTAGTGTATTAAAGTTACCAATATTATGAAAGATTTTCTAGCATATAATTCAATCAGCCATTATACAACAGAGAAATTACTCTGCAATCCCCTTGGTCACGTTCACTATTTGGTACATTAAATGAATCATTATTCCTAAAATCTGAATTTTTTTTTAACGTTTATTGATTTTTGAGACAGAGAGAGACAGAGCATGAACAGGAGAGGGGCAGGGAGAGAGGGAGACACAGAATCCGAAGCAGGCTCCAGGCTCAGAGCCATCAGCCCAGAGCCCAACGCGGGGCTCGAACTCATGGACCGCGAGATCGTGACCTGAGCTGAAGTCGGACGCCCAACCGACTGAGCCATCCAGGAGCCCCTGAATTTTTAATAATAAACATGCATTGGAAACAATATTGGCAAAAGAATTTTAAAGGCTGCTTTATTGAACCCAGAGACAATTTTTCATATTAACAAATGCCTAAATAATGTCCTCTGTGAAGTGTTAAGTGTGCATCTGTTAAAACTAATGCCTGTTTTAGGAGAAGATACAGGATACTGGCTGATCATACATGACTAGCACAACTGTAAATTGATAAATTTCTAGAAGGCAATTTTACAATCTAAATCAAAGATTTTACAACTAAGCATGTTCTTTGATTCAGCAACTACAAGTCTGAAAAAGGGCTCAAGGAAATAATAAGATAGTTTGCAGAAACCACTCAAAGTAATATATGCATAGAGATGTCCCAACAATAAGATGCAAGCCATATAATTTTTTTTATGTTTTTATTTTATTTTTGAGAGACAGAGACAGAGTGCAAGCAGGGAAGGGGCAGACAGAGATGGAGACAGAATCTGAAGCAGGCTCCAGGCTCTGAGCTGTCAGCACAGAGCCTGACGCAGGGCTCAAACTCACGGACTGTGAGATCATGACCTGAGCTCAAGTCAGATGCTTAACCAACTGAGCCACCCAGATGCCCCTAGAAGTAAGTCATATAATGACTAATCTGTGTGTGGAATACTGTGTAATTATTAAAAATTATGAAAATCTATCCACCAAAGTAGGGAAAAAACAGTCAGCATGCTTAAAGCTGTTGCAACTGAGTATTACCCTCACCCTGAACAGGCCAGTTCCTAATAGAGTTCTGGGCACACCATGCCCACTAGACAACACTGCAAGCAGAAAAGTATTTGCTTGGTATTCTTATATTGAGTTTTGTCTACAGGAACAATAGGGCAATTTTTTTGGTAACTGTGCAAAGATCTTATTGACTTTGAGGATTTAGGGCAGGAACAGAGTAAGAACTTTTTACTTTCCAGAAGACCTAGTGACAGAGCTGAGTGTCAGGCTCTATTGAGAAGAACCATTAAGGCTTCATTCATGGGAAGAGTGTACCTCAGGAACATGTTCTATTGTTAGAAATTTCAGTCTCAGAAGTAATGTTGGGAGTAAATGAGTCTAGCCTAAGATGACAGAACAGGATAGAGTGTAATGAGTAATAATAAGAATCGTGAAGTGATACTCATATCCATACATATATATACATGTGTGTGTATACAGAATTTAATTTTTGTGTATTTAATAGATTTGAAACATTGGTGAAATAACAGTTTATGTGAGCTAAGGACGGGATTAAGAATCATGGTTCTGTAGTTCTATTTGATGATTTGGTGGTGGGGTGGCAGACAAAATAGACATATCAGAAGAGGCTGGAAACCCCCAGAAGTTTTTCTCATGAAGGAATCACATTAAAAAAAAAATCTCACTTGGAAAGAACATATGATGACTTACAGTTATCCAGAATCTCTCTATAACTTTTTGTTATTGTCGTTGTTGTTGAGTTTTTATTTCATAATCATAAGCTTACTCTGCAATCCAGCTAGACTTGGAGGGTGTAAGGAAATATAGAACACACCGAACTGCAGCAAGAACACAAAGATTATAGGATATTTTGAGCAGATGGGGGGGAAGGGGTGCTGTCCTGAGCTACAGAAGGAATGGTCTGGTAATTAAGATAAACATTGCTAAATTTATTAGATTTGTTCACAGTCAGCAATGGTGATCTTGCTGGTCTTGCCATTCTTGGCCCCAAAGTGCTCCATGGCTTCCACAATATTCTTGCCCTCTTTCACCCTGTCAAAGACCACATGCTTGCCATCCAACCACTCAGTCTTGGCAGTGCAGATGAAAAAGTGGGAACCGTTTGTGTTGGGTCCAGCATTTGCCATAGACAAGATGCCAGGACCCATGTGCTTCAGGATGAAATTCCTCTTAAGCAATTTCTCCCCACAGATTGACTTGCCACCGGTGCCATTGTGGCATGTGAAGTCACCATCCTGGCACAGAAATCCCCAAATAATCCTATGAAAGCAAGAACCTTTATAACCAAATCCTTTCTCACCAGTGCTCAGAGCATGAAAATTTTCTGCTGTCTTTGGAAATTTGTCTGCAAACACCTTGAAGGAGACGCAGGCAGCCCAAGGGTCCGCCATCCATGGTAATGTCAAAGAACATAGTGCGGTTGACCATGGCTCAGCAGCGCAGGTCGCTCCAGGTAGTGGCGTCTGCAACTCTTTTGACCTTTTCTCCTCCACTAGGCACTTCAGATAAGACAAACTTCATGTGATAAATATGTGCTCTGAGATACATGTGTAAATATAATTTTTGTCAATGTCAGTATATTTTTCTCATTATTATTTCAGATTGATCTTTACTACAGGAGTTCATGAACTGGAATTTTTTATTTCTCAGCAGCCAATCACTCTAACAAGGAGGTAAAAACTAACTTTAAATAAATAAATACACAAGGAGGTATTATAATTAAATATGCCCTAGAAAAATGTAGCAATCTTTTGTGATATAAAGAAAACCCTCTTCGGGTGCCTGGGTGGCTCAGTTCGTAAAGCGCCTGACTTTGACTCAGGTCATGATCTCATGGTTTATGAGCTCAAGCCCCGTGTGGGGCTAAGTGCTGATAGCTCATTGCCTGGAGCCTGCTTCAGATTCTGTGTCTCCCTTTCTCTCTCTGCCCCTCCCACGCTCATGAGAGTTCTCTCTCTCTCTCTCTCTCTCTCTCTCTCTCTCTCTCTCTCAAAAATAAATAAACATAAAGGGGCACCTGGGTGTCTCAGTCAGTTAAGAGTCTGACTTCGGCTCAGGTCATGATCTCTCGGTCTGTGGGTTCAAGCCCCTTGTCAGGCTCTGTGCTGATAACCCAGAGCCTGCTTTGGGTTCTATGTCTCCCTCTCTCTCTGGCCCTCCCCCACTTGTGCTCTGTCTCTCAAAAATAAATAAATGTTAAAAATAAATAAATAAATAAATAAATAAATAAATAAATAAATATTAAAGAATTAAAAGAAAAAGAAATTAAAAAGAAAAGAAAGAAAGAAAACCCTTTCATATTTATCTGGGTTTTCAACATATCACAGCGAATCTTCTGAAAACCTATAGGTGAGCCACTAGGGCCTCAAAGATCATCTTTAAAGATACTCCACAATCTATATTATTCTAAACAAACAAAGGCTATCTATTTAACTTTTGTTATATTATTCACAACTATTGAGGTATATGTTAGAAATTCAATGGTAATGAACATCCACAGAAATTCAGACTCAAACAGCCATTAATATTTTCAAGAAGGCTAATTAGTGTGTGGCCAGAAGCACACACAACAGAATGACTGAGGTTTTTGATTGGAAGAATACCAGTATGGGCTTATAAATGCTGCCAGGAGCTTTACTAAATACTATAAACATGAACATTGATGAGATCACTTACCTCGTGAAGTTGAGGGAGAGGACAGACATATGAACAAATAAATCTAGCAATGAGATGAAAGGTGTAAGAAGATGAACAGGTGTTTCCAAATCATAGCATTTAGCTTTAACGGGATATCTGGCAATATTCCCTGAACTAATAATGATATCTGAGTTGAGAAATAAAGGATAAGACTTTTTCAGACAAACAAGCAGCAAAAGGCATATGAGGTAAAAGGGTCAGCATGAACAAGGAATTCCCTTTTGAGAATTCCAAGTATTTTATAATTCCAAGAGACTAGATCACAAAGGACCAAAGGAGGCTTTTCGATCCTATAGGTAATAGGGTACTTTTGAAAACCTTTACACAAAAGTATTATGCCATACCTGCATTAGTCAAGGTTCTCCAGATAAACAGAACCAATAGCATGTGCAAATATATAGGAAAAAATTATTATAAGGAATTGGCTATATCTTTATGGAGACTGGCAAATCCAAAATTTGCAGGGTGGGCCAGCAGGCTGGAGACTCAGGAGAACCAATATCCTAGTTCAAGTCTAAAGGCCATCAGCTGTAGAACCAGAAAGGGCTAATGTTGCAGATAAAATCCGAAGGCAGTGTGCTAACGAAGTCTTTCTTACTCCAGAGAGGTCTGCTTTTGTTCTCTTCAGGTCTTCAATTGATTGGATGAGGCCCAGCCACTTCTTGGAAGGCAATGCACTTTACTCAAAGTCCACCATAGTCCACCATTAAATGTAAATCTCATTCAAAAATGACATCACAGATGAGCACTGGGTGTTGTATGTAAGTGATAAATCATTAATCCTATAAATTCCACACCAGAAATATTACACTGCCTGTTAACTAACTGGAATTTAAATAAAAATTTGGAGAAAGGTGCTTGGGTGACTCAGTTGGTTGAACATCTGACTCTTGATATCAGCTCAGGTCATGGTCTCGTGGTCATAGGATCGAGCCCTGCGTCAGGCCTCGCATTGGGCTCCACGCTCAGTGTGGATCCTGCTTAAGATTCTCTCTGTCACTCTGCCCTTCTCCCCTACTCACACTCCCTCTCTCTTTCTAAAATAAATAAGTAAACATTTAAAATAAATAAAATAAATACATAATTTGGAGATTAAAAAACAAAAAAGGGCATGAAAAACAGAACAAAACAAAACACCAATACAGAAACATCCAGAATAATGTTTGATCAAGTATCTGGGTAATCCATGGCCCAGCTAAGTTCACACGAAGAATTAACCCTTAGAGTACCATATCTCAAATCAAGACGGAAGGAGTTATACCATGTGACGTAGACCACCCAGCACCTTTAATACATTAGTGCACAGCTGAAGTTTAAAATATGTTTCTCTTTTTATTGGAACAAACTAGATGTTGCCATCTAAACCTAACATGAAATGGTTGGTCTTGCTTGGTGAAAAGAGAAAGTTGGGCCTTTTTACCACATCAGTAACCCATTTTTCCTACCATGCTTATGACTTCATGGAATTACAATTTGAAAATGTGTATGAATTAAATATTCACTAGTTTTATAAGGAGTGACTATAACTATCTAATGATGTAGAGGCAGAAATCCTTTAGTGTTCAGAACATTTATGGAGTATTTAGAGTCAATATTATATTTTAATGAAAGGTATTTAGTAACTTTGATGAACTCGAATAAATAAAAAAATAAATAGTACTTTTTAGATTTTGTATTTAAGAATTTTGATTGGAGGGGCACCTGGGTGGCTCAGTCAGTTGAGCGTCTGACTTCTGTGCAGGTCATGATCTCACAGTTTGTGAGTTCGAGCCCCGCGTTGGGCTCTGTGCTGACAGCTCAGAGCCTGGAGCCTGCTTCAGATTCTTTGTCTCCCTCTCTCTCTGCTCCTTCCCCACTTGTGCTCTGTCTCTCTCTGTCTCTCAAAACTAAATGAAAATTTTAAAAATTAAAAAAAAAAAGAATTTTGATTGGAATTTATTTCTATTAAGATATTTTCAGGTGTTTTAGGGGCACCTGGCTGGCTCAGTCAGTGGAGCATGTGACTCCTGATCTCGGGGTTGTGGGTTCAAGTCCCACGATGGGTGCAGAGATTACTTAAAAATAAAAATAAAAAATCTTTTAAAAAAGATATTTTCAGTTGTTTTAAAAGATCAGATATCTTATCTCAGAAAAATGATCCCATTTATTTTTTAGTCTAAAAGATACTCTTATAGAGTGAGACCCATCTGGATTTTCCCCTAACACTGACAGTTAATCCACATTTAGAATTAATTATGTACCATGTACTGACATAAGACCTTCAAATATTTGAACTCTCCGAATCCTCATAGCAATTCTTTTTTTTTAAAGTTTTTATTAAAATTTCAATTAGCTAACATACAATGTAATATTAGTTTCAGTTGTACAATATAGTGATTTAACACTTCCATACATCATCTGGTGCTCATCACAAGTCCATTCCTTAATCCCCATTACCTATTTAACCCATCCCACACCCCCTCCTCTCAATCCTTATAGCAATTCTAAATGTTAGGCACTATTGTGGTCCCTGTTTTATAGATGATAAAATTAGAGACGTTAAGTGTCTTTCCCAACGTCAAACAGTACGGGGTGGACCCAAGATTTGAACCAGGCAGATTAGTTCCATATTCCATCTCCTACCTACAGCATTACACTATCTTCCATTTTTACTGATCAGAACATATAAAAAAATTAAAACAACAAAACATGTTAGTAATATGTGGGCTTTTGGTTTGATTTGTTTGGGTTTGATCTGGAGGGAGAGGATGGGTGAGGACTGCAAACAGTATTATATCTGTAGTGAATAATCAGCTTAAACCCAAACTGGGGGTCAGATCAATATTCGGCATTGTCTCTGGCAAATTGGGGCCAACTAAAAAAAAATGATGGAATTCGCTTGGCAGTCAAGACCTAAAAGACCTGAGACCTCCCCACAGGTCTAGACCAGTGACCTGTAAAAACCAGTGTGGCACAGAGGAAGGTACACATGGTCTCAGACTGGACAGATTACCCAGCCAGGGTGATCAGAGTAGACAGTCAGCAAGTTAATCAAGCTACAGAATAAACCAACTATATTGCAGTTCAGATCTTTGATTCCAGAGCATTTGGGATGATTTTCTGGTCACAGATACTGATTGTAATTTAAAAACTAAACTAAACTAAACTAAACTAAACTAAACTAAACTAAACCAAACTCTTTGATAAATTGAGCTCTTAACTGGGGAAGATACAAATAAGGTCTAGTCAATCACCTCACAATGATTTTAGCACATCCAGGTATTTTTTAGTTTGGCAGAAAGAAACAAAGATCACAGACAGTTGAAGTTGAATTATCCATTGGTGAGTGTAATTCCTGCTTTCTGGGCCCTCGAAGCTGCCCTGGTTCCCTTCCTTTAAGATACTGATTTTTTTAAACTCTGCTTTTTGTTTTGGCGGCCTCATAAAATCTCTTTTTAGTTCTGGTTATCAAGAGTCAATTTTGTTATTTGCCACCAAAAGCCAACAACCAGTGCAATTTATTCCCTATTTAGCTAAGAGACTTATCTCTCATTCTCTACCAAAATCTTACCACCATTTGCTACCCAAAGTAAGTCTTTCTTTGACTTCCATTGATCTTTTTCAGTTTGGAACCCACCTGGGAATAAATCTGATATGACAGCACTTTGTAAGTACAGATGTACATGCTAATATCATTCTGTAATATATACTTATTCAGTATTTTAGTACTCTATACCCAATTATACTCCCACCCACCCAACTCTATCATATAGCATGGTGCCAGATGTAACGGTAAACATTCAACATATACATATTGAACTAAATCATCACTATCAAATTCAAATTACAGTTGTGTATAATTTATTCTATATAAATATTCTCATCATAACAAGAATCTTATTTTGTAGTACACTGCAAATATCTTTAGCAAAGGACTAGATGTTTATCTTTTGGCCAGGTAAGTACACTTTCAAACTAGATATCACGTTGTAGTATTAAATTCAATCTTATCCTAAAATGCATCGATTTTCTTCAGAGCTTAACTCTCCTAAACAAAAATTTTGACCACTGGCTACCTTTCACATTTTCCAGTCAGATCTCTGCCACCGAATACTGAGATACAGTAACTCTTTAGTTATTTTAAGACTGTTTGTCTTGCCACCCAGCCTAAGATCAGCAAATAAAGAGTTCCAAACAGAAGCCACAACCTCAAGGTAATACAATCTCGGGCAAGTTAGTTATTTTCTTTACATTCCAGTTTCCTCAATTGTAAGGTGAAAATGGATAATTATTCTAATCTGCAGTGTCATATTAAGGACTAAATGGGATAAAGTTACTAAAGTGTTTATTACATATGGTGCTGCGAACATCAATAAATTTGAGAGTCAGATTGAGTCAAAACAAACTCAGGGTTTTTACTTATAGAAAAGCCTTTCAGACTTTGCTCAAAAAAATTTTTACTCATTGCTTGCACATAGTTTTTACAAACGTGGTTATCCATCTCCACCCTACAACAGAGTAAGAGTAGCAAATGAAAACACTGGTAGGCAGAAGGCCAAGGAACTGTTAAGCGGCTGACACACACTGATCATCTGTATTTATCTGTTATTGTTGGCTGCGTCAGAAGCCAGTAAACTGAAGGCAGGGTACATTTCGAGTTACCTTGCTGACATTGAGGAAGCACATATAAAAAACTAGTTCAGAAGAAATACCCACAAATCCAAAGAACAGATATCACGCAAAGATAGCCCTGGACATTCATACAGACTGATGGGCCTCAGAACATTGATACACAATAGAAGTGTGTTGAGTATAGCATCAAAAGTGGTGGGTCCCAGCTTAGATTCAAATCATAGGTCTACCCCTTATAAGCTGTGTTGGTTACCTATTGTCTCTGTAACCTCAGTGGCACAGCTATAAAAGGAGATAATAATAATTTTGCAAGGTCGTTTTGAAGACCAAATTTTTTATGTGTATGTATATATATCTTTATAAATTTGTACAGTACATCTTGTACAAAGAGGCAAGGAGGTAGATTACACAATTTAGAATGATTTGTCATTTAAACATTTTTTTTTTCATTTAAAAATTGTCTTTATTTTAAGTTCTGCATTTATATAAAAGCCTCAATTAGTTGGAAACGTTATTTAGGTAGAATTCCTCATTCTTTAACAATGACAGATAAATAAAGCACTACTACCGTGAATTAAAAATGCATACATAGGGGCGCCTGGGTGGCGCAGTCGGTTAAGCGTCCGACTTCAGCCAGGTCACGATCTCGTGGTCCGTGAGTTCGAGCCCCACGTCAGGCTCTGGGCTGATGGCTCGGAGCCTGGAGCCTGTTTCCGATTCTGTGTCTCCCTCTCTCTCTGCCCCTCCCCCATTCATGCTCTGTCTCTCTCTGTCCCAAAAATAAATAAAAAACGTTGAAAAAAAAATGCATACATCATTTTTAAAAGTTTATTTATTTATTTTGAAAGAGAAACAGAGACAGTCAGCAGGGGAGGCGCAGAGACAGAGGGAGAGAGAGAATCCCAAGCAGGCTCTGTGCTGTCAGTGCAGAACCTGATTTGGGGCTCGAACCCACGAACCATGAGATCATGACCTAAGCAGACACCAAGAGTTGGATGCTTAACCGACCAAGCCATCCAGGTGTCCTTGCGTACATCATAAACATATGCATCATAAACATAATGTAAAGGCAATGAGAAAGTGGGAAAACATATTCACAACATATAGGAGAAGGGATTAGCAACCTTAATGTGTAAAGATCTCATAAAAATTAATGAGAAAAAGTTGGACCAACGTCATCAACAAGTTAAAAAAGAACTACAACTGGACTATATATATTGATATAAATGCTAAGTAAAAATGGTGAGATAATATTTGCACCTATGACCTTGACAAAGATTTTTTAAGTTATTATAATGCCCAACATTGATTAAAATGTGGGGAAACAGGCATCTTTACACACTACAAGGAAGAATAGAAACTGGCAGTCAGCCTAGAAGTTGGCAATTTATATTAAAAGGCTTCAAGTGCTGTTTACTCTTTCATCCAGAAATACTAGTGAACATATGCAAGGAGTAATAGAAAAGAATATTCATCTCTTTGAAAGATTGGAAAATCCTAAAGTCTTTGTTCAACTAATATGGAAATAGTTCAGTAAATCGTAATTTATGGTTCATTCACATAAAGGAGTATATGTTAACTTATACAACCCTGTAAAGTACATGTGTTGTCATAACAACATAATCATAATATAATGTTAAGGGAAAAGGTACAAACGACATACTGTATATTGTGCATTGCAATAATAGTGTATATTTTTAAAAACTATACAGAAGTAAAAGTTTCATTGAAAATGACAAACGTGATAATGATTGTTTAGAATGATTATGGGCAATTCTCAGTTCCTCTTTTTGCTTTTTTAAAATTTTCTGCTTTTTAAATTTTACCTTTACTATGTTTTGCTTTTGCAATAAGGTAATTGAAAAAATTGAAACAAATATGTATTGATTTTTATAGAACTTGAATGTAAACAATACCATTTATTAGAAAATATATAAGGAATAGCTTCAATAATCTTACACTTGCATAAGATTTTGTTTGTAACACTCTTCCGTGCATTTTTGCCTTAAGACTCTGTGACATACCTATCATCATCCCAATTTTAAGGATGAAGAAACTGTTACTTGAACAAAGGCATCCCACTGATAAGCGACACGGCTCTGTCTTAAATGCAGTTCTTCTGAGTTGAAGGCCATGGCCCTTTCTATGGTACCAAGAGCTGCCTCCCACTTAATCCCTGCCTGGCAGTAAAAGAAGCCAACTGTGCATTAAAATATAGAATCTTTTGCACTTCTATTCCAGATGCCTGTAGGATCAAGCCAGCATATCATTATTTTTCATTTCATTGAGTTTTTTTAATGACAAATTCTGACTGCAAACTCCTTCCTGAATGGAGAGTTCAAATTAAAATGTCAGTTTTGATTCAGTGAAGATGCTTTACTTTCAAAATATTTAAGGAAAATATTTTCATTAAAACCAAGATGATTGGATGTCAGAGTATATAAATGTCATGATAAGTTCCAGCATTTAGTAAAAATATTTCAAGCCCTATTGGACAAATCTAGGAATGTATATGCAGGACAACATTCCTATAATGCAGGAAAACACTCTCATTACAAATATACATATGGATATGTATATTCACATAAATATTTTAAATGTACACAAAAGTTCTAGATCCTTATACCATAATTTGTCAGTGTCTATGACAAACAATCCAATTTGTTGACAAGCAGTCTCCAACAATTATTAACAGTGACAGCAGCCATTAGATTTCTGGATACTAATATAGCTCTCATTGATGAATTGCTTTGCATTTTGCTAAGCCTCAAGTCTTTCCACGTATATATGGGTTTTTTTAAATAAAGTTTATTTATTTATTTATTTATTTATTTATTTATTTATTTAGAGATAGAGCACACTCAAGCAGGGGAGGAGAGAGAGAGAGAGAGAGAGAGAGAGAGAGAGAGAGAGAGAGAATCCCAAGCAGGCTCCATGCTGTGAGCGAGGAGCCCATCTCATGAACTACGAGATCATGACCTGAGCCAAAATCAAGAGACAGACACTTAACCAGGGTGCCTGGGTGGCTCAATTGATTGAGTGTCCCACTCTTGGTTTCAGTTCAGGTCATGATCTCAGGGTTTGTGGGTTCAAGTCCTGCATGGGTCTCTGGTCTCTGCACTGATAGTGTGGAGTCTGCTTGATATTCTCTGCCTCTCTCTGTGCCCCTCTCCTACTCACTCACTTGTTCTCTCTCTTTCTCAAAAATAAGTAAATAAAATTACACACACACACACACACACACACACACACACACGCACACACACACACACAAAAGAGACGCTTAACCAACTAAGCCACCCATGTTAACTCCTTTGTATATCAATGAAGACTTTTGAGATTCACTTTAGTCTAGGTTGACATTCTCCAGACAAACAAAACAAAAATTTTATATGGATCTCTCATTACACACACACACACACACACACACACACACACACAAATATTACAATTTATCATACCCAATCATCTTTCTCCCTAGTGATCAATTCTTCACAAATAACCTATTACAGCCAGACCTCATACATAGCTTTAATTTTAATTTAATTCATCCATAGTACAGATCTCTTCAACCAAGGATCACTACCAGCTTAAGAGAAGAGGCTTTTGCACTAATCCCATTTCACCTCTCCTTCTTTTTGTCCTCCAGAACCAAGAATCACCCCCGCCCAATCTCGTTCTCTCCCTTGGCCTTCACTCTTCTCTGAAATATCCAGAGACGATAAGAAGGAAAGAGTTTCTTTATTCCTTCCCATTCTAAGAACTCCCGAGTCCTCTTCTCCGGCCGTAGAAAGCTAAACCAGAATCAGAAGATGTAAGTTGATACTGCTGTCCTAGCCTGGCACTATTTTCTCTCCTCTCTTCTACCTTCCCTCTTAGCCTTTATATTTATTTTTCTGCCTCACACAAACATCACCAGCTCTCCTTGAGATTCCCCCAACATAACCTTTTGCTAGCAGAAATTAAAAAGTCTTCCAACGACACGCTCTGAACCATCACAATCTTTGTTGCTTGTTTTGTTTTCACTACTGAACCACTGAAAGACCCCTCTTCAGCCATACACATGCCTTAGCAAGGGTATTGTATATGTCTTGCTTATTGCACATGCACAATAATTCAAAAAACACAATTACAAAATACTTAAAAATAAGCAGTCTGCTGAATTTAGCCAGATTTGGTTCAACGTTAATGAATCTACAAGAGTTAGGATTTGGGGAGAGGGGACATTTTTAAAATGGAAATTGCAACCAAAATAAGCAGATAAAATCCCTACTAACACATAATGATGAAAAGTCTTCATAAGACTACATGATTTTTTTATTTAACTAGAGAGCCTTAACTAGCTACTCTAGGGTCCTCATATGCAAAACAGAAATAAAGGGATTCCCTTGAGTGGTGCGCATGTTGTTAAATGCTCTCCCCACCCCACCCCACCCCCAGCATGAAGCATGAAGCAGGTCTCCACCCTCCCAACTTGAAAGAGGATGTGCATCATTCCACAGACGTCTGTCTTCTAGCACCACCCCTCACATTTCCTCGATTTACCAGGTCTTCAGCTGTGTTCTAGGAAGACCATATCATACACTATTAAGCTGGATATCTATGCTAAGCATATAAGACAATGACTGACAGAGGGAAAAAAATGTTTTTTCAATTACATACTCAATATTTTTGTATTTCAAAAGGGACAATACTTTTCTTCATTTAACAGTGAAAAAAGTTAGAAATTAATTTCAAAAAAATAAGGAAATGGCAAGCAACCATGACCCTGGGATCATGACCTGAGCAGAAATCAAAACTCAGATGTTCAACTGACTGAGCCACCCAGTCGCCCTTGCTTTTCCTATTTAAACTGTTCCACATTTTAAGCAACTAGTAGATGAAAGAAAATGTCTCTTTGCAGAAGCATTCCAGCAAGTAAATGAAGATAGAATATCATTATTTTACAATTTATATTAAATAAATGGCTCTAGGCATTGATCATCAGTGGTTGCTAATACCTCAATAAGAAAGACACGTGGATATTATATGCTCCTAACGGAAGAACACATCACTACCTAGAAAATGGTCTTGCAAAAACAAAAACAAAAACTGGAACCTAAATCTTATCAAAGCTCTAGATCCAAATATCTATAGATGATTAGAAAATATGTTGCATTACACCACGGAAATGCAATCAGTATAATGCAGGGGAAGGGAAACTGTAGGACAGTATATTGTCTTGAACAGAACTAAACCAAAAGAGAGAAATGGAGAGGCAACACATAGATTGAAGGAGACATATCAACCAATCATAGTGCATGAACCTAGTCAAAACCCTGATTCAAACAATCTGTAAAAAATTGTACACAAACACACTTACATTTATGAAAGGGTTAAAAATCAGAATGCAACTGGGTATTTTGTGATTATTAAAAAAGTATTTTTTCAGTGTTATAACAGTATTATGGCACTTCTACAACCTTACTTAGAGATACACACTGAAATTACAGATGAAATTTTATAACATCCAAGATTTGCTTCAAAATAATACAGAAGGTGAGAAAGGTGGTAGAGGTACAAATGAAGTACAACTGGCCACAAGTTTCCGGTTGTTGAAATTGGGTAGTGGGTGCATGGGTGTCCACTGTACTGTTCTGCTTACTTTGTATATATCCTAAGTTTTCCATAATAATACAATGGGATATTACTCAGCCGTAAGAAAGAATGAGATCCTGCCATATGCAACAACATGGATGGACCTAGAAGGTATAATGCTAAGTGAAATAAGTCAGAGAAAGACAAATATAATCATATGATTTCACTCACATGTCGAATTTAAGAAATAAAACAAAGAAAAAAAAAAAGAGACAAACCAAAAAATGGACTCTTACATATAGAAAACAAACTGGTGTTTTCCAGAGGGGAGTGGTGGTGACGGGGGGTGGATAAAATAGATAAAGGGGATGAAGGGTCCACCTATTGTGATGAACACTGTATAGAATTGTTGAATCACTATATTGTATGCCTGAAACTAATGTAACACTGTATGTTAATTATACTTCAATTTTTTTAATTCCATAATAAAAAGTAAAAAATACAGAGATTCTTGTTTAATTGGTATGGGACTTAGGTATGAAAGGAAATGAAAGACTGAGAGGAAGGAGGAGGGGCAGGAAGAAGAGAAGAGGAAAGAAGGAAAGAAGGATGGGAGAGAGGGAGGGAGGGAGGAAGAGCCACCTGGCTGTGTGATTCTAATGTGTGCACAGTCTGGGCTAAGAGCCATTTGTCTACCCTCCAGCCATTCCATTACTTCCAGTTACTCATCCATGTCTGTGTTTCTCAGTGGTTCTATCAGAATCCACTGGGATCCATGGCAAACAGGCTGACTCCTGGGCCTCATCCCAGAGGGACTTTGGGGAGATTAAGGTGGGATTTGAGAATATGTGATTCTGCTGTAAACTCACAGTGAAAATGCACCCACAGGAGGACTTATTGTTCCCTCTACACAGCCCTCACTCTATCAGCCATGTTTTTATTTTATTCCTTCTTCCACCTGAAATGCCTTCCCCTTATCTTCATCCAATCATACCTGCTCAAAAACCAAGTTCAAAAATCACCTGTGAAGCCTAATCCCTTCAGCTAAAAGGACTCTTCCTCCTGGAACCAATTTTTTTGCCTTTTCATGAGTTTATATCTATTTATATATAATATTTCAGCTCCCTTACTCAACAATAAGCTGCCTTATGTCAAAAGGCCTTTTTTACCTATCTTTGTAATTTTGCAGAATTTAGACATAGTCAAGAGTTCAATAAACCTCGGCTAAATCAATGAAGCAATGAAAACATAACAGTTGATCATGTCCAGAATACTCACCCAGCAGGCTCTTAAGGACTGGTTAACTTCCCCATTCACCTTCAACATGCAAAGAAACACTTCTCTAGGAAAGGTGGTACTGGAAGGAAGGCAGTTTAAGTTAAATGACTATCAGCATTTCTCAAGAATCAGCCAAATAAGCTATGAAATCTTAACCACTATCTAAATCAAAATGCCATGCTTACCAGTTTTACAAGCTAACGAAATTGGCTTAAAGAAAAATATTCCAAAGTACTATTTTACATATAGCAACCATGTCCAAAAAGTGATGAATACCCTAAGAGGCCATGTTGTATTAAAATGTAAATAAATACGCCTTTACGTATAAATGTGCTTCAGTTTTATGAGTCTTCTAAAGAAAAAGGGTATGTTTTTATAAAGACCTCTACCTCAAGTTCCTGAAAAAACACTCTCAAACTTTGGGAAGTTTATCATTATAAATTAATGTATGGCACTCATTGAGTGGCTGCTGTGCTCAGCCACTTATCTGATTCTCTCACTCTGTCTTCTGTGAGTTAGGATTATCCACAGTTTGTCAAGGAGAACAGTGAGACCTTGTAGGGTAGCTGCCCAGGGTCACTTAACTGGCAGAAAGAGGATTCAAACCCCCATGTGTTTGATTCTTTCTTGCTACAGATCTTTGTTTTCTTAGATCTTTACTGTCTTTTGAGAGGAAAACCACATATGGCCAGGGAAACAGAGTAGGGAAAAGGAGGGAGGGTGGATTAGAGGATGAGAAACAAGATAGAGGCTTTGCCATCAAACAACTCTAGGTTCACATCTTACTACCTTCCCTGTATTGAAGCTCTCTGATCTTCAGCTTCGTCTCTTGTAATAACGTGGACCATTTGGAGCTGTTATGAGGACTATGTCAGGTGATTGCATGAGAATCCGAGCTCAACGAATGGAAAGTATTGGCAAAAAACAACTGGTGTGGTCAACTTTGGTCTCATTTGAACAGAGTGTCCTTGTTGATTTCTCGTTACTGAGTCATCAGCTAATTTAGTGAAACGAACTGACTGATTTTCCACACTAGACAGATTCCGCTGAAATCTCATGGCTACTATCTAATTCGCTGCTGTTCTTCATGGAGTTTTCTTGTCAAATACCTTAAAGCATCATATATACAAATGAAGAGTGTAATATTCAAAATGCTGCAGATTTTTTGTTGAATCCCAAACTCATCAGCTAAGCTGCTCTCAACTATTTTACCTCCCATGATCTGTCATATAACCAGAAGGCTCCACTCTGTGCACAAATCTTGCCCACAGGGATGAGGCCCTGGAAGGGTCAATACAGTACACCTGTCACAATTAGCCACCGTGGCCTTTCTGCAGCTTGTTTTGCTTTACCCAGGGATAATTAATGATCATTATTTTTTCCTAGAGCAATCTTTCCTAAAAGGCTCAGACCTAGCAGAAGGGAATGGTCTGGGGAGGACACTGGGACACGTACGATGACATTTTTCCCTGTTTCTCCCTCCCTAATTGGATTCGCTTTATCCTGAACCAATAGATAGGTGTTGACCTCTCAGGATGTCCAAGTCAGAAAAAAATTTATTTTCTGCAATGTGTTTGTACCATCCACCCAGAAGGTAAATAAGGAATTTTATGGAGTGGGTCTGAGTCCATGGTTAAATTCTGAGGGGACCCAGTACTTAGAGATGCGAATTCTTCTGCCTTCAAACTGGTGTGAAGGTTGAGCAATTGAGATAATAGTGAAGGGTACTGAGACAGATTGAACACCACTGATGAATTATCTCTTCATTGACCAATTATAGTCACAGATATTATTAATAGAAAAATGTTTATAATTTCTACATTGCTTGTGAGAAACATAAATTACTAACCGATATGAACAACTCATAATTTGTGTACAATCTTGAGTCCTCAAAACAAATATAGCACCTTCTTATACCTGAATTGAAGAAGAAAGTAATAAAATTAAGTGTCTATAACTGAGAAATAACTTTATAAATATTTTGACAGAATGATACAGATACCCATACTAATGAGTATACATAGTTTTTCTGGAAAATAGTGTGGTTCTCACACCTCTACAATGGCTGAAAATCTCTTGCTCTCTGGGGGAATATTTCACATACTAATTTATTCTCCCTTTATTCACAGAGAGCTAAAATTGAAAAGGCTGCCCTTTTAATGTAGTACAAACATTTCTTAAAACTTAAGATCATTTATGTATTTCTAAGAGATATGTTCAGATGTTTACACTTTTAATAATATGGCCATTTTTAACACAAATACAAAAAGTATAAGACATAAATACAATATTAAAAGTATAATCTTGTTGTGGAGCCAGCACTAAAAAAAGATTTTTATTGTTAAAATCTTCCTGAAAGCACTCTGCATTTATGAGATTAGGCTGTTGTGAAGTCTGTTTTATCTATCCCTGAAATTATTTTGTCAGTCTTTTTAACTATCTAAGTATTTTTTACAGTCAGAATTAAAAACCCAAACCTACCATTAGTATTCTTATAAATCCTTAGTAGAAAATCTGTTTACCAAGGAAAAGAAACAGAAAATTTCTTCTTAAGCAGAGGATGCCCTACAACCAGAAACAAAGCGTAAGTAATGTAAATTACCCATTTTCCAAAATTTTTATTTTCTCTATTACAACGATAGGGAAGACAAATTATAGCCGAATATGCAAGGAAAACTTGGTCATGCTTCCGGTACAAGGGATTAAGCTTTCCTCAGGGCTCCTCTACCATTCTACACTGGTTGCTGAGTAGCATTAGCATAATCCTGAATTATTAAGAAAATTAGAGGTCAGATTTACTTTACAGGAGAATTCGACCTATCTGAATCAGGACCGAGAGGGTCGTAGCATTCCAGATGTGAGCCTGGTGGTAGGTGTAAAGTGCACCACATGGAGAGAACGTGCACAGTAAGGAAAAAGACAAATTACCCAGAGCTATTACTGTCATTAGTTCCATCAGCCTGGGAAGCCCTCCCACAGCATTTTCAGAGCAGTGTGTGGAGAGGGCCTGGGGCTTATCACATCTCGCAGGGGGTCGTCTTCAGCCGGGCATAGTCACATAGCTTGACATTTCAGTTTAAAAAAAAAAAAAGTCTGGGCCCTCATTCTCCATGCAGGCTTCTGTCTCACAGCTCTACAACCGGTAGCTAAAATAAAGGGAGCCAGCCCGCTGAAGGCTGCAATCATTTATCTGATGGCAGAATTGCTAGCCTTTCTAGAGGTGCACACTGTTCTTTCACATAATCAGTTTTAAGCCAGGGACAATAAGCCTCGGCTACTACAGTGTACTAGAAGCTCCTTTGGGGGTTGTTTCACTAACCTTTTGAATATTTTGCCATAATTAAAAGGTTATGAATCTATGCCACAAGAAATGTGATGAAATAATAGAACATACACAATAATGTTAGACGGACTATTGCATTTAGACTGTACAATGGTAACCAATGAGAAGGGCTGAAGGGACCAACTGATGTAACAAAGCCTTTTTCCCAAGATGTTTTTTTTTTTTTTTAATTCTGGAAGTGCACATGGATAATATTTATTATGAGATATTAAGCAAAAAAGCATAAATACAATTTATATTTATATATATTATATATGCAATATATATACACATAATAATCATAACTAGGTAAGAATCTGTACTTCTGGCAAGTTATATGCAAAAGAGAAATGGGTTGTGTGAAGGTGGTATGATTTTTTTTTAACTGTCTTTTAATTATTTGTTAAATCCCTTTAATGTTGCATATTCTCATCAGTTAAAAGAAGCCTTAGGAGTATATGTATACAAACACTGTCATGAAAGAAATAGGAACAACAGAAAGGAAAACAGATATAAAAATACAAAGCATCCTCTACCCTACCTAAAATCAAGAAAAAGCATAAAGACTCAACATCCATGTCAACAGGGAACAAAGAAAAAGATGCACAGAACCAAGTACATTCATTCAAGAGAATAATACTTTTCTCATACCCTTCTTAATAATAATAATAATAATAATAATAATAATAATAATAACAACACATGTAAGGTTTATTACATAGCACACATCAAACTAGTCCAAGTCTTTCTTAATTAAACACATGAAAAAGTGGTTCAGAGAAGTTAAGTAACGTGCCCAAGGTCAAAAAGTAAGTATTCATATCCAAGACTGCCTGACTCCATGTCCTTAACCAATAAATTACAGCATGCTTCCTCTCTCTCTCCCCCCACCCTATGTCTGCCTCTTTGTCTCTGTCTGTCTCTCTCTCATCATTTTATTAAATTCCAGTCTTCATTCTGAAATAGTTCTATTTTCTGTTTCTTCCTTGCCCTTAGCCCTTAATAAAGCAATGCAGTTCTCATCTGACTTTGGCAGGTCTGATATTCACTCACACTTTAATGTACATACAGTAAATAAACAGAGTGTCTGCTCTGCATTGTGCTGGTTCTGGGGCTACAAAGCTGAAAAAAATAGACTCTGGGCACCCACAGGCAAGTGGGGGATACAAGCATGCAAGCAGGCAAATCCAGTCTGTTACGGAAGCACACAGCTGGGGCACATGACCTCGGCTTCTTGAAGAACTGACATCTGAACTGAGAACCTGAAGGCTGAGTTGGGCTTAGGCAGATGAATGGTGCATCACAGGAAATAATCCTCGTAGAGGGCCAAGGGGGAAGAATCAAAAGAAGACAAAAACAAGACAAAACAAATGTGGTACATTCCAGAAACGGAAAGTGACCCATAGAGCTGGACTTGGAGTGTAATCATAGCCACAAACACATTGCTATACCTACAAGAGTCTTGCTTTTTGAAGACCTAAGGGTTTGCTTTTCAAGGAAAAGATTATTTACGATGTCAGAAAGCAACACTTAAAACTTTTAAGGTTTTCCTTGATTGCATGTCAACAATAAAAATGGCTTTATGAATAAACACAACAAAATTAAGTGTTCTTACGCAAATTAAAACTACAATTAATTTAAATATAATCTTCTCTATCCACAAATTCTGAGACATCGGGCAATTCTCTTGACTGGAGGTCACTTTCCTCTTCTGCAAAATGGGATATACTCATCTTACATGTTTGTAGATGAGAAAGAGAAACAATATAAGGCTAGTACCTAGTCTGGTGCCTGGTACATAGAAGACAACCACTAAATGGTAGCTGTAGTAGAGTTTAGAAAGTCAAATGCCCATAAGTCTCATTTTAGTGACAATAAGGAAGTGCTGTTTTTTCATCGGCCTCACACTTGGCTCCCAATCTTGACTGGTTGTTCAAATATATGATTATTTCACTAAAAGCAAACTTCAACTAGGGTAATGATTCGAAAACCTTCCTGTCTTTCCCTTATTTCCCACTCATTCATGTTTGATATAAGAATATGTGCTATGGATCAGTGGCTACAGGTCACAACAGAAGCCTTGATCCATTCAGGATACAGCCTCTGGGGACAATTAGGACATTCCTAAACTAAGAAGAAGGTGTTGCAAAAGATCTCATTTACTGCCTCTGTCATCTAGCCACCCATCTGGCTTATGTGTGGCTTACTACTGCAGTAATTAGTTCAATGCCAAGAGGGTTAGGGACTCTTGTAGAATACCTAACTTCATGCATTTATCCTTGGTTTTTCCTTCCTTCCTTGTCTTCTTTCTTTCTTTCTTTCTTTCTTTCTTTCTTTCTTTCTTTCTTTCCTTCTCTTTCCTTCCTTCTTCCTTCCTTCCTTCCTTCCTTCCTTCCTTCCTTCCTTCCTTCCTTCCTTCCTTGTTTTCTTTCTTCCTTCCTTGTTTCCTTTCTTCCTTCCTTGTTTCCTTTCTTTCTTTTTCTTTCTTTCTTTCTTTCTTTCTTTCTTTCTTTCTTTCTTTCTTCTCTCTCTCTTTGTTTTTTTCAATAGTTAAATGCATTATGTCTTACAAAACCAACATTTTCACTTAACTCTACAACTTTCCAAAACGTGTTACTTACATATTCCTGCTAAGCAATAGTGAATGATTTCAGGTTGCCATTCTGATTTAGTGGGTGGTGGGGAAGAAACTTATTCTCATTAAAACTCAGGTATAAAAATAGATTTATCATTATTAATTTTAAAGAAAATGTTTTTTTTTTCTCTCTAGAAGAAAAACAATTTTCTGAAAACAAATGTAGTTTGGGTTATTGTGGCATTTTTTCTCATAAAGACAATCAAGACTTTGTCTTTGAAAAAAGACACCTAGTGTTGGGTGACGTCAAATTAATCCAGTTATAAGAGGTAAATTAGAAACTACATAGGGTGGGGTGCCCAGGTAGCTCAGTCAGTTAAGCGTCCAACTATGGCTCACATCATGATCTCGCAGTTCATGAGTTCAAGTCCTGCATCACGTTCTGTGCTGACAGCTCAGAGCCTGGAGCCTCCTTCGGATTCTGTGTCTTCCTCTCTCTGCCCCTCACATTCCCATGCTCTATCTCTCTCTGTCTCTCAATAATAAATAAACGTTAAAAAATTAAAAAAAAAAAAAGAAACTACATAGGGTGAACAGAAATGCTAATCTTTTCAGAAAAAAAATTAAAGATTAAATCAGAAGAAATTTCTGGATTCCACAAAGAATAGAATAACTAAGAACCTCTACAGTTACAGGGGTGTCTTCACTTATTGCCTTAAATACTTTAACATAATCCCCAAATTAGAGCTCGGGGGGAAAAAATGGAATCCTTATCATTCTGAAGGAAAAACAGCATTAAAGAAATCACCATAGGTAAAAGTTTTTAAAACTAAGTATTTCAACTATTCTCACTGAAGTCTTTTGCTGTGTCGACATGCACTTTTCCATACTCTACCTTGGCATTTACCCATTAGGTGAGTGTGTCCTTTCTATTTCTCTTATGTTGGCCCTCAAATCAAGTAAGTCTTTTTTTTTTTTTCTTCCTTTATGCATGGCTACCTTTACCAAAGATTTTGTATTTTATCCTCTTGTGTACAATCCAAAGTATTGGATAGGACATAATCGATCTTGTAAAATTATTTTGAACTACAAACAGTAACTAACCTAATGTGTTTGTGTGTGTTGCCAGATAGAGTCTTTATCCCCAATGCGGTTGTAGTACACAAACCTACAATTGTATATGCCCTATTATTTTTTACAGAGCAAAGTAAAACTAAGAAAAACTATAAGTTATTGGTAAGAATCCATTTCGGGAAAGGCAAATTATGCCAAATTTTATCACTGATTTTCTCTTGCCATGGGCGCCTTGGAGATGCAAAACTGTATATCATCTGATTCCCCAGTGTTTTCAGATTGACAAAGCATCAGCTGGATGATGGATCACAACACAAAATGCAGGAGGATTTTGCTTCTTGCTACCTGAATTTCTGATTTTTTTTTTCTTTACCTCCCGCCATTTTCAAACATGTTGCCTTTTATCAGTCTTTTTAGCTGAGTTTTTAATAGTATGGTAATATAGAACCCAAGGAATATCACCTTTTGATGAAACACAGATTTTAGCCTAATGTCAACAAAATTAAGCAAATTGTTAACCTTTCAAACAGTTTTACAACATGCCAATAGACCTTTTTTCTCTTAGACTTTTGCCTAGTTTCTTATAATTGCTGGATAATTACGTCTCCATACTCACTTTCTTTCGACAGCTTAGTTGTAGCCTCTGGGATTTTAACATCTAATTGGTTTGTCTGCTTAGACTGTGGATTCTTGAGTCTTCCTGAATTCAGAAAAGTCAGGTGGCCAGAGGGGTTGAAAACATTTTGTAATTCTGTCCTCCAGAGCCTTTCTAAAAGGGTTAACAGAGGTACCAGACTCTGGTACTTGATCTTCAGTTATTCTTCACAAAGTGGTAACTGGACTCAGTGAATACTTTGGCTATCAGAGTAGAGCTCTATAGAATCACTGCACTCAATAAATGTCCAATAACAATGGTGAGGAGTTAGATGAACTATATTTAAAGTATTTTTGCCCCTAATTCCTCTCCTAAATCTGGCTTCCATCTTTGCCTCTTTATGGTATCCAATGATCTCAATTCAGCCAAGTTCAAAGGCATTTTCTCTGTCCTTATCTTCCTTGATCTTTCTGATGTATGGGGCACAGCTTTTCATACCTGCCCCTTTGAAGACTTCTGGCTTCAGTTCCTGAGACATTTCTATTGTCTTTTACTTTTCTGATCTCTTCACCTATTTCTCACATTTATATGTCTTTTTTTCATATACCTCCCCAGTCACTTTTCTTCCAACAGATCTTTGATAATTACTATATTCCTTATATCCTCTTGCTTTTTTTTTTATTCTACACAGATTCCTTTGTTTTCACTAAGTTATAAAGGTGAATAACTTACAGATATCCCCGAACATTGATCCATTTCTTTCTGTACAGAGCCAGATACATCAAGGGAACATCAAAACTCAAATATGCAGTTTCAGTATAGCATCAGTGCAGTATATACGTATATCATTTTCACTTTTTCAAATGCCCACAACTTCTTCAAAAGTTACTTCTTCAGAGAAGTCTTACTTGATCAATCTTCCCTATGCCCTTTATCTGCTTGGTTTTTCCTCATAGTAGCTATCACTACTCTCATCAGCATTTTATATGTATGTCATTTGAATGCACAAAAATATAGGCTTCCTAAGGGCAAGAACTTTTTGCTTTGTCCACTGCTGTATAGCCAGCACATAGAACACTACATGGCACATAATAAGCACTAGATAAATACTTGCGTGGGTTAATGAATAAGTGAGCAAGGAAGTGAACACATGCATGTTGTATTCAGAACCTTAGAGTTCTCCTAGATTTTTCACTATCTCAAAGCCCTAGTCTATATTCTCTTGTACGAGGGTAAGGCCGAGCTGATGTAGTAAATGGGCCCAATAATAATTCAGTATCTTAAAGAAGATAAACACTTGTTTCTCAATTACAGTTTGAGCTGAACGCTTCAGGTGAGTGGGCAGTTTCACTCACCAAAGTTATTTAGAACATTAGTTAGTTCCATCGTGCTATTCCACTGTACCATAGGGCACTTTCATCATCTGCGAACGAAACCTGGGTTTTCATGAGTTCCAGCTAGTTGGAAGGCAAAAGAGAACGTAAAGGAAGCACATCCCCAAGGCTAGAATAACCTATGTTATTTCTGCCTAGATTCCATTGGCAAGGATGCGGTCATGTGTGCTCACCACCTGCCTCCCACCCCAACCTGTAAGAGAACTTGGGATACATGGCCATTCCATATGCTTATGAAGAAAAGGAAAACAAATGCCGATGGACAACAGCCATTCTCCTCCACATCAGTCAATTTCTCAGAATCTGTCTCAAACCAATGCTTTCCTTTCTCTTCATGCTATCTATAAAAAGGTCCATCCCCTGCCTAAACCACTATGATCCTTGACTTGCTTTTTTTCTAGCCTCCAGTCTTTCATCTCACAAGCCTATCTCATTCTAACAACCAAATGACTTTTCCAAATTATAACTATTTTTATTTTTTATTTTTTCAAAGTATAACTATTTGGAATTCCTTGTCTCAGAATGCTGTGGCCAGGAATTCCCACCTACATCAAGTCTGAATTATTTATTATGGATTTCACTGCTCATCATCCTCCACAACTTCACAAGGATAAAGGATAAGAAGATAAAGGGGTCCAGCACGTACTACATATACTAGACCACATTCATAGTTCTGTCTTTCCTAGAGATTGCTTTTTTTTAGAAAGGAGACTTAAATTTTCAGTTATATAACATCACAAGTTTTTTTTGTTTTTTGTTTTTTTTTTTTCTTCAAGGCCCTGGGTATAAATGACTTTCAAATCAGTATTTGATGATGGAACTTGAAAGTCACAAAATAAAAATGTGACCTGGACTTGGGTTAAAAGCAAACCTGTATCACTAGAGCATTAATACAAACAATTCAATTCCCTCACACAATAGTTTCTCTACAAGCCTTCTGTAAAAGCTCATTTTTAAGGCAGAAGTACTCGCCACGTGTTCTGGGGACCCCTGAAGGGAAACTTTTGGAGAGGTTTAGGAGGTCAAAACTCTTTTCATAATAATGCTAAAACATTATTTACCTTTTTACATTCTTTCTCTCACAAGTGAACATAGAGTTTTCCAGAGGCTACATGATGGGAGATAGTGCCACAGATTGAATGACAAAGCAGATATGAGAATTAAGCTCTCTTCGATTAAGCCAGATACTTAAAAGATTTGTAAAACTAGAAAACTATGCCACTCTGTTTACTAAATTTTTGGTTTTGTGACCTATACTTATTTTTCATTAAACAGTTATTTATAGTAACATATTATTTTAGATGAATATTAAATATTTCAAAATCCTCATTCTAACTTATTATACAGTAAATACGAATAGATATAACTCACATAAACAAAAGCTTTTGGAGATCTCAATAATTTTGAAGAGTGTAATGGGGTCATGAAATCAAAAAGTCTGAGAGTCACTGCTTTAAGGAGATAAATTACAGTTTTGCTAACTCACTGTATTCACCCATGTCAACATTCAGCATCTCCCCTCGATTCCTGGAAGCAAGGAGAGTGGCATCACTGAAAATGTCTATAAAATAGTTTCCATTCTCTGATCTAATGCGGTCCTCATTGAAGTCATCAAGGACAGAGTATGGCTTCTTTGATGTTCTGCTCTTAAATACATGAAGGAAAGAAGAGGGAATTGAGAATTGTGCTGAGAAACAGGTACAGAGGTCATTAGGAAAACGGGCTCTGTGGACTCTCATGCATAACTAATGACTGTAAAGTGCTTTACAGATAGAAAAGTGTCATGTCATGGCAGAAACAACCACAATGCATCTTTTGCCCTAGGAGAAACTGCCTCCTTTCTTGATATTCCTTATAAAGAATATTTTAAGTCTTCTTAGTCTGCATAGTGATTCTGGAAGATTTCAAATTGAATAACCAAAACAATGTTCATGATAAATAACACTCATCATTTATATTGTTGGTCATCACTCAATTCTGTAATGTTACAGATTCTATTCTAATGCTAGCCACTTAGCTTTGCCCTAGAGAAAACTCTATACCTCGGCCAAAGGCTGCCATAATACACATTACAAATGCATACATTTATTCACAAGAATGATTTCATAGAGTCAGTCACCACTACAAAATGAAAACAAATAAACAAAGCATCGCTCAAATTCCAGTAAATAATTCAATGAAAACAACTTCCTATATGTTGAGTAAGCAGTATATAACCAGCTTTGGTCCTAGGTCTCTCAGTGGTAGAGAAGCTATTGGATTTTCCTGGCAGGAATCTTTCTGAACTATCAGTTAGCTAAGGGTTACTCCAAAAATTCTAAAAGGTGGGGGGGAATATTTTCAGGCGGTTAAAAAAAATAATATATTTGTTTTTAAAGTCAATTCTAATCCTAACATTTCATATGCTCATTTGCACCTGGAAGACTAACATTATCTCGGCTTAGATGTGATCAAAACTACTTTTTTAGGTCATCTTGGCTCTAGCATACTTGCTATAAAGACTTTACTGGGTGAAAAATCTCCAGGCCCTGTTTTGCACACGACACATAAGTACATTTTCCATTAACATTAATGAGACCTATGAATCCATTGATGGGATAATAGAACTAAAAGGTGAGGTTTTATTGGTGATATACCATCCTTCATCCCAGTGTTTAACGTCTCATAAATAGGTAGAAATTTGGCCATGCATAAAATGCAAGAGTGGCTAGTGTCTCTAAAGTTGTAAAGATTTCAAGGATACAACATAGTTTTAAAAGTATGAAATGTGCTTTGATACAAATACAGAATTCTAAGTAGTGAGCTCTAAAAATATTTCCATGTATTACTGCAAAAAGTGAATGATTTCAGAATTTACTAAGCATTTTCATTCTCCAGAAACTGGTCATCTATTTTTCCACATTTAATCATTTTAGACATCAGAGTTCATTGTTAGTGGAAACAAATTACTGTATTTTACAAATAAAGTCACTCGTCTTGTTTTATGAATTAGATCCTAAATGCATTTTGGTTGACAGTCTACGTTAATTTCATGTATTTTTTTTCTTGAGAACTGATATCCCACAACAAAAGTTTCTGACTACTGATATAAAACTTTAAATAACTATCTGGTATACGTTGTGAGTTTAAAATAAGATTTTTCACTATTTGGTCCATAAATATTTTTTCCCTTTGTGGCTTAAAATATACTGTTTCAAAGTATATATGCATTATTTACAAATCTATCTCATTTTTTTTTTGTTTCCTGCTAGTCCTCTCCCAAAACCAAATACACTTTTTCCTTTGCTAAAGCTATTTTTGAAAGTAAACCTCCTGTATATAACAACAACAAGAACAAATTAATAGTTGTTCTCATAAGTAATTATTGAAAATTTTGAGACAGGAAATGTTTTTACCTAGGTGTGGGCATTTTTTAATCAAGGAAAAGAGAACTTACTTAGAATATATAGGCAATTTATGTTATCAAAATGACTGCAGGATAGAACCTGAATAAGTAACACTTTGCCAATCATACCTTACTATGCACTAGACTACTAATCTACAGATAGATATTGCATAACCATGAGAAAAAAGATCAAAGAAATATTCATTAAAAAACTAGTAGGAAAAAGGAAAATCTTTCATAGCCCTTAAAATTCATTCCCACCATATTTTACTTTATCATATTCAGTGGCCTGTCTAGTACTATCTCCATATACCTGCTAAGTTTAACAAGTTTCAAACAACACATTGTATTTGTGACAGGTCAAAATAAACAGCAACCCTTACCCATGAGAACAAGACAAGTCAGTGCCTGAGTACAGTTAAGAATTATTTTCTGGAGACAGAATTTTTTTTTTAACCTCCCTACTGAAATTCCTTGATTTTGTGAAACTTGAGTTTTATCTTTTTTCATCTAGCACACGGTTGTGAGACTGAGCCCAGGCAGGGAAAAGCATGATATGGATTTGTGGTGCCTCCAAAGCTGGGAGATGATGGTGTTTGTATCGCTACCACATTAAGCACATAACCAAATGACTCTCATCCACATTTATGGTTAGTTTTCAAACAGAGGCAGTATTATCTATTCCACACCAATTACATACACATACACAGAATGCTGTTTGCAAACTACAAGAATAGTAAATAACAAGATGTAACTAGAAACCCTGCCTCCCTTTTGAAACAAGAGAAAAATCCCATAGGGAAGGATCAAAATTATAATTAATTTAACCTCAATTAATCTAAAGTGGCAAGCCACAAATCCTTGATTGTATATCCCCAAGCTTGGCTATCTGTCCTTCCAAAGTTGGCATTTGCAACCAAGCTCTGTCCCAAAGGTCCCCCTGCTCCCAAGTGGATGGCAGTGCCAGCCTCTTTGTGGGGGAAGCCAGCTGAGGATCAAGGAAGACTTCCACGGTTTGCCCAGCGAAGTGGTCGTGAACACACTGGAAAGTCACGTCACTTCTTTGTGCTCATGGGGAAAGAAAGGGCGCTCTGCTGCTCAGAGACACCCTGTCCAAGATGGTGACGCATCCTTCTCGGTACATTGAGGTGGGGGGGAGGCAGCTTATTACTGAACTAAATGTTTTTATTGATCGCCCTTGAGTCAGAGCTCACTGACCCCGCAAACCATAAATGGCTATAGCGCAGAACTGTCATTTCCAGGCAGCAAGAAGAGATACCGGATTAGTCCAAGACACCTCGCCCTAGGCTTCCTCGCACAGTCCCTCCACCCCCCTCGCCTCCCAAGGTTCGGAAAAAAGAAAAGGGCCGGGGAGGGTTTCCCGTAGGCCCTCGCGGAGGGGGGCGGGTGGCGCTGGATAGAAGGGGAGGAAGCCGGACGGAGTTGCCGAAAGCGCTCTAGCGAGCGGGGCCGGAGCGGACAGCCGGGCGCTGGCGACACCCCCACCCGGAGTCGGTGGCCAGAACGCGAAGCGGCCAAGGCGCGGGTTCCGAAAAACAAATGACCGTTTTGCAGCATTCCCACCAAACAATAAAGCGAGCTGTAAAGCCTCAGGTGCTGTGTTTGTTGTGCCGTCTGTGCGGAGCAGTGGCTCCGGCAAGGGTGAGCGCAGCGCAGTGGGCCGGGGGAGCGCCTCTTCGGCTGATTCCAGGGAAAGATAAGGAGCCGCCGAGCCACCAGCTCTGTCTAGACTCGCGACCTCACAAGTCAAGCGCCTTGTTTGGATTAGCCCTCCAGATCTGCCAACCTGATCAACTCCTGAAAGAGAAGGGCCCACCAACACCCTTTTTTCCTCTCCCGGACCACGATTGTCCCTACTTTAAGGGATCAAGGGCTGACGTGCCTGCAGGAGTCGCGGGGCTGGTTAGACCAGTGTCGGGTCCCCACTTCTTAGCGCCCAGCCACCCCGCGGGAAATGCACCCGAGGGAAGCACCCCTAGGAAGACCGGCAAAAATAAGTAGCCAGCCACCTCAATCAAATCCACAAATAACACCACCTCGAAATAAACGCGAACTTTCAATCAATGGAATGGAAAGGGGATCCCAGGCAAGGAGAAGACGCAGTGGAATCTCCCACAGGACTGTAGTAAAGTGCCTTTCCCCTACCTGGCGGAAAGCAATCTTACCCCACATTTTTTTCCTCCAAATCTAGGCGTCCCCTTTGGGGTGGGGGTGGGGGTTTCTTTTTAGACCGCTTTGGTTACCATTGCCGAGCGCTTTTCCAGAAGATAATTAAGCATAAAGAGTTGAAAAATAAATTTTAAAAAATAAAAAGGGTCAACCAGTCTTAAGTGCGGCTCTGGGGAGAGACTGGCTCCCCCGAGGCACAGAAACTGGCTTCTCTGAGCCAACAGCGTAAGCGCCATAAAAATTAAAGGATGTGATAGTAACAACGCTCACAGCAAACACTCGCAGCGTTCCCTCCCGCCCCTCCCCCTCCTACGCTCTCTGTGAACCAACTTCTCTGTCTACACTTCAGAAGTCTCCGGGAGGTGTGGAGAGATCCTCCATCATGACTTGGGACATTGTAAGCTGTGAAGTTTATGTTTGTGGCGCCTGGGCTCAAACAGCCATTCAGTGGCTTGCTCAGTTATCAAGAAAACAACAATCAGAAGAGATCAGTAAACAGAATCAGCTGCCAGCGCCCTGAATTAACTACTTGCATTTTAGTTTAAAAACATTAACCCACACTGTACAAGTTAATTATTTTTATTTCAAATAGTTAGCAAGAATTCAAGATTTGGGGCCAGTTTTGAAGTAACATTTTTAAAATAAAGGTACACACAGAAAATCCTTTCCCCTTTTCTCCCTGAACCTCCAAAGAAAATTTGACTTGCCTTGTTGTGACTAATCTTTAACTGTTGATTAGCAGAAAGGAAGTAAATAGAACAGAAATCAAGCATAATTTGGATTATAAATTTCTTACAAAAATTGACTAAACTTTACAAATAAGAAAATAAGTAGTTCTGCTTAGTTTACTTGTAGTAGGGGTGGGATTAAAAACCCAAATTGGTTGAATTCCATCCACACATAGCTCTTCTCATGGTTTAAACAAAATTTTAACTTTTTTTTCTCATTTTTTTTAAGAAAATGGAAAAGACTAAGTAAATCCACATGGGGCTTACAAGAGATATATCAATGAAAACGATCTTATGGCTTAAAAGTTCAAGGTGCTAGGGAAATGCCAACTACTTCTAGGTACCTTAAAAGCACATTGTCTTTTGGCTACTAGTCAAAAGAATAAGATAGACCAAAAAAAGAGGTCAATGCAATGAGTCTAACAAGCTGGTTAGGATGAATAGCAGCAGAGCATCACAGAGTCATATATTTAATCTGGAATTCAAAAAAAAAAAAAAACCCTTGTGAATTGGTAAGTGGGTACACACACCCACGAAGAATGTCAAATAACCAGAAATGTTATTTCAACAAAGAAAAAAAGTCTCTTCAAATATGGTTTTGACTTAGAAAAGAACTTTTTGAATGGTAAGGAAAGCCAGGTCCATTTAATGAAAGGGAAAGAGAGACAGTAAACTCAAATAGAAGATGTTATTGCTCTGAAACAATGGGGGGGGGGGAGGAATCCTCTCTGAGTATAGATGTTGATGTGGATTCCCTGATTTAAGGAGAGCATCCTGGATGTTGTTAGTTGCATTAGGTTTTAGCTTGCAGAAGCTGGAGGAAATGAGTCATAATATCCAGAAGGAAGAATTCAGAGTAATAAGGGGAGGGAGGATCAAAGATAATAGCAAACAGGAGGAATTTCATTAGAAGAGTACAGCTCAAAGCTAGGTCTCCAGAGGTATACAGGGAAGAGGAGAGTATGTGAGAGAGATGGTTTGCAAACAAGGAGACATTTCAGCTACACATTTTAGAGCACATGCTGAGGAGTCTAGAAGGGAACACACCTTTCATATGAATAATACAAGAACTAGAATGCAATCGACCCATCAATCCATTCTCAGCCATCAGGCAACAAATATCTTGAATCTAGCAAGTGAAACCAAATTGTTCATCACTCCCCTCCCAAATTACTGTACTTAAATTCAAGCTGTGGACCCCAGAATAGTCTGATATATATACATGTAAAACATCACCTCCTTCACCACCTCCCCACCCCTAATCTTGGGAATAAATGTCAGGATGAGAAAGCATCACAAAGATGTGTGCCTCATTTAAGTCCCTCCATTGCATTAAAACCCTAAATAAAGTTTGTGGGTTTTTTTCCCCCCATCTAACCTCTACAGAGTCCACCAGAGGCTATGGCTGGAAAAAGGAATTTAATGGTCTCCAAACGAGGGCTTGGGAGATGAGTAACTGTGCAGACACCAATATTCAGGTTGGACCTACTTATCTTTGCACTTATTATTTAGAATTCCCAAATATGATGGGGAGGAAAAAGGAAAACTGAAATGGCAGGCAAATAGAAATGATGAGCGGGAAGGTGAAAGAGTCAAGTCTGATGCCAGAGATTAGAGAGAGATAAGAGAGAGAGACAGAGAGAGAGAGAGGGATCTTTTCAGGAGAAGATCTGTGTGAGATAAGACATAACTCCTGTTTTTCTCAACAGAAGACCACAAGCCATTATTACCGCCGGCCAAATTATTACCCCTCTGTGAAGAATTAGACACAACAATCAAAGTAATCAACGGGCATGTCTAATGCACTGTAACATTTTCAATGCAAAGTTTGTTTTCTCTCTGCCCCCACGTTAGAGCCTGTAATTAACCCGTTATGTAGAACGATGCCAAACAAAAGCCTAATTGAGGCTCGTTTCCCGACTTGCGGCAGGTTTGGAGAGGGTGAAAGCGACGTGAGAGCCCGGGAGCCGCGGGGCTCACCCGGCCTCCAGCCGGGCCTCCGAGCTGCTCCCGGTCAGGGGTCCGAAGGGGCACGCGCCACAAGACACACGATTAGGGTATGTTAGCTCTCGTATTTATTAAGAATTGTCAGATATTTAAAACGCCATGACACTCGCGCATACAAACGCATCCATTTTCTAAAGAGTCCAAGTATCATCCTGGGGTGGAGGACGGAAGGGGGACAGGGTGGAGCCCCAAATCCCAGCTCGACACCCGCAACCGAAGAAGCACCAAGAAGCCTGATTTCGGGCAGGGCCCTTTATCTATCCCTGGGTTCTGGCTCCCACACGGGAACCCCCGCTAAATGCCCGGGGCCGGGGAGGCGGGGAGCGTGGGAGCGCTCGTGCCCGTGGCTCCGAGCGCCGCGAGGGCCTGCACAGCACGCGCCGCGGCCCCAGCCCGCAGAAGGCGGTTCCCCGACGGAGCCTCGGCCGCGGTTCTCGGCAGAGGCTAGACAGCCTTCGGAGGGTTGGGGAGTTGGGAGTTGGGGGAGAAAGGGGAAAGGGGAGGGGAGGAGGAAACAAGTTGGGGGTGGGGAAGAGAGACCAGAAAAGACGTAAGCTGACTGCTCTGGGAATTGCTGAGAAAACTCTCTCGGCCTGCTCTTCCTGCGCAAAGAAAGCAGCATTTCTCAATCGGCTGACAGCCGCCACCGGTAAATAATGGTCATACCTCACTGACCAGGCAGAAAGGCTCTCTTTTAGCAAGAGCTTATACTTGAAATATGGGTCATTTCAACAATCCTAAGCAGGAGACTTTGGTATAAAGCACTTACTCCAAGAAAATAAAATACTCAGAATCAAAACGCATTTCAAGCAGGACCTTCTTCCTATTTGGGGTGGGGTGGGGTGGGGTGGAGTGGGATGGAGTGGGTCGGGCAAGAAAGGGGAGGAGAGGTGGGGGGTAGAACGGAGGACAGCATCTCATTTTCAAAAAAGCAGTTAGTAACATTATCACAGCTGAGAACTAAAGGCTTCCAACCAGTTTTGATTCAACTATTAAAATGCAAACTGGCAAGTTCGACCTTAACTATTTGCAATGAAACATCACACCTATTGTATGTCAGTCTACCCCGTTCACATGCAGTCCTTAATTGCAGACATTTTAATGGCTTACTTGTAAACATATAAAAGAGGGACCCTGGATCATTGCATTTATTTATTTATCTATGCCAAACGTTTATTAGTGAAATAGTCCTGAAGATATAATTCTACATATGGCGCTTTGATTTCACATAATATTTAAGAAAAAAGACAAAACACATAGAATTAGACATATAATTCAAAGACCACGGTATAACCTTTATCTTTTTTTTTTTTACTTCAGCAAACAAAAAATGTCAAATGACATGAAAAGTGGCAAGTCTTTCGACAATAAATAATAAATTACTTTATACTTTTTGCAATGCAAGAGCAAACAAAAAAAAAGTTTCCTTTTTTTTTCCTCTTTATTTCCAGAGAGAGAGAAAACAGTCATTTTAACCAATAACTATACACATCTTTGGGGGAAAAGTTCTTGGACAGACACAAGTCAAACACAATCCCGAGACGCTTGTGGCAAAATAGAGGTAACCTTGTTGCAATGCTTTATAAGTTGGTTTTTAAATTTGAATTCAAAAACCTTTAAAGTCGCTTCTGACTTCTTGATAGAGGATGGATCTCAAAAAAAAAAAAAAAGCAAAGAAGAAGAAGAAGAAGTAGAAGAAGAAGAAGAAGAAGAAGAAGAAGGTTGGAGGGGCAAAAGTAAAAAAGAAACCAGCTACAGAACATGCTAAGAGACCCAGGATTTCAATTAACCCCTTGTTAAAGTCAACGAAAAACATCGCAAACCAACGCAGCTCCACCTTCCTGAAAGGACTTTCAGCCCAGGAGGCCAGTTTTCTCTTCCTGCTCACTTGCCGGAGCTCCTGTTTGGCAAGGCAATGACCAATATAGAAACAGCACCATTCAGAATAGGATGGACTAGAAAATCTCTATTTCTGCTTTTCTCTAGCTGTGCAGTGAAATGAAAATGCTTTTTTTGAGATCCTTGAATATAAATCCTCTACGTTTTAAAAACGTCTTTTTTTTTTCAGTACTCCTAAGGTCATTGGATAGCGTATGTTGGGTTTGGGTTTTGTTTGTTGTTTAATTCTAGTAAAATCCCATGATTGTCTTCACAGTGTTGCTACCATATCACCTTGTCATTAAAACAGACTTCGTGCATTTCATGGAGCATTCATTTCTCGATTCAGTTTTCATTGACTGGGTCGTTAAATACTTTTGTTTCGGAGTTCAACATTATATTTTCCCACTTTCTCCAGGGAAAAAAAATACATCTGAATGAATGTTCCTCATGCCTCAATAGGACTGGCTACCATGCTGTTAGGTGTATCTGGGAGCTGAGAGGACATCGACGCCACTTCACTGCCAGTGGAATTAGAGCCCGGTCCTCCTTCTGAAAAATTCACCTGCACAGAAGGTTGAGAAATGAATAAAGGAGGCTGCGACTGTATTCCTAAAAGGATTATAAGCTTGTCCTATGTGTCTATGCATGGACAAGTGTTTGTGTGTATAGATGGATACGTAGATAAAGATATCCACAGAGATCATTGAGTTTCAACAGGCTTAAAGAAAGCCCTCAAAGAAAAGAACTTGAGAAGAAAACCTCTCGCTTTCCCATCTTTCAAGAGATCTCTGTTTTAACTGAAACTGAATTCCCAACATTATGTTGCATTAAATTATTTAAGAACAAATGTGTTTCCCACTGTAAAATGGCATCGCAACTCTACCATGCATGCTCGAAATAAAATTATCCTGCTGGCTACATGTTGCCCTGGGAGCAGGCGACTTCGCAGTCTCTAGGCATCAAAGCCTCTCTTCTTGAGTTGGAAAATCCGTAACACACGCTCAGATCGCTCAGATCGTGTGACAGGAGATTCAGAGGAGGCTCCACAGAACAATGATTAACTCCTCAGAGGGTTCACAGCGTGGGCTTTCTTCCTTGTTGCTGGTCCTGATGCCTTCTGGCCTTTCTCTCTTTCTCTTTCTCTCTCTCTCTCTTTAAATCAGGCTCTTCCTTCCAAGAGGAGCCCCATATATTATAACGTCATCGCATTATAAATATCTGCCTCCTTCTTTTAAACCGAAAGTATTGTGTTGCTGTTGGAAACCTCCTTCTCCACTCTGTCCCCAAACCTCCGCCCTCCTGTCTTGGCTTCCCTCCCACTGCTCTCATCTAACACTAAAGTTTTAGAAGGTACAAACACTTCGCTGCCCTGAACCCTCCTCTTACCTGCCTTCTATGACCCGGGTTTTGCTTAAATAACACATAAGATTAACCTCACTTTAAAATAAGTTCTTTTTCCTAATTCCAGAGTCTACCTTCCTTTCTATCCTATTAAACTTTCCCATGGTGAGGTTAAGGGGCTTCTCCAATTTATCTAGCTTCTAGCCTGGCCCACTTACAAATGTAAAGCTGGGCCAAGTCCTTGTAACCACTGCCTCTGGTCTCTTACCTAACTGTTGCCACAGAGAAAGAAAATGCTCTCCAGGAAAATGCGAGGGTGAAAAGCTAACCTCAACTGAAGTTTTATTTTCAAAGAAAGGAACAAAGTTTTTAGAATAGATCTTGTTTTACAGAACAAGATTCTATAGGGCTGTTAACTCTTAAATAAAAATAAAATTATGTGTATATATGCCATATCACAAAGTACACATATTTAATAATTACTTGTCTTGCTCCTCAAGCCTTTTGTAGGCATAAGGTAAGTTAATTTTCCCTTCCTTGGATGTGTAAAACATATTAATGCTAAAACAGGTTTTCATGTGCCGTCTCTCTGATTGGTAGAACTCTTGCTTCTTTTGCTGTACATCCCCCAGAGTATGTGATTATGTATAACGTCTGAACTCATACACTTAAAATGTTAAAGCAGTCCTACATTTTAGATTAAGATAGTCCTAGAAAGGAATAATAGTAACAAAGTATCAATCATACCCTTAAATAACTGAACTCTTTACTGATATATTTGAAAATTATACCCAGCCAAGTGCCTGCTGCCCATTGATAATAACGTTGATTGTGTCTTACATCAGTTATTATTACAAACAGCTAGATTTAGGTCTTTAAATATGCCATTCTCTAGGAGCTGAGGAGAGAATAAATTTACTATTTGCTGATCAAAATGTCAAGGTGATCTCTAAAGTCCCTTCCAGCTCTAAAAGTCTGAGATGTATGATTGTGCAACCCTGCACGCCTTCCCACACATGTCTAGTTAGTCTGATGCCTTGAAGTTACACCTCAAAGAAGGCCCGGCTGATAGGAAATTCAACCTATATGGTCAAGTTATGAACTCACAGAAAAGACTCACAAGAGGTTTGTTTTCCTTGAGTGCGTGCCTCCTCTCCACCAAGCCTCCTTCCTCTCTTCCCGACCCTGGGGCCAGGGAGGCACCCTCCCCACTGAATCCTTCCTCCTGTGACAGTTAAACCAGAATCTTCTTTTTGTCGGGGATTCAGCCTCCTGACTCCAAGAGCTGAGACTTACCAGTTGCTGAAAAGCAGGCTGATCTATGTCACTCTGCAAGGCGAAGTCACTCAGTACTTTCCAAGGCGGCTGGTAACTTTGCACCTCCACTGGGTTTGCCTGTAAGCCACCATCGTGTCTCTCTGGACTGGCAGCCACCATGGGAGTTCCTGTCATCCCCTGGATATTCTGTGAATAGGCCCCCCCCAATCCCAACATGTTAATGACCAAACTCCCTCCCTCCATTGTCTGCACAGGCTAAGCAAATAAACCCTGGCATTATCTTATCTATATAGTGACTATTATTGACTCAGTTAATCTGCTGCATGTATGGATATTAGCCAGAGTCCAGTTTTGTTTTATTGTATTTTGTTTTTCTGCTTCTGTGGGCGGGACTAGTAGGTCTGCTTGGATCTTATTAAACTGAGTTCTATTCTGATTTTCTCCTCTCCTTTCCTTTTACATTCACAGCATATCCCAATTCCCCACATCTGCCTTCACAGGCCATAGCATCACAGAAGCAGAAAGCTGAGGCAAAAGAGGCCTCCCGGCAGCCTCCAGACATGGTGGTTTTCTGGGCAGTTTCAGTTAGTTAGATTTTCAGTTACATTTTCTACAGGCAGTTCTCTTCACAGCGCCAGCCCCCACCCCCAAGGGTTTAGGTCTGGCGGCTATTGTGCTGTGACGCACTCACCAACCTGAAAAGTGCCCCAGACCAGGCTTGGCTGGCCTGCCAAGTTTAATGACAGCAGGGGTTTTATGGCATTTAAAAATAGGGCTGAAGCGGTAAAAAGAAAAAAAAAAAGTTCTTTAGTTTAACTCAATCAGGAAGCCTGTGGAGTGGGTGCTGGCATGGGCCTGGGATGACAGTAGATAATATCATCTCTGGAAGCCCGGGCTAGACCTAGAGCAGAGGGTGTCCTGTTTTCACAGGTCACCTTGGGGGACCTCACTGACCTGAGGGCGCTGGGGGCACACCCAGAGGGTTGCCTGGGTGACCTACCCATCAAACCTCTGAATTAGATAGGGAACCAAGGAATTGTCCCTCTCTCCGGTGCCTGGGGAACTGACAACCTGAAAGCTGGTAAAATGGAGCCAGGCCTTGCTGCCGCCTGCCCATGAAGGGGTGACCACATCCTTCTGGTTCCAGCCTAGGGGTATGGTTGAAGGGCACCCCACTGGTCAGGTGGCCGGTGTGGCTATTTCTCCCCTGGGCACAGGTGGAGGTAAGGGGTTGCTGGCTCCTGCCCTGGAGCAGGATGGAACCCATGTGCAGGCCAACCTGGGTAGCCGCCAAGCACCTCACACTCTTGCTCTGCTCCCGACCCCCCCCCCCGCCCCCCCGCAAGTACCCTACCCGGCTCCAGGGCCACTCACAGTTTTGTCATTGGGCTGCTGCTGCTGGAGCTGCTTCATCATGATGCTCCGCTTCTTGTCCTTGCACCGCTTGTTTTGAAACCAGACCCGGATCACGCGGGGACTGAGGCCTGTCATCTCCACCAGTTGCTCCTTCATGAGCGCGTCTGGCCGGGGGTTGGCGGCATAGCAGGTCCGCAAGGTGTGCAGCTGCTTCTCGTTCAGCACAGTCCGAACGCGGGTGGTCTTCTCGGGCTGCTTGTGGACATGGGGCCGCAGGGCCGGCTGCCGGGCAGAGATGGGCTCGGCTGTGAGGCAAGGGGCACTGAGGTGAGTGCAGGCCAGGCCGGGCTGCTCACCCTCCCGTGCAGTGCTGCAGGGACAATGGCTTGCTTTGCAGCCTCCACAGACAAAGCAGGGGAGGCAGAGGTAGGGACCACGGAAGCAAAAGGGAGAATGAAATCTGACTTTCTAGTCTGAGAGGTCAATGCTGACTAGTTTAGGCCCAGAACACAGCCTCTACCCTTGCTCTGGTCAACATAGCCTCAGAAAAGGGGTGGCCGTCTCAGGGGTAGCATCTTTCATCATTGTTTCTCTTTCCTCCAGGCCTTTCTTCATACCCAGACTGGGCCCAGGTTACTGGAGAACCCCCACTTCTAGACTCTTGGGCAAAGGCCACAGAAGGTGCTAGGAAAGGAAACGCAGTATACCCCAGCATCAGCCAGAGACACTACACCAGCCAAGAGGTCTCTAATGCAAAAGCCGAAGAGAATTCTGCCAGAAAGCCTTGAACTTCAGTCCAGCGGGGACAATCGTGTCAAGGGGCTAAAGAAATTCAGTATTTCGACCATAACTCCAGTCCTTGATCTTTCCTACTACTAAATCTACCTGGCCGTTCCTGAGATGGGCTGACTCCATGCAAAGGAAAACCGAAACTGTAGAGCTGCAGATAAATGACAGCTGGGAAGTGTTCTGTCTCCTGACTTCCTCCCAGTATTTCTGCCTCTCCTCTGTCTCCCCACAAGCACAGCACAGGTTGCACAGGACAGAAATCACCACTCTGGCTTTGCCCATGTGCAAGCTAGTCACATATCCCCCTAGAAGAGAAGTCTTAGAGCCTCTGAAAAAGCAGAGTGGGAAGACCCGGGTTTCCTCAACATCAGTGTTTAGTGAGAATTGATACTTTAAAAATGAGCCAGGTAGATCTACTCATGAGGGGAAGAAAGGTTGGGAAACGTCATCTGCCTTCTTAGGGAAGGCCTCGTCCTGGCCAACCTTGCTTTACTTCAACTCTCCTTCTTGGGGAAGGGCTTTCTGAAATGTATGGCACAAATCCTGCACCTTCCAGGACCCCTAGGGTCAGGTCAAAACCTACTGGGTCAATTTAGTGTTACAGCGACAAGCCTGAAGATGAAATCCTCACCAAATCACATAGAATGAATGGTTTAAAGACGCAGGCTCCTTTTAAAAGTCAATTACTCCGGGTTAGCTTGTTGACAGTTTTAAATCACAGCTCTGTGCAATGGCCTGCAGTTATTGGACTGTATCTTTTCACGTCCATTCTTTCACAAAAGTACACACATTTTAAAAACGTTTTAGCTTGTGGGCCAGTTGCAAGGAAAAGGGATTTGAGGGGCTAAATGACTTAAGGCTACCTGAGCTTCCTTCATTGGGTTAAAGGAAGAAGCTCCAGGGCCCAGAGCTCCACCCCTTTAATTAGGCAGCGGCAGGAAGAATACCTGGCGGAGAGCTGAAGCCCATTTTCAGTAAGCCGCGGTTTGGAGGCCAAGGTGAACTGGAAGTACTGTTTGGACGTGTGTGTACATGTAAGCGCAAGTGGTGTACATTTATGTGTACCCATATATATACACACAGCCGCGTAGGTGTGCTGGACGGGGCGGGCGGGGGGGGGGGGTGTGCGGTGAGCCAGGGGACACAGTGAAAGCACTGAACCTTGCGCAAAAGAGCAAAGCGCTGTGCAAACTGCTCCCAGAACACTTCCTTAAACTGCCTGCCGCTGCGCAGCGACTGCCCTGTGGCTGCCAGGGTCGCTGAGGTCGGTAGCCGCCGCGCTGGCTGGGGGCGGCGCTGGCCTAGCCCAGAACCAGCCTCCCCTCGCCGGCCTCCCTCCGGGCAAGGAGTACCTGCCATTTGCAGCGGCCGCGCCGGGTGCAGAGGGCTGAGCGGATCACCGGCGCCCAGGCTGGCCCTCTCCACCACGTCGTGGTCTGCACGGCAGAAGAGCCCGTCCTCCCGAAGCGCGAACTCATCCCCAGGGATGAGCTGACGGCTGCAAGCCACGCAGCGGAAACACTCGATGTGGTACACCTTGGAGCGGGCGCGCATCACGAAGTCGTTCTTGCTGAAGCCGATGCTGCACTTGGCGCATTTGATCCCGTACAACCTGCGCGGGGGGGGGGGGGGGGGGGGGGGGGGGGGGGGCCGGCGGAGGTGAGGAGAAAAACACAGAGAGAGGGATCACTTCAAGCCGGCATGGCCCGGGCCCAAGACTGCAGATGACCCCAGCCACAACGCCCTGCGTCACGGAAGTCAGCATCCGCCGACTAGCTGAGAATGGGAGGATAGAAATGGTTTTCTCTCTTGGTCTCCCTTTCTTTTACCCCCCTTTCCTTTCCTATGAACCTCCATGTCTCTGTCCGTCCGTACCTACTAGCTCAGAACAGCCGCAAAATAAAAATGTTTGATGTGTTTGAAACCTGGGCCTCTGTTCCAGCCATCAGTCCCAGGGTAACCCTTATAGCTCTTGGCAGAAAAGAGTCCGGGTGACTCTAGTAGCCACTGGCCCTACACTTTCGCCTTCCTATCCCCCAATTTCTGCTGCTAGAAATGTCTCCAAAACTGCTACAAAAAGTCCTTCCAAGATAATAAGAGGCTAGGGGATGAGATTATCAGCGCACTCGGTCTGTAAATATGCACAAATGCACAAGCAGAGTAGCAAAATGAAACCTCTGAGGGTTTCCAGATCCCCTTCTGCACAATAACCACGTTGCAGTTTTTCCCTAAGGATTTTTCCTCCCGCAACAATGTTAACACAAAGTTTTCCTCTCCATTCTTTCTTTTATTATCTTTGAAATTTGCTCCTGCTCCCTCAATCTTTCTCAAGTTGTTGAAGCATCTACTTCTATTTCAGTTTGCTTGAGAACCATGACCAGCAAGAAAAATGAAAAGACCCACTTCTAAGGTCTTCCTCGCTGATCTTACCCTACAAGGGACAATCCTTGTAGGTTCCACCTAGGGGGCACTGCCCTGGCCCCCTCTCCAGCTCAGTAAAAACAGAAGTGGGAACATTTCTACAAACAGAATGGACCAGAGGAAAAGATCCATACAAAGTAGGGGGAGGGCACCTCACTCCCCCCTCCAGGAGACAAACCTAAATAGTCCCCCTGTTCTGCTTTTAAAAGGACAGGAGTTCAAAGGGACACACACACACACACACACACACACACACACACACACTCACTCACATAACTGAGAGAGAGAGAGAGAGAGAGAGAGAGAGAGAGAGGAGGGAGAGGGAGAGGGGGAGAGAGAAGGGGAAAAGGTAAAAGCGATTGGTTCCTTTTATAAATGTGTATGCAGAATTAGATACAGGAAGGTCTGTTAGCAGTTGAGCAAAACCCTATCTCCATAGGAGGAAAGATAGTCCTAGAGGTGCAAAGTGAGCTCTCCCTCTCCAGAATCTTAAGCTCACACACTAGTCAAGTAAACAATGAAAACGGCTCATTTGTCAGAGGTTAGAAGGTAGATTCAAAAGTTTTTCCTCCCTCCGCCTACTCTATGTGAGATCTTCCATTTCATAGGATGAGGACTTTACCTTGCCTGTGACCAAACAATTTGGAAAATCCCTCCCCCTTCCTCTAGTTCCCCACATCCCCTATTTCCTCCCGCTTTCTCCCTGCAAAGTATTAATAACCCCCCAACTGCTCAGTTTTACCTATCAAGATTATACTATTTCATGATTTTGCAATAAGAAAAAGCGTTGCACACTAAGTGGACAGGGAAAAATTGTGACTGCATACTTAAATCTTGACTAAACTTTAATATAAGTTCTCGGCTCCAGAAATTCTATAACTTACAAAAGCTAATTACTTGTTAATAGACACTGGAGAGTTTTTTAAAAAATAGATACATAATACTTTGATATTATTTAACATAATAGTGAAGATGTTATCTCTTCCGTTTGTTATTAAAACAATAAAATTTTCTTTAGGAATTCTACTTACTTCCTAAGGCAGAAAATGAAATTTCTGACATATATATACACAGGTTAGAGAAAATTTGAGATTTGTGAACATGAAGTTAAGGCACAAAATAAACTGAAAGAGAGAGAGAAAAAAAAGGAAAACTCAGAAAGTTCCCAATGTGGTGTTAGTCTTGTCACTATGGGCAATTCGCTCATTTTATCAGTTACCAGATTTTAATGTGAGAAAGGAAGCTGTTCAATTATCTAAATATACCAATTGTTCGTAGACAGATGATGAGCAATTTGATCTGCTCTGTCTAATTCATCAGCTCAGATAAGATAAGAAAGAAAAGATAGTCAGATGTCACCAAAGGGTTAATATTTAAAAAGATTAAATATCCGGTCTTTTTGCAGGGAATATTTGGGTTGGTTTTGAAATTTTCCAAGAAGGGACTCTTGCCCTAAGAGGAAAAGGGGCAATATTTCTATCTGCACTTTCAAAGTGCACTTCTAAACATCCTTAGTTCAAACTTTTATTTTGCGTATTGCATTGACATTTCCACAGAATTTGTAAGTTACTAAAATACTGAACTATAAAAAATAAACGAATAGGGAAAAACACCGCATGATACAATAAAAACCAACCTTTTAAAAAAGAGAATTTAGAAACCCGAAGTTATCCATCTTTAAATTTCTGTTTGTTTGTTTTGGAAGGGGGAGGGTGAAAGAAGAACACAATTTGACCATCACAAATTCCAAGAGCCATTAAACCAGCTTCACTACCGCAACTTATAAAAACCAATACTGAGTTGTGGGGTTCCCCCCCCAAACAGTGAAAGAAACAGAATAGTGCAATTTATGTAACACATTTAAAGGGTAACTTTTCCACACTGGCTCCCACTAAGGCAAACTTCGCAAAAAGACAAAGCCACGTCCAATAATAAAAAAGGAGTAGAGAGAGACAGGGAAATCTCACAAAATTAAGGAAGCAATATAAATGGCGTACCTGATATAATCCCTTTTACAGTAGGTTTTCCCATCTCTAACAAAGCAGGTACAGCTCTCGTCCAAATACTGATTACACTCTGCACATTTCAAACATGCTGCATGCCATTCCAAATCCGGAGAAACCCTCAGAATATACTGATCGTGAATTTGATTGCCGCAACCAACACATAGGGAAATCAGACGTTTTTCTGAAATGAAAATAAATACATGATTGACTAACCGTTTACTTCCTACAGAGATAAACACACTTTTAGTGTCGTTCTCTTATAGGGCGTACTCTGGGAGTTTTTCCCCCCCTTTCTTTCTTCTTCTTCTTCTTCTTTTTTTTTTTTTTTTTTCTTTTCAAGAGTATTGCACTTTGGGATGGTAATTGAAGTGTGCCATCAAAACCTTGACTCATTTTAAAAAAGGAGGTGGAATATATGTAAAATGCAGATTTGAATAGTCTACATTTGTAAGCCTAGCACGCAATCAAACCCGTTCATTTTGTATTTCTTTTTCCTCCCTCCTCCCTCTCTGCCATAATCATCGGGAAAGATTATGGATAAGTCAAGTCAAAGAAAAGGTTTTGACTAGCAGCGTTAAGTGAACGCTTATATTTTTCATGAAGCACGCTCTTAAATAGCACATAGGACTGGATATTGTTAGCAAGAGCAGGCATCAATACAGTTGTCACTCGTTCTCTTTTGCAAGTCTAATGCTAATTCACATCTCCGGGTATTGTATGCACAGGCAGACCTTTGCAACAGAATAACCTTCTCGGGGAGCTCAAGACTCCCGAGGAGGAAACCACCGCTTAGCACCAGAAGGCTAGGGTTTTGGAGGGCATACAGGCGAATTCAGACACAAGGTACGATCAGTCTCCCGAAGATCAGAACCGACAGCAAGCATGCAGGCGTGGCGGCAACAAGGAAAAAAAAAAAAAAAAAAGCCACCTTTTCTCTCTCCAGGCAATGACTCCAACTCTGAAGAGCTCTTGGCACCCGTGCCTGAGAGAGACCCGCGCACAAGAACAGCACACCGAGCCCCACAAGGTAAAATAGCCTCTTACTTTTTGGTGGATCGCCCATGTCTCCCATATCTGTAAGAGGGAGTAATGTCCACAGTGAAATGGTGGTTGTACAGTTGGTGAACAGCCCTCAGAGAGGATGCTGGAGCTGTGGCTAAGTGGGAAATAGTGGCCCCTGGGGTTGCCAAGGCTGAGAGAGCCGCTGCCCGGCTGCGCCGCGCCCTCGCGGAGCTGGGAGTCCAGTTTAAGCCGGCGGAGTTGGCGGAGCAGAGGCGCTGCGGCGGCGGCGGACTCGACGCGGCTCGGGCACCTCTCTTCCTTATCTCTTACTCAAACTTCTCTGCTCCAACTCAGCTCCATCGCCATTGGTCTGACGCAGCGCGCGGGGACGTCAGGCGAGCGCCGCGCCCATTGGCTGCGGGGCGCGCGGCGCAGCTGTTCTGATTATCATATTTCAGCTTCGCCGCCGCCGTGCGCCACTGACCGCTCGGCGAGCCCGCGGGAGAGGATTAGGGCTCCCGAGGCAACTTGCTCCGGGCTCAGGCCGCTCTCTCCCCCGAAACTCGGGCTGCCTGGCTGCTCTGGCTTCTGGCCTGCCTCTCCTTCTCCTGCTCCTCCTCCTGTCCCCCTCCCTCGCTCCTTCCCGGCCGTGCCGCCAGCGCCCTCGCCTCCTGTCGCGCTGCTCCTCCGCCCTGCGCTCCTGGGGTCCCCGCAATCCGGCTGGCCGTGCTGCGCGCGGGGCACTTTTCTGCCGCCGGTGGCGAGTGGCTGGTGGGTAGGTCTTCCTGATGACGAGGTCCTTCCAGAACTCTAGGAAAAGGGGCGTCTTGGAATAGGCCGTTTGGCTTGGTTTCGTCTGGCGCTGTGGCGCGCAGCTCCGGGCCCGGCTCGGCTTTGCTGCTGGGGAGGGTGAGTTCCCGGATCCGCTGCGCCTGGCGCGCTGGGAGCTGCCTACTGGGAGAAGAACCGGGAATCGGATGACTAGACACACCGGAATTGTTTTCTACTGCTACCCCAAACCCCGTTAACCACCGACCTCAGATCTCCAAAAAGCTGGGGGGGGAGGGGGGGGAGGAAAAAGAGCGCTTGTTGCCTTAGCGGAGAATCAGGTTGGGAGTACGCAGGTAAAACCAAGTTGACTCCGCGGACTCCTCTCTCTTCTTCCGACCCTTGAGGTCTATCTACTTTTGCAGTTTAACTCTAGCATTTGGAAGCGCACTAACCCGAAGTCAAAGAGTGAAATGATCTTCCAGTAGTTGGAAGTTTGTAAAGCGGTTATATATATCCTGTCCAGGTCCTCTCCCTGCTGGTCTCCTGCCCTTTGTTTTTAAGCAGACGTGTGCAGTTTTGTTGGTGGTGTTTCGGTAATTATAAGGACAGGTCTCCATGTCTTTAGAGATTAAAAAAAAAATGTGTTAGTTTAAGGGCGTGAATAGGGAGGGATCGAATACTGGAGAGCGGTGAAATACCTATTTCACTTCACCAGGTTTGTTTATCTAATACTTTTCTCTCGGGGAAACAACCTGGAGAGAGAAGAATGTTGGCTCGCCGGTAACCTTTTTCAATAATTTCTGACATGTTCTCATCACCCTTTACAGTCTTCCAAAAGCAAAGTCACAGGAAAGGCCACGAAGAACACCCCCACACCCACAAGTCTCCCAAAGCTTCTAAATAGCGATTCCTTATCTAATGTGACCGCCAGTTTGCTCTTAAAAGGTCCACAAACCCAAACAGTAAAAGGCTTAATTTCAGTGTCTTGCTGCTGGGAGAAAACCCAGTTTGTGAGGAAACTCCTTTCTTTGTACTTTTCGCCAGATTTAACCCTTGATAAGAGCTGTGAGCTCTCAACTGGCCTCCATGGCTTGGTTTGCACGGTTATGCGTTTCCTGAGCACAGATGGAAGCTAAGATGTTTGAGTTTTCTCCTGACCTAGCTGGATTTTACCAAGAACACATAATCTGTTTCGTTTTGTTTTCTCTCAAGAAAGAGTTTTAACTGCATCTCATGCCTTCTATTTTTATTGTAAGTTTTAAAGTTATATCAGAGTATGTGTGTGAAATTGAAAGTTGGAATAGACATAGGTTGATAAATTTATCAGGTTTTTGTTTAAAAATCTGTTTTGTTTAAAGTTTCTAATCTCTGGTATTATGTGCATGGAGCCTTTTGTCAGGCCGCTTTTGCAAAACTGATGCTGGTAATCAAAACACCAGCAAGTCTTCCCGATATAAGGGCATGTTTCCCTAATAGATAACCAAGTTGACTCTAGTTTAAAAAAAAAAAAGAGAGAGAGAGAGAGAGAAAGATACCACTATAATGCCAGAAAGTAAATAGGGGATTTTAACCAATCGTATTCCATCATGCTGCCTTTATAACATGGAATTAAACAGCAGAAGCTACCAGAAGCCTGATGACATATTTGAGATCCACAAAGCGCCTTCACTATCCATCCCTCTTCAAACCAGTCACACACACAGTGTGATATTTTAGCTCCCTAAACTAATAACCTATTCCAAAGAATTATTACTGATGATGATAGCAATTCCAAGGCTTGGAGGAAAGCCTTTACAAACGGGAAATTTCATCATAATGGTGAAAACACGTTTTCTTTTTTCTTTTTTTTCAGCCCACGCTGTTATTATAAACGAGTATTTTCTTAATAAGTTCCTAAGCTGATAGAGGTAAAAACCTTGCAGAAGATACTCCTTGTTAAAGGGAGAAATTTGAAGAAACCCACTAATAGGTTGTTCCCTGATGGACGTGCTCTCGAGTTCTATGTTTATTGCTAATGTATTTTCGTTAAAACCGAAGTTAGGGGAGCAGCCATTATTTTTTTCACTTCACTTTAAAGTTCCTACGTGACCAGTGATCATTCTCCTGTTTCCTTAGCTGATTGCTAACTGTTCATTTAATATATCAAATATATCTGTAAAAAAATATTTGTGATGTTTTTATAGAATATAACAAACTATGATTAGCAATATTTTCCCCCCAGTACTTGATCACAGGAGCGACCTCTTGTGTTCAAAGGGGAGATTAGACCCTCTCCTGACAAAAAGGGACTTATTTTGACCTTTGCATATTCTGTTAGGTCAAAAATGTATCTTTCAGAACAGCAGTTGTGTGAATCCCCTGCTGTGAGCTCCTCTACTGATGAGAGAAGCAGCAGCATATTGGTAGTGACAAAGTATAGTCCCAATTACTTCCCCATCACCCCAATGTACTTCACAGTGCCTTTGAATATAAAAAATATCCTGAGATTTAGTAAGTTTCTCTTGAGTCTGTGACATCGGCCGTGTGCACTTGTATGCACTTTCCATAATACAGCTGTTACACGTGGGATCTTAAGCCCATGTGTCTGTGTGCTGTTGCTTTCTTTCTGTGGTTTAAAATTTAAGCATTCCACATCAAACTTAGTGCCAGATACAGAGTCCTGAACAAATATGTTCTCAGGCTACTTTTCAAAAATCTAAATAGGTTTTAATTGCAATTGAAAAGTGGCATTACACATTTAGAATGTATTTATTTCCCAAGAAGCTCTGACAGATATAAGTGAATTTTAAGTCAGTTCTTTGGGAAATTATGTGCAGAAAGGGGAAAAAAGCTTTTTCCTTTTCCACTAACTAAGATTGGGAAGGAAAGGGATTGTTGATCAGCTTTCTCTGAACTATGGGTTTGTTTGGAAACTTATTCCCAGGAAGGTGAAGCTCTCTTTAGCCCACATCAGAATCAGGTTTGAAAGAGTAAAATAACAATTGGACTGCCAGTTTTTATGAGTAAGGTATTCAGATAGAAAAAAATAAATAGATATATAAATGACAGAAGGATTTATCTTTTGTGATATCCAAAAAACCTGCAATTTGAGCGTCAAGATGAAACATGAACACATTTTATTCACCTCAGAAAATAGGTATGGAATGTATGAATACACTCCATTCCCCTTCTCATTTTTACTTTTTCTGTGTAGTCTTAATCATGTAGAATAAGGGTATATAAACATCAGTATCTTAAATTATATCCAAGGGTCAGATAGAAAAATGTGCATTTAAAGGGAATAGTGGTTAACCATTTATATTCCATGCTGGAATTAGGGTGTGGGTGCTTAGAGCCAATTTGACCCTCTTCCAGTTGTTTTAGGTGGTGGTGTACCAAGGATGAAATCAAAAGAATCTGCACTCTAATTTCAGAGGAAAAGGGAAGAGATCTTCTTTCTGTACCATGAGTTTGAAATGATTGTCTCTCTTTCCTTTAATTGTTCCTTAAAAAAACAAAAACAAAAAAAACAAGCAATGGTAATAATAAAGGCAGTTGTTAACAACAACAAACCTTCGGTTGTGATTCTCATTTTATTGAGGAGGACTCCTGCTGCGAATGTGGTTTTGTTGGTGTCAGTTGCTTTATTAACCAGTTGAAACAATCTGGGTGAAGGAGCAAGAATCTTCTGCAGGCTGAACTTCCTAGCCTGCGCTTCTGGCTGGGTTCAGGTAGCTGTTTATGTCACCAGTGTTCCCGATGTTCGTAGGCGGCAGCGCAGGAGGCACCGTTCTTGTGCGGTCTGCTGCTCGATTCCCAGCCTGGATAGAATTCCACGCTCCGGGCAGCGGGGAAGCCACAAACCTCAGATCAGTCTTGAGAATGCCAGGTTCCGCTGTTCATTGCAAGCAGGAGTTCGACCAACCGAGGACAGAAATTTACACCATTTAAAATTGTGCCTCTGGAAATACAATGATCGCACAAAAGTGGCTGGCAGTGTGAGGTGAAATCTTTTTCTTCCCTTTCCTGGGGAGAGGGTGTTTTTGTTTTTGGAACTGTTCAGTGGCTAGGAACAGGTAATTTTTAACTGGACCAGAGTTCGGCTCAGAGCCCAGGTTGGAGCCAGTGAGTGCAATGTGCTGAGAGGTTCTGGCCCAAGGACTCACTGAAACCTACATCTTGCAAAGCTTTCATTAAATGTATCGGATTCTCGCGGGGGTAGTTGGGAGTCTGGAGAGGAGAACAAGCTTTATCTCCCAAGTCCTGGACGATTCTCTCAAAGCTGCCATATCTGCACTAGATCTAGCAAAACACCCACGGGCCCACCCGAGCTTTCAGGAAACCGGGAGCAAGTTAACTCAGTCTAGTTGATCAAATGACATTCTTTCTGAAAGAAATAACACCCTTTCCCCCACTGCAATTTTGTCCAACGGGCAGCTCTGAATTTAGCGCCAACGGATTGATTTCCACCGCCCGCTGGAGGTTTACTGGGAACGAGTGGAGGAGGGGAGGCCAAGGTACCTTGGAGGAGGTCAAGAGGAGGAGGAGGAGGAGAAGGAGGAGCAGCAGAAAATTACCAGCCAAGCGGGGGAGGGAATTGGAAGCCCGGAAATCTATCAGGATGCCTCAAATAACCTTCCCTTACTCTCAGAATTCAGCGCTCAAAAATCAGCCTCATTGCAAGGTGTCCTGGGCCGGAGTCCTCGGGTGGGTTGCGGAGGTGATGTCAGTTATAGCTACTTCCGATGAATTTAACTGGTGGCTAAAGTGTGTCGGGGCTGTTTAGTGTAGCTGAGAGTTGCGTGGGTCGGGGCTGTTTTTAAGGGGAGAGGCAATCATCGGTGGCACCCACAAGTAGATTCTGTGAGTGGAAGAGAAGGTGGGTTCGGGGCTGGAGAAAAAAAAATCTTCAAATCTTCGAAAAAGATCAGTTCGAGAGAGATTTTAGGGACAATTTTCAAGGTTGCTGTCTGCTTCAACTCCGCGGAGGTGAATGAGAGGATAGAGCTCGGGTCTTGTGTGCGTTTAGAATTATCTGCGCCTCCGGATCCACATTGTTAAGAAAACTCATCAATTCTTTGAGACTTCACGTTGAGAGGCGGATTTATCCTGCTCCTCTACCTGCTAAATATCGAGAAAAGGGGCTCTGGAGACGACCTCTTACATAAAGAATGTCATTTGATCAACTCAACTGAGTTAATGACTTGCTCCGGAAAGGGTCAAGAACGCCTTTCCTTCCCACCCGCGCAGGGGCGGGGACGCCCTGGGCAACCTCTCTACCCCAGGTGGCCTCTCAACAAGGGCCCAGGAGCTTCTGTCCTAGGGTTCTTTTCGGGCTCAGAGTCCTGCGATCAAGTTTCTGAAATTTCCAAAAACCTCCATGCTTCCATGTTCCAGCACATTGTCTCTAGAAATTTAGCCTAGCCCAGGCCCGGGATCAAAGAGCGTGAAACAAAAAGACACCCCCCCAGCCTCACCCCCACCACCCACCACCGCACCTCCGGATCCCCTGGGCCTTATGCCTCCAGGATTTCCAATTTACCAACCTTCTAGCTGGGCCCCCACCCCCACAGGGTTCTGCACTCAAGGGCATTTTCCCATTCCATCTTCCCATTGACAAAAGAGGAAAAATCGAACTGAATCTACATCCCCTGCCCTCACTCATGCTAGACTTGAGGAGAAAATCCAAGTCACGAAGACCTCTCTCCTTGCTAGGTTGGCAAGAGCAGCTCCTGGAGAGGCCACTCGGTTCCTTAGTGTGAATCTCCTTGCCAACCACGTTTGGGACCAGAGCCCGGGTTGTCCTGGGTCGCGCTTTGGTGGGCCCAGCTGGGGACGAGAAAGCAAAGGTGAATCCGGTCACCGGTAGCTCTGATCACTAAAAAAGAGGGGTCCCTGCCTGCCTACCACCTGGGGCTGTCTGCTGGGGGGAACTTTCAACCTCCTAAATACGAGGTGGAGGAAAAAAGTTCAACCTCGGGCTATGGCCTCAGAGATGGAACCCTCCGAAGGTTAAACTTTCCGTTTTAGGTTGTTTCCTCCTCCGCTGGTGCAACACCCCGGGTTTCCCCAAAATGAATACACTCGTGGAAATCAAAGAATCAAGGTACTATTTTAATTGCTTCAAACTCTGTCAAATCACCTCTTCATGCCATCTGTCAGAAGTTCAACTTTCTCTGAGTGCCTACATTCCAGAAAATTGTAAGGACAACATTCCCTCTGCATTCGTTTTGATGGCAACGTCCGGAAAGGACAGTATAGTTATTAGTGCACAACATTTGAGAGAATAACTTAATTCTTAATATCATCCCCAGAATACACACACCTCAAAGTGTTAGTTGCCATTTTTTCCCCAAGTTTATTCCATTCACTCTGTGTTGGAAACGTTGAATTGGAAAACAAGAGAGAAACCCCTGCGGCGGCGAGATTCACTTCTGTGCTCTACTGTTGGGCGGGGACCCACAGGGGCTGATTAGCTGAGAGACGGACTCCTTTGTTGATTTAAGAGTTCACCAGGCAAGATATAACAATTTCCTTGATGCCTTTTCTCAGTTGTCTATTGTTGACTTATTTCTGCAGTTCCATCCGCTGTACAAAATTCTATCCAAAAAACTATTAACAACATAAGTAAAAGTATAGTAATGGTAACAGACTACTTTAAATGGCTTTGTTTATCATTTATATATACCTCATACACTTTATCAAAGGTGTATGTAGCACATCCTTTATGTATAATACATATATGCTAATGCAACATCATTTTTATATCATAAGTTAATACCATAAAGGAAAGTTTGAAATGCTATTTCTAATACACATAACACCCTCTGTCCAAGGAAATAATTAGCAGGCTTAAAACTGATATTTGGAGGTGTTTCTATAGAGAACAAAATCTGAAACTCCAAGAACCAAAATCCCATCAAATATGATGGTACATAACAAGGTTGCTACAGATTAATAATATAAGAAAATAAGTTTCCTGTTTTGCACAATCTCATTTTATTTTACTTGTGCACATAAAATTTCTTTACCATTTAACTGTTCCAAAGTCTCTGATCACATCATATCGGCAAGAAATAAAAATCTGCAAGTCTGCATAATGCTTAAGGAATTACTATAATTAACTTTTTTGATTTGACAATATTGTGCTCACCTTTATTTAAATGTAAATATTAATATATTACAGTTAATATAACTATAACTAGATAATATCACCATGTCATAATTTACAAGAAATTAATATAAAGTAAAAGACCAAGTATAAACTTCTTTTCATAATGGCTATTTAGGGTCTGTTATCAAAATATAGTAATAAGATTCATATGTGTGATAAATATGTTGCTATCCACTCTCCTATCAGAGAGTTCAATCTAGTTATAAAAACACTGAACTATTATTATATGATGTATGCTCTCACTTGAAGGTAGCTAAATTGATGTTTTGCCATATTTTAAGAACCCTTTCCCTACTCCCTAGATACATGTAACAGCCTAGAAAGATCACTGCATATTGAACTGTAATGCTAAGTCAGAAATTATATTATTATTCATAACTAGCATCCCGCTGACTTTCACTTAAATATCAGGACCCAAATTATTTTACATCTCACTTCAGAAATGTGGTACAACGTGCTATTTAATCTTCTTGGCCTAGTCTTAGAATTTATTATACACTCTCCTTTTTATGAACCACACAAACCATTGGTGATAGTGACGAGAAGCACTGTATATAGTTTCACTGGCTTTGGATTCTTGTATGGTGTATGAAAAAATAAAAATCATATCTTATAGGTCTTGATGGTGTATGCCTTCCAATCTTGAGATGTTGATTTAGCTGTCCTGAACGTCACATGATGTGCCTCTCCATAATCCTGTACCCAAGCCATTGCAGAATTGCTGACGTGACTTTGGTGTGCTGTGCCAGGGAAAATATATTATTTTGAATTATGCCAGCAGTGAGGAAGACACATGAGTATAGCTCTCAGAGTGGAAGAAAAGGTGAGTGGATGGAAAACCACTCTTTCTGAATAAGGTGGTAGAGAACGAATGGAGTGTATATGACATTGTCAGCCATCAAAAGAGAGGATGAAAATAGGCGTTAGACTAAGATGAGAAAAGTATTCAGTTTTGAGAAAGTAAAGAGAAAGCTTATTGAGGAAAGAGAAGAGTGAGGTAAATGACAAGAGAAACAAAGGAAAGGAACAGGCTTTGGTGACCCAGTTCGTCCTGCTAGACTGTGCACGCACTGAAGGCCAAAATCCAGATCTTTATTAGTAGTAGATGGAGGTTGGGAAAGTAGGTGAAGTGACTTTAATCTGGCATTTAAAGCTTCACAACTCTGATTTAAGAGGTTTCTTTTTCTTTTTCTTTTTCTTTTTTTTTTTTGTGAAAAGTAGACTGGCAGTTTTTCTAAGTTGCATTGCATCTTTAAATATATACTAAAATGCTTACAAAAATAAGCTCACTGTTGGTAAACCAACAGCATAGAAAAGGCAGACCAAATGTGCTAGAAATATCATAAAATTGATTCCTACCTAGATAGATAGATGATTGATAGATCATCGATAGATAGATAGATAAATAGATAGATAGATAGATAGGCAGGCTTATTTAACAACAGGATTCAGGACTCAGAAAAAAAAGACTAGATCTGAGAAGGAACTTTAAAAAAATGGCTTCAAAGGTTTCTGGAGTTTTGTTAGCCATTGCTTTTTCTACAGATTGGATTATACACAAAGTGTAATTCATATATTTGGAACTGCTCGCTTAAACCACAATAAAAGCTGCCTTATGTTCCAGTTCATGCCAGCAACTTGAAGGGCTGCCTGCAACATTGCTGTTAGGTTAGCGTTTCTGACCTGGCTTCACGTTCTCCTAGACTGTTTCTTCTGATGTGAGAAGAATGTAAGCCCAAACCACCAGGGAGCATTCTTCACGCCCATGCACTTGAGAGAGTTTGGGTGTCCAAAATGTTGAAAAGGTCAGATACAGTTGTTCTCATAGAATCTATTCTGGAGGTCACAGGGTCAGAATGTCTGCACATGTGCACAAACCAACAGGCCCATAAAAGCCTGATAGGAGGCAGCAGTGCCCCATAAAAGGTCACACCCAGCCAGAATCCAACAACATTTGAAAGGCGTCTGCTATAGAGAAGAAATATGAGACTGACAGCGTTGGTAGGGGCAGCAGCAGAGAGAGATGGATGGGGATTAATCATGGTAAAATACTGAGCAAAAGAGACAGCAAATTCTGCCAAGCATGAATACTCCACTCACATGTTTCACAAAGCACACTCTTCAAAGTACGAGCCGATTGGCCAAGGTCAGGTTGATCTTTGCTAGGCTAAAAGAAGCAGCTGCTGAGTGTATATCCGGGCCAATGGGGAACACCTAAGGATTTTTAATGTTAAAAAAATTATTTGCAGTTCAACAGTAGAAAAACTCCTGATAACGCATGGTAACCAAAATTGCATTCTCTCTGTGTGCTCATGCCGTGAACTTTGGGGTATTACCCACTTATAAGGATTATTGGTTGTCATTAACCTGTGGGTCTCCAGGAGTTTTATTTTTAAAGATTCCCCTTGTGTTTCTAGATTTAGCATCTTGCCTTATTTCATAATCTGTCCTCATCACGACACCTTTTGTGCAAGCAAAATATGCTACTTGACAGCCTTTGGAAGACTGAATAGGTAGCCCTAAGCAGTGCAGTTTACAGGACTCTAAGCAAGGGGACCACGACCGAAATAGCATCCCTTGGTTCCATCAAGGCTCGCTGACTACCTGATATTTACTTCCTTGACACTCATAAAGCCTGTTTAGTCTTCAGGTATTTTTGTTTAGTTTTGTTTGTTAGTTTTTAACTTAAATACTGAAGCTTTCTGTAGGTGATTTTTTTTTACCGTTTCTTTATCTTTTTGTACTATTATGAAAGCTTTTATAATAAGCATGCTGACAATAAGAAGAAAAAAAGAAAGACGTTGAAAAGGAAACAAAAATGATAGACCTAAAAACAAGTGGTACACATTGAAATACCACTCAACAGGGAAAAGAAATGAACTATTGAAATGTGCTATCACCTGGTTGAAACTCAAATATGCTGAGCGAAAGAAGTAAGACCGATAAGTGAACACTGTGTTATTCCATTTATATAAAATTCTAGGAAATACAGATTAACATATAGTGACAGATCCACTGGGGCCTGCGGATGGGGGTTTAGTGACAGGGAGAGGCAGCAGGGAGGGATTGCCAAGGGGCTTCAGGAAAATTTTGGAAGTTATACATCTTTTGGAGTTTCATTATCTTGACTGAAGTGATAGTGTCACAGATATCTAACTATTATCTATCTACCTACCAAATCATACATTTTCAATATATACAGTTTATCATATGTCAATTATACTTCAATAACGCTATTAAAAAATAGATCTCAAGAAAGGGAGAAACTGAGTATTACATTGCCTTGATCTTTATTATTATTGTTATGATTATTATCATTGCTGTGTACTTTTTACAGTGAGGTTATAGGGCAGAGGGCACATGCACAGCAGTGTATGAGATGAAATCAGGTGTTTGAAGGGAAAGAAGAAGAAACGTACCTCAACCATTAGCCTGCCTGGTGTTTTGTCAATAATTGCTCAAGAACACCAATCTGAATTTTCTGTGACCTACTTGTGTGTTCTTAAGCACTTTTCTGTCCTCTTGGAGTATCAGGGTTAGGGATGCTAGGGATGTGATAGGGATACACTTTGAAGAAAGCTTCTCAAATATGCTGCCTTCCCCAAAGTCAAATTAATTCTATAATTTCCAGCACTTTGGGGGTAATTTTTTATGATATCACTTTCTATTTTGTTTAGGTGCAGGTCTTTTTTGTTTTGTTTTATTTTGTTTTTTTTAAGTATAGGCTTTCTACCATTCCCCAAAACTCTTAAGTTTTTAAGGAGAGAGCCCATTTCTATGTCATTATTATAAACCATTGGCTTTCTGCAAATCTTTGATGAACTATCAAATGATCTCCCAGCCGGATTGTTGGAGTCCTGCTGCCTTTGGCTGAATTTCCTCAGATGTCAGTAGCTGGCTGGTTCACCAGAACAAAATTCCTGAACACTCTGTTCTGTTGTCCAGTGGGTCCTAGAGGCAGCCTTATTTATGTCTGAGCTCTTCATACCCTTTGGGCATTGCCTCCGATACCTGGCTGCAGCCTGCGGCTTCCCAGACAGGTGAGCTACCTTCCTCTTTCTTTCCTTTGTGGATGGGTCTCCAGCATGTTCCCAGCTCATCCCTTCTTCCTTGTAAACTTAAATTGCCATGAGCTGACCTTCATATCTGATCTTCAAGTAGTCATGTTGTTGCTGTCTTTAATCATTCAGCAACACATAGGCTTTGCTGTGAGGCGGAGAGAAGGTAAACGGAAATGATTTAAATGTGATGGTGCTTAAATAGAAGATTTATTTCTCTTCATGTTTTGGATTTGGGGGTTAAACATCACTGATCAAGGAAAGGATCAGGCAGTTTCTTTGCCTGTGGCTCATATTTGTGGGTCTTTCCACAGGACAGGGCATGAATCCAGTGGGTGAACAAATAGCTGTTAAAGACAGGAGAGGATATGAGGCATTTGGGGGCAGAAGAAATGGAGCAAGATCAAGAATATTAGTGTTTATTAGAAACCTTTCTTTGTGCTCTGGTCAGAAGCTTGCTTTTTAATATGTTTCTGTACTTCTATAGGCATTCTGCTTGGAAAATTATCTCCTGCCAGAAAACTTCTAAAGTAGAATAAAAGGACACTGAAAGACTGATGTTAGGAAATTTGTTTTTCTCTTTGTCGAAGAGACTGCCATTTGTTCACCAAATTTCCATGCCCCTTCCACCCATCATCTTTCTTGCTAATAGAATTCTATTTCTGTTTGCTTGCTTATTAGGTATTTCCAGCTAAAACACTCTATTTCTTAGCCTCTCTTGTAGATAAGAGTGGCCAGTAAGACATAAGTGGAGGTTTATGTGTGAGTCTTCTGGGAAAACTACTTAAAAGGGTAACAGACAACTAGCATGTACCTCCCTGCTCCTAGTTTTTCTCCTCCCCCTCCCCCTCCCCCTCCCCCTCCCCCTCCTCCTTCTTCTTCTTCTTCTTCTTCTTCTTCTTCTTCTTCTTCTTCTTCTTCTTCTTCTTCTTCAAGGCTTCCCAGCTTTTCTGTCTCTGAGACAGAGACAGAGAGAGAGAGAATAAGCCAGGGAGAGGCAGAGGGAAAGGGTAAGAGAGAATTCCAAGCAGGCTACGGCACTGTCAGCACAGAGCCCGATGTGGGGCTTGATCCCGTGACCATGAGATCATGACCTGAGCTGAAATCAAAAGTCAGAAGCCTGACTGACTGAGCCACCCAGGCACCCCTTTTTTTCCTCCTCTTCTTGATTAGAAACTGAACATTGTGGCCAGAGCTCCAGCAGCCATCTTGTGTCTTTGGGATAAACTTGAGGAGGAAGCTATGCACAATAATAGATGGAAGAGTTGTCTGGATCTCTGATTATTTTCTAGAGCCATCGTATCATTTCTGAACTATTGTATTGTCTATCACTGCATAACGAACTACCACATGTTTATCAGCTTAAAACAACACCTATCTACTATCTCTCAGTTTCCTTGGGTCATGAATCTGGGTCTGAGTCCTTTGTTCAAGGTCTCACAATGTTCCAATCAAGGTGTCAGCCAGCCAGCATTTTCATCAAGAGCATTCCCTGGAGAAAGAATCTGCTTCCAAGATCACTCAGGATATTAGCATAGTTTATTTCATTGTAGTTGTAGGGCTGAGGTCCCCATTTTCATGCTAGCTATTGTTCAGGGAATACTCTCAGCATCTAGTTCAGGATTTTTCCATGTGGCCATCTCCACAGTTCACAATATGGCAGTTAGCTTCTTCAAGGCCAGCAGAAATCTCTCTCTTCAGAAAGGGCCCATTCCCGCTTTTAATGGCTTTGCTTGATGAAGTCAGGTGACCCAGGATAATCCCCCCCTTAAAAAAAAATGTTTATTTATTTTGAGAAGGGTGGGGAGAGAGAGGGAGAGAGAGAATCCCCAAGCTCTGCACTGTCAGTGCCACTCTCTCTCTCTCTTTCAAAATAAATAAACTTAAAAAATAAGTAATTTCAAAATAATACTAAAACATGTTAAATAAATATGTAAGTTAAAAAAGAGTAAAAAGTGAAAGCCCTCTTCTATATATACATAAAATAAAACATAATTATATATACAGAGATTATATATGTGTGTGTGTGTGTGTATATATATATATATATATATATATATACATATACATATATATACGTATATGCATATGTATATATATATATATATATATATATATATATATATATATACACACACATAATTGTTAAAAATTGAGCCTGAATGACTCAGTCAGTTAAGCATCTGACTCTTGATTTCAGTTCAGGTCATGATCTCATGGTTATGGGATTGAGCCCCGAGTCGGACTCTGCGCTGAGCGTGAAGCCTGCTTGGGATTCTCTCTCTTTCACACTCTCTCTCTCCTTCTCTCTCAGCCCCTTCCCAGCTTGGGCATGCAGGCGTGCACACTCTCTCTCTCTCTCTCAAAATAAATAAATAAACATTTTTTAAAAAGTTGAAGCACACAGGGGCACCTGGGTGGCTCAGTCAGGTTAAGCATCTGACTTCGGCTCAGGTCATGATCTCATGGTTTGTGGGTTCGAGCCCCACCTCGGACTCTGTGCTGACAGCTCAGAGCCTGGAGCCTGCTTCAGATTCTGTGTCTCCCTTTCTCTCTGCCCCTCACCTGCTCATTCTTTCTCTCTCTCTCTCTCTCTCTCTCTCTCTCTCTCTCCCTTTTTCAAAAATGAATAAACATAAAAAGGTAAAATAAAAATTGAATCACACATTACATGATATTTTCATAATATGTTCAAGTATGTTAATGCCTTCCAGCCAATAGACCACTAGGAATTTACCTGTAGTCGAACAAGCTGGGTTTATTGTTCATTGCAACAAGGGAGACTGCACAGCATGGAGAACTGTGGAATGTGTTAGTAAAATGGTGTTAGAAGTAAATCTTTTCTAGAAGGAGGGAATACTAGAAGGAAAAATAGAATCTCTCTAGAGATTTCTCTCTAGAGAAAAGTAGCCTCCGACATTAAGGAACTTGGTCTGACACTTACAGATGGGCCTCAGTTTTGCTAGTTGTTAGGAGCTGACCTGGTCCTCCCAGTTAAGACTCAGTTTTCTCCTGTTTGACCCACCAAAACAATCTCACAGATTATCATCATGAAGTGAGGGTTCTCTGTGACTATAAAGGAAAAGACCGCTTGATAAGTTTGTCTAAGCACAGGGCACTGTGCAAACCACAGAAATATCAAACATCTCCTGGCTAATTTAAATGATTGCTGCTTCCTTACAGCTTTATTTTCCTTCTAGTATTACCTCCTTCTGGAAAAGATTTATTAAGATACCCAATCATAGAATTATCCCTATTCCCTGATAGCACCAAATCCGAAGTAAGCAAACCTCCATTTCCTCGACTCCTCTCCCCAAATCACCAAACCAAGGCGCAAATAGTCTACATTCTTTCTAACACACAATGTTGTGTCGTATTTCATTGAATTGGGGATAGAACACCCATAATCTATCCATTACACATATAATTATATATGTAGGAACATAGTGTAGTTAATAATTCTAGACTTTATTTCAAGACATTTCAATGTTGTTTGAAATAGCCTATGTTGGTGGGATGCACACACATACCACACATACCTACATATATGAGATACATGTTTTATATGTGTATCATATAAATATAAATATATATTTCTATATATATATACTTTTAAGAGAAAGCATTATTCTAAAGATATCCATAGATATGTTTACAATACATAGTATATAATATATAATATCTACTTTGTTAAAAGAAAGAATTATTAACTATCATATCCTGAATGAGTATATTAGTGAGAACTTGTAGGATTTATCATGATTGGTCTTTGTTTCAAAATTGCATAAAATAAACAACTAGCTGCTGCTGCTAACATCAACAACATTTTCTAAAAATATGTTGTGTATGTTGTGTCCTTCTAAATATTTATCTTTTTTAATAATCTCAATAAGCTATATTTTGGGAAGCTTTTTGGGTGGGCAAATAAATACTTCCAACTGAGACAAAATGAAGAACTCTCTTCTAGCATTTACAGAAATTCCCTTATTATCTGCTCATCAAAATGTCCTTGGCCCAGAATAGATTTAGTCTGTGGCAATTTTCTCCCTAAAGTTAGAGGAAGCGAGATTCTACTCATTGGTCGAATAACCACTGTGGTCTCTCATCTTTTATTAGAGAAAGAGGCCCTTTCCAAATTCATTCTGAAGTTCCAGATGGAGAATTGTGCATTTCTCACATTTCTAGTCTTTCAAGTAAGTGTTACAAGCCTTGTCTACAAAATAATTACAGAGTTGTCTGAAAGGGAATGTGGGTTGCTTGTCTAAATTAGTTAGGATAACTTGTAGTTTCTTGGGAGAAAAGTCAGAAAATGAAAGTTATCTTTGAGTGTTTGGATTGAATTTCAGTATTCAAAGCATGAAATCTTTCACAAATCTTTCCATTTAGTGTTGTTGAAAAAGGTGTAATGTAAGCACAATACTGTACCTCTTTCCTCTCCATAACTCCTGGAAAGGCGCCATAGAACATGCATTTACATCAAGTCCTTGCTTGAGGTGAGTAAGCAATTACCATCGATCAGCCTAGCAGCCAAAAGGGCACCAAATTCATTACTCAGTTTCTTGGTCCTTGTTCTTTTTTATTTTATTTTATTTTATTTTATTTTATTTTATTTTATTTTAATGTTTTTATTTTTGAAGGAGAGAGAGAGAGAGACAGAGCATGAGTGGAGGAGGAGCAGAGAGAGAGGGAGACACAGAATCAGAAGCAGGCTCCAGGCTCTAAGCTGTCAGCACAGAGCCCGATGCGGGGCTCGAACCCACAAACTGTGAGATCATGACCTGAGCCAAAGCTGACGCTCAACCAACTGAGCCACCCAAGCGCCCCTCTTGGTCCTTGTTCTTGCGAGGCGTTTTATACACTTGCCTCCTGCAATCTGTAAACTGAAATGTTGCTTCATATCCAGGTCACCTGGTGAATCAGAGGGAATGGGAACGGGCATTGCTGTCTCTTGAGAAGGCACCACGATGAAGCAAGTGATTCTTAGCACCTTCCACATCTTATGGTATTGTTGCCAGGATGCTTGAGAAGATATCCTGCCAAACTCTGAACTCTGTGAGAGTCATTGGGATGCCCATGCCGGTTCTGAGTTCACATGCCCAACCAGGTGATCTGGACTATCACACAGTAAGGCACATTCTCTTAGCCTTGGTTCGTCCATTCTAGGTTTGTTCCCTATTCCTGTTTGGCCGTTAAGGTACCCTCATTGCTCTCAGTTGATGCCTCTGGTGGGTTGTGGCAGCCCCACATCAGCTGAAGTTTGGTTGGTTTTCAAACACCAACCCAGAATAAGTGTTTTGAAGATACCTGCTTCAGATTTCCTAAAGTCATGCATGGAAGGCCTACTCACAGAGAAAGTAAAGTGGAAGTCTAAGTTGTGAGAGATACATGAGGCAAATCTAATTTTCCTATTCCACTACCTTCAATGCATACATCTAGGCCTCTAACATTAAAGACTATATTTTCACGTGACAAGGTTGATGTGAATAAAATAAGATAATTGATATGAAAATAACTCATAAATACCAAGCAGATTGATTTTATAGGCATCGTAGTGACAGCAGTAGTGATAGCATTATCATCATCATCATCATTACTATAGTTATTATCAATGGTGGTAGTGATTGTAGTCACATTAGGAAGGATATAGTAGATCTGTTTCTGTTCAAATGGCAAAAAACTTCAGAATGGGAAGTACACTTAGAATTTAGTTGCTAGTTAAGAATTTGCTGATGGTTATATTTTTTCTAGCCACATAGAAATATATAGCTTTATTTTTTCTTAGCAATGCCAGGTAAGTTTTAGATATATAGACATACATACGTATATGTGCATATATATGTATGTATGTATATATGTGCATATATGTACACATCACATATATGTGTCTGTCTAAATGTATGTATGTAATATGCCAATAGATACTAATATGAGCACATATTCATTAATGCTGTGCATAGATTTTGTAAGTACTATCCATGATGTAATGTGTTATATAATAATCCAACATTAAAACTTAGACTGCACACACATTATAATATAGTACATATCAACTTAAAGAGAAGCTAATACCTCATACCAAAGACAGACCAATTATCATGTATATTGATTAGAGTCCCATCTTAGTTCTGTTACAAAGTATAAATTATTTATTACAATACTGTATAAAAATGGTAAATTGACCTTGGAAATGCAAGTGTTCACACCTACGTATGTACTTTAAGCACATTAGATTTTACTAACAAGCAGCCTTAAGTCTAATGAAGGCAGCTCAGTGTAGTTCATACAAGTGTTTAATTCATACAACATGAGCATAAATCTTTTCTGTTCTTAATATGCTTTAGAGAAAGGAACCTATTTTATAGCTAAAAGCAAGTGCTAAAATTATAATATTAATGTGCATATTTAATTAGTTTTGTATTTTTATAATCCTTTGATTTGAGGCATTTTTAAAATATGCATTATCTAGAGAGTGAAGCCTGTTCTTGTATCTTTGTTTCAGTGAGAATATAGAACTGACACTATTGTGTCTCTGTATCTAAGACTCTTTGTGGTATTTCCAGGAGCAGTAATGTGTATTGAGCCATCACTAGTCCTCTGTGCTTTGTGACATTTACTCATGAGTAAAGTGAGAAGAGGTAGAACCTATAGCAAAATGGTAACCAAAACCAATTTTAATTGATGTGAAAAATCTCAAGCCCACTTGGTGGGGAACTTTAGCTTTATTTCCCACAAACTTTCATCATCTGCCTGTAGCAGAAATTATTCTGTAGGGTTTGATTGTTTGCAAGATGGAGAAAGAACTTCAAGATTTGCATGAAGTACAGTTATTTAACCAAGTTGAGGGCACTGGTGGAGGGTTTTAAAAGTTATTCCTTTTTATTGCTTTACCTTATTTATCTAATTCAGTGAAGTGTGAATGTATGTGATTTACATACAGAGGAAATTTCCTTCTACTAGCAACTTTAACCCAGCTCTTACTTGGTCATAATTAAGTTGATCTATCTATACACACAGTATAAAAGAGCCAGCTGTAAAGTGATAAGTACATTTTGGTTATCAGTCATTTGGATATTTATTTTCCATATTATAGAAAAGCTCCAGATGATTGACGAAGTATTTTTGATCAGTCCAGATATTTGGCATTTCCTTGATACAGTTTGTAAAAACAACCATGGTAATAGGTTTGATAGACTATAAATAAAACAAATGTGCTCCTAATGGGCACACACACTTTTAAAATTAAATTCTACTTACCATTTATTTATTCCTGTAATGATCTGTTATATCTAATTGACCTTCAATGCTGCAGTGAATTGTATTACCTTATGAAAAATGTCTATATTCTTCTGTCTGCCTTTGCTAATTAGTTTTAAAAGTGCCTAGAACACATTTTTCTCTCTTTGAAGGTATTTTTGTAACATTTTTTGTAAATGTTATTTTGTATATGCAAATATGAATAGCCGCTATAAATGTGTGTTGTTGTTGTTGTTTTAATGGGTGAGGATTTTGTTTCTCTGTAGTGGGGATAGATGTTATAATTCAAAAAGAAAGATGAACAAATTAAAATTGTAATTACTGATAGACTATTGGCCTGCCAAACTCTCTTATGCTTGGGATTCCTTCAGAGCACCTCAAGGACAATTTAATACTCCATTAATTGAACTTTAAATGAATAGTTATGAAACAGATACTTTGTGCTGAATCGGACAGTGCATCTGGCAGCAAAAAGATGGTGTACTCAAAAGGTTTAACGAGAGTTATTAATGAAGGGACTATTTAGGGAAGTGTGGTCAGGGTTAAGGAAACCAACAGGGTAGTAAAACATTTAGGACTAGCAACATGGGGAGTTGTTATCGTCCCTGAGCCTTGGATCCTGGAAGCTTTGAAAGGTAGGATGCCTGTGGCCAAAACAGCAGTGATTGGCTGGTCATGTAGGGATAAATACTCTGGCCTCTCTCTTCCAGGCTTCCCATTGCCAGCCACTACTTCCCATTCATTGATCTCAGCTAGAAGCCAAAAGTTAGCCTTTTGTGGCACAGATCAAGATGGAGAAGACAGAAAATGGATCTAGGGAGCCAGAGAGAAACAATTAGTACAGACCCTATATTAGTATTTTTTTAAAATTTCTGTTGTAACAAATTACCACAAATTTAGTGGCTTACTATAACACGAATACATTATCTTACAGTTCTGAAAGTCAAAAGTCCTAAACTAAAGGTGTCTACAGGGCTGCATTCCTTCCGGAGGCTCTAGGGGAAAGTTAGTTTCCTTGCCTTTTCCAGTTCTAGAGTCTGTGGGCATTCCTAGAGACTCCCAATCCCTTCCTCTAATCACTCCAGCCTCTGCTCCCATCATCTCAACAGTTTCTCTCCCTCTGACCCTCTTGCCTCCCTCTCCTAAGGACCCTTGTGGTTACATTGAGCCCACCAGAGTAATCCAGGATAATCTCTTCATTTCAAAATCCTTAACTTAATCCTATCAGCTAAATCCCTTTTGCAAAAGAAGGTAAGGTATTCATAGGATAGGACACGGACATGGACATCTTTAAGGAGCCCTTTTTCTGTCTGCAGACCACAGACCCCCACAAGCTATTAATGTGAAAGAAATTGATGCCTCTGCTATAGGCAGGTTAAAACTAGAAAATGTGTTTAACATTTTATAACTAATAATGAATTACTTTTTAAAATTTGAAACGTATTTCTTTTTTGACGAATGCAGAAAATGTCGAACTACTATTCTGTTTAATGTTAACACGGTTGTATATATTTAGGGCTTTATGTTTTGAATATCTTCTAAATTTCAACTTCTGAAGTTACCTTCTCCATCTCTCATGGCATGAATACTTTCACATTTTTTATTCAAAAGAAACTGACTTGGAAAAATAATAATGAGTAAGGTTTATTGGGTTATGATTTTCTAGCTATTTTCATATATTACTTTCACAACATCCCTGTAAGAAAGATACTATTATTAACTATATTTTAGAGATGATGAAACAGATACGTAGATTAAGTAATATGTCTCTGGTAATCGAACTAATAAGTGGATATGTTGGATATCATTTTCCATTTGCTTCCCTAGATCAATTTTCCACTCTGCTCTGTTTTGGGGCATCATCCAGGCTGTCTTTTCCCCTGGCTTCTGATTGGCTTCAATGAAAGGGACAGCTCAGCAAGCTTGATAGTGAAAGAAGAGAGAAATGGTGTTACTTTTCATTACTCTACACTCCCTCTCCCCTCCTGCCTTGCTGCATAGAGGGTTTGCTTTCCTATGTAGCTATAGTTTCTATTGGGTATTGTTTTCATTCTTAACCAAATTCTGGGAATACCATTTCTTGACTTCTTGGGAGTAGTAATGACTTGCATTTTTGCTGGTCCTGGGGTTTGTCACCATCCCTTATGGTTTCTTTCAACCTTCCCACACCTCTGTAAATAATCCCTTCATTATTTTCATTTAAACCCCTCTGAATGTGCCATCTTTTTCTTTCCTTTTGTAAATTAACTGCAGTTTGATTACAAGGATATTTGAATTAGAAGCTAAGTTCTTAATCATTTCAATATATTGACTTTAACAAAAACACATCTCCCAAGCAAATGGATTTACAACTTGAGGTGAATTTGTTGCATTTAGTCAACTATTTATATACTTACTGGTTTTTAATTGCTAATATTTTTTAAAAAATGACGAATTCACTAAATTAAGCCAGTTTAGTAATTTTCAGATATGGACATAGCATACCTTATGTTGGGTATAATGAATATACTCTGTAATAAATCTACCTGTAAATATAAAGCCAGTTCACCTTCGTTATTATTCTGCCATCAGTGAGCATTGTTTATAGCATCTTATTTGTCATGCTCAGATTTTATGCTTTGCAGTGAGTTTGAGTTCAATTCATTAAAATGGGAAACTCATCAAATTCTCCTTCAGAGAAAGGAACTCTTACCCTTGCAATATACAATACATTTCTGTTCTTTTACAGATTTCTTTTCACTACTTCCTAAGTGATGGTGATGTCTGTTTCCTTGACAACTAGGTAGGGTGAGTGCTGCAATGATACTGAGTGCATGTCAGATGTATTCATAAAGTGAGTTGTAGTTGTTCAGAGGAAATATATCAGAACAACCTTGTATTCTTTTGTGAGCAAAGATGCTAATGAAGGAGCTTCTCATTGACAGTGATTTCCACGGAGCAGAGGGATAGGCACACATGATACTCAACACCCACCTATCACATTTTTGCATTTGTTTACTTGTACTGTTCACTTTTCCCCATTTATTCTTAAGTCACACATACTGACCAACTAGTTTATAACTTGAAAGCTAAACAGACCCCTCATCTATGTTTTTTACGACTGTGGGCTACAGTTAGGGGATAGCATTCTGGTCTCTGGTGGTCTTTGCACCTAGAATGTGTGGTTCAAAATGCGTTATGACAGTATAATAGTCATTCTGGGGTCCACTAGTAGATCGATTGGAAGTCTTTCTTAACAATTGTTCCTGCAAGTCTAAATTACAATATCTATATTCATAAACCTGTAATGTAAGAGGATCCTAAAATGACTTTTGACTCATTTAAAAAACGTATTATTAGATTATTTTCATAGTCATCTGGATATTAAATGTATATTGATATATTTGAATCATTTGAAAATTGCTCATTCAAACATAGTACATATGGAATCTCTATTAAGGAGAATATGATTAATCAACACATTCCTTTTCATGATCAGACAGATAATAGAGAGTTTGCTCTCCTTGAGGAATGGTCTTCTTGAAACTAAAACCTGGGATACATTTGTTAAAAATTAAACTTTATATATCATGTAATCTTTGTCTATGATTATGGATTATAGACATTAAGGCTTTACAACTTCAGTTCTCTTCAGTGTTAAGATATTTTCCCAACAATTAAGGGTGTTTAAAAATATATATATCTATATTCCTATTGGGTAGAAATGAGAATCAGTCCAGAGAGCTTATACTTTTCCATCAACTGAACACATTGATGATATAACTAAATACTCATGAGAGAATTGGAATTTCTTTTATACAGACCATGAAGGTTATGTCTGTTCTAGACATTAACAGAAGTTTATATAATCCACAAAAAATATCTGATCCACTTACTGTTAGTAGAGGCCACTGATCGCGTGCCCAAGGAAGCAAACTTTAAAGTGGAAGATTAGTATGCAGGAAGTTTGTTCTTAGAAAAGAAAGGAAGCAGGGTTTGGAAGAGGGGAAGGTTGGGCGGTGATGCAAATGTAACAAAGGTCTCAGCCAACCTCGTGAGCTGCTTTGGAGCTGGGCTCTTCTCGGCTGTCCCAAGTTAAGGTGAGGAGGCCTAGCCCTTATAACTCTGTATTTACCAGTCATTAGATATGGACTGCTCTGAGAGGCAACACGGCTCTCTTAAGCTGGTGGTAATTCTAAGATGAGAACAGATCTGAGAGCCTTCAGTCAACTTCATAGCAGCTGAAAAATCATTTCTTCCATTTTGAAGATGGATTTAAGAAGGACATCACAGCATCCATGACAGTCCAACCCTTGAGCTACTTGTTTCCACAGAAACTCATTCAGAACTCTGGTGGGGCTCTCTTCCTTAGGAGAACAGATAAGAGAAAGTTGATCTGCAGCTGCAGCAGGTCTTGAGGCTCCAATGGATACTTAGCATCTCCCCCCTTTACTGTCTATTCTAGATTGCCGTATCCTTAGTGAGCAACTCTGCTGGTTTGGATGGCCTATCTGGTGGGGATGATCAAGCCCTCATCCCTAAGAGGTCCAAGCTTCTGGTTATCATGCTCTTTTGAGGCTGCTATCCATATCCATGAGACATTCCACACAACAGCCTGAGTGCCACATATATTCATTCCCTCTAGTCCATATTGTGTAATAGCAGCCCTACCCGTTCTTGATGAGGTGAGTTAATTATTCCTGCCTGGATGACAGTTTCTCTTCTTGCCTGCTGGTACCTTGGAATGAGGAACCTGGAGTGTCTAGGCAACAGCTGTAGTTGAAAATTCATTGTGACCTTTTTGTGTTCCTTGGTGACAGAGTTGCAGATTTTAGGAAGCACAAGTTCTCCGAGCGGGTCACTGAAAGCAGTGGCAAGCAGGGCCTCTGCTACTTCATCATTTGGTTCTCAGACCTATGTATTCTATCTATTGGGGTTGTTGTATTCTATAATAGTCATTTGTTTACTCTGTATACTGTGTCCTGGAGGATAATACCATCATCCTTGTAGGGTAGTATCTCCAAGCTGTCGCCTTAGCTATGCTTTTGATAAGTAATTACATACTCTATGAGGCCATAAGCCACTGTATGTGTAATATGTGACAGGACCAGGGAGCTTCATGATCATGTACTATCATACCTCCTATGTTGTTAAGTGGACCCATACATCTGATGAAAAGTTATAGGGGATGGTGTGTGAGTGTATCAGACATTCTTTAAGCCCTTGAAGGACGGTGCTAGTCAAAACTCACAGACAATAAAACCACACTCACACTTGGAATACACGCCAGTTACTGACAAGGTATATTAATGCCCCTTACCATGATAGAAAGGATCAAATATAATAGACTTGCCACCAAATGACTCATTTTTTTCTTCAAGGGATAGTGTCATTAGGTGCTCACCATTGGTCTTTGTTACTAACAGGTTGGAAATCTGTTATAGCAGTAGCAGTCTCAGCTTTGGTGAGTGAGAACCCATGATCTATAGCCCATGCTTAGCCACCATCTCTGCCACCATGGCTACTATATTTTTGTGTCCATTGTGTCAGCCCTGTGGTAGTTAATGATGGATTTGGATTAGTGTCAACTAGCTGAATTCTTCTATCTATCTGGTTGTTTAGTGTCTTTTCCATGGTGGGTATTCTCAGCATCAACATTTGTGGGAGAAGAGAATGAAGCAGGACTGAGCTAAATAAGAAGTTGGGCTATGGTACAGTCCCAGTGAGGCCTCAGCTGACCCTGTGAAAGGCTTGAAATTTTAATGGCTCTTCAGAGTTTCTCTGAGTTAGGAAAAGAGAACTTGACTGAATCAACCAGTCACTAGCTGTGGGCTGCCCTGGGAAGGAGGGTATAATTTTGAGCAAGGTGACTCTCTTCAGCCCCTTTCTCCAGCATGATTATATGATGGGGGTTGGGGAACTGAACACAAAGAACTTGAGACTTCAGGAGAATCTCTTCCACCAAAATTAATCTTCTAACCCAAGCATCAAATCAACCTGGGTTAGTAACCCAATAATTTTTAGATTTATGAGAATGAAGCCTCATCCACTGAGGATTGAGATCTGACTAAACAGGCCAGAGGTCTATGCTGTCAGATAGACTACCTTGGGTATCAGGTCCATCTGAAAAGTTCCTAGCCAGTGATAAAAGAACACACCATCCGTTTCCTGCAAGTGGAGACTGACATACACGGGGAGCTCTCCCTGGTGCTGCTTAAAAACTTGACGAAAGACTGCCTCCTCTGTTTAATCTTCTTCTGAATCTGCTTATCTGATCTGTCTGTGGTACATTTTGCTTAAAAGTGATCTATTTTGCCTCCTCACAGTCGCACCAAATCTCTTGGGAACGCCTGTTGCAATTCTGATCTGATCTGATTCTAAACATGTGCCAAGCTCTACTCGTCACCCAGACCTGCCACCCTATGACCAGTTCCTCTGTCATCAACTCACCCTATATTATTTTGTCCAGTAGAAACATCTATTGAAATGCTAAAGTTATATGCATGATTCTTTTGAAAAACATTCGAATTCATTTGATTAAAATGCAAAGTTAGTCAGTAAGGAGATTCAGGATACCAAAGTGGGAAGATCAAAATGCTTGTTAAACTCTATTAAACAGTTGTTCAATATTTTACATAGAAGGAACAAAAGGCGTATAGCAAACTAAGTAAGTCACAATTAAGATATATGAGCAGACACTCTCTTCCTTCATATATCCACTTTGTTTTTTAATGCCAATCATTACCAATATGGATTTAGCTGCCTAGCTTGCCAAGTGAATATCCATTATGCCTGTGTGTCCAGATTGGAGTACGTTTTGAGATCGAAAAGAACCATTTTTCTGAAAACTGTCTTCAAGTTTACTAAACTTCACTGCAGAAATGTTTAAACATTTGTCCAAACAAATGTTCAAACTCACAAGGATTTTGAAATCCAAATATGCTGTAAGGGCATAACAAAGAGAGGAAGTATGAGCTTAGGAGGAGAGGTAAGAAAGCAGTAGAGCATATTTGGGACATAGTAAATAGAGTATGGTTGGAACATCAGATATCCAACACACTGGTAGGAAAGAAGGAAAGGAATATATAGACACTGAGAAGACTAGTAGCCATCATGCCTAAGACAGTTTAAATCAAGTAAACTGATTAACAAGGGAAGAAATGCAACATTAGCAGTAGCAATGGGGGAAGAAGAGACAATAGAAGCATAGAGATTAGAAGAAGACTTAAAATGGCCTACATATGCAATTTTGAAGGCATAAACTAGGATTTTGTTAGTAGAGATAAAAAGGAGAGGATAGTTGGGAAAGACATTAAGGAATTATAACTAAGAGCATTTGGTGACTAATTTTAAGTTGGAGTGGATTTTTATGGGAGATTTTTATCAAAGAAAGCTTAAATTTTTAGCCTCGATGACTGGACACTATATGAGTGTCCACTAATTTAAACAGAAGTATTATGAAGAATTTGCTTTAGAAGTTATGATATTTTAAGTGGTTACAGAGCATCAGGTGGGAAAGTGAACCAAGCAGCTGGAAAGATAGGTCTAGCATTGAGGAGTGAGGAAGAGTTGAGAGACTAAGATTGGATTGTGAGTTATATAGAAATAATAGTCAAATTAAATTAAATGGAAATGAAATAGTTTGATCTCCTAGTCTGTTGAATCCATCTGGAACTTGGGATCATGTGTCTGTAGTTTGAAGGAATTTCCACAAGGTGGTGATGCATTCTTACTAGGTAGCATAGACTTGAGCCTTCAAAATAAAGATTAACAAAAATCCAAAGAGAGCTATTTTTTTTATTTATTTATTTTTTTTTTTGCTCCTTCCTTGGTGGTCTTCTGAAGCTACTATTTGATGTGTTATATGAAAATGTTCTTTACTAATAAAATATAACTATGTGATTTATGTTATTATTTCCCAAACTTTATCAAAAGTGTAAAAGTTACTTGAAGTAATAATTAATCCAATCCAATGATAAAAATCTAGGATCACTTAAGTCTACCCTAAGTTTCTATGTGAAAATAAAACAATATTTTCTCAAATTCTTGGCATGGTTCATTTTATAATCTCTCTTCTTTTTGCTTTTATGACAGAACACTTATTCAGTCTTCTTACTTTCCAGATAAATCTTTCTTTTTCCCACTATCGCATATTTTTTGAATGTAAATAGTATTTTCCTTCTGGGTTTGAAAGCATTGTTCTACCCACACTTTCAAGAAATTCAAATCCTCTTGACAGCTGCTTAGAGGATCCCACTCACACTTGCTTAGAGGTCCAAATAAAAACATGTTCGCTCTCATGTGAGTGAGTCATCAATGAATCATATCATTGAATCATATAATATTGCAAACATAACATTGTGTCTCTAGTTATCAGTTATCTGAACTCTTAGCCATATATTCACTTGAATACTTGCAAAACTTCCTCCACATTCATTACTGAACACACAGTCTAATGTACCAGTAAAAACATTTAAGTTGCATTAAGAGTTTGAATGAGAGTGTGTAGATTGTTTCAGCCATATCTTAGCTCTTCTAATAGGATTTGTTTAAAAGTATTGTGCATTATCGATTGTCTTCTTTACATTATTAAGTGAAAAGGCCTTTTAAGAAATTAGGCAAGCCTAAAGTCCAGAAAAGGCATCCATTGGAAGAAAAATCGTGTTAAATTGAACTGAGAGAGGAGAACTCATGAAAGACATAAGCCTGGCAATGCACTTGTATTTGTTTACCAGATATGCAATGATTTTCTATATGTGAGAATGTAAAAAAAAAAAAAAAAAGAAAGAAAGAAAAATATGAAAAGTGTTGTTGGTACTAAAAAACTAGAGAAATAACCATGCATTATATGCTGATAGCCTCAGTCATTGTGTAATGCTGTAGAGAACCATGTTGATAGAGCAGAAAACATTAATCTTCAAAGACTTGAAGAAAAAGGAGAGGAAGAGAGAGAGAGTCACCAAAAGACCTTAGTTTGAGTAAGTTCAGGATCCTTCAACAGATTTAGCAACATGACTGTGTAATTTAAAGGTCATAGGTGAAGCAGCTGCTGCTGATACCCTCACTAAATTGCAGGAAAGTATTGATAACATGGTTATTCTGCAAAAGCACATGTTCAATATTGATGAACCTGGATATCTTTAGAGATGAATGTCATCATGTAGGTCTATTTCAGATACTAGAAGAAGACAGTGCCACACACCTGAAGCTTTCAAAGATAGGCTGACATTGCTTTTAGGTGGAAATAAGGTACCGCTAAACTAAAAATGGGTTAGCTTATCATTCCCCAAACCACATGGTCCCTAAGGGGTCATTGAAGAGTGCTTTGTGAAACAAGCATTTAATGATTATAGGAAGTGTTATCTTTGTGATTATTCATAATGGAATACATGAAGAAGTAAAATCTTGCAAACAAGCCTGTTTTGATAACAGATAATGTTTCCAGATATTCCTCTCTTATTATTGATTAGGAAAATCCTATCTGAGTAGCCTTTTTTTTTTTCCTGTTGTGTTTTTAGTTCCTGTAGCTATTGATTGGGAAGATCCTATCTAAGTGGTCTTTTTTTTTACGTCTCAAATGGAATGTGTAGTAGCTGGTGTGATATTACTCCATTAACAGATTTATGGAATAGTTTTAACATCAATCAGGTCCTTAAAACCTATCAATCAGGTTTTGGCAAAATGCACCACAACATGTAAAGAACAAATGTGAAAGACGCTTTGTCTCACAATTTGTCCACTCTTCCAAAGTTTTAGGAAATGGCTGATGAAAAGCAAAAATCCTTAGAGCTTGCAAAAAGATATTCTGAAGTACATAGTGAAAATGTTAAAAGATTATTGACTTCAAATAGCAAACAACTTACCACCAAGGAATTAATTTAATTTAATGCTCAATATTAGAAGAAGGAGAAAGAAGAGGACCAACAAACACTTGGCATGAGATTTTTTAAATAATTTAATATCAAGTAGACAAAATGACTGGTCTTGTAGGTGATCCTGATTTGGAGCAATTCATGTGGAACCCAGTCCATCTCTTCTAGTTAAAAGCAAATGGACATGTGTAGCAACTTTGGCCTGGGAAGAGCTCAGCCCTTTCAGGAAAGAAGGTTAAGGTTTGAGTTGCACCACCAGATGAATCACTGTGGTGACTTGTGTCAGTTTGACACAGCCACGGGTACCCAGATATTTGATCAAACATTATTCTGATCATGTTTCTAACTGAGGTTAACATTTGAATAGGCAGACTGAGTAAAGTAGACTGCTGTCCCTAATGTGAGTGGTACTCATCCAATCAGTTAAAGACCTGAATATTATAAAAAGACTGACCCTACCTCCAGTAGGGTCCATTCCTCCCTGATTGCTTGAACTGGAGCATTGGTCTTTTCCAGCCTTTGGAGTGACACCAAAACATTGGTTCTCCTGGGGTCTTGAGCCTGATAGCTTTTGGACTGGCACCACTGGATCAACTGGTTCTCATGTCTTCAGGCTCAGACTGGAAGTATACATCTACACATTGGCTTTCCTGGGTCTCCAGTTTGCTGACTGCAGCCTTTCTGAGCCTCTGTAATCTCCTTTTCAACCTCCATAATCCCATGAGCCAATTCCTCATAATCTCTCTCTTTGTTTGTATATAGCTATCAAGAACTGCAGAGGTGAGACATGAATAGAAATAGCGGATAGTAGAGAATGGACATGATGAATCCCAGTTGTGACCCTGAGAGCAACTGCACAGATGAGGGCAGTAGTTCATCCCATTGATTCCCTGCTATGAGAAAGAGCCATGGCCAGTTCCTGGGGAGACTCCTTATTTTAAAGGTTATACAGAGAAAGATAAATCAGCCAAAGAGACTAGGGAGTGGCCATAGAAAATCAATGGTGTGTAGTACCATCAGAGCCAATAAAAGAAAATGTTTTAAGAAGGAAGGTTCTCTCAGGAAGTGAAGTCCATGAGAAGTAGGGGGAAGCTGCTTCCCAAAGATGCATGGAAAAGTGGATCTGTGCATTGAATGGCGTAGAGTGTGGCAGCCATAAAGAGAAACCTGTGTGGAGCATAGCTGACTGTCAGCCTCCAGTTGCCACACAATTGAATGCCCTGTGATGTTCACGCCAAGGTCATCCTCTCACAGGGTTCCTCATAGCCAATGACTAAGCATGGCAAGGGAACTAGAGCCTGGTCATTTTTGCCTGATATGGTACTTTTCTGTGGGTAACCTTTGCTTAGGATTTCCCTATCAGTCTCTACAAGATTTTTTTCAGAACTGCAGGTCAGTCTGAAGCTCTTCTCACTTAAGTCTCCTCACTTCCTTCTCTCCAAAAGTATCATATTTGCATCACAGTCTGAAGACCCTTCCCTTCTTCTCTGCCCCTTCCTCCTTTATCATTCACAGGCATTTTTTACAAATCTTTTGCCTGTCTGATCTCTCAGCACTTCCCGCTTAGAGCTCCCAAACTGACACTCATAGATCAGAAAGTTAATGGGGATATCACATCTCATCCCACTTGGCCTCAGCTGGGGCCACTCAAAGACCAGAGACTGGAATTATCTAAAGACTGTCTCACATTTTTGGCATTTGAAGTTGGCTCATGGCCAACTAACAGCACCTTGGTTGGTGCTATTCACTGGAAGGTATATGTGTGGCCTCTCCCTATGGCCAGGGTTTCCTCCCCTGGCTCTGAGTCCCAGGAGAGAAAGAGCTGGGCAGAAGCCATATTGCCTTTTATGACCTAGCGTCAAAAATCACACTGCCACTCATCTACTGCACCGTATTAGTCATACACAGGGCCAACTCTGATTGACTATAAGAGGTAATCTCACAGGCACATATTGCCAAGAAGTGTGTGAATCACTGAGGGCTATCTTGGAAGCTGACTTACCTCAGTCTAAATGCAACCCAGAAAAATTTATAGATTTTGAAAATATTGTGTTAAAACAAAGTAAGAAGCAGAAGGAACTCTAGAGCAAAATATTTTTATAAATTTAAAACACACAAACACAAAACCATAATACACATCTTATAAGAATGCATACAAACAAAAGGTTATGCATCAGACATTTTAGAATGGCTGCTTATGGGAAGAAAAGCAGAATGAGGATGGGGAATGGTAATAAAATATTTAAAAACAAAATATACTTTGCTATTCTTAACAAATATATAATTAGAAGGTAGTTTTCCATTCACATGTAAAAATTCATACTTCAAAACTATACCCACATGGAGGTGTGCTAAATACTATTAGAAAACAGAGGTGGATCACAACTCCATTACTTTCCTGGGAGCAAGAATTTCAGGCAACATGAAATTCTCCCAATAGAAACTTTACTTCAGTTTCTACTCAAACAATTAATGGTGGTCTGGAGCTCTTTGCAAATGGACCTTGATTAGAGTCTCTTATTTGTTCAAGTTTGGCCAATAGTCAACATTAAACCCTTAAGAATGATGATTTCCTGTGTTTTGAGTTCAATTATTTACATGACGTACATGTAAAATTTGAAGATAATAAATACAAATGACATACTTTGCATTTGAGAATTTTCTACATTTAGTCTATAAATTCATTGAGATACCGTTATTCATCGGTCATGTATTTATAGATTTGTCATTTGTTTACTTGAATCAGCAAATAAGACGTTTAAGACTAATTTAGAAAAGATTTGTGGATTGTAAGGACATGAATCTCTAAACTTGAATATTTTTTGAATACAGGTATTTCTTTTAAAACAGGAAAAAAGTGACAATTTTTGTAAAATTATATTTTCTCCTCTTTAAAATATTTAAATGAGTAAGTTTTTTCCCATTTGCAATGTGCTTCACTTTTACTACAAAGTATGGCGTCACAGAGAATTATAACAAAAGTTATACTAATTATTTATACATATAGGTATATAAGTGTGCGTGTGTGTGTGTGTGTGTGTGTGTGTATAATTTTAATTCCTCTACCTTTTAAACCTCTGCATGCAGGTCTCTGTAAAAATTCCTTAGTCTGACAGTTGGCAGCTAGTCAATGCTGAACCAACTTCCTGTGTAAGGACATTATTTTGCATGTCCTTCGAGACTGGATAATTAATGTGTAACGTTTTACTTAAAACTCTAATTAAGTTTAAATTAAAATTCTTTGGGGGTTTAATAGCGGAGGAAGCATTTTGGTGCCTTTTTCACTTAAGCGTTATATTTGCCAGCCTGTCTGGGTTAAAGCACCTCCATTTATACATACTTAATATTGTTGTTTTAATGTTGGCGTTTGGTCTGGAAACTTTAAGAAAACTTTGTTGGTTTTTTTTCCTACCCTCTATTGCAAACGTTTCGCTTTGTGTTCAAAATATTATAAAACAAATAAGGCATTCATTTACTGTTTACTTCTTTCTAGAAACTAGAAAAGTACTATTTACTCAGTTCTTTATAACTTCACATATAAATACTGTAAATTAAGACTCATCTTCAAGAACTTTTCTTTCTATTCTTCAAGGAGCCTCGTTAGCTACATGTGTAAATATTCTTTTCTCCACCATCTTGCTTTTCTCCTTTCTGATCTGCAGGCACTGATTCTGTTCTGAGGACCAATCATATGGATATGAAAATTCATGAACAGGCTGTATCCACACACATTACCAATTGGAAGACGGCCTTGTCTCCAGCTTGAATATACACTCCACCCCCACCTTTGAGAGGTATCACAATATCTTAAAAGGGTTTTCAGGGGCGCCTGGGTGGCGCAGTCGGTTAAGCGTCCGACTTCAGCCAGGTCACGATCTCGCGGTCCGTCAGTTCGAGCCCCGCGTCAGGCTCTGGGTTGATGGCTCAGAGCTTGGAGCCTGTTTCCGATCCTGTGTCTCCCTCTCTCTCTGTCCCTCCCCCGTTCGTGCTCTGTCTCTCTCTGTCCCAAAAATAAATAAACGTTGAAAAAAAAAATTAAAAAAAAAAAAAGGGTTTTCAAATTAATTTTTACATTCAATACATTGGTGTTAGTTCTACCCACTCTAAATGCCCCTCCTTTTCTACCTACAGATCTCAGAATTAGGAAAAGTTTTAACTTAAAACGAATCACTTACTATTATTCCTACCCAAGAATATTTTTTAACTTAAAAAAATAGGGGCGCCTGGGTGGTTCAGTCGGTTAAGCGTCCGACTTCAGCTCAGGTCACGATCTCGCGGTCGTGAGTTCGAGCCCCGCGTCAGGCTCTGGGCTGAAGGCTCAGAGCCTGGAGCCTTCTTCCAATTCTTTGTCTCCCCCTCTCTCTGCCCCTCCCCCGTTCATGCTCTGTCTCTCTCTGTCCCAAAAATAAATAAACGTTAAAAAAAATTTAAAAAAAAAATTAAAAAAATAAAAAAACCCTGAAGTTGTTGGTAATTTGCTGTATCTAAAGAACAGGCCAGGTTCACATAATTTATCTATGGCCATAGACGTAAACTGTTATTGAATGTCAACTGATACATTTAATAAATCTTTAAGGTGGATGATTTGGTCAAGGTTACCATGACTGAATGGTGATCGTTTCTGGAAAAAAACAGGTCAACTCATGTATAGAAAAATCCAGTCATATCCCGTTTTGGCTTTAGCACCTGCGCTTCGCACAAGTGGCATCTTTCAAAAATGTTGAATTTTCCTATTGTTTATTGTATTGTAGCTAAATGCCCACTAGGAAATAAATGAGAATTCATTAATTTATACAAATAAATATGTTAAATAAATAAATAAGAATTCATTATTAATTTATCTAAATTAATTACGATCTCTGCCAGGATTGAATGAAGAATTTAAGAAAGTGAAATAAGTGATAGTAAATTTAATGTACTTACTTATTTTTTCTGATCTGTGTTTAAAAAACAATATTACTTTTTTCTTTATTTCTAATGTTTTTAAATTTATTTTTGAGAGAGAGAGAGAGAGAGAGAGACAGAGTGCGAGCAGAGAAGAAGCCAAGAGAGGAAGACATAGAATCTGAAGCAGGCTCCAGGCTCTGAGCTGTCAGCACAGAGCCCGATGCTGCGCTGGAACTCCTGAACCCGCAGATCATGACCTGAGCCGAGGTCAGCCGCTTAACCCACTGAGCCACCCAGGCGCCCCAATATTACTTTTTTTCTTAAGGCATATGGGACTCATAACATTGTTATAATAAACATATTCAATATTGTCACAACAATAAATTAATTAAAACAGAGGTAAAAACACTATTTTCTCATGTATTTGCATAATTACTGGGAAATTAAATTATATTATCCATAAAAGTGACTTGTAGCAAAGGAAAGAAAGAGGAAAATTGATTTTAAATAGTAGCTAGCAGTGCAAATCACGTTAGGAAACAACTCTTACCTTTATTGTGAAGTAAAAATAAAACTATAGGGGCACCTGACTGGCTCAGTCGACAGAGCGTCTAACTCTTGATTTCCAGTCAGGTCATATTCCCAGTGTTATGGAAAGGAGCCTGGAACATGGAACCTGCTTAAGATCCTCTCTCTTTCCCTCTGCGTCTCTACTCTGCTCATGTGCACTCATTCTCCAAAATAAAAAAATAAATAATAAAACTATAATTTTTAGTTTTGTAAGAATTTATCTTGAACATTTGCCAAAAGATTTTTTTCGGTCAGTAACTTATTTATCCAACAAATATATGTCAACCAGTAAGCTAAATCAGGATGTTTTTATTTAACATTATCAATTTATCTCAAATAGTTATTTTACAGAATTTTAAAATCCTATTGCAACATTTATGCTTCGTTTTTTAAAAATGCCAAAATGTCTAAAATAACACAGTTTTTAAGGTTTACAAAATATATAGCACATTATTTTGAGCCTCCTCTAACTTTTTTTTTTTAAAGATTTTATTTTTAGGTAATCTCGACACCCAACGTGGGGCTCAAACCCACAACCCTGATATCAAGAGTCCCCCACTCCACTGACTGAGTCAACCAGGTGCCCCAAACCTTCTCTAATTTTATAATATGTTTTACTAAAATTTCATAATGAATTTTAATGATACAATTATTGATGCTATATATTTATTTCAACAATATTGTCTAGATGAGACTATTTTTTAGATGGGGTGTACATAAGCAAATACATTAAAGATGAAAATTTAGTTAAAAATGTTAGCCATCAGCATTTAAAATATTTACTCTATACTTTAAAGGGAGGGAGGGAGATGTGGAGAGAAAGAACAGAGAGACGGAAAGAGACGGGGAGAAGTAGGAAAGCAGAGGGAGAAGGAGAGGAAAAACAGCATGAATGTGTATTTGCAGGCAAAGAATTTAAGGTTGCAAGTAAGTTTAAAACTGTTAATCTGAGAATTTAAAACTGGTCCAAATAATTTTGAGTCTATATGATAATATTGTAATGGTTTATTGAAATAATTGAATACTCACATTGCATCTTTGATTTTTTTGCTTGCATTTTATCTTTTGCTACATGTTCTCTTGTGTTTATTTATTTTTAATTTTAGTAAAATTTTATAAAGTAAAAAGAAAAGAAAAGAAAAGAAAAGAAGCCCTTTGTCAAGATTTCTCCAAAAAGTATGCAACTTCAAATCAGTTGCCTACCATTCTCTTTTAATCGGTGTTTTTTAATATTTTACTATCATATTGCAAATTTTCAGATTCTACAGGATAAAACAAACCCAGGTTCTTTCAACATGCTATGGAAAGAAACAAAACTGACTTTTAATGTAACCATGAAACTGTGGCATTCCATAAATTGCAAATTATCAATGTGTGTTACAATACCAAATGTCCAATAATCCCTTGGCAGCTATTTTGAACAGAAAATCTGTTGGCAAGTTAATGTTATATTGAGGCCTTTGCTTTAGGGAGAGTGTAAGAAGAGTTTTGAAGACATATTTTGGGACCCTAGATTTATAACCCCTGCTCTTTACCAGATTTACCATGTAATCTTTAATCTCTGGAAAACTTTGATTTAACATGTCATCTAAAAGATATTACTTTATAATTTCAATGATACAGCCAGAATGCCATGCATTTTGTGGTGCCTAGAAAATTACAAATATCTCTGTGTATTTAGGTAAGAGTATCCTTTCATATCTATTTTATTTGTGTTTTTAACTCTATAAAGAAAAACATGAAGAAATGTAATAACATTTTGTTCACAATTTGAAATTGTATTGAATTTTATATGAGCATTAAACACAAGAATGTCTGTTTTTGTAATCAGATATGTCTCCTTTTAGGTTTATCTCTTACTATTAAATACACCTTTTTTAAAATAAGGATTCTTATTAAGATTTAGAGATGATTGCATTTTGGCTTATTTCCAACGACTTGAATTTAGTAGTCTTTGTCTTATATGATACTTAAGAGAGTTTACATGCTATTTATGTTGGCTAACTCTATAATCAATTTCACAAAATTTGCTAATTTTCTCCTAAGAATTGGGCTTGAAATTCTATACTCTCAAGATGTGATGCTGTCTGTAGTATAAAATAAAATCCCCAGGGTAAAGAAATTTTAGTATGTTATAAAGATTATATTTCATTTTATAATGTCCAAAGATCCATAGAAAAAAAATGTTCATAACACTTAAGAAGTATGACTTTTAAATTAGTCACGTGAAATTCTAGGCATAAACATTTAAGTTAGCTCATGACCAACCTTTTCCTGCAAACAACAAATGCTAAAGTCAAATTTCAAAAGCTGTTAAATTATGAAGATATTTAAACATCTGGTTATCCATATATTTATATGGAAAGTGGTTCTAGAAAAGTCAATTGTGAAGTTTTGAATTAAGGGTTGAGAATGAAATGTTATGACATGTAATTCTTTTTAAAAATAGGTGGCTTTTCTTTTTTCAATAGGTATAGATAAAAATTCACACACACACACACACACACACACACACACACACACACACACGCTAGATCAAAAAATATAGTTAAACTGCATTTTTAAAGCAAATTACTTTTTCCACCCCCTACCTCAACTTCTGCCTGTGGCAGTTAGTAATCTGTTCTGTATCTATGAGCTTGTTTTTCTTTTTTTTTATTCTACATATAAGAGAGATCACAAAATATTTTTCTTTCTCTCTGTAACTTAGTTCACTTAGCATAATGCCCTTGAGGTACAGAGGTCTAACTATGTTGTAGCAAATAGTAAATTTCATTCTTTTTTTATGACCAAATAATATTCCATTGTATGTATAAAATAAAAATATAATAAAATAAAACTATAAATTATATATAAATGTATATATACCACAATTTCTTTATCTATTCATCCATTAATTGATACTTAGACGTTTCTGTATCTTGGTGATTTTAAATTATGCTGCAATGAACATGGGAGTACATGTGTTTTTAAATTAGTGTTTTCTTTGTTTTTTGGACAAATATCTAGAAGTGGAGTTACTGGATCACATGGTAGTTCTATTTTTAATTTTTTGAGAAACCTCCATACTATTTTCCCTAGTGGCTGAGCCAGTTTATATTCTCAGCAATAGTGCCTAATGGTTCTCTTTTTCCACATCCTTACCAACATTTGTCATTTCTTGTCTTTTTGATAATAGTCATTCTAACAGATGTGAGGAGATACCTCATTGTGGTTTTGATTTGCATTTCCCTGATGATCAGTGACATTGAGCATCTTTTCATGTACCTGTTGGCCATCTCTCTCTATATATTTTGGAAAAATGTCCTCTGCCAGTTTTTAATTGGATTGTTTCTTTTTGGCTATTGAAGTGTATAAATTTTTTATAATTTTAGATATCAGCCCCTTTTCAGATATATGAGCTGCAAATATTTTCTCCCATTCAGTAAGTTGCCTTTTCATTTTGTTGGTTTCCTTAACTGTACAAAAGATTTTTAGTATGATGTCATCCCACTTACTAATTTTTGCTTTTGTTGCTTTTGCTTTTGGTGTCAGATTCAAAAAAATCATCAGTGAGACCTATGTCAAGGAGTTTCCACCTGGTTTATTCTATGAGTTTATGGTTTTAATTCTACCATTTAAGTCTTTAATCCATTCTGAGTTAATTTTTGCATATGGTGTAATGGTGGTCCAGTTTCATTCTTTTGCATGTGACTGTCCAGTCTTCCCAACACCATTTCTTGAAGAAACTATCCTTTCCCCTTTGTATACTCTTGGTTCCTTTGTCTTAAATTAATTAACCATATATGTGTGGAATTATTTCTGGGCTCTCTATTCTGTTCCATTTATCTGTGTGTCTGTTTTTATGGCCATACCATACTGTTTTAATTGCTATAAATTTGTGATATAATTTGAAATCAGGGGATGTGATGTCTCCAGCTTTGTTTTACTTTTCAATATTGCTTTGGCTATTCAGGTTTTTGGTAGTTCAATACACATTTTAATATTTTTTTTCTATTTATTTGAAAAATGCCACTGGAGGGGCGCCTGGGTGGCGCAGTCGGTTAGGCGTCCGACTTCAGCCAGGTCACGATCTCGCGGTCCGGGAGTTCGAGCCCCGCGTCGGGCTCTGGGCTGACGGCTCAGAGCCTGGAGCCTGCTTCCGATTCTGGGTCTCCCTCTCTCTCTGCCCCTCCCCCATTCATGCTCTGTCTCTCTCTGTCCCAAAAAAATAAATAAACGTTGAAAAAAAAAAAAAGAGTCTGATATCTGGCTAAAGCAACGTTAACACATATGAGAGAATCAACCTTGGCAGAAATCACAGATTGGGCCATATTACTCCCGTAGTTAAAAACCCTTCCAAATTTCCCTAGTGCCCACTGTCTACAATTTGAGTAGTGTGCACCCTTGGTAGTGTGCACAAGAGGATCTCCATGAACTTGTTTTTATCCACTGACCTGGTCTCGATCCTCCTATTCCTCACGCTTAATACTTCGGCAATGCCAGGTTACATGTAACCCCATACATATATTGTTTCATGCTATTCTGCTGTACTCTTCTGTTTGCTTGCAATATCCTTCCCAAAGAGTGACAGCATAACACCATTGTTAAGAGTGTGCACTGTGGAGTCAGGCATGCAGATTGATTTTAAATCTCTATCGTGGGCCTTTTGAAAGGTTCTTTACCCTCTATAAACCTCAGTTGCCTTATCTGTAAAATAAATGCAGAAGAAACCCATACCTTTAGGTGAAATTATGATTGTGACGGGATTAGTAAGGGTTGAGCACAAAACATGGGGTCAATAAATATTAGCTTTATAAGTAATTTATTAAGGAATCTTTGGGATATAAAATGAGTTTTTGTTCTAAAAATTAATGCTAACTCAGCTCTAGTGGATCATCCTTTCCTCAATGTGTAATATATTCCCTTAAATGTGCCATCTTAGTCCAATTCTACAGCTTTTTATTAACCTGTATTTATTCAAACAATCTCATTTAAGTTCTTGAGGCTCAGTGCTGTTTGTTTAACAACTTTAATTTCATATTTTTTTCCAACCCCCTTAAGACAGGATAATTCAAGTCAAAAGGTGAGAGTAGTAGTTTGTTTGTGTTTCTTCTCTCGTACATATATGGACACACTCACCCCCTCTTCCATGAGTTTCCTACTCTATTCTTGGCAAGAGAAGACAAGGCTGTAGTCTTGCAGTCTCCTGCTGGGATGACTATATTGCTGTTCTAGCTTGTTTTTTTGTGGGCTTGGTGTGGACAGATGTTTCTAACAACTCGCTGAAGAGAAGTGCTTCCTGAGCAACTTCCTAACATTTTCTGGCTGTCCCCTCACCCACCCAGCCAGACATCGCAGGTCATATGCCTCTGATGAATGTGCCTCTTCGCTCCATGTTGTGTTGTCACACCTGGAGTATAGTATACAATCCCATCTAACTTCCAGGGCTTCACGGCATCCATCGACTGTCACCCCATTTCTGGGCTTATTGTAACCTTCAGGATCCTGCCTACTATTTCCTGGGCAACTTAAAACAAGAGTGAAGGGAGTGGTATTGGACATCAATATGGCGGTATGGGTGTTTACATTCTAGAAATGCCCCATTATGACGTCTGTCCCAATCCTCTTTTCAGATCCAGTACATAAACTTATATATAACCAAGTGACTTTGGGGGCCCTTTTACCCTTGGCTTGAAAGAGAAAGATACTTCTCTTTTACAAGGAGTATATAAGAGAAAACTGCCCCACTTCATGAGCACCGTAATTCATCAAGAGGCAACATTTTCGCCTTAGGTGGACAATGGTTGAAGTAAAGATGGTATTGTGAAATAACTGCCATCTCAGGAGGTCCTGCGGAGAGGTGGCTGCTTCCAATAGCCGGTGTTTCTTTTTGAATTTGTAGCTTAGAGTACTTAAAGCCTGATATTCTTACCCATCGTCCTTAGAATACAATTCCATTCTGAGCATATAATATTATCTTCTTACATTTTTATTTTCTTTACCTGGGCATAATATTATCTCAGAAGTCTTACCTAAGTCCCAAATTTGATTAAAACGTTTTCTTCTCTTTGCTTCTATATCACCCTTGACCTTAGCACTTAGCACCATATATACTGGATATTTTATTCTCTCAGTTTCGCCTCGTATTTTAGCTAGTGTTCCAGCAGGAATGACAGAACCCAAGTAATCTTTGACTGGCTTACTGTGGGTGCAATTTGCCTTAGTCTTGTGCTTCTTACCTCTCTCCTTTACTGCCCTGGGCTTCTGTGATGTCTTTGCATCGAATGGCTGTGGTCACCTGCCAGCACTTACGCATATGCAACCTGAATTTTCTTGAAATTAATTCCAGTGCAGTTGCCCTTAATCAATGTGCACTGGAGCTGATAGATAAGTGCTTCACCCTTTTGACCATTGGGGCACACAGTTCTGAAATGCATTTTATAAGGCTTCTGAAATGATCCCTGCATGGTTGCATCCCTGATCCTGTACATCTACTACCCAGAATCATATTCCCATGCAAACTGCTAATATTCAGGTCTTCATCCACAGCTGTGATTTTTGGAGAAAACTCAGGTGAGACACTATATTATGTTAAAATAATTGAATGTTGGAATTATCCGCCACCATTACATTGTAAGCTACTTTCCTATCTTAGCACCATAACTGCATTTCATCAATCTTTGTTGAATTAGCATCATTTACAACTTGCTCTTTTTTAAAGTTTATTTATTTTGAGAGAGAGAGAAAGAGAACACAAGTGGGCAAGGGGCCGAGAGAGAGAGAGAGAGGGAGAGAGGGAATCCCAAACAGGACCTGTGCTATCAGCACAGAACCTGATGCAGGGCTCGAACCCATGAACTGCGAAATCATGACCTGAGCTGAAATCAAGACTTGGACGCTTAACCGACTGAGCCACCCAGGCGCCCCACAACTTACTCTTTCCAAAAAAGTGTTAAACAAATATTATCATCTTATAGCCTATATAAAGACCAGGTTCAAATGATCATATCCATAGTCCTTGAAAAGCTAAATTTCAGATTTCTGCAAACATTGAATAGAAAAGATTTCTTGAAAATATTTGAACTCTGCATGAATTTAGAATATCTTACAGTGTCAGAAGTCTATCATACAGATTTACCTTAATTAACAAGAATTTATTTCCTAATGTGTTTAGAAGATGGAATTAGATATCTTGAAGTGAAGAAATGAATTCCTTGATCTGAAGGGCTTAGGGTCTATGAAACAGAGGCAAAACCTGGTGTGTTAAATCCCTGGGGAGCAACACCAGCGAACGTGTCAGAATATACAAAAACTGTGGTATTAATTAAAATCTGTGCATAAAGAGGATATCAAATTCTTTTAAGTTAGTATGAGAGCATCCACTTTATATTACAATTAGTAAATAGATCAATTAGTCTGTTTATTTCTATCAAATGTCCTGTCAATGTCCCTTTATAAACTATTCAAAACCTCCTCTGGTCATTTATAAGTCAAAAATTACGTTTTTCTAAAATAGAGGTTACTCTCTTCAGCACCCAGTGATATAACTTTCTAGATGGAAAATGAATACATTAAAAACATATCTCTGTAATCTGACTTTTCTATATTTCTACATAAGTTGAATACTGGACACATTGTTAAGATTTAATAATTCATCAGATCCAAATGATGAATGGCACATTTACCCCATTGCTTTGCTAGCTCAATGAATGTGTCATGCTTGATGTATAAATAAAATAATCTATCTTTAAGATAAAATATTAAGCACATGCTGAGCACTTATAAACATACCAGAAAAGTATTGTAAAAGAAACTGCTCTGAAAGTATAGATTTTAACAGCACATTGTTCATTCCCCTTATTTGTAAATGGGAAGATGCAGGTTTAGTTGAGTGACAGGGCACATGGTAGTTTTAGAGCTTATGTGATTCTCAAATAAGAATTCTGAAAATGGGAAAAGTGTTCTGTATTATTACAGAGGGGGAGTGCCATTGTCATGTAAACAAAGGAAAACGTGGTAGTAATTTAAATGAGTTACATACTTGACAGCTTATTCCTTTACCAGATTTCCTTATTCTTTCAATATTAAAATAAAGAATAGATTTTGCTTACTTTGCTTTTTGAAGTAGGACATCTATTTAGTAGAATCTCATGATTACAAATACATACAGTTTCCTACATACAAAAAAATTTTTAATGTGATATTTTATAGCTAATTTAAAAGACGTAAGTTCTAAATAAAGCAATTAAAGTATGATAATATGGTTTTCAGTTGTATTTTGGCTGGCGTGCAAATATGTTACTCAGCCTATATTTATGGGTTTTTTAAAGTTATTCAAATGAGGGCACTTGGGTGGCTCAGTCAGTTAAGCGTCCAATTTCGGTTCAGGTCATGATCTCATGGTTTGTGAGTTCGGGTCCTGTGTTGGGCTGTGTGCTGACAGCTCAGAGCCTGGAGCCTGCTTTGCATTCTGTGTGCGTCTTTCTCTGCCCCTCCCCCACTCGTGCTCTGTCTCTCTCTGTCTCTCAAAAATGAATAAACATTAAAAAAAACCCACTTTGAATAAACTATAAAAAAAATGAATGATTTGTACACAGGACTGTTTTTGTACCGAGAAGATCCATTTCACTTCTTTAAAGTAAGTCTTTCACCTTTTCCCAATACATTCAAATTCTCTGGAAAAAATACAGTGAAATATTTTAATAATAACCTCTGGAATTGACAAAATTCTTTTATTAGAGAGCAAAAAGAAAATTAAACCAGGAATATCAGTAATGAATAATGAATAATGAGTAAGGAAGAAATTACCTATTAAAAAGGTGGTGTTTGATGAAAGCATCTCTACTAAACTAGATAATTCAATGACTTTGTTTCCTCCAATCCATTTTTACTAGTTATCTAGAATTCTATTTTAGGAAAGCAAGAAAGAAGAAACTTTCTCCTGGGTAGGGATCCTAATTCAGATTTTTTTTAAAGTTTATTTGTATTATTTTTGAGAGGCAGAGAGCGACAGACAGAGCACAGGCAGGGAAAGGACAGAAGGGGAGTGAGACACAGAATCTGAAGCAGACTCCAGGCTCTGAGCTGTCAGCATAGAGTCCAATGCTGGGCTCCAGCCCACTAACTGTGAGATCACGACCTGAGCTGAAGTCGGAAGCTTAACCGACTGAGCCACCCAGGCGCCCCAGCCTGGAATCCTAATTTAGAAGAAATGCATGATTATATCTAATTTATAACTATTTCATGGAGATAACTATTCCATGCTATTTTGTGACATTCAAAAATGCCTATTTGTGACAAATATAACATACTATATATCATACATATCATACAATATTTTTTTTAAGATTTTATTTTCAAGTAATGTCTATACCTAACAGGGGGCTTGAACGTACAGCCCCAAGATCAAAAGTCTCCTGCTCTATAGACTGAACCAGCCAGGAGCCCTGTTATCATAAAATATTTCAATATGCATATAATCTTTGCTCCTTATCTTTATTTAATATAATCTAGAAGCTATGATTTTAAGTCACTTTAAACCAAGTACTCTAAAAAAAGCACATACAGACTGACTTCCAGTTGGGAGAAATCTACTTCATCAAAGGACCCACATATTCTGAATTTATTTTGGAGGTGGAGGTTGCACTCAGGAGAACTGGCCCCCGCCTTGATTTTTAAGCATTGCAATTCCAATTACAGCATCATCTGCCGTAATTCTGGATCAGCCACTAGCTATCTGACCTTGGACAAGTCCCTTGACTTTTTGTGCCTCAATTTTCTAATCTGTAAACATAGAGACACTAATATTTGGGTGGATTAAAAGTGTCAATGCCTGTAAAGTGCTTGGTGCAGTGCTGATGCATTCTGAGCACTGAATACCTGCTAACTTTATTAACATCACAGTCATGCCAATGTCTTGTGCTTTACCCTCTCCCAAATTTAGAAGGTACTTTCTTTCTTGTTTCCTAGAATAGAAGCTAGAATCGTCAGTACAGGCTTAAATTAGGAATATTTTTTATGCTACTGATCAAAGACTAGGATTCTGTATTATATGTAAGTCCTATTTAAAAAAACAAGAAACATAACCAAAATTTTGATATCAAGAGATGGCCTGCATCAGCAATAACCCATTTTTTTTGAGATGATATCGCCTTCTTATTTTCTTAAAGTTTTGAGATAGATAGATAAGTGGAAGTAGGAGTGAGGACAGGTATAAAATGTGAATAATTAGTAAAGTATATAGAAATAGGGGAATGGGGATCCAGTGCAACTGTAAATGTTTTTCTCCCTCTAAGGAACCCCAAAACATAGAGAATTGCATGATGTCTATTAGCTTTGAATAAGACCAGATATGTCAGTTGGTTTTGTGTTCCTAGTTAGGGATCCATTCCCTGGAGAATAAAAAGGAGGATTCCATGACCTCTGGATCACATTCTGTTCCAGTTATAGGGATACGTCTTTTACTTTCCTGGTAAAAAGTCTGCCCACCACTGAGATGAATACTAACATAAAGACAAAACCAAAAGAAGACACTATCCCTGTGGTTGAAAAGCTAAAAGTGTAGTTGATGACACCTATAGATAGCAATCAACTAGAAACCAAAATAACAGTGTGTAATCATGTGATAGATTGTATGGATATGTACCATGGGGGATACTGGAATGTAAAGAAAAGACTTCTGAGCCTTGGGTTTCTCATCTATAGAAGGTAGATACTAATGTTCATATCACAGGGCTGTTACGAAGATTAAAGTGTAACAGTATATGTTATAATGAAGAATTGGGCACGTTAGATGTCCCTAATAAATGTTAAGACATCAAGGCTTGAAGTAATTAAAAAATATTTTTCTATACATTTATATGGAGATCTTATTAGGTGTCAGATGGTAAAGATACAGAGGTGAAGTAAACCAAAGTTGGTTTTACTTACATGGAGCTTAAATTGGGAAAGAAAGAAAACAATTACATAAATATATAGAATATATCAATGATATGTTAGTAGACAATAAAATAACAGAGTAATGTTTTAGAAAAGAAGTTACAGTGAAACCTTGGATTGCAGGTAACTTGTTCTGTGAGTGTTCTGCAAGGTGAGCAAACATTTCTAATAAATTTTAACTTGTTAAACGAGTGATGTCTTGCCATATGAGTAGTATGTGATGCTGAATGTCACATGATGCAACTGAGCCAATAGTTCTTCAAATCTGCTTTGATATTCAAGTGCTTTGGCTTACAAGCATATTTCTGGAACGAACTATGCTCACAAACCAAGGTTTACTTTAAATTGGGTGTACCTTGAAGGAAGTCCACACAAAGGAATATTACAGTTGAATGCTGAATGAGAAGAAGGAACTAGGTACATTCTTATTATATGTTCTTCCAAAGATGAATTTAAAGATTTCTGGAAGTCTTTAATGAGCATATGTTAGTTAACCCAATGCTACTTCAAGATTACTAATATTCACTTTCCCAAAATATATATACATTCCATGATTTCAAGAAGCCTGAACATGAGCCTAATGCTTCCTCAGGGAATCTCATTTTTTTTTGAGGGTTTTTTGTGTGTGTTTTACAAAATGCAATTATTGCTAACCTGTTTGATTTCCTATTTGAAATGATTATTCCATGCAATTGAACTGTCATCACGATGACACTTTTCAGAATGTTAAGCTCTATTGACTAACATGATGTCTTTATTTCTCAACAATCGGTAGCACTTTATCTGAAGGTGCCCTGGCCATAATACAGGAATGAACACAGCTACAATTCTCTGTGATGCCACTCTCCCCACTATTTGTGCTTTCCTGCAGCACATCAATAAATTATTTGTATGGAATGTTGCCTTGAAATGGTCGTTTGTCTGTGGCCTTTAATTGATTTGGGGAGTTAAGAGATTGCAGAGAAGGAGGATGTGCTAAGATACACATTATAACCTGGAAGCTACATATCATGGGAGACGATCAAGAAGCCCTGTTATGAATCCATGTTGACATTATAGGACCCTCCTATGTTGTGACAGTGTCCTCATATAAACGTGTCAGAGAGTTTCTAGAGTTTTCACCAGATTCTTCTGCAATAATGACATATATGGAATATTTAAATACGTGATTGAGTTTAAGAAGTTTGTGAAGAGGCTCCCTTTACAATACTGAATAAATGGTCAGATTATAAGAATAATACAAATATCTAAGAGTTCTCTGAACAAGATTGTTAGAAGGCGACTGGCCAACATGTTTGAGTAGGTTTATCATCACTCAATAAATTACTCCATTGTCTACATAGCACTGTCCTTCTGAATAAGGTAGTATTTCAAGATAGACCTTGGTATCTCCTTCTAGACATAATTGAGAACATATGATGCAAATAAGAATGTAACATGAATACTGCTTTATATGTCCTTTGGGTAAATCTTTATTACAAATTTTATGCAACTCTGTTCCTGGCCCAAAGTCAGTTCCAGTTTCCAAAATGCATATGTTTTGTCAATTTTCAACATTGACTTGCTGCAAAGTTGCTTTTCCACTGGGTACTGAATACCAGAAAAAATAACACAAAGCATTTTGGGAGCGGGCTTCTACTTTTTTCAATGACACTAAAACTTTCAAGTGAAGAGAGCCTTGGGTCTCTGAAGAACCAAACTGCTGAAGTAGAAGGTGAAGAATGTCTACACCTACTAAGAAAATAGAAAGTTAGGATTATGAATGAGTATACCCATATGTGTTAATAGATTATGTCACCAGGAGAAGAGGAAACTTGTAGTTGCCTGGAAGGCTTAGTTTTCAATCATTTATCCCCCTTGGATTCCTGCATCCACATGACATAATGGCTTAGGTTAGTCCAGTTCAAAATCAGGTTAGCAGAAATAAGTGGTCATTGATGGAAGATTTGAGATTTCTTGCCTCTCATTACTTAATAAGAAAGGAAATTTTTTTCAATGTTTATTTATTTTGATAGCGAGAGAGCACATGAGCAGGGGAGGGACAGAGAGAGGGAGAGAGAAATTCTCAAGCATGCTTCCCTCTGGGGATTGATGGGCTCAATCCCATGAACTGTGAGATCGAGACCTGGGCCAAAACAAGAGTCAGATGCTTAACGGACTGAGCCACCGAACTGCCCCAGGAAATCTTTTAAAAAATATTAAAACCTTAATATTTTATATATGTGGTAGTACAATGATTAAAAGGACTGAAATTTAATTGAAATAGGGCTATGTTAAAATTCCAGTTGTGACATTTGTTAGCTGGGTGACTGACAATGGATAGGTTGTCCAACCTTTTAAAGTTCAGTTTCTTTACAACCCAGAAAGAGACATATCTCACAAGAATATGATAATTAAAATAAAGTAATATATCTAGAAGTACTTAGTACAATTCTGAGTATATTTGGATGTTTAATAGATGGTAGTCATCAAACGATCTTTGGCATGTAGAAAATGTATTGGAATGATGGCTACTCAATTTAATTCACATATAGCAGCTTCTTGTGATAAAATTCTTCCTTTCTCTGTGTGACTTATTTCACTTAGCATAGCACTCTCCAGTTCCATCCATGTTGCTACAAAAAGCCATATTTCATTCTTTCTCATTGCCATGTAGTATTCCATTGTGTATATAAACCACAATTTCTTTATCCATTCGTCAGTTGATGGACATTTAGGCTCTTTCCGTAATTTGGCTATTGTTGAAAGTGCTGGTATAAACATTGGGGTACAAGTGCCCCTATGCATCAGTACTCCTGTATTCCTTGGGTAAATTCCTAGTGGTGCTATTGCTGGGTCATAGGGTAGATGTATTTTTAATTTTTGAGAAAGACAGATACCATATGTTTTCACTCTTATGTGGATCCTGAGAAACTTAACAGAAGACCATGGGGGAGGAGAAGGAAAAAAAAAAAGTTAGAGAGGGAGGGAGCCAAACCATAAAAGACTCTTAAAAACAACTGAGAACAATCTGAGGGTTGATGGGGAGTGGGGGGGTGGGGGTGGGTGATGGGTATTGAGGAGGGCACCTGTTGGGATGAGCACTGGGTGTTGTATGGAAACCAATTTGACAATGAATTTCATATCCTGACATTTAAAAAAAATTTTTCCTAAGTCTATCTGTCTTTCTCTCTCTTCACACACACACACACACACACACACACACACACACACACACTTTTATTTTACATTCTGCTTTCCTCATGGTGGGACAGGCATAGCAGCTTCCTAATGTCATCCTGTGCTTCTCCGACTTCTGTCTTTCTCTCAAATCCATCTTCCATGCTGATTGCTTCACTTGCCTCAAACACAATTCTTGTCTCCTATTTTATTTTTCCTGTCTCCTATTAAAATTTTTTTTTAATGTTTATTTATTTTTGAGAGAGAGAAAGACAGAGCACGAGTGGGGGAGGGGCAGAGAGCGAGGGAGACAGAATCAGAAGCAGCTCCAGGCTCCAAGCTGTCAGCACAGAGCCAGTCGCGGGGCTCAAACCCACGACCCATTAGATCATGACCTGAGCTGTAGTCGGATAATTAACCGACTGAGTCACCCACGCAACCCTCTTGTCTCCTATTTTAAAAAGTCACTATCTTCTCATTTATTACCACATAAAACCCACATTTTTCTTGTTATTGTTCAACGACACCGTCATACCCTCCGACCGCCAATGAGCAGCTACAGTCAGCCTGTAGTCTGTGTTAACTTCAGAGTCACCTACTTCTCCATTTTCTGACACTCTTTCACACAGCTTACTTCTCTTAGCTCCACTCAAGCCATGCTCTGTCTTGCTGAGAACATTCCTACAAACTATTCATACTGCCTGGAATCTTTCCTAGCATTCTATGATTCTTTCTTCTGAATCTTTGTTTGTGTATTACTTAAGAAAAATCACCTTCTACCTTTGTTCTACCCTATTGCAGATTGGGTTCTCAAAAGCTAACTTTAACATGAAGGTTAATGTGCAGGATGTATATTAAGAAGTGCCCTTGGAACCAATTCCTGTAGAATGGAGGCAAAAGAAGCAGGACTGGGTGAAGGGAGAAAAGGGTGCACAGCAGGCTGATCCCACTGGGGACTCTGGAGCTAAAATTACCTATCACAGTTGTCCTGACATGGGCTGGAATGGTCTGGTCTTTACAATCTTGCTTTGATCTATCAGTTAATGTGGCCCTCTCTCTGAAGGGTGTGACCTTGGTCAAGGTGGTTTTCTGCAGCTGAGACAATGCCTGAAAGGACAATAGAAGAATGCTGTCTGCCAACAGCACTGTCAATGACTGAAGAAGGTTGTGGGCAGTGGGTCCCTTTATATATGAGATACCCATAAAAAAAAGCTAGCTAATTGACCTAAACAACATGACCTTAGTGTTTTGTATCTTCTACTGACCAGAATCACTCCACAGTATCAAAGACAGGGGCCTGTGTCCCTTGCTAGAGAACAGAGACCCCCCCCCCCACCATTGCCAGCAATCTGTGCGGTGAATCGTGAGCAAAAGAGTGGGTTTTATTCTGGAAAATGACCCTCTTCGTGTCTTGTGGACTGGTCGAAGAAGCAGCAGGGTTATCACTGAATAACAAAGATCTTCTGTTCACAGTCATGGATTTTAATACTTATTTAAATGCCAAAAGAAAATCCACAAAGTTTAGGGACATAAATCAGAAGTTCATTTTTCTTATGAACTCTGCCTTTGCCCTAACAGACCCCAGATCATCACACAATCACAGTTCTCCCTCCAGAATAACATTGCTAACAAGGATTTAAAATAGCTTTTTTGAGAGCCTTCACCTTCTCAAGGATACTCATCACACTGATTTCTCAATAGTTTGAATCTCTGTATTCTCTCTGAATTCAAACATCTTATAGTGACCTTTTCTGTCAGACAATTAAGTGTATTTATCTGAAGCTGAATGCAAGCATGGAGAACAGTCCTCTACTCAAAAACTCTACTGGCTGTTCACTCATTTTAAAAAACCTCACACCTCCCGTGTTAGGTTTCTAATTCTTTAATCAAATAATACCAGATGGTTGTAGTTGGTGCCAATGATTTATCATGTTTTGTCATTATGACCTTCTCATTTCAACAGATTCAATAAATATTTATTACAGGGCACTGTGCTAGGGACACAGGGTATACAAATATAAACATAACACAGATGCTGGACATTTATTGAATTGAATTTGTGAAAGCAGTTTTAAGTTTGTAAGAGAAATAAGGTATATATCAAATAGCTATAATTCAAACGAGGATGCTATTGTTGTTGACGAAGGGATCGGTCAAGGCTTCATGGAGGAGATAGCATTAACGTTGGGCCTGAAGCGTAGGTGGTGACTTATGTATTTATTCCTTCATTTATTCATTTATTTAAATTTCACAGGTGAGTAATGTTCATTGTAACATAATTAGGAAGTACAGAGAAGCTAAAATAATAATAAAGTAAAAAGTATGCACAACCTCACTATTCACACTTTGTTAATCTGTTACCTGATTTATGCCTGTCTGACAAAACTATGTCAAATGTTTACTCAAATCAGGTGACCTTCGTCAACCTTACTGATGATTTGGTACTAAACCACAATTCAGAGTTACAGCCAGTCTTACTTTTCCTTATTATGATCATAGCTGGTCCCACATGTGTTTGGATTCTAAACACAAGGTTATACATTTAATTCTAGATGTGAGTCTCAAGCCAGGAGTGAGTATTGTACTGAGTTTATTCATCCGTCAGCCAAAGAGTTTGGGTCTGTGACTTTCTATGACCCTGAACTCAACTCTCTGACAAATAGTTGTCTCCCCACAAAGTATTGAAGAATCATCAAAACAAAACAAAAGTGAGACAATAATAACATGACATTTTCATATTATAATCTGGGTTGAAAGTTTACACACAAAAAGAACGTAAATAGCTAATTTCCCAAAATGCAAACACACAATGAATAACCATTAACCACTAACGACTCTCTTTTGTCACATTTCTCAATTTATGTATTTTATTTTTTAAAACCTTTAATTTGGAATATTAATGATATATGACATAGACTCAGTGTCTTACAATGTTAGAGTGATTCTGCAGGCAGTGTCTCTTTAGCCTCGAAATGATTAGGTAAAAAAATGGCATTCTCTTAATTTTACATATGAGAAAAATGGAGATGTTGAAAGATCACGTGAAAATTCATTGTCAAGTAGCAAGTTACGTGTGAAACTTGGACTGGGAATCAGGTCTCTGGTTTCATTTGTAATATGCTTCAGTAGTTTTTAGATGCAAAATCAACCAATTTTCTTCTCACTTTGGAATAATGATATCTGGTGAATCATCTCAGAAGAGGAGCATTTTCATAACTCTCACCTGAATGAACTATTGTTTCAATGCTATTAGTTTTTGGCAATAGGCCTGAACTGAAGTGCTGACACATGGGAATAGAAAACCTTTTTGCTCCTTGCAGAAAACATTTATTTTTCCTGACAGTGTATCTTCAAGGTAGCTGCTGGATAGTGTTAATAAGCTCGGGAGGAAGGATCTAGAAGAGTGGCAAACATAGGTGTGAAATTCAGCTGCTCCTGATGTAAAATAAAACCCATAGGTAGCAAAGAGCCCTGAACCGAGAGAGAGTGCAGTGACTCACAGGCTTTAATAAAACACAATGTTACCTTGGAGGGTGAGGTGAAATATGCCAGTTTAACTTCAACAGTTTGCAGTGTGATTTTTCTCATTTTAAAGGAAAAAGTCATCAAGTTCACGGATGAACTTTTTGGCCATATGTTTTACAATTCCTCATGAAAAAATTGAATTCAAACTAATCTTATCAAAAAATATTCAACGTCTCCACAAGAACTCTGTACGTAGAGAAAATGTGTTACAAATGACAGAACAGGAGCTCTGGAAAAACAGTGCCGCATGTTAAATCTTTTGGGGGTTCTAAAGTAGCCCAGAATACATTTCTGAGAGGATAAATGGCAACTTCAATTTTAGGATACAGAGGGTGATAACAAAGGTGAGTGAAGAGCTAGAAAATAGGATTTACATGGAAGAGTATTTGAATAACTTAATCGGAGAAAAAAACATGGCTAAGGGTGATAACAACTTTCAAGTGGGTTGAGTATTTTCAGATGATACTGAATTTATTTCTCAGTTTTCCTGAATCAAGAATAAATTACACAGTTTAATTTTTTTTTAATTTTTAAATGTTTATTTTTGAGAAGGAGAGAGACAGAGCACAAACGGGGGAGAGGCAGAGAGAGAGGGAGACACAGAATCCAAAGCAGGCTCCAGGCTCTGAGCTGCCAGCACAGAGACAGATGCGGGGCTTGAACCCACAAACTGTGAGATCATTACCTGAGCCAAAGTCAGACGCTCAACTGACTGAGCCACCCAGGTGCTCCTAAATTATACAGTTTTAAATGACAGTGTAAGAATTTCAGTAGGATGGAAGAAACAACATTTCTTCATTTGTCCAGCATCTATTGGGTGCCTAGAATGTTATAGATTCTCTGATTTGGGGTTGTAAATATGAGTGCGATGGGTCTATAATACTTCCATGCTCTCCTCAAACTCCTCCAGTGCAAAATCTTAGCCTTCCTTTAGAGTCATGTCAAGTGCTACTTTCTCTGTGAGACCTTTTTAATCCCACATAATAAAGATTGCTTTATTAAAATAGTCTATTTCTTTTTGAATTATAAAGAAGCATTTTTATGTTTATTCCTTAAATACCTCTTGTGAGCCATACCAAGTGTGTAGGACAATGTTTGGCACAATTTGTTGAGTAATGAAGGAATTCATGATAAAAGGAATGTTTGAATGTGGGTCACAGTGAAGAAATGGAATCTTCTTACACTCACTATGTAGTACTAACTACAATGGATAAACTACATGCTTAAATTTTATATGATTAACTTCAGTACAAGTGCTGTAATTAACAAATATATATGATACCATAGGAACACAGAGGTATGAATAAGTAATTTTGACTAGAGTAAAGAGGGAGGTTTAGGATGTTTCAGAAGTTCTGTTCTGAGAACCTTTAGAAAATGCTGCCCATACAGCTGAGATGTTTAATATAACCCCAGCATTTTCTTTCTGGGGGAAATGAATATAAATTTTGTTAACACTTCAACTATGACTTTTAGGGTTAATAACACAGAAAAATCTGCAGCTTAAAGAATACTTCAAATATCACTTTTCTTTTTGCCAATATCACTTTATGCTTCCATATTTTGAAATTTTTTACTTGCATTTAAAGGACTGTGACCTTCATTGCACCCTAGATGAAGACTATGCTGACTTACAGGGTAGACCATTTTGGTGCACAATTTCACACTCATACTGAGCTCTAAGCACCACAACTTTACCTGACCTAAACGAGACAGAGACAGTATTTTTATGTAACCAATTGTGGACACGAGTTTTCAATTGTCCCTTTTAAATCATAGAGCATTTCTTGGGATTACTTGTGGAAGGCGAGAGTCTCTTTCTAAAATAGCTGTTCTGCTGGGCCAGCCACTTGAATTCAAAATTTTACTCATTGTCCTTCTCATTTTAAGGAGGGGAAGCCTAGAATGCTCACTCTTCCTTCAAGCACCTCTTCTCCATAGCAGCCCAGCACGGGTATTGGAGCCACTGTGAAGGCATTTCTGCTCTTTCCTTCTGGCTGGCCATTCTTGACCTTCAGGTAGGGTTGGATGAATGTCTTTTTCCTTGGCTTGCCCTCCCCATCTGCCAGGAACAGTTTCCACTTACTACAGAAGTAAAATTTAGTCTGTCATACACCTCCATTTGCTAGACTCAGTTTCTTGGCACGAATATCCTAGCCACCAAAATGGCCACTGCTGCCACTTATAAGAAGAAGGGAATCATCAACCGTCTCCCCCTCAGATTTCTACTTTTCTATCTGCTTCTGTTACTGTCAGAATACACACATCATACACATGCCCCAGAAGGTGCGGGTGATTAATCTGATGTCAGGCACAAAAACTCATGAAGCCAGGAGAGGTGAAGAGATGATGACATGTGAGGAGGGATGTGGGGGGGCATTGCAGTGACTGGTAGCTTTCCTACTAGGAGATTGTCAGCTTTTCTAGATACTAAGCAGGTTGGAGTCTTTTGAATCCTCTAAACTCTTCTGAGGTTTTGAGCTCTAGTTAAGTTTCTGCTATTTGAATCTGTTTAATGCTTCCATTAAACGAAAGAGCAGTCATTTTGGCTTTATGCTTATATGCTATTTTACAGTCACTCTTTTCCCCATTGTTTTCCTTAGGCTGATGTTAAAATAAATTTTAATTTATTTTAATTGGTGAGAGTGGATGGGGGAACAAACATAGGGATGGAAAAATAATGGCCCAGAATATGAACAGGTGACAGGGAAAAGTCACACTGAAATTGAAAAGAGGATAAGATAATCCATAAGGATAAATAAGAAAGACAGAATAAGAGAAAATTTTGTTTTTGAGAGCATTTCAGTGTTTCAGGAAAATATTAACATCTTATTGGTATAGAATTTAAAAGGACTCGGCATGATTATCTCATTTGACATTCAGGATAATGCTGTAAATCAGTCATTATCCTCATTTAAAAATGAATAGAAATCAAAGATAAGAGAGACTAAATGAATCAACATAATTCACAGGACTAAACATATCCAAGGACAATGATTCAAACTCAAGTCATATGACTTGAAGAACATGCTTAAACCACTACAACCTCAAGATGAAGTAAGAACCATGTGATCATATCACAATCTTAGAATTGGAGTTGAAGAATGTATTCTGGCTTCCTAATAACTTGCAGTAGTACCTTAGATTTCAAGGCAACATACCATCTCCTCCTAGGTGCTATGTAAATATGTCAAGTAAGCATTGCTAGGTGATTAACATGCCCCAATCCTCACACATGGAAAAGTCCTCCAGGTCTAGGTTTTGAATATTCTATGTTGTCTTGGCTTCTTTTCCAACAGCCGTAATTATGTTCTAACCAACCCCTTATAGAAGGGGAAGTCCTGGCAAAGATGAAGGATTGGTGGTGGGAGTAGTTAAATATGAGTACTATTTATCTGATTTCTGATGAACTATTTGTTCATGTGAACATGTTCATCATGTGAAGCTGAGGGGATCACGTTGTTCAAAAAAACATCATGATAGTCTAGAATCTGAGTTGGGAGAAACCTTAGAGCTTATGAAAGAATACAGGTTAGAAACATTGCTTCCTCCAAAGGTACCCATTTTTAAAAGTTTTATTACTGGAAGTAACTTTCCTATACTGAGTTAGAACTCTACACTCTATATAACCCAAATGTTCTAGTTTGGCCCTAGAGGACTACATACTCTGTTGAGAAGTCTTCAGATGCTTGAAGATTATTATCGTTCACTGTCTCTCATAAGGATTGTCTTCTTCAAGGAAAATATTCATAGTTCTTTGACTCATTCCATAGATGAAATAATTATGTGTATGTATATACATGATCCATATTAAACTCTCCTTCAAATGTGGCATTTATCTGAATGAGAACGATGCAGATGTGTTCCATTTGAAGACACCTTCAGCAGAATCATTGCTTGTTTTTTGTTTTTTCATAAATAGATTTAGCTCATAGAGCAGATGTGTCTCGATACGAATATTTATTACATTACACTTATGAGAACTCTTGCATTCTGAGTACATGGACTCTAAATCATTCTATACTTGTACAACTGTTTTGAGCTGTGAGTCACTTTTCATTTAACATGTATTGATTCCTATCTTGTTAATTCCAGCTCATTATTTCAGTCTGCCCAGATTTCATGGAACTTGGATTCCAATCATTTTATAATCTAACTTTCCCAACTGCATTTATGCCATCTTCAAAACTGATGAGAATATATTCTCTATCTTTGTTTATTCTGGTATGTGAGGTTGTATCCAAGTGAAGCTCTTTTGGGCTTACCTCAAGAAATAACCTTATCAGGTTGCAATCAATACAGGAATAAAACCTCTTTGGGCAATAGTTTAACCAACATAAAATCTTCATAATGGTACTGTCTTCTGGATGGCATTCCCCATCCATTTTGCAAAGTCGTGTAAAATAATGTGGCAATACCTATATTTACCTAATGCTACCCACTCTCCTTTTATTTGATAATGTAGCGGTCACATTCTTTAAAGCATGGCAGGTCTGTCTAAGAATATGTTTTCTTGGCTACAGAGTGTATTTCCTGGCCTCCTTTGTAGTTCGTGTGTCCATTTGACTATGTTTCAGTCAGTGGAATGGGTGTAAAAGCAATCTGTGTTTTTCCCTTTTCTTTCTACTTACTGGGAGATAGCAACTAATGGAAAAGTTGACTTATATCTGATGGACGCCACATGTCTGTGATGGCAGTGCTTTCATATCAGTCCTGCATTATCTATCTGTATATTTTGACTCCTTATGTTGATTCTGCTTCTCTATACCCTCCTCTCTATTTTAAGAAAGATGGCCATTTCAGATTTCCCTTTTCAGTGACTTACAAAACCTTCTCCTGATGAATATTAAAGGAAAGTTATTGCCCGAGGTGGCTGGAAGTATTTCAGTGCACTTTTGACAATGTTAGGGAAATAGAATTCACAACTGTGCAACTGGAATAAAAAAGCAGGCAACGCTCTTCCATACCGGTAGTGACATGTAATGTATTAGCATCTAAAATTCTCCCACTTCAACACATCATTTTGCAAGAATGTGGGTGCATGGTTGAACTATAAGCAAAATAAATTTTACCTGATATATATGATGCTTGCGTTCCTCCCCTACCCCAATCCTGGCTTGCTCTCTCTCTTCTGAAAGCATCTGTTATTGAAATAGCTTGCCAAAAATGTCACTGCCAGATTTTGCTGGACATGGGCTCTGATCATTTCCAAATGACAGAAAATCAGCTGTGGGATTTATGCTCCAAGTAATCATTAACCATGGGCCTTGCATTGACTGGGTGGAAAATATAATGTTCTTAATCTGCCTGATCTGCAAGGTCAAGCTGTGCCACATGCTGCCTGTTCCCAAGGATTCAATATCAGCTACAATGACTGCAACAATAAGACAGATTTGCCATGAAAGATAACACATTCCTTTCCAGGTGGTTAGAAGTCAAGCACCCATGTGGACATTCTCCATGTTAGATAGAAGGCATCACAAGTACTTTTTGCATATACACGGAAACCATGAGGGAAGATTCAAGAATTACCTTTATGAAATAAAGGTATTTATGAAATAAGAAAGATGAGTGTGTTGACATTAGTCAGGAGTCACAATTTGCTTTATTTTATTTGTTTTCTAATTGAACGTCTACTTTCAGGATATATTTATATGTTCTCACTAGGTGAAAATATTTCCTAGATTTTCCTCAACATATTCCCCAAGTACTTATTACATTAATGTAATCCAAAACCTGAAATTTATCAAAAATTCTTATTTTAAGAGCTATTGCCTGCAAAATATCCAAGTGTGTGATTATTTTGTTAAAATTCAGATAATATCCATTAAAGATTTAATGAATTAGGATATCTGATTTCTCATCAGCATGTGAGGGAGGTTAGAAGTGGCCACTCCATCCTAACAACAAGCAAAAAGCTGCAAAATCAAAACTCAGAAACTGAAAAATCAAAAACTCTTTTTAGATCCATCAGAGAGGGAGTTCACACAGTCAACTGCTGCCACCACATTGGAGAAGCATGGACAGGCAAATGCAGGGCGTCCCAAGTGATCTGAGCAAGGACTCACCAGGGAAAAACCTCCACTGGACTGGAGGCTCAGTGTGGACAAGTCTGAGAGTTAAAAACTCCAGTGGGACCCGGTCATAAGCACCCCCACCCTACCCCTTTAGTGAGTCTCAATCCAGGGCTGTACCCCGACCTTACATTGAATAGCAGAGAAAAACAATCCCCTCATGCTTCCCACAGGGGGAAGAGGAAAGGAACCACTCTGAAATAAGCCAGAGCATTCAGTTCTTAATGAGGCCTGCTTTCAGGAGAAATTATTTTGCTAAAGCTTAATCTGCTGGGGTTTTTATCAGAACCTAGTTTAACTGGGGAAAAGAAAATAACTCCAGCCCCCTCTAGTCACATTATCCCACCTAAGGGGAAGACCTAAAAATAAATAAATAAATAAATAAATAAATAAATAAATAAATAAATAAACAAACAAACCAAGAAGCAGTGGCCAAGTTCCTGGTCCAGGGGCACAGGCTCACCACAATGAGACGTGATCCTAGAGCCAAAGAGTGCTTGTCTTCCCTCCACATCTTACTGCTGTGTTACTACAGGCCTATTTACTACACAGTTCCTTTTACCCAGTACATTATGTCCACCTTTCAACAAAAAGTTACAACTTATCACAAATGACAAAAACTCATTTGAAGACGCTGACCAAACATCTTTTTTAAAGTTTATTTATTTATTTTGAGAGAGAGAGAGAGAGGAAAGGGCAGAGAGAGGAGGGAGAGAATTGCAAGCAGGTTCCACACTGTCAATGCAGAGCCCAATGCAGGGCTTGAACTCATGAACTGTGAGATTGTAACCTGAGTCGCTGACAGGAGTCATACTCTCAACCAAGTGAGCCACCCAGGCGCCCCCACATGATTTTTTTTTTTTAGCTATGATTAATAGGGTAAGGACGTTAAGAAAAAACTAGACAACATGCAAGAACAGATTGGATAATGTAAGCAAAGAGATGGAAATTTGAAGAATCAAAAAGAAATGTTAGAATTTTTAAAAACATAATAAGAAATGAAGCATACCTTTGAGAAGCTCATTAGCAGACTGGACAAGGCTGAAGAAAGAATCTGAATCTCTGAGCTTGAGGATATAACAACAGAAGCTTACAAATCTAATAAATAAAGGGGAAAAAAAAGACTGAGAAAAAGGGACAGAATATTCAAGAACTGTGAGATAACTCCCCCCCACCCCCCAAAAAGGCATAATGTGTAATGAAAACACCAGGAGGAAAAAAGGCAAAAGAATAGAAGTAATATTTGAAGCCAGAATGATTGAAAATTTCCCCAAATTAATGCCAGAAACGACCACAGATCCAGGAAGCTCAGAGAATACCAAGTAGGATAAATCCCAAAAGTAAGCTACACCAAGGCATATTGTCTTCAAATTTCATAAAATAAGGCGAAAAAAATCTTGAAAGAGGAAAAAAATATCTTACCTGTAGAGGCACAAAGATAAGAATTACATCCAAAGAAACAATGCAAGCAAGAAGGGAATAGAGTGGAATATTTAAAATGCTTGCGGGGGGGGGGGGGGGCACCAACTCTGTACCTATGAAATTATCCCTCAAAAATGGAAGAGAAATATTTTCTCAAGCAATCAAAAATTGAGGAAATTTGTTGCTGGTAGATCTACCTTATATATGAGAAATGGTACAAGAAGCTCTTTAGGGAGAAGGAAAATAATATGAGTGAGAAACTCAGGTACACAAAAAGGAGGGAAGGGCACCAGAGAAGAAATAAATTAAGGTAAAACAAAAACTTTTATTTTTCCTGTTTTTAATGGATCTAACAGGTAACAGTTTCTTCAAAATAATAAAATGCATTTAATTGCATATATATAAATACGTGTGTATGCTTATATATATGCATAAAGATATATAAGGATGCATAAGGTTTTATAAGCATGTATATATGTTTTTGTATGCTTAATGTATAAGTGAAATAAAGGACAGCTGTGATACAGGGATGAGAGGGAAAAATTGGAAATATTTTGTTATTATAAGATGCTTGCACCACCCATGAAGTTGTATAATGCTATTTGAAAGTGAACTTGGAAGAGTTGTAAATGTATGTTGCAAACTCTAGAACAACTGAAAAATATTTCAAAAGAAATATAACTGATATGCTAAGAAAGGAGAGAAAATGGAATTATACAAAATGCTCAGCTAAAACCTACAAGAGGCAGAAAAAGTGTGGAAGACAAAAATAGGAAAAATAAAACAAGGGTAAGTAAAAAAAACCCAGCAGCGATTAATATGATAGATATTAACCCGACGACATCAAGAATCACTTTAAATGTCAGTGGTCTAAATATACCAACTAAAAGAAAGAGATGTAAGTGAAAACATGTAGATGCTGTTATTGCCAAATGTCAATGGAAGGAAAAGACCTACAAGAAGACCAGAAACAAACACCTCTTGGGTATATCAAATAACTTTACTTGTCTGGAAGTTTAGAAAGAAATCATCACAATTAGTGTACATGATAGATCATCAACGACCTCACCGAAAGGTAGAAATTTAGGGATGATAACTTCTACTGTGGATTAGAGATGAAGTCTAATTCCTCTCCCTTCGAATGTGAGCTAATTTTAATGACTTTAAATTACCAACACAATATTCAGGGACTTCCAAGGCAAGGTCATTAGAAGCCTTGCACCTCCTGACAAAGCCTCTTGGAACACTCATTCTTTGAGCTCAGCTTCCACTGATCTGAGGAAAACCCCCAGCCTACAGCTCTGGCTGAGTTCCCAGCTGACAGCCAGCTGCAACTTGCCAGCTATGTGCATGAGCTGTTTTAGAAATGGATCTTCCAGTCCCAGCCCAGCCCAGCCCAGCCCAGCCCATTTCAACTGATGCTCCCAGAGAAGAGATGAGTCACCCTGCCAAGTCCTGCCCTAATGGTAGATTCATGAGAAAAATAAACGATTGTTGTTACTTTAAGCCATAAAGTTTTGGAATGGTTTGTTATGCAGCAATAAGTAACTGGAATGACTTCTCAGTGAGGTCTCCTATGAATATAACCTTCTACTTCCACGCTGATGCGTGTACACATAAAGCTGGAGTCATCCAGTACACGTTCTGGCCAAGACAAATGCTGCAGATACTCTGACCTGGGCCAGGTTCACCTAGTCGACTTCAGAGTTTTCCAAGGACAGTGAGACACAGCCTGCAGAATTAGAACAGGTGTCGACTGTTAGGTAAGCTGGGCTTATTCCACAGGACCAGTCATAAATTCCCATTGATATGTATAAATTGGGGTATCTTCAAGTAAAGCAGAGTTGTGCCTTCGTTGCAAGTCAAAGATGTGCCTTCGTTGAAGCTGAGCCATAAAGCCTCATTTGCTGTGATCTTCAGGTCTGGCCCCTCACTTTCAGTCATCACGTTGGGCTCTACCAAACTCACTTTAAGTACTGAGGACTTGATGATCTGCATTTTATCCATGAGCCAGTCTTTCAGGGAGCGGGAGAGGGAACCAAGAAATAGTACAGAGATGCAGCAATGAAAAGCATGTTTTAGCACCAAACTATCACATCTTTTTCCTCGGACATTATCTTACCGTGACACAAATACACTCACGTATTCAACGTCAGCTCTTCAGACTAGCGGTTCCAAACACCAATTTTCAAGAGAAGTGATTGTGCAAAGCTGCATAAAACCCAAGTTATGTAAAGGACTTGTAAACTTTTCTGCAGCCCCAGTAAACATATTTAGCCAAATCAGTTGCTTTTCTATGACTAGCATCTGTTCCATTAAAGAAGTAAGGTTTGTCAGTTTGGACTTCCTTGATCAAGAAGAGGATCCAGCTTTTCCAGTTAGATTCTCACCTCGACTATCACTGCCACTTCATCAATAAGTTGAGATTTAACATTTGGGAACTCTTCTCTGACCTGAAGATCTAGGGAGGGAAAAGGAGCTAAACTACTCCAAACTAGAAATGGTGGACAAAGTCAACATACTACTCATTATAAGCCAGAAATTCTTTTAAATATGTTACATGATTAACTCAACATGCTGTCAGGTTAGGTTCTATTATTATCCCCACTTCATAGATGAGGAAATCGAGGCAGAGAGGTACTAATGAAATTGCTGTCACATGGATATTAATTACAGGAACTGATACAGGAACTGAGGCAGATTCTATGCTCTTAACCTCTACTCTTAGGATCTATTGAAAGATGAACATGTGTCTGTGGCTCTGGGAAGCTTGTGTCAATTTCTGCATGTGTGTGCTGAATGTGAAAGAGACAAAGAAAGAGAGAGAAGGACGGGGGGTTTTCTGCAGTTATTGAAAAAGAAAGGGAAACATAAAGATAGTATACTTGTGGATTGTGGGCCACACACCTAAGCCTAAGATCTCAAGCATTTTCTGGATAAGATAAAATCTTATAAACTATATGTGTTGCTTCCTGGGAAGAAGACAGAGAAACATTATTATCATCAAACAATGTTTTCTCAAGGACTTACTACATGCTAGGTACTGTAGGTGTAAGGCAATTTGCAAGTGCCTAATCCAAAGTGTCTTACAAACTCAAAAGAAAGCAAACCACAACCTGAATTCCAAAGCCATTCAAAGTCTGCTAAGTGCCAAGGGCAAGGTAAAATTTAGGTTCTGTAAGGCTGCAGCAATTTAGGAAAGCTTTGTAGGGAGGGGGGTCAGGTAGAGGTAACAAAGCCAAGAAATCATTTGGGGATGTTAATCCATCAAGGCCTGTGCAGGGTGGCCTCTTTTCAGTCTGGCCCTGCTAAAACAAAGCCCGGAGAAGCTAGCACCTTGGAAGCAGCCAGCACCAAGGAGAGTGCCAGACAGGCTAGCCATCCAAATGAGAGTTCCTCAACCCCTTGGCGTCTTGGCATGGTCCCATAAACAACAGTTGACTATTGCCAGGAAAAAGCTCAGGAAACCCCACCAGACCCCTGGGGAAGATTAAGTGGCTTCTTTCCAAGAAAGCTCAGAATGTAGTTCTTATTTCACCCCTACATGAGAAACATGAATTCTCCCAGACAGTAATGGTCTCTTGCCTTTTTTAATCTGCTTGTTTGCAAGCGAAAACTGATAATGAAAAAGCAGTTGTCTTGAAACTTTCTATAAATGTAAAGGAATGGAAATATTAGTTTTATGTAAAATTCCTGTTGATTATAGCATATCCATTAGCAGGAGGATTATGGCTTGCTCAATCTTTTTTTTTAATTTTTTTTTAATGTTTTATTCATTTTTGAGACAGAGAAAGACAGAGTGTGAGCAGGGGAGGGACAGAGAGAGAGCAAGACACAGAATCCGAAGCAGGCTCCAGGCTCTGAGCTGTCAGCACAGAGCCCGATGTGGGGCTCGAACTCACAAACCGCGAGATCATGACCTGAGCCGCAGTCGGATGCTTGGCCGACTGAGCCACCCAGGCGCCCCACGGCTTGCTCAATCTTTATGCTTTTTGGTATAACTCACTTTTTAAAAAATTCCTTTCCCGGGGCGCCTGGGTGGCGCAGTCGGTTAAGCGTCCGACTTCAGCCAGGTCACGATCTCGCGGTCCGTGAGTTCGAGCCCCGCGTCAGGCTCTGGGCTGATGGCTCAGAGCCTGGAGCCTGTTTCTGATTCTGTGTCTCCCTCTCTCTCTGCCCCTCCCCCGTTCATGCTCTGTCTCTCTCTGTCCCAAAAATAAATAAAATGTTGAAAAAAAAATTTAAAAAATTCCTTTCCCATAATACTATTGAAAAACATAAGATAAAAGTATAAAATAAAAGTACAAGAAAAAGTGCAAAATAAGATACATATTTGTAAAATTGGTGCTGAAATAAGGCAATTTCAAAAAGATGAATTAAAGAAGAGAAGAAACCTGAATATAACTAGGCACACACACACACACACACACACACACACACACACACACACACACAATGGCATCTTGATCATCACATACCCAAGCAAAACCGTATAAATTGTTTTAAAATATTTTTCTCTATTTGTGGCTTTTCTCATAAACATATAGTAGATAAAGTGAGAACAAAAGTCATAAGGTGAGTTCAGTGATTTTAGTGAGAATTCAGCTACCATCTCAAAAACGCAGTAACAGGGTGGGAATAATGACAAGTAGGTAAAGGAAGGAAATAAGCAGAGGTGAATATTTGATCAGCTAACATTATCTCAATCTTGATTGCTGGAACTCCCTCATCTCTCGTAGCAGCTTTGTCAACCCAAGCTTATAAACTGCATATAAATGTCATTTGATTTTCGCTAATGGAAGGGGATGCTGTATACTGACGTAGTACAGTACTTTTCCCCACTAGTCAATAAATTGGTGATTTTTAAAAAGGATCATATACTGTTCAATTCTCTCATTTGTGGAAAATGAGACATAGTCCATTGATACAGTGGTACTATGGTGAGCGACAAAACTGAGGTAATTTAACTGCCATTTGGACACTCAGCAACTGATTTTTCCAATGCCTAGGAGAGAAAGTTTGCATATCAACCTAAACTCTGGAAATGCACTAAGAACTAAGAAAAGAAATAAAATTAGGTTTATGAATCACTCTTTAATCCTAAGATGTTTTTGAACACTTTCTCCTTTATTAATGTGTGTGTTCGGAGTATAGCAGGTGGGTAGGAAAACAGCACCTGTTAAAACACTTAGTTGCAAATAAAAGCACTTAGTTGCTTACATGCACCAGATTTATACAAGAACAAGAATTGTTCCTTCAGATTGATAAACTATAGCTGGGTTTTTGAAAGGGTGCAAAATCTGGCTGAAAGGGTGCAAAAGCTGGGTTTTTGAAAGGGTGCAAAAGAGGACAAGGTTCTCTCTCTTTCTCTCTGATATATATTAAAGACTTTAGTGAAAATGCTAGAAAGTTTTGAATTAAAGATTTTTGAAAAATTAATTCATCAAATTACACTTTTTCTGTTCTTTTTTTTAAAGTTCATTTTTGAGAGAGAGAGAGAGACAGAGCACGAGCAGGGGAGGGGCAGAGAGAGAGGCAGACACAGAACTTGAAGCAGCTCCAGGCTCTGTGCTGACAGCACAGAGCCCAACACGGGGCTCAAATTCACAAACTGCGAGATCATGACCTGAGCTAAAGTTGGAACTGACTGAGCCACCCAGATGCCCCAAATTACATTTTTTCTTAGCACTATTCATCCATATCATGGATCAAATTAATTGTATCCTAATTACTAAGTAAGTCTCTTAAGTCTTGACCTTGGAATTGTCTATATCTTTTGTTCTTGTCAGTAGTTCTTTGTTTATTCTTCAATAAGATTTGACTATTCATTCAAGGCCAAGTGATATAGAAAGACAAAATATGTGATACATATATTTCCTATATATTCTTTGCTTGATACTGTAATTAATAAAAACTAGGTCAGATATGGGGCATCTGGGTGGCTCAGTCAGTTGAGCATCCTACTCTTGATTTCAGCTCAGGTTGTGATCCCAGTGTCGTGGTATTGAGCCCCGCATTTGTGCTGAGTGTGGAGTATTCTTAAGATTCTCTCTCTCCCTCCCTCTCTCTCTCTCTCTCTCTCTCTCTGTCCCCCCTCCTCCTCGTCCTCCTCTCCCCCACTCCCTCTTTCTCTTTAAAGAAAAAAAAAACTGTATCAGAGAAACTGGGTGGTATACTAGAGGCAGATTCATGGTATTTACATAGTTGTCACTCAAAATATCTTCAACATTTACTTCACCTTTGTTTCCTTTTTATTAAACAGCCATTATTATTTTTAAGTAGTGGGTGAATAAGTCTTGGGTTTGGGGTTAGAACTAAATTCTGTATTTTGGCTCAGCCTCTTTGTTGACATTTTGCTTTCAAAAATTGGGGTTCTTTTTAGAGAAGCCATTTTATGTTTCTCATTCTGTTTTCAGTTCTGTAATATCAGGATAATAATGCTGACTTACTTGTTTTGTAAGGTAGAGGCAAAGAGATTACCCTTTACTTATAAGTATCTCTGAATTTCAAGTAATTTTCTTGGAAAATTGACAACTATTATTGATATATATACCATAAAATATATTACTGATAATATATATTATATAGTAACATATAACATATCCCATAGTATAAATTATTAATATGTATCATAATGGCCAACTGATGTTTATTGGGTGATAACTTTTATACTGTAAGATTAGAAAGAGATACATTGAAAACTTATTGGAGAGAGAAGGTATACACAAAAAGATATACTTAGTACATATTGGATAGATGGAGAATCAAATAATACAAAAGCAATAATTAATATGGGATTTCAAAGGGGAGGACCATTACCCACTCCAGTGCATTCTGGAAAATTCTTATGGGAATGGTGGCAGGCAAAATGAGCCTTGAAATAAGAGTAGGAAGGACCTGGAAAAATAAAGAGAATAAAGGACATTTTTGACAAGCAAAGAAGTAGAAAGAGTCAGGAATTTGGAGATTTTCAATGTGTATAATGAACTACAAGGACATCAATTTGGCTAGACTTTAGATCATTTATATGTGGTATTATTAGAAAATAAAGTTAAGGGGCGCCTGGGTGGCGCAGTCGGTTAAGCGTCCGACTTCAGCCAGGTCACGATCTCGCGGTCCGTGAGTTCGAGCCCCGCGTCAGGCTCTGGGCTGATGGCTCAGAGCCTGGAGCCTGTTTCCGATTCTGTGTCTCCTTCTCTCTCTGCCCCTCCCCCGTTCATGCTCTGTCTCTCTCTGTCCCAAAAATAAATAAACGTTGAAAAAAAAATTAAAAAAAAAAAAGAAAATAAAGTTAAAAGTAGTACATATTGTCAAAAATATAGAGAATCTTGAATGCTGGGGTAATCACTTACTAAATAGTCATAACAGGAATTGCAGGCTTTCTAAATAACTATGCTGTGAATAATTAACTCAATCATCTGCAAAGACCCTATTTCCAAATAAGATCACATTCATAGGTACTGGAAGTTGAGACCTCAACATCTTTAGTGGGGACATGGTTCAATCCACTATAGTATCCAATTGCTTTCCACGTTTATAGAGACAGTTGGAAATGAATCCCTTCTGATTCCAAAGTAATCCACAGCTACAGAAATAAAACTCAGCTTTCCTGTCTTCATTAGGTCGTTCCTTCACTCAACTCCATTATGTATCCATTCTTAGATTAAACCTCTTTATCCAAATGATTGCTAAGTGAAATATACAAAATCTTCAGGGTGGTGCACCAAGTGTAGAACTGTTCCATGGATGAAAAGCCTTTGCTGCCATAGGGTTAAGAGAAGAGTTCACGGGACGTGAAGATAGTATTTTTATTTTGTAAGGCCAGATACATACAATGCCATCCACTTGAGTTATGCTGCGTCTGTGTCAAAGATTGACATGAATTATATGTTGTTGTGTCTGACCACAAAGAGCAAAATGGCTCCAGCTTCTTGTGCCACCCTTGCGTGGACATTCTTGATTTTTCTCCATGGTTGTTATAGATAAAAGATACAACATTACACCTGAATGTGCTTCATGATAGCATGCTATAACAGGAATAATAAGTTGATCAGCCTTCAGAAGTCAAAAATGACCACCACAGAAAAATGGTTGGCCAGAGTTATTATCTAAACAATCTAAGTAGTTATGTGTGAGCCACAGGGTATGGAGCATAATAGCCCTGTCTAGACTCAGCACTTGCATAATGATTTATTGCTGTCTTTTCTGCACTAGCTGGTCAAGCAAATTGTTGATGACCTCCTTAATGGGTGTCTCCATGACATAGCCACAACCAGACAAATCTTGGCATTCTTAAAACACAAGATTTGAGAAATCTTATTTTTTAACCCTTTGAAGTGATTGGAAGAGTTTGGTTTATATTTGCAAAGAGTGAGTTCTTTGACGAAAGTCATTGGATAAATACTGTCTCATCATTTCCTGTCAGTGGCAGAGGAAAACGAATAGTAAGTCAACAAACATAGGCACCCATTATATTGCAGAATACTCTTATAGAAGAGCAATACAATGAGCCGAAGTGGAAAGACTATGAACTTTAGTGGCAGATTAGATCTGGGTTTGAATTTTGGTACAGGTATTTATTAAGCTGTGTGACCTCAGAGCCACACTCTAAACATGAACTATAAAGAAATGTCTCCACTGTAGAATTGTGGGGACTAAGTGCCATGAGATATGTAAAGATGGTGGAAAAATGATAATCATAGGTAAGAAGAATTCAACAAATGGCAGCTATTACTGTTACCAGAAGGATGAATCACACTGAATTTTTTTCTCTTTTATAAGTTTGACATGGCAATATTTTTGGAAATGTGCATTTAAAAGCTCTCCGGGGGACGCCTGGGTGGCTCAGTCGGTTGAGCAGCCAACTTCAGCTCAGGTCATGATCTCGCGGTCCGTGAGTTCGAGCCCCACATCGGGCTCTGTGCTGACAGCTCAGAGCCTGGAGCCTGTTTCAGATTCTGTGTCTCCCTCTCTCTCTGACCCTCCCCTGTTCATGCTGTCTCTCCCTGTCTCAAAAATAAAAATTAAAAAAACCCTGTTAAATTGTTTTAAAAAAATAAAAAATAAAAAAAAAAATAAAAGCTCCTCCGGGGGTTGCCTGGGTGGCTCAGTCAGATAAGCATCTGACTCTTAATTTAGGCTCAGGTCATGATCTCAGAGTTCACGGGATCAAACACTGCATCGGGATCTGTGGTAACAGCATGGAGCCTACTTAGGATTCTCTCTCTCCCTCTCTCTGCCCCTTCCCCACTTGTGTTTGCACATGCACATGTTCTCACTCTCTCTCAGAATAAATAAACATTAAAAAAAAATAAAAGCTCCTATCGAACCTATGATTTGCACGTATTTCTCTGGTGGTTTAGCTGCTCTTAATCATATCCCTGGCCTGGTTTCTTGACAGAAAATGGCACTGTGTTTTCCGTAAACTTTACACTATTTCCCTTTTTCCCTTTTGGATTTTAGTTTATAGTTGCTAGTTTGGGTTCCCCAGGTTAGACTCTGAGAAGAGGATTCAGGTACAAGAGAGTATTAAGTTCTCCCAGGAGAAAATGGTGAAGGACTGTGGGACGCAGGACACAGAAGAAGAGAGAAGCTAAGAAGAATGCCATGTCAGGCAAAGTCCCATGTAGGGTCCCTTCAGGCGGGAACCACAGAAGAGCTCTAGAATATAAGCCGGGCCCAGAGTCGTTCCCACCTTAGAAAAGGAAGCTGGGCTTTCCTACTCCATTACTAATCAATCCTTGACTAAGGCATCGGGGGCTAGTGCTATAAGGAACACAAGAGGGTCTGGAAACATCTCTACAGTGTTTGCTGCAAATACAGCCTGCAGAAACCTGTTTCTGTGGATGTTTATACTACCTATACATTTAAGGAATGCCTATAGTGTGTTTATATAAACACACACACAGATGAGGACTGCAATTCCCTGGCTTCGACAACTTCTTCAACTTCTACAATTTCAACTTCTATTTCTACTTCAGAAATTAGAAAAATGAGGTATGAAGTCAGATATCTTGTAATGTCAGATCTGGGAAAAGAAGTAGGAGAGTTATTTCTAACACAGTAACTCCTCTAACTTCTCTTGAATGTTTTCTTTATCTCTAACAGGAATTATAATGTCATCTAGCACTAGTCATGGAAAAAAAATAACAGATAACAAACACCAAAAAATGCAAATCAAACTAAGGCAATTTATTAAATGTATGTAAAGATAGTACTAAACTTTTGTCATCATAACATCATTTCTCTCTTAATTAAATTTAAATAGAAATGATTCGCTGAATGGTCTATTATTTCTAAGGCATACAATTTATAGGAATTGTGATATATACTGTAAATAATGCAACAATTAAAGTCAATAATAAGATTTATGTTTGATGAATCCTATAACCAAATTATTTTACTTTGGGCAAAATATTAACCTTAGGAGGGGCTTTGTTCACATCCTTGTGAAAGGTTTCTCTTTCTATAATGTAGCCTCTGGGACACCTGGGTGGCTCAGTCGGTTAAGTGTCCGACTTCAGCTTAGGTCATGATCTCACAATCTGTGAGTTCGAGCCCCGCGCCGGGCTCTGTACTGACAGCTCAGATCCTGGAGCCTGCTTCAGATTCTGTGTCTCCCTCTCTCTCTCTGCCCCTCCCCTGTTCATGCTCTGTCTCTCTCTGTCTCAAAAATAAATAAAAACATTTTTAAAAATTTTTAAAAATATATAATGTAGCCTCTGAGTTTATGAAGGTAACTCATTCTTTCTGATATTTTGTTCCAAACATAGAACAATTTACTTAATAATTAAGAAGCTAGGGGCGCCTGGGTGGCGCAGTCGGTTAAGCGTCCGACTTCAGCCAGGTCACGATCTCGCAGTCCGTGAGTTCGAGCCCTGCGTCACGCTCTGGGCTGATGGCTCAGAGCCTGGAGCCTGTTTCTGATTCTGTGTCTCCCTCTCTCTCTGCCCCTCCCCCGTTCATGCTCTGTCTCTCTCTGTCCCCAAAATAAATAAACGTTGAAAAAAAAAAATTAAAAAAAGAAGCTAATCACTCTTACAGAATTGTCAAAATTGATGTTTTACAATCTTGCAACATTCCAGGCTCTTCCCCCCCCCAAAAAAAAGAAAATAGAATGAAAGATAATAAAAACTGGACATGCATTTTAGACAACATGTACAGGACTTTATCTCTACGATTATGTGTCTTGTATTTTTCCTCTCCTATTAGTTATTTTTTCTTTAGTTCAGTATTACATATATAACTTTTCCCTTTATATCACTGTAATAAATTATTAAGTGCTCTAAATTCCTATCATTCCCTTTTCCAATCTTTTCTGATGCTACCACCAGATTAATATATCTTAAGTGTGGGCCTCAAACACATCCTTCCATTGCCCTAAAATCTCCAATGGCTCCCCACTGCTCACCTTGTGGTACCCTCACATTTAATTTTTTCAATGATGAAATCCCCTAATCTACTCTTTCAGATTTTCCTCTAACTTCCTTTTGTTCCAGCTATTTATAACATCTTTCCCACCTCTCTGTCTTTGTTCTCCCTAAATTGTCTCCACTTTGCTCACTGTCTGTTGAAATTGTACCCAGCTGATAACACCCCAAAATGTGATTATTTCTGAGTTGTGGTGATTTGATTGTTGTTTTTATGATTTTGTGTACTTCCTGAGATATCTATAATGAGTATGTGCTTTCAAGATTCCGGATAGAACTATAAGATTTACAAATAATGTTAATCTTTAAGAACTATCTCCTGTATCACCTACTTCCTGCCGCCTTTGTTTGTCCTCCCAATCAGACCGGCTCCCTTCCGCTCCCTGAACACTGCCTGCCTCCCATTTCCATCCTCCCCCACATGCCCTTTCCCGAGGTACCCCTCCGCACCCCACCCTTGCTCTGCGAGGCTCCTTCTGTCCTCCACGCTGCATCACAGTGCCTATGAATTTCATCTTTATCACTGGAAAGTGAGCGGCTTCAAGGCTTCTCTTCTGCTGTAGGGTTTGATTTATTCTAAATGGGCAGCATTTAGCTCTCATGCTGATTTTTAGCTAAATGTGAGTAAGAGAGAAGATTCTTAGAAGACTCTTGATTTATATAATTTCCAGAAAATAGCTTTACAAATGTAACATTTTTTCTGCCTTGGTGAAAGTGGAAATCAAGCAAAGGATCCCAAATCTTCTCCAAAGAAAAGCCCTAGACTTCTTACTAGATTTGGTTATTTACTGGCTCTGCCATATCAGGCCAATTACTTCAACTTTTGAAACCTCTCAGGTAATTCATCTGTAAAAGAAAGATAACATTAGAACCTATTATTCAGAGTCATGGTGAGGATTAAATGAGTTGATACACTTAAAGCACTGAGACCAGTACCTGTCATGTGGTAAGTTTCCATAAATACTAGCCATTATTACTAGGAATAACCTTTTCCTATGTCACTGTAGCATGTATCACAGGTTGTCAAATGAAGGCAAAACATTAAGACTCAACCCAGAGTTCCTATGCTTATACAAGTGGGTGTTTCTTTGTGCCTATATCCTGTCAAATGCACCTTGCAAAATTTAATGCTGACATTTTATAGAATAAAAAAGAGGAAAATAAATCCCCAATGTTTTCTAGGACTTTACTAAATGACTTTCCACCATCCCAGTGCTAAAAATTGACAGTTATGTGCCTGGTCTTTTTTCCCTCCAGAATTAGAATGGCTTTATTAACTTTGCTGATTATAAATACAATATCTTTGCTGAATATAGATAAAATAAATAAAATAATTTAACAATATAAATTAGTGTAAAGCAGTTCATGAACGTATCCCATGCCAAACTAAGTGTATTACAATATCTATATGTCTAAAAACACACACTCATACAAACAGTTGTAAACATATTTTTTGTAGCCTATTCCCCAGTTTTCTTTCCTTTTAATTAGTTACATATCATTACCATCTTCCTATGTCAGTGCAAATGGATCTACATCATTCTTTTTAATGGCTATATATTCATTAAATAAATGACCAATATCGTATTGATAGGCATTGAGGACATTATCCAGCTGTTTGTTGTTATAAGCAACAAAATCCTTTCACTTATATTTTTTGGTGCACTTCTCAATTAATACCTTGGGATAGATTCTAGTATTGGACTTACTGAATCAAAAGGCAAGCACATTTAAAATGTTAATAGACAAGGCAAATTGCCTTCCAGAAAATTAGACCAATTAGCACCTCTAGCAACAATGTATGGAAGTCTCCGTTTTTCCACTTCTGATCACATTGGATATTATCATTATTATTAATTTTGCAAATCTGATTATTAGGTAATCTTCTATTTTAATGGATAATCTGCATTTTTTCTTTTGCAAAATGCCCAGTTAATCTTCAGTTCTTTAATCAGCACATTAACCCTAAAATAGCACAGACTGAATTTATTAATTGCTCTGGATATGTTTATTTTAGTAATTAATTCAACTTCCTATCCCCCATAAACACAGATGCATTTTAGGGAGTATTTGCATTTATTTTCTACTTAGTATTTTTTAAAAATGTACTCAAGCATTGTGTTTTCTTTTTCACTCCCACAACACCATCCCCCAAATCCCTCACTCTGTCAAGATAATGATACTCTTGATGATGGCAAAGAAATACGAAGAACACGGCATTTGAATCTCAGATGTAATATTGCTAATATAAAAGAACTGTTACCTCCTTTCTTTTACAGGGCATGTGATGTTGGGATATTGCTAAGGAAATTCTCATTGAGTCTAATATTTAGAGAATACTCCCGTTTCTATTTGTAATGAGGTACACAAACACAAAAATTATGTTAGGACACAGGCTTAAAGGATTAGCAATGTTTTAAAAACAGTTGTCAGACTCATGTGAAACACCTGGTGAAATGTGAATTTTTTTGCCTGAGTAGTTCTAACATTAGTACTGCAAAAATATTAGTAACTCTTCTCTTCTAACAATCTGCACTCTATAGAAGCAAAATAATTATATGACGATCTGTCATTAAGTTTAAGGCATACATTTTTAGCTAATTCTTCTGTATCTTTTACTTGAATTATGAGTAATATATGTATTATTGGGAAATCAGGAATTTTGAATCATATTAGTAGGTCTGTTATTGATTTTGGGGCTCCGGGTAATTACACAAACTTCGTCTCCAAACTTTCTTTGTCTCCACAATGAAATAATTAAACTACATATTATTGAAGACATATCAAGTTGTATCATGTTACCATATCATGGTGCCATATCACCATGATGGTTTTAGAGGATATGTACTGTTCAGGAATACAGTTTAATGTAATTTAGGCTGAAAATAAAAAGCTCGAACCATAACAGAGCAGCTGTATCCTTATACCTGGAGTAAACTTTTCTAACATTTGAAATCTTTAAAATTTTAACCAAAAATCTTTCCATGAAAGGGACTAGCACAGAAAGAGGAAGATTTTCATGTTCTTGTTTTGTGCTTCTCTGAATAGTTTTATTTTTTCTCACTATGCATATATATTACTTATTTAAAAATGTCCATTGAGATTATCTACATGGCAAAACTGTAGTATTTTGGTTTTGTTCTTTATATATTTCTATATTGAAAAAAACTAATAAAACTTTACTCTGTTTTTTCTATTCATTTTTTTTTCTTTTTCAAGCTTTTATTTAAATTCCATTTAACACACAGTGTAATGTTAGTTTCAGGTGTAGAATTTAGTAATTCATCACTTACATAAACACATCACAACAAGTGCCCTCCTCCATAACCCATTTAACCCATTCCCCTGCCCACCTTCCCTCCAGTAACCTTCAGTTTATTCTCTAGAGTTAAGAGTCTATTTTATGGTTTGCCTCTTCTCCCCATTCATGTGCATCTGTTTTGTTTCTTAAATTCCACATATGAATGAAATCATGTTATTCATCTTTCTTTGACAGACTTATTTTGCTTAGCATAATATGCTTTAGCTCCATCCCCATTGTTGCAAATGGCAAGATTTCATTCCCTTTGATGGCTGAGTAATATTCCATTATATATATGTGAGTGTGTGTGTGTATATAAATACATATATATATATATATATATATATATATATATATATACTATATTTCACTATATTTCACTATTAGGTATTTACCTAAAGGATACAAAGATACCGATTTGAAGGGGAACATACACCTGATGTTTAGAGCAATATTATCAACAACAACCAAATTATGGAAAGAGCCCAAGTGTCCACTGACGAAGTCTTCTTTAATTCATTCGTCAGTGGACACTTGGGCTCTTTCCATAATTTGGTTGTTGTTGATAATATTGCTCTAAACATCAGGTGTATGTTCCCCTTCAAATCGGTATCTTTGTGTCCTTTAGGTAAATACCTAATAGTGAAATTGCTGGGTCATAGGGTAGTTCTGTCTTTAACTTTCTGAGGTACCTACACATTGTTTTCCAGAGTGGCTGTGCCAGTTTGCATTACCACCAACAGTATAAAAGTGTTCCCCTTTTCTCTCATACTTGCCAACATCTATTGTTTCCTGAGTTGTTAATTTTACCCATTCTGACAGGTGTGAGGTGATATCTCATTGTAGTTTTGATTTGTATTTCCCTGATGATGAGTGATGTTGAGCATCTTTTCATATGTCTGTCAGCCATGTGAAAGTGTTCTTTGGAATAATGTCTATTCATGTATTCTGCCCATTTTTTAACTAGATTATTTGCTTTTTGAGTTCTGAAATATGTTACTTACATATTTTGGATACCCTTTATCAGATATGTCATTTGCAAATATCTTCTTCCATTCCAAAGGTTGCCTTTTAGTTTTGTTTATTATTTCTTTGGCTGTGCAGAAGCTTTTTATCTTGATGAAGTTCCAATAGTTTATTTTTGCTTTTTTTCCCTTGCCTTGGGAGACATACCTAGTAAGAGATTGTCATGGCCAATGTCAAAGAGATTACTGCCTGTGCTGTCCTCTAGGATTCTGATGGTTTCCTGTCTCACATTTAGGTCTTTCATCCATTTTGAATTTATTTTTGTGTATGGTATAAGAAAGTGGTCAAAAATTAATAAAACTTTAAAATCTCTTTATGGACAGATTTGTATTCATATGGAGAGTAGGAACATTCCCTGAAGTGGTGCAATGTCGACGCTCCTAGAACGAAATTCAAGACACTGGTGTTATGGTGTCTCTTCTTCTCACCCTCTGACCAAAAGAAGGTTCCCTGGCTGCCTTCTTTCTTAAACTCAGCAGCACTTTATTAAGCACCTCTACTGTGATAGAGCTTTAGAGGTTCACATTCTTGTGCGGAGTTTCAGAGAATGCATTATCACAACAATATGATAAACTACCAGTTTACATTTAGCAACTGCTTTTTACTAAATCCTTCATCATAATTGGCCTTACTGATCTTTCCTTTTTTTTTTTTTGTAGTTTGATAGATGAAAAATATTTTCTTACTTTATTTGATTCTTAATGAACTTTTTGCCCACCTATCTTTGTGTGTGTGTGAGAGAGAGACAGAGACAGAGTCAGAGACAGAGTCAAAGGCAAAAGAGAGACAGAAACAGAGAGAGAGAGTTTCTTGTGATTACATACTTTGCCTCTAATCAAAACATATGAGAGCAAAGGGAGGGGGAACTTACAGAGCCCTATGTCTGGGGTCAGGGAAGGTTCTCCTAGCGAGACTTGAAGGATGAGTAGACAAAACAGCAGTGATGAGAAGAGCTATTATCTCTCAACTTGAAATCCACCTTTCCATACTTTGCTTTGCAAGGCTGGGACTAGAACTCTGACAACAGTTTTCTTTTGCCATCTGGTTCCCTGCTAGGTTTTGCCAATGGGGAACTGGAAGGAAATTAGACAGCAGGAGGGGAGACAGGATTTGAGCCTTCTTCTGTACTGGCTGTTCCTGTCAAGGTCTCCCCAGCCAAACCCCTTCAGCCTGGCAGGGGGAGTGTTGGTTGTGGTTGCATTATCAGCTGGGGTTTGTTTGTTTGTTCGTTTGTTTTGTTTTTGTTTTGTTTTGGTTTTTTGGCCTTCCAAGAATCGGTTTCATCCTGACTCCTCAAAGATACCAGGAGCAGCCTACAAGTGCACCTCCTCAGGGGGCTCCCTTCTCGGCCAGCCCCCATCCACTTCCAGTGCACCAACACCTGTCTTCACAGCCCTGAATCCACGGGATTCTTCCTACAAACTACTGAGTTCTGTGAGCTCAACACAAGCCCCTTCCCTTGGTTCTTCTCAAGAAGTTGCCTCTTTTGGTCACCATCTCTCTTATACCATCCAACACCTTGGTAACTCATTTATAGTAAATTCTTCCTGTTCAAATACCTACTGAGATTTTTGTTTTTCCCAACTGGACCTGGAGTAACTTCTGTGGAAAAAGACGAAGTTAAGCTTTTGCTTGTTGAGGTTGAGAAGCTGCAGGGCAACTGGGTTTCAAGTTTAGCAGACAGTTGGAAATACTAGCCTGGAACTCAGATGCCAGGACTCAAAATCTCAGAGTGATCTGTTTATCTCCGTAAATCTGACTCGGTATAAATAGTCACTTCCAGCTTTAAATTTACAGATCTAGAAATGTATAGATATTTTTGTTCTGAAGATGGTTTTTTGCCCTAAGAATAGCTGAACAGCTCATTTTTGAATATCTTAAATTATGGAGCAGTAGGAAAGTATAAACATTTAAAGAAAATCTTCAAACTTTATGCTATCAATCAAACCAGTAATTTCGTGTGGTAATGTGGCCTCTAAAGTTTTTGGAGTGGTGGTGGAAGTGAAAATGTCCTATTATTGTGAGTGGCTTGAATGAAATCAGAGTGAAGATGTTAAATGCTCTAGCAGCCCCCAGCAGAAGAATGTAGAGTGGATGAACAGTTGCCCATTATCACTCCAGGAGAGGCTATCTTCTTTCTTCTACCAGTGTTCATAAAAGGAAATCTAAATACTTCTGGAGAGTTTTAGACATTAGGCTAATGCCTTTTTAGATCCTGAGGATGGAAGACCAAGAAAAAGGTCAAAAAAACAAAACACTACAAAAACCATATCATAGAATTATTAAGTCTTCAAAAACTTTTTAGTACACTCAAGACCTCTATTCCCCTTATGTTGTCAACCAATTGAAGTGGCCATCATAGCTAATAAGCTGACATAAGATGGTACTTTTGAAAAAGATACTGCCTTTGGGAAAAACCTCTGGGTGCCTTAGGAAGGTAATAAGTTCAAGGGAAACCTAGCTGAGACACTCCAATGATTTCAAGGCAGTTTAAATGTAATAAAATAGGCGTGAAATGCTATTAATAAGTGCTCTTAAGTCAGGCTTCCTCAGCCTGATATTTAGAGGTTTAAAGTAGAAAAACCTTTTTCAAATGCAGCAAAACATGAGGTAGAATCAAGAGTAGTGTACATAAAACCAGTCTGAGCAGTGTTTTAAAGTTTATAATGTGCTACAATGACAAAGGAGCACACTCTACAGTTACAACAGATTTTTTCATTTCTTGTTTGTTACTTTAACCCTAAGCTTCTTCCTCCTTTAAGTGTCTCCCATTGTTTCATAGGCATTTGTTGGCAGGGAGTAGTTCAAGGATTTTATTGTGTTACAAGAATAGGTCTGTCAGGTGTTTTGTCTTTTTTTCTTGAGATTCTGAACTCATGTTTTATTTTTTATTGGTTCTGTTTCCAACGTGTGATTAGTTTGAGTGTATATATGCATACATATGTTGAGCAAAGACAGAATCTATAAATCAAATCTTATAGTGGTTTGAACTTAAGTTCTGAGATGTTATAAGATGTTTTCATTTTACATATGTTTTACATATTTTTGAATTTTTAGTCTGAATTTAGTATTTAATATGTGAGCTTCTTCCATTTTTCTCATTTTTCTTTTTAATTTTATAGACAAACTAAAAGAAGAGAAGCTTTAGAAACAACATCCTTGTTTTAAGTATGAAGTACATCCGTGTCTGGTGTAATTAAGGCTTATGAACTCCCAAGCTGTTTCTTCATATCTAATCTCCCACATCTATGCACTGTTTAGCATTTTAATTGTTGGCTCAGAAAGAATATTTTAAAAAGGATTTCCTTACTCACTTAAAAATATACAAATACGTTGATTTTCTTTGATGTCCAGTTTTTATTAGTGGATTGGACAAAATTATGATGGACTGACTGTCTGAGCAATGACCAAGTTGGCAGAGAATAGATTATCCCAAAGCCACAGTAGCCAGAAAATGTCCTTGTATTTCCAGGTCAGTTCCGTGTATCAGTTTGGGGGCTTGGACAGAAGAAAATGAAAGAATGGGCAAGATTTACCATGGATGACGATCAGAAGGAGGAACAAAATACAAGTGGTTCAGAATCTCGTTTGGAAATGCTGGTCATATACAGTCTTTCAATGTCTTCACTGAAGAGCTTACTTACCACAACAACTGGAGGACCAAACTGGCTCGGACAGATCTTGCCATGAGGAGATAGCTTAATCTTTTTTTACCTTGATCCTAAAGCGAAGAAACTTGTTCAGAGATAACTTCAAAGGGATGTTTAATGAAAATAATACTGGGCTGGGGATTTGGAGAACTGATCTAATTTGTTCCTAGCTGCCAACCAGCCACCAGCAGGATGAGTCACTATTTGTGACTCAATTTTTTCTCTCCATTAGATGGGAATTTCATTTTGTTTTAAATTTGTTACATTTGTAGTTAAAGATTTTTGTGGAAAAGCATTCATAAAGGTTTTAAAAAGTTAAAAGTTCTATATTGACCCAAAGCGTTATTAACCGAGCAACCAGCATTATTATGTGAATTACTTTGTGTGCTTTGTTAACTAGTAAGAAGAGTAAGTTATAATACAGGTCTTATAATATAAACACAGAAACTATAAAAGACATCATGGTTATGTAAAACTATGGGGTAAAATATACATGATAATAAAAATGAAAACAATTTCCAAGGAGGAAAAAAAAACTTTGTACATGTCAGGTAATTGCAATTGTAAACTTGTGAAATAGTTAAGGATCTTTTACCCCTCCCCCACCCCCCGTTTTTTAAGGATCTAAAAAGGGTGATTTTAATGAACCAAAATGTACCTGAATATAAGGACTCCAAGGCCAGAGGATAAAATTAAGGCTGCTACTTTATTTTGAGCAAGAAAGTGTCATAAGCAACTCCAAACTCCAAGTAACCACCATTGATATGAAAGCTCCCCCCTACGGCATTCCCCACCCAGTTCTGGGAGAAAAGTGTCTTCCGTCTGGCCAGGCCTGTCATCTACCACGAGACCTTGCTACAAGGCAGGCATGGCATTGACTGACATCTGCTTGCACTTGAAGAACCAGGTCCTGATGGAGCAGCTTGGCACGTACATTCGGAGAGATGACTCTCATTCGGATTAAAAATCGAATGCATGTGCTAACACAGGGCCACAGACCTCTGACCTTGAAATATGTAAAACGAATGTGATTTGTCCGCATTCCCACAGTGGCTTCCGTGTAAAAATCACTTTTAGAATACGGCTCCTTTCATTAAAACACTCTCTGATCGAACACCCTTGCAAAACAAAGCCCTCCCAGCCCCAAGTCTACAACATAAAAGCAAGGTGAAAGGAAAGGTTCTCTGCTATGATCGCGTTCAGGACATTCACAAGGATGGGGGTGAGCTAGGCCCCAGGAGCGCCCCCCCCCCCGCTATCAGCGCCAAAACTTGTATGTACCGCCCCCAAGTCTCAAAATGGTCAGCTGACCGGTTGTAAGCGGTCCACGCCGGTTCTCCCACAAACAGCCGCATGGCTTTCACATAGTTCTTTTCCTCCAGCGTGAAGTGGTGATGAATCCCTGCAGGAAGAGTTCTCACGTCTCCCTGTTCCAGGAAAACGCTGACCCACCTGTCTTCTCCGTCTCTCATATCAAGGTACCCACTGCTGCCCAAGATGTACATAGAGGATCTCATCATCCGGTGAAGATACTCCTCACAGAACATCTTTTCTTCATGATGAGGTCATTTGTCTTTGCATATGGTTGTTATGTCGGCCCAGGAGTAGTTTCTGTCTTTTCGGATCTTTTCTTATTCTGGATCATTCTCATATTTGTCAGCATCCAGCTTCTAGTGAAGAACTCCCAGCTGGCACAGCTCCTGCAGGCGGACCAGGCCTCCGCACCGCGGTGGGCAGACTGGTGCGCGAATCGGGCCTGCACCGTGGCCGGACGGGGGCGCCACGAGCACCTGTCTGTACCACGAGGGGCCTGGCCCCCTGACCCCACGCCTGCCGGCAGCTGTGGGAGGCACCCGGCAAGAGCCCATGGTTTATCCTGTTGCAGAGGCCAAGTGAGATTCCACCGCTGGAGGCGGCAACATGCGGATGGCCTAAGACTTCTTCCTGTCTGGAAGTCACATTCCAGAGACTTTATGCGCTACGTCTCCAAGACTGGCTTTTGGTGGTCTAAAGGGAAGATGAAAGAAAACGTATAACACTCTTCTTCCCTTTCATGATGTATGACTTTCAAGCCTACATTCTTCTTAAAATCCTGTTGTGAATATCAGGTATTGAATAATAACTCTTCCTTTTTCTTTGCACTTTTTGGGGGCATCCTGATCTCACCACCTCTATCATACACGAATGCCTTTGGTTGATTATGTATATGAAAAGAGAAGAAAGTAGAATACATTATTTTTCAAACCACTGGCTGGATTTTTTTTTTAATGTTTATTTATTTTTGAGAGAGACAGAGCATGAACAGGGGAGGGGCAGAGAGAGAGGGAGATACAGAATATGAAGCAGGCTCCGGGCTGTGAGCTGTCAGCCCAGAGCCGCGTTGTGGGCCTCCGGCTCACGAACTAGGAGGAGACCATGACCTGAGCCAAAGTTGGATGTCCAACCGGCTGAGCCACCCAGGCACCCCCCGCCCCCATCAGCTGGAGTTCTATCTGTTATTTATCAGCACTCTGTATGTTAATCTATATTATCTATTCATCTGTCATCTTATTGCTTGTCTGTTAATCTGTGTGGCAATAATGTATAGCAATATCCTTCTTTACATACACATGCAAAAAGACACATCTGAAATCTTTTTCAGCAAATACTAATACCTTTTTTTCTTCCTGTGTGATGAGATCTTGGAGATATTTTGCCTTGTTCTTTGCACTTTTGTAAGTTGCTTTTCTTCTTACATAAAAATGTATAATGTTTATAGAAACATATTGTTCTTAGAAGTGAACTAAAATAATTCTTATCATTGGTTCCTTGAAATAATACTAGAATCCACCTTATGGTGTTGTAATGAGGATTAAATGAGATTATAGACGTCAGGTGCTTCCCAGGATCTCCTGTGGTACATTGGTGACATTCCCGTAGTATTATTTCAGCCCTTCTTTTTCCTAATCACATGTAAAATTATGGACGTTGGGCTTTTTTGGCTGTATACACCCAAAATCTCAACGTATTTTCTGGAATTGCTGGAAAATATCATCTTTCATGAAACAAATTTTGACCGTAGTTTGAAATTTTGTATCTGAAATAAAGGTAACTTTAGCAATTAAAGTGAGATCAGGGGTGCCTGGGTGGCTCAGTGACTAAAGCATCTGACCCTCGATTTCAGCTCAGGTCATGATCTCACGGTTCATGTGATCAAACTCCATGCCAGGCTCTGTGCTGTGACTCTACCTCTCCTTCTCTCTGCCCATCCCCTCCTCTCAAAATAAGTAAATAAACTTTAATTGAAACAGCAACAAAAATTTAGTGGAGGATAAGGTAATGTTTCACAGAAGAACAATAATTCACAGATTAAGAGACAGTTTAAAGACATTTTAAAATCTAATCATAAAAGGGAAAATTTTAATGTAAGTACATTTAATGTACATTAATGTAATTACATTTAATGTAAGTACATTTAATGTAAGTACAAATATTTTCTTCTCTCCCATCTATAGCTACAGCAAACAACATATTATGAAAAACTTTGAACTCATTTTGGCGTGCATATGTCTGGTAAAACCTAAAAATTATTTAACCATTTCAATGTAAATTTGTTAATAAACCAGATAAAACAAAACTATCAGTGCTCAAGACTGAAGTAAAACAATGTGAAGGGATTCCGTTTGAAAATTCCCCTATTTTTTTTTTTTTATAGTAATGATTCCCCATGGAAAGCAACAGGAAAAATATGTGTGAATTGATTCTTTGGCCATAAAATTTTTGACTCCTAAAATTCCAGATACAATTTTTAAATTATTTGTTTTTATTTGCTTTGTTTTATTTTTGTTCAAGTACTCTCGTGTCCAGTTTTCCATGTATTTTCATAATAGTTGGGTAGCTTTCTCTACTTTAAAATTTTTCCATAGGTATTAATTAATTCCTTTATTAACTCAATTCTTACAGATTGACCTGTTCTCACGTGAACTGTTTATTAATACCTGGGTTTGCAAACTCAAGTCAAGTGTTAACGAAACATTCCAGGTAAGGCAGAGTCCTGTGTCTTCTTCTTTTGCCATTGGATATAAGAAATGCAAGCATAAAATTCAGGAGGCTCTGAGAGGGAAGTGAGGGTTTCGTTTAACCCCAAATTCTCAGATCCATTGTCAACGATCTAGTCTTAGAAGCGGGTATATGGTGGACCCCCATTGTGTGTGGACTTCCTCTTCAGTATCTTGGATCTCTAATTGTGAAGTTGCCTGTGATGAGCACAGTAATTATTTACTGTCACAATAAATTACATTCCTTGAACTAGGATTTTCTATCAGTGGTTTTACTCTGATTATTTGGAGATAGTCTATACTTCTCTATCTTTTTAATTTAGACACCTACATCTCAGCTGTTTTATGAGATAACTAAATGAGAGCACCTTCAATAGCACTTGGGACATTAGAGACTCTCAAGACTTGTTAGTTTTCTTCCCTTTTTTCTAGACTGAGAAAATTAATATACACTGCTCACTTTGCTAATGTAAATCTAATGAATTTTCTGGGTCATGATATTGAAAAGAGCCAAATATATACTTAGTCATTCAGAGGAAAAAGGAAGCTTTCTAATTCCTGAGCCATGAATTTCCCATTAACATTTTAATTCTTTAATCCATAGAGGAAGCCATGGCTGGCTAATAATATAATACAGAGTTTACCTATAAATCTTGAAAAATACATTGCATATCTAATAAAGGTAGAGTCATATTTTAAAAGTAAAACGAGAACTTGTTTTATGTATAACATCCTGTAATGACATGAGGATTTAAAAATGAACCTTTCTTTTTATTACTCCCTTATTCATTTTAAGGTGGACCTCTGAGTTAAAATATTCAGGTATGGCCACTAGGACCATCTTATGAAGAACTAAAGGGTAGAGCTTATATTTTCACCCTTGCTATTTCAGGAACCACCGGGAGGTTTATGATTTAAATCCCCTTCCTTTTGTTTCCACAGAGTAACAAAGATACATCTGAAAAACAATGAAAACCATTTCTCTTTTGCCATCGTGTTCTGAATACAAATGATTACAAGAATGCTCATTCTCTTTTTTCTTCGACATTGGCTCATGCTTTTAGAATCAAGAGGGTACTGACATACAAAAATGAGGGAAGTTGGAAACTTCCTCAGAGAATAAAGTTTATTGAAATAACAAAATACAATAGAGCAGAAAGATTCTGTTAAAAATTGGTGTGGTTGGCTTTAGGTAACATTGCTATTAAAGGAAATTCATATTTCTCAGCCCACAGCATGTATAAAATTAACAGTTAAAAGAACTCAGAATGAAAAAAATGTTAAAAATATATCTTGATAAAATGTTCCCTTTCCCGGTATAACTTGTAAATTAGCCATGGGAACCTCCCACTTGTACCAAACTCTCATTCTGAAAGTATACCATTAATCTTCCCTTGAGCTTCCCACGGTATTTATATCTCATTTAAATTTCCTTTATCTGGGGCGCCTGGGTGGCGCAGTCGGTTAAGAGTCCGACTTCAGCCAGGTCACGATCTCGCGGTCCGTGAGTTCGAGCCCCGCGTTGGGCTCTGGGCTGATGGCTCAGAGCCTGGAGCCTGTTTCCGATTCTGAGTCTCCCTCTCTCTCTGCCCCTCCCCCGTTCATGCTCTGTCTCTCTCTGTCCCAAAAATAAATAAACGTTGAAAAAAAAAACTTAAAAAAAAATAATAACAAAATAAAATAAATTTCCTTTATCCACATCTTTTCTCCCTATCATTCATTCTTCTCTAATATCCTCAGTTGGCAGTGAATATCATGTTATAAAATTAATAAAGTGAATCAACAAATGGAACATTGAAAGAATGCAGTAAATATCTGACAAAGTAGAAATGATTTTTATTGTAATTCTAAAAATTTTTAATGTCTATTTTTGAGAGAGAGAGACAGCACAAGCAGGGGAGGGGCAGAGAGAGAATTCGAAGCAGGCTCCTCACTGTCCGTGCAGAGCCCCGAAGCGGGGTTTGCTTTCATGAATGTTGAGATGTGACCTGAGCTGAAACCAAGAGTGGGACGCTTAACCCACTGAGCCACTCAGGTGCCCCTCTGTTGTAATTCTAATTTAGAGTCTCTGCATTTATATTATACCCTGGACTTTATCTTTGATCCTCTGGCCGCTCAGAGTGTGTTCCTTGGACCACAACCTTGCATAACCTGGAATTGTTGGAAATGCAAAATCTCAGGCCTTACTTAGACCCATGAGATGGAAATCTGCATTTTAATTGAATGTGTGGCTGTTTCATTGGCTCATCAGAATTTGAAAAAAAACCTGCCAAGCCTATCCAGAAAATGATATCAAAACTTATTTTTGTTACTTGAGCTTACAACTGAAACTACAGACAAGCTTTTAACAATTTTGTCAAGGTTTAATGCTTAAATTCAATAAAACTACCTTTTAATATTGCTAAAACGATGCTGGATAATATAGCCAGTTGGACCGAATCATTTAATTTTTAATTAAAAAATTGTTTTCACTTCAGGGTGCTGTCCAATTTCCTATTTTCCATTAGATATCAGCCATTTGGTACCTCTGTTAGAGATACCTATGTTTCCATTAGCTAGCTCAGAAATCTGAGAGAATGTGTTCTGCAAGACTGACCCATTGGTGGGGCTGGAAAATTCAAGTTTGTTTCATCTTCCCACCTCCCCATCCACAATATTCAATGACCTTTTTAGATGGTCTCCAGTTCTTACTTTACTTTCCATTTCTCTGGCCACGTGTCTAGTCTTGCCTGTAACAACGCTCGTGGCCTCCATCCAGTCTCTCCTGCTTTCACTGAGCTTCCTAAAACAGCATTCCCTAAAGTAGGTTTACAGGAAAACCAGTCCTACGCTGTAATAGTGAGAATGGCTCCCCCACAGTGTTCAGTGGGCGAGCGTGTAGGAACGCTTGCTAAAGCACGAGAGGGTTCTTTACCAGCAGTGGCTCCTCCTTTGAAAAGCACTGCACCAGAGTGTAGCCCTCAATCTGGGAAAGATTATTCTTTTTTAAATCCAAAACTAATCCTTGACCCCAGCTTTCCTAGGCTTATGGTGATTTGGTAATCATCAATGTGCTAGAAGTAGAAGATGTTTTCAAAGGTTATTTGACCAGAGAACCTTTTTATTTTCACATAGCACCCTCAGAAACTGGGGATCTGTAACTATGTTTTTAAAAATGCGATTCGAAAAGCCTGCTTTCCTCATGTTCTTCTCCTATTTAGGACTCAGAATGGCTTCCCCCTCCCTTCACATCAAGTTCAAATTTCTGTGTTTTTTTTTACCCCTTCAGTACCTACTTGATCTGATTCTGCCCTATTATCCTACCTAGCCAAAATTATGCCCCTTGGCTTTATCCCAACCACAGTTAGCTATCAGAAAGCCTCCCCCCATCCCTGACACCTACATAAACAATTTTGTACCTCCCATGCCTTTGCTCACAACATTCTCTCTCCCTGGGACAAAACTTTCAACATCCCACTCAAATCTGAAGCATACTTAAGGCCCAGATAAGTTTCAGACTTCTCTGCCTTAGATTGAGCTTTCTAAAAGCAAACCCAGAAAAGAGGATTCGTGTGAAAGTGATGTATTTATTACGGTGGTTCAGGGAAAAGTAGGTAGGGGAGGAGGAAGTACAATCCAGGAGGAGAAGTGAGCAAGCGTGGGCACCATGTGAAGTCCCACAGAGGCTCACTTGGGCTCAGCCTCACAAGGGAGCTCTGGAGACAGTGTTGTGACATCCCTGGTTAGAGGGAAGGACAAAAAGGCACAAATATTCCCAACTTCCCTCTGACAAAGACACCTGAGTGCTGGCTGCTGGGAACGAAAGCAACACTGAGCCTGTGAGTACAAAGCTGGTAACGCCATCAGGGTTGGCTACACAGCTATGTCATCAGCTGCAGCTTTCCGGACCCTTCTCTAACAGTGCAGCTCTCTGTTGATGCAAGCCTCATTAAACCTGTCTCCAACATTATTTAGATTTGCACTTTCTTGCTCTCTATGTCTCTGTGTGTGTGTGTATATATATATATATATATATTTTTTTTTTTTTCTAAGTTCAGCAAGATTGTAAACTCTTCCCCAGCAATAGTCATGCATGATAATTCTCTTGTGCATTCCCAGGCAAACTCATTTATTTATCTAGGAAACATATTACCAAGCAAAAATTAAGCTTTGCTTGTCAAGAATGTGAGTGTGATAGTGACATGACTTCAACATCTAACAGGAGAAGAAAGGTAGAACCTGGGACTCCAGTTGGGTCAGGATTGAAGGAAAGATGATTATTTTTTACCACTAAAAATAGGAATTGAACTGGGGTAAACATTACAAAGGAGTTCATTTGGGTCATGATATAACAGAATTTCTTTTTCTAGGTTAGAAAAAAAAAGCAAGATTATTAGATACATTGTTGTGAGGTAAGCCCACGATGCAATTTGGCACAAGGAGATCTGGGTCCATAGATTCACATCACCACTGAAAACAGTCAAGACTTTATTTTCTTTTTCTCTAATTAGGGTTGATGGTAACAATATTTTTCTCCACTCTTTGATTTGAGGGTTAAATGAGATAATGTATACTAGAACTTTATAAATCATAAAGCACTATTTCCGTTTTGGCAATCATGGTAGGTATATTACACAAACAAATAGAACAGTTGTAGTTGTTACTCAAGTGCAAACAATGTTAGAATCCAGTTAATTATTTTTTTAGAAGCCAAAAAGCTTTTAGCGAACTCAAAATTCTTAGTTGATTTTTATTTATTTAAGATTTCTATAAGTGGAAAATATTTAGCATATAATCACTACTTGAATGGTAGGTTGCTGCTTAAAAGCTCAGAGTTGGAAATCTGCATGTTTCCAATTGTATTGCCTTCCCATATCATTTCTTTACCCATCATTAAGGTAGCTTTAGCATGAGAGGCTCAAAATTGCCAATTAATTAAAACTGTTGCCCAGCTTCCTTCAGCTGCACATATAACCCCGATTAATCTCTGCAGCTGGGTGAATGTAACCCTCGAATACCAATCTCATCTCATAATTGGTCACAAAATGTTATACCTCTCAAATATGCAGTCTGATGTGCCAAGCAAACACCAGAACACCCCTGCTTTTCTATACTTTTTTGGCATATAGATTTATATCACATTTAATCTTTTGGAGAGCTCTTTGAAATGAATATTTGGGACAAATATTCGAGATTTTAAATTGCTTTGTTTATATTGGAAACATTCTTCCTCTGGGTGCCCCAGAGAGGACATCAAAATAATGCTACTGGTAATCTGGGCTTTCTGTCTCACTGCCAACCAGTGCCAAGAGTAACAAAAAGCAGCAAAAGCTGCTGAACAGTTTCTGGGCGCCGTGCACAAGTCCCGAGTGGTGAGCTTTGCAGTGAGCTCTAATTCCATGGTAGCCATCAATGTCATCCCCTCTCAGGGAAAACTGCATTCTTAGGCTTCATTAGTAAAAATTGGATTAACTATTATCCTGAATTTTTTGCATCTTGAATGTCACATTCAATTTTTGGCCCAGAGAATCTGACAATAGGTTACCTTTGAGTGAGCATTTACATCATATCAGGAAGGATAGCATGCTATGTGCATTTTTTTTTCATTTGAACCCTACATTAATTCTAGAAGCAGGTACAATTTTGATCCCACTTTCAATGACAGAAATTGAGTTAAGAGGTTACAATAATTTCTCATCTTCAGCCACACTTCCCTGGAGAAGAACCAGAGGTGAGGATTCTAGGGTAATGGTTTATTAAGAAAGTACTTCCAGGAGAAACGAATATGAAAGTGGGAGAAGCAGAGCAGGGAAGGGGAAAGAGCCAGTAAGGAAGACACTTGACAAGGTCTCAGAGGGTGACTTTAGCCTATGAGCACAGAGTAGCTCTGGCATGTGAGGTGAGCCTCAATGTTACCCAAATCTGAAGCAAGGGAACTCAATCCTTCATACCTCCTCACTGCACAGTAATTTATGGAGGCCTCCCCCCGGGGGAATGTAAATTCCTAGATACTTTCTACTCTGGACAAAGCTGGCTTCTAAAATCCAAAGATGCTTCTGGCAGGGGAAACTAGGGTTGCTACTAGTAATTGGAAGAGGAAGTTCGATGAAGGAGGACTAGTGCAACCAACATTATCTTGTGGAGTAACATAGCTAAAATGCAGTGAGGCTGAGGGTTTTTAAATTTTTTTAATGTTTATTTATTTTTGAGAGAGAGACAGAGTATGAGCAGGGGAGGGGCAAAGAGAGAGGGAGACACAGAATCCAAAGCAGGCTCCAGGTTCTGAGCCGTTAGCACAGAGCTCACTGCGGGGCTCAAACCCATGAACTGTGAGATCATGACCTGAGCAGAAGTCGAATGCTTAACAGACTGAGCTACCCAGGCTCTCTCTGACTCTAAAACTTAAGAATTTGTAAGCACTATTTATATATACACAATGGAATGCTCTCAGTGATGAAAAAGAATGAAATCTTGCCATTTGCAACAACGTGGATGGAACTGGAGGGTATTATGCTAAGTGAGATAAGTCAGGGAAAGACAAAAACCATATGATTTCACTCATATATGGGATTTGAGAAACTTAATAGATGACCATAGGAGAAGGGAAGGAAAAATAATATACAAACAGAGAGGTAGGCAAACCATAAAAGACTCTTAAATACAGGGAACAAACTGAAGGTTGATGGAGGTGGGGGGTTGGGGGGGCAGAAAAAATGGGTGATAGGCATTGAGGAGGGCACTCAATGCCCTGGAGCCTCAGGCTCCAGGCTCTGAGCTGTCAGCACAGAGCCTGTTGTGGGTCTCTAACTCATGAACTATGAGATCATGACCCCAGCTGACGTCTGATGCTCAACCAACTGAGCCACCCAGGTGCCCTGAGGCCTCTCACTTTCTACAATGAGGACATAGTTTGGAGGAGCTGTTTAACTTGCTGACATGTCATTCCCAGACATAAATGTTATGGTGGTATTATAAATATACCCCTCTATATTATTGCAAAAATCAAGTGTGCTACCTTCCATGTAAAATATGATATTTAAAAAGAGTCAATTGAGGCACCTGGGTGGCTCAGTCAGTTAAGTGTCTGACTCTTGATTTCAGCTCAGATCATGATCTCACAGTTTGTGAGATAGAGCCCCTCGTGGGGCTCACAGCGTAGAGACTGCTTGGGATTCTCTATCTCCTTCCTCTCTGCCCCTCCCCCACTCATGCCCCCCCCTCAAAAAAATAAACTTTTAAAAATAAACAAGTAAATAGACAATAAAATAAAATAAAATAAAAAGAGTCAATTGCCCTGCCTTCCCCCAACCCCCATCACCTTTTCTGTCACATCTGTTTCTTTGTAGTAAAATGAACCAGGTGACAGGGGGACTGCTGCATTAGGGAACTGAGTGCATGCAAATGTCCTCCAAATGGCTTGGGATAAATCTGTACTTCATGAAATTGAAGCACGATGATTGTAAAATAGAGTTTAAAGGGAACTAAATATCACCACTGAGAATGAGGCTGCACAATTGAGTCAAAACAACTCAAAATAACTAATCTAGTACAGACAATTCAATAATTAGTAATCCCACTTAAGGGGTAACTGTAGGCTATCCACAAGCGTTTTTACTTATGTTTTTAAGTTTTTCAAGGACTAACACTGATGGTCTTAAATTATTCAAATTCTATGTATTTATTTTAAAAACATTGAAAATTCTGAAAAAGAGTCCTTTGTTCCAAAAAGAGGTTGTCTTTCCCTTTTCAAATAAAGTGTCACATCTAAATAGTCAATTAACAAGAACATTAATGGTAGTTAATCAACTCATCGGAACTACTTCGTATCTTTTAGTGCTATTTTAGGATAAAGCAGAGGGAAGTGCAGAGTTGAGCGATCACCCAGGAATCTGCAGATTCAAAGCTTCTGTGTTCTCTTTAACAAAAATGATTATCAACATTTTCTCAATGACTGACTTCATTCTCATTGGACCCTTCTATTCTTAACCTCTCTGCCTTTCACTCTCTGTTTCACTCTTTCTCTCTGTTCTTACCTTGCTTTAGGGGAAAAAAAAAAACTCTATAATGAAAGGATGCCTAGTTTTCTGTTCCCTAATTGAAAACAAGAGTAAACAGATCAGTGGAGAGAGTTAGTGTGAGTAACAATTCCTGGGAGGGTTTTGTTGTTGTTGTTTGTTTAGTTGTTTTAAGTAAAACTATGGTACCTTTGGGCAAATCCCCATTTGATAAATGACAGCCTAGCTCATTGAAGATTCCTCTCTTCCAAGAAATTGATAGATAAGATTTCCTATGTTTTCTAAAGCATGTTATATTTTTTTCTACTTAACATTTTGTTTTTAGGTTCATCCTTGTTAATAGATATAGCTGTAATTAATTTGTTTTCACTGCTATGAAATATTCCCTTGTGTGACTGTATCACAGTGTAGTCATCCATTTTCTTTTTTTTTTTTTTCTGTATATATATTTTTTTATTTATATATGAAATTTATTGTCAAATTGGTTTCCATACAACACCCAGTGCTCATCCCAAAAGGTGCCCTCCTCAGTACACATCACCCACCCTCTCCTCCCTCCCACCCCCCATCAACCCTTAGTTTGTTCTCAGTTCTCAACAGTCTCTTATGCTTTGGCTCTCTCCCACTCTAACCTCTTTTTTTTTTTTTTTTGTTCCTTCCCCTCCCCCATGGGTTTCTGTTAAGTTTCTCAGGATCCACATAAGAGTGAAACCATATGGTATCTGTCTTTCTCTGTATGGCTTATTTCACTTAGCATCACACTCTCCAGTTCCATCCACGTTGCTACAAAAGGCCATATTTCATTTTTTCTCATTGCCACGTAGTACTCCATTGTGTATATAAACCACAATTTCTTTATCCATTCATCAGTTGATGGACATTTAGGCTCTTTCCATAATTTGGCTATTGTTGACAGTGCTGCTATGAACATTGGGGTACAAGTGCCCCTATGCATCAGTACTCCTGTGTCCCTTGGATAAATTCCTAGCAGTGCTATTGCTGGGTCATAGGGTAGGTCTATTTTTAATTTTCTGAGGAACCTCCACACTGCTTTCCAGAGCGGCTGCACCAATTTGCATTCCCACCAACAGTGCAAGAGGGTTCCCGTTTCTCCACATCCTCTCCAGCATCTATAGTCTCCTGATTTGTTCATTTTGGCCACTCTGACTGGCGTGAGGTGATATCTGAGTGTGGTTTTGATTTGTATTTCCCTGATAAGGAGCGACGCTGAACATCTTTTCATGTGCCTGTTGGCCATCCGGATGTCTTCTTTAGAGAAGTGTCTATTCATGTTTTCTGCCCATTTCTTCACTGGGTTATTTGCTTTTCGGGTATGGAGTTTGGTGAACTCTTGATAGATTTTGGATACTAGCCCTTTGTCCGATATGTCATTTGCAAATATCTTTTCCCATTCCGTTGGTTGCCTTTTAGTTTTGTTGGTTGTTTCCTTTGCTGTGCAGAAGCTTTTGATCTTCATAAGGTCCCAGGAATTCACTTTTGCTTTTAATTCCCTTGCCTTTGGGGATGTGTCGAGTAAGAGATTGCTACGGCTGAGGTCAGAGAGGTCTTTTCCTGCTTTCTCCTCTAAGGTTTTGATGGTTTCCTGTCTCACATTCAGGTCCTTTATCCATTTTGAGTTTATTTTTGTGAATGGTGTGAGAAAGTGGTCTAGTTTCAACCTTCTGCATGTTGCTGTCCAGTTCTCCCAGCACCATTTGTTAAAGAGACTGTCTTTTTTCCATTGGATGTTCTTTCCTGCTTTGTCAAAGATGAGTTGGCCATACGTTTGTGGGTCTAGTTCTGGGGTTTCTATTCTATTCCATTGGTCTATGTGTCTGTTTTTGTGCCAATACCATGCTGTCTTGATGAGTCATCCATTTTCAAGTTAATGAAACTTTAGGTTGTTTCTCATTTTTTGCTTTTATTGGCAAGGCTGCAAAGACTTTCTGATATATGCCTCCTCGTGCACAAGTTGGTTTTCCCAATGCTTGGGACATGATTTCCTCTATCTATATTAATGGTACCAAATTGATCTCCAGTGTGGTCCCACTGACATACTTTTACTCTTGATGTTCAGGAGGGAATAGAGACCAGTGTGTGAGTGTATTGTCCTTTGTGAGTTGCTTCTATAATGAACACCAGTCAAGAAGATAACACAGAAGGATGGACTTCAAAGGGCAAGACAAATGCTCTATTATGGATAATTGTGTAAGTAACGCAATTAAATATATAACCTAATTGTAAAGACAGTTTTGGATATCCATGGTGGTAGGCATAAAACACTGGGTAAATATGAGCTAGACTCATCACATTAGCTTTTCAGCAGTTGTATTATGCTCCTCCTAAAAGTATTTCTGCTTTTTGTTTATGGGTCTATGGCTTATTTACTTTTACATTATTTAATATCTTTCTGTATCAATCAGGCCTTTGCCTAATTTCTTCTACTAGGGTCATAATTTCAAGACCTTGGAATTATGGAAATTCCTATTGTATGGTCAGAATCAACAACACTTTTTGAATTTAATAGATATTTATTGAACACCTATTAAGTGCTACTTGTCTAGGCCCTGAAGATTTGGCGGTGAGCAAGACAGACATGTGCCTTTCACATACAGAGCTTATAGTTCAGTGGTGGGGGGAGTGGGGAGGAGGAGGCAGTTAAAAAGAGAACACAACAATTTCAAACAGTGTGAAGTATGTGAAGGAAATTAAAACAGTGATTTCTGGGGCGCCTGGGTGGCGCAGTCGGTTAAGCGTCCGACTTCAGCCAGGTCACGATCTCGCGGTCCGGGAGTTCGAGCCCCGCGTCAGGCCCTGGGCTGATGGCTCAGAGCCTGGGGCCTGTTTCCGATTCTGTGTCTCCCTCTCTCTGCCCCTCCCCCGTTCATGCTCTGTCTCTCTCTGTCCCAAAAATAAATAAACGTTGAAAAAAAAAAAATTAAAAAAAAAAAAAAACAGTGATTTCGGAGTCTGGAGCTCATTGGCAACATATTTATTATGAACACTTTCCCTGTACCAATGACATGACACCATTTCTAACCAGTTTTGTGCAGTGTACAAGGTACTAGAGAATAGAGGCTTTCGCTTTTGAACTTGACTTGAGATGGCCTAACAATATTATTCATATGAGGGCTTTTGATATTATCATCTGATCTGATCATATCAGGATAATTGTTATCCCAGTAATTTTATATTTATTATGTGATAGATAAACAAGGTAGATATTTCAAGGAAGAAATGTATAATTCCAGCAGAAGAGATCACACACCACACATGAAAAATAACCAGAACATAAGGTAGTGATCGGTGGCTATCTAATGGGTAGTGCATATCCTGATAACTAAAGGCATTCAGGAAAACACTTTGGGGTTGTCCCTAGAGAATTCCACAAAGTGTGATTTAGGCTTGACAATTGATTGCAGTTTGACATTGAGATTGTCAACTTGGATCTGTGTGGCATTATAATTCTATATGGAATTAATTCATTTATTCTAATAGCTTTTCTCTTCTTGCCCCAGATTCCATTCTGAATTAATTGGACTTCCATCTGGCATCTGCTTATTAGGCCTGATCTCGTGCCTGGAATGAATGGCCTTCCATTGTTCTTTCTGGCCTCTTCCTACCTTCTGGTTTCTTTACTTCTATTACAGGTGGGTGGGTCTGGCATTCTTCTGTTCCCCAAATCACCTGCACACTGCCCAGTTTGTCCTAAAGTGGCCTTTGCCTTCTTCCTTTTACTTGCCATAGTGACAATCAATGTGTAGAAAAGGAAAACAAAATCATAGTGATTTTCTCTGGCTCAGAAAAAAAAATCTGTTGGCAGCAATCTTCTTTCAGAGTTCCATTCTCAACAGCTACCTTGACAAGTTTCCTTCAATTTCATTTTGTTTTGGTTTAAAGTAAAGCAGAAGCGAAATAAAAGGACCAACAAGTTTTATTGCCCTGACAATTCAGAAGCACACTTTATGAGTGAGAAGGTGAGTTTGGAAGTCAATCTAAGGAAAAATGAAAAGATAGGGAGGGATATGTTAGAGATTCCACATAAAGGAAAAAGGATGAAGGAGATTGTGAGCAGAATAGAAGATACAGACTTCTTAATAATAGCAACTTAGAAATATAGGGCCTGATGCAGTAGCATCCAAGATTTTTCTAAAAGAACTGTGAAGACCTTTCAGCATAAGACTGCCTCAGGAACTCACTTTTCAAGAAAAAAAAAAACAATAACATAGGTTCTCATTTATTTACTCAATATATTTATGAAATCTGGGCAATACAGCCATCGTTGCAAAACTGATACAAAGAGCTGAATTTCTGCTGTTGAACAGTCTGTGGTCCAGAGCAGGGACAGATGTTCAGACAAACCATGATGGTAGACTATGATCACTAGTGGAGGCACTTCTGAGGTGGGTGAGGGAACGTGGAAGCAGGATCTATTTAAGTTTTCTCTGGGTAATTAACGTCTTACCTCTAGGGTGGCTTTAGAAACTTTTGCCATGTTTTCCATTTTACATTATAATTTAAATTTCAAAGTTAGGTTCATTGATCCTCACTCAAACTTAAAAAAAAATTTTTTGCCACAAAATGTGATCCATTTGCTTTTCCTTTCCTTCACCCTTCTTAATTCTTCTGTTCCTTTTCACAGCTGCTTTCCACCTTATTCTGATTTGTCTCCTTAGATCTCTCACTCCTTTCTCCTGGCTTTATGTTCTAGGAGACAGAGACAGAGTGTCAACCGTGTTTTCTATTTCACTGCTCTTCTCTACCCAACTATAGTGCCTAGTGCAGGCACTATAGTGCCTAGTGCCGGAAGTTTCTAAAGCCACCCCAGAGAGAAGGTGTTATTGCAATGCTATCTTCTTATGGATTTCAGAAAGAAATCAAGGGAACTGATTAAACAGAGAATGTGTTTGTACTGTGGGATCACCTCCCTGAGAATCAGTGGGAAGTAAATTACAGGAAGGAATCCTGCCGGGAAAGTTGTTCCTGATTAGACATCACTCTCACTGACCGCTCAAAGGAAAGCCCAGTGCTCAGCAGTGGTACATTTTGACACAAAGCACAGGAACCATGTGAACTATTGCTGAAGGAAAAATAACCTGTTAAAGGAACTGGATTGGGATTCTATTTTAGCAAGGACAGGAAGCCTAATGATTAATTTACAGGTTGATATTTTTGAAGGGAAATACAAACTCATCAAGTGGGAAAATACTGCTTTCTAAGCAGAAGCCCCCTGTGGGTATAGTGATATATATATGTATATGTGTATGTATATGCATATGTATATGTATATGTATATATTATAAATAATCATTTACTTTTAATTGTTCTCAGTATAATATTCTTATATAAATAAGTACTGCTATAAGAAATTTACAAAATAAAATGTTAAATTTCCACTCTATTCTTCCCCTCCAAGGTAATTTTCATTAACTGGTATGTATCATTCCTGTTTTTCATTTCTCCATATATGCATATATAATGAACTTTAAAAATATGTAGGGATGAGATTATAATAAATTTATATTGCTCTGCTATTTTTTTTTCACTTAACATCCTTTGTTTAGATTACCAAGCTAGAGATAGAAATTTAACTATACTAGACAATGTATGAAGATTTGTACTGAATAAATTCAAATTCAAAGCAGAGTTACCTGGGTTAAATTCTCTGTTCTGTTGGGCCTGTTTTCAAAGAGGCAATTGAGCCTCATATGGGAAACTCATTTGATGTTTGATATTGGAAATAACTTAAAACATGAGCAGAGAACGGTTAATCATGGAACCTGATACAGAATAAGCACTTAATAAATTCTTGCTCAATTGAATTCTGTTAATTTCCCTTACTCTGCTGTTATAAGTAAATAGTAGAATTCTCTTAATCTATCTCTATATTGTAAGATATCTTCCAAGCATCTCAGTCTATCTTATTTTATCAATTAGTCTATAAATATTCATTGATTGTTTACTGTAGTCAGTCAACAAAACTCACCCACTATGAGGAGTCTTTTCTATATCAGAATTTTTGAAGGTGGGAAGTCATTCTCAAATCAATAATAAGATCAATAATAATAAACTGTTACATGTAGAGAGTACTTTGCTGTTTTCAAGACACTTTCACATGCCTCATCCCATTTAACGCTCACAACAGCTTTGGGAGTCTGGTATCATTCTCATCTTATAGAAAAAGAAAGAGAAGCTCTGATAGTAATTGACCATCCCAAGCCAATGAACACAGAAAAGTGAAAAAACTGAGACTCAAACTTCTTTACCTCAAATTCAGGGCTCCTCTGGTATATTTCGTCTTGTACAAAAGTTACTACCCTGTGGGACAAGCTCATTAAAAAAAATCAATTCACATCTGAAGAGCTGTTTATATAAAGTGGGAAAGATGGTCACTGTTGGCATCAAAAATAACAATTTAGTACATTATGAGGATACATGTACATTCAACCAGCACTATATCAAACCCCCTGGTTATCAACATATGTTCTTTTGACCAGGAGTATCAGCATCCCCTGGAAACTTGCTAGAAAAGCAAGGCCCCTTAGACCTATTGAATCAGGATCTGTTTGGGCACTAGAAATCTGGTTTTAATAAACCCTCTGGGCTATTCTAATGCACATTAAAACTTGAGAACCATAGTTCTATCCAGTGAATTGAAGGAAGATAAATAAATTGCTATTCAAATCCAAGCAACAACCTGTTTGAACCTTCCTGCTGAAATATATTCCTATTGAGGTCCAAAGATATACCTTCTACAGAGATCAAAGGACACCTTTCCCCCTTGAAATACAAGCAGCTGCTCTCTGGTATAGGTCAGAGCTTATTGCTTCCAGGTATAGTAGTAGGATTTCATTTCCCTTAATGTATTTGTATTCTTGATATTGTGAAAACTTTTTTGAAGCTTCCTTAATATATTTCTCTATTAATTCCCATTTCCCACATGAGGGTATGAGATACTTTTGTGCCTTTTACTGATTTATTTAACAATGCAAGCTTAAAACAAAAGAGGAAAACAAGAACAATAATAATAAAATTCCACAAATCTGGAATACACATTGGATGAAAACAATGGCAAGCAAGATGGTTACTTTTTGAAGAGTGTTATGGACTGAATGTTTGTGTTTCCACCGAATTCATATGTTGTGATGCTACCCAATAAGGTGATGGTATTAGGAAGTGGGAACTGTGGAAGGTAATTAGGATTAGATGAGGTCATGAGGATGGGGTCTTCACGAATGAGATTAGTGCCCAGGAGAAAGCCTGCCTCCCCTCTGCTGTATGCCATGTTCAGATTTAAGAAGTTGACGGTCTGCAACCTGGAACAGGGTCCTCACCAGAACTTGACCAGACTGGCTGGCACTCTGATCTCAGAGGATTTCCAGCCACTGGAACTGTGAGAAATAAATTTTTGTTGCTTAAAAGTCACCTAGTCTATGGTAATTTGTTACAGCAACCCAAAGTGACCGAGACAACAACTAACTCATAAACACATACTTAAAGTGAGTGGAGAGGAGCATAAAATATAAGAGGGTCAGGTCAGACTTAGGCTACTGTTTAAAACTTTTTAAAGTGTCCTCACATCATGTTATGATTTGAGCTATTCTTTAACGTGATTTACTGCAACAGAGACCTGAGATTTTATTCACATCATTCTTGTGTTGCTTAGCATCTACTTCAGGGAATTTTGGGATTCTCCTAGATACTCAATCATCACCCTAATGTGGAAATAATACAGGGGAAAGAGTCCATTGATAATTGTTTCTATTAAGTTAGAAGAATTTCAGCTTACTGTATGAAAAGATTTGTCACCCAAAGAAAATATTGTTGAGTGAACTAAAGAACAAATCTACAGAAGCAGGGTTTTGAGTGCCACGCATATTTTTTTCCTATGGAAATGAACTGCCAACTGTGTGCGGTCTATAACAACTTTTAATTAAAAATTACTAAACCGTATTTTTTTAAAGCATTTTTAGGTTCACAGTAAAACTGAGGAAAAAGTACAGAGAGTTTCCTCATACTTCTTGGTCCCACACATGCACAAATTGCCTGATAATCCATATCCTGCACCACAGTGGTACACTTATTACAATTGATGTACCCATATTGACACATCATAATCACCCAGAGTTCATAGTTTACATTAGGGTTCACTCTTGGTACATTCTAGGAGTTTGGACAAATGTATGCAACACTCATCCACCATTGTAGTATCATACAGAATAGTTTTACAGTCCCCCAAATCCTCTGTGCTCTGTTTATTCCTCCCCCCTCCCCCCCACCAAACCCTGGCAACCATTGAACTTTTTACCCTCTCTGACGTTTTATCTTTATCAGAATGTCACATAGTTGGAATCATATACTAGGTACCATTTCACATTGGCTTCTGTCACTTAGTAATAGGCATGTATGTTTCCTTCACATCTTTTCTTGGCTTGATGGCTCATTTCATTTTACCACTGGTAACATTCCATTGTCTGGATGGGCCAGTTTCTTTATCCATTCACCCACCAAAGTGCACTTCAATGTCATCTTGGCTACTTCCAAGTTTTGACAATTAGGAAGAAAGCTGCTATAAATGCCGGGTGCAGATTTGTGTGGACCTAAGTCTTTAATTCATTCCTATTGTTCCACAGCCACACCAGCATCTGTTGTAATAAGTGCACAGTGATATCTCACTTTTTTAAAAAAAAATTTGCAATCCCTGATGACATAGGATGTTGAACATCTTTGCGAATGCTAACTTGCCATCTGAATATTTCTTTGGATGAGTATCTGTTCAGGTGCTTTCTATTTCTTAATTGGGTTGTTGATCACCTTATTGTTGAGTTCTTAAGAGTTCTTTTTATATTTTAGGTAACAGTGTTTCATCAGGCGTGTCTTTTGCGTATACTTTCTCCCAGTTTGTGACTTGTCTTCTTATTCTCATGCCGTTACCTTTCACAGAGAACAGGTTTTTAATTTTAATAAAGTCCAGCTTATCAGTGGTTTTTTTTTCCCATAGTTGATGCCTTTGTGTTGTATCTGAGATGTTATCATGATACCAGAATTCCTTCAGCTCTTCTCTTATAGTATCTTCTAGGCGTTTTATAGTTTTGCATTTTACATTTAGGTTTATGATACATTTTGAGTTAATTTCTATAAAGGATGTAAGATCTGTGTTTAGGTTCAATTTTTCCACGTAGATGTCTAACTGTTCTTGCACCATCTGTTGAAAAGACTATTTTTGCTCTGTTGTGTTGTCTTTACCCCTTTGTCAAAGATCAGTTGACTATTTTTTATGGGTCTATTTCTGGTCTCTCTATTCTTTGCTATTGGTCTACTCAACCATTCCTTCACCAATACCACACTGTTTTCATTACTGTAGCTTGATGGTCAGTCTTGAGCAAGTTATTTATTTTGAAGATGGGTAGTGCAGTCTTGCAACATTGTTCTTCTCTTTCCATATTGAGTTGGCTATTCTGGGTCTTTTACCTTTCCATAGAATACATTTGTTGAGATCCACAAATTAACCTGCTAGGAACTTACTGAGATTGCATTGAATATATAAATTAGGTTGGGAAGTACTGACAGCTTGACAATGTTGACTCTTCCTATCCACGAAGGCTACTGAGCCAGTATTCCATACCTGGGGTATGTCCCACTTGGTAGTGGCGCATAATTCTTTTTATACGTTGCTGGATTTGATTTGTTAACATACTGTTAAGGACTTTTGCATCTATGTTCGTGGGAGATATTGTTCTATCAAGGTTTTTTTTCCTTCTAATGTCTTTATCTGGTTTTGGTGTTAGGATAATGTTACCCTCAAAGAATAAGTCAGAAAATATTCTCTCTGCTTCTATTTTCTGGAAAAGATTGCAGAGAATTGGTATAATTTCTTCCTGAAATGTGCAGTAAATTAAAGAGTAAACCCAGGTGGGGTTCTGTTTTTGAAGGTTATTAATTATCACTTCAATTTATATAAAAGACATAATTCTATTCTGATTGTGTGTGTGTGTGTGTGTGTGTGTGTGTGTGTTAGCAGATTGTATTTTTTATGGATTTGGTCAGTTTAATCTAGACATTTGTGGGGACAGAGTTGTTCATAATATTCCTCTATTATTCTTTTGATGTCCATGAGATCTGTAGGGATGACCCCTCTTTCATTTCTGATATTAATGATTTGTATATTCTTTTTTTCTTAGTTACCCTGCTAAAGGCCTATCAATTTTACTGTGATTTCAAAGAACCCATGTTTAGTTTTGTCATGCCCTGTTTTCAATTTCATTGGTTTCTGTTCTAATTTTTATTCTTTCTTTTCTTCTATTTACTTTGGACTTCTTGCCCTTTCTTTTCTAGTTTCTTAAGGAATAAGCTTTGATTATTGATTTTAAATCTTCTTTCATTTCTAATATATACATTCAATGCTACAAATTTCCCTCTCATACTGTTCCTCTGAATGCCACAGATTTTGAAAAGTTGTATATTTTCATTTCCATTAGTTCAAAATATTTAAAAAATTTTCCTGAGATTTCTTCTCTGACCTATGTATTAGTTCAGAAGTAAGTGTTGTTAAACAACAAAAATTCTAAAAGATATATGCACCCCTATATGTATTGCAGCATTACTTACAATAGCCAAGACATGGAAACAACTCAAGTGCCCATCTGTAGATGAATAGATTAAAAAAAAAAAAAAGATGTGATATATATACACGCTGGAATATTACTTAGCCATAAAAAAGAATGAAATCTTGCCATTTGCCACAACATGAATGGACCTACAGGGTATAGTGCTAAGTGAAATAAGTCAGAGAAAAACAAATACCATATAATTTAACTCATATATGTAATTTAAGAAACAAACTTAACAAAGAAAAAAAAAGACAAACAATAAAACCCAGACTCTTAGCTATAGAGAACTGGTGGTTGCCAGAGGGGACGTGGGTGAGGGAGATGGTTGAAATAAATCAAGATTAACAGTACACTTATCTTGATGAGCACTGAGAAATGCACAGAATTGCTGAATTATTGTTATATTGTACACTTGAAACTAATGTAACACTGTACGTTATTTATACTTCAATCTAAAAAAAAGGATGTGTGTTGTTAATCTCCAAGTATTTCTAGTTTACTTCCACTGTGATCTAAGAGAACGCATTGTATGGTTTCTACTTTTTTAAATGTCTTAAGGTGTGTTTTATGGCCCAGAATGTAGTCTATCTGGAAAAATATGCCATGTGAGCTTGAGAAGAGCTCTGCTGTTGTTGGGATGAAGTATTTCATAGGTGCCAATTACATCCAGTTGATCTATGGTTCTCTTCAGCTCATTTATGTCCTTACTGATTTTCTGTCTTCTGGATCTGTCCATTTCTGATAGCAGGATGTTAAAGTCTCCAACAATTGTAGTGAATCCATGTATTTTTCCTCACAGTTCTATCAGTTTTCACCTCACATATTTTGACACTCTGTTGTTAGGTGTATGTACATTATGGATTGTTATATCTTTTGGGGATATTGACTCCTTTATCACTATGTGAAGTTTCTCTTTATCCCTGATAACTTTTCCTTGCTCTGAAGTCTTTCTGTCTGAAATCAATGTATCTACTCTGCTTGTTTTGATTAGTGCTAGCATGGTATATCTTTCTTCATTCCTTTTCTTTTAGTTTCTATACGCATTTGTATTTAAAGTGAGTTTCTTGGGTGCCTGGGTGGCTCGGTTCATTAAGCATCCAACTGGATTTCAGCTCAGGTCATGATCTCATGATTTGTGGGTTCAGGCCCTGCATCTGGCTCTGCACTGACAGCATGCAACCTGCTTAAGATTCTCTCTCCCTCTCTCTCACCCCTCCTCTGCTTGTGCTCTTTTTCTCTAAATAAATAAATAAATAAATAAATAAATAAATTTGAGTTTCTTGTAGGAAACATAACTAGGTCTTGTTTTTTTGGTCCATTCTGACAACGTCTTCTAACTGATGTACTCAGATAGATAGGGCCTTTAAAGTGATTATTAATATAGTTGGATTAATATCTATCATATTTGCTACTATTTTCTTTATATTGCTTTTGTTATTTGTTCCCATTTTTTTCTTCCTCATTTCTTCTTTTTTTTTTTTTTTTATTTTTTTATTTTTTAAAATTTTTTTTTTCAACGTTTATTTATTTTTGGGACAGAGAGAGACAGAGCATGAACGGGGGAGGGGCAGAGAGAGAGGGAGACACAGAATCGGAAACAGGCTCCAGGCTCCGAGCCATCAGCCCAGAGCCTGACACGGGGCTCGAACTCACGGACCGCGAGATCGTGACCTGGCTGAAGTCGGACGCTTAACCGACTGCGCCACCCAGGCGCCCCATCTCATTTCTTCTTTTATTTGCTTTGGTGGTTGTTTCAGAGTTTGCAATATACCTAGTCCAAGTCCACTTTCAAATATCATTATACTACTTCACGGGTATTGAAAGTACCTCTTAATTCTTCTCTCATCCCTTGTTTTTCAGCTTGGGGAGTTTCTACTGTCAAATCTTCAATCTCAGAAATTCTTCCCTCAGCCATGTGTAGTCTGCTAATGAGTTCATTAAAGGCATTATTCATTTATGTGTCTGAATTTTTAATTTCTAGCATTTCTTACTGATTCTTTCTTAGACTTTTCATCTCTTACATTACCAGTCTGTTCTTACATATTGTCTACTTTTTCCAGTAATGTCCTTAGCCTATTAATCATAATTAAAAAAAAAAACTCTTGGTGTGATAATTCCAACAATTCTGACATATCTGAGTCTGATTCTGATCCTTGTTCAGTCTCTCCAAACATTACTTATGCTTTTATTGTGCCTTGTAACTTTTTGTTGGAATTTGGACATGAGTAAATAAGCCATGGGTAAATAAGCCATCAATAATATAATGACAAGGTGTAGGGAGAGAGGAAGTATTCTATAATCATATGATTAGTTCTTAGTCATTGGTGAGTCTGTGCCCCTGGACTGTGAACTTCACCAGTGTTTCTCACCAGGGTTTCTCAATCCCCTACCCCCTCAGGTGTATGAGGATGGCTAGAGGGGGCTGGTGTTGGCTGTTTCCCTTCCTCCTGTTAGGTTAGGCTCTTATAAAAAAAAGTCCAGTGGTTCACGCTTTGGTAAAACCATGTTTCCTGAGGGTAGGCCTTGTTAAGGACAAGACGCTCTAGTTTATTTCAAAGTGGTTTATTTTCCTCTTCCCCGGATGAAAGTAAAAGAAGATTTTTCTTAGATATTCAGCAATTCACCCATTACAGTTCAGGTTTTCCTACCCTAGCACTAGTTCCTATAACGTTTCTGCTTTGGGATTTCTGCTCTGGTAAGTTGTGTATCTCTGTCTCCTCCTGTCTGTTTTTCCAGTTTGGGGGGCAATAGTTTGTCTTGTGACCTTACTTCTCTGTTGGATCTAGGAAGAGTTGATTTTTGCATGTTCAGCTCCTTGTTAAAATGGAGTAGTGACTTCTAACCCACTGCATGCCAGACCAGAAACTCTGTGTTTTCTTTGCAGATAAATAAATTACAAGGTAACATTGAATTGTTTGCTTTTCCTTCATACTGAATGGTATTTCACAAAGGCAGCTGGTGACATAAAGCTATATATCTGAATAAAATTATAACAATGGAAAATCTGTATCATACAACATAGCATAATATAACCATGTTGCTACTCGGAAAAAGATTAATCACTAATTGCAGTACAATTTTTAATTAAAAAAGGTGGGAACTAGAAAAAAAATTAAGGATGTTCAGTAAGCTAGTGATCAAAGCCAAACATTAAATTAAAATGTTTTCTATGAAAATATGAATCTGCTTATGCAGATTATCCCACTGAATTATTCCACCATCTGCAGAATTCATGCCTTTTTGTTTGACTCATTTGTTACAAGTAGCTTATCAACAATGGCTCCCACTATTAACATAAATAAGAGATTCTTAGATGACTATAGGAGAGACAATTGGAAAGTCATATCCTGTTAGAAAAATTAAAGAAACCAGCATTATGTGTTCATGCTATGTATTACAGTATCAATGGGACTGTGCCCTTAAGAAATCCAGCTGTATTCCAAAAAAAAGCAGTAAATGTTAATTGTATCATGGAGGATATTGAAACACTTGAAGATGCTCTTTTTTGTTGATCTAGTTATAATTTTAAATTTTTTTTTCAACGTTTATTTATTTTTGGAACAGAGAGAGACAGAGCATGAACGGGGGAGGGGCAGAGAGAGAGGGAGACACAGAATGAGAAACAGGCTCCAGGCTCTGAGCCATCAGCCCAGAGCCTGACGCAGGGCTCGAACTCACGGACCGCGAGATCGTGACCTGGCTGAAGTCGGACGCTTAACCGACTGCGCCACCCAGGCGCCCCTCTAGTTATAATTTTAATGCAAAATATGCATAAAGACAGAAGCCTATTCAGTGAATAATCTGTACTGCTGTCTGTGGTCAGATATACTGCTATTGAGAAAACATAAAAATCACATTTTTATTTAAAACATATTACCAAACATGTCTTTAAAGATTTAATATTCAAAATATGTTGCCTGTATTGTACATCAGCAGACACACTAACCTTCAGCTTTTATTTATATGATAATGAATTATTCAGAGAAGATACGGGCAAGCTTTCCTAAATGAAGTATCCACTGTTGATTCTTGTGATCTATGTCTCTTAGGTTTGAGGCAATAATATGAGCACACAAAAGGCATCAAGAAGATTTTTGTCTATATATCTTTATATCTATCCATCTATTTAGTTATTCAAGTAGTTATCTAACATCTATCTTTGTACATATATTGAGATGTTAGAAATGAAAATTCCTCTTTAAGGTTCCAAATGCCCCTCTACTGAGAATGACTCTATAAGTTCTCATCACTTCAATGTGAATTACCTTTAAGAGGCACCTGGCTGACTTAATAGAGCTTGTGACTCTTGATCTCAGGGTTGCAAGTTTGGGCCCACATTGGATATAGAGATCACTAAAAAAGTAATAAAATAAAGTAAATAATGTAAATTACCTTTGGGGAAGCTAAAACTGGGATTCATACTGGAGACTTTGGATAGCCAGAATTTCATGTGAAGCCAAAGGAAACTAGAAACCAGGAAAAAAGACTACCACGTGCAGAGACAAGAGAGAAAAGAATTTGAAGTGTGTTAAAAATGAAATTTATCCTATTCAGATTCCTAAATGAAGCAAATCTTTCCCTGGGAGCACTAAAATTTCTCCCAAGTGCTGCCTTCAGTGTGATCCCTGTTGACAGATGGCTGCTATCCCTTCTAGATCAACAGGAAGGATGGTGTACTGTAGTTTATGAAAGGAAAATTTGCTTTTCAAAATGGCTGATGGTTGTACTATTGCTAGGGGTCAAGCTAGGGTTTATTTGATCATTGGAGGATCCAGTGTTGTCAGCATTCAATGGAAGGCTCAAGTTAGAGGCCATTTTGGAGAGATCAAGTAATGTGCTTTGAAGCTTACAAAGACCCTCTGCTGTAGTTAGTGAGTCCAAGATTTCTGGGGGGAATCTAAATTTACAACAGCTCTGGTGGGCCCCCATTATCAGAAGTAGAGAGAATAGGAAGTTTGTGTGAGATTTATGCCTGCTATTACTAACATATTTTGTTCATAAATATGTTTCATTAATAGCAACAGATGGACTTGTAGAAAAGTCGTTAAATGTAGACATAAAATCGTGTTCCATATAGCTCAGTTCAGCAGACTTCGTCACATCAGAAGAATGTCAAACAACAAAAGTTAAACAGGATGGAGGAACATAAGGCAGGAAAACACTACATCAAGAATAATGGGAGATTGTTAACCCCTCCAGGGATCAAATCAAGTAGAGACCAAATCAAACTATTTTTTTAAAAATTGAATTTAAAATTGTACAATTAGCTTTAGGGTTCCCTCCCTCCTCCAAACATCTGGTTGTTAGTGTCCTTTTGATTTCGTCAACTCTCCAGGAGAAGAGTGAAAAAAAGCATATGCCTGCTATCCAGAGGCTAAAAAATTTGGTTAATCAGGATGGTCTGAACTACAGTTCATATATGGTCATATCAGACAGTACCACACACAGAAAGGGGTTTGTAAGCAGACTGTCAGCAATCCTATTCTTGGATGCAAAGGATTATAAGCCTAGCACAGAGTAAATAGTCAGTTTTGCTTACATTTACAGAAGGCTGGACAAAAGGCTGCAGACAATATACGCAACAAACTAGATTAAATCCTCAACTCACGACAAGAGGGTCTTATATGTTGAAAGATAAAAGGGGATTTGTAACTCTGTACTTCAACTTTTCCAGTAATCAGGAACAAGGGTATGTTTGTCCACATTTTGTTAATATATACATCTGTGGACATTAACATAAACATTTTTTAGGTGACCTATACACAGAAAATAAAGTGCACACCTATGATTTTAAAGTGGCCTCTTCACTCTGGAAAACAGTGTGGAGGTTCCTCAGAAAATTAAAAATAGACCTACCCTATGACCCAGCAGTAGCACTGCTAGGAATTTACCCAAGGGATACATGAGTACTGATGCATAGGGGCACTTGTACCCCAGTGTTTATAGCAACACTCTCAACAATAGCCAAATTATGGAAAGAGCCGAAATGTCCATCAACTGATGAATGGATAAAGAAATTGTGGTTTATATACACAATGGAGTACTACATGGCAATGAGAAAGAACGAAATATGGCCCTTTGTAGCAACGTGGATGGAACTGGAGAGTGTGATGCTAAGTGAAATAAGCCATACAGAGAAAGACAGATACCATATGGTTTCACTCTTATGTGGATCCTGAGAAACTTAACAGAAACCCATGGGGGAGGGGAAGGAAAAAAAAAAAAAAAAAAAGAGGTTAGAGTGAGAGAGAGCCAAAGCATAAGAGACTCTTAAAAACTGAGAACAGGGGCGCCTGGGTGGCGCAGTCGGTTAAGCGTCCGACTTCAGCCAGGTCACGATCTCGCGGTCCGTGAGTTCGAGCCCCGCGTCAGGCTCTGGGCTGATGGCTCAGAGCCTGGAGCCTGTTTCCGATTCTGTGTCTCCCTCTCTCTCTGCCCCTCCCCCGTTCAAGCTCTGTCTCTCTCTGTCCCAAAAAAAATAAATAAACGTTAAAAAAATTTAAAAAAAAAATTGTTTAAAAAAAAACTGAGAACAAACTGAGGGTTGATGGGGGGTGGGAGGGAGGGGAGTGTGGGGGATGGGTATTGAGGAGGGCACCTTTTGGGATGAGCACTGGGTGTTGTATGGAAACCAATTTGACAATAAATTTCATATATTGAAAAAAAAATAAAAAAGTGGCCTCTTCAAATGGGTAAAGACATCCAATTTTCATTAACAGTGCGAAGAAAAACTTTTCTTCTCTAGTTTCAATTGTAAAGCATTACTTTAATATTTAAATAGTGGCTATTTTCAACTACCATAATGAAATGGTACCATTTTTTCCTCTTCTAGTTTTCCAGACATATCGAAAGTTAATTTTATTGCTTAAATATTTTAACATCCTGAAGTTCTTAAGAACCAGTTGGCATAACATTACTTCAGCCTGAGTGAGGAAGTCTCTGATTTTCAGAATTGTGTCCCAAACATGTTGTGGGAATGTTATTTTATTAGTTTAACACCTCAGAAATACGTTTCTCTGAGAACATAATTTTGAAGATTATTAAATTTGGCAAAACTTTCCAGCAAAATCCACTGTATGAGAAATTGCACATTAACTTGTATATGAAACTTAATACTTGAGGATAATATTCTGTCTGTAAATAGCACATTAATTCCCTCACATCAGAGATGCTGTTATGATCTATGGGGTGTATTTGTTCTTTTAGGCAACTGATGCGCCACAATAAATTACATAGTAATGTACTATGTAAAATAGAAGAGTTAAGTCTTTCTAGTAAGCCAACAATAAACACCCCAAAAGTGTTTATTCATCTATATACATTATTAAAGTGTGCTTATTTTCTAAAAAAATAGTTTCTGATAATGAAGATTTTTTTTAATTTGTAAGAAAATAAGCTTTAAAAAATTTTTTAACAATATTTATTTATTTATTTGAGAGGCAGAGAGAGAGAGCGAGCATGAATGTAGGAGGGGCAGAGAGAGAGAGGGAGACACAGAATCTGAAACAGGCTCCAGGCTCTGAGCTGTCCGCACAGAGCCGGACGCGGGGCTTGAACCCACAAACCATGAGATCATGACCTGAGCCGACGTTAGACGCACCGACTGAGCCACCCCAGGCACTCCTAAGAAAATAAGCTTCTTGAACAAGCCATCCATTGGACAAGAAAATTCTGAAAAGAAAAAAAAAAAAAACATAAGAATTACATTTACATGGAAAAGCAAATGAACTATAAATGTGTTTCAGGAAGTGCCTTAATCTGACTGAATGTAGCATATGAAATATTTTTTAGTTTCCCAACTGGGTATGGATTTTTATGTTTCTAATTAAAATAAACCTTAAAAGATAAAATGAAATAAGTTACTACTGCAAATATTTAGTGAAAGGGCTTAACTTTATAGAGTGGCAATATTGGAAGTTAAAGTGGGCATAGAGCTTTTGGATCCCTGATTGTATTCCAGAATCCCACCCTCTTCTAATACTATTGTGCAGACCGACCATAGCTTCCCTAGAGATATGGAGGTTTGTTTTGGAATAGAATTTGGGAAAGAAAGGACTGTGAACTCAAGTTTTATGATCATTTCTTATTATATCTTCATATTGAAAATGCTTAGCTATGGAACACTGACATCCCATGTACATTTTATTCATTCATTCAACAACTGGTTGTTGTGTGCACCTAAAAAGACTTACTATTTTAGGTACTGGAAATAGGTCAATGAAGAGAGCAAATAAAAATCGCAATGTGCCTTATGGATCTTATATTATTACACTAAGTGTTACTGTACTCAATATCTTTTGAAGGAAGGCTTATTGAATAAGAAGTGAAGGAACAGCCACTTGGAAAAGCCAGAAAAAAGCATTTTGAAATTTTGTAATTATGATCATTTTCCTATTATCACTCTAAGGAAATTAAGGAGTGTCAATTGTGAGTATACAAATTTTTTTTGGTTAAATAATATTTTGAAGAAACGTAGCCATCTACCCATCTGCATTTAGGTTAAAAGCTATGTTTCAAAAGTTCTGTCACACACACACACACACACACACACACACACACACACACACACAAAATGTTTAAGCATATTATAATAACGTATCTTCTTTCCTAGGAAAATTTTTAAGTGTAATCAGAATCTGGTAACAGTTGCTCCTAGATTAGGAGCTAATATCATATCTCTATGGTCTGTAAGAGTCTGTAAGTAAATTCATCTTTATTGGAGGAGATAGCTTAGAACAGCAGGAGGACAGGTAAAAGAGTGTCCCGCTTGTCTGTTGGTGCCAGGTGGTATTCTTAAGATTAAAGGTCTTAAATTATTCATTCATAGTGTTACAAACTGACTGTCATAGGCCATTCACCGTATCTACTCTAAAGAACAGTTCGGAAGTAGACAAATGCTCACACTCCAAATTTCTCAAGATGAGAATTTTAAAAGGTGGGCAAGGCAATTTTGAGAAAAATAAGGATATTTTGGGTATAAAGATATGGGTGCCTTTTTCAGATGGAAATGTTAACAATGTTCAACCCTTTCTTTCATCCTCTTCCCGACATAGAAGCAAACACACAGCAGAGAAAGAATTAGGCCATGAATTTTAGAGATGTTATTTAGAGCCATTCTGTAATAGGAAAACTTGGTTCAATATCATACTGCCCATCAACTATAGCCTTTGAAATTGGCTCTTATATTGAGAAGTTGACTCAGTATATTGAAAGAGTATATTTTTCATTTTTCTTTTTAGTATAAATATGATCTTTTCCCCAAGAAATAATGTCCTAAACAATTACGAATCACTGTGCTGAATTTGTGTATTTTATATAGTCAGTGTTTATTCTATTTACCAAATATAAGCTTGTACAGTTAAGATATGTGATACATATTGTAACTTAAATGTGTCTATAATCGCATTTTAATCAAAAATTAAAATATCGTACATGTACTTTTCTTCTCGGAATAACTGAAACAAAGATTCTTAAATAAGTTCCAATTAGAGATGAAAGGAATAGATTCCATTTTTAATTGTTTTATTTAAAATATCTCAACTATCCTCATTGGTAGTGATGACTAGTGATAATGACTTTGAACTTGAAAAAAGGACCATGATAGGGGTGCCTGGGTGGCTCAGTCCCTTAAGTGTCTGACTTCAGCTCAGGTCACGATCTCGTGGTCCATGAGTTCGAGCCCCGCGTCGGACTCTGGGCTGATGGCTCAGAGCCTGGAGCCTGCTTCCGAATCTGTCTCTCTCTCTCTCTCTCTGCCCCTTCCCTGTTCATGCTCTGTCTCTTCTGTCTCAAAAATAAATAAACGTTAAAAAAAATTTTAAAAAAGGACCATGATAAAAATAATGACTATCGTATACCTGATCTTATAATTTAAAATCTTAAGCCCATAAACATTTAAGAGTATTTTCATATTACACCAAAACGAAGTAAAATCGTTTACAATCTCTGTATAATGAGAAGTATAATGATTAGTGTCAGAGAATTAAACAAATACAGGTACTTTGGTTGCAACTATTTTGAAATCTTTAACTTCTGTATTTGCAGAGGGAAGTTTGGGGCTTACAATCAGAATACGGATTTGCGTACCCTCAAGATTGCCAACTACCTCTGGGATTCAGCTTGTTCATTCATGAAACAGGATACATTTTATCTCTTGGTACTATTGTGAAAATTAAAAGAAAAAATATGGGAAAATAACATGGAAATTATAAGTGCTATAAAACATGAAATAATACGGTAGGTTTCAAGTAAGCATTAAGTGTGAGTGGCCTTTGGGGATTTTAGAAAACACAACATACCAGTTGTGCAAGCATTGAATTTCTGACTCAATGGATCTGAAAATGGAGTCATCTGTATTTTTAAAAACTATACAGAGAATTCCAACACCCAGTCAGAACTTCTATGTTATTATTATCATTATGCTAATCCTAAACTGAGATATGGGATATGCTACTCTTCTGTAGTCCCAAAGGTTTTTTTTTTTCCCTCCACCACAGGCAGAGGATGAGCGTCCAGGATTCCCTCAAACACTTCTTCTGTAGATCATCCTTAATGCTCCTAAGAGGAGGATCTGTAAAGTAAACCCAATGCAGAGACTATATTCCATGGAACAAGAAATAAATATACTCTATTCCTGGCATCTGGAAATAGTGTTCCCCCAAAGCATAAAATTCTTAAGATCTTTCTTGCAATATTGAAGAGTAAAATTCTATTTCTTGAGCTAGAGAGGTTTAATAATAAAGAACATAGGTATTCAATATGGAAATGAGAAAGAATATGAAAATACTTGTCTAGACCAACTCAACTTCTGTCAAGTCAAGGGATTTATCTTACATAAATTATCACTTTTCAGCTAGAGTTAAACAATAATAAAGTAGCAATATGAGAAAGTCTATCAAACTATTATTTGGTATCCTAGAACTTCCCCCAACCAAAACTATAGAGAACATATCACTCATTTTTACACAATTAGTTAGTATGACCAAAACCAAAACAGAGATATTGTGACCTTTTTTCCAATTTTTATGATGTGGTCTTTTCAAAGTGAAGGTTGACTTCATTATAATGACAATGAAGTAAAACTTAAACGTTCAAAATTTCAAGAGAATCATATCATCAACATTGCTTCAAATGTTATCAGTTAAGGGTTTTTTTTTGGGGGGGGCACATGGAATAGGCGTTACAATAGATAAATATTTTCAGCGTTAAATAAGAAAGGTAAATGAGACACAGTCTCCATTATCAAGAAACAGTCTATTGGGAGAGGTGGACAAATAAACAGATCATTATAATCTGCTATTATAAGTGTTATGAACCAGAAAAGTATTGCATGTTATTGCAGGGCATAAGAATGCCTCCTAATTTTCATTGATATTGAGATGGTCAGAATAAACTCTTAAGAGAAGGTAGTTTTGCTATTTTGTTCTTAAATGACAAAGAGTTGTCCAGATGAAAGGGCTAGAGAAAGAGCAAAAGCAGTCCAACAAGAGAGAGCAGTGATGATAAAGGTGTGGAAGATGAAAGAGAGAAGTTGGTGATCTAGGGGAGAGAGAGAATTTTAATATAACTTGAATATAAGGTGAAAAGGAAAGAACGTAGGCCAAGATTGAGAAGGGTCTTGCATGGCATGCTAAGGAACTTGGACTTGTTCCCAGAAGCTGTAAGAATCCACTGAATGATTTAAAGATGCAGGTCTTATTTATGCTGCAAAGAAACACATCCATTAATTGAGTTTTTTCATCATTAATCACGCCGAGGGAAGTTGCTGAATTTAATAAAGGTCATGTAATGTCAGGGAGACGGTTACTTTAAGGGGGAAAAAAGAACAGAGATCATTTGAATTCCTATCTAACATTGTGATTTTGCAGTTGGCAGATATTAGAGTAGTCCTACTCCCAGATGCACATGTAACTGCAGTCAATTCAGGTAAATCAACGATGTAAAATAAACAGGAATCTCTCTTACTGTCCATTCAAACAGCAAACAAATCTTCTGGTATCTAAATTTAGAGTTTAAATAATTTGATACTTCTCTATTTGAAACAGTTGCCATGCCATATAAGGTTTATTATTCCCTACATAAAACAAATCCCTGGGATTAACAACATAAACTAGACAGAAATCAACTGAAATTTTTGGTTCTGTTGCAAGCAAACTCAATATTGAGTTGAACTTTGACTTTAAAAATTAACAATTGCCAGGGGCGCCTGGATGGCTCAGTCGGTTGAGTGTCCGACTTCGGCTCAGATCATGGTCTCACGGTTCGTGGGTTCGAGCCCTTTGTCAGGCTCTCTGCTGACAGCTCAGAGCCTGAAGCCTGCTTCATGTTCTATGTCTCCTTCTCTCTCTACCCCTCCCCTGCTAGCGCTGTGCCCCCCCTCTCAAAAATAAATGAACATTGAGAAAAAATTTTTTTTAATTAATAATCACCTTTGTCAATGTATTCCAAAAAATACTAGACTAAAACAGTGGTTGGTAATATTTGTATTCATTTCATATGTTTACATGTCCCTAATAACTTCATTTATATCAAAATTTAGTTTAGCATCCATTAAAATGTAAGAGCATACTTTCTTAGAATTCACATAAAAGTCTCTTATACTGGCCTCACCTCCATTTTAATGTGACTAAAATACATAGGTGATATGTTTATTGGGCAAAGATTAGACTATTAAGAATAGATTATATATTGTGACTTTTTAAATCTGATAACAAAAGCAAAAGCAAAAAAGGCAAAAATTAATGAGTGGGACTATATCATACTAAAAAGCTTCTACACAGCAAAGGAATCAGAAACAAAATGAAAAGACAATTTACTGAATGTGAGAAAATATTTGCAAATCATATGTATGATAAGGGGCTGATGTCAAAAACATACAAAGAACTCATATAGCTCAATGGCAAAAAAACAACAAAGAAAAATAATCTGATTTAAAAATGGTAAGACATTTAAACATATCACCTCACATCTGTTAGACTATAATAAAAAAGACAAGAAATAACAAGTGTTGGCAAGGATGTGGAGAAACAGGAAACTTTTGTGTACTGTTTGTGAAAATGTAAATTGGTTCAGCCACTATGAAAAACAGCATGGGACTTTCACAGAAAATTTAAAATAGAACTGCTATATGATCCATAAATTCCACTTCTAGATGTTTATCAAAAAAAAAACCCCACTGGGGCGCCTCAGTGGTGCAGTCGGTTAAGCGTCCGACTTCAGCCAGGTCATGATCTCGCGGTCCGTGAGTTCGAGCCCCGCGTCGGGCTCTGGGCTGATGGCTCAGAGCCTGGAGCCTGTTTCCGATTCTGTGTTTCCCTCTCTCTCTGCCCCTCCCCCGTTCATGCTCTGTCTCTCTCTGTCCCAAAAATAAATAAACGTTGAAAAAAAAATTTAAAAAAAGAAAAAAAAAAACCACTAACTCAAAAAGATGTATGCACCCTATATTTATTGTAGCATCATTTACAACAGCCAAGATATTGACAAAACTTAAGTGTCTATCAATGGATGAATGGACAAAGAATATATATATATATATATATATATATATAATTCAGCCATAAAAAGTTTAAGATCTTGACATTCGTGACAACATGGATGGATCTAGGGCATTATGATAAGTGAAATAAGTCAGACAGAGAAAGACCAATATCAGATAGTCTCTCTTATATTTGGAATCTAAAAACAAACCAAACAAAACCCAAAAAACAGTCCTATAGATACAGAGAACAGATTGGTAGTTTCCAGGTTGGGGGGTGGGGTGGGAGAAATGGGTAAACAGGGCATAAATTTATTTTAAAATGTAAAAAGCTTAAAATTTTTTGAAAGAATCTTGAGTTATAGATTTATGACATAATTTCATTGAAGGAAGTAGGTGGAATATATTAAGTAATATTGATTTACTAATATTTCAAACAACAAAAACTCATAAAATGTGCCACTCATACTTTTTCTAAATAAATTATTTTGCATATTCCAACTAATAAAAACTAATCAGTGCTAGGACCGGAGAAGACAGTATAGAGAAAAACACATGGGTCAGTGTGTTGAAGAGGGGGATGAACATAGGTGATGTTTGAAGTCAATACTGGGAAGCTCTCATGAGATCTTGCCCAAGAGAAGGAAACTTGAACATATGAAAACTTCATACTGTTAAGGATGCATCAAAACCCCATTTCTTATTCTGATTCTGTCATTCATTCAGCAGTTAGCAGAATGCTTGGCATGTAGTGGACCATGAGTAAATAAATAATGAATGAGTAAATGCATATGGTAAGCATTCAAAGCTTCATGGAAAGCCTGGAACCCACATAGAACTCATCCCACTGAGCTCAAGGACAGATACTCCCCACAAAAATCACAGAATCAAAGTCTAGTAATCAGTGATACACAATATTAAGTTACTTGTATCCATTTTCTTAATTGGATATAATAGAATACAGCAATAGGTTAACTTAGCTGTGAAATTGTGAAATCTAATAATCATACAGACTAGTAAATTAAAGAATGTTTCCCTGAAGAGTACTCTCAGGTAGATTTTTATGATTCTACCGGGCAAAATTCTGCAACCTAACTTTAGGGAATCTGCATTTTGAGTGAAAGACTTTACACAAAGAATTAGTGTAAAGGGGTATGCAGGGTATGAGTGTCCAGACCACAGAGAAAATTTTAAATAGTCTTAGTAGATCGCACCTAAGGTCTTTTTTTAACTTAAAGTGATTAATCAGATGTGATATAGTGACTGGGGTAATTAGTTCCCATTTGGCATGACTTCTGGGGATATGCTAGATATTTTCTATTTGTCCCTTCATATCCATTCTCCACTTTATCCTGTGCGCCAGAGGTTGAACTCTATAATCTTCATCAATTTGGGTCCCCCTGACCCAAGATGGAGGGTGGAAAGAGAGAAAGGTCAGGGAAATTATATTTCCTTCTTGTTTGTCCTCAGTTTGTCAGTGACTGTATTTTTCTATAGGCCACAGCTCCTGTTAGGCAGATTGTCCTCCCTTACAATGACAGCTATAACTCTTTCCAGATTATGGTAACAACTCCCTCCACTTACCTCTTCAGGCCTAGAGATGGGTAAGGCTCTCTGATATTGCTACCTCTGGGGTACTGCACCATTTCTTTTTGGTGCCATAAACGTCAAATCTTTGCAAATAGTCTCTTTATTAAAATCCCTTCAATAATCTTCTTCAGGTCTGCTCTTAAATTAAAGGCTATTAAATTGAGATAAATACTTCAAATCATCCTGAGATAATTTGTACCCTCTACTTTGTTTCAGTGAATCCATTTTATGAGCAACCATAACCCAAAACCACTTTTGGTTCTAAGGACTAAGCTTAACATTTTCCACTGAGATTTGCTGGAGTAAAATTTTGCTGTTCGTGTAAGTTGCTTATGAAAGGGTTTAATTTTAAGCCCTTTTGAATGTCTTTATAGATTCCTAAGAATTCTAAAAAAAAAAAAAAAAATCCTTGGAGGCTTTTCTTGGCTTTCCATTTGTTTGTGTCAAAATAAGAATCCAGGAGACAACCCGTAATCGCTCAGCTGTGGGGCAGTCAGGGCGCATTTCAACATGTCTGCCATCAGCTGTTGAATCAAAGAGAATGTCTCTGACATGCCCTCTCTGCCTCCACTGCCTTAAAAACTGGTTTTCCCATCCCATTTATCCTAAGACTCAGGGCAGCAATACCAAGACGGTTGAAGAAGCAATAATACCTTTACACTTTGTTTCAGGACAGTTAGAGAATCAGGTGATCATTAGCACATAGGAATGTTATAGGCATTAGAGGCTTAAAGGGAGTTCAGGAAAGATTATGAGTACATCATAGAACTCTTCATAAAACAGGTAACCTTTGAGTTAAATATTAAAGATATATATTTTATTATTAAAAGTATGATTTTTATTGTCATTTTATTAGTTGTCTATAGGGTAAAAGCCGTCACTGAAAGGGTGACTGTGAACAAGCACATGGGAATGAGTAATATAATTATAAGGAGTATTCAGGATATAGATTGAGTAGACCAGTTGAAGTATAGAGGCTTGTTTTAAAAGAGTTTTCAGAAATATTTGGTATACTGGAATCAAATCAATAGATAAAGTAATTGAATATTTTTGAGTCAGAGTGTGACAAGAACATTGGCGATATTGCGGGAGTTTACTCTAACAGCACTGTGCAAGATGGATTGGGATGACAAAGGCCAGGACCATTGCAGTATTCTGTGGGTGAAGTAAGGTGGGTCTGAACTGGTCTAGTTGCAATAAGAGGTTGAGTGGGAAGAAGGTATCAAGTAAGAAATAGGTTATAAAAGAATGACTAAAATTCAGGCAGATGCAGACAGTTTTAATCTTAACCCTGTTAATATGTTAGCTAAGCCATGTAGACTTTTCATTACTGTGTTAATTTATTTCCACTACAGATGATTTTACTCTTCCCTAAGTGACATTTCAGAAATTTAGTATTTCTGGAACCATTTCCAAATTCCATAAGATATTAGAAAAAAAAAATCAACAATTACCTAACTTGTATTGCCTGCAATCTTTGGCTTCTTGTCAAGAAGAGTATAAGCCAATCACTTTGGCCACACAAATACTGATGCTCAATTGGATGTATAAAAGCTGCAGTTACTCTAGAATTGCAAAGACAAAAATCCCATCATTAACCTCAATGGGGTGATAATAACCTCACCTTCCCTTTAACCTTATTTTGTACATATACTTATTTCAATAGGCCTTCCTTTTAAGAACATAAAATAATAATAATAAATATTATTTTAAGTTTTTTTAGTTCCCCAATTACACTGAAAAGGATACAATGAATGCAACAGTTATTTATAAATTTTTGTAAAATAATAAAATAATTTAATCATAGACTAGGTAAGCTAACAGCTAATAAAACCACATTAAGTTTATATATTTATTTAAAATTTTAATCAAGGATACTTCTCCAAAGTCTGTGAAGAGCTAGAAATTAGGCAAAAAACACAAAACCTCTATTTAACGCTTCTTATAAACCTAATATTGGAACCACACTGTTGAAACTAAACAGGAAATTTAAAACTAATGAACATATATATTAGACTTCTGAGGATCAGATCTTATGCCCATACATGCCCTCATATTCCTAAGAAACTTTTATTTTATACTTGACAATTACTATTTGCCTCCAGAGAAAAATAGTTCGTTGGAATTGGGCTAAGATAATCTCCCGTTTCTGGGGTGCCTGGGTGGCTCAGTCGGTTAAGCAGCCGACTTCGCTCAGGTCATGATCTCACAGTCCGTGAGTTCGAGCCCCGCGTCAGGCTCTGTACTGACAGCTCAGAGCCTGGAGCCTGTTTTGGATTCTGTGTCTCCCTCTCTCTGACCCTCCCCCGTTCATGCTCTGTCTCTCTCTGTCTCAAAAATAAACATTAAAAAAAAAATTTAAAAAAAATATAATCTCCCATTTCAAATTTCCCATTATTTGTCATTACTAAACGTTCTTGGAGAGTTCTGGCAATGCTTGCTGAAAGAACACAACAAAATACCAGTACTGTGTTTAGTGCTTCCTGTATCCTGGCAAGTGCTTCCTCTTTCTTAAAACGGATTTGGAAGACTTCCCAGATTGTGCTTTTGCACTTTAAAGCAGGAAGGCTGTATCAGAGTGCTGGATGGGATGACATAGTGTACTCACAGCAAGCTGAATACGTGTTCCTCTGCCTTACCCCGCCCCTTCCTCAGTGCTTATAAAATCATTTTGTAAGCTGATTACCAGTGAGTATATCGTTTTTAAGACAAATCTGGAATCTCACAAAGTTGTTGATCCACTATGTAAGGCTCAATAGAGGACCAGTGAGAAGACATATTTGTTTTAAAAACGAATAGCTTTCCTTATCTTTTTTCTGGGAAACATCTGTAGATAATGTCCCTAGAAAGGTAGTTTCCCTATGACAATGTATCTACTAAATGGAAAGGCTCTTTGATGGCATTATATGTTCGGATGACTAAGACATTTTTCCAATAACAAGTTACTGGATTATTTAAGGGAGTTGCTTTAAATTTGTGTTTACTCTTTAAAATATCTATTTCTGGGGTGCCTGGCTGACTCAGTCTGTGGAGCATGTGACTCTTGATCTCAAGGTTGTGGGTTTGAGCCCCACGTTGGGTGTAAAGATTACTTAAAATTAAGAAAAAAGAATAAAAATAAAATGTCTATTTCAAAGTTGTTTAATTCTAAGTTGTTTTGCACCTCTTTTTGTCCCAACAGGAACAATAATTCACCATTTTCTTGTATCACCAAAAGAACACTATTATAGAGGAAATTCAAAGGACTGTAGATACATTGTTAGGTATGCCTGTTTATTGCACAGTGAATGAACAATGACTCTGCATCAGTTACTATATATTCTAGGAGGATTAAAGTTGTGGGTGAGGCATGGTAGTGAAGGATATAACCAAGTACTATAATTTGGAAAAAAAAAGTTAGGGTTTACTCAATAGAACACCTGCACATATTACTGTAGTGTGCCCTAGGTGAAAGATACATAATGTAATCCATGTTAAAGGGGTCTAGGAGGACTTAATGGTATTCAAACGTCCCAAGGGCAGTAAAGGTAAAGCTTTGGTCCCAAAGAGAGTGGACAAGTTCTGAGACATTAGGTAGTAAGTCAATGAAGATTATTGACTGGATCACCTGAGTCCAAATACTACCCTGCGCCATAACTGAGAGGCCATTTAGACATGCTTAACCCTAGATATGATTGACAATACAGTGCATTTGGGGAAGCTGGAGAACCTAGACCCTGGGATTGCTGTAACATGACTAAAAGTTATGCCATAATCCATAGTTGTGAGTTTGCTGATATACCTTGTGTACTTCAAACTCACTGAGAAACTGAGGTTTCTTACAAGAAATAGCTATAAGAAGTTAAGGAAAGCAATGAAAGGAGAAAAAAAAAAGAAGGAACAACAAAACTAATGCCTATCATGTGATTTAATGGCTACTATATTAGAGTAGGATCAAATAATAACTAGAAGGCATCTTTTCCTTCTTTTAGAAATATGTTGGGGAACCCAATATCTAAACAAAGTGATTCATCTAAAAGTGGTAAAATATTTTAAATGTTTACAATAAATTTTACACATTAAAGATGTATATTCAAAGGGAAAATTTTTAAGAATTGTGCTTACAAATTGTATGGGATTATTGTTCTTACCATTGCCACTTTCAACCTCAAAACTACATGGCTTTTGTAAAAGTTGTACAGACAGGTCATGCAGTGGACTTGAAAACACATCCTAGCTTCAACCTTCTACAAGTGTCTAATTTGGTGGGAGTTTTGAAAACTTTTTGGGGAAGGATTTTGAGATGGAACTGAAAGAATACGAGGAATAGTAGCTACACAGGATGGATGATATATTCAAAAGGAATATTACTTGTAAAGTTAAAGATACCTTTGTAGTTCTTTTGTGAAAAAGAAGAAAATGATATTTGCCATATAGCAAGAAGGGAGTCTTCAATTAACTTTTTCAGAACTTAACAATTTCCAGTGAATTTTAAAATCAACAATTTTTTTTCAAATTGATTAACATGGCCAAAAGTACAAATTGAGTTCATGGTACATAGTTTGGTTATACTCTGTAGTCTCCAAGCTTAAATGCCACACCCTATTCTTAGAAGAATATGTTGATAGAGAATTTCATAAGAGCATCTTGATAGAATCAAGTCATTATTTTAAATTATGAAATGTATCCACACACACAAAAATTAACTTATTAGACTCAAATGATAATGTCAAATTTCTAGACAGTACTGACAGTGATAAATAAGAATTAGAATTCTAAAAATCATCAACATTTTATTTTAAAGAATTGGCTTCAACAAGTGATCTCTCATTGAATTACATGCCTGAAATTAGATATCTGTATAATTTTACAGCTAGAATACCTAAAAATAGTCAACTAACCCTTTTACTTTACAAGTAAGAGAAGGAAAACACAGAGAAGTAAGCTTCCAGAATTACTATATATAGAAACAATGGAATTCAGACTAGGATGTTGATCTCCTGATTCTTATCCTAGAAGCCTCTCTTCTCCATCAAACACATCATTTCTCCTCTTTTTACCAAAGAGCTCAATGTCCCAGAAATGGGTATAACTGTGATGCTTCATCCACTGCTAACATGGATCAAAGGTCTTTTGCTTACTTGTCTTCTATTTTATTTTTCACTGATACTCATGTCTTGGTCAATATTTCATCTTGTCTTTTACAAACATAGGTTACTAATCAAAACAAGTTACTCTTAATGCCACTCTCTGTAGAGTAGTTGGCTTGTGTAAATGTTTTATAACCCCTGGATTTTCAGGGTGAAGATAATTAAACTCTAAGATCTGTATAAGAAAGGCAAAGCAAGAAAATATTCTCAATTATTTTTAAACATTTCTGGTAAAATATACATAATACAAAACTTGCCATTTTAACCATTTTAAGTGTACAATTCAACAGCATTAATTACATTCAGAGCTGTATAAGCATTACCACTATTTCTAAAAATCTTTATCACCCCAAAATGAAAGTCTATACCTGTGAACCAATAAATTTCTATTTCTGTTTTTCTCTAGTCCCTAGTAACCTCTAATCTACTTGCTGTTTCTATGAATTTACCTATTCGATATTTCATATAAGTGGAATCATATAATATGTGTCCTTTTGTGTCTAGCTTATTTCACACAGCATAATGTTTTCAAGTTTCATCCATGTTGTAGCATCCACGAGAACCTCATTACTTTTTATGACTGAATAATGTTCTATTTGATCTGTATACTGTGTTTTGTTTAATAATCTATTGATTGACTTGTGTTTTAAATCTGGAAATGCCATTCTTTAGTACTATGTCCTTCCAAAGTCAATACCAAAGTTCATGTCTATTTGGTATAGCTTTATATCTGAACTTTGGGGAGATATGTGCCAAAAACAAAGTTATTATGTGGTTTACCACTATCAAATGATGTTGAAAAATATTCAATAATATGCAGTTGGAAATAAGTTGACATTTTCTACCAAGTAAGTCACAAAATGGGGCTACTATTAATTTACTGATATCATCTAAATAGATTTTATTTTGAATGCTATAATTTATGCTATTTAAATGAATTTTTACGCCAGTTTAAAATTATAACCATTTAAGACAATATCTACTCTCTTTAAACATTCTAGGGTCACAAGCACCCATGAATATGTCATAAAAGTTGGTAACACCAAAACACACAAACACACAATTTTGCAGATGATATTGTGTTTCATGGAACCCCAAACCTTTCCGAAATTTGAATTCCAAGGTAGAGAATTTTTATCGTGATAGGTATTTGACCACAGGTTCTGGGAGGTAGAGATAGGAGTTGCACATGACCTTTCAACTCATTCGTCTTTATGCATACCCCCACCTTTATAGCTCCACAGAACACTCGTATTCATAAAATTCGTGACTCATTATGTTGCGACTAATTATTCTATAACAGTAAGTTTTGCTTTTCCTCTTAAATTGCAAACATTTATGGTAAAAATTCAAGGTCTATATCTCCTTTGGAGTTTTCATGCTCCCTAGCACACATTATTTTCAATAACAATTATTACATATATTTTATTACATTTTCTGGAAAGTTTAAAACAGGGATATAATACCACTTTTGAGTTTTTATAAATGCCTTTGCTCTTTTAACAATGGTTTTTTAGCACCATACTTTCTGCCTAAAAGGTAATTAATTAGTTGTTAGTTTCATTTGACTTTTTTTAAAGATTCTTTCTCCCCCAAATCATTTTCTTGTTGTGAATGGATGGCTTCCTATAATTGGAGAAGAAGTGAAGAGGTCACGGGTCATATATTGTATCTTTCAGAAGAAGTACACTTGAAGCATCAAGTATAACTTAGCTGATATTTTTCAATGTAAGTCCAGTAAATATTTCTAATATTGTTAAACATTTTAAAGTACTTCCAAAGAAAGCAAGAAAGTGGTTTCAATACTTTCAGAGAAAAGTTAATTCACAAAGGAAGCTTGTGTTTTATGAGGCTTTCCTGAATTACAGAAATTAAAGATGGAAGGACCTATTAGGTCATTCAGTTCATTCCCTTAAGAGTGCAGAATTGCTCCCTGAAGAATATGCACTAGGGCTTTTCTGGAAAGGAAACATTAAAAGTCAACGGCAATTGAGATAGTAAATTTGTAATTTATGCACAATAAAGGTTTTTCTCCTCAGATATTAATACTACTGCATATTTTAAAATCTGGCTAAAGCATTAATAAAGTGATTAGCAAAAGTCAAGGAGGCCATTTGTTAGTGTACTTCCTGATGAAATAAAAAGCTCTTTAGGCAATTAGTTTGGAAGGAAATGAAAATGAACCCCTAATTCCTCCTCCTTATGCCACCCATCTAAGGTTTTTCCTCTTTGTTCCCCAAAATACAATTTCAGTGTTCTGTAATTAAGGGGTAATGGTTCCTGCTTGGGAAGTATCATGGGCAGAAAATGTCTGTTAATTTCTCTTGTTGGAGCATAGTTTCTATGCAAGCCTTCTAGAAAGATAGTATTCAACAAACTGATTTGAAAAATTCATAAGGTCACCTTTGGAAGGACTGAAGTTGTTAACTTTCTTAGATCTTGAAAAAAGAGTTCTTAGCCTCAAAAATACTTTCCCACCAAACTATTATAACATCTGAAAATGTAACCATAGAATTTATTTCTTAGGTTAACTTTTTCAACATACTTTTATAGAACACTAGTTTTGAAATAATGTCCCCATGGGAAATGATGAATATTTTATTTGCTCTCTTAGAGATGTATACTTGTCCACCACTGACATGGAGACTGAAGAGCCCACAATAAAGAAAATTGCTTAACTTTGAGAAGCCAAATATTTAACTCGGAAGGTTTTTTTTTTTTTTTAATTTCGTGAGCATTTATTAATGATCATGGCATACACTTTCAGAAATGCTACCTTAGAATTACCAAGATTATTCTTTTAAATTATAAATACCTTAGATTGGATAACACCAGTGTTTATCTATCAGAGATTTAATCTGTAGTATGAATCAGTACCTCTTTGAGATTGTTTTATAGGTGGTATTATAGAAGAAAGAACTGAAAGAATAACAAGGTAATAAAAGGACTAATTTTGTAGTATGAGTGTTGTCCTTAAATGTCTCATTCCCTTGTTCAACTTCCACCTATCCTTAACCTTTTCCATGTGGTTAACATGGACTTTTCCTTGGAGAGCTATTGATTACCTTGGGCAATGCCACTGATAATTAATCTGTTGTTTGGGAGTCCACATTGACTCTAAGTTTCTAACTCTCTTAGGCTAAATGGTCTTGTGGGATTTCTCTTCACATAGAAGGTTTCTTGTTTTTGTTTAAGTTTTGAACTATGACTGAAGGAGAATCAGTACAGTGAGGCAAATTCCCTGGCTAACCTTTGGTTTTCTGCTTTCAGTTTAGGCATATCAGGAAACAGAAGAAATAGTTAAACTAGTTCTGTTTCTTTGCCCAGATCCATAGTAGCCTCTGGTTTCTGCACAATATCTGAAAATTAAGAAGTGGGAATGGAAAAAGGGATGACTTTGGGATTCCTTTCAAATGTATCTATGACTAAAACATATACAAATTCTAGAATATGGGCATAAGAATACATAAATTCTTAATACTCTCAACATAACTAGTTGTATGATATTATAAACACTACTTATTTTTTTGTGCATTAATGTCCTCAACTATTCAATGAGAAACTAGAAATTGATAAGAACAATTCCAGTTCCTAGAATTATTAAATTACTCTGTGTGGTTTAGAAATTGAGTTTTACCTGTGTCTGACCAAGATGAAGAAACAGTGACTAGGTTTATCTTCTAGAATGAAACGATAACAAAAAGACAAAACTCATGAAATGCAGCAGTGGTTTTCAAGACACGAGACACTACACAACAACTTATAGAAATCCTGAGGAAACAGAGAGTGTGGTGAACCTTAGGATTGTCCAAGCTTTCTATCTTGAAAAGGTTCAAGGCGACGACACAGAAAAAGAAAAGCCACTCGGAGTCTGGGATCTCCCTGAATTGAGAAAACAGAGCAGAGCATCTGGGAAGACCAAGGGAGCAAGAGTTCACAGGTCAAGTACTGGAGAGGAGGACACTACACAGAGAAAGAAACTCAGAGGTTTACAGAAGTTACCTAAATATTTAGCATAGTACTGATCAGCACATGTACATAAAGAAACTACATGAGGCTAAGAAAAGAGCCACCTAAAATGATTCAAGGATAGAGTACTTGCAGCTCACACAGAGCCTGGAGAATGCCTGTTTCTACTGTACTGGAAAAGTTTATAATTCAAGGAGCACTGGGTAGAGTACTCGGTAAGATCTTGCTTAGAAATGAAGGATAATTACCCCTAAAATGAGCACTGAGCCACACCTACCTAAAAAATTATAAAACAATACCCAAAATGATTGAACTATTTCAAGTAACCTAATGGCATCTCAAAACAAAATTCAAGAACATTTACTGGAATGCAGGGCACCTGGGTGGCTCAGTCAGTTGAGCATCCAACTCTTGATTTCTGCTCAGGTCATGATCTCATGGTTTGTGAGATCAAGCCCTGTGTAGGGCTCTGCACTCGTGGTGTGGAGCCTGCTTGCGGTTCTCTCTCTCCCTTTCTCCCTCTGCCCCTCACCTGGTTCTGTTCTCTCTCTCTCTGTCTCTGTCTCAAAAATAAATAGACCTTTTATAAAAAAGCATATTTACTGGAATGCAAAATATCTCTCACCTAACAATGTCTGATATCCATTAAAGATGTCCAAAAGCACAAAGAAGCAGAAAGAAAGGACCCATAATAGGGAGAATAATCAATCTATGGAAATTGACCCAGACCTGACAGGGATGCTGGCAGACAAGAACACTAAAACGGTTATTTTAACTGTGTTCCATGTGTTCAAAAAGTTAATTGGAGATTTTGGAAGACATAAAAAAAAGAACAAGTCAAATTTTTGAGATGAAAACTAGAGTGGGTGAGATGAAAAAAAAATAAACTGGATGTTATTAAGTATTGCAGATTAAGCAGATTAAGTATCGCAGAAGAGGTTAGTGAACATGAGCATAGAAACCATCTAAAATGAAACACAGAACAGAATAAATTTGAAAAATTAGTACAGCCTCGGTGTCTTCATGGATAACCTCAAGCCACCTAATATGAATGTGCGTGGGGTCCCTGAAGAAGAAGGGCAGGGATACAGGAATTTTTTTTAATAATGGCCAGAATTATTCTAGATCTAATTAAAACAATATATCCATATACTTAAGATGCTCAATGAACTCCAAGCACAAGAAACATGAATAAAACTATACCAAGACCCCTCATAATCAAAGTACTAATAAACAGTGATAGAAAGAATGTTTTAAAAGCAACCGGGGGGCGAAGGGGGGAAGACATATTACATACAGAGGAACAAAAAGGATGAGAGCAGGTTTCTCATTGGAAACCATAAACATGAGCAGATAGTAGAACAACATCTTTAAAGTACTGGAAAACAAATTTGTTAACCTAGAATTCTGTATTCAGCAAAAATACCTTTCAAATACTAAGGAAAAATAGACACATAAAAGTGAAAGAATTAATCACTAGCATGATTGTACTGCAAGGAATGTTCAAGGAAGCCCTTCAAACAGAAGAAAAATTATATGAGGTGGCATACAGATGAGTATTACTAGATGAAATCCTTTGTGGAGCTGTACAAAGAAATGAAGAATACTGGAAATGATTACCAAAGAAGGAGAATATATGACTATTTTCTTATTATTTAAATCACTGTAAAATAGAACTGTCCAATCAAAACAATATATTATAGAGTTTATAATACAGACAAAAATACAATGCATAACAGAGTATAAGGTATAGGAAAGAAGAAATGATTGTATACTATACATGAAGTGGAATAATATTCATTGAAGGTAGCCTGCGGTAAGTTAAATATGTACTATGCAACCTCACAAAATTAAGTAACACAGAGTCATAATAAACCAACAAAGAGGATAAAATGGCATCGTCAAAACACCCAACCTAAAAGAAGCCAGATAAAGAGAAAAGGAGAAATAAAGAAGAGAGGGGATATATCAAATTAATAGGAACATGATGTATATAAAGCTAACTATATCAATAAGCACATTAATTGACCTGACAGTATCAATAATCATATTAACTTTTAAGTGGGTTACATAATTGATGGTCAGATATTGTCCGACTAAATGCAAAAGTCAAGACCCAACTAACTGTATGCTGCTTATAGGAAATGCACTTAAAGTAAAAGGAAACAGATTAAAAGATGAAAAAAAATTAAACTTATGCTCACATTCATAAAATGAAAGATAGAGTGGCTATATCAGTATATGACAAAGTAGATTTTAGATCAAAGAATATTTCCAGGATACAGATGATCATTTTATAATGCAAAGGGCATCAATTCATAACAATCTTAAACAAGGATGTGCCTAAACAGATAAATAAACAGATAAATCCACAAGTATAGGTATAGGTTTCAATACTGCCCTCTCAATAATTTATAGGATGAGTAGACAAAAAGTCAACAAGTATATGGTAAATTTGAACAACACTACCCAACAACTTAATATTGGTAAAACACCCACCCAATAATGGCAAAATACACACTTTTAAAGTACACACAGAAAATATATCAAGAAGTTGAATTTTAAACAGTTCAGATTTAAATCCTATTTTTTTTAACGTTTATTTATTTTTGACTCTCAGAGACAGAGAGAGAGAGCACGAGTAGGGGAGGGGCAGAAAGAGAGAGGGAGAGACAGAATCTGAAGCAGACTCCAGGCTCTGAACTCTCAGCACGGAGCCCGACACGGGGCTCAAACTCACGAACCGCGAGATCATGACCTGAGCTGAAGTCGGACTCATAACCGACTGAGACACCCAGGTGCCCCTAGATACTATTTTTTAAGATTTTAATGTTTGCTTTCAAACTTTGGAGCATTTCTTTAAAAAATTAATTTACAAGCATGAATGCTGCTTTTCTCATTGTAGAAATGAACTCTTTTAAGCCTTATTTTCATTGGGAATTTTCAATGTAACCTATAAAATATAGAAATATACCTAATTATAGGGATATTTCGGCATTTTAAATATGTATGTGGCCTAAATGTTCATGCCATATTAAAACCAAAGTCAAAGCAACAATTAATATAAGATATTATCACTCTGTAAAACCATTCATTCATATTAGAGAATTCTTATTTTTACCAAATATTAAAGATATTAATAACTTGGGGATTAGAAGCAGCATCAAAAAGATGCTATTTCTGCAACTGTCTTCTGCAGTGTTTTAATCAGCCTTTTATGTTGTAATCAGTGTTTTATGCTTTTTAAAAAGCTGCTTAGAACATCACTGTACATGCTTTTTCTAAATCTGACTGCTGTTTTCAAGAGGCCTACTCAGTAGTCCAAAATTTAATAGCATCTTCTTATCTACCACAAAGGTTAAACAGGGATAAAGTTGGCAATAGCTGGAAAGAAATAAGCAGTGCTGGGGAGTGAATAAATTTAGGATTGGGTTGGCTTTAATGTCACAGATCAACTTAAAAGCAAACTTTGCAATGTTGTTCTGAGGCAGCCTCCTTCAATACATTCTCCCCGAGCTGTGCAGTTCATCCAGGAGCAGGGGAAATGGCCTCATTTTTTATCCCTTTCTCTGCCACCCGTTCCACATAGAGAATCATTGTTGTGACGCACTGTGCATATATAGAAAAGCGCATGGTTCAAGGCACATAGAGAGATTTGTGCGATATGTCACAGAGCTAAGCTAACTTTAATATCACCCACCACACATCTTCTATACACTTGTGGTCACTTGTGATTTCAGGCCTCACAAAAGCATGATGATGTAACTTACCCATCCCTACTCAAAAGGGAGCATGTTTAGACACATAGGAACTGAGCAATGTATGTCCGTTCAGAAACAAGGAAGTAGCAGAGGCTTTTTTCGACCCAGATCTCCAGTTAACAAATCTGCTGTTCTTTTCAGTTTTAGACTTTCCTCCTCTTTGGGGGACTGCTGTCTTATCTCCCACATTTAGTTCCACTCTATACGTGCTATGAATTGACCATTCCTGGGTTAAATTCTGCACCTGTTTCTCACCGGCTACTTGATCTTAGCCTCCTTTTCTTCATCCAAAAAGTAGGAATCATAAAAACGTGTAAATAAGTTAACACACCAAAAGTACCTATTGGAATACATGGACCACAGAAGATGCTCAACAAATATGAATTCTCATATCAGTGCACAGACTTTTAAATCCTTGATTTTAGCATATTTGTGTTAATAGATAAAACTTTAGAAAGTTAATGTTGCAGGAATATTCAAGCTATCTGGATATGGTAATGGATATAACCATATCCAAGAAGGTATCAACCAGATAAAAGTAATTTGGAGCCATGCCTTCGTAGAATATTTCTGAAATTAAATGCTATTTATTAGTGAATCCGCTTTAAGATTATCTTGTAATGTGAATTATTTGGGTTATGGTTGGATTTTACCCCAATTACATTGATAATGTAAGAACCATTGTCTTAATTTTCTTATCTGTGTGTAATTAGGGGAGGGCTGGAAGACTGATCATTTTTAACCTTTCAAGCCTCATTTAGGGAATTTTTAAGATCATGTTAGGTATAGAAATGCTTTCATTTCTTTTGCCCACTTTCCAAGGAGGTTTGTTAGCTGATGATCAAGAAAAGTATATGACATACATCATGAATATTTGAGACTCTAGTGCCTGGGTCTCTTTCCTATTTGTATTAGCAATTCTGGTTTCCTTCCCTTAATAAAGTTATCATCAATTTATTATAATAATTAATGAAGATGACCTAGGGAAAAAATGTTTCCCTTAAGTAGATGCTTTTTAAATACTGATAAATAATTTTGCTATTTAAAATTTTCATAGCAAATTTATCACATGAAAAAATGTACCATAAATTATAGATGCCCATCATTAGTAATGTATAGACTATCCAGTGTCAGACATATTAAATAGAGAGTACCTTAAAATAGCCCTAGTTGCTGTGGTTGTAATCGTGCGTTCACTGTTTGCAGGCATATTAAATATCTGTTTCAGTTCAATAATATCTTACTCTGAGGATTCTTTTTTTATACAATTTGGAGGCAGCTTGTAATCACTATCACCCTTCAACAGCATTACAAGGATAAGAGGCTGTTGGCTTTGGTCAAGCGAGGCTGGGTTTCAATGGGTTAACTGGGATCATTGCTTCAGAGACTGTTCATAGCCTCAGACTTCACAGCCCTAGCAGAGGCTGGCTCTGTAATAAGTCTCACATTACATGCGGATTAGATTTGTAGAAATCCTGTAACTCAATAGGTACCTGCCTATTCTCTCCTGGCGTCAGCCTGCCTGCACTGCTTCGCTCTGTAGACATACCTGGCATTCCACCCGTGCCTCTCACTTACTAAGTGAACTGGAGTCTGCCTACCAAAACATTGGGGTATTGTTGTGAAGGAGAAAACTCCCTGACAGACAAGCAAAGTGTGAAGTTGGGCTTGCAATGCCTTGTTACCTTCCTCCAGAGTGCACATGCTCCTCTTTCTAACTTCCTTATATCCTGCAGCGAGGCTGGCGTCCAGCGATTTCCAGGAATTTGTACGTAGAATGCAGTCGCACTCCAAAAGTAGGATGGCCACTGGCTGCTTTTCATCCTCTTTGCTGTCCTTCTCCCACCCTCACCTTCCTGACCACCAGGCTCACCGACCCTGGTCCTCCTGGCTTCCCCTCCCGACAGTGTGCTTTAACAAACATGTTTACACTCAGAGGCATGAAAACAAAACCAACAACAACAACAACAACAACAACAACAAACAGGCTTTTGGCACCAAAACTTAGAACAGTCGGTGCATGGATTTCTGGGAGCCGTGCCAATGCGATAAGCATTGCTATTTTAACACATATCTCTAGTTCTCAGCACAAATCGTTCATTAAATAATTAACATGTTACCTTGTTAAGAATCTTTAAAATTAAGGTAAGGTTTTCATACAGAAAGCACATCAGATTGTTTAGCATCTTTTTCTAATTAAGCATTAATCCCTCCCAGGAAGAATGAGTCACTCAAGCAAGTGAACTTTCAAAGATAAGGGATTTCTCTTTTGTAAACTGCAATTAACAGCTTTTAACAGCCAGCGTTGCTTGGGTTTTCCCAGCAGTCCAAAATGATTCTGATGATTTTTTTCTTCGTGCTAATTATTCAACTAACCAAACTGACGAAGTGGCTATGTTTATGACAAATGGAGAGATGAACAGAGTAGTAAGAAACCTGACCCAACCCAAAGGGAACCAAAACCTTGAATCACATTGCAATCCCATACAGCATCCTTCTTACAAGAGACTTTTCCAGTGTGTCAAATAGCAGCACCCTCTTTGGGGACACAAAGTGGCATTCTGTGTGACAGCTTGGATGCAGTCCATTTGCCTTTCCCAGGAGCAAAACTTATCAAACTGTGGCCGCCAAACTGTGACATGTGCCCTAGTTATAAGCACGCTTTTTTAAATACAAAAATTCATTTTACAGTTGTATTTAGAAAAAGCTCTGAAGAGATCCCCAAGTCCTACAACTTCGTACCATTTAAATACTTGTTTCTAATTTTTAGTAACAAAAGCAAAGATTAAATCTTCACCCTTACATGTAAATACATGAAATGAGGATTTATATTCTCTGTAATGTCGCTGGTAATTCTAGAATGGTAGACAGCCATGTTTTGAGTGGCTTTGTACACTTTATTTTTTGTTTTTTATGTATTATTATTATTACGGGGAAAAACCATAAGCTGTTTCTTTCCTAAAAGCTCTCAGGCTTCACTATTTTCAAAAAAAGATATGTGAAAAACAAAGGGGGTGGTACAGTTTCTCTGCCCTTCAAAAAGAGGAAGGAACACTGATTTTTCATGCCTATTGAAGATTTTGTTATTAGAGTCTGTCTCAGTTCTCTAAAGGAGCAATTTCACCTGTGAACCAGCTTTATAGGGTTTTAGACCACGATGGGATCTCAAAAGTAATCCACTCCCACCACCTCAACTTTATAGAAAATTAAGTTAAAACGAGGGAGGCGAAGTGACTTATCCTAGGTCACACGCTAATTCATGGTGAAGCCAGAAATAGAACCAGGTCCTTTACCACCCAATCCAGGAAGTTCTCCTCTTTGACATACCTCAGTGTCTGCCTTCCAGCTGTGGGAAGTCAACACTTCCCTGAGCTAATTCTGAAGAATAATTCTCGGCAGTATTCCACCTGCTGATATCTCATTACAGAACCACAGGTGTAAATCAAGGAGGAAGAGGGAACACTGACTTGCAGCAGGTCCTTTTGAAAATGACCATCAAACAGATAGACTGAAAATAAACTGATAAATCAGTGAACTCTATCCTAAAGAGAGGAGCATGGGTGGATTCCAGGTTGCCTTTGTCACTAGTGAGGGGAGTGGAAGTCTCGTTTCTATTTAATCCTCATGACCACAGAAGCTCATCAAATGCTCTCAGCACACTTTGAAAGTAGAAAACTTTCTTGCTTGTTTTGAAAATTAACCTATACATTGAAGACCAACCTTCATTCCCAATAACTTTATAACTTACTACAGGGATAGGATAAACATAAAAAACACGAAAAAGCCAATTTACCCCAGAAATGCAAATGAATGTTGGAATTAGTTTAATGATATTTAGTATTATATATGTAAAGCTGATGGTTTACAATTTGTTATACGTGTCATATTAATTGAGCTTTTGGTTTTTTCTTCATTTAAATTGTTTAAAAGTCACACTGGGAAACTATAAATTTCAACACACGTGCACAAGCGCACACACACACACACACGTATGCATTCACTCACCTACATTTATGTAGATATACCAAAACCCTTGCTGTAGTAAAAACAAACAAACAAACAAACAAACAAAAAACAACCGTATTGGCTATTCCCATTTATTCAGCCAGTATATATTAAGAGTCTACTCTTGTGATAGCTGCTATGCAGGGAATCCAAAAAGTATGTAATATGGCCATCTTCCTCTGGAAACTTATGATCTCTCTTGGGGAGATGGAAAACATAATAAAAGAACTAGTCACATTGTAAAGATGATGTTTCATAAAATGCCAAAATGAGGACTTCAAAGGATGTTACATGAGACATCCTTTGGACGGAAAGACAATCAGAGTTGCTTTAATTAGAGAAATGCTTACTAAGAAATTGAGAATTAAGTTGGGCCCTGAAGACTATGTCAGATAGATCTAGTTTTACTTTTCTGTTCGGAAGTTTGAGGATAGCATAAATATTGAAGAAATTAAAGACAAATCTCTGTAAATTCACACCCAGTTATATACACATAGTACTGTAGATAGACAGTAGTTAGGTGTGTTAACTCTTTTATCAGTAATCCATAAATTTCCTAGTTCTTCAAATTCTTCCAAGTGCAATTTAAGTCCCAATTTCTTCAGAAATTACATTCAGAACTTTCAGTTAATAGTGTTTGTTTCCTTTCCTGAACTTCTAGTTCTAAACGCACTTCTAGTACTAAACGCATAAACTAGTTTTTACACAGGGAAATACCAGAAATATTCTGACAAGTAAATGCATCAGGATCTTGAGTAGGCTTTTCATAAGGATCTCATAAAATCTTTGGAGACAAGATGGAGAAATGTGAAGAGGACAGTGGTACAGATGATGGATCCATAGTGGAAGGACCTATGGCATGAATATTAACAGCAATATTACTGAATTGCTTGTTTAGTTTAAATATAAATCAATTATTTAACTTATTCCATACAGGGTTTTAAATAAAAACTAATCTCAACATATGCTTCATCAAAGGGAACCTTTATATGTTCAAAGGGGTTTATCATCAATACTTTAAGTTTCTGAAATTTTTACAGGCATTTATGCCAACCATTTGTCCACTCCACAAATCAAACATAAATTTCCAAGTGAGTGTGCTGCCATCAGTTTCCATCTTTGAAGGCTGTACGTCTACTTTAACACTATTAACATTATTCAAAATATTTAACATTATCTTTTGGATTGGACTTCAGAGTAGTTTCTTCACCCACTGAAATGGGATCTTTATTCTTCCTGGGTAGATTCAATGTTTTGGAAAATAGCCAAAGGTTTGACAAAAGTCGGCTAAAATAGAGAGGGGGGCCTATATAGGAACAGAATTTAATTTTTGGTGTTCTATGAAAGTAGCTCAAATAAGAGCAATGTTTTGAGTGACGGCAACATAATTTTACCAGCTTCACAAGGTGACTGCTTTAGAGGCGGTATTGAAGTTAAGAGCTTTCACATCAAAGCTGACCATACCATAGACGTGTAAAGTTGTGAAATGTCTATTGCTCAATCATTTCACCTTATATTTGTTATCCAACCTATCTACTTTTATGTGTGATAATCAAACTGTTGATATACTTTAACAGACCACTTAAAATTTAAAACATTTCACCAGGGTTTAATCTGTGTGGCAAGCCTGTTATTAGAAAATGATATTAGCCTAATAAGTCATGGTTAACAAAGTGCCAAGCAATTCTTCCTTTGAAATATTAATCAAGATAAATTACAAGTGTTAGCAAAGAGTCCTCTATGATTCCAAGGTTCGGAGAGGGAGAAAAGATGATACATTAAACACACGCAACTGAATGAAATTTTTCCTGTAAGAAAATGATAATCTCACACAGATACAACAACTGCTCTGGGCTCTGACCAGCATTATATGAAAACAGGTTGTAGGTGCATGTTTTAGAAAAAAAGGCAAAGGTGTTATATGCTCAGTCAGCCACTAATATTTACTTCATGTGTGAATGGCTCACACCATTTACTATTCATCTCGGGTAAGACTGAAAGGGACTAATGATATATATTTTTTTTAAATCTGTGGACTAAAACATAATTCTATAGTTCACCTGGCATATGAAATGAACTTCATTTCAGAAATTGAAGACTATTGTAGGTTTAATTTCTGAAAGGACTTTGCTTTGGGTTTTCTCCCCCGGGGATCTCTTAGTCAATTTTTTTTTTAATTTTGAAAATTTATTATATCTTTCATCATTACAACAATATCACATTATAGAAAATTCAGAAAAAGCATTCATAATTCTACCACCCTAAAGTGATACTGTTACAATATTGGTATTTTACATGTCTGGTTTCCATTCACATCAATATGTCATTTAAATTTTAATCACAGTACGAATACTGTGCTTGTTTTCATTCATGTTGATAAAAACTATATTGTTTTCCAAACCAATAAATGGAATCCTTTTAAGGTTTCTATTACATATGTACAACATTTAAAATTATCTCTACGGAACCTGTAGGACTAGCAAATCCCATGTGCACCAAGCAAAAGATGGGTAGACTAGTGAACATGTAGCCTCACAGTATGTAGTAAGGGATTCATTTACAGAGAAAGAATTCTGGACTGTGTGGCCTGAGATTGAATCCTGGCTTGGCCACTGTATGTTTAAACTCTTTAACCCAACATGTCCTCCTTTGTAACTGAGGAAATACCATTTAATAGAGTTGTTTTGCGGGTTAAATAAAGTAATTAATATTAAAGCATTTAGTACAATGTCTCAAATAGAATAAACTTTCAATCAGTATGAAAAGACTAGCAGTCAGGTCCTCCACTCTCCATCTCAATGCTCTTCCCTATGTATCATGCTGAGAACCTGGGAGTCAACACCATGATGAATACATGCCTTAATCTCCATAGCTTCTATACATCATTTACTGGGCTGTTGGATTATCACAGTCAATATTTCACGATGACTTTACAACTCATATTCTCTCAGAAATCCTTCAGCAGCTTTTTCTGTGCAGGGTTGCATTTTTCCCCCAATGCTGAACATGATTGACAAAGAAATGGAAGAGAACTACCCAATGAAATCTCAACACAAAGTCTTCACATTTGAAATGCTAAGATCCCCCAAATGCTGAGCCCCGTCATTGACACACATCCAAGTAGATTCAAAATACATAATTTACTTCTTACCTTTTAAGAAGACCAAGTTGACATCCATACATCTTCCAGTTCTCTCACCTTGCATCACACACACATAGTTGTAAATGCCAGCATAAAATAAACACCATAGGCTTAGCATTTCTAAGGTGAGATGGGCTTTTTGTTGCACTTCATTATTTCAGTTTGCCTGTATGTGAAATAGAGGATTGAATTTGTAAAGTGGAGTGAGATTATGATGCATTAATCTTATTCCAAATGTTAATTTATGGGTTTCATAAGATCTACTTTGCTTTAGAGCTCAGAAAATGCTTTCTCTCAGTAGCTCAATGGCTCAATTTCCATGGCAGTGCCACTCCAAGAAAATTGACTAGTTATCAGAATAAGAATTTTTGTTCTATGGTGTCTGAGTATCTAGTAATAAATTTCATCCTGCCCCATTTGGCGCACTATAATTTAAACACCCACATGCACACACACAATTGGAATTGTGAAAAAAAAAAAAAAACGAAAATCTCAATATTAGCATCCCAAATCTTTCTTGCATAAAGGAATATATTTTTGTTATCAGCCTAGGACTTCGTATATATGCTACAAATGTAAATGTGAAAATAAATTCCAGCACATTTATCCAATTAATATCTTCTCAGGACAAACTGTGATAAAAGGTGCACTGGACTGGAAATCTAACGTTCAGAGCATGAGCTAGCCCCTACTACCACTCCATTGTGCAATTAGAGCTTACTTGCAAAATCATTTGACCCACAGTTAGGGTTATCAACTCATCTTGGTTTGACTGGACTGTCCTAATTTTAATTTTTTTTTTTAACATTTTTCATTGAGAGACAGAGAGACACAGAGCACGAGCAGGGGAGGGGCCGAGAGATGGAGAGACACAGAATCTGAAACAGGCTCCAGGCTCCGAGCTGTCAGCACAGAGCCAGACGCCGGGCTCGAACTCACAAACCGCGAGATCATGACCTGAGCCGAAGTCGGGTTCTCAACCAACTGAGCCACCCAGGGGCCCCAGGACTGTCTTAATTTTAAAACTGAAAGTCCTGCCTGTGAGGAAACCTTGCAGTCCTGGGTGATATGGGGCAGTTAGTCACCATATAAAGGAAGGGAACATTGAGAGTTCTGTGCTTTGGCTTGGGAGGGGAGAGGAAGAGGAATGACTTAAATGGTAATGGACTGAAATTCTGGAAATATGCACATCATTTTGGACCTCCGGAAGATCCTTGAGCTACCTCAAAGAGGAAGGACTGCTTGCAAATGTTGCTGAACTGAAGGCCATGTGACATCTACAAACCTGGGACTGAACTTTCCTGACTCTAGTCCACTTGGCACCACTCCAGAGATGTTACCTTGCTGAAAGATACATATCTGCCAGCTTGGACCTCTCTGTGTTCAGGATTACATGGTTATACACTTTCTGGGCCTCACCTGATTCTTTTGCCTCTTGTTTTTCCTAAACCTGACCATTTGGTCCATTTTTGTCTTTGGTCTTCTCCCTATTGCTCTTCATGAACGTGGCCTACAGTGAACTTCTCCTACTTGCATTCCAACTGACCCGACAACCGTTCAACTTAGTTTTCCATACTTGAGCGTTGTTTTCAATATCTGCCTTCTGGGTAAAGCCTATCTCATGGTTCCTAATTGCTATATCTTACATTTGCTTTTAGGATTACTATGTAGAGGATGGATCCTCTGGCCTCCCTCATATTTTTAAAAAGCAAACACAGGGGCGCCTGGGTGGCGCAGTCGGTTAAGCGTCCGACTTCAGCCAGGTCACGATCTCGCCGTCCGTGAGTTCGAGCCCCGCGTCGGGCTCTGGGCTGATGGCTCAGAGCCTGGAGCCTGTTTCCGATTCTGTGTCTCCCTCTGTCTCTGCCCCTCCCCTGTTCATGCTCTGTCTCTGTCTGTCCCAAAAATAAATAAACGTTGAAAAAAAAATTTAAAAAAAAAAAAAAAAAAAAGCAAACACATTATTGAAAAGGGGGTCATGCAATCATTTTGCTTTTTGCAGCATTTTTTCTTCAGAGGTTAAATTACCTTAAATGGCTCCAATAATACGTCTTCATTAGCTTTTGTTTTCCCAATGCAGAAAAATTCTTCCTCATATCATGCAAAATGTCATGTATTAATCCAATTCTCGATGCTTTGGTTGTTTTAGTTATTCTTTGTGGCCCTGACAAACCTGTAAATTTATAAGGTAGGAAGACAGGAAGAGTAATCTTTTTAAATTTGAAATCATTTCTTAGACCACTTTCATTTTACAATTATTTTTGTGCCTATTATGTGCTAGACTCTGAAGAGTGAAAAAAACCTCTGAGAAAATTGGAGGAAACAAGGTGAGCCGTAGCCATTCCAAGATCATAGTATAAACCCTGTTACATAGTAAGTATCAAAGTACATGACCACAGATATGTGAGATAGCTACTTCAAAAATATTATGTTGTTTTTGCAATTTTTGTGTTTTTCTGCTTTTTATACTTTGTAGCTTGTGATTTCTTTCACACTCTAATTACGTGTTCACTCTTGTACCTAATTTGAAGTAGTACATTATTTCTCTCTCTTTTTCAGTAGTGTCCTCCAAATCATATATGCTTCAGGCACCATAATACTTAAATCCACCTGTGCTCATTTAGAAAAAAAAAAATCAGAGGTACTACTTAGTTCTAAGCTCAAGAGTTTCTGTCGTAAAAAAAATGTATTCGGATGTCCTTTGGTTTCTGCAGCAGAAACTGCTAGCTATACAAAGAATCTGATTTCTAGGAAATTAAAAAGATATTTGGACATCAGCAGTTATAAGGATTCATCATACTTCATGGCATATGAAATAGATATTTGTGTGGATTGAAAAGAAAATCCTTGTTAGCTTCTCAAGTATTTCTGACTAACTGTTGGTATGGCTATTACTTGGGAATGAGCTTTCTTGTGGTCATGAAATATTTTTATAGTTTCACCCATTCTTCTAGTAGTGGTTTAAAGAGATTGGTGAAACCAAATGGCAAAGAAGATAAAAGAGAGGGGTTTTAGCTGGTTCCCAATACTACAAGTTTATTAAGTTATAAACCATGTGCCCTATGCATACTTCCTGTAATCTCTTACTTAACGCTTTGTGACAGGTTTAATATAGCAAAATTAGACATGCTCCCACAGTCCTTCTGACAGCTACCTGGTTTCCATGCACTAAAACCACTGGCTTCTTGCCCAACACAAACAAATACACTTGAAAAGAAGGCCAAGGAACACATCAAGTGAAATCAGGGAGCATGAAAATAAGAAGTAGATTTCAGCATGTAAACACTACATGCTTCTGAAAAATCTTTAGACATTACTCAGCACTGGCTCAGGAGGAGGGGAAGATGACTGTGTACTTGTTACAGGTATTTAAGTACTGCTCAATATAAGGTAAATCATTCAAAATAGTGTCAAATTTAAAATACATTCCATCACTTTTTCCCCACTTCATATCCAGTTAGAGTCCTCAGAATAAATTCAGATGAAATAGTTTTGTAATAAATCTATTGCTTTCTATATATGTAGACTTAGAAAGGTGCATATAGAAGAAATATGTGAAGTGATTTTCTTTTATTTACATCAAAATAGTTTCATTTTGTAGGTTAAACCAGATAATTCATGGGGCATAATAACTCAAGAAGACAATGAGTAGATTTAAAACCATTGTTTAGTTTTTGCTTTCACGATCTTAGTGGTGATCATATCTATAAAATATTGATAATGGCAAGTATTTACATAGAATCATGCCTTAGACTCTGGTAGAGAAAAGTGCATGTAGAATAAAGAATATTAGAAAAAAATCCAAATTCTTGGCAATTTATCTATTTGCATTACTGTTCAAAAATCCTGATGCCCTATCTTATCATACAAGGCAATGGAGCGAAGGGGAAAATGGAATGACAATCCTATAGAATCCAATGTTCAGAGGTTACGATTCCTGTTAGCACTCTTTCTTCTTTTTGTCCACTCATGTAAGTCCTTACGTTTCAGATTTATTTACTCCATATTATACTGAGTCCAATTCTAAATTCATACTATGTATCTTTTCTATATTTTCAAAATTAGCTTTGAGTAGTATTTTTGTTGTCATTCTTGGTGTTACTTTGCCCTTCAATAAACCAATTTTGAGCCATTCATCTTAGTGACTTTGGGGAAAATACAGTGCATAATAAAGAAAATTCATAATATAGAATATAACATAGAAAACACAATTCATAATAAAGACAAAAGTAGCAAATTTAATAAAATTTATACAACCATAAGCAACATAAAAATATTTCATGATTGTTTTACTGGTTATTATCCATTTACTTACATGTTAACCAAAGTGAAAGTATCTATACAGTTTTGAGGCAGAAACACAATATTTGGAAACAATGATTATTAAGACTGTATCAGGAATTGAAGGGAAATCGTAATAAAAATATATCACACGTATTAGATTAGCAATTTAAAAGTCTGACAAAAGCAAATGTTGCTGAGATTATGGAAAAAAGGTAAAACATTATACAGTTGGGGGGAATGTAAATTGGTACAATTTCTATGGAAAATAACAAATCAGTCTCTAGAAAAGCAATAATGTGCATGATATTTTGATTTAGCAACTCTGCTGTACTTATACTTACTCTAAATTATTATTTATGGGCACAAGAAGACATGTTTCAAGGTGTTTATTGGCATTGATTGTCATTGTGGAAAAGAATAGTGGACATAACCCATTCATTGAGAGAGGATGAAGTGACCCAAGCTCAATGAAGAAAAAAAAAGTAGAACAACTTATAATTCATATATTTGAAGTTATCAGGTATGGATTTATTATTTTTTTAAGTTTATTTATTTTGAGAGAGACAGAGACAGTATGAGTGGGGAGGGGCAGAGAGAGAGTGGGGGAGAGAGAATTCCAAGCAGATGCCCCACTGCCCGTACAGAGCTTAATGCAGGGCTCAAACCCATGAAGCCGTGAGATCATGACATGAGCTGAAACCAAGAGTTAAACGTTTAACAGACTGAACCATCCAGGAGCCCCTATCAGATATGGATTCAAAATAGCTATGATTAACATGCTCAAAAGAATAAATGCCAAAATATAAAGTCTTAAAAAAGCATAAAAAGAAATTGTAAATATTTGAAAAAACAATACCTAATATTAAGAACTAAATAAATGGGTCTAACAGCATATTAGAGAGGAAGAGAGGCTTAATAAACAGAAAGAGAAGTCAGATGAAATCATGAAGGATGAGGCTAGAGTGAAAAAATGATGAGAATGTACAAGAGAACATAAAAGATAAGTGAGACCAGATGAAAAATTATAATGTACATACAGTTGGAGTCTCAGAATGAGGGGAAGAAAGGGAGAGAATGAGGCAGAACTTTCCAGGACTGATGAAATCATGAAGTCCAATGTTTAAGAAGCTCTCCAGGAGATACAAAACTGGAACTACAGTTACATGCATATAGCAATCTGCTGGACATCAATATCTAAGAGAAAACTTAAAGACAGAGACAGACACACACACACACACACACACACACACACACAGACACACACCTAACACATTACCTTCCAGGGATCGCAGGGTTGACAACTTGCTTCTCATCAGAAATGACGGAAACCAGGAAACAATGAAATGATATTTTTATGGTGCTGAAAGAAAACAAAACTCTGCCTACCAAGACTTAAATCCAATGTCTCAAAACTAAAGTGAAATAAAAATGTTTGAGGTAAAAAAAAAAACCCAAAAGCTGAAATAATATGTTACCAGTGGACCCACACTGAAAGACATACTAAGGGGAGTTTTTCAGATAGAAGGAAAATAATCAGAGATTGAAGCACAGATGTTGAGAAAATGCAATAAAAGGCATTAAAAAGAATATACATATTATCATCTTTTTTCATATATTCTTTTTTTAAGGTAGAAACAATATCCAAAATTGACATTCTAGACAATAAGGCAAATCACAGCATGTACCAAATGATTAAAAACCCAGCAAAGTACCTTCTCTGACTACAAAGGAGTTAAGCTAGAAATAAGAATCTAATGATAGCTCATACAATGCTCAAATATTTAGAAATTAAGCAATAGAATTATGGGTTACCTGTGCATCAAAGAAGAAAACCCAATCAATTTTATAAAATATTTTGGGCTGAATGTTAATGAAAATGTCACACCTAGAATTTTAGGGCATGCAAGTAAAATGGGGTGTAGACATACATACAAATTACTAATAATAGGAAAGAAAAAGTAGACATCTTACAGATCCTCCAGGTAATAATAGGTAAAAAAAAAAAAAAAAAAAAAAAAAAAGAACAGAGTTAGGCAAATAACTTTAAAAACGTAGATGAGGGGCGCCTGGGTGGCGCAGTCGGTTGAGCGTCCGACTTCAGCCAGGTCACGATCTCGCGGTCGGTGAGTTCGAGCCCCGCGTCAGGCTCTGGGCTGATGGCTCGGAGCCTGGAGCCTGTTTCTGATTCTGTGTCTCCCTCTCTCTCTGCCCCTCCCCCGTTCATGCTCTGTCTCTCTCTGTCCCAAAAATAAATAAACGTTGAAAAAAAAATTTTTTAAAAAAAATAAAAATGTAGATGAAATGAAAAAAATTCTAGAAAAAAAATAACAACTTACCCTAAGTAACAAGAAAAAGAAGTAGAAAATTCAAATAATCCAGTATTTATCACAGACACTGAGAATTTATCATAGAGAAAGCTAACCTAGAATTCCCAGGTGAATTCTTTCAAACATGTACTGAAGGTATAACATTAACCTAACCATTTTTTTCCAGAGAACATGTAAGTCTGAAATAACAAAATACAAACAGAATTTTCCCAAATGATAAAAAAGAGGAAACACTTGCCAACTAATTTTCATAAGTCTGGCACAAACTTGACACCAATATCTGAAAAGAACATTAAAGAAGGGACTATTTTACATCAGCAACTCTCATGAACCCGGATGCAAATTATAAACAAAATATTAACATATTGTATCAAGCAATATATTTAAAAGGACATAAAGAGATAATAAAATAGAATTTATTCCAAAAATTCAGGTCGTTTTTATATTAAAATGTTCATTAATTTAATTCAATCCATTAACATAAGACCAAAAAAAAAAAAAAGTATGAATAAGTCAACGGATGCAGAAAAACCATTGATAAAATTCAATAGTCACTCATGATTAAAAAAAAAAAAAGTCTAAGAAGTTCAGGAATAGAAGCAGATGCTTATAATCTATTAAATTATATAGTATGTAGCAGACATCATATCTAATGACAAATAAGTGAAAGCCTTCCCTTAGCACTTGGAAACAAGGCAAGGAGACTGACATTGTGACTTCTATTCAACTGTGTCCTGAAAATCCTAGCCAGTGCAATAGGATGGGAAAAATAAATAACATATGTAGTAATACAAAGGCAGATATGAAATGATCATTATCTCTAGCTAATACAATTATATATTTAGAAAGTGCTAAATAATCTACAGACATGGTCTACACAGACAATACTCTATAGACAAAATTTATAGATTAAATAAAATTTTTGCTCAAATACTCAGCAAGTTATTTTAGTGAAAATTGACAAGGTGAATCTAAATTCTATACGTAAATGTAAAGGCTACAAAAGCTAAGATGATCTTGAAGAAAAACAAAATAGCAGATATAAAAACATATTCTACCAGATACTGACTTGCTCTAAACTCAGAAATGAAGACAGCTTGAACTGGTGCCAAGATAGTCAACTAGATCTATGGAACTGATTGGAGTCCAGAAACAGACTGACATGTGTATTGTTAAGTGATATATGGCAAATGTGTTTCCATAGTTTCACAAGGGAAGGATGGACTTTTCAATAAATGAAGCTTTTGATATTAAATGGAAAAAATATCTCGACTCCTAACTCACACCACACACACACACACACACACACACACACACACACACACACGTACGCACACACACACACACACACACAAATTCCAGGTGGATTATAGAACTAATGTGAAATGTAAAAGAATGAAGCCTGCAAAAGCTTAAATAGTAGAATAGCTTCCTTACTTTATAGATAACAAATTTTAATTATGAAGGAAGGATCAGTTATAAGCCTTCCTTAAAATCAAAAACTACCTTTCATCCAAAGACATAATTATGGGAGTAAAGACAAGCCACAGGGTGGGAGAAGTTATTTATAATATATATATATTTAATAAAGTTCCTGAATCTAGAATATGTAAAAAATTCCTCAAATCAGTAAGGACACTACAGAACCAACTTACCTACATTCCCAATGGGCAAATGGCTTGAATGGGTATTTAACAAAAGTGGGTATTTAAATGGCCGATATGGAAAAGGGCCCAACATTATTAATAATCAAGGAAATTAAAATTAAAACCAGCCTACTGGAATACCATTAAACTGACATACAAATGTTTTCTTTTTTCATTTAACAGTGTTAGGTACCAGCAAAACTGAGGAACAATTGGAATTCTCATACTCTGCTGACAAAACTGTTAATTGGCAAAGCCAATTTAACAGTTTCTCTAAAGCTGAGAGACAAATACTCTGACCCAACAATTCCATTCTAGGTACACATCCAGTAAGAATATGCGTGTATATGTACCAAAAGACAATTATAAAAATATTCATAGCAGCATTATTCATTCATTTATAGACCAAAAAAGGAGACTTAAATATCCATCCATCAACAATAAAATGGATAAATTATGGTACAGTGGAATACCATATAGCAACAAAAATGAATGAACTATCATTATACAAAGCAATACAGATAAAACTCTCAAACACAATTTTTAGCAAAAGAAGCTAGAAACCAAAGGTACTTGCTATACAATTCCAATCACATAAAGTTCAAAACAAGATAAATCTAAAGTGACAGAAGTCAGTAGAGCAAGTTATATCTTTGGGTAGATAATGCTGTTAATGTTTATTTCTTTTGCAGGTGGTTTCTCTGGTGCCTTTACTTTCTACAAATTAATCAAGCTGTTCTCTTAGGAAGCATGTATTTTTCTTTATTGTGTTATATGCATAAATATTGTACTTTAAAATGCTTTAAAAAAAAACAAAGCAGAAAGTGAGGAAATAAAAAGTATACTTTTAAGATAATATTTTGAAGAAGAGTTAGTTCATGGAGAATTAGGAAAAAAGACACAAAAGAGAGGAAGAATGTTGAAGTCAAAGGGCAAGAAAAGTGGCTGTGAATTTATTTTTTTCTTAATATAATTTATTGTCAAGTTAGCTAACATACAATGCATACAGTGTGCTCTTGGCTTTGGGAGTAGATTCCCATGATTCATCGCTTACATACAATACCCAGTTTTCATCATTTACATACAAGTGCCCTCCTCAAGGCCCATCACCCATTTTCCCCTCTCCCCCGCCCTCCCATCAACCCTGAGTTTGTTCTCTGTATTTAAGAGTGTCTTATGGGGGAGAGGGAAGATGGCCGCGTAGGAGGATGCTGGGCTCACCGCGCGTCCTGCTGATCACTTAGATTCCACCTACACCTGCCTAAATAACCCAGAAAACCACCAGAGGATTAGCAGAACGGAGTTGCCGGAGCCAAGCGCAGACCAGAGGCCCACGGAAGAGGGTAGGAAGGGCGGCGAGGCGGTGCGCGCTCCACGGACTGGCGGGAGGGAGCCGGGGCGGAGGGGCGGCTCGCCGGCCAAGCAGAGCCCCCGAGTCTGGCTTGCAAAAAGCGGAGGGGCCTGACGGACTGTGTTCCGACAGCAAGCGCGACTTAGCGTCTGGGAGGTCATAAGTTAACAGCTCTGCTCAGAAAGCGGGAAGGCTGGAGGACAAAGGGAAGGAGAGCTGCTGAGCCCCCGGACGACAGAGCTCAGTTTGGTGGGGAACAAAGGCACTCGCCAGCGCCATCTCCCCCGCCCATCCCCCAGCCAAAATCCCAAAGAGAACCAGTTCCTGCCAGGGAACTTGCTTGCTCCGCGCAAACACCCAACTCTGCGCTTCTGCGGAGCCAAACCTCCGGCAGCGGATCTGACTCCCTCCTGCTGCCACAGGGCCCCTCCTGAAGTGGATCACCTAAGGAGAAGCAAGCTAAGCCTGCCCCTCCTGCCCCTGTGCACCTTGCCTACCCACCCCAGCTAAGACGCCAGATCCCCAGCATCACAAGCCTGGCAATGTGCAAGTAGCCCAGACGGGCCACCACACCCCACAGTGAATCCCGCCCCTAGGAGAGGGGAAGAGAAGGCACGCACCAGTCTGACTGTGGCCCCAGCGGTGGGCTGGGGGCAGACATCAGGTCTGACTGCGGCTCCGCCCACCAACTCCAGTTATACACCACAGCACAGGGGAAGTGCCCTTCAGGTCCTCACCACGCCAGGGACTATCCAAAATGACCAAGCGGAAGAATTCCCCTCAGAAGAATCTCCAGGAAATAACAACAGCTAATGAGCTGATCAAAAAGGATTTAAACAATATAACAGAAAGTGAATTTAGAATAATAGTCATAAAGTTAATCGCTGGGCTTGAAAACAGTATAGCTGACAGCAGAGAATCTCTTGCTACAGAGATCAAGGGACTAAGGAACAGTCACGAGGAGCTGAAAAACGCTTTAAACGAAATGCATAACAAAATGGAAACCACCACGGCTCGGATTGAAGAGGCAGAGGAGAGAATAGGTGAACTAGAAGATAAAGTTATGGAAAAAGAGGAAGCTGAGAAAAAGAGAGATAAAAAAATCCAGGAGTATGAGGGGAAAATTAGAGAACTAAGTGATACACTAAAAAGAAATAATATATGCATCATTGGTATCCCAGAGGAGGAAAAGAGAGGGAAAGGTGCTGAAGGGGTACTTGAAGAAATAATAGCTGAGAACTTCCCTGAAGTGGGGAAGGAAAAAGGCATTGAAATCCAAGAGGCACAGAGAACTCCCTTCAGACGTAACTTGAATCGATCTTCTGCACGACATATCATAGTGAAACTGGCAAAATATAAGGATAAAGAGAAAATTCTGAAAGCAGCAAGGGGTAAACGTGCCCTCACATATAAAGGGAGACCTATAAGACTCGTGACTGATCTCTCTTTTGAAACTTGGCAGGCCAGAAAGAATTGGCACGAGATTTTCAGTGTGCTAGACAGAAAAAATAGGCAGCCGAGAATCCTTTATCCAGCAAGTCTGTCATTTAGAATAGAAGGAGAGATAAAGGTCTTCCCAAACAAACAAAAACTGAAGGAATTTGTCACCACTAAACCAGCCCTACAAGAGATCCTAAGGGGGACCCTGTGAGACAAAGTACCAGAGACATCACTACAAGCATAAAACATACAGACATTACAATGACTCTAAACCCATATCTTTCTATAATAACACTGAATGTAAATGGATTAAATGCGCCAACCAAAAGACATAGGGTATCAGAATGGATAAAAAAACAAGACCCATCTATTTGCTGTCTACAAGAGACTCATTTTAGACCTGAGGACACCTTTAGATTGAGAGTGAGGGGATGGAGAACTATTTATCATGCGACTGGAAGCCAAAAGAAAGCTGGAGTAGCCATACTTATATCAGACAAACTAGACTTTAAATTAAAGGCTGTAACAAGAGATGAAGAAGGACATTATATAATAGTGACAGGGTCTATCCATCAGGAAGAGCTAACAATTATAAATGTCTATGCGCCGAATACCGGAGCGCCCAAATATATAAAACAATTACTCATAAACATAAGCAACCTTATTGATAAGAATGTGGTAATTGCAGGGGACTTTAACACCCCACTTACAGAAATGGATAGATCATCTAGACACACGGTCAATAAAGAAACAAGGGCCCTGAATGAGACATTGGATCAGATGGACTTGACAGATATATTTAGAACTCTGCATCCCAAAGCAACAGAATATACTTTCTTCTCGAGTGCCATTGGAACATTCTCCAAGATAGATCATATACTGGGTCACAAAACAGCCCTTCATAAGTTTACAAGAATTGAAATCATACCATGCATACTTTCAGACCACAATGCTATGAAGCTTGAAATCAACCACAGAAAAAAGTCTGGAAAACCTCCAAAAGCATGGAGGTTAAAGAACACCCTACTAACGAATGAGTGGGTCAACCAGGCAACTAGAGAAGAAATTAAAAAATATATGGAAACAAACGAAAATGAAAATACAACAATCCAAACGCTTTGGGACGCAGCGAAGGCAGTCCTGAGAGGAAAATACATTGCAATCCAGGCCTATCTCAAGAAACAAGAAAAATCCCAAATACAAAATCTAACAGCACACCTAAAGGAAATAGAAGCAGAACAGCAAAGGCAGCCTAAACCCAGCAGAAGAAGAGAAATAATAAAGATCAGAGCAGAAATAAACAATCTAGAATCTAAAAAAACTGTAGAGCAGATCAACGAAACCAAGAGTTGGTTCTTTGAAAAAATAAACAAAATTGACAAACCTCTAGCCAGGCTTCCCAAAAAGAAAAGGGAGATGACCCAAATAGATAAAATCATGAATGAAAATGGAATGATTACAACCAATCCCTCAGAGATACAAACAATTATCAGGGAATACTATGAAAAATTATATGCCAACAAATTGGACAACCTGGAAGAAATGGACAAATTCCTGAACACCCACACTCTTCCAAAACTCAATCAGGAGGAAATAGAAAGCTTGAACAGACCCATAACCAGCGAAGAAATTGAATCGGTTATCAAAAATCTCCCAACAAATAAGAGTCCAGGACCAGATGGCTTCCCAGGGGAGTTCTACCAGACGTTTAAAGCAGAGATAGTACCTATCCTTCTCAAGCTATTCCAAGAAATAGAAAGGGAAGGAAAACTTCCAGACTCATTCTATGAAGCCAGTATTACTTTGATTCCTAAACCAGACAGAGACCCAGTAAAAAAAGAGAACTACAGGCCAATATCCCTGATGAATATGGATGCAAAAATTCTCAATAAGATACTAGCAAATCGAATTCAACGGCATATAAAAAGAATTATTCACCATGATCAAGTGGGATTCATTCCTGGGATTCAGGGCTGGTTCAACATTCGCAAATCAATCAACGTGATACATCACATTAACAAAAAAAAAGAGAAAAACCATATGATCCTGTCAATCGATGCAGAAAAGGCCTTTGACAAAATCCAGCACCCTTTCTTAATAAAAACCCTTGAGAAAGTCGGGATAGAAGGAACATACTTAAAGATCATAAAAGCCATTTATGAAAAGCCCATAGCTAACATCATCCTCAACGGGGAAAAACTGAGAGCTTTTTCCCTGAGATCAGGAACACGACAGGGATGCCCACTCTCACCGCTGTTGTTTAACATAGTGCTGGAAGTTCTAGCATCAGCAATCAGACAACAAAAGGAAATCAAAGGCATCAAAATTGGCAAAGATGAAGTCAAGCTTTCGCTTTTTGCAGATGACATGATATTATACATGGAAAATCCGATAGACTCCACCAAAAGTCTGCTAGAACTGATACATGAATTCAGCAAAGTTGCAGGATACAAAATCAATGTACAGAAATCAGTTGCATTCTTATACACTAACAATGAAGCAACAGAAAGACAAATAAAGAAACTGATCCCATTCACAATTGCACCAAGAAGCATAAAATACCTAGGAATAAATCTAACCAAAGATGTAAAGGATCTGTATGCTGAAAACTATAGAAAGCTTATGAAGGTAATTGACGAAGATTTAAAGAAATGGAAAGACATTCCCTGCTCATGGATTGGAAGAATAAATATTGTCAAAAATGTCAATACTACCCAAAGCTATCTACACATTCAATGCAATCCCAATCAAAATTGCACCAGCATTCTTCTCGAAACTAGAACAAGCAATCCTAAAATTCATATGGAACCACAAAAGGCCCCGAATAGCCAAAGTAATTTTGAAGAAGAAGACCAAAGCAGGAGGCATCACAATCCCAGACTTTCGCCTCTACTACAAAGCTGTCATCATCAAGACAGCATGGTATTGGCACAAAAACAGACACATAGACCAATGGAATAGAATAGAAACCCCAGAACTAGACCCACAAACGTATGGCCAACTCATCTTTGACAAAGCAGGAAAGAACATCCAATGGAAAAAAGACAGTCTCTTTAACAAATGGTGCTGGGAGAACTGGACAGCAACATGCAGAAGGTTGAAACTAGACCACTTTCTCACACCATTCACAAAAATAAACTCAAAATGGATAAAGGACCTGAATGTGAGACAGGAAACCATCAAAACCTTAGAGGAGAAAGCAGGAAAAGACCTCTCTGACCTCAGCCGTAGCAATCTCTTCCTCGACACATCCCCAAAGGCAAGGGAATTAAAAGCAAAAGTGAATTCCTGGGACCTTATGAAGATAAAAAGCTTCTGCACAGCAAAGGAAACAACCAACAAAACTAAAAGGCAACCAACGGAATGGGAAAAGATATTTGCAAATGACATATCGGACAAAGGGCTAGTATCCAAAATCTATAAAGAGCTCACCAAACTCCACACCCGAAAAGCAAATAACCCAGTGAAGAAATGGGCAGAAAACATGAATAGACACTTCTCTAAAGAAGACATCCGGATGGCCAACAGGCACATGAAAAGATGTTCAGCGTCGCTCCTTATCAGGGAAATACAAATCAAAACCACACTCAGGTATCACCTCACGCCAGTCAGAGTGGCCAAAATGAACAAATCAGGAGACTATAGATGCTGGAGAGGATGTGGAGAAACGGGAACCCTCTTGCACTGGTGGGAATGCAAATTGGTGCAGCCGCTCTGGAAAGCAGTGTGGAGGTTCCTCAGAAAATTAAAAATAGACCTACCCTATGACCCAGCAATAGCACTGCTAGGAATTTATCCAAGGGACACAGGAGTACTGATGCATAGGGGCACCTGTACCCCAGTGTTCATAGCAGCACTCTCAACAATAGCCAAATTATGGAAAGAGCCTAAATGTCCATCAACTGATGAATGGATAAAGAAATTGTGGTTTATATACACAATGGAATACTACGTGGCAATGAGAAAAAATGAAATATGGCCTTTTGTAGCAACGTGGATGGAACTGGAGAGTGTGATGCTAAGTGAAATAAGCCATACAGAGAAAGATAGATACCATATGGTTTCACTCTTATGTGGATCCTGAGAAACTTAACAGGAACCCATGGGGGAGGGGAAGGAAAAAAAAAAAAAAAGAGGTTAGAGTGGGAGAGAGCCAAAGCATAAGAGACTGTTGAGAACTGAGAACAAACTAAGGGTTGATGGGGGGTGGGATGGAGGAGAGGGTGGGTGATGGGTATTGAGGAGGGCACCTTTTGGGATGAGCACTGGGTGTTGTATGGAAACCAATTTGACAATAAATTTCATATATAAATAAAAAAATAAAATAAAAAATAAAAAAGAAAAAAGAAAAAGAAAAACAAGAAAAAAAAAATAAGAGTGTCTTATGGTTTACCTACCTCTCTGTTTGAACTATTTTTTCCCTTCCCTTCCCCATGGTCTTCTAAGTTTCTCAAATTCCACATTTGCGTGAAAATATATGATACCTGTTTTTCTTTGACTGACTTATTTCACTTACCATAATAACCTCCAGTTCCATCCTCACTGATACAAATGGCAAGATTTCATTCTTTCTCAATGCCAAGTAGTACTCCATTGTATATATAAACCACATCTTCTTTATTCACTCATCAATTGATGGACATTTAGGCTCTTTCCATAATTTGGCTATTGTTGAAAGTGCTGCTATAAACATTGGGGTATATGTGCCCCTATGTTTCAGCAGTCTTGTATCCCTGTATCCCTTGAGAGAATTCCTAGCAGTGCTATTGCTGGGTCATAGGATAGTTCTATTTTTAATTTTTTGAGGAACCTCCACACTGTTTTCCAGAGTGGCTGCACCAGTTTGCATTCCCACCAACAGTGCAAGAGGGTTCCCATTTCTCCACATCCTCCCCAGCATCTATGTTCTCCTGATTTGTTCATTTTAGTCTGACTGACTAATTTCTCTTAGCATCATACCCTCTAGTTCCATCCATATAGTTGCAAATGGCAAGATTTCATTCTTTTTGATTGCTGAGTAATATTCCACTATACATATATATCACATCTTCTTTATCCATTCATCTGTCACTGGACATTTAGGATCTTTCCATACTTTGGTTATTGTCGATAGCACTGCCATAAACATTGGGAAACAGCACACCTGTATCCCTTGGATAAATACCTAGCAGTGCAATTGCTGGGTCATAGGGTAGTTCTATTTTTAGTTTTTTGAGGAACCTCCACTGTTTTCCAGAGTGGCTGCCCCAGTTTGCATTCCCACCAGCAGTGCAAAAAGGATGTTCTTTCTCCACATCCTTGCTAACATCTGTTGTTGCCTGAGTTGTTAATGTTAGCCATTCTGACAGGTGTGAAGTGGTATCTCATTGTGGTTTTGATTTGTATTTCCCTGATGATGAGTGATGTTGAGCATTTTTTCATGTGTCGGTTGGCCATCTGGATGTCTTCTTTGGAGAAGTGTCTATTCATGTCTTTTGCCCATTTCTTCACTGGATTATTTGTTTTTTAGGTGCTGAGTTTGGTAGATTCTTTATAGAGTTTGGATACTAACTCTTTATCTGATATGTCATTTGCAAATCTCTTCTCCCATTCTGTCAGTTGCCTTTTAGTTTTGCTAATTGTTTCCTTCACTGTGCCGAAGTTTTTATTTTGATGAGGTCCCAATAGTTCATTTTTGCTTTGTTTCCCTTGCCTCCAGAGACGTGTTGAATAAGAAGTTGCTTTGGCTAAGGTCAAAGAGGTTTTTGCCTGATTTCTCCTCTAGGATTTTGATAGCTTCCTGTCTTACATTTAGGTCTTTCATCCATTTTGAGTTTACTTTTGTGTATGCTGTAAGAAAGTGGTCCAGGTTCATTTTTCTGCAGGCCAGTCTGCTTTCAATGAGAGGAGTTAGTGTCATTGTTTTATGTCAGTTCTGAGTGGTCACCTTCTTTTGTGTTATGTTCACTTTACAAAATATTTTTAATCACAAAAAGTTTACATAATCATTATAAAAACACAGAAGTAGGTAAAATAAGAAAATGAAGTTTCCTCTCTGTATGCCCTTAAATCCCTTAGCATTAACAATTGCTTTTAACTTGGATTATTTTATTAGGAACATTTTTGGCCAAAGATAACCTTCAATATGAAAATAAGTGCAAAATTTTAAGATCCCACTTAAAACTATCTTTTTAAAAAAGTTTATTTATTTATTTTAGGAGAGAGTGGGGGGAAGGGGGAGAGAGAGAGGGAGATAGAGAATCCCAAGCAGACTCCACACTGTCAGCACAGAGCCAAATGCAAGCTCTATCTCACAAACCGTGAGATCATGACCTGAGCTGAAATCAGGAGTTGGACTGAATCAACTGAGCCACTCAAGCACCCCAAAACTTAAGACTATCTTAAATAATCAGTTTCCTTAGGATCTTAAAATAAGGGAAATAATGCTTCTGAAATTCTAACCTGATGTTTTTCCGTGTTGGTGGTTAACCAAGAATGGGAATTGAGAATAAGGACAATTTCAATCTTATTGTTCTAGTCATTTGTTAGCAGAAAGCCAAAAGTAGTAGTCTCATGATTGTATTCACTGAGCTTGCTAAATTCTGCATTTGAGAAAAAAAAATCAAAAATTGCAAAATAGGTACATATATCTTTGTTAAAAATGTTTCAGTGGCCCAGGATGTTCATATTTTCCTCTAATAGCATTTCCCTATCTGTATCTTCTAAATTTCAATGGAACTTCTTTCCTGATTGATGATTTCCTGAGACAACTATGCTGTAAATCTCAAATTTTGTGTTTTTCTTTTCAGTTGACTGTGAGCTCCTGTAGGCAAAGACTTTGCCTTATTATTCATTTTTATCCTTAGTCCTTAGCATTTTGTCTGGCATTTGGTAAGGGTTAGATTAATAAATCCAGTCCTTGTTAAAAAAGAGAGAGAGAGAGAGATTTTCAGATTTATTTATAAATTATCTTGAACTAAATATACGAGTAAGATAACTAAATCATTACTGTCCAGAATGCTAAATGGCTGTTCACACACTCAATTGTTCCTTCCTAAACATATGCAGACTTATGTATAAGGGACTTGCCTGGGAGGGAATCAGACCATAAGAGAGTTGGATTGATATAACCTAAATAATAATTATTCAATGTGATCAAGCTATCTTGCACATGCAGTATTCTTTCAACATGCCAGAATTCTTGTCTGTGAATTATATGAGCAGTATTTTCAGATTAATTTTTAGCTTAAGCTCAATTTTCAATTTGTGATCTCTTTGGACAAATCATATCAGAGCATAGCAATGAGACTGCTTACATGTGACCTTCACACCAGACTTCTTGCTTCTTGCTTTCTCAATCTCATTTTGTATTTTTAAAAATTTTTTTTATAATCCTTATTTATTTTTGAGAGAGAGAGAGAGAAACAGATAGAGTGAGAGCAGGGAGGAACAGAGAGAGAGGAAGACACAGAATCCGAAGCAGGCTTCAGGTTCCTAGCTGTCAGCACAGAGCCCGACACGGAGCTCAAACCCACGAACTGTGAGATCATGATCTGAGCTGAAGTTGGATGCTCAATCGACTGAGCCACCTAGGCACCCCTCATTTCGTATTTTATATATATATATACACACACACATATATATATAGATGTGTATATATATATATATATATATATACACACACATCTATATAGATGTATATATGTACATTATATAGATGTGTATATATATATATACATCTATATAGATGTATATATATGTACATTATATAGATGTGTATATATATACATCTACATAGATGTATATATATGTACATTATATGATGTATATATGTACATTATATAGATGTATATATATACACATTATATAGATGTGTATATATATATATACACACATCTATATAATGTATATATAGATGCATATATATGTATATATAAATGTTTTTTCATTTTAAAATCCAAATTTGGAAAGAACACATGTATTTGCAAGTAGCTTTAATAAAATTATGAGTTTGCTTAGAAGATGAGTTTGTTATTTACCTCCAGTGTTCTAAATCTTAGTGAAAATGGGCTACACAATTTCCATATTTTATATTTATTAATAGCAGTAAATGGACTCCAAGGCAATTCTAGAAAAGTGTGAAGTGACACATTAGTAAATTGGCATGTCTTTTTGATACAGGCTCAACTGGCTGAAAAGTTAAATGGTTAGTCAATCCCTCCAAAAGTAAATTCTGAATTTTTTAAAATACTAAACTGATTTTTATTTTCACTCAGAGTCAATGGATTGTAAATCTTTAGGAAATATAACAGATTATCTTATAGACATAGAGAACAAATTATAGTTAGCTCATTAATTTTCATTCAGTTCATCAAATAGTTATTAAGAAATTGCTTCTGCAGAAGTTCAACAGATCCAAATGGCAGAGAGGAAGGAATATAAGCAAAGGCAGGAAAATACTGAATATTTGAAGGCAACCTGTGGTACAATATGGCTCCAATTATTAGGTTCTATGGAGAGGATATGGAAGATGGAGTTGGATTATATTATAGAGGGCCTTGACTACAATTGATAAGAGTTTGTCTTCATTACTTACGCAATTTAAAAGCAACCATGGAAAGGTTTTATATAGAGGATTGGCCCTTGTAGAGACATCGCTTAAGAAAATTAATCTGCAAATAGTATCAATATCAGTGTTGTTAGAAAAATGGGAAAAAGATATCTGTAAAACACCATTATAATGCAACTTAATACTTTTCATTCAAAGTCTATTGGATTTCTGCCTATTTGAATTTTTGATTAGCCAGGGTAATATACTTCTCTTTGAAATGGAAATATTTCAGATTCACATAAAGCTCACATTTACTTGGCTTTTGTAATGTTCATGTACATTATCTCATTAAACCCTTACAGGAGATTTTGCTGATGAAGAAATGGAGAATCAGGAAAAGTAACTTTTTCAAGATTACACAGACAATAAGCTGCAAATGTTTAGAGCAGAAGAATGAAATGAAATCAACATTTCCAGGGAAAATTGTCTGGGGAAAATACACTGCATAGACTACAGGTAAGTAAAGATTACAAATAAAGAGGCGACAGCAATAATTCATTAATGGCAGGCATGAATTAACCTGTATTTGCTGATATGGTTAGAGTACCAAGTTAGATTTTCCAATTCTCTTGGTAGTAAAAAATTGTAACAATAAATTCCACACAGTCCAACCATTTTATTTTCTGGGTGTTTTTTGTTGCTATTGTTGTTGTTGTATGTATATTTGTGTTTATTTTGCAGTGAGGGAAAGTAAGTACCTATAAAGGATCTATTACCTAAGTTGCTGACTTAGACGAGTTTGTTGCTGATTTCAAGTTCCCTTTAGTCTAGAATAATATAGTGATGTCCCCTCCTCCCTTTTATATGTAGGATTGCACATATGCTATTCATCTTTAACATATAAAGTTCTTAGAGCCATACTTCTAGAGTCATACTTTCAAAATGATTTCCATAAATTAAAAAATGTAATCCAGGTGAAATATTAGGAAGTCCGATATTCCAGCCATGCTGAGGAGTTTTGTGTTACACCACTGGAAGTCAGCATTTGTCAATGAACATTCTACATTTCAAAACAGAAGAATGGATTCCAAATTAATAACCCTTCTAAATCAAACAGGTTAAGCTTAAACACTTTGCCAGTTATTGTGTGGGGGAAGTTTTTTTGGCAGTGCTTATTATAAGTTTTGATAAACTAAACCTACACATTTTTCTTACCTTGGGTTAAATCACACTTCTACTTTGCTTTCAACAAGCATGCTTATTTATAAATCAGAACTAATCCAGGGAAAATGATGACATAAATAAATGTCAGTGGGAGGGAGCTAATTGGGTATGCCATAAGTATAGGAAGTGGTACCCTGAAAGTTATAGCACTTTGGAATATGAAAGATGGAGTCAGTGCAATATTTATATTTCAGCCCTTTCCTCCCTAAATCACATTTCTTGTGCAAGAGTGCTTATTGGCCAAAGGAAAGTTTAGTGAATCAGGCCTTAAATTACTGCACTCAGTAATTGTTGACATATGTGTACTTTACAGCGCTAATTTATTTCACCATGAACCCAGTGTTTACGAACACACAAAAGCAGATTTATAGTATGCGAGATTAAGAACATTTTTATCCTTTATTTTGGATTTTTAGGTTGGATAGATTTAAAAATGTAAAATATACGTGAGAATAATGTGAATCTGCCCAGTGTGAAGCACAATAATAAACCACAAATTGCTACTTCTTGAGTAATTGTGGAAGAAAATAATCTCCTTTAAAAGACATTATAACATATGTTTGAAATGCTAAGAAAATTTGAAGATCTAAGATCTAAGGTCGTGTTAACAGATAAGATCTTGAGGGATCACAGGATTAAGTTGTGTTTTTAGTAGTGAGGCTATCTAGCATTTACTGAGCCCTCACTCTTGGCCTGGCACTGTTCTGAGCCTTCCTCATCACTTAGCTTGTTGAGCCATCACAGCAAACATCTGAACTGGGCACTGTTAATATTCCTATGTAATAGATGCAGCGTTCCGAGTCTGAAAAGTTAAATGACTTCCCTGATCCTGATGTCACAGCTAAGTGGGTAATCTAGGATTCAGACCCAGGTCTTCTGTCTCCAGAGCTGAGGGCAGCCACTGCCAGTGTTAGAATAGAGTTTGCTCTTTCCAGTGAATATAGAGAAAATGCTAGCCTCTTACCCAATTGGCATTACTGAGAAAACAGTAACTTATTCCAACCTTCATAAGTACAGGTTGAGACAGAGTAAAATGGAAGTTAATTCGGGTGTAACTCACATGTTCAAAGATCACTGAAAAAAAATTATTAAACTTGTTGCATGGCCCATTCTTCTCTTGGTTTTATTCTTTTCCTTCTTATCTTTTTTTCACCCTTTGTTTTCCTATCAGTCTAAAAAAAAGGATAAAAAAAGAATAAAAAAGTGGGAATTTAATCAATGTTTACAGTATATACTGGTCTATATATGTGTATATGCTGGTCTTTATATGCTGGTCTGTATCCTGCATATGTAGGTATAAAATACCAAGAGAATCACATAGTTTAAGAAGGATGCCTCATCTTTATTCTCAAGAGCATATAGTCTAGATAAAAAGCAAGGCATAAAACAACAAAGGACAATGAGAAATGATTAAATGCTAAAATATGTGGTAGAGAGGGGCACCTGGGTGGCTCAGTCAGTTAAGCGTCCGACTTCAGCTCAGGTCATGATCTCACAGTTCATGAGTTCAAGTCCCGCATCTCATCATCTCATCTCGCTCTGTGCTGACAGCTCAGAGCCTGGAGCCTGCTTAAGATTCTTTGTCTCCCTCTCTCTCTCTCTCTGCCCCTGCCCTGGTCATTCTCTCTCTCTCTCTCTCTCTCTCTCTCTCTCTCTCTCTCAAAAATAAATAAAATATTTAAAAATTTTTAAAAATAAAAATAAAGTATGTGGTAGAGATAATCAAAGTTCAAATGTTCACATTTGGGAGTTATATTTAGAAAAGGAATTTTCCCCAATTATCAGAGGGTATAAAATATTTGAATAAATAGGAATGAAAGATATAGGAGTAAACAAATGGTGGGAGTTTAAAAAAACAATAAAAGCAATAGTATGGTATTAAATACAACCTTTCCCTATTTGTGAGACACTAAGAACATTCACTGGACCATAATAAGAGGTACATGTTGAGGAAGCTTTTGAAAACTAATTCAAATACTAAGATTCAAATAAAGAATGATTTGGAAATCTAAAAAAAAAATGATTTGATTTCATCTAAAATGTACATACGATTGAAGAAAAAACTCCATAATTTGTGGGCCAGTCTTTTCCTTTGAGCCAACCTTTCTTTTGAGCGTTTAGCAAATATATACGGGGATAGACTGGGGCTTTCTCACTTGATCTTAGCCAAAAGGCCGAGAAGCGATTGACTGGGGCTTTCTCAACGTCAGCACTATCAGTATTTTGGTCTGGATGTCTGTTGTTGGGCACTGTTCTATGCATCCCTGACCTCTATCCACTAAATGTCCGTAGTACCTGCCCCCCAGCCCTGAGTTGTGACAAGGAAAAATGTCTCCAAATGTTACCAAATGTCCCCTGGAGGAGGAAAGTCACCCCCATGAAGAACCTCAGGGATAAACCTTGCCTCTTTGGACTCAAATGCATAATATATTCCTATTTGTGACAGGAAGTTTCAGGGTACATAAATGGCAGTGTGCAACCACTTCAAAAACTTCTTATTTGGATTGCAAAATACAGTTAAATATTGATGCTATGCAGTTTGGTCTCATAAACTCTGAACTTCTATCTTTTTTTTTTTTTTTTTTAAATTTTTTTTTCAACGTTTATTTATTTTTGGGACAGAGAGAGACAGAGCATGAACGGGCGAGGGGCAGAGAGAGAGGGAGACACAGAATCGGAAACAGGCTCCAAGCTCTGAGCCATCAGCCCAGAGCCCGACGCGGGGCTCGAACTCACGTACCGCGATATCGTGACCTGGCTGAAGTCGGATGCTTAACCGACTGCGCCACCCAGGCGCCCCTGAACTTCTATCTTAAGGAAAGGATAGACATAATAGAGTTTTGCTGTTTTTGGAAATAATGGTTTTATTGGTCACAAACAAGTCAGCTAATTCAGCTACCCTCACGGTTTCCTCATCATTAAAAGCAAGTTTTATTTTATTCTCTATTATTTTCCCCTTGTTCTGTTTCTCCAAATCCTTATTCCTTTATATGTGTTCTTTCTCTTCAACCAAACTATAAACCTCTTGATCGCATTTTTCCTTAGAAACACATTTCTAAAAGTATGCTTCCAGAAAGGGCAATAAATGTTATTTGATTAAAATAAAGTTATGCTATTTCATATAATGGTATTTCTGTTCATATATATGTGTAACACACTTAAAATATAAAATAATATTAGATACTTAACATTTAATATATTTTTATTTATAATATAATATAAATATTATAAATATAATTATTTATAATAATATAATTTGTTGTGTTATAATTTATTACTATTATAATAATATAATTTATAATAATATAATGTTTAATAAAAACTATTTTAAGTATTTGGAAAAGCATTCTGTTATATAATGATACTTTAGTAATAAATAGATAATTATTTAATGAGAATTATTAGTGATTAGAAAACAGTTTCTTTCTAAATCTCTGAAGGTTTTTTTTTTTTTATTTTTCAGTTCAAACCATGTTTTTGGTGAATTTAGAGAATTTAAGTACAAAATGAGACTTTATTTCTTTGCCCTTGGAAATTTTGTTTGCATTCTCCTAGCTACTGAGGTGAAAACATCATGTCATTCAGAAACCTGGATAGTCCAGACAAACAATGTAGAAAATTATAACTCCTGAAACTGTTTTCAATGAAAATAGAATCAGCAGTTACATAATATACACAAGTGTTGAGAATTAATTTTGTACGTATAAGAAGATGGACTTTGCCCTCTATAATTTATGAGAGTACATAAAACACATAAACGTCATCTTCTTCATTGGCCATCTGTGAACCCAGGTACGTGGAGAATGTGGGTAAAGGCCCAGGAGCTCCCTCTCAGAAACCCACCTGCCACTTTGGCCATCTGCTCCGGAAATTGCAGTCAGCACTCACAGAGTCTGCAACAATCCCCAGTCTTGCACATCAGCCATCCTCTGGGGCACCTATTATCTGGACCAGTGCTGGTATTGGTACGACTCCTCCTGGATGCTTCTTCCTTCTGTCCTGAATTCCTACTTAGATTTCTCTTCTCCCCTGTGTGAGACCTTCCCATGTCTATGCCATGAGAGGGACAAATTCCCATGATTACATCTAAGACCTAGGATTTCCCCATTATTTCTGTTGTTCTCTTTAATAAAGAAATAGCTTGAATGCTAGCCTAACTGTATGAATGAGGTTGGAGTTCTTCTTACCTATTTCTTGGATTCTTTCTATAGATGAGAAAATGCAGTATCTCTGAAGTAGATAAAAACAATCCTAACCAAAATTTCCTTAACATGGAAATTATTTGTTTCATGGTTTCATGGGAATATAGTGTTGAGGACTGAGGAAGGGCATTTCATCATCAAAGCACTTTATACTTGAACATTTAGAGCACTTGGGTTTCTTTTCTTCCTGTTCCGGAAGGTCAAACTGCAAAAGCCATTTAATCCAGTTATTTGACTTTTTATCTCTCATCAATACTGGAGGCAAATTGTTGGCATAAATGACTTTTCTTAACAGACATGTTAGTGACCTTTTGGCTGAGAGTACGTCCACCTAGAAAAGTTCATTGTATAGGCACTTTAATGGGTTGTCCTATAAGTCACCAAGTTGTAGGAATACCCGCTTCTGTGTCTGCACACCTTTGGAACTCTGAAACCTATTCAATTTAACATTGTTGTTGGTATTATTGCCATCCCAAGTTACTGCTACATGGTCATTATGCCTTTTACACTTCTGGAATGATCAATTCTCAGGCAAGCAGAGCAAAAAATACTCCTACTCTCTTAAATATAAAGAGCTACATCTTTGACTGCCAGCAATTTTAAGCCTGCCATTCTCCTGAATCTGAGAGGAAGTGCTTTAAGCAAATTAAGTGACTCATTATCATTCCCTGAGTCATGATTGTATTTATCATCAATATATGAGGCAGAGGAAGGCATGGTTCTTTCCCCAAGTTCCCAATGATGTTATTCGTGCACTTACAGAACAGTTCATTAAAATCATTTTTCCGAAGCAACTGCTGAATGGCAAGTTATATGAACAAGGAAGGAAGAAAAGATCCATCCAAGCACAAGGGCACATGTGATCTATCTAGGGCACTGCAGCCTTTGTTTCTTGAAAGCAGGAACAGCTATAATGCAGAGAGAAATCTAAATGGCCACTAATAGGGAAATGGGGAAGTAAACTGTGATATACTCACATAATAATATTATATAGTCATTTAAAATTAAGTGTACAAAGATAATGGCATAACAGCATGGGCAATGCTTATGGTATAAAATTATTTTTTAAATGCAGGATATAATCTATTTGCCCAGATGGATCTTAACTGTTTAAAAGTACATGCATTGAAAATAAATGGAAAGTAAATTCAACAAGATGTTATCAGGGACCATCTCTGGATATTGATATTATGTGTGTGATCACTATTTGTTACATCTATTTCTATGTCTTTCAAATTTTCTATCAATGATTATATATTAATTCAATTTTCAGAAAGGAAAAGTTTTATCAGAAGAAAATTAAAAAAAGATTTTAATGTTTATTTCTTTTTGAGAGAGAGAGAGACAGAACGTGATTAGGGGAGGCGCAGAGAGAGGGAGACACAGAATCTGAAGCAGGCTCCAGGCTCCCAGCTGTCAGCACAGAGCCAGACAAGGGCTTGAACCCATAAACCGCGAGATCATGACCTGAGCCGAAGTTGGCTGCTCAATGGACTGAGCCACCCAGGCGCCCCTATTAGAAGAAATTTTGATAAAGGAAGAGATTGAATTGAATAGTAAAACGTCCTTCAGTGTTAAATACAGAAGATATTATAGATTAATTTGAAGTGGAGTTTTGTTTTTTCTTTTTTTGAGTAGAGGAGACTATCGTTTAAGAGAAGACGTTCTTAAGATGAAAAAAAGTTCTTAAGAAGTCATGAAATAGCAGATGTGTAACCACTGTGTAACCAGAGGAATTTTAGACATCTGACATCTGTCTTAAGCAAATTCTTGGAAATAAGAAGATCTAGGGGAAACATAAAGTGAATTTCCTTACAAAAGAAAGGCATTGAGAAGTTGTGGAGATTTGCACACAGTGTTTATCAATCTTTTAAAACAAAACAAAAAAACAAATCCCCTTTTGATCAAAATGAAAAATTTCTGAGTAGTTCCAGCCATATATTTAACTTAAAATTATTTAGTATCCAGTTCAGTTTGTTTTAGTTCAATTAACAAATATTTATTGAAAAACATATCTTCCTGATTCAGTACTAGGTACTAGGAATACTGGGATAGCAAGAGAGGAAAAAAGGTCTTCACAGAATTTACACACAGACACTCCAGTGTGGCTTGTATCAGGAGAGACGAAGTGTGGGAGGAAGTGCAGGATACGCAGGGGGAATCCAGAGACCTGACCCCGGACCTGGAAGCAGCTTGCGCGGAAATAATTCTTGAAGGAAGTGAAGTAGGAAGTAGGTACCAATGCACATGTGTATGTGTGCACATACATGCTCATGTGTGGGTTAGTGGCCAGGATGCTTGGGAACTGGGTTGAGGCTAACGTGTATGTACAAACAGCAGTTGAAAAGAGACGGCATGGCACATTTGAAAAAGAGGAAAAAGTTTGCTTTGGCTCAAGCTCAAAGTCTGAATTAGGAACTAAAAAGAGAAGACATGAAAGAAAAGACAGCCTATGGAATTTAAGAACTGGAATTCATCTTCCAGGAAATGGGAAGATGTTGAAGGGTGTAGAGGGGAAAATCATTTGCTCATATTTGGGTTAAGAAGCCTACCTTGACTGTAACAGCTTTGCTTTCTGTATCTTATTTTATGAAAATAGAGGGTTTTTTTTTTCTAAATAGGTAATTATGCTAAACATATTATGCTTCTGAAGTTAACCCTCTCCCACCTTCTAATACATTTTCCAAGAGCAGGTTTGCACTTGTAGGGAGAGTTTAGAATGACTGATCTTGAATGAGAAAACCTAGAAAAATCTCAAATACTTTTATGTCTAGGCATAAATGATGAGGGTGGTCACTGATGAGTTAAAATTGATGAATTTCATCATCTGTGAGCCAGTTCAAGTCACTTTGCTTTTAAAGAGGAGTCAAGGAACATTTACTCCTTAGTAACATAAGAAGAGTGATATAAAGGACTTGTTCTCTCTCCCTTCCCAGGCTCCTTTCTCTTCCTTTCTTTTGGCGTTTTTCCCTTTCTGTCTCCTTCTTTCTCTTCTTTTCTCCTTTCCTTCTTTCTTTCATTTTGCTAATATTTACTAAGCATTTATCACTAGAAGAGATGATGATACAGTGTTTATAATCTAACTGGGTGTTTATATTCTGGGAAGATTTGAAAACAAGGGAAAAAGAATTGGTCAAGAAAAACAAAAAGTGAGGCAGTGTGTCATGAAATGCCAAAATAAGCAATACAAAATTTAAATTTCCGAATTCTAAGCAGAATTTTAAATTTTCCATTCTAAGCAGAAAAGAGGTTTGTGAGTGAGAATTGCTGCAAAGGGCTAGATTTGACTATGTTGGAGCTAGGCTTGGATTTGGAAAATTTTAAATAAATTTGTAATATAAAAAACCTGCCCAAGTGAGAAACAATCATCTGCAAAGGCTGTTATTATTGTTGATAATAAACTCTTAATGTTGAAATTCAAAGGCTTGAAGACAGGAGTCATAGAAAATTCTCAAATTATTTATTTGCAGTGGTTCGGAGGGGAAGTCACTTTCTCTGGAGTCTATTTTCTGCCAAACAGAGCCTTTGAATGATGTAAGAGATGAGCAGTTGAGCCTGAATATGTTTTAGTTAATGGAAAAATAAAACTGAAACTTTTTGACCTTGTATACACAACTTTACCTCAGTCATATATTCCAATCAAGATATTTACTCCATTAACTTCTGATATTTTCCAAAACTTTGCATGAGAAGGGTCATTAATTTCTTCTTTAAATACTATTCATAGTGTCAGCATTATTAAATAACATAAAAAAAACTTTTTTTCTGGTACTCAATAATGTTCTTAAGTAATATATGGGCTTATAAGTTCAAGTTATTCAAATTCAAAAGTTTCACATCTGGAACATTATTAATGAACTGATTGATTAGTCTGTGTTCCACTTTAAGGGACTCCTAATATCTCGAGGCTGTTTTAATGATGACACTCTGTGAGAGCATTAATAGTTTTATGCTCATTTTGCCAATTTCCCGGGTACTCTTGGATTTTTAAGTGATAATAACACCTTTTGTAATAGCTGATCAGCAAGCTTTACCATTTATTCATAGATGTGATTCTCACCATTAGTAAGTTCATTTGAAAGCTTCGGTTAAATTTATTTAAATGTATTCTAGCCTCAGCATTATTGACTCTGGGAGCTGGATAATTTTGTTGTGGGAGGCCATCTTGTGCCTCATAGGATATTTATCAGCTGAGTTCCACCAGCCGGTAGTCAGGAGCACTCCCCTACATTGGACGCTCAGTAACATCCCTGGACATTGGAAAACATCTCCTTATGGAGCGAAATTGCCCCCAGATGAGAACCACTGACTTAGGGCTGTCCTTGCAGACTTGTCAGTAACTCCAACTTGGCAAATTTAAGACAGCAGCTTTGATCTAACATATTGGTTTCACGAGGCATGGTAGATGTATGGGCATTAAAGCCTGATATTAAGTTTCCAGTTTTTGATGACTTGGGCAATAAAAATTTATGAACTTAGATTTAGTCAGTTTTGCATTTCCTTTCTTTTGTACCATCATTAGAATGAAGAAAATCTGCAACAAACAATCTAATTCATCTAAGTATGAGCCTTGAGTTGCCACAGAGGTAAGAAGTATTCTTTAAATTATCCAAAGTTTGACAACGTTCCTTATATTATCCTTACTGTACTGTTATGCTAACACAGCTTTTACAAATATTTTAATTAATTAACTTATTTATTTGGTCTCTGCAAGGTAGAGCTGCTTGATTAGGAGTTTATTACTTGGTTCTAGCTTTTGTTCCTAACTGAACGACATATTTTTTACCCAGAGAACTTTAAACCAAGTCTACTTAAAAACTGTGTTTTCAGATATTTAACATAATACATATATAGCAAACGTTACTGGGATGGATCTAATACCACAAAAGTAACTAAAGCTGAACCTACTGATATATCTCATAATTGTTTCTTTAGGAAAGGTTCAATTTCAGTGTTACATAGCTTTAAATATGATGCAGAAATAGCTACAAAAAGTTTTTTAATTTTGAGATTTGGATATGATACTTATTTATAAGTATATACACTTTTATACTTACTTACTTTTATATGTACCAAAAACAATTTATGTGCTGATATACTCACTTCTGATTAAGCACACTTCAGAATATTTCTATTTAATTGCTTATATATCAATGATGTCTTTTTCCCCCCAAGCAGAATTTCTCTTTATTCCAAAATTCACTACTACCAGGCAACCTACACACTGATAATTTCTTAATGTAATGGGAATGTTTTTTGTTTGAAAAGAATTTTTATGTTCTTTTTACCCTGTAACAAATTTCTGTGTCTCTGAGCATATGGTTAAGAGGAAAAAGATATGCTTACATAGTGTCGTTTCCATAATGGAAACACAACTTAATCTAATTCTGTTCTCTTAAATGTTTATGTGTAATTTCTTTCTAATGCAAGGAATTTCAATATATACAAATATTCAGCATAAAATACATACATCTATATTTATATACCAAATATAAACCAAGTTATCAAAAGATAATTAGGTGAGACATGTATGTTTTGTCATAATTAATATTCTGTCAATAGGGTAGATAAGAAAACTCCAAGGGTTAATGTTTGCTGGGCTTCCAGATACTGTTGCCAGTGAATTTTTCTAGCTCACTCCATTAATCCAGTCAGCACAATGGATCAGGCTAGAGATGTGTCTCCATAAATCACTCTGAAGTACTGGGGGTAGGAGTATCTAATTAATCAGCACTGTCATTATGTTTGACTTGTAGCTGCCTTACTGTGTTTGGGATGGAGATTCAGTGTGTTTAACCCACATGCTCTTAAACAGATCTCCAGTGGTGTGTAAATTTTAACCCATTTACAGAAAAAGTCAACCAGTGTGATTCGACCATATTTTTCAATGGCAATATGTCTTTTAAAGATATGACCCTTCATTAGTTTTAGTTAAATTTCCATCCACCACAGTAGATCTCCTTCTGTAGTATTAAAAAACAAGACATATTTGAATATTATTCTGTATGTTAATGTCATGATCAGGACAAAAATACATCTTAAAATATTTTCTTAAACAACGGAATAGCACACTTTAGAAATGGAAAGAACTTTCAGATTTTATTGTCACCATCAGTGAAAATTTAATTACTGGATATTTAATTTCTGCTCTTGAATTTCATTACTTTTAGATCATATATTTTCATATAGTACTTTTACTTTATAAGAATATTCACTAATAACTAGTTTTTATAGTTTTAAAAAATCATGTAACAAGATATTATCCATTTTGCAAATGAGTAAACTATCTCAAAGACTTGCTCAAGAGCTTATAGCTAATATAAGGTTGAGCTCAGTGTAGATCATGTTTCATATCACTTGGATTACCAAGAACATGTGAGGGATAGATTGTAAACTAAATAGATTTTTACACATAGCTTGAGAAAAACACCATTATTTTATACAACACCCAGTATCTTTTATGACAGCTAATTACTAAATAATGGTATAAAATTAGAACTCTTATCCACAAAAACATAAAATGTAGGTAATACTATTAGCCTTGTAAAAAATTAAGTAGTTTTGGATTTCTCTTATGTACATACACACACACACATACACACACACACACACACATATGACAGATGATTTCCAGTAAGCATGTCCATCTTGACAAGGATGTGAGGGAGTTGCTCTTTGGAGGAGAAATACTTATTCTAATAGTGATACAATCAGGTGTCAAATATTTTTGGAATTCCTGTTTTGATTATTCTCAACAATGTTGAAACTCGATTCTCCAAAAATGTATTTTATTGTCAATAAAGCCAAATGTCCTTCAGATGTAATATGGTGTCTGGGTATATGAACTATCTAGATAATGCTAAAGAGAATAAAATTGACAAGAGGAACTGTAGAACAGTACATCAATTTATCTTGTAAAATTTTACTCAGGAAGCAAATTATGTGTTCTGGCATGTGTCAGAAAGGTAAGGGTAAGTCTGTTAACAAAAGTGTATTTGTCTTAATCCTAAATAAAAAATAACTCATACTTGGATCACCTGTGCTGTTATTTCAGCTCAATAATAGAGAATTATCAAATATATAGACAGATATAAATGTGGATATATAATAGATATATATGCATATATATCATATATTTACATATGTATAACATATAATAAACAAAAGCATGCATACTTAGGTTATATGCTTAATTAATATTATACATAAAACATAATATATAATTCTATGTAGTATTGTACTTAATAATAACCTCTAGATATTAACTTATTTTCATATGCAGTAAAACCTTGGATTGTGAGTAACTTGTTCTGCAAGTGTTCTGCAAGACAAGAAAATATTTCTAAGAAATTTTAACTTGAGAAATGAGTGTTGTCTTGCAATACATGACACCAAACATCACATGATCACAACTGAGACAAAAGGTTTTTTAGATTTGCTTTGAAATACAAGTGCTTTGGATTACAAACATATTTATGAAACAACTTAAGCTCACAAACCAAGGTTCTACTGTTTATATATATATACATATATATATATATATATATATGTATATATATATATATATACATATATATATATATATGTATATATATATATATATATTTTGCTCTGTTCCTTTTTTAAAAAATTTTTTTGAATGTTTATTTATTTTTGAGAGAGAGAAACAGAGCATGAGCGGGGGAGGGGCAGAGAGAGAGGGAGACACAAAACCCGAAGCAGGTTGCAGGCTCTGAGCTGTCAGCACAGAGCCTGACGCAGGGCTTGAACTCACGAACTGTGAGATCATGACCTGAGCCAAAGTTGGACGCTCAACCGACTGAGCCACCCAGGCGCCCCAATTTTGCTCTGTTCCTTTTAATCTAAGTTGGTGTTGGCACCTCTCATTAAATCAATAATTCGATAAATATTCAATTATTAAAAGATTGATTTACTTTTTCTATCCAATGATCAGGATAGATCAACTAGTAATTCTCCATCCTATTCTGACTGAAAGCACATATTAGGAAGTTAAATGGATGACAAGTTTACTTGTGATTATGTAACAGAGGAACTCTATCTAATGATTTAGGGGAACAGGCTTCTTATTTTGGTCACACACTAGCTAACTGATCTAATCAGCTTTGCTGGAAGATTTTAGAAATTGAAGAGTAACTAAAAAAAAATTTATTTACCCAATAGTGTCACAAGTTGGGGTGCTTGGCTGGCTCAGTCGGTACAGCATGCTACTCTCGATCTCAGGGTCATGAGTTCAAGCCCCATTCTGAGTGTAGAGCTTGCTTTAATAATGATGTTACAATTCCGTAGTGACGGAATAGTAAATTCCATAAAATGATTTGTTCAAGTCATGGAAAGGAATGTATTATCCCCTGGTGTCCCTCCTTATGCAAATGTAAATTTTCTGGTGATTTTCTACTAAATGATTAGTACTTCTCAGCACAAATCTGAAAAAAACACTTCAGATCTTTAAGAATTATTGGAAATGTCAAAGACAAAACCCTAAATATATATACCTTCCTATAGATTCTGAGCTTTGGGTAGGAGGAGTTTTGGGAGATAAAGTTTCTTGCAGAATGTCACATATGAAAGCAAATATGATCCTTAAATTTTTAAACTCATAATATTATGTTGGCTATGGCTTTTAAAATACCATTATATTGTTTTGGAAGGAGCTGATTTATTCATAGTGAATCTGGACAAGCTTCTGACTATAGGTTTGTGAGGTGTTGGTCATTTATATTTCACTTTATTTCCTGATACGTATAATGTTGAACCTATCTTACGTGCAGGCTACTCTGCTGGTTTCTGAGTAAAATATATGAATAAAGTTCCCGTCAGTTGCATTTCTTAATAATATTCATATATATGTAAATATAATTTTTAAAGTGTTTATTTATTTTGAGAGTGCACGTGCATGAGGGGAGAGTTGCAGAGGGAGAGAGAGAATCTCAAGCAGCCTCCACACCCAGTGTGGATCCTGATGCGGGGTTCAATCTCACAACCATGAGTTCATGACCTGAGCAGAAATCAAGAGTCAGATGTTTAACCAACTCAGCCACCCAGGCGCCTTTAAATATAATCTTTAAAATTTCTCTGCTGTCAAATAACATGAGTATTTATGAGAGATATATGTGGGTGTTTCTCAAAGATAAAGATAAGTTTTGATTAGGGTTAAATTTCAGTTTTCCTAATTTTACTGAAATTTCATATGCTCAGCCTCAAAAGAAACATACTTTATACACAACATCTGCTTAGTATGATCATTTTACTTTTCTAATGGGCCAGAAAGTGTTTGGTTCCATCAAGTAAGTTTTTTCTAGAGTTAAAATACTTTAACCCTTGTGTGAAGTTTCTTATATCAGTGAATAGTTTGGGGAATCTACCCTTATGGTGTGCCCTGTAAAGAAAGAGGAAATAGAAACCCTGTTCTTAAAGCCATGAGACTAACTGGTGGATAAAACATATGTAATCACAAACATGATGATAATACAATGAAACACAGTGCAGGGGCTAATGATCACCGAAAAGCAGGGTGTCAGGGATGAGGAAGAAACACCTACAGTTGAGGAAATCAGGCAGGTGGACTGAGGCAGTTTCCCGTGTGGTTGGAAGGGAGGTCTTTTCGAGTATGAGAAATAATGATGGTTTAGGCAGAAATAACGAAGTAGGAATATTCAGAGCACTTCAAGTAGAGTGGTCCACCTTGAGTGATGAGTGGGAGATAATGACAGAAAGTGAGGTTGAAACAGGATGACCAAAAGCCCTGAATTGTAGCAGAGCAGTTACAGAATTACCCTATGAGCTCTGTGCAGCCAACACCGCCTTCGGATGAGATTAGTAATAAAATGAATTTTTTTAAAAAAGATTAACCTAGTGTCTATGCGTAGAGATGTGAGTGTGGGAGGTGTGAACTCAAAAGGAACAGTTAGGAGGCTTCTGAAAGAGGAATTGAGATGGGAAGTTATGAGGACTTGGAATAGAGTAGTGACAGTAGGAGCTGCCCAGAAGAGAGGCGCATGAGAGCAGTTGTGTAAGAGTTACCTTCAGTGCTTTATTAGGGGCACTGGGTGGCTCAGTGGGTTAAGCGTCCCACTTTGGCTCAGGTCATGATCTCCTGGCTTGCCTGTGCTGACAGCTCAAAAGCCTGGAACCTGCTTCGGATTCTGTCTCCCTCTGTCTCTGCCCCTCGCCCACCATGATCTGTCTCTTTCGCTTTCTGTCAAAAGCTAATAAACATGTTTTCTTAATTTTTTTTAACATTTATTTATTATTGAGACACAGACAGAGACAGAGCATGAGCATGGGAGGGGCAGAGAGAGGAGGAGACACAAAATCCAAAGCAGGATTGGATCTCAACGAACTGTGAGATCATGACCTGAGCCGAAGTCAGATGCTCAACTGACTGAGCCAACCAGGCTCCCCAAAAGTAAATAAATATTTTTAAAAATTAAAAAAAAATTATCTTCAGCACTTCTAAGTAACTCATTTTTATCAAGTCTTAGAGCCTATGACGGAGGGGGCTTCCAAAATTAACTATTAGGGGAGAGGGCTGTTAGGGTGATCGAAAATCTCACAGTAACAATATTGAATAAAATAAGAAAGTCAGAAGAAGAAAAACGTTTTTTAAAACCTCAGTTTTTATTTTAGGCATGGCGACTTAAAAGTGATATTGGGGAACACAGGAAGTTTTCTTTATCATAGTCAAATCAATCCACGCCCATGAAGTGAAGTGCTTTTGGGATAATTGCCTCATTATTTTGACCAATGTGAAAATCTAATGTGGATTTCAATTTTTAATTATGGTTTTGGAATTAAATTATTTAATTTGTTGTCTGTAGCAGAAGCCATCATTCTCAGTTATTTACCCATTATGCTTTCACATACAGAGTCAATTTGTATGTGTGTATGTGTGTAATTTTTGCATTGAAAGTATAACTTAAGTCATAAGTATATGTTTTCTTTTCATTTTTGATATGTATTCTGACTGAAAATTAACTTAGTATATAGTAAACATCACAAAAAACCATTTCTGCTGGCATATTACATTGTTTTTAACTCTGCAGAACATTTATTGACTCAAGGTTAAAACTGTTTTAAATCTGTACTTACAAAAAAGGATTAGTGTTTAAGATGTATTATTACAGTAACACATTTAGATTCATTACCCTAGAAAATTCTCTTCTAATATACAGAAAAGAAAAATAGATTAACCAGTTATGTTGCTTTTCACAGTAAGATGACCATAATGGACCCTGATTGCACAAATAAAGGTATTCTAGTGTTAAAGACTTTTAACACACACACACACACACACACACACACACACACACACTGACATAGATTTAAGATCAACCATTGTTGATTATCAGTCAAAAGGATTATACTGAACTAACTTGTCCAGAAAGCTTTGGAAATAATTTTCAAATGATTTATTTTATACCATATGAACTACAGGACAGAGGTCCCTTGTATTTTATAGGCAGTCTACGCTTTAGGCAAACAACCCACTAAAGTCACAGGCTGTTACCTTTTGTAGCAGGGAAAGCTCTTGGGTGGTCCTCTGGGGAAACCGTAGGCAAAAAGTACTGCTGTAATCCAATCTGTATAGCAAATCATCATAGAACCAGCAAGAGAGAAAAATGGCCTCCTCCTAGGCCAAGATGTAGAAAAGAAAGCAAACACATTCCTAGTAATACTCTGTCTAAAAATATAGGAACTACTGTCTAACTCAATTTCACCGTATTCTCTTTATTCTGTTTTCTTCTGTATTTTGAGAGAATAAATATAGAAGCCCAATTCTTAAAAGATAGTCCAAAGGAAGTGGCATTCCCTAGTTACAAGGAAAGAGTAGGTTATCAGAATCTCTCTTGAAGAGTAAGTTATCCTGGGGATTTCCTTATTTTGTTTTAAGGTTCAACAGTTCACCTAAAGTAGGAGTTTTCTCTGAAATTGATAAGATCCAAGATTTGGATCTGCTAAAAGATTCAGAGGATACAGGAGGCTATCTGATATCCCAATTAGAACAGCACTGTGAACCAACCAACATTAGAATTCACTACATTCATGTTAGACTGCCTGTTCAATGCTTATATTTCAAGTACTAAAAATGTCCCGCTAATTCCTATAATTTTATATATTTATTCATCCACTCGTTCATTCATTAGTCATTCGCTCACATAGTAATTCATTCAACCAATATTCATGACACTCTTACAACAAGCCAGACACTTTTTTGTTATTATTTTTGGATAATAAGATGAATAAAAAGGAGACATGATCCCTTCTCTCATGGAGTTTACAATCGCATGGAAGACAGTAATTAATAAAATAATCTCAGTAAAAACATAATTGAGAGCTGAAATGATGAAACTTCAGCTATAAAAAATGTAAATGCAGAAAATGTTTTACACAATTGTTTTAACTGCTGATTTATTCTGTGAAGTTATATCCACACCACATGGAAAAGTGAATGCTATTATATGTCTACATATCTATAATCTATTCGTTTGAAAGAGAAATATAACAATTACATAGATAATACAATTTTCCTCCAGTTGCGTTTGTTTCTGTATGTTTATGGATGAATTTTAATTTAATACAAATTTGACCCTTAGAAAGAAATATTCAGTATGAATTCATGGAAAAAGAAATTATTTTTTTCTCATTGAAAGAATAATAGTATTATTAATGAAAGTTGTTATAAAAGCTACTTGAGAGTAGTTACTTTCCAAATCCTTATAGATAACTTGTTAATATGAAAAATTTTCTTATTTTTATAAATTGTGAGGACAAGGATAGTATTTGAAGATCAAGGACATCAATGGGAAGAGACCCTTCCATCTTATTTCCTCAAGCATCACAGCAACATAGAAATACAAACATGCTTCATGAGAATTTTGGACTAGATTTAAAAAAGAATGCACAAAGTCATGAATAAGAACACTATTTTATAATAAGGACCATAAAGCATTATTGTGATTGTTAAATGAAATAAAATGTGTAAGTGCTTGGCAAAAAAAAAAAAAAAAAAAAAAAAAGAACACTATTTTACACACCAGGTATTTTCATGTACTATTGAGTTCACTCCCACCAACCTAAAGCTTCTTCATGAAAATAGCAGCAAAAGCATCATCCATTCCCTGACATCTGGACACATACACATCAGTGGCAGGCGCACCAGGCATAAGGGCATAAAACTAGACGAGAGGTCTGGATGCATCATCTGGTACCTGTTAGAAGTCAGGGTAGATCCTATGCTAAGTGGTTTCACAGATTGCACCAAGCAAGGAGCAAGCCCCAGGAGAAAAAGCCAAAGGCAATATTGCTCTGAAGGGCTGTAGAATTGTGCAGTGGTCTCTGTCAGTGACATTGATGATACTGATGACAATTAGGAGAGAGGATTTAGAATGTGAATGGGGAGCGATTCAGCTGCTACAATATCCATCAGCAGACAGTTGCCTGAGGCAAAGGCCTCTGTTGTCCTTTGTTTTCTCTTCCTACTGGCAGATCTAGGGGAGGTTGGGGGGGTGGTGAGAAAAAGGAATTTATAAAATTCATAATAGCAACATTTTTAAGTGAAAAATTGCTGCTGAAGAATTTAAAAGTGACCGTTTTTAAAAACAGAATTGGCTGCTGCTTCTATCTTTAATAAATGTGAGATATCCTGTAACACTGGGATAGCTGTCAACTAAAGAGAAATATTTGAAGAGAGAGGGTTTATATCTGCTTACAGAAAGCCCTCAGCTTAACACGACTAAATGATCAGCTATTTCCTCCTTGCCACAGGATGCCTTCAAAATAATCCCCAGCGATGGCGTGGTATCGAGCCATTGGTTAGACTATTGCTACACTTTTGGTTGTCACTTGAACCACATCGTGCAATTTTTGTTTCGGGTTCGAGACACAGCCCTCTTGCTTAATCTTAATGTAGTTTAATATAAATGAATGAGCACTTTTGAGCTCACCAATTTTTTTGAAATTAAATGTTGATTTTATATATGCTAATGAACCCGATGTCTTTTATTTTTGTGGAAAATCATTATTTTACAGAACGAATCCTCTGATTAGATTCCCATATAATTATAAACAGTACTACCAGTGAGAGGTATCCAAAAACTAAAAAAGTGGAAATAGGGTATATAAAATCCAGAAGTATCAATAGTCAAGATTTCACTCATGTGTTCTCTCTGAAATGGGAAATACAGAATACGAGTAGCAGATTGCCTTTACATCCTCGAAAAAAGAAATACTTTGCCTTTATGTCCTAGAAAGAAGAAATAACTATAGAAGTATAAAAGTGATTTTTTATCATGTTCTATTTCTTGTGATTATATGATATGGATATGCCATAAGAAATATATTTCTGATGTTTCATTGGGTAATTCTGCTTCGGGTCTCAGCACCAAAGCAAGAATTCCAAAATATGTGGAGAACAACACTCAGTGTTAAGTGTTTAGAAATTCAGGTTAGAATAGCTTTCTTTGGGGGTCAACAGATATACGATTTTCAAAACCAAAAATTATTTAATTTTTTAATTAAAGATAATTATTTATCTTAATATGTCTTACGAATACATTTTTTAGACCATTTGTACAGGGAAGCTTAAGCAATTTATTTTTAAATTATTACCCTAGCTTCCATGCCTGATGGTGAGATATAAACTAGAAAATGACAAGCTTGTCAATTTTGCAGAAAGTACATTTTATTTCAAACTATAGACTCCATCACATTTCAGTTCTTTATTCTATGTGCAGATAACTTCATATATAGAGCTTAAATATAATGCAACAGAAATAAGATAACAGATACAATTAAAGATTCTGTTAGAATGTAATGATTTTTATTATTGTTACTCTGTATTTATAGCTAATTATGTTTACAAGGAAAGTGCCAAAAACAGCTTATCACCAAGAATGCTAAACTCATACAAACTTGCACCTGAGAAGAATTTTCAATGGAGAAACCAAATCAAACCAACCTCAATCATGGCTTATTAAATTACAGCTGGTCCAAAACTGTTTGATATTCAGGCAGCTAATTAGCAATGGAGATGGCTAATTCAAGCGCTGGGCTTTGATCTCTTGGTTCCCCCAATATTTATTAGGTTTATTTAAAAAAGAATGGAGATGGAAAGTATCCTGAAAGCTGGAGGAGACAGTCTGAACAGTAGTTTACTTATAATTTACAGACTTGTGGTACTCAATATATAATGCAATAATCCTCCTCAGTGCCATTTGTCATTTGGACGCGGCCACAGATTATAGCTTAAGGCACTGCATCTGCGCACAGATCTGGCAGGAAATGGCCTAAAATCTTGAACAGCTGAGCATGATGTTTCCGTATAGTTGGAAAACTCAACCTCTGCTCCAGAGGTCACTGCATGCTTCTGTCCTGACAGCCCAAATTGTTAAGCATGTGACTAATATGCATACAGAACACAGGCTGCCTGACGTCTGCTACAAGCTTGATGGCTGGTTAGCGGCTAGTCTTAATTTTATGTGACAATCCTATGTAGGAAGTGCTGTGTGGGTGACTAAATGGAGCATATTGATGTCCCACTGGGTGTAGCCCCTGTTGTTTTGACAAATTCTCCTTAGCATTTATCAATCAGGCCTTCAATGGGGAGTGTGCTGAATATCTAATTCAGACATGCGAGTCAGGGCTAATAGAGCAAGATAGCGTGTTATTCAATTTGTACTCGTTAGCGATGTCCCACTGTCACTGGGCAATTTACCTTCACACTTCACAAATGAAAAGAGAAATTTGCTGGGCTTCAAACACTTACATGAGTTACAAGCAAAATTTTAATTAGCATGTCATTACAGCAATAATTTATTGCTTCTTTGTAGTTTTCCTAGCATACAGATTGCACTTTTCCTATTTTGGAAGGGATGTCCTCAAGGCTTCTGAAGCAGGTAATAATAAGGACAGCTAACAAGCTTTACTAAAAGATGCATATTGATGTTTTCTGTTTGTGGCGTTTTACACACTCATTTATGCATGGACATAAAATGTATCATTACAATCTTTCGGGTTTTGTGATTCTCTCAATGTTTTATTCCATTTTATAATGGTGTTTGTTTATTTGAACAAACGTGGTTCTACCACGCTTCGGCTTATTCCTGAATATCACACATGTGTGCAAACTAAAGAGCCAACACCACCATTGTTAAAAGCACTTGATGTAAGCGAGGGGAACTTCTGTAGTTCTTCCAGGATGGGTACTTGTGAATATACAAAGGTTTTTCCAGATTGTAAACAAAGCAGCATCCACTGTTTTCTACCAACTGTTCGTGGAGAGTTGCCTAGAAGTGCAGTCCTTAATCAGCTGGCAAACAGAACATGTTAAGAAAGGACAGCAAACAGAAGATGGAGTTGTTCTCTATGCGTGGCCTCAATTGGGCATCCTCAGAAGACAAAAGTGAAAGAATGACCTATATTGTCCAAGACAGAAAGAATCCAAAAAGATAGGATGAATAAACAAAAATGGCAATTGTGAGTGGATTAAAATGTAAGCGGAATAAAGACTTTGATCACAGTGTTGGCATATTTTGAAGAGTTATCCTGGCCAAAACCTCTTTGCATGAAAGGGGCAGTCGGACTTCTCAGACAGCAATTAACAGTACCTCACAGTACGTAGTAAGTCAAGGTAAATAAACACAGCTAAGTTTTATTCTGCATATATTACCTAATATGAAAGAACATGGCTTAATGAATAAAGTTCCCCATATATTCCCAAATATTCAGAAATATGATTTTATGCCTACTGAATTGCATATTACCAATTTTAAGAACATGGCTTTATGATTACCTTGCATCAAAGCTTACTGTCAAACAGAATGGGTCTTGGGCTGCATTTCTGCCATACTTACAGTGGCAGGATAGTGTCTTATTCATTTTTATATGCCATTTACTAACTAGCATGGTGCAGAGTATCTAGCAAGGGTGCAATACATAGCGATTGAAAGAATGAGCAAATCAGTGATGAGAGAAGTGCACCAAAGGAAGGAACACATGAATAGACTCACAGTTCCAACTGTTTTCTATTTGGAAGGATAATTAAAAGTACGTTTATATCCACAGGAAATCAGAACACACTTTACGTAAATCTAATATTTTTGGAATTGGAATATATATATATATATATATATATATATATATGACAAATATATATGTATATAAATATGACAAAGAGAAGTTTGTTGATGTTGTGAGCAATGTGTACATATTCATGCTACATTAATCTTTCCTAGTTGTATGTATTTCAGAATTAATCAGCTTTTGGGGGGGGGGGATAAGAAGCATTTTCTTGGCCAAAAAGCATTTCTGGGCCAATCTGTGAAAGATTTTGTCATAATAATTTGACTAATCACATGATCACTGTATTTAATATTTTAAAAACATATCTTCTGTGTGTGTGTTTTTTTTTTTTCTGAAATACTGTTAACAGTGCCCTTCTGATGTCAGAGTACTGAGAGTGTGTGTGTGTGTGTGTGTGTGTGTGTTTTCCACTACTGGAAAAATAATGTCCTGCTTAAAAAGGATTCTCTTGAATAATAACAGCAACATTTTATTCTTAATACAGTTCTTCATAGAGAGAATCTTGAAGCATTAGAATAAAAGCATGACACCTAATACGGATAATTAAACATCAATACTTAAATAACTCCACCATGAATTCCAGTTCTATGGAGGGACACTACAGACAAAATTAACATTTTTAAAATTTATTTGCTTTAGGGTTCTTTTTCACTCCACTTTTTCTACTGTCTAAGAAAACCAAAAAAAAAGTAATATTTAATATTTTGAGATGATCACTAGAGATTTCAGTGGTTCTAAATTTTAACTGGAATTCAATATAAATTTTAAAAATATTACTGTGGTCATAGTATTGTCAGATGCTATAGTGGAGAAAGACAAATATGAACACAGAATAGGCACATAAATATCTTACAGTGCCAAATAAAAGTGTCTTAATGATGAACTAAACATGCACTAAGAGTCAAGGGAGAGGAATCTCACATCTTGTTGAGAATTTCAGAAACAAACTCAAGGAGAAAATAAATGGCTTTTCAGATGGGCCTTGATGAAAAGGTAGGATTTCAAGAGATAGAGATGTGGGGAGTAGAGAACAGCATAACGAGCAAAGCGATCAACAATAAAAGCAAACAAACAAAAAATCCAAATGTAGAAAATCCATCGCAAAGTTAGAGACTAGTAGTCTAGTCTAATTGGAATGTAAGCTATGTGAACAGGGTACTAAGTAGAAGGCAGGAAAGATTCTGAGGCCAGACTGTGATGGGCCTAATTTATGCTTCTCATGAATGCTCCTAATTTAATATGCCACAGAGAAACTGGAAAGAATTTTGTGCAGGAGAGGGAAGTGACTAGAGATGCACCATGGGAGAGTATAATCCAGCACAGCTGGGGGAGGGGGGCAGGTAGGGGGGAGTGTATGCAGTAAGGACTTGAGAGAGGCCTGAAAGCAGTAAAGACTGCATTGAAATCATTCAGATGATTCTGAGAATCTAGTGTCATGGTTCCTGGGTAGCTCAGTCAGTAAACCTGGGACTCGATTTCCCTCAGGTCATGATCTCACTTCACTTCAGGTCATGATCTCACAGTTCTCTAAAGTAATAACCATATAGCATATAAATACAAAGCCAAGTGTTAACCTTTCACTCTAGAACTATGAAAATCAAAGTCTCCTAGTGGTATTTTATAACGAATCTATATTTCTATCTTTTATTCTTTCTATGCAAACCAGCTGTCCAATTTTCAATGCTTTGATAATATTTTTGCCCACCAGTTTCCTGAATTTAGTCTATGTAAATATTAGTTTGTTTAAAAAGACCGAGCTTTTGGGGCACCTGGGTGGCTCAGTGGGTTAAGTGTTTGACTCAATTTTGGCTCAGGTCATGATTTCACAGTTTTGTGAGCTCAAGTCCCACATCAGGTTCTGCAGTAGCAGCTCGGAGCTTGCTTGGGATTCTCTCTCTCCCCCTCTCTCTGCCCTTCCCTGACTTGTGCTGTCTCTGCCTCTCCCAAAAATAAATAATAAAACTTAAAAAAAAAAAGACTGAACTTTCTAAGATCTAAATCAATCCTATGAAGAATTTGTTTCTATTTTATTTTTTAATGTTTATTTATTTTTGAGAGAGAGAGAGAGAGAGGGAGAGAGAGAGAGAGAGCATGAGTGGAGAAGGGGCAGAGAAAGAGGGAGGCACAGAATTGAAAGCAGGCTACAGGCTCCAAGCTGTCAGCACAGAGCCCGATGCGGGGCTCAAACTCACAAACCACGAGATCATGACCCAAGCCGAAGTTGGGCACTTAACCAACTGAACCACCCAGGCACCCCTGTTTCTATTTTAAATATTTAGTATTTTCTATTTTAATACTTCATCCCAATTTTAAGGAACTCAATGTAAATCTTGTAATTAGTGTATTCTAATGGAAATTCAGACACATAGTAATAGAATTGTTTTCTGAAAGACATAAAATACTAAAAACGAAAATAAAATTAAGAGTCCTATCCTTATACTAACCTTTGCTTCGAACTAATTATGTGTTTAACTTGCCAAATCAATTTTTAATAAACAGATTGTGCTTAACCCAAATTTCAACAAAACTGACAAGTTTTCCTACCTTAATAATTGCTAAATGGGGATTTTCAGCCATGGTTCTACATGGGCCATTGCTGTTTAAATGTAATTTATTAATGTAGAACAGTTGGATTGAGATCTTCTAAAGAATTTTAAGCTCTTTCTTGACACTCTTAAAAAATAGCACTTATTATTTTTACAATAGGTTATGGATGTATCGCTCTCTATACTTACAGGGACACTGAGGTAGCTATTCACTAACATACTGTAAACATAATTTTAATAGGAAGATCAGTAAAAGTAAATGAGAAAAATATGAGTCATATTTCCAACAAGAAAAAGCATAACAATACAAAATTTATTTCACACATAGTATCATTAGGTTGCAATCATTTAATCCTTTCTTATAAAATAAATAAATAATTTTTGAACAGAAAACAACAGAAAAAGATAAAAAGTTTCAAGCAGAATGCCATTCTTAAAATATGGCCATAAAACTATTTAGAGTTGGGTTCTTGACAAACCTGGTCATTCTATATTAACTTTTAGGTAAGTTGCTTATTAAATGAGTATGATACAAAACAGAACAGCACGAAAATAGAATCTGCTAGTTGCTGAATCAGTAACAATAGTAAAAATGACCATGCATTTAATTCTGCATTTATGGTAAAACAGCATCATTTTAAGGTCCCAAGCCAATGATCTTACAGTTTTCCTGTTCCCTTTATGTATTGTTTTCCTTTAACTAGCAGGATTGATTACATTCAGTTATGGAATACATTACATATTCCTATAAATGACTTATTTTCATCAAAAGTTTAATTTCCTTTTCTTCTGTTGATGAACTAGACAAGTAGCTGAATACAGTATCCATTGCAGGCCGAATAATCTGTTCTGTTGGTTTCTAAGTCCCTGTGGGTTCCATTTTATTATCTCAGTTTTATACATGATGAAATGGAGACTCAGAGCCTTACTGATTCACTTCAGTTCACGAAGGTATGTGGTGGTGGGTGGGAACCTGTCTCTATCTTTCTTTCCTTTGCACCAGCTGCCTCCCTGGGAAGTTAAATATTGGGTGGTGGCCACTTTTAGAGTTCAGAAGGAGATCAGGATGCTCTTAGTCCTGATTTTTATTGCTAAGAAAAATCGCAATAAAGCCCCAAAGAAAGGGGTCAATGGTATTATTCATGTATTTGGTCTTCCAGTCACTAAAATGAATATTTTTACATACAAAGCACTACTTTTGGTGTTCTGGATGATGTAGTGATTCATAATATATAGTTATTGCCCTCTGGGGTTTAATAAACACTTTGGGGAGAAAAGGCCTACAGTATGTGAGAGGAGTGGCCATTAGAGCTTTCTGGCAGAAGCGATGCAAACTGGCTGAGGCCAATTTAAGCTAAATTTTATTTTTGGAAAGGAATTGGAGTAACCTAGAAGCCTAAAGAAAAAATCATTCAGTCAGGCTTCCTAAGAGACAGAAACAGAGCAACTTCAAAATTCTACCAGCTATGCTGAAATAGATAATACTTATCAAGCACCTTCTCTGGCCCTGTTCTACACATATTAGTATCTGCAACCCACACCACAAGGTAATAAGCTTGGTACTATTATTTTTGTTACTATTTTACTAGACGAGGAAGTTGAGGCACAGAGAGCTTAAGTAACTGCCCAAAGTCTCACTGCTACCTTCAGGGTGCCACAGTGCATTTAAAATTACTTCATTTTTTTTAAAAATTTTTTTTTTAACGTTTATTTATTTTTGAGACAGAAAGAGGCAGAGCATGAACGGGGGAGGGTCAGAGAGAGAGGGAGACACAGAATCGGAAGGAGGCTCCAGGCTCTGGGCCATCATCAGCCCAGAGCCCGACGCGGGGCTCGAACCCACGGACCGTGAGATCGTGACCTGAGCTGAAGTCGGACGCTTAACCGACTGAGCCACCCAGGCGCCCCTAAAATTACTTCATTTTAAAAGGTTTTCATTTTTGTGACACTTTCCTCCAGATTGATCCAGAGGACCTAATTTGGGTGATGTTCCTGACTTTAGACAAGGAGGGGACGTTCTGAGAAGAAATTAGATAGGCAAAAATAACAGATGTCCACTGTACTGCAGAGATAATAAAACCAGGCTATGGTAAGTGAGGACATTTTTATGTACCAATTGAGTGACAAGCTTTGCAATTTAAAGATATTGCTCATTCTGCAGGATACTCAAACCAGGGAGAATTGGAACCAGTCATTTGACCACTAGACCAGGGTGCCCCATCTTCCCAGTGACTAGACAGATGTCATATAAGCACTTCCCCAGCAAAAGGAGAGGCCAGAACTGAAATCTCGGGATGGGAAATTCAGTCTGGGAATGCTGACAGGTACCTGGGAAATACCTTATTTGTCAGGGTCCTGGCTGGTCTCCTTAAATATCAGGGTTAAAACAGTCTTGAACAGAAGACACATGATAAGATATCAATGTGGTGGAATTGCTTAATGTGATAGTCTCTGCAATCTGATAGTACCTCTACTCCATTACCGTGGCTCCACCATTCCCATCCTTCACTCTGGCTTCCCTACTTGAAGAAGAGAGCCGTCCCCTTCAACAAGTCAATCCCTTCTTTTGTTTGTTCAGCAAATACCCATTAAGCGCATTCTACCTGAACGTGACAGATGCGGTTCTAACCCTCACTGAGCAGACAGAATAGCGAACAGGCCAAGGTACAGTGTGCTACATGCTGTAGGTACTATGGGAGCACATAGGAGGGGCATCTAACAGAACCTAACAGAATTAAAGAAGTCTCACAGGAGGAAATGATTTTTAAAAGAAGAACTTAAGTGATTAAAAAAAGGAGCTCAGGGGCGCCTGGGTGGCGCAGTCGGTTAAGCGTCCGACTTCAGCCAGGTCACGATCTCGCGGTCTGTGAGTTCGAGCCCCGCGTCAGGCTCTGGGCTGATGGCTCAGAGCCTGGAGCCTGTTTCGGATTCTGTGTCTCCCTCTCTCTCTGCCCCTCCCCCGTTCATGCTCTGTCTCTCTCTGTCCCAAAAATAAATAAACGTTGAAAAAAAAAAAATTAAAAAAAAAAAAAAAAGGAGCTCAGGGAAGAGGTGGATTATCGGGCAGGGGGAATATTTGGGGTTGAAGGCCAAGCAGAGGAATTGTGACCTGTAGCGAGGAAGGGCAATGAGAAAGGTTCTGTCTGATGCTTCCGCCTGCTTAGGACACAGAATAAAACAGGTCCAGAAGTAATCAGAATATCAGTTGCATTAAAGTAAGGGCCAGAACGAATCCAAGGAGAGTGGATCCAGTTCAGCAGTGAGAATCTCAAAGACCTCAGGAAAGGGACGAGTTTTAGATGAGTCTTAAAGGATGAATAGTTTCAGTTGACAGAAGCAGAGGAAAGGGCACATCTGTACAAGGAAAGGCCTGAGGTAGACCAGATAGAGTGTTCTCTCCCCTGTTTCTTTTGTGTGACATTGTACCTGCCTCGATTTGTGTCTCCCACTCCCACACTTCCCTCATTTCTCTCTTAATTCATTTTTCAAAATTCACGTGGTTACATTCTCGGTGAAGATGTCCAGACTAGCAGAGATAAAAACAGGTGGTTATTTTCTCTGTGTGACCGAAGCTATTGTTCTATTCAGTTTTGTATTGTCCAGGACTTAGCATAATTCCAAGAACGTACCGAGTGCTTAATGAGTTTTGATGAGTCAATTAGTTTATTAATAGGAGCGTATGGGAAGAGTCTGGTACCCTGGTTACAATGATGCTTGAGTCAGACTCTTTGAAGTCAAATTCCAGTTGTGCTACTTTCTACATGTGTGACTTGGGTCAATGATCTCAACCTCAGCTTCTTTATCTGTCAGACGGACATAATAACAAAATCTCCTCTAGGTTTCTTGGAAGATAAAACATGAAGGTATTTGGCACAGGAGGAGCATTGCAACATCTGTTAGTTGTTGGTATTGTTGACCTAATAACGTATCATCTCTCTCCCATTTTGCACATGGGTGGCAACAATATGGGAAAAATATACTAAAACTGGAATTCAGACAAAGGGCAGAATGTTTCTTGACTTCATCAAGAAGAGAGGACAATAAAGATAGAGACATAGAGAGAAGTCTGTACGGCAGTCTGTTCTATTTGTTGACAGCTTGGTTACGCAGGTTCACTCTTAGAACCGGAAACTGATGTCCTTTCTGGAATTTATAACTAGATAAGATTATCGGAGGTGCATTCAAGGCCACCGTACCTTTGCAAAATTGCAATATATATGTGTGTATGTGTGTGTGTGTGTGTGTGTGTGTGTGTGTGTGTGTGTGTGTGATCATTGGCATTCTCTTGTTCTCTTTTAAACTGTGATCACCTGCAGCTTCCTGCATGCACCCACCCCTTTTTTTCAGGAATTTCATCCTAAATTCCCTACTCTGGCATTCCACTTGAACCAGCACCCCAAATTTCTTACCTCTGCTCCCTTCTCTGCCCCCTTCTCTGAAAAATCTAATTGAAACTCCATTCTTTCAGGGGGGTACATTCACCCAGAATTAGTGAAGAGCACTATATAATTCAATTAACTATTTTTAAAAAGATTTAATGTTTTATTTATTTTTTAGAGAGAGACAGAGACAGAGTGCTAGCAGGAGAAGGACAGGGAGAAAGGGAGACACAGAATCTGAAGCAGGTTCCAGGCTCTGAGCTGTCACCAGAGCCCAATGCAGGGCTTGAACCCACAAACGGTAAGATCATGACCTGAGCTGAAGTTGGTCGCTTAACTGACTGAGCCACTCAGGTGCCCCTAATTAAATTAACTATTTACTCATTCATTCACTAAACATTTATTCAAATATTTATGAAGACTCTCTATTTGTTCCAGGCATAGAGATACTTAGATGAAATCGAGAGCCTTACTCTAACAGATATTTCTATTTCAAAAGAGGTGGCCAATTAATTATTTATGTTAGGTAGCATTTCAGAGAGTGTGAGAGAGAGATGTCGGGAAGCTTCTAGAACTACAGATAATCATTTACTCCTCTTGTACCCAGGTGTGACCCCGGTAATAATTTCCAAATTTCATGACTACTAATGATGGGCAGAATAACAGGAAAAGAAAGAGAACTTGTAAATATATCAGCACAGTAGACATGTCATACAGTTATTACCACCATACGTTTAATTCTTGGCATTTGTGAGGTTTTCGATATAAGTGTGTAATACAGTGATTGACAACACAGGCTCAGGACTCAGACATTCTTGGATTCAAACTCTAGCTTTCACTCTTATTTACAATGTGACCCTGGATAAATTACTTGGTTTCCTAAGTTCAGTTCCCTCATTTATTTAGTGAAGCTCCAGGTTGTCAGGGATTGGATGATTTTACTCAAATAGTTCTCAATATACAGTGGGGGTTTTTTGGTGTAGTGAGTAAATATGTCATTGAAATCTGGAATTAACCTATTAGTGCTAATTTCTCCTGCATCATGTGGATGCCTGTGCATTTCTGATGCACAGGCATACACTCAACGTCCACAAATACTCCCGTGTCCAAACCAAAAAGGGCACCGTCTCACAAGCCTTCCTTCATACTCTTACATTTATTTATTTGTATTTACTGCACCTCAAAGAAACATGAGCACATTCAATGCTGGCTGCCTTCAGGTATAATTTCAAAACCAAATATTAATCAAGAAAATTGTTATAGAGCTGAAGGCTGAACCAAAACACATTTACAACTCACTTTAGGGATGAATAGGGGGATCCCTAGGAGCTTTTTTCTGAAGATGAAAACTTATTATTGACCCATCATTTTCTGTCTCAGGCAACTAGGATCATTGTGTGTCTGGGGTGGAAGGGAAGTGAAAATGAAAGGTAACTGAGATTATCTCTACCTTTCATTCTAGTATTTTCATCTCCCTTTGGATTAGATAGGATTTACTTGCCTTCATTCTCCAGCCAAGAAATCCACACATTATTTACTGTTTCTAACTACCATATCACAATGAAAAGTGTTGTCCACAGCAACAAAAATGTTAATGTAACTTTGCCAAATAATATTTTAGTGGTGAATTCAGGAAGAAAAAAAATCACACGAATCACTGATTGGGTATTCTGCACACTGAATAAGCCAGCTGACACAAGCTTTCACTTCCTCTGGACACAGTGGCATCATGATGACATTTCTAAATATTGGACTTGCTCTGGCAAAATAACACAGACACAAATCTCATGAATTTTCTAGACAAATTTTGGAAACTCAAGATGGACAAAGAGTTTCATGCATGTTTAGAAACCAGAAAATCTGGTAAAGGAGTATTTTATTTGAACTCAAACTGCATAATTGGCTTACAGCGGTTCACATATGCCCCATTTCATGGCCGTGAAGTGTGCTTGAAAATCCCATTGAAAGGCAAGGGACGTTTGTGTGAGCAGGACCTAGGTACGAAGTCATGGTTTTCTCCAAAGCACATTTGAATCTCAGGAGGCACCATCGTATTGAACAGAATTTGCAGGCAAAGCTGAAATCATGTTTCACAGTAGTGTGAAGGTCACCAGTTTCCTATCATTTGAGTTTTTTTTTTTCCTGATAACTATCCTTATATAGGAGATTATAAGTAATAAATAAAATTCCTGAAGTATTATAAATTTGGTGTTGTTTATGATCTATTTTCAAGTTTCAGCTTTGAATATTTTTTTGTGAATATTAGCAGCTGAACAACACATATCGAAAATTATTCTTTAGTCCTTTGGATGGTGAGCCATATTAAATTTGGATTCTGAAATATGTATATATAAAAAAATATACACACACACACACATACACACACAGTGTTATAGTTTTGACTATTAGTTATTATTATTTTGGGTTTTCTAAATTGTTTTATTTTTTCGCTTCAGCATTTACTTAAATATTTTTAGAAAATGTTATGTGCATGATTTTTACGGGAAACTAGGAATCCAAAATAAATCCTGTATAATTCCATCTTATTGTGTGATGTGAGCTACCAATAAAAGTATAATGGACAGTTAAATTTGAATAGATATCCCTTTGATATATAATAATGAATTTTTGCATGGGGTTATTACAGATGCCATTATTTCAAAGGAATATGATATGTGTGAAATTTGGAAAAATACTTTAAATGGTAAAATGCTGATAAAAAAATAAGTGTCTAAAATGAAACTAACTTTCCATATTTCTTCTCTTCTAAAATGTTTTAAAGCCTACATAGTTGGATTCTTACATCTCACATCAAAGATACCTTTAGATATTTTAACCTGAATTTCAAAATGCCAAAGTCCTTAAAAAATGAAGTGTCAAATATTTTTTATTATAATATAGAGATACAAAATACAAAAAGGCGAAGTGATTCACATAGAAGATTGTGAAACTGGACGACTTCATTGCTTATTTTTTCTTCAAAATTCTATGAAAGAGTTTAAAAATGGCTAAAACAAATTACTATATCTTAGCAGTGCTTTTTCAGTGTAACAAGACCAGGTCATTTTTTTCTCATTGTTTTGTTGTGGCTCTACACTTTTATAAGTTCGATTGTTATTCCCACTGCACAGAATATTGACAAGGGGTGCTGATAACTGTGCAGATGGGTCAAATCATGACGTTTATAAAATGGTCATGCAAAGCCTTTATGATGTAATGGAAAGAATCTTCAACTGGAAATCAGAATTTTGACCTCTTAGGCAAGCCACTTAGCCTCTCTGTTAACCCTTAGTTTTTGTCATTTATATGCTCTTGGTCTTGGAGTTGGGAGTTTGAGCCCCACATTGGGCATAGAGCCTACTAAAAAACAGAACAGAACAAAACAAAATAAAACAAAACACAGTAAAACAAAATAAAATAAAGTAAAATAAAATAAAATAAAGTAAAATAAAATACAATAAAATAAAATAAAATAAAATAAAATAAAATAGGAACGTATGGGAAAACACAAAGGAAATGGGCAGGAAATTGTTGAATAACACATACCTTTAATTTACATGTATGTATACAAGTAGTTTCCAAAATCCAATTTATTTTGAAGATTAGGTACAAATGTCTTTGTTTTTCTTGCCACTGAAAATGCTTTGGTGTCTTTTGCAAGCTTCAAATTTGTGATTTTGATTCAGTAAATGAGAGGTGAATTTTCATTAAAAAGAAACAGGCAGCTACCATGACAATTGATACATATTGAGCAACAGTGGTAACTTAGCACAACTGTCCTTTCCTTGACTTGGGTGGAAAATAGATATGAAATAGCCAAGAAGGCTCTTTTCTCCCTCCTTCTGGTTCTTTTCAACTCCCATGACAAGTCATTTAATGATTTGGGGGGCCGTTGATTTGAAATGTCCATACACTTCATTTGGACACTGAACCCCGGGGGGTAGGATTTAGTTGGTTATGAGAATGCAGTGGAAAACGTGCTTAAAAGAGACAAACTTTCCATTTTAAAAAAATATGATTTTGAAAACATCAGAGTCCCTGATTTTGAGAAATCTGTTTTCATTGTCCGTAAATCAGTATGAAAATGTCAAGTATTTGACAAAGATATGCGCTGCTCCAAGGCCAAGGAAATTTGGAAGCAGCAGAATACAAAACAAATGAATAGACTTAATACATTTAATATTCGCATCTGGAACTTAAAATTTTTCAAGCAACATAGCTTCACTGAGTCTCATTCATATAAACCGATATATTCAGTAAGTCAAACTCTTCAGGAAAATCAAAAATTTGAAATTTAACATTTGCTCGTTCCAAGAAATAATATTTCTTTTTAAATAAAAACAAATGGTAGAACAAAGCTAATTGTCATCTTCATCTCTCATTTATGCTTTTCCTTCTGTTTTCCTTCTTTGGGATTTTCAGTTCTCAAGTTTGGAGGCTATCTGTTGGTCTGGCAGAGAGTTTGAACATACACCTAATTAAAAAAAAATAAAACTCAGCAACACCAGAAAAGCCTTGTCACCAAACAATAAATAACGCTTCCATCCAAAATATCACTTAGAGATGAATACACTTCGCGAGTTGAAAGGTGGCAGCGCACCTGCGCCACTAACCTTAAATGAAAAATAAAGACAACTGGGTTGTAGGGTGCCTTTCCCTCTTCAAAATAAAATTCTTTACAACATACAAGACAAACGGCACAAAAGTGAAAGGCCAGTGATGCAGATTGGATAGGCTTACAGCGTAATTGAATTAAAGCTTGTGTGCCACATATGACCACAAAGCAGGTCTATGGCTCAGGCCCGCTGAATGGAGGTGGCTGGCCTGTCAATAAAGACCCTTTAAACTGGTTAAATGCATCATAAGCGTGCGCAGAGAGCTTTCTAGCTAACAGGTGGCTGAGTAAACCTCAGCTGGTGCCACACAGGGCTGTCGCGTTGACCTTCTTTAGGATAATTTCAGCCCTCTTAAAAAAAAAATTTGTTACTGTACTTGCTGTGGTGGAAACAATTTAGGGATGAATAATTTCTTTTGGTCCCTAGAGGCGCGGTGCCTCTCTTTCTCCCCCTCTCCCTTTTTTTCTCGCACTCTCTCACTCTCTCCCCCTCTTTTTCTCGGTCTTGCAACTGAATTAACATAAAGGAACAGTGACAACAGCAAGCTGAAAAGCATAGCTGGTGGGAGGATTAAGTATATCATTGAAAGGAATTATGTTGTAAATGACTGGGAGGGGTAGGGGCTTCTGTTCCTTGGTCCCATCTGGTCCTTAAAGAATACCTTGTTGTAATTACCCCCAGATGGTTTGTGCTCCACTGGGGTCTGGACAGCCAGGTGCCACTGTGCCCTGCTGGGTGTGATATTCATTGCTACATGCAGTGACAAAAATGGACTTTATTGAAACCTAATTTCTTCCAGGGTATTACACAAATATGAAATGAACCTAGCTCATGGAGAGAGAGCTTTGTTTATTTCCAAACCGAAACAGTCTCACCTAAGATAAGGCTGCCTGGTTATTTTCCTTTTAACTATCCTAAAAAGAAGAAGCAGAAACAATTCACAATATGTGCGGGATTTAATTCAGTATTTTCAAATAATGGAAGCGGTCAGCATCAATGGCAGATTTTTATTTCTTGACGTTAGGACTTTTAAAATGGTAACGAAGATTTTCAAGACAATGTTTTGATCATTTTACCATTAAATTAACAGTAAATACAGTGAATTATAGTATATCCACATCTAAACATATTTTGATATTAGTGAGCAAATATTTATAGAACTCAAAAGTTAATCTCATGTTATTCACTACAAAATATGCCTCCCATGTAATTTAAGAAACAAGTTTGAACAGTTTTGTGTTGTTCTTTAATGTTGATATTTTCAGAGAAAAATAAGAAAATAAAAATAAATACTAAAAAACATAGCTGTTGATGTATGCAAAGATGAAATTTTACAAAATTATGCTTACTTTAAGTTTCTATTAGGAAATTTCACTTTTAATTTTTCATATGTTTAATATATCTTAAAATCAGCAATAACCTGAAAATAGATTAAAAGTTGTAACTGTACAATTCAGTTATATTTGGCTTATGTTATTCTAATTATTTTTGCAATAAGTCTAATAATTCTTATTTGATAAATTATATAACAGAATACTTTTTAGTTCTTGCTAATTTTAAAAGCATAATATTTATCTATTCCATGACTTTCTTGTTATCATTTTTAATGTTTTAGCAGTTACTCAAATGCATTTCATTAAATCATTAATTTTTTCAATGTAGAATTTGGAAATTTCATATGAAAATCAAACAAGAATTAAACTGAAGAGCAGACAATGAATGCACTTGATAATTCTTTTTTCTTCTCTAGTTATAAATTTAAATAGTGTAAAGAAAATATAAATAGGGCTAATCTTAATGGGAATATTTTCCTTTAATGTATTTGATCAACATATGTCAAACTATGAAAATTTTGGCTAAAAACAAAACAAACTAAAAATGCCTCTTGCTGTATATTTAAGAGGGAGTGAAATACACAAACAACCCAAGAGAAGGAAATGATTTTAAGATAACCATGAAACCAGAAAAGATAACCATGCTGTGGCAGTGGTAATCCTATTGCAAATTATAAATGTTTCAAATCAATACATTGTACACCTTAAACTTGTACAATATTGTATGTTAACAACATCTCAATAAAAGCAAATTTCTTACATTCTTAAAAAAGTCTATTTATTTTGAGAGAGAGATAGCAGGCACGTGTGCACACACAAACTTGTGAGGGTCAGAGAGAGAGGAAGAGAAAGAATCCCAAGCAGGTTCCACACCCAGCACAGAGCCTGATGCAAGGCTCAATCCCAGGACCATGAGATCATGACCTGAGCGGAGATCAAGAGTCAGACACCTAACCCACTGAGCCAGCCACGTGCTCCATTAAAACAAATTTCTTAAACCAAATGATTCACATAGGATTCCAGAAAAATCATATATTTAATGAATTAGCACATCTAATCTGATACACAAGCCATGTGAGGAGGGGAAGGAGACAAATCGGTACAGAGAAATGCCACCCTTAAAGTGCTTTCCTGGATTAAAATGTGAATTTAGATTTGACTGGCTTTTCTGGATCCTTTGCTAAAATGCAAAAATTTCTAGAATGTCCAAAATTTTCTTCTGAGCTTGAAGAGGAAGAGTGTGGCTAAGGACTCTAGACCCACAGCACAGACACATGCTTCTTCGCTATCCACAATTCTGTAATAACTGCTCAAATACTCTAGTCATCTGCAAAACATTAAAAAAGGAAAAAGGAAAAAGGAAAACCTTACCTAGATGGTTGCCGTTGCCTTTGAACTGGTCTTTCAGGCTCAAATTTTATCTTCTTCCAGGACTCCCTTTTTTTTTTTTTTGGTGGCGGGGGGCGGGGGGAGATTAATTTTTCTAGGATACAAACTTTAATTGTCTCCTCCCTTTTCACCGCATGTAAGCCCAAGCTCTTGAAGAGGCCTTACAAAGCCCACCAGCTTCTGGCTTCTTCTTTTCTCTTTAACCTCGTGCCTTCCAGCGTCCCACTTTGCCTCAGGCTTCCGCAATACAGAAAACAACATTAGACCACACTAACTTCGTAGGAGACCCTGTTGCCCCTCAAAACCCAGCTCATTTGCACAGCATGTATACTGAAATAGGGACCATACGGTGAAGTGTGGCACGGCTCCCGTGCAAAGAGGGCATGCAAATTCATGAAGTGTTCCATGTTTTTATACTGTATGATTCCACTTAGGTGAAGTACCTGGAGTAGACCAATTCATCGAGACAGATAGGAGGATGGTGGTTAAGCTGGGGACAGCAGGGCCTGGGTAGTTATTGTGTGATAGCTTTGGAGGATCACTTCGGCAAGATGAAGAGTTCTGGGGGGGGGGGGGGGCGGGAGGGGTGGTGATGGTGGCACCTCACTGTGAATGTACCTGCTGTCACTCAACTACTCAACTGTACACTTAAATCTGGTTAATAAGGTAAATTTTATGTTAGGTACGTTTTACCACAATTTTTTAAAACAGCTGAAATTTCAGACTCCCTTTTCTCTGCACCCGTCCCATCCACAGAGAGAGTTAGGCACTTGCATTATTTAATCAGCAGACGGAAATAGCTGCACCCTAAGTGATGACCAAGGATTATAACCTTGAACTCACTGCTGCTTAAGACTCATCAAATAATTGGCTAGATAATGTAAATTTGCAAAGGGTTGCCTGAGTGAAATATAGTCCATGTGCTCCTATAAACACAAAAACATTCATCCTTGGAATAAGCTACAAAAGCAGAAATCCACACAGCTGGACCATATGGTTTGTTCTCTTGTAAAACTGCTTTTATTAAATGTAATTTGGCATTATGTCATCATTGGCCCATGCTAAGAGACACTGTAACAAATAGCCCTGTGAAATCTATTTAATATACAAGTATTATCGAGGATGATGTATTGTTCTCTTTCTGACTACCTATGAGGAAAACTCTTTCGTTTCGACACCAGGAATAGGCTGGTTTTCTTTTTCTTTGTTGGTAATATGAATAGTGTAATTGGCTACGTTTTCATTTTTATCTTCCTTCCAGACAGACTTCCTTCCAGACAGACTACATTTTGTCTTCCTTCCTTCAGATAGATGGTGGCCTATCCTAGCATTTTCTAGACCTTAGCTATGTATTCTATACATCCATTTGCTATTGACTTCAAATTATCTATTCCAACTTATTTTTTTCTCTGAATTCACTTTATTATTTATTTTTTTTCCTTTTTTTATGTTTACTCATTTTTGAGAGAGCCTTAGTAGGGAGGGGCAGAGAGAGAGAGAGAGACAGAGAGAGAGAACAAGAGTGAGAAAGAATCCCAAGCAGGCTCTTAGCTACCAGCATGGAGCCTGATGTGGGCTCGAACTCACAAATCATGAGATCATGACCTGAGTGAAGTCAGACAATCTACTGACTGAACCAATCAGGAACCCCCATTTCTTCTTTTATTTTGTGTTGTTGTGAGTCACTTTAAATACATTCTTGAATAAATCGGGAATACATGAACTATCAACTAATAAACTCCTTTGAGTTCCTGCTAGATATCGTGTGTATTTTTTTTAATTTAATTTTATTTTTTAATTTACATCCAAGTTAGTTAGCATATACTGCAACAATGATTTCAGGAGTAGATTCCTTAATGACTCTTACCCATTTAGCCCATCCCCCCTCCCACAACCCCTCCATCAACCCCCAGTTTGTTCTCCATATTTAAGAGTCTCTTATGTTTTGTCCCCCTTCCTGTTTTTATATTATTTTTGCTTCCCTTCCCTTATGTTCATCTGTTCTGTGCCTTAAAGTCCTCATATGAGTGAAGTCCTATGATGTTTGTCTTTCTCTGACTAATTTCACTTAGCATAATACCCTCTAGTTCCATCCACATAGTTGCAAATGGCAAGATTTCATTCTTTTTGATTGCCGAGTAATACTTCATTGTGTGTGTCTGTGTGTGTGTGTGTGTGTGTGTGTGTGTGTGTGTGTATATATATATATATATATATATATATATATATATATATACACAACATCTTCTTTATCCATTCATCCATCGATGGACATTTGGGCTCTTTCCATACTTTGGCTATTGTTGATAGTGCTGCTATAGACATTGGGGTGCATGTGCCCCTTTGAAACAGCATACCTGTATCTCTTGGATAAATACCTAGTAGAGTGATTGCTGGGTTGTAGGGTAGTTCTATTTTTAATTTTTTGAGGAACCTCCATTGTTTTCCAGAGTGGCCGCGCCAGCGCATTCTCACTGGCAGTGCACCAAAGATCTTTCTCCGCATCCTCACCAACATCTGTTGTTGCCTGAGTTGTTAATTTTAGCCATTCTCACAGGTGTGAGGTGGTATCTCATTATAGTTTTGATTTGTATTTCCCTGATGATGAGTGATGTTGAGCATTTTTTCATGTGTTGGTTGGCCATCTGGCTGTCTTCTTTGGAGAAGTATCTATTAATGTCTTTTGCCCATTTCTTCACTGGAATATTTGTTTTTTGGGTGTTGAGTTTGATAAGTTCTTTATAGAGTTTGGGTACTAACCTTTTATCTGATATGTCATTTGCAAATCTCTTCTCCCATTCTGTCAGTTGCCTTTTAGTTTTGCTGATTGTTTCCTTCACTGTGCAGAAGCTTTTTATTTTGATGAGGTCCCGGTAGTTCATTTTTGCTTTTTTCCCCCTTGCCTCTGGAGACGTGTTGAGTAAGAAGTTGCTGCAGGCAAGATCAAAGAGGATTTTGCCTGCTTTCTCCTTGAGGATTTTGATGGCTTCCTGGCTTACATTTAGGCTTTTCATCCATTTTGAGTTTATTTTTGTGTGTGGTGTAAGAAAGTGGTCCGGGTTCATTCTTCTGCATGTCGCTGTCCAGTTTTCCCAGCACCACTTGCTGAAGAGACTGTCTTTATTCCATTGGATATTCTTTCCTGCTTGGTCAAAGATTAGTTGGCCATATGTTTGTGGGTCTTTGTGCATTTCCATTATTGGAATCACCATTTGTGATTGTATTTATATGTCTGCCATTCACACTGGACAGCATATTCTTTTAATACATGATTAATATTAATTTTAATACATGATTAATATTAATATTATTCTTTATCTCAGCATAATTAGAACACCTAGCTAATAGATATGTATAAATAAGTCTATTATATTGAACTAGTATCTGAATAGAAATGAGAAATACAGTAACATTGGAAAATAGGATATAATGTATTAATCTTAAACTCGTCAATTTCTTGCAAGCAACTTCCAACTTTTGGGAATGCTAATAGTAAGAGCTAAAAACCTAGATAAGATGCTGAAAGAATTCCCATGCTTAAATGAATTCTTGCATATTCTACTTGTGGTTGTTAACATTTAACCAAATATTCAACTCAATTCTTTCTCTTTAATGTGTATGTGTGTGTGTGTGTGTGCATGTGTGTGTGTATACGTGTGTTGGTGTAGCAAACACAGATATACTAAGACTTATACTGGGTAAACATCTTTCACTGTCTCTATAGAACTAATTACAATATATATTTATTATATGTATATATTCATATATATAATGAATATACAAAGAATGTTTGTTATATACAAATATATAGGCATACATATATTAGTTATATATATATATGTTTTATATATGCACACAGTATAAAACTATATGGTTTTATATAATAAATGTCGCTATAAACTTGGGTAGGCATATAGAAGCACATATGATGGATACATGCATAAGTATTCATAGTTTTTTATATAAATTTATAGATATATTTATCCCAAAATAAGTCTCACTAGTTCTATTTACTGAAGTCAAATTCTTTACTCTGTTTCCACAACACAGCATTCTTTTGTTTTCTGATTTTTTTCTAATCTAATTTGCTCCTAATAGTGCTTCTTTGGTCTCCATAGTATAGTTGTTCCTGTGATCACTTTTCTGCTTACTCCACAGTCTACTCTGTTAATTTTATCTCTGTTTATGGCTTATAAAATTCCAGCCCACTTTCCCTAAGCACCAGGCACATATCCATCTTCTCCTTGGGCATGTCCACACAATTAGCATCATTTCTCCAACAATTCACTATTGGCTATGCCTTGACACTCCCATAGGACCGCTCCTTCTCTGAAATCCCTTCGCTTCAAGATTGGCATTTCCAGTGCCTGTTGCCCAAGCCTGACCCCTGCCCAAGCCTGATTATTTCATTTTCTTCTCTTAATGTTCTTCTGAACAACCAATCTATTTATTGCCAGCTCCTTCTCATCTCATCCCCTAAATATTTCTCATTATCCTCACTTCCAGGTCATTCTACCACCCATTACCTCCTGTATGACTCTAGGTGAATACTAGGATCATTTCAATAAACTAAAATGCATCTTCTTTTTGGCTGCTGATATATAAAAGGCAAACATGGACATGTTTCCTATCTGCTTAAAATTCTATATTTGCTCTATACTGCTCATGGATTCACTTTTCCCTAGCTAGCATGGCATATGTGGTTTCTGCCTGTTGTTCCATCCTTGTCCAAGGAGTAAAACCCTCAGCAGTGTGCTACCTGTGTTTCCCTGCACACACCACAGTTTCAAGTCTCCCAGATTTTGCTAGTGTCATTCTCTTCACCCAAGGGCTCCCTTCTTCAATCTTCCAGGTAATGGAAAGGACATAGGTTTTAAGGTCAAATAAATCCAGGTTTCAGTTTCATCTCCACCATTTGGTGTTTCTGAAGCTTAAATGATAAAGAATGACTCAAAACACTACTGATACTTCTTTGCACGAGAATCACTACCAAACCAACCTGTTTACTTAATTTGTAAAACAGAAAAAATCTTGTTTTATTGGGAATTTTAAACTCCATTAAATATTTGCGCATAGTGTTGAACCTTCATTGACTAATCTTTTACAGACAGTAACATGGATGTATATTCTGAATGAATTGAAGGACTTGCATTGGTTGTTACTATAAGCTATTCCAGAAAATTCAAAATAAATTGTAAAGGGCTAGTAATTAAATATTCTATCTTAGGTTAGTGTATTAAGTAAACAAATGTTTGTTTGTTTTTTTTCTAAGTTGCACAGGTTAAAATGTTGGCTGTGTGTGTGTATGTGTGTGTGTGTGTGTGTGTTTAGTTGATACCAGTGGCAGAATTCCAAATATATATCTTGCTTTAAGTGTTTTCATTAGAAACTAGAAAGAATAGTTTTATTCTTATTGGCAGGCATATTCCACGTATGTGTTTATTCTAGAATTTGCAAACTGTGATCCTGCCTTTTCAGTCTGAAAATTGTAAACATGTGTTTTAAAGGGCAGAGGAATCCTGGCACTAGAGTATCACTTCTAGTGAGATTTAGTAGGTGGAGAAGTGGTGTGGACATCACTATGGCAATAAAGAAATTGTTAGCACAGAAAATGCTAGAGACGAATGTAGGACGAGGAGAATCAGTACAGCACACTTCAAGAGATGCTCATCGGTAGCTTGTTGCAACAGACCAGTATGAAAATTTCCCTTATCCATTTCAGTTGGAAACTTGAACTTCACAAAGAGTAATAGTTCTCTTCAAATATCCTTTTGAAATTCTCTAAAACCAAGAAGATAATAAGGTAGACCAAGAAGAGTCCTCAAGGGTCAAAAACAATTTTTGATAATGCAAAGGTCATAGCCAATTAAAATTTGGCATTAACTCAGATTTTCCTTTGAGTATAAGTTACAGAATAAAGTAAAATAAATTTATTAGAAGTTAATAAATGAACTTTTCTATGATGGTGGGATTAAGAGTTATTTAAATGTTTATGCTTCACTGCATTAAAAAAAATTCTCTTCAATAACTACACAAAAAAGAAAAACTTTTAAATGTGTCTTCAGAGATGGATAGAGTAAAGTTCTCTACAAAAGTGGAAATATTTTCTGCCACTTTGACTATATATGGCTAGTGATTTTTAAAGGAACTTTTCAAATCTTAGGGACATAAACAGAAAAAAAGTATAGACCATTTTACATTTTGGAAAAAGATCATGTTGAATTTAGCACTGCACATTATACCTAAATTTGGGGCAATTCTTCCATTTTTAATTACAAGTGATTTTTCTCAAATTCCACAGAAATAGTTTACATAAATCATAGAATGATATTTTCTGAGGCACAAAACCCAGTTTACTTTGCCTTAAAGTTTAAAAAAATCTGGAAGCACTAGGTTATTTTTATTTATTTCGGAGCAAGAAAGGTAGTAAGAGCAAGTGGGATGGTAAGAGGAAAGGGGTATTTCGGAAAGTATGAGAATCAAAGTATGAAACATAAATTCATTGTGTGACTTCATCTCACACCATAGCTTCTATGTTAATTCCTAAAAAAATTAAAAGGAGAAGGGAGGAAATAAGGAGGAGTCGAGAGAGGGGGCAGGGAACAGAGAGGAACAGAGAAAGAGATATTGGATTAGAGAATAAATTGTAGGGGTACCTGGGTGGCTCAGTCAGTTAAGCTTCTGACTGTGGCTCAGGTCATGATGTTACAGTTTGTGAGTTCCAGCCCTCCATTGGGCTCTCTGCAGTCAGCACGGAACCGGCTTTGGAGCCTCTGTCTCCCTCTCTCTCTGCCCCCCTCTGCTCATTTTCTCTCCCTCTTCCTTCCCCCTTCCTCTCTAAAAATAAATAAACTTAAAAAAAAAGAATAAATTGTAGTGCCCTAGGGGCACCTCCAAATTTAAAATATTTCTTCCATATTCAGCCTTTCAGGGTTTTGTTTGTTTGTTTTGCTTTGCTGATCTTTCCTGACCACGTGAAAATTCACTTTCAAATAGCATCTACCACCATCTCAAGTCTCACTTCCCCAGGATTTCTTGGCTGTAGCTCAGCGTCTGCATCCTCAAATCCTTCCTCCAAGAGAACACTCCAGAGCCTGTCTGAGCCAAGCCTTCACTAGCAGCACAGCTGGAACCTGACACAGCGTTTTGACATCCTCTTAAGGGGGCAGATAAATTACCATTTTTGATGCATAGTGTTTTGCAGCCTCCTCCTTAGGATTTGAATGCCTCTGGTAGTCCTTTGGTGTCAAGTTATCATAACTCAGGATTGGATTTAATCGGGTTTTTATTTTTTTAATGTTAAAAAGTAGAAAAATGCAAAAATTGATGTGAAAACACTCTCCATTGTTGCAAATGTTAATTTTTTGTTATTTTTAATACAGATTATAGAGAGAGAAAGACACAACACACACAGATGCATATACATATACACTGAAGGCTTTCTTTCATAAACAATGTAGTGTAAATGAAGGTTTCCTTTGTTCCCATCTTTAAATTCATTATCCACTCTTTCCCTCCCCAAACCAATGTCAAGATATTGGTTTCATTTCTTTAAATCTATGTTCTAATGTTTTTACATATGTATGTACATTTATCTCCACTAATAATGTATTGCTTTGTGTGTTTTTGAAACTTTTTACAGAAATGGCATTATATAAGTCAGCAAAGTTCCTGACAGTGTATTTTTGTAACTGTTTTGATATCGATTAGATTACAACTGCTATTCGTGGTATGAATATATCACAATTTACTTACCCATGTTCCTATTGATGCACATTTTGTCATTGTTTCTCCTTAACAAATAATGTTGCAAAGAATATTTTGGTTCATATGTTTAAGAGTACATTCACTTGTTGGGCCCCAGGGTATGCACATATTCAGCTTCAGCAGATATTGGCTAGATACTTTCTAAAGTGGTTGTACCAATTTTATATCCCATAGATAAAGTAAAGAATGCATGCTTCCATTGTTCCATACCTTTATCAATGCTTGGCTTTCAAGTTTGTTTGTTTGTTTGCCAATATAAAGGGTATGAAAGTACAGTATAGCTTTCATTTGCAGTTCCCTGAGTTATTAGTAAGGTCAATATCTTTCATTTCTTTGTTGATCATTCAGATTTTTCTCTTAGATTACTGTTTATGACTTTTGCTCATTTTTCTCTAGGGTCCTTCCTTCCCTTTTTTCTTTCTTCCTTTCTCTCTTCCTTTCTTTCTTTCTTTCTTTCTTTCTTTCTTTCTTTCTTTCTTTCTTTCTTTCTTTCTTTCTCCCGTTCTCTCCTTTCTCTCGCCTTCCTTTTCCCTCCCTCCCCTCTTTCCTCCCCTTTTTCCTTCCTCTCCTCTCTCTTTCCTCCCATCCCTCCCTTTGTTTTTGATTGTCAGGGATTTGTCATGAGAGCCTTTATGAAACCTCTGAGCATGTGATTTGTTTTTAATTTTGCTGATAGTGTTATTTGTCATACAGAGGTTCAAATTTCTATATAAGCAAATACAATAATATATTTATGTATGAGTCATCCCCTTGTGTATTTCTTAAGAAATCCTTTCTTATCCCAAGTTTCAGAAGATGTTCTTCCAAATAGTCATCCAATATATTTTTTAATTCCTTTCCACATTTTGAAATTTAGTCCATCTGGAATTTATTTTATTTTACAGTTTTATGTAAGGATCAAATTTACTTCTTCCCATGTAGAAAGCCAATTGTCCCAACATTATTTATTGACTAGTCCATCTTTTCCCCACACACTTGTGTTTCCACTTCTAAGCTTTACAAGTTCTTGTATATGCTTGAGACTGTTCTGGACTTTGCCTTTTAATAGATCTTCTTACCTGCTCCAGTATCAAATAAATTTGTTTTAATTTTGTATTTATAACAAGGCTTAATATCTATATGACAAATCCGCTGTCTTTCTTCTTCCTTTTTTAGAATTGTCTTGGTTATTTTTGGCTGTTTACCCTTTAATGTGAATTTTAGACTCTGTTTGTTCAGTTTCTGTAAAAATCACATTAAGTTCTTGATTAAAGTTGCATTGAAAATTTGTAATAATGCTGAGAGCTCCACCTATGAAAATAATTTGCCTCTTTCTGTTTATTCAGGTCTCCTTTATTTCCTTCAATAACCTATTGCCATTTTCTCAGTACAATTTATGGGTTTCCTTGGAATATTTAATCCAAGGGGCATTACGAGTTTTGTTGCTATTCTCAATAGAAAGTCTTTTTTAATTGCATTTTTCTATTAGTTATTGCTGTTACGTAAGAACATTTTGGGTTCTGTTGCTCTATCGTGACCTTGTTTTATTAGCTTATAGATGATTTTAGATGTTCTATGAGAGAAAATTATAGTAAAGCAAGTAACAGCTTTCCTTCTTTCTATCCAAAACTTATACATGTTATTTCTTTATCTTCTCTTCATCTTTGGATAGACCCTGTTTTAATGGTGAAGAGCGGCCATTTTGTAGCTCTTCTCTTCCTGTTTCTGCCTTTAATGGAGATGCTTCCAGAGTTTTACCATAATTGTGAAGTCAGGCGAAGGTTTTTTGGTAAGGTACCTTTCATCTAGTGAAAGAGAGTACTTCACTTACTAACTTGCTCATAAATTACTAATATTTTACAAACTTGATGTTGAGTTGTATTAATTGCTTCGTTTGTGTCTACCAAGAAGGTTTTATGATTGTTCTCCAGTTTCTTCTTATTGAAATGTTCAAACATACAGAAAAGATGAAAGAATATGCAGTATCTTCCATCACTGCCTACTGTTTGCCTTTATTAGGCTGGAGCAGCTATACTTAGCCGCAGCAAGTGTTGGCTGCAAGTGGACCACAGCTGCCCGTTTCCCCACAGAAATGCTTTTAACCGGTGGGAGCTACCTTTGCGGGAGGGGTAATGTACTTCCTCCCTCTGTTCTTCACTCCAATCCCCACCCACCTCTGATCCATAATCAGTAGCCAATGGCCGCATGTCTTAGGCTATAAAGAGTCAGTTGCCTTCCCTCAAGGTGGAGAATTCTGAACTGTGATATATGCTCCAGAACTTCCCCCAACAGACCATCAAAGATTCAGAGATGGTTTTACCTGAGATCTCATCTTTCCTCCGTGCCTTACCCCTCACTTACGGCATCCTTCTGTCTCTTACAGTCTTTTCCAGCTGTAGAGCACCTACATTGTCGCCTCAAATTCTTCTTCTAGGGAAGGAGGTTAGCAAAGGAATTCCAAAAGTCCAATTGCTTACTTTGTTTTTGCTTTTTTATTCCCTCTCTCACTTTCTCCAATCTATGTATTTACTTACAAGTATATATACATATGCAACTATATGTATGTATTTATGTTGCTGTACCTTTTGAAAGCGAGTTGTAGACATCATTGCCCTCAACCCTTTTATTTCATCAAGCATCTCCTATAGGTAAGGAGATTTTTGTACTACAATTTTAATATGATCATAAGATTTTCATGTATCAAAAGTTGTGAATTTTGATGACAGGTTTTCTTTTTGAACTTTTTTACTTTCAGATAACATCGATTTACATTAAAATTGTGAAAATTGTACAAATATCTCCTGTATGATTTTCACTTCATTTTGTCAAATGATAACATTTCTGAATTGTTTGAGAATAAGTTAAGGACATGAAATCCCACTAGTCCTTAACACTGTGATGTGTATTGCCTAAAAACAAGCATTGTCTTCTACATAACCACAGTACAACCATCAAAATTAAGAAGTTATCATAGACCTAATATCATTATCTAATTCACAGATGCCATTCTATTTTGCCAACTACCCTCATAATGTCCCTGCAGGTCCAGGATCCAATCCAGAATCACATGTTGAATCTAATTGTCACGTAGCTTTAAGTTCCTTCAATTTGGCATGGTTCCTCAGTCTACTTGCCTTACGGTATTTTGACATTTTCAAAGGATACAGGTGAATATTTAAAGGTGAGTTACTTTAAACTAATGTAACATGTATTTAATTTAAATGTTTGCTATTTTGCCATGAGTGATACATTTTTGTCAAGATTACCACAAACATGATGCTTTATGCAATAAACTACCACATTCTGAAAAATCTAATCCTACGTTTATCTTTTGTAAAGTTAAATCTATTCATAGTTTTATTTATTTTTAAATTTTTTAACATTTTTTCATTTTTGAGAGACAGAGAGAGACAGAGCACGAGCAGAGGAGGAGCACAGAAAGAAAGGGAGACACAGGACCTGAAGCAGGTTCCAGGCTTTGAGCTGTCAGCACAGAGTCTGAGGTGGGGCTCAAATTCACAAACTGCAAGATCATGACCTGAGCCAAAGTTGGGTGCTTAACCAACTGAGCCACACAGGCCCCCCTCTATTCATAGTTTCATAATCATTAATAATTTTTTTTTATTTCTTTCTGCTATATTTGTGTGTGTGTTTCCCTTTTCCTTTTTATTTGTGCCATTCTTTCTGGTCTCTCCTCTGGAGCGCACATTAGACATATGTTGGGCCTTCTCATTCTAAACTTTATGCATCAGGTTTGCTTTTAGTAAGGATCTGAGTAGTAAAATCTCTCAATCTTTATACATCTGCAAATTTACTTGTTTTGACCTCTTAATAATTGTTTAACTGGGTATAAATTTTCTTTAGCACTGCAGTTGTTCCATTACTCTCTGTGATCTAGTGTTGTTAGTGGGCAGTTTAATGTCAGGGTATCTTTAATTACATTGGTTGATTTATTTTTCCCTTCTGCTTTTCATAATTATTGATAATGTGTAATTTCAATACAACTTGATGAATGAGGATTTGCCTCTGTTAGTTTCATTGGTAGCCACCTGCAATCTCTGTACCACAGGGACTTCACATCTGAACACTGTGCAGGCCTCACTTATCAATTTCCCGTAAGTAAAATTTTTTCCACCTGGGTCCAGGTGGTAAACTTTCTCTCTAGTCTTTTGAGTGAAAATTTTCAGTCTCCTTTTAAAATGTGGACTCTTTATGGTTCCTGGTCTCTCAATTCCACTTTCTTATGGATTCTGACCTTCAGGCTTCTCTCCTCTGCTAGTTAAAAACCCAGTCTCCAACTGGTAAAAAGTCTTTATTTTGGTCTGATTTCCTCTACTCCCTCAAGCTACAACTCAGACACATTCTGTGAGTGTGAGATTCTTCTTCATCTTTGAGAAACATTTTTCTTTCTCTTTTCCAATTCAAAAATGATTTTGTTTATTTGCGTGTTTTGTTATTTTATATTGTCTAATATTACATATTTTGTTAATTAAGTAAATTAAATTTTAATTAAATTCAAATAAATAAAAAGCAAATTGAAAATTGTAAGTTAAATAAGTTTTAAATTAAGCTAATATGTAGATTACATGGAGAGAGAGAGAAAATACATCCTATAAGCACTGTGAGCACCCTACCCAATTGAGAAAAGGTTTACATAGGAGATTCGTAATACTTAAAGCTAGTGAAACACAAGACTGGATTTTTTATATTTTAGTCTTTTCTATGTCATATTCTTGAAATTAAAATTACATTTCACTCCAACAATGTCAAAAATATTAAAGTTAGACCAAAAAGCCAAGCTAAAGTGCCAATAGAGAACTCTCATGTTCTTTGTGTTTTTATTTTTTTTCCAAGACATTATTTTTAGAGTTGTCCCACCGGCTGTGATGTTTTTTGTTGTAACCACTGGATCAAAGGTCTTCACATCCTTCACAATACTCATACATCAAGTCCTTGCGCAGAGACTTGAGAAAATGCCTCTACTCCTCAGGAGATTGATATTAACTCTCCAATAGGAAAAAATGCTGAATAAAATGGTAATGTTTTCTGTGATTGCTATTTTTGGTTTAGGTTGGTTTTTTGCTTATTTGTTTGTTTTTGGCTTATAACATGAATACAGTAATATCCACTTGGTAGGTTTTTAAGAGGACTAAATAAAATAATGCACATAAAGTGCATACATCTAGCATGAAGTAAAAGTTCAACAAGTAGCAGCCATTTTTGCTGTTACTATATTAATGTCTTCCCAGAGCCTCTGCCCCATCTTCAAAGCTACTGGTTTGGGAAGCAAGTGTCAAACTTAAACTTTAAAATGCACACAGCAAGATTCCTTATTCACAAACAAGAACATTATAGGAAGTGATCAACAAATAGAATTCCAGTAGGAATTTTTTTAATGGTAAAAATGGTAAAAGACAAGCATTATTTACACATTACCAGGCAGATGGGATGTTTCATAAAAATAAATTTTCTATATACAAACACCCTGCTTAAATAACTGGTTTTGATGGAAACTTTTCTCAAATATATTGCACATTTTCCTTCCTTCTTAATCAGTATACACCACATCTAAATCCCTGTTATTTGAATGATACCAGGTTATTCATAATCAGTTTATCCACTGCCTTGGATTTATGGGTTTACCCATAGGGATATATAAGCTTTGGGCTATTTTATTTTTTTATTCTTTTTTTTTTTTTAAGAGAGAGACAGAAAGAGAGAGTGCAAGTGGAGGAGAGGAGCAGAAGGAGAGACAGAGAGAGAGAGAGAGAGAGAGAGAGAGAATCTTAAGCAGGCTCCATGCTCATTGTGAAGCCAGACATAGGGCTTGATCCCCAAACCCTGGGGTCATGACCTGAGCTGAAATTAAGAATCAATGGGACACTCAACCTACCAAGCCACCCAGGCACCCCAGGGTTATTTTCAATCACAAGATGATTTCTTCTTTTTTAAGATAGTCTGTTAAAGCTGTATTAGGGATAGGGTGGGAACAGAATGAAATGAAGTGGATTTTTTTTTCATATGTTGGAAAGATATCTGGTGCAGAGATCTTAATCACAACTGCTTAAGGCTGAGTAAAACTGACAGGTGCTCCATCTTGAAAACTGGACAGCTCCTGGACTTTTTCAGTTATTCTTTCTTCGAGGAGCAGTAACTAGGTCACATTCCTGGAGATTCTATATCAGTAGCTGCATCTGTAACAGATAACCCAGGCAATTTTGCTACAGATGGTCTGTAGAGCTAACTTTAAGCAACACTCTCCACGCTTTTTGGGAGCGTCACTGAAAGGATTCCAAGCTGCATCCTTCCCACGGTGCTACATCTAGGGAGGCCCTGTGTATATGACGTGTGGCAAAGCCAAGGGTGAAAGTGAGGCACCATGGGAAGAACAACAGATAAGGACATCATACTCTAATCCTGGCTCAGCCAGTGGTTGGATGACTTGTGTATATTAATTACCTAGGGACCTTAAACATCCTTATCTGTAAAATAAAGGGAGTAAAGAAATGCTGGAGAGTCCTTAAGACCACTGTCCTCAAAATCATGTTAAGATTGTTCTCTGAACAGGCTATCAATGAATTGACCTTTTAAAGATCTTGTAACCAGTAGTTATAAATAGTAACATACTCAATATATATTATTATTCTTCACACAATATCCAGAATATTTTGGTAAAATGAAAATCAGATCATATTTCTGATTAACCTTACAATCAAATCCTACTGTAGTAACAATCAGTCCAAACTCCTTACCATGGCTTACCAAGCCACTCTGCCTAATTTTCAGACTCACTTTGTTCCTCTCTCTCTTTCGTTTACCATCTTGACCTTCAACTACACTGATCTTCCTTTAATGTACCACTTTTCCACTTTAAGACAGGAAAATTTGCTGAACTCTTAGAATATAGTACTCAGATCTCCACGTGACTCTGCTTCACGCCAGTTAGGTTTCATCTCAAATGTCAACTCATCAGAGAGGACCCTTCTGACCACACCAACTAGAGTAATGCAACCTGCCTCCCCCACCCCCAACTCTATTCTGCATTCACCACTTTTGCTTTTCTCAGGGTACTTATCACAATATGAGACTGTGCAGTTACTTATTCACTTCTATCCTGTCAGCCACCCTAGAAGTAAATTCCACAGGAACAGGAATTTTTGTCCACTTGGCCCAAAAGGCAAGCTGAGTGAAGAAAAAAAGTCACCAAAATATTTGGTATCGTCTCTGATGTATGACACTTCACAGGTTTCCATTGCATCAAATTCTTTTTTGTTTTTGTCTGAAGTAAGTTTCCCACCCAGCGTGGAGCACAACGCAGGGCTTGAACTCACAGCACTGAGATCAAGAGTCAGATGCTTCATAAACTGAGCCACCCAGGTGCCCCTCCATTGCATCAAATTCTTTAAAATAAGTTAGTTCTTCGTTTCTCTTAAACTTCTAAAGATGAAGGTGGGCACTAAGTCTAACGCCTGTACCTGCACCTACACCTTCTCTTGTGAGCACTTGCCTCCCACTTGAGGTGTGTTTCCCTTCCATCTTCATACTCTTCCTTCATCAGACTTCTTTGTTGTCGCTTAACTTGGAAAGCTTTCACTTGACTCTGCTGCCCCCTCTAGATAACACATATGTCTCTCTTTTCTTTCTTTGTCAAAGTGCTTTGAGGAGTGGTCAGCTTTTAGGGCCTGCAGTTACTTTTAAGTCCTTGCAATCTGGCTTTGACCTCCAGATCCATATGGGATTGCACTCTAGAACAGCTACAGTGATTGATCCTCTTTCTGCCTAACCCAGTGCTTTTTTCTCAATCCTGATTCTCCCATGGACACTGTAGCACTCAACATTATTGAACTACAAAACTATATATTACACAGTCATCATTTCTTATAATCCTCACAATAACCTTTTAAAGTATGTATTATTAACCCCATTTCATAGTTGGGAAAAGCGAGCTTCAGCAACATCAAATAACACCTTGGAAGAGGTAGAGCCACATTTGAACTCAGTTCTTTCTACTAAGTCAAGTTAATTTTCTTCTTTTTCTCCTCCCCCTCCCCCTCCTTCCCTTCCCTTCCCCCTTTTCCCTCTTTCCCCCTCTTCTCCCCCTCCTCCCCTCCTCCTTCTTCTTCTTCTTCTTCTTCTTCTTCTTCTTCTTCATTCCGTATGCCATACTTTTCATCTCTGTGACTTATTTTATAACTGAGAATTTTGACCTCTTATTTCTCTTCACCTGTTTGGCCATCCACTCCCTCCCCATTCCCCTCTGGCAACCATCAGTTTGTTCTCTGTATTTGTGAGGCCGTTTCTGTTTTTTATTTGCTTTTTATCTGTTTTGTTTTTTAAATTTTTTTTGATGTTTTATTTATTTTTGAGACAGAGAGAGACAGAGCATGAACGGGGGAGGGGCAGAGAGAGAGGGAGACACAGAATCAGAAACAGGCTCGGAAAAGATAGGTCTATGGTGGCCTGCTTTCAGGTTTTCTATGTTTTCTAAGATTTTTATATTGTATTATGTTGTAATAAGCACTTTACACTGATAAGGAAATGGTAAAATAAGATTTCTTCTTTTATTCAAAATATGTTACTGAAATTTTGTTTCAAAACTCAGTTTTAGATTTGGGGAATATACTAGTGAATCAGACATGCCTGATCATGACCTTCCTGGAGCTGGTGAAAGGTGCAAAGTGGTATGATGCAAATAAGAAGAGAACCAAACCTAGACTTGATTGAGGCAGGAAGGCTTCTAAGAAGATGTGCTCCCTAAATGTAGATTTGAGGGAAGTTAGCCAGGCAAAAACAAGGGAGGAATACTCTAGGAATAGAAAAAAATAAGGCCAGGTCTTTGAGCACTAAAATTGTTGTTAAGAATTTAGCTATCAGAGGCACCTGGGTGGCTCAATTAAGTGTCTGACTTCAGCTCAGGTCATGATCTCAGGGTTCGTGAGTTCGAGCACCATGTCGGGCTCTGTGCTGACAGCGCAGAGCCTGGAGCCTGCTTCGGATTCTGTGTCTCCCTCTCTCTCTGCCCCTCCCCCACTCTCACTTTGTCTCACTCTGTCTCTCAAAAATAAATAAACATTAAAATTTTTTTTTAAAGAATTTGGCTATCATTTTGAAAGCAGTTAATTGATTTAATTATGTGTAGAGGTGGAGATTGTTAAGGGTCATGATCAGATGTGATTTTAGAAAGTTCACTCAGGTGCAAGAGTTGATTTTAACCTCAGTCACACATTAAAAGACTTGTGGGAATTTCACAAGATACCAGTGCTTTGGAGCCAGACCAGTTAAACTGTGGAAACAAGGTCCCTTGTGTGTGTGTGTGTGTGTGTGTGTGTGCATACACATATGTAAAGCCTTTTGGATTATTCCAGAATGCAGCCAAGATTCGAAATAGTCGAGTGCTTGAACCAGTTCACAAACTCAAGAGATTCCATTTTCAGTGGCATCATGATGGTCGCTTAAAACTGGTCATGCTGTATTTACCACGTGGAAATTGGCATATACTACAATTTGGGGGTTTTCTTTACTGTTAATATGTTTCACACTTAGTTTTCTTCATCATTGTTGTTTTAACACTAGAGAGATGAGCACTGTTAAAATGGACTGAATTGAGTCATTAGAGGAAAAAATTGAAGGAGGGGTCTCGAGAAAGAGAAATGAGGATGCCAACAAGACAGGAAGTGGTAAGATACAGAGCACAGGTGAAGGATTCGCATTAGGCTAGACAATGGGGGCCTTTTCTCTGCCAACTGGAGAGGAGGAAAGAAACCACAAATTGTTGGAATTTCAGGTTGTTTCGGACTATTTTCAATAATGCTGCTATGAATACTTTATTAATAATTTCTTTAAAACGTGTTTCTGTAGGATGGACCAAAGAATATGAGCTCTTCACAGATATTAATATGTTTTTAAAAATATAGTCCCTAGTGATTTTTTATAAAAAATATTTCCCTGCCTTATTACCAACATTAGAAAGCCTCATTTAAAAAATAAGATTTAATATGTAAGTCATTCTGTTATATGATTTCATTTATCTTTCTTTGACTACCATGGTGGTTGAATATCATCCCCTAAATTCACTGGACTACTGGAACTGAAGTATTTTTCTTCCTTAACTAGAAAATGAACTTAGCTCATTTTGTTCTTCTCTTTTAAAAAAAAATTTTTTTTTAAACATTTATTCATTTTTGAGAGTGAGAGAGACAGAGCATGAGCGGGGGAGGGGCAGAGAGAGAGGGAGACACAGAATCCGAAGCAGTCTCCAGGCTCTGAGCTGTCAGCACAGAGCCTGACGCGGGGCCCAAACTCACGGACTGCAAGATCATGACCTGAGCTGAAGTCGGACGTTTAACCGACTGAACCACCCAGGCGCCCCTCATTTTGTTCTTTTCTTAGCAAAAGTTCCTTCAGGATCCTTTTAGAGAAATTCGTATGTACCCAAAAATGTAGATACTACTCAAAGCCCCATCCTTACTTATAGGCTCATCTGTATTTTTTAATATTAAGAAATGAGTAAGACTCACTGCTTCAGTTATCACCCGCAGAGTTGATGTGTCACAATTCTATATAATGAGCCTCACCTCTTACCTGAATTCTAACCTTACATTTTGATTCAGGGTGTCCCCCCTTCAGCCTGAAATAGTGAGAGAAGAAACCTGTGCCACAGACTCATCCTTGGGAGCAGATAAGACCAAAAGTAGCACAAATCTTAAGGGAAGGGAACATGAGGTGATATAACCAGGGATCTGGGAAAGTACAAAGGTATCGTGAAGATGCTGTCAGGGAAAGGCAATGCCAAAAATGGAGAAAAGGATGAAATAGATATCAGATTAATTTAATAGTAGATTGTGAATAAATATATTAACTAACAGCATAATTGTTGTGTTTACAATTCTGTGATATAATATTTAATGTTCATTTATTTATTTTGAGAGAGTGAGAGAGCAGGGGAGGGGCAGAGGGAGAGGAGGAGAGACACTCCCAAGCAAGTACCATGCTGTCAACACAGAGCCTGGCACGGGGCTTGAACTCATGAACTGTAAGATCATGACCTGAACCAAAATCAAGAGTCCAATGCTTAACTTACTGGGCCACCCAGATGTCCCTCTGTGATCTAATCTTATTTAATTTTTAAAATTAGTAATATACATTTTTTTTTCATCTTTGGATACCTATTCCATTCTGTTAGATCAGACATAGTGGCTCTGATATTACATTTGCTGATTATTTTATCAACCTGACATATAAAGCTGATAGTTTTCAGAAAGAATTTAAGGGGAATGATTACACTATCTCTGAGAATTAGCAATAATTTAAAATGACTGAATATCCTCTTACTGCCTTATTGCTTAGCTTATACTTTCTTCTTTATTTGCTCTACAGTATCTGTTCCACATTCACATGAACACATCACAGGTACGATTAGCTGTAGCACCTTACTTAGTGATATGAATAAAGCTTGTTCTTAAAAAAGAAATGTTCCCCTGAGTGATATCAGCAATATCTATAAAATATAATAAATATAAAATAATGTGCAATCTGGGGGATTATATCATGCCATGAGGAAAAAGATGCAAGCAAAGTAACAATAATAAATTCCAAGGACAAGAAATTCAGAAACACAAGCGTGGGAGAGCACAAACACATGTGAAAAGCAATCTCTGATCTTAGGTGACCAACATGAGTCATTTAAATAAAAAAAATTCCAGGGGCACCTGGGTAACACAGTCGGCTAAGAATTGGACTCTTGATTTCAGTTCAGGTCATGATCTCATGGTTCATGAGTTTGAGCCCCATATTGGGCTCTGTGCTGACAGTGTGGATCCTGCTTCAGATTCTCTCTCTCCCTCTCTCTCTGCCCCTCCCCTGCTCATTCTCTCTCTCTCTTTTTCAAAAATAAATAAAATATATTTTAAAAATTTCCCACAGTAAATAAAGAAGGACATCAGATCACTATGGCTTTATAAAAACAAATATTAGTATGATCAAACTTCCTTTGTCCTAGTTTCACCTTCACAAGCAAAACTGGAAATTCTCATGTGGATTATGGCATGCATTCCAACAAATGGAGGGATGCTTATTTTTGGGAGATAGAGTAACTTTGACTCCACCTGTAAATTAATCGGCTGGCATGTTGGTTTATAGATTAATATTTTTAAAAATTATTTAATATATCTTTTTAATGTTTATTTCGGAGAGAGAGAGACAGACAGAGTGCGAGCATTCGCATCAATGCAGGACTGGAACCCACGAATCTTGAGACCAGGACCTGAGCCAAAGTCAGATGCTTGATCAACTGAACCACCCAGGCACCCCTATAGTTTGATCTTATATTAGCTAATGCATCTGTATACATAACAGCAAATTCTTTTTTTTTTTTCCCTATCCCAGACTTCTTTTCTAAACACTTTTTTCTGGATAAAAAGAAAATTTTGACTATATAATTTACTCTGAAATCATATTTTTGGAAAATTTTCAGTTTATGGAGTTGACATATTAATTTATTAATCAACAAACACACAAAGCATTAGCAATAAGTTATTCTATTAAAAATGTTCTAAAAATAAAAATAAATAAAAGTGTTGTTACTTTGGAACAGCTAAAAATTATAGCCTCAAAAATAATGTTCCAAAATAGTAATATTCATACTATGAAAAACTACACCTTGTATAAATAATATTGTACATTGTAACCGAAGACATATTTTCAAATATAAAAAGTAAAAACTTTCATTAGTATTTCATACTATTTTAAAATATTCTAAGATCAATAATATGCAGGGTCATAAAAATGAAAAAGTTTAATTTGGGAAAAGAGAGTATTGAATTTGCTACTGAAAATAAACATATCATTTCTTGCTAAACATAATGTTTTTTCTTGTGTTTCTGTTCTTTGTATAGTAGAATTCATTTTTAAGAAAGTCAGAAAACGATAGACAATATTTTCTAAAATGGTTATGTACTTAATGTGTCTTTTCCAATCCTAGTTATCTTTTAACATAAAGATATTTTATGGGAAAAAATGACTTTGGAAAAAAAGAATCTAAATAAATAGGGATACTTTGCCCTTTTATGAATGTGATAAAACAAACACCAAAGAAATGATGACAGATACATTACTCATGTCTTTTCCTTACAGATGGATTGTTGAAAATCTGTTTTGGACTGTAGCTATCAAATATGTGACTGAATTGTCAATTAAACTTAGTCAATATTGAAATTTAAATTAATGCCTGTTTAAGTAAAAATTAGTTGATTCAAATGATATCAAATTCATCTCCAATTTTTTACCCCCTCTTTTATTTTAATCCTCTCTTCTATATTTGTGGAAAGTTTTCTCAAATAAAAATCTGTTCTCTGTATGAGCAACAAATCATATTTCTTTTCCTTTATTAATAAATGGGATATGTTAGGGCATGACTCACATCAAACTTCTTACCATTGTGATTGCATCATTGCTATTATTGATGAAGGTCCAACCAATGTTCCAAATGAATGTTCCAAAACTGTGGGTGTGGATATTGCTAGCCATACTTATCCTAATACACATTTTCTCTCAAGTGTAACTATAGTCTTGCTTGTGCTACTCTTAGGAACTTGGCCGTAATATTTTCTCTGTTTTGAAGACTTTGTTTTGAATTCCAAACTGGTCTTAATTTTCATTTCGATTCTATAATCCTAAAACTAATAATGTTTTGAAGAAAGGCTCAAAGAGTCATGGATGTGTTCATTTTGCAGTTGTTATTACCTGCAGTATTTTCAGGAAACATTACTATATCCTACCTCTTTCATCTCAATATTTGGCTATTCTATCACACAGATTTCTTGAGTCTATGAATTATCTTCTCTTCTCACGTATGTGAACGAACTGTACCACTTTATGAATCGATTCCCAAGGAATAGTTTACTGGTCCATTCAACCCATATCAACGTAAACAAAAATAAAAAACAAATCAACAATTGGCTGAATCACTTTTCAAGTAAACAGCTTATTATGCCATAATCATCACTTAATTCGCATCTACGTGATAATGGTAATATCACAAAGTATACTCATAATATAATCAAATCACAATATGACAAAGTCAACTCATTTTTTAAAAGTTTATTTATTTATTCTTAGAAAGAGTCTGTGTGCACCAGCAGGGGAGAGGCAGAAGAAGAAGGAGAGAGAGAGAATCCCAAACAGGCTCTGTGCTGTCAGCAAGAAACCAATGCGGAACTCAGTGCAGGGGTCCATCTCAGAAATCATGAGATCACCACCTGAGCCAAAATCAAGAGTCAGACACTTAACCAACTGAGCCACCCAGGTGCCCCACTTACTTTTTAATAGAATGGTATTGATATCATAGTATAAAATAGATTATCTCTAAGATTTTCTTCTAATTTAGCAAAACACATTGCCTCTAGTACATTATTCTAAGTTTATTTTCCAAATTAAAAAAAAAAAAGGGAAGGAAGGAAGGAAGGAGCATGTTCTTTAAAGGAAGAGGCTGAGGCATCCGATGGAGACAGTGAATGACCATATACCATAGAGACTCAAATCGTTTTACTGTAGAGAGGGGGAAAGCGATATGTTAAAACCATGCTTTTAATTTTCCTTTATGGAAATGTTTAAGGAAATATATAGAGAAATCCTTTAAGGAAGAACAATAGTATATTTGCAAATAAAACCAGTACTCGAGTTCCCACAATACACTTCTGTATTTTGTTTAAAATTATTTCCATTTTATGTTTTTCTCTTACTTGCAATTAGTGAACAACATGCTTTTAGGAACAGTATGTTGAATTGAAGTACATTGTGTAGATGATATGAAGAAATCTGCTACAGTTGTACCTTTAAAAGAAAGCTTTTGTAAGGGGGAATCTTATATCTGGCTATTATAAACATAATGTTTTTATGAGTTAACTTATTCTTTCAGTACTGCCAGTTGTAAATCTCCCCATCTAATTAACATCAGGGTAGTGTCCTAATATATATTATACTGAACTAAGAATGCTGCACTGGAAGTTAGAAAAAAATATTACAAATAAAAGCAAGTACTGACTTCTTAATCTTGCTCCAGGTTTTTCTCTCCACTTCTGCGAGAAGTTTCCTCATACGTATCTTCATGATTAATCAGTATGCCTATGCCATTTGATTAAACACTTCAGCCATCTAAACCCACAAATCATTTCTTCTTTCTTATTTGGGCATTTTTTTTTACAATATCCCCCAAACCCCCAGTCCTTCAGACTCACCATGTAGACAGAACCAGATTTGACTGCAGTCTTTCTTTGCCCTAAGACTCATCAGATCTTTCTAAATCTTACTTCAGAGCCTACAATTCCCTGAGAGTCAGCTGATTCATTTCCCCAGCCAACCATCACCCTAAGCCAAGAATGGGTCCTTGTGCAAAAGCCTCAGAGTCACTCTTCTCTCTCTTTTACCTCAATTATAAACTCCACTTGGAATATGTTGTCTTTGTTAATCAGTTTCAATACTAGCTCTGCAACCTTCCCTCGTAAAACTCTGCAAGAGTTGGTTTGGCTAGTTTCTTCCATTTTCCAACCCAGCACATTCATTTTCATCTCTCCAATGGTCCTGGTTTCTTTCCACTGTCTCTTTTCTATGCCTTGTTATTCATGAATTTCAATCGTAATCATCTTCCCCTAAGTATTACCATGAGATGATCTTGATTTATCTTAAATGTCCTCCTTAATCTATTGAATTTGGACTATACCATTATGTACTCTCTTCCTTTGGACTTATCTACCAGGGGATAAAATTTAATTTATTTCCTTTATGAGAGTCTTCCTTAGAGGAGAAATCTAGACCCAGAATAGATTACAGAAGTCTTAGTATGAAGATAATTTAAATTCATGAAAATGGATGAAATCTTCAAGAAAAAGATGTAGAAAAAATGAGCACTAAGAAATTCAAGGCAAATTTAGAAGCAAAAGAGTATGAAAGGGAGCAGCCATTGAGTTGAGGAAAACCAGGAAAGCATTGTTGTGAAAGTTAAAAGAAGGCAGTATTTCAAGAAAGAGGGAGTAGTTGACTCTGGTAAAGATTGGTGAAAGTCCGGGTAACATAAATCAGAAAGCAGTCATTGAGCATCATTGTGATCTTGATAAGGGCAGTTTCAGTGAAATTATGTGGTGGAAATCACTCTGCAGTGGGTTGAGCTATGGGAGGTGAAGACATGTAAACAGCTAACGTACACAGTTTTTATAAAAGTTTAACTTTGAAGGGGTACAGAGAAATGGGATTATAGGTGAGGAAAAGGGATGCATTTTTATTTATGATGGGAGATTCTAGACTATGTTTATATGCTGATGGGAATGATCTATTGGAAGGGGGAAGAGAAGATAACTAAAGGAGCAAGAACTTCTGCAAGAAGAGGGGCTGAGATTCAGAGAAGAAAGGGAAAAGTTTGCATTTTGTCCTGAGCAAGGGCGGTCTTCCTCAGTTGAAATAAGAGGAAAACAAAAGAAGATAGATGTCAGTATAGTTGAGATTTTAGATCTGGTGGAGAAAACACGAGGCATTTCCTATCAAAGGACTTCTGTTTTCTCAATAAAATATGAAATAATGTCTTCAGCTGATAATGAGTAAAACGGGGATGAAGATGTTTGAAAGCAAGGGACAATACAGTCTTTTAGGGAATAGGAATAGTAAGCCTACTGTAGAATCACAGTGAGAGCTGGGCAGTATTGAGTGTCGATTTGATCTTTGAGTTTTCAAGTGAAATCAGCCAGCTTCAACTGGGTGATTTTCTCCAGCAATATCTAGCTGCTCCAAGAAAGGCATAGAGAAGGCTTTGAGCAGAGATGTTAGGTATTTTTCACCACTGAGGTTTTATAAGGCAAGCACAATTGTGGGAGAGAAATCAGGAAGTGGAGAGTATTTACAAGGTAGTGTTAGAATAAGAAATCTTAGACTTCAGGTTGAATAAAGGTGAACATGGAGCCAAGAGGGTCAGAGAATAATAAGAAAGTAGTGAGAAACCTCATGAGATGGAAGAATGATAAGGGCGAATGCCCTTGAGGAAATTGCCTAGAAATTAGATCTTGTAATACAGATTTTAGGAGTTAAGTATCTGCTGATGATAAAGTACAGGATAAGAAAATGGGAAGAAATGGCTTAGGCAGAATGAAGCAAAAGGTAAATAGAAGAGATGAGGCAAGGAACTGGGTCTCTACAGTGTTGGTGTATTCATCTCTGTGGATTTTCAAGTCACCAAAAATGATAGCGGGATTTGGGAAATATTTGAAGAGCGTGAAGTGAACAAAATGTGTGCAATCTTATAGTAAGGAAGAAGATGATATAGACATAGGGTAGAAGCCTCGAGTTCCCAAGCAGAAATAGTAATGGTAATAATGGTCTGGAAGTCCTAAGAAAAGCAAAGAGAATATCAACTCCAATTTTTTGGCATTGACCTACACATGGAATAAGAGGGGGAAAAAACAAGCTTTACTTAAGAGAACACCAGGGAAAGTTGAGTCTTCTGGGGAAAGCAAAATATAGTTAAGGAAGAAGTGTTTCCCAACACTCAAATTATTTGTTCTTCCTAACATGAGGAAGAAAAAAGAAAAAAAACATGACTCATAACATAATCGTAATGGAAGTCTTTGCTCTTATTGCAGAAGAAATGAAACTAATGAAACTACATATTAGTTTTCTACTCCTGTATAACAAATTACCAGAAATTTAATGGGCTTAAAACAATGCCCATGTATTGGCTCACAGTTCTATATGTCACATATGGCATGGATCACTGGGTATCCCACAAGAGTTGAGTTTTCATCTAGAGGCTCTGGAAAAGATTACAAGCTCATTTCTGGCTGTTGGCCTAATTCAGTTCCTTATGGTTGTAGGACTGAAGTCTGTTTCTTTGCTGTCTGTCAACCGGAGATTGCTTTCAAATCCGAGAAGCCAACTACATTCCTGGGACATAGCCTCATCCACTTTCAAGCCAGAAATGGAATGTCGAATTCTTTTCTAGTTTAGAGTCTCTGACTTCCTCTTCCACTCCCAACCAGAGAAAATGCTGCATTTAAGAGATTCTTATAATTAGGTTAGGCCCATTTGAATAATCTCTTTCTTAATATTCACCATGCTTTATGACTTCAACTAATCATGGCAGGAACAATTCATTATATTCACATTCCCAAGGATTAGGGCAGGAAGTCTTGAGAGGCATCTTAGAATTCTTAGTAGGCAGCAAGAAAGAGCAACATGAAGTGTCACATGGGCAACAGAGATGATAGATTGTCCTGGAGAAAATACTCAGATGAATTTGGTCTCTGAAGGCTTCTCAAATTACTTGTGACACAACGTGAATCTCTTAACATGAAACAAACATGGGGCTTTTCATGACTAACTACTAGATATTTGTCCAGCCCCATCTCTCACATGTCTCTTGTATTGCCCCTACATGGCACCTATCCCAGAATACCTCCAATTCCACAATTGTGCCACATTCTCTCAGGCCACTTAGCAAAAGAACATATTTGACAAGGTGCCTTTGGATTCCTTACGATCAAATTCTTAGTCATCTTTATTCAACAGGTGAATATATTCTGAAAGGACTGACCTCTCTTTCTCTTTTTTTTTTTCAGTGTAATTATTAAATTTTGTTGGGCTTCATGGAATGGCTTGAAAGCACTGTTATTTCTAGTGCTGTGGTCTTACATGACTTGTTACTTCTAGCACAGGGCTTGCTAGTAAAATGAATATTATGGTATATTTAACAAAGGAAGTATGATACATAGACTAGTTACTCCAGGTTATGGAGCCAGGCAAAATGACTTTGTATCCCAGCTTTGCCATTAAATACGTGATCATGGACCAGTCACAAAACTCTGCTTCAGTTTCCTCATCTGCAAAGAGTGGCAAATGACCTCATTGGTGACTGTGGAATTGAAGATGATCTGTTAAAAAATGTCTGGAACATCATAGGTTCTCAATAGTGTAATTACTTAATGAAAATGTGAATGGAAAAATAATGCTACCAATCTAGTTTCCAATTCATAACCAACACATAAGCTTCTGTTTGTGTAAAATGAACTGAAAGGTCTATAATGCTTCTTTAAACTCAATCATCTAAATTCTATAAGCATTTACTACTACAGAATACGTAAAACTTTGGGAGACACAATACCTGCCTGTAGAACCATCAAATGCAAAGAGTATAATAAGAGTAAATCTCATAAAAATTAATTACAAGATATTATGCACTACAGGACATGCATAGTATTAATAGAATGCTATTAATAGGGTAAGAATCTTAGTATCACTATGTAAGTGAGAGAATAAAGAAGCCTAAAGTTCTATATAAATATATACAAAGAGTAGGAGTTTATAAATAAGCCAACACATAGATTTATTGCCAGAAGCAGGGATAAAAAGAAATAAATATTAATGAATCCAGGAAGGATTAAAGAGCAGCATTTTGGTATAAAAAACAATGAACAAAGGGAACTCCTACCTTAGCTTGGCGGTAGGAATAAGAAAAGTGCACATAAAAGATGGTGGCATCTTTCCTTCTTTCAAATTTATAAGGAAATTCTTCAAAAGTACAGGGAGAAGAGTGTCAGGAAGTTGATATTTTCCAGAGTCAAACTTGAGAATTTGGCAACATAGTAAATTTGTGTTAGACTATAAATAGTAATGTGTCACTTAGAGAGATACCAAGACCGACTTGGTAAAATTGAATGCCATCTGCAGGGAAGTGAAACCTAACCCTGGAAAATGATTTAGATCACAAAGAGAGAGAAGCTATGACTATCCATTATTCAATGTGGACGAGCAGTTCAAGAAGAAAAAATATAGTTGTATTGGAGTTTGAAAAGGGTATTGGCTTTCTTCATTCATTTTATTGAATATTTTAATAAATCAATGAGCAAGTTTTGGAGAAGCTAAAAAATGGCTAAATGATTAGACTCTGGAGACTACCGGCCCTTGGGGAAAATACTTAACAGTTTCAGATCTCAGTTTTCATATCTGTAAACTAAAAATAGAAACCATACCTATTTCATTGGGTTGTGAGAAAATTAAAGGAGCTGGAATAGGAAACACCTAGAAGAGTATCTGGTGCCCGAGAGCATGGTCTTTTTCTTTGTATTATTAACCATGTAGTCATAACATTGTTTGCAAGTAGAATGGAATTTTAGGGGACTTTTGAGAGTTTTCACATTTATTTCTGAGACTCCATTAGCTGAGGTTCTTAACAATGAATGACATGAGTTTCAGAGAAACCGAGTCCCAAATGTTCCATCACAGAGCTGTTCAGTGGAAAGCCAAGACCTCTGTGAGTACAGTTGGCAGCTAATAGTGAATGGAACTAACGAGCAAGAGAGAGATGAGCAGGGAATCTTTAGGTAGAAACCTAACAGATGCATAGAGAAAGAAAACCTGGCTCATCAGATCAAGGATTAAACAGAAACGAAACAAAACATCAGTCAGCATTATTCTCAAAGTGTCATTGCATCTGAAAATGGTAATGAAATACTCATTGGAGGGAAAAATCAGAAATACACAGAAACTCAGAATTTGCTTCCTTCTTCAACTTTTATTAGCATCTTTAAATTTCAACTAATCAAATTCATTATGTTGGTTTGCAAGTTGGTTTTAAAATATAATTCATCTCTCAAAAGATTTATGTAGTACAAAATTGTAGCAGTCTTTCATGCCAGGTTTCTCCCATAAACACAGATTATCAAGATAATAAAGAACATAAGATGCAAAGCACGACACGGAATTTAGAATTGTTATTGTTTCAACTTGGATCACATTCCAAGATTTTATAAATGAGTTTATTTTAAGTCCTGGCCTGGGTATGTGGCAAATACACAGTTTTCATTTCACACATCCCCAGTTTTACTAATTTACTCATCCTATAGAATAAATCCTAACAGAGTTCTATCGATGTCCAATCAGATTGGTTATTTTTTTCCTTGGGAATAATAATAGTCCATGTAAGGTATATGAATTGCTGCTCCAATCACTAATCAAATGTTTCCCCGGACCTAATTAATAACTAGCCAGGCAAGGAGCATTCATATATAATTTGTCTTGGTGGCAGTATGACTTAGCAAAAGATCACATAGAGTTGATTCTTCTAAATATCTGCTGAAATAACATATTGATTCTTTTTAAAAATAACTTGGTAAAGAAAAGGAAATTGTGCGTGATTATTCAGTCCCTCATAAAAATCACATAAAATAGCCTTCAATAAGTCAAAACAAATTTTAATTTACACTATTTGATAAATAGCCATGTAATAATTTTGAATGATACAATTGACTTGCAGACCTAAGAAGCCAATTCTTTTGAAGAGCAGTGCAAATTATTGAAGACATTTTTATCCTCTCTCTACTTGGATATTGATTCATTTCTATATAACAAGAAAAAAAGAAAATTGTAATTATAGCAGTGCTGTTCGTTCTATTATAAGTAGAGGACTACCAACATTTCTATTATTAACCTCTATTGTCACCGGTTTATGATCTCAGCAGTAAACTTGGCATGGATGATGCCTCCTTGGGAGTGCATTTTTTTCACTATGTTTCATAAGCCATTTGTCTATTTATGAATTATACAATTGCCAGAAATGATGTGCACTCAAATAGGCTTTTGATTCCCAATCATTCTGAATAAAGGTTTACGTTTTTAAGATAAAAGCCCTGGCTTCAAAATATCCTAAATTCCTCTTGGTATTTTCGGTTGGTCCTTTTCATTTCCTTAATTCCCCGATCGTCTGCTGAAGGCTAAATTTTAACATAAATTTAATAAAATCCGGTCTCAAGCAATTGGCTCACTTCACCCATGTTAACAATTGGCCCAGATTGCTAGGTGGAAAAGTCAGCTGCTGTGATTAGTATCAATTGCCAGGCTGACTGGAGTAACACTGTTAGCTTTGTGACAGTTCGCTTAGCCCATCAGGTGCAGGCAGAGACCTAGAGTATTTAACAGGCATTTTGAAACTTCTGATTCACATACATACCGAGTAGCACAGAATTGTTTCTTAGATAAAAAGCGTTACATTATTTAAAAAATCATGCACCTTGTTGCAACATGAAGATAGTTACATACATTATATGTCGTATATACATCCTATACGATATGTGTGTACAATGTATAGTTTAAAAAAGATAAACACTACTTTTCTACCACCAGTTAAAGGTAGCATGTAACCGAAACCTTTAAATTCTCTAGAAATCTCTGTTATTGAGTCTCCCTCCTTCCTCTAACAGGTAGGTAACCAGTAGCCTGATTTTTAAAAGTAATTTTAAAAGTAATTTCTTCATATAGTCATCTGTAAATAACATTTACTCCATGTTCTTGTTTCAGATGTTTAAATAACTGAAGTGAAGCTGAGTTTATCCTTTAATAATTGTTTAAAATATTACACGGTTAAATGTTTGAGAGAGTTATCCTGTTTATTACAAGTAGTCTTAGCTCATTTCATTGTCGATGGGATTTCACTTCTCTGCCCACTACGCGTTATTTACCCATTCCACTGTGCATGGACTCTGGATTGTTTCCAGGTGTTTTTGTTTGGTTTTGTTTGGTTGTCGTTCTTGTTGTTGCATATTTATTTTACTCATCTATTCCCAGAGCCTGATTAGGAACTAAGCTTTATTTAAATTAATCACATGGGTGCACCTGGGTGGCTCAGTTGGTTAAGCATCTGACTCTTGCCTTTGGCTCAGATCATGATCTCATGCTTCGAGTCCTGCATCGGGCTCTGCACTGAGGGCACAGAACCTGCTTGGGATTCTATCTCCCTCTCTCTCTGTCCCTCCCCTGCTTGCTCTCTATCTCTCTCTCAAAATAAATAAAAATAATAAAAACAAATTTAACGTTTATTAATTTTTGACAGAGAAAGAGAGACAGAGCATGAGTCGGGGAGGGGCAGAGAGAGGGAGACACAGAATCCGAAGCAGGCTCCAGGCTCTGAGCTGTCAGCACAGAGCCCAGCTAGGGGCTCAAACTCACGGACCGTAAGATTGTGACCTGAGCCGAAGTCAGAGGCTCAACAGACTGAGCCACCCAGTTGCCCCTAAATAAAAATAATTTTAAAAACTGAATCGTCTGAATATGAAATTATATCATTTCAACATTAGATATTTGAACATAATTTTTATCTGAATTACCTTAGACAAAGTAGCTTCTGAACTACAAAGCCTAACAGACTTGCACTATAAACTGAGGCATTAGCATTCTTATCATAAATGTATTAATTAAAAATAAATCAGGATGAATATCTACAGCACAAGTCATCCATGCGCATAGCTTCCCTTTCATTTGTGTCCCGCCAGGAAGACTATGGAAGCCTTGCCCAGTACATCCCCTTGAGAAACCGGGCTGTTCCCTGCATGCCTGCAGGCTGCTCTTTGGGACAATGTAACAATGTTACAATGCTTTTTTGTAGCCAGTTTCTCTTAAGGGTTTGGTTTTGGTTTTTAATCTTCTGCTTCCACTGCTCCTGCTTGCTCCTTCCTTTAAGCTCTTCTTACTAATGTTGTCCCTCTGGTCTGAACAATCCCATCTCAGCCTCTCTGTGGCCTGGACATCACTGAATCTGATTCAGTCCCTTTCGTTCATTCCAGTCCTGGTCCGGATTTCTCTCCTGCACAAGTACCTTTTGCATTTTGTCATAGGTTTTGCCTTATATATAAAGCTGTCCTCTAAATGTTTCTACCTTTCAAGTAATCACTTTGACATTTATTATCTTATTTGTAAAGTGCTTTCCTTGTGTATGTTTTTATTCATCAATAAAGTGAGGGCTATCGATGGCTTGGCATTATGGCTTTTATTTCTCTTGTATTTACTGCATGGCTTTATTGGGTACTATTATTATTTCAGAGCTCCTGAATATTCCTTCTCCTTGCCTGCCCCCTGCTCAATAGCCCTGTATTTTGGAACTTTCTTGATGCCTAGATTATGGATCCTTAGAATGTCACTGATTCCTTCTTTCCTTCCTTTCTTCTCTCCTTCCTTCCTTTCATCCATCCTTCCCTATTTAACAAATATAACTTGCATACCTAATATGGACCACGCACTGTGGTAGACCCTGAGTAGACAGAACAAAGGAAACATGGCCCCGCTCTCAAGCACTTTCCAGTAGGAATAGAAGAGTCACAAAAAGATTATTACAATATAGTATGACAAATGGAGCGGCAGAGAGAAGTACTGGGAATCATGGGAGCTTATAAAACTGAGATGCATTTCATACAGCAGGAGAAAGAGAGAAACCACAGAAGCGTTCCTGGATAAACTACTACAGAATGAAGAGATATCGGGCCAGTGAAGGGGTAGGGACATCCTCCCATACAGTGGTCATTGGTTATTGGTTACCCCATACAGTGGTTATTGCTGTCAATAACTGGTAAACACTCAAACACATTAGATACTATTATTAATGCGCAAAGACACGGAGACAAAACATCGCTGATAGTCTATGCAGGAACTGCTAGAAAGTCACACTCGGGACAGAGAGGTAGGAGATGAAACTATGAAGCTGGAGACAGAGACAACAGCAAGATCACCAAGGGCCAGCACGCTATGAGAAGGAGCTAAGGATGTTTCTTAAATGTGATAGGAAGCTCTGAAGAATTGGAGGAAACTGAAGAGGTCTGACTATCATGTTAGACAGATTATTTAAACATCGATGAGGGCAGATGTGATGAAGTAAGAATGTTCTTGCTGACTTGCTGTGAACTATGATGAGGAATTCTGGACCAAGGGGAGAAGAGAATGGGGTGAAGTTCTATAACTTCTTTTGTCTTTTTGGTACCTCTCTCTGCTGAACATCTGACATATCTATTTATTGTATCTTCTACTAGAATACAAGATTTGCAAGAATAGAGACACTGATGATTTTGATCCCCGCCAAACCCATCACCCCACACAAGCAGCACTCAATAAATATTTGTGGGTCCGATGAATGAATCAGGTGAGGAGGAGAACCAGGTGTGACAGGAAGAATCTCCAAGTCTCTACCCTGAGAGGCTCCTATGTGGACAGTGTTGCCTCCAGCCGAGAAGAAAATAAAATGCATTTAGGAAGGAAAATGGTAAGTCAAGTCACAAAATCAATATTTTGTGAGTTGTGTTGTGTGAAATTTCTAATCTCATGAAGTAACTGAGTTGAAATGTTACTATCATAAGATGATATTTGATTGAGACCTAAATGCCAAAGAAGCTGATAATTATTTTCCTGTTTTTAATTTTAAAACCCCAAGAAACCCTACAAAGACATAATTAGTTTGGGACCAATCTAACCTTTCCTAATGACAGTGTAGATCCTTTTCCACTAATAAGTCACTCTTTTGTTTGATTCAACCATGTATCATTTTTTTAAATATTTATTTTTGAGAGAGAGAGCGCATGCGCTCCCGCGCGCACACACACACACACACACACACACACACGTGGGGGAGGAGCAGAGAGACAGAAGGAGACACAGAATCCGAAGCAGGCTCCAGGCTCTGCACTGTCAGTACAGAGCCCCCCACCTGCCCCCGGTGTGGGGCTCAAACCCAGAAACCATGAAATCATGATCTGAGATGAAGTCAGATGCTTAGCCGACTCAGGCACCCTGACGATTTATCAATATTTTGTGTGCTTGCTATGAACATGGCTCTCATGCAGTCAGGAGAAAGAAAGAGCATTCTGACTCATTTTCATTGAGGAACTACAGGACCCTCTATGCCAAGGCCAAACCTACATTTTTCTAACTTTAAACATTCTAAGAATGTCTGATTGATGGGTATCAACTTCCTGACTCTGTGTAAAAAGAAAAAAATTACTTGAAAGAAAATTATTAATAAAATATACAACAAATAACATTAAAAAGCATTTCAATTATCATTCTCAATCTTTCTCTCTTGTATGGCATCCTGTAATCTAACTTGATTACTGTGATGCATGCTGAATGCTTTCATCTACTTTCCTATGATACTTACAGCACAAGGCCAAGATTTTGCATGAGTTTTCCTGGATCCTTTTTTAGGATTTGAGTAAAATAGATCTGTTTAGGGGCACCTGGGTGGCGCAGTCGGTTAAGCGTCCGACTTCAGCCAGGTCACGATCTCGCAGTCCGTGAGTTCGAGCCCCGCGTCAGGCTCTGGGCTGATGGCTCAGAGCCTGGAGCCTGTTTCGGATTCTGTGTCTCCCTCTCTCTCTGCCCCTCCCCCGTTCATGCTCTGTCTCTCTCTGTCCCAAAAATAAATAAATGTTGAAAAAAAAAATTAAAAAAAAAATAGATCTGTTTAAAAGTAGTACTGGGGAAGAGATTGGTTTTAGTTTGTTAATAACAAGTATACAAATTTTTACCTAAAAATAGTCAATTTGATTCACTATAGCCTGAAGATGTTACACCCTATGGAGTCTTTATAATTGTTAAAATGTAGATGTCTCAAAAATTTTCGACAATTGTTTTATTTTGGTACTAAAAAGCAATTTTTGAATTGTGTAGTTTAAACTATACATAGGGAGAAAAATAGCAACTTTGGCTTATATATTGGCTTTCGACAGCTTCACCTCATCTAGGATTCCTGAATATGCATATGAGCCTCTTGCCTTTTCTTTAGTATTTTAAAATGCATCTGGGAATTGCATAAATATTTGTAAACTGGCAAGGTTCAGAAGAATAAATATTTATGTCACATATAGAAATTTAAGCAGAAGTCTCTATTCCCAAGTAACATAAACTTGAGGGGAAAAAATCGTAGAATATATTCCCTTAAAGTGTTGGTATATGTTATTCATTAAGAAAAATTTTGGGGCGGGGCGCCTGGGTGGCGCAGTCGGTTAAGCGTCCGACTTCAGCCAGGTCGCGATCTCGCGGTCCGTGAGTTCGAGCCCCACGTGGGGCTCTGGGCTGATGGCTCAGAGCTTGGAGCCTGTTTCCGATTCTGTGTCTCCCTCTCTCTCTGCCCCTCCCCCGTTCATGCTCTGTCTCTCTCTGTCCCAAAAATAAATAAAAACGTTGAAAGAAAAAAAAATTAAAAAAAAAGAAAAATTTTGGGGCGCCTGGTTGGCTCAGTCGGTTGGGCGGCCGACTTCGGCTCAGGTCATGATCTCGCGGTCCGAGAGTTCGAGCCCCGCGTCGGGCTCTGTGCTGACAGCTCAGAGCCTGGAGCCTGTTTCGGATTCTGTGTCTCCCTCTCTCTCTGCCCCTCCCCTGTTCATGCTCTGTCTCTCTCTGTCTCAAAAATAAATAAACGTTAAAAAAAAATTTAAAGAAAAATTTTGTCTAAGTTCATCTATCAGAGCTACCGTCCTTTCATGTGAGGTTCTAGAATGAGCTTCTACTACCATGACACTCTTGCTCCTTTATTCAAAATCTTAGAAGTCCCACTGGTTTAGACCAAAGGTCTGCATTTTTTTGATGATTTTCCACTTTCGCTTACTGTCACTTTCAAAAAACTTTAAGTTCAGAATTAAGGTGAAGATGAGCTTGAGGTTTAGCCTCTTCTTTTCCAACATGTCATCAAAATTGTAGAAGCAAGACATTTAAAAAGAAACAGAGGCAGGAAAATAGACAAATGAGGCAAGAGTCATTATGAGACTAATTAGAAGCACCAGCAAGTTTCCTGTAGAAAGAGAATCAAATGAAAGAGAATAACTTACAAAGAAGACAAATTGGAAGAATCCAAAGTCCAGAATGTGTAAAAGGTAAGTCTTGCCCCATATGTGAAAATACGTCTTTCCAACAGGATCCCTGAGAAGGTCCACAGTTCTCCTCAACAAATATGGAGACTGGGAATGGGTAGTCAGGCCAAAAGCAGTGATTCATTCAAGGACAATTTCCAGAACAGCTGCTCTAGTCCGCTCCCTATCTTTTCTCCCACCGTCTTTTACTTAAACCAACTGGCTTTCCTGTGTTTACTCGCACGTGGGCTCTGGACAACTGTGTTGTAAAGAAATTGAACCACCTATCTGGGAAAATCTGGGACTTCCGGTGAGGGTGTTGGAATCCTAAAGAGGAAACTTCCTCGTTCTGGCATTAAAAGGGCTTTCTCCATATCAGCAGTCCCTAAGATCAGTTTACCAAGTGACATTGTCTGTCCACATCCAGAGCTACCCGGCAGTCATCCCCTGCAGTGAGAGGGTTTGTGGGATCATAGTGCTACCTGTGTAATAGAAAAGAGAGCTCATGCCAGTTACTTTATCAATTAATCTATGTCCTCACTCTCTATATAACAGATAATCAACTGTCACTGGACACAAATCTATAATAAAAGAGAAAACTAAAATGAACAAAATTTGAAGAAAATTAGCATCGTGAAAACAAAAGTCCAAAATGAATAAATAGGGCAATGAATCTGAAAGATAACAGATCATTCAGGAAAGATGTTTTCAAATTCTGATTAATATCCACAGAGAGATTCAAGATATAACCACAAAAGAAGAGAATGTTATTAAAAAGACATCAGAAACAAGAAAAGATTCAGGGACATCGAAACACGATTGACAATATAACGTTCAACATAGAGCCTAAATGACAAAGTTGAAGGAATTTTCCAGAACTTAGAGCCAAATAGGTGAAGCAAATGAAAGGAAATATAACAGATAAATTTAATCGATACATAAAATAAAATTTTAAGATAACTGGAATTTTAGGAAAAAATAAAGAAAATGAAAGAACAAAAATTATAAAAGTAATATAGAAGGCTTTGCATCAGGCAGATTTCATGGTCTCTCTGAATCTTAGTTTCCTGCTCTGTAAAATGAGAATACTAATAGTTTCCACGTAGTTCGATTGAGCTTCAAATACAGTAGCGTGGATAACAATATTTGCTACAATGTCTGTTTAATAAAAGCTAACTATGAGCATATCTGAGTCTCATTTTCCTCATCTGTAAAAATAGAGACAGTAATACCCCACAAGGCTGTTGAGAGAAGGAAACATTATCTATCTATCTATCTGTCTATCATCTGTCAGTCTGTCTAAAATACACTTGATGTAAAGAGTTTCTTAGGAAGTAGTATTCCTCTCCCCTTATCCCTACCCTATGTCCAAGATTCTAGCTTTCTACTACCTCTCTGTAGTAAAACATTTGAATCTCAATGCACAGTGTAAATGACTCACACTGTCTCAAGTATCCTTGTTATTAAATGGGAATAAATGATATCTGCTCTATTTAGATAATGGTGTTCTGCATATCAAGTCAGCTTCATCTGCAAGTGAGTGATACTAGGGAAGGAGCTTGCATAGCCCTTGGAAGTGAAGAAAGAGAGGGTTGCTGCTGACAATGCAGAATTTAAAACAGGAAGATCACAAGGTGGATGAGGAAGAGAGTGGGAGGATAGTGTGTCGAGAAATGGTACGGGCTAAAAAAAAATGGTATGGACTAATGCAGGGTATCCATCAACCAGTCAAAGCCTAAAATAGATCATTTACCAACAAGCACCACTACTCAAGAAAAAAAATCAGCAGTGTGAAGCAGTTAGATAGGGAAGTGTTCTTCCATCTGACGACCTCAGACATGTCTGCTACTAGTGTTTTGGGCAAAAGTGTTCTATTACATAGGTACACTGATCCCACAAACCTCTCCATTGAAGGGAATTGTTGCCTGGGAGCTCTGTGTGGTTGTCCAACCGGCCAGTAACTTAAGTGGAAATATTTACAGTACTCATAGCTCTCCAACTTGTTTTAGAGTTATGCATGGATGATTTTTCTCTAATAGTGTACTTAAGGATAGTTACAAGATCATAAGATCTTAAAGATAAAATCTGTACCTGACTCATCTGCGTTCCTCCCAGTCCTTAGCACAGTATCTTTAAGTAGCACATGGTTGAAGGTAATTGATTAAAATTATGAGTGGTAGGACAAGCATAATGAAAAATGAAATGCTAGTAAAGGTATATTTATTAAAGGAGAGAAGAAGGATAACAAAACTTAGGACTAATATGAAACTCCAATTAAAACATTCTGAGTGAGGGGCGCCTGGGTGGCTCGGTCGGTTAAGCGTCCAACTTCGGCTCAGGTCATGATCTCACGGTCCGTGAGTTCGAGCCCCGCGTCGGGCTCTGTGCTGACAGCTCAGAGCCTGGAGCCTGTTTCGGATTCTGTGTCTCCCTCTCTCTCTGCTCCTCCCCTGTTCATGCTCTGTCTCTCTTTGTCTCAAAAATAAATAAACGTTAAAAAAATTTTTTTTAAGAAAAAAATAAAATAAATAAAATAAAACATTCTGGGTGAGTCTTATTGAAAGATGTAAAGGAACATCAACAGGTATAATGGGCCAGAATGTTAAAATGGGATAAAAAGGAATAGAAAATAAGCACAGTTTGATAGACTGAAGAGATATCAGGAGATAAGTCCAAGACTAGAGGTGAGGGAATATCTATTATACATCGACAAAGAAAAGGCTTCTGATTGGCCAACCAAGTTTTTCCCCCGTATACTAATATGACTAGTATTCTTACACTCAATGAGTGGCTTAGGAAACATTTATATGTCAGGAGGATAAAGGTATATCAGCTACTTATGTAGATCTTTATTGTATGTGTGGTCAACAGACACACCAATCTTAAAATAATTCATTTCATGTTTTAGAAAAAGGATGATTATCATCAATGGATGGTGATTTGTGGACTGAGTTCAAGCATGGTTTCTACAAAAGACCTTATAAAGAGAAGAAAACCTATGAATTTGGAAAATATGACAGGTATACTAGAAGAGTGTGGGCAAACTTGGAGAAGACAAAATACAAAAAAAAAAAAAACACACAAGTGGGAGAAAGAGATACTATAATATCAATAACGGAGAAGAAATGGTGGTCCCAATAACAAATGGTATATTATTTAAAGCTATCTTCAGGACTGACAATAAGAGAAATAGAATGAAGAGCAAAGCCACTGGAAATGTATGTCATCATTAGAAGACTAAGACGAACCCAATTAAGCAGGTTTTGTGCTAGGCATTTTGTTGCTTGGTTTTTAACTAGTTATATATGTCTTCCACGTATTTTGAAAACTGTTCAGAAGACTTTTCCTCCTTGAAGAGAAAACATTTTCGAAAGTTGAAAGACAATCTATGGAAGGAAACGGTGAAGAACATGGTAAAAGAGAAGATAAAACTTGGCAGCCAGTGAAAGGAAACCATGAAAGAAACATTGATAGGTTGTAGAAAATAGAATTAGGACACCATTGTCTTATTTGACAAACTTCCGGTAAAACAAATCAAACTTTTAAGACAGTAGAGCCTGCGCTGAAGAAACTAGGTGGTGGGTATAAATGAACATGTTAACAGAAGATCTGAATGTACCAGAACAACAAAATCAAAGTTAGATTTCCCTTAGGGAAAAGGAAAGGGGAAGGGGGGAAAATGAACCACTTAGGAAAGGGATTCCTCAGACTGAGAAATTAGGGAAGCTTCTAAATACATGACAGTGTCAGAGAAAGAATTGGCTAGATGAGTAAAAAGGCATTCCAGAAAAAAGAAAAATGACATAAGAATTAAAAACAAAGAAATTTTGAGACTATGGTGTTTTGAAGTGTTTTTTGTTTAGTACATATAGTTGGTTGGATAGAATTCAAACCAGAAAGGACAAAGTTCAGCCAGAGAACTTTTATGAATGCACAAACATGGAAGGATAGGAAAACATTTTATTATATTTACTGAATCATAATGGGGAGATGGATTAAAAGAGGAAATATCTGAATAGGTTAATCCTTTAATTCTAAATGTAAGAATAATATTTAAAGAACAGATTATGTCATGGAAAAAAACGATTATTTCATACATACTTATCTGTATATGCAGATGTGTGTATATGTGCATATATATGCATACACATGATATATATTTGTCATTTATACACATAAAAAATAGAGATATTATTCTTTTATTTTTTAGTACAGGGACACTAATGTGTGTAATAATGAAATAATCTATAGACCCTGGCACAGGAAAGAGAAATTCTCTAGACAAGGTGTAGTACAAACCTTGCCTTTTCCTTTGTGACTATTAGAAACAACTGTGGATCCTGTAATTTGTAATTTGTTTGTTAAAATCTTTGCCCACAGTAATACCTAATAGCCATATTGCCAGTCTGGGTTTCTCCCCAGATCAATCAAAATAGGCAGGGACACTTCGTTTTAGAGTCAAACTAATTATTCACATGCACAGCTGCTAACAAATATTTTATCACAAAAATTGTATTTCCTTTCTTCCATTCAAGCCTGAGCTATGATAAGGTAGGCAAAGTCTTCAGGAAGACCAAGCATTTATTTCTATCCCAGCAAAATAGTCACTAACTCAGTTTCAGGGGACCATGGTGTCGGAGGCTCCAAATCAACTTCACAGTCCTTTGACTTGCACGCTTAAGGCAAGTCAACCGCACTACGGTACATTCAACATAATAAGCAGGTACAAAGCTGGCCCTGAATCCATGCAGAGGACAAGCCACAGGCCCTGATGTGCTTGCTGGAAGCACAGCCTATATTTCAGTCTCTGACAACCTTGTGGAGCAGCTGCCAAGTTGGATCACAAATAGAAGAGAACTCGAGGACATATGTGCTGAAGGACACAGAAACTCAGAACAGGATCAAAAAGAATGATACTGATGAGAAACAGGAGAACTCGGGGCTCAACGTGCGCATGCGTGTGAATGTCTAGTAGATGTACAATGAGTGGCGAAGAGAAAAGGTATATTCAAACAAGAAGCAGAAAGGCAGACTTGCATCTGCTATCAGCCAGAAGATTGGGCTGAAAATGACATAAATACATTACGGAACAGTGAGTAGAAGATACTTCTCTCTGTCGGTTACGCATCTGGATTTAATACGCTCAGGGCTGATGTGATGGGCTCTGCATTTTCGTATCTTGTTGCTTGTCTTGTGCAACTTTCCATACTCTCGATCACTCCATGGCCCAACATGCATGCCGGTGCTACACTAGCATCCTACCTAGCATGGAGAAGAAGGCTGAACAAGGGCCCTCCCCTTGTAGAGGAACTTACCTCTTCTTACAGCCTATTGTCTGCAAGTTGGTCATGTGGCCATATGTAGTGGCATCAGGGCCCAGGAAGTATAACTTGTAACTTTGCCATGTGCTTACCATAAAGAAAGAGAAGGGATATTGCTGGGCATAATTAGCAGTCTTTTCCTATGTCAACAACTTCTGTCAAGCAACTTTATCTCTGTATCCCCCATACACAAGAAAGGGTCTGGACATAGCAGACGTGCTAAGAAGGTTTTTGAATAACAAAGTGAATGCAACAGTGAGTTTTCTGTGTCCCTACACCCTTATCTCTGAATCACCTGCCTTAAAATCATCACAGGGCAGTTATGACAGAAGAATTATCAAAATATAAAACAGTATACATAAGCACAATGTTGGAATTGTTATGGCTAGAAGAAATTTTAACCCCGAAGTTGACCAACCCTGTGATTGAGCCGTTAAGAAACTTGAGGCTGGGAAAAATATTAAAATCCAAGATCACAGGGCCATAGTAGAAGTAGTACAGACTTGGATGCACGTCTCAAGACTTCTGCTCTGGACTCATTTCCTAGGATTGCCGTCATAAATTACCACCGGCTTGTTGGCTTAAAATAGAAATTTATTCTGGCTCAACGCTGGAGGCCAGAAGTTTAAAATACAGATGTCAACAGAGCTGTGCCCCCTGAAGGATCTAGGGGAGATTTTGTTCCTGGCTTTGTCCATCTTGAGTTGATTTCAGGCATTTTTTGGCTTGTGGCTACAAGGCTCCAGTCTCTGCCTCTGTTTCACAGAGCCACCTCTTTTTCTGATGTCTCTCTTCTGGGTGTCTCTTATGAGGACTCCAGTCCCCCAATTTGGAAGCCACCTAAATCACCTCAACTTGATTATATCTACAAAGACCCTTTTTCCAAGTAAGGTCATATTCACAGGTTCCAGGGGTTAGGATACAAACATATCTTCTGTGGCTAGACCACCATTAGACTCATGATACACTCCACGTATTTTTTACATCACGTTGTGCTGTTCCCTAGATTTTGTTGCTATTACTATTATTATTATTTCAACGTTATTTTCTTTTATTCTCTTAGGCAATCTAGGCCATTTTTCTTAGAGGTAACCAAAATATATCTGTAACATAACAGACCTTTCTATATGAATGAAAAAATATAAATACTAAAAAAGTTGACATTAAATATAGTGGCATAAATCTAAAAGCTGATGAAAGATCCTCTGTTTCTGACTTATTCCCTTCATTAGCTAACGAGATGCCTCATAGTCCATGTAATTCATTTTCATTAAGGCTTTGAAGGCTCTGCTGGAACAGGTAGCATATTAAACTATTATTAATCATAAACAACTTACTGTAAATATGTTTGGAAAACAGTTTCCCAGGGCCCGACAGAATCCAGGGAGTATTAGATATGGGAAGAGGAAGAGGGGGCCAAGAAGATTACCAAAGGAGAAGACAATAAAAAAAAAAAAAAAAAAAAAAGTGATGAAATGGATTCTTCCAAATTCCTAACTGCTTGGACTGGTTTCCCTCTGCTACCTCACGTAAGGCTTTGTGTATTATACACTTGAGAAAAGGATGTGACCTGCTGATAGCCGTCCCTATCCTTACTTTTTTCTGAAAAAATGGAATATTTTTACCTCTCATTTATTCCTCTAAATTCCTCCCACTTTATGTCCTTCTTGGGCTCTTTACATAGGAAATAATTTAAAGCGTAAGATATTTGTAGACAGTAACCACGTTCAATGTTTTTTCTATATCTCAAGTGGCGGGGGTTAGGACAATGGTAAGGACCCTGCAGAGGCTTAAAAAAATACTGGGCTGGCACACTGATTGACTGATGAGCTCATTTCAATCCTTTAAATCTGATAAGTGCAACTTTCTCAGGGTCAAAAACTGAGTCTAGTTCTGGCTTTTCACTATCTAATTCGGACGACTTCAAGCTAATTACTTAACCTCGAAAATACAACTTTTTGAAAAGCAAGAATACAGTAGCTTCTGGACCTGTGATTTGTCAATTACTACTTCACAGACTTGTTTTAAGGATCCAGTAAGATAATTTAGGTAAAAGAATGCTTTTAAAAAGAACAATCATGGTATAAATGGAAGACTGTACTCTCGTGAATGTAGCATGTGAAGTTAGTGTAAACCCTGGAGCAAGGTATGACATTTGTTCTTTTAACAAGTTATTTGTAAATTTCTTGCCTTAGTACACAACCAGCAGTGCCAGGAGACTCAGAGTAGTTTTGGTAAAGAGGAGACATCAACCATATAATCAAGCTTGAAATGGTTAAGAGTAAAAAAGATGACATCATTTCCTCTCAAATATCTACTTAGAGAATGTTGACTGTAGCTGGTTTGGCAATCATTTGATCATTTTCTCCATTTTTTAGGTGGAGAGGAATCAGATATAAGATAAGCTAGGGAAGATATAGATTTATGGATATATTGATTCCAACAAATAACCCCATGTTATCCAAACAACTCCTGAGGTTTTCCATTAGTGACAGGTAACTGACACAGTACCAGTCCTTGTGGTTATGAAAGTTACATATAAGATAATATTTAATGACTTCCTCCTTAACTAAGAGCAGAACAAAGAAACAATGGCTTAAGTGAATGTACCCACCAGGGTTCTCAGTAGAAAATAATAGAAATTATCTCCATTCGATTTAAGCAGTTAAGGAATTTCTTGAGAAGGTATTGGGAAGTTTTCAATCAGTTGGAAGGCTGGAGAACTAGAAGCTGGAGAGACAAGAAAGGTAGGAGCAGCCAGTGGTAGAACCAAATTGTGCCACAAAATGGCACCGTGGGGACACAACTGCCACTGTGCTGACCACAGAACATGCAGTGTGCCCCCCAGCATAGGGGTCCCTAACCCTGACCTCCACCACTGGGATAGTTCCACTGCTACTCCTAGGAAATGGGTGTTACTGCTGCCACTGTCACACCTCCTCCAGAGGAGAGTCTCTACTGTTCCTGCTTCTTCACATCACGTCACTGAGCAATTCTTGGCTCAAAATCTGGGGCAGGGGCATCTCATTAGCTAGAACCATGGCACATGCTTGAGCCCTAGCTTCAAAGGAAGCTGAGAAAAATGCGGATTGGGACTTTCAGCTTATGTAGTGGGAAGTGAACAAATAACTCTGACACAAAATAGAAAAGGTAAGAGTCATTAGAGAAGCACAAAGGATGAGGGGACTCCAGAGGAGAAAGATTTCTGTGAGGTATACTTATTAGATCTATTATTTGAGCTGGATGGGATGAATTTCAACAGATGGAGGTGAGAGGGAGAAGGCATCTTAGCACTGACAGTGGAGAGCAGGCATGAGAGTATGGATGGAGGGCATGTATCTCTATCCTGTGCAAGTATTGTATGTTATTTATCTTTGTCACTTTTGAGAAATATGGGAAATGCATCCTTAGAAAATGAATCCTGAGATGTCCAAGGTCTTCTAGTGCCAATCTATTTCAAACATTATTTATCAAATTTCTTAGATATTGCTTATTCTGACATTGTAGAAAGGAGTCACTTTAGTTAATGTGTCTGGATGCCTCCTCTTGGGCCCATTCATTCAAAGATGAAGTATGGGCACCTTTCACATACAGACATTCTACGGTAAATCACTTTGCAAGATAATGTATGTAGCTAAATAACACATCACTTGGTACTGTTATTAACTCTTTCCTGTTTAAATACACTGTCTTACTGATTAGATTGAGATTTTTTTAAGGGCAAGGCTACAAGTTATACAGATTTTCAAATTTGCCAATTTCACATTGTCCTTCACATTGGATTGATAATCCAATCAACAATAGAGCTCTCCCTTACAGTGTGGAACTGAAGTTATCTACCAATGTTTGCTTGCCTTGTGTTCCGTTGGGTTAGGAAAGAGGCTATAAGGCCTTGAGAAAATTATTTAGTTTCACTGTGCCTCAGTTTTATCATTTGTAGTATGGATAAAATAACACTATTTGTCACACAGAGCAATTGTGAAAGTCAAATGAAATAGTAACAAATTAGTTCAGTGTCTGAAGTATACTAAATGCTCAATAAATGCTTGTGTTTGTTAGTAGTAGAACTTTCTTCTCCTTCTCCTTCTTCTTCTTCTTCTTCTTCTTCTTCTTCTTCTTCTTCTTCTTGATTGATTTCATAGTACACAGACGAATGGTTGTGACCATCCAAACTTTTCCCATCCATGACTATGATTATTGAGTAACCTTAAAGAAGAGGGTTTTAAATTAATAGAAAGAGTAATCCAGGCTTGTGAATCAAATTTCAGAAAATTCTAAGGGGCTTCTTCACTAGAAAAGGCTCAAACTTCAGCAGGCATGAGGAACCTAGTCTGGCCTTTGGCCATTGCTAAGGATTACAGGCATTGGCTGTAAGGCCAGGGAACCAACGTCTCTAGAAAGAGACCACTGTTCAGCATTTATCCAGGCATTAGCAGCTTCATTACACAAGTCAACAGGATTGAAACTGGGGTGAAAATGATTGGAATTGCGAGGTGTCTGAGGAGGTAGTATGTGGAAGAGCCAGCAGCAGAAGTGACTGAATGAGGAGCACTTGAGTCCTGCTGAGCATCCTTGGTCACTACTGCATAGGACATGTTGTACCACTCTCAAACTAGTATCATATTGGAAACAAAAGGCAGTGAGGTATTATTATCTGCACCACCTCTGTGATCCTTTCCATGCTGATTGCAGGGGCCTATCTCCTTGTCACCCTACACTGGAAACTCTGTGCTTGCAGAAGTATGTCTGGTAAATCTCTCTCCCACCAGGGCTATGTTATCTTCTGCCCCCAGCAAAGATTTGTTGAATAAATGTGGTACCCACCCCCCCCCCAAAAAAAAAAGACAGTGCTTGCTTAGTGGGATATAAAATGCTGCATAAAGGAGCCTGTGAGCACATGGTAGCTGCCAAGGTGACCTGAAGGTAAAACAGAAGCAGGTAATGCTTCTCTTGAAGTTCTGCCTGTCCTTCTCGCCCTGTTGCTCTTTTCTATCTTAGAGCTGAAAAGCTTTGGTTTCTATTAGCTTTCCCTGTCAAAATGTTAGCTCTTAAGAGTGGCAGTTTACAACACATAGTGGGGGCAACGGTAGCAGTGTGGATTCGCATACCACAAAAGCAGGGTTTAGACCTTAAAGTCTTCAAGAGATTTCCTCTTTCGATAGAAGCTGGCGTTGAGATGGACACTGGAGAAAAATCAGTGAGATGACCATGGACTCTTTACGTATTTCTTTAGGGCTTGAATTTGTGCATCTTTGCATCAGTTGGGCTATTTTCAACTGTGAGGCATCCACTAACTAGAATAGTTTGAACAACAAGAAAATGTATTATCTCATGCGAACAGTAAATTCAGAGGTTGGGCTCATAGTGGAGCCAACAGTTTAGGTAAGTCACCCAAGAACAGCTAATTTTCATCCCTGCTCTTTGTCATGTTTGCTTTTGCTTTGATCCTGAGGCAGATAGCAAGGTGAATGATCCAGGAATATCATACACTTGTGAAAATGTCCCAAGGAGGAAGGAAAATTTCTTCTGGCTCTCTTTTCTGGAAGTGGGGGTGGGGGGAGGGGGGGAACCTTCCCACAAGCTCTGCAAAGTCTCCCTCAATCTCAGTAAAATGTGCTCACGCTCTCATTCCTCAGCTAAAGTTAGCAGAGTAGGATAATCCCAAAACCCATCAGACCTGCCTCTGCGCCATGGGCGGAGTCAGATTGCCCCGAGACATGCGCTTGGAGGAAAAGGGTACATACTTTTAAAAAAAATCAGAATTCTTTTTAGGCAGCAAGCAGAGTGGAAGGCAGTCTGTAGACAACCAAAGGTTGTTTTCTATACATAGTCTTCTCAGTCAGAAAAAGCAACAATCCTATTTTAAAATAAAATAAATACCAGGACCAAAAAAAAAAAAATTCTTGGCTCGAGTCTTTATTTCCAATAATGAGAGACAAAGCTTTTATAATAGCACAGGGAGAGAAATGGTTGGGAGGTGGAATGAGTGTTTATCTAGACTAAGAAAGTGGCGCATTTAAGAGCAGAAAAACGAGAAATCACATATTCACTTGGCCAGTTCATCCTGCTGAGTCAGGCTTCTTGTGTAGCCACTGTAGTCATGTCATCTGAACCTGCTCCCTGCTCTGCAATGTCCTGGAAAATGCTCTAGGGTTGTATTTAGCTCGGCTTCATGATACTAGACAAAGTGGCACATTTCTATAAGCTTTAGGCAGGTATAAAGTTTCACTGACTGCAGAGTAAAATGTTGTAGTCCTGCAATCAGGTTGTTCCTTACGTTTGAGTTTCTGGAAAAAGTTTTTCACTGAGAAATGCTAACCCTTGAAAATACAAAAAAAAAAAAAAATTACACCAGACATAGACTAAGTCAATTTTTTTACCCACAGCAAGTCGTATGTTTTTCACCTAGACAAAATAAGCGCTGTGGGCACGTGTCTGAAAGAAAAAGGAAATCCAAATGAATTCTGTTTTTAAACTGCCTTAATCCTATTTGGTCAGGAGCAAAATTCCCTAAAAAGTAAAGTGCTAGCTTCTGGTGCCTGTCATCAAATTACTACAGAATATTCTACCACACCTTGACTTATCCTATAAATAAAAATCCAAGACAGATTAAGTCTTTGTGGAGATGGTATCTGGGAACTGAAAAACAAAAACAAAGACACAACCAACCAACAAAACAGTTGCTAAGTAGCTAAGAAAGTAGCTCTTAAAATTCTCGTTCTAAGGGGAAAAAACCTGTAAGTACATAGTATGGTGATATATGTTGACTAGAGTCACTGTCATGATCATTGCACAATATATACATATATTCAATCATTATGTTGTACATCTGAAATTGATAGGATGTTATAAGTCAATTATGCCTCAGTTAACACAAAACAAAAAACTAATGTGCATGTATTTTCTTCAGCAAATGATTTCTTAGAAACTGAACAAAAACAAAAAACCCAAGAAGGTTCAGGGGGAGGAGCCAATAGATCCTAGGGAAACAGGGCCTAAAAGTTTAGGTAAAAGTTAGCATGGTTGATAAGAAAAGAAGGGGGAGGACATCAGAAGAGTATAACTGGGCTTAGCAGGAGAAGTGAAAGAGGCTGATTTACGGAATTGATTTAGGAAGAGAAAGAATTATGAGAAATATAGGATTCAGCTTGTTTTCTCAGGTATGTCTCACGCACACTTTTCTTTTTCCTCTGACTTAAATGCCTGCAGGAGACCAATTCAATTGTGCAAATATTTTTGACGACTATACTACATAAGACAAAATGAGAGGTGACTTACTGAGGGAGAGTGAAAAATTTGTTATTAATGTCAATGTAAGACAGAATGTTTTATAAGAAAGGGATAGAGCAATTCTGTCTGTGGAACCTTTAAAGGCTTTAAGGAGGAGCTAATGAACTTTGAAATGGGAAAGCCATTGATAGTTGACTATGTGCATACCGAGCATTACAAGCAAAAGTGTGGGATATTTCAGAAATAATGAGCATCCTATTGGGGCAATGCCTTCGAGTATTAGAGCTAGGGATGGACATTCACATAAGGAGTGTGGGCTATAAAGCAAATGGGATTAAATGATAAAGAGCTACGAAAACTTCATTCTTGTCCCACAATTAATCATTGAAGTTTTTAAGCAGGACAATAATAAGATCAGACAAGATCCGTAAAATAGTCTTGCCATCAGTGTGGAAGAAAGAGGAAACAAACATTAGAAACATTAGTTGAAATACTCATCATTGCTGGTAAAAAGTTGCTGACCAAGAGTACAGCTGGTAGACTAGAGGTGCATAAAAGATATGAAAGAGGTAATACGAGCAGGATGTGCTCACTGAAAAGATAGGAAGGTAAGAAAGAGAGATGACTACTCACATGTTTGGAGTCTGAGCAAAGGGAATAGATTGCTTTTGGCTTCGGATGCTGGATTCAGTTTGGGAGGAACTGAGCTGTGCAGCATGTGCTTAAAAGTTTGAGCCTGAAGTTTTAGCAACATTGATGGGCAAGGCTCTTGCACTGCAGTTGTCTTTAAGACTGCCAGAGTGTGGTACCCCAAGGGGAAGAGGAATAAGAGAAGAAAAAGGAGCTGAACCTTAAAGATAAAGAAAGGAAATAGAGGCAGGTGATGGTGAAAGCCACGTCTTTAAATGTGCCATTTTTAATAGGATTTTCCACACTCAACCTTTCTCAGCAAAGCTTGAATCTTAAAACTGTGAAATGTTGGTCAATTACATCGTATACTTTCAAATTCTGCCAGGACACTGCAAAGATGAGTTGGCCTCACAGATATACATCAGTCAACCTCCATGAGTGCTTTTTACACTGCAATAGTGCTCTATAATTTGATGTTAGGTTCAAGAAAATCACAAACTATATATAGATTTGTAACTCTGAAGAATGCAATTGCAGTGGCTAAGGCTGTTGATCCAAGGACAAGAAAGACTGTCTAAGTGATGAATTCCAAATTCTAAGATAGAAATTAGTCTTACTTTACTTGCATATTTATTGATGTGCTGCTTAAGGATGGAAAAAGTTTGTTGAAAAAGAATGTACTTACTCAGTACTTCTTGATGAGTCGTAATAAATACCATTTGCATGGTAATTAATCCGGAGTGAAACATGGATACGCCCACCAAAATAATTCAAACCTTTCTTTCAGTCAGTACTTTCTACCTTCTTTCCCATTTTCTCTCTCCCTCTCTCAAATGCAGTGAAGCAAGGTGAAGGAGAGGCCCATATGGGTACCTGAGTCTGGACATCAAGTGATGAGGACTGTCACCTAGGTTGGCCTGTGAGACCCAGAACAACGCACTCTGCATTTGCATCTGTCTGTGTAGAATGAAGAGATTGATGGCATCATGCTTCTGATTTAGCCCCTCTTCTTCACAGTAAAAACACATTAATCGGAATTGTCTGCCATCTTCCTAAGGAGAAATTTCAGTAGGGCTCATTGTGCTTCACTTTATCCAGAAATTTCCTCTTGCATCTTCAAAGACCTTAGAGAACTTCTTGTACTAGGAGTCAGGAGGAGAATTAATTTGCTTTCTCTTAGGACATCTCCCCAGGAGAACCCCCATTCGCTTTGTTTCCAAAATTGGGGCTCTTCTTTATGTCTCCCTTGTGCAGAAGCATGACACAGCACTGTCATACTTAAGAGGAAGCCTGTTGTACTCCTAGCCAAGACCATCAAGCACAATCACTTACCTTCCCCACCCCATAGTGCACAGCCAGGCCTAATCATATTGCTGGCTAGACTAAGCCTCCACCCTCCACCGCTGCTCATAATGGAGACAGAGACTCGCCATCCCTCCACTAGCTTTCACTCATACAGCTCATGGAAACAGTTTCCTATCTTCCTTGGGAAGAATCCTTGGAGGTTCACTGCAGCGAATTGTACTCCAGACAAACCAGATTTGCCTCATTTTGAAAGCAGAACATCTCCAGAAGCATTTTCGTGATTTTGCCTTTTTTATTTCTGAAAGATGCATGAACCTAGAGTCAGGGTAATAATAACTTGGAGGATAGTATTAAACATTGAAATTATTCTCTTGCCACCTTATACCAATTCTCAAAGCCATGAAGATATTAGTCATTTTAGTAGCATTTTTCCTCATTTGTAATCCCTCCACATGTTAAAGGTATTTTGAAGAGAAAAGACTCAAAATACCAGGGCAAGTAGAATAAATATAAAACCATCATGAAGAAATCATTAGCAAGTAAGTTATAAGCCTTATAAGTATGGATTTTGGTATCGCATTTTTCTATTTCTCTTTTGTTTGGCTTTCTTTCCCCACCAGTGATAATTTGTTCCTACTAATTGTTTTTCATTCCTGGAAATTATGCTATTTCATAGTAATTACTTGAACATAGGCTTAAAAATCTCTGACAAGTCTTATTTGTGTTATATTAGGCTCATTCAATCTTTTTATAAATTGTGTAGTCATCCACCTTAACATTTCAATGTTTTAATTGTATTCAAAATTGTAGAATAAAAGAATACCATTTTTAAAAGCCACACAGATGACTGCTTTAAGTTGTATTTTTCTCTGCCTTCACTTGTTTAGCACTGGTGTAAGAACTTTGGAAGAAATGAAGTCATCAAGAGGCAGGCAGTATTTCAAAAAGTAAAAGAAGGTCTTATCTAGAAAACAAATTGGATAAAATGTTACTACATAATCAGGAATTAGGTATGTAAGAGCTTTGGTATTCACATTAATGTTGTGAATGAAGAAACATTTCCCACATTTAACACATTTATTATTTCACATCTCATGCCAAGTTATAATGATTTATTTTTAAGAAAATAGTGTTCCTGTTTTGTAATAATCAACTTTTGGGGCGCCTGGGTGGCTTGGTCGATTAAGTGTCCGACTTCGGCTCAGGTCATGATCTCGCGATTCATGAGTTCGAGCCCAGCGTAGGGCTCGATGCTGACAGCTCGGAGCCTGGAGCCTGCTTCCAGATTCTGTTTCTCCCTCTCTCTCTCTGCCCCTCCCCTGCTCATGCTCTGCCTCTCTCTGTCTCTCAAAAATAAATACATGTTTAAAAAAATTACAATACTCAACTTTTACACAGATATTTTCTTTAGTATGGAGTATATATGACTCAAGAATTTTAACTTTGAAACTTTCTCTTATTTAGATAAGGGGAAATACCTCTAAATCATGTACAAATAATGATTTGTACAGATGGAGAAAACACGTAACAGTAACTTAAAAGGCTATTTTACAAAATGTAAAGATTATCTCCTCTGATCAAACATTATCAGGCCACCTCATGGAAGTCATTGGGTTTCGCTACAGCATGACATTAGTCAATTAAGTTGTACAGGAGTATTAGGACCTCCAAAGACACAGCATCCTGCCCAGGTAAATGACTCTTTTCCTGTGGGCTCGACTTCTTGTTTACTTGAAATCCACAGGTGAAGTGTGAAATTACATGATGAAAACTGCAGAAGCAAAACTAAGACAAATCTGCCAGATTATTTGCTAACGAGAAAACTTCTTATGTACAAGGCATAAGTTAGGCATATGATAGGTTTTCCTAACAACTAAGACCTAAGAGTTAAATAAAGTAGTATAAGAGTATGACAATGCATCAGGAAAAAATAACAACAAAAACATCTAATCCAGAGGAACAAGGAAGGATTAGTATTGGACAGACCCACAAAAACAAACAAACAAAAACCCTCTAGTGCAGAGAGAAAGCAAACAATAATCAAACTGGAGAGTTTTTTGCTTATCATGATGGAGATCTTCTCTCTGGGTCATAATTAAACAGGCATTCTTCCCTTTTTTTCTAGCCCTCTGTTTCATCTGTTTTTCTTCAGATAATTGGACTTCAACATCTAAAGTTAAAGTTTCACTCTATCCAAAGGAGAATCTTATCATCTCATCTAATGGGAGAGCAGTTATATTCTCCATAGTCTGGTCATAGAGTCTGTGTGTGTGCGTGTGTGTATGTGTGCGTGTGCATGTGCACACGTGCGTGTGTATGTACATTGGGTTGGGAAAGTTAAATTTCAGAAAAACTATTGGATTGATGTGATTTTTTTGGACATGAAGCCACAGATTAAAAAAAAAAGTTCAGTTTTTCCTAATTCATCCATGTAAAATTGTGTATATTGTGTCTTATAGCATCTTAGGAAAGTCATTTTCTTATCTTTGTCTATTCTTTATCTCTTATCTAATTATCTAAACTAAAATAGTAATAAAAATATCATCTATATCCATATATTTATTTTCCCAAAAATCTATACAGCTTGGGTTATATTTAAAAATTATTACTTGAATCACTATTATCCTGCTATTACAAACTTCACATTGGGTTTTATATAATTAATGCCATTAAAATTCTAATTTGTCTTGATCATCTAACTCTGCCATATATGGAGAGGCCCATGAATCAGTATGCCCTAATATTAGCACTGATAAATCAAAAGAACACAAATTATTCCCAAACTGGGATGATTTTGGAGAGTATATGTGATTCCAGTAACGTTTCATTTAAGAAAAATGAACAAGGATTTGAATCAGATTGAATAATTCTGCCAACATGTTTCTAGGAAAGATTAACTGAAGTAGTCTTATGTCTGAATTGAGTCTAAAGAGTTGTTTTATTTGGGAGAACAAAGTTTCTGTGCTGGAGGTGATGAAGTGCACATGCATGGTGTATATACTTCCTGGAAAACACAGGAAATCAACCATGCACCTGTTTTAGAAAGAAATCAACTGTGCACCTGTCTTAGAAGAGATGTCTGATTTTTTGGTGTTTGTTTGTTTGTTGTTTTGCATACAAAGGGAAAAGTGTGTTCTAAGCCTGGGAACATCTCTTTTTTTTTGTAACTTAATTTTTCTTTATTCTAATCTTTGGGGCATTCATATATTAAGCTCTGAGAAACGTTTTCAAGTATGTATTTTCTTGGATGCTGTGGTTGCAATATGAAAAAGAAGACAGCAGATACCATTCCAGCACAGTTCATTTTTAGAGCATGAATTTCTTATTTGCTGTATAAAGATTGAAGGAGCATCATTTAAGTGAACTGATATTTATGATATACATAGTTATGCCCTCAAGATAAAATAAGATCACATTCTAACACCAACATATGTCAGATATACTTAGATTGAACTTCATAGAAGATCAACAGTTGTATTAAAACGTAAGTATGTTTGTGCAAAAAACAAACATTTGAAGAGGTCATATTAGGCATGTGCTAAGTGGGATATCATATTGGTATTCCTTACATTTTAAGTATGGAAAAGTAGAATATCTGTAGCAAAAATGCATGATATTTAAAAAAATAAGATTTTGTTATGATAATGATCAATAAAGGGACACTTTCTATTTTCTTAATAATTGTCTTTTGCTGCCCATAAGTATTTGAAGGCACGAACCTCAGAAATTCAACAAAATTTTCAATAGCTTATAATCAGGGGCCTGGATTAATGTAACAATGAGCAACTCGAAATATAAAACAACCAAAGAATTGTATGTTTCATTTTGACAAGTTTAGAGTTAGAAATTTAGCAATATCTAGATATAACCTGATAAAAAACTGGTCTGGTTTAATTAAACTATATTTAGTAATATATACAGCTATCTGAAGTATCTGATTACTTTCCTATTTCTTTCTTTTTATTTTTTTTTAGTGTAAGAAGGATCATTTTTTTCAAAGGCACTTGAATTTCCTCCCCAGCTGCATGTCTTTTTTATACTTTTATTATGAATTTTAGCATGCTATATATATACGGCCTTTGTGCACTTGTCTGAGTGTGTGTGTGTGTGTGTGCGCCCATGCACATGTGTGTGCAAGGATGACTTTTCTAACATTATGTTTTTAAATCTGACAAGGTCATATAAGCTGGGAAAAAAAAGCAAAGGGTCATCAAAAGGGGGAAAAATAACAGAACTACGGTGAAATGGCTCTCTGTCGGCCTTGGTATTGATTCAGAGTGTGTCAAAAGGGTCTTTTGTCATGCCCCTACCACAGCATACTAATTTGCTAGATCAAGTCTGTCAGAATATCGACTGGAAGTAAAGAACTACAGTGGCAGCTTTTGTGTTTCATACAGCAGGGAGCCTGTGTGTGAAACAGGATTATCAGGGGGTCATGAAGAGAGTCAAAGGATGTCCATCACTTCCCTTCTGGTAATGTAATGGGGCGGGCGCCTGGGTGTGATTAAGATGTAGGAGACGGAGGCATAGCAGTGAACAAATCAGAAACACACACATGCAAATCAGGTTGGCCGCTGTTAACCACATATTTTTAATGAAAAATTCAATAGCAGACCAAACAAATATCTAAACAGCTGCATTCAGCTAACATATCAAACGGCCTATTCAACATCTTTTCTTGAAAGGCAAACATACAAAACATGGAAATGCTTATCGCGTCTGCATTTTTCTTTAAATATCACTTTGCAATCTACAAGTGTTTCTTCTGCAGGCTGTGTGCTCCTGGCACAACTATCAGACTATTAAATATCAATTTGGATTTTTTTTTTTTTTTTGTAAAATAAGATACGGTATTTACCATGTCACAGCTCAGCCTTACCATCACCATTGGTATTACAGAGTTTTGGCTTTTGGTTCTTTTTGCTGGCTTTGTTGCATTAGCAAATAGCTTTTTTGAATTGAAAAAAATATATATGATAGAAAATTCACAGCTTTGTAAGAATACGGATGCCTAGCAAGAAGTTTTAGAATTATAATAATTCAGTAAACACATCAATACCTTATATAGGACACATATAAAAGATGATGTAAGAATTTTTCGTAAGGAAAACTGAGATATTGTTCTATCATCTGTTTCTGTGCCCTTAGCACTCTGCACTGGGTATTTATTTATTCACACATTCAGGAAATGCTGATTTAAGTTACACTCTCTGCCAGGTGCTGGCTACATCCTGAAGCTACAGAAATGAATGAGACAAGTTCTCTGCCTTGAACGATGAGCGATCATATGAAATCATAAAGTATTTATATTTGTAATTTTGCTGATTTCTATATCACAATGTAGACAAAATATTACAAGAAGGGCTGGTATGCCACTGGATAGTTTTGGAAGTTTGTTGATTGGCCCTGCCTTAAATAAATCCTCAGGGATTAAGTATGAACTTGAAAGGTTCTAGGTTGCGCTGCTTGCAAAGACAGTCCCAGCTCACTTTATGGTAGAGGAATAAAGCCTATTGGTCACAAAGACTTGTCTTCCATCCAAAACACCTGAACAAAGGGGTCATAAGCCAGAAGACCTCTGGCTCCTATCTTAATTTCACCATTGTTGGCTATCTTTAGCTGGGAGTCATCTGAAACAGCTCTCCCTTGCCTTACCAAGGTCTGCTGAGAAGAACTCCTGCCCCAGTTCATGTTAGTGAGGCTCGTGGGTAGGACTATGGAGAAGAGGCCCTTAGCTAGTCAATATTTAACAATGCAAGGGGCGCCTGGGTGGCTCAGTTGGTTGAGCGTCCGACTTCGGCTCAGGTCATGATCTCGCGGTTTGTGAGTTCGAGCCCAGCACCAGGCTCTGTGCTGACAACTCGGAGTCTGGAGCCTGCTTCGGATTCTGCCTCTGCCTCTCTGCCCCTCCCCCACTTGTGCTCTGTCTGTCTCTATCAAAAATAAGTAAAATGTAAAAAAACTTGAAAAAAAATTTAATAATGCAAGAGGCAGAAACATGATGTAATATGCTCTTCAGAAAGTGGCGTTTTTAATCCACCTTAACTTAGTTTTCACCCCAAATCACTCATTCTCAGCACTTCTTGGCAGGTTTTTTCCTCTTCATCTCAAGCTTGCAAAGTTGAGGGTCCTGGGTTTCTTTTCTCCTCCATGTCTGAACCCTATATCCATATGATCTGCTTCATTTCCCTGGGTTTAAAAATCCTTTACAGGCTCGTGACATCCAGTTATGTATCTCTACAAGGTCCCTGTTTGACACCTCATAGGGACCTTTCCCTCATGAGCCCCAAACTCATCTTTCTCACAGTCTTCCCTATGTCAGTAACTGTATCATCAAGGATTCCATTGCTAAAACAAATGATAGCAACAACAACAATGCATTGTTTTAAATAAAAAAAATTTTTAAGTGAGGAAGAGAGACTCATGCTTTATTTTAAAACGTCCTTACTCTCACTAGGCATAGGTAAACCATCAACAAGTGATGAAGGTTCTACTTCTAATGCATATATGCAGTTTGCTCCACAATATTGTTCCACAATAGCCCCCTAACTGGTCTCCCAGCATTTACTCTTGCCCCACTACAGTCTATTTTTCAATTATCTTTTCAAATAGAAAGCCTGTTATAGATTTAAAAAGCATTTGGATCTAGTATGTTTTTGCTGCCACAAATCTATCAGGCTTCCTCTGTGAGCTGCCACGCCATTTCCCACGCAACATAAAGCCTGGTTTGACCTACCCAACGTAGTTCTTAACTGCAATCAAATATTGTCGGTGCTCTCTGATTATTTGATACACCCAAGACTCAATTATAGATCCCATTAATATTAATGTTGCTGGTAATAATAATAATAATAATAATAATAAAACATTGTGCTCCTACTATGTGCTAGGGATAGTACTAAGGGTTTTTCTTGAATGAAATTACTTCATCATATAGGTATGTTATTCTTTCTACTTTATAAATGAAGAACCTGAGACATAGAGAAGTTAAATAATAAGCTATGGTTATAAAATTGCTGGATGATTTGCAATGAATATGTTTCAGATTTCAGTACCACACACAAAATAGATACTAACTGATACTTGCAGAATACTATTGCAATAGAAATAAGGATAATCCAAAGATTTATAGCTTTCTTTTTCTAGTCATTCTTCAGGTGTCCACCAAAGAAAAACTATGAAAAAGAAAATCAGTCAAATGAATTGCACCAACTTCTTTCTAACCAATTCATGAAACATTTTTACTTTCCTCACTGTAATTCTTAAAATACCTCAGAGTTAATGAGCAATTCAGTTTTGTAGCCTTCCACCAGTCTCTGAATTTGCTTATATTTTTACCTTTTAAAAAAAATTTTTCAATGTTTCTTTTTTGAGAAAGAGACACAGAGACAGAGTAGGAGCAGGGAATGAACAGAGAGAGAATTCCAAGTGGCCTCCAGGCTCCAAGCTGTCAGCACACAGCCCTGTGTGCTCACTACCTGAGCTAAAGTCAAACGCTTAAATGACTGAGCCACCCAGGTGCCCCTGCTTATATTTTTATCTTGATTTTATGTGTCTTTTTATATTTTATCCCATTTTAAAGGAAAACCTAAAGAAATAATGAAAAATGAAGTGATCATTAGAAACCAGGATACCTATGCATAAAAATAAACTTTGAAAGTTCCGTGACAAAAATGGAGGGCCATTGAGACAAATCACCGCTAGGTTCCACTGGGATACAAAGAAGAAATGGCATAATGTTATAGGATCAGGAGAAGAGAGTATTCCTCATGATTCCCTGAAGCTATAGATGAAGAAATACAACTCAGTTCTATGGAGTGAGCCTGGACCTCTCAGCTCTGACACCTGTGATTTCTGCTTCTATGCAATAGCCTCCCCCTAGAAATTGGAAAAGTTATGGCAATATAGAACCTATGAGAGAAAAAATTTGTATGCACACATATGATTACCTAAGAAAAAATTAAAATTGTTGGAAAAATAAGACAATAAATTATACCATAATGTAAATAACCTCACTCAGTGTCTGTCAACTATTATCAATCTAGACTGAATCACGTTAGTCAGATTCATGATGGTTTTGTGCCATTTATAACCAGTATTTCAATGAGAGTTCAAATCCAAAGAGGTGTTTTCCTTAAGAGGTTAAGGTTTTTTCCTTTTCCCTTTAGTTGCAATGGATAAGATTAGAAGGATTTTTCTCACATGTGTATAAAGCTTCATTACTTCCTATGATCATGAATTCTAACTACATTGGAATATTGACAAAAATCTGATACAAAATTTCTCAAATAAGAACATTTTTGAAAAGTTAACCTCCAAAAGTTCCCCTGAGCATGTTATCACTATCATTGTGATTATCATTGAAAATCTTCAACTAATTTTTAAACATGAAATTTCTTTGGTCATGCCACATTCCCAAACTGGCTTTCTGAATGTTCATCCACATCCCCATGAGTTAATGGAAAATATTAGTGAAGAGAAGGAAAATCCAGGCACACACCAAACTTCTATTTGTGAGAGCAAGTTAAGTCCTGAGAATCCAATCCCTTTTGAAAGCAGATCAAAGCCACACAACTCAACACATGTTTGCGATATCTAATTTATATTGGGACTAGATGAATCCAGATGCACAATGGGTCCAACATCTTGAACTATTTGCCAAATGTTTGAGACTTCATAAAATCTAAACTCCACCTGACACCTTCAGGTTAATTTTAAAGCAATCATTATTCACCAGGAAACTGAAAACATGTGTTTCTGATTTGTTCACACTTAAGTCATCAAAATATTTTTCACAAAGTGATTTGATATCCAAGAAAATTTTGGCGTGCCTTTTTTTTTTTTTTTTTTCTGAAGAAGGAAATTTGGTTTTGCCTAAGGAATTTGGCTAATTCCCCTGTGGGAATAGGTTTCTGCCATCATCATGAGGCAGATAGATGTGTGAAGGTAACATCAACCAGTAACCTGGTTAGTGACAGGCTGTGTAACCTTCTGCATCAAACTGCCACCCACCTCTATACCAGACTCTTTTCTCAAACTGAGAAACCAAAATGGCTCATCTTCTTCAGTATTCTGTGTCATCTGTAAGGGAAGATTTCCAAGTTCTAGTGGAAAATGATGAGCTTAGCTGTGGTCTCCATTCCTGCAGTAGCTCGGAGACTTTTTGAGAAGACTCTTAACCTCTTTTGGCCTTGTCTACCTAATCTGAAAAATTCTGGTGAGAAATGTTATCACTTATAGCAGGAATTAGGCTAAAGACTTTCCAAGTAACTTTTCCCTAGAAAACACTTATTAAAAAACTCAGAGTGCTCTGAAACACAATTCCAGATGTGGTAAGAAGCAGCAGAAGGGACAGTGGATATGCCTGTTTCGAATTAAAATAAAAATATCAGAACAGAGGAAAATTTATTTTAAAAAACCTTCAATAAATCAACCAGAAAACTAACCATGTGTCAATTCTACCATTGCAGAGATTCTGGAAATGTTTTTACTGGTCCATTTCAACCATCTATTGATTACAAGAGGGTATTTTTGGCCACCTAAAACTCATATTTAAAGTGTAGATTCATCCACCCTCTCATGGAATGAATTAACAACTCATTAAAAAATCTATTTAACTTATATTTTCTGGAGGTATTAGTACTTCAAAAATAAGCTTATGATCATATTAATTCCTTTTATTTCCCCAAATTTACCTTGGTCATTTTCTAATAAATTTCACTTGGCTAGAGTTCCTTCAATGACTTCTGCAAAACACATTTATGGAACATTTGCTACATGCAAAGCACTGTTCTAGACACTCTAGGGAGTTCAAAAAGGAACTGGATGCTGTTTTGTCCCCACATAAAATTTACCATTTATTTGGCAAGAGAGGACAAAAATGTAAAAACAATAACACACGATTCACAGTGAAGTTAAAGATAGTGTGCTCTGGGGGGCACCTGGGTGGCTCAGTCAGTTGGGCATTCAACTTGGGCTCAGGTCATGATCTCAAAGTTCATGAGTTCAAGCCCCATGTTGGGCTCTGTGTTGACAGCTCAGAGCCTGAAGCCTGCTTCAGATTCTGTGTCTCCCTCTCTCTCTGCCCCTCCCCTGCTCATGCTATGTCTCTGTCTCTCTCTCTCAGATATAAACATTAAAAACAAATTTTAAAGATAGTGTGCTCTGTGAGTTCAAAGAATATTTGTTACTCCTAGATAAAGGTTGAGAAAAAGCTTCACACAGAAGAAAGGACTCCTGACTGAGATTTCTTTTTTTTTTTTAATTTTATGAATATTTATTTTTTATTTATTTTAAAGTTTATTTATTTTGAGAAAGAGAAAAACAGGGGGGAGAGAGAGACAGAATGAGCGAGGAAGGGGCAGAGAGAGAGAGGGAGAGAGAGAATCCCAAGCAGGATCCATGCTGTCATCATGGAGCCTAATGCAGGGCTTGATCTCCTGACAGCAAGATCATGGCCTGAGCCAAAACCAAGAGTTGGGTACTCAACCAGCTGAGCCACCCAGGCACCCCATAATGTTTATTTCCTTTTGAGAGAGAGAATGAGAGGGAGACACAGAATCTGAAGCAGGCTCCAGGCTCTGAGCTATCAGCACAGAGCCCAATGCAAGGCTCAAATCCATGAACTGTGACATTATGACTGGAGTCGAAGTCAGATGCTTAAGCGACTGAACCATCCAGGCACTCCGCTGACCGAAATGTCAAAGAGAAAACTTGGACATACAAAGGGAAAAGAGGGGGGGGGGGTCCCAGGCAAATGCAATAGTGTGAACAAAAATCTCAGATCTGAAAAATTATAAACGTTTATTAAATGGCTATAAAGTATAAACCTTTTGTAGGAAGCACCAGAAAGCAATGTCTTTAGAGGAATGTTAAGAAACTATAGTATTGGGGCACCTGGATGTCTCAGTCAGTTAAATGTCTGACTCTTGATTTTAGCTCAGGTCATGATCTCACAGTTTGTGAGTTTGAGCCCCGGGTCAGGGCTGATAGCACAGGAGCCTGCTCGGGATTCTCCCTCTATCCCTCTCTCCTTTCCCCTCCCCCACTTTCACGTGTGCACACGCTCTCTCTCTTTCTCTCTCTTTCTCTCTCTCTCTCAAAATAAATAAATAAACTTAAAAAAAAAAAGAAACTAGAGCATCTTGTCAGGCCAAGAATTTAGAACATAAATCTATAATAATAACAATCAATATTGGATGATTACCTATTATATGCTAAGCAGGTGTTATCTTGTTCCAACATGAGAACACTATGAATAGGCACTATTATTGTCTCCATTTGACAGATGTAAAAACTGAGGCAAAGAAAGATTAAGTAATTTTCCCAAGTTCACTCAACTAGTAAGTGATAGAGCTGGAATTCAAACTTAGGGAAACTGGCTTTAAAGACCATGTCCTTAATGATCATGCGAAACCTGCTTCAGTGGAGGTGGGTGATAAGAAGTGGAGGGAGCATCAAATGTCTGTGAATAGTTGAATAATATTGACAGAACTGAGGGATAAGAAATTTTTCAAAAGTCATGTTTAAGGACAATTTAAAGAGGGGAAGAGATTAAAAGTGTAGAAACCAGTACACAGGCTTTTAAAATAGTTGGGGGTGGGGTGGGGGACACAGTCACAAAGATCTCTATTTAGGTCATGGCCATGGAAAGTATTGAGAGCAGCCTGAAGCCAATTTGAAAGTAAAATTGGTAGTTGTTTGCAACTTGTTGTTGAACGTGAGGATGAGGAGAGAGAGAGTCAAAAACAACCATGAATTTAATACTAAGAGCCTAAATGTCCATCAACTGATGAATGGATAAAGAAATTGTGGTTTATATATACAATGGAGTACTATGTGGCAATGAGAAAGAATGAAATATGGCCCTTTGTAGCAACGTGGATGGAACTGGAGAGTGTGATGCTAAGTGAAATAAGCCATACAGAGAAAGACAGATACCATATGTTTTCACTCTTATGTGGATCCTGAGAAACTTAACAAGAACCCATCGGGGAGGAGAAGGGAAAAAAAAAGAGGTTAGAGTGGGAGAGAGTCAAAGCATAAGAGACTCTTAAAAACTGAGAACAAACTGAGGGTTGATGGGGGGTGGGAAGGAGGGGAGGGTGGGTGAGGGGTATCGAGGAGGACACCTGTTGGGATGAGCACTGGGTGTTGTATGGAAACCAATTTGACAATAAATTTCATATATTTAAAAAATAAATAAATCAAAAAAGAAACAGAAAAAATACTAAGTGGCAGAGAATATGGGTTTTCTTTACAAAAATAGAGAACCCAGATGGGGGTGCAGGCCCAAGAAGATCGATGCTTGTCGAAGTTTGTCACCTAACTCTCCTGAAACATAACACAGTCAGTTGGAAATGCGGGGTGTGAACTGTGGAAATCACTTGGTGGGGTATATAGATTTGAGACAGGTTCTCAAAGCCTTGAGTGCTAAAGCTTTGAAACTGAATGTTCTTGCCAATGGATAACATGAAAAAGACGAAAAAGTCAAAAAGGACATGGTCTGCCACATTTAGAGGAAAGTGGAAGACTGAATGAGGGAGGGAAGGTGCAAGGAAAATGATCAAGAAAAACAAGGGAAGAGAAAATTTCAAAAAAGATCCACAGGAAAGCTTGAAATGCTGTAAAAGGCTGCATAGCACTGGGGGGTTGTCATTTTATTTAGTGACTACTTTGAGGCTTTAGAAGGTGTTGGGGGGGGAGGGTTGTAGTGCAATAATGCAGACAACGGGTAGGTGGCAAAGGATAAAGGGCAGAGTGAAGGGCAGAGGAGGTCGCAGTGCAGAAGGCAACCCACCATTCAAGGTGGTTGAGAATGAGAGAATAAAAAATGGAGGGCATTTTTTAGGGTGCCCCCCAAGGATGGGGGGCTTGGAGAATTGCAGGATGAGAAGAGGAGAAGTAGATAAACTGGCCTCAAATAAGGGATAGAAGCCACTAATGAGCATTTCCTGTGTCCCAGATATTACTGTGATTTGCATGGATTTCCCCTTTTTCACAACAACCTTAATAGGTTGCATTTAACACAAGAGAAAACAGAGGCATCTTGAGGTTGGGTGGTTGTCCAGGGTCAGTGGGACAGGAGGGCTTGGAGTGCAGAGACTCCAGAGCGAGAGCCTTTCCCCACCTGGCACCCCTCTCCTCAGGGCAGGTGGAGGAGCCCGGTCAAGAGCAAGGAGAGCTAGACAGACAGGGGCAAAAAGGATACCGGAATATTAACCTTGATTGTTTCCAGGTAATGGCGTCGAGACACTCACTGGGAAGAAGGAGGGTGTCCTTTTAATTTTGATGTTATTTTTATTTTACACAATGAACAGAATCATAAACAATATTAAAGTAAAAGTGCCAGCCTGAAATTAAGCGATAAGATTTTAGTTCAAACCCTACCTCGTCAGCTATATAAATAAATAAGGTTTTTTGTGTTATGAAAATAACACAGCAAAAAATGTAAACTGTAATGCAAAGAGGTATCTTATGAAAGTAAAATCTTTTGATGGCCCCAGCCTTACTCCTAAAGGTATCTCTGATAATAATTTGAATGTATCCTTTGGAAATCTATGCATGTGTGAGTGCTGTGCATGTATATACATATTTCTGTATTTTGATTTTTTTAAAAAAGCAAAACTAAAAGTGTTTTGGAACATCTTCCTCATCACCACTTAACTTTTCTGAGAAGCTTCATAGTATCCTCTTATATATACAATAATAATATATTTAGTTAATCCCTTATTACCGGACATTTACTTTTTGATAGCTTTTTTCTTGTTATTACCAACCATGACAATTAAGTCTTTCCCCAATAGTGTGTATTTCTGTGGGAAAAATTCCTAGACTTTTAAGTGCATTTTAAATTTGTGTAGATACAGTCTACTCCTGAAGCCAATATTACACTACATGTTAACTAACCAGAATTTACATAAAAATTTGGAATGAATAAATAAATAAATAAATAAATAAATAAATAAATAGGTGTGTAGGTATTGCTGAATTTCTATCTGCAAAGGTTGTACCGATTCCCATGTCCGCTCTGAGATGGCCTGTTGACCTATCTCTTGCCAAGTTTCCATATTGCCAAACTTTTTAATTTCTGATGATCTGGTATGCATAAAACTGTAACATTTTTGCACTTATAAAATTATGAGAATGGTTGAACATTTGTCATGCATTTATAGGAACTGTTGGGTTTTATTTATTTTATTTTACTTTTTAATTTTTTTAATGTTTATTTATTTTTGAGAGAGAGAGAGAGAGACAGAGAGACAGAACGCGAGTCGAGGAGAGTAGAGAAAGAGAGAGGGAGACACAGAATCCGAAGCAGGCTCCGGGCTCCCAGGTGTCAGCCCAGAGCTTGATGCAGGGCTCAAACCCATGAACCGCAAGATCATGACTTGAGCCAAAGCCAGAAGCTAGACCAACTTGAACCACCCGGGCATCCCGGATTTAATTTTTAATTATAGTAACAGAGGTATAAATGTACTGGCGGAAAAAGAAGAGAGAGGGGGAAAAAAAAACTTGTATGAGTTAAAAGGGGCTTGATATCTAGAGTAGAAAAAGGAATCACACAAGTGGTATGAGCACCGACCTACTGAGGTCGACACAGAGGGAATACCTTCAGAGAGGAAGCACAGTCCTTTTTCTGAAATGACAGGACAGGCTGGGAAGACTGGATGAAGAAAGGGTGGTTGTGAGGTAGAGAAGAATAAAAGTTAGGTTGCGGTTAGAAAGGGGATTTTTCTCGTGATTGTTAACTCCCATGGAAGAAGTTCTCATACATCTTATAAGAGCCTTGCAACTACTTTAGAGTCAGACTTTCTTCTTGTCCATTTCCCGGTCTTCCCCGTCAAAGACTGGGCCACATTTCTGAGTTGAATATTTGTGTATCTGAGGAGTAAAATAGCTTCTCTGTGTTGATAAACTTCTAGATGCAAAATGATATGGATGCCTATGTGCACATCTAGTTGGAATATAGTAGAACCTTATAAACATTAGCCCTTATAGTAAATTTTGTTTGTTCCCAAATATTGTAAAAGCCTATAGGAAATTTACTCAATGGATTATTCTAGAAACGGTTGCACTGTCATGTATGTATTGTAATTTGATAATTACATTCCCATGTGAAGAATAATATGAGCATTAACATATGTTAATTTTATGTAGCCAAGAAACATAAGTACAATATAATTTACCTCTGTTTATTATCCTGCACACTTACCATGTTCCTACTGCTCTGCAGGTTACTGGGAATTCAATAATGAAATGGTCACAGTCCCACTGTGGACAGAAGCAAATAAATGCCTAATTAATACTAAGTGTGAATTATAAGGCCAGATCTTTATAAGAACACATAGAATGTATGACTCTTCCAGTATCAGGAAAAGGGACATACTCCTGTAGAATCTGAAGGTGAGTTACAAGTAAAAGATAGCAAGTCATTAATTTTTAAGCACTAAAAACTTAATTCTCTCCAATATAAATCACAAGGTGTGGTAGCTACAACAAACCTACTCTTGTACCAGGTACAAGATCTGAAGTTCATTACTGGTCACAAGACCTTTGAATTTTCTGAGAGATTCTTGTAAGTGCTGAAACAGAGAAAACGTGGAATTCATAGAAACCCCACCGATGTAAATATTATGTTCTTCCAATTGCCATTATGCCTCATCAGTAATTTGTATTAATCTCATCAGCTTTAATGATTCAAAAGACTTGATTTCTAAAATTACGAATTCTAGTGCTATGTTACGTTATGTTACTAACGTATGCAGATGTACTGTAGTTGTTCTGTAAGCTCATCTGTCTTGTCAAGCAGTACAATCAGGATATAACCTATATTCCCTTGCACTCTTCACACCTGGCATTCTTGGTATTTCCTTTGAATTACAGACATCTCCTAATAAAAGAACATGTATTATCATTCCACGGTTGTAAAACCTTATAGAGTGTACATTTGATCAAAGCAATTTTTAAATATCAGGCCCAAAGTCAGGTTAGAAAGGGAAAGCCTTAGTGATGAAATCAACATTAAAAAAAAAAAAAACACTATTAGGAAACCAGTAAATCTAATTAAGGTGCAATTGAAACTAATAATCTTTATTTTTGGTGATATTGGAAATGGCTGAAGGATATATCATTGTGGAAAAGAAATACCAAAACAAGGGAGGGGTAGGGAGTACCACATTCTCTGTAAAAATCACCAAAATGATAGATTCAAATCCTAAATGTGATGTTTCAGCTTTAAGTTGCTAGCCACAGATAATGAGAATACACCCAAGTCATTCAGAGGAATCAGTTTAAAGAAGTCTACGTCCTGAGGGATGTGAGTGGCTGCAATCAGCGATGACACTGTTAGAAACAACAGCAGTTTAACATTAATGATCTTGATTTGACCTGACTTTATTTCACTGGAATTAATGAAGTATACATTTATTCATATGGTATGGGTTATCTATCCCTTCAATTCATGAGTTCTCCATTATCCTAGGGATTTGTGTTGTGGGTCTCCCTAAAAATATGGCCACTTTACAATAACTTTGCTCAGTTTCTTAATATGGCTTTCAAGGTTTTCTCAGGGTCTCATAATAGTCTATAATGACCTTTCCAATTTTCTCTTCCACAATTCCCTGCCCTAAACCAAACAGAACTATTCACCAAATAAACCTGAACTTCCTTCTCCCCGGAAACCTCTTTCTCCTGTCCCTATCTTAAATTCTTTATGCTCCCTCTTAAGTGTCAGTGTCCCTAGGAACACTACTTGAAACAAGAATTCATGTGCAAGGGATTTATTGAGGAAGCATTCTGCTCCCAAGAGAATTCGCTAAGCAACAAGGGGAAGAAGATGAAGTCAGGTAAGATGTGATCTGAGAAAAAGTCTCAGCCTCAGCCTGATCCTCCAGGTGAGCTCTGGAATGTGAATTATACCTAGGAGTTTGTCTTAATTTTTCCTCCACCAGTCATTGGCAAAGGACTTGGCAAGGGGAGGGACAAACCTAAATCCTATGAGCTTGCAGAAGTCAAAGAAGCCAAAAAACACAGAAGCTGGGATAAAGGCACAAAGACATGGTCAAAGTCTTCCAGGATCTGGGCAAAGCACCAACAGAGACAACTATAGGTGCCATACAAATGCCAGTTTTCAAATAATCCATGAAGTTGTCCTCAGACAAGCTTATCAGGATCCCGGTAGGGGGTTGAATTACTCTTGTGGCACAGTTCTTATTCTGCCTTGAGCTCTGTGGATTTGGGTTACTTGTCTTCTTTTTTTTTTTTTTTATTTTAAATTTTTTTTTTTTTTTCAACGTTTATTTATTTTTGGGACAGAGAGAGACAGAGCATGAACGGGCGAGGGGCAGAGAGAGAGGGAGACACAGAATCGGAAACAGGCTCCAGGCTCTGAGCCATCAGCCCAGGGCCCGACGCGGGGCTCGAACTCACGGACCGCGAGATCGTGACCTGGCTGAAGTCGGACGCTTAACCGACTGCGCCACCCAGGCGCCCCGGGTTACTTGTCTTCTAATTACCTTAAGAGCAGTCGGTGTTTATGTCTTATTCATTATTTCAGTCTTTCAAGTATCTATCCAAGTGGCTTGCATTAAGTACATAAGCAATAAAAAGTCACTGATTTGAAAAGGGGAGAGACAAACACATTTGAATGGGGTCCACAATGGACCCATCTTGTTAGCAAATTCTTCAATGTAACAAATATTCTTATAATAAAATTTCATTATTATTTCTAGATAAGGGAATCAACTAGAAACCAAAAGTAAAGAATCACTTATTAAGTCAATAAATGAAATCATAAGCTCAAAGAGTGAAACTCCTAGAAGAATTTGGGTTCTAAGTTTTTCAGAGCCCAAAAGAAGCATGAGCTGACTTCCTGGTAACTCCCTTGGTAAATACCTGCTCTTTGCATACTTTTCATAAAGTTTACGGAGTGGGAATTGGTCAGAAGGGTTTTGCCACTGAACCACTGCCTACAGGGCTTATTCACCATTACTATGGGATCTACTGGTATGTCTTTGCCCTAGTGCTCAAATTACCTATCACTTGACTCTCTTTTCTTTGAATCACTATTCTTTTTCTTCATCGGCCATGGGTATGAAGTTTGCATGTGGACATTTGTGACTATGGAAGGAAAAAAAACAAAAAAAACAGGTTTAACGTGAGCTAACCCAAATAGGTCATACAGCTAACACTGACCAAAGAGTGGATCAAGGACTCATATTAATGCAAACTTGGGCTCCAAGCAGAATGTGCTGATAATGGTTTGGAAGTAGCTGCTCTCTGTTTTTCAGGTTAGAGACTCTCTAAGCTCACAGCAAAGGTTTCCCACCTGTTTTCTACTGTTTATCCAGGCATTTACCAGATGGGCTGATATAGCAAGTGCAGATTGGAAGCTTCACTTTCTCATGTATCCATAACCTGCTCTGTTCATGGGAACGATGAAGTGAAACTACGCTTCATAGAACCAGTGGGTTCATATATTGTTAGAATCCATAGAGCTACAGGATGATCTAGTCACCTTGTCCTGTCTCACAATTTTCTGCTGAAAGAATATGGGCCAATAGTATTGATGAGCCATCCAAAACCATTCTAATAATGTATCCTGACTCTCAGGACAGCATTCTTTCTGGCATGCCATACTATTTCTTAAATTATTTCAGGAATTCAGAAATAGTCTGATGAAACTACATCCTCAAAATATAATTGCATGTAGTAAAAGTTCTCACTGAAACAGTCTCCAATGTTAGGGGCAGACAGATCATGAATTATACACAATTTTTACTAAAGCAGTGAACTGAATTTTAATATAAGATTATATTTCAGATTTAATATAAGATTATATCTGTTTATGATAAACTGATGCCATATTTCACTGAAATTGAAACTTCAATGCTATTAATAGGAAGATATACCATTAGTTTATTTACCACTAAGAAAAAATCTGCCAATTAAATTATGCTTCACAATTTCAGAGAGGTTGCAATGTTTAAAAGAAAAGTTAATCCTAGAACCAATAAAATATATTATATTTTTGTATATATTATGTATATATAAATTCATTAAACCATTCTATCTTCGAAATAGAACCATTAGCAAATAAATGACCAATAAAATTTTTAAAAGAGATAGTTTAGGATTCTGAGTCTATATATAATAAGTATATATTAATTTTATTGCTTTACTATTCAGGAACGGAAAATAATTTAAATTTGGTGGTCATAGAACTAGGTTTAAAATTTTACTTTTTAAAAAATGTGCTAGTCACACGGGAAAAGTTAGAAGGAACACAAGAGGAAATTTTTGGGACAATCTGGTATTAGGAACAAAATTAAAAGCATATTTGCAACATGTTAAGTAAAAAAAAAAAAAGTAAAACTGAAATTGCAAAGTATTGGCAAAGTAATAATACAGAAAACTCCCACAAATTAGAATCTATGAGCTATCACCAACATTATTCTTAGAGAAAATTCATCGTCTTAAAATTGTATGTAAAAAGCAATGAAAATAACAATTAAGTATTCAATTCACTACCAATAAAAGATAAAATGTATTGAAAGAATGAACTTAACAGAGATAAAATAAAATTTAAAAAAGTGTGAAAAAAAGCAACCCAACAGCCAGTTGTTTGCAAGAAAATATGATGTAATATTTAATTTAACAGCCACCTATTCAAAAACTATATGAGAAACCATAACTATACCAAGTTAAAAGTACAATTAGATATGATTATAAATGCAGCACAAAAGACAATTAAACTAAATAAAAAGGAAAAGTAAAGAAATTAATTGACATAGGAAAATAAAAATATATTGAAAATATAAATTTTACTCTATGCAAAATTGATAATTTTCTATGAAACTATAAATGAAAAATAACAAAAACATTAAGCAAACAAATTAATACAGAAGAAACTGAGAAAATCACAAGTCATTCTCACATCACCAAAAACATGTTCCTCAGACAGTTTCACAAATCAGTTCATCAATTCTTTCAAACCTGCAAGGAATATGTAGTTATCTTAACAATTTTAGATCATACATAAAAAAAGGAAAAAAAATTCCAGTCTTCCAAAGTCAATGCCAAAATCTAATAGTGCAAAACAGAAAAACTACAGAATATTAGTAAATAATATTCATGGATCTTAATGGTAAAATGCTAAATATAGTATTGGACATGTGAAAATGGTAGAATGGAGTCTATCGCAGGTATGTAAAAATGGTTTAACAGAGAAATTCTGAAAGGCAAAGGAGAAGTATATCATCATCCTAATAGATGATCTTTGCTTGCTACCCCTCCATGTCTACTTGGGTTCAGCCCTCAAGGACACCCAGAAGGAGAACAGAGAGGAGCAGTGAGGATAAGAGTGTTTATATCTTTCATATCCTCAAATATCACAGCTTCTCCCAAGGCAGCCCTCACTACATTATTGTTCCTTTCAGTTTCATTAAATAATCCTTTTCTCTGCAACTCCAAGGGGAAACAGGGACTGAGCTCTACCCCGTAGATTTCTTATATCCTGACCCATATTTTTGAACCCTCCTGGATTATCTTGGCTTGTAAAACTCAATATTGTTATCAAATTTCCCCCAAATTAATCTATACATTCAATGTAATCCCAGTCAAAATCTCAGTAGCTTTACATAGAAATTGGTGAGCTACTTCTTTTTTTTTTTTTTAATTTACTTATTTATTTTAAGAGAGAGAGCACGAGTGGGGTAGGGGCAGAGAAAGGAGGAGAGAGAATTCCAAGCAGACACCACAATGTCAGTGCTGAGCCGAATGCGGGGCTTAAACTCAGGAACTGGGAGATCATGACCCGAGCAGAGATCAAGAGTCAGACATTCAACTGAGTGAGCCACCCAGACGCCCTGATAAGCTACTTCTAAAATTCACACAGTAATTCAAAGGACCCAGAATGTATAAACACCTTTAAAAAACATGAACAAAGTTCAAGAACTAACACTATTTCATTACAAGTCTTATTATAAGAGAGCATGGTGTTGTGGTAAAGACAGGCAAAATGCAGTGAGACAGAATCAAGACTCTAGAAAAAGACCCAGCAAAAAAAAAGTCAACTGATGTCTTCTGATAAAGAAGCAAAGAGTTCGGTGAAGAAAGAATGATCTTTTTGAACTGGTGCTGAACTAACTAGGTATTCAATGGGTTAAATAGGAAATGGACATTAGGGAAGGCGCTTTTACGGATGAATCCTGGGTGTCATGTGTAAGAGATGAATCATTGAGCTCTACTCCTAAAACCAAGACTACACTGCATGTTAACTAACTTGAATTTAAGTTAAAAAAAATATAACTGAAAGTGAATCATAGACAACTCAAAAACTAAAATTTCTACAAGAAAACAAGAAAAAAAATTGTGACCTTGGGTTAGGCAAATATTTCTTAGCTAAAACACCAAAAACACAATCCAACAAACTGACACATTAGACTGTATAAAAAATAAGAAAAACATATCGGAAAAAATGCCTGGGTGGCTCAGTCAGTTGAGCATCTAACTCTTGATTTCACCTCAGGTCATGATCTCACAGTTGTTGAGACTGAGCCCCCACATTGGGCCCTGCACCGACAGTGCAGAATCTGCCTAGGATTCTCTCTTCCTCTTTCTCTTCCCCTTCCCTGCTCTCTCTCTCTCTCTCTCTCTCTCTCATGGTAAATAAATAAACATTAAAAAAAAAAAAAACAGATTGGAAGAAAATATTTGGGAAGCATATATCTATTAAAAATTTGTATTTGGAATCTATAGGGAACTTGCAAAACTCAATAATAAAATATCTTGATAAAAAATATGCAAAAGATTTGGACTGGCATTTTACCAAAGTTAAACAAATAGGTAAGATGTGAAAAGCTGCTCAATGTCATTGGTCATCAGGGTGATGAAACTTAAAACTACAAGGAGCTACTTTTCCACATCTGTGAGAATGGTCATTTCTTTTTAACTGCCAGTGACAAGTCAGGGAGAGGACGTGGACAACTGGAACTGTGCAACTGTCTATTGCTGGTGGCAATAGAAACTGGCAAAACCACTTTGGAAAACAGTCTGACACTTTCCCCCAAAAGTTAAACATACACCCACCAAACTGACCAGCTGTTCCACTCCTAGGGATTTGATCAACAGAAATGAAAATATATGTCCATGCAAAGACTTCTACACAAATGTCCATCACACCTCTGTCTGTAATACCCAGTAACTGGAAAAACTTGACTGTTCATCAGCAACTGAGCAGATAAACAAATTGTTGTATATTCATACAAGGGAATACCACTTAACAATGAAAGGAATGAACTATTGATAAATACCACTACAAGAATGAATCACAATATACCCACTGTGAAAGAAGCCAGACAAAAATGTATATACTGCATGGGCCCTATTTGTATAAACTCTAGAAAATGAAAACCAATCTGAAGTGGGAGAAATTAGATCGGTGATTGCCTGGGGATGGTGTGAGTGGGGTCAGGGCAGCAGAGGAATAAAAAGGGGCAAGAGGAAACTTTTCAAGTGAATACATCTATTCTCTTCACTGTGGTGATCATTTATCAGGTGTATACGTATGCCATCTTATCAAACTGCACACTTGAAATATGCACAGTTTATTATATGTTAATTATGCCTCAACAAGCCTATTAAAATGATTTCATATAGATCAAATAGTCAAACAAAAAATAATGGTAGCATAACAGCACTAGATGCAATCATGAGGACATTTCTTTATGTTTCTGCAGCGTGAAAGCAAACCTAGAATTCGTAAAACAAAAGCATTTATAAAACGTAATCCAGAAACAATTACCATTTCCTGTATAGTAAAAAATCAAACCTGGTAAAAATATAAATATAAGTCAGCAAAATATAGGCCCAATATATATCGCAAAGGCAAAATCTATTAATGCATTCTGACTTACTTCAGATAAACAAGAAACAGAAAACCAACCCAGAAGAAGAGGCAAATCACAGAGAAATAACACACTTTGTTGACATTCCCTTTGTATACGTCGCTGATTCTTCACAGCGGCTGTGTGGATTGGCGCTGTTGCTCCCATTTACAGATGGGAAACTGAGTCCCAAAGAAGTCTTTTGCTCAAGGCCACACTGTGTAGAGGGAGACAGTGGGATTTAAACTCCGATCTGTCAAGTCCAAAATGCCTGACATTTCCCCTGCCTCCAAAGCTTTCTGCTTTATGGAGGCTTTTTATAGCCTCCCTCATCTTTGATCCTTCAGGGCTTCTAGCTATGATATAAAACTTTATTCGGGAAAGGACAGGACAGACACTGGGTCAGGGGGACCTGAGGCCCCAAATAAGGGAGGGAAAGTTAAGGGTGCCCAAGCCACTCCATGTATGTCTCTTCCGCCCAGTGCCGGGGGAGAAGCCTAGGGAGAATGCCTCCTAGAACTCCAGTCTTTGCAAAGTCTTGGAAGTAGGATGGCCGTGCCTCCTGCTTCACCTGAACAGTTCCGGTCCACAGCTGTACATCTTCACCAATACTTGTTACTTTCATTATTCATAGCTTCCCTTTCACTCTCCAATGTCCCTGTCCTGACAATGACATACGCGGCCATTCTCAGAATAGAAGGGATGCAAGAGGACAGTGATGGGCAAAGTCCTAAACTTGGCGAGGGGGAGTAGCAGGGAGAGAAAAGTTTTCTGCTTCTTAGCTTTGAGTATCCCAGTCCTGAGAAACACGAATGGGATTCTCGGGCAGGATTAAGAGCAGAGAGGGAAGGGCGGGTGTCACCAGGGGTCCACATGGGTCTCTTCAGAGCTGTTTGATCTCACCACCTCTCCGAAGGAGGCAAGTAATGTGAATGCCAAGGGACAGACTTGAACATACATAGAGCCTGGGTTGCAAATCTGCGACCCTGGGCTGCTTCCTAACCACCTAACCACCAGGTCCCTCAGTTTCCCTGTCTGTGAGTGTCACTTATAATGGTCTCTCCCTCACTGAGCTGTTAAGAGGGTTAGATGAGTTAACATTTGTAGAAGACTTAAGCAGTGCGTGGCACAGAGTCAGCGCTTTACGAGTGTGGTTAAATAAAATAAAATGTAGTCACTGCTCTTGTGGCTCAGGAGAAACCTCAGTAAGTCGTTCATGAATCTGCAAGGACTCCCCACACCTTCCTGGGGTGCAGATGGAAAAAGAGACCAGCAGAGAGGGGGTCCCCGGGCAGGAGAGACTCTCCAGAGGAGCATGGCTGGAGATCAGGGGTCTGTACAGGGAAGGCTGCTTCCTCCACTGGGTGCCTTTCACTGTACTTGTGATTTGGAGGGAGGGAGGCAAGGAAAGGGGTGTCAAATTTGTGGGAAGAGAATAGTTTTGTTTAAAAAATATGTCAAAAACGACATTATTTATTTCTTGTATTTAAAGGAACACACACTAAACAAGATGTGATTTATCCTTTATTCATTTGACAGAATTGCAGTTTTATGATACCTAGTGTTGGCAAGGGTGAACCGGAAGTTATGTGGAAATACGAATATGCACATATGATGCAAATTTGGCAACTAACTTTGCAATCTACACAGTCATCCTAATTTCTCAATGGTCATGGTTTCCACCCAGAATTTCCACTGCAGGAATTTATCCAATAGAAAAACTGGGACAAGGGAAAGATATGCATAGATGAATATTGCAGCACTGCCTACAATAAGAAGATAATTTTTAAAAACTGTATATTCATTCATATTACTACAAAAATTATGCCATAGCCAGGAGATGGAAAACTAAGCTGAAAACAAATTACTTAATTTTGGGGGGCTAACATGAAAAAGTTTCAAATATATATTGTTAACAAAACAAAAGCCTAGTTGCAGAAGACTATGAATAGTGGAATCTTAGTGTTTTTTTAAATTTTTAAAAAATTTTTATTTATTTTTGAGAGAGAGAGAAAAAGAGAGAGAGAGAGAAAGAGAGAGAGAGAAAGAGTGTGAGTGGGGGAGGGGCAGAGAGAGAAGGAGACACAGAATCTGAAGCAGGCTCCAGGCTCGGACCCTTCAGCACAGAGCCCCATGCGGGGTTTGAACCCACCAACGGAGAGTTTATGACCTGAGCCAAAGGACGCTTAACTGACTGAGCCACTCAGGCACTCTTAGTATTTTTAAGGAAATTTTTATGGAAATTATTAATTATTATTACCTCTAAGGTATAGAACTTAGGTCTTGAGTTTAGGCAAGAATGATATGGATGTGTGCATGTGTATATTTTTGCTATTAAATATTTTTAACCATAAATATGCATTGTTTTGTTAAAGTTAATTTTTTCACTGAAAATAAATACAAAAGGAAAATTGGTCTGTGAAAGTATTTTATTTACATGAAACTTTATGCACTTGCTATATGGGTCACAGTTCTCAGTTTTCGGCCTTGATTTGTGCTTTTATATTGTAACTACTCATCTAACATTATCCTCGACTTGCACCTACAAAGTGCACTAATTATTTGCATATTGCACGAATGATTTAAGAAATAAATGAATGAAGCCAAAAAAAGGGATGTTGAAATACTCCTAGCCTTTTCTTTAGGGTTCTAATTCCTGCACAGAGGAGAGGACCAAGCAAATGTAGGCTTTTTTTTTTTTTTTTCCAATGACTCATTTTTAAAACAAAGTGAAACATTATCTGTAATTTTAACTGCAATCTGTTCCTCTGAGGTTTTCAAGCCCCGTTTGAACACCAAATTAGATACCTCCAATGACTGTATTCCCTTATCCATCCCTCTGATTTTTATTTCAAGGCCATCAAGTCACTAGATAATTGAGTCCATTTTTTTAATCCATCATCTGCAGTCACTTTTTTTCAGCGCTTGCCTCTGAGACCTATAATCTATGGGACTTTTTCCATTACTCTATATTTGGTTTTGAACTACTCACCCACTTAAACAAACCTTACTCAGAGTGCCCAACTCTTCCATTTACGTATTGAATCTTAGCCTTAACTCCTGCTTTGCCCTTTAATAATTAAAAATATAGATATAGATGATATACGTGTAGGTGTATTTATATATGGACTTTGATCTAAAAGAGTGACTTGCCGTGTCTCCCTATAATATTGTCTTTGATTCCTTGTACAGTAGAAAATGCTTATGGACAACTGTCACCAAATATGGATTTCCCATTGGCCGTCGAAGCCCTATGCATTGTGTCCTTGTTGCTGGCTCAGAGTAAAGCCTCCTCGGGCCATTCCACTGTCACAAAAGCTCCCTGACGGAATACACTGGCCATGGAAATGTGCCTCAGTTTCCAGGCTCATTCAGTAGGCTTAACATTTATCCTGTTGCAATATTTGTCCCCTTTGCTCCTCTTGTGATTACCTGGGTTCTTAAGTAAAGGTTGATCTTTGTTCTTTGGGTGTTCGGATGGCATTTCTGTTTAAAGGCAGAGTTTCCTAGACATGCACCCTAGAAGCTGTGCTCTTTTTGCTATACACAGATATACACTGATATACACAGACAAGATTTAGCAATTGCCAGTAATGAATTTTTGCTCTTAAATATCAAACAACTTGTGTTTATGTAGTATTGTTCAGTTCAAAGTCATTTTATATTCCTTATGCTCATTACATAGTCTTATTTTTACTCATTATAACTCATTTGGTCATCATAATCCCATGGTGAAAGCAAGTCAGGTGTAATTGTTTCCTCTTCTACTCAAAAAACATCATCAAACAGTCAAGGTCACATGGTTCTTACGTGGCACAACAGATACTAAAACTCAGAGTATCTGACTTTTCACCATATATGAATTCATTCCGGTTAATTAATAATTCAAATGATTCTAAAATTTCTTGACAAATTTAAGATTACTTTTAGAGAATATTGGCCTTTAGAGAGTTTACAGAGAACCATCATTTGCTGCAATCATGTTTTTGTAATATAAATTAGCTCATATGTGGTCGTAAAAAGGTGAATGGATGTCAGTGTAATGTGGGCACTGAGTCGGTTCAGGCGCTTTAAGCTTTATTTACATTTCCTTTTAAGGCAAATTCCTTTTTTTAAGGTAAATAAATCTTATGTTTACTCTAATTTTTCTGTAATAGAATATTTAGCATGTCTGCTTAACTGTGCTAGTGTTTTTATTAGGATTGCTAACAGGTTTGTTAAGCTATAGTTACAAGTTTAATAGTATCTGAGTGATCGATGGTGGTTTAGCCAAAGGTGATGTAATGAGAGAAGGAGAGAACAGATGGATGTAAGGTATATTTCTGACATGGCACCAATGGGACCTGGTGATGGATTCAATGGGTAGGGAAAAGGTTGAAGTGTAGAGGTTATCAAGGGTGATGCCCAGTTTTCAAAGAGTGGCATGTCCAAAATCCAGATTTAGGTAGTGTGGAAGTGTTGACGGTAGTATATAAGTTAGGGTATGAGCAAGAGACTAGGTAGCTGAGAGGGGTAGAGGACTAGGACATTGGAGAGGACAGACTCAAACATGGCGGGTGGGGGGCGGTTCCTGAAGTCAAGGAATGAAGGTAAGGATAAAGACAGACAGGAAGTCTGTGAGTCAGGAGCTTTAAAAAAAGTCTTCAGTTGTCTCGTTGATGGAAGAGGAGCCAAAATCTCCTATACTGGCTGACAGTCTTTAGTAGTCCTGTTCTTCCATTTTCTTGGCATAACCTAATATTCCCAAGGATTTAAAACTGTAAATGCACTAACAGTGTGTGACTGCTCAGACTGTTGGTATGATCAAAAAGATTTGTTCCAGGCACTCTCTAATTTGGGGGTCAGTTGAGCACTACATTGGGATCAGGTGCCTGACCCCCATGACTCTAACCCAGCAAAAGATTTCCTTAGAGAGATTCCATATTTCTTTTCCCATTGCTCCATAGGTCAGGCATGACATGATTTTTCCTATTGGCAACTGATACTGTACAGTGTACTCTTAGATCTATAATGGAAATAGGCTTCTCATCTCTGCTTTCTTGCAATATTTATTCCCCCACCTGAGTATACACAGCTTTGTGTGGTTCTCCAGATGTTTTATATAGAAGTGACTAGTCTGATGTAGGCAGACGAAAGTGCTCTATCCATGAGTCTCCCACAGCACTTGCTATGCTCTTATATCACTTGTCACATTGTATCATATTCATCTCATCTTTCTACATGTAAATCTCTCTCTGGGCTGTTAACTTGTCAATGCGATGGTCTATTTCTTGTTTGCCTGTTTCCCTAGTCTAGCAGAATGTCATATAATAGCTTCTCAATAAATGTTTGAAGAAGAGAGACAGGTAGTGTAGGGACCATGTCTCGCATTTCAGTATTTCCCTCAACACAGCAAACACAGTGTTGTTCATTTACTCAAAGCCAGACCGTGAGACAGAATGGTAAGTAAGCAAAGACAGAGCTAGCCGCTGCTCCCGTAAAGGTTATTGTCTTGGGTCATTTTTATCACAAGAGCTTAATAAACACATTTAATTCATTTAAGTGCTTAGCGAATATAAATTAAGTCACTTAGATACGATCACCTACAGCTAATTGAAAAAAATCACCCTTCCTTTTTCATCAGTTAATTTCATTTGAACTTGTTTGCATATTGGGATCTTCAGTGCCTCAACTTAATTTATTTTGGGTGAAGTCACAAAGTTTTCACCTCTGACCATGTATGTTCTCCCTTGGAGCCTTGTTCAACACCACCTCTTGAAAATGAAAGGGATAATAATTAACAAGTATATAACTGCCATTTACATGGTGCTTACAAAGTTATCATTGTATTTCATAATCACAGCCAGTGTGTAAAGTAGGTGGGGCGTGTGCTACTGTTTCTCCAATATCACAGATGAGAATGCTGAGGCAGAGAGAGTGAGTAAATGATGTACTGTTTTTAATTCTTTTTTAATGTTTATTTATTTTCAAGAGACAGAGAGAGAGAGAGAGAGAGAGGCAGAGAGAGAGGGAGACAGAGGATCCGAAGCAGGCTCTGTGCTGACAATAGAGATCCCAATGCGGAACTCGAACTCATGAACCATGAGATCATGACCTGAGCCGAAATCAGATGTTTAACCAACTGAGCCACCCAGGTGCCCCAATCGTGTGCTGTTTTCAAATTTTTTTTTTTTTCTGTAAAACACTAGGTATCTGTAAGGCACTGTCTAAATTCACTGAAAGGCCAAATTTGTACCAAGACTTCTGATCCTGAAAAAGGAGTACTTTTCATCACAGTATGTTGCTTCTCTATATTATCCGGTAGTAACCAGTGCATATCTTTATCAACTATTTAGTGAGCATATAATAAATGCCAGGCACTGTGCTAATCACTTAACATGTATCATCAATCACTCACTCTACCCTATACGAAAAAAAAATCCTCTTTAACAAATAAAGAAAATTGGGTATGAATGAATAGTTTGCCTGTGGTCTCACAACTGCAGTGATGTACTTGCTGACCTAGACCTCTTGCCCTCGATAGCCATGGGTTCTAATGTTATAATTCTCTTCATCCATAACATGTATTGTTCTTCATGTCTCACACCACAGTGGGTCTGAAGGACATGCCCTCTGTCAGAATTCACACCATCCACAAATGCCTGTGGCTTCTTGTTGAACCTGAGTTATCAGCCCTGCTGTGGAGAGTAACTTTTCGCTCTTGGTGCCCCTTCCTGCCAATAGACCAGGGTAACCAAACACACTGTCCTCATGTTGAATCTCAGGATAGCCCGCATCTCAATGAGGTTCCTTCTTTCCCAGAACCCTCAAATAATCCCAACCCCGCCCTGCAACTCTGAAAACCAAAGTGATAGACAGTATTGTTAAGCTACGGGAAACCACAAAAATAAAATGTTTTCAGACCCTTTCCAAAGACAAGTGAAACTTACATTAAACCTACATTTACATAATGGATGCAGGTAAATTTAGTGGCTCGTAACAGAGTAGAAACTAGCTTTGCGTGACTTTCTTAGAGCTTGTTAGATTCTTTGAATCGTGACATGATTTAAATATATATTATACTACACCCCCAACACCTTACTATATATTAAAGTCATCAATGTCCTCCAAGATGCTGCCACTTACCCTAATTATCCAGAAGTTGCTATGTGTTCACACCCTTCACATCTCCCGTCGTAATAGAAAGGGCCTCAGCCAAAACTGATGTGGGAATATTGAGTTTGGCCAGAATAATGTAGTTGAAATAAAGTACCAATGGGGGCAAGGAAATCTTTTTTTTTTCATAACTACTTCTTCATTCTTGCTAAAGCAAGCCATATCTGTATCCTTGATTTGCACACACCCTTGACATTTTGCAATATATGTGTATGTGTGGATAATTTTTTTAATCCATCAAAAGGGTTTCTTTTTTGAAAGTCTAAGTGAACAGCTGCCTTCAGCTGAGACACATTTAACTTTCTGACAGGTACAAGAATTCTGATCCCCAGAGACTAGCACTTTTCTTTTCAGAGTCATCTCCTATCTTTGTGACTCTCTGGTAGAAACCGGCAATATCCATGCATTCGTTATGGATAAACTAATCCAGAAGATTCTACTCATTTCCTTCCTAAAAGAGCAAAGTTGGGCCAGTAATGAATGGAATCTGCTTCTCTTTCTTTAGAAGTAAAGAATCTTGATAAGGAATCTGAGAAGTATTCTAGGCCATCCCTTATAAACTGGAAGTAAAAGATTTGATAAGCAATTATAAAAGAAAAATACATTTCCACTTTTCTGTTTGCCATATAAAGGATATTTTCCTTAAAAACTGTTAGAAACACTTTGTAAGTAAATAAGTATGTTCACTTCTAACCCCTAATAGAAAACAAAGTAAAAGAAACAGGGAAATAAATGTTATATTAATTGTCTGTATATTAAAAACTGAAACTATTCAGTTATATGGTAGATGTTATAACTTGGCTTCGTGGGCTTAATCCACATCATTATGACGTTATCTAAAATAAAGTGTCATGCAGAACAGCAGTTAAGTTAGTATGTCGTTAGTTATTACGATGCTTTTGCAGATGGAACTCTGCCTAAAATCAAGCTTCTTAGAATTGGACTTCTTCAGTGATGTTAACATCGCTGATCATAAAGAGAAATCGCTTGTTTACTTCTGTAAGTTTTTTTGAGGGGATATAAAGTTTTTACCTTAGTAAATTTGCTATATTCTGATATTTGATTTTTTTTTTTTAATTCAAATAGACAAACTGATTTTGATATTTTTCTTCTTAGCAGATGAACGGGATAGTTCAATAAAATACTAGTATATTTTGAAGCTTGAAATAACACTCCTGACCTTCTGTCCTTAGGGCATGAGTTTTGAGATTTCCCCTTTATTCCTCATGAAGAGTTTTATAGCTTCCATTCATATCAACTTGTTCCTTCTCCCAAGGCCCAAGTGTATTAGAATACCTCAACTAGACACAGTAAATTCATAAAAAATGTTAGTATGGGCATGCCCCACCAAGAAAATGTATATTGAGTGTTTTTAATTAATAGTAACAATTCAGTTGGATATTGATTAATAATGATATTATGATGATATTAATATGATATTAATTTGTGGGACACTGTTATATTATTTCTTAGTTAATAAGCAAAAATAGCATATTTTGAAGACTGGGAACTTTTAAGTCATTTAGACTATGAACTGAATCAATCCACACACAAAAAAGTATTACTGATATAATTTATTTTAGAAATCCCTCTTTAAAATAAATGTCATGGTATGCCACACCATAACTAAACATGCATAAATCTGTATTGCTTTCTATATAGAGATAGCATTTAATTGTTTCTAGATAATTTTTAATTGCTTTCATTTCTCACCTAATTTTTATTCTGTCTATTCCAGTATTTTGGTAACTAGGATAAAGTTTAAAAAACAATAATTTTTAAATAACAATAACACATTGTTTCTATATTCTTTCTCTGAAGGTATACAAAATTAACAGAAAAAGTTGAACCTAGAAACCAAATTAACCGATTTTATGAAATGTAAGCTTAATAAAAATGGAATGTTTTAAATGATGAAACCCTACATCTCTGCCTTCCTTAATATCCTTATGCTATCCCATCTTTCCATTTCTTGGCTGATGCATAGTATTAAACTATGTAACTTACTAGGAACATAATTTTAATAGATTTAGTTTGGTTTAATTATTAGTCACAATATGATATTGGCTACACAGCCATAGCTATGGTAACTACTTTTGAAAATATGAAGAAATGCAGACTAAGAATACAGAAATGTATGAATTATCATGCATTATCATAAACACAATCATGTTTAATGTTAATCATAATCTATGAGGTGATGAAAAGGCAGCAAAATTGCTAAGTTTAATCCTTTATGTATGAGAAAGTGAGAAAGGGAGAGAGGAAGCCTGAGAGAGAGAGAGACATGGGGTAACATTAATGTGCCCATAAATGCGTATAAATTGTTTAAAATATTTGTATCAGAAAAATGTGATGAACTTTCTCCATGAGTTATTATATCACTAAGATTTCATTATTTGATGAAATGCACTATGTTAATTCAAATGCAATATAATCATAAGTAACACTTTGAGTATATGAACCACACTTGTCAAAGTAAATGAACAAAATATTATTTTGATGTAGGGCCCTTGAACTCCTTTATGGCATTGGTTTTGTTTACATTGTAATTTTCAAAATTAAGTAATCTACATGGTTCCCTAGTGTGAATTAACAAGTAGCTCTCAATCAATGTTTTACATTTTCTTCAGCAAACCCATGGAGGAAAAAAATGCCTGTTTTCTTTCTTGTGGTATAAAATTATTGTAGTCTATAACTCTTCGCACTTCACTATGGAGAACATATTTTCAAAGTATGTATTATGTCACCATTCCAGAAGTTCTCCTGTATGTATTCAATAAGAAAAAGCAAAACTACATTCAGAATAATTTCATAATCATGAAACACAGATTAATACACTTTAACATGTAAATCCTGTTGGGGCGCCCAGGTGGCTCAGTCAGTTAAGCGTCCAACTTGGACTCAGGTCATGATCTCACAGTTCATGAGTCCGAGCCCCGCGTTGTGACAGCTCAGAGCCTGGACCTTGCTTTGGCTTCTGTGACTCCCTCTCTCTCTGCCCCTCCCCTGCTTGACCTCTGTCTCTGTCTCTGTCTCTCTTTCTTCTCTCTGTCTCTCAAAAATATGTAAACATTAAAAAAATGTTTAAATGCAAATCCTGAGGTCTTTCTATTGAAGCTGTTTCACACTGCCTTTAATTAGTTACTTACTAATACAGTCATCTGAACAAACTGAAGCCATGTCATTGGGCTGCCTGAAGTTCCCTTTCACTCTCACCAGAAAACAAACACTCATTTCCAGAAGTCTCCGTCTCCCATATTTGACAAACCTAAAATCCATTGTTTTCCCTTGAAGGTCCTTTTCTTCATAATATAAGTAAAATTTGATTAATGATTTTGAAAATAAAAACAAGAGAATTAAAAATAACACAAATCCATAAAGGCAAACTACATAGAAAATAAAACAGAAAATTTAAAAAGAGGCAGTAATTTCAAGGATAAATGTCATGGTTGGTTGTCACTATTTATTGGAAAAGCCAAAATGTGTGCCAATGCAGCATTTCATTGGTGACTGTGACTTAAGAAAAATCTTGAGGATAAACCAAAAGAGTAATCAGTAAAATATGTAAGAGTGGGAGGAAGGACACCTGTTGCCATAGCTTTAAAAAGCCATGTCTTCAAAGACGGCCTACAAAGAACCCACACAAGTACTAATCTATTGCCTGATTCTCAAAGCCACCAGAGAGAAGCTAGAACTAACAGGAGTGATGATCCTGAACTAATTGGATTTTAAATCAAGATCAAAATGCAGCATGCATTATCCAGAAATGGAACAGTCTAATTTAGTAATTACGGGATTCACTGCAGTTGACTCAATCCCAGCTCTCACTGTTTCGGGCATCAGGTCCACCCCCACTCCCCCTGGGATGGCACAGCCTTCTCATTTGTTTGCCGTTAGGAAACTTCCATCAATGCTGCGTTTCAATTTCTCATTCTCTCTTATCTCCTTTGTATGAATCCCTGTGCCGGGTACGGTTTCCAATCAATAGAACAAAATGGTATCCGTAAATACAATTTGGAAATTATTACACATATTCTCGTTTCCAGTAAATTCTACTTTGGGCCTAGGAATTGTAACCCTTTTATTCTTCTTCACAATCTAAATCACAGGAAGAAAGAAAAGAAAAGTAATTCATCAGTCATCACCTCATGTGTGGAGAAACAGAATAGAGGTAGGCCACCACTGAACTTCCAGCAGAATGGAAAACTTGAACTGACTATAGCTGACCATAAGGTAGGGAAGTGGAATTGTTCTTTGCAGCATTTTGGGTTAACAGAACAGAGGAAATACTGTTTTCTTTCATTTCCGACTCTGGTGGCATTGGAAAAAGGCATCGCAGAGGTTAGAGAGCATACACAGGCTTTGGAGGTGACAGAGCTCAGATCTCCACACTAGCTCCATGAACTTAGGCAAGGTATTAAATTTCACTCAGCCTCAATTTTCTCTTCTGCAGAATGAGGCTCATAACAGGATCTACATCACAGGGCTTTGATAAGATAAAGAATATAAAGCTCTTAGGATGGTGTCTGGCTCATGGTAAGTGCTAAGTGTTAGTCCTATGGTGATAATTCTGAATATTCATTCGAATCTTCAAAACTGTATAACTTCACTAGACACACAATGGAACAACCAAATAACACTCTTTTCCCTTTGGCTGCAACAGTGGGGACAGTAGAAGTGTAAAGAATAGTGTGCAGTTGTAGTCAATATATCGTGGCTTGAACCTACGAACCGTGAGATCATGACCTGAGCCGAAACCAAGAGCCAGATGCTTAACCCACTGAGCCACCCAGGCACCACTAGTTCATTGTATTAGCGAAGACTAAAAAAACTAAATATCTGAAGCCTTTAGGTAACTAAATTATGGTACCCAAAATTTAATTTCTATTGAGGTATATTTTACATCCCCTGCCCAGCATCTTCTTTCCACAGAGGCAACCAGATTGAAAAATAATCGTGAAGAGGAAGTTGCTTAGTGTACATGATCCTAATACTATAGAAATATAGGGTTTCATTTTTTCTTTTTCTTTTTTTTTTTTTTTTCAACTTTTTTTTTATTTTTATTTTTGGGATAGAGAGAGACAGAGCATGAACGGGGGAGGGGCAGAGAGAGAGGGAGACACAGAATCGGAAACAGGCTCCAGGCTCTGAGCCGTCAGCCCAGAGCCCAACGCGGGGCTCGAACTCATGGACCGCGAGATCGTGACCTGGCTGAAGTCGGACGCTTAACCGACTGCGCCACCCAGGCGCCCCTATAGGGTTTCATTTTTAATGATTTAGCCCAAGGGGCGCCTGGGTGGCTTGGTCGGTTGGGCGTCCGACTTCAGCTCAGATCATGATCTCACGGTCCGTGAGTTCGAGTCCCGCGTCGGGCTCTGTGCTGACAGCTCAGAGCCTGGAGCCTGCTTCGGATTCTGTGTCTCCCTCTCTCTCTGCCCCTCCCCTGTTCCTGCTCTGTCTCTCTCTGTCTCAAAAATAAGCGAACGTTTAAAAAAAAATTAAAAATGATTGAGCCCAAGAAGGTCTGAGGCATCTACCTTTGCAATAAAAGGGGATGCCTACCTCTGAGAATAGCAACTTGCTCTTTTGAACCAAGGAATCGTCTTCTCTTCTCTTGACACCAAATTTAGCTATTCAGTGCTTTCATGGTTGAACAGTATCTTCCTTTTTAGACTTTTCTGCTCTTTTTTTTTTTTTAGGAATATGTTAACACACTCAACGAGAGTGTGTCAAGTAGTGCTGGCTTGAAGGATATCCTCTTGAGCATGACTTTCATACTTCTCCATGTGGTGTTAAATTTACAAATTAACTTCCAGAGGGATCGTTCTTACTTTCAGTGTCGGTGGGCTCATCTACGTTTGGTCCCAAGTACAGAGAGCCAGCATAGCCCTGGGGTTAAAATTGTGGGCACTGGAGCCATCCTATAGATTTACAACCTGATTCTGCCACTAAGTAGCTGTGTCACCATGGGTCAAGTTCCTTATTATCTTTGTTTATCTAATTTATAATTATCACCTCAGTTTCTATAATTATAAAATGGGGTTATAATATCCACCTCATAGTGTTGTACTTGTAAAGATCAATGAGGTCCACATACAAAGTGCATAGAACAGTGTTTGGTGAATGGAAATTATACAGTGAATGATTCATTATTCATTGTTTATTATTACTATATATAATTCATTTGTTTTCCCCCTTATTCTTATTCTTTCCAGAATTCTTATGAGAAGCCTGTCACTCCATCTGTATGTTTAAAACCGACCCTTCAGTGCCTTCGATGCTAAAGGAGTAACACCGTCCTTTACGAAAAGATGCAACACCTCATCTTTTCTTGTCACCTTTCATTCATCCGGTCACTCAATTTATTTCCAGGTTAAATTCATACTACTTCCTTGATAATATATTTTACTTTTGCATTGCTTCAAAGTAAATATTTACAAAATCTAGAATATTTTTACTGTGTCTTAATCCTTGAGGAATACATAGGTTGGTTGTCTTAGAAATAGCCTTTTCGCTTACATATCTTGACAATTGCTTAGGTCAATATATACTTTTCCTATTGGTTGCAAGAGTTACAGTTCAGGAAATAGAAGTATAGTATTGGAGTTTATCACGTTTATAGCTTTCTGTTCTCCCAGGAAAAAACAAAAAATCCATTTTTTTGACCTCCAAGACATGGTGCTCTGCCATGCTGAAAAACAGAGTTTCTAAAACAGGAGCTAAATTTAGATTTAGGAGGCATGAGTTTCCAGCCATAAGGGAATAACAGGATTTTGAATTAACCTCCTGCCATAAACAACTAGAAAACTGGGCAAAATATAGGAAACAACTATTTCCTTACTTTAAACAATAGACAGAACAGCACTGTGATCCCTGAGAGAAAGGAAACAAAAGAAATAAGACCTACAATTTCTTAGGCTCTCTGCCTAGAGATTTCTATGCTGTAGCACAGCAAAAGGAAACCCAAATAGAGCCTCTCTGAGCGAAGAGGGCACTAGAATTTGCAAGGCATTTGCAGGAGGGAGTTATGCAGCAAAAGGGCTCCAAAAAATGTGCAGAGCAGTATTTCTGACTCTTTAGCATAACACAAAACTTAGTATGCATAGAGTGAGGCTCCAAGAGACAAGGCAAGAGCAACTTCTGAGAACAATTTCTGGGCAGCTAGATAATGAATAATTTCCTGAGTTTACACTAGTCCAGAACTGTTGAAATTCCCATTAGCCAGAGTAGAGAGTTCTCCTGAAATACTCAGAACATTCAGTAGAGGCCACCTAAGGGTTATACCTTAGAAGTGAGGCTACAGGTCATGATCTCGCGGCTCATGAGTTCGAGCCCCATGTCAGTCTCCGTGCTGACAGCTCGGAGCCTGGAACCTTCTTCAGATTCTGTATCTCCCTCTCTCTCTGCCCCTCCCCCACTCATGTTCTGTCTCTCTCTCTCTCAATAATAAATAAACATTAAAAAAAAGTTATGGGCGCCTGGGTGACTCAGTCGGTTAAACGTCTGACTTCAGCTCAGGTCATGATCTCACAGTCCGTGAGTTCGAGCCCCACGGCGGGCTCTGTGCTGACAGCTCAGAGCCTGGAGCCTGCTTCAAATTCTGTGTCTCCCTCTCTCTCTGTCCCTCCCCTGCTCATGCTCTGTCTCTCTCTGTCTCAAAAATAAATAAAAACATTTAAAAAAATGTTTTTAATTAAAAAAAAAGAAGTCAGGCTAAATTAGCCCTGGGAAAAAAGGCTATTCTAAAGCTACCCTAAAAGAACTTGAAAACAGGTCTCAGAAGGATACATTTTTTCCACAAGTAATCTTATTGGCTGTAAGAAAAAAAGTCCAATGCTCTTGATTGGAATACAACAAAATCTGGCATCCAACGACATCAAAGCCACCACCTTCCATTAGATTTAGTTTAACTGTGAAGTTGCTTCAGGAGGTAAATATGGAGTCATTAGTTCTTTCGCTAAATATCTGTACTCTTTCCAAGTACATGTGAAACATATACTTCCAACTACATCTTAAAATTAGGTCACACTGGGCTCTCTTTCCTCCTGTCACAGCAACTGGTGATGCCCTAGACTGTGACGGCTTTGCCCACTGTGGACTGCAGTAAGAACATGGAACAGAGGCTGAAGCCAATCCCCAGTGAACAAGCTGCATGAGTAGGAAATAACTTTTTTGTCTTAAACCCTTGATATTTTCCATAGTTGTTAAGCTCATTATAACTTAGCCCATCTCTACTGATAGGATGGCACTAACATCATAGAAAAGAACAAAACACTATCTCCAAATTGTAGGAAACATGAGCCTTTATGATTTATCTGAGCTTTTTGCAGGTCTGTTGCAGTATGTTTAGGAGATTTAGACTTACATGAAGTTTGTGGTTCAATGGGCTTTTTTTATTCAGTATCTCCTCAGATCCTTTAACCTGCACTGGACTCTCCAATTAGAGTCTGTGTGATAAGTGATGTTTTCATACTTTGTTGACCATTAGTTGCTTTTTTTTCCCAAAGTGTCTCCAGCACCAGTGATCTGAGGAACACCCTTTTGGAAATGTTGAAGTCGTCCAATGCTCTGTCTTCCAAATAAGGTGAAACTTCCACACTGAGGTTAATAGGTGTGTATGAACCATACAACTAGAACCCAGGTCTCTTAATTCTGTTTTATGCTTTCTGCTATATGCATCACTGCATTACAATAAAGGACATTTTTCCTCATGGGGTAACTGTTTTCACAGAGAAATGACAATTGTTAAGATTTAAAACAACTAATAAATATCACAAGATTTTAGATTTGTGGTCTTTCTTAGGTAAGATGTAGGACAGTGGGAAATGACTGTATTTTGCAATATGTACTTGATGAGAGTGAATCTACATTGATAGAGGTAAAGAATCAACTTAAATGAAACTCATGTAAGTTGCATTGATATTTGAGCTCATATGAGATCATTGAAAAGCTTAAGGCTTCTTTTGAATGCCATACATAAATCTGTCCTGAGCTTCTTCGCATATGGCATAAAAGCCACCTTTTCAGCAAGGCCTTCCTTGACCTTTCTAGAGAAAATTGCTCATCTCCACCCCATCTGCCAGGTTAAGAACTCTATCATTTCTCCTTGATTTATTTTCCTCTCTAAACTTATGATCCTTTGACATTCTAGGTATTTTCCACGTGTATTTGCTTCTGTCTCTCTCCTTCAGCAGAATGTAAACTCTGTGAGGTCAGGGATATTTGTAAGCGTTCTCTTAGGTAGCCCCAGCACCTGCAAGTATGTGTGGCATATTGTAGTTACTCAGTAAGTACTTGTTGAAATTATGGACAAATTGTTTATTTATCTCATATAGCTCATATGAATTTGGATATGATCTTTGACTTTCAAAGGGACACAACTTTCTGATGCTGTTTGTGAAGCATTGCATAAGATCATATGTAACTTCAGATTGCTAAATCTAACCAAATGCCAGGTATCCGGAGAATATGAAATAAAAATGACCACTAAGTAAAGTTTCCTAGAGCAAGTTCTGGGAAGAGATATGAAGTAGGTAAAATTGATCTCTAATTAAGTACAATTTTCCCAGGACTCTCACCTGCCTCCTTAGTTGCCCAAATCCCCTATTTCTGAAAACCACTCAATCTACCTACCATCTTTGGAAATATTCCATTTTCTAGCGCATTACAATACTCCACGCTGCTCTACATTTTGTCGAACCAGTTCTGGTCCTGGCCCTTTTTGTTACTCTTTTCTCATAAATAGACTAGAAAGTCTCATCACCCTGATCCCATAGTCCGTGCAGCTGTGCTGGGTATCATGACCTTACTCTTCCTTGGTAGACTAATGAGGATATATTTGTGAGAATGTAGTGACATCATTATCCTTCATACTACTGCAATGGGGAAGAACATCGACCAAAAGATGATTTTTCTTCAACTCTGCTCAATTCAATATTTAGAAAAGATTGGAATCAAGGAGGGTTATTTCACTAGGAGATTGGGGAAAGCACCTCTATCTACAATTATCTTTTATCCCTAACTCTAGTTTCTAATCAAATAAAAGTTTGATTATCCAAAAGCAGCTGGAAAGGAAAAGTTCCTTATTGTAGGTCAACTCAGAATGTCATTCTGTTTATCCTCCTTGGTTCTAATACATATTCTAATAAATATCTGTGTCCAGGTACAGTGTATATACTAAATGTAAACCTTGGAAATTCTGAGGTTGAAAGAAAGACTGGAGACAAGGTGTAGACGCTTCAGAGTTCCATTACCACGTGAGTTAACTGTTGAATATGTGGCTACAGTGATATGTCAAAAACTCATGACTTCCTTTATGTCTTTTTAAGATTTTTCTCTTTTCTAAAGAACCTCTTTTCCTGAAATAGAGGAATTCTTTATTTGATGTAAATTTCTGTTTCCACTACCAAAGTTGAGTTTTAATTAATTCATTTTGCTGACTGCACTCTTTAGAGAAGATCATTTCCTTTTTGAATGCAAGCAGCAAACGAAAAGATGACACATTTTGTCTTCTTTCTACGCCCAAATGTAAATAATTATGATAACCTCTTGCTATGTGGGAGGTGGCTGTCTAGTGTGATCATTAAATTACAGCTCCTGTATTGTGTTCTCTTTGGTTAATGTTCATCCTAATTCGATAGACTGAATTGTATGTGATGCAGAAAATTCCTATTTGTACTTACAAAATACAGTTTAGCAAATTGCTCCATGACACCATTCATTTTATTTAGCGAACATTTATTGTAGAAAATGAATACAGTTCTGGGGCGCCTGGGTGGCGCAGTCGGTTAAGCATCCGACTTCAACCAGGTCACGATCTCACGGTCTGTGAGTTCGAGCCCCGCGTCGGGCTCTGGGCTGATGGCTCAGAGCCTGGAGCCTGTTTCCGATTCTGTGTCTCCCTCTCTCTCTGCCCCTCGCCCGTTCATGCTCTGTCTCTCTCTGTCCCAAAAATAAATAAACGTTGAAAAAAAAAATTAAAAAAAAAAAAAAAGAAAATGAATACAGTTCTTTTTATTAGTTACACTGTGTTCTTGCAGGAAAAGAGACCAAAACCTTTTATAAATATGTCTTATTAAAAAAATACAATTAAGGGAAATAGTATTATTTTACCCACTTCACTATGAAAAGTTAATATATAAAATCATATATATATACACACACACACACATATGTGTATATATGTGTGTGTGTGTGTGTGTGTGTGTGTGTGTGTGTGTGTGTATATATATATGATTGATATCCTTCTTCAACATCACATATCATGTTAAGGACAGAATCAAAGACAGAAACTACCTCCTACAATTCCATAGCTCCCACTTTACCTGCTGGATCACCCTTGGATCCAGCTACAACTCTTCCAAATGGTAGTTTTCTGAGCCAGAGTGGCTCTGAGACATGGAGAATATCTTTTATGTCATTTTTTCCCTTTTACCTCAATGTCTGCTCAGTCCTCAGTTCGCACATGCCTCCCCTTACCCCCTGAAGAACACTACAGTTGTCAGTGTTGTACCCAGTGATATGTACGTTCTGACAATGCTACTGATCCTGGGAACCATGATTCATATTTTATTGCCACCTTACTGTGTGGTTTTTACAGCTGGTTTTATTGTCCCCATCTATTTATTCAGAAGGTGTCATTTTGAAAATATAAACCTAAGAATAGGAAAGCAGGTGAGGAGAAAAATAGAATGTGTGCTTTTTTAGAATGAGTTTAATAAACTGTATATTTCAGAAGGTTTCCACTCTCCCAAATTTATTTTCCTGAATGTCCTCCCACCCCCATCTCAAGAAATAAAGACGTCATAAATAGAGCAGAGACCATCAGAGCTAGAAGGAATCTTAGAATTGGGGCGCCTGGGTGGCTCAGTCAGTTAAGCATCTAACTTTGGTTCCGGTCATGATCTCCCAATTGGTGTTCAAGCCCCACATTCGGCTCTTGACTGTCAGAGTGGAGCCCACTTCGGATCCTCTGTCTCCCTCTTTCTGCATGCACGAGTGTTCTCTCTCTCTCTCTCTCAAAAGAAGGAATCTTAGAATTAACCTGTCAAACACTTCCACTGCACAGATGACAAACTAAACTCTAGAGCAAGTAAGAATATGACTTGCTCAAACTCATATGGACATATCACTTGCAGAGAAAAGCCACTCCTTCTCTACTCAGGCCTCGGTCCAGCGCTACTTTGCACATTATGCTGCTCAGTGAGTCCTTTGTGACTGATAGTGAGCCCTTCAACTGTTTGCACTGCATTGAGGAGGGTGCCATAGGGACAGAGAAGAGGAGTTCAGAGGAAGGAAAGATTTTTTTTTTTAATTTTTTTTTTCAACGTTTATTTATTTTTGGGACAGAGAGAGACAGAGCATGAACGGGGGAGGGGCAGAGAGAGAGGGAGACACAGAATCGGAAACAGGCTCCAGGCTCTGAGCCATCAGCCCAGAGCCCGACGCGGGGCTCGAACTCACGGACCGGGAGATCGTGACCTGGCTGAAGTCAGACGCCAACCGACTGCGCCACCCAGGCGCCCCAGAAGGAAAGATTTTTATCTGAAGTGAGGTTTGCTGATCTCAAGATTGTTGGGCTTGACCCGTGAAAGGTTGGAAAAATCCCAAAGATCTTGTGAAAAGTAGGAGGTATTTGTTCTGTTTTCTTAGACACAATTGTAAATATCTCCCAGGACAAGAATCATGGTTAATAATAATTGATCAACTGGGGCACCTGGGTGGTGCAGTCGGTTAAGCCTCCGACTTCGGTTCAGGTCATGATCTCACCATTTGTGGGTTTGAGCCCCGCGTTGGGCTCTGTGCCGACAGCTCGGAGCCTGGAGCCTGCTTCCGATTCTGGATTGTGTGTCTCCGTGTCTCTCTCTGCCCCTCCCCTACTTGTGCTCTGTCTCTCTATCAAAAATAAATAAAATGTAAATAAATAAATAAATAATTGATCAATCAAGCTATCATGAGGTATTTATTACATATATAATGTGTATGCAGCACTATATTCCAGAAAAGTGAGGTGTGCCAAGGAAAATAGTGATCGAAATGAATGTTTTGGTTTTAGTATTTCCACTATGTACACAGATTTCTCGTCTACAAAGTGGAATCATAACCTCACAGTTCTTTGAAAGAACCAAAGATAAAAATCAAGATTATGTAAATTAGGTAATTGTCAAACTGTAGTTGCTATATGATCACATTTTATTATTTTAAAAAGATTTTTATGTTTAGAAGAAATGCATATTTATAAAAGTGCCAAATACAAAAGTGTCTAAGAAAAATGAATGTATATTTGAATGCTAGTTTATGTGCAGTGAAATTGTTCAGTCTCCTTACTTGTGTCTGGGTTACCTTTGAAAACGAATTGCCCATGACACTTTTGGGAAAGATTTCACCATATTGTAAACAACTCATTTTCCTTTTAGAACTTCAGCTCTGCAATTTTCGTTCCATACATATCTTCTCTTTCATGTCCTGTGAAACCTACAAAAAAATAGATTCCTACATTTTTGCTTTTGTTAAATATGACCATTTTTTGTCCATTGATCTTGATTCTCTATTCCATGATGCTTATGTTAGGAATTAGTACCTTTTACTATTCAGCCTAATGTGCATTTCTACTTAAGTCAGTTGGTTACTCTTTTCCCAACCTAATAGCTAGAACATAGCATCAAGAAAATATTATGGCGTTTTAAACAAATACATATTTTTAGATTACTGAAGTAAAACTCAGTGACAAAAAGCAGGCCCTTTTAGTTTTCTGCCGGAAAATTGCTTTTAAAATTACTTTATATTGAGTTTAAAGTCATTTTAAGAGTGAAACGTCTCCATTTTAATCAATGTAAGTATTTCAAACTAGATGAAAATCAAACATGTTTCATTTTCATTTTTCAAAAATGAATGTTCTATTAACTTAGTTTTTAAACTCAATATAAAAATCTTTTAAAATTTAAAATTTCTCTTCAGACTTTTTTTTTTTATTCTCCAGGAGTTCTCATTTATCAGATCATAAATGGTATAGATACATATATATGTATATGGTGTATATATGTATATTCAATATCTTATACTGAGTTTCAAGTAAGTTAATTTTATATAATACATATACATATATATAAAAGCCTAAAACACATATATAACCACACACATAGAAAGAGAAAAGACTCTCACAGGACAATCTCAAGGCTACAGAAATGGATCACAGAACACAGCAACCAATATTTTCAGTCAGTTTCCAAACTATAATTGCGATGTTATTACAACAAAAATCATTAGAAAATAATGGATATTATGTACATTATATTCTCACTTTTTGTTCAGTATTTAGGGGTTATTTAAAGGACTTCATTTGCTTATTCCATTTCATTTGATTCAATGGCAGGTATCTGGTCCTTAGCACACAATACAATCCCCTATCTATCTTAATACTAACAAACACACAACAATGAAACAAAACAACAATGTTTTTATCATATCTATTCTACATACACAAACACATTCACACATATTTTGTTTAGCTTATTTCTTCCTTATTTTTGCCATGTCGTCTCTTTAGGTGTAGCTAAAGCTCTGTATCTCTGCTTTGTTTGGAGATTTGCTTTCTTCAGACCCTCCTCCAATATTTCTGGATCTCACAGCCCCCAGTGTGGTGCTCTTTTCTTTTGGAATAGTTCACCAAACTGTAGCTGTGTGGGAATTGATTGGGAGTGCCTCTGTAGCTTGGCACTCAGCGGGGAAGTACTACCAACCAAGTCATCGATATGTGTTCCCACATGGCTGGCTACTCTTATGTCCACTCGAAGATACTCTGTCAGAAACATCTGAGTCAGAATAAATGCTCTGGAGCTGGGACCCGGTCTTCCTGTATTTTGTCCTTTTCCTCTGTTGGTACTGGAGCAAGCCCCACAGAAAATAAATCTTAGGTACAAGGGAGAAGACTAGAAAAATTAAACCATGCTCTATCATCACCAGTTGAAGTGCCTATAAAAATTTGGAGCAATTACTTTGTTAATGACTTCGCTGAGGGTGAGCCTCCGAGAAGCTCTGGTCATAGAATCACAATGGCTGCAGCTGCGTGGGGCTAGGTGGTTTCAACTTTCAGGCAACTCTTTGAACATAGTATTTTTATTTCAGTTCATATCTCTGGAGTTTCCATATGAATAAACTCTAAGACTCAAAGCAAAGCTCAGCACACTGAGAGTAACAGTTCCATCTGAAACCAGGAATCACAGACAATGTGTGCAGAAGGTGACCCAGGTTGGTGGAGGAACATTCGGACCTCTTCAAGCCATTTAATAGGACAGAGCTGCATATTGCAGGGTATTTCTTAGAAAAAGTGCTGAGTTTTGTCTGCTTTGGGGTTTCACAGCCATGGTTGTGCGCAGATGTGACAATGACTATGGATTTCACTAAGGGAATATGTTTGCTCTTCAACAGTTTGGGCCATACCTACCTTAGAATTGAACATAAGGGAATAAAACCCATCATGTCAAAAATGTTGGGGGGGGGGGAAGTCAGTGTACACATTAAGAAGAAAAAATAGTCTAATAGCCCTTGCAATAAATAAATCTTTGGTGAAATCATGCGCAAAAGTTGAAAAAGAATCAGATAGCCTGGGTTTGTACTTCCACACATGAAATGGTAGAAATTAAAAAAATAAATTAAGCCCTAAGTTTCCTCACAATTTGTGTTGCTGCTTATTTAACCTCATAAAGAAAGGAGAAGATGAAAGGTCAAATTATGAGCTTATCACTGAAAATCTACTAATAGCATTACAAAAATTAAATTTCAAGAAAAAAAGAGAAAGTTTTGCTACTTAAGTGTGTTTCCAGGGGCTTTGTGTTGTGGTTGTTGTTTTATCGACTTTGATGTTGCTGTTTTCCAAAGTCCATATATGAATCCCAGACATGTAACCCAAGAGTCTTTCAAGTCAGTGTTTATCCAAGGGTTTTAAAAGAGCAGATTTTACGAATCTTCTTTTGTTCAAGTCTAAATATTTTAAGTTCCTCTAGTTCTAGCAGCTAAGAAATAATTAGTTTAACAGATTTCTGCCATCAGTCTAGCTGTATGCAGTAAGGGCAATTATGAAAATACGAAATGGATATTTGCCTCCTTTAAAATTTGAAATATTTTTATAAGAAAAATGATTGAATCCAACATAAGTCTTGTCAAACCTCATCTGTTCTTGAAAGCTGAGTACACGGTTTGGTTTTAAAGATAGCAGTGAGGCATTAAATAAAGGAGATGGAATCACGAAATCTAAGATGATTCCTAACGCTTAAGCACTCTCGAAAGTCATGACTAAGGGGAAAATGGAAGTATTTTAGTGGATATTTAGAGTCAACCTTACAAAGCCCTCTAACAACGGAGAGAATTCTATAAAGCTAAACATTTTGTCTTTGGACATAAACACATTTTGAAAATTTTAAGTATCCTATACGGAGGACAAACACATTGATTTGGATTTGTGAAAGGATTATGTTTGCAGGATGACTAAACAGCACACTGAAGGATGAAGTAATTCATAAGGAAACACTTCAGAATATAAATACTATATCCAGTTTTAAAACATGCATAATGCATGGTACTTGTGATTCCATGATAATCGTATTCACTTGCAGCTGATTCTTTTTTCACCCCGCGTTCTCCTAATCACTGTACCATAGAATGAGAGGAACAGAGCCTAACCCCTTCACATTACAGACGAGAAAATAGAGCTAAAATAAAATTTAAAATACAATAGGGCAATCCAGTGGGAAAATTCTCTAAGCAGTTAAGAATAATATGCTTAACATGGAGACCTTGATTTCTGTCATTCTCCTTTGTGGTAAAAGTAACTCTGCTGTGCTGGAGATAAATCCAAAAGCACACCCTGAAGGTACAAAAGCAAGGAAATAAATAAGGAATTGCGAATCTAAAGGCAATGCAGAGACCACGCAAGTTAGATTTTCGCTGACCTTTCTTCAGGTTAAGAGCAAGAAGTTTGGTGTTAGTAACCTGAAATTGCAGCCCCAGGGCTATCTGCCATATATTTGTTGATTGACTAACCTGTGCTTTCTTCGTCTCTGTTTCCTTGTCTCCAGAATGACATATTACTGTCTACCCTGCCTATGTAACAAGGCCATCGTGAAGAACAAACGAGACAAAGGATTTGAAAGGCTTTGTAAGTTCCCAGGCATCACGAAATGATCGTGCTCTTAGTGTTGGTACCACTTACGAGTCTGCATTGCTTCGGGTCAGACTTGTTGCCAAATGACACCAAATTGAGTTTCTGGAGGACAGCCAGTTGATAAACATTGAAATGAAGGTATGCTTTCAATAAGTCACACCTGTAGCCATCTTTCACTGTTCAACTGACAACTGGGCCTTGCTTCATATTACTTGGCAAACCTCACTTCTTCAGAACCCTCTCTGGAAGAATGTAAGGCTGCCAGTGCCTCTGCGAATCCTCAGCAAAAAGAGCAATTCTCTTTGCTTTCTCATTTGCATATTATTTTTTAATATCATCTTAGCCTTGCAACTGTGCACTACACGGGTCTGGATTTTTCAAACAAAACAACAACGTAAAAGAGTAAAGGCAACAAGTTCTATATTGAAAGAGCTACCATGGAGTAGAGGAGTAAAGCTTGCAAAAAGCAGGCGTCCAATGCCTGTTCGAATGACAGGGAGGAGAGGCTAACATAACTGGATTCCTAGCTTCCAAAGGAGTTAAAAATGAAACAGCTCCAGCTTAAAATCAATATGAAATTCTATAGGCAGCCTTTACAAAGAAATCAAGGCAAGCATAATATGATCTCGGCGCTCACTCTCGGGAAGAAACGATCACTCCTTCGTGCAGCTCTAGCTAAATGCAAAAGCCAAGTCCTCCTAAAAGCCCCCCCAAAATGGAATTACTGCAATCAGGCACTGTGGTCAGGAGGGCATGGCTGAGATTGATGAGGTTATCAAGAGACAAATAAGGAGTGAGCCTATACAAATTGCGGAGCAGAAAAAGAAAACAGGTTCACGTAGCATATCATTAACAGTTTTCTTTCGACGGATAGAATCAGATTTCCGCTTAGCCTATCAATGGGCTTCCATATATGCAAACTCAATTAAACAAGAGATGGAAGGAACCCCACCATCCCACTCAGAATGGCCCCCATCAGTCAGATCTGGTTTTCTAAGTGCTGATCACAAGTGGCCCTCCCTATCTGACTTCAGTGAGTTACGATGGACTCTCCATAGCTCTATGGATGGGGCAGCCCTGAGTATAAAAAGCAAGGAAAGAAAATATAAGCTTCACCTCGCTGCACACACATGTATATATTTTTTAAATGCCTCAAGGTAAATCAGAGACATTGAGTAGTTAAAGAATTGACATTTTTATAATCTTTTATCAGGGGATCCTTGTTGTAGACCCTTTTGAAAGGTTGAATCTGCTACTTTGGATAAAGTCTTTCAAACGTAGACATAACACTAGGAGAAACCCCAGAGAATCCTCATTTTACAGCTGGGGAGACACAGTCCACTGACACTGTGTACCTGATTTCAAAAGTTGACCCTGGAGTCCAGCCAGGAACCCATCTCCCCCAGGTACCTTTACTCTTAGCTCAAAGCTTTCTTCCTCTCTTGCCCCTTGTTCAGAGTTAACTCATTTCTAGGTTCACCAAAGCAACAAATTATGACCGCAAAGCCTTCAAGTAATTAATACATCTCTAGATGGTATTTATGGAAATGATTGGCTTGCACCATATTTCTAAAGTAAGACTTATGAGGCAAAAGCAATTTTTTTTGAAGGGAGAAAGAGGTGGCAATCTCCCGATATTAAATTTAACTCCAGGTGAGAATAATTTTAAATTTGTTATGGAGGTGCTCCAAGTTTTATTTTATTCCTTGAAAATGTATGCTGTAGTCAAATTTCCAAGTGCTTTAAAATATTTTTTTGAGAATGACCTTGGGAATCCAAGACTGGACTGACTATTATGTTCATCTTCGTGTTTGTTTATCAATATAGGCATCAAGAGGACCTAAGGAAGTAGCTTTTGCTGGTACCTGAATTAATAATATGGCTTCGGGGGCACCTGGGTGGCTCAGTTGATTGAGCATCCAACTCTTGATTTTGGTTCAGGTCATGATCTCAGGGTCTTGGGATCGAGCCCCATGTCAGGCTCTGCACCTAGTGTGAAGCCTCCTAAAGATTCTCTCTCTCTCTCCCCCTCTGCCCCTCTCCCCTACTCATACTCTCTCTCTTTCTAAAATAATTTTTAAGGTTTAAAATAAAAGAATGCGGTTTCTTTCTTTACCAATCGTTACCCAAGAAGAATGCCATCTTAGGGGAAATGTTGAGAATCAAATACCTTCATCTGTTGCCTTGACGAATTAGGCAGTGTCAATATTCCTGGAACCCCTTTATCTCTGGGAAAAAAGTAGGGAAAAAAAAAGAAGTCAATACAATGTATTGTCTCTGCCCTTACAGCAGAAGAGCAGAGCAACAGATTTCTGTTTCTTCCAAGTCCCTTCTGTAGTAGCCGAGGCCTCGGAAAGCAAGGTGGGGAGAACTGTTATCAAGGGGAGAGAGTGCACATGCACTAGAACCACATAAACCCAGAGGAGCTCACTGTGGCAATGAGAGCCCGAGAAAGATAATCAGGAGCCTACTGAATAAGATATTGCCCCTATCAGATATTGAGGATTCGTTCATGGAGGGCTCCCCACGATTTCTCCTACTTTCTTTTATTTTCTCTCCTTTAAAACCTCATTTTCACCCAAACCACAAGTTTTGGGTATTATATCTCTACTATTTTGGAAGTGACATATTATATATAACACATTAGTGGAGTAAAGCCAAAAATCAAATTAGCTTAAATTGAAAAGCAAACAATATTCATTTTTACACATTTTCTAGAACTGAAGAACACATTTATTTTAAGTCTTTATTCTAAAGGCTGTTTATATCATAGCTAATAATATTTGTGATATATGACTTAGGAGAGATGTCTGTGTGTTTTTTTAATTGCTGCTTCATTTTTTCCTGTAAAGACGATTTTGATAAGTGATCTTCTCTGAAAGTTGGGAACGTAGGGGAAGATTAATCTAGCCCAGCAGAGAAACTAAAGTGGCAAAAATTGATTAAGGCATTAAAATATCTACAGTATGCCTAGAAAATATGAGCTGTCTCTAAATGGTCCCAGTAAATCACAAACCAAACTCGAAGGAGGCAGTTAAGAAGAGCTTCCCTAGTAATAGAAAAGTTTTCAAGGTAAAGTATTTGGAAAGTGTCATTTTATTTTTTATACTGTGCGATTAGAGAGAAATATTTACGCAGCTACAACCCAGTCTTTTCTCCCTAGTTTTTCAGGAAAGAAAAATATCCCTAATGCACAGGTAATATTTACAATGTAGATAATTGTGTAGATATGTTATATTCCTACATATAAACAAACAAATATATTTTGTACTACCTGTGGCCAATTATGTGATGTGATGGAACGGGAGAAATCTCTCAAAATCCACTGCCCCATAGATTGACTCATAAGCCCCCTATCCTGCCTGAAACTCCTCCAACTTTGTATTTCTCTTCTAAGATTTAGAAATATTTTCTAAATTACTCAGTCAGAAAATAACGTTACTTGGGAAAGACCTTGTGAGGAGGGGCAAAGCCATTAGCATTCCTGTTTATATTTGCACATTTACCACATTAGTTGACTTTGATCTAAGAAACTAATGAAATTTGTTTTGGGAGGTAGGAAAGAGTTGAAACATTTTTTTTTTTTTCCATGAGGCAAACAGGTCATGTATGACCTCACAATGGTGGTCCAGGGAGAAAGCGGCAAAGTTGTGAGCATTTGGGAGATTTCAAAGTAGGTCAAAGCAGCCTAAAAATAGAACTGAAATCGAGTTTTCTCACTTGAGCTGGGCTCACAGTGGCTCTCTCAAAATTCTTGATTTAACTCTTTTGGTCTCATTTGCATTGTCTCACATATTCCTCAGGAAAATGACACTAAATATTTTAGCTTTCTTCAGTCTCTGCATATCTCTCCTCTCACTCTGAACAGATTAGCCCATTATGTTTACTTTCCTTTGAAGAACAAAACCACTGCAGTGAATTTCTCCTCTATACTTTGGGCTCAGCCCCACTTCCAGAGCAACCCTTGCTCCCTTGCTATGAGCTGACCCCTTAGTGCCTTTTGGAGAGACACTGCCTATTACCACCTCACTCTTCCTCATGGTGAACTTCTCCCCTCTTTCCACTGCCCTCAATACCATACTTTGGAGAAACATTATTCTATTACTCAATCCTGAAGTTCTCTTTTCCACCATTTTTTTTTTTTTTTTTTTTTGTCTCTTCTTTCCCTGTTAGACTTGTATCGTAGTTATATTTTCTGCCTCCACCTCCTATTCAAGTTTTCCATTCTGGCTTTGAAATCCTCTTCACCCACTTACTAGCCCAAGAGTGCTGAATATCTGTGACCCATGAGCCAATTGATTGAATATTTAATAATTACCTTTTGTATTAGGAACTTCTTCATAAAGTGCATATGTTAAAATTCCCCCATTACATGTATTCTGTTGCTTAGCACTGATATTCCTGAGTTTAAACATTGAAACGGTGAGGTGCCTGGGTGGCTCTGTCGGTTAGGCATCCAACTTTGGCTCAGGTCATGATCTCACGCTTTGTGAGTTCGAGCCCCACTTCGGGTTCTGTGTTGATATCTCAGAGCCTGGAGCCTGTTTCAGATTCTGTGTCTCCCTCTCTCTCTGTTTCTCTCTCTCTCTCTCTCTCTCTGTCTCTCTCTCTCAAAAATAAATAAAAGTTTAAAAAAAGTAAGAAAACAAAAACAAAAACACTGAACTGGCACAGTGAGCTCAGAGGTTTCATCAGGCTGAGATGGAATGAAGTTTTTCTCTTATACTATAAGTAACCTTCTATTATAGTGCAAAGAATTCAAAGCACTCTGCTCCAACTGTCTTCTGAGAGAAGCTTCTGCATTAACCACATCTCAACAGATCCAGACAGGTCCAAACACGTCCCTAATGTTCTGTTTCTAAGGTTGAGATAGAAGACTGGTCATCCCATCTCTTGACATCAGCTGCCAAGAAGCCAGAAATACTGTAGAGTAAAATAGGCAGACTATACTGTCAGACTCAGCAGAAAACGCATTAAATTTTTTAAAGTAATGTATTTTTTAATGGATCATAGAAAACCTCACTAGAAATTCCTGGGATTCAAAATTATTCATCACAACAGTGAAGACTTGAAGCCATAGTTACCTAAAGAATAATTTCAGTAAGAGGACATATGGAGGCACAAATTTTTCTGGATGACTAAGTGAATTATTTTTCTGGATCCATAGTTACATGACAATCTCTGTATGCTCTACAAATGAAAGAATTATCCATGGCTAGAATCAGGGATTCACATGCTCTGTGTGTGTGTGTGTGTGTGTGTGTGTGTGTGTGTGTGTATTTAAAGACTGTCATGAAAAAAAAATCCTTTGCTTTCTGAACTATTGAGATTCTCTTCTGAGTAATAGATACCTGTTCTTGCAATCCTATTTGCTCTGCCTCTTCAGGAATAATTTTTTAATTTTTTTTTCAACGTTTACTTATTTTTGGGACAGAGAGAGACAGAGCATGAATGGGGGAGGGGCAGAGAGAGAGGGAGACACAGAATCGGAAACAGGCTCCAGGCTCTGAGCCATCAGCCCAGAGCCCGACGCGGGGCTCGAACCCACGGACCGCGAGATCGTGACCTGGCTGAAGTCGGACGCTTAACCGACTGCGCCACCCAGGCGCCCCAGGAATAATTTTTTAAAACAGCAATAATGTATAAACAGATCAGTTAACGAAAAGGAAATTCTTTATGTCTCAAACTACATAGGTAAGAGCTCACCAGATTCAGCATAAAAAGTATTTACCAACTTTCTTCTCACAGATGGGCACATCCATGTAGGCAGGCTTCAGGCACAATTAACATACTGATCATTCAACTGCCTTTTTCATTACTGAGAAAATGCTTAAGAACAATTTAGGATATTTATTTCTTCATCACCAATCTTTTCTTCTCTTTCTAAATTATGGATGAGCCAAAATATTGATAAAACTTACATTCTATTAATTTAATTAAAAACTTCCTCCCTTCCTTCCTTCCCTCCTTCCTTCCTTCCTTCCTTCCTTCCTTCCTTTCTTCCTTCCTTCCTTCCTTCCTTCCCTCCTTCCTTCCTTCCTTCCTTTCTTCCTTCTTGATTTGAGAGAGAGAGCATGAACGAGCAGGGAGAAAGGCAAAGGGAGAGGAGAGAATCTTAAGCAGGTTCTATGCTCAGCACAGAGCCCCACAGGGGTCTCTATCCCTCCACCCTAGGATCATTACCTGAGCCAAAGTCACTAGTCAGATGCTCAGCTGGCTGAGCCATCCAGGCGCCCCTTCCTGTAAAACTTTCATTATAATACCAACATTTTAATTAAAATAGCTAGAGATTAGTAATCACTGCTAGGTCAAATTCTCTCAAATCACTAGCCAGAATATTCTTTAGTATTCCTATACTAGAACTTCCCTGAAAACAGTTTAATAACATACTTTTGAATGAGTAGGTACAAATATTGCTATCATAACAAATATAAAGGTAAATATTCTCCTCTGCACTGGTAATAGCACAGAGACGTGGTTCGTGATCTAACCCCCATAATTCAGAATCCTCCTTAAAAATTAGTTCATGTGTTAGTTAAGTGGGGTTAAAAAGAAACTTTCAATATCTAAGATGCCAAAATCACAATAACTTTATCTTCTTCCTCTTTATCTCTTATCATCACCATCATCATTATCCTCTTACGTTCGTTTTTCATGACAGGTTGTAAAGAATACACTGTTATTTGGGCTATATTCACACTTTTGGTTCTTTCCACCTATTTTACAAACCGATCTGTTACAATTCGGTTAAAATAGGAAAAGCACATGCGTTCTGAGAACCAGTTAGGAGCATATATAATATTTTAGATATTATAAATTTTTAAATCTGTTGCATGATAAAATTATTTTGTCTAAGTATATTTCTTAATTATTTTAATGCTGAGAGTGGAGAGTGTAAGCTTCTAATAGAATGTTCTATAAAACAGAAGAATATTTTATAAAAATCACCACTTCCAATCCCTCTCAAGTAGCCCTCAATTATTATAAGAGAACATGCAGTGATCTTCCATTGAATATGAAGTAATTCTAGTAAGGATATGGGAGGAAGTAGCAAAAATTTCTTTATTGGTCATACTTTGACTCAACTGTCTTTATAAAAGTAATCTAACTATTATACTTAATGTTTTATCCATTGTTCCCTGATGTGTGTTCTAACTTAAAGATACTGACTTTCCATGAAATGTTTTCTATAATTCACCTCAAAGCCCTTTTAGATAAAGGTATGTAACTAAATCACATATAAATTATCTCTATAGTATCTGAAATATGTTCCAAGACAAATCTAGGAATTTTGGAAGTCTTTAAAATAACTGCATACCTGATTTGGTAGCAGATATTTCCACAACAAATGTGAAGAAAAATACATTTGTTTTCACATATAAAACTGTCTGCTGAATATATACATGCAGTCCATTAGTAAATATAAGAAATTACTATGGTGAGCTCTGATTTGCTTGATTAAAATACAAATTCATTATTCCCTTCAGCATTCATATTCTAATAACATAAATGTTAGCTATTTGGTGTTGCCATTAGTATATTTTAATATTGCCACAGACTGTCAGGAAAAAATAAATAAGTTTTTGCTGAGGATGATACAATCGAACAACCATACATCCTGAGAGTGATGCATCTAAGAAGTCCTTGAAGCAAGTTGGACAAGAGTGCCAATGGCTCATGAGGATATTTTCCTTTCTCTTGTCAGCACGTTTTGTTTATTTTCAGAACAGATGTTTTATTACCATGGGAGGGGGTGGTCTTGTTGCAACCCCGTCATAGACAAACAAATCAAGGGTGTTACACTGTCAATTCCTGGAAAAAAAGTGATTCTTTTTTCCCTAAAAGACCTTCTGGTAACCTAATAGAAAATGTTTAACCAAAGCCTTTATACTTCCTACTAAGTACCCTGCTTGGAGGCAGGCAGAGGGTGTCACCTCACAGGAAGTGCTACTGTTTAATTTGATTGTTTCTCTACCTTTGTCTATAGGATGGTTCTGGAAGTGCACTGTCACATACCGCCATATGTAGAGCATATCATATGCCATCAAAACAACTGTTGGTACTGATCGATGAGAGACAGATACTTAGTTGGGGTGCTGAGGCCTTTTTGTCTGTTTTTCAGTTTGGACTGGCCAGCATTTTATTATATAAGCAGAATGCTCCATTAGGCAGATTTGCTCCCATTTTCCCAAGCCCACCTCCCCACACCCTACATCCTGTTCCCCCACCCCACCCTCTGTGCCAGGAGACTTTTGACTATATTTCTGTAAGAAATCATTTGGGTTTGGCCTCTCTCACGGCCAAACACTCTCACTTCTGGGAACCTCCGCAAATAGCTAATTTTATTAAAAACACATTAGGACAGGGGCGCCTGGGTGGCGCAGTCGGTTAAGCGTCCGACTTCAGCCAGGTCACGATCTTGCGGTCCGTGAGTTCGAGCCCCGCGTCGGGCTCTGGGCTGATGGCTCAGAGCTTGGAGCCTGTTTCCGATTCTCTGTCTCCCTCTCTCTCTGCGCCTCCCCCGTTCATGCTCTGTCTCTCTCTGTCCCAAAAATAAATATAAACGTTGAAAAAAAAAATTAAAAAAAAAACAAAACACATTAGGACAAAATATATGAAAAGTTAAGGAAGTCACTGATGGGTGCTTTTATGATGTTCGGTTGATAAGTTTGACCTACCAACTGACAAAATGAAAGCCATCTCTGCAACTCCCATTCTCCCCCATAACTACACTTCCCCCCCCTTCCCCCCACCCCCCCCCCCCCCCCGAGTGAATACAAGAAGCAGTCTGGTTTAGAATGCATAGTTTTATTTTATTTTAGCTTAATAATGAGAAAGACTTTGATTGAGAGATTTTTTTTTTTTTTTATTTTTTTAGCTGTTGATTTGTTTTTTGGTTTAGTGTAGATTTTTTTGTTTTGATTTGGGGTTTGTGAAGCTTTTTGGGTTTTATTTTGTTTTTGGTTTTTTGTTTTTGCTTCTGCCACTGAGCTGCCTGCACGGTAAACAATCTTAGTGCAGAGACTGAAAAAAAAAAAAAATACAATAAAGCTTCGAGAGTGGAAATTGCCCAAATGCCTCACGAGAGGTTCAGGCTGGTAATGACAAGAAGACACAAACCAATTGTTTATTTTTTCCTGCCTCCAGCAATATTTTTAGCTTACCACATATCTTTTTCATATGGATGTGATTTTTTCCCCCCCGATGAAAAATATATGCTAAGAAGGAGAATGTCTGCAATTAACTAAAATAAAAGAGCAAACTACAGCATGTGCTCTACGGTGCAATAAAGGCAAAGGGCTCTTTGTGAAGAGACATCGCTCCAGGAAAATTCCTTTCTCTAACTGTGATGCATTTGCTTCTATTCTGCATCGTGAACCTCCTGAAAATAGAAACTTTATGTTTAATTGATTTATTTGTAATGAATCTGGCTCGGGGTAAAGACTCTTTGAAGCTGATTGATTACTGCAACAAGCTTAAGATTTCATACCACAACAAACCTTTTTGTACTAATAAACAGTGGGACAATAAAGCTCTGGGGCATGGTGTTTCCCTTCACATTAAAGTGAGGATTTGCAACTTAAGTATGTGAGGGACATAGTTTATGTGCTCCCAAGAAGCAGACATAATGAACTATTTCTTTTAATGGCAGATTATCCCTGTTTCTATTTCCTGGAGTGAAGACCTCGCAAATTGATGTATCTGTCCTCTGAGGTTTTCAGAGAGGCATTATGGCATTTTAAAATATTAATATGAGAGTACATTTAGCTGAAAGTAGCTAGTCTAGGAGTCTCATGTGGCTGCAATGCAGGTCACCAGAGACCTCCTGTCTCTCAAGGCAAATGATTTACTCTAAGTGTATCATTAAGATACACTTTTTGGGAATTTATGATGGTGCTTTTTCACCAAGTTATACCTTTTCCATAAAAATTTAAGTATTTTATGCTATTTTCCCTCACTCTTATTCCTTAAAAACCTGGTCAGTGTCACAGGCAAATTGTAAGTGCCACCTCTTTCAGTGCCACCATGGGTTTGGGCTGAACACTGATTAACTAGGACTGGATGTCACATCTTGTTACAACTTTGCAGAGCAGAAGACTCTCCTAAGAGATTTGAAAAGAACAGCAATTATTCCTCCAATGGGGAAAGAGGGGAGGGGGTGGAGATAAATCCAGATTCAATGCGTGAATTGGACAATAAACACAGAAAAATAATAATCCGATATATAAATGCCAAAGAAACCACTCAGGGAACTGCCTGTAACTATTAATTTTTTAAATAATTACCAGATACTTTTAAAATTTCCTTTTAAATAACAGGTGACTTGGTTTAACCCCCGGCTTTTCAGATTTTAAGAAACCAGTAGATAGCTAGGCATATCTGATGTAGAAAGAGAAAGTAACTCAACCTCAGGTTCTCCTGTGTTGTTTCTTATCATCCTCAATGATCATTGCATATTAAGGCCTGGCAACCTGACTTGCTAACAAAAAATAACCTTTCTCCTCTGCCGTGAGACAGGTTGGGGCTGTAGCCTATAACTTAGTTATTTGTTAAGTTTTTGGTCATCTAAAAGGTGGAAGCAAATGTGATGCCCTTTATTGTGTGTGCCTGTGAGAGGCTGCCCACAAATAGACTTCAATTATTGCCCTCAATTTGCCTCTGATGTGACTTTGGCACAAAAACACCCCAGATTTCTCATACCATTCCCCTACACGTTGTGATATTCTTATGACAGGCTAGAACAGAAGCTTCTGCAGTGCATTTGTCTTTATGTGATTGTGGAGGTTAGTTTTAAAACTTCTGTCTCTAAAGAGATGATTTGATTTAAAGACTAGACCCAAAAAGGAAAATCGTTTAAAATAGTAATGAAGACTCCAACTTACAAAGTCATGATTTTTTTTTCCTGACCAGAACAAACAATGTAATTAATTCATTTAGTTTGGAAATCCATTGTCCATTGGAATAATGCTAATGTAACATCGCAGCAGTAAATATTAAACTCCTTAAATGTGACTCTGCAGGATTCCCTGGGAGGAAATGATCCTTTTGCTAATGATAACCATCAACAGTGGAGGAACTAGTAAAAGCAGCAAAGGATTACTCTTCAAGCAACATTTCTTCAAATAGTCTGCCTGATTCTATCAGCAGTGTCTCTAAATGCTACTTTCAAAAAAGTATTGCCAACTTTCTGGAGTATGGAAGAATGCACTGTGAAAATGTAGTTTAGCTCACCTGTAAATGGATGCAAGATCACAAGTGTGATAAATAAAGAAGAAAATCATCTTAGAAAATGACAAAGCCCTATCTGTTCTATCTGCAAACTTAGTGAACCGGTCAACGCTTTCTGTAGAATATACTGTATACATGTGTCATCAAGCAAAAAATATATTTTTAAATGATTGAAGGATATAATTACATTCAATGGCCATAACCTTTATTTATACAGAAGTTGCCTTTTTCATATAACATAGGTGTAAGATAAGCTGTATTTTTTAAAATAGGTTGTTAAAGATAAGCTTACTCCGCATAGAATATTCAAAAGAATCACATTTAAATTTTTAATTAAAGCTAATATGATCTTAGGAAAACAAAGCTTTATATTTTAAAATTTAAAAAGTGGTACCCAATCACCGGCATTGTTTGCCAAGAGCTCTCAACTTCTACTTTGCTAACCAAATTTTATTACTTTCTGTCTAGACCAGGTTCACTTAATACTTTATTGATAAAAACATTTTGTATTTATATCTTAATTCTCATCGAGAGACCTTATAAGGCTTTGCAGACATTACCTCATTCAGATGTTCACAATGTGTCCATGAGGTAGAGAGGTGACAAGCATTATAAATGTTAATGATGTTAATAATACCAATATTTATATAGTGGCCTTTTGTAATGAAGTTCAGAGAATTTCTATTATATATGCTATCCTGCTTCATTCTTCACAGAACCAAAATGATGTTGATTGAAAGCAAGAATTATTGACCCTAAAGTGGATGTGGTTTTCTTGATGTATGTTACTTTCTAAAAATGGTAGAAAATTAGGAGACACAATGAGCCTGTGGAATTAACAATATCGGGATTTGTTGGGATTTATTGATATTCATAAATACCTTTATGAATATATTTTTAATCTTTCCACTTCTAATGAGGTTTTAATGACACCTCCTTCTCTGATTTAGGCTGCTTTCTTGAGTGCCCGTCATTCTCCTAACCCAGCACCTTACATTATTGAAGTCAGAAGACTCAGGAGTCAGTACCTACTAGACCATCTTAATTTTTGCCTTAGTGAAATCACTGAATTTTCCTTAGCCTCAGTTTCCTCACATAAAAATAGGAATATAAAATTTGCCTTAGTTCCTAGCAAGGTTATTTGGAGACCAAACAAGATAACATTGGGGGGGGGGGAAGTTGAGAAGTATAAAATGCCTTTCAGGGGCGCCTGGGTGGCTCAGTCGGTTAAGCGACTGACTTCGCTCAGGTCATGATCTCGCGGTCCGTGAGCTCGAGCCCCACGTCGGGCTCTGTGCTGACAGCTCAGAGCCTGGAGCCTGCTTCGGATTCTGTGTCTCCCTCCCTCTCTGACCCTCCCCCATTCATGCTCTGTCTCAAAAATAAATAAACGTTAGAAAAAAAATTTTAAAAAAATGCACTTTTCAAATGAGTTATGTGTATATATGTGATATTATCCAGAACAACAACAACAACAACAACAAAAAGTCTTGCTTCTACAGGTAATGAACCTGTAATGGATATCACTTCCATTATTCATGTGATACAGTTGATATGACAAAGGGAGCTAAATGGTTGAAAATAGGCAATAAATAAGTCATTAAAAATGTTTTTTACATTATGATATAATAGTAATAGTAACCTATTAAAGGACCTCAGGAGAGTTTTGCAAGAAACAACTGATACCATGCAAAACAAAACAAAACAAAATCTTTATTTTGTATTTGGAGTTTCTACTTTAGTCTTAATTATATTAATTTATTTGATTTCTATTTTTCTCAAAATACTATAAAGATTTTCTCCCAATAGAAAATATTTCCATTGGTGTTGTATTTCATAAGCAACAGTAACTTCGTCAAAATTCACTAATGAAAAGAACAAAGTTCAAGAAATTTTTAGAGAATTTGGTTGAGTATTGCTCACTATTTCTCATGATAGAAAATTTTTAAGAGGTCACCAGCAAAAAAAAAAAATTAAAATTTGTGTTTTTCTTATTGGCTTAGGCAACTCAGTGAGAAGGTAATATAAATCAAATATAACTAGAAAAAAGAACCCAAGGAAAAGTAACTTTCATAATTTACTGTGTTTAAAATTCTTAAAAATATAACCAAGTGGCCTGTTTTGAAGCTGGATAAAATGTTCTTTCCCTTATATTCTCTCATGGTTTTCTATTAGGATATATGAACAGCTTTAAGTCTCTGATTGTGATACTGCGTTTCATCAGAAGAAGAAACTGTGAAATAAATTCTATAGCATAGTCTACTCTCCTATTTTCCTTACTTTTATTGTAAATGCAATAAACCTTAAACTTCTGTTTTTTAATAAACTACATCAGATCTCTGGGTGAATGAACCATCTAATATCTTCCCCACAGTTTCCTTTTACAAAATAAATATTCTTTAAAGGGTAGTTTCACTTGCATCTTACGTCATTCAGCTATTTATGGTACTACTCTTTGTAAAATCTAATAAAATGTTCAAATATAAACACACATGCTTAAAAGGAACTAGGAAAATAGTTTAAAATGGTAACATTTAAAACAAGTATAAATTTAATGTTTCCTAATTCACTTTCAAATACTTAGGTACCAGTGCTTACTTATTATAACATTTTTTGTGTTTCAATGAATAGTTGCTTCGTCATTGTAAAAATTATTAAATTGTCTAATTTCTTCCATTGCTGACATATAAATTATTACAATTAGCATATTCTATGCATTAGAAGCAATAAAGTGGGAAAATCTTAGAATTGAATCACAATGATAAAGTGTTACGGGGGCACCTGGGTGGCTCAGTCGGTTAAGCGTCTGACTCTTGGCTCAGGTCATGATGTCATGTTGTGAGATCAAGACTCTGTGCTAAGTATGGAGCTTATATGGGATTCTCTCTCTCCCTCTCTCTCTCTCTCTCTCTCCCTGCCCCTCCCTCATTCACACTATCTCTCTCAAAATAGATAAATAAAAACTTTTTAAAAGATGATAAAGTGTTACAATTGCAAAAAGGAAAATTTCTGATTTTGACATTCATTTTAGCCTAAGTTTTTCAATAATACTACTTGTGGAAAAGTAAGCCATAAATAGAATTCCAGTATCCTTTATGATCATGTACCTATTAAACCAAACTTTGCCTGCACAACCCCTACTGGGGGATTTAGAAATTGCTTTGTTTACATTTGAAACTTGAATCTATTGCCTGTTGGAATCTATCATGATTCATATCCCTTTTACAGAGCCACCTAAAAGTAAAACAAAAAAAGCAATTATAATCATTATTGGTAAATGGGTTCTCATGAATTATACCTGAACTTCTTGGAATTAAATTGTTAAACAAGAATGATTTAAGATAATTTCCAATCAAATGAGACAAATGGTGAGTTCATTCTTACCAGTCTGCCACATCTACTAGCAACTTTGGGTGCAAATCAGAGAAGGCACATTTCAGTCATTTTTCTCATACTGGACAGAAAGCTCAGGTGAAAAAAAAAAGAAAAGGTTAGTAGTTTCTGTTTATTTCTGAGCCAGTTAAATTAATGTTACCCAAAAGAGAATCTGGCCATGACAATCTGTCATCTTAGTTCTAAAAAGAACACCAAAGACAAATGTGCAAGGGGACAAAAATACCTTCTTCATTCATAAGACACGGATGGGGGTGGGGCAAAGCATCCCCAGATCAAAGTGGAGTTAACATCTAGAGCTTATTAATAAATCTTATAATTCTGTATAGAGAAATATTTCTTCACAAGGATTGCAGACACTAATTCAAGAATCATTACATGATAGATAAAGACCAAGTGGCCAGAGAATAAATATAGAAGAAAGAGTGACAATACCTAAGTAATGTATTCATCAGATACTCTTAAATGCCATAGGAAAAATAAATGTTGCATTACTAATTCTCAAATATCTACCCGTAGGCAAGTTGACTTGAAAACACCATAACTGGGTCACTTTTTACTATTTATTTTAACAAATGGATAGGATTGCATTAGCATAGGGAAAAGTATAAATATTGATTTGAGAACCTAAAGCATACAATAAAATAGCAACCTTTCTAACCCTTTTAAAGAAATCCAGTCATAAATAAAGTTCATCTCCACTATTTTTTTTTTTTCAGGAAAACAATTGATACATAATTCATCCACAAAATCTCTTCGTTATTCTCTTTCCTGATCACCACCCGCATGTCCTGGTCATCATAGCATTACAGCATATAGATTACATTTGTCCACCGTCCTAAAAGGGTGTGCTGTACCATATACAGCAGCCCTTTTTTATTTATGGCACAATCTATAAGGGCAACTTTTAATAGTTCCACATGAGCTGAGTGCTAAAAGACAGAGATGACAAATGTTAGTATTATTCTAACCATGATAAAAACAAAATCAATAATTGTGCTTTTGAAATCAGGAAAAATAACATTGAACTATTTCAGGTCGTGTCTTGTTCATTTATCTCCTATATTCCTATACAAAAAAAATCAAGCCGAGAATATTAATGTTCTACAACTATAAATAATTACCAAATATTTTAATGAAGTGATCTCTATTTAAGTGAGTCAAATACATTACACTATTTGCCGTGGCAACACTGCGAACATATATGTGTGTTAAAGTGCCCTCAGCACTTTCTTTGAGGGCCTACTGTGCACCAAATATTAACCAAGGTTCAGAAGGCTTAAGATGAATAAGATATGATCGCTGCTTTCTAGAAGTTTACTGGAGATGTCACTTAATCTCATTGCTGGAGATAATGCTCAAATATTTACACTAATACTTTGGGTTGGGTAACCTTGCTGTCCTCCTTGACTCATCTTGGTCTTTTACAAGTCCCATCCCTTTAATCCCCAAATCCCGTTAGCTCTGTCTTCACAATGTGTTCAGCCACTTCTTGCATCTTACTTTTACTTCTACCATCTTGGCCCAAGCTACTATCAAGCTTTACTTGGATTATTCATAGTCTCTGTCTTACGTGAAGACACATCTAACACCAGATTATAGGCCCCCAGATGCAGGGCCACTTGAAATGCAGCCTGGACCTGAAACAGAACCCTTTGCTTTTCTCGTTTCAAACTTGGCAGCTTTTGCTTTCAGCCAAGAAATACCCGGGAACAATATTCCCAAGAATAGAATATGCTGTCCCACGAACCTGCAGAGGCTGGCCAGGGGTTGTGCTTCCTTCTTAGAGGTCAGAGGTACAAGATAAACATCCTATGATTTAAAGAGAATGTTCTAGTATGCACCAGGCCATAAGACTCCTAAAAACTTTACCGAAGTTTAGAAGGTATATCAGCACCCTGGTAGCACATAGGTCTTACTAAGGCTTCCGAAATAACTTGCTACTTTTTATTCATCTTGTCCAATTACCATAGCGTTATCAATATAGTGGAACAATATGATGTTCTGTAGAATGTCCAAAGAGCCCAGATCCTGACAGAGAGGAGAGAGATAACATACCCAAAGGGCAAGACCTTATACTGCTGTCTGCCCCAGATGGTTGCAAACTATTTCTTCTCTCTGATAAAACTATCTTCTTCCTGATAGAAATAGAAAGGAACACATATCATGTGCTTGAGGCTGTGTTAATATATTTTTAAGTAAATTTGATGCAGCAACCACAGGATTTCCAACTAGAACTGGTTAAGTTTGTGGTAGGCCACTGTCATCCACCAGAATCCATCTGGTTTTTGTAAGAGCCAGCCTGGTACATTTAAAGGGATATATGATAAGAAACACCTCTGCATTCTGATGTACTAATCTCTACTATTCTCCCTGGAATATAATAGTGATTTTGATTCACTATCTTAGTTTGAAAGAGACACAGTTTTAGAAGCTTCCTCTTGGCCTTCTCCACAAGGATAGTTCTCACTTCACAGGCCAGAGAAGTAATAGTAGGGCCCTGCCAAATATCAAATCCATGTTCATTATATATTTAGGACAACAAAAATGATCTACATGTGTCTATGAAGCCTCTAGACCCAGTGTGAGAAAGGCATTGGCCAGGACTCCACTTAATACCCTGACCCAAATGCCTCCACTCTAACAGGATGATGCTTTGGGTCTCTAGGTATCACTACCAACTCAGACCTAGTATCCAGAGTCCCAGAAATACTGAGTATTCTCCTTTTCTCAGTTGCCCCAGTAAATTGGAAAACTACTGGGAAAATCAATAGCATACATACTTGCCATGATATTACAGGATACTTTCTCTTGGAATCATTCTTTTCTTCAAAGTAGTCGTGTTCTAAAAATTATTTCCATTTCAGAAACCGGAAAAAAAGACTGCAACTTTTCACTGTAGTGACTGCCCTTAGACTCCTAATCAACAATTCTTGATTTCTTTTGATTGTGTAGATTGAGTAATATCCTGTTGGTTACCCATTTATCTTGTCCCTAGTGATGTTGTATGTAGCTGAGCCCCCTGATGCCACTGCACTCTGGTCACTCATGATAATAATGATTACCTTGATACTGATGGTTAAGTGCTCCCAGTGGTCCCCATAATTTGGGGATCCTATCATCTCCCTTGCTAATAAAGAACCCAGTTCTGTAATGGTATCTGCTACTGTCAGCCATACTCTTTGGAGGAAAGGCATCATTGAGCTTCTCAAGGATGCTAGTGATCTTCTCAACAGTGCATTCCTTCATACCAGCAATTCTGCTTCTAGGAAGTTAACAAAAGATAATTTTATGCAAAAATTATATGTACAAGAATATTTGTGGTAACACTGTTCATAAAAGGACTATTTTAAAACAAACTAGATGGCAAAATTTAGGGGGAAAAAGGGTGGTGGTGCCTGGGTAGCTCAGTCTTTAAGTGGCCAACTCTTGATTTCATGTCAAGTCATGATCCTATGATTCATGAGATAGAGCACCACATCAGGCTCTGTGTTGGTGGTGCTGAGCCTGCTTGGGATTCTCTCTCCCCCTCTCTCTCTGGCTCTCCTCTGTTCATACTCTCTCTCTCAGAATAAATAAATAAACTTACAAATTTTTAAACAAACTAGAAGGGCTGAGAAATAATATTTTAGTTCAAGAATAAATCTCAAAAATTGAAAAGTAAAAACAACAAATACTAAAAGAAGAAAAAGAGAAAAAGAAAAAACACAGAATATCCAAGGACTGTGGGACAACTACAGAAGGTGTAACATACCCATAATGAGAATACCAGAAAGAGAGGAAGAAGAAAAAGTGATAAGAAATATTTGAAGCAGTAAGGAAAATTTCACCAATATTAATGTCAGACACCAAACTATAAATAGAGGAAGTTCAGAAAATACCAAGCAAAATAAATGCCCAAAAAACTTCATCATGGCATATCATTTTCAAATTTTGGAAAATAAAAGATAAGGAAAATATTCTGAAAGAGGCAGAGAAAGAAAGAAAGAAAGAAAGAAAGAAAGAAAGAAAGAAAATATAACTTCTCAAAAACCATGCAAGCCACATGGGAGTGGAATTAAAATATTTAAAGTATTGAGGTAAAAATACACCAATCTAGGATGCTGTACCCTGAAAAACTATGCTTCACAAGTAAAGAGGAAATGAAGACTTTTCAGATCAAACAAAATTGAAGGAATGTGTTTAGTAGACCTACCTTATAATAAATGTTAAAGGAAGTTCTTTAGAAAGAAGAAAAGTAATATAGGTCAGAAACTTGGATCTATATAAAGAAATAGGGGCACAGAGGAAGAAGTAAAGGTAAAACAAATGTTTATATTTTCCTTATTCTTAATTGATCAAACAGGCAATAGTTTGTTTAAAATAATAGCAAAAATGTATATAATTAAGTATGCTTATGTATACATTATATATACTTATATATGTTTATACATAAGTTAAATGAATAACAGCAATGATAGAAATCACAGAAAGAAGAAATTAGGATTATATTGTTGTTATTAGAAGGTGGTCACACTACCCATAAACACTAGCATAGTGTTATTTGAAACTGGACTTGAATTAGTTGTAAATGTATATATACAAATTCTAGGACAACCACTGACAAGAGCAAAAGGAAAAATATAACTAATATGCTAAGAAAGGAGGGAAAATAGAATCATGTAAAATGCTCAATTAAAACCACAAACAGCAGGAAAAAGAGTGGAAGACAAAAACAGGATCAAAAAACAAGAGCAACAAATAGAAAACAGTAATTAACATGATAGATATTATTAACTCAACCATACCACTTAACACTTCAAATGTCAATGGTCTAAATTCAACAATTAAGAGACAGAGACGGATGGAATGGGTCAAAAGACATGACTATATATTGTCTACAAGAAACTCACTTTAAATATAAAGACACAGATAGATTAAAAGTACAGTTGACCCTTGAACATGGATTTGAACTGTGTGGGTCCACTTCTACAAAGACATATATATATATATATATATATATATATATATATATATGTGTGTGTGTGTGTATACACATATGTATATGTATATATATACATATACATATATATCAGTGTAGTACTGTAAATGTATTTTCTCTTCCTTATAATTTATTAATAACATTTTTTCTTTAGCTTACTTTATTATAATAATACAGTATATAATGGATATACCAAACAAAACATGTGTTAATTGACAGTTTATGTTATTAGTAAAGCTTCTGGTCAATAGTAGGCTATTAGTACTTAATTTGGGGGGCTGCCAAAAGTTATATGCATATAACTCATTCAATTAGGCCAGCATTACCTTAAAAGCAAAACAAGATAAAAACATTACAAAAAAAGAAAGAAAGAAATTCCAGACCCATATTGCTCATGAATATAGATGCAACAATCCTCAACAAAATATTAGTAAATTGATTCCAAAAAAAGTATAAAAAAAACAAGTATATACCACGACCAAGTGTGACTTGCCCCAAGTATGCAAGATTGGTTCAACATTTGAAATCAATTAATGTAATCTATCACAACAACAGAGTAAAAAAGAAAAAAAATCACATGCTCATATCAAAAGATGCAGAAATATCATTTGACAAAATCCCAAATCTATTCGTGATAAAAACTCTCAGTAAACTGGTAATGGAGGGGAATTTTCTCAAGACTTGAGACAGACTACTTACAAAAGAACCTTCAACTAATATTATATTTGATGATAAAAAACTCAAAGCTTTACCTCTAAGATCAGAAACAAGACAAGGATGTCCCCTCTCACCACCCTTTTCAATATTATTCTGGAAGTCCTGATTAATTCAATAGTCAAGAAAAGGAAATAAAGATTATACATATTAGGAAGGACACTCAAAACTGTCTTTGTTCACAGATGAAATGGTCATCTATGTAGAAAATCTGAAAGAATTGAATAAAAAACTCCCCTGTAGCTAGTAAGTACTTATAGTAAGGTTGCAAGATACAAGGTTAATGTACAAAGGTCAATTTATTTCTTATATGTCAACAATAAACAAGAAGAATTTAGAATAAAAAGCACAATAGATAACATCTAATAAGTGGCTGGGCAGAATCATCATAAACATTCTCCAAGACCATTGACTCCAAACACCTTGATGCCAGGAACCCTGACTTCAGGGGATGAATGACTTGTGAAGGACATCTGGATCCTGCCCTTGTCCTGACCAGTTCCACATTGCCCAACAGAACACCTGCACCAGACTGCAATACCAATAAAAACTCCAAACCCCAAGTAAAGAGGAGATTCAAGTCCTTTTCCTTTCTGAGTCTCCCAGACACTCTGTCTGTATCTCTCTATATAGATATATGATATAGATATAGATACATAGATATAGATGATATAGATAGATATATAGATATAGATATAGATATAGATACAGATATAGATGATATAGATATAGATCTTCAATAAACTCTGTTTTCACTCTAAAAAAATTTACATTAGTATCCAAAAAATGAGATATTTAGATATAAATTTCACCTTGTATAAATATATACAAGGTCTATGTGAGGAGAACTTCAAAACTCTCATGAAGGAAATCAAAGAAGAAATAAATATATGGAGAGATATTCCATGCTCATTGGTAGGAATGAATACTCAATATTGTCAAGATGTCAGGTCTTCCCAACTTGATCAAGAGATTAAATGCATTCCCAATCAAAATCCCAGCAGTTATTTTATAGATATCAACAAACTAATTCTAAAGTTTATACGCAGAAGCAAAACAGCTAAAATAGCCAACACAGCATTAAAAGAAAGAAAAGAACAAAGCTGGAGAATTGACACTACCTGACTTCAAGACTTACTATAAAACTACAGTAATCAAGACCATGTAGTATTGGCAAAAGAACACATAAATAGATCATTCTAACACAATAAAGAACCCAGAAATAGACTGCCGTTAAGTATAGACAGGTGATCTTTGACAAGAGCAAAGGCAATACCATTGAGCAAAGATAGTCTTTTCAATAAATGGTGCTGCAACGGCTGAACATCCACATGCATAAGAAATAAATCTAGACACAGATCTTATACCTTTCATAAAAATTAATTCAAAATTGACCATAAACCTAAACGTAAAGGCAAAACTATAAAATTCTTAGAAGATAATAGGAGAAAACCTATATAACCTTAAGTATGATGATACCTTTTTAGATACAATACCAAAGACGTGATTCGTGAAAGAAATAATTGATAAAGTAGAGTTCATTGAAATTAAAAATGTCTGCTCTACAAAAGACAGTATCAAAAGAATTAGAAGATAAGCCACAGACTGGGGGGAAATATTTCCAAAGGGTTCATCTGATAAAGAACAGATATGCAAAGAACACTTAAAACTCAACGATAAGAAAACAAACAACCTGATTAAAAAATGATCCAAAGACCTAAACAGACACCTCACCGAAAAAAGATATAGAAATGGCAAAAAAAGTATATGAAAAGATGCTCTACATCATATGTCATCAGGGAAATGCAGATTAAAACAATGAAATACCACTACAAACCTATTAGAACGTTGAAAATCCAAAACACTGACACCATTAAATGATCACAAGGATATGGAGCTACAGGAACACTCATACATCAACAGTGGGAATGCAAAATGATACAGGCACCTTGGAGGACACAGTGACAGTTTCTTACAAAACTAAACATATACTTACCATCTAATCCAACAATTGAATTCCTTAATATTTATCCAAAGAAGCTGAAAACTTATGTCCGTGCAAAAATTTGCACACAGATGTTTAAGCAGCAATTTATTTCCATATTTTTTCATAATTGCCAAAACTCGGAAGCAGCCAAGAAGGTGAAAGGATAAATGAATTGTAGCACATCCATACAACAGAATATTATTCAGCTCTGAAATGAAACAAGCTATCAAGCCATAAAAAGATATGGATGAATCTTAAAAATGCATAATACAAAGTGAAAGAAGCCAATCTGAAAAAGCTACATATTATATGATTCTGACTCTATGAGATTCTGGAAAAGGTAAAACTATGGAGATTATAAAAAGAGCAGTTGCTGTCAGAGATCACAAGGGTGGCAGAAGATGAATAGAAAGAGCACATTGAAAACATTCTGTACATTATAATAATGGATAGATGTCATTATACATTTGTCCAAAACCTTAGAAGGTACAACACCAAGAGTGAACCCTAAGGTGAACCATGGACCATGTATGAATATGATTTGTCAAACTAGGTTCATCCTTCGTGAAAAATGCACCATCCTGGTAAGTAATATTGATAATGGGGAGACTATGCATGTTGGGGGTCAGGAGTGGGTATATGTGAAACTCTGTACTTCCCCCTGAATTTTATTGTAAACCTAAAACTTCTTTGACTTCTCTAAAAAAATCGTCTTTAAAAAAACCTAGATGTTGTTTTGTGATTTGGTTCACAGTACAAGCTATCTATTTCCATAGATGCTGTGGTAAACTTCCCAGTTTCCTCTTTTAAGACCCAGTCACTTACTCCCCCAGTTGCAAAGGAAGTTGCCTACCAACAATTTACAAAAATGTGCCTCTTCAATAATTGCCCTTGGTTAAAGGAGTTGTTTCACCCAAAGTATGCCCCTTCACCGAGGACACCTCTCATCCAATAACTGGCTGATGTGGGGCTACGGAGACCCAGCCTCAGCTGGGGAACATCCCTGAAGGGCCGTGCCAGCTCCTTGAGCAACTTTTGTGGTTGAATCAGACCTTGGTTGCCACTTCATTGCAGTTCAGCTCTTTCCTGTGACCGGTGCTTCTCCCCTCACTCTCTCATAGGTGTTCACAAAACCACTCCTCTATAACCTTCCTGCACAATAAATCTGCCTCAGACTCTGTTTGCCAAGGAACACAACCTAAGACAGTCAGTCAATAAAAGACTACACAGTCATAGAAAGCGATTCTTTATATTTACTGAAAATTAAGATGGTCACAACCTACTGTTCCTTAAGAAAAGAAAGTTGTCGGCAGTGAGTTATAATTTTGTTCTTTATATAAGATATAAATGTGCATGGTTATGTGTTTAAGATATGAGCACATTCTCACTCATAACCATACCCACAGACAGGTATCTGGAAAGTTGTTAGCCCAAATATTAAGTAGTGCTGCTCTTATGGTTGCAGGTAATGTGCTCACTGTTTTATCCCCAGAACCAACCATGAATTCTTTGGGTATAGTAAGTCTCAAAAGATATTTATTGAATAAAAATGTAAATAATTAACTAACACCTAGACAATAGGATTTCAGATGACTATTCTTGTCTTCACACGTCCCAGAATTGTTTCAAGCTGTTACAATAACCATGACAAAAAATTAACATTTTAATTATATATGCATATATATATTTAATAATCATATATATTTCAGTTCAGACAGTTGAGTCTTTCTGATCAAAAGGAAATGGTCTGGAAAGGGAAAATGCCAAAGGATCATTTATTGGCAAAATGTCTTGACTTTAAATGCCCAGTAAATACCTTGTCTGAGAGCCCACATTCAATATTCTTCCAATGATGCAGAGAAATAGTCAAAGTATATGTAAAGAATCAGATGTTTTGGGTAATGCATTATATTTTACAATGGGAAATAACATTAATTATCTTCCTCTACACTCAGGAATTTATCTAGTCTGCATTAGAGCTCATAATCTACCTCCTCATCCCCACCCCCCACAGTAACAGGTAGTGCTTGATGCTTAAAAGATACCGATCTGTTGTCAGTAACTTAGGGTCAAAATTTTATTACCAGGGACATTTTAATCATTTTATGGCTGCATGTTGTGTTCACAATGGGTCTCAGTGTTCCCTATAAAGCAATGCATTTTAACAAGATTGTATTTCTTGGGAATACTTGCCCTTCACAGCTCAATTGGAGCTTGCCTTGAGAATTTTATGATACAGTTATTTACATAATAAAAATAATGAAATGAGGAGGAATAGTCATGCCAGGATGAAGAGGGTGTCAGCAATTTACCATTTTGAAGGAGTTCTTTTGTAATGATATAAAAATAGCTAGGGGGGGAAAGCAGTTATAAGATTATAAATAATCTTGGTACTCTGAACAGAAATAGAATCTGAATCATCATGAAATAACTTCAAAAACATTAAAAAAAGATTTCCAACCTTCCAGTCTCCCTATAAAGAGATCATTGGGAAATCATCTAATAAGAAAATGATTTGAATTTCAGCCAAGACACACTCTGCATTATTTAAGCAATTTTAGTTTTCATTAGCTATGTCCTTCATTGGCTTCCCTTGCACTGACCTGAGGCCAAGGCTAGTGCTTCTCTGAGAGGTCAGGTCATCTAATGAGTAGTCATTATGTTCAACCCAAAGTTGGACATTTTTGGAAAAATCTCTGTGTCTTATTGTCATATTTTCCAACAAAGATTTAAAAAAAAATGTCTATAACTCATCCTTCGTAATCACCTTGCATTTTTCTCCTTGGCTAACAAATGATTAATCCAAATTAACTCAATCAAAATTAATCACAATAATACTTACAAAAAGTTGACTGTAAGCTGTCACTTTGTGAATCCAGAAGGGTGATTGACATTTTTCTTCAGCCTCAGAAATCTTCAAGTCCAGCGTCTCACATCTGTCCTTGCTCTTCTGATAATAGAGGTTTCCTTCTCTTTTTCAAATGTTATTTCCTAAGCCTAGCTCTACCTTTTCATGGTCACTTTGGTAACTCCATCTGTCCATTATACCTCTGTTTCCTTCATCTTCCAATTCTCTCTCTGTGTTAACTCTTTACCCCATGCTTAGCCATGCTTAGTCTCTTCCATGCTAGGAAGAAAACATACACGAAACTTTCTCACGTTTAAACAATACTTTACTTGCCTTCCTTCCCAGGACATCAGTTATACTCACTCTTTCCAGTTTCTCAATTTCTATTCATTTCTTTGGCCACTATGATTGCCATTTCACATTTAACATGACATTAAGTCTGGTGTTCCAATGATTACCCAAACAGCTGAGCCAAAGAACACTGCATTTGAATGCCCTATCCATCTTAAACAGTCTCTTTTCCCTTCACATCTCTGACACCACTCCAACGGAACTATTGCATTGACTCACATATTTGATCATTTTGTTTTACCCAGAAAGGCTACCAGAAGTTTATATTTTCCATAGTATAAAATTTATATTCCTTAACACATCACTTGTTTAACTTCTTTATCATCATCTGTGTCTACTCTATGCAGCTGGTACAATGGATGGGCTTCTTGTTAGACTACCTCAAAATTTAGAGGGAGAGTACTGGACCCTTGAATCTTCTTTTAGGCACCAATGTGAGGTCCATGGTAGAAGATTCATGCACTATTATGTTAGATCAATTCTGCTATTGGTGTAGAAGCAGGAAGGCTTTGCATCTTGGGTTCTCTCCTCTGTGCCTCTTGTAAACATTACACCTTTCAGAGTCACACAACCAATATTAGGACTTGGGCATGAGAGAAAAGGTCAGAAACACCCACCTTGCCAGCATCTAGCCTAGGGCGTTTTTTTTTTTCCTTTGACAGTATTTTATTTTACTCTTTATTTTTAGATTTTATTTTTTCTTTAATTATAAAAAATATATAACATAAAAACTTACCATCTCAACCATTTTTAAACATGCAGTTCCCTAGTGTTAAGCGTATTTATGCTGTTGGACACTACATCTCTAGAACTTTTTTATTTTGCAAAACTGAAATTCTATATCCTTTGAATAACAACTCCTCATTTCTCCCTCCCTTCAGCCCCCGGCAACCACCATTCTATTTTCTGTTTCAATGAGTCTGACTACTTCATATACCTCATATAAGTGGAATCATGTAGTATTTGTCTTTTTGTGACTGCCTTATTTCACTTAGTATAATATCTTCCAGTTTCATCCATGTTGTATTATGTGGCAGGATTCCTTTATTAGAGGCTGAATAATATATTGTTGTATGTATATACCACATTTTCTTTCTCCATTCGTGTATATACCACATTTTCTTTCTCCATTCGTCCGCTGATGGACATTTACATTGATTTCACCTTGTGGCTATTGTGAATATGTTGCAAGTAACATAAGTATACTATCTAGTCTAATTCTTGATCCTAAATGGGCAAAAGAAGTCCTTTTGTCTTACAAGTGGTCCAACCAACTCTCCCAGTTAGAATTGGGCTTCAGAATCTAATAATGAAAACATACACTCACCTCAAGTTGTTTCTCTGTCTCCCTCAGCACTGCTATCACCATTGATATTTCCAGGGAGAGTAGAGGAAACCAATCTATTTGCTCATAGAGTTACAGCAATATGCAACATCTGATTTCATCTTGCCTTGATTTTTTTCCTAATATGAATAAATGCATTGCTTTACTAATTAATGTATGTTGAGACAGTTAAGGATCCAAGTGCATGATAAAAAAAATCCTGGATTTTGCAAATTTTTTGTACATTACTGCAGTCGTCATGCATGATATGATTGCCTAGTCTATGCTTAAATATTAGAAATACAAAGAAGAATAACACATTGTTCTACCCTCAAGAAGCTCAAAATCCAGTAGCAGAAATTGAGAGATGAACAAATGATTATAATACAACATGCCAGTGCACTGACAGAATAAAGCACTGAATGTTATAGGAGTACCTAAGGGAGGTACCATCTAAGAGGGCAGAGGAAGGTAACACACAAAGGTTTCCTGAAGGAGATGACATTGAACCAAGGACTACAGGATGAGTAAGAAATAGTGATAGGTAGGGATATACCAGTAAACCAAGTGCATTAGAGATTTCCAGTAATTTAATGACTAAAAAATGGACGTTGAAAGATTGGTCAACATAGGAAGCACAGGAAGAGCTGACTCTTGAGCATGAAGGTGAAACAAATATGACTTTTGAGAATTGCATTGGACGCAAGTTAAATGGAGACAACTAGGGGAAAGCATCTAAAATCCAGATCTTTTTTAACTGGGTATTTTAGTGTACACAGTTTGGGTCAAAATTGCACCAGAGAGTTAACGAAACCAATCTAATATGTGGAGGTTTATCCTTCCAACAGCAAAAAATCCCAACTTGCCATAAATTAGTAACATATTCACATCAACCCCAAAAGTATTCACTATTTGCCTTGCTCCCTTCAAAATACTTCTGAAGTTTACTCAGGTGAACATTTCTTTTCTAAGGTGTAGCCATTTAAAATGGGCCTTTACTGACTGAAATGAAACAGAATAAGAGAAAATTAAGCAGAATATTAAAGTGTTTCCTCAGATGATCAGAGAACAAGGAGAGACTGAGACAGAATAGTCCAAGCAGCTGGGGCCAGGTGACTTAGGCCATTTAAAAGCACGATGGGTAAAACCTCAGGAATGTGTAAATGAGGTTAATCTTGCACTGGCTAGGAATGGATCTGATAACTTAGCAGGTCTTTCCATTTGGCAGTTAATAAAGCTATAGTTCTCACTGGGACTGTGGGGACGGATGCAGTTGTTGACTGGCTGAGAAGGCGGATGGCCTCATCCAACCAGGTCACCATGACAACTAGGTGATCATTTCCAGTCATTGTGAGTGTTGCAAAACTGATTCCTAATAATTCTTTCCATGTTGTGGAGTCATCTTAGGAAGAGAATTGAAAGAGAAAACAGAATTATTTGTGAAATGTGTTGGTCATGTGGCTGCAAAGCCCTGTGTTAAATATGGAGTTTTGTTTTTTATTACCAGAACCTTAAAAATAATGTCCATGGTCCAGAAATAGAACTTAATGAATAATAAGTCAATAACAGATCTGGGGGGCCTGACACATGAATATTACCAAGAACCTTTCTTCAGACATCACAAAAGACCTTCTTTACACTTAAAATTTTTTAATGTTTATTTATTTTGGGGAGAGTGTGAGTGGGGGAGGGGCAGAGAGAGAGGGAGACACAGAATCCGAAGCAGGCTCCAGGCTCTGAGCTGTCAGCACAGAGTCCGACAAGGGGCGTGAACCCATGAACCATGAGATCATGACCTGAGCTAAAGTCGGACACTCAACCAACTGAGCCACCCAGGCACCCCTGTTTTTTATCTATCTATCTATCTATCTATTTATGCTTTTATTCATTTTTGAGACAGAGACAGAACGTGAGCATGGGAGGGGCAGAGAGAGAGGGAGACAAAGAATCCGAAGCAGGCTCCAGGCTCTGAGCTGTCAGCACAGAGCCTGACACGAGGCTCAAACTCACAAACCATGAGATCATGACCTGAGCCAAAGTCGGATGCTTAACCGACTGAGCCACCAGTCAGACGCTTAACCAACTGAGCCACCCAGGTGCCCCTCTTCTTTACATTTAACATTTGATTATTCAGAAAAAAAGAAGCAATGACTGCTTTTTAGTGGCATTAAAAATAATACATAAATAATATTGGGTTTTGTTTAGTTTAAATGTTTTTATATCAAAAAAATAAAATTTAACCAAGCTAGACTTGTCTTTTCCTTCCACCCTCATCTTCCACCCAGCTAGGACATAGCTGACCATGGCTTGAAGATGCAAATCCAGGTTAATGTGATTTTAACGCTAGGCCTTTGAAATCTCTCACCATGTTGTTCGTTTTCTAACCTTTAAGGAATGTCACACTCACATCCCAGATTTCATCTCTAATCCACCCTGTAGCTAATTTCAACATTATGGCTGATAACTTTTTCAACATCCTACACCTTCCTTTCTTCCACTTTTTCCACTAGCATGACCTTTTGCTTCATTCTACTATGGAAGCCATATGTTACATCCTATCATCACCTGAACATTTTCTCTTTTACCACCAGGCCCACAGATGCTGAAACTGACCACTCTGGGAGTAATGCCTGTGCCCTCGGCCACTTCTGCTCCTTTCCACACCTACTCACGCTGTTCTTTGTCCTTTAGACTCTTGTTTTGTCTCTAGACTCTCTCCTCCTCATTCTCTTCCCCTGTTCTTTAGTCAGGTTCTGGCTTTAGCAGGTTCATTTGTTTATCTGACTAGCCTGAACACCATGGTCACCCATTTCTCCTCCATTCTTGTCTCTCACTAGTAACCAAGGATCTTTAACCCATCTCAGACTTCCTCTGCAGCTGTCCTGCCAATCCCCAATGTTGGACAAATCTAACCATCTGTTTTCTCTGCTTTCGTTATCCCACTGCCAAGTAATCCTGGAAAAAGTCAAGAAACTGCCAGTTGGCTCCACTACAAATTTATGATATCTAATCTCAGTTGGCTCCTCAGGACGGCTTGGAAATCCTTTTATTCACAGTGGATTCTCCAAATTATTCCAAACTTCCTCCACTCCCCTCAAACCCTTCAGATCACTCCTTTCACTCAGTTTGGGCAAATGACCTCACCTCCTACTTCCCTTAGGAGATTGAGGTCATCCAACATACACTTGTTTAGTTATCTTCATAGATTATTTCTATCTGATCACTTTCCCTTAATGCAGAAAATAAGACCAGAGGCAGATCAAGCTACTGTGTCCCATCAGGGATGGGGGAGAAAATGGAAGTGGTTCTCACATGGGGCGACGGAACACAGACACAAAGACTGATAATAGAAGAAAAATTCAAATGGGGCCTCAGTACAAGGGAATCAAAGCACCAAGGATCTTGAGAAAGATGACGAGCTTCACCAGTGGGAAGTAGTCTAAACGAACTCCATGAGTGATGTAACAAAGGCCTCAGACAAGTTTTTAATACCACTGTTCATTTGCATGAATCCTTGGAGATTAATCAAATTAACTTAAAAAGAATAAAGTCGGTCCAACAACCCCTCAATTCCTGATCTTTCATAGCAAGATGGGTTAACCCTTTTAAAAAACAACAGTTTCCATTTTAAATTAGGGCCGATATGTATCATCTAGAACATGACTAGATGGATGGTGTGTTACCTTGTCTTTCTGTTGTATCTTCATCCATTTCATTGTTTGCTGCTCCTTGTGGGCCTCCTGCTTTATTTGTCTCCAAAACACTTAAAAGCAAAAGTAAAAACCTCCCTTAACTCCCAGTCCTCCCCAGCTACTTACCTTTTTCTTCTCACCGTTCAATGGGTATAGTTTCAGTTATACTCGATGAAAAAGCTCTAGAGATCTGCTGTACAACATTGTGCTTATAGTTAACAATACTTTACTGTACATTTAAGAACTTGAGGGTAGATCACATGTTATATTTTCTTTTACCACGATTTTTTAAAAAAGCAAAGTTTGTTCTTACCACCCACCCTCTGCACCTGCAACGTGTAAGTCAACCTATCGATCTCCAGCTTCTCTCCAGAACACTCATCTGGAACTGTCTTCTGCAAAGATACGAACTCCTCCTCAAATGCCAAACACCATGACCTTTCATCAGTCCTTGATCATCTTGGTCTCAGTGCTGGGAAACACATCTTTCTTACTGGCAGTATTTCGGCTCTCAAGTTCTACATTCCCACCTATCTCTGATTGCACTTGAGTCTTGCCTTGACTCACAGACCACTTCCAAGCACTGATGAGGAACCTTTCATAAAGTTCATTTTCCCTCCTTATCCTCTGCCATTGAACTTTCACCCACCTATTCCTCTACATTACTGACTCTCATTTCTGTAGCTCTACCTTTGGCCTCTCCCCCACACTTCAGAGTTTTACCTCTCTACCAATGCAGAAAGTTCCGTATGTCCAAAGCTGCATGCAAGGATAAGCAGCATAAAATTAAGAATGCATTTCCTTGAAACATACTGTCTGGGTACAAATGCTGACTCTGCTTCTTACTAGCGTGCAGCCTTGGAGAGGTTATGTTATCTTCCTGTGCCTCAACTTTTTCATCTGCAAAATAGAGGTAATGAGAGTACCTATTTCCTTCCTCCATTGTGAAGGTTAAAGAGTTAAATCACACAAAGTACCACAGTGAGCCTGGTAAATAAATGCTCAGTAAATATTAGCTGTTATTCTCTCTTACCCTTTCTTGCATAAATCCTGTTCTTCAGGCTGTATTTTCTTTCTCAGTTAATGGCAGCAGCATCAGCTCAATCATCCATACTAAAATCGTCGCAGTCACCTTCTAACCTCTCTCTGCATTCAGCTGTGCTTTATATCCAGTTTCCACCAACTACATAAACGTTTAATCTTCCATTTCCTTTCCCTCTGCTGCTGCCCAAGTCCAGAGCTTCATTATCTCTAACCTGAATTATTGCAACGGCTCCCTTCTGAATTGCCTGCCTTCCATCTTTACCCTCCGTTCATCCTCAGCTCAATGTTCCTTTTCTACGCACAGACATCATTTTAAACCCTTTTCTGTTTTATTATCACCTTCAGAACAAATTGAAATGTTGGGCACAATGTAGCTAATTTTCCTTCTTTACCTCCGACTAGGCACCTCTGCTGCCTTCGCCGACTGCTCCCAAAACACACCGGGTGCTTTAGTTCATCTGTGTGTCTGCAAAGCTGTTCTGTGTGCCTCCATAGCTTATCTACCCCGTCTTATTTATCAAATTTCTACCTATCTTTCAAGCACCAGTTTAAATGGCATGTTAGTAAGCCACCTCTTTTGTAGCTCCATTCCCTGAGAAAGGTAATAGATAGAGGATGGATGATAGACAGATAGGTAGATAGATCTTAATTAATTTGTGTGGCATTTATTTGTTTATATTTCTATACTTGACTAGATCGTGAATTTTTTCTTTTGGACTATACTTTTTCTATTATTTCTAGCCCCCGCAGAGCTCCTGACACATATTAAGTGCCCTATGAAGTTGCATTGAATAATTCAGTCTGCTTCCCAAATGCCCCATACTTACCTGTCTCTTTCTAAGCTTACAGAGTCTAATACAAAAATCCCGTTCCCATTAACCTTACTTTGCTAGTCTCACTGCTTTCTCCAGTTCAGGACTTCATCACCACTGGCATAGATTATTACAAGAACCTCCCATTCAATCACCAGCTTTAGTTTCTCTTCCTTTCAAAGCCACCCATGATATATTGCTGCCAGAGGTATTTTCATTAACAACAGATTCTATGGTGTTATTCCATTGCTCAGAACCTTTCAAAGTGTCCCCTTAACTACAGAGCAAAATGTAAACTCTTTAGCATTGCTCCTTCTAACTCTCCAGCATTACATCAGATATCTCCTTCCCACCCACCACACACATGCTATACTCCAGCATCCTGAACTCTCAGCCATTCCTTCAACCTAGGATGACCATACTCCAATATATTGATATCTTGTCCATCTGTCAAAACCCAACTTGAAAGACCCTTCTTCCATAAAACCTTTCACAGACCCCTTAGAAATAATCTCTTCTCGTCTTGTTTTTGCAAAGCTTAGGTAAAGGCATTTGTTTGAGCATGTCACATTCTCCCTACTATCTCAGTGTATGGTCTTCACATGATAGAGTTTTAGACAGTATTCTGTCTCCTTTAATAGACTGTAAGTCTCAAGTCTCTAGGCAGAAGTTTTGTCTATCGTTGAATTTTCCACAATGCACTATACAGAGTAGATGTCAGAAAAGGTTACTGATTGAATTAAGAAGGCATACCAGAAGGAATGAAGTTAGAATGTGCAGAGCCAGAGAGAAGAAGGCATCTAAACAGTGGCCCAGAGACAGGGTCATGTAAATGTGTCTGGGTCTGAGGACTACAGTCAAAAATTAGTGAGAAGTAGAAAACAAATCTGTAAAGTTGTTTGTGTAGACCTCAAACGCTAAGCTGAGAGGTTAAAACATTATCTGTTGTTACTTGGGATTCTTGTAGTTTTGTGAGCAAGAGTGTTATTTGTTAAACATACTGTCTTCAACTTCTCTGATAGTTGATTTCAGAATAAAATGGAAGAAAGAGAACGCGAGGATACAGTGAGAAGCCTTTTACATTTATCCAGGTTGAAGCGCCCTTAACCAGGGCAGTGACACCAAAAAGAAAGACCATAAAGACATTGTGAGGAAAAAGACATAGGATTGGTAGAAAAAAAAATTAAATGCAAGAAACAAAGAGAAAATGGTTGGGTTACTCAGACAGTTGCTAGATATTTCCTGCAACTAACGTAATATCTGTTTCGAAGCACCTGTGTGGCTCAATCTATTAAGCGTCTGATTCTTGATCTCGGCTCAGGTCATGAGCTCATGATCTCTCAGCCTTACGTCGGGCTCCGCACTGAGCACGGAGCCTACTTAAGATATCTCTCCCTCTTCTGACCCTCCCCACCCCCAATCTCTCAAAACAAAACAAAAGAAAACAAAACAAAAAACCACATTACCAGAAAAACGCCATAATATCTTTATATCTGCTTGTTACTATATCTTGGTAATGGTTTAAAATACCAAGATATAGAAAGAGTGGCAGGAGATACTGCCACCACTCTGACTTGTTAGGAAGAATGTATAAGTGAAGCAAAGGGACGGTAGCCTTTGTTGAAAGACATCTTATTCTCAAATTAAAAATAAATGAACTGACAATATACTAAAAGTTCATGATAATGAAATGTCTCATGGTTTTTACTCTTAGTAGCATTATGATCTCAGAACCTATAATAAACAGGAAGTCAGACATGCATTATACACTCTAGTAAAGCAGATTTAGGGGCACCTGGGTGGCTCAGTCCGTTAAGCATCCCACTTCAGCTCAGATCATGATCTGGTGGTCTGTGAGTTCAAGTCCTGTGTCAGGCTCTGTGCTGACAGCTCAGAGCCTGGAGGCTGCTTTGGATTCTGTGTCTCCTTCCTTCTCTGCCCCTACCCCACTCACACTCTGTCTCTCTCAAAAATGAATAAACATTAAAAAAAATTAAGAAAAGCAGATTTAGAAAGATACAAGAGTGTGCTTACTTCAGCAACACAAATACTCAAAAGATACAAGAAGGAAAACAGTCTCTGATCCCCAAAGTGTTGCTCAAGAGAAGGTCTTAAGTGGCAACCCTGATTCTAATTAACCTAGAAGAAGATAGAAAGGAAGTAGCTAAGAATTCAGGATAGCAAACAAAAGGAATTCTTCTACAGGTACACTTTAAATGGACCTGCATATGGACAAAATAAAGATCACCTAACTAAGGATGAGAATACAAGAAGGCAAGAATTTATAGTGAACGGACTAAAAAGAATAAAAGTGGGACATGGAAAATTTTTTTAAAGATTTTTTAGTTTTGTGCTGAGTTAGAAAAAGAATTTAAAAAGCATAAATGCACTATTTGGAACCAAATAAAAAGCACAATTCCTATACCGTGTCCATTTTTTCATTTATTCACTTATTACCAAACAAATGTTAGGCTGGGCCAAATGGGCACAATAGAATGGCACTGCTCTTGCCCTCGGAGAGCTCCCAATTGCTACCTAAGATTTGGTCGTCAGACCAGAAAGCAAAGGGAAAGCTTGGCTAGAGGCAGCAGAACAGAGGAAACTGTAAGGAAACCCTCTCTGGGCTAAATGAGCTTGTTTCCTGACCTGAATGAAATATATTCCAAGATGGACTTTGCAGAAGTGAATGGCATATCACATTTAAGAAGATTCAAAATCAAGGTTAAAAGGAGAAATGCTAGAAATAGTAGCATGTTTTGTGTTTTCACCGTGACTTAATATGAGTCTATAGTGTGGCATGATTTACCACAAAGCCAAGACATGCTTATATGATCTTAACAGAACTGTCTCACTGCACCCTGAATTGTGCAGACCATCATTCCAGAGTTTTGAAAGCACAGTTGCCTGTCTCAAACGGTGTCTAGGTAAAAGGAAGCTTAGTTGTGGCCATGGATTGAACGATGGTGACCAGAGGTGGCACAGAGTATAGTCAGAAAAGAATACAGAGACAGAATAAAACCAGAAAAGCTTTATATCTTTTGTGGGGGGGGAGAAGGTAGAAGATTTTTTTTAGGCGTGCATAGTCAGAGCTCTTTTTTACCAGTTTTTAAAAGATGCTTCCTTGAGGGGTGCCTGAGCCCTTGAGGGGCTCAGTTGGTTAAGAGTCCAACTCTTGATTTCAGCTCAAGTCATGATCTCACAGTTCCTGGGTTCGAGCCCCATGGCAGACTGTACTAACAGCACGGACCTTGCTTGGGATCTTCTCTCTCCCTCTCTCTCTGCCCCTTCCCGACTCACACGCTCTCTCTCTCTTTCAAAATAAATCAACTTTAAAAAATAAATAAATAAAAATAAAAGATGCTCCCTTGAACACAGCAGAAAATATAAAAGGACAGCCTTTCTCAGGCAGTCTCCACCTCAGGTTCATCCTGCCTTGCGAGTGGAAAATAGTACTCCTTCCTCTGGGTAGATACATTCCTACTATAGAACACCTGAGGAGCTGGGGTTCAGCCTTCCACTGTTCTCTTGGCCACGTGCCTTTGGCAAGGGAGCAAACTGCACGCTTCTACACGGCTCATGTGTAGGCAACTGTTCCGAGAAGTCCACGGAAAAAAAAGGACAGAAGACGGCAATGAGAAGACGTTTGGCATTTATGTGGCTTAATCCTGCCGTTTCATTGGACAGGTACCAAGCACTGGGGGCACATTCCTTCCCACCCATTTCCATGTAGAACCATTTCCATTTGTGAATCACTCTAGGCCTCCTTCTGGCCCGGCGCGCACACTTGCAGCCCATTTCACAAGTGAGTAAGCAGACCCGCATACAGGGTGGGAGCCATTGTGCATCTCAGAGTGTACATTAAGATGTAGATGAGGCGGTGGCGTCTGGGGGGCTCAGTCGGTTGAGTGTCAGACTCTTGGTTTCCGCTCGGTCACAATCTCACAGTTGGTGGGATCGAGCCGTCAGGCTGTACGTGGTGCCTGCTTGGGATTCGCTTTCTCCCTCTCTCTCTGCCCCTCCCCCGATCGCGCGCGCGCGCGCGCTCTCTCTCAAAATAAATAAACATTAAAAATAAAGGTGAATATGAGGCAGATGGAGTATCTCATGGTGAAGAGAAGGAATGAAAGTGTGATGTGAAAAAAAAAAATGGAAGAAGCCTGACGCTCAATGATTGTGAAGTTAATCTACGCTGGATTTACAAACCACTCAATCTGGCTGTGTGTTAAAATCACCCTAAGTGTTTGTTGACGGTAGAGATTTTTGGTCTCCCCACCCAGTAATTCATATGAAATAGATCTGAAATGGGAAGCTAAAATCTGTATCTTTATCAAACATTTAAGGCAGTTTAATGCAGACCGGCTTTGAGGACTCCGCAAAATCACCGCTTTCCGCGTACCATCCCTTGCTTACCAAACTAGAATGGCTTCCATCTTCACACTCTGTTAAATATGAAACCCTCTCCCTAGCTTAAAGACTTTTCCTAGTTTGGTGTCCCATGACGCAGCTAACCTTACCTCAGAGCACTTTCCAGCACAGACCTCGTTGCAAGCAGAAGGCCTCCTCAGTATCCAGCTAGGCCCCCTTCCTCCACACATATCAAACTTCCTCATATTCCTTCAATTCCAGTTTAATTAACACCTCTTGTCCACAGACACCTCCAGCTAGCATCGCCCTGAAGCTCTCTGCTTTCTCCAGACTTACTATATTTACGGCCTGTGTCTTAGCATTTACTTTTTTTTTTAATGTTTATTTATTTTTCAGAGAGAGAGAGACACAGAGCATGAGCAAGGGAGGGGCAGAGAGAGAGAGAGGGAGACACAGAATCCAAAGTAGGCTCCAGGCTCTGAGCCCGATGCAGGGCTCCAACTCATGAGCCGTGACACCATGACCTGAGCCCAAGTCGGCTGTTTAAGCGACTGAGCCACCCAGGTGCCCCAGCACTTATGTTTTAAATATACACTGTTGTTTGCTGCCTTCTGGGTCCTGGGTGTTAGTCTCATCTACAAAATCAGTTTGTAAGATACTTCTTTGTATACACCCCACTTGCTACCATGCCCATGGGTCTGTAATAGGTATTCATAAGTCAACATAGCAACAGAGAAAGGAAGAAGAAAAGAGAGTATGTTTTGGCAAATGTAACTAAAAAGTCAGGCACATCAGCTCTGCTTTCCACCTCAGTACACAGAGAGCTCTTCTTTTCCAATTGTTGCAGCTGAAGCCCCCTATCTCACCCTCATTGGCCAGGTTGGGTACATGTCTGTTACTAGAGCAAGGGGTGAAATTAGCCCCACCCAAACCACAAGGAATGATGTGAAGAAGGGTGATTGCTCAAAGGAATATTGAGTGGCTGTTACCAAGAGCTAAGGGGAACTAGTCACTGGGGAGGGGAAAATAACAGATATCTGTATCTCCAGGGAAAATGTCTAGGTCACAGAAGAAATGAAAACTCAGAAGTGTGTCAAGAAGTAAATCCTTCAAAAGAGACTGGATAGGAAAGGGGAAGAAAAATAAGAAATGTGGAGTTTTAGAGAGCTTGAGTTTGAAATCATAGGTGCTTGATGAATAGCGTGGGTAAAGAAACATTTCTCTGATATATGCCTCCCATTATAAACCACAAAGAGAGCATCTAGTTGAGGGAAATTCGGGAGGCTAAATATGAGAAAGCTACCAAAACTGGCTGGAATTTCTAGAATTAGACTCCAGATCACAATAACTTTACCCCCACATGGTCCAGAGGGGCAACTAGAGTCTCTGCTAGCCAGACACGTCAGGACTGGTTAGAACTTGGAAAGTAGAGGCGAATATAAACCTGATGTATTAATCCAATATTAACTACAGGGTACATCGTACAACTAAGTATGATGAACTTCTCTAACATTACTCGGGTAAAAAATATCTTACTTGGATGCAACTAACATTTGACCAGAGCTTCGATGTAATATTCACTGGTGTTCAACCCCACTGATAGATAGGCTTATATGGACGGAATACCAGAAAAGTCTCTTGCATTAACCAGTAGAGCAACTTGTATTTTTTTTGGACAAAGGCTAAATATATTTTAATTACACTAGATGAAAGTAAAAGCTAAATCTCGATATCTTCAGGACTCGGTCTTTTTCATGTTTACATGTTGCTTTAAATCTGTGAAATAATAGGCCTAATTCTCCAAAGTGGGTTGGAAAATATCTTGCATATGGTACCTATTCAAGGCGGGTCAAGATGGCCATTTAGCTGACCCTCACATTCATGAAGGATCTCAGATTTAGGTTTTTTGACGTTGTTTTCGCATAAGGTTACACAAATATTCCCAGAGACAAACTGCTAAGATTGAAAGAAATCAATGCTCTTCACAGAACTTTAAGTGCCCATGCCATTATCAGAGCACACAATTCACTGTGTATTGTAAGTTAACACGTTTGCCAAGAATCTACAACTATTATTTTATAAATTGCCTGATTAGGTTATCTTGAATTTGAGTAGTTAAAAGTATTGTTAAATGTGAACTTTTACTTAGAACAAAAACTTTATAGAGGTATGATTGACTTACAAAAGGCTGTACATACTTAATGTACACAACTTGATGAGTTTGGAGATAAGTATATACCTGGGAAACCGTCACCACAATCTGTGCCATAAACATATTGATAACCTCCAAAAGTTTCTTCTTTCCCTCCTTTATTTTTTTCATTTGTGTGTGTGAGAAAACCAATTAATATGAGATCTACTCTCTCAGTGAATGTTTACATATACAACACGGTATATTATTAAATATAGGCACTATGTTGTGGAGTAGGTCTCTAGGATTTGTTCGTCTTGTGTAACTGAAACTTTAAACCCTTTGACCATCCCCTCCTGTTTATCTCTCCCCCAGCCCTTGGCAACCACCGTTCTGCTCTCTGTTTCTGTGAGTTTGGGGCTATTTTCCATTCTTCATATAATCGGAGTCATATAGTATTTGTTCTATTGTATCTGGCTTATTTCACCTAGCAAATGTCCTCCAGGTCCATCCATGTTGTTGAAAATGGGATTTCTGTCTTTTTTTAGGGTTGAATAATATCCCATTGTATGTAAATACTACACTTTCTTTATACATTCTTCCATCGATGAACATTTATGTTGTTTCCATGTCTTGGCTATTGTAAACTTTTAATATCTTCTTTAATGATTGTAATTCAATGTTGGCTTTTCTTAAATTTTTTGTATTCAGTGTCTTCTGACCCCGGTCCCATAAATGACGTTAAAGAGGTCATACTTACATACAGCAAGAGAGAAAAGCTCTTTGCAGATTGGCTCAAGAAGAAGGCAATATGTCATCAGAACATCTGCCCCCATGGCACAGCTAAGCACCTATGTTGTATTTGTGCAAGCTGCCCCACTGTGTCTTTTTGGAAGGTAGCAGGGCCTTTCCTAGGGCTAATGCTGGAACCTGATTGGGAGGGTTAACAGACAAGTGCAGAAGAGAAGGTAAGAAGGGGGAAAACACCTCTGGGTTCCTTCCTTGCCTGCAGCTATGATGCTAAAAGCATACATTTCTTAGAAAATCCCTGTCTCTAAATATGACACTTACAATATTCATGTGCCATGGGTTTTCTGGAACAATCTTAATTTCAAATATTATATTATGTTTCTGAATCTAAAATTCAATTTGTGTGTGTGCGTGTGTGTGATCTTATGCAGAAATAAGAGGAGTAAAAAAGAGAAAAAAAGGTTTTTTTCCTTCTTACAGTTTCAGAGGACATCTGGAGGTAGGATCTGGAGCTAGAGGGGGGAAAAGGACAAATATATTATGTCCATTCCCTCTTACAGATCATGGTATGAAAGGTGGAATTTCTCGGTGAACCTTGAAGAGTCAGGGGCAAGGGAAATCTCTTATTTATACACATATGAGCTGAAATGGCTTGGCAGTATATACATAGTTTCACTTTGATAGCAGAATAACCTTTCAAGAATTCTGAAATATAAATAAGAAATCAAATAAAAATGATATAGCTCCCATTAAAGAAAAGCAAAGTGTGCAGCAATGTAACACAAAGCGTGGCTTCTAAGGGCCTAGTGACAAATCACTTGAGCCTTGCTCTTAAGAATTATCTCATATCTGGAGCCCCACACCAGAATTATACATTATATTGCACATTTATTTCTCAGTTAGGATAATGCGGGGTTGATCTCTCTGAAACAGCTGTCCATTTTGTGCCTTCATGTTTTAATGCATCTTCAGGACACAGCCAACCAGCCAGCTTAAATCTTCCATTGGCAGGACAGCATCATAACTTAGTTTAACATTTCCTCTGGTGATTTTTTTCCTCTGCAGTTGATGTACATGTCAAATAAAGTCTGTCAAAGCTCTTTCTCATAACATAAATTCCAGATGTTTTTGGCTTCCCAAAAGGAAGATGTAATAGGTTTGCTTTTACTAATACACTTAGATAATGAAAATAGAAGTATGGCTATAAAGTCCTTTTATATGCTTTTCATGTTGAAGTATGTAAGCCATAATATGTGTTCCTGTTCTTCCTAAATGAGGTCTATATGCAGGGGGGAAAAAGAGATTTAAAGTGGAAAGAAAATGGAGGTGGTATTAGGCCAAGCTAAAACATAGCTACTTTTGATGAAGAAAAATCAAAAAGATAAAATATACTGTGACTTTACACTTTACATTGTCTTCATTAATTCTATATTCAGGAGTCATTTATTAGGAATCTATTGTGTACTCAGCACTGTGTGGTAAACGAAAGGCAGAGCAAACCTTCTCCAGCAGGAGACAAGGCTTTTATCGTGGAAACATCAGTGACGTAGTCAAAGACAATATCTAAGTGACTGTAAGGTAGGCATCACTAATTAAAAACGTAAGCAATTTCTTTAAAAAATCAGCTGAAAGGAATAATCACTTGGTGTGGGGTTAATCTTGGGAAATACTAAGGCAGATATAGTCCAATATGTGGACCTCAGCCTAGCCAAGCGGTGTCAGCATCACAGGGGAACTTGTTAGAAATGAACATTTTCAGACTCACCCCAGAGCTACCGTCAGAAACTTTAGGGCTAGAGCCCAACAATCTGATTTTTACTATGCCCTCAAGGTGATTCTGACGCCCTCCAGGACTGCTCCAGGGAAATGCTCCAGGTGAGGGACAGTCACTCACTCACCGTCGTCAGCGATCAGACACCCTTAAGTTCCAGGTGGCAAGGTATGTCTGGTGTGTCTAAAAAAACAGGGTCTTCCCCAGAATTCTTCCCAGAAAAACTTTAAAGCCAAAGTCCTGTCATTTAAATCTTCTGTCCTCTAGCAGAGCTATGAGGAAAAATCCACTTCAGGCAAGGTCAACATAGAATATTTTACCTTTCCCTCACCAGAAAGTCATGAAACCGAGAACCATGTTGCTTTCTGCTGCTACAGGATTCTAATCAGAGGCTGATGTAAGTAGAAACTGACCCAACTGTAGCTTTTAGTCTCTCTGGGAAGGAGTTCCAGACAGCCCGTGGTGTGTTTACTAAATTCCTATGGGCTGTTTCAAAATGTGTCGCATTCGCAGCCCCCGCCGGGAGTCCGACGTGGAAGTTGCTGGCGGACCGGACTTCCAAGGAAACCGCTTCCGAGCCGGAGCCGGAGGCCGAGGCTTGCAGAGGTGGCGGTGCCGAGGCTCGAATAGGAGTCGCTGCCGAGGCCGGGGCCTGTCTCTAACCACCAACAAGGGCGGACAGGCGGTTCATCATGGGTGGCTTTTTCTCAAGTATTTTTTCCAGTCTGTTTGGAACCCGGGAAATGAGGATTTTAATTTTGGGATTAGATGGAGCAGGAAAAACTACAATTTTGTACAGATTACAGGTTGGAGAAGTCGTTACTACGATTCCTACTATTGGATTTAATGTTGAGACAGTAACATACAAAAACCTTAAATTCCAAGTCTGGGATTTGGGAGGACAGACAAGTATCAGGCCATACTGGAGATGTTACTATTCAAACACAGATGCAGTCATTTATGTGGTAGACAGTTGTGACCGAGACCGAATTGGCATTTCCAAATCAGAGTTAGTTGCCATGTTGGAGGAAGAAGAGCTGAGAAAAGCCATTTTGGTGGTGTTTGCAAATAAGCAGGACATGGAGCAGGCCATGACTCCCTCAGAGATGGCAAATTCACTTGGGTTACCTGCATTGAAGGACCGAAAATGGCAAATATTCAAAACTTCAGCAACCAAAGGCACTGGCCTTGATGAGGCAATGGAATGGTTAGTTGAAACATTAAAGAGCAGACAGTAATTCAGCCACTTCCATTCCTCTGAAATGAAAACTACATCACGTATCCCTTTGGAAACAGTTAAGTGTGCTTCGTGCTACTAAATGTTAAAACTCTGTGATTGTTGGCATATACTGAACTGACTGCAAAAAAAAAAAATGTGTCGCATTCAAATCATGTGGACTTTGACCTAAAAGGGGAATCTCTCTGTCTCTCTGCCTCTCTCTATAAAACCCACTCGCATTCTCCTTCATTTCTTCTTTCAGTTTTAGGATATATTATTTAAAACTCAAACTGAATTTCTACATGTCTGAAGCTTTATGCATTCTAAGTATTCTGGTTTGTTTTTTACTGGGTTTGGGCTATTACAAAATGATCTTTCAACCTGACTTTTTTTTCAGTTTTCTTAGAGGGCGATATATGCTATGAAATATAAAAAGTTTCTCATTTACTTTATCTTTGCTCTTTGGATGTCTTGAGTGTATGATCTACCTTTGGTTTCGGCAAGTGGTTTTCAGTCAGGAACAACTTTTGTTCCCCAGGGACACTGGCAATGTCTGGAAACATTTTTTAGGTGTTACAACTGGGCGGGGCGGGGGTCGTTGGGTAGTGCCCCTGGCATCTAGTGGGTAGAGGCCAACGGTGTTGCTAAGCAGCCAACAATACATTGGGCAATGTCCAATTCTCTGTCCAAAATGTCAGTTGTATTATGGAGGTAGAGGAACTGTTTTCCTTGCATCCCACTCTGTATAAAAGAGAAAGCCGAATGGAACAAAACAAAGCAAAACAAACAAACAAAAACATGTGGCAGGATTTAGCAATGCAAGTGTTCCTGAATGTGTAGGGGTTCCTTTATGAGACCAATGTTGGTTTCATTGTGCCTAACAACCTCTCTTTTAAAATGAAAATCCTCTCTCTTATTTAAAAAAAAGGGCGGGGGGGGGGCAGAAAATTACCATCAGACAATTGTGGAAATATTTGGCAGTAGAATTTCTTAGTCATAGAGCCATGGGGTTCCCAGAATTTTTCAATTATAAACTCCTTCAGGTTCTTCTAAGCCATCACCAACACCAACAGCAACACCAACACCTTATAGATTGAGAACATAGGTGAAACGTCTGGTTAAAACTTGCTGGCCCTGGAGGTGGGCTCATTCAGATCTCTCCTTTACTCTCTGCTTCCTTCCTGCACTCTCCAATTTCTCTCTTCTTGCCATGATATCCTTCTTATTTCCCCTCCAGCTCACTCTAGTTGTCTCTTTTCCCATGCCTCTCCTCTCTTCTGTCTCTCCTCTTCACCCGGCCTCCAAAACTCTCTCCTTCCCTTTTCCTTCTCCTGAGCTCCTTGCTGTGTGTACTTCTATACATGTGTGTAGATCTGGATTTGTGTAGTGTGAAAAGAGTACACTCTTTGTGTAAAGTGGCACACACTCGTAATCACTCAGAAACTAAAATCACTCTACTCTAGTTCTGGTTCTGGCTTTGAAAACTCTCCATTTGCTCTCTTGCTCCAAATGCACTGTCCTGGTCTTGTACCTGGAAAAAAAGAAAATCAGAGCCTAGCGTGAAAAGAACCTCGTACTCCCATTTAGGGAAAAAAAAAAAAAATCAGGAGGTGAGTGCTTCTCCCTGTGTTCTCCTTATTCTAATCCCCGGGCTAAGAAAAAGGGTTTTAGATTAAAAGGAAATTAGCTGCTCATTTGTTATTTGTCAGTAACAGTGAAGAGGAAGTTTGTGCGTGCCAGACATCTACTGATGACAATCAGTTAAATGTTCAAGCAAAATAATTAACTTCCATTTGTTTGGCTGTCTAATTTCTTCTTTATTATGTCCCAGCTAAGTTCCATCCAGGTTTGTCTTTTTGTTTTGCTTTGTTTTGTTTTTGATGCACTATGCTGCATGAATATTTAGGAGTATGCAAAGCCAAACACTGATAAAGATCAACAATTATTTAATTACAATTATATTATATTGCATGGCACATGTTATGTTTGCATTGAGTTGTGTAATTGGACACACCACATTTCATATTTTCCATTGCTATATAGCATGCTGTTCACTACAAAGAATTGTCCAATCTGCCATGTTCTCAATATTAATATTGACTATACTGGCTTGTATTTGCTTGGGTCATGAAGATTTAATAATTTAACAATAGGTCATTGGAGCTCTGTTGTGTCATCAAATAATTATAGAATTTATGTTTTATCAGTGGCAAAACCACTGTAGTATTCTAAATTCCACTTATTGTCCTTTAGCTTAATGCTTACTGTTACCCTTTCTCGACATGTTTTCCCATCATGAAAATTAACCCACTCTATATCTTTCTGGAAAGAAAATAAACTGCTCCCTTGCCAAGCCGTTCATTATGCTGCTGCTTCCCTTCATGAATTGTGATCTAACAGTAGCCCAGCAAAAAGCCCAAGCTTTTGAAGTGTTGTGCTAATTTGATTAATACGTAGTTACATCCTGTTATGATGCACTTTGCCTTATGCATTTTAAATGGAAAATGCCGAGTGGATTACATCGGTGTTAAAAACACAGCATACTAAATGAACAGTACTGAAAGCAGTCTATAATAACAAACTCCACAACCACTTTAAACACGCAGAAGGTTATTGTTTGCAGGTTAATGATAATTATATGAAAATACATGTTTTTACAACAATGAAGATGTCAATAAAAATACTGGTGAGGTTAATACAGCTGTGCTTAAAAATATTTATTCTGCCAGTAATTTAAAAATAATTCTATAAGTATCCTGACATCATCATCGAAATTATGTGTGTATGCATCTCTACATGTATGTAAGCAGTTTGTGAATTCTTTGGATAAAAATCGCTGAAGTCAATCTTAAAATACGTAGGGAATCAAAGAGTAAGAGACCTCTTTCTTAAAAAGAGATACATGTTTTCACGCTTATTACTGAAAGGAAACTAGCAAATTGCCAGGGTTCCTAGAAATGATAGAGTTACTTTTGTGTGGATCTTACTGACATTCAGTGGCTGAGGGAGAATGATGGAAGGAAGAGAATGAATCCTATGACCAGATGAGTCCACAGTTCTTCATATTGTGTCAACCTGACTTTCATCCCTACTGGCATTATAAAGTATTGTGACACTGCATTCTGAAAATCTACCTAAAATGCATGCTAATCAACTTAAGAAGGCATGCACATTATCCTGGTCATATGGTAAGAAGTTGAGCAGGATCTTCTATCCCTATTTTTGGAGACACTTGCTCAACTATTTCTCCACTTGGAACATACATTTCTCTAGCTACAAAATATTTTCCCCCTTCCATTTAACTTTTTACCATGATTAATAGTGGTTAATAACAGTTTACAGTGGCTTTAAATGGCCTAATTTCCTTCAGAACTTTCACTCAGACTTTTTCAGCTTCCATGCCAACCATACTGAATTCTGCACCCAAATCTATTGAATAAACACTTTGGTTGTTGGTTAAAACTCATGACTGTGCTCTGTGGGTCAGATGGTCCTCAAGAGCTGAAGAAAGGCAGCAAACACTTTCATGCTATCTCACCAAATTTGTTATCTAGCAATCACTGTATGTCCACTTCTGTTTATCACCAAGAATCAGTTCAGAAAAGAGCACATCAGAAGCCACCCTTTTCTCAAATATAAAAATATTCACTGTTACTTAAACCTAAAATCTGACTAGAAGAAAACTTCTTATCAGTGTACTTTTTCTTATTTGTAGAATCTGAAAAGTCATACACAAAAGAATCTTTGAGGTAATAAACACTTCTACTACTTTTGAAGTCGAAGCAAACTATCTTCTCCACACTCAACTGTAGAATATTTGAGATTGAAACAAAGAGGCAGCATAGAACAGTAAAGTTTCTAGGGAGACATTAAGTTTCTATGTTCACTTTTCTTATTAATCAGTTCGGTGGCTGCGGGGAAAGATGTAATCTTCCTAGACTTCAGACTCATCATTTTAATGGCTACTCATTAAAATATAATTTGTAATGCTCTTTCCGTATTTTTGATTACTGTTCACAATAAGAGATACATTTACATGGTGACCCAGAACACACACACACACCACATACAACGAAAGGGAGAGTTTCATGAAACAGTACTTGCTCTTACAATATGCGATGATTATCAGTAATTTCTATGTTATTCTTTTTTTTTTAATTCTTGTTATGAACATTATGTTTTGTTCTTGGTGTTTCAAAAACCCTGGCCCTCTCTACCTCCTCCAATGGATTATGTGAATATGTTTTTGTGGACTCTGATAATACATTTGTTCATTCTTGCCATGAATAGTATTATACTCCCTCTATTATCTTTTGGTTTGGGATGGGTTTTCTATTTCTAGTTAAAATGTATCTGTTTTGGCATTATAACTTCTTGGTCAAGACTAACAATCATTGTTCTGCATTCACATTGTATCATTTCTTTATATAGCATTGGTATATTACATTATGGGTTTTTAAAATATTCCTTTTGAGGGGCGCCTGGGTGGCGCAGTCGGTTAAGCGTCCGACTTCAGCCAGGTCACGATCTCGCGGTCCGTGAGTTCGAGCCCTCCGTCAGGCTCTGGGCTGATGGCTCGGAGCCTGGAGACTGTTTCCGATTCTGTGTCTCCCTCTCTCTCTGCCCCTCCCCCATTCATGCTCTGTCTCTCTCTGTCCCCAAAATAAATAAACGTTGAAAAAAAAAATTTAAAATATTCCTTTTGAAATGTCAAAAATTGTTAGAAGTATTGTAAATTGTTGGTATAATGAAAAAATTATTTCACCTAATAATCCATAGAAAAATAAATGACTTATCTGTCATTTATCTTATTTGTCACTTATCTGTGATACCCTAAGGATTTAGTATTTGGCAACCACAGATCAATATGAGTCCAATCTCTTTGACACATTCTTCCTCAAGAAAGACCAGATACAACATATTAGTTCCAACTATTGACTATTCATTTACTGTAAGTGATGAGATTTGACACAGCTTAGCATGATACTTGACCCCCCCCCCCAAGTCTAAGAAGGACTATAGCTAATTCTCTCAATAATGTAGAAGGAGGAAAGAAAAAAGAAAAAGGAATAATTCTAAGGGCTGATTTGAAAGTGTCGATATGGTAAGAACAAACTAGATGCGGGTGTGAAGCATTCAGCTCACCTAATTCATGAAGACACAACTTCTGTAGTGTTATATGTTCTTGACATTGTCCCACCTGTTTTGTTGGGACATAATGGATCTAATAGACTGAGTATCTTCATGCTCTCCCATTTGCCATCTCCTCTATAAAATATGAAATCTTTTCAGCATGAAACATCACATAGTACAGTGCCTTATACATAATAAGTGTTCAGTAAGTATTTTTTAATTAGATATGATTTATCTCCCAAGTGTGCTCTCAAACACTAAATGTCATCACTTTTGCTCATGCCAAACCATCTCTAAAATTTTCTCTGAACTAGTAAAAAATCACCCTAACGCTGTTTATGAATGCTTATAAATTTCCTGGATTATCTGGTGTAAAGAGGAGGAAATGGATTCAAACCAAATTATCTATAATTTAACATTTCTGCCATTTCCTGTCCCTGCCAACGCCACCCAAGCCATAGCTGCTTCCTAAAACCAGAGCTTAAGTCTATGAGTCTCCTACTTCATTGTAAATTAGCATTATAATGAAATTTGAGTGAGAGTTAATACTGATCTAGAATTTTACTGCCTGGAAGGACTGCTCAGTTCTTTCACCTTGGTGCTATCCAGTAGAAACATAATGTAAGCTACTTTTAATTTTCCACTAGCCCAATTTGGTACAACTGAGAAGTTATATTTGAAATTAATTTTAGCAATACTTTGGTTGGTCCAATATATTCAAAATATTATGTTGTCAAATGTAATCAACATGAAATTAATAATCGGGTACTTTGCTTTCTTTTTTTTTATTAACTAAGTCTTCAAAATGCAGTGTGCGCAGCTCAGCTTGAACTAGCCACCTTCAAAAGGCTCACATTTGGCTAGGGGCTACCATTTTGGACAATGCAGCTGTAGACTATTCTAGTGATGACTTTGGAGGTGAACCAGGACTGATCTCCTCAGATAGAGGTATTATTTTAAATCTTCAAAGTTTAAAAGCAAACTCTGGGTTAGTTATTGAAAGACAGAGAGCCCTTGTCAACATTAGGAGATTATGTCCCATTCCTCACACACTCATACATCCTTTCCAAATTTCCTATTGATTACTTCCCCAACATGAAAGAGGCAGGAAATAGGAATATCCTTTCATGGATGTGGTTGCCATCTTGACTGGTGTGGTTAGCACTAAATCCATTAGCATTAATACTCCCCATAAGAAGCTTTGGATAAGTAGCTTTAAAACTCTGGATGTTCAACAAAGAAATAGATTTTCTTGGGAGAGAGTGAATTTGTTAGGAGAGAAGACAGGAAGGGGGCAGATGTGCTGAGTCACAGTACACAAAACTGATCCTGAAAAAAATATAGGGATCCAAGGTTAATTGAAGTAATTGCCAGAGTTTGTGATCCCTGCCTTCCTATTGGCATCATTTTCTTTTTTCCATGCTTCCTGCCTCTCTTAGACCCATTCAGCATATGGGCATCCATTGACGCTTGATGGGCCATGTCTGAGCCAGGTGCAGTGAATGTATCCAAGGTTATAGTAACTAGATTCTTAGCTTGCCAAGGTGGTCCCCAAGGATGAAATCTGTATGGATCCCATAAAGCAGTGCTTCTCAAATTTCAGTGTGTATAAGAATGACCTGAGAAATCTTGTTAAAATGCAGATTCTGATTCTGGAAGTTTGGGGCAGGGCCAGAGATTCAATCTCCCAGATGTTGCAGATGCTTTTGTACTGGGGCCACACATTGAGTAGCAAGGTCCTGTTATCAGTGGTTCGTAGCCCTCTCTGTAATGTAAAGTTACCCACATAGCTTTTTAAAAATCACCAACTCTCCTCCCCAAATCAATGAAATCAGAATGGGTGGGGAGGAGGTGAAGTGAGTGTAGCAAGTAATAAAACTTTGTAAAAGCTCCTTAGGTGATTAAAATGTGCAGCTACGTTGATCTATCCTGATGCTAGTGAAATCAAATGACCCTCACTTATCTGCTCCATTCCACCAGCTGCCAAGTCCTCATACCAAGCTGCAAAATCCCTCCTCCCACTCTCTGGTACTCTGTCAGCGCCACATCCAGTTTCTCATTCCCTTTTACATCAGTCCTCTCCTTCTCTTTGCCTTTTAGTTCAATTCAACCACATAAGTCTTGATTAATTGCCTGACAAGTACTGTAGGAGAGTCAGAAGAACCAAAATCCCTACATTCAAGGAAATTTGGATCTTACTGAGAGAGTTTAGGAAATTAATGTAAAGTACCACAACTCATCATACTCAAATTCTACCCAGAATAATGTTGATTTCTAGGAAGTAGAGGCCCTGGCTAGGTTTGTCAGGAAAAGCTTTTTAAATTGGATGGAACTCTAGGTCAGAAAGGACCTCCGAGCCCCAATACTGAGTGCTCAGTTGAACCACCACCAGGAAAGCTTAATGATCAAAGAAGAGCTTTTAAGATCTGGTCTGGGTAATTGAAGATGGGGGTGGGGAGCTTGAAACATAGTTGCTAGAGGGGAAAAGGAAGAAGGATGAGGGGTAAATGTTGCTATGACTTATTGGGAACATCTCCATGACCTGAAAAACTAGTAAGACCAATCACAGAAGGGACACACTGAGAAGTGAGAGTTGACCTGGGGTAGAAACAGGGTGAGTTTTGATTTGAACATGGCCGACTTGCAGTGACCTCCAAGAGAAAATACCCTGAATACTTTTGAGTAGGTGAGATTTCATGGAAGATATCTTGAAGGTAAAGGATGCCCTGACCCCAAAACTCCAAGCAAGGAATGTGGATGATTCGGAAATACAGACACTATGTAAAATTAAAAAACGAAACAAAACATGGAATCCTTGGATCCTGTCTTTTTCCTCCATAAGATGTAAATGAACCTAGTCTATTGATTCATCTACCTTTCCAAAAATTCAAATTTAAAGGATTCTATGATAATTTCTACTTGGATTCTCCTAGATACAATACTGGGTACATCTGGCCAATGTAAGCTAAGAGTGTTCACCCTCAGGAGGAATTTTTGGCCGTTTCAGGGGCTTTCAGTGGCCTTGCTTTTTTAACTAAGTGAACTCAGCCTGTAATTCCCATTTTTCAGCTGTGGTTCTACACTCTGTTATCTTAAACCGATGGCCACCATCCAGCAGGGCACTTTGATTGTTGGATAAATGTAGCCACTAGGGTTTTTCAATCCCCAGACTAGTATAATTATTTATATATTCACTCATTCTTTCATTTGACAGGTTTAAATGTTTTGGACTAACACTGCCTTTCTTTCAATAGTGGGTGGAAAAATGTATAAGCACAAAACATCTTCTTCAGTAGAGAGAAGGGGGATTTGGTGGATGCCAACATATAATCAGACCATTTCTCTTCCTATATCTCTAGCTGAGTTATCTTATTTTTCTTAGCGTTCATTATAGCATTTACCTGTTAATACTTACCAGCAATAATCTGGCTTAAAACCAGGAATTGCTAGAGGGAGAAGAGAAGTAAAATATCTCCCTCTAACCAGTCTGGTTTTGTGGCCCCAGTACCACAACTACATAGTAATAGGAGTATACGGTGTTTAATAGACAATGGTTAAAATTTCAAAAATCCTAATTTTCAGCCATTATTGGTCCTCCCTGTATTTGAAATCATGCCCACCAGCACACTGTGCTAGTAGAAAATCAATGCCTCCTGAGTATTTCTGTTTTTATACTCTAAAGAATATTTATATGATAGAATTGCTTGTTCTTCAAAGAAAACAAACATAATTTTAAAAAGAAAGTGTGTAAATATTGAAAAATACAGAAAAGTAATGTGAGTAAAACACCTTCAGGTATATGATAGCAGCTGATACTGAATTTTTTTGCCAATGACATAAAATTGCAGAAATTACCCAAAGCACTGTGGGAGAAGCAGACTGTTAATCAAATATGTCAATGTATCTGCGTGGCTGATAGCTAACAAGTAAGTACTGACCTAAATTTTACCGGAGAGCATTTTAAAAGCATTAAGCATATGCTGTTTACTTAGTTGATGCAATAAATATAAACATGCTTTGAGTTCACAGTAAATCCAAAGTACAGACTTTAAATAATTCTAACATTTTAAATCAAATTGATTAATCACTAAAATACATTAGAAGAACCCGTTTCAGCAAATTTTTTGTGAAAAAGGTCTTTTAGTCAAATTCAGTTCCTCCATTTCTATCCACTGCATGTGTAATTCATGAACCTTTAAACAGTATGAGATTATAGATAGCTAAACTGACATTGGTACTTTCACTTAGCAGCTGAATAATCGGCACGCTCTAAGCTTTTTAAATGGCAAAGTAATCATTGCTTTGAATTCATCTTGTGATGTCATTGCCACTAACAACTGACATAATAAATTTGAAGTATATGAAAGCTTGAAAAGAATATTAGAAATATGTCTCATTTTAAATACATAACAATTAAATGATGTACAATAAGAAGTATGTTCTGATCCATCTATTAATGAAATGCTCTTTAAAATTGTGATGTATCATTGCCATTTGTGTATGCCTGAGCTTGCAAAGATTTTCATTTAAATGTGTTGTGCTTTCTGTTCAGAGTCAGAAAGAGCAACGTTAATAAATGGGTAATGAGCATGTGTACAGAAGTGTAAATGAATTTGTGCTAATGAACGTGTATACAAGAGATAGCTACACGTGCAACCCATGGAAGGAACACAAAAGAAATACACAATATTTGTATTACAGAGGCCAAAGTCATAGATGTCGTATTCACACACTGAAAGGGATAATAGACATTAATTATTCCATGCTTAAATAATTTGAACTAGTTAGCCATGGACCTTTTGCTCTTGAAAGTGTGATGCGTGTGTGTGTGTGTGCGTGTAATTTGGACACTGAGCATTTTCATGGATGGGACTCTTTTTACTAATAAAATGGGGCCACCCATGTAGTTAGCTAGCCTACTTTAAGTGAATCCATTTATGTCTGCTATGAAGATGGGCAATATTCAGCCATTTGGAAGAGAAATAGAATAGTTCTATTTCCATTATCATTGGAGGTATTTGGTAGACACAGCATGGTGTACTTACTTCTTTCCCACCCACATGGACCCCAGTAGGGCATGTTTGCACAGTATTTCCTCTGCTGGTCCAGGTTCCCATTAACAAATAAGTAGACCACCAGACTTGTTTTATCTATGTTTTTTATGTGTCATGGTAACCAGAGTATTGTGGGGATCAGAAATAATATTTTAAAGAAAAGTTTAAAGATGTTTTTACATGATGAGAAAATTAATCTCTGGCATGTTCTGTTATCCCATTATTTCAAACATTTTAAGCAAATTAGACCAATTGGTAAAATCGTATAAACAATTAAGCCAAAATAGTCATACAGGATTATGTTTCCTCTAAGAAAAACAAGAACAACTCTCAGAGATAAAGCTGAACCATAGATAGTCTTTTATTGTCTAAATTCTTACTCCAGGGGCACCTGGGTGGCTCAGTCAGTTGAGCGTTCGACTTCAGCTCAGGTCATGATCTCGCGGTCTATGAGTTCGAGCCCCGCATGGGACTCTGTGCTGACAGCTGGGAGCCTGGAGCCTGCTTTGCATTCTGTGTCTCCCTCTCTCTCTGCCCCTCCCCTGCTCATGCTCTGTCTCTCTCTGTCTCAAAAATAAATAAAAACGTTTAAAAAAAAATAAATTCTTACTCCAGAGCTAATACTTCAGATCTTATACCAACTTTATATTCAAAAGACATTCTCCTATAATCCAGAAATCTTGTCCATCTTCCTTCCCCCAATCATCACACACTTTGACTTTCCAAATTTTTGACATAAAATGTAAAAGAATTGGAACCTTTTTTTTTTTTTTTTAATAGACTGAGAAGGTAAACTTCCATCTACCTGAAACTCATCCTAGAATCCTAGCTACTTGGAAATCAAGCTTAAGTTAATTAGGAAGCATCTTTTAAAGTCAAATAATCCTCATTTTGGACAGAATTTTCTTCTATGGATTCAGTAGAATCCAGTTTAAAATTCTTCAGTCATTCCCCAAAGTGATGTCCAAATCCATCCCTCTCATTTTCAGTCCTATGATTCTTATCTCCCACTACTGCCCTACATGGACCCCCCCCCCCCATCCATCATGCACACACCATACCTAACTGAATTAATTCTCTTACTGTTCCTGGTCATTCTGCCAGAGTACCGCCGACTCCAACTTTACTTAACACAAATCTCCTTCACCAAAACTCCCACTCAATTTATTGCCCTCTGCCTGCTCCCTTGCCCACAGGAACCATACTATATCAGTTTTGGTCTTGTTACTCACAGACCTGTATGTTTCAGCCCATCTTGGATTACTATTATATTGTAGTAAGTGATAAGTCAATGCTTGTTGTTGTTAATGATAATAATGATAATGATGATGATGATGATGATAACCAACCTAAGAAAAATGATGAATACAGTTCGGTTCCATTGTTTTTCTTCATCAAGGGTAAGATGCCCATGAGCACATGGGAGACCCAGTAGCTATCAGATTCCATTTAAATAAATTGGGAAGCCCACATAAAAACCTAGGAAATATCGCACTCTCTTGCATAACACTAGATGTTTTTGGCAATTAAAATCAAGTTAAAAATACACGCACTTCACTGAAGGGAAAAATTAAGTAGCTCACACTTAAAGTGATCTACCAGTGAGAGCATGTGAGTATAGTTGACCCTTAAACAACACAGTTTGAACTATGCAGGTCCACTTATACACAGATTTTTTGCAATAAATACAATGCAGTCTTGTAAGTGTATATTCTATGCCTTATGATATTCTTAATAACATTTTCTTTGCTTTAGCTTACTTTATTGTCAAAAGATGCTCTGGCCCAGAGAATTAAATGATTATACAGGATTCCACAGTTGGAGTAGGTGGTAGTTTTCATAGATGTGTCTGAAACCAAAGAACATACTTTTAATGGTGATTCTAGCATCCAGGAGAATGGTAAAGAGAGATTTTTTAATCTCATCACATTTTGGGAGGGTGTTTCTTACAACCTCTGTGACAGTGGCAAGTTCTTTAATCTCTCTGAGCCTCAGTTTTCTCATCTATAAAATGAAACGTAGTGCTATGTAAACCTTGTTATAATTTGCAAAGTAGATTTTTAAATGCCAGAAAAGTGAACTTTCTATGGTCCTGCTGTAATAAATCTGAAATCACTTCTCACAGATCTAAATTTTTACTGGGTCACTGCTTTTCACTAAACCTCAATTCTCTCTTGTGCTGATACTTAACCTGCAGAATAATTGTAGAAACTTTGGCAAGTATAAATTTTGGTCAGATCAGTCAGAATGGTGATGTAATCAAGAGGGCAAGAGAATATTGACTAAGAAATCATGCGTCTAAAGAAGTAGGCTGTCCTAACTGATTAGACTAAACGTTACATTTGGAATGATTCTATGAAACGTTCTCGGCACAAACACAGACAAGTGTCTCCTTTCTGTATTTTCAATCTCCTGCGAGTGTGAGTATACATGTGAAAAGGTATTTGTTTATACTATGACTCATTCCACAAAGGAATTAAGGAAAATTACAACAGGCCATATGTAATAAAATTATGATAAAATAGAAATATTAAAAAAGTATTAAAGCTTATGTAAGCTGAGGCAAAAATTCAAGACCATGTAAACTTAGAAAACAAAAATATCAGAGGTTAAGGGCCAATATAAACACACTAATGGAATTTAAAATTTGGCTCGAATCATTGTAGGCACTAAAGAATCAGGCACATGATACGCATTGCCTTTAAAGAAGAAGAAAAAAGGAGAAGGAGAAGAAAAAGGAGAAGGCAAAGAGGAGCCATCCCAGTTTGTTAGAAAAATTAAAATTTGTTCCAGCGTTAAATTAAAAAAAATTAACATGAAACTATGAAAGGAGCGATACGGTGAACAATGTCTTTGACAAGGATTTCTACAGGTGTTTGGGTGAATGGCTGAGCTTGTTGAATTTCATACTTCTGCATGTTAGTGTACTTATTTATACATAAACATAAGTTCATGAACTTACGAGGGTCATGTGTGGATTCATATGTAATATGGAAACCATAGGGAAATTTTATATCATGTTTTTTGTACTATAGCCTCTGTGAGTCAAATCTTTGCGTTTGGTTCATATTTTATACCTATTAACATTTGAAACCATTTATAACATCACTGAAAAAAACGATTATTTGGCAATCTGAACTACATTAAAGTATCCCCAAACATAATATCTTAACAACCAGCTTATATCTGTTTAGTTTGATCCATAGACATTAAGATTCCTTGAATGATTTTGCACAGTAAGAAATCAGAATTATGAAAGCTCTCCTAAACAAGAATAACAGTTAAAAGTTGATTAAAAGTGGCAATACTTCCAGGGTGCCTGGGTGGCTAAGGTGTGATCTCACCATTGGTGAGTTCAAACCCCACATCAGGCACTGTGCTGATAGCTCAGAGCCTGGAGCCTGCTTTGGATTCTGTGTCTCCCTCTCTCTCTGACTCTCTCCCACTCACACTCTGTGTCTTTGTCTCTCAAAAATAAACACTAAAAAATATTTTAACAATATTTTTTAAAAGTGGCAACACTTCCAACTAGAATTGGAATTACTCATTAATGATCCTTTCTCCAGACAGGTTCCAGATGGTTCTTATGAGGCTACCCTGGTGACAAAATAGAGGTCGAATGCAAATTCAAGTTAATTTAAGCACCTATAAGCATCATTACATATGTGAATTGATTGTATATAGTTCATTGACTCTAACCTGAACTTTGATTCTATTTTATTTATTTGTTCCATCACAAATATGTATTGAGCACATACTATGTGTCAGGATGGATATATAATAATAAAAAATATTTAATGCTTTTTATGGGGCACCTGGGTGGCTCAGTCATTTGAGTGTCTGAGTTCAGCTACGTCATGATCTCATGGTTCGTGAGTTCAAGCCCCAGATAGGGCTGATAGCATGGAGCCTGCTTTAAATTCTCTCTCTCTCTCTCTCTCTCTCTCTCTCTCTCTCTGCCTTTCCCCCACTAGCTTATGCGTGCATGTGTGCGCACATGCTTCCTCTCTCTCTCAAAAATAAATAAACATTTTAAAAAATTTTAATGTGTAATGCCTTTTATCAAGTCTTGTGAGAAGACAGACAAGTAAACAGCAGGTTGCAACAGGGTGTAACCGTGCCTGGCGTGGATAAGAGAGAACACAGCAGGACTCTTGACCTAGCCTCAGGTGTCAGGGAAGGCTTCCAGCCATTTAATTGGAACCCCTGTTAATAAATAGGAGTTACCCAGATGAAAATGCAGGTAACAATGTTCTTCACAGAAGAAATAATATAGACAAAATTACAAATAACACTTTGAGCACTTTAAATGGATTAAAGCATCAAATGATGGAGGAGAATGAGATGAAACAAGAAAGGAGTATAAAGCAGGGGCCAGATCATGAAAGGATGTTACATGCTACATCAAGGAATTTCAATTTTACCTTGAGTAACATTATTAAAGTGATGAGAGGATTTTTTTTTTTCCGTAGGGAGTGAGAAGAGATCATCATTTGGGGTCAAATCGTCAAATCCCTATGATTTCTTTATGAAGGACTAATTATAAGGGATTGTGGCAGACGCTAGTAGTTTCCTACCTAAATTCTTTTCTTTCCCTTTTGTTGGAACATAGATGAACCAGATTGTAATACTTAACTTCCTAGACTCAGCTAGCAGTGGCCACGTGATGCACTTTTAACGAATTACAGTAGGCAGAATTCCCCTGGAGGGGCTTTACCTTGCGAGATAAAAAGGCAATGCTTCACAAAGAGGGATTTTTTTGCCTTTCCACTTTCTCCCTTTCTTTCCTCGGATAGAGATGATTCTGGGGATACTGGAACCATCTTGCATTTATGAGACTAAAAGCACAATTACAGCTGGGCAGACAGAAAGATAAAAGATGGGAATCTAACTTTTATATAATATCAATACTTTAGGAATTGAGTGGAGGAAGACCCACTCGTTATGCAAATGGGGAAGGGCCCGTCATAGATGTAGGAAGAGACAGTTTAAAATTGATGATCTGAATTCTCTGAGAGGAAAAGAAATGGAATCCAAAGCCCTGGGAGAGGAACTACACGTTAGGAGAAGAGAGACACCACATCCATGGTGACAGAAAGGGTGGGTATGTTTGCAAAGGGACAGAGGAGTTTTACAAGTTGAGTGAATGAGGGGGTGGGATAGGGAATAAAGATATCTGGAGATTCATTGCAAGAGCCATCCTGGACAAGGACAGTAGACAGACTACCAAGGATTGAGAGGGTTGGAGTTCCCGTGGCCATTATTTGAGGTTGTGATGGAATCTGTGCCTATCCAAACTCTGTCTCCAAATCTAGTCCTCAACTGCTCTCGTTTTGGCAACAGCCCTTCTGCTTCAGTCCCTCCAGCCTAGGGGCAAAGTAGCTTCCTGTTTTTGCTTATCTCTGAGTTTACCTGCAGTTTCAGATGGGTTTTCAGTTCTCAGTAACCAATTCTCACATTAAATTTCCTTTTTTGAACATTGAAATCGGTCTGTATTTTCTGGCTGGACCCTGACTGAGCCAGCACTAAGTCCTTTGGTCGGTTTAGCGTCCAACTTTGCTCATCGTTCACGAGTTCCAGCCCCGCATGGGGCTCACTGCTGTCAGCAAGGAGCCCTCTTGGGATCCTCTGTCCCCTCCCCTCTCTCTGCCCCTCCCCCGGTCGCATTCTCTCTCTCTCTCTCTCTCTCTCAAAAATAAATAAAACATTTTAAAAATAGATGCTGAGACATTGCTAAGAAAGAGTGATGGTGGAGGGAAGGGACTGGGACCGAAGGGACAAGGAAGTGATTAATGGCAAGACACTGATCGCAGCAGCAGGTGGTGCATTTGCAGTCCAATTCAGTAGCATAGGGCCAACACTGCAAAACAAAAGGAAGACCACTGGCACCGTGAAACCACCCAAGATAAATTCCACTCCATGTCTCAGTAATTTAGAAACCAGGTGTAAGTGTTTTTTAAAAACCTTGCAGATGCCATCATTGATTAAGACAATGGTTACATGACTTACAGAGTTATTTTTACATTGCCCAGGCTCTCAATTTACAATGAAAGGGGATTTTTGTTTTCCTTTGGAACTATACTCAGTAATATTCTTGGATACATGAGTGATAGAAAAAAATTTTAAAACTTATTTTTTCCCTTATACATTCAGTGGAACTGCAAGATTAGATGATTTATTTTTATCCAACAGAACCCCTAAAGCAAAAATCAGACTTTTGTTTTCTCAAAACGTTGGGACTGTCTGGGAGAATGGTGAATCCAGAGGTTTAAACGACACCTCTAAACCTCATCACCATTTCTCTTGGCTCCTAGGCAGCCATTTGTTAGAGTGTGTGTGTGTGTGTGTGTGTGTGTGTGTGTGTGTGTGAGGGGGGCGGTGGGGGGGTGGAGATTGCAACTTCTCTGGCCAGGATGTTGAGTAGCAAGTGAGATAAAGTGGTATGTGTGGTATGATGAGACCAGCACAATCTGGCAGGTTGCAGAGTATGTAATCAGTTCAAACTGATAACATATATGTATGTGTTTGCATGAATTATGACATCCATTTTGAGGGAGAAAGAAAAACTGAAAGAGAGCCAAGAAAAATTCTTCACAAGATTATTTTCAATAATAACAATAAAAAAGTAACAATGGCATTGGGTACTTAATACTAAGTTTTTTAACTTTTTTAATCTCATGAATAATTGAAAATATAGGCAATTATTCTACCTCAGCTGTGTCAAGAAATTATTATTTGCTTAAATACTTTCTGCATTTTTATGATGTAGTTGCAAGACACAAAAGCCTGTCCTTACACAAAATCATCTTTCAGGGAAAAGGTAAACAATTATATAGACAATCTTAAGTCTCTCAGTTGCTTTTAATGGTGCCATGTACAATTATAGGTCTAAATGATCAAAATAATACATCAAATGTATCTCAATAACTGTGTTCTTAAAAAAAATTTAAAAAAGCTTTCAAGACCGTGGACACTGTGCTTCTTAAACCAGACATTTTGATAGTTGAATGGTCATTTGGTGTATTTATTTTCTACCATAATTCATTTCTACCTCTTTTTCTTGTGATATTTATTTTTCCCACAAAAGCACTCAGGAGTATACCATGGTTACACTTCTTTTTTCATTGTTAAGCCTCCTTTTCCCCTTACTTAACAGGCAATTCATCCATAGTAAAAGTTTACTCTGAGATGTAAATCCTTGGAGGTCACCTACATTTAGAGAGACAGGAGATGCACAATAGAGCGACTACACCCACCTCAATATAAATCCTATTTCTAAATGCCCTTTTCTTAGACAACAAAAATGGTGGATTTCTGGTTAATTGTCATGACAGAAAGGAACACTTAACAAGATGTTGATCGGTTCTTGACTGATTGTATATAAGTCTAATTTAGAAAGTAAGCCCTGAAATCTGGTAGCAATCATTAGTAAGTCCGTGTATATTGAAATTCACAAGTGTATTTAAATTTCCACAGTCCTTCACATCTCACGGGGTAATTAGGGTTAGGCTCTGTTTTTAGGAACTTTTGTACAGATGAAGAGCAGAGATGTTTTTTATTATTTATTTTTAATCTTTTTAATGTTTATTTATTTTTGACAGAGAGAGAGACACAGCATGAGTGGGGCAGGGTCAGAGAGAGGGAGACACAGAATCTGAAGCAGGCTCCAGGCTCCAAGCTGTCAGCACAGAGCCCAACATGGGGCTTGAACTCACAGACCGCGAGATCATGACCCGAACAGAAGTCAGATGTTCAACTGACTGAGCCACCCAAGCACCCCTAGCAGACATGCTTTTTAAACAAGAGTTGTAAATGTTCTAGCTGACTGTCCCTGATCCAACAGTTAGTTAAGTTAAGTAACTTAGGATAGTTAAGTAATCCCAACCCTCACACTGTTTTCCCTACCTCCTTTCGTGTTTTTAGTGAACACAGTCCTATCAGAAACTATTTGGGAACCCTTAAATAAGTGCCCAATTACCTCCTTGGTTTGTCTGGAACCAGAAGCTCATGGGCAAGGTCTAACATGTGCCCACAATTTATATCTAGACCCACACATGTCTGAATGTATTTCAGAAAGAAACACAAAGCTTGTGAGAGAAATCCCCATGAGTAAGAGTAAATAAGAGCTAGACTCAGCAGCTGAAACTGGTTGGTTGTAGGAATGCTTTATGGTTATCTTTGACCACCACAATCCCACCCTGTCCACCATCTTGGAGAGTCTGTCACTCTGAGAATGTTACACTGTGTTAGAAATGACCAGAATTCATCCCTACTGGTCCACAAGGGTTTACTTTTCACTCCCTCCTTTCTCCTGTCCTTCTCTTCATAAACAAAACCAAAAATATTTGTGCATAAAAGGGAGAGACAGTTTCTTAGAGTCCCGAGAAAGAAAGACAAGCTGCGGAGATCTGGTGGCACGTCATAAGAGCTCTAAGAAGAGAAAATGCATAGATGCCCCTGACCAGAGGCCACTACTATGTGGTTTGAGCATAGTACTAAATGAACAATGGACTACACAGTCCCCTAGGCAACACAACAGTCAGATGCCCAAAAGAAATTAACAATTAGTGTCCATGATCCAAGATCAGCAATGCTGATGGGATGGAAGAATGTGGATTTCAGAAAGATTCTCTGAGACTCTGAGTGGGGAAGCCACCACACCAATCACCCAACAACAGGGTTACACATACAGAATGCTGTGGCATCTCAGAAACATTGGCAGAGAAGACCGCTTAGATGGTGTTGGATTTCCTTCCAATAGTCAGGTGGCATTCAGAGCAGAGAGATTAGTGGACCACTCAAAATATCATATACATTGTTCTTAGTGGCTAATGAAGTGTGGAGCATGACTGACGCATATCTAAACAAAAATAATTGTGTCCTAGTGTATCAAAAGCCTTAAGAATTAGCTCATTTTTCTTTCTTGCTGTGGCCATTAACTAAAACCAAATATAAATATGACACTGATTTTTATCATGCATTCATTTTCTATTGCTATATAAGAAGTTACCACAAACATAGCAGCTTAAGAAAACACCCCTTTGTAGTTCAGCTCTGTAGATCAGATGTTCAACACCATGAGACTACATCTCTGCTCAGGATATTACAGGACTGAGAGCAAGGTATCAGCCAGGCTGTTCTCATCTGGAGTATCTGGGGGAAAATCTACTTACATACTCATTTTTTATTGCTAGCAGAATTGAGTTCTTTGCAGTTGTGGGTCTTAAGTCCCTGTTTCCTTAATGGTTGAAACCAGGAGCTGGTCTTAGCTCCGATAGACTATCCACATTCCTTTTCATGTGACCTCCCCCATCTCCAAGCCAGCAATGCTTTGGTCTCAGGCTTCAAATCTCTAACTTCTGGCTTTGAACCATGAATGCAGATTTAAAGAGCTCATATGATTAGGTCAGGCCACCTTGGCTATCTTCTTATCTTAAAGTCAACCGATATGGGACCTCAGTTACACCTGCAAAATGCCCTCAGAGCAGTACATACATTAATGTTTGAATAATTGAGAGAAAATGCATGTACAACAGAGACCAGGAATCTTAGGAACCATCTTAGAGTTCTGTCTATCACACACTGGTTCCTCTTTCACCTCTTTTCGCTACAAAATATACCCTGTTTTATAGAAAATCACATATACTTGAGTTTATAATGAATTCATACCTAGGACAAAAACAGTGATCTTGAAAACTAACATTTGACCAAAACCAATTTTTCTGCTGTCTCGTTTATACATTTATCCAGTTGTATTTATTGACCATCTGTTCTAATCACATCCAATTAGAAAAGAATACTGGTCATATTTGTTTCAAAATATCTATTCTACATTTTTCTTTTCCTACAGTGCTACGTTACTCCACTTTGTTTGGCCAAGGGGCCTGAAGGGACCTTAAACTGACATCAGCCCCCTGCACATGGCCGGATAGCAGCCTCCAGAATAACAAGCAAATGTAAGTACTGATATGACTTCCCCAACAGCAGCCCCAATCTCTTCTACAGATTGCGACCAACTCCTGTCCTCTACAGGCAGACAGCACTTGTAAGCCTCATGCATCCCTTAGACAAGACCCCCACGGGGCTAACCAAAATCCCACTCTTGGTTTGATAGACCTATCCAACGTGGCCCAGGGAATCCCAACAAACTCGTCCAGGTAAAGGCTTGCACCCTCAGGGGTCCTGCCTCTCTCTCCGTCTGAACTCTGCCTTGACCTCCCATGTGACCCGTTGAGGCATGCTGTGTACTTCCTCTAGGATCTGTGAGTAACAAATGTCCCTATTTCAGTTTCTCTTGTGGTCTTTTGTTGAACTGCAGTTCACCAACCCTCACGCTATCCTTCACTTAACAAATGTCAGTTTAACAAAATCATAACATGCAGTTAAAAGGAACATCAGCCATTCGGATTCCTTCCTGTGAACGTAGTATCAGATATTATTACACTTAGCTGCATGGATTGTTAGGGGAAAAAAAAAATCAGAGCAGGAAGGGCCTGAGAAACCTAGTCTTAAATGACTCATCTTATAATAGTTGGCCTTAGAGCTGCCTATTTAGTGGAAAGTCTTACAAACCGAGGACTACACCATGACCTTACACATCCTGTTAAGATGACTAGAATTTAGTGGAGAGCTGGAGACGTGAGTGAAGCTGTCACTCTTCCTCCAAAAACAGCTACCAGTGGATTCATTACAGGAGTCTTGGTAACACACCCTTTCTCTTTGAATAGCAATATAATTTCTTCTCATGTGGGCACATAGAGATTTTTGCTGTCCCCAAACTCTACTTTGTCTGCACAAGATACATTTCTTTATATTCCTCAAAAGTCAAACCGGCCACTGCTGTTCTTTTAACTCATCAAATCTTTCACCAAACTTCCATTTCAGTTGTGGAAGAGAAGAAAAAAGAAAGTACCCAAAATTGGACACTTTTTCGTGATCAGAATATAAAGAAAGTTAAGCACTACGGGACTCTATTGTTAAGTACAAGCCAAGCTGACACTTAGGTGACATCCCTCTCCTTTGTAGGACACCCTGTGGTGTGGCTCAGAGATAACAATCTCTTCAGGGATCATTAAGATATTTTGCATTTATGTGACACTTTTTTATCTTCAAAGGAAGTTACTACAAAAATTTATTTATAATACCCCTATAAAACTATGGGCTATTATTTTTTCACTGTGTAGATTAGAAAAAGTATAAAAACTGAAAAATTCACCTCAGGCCATAAAACAAATAAAACTGATTAAAATCTTACAGTTACTGGGGCGCCTGGGTGGCGCAGTCGGTTAAGCGTCCGACTTCAGCCAGGTCACGATCTCGCGGTCCGTGAGTTCGAGCCCTGCATCAGGCTCTGGGCTGATGGCTCAGAGCCTGGAGCCTGTTTCCGATTCTGTGTCTCCCTCTCTCTCTGCTCCTCCCCCGTTCATGCTCTGTCTCTCTCTGTCCCAAAAATAAATAAACGTTGAAAAAAAAATTTAAAATCTTACAGTTACTTAGGTAAATCATTTAAATAATTACCATTCATAAAATCCTGAGTTTGACTTCCTGAAATGATGTTTCTATTGGCAGCTACCAAGAAAAAAGAGTAAATCCCCTCAGTTTGTATGACAAAAATGTAATTTATTTTCCATTCCAGGGACAGTCACAGAATAAACAATGGCATTTAGGACCTTTGTAGGCCTCAGAAACTCTTACTTTGTTCTACAGTAAGTATAAATTTTACATAATTGGAAGGGTTTATTTGAGTTGCAATTGACTAATCATGTTCTATAAATATGATATTAACAACTAATTTCTCCTTTGTAATTTTCTTCTCGTTTCTGTAACTTTGGTATTTTTTTTAATTTTTTAAAGTTTTATTAAAATTAAAATTTTAATTTTAATTTTTTAACTCTATTTCTTCTGCTTATAATTCTGGAGTCTTTTTTTGCTGCTGTTGTTTGTTTTAAATTTGTTAATAGTTTCATAGGCTCTTAAAAAGTGTACAGGCTCTGTCTGATGGTTATCTCATCGCTGGAAGCACTATAAGAAATGCCCAAAGCAGGAAGGCCAGGCCATACACAACTGATTTGCCAACAGGTTTCTGGTTGTAACTTAAAGACCATTCTGTCCTTAAAATATGCTTCTTGCTGGTCTCCCACTAGTAATCATTCTAGTATTGATACACATTTCTCCGTCCTACCAGCCTCCCATGCGTATAAATAAATAAATAAATACATAATATCTATTACTGCATTAACAAATTACTCCAAACCTTAGAGATTTAAAACAGCCATAAACATTGTGTGTGTGTGTGTGTGTGTGTGTGTGTGTGGTTCAGGACTTCAGGACCAGCTTACCCAGCTGGTTCTGGTGTGGGTCTCTCTCTCTCTCTCCCTGAGGTTATGATCAACGCATCATCCAAGGACACAGGTCATTTCATGGTTGGCTGGGGCCGAAGAGTTCTCCTGCCAGGTGACTCCCTCACATGGCTGGCTGGGAAGTCATACTAATTGTGGGGGAAACCTCTGTTCCCTGCCACAGGGGCCTCTTCACAGGTTGCTTCAGAGTCCTCACAATAGGGCACCTAGCTTCCCCAGAGAGGAGGATCGAAGAAAGAGCAAGGCAGAAGTGGCAACCTATATCAGGACTAGTCCTGGAAGTCATACACAGTCAATTCTACCATATTCTGTATGTCAAAACTGAGTCACTGAATGTAATAAATGACTCACATTTAAGGGGAGTGAAATTAGTCTCTGCATTTTGAAGACAGGGGTAACAAATGACTTGTGGACACATTTTAATACTACAGATAATGCAAGAATTCCAGAAGAGTCGCCCCCAGTGAAGACAATGCTGAAACTCAGATAAAAGAGTCTAAGAATTATCATTTATTTCTCTGAGTAAACACAAATCTGCCTTCGAGGGCCAGAAATTCCATTTAGAATACAACCATTCATTCTTAAATATGCACATATATTTTTAAGAATGGAAAGTCTTCCTTTTAAAATTATACTAAGCTCAATTCCTTCGTGACCTTGGAATTACATTATTTTTCAATAACTTATATTCATTGATCAGCCAGTTTGACACCTTATTTATGGGCTACTGTGATGGATCACATCTGTTCCCAAAGTAAAGTAAACAAATTCTCATTTTAGATAATTAGAGTAAGAGCCCAGATTTGATTATATTTTCTGGTATATTTATCTTTTGTTATTGAAAAGTTAAACACAAACTTGAGTAGATCATAATAAACATCTTAAAAAATCTAAAACATAGTTGATAATACTAGTAGACTCCTAAACAAGTAAACCTTTAAATATATGTACTATTTTGTGTACGTGTTAAAATGTCTTTCCATTTTTCCAAAAAGCTGCAAAGATTCCTGTGCAACCTGTGATTGGGATAACGTCAGATATAGAATATCCGTATGAGGGACTGAGTATGTATGTGCTGCATGCATATATGGGGGAAGAGAGAGAGATCTCACTATCTGTGCTCTGAATGTCATGTGAAATTCATCCAATCCAATGCTCCTTTATAGTTGAGTTTCCAACAAAGTGAACATATCAGCAAAGCACTGACAATGCAAGTAAAACACAGTGCCCAAAATTCTATCCCTGTCACACAGTGTGACACATTGTAACCATATTATTGCCTCTGATCTGATTTCTATAAGAATCACAACTTATTAGCCTCTCAGTTATAAAAGAATGAATTCACCTTCATATGCTCTTGGGTTAGTAAACGTCGCCACATGTTCATAGTAGCCATACAGTTCACCATCAGCCTCTTCTACCTGTAAAAAGCCTCCAGCCCCTCGGCAGTTGATTAAGTACGCATAAACTAAGGCCAATTATTTTCCTATCAAACATGCCCTAAAAACATCTTAATGTTTAGGGTTGAAAATTAGGAGCTGGTTTAGAAATGGAAGATTTCTGGGTTTCTTTTTTCCTCCTTTTTCCCCTCTTTTTAATTTTTTTAAGTTTATTTATTTATTTTGAGAGAGAGAGAGAGTGGGGAGGGGGAGAGAGAGAGGGAGAGAGAGAATTCCAAGCATGCTCCACACTGTCAGCGCAGAGCCCAGTGCAGGGCTTGAACTCACAAACCTCTAGTTCATGACCTGAGCCAAAACCAAGAGTCAGACACTTAAACCAACTGAGCCACCCAGCTGCCCCTCTTCTTTTTTTAATATATATCCAATAAAGGGAAAGGGGACACTTGATTTAAGGTTTATGTGCCAGAACTGAGCATATTTTTTTGCCTGAAAAATGCTTTGTCAAATCAACTGTTATCTCTATATACATTCTTGTGCCAGGTGCCTACAAGGACTTCTTGATATCAAGTGCCAAACAGTCTTTTGAAATGTTAATAATTAAGAGATTATATATTCATACACATACACATAATTACATATATTATATACAAGGAGATAAGGTAGAAAAGACTTCATAGTCCTTAATATTTTTTTTACCCAAATCTGTCATTATGTGCTTCTTAACGGATGGGACACACTGAACTATTTTATTCTGACTCAAGTACTTTAAACCAATGATCACTACCTCATGCAGTACTAAGAAAGGCAGAGATAATAAAATGTGGTTATGAAGCCAGTGGATATTCCCATAACCTTTGACAGCAATAATTAACCCTTATCTTACATGGGTTGGTGCTCATCAGAACTCCACACATAGACAGAGCTATGAATAGTACCATTTAATCGATGTGAAAACCAAGGCGTAAAGGTCAGTGATGTGTCTAAAGTTGATCACCAAGTTAAAAATAGGCCCTTTTTTTCTGATGCTTGGTTTTGAATCTAAGCTTCCTAAACAGACCTAGGCCCCCAAATCACAGCATGAATAACATCAGATACCAAATGCTAAGTTTCTACCAAAAACAGACACATAAGGAGGAACTGATTCCAAGAACTAAGCCATACAATTTTGTGTATTTAAGGGTGCCTGGCTGTCTCAGTTGGTAGAGCATGTGACTCTTGACCTTGGGGTAGTGGGTTCAAGACCCATGTTGGGTTTGGAGCCTACTTAAAAAACAAACAAGCAAAGAAACAAATAAATACGAAATAAGTAAGAAAACATTAATTTAAAAAGAAACACAACTGTGGGGCACCTGGGTGGCTCAGTCAGTTAAGTGACTGACTCTTGATTTCCACTGAGGTCATGATCTCATGGTTTGTGGGTTCAAGTCCTGAGACAGGCTCCTCACTGAGCATGGAACCTGCTCGGGATTCTCTCTCTCCTTCTCTCTCTGTACCTGCCCCCCACCTCAAAACAAATAAATAAACATTAAAAAATAAAACACAACTATGTGTGTTTAACTATGTCCAATGATTTTAAGTGAGAATTTTGATGTCTGTGTAACGGATCTGTATGAATCCATAATCCATATGTGGAGTAACAACGAGCAGAGCGCTTGCCTTGATATAGACACACACTTTCTCCTCATTCAAGAAAACACTTCTCAGCAAAATGCAGTCATGTCTGCAGACGGAGACTAAGGTCATTGGCAACAGTTTGGGCAATCTGTCACCAATAAAAAATATTGCCCTCTTGAGAGGTTTAAGAGTAATAAACAGGGTTAAAGTTAAAGTCTCAAAGGAAAGTAATTAAATGCTTTCGAGCATTTAATTGGGGGGGGGGTCTCTTTTTTTGCAGCTGCAAAGGTACAAATGTCTACACACTGGACTAAGTCCATTACTTGGTTTAAATTCTGATGGAGGTTGGAGAAGTATCTCAGGCCAAATGCTTTCTTAATTTAAATAGACAAATCAAGCAGAATGCTTCCCTTTTCAGCCATTGTTGAAGTTATGGTAGCATAACCTTAAAACAGCTAGAGGAGGACATTGAACTTATCTCTCCCATTGGTTGGTATGTTCCCAAAGACATGCTGGATCTGGCATAGAGTGATGCTTCATGGATATTTCCCAAGGTTTTACAAGAATGGCTTCTCACCAAATCCATGGAGGAAATAATGATTTCTAAACTAAGAGATGGCCAAAGTACTGGCCACACAAAAGACGAAATCAGAGCTTACTGATTTCAAGTTAGTTAGAAATACTAAAAAGTTTCATTTCTCACAAAACTATATCTCCTATGATCAACTATAAGGACTAAAATTTTATAATTATGGGCTCATACTTATTAAAATTCTAGTGTATCTGGGAGAAATGAGACAATGTGCCTAATAACCATGTGTATTTCTTCATAAGGAATTTTTAATATGCTTACCTATTGTAGTTTAGATGGGGAAACAGAGAGGGTTCACTTGTATTTAAAACTCAGCTCCTCCAATAAGGAAGTTGTTCCTATCCTGTGTTCTCTACCCCTATCCAAGTTCTATCTCACTGAACTATAATTGCCTATTTTTGTGTCAATCTGCTCTATGAAGTAATAAGGCCTTAAGAACATAGGCCATCTTATTCATTGCTGTATTCCTAAGATTTAAAGCCACTTTTTGCATATTTTTGATGCTATATTAAGATTCTCCAGAGAAATAGAACCAATGGGAGATACTGATACAGAAAAAGAGAGAGAGAGATTATAGGAGTTAATTGACTCACTCTATCTGCCATCTGCAAGCTGAATAACCAGCAAACCCAGTGGTGTCATTTAGACTAAATCTAAAGACCTGTGAACAAGGGGACTTGATGGTGTAAGTTCTGATTCGAGTCCAGAGGCCCAAGAATCAAGAACACTGATGTCCAAGGTCAGGAGAAGGTGAATATCTCAACTCAAGCAGAAAGCAAAGGTGTCCGGGGCGCCTGGGTGGCGCAGTCGGTTAAGCGTCCGGCTTCAGCCAGGTCACGATCTCGCGGTCTGTGAGTTCGAGCCCCGCGTCAGGCTCTGGGCTGATGGCTCAGAGCCTGGAGCCTGTTTCCGATTCTATGTCTCCCTCTCTCTCTACCCCTCCCCCATTCATGCTCTGTCTCTCTCTGTCCCAAAAATAAATAAACGTTGAAAAAAAAGAAAGCAAAGGTGTCCTTCCTCTGCTTTTCTGTTCTGTTCAGGCTCTTCACAGATTAGATGATGCCTGCCTGCCCTGGGGAGGGCAATCTTCTTTACACAGTCCACCAATTCAAATGTTAATCTCTTCTGGAAATACAGACACAGATAGTTAATTCCTCACAGACACAGATAGTTAATAAATAAAATTATCACAATTGCTAATTAATTATTTAATAAATCAATATTGACTACTAAGGGTATACTTTTGAACAAAATGTGGTACCAATGGCAAGGGAGAAGGAAAGAAAAAGAGAAAAAACATTGCAGAATTTATAGCAAAAAAGATAAAACTAGAGTGAAGGCTCCTGGGATTCAGTAGCATCGTAGGGCCATGCTCCCCACAAAGGCTCTAGGAAAGAATTCTTTCTTGCCTCTTCTAGGTTCTAGTAGCTGCCAGCACTTCTTGGTGCTCCTTATCTAGTAGCTGCACTACTCCAATCTCTGCCTCTGTCTTCAAATGGCCTTCTCCCCTTGGGTCTGTGTTTCGTGTCCAAATTTCCCTCATATTGGATTTAAGGTCCACCCTAACCCACTATGACTTCATCTTAATTTGAACACAATTGCAAAGACCCTATTTCCAAATAAAATCACATTTACAGGTTGCACGTAAACATAAATTGGGGAGGGGGGGGACACTATTCAACCAAGTACACTAACTAACCAGACATAGAAATTAATCTATGCTTGTGTGTTGACCTTCATAATTTACAAGATTTTCTGTTATATTTTGCAGTGTCTTTGTTACTACTCATCAATTTGAAGAAAAGAAGGATCCACCATTATTATATCCAACAACTGAGCCCAGAAGTGCAATTTTAGATTGAGATGGTTAAACTTTTTTGGTTTCTATGGAGATTATCTACTGAATAGTTTACTTACTGCCCCTGAGCTGTCAACGCATACTGTTTAATTTATAAAGCTGATCTAAACCTCTATGGGGGAAAAAGCCACCAATATTTCTCCAAACTTACTTGGATTTATTTTCAGTGTCAGACAAGACATAACATTTATTATGATTCACCTTAGCATGATGACATTTCATTTTTCTTGTTGAAGAAGATGTTCCAGAAAAAAGAAAAAAAGTTCAAAATCTCTTTAGTCTTCTGGATGTCTTATAATAAATGAGGGGTTCTGCTTTTCTTCAGTGCTTCAATAGCAAGAAATGTTTATATTTCAAGACTAAGCCCCCACTGAATATTTACAAAATTTGTTGCGAGGTGTTGAACCATAAATCTAAAGTTTGAAATCTACATCACATATAAGAGAAAAGCCCATTTTTTTTTAAAAAAGTGTAAAACAAAAAGTGAGAAGTAAAAATGTAAATATTTTAGAGGCTTATTTAAATCCTTAAGTGTCTTTCTCATAAATAACACATAAAACTTATTTTATCAAATGTTCTTTAGTCTCGTCATTCAAAACAGAAGACACTGAGTTAACTTAGAGGGATGAAGGACACAAAGTTTAGATTATTAGGACTTTAGAAATATTAGAGGATTTAATACGTAAATAACATATATGAAATTAATTTGTATGAGCAAGATTTTACAGTATTGCCATAAATCATATCTTATATTTTGGGCCTTTATAGATGAATTCATATCTGAAAAAGTCTTTACAAATAGCCACATGAAAAATGGTATTCTTCATTCTAACACCTAATGAAAGCTAGAGTCTAACTTAGTAGAAAATATTCACTGGATATTTAAAAATGGTGATATTGAGTCAAAGTTTCAAAGTTAATTTTGTTGCACAGTGAGGATATATTACTTGTGTCTTCTACCTTTTTCCTATTTTGAACTCACATTTCTAATAAATTTGTAGCTTCCCATACACACAGAGCAACCCAGATAACATACACTATTATTTACAAAGCATTTCGAGTTCTTAAATGTTATGGCTTTCGGGAATACGGCAGGACTACTTTTTTTGAACCCTGGAAAATTAGTAGCTTTGTAACAAATGCTTGTTGACACAATCAACTGAATAGCAATGAAGATTCTTCTGATCCCCAAATAAATAATGAACGGATAGAAATGTATCGACATAAACGGCAACCACATACATATTTCACATTCTATGTCCTGCGTCACATTTACTAAAAAGAGACAGAGCCAGAGAAAGAGCGAGAGATTGAAAAAAGCAAACCAACAAACAAAACAAAACAAAATGAAAACAAAGGTGAGCCAGTTCCATGCAGGATATTTAAAGCACGTTTGTGAGGAGTCAACTAAATGGTGTTTTATCCTTTCACTTCTGTTTGTTTCTATAGAACAAAACAACAGATAAAGAAGATAGTTCATAGGTACCATTGTCATTCCAAACTGGCCCAATAAGAATGTCCCGCCAAAATCTACATTAAAATGGTTAATTTCATGATTGCATACAGACATGGCCTTTGTGTCTCAGAACACTCTCCCAGAAGTCATTGAAAGTATGTTAATAAATTACCAGGCTATTTTAGGAACAATTTATACATAATTCATTTCTTAAACAATAGAGCGTGAAAAATTACACTTCTGCTTTACCTTCCTTTGGAAGTAGTAAGTGAAGTTCCTGTTATAGGTGTTCATACTTGTTCTCTGATCAAACATATTTATCTCTGGAATACATTTATCCCTTCTCTACACTGTTTGTTCTAGAATCAACTCAATCTCCCTCACCTTTCCAGGGTCAAATTGTATCAAAAGCTGAAAGCAAAACTTAAGCAAAAGTAGGCATTCTAAAATCATATGGTGGGGGTTGGGTGGCGGGGGGTGGGACACAGAGCTTTGAAAGCAACAGAGAGAATGTGATTAGGAGCCAGAAGAAGTGGGTTCTTGTTCTTGTTGTGTTTGCAACTCACCAACTCCTTATCCTGAGCAATTGACTTTCCCTCCCTGAGTCACAGTCTCCTCATCTCTGAAATGAGAGTTGCCAACGGACCATGGTGTTGTGCTTTGGCCAGATAAAATCATCACCAGTAACGGCCACAAATTGCCACTTGCAGAGAATAGAAAGGCATGCGGGTGACAATGAAAATAGATGTGCGGAAGAAGAACCAAAAAGATAGGCCAAAATGTTCCTATTAAAAAAAAAAGAAAGAAAGAAAACTACTCCGATCATCTTTGATTCACTACTGACTCACCACTTTTATTATTCAGATCCATATTTCTGGAAAAGAAAATTACCTCAGAATAAAATTTCAAAAAGCAGGATTTTCTCCACTCTAAGCAGTTATTTTTCTGTAGTGCTGCAATGATAGGACATGGTTTCTATTTGTTAAACAGTGAATCACAAGCTGAAACACAACAATGACCTCACTCTGGCATACCTCAACCTGCTGACAGCCATGAAGCATATTAAAAATAGGCTCTCTTTACAAAGGAGTCTGTCATTTTTCTAATAACTACATTTTGAGCGAGTGTTTTCTCTTTCCCTAGTTATAGTGGCCCTGTTCTAAGCAATCCTTTAAGAAATCAAATATTTAAACAAGAAATGAGGCATATGGAACTTTCTCTGACAAGCTAGGCTTATTGTCAAGATTACTATCTCAGCTTGGGAACACGTCAGCGAACATTACCTAGAAAATGTTGCACTTATTCACTGATTTCTATTTTCAGTTTACAACTGCATGACCAATACAAACCCAACTAGGAAACTTAAGTTGGATCTAAGTGTTCCTTAAAAGAAATATGTTCAAGTTTTCCATCTCTAAAGTGCTTATGGACAAAACTGTGCCAAGAAATTGAGAAATTCTTATCAGTCTGGATGCACCACTAATTTTGGAGCTATGGGATGGCAATCTGCCTTCCACAAAAAGGCCAAGATAGTGAAAATGTAACCACAGTATAAATTTTTTTAAGTTATTTTTGAATTAGCATGTAAACTTTAATTAGGCCAACAAAAATCAAAATAACAAATTCAAGGATATTCCCAAGCAACTTGCTTCTTACGCTTTCCACATTATTCTCATTGAAACTTTATATAGACTATTATCCTAATTTGTATTGTCTGCTAATATTGACTCAACTCGGAAAAGCTCCTGTTTGAATTAATACTAATTCCAAGTTAGTGGCCCAATTTCTATAATGGGATTTTACTATATATTATTTCCTTTGTAAAACTCCTGGAAGTTGATTAGATTGTCAACATAAAGGGTGTGGAGTCATTCTGCTAACAGTTCTGAGAGGTCCTGAAGAGATACTTTACCTCGTGGTACTTTGGGGCATAGGGTTTTGGCTGAGGACCAGATTCTATCAGGTTAGTCAGCTTGGCAGTCTGCCTGAATTCTGTGTGAATCAGGTTGTGTTTATGTGTGCACACATACCTCAGCTAGGTACACAGTGTGTGTGTGTGTGTGTGTGTGTGTGTGTGTGTGCACGTGCACACACACACATGCACCCACGCATGTGTGCATGCACACATGTTGACCAATAGCTATTTTGACTGAAGTTTGAATCAGTTATTTTATGTCATGCAGATATCACCTCATTTGACCTTCCTTTAACTGCTTAACTGGCAGAAGCAGATAAACATGGCTAAATAATTCTTTTGCTTTTTCTATGCACGGTGCTAGCCAGCTGAGGAAGCATAGAAAGGAAAGTAATAGCAGGTGTTATGGACTGATTGTGTCCTCCCCAAATTCACATGTTGAAATGCTACCCCCCAATTCGATGGCATTTAGTGGTGGGTCCTTTAGGAAGTAATTAGGTTCTGAGAGTGAAGCCCTCATGATATCAGTGTCCTTTTAGGAAGAGACAAGAGAGCTTGCTTTCTCTCTCCACCATGTGAGGACATAACAAGAAAGCCACTGCCTGTCCTGTAAACCAGAAAGAGTATTTTACCAGATGCCAGATCTTCTGGTGCTTTAATCTTGGGCTTCTCAGGCTCTGGAACCATAGGAAACAATTGTTTGTTGTCTAAACCATCCAGCCTATGGTATTCTGTTATAGCAGCCTGAGATGATGAAGACAGAAGGAGTATTTTTTCTCTCTCAGTGACAAAGAGAAAGCTTCAGTGCTGTCCCTAGTATGGAAGGGACAGCGGTTAAATTAAAAAATTCAATTCAGAAAAGAGTGATCCCTTCAAAAAAATTTTAAACTTCCAAACGAAATCATTAAATATATGACAAGGCTTATGAAGGCAAATGTCTACTAGGGATATGCCAGAGAAGAAAACATTCTGCTTCCTCTGAAATGTGAACAAAAATGAGTATGGAACATGTTTAAAGAAACCACTATGGGGGCGCCTGGGTGGCGCAGTCGGTTAAGCGTCCGACTTCAGCCAGGTCACGATCTAGAGGTTTGTCAGTTCGAGCCCCGCGTCAGGCTCTGGGCTGATGGCTCAGAGCCTGGAGCCTGTTTCGGATTCTGTGTCTCCCTCTCTCTCTGCCCCTCCCCCGTTCATGCTCTGTCTCTCTCTGTCCCAAAAATAAAAAAAATAAATAAATAAACGTTGAAAAAAAAAAAAAAGAAACTACTATGTAATAGTGGTAACAGAAGTGACTACAACATCCGATGTGGAGATAAAGGCCAAATAATTCTTTTTGTTTTTAGTTTGTTTGTTTGTTTGTTTGTTTATCTAGAGAGACAGAGAGAGAGAGACAGAGAGAGGGAGGGAGGGTGGGACAGAGAGAGAGAAGAGGGAGAGAATAATCCCAAACACACTCTGCACGTTGTCAGCACAGAGCCCAATGCGGGGCTTGAACCCACAAACTGCAAGATCAAGATCATAATCTGAGCTGAAACCAAGAGCAGGACACCTAACTGACTGAGCCACCAAGGTGACCCAAAGGCCAAACAATTCTTTATGTAATTATTTAACATTAGCAAACAACCTAAAATAAAATGCCAATGATGAAAACAGTTTAGGTAATATTTGTTTTAAAATAAGTAAAATTTCAAGGAACTTAATGAGGTAATTCTGCCCTCCTAGCTGGCCAAAACATAATAACGATAATCTATTCTATATAGAAAGATATCTTTGGTAAAGCAGCAAGTATGTCCAAGTAAAGAGAAGAGAAAATACTGCAAACTATGACAGAGCAGTTTAACAACAACAACAACAACAACAAAAGGCAGCTGAGAAATAACTGGGGGTATAGCTTGCAAAATAATAAAGGCAAAAATTTCTTTCTAATTTATCTAGACCCAAATACTACCTAAAAACCTAAAGACTCCAGTGTGGTTTAGAAGATAAAAATGGTAAGCTAAACACAAGGCATTATTTACTCCCACCTGCACCCCCACCCCCATCAACTCACCCCATCCCCACCCCACCCCCCAACCCCCGCCTAAAATCCTTACTGTCCTTGGAGAACTGAAGATTAATGTTGGTGGCCCAGAAATTTGGATGAATCACTGAAAGGCAAAAAGCACCTAGGAGAAGAAAACTGAGAGAACCACAGCTTAAAACCGATGCAAATGTTGAGAGCAGTTTCAGGGATACTCTAGTTTCAGAGAAGACTGACAAGACGGGAAAATATTCTGGGCAGACCATCAGAATAACTGATTGGGGGACCACGATGGAAAATTTAAGACCAGAGGTTGTTAAATCTTTTCTCTTCACTCCCCTCTTAGTGCCTCAGTAATTTTTTCATCCTGCCTTGGGACCCAAAGAAATACTTACTAGATCTCTTTATTAAGTACTTAGGTACAAAAAACTTATGTATTTGTGTCACAATAACTTGATAACCACTTAAAAAGGTAATATATAGGACTGAAAGAAAAATGTAGTTTTATTTCATTCTTAAGTAACCACAAATATTTACTAATGGGATGTACATAGTATATTGGGCACTGGACAACTTATCAAATCTTAGATTAGACCCTGTCATCCTCATTTCCTGTTCCACACTGATTTTCACATGGCACTTGCTTGTGTTTACAGAAAACCAAAAGACCTGCTTCACAAAAATACAACATCATCTAAAGGAATGTAGCATGATCTGATGTTGAAACTGACCTAGTAGTTCTCATGGTGTCTGACAGATGGTGAATATCACTATGTTTCTCTTGAAATTTCAAAATATCGCATGGGTGAACTTCTTGTGGTGCCTGAGGTATCTGAGAGCCAGGTAGCTAGACAGTCCAAAACCTTTGTGGTAAAAGGGGACAGCAGAAACATCTGCCCCCAGTACCTGAGGATACTTGGGTTGGAGGAACAGTCCGCATCCTGTTGCAAGGTGTACCCAAAGAGAAAAGTGATATTTTGAGCTCATAAGATGGGCTGCTTCCGCACTCCACCCAGCAACATGGCCTGAACCTTCTTTGCAACCACTGAAGACAAGAGATGTCCACGTAAAAATAGGAAAATTCAAGTACAAAGACAAGCACACAGCCAAAAATTAACAAAGATTCAAGCAAAGTCAAAAACATACAAACAAGTCTCCCAACTCTGAAATTAGAAGCATTACCTTTAAAAAAGATTCTAGAACAAATATAGGCATAGTGTATATATGTGATAGTGTATATATATTATAGTGTGTGTGTATATATTATATATGTATATATATATTTATTATATATATATTAATTTCCTATTGGATGCAAAAGAGACAACCATATCCCCAAAACAAGCACAGGCTACTATGAAAAAGAACAACATCAAGATTTTGGAATCTGATTGGCAACATGGAGCCAGATAGAGAAGAAAGTAGCAAGCTGGATATTTGGACTGAATCGTTTTCTCAAATATATATTTTATGAACATGAGTTACAATACTATTGATTGGAATAGTATATGTAGCATGACTAACACAAGACCCATCCCAGAAGAGGTGGTCAGAAACAATAGTTTTTTTCTCCTTCCTTGGATCTTCGAAATATGTTCCAACTTGAGTCTCTCTCTGTCTTCTTTCCCTCTCTCTCCCTCACACATACACACACTGCAAAAAAAAAAAAAAAAAACTGTATAGTAAGGAAGAAATAATTATTATTCCCATTTACCAGATGAAGAAATGAAGAAAAACCTAGGGGCTTTCATTAATGGCACACAACAAATTATAATGACAGAACTTGGTCTAAATCCTCAGATTCCAGGTTTGTGACTTTTTTCCTCCTTTTGCATACTCTAAATAACCTGTAAAAATGGCACTCAAGATGAAAGAAAAATGATGGTATAACAGGAAGAACCTCTTTGCTTAGAAATTTCCTGAAAATGTTGGAAAGTGTCAAAGCTATCATAATTCTAATGGGGTGGAAAAGTAAAGTCTTAATTAACAGGTAGCTCATAAACAAATCACCTGGATGGAATGATATTCACTTAAATATTTTTTAAAACCTTAATGTGAAATTGAGATATTTTAGGTGACAATATATAATTTCTCATACAAATCCTCATGAGTTATAGCTCTGAGGGATGGCTAGCACAAATGCCATCTATAAAAACTATATAGACAAAACTAGGGAGTATTTAAATAGTATCTTAGCAATTAGAAACAGTATATTTAAATGCAGAGGACCAGTTTAAAAAAAAAAGCATCAGCTCTTAGAGGAAAGCCAGCATAAAATACGGAAGGAGAAATCATGACCCATTAATAGGAAAACATTTTTAAATTTTTTTTTTCAACGTTTTTTTTTTTTTTTTTTTTTTTTTTTTATTTTTGGGACAGAGAGAGACAGAGCATGAACGGGGGAGGGGCAGAGAGAGAGGGAGACACAGAATCGGAAACAGGCTCCAGGCTCCGAGCCATCAGCCCAGAGCCTGACGCGGGGCTCGAACTCACGGACCGCGAAATCGTGACCTGGCTGAAGTCGGACGCTTAACCGACTGCGCCACCCAGGCGCCCCAGGAAAACATTTTTAAGAGGACTGGAAAAGTGTGTGAAGAAGAGAAAATTGGGAGATACAATTTAGGTAGATGTTTAGACGGACTTTTATAAGAGCATTTAAAAAGAAAATAGCATAGTTACCATGGATGAATAAAGAATTCACTTAGATTCTAGACAACAGATGTATCTAAATTCACAATGATTCCACAGTTCTTTGATCTTCAAGTTTGCTTACAACTCCACAATTCAGAGGAAGGGAAGGGTAAGTACAACTATCTATGAGCATAGACATGTGAAAAATGAGGTCACCAAGAGATCAATGATGGATGGTACTTACTTTAACTTTGTTTAAAATAATTTGTAAGAAGAGTGGCAAGTGCCAATCTCTACGTTTATATTAAATCCCTGAGCATAAACAACTTTAACAAAATGTATTTAGGGAAAAATAACTTCAAATATATTTATAAGAGGAAGAATTCTAAGCTCTTAGCTACAAGCAAAGAAAAAGAAACAGGTGTCAATACACCCCATCCCTTAAAAGTTTCAGCCAGAAGACTTCTGTGCTAAAAATGGTAGCAACTCATGTATTTTTTTTAGCTCCGAGGGCTAGCCATTGTGTTAAATCTTTGACATGCTTTATCTGATTTAATTCTCCAATAGCCCTAGTGGTAGGAATTAAACTTTTACAAAATTTAGGTGTATTCATCTCTGAAGTAACAGATATAATATTGTCAGCCACACTGGAAAAATCTAACATAAAATGTTAAACAACGGGCAGCTTTTATAATCAGGAGATGAAAGGTTTTCCATGAGGATAGCTAAATTAACGTGGTAGTTCCTTTCACTGCGGAAAGACAAGGGTTAATAGAACGAGGAACAAAGACTATAAAATAGTAAAATATAAAATAGTAAAATGCATGTGCTCACCAAATAGCAGAATTCAGCATCTAAAGAATATTTCACTAAATTGTATCAAAACATAAAAGGACACGTTACAGTGGCAGCTATCAAACTTCATATTTCAAGATTTGGTGGAGGCCAAAGCTAGAGTTAATTTGAGACTAGTTTAGCTAACTTAATTGTTGATAAAAAGTGGAGAGGTTTGTAGTATTTTAATCTGTTCATTTAGAAAATAATTCTTAGTCACTGATAGGTTCTAGGCACTGGGGATACAGTAGCAAAGTTGCTGTCTGTTGAAATTTGAGCAGATGGCCAACCAGGTACCGTTGTTACCAGGAAGGTGTAATGGGCCATTGCCAAAAGGTATGGCTGGATGCCTTTCCAGAAAAGCTCCTCATAGTCTGAGGCTAATCCTTCAGTCTTGGAGGATTGAAAATCTTATTTCTGGGCAAATTATGGCTGACTGTTTCTCAGAGTAGAATCACGTTGCCCAATCATGAAGACCAATGTTAAAACCAGAATGTCCATGGATATAAATATATATAATCTCTTAGAAACCTAAATATTCACATTGTCATAACTCAGCACAGATGATAGATAGATAGATAGATAGATAGATAGATAGATAGATAGATATAGATGATATAGATATAGATATAGATGATATAGATATAAATAGATATATAGCAAGCTAAATTATAATCAGAAAGTTGCTTAGTGAACATGGTATCATAGCAAAGGGAATTGGGCTACAGTTTCCTTGACCAAAATCTCTTCCCTAACTAGTGATTGGATGAGAACAAGTCTTCATTAGTGTCTACCACTCTTTTGCCAATCCTTCAATCAGAATTAGTTACAATCTGATCTTTGTCAACTGGAAACACATTCTGTCTCTTTTTTCTTTTCTGAGATCCATTATACACCAATTTGCAGCTTAATATTTGGAGGGCAATCATTTGCTGCTTATTCCAAATTCTACTTATTAACTCCTGCTCACATGATAACAAAAACACCATGGAAGACCCAGAGGGTTTTCTATCAGTTGTTCTTTCATTCCAAAGAAAGAGAATATATCCTAGGCCACCTGTAGCATTAGTCTGTCAGTGTTTATTACAGTCCCAGATAAGGGAAATTTGTGTTCAATAATAAAGATGAGTAGAAGAAACCACCTTGAAGCCAGTTGAACAGTTGTGCTGTGAAATAATGTTGTGGCCTCGGCACTCTTTTTGTCTATCCATGAGCATATTGTCCTTATCATCTCAGACAGTATCACCACCTCACCTTAGCGTCCCTTGTTACAGCCAAAATGTCCCTTCTTACAGCCACTACACCCAAGGTTAACTTTATAAATGATAAAGCAAATGGACCAAGCAAAAAATCAAATTTGTCTCCAAAATATATCTCGTGACTAGTTATTTTCCATAAAGTTCACACGCTATAGAATCTGGTATGTGCTGAAATAGACAAAACTCTCCATACATTTGAGATGCCCACTGTTTGACTGGCGGGTGGACTGTGATGAAGTTTCCTGTAAGATTTTCTTCAGAGGTGGACAGGTGGTCATCTGGTCCAGTTTGCTGTCGGATGGCCTACAGTAGCATTGCCGCGAAAACCTGAAAATTTGGCAGCCAAATGCTTACATGGTAATGTTGAGAGCCTCAGAATTTAAAGTGCGCATTGCAGAACAGTAACATTACGCTGAACTAGACCAAAGGATAATCATGAGGAAGCCACCATGGCCAAACACCATTTCCAAATTTTCCTACTGCGGGAATGTTCATTAGGGCAATAATGGAATCATCCACAGACTCCACATCACTCGGCTCTATTGCATCATGATTCAATCTAGTGAAGAAATCAATAAATAAACCACTGAGACCCAATAAGGAACCTGAGACTATTGGAGTAATTAGAGTACAGGTAGGCATCCGATGGCTAGGAGAACTGAACTGAAGACATATTCTCTGCCGTCTGGGGCACTGAAACTACAAGGTGTCTCTGGGAAGGGCAAAAAGTTATCTCCTAATGCCTAGAGGTAGAGGCCAGGAGACCTTAGGCACCCACCCCCCCCTTCAAATTATATTGGGGTTTTGTTATTGGTGTTGCCATTGTTTTTAATCCTAGGAAGGCAGAGGGCACTTTGAGTTAATTCAGAGCGTGCAGAGGGCCGGATCTGTCACAACAGCCTCCTGGTAGTGCCCTAATAAGTCGGGCCCTCCCAGCATCAGGTGGCTCCGCTAAACGTCCTCTCCTCTGAGTACTGGGCAATTAATTAATCCAGGAATGCAAATCCTAAATCCCGGGCTAAGAAAATACGAACTGATTTGGTAAACAAATGGTAGGTAAAAGCTATACACACAGAGAGTGGCAAGTGACAAAGGAGATTGCAAATGCCCCCAAACACTCTCTCCCATCGATTGGCAGAGAGAATCACACACATAACACAGGAGATGGAGCATAAAATTGGGCGGACTGATTCACAGGTTTGTTTTGATTTTTAAACTCATTTATTAAAAAATAAAATGAGTGTGCGTCCGTGTGGGGCGGGGGGACAGGATTCCCTAACGCAAAGGGGCTGTCGGCGGACGGTGTACAAGCGAAAGCGCGCTCCCTAAATCTGCAAAGCACTAAATGTAGAGAAACGCGCAATTACCCTGGGACCCGCCCGGAGAAGGCAGCCTCCGGAGTCGCAGGCGATCGCGTCCCCGCCGGAGGAACGCTAACGTGCGGACTGCACCTTGCAGAGACTGCCTGAGGTGAGCTTCAGGAGGGGACCGGCCCCGCCAAGTCGGACACTGTCTCCAACCCGAAAACCGGCGCTTGCCCCCGCGGGGTCAGGGGGCGGGCGTCCCGGGAAGGATCCCCACCCCTGCCGGGGGTCTAGGTAGCCCCAAGCGACGCGGCAGCAGCAACAGGCTGAGCAATACGTTCAAATCCTGGTGGCAGTGACAACGTGGTCCGCGGAGCCGGCAGAACCGAAGCTCGCTCTTTAATGCAGGGATGTGGGGGGGGAGGGGGGGCGTTTAGGGTCTCCGGGATGCGGTCACCGCCACGTCCTCAGCCCCGGGAAGTCTCTTCCGAGGGCGCGTCCCCGGGGCTGCGGGGAAACAGAGGCAGGGACCCGGGACCAAGAATTCGCAAACGCAGGGCATCCCCTCGGCTGCTCAGGCAATCCTGTTCCTTTCCCCCCAGGAGCCCCCCTCGGCCCCGAGCCCGCCCGTGAGAGCCCCGTCGGGGGCCCGCGGGCTGGAGGCTGTGCGGCCGGAGGGCTCCTGCTGGCGCTCGCGTGGTGCTGGGCTCCGTCTCTCGCTCCCGCAGGCCCGGGGACTGGCGACTTCGCGCAGTTGTCGTCCAGCCAGCCCCGCAGCCGCAGCCTCAACTCCGTTCCCTCCGATGCTCTCGCAGATGTTAAATCCTTGTCCCTTTTACCGGCTGGCCTTTACTTTACGTAGTCGTCTTTGGGGGGAGGGGGGCAACAGCGCTAATAATCAGATAATCTCACTCCTGCCCTTGTAGTCCCGTCTTCTTCACGGAAAAGGGTTCCTCGGTCTACCCGCAACCTGTCCTGAGAAGACTCAAGGCCACACAGGGTTCTCTCGTGACCCTGAGACCGTTGAACAGAGACAACTAGGTTTGGGTTTGGGGCGCCTGGTTGCTTTTGTTTGGGGGTTGTGTTGTGTTTGTTTTATGATTATTTTTCTCTTATCATGTAGTAAAGGGAAACTCTTAGCGTTTTAAGAAAACTTATCCTCCCCATAGTCAGGGACATGAGTTCCAGTCCCGGGCACTTCACTTTCTCCCTCTGCTTTTACCCTACCCAAGTCCAATTTCTTAACTATTGTTTGTCCTTGATCTTTTTCCAAACTGCCCGGCCCCTGGCCGCCCTAGCCACTACTTCCATTAGCCCTTTTCTTCAATTTGTCTTGTATGTTAGCGCTGGGTCAGCAAGCCTTTTGTGCTTCGGTCCTGGACCTGTGTGTGTGTGTGTGTGTGTGTGTGTAGTGTGTTTCTTTTGTTATTTTCTCCCCTAACACTGCAGAAATGAAACACACATGCAGCACTGTCGCCTCATATTTTCAGATGTTTTTCACACTATTGTCTGCTCCAGCCCGTTGAAAGTGCAAAGTGAAAACAGATGCATTTGAAAAGTGTTTTTTTTTTTTTGAAAGGGGACAATCTTAGGATGGGGACTAACCCCTCAAATAAAGATAAGCAATAAATATAATATCAGATTTATAATGTGCATCGAGCAGTCTTGATTAGCACCAAGGTGAGCTTTGGTGAGATTTTTATCATTTCCATGTGTCTGGACTACAAGAAGAAATCAATGGGGGAAGAGCACTATAAATCAGCATTCATGTCAAGACAAATCAAAATAATGCCTCTATTATTTCAATCAATAAACCATTTTTATTCCCAACATCTGATATACACAGTGTGCGTCCCTCTATTTGTATTTGGAATTGGCAGCTTCGAATTATACCAAAACAAACCTTTCAGAGATGTGTCAATAAAATTAAAATTTTTAAAAGAACTACTCCAATGGGTCCCTCCTTTCCTTTGGATCCACTCTAGTCTCTTCTTTCAAACCATGCACCTAAGTCAGTAGGAGAGCTTTGCAAACTCTGTGAAGGATAGAACTGCTCAGAGAGGAGCAGAGGAAAGGGGTAGCAGGGGCTGCTTGGCAAGAGAAACCGAAAGTGACAGCAGGCAATGACTCAGGCAGAGGAAAGCCTGTCTACTCTTAGCTCCGATATATTCCAGAAGAGGATCCTATAGGGGTCATAGGCAGGCTTGATACGGTGCCCTCGTGGTTTGCTCAGAACCACCCCACGGACTCCCGCCACCAAATCCATGATTCCTCCAGCAGGTGTAAGGCTGCTGACTCGCTCTTGGAAGCTAACTGGGGCAAGGCTAGCTGGAGGAAGACAGGAGAGAGGGAGGGAGGAAAGGAGGGAGAGAGGTGGGGGGGCAGAAAGAGGGAGGGAGAGGGTGAGCGGGAGGGAGAGAGAGAGAGAGAGAGAGAGAGAGAGCGCGAGGCACTCTGGCTGACTGGTGGGCTGGCTGGTGGCTTTGTTACTTTCGGGCAGATTTCAAGCCTTGCTTCTCAAAAATGTCCTGCAGTTTGGCTTCCCTGGCAGTTTGTTAGATGGGGGCCACAATTCTTAATGGTTGAGAGAAAGGTAGAGAAGGAAGAGATGATTCATTTATGAATCAACATTGTAGACATTTCCCCAGCAGTGGTATGTCTTTGGCTTCCTTGGTTATTTTGTTTGTTTCCCAATTTACACACCCAGAGACCAAAGCTCCATTATCCTTTTGTTGCTTAGGGTTCATTCTTTCCTGTTCCATCTGTCTGTCACAAACCCACAATTTTGACCAGGCCATTCCTAATCCCTTCCTTTCCCTTGGAATGGGAAGAAGGAGATGAAAAATCCTCCCAGATGGAACCCCAAACAGCACTGCATCCAGTACAGTCTTTGTTTGGATTCAACAGCTGTCTGTCCGCCACGCCCTCAGCCCCCAAGACCAAAATGCATTCTCGGGGGTTTCATTTGGGAAAGGGGGGAAAGGAAACGTAAAAAAAAAAAAATAAATTAAAAAATCGGTATTTTTACAAGCAGGATTCCACAACCATTGGGAACTTTTGAGACTTTAACAGTTAATCTCTCAGGCGACATTATCACCCCAACAACTGTTTCCAAATAAGTCAACGCAAATGGAAAAAACATGTTGGTAATCTGGATACGCAGGTTTATTTTTCACCCTGAAAAGCTTGTTGGTTTTCTCTCCCTGACTCCCTCCTTCCCTCCCTTCTCAGCCTCAGTGCATTGTTTGTTGAAGGGGCGGGGGAGGGACAGTGAGGGAAAGCTTAGGCGACGGGAACCTGGAGGCCGAGGGATTTCAAGGAAAGCGAAATAAACCAGGCGAGGAGGTGCGGGCTGTCCCCTCATTTCTCTAATTCGCCTCTGCTCCGGGTCAGAGCGCTAATGACGGCCTCGCTTCTACGATCTAGGACGCGGGTGCTCTCAAACAAAGGATACAGGGTGCTCTCGCTTTTCCTTGTTCTCTCCCTAGCTTCCTTTTCCCTTCTCCCTTTCCTCCACCCCCCCTCCACCCCGCCTGCCAACGCTCCCCCCACTTCCAGACACACACGCGCGCGCACACACACACACACACACACCCTCGCCTGAAGCCCTTCCTTCCCCCTCCCTAGGCTCGGGTCTCGTGCTATTTGCCTCTCCTTGGCCGCCTACTCTCCACACGGGATTTCTAATCCCATTATCTTGCTGCCTGAAGGGCATGCTCCGATTTCCACAGGCCTTTTTGTGTTCCCGTTCAGGTCTTGAATTCAGGAGTCCACGAATAAATCTACAGCTCCCAACCGTTCGGATTGGATGCCTTTCGAGGCCCCGCTTGGTTCCACTCTTGCTTGCCTTAGGCTGCCCACGTCGGCTTAGAAACATTTCCACGGGTCCTGTTCTCGGGATATTTTCTGTTTCTGAACATGTAAAGCGCACAAAGGACCCGAGATGCAGTGAAGGGACGGCTATTCCAGGAGAAAATGATGGGAATGAGCGTGGACGTGGGAGTGCCCTGCTCACCGTGGGTTCTGGGGCGGGGGCCAGAGAAGGACACACAGCTGAGACGACCCAAGTGGCCTGCGGCGACGGGCAGCGCGTCCCGAGTGGAGCGCCAAGGCCCGGGCTCAGCCTTGGCCCGCTCCGCCCCTTTCTAAAGCTCCGCGGTGGCTTAGGGCCACCGGGGCCAGCTGTCTCCGGCTCCTGAGGCGACCCGCTCCAGCCCCCAAGAAGGAGGTTCCGACAGCCCCCAGGATACCCGATCTACCTGGTTTTCTACCAACACAGACCGGAGGAACTGCAGCTCTATCCAGAGATGAGTTTTAAGGGTCACTCGAAATCGAGCCGCTGAGAGGACGGCCTTTTGGGGAGAACAGTTAAAAGAAAAATTCCCGAACACCTAGGTTCTGCCCGGTGCTAACAGGCGTATACGAACCCCGGCCTCGACAGTTTCTGAGACCCCGGACCTTGAGAAGCAAACCTGTTCCCAAGCCCTGAATGCCCGCCTTGGAAAAGTACAAAAAGAAAACTCTGCTTTTTTCCAAAATAAAAACTCCTTCCCCGCAAACGATTTTGGAAAACAACTATAACCCCGTTCCCAACAAGTACCAATATTGAGAACTTTTATACGTTTTAAGTAGAAAGAAGACATAAAGGATACATCCCGTTTCTGTTTAAATATCTACATTTTCAAATTGCTCTAGGCAACAATTTCTGGGGAAAAGGAGAGGGCGATGATTGAGGTGGGGGTGGAGTTTTATTTGTTCTCCATTATTTTATTTTATTTCGGTTTAGATGGGGGGGTGGTTCTTTGTTATTTCGAGGTTCATTTGAAAGACCAAGGACTCCACTCTGAATAAAGCATTTTTTTGTTGTTTCAAAATTTCAAACTGGCATAAGTGTTGGATCATCAGTTTTCCCTTTGTCTGCCCTGGTTGTAAATAATGGCTTTGAGATTAGCTAATTAAGGGACATTAATCACTGATAGAAAGGGAATAAATCAAAGCCTTGTTCTAAATTTCAAACTTGCCTGTATAGATGTGCATAGCTACTCTATCTGGAGCAGATTGGTGCTGTTTGAATTACTGTTCTTCAGAGTAAACTAAATCCACTTCAGTTTTAAAAAATGAATATTGTATTTATACAGCCCAGTTGTGCCGTTAAATTAAGCCCCCCTCCCATTCTTATTCCATTTTATAAACAAAGTGTAGAGACGACAGCTATTACGGGTTAAAAGAGCCAAATCTTAACTTTCGCCTAGCGTTATGCTTACCTTTGGGGGGAGGGGGAGAAGAAGTCAGAAAAGGAAGGAATAAACCCTAAGCGGATACAGATGGAAAGAAGAATAAATAGATTTGCATTGAGGTTTGTTTTTAATCAGAATACAGTTTCTGTAAAAATTCTTCAATGCCTGCAGTATTTCAGGTATATTTCTCTAGACTGCATTCCCTTGGCCCTCTGCATAAAACATTAAAAAACATTATGTTCTGGTTTGTGAAAAAGAAAAGCAAGCGGGGTGTGTGTGTGTGTGTGTGTGTGTGTGTGTGCAGGGAAGGAATCAGGCTCGATTCTCCACCGCATTTTCCCGCACCAGTCACGCTCATTGCATTTCAGCATTCCACGCTCAGAGCCCTGCACAGTATTTGGGAGCTTGGACCATTTCAACACCGACAAAAGAGGCTTTAAATACATGCCATAAAACAACAAGCCGGTCCCTGGGAGCAAGTAAAAATTTATTCGTTTCACGTAAAGCCCTCCGAAACAGTAAACACAGAGCAGATAATCCAGAGCCAGGCAGGGGATCTGCGCGCCCTTGGCTGGCTGGCTGTGTCGGCGCGCGCGCGCGCGCCCGACTGTGCGCGCATCTTGGCCTCTGTGCGCACCTTTCTCCCTAACCCCCGCCCCCCCCGCACACACACATACAAGTGCAAGTAAAGACTTGTGTGTTGATTCCCCACGCTCTCTTCCTCCTCTGAGGCCCTATTTCCTTTTAGCAGCGACTCTCAGCTGAGGACTCAGTTCAAGATTAACGCCTGGGAAATGTGCACGTCTGGAGGGGAGAGTGGAGTCCTTGGGGTGAATTCGGCTAGTTGCCCTTTCCTGCCGGAAAAGCGCCCGACCATGGGTGTGCGCCCCCAGAGCTGCTGGTTGGAGAAAATGCCACCTCCCGGCTCCTAAATCTCTCCACACATTGGGTTCTGTCCTTAACTGGACAATATTGGCTGCCAAAGGCAGGTGCCAATTCCCCAGAGGCTAAAACCTTCTAAGAGCCTCAGCCTGCACAAGCCCCTCTCTTCTTAGGTTGCTGCTGCTTCTCCTTTTTTTTTTTTTAACCTTTATTTTTTTAAGTCAAGAACTTTATAATTTAAGGTGTCCAATGTACCGTGTCATTTAAAAACGGCTCACAGACTGCGCCAGAACCCGCGAGTAGAGAGCGAGTGGGGGGGGGGGGGGAACCCAGCAAGAAAGGAGGGGCAGCAGCCGGGGAAGGGATATTTGCATAAAGCTTTGTCTTTAATGGTTCTCAGGCTGCTGAGGGTTATAACGCTAATTACACAAGATTAATATGGAGATTGTTCTCCATTGCTCACCAAGATTTATTTAAACAGTGAACTGCTCAAGATCCAAAGCCGTAAACCATCCCACCCCGCTGCCGGGCCCGGATTTTCTTCCTGCAGAAAGTTTCCCCAAGTCCAGAGGAGAAAAGAAGAGCTGCCATTGAATCAGAAGCTCCTAAAAGCCAACTTTGGAGGTATTGCTGTTTAAACAAATACCTGCCGGCCCTCGGCTATATAAATACATAGAGTGCAGTTCCCTGTTTTGCCCGAACCCTCTACCTCTTTCGCCTTTTCCTCGGCGCTACCTCTTGATTTGGGCGAGAAGTGGCCAAGGAGTAAAATCCGGTGCCCGAGCGCCCCCTAGTGCGACCAAAGGGGAAGAGAAGCCTTGGCGGCACGCCTGAGTTTCAGCGGTCCGATGCTGTCCCTTAGCGGATTAGAGTGGGATAGGGCTGAGTGCTAGGAAATGGGTCTCCGCTGAGGCTCATACTACAATCACCTGGGGAGCTTAGTAATGCTAACGTAAGCCGTGCGCGCGCGCGCGCGCGCACACACACACACACACACACACACACACACACACGTCCACTATCAAGGGTTCTAATATTTAGATTCATTGGTTTTAGCTGGGATTCAGGCATCTTTTCTTCCCGCAGATAATTTAATGTGCAGTCAGGAAAGAAAACTAATATTTGAGAATTTCCAGGACTTTCCAAAATAATTACTGGTTACAGTGCAAATGAAAAAGGTTCTTGGCTTAACACTTACCTTTTATATACCCTTCGATATTTACTAATTGTACTTAGAAAACCATGAGCTCATCATTATCCCTAGGCTCCTTGGGAGAGTTATTTCAAAGGGTTTTTTGTTTTGGATTATTGGGAAACTTTGCTCTGAATTGAAATGTAGGATTGTATCTTGAAATAATTTAAGATGTTTGAGACTAGGTTCTTGTTATCTTCTTTCTTGAGGTAAACATGTGGTGAGAACTTCAACAATGGTAAAAATCATACTGATATAAAATTGTAATTATAAAAGGATTAGGAATAGGAGATGATTCAAAGCTAGAGCTGGATTCTAGTTATCACAGTGCAGTAAGTTGCTATCTCACTTTAGGCAAATCTTTCAACCAAGTTGTGTCTCAGTTTCCTCTTTAATAAATGGAGTATCCCAGAGGATAATTTTAAGGTCCTTTCTAGACTTAGTGAATTTGTAGACCTAAAGCGCACGCGCGCGCGCGCGCGCACACACACACACACACACACACAGAATAATGTTCCTGAAAAAGTTGCAGATATATTTGTCATTATTTGTTCTAGTCATTCTCCTAAAAGACAATCACTATTGTAAATGCAGGCTTTTGAAATGTGTCCTTTTCTATAGTCACAGCATAGAGAATTTTACAAGGCTCCCCAAAATCATATACATATATATATAATCATATATATTTAGTCATGTATATACATAACATGTCACTAGTTTAACACATTCAAATAAAGTTAGACAAATTATTACCCCATTCATCCAAACTAATCCCTAATTTTTGACAGTTTTGTAATGGTCTCCACAAATGAAGTGCTATGAAGGAGGGAATAAAGAGCTGAATTTTTGGACTCTGGCTACGTAGTGACTAGAGATTTGTGACTTCCCTTTGAGGGATGTCTGCATGAAATCTTTCAAACTTTTTTTGGGTTTCAGTTCTCAAAAATCAGGTCATTGTCACTGATGGAGGAACTTTAGCAAAAGAGCCTGGTAATTATTAGCATCAGCAGAAGGTTGTGTTTGGAGGAAGCAATTAGAAATGAAGTATCTCAAAAGAAACGAAAAAAAAAATTTGTAAACAGCAACAGAATGTGAAGTTTTCACTTTATCTATTCTCACTAAGAATCACATTTAGATGATCCAAAATTACTACATCAGATAACCACAGTTACATTAGATGATGTATAGTTACATTAACATTCACATTGTTAAGATCTTTTAAGCCGTAAAATAAAATAGCAAGCATATAAAATATGTGTTTTTTCATCATAAGAGGTATTTTTTTAAGTTGCTTTAAGAACAAACATTTCAAAGACATAGCACTGAAATTGGTCACACCCCATACCTCATTCATGACAGCAACTACAGAACTGGCTTATCTCTGTTATGCTTCCCAGCCTTGTGAATTTTTCTAGTAAATAAGTACCAGTTTGTTCAAGGGACTTGCTCTGAAGTCTTGCTGATATTTAAGATTTTCACAGTATCTTTGGCAATGTGGTTCCAAAAATGTTATTTTTCTTCGTTACTTTAAAAAACTCATCTGTAACGCTTAAGCAAAATTAACAAACATCCGTAAATCATTTGCTTTCCTCTTGTGGTAACTTATATGATGACACAAGAGACATAAAGAAACGAGTGTGAGTGTGCATGAATGTATGTGCAGCAATAGTAGTGGCAATCGTGCACATATTTCAGGGTCATGGTCCACTCCTAACGCTGACTCTGAGAACTTCACCTCCAGCCACAGACTTGAAGCTGGGAAGCCATGTTTTCACTCTGGAACCCAATCTGACCCCAACAACTGCAACCATCCACCTCCCCACAACTAACCTGAAGGACATGAATCCCTTTTTCAAAGATTCGGAGACAAATCAAAGTCTATCTTTCAGAATATGAAACTGAATTCACATAAAGTTAACTAGATAGTCTTTGCGGCCAGAAGAGAGAACTGTGGCCCACTGGGAGCTGCAGACTGGTCATCTTTACTTCACCTGCTATGCTCTATTTGTATCTGCCCGCACTCATACGGTGTTAATCCTCTGAGGTATCTCTTTCCATCTAAAGGCAGAATGTTACAATTAGGAATTGTCCACACTGAGGTTGTTGGTGAGGGAGATGTTTTGGAGACATTCCTTAAAATACCTCAACATCTTTGGGAATGTTCCTAAAGAGAGAAAAGAAATAATTTAAGTAATTTATGAAGGAAGCATTTCAATACATTATCCTATATAATCCCCACACAGCCCACTTTATATTCAAGAAACCGTGACTCAGGGAATTTCATAACTTAGACAACATCAAATAGTTTTTCTAGATCTGAAATGACATTTGGAACCCAGTGGGTATGAGGCCATAACCTAAAATCATTCTACTGTGTGCCTTTCCCTTTCTCAATTATTTTAAATATCTTGGGAAACTCTCAACTCCAACCATTACTCACCAGTCTAATGAGACACCGACTAAAACAAATAATATCAGAGACGAGATATAAAGAGGTAAAACATAGGTCTTTTGCAAAAACTGATCTACTAGGATCATCACTTTGATTTTCTCGGGAACCTAGAAACTGGTCTTAATGGTGGAGTACCTCTGGTTTTTGCTTGAAAGTGGATGCCCTGTGTTACAAATATTTACAAATAGTCCTATTTCCTCCTTTCCCGCTAACCCCTGCCTCCCCAAAATTAATGTACACTCTTTTCTTTGTAAATTTTTCATCATTCCTATTTTTGGATACTTTCAGAAGATCAGAGGCTCTGTGCTATCTATTTTTTCTAATGCTATTATCACATCTCAAGAAACCCATCTACACCTAATGACGCTTTAATGTTTTCTTTACTTATATCATTTCTTTGAAGGATATTAATGTCCTTCCATTAATATTTCTTCTAAGCCAAGAGACAAATCATCTTCCAACTGGCATATTTCCACGCTGGTCTGAATGATAATTTTTATAATAAATATTGCATGTCATGTCTTATTACAAAAATCTCTCCTCAGCATAAATGTCCATTTTGTAAGAGGATTAGTTAGGCTTTGCTGTAGGATACTTGTATTTTCAGTAAGCTTTTTCAATCCTTTCATTTAGTCAAAAGGCGATTAAAATGACAGAAAAGCATTTAAACTTGGTTATCATGATCAACCTTGCCAATAGCTGCCTTTCTTACATCACATGCTTTACTTAGAGGTAGAGAAGCAGTCACCTTTGAGTGCCTTTTCTACTTGCAGCCCATCAAAATGGGAAGTTTTCTAGAATTCTCCCAAATATGCTCGAGGAAGTCAATTTCTCTTACAGTATCCTTTGCTGCCACCTGCTGTTCAACCTGCATTTATGAAGACTGTGAATGCTCTCTACCAACTGAAGGCGTATTTGCTAACCTAAGGGGTGAATGCAATGAGAAGGGCTGATTCTTAGCTGGACCCTTTCACATGATCACACTTCAAGATGATCTTTAAACCATTAACTGTACTTAACATTTGTACCAGTTGGTTTCCTTTGTCACACCCTTTCTTCCAAATTGTCAACAATATCATGAGACACCCTAGTTCTTTTTCCTTTCCAGCACATTAGGCTGGCTATTCAGGCAATCAGTGTTTTAAAAAATTTCCGCAGGGGCGCCTGGGTGGCTCAGTCAATTAAGCGTCTGACTTTGGCTCAGGTCATGATCTCGCAGTTCGTGAGTTCAAGTCTTGCGTTGGACTCTGTGCTGACAGCTCAGAGCCTGGAGCCTGCTTCAGATTCTGTGTCTCCCTCTCTTTGCCCCTCACCCACTTATGCTCTGTCTCTCAAAAAGAAATAAACATTAAAAAAACTTTTTTTAATTTCTGGAGTATCTAGTGTGTACACGGCCCGAACTGTAAGCGGGGACCACCAATTGTAACTGTAATACTCATTAATTGGTAGAATTTTTTTTTTGTATCCCCTGCTTCCAGCTGCCCTACCTCCACTTGGCGGTTAGTGATTGCTTGTACAACTAGATGCCATCTCTTAGACAAGAGAAGTTGGGCTGCAGCATATATTGCTTTTTTGCTGTCCTTTTTGCTACTTTACTATTTCGTGGACTTAGTTCTTTAACTTGAGAGTTATAAAATGGGTTGATAATAGAGACTAAATATACGTCATTACCGGATCCCTTTTGTGAATGGTAGGTGGTTAACTGTATAAAATACTGCCTTTGTCTTAAAACTGGGCCCACCTTAGGGAATTAATTTAGCAGCGAGGTCTCGCCCTAACATCGCTGGAGCACCTGCTAACATTTGTTAGTGCATCTTCTAGAGGCGAATGAAGCATCAGAGACAGAAGTCGCATAGGCTGGCTGACTCTCACTTGTGACCCTTTACAGTTTTAACTAGAAAGAAATTCAGCACGGCACTGGGTTTTTAAATAAATGCAGAGAATGATCTCTTGTTTTCTTCTTAAGCTCACCATCTCCCTTAGTCCATTCAGGCTGCTATAGACAGTACCGTAGACTGGGTGGATTATAAACAGCAGACATTTTCTTTTCCCCGGAGGCTGGCAGGTGTAAGATCAAGATGCCCCTTAGGTTTGCTGTGGTGAGGACCGGCTTCCCAGTTCCTAGACGGCTGTCTTTTCATGGGAAACCCAAGAAGCAGAAGGAGGAAGGGAGCTCTCTGGAATCTCTTTTATAAAAACACTCATCCCATTGATGAGGGCTCCACCCTCATGACCCGGTTACCTCCCAAGGACCCACCTTCTCAAACCATCACCTTGGGGGCTAGGATTGCAACAAAAAAATTTGAAAGGGACGCAAACATTCCATCCACAGCACCATCCTTTTCCATCAAATTTGTCAGGAGCAGCAAGGGCGTTACAGGAACTTGTGAGAACACTGGCCGATCCAGCTTGCAGAAATGCTCCCTCTCTTCATGGAAGAATTCTTCTTTTTTTTTCCTCCAAATGTTAAATTCAGGCCCAGATAAGTCACCCAGCTCAACCAAGCATTTCAAAACCACCTGGTCTCCTTAAATGTTCCTGTGACCAGGCTTCCGGAATCCTGTAGGGCAAAAATTGCTAACAAAGAGAAGTCATCCGCAAAGGTCACTGCTCCTAAGCTCATCTTTGGCAACAGACAGCTAAGTGCTGACATTGAAAAATGTTTCTAAGGTACAAGATATAGTTCTCTTTCATGCAAAATTTCCAAATCTGATTTGCTTTTCAAATTTATTGCAACCTTTTAAGGAGTGGTTTTGGCAATGTTTGGGAAGTGATAACAGTCAGAAAGCTGTGGAAATGATTTAATGGTCCAGAACTTTGAAGTGCCTATTAAAGACATTTAAATAACTTCATATTTCTCCCTACATTTTCCCCAAAATGTGTATGCATGGAAGTTTTCCAAATGGCTTTTTCTTTAAAGCACCGGGGCCATCATTTTTATGTTAGAAGGAGGAAATTTATTACTTTACAGGTTCCTTGCTTCCATGTGTTTTTCTTCAGAGCTCACTGAAGTTACTCATTTTCATCTTTTACTAACAAATTAAAAGACTTTGTTTTCTCAATTTCTTTTTTGATGCATTATGTAGGTAACCCTCCCTCCCCTTACTGCTGCCCCTATAAATCTTCTAGTTACTTCAAGTTCAGCAGCAAGCTGTAGAAATCTAACTCCGGGAAGTGGGAAAGAAGGGAGAGAGGGAGAACTAACATTTTAATCACTTATCTGATGCTAAGCACTGAGCAAGATCCTTTATTTCATAGAGATTTGCTCATTGCAGGCATGAATTCATGCACTTGTGGGCATAAGATCTTGGCATTGTTCTTAGGACTGGGTTCTATCCATCACTTTATTCATGGTCTAGTAGAACAAACACACAAGTACAAAGTCAATGTCAATGCAATACCAAACGCTTTTTTTTTTTGGTAATGTTTATTTATTTGTTTTGAGAGAGCTAGAGACAGCGCAAGCAGGGGACAGCAGAGAGAGAAGGAGAGAGAGAATCCCAAGCAGGCTCTGCGTTGTCCATAGAGCCCAACACGGGGCTCAATCTCAGGTACTGTGAGATCATGACCTGAGTCGAAACCAAGAGTCATAAAAACAAAGAGGGGGACAAACCATAAGAGACTCTCAAACTGAGTGTTGCTGGTGGGGTGTTGGGTTGGGGGATGGGCTAAGTGGGTGATGGGTATCAAGGAGAGCACTTGGGATGAGCACTGGGTGTTATATGTAAGTGATGAATCACTAAATCCTATTCCTCAAATCATTATTACGTTATATGTTAACTAACTTGTATTTAAATAATAAAAAAGTTAAAAAAATTAAAAATTAAAAAAAAAAAGAAACGAAGAGTCGGACTGTAACCAACGGAGCCACCCAGATGCCCCAAATGCTTTTTGAGAGACAGTAATAATAAGGTGGCCGAGAGCATGGTGTTTCGAAGGCAGGTTGTCTGTTTGAATCCAAGCTCTACCATTTGCACACTCTATAATCTTGTGTAAGTTTCCTCACCCTTCTACCTTGGTCTCCCCATCTGTAAAGTGGAAATAGGAAGAGTATCCATCTCAAGAAGTTGTTATGACAATAAAACGAGTTAATACACAGAGAGTGGTCATAAGAGTGCCTAGTAAGTTTACATGCCTGGCTACTTCTCAAAATTTAGATTTCACCTCAACTGCCATGTCTTTGACCAGAATATCTCCATCGGCCCATAGGCTCTCCTCAAGAGCCACTTGACTCCTCCCATGCGATTTGGTGCCTTGTAACCCATATCACTATGTGAAATTATTTTTATTCTTATGTGCTTGCTTGTTTATTGTCTCTTTTGCTCCACTAGTGTGTACAAAACACAAGAGATCATTCTGGCTTTATTCATTGCTGAATTTCTAGGCCCTCATGAAGTACCTGGCACATAATCATTTTTCAGCTAGAATATGTGAAGTGAATTGTTGAATGTTAAGGGCTCTGACACAGGTAAGCCCAGAGCTCTCTTTGGGAGTACATAGGAGACATAGTTGACCCAGTCTTTGATGTCATCACAGACAGTTTCCAAAAGGAATTGACATCCTTCAGGGACTTGCAGACGATCCATAATTAGGGACAGAGGCAGGGGTAGGGCAGTTCAGGGAGGCAAGAGTTTTGTGGGAAGAATATGCAGTCACTCCTCACAGTGACTGTGTAAGATGAACATTTGAATCCCCATTTCCTGAGATGAGAAAAAGAAGCTGAGAGCAAGCCACGGAAACTTGCCCAGAGTCCCAGAGTTACTAGGAGTCGGAGCCAGGATTAAATCCTTCCACCGTACCTCCCTGCAAAAAAGTATTACTATAAGGGCCTTGAAACCAGAAATGGTATCTAATGCCTGAAATTGCTCTTCATGGATCTAACTTACTCAGAAATGTTGTGACACTTTTCTTATTCTGTAAAGAACATAACAACATGTCACTCTTCACTTCAGATAACAAGGAGGCTTCTTTGGTTCCCCTTCACGGTCTTTTCAATAATCTAACCTTCTATCTGTCTGGCTTCCTATAAATCCATGTCGTATATTCCCCACTGCATAGGAAATAAAAAAGTGGTTTTCTACACTCAGAGAATTCACACACGCGCACACACACACACACACACACACACACACACGCCCGGCTGTACTTTACAGGAGAGCCATTTCATGTGAAGATGGGGTTGTTAATTACGTGGTCGTATCACTGTCCTGGCCGTGCTGGCTGACCAGCTCATAGCAAGCTAGCACTGGGGAGGAGCCTCACCTCTGGATGCTCTCTCTTGCTTAAGTTGAACAGCCCATCCATCCTTCAGAAACCCTGAAAAGGGGCTTTGTCCTAATAGATTTAACACCTTCTTTTCTCAGTGTGCAATAGGAATGAAGAAGATGGACAGGAAAGTTGAAGAAAAGCCATTCCTAGAAAATCATGCTCAATGTTTAGTCCCATCATTGTTACTGTGGCAGATCTTTTAAATGGTTGTGCATTGATGGGCCTCTTCCCATTGAGAAGGGGGGTGGTTCTTGTCCCTTGTCCTTGAATCTGCGTGGGCTTGTGACTGTTTCTCCAAGTTACTATGTGACTTCCAAGGCTAGGTCGTAAAAGGCCATATAGCTTCTGCCTGGGCACACTTGTTTTTGGGATGTTCTTTCTCAGAATCCATTTCCCCTGCTTAAAGAAACTCAAGCCACATGAGAAGGCCATGTGTAGCTGTTACAGCCAATCCCCTACCTGAGTCCAGCTTTCCAATCATCCCAGCCCAGATGCCTGGCACATGAGTGAAGCAGATGATTCCAGTGTCTCACACAATAAAAGTCAGGCCCAGCCTTTTGTATCATCATATTCGCTGAGGCCCCAGACACTGTGGAGCAGGGAAAAGCTATTCCCACTGAGCCTTGTCTGAATTATTGACCAATAAAATATGTGAGCATATACAAGTTACTGTTTTTGCCCCCAAGTTTGGGGGAGTTGGTTACACAGCTAGAGTAACCAGAATAGTTATTCTCTCTCTACACTTGCTAAGGATATGTGTTATAAGGATCTCTCTAAGGAAGGTTAGAACTTCTTACATAGAACAGTGGTAGATTCTTTTCAGTGGACTTCTGTTAGATCAACATCTATTGCAATACCCCTTCTCTTTTATCTTCTTCTCCAAGAGACTAAAGAGGACATTTCTCAAATTCCAAGCCTATCTTGAAGTTGGAGGTGACCTTGTGATACAGTTCCAGCCAATAAGATGTAGACAATAGACAGAGCTTCCCTTCTCTAATAAGGGCTCAGTGGGGGAAAATCCCTGCTTCCTCCTTCCTAGAATATGGGCATGCCACTTAGAAGTCTGGCAACCATTTTAAGACTGTGAGATAGAAGACACGCACCATGGCAGAATATAAAGAGAGCAGTAGTCTGGTTCTTTGATGACTTCCTTGAAAAGGCTATCCTTACCCTGTGTTGTCTTCTTCCAAAATTACTGTTATAGAAAAAAAAATGGATTTCACCTTTTTAAAGCCATTGTTAGATATGATTTAATTTACTGGTGAATGTATCCTTGAGTGATTCAACTATGCATGCAACATACGTATATATTACGCAACCTATATATGTATATATTACAAAGCTATACCCATACATTTGTAAAAAAGGAAAAACATTTACTTGCACCTAAACAAATAAAGAGTCTATTTAATTCAGACCTTAAAGCCCAGACATAGACTTACATGGAGAACATTTGATAACTGAGCTCCATTTCCTGTACCAGCAATACTGGTGATAACATCAAGCTCATCCACAGGCAAGGACATTTCTGTTATGATAAAATGGAAATAATCAAGTATTTTATGGATTTAAGTTCTTCAGTATGATTATCTTCCTCGATCAGATCTGTATTCCTTTTCACAGTCATGGATAACATTTCAGTCGGTTTTTAGTTTTCTTTCTTCCTTTCTTTCTTTCTTTCTTTCTTTCTTTCTTTCTTTCTTTCTTTCTTTCTTTCTCTCTCTTTCTTGACCTTATTTTTTTAAAGCAGCTTCAGGTTCACGGGAAAAATTGAGAAGAAGGTACAGCGATTTCTCACATGCCCCTACACTTACACATGCATAGCGTCCCCCATCATCAACTTCACTCATCAGAGTGGAGCATCTTTTATTTTTCTTTTAAACAAGAGAAAGCACCAATTTTCCTAACTCATTTTGTATTAAAATGTTTCCCCTTGCTTGAGTTCATTGTACTCCTCTTAAGCCTTCACAAAGGACACTTTTTATATTTGCTGTTCACATCTATATACACATATGTGCACTTCTTAAATATCATTTCTTTCATCCAACACAATTATAACCACCTCAACTAAATAGTGTGATGACTTACATACAGTGATTAATTATTAGTAAAATATGTCTAAAAATAAAATCTACAGTGTTCTAAAACCTTTTAATTGCTATCTCTTTGGCTTCATAAACTAGTAAATGCATATAATTACTGGTTATTTTTGTGCGACAGTTATTCATCCTGTCATATAACAAACAAGCTGAAATGGGAGGCATAAAACAATAATTCCAAAGACAAAAGAGAAGAATAATTACATATGAATGAGGGGAAAAATCCAAGAACAAAGAGCATTTTGAATCTCTCCACTCTCCCTGGAGTACCATTTTGGGTTGTAATTTATTTTAAAGGTACTGTGCTTCAAATGCATTTACTCTCTCAAAGGCATTTGTCTCATAATTCTTTAAAATCTGCAAGTAGATCTTCTAGTATGCCCATTCAGGCTTATATTAGGTAGCTTGAATTATACATGGTGGGACAAAGTGATCTTCACAAGTTAGGGACGCCATAAATCTTCTCTGCATTGAATATTCTCTATTATAAAACTTTTCTAGAAAAGCTAGCCCTCAAAATCTTAACTGCTTTATGGGCACCTGTTCTTCTTTTTTACATTGTGTGTTCTTCAAGACTGACACCAAGCTTATTCATCTTTACTCCCCCAGTGACTGCAATGCTTGGTTCCTTCATTCATTCATATTAGACATCAAGTGACTCGGCTGTGTTAGGTGCTGTATGAGATAATGAACAAAAGATACTTGATTCTCATTGTTTGGGGACCTACATTTTTATCAAGGAGACAAACATTAAAATATAATTACACAAGGGGCACTTGGGTGGCTCAGTCAGTTGAGCTTCTGCCTTTGACTCAGGTTATGATCTCACAGTTTGTGAGTTAGAGCCCTTCACTGGGCTCTCTGCTGTCAGTGCAGAGCCTGCTTAGGACCCTCTGTCCTCCTCTCTCTCTGCCCCTCACCTGCTGGTTCTCTCTCTCAAAAATAAATAAATAAACTTAAATATATATATATATATATATATACACACACACATATAATTACACAAGTATTTGATTACCGATTTGATATATGCAACAAAAGAAGGACGCAAGGGTAACAAGGAAGTATTATGGCGAATTAACCTAATCTGGAGTGAAGACAAGCTGAGGTGGAAAAAGTGACATTGAACTTGAGGCCTGAGCAAAAACATTTCAACCCAGAGCATGTGTGTCGGCTCTGGGTTGGACAGATGTGGATGCTTATTAAATATTTGGTTATTCCAGTAATGATGGAGACTGAGGCTGGTACCTAGTTATATATCTTTGAGAATTCGATTCCAACCCATTTTTGAATTTGTTTTAACGTTTATTTATTATTGAAAGACAGAGTCAGAGCATGAGCAGGGGAGGGGCAGAGGGAGAGGGACACACAGAATCTGAAGCAGGCTCCAGGCTCTGAGCTGTTGGCATAGAGCCCGACGTGGGGCTCGAACTCACAAACCGCCAGATCATGACCTGAGCCCAAGTCAGACACTTAACTGGCTGAGCCACCCAGGAGCCCCAATTCCAACCCATTTTTAAAGTCCCAGTTTCAGTTTCAACCTATTTTCCATTGATCTTCTAGCATCCTTAAAACAATCCCAAATGCAAAATACAGCCTTCGTGTCAGCATATTGTTTTCAACTATTTGTAATGGTTTCCATCAATCTTCAGATTATCCGTTCTTTGAGCACAAGAGCGGTGGTTCAAAATCTTCCTTGCACCAGTATAAGACCTAACACTTTGCTTAACAATATGTACTTGCACAGTGGATCTTCCCTTGATTTTTCTTGGCTTGCATTTGTTTATATTTGTAGTTTCCAATTATACTAGTTCAAATTTATCTCTAGAAATGAAATAAATTATAAAGTTTAATCCATGAATACTATATTTGGTTTCCAAATATAAGTTGTGAAACTGTCTCATATATACGAGGAAACTAAAAATACCATCATGGAATACAAAATCATTTTGGAACCTGGGATAAAAAGAGCTAACTTATTTCCAAGTGATCTTGGTAAACAATAGGACACAGATTGGTACAGAGCCCTGAGTGAATTTTAGCAATCGTGATGGCAATACAGCACAAAGAAAGAAAGAACTGTAATCATGTGCATGATGAACAAGAAGTTAATGTTTCTATTTTACTTACTATGAAAACAGTTTGAGTAGTTGGGCAAAAGCTAGGATATTTCTTATCTCTGACTAAAATAAACAATGGGGACCTATGGCTACATTATTTACCTGTGTTTGATATAAACTCAATTCTTTTCCTTGATAATTGTAGATATCTCAGTGAAATCTCTCCCAAATATGATTACTGCTCACATTCTCAATCTGAGAAATAAGAATAATATGGTCATAAAAGAGCACTTACTACTGAATGTCCAAGGACCGAACAACTTGGGCAACTATAAATATACTTGAAATAAGTCTCTCCTTGGAAGAGATAAATTTAGCATGATCACCATTGTCATATCAACCTGTTTCCATCAATTGAGCATCTTTTATTTAATATGCAGCATCTTTTATTAAACCTTAGAGATAACTTCGAGAAGCAACACACATTGATTCTGCCCTCAAAAAATTTAGAGTCTTTTCAGTTAAAATAATGAGGCCTGTCCATAACACAACTCCAACAAAGGACACTTGTATAGAATATAACAAAACTGGTGTCACCTCAAGCTTTGCAGTTTGGCAGCCCTTGATGGGACATGGTCAGAAAAGTGACAAATAACTATATCACATATGCTAAGAGATAAGAAATACTCATCAAGTGTGTGGCATACAGCAGGACTCAAAAATCATCAGTTGAATGAACTGTCAAATTGGAATTATCAAAGAGGACATCATGAGTTGGTGAGGTGAGGAGAGTCTTCAGATCAAAATAGACTCCCATATTCTTCAACCAAGAGCCCTTTGACCAACAGTCATGCAGTGGAAGAGATTTGAGTATGATGAGTACTGGAGCCTCTGGCCAGAAGACTGAGTATCCCTTTGCATTCCTCTCCAGAAAAACTTTTCGCGATGATGTCAATTTCTTCCAGTGTCTTCCCAGAATGAAGCACTTCCACTGACTGTATTCATTTTGGACGGTCATTGATCCCCACCCAGAGGGAGGTGATTTCCCTTACCTTGAGGGGAATTAAGATATCCTACGGTTGGCCCTTACTAAAAAGACAGCTGTGGCTGCTGGAGAAGGCCTCCTCCTAAAAGCACACTTCAATGCTCACACTCTGCATTCACTTGTATATATGTGAATTTTTCCTCACATAAAGGACCCAGTCTTTTGTGAGACTAGGACACCCCAGCAGTAGGTCCAGTTCTGAAGGCACCACACAAGCAAAACTCTGACCTTTTTTCCCCTAGCTTGCCCAGAAGAGTCTCCGTATCCACAATCAGACTTCACCTTGTGCAGCTGCTTTATTTTTTCTTTCAATTTTCTCTCTCAGCAGGCTGGGCCTTGGCTGCCTGCCAGCCTGCCCTGAGAGGCCAACATGCTGACTTGGTGTTACTACATACTTGTTTTTGTACAGAATTGTCCAGAGAAGATGGGTTTCAGTTTGCTTACAGAAAGGCATTCTCCCCCACAACTAGACTATAGGTGCATTTAAACCATGGCAGACATGCTTTAGCTGCTTCTGACTGAAATATTTTCCAAACCATACTAGCTTGGAATCACATGATCTCCACATTGATTCCTTTGCATCCCTCACCAACTGAACTAAATAGACTTGTTTCTATTAAAAATCTTGTTTTGATCTAATGTGCATGGGCCTGAAAAAATCAAAATCTTTGTTCACAGATACATCATTTTCTTATCTAATATAACTACAGCAACATCTTATAGTATTTGGAGGAAGAATGGGGGGGACTGACACACTTTTGGCATCAATTTGAGTATCAGATGATCTGCATCCTTAAAATATCAAAACAACTATCTTTATTGTAATATCAAATAATAGTGATATTAGCAATCAGCCTTCATAGTTATTTGTTGTTAATTACTTGGCCATATTTCCATGGTCACTTACTTACATTGAAAATTATTTTTTAAAACATGAATAAGTATTTATCATTGAATTGGTTACTTTGGATTCTTCTCTGAAGTGTGCATTGGGAAATAATTTAAGGTAGCTAGTTTTGCTTGTCTATGATGACAATGTGAATAAAATAATAATCATCTATGTAAAGGAAATTGTCTTCCCTATGTAAAAGAAGATGCTGCAGGATATAACAGCTCATTGGGTACTAAGGGTTACTTATGTCCACTGATACTGAGATGACCTAAGAGTATCCTGGGCCTGACAATATCTAGGGCCCAGGTGACTGTCCTAATGCTAGACCACCCCAGGTGACATAGTCAGGAGTAGATAGGAGGCTCGTATCTTAGTATGGAAATGACTAAGGAGACTTCTTCCCCCAGGGAACTCAACTGCTGCAATGGAAGTAAAAAAGCCTATTTTTAAAGAAAGAAAAACTTGGAGTAGACTATTTCTTCCTTTTTGTTCTTTTATTTTAAACCTTACTTATTATTTATTTTTGTTTATACTTATCCTGTGGATACATATAAGTATATCACTGTGAATAGCTCTGACTAGACAGTAGACAGGGAAAGCATGTAGTTAATAAGTCAAGGTATTGTCTGGCAACACTTCCCACCCACAGCAATGAATTTGTATATTCCTGGAAAGGACTTTCACTCTCATCTACGTGTTTCATCTGACCAACCTCCTACCTCTAGACATGGAGGTGGGGATTGGGGAGGAAATTGGATCTTTGTCCTGTACATACGTTTTCCAAGAGTTGTTCCATATACCATGATACATTTGAATGAGAGAGACATACTTTACTGGGTCCCCAAATGTAGAATAAGTGAAATCATGGATACCAGGTGGCCTTCCACTAATTGGATCTAAGGGTCACTATGTTGCCCAAGGTTAACTGCACAACAAGGAGGTTCCTCATCTCCTTGATCCAAAGGGAGGTCCATGACATTCCTGCCCAAATATCAAGAAATTGCGGAAAAAGCTATTGTATCGTTTTGGTGGCCTTATTAGGCATATGCTAGGAATGCCACAAGTTGACTCCTCCATCATATCTACTAATTATAATTTTTATGAAATTTATGTTAAATTTCACTGGCAGGGAGCTCCTTACCCCTTTGCCAATGAGCTAAAAGGAGTATTCCTGTAACAGGTAGCTCTCAAATTTCCATTCTAGAGCTGAGTGACTTTTCACGAAAATAACAGACAAGACGCCCATCCTTCCAAGTACTAAACAACAGTATTTGACCTCTGATCCCATGAATATATTTGAACATAAGGGAAAAAAGCCATCAAGGGTGAATAGGAAAGAGATACTCAGTACTTGCGATTGCACCTGTCAGTATTGTTCTGTAATGAAAACTATGTGGACAGCAAAAATCTGCACTTTGGAATTTAGTCATCTTGAGATCAAAAAGTAGCTGCGCTACGTTATACATAGGGGATGAATCACTGCAATCTACTCCTGAAATCATTATTGCACCATATGCTAACTTGGATGTAAATTAAAAATTAATTAATTAATTAATTAATTAAAATAAGGAAGTAACTCTGCTAAAAATTCTAATGCTCAGGTAGAGATGGGATAGTCAACTAAAAGAAGAAAAGATAAGGCAATGAAAATTATCTTTAAGCCCCTCTTCTCTGACTCAAGAGAGGGAAAACAAATCCTACCAGTAAACACTTCGGACATAAAACTGAGACTAGTGAAAATTTAAAGAGACTTTTTAGCCAAGCCAGAAAGAAAACCCATGGTTTTCTGAAACTAAGGCTGGAACCATGTGGTCTTGAGATAATAATCTCAGTTCAACAACTTCTCTCTCATCCAGATATTGAGGGGAAAAGGGAGGCCTGACAGGAGCTAAGAGTCAGATTACAGTTCCTTCTGCCTTCAGGCAGAGATGTCATTCACCTCTTCTATTGGTGATGCCCAACCCACAGGAGATTTGTTGCAGACTCTGCAGTTGTGCGGCTGGAAGACGAATGGTCCCAGTACTGGAAGGGTACCAAAACCATGGGGTGTAGGATCTCCCATAGTAGGGACAGGACTTGTTACTTGATATCCAGGATCCCCTGGTCAAATTTGGAGAACCAGGAATAAACAGAAATATAGATCTGATTCAGAGACCTAACATCCACATTCTTGGAAGTGTAATGTGGGAAAAGGGAAAGGGGTAGAAAGTTTAATAGGAAGAGAGTGGAACAGGTATAGGATTTTGAAATACATCCAGTTGTAACCTCAAGGATGATTTATTAACTGGGCTCTTGATGGTAGAACATAGAAGACTATTTTGATTTGAAGTCTATCCTCACCTCACTGACTTATGATGACCTGTCTCTTTGATAATTCCAATTTGAAGTTCATTCAACTGGTGATTTTTGAGTCCTACTGTGTGCCACAGACCTCATGAGTATTTCTTGACTTTTAGCATGTGTGATATAATTACTAGTCATTTTTCTCACCCTGTCCCATCAAGAGCTACCAAACTGTAAAGTTCGAGGTGACACCATTCATGTTAATCTCTTTTATATCTACATTCAATCAATCTTTAAATTTTAGTCATAAAACTGAAACTGTGAATGAAGAAGATGAGATAGAGAGAATACCAGAGAAGTGTTTCCTGTCTGATCTTGGTAGACAGCAGAGAGGAGGAAGACATTCAGGTCCTGGTAACCCTTTCTCGGGTTTAAGCACAGGTAATTGGGGGGTGGCAAGGGAATGTTCAAATACCAGTAAGTTCCAAAGGAAGGCTGAGTCATTTGTACTGTTCCACAGGGAAATAATTCAACTAGGAAAAAGACCAGTCAATACTTAAATCTGAGCTGTGATGTAAGCAGGATACAGAAAATCATCACCATGGAGACCAGAGAAAAGTACAAGGAAATCACATGGAAATCTGGACCCTTTCTTCCTTGCTGTGATGAGGAAACAGTTCATTTAACCTGCCCTTCATATATCTGGTGCCATCCTGGCGAGCTGTAGGGAAAAGGGGGATGGAAATCTGGGAGATTGATTATTTTTACCTAAGGAGGCCAAGCTTTATCTAAAATGACTGTTGAAATCACAATGAACTCAAGGTATTGGGTTGGTTCATTAGATGTGGTTTTTTTTTGTTTGTTTTTTTTTTGTTTTTGTTTTTTTGGCTCATAAGGGAGATCAGAGCCATTTGGCTCATTTTAAAAAAGAAAAAAAATCCTATTTTCTCTGTATATCTAAGAGTATGAGAAAACCTACATTAAAATTTATGGACTGCTTACTATGGGTCAGGCAATCATAACATCCATATAAAATAAGTATTATCATTTTTATTTTACAGTTGAAGTTACTAGGACCCGGGAAGAGAAAGTCGCTTGTCTAGAGTGACATGATCAGTAAGTGAAAAGGCAGATTCTTAGCACAGGTGATTCTAATGTGACACCTTGTGCTCATAGCTACCTGTTATATTGTCTTCTAGGTGGTGCAGTGTGGGGTGCCCAGAACTATTCCCAAGCCATGCCATGTAATACTACCAAGTGGTCTGTGAAGCAGAGGGTCTTGAAGAGACAGTTTCCACGTCCCCTCTAATTTGGAGTTGGGCCACTGCTTGGAAGTTGTAAGGACTCTGCCTTTTGAAGAAATATTAATGATTTAAAAAAAAAAGTGCTCTGAGTAAATTAGGACACTGATAAAACATTATAGAAAGAAAAACTCAAAAGACTGACTAGGTAGCAAGTGTCGAGACAGTTCTCCCTATCTCTACAATGATTTTAAACAAGTAGCTTGGAAGGACTACTTTGAGAGAATATATCCATCAAAGCCATTTCAAGAGCTCCAGGAGGACCTGTTTCTGTAGTAACCTCCAGACACAATCGAGAGCAGTGCTGAGTTACCTAACTGGGTAAGAATCTAGCTAAAAATTGCCAAGTAGGGAGCAAGAGACGCTGGAAACTCTGCACAGGCTGGCAGGGAGAGTGGCTACTGGTCAGGAGCCAAGAGCAGTAAACATTACAGGTTTAAATAGTTCCCACTGTTCAGAACTGCAGGAAGACACTGAGAGTCAGGGTCATTGAATCTCGCTGCCGAGAGAAGCTGACTCTGAGAATCGATGACTAATTTGAGAAATCACTACAACAGGGCTGCCACTGCCAGAGAGAGTTGTCAACTGGCTACTCTGGAAGCTTGAGGAGGAAACACTGCTGAAGTTCAGATGGAAAAGGTACTGCTGATGGAAAGTATCGCAGGGAGCACGCAAGAGAAAGAGTGGAGACCCATGGAACTCATCCTTTCTGTCTTCTCAGCTCCAGGTTTTGAAAGAGCAACTAGTAATGGGACAAAGAAAGGAGTGGATGGTGTCTCCATTGTCTGCTTGCCACTCACAGAGACAGTACAGGCTGTGATAGTCCAGTACCGCTCAATGGGAAGACAGAGCAATCATTTATGTATAAGGGTGCCTGGTCGAGCTGGGCATCCAGAAATTCTGGGAGTCATATGAAGCATCCATAGAGGTAGCAGTTAAAATCCGACCATTTGAGGGGTGCCTGGCTGGCTCAGTTGGTAGAGCATGCAACTCTTGATCTTGGGGGTGTGAGTTCAAGTCCCACATTCGGTGAGGAGATGACTTAAAAAGAATAAAATAAAATAAAATCCAACCATATGATATGCTGAGAGGAATGCAGACTGGACAAGAGAATTATAGAGCATTACAGTTTAAGAAAGACTTGCATTGTTGTAATAATTTGTATCTGACCATCACTGATACAACTACATCCATGGAACTCTGTATGGAGATCAATATAAGTAACACATTATATAAGCAGGGAAATGACCAGCACAGACCATGGTGAGAGCCATACTGTGAAGCAGGCCATGAATCAGTTACACAACTAATAGACCCCAGCTGCCATTTAGCAATAGAAAACAATCTCTGACAACATCCTAAAAGCTATTAGGATTTTCTCAGCTTTAGGTAAATTTACCACCAGTAAAGTATCTTACACTTCTGAAGAACTGTAATTTAGTACAGTGACTAGAACTTGATATGTCCCATTGGTTTCCCAGTTGAGGAAAAAATGAAGATGTTTAAAATCAGCCTTGATATTACAATTGTCAAATAATACACTGTGAAATGCTGTGGAGAGGAAGGTCAGGAAGCAGTCCAGCCGAAGAGATTTTTATTAAAACAAAAAGAAAAGATGCAAAATTTTCACTTTGACCGTGGTCTTTAAAAAGTCACAAATATTATTACACAAATTTGTACTGTATTTTCTCCAATAAATATTTATTGTCTCAAATTTAGAAAACAAAAACATTTATGAGGGTGCAGACGAAGTAACCACCTTATTATAAAATAACTTAGAAATGTATTTTTCCATGGCAAAAATATAAAGACTTACAGCTGAAGGTATCCTTATAGTTTATCTCATCCAACAACTTATCTCATCAATGAATCCTTGCTCCCTCTCCCCAAGGCCCTAAATGGACTGTGTCACCAAATCCAATGGACAATACTGAGTGTTGACTTCTCAGGCACATTTCACATTGTTGACTTCTTGACACTTCTTAAAATACTCTTTTCTCTTTATTTCTAGTATGGAATGGGTTTCCCCCTACTACTACCCTCTGCTCCTCTTTAGATTTCTTTGCAAGTTTATCCTCTTTTTCCCAGCCATAAAATAGCGCAGCTTCTCAAGACTTGGTTCTCTTCTCTTTTCGTCCCACCGACTGTGTTGTTCATTCCCACTGCTGTGATTACAATCCTTTTAATTTGATTCACAAATTTTATCTTTGCTCCGGATTACTCCCTTGAGTTCCAAATAAGTATAGACAAATCCCTGCTTATATCTCTTATTTGATCCTGTAAAGACACCTCAAGACCCATAATGTTTTCTTGCCCCCCCCCACCCTCAGATGTCATCTAACAGTCCCTCTACCTGAACCCTGAGCACTTCAGAATCACCCTGAAGCCCTCCTGTATCAGAGCCTACTGATGTACTTCTTAAGCATTTTTCAAATCTATTCTCGTCTCTCCATCTCCTGTGCCACCAGCCTAGTCCAGGCAGGCAACACCTCCCTCCTCTATTATTATATTATTCAAAATACCACATCCACTCTCCATACCTGCTTTTGCACCCTTCCAATGACTTCTCTACTTTGGCATCAGGAGAGTGATCTTGTCAAAACACAAATGTCATCTTAATACTCCTTTTAAAGAAAAAAAAAAAATTAAGAGGGTCCCAGTGTTCTTGGGATAAAAAACAAAAGTGAAAACAAATACCAAATAATTCTTTTTTTTTTTTTTTTTCAACGTTTATTTATTTTTAGGACAGAGAGAGACAGAGCATGAACGGGCGAGGGGCAGAGAGAGAGGGAGACACAGAATCAGAAACAGGCTCCAGGCTCTGAGCCATCAGCCCAGAGCCCGACGCGGGGCTCGAACTCACGGACCGCGAGATCGTGACCTGGCTGAAGTCGGACGCTTAACCGACTGCGCCACCCAGGCGCCCCCCCCAAATAATTCTTAACATAGGCCTGTGAGATCTTATGAAGTCTCACGGCTGATTGCATTTCCCACCTCCCACCATGCAGCCCCTCACTCTCCTTGCCCCCATACTAGCTCCTTGCAGGTTCTTGAATGCATCATGCTTGCTCCTACCTCCTTTACTTTGCCTCTGTTATTTTCTCTGCACCTAGTTAATCCTTTCTCAGCCTTCAGATCTCAACTGTTACTTCCTTCCCTGACATTTCAGTCTTAAGCAGACCTATACATGATGGGTCCACCTAGACCCCCCCTCTCGCCACTACTTCAATGTGTTCATTACTAGGGTAATTAGAACATCTACTCAATTTGTGTCTGTCTCATCCACTAGATTTGAAGTGCCATGAGAGCAGATATCTCATCCAAACTTATTCATCATTTTATTCTCAGGGCCTACACAATGTCTGTGATATATATATATATATATATATATATATATATATATATATCTATATCTATATCTATCTATCTGAGGGCAGGCAATAAACATTTGCTGAGTGAATGAAAGAATTCTTTCTTGCCCTTGAATATTCCCAGTGAGAAAGAAATCACAGCCTCCTGAGTTCTAAGTCCATTCATCTTTTTTTCTTTTTTCTTTTCCTTTTTGGAAACTTTGATGGAAAATTCATCCCTGTATCAGGCTTCTTGCCTTTGTGAACTACAAATTTAATCCATTTCTTTCTCCATGGGATAGTTTTTATAATATATGAATTCACAATCATGATGATTTTACTCTACCTTCTCATCTTCATTTTTTCCTCTGTGTTTCCTATATCCTCTTCATGTTTTTTGATACATCCCTATTAAGATGAATAAACACGTAATTTTAGTAAACACAATAAAAGCCTCATTTTTACGTGGAAAAGCTTATTTCAATATTGGGAGATAGGATTTTTGATTGGTTTCCTAAACCTTGTCAGTATCAAGAGTGTTTCATAGATTTAAGGATAATTTTGAAGCTAATTGCCATTTTAGAAGAGATATTTTTTATTTGAATTCAGAAAACTTGGATATATAAATTAAAATGTAGCCTCTAGGAAAAGCTGAATCAACTGGCCATATCAACATCTATTTAAATTAAACATATTCCACTTTTTAGGCTCTAGCAGTGAAATGAGCATTATTGGATAACCACATGTTTTGGAAAAATTCAGTGTGCTTGTTTAGGTTTATATGTATTTTCTATTACAAAAATGGAGGGTTTTCATTTACTGCCATAAGCCTGTTCTGGTGCCTACTAGAGATCAGGATATCAATTCTCAATAAATGTTTGCTCAAGGGAGGAATGCACAATTTATAAATAGAATGGCTTCTCATCAGTGGAAACTTTGGTATATCTGGAGAACTGACCAGAGAAGATAAGGACCATCTTCTCATTTATGAATACCATTTATAAACAACGTTTGAGAAATAGTCATATTGGTAATGATTTACACAGTTCATCTTCAAGTTGCTCCTCTGTTATCAATGCCAGAGAATTCCATTTCTCAAGTTAAAAAAAAAAAAAATGGCACTGAAAACACATCAAACTCTACCTGAAAAACTCCTTCTTTGCACCAAAACTTATCCTAACCTTTAGGAGGAATTCACTCCTTTACACTATGAACTTATTCCCAACAGAGATTAGAATTTGGCCAGATCTAGAATTTATGTATTTAAGATTAAAACATTCAAATGGAATTTTACAGGATCACTCCTTTGCATTTCTAAAATAATAACCCAAATCATATACTTGTTTTTTTTTAATGTTTATTTATTTATTTTGAGAGATTGCACACGTGTGAGTGGGGGAGGGGCAGGGAGAGAGGGAGAGAGAGAATCCCAAACAGACTGCACTGTCAGCACAGAGTCCAACACGGGCCTCTATCTCACAAACCAAGAGATCATGACCTGAGTCGAAACCAAGAGTGGGATACTTAACCTACTGAGCCACCCAGGCGCCCCACCAAATCATATACTTGTAAAAAAAAATTTAAAGAGGAAAATTTAGTTTTGCTGACTCCACTCTCTCCCTTAACTGGCTCTCAAGTCTAAGCCCCTTTCTTACCCTACTCCCCACATAGGAGACTTCGTACCAGAAAAAAAATTAGCAGAAAGAAGCATTAGAAAAGAACTATTTTTGCATGGTTACTGTTTTGATTTAAACTGGAGTTAAAAGTATTCACCATTTCTGAAATTATGGTACTCTTGAATAGAGAAAAGGCTGGAAGAAAGACCTGGGGACATGCTGACCTGAAATAACAACTTCTCCTAATGGTGCCCTAAGCATCAACTTCTTAAAAAGATAAATTTCATTTATCTCAATTTTAAGTTCATACTATTTTGGAAAATAATTTTCTCCAATATCTTTTACTATTTCCTAGAACCTTTAGAAACCATATGCATTCATCTTCTCATGTACTCTGTATCCTTTTTAAAAGAATATTATTCAACACCTTTAAAACGCTGGGAATGTAAGGAGGCTAGATTTAGACTGAACAAGGATTACTACTGCTGAGGCTAGTCAAAGCACATCTGCCATGTTCACTAATGTCTGTTTAAAAAAAAAAAAAAACACCAAAAGCCTTTTATGCTTTAGCTTAAACTGTGGTTATCATGGTCCTAATCATAGTGCTTATAATCAAGGCTTTTTTTCTCTCTCTAATTTTCTCTTTCCTTCGGGAAAGCACCCTCACTTCAAGTCAAGTTCATTCCACAATCTCATATTTCAGATGCCTTGCTTGGAGGACGTGTCATGTTGTGTTGGAGATGAGAAGAGGCGGGGCTCATCAATCAGCAGTTTTCCGTGTGCTAATCCTCACCCCAGTTAGCTGATTTGGTCCTCTGGATTCTGACCACTGCCATGGTCAATCACGCAGCTGCTCTATTCAGCCTCATCATCTCTCTATTCTTACAGATTATTGCATCATGGCCGCCAAGACAAAAAGAAAGAGAAAGGGGATCAAAATCATCAAAATCATGTGTCCTGAAAGAAATACTCAACCTGATCAGAATTTTTCTCACTTAATTGACTTCGTGTAAAAGACTATATTTACTACTTGGAAATCAAATGCATACCATGATAAGAAATTGGAAGTTGTATGTTGCTGTTTTGGTGGGTTTTGCTGTTTGCTTTGGTTTCCATTCATAACGTTTCCCAATCTTGTCTTTTCACAGTGAGGCCCTTTCTGTAATGCTCAATAAATCCATTATTTACTTAAATTTCATACTCAGAGCAATGACTTCAGAAACAATCAGTGTCTCTCTACTCATAAGATGTCCAACATAGTTTTTTACTTGGAGGCTGACATGGATTCAATCATTTTGTAAAAATTATTTATCACCTGCCAATTGATTTTTACAGTAACGGGAATCATCTGACATCTGGCTACACATATCAGATTGCAAATAAATATAATGAGAAATCACTTATTATAATCAGCTTCATTATGTTTATGAAATATTTGTAAAACACTTTAACATTTGTGACAGTGTCAGGAGTAATTGCTCAAACACTGCACCGCATTGAACTGGTGGCAATCAATTTTTATTACATAAGATGACGTGAAACAGTGTTTTCTGTAAAAGAATGGTAAAGTCTTTTGAAATATGTTTCTATAAAAAAATTTACCTTTTTTATCTCCTTATATTGATGAAAAGAAATTCAGAGCTAAGTAGAAGTATTTGCTAAATTCTTCTCCTTAGTTATAAAATGATACCTATAAAGATAATTTTCAAGTGGAAACAAAATTTCCCTTCCATCTCAACTTCTCAGTGGTGAATTTCATAGAATTGCAAATAATGATGAGAAGTATTGGGAAATCCCCTTCCTAGAAATAATATTTAAATAAAATGACTGTAATTCATTCATGGTGAGTGCACTTCTTCATTTCCTTGCATCTCCTTCTCCTGAAACTCTAGCTCCATGGTTTAAAGTAACCTGTATGAGTATGAGATTTATAGAGCATACTTAATCCACAAATTATGTTTTGTTTTCTTTTGTTTCCTTTCTTTTAAAAAAAAAAGATTTAAAATAAGTGGCCTTCTCTTAAGTGCATGTTACTCGAGGGTATGAATAGCACGCAGTCGCAACAGTGAATTTCTTAGGGAGGTCAAGAAGGTAGAGAACTCCATTTCATCATGTTCTGGATGGTGACATCCCTACGCCTTAGTAGAAAAGAACACATCAGTTACTTCTTGAGGGTAAGTTTTATGAGCTGACGATATGGAGCAATCAAAAGGGCAGTCAACAAAGTTTCATACTAGGCGAATACATTTATAGAATAAGGTGGCCCTGGTTTCCAAATTTTACATGTTTATGTAAGGTGGGCCATCCTAGGTGTTTCCAGAAATTGACCAAACTCACATTTGAAATGTACTCACCTCTCTTTCAGTGTCCTCTCACTGCTAACGATAACTCTGCTCTGGAGCAGACGGCGTCGTGTGCATTTATTGTATCGTTTCCTGGGCCTGGGCCCAAAGGAAGACATTTCCTAGTCTTCTTTGTGGTAAGGTGAACAGTGAGACTGAGTTCTGATCAACAGGATGTAAATGGAGGTGACGCACTTTGGCAGAGACCATAGATGACACTTTTTGAGAAGGCAAAACAGTAAGATGGAAGCAACCTGGATCCTTGAACAAACGTGTCTCAAGAGTCACCCTGACTTACGTCAGAAATTGGTGTGAGAAATAAATCTTGTGGTATAAAACCACTGAGTTTTCAGGATTCATATGTTATCATTGTATAGCCTATCCTACTCTAACAAGCTTGCCTCCTATTTCCAATTTTTCATTCACAAACTCATGTTTTTACTGATAAAGCGTAATAATTCGCCTCTTCTAAAAGGTAGTGGCATCTCATTAAGATATTCATGAGAAGCAAAAAGTACCATCAAGCCCTAAAAAAAATTAATTTCTAATGGAAAAACTTGAGTGCGATGAAAAAGAGCGAAGGAAACTCATGTATGAAGAGGTAACTTCTGAAGCTCCTCTAGCTATACCATTTACTCCAACATTATGTAGTCTGTCCCTTTAAAAGTCATATTTGTTCTCCATGTTTCTATAGTTCTTTCCTCCCATTCAGCAAAGTGCTATTTTAGCAAAGAGCAATAGAAGAGAGAATACATTTTTTTGTTTGTTTAAACATTTTTGACAATTGTAATTCTATCAAAAGAAAGGATTACAAAGTGATTTATTCTAATAGGTACATACACTAAATACCTTAGCTTCTTAAAAATAGTTCATACTGAAATCATTTAGATAATAGGCCTCGTGCATTGTGAGTTCAGTATTATGCTCAGAATCCTTTTGTGCTTCTCTCTGTGACACATAAGTTCTTACAAACAAAATTTCAGACATCAGGTCACAGTTTTCGAGCTGTTTCTCTGTAGTTCCATTTATTTCAATTGCATCCACAAATTCCCAAGTCTGTTTATTTTGTCTTAGGAACCGTAAGAAGTATTGATTAAGAAAGTAAGACAGCTCTGGAAAAGCATGGGTTTGAGCATGAGTAGCATGAGCATTGGTTTAAATATCATTTCTGTCATTTACTGGCCATGTAAGTTTCATGGAATTTAATCCAAAGAGTTTTAATCTTCTTACATGTTAAAATAAGGGGGGGGGGGGGTAGAAAAGCCTACCCTGGAAGGACTCGCAGATTTATTTATATATTCTACTTATGAAGCCGTTAGCACATTACCTGCTATATAATAGAAATTCAACATACAAGAATCCATCTGATTATATATATATATATATATATATATATATATACACACACACACACACATATATATGTAATGTGTAAAAATGCACAGATTTTAAGATTTTCGTATTCATATCATCCATGAAACCACCCCCCAAAACAAGATGTAGAGCATTTCTATCACCCCACAAAGTTCCCTTAAAGCCCTTTTCCAGTAATCTCATCCTCCCTCCACTTAGACAACCACTTTCTAATTGCTGTCATCATACTCTTGCCTGATTTGGGACTGGCATCATTTTGAGATTCATTCATGATGTATGCTGTAGTTAGTGCTTTTTAACTGGTGTCTAATACATACATTCATACATTCATACATACATACATACATTCTAATTGCTGTCATCATACCCTTGCCTGATTTGGGACTGGCATCATTTTGAGATTCATTCATGATGTATGCTGTAGTTAGTGCTTTTTAACTGGTGTCTAATATTCCATAGTATGACTATCCCACAACTTTTTTTTTTTTTTATCTTCTCACGTGTTAATAAACATTTCAGCTGTTGTCAGTTTTTGGTTATTATGAATAAAGTTTCTATGAGTATTCTTGTACAAGTTTTTTTGTGTGTGTGGACTTATGTTTTCATTTCTCTTTAGTGAATACTTAGAAGTTGAACTTCTGGGTGATCAGGGTAGATGGATATTGAACTTGATAATACACTATGAAATAGTTGTCTCCAATGGTTGAACCACCTCATACTCCTACCAGCAATGTATGAGAGTTTTAGCTGTCCTCTAGTTTTGCCAATATTTAGTGTTATCAATCTTTTCGATTGCAGCCACTCTAATGGGTATGAAATGGTATCTCATTGTAGTTTTATTTTGCTTTGCCTTGGTAACTGATAATGTTAAGCACCTTCCTGGGTGCTTATTAGCCTCTGAAGCATTTATTTTGCTGTATTTGTATTGTTCATACTTTTGTTGTTGACTTTACATATTCTGGAGACAGTTCTTTAAATATGCAGCAAATATTTGTTCCAATATGTGGCTTGTCTATTTTCTTCATAGTGACTTTTGATGAACACATTTAGGTGTGACGAAATTCAACTTACATATACATTTTCTTTTACAGCTATTGCCTTTAATGTTCTGTCCAAAAAATTTCTATCTACCCAAAGTTTTCTTCTCCACGCATTATACGGTTCTGGGTTTTACATTTATGTCTATGATCCATCTGCAATTAACATTTAGGTATGGAGTGAAAGAGAGATCAAGTATTATTTTCTCCACACAAATAAAGATAATAATGATCTAATGCTGGGCTTATAAGCATGGGTCTTACGTTTTGTGCTTTGACACTAGATACACCGAGGCATATTACTGTCTTCAGAGTCCCTACGGCAATGTTAAAAGATTTTCACAATTTTCAAACCAAGTTTAATTGTATCAGTCAAATCCTTTCGCAAAACTGTTGTGAAATATCAATGTTTAAGCAAAATTGTCAAGTCGGTGATGATCTCCACAGAACCTACATAATCACCTTCCCCTGACCCCTCAGTTGTTTCTTCCATCTCCAACCTTTCTTGCAAACAAGCGCCAGGGAACACTCTTATCCTGTGTGAGAATCTGTATGGCTTAGTTCTCCACAGACAGGTTCTTATTCCAGATACAGCATACAGCAAGTCCCTTTCTTTCCTGGCCTCCACTATAGTAGTTGAGAGCAAATCTATCTGATAATTCATAGAAGCAAATGTGTTGATGTTTATTACCTTATTTAGCTAACTTATCTCTAGCTAAACAAATCATATCTTCTGGACATGATGTCACCTCAAAAACATGAATTTAATGGTAGATATTTCAGGCACTATAAATTGACGAGAAGATAAGTTTGGGCTTCGTCAGCTCTGTAATAGTCTCAAACACCTTTGTGGGGAGGTACCCATTATTTAACTTTGCTTCCGACTAGTCCTGGTGTTCTAATATAATAAAAATCACCTCTATTTTTGCCTGTACATTCGCTATAAAAGGTACTTATTCCTGATTTGATCAGAATACTAGTTTGATTACATATTACATCATTTATAGTCACTTTCTAAAGGCCATAGCCCTCCAAAATGAAACAGCTATCACTTTAGCTGAGTCTGTAAAGTTTAAAGTGAATTCAAGGACTGTTAATTATCTCCCAATTGCTTATTATGTGGTGAATGGGAATACATAGAAAGTCAATCTGGATAATTTTGTACCTGTGCCAAGAAAGGAATTTCCAAGGTTAGTCAGCCTCAAAAAGTCTGTGTGATAGGAGTACTTTCTCTAAAATGTTCACATCTATTGTCTATATAATCTTGATTCACCACATTGCTACATACATTTGTGGTAGTAACAGTCATTAAAATCAACAATTCATTCAAATTTTAATATTTTAATATTTAACATACCCCTTGCTAAAATTTCCAATTCCATGTTTCATTTTAGTTCACAAATGATTTTATAATTTAGTGACTTTTTTGCTGATAACATTTTCTTCATAAGCCTAAACTTTTCAAATTCTTTCTTTTCATGCACACTTTCTATTGCATTTTTATTGCTCAAAAAACTAATCAGGCAGTCATTTCTTATCAACAACCTCTTTTCCAATTATGGAAGATTCAATTGAATGCATCCATTTGTTTCATTCTTTCTGAGGGAGGACATTTTACCATGAGCATTGTCTTCTGCAGCTTTCTGAGGAAATTCTTTATAAATCAAATTCTGCTACCCAAACCCTTCTGGAGCTACATTTGCATCAAGGGAAGAGCAAGAATAAGGAACAGCAACTTCAATATTTCTAATCATTTGGATAAGAACTCACTCTAACTTTTATTCTGCCTACAGACTTTGCTCTACTCCCCGGGAGGTGCAATTTTACTGTGTTGTTGCTACCAAGAAGGTAAACGATCGGATAAAATGATCCGTGTTATAATTTCCCTTGGGCATTATTACTCCTCAAAGAAAGAGATATACTTATTTTAAACCCCCTCCCATTTTAAGGGAAATCCATTGGAGAAGGGACTTCTAAACTCGGAGTCTCAGGGTGAATTTTCAGTCCCTGAGAATTCTATGGGAAAGGTAAGCATGGATTGTGGTGGAGTAGGAAAGATTTTTTTTTTTTCAGCCAGACCTAAAATTACACAGACTACTCACTAAAATCACACTATACTACTATACAAAGCTAGCCACACTTAATATATACCAATTGTAAATGAGCATAGCTAGAATCTCACTGTACTGTCATCACATTAATAAATAATGCTGCTGATTACATTAACACTAATGATGATGATGACATTTGTTGCCCACTTACTATGTGTTAAGCACGGTCCTGAGTGCTTTTGAAATGTTCTTCTTTTATCCTCAAAACAGTTCCATGATCAGATCATATTATTATCCCCTTTTTACAAATAAGGAAACCGGGGTACGGTGTAGTTAGGTGATTTATTTAAGGTGACGCAAGGAATACCAAAAAATGCTGTTATTGTCCGCTTTCTACAGGCACAAAGGGTAGTGCTTTCTAAGCCTTATGTCCTTTGCTCTCAGGAACCCAGTCAGTAAACACTGGAGGAAGCTGGGGCTTAGAGAGATTCAGTCATTTACCCAGCATCATCTCGGAAGCAGAGGAGACTGAATCCAGAAACCAGCTCTCTCTGGCACCTAAGTTTATCCTCCTAATTACTATGCTGCTTCACAATAATGTATAAGACTATTGCGGATAATGTTGACAATATAAGAACAGGAAGTGGCAGTTTTGTCTTGGGCTCGCAGAGGAGTATGTTAGGGAGCCAATATAGGAAGCTGTCTTCTATTTCTCAACAGGAATAGGCTTTGTGGATACCACCACAGGATGTTCCCAAAAATGCCAGTTGCCGCAGTGAGAAGTGTACTTTGGGATAAGACAGCAAAGGTGCAAGGAAGGAAGTGGCTAGAAATGAAGAGGACCGGAGTGGAGAAAAATTAACCTCCACTCTCTCCAGCTGCTTGACCTTTGATCCCCTCCATCCTACCAAAATGAGAAAGACCTTCCTTGACCAGACAGAATGAAATTCAACTAGGGTTATGGTCAAGAACTTAGCCATATGAGGCCAGTATAAACTGGACATTTTGAAAAATGGACGCTAGGGAAATTTATTCGTAAAAGTTGGAAACTCTTATCTGATGGAGGGCTATTCTTCAAAAATACTTCATTAAGCACTGATAGATGTCAAATACATAAGATAATGCAAAAAGTCAATAAGCTAAGTATTAAAACACTGATGCAGATATATGGTATCGTTATATAGCCAAAAATATTCTCCCTGATTTTTTCACTCATCGTTTAACCGAATATTTTCTCATGTAATTATTTCTTTTTTTTTTCCTTTGTCTTCAAAACACAAGCTTCCGAGTAACAAAAAGTCACAGTACACATTATCTCTCTTTCATGTTTTATGGTATAATTATTTCCAGATTTTCTATTTGATAAGTGTGTTAAAAATCATGTGTAGTCTACCAAATTTTTCATTGTTTATGTTCATTTGTTCTGATTTTGACACATTTTACATTTTCTTACCTGAGGTGATACATTGTAGTAAAGAATTCTGTCAAGTTTTTGCTTTCTTTCTTTGTTCGGGGTATGTACAAATTACTTGTATTCATTTTGAGCAACCTTTTTGCAAATTGTGGCCTGGTTTTTTTTATTCTTATTTTTAGAGTTACATAGTGATTTTTTTTTTCATTTTGGTATCTGTTCACACAAGCCATGCACATTGAGGCACTTGCTTCATGGCCCTATCAGTTGAATCTCTTTATCTTGAAATATATAAACCATGAAAAAAAGCTACATGTTTTTTTCATCTCTGATGACTTTTCCATGTGTTATTTTCTTTTGTAGTTTAATGGAAGGGAGGAGACATGCAAGAGTAGGAAGGGCTCAGATCTGACAGAATTCTGTCTCACTAATCATTGTGACTCCTTTAAACCTCTGACCCGTCATCTGCAAAATGGGGGCTATAATACCTACTTTGAAGGTCCGGGATAACGTAAAGTGTGACACCGTTGATGCTTAATAATTGTATTTAATAAAGCAGTAATATTACAGCAATCCTTATTTATATAGTTACTCATCCATGAGGGTCCTATTGGTACATTTTTTGTTTTCTTTATTTATTTATTTTGAGAGAGGCAGATACAACGCAGAGCCCAACACAGGACTCGAATCCACAAAGCCATGAGATCATGACCTGAGCCGAAACCAAGAGTTGGACACTTAACCGAATGAGCCACCCAGGCGCCCCTCTTTTCATTTTTTATTTCAAGATGGAACCCAAATTCTAGGCAAGAACTTTAAAATTATATTTTCCTATATTTGGGAATAGATAGTGTATGTGTTTCTTAAGGCTACCATAACAAAACATCACAAACTGGGTGGGCAGCTTAAAACGACAGAAATACATTATCTCACGTAGAAGTCCAAAGTCAAAGTATCAGCAAAGCCACGTTCCCCCTGAAATCTGTAGGGGAGACTCCTTCTTTGCCTCCTCCTAACTTCTGGTGGCTGTTGGCCATCCTTGCTATTCTTTGACTTACAGCTGCATCACCTCTATGGCTGCCTCTCTTATCACATGGTGTTCTCCCCTTGTGTGTCAGTGTCTTTGTCTCTTCTCCTCTCATAAGGACACTGGTTGTGTTGGGTTAAGGGCCCACCCACTTCAGTATGGCTTCATCTTAACTATAGCTACAACCTTACTTCAGAATAAGGTCGTATTCTGAGATATGAGGGGTTAGGATTTCAGTATATAATTCAATCTGTGATAAACCCATCATATTAAATATTTAATATTTACCCATCTCTTACTTCAAAAATGCTTCTCCACAAAGAATAAGGATTCATAATACACATACCCTTTGTCCCATTTTTTCTGGAAAAATATTCCTCCCATAGGGGCATGTTCTCTCTAAAGTCCTAATTCCAATTTAAGTCAAAATCACATTATGACTTTGCAATCTGTTGCCATTTCCATTCCAATACAATGACCTCTCTCTAGTTGATTTTCTTGTAAGGTGTGTAGAAAATCACTTGACCCTTTCTGAACACTGTCAGTTCTTCATAATCAGTGCTATTTCTCTGAGTTCATAACACAATGGTCAAAATCATGTTCACTGGTCAGGTGAGCCTCTCAGGTGTGAAGTCTCTTTAGCAATTGTTTCCTGTGTTCTATATCCTCATCAAATTGTGACCTGTTTGAGGTCCTACTTTTTGTTTTTTTAATTAACCACTATAATATGAATTATATGAGATGTTATAATGAAAATTATATTAAGGAGGTTCAAAACCATACTTTTCAAATATTATTATTTTTATTTATTTCTATAGTTATATTTTATATCTTTGTTTTATTTCCATCTCCAGCTACCATCCTCTCTTTCCTTCACTTTCCAACAAAATTCCTTGGAGAATAGTTTACGCTTAATGTCTGCAATTTCTCTTTCCCTCCACCCTTTTAAACTACTCTTTTCTAGGTTTTATCCCCATCAAATGACCTTATCCGATCTCATGGCATTAAGTATCATCTATATGCTAATGATACTCAACTGTTTCACGAGCCTAAATCTCTCACCATATATTCTATCTTTACTTGAATATCCAAAGGCATCTCAAATTTAACACTCACAAAACCGAATAACTACACTTACTAGACCTGGGGAACGAAACTTTCGCTGCTATAATTTTCCCGATTTCTGTTAAATGGCAAACTCCTACTCTAACAAAACTAGCCCAAAACGTTGGGATAATTTTCTGACTCCTAAGTTTCCCTCACACACCATAGCAAGATTGCCATGCTATCTTCTTGTCTCCAACTTCAAGATATACTCAGGTGTTCGCCACCTCTCCACATTATCAAAGTCAACGTCATATCTGAAATCAATCATTGAGATAGCCTCTCAACTAGACTCCCTGCTTTTTTTCTTGCCATTCTGCCGGACGTTTTAAAAACAATAAAGTGATCCTGTTGAAACATAAGTGAAATCGCTTCATTTTTGAGAGAGAGAAAGAGAAAGAGAGGGAGGGAGGGACAGAGAAGGAACGAGAGCAAGGAAGGCGCAGAGGGAGAGGGGGGCAGAGAATCAGAAGCAGGCTCTGTGCTGAGAGCAGACAGCCCAGGGTTCCGTGGCTGGAATTCACCGACTGTGAGATCATGACCTGGGCCAAAATCGGACTCTTAAACAACTGAGCCACGCAGGCGCCCCATTTCCAATCCATTACAAAGATCATTGATTCCTCATTGCCCTTCCAACCTCATCTCTTCTTCACTCCAGCTTGTCCTGTCCACAACCACAGGGACCTCTTTGCTATTCCTGGAACACTGTGAACACAATCCTACTTCAGGGCCTTTGCATTTCTATCGCCTTTGCCTGAGATTCTCCTTGCCCAGCTATCAGATGCTCCCCAGATATAGCTCCGCCTACTTCCGTCAGGGGTCTACTAAAACTTCATTATCTCAGTTAATTTACCCTGGCACCCTATCTAAAAGTTCACACATACCCTCCCTCAACATTTCATACGCCTAATTTGGTTTTATTTAGATTTCCTCTTAGCAATTACCACGGTCTAACATATTATACATTTTACTTATTTATCTTTCATATTTCTGTCTTTATCAGCTAAATTATAAGCTCCATGAGGGATACTTTTTCTATTCATAATGTCTGGAACATAATGGTGCTCAAAAATTGTTTTGAATGGTCTAGTTAATTCGCCAACACATCCCCAGAATTTAGAACAGAGCCTGATACATAGTAGATGCTCAGTAAATATGTTTGAATGAATGAATCCTAAAATACCTATTGTATTGTCTTATACTTAGTATTAGCTTGATAAACGTTTGTTAAATCATTAAATGTACATTTTTAAGGTTTTCAAAAATAATTTTTATTTTTTTATTAAATAATAATTGTTTCCTTTAAAAGTTGTCTGAATATTTTTGAAAATTATGTTAGGTGGTTTTTCTCTCTATTATTCTGATTTGTCTCCAAAATTAGAATGATGCTGTTTCTTTTGCTAATCAATCGATACATTGAGTATTTAACTACTGAAGAAAATGATTACAAGAGCTAAAAATTTTTTTCTATTAAAACCACTTGGAGAGAGCAACATCATTATGTGACATTAAAAGGGGGGGGGAAACTAGCTGAAAAAAAAAATCAGAGGTTCTAGGGCCATCATCTAAAACCAGATAAATGGGATTTCAACCTGTAGAATGTCCCTGAAATAACATCTCAATTTCTCAGCAACATTCACTTTTAGACTTTTAATGGTATTTCAGACATAAATTTACAGCTGACTGAAAAACATGCAATGACACAAACTAAGATTAAATTAATAAAATGAGTAATTATAGATTTTTCCTCCTTATTTAGAAATCCTATTTATACAGAATAGTGAGTACCTCAGAACATTCATCCTCTATTTCATTGTATTTTTTATTATAGGAACAATAAAAAGTGAAATAAGCATTGATTGGATCTGTCATTCCCCATACAGAGCATGAATGTACAATCTATCCCATTCCTGAAATGCCTACTCCGGAAATACATTGCTCTAAACATTTAGCAAATCAAATCCACTCACTCCACTAAAATAAGTTTACTTCGAGATGGTACATAGACAAGATTCATATAATCTATGATTACTAGATGCCACTGAATGTCTATCTTGAGAATTTAGTGCCATTACTGATTTTTATTTAATCCCAGTGTTCTAGTGATCTCATTTTACAAAGCTTTTCTGCACAAAAAAGAGGAATAACACAAAACACATTCTATAGTCTAGTCACAGAAGTATCTCTTTTGTTGTGTTTTATATGCAAATCAGGGAACAGCGATGACCTAGAAAAGGGGAAAATGTATTCTAAAACGCGACATGAAGAATGTGAAAATGGAGCCGGCTGAGTTTCTCAAGACACAGAGATGTTTTTCCAGTCACAAAGTTAATACCGGGTCATTGTTTAAAAAACGAAAAGAACGATATAGATTTATACATTTGAAAAAATTAAAATTCTCCTTCTCAGCCCCTGCAGGCATTCCCATTTCTGCCATTCAGCTTCCTTCTCCAGAGCTAACTATTGTATATAGTTTATTCTATACCTTTCTAGAATTTTCTGTCTGTATATATTTATATATTTCTTCATAAATGAGTTCATGCTATTTTGCATGAAAGCTATTCCCAAACAGTTCTTAAACCAAAAAAGAAAATGTTTTGGCAGACCTCAGGAACCAAGTCAGCCAAATAATTAAACAACTTATATACCATATCAATCACTTTTCAAAAGAAAGCAGCAGTAAAATACGAACAATGTTAGCTGACAGCATTAAATTGCCAAAAATGACATCTATTTTTTACTACATAAACAAAAATTTTCAAATCTGCATGTTGAAGTATTGCATAGACCAAGTTAATGCCACAAGAATCCATTCTAAGGGCTCATTACTTCAGTAACACAGGGCACCGTTCGGCAATGAACCTTTACAACACATCAGGAACTCCGGCTGCCCTGACAATCTGGGGGCATCAGGAGTAAAAAAAAGACTTAGTTTTGTCACTTATCAAGCGAAATATCCACATAATGTTGTAAGATACATATATGATAGAATACACAAAAAGTATTTCAAGGTAATTGACATGGATTTCCAAAATCAGATTGGTCTTACAGGTTGGTAATTCGATGTAATAGGCAAAAGGGCACAGGTGATCCTGCCCAGTTGTTAATTTTATCCATCAGTGATAACCCCATTTCCTTTATCTCCTCTAATACATATACACTTGCCCATGTGTGAGATTCTCTTTCAATTAAAAAAAAAATTGCACATTTTGGTAGGGATGAGGGCGTCTTCCCATTTCAAGGTTACATGTAGAACTTCTCACTAGTTATGCTCTAACTTCAGAGACTGCATGCAAATAAATCCTACTTTCCTGGACAATGCTCTGACCACCTTGATTGGAGTTTGGCATTCCAAGATAAGTACAACTTCTATTTCTTGAGCTTACCAGAATTTCTCATGTAATTTAACAGTCTCAAAAGATAAATATTATTATTAATCTTATTTTAGAAATGATAAAACTGAAGCTTACAGATGATGAATAACTTTCTCAAAGCAAAACAATAAGTGGAAAAGCTGAGACTCAAAACCAGGTCTTTCTCCTGAAGTCCATTCTTCCACTAGAGTATTCTTCTAATATGTAACTACAATATTCTGCTTCCAAAACTGCTCAACTACCCATTTATAGATATTCACTTGAATTATTTTTAGATGATTCATTCATTTTGAATGAACCATTCATTAATACCAACTTTCCTAAATATCTTCTAAATTATATTGATTTCAATAACTTTGTTCATGTTTCCTACATACTGACCATATATACCAATGTAGAACCAGTTAAAAATTTTCCAGGAGTATATAAATGATCTGTACAGAGACAGAAAAGAGTTCACATGCTGTGTGCTTGGCATAGACCTCACCCTATTTCTGATTAGTCCTACCCAAGTACAGGTTGTATATGGAAGCAAGGGTTAAGAAAATGAGACTTTCCAAAGCGCCAGGTCTATAGAGGTCTAAAGCTTTCATTGGTAGCTGCTAAAAACTGCCATGTATTATATAGGTATCTCCACCAAAGAAATGGAAACATATGTTCACACAGAAACAAGGACAAAAATGTTCATAGCAGCAATATTCATAACAGCCCAAAAGCGGAAATAACCCAAGTGTCCATCAATTGATTACCTAAGTGGCTTTTCATACCATAGAATACCATTCTGTCATAAAAGGAAATAAAGTACTGATACATGCTAGAGTGCTGACTTTCTCTCTTGTGAAAGAAGCCAATCAGAAAAGATCACATATTATATGACATAATTTCTATGAAATGTCCAGAATAGACAAATTTATAGAGACAGAAAGTAGATTGGTAGTTGCTTACGTCTGGGAGGAGTGATGGCCAGTGGGTACAAGATTTCTTATGGGGGTAATAAAAATGTTCTAATATTAGATTATGGTGATGGCTGCATAACTCTGCAAGTATATTAATAAGCTTAATTTTGAGTTGTGTATTTTGAGTTGCATATTTTGCTGTTACTCTTACAGGGCCATCAGCAGTGTGCTGGAAGCTAAAGATGAGATTTGTCAGGGTAGCCACGAGAAGGTTTTTCCTTGCACAATCAACGTTCAGTGCATTCTTGAATAATCATTGAATGATCTACAAGCTAATTGGACTCCTCGTGGGCTTCTGAATATGAGGAAAGATGGTGTTGGATGTGGTAACAGTTAGGCAGCCTCCCAGAGCTGGATGGGGGAGGTTTGGTTCTGTTAATTTATTATTCCTCTATGATACAAACTTCAGACTTTTGGTACTCAAAATATGCAGGTTCATTTACTTCAAAGCTATAGATTCTGTTGTACTTGTCACAAGTTTATTTTGAGACTCACAGTGAGCAATTACTCAGCAGTTTTGCAATATCAACTATACCCTGAGTGCAGGGCATATAGAAAAGGCCTGGTTGATGCCTGAATGGTAATAGAATGTTGGGGGGGGGGGGTGGGGAGGGGGGAGAATAAAATTGTAGATTGAAGTTATCCTTTGGAACAAAAAAGTATGACTGCTAAGACTGACTTCATATATAAAGTTTGCTAATCAGTGAACAAATGACTTCCAGGACTTTTTTAAAATTGTGTCATGGAGCATGGATGCAGCCTGATTTTATGAGTGGTGATGACAGAATCTTGGCTATAGCTCTTATATGGTATCAGAAAAAAAAGACATTGAATAGACTTCTTAGGATAAGAATTCATTTTATTTTTTATTCATAACTTTAGAATCCTTTTTTATTTTTATTTTTTTAATATCATTTATTTTCAAGGTAGCTAACATGCAGTGTATACAGTGTGCTCTTGGCTTTGAGAGTAGATTCCCATGATTCATCACTTACATACAACACCCAGTGCTCATCCCAACAAGTGCCTCCCCCTCAATGCCCATCACCCATTTCCCCTCCCCCCGGAACCCACCCCATCAACCCTCAGTTTGTTCTCTTTATTTAAGAGTCTCTTAGGTTTGCCTCCCTCCCTCTCTGTTTGTAACTATTTTTTTTCCCATTCCCATTCCCTTTCCACATGGTTTTCTGTTAAGTTTCTCGAATTCCACATATGAGTGAAACATATATCTTTCTCTGTCTGACTTATTTCCCTTAGCATAATACCCTCCAGTTCCATCCACGTTGCTGCAAATGGCATGATGTCATTCTTTCTCATTTCCAAGTAGTATTCCATTGTATATATATAAACCATGTCTTCTTTATCCATTCATCAGTTGGTGGACATTTAGGCTCCTTCCATAATTTGGCTATTGTTGATAGCACTGCTATAAACATCGGAGTACATGTGCCCCTATGAATCAGCACTGCTGTATCCTTTGGATAAATTCCTAGTAGTGCTATTGCTGGGTCAGAGGGTAATTCTACTTTTAATTTTTTGAGGAACCTCCCCACACTGTTTTCCAGAGTGGCTGCACTAGTTTGCATTCCTACCAACAGTGCAAGAGGGTTCCCCTTTCTCCACATCCTTTACAACATCTGTTGTTTCGTGAGTTGTTAATTTTAGCTGTTCTGACCAGTGTGAGGTGGTATCACGAATAGCCAAAGTAATGTTGAAAAGGAAAATCAAAGGGGGAGGCATCACAATCCTGGACTTTAGCTTCTAACTACAAGGCTGTAATCATTGCAACAGTATGGTATTGGCACAAAAACAGGCACATAGACCAATGAAATAGAATAGAGAACCCAGAACTGCACCCACAAATGTATGGCCAACTAACTTTGACAAAGCAGGAAAAAGCATCCAATGGAAAAAAGATAAGTCTCTTTAGCAAATGGTGCTGGGAGCACTGGACAGCAACATGCAGAAGAATGAAACAGGACCACTTTCTCACACAAAATATACACAAAAATAAACTCAAAAAAGAATCCATTTTAAAAGTGGGATTTAATGATACTGCAGGAAATAGAAATTCTCCTTTGGTTTCTCTTCCCATTGCTATTCCATAAACCTTCCAGTACTTTTATTCATCTGTTCATCCATTAGATTTTGAGCTCCTGGTGAGTAGCAATCCTGCCTTTTAGAGCCTGAATAATTATCACAGATGTTTAGACAGTATTCAGAAGACAGGGGCTGCTATTAAAGGTACTGCCTTGTTAATTGATTAACCCAGGTCATAGAACAACTATAACAACAAACACTAAGCTCTGAATGAGCTCTTGTATTTGCTTACTTATTGCAAAAACTTCCTTTGGAGTTATTTGTAATTCAAATTTAAGCCAGAATACTAAAGACAAAAAACACACAAAAGAAAAAGAATAGCTCTAAAGTCTTAGAAGATTACGCTGTTAAATAAAAATGTTCTCATTTTCCATAGGACAAATAGTCACATTAAGTAATAAAAGCACAGCAGCAATGAGTGACTAAATAGTTCACTCCTTCTCTGGATCTTTCCCTTGGTATTTAAATCTTTCCGATTTTCAAGCAAACAAGGAACAAACGAACAAAGTCTCTTTGACCTCCTTTCTCCTCTCTCCATCCTCCTTTTCACAAACTTTCCAAAGTGCTGTTTGTATTCCACCATTTCTGTTACCCCACAGCCCTCATCGTCTCACACAAGCAGTTCTTGGTAGACCTTCGGAGTATAACTGATGTCTTCAGACCCACTGTCATTTGACATCTCAGTTTTTATTTATACTGTAGACCATTCCCTCCTATTGAAAACTCTTTTTTTCAAAATATTCTTTTCTTGGGCTCATGACACACTTTCTTACTTCCTGTATCTTTGGCTACTAAGTCTTCTTTGCAATATTATCTTGCAGAAACAACGTGTTGAAAAACCTGATACCATTGACAGTCCCATACATGCCCATGGCTCCAATTGCCTTTGGTAGGTCAACGAGTCTTTCTCTGTGTAGACCTACTTTTTTAGTTTCAAATCAGTACATGCAACACTCCACCCGATATCTCCATGTGGTTGTCTCCAAATATTTTCTTAAATATTTTTCAGATTTCTTCCTTCTGGCCTTCACGACTGATACTCAACGGTATACTGCCCACTTCTTTCTTCAGGGGTGCAACGTTGCATTCCTAACTGGTTTCCACATCCACCATTGCCCTCTCCACGCCCAGCCTCCAAATTGCACCTGGATCATCTTTCCATAAAAGCAGATCTGATCATGTAGTCATCCTTGTCTCTTCTCCACCCTACAACACACATTTAAAACTTCCTGAGGCCTCAAGTTCTTAAGAAAAAGATCGGACACCTATAGGACCTGATTATCCCAATCCATTTTCTGTCTGAATAGCTATAGCCCAGCCAAAGGCATTCTTTCGGTTTCTGAATGTTCCACATTCCCTTCCACCACCAGGCATTTGAGCAGGCTACTTCTTCTATCAGCAATGTTCTCCTTTCCTCTTATCTCCTTGGTAGACTCTGACTCTTCTGTGTACCACTTCCTCAAGGGAGTATTTCATGACCTCTGCTGGGTAACAAATTACTGTGATACAGAGTCTTACAACAACACAAATTTATTACCTCACAGATCCTATGGGTCAAGATCACAGATCTGGGTACAAGTTGGCTGAGTTCTCTGCTTAGGGTTTCACCAGACCGAAACCACAGTGTTGATGTATACAGCCTCACTGAAGGCTCAAGATCCTATTCCAAGCTGAGTCACATTGTTGGCAGAATTAATCTCCTTGTGGTTGTAAAGGTGAGGTGCTCTTTTTCTTGCTGGCTATCATCAACAAGTGAATGGATACACAAATCATGGTATATTCATACAGTTGAATACCAACTTCTCTTCAGCAATAAAAGCAATGAATGATTAGTATACACATTAATATGGGTAAAACTCAAATTAACTATTCTGAGTGAAAAAAGCCAGATGAAAAAATAATACATGCTGCATGATTCTATTTATATAACATCTAGAAAACGCAGTCTATCATGACAGAAAGCAGATTGGTGGTGCCTGGGAATAGAGCAGGTAGAAGTGGGAAGGGAAGTTACAGATAGGCACGAGAAAACTTTTAGGGAGTAATGAATGGGTTCATGATCAACTGTAAGCTTTAAGCAAGTACAGTTTATTACGTGTCAATTATTGCTCAATAAAGTTATAAAAAAGAAGAATCATGATCACCACCATTTTTGGATATCTTTTTCACCTTAAATCACTTTGTTTTCTCTCACCTGACTTTGGCCAGGGCCCCAGAGCTTCTTTTGAGTGCCTGGTGTTTCTTAGCTCCAGCGACATGGTTTGAGGGTACCCAAGGATGACAGATGACCAACCTTTATATGAAATCCCAATTAGAGTATGGTGCCTGAGGACGATCTGGAGAATTGATGAACATGTTTTAAACATGGCTGGTAAACTTTTATCTCTACCAAAGAGACCTTTTTTTTGTAGGCCTGTAAGTCACATGGTGCCCTGAACCAAAAATAGAGTACGCTACAAAGCTTTGCTGAAGGTAACAGTGAAATCAAATTCAATTTTTAAAATTTATTGCACAGTGACCAATAAATCAATTCAAACTATGTTAAGGGTTTTCTTTTTTTTGTTTTTAATTTTTTAATGTTTTTTTTATTTATTTTTGATACAGGGAGACAGAGCATGAACAGGGGAGGGTCAGAGAGAGGGAGACACAGAATCTGAAACAGGCTTCAGGCTCTGAGCTGTCAGCACAGAGCCCGACGCAGGGCTCGAACTCACGGACCGCGAGATCATGACCTGAGCCGAAGTCGGCTGCTTAACCAACTGAGCCACCCAGGCGCCCCTAAGGGTTTTCTAAGAATATACCAAATAAGTTAATTTTAATTGAAATCAAAGTTATACATTTTCTCAAACTAAGGAGAGACACAGAACTAGACATATTAAAATGTTACCACAGTACTGAGCTTGAACCTGAGTTTACTTGGTTCAAATGGTTCAAGTCCCTGAGCCTAACCTTCCTCCCTATGTTACAGGTAAAACAATGCTCAAGGTTTGTTGGACATCTCAGTGGAGCTCTGATTGGATGATATCTTGATAGAAGAAAATTAATATAATTCTCCAAGGTGCATGGAATAAATCTCTAATAATTATAACACATTAAGTTCTAGTTACAGTCATACTGGGCTTCCAAGCACCACAATTAGTAGAGGGCATTTTCACCTCCCAAATGTGAAGAAAACTACCTAGATCGAAGAAAAGTCTAGTTACTGTCAATTACATAAATGAAAGTACTTATACACCACAGCATGTATACAATTAGCTAATAAATTTCAACTCAATAATTATCTGAAATTAGGAAAGCAGAAAAGAAAGAAAGGAATGTGCCGCATACCAACTCCACATTTTCCCCTAAAAGCATTGCTTTCCAGTGGTGACAGTCACAACATGTTTGGGAAAATGTTATTGGACCTTGTGGAGTTAACGATATAGTGTGGCTTTCAGCTAGGAGGAGAGCTTTAAAGCAGAGTCATAAGAATATTGTGGTAATTGTACTCAACACCAGGGAAAAGAAGTAAAACAGCGAGATGTTGAAAATAATACATTTTAATGGAAAGAAACATAAAACAAACTTCACAATGGTGCCCTTTTAATGTGCTCACGATAGCTGTTAATTTTGAAAAGGTAAGTGGACTGTTTATAGCATATTCAGAAGTAGAAGGTAAATGTTAAGAAGGGCTATTTTGGGATAATAGAAAGTACGGTACTAAATCTTAAAGTAGTAGCTGCTTAAAATCTTGCCATTTTCCAAATTTAGTCTATGACCTAAAAAATGGTAACAGCTCAAAGCCTTAGGCAGATCGAAGAATCAGTCATACATTTGGACTTTTTAATCAAGATAGTGGATTCTGACCAAGTTAAAGATAGCAAACACTAGAAACAAAGATTTATTAAAATGTTAAATGAATGGATTCACAAAAGCCATAGAAGTTGAGAGCAGTGAAGACCTTTACAGGTGATAGAGGACAGCTCCCTTTTCATACAAATAGAAAAAACAAGGCTTGGGAGATTATGTGCCTGGCTTAAAAGTACATATCAGAAAACCTTTACAATCATGACTTTCTATAAATGAATTAAGTGCCTGAAACATGGAGACGATCAATAAATATTTGCTGAATGAATATATAATTAAGTGCTTTAGCCTTTTCAAAACTTATTTAGTAAACTTTTAGTTATAATGTATAGTATGTGATAACTATATAGTAACTATATAGTATGTGATTAATGGCAGTCTGTATATTAATTAAAAATTTTAAAATACATAATACCATTTCATTATTAATTTCATAATATGATTTTGTAACCTGTGTGGCCAAGGTCAGGAGCCTAGGCTGAGAGCAGCCACGTATTATCTGTATGATCATCAAAAGAAATATGCTCTGAGGATAAGATGTTCTTTGAACCCAAACCCCAATGCAGTCTCATCTCCTTGTGCAGTGTGCTGGACCACGTCCAAGTCCTTGCCCTCTTTTCTCAGTCCTCATCTTGGTCTCCATCAGGGAAATGTAAGAAGCCAAGAGCAGGATTCACAAAGCGAGGACTTCAAGGAGAGCATGTCAGATGGATAAGGAAAATATAAGGAGAAACAAGTGGAAAGGTTTTGGAGCACGTAGCACTGATATCCATATGAATAAATTGATGAATCTGTTTTTTCTAAAAACGGGTGGAGCCAGAAAAGTACTGATATTAAATGTTAAAGTTCTTTTGTTTCCTTTTCTTTTTTCTTTCTTTCTTCCTTTCTTTTTAAATATTTATTTATTTTTGGGGGGAGACAGAGAGAGTGAAAAAAAGAGAGGGGCAGAGAGAGAGGCAGACATAGAATCTGAAGCAGGCTCCAGGCTCTGAGCTGTCAGCACAGAGCCTGGCACGGGGCTCGAACCCACGAAGCATGAGCTCATGACCTGGACCAAAGTTAGACAACCGACTGAGCCACCCAGGAACTTCCCTTTTTCTTTCTTTCTTTTTTTTTTTTTTTTTTTTTTGAGAAGAGGGAGAGGGAGAGAGAGAATAGTAAGCAGGCTCCATACCATGGGGCTCAACCTCACAAACCATGAGATCATGACCTGAACCAAAGTCCAGACAGAGTCAGACACTTTAACCAACTGAGTGGTCAGGCACCCCTATGTCTTAAAGTTCTTAACACACCGTTGATATGGCCTAGAAAACATTGTGTGTTCGCTTGCTAGGGCTGCTGGAGGAAAGTATTTTAAGCTGGGGGACCCACACAACAGAAATGTATTATCTCGCAATTTGGAGGCTAGAAGTCTGAACTCAAAAGTGCTAGTTCCTTCTGAGGGCATGAGGAAAAGATCTGTTCCAGGCTTCTCTCTTTGGCTTACAGAAGAACATCTTCTCGTGTCTCTACACATTGTCTTCTCTCTACATGTGTTTATCTCTGTGACCAAGTTTGCCCTTTTTATAAAGACACCAATCATATTGCATTAGGGCTCACACTAATGACTTAATTTTAACTTGATTACATCTGCAAAGACACTATCTACAAATAAGGCCATGTTCCGAGGTATTTAGGGTTTAGACTACAATATGTCATGGAATGTGGGGGGAGGCTTAATTCAACCCATAACACATGGATTACATAAAAAGTAAGATTTCATTTTTACTTTTTTCACTTGAAAAGTACAAATGAAATTGTCAAGTGGCTATAAGATAACATCTTTACTTTTGGAACTAGATATTACACTGCATTAATGGTTTGGAGAGGGAAGTTTTGCTCTTGAAAACTTGATCATCTCTAACTTGCCATTGACTTTGTGTCTGTACACAAGGAAGCGGTTATATGTGGTCCATGAAAAATCAATCTTCAAGTAGACAATTCGAGAGTCTTGTTTTTGTTTTCTGCTTATTTCACAAGATCTTGGATTTATGGCTAGGAAGCATCTTTCTTCTATTAACACTTTTGTTATGTATCAATGGCAAAGCCCTTTTTGTTTTTGGTCATGGTGAGAATCTCACTGAGGAAAAAAAAAGTGTTTCCAACGTTTTGCAGAGTGACTAGAAATCGAAGAAAGTAGTAGCATATTTATTTGCTAAAATATATGTAAAGAATTATAAACAGGGTAGCACAGAAAATGGCTTTGGAGTCTGAAAGTTAAAAACTTTCCTTTGCTAACTGTATGACCTTGAACAATTAGCCAAGCTGACTATGCCTCAGTTTATGCCTCAAATTCATTTGTGATAGTAATAACTAACCTCATATGCATTCTGTAAGAATTAAATTAAAAAATGTTCATAAAATGTTCATAATAAACACCTGGCTCATAATAAGCCCTCTGTATGTGACGGCTCTCGTTATTGAATCAAGAATGAAAACTGGAAAATGAAATTACTATGTCAGTATGAGCCCAATATTATGATATTAATAAAGAATAGTAAGATGCAAAACTTGTGATAATACTCAAAAGGAAAACAACAATTTGGAACTAAAATCCCTTTTATTTCACATTTCCTTCTTATTACAATAATTTGCTCAAGCAACACGTAAATCATTTTTACCTAGATTATCAATTTCAAACCAATCATTTGTATTACTTTTTAGATAAAACTTTCTTAACCTGTATTCCCTCATTTTTATTGGTAATTTTCCATCACAAGACAGTAATTATAAAATCATATATTGCTAGAAAGTGGTCTTAGAGATAAATTTGTCCAATAGACAAAATTATCTTAGAGATAATTTTTCATTTTATTGTTAAGAAAATTGACATCCAGAAAGTGTAAATGGTTTTCTTAATGTTATATATTTAGGTCATAATCAAGGCTTTTTAATTCCCAAGCCAATAGTTATTGATGGGCATAACTCTTCAAAATAATACTAACATGTATTTTATTGCGCCATATGGTGTTGAACTTCCAAACATTCTTACCTAATTTTCTAACTGAGGAAGAAAATGTCATTAAACTTGCTAGTTGGAAATTAATTACAGCACTAACACTTGATATTATTTGAAGTGTCCCCATACGGCAAAAGCTTATAAACACCTTACCTCTGAAGCATACAAACAGGTATAAATTATCCTATCCAACTGAAATTTAGAATGAAACTTCACTAACCTTAATTTATTGAAAAAGTAAAGACACTTCTAAACTGACAGTGTAACAAAATGAAATTAAGCTGATCCTGCAGCCTGTGGCTAAATTCATCTGATTGATCAACATGACAAACTCACTAAAAGATAAAGTTAAAAAAAAAAAAAAAAAAAAGGATGGTTTTTAAGATAATCAGATCTGTCTACATTAACTCTTGGAGACAGCCAAGCCCATAATGCTTTGCGTTATTTGTTTGTTTTTTCACTGATCAAAAGATTAGAAAGAAACTGATGTAATTTCTATTGACAAAATTTCTAATCACTCCAACATCTCTGTTTTCCCCAGCGTTTTGAGGATAATAGCTAGAAAAACTCCTGAAGTGATGAAAAATTAAGTAGTGGTGCCAATGTTGTGACGGGTCTGTCTTCTTTGGGGAGAAGGGTTAGGAAAGAATATCCTGGTTCTTGTCAAAGTCATGGTCCTAGGATGGATAAATTGTTGACATTCCAGAACCTTTCCCAGTGTTAGAGGAATTACAGAAGGAAGATATTAACAGACAGAGAAGTCAGTGGACACTAATAACAGGAACAGGAGAGAATGAGAGAAAAGACCTCAATGGAGAGATAGTGTAAGTAGGTCCCAAAGGCTCACTGGGATCATGTCACAGCATTAACTATGGACTTATGACTATGGAATAAGTCATATTCCCCTATGACCCTATTCCCCTATGACCTGTTAGGGGAAACAAACAAACAAAAACTCCATGTTGAATTGAAGAAAACAACCTGGATTTGTAAAACTAGAACTTGAATTGGGATATAGTATCACCAACTTATTGCATGCGTGTGTGTGTGTGTGTGTGTTTGGAATTTGCCATTTGTCACGTTTTGTCTATAGATGTGTTTATAGTGAATCCACAGACTTAGCTTAGTTTGCCATCAATAGAAGCAGAAACTAGTTCTGGCTGTATGCATTTTACCTTTAAAAATATATAGTCAGACACATGTTGGTCTTTAAATTTAAGATCTTCCTAGATAACTTCCTTATTAATTTGGCCCAGTTGCCCTGAAGGCTTGGTGGAGCTGTCATTCTGAAACATGATTCCATGTTTCTTGGATCTGTTTTTCTCTCATTTTGGTTTATTTTCTTATTTTATTAAAGAAAATTTCTAATAGCTACCCATGAGAAAAGACAATGGGATGTTACTTTATCAGACCATTTATGTATTAAAATTTATTTCTGTAACTTTATACTTGCCTGCCAACTTAGCTGATTATAGAAGGTTAGGTTGGAATTCATTTCCTTTCAAATGTTGGTATCTTTTGCCCCACTATATTCTAGCTTCTAGAGTTGCTGCTGCTAAGTCTATTGTCATTTTGATTCTTTATCCTTTCTATGGGACAGAAAGATTCTATCCTTTCTATTTTTGTTCTCTTTGGAAGCTTTAAAAAAATTTTTTTTTATCCCCATTATCTGAAACGTCATCATAACATGAGCTGGTGTGAGTCTTTCTCGCTTAAGATATTGGGCTGTCAGAGAGTTCATTTGGGCTGGAAACTCATGCCTTCCAAATGAGAAATGTCTATTATTTTTTTATTATTATCACCATTAAGTTTCCTTTATTCTCTTTTATTTGGGAACTCTTATTATTTGGATGTTGGCTATTTGATCCATCACGTAGTGATCCAGTTTTCACTTATTTGGACTCTCCTACTTTCAAGCTGGTTTGGGTTTTAGTTTTTGACATTATATTCCAAAACTGTATGAAAGTCGCTTATAAAAGGTATCATACCTTTTATCTTTCAGAAGTTTTGTATTGTTGTCTCCTTATTTTTTTAAAGAGCCTTCTATTATTCCACAGATATAATACCTTCTTTTGTCTCCTAGGAAACTGATCATAATTCTGACGTTCCCTTACATTCCCAGCATTACCTCTGTTTCCTTCAAATTCCTTTTCCTCTCTATAGTTATTTTCATCTCTGTCTTTCAAGAAGGGGCTTTCCTAAAATTAATAAAACCCTAATTCAAAACCCTTTGTGCTTGAGCAGGACTTTGCAACTGGTAAGCTTCACCATGGAGGAAATCGGTTAGAGATCTGGCCATTTTATCAGGGGATTTTTCCAAATACAAGTATCAATAGATTTTTCCCCCCTTTGAGGTTGTTTGGCTTCTCCAAAGAAGAAACTTACAATCGTCTGGCTGGGGTATGTGCCTGGTTCACAGTATTCTTGAAACTGACGAATACAAGGTTGCTGGAGCTTCATCTCAGTTTGTAGAATTTCAATTCAATTAGTTCTCCTCTTTTCCATGTGGTGCCTCTTTCTTTCCTTCAATGTGTCAGGTGTCCCCTCTAGTTCTGAGCCCCTTTAGTTCAATATTTCTGCAGAATCCCCAGTATCCTGCTGGGGCAGGGAAAGAATCACCTGGCTACACAGCGTGGGACCTGCACTGAGCTCCAGGCAAACATCCAAACAATGTCTCCGTATTCGGCCTCGTGCCTCACCCTGACCTCAGCAATAAATGCAGCGATATTTATTTGCATCTTCCTGAGTCTGTGATCAGAACTGGCTTGCTTCTCTCTGTTATCTCCCTGCACCGTATGTTTTCCTTCACTGCTTGTGTGGCTTTAACACATCTCATAAGACTTTATACAGAATGTGGGCCTTTAGCAAGAGGGAAACCTAAGCTCAAATTTTTAAATAACGGAACAAAGGAAAGAGAGCTACGCATGGAGAGAAATATCATGAATAGAGTCATGCAACTGAAATAAACATGGATTGTATGGATGGATTGGGGAGCGTGGGGGGCAGAGGCAACGGGAAAACCAAAATGAAACAAGAAGAGTCCTTTGAGGAACAGCAGGAAACCAGTTAATGGGGTCTTGAAGGCTGAGCCACAGAATCAGAAATAGTTACCAAGGGCAGGGAGGGGGAGCCATTCACAACTGATTTGTGGTAAAGATTTCATGAGATTGGCTAGGGAGGCAGGGGCATCCTGCAGGGCTTTTCCACAAGCCAGATAGCTGGGGGGGGGGGGGGGGGGGTAGTGAGAGCCACTGCAGGACTGGAAAATCCCGAGCCAGCTAGATATGAAAGGTAAAAGGATGATATCGGGAGAAGTTTCAGAAATCTCAGCTTCTATGGGCCACGTGCTAGGCATCACACTGTTATTGGAAGGTCCCTTTAAAATGAAGAGTAATATTAAAGCCACTAAGGTTTGTCTTTATGATTCTGAGAGGTCTGCATGAAAAGTAGTGTTATTCAGTTGTCCAAATATTTCCGTGGAAGGATGGATACACAATCACACACTTACAATAATAGCAGATTTACAAATATGTATGTTAAATGCCACCAGAAGAGAGAATACCTCACAGCTTTAGAAGAGAAAATTTTATGACCTAAAGGTCACCCTTCCACATGCAGAAAGGGTTCCCAAATATATCCCTGGACCCGGCATAGAGGCTTTGCTGAAAAAATTTCGTTAGAAAAGTAGGTTTGGGATAAACAAAGTTAATTCTTCTTTTTTTTTAAGTTTTCCTATTTATTTTGAGAGGGACCGAGAGAAAGAGAGAGTGCACACAAGCAGGGGAGAGGCAGAGAGAGAGGGAGAGAGAATCTAAGCAGGCTCTACACTGCCAGCACAGAGCCCGATGCTGGGCTCAGTCTCATGAGCCATGCGATCCTGACCTGAGCCAAAGTCAAGAATCGGATGCATAACCGACTGAACCACCCAGGCGCCCCAACAAAGTTAATTCTTAAAATGCTATCATGGATAAGAGGATTGATTGCTAGTACAGTTTTAGACACATGGTTACTATTCAGTGATGCCTATTTGATTATGGCTAAAATTAAATTGATAATTATAAATGTAATATATATCAATATAATCATTATAACCTGTACTTGTTGTTTTACAGCAACTACACAGATTTGAGGTTAGGCAGATTCAAGTACAAAAAAATATGAATCGCTATAGGAAGATTTTTTTTCTTGGGTTTTGTGCGTTTAGAGATATTCAGCCAAAAGTCCTAGTTCAGGTATAAACCTGTGCTTCTTAAAATACATTTTTTTTTTTTTTTTGCTCTGGCCACACCAGTGCTTCTTCCCTGAAATTATACCGGTAATTTAGACAGCCATGGTGGCATAACTAAGTTAGCATTCGGTGGGAACGTTCAGACCAGCAGCTCCATCCCCGAGGCATATAACCATCAGTTATTTCTGGACCCGACTGCAGGTGCCCAGTTTCCTCTCCCCTGAAAGGCAACTGTCACGGCAACTCAGTGTCTCTTGACACCACAGCAGGACACTGATGAGTCTGATTCTGGAAAAGAAAATGCCACCCACAGAATAATCAGTTCTATTTTTTCCAGCGGTGGGCAAAAAGGGTATCTGCTACTGGTCCAGCTTCCTGTGAAGAAAGCCACTTCACAATTTTCTCTTCCTACTTCCCTGAGGCCACACTACCCTCCCCATCCCGAGGGAGCCAGAGAGAGTTCTAGGTAAGCTGCAGCAGCAGTCTGTTGCTCCCGAGGGAGTCTTTACTTACCTCAGATGCAGAGTCAGATGATATTTTGTAGATGGAAAGGACCCGGGGTCAGCTACGATGAAGGCCGGTTCTGGGCAGACCCATTAGGTAGATGAAGTCAGCTATCAACAGCATACCAACTTCCTCTCCCACAAACCCTCCTTGGTAGGGGTGCCTCGGTGGCTCAGTCAGTTAAGAGTCCAACTCTCTTGATTGTGGCCGTTCATAATCTGTTCACAATCTCACAGTTCGTGCGATCAAGCCCTGCATTGGGCTCTGTACTGACAGCACGGAGCCTGCTTGAGGTTCTCTCTCTGCCTCTCCCCCACTCACTCTCTCTCGCTCTCTTTCTCTCTCGAAATAAATAAACATTAAAACAAAAATCGTCCTTTGTTAAAGGATGAATCTAGTTCACTTTTTACATTACCCCAAACACATTCTTTCTGGGATTTATCTTTTAAAAAAATCAATATGAGGGGCGCCTGGGTGGCTCAGTCTGTTGAGTGACCAACTCTTGATTCAGGCTCAGGTCATGATCTCACGGGTCGTGAGATCCGAGCCCCGCATTGGGCTCTGTACTGACAGCCCGGACCCTGCTTGAGATTCTCTCTCTCCCTCTCTCTTTGCTCCTCCCCGCCCCCAAAATAAATAAATAAACTTTAAAACAAAATCCTCCTTCGTTAAAAGATGGATCTAGTTCCCTTTTTACATCACCCCAAAAACATTCTCTCTGGTATTTATCTGTTTTAAAACCCAGTATAGTCATTTCACATTCAAAAGCATGTCATGGATGTCACCTCACTCTTCAGATTAAAATTCAAAATTATTATCATGGCCTAAAAGACCCACACGGCCCAGCCGCTGACCCCCTGGCAGCCTCATCCTTGTTCCTCCCCACTTCGGTCAGTCCGTTCTGGTAGGAGAGCTGCTCCCCGTTCCTCCAATCCCTGTGCTCCTTCCCAGCTCACAGGAGCGGCTCCCTCACTGGCAAATTCCACTTTCCACCTGGCAAATTTTTACTCACTCCTAGATCTCAGTCTGTGCCACTTCTCAGGAAGGATGTATTTTACCACCAAGTTCAGTTAGATTCTGCCAGCATGCCCTCTGATACTCTCTGTATTTTTCCTCCATGGCACTTGGCAAAATGGTTGTGGCACAGTCATTTGGTAGATGGTTATTGTTTACTGTTCCTGCCTCCCACCTAATGTAAGCCCCATGAGAACAGGGACAGAATCTTCTTTGTTACCACTGTACCTCCAAAGCTCAGCAGGGTGCCTCACCCATAATTGTGTAGTAAAAGCTCACTAAGTATTTGGTGAATGTAGAATGCCACCAAATCCTTACATTCCCCACCAGGCCCTGAAATGGTAGAAATATTGCTAATTTCCAAACACTCTCCCCAACCTGAGCCCTGAGCTCCCTAGGCTCCATTTCTAATGGCTGTGTTGACATGCCCTGTCATGACAGGAAAGGGGAAACCTAAGCCAGTCATCATTTAATGGCATTTATGCTCTCCTTCCAGCTTGTAGAATATCTATGAGAAATTAAAGCAGTGTTACTTTGTGATCATTCATTAAAAAGTTGACCTGGTGCTTTTTGTGTTGTTTTAACATATTTTTTTTTTTCTTGCAAAAATTCCAGATGTGAGCATATCCACATTTTTGGTAAGATTTTGGGCAGTGTAATCATGAAGTGCATCAGGGCATCAGGTCAGTTCAACCAACTCTGATTTCAACCAGAAAGACAGGAATTCATTCCAACTGTATTCTGGTTGTTTCTACCTACCAAACAACCCAAAGTTTAGTGGTTTAAAACAATTATTCATTTTGCTAAAAAATAAGTCATTTGGACAGAGCTCTCTGTGGACAGCTCAACTCTATCCCTTGAAGCATCCCCTGGAGTGGCCTGACCAGGGCTGGAGATTCCACTTCCATGATGTCTCATCTACATGGAGCTTGGACTGGTTGTCAGCTAGAAGCTCCCCTGGGGCCTACAGCCAAAGATCTTTCTTTCTCTCCCTATGGATTTCTCCATGGACTGCTTGGGCTTCCTCTTATAAGGCAGCTCAGTCTCAGATGTGAGTGTAAAAGACAGTAGGAGCTGTAGTCCCTGAAAACACTGGGCCAGAAAGTGGTCCAGTGTTACTTCTGCTGTATTCAATTGGTCAAGTGCTATAGACTGAATGTTTGTGTCTCCCAAAATTCATATGTTGAAACCTAATCCCCAGTGTGATGATATTTGGAAGTGGGCCTTTGGAGGTGATTACGTCATAAGGATGCATCCCTTTTATAAGGGTGTCCTTATAAAAGCTCAGAGAGCTCCCTCACTCTCTCTGCCATGTAGGTGCACAGCAGAAAGATGGTGGGCTATGAACTCCACCAGACACCTAATCCGCTGGCACCTTGATCTTGGACTTTCCAGCCTCCAGAACTGTAAGAAATAAATTTCTGTTGTTTAGGCCTACCAGCCTATGATATTTTGCTATATAGCAACCTAAATGAACTAAGACATCAAGGTAGTCACAGCATCCCCTCGATTCCAAGGGAAGGATGTATCAAATAATTTTATGCAACCCTGTCCTTGTCCCTGGAAAGAAGCAGTTGAGTAATCCACACCTTTGTTAGTCTCCAAAGCATTTAAGGGAGAATCAAAAGCATAACTACCGCTGCTGCTGGCTTTGCCTTTGCCTTCTTTCCCACTCTCTTTGCTTAGAGTTTGGAAGAATCCTGTGAGGTAGATGGGAAAAGAGTATCATCAACAATGTGGAAATAGGGACTGACTGTATTTAGTCCATCACTCCATCACTAGTAGGTCTAATGAAAAAAAATCAACTAAAACAAAATTATTCTGTATTTTCACTCTGTACCACCTTTTGTTGCAAGTAATATGTTTTTTTAGTTGGGCTTTAGGGAAAGGAGTCAAAAAAACATTTAAATGGTAGGGTTTACAACGTCTATAGCAGGACTCAAGTCTTGCCTTTGAACGTCAGCTGTGATAGCATTTCAGTGGCAGAAGCAGAGTGTAAAAAAGTAAAAGTTATTGCTGGCGAGAGAAAACAGGCTATTGAGTCTGAGTGGGGTAGCGAGGCAAGGCTTCTTAGAGCAGGGGAGGTTTTGATTAAACCTTGCAACATGGCTAAGATTTGGACAGGTGCAAAAGGGGAGGGAAGACAGGGATTTTTCTAAGCGGTTATTTTAACTTTCAGTCTGAGCAATAACCTACCAAGGGGGAGAGGCGGGCAACAAAGCTGGAGTAGATTGGGGTCAGACTGCTGAAGACCTTGGATGGCAGCCCAGGACTTCAGCACTGTGACTGCAGCTCTGACGGGAAGCAGAAGCCTGGTAGTCATACAGGCCTGAGCTGAGGAGGCAGAAGCATTGGGAATGGAGCCTGGAGAAGGGGCCTAATGACATTTGGGGACAGAAGCTACACCAGCGTCAGGTGGGAAGCTCTTCAGTGGAAGACAGATGCAGAATTGCAATACAAAGAGATCAGAACCCCAGGCTAATGCATTAGGTCATCAGACAGCCTCGTGGAACTCTCTAAAGAAACAGCGCAGAAAAGAAGTGCAGAGGACTCTATGTACACAGTTGCAAACTGCTGAGCTAACAATATTGAGTCTAAATGGTCTCTATGACTTTCATAGTAATCAGGCTTGAGGCCCCAGGTCACTGAGATTGCCTTTGTCGAGCAGTGGCAGCTGTAGAAGATTTTGGAGCAAAGAAGAGGCACGCTAAGAGTGGTCCTTTAAGATTAATCACATGGAGAGGCCAGTGGGTGACATATATACTCTAAACAGAGATCTGCCATCACAAACCACACCGCCACCACCATCCTCGAAAGATGTTAAAGGCATCTTATATCTGGGTACTGTGTATGGAGTGTGGAGTGATCCTCACATGATCCAATCAAATGATTAGACCCAACGTTATTCTTCCCTGTTAGTGAAGGGGGAAGATATGAAATTGACAGGGCAAATACCTTGCCTAAATTAACAGTTCAAATTAGCATCAGAGCAGGAGGTGAAACTCTGTGGCTCTCAATCTATTTTCATTAAGCCGTGATCACTGTTAGGTGTAGGCTGGGGCCCATTAGTTTAAGGGCTATCTCACAGGCACCCTGAGGGGTCAGAGGGACCTTCCTCCTAGTCCCTCCATGTTGCAAAGCCCACAGTTGCCCTCTGCAGTTGCAAAAGCCTGAAACTTCAGTAAGGACTGGAGGTTGCCCTGGAGGCCAAGTCCACACACCTGTCATCATGATAATTAAAGACAAAAACATTATTTTGTGGAGAGTGGCCCCAGGAGCTCATAGTTACAGCTGAAAGAAAGATCCAGGCATGTAATATCTCACATGTTGTAGACTCTTCATTTTATAGAATAGAATACCAAGATCCAGAGAGGTTAAGTAACCTAGCCAAGATCACACAGCTACTCACAGGTGGATCAAAACTATATTTTAAGGGGCAGTTTTGATGATGGACCTTGTAAAACTCTGTTTATTTTATCTGTTAATAGGCTTAAAGGCTAGAAAAGGAATCCAGAGTCATTCTTTATTGATCCCTTAGATATCCCCTGGTCTAATAGTGCTCTGTGTGGCTGAAATTACCAAAACAAATGAAAATCTTTACCACCTTTTGACTGATTTGCTTGAATCACTCTTATAGATGAAGAGTTAATTGAAAGAGCACAACAAGCAGTCACAGATGGTTGGAAACTTTCCTTGACTTTGCTTTGGGTACTCTTTATTAGAAAGCCCTTGAGGTCAACCCATGGTGTTTTATGTTTTTTTATTACCTAATTTTGACTTTCTGGGAGATACTCAATAAACAGTAACTAATTGATTAAGGTGGAGAAAATCACCCCGAACCCAGAGCTGGACAACAGTTACCTACAGGAAACTGGCCTGGTCCAAAGGTCAATGTCCCAAGGCTGTGAGCTGCAAGTGAGACAGCCAGCCATCTCTCCCAGTGGCTGTGTGGTCTGGTGCCTAACCCTGTGTGTGGAGAATGAAGGTGTATTTATTATAAGAATGTGAAACTTGGCAGTTCTCGAGAACTTAAAATTTATTTTGAACTATCGTAATAGCTGAGATGAGGTTGGGATGGTGGTTTCTCCAATCACTGTCATAAGATAGTGTCCTAACATAAAGTGCCTTCTCTAGTTTTCCATGACAGAGCATTCACTCAGGGACTAGCTCACAGGTCAATTTGAAGGGAACCGGAAGAAGGTGAAGCATCACTCAAGGGCCATTACCAAAGGGGCAGACTATTAGCATACTAATGGCTCTATGAAGTCCTGTGGATCATATGAGGTGTGGTGAAGAGAAGAGAGGTACAAAAATGGCAGGCCATTTTCACTCTGCCCGCTTCTGCTCTGGGTTCTCTGATCAAAGTCCCAGGTAAGCCAAAGTGTTCTGGACTTGAAGTCCTAAGGCTGGGTTTGCAAAGGACTTAAAACTTTCTCCCTGTCAGATGCCAGATTTGTAAAATGTGCATAATGATATCAACCTCAGATGGAAAAGATGGCTTACTCTGGGGCCAGCAGTATACAAAAACTTACACATTCATCATCATTGTCCCTGCAACCTTTTGAGGATGAAGTAATATTGTCTCCGCAATACTCAATACATTGTTTAAAAATCTCCATTCTTCTCCCATGTTTATTCCACATGATTCTCAGTCTCTCTCATGGTAAAAAATAAATCACACTTATAGACATTCCGGCAGAATGCCTGATACCTTTTTGGCATTCTAAATTTTCCTTCTTTCCTCTTCTCCTTCCTTTCTCTGTCTCCCTCCCTTCTTTCATTTACTATCTTAAGGCACTTAGTCCTTAACCTGCCATTACATTTATGTACTTCTGTAGAATACATGGGCATTGTGGCTCCAGCAAAGAGAATAATCCAGAAATGTTGAATAATTCTCATCCTACAGTAAGGGTTATGATTTTACAACTTGTTTTCAAGGCATATCCATGCATCCAGGATGGTGCTTTAACACATAAAAAATTATATCTTGGAAAAGAAGTCCTGTAGTTTTTAGAGCCCAATGGAGATACTTCCAAACACACTTTGCCTCCTTCAAGGTTTTCCTAAGGTTAGGTCGAAACTACCATACTAATTCCATGTAGGATAGTCCTTACACTATTTCTGATTCACTTTGTTTCTCCAGTGGAAATCTTTTATGCTGCATCCTTGGGTCTCTGCTTTCTTTTTTTTTTTTTTTTTTTTTTTTTTGCTTTGACTCTTCTGCCAAACTAGGATTTATGATAGGCATAACCTTGCATAGCCTATCAAAGATTTAGGTGTATTGATCATACTCTCTCTTCCACTACTTCAGCAGCCTTTCATTTCTTAGGCCTCTATGGGGGCATTTCCACCACTGGTGAGAGTTTTAGGAAGGTCTCCACTCAAGGGGCTCCTGGAAAACTTCAGCAAACACAAATCAGATTTTCAACAACAGCTACGCTAGTCTTCCCATGTTCAGTCACTGACATGTACCAGAGGCAAGTTTATAATAAATTTTGGGCCGCATACCTCATAGAGGAAAGATTCATTTCACCACACTATTTCTTTTTTTTAAATATGTAGTAAAAAAAAAAAAAACTATTGTTTTGAAATCCTGTCTTAAGAAAATTGTCCATTTGTACTTCAGCTTATAAGTAAGATTATGACAAATGCTGATTTATAGTAAAATACATACAGATAATAAATTGTAAGCATAGGGGAACACCAAAATAAATGAATGAGCCACAATAAAATATCTTTTGTGAATGCTTTTGAAGAAGGAGGAGAACAGATGTAGGATATTCTTAGTTTCACATAAACACAAGTTTCAGACCCCAAAACAACACATGAATCATCATGTCCAAATGCCTCATTTTACAAATGAGCACATGAGGTCCTGAGAAGGTAATTGATTTGGCCAAAGCTACCTAGTCATTGAGTGACACTTCTTATTTCAAGATTCAAGTCCATCTGGGATAGCAAAACAAAACAAAACAGAACAACCATTATGCTTTATTCAGTGCTTGCTGTTTGCAAGGCAGTTGCTCTGGAAACATAGCCCTTGCTTTTATATGGTTGCAAGTTTCCTTAGACCTGACCAATCATGGACACTAAAAGGGTCTCTTCAATTCTATTTACCCAGTGTTCAATGACTCATACTCTCCTCCTCTCATGGATGCATACCTTACGCTCTTTTGTCTTGAGGTCTCCAGGCGTCATTCATAAGTCATCATCACTGTTTCCTTTTGGCAACTACTCACCTGATCCTCCAAGTGTCCTTATACTGCCACTGTTCTCTGGAACTTCCGTGAGACTACTGGTGTCTATGCCAGGGGTAGTTCCACATTAAGTGTAAAAATGACTTTATTCTCCCTGGGTCACCCTTTGTCACTGAGAACCATTGGGACACAACTTGTTACCTCAAGTTTCTGGTGTATCTACTTCACTCTTCTTGTGCCCTCTGCCAGCCAGCTCTCGCTGCTTTTCCCTCACATGGCACGCGGTATGGCTGTGACTACAATTCAATGGTTTATATGATTCAGTCCTGTGGAGAGACTTCCTGGACATCCTGGAATGTCAATTTCAGATTCTCAGGAAAGAAAATCAGAATAAGCTATCTTGAGTAGGATGCCTACTCCAGGTCCAATCAGCCATGGCTAGGATTATATAATACAAATATGTCTGCAATGCGTCAGCCTCTAGGAAACAGGAGTAAACCTCAAAAAAGGGGAAATGGCCAACAGACTGAGCAGATGTCCAACAGGTCTCCTATGGGACCCTTACCTGAATCAGACATCGTGGTGCCCACCCCATTTCTCCTCTTCCTATTTTTTTGAAGCAAATACTTCCTCTGTGTGAACCAAAGAAGTGAATAAATACCTGTGTGCTGCTCATTTGATCAGCTTATCAGACATTCCTGAACGTTTCAGAATCCCAGCAGTGAGTGGAACTTGGGCTCACGCTTACATAAATTACTCTCCCAATATTTAAAATAATATCTATATAGTTCACCCAGAAAATTTCATCTTGTATAATAACTTGAACATAGGATTCATGTGCACAGTTTAGCTTTCTTGCTTTTCAGGGAAAACACCCAAAGCCAATGCTGATTGTATGTTAGGTAATGAAAATTAGCCATATCTTCACTCTACAAAATCTACCCCGAGATTCCCAGTCTTTGAACCATACATTTGAGCCATAGCTCGTCCTCATGTCCAAATACTTCAAAACTCTGAGCATGATTTTAAACACCAGTGGGTAATTGCCTACAAATTAATTCTCTTGTTTGTTTACTGGGGAAACATAATAGCTTGTTTTCGTTGTGCCAGAGAAAAGGAAATCTTTTCTGTATCTCAGAATTCGGACATCCATAATAACTGCATATTCCACTTTTTTATTTGAGGCAAACCTCAGTCTATCCCACCCAGAAGGTGCAGGTGGGGCTCTGTGGCTGCAGAACAACAATGCTTTTGCCAGGGGTGCTGGGCCCTGGCTTTCGGCAGGAACTAGGCGGGGACTATGCAGGCCAAGTTGCCTCTCCAAGAAAAGAACAATTTGGAGAGAAATTCATCTCATTTATTGTAAAACATGAAAATGCGATTAGGTAATTTGCAATTAAAATGAGGCTTTCAGTCTTTAAATTTAAATTGCTGAATCACTTAACTTGGTGCTTACATAGTGCCTTATATATTTTGTATTTCCTGTGATTATGTCTCCTCTCCCCCGTGATGGCAGAGACCATGCACTGAACTTTTCAAATCTTCCACCGCTATTTTTATGGTACCTTATGCGGGGTAACATCTATTGCCTATTGACTTAAACTGGGTGCAAACACTTACGTTTTAATTGCATTTCTTAGATTAAATTGAATCCTCCCACTGAACGCTGAAGGTGCAAACACAATGTTATTTGCCATTCTTTATCTTGTGGAGAGTCTCTTTTGAATTTTGAATGATCTTTATAAAATGCTAAACCTCCAGCTTTCTACTAAATCTAAAATATTTTAGGTAAAATAGGAGAAAAATTACACCATGCCAAAAGTAAAAGTTGCAGTCAGCGGTCTTAAGTTCTGTCACCAGCTTCACCTGAATTCATCCCTTCCTCTGAAACAATTTTCCCTAATCGGAACAATCTTCTAAGAAGATAAGTGGAAGCTCCCACTGAGAGATACTGATCCAGGATTCTTCTGGTAAATGCTGTTAAGGTAAACACTTGGTAGCTACTCTGTCACTGAAATTCTCGTTATCTGCTCAGGAACATTCTTTTCTTGGGTGTTTAATCATCACAGAGCAATATGGACCAGGCCACAGTCTAAGGCAAGACTCGGAAGAAATCCAGGGTCTTCTGTACAAAATCTTACACATTCTAAGGAGGTATCAATGAGGCAACTCTCTACTTACCTTCTTACTTTTATTTTTGTCTAAGCAGAAAAAAGAGTGTCAGGGAAGGGCCCAGTGTTCTTCTGCTAAGCAGGGATGGCAAAGATGAGAGGGCCATGACTACCACGATCTATTTTGTGCTGAATGGACCCCGATACCTGAGGTGGATGTTAGTTGCAGATAATTGCTCCTTATTTGAACCATCCTTCAGCTTAGGTCATAAGCAGATACCTCTGAAATTTGCTCTCTCTCTTTATCCATTGCTAATACTTTCCCAAGAGAGCCATTTCCTTGTCCATTTCTTCTTTATAGAATACTTTTTTAAATTCTACTTACAAAGGAATCTCCCTTTTAAGCACCAGCAAGGCCCCTCTTTTCCACAGCCTTCTCAGAAATTCAAAGAATTAAAAATAAAATACAGAAACAATTTACATCCGTTCACTGATGAACGGATAAAGAAATGTGATAGTTACATACAGTAGATTATTACTCAGCCATAAAAAAGAAAGAAATTCTCCATTTGTGACCACGTGGATGAACCTGATCATGCTGAATGAAATAAGCCAGTCACAGAAAGGCAAATTCTGCACGATCTCACTTATATGGAGACCCTAAAAAAGACAAACTCATAGGCACAGAGAGTGGAATGGCGGTTGCCAGGGCCTGGGAGGTAGGGAAATGGGGACGTGTTGGTCAAAGGGTACAACCTTTCAGTTACAAGATGAATAAGTTCTACAGATCTAACATACAGCATGGTGACTGCTAACAACATTGTATTGTATACTTAAAATTTGCTAAGAGAGTAGATCTTAAGTTTTCTCATTAAAAAAAGTATAGTAATTATGCAAGGGGATGGGTGGATTAATTAACTTGATTGTGGTCATCATTTCACAACAGATATGTATATCAAAATACCATGTTGTAAGCCTTAAATACATACAATTTTTATCTGTCAGTTATACCTCAAGAAAACCGGTAAGAAAAAGAATTCAAAGAAATCCCTGATTTCCCTACTTTTCGACAGTACTTATTATCAGTTCTGTCAGTATAAGTTTTATTACAAATGACATCATAGTACATATAAATGTCTAAATTGTACATATAAATTGTACATATAAATGTCTAAATTTCTCAGAATGTAAACTCCCAGTGAGTAAAACCAGGTATTATAACTGTTTTTTTCTCTTTGGTGTTTACTCTAGAGCCCTACCCCTGGTATTTAGGAAACAAATATTTACATATTTATAAAATGTTAAATTAATGATGATATACACACATGCTTTACTAAGACTAAAATATGAAAACTAATAAAACACTTTGAGTACGTATAATGCAAATGCATGTTCTTTCAAAATCTCTTCCTGACAGTTATTGTGTACCTTTGCCCAAATTTCCCATCATTTTTCAGGCACCAAATCAAGTTTTTTTCCAGTACCATAATGGCATTTGTAACAGAGTAAAAAATTGGAGATAAAATTGATTTTCAGAAAACCAAAATAATTGTTTTGCAACATCCTCCATGTTCTATGTGGCAGACATCCCCAGAAATCTTGCTCCTATGCTGTTCCTATGAACGTCATTTCTGGGACTTCTTTTTTTAATGTTTATTTTTTTTTGACAGACAGAGACAGAGCATGAGTGGGGGAGGGGCAGAGAGAGAGGGAGACACAGAACACGAAGCAGGCTCCAGCTCTGAGCTGTCAGCACAGAGCCCGATGAGGGGCTCGAACTCACGAACTGTGAGATCATGACCTGAGCCGAAGTCGGACACTTAACCGACTGAGCCACCCAGGCACCCCAATGGGACTTCTATATACAACAAAAACCCAGGATAGCATAAAGGAAATGGTTGCTCAAGAAAGCTCTTATATACAGTATATATACAAACCACTTAAGAAATATTAAAATAGCCATGTTCGTAGGGCAGGAAAAAGTGTTCCAAAGAAAACAATCTGAATTTTCTTTATTTAAAAAAAAATGTTTTCATGTTTATTTATTTTTGAGAGAAAGAGAGACAGAGAGCGAGCAGGGGAGGGGAAGAGACAGACACACAGATAGAATTTGAAGCAGGGTCCAGGCTCTGAGTTGTCATCACAGAGCCCAAAGCAGAGCTCTAACTCACAAACTGAGAGATCATGATCTGAGCCGAAGTCAGGCACTTAACCAACTAAGCCACCCAGGCGCCCCAACAATCTGAAATTTAGGGGATTTAGAGTTAGGGGATTTAAAAGGCTATTCAGGGAAAGAGAATTCTGCTACCTTGTCTGTGTCCCTGAATTTGCCTTCAGGCTGTGCCCTGTCGCGTTACTTTTCACCTTGCAGTTGATGTTAGGGCCAGCGGTCAGGAGACCTGGCTGGAGGCAATGGCCAGCAGAGTAGGACAGATCAAGCTGACCACCCCCATATCCCAACCCACACATCTGGTGGAGTGGAGTACATCTTCCATTTACTCCATTTACTCTTCCATTTATTCATTCATTTATTTCACAATTATTACTGAATACCTACTGAATACCAGACACACTTCTAGGTGTTAGGTATATGCCGATAAGTACAAAGACCCATCGCCTGCTCCAACGGTGTAGTGGGGCCAGTCAGGCGACAAAGAAGTAAATGGCCAACTATAAATAAAAACTGTCATCAGTTCAGGCCATGAAGAAGATTTTATTTTTGATTGTGTGGAGGGACTTTGCTTATGGCATTGTGGTCAGAGAAGGTTTTGTGGAAGAAATCACAGTTAAGTTGTTACCCAAAGGATGCAAGGAGTTGGTCATAATGGTGCTGACGGTTAGAAGAGTTCCAGACAGAGGCGTAAAAGCCTTGGGTGGGAGAAGAGCTCAGAGTCTCTGCAGAACTAAAAGAAGCCAGTGTGCTGGGTATGGAATCTGAGGGCACGATGGGGAGATGAAGTCAGGGAGCCAGAGGATAGATAAATGACGTGGGCTTGGCTTAAGTCATACACGGTAAGTAGCTTTGATTTTTTTTTTTTTTAATAAAGTGAAATGAAAAGTTACTGAAGGTTTTAAGTAAAAGAATAAGGTAATTCCCTTTATATTTTCAAAAGATTATTGAGGCTGTTTTGCTGAGAACAGAGAAAGGGGAAGGATGCTTGCAGAAAGGCCTACTGGAGGCTGTTACAGACATTACGTCTAGGGGAGGAAAGAACGTGTTTTGGGGGAGGGGGTGGCAGTGAGGCCAGAGAGACAGAGATGGGTGGACTTGAGCTCTGTTTTGAAGGCAGAAGCAATAAGACCCAGTGATAAATTTGCTGTGGAGGGTAGTAGAGAGGAAAGAATAAATGATGATGCTTTGGCTTCTGAAAGGATAGTGATCCCATTTTACCAAGGTGGGGGCAAACTAGTAAGGAATAGGCAAGATCTTTGAGGTGAGATTAAACATCACTATGCCTTTAAAATTAAATAGTCCTTTTGGGGCGCCTGGGTGGCTCAGTAGGTTGAATGTCTGACTTCAGCTCAGGTCATGATCTCACAGTTGGTGAGGTGTTTTTTGGTTTTTGTTTTTGTTTTTTTTAACATGATTGGTGAGTTTGAGCCCCACATAGGGCCTACTTCGGATTCTGTGTCCCCCTCTCTTTCTGCCCTTCCCCGCCCACACTCTCTCTCTCAAAAATAAATAAAACATTTTTTAAAAATAAAAAATAAATAAATTAAATAGTCCTTTTACAAAAATAAATATAATGTAGCCTAAATAAACATAAATCTCTCTCTCTCTCTTTCTCTCTCTGTCCCTCTCTCACTTTCTTTCATACACAATAGATTTAGAACACTTTGAAGATCATTCCTTAATTGGTAGGATACGAAACAGGCATGATCCCTAACATAGAGGTTTGCAAATTCTCAGTTCATGATGACTTTGGTGTCATTTTTTCATGGTAGAGGCAAAAGCAAATGAATTACCTAATGTTTTTTTAAATAGCTTAATCCAAACAAATGGGGAAAAAACCCTATATTTTACTTCATCTTTAAATAACCACAGCTACATACTAATGGGTGGAATGCATATGCCCCCTGGGCACAGCACAGCTTCTGAGACCTTGCAATCAGATTGGCCATTGCCACCTTTATTTCGTCTTTCATATTGATTTCTGCATTGCTACTCACTTTTTATCACAGCAGCTTTGGAAAAATCCGCTTCTCAAAAATATAGCATCATTAAAAGGAACGTTGCGCTATTTAATGTTGAAACTGTGAATGTCCCTAGGCTAATAACTTGCTTGTGTCTGAAAGATGTTATATATTGCTATTTCCCTCAAAAAGTCAACATATCCTGCTGTGCCCCTGTGAGTTCCCTGAGGTTCTCTGGGGGCACCTGGCATTCAGTGTGGGAAATATGACCTTCGAAGGCTCTAAGAAATTTTATGTAAACCCAAACCTGTGTTCTCAGAGCAAATAGCATTCAGGGCAGGCGCCCTGATCAGTCCAGATCTTTTCTTGAATCAGCTTCTTCCCGCTCCCCAGTGCCAAGTTACCAAAACCATTTATTTCTCCAAAGTCATTTCCATTTCAGGCCTACCTTGTGCCTCATTTTACTGTGCTTCCCATATACCGCATTTTTTACAAGTTGAAGGTTGGTGGCGGCCCTTCATCGAGCAAGTCTATCGGCTCCATTTTTCCAACAGCATTTGCTCACATCATGTCTCTGGGTCACATTTCGGTAATTCTCAAAATATTTCAAACTTTTTTATGATTATTGTATTGGTTACGGTGATCTGTGATCGGAGATTACAGCTCACTGAAAGCTCACACAATGGTTTGCGTTTTTTATCAATAAAGTATTTTTAAATTAAGGTGTATGCATTGTCTTTGTAGACACAATACTATTGCAAGCTTAATAGATAGCGGTATAGTATAAATGTGACTTTTATATGCACTGGGAAACCAAAACCTTCATTTGACTCGCTTTATTGCACTATTTGCTTTATTGCAAGGGTCTGGAACCAAGCCCGCAATGATCTTCAAAGTATAACCTGTATACACTTTGCACACTCATGAGCCTCCAGAGGGGTTCAATTAGTCCTATTGGATCAGGAGCCAAACTTGGCCTCAACTTGAGATCCTGCATCAATTGACTGTGGTTTCCATTTTTCTGCCCCTTGATGCTGTAACTGCCCCTGAGACACTGTCACTCCGGCTCTGATGGTCCTTTTCAGCCTTTCAGCCCTTAATTGTACCTTTGTCCTCCAAAGCGGGGGGGGGGGGGGGGGGGGGGGGTTGGTGAGTAGGGTTTAGCTGTTTCTGCTCCTGTAAGGCTTTCTGTCCTTTAACTACCTATCCACCTGCATTGCTCCCTCAATGACAAAGACCCACTTTGTTCACACAGCTTTTCTCTGGATGCCTATGACTCCAGGTCCTTGAGTACCTGAGCTGGACTTTGTTACCAGACTGCCTGTGTGTTAATATTGTCTCTGCAAGTATAAGCAGTGCCATCTTAAATTACTGAGCTTCCTGTGATGGTGTCTCCTTAGCTGCAAAATAAGCAGAATGTCACCTACCTCAGAGGGAGGTTAAAGCATCTCTTACTGGACACTGCTTAGATCAGTGTCTGATGCAGAAGCATTTAGTGACTGTAGCTCTGGCTATCATTGGTGTTTTCTTTATTTTAATGACAGATTATCCCATTTAACTGTGTTTCTGTAACTACGGTGAAAGATCCTCCTCAAAAGCAAGTGCCACATACAGTGTTTCAAATTCTGAAATTGAGCTTAACTGAGAAAAGGGTGTACTTTCATAGATTATTATAAAACGGTCATGGTTATATAATCAGCATTCTTAGAGTTTGATGCAAATGAAGTTCTTTAAACTGACTTTTCCCATAGGGGCGCCAAAACTTGTAAAAAAACAATGGTAATCAATCTACTGGGAAGCGTTCTAAAATACTCTTCTAAAGTATTTCCAGAATACTCTCCAAATACTTCTCTAAAATACTTGCTAACATGCTCAACCGCTCTCTAAAAGAGAGGCTACTAAATATAAATTAAATGAGTTTGACTCATTATTACTAATACAGACGTCCCTCGCTGTGCAGTAATTCTGTTTTGGGACCTCTACACCTCTGTCTTGTCTGTCATTTCTCTTCTAATTGCATGTTCCTGGAACTATATCTCCCCTTAAGTCAGAAGGAGAAGATCTAAAGTCTATCCACTGGATAGAATCAACTTCCAAGTAAGAAGCTTGCTCACCAACATCATACTGAATGTGGTGGCCTTAGAAAGCACATAATTGGGTTTAGTGAAGAATGGAAAAATAGGTTGAGACCAATGAGGTCACACATGAAGGATGAAACAATAAAGTGCTAGAAGGCAGAAGATTTGCAATAGCTGTTTCAAGTTATCACAGAGTAGTTTAGCTTTATTTTCTTGTTTTGGAACTGTGTTCTGAAGCCTTGATATTGGCTGTGTGTGAACTATGTAATTCCTTACATTTACATTATGATGTCAGTGTAATGACATCACATTACAGGTTGAGGTTGAGATTGGGGCGAGTAGTGAAGAAGCCACTTACACCCAAGAACTGTTATCGTTCCATGTCATTGATCATTGTTTATGCTTCCAAACTTCATTCAAAGAAAGGGTTCAGAAACCCTCTACCTCCAAAATACGAACCGTTGCTATAAAATTATGGGGTGGAAATCATGTCTTCTGATATACAGGGGATTCAACATGTAGTACAGTTCTGTGCCTCAGGCAGTTGAACACTCACAATGCATACTCATTCTTTGGGAGTGCCTTCTTGCACTCATTAGGTAGTTGTCCGTGGGGAAGAGATCGTTCCAGCACTGATCATTTCCACATTAAGATGGCTGTATTACAGATCAGTTGACATCACTACCTTCATTCGATGCCTAAGAGAGGTTAACTTACAGCAAAAACGTAAGCCATGGTCTTGGACATGGTGTCTACAATGAGCTGTCATCAATGTAGCCACCTGTAATGTTTAATTTTATGTGTCAACTTGGCTAGGCTATGGTACATGGTTGTTTGTTCAAACACCATGTGGCTAGGTGTGGCTGTGAAGGAATTTTTTTTAGATGTGATAAACATTTAATTCAGTATACTTTGAGCAAGGCAGATTATCCTCCATAATATGTGTGGCCCTCTTCCAAACAGTTGAAGGTTTTAAGAGAAAAGACTGAGGTCCCCAGAAAAGCAAGGAATTCTGTCTTGGACTGACCTTAAATCTAAGATGGCAATGTCAACTTTTCTCTGGATCTCAAGCTTGCCAGCCTGCCCTGCAGACTTTAGACTTCCAGCCTGGCAATCATGTGAGCCAATTCCTTAAAATAAATAAAGATAGATGACAGATGGATACATAGATGATACATAGGTAGATACATAAATACCTAGATTTTCTATTAGTTCTTATTTCTCTGGAAGGCTCTAACACAGTCTAATATACAACCAAATCTAGCAGATAGCTGCTTCTAATCTGGCTTCTCGCTCTGGTTAAGTGTAGATCTTCCTTTGCAAATATAGAAGTCTATAAACTGGTGTGTTGCAAATAGCTAGAAGACCAAGTCTTCAATATCTGACCTTAAACAGTCCTCCCTGCTGGGGACACTCCCTTCCAAAAGTACAGCGTATCACTTGAAGTAAATCAAAATAAATCAGAACAGTAAGACTATAGGGGTGCCTGGGTAGCTCAGTCCGTTAAGCGTCTGACTCTTGATCTCAGCTCAGGTCATGATCTCATGGTTGGCAAGTTTGAGCCCCCCATTGGGCTCTCTGCTGACAGTGTGGAGTCTGCTTGGGATTCTCTGTCTCCTCTCTCTTCCCCTCCTTCACTCATGTGCTCTCTCTTTCTCAAAATAAATAAGTAAACTTAAAAAAAAAAAGAACAGTAACACTATACCTACAGGATCCTCTAGAATACTTAAGGATATTAACCCATCCTCGGACAAAGAGGAAAGCTCTTCTAATTTCCAATGATAATGCCACTCTTATCACAGATATGATAGAAAGGTTAATGGACATTTTAATGTTTATATGAAGAGAAAATCAGGTCCTACTAGAACAGATCTACTGTGGCTACTTGAAGAGGGCTCTACCAAAACACAGGTGTTACAGGCTGAACTGTGTTTCCCCAAAACGTATATGTTGAAACACTACCTCTAGTATCTCAGAATCTGACTTTATTTAGTGATAGGGCCTTTAAAGAATTAAGTATAAATGAGGTTGTTAGGGTGGACCTTAATCCAACATGACTTGTAAGAAGATGAGATTTGGACACACAGAGAAACATTAGGGTACACACACCCTGAGGAGAAACCAGGAAAGAACACGGTGAGAAGACCAGCTGCAAGCCAAGGAGAAAATCCTCAGAATATACCAAACCTGCCGACATCTTGATCTCGGGCGTTTGGTCTCTACAACAGTAAGAAAGTAAATTTCTGTGGTTGAAGCCAGCCATTCTGTGGTATTTTGTAATGGCGGCCTTAGCAAACTAATGCAACAGGAAATCAAAAGTCTTATTTAAAACTCTACCTCTATAGAGCGTGAAATACTTCTCTTGCTTTTGGTTTTTGGTTTTTGGTTTTCACAAAGAGTTGCAATGTCCTTCTGATAGAATCTTGAGAATCTTTTCAAATGATGGAATATTTTGTTAGATAAGTGTCAACTTTTTAGATTGTATCTTCTTAGAATAAGGTGGAAGAACAATGTGGAAAGAAGTTATAATGCCCTGTTCCAAAAAGCTTGAGGTCTCCTCCAGAAATAGTGTATATTTGGACATAGAGGAGCAAACTGACCAAAGAAAGGTAGACATTATGTGGTAGGGGAGGAGAGGTGAAAAGAGAAAATAAAAGTAAGAAATTAAGATAAAGCTGGAGCAGAAAAGCAATCATTCATATCCATTCTAAATCTTTATGCCTGTAAGCACTTAAAGTGGGTTGTTTTGTTCTGTGTCAGACCCGCCATCGAGACCATATTTCTTCTTCCCAAAATACAACCATCAGTTTTGTTACAAATCTCCAAACTATGCAAGTAAATGGTTGGGTGAATTTCATTTAATCATTTAAGGGTTTACGCTGAAATTCACTTCAGGCAGATAAGTTCAAAGCATAAGGATATGTCAAATTCTCCAGTGACTTATGATAAATTCTTAGAGTGTGAAACCACTCCTCTCTGTTATTTGTAGATAAGGACTTTTCAAAGTGGTCTGTGCATTTGAGAAATAAAGTGAATGGAAAATTTCTCTAAGTAGGACATATTTCTGATGACTAAGATTGGTACATTATGTCTACTCCAAGCTAAGTCAATAATGGATTGTTCCCAGATAAGCACACAAAAATGAATTATATGTAACTTAGAGCTGAAATAGCAGACATAAATTAACTAATTTAGTTCACCATAGAACTCGTCCAAAGAAACAAACAAACAAACAAACAAACAAAAAAGCCTCCCAGAAGAACCAAAAAAATCACAGATCAAGATAGCATGACTTTCATCAAGTGATCACATTAAGGTCATTAATAATTGCAGGAAATGACTAACACATTCATAGTTTCTGTGAAACAGCAAATGGTGTAGAATCTGAATTTTATAATGTCACTTATATTTTCAAGTTTTTTTTTCATGATCCAGGTGAAAAATTGAGCACTCATTATGTGAGAGGAAAATCAACCTAGAGAATGTCATAAATTTATAGAGAGCTATATTGAAAAACACATCTTGAAAGTGACACAGCTATGATTGATGGGAAAAATCTCAAATTCGCTTGCAGACTGTATTCCATTAGAGATTTTTAAATCTTGTGACTTTGTTTTTAACAAAAGTGCTACTGTTTGTTTTAAAAAGCTCTCAGAGAATAGGAGTTTAAACAGCAACTTCCAGAGAAATTGAATTCAAACCAAATTTTATCTGGCCTTGAAATCAGCATGGGATGTCTCCTGGGGAGCCCAAGACTGTGGGATCATGTATTTCTTTACGTTTTCAACTATACGCATTCGCAAGTGCTAGGGCTTTTCAAAGTGTGTTTAAAATTATAAAATGGAAGCAGAAAAGCACAACCTTTGTCTTGTGCAAACAGCAGTCACAGCTTATTTGAAACTACTTCACTTAGAATGTCTAAGATGCTTGTTGACAAGAAAAGAGGGAGCTAGATTTGGGGGGCAGAAGGTGAGCAGAGATGAAAATAAGAGGTCTCTGCCCAAGAGAGTAGTGCCTTCAGGAAACACCTCATGTTGTAAAAACCTGTTTCTAGGCCACCTCCTAGCATTGGCATAGTTAGTAATCCAGAGAAGACCCATTCTCCTGAACACAAAACAGAGAAGTCAGGGGAGGTGTCCAAATTCTTGTATCCTAGCTCTGTCTTCTTTATTGTGCTCTTCCTAGGAAACCCACACCAGTGACTCCACATTTCTGTGGCTCCATATTTACATTGTCAAGGCAGACAGTATCCTGTCTAAATATTTTATTGAGGAAAAAAATTGGGATAACATATAAGGAAGACTTCTTAACGTTAAAAAAACAGGCTACTTCACTGCAATATTTTATTGCTCTAATTTGTTATTGTTCTAAAAACTTCCTGCATTTCAACAGTTATTTCGATCTTACAGTTTTTTGTTTTTGTTTTTGTTTTTTTCCTCACCTCAACAGCAAAGCAAATGCTCCAGGGGCTCCAATGAAGTAAAGAAACTTCTCTGACAAGTTCCCGAATTTTCTACTCAATCATGTTCTATCAAACCAAGGTTGGGGCCCCCCGGGTGGCTCAGTTAAGTGTCCAGCATTAGCTCAGGTCATGATCTCACGGTTCATGAGTTTGAGCCCCGCATTGGGCTCTCTGCTGTCAGCACAGAGCCTGCTGCAGATCCTCTGTCTCCCTCTCTTTCTTTCTCTCTGTCTCTCAAAAATAAATAAACATTTTTTAAAAATCCAGGTAAAATTGCTTCTGTGAAGTTAGTGGCACAATTAAGGAGGGTGTAGCCAAGTGTTGGAGTGAGATTCCGGATGGAGGGTTGTGCTCAGATGTCAAAGCAGCACAGGTCACCAGCAGAGCACAGGAAAATTCTCTCCACGGCCTCTTCACTTAGGACCTGTGTACAGCCGCCATGTCTAATTCATTCAAATCTCAATGCATGAAGTTTAGGATGAGAAACAAAATTACATTGTCTTAGTCAAGGTTGACATATTTTCTAATGGGAAGCCACTGCTCGTCAAGGTGGGGCTGTGAGGGCTGGCAGAAATCTTCCAGTCCTGTCGTTTCCAAATGTTGTCAACGCAAACTCTTCTTTTGTCAGATGAAGTCTTATCCCAAATCCTGTTATGTCAGACGGTCTGGAAGTGGCTCTGTGTTGGTGGAAGCCGGGGAGGAGGAGGTCTACGTACCCAGTTCCCCGCTTGGAAGCATTGTCCCATCTTCAGAAACATGAGGTCTGGGGAAAGTACCTCGAAAATAACTAATCTCCTCTTTCATTTTACAGACAAGGAACGCTAACACGCTCTCCTGGTAGGAGGATTAGAGCCCCCCCCACCCCCACCCCCCCACGGACTACATACTGTGCTCTTTTTATTACACTAGCCTTTTTTCTTCATTTCTTCTGGTTTCTTATTTCCTTCGGGGCACAATTGAGTGGGTTACCTTTGTGGGTATGTTCCACATACCTGGGGAACCTGGGTTGGGTGCAGGGAGAAAGACGGGGTTTGTGGATGAAATAGGAAAGAAGAATGTGATGAGTACCTCATAACTAAGAGTCAGCTACCCGAAGGTTCTTTACAGAAAGAGAGGATTAAATGAATGCAGAAGAAACTCAGAACAGTTCTTCAGATTCTTGGTTTCACTTCAATGTATTCAAAGCTACTGAGGACTCCAAAAACCTTTAAGTCATACGGGCTTCATGTCTTGTAGTAACAAACACAACTGAGAAATTTCAAAATAAGAATGCAGTCATGTATTTAAAATCATGTTAACCATTACATAAATCATAATTAGCAAATTTTTAAGAAAAATAACTGTATTTTCCAAGTGAAAATAGCCATGGTAGGCTTGAACGGCTACGAGAGTACTGAAGGGAAGTGACATCTTAGTATCATTATGAAAATAGTTTTGACCTAACAGAGCTCACAAAAGGGTCTCTGGGACCTAAAAGGTCTTCTCTGTCCATCTTCCACGCAGTGAGATCTCTCCCTAGAAACGGATGTGAAGCTTGAATCAGAACCTAGAATAACAATATCCGAAATGGTGTTTGAAATTCCAGATGGCCCCGGTGATCTGTACTGAGAAAGGGGGAGCTATGTTTGCCTTATTTACTTCAGACTGTGTCAAGAGAGTGAGGAGTAGATAGCATAGAAAAATATCATTGCACTTAAACACAAACTAGGGCGAAGAGATACAGTTTATTATCACCAGTCTACTTGCAAAGTACAAGAGAAGGTTGTTATTACAAGGAAGTAAAAGTAGCAGTACATCTTACTGAAAGGCTTCATATTCCTTGAACATCTCGGTTTCCTAGACGAGGCTAGGTTGCTATGATCCCAACATGGAATCGCTGTGAGCAGCTACCGAATTGATAAGAAATCTACTTTACTCAGGGAGACACTGAACTCTTTAAAGGGTTTTGTAATTTGTTATAATACGTAATCATTTTTCTGTGCTCTGTGCCTAGTACGTAAAATTCGATAAAATTCAAAATTCAGTTCAGAGTGATCTGGAGGTCTGTCCATGGGGACACAATAGACTGGACGCTATACATTCTGCTGTTCTCTTCCCTTTAAAAAATGGGGTGCATGCTGAGCCGATCTACCGTCACCATTCTCTTAATGTTTCCTGTGTGTGCTCCCCACATCCAGACTCTCAAAGCTATATAGAGACAGGTGCCCACACAACAATCTAGAGAGCTCTGTGCGGGAGTACAGGTTGTGAACAACTCAGCCCAGGAATGCTGAACGCATCCCTAAACACACACACATAGACACAGGCTGGTCTTAGCCTCAGGATGTTTTATGTTTTGCGGAAAGAGTACTTTCAAAGTCCCACTCAGTTCAAGAGAACAACTATAATGCGTTTTTTTTTTTTTTTTTTGATTTGATTTGTTTATTTTTCAGAGCAGGGAAGGGGCAGAGAGAGAAGGAGAGAGAGAATCCCAAGCAGGCCCTATGCTGTCAGCCCGAGACAGGGCTCACTCTCAGGAACGCTGAGATCATGACCTTGGCTGAAATCAAGAGTTGGACACTTAACCACTGAGCCACCCAGGAGCCCCAACCACAATGCATTTTAAAATGAGAAACGGGGCGCCTGGGTGGCGCAGTCGGTTAAGCGTCCGACTTCAGCCAGGTCACGATCTCGCGCTCCGTGAGTTCGAGCCCCGCGTCAGGCTCTGGGCTGATGGCTCAGAGCCTGGAGCCTGTTTCCGATTCTGTGTCTCCCTCTCTCTCTGCCCCTCCCCCGTTCATGCTCTGTCTCTCTCTGTCCCAAAAATAAATAAAAAAGTTGAAAAAAAAAATAAATAAAATGAGAAACGTAGCCATGCTTTTTTTTTTCTGAGTTAATGGCTAAAATGATACATATAGGGAATGACACTGTATTAGAAATTCAACTCATGCAACCCCAGGTAAGAAAAAAATCAATCTTATGAAACCATACCTACTTTTCAGCTTTTCCTTTACAAAGCACTGCAAAAAATATATCTCCAGCATACTACAAATAATACCTTAAGGCAAATAAAAATAAAGAAAGAAAGGTGTGAGTGGGAGAAAAGTGCATATAGATAAAAACTTTCAAAACGATTTTTTTCTCTTGCTTCTACCTTTTTTCTTTGTAAAACCCACTTCAGCCAACAAAACAGTGAATGCTTTTAAAGTTGAAAGGTTGTAAGAGAAGTATCTCAACGGTTACTTCTGAAGCTTGAAGCCTCGAATACTTATTTTTACAATTTGAATGTTGTGACAGTTGCGACATTAACATTTGTCGGATCTGATGGAAGCACCAACAGTGGCATGATGCAAGTTCCTGCGAACGGAATGTCCCCTCCCAAGAAACGTGTCAGGTGAACAGTGACACACAGCAGAATACCACTGGCATTTAGGGATTAGTGTAAATGGAAAAATGGTGAGGCAAGCAGGAAAAAAAAAAAGGAAAGAAAAAAAAAGGTTAGGTAAATGTGTCCTAGAGAAATGCTAGTCTGGAAAATTTACATTACCCTTTTCATTTTTCTAAACTAAAAATACATAGCGGAGTTTTACTGGAAAAATGTGCGTGCCTATTTTTAACAGGAGGCACTGGTGTGCCATGTAAATGACCCATCAGGGAACGTGGATGAAAGGACCGGCTACAGAGTTAAAATGACCTCAGTGGAAGCTGACACAACACAGAGGTGAGAATTTGCTGTGTTCTGTCATAGGTGCCCACTGATCACCACCAGAGGACTGTCCCCCTCCTGGGTAGTGCCTGGGGCAATGGCCCCTGAGTGGTCTTTCTTGGGGAGGGGGTGTTTAAGCAACTGGGAAAATCAGAGAGAATGATTAATGTTCTCTATCCAGAGGCATGGGGTCATGACCAGGACCTACTGTGGACCCAGTTTCTCTCTACTTCCCGTTCTGTTTTCTTTTTATACCTTGTTTGTCCCTCTTCTGGCTCCAGGGAGCTTTTTTCTTCTTTTTGCCAAATACTTTTAACATCACCCCTCCCTTCAGCTGTGCGTCTGTGTGTATGTGGGTGTGTGTGTTTGGGTCGGCACCTGAATTCTCTCTCATTTTTCATGTACTACTTACGAAGTGTCAATCTTTGTCTTCTAACTATTTACATGTTTCTGTTCCCAGCTTGCAATAACTCCGGGACTTTGCTACCTGTTTCTCTTGTGAAGCATGAAACTCTCTTGCCGTTGAGTCACACACACGCACATTGCCCCAAGCCTGCACCAAAATCTGCCGTCTGGAGAATGGAATGCTTCTGGGGTGTGTGTGTGTGTGTGTGTGTGTGTGTGTGTGTGTTTCCCAAGTAATTCTTGGCATAGCTGAAGGCTCTAGTTGGCTCTAAAAAAATAAATAAATAAATACAGTCACCTGGACTTCTTAGCAAGAGGCCTCTTTGAAAAGTACACCCAAAAGAAACAAACCTGTTCTGCTGATACTTTCTGGTTTCGTTTTAAACATCCCTCTCATAGCTCAGACAGAACAGTGAAAGGGCTACTCTGGGAAGTAGCAGACACCCTTTACCTTGCACTCTCTTCTATCTGGGCACTGCTTATGAAATAGCAAAGAAACTTATAAAGTGCTATAACATTTGAGTTACTTTTAATCCACCTTTGGGTTGTGTACCAATAAAAATGGAGGCAGTGATGAGGCAACGTTCAATACAACAATATTTCACTGCTATAGGAGGAGCCTATGTAAACCTTCATCCAAAGTCACTATGTCGGTAACCCCAGGGAACGAGCCACAAATACATCAAAGAAACTCCTGCTTTTTTATATCTTATATATAATATAATAACCCTTCCCTCAGTAATAAAAATTATGAAAAAATAAAATAAAAGTTATGATATAATGTGAGGATATCTCATATGTATGTAACATTATAAACGGTGTAGAAAAGAGAGAAAAACCACCTCAAAGCTACTACCGCCATAATTCGAATTTATTCCCTAACATGGTGAGCAAACTATGTGCTTCTCATCTTGCTTTTTGCACTTAATGTAGCCCCAGAAATATCTTCTATGCTTCTATGAAGCCTTTATAATTGTCATGTTTAATAGCAGCGCTGATTTTTTTTCTCACTTCGGCAATGAGATTCCTTTTATTTTTACTCTATTTCTGAGTTACCTTTGTTCAATAGAATTACGAGTTCTTTCTCTATAATTTGATGTATTAAGCAAAGAAAAAATCATTGTTTTATTCAGTCTATGGCTTTGGTGAAGACATAGAAGCACATACAAAAAAAGAAAAAAAAGACAAAGGCGATGAGCACTGAGGGATTTATTTTCAGTGGTGTAAGCACCACTGCAGAATCTCTTACTGATTTTTCAAGATGGCAACACCACACTGGCCCATTTGTACTCTGGGAGATGATTATAAAGATCCCCAACCTCCAAAAGAGTGGCAAGAAATAACCTCAGGTAGCCCTAGAATTCTTTTTTTTTTTCTTCTTCTTCTTCTGGGAGACAGACAGAGAGAGAGCACACACGCAAAGCAGGGGAAAGGGGCAGAGGGAGAGAGAGAAAGAGAGAGAGAAAGAGAGAGAGAGAGAGAGAGAGAGAGAGAATCTTAAGCAGGCTTTATGCTCAGCCAACACAGGGATCAATTCCATGACCCTGGGATCATGACTTGAGCCAAAATCAAGAGTTGGTTGCTCAACTGACTGAACCACCCAGGTGCCCAGCCTTGGAGTTAACAAAGACTAACATTTGTGAAGGAAAATGAAGGAGGTATAGTGCACACCTGCTCATCTTTCAAAGCATCCTTAATTTCAAATCAAGATGCTTGAAGTAAATCACTTCATTAATATCTCAGTAGAGGTCATTTCTGTTGCTGGGCTTAGAATGGTATGTGGGGTGTTAGGAGACTTTGCAACATGGTTCAACCAGGATCCTCAGACCGACCAGCTCAAGACATCCACCATCATCCACACAGGGTTTCCGCATGGCCATCTTCCTGAGGGCGACATCTCAGGCAAAGTTCCCTTGCCCATCATCCTCAACATGAACCGAGATGAACGCAGACACACCGTGGAGAAGCACTGGGGCTGCTAACGCATGGAATAAATCAATGATACCGTCTGTAGTTATTGTAGCAAGATTTTGTACTCGAATTGAGGATAATTGGGAACATTTTCAAGTCTCCAACACAATCAAGAATTCTTCCTCTGAAACCATAGTTCAAAGAATTTCTCTTCTCACGCTATAGAACAATATGAATTTTAGGTGGATGAAAGTGTGAAAAGTAAAAACAAAAAAAAGATATAAAGTTTTAAAAATTACAAATAGTCATCTACAAATATCTACAAATGTTTATCTTATATTTGGATAGAGAAAGACTTTGTAAGCTTTATGTAAAGAAAACTTCACATGAAAAACTACCATATGGATTTGACTATCTAAAGATTAAAATTTCCACATGTCAACATTATAAACAAAATAAAGTCCATCAGAATATGGTAAAATATCTACAACCATTATGACATCGTTCATAATTTTAAACTATAACTAGGTAAGAAATAAAAATAGCAATGATCATTGTTCATAGTTCAATATGTAGAATCATATTGTAGAATCAATATGTAGAAATCATAAGCAGAAAATTTATGGAAGAATAAAAACAAAAATCTCACAAAAATTGGAGAAGTGGACTTCTACTTCCCAAGAGATGAGGTAGACTTATTTTTCCTATTCCTCCACTATGTACAGCTGTAAACCTTGGCAGTCTATATAAAATAAACATATGAAGTCTATGGAACATGGAGAGGAGGCAGCTAGACTGGCTAAGGACCTGGTGATTCAAGGGACAAAATACTGGTGAGTTCTCTGGGGGATTTTTTTCCTTGTATATTCTAGGCTTGGATCTGAGGAAGCCAGAAACCCCGGTATGTTAACAGATAAAAAGCCCCAACTAAAGCCTGCTCTCTCTAACCAAAGGACCAGGAAAGGGGCGGCCTAGCCAAGAGAAGTTTTAGACAATGATCACTGTATTGTATCCAAGCACCACAGAAAACAAAACACGCACACAAAACAACCAACCAACCGACCAAAAAAACCCCACAACTGGCTCCACCCTTGCCCACACCCGCAAAGGCCCAGTGGTTTTCTCACGGCCTGGTGGTAATGAGGGCAACCTCCTTCTGTGGTTTTCATGGAGGTCATGTAGGGAGCAAGTTACAAGGCACTCCTACTCCTGCTGACCTGGTAGACATCCATGGGGACCCATGGGGAACCATAACTCTCATTTCCACCCAACCATAAGGAGGGATCCACTTGGTCAGAAACCTACAGAGGCTGAGTGGCGAACCAAGATTTCAACCCCCATCTGGCAACAAGGAGATGGCAGTCCAACATTTTTATCAGAGTCTCAAGGGAGCCAGGACCTAAGGATGTTTAAACCACAGCAGTAACCTTAATGATAAGATCACTTATGTTGATCGCTTACGCTGGCTTAACTTCTTTAAGCAGTTTCTTCCTTGTTACTGTTAGGAAGACAGTTGGTGGATAAACTAGAATAAAAGGCAATCATATAAGAAGTTGGAAAATTTTATCATGCAAATTTCTTGGTGAGGAAGCTGAAATGCAATGGCATGAGTAGCCCGTGAAGAGCCAGTGAGAAAACCCCAGGGGGAGAGAGCTGAAAGAACTGAACTACTAGTTTTCAATTTTTTTTCTTAATGCTTATTTATTTTTGAGAGAGAGAGAGAGAGAGAGACAGAGCACAAGCAGGGGAGGGGCAGAGAGAGAGGGAGACACAGAATCCGAAGCAGGCTCCAGGCTCTGAGCCGTCAGCACAGAGCCCAACACAGGGCTTGAACTCAGGAACTGTGAGATCATGGCCTGAGCCAAAATCGGACGCTTAACCGACTGAACCACCCAGGTGCCCCAGAACCGGACAACTTGTTAGTGCGGAGGGAGAAATCATTGGTGATGCAGTGCAGTACTGCCCCAATGTGTGTGTGGCAAGCGAGGGAATGGCTGAGCTCCGTCTCTGACTCTAAACATGGACGATGCAGAAATAGCACCTGTCAGGAACCAGAAGGCGAAGGTGACCTGTTCCCATGAGCAATCTACAGTTAGGTTTTGAATTCCTATAAGGTATCGACCTAGGCATTTAAGCCAATTGTATCTAAAGTTCGAGGAGCAAGGAAGTAAGAAAATAATTGTAAAAATCCTTTCAAAGTTGGTGGTACACAGAAGCTATGGGCTTCGGAGATCCAAGCCATCACGACTTGCCCTGCCTTACTCCTCCATGCGCACAGGTAATGGCTCAGGCGTTGCTTCCAGCATTTGGGGCTGTATCTGTATATTAGCATACTTAGCAAAGGTTCCATACCAATACGGTTGTAAAAACACAGCATCCTGATACTCTGTAGTCTTCTCTTCTCATTTTTGGATAATTCTCGATGTAGATGACATTTTTTTGTGGGGTTTTAGGCAACTGGCACATGGCAGCCATCTGGCAGCCGGTAAGGAGGCACACCTCTGACATTGTAAGGTGATGCATCAGTGGTTAAAAACAAAACAAAGCGTGGTTGATGTTTATTCTAATGGAGCAGCGGTAGACCCTGAGGTTCTTAACTCATCAGTATTCATGAAGGCATCTTCACAGGAAGCATCCACTGTCATTGAAAATCATCTTTAACTAGACACAATATGTCAGCAACTGTTGCTTTTTGTGACAAAAATAAACAATGGACAAACAAAGAAAGGTAAAAATTAAGTAATCTGAAATGCTTGCTTTGTTTTTGAAATGGGCATATCAGGGATATCGAATTTTGGGGGGTGTTCTTGTAATTTCCTCGCTTGAAACTTGTTCAATGATTTTGCAGGATAAATCCAAAGTCTTTAGTTTGGACATGAGGTCTTTTGTGGTCTAGAGCTGATCATTTTTAATTTGATTTCCATAATTCTCAGTCACTTCACATCCCACGCTTGAAGAAATACTCCATAGATCCCTTCTCCTTACTATCTCTTTATCTCTCTTCCTGTAGATTCTGACTCTTGGAAAGTGCCTTACCTGTTGTTCACCTGAAAACCCCTCCTTCAAAACTCAGTTTCCCTAGACTCTCAAAACATGCCAAGCACTTCTTTTTCTGTTCTTGTGCATGTCCATCTTATCATACTTACGGTATATATTATAAACATCTGTACACTTGTGTCTCCCCCCACTAATCAGTTTGTTCATTTAACAAATACCGACCAATAAATATGTGCACTGCTCTGTTCTGAGCACAGGGAAGATAGCAGTTGTGTTAGTCAGGGGCTAAAATAGAAAGCACTGTGAGTATTTACAACAGAAGAGATTTAATTCAGGGTATTGGTTACTTGGGTGGTAGAGAAGATAAGAATCCAAACAAGGCAAGGGGACACAGTCCAGAAGTTAATAATACCAGGAAGGCACCATCCTGGGACTGGAGAGGCTAAAAGAGGGAGAGACCTACAAGATTCCGGGGGTGGAGGTCACCTTTCAGAAACTGGAACCACGCAGCCTGGCCTACAGGTGCTAGCTGGAGCCACAGGGGAGAGACAGCTTCTGCTAGAGAGGCCACCAGGGAAACAAATGGAAGGAGAAATTCCTGTCTCCTCCCTTCTGTTCCCCAGTCTCCTGCTAGTGCTTCCCATTGTCAAGAGCCGAGCAGTGGAAGGGTGCAAAATGAATCTGAGGGCAAAAACGCCTAGGATTGGCACAGCAATGAACAAATTAAAAATTTTTTTTCCTGCCCTCATGAGTATAGGAGCATTTCATTGTATTTCACCTCTGCATTCCCAACTGTTTGCCTAGGGATTGCATGTAATACGTGGCCAACATCCATCCTCGATGACTTCATTGATGGATAAAAGATCATATAGATAAATAATCTTTATAATCTCATGGCTCCCTCCACAACTCTGACACACTGCTCCGTGAGAAAATACTTTGGATGGCAGCTCAATCTCTTGATAACCAAATACAGAGTATAGCCTCCTCTTCTCATAGAGGTATCTATGAGTCCTATATACGTATTGAGTTTTCTGTGATGTTTTGCTTTGGACCTCATAAGTCTGATATTATTCCAAAGCTTCATAGTGCAAAGGATGATGAAGGTCACTGCACCCCAGGCCATGTGAGTTGGTACGACAATTTCTGGGTTTTATTCTGCTGCATTTTGCAGAACCTAGCCTGTTCCAGTGGCCCCTCGTGGAGATGCTCATTCAACATTCTGTGAACGGAGCATTTGATTTGCCATCAGCAGCCTGGGCAGAGGATAGGGCACTGGAATTGATCTCAAGGCCTTCTAGAGCAGACATTCCCAGGATTCTGCTGAACTTGTTGGCAAAACTCTCTAAGTGTTGTGAGTAGCATTTATATTAGCAGCTGTTCTTTTCATTCCTATGAGGTGCTCTCACTGGCCAAGGTCTTTTTCTGGGCCATTATAAATGCCAAAATTAATTCAAAAGGCATGGATAAAAACTTTTTATAAACACTGCATAAAAGTGATTCAGTTGAGCAAACCCTTTGGCATGTGGATTCTGTGCTTAGCATTGTGCTGATCAGAGAGAGGGAGACAAAATCACAGGGCAGGTAAGAGTGTGAAGTCAAGTTGGATGGCCTTGGTTCCACCATTCAGTGACTATGTGACCTTGGCCAAATCCCCATGCCCTTTTGCCTCATTGTTCTAATATGTAAAATGGGATAATAATGGGATCAACCACAAAGCTTATTGTAAGTATTGAGAACAATGCCTTGTACGTAGCATTAATAATCATCATTATCATTCTTATCGATAAGGACCTCACAGACTGTATAGCACTTCAAGGTGACCTCCTTTGTATCCACCCAGTGTCCAGCAGAGAACCTGAAGCATAGTTAGCTACTTACTTTTTTTTTTTTTTAGTTCTACTCAGTACTGAAATGCATCAAGTTGCTTATTATGTCCTATGAGAAAATTGCCTTATTTTCAGCCCTGATTCATTTTGCTGGGGAAAATCTATACCTTATGTACCACGTAAGCATCTAGGGTGGTTAGATGGGTAGATACCCATCTAGGGTATCTCCTGGTTCTTTGGCTCTCTGTCTACCCTCAGTTTGCATTTCAGGATTATTGGAGTTTAAGAGGGAGAGTGGAGAAGATAAGGAAAGCAAACAGATGAGAAAGGCAAAGGTAAAAGCAGAGGAGGCCAAAAGAAGACACAGCTCCAAGCACCAAAAGGGAATAAAATTAATGGAAAGCTATTCCCTTCCCCTGCCCACTCACTCTGTTTCACTCTCGTGTGGCCCTCATGCAGTTCCCCTGTTTAGAAGGCCTGCCTCCTCCTTCCCCCACGCACTCAAATCCTTGGTCCAAGGATGTGTTTCTACTGGGCCCACTGGAGTATTTTCATCACAGGGCAGACTTCCCTGATCGGTGTGAGAGGCGTTGCTCAGAGGCCCAAATGTGATCTTGCTGCTTTCACTCATGAATTCGTGAAAGGCCCTGGGAAGTAGGCACGTTCACGAAGGCATACTGAGTGCCTACTCTGTAGCAGGCACTGGACTAGAGCTAATGAGGGAAATGAATAACATCAGGGCCTCAGTCTCAGAAGACATAAGGAGACATCAGTGTGAATGAATAGTTGGATCAGGGAGATAACTTTAGACGGAAGGACATATGGGTGCTGGGTAGACAAAGTAGGAATGACTAAGTAATGCTATACAGGACTTTTCTTGGCTACATATCCAGTCTTCCTCAAATCTCATTCTTTTCTCGCAACACTCAATTATCTTGGTCAATTATGTTCAATAATTGTTTATTGAGTACCTACTGTATGTTAAACTTCGCAGAAAGCTAAAGTATACATGATATTTCCTTTCTTCTTGGGTCTTTACAGAATATTAGGCAGAACAAACCAAACCAAATCAAAACCAAAACCAAAACAACCTCACGATGTATCTCTAAACAATACAGATCACAGCGTGGAAGGAGTTCATGGAGGAGACAGAGCTTAGCTTGGGCTTGCAGATATAGATAGATTGGGATTGGTACCCAGGGCCTTCCGAGCAAGGATGGAAACTTGGGGCCTGCGAGCAGACAGGCTCATGGTGGGTGGAAAGGACATGAGAAAAAGAATGGGTGAATTCCGAGTGCCGGGAAAGGACAGCTAGTGGGCGATAAGGTTGGATTGATGGGAACAGTCAAATTATGCAGAGCCTAAAAATCCCAGGGTGAACAAGTCTAATTAATTAGAGTCTCCACTATGTATTCTGTGCTCAGGACCCCATTCTCCACTTTCTGGGAAAACAAAGGGTTGATGAAGGAATTATAGGCTTTTTTTTTTTTTTTTTTTTTTTTTGACAATTAAACACACTAGATAGTTCTGTTGTGAAGAACAATTGATATCTTACAGCCTGGGCTTAATATTTAACTTCTTGCCTTTGCCAATCTTATTAAATGTCAGTCCCTGTCACTGCTTTTAAACCTCTTCACTTTGATCTCTCTGCTGTTGTGAGGTCTGCTGGTGGTTACGTGGAAAATGGTGGTTCCCTAGATTCCTAAATCGTGCTCACTTCGCTCACCGTTTGTCTGCAAGCCCCAAGAGGATGACAGCTTGTCAGCAGTGTCGCAACCCAGTGTGGGCCAGCCTTTCACCTTCTCGCCTTCCAGACTGACGTTTCTGAAAATATGTCAGCACACATGGCTTGGAGGACGCTGTGGAGGTGTGGGTAAAAGCTCAGCTGCAGTCAGGCTGAGGAAAGCACTTGCATAGATAAATAAAATGAAAAACAGCAGATAGATATTATATATATAACATATATTTATATTTACAATATATTTATAATATATAATGTTTATAATAATAGAATTTGTAACATATAATATATATTTATAATATTTATAAATGAGATATATATATATATATATATATATCCACCTGAATAGCTAGACGACTTGAAAGAGGTGATGGTGACATTGCTACAAGCAAAACCCAACTAAGTGGGCATTTAAACAAGCTGAATATCATTTCTAAAAAGTAGCACGGGAAATAAGAGTCAGGGTTAACATGAGGCCTCTAGCTAGGGGGCTGGGAAATCAATTTCTCTTGAGACTTGTCTTGGGATCAGAGGGCTCCAAGATTGTTACCCCACTTTCCCTGCTGCTTTTGACCTGGACTCCTTTGCCCTGTTGGTTATGGAAGGAATGAAAGGCAGCTTCCTACCTTCCCTCCTGGTGCCCAACTCCTCAACCCACATCAACAGAGGAAAACGCATGGCTAATCTTCCCAGATACTCTGAGGACTCTCCCAACTGGGAAAGAGGACTTTAGCTTATTTGGGATCCCTTCCCAATCCTCTTTCTTTTTTGCCCATAGGAAAAAAAAAAGTAGTCCCAAGGATAATCAAAGGAATCAAGTATCTTCATCTAATATGGCAAAGGAAATTTCACTGTGTGTCTCCTGGGAATTTCATAAATGAAGCCAAAACAGTAAGTTTATCCCTACAGAGAATGAGAGGAGAGACAGCAGAGCCTGGGGGCTACAGTTCAGAGAGAAAGGAGAGTCTTACGGGTTTACCCTCCCTTTTTGTTTCATTTCTCTAGCCAACAACCACACTAATCCTGACCCCGCCTGGACAGGCTTTGACGCAAAAAAACAGGTGGTGAGGAAGGTATCAAGATAGCTGTATTTTCAAGACAGAATAGGAAACAGAGAACCAGGATCCCAAGTTGAGGTTTAACTATTTTCCTTTTTCCTAGAGGGGATTTTTAGTTGCTAGGGGCACAAATAGCATCTTGTTGTACTGAATTTGTAAAACGAGATTTAGACATACTAATTTATCCCCAGTTCGTGGTTTGGCGCTATTGGGATGGATGGGCAGAAACTAGTTAAGGAAGTGCCCTTAGCATACAACAATACTGCTCTGCCACAGAATCTTCAAATTGTATGTTGTTATTCATTCAATAATATTTGCTAACTTATTCAGGTCTTGGAGGATGCCAAAAAAATAAACAGGGTGTGTGTGTGTGTGTGTGTGTGTGTTTTAATCTGGAGGAGCTTCCAGTCCAGTGGCAGAAATGAGGCAAGGCTGTTGCTCTTAACTATAGCAGAATATGACAAGAAATGTTCAAACTAATGGCTGTAACATTATTTAGAAGAAAAAAGATTCATTGCATCTGGAGACAGGCTTCAGAGAAGAGGTAGGATTTCCTTTGAGATTTTTTTTAAAGTTTGCTTATTTACTTTGAAAGAGGAGGGGCAGAGAGAATTCCAAGCACTGACGGTGCAGAGTCCAACTGGGGGCTCGAACCCACAAACCATGAGATGATGACCTGAGCCTAAACCAAGAGTTGGATGCTTAGCCAACTGAGCCACCCAGGTACTCCTCCTTTGAGATTTTGAGAGATTAAAACCAACTGATGGGATGGTGGTAACGGGTAGAATGATTTGAGTCACAGGGAAATGGGGGTGAGGAAAGACATAGAATTAACAAGGTCCAAGGTGTGGTGGATTCAGGGATTAATGGGGATCCTGGTTTGATCGGAAATAAAAGTCATCTGAAGTGATACATATGTCCAGGTGGAAAACTGTTCCGTCTCTTCAGAGCTTGGATGCTGTGTTAGAATGTGTGGTCCATGCAGTAATGAGAAACTACAACATCTGGACAGGGCAGGGCAAGGGCAGGACAGGACCTTGACGAGGAGATCTATGAGTCGATGAGAGGTTTCCTTCCATGTCCCCACCTGTCACATCATGCAGCATCCTGAAGTGTAACTGCCCCAATCTGTACTCTCTTAGTGATTGTGGACTCTTAAGGCAGGAACCACCTCTTGAAGATAAAAACAAGCATCTGGAGAACATGTGTCACAGAAACTGGCGTCCACGCTGGGCTAAAAAATACACGTTTTGAATAGATAAAGTATTAGAACTGACGAATATTGTTGCATTCCAGGGGAGCAGAGATATTTTGCATGGAGATTTGACAGTTGTTGGAGACTGAGTGGAGGTAGTGGGCAAGGGAAATTGTTTTCGACGTGGTCACTTCGGGAATGGAGGTGCCTTGGACAGAAATAAGGTAGTCAGTGAGCCATCGGCACTGCTATCTCGATGGGAAAATGGGAAAATGTGCTGGTGCACCATTCCAAACCCTCATTCTTAGAATTATGCAAGCTGAACTGGCATTCTTGATCTCTGGAAACAGATGTCACGCACACAATAGTAGAAAACCAAAATCACTGTTTACGAAATTTACTATCCGCTTACATACTTTTTAAAAACTTGTTTACTGAAAAGCAAAGCATGCATTTGTCTGATGATTTTTGAATGTCTATATGTAGCTTGATATCTTGCCTCATGCGCAACGTGTGACCAGTCCCTTTCACCCTCTACAAATTAAGGAAACTCCCATAAGGAGAACGGAAAGTGGTGGATCAATATTGTTCATTGTTATATTACGTAGCTAAATGGTAACACTGTGCTGTTCCTTCTCCCAAATCATCCCGGTTAGGTGGCAGAAGTGGAAAAGGTCTGATAGAAGCGGGGAGGCACTGAGGTCACCTTCCGTCCAAAGTGATGGGCCTCACTCTTTGTCACTTTCTTCGATAATGCTAGCAGAAATTTTAAAATGCTATTTAATTACAAGGCTTTATAAAATTAAACACTGAATGTTTACTAGATTAAAGTTAGGAAATTAACCTAACATTAGCAAAGAGGGACTAATGGTGGTGGTACCTAGAGTATGGTGTTCAGGAATGCAGGTGTTTTTACACAAAAAGCACCAGAAACAGTGTTAACTATGTCAGTGCTCCAAGAAAACTATAAAGCATTGCAGGAATTTGGAGCAGGGAGACATCATTTATGGCTGGGTGATCCAGAAAGTATTCATGTACTTGAGGGTACATGAGTTTGGCCTTGAATTATGGATAGATTTGCAATAGGCATATACTCAGGGGAAAAGATTCCAAATAATAATAAATTGCAGAAAGCTACACCGCTTTACGGCTGCTGGAGCTCAGCACTAGAATATTGATTATGCTATAAGCCTACAACTATTAAAAAATACGTATCCCAGAAGTTAACCCAGAAACACATAAAGAATAGAAATGTTCCCAATTACACAGCTGCAAAAATTTAGTTAGATGTCACAAAGTAGTAAGTATAATAAAATTCAGGTTCGTTACAATTTATACCATGTTAGAAGCAAGCAATTCCTTTAGAAGGAACCTTATTTCACCATTGCCTTATAATTATAGATGTACTTAATTCCATCACTGATTTATTTTTATTGGTAATGAGGATTAGTACTTTAGCTTAAAGTATCTCTCTTCTATGTATGTCAAGTAGTTAATGACCTGTAAATGAACTCTTAAATATGCTAAAGAAGCTCATTATTTAAGGTAATTATTTAGCAAAGCAATGATCTTTTGATTATGCAAATTACTGACATTAAATTATAAATCTGCAAGTATCCGGTCTTCTGTTTCATTCTGGGGCCTCTAAATGACCTTCCAATCCAGGTATTGCTTGGTCCAAGGGTCTTGTCAAGGGTGACAAGAGAGAGTAGATGTTAGCAACATCCAGGGGTTTCTAGATTTTCTTCAGCTGATGGAGTTGGAGCTGGCGCCCATGATGACGATGATAACGATGACGGTGATGGTGATGTGGCTTGTTAGATTCCTCCTGCTGAGTAGCTGTTTAGACTTATGAATATATTATGTGCCAACTATAAGACATATTCTAAAGATTTTTGGCTTTAAGGTCACTGTATTTGAAGACGATCTTCATCAGATAGACATTTGTAAGTTAGTTTTTATGTACATACTAAGGCACCGAAAATAATCTGTGCCTGGTACCAAGGAAGAGGGGTGACTAGGGGGAAGAAGCAGCCAGTCAATAAACCTTTTCATTGTGTGCTAAGTGAGATAGATGAGCTCTGGTCAGATACTCGGAGATTTAGACGAATCATCAGGTCCAGTCTGGGAGTAAGAGGGAAGGTGTTGAAAGAAGTGAGAAGAGATTAAAGCTAAGAGGGTAAAAATTGGAAATGGGGAGTGGGGCTGTCTTGGGCAAAGAGAAAGCATGTGAGAGGAAGTGATTAGCAATGGGCTGTTCTCTGGACTGCGTATAATTCAGTGTGGCTCCAGTGCTGAGTATAAGCATCGCAGGGGTGGTGGTGAAAAATGAGGCTGGAGAGGGAATAAAGAGAAGGGGTCAGAAGTTTTATTTTGAAAGATATGTTAGGAGACGTTGAAAGATTTTAAGTAAAGGGCTTACAAAATCAAGTGTGCATTTTAGAAAGATCACTTTAGGGGCACCTTGGGTGGCTCAGTCGGTTGAAGCGTCCGACTTCGGCTCAGGTCATGATCTCGCAGTTCGTGAGTTCGAGCCCCGCGTCGGGCTCTGTGCTGACGGCTCGGAGCCTGGAGCCTGCTTCGGATTCTGTGTCTCCCTCTCTCTCTGCCCCTAACCCGCTTGCATTTTGTCTCTGTCTCTCTCAATAATAAATAAACATTAAAAAAAATTAGAAAGATCACTTTAACTAGAGCCTTTGGAAAGGGGCTGAGGCCAGTTGTGATATTAAAAGTATCTAGTAGCCTATTTAGCGGGGATCTAAGGGCAGAAGGGTCTGATGTTTCCCGAGTTAACTCTTTAGTTGCTTTCTCCAGACATGTGCCACTGGAGTCAGTGTCTATTTACTAACATACAGAGGTATTCAGTATCCTAGCAATCATAAGGCTGTACTCATATGTGCTGGCTGGATATCTGTTCTGGGTAGAAGGCACCAGATTCAGTGAAGGAGAGCCACTGGAAGTTACTGATATAACCCACGTAAAAGTGAACAAAGGAAGTCACAGGAGAGATCAAGATACTTGAACGCACTCAAGACACTTACAAAGAGAAATTAAATGGCTTGGCTATTAATTGGTGGGGATTGAGTGAAATGGAAGGTAACAGGAAACGACTTGTCTCCCGGCTTGAGTAAACAGGTGGATGGGGTGGCCATTCATTGGTTCACTGAGAGAAGTCTGAAAGGAGAGGAGAATGGCTGGGGGGTGGGGACACCCGTGAGTTATCTCTGGAACACTGAGGAAGAGATGTTTGTTTACCATCATTTGATCCTACCAATTTGAAGCCCGGGAGAGGGACAGGACCAAGAGGTGCAGCTTAGGAATCATCATTACAGGTGGGAGTTGGAGCCATTCACGGTGGACAGTGTCTTCCAAGTGGAGCATGTAGAGGAAGGTACCATCATCTTGGGCAGTGAATCTTAAGTATTTCCTAGGATATAGTGCTTTGTACACACACACACACACACACACACACACACACACACACACACGCAATTTGACAACATGCACACAATTCAATGGATCCAGGAAATGACATATCATACCAAACCAGATATGGGATTTATTAACCTACTGCAACTACTTACAAATCTCAGTATTTATAGGTTTCATAGGTGAAGGGTGAAGGGTGAAGTGCATTCACAAACATGCCCTCTTGTGGATCAGAACATCCTCCACACACACACACACACACACACACACACACACCCTTCTTCACATGCAGGATATGTGTTTACAGACTTGATGTAGAGAGACGCTCTTGAGTTAGCTCTTCTCTCTTTCCCCAATACTAAAAGGAGTTAAGAGAATCTTGGTATCTCCAATAAAAAATTCAGAGGAAAATGATTCTCAAGTTATATTAAGGTATGCTAACATGGAAACTGAACCTCTTGTTTACCAATTTACTGTTTTTTCCTAAGTCTTATGTCTTGTCTACCCATTCTTTCTCTCAGTTCCTCCTCTCAGGCCCTTGTACCTGTGAGAATTACTAAAACCAATTTAAAGCTTCTTGCTTTCTGCCTCTCTCAGAGATCCTTCCGAACATGGCTGCCAGCATACTTCCAAAACCCCGTTTCCATGATGTCACTCACCCAGAGCTGACAATGATTTTTCCATTTGCAATTACATCAAGTGCAGACTTCTTTCCCTCCAGGCTCTCCAGAATAAGATCACACCTAGCCGATGGATGGTTTTAATGATTCCCTGGTAGAGTTCTTTAAGGCAATCAGAACTAAATCTTCATTGACTCACCCCCCCCCCCCTCCGGTCCACTGAAATTCTTACACTTGTTTTCTGTTTTGCGGATCTGGGATCTCAGAAATAATAAATAAGGTTTATTAGAAAGAAAGAGCACAGAGAGGAAGACTCAGAAACTCTGATCCTAGGTTTGGAGCCTAGTGACCCATTTGATAGGCTATTTAATTTCTTATCTATAAGAGTTAAATCTGCTAACACATTTCATAGTTACTCTGAAGGATAAATGAGACAATCTACGTGAACGTGCTTTCTAAATTATAAAGTGCTAAAGCAAATCCTATGTAATCAAAATTTCTTATCTGAAATTCAAGAATACATGATTTTTAAACTATGTATGTTTGATAGCTTTGAAATCTTCAGTGTTCTTGATACAAGTTAGAAGTCACTACTATCTGAAATAATTAAAAAGAGAGACCTGGAGGTTGGGAACAGAAATAAAGGCCAAATAAATACTCAACAATCCTCAGGGATCCTCAACGTTGACTTTCCAAAAGAGCAGGCTTAAAGGGACTTTAAGTTAACCTAGGATGTAGAAATACAGTCTTGCCAACTATATTCCTGTGACGAGGAATGCAGGTATGTGTCAGAGGGAATGGAAGCTCCAGAAGTCAGTAAGACTGAGAAGTCACAAGGAGATTATCAAAAATGTGAAGAATCGAAAGCTAAAAATTAAAAACATGAAGTGCTTTCTAATACATGTATTAATTACAACAAAGAAGAAACAGACATGCAAGTAAATTATTATAACTTTGTTGCAAAAGGATTACAAAGAGTATCCGGTGAATAAGTAAACAGAAATTAGTAATATGCTACTCGTTAACACTAATGAAAGGATTCAAAACGTCACTTGCATTGCAGTTTTTAGTTGAATGGATTCAAGTTATTTGGGAGTTTTTGTAGGTTCACTCAAGACCCTTGCATCTGTAAGCCAACTTCTCATCATGTGCCAGTGTTCCTCTCCTTTTTGTTTTGAAAGCCTTTGCTTTGGGTTAGGGAAGGCCAATGGGATACTGAGGGGCCAGCTAACACCATGGGTCTCCCATGGTGGTTCCCCCGTAGCTATGATGTGGGTCATCTGTTCTTCTAAGCGGTGTTTGCATTTTGGTCTTTTCCATTCAATAGTGTTGTTTATATGTGATTCGTGAATTATTTCCAAACATGTTTTTGCTTTTCACAAACAGACTGAAGTCTCCTTAAGGCCAACACAAATTCGAACGCTATTTCTTATAAGAATATTGTGACTGTGGGGGCGCCTGGGTGGCTCAGTCAGTTGAGTGTCTGACTTCGGCTCAGGTCATGATCTCATGGTCCATGAGTTCAAGCCCTGCGGTCGGGCTCTGTGCTGACAGCTTGGAGGATGAAGCCTCTTTCAGATTCTGTGTCTCTCTCTCTCTCTACCCCTCCCCCACTCACACTGTCTCTGTCCCTCAAAAATAAATAAATGCTAAATATATATATATACACACATATGTATGTGTATATATATATATAAAAGAATATCGTGACTGTGAATATGCATCACAGACTCTTAACAAGTATTTCTAGAGTAACTGACATAAACAGAAGTTTGCTATCTATGGTTTCTGAGCTATAAATGTAACAGGAGTAAAAAAAAATACTTTATCTCTTATGAGAATATAAACTTAGTTCCTCATATTTACTATTAATGTGTTTAGAAAACCAAATTTGTTTATGGACTAAGGTCTTACTCAGTTAATGAGATGTATGTTACAAAAAGTAGTGGTTTAAAAATCATTTTCCAATTACTAATCAAGTCAGGTTAGAAAATTCAAGATAGTTCACGTGAAGTGCTCCTTTTGACAGTATGCTGAGGTGTTTACAAAGCATATATACAAAATGTATAAAACTCTTTTGTTTCAATCCTCTGTTTCTTGACAGAATTTGAAATTAACATGACCAATTAAATCTATCACGACTATCTGGGGCAATGCTGACAAGATGGGTTTTTTCTTTTATTCCCTCCTATTTTAGAAGTACTTTACAAGTGAAAAGGGCAACATCATTTTTAGAGCTTGTTGAGAACTTCAAATATCTAGTCCCCAGAAGCAAGATTCATCGTGAGGAGTAGCTAAGGTCTCACCGAGTTTTCAAAATAGTGCCCACATATACCGTACTTGTTGAACAAATTCAGATTTATTGAAAGTAAACATTTACATTGGCTACAATGTTAGAACTATTACAAAGCTGGATAAAAGAGGCTTAAGTAGCAATAGAAAGCAAGTGCAATAAAAAGTGAATAGAGAAAATATTTGGCCTTAGTGATCTCTTGGCAGTATTTACATTATGTACATATTGTTAAATATTTATAATAACTCTAAGGCACCAAAGGCTAAATAGCAGGTTGCAATACTATTTTGTGCACAGAAGTCAAGAAATTTATTGTAAAGAAGGCTGGATAGTTAAAGAAACATAGGCATATCTTAATGTTTACATAAAGGAGTGGCTGCATTTTTAAAAATCTCAAATGATACATTAAATATTGGGCAGATTGAAGAAAATATTTTTAGAACATTAAATTATGTTGACTATGTAAATAAGCACTATTTTTTTACTGACTTGCTGGTAAATGTGTAATGTAATCTATTCTTCAACACAGCTTTTTCACACTCATGGATATGTTTTGTCTAAAAACTACTTGAAATTCTTTCAACCTACAAAAACTTACCCTAATATATCATAGTGTATACAAAATCTCCAGGAAAAATTGACTGGACAATAATATACATCAAATTCATATTTAATCTGACAAAAATTTAGCAGGCATTCAATGCCAAATAATTGAATATTCAGTCTGCCACTCTGGCAAAGCAGTTGAGTATGTTAATCCTTTAACTGTAAGTGGGCAATTGTTTGTGGCTTAGGTGAATGGACATAAAATTGGCCCATGGAGAAAACCAATCTTAAAGGGGACTACTTATATTCAGATTTTGCAACTTGAAACCCCTTCACATAACTCACTGGGTGTTAGTTAGCTATGTCGTTCATCACCAGTGACTGAAATATCCGTATTACTGCACTGTCAAGAGGTAACTGACAATATCTGTGTCCAGCACAGTCTTGACTGTTGAATTACTTGATAACTTCCATTTGCAAAATTTTATGCGTTCCTTATACTGGAAACCCAGTTTACCTTAACAAACGGTCTGTCAATTGTCTTGAGGTAGTGTTAGAATGAAGAATTCAGCGGAACAATCGAATAACATCCTAGTATTTTTTAAATGTGCTTCAAGTGCTACTATGAAATCCACATATTTAAGTGGTAGACAGTCCAAGGTTGAGTGGCCCTTCATGACATATTAAATCACTATCTGATGAAAGGCATCCAGACATTTACAAAGATGATGATTTTTCCTTAAAACTTTCTTCGACACCATGCCCTCTGGCAAGTTATGATACTACGGTATAAAGTAGTGCTAGAATTCTTTCAATGATATTAAAAATTTATACTGCGTATTAAAAGTTTCCCTTCTTTTAGCAAAGTGGAGAATAACTGAGAGATTTCTTTTTTAAACTCTTAAATTTTTCAATGAAAAATATTCAGAACATTAGCAATAGTTTTGGGTTTTTTTCTTACACCACATTAATGATACTAAGTTTAAGGAGGTGGCACTCATTTAAATTTTAAATTTAAAAACCACCTTCAAATCCAACATTTGACTGAGATTTGCTGAAGAAAAAATAAAAATAAAAATCATTACAACATAATGCAGTCTAAGGCACCCAAGGTACCTTACCATAATGTATTCTATAGCACTAGGTTTTAAGTATATTATTACTTTTTTCTCTTCTCAAATGTTCACTCATTTTCTTTTTTTTTTCCAATACAGTGGACAATGAAAAGGACAAATCACTCATAGTGAAATGTTTACAAAAATCAGTAATGTAGGAAAAAGCAGAACTAATAAATTAAGGTTCTTCTTTCCCTACTTCAAGAATGAAAATAAATGATTACCTTTGCTCAGTGGGTTAATGCGAAGTAGTAATGACTACACAATTAATACAACTGTTACAAAGCATCAGTGAACAGACTTCAAATATTATATAAATACAATACAATATCACATGTTTGGAATCATCAAATATGTCAATAGGTAATATCTTAATGGGGTGACTGAATCAAGGCATGATAATGTTTAAACTTCTAAATCTTACAGACCTACTTGGAAGCATGATTCATTTATTGATGAATATTAATGAATATTATTAATTAATTAATACTGAAATTGGATTATTTAAAAATAAAGGTAAGTATCAGTATACTATAGTAACCCCAATATCAAAAACGTTCAATTAAAAGATTGGCTCTCATACTTCGAATATTTGCTTACAGAGATTCTGACAATTTTTCAAAACAAACTTAAAATCTGTCATTTTGCACTGCAATAGCATTCAATTAGTTACTATTTGGAGACATCTTATTATCATAACAGATGTCCATTGTCTGTAATAGTTAGTGGGCATTAAAACTATCAACTGCTTCCCCTGCTCTAAGAGGTGAATCTACTTTTATTGTTTTCTTTTCATTTTTTTAAAAATTTACATCCAAGTTCTATTCTTAAACTGGTGGTAGAGGTTTGCATTCTTCCAGTTTTTCCTCCCTAAAATACTCTCCCCTGAGCCCTCCAAGTCACCCATTCCAGTTCAGATTCTGATACTACACTCCTCATAGATCACTCAACTGTTAAGTAAAACCTTAATGGGTTAGGTCCGTGGTTCGAAAACTATGCTTGGTGGGGGGCGCTACAGGGCGTTTTTGGAGTTGCCTCAGTGCTGCCAGTGGCCACACAGGTGGGGTTCCGAGACCTCAACTTCCAAATCCTGCCATTACGTCTTCAGAACTATATTATATATAGAACGTGCCACAAAATTAATTTGAAAATAGTAATTTTGACGCTTAAAAATGTTTTTAAAACGCAGTCAAAGGGATTTGGGAGACCTGGGGAGTCTTGGCAGAAAGAAGCAAGTCATCCGCTTGTCCCATGGAAAATCTTCAAATATCTGGTCACAGAGTACTAAGTGACATGCTAGATCTATGCCCTACTATGCCTCAGTCTGGCTTTGAGTTTGGAGGCCCAAGTCGGAATGGATCAATGTTTTAAGTGGATCCTATCACAATGATTAATATCTCAACCGCTTCAAGTCTATTTTTGCAGAAATAAGTGGCATTATCAATTATTTACAATGTAAGGAAACAAACAATAGGTAAATACTTAAGTAGCAACCCTTAGCGATGCATGTGACCTTTTTGCTCACCTTGTGTGCCAAAGGAAATAAACACAGAAGTTATAACATTATACTTGCAAATGACTATACATTTTTACTTTTTTTTTTCTTTCTAAATAAATTAGAATCAGATATGAGCCTTGATTCAGGGTCTGAATAGAGTGGCAGACTTGTTAATTAAACTGCTCTCATGAATGGCCTTATTCCAAAGATATCACGTAGGAAATAAAACACTGTCAATTAAAACTTATAATGAGCAAGAATAACTTCAGGACCCAAAGAAATAGAAATGATTTTGATGAGCACATGACTCTTGAAAGGAAAATGCTGAGAGCTGGTGCTATTATTCTCTATAAATCTATTTGTGTTCTTTTAATATAAAAGAAACTTCAAAGTTTGTCTTCTTTCTCAATACGAAAAAACATAAGCAGAGGTATTAGATGAAAAAATATAAAAATGCTGGTGTGGTATAAATAAATTGTAAAAATGTTCCATTGTAGTAAATAAAAAATATATACTGTTTGTTTAAATTCTGAGGCCCTTCTTTTAAACATATAATCATTTGAATATAGATTTAGTCCACCTGGGGCACCTGTGTTCCCCAAATTATAATTGTTAGAGAACGTTATAAAAGAGTTGAATTTTAACTGAAGGAAAAATTATTTAAACAAATAGAAAAATTGTTTGTAAATATTTTCAGTGAATGAATGGTGATAAATTTGACTCGTGTCTTGGTTTATGTCCAGATTTCCTGCTTACTGAATATTATTTTCTTTTCATTAAATGGGAATGGAATCATGGAGCCATGCCATCTCTGTTGTCAATACACATATATGTGTATACACACACATATATGCACCATCACACACATTTTGATGCATGAATCTATAGATATATACATTACATACTCTTGGGCAAAGCACTGCATCTAAGACCTAATTGTTTTTGTTTAAGAAAAAAGTAACAGGAGAATAGGAAACATCCCCTCCCCAAACATTTGAATGTTCATACCACTAATTAAATAGCACATCGGAATGTGCAAACAGACTTATTGCAAAGTATTGTATAGATTTAGACGTCATTATAAAATGTTCTCAGTTCTATTTTGGTAACCTAAAATGTCGGTATATAATACCAAATTTCCAATTAAAGAGTTTAATATAAAAATATCAGCACAAAACTGTTTTTTCAATCTGTTTATTGTGTGAGCAACCCAAACTTAAGTTTAAGTGCTGTTGTAATTTTATTACTAGATTCCATAACCCTACAATTGATAAATTGTATACCATTTTAGGTATGTTTAATGAGATACTTAGAAATACTAAGAAAAAAATCAGTATTCAAAGGGTTACTTTTGTTTATAATAACAATGAGTTATTTTATCATCTTCTTCAGTTCAAAATCCAGCTTTGAACCCGAGGAAGCCTTTCAAATCACGTTAATTAAATGGTGGTCCTTTACCCAGTAGCGGTTTGATTACCAATTACTCGAAGGATCTCTTTGTGAATGCCTCCTTCTTGCGTGTTAATATTTGCATCTCCGACTTGGCCATCCTCATAGCTGAAATGCAAAAAAGAAACATAAGACATTTAAAAAGACGAAACATTCAAAAATCACTTAAGCCACCTTAGAAATGCTGTTTGGCACCCAAAGTACAGCTGAAAGGAATCAATAGCGAAGGAGTCATTTCTCTTCTGGATTTAATAATGTGTCTGCATTACTAAACACATGATTATGCTCAATCGTGCCCTGATTTCCCCTTCCTTCCTTTCTTAATTTCAACTTTTTCACCCCCACATAAAGCACGGCTTGTGATGCCGGAAGCACCCGTGTCTCCGGCCTTGCAAGCATTTTCCCACAGTGGCTGCTATACGAAGCCTACCGTGGAGGAAACACCAGCTTCGGCTTTACGTTCTTTAGCTTCTAAACTTCCCAACGCCACTCCAGCCTCAATCGTTTATTTATTTTCTCATCTGCGACACTCTTAGAAATGACTTCACTCTCTGCCACTGCTCTTTTGCCATGCCTGCCCTCTCATCATCACTCTGTTGTGATCAGTGCTGCATTTTCTCTCTTATCTCTGGCTGCTCTACGTAGTCTGACTATACAAGACGTTCTTACTTAATGCTGGTACTTCACATTAGAACGCAAGTGCGCCAAGTGTAGCTAAGCTGTAGAAGTGAAAATAGAACATTAAAGGACAGCAGTTGCAAAGTCCTTTAAAAAGAAATAATTGCGTTTTAGATGATTCTTCATTTCCTCAAATAAACTTACTTGGGCAATAAGAATTTTCCAAGAATGAATTTTTAAACTTCCATGATAACGGTCAGAAGTAGAATAGGTGATGAATTAATTTTATTTCATAAAAATGACTTCAAGACAGAAGCTTTAGAGAAGTGGTAATTACTTCAAAATAGATAACCAGGGCTGTAAGCAGTCTCAAAGATTTATGCGCACCACTGTCTTTTCCTAACCACATAAAAATTCTCCTGAAATAGCACAATACAGGGAAATGAAATGGAGGGCATACAGCAATGAGAACCCAGGTCCTTACATAACCCACTGCTTAAACACCTAGTGATAACTGTATTTATATCGAATGTAGACTCGTAAGAACTGACCCACGGTTGCCTATCAACTTGTTTAATTCTTTCCGTATAAATATGCGCACGTGCGCGCACACACACACACATACACACACACACTCATAGTGAAACATCACCGTAAAGAAAAGAAAGGGGTATGTGGTATATAGCCCAGTTATAATTATTTCGTCAGGAGATCAAACTGTAAGTGTTCTGTTAATTAAGTGGAAAATGCTCAAGTGAAATGCTTTAAGTACTGTCCAAATCAAGTTTGGTGCTTTGTGGCAAACTATGTAAAAGATATATTTTACAGGGCAAGTAAAATACATTTTACTGGCTTTTACACAAATCCCGGCTACCCACAGGACTAAGGGTAAATTAAGCCATCTGTCATACTGAGCCAAGGCTGGAGAGGCAAACTGGCTGGCAGGCTCGTTCCGAGGGAGATAATAGTGTTTACCAAGTCAATCCAGCTAGTTCCTCCAGGATCCGGATTTTGGAAAGCAAAGACACTGCCAAAAGGACAGTGGGAAGACACAAAGAAAACCATAGTACTAGTTACACATACAGTCCACATGTAGCTCTTCTCATTTTCCCAATATGCATTTATGTTTATTCTGGCCCTATGGCACCTGTAGTAGGGTCTAGACACCTACTGTGTCCTCTGTACACAGGACACAAAGTTGAATAGGGTATTCTTGGCTTAACTGAGACCCAGTCTACCTACTACAATCTCTATTCCTTTCAACTTAATGCTGACCTTTGAGATTTGTCTCTAATACCTTCTAACTTCTCATGTCTTCAAGCCACTGCAGTCATTCTTCTGATCCTACCACTCTACTGAGTGTACTGACAATGGTTGCCCACGGCCTCCTAGGTGAGGAGTTCACAAGACTTTACCTGCTATGTGTGCAGTATGTGATACAGTGGACTGCTCTTTTTCCTAAAGTGATACTATCTCTTCACTTCCTCGTTGGCCCTGTGACTATTATTATTTAAAAAAATTTTTTTTCAATGTTTATTTATTTTTTGAGAGAGACAGAGACAGAATGCGAGTGGGTTAGGGGCAGAGAGAGAGGGAGACACAGAATCCGAAGCAGGCTCCAGGCTCTGAGCCATTAGCACAGAGCCCGACGCAGGGCTCAAACCCATGAGTGTGAGATCATGACCTGAGCCGAAGTCGGACGTTCAACCGACTGAGCCACCCAGGCGCCCCGGCCCTATGATTATTAATTCTCAATTTCCTTCACTGCATCCTCTTCCGTGGCCTCCCATTTCAATGCTGATTTTATCCACAATTCACTCTCAGTGTTTTCTCTTCTCATGATCTGCAAAATCTCAATTATTTCAATCCCTCCCTCTGCTTTAATTGTCACCCACATGCTGATTCCTAAACTATATCTCTAATCCTTACATCTTTCCCTAACTGCAATTTTCCCACAGAAATCACAAATCGAGTGTATTCAAAACTGAACTTAACTTTTTTACCCTGAAACTGCTTTTTTTTTTTTACCCTAACAAAATCTCAATTTGGAGTACCATTGTCTACCCACTCTCCCAACAAGGTAACTTCAGTCCTTCTTGGTTCTTCCATGTGCCTGATTCCAGTAAGTCACCAAGTTATCTTGCTTCTGTTTTCTTAATTATTCCCAGTTGCATCTTCTCTCCATTTGATGCCATTACCTTCATTTAGGCCTTCATTATCATTCATCTAAATAAGGGATTTTCAAGCTTCAGGTTATGTACAATTAGCGGGTTCCGAAATTAACTTAGATTGTTCAGGCTAGCATTTTTCAATGAGATTATGATAGAATAAGATACAGAACACTGAATGCACCACACAAAGGACACACTGTTTTTTCCCAAGTCACGATGTCAAACGCATTTTCTTCTGTAGTGAGAAACACTGACCTAGATGATTGTAATAACATTATAGCTGATCTCTCTGTCTCCACACTTACCCCATCATCTCTCCCCTAAGACTATTTTCTGCTCTGCTACAGTGATACAAATGGCCTCCACTTTACTTGCAGGACAAAATCCAATGAGACTGGCATGGCACACCAGGTCCTGCGGGACTCAAACCAAAACTTTGTCTCCAGTCGTATCCCACTCCCCCGACACCCTATGTCCAAATGGAAGGGTCTGCTACCCCCAATACTATGTGTTCATCAACACTTTAAAAGCACATATAGTTAGTGGAAAGGAGACGAGACTCACATTCTTTAAATAAATGCTAATAATTTAAGACACAAAGAGCACAGGGTGAGGGGAGAGCAAGGGTGAGGGACTGAGATTGAAAGTATTAAGGAAAATGCATGTTTTCCTACTGTCTGTGAATCCCACAAGAAAGCATAACAGCTGTGGGTTGGAAGGATAAAACTGGCCCAGGCATCCAGGTGTCTAAAACTATGAAGCATATATAATAATCAACGAAAGACAAACTACCATTTGATTGGGTCAACTGGCAGAATTCATATCTATGTAATACTAGTAGCATTTGGGCACTTATTACAATATGGCATACAGAATACTTTGCAACTATTTATTAGTATTACAGACAAACACTCAGTTGCTAACAGTGAAGTTCATTTATGCCCAGAAAGCAACAAATTAAAAAAAAAAAAAAAAAAAGAAATGGAGCAAGAATAATATCATAGGGAAATGATATACTTGACTAGGGTTTTCTGAAGAAGGAAAAATGAAACCATCTAAAAGAAGTCTAAAATTACTTATGTTCTCAGGAGTACAAGAAGATTGCTAAAATTTTAATAAAAAATAAACCAATCTGTCTAAAAAGCTATGAGAAGGAAAATAAGACAACAGATGGAATTTAGCTGTCTGGAACTCTCTGGGTATGTTACAAAATGTGGATAAAAACTTTTGAATGTACTGACATGTTCTATTCTCAAACTGATGTAGCAGCTTTGTGACAGCTTTAAAGAATGGCACACGTAAATTTGTTTTCGGGCTCCCTGAATCTGGAATACAGAAGTGATAGCACTATTTTTCATTAGCAATAAAAAGAAGAAATTCACTGTGAATCGAATGATATCCGGCACTTCCCCAAAGTTCCTGAAGATATCTGATGCTGTAACAGCATTGTCTATGTCACAACTCATGTACAATTTCTTCATTACATTGGAACATGCAGTCTTTTGTCATTGCTTTCATTTGCTATGTGTTGTTTCTTGGGAACAGAATCTGCACTTTACGAGGGGAGATAATAAAGTTATGCAAATAACTGTAAGGCAGGCATCAAGGACAAGCAGATTTTATGACGAACAAGAACGAGTAAAGGGGCACTTGGGTGGCTCAGTCGGTTAAGCATTCGACTTCATCTCAGGTCATGATCTGGCGGTCTGTGGGTTCAAGCTCTGCGTCAGGCTCTGGCTGACAGCTCGGAGCCTGGAGCCTGCTTCTGATTCTGTGTCTCCCTCTGTCTCTGCCCCTCCCTTGCTCACACTCTATCTCTCTCTCAAAAATAAATAAATATTAAAAAAAAAAAAAAAGAGTGAGTAAAACTTAAAGACAGAAATCATGTCTGACTGGGATGTCAAGAAGACCCCTTGGAAAAGACCATGTAGTTAGGCTTGGAAGATTAGAGAAGGCTAAGCTGGGGAGAAGGCCCATCATTTGGACTGACGGAACAAAGGCACAGTAGTGGGAAAAATAATTCCAAGCTGCTCTCAAGAAACACCTTGGATAATAATTTTATTCAATCAGTGTTTTGTATGGATAATTGAGGGAAAGTAAAATGGTCCCTATGTTGCAGAATACCATGTTTTTGTTTGTTAAAAACGACCAGTCTGTATGAACAAGGTATAATCAAAACTCTGCTTCAGGAATATTAATGTGATATAAACAGTATGACCTTAAAATTTTATATGCATAGAAATGGAGACTATACACCAAAAGATTAGCTGTATTTAACTCCAAGTGGGGATATTACAGGTGATTTTCTTCTTTTTGCTTGCCTTTGATTTCAGTTTCTATACAATGAAGAGGTATCACTAGTCTAATCATCTTAATGTTTAATAAATCTGGCATTGTACAAGATAGATTAGGGGTAATGAGAAGCATGGAGAATAACTAGTAATCTTTTGGTGGACTCTGGGGCAGAGAATGATATATCCATGGAAACAAAGGTATTGAAAGGAGAAAACGGTAAAGGTATACTGGGAGCTGATGACTACAGCGCACAAGGAGAAAGAAATTAAGAACAAGAGCTCAGATTTCAAGTCTCTTTGATGTAAAATGACTGCAGAGATTGAGAAAGCCGAGAACTTGATTAGGGGATTTAGCAATAATGGGGTCCACTTTGTACACACTGATTTTAAGGTATGAGCAGACTTTTCGAGGGGAAATACCTAGCGAGCAGTTAAATGTGGGCATTTCATTCATTCCTTCTTTTCTGCTAAGCACTGTGCTGGGCACACAAAGACAAATGAGCCATACAGTCCACAACCTCAAGAAGTATACAGAATAATGGAGAAGACCATGCATAAGGAAGAATAACCCAATGACAAAAACATGCCCACGGCATCACACAGTAACACTAAGGAGCGGTACAAAGGAGTCTAGGAAAGTTCTAGGAAGAACGGAAGGCATACGTTGAAATTTAAAGGATGAGTAGGAATTAGATAAATTACTTTGAGGGTAGAGAGGAAGAGAGAATCCAAGCTCAATGGAGAAAGGAAAGAAGAAAAGCATGAAGGTGTGGGAATTGTAGTGCACAGTTCAGGTTGTGACGCAGAACATCTGGAGGGGAGAAATTGTGGGCAATGAGCTCTGGGGGGCATGAGGCTGGGGACTGGATCTCCTTGACTTTCTAAGGCGGTGGCGCTGAAGGAGGAACAAAGGGCTGGGGAGTTGTGTGGTTCCCTTTGTAAAAGGACACGGGATTTCGTCTTATAAGAAGCAAGCAGCTCTGAAAGAATCTTAAGCAGGAGAGTGATGTGGCAGTTTAAATCTTGGAAAGGGATCTGGGTTGCAGACAGAGAAATTGGATTTATTATAGGCTGGGGATAAAGCAAAGTTCCCGATCTTACCAGCTTGATGTCGCACAGCTTATGTCACACAGTGTCACTGAGCCATTACCAAATGGTTTGTCTTCCAACTTTATAAATAAGCTGTCTGTCTACTCACTATGTTCCCATTCAAACACTGTTTGTGGGTTTTGTTTGTTTTGTTTTGTTTTGTTTGTAAAATCATGATGCAAGTTCTCTTTCTTTTCCTTTAATGGCCATTATACAGTTCTTATTTTACAAATTTTTCTTGTATCTTCTTCTTTAGATATATTTCAAACTTTGACCAAAAGTAAAAACCATACATTAGTAATCCAAAATATTGTCCTTTTCAGCTTTGTTTTTGTTCATTCATTAAAAATGTACTGACAGGCGTCTCGGGATTGGGTACCTTGGGAAGTGCTTCAGGGCATGTAGGAGAGTAAAAGAAAAGCAAGAGTAGGGGTGCCTGGGGGGCTCAGTCAGTTAAGCTTTCGAGTCTCGATTTTGACTAAGGTCATGATCTCTCACGGTTTGAGCTGCGTGTGGAAGCCTGCTTGGGAATCTCAGCCTCTCCCTCTCTCTCTCTGCCCCTCCTTTTGTGCATGCAGGCATCTCTCTCTCTCCCCCTCTCTCTCTCCCTCTCTCTCTCTCTCTCTCTCAAAACAAAGTATAAAAAAAAATCGTAAAGAAAAAAGAAAAGCAAGAGCAGGGGTCTGCCCTTTGGCAGTTGATAGCCTCATAGAAAAGTCAGATACAATGAAAAAACTGAATTTTAAATGAAAGTTCTGCAATGTGGGGTGTAAGACCACCAGGAAGAAAGATTAATTTTGACTGAGAGCTGCATGGAAGAGGTGATATTTGTGCTAGACCTTAGAAGATAGATTTTGGATAAGAATTCCTGAAACGTATTTAGCCCTGGGATCTGCTTGACTCAGAAACCTGAAAATACCCAATCCCTTCTCTGCAGACTTACCTGATTTGGTCCTTCCCGTTCTTAAGTTTCTGAACTTATTGGTATGTCTTGAAAAATAGGAGGGAGTGTATATACCTTAACTTTATCTAATAGACAACATATGGAAACAATTCATTTGAAGATCTACCTGCTCTAAATCAAAGAAACACTAAAGCATGAAACAGGTTGTAACATCAAATAAGCAGGATATACAAACCTAGCAGTTCTTAACCTTTCCTGGGTCCCAGAGAGCTGAGGGAGAAGACATACTCTTACCTCTAACAGCTGTCACTATGGCAGGATGGGGTGGGGGTGAGGGTTAGCTGGGGGGGGGGGGGCCCATGGCACTGGACACTAACCTTATCCTCAATTTTATTATTTAATAATCCTATTAATGGGAAATACCAATGGTAAATCTTCCTTCTCTTGCTCTAAAATTCCCCATTCACTGTGAAGCAGGCATGTTTGTTGCATATAACTAGAGTACAATGTATCCATTTGGTTTTTGCATCTTCTGCTTGGGGGAGCCCAGCTTCTAGACCCTTTTAAAAACTGCTGCCATATTTCTAAATATTGGCCTTAATGCCTTTGTGTACATGTGTCTCAAGCCCAATCAGAAATCAAACTTTATCAGGAATCCTTAGACACTTAAAATTGGTTACAATCTGTTCAAAACATCTAATTATTACATTTTGCCTAAAGCATTAAAATTTGATTAAGTTCATTCACTTTGAAATTATCCAACAAAGTTTTTTTGAACTTATTCTTTTTTTTCTAAGTGATGTCTTCTTTTAAATTTTACTTTCAAAAATTTTTTTTGATGTAGCAGTCTGTTCCCTAAAATATCCCCACAATTCTTCCTTCATTCTGTGTTGTTGTTTACTTGTTGGAAAGAGTATGAATAGGATATTAAATTAGTGTTTTATTATCTCCATTCTAGAAATCAGATTAGCATGGAAATTACTGAAATATTTTAGGGGCGCCTGGGTGGCGCAGTCGGTTAAGCGTCCGACTTCAGCCAGGTCACGATCTCGCGCTCCGTGAGTTTGAGCCCCGCGTCGGGCTCTGGGCTGATGGCTCAGAGCCTGGAGCCTGTTTCCAATTCTGTGTCTCCCTCTCTCTCTGCCCCTCCCCCGTTCATGCTCTGTCTCTCTCTGTCCCAAAAATAAATAAATGTTGAAAAAAAAAAATTAAAAAAAAAAAAAAAAAAAAAAGAAATATTTTAGTAGTTTCACTTAATAATAGATAAAAAAGAAGGAACATTAATTTATATCCTACTATCAGGTCAGACTTCTAAATAAGGAATCAGATAATGTTAATAAAAAAACCAGAATAAAATAATAAGAAAATAAGATTTTCTGTCTGATAACAGTATATTTGTGATAACTCACTTCTTTCTCCTCAATTTATCTTTTCCTAGATGTTACCACTCACTGGGGAGGCCCATCACTCACAGAACTCTGTGATTATATCCTTTATAAAGAAGCTGATGGTTGTAATTAGAATGTACATTAATTAGTGAATGGATTCTCCTTTTGATGTGTTTGAATCTTATCAATTTTCCTTAATTAGTCCCTTCTTTCCTGAGGGTGCAGAGAAAAAGAATGAAATCACATTTGCATTTATAAAGAAATGAAAATAGGGGGCACCTGGGTGGCTCAGTGGGTTAAGTGTCTGACTTCAGCTCAGGCCATGATCTCACAGTCTGTGAGTTCGAACCCCACGTCGGGCTCTGTGCTGACAGCTCAGAGCCTGGAGCCTGCTTGAGATTCTGTGTCTCCCTCTCTCTCTGCTCCTCCACTCATGCTCGCTCCCTCTCTCTCTCTATCTCTCTGTCTCTGTCTCTCAAAAAATGAACAAACATTAAAAAAAATTATAAAGAAATTAAAATCATTATCTTAAGAGAATTTTTTTCTTTATACTATTTGTAAAGTATCTAAATATACTAGAAGAATTTTGTTCTCTTTTCTTCAGGTGGTCTTTCCTCAAATTTTTCTTCTAAAAAATACAGATATCCTTCTCTCCAGACACACACATAATACATACCCAACACATATATCCCTACAGATTTATTTTACATATAATTTATGTAAAATTTCAAAGAAATAATGCTAGAATGCATACTTAAATATCTAAAGTTGTTTATTTGGCTCAATATATTTGACTTTTAGCAAGTTACTAAAAGGGATAAATTAACTAACATCAGGCTAAGGAGAGGACTTTGGAGTTACTTTCTAAATCCTAACACCACTCAATGAAACAACTTCGGGACTGGATGTGTCTTTGGGAAAGCCAATCTTCTAACAGAAGATAACAGTCACGATGGTAAAGAAAGAAGAGGGGAGGGGCACCTAGGTGGCTCGGTGGGTTAAGCATCCCACTCTCGATTACGGCTCACGTCATGATCTCAGTTGTGAGATTGAGCCCTGAGTCGGGCTTCGCACTGAGCATGGAGCCTGCTTTGGGATTCTCTCTCCCTCTCTCTCTGCCCCTCCCCTGCTCATATGCACACGCTCTTTCTCTCTCTCAAAAAAGAAAAAAAAGGGGGAAAATAAGTATTTAATGAGGGCCTTCCAATGGAGATCTGCATAGCACCAACTTTGTGCTCATAATAACCTTAAGCTAGCATGCAGATAGCTTCTCTAGGAACCTCCAGACCCACATGGCATCCTTGTCTACCTTGCATTCTGACCCAGAAGACCGATTTGTATGGACTCTATCAGTATGCTCCCTGGCCCTCTACTTTCTGGTAGAGGAAATGGGGAGTCCCAGCAGGACCTTGGCAGGAGGGCAAAGTCCAGGTTTCCCTTAGCTCCAGATCCACAAGGGCACCTCAGGCTATGTGTAGACTTTCAAAGCTGCTGAACTAGAAAGGGTTCTCCTGCCAGGTCTGATAATTGTTTCTTGTTCTTGTCCTTTTGGCCCTAAGTATATGTAGTAACAACAGCTGTGGTGTTACTAGATCCTGGTTACTACACTAGACCGGTTCCCCTATAAACCACACCTTTTTAAGTAACTTACTTGTGGATGATAGAAATTATGGTAATTTTGGGGGTGCTCGGGTGGCTCAGTCGGTTAAGTGTCCGACTTCGGCTCAGGTCGTGATCTCAGGGTTTGTGGGTTTGAGCCCCATGTCAGGCTCTGTGCTGGCAGCTCAAATCCTGGAGCCTGCTTCAGATTCTGTGTCTCCCTCTCTCTCTCTCTCTCTCTCTCTGATCCTCCCCTGCTCAGGCCCTGTCTGTCTCTTTCTCTCTCTCAAAAATAAATAAATATTATTATTAAAAAAAGAAAAGAAATTACAGTATTTTTCATGGGCCACGGGTTTCCTGTTGGGATTCTGCCCCTTAAGGTAGATATATTGTGCTACCATATCTACTGATGATATTCTACTGTACCCACTGATGAAACTTAGGAAGGTTATGCAGCATGGTTAACACCATCTAACTGGTGAGCCTGGACACAAACTGTCTAACCAAAGCAGGCTTTTTCTATAACACTTATGGCTGCTTTGCCATTAAGAAAAAAATCTATAGATATATATATGTCTCACAATACATAACTTATGTATTAATGTGTATCAAAAATACAGAAGATATATAAATACATAATATGTAAATCAGTATCATAAGAAAGTCAGTTTTTACATTATCCAAAAGAAAACCAGGCAGTTCATAAAATTTCCATTGTCACCTGTCCATTAGGTAAGAGATCAAATGCTGTAGGCATAGCATCCTACAGATACATTATACATCGAAGCAATCTTGCTGCAGTCATTTTGACATGGCTTATAAAGCGACCCAGTGCATTTTTCCATCTTCTGTTTAGAAGACTACATAAAAGTATAAAACAGATATGCTCAATTCTTTCCCAAGGGGTCTCTTGTGATAGGACCATGGATGAGGAAGAAACAGGCAGGGGAAGGAGGGGTTGGGAGTCAAACAAAGATGGGTGAAAATCAGACAGGTTTACTGGACTCATCATTTATTTAGGGCTGAAAACTAATGCTATTACATTTTCATACAGCTCTTTTGATACAGCTGTGTCAAAAACTCCACATCAGTATGTCCTGCATCAACTTTTCATAGGGACAGGGCATTCTCATTATTGTTTTCTTCATTCCCAGTTATCATATTTTTAAGTCCATAGATAAAGATATGTGTGTATGTGTGTGTATATCTATGTTACATCTATCTGTGTGTATGTATATATACACATATATACACGTGTACATACATGCACACATAGATGGTTAAAGAGACAGGATGTTTTCCTTCAGTTCTTCTAAATTAACATTTAAATATCACTCTGTTTTTTAGAGCTCATTAAAATAAAACAAACATTAATATAATGAGAAATTAGCTGTCTGTTATATATTGGCAGCTAAAATGACCAAAAAAAAAAAAAGAAAGAAATGTATTCACTACTATCTCATTCATGGAGAAGACAGTAAGACACAAATGTGAACCTTTACACTTACACAAAGAAGAATCGTGTGCAGACATGATCAGTATTGGGGACGACCCATATCTCTCCATGTTTGTGCAGGTCAGGTGAGGTGATCACTGTAAGTGGAAGATAAAAGTAAAGAACTATTTATTCTAAGTTACTATACCCCTGGCTCTTAGAATCTAAAAGCAAAAAGAACATGCACAGACCAGCATATGAAAAATTGTTTAACCTAATTAGCTGTCAAAAATGTAGTAAAAACAATGAAATGTCATGTAACAATTTTATGTTTTAAACACCATCAGCATAACAACAGGAAAGCAATCACTTGTGTATTATTAAAAGCAAACAGTCCTGACTCGGGAACTATGTGGAAAACAACTTGGTCTCCCATATAACTATCAAGGGTTGAAAACTTAAAAGGCAGTTAAGAGTGGCTACTGAAAACTCTCAACACAAGGAAAAAATGCTTTTCTAGTCAAGGTCAGATTTTATAGCAAGAACAAAGAAAAGTGTATGATTTTCCAAATCACCTATCAATTTTTCTATCCCAAGTTCAGAAGAAATTAATAATTTCAGCGTAGAAACAGAAGACCTATTTGGGTTCTCTTCTTGGTGCTTGGTTCATCTTTCCAATTTTCCATGGCATTATACATTCAAAAGCCAACTTAAAGAGGAAGGTGGCATATTAACAGAAGAGATTAGTAATACTTGATCAGGAAAATATAATTACCATTCTGAGATATCTGCCAAGAATAAAATATAGCACTGTTTGAACTCTTGCCAGTGACACTTTGTTTTTCACCTTTAACGCTCCATATTGTACCTGTTTCCCATCTGTGCCCTTAGAGAAGGTCACGAGGAATAATGCTGTCACTAATGCATTATGAGCATTCTGTAAATATACTCAAATTCCTAAATACATATAACATAGAGAATTAATGCTACAAGGTTTGTAGAACTTTCAACGTACCTTCACATAAGGCGATGCATTTTAGGTTACGGCTTTGCAGGAATTGGGATTGCTGTCCTTTTTTCTGTGACTAAATTCCAAAAGAATTTAAAAATTAGACTGAAAATGGGGCAGTTGCTCAAGTGAAAAGAGAACTCATCATCGTTAAAAAATAATAGCCCCTGAGATAGCTCCAGATTAAAAAAAAAAGTGGGGGGGGGTGCTATCTAGACAAGCAGTAATATCCTTGAATTCTTTCTTAATGTCAAGCTATATTTGTTGTATCATTTAATTTCTGTACATAATCATTATCAAATCACTCTCAAGATAAGTGAACTAAAAAGGCTAAATTAAAGTTTAACAGCATCACATCATAGAATTAGAACTCAAATTTATTTTTACTGGAAGCCTGGCATCCTTGTTTCAAGGGAAACAAAATTAAAATTGCATGGTCTTTTTAAACATTAAAATCAGTTATTCCAGATCATCTAACTAACCTAAAACCAACCCATTTTTACAGCACCATTAACTTAAGCTGCAGGCGTTTCAGAAAAATCTCATGTAGAAAATCTGTAGTTTTGCTTTTGTTTTTAGATACTAAGTTAGCTATCCTTTTTTTTTTTTTTTTTTCAATTTAAAGTCACATTATTCATTAAGTAGATTTTTAATTGGTCCAGAATGGTTGTTTCCTCTGAAACAACAAGGGATCTGTGCTTGCTCTTTTCTCTGCCTGGAATGTTCTTCCTCCCATAGGGCTCATGGACTCACTGACTATAGGTCTCCACACAACAACCTGAGAAAGAGCACCCTTTCCTGACCAGCCCAGGGACAGTCACTCTGGTCCCATCTTCTATCTCACGGTATTAAACATCTCTGTTCCCTGATTTTTCTCCATTTTTCTCCACCACCTAGAATTCTATCTAAATATATATTTAATTCATTCACAGCCATTCAACAGAATGTAAGCTCCCAAAGGAATTCTCTATTGTTTTGCGATCTATTTTTTATCATCACTATAGCCCAATGCTTAGCAGTCTCTAAAACATTACAGGAGAAGCTTAATAAATACTTGCTGAATGTTTACTGAATAAAGGCGCTCTGATTATTACACGTGAGGGTAAGTTTTGTTCCTTCATGCGTAATGACTATTTACAATGACTCTGAAGACTTAAAAAGCCAGACTTATTGATGTCCTGCTGGCTAATGAGGCTAACGTTCACTCATCACATCAGCCACTCGAGTCACTACAACACCTGTGATGTGCTGCTGCTTTTACTGCTTGAGGCCGGCTCGTCTTTGGCTGTCACCTTCTGCTTCTTGTTCATCCCTGAGGACACCAAGAAAAGAGTAATTCAGGAACAAAGCTGTATCATGCCCCTCAAATACAATCCCTTGACACTTTGCCTAAGATTTCATTGCATGGGGCACCAATGATCACGATGGGCTCCTGAAGGACCAGCTCCTGTGACTTGGGGTGGAAAGTCAGTGGGTTTAGAAGTCCTGACAGTGTTAGGAAGTAGAAAGTACAGCTTTAAAAAAAAATTTGCATGGAAAACAGGGATAGGAAATTCTCTTGCTATATTTAGAAATCGATATATTTACAAAATTCGTAAATTGATTTTAAGGGGCGCCTGGGTGGCTCACTCGGTAAGTGTCTGATTCTTGATTTTGGCTCAGGTCAGATCTCAAGGTTGGTGAGATCGAGACCCGTGTCAGGCTCTGCCACTGACAGCATGGAGCCTGCTTGGGATTCTTTCTCCCTCCCTCTCTCCCTGCCCCTTCCCTGCTCACCTGCATGCATGCACGCTCTCTCTCAAATTAAATAAATAAACTCAAAAAAATGTAAAAAGTAAAAATGAAACACACGCTTACCTGAGTAACCAAAAGATATGCTTGACATTGGACTAAGATAGATTCCACTTCCATACATTGCACCGTGGAGCTAAAAGGGGAAGAAGTGGGAGAGAAAGTGGGCAGCCAATGGTTTCAAAGGTTAATACTTTACATAAGAAAAATTAGTCTCATGTTGGAGCATAAATTCTTAGAAAATGATAAAGCTATTTCCTAAAGGACTAATTTGAAACTAGGACTACTAATATCTTTGTCCTCAAAATTCAGTGAGTTGATACATAAAAAGTGATGGCCGGAGAAAAAAAATCTTTAATTTTAAAGTTTTCCACCTGACCTATGACAAAGTCAGTGAATTATTATAAAGTAAGGTTTTTACCCAAAATATTCGACTCCAAAATACCGAAAACAAACCAGACTGCATTATATATGCTGAGGGTTTTGATTAGGACTCACATGTTAGTATAGCCACAAAGCAGCCTATTGACATTTTCATTACACAACACTGTAATCCCGTTCTTATCTCCTCTAACCTTGCAGGTTACAGTTTCATGAACTGAAACTCTCCCACTGTTCTAAGAAACTACTCAGAACAATTAAAATTCTCTCTCATTATCCCTGTCTTCTAGAACCCCTGTGCCCTATTTAGTATGAACTGAATACTAGTCGAATAAGTGTGTGTTTATGGACATTTACATTTAACTGTATCATCTCAACTGTCATCAGGTAGCATGAGATCTGGCACAGGTGATGGGATTGAGCGTCTCATTTCCTGACCTCTTCCCATCCTCAGATGAAAATCAGCTGAATGAGAGTGAGGTAGGGTATTGGAGATGAAGGGAATAAATAAAGATGAGCACTATACCCGCGATATCCCGCTAACTCCCAGGGCTGCCCCAGAGACGGTAAAGCAGGCAACAGATAGCTCTTTGGTATCCAATCTCCATTTTGCTAACTCTTAGCCCTACTTTTTCTTAAAGTATTCACACTTGGGCAACGCTCAAGAAATCTGTGTTGAATTAGCAACAGAATGCTTGTACACTTTTACTTTCTGCATGATAATTTTTCTTCTACTTAAGCTCAAAGTGACTTTACTGTTTTCTCATAGGGAATTCAATTTCTTTTCCTTTCCATCCCTATATGATGTATAGGTCAATTCTGCTTCAGTTATTTTGTGAACATTACTTACGCCTTTTAAAAATCCTATGCAATTTTTTGAAGCCCGCTTGCTTACCCCTTTTCACATAAGAACAAAACACCAGGACTGCTTATTGAACTCTAACACAAAAGTAAATATGGTCTTGGTAAAGCATCCAGAAAACTTACCTGCAGTCTAGTATTAGAAGCAACGACCAGACCATTCCTCAGAATAGAGTGCCAGTTTTCAATATGTGAGCCACTAAAGCACAGAGGAGGGGAAGGACAAGGTAAAACCAAACATTAATAATCCTCTAAAGTAGCCACAGTATGATAAATCATGTACCTTCAGAAAGTCCTGAATTTCCAAGTCAAGTATCAGGCACTGGACTACTCAGTGCTCACAGCCAACTACTACAAGTGAATGTTTTCCTTCCCACACATTTCTGGAAGACCGAGGTGAAGCTATATCCCCATCAGCGTTAAACCATACTCACTGAAATGCAAAGGTGCTTCCAAAGAGTTTTTTAGCAGCTCTAAAATTAGATTCTTTGGCTGGTGGACTGCTGAGAAGAAGGAACTGATGTGGAGTATGCATAAATTTCAGTTGCTGCCATTTAAAATAATGACAAATGAAAACATGTCAAAATTAACATAGAATCAGATTGATGACAATTTCAAATTTTACTGGCTTAAGAAATATCTAGATTCAAGCCACACGAATTTACACTAACAGGACCATTCATTAAAAAAAAAAAAACCTGCATAAATGATAAATCATATGGAGTTGCTGATAGGAAGGGTAATTCTTTAGGCTAATGGAAAAGGAACAGGAGACAGACAATCCAAAGTCATTTATATTTAGCTTTGGAATACATTGTGTAATCGTGTCCAAGCAGATCTGCCTTCCTAATTATGTTTCTTTTTGAGACTTTTATTACTGAATTCCCTAAGTATCCACTAGCTATTCAACTGGGGAAATATCTGAGTTTGCTAAGCAGAAAAGAAAAGTTAGTTCAAGATTTTAAAACTGCAAAAATTACCATCGTCATGCTTTATTTGCATATGCTTATAAATCTGGAAATTGCCTACATTCACATAGAGTTTCCCCTTTGTTCATGGAAAGAAATTAAAACAGAATCTTTTGAATTAGTTGCCTGACAAATTTTCTAATTGCTGCCCTTTCACTTAGGAATGTATTTGTATAGGAATACAATATAAAGGAATCTTGCAGTTTAGAGATTCACAGACAGGAGAGCTGAGATTCTGGATACTGATCTCCTTAGGTAATGATCAGAACTGAAATCAGTCGATTGGCTTTTCATTTATTTTGTAAGCATATTGAGCTGATAAGGCAGTATCTTTCTTGACAACAAGAAACTGACAATGATAAAAATAAAAACCACAATACCTTTCTCTGGTCAATCTCCAGATTCCTCCTATCACTTGCGGAATAACTAAATGATTTCATATTGACCCTTTTACTCACTTAAAAGTTCAGGGCAGCAGCCTGAATTTGAATTTGATTTCTTGGGAAAACCTAGAGCTTGTGCCCATGTGGTCATTTCAAACTGAAGAATGAGGCCTAACCTGAGATTACTTCCATTTCCTGGAGAGGCTGCCTAAACATCACAGGGTCAGTTCTCCCAACTAGTCAGGACTGTTCCCATTTCTGTATGTATATGTGAAAAAACAACTTACCCTGTTAACTGGCAGTTTCACAATATGTGACCTATTACTTGAAATAACCCTGAAATTAATTAAAATAATCCATCAGTCACAAATACATGCCAAATATATTTAAAGTTTTCTTCTTTAGTTGGCAAGTGAATGGAACTAATGTTTGCTGTGACATTAACTAAACTGAGTGATCCCTGTACTTAGTTGCATCAGTTTGCTTTGTTCCTAAAACAACTAAAAGAGCGCATGTAACAAAAAAGATAATATTTTATATCTGAGAACGCAGAGGTAGTTCCTTACACCCTAAAAGTGTGATCTTTAATCATTACCCCCCTCAGACATCAGCAAAATGAACATTTCTAAATGTATTTTCACATGACGATCACGTAAATACAAAGATTAGAAGCTGATTCCTACAACCGCTTCTTTGGCTCTTCCCTACATTGTCTAATTAAGAATGAGTTTTTACGAGATCTTTTTCTTTCTTTAAATATTTGAGGATCTTTGTGCTGATATATACAGTGGTTTACACACAAGCTGTTATTCACCACATTTAGACACTGAGGTTGAAAAAAATTAAATTCAGGTATCTGAAAGAACTGATGATTTTATGCTTTTCAGTACAGAAAATAATAATAGGGAAAACTCTAAAAAACATTTTGGTAGATTTTGTTCTCCTTGAAAGATGAGTGACTAACAAACCAAAGAAAATGATCACAAATAAAGTTGACAATCAGAGGCTGACTACAGGGGGTGGAAAAAAAAGATTCAATATTTGAGATTTTTACCTTCATTTTGAGTATGACTTAATGTGAGAATTTGAAAAGTTAAAATAAAAACTATGTGTTATTCTACTCGATCCATCAGAATTTTAATAATAAGATCAAAAAAGGTACAAAGAAGAAAGACTTCCAAATCTAATTTTTAAAGTCTTATTAGAGTAAGTGCTCACTGTAAGATTCTAAGTGAAAGCTAAGTAATCAGACTCATTTTTTCTCCTTTGCTCATCTTTTCATTTTTTTAAAAAGGTTGTAGCATAGAATCAATCTCATGCAAATCAATCTCTTATAATCTTCACATTTGTGTTACTGCATGATGGTCGTGATGAATTCCAGTCTTTAAGTTTTTAGTGATTTCAAAGAGACTTGTACATAAAACCCTTGTAGGTATGGGGAGTAGATACTATTGTTTTCATCTTGCAAGTAAGAAACCGGAGGGCAACGGGTTTTGTGGCAGGCATGGTAGGAGGGAAGCTCTCAAGCCACACTCCTGTTCTCGCTCAGCCCTCCTAGGATCCCTGTGGGACTACGGCCTTGCCCCTCACCACGCTCACTCTGAGCAGCCGGCAAACAAAGAGCTCATCAAGTTTATGCTGTCCTTGTTAAGGGAGTGAACCGTACGAGACATACATTTTAGAAAGGTTTTCAGTAAGTGTTTGAAACAGTGAGTATTGTCACTCAGTCCTCAGTTAACGAGAAAATTAAATGAACCAAAACGGCTTCACCATTAGAATACAGCTAATCACATTTTTTAAAATGACAAACTGCCATCAAATACACTGTATACCTGTGTAGCGCGTAGGACAGCATTTTCTTCCCCTTGTGATATACAAGTTTTAATTAAAGTGAGAGTCATTACGGACTCTGATTATAAAATCACCAGGCCTCACAGGCTTGTAGACTGTAGCATTGCAGGCCTCGTAAAATGGGGCCCTCCCCCTCCCCCCTCCCCGCTTAAAGCAGGCAGTAGAAAACGATGCCGTTTTAATGGAGAGGAAAACTAAAATTGTATACCATTGCAGCAGGGGATGAGCAAGGGGGTCCTGTTTATCCATCTGCTTCTTGATTTCGAGATACGGTGCCTGAAAAAAAGTCATTATACTTCGTGATTTCTCTCATAAATTCCTTTTTTCCTTTTTGTTTTTCCTTTTTGCAACAGGAAAATCAGGTTGAACAGGTGTACCTAATCTAGTTAAACCCGGAAGCCCATGGCTGTGAAGTGGCAACAAACAGCAACAATTTACCTTTCTTGTTCCCCCCACAAGGCCAGGTGAACTCGGAACTTCCACATAGCACAATGGACTTGCGCCAACATTTTGTTACACAGAGAGGTTTCATCAAGCTTTAGCCTGGCTTCCTGGTACTAGGCCATGTCCCTAAAGATGATCCCCGGCATCATGCTGAGTCTCTGTTCAAAGTAATATAATGCCGCCCAACCACGAGAGGTATCTTGTCCCAACTACACTGCCAACCTTCTGGTAATTCTCTACTTATTCCCCTGCTGCAATTTTCCTGTTCCCCACAGCTTTCTAGTTTCACTACTCCACGAGCCCCTCTTGGTCCCTTGCTGTTCTCACTTTAAAAACCTCAGTCACCTTGGTCCTACTCGGAGGTTACCTCGCTGGAGCTGCAAGTCTCTCTTTCCCACTCCAGTCCTCAAATAAAATCTATCTCGCCACCTTTAACAAGTGTCGGGTGCCATTTCTCTTCGAAAATGACTGTTTTTAACTTTTAACTAACATCAAAGCAAACCTTGTATCATAGCTACTAACTCATGCTCCTATCCTAGGGTCCTGACTTAGGTGTAGAGCTTTACAGGAAAAAACTGGACAAAATTTACATAGGAAGAGCCCTTCTTTTGAAAGTATTTCCTGGAATTTACCCAGACAATTAACCTTTTCAGAGAACAAGAGGCAATCTGTCTGTGGCAATTTAGGTCTATCTATAAGGTCAGTACATTCTAGAAAATAGGACGGTATTATGTTATATTTATTGGGAGAGATTTAAAGATCTGACGCAGTGAACCCTGACGGCATCCCTACGAAGCGCACACTGGAAGGCGATGCCACATTGCTATTTACTATTTACCACCTTGACAGTGAAGAGGCTGAGGCATCGAGCAATTACGCAACTTGCCCAAGGTCACAGGCCACATCATCGATGAGTGAATTATACAACACACGCCTCTGACTTCCTAGGCTGACTCTTGATCGTCTCCACTGCCTTCTATTTAAAATAGCTTACACATGACCCAGAATAAAGGAAGCAAATTTTGGCAGAGAGCTGATCCCAGAGTCAGAAGTTTGTAGCTATTTTTATCCAAGAATGATCCTGGTCTAGGGTATCGTATAAATACCCTATTACCACCAAAGTTTTTGGTGACACAAACATGTTTACTGAACTTTGTGTAAGATTTTGGAACAGGTCCTTCTTTCTCCTTAAATGGAAATGTGTTTTATTGTTTTCTTTGCCTTATACAAATAATAAATATTTGTTTGAAAAGGAATTCACGTAACACAGAAAATTATGGACATAGAAAAACAACTAGAAAGCATGATGGCTTTTCAGCAAATACTATAACGGCTGAATTGAAGATCTCCTCATTTACCATCGTCAGACACACACTGTTTGTTGATGCCTATTTGACTACATGGAATAAATACTATCAACAGAATGAAATCTCAAATCTGGGAATGTTACGATGTACTCTGGGAGCATATTTTCAAAGAGAGTAAGGGTGATGGTGGGGGAGAAGGGAGCAGTGACACAGAAGTTTTGTGGGCCTCAAGACTGAAGGAATCTAATACTCTTTCCCCAAAGATAGCAAATGACCCAGGGTAGTATTTATTGTAAGCCTCCAAGGCCTCCAGGGCAGTGCAAGCCTTGAAACCACCATACGCAAACCAAACCCATAATGTGTGCTGATGTCAATTATGGATTATTAATTTCTACTTATAATAATGAGTTGTAAGCCTCTCTCCAAATCTTTGGCAGTGGAAAGGCCTCAATAATTCAACGGTATGTGCTTTTCCAAGAGTTGGACTACAGCCCAGTGATCTGTTAGACTTTCATAATAAGCCACAATCCTTGCTCATCAAACTTCACCAAAGGCTCTCTAATGACCAAAAACATAAACTCATACTATCTGGGAGTCTTGTGTCTTCCGAAGTTATTCTGAGAATCTGTGTTCTTTCTAAAATATTTATGCACAATTTACACTTGATAGAATATTTGTATTTTGACATTAAATACGTGTTAAAATTGCTACTGTTAATGAAAATTGACAGTCTAGGAAGATGGTACCAGATTTAACCTTTGCCTTAAGCTATTCTGACACACTTCCATATGCTCAAACTCCTGCAGAGAGAATGAGGATTATAATTATGCAATTACCCTCCAAAAGTCACTGTGGTAGCCCACCAATACACTGGTGTAATTTAATTAAAACATCCTAATACAACACAATTTTAATCTGTAAATTATTTTAATTATACTCCCATCTAATAGAAAAGTCTACATTTCACTACACAGCCAATACTCTCAGACATTTGTAAAATATGATTTTACTCTAGCAAAACTGAACTGCATAAAACCACAAGGTGATATACTTACTTGTGTCATTTCTCTAATAGAAGTTATGCTATCCAGTGCTTTCATTACTCGATCATAGTTCTTCTTCTGTTTGAACAGACAAAAAAAATAGTATTCACTATAAGCCTTTGCAAGTCTGCACATTACTAGAGAAACATATGATTTCTGTATGTGGATTTTCCATCAGAGTCAATTTGAAAGCAATGTCTGTTGCATACATAAAAGAGAAGACTTTAACAAGGTGGTTTGGGGATGTAGGATATATAACTGAGTTAGAGAGAAGAAAAAAGAAAACAATGCCAAAACTACTTAAACAGTACAATCCTATTTATGTATAAGTACATAAAATCATGTTTAGCCTGCAGGGGGAAAACTATAAATACAAAAAAGATATTGGGCTCCTGATTCTTACTTTCACTAAAAAAATTAAGCCATGATGTGTAAAGTAAGCATAGAGTCCTTCTAAAATCCAAAATCCACTTTAAATATTACAAAATCATTTTGTTTTTATTTCCTTTTGATTGAAAGATTATTACCAAAAGAGTATGACTAGCAGGTGTATAAATGACACCACTTAACTGATGATTCATCTTCAAGCACACTGTAACTATGTGTACCGTTGTCACTTATGAAGGAAGGAAAGCTTTTCCAAGGACATTTTTTTATAGCCATTGTTTCTGGAAAATGATTTCAAGATGAACAGTGATAGAAACTAAGGCAATTTTAGCTCTCATGCAATTTGAAGATTTTGCTATTTTAGAAGGATTCCACCAAATCTCCACGAATATTTATGAAATCGTTTTCTGAAGAAATGTTAGTTGATCACATGAATTAAACTTCCACTAACCTTCATATAACAGGGGAGGAAGGGGGGGAAGGCAAGGGATGAGGAAGCAAAAAATACAAAAGAAAAACAAGTCGGTCCTTTTACCCATGACCCTGAAAATGAGGTTACACTAAGCCAGAATCCCAAAAAATATAAAATGAAATTAATCATATCAGCCATTACAAACCAGTTTATTATAGCTGTTTACCTGCCTTCCATGCAGATGGGATGTGTAAAGATCGCAATTTGAGAGGATGAAATGGGTCTAGGTTCATAAAGATGAAGTTCTAAAAAATGATTTTAAGAGACGGAAAGACAGGGAAAGTAACAGGATATGGGAAAGACCGAAGGAGGCCGGAAACCAAGTTTGTGTTAGAAGAACCGTATTTACTAAATGGATCCAGAGTCCACAGCAGGTCAGGGATGTGCCTGCCAAGGGAGGGATTTAGATAGAAAGAGGAAAGCTAAGGAGATTAGAATTTCAGCTGCTGTTACCGGAAATGGGAGGGGCGCGCGAGGGTAAGTACTCACCCTGGGGTTGAAGGCCAGCATCTGAGGATCGTTAGGATCTACCACAGAAGGATATGGCTCGAAAATGACAACTTTTCTAGGAGATTCCAATGCAGACCTACACATGGACACTAGTAGATCTACCACCTTGAAATACATACATAAGATAGTTACCATCCTTTGGGTTTCATCAAGTGCTCTGCCATTGTTTCTTCCTGTCATGGTACCTAGCATAAGTTAATCAGGAAAGCCTCAGCACTGCTATCAACTTCTCAGATCTGTAACTTATGGCTTCAGATCAAGTTTGAACAAATTTGACCACTAACTTAAAATAGCTGACATGTGTTGGAGTGCCTGGGTGGCTCCATCTGTTGAGCACCCGACTCTTGATTTCAGCTCAGGTCATGATCTCATGGTTTGTGGGACTGAGCCCCACAATGGGCTCTGTGCTGTTAGCTTGGGATTCTCTCTCCTTCTCTGTCTCTCTGCCTCTCCCCTGCTCTATGCTTCTCTCTCAAAATAAATAAATAAACATTTAAATAAAATAAAATAAAATAAGTTGCTCCCAATTACGTCCTAATATCCCTTTGTCATGAACACATATTATGCTCTAACATTGTTCTAGGCTCTGTGCACAAGACAGACAGGTCCTTTCTCTCGTGGAATTTACACTCTAATGGAGAAGATGCATAATAAAACAAATCAGTTAAACAAATACATGTTTAAATACATTTCTGGTCATGTTGAATGCTGTAAAAATTAAGCAGGCATTAGAGACTAAGGCAATAGAGGGTGCTGTTTCTGAGTGGCTAGGAAGGTGTGATGTTTCAACAGAGACTAGAATAAAGATAGAGAGGGAGACCTAACTCTGGGGAGAAACCGTTCCGGGTGATGGAAACTGCAGATGCAGGAAATGAGTCTGACATGCTCTAAGAACAGTGAAGCTCCTGACATCATCTTACTTCTTCCAGCTCTTTGCCTCAGGCCATTAATGACCTTCGTATGCTAAATATGATGGTTTTATTCCTATGTTCTTCTATGGCCTTTTCACACAATTTACTAAGAGGCAGTGTTATTTAACAGTTAAGGGCAAGACCCCCTCTCCAGTCCCCAAACCAATAAGCTTCTGGCCACGGAATTAAGAAAACAGATACTGTCTAAATGGAGACAGTGTGCCAGTGTGAAGACAGGGACATCATAAGGAAAGCAATGGGCTTAATCTTTATAGAGAAAAAATACTTCGAGAAAGTTTTTAAACAGGCATTTTAAAAATGCACACAAAGAGTAAAACAAATTTTGATTCTTGTGGTTAATGAAAGGAGCACTGTGACCTAACAATAGCAGGGCTCACTCTGTTGTGTGTATACTCACAAAACACAGCCACCCAATCACAGCATCCAGAAATGCCAGGGACCTAAAATAATTAGCAACACTCAAACCATTCCATTGGGTATATGATCTATTAGTAATACTTCTCAAAGTACATAGACATACATACCCACAAGACTCACTCAGTAGGACTGAAACCATTAGTATGTTTTTAACACACTATTCTATTGATAGGTGTGTGTATATATAGGATTTCCAAGCAATAGATATAATAAAGACATAATAAAATCCTTTTTGTCTTCCATACCCACACTCACATTCCTTCTACCCCAGAGAGATGCACTTTAACCCAGATACAAATTGTTTTCAGCATTATCTGGTCTCCCAATAAAAGAAAAACAAATAAAAACTCCTGAAAAAGAATAATCAGTAAAATAAAATAGCCTCTTCTGAAACTCTGGCAGTGGAGAGGGAATTGGCACTGTCTTACAAAAATTTTCGAGAATTACGTGACACGGTCTGCAACTGAAGCTTTATAAAAGTACACGCCCTTTGCGTATAGGGTCAAATGATCTTTGACAAGGGTACTAAGACCACTCAATGGAAAAGGGTACTTTTTTCTACAATGATGGTGGGAAAACTACATCCACAAAAAACTGGAGTGGACCCTTATACCATACATAAAAATTAACTCAAAATGTAATAAAGACCTAAACCTAAGACCTTAAACTATAAAATTCCCACAAGAAAACATAGGAGATAAGCTTCATGACATTGAACTTGGCAACGATTACTTGGATTGACAACAAAAGCAAATACAGACAAGTGGGTGTGCATCTAACTTAAAAACTTTGGTGCATCAAAGGACACAATCAATAGAGTGAAACGGCATAGGATGGGAGAAAATATTTGCAAATAAGATATCCAAAAGGGTGTTAATATCCAGAATATATAAAGAGTTCTTACAACTCAATAAGAAATCACATAATTTAAAAATAGGAAAAAACCCAGATAGACGTTTCATTAAAGAAGACATACAGATGGCCAACAAGCATATGAAAAAATGCTCAACTTCACTAATCATCAGAAAAATGCAAATCAAAACCATAATGAGATATCACCTCACAACCATTAGGATGGCTACTATCGAACAAACAAACAAACAAACAAACCCAGAAAATAATAAGTGTTGAGCACATGAAGAAATTGGAGTCTTTGTGTGCTGCTGATGGAATTATAAAATGGTGCAGCCACCATGGAAAAGAGTATGGAGGCCTCTCAAGAAGTTAATAACAGAACTTCCATATGATCCTGCTGGCAGTGACAATCCCACTTCTGGATATATTTCTAAAATAATTCAAAGAAGGGTTTTAAACACATTTGCATATGCATGCTCACAGCAGCATTATTCATAATAGCCAAGAGATGGAAGCAACCAAAATGTCCATTGACAGTTGAATGTATAAACAAAATGGGGAATATACATACAGGAAATATTATTCAGCCTAAAAGAAGAAAATTCTGTCACATACTACAGCATGGGTGAACCTTGAGGATATTATGTTAAGTGAAATTAAAAAAAGACAAATATTTTAAGATCCACTTATGAGGTATTTAAAGTAGTCAAACTCATAGAAACAGAAAGTAGAATGGTGGTTACCAGAGTTGGACGAAGGGGGTTTACATAAGGGGAGTTGTTTTAATGGATATAGTTTCGAGTTCTGCAAGATGAAAAAGTTATGGAAATTGGTTTCACAACAAGTTGAATATACTTAACACTACTGAACTGTATGCTTAAAAAATGGTTATGATAGTAAATTTTATGTTCTGTGTTTTTTACCACAAGAATAAAGATACAAACAGATACAATAATTAATAACCTGAACAATGTTCCTTCTTTCAATCAAATATTTATTAAACATCTTGTGCTGAAAGCTTCAAAACAATCAAAACTACCAAAAATTATATGCATTCTTTTGCCAATAATTTCACCAGTGGAGTCAAGCAAACTCTAATGAAATAATGGATGTCGGGGTAGAGAATTTAATTAGAATTATTTCTGTTAATATATGTCCTAAGCTAACTTCAAAGAAATAGCATAACTACCATAGCAAAATCACATGCGGTCTACCAAAGCCTCCTACTCCTGGCTTCCTGGGTAGAGAGCTATTGACTGGGGGCAGTTGCTCTGTGTGGGACATTTCTGCCCCTTTTGTCCAGGTCAGGCTGTATGACTAGCTTCATTCACCTCAATCAATGGACTGGCAGCAGGAAGGGGTGGAGCTGAAGAAGCAACAGGTGCACCTTCTCAACTTTTCTCTCCACTCTACTATCGGACAGGTACTTTAGACAGCAGAGCAGACGGTCCAGTTCCCTCAATTATCACACAGAAAGCTGCCTAACAAACATTCTAATTGGGCAGCAGCGTAAGCCAGAAATAAAAATGTCTATCATCCTAAACCACTGTAATTTTATGATTTATCTGTTGCAGAAGTTAGCATTCAGAATTTTTGAACAAGGAAAGGTTTGTATAACACTGGATTTGTATTCGTCTGCATGTGTTAATTTTTCAATGGAGGAAAGTGTCTACTTTAAAAAATAAACATTAACAAATGACTATGATTTCTTCTACCACAAATCATGTATTTCCCCACTCTCAGCATTTAAAATGAGAGATTCTTAATAGGACCTCAGCACATATGGTGAGTGGCGTAGCCATCAGGTTACACACATCTTTCCTCTTAGCCCAAATAATATAATTGAAGAGGCAATCTGGAGGCTAAGATACTTAGGATAGACAAATACAGAATTCAGGCAATGGGAATTAGGCCATTTGTTGAGTGAACAAAGGTCTGTGGGCTTACAGAATCACATGCTGCCACAGGCCATTACATACAACCCAGCTGGCAGAGCAAGACTCTGCACCCTCCCCCACAGGTAAAGGCGGCCTAGGAGCACTTGCAGATGAGAAAGTTCAAGTCCAGGTGAGCAAGAAAGGCATGTACAGGAGTGGCCTACGGATATATAATGTATTCTGTAAAAGAGGCGTACTGAAAATTGAAGATCGATGGCCTTCAAACATTTCAATATGGATTCCTTTTTTCTTAATCATTTATATGAGAGCCCAGGACACACACACAAAATGGAGCTGTTTTTGTTGAAACAGTATTTGAGTGTTTGGAATCCTAGCTGCTGAAACACATTCGTTCCAGGATAGCCTCCTTCAGTGTCCCCCTAAGGGATGTTCTTGCAGCCTCATAGAACCACTTAAAATGTAGGCGTCAACTGATGCAGCAGGACTACTGAGATATACTAGAAAGAGAATCTGTTTCCACCTAATCTTTGCAGTTATAAACAGAATATTGGGTACTTGCTTTAAAGTAGTGAAAAGAGCATTCCACTTTGGAGTAGAACCACTAAGTTGATACGGCCGAGTAATTGTGTTTTATAACTATCATGTGTAACCCAAAATTAATCTCTCTTTAACAAACATTATTTTTTGAGATGTATGTATAATAAGGGGGGGAAAGCACCTAATCTAATATTTTATCAGCCTAGCCTACTTGTTAGCATGACGTTAATTTTCTTTCTAATCCATTATTTCTTATTTCCAGGCTTTAAATCCTTCCCTTTTCAAATTGTCTGAGGGACATTTTACATCCACTAAAATGCACAAGTGTTAATTTTACCACTCAAATAATTTTATATACATACATACATACATATACCTATTATATATATACGTATATAAATACACACACACATGCACACACACTATTCATGTAAAATACACGTACGTATATGCACAAACACACACACACCTGTGTAAAGCTTAATCATCTTTACCTAGCTATAAATGGCATATATTAAACTATCTTTTCTTTGAGCAATATTAGTTCCAGTTGGTAAGAAAAACTTTCACATTAAAAAAAATAATAAGGAAAGAAAACAAAGAGCCACATGGTCAGACACATTCGAGAAACCCTTAAAGTAGTGGCTACTCATTTTCTTAGTTTCGGTTTTTCTGAGAGCCTTTAATATGCAAACATGTGCATTTTGGGTGTAGGGGCAATATCAATCTGTATTTCTGAAATTTAATCATGGAATCTTTTTTGCCACATGGCATACAATCACTGTTATACTGGTTGTATTTTTATTTCTCATTTGTAACTCATTACATCACAGCTGTTTTCCTTAATATTTCTTCAGGTGGATATATCTCAGTTTAGTTAATCAGTGAAATAATCAGGTTAACAGAATGTACGTAAATCCATGAGGCCTGCGCTATCCATATTTACTGTTGTACCTCCATCTGGTGCAATGCCTGTTACATAGCAGGCATTCAGTACTTGTTGAAAGAATGTCTGTTATATGATCATTTGTTCCCACTCATCTTTGCAAATTTTAAAAATGACAGATTGGCAATTCTTTTCACATTTAGTTTCCTGTTGATTTCAAATACAGCTGAATATTTTCTTATGTTTCTTTACTAACTATAGGTCCATATTTGTGAATCGGGCGTTCATTTCCTCTAATAATCCGTTATGATCTTCATGGTTTTCTATTTTTATGTGCTTTTATACATTTATGTTTGAGGGAAAATAAACTTTTTCATAATTCTCTCTTAATGTTCACTATTCTTTCAAGTAGAAAACGTAAAATATGTATGGACTCGATGCCGGTGTTTTCCTTTATGCTTTCCTGAAACTGCATAAACGAATAAACCTGACACACTGTTTACTCTCCTCTAGTATGTATACGGTATTTTCAAACAAAACTCTTTAGGCCATTGGGAATTTGTTTTTACCAACAGTGCAAAGAGCTAATCTGTTCCCCCCACTCCACATTGCAGGCCATTTGTATCCACTTACTAAATCATTTTTACTTTACAACTTTATATGATGCCTTCTTTAAAGTATATTAAGTGTATTTTTAACAAGATCTGTTTTGGGGATCATTTGACAGTCTATTCTTTGCCAGTACTGTATTTTTTTTTAAATATAAGATTGCATAATATGTTTTTGTATGTGCTTGGTCTAGCCTCCCTTAATTAACATTCATAATTTTTTTTAAGTTTTGTCTGATTTTTTTTTCTTATAGATTTATTAGAAAGTTAGGTTCCATGAATAAATTTTAAAAATCAACTGAAATTTTGATAGAATTGCAACAAGTAAATTCTATCAACTTTATAATATTTTTTTCCTTCTGGAAACATGGAATGCTTCTCTACTTCCAAGTTGTTTCATTTGTTTTTTTATATTTATTTGCCTTCCTATGTCGTAAACACTGCTATTGTAAAATTGGATGCTTTTTCTCATATGTTCTGCCCTTTATCTTTTCACCTAAGTTTCAGGAATAAATTAGATTCCATTTTATGGTACCATAACTTTACAAATAAATTTTACAGAATACATGTGCAAGTGTTTCAATATTTCAACTTCACCGTGAAAGAATCACAATTATTTTTTAAACAACAGAATGTGGGTTTAATTTCTTCCCTTGGCAATGGCAAAATGACAAAACACTCACTAGATAAAGATAGCAAAATTGAGTTTCTATCTATTAAAAAACAAATCAAATGCGGGTTGTTTTTTAATCTAACGTCAAACTATCAAATATTTGTCCAAAAGACTAAAGGAAACTAGTAGGTCAGAACAAGTTTTTCAAATCAGAGTAAGGAATAATTAGTATTGCGTGTTACTACCTGAGCTCCAGTTGCTATCTCATCAGCAGCTTCATTCATTACTCCCAGGGTTTGAAAAGCAAATACACAAAGCTCTCGTTCACACACAGTGGGCTACAAAAGAAAGGGGAATGAGTTACACCACTGTTTTCCATTGCCCAATTCCTAAATTAAATTTATGGCATTCCATGTAATAAATAATGCAAAAGTTTCAGAATGTTAAAAAGAAAGGAATCCTACGACTTGGTTTAATACATTTCTAAATTTAGGTAACAATTGGTAAATAATCACCTAGTGATACAGAGTCACCAATATAAGAAATCCATTTCAAATAGTTGTAGGCACTTGCACTCAGAACTTTTTAGCAGTAGATGGAAAATACATCTCTCCTGCTTAATACACATTTGTATCTGAGATGTATAAGAAAAGGCAGACACCTAAGCTGGTGATATCCTAAAAAAATGAGGTTAAACCGAACAGCTATGTAAAACAAATATACAGAGAAGAATTCCACTTTTCCCTAGGTAGTTTTCTTTGGAAGAAATAAGCATGACTCTGCTTACTTGTTACCCAGCTCTTGAAAGATTGGTTTTGGTGCAAAGACTTGTGACTTCAATAACCTCCTGAAGTCAACAGCACTGAAATATACACTCTGCAATTGCTTTGGAAAAGTTCTCATCTTTCAAATCTAATATAGTGTCATCTGTTTGATTTATCTTATCTCCCGAGTTACATTGCATTAGGTAGCTGATGAAGCCTAACGATACAATCCATGGTGCCACTGCCTAGCAGACAAAAGGCATTTGTTAGTGCCACTGCTTCTAAGCTCACTCATTTCTGAGGACCACTTGGGCTAGTGCTTATCCAGTGGGAAGTATGGCCCTTTGTGGTCCACCCTTTATATTCAAAAAGGGCCCAAGTGGTGGCTTTGTGTACATAAGCATGACCAATCACAAACATTTCTGGTTGACGTTCCCCAAAGAATTTTAGGGAAAAAGGAACTGATATATTTCCTTCGTCCTCCTTAAAAGTGCAGTTTGATTACATTTCAGGAACAGCAGGAAAAACTACCTATGAGAGCAAATTAATTGGAGAAAGTTCTTCATCCATACTCAAGCTATATACACACTGCTATACATAGATGGATATACTTAGAGCAGACTGTTCAATTTCTGCAATTTTTTGTTTACCTAAGTGTTTAACCTATTTTTTATCTTCTATTTTTTTGTGTGTTTATCTATGTGTATGTATGTCTCAAACTCAGTTTTTCCCAGAGACATTGGATTGTTTCTTCTCTTCACTTTCTAGGAGCATGACATGGTCTGAAACAGTAACAGAAACTACTGATTGTACATTTAGTGTAGTGCCAAACATTATACTGATGTTTGAGTATAGTGGAACAGTATACCACCGAGGGTCCAGGGGGAAGATAAAACTGTGGCAATCATAAAGAGCCCTAGGAATTTATTCATGTAACAGCTACCCAACAGTGTTCTCTGAGGAAGTAGACAGGGACACAGATGGTGTTTTTAATACTACTCTTGTCAAATAACCATACATTTTTATGAATAAAATCCATCAATCCCAAAGCTAAAAATAGGATAAAGCTTATTTAGTGTATATGAGTAACAATTGGCTTTATTTTGTCGTTTGAACTTTTGGTAATCAATTACACTTACTTTGTGATCATCCAAATATGTATGTATGTATGTATGGATGGATGTATGCATGTACATGTGTATTCACACACAGATTCCAGGAAATGTTTTAAAACAAAAGAAACTACCTTTTTCAGTACCTGATTATTGCTTGAAACAACAGAAATAAAGATGAAAGAAAATACTTCGTCCTATATTAGATTGGATGGATAAATTTTTATAATTTTAACTTAGGAAAAATTTCAAAGACTTAAGGAAAAAATATAATAGTTATTGTTACATATCTCTATCAGCCCACTCTGTCCCCAATCCTAGATATTCATGCACCACCCTGGTTTGTGTCTCAAATAATTTTTACCAGTTCCACCCCTGATCTCTTATTTTTTTTATCTTGGGTAACATATAAACATTTCAATGTTTTTTTTTGCATCCTTTTCATCCCCCTCCCAGACATGATTATATCCAAATCTCCTAATCACGTGGACTTACCAATGGACCCATTACTTTAAATAATAAACCTACAATCCTAATGATAAAGCTATGGCTTGATTACTTTATGGACACTTCTTTTCCTTTCTTGCATCTTTTTGATTAAAATGTATAAAGCTGATTTATAGGAATATCCTGTTTCTGCAACTGTCTGAAGAAGGAAATCAGGTACCCTAGAAAATTTCGGGGGAAAAAGAAATTTTGCTACCATACTAAAAAATTAAAACTGCACATTACATTCTTACAAAAATAATTTGATCTTCCCTTTTTGTAAAATGGCAAATATAGAGGTAGTAATATGGCGATTAACATATATATAGGTTAACACTGACCTAAGTAAATACTAGTGAGTTGTTAAACTAACACTTCTGTATTTATTGCTCATTTTACTAGAAAGTTCAAGACAGTATTTGAGACATAAATCAGTTTCATTTTGAGATAAACGTTTACAAACTAGGTTTTGTAAGCCTTTGACTTTCCCTTCTCCCATGTTTATCCACATTTTATTTGAGAAATTAAAAATGTCAACACAACATAGCACCCTAAAAGAAAGTTCTCAAGTCATATTAAGTAAATCAAGATTAGACATCTCCTTGCTCACAGAAAGGATATCTTATTCAAGAAAGAGAAACCAAATCATTCTTCCCTATTGAAACATAAGATTTATATAGTGGATTAGCGATCTTTCACGTTAGCTGACTCTCAGCTAATCCCCTGCCCCCAACAAATTCTATTACTATACTATTTATACAAAAAACTCTAGCATTAATTAAAAATAGAACATAGTTGGGGCATCTGGCTGGCTCAGTCGGTAGAGGATGCAACTCTTGATCTCGAAGTTGTGCGTTCAAGCCCCACACTGAGTTTAGAGATTACTTAAATGAATGAATGAATGAATGAATGAATGAATAAATAAATAAGCCCCCAAATTTACAAAAATATATTTAAAAAAATAGAACATGATCATTTAATAGCTATTACTACACATACACTTTAATACAAAGTGTATAAGCCTAAACATAACCAAATGTGTACAACATTTATGAGTTTATTTTTGAGTTTACAATCAATAAGTTTCCATTTGCAAAATATTGCCTATTCTTCATGTTATTATATTGCCCTCCAGCAGTTAGTTCTTATAATTTAAACTATAAAACCATGCCAAGCCCTTCTTGCCATTGCACATACATAATTTTTTTTGCAATATAATATTCATTACGCACCATTTAAACACATGGAGAACTTTATGTGTCCCTGAGATTTATTTCAGAAGTTTTTAACATACATTTTAAATTTTGTTTGAATCAAAACAATTTAAATGTGAGCAGTGAAAACATATTTCGAGAATGGTTAAGCCCTAAAGAATATTTTAGAACCTAACTGCATTGTAGAAACTTTGTGTTTTCAATGAATTTAAATCACTTCCCACTGAAAATAGAAATGATAAACCTCAAGAGAATCTAGCTACGTATTTATACTTGGCATGGTGTTGGTGAGTGGTTTTCAAACCCTTTTTTGCCATCCTCTTTCTGTTTAAACAAAGTTTTTCATGTAAGCCCAATATACAGAACAGTAACCAGAAACTGGTTACTATTCCAGTTGAGGCACATGTGCACAGTTCAGTGTTCCTATCTGTAAACGGGGATTAAAAAAAAAAAAAAAATCACACCTAGAGCATCAAGTAGAGCAGAGGACCGAGAAAGGGAACCAAGTAAGATAAGGTTCATAAACTCCCCCTGAGGTATACAGAGCTGTTTCACTATTAACAGCATTAGGGAACTTGGATAAGCCATGTCTTCTGTGTGTTGTAACCCAGTGTGTGTACAAAAATAGGTTTTTAATGAAAATTTTCATTGAGGTTTATTATGAAGTAGTGTTTTTATTTTTATATCCATAGTTTATCCAAACCCTTAACTTATTGTTAAAACTGTTCTTGCTAAAAAAGAAATGAACAGCGCAAATAAAAATTCAAAATTAAAAAACTAGTATTGAACACATATGAGAATAATGAAAAATATCTACTGGAAACTCAAAACCTACAAGCCTTCAGCTCTTTGTATTTCTGACTTTATAGTTTATGCTTCAGGTTCTTTTCATGGTTTGGAAGAGAGACACATTACAAGGTGGGGTGGGGGGCTGGGGGGGGGAGGTACTGTCCATTAAGAAAGACAGGGATCCCACAGAGATCAAGACAGATTTATAGTAAGATAGGCCCATGCATGTTTAAGCTTCTCCACTGTCTCATATAACTTAAGTTGTTGTTTGAGCTTTAAAATCAATTTCTTCTACTCAATTTGGATGTTAAAAAAAAAAAAATCATATTTCTGAATTAAAGGGTTTTTTTGGTATAATTGTTATTTATCTTAGGTTGTATTTCAAAACTTGAAATCTTATTTCTGAGACATGGAACGGGGGATGGGAGGATGGGGTGAGGAGGGAACAGGATGTGCTTTTTCATTCATTCTGAAAATAAGAACTTAAGCTACAAACATTTGTCTACGGTCCACAGCAAGGCTGGATACACAAAAATACAGATTGTCGGGTTTCTCAGCTGACTTTGCTTTAATAGGATTGGGCGTTGTTCTTGAATAATGAAGCGGGATCTGGGGCCCAATCAGTCCATCCAGAGCAAGCAATGTGGAACGTTTTCACATGACAGGAGAAGAGAATGAGATCCTACTTTTCACATCCCATGTGGATGTAATCAGGGAAATGGGAAAGTCTAGTAGCAGGGACACACAGAATGATTGCCAAGTACCAGTGATAAAAACTTCCAACTGTAGGGACACTAACCCACACAACCACGTACGTGGTTTTCTCCCACCGGGTTCAGCAGCCCTTATGCAGGGTTCAAAGAAGACCAACAGTTGCACTGATTCATGGTGTTCAGAGTGAGTATAACAAAAAGACAAGGGCACTGGGAAGTTAGAGGCTGATAAAACACTGGTGAGTCTGGCAGTAAGTTCTTGTTTTCGAATTTTCCAAAAACTCTTGATGAAGTGTTTTTAAAGCATTTTAAAGCATCTCCCAGTTTGCTGCATTAACATTCTAATTGATTTCAAAATGTAGAGAACCAATGATTTGGTTTGGGTTGGGTTTTCTGATCATAATCCAATCTGCATTGTCAAATGGAAAAACCCAGGAAAATCTAGGACTGGACAATCCTTGTGATGTTAATATGAATTTTAAGCAGATTCAAAGTATTACAAGTCAGCTCTCATGCCTGGGAGTGATATTTATAACCTTCGTGAACAAAAGCGTTAAGTGGAGCCTTGTGGTATTTCTAAATAAGTAAACAGTGTAGTTACCTGTGTTGCAGAAGGTATGACATGCTTACCCAGACCTCTGAGTAAAGTGACAGAATAGTACAAGTAGTGACCGAAATGTTAGGACTTCTGGGGAATAGTAGTAAAAGAGGACTTATATAATCCGATAAATAATCATGTTTAGAGAAAAGAGAAAAAATATAAGACACAGTTTGGCTTCGGAAAGAGAAAAGTCTAACAAACATAATGAACATTAGGCACAGAATTCTACGGAAGCCTGAGTTTTATCTAACCTGTTTCATCACCAAATGGGATATAACTTATCCTCTTTACATCTCTGGGAGCCACTGCAGCTTGTAATGCGTCCTTTAAGCTGAATAAATGGTCAGTGAGTCATTTTAACAATTTATACCCCATAAGAAATTTTATTTGTAATAATTTTACACATTTCTATTAAAATTACAGTAGAACATACTGCAATGTAAATATAAGAAAGATACAGAATAAATGAGTATGCCTGATTGAGGTTCAACATCTGTTTTCAAACAATCAAGAGGCAGTTCTTTCTGTTTACTTCTCTTCCTTTGAAGATCAGATATTCCTTTGACTTTCATTTCCTGACCTGATTTCATCTGTCATTTATCTAACTATTTAAAAAACCCAAGTAAGTTTTCTGATTTCCTTAGTATCAGTCTGAATCACAGCAAAAGAAAACCAGCTGATAGCTAGCTATACTTATTTAGAAAACATCGTTATTTACAAAAGCCCTTCCACTTCTACAAAGAAACAGCCAACTTCACTGGTGCAGAATAAAATAGGTAAAACAAAACTGGGAGCAAGGTGCAGAAAATACCAATAGCAATTAGGATATTTCTATCATTTACTATAGGAATGAGCTGCCATTAACTGAACCATAAAGAGCAAACTCCCAGTGAAATGTGTAGTAAATTTCCAGGATGTAAAAGTAGTCAGTTCAAATACGTGGTGAGTCAAGAATAGCATTACGGTTAAGAACCATGGCTTGGTGCCATTGTCCCAGGGCTCGAATCTTGTGTATATCGCTTACCAGCAGTGTTGATATTAAATAAATTACTGGTTTATTCATCTGTGAAGCAAGGGTAATAATAATACCCACCTCATAGGGTTATGATGAGGATTCAATTAAATAATCCATGTAAAACACGTTCAACACACGATCACATAAAAAGCACTCAAAAGCATGTGCCATTAATAACATTACTATTATCTTCTGGAGTGAAGATTGCATTGCCCTAGATCAAGCAATAGATCAGGATCCACAGAGGAACATTAACAAAGTAAAAATGGACCTCCTGAATGGGATAAACTAACGTGACCAAAGCATTCTCCTTATTTTCATTGTAACTACACATTTCCATGTATCACACAAAAATAACAAACTTGCACAAATATTTAACAAACAAATGCTAATTTAGTTAATTTAGGTTTCAGAATAACATTGTATCTCTTCGAGAGAAAAGCTAACTGATAAAAAAATAGTGTATGAGTAGCAAGAAAAACTTTTTATATAGGTTTCCCATAAACAAGTAAAATAAAACAAATATATCATACAATTTGACAGATGATTATGATCATAAATGGCTATTCTATGTTTTTTTAGAGTCTAAATCTTGAAATGCAAACAAGTTCTAATAGAATTGTCTCTTTCTACGCTTTGTAATTTGTCTTTTCAAACATATTCCCAAGAACAGGACAAATTTCTCTTAAAAAGTACAGCAGAATCTAGCATGGTGCCTTATACTTAGGAAGTTTTCAATAAGCATTTATGATGCAGTTTTGAAATGAGGCAGAAGCAGGTTCAAAGTCCAGCTTTTACCCATACTTGCTGAGTGATGCTGAACAAACTGCTTAACCTCCTTCAATCTTAATCCCCTTATTTGTACCATGAGCACAAAAATACACAAACCACAAGAGTTCTGTGAAAATCAAATAAGAAAGCAATATGCAAAATATGTACACACAGTGCCTAGCACACAGCGCTCATGTCATCCGCAAACAGAGATCATTTTCGTTTTTCCTTTACAGCCTGGATACCTTCGAATAATTTTGCTTACCTAACCGCCCTGGCTATAACCTCTAGCACAATGTTGATGAGAAGTGACAAGAGCATCACAAAGAATGAACTAACTTAAAAATAAACTTATCCAAGGTTGTGCAAGACCCGAACACTGAAAACTACAAAATAGGGTATAATTTAAATAAATGGAAAAATTTCCTGTGTTCCTTATGGACTGGAAGGGTTACAATTTTTGTTAACTCAGGAATACTTCCCAAATTGACCTACAGAGCCAGTGCAAAGCCATTCCAACTGCCTTTTTTGGCAGAGATGGACAAGCTGACCTTAGAATTTATACAGAAATGCAAGGGACTCCAAATAGTGAAATCCAATCTTATAAAAGAGATACAAAGTTGGAGGACTTGTACTTCTTGCTGACAAACTTAATGCAAAGCTACAGTAAACGAGATAGTGTAGTACAGGTGCAAGGACACACATACAAGTCAGTGGAATAAAATTAAGAGTCCAACAAGAGACCAATACATCTACAGTGAAATGATTTTCACAAGGGTGTCAATATCATCCAATGGCGAAAGAAGGTCTTTTCCACAAACTGTGTGGAGGCATTTGGATACTACATACAAAAGCATGAAGTTAAAATCCAATCTCACGATACACAAAAATTAACTCAAACGGGATCAATGACTTAACTGTAAGATAGAAACTATAAAACACTTAAAAGGAATTAGGCAACAGTTCAATTGATAAATATGGACTACATAAAAATTAAAAATTTTTGTGTGTCACAGGACACTATCAAGAAAGTGAAAAGGAAACCCATAAAATAGGAAAAAAATATCTTCAAATCACATATCTAACAAAAATCTAGTATTCAGAATATATAAAGAACTCTTAAAGTGCCTGGATGGCTCAGTTGGTTGAATTCTGACTCTGGATTTCAGCTCTGGATCTCACGGTCATGGGATTGAGCCTTGCGTCGGGCTTCACGCAGAGCATGGAGCTCGCTTGGGATTGATTCTCTCTCTCCCTCTCTCTCTCTGCTCCTCTCCTGAATGACTGCATGCTCTCTCTCTCTCAAAATAAATCAATAAACTTTAAAAATAAAAAATAACTCTGAAAACAACAACAAAAAAGAAATAGTCCAATTAAAAATGGGCGACAGATAAAAACAGACATTTCTCCAAAAAGATGTATAAATGGCCAATAAGCACAAGAAAAGATGCTCGAAATCACTAATCATTAGGGAAAGCGCAAATTCAAACCACAACGAGCTACCACTTCATGCACACTAGGATGGCTATTAGGGGGGATTAAAAAGGAGAATCGCAAGTGCTGGAGAAGATGTGGAGAAACTGGAGCCATCTTATACCACTGGTGGAAATACAAATGGTATAGCCACTGTCAAAAATAGTTTGGCAGTCCCTCAAACAGTCAGAATTAACAGATATCCCAGCAATTCCATGAAATGATGAAAAGATCATTTAATGATATCCATTAAATGTCATACATCCATACAATGTAAAATTATTACACCATAAAAAGAAATACAGTATTGATACACACTACATGGATGAATCTTGAAAGCATTATATTAAGTGAAAGAAGACAAAAAAAAGGCCACATAATGTATGGTTCCATTTATATGAAATGTCCAGAGGAGGCAAATTCATAGAAACAGAAAATAGTTTAACAGTTGTCAGGGGAGGAGGGAAGTAAAAAAATTGGGAATGACGGCTAACAGTTATGGATTTCTTTTGTGGGGGGGGGGGGAATGGAATGTTTTGGAATTAGACAGTGATAATAGCTGCACAACACATGTGAACACACCAAAACCTACTGAACTGTATACATTAAAATAGTGAATTGCATGTTATATGATTTTATCTCAATTTAAAAATTGCAAAAAAAAAAAAAAAACTACTTGAGATTGGATAATTCCTCCCAAAATGCACATATACACATTGATTCTTATTTCTATACTCCTTCAATAATACCCCAAATGTGTCAGTGATCTGGCATTTCTTGAAATCTTTATTCTGACTCTATGCATACTACTGCATACCTCTTCTAACCTCTACCCTTCAAGCATCTTAAGTTGTGTGGCTTGAAGAAACACTGTTTTCAAACTTACACCTGTATATATACACCTGTATACATACACCTGTATCTATATGTATCTCTCTATCCATCTAGATCTATGTCTATTGATATTAATAAAGATACAGATAGATAAAAAATAGATGGAAGGAAAGAAAGATGATAGATAGGCACATATAAGAAATACAGTAAGAAATATTTTACTAATATGAAACTACTTGCTGTTTCACAGACTCCTTCAGAAATAGTGATTCACTTGTTCAAAATTATACCATTATGTGTATTAAATAATTTCCTCAGTACGAGAGCATTTGCTATAAATAAAGTTATTTACTTATTTATTTTTATGTCTCAACTTTTTTTCATTTATATTCTGTATCAACAATGGTATTCTATCAATGAGAACTTACCCTAAGCATGGGGCCATTTTGAAACACGTGTGGCTCATCACAAACCACACAGTATTCATTCAATACAGGGATCCGCTGCTCAGCAAACTCAATTGTCTGGATAAAACAATAAAGAGAAATAATGAAGTCAAGTTCATAAATAATTTGGAAACCCATCAAAAGCTAAAATATTTCTGCAATGGATGGCTTGGCTCCTACCTGCACTAGGAAGCCGCGATCTCGTATTGGAATGCATTTGGCACCATTTGGCTATAAAAAGAAAAGTAAAAGAAGAAAATAATTCTTTAACTTGGAACATATATAAATTACGCCTTTGACTTTTTGCAACAGTGAATACAAGTGTTATCTAAGATCACCTGTTACAGGAATTAAATCAGTGATTACGACATCAAGACTTTAGGATTTCTTTATTATAATATACTTTCTGCCATTACTACTGCAAGTCTTGTCTAAGCCAAATGAATAGTATTCTTAATTTCTGATCTCTAGTAAAAATGGTATTTTTAAATGTACACAAAAGCTCGTTTCCTCTGGTACTCATCGTCAAATGCTCCCACCTCCTCATTTAGACTACTTTAAGCTCATTTTACAATGAGAATTATTCTTCCAAGGAAAAATTAGACAGTTGCTGAAGGGGTACAACATTAAACTATTGTACTGTATTAGGCTTAATCATACAGGAAGACAGGAAGACATTTTCTTTTACAGAATATGTGAAATTCTCTTTCTTAGGTGAAACTACCATGGGAAGAAACTTCCTAGTATGCACCACTCTGACATTATTTTCTATATGCCCTTACTGTCTACTTCTGTTAAGAAATGGGCTTTTAAGGATGTCCACCTAAAATTATCAGCATACTTAAATACATTTTCTTAACACAAATATAATTTTACGGTATCATTTACAATGTAATTTTAGAAATAAATCTATATGAGAGCAGCACAACTTTCTGAAAACGTATCTTATTTGTTTTCAATTTCATCTATGGCTAGCTGTATCCATATTAATGGTTAAGAGTTAGATATACCCTTGCCCCAACATACACACATGTTTACTAAAAGAAAACATTTTTAATCAACTATGTTATGTAATTAATATACATAAAATAGGTTTGTTTCTTTATCTGAAATCAGCTGTAATGTTGATCACTCTAGAGGTAAATTTCGTGTAAGACTGACTCCCAATAAATTCCACACCAAAGGGCTTAAGTGTTAATACAGTTACCTTCTGGCCCCATCTCCCCCAGAAAAACTTCAGGATAAAGTGACTTCAGTTTTATAAAGCAGACACTGAGAGCAGCTTTAAGTGAAGCTCTGGGATACGGATGCAAGTGTTTCTTTTCTTTAGAAGTTACGATTCACAGGTGAAGTTTTCCTAATATATATATTTATATCCCTATAATATTTATATATATGCAAATTTACTTATATACAAATAATTTAAATATAAATATATTATATACTATTATATATTATATAATTATATAATATGTTATATATTATATATAACAGGAAGGACACTACTCTGAATTTAATTATTAGTCAAACTCTGTCCTCCATCACTTATGTAAGAAAACGAGAGAACAGATAAACCTACTTGATAAAACATAAAAATGCTATGTTTGCTTAAAAGGATAGGCTTTGTGGATCCAACGGGCTTCCTTCCATTTTTAGCAGCATTCATGACCATAATAGGAATTTGGACTAGACCTTAAATCAACAGCTACATTTATTTTTTCAGAATCAAAATGGAACATTCCAGCACCAGTTGCACGTGTCTGGTATGCCAAATGATTTCCAAAAAGCAAAAGGAGGAAATTAAAAAAAAAAAAAAAAAAGAACGACAAAACATCTTCTTTCCTCTACCAGATCTTACAAAAACAAAAATCTCTCCTGCACCCTAGCTAACGTTTACGAACTCAAGATGAAAGTATTTACGCACAGCAGGCTGGGAAGATGACGACGAAGAGGGTGTTAAGATACCAATAAGCCCTGAGGTAAGAGAGAGCCTCCTGCCCTCTGCGTTAGGTTCCTTGAAAAGCTCCGTCTTGGATGACTTGGGAGCGCTGGAGTAAGACTTGCTGAGCAATTTGTGGTTTTTCAGTCCGTACAACTCTTCCATTCTGAGATTACTGGAGTAAGACCTGCTCAACAGTTTGTGGGGCTTCAGGTTGGCGTTGTGCTCACATCGCGGATCTCCAGAACAAGACCGAGTCAACAGTTTATGCGACTTCAGCGCCAGGCAGTCCTCTTGCTTGCCAGCTGCAGGGCAGGGCCGGTTCAAGAGTTTGTGCGACTTAATTGTCGTCACCGCCTGCTCAGCCCTGGGGTCGCTGGACAGGGAGCGACCAAAGGTCCTGTGCGACTTGCTGGAGCACACGTCGTCAGCCTTGACGGTACTGGAACAAGTCCTCCGCAGCAGCTTATGTGTTTTGGAGATTCCATCTTGCTCAGATTTCAGCTTGGATTTGCTTTTACCACAACCAGGGGGAGGATAACTTGGCGACCTTCAAAATTGAACAACAATTAGTACAGGGCAAATCACGAGTAAAACACACCATGGAAAAGACCTGTGAGGCTTTATCACCTCAACTCTGCTACAAACACCGCCTTGCTTTAAATACAGCCCATCCAGCTCAAACTGAAATCAACAGTATGCGTAGAGGGATCACATGGACTGAACTGAATTATATTTTTTCCTGGAAAGCAAAGCAAGATTATCAGGGTTTTTTTTCCCCCTCCTATCTATCTCAGAGCTCTATACAGAAGCAATTTTGGTACAGAAAACTCTATGTGACTAGAAAACGAAGAATGCCATTTTAGTATATTTAACTCACGTTAAGAGAACAAAAACTCTAAATGTAGAAATGAATATATGTTTTTGATGGAATGGATGTAACAGTCTGTTCTCTGAAGTCACACAGAAAATAAACAGACGCCACAGCTATACAAAGAATGCTTGAAGTACAATAATCATGGAGCATCACACGCCCAGAATTCAGTTAAGACCATGGTGAAGTCATCTGTTACCTACCTGCGCAAGGTAGTAAATAAATGCAGGGGGGACTTCACCTTCTTGTCAGACAGCTTCTTACTGTGCAGGCAATTGGATTTTTCTTTGCTCTGTTTCCACTGCTGTGTAACAAATGTCTGCATGATTCTGTCAATCCAAAGTAAGTCTGTTATCACAGTTCCAAGGTGATTTAATACGAGATTTCTGTATTACGTACAGCATGTATTTCTCAAAGGAAAATAAATGCACAGTAATTGGTGAGATTCTAATTTAGAATCATACAAGATGTCTCCAAATGTAGGAAAGCATTATACAGAAAATTTCTATGATTTGACTGCCATTTTGGTTAATAACTCATTAATTACTGTGATAGGATTAATAACATAAATGATAAAAGGATGTTCTTTTAAAGAAATTTAGGGGTTCCTGGACGGCTCGGTCGGGTAAGCATCCAATTCTTGATTTTGGCCCAGGTCATGATCTCGTGATTCATGGGATCAAGCCCCGCATCAGACTCTGCACTGTGAGTGCAGAGCTTGCTTGGGATTCTCTCTCTCCCTCTCTCTCTCTGCCCTTCCCTCTATCTCTCTCTCAAAAAGAGAGAGAGAGAGAGAGAGAGAGAGAGGGAGAGAGAGAGAGAGAGAGAGAGAGAGAGAGAGAGAGATTTAGAATGCCAGCCTTTAGGACCAACTTTAGCCGAAGTTCTTCAGCCAAAAAAAATTCACAATTCTTTTGTTGGTGCCAGAAACACAGTCTTAAAAAAAATGTTTGATAGTAATTATGCTTTTATCTATTAAGATACAAGTAAAGTCCATTTCTTTTCACTTGATTTGCTTATGCAATTTTGCTTATGTATACAATAAGCAATTTTCTTCATAAAAAGGGAAATAAAATGAAACTGCAAAAACCATAAGTAAAAATAAACCATGCAAAACTGACTCTATGGAGAAATACATAATCAGCAAATCTTATCTTTCAGCACAGCCCATTCACCTTTAAATACAGTGTGGTGTAAAAAAAAATGTGTGTGTCTCTAAAAGCTTTTAGTTACTATCATAAAGCAGGAATTTGCTAACTCTGATCTCAGTATTTTCTAAGTTGAGACCACCGCACATCACTGTTTTATGGCAAAGAATTCTGGAACGTCCATTGTGGACGTGGACACAGCACTGTTTTCTGAGGCTCCCAGGCTGCGACAACTTCTCGGTATCTCACCTTTCAGGTGGAAACGGTGGAGGGTCCCTTAAGGCTGATACTAAAGTAGACATAATATTTTAAACATTATGTATACAATAAGCATTTTGATTTTCTTTCAAAAGTCAATTCAGTATTGCCTACTTTTCATGTTCCTCTCAGCTCTCAGGGTTTTTTTATTATTATTATTATTTACTTATTTATTTTTTTTTAGTGTTTTTTTTTTTTTTTTTTTTTACGTTTATTTATTTTTGGGACAGAGAGAGACAGAGCATGAACGGGGGAGGGGCAGAGAGAGAGGGAGAAACAGAATCCGAAACAGGCTCCAGGCTCCGAGCCATCAGCCCAGAGCCCGACGCGGGGCTCGAACTCACGGACCGCGAGATCGTGACCTGGCTGAAGTCGGACGCTCAACCGACTGCGCCACCCAGGTGCCCCAAGTGTTTCTTTATTTTCAAGAGACAGAGTATGAGTGGGAAAGGGGCAGAGATCTCGAGAGGGAGATGCAGAATCCAAAGCAGGCTCCAGGCCCTGAGCTGTCAGCACAGAGCCTGACACGGGGCTCGAACTCACAAACCCTGAGATCATGACCTGAGCCGAAGTTGGACGCTTAACCGACTGAGCCACCCAGGCGCCCCTCCTCTCAGTTATTTCTAACACAGATTGCTTTTGGAGCAAAAAATGGTACCAATATTTACCATTTATAATATATCAAGGAGTAATTTATACACAGATTATTTTTCTCTTTTAACTCTTAACACCCCCAGACAGTAGCTACTATTCACAAATAAGCCTAATGGTTGAAATCTGCCCAATTTCACCTGGTTAATGAGTGGCAGAGCTGATCCAATATGGACTGACCCATGTTAGCAACTCACTCAAAAGGGACAGGTGTGACCCTTAGCACTAAGACAATTTCTCAAGACCCTTCGGGTTTTATCAAATTAACTCAGATCATCAGAATGTATAACCTCAGACTTCCTACACCGATCTTTAGAAGAAACAGCCATTATGGAATAAGTTGGGGTCTTCCTAAGCCACAGAGGTGGTGAGGAAGAAGGGGACAGAACTGCAGTCAATGATGCAGGATTCCAAATTTGCAGTAAATTCACCTTAGAGTTCAGACCAATGGAAATCTTTATTTTGCACTTAATTTTTGAAGTTTTTTTTCACTCAAGATTTCAGCAAGATTTAAATGTAATAGTAATATTAGGGTCTTCGGTTTTCCCTGTACCTAACCTGCAATCCCCAGTGACCCCACCCTCTGTACCAGAGAGATTCAGATTCTTTTCCTCGTATGGGAAATTGCCATTCCCTAAGAAACCTAGTCCATGTTTCTCTTTTACTTGATAGACTAACTGGAACAAAAATATAACAAGTCAGTAGCTAAAGTTCCAATTTTCACATTACATTAGCATTTCTAAAGTGTGACTTCAACATTTAAAACGAGTTAGTTCTTAAACTTGGACACCCAGATCCCTAGATGCTCTTGGATTCAAAAGGCGGGAATTAACTCTTCTACAGGAAAGTTAATGCTGTGTTTAAAGTTAATGGTAGTGCAAAATGTACGCATGAGCACGTCTGGTGTAAGGACCACCTCCGCATAATGGACAGCCGCCATGAGATTTTAGTCCTGGCACTGGTGTTTGTATTTACTATTATGCTGGCACCACGGAGAGCTGCTACAGTTGCCACTGGCTGATAATAAAAGACCAAAAGACTTCAAAGCTCAATTACACCAGATGATGTCATAGTCAGCTACATCAACAAAAGTTCCAAGGTAGTTCAAATAGAGCATAGAGAGTGCAAAAGGGCAACACTGTTGCTTTCTTCGTGCTGATTCAAAAGGAATAGGCACTCAAGGAGCCCACACTACATGCAGACGGTGGTGGTGAGAACAACTTCGGCAAAACAGTATCATGCATCAGATTAAATTAACGTACTGATTTTACAATCCAAATCTGAGCACTTTATTTTGATTTGCACCTCAGTTATAAATTGAATTTGGTTTACGGATGAACATAAGGGAAGGGAAGCAAAAAGAATATAAAAACGGGGAGGGTGACAAAAACACAAGAGACTCTTAAATATGGAGAACAAACAGAGGGTTACTGGAGGGTTTGTGAGGGGGGGGGGAGATGGGCTAAATGGGTAAGGGGCATTAAGGAATCGACTCCTGAAATCATTGTTGCACTATATGCTAACTAACTTGGATGTAAATTTAAAAAATAAATTAAATAAAAATTAAAAAAAAAATGAATTTTGTTTTAAGTGAAAACTCAACATATGAAGAATCTGAACCTAATTTTATGTTTGTATGTATTTAAATTTAAAGATTTGCAACACTTTTTTTCCTTTTAAAAACAACTTAAGTTTGATCAATGGAAATTCAGTATAAAGTCATACACAGTTTAAAATCATTTCCATGGTCTCTGTTACACTTAGTCTTTGCATGATAGAGATTCTAATGAGGCTGATCACTATACTATATCTCTTAGATATAGTGTAGTATATCTGTTAGATATAGTATAGTATCAGAGCAGAGCCTGATACTGGGTTTGATCCCATGACCCTAGGATCAAAACCTGAGCTGAAATCAAGAGTCAGAAGATCAGCCAACTGAGCCACCCAAGCGCCCCTCTTCCAGGGGCCCCTCTTTTAATGCCTTCACATTCTCCCTATATTCATTCTGTGCTGAAAATATATCCCAAGTCTAATATAAAGCGAAGGGACAGCTACGAATATATGAAAACCAGATTAGTGGATGGGTCAAAAATACGGATCCGATGTCAAACTCTGACTCTACTGCTGTGACACAAGTACCTTGCTTAATCTCTCTGGGTCTCGGTTTCATTATCTAGGAAGTGTGGATAGTGACAGTACCTGCTGGACAGGGGTGTGGTGAAGATCAAGTGAGTTAATGTAGGTAAAGTACTTACTACAGTGCCTGACATACATTAAGCATTGCATTAACATTGCTGCTGCAATTGTTAAGCTGGTCTAGTTGCCAGAAACAAACCAGATAAAGAATCACAGAAAAAGTTTGGTGTGTTCCTTATCTGCCGAGAACAAACCAGAGCAATAATGAGAAAGGGGCTAGATTTTGAATCTGCCTTCCTAACTTGCTATATGTTTCTGGAAAACATATTTCAGTTTCCTCTTTTACTTTATGGTGAAGATGAGTTCAGATGTTTTGAAATCATGTAATTTTAGACGAGAAGGGATCACAGTCAAACTCAGTTATTTACAATGAAGGAAAAGTACGTTAGATTAAAATTTATCAGGAATCATTAAAAAAAAGTTCTAGTCCATATACTAAACTGTCCATACAACTAAAATTTATCCACAGAGTAACCTTTTTTAAAATGTTAACCACTTAGATGGAAATATTAATAAAATGTTACATATTCTACAAAGTGATTAAACAGCAAACATAGAACATAGCTGTCCTTAACTTTTCAGAGTTGGAATTTACACATCACTTCTTTTTCTGAGCCCAAACGATATACTCAGACATCATTAAGGGGCAGAAAGTTATATATTCTGCATTTTTATAATTCTTGTCTTATTTGGATCAACATTTCACTAAAAAAAAAAAAAAAAGGTTAGGTGCATAACAAAAGTGCATAAAGTTAAGAACATGGACTTTGGATAATCAGGTGTCAATACAGGTTCATCAGCTGTAACACACGTATCACTCCACTAGGACACCCTGATAGCAGAAAGGCTATGCACCTGTGGGGGCAGGATGCATATGGAAAATCTCTGTATCTTGTCCTCAGTTTTGGTGTGAACCTAAAACTGCTCTATGAAAATAAATTCATCAAAATAGAAAAAAAAATTAACAACAGGAAGAAAATTGGGTGAGAGGGAAGAAAATCAGAGGAGGGGGAATAAAATTATGTGCCAACTTGGATGGCGTAACACAGGGGCAGGCTCCATGTTCATTAGCTCCAAGACCTGTAGGATACTGGCTCAACACAGAAAACAAAATCTAACTGAAAAAAACAAAACCAGTTCCACTGGAAAAGCATACCTCATCCCCGTCCAGGAAACTGACAAAATTCCTCAGTCTTATATTTCTTTTTATAAGGACTCAAAAGTCCTTATAGAGATCACATTCTATGTGCTAACCGTATGTTGTAAGTTGAATTTAGTTTTAGAGATGTACGATTCAAAATGTTAAGGGTTTATTATCCAATTTTTATATGATCATATTTAAACCTAACAGTAGGAATCTGCAAGAATTTGCAAGAATACTCCCTTATCTTAATTTCCTTTCACATGTAACCCACACATAACTCACATTTGAGCAATGTAAACTCATAAAAACTTAGACGATTCTAGAGCTCTATAATATGTACAACCCTTAATACCTACCCCACATAAGCTTCCTTTTACATCTGTAATGGTCAGGTAAAATGACCACAATAAATTCCCTATTTAGTCAATGAAATAAAGTTTTTGAAAGTACTTTCTCTTGGAACATTGCTCAATTAAAATCCATTAAAATATAGATGAACACGTCAACTGCATCATTATGGAGGGTGTGAACCATGTGTTTAAACATAACAATAATCTAATGATCTCTCTTAATATAAATTGAGGTAAAATTTGTATATTCAGAAGAATAAATAATCCTTTGGGAATTCTCCAGTAATACAAATTCTTAAAGCTGACGTATAGGATAGGATTTAACAAATTTGTATTGTGACTACATGCTAGTATGTTTTAAAAGTCAGTTTGACTGGATAATTTTGTTTATACACTATAAATTCATTGCTTTAGTCAAGGTCCAAAGAGAAACTAAAGGGTTTATTTAAAGATGGAATGTTTCAAGAATGTAGGTATAGGAACTAAGGACAGTACAATAGCCCAGGGCAGGTGGCTACTAATTGTTCCCACCTCTAGGCCCCAGGAGCAAGCACGGGGAACTAGTAATAGAATCCAGTAAGACAGAGAGTCAGTCATGCAAAGGCTGTGGCCTAGAGTAGAAAAGAAAGCTTCAGTTGAAGGACTAGTCAACTCAAGGGGACCTCTTAGGGTGGAAACCAAAGGCAATAAATACTTCCTTCTTATACTTGCTTCCTCCTCTATTGGTCACATTTGAGACACAGCAACACATTAGAACCTGCACCCCCACAGATCAGCCTCCACAGGAGAGGGCAGGGTGTTGGAGGGCGAAGAGTGGACCTGGGTGGGCAAACAGAAGGAATGCAGCCTTGTTCTAAAGGTGAGCTCTGCCAGCTAAATTATTGAAGCAGCTCTTGGTAATGAAGGCACTCACTTCAAAAAGCTCTTATAAATAAGAATGGGGGGAGAGGGTGGAGCAAAATAGAAATTTATTTTTTATTCTTGGGAAACTTACTTTTTTAGCTGATGTCCCAATCCAAATCGCTCTTTTGTAGAAATCTGAAAGACATCAACAGTGGGCACTGCAAAGGAAAAAATAATCAGTCAAAATGTTGAGTTAAAACTGAACTGGGGCGCCTGGGTGGCGCAGTCGGTTAAGCGTCCGACTTCAGCCAGGTCACGATCTTGCGGTCTGCGAGTTCGAGCCCCGCGTCAGGCTCTGGGCTGATGGCTCGGAGCCTGGAGCCTGTTTCCGATTCTGTGTCTCCCTCTCTCTCTGCCCCTCCCCCATTCATGCTCTGTCTCTCTCTGTCCCAAAAATAAATAAACGTTGAAAAAAAAATTTAAATATAAAAAAAAAAACTGAACCATCAGCCAGGAATGACTGCAAAGTAATATATATGATAAACTATAGTATGTACACAAACATATGTTTATATATTATATAATACACAATACATAGTGATATACACATACATATTTAAAAATAGCATACACACACTCCTACATACATTGCTATTTATTTTGGAGATCATTCATGGTCATTACATATCATGTACTAATACATAATATATGTGTATATAAATGTATAATATGTATAATGATGAAGAATGGCCAAAAAAATACAGCAGTGTAAATGGCAATGTGTAGGATAGTTTGTACATGATTCTTTAAGTGGAGGAGAGACATATTTATACATACACAACCTTTTTTTGTCTCTACAATAAAACAATGTATGACGAGGCATAGGAGACTTTCTTTTCACTGGGTAGCCTGTCATGTGCTTCATATTTTTACCAGGTATATGCATTTCTGTAAGCTAGTAACTATGATGTTTGTGAATTTAATAAACTGTCAAAAAAAAGACACTCACCATTCATTATTCACAGGTTTTAAAGAATATCTGAGTGTCCACTCTGCCAATCACTATAGATAGAATGGTAAAAAAACAAAAACAAACAAAACAAACAAACAAAAAAACACGCACACAAGTCTCCTTGCCCCATGAAGCCTTGGTGCAGTGTAAGGAGACAGACAAAAGCTAGATAGACGGAATGCCCCATGGTGGTAAAGGTTCTGGAGGAAAAGAAAAAAGGGAAAGGGTCTTGGAGTAAAGGTTGTATGGACATAGTAGGTTCCAACACTAGATAGGATGAAGTGTCCTAGCCAGAGGAAATCACCAGGGCACTGTCCCTGAGAAAGAAATGTACTTCAATATTCTAGGAACAGCAAGGAGACCAGTGGAGCCAGAGAGAAGTAAACAAGGTACCACATTAGGAGAGGGGATCTGAGAAGGACTGTGGGTTGGCAGTGTAGGATCTTTGTAAAGAACACAGTACAAGTAGCAAGATCGCTCAGGAACTTATCAGAGTAATTGACAAGAGATGCTGTGGTTTGGATCAGTGGAGGTGGTGAACTGTCTTGTTAAAAGGACATTCACAGACTATGCATGTTTGACAGTGTAAACCAAACTGGTATCCCCAATTGCTTCACCCCCGTGTTGGCTGTTATTCTGGGACACAAACAGTCTACTGATCAAAGAAAACTGGTGTTAGTATCATCTATCAGTTCCCTTCCTGAAAGCATTCTAATCCTTATATATAGAGTGAGGAACAGAGTGGACACTCTAATCCCCCCTGTTCCAAACCCAGGACTACAGAAATTCAACAATGAATAAAAAATCCTAACATCTTGAAAGTTTGGTGGAATTATTTTTTTAAGAGAAAGATAACAAAATTGGAACATGCTGTGCTCTCTCTTAAAAGATTTAAGAAGGGGGGGGGGCGCGTGGGTGGCTCAGTCGGTTGAGTGTCCAACTTCGGCTCAGGTCATGATCTCACAGTCTGTGAGTTTGAGCCCCGCGTCGGGCTCTGTGCCGACAGCTCAGAGCCTGGAGCCTGGAGCCGGCTTTGGATTCTGTCTCCCTCTCTCTCTGACCCTCCCCCGCTCATGCTCTGTCTCCCTCTGTCTCAAAAATATATAAACATTAAAAAAATTTATAAAAAAATATTTAAGAAGGCACAATCTCTTCACAGGCAGATGAAAAAAGTGGGGAGATGGAGGCAGACAAACAAAAGGGACCTGGTTAAAACTAAAATGTAGAAAAATCTAAAATGCACTAGAAGAACTGAAATAATCACTGGAAGAAATTGTGTAAGATACACAGATAGAGAAAAGAGAGATGATAGATACAAACGTTCATCCAGAATATATAAATTAATCCTACAAACTAATGACACAAAGACCCAAACTTATTCATACCATGAACGCTTGGAAAATAAGCGTCAACATTTTACCAAAATGATAAATCTTATAGGGAAATGTAAGTTACAAACATTGGCTCAATTGATATAAAATCTGAATGACCCAAATTTTAGAATATACTGGGGCGCCTGGGTGGCGCAGTCGGTTAGGCGTCCAACTTCAGCCAGGTCACGATCTCGCGGTCCCTGGGTTCGAGCCCCGCGTCGGGCTCTGAGCTGATGGCTGGGAGCCTGGAGCCTGTTTCCGATTCTGTGTCTCCCTCTCTCTCTGCCCCTCCCCCGTTCATGCTCTGTCTCTCTCTGTCCCAAAAATAAATAAAAAACGTTGAAAAAAAAATTTAGAATATACTGAAAGAGAGAGTAACAACAGGATGTTACTTCCAAAAATGTTCCGAGATTCAAGTGATAAAACTTACATTACTATTACAATTAATTGCATTTAATGTGTTCAGTAGGTGTTAATAAACCGTGAAACTAGATGTGGAGTGGATTGGGATGCTGTACTACCTTCGCAATTTTTTGGTAAATCTAAAATTGTTTTTAGATTAATATTTATAAAAAATTTTAAATAGCCTTCTGATAACTAAAAGTGGAATATAAAAGTCCCATTAAGCCAACAATTAGCAAACAAGTACTCATGATTAAATTTAGCTAAAATTAGTGACCTCAGGCAGAAAAAAAAAAAAAAAAACAAAAAGCACACAACTATACTGATATATAAAACTAAACAACAAACAAATCTTCCTTTAACGGAAAAGTAAATATTACATTGGAAAGGCAGTAAGTGAGGGCTGCTTAAGATATTTGGAAATTATTCTAATGCTCTCATCATGTAAACATAGAGGTACTATTGATGAGATGATGTGCACAGAAAAACAGTTTTAATAATGTTGGCTGTTTATCACTTTAACCTAAAAGCAGTCTTGTGCTTCAGATCAGAAACTAGACTTAGACACTAATAACTGTGAAGAAAATACATAATATAAGAATTATAACACTCACGTCTTTTTATTTCAAGTGTATTTCTTCATGTACAATGAAAATAATCCTTATCCTTAATATTAGAGTGGATTAGGAGGTGTAAGAACAGATATACTGTCAGATTAGCCCTGGCCAAATATTACAGCTCAAGTAAGTATTATTCATACATTTCCAAAACCTAGGAATAAATGCTTTCAAAAAGAACTGTTAACTAGGTCAGTCTACATGTTGGATTAGTCATAAAACTTGCTTGAGGTAAGTTAAGACTGAAGTGTACCAATCAAAAAGAAATACATAAAAGATACCATTAAGGAAAAAAAGAAAAAATAGCCCAATAAGTACACATAACAAAACACAAACTTAACACCAAAACCGGTGTCTTACAAACGAACAAAATTAAAACACTTCAGACACAAACTGGCAGAGGTCTCTGAAGTATTTTTACCTCTTTTAGGGCAACTATTATGACCCCATCAACTTCTACCAGGTCAAATTTGTCTTGTTCACAAACCAGAGAGTCATTCTCAGGTATGAAAAAAGGAAGCATCACCCTCATGTCTCTTTGGTTTACAAACTATTAAATAGGCAAATCAACTGACAAAAATGAAAAAAGGAAGACTAAATTATAGATGAGTTGTAATACCAAAGAATGGGTACTGAACAATAAAATCATCTAAATAGGAATTAGAATATAATTGTTAGAACATTTATAAAACCATGCAAACATAACAAATTTTTAAAGAGATACTGAGAAGGAAAAATCTCTGCCTAAAATTCAAGATTATATTCAAAAATTGAGTAACACTGGTAAGATTACATAAAAGTATGCCACATTTTCATCTCACACAGACGGAATAGGGTGAGCAGAGATGAACTGACCCAATTTTGTTTCTAACTCTGATAATTAAAAAAAAAAAAGGTCAGACATGAGAGTTTCTTTTTATTCTAATCACCATCAGAATAAAATCAAGTGGCCATGTATCAAATCCCTAAAGAAAGAAAAAACAGCCATACAGCAGAGTATCTAGGAAAACCGCAAAAACACATACACCTGGAAGGTGGAATATTATGCAGAGATTAAAATTATTCTATCTTAGAAATTCAATGAGTTGAAGACAGTTTCATGACACTACATTAAGGTGCGTAATTCTACAATTCAATGTTAACTTTATGAAAACAAACCATGTGTGCACGGAAAAGAGAAACACCAAACTATTTACAGTGTTCTCAGTATAGAGGAATTATGAGTAATTCCTTTTCTTCCTTATTACATTTTTATACATTTTTAAATAATCACAATAAAAATATGTAACATCTATTTGTCTTTGCCTGGTGTTAAATCATGTCGTGTTACTTACATGAAGCGTTGGCTACTGAAGTAGAAATCATTGTCTCATTATGCAAAAATAGAAAAGAACTGACTCAACAGAAACTTTTTCAAAATGAGAGACCTTCCTGTATATTCATCAACTTGAAAGGTCAGATATTTTTCTTATGTAAGAACTAACAGTAGATATAAGTTCTTTAATACGCCTAAGGAAAACGTGCCAACATCACAGTAAAGTACACGTGAAGATGGCCATGACTTTTAAGAAGTGATTCTAGGTGCGTTTTCAACTGCTTTGATCAATACAATCCAGTGGAAGATTCACTGTGCTTCCTTCCAGGTAACATCTGCATCCTGTCTCTGGGAACACTTGCTTTTGGACAATGGCCAGTCATCATGCTACAAGAAGCCTAAACCACATGAAGAGGCCATGTGGATGCAAGGTCAACACTCAAGTCAAGAGGCCCCAGCTGATATCCAAGATGATACATGCATCAATTACTAGATATCTCAAAGTCCAGCATCTTGGGCATCCAACCCAGCAGAGCCTTTCAACGGACATACGCTCCACCCACCATCTGACTTCAAAAGCATGGGGGACTCCAGTTGAGTTCAAACAACAGAGAGAGACAGTAAATTGTTTTAAGCCACTAAGTTTTGGGGTGGTTTGTTGTGCGGCAGTATATAACTGGAAGACACGAGTAGATACAGTGTATGTGTGTGTATGCATGTGTAGACACGTGCACACCCATCTGAATACATGCACAGGCATGTGTATTTGCATGGGAAATATATCTTAATCTAGTAAGTCTTGTCAAGATTTAATAACAGCATCCTTTGTTGTAAATAGTTATCACCTGAGAAAGAACGAAATCATCCCTTAAGACAGTGGAAAACAGAGGCGCCTGGGTGGTTAGGTGTCCGACTTCAGATCAAGTCATGATCTCACGGTTCATGGGTTCAAGCCCCATGGTGGGCTCTGTGCTGACAGCTCAGAGGTTAGAGGCTGCTTCTGATTCTGTGTGTGTGTGTGTGTGTGTGTTTGTGTCTGCCCATCCCCTGCTCATGCTTGGGCTCTCTCTCTCTCTCTCTCTCTCTCTCAAAAATAAACATTAAAAAAATTTTAAAAAAGATAATGGAAAACAAAAATATTACTAAGATCTCTATTTTCAAAAATAGAAGTAGGTTATATTTATAGTTACACTAAATTCATCAGTAATCAGAGGTGGGATAAGTAAACATTAAAATTAAATCTCAGAATCAGGGGCAAAAATAATTAAATCTAAGGGCAATCCAAAATATACTTACTGAGCTTGTATGCAAAGTTCTCTTTTAGGTTTTACTGTGTTTGTTTCACAGCAATTTGTCAACTTCTGAAATCTAAAACTAAAACGTTACATGTTTCTGTTTCCATTAAATTACAAAAGCAATAAACCACCTTTGTCAGGATGCAAGTATACTTAAATACCATTATCAAGATAGCTGCCAATTATGTTCATAATTACCAGATGAACATTTTGCTTAATGCACAATTAATTCATATTTAAAATAATACATAGAAGGAAAACTAACCTGGACCATTTAAATACTGTGTAAGTGAACAGTGTAGTCGGACAATTATAGGTTCTGTTCGAATTACTTCCCAAGCCACAGCAATCTCCTCCTGTGAAAACATGTCAAAAGATGAATTAGTCATCTTTTAAAATTCTTAATTGTTTTCCCAAAATGAAAAAAAATTTTTGATTTATTTTGAAGAAATACATAAATCTTAAGGCTCACAAATTACCTCAAAACCTATTGGTTTGGAAAAGAAAAAGTATTCTTAATTTTTGCCTCCTACATTTGAAAATTAAAGTGAAAATTTAAGATATAATGAAATATTATAATAAGAGCCCATAAGTTTCAGAATATATTAAAAGAAACAATGAAATATATATGTATGTATTTATATCTATATATAAAACATATTTATTTATTTATTGATTGATTGATTTATTGATTTATGTGTATGCCAAATCTGTTTCTTCAGCCATAGTATTTCTTTATAATCACTTTAACAAAATCAGTATGTAACTAATAAGAGAAACAAATATTAAATTTCTTCCGACAGTAAAAATAAGTGTTTAAATGTACCAATCATATTGTATAAAGTGATACTTACGTCAAGAAAGCTAACATCAATATGCAGGTCAATATCTACATCATCAATGGCTCCATATTCCCTGAAAGCAAAGATTCACACTAATTTTTACCTTGTCCTTAAAAGATAATGTGTGCAAGGTTAAGTCAAAAATTCAATTAAGAACTCATATCCTTCATCTCTGCCAACAGCTCAGAAGTGACCGGGGACATGAATTAACTAACTCCATGGAGTGGGACTGCTGTCTTCTGAGACTATTTATACCATCTAGACATCTTTCTATTTATATGTACAAACACTTGCATACATAAATTCAAGACTTGTTTGCTTCGTAAGTTCAAACATCCCCATTTCTCTGTGGCAAATTAAGCAATCTTCTCATATGACCACTTGGTTTTCATTGTGCTCTCTGAAGAGCTGCTTCGAAGGCACTTCAAAAAGGAGTTTCTGAAGGGGTGGGGAAATAATTTACTGTCACAACAGCGTGTCCACAATTTTTTTCTTCCATGCTAAACATCAGTGGTTCTGAAACGGACCCAGGTGTTCTGCCACTTAAATGTCATTACGTTCTGACAGGCAGCTCTAAAAGTCTGATACATCAAAATGAAAGCAAGTAACAATAGTATGTGCCACATGAAGACGTTCTGAAAACTACCTTTTCTCCAGCCCAGGTAGTGCGGAAACCAGCAGAGTTTTTTAAAGTTAATTAAAGAATATAAAAAACAACAGCTTTTCCATATTCTCTCTATACACGTATCTGTATTTTTTATATTTTTACAAAATTACAAAGTCACAAAGGTTATACACAGTGCGGGATAGAATTATACAGATAACTGAAATGATAAACATTAAGCACTTATGTGCCAGAAATTAACCTAAGGATTTTACCTACATGTGATCATAGCGCACTATAGATACTACCTACCACCTCTAACTCCTATATGCATTAACTGAGTCCCTAACTTACCCATCATCACTTTGTAGATAGCCGAGGTTTAAACACATATATTCTATTTATTTATGCAGGTGATCAATCAGTTCAATATTCAATACACTATCACTCTGTTGGAAACCAAGTCAATTATTAATGGATGTTCTCATTAGGTCCTCAAAGCCTTATGACAAGGATACGATTATTATCCTCATTGGTAAATGAAGAAATTGAGGTTTAGAGTCTTGAAATCAGATACCAAGGAGCAGATAAGGAGTCAGTGGGAAAGTCAGGCATTGAATTCATGTCCAATTTCAAAGCTGTGTATAGTATCTGGCACATAGTAAGTACTCAATGACAATTTCTGTGTATTATATATTCAAGTAAAGCTAACATAATACACAACTGTGGCACTTGTATGGGGTTCAGAGAAGACATCTTTAATGATTAAATGTTTTTTTGTAATTTGACGGATAAAGGAATCAAAGGGGTTTGTGATGTTTGATGTCTGTGACACACAAAAAGCAGCATATTACAATATAAAAACTTAGCCTCTGTAGTTTCTCCATTGCCCCCTTAAAAATATATCAAAACCCTGACCACGTTTTCATTGTTTATGAAATTATACTTTTTGTTCTTTCATATAATATTTTTAGATTACATAAAGAACAAAAGGGATAAAAATGATTCACATAGTAATTAATTTTTCAAAAACACTGCATGGATCAAAACATCTGTGTTATTCATAAAGGATAAGAATATAACCTTATGCAAATTAGGACATGATTTGACATGCACACTTAGATACAAAGATCTACCCATTTATTTATGAAATTACACAGACACTATAGCAAGAATAAGGACCAAGGAGGGGCGCCTGGGTGGCTCAGTCGGTTAAGCGTCCGACTTCGGCTCAGGTCATGATCTCACGGTCTGTGAGTTCGAGCCCCATGTCGGGCTCAGAGCCTGGAGCCCATTTCAGATTCTGTGTCTCCCTCGCTCTCTGCCCCTCTCCTGTTCATGCTCTGTCTCTCTCTGTCTCAAAAATAAATAAACATTATTATTTTTTTTTTTTTAAAAGAATAAGGACCAAGGAAATAAACCATCTCTTTAATGCCTCTGGTTCAGGAGTCAGTAAAGTTTCTGTGCAAAGGTCATGACAGTATTTTAGTTTTCAGGCCTTTTCTGGTCTCTGTCACATATTCCTCTTTGTTTTTGTTCTTTAAACCTTTTAAAAAGCAAACACTATCTATGGCTCACAGGCTATTCAAAAACAGGACCCTTGACCCAGTGGTCATAATTTGTGGACCTTAAACGTCAGCAAATTATTCATAAACATAAAAGTCCAGTACCTTTTGTTAGGTAAGTTAAAAGGAAGAACCACTAAATGTAATGATGAGGATCAATTATTAATGATGTTCAATAGATGTTTAAGTGGGGTGAAAATTGTAACAGATATGTAGGAACCTTTGCCCAGGAGGATATTTGTTAGGTGCAGAAATTGGGGAAAGAAATGAATATTGAATAATAAGGAAAGAAATAAACTATAGCACACTGGTATGATTAAAACAATTTTTTTACCCAATATTCAAGAAGTTGATATAAAAATATTTACTACCCTGAGGGAAATGTTCCAAAATGGACTATTTGGAGCAAGCAGATTACCAAAAATACATCAAAATGAAAAAATGTTTTTAAGTAAAACAGAAATACCAAAAAAGTAAAAAAAAAAAAAAAAAAAAAAAGAAGAAAAAAGAAAAGAAAAAAGTATTTACATGTTAACTATAGATTGTGGGTAAAACTTATTTTGTAAAAAATGTTATGTTTTCTAAAAACATTATTTTTTCTGATTATAAAGGTAGTATAGGCTCATTTCATAAAATGTCAGAAACAGAAAAACAAACAAAAAGCAATGTGTCATACTACAACTCAGAGACAATTATTTTTACATCTCATTCCATAAAGATATATATATGGAAATATATGTACAAAGATAATGTGGTATACAAAAATTTTTGTCCTTCTCTATCACTTCTTCTAAAATGAGTGTTTTTCTATATGATAAAATCCTCTTCAAAATTATAAAAAAAAATGGTTGTATTTGTATAAATACAATTGTATAATAAAACAATTATACAATTATTCGGTTGCTGTTGATGTTTTTTACACTATAAATATGGATAAAAAAAGTCTCTAGATAAAAATCTATGTGCATCTGTCTTCTCATAGAATAATTTCTAGAATTACTGAGTGAAATAAATAATAGAAGTATATTCAAATAGAACTATATATATAATAACTATATAGAATAGAATAGGAAACAGAATACAATTGCATAGAAAACTATGCAATTATATATACATACACTATGTATAACAATACATATATATATAACTATATATATCTAACTATGTATGTTATTTAACTATATATGTTAAGTATATGTGTTTTTTAGTACTATACACACTAACTGTGTATGTTACTTAATTACTATTTTAAAAAGTTAGGGCCATCTGCAATCACAGCAGGCTATCACAGTGACCATTTCCCACATCCTCATCATCACCAGGCATTTGTTTCCTCTCGTCATTGCCATTTTTCACAAGGGAGAATAACTTCTGTCTGGATTTAGTTACAATGGTAAGACTCTGGTGCACTCAGAGGCAGAGAAGGGAATCACAGACAACAAACACCAGGAAGAACCTTACCCACAGCTGCTTTCTTCAGAGTTTTCCAGACTTCAGCAGAATTTATCACACAGTTATGATGAGACAGTGGCATGTATTCTTTTAAAACCTTTAATATGTGAATTTTAAAATATTCTTTATATGATTTCTTCCATACTTTTGTGGTTAATGTCTAATACTATCAATTTATTTCAACAACAACAAAAAGAAGGAAATAAAGGTTTACAAGTGCTTTCCTTCACCACCACAGAGCACAAATACAGAATTCTAAGGAGGCAGAGGCATTAAAGGTTTGCAATTAAGTGGATTCTGCAGGTGTAGATCTGTAAATAGTTACACTTTTTGTTTTTATGCCACACTTCAGAGAATTCACAACAGCTCTGCATATATGCAAACCAATTTCCGTTGTGATGCCCTCTTTATATAATGCCAGTAATTTCACATTTCCCGCTGTGAGATGACAAAGCGTGATTACAGTTTGTCCAGATGCAGCGACCCAGTCATCAGGATTGCTTCTATATCTGAATAACTTTCAGTTGCCCCGGATCTCATGAATAGCAAATGCAGAATCAAGTCAAAAGCCTGAAATATGAATGCAACTTGAATTGTGAAGCCAGATATCTGATTGTGTCCTGAATGCTGTATTGGGTTTATAATAACTCAAAATAATTTCATGCACTGCCTATATTTATTCACTGTGGAAAGATCACATCAAATTGAACCTGAATACTTTTTCAAGATAAGGGGAACAACACAGAAATGATCTGATGTAGTTGTTACACCCTGGAACTGAGAAAGGACTATTCCACAATTTTTTTCAGACCTCTGAGCTACTCTTTGGGCAGAAATCTGGTCATTTGATGTTAGGTACTTAACACGTGACAGTTCATTTAAGAACATATGTATGAAATATATTTTTCTATGAATGTGTATTTTTGAGGGCACTACATGAAATCTTGGCAATTCGTCCTTTTATTTTTTAATGGAACTAACCAAGACAGCATCCTTTTTAATGAGATACAACATACATTACATAATCAATATATTAAATGTCAGACCGTCTATGCTGGTCCTTCATTCTCTGTAAAACTATATATAGCTTATTCATTATACTGTCATGATGTTTTATAATACTATTTGATCAAAATTAGTGATTGTGCAGGTTATAAAAATATATTCTAGATATCTTAACCTTCCCTTATTAGCTGTCAAGGGAATTACATGTACACATGCATACACGAAACTTTACCACATGTCCTTGGGAAATAAAACTCTATCACTAGTTAATTCTTGTAGCCAATGACTGGTCAGTTATATTTTGAGAAGAAACATATTTTGTGAAGAAACATACACCTTCTTATGACATCTGAAACTCAACAGCTTGCATGTCTGTCTCTGCATGCCTACTCAATGTGTGTTTTTTGCTCAGTGTGGGAGAGATGTTTGTGAATGGGCCAAGAAATATGCAAACTCAGTAGTCAGAAAGAAATCTTGGCAGATGAAAGCATTTGCAAGATTGTATCCAAAGTGTTCTGAAGTTTCTCTAAAAGGCAACAGGACTGAGAGAATTTAAAAACTAGCTCCAGATTAAAAAAGGAAGCCCATATAAAGTGATAGTGTGTAAGAGGTTACAGTTGCTACAACTCCCCCTCAGCTTAAAAAAATCTTGGTTTTGCTTGAAGAAAGTACAAGTGACTGTCTGGGAGGTGACATTCTGAAGCTTTTCATCTAGATTATGGCCAGCGTTTTTGGAAAATACTCTCCTCTTTGTTTCTTCTATGTGCCTCCTGTCATCACTTTCCCTGCTTTTCAGTCAGACCATTTTTCTGAAGGCTCTAGAGGTGGGGCTGGGAGAATTAACATTCTGGAAAGGACACTGCAAACGTCCACGCCAGACCTTTTGATGAATGACGTACTTCAACGTAGGTTAAGTATGTTGTAGTAATAAACTTCTTCAAATGGCAGTGGTTTAATGCAAAAAAAGATTTGTATCTCACTCACACTACATAGTTACTATGGAACCAGAGGGCGGAGAAGAGATGCTACTTCACTGTGGTCACCAAGGAGCCCGGAGTGATGGAGTCAGGGGGGAAACAGGAAACCCTGCTTTGGTACCTCTGCTCACACTTCACTAGCCAAAACTAGCTGTGCCCACACATGGTATTAAAAGGGGCAGGGAAATAAAATTCTGCCATATGCCGGAGGGCAGGAACCAGATCAGTAAGTGGTCTTACTGGTCACTACAAATGGAAATACATAAACCCAGAGAAAGTGGTCTGTACCAATTTATGTGGGGTTTTTTCCCCTTCCCTCCCCCTCTCCTCTCCTTTCTCTGTCTCCCTCTTTTTCCCTTAAGGAGGTATGTGAGCCTGAATACTGTAGCGTCATCACCTCAAACCTTAAAAACTCCTCAGAACGCCCTGTCCTCTAGAAGCTCAATTCCCAAAGGCCCTGTTACAACTGTCCATCCCCAGAAAGTAATCAAAACTCAGAAGAGTCACAGTCTTGCAATCTTCCAACCTTCATTAAACATCAGGCACAATCAAAAGATTTTATTTTTAAAAGGTTTTATATTACTCCTGTGGCTTCACCTTTTAAAGCAGAAGATGGTATAATTATAAAGCAAAGGTTATTTCACAGGGGCTGGAAGTTTGAAGCACCCTAAGCAAATTGTCAGAATCATTTCATTCCTGACTAAATGAGAATTTTGTGACTTGTAATTCGCTTCACCTTTCTAAAAATATTAATCTCAAAGTGTTTTCAGATGGCACTGATCAAATCCTTTTTTTTTTTTTGTAAATACAGGACTATAGGAGAAAATTTATAATGAAAAACATAAATATATCTTCATTTTGCTGAATTATTCAAGATGAGACATGTTCATTCAGGCTGATAAACTAATAGTTTTTTGTGCCTTTCCCAGAGACCTAACTCACTTCCAATACAAGAGCCTATGGATTGGAATTGTCACCAGTGTTTAGAATCACAGTTTGATATAGCCAGGATTCTGCTTTTGAATGATATGGCCATGTACAGCAGAAATTACTTACTTAAGTAATAAACTGGTCATTAGTTTCTGTTTCTATATCCTCCTTCAACTGACTTTAAGAGGTTTTGTCTCAAGTGAAGCAATCCTAGTTATTTCCATCTCTTGAAGAGAACTTAGATGTGGTTAGCTGCCTTTCTCATTAGGTGTCACATAAAAAAAAAATGACACCAAATAGCCTATTATGTATATAGAGGTACTTTTGTTCTTCAAACTCCATTAAGTTCTTATAAACCTCAATTAAGTAAAAGAACACCTAATTAGAACAGTCTGTTTTCAACAGACTAAGAACTTTGCAAGGAAGAAGATTCCAGGACCTTATGCCTAACTACTGCCTTTGCCATGTGCCCAAGCCTTAGTATTTGATCCTACACAGTAAATTCATTCGTATTTATTTCAAGTAAATCAGATTAGTCCTGCTGTGATTCATACTTTATACCATGAGGCCTCTGGGAGGTTATATATTCGGGAAACATCCTCTGTAGATAGAGTAAGTCTACAGCAGGCAGGAACATGGCTTATATTCATGAAGATTCAAATTGAATCAAAACTTGTAAGTGAAATACGGAAGAGGGAAACAAAATCAAACTCTGTGACTTTAGATATTTCATTTGAATGAAATTCCAAATATTTATCCAATTTCAAGAGTTGATAAATTATCAATAATTTTAATTTTATTAATAATGGAAAATACTAATAGAGATGATCATTGGTACTGAATAAATTCTTGCTGAAGAAACAAACAAATTCACACACACACACACATATATATATACACACACACACACACATAACAGTATAGTTAGAGCTTAGACAGCATGGAACTATGTATTTAAAAAATCCTTCACTATATGAGCAATCAACATGTGCTAAGGTAATCCTCCCCCAAAATACGTATTTCAAATGAAAAGAAGTTGAATTGCATGTTGTATTCTATGATTAATTGTATCCATTTTTTTAGTGGGGGAGGGGATTAAATCACTGTGATCAAAGTTTTAAGCTGTTAAGCAAATTCTGACTCAAGTTAAAACATTAGTCATTGTTTTGGATTATTTTTTGATTAAATCCCTAATGCCTTCTTCATTTATTCGTTCTAACACACTTACTGAATATCCACATTCCCTAGCCTGGAGCCATAGCAGAGATCAACTGAGATATAATTGCAGCTCATTTGCTAAAACCTTGAAAATTGCAAATATTTGCTTTTCCAAATATAATCCCAATCATTCTCACTCAACTGCAACCTACCAGAGCTCTGGGAGTGGGAAAGAGTGGATCTGTGCATACAACCCCAGCTTATTTAGGCTGCAGGTGGTGGTGAGTTTGTTTCTGAAGTTAAAATGAAACACTTGACAATTATAAATTTTAGTTGTGTGGTACTTTCCAACTTAAAGTATTTGTTTGCTCTCTCAAAATCTGGGTATGTCCATGGAAGAGAATGCAACCAGATAATGTGAACATCTTTCATGGATGTCACTGGAACTGATCAAGAATCCATTAGCCCATATTTCACATAGTCCCCTGTGCTATATTAAGTACCAAAATACAAGCATGGTTAAAAACCAAAACAAAACAAAATAAAGCAAACAACAAAAAGTGCGCTGTCCCAGGGGCACCTGGGTGGCTTAGTCAGTTGAGTGTCTGACTCTTGGTTTCGGCTCAGGTCATGACTTCACGGTTTGTGGGATCGAGCCCTGGGCCAAACTCGCAGCCGACAGCAAGGAGCCTGCTTGGGATTCTCTCTCTCCCCCCCCCCCCCACCTCCCATGCACCGGCGCATACACTCTCTCTCTCAAAATAAATAAACTTTAAAAACCAACTGCACTGTCCCAGCAGTAACATAAGTTAGGATGAGGAGGGGAAGTAAAGCAATAATGACAGGATATGAGAAGTATAATAAATGAGGATAGAGCCAAATGTGATGGGAGTCTGAAGGACAGAACAACTAACCTGCAGTGGAGATTCAAAGAAGGCTCAAGGAGTAGGTGGCCTTTGGACTGTGGCTTGAATAACAACAGCAGTGGGGTTGAGAGTGAAGCATCTCTTGGTAAGAAACAAGTTCAGATAAATGCCCAGGGTCAAGAGGGATCACAGAGAACTGGAGGATGGGGACATTTGTGGTTTGGGTGGGCAAGGTGGGAACCCAGGGCAGGCTGGGATAGGGCTCTGGAATTCCACCGCAAGTTGAAGGCTGCTCGTTAGGCAAAGAGAAAGAATCTGAAATAATCTGATTCATGGAGGGAAACTAAGATAGTGGCAGGAAAGAGTTTCTTTTTTAAATGAAGGAGAAAAAAAAAAAAGTAAGGATAGTGGGGTCTTCTGAATAATTAAAAGCAATAAATAATGGTCCAAAATTTATCACCAAATTATATATTAAGTAACTGAAAGATAAACTACATTATCATTCAAACAAACACTCTGCAAATTTATGTCCCTTTTTTCCTTTCTTTTTTTGGGGTCAGATCACATCACAGTGTGATCTCTGGACCTCAGTGGTTAATGCATTATTGACTTTTATTGTTCACGTGCATGTGCCCTTGATTTATGATTAACAGCACGGACCCAGCTGGGTAAATCTATTACAGAATTTGATTACGACACTATTTAAGACTGATATTTTATCCAACTAACTCTCCAAATTAACTAATTTTTTAATGCATCAATGTACCCTTAAACCACATGTACCCAAAACAAAACAAAACAAAAATCCTTACAGCCATAAACATACTATCTTGTGTAAGTAAAAACACAGCAGAATGTCCTCAGAACTTTCATATATAATTAAGCCCAAGAATACTTCCACTTAAACAACGCAACAGAAAAATCCCAATGACTGGCTTAGCAAATTGTTTCGATTTTTATTCACGAGAGGTATTTATTTACCTGAGAGAAACTGCATGTGGCCCATATATCTCTCTCACTGCTGACAAATCAGCTTCAAGCTGTGGGTGCTTGTGCAGTTCCCCGTCATAGTTCACCTGATGGAAAGGGATGGTTTAGAAATGACTTAGGGATGGTGAAGAGAATCAAAAGAATCAAATACAAACCATCTCTTGGACAGGTGTTACCCTGCCGGTTGTGCCATAGACATTTCTCACTGAAAAATAGAGAATACAGCAGTATATTCGCTAAAGTTCATAGGTTCACCTATGTCTAGTATAACTTACTATGCTTGAAAGGAAAATTAGACTACCTTGATATGGGGAAAAGATCAATGTTAAAAATAACCAAGTAGTGGCTGGCAGATAATCTGAAAACTTCTAGACTGAATATCTATACTGAGAAAAAGCATTTACTTCCCCTCTGCAAATACTAGCTGTGTAAACAAAAATCCAAACTGGAAGGATTATTTTGCATAATGTTGAAGTGCAACACTGGTTAGAGAATCATTAGGAAAAGTATCCCATTGCTGGACGGGCATTCTTGGAGAGAAGAAGCCCAGTTGTATGTATATGTTCATGCCTCTGCAGCCTTGTTTATGCTCCATTGATAAATTACTGGTTTTTGATTCCAGAAAAGTAAACTGACTTGCATTCTTTTACACAATAATAAATTTGGCTTTAAAACACCACTCTAACATACTACCTTCCCATTATACTATCCAAGTTACAAAGCTATTTGATCAAGGGGTGCCAGGGTGGCTCAGTCAATTAAGTGTCCAATTTCGGCTCAGGTCATGATCTCACAATTCATAGGTTTGAGTCCCGCATCAGGCTCTGTGCTGACTGCTCGGAGCCTGGAGCCTGCTTCAAATTCTGTGTCTCCCTCTCTCTCTGCCCCTCTCCTGCTCACAAGAGAGCTCTCTCTCTCTCTCTCTTAAAAAATGAATAAATATTAAAAAAACACTTTTTTTAATTAAAAAAAACAAACAAACATAACAAAGCTTTTTGATCAAGGAATTTACAGAAACATGGAGCACCTGGGTGGCTCAGTCAGTTAAGGGTCTGACCCCTGGTTTTGGCTCAGGTCATTATCTCATGGTTTGTGAGATGGAGCCTGCTTGGGATTCTCGCTCTCCCTCTCTCTCTGCCCTTCCCCCACTAGCTCAATCTCTCTCTCTCTCTCTCTCTCTCTCTCTCAAAATAAATAAACTTAAAAATAATTTTTTAAAAAAGTTTACAGAAACGAACAAGATGCCTTATATAGCCAAATCCTAAAATCAACTCCACGGTTTAAAATTTTAACATGATCCTGGAAAAATAGTGAATTCTTTTATATATGCGGCTATGCCATTCTCATATATATATAAATTATGATGTTTCTTCATCAACATTTTTCAACAAACACTTTACAACAGTGTAAGAGGAAAAGACAATGAATACAAACATTAAGGATGCTCAGTAATGAGGGACCATCAACATTGATAAAGGTTAATCATCTTCTATTTAAAACTAACCATCCATCCATGCTTTTGTTAGAAGTGTCATCATTTCAAAATAATGACTGAGCCCAATATGCTTAAGAAATATAAAAGTCAAAAAACTTTTATTTTATGATACAATGCTGCTGCCTGCAAAATCTCAGTGATGAAGCAAGACAACTTCAGTGTGAGTGATTACAGTCAAAGAGTTGCAAAAGTAACCTTGATTTCTGAAAATATGTAGAAATGAGAAACGGAGAAATTATATAGGTTTCCAAGTTAGCTCCAGAGCTAACACACAGGTCTCTCAGATCACAAGCACAGATTTCCACTAGGGCGTAAGGGCTACTGCGAACTCTGCGAGTGGGTATTTGACGGGTCTGATGTGCTTACCTGTCCTCCATAATAAAATTCTTCAGAATCATTATCACCTTCAGAATCTTCTTCCACTGTACTATTCTGTCTTGACTCCTTAAATAACAGATTAAGAAAAGAATTTTAATGGTCAGATTAGCTTACCTTCTTTTGAAAAGAAAGTAGCAAGTGGCCATAATAGATAGGTCTTGTGCTTGCTTATCACATGGATTTTATATAAAAAACGTGTGTGGTGTAGTACAAGCCAAAAACAAAAGGCAGTAAGAGACAGTTTTGTCAGTGTAGTAAGCTCTATTGTACATCTTTTTTAAAAGTTCTATTTCATCGATTTTGAGTTGTACAATATACTATTTGATGTTTACATAAAACTGTGTGTCATCAACTACAACTTTGGTTTTGTTCTGATAAAAACATCTGACAAGTTCATACTGATTCAATTGTTTATTAAAAAGTTCCTCAGCATTGGGGCGCCTGGGTGGCTCTGTCAGTTAAGACTCAGAGTTCGGCTCAGGTCATGATCTCGTAGTTTCTGAGTTCATACTGATTCAATTGTTTATTAAAAAGTTCTTCAGCACTAGGGCGACTGGGTGGTTCAGTCAGTTAAGACTCAGAGTTTGGATCAGGTCGTGATCTCGTGGTTTTCAAGTTCGAGCCGTGCATCGGGCTCTGTGCTCACAGCTCAGAGCCTGGAGCCTGCTTCGGATTCTGTGTGTGTCTCTCTCTCTGCCCCTGCCCCATTCATGCTCTGTCTGTCTGTCTGTCTGTCTGTCTCTCTCTCTCTCCCTCTCCCTCAAAAATAAATAAATATTGAAAAAAAAAAAAGTTCCTCAGCATTATTTATTTATCCCTGACCGTGCTCACTTCCACTACCAACTCTACATAATGGTATGAAATAAAAGACACTCTAACTCCAATAATACAAAAATCAAATTATGAAAATAAATATGAATTAAATTATGAAGAGAACTTTCTACATACAGAAATTATTTACTTTAGATTTCAGATTTCAAAAGGATGTTTAATTAAATATGCTTGAACTTGAAGTCTGAGTTTCTAATTAATGGAACCACATATGCTTTGTGTCTGAAGTTCAAACAGTAAAATTTTACCTAAAGTAACTAATGATGATATTCCCATACTCGGCCGGCTCTGTTAAAATAATTAGGAGAAAGGCAAATCCCATTAGACACAGGAATCTATCAACCCAATGTTTTGGAATCGTTTCTAAATTTCTAGACCAAATTTCAAATTCTTAAGGAAAACGAAAAACCTACAAAAGGGAATTTGGGTTTTATAAAATGCTAACAGATTTGGGTTTGGGGGCCAGTATTGATAAATCTGTGGTTCTCACTGTGGATGAAGGAGAGTAGAGGGAACAATACAATACTAAGGGGTGGGGGGCGGGGGGGGTTTGTTCCGGGTGCGTAGTTTGAAAAGCAAAAAACTGTCAGTCCCGTTGCACTCATCTTGTTTTTTTTAACACCCCAGTGTTTATTGACTGATTCTAGCAGATTTTTTAAAGGTGAGGAAGGGGTAGCAGGAATTTGTCATTGATGTTGTTTTAACATTGGCCACTAATAATAAGACTATATACCCCTTCTCTTTGCTACCTTAGGTAAAGAGATCACCTTTTACAAATGAAATGGTAAGGGTTCCACATGCAGCTGTTAGAACTGTAAGTTAGAGAAGATGCTCCTCAGTCAACTACATTACTTGACCAAATACAGAGAATAAGTTAAGCTTTGTGTGCACTTGATTTAGATTTAAGCCAGACATTTTTTCTGTTAAAGGCAGCTTCCTTCTCAGGGTTAATTCTAGGTCACTACCCTTCCCTATACTTAAGTCTCTTGGCCACAAGCCTGTGCTTCATACACTATATGCAGTCTTTTTTTTTTTTTTTAATTTTTTTAAATGTTAATTTATTTTTGAGACAGAGAGAGACAGAGCATGAATGGGGGAGGGGCAGAGAGAGAGGGAGACACAGAATCCGAAGCAGGCTCCAACTCTGAGCTGTCAGCAAAGAGTCCAATGCAGGGCTCGAACTCACGGACCGTGAGATCATGACCTGAGCCGAAGTCCGAAGTTCAACCGACTGAGCCACCCAGGCGCCCCTACAGTCTTAACCTAAATAGCAATGATATTAACTATAAACACAAGGTAAGTTTACAATGTATTCTGTTTTGAATAAAGTATAAAATACGAAATGTAACCTCCATACCTCTCCATTTTCCTTCTGTAATTTTGATTTTATGGATAAGCAACAGTTAATGTCATTTGTCTTCCTTAATTCTGAAAGAAAGTTATAAAACATCATTTATAAAACATCACTTTAGTTTTCAGCAGGCTATTTATCAAATATTTATAAGTTTCAGTATAAAAACACGCCTCTGGTGATTCTCTCTTTGCCAAAAGATTAAGGAATGTTTTATAATTATATTATGTTAGGAAGTTACATGATATATAAGCTATTCTGATTTTTTCATTGCCCATCAAAATATGGTCAAACCAAAGTGCCACTATACAGACCCCTTCAGCTCTCGTTTATGTATTTTGTGGGATCTACATTGCCTTAAGTAAGCTTTTTAAATATTCATTTTGTCTACCAGTGTCATTATGCATGGAATATTTTCATAAGAGCGAATATCAACACAATGCATTTAAACAGGGCTTTTTTAAAGTAGTGTAAATTTATGTGTTTAAAAAACTGTTGAAAAACAAACTAATGCAAGTTAGACAGAAAATTTGTATGGGACACCAGATTTATAGATGCTAACGATAAATATCTGTTACATGGGCTAAAAGAACAAAAATAAATAAATAAAGCTACCTATAGCCAAGAAAACATTAATCTAGAGTTTAAAAAAACAGTATATTCCTATTACCTGTTGCTATCCGGTGGAAAATTATTGGAATTGGCTCCGTAGTAACTAATACGTCTTCATCATTTTCTGAACTTGACACATACGTATTATCTGCAAAGAAATATGGACAATTCAAGGCATGGTAACCAAAAAAAAATACACCCTTTATTAAAAAAAGTTAAATTATATCCACATCGCTTCCATCACTCAGGAAGCACATACTACTGCTCTGGTTAATCTCAGACAAAATTAAGTATACGTGATTTATCACAGATTTACATGTGATTTAATTTTAAATGGCGTCTTCAAAGACACTTGTGTCTCCTAGAGAAATACAGACTGCAGATAGAGACTGTTCCCCAAACAGGAAGCAGATACTGGGAAAAAGCTAAAACAAGAACATTTGGTGCAATAAAAAAATTCAATATCAAGTCATTAAAAAAACTGAACCAAAGCCCTGGTTGAAAATCATACCTCCATATTACTCTAATGTATATTTTTTACATGATATTAAGTCTCACAATTCTTCTTCTTCCATAAATTAATTCCATTAAATAATACTAAGCAAGTTAAATGCACAGAAAACACTAAATTATTCCACAGCTTTTTTTATTCATTATTTGTTTTCTCCAGAAAAAAATATTTTAATAAATTTAGGATTTTTCCCTAAAAATACAGATCTTTGTGTATATAATATAACACACAGCCATTTATTCTACTTTGTTCATTGACAATTACTGGGCATCTGTGAGACCGCTGTTTGTTACCAAATGCTTCACCAATTCATTAATTATGGTCCTATAATACTCTCATTGACACTGTATAAAATATAAAAAGTGTAAAATATTCCCAACAAATAACAGAAACCTGTTATCAGTTTCTGCAAAAGGAAATGAGCATTCTGACAACTGACTGAGTACACGATAAAAGATCTTGAGCCAAGTTTTCATAATATTGTGTCAGTACAGTGAGAACACGATCTTTAACTGATAGATATCAAAGTCACTACTTTATTTGCAAAGAAACATCTGCACTGTGTTTAGACCTTGAGTGCAGTGAGTCGAGAGTGATATGTGTTCACAGCATAGTCTCAAAGACTCTCAATAGACATAAGGCTTTACTAATAATTCTGGAAGGTGAGAGGAGACGAATGTGGATTAGATTTGAAACAAAACAGGTTTGCCTCATTACTTTGTTTTAATTACAAATTTTGCCTTGTTTCACTTTCAAGTAGCATTGAGGAGGGTGTGAGATTTTTGTGTTTATCAAGTGGGACCACAGATTAAGAAACAGGTTTAATATAAATTTGTTTTAATTACTGTTTCATCACATTGGTTGAGACTTTGACCGTTTATCTGGAGTCTCTTCTGTCAATAACCTCATACTCTGAGGTGAAGAGTAAACCCCTCTATTAAAGCCAGTATTTCAATTTCTTAAACCCTCATTCAGAGGATTACTGATCCAAAGTTATTTGCTACTGAATCAACTCAATTAGTTTTTCCCTGTAGATAATGTATTCCTTGAAGCAAACTTATGGAGAAAAGGAGTATTAAAAATAAAAGTGAGCATTAAAGCAAAAAAGTAATAGCTAACCACCACCTAGAAGGGGAGATCCCCAAAAATCCACAAAGTGCACACAGTATCATGCAGTATCTCAGTGTCATGGACGGGAGCATTTTACTAAATCTTTAAGAGGAAAGTAAATTAGGGCATTCTGTTTATGAAAACAAGGAAGTGAATAACTCAATTTAATGGATCCAATGGCTTAGGTGGTGTTGACACTACAAGGCAGTCAGCTTTGATTCAAGAGAATGTAATTTGAATTGAACGAATGAACACACGTTGCATAATGCTTTAAGACAGGATTATGCAGTCAAACACATCATTTTCTAAGAGATTTTTTTTTTTTTTTACCAGTTTGTATCTTGATTAGTGTTTAGGCATTTGAACACTTTCAATTTCTGTTTCTGGCTAAATTTACCCAAGCCAAAATGTTTTCAGGTTTCATGCCAATATCTATTAAATCATCATTACGACATCACAGGCCCGATCAAAGAGATATATATACCCAAGTGAAAAACAGAAATGTAGGACAGTAGACAAAGCACATAAAATCTAGACCCAACTACCAACTAGCTATTGATCCCTTTTAACTAACCCATGGTTGCTTTAGTTCTAAAGTGAAGGTCTGCAGATGCTCTTTGAGGATCGTCCCAGCTGTATGAATGAATTGTTTTCTCTTTTCGTTGTTCTTTAAATAATCATTTCTAAACCTTCCTCAAACTATTTTGACATCTGTAATAATAAAATCATCTTTGTTTAGACATGAGAAAGTAGGACATAAAAAGGATAAGGAATGCATTTAAGGTAACAGAATGAGTCAGTGACTGAATAGAATGTTTTCAAACTCAAATTCCTTCTCTGGAATTCTCCCACTTGACTCCAGAGGTGCCAATGTTTTTTTTTTTTTTTTTTCTGCCCCCGAAAATTCCGGACAGCTAGGTTCCTTAACGTGTAAGTTTTGTAGGGACCTATAGATCGTTATTAAAGGCTGTTAACAATGTGACTATTTTCTCTTCCCTGCCCTACCAGACTATGCAAGCCATTACTGGGACTTCCATGGACAACTGGGGCAAGATGGGTAGAGAGCTATGAGAAAGCATCTGTGAAACTATTGTTTCCATTCTATTTCAAAGGCACATAATTTAAGCCAAGTCATTCCATTATTGATTACTATGTACCTTCAGAAAAATAATACAATTATAATAATAATTATATTGGCTTTGTAATATAATCTGGATATCTCCCCTGAGTGTTATATTATGTAATATTTATACACTTCATATCACCTTCAAACCAATCAACTATTATCCCTATTTTAAAGATGGGGAAGCCAAAGCTAAGAGAAATCAAACAATTTGCCCAAATTATTTAAGTAATTAAGGGGCGGCTGGGTGGCACAGTTGGTTTAAGTGTCCAACTTGGGCTCAGGTCTTGATCTTGTGGTTCATGAGTTCGAGCCCCATATCGGCTCTCTGCTGTCACGCAGAGCCCCCACTTCAGGTCCTGTCTCTCTCTCTCTGTCTCTCCCCTGCTTTCTCGTTCTCTCTCTCTGTCTCTCAAAAATAAACAAACAAAAAAAAATTACACATGGCAAGTAAGTGGTAAAACTGTCTGAATTCAAACATCAGTTCTTTGCTATGCTTTTTTTAATATTAAAAAGCTGTCACTCAACAATCGCAATATCTTGTAAAACATAAAAAAGGGATGAGAAAATTCACACCCACCAGTAGGTGAGCCTCCTAATTAAAGGTGGGAACTGATGAGAAAAAATTCTGCTGTTCTGTTCCAGTGGAGCCAATTATCTGTGACTTGTAATATATTTGCCTCCAAAAAGCAAAAATCTGTCTACAGTATAAATTCCATAAGGAAGCACAAGTAAACCAGAAGGTTGCTCTATTTCTTCGCTGCATTTAAAAAGCCCACATATCATTTAACATTGCATTTATGAACATGTTACTTAAAGTATACTTAATACTCAATAAAGATCTTCTTTGTTCACACAAAACAAAACTATGACATGAATTTCAATAGGTGGCACAGGTTACTTAATACATTAAAATTATGAAGTGATAAATCTGTTCCTAAGGAAATAAACAAAGTGCCATAATCCTGAATCTGGAGGATTATGCTCATATATTTCCACAGGGCAAAGCAAATTCCAAATTTTCAAAGCTAGATGATGAGCTAATCATTCAACCATATAATCCAGAGAAAGTAGGGAGGGAAAAGACTGAGGAACATTAGCAGAAGGAACTAATGAAGTACTATCAAGATTACTGATAGCAATTACTATCAAGACTTAGAAATTTTCAAAAACAACATAAAAAGCTATCTGTTTGAGTTGATTTTTACAATAAGTAAACTCTGGGGAAGAAAAACCAAAAGGAGAAAAAGACAAGAACAAATGTAAAACAATAGGTACGAGACAGGAGAAATAACCACAAAGAGGCAGATTTTCAGATGTACAGGCCGAATACGATAAAAAACTTTTTTCTACAGAAGTTGGGACATTTCACCAACACAGTGAGCTTTCATGTTTAAAAGTGACTAAGAAACAGAAAAACAAAACAGACAATAATCACGGCAGAAAAATAACAACTGCCCCAGAACCATCCCTGAAGAGATGCCAGGCTCAGAGAGATTTGCTGGCATGTTCTAGCAAATGCCAAAGAATAGCTGCATTTCTTCAGCAATGCCAACTCTTTAACAGCAAAATATATGGCAAGATGCATATGGTTCTTACGGATCAACATTAAGATGCCTGCTAAACAACCTTGTTGTTCAAAGGAGAAAGCGTACGTGATACCTCAATAGATGTTGAGCAAGAATTTGATCAAGACTTACAACTCATTCTTAAAAAAAAAAAAAAAAAGACTTGGTAAAACGAGAAAACTAGTTTTCTGAAAGTAGATGGAAACACGCTCACTAATTTTGGAAAAGAAGGACAAAGCTGCCAACTTTCACAATCATCATTAAAAATTATTCTGGAAGTTCTAGCAGTGTAATGGCAGAAAAGACACAAGGATGAATACCGGAAAGGGAGAGCAAACATAATTTGTATGCAATATTAGCTACCTGAGAAATCAAGTGTATTAACTGAACTTTTAATACAAATAAATGTAGATTAAAATTTAATCAAATGGATAAAATATTGTCATAGTAACACTTTGAATTTTTTTTTAATGTAGTAATACGAAGAACACTCCATAAAAATAACTCCCACTGCTTCTTTCATACAAGTGACAGAAATCAGAACTAAATTACAGACTTGGTTTTACCACCAATCTGCATGTCCTTGGGAAATACTCTTTACCCTCTCCTGACACATTGCTTCAATTATAAATGGTCACGATAGCCTCTGTTCTGCTTATACACAGACTGGCATTTAGAGTCTATTCTATTATGTGTATGAAAATACTTGGTATACAGTGTACTGGTTACATCAGCCAATTCAAAATTCTACCCCAAAATGCATTAATCTCTCTCACACCAAAACTTGTGTTTCATTTACACTCCTTTTATTTTTAGAAATGAAATTATAGTGGAAATTCGCTACAGACTTTCTCCAAGAAGGGAACTTATTTTTATTTTTTTTATTTTTTTTTTCAACGTTTATTTATTTTTGGGACAGAGAGAGACAGAGCATGAACGGGGGAGGGGCAGAGAGAGAGGGAGACACAGAATCGGAAACAGGCTCCAGGCTCTGAGCCATCAGCCCAGAGCCTGACGCGGGGCTCGAACTCCCGGACCGGGAGATCGTGACCTGGCTGAAGTCGGACGCCCAACCGACTGCGCCACCCAGGCGCCCCGGGAACTTATTTTTAAAAAACACAAATGAGGGGCGAACTTATTTTTAAAAAACACAAATGAGGGGCGAACTTATTTTTAAAAAACACAAATGAGGGGCGCCTGGGTGGCGCAGTCGGTTGAGCGTCCGACTTCAGCCAGGTCACGATCTCGCGGTCCGGGAGTTCGAGCCCCGCGTCAGGCTCTGGGCTGATGGCTCAGAGCCTGGAGCCTGTTTCCGATTCTGTGTCTCCCTCTCTCTCTGCCCCTCCCCCGTTCATGCTCTGTCTCTCTCTGTCCCAAAAATAAATAAACGTTGAAAAAAAAATAAAAAAAATAAAAAAATAAAAAAAACACAAATGATAACTAGTGTTTTAAGTTTCAATTTTTGTATATTGCATTTCCTAAAGGGGCTACCTCCCGCACAGAGAGAAAAAGCCAGTGATACCTCTTGGCCACAAGAGGGAGCTAAACATTTGGCTCCCTTCGTTATTACTAAGGGCATCTTCTGCCCTATTTCCTGTGCTACAGAATAATTCACTTACTGTCTTCAACGTGGCTTTGATTTGTGGCATTACCTCTATCACTCTGACTTCAAGTCCTCTCATGACTGACATCTCTAGGAGCTGCCTCAGATGAGAAGCACAATAATTATAATATTCACAACACTGGAGCTTTTATTTTCCTAACACACTTACCAAACATTCAGTATCAAAAACATCCTATACCATAAGGGAGAGAGCTGATGACAAAATCTTCTACAAAAAAATTTTTCTTTGTAAATACTTCTTGTGTTCCTTCTTCCAATGAAATCTGTTTAGAACTCTTTTTATACTACTATTAAAAAAAAATAGGCCATCTCTTTAATAATGAATAATTCCCCTTGTAAAACTGTACAAAAGTTTTAAAGACTAATATGCTTAACATATATGGAGATCATAGCAAAGTAACTGAAACTTACAAAATTATTTTTAAATGTAACATCTGATCTTATAAAAAGATTAAATGCATGATGCAAACAGCCACAAAAAATACTAGCATGAATGCTAAAGAAATAAGTTTTACATCTTCATACTATCTTATGAACTAACCATTTTTAAAAGTACTCAAAGTATGTATCATCAAAGTTGCCTATAGCAATCTAGTCATTTTACACAGAAAAATATGATCCAAATCATGCAGAGTATGTGAATAAAATGGCTAGATTTGAATAAGAATTGGAATTAGATTTCTAATTTATGACACCGACAGATCACAACAGTTAGTTTGGTGACCACCTGATTTTATTAAGTCAGAATGCTGGAGTAAAACATATATGAAATACAGGCAGTTAAAATTTGCTATTCTTTGGGGCGCCTGGGTGGCTCAGTCGGTTGAGTGACTGACTTCGGCTCAGGTCATGATCTCACGGTTTGTGAGTTCGAGCCCCGCATCAGGCTCTGTGCCTACAGCTAGGAGCCTGGAGCTTGCTTTGGATTCTGTGTCTCCCTCTCTCTCTGCCCTTCCCCACTCATGCTCTGTCTCTCTCTGTCTCAGAAATAAATAAACATTAAAAAAAAAATTGCTGTTCTTTGCCACAAAATATGATAAACAATAGATGCTTGCATTATACTCTTTTCTCCGAGGTAAAGTAATCAGGTTGTATTTTTTTCTGCATTAAGTCTACAATACTTATGTTCTTATTCAAGATAAAATTATAGATATCACTTGTGAGGAAAATACTAAAGAGAAACATCTTGTTTACGTATCTGAAAATTGTCATGACTAAAATGTTGGCATACACAGCTTGGGCTCTGATGAGATTACATGTGTCTAGAAAACAGGACTGACCATGGCCTAGAAGAAAAACCCTTGTTTGACTGATACAAAAATGGATCTGCAGTGGTCTTACATTCTGTTTTCTAGGGAGAAGTGTTTGTGGGTGTAGTAATATATTTCAAGTAACAGACACTCAGTGAGACTACATAAACAAGATACCTAGCCTAGTCCAGTGGTACAGTCCATAGACTCTGGACGCCTGGATTCAAAACCCAGCTCTTCCTCTTACTAGCTGTGTCATCATTCATGAGGAAAAAAGTGATGCTATGGTAACAATGTCATAGGATCATTGTCAGAATTGTTTAATGAGACATATACTTAGGGAAATGAAGACAGGACTATTTTTTGCTATTACTATTATTTTTACCTATTATTTTAGCTGCTATCCTTACCTATTATTTTTACATTATGAGAACTCAAATGATGTTTCAAAGCCAACGACTGAACCAGTTCAGAGAATCTTTTTTTTTTTACTTGCAATGAGAAAAATATATATAGGCTGAAGCTATACATGGGCTCAAGTAAACTATTTTTCATCAGGAAACTATTTTGATTCTGGACTGCATCTCAGGGTAAGACATGTATCTCACAGGCAACCAACAGAATTTTTCTGGATCTTTAAGTCTTCCCCTGCCAACGCTTCACTCCCAGATATATTTATATACATTTTCCATCTCCAAAAGAAAAAAAAAAAATTCAAAGAAACCACGACACAAGTATTTGTAATAAAAACAGAAAGAAAAAAAAAAAGCATACCTGGGTAATCTTCAGATACATGTACTGAATAGGATACACTGTTAAAACAGGAAAAAAGAGAAAAAAAAGGCTCAAGTTACTGCTAAAGAATATATGTTTTTACAAAATAAAAACCGTCATATTACCCATTCATTTTTATAGATGAACAACTAACATCCAAAACAGATTAGAAAGAATATTTTGATTTTTGACATCGGAAACTTACAGAGTTTTAAGATATACTTTCTGTGAGTGTAAATGATTTTTGAAGTATCGTTCTTCCCACAGTGGTACTTTGAGTACAGACAGGTCTTTTTAATCTCAGCAATATCTAATATTCCCTAATCTATGATCACTTGTGTCATCTGCTCAGATTTTATCAAATCACCTTCTTTTAACCCAAAATAAAGTATTCTTTTTGTTCGGTACGGCAGTCCAGAATTTAAACATTTGTTTTTGATACTGCTTCTCCACAATCTGCTGTGATTCTGAAACACGTCCTTTTCTTCAAAGACTTAACAAAATGATGACAGCGTAACTCATAGTTGTTCATCAGCCAATCTCTCATCGTCACGACATAGAATAAACGAACTATCTCCAGACCTCAGGAGGACTGGGTTGCCTTAAAAACAATTTTTAAATTGCATTTTAACAATTTCACAACTCCTTCCCCAGTAACCCTACTGCCTTCAGGTATTACCTCAATGACACATGGGAAGCTATCACGATTACTTCTCCACTTTCCTCTCTCTATCAGCTAGACTGTGAGTCTCTTGAGGTTAGGGTCCGTGTCTATTTTATTTTTAGCACAGTCCTCTATTTTACTGCATGACACACAGAACATATTCAATATTAGCTTTCTGAAGAGATTGGTGGAACTGCCACCTGCCAGAGAAAAGTCAAAATTTAGTTTAAGTTCAGCCAAATTAACTGCCTGTTAACACAAATCAATTCTCTTTGAAGGAACAAAAAAAATAGAATCTCTGCAAAGTATCATTCACAAAGTGAATCCTGTAAGATTCAAATTACTTGACATATGAACAAACAGGAAAATCTAACCTATATTCAAGGGAAAGTTTGACCCAAGTGCTGGAATCAGCCCACAATGATGTTAAAAAAGTTATTATAAGTATGTTTACGGAAGTAAAAATGAAAAATCCAATCCCAAGAAGAAAAAACAGATCATCAGGGTCTTTTGGACACTAGTAAAAGAGCAAACATTTTGTATAACTAAAGTTTCAGGAGGTAAAGAGAGAGAAAACACTGCAGGAAAAAAAAAAGGGCTGGCAATTTCCCAGTTTGAGTCAAAGACTGATGTACAGACTGAAGAAGCCCAGAAAACCCCAAACAGGTTACATGCAGAGAAAGCTACATCCAGGTGCACGTGGGCAAACTGCTGAAAACCAAATATAAGGAAACATTTTTAAAAGAGACAAAACTGACACTATACACATAGGAAAACAATAAGAATCAGTGTTTCATAAGAAACTATGGAGGACAGAGGACAGTAGAATGATGAAAAGCTGGGGGAGAACTGTGAACCCCGAATTCTACATCCAGGCCACAGATCTTTAAAAATGAAGATAAATTTAAAAACTTACAGATGAAAGAAAATTGTGGACGTCTGTGCCAGCAAACCTAAGGCAGAAAAAATCCCAAAGTTCTCCAGGTGAATGATATCAGAAAACAAAATATCCAGAGAATGAAGAGTAGCAGAAATTGTAAATATAAAAGACTATTTTTCTCTTACTGTTTTAAAAATACATGACTTGTTTAAAGTAAAAATTCTAACACTTCATTGTGGGATTTATAACATATGTAAATGTAATACACATGACAATTATAGCATAATGTCTGGGAGGGGTTAAAAGCTCTTATGTAGTTTCAAGGTTCTTCTATCTTATTCAAAATGGGATAATACTAACCCTAAACAATAACTTCTAAGAAAAGTTAAGGATATACACTGTAACCTCTAGAACAACCACAAAACAAAGAAACAAACAAGCAAACAAACAAATAAGCAAACCTTAAAAAACAATAGCAAGGATTGCATTAAATGTGAATGGACTAAAAGGCAAAGCCAGCCAGAATGGATTTAAAAAAGCAAGATCCAATTCTATGCTGTCTTTAAGAGATCCACATTAAATATAAAGGCACAGATTCAAAGTAAAGGAGGAAAAAGTTATACCAATGCAAATAGTAAGCGTAAGACTCACGTTTAAATTAATAATGAAGACTTCAAGACAAAGATACAAAGAGATCATCATAATGATAAAAGGGTCAATTCATCAGGATGAAGGCACAACAATCATAAATGTGTATGCACCTAATAACTTCAAAATACATGAGGCAAAACTTGACAGAATTAAAAGGAGAAAAACACAACTCCACAATCATAATTTGAGTAACTGATAGAACTAGACACCCCCCACCCAAATCACTGAAGACCGAAGATCCAAAATAGATTTTAATTACTGTAGAATATCTTTTCCTTTCAGATACACATGGATGGAACGTTCACCAGAAAAGATCATTCACTGTGCTATAAAACTAGTCTTAGTAAATCTGAATGAATGGATGGTTGTGGTTCACCATAGTCCATATCCTGGGTTTCCTGACTCATCTAGCCCTTATAACTAAGTCGTAAGCCCTCAAAGACCCACTGCCTTTTAGAATTTGTGACTGGACTTTGGGCAATGTGACTATGGCCACAGGTAATGCAACCCCTCTAGGCAAGCCCAAGTCTCCACCAATCAAATCCCTGGCCTGCTGCTTAGTCCCTGTAAAGAGATTAGGCAGAGACAAAAATGAATAAGGAAGTGAGAAGGAAAACAAGATGGTTTGTAATGAGACCAAATACTGACACACGGTTCTTTCATAAAGCATACTTAATTGTTCAATGAATTCAAAAAGCATTTCTTGGTAACCTGATAAAAGACAAACACTATGTTAACGTCAACTACGATTTAGGTAGAAAAAAAATCAGGAGATGATTTTGAATGATTAATTCAGGAGGAAACAAAGAATATAAAACAAGGAATATGATAGACATGGGACCTTAAACATTTTAAAGCACAACAGTATTTTTTCCTTCTCATTTTTATATAATTATAGGTTCATATGAAGTTGCACAGATAGTTGAGAGAACTCCTGTAGCCTTCATCCAGGTTACCACATTAATGACATGTTATATACATACAGTCCAATATCAAAAGCAGGATATCAACATTAGGTAAAGGGAGTATAGCTCTATGTTATTTTATCACATTTGCATCATGTACCACCACACACCAAGCTACGGAACTATTCGATCATTCAAGGATTTGCCTCGTGCTACCCTCATTAGAGTCAAATCCATCTCCCTTCACCTCAACATCCTTAACCCCAGGCAGCCACTAATCAATTCTCCATCTCTATAATTATGTCATTTCAAGAACATTATATAAATGGAATCACAGAGTGTGCCATGAAGCACAATAGTATTTTGAGGCCAAATGAGTATTGTGAAAAAAACTGCTATGATTGGCAATATGTAGGATAGACTGAAGAAGAGGGAGACTACCGTAGTGGCAAAATATGAGCAACGATCAGTGGGGAGGTATGTAACGGGGAGGAGAAAACGCAGGAACAAATGGCAGATGTTGGAGCCCAGCCAAGAGACCAGCTTTGGAAATCATGGCCCTGAATCAAATGCCAAGAATTAAAAGATAAAATAACCATGCCAGTGATGCCTCAAACAAGCTGGGGGAAATATACACTATGACCTCAATGGATTTATTTGCCCCACAATTCATCTCCTTAGATAATGAAACTATACTATGTAGAAATGAAATTATTGACGATCAAGGTAACCCTTCATCTGGCAGTACTATGTGACAGAAGACTGGGATCTTGCCAGAGATTATACTCAGTACTAAACTGAATTAATTCCCCACAGCCTACCATCTCAACCAACAACAGTTGGCTTCATTTCTAATCCAAATGAATGTATAAATCCAAAATGAAACCTTAATACGTTCCCATGTCTATCTCCAATCAGGAAGCCTGTTGCAGTCATAGCCACAGAGATCCTGAATACCAGCCTTACTAGCTGAGTGGCATAAGAAAAGTTATTTCAACACGCTCAGATTCAACCTCTTTTCAGTAAAATGGGAGAATCCAGACCTACCATATAAACCTGCTGTGATGATTTAATGGCTTAACAGGTGTGAGGCCCCCAGGACAACGCCAGACACATAGCAGCAGGTGCCGAGTAATTCTAGTCAGCTTCCAGTACAAGCAATGAAAATTTAGAGAAACAAAATTTTACATGAATGAATGTTTTATGGGGGAACTCAATTTACTTGAAATCACAATGTATTCCATTTATCGGAGACCAAAACTAACACTGACGCTTTTACTTTATGGTAGCGTTACCCTCATGATGTTAGAGGAGACATTTCCATGTTCATGATCATACCTGATTTTTCGAAGACAAAATAGAAAGCAAAAGCCCAGCAAAATGACTCATCAGCTCCTGTGCTATAGCACTTTCTTGGTAGTACACCAGAAGGAAAATCACCAGGGCTGTAAAATCCAAATCAGTTTCACTCTGTGGCTTACAGAGTTCTTAGGGAAACAATCTAGTACAAGCAGACACGGATGATTAAACTAAAGGACCTAATACACAGGGCCAGAAAAAGAGAAAAAAGGCAAAGAACCAAGCTTAAATAGATATAGGAGTAAGGGTATAATAGTATATGTATAGGCTTACATAGCATGTGCTGCACATGCTAAATACTAAAGCAGCCAAAATTATCATGAGGAAACGAAAGGGGAAGGCGAACAGGAGAAGGAAGAAAACCGTGTAGCAAGCTCTGAATTCTGATTCAGGAAAAAATGGCTTCAAAATTTTAGAATATGTTGAATTACAATTACACCGAGGTGCTTTGCCAGAGAAATTTAAGGTGGTTGTTATGTGGTCAATACTACATGCAACATAAATAAAATGGCGGCTTCCATCCCTTATTCCTCTGAAAGCAACTGTCCCAACTAAAGACCTCTCTCTATTGCCACAAGCCTGTAAGGGAGCTCCTGGGGGAGCCCTCAGATGTGTGTGTTCACTATCTACCTAATCCTGTATTTTGTTTCTCTATTTGTTTACTCCTGTAATTAAAAGCATTCGTAAAGTCATTCTTCTATCTAAACTCACCACTCACTCCATTACCATCCTATTTCTCCTGAAATGCCTGCAAAGAACTAAGAATAGGAGTTTATATCTAGTCCCCAAGTTCACAGATATAAGGAATTCTTTAAGAACAGTAGGGAGATGATGAAAAGGGCAGTTTTAACATAACAGGGAAGGGAACTCGGGTGTGAAGACAAAATGACTTTAGACTCCGAAGACCTCTCAGAGGTACCGGATTCAGTGGCTGTATTTTAATTGTTGGCCCCATAATGTTTCTGATACCTCAAACTCAAGAATCTTGCATCCTGAGCTCATACTTTCTCAACTACACCCGGGGGTTTTCTTTTTTTTTTTTTTTTTTTTTAATTTTTTTTTTCAACGTTTATTTATTTTTGGGACAGAGAGAGACAGAGCATGAATGGGGGAGGGGCAGAGAGAGAGGGAGACACAGAGTCGGAAACAGGCTCCAGGCTCTGAGCCATCAGCCCAGAGCCCGACGCGGGGCTCGAACTCACGGACCGCGAGATCGTGACCTGGCTGAAGTCGGACGCTTAACCGACTGCGCCACCCAGGCGCCCCCACCCGGGGGTTTTGACAGAGCAAGCAAAACCCAGAATCTCACCAGGTCTTTTACCTTACTCTCTAAAACAGTTTCTCTGGGAAGCCAGTCCTTACAGCTCCTTTTCCTCCCAGTTATATCACTTTTAAAATTTATGTGGAAAAAAGAAAAAAGCAAAATCAGAAACTCACAAAAAACTGCAGCTACTGGCAAGCAACCCTCCATCCTGGCTACAATGCTTACGAGTACAGGCCTCAACTCTGTATGTTCACTTGCAAGACAACAGCGTAGACCTGAGGGTGTATGTTCCCTACCCCACTCACAGACCCACTGCGAGCTCACCAGAAGAAAATTCAGTCCAGCACCTGTCTTCCCCAATGTCCCAGTGTTACAGGGTGAAAAAGACACCGTCCAGCTATCCATCTCCTCAACCAACTCCTGCATCTCAAGCTAGACGGGGACTTTTGGCATGCTAGAAGCTCATTTTGCTCCTTGGATGCCATTTGCTTCCCAAAAGATTCATTATCGCATTTATTATCAGTTTTACCTTCCATAAATATTTTCTAAATATCCAGGCCAACCAGCTATATAGCACCTTCGTTATTTACCATTATTCACTACCAACTGTTTTGTCATTTATCCAGGATTAGGAATTTCTAGGGCACTCTTTCCTCTTTACTTAAAAATCCTCACATCACCCACATCCATATGGACAACGTTGAGCTGCATATGGTTCCATGACCTCATCTTCCCTTAATTTTAGCTCACCAGATCCATGGCTACCCCTTGGACCTTGACTTGGAGTGTAATTGCTCTCCTTCTAAAATCTCAACTCGGTGTCCCATTTTTGGGCCACAATTTTATAACTTTTCAGGCCTCAGTCCTTTATTCCTGCTCACTGACACCCACCAATCCCCATGCTTTCTTTCACTCTTTGTGCTCTTTATGGTCCCTTCAAGCTTCTTCTTCTTCTTCATGTGACTGTAGAGACCCAACTGCTCTCTCCACACCATCTTCAACTCCTTCATGGTGTACCCCTATTTTGCCCATGCCGACCACCTACCAGACCTGTAACCACCAAACCATAGATAAGTCATGTCTAGCCTTCTCAACTCCCTAGACCTGGGCTCTGAATGCCCCTGGAGAGGACAGTGGAACCAAGGCATCTGGAACCCCTGCAGACATGGAGTGCTCAATGCCAGTTCTGCACAATTTTGCCCAGTAACCCTTCATATATTCTTGTGCTTTTTCTTTTTGGTAGTTTTTTTCAAACCTTCACAACTTTCCAACGTCCTGTAACAATGTGCCCTTTCAACTATCCGCATGAAGATAAAACAGAGCATCATATGGCTGCTCCCGCAGGGCATTTTCATCCTTTCTCCTACTAACCACCTATAAGCTAATACTTTTCTCCTCCCACCCAGGAAGACGGAAATGTCTGTGCTTTTATCTAAGACTGGTCCATCTACTTGATTTATAGATCCCGTAAATGAAGGCTCCATCTGGGACCTTGCTCCACAACTTGAAATTAATAAAAAATCTATAATTATGAAACTGTTAACAATTTACCCACAAAGATATTAATGGTAGCACTGTTAAAATGAAGAAGTACCCAGAGAAGCAAAAATGTCAAAAATTGGATTATGTAAACTATTCTATACATACAATGCAACACCAGGCAACTCTGAAAAGGTAATGGTGTAAAATAACATGTAATGAAAGAGATATGTGTTTCCAGTATATTAAGGTACATATGAAAATTTAGACAGCTACAACATATTTTTGTTAAAAACACATAGATACATATTTACTACAAATACATATTCATAGAAGCATGGCTTGAAAAATAATGACAAATTTCAACATTTCTCATCTCTTGGTGTTTGGATGAAAGGGAGCTTTATCTTTTGTATCTGTATTGTTTCAATCTTATAAAAAGTATTAAATAAAAAGAGGGAAAAGCTAGTAATTTTTACCTTGTAGCCTTTTCTTATTATCACTCTACTTTCCTTCTTAAAATCAAGTTTTTGCAAAGAGTCATCTAAGCCCTTTTTACTACCTACCTACTGGCAAGTGTACATTCCAATCTGGCTTCCACCCCACCAAAATTCTGCTTCTTCACAACATCCCTGGTCTTTTTTTTCTTCCCCTAGTCCTTTTCTTACACAAATTCTCTGATGCATTTAATAAAAATAAAGATATCGTGACCTCCTTCCTTAGCTCCCAAACTCCATCTCTCCCCGGGTTCCCTCTGGTATTTGAAGATGCTCTTCTTAATTTCTTCATTTACAATATTTCAAATTTCATGCTGCTTTCATATTTCAATGCTTTCTATCCATGCTGACTGCTCTATTTTCTCACATGAGTAATCTCAACTATATCCATGAGTATCTCCTACCAGCCATACATGAGACTAAAAAATTCCCTATCTCCAAATCAGGGAGGCAGCTTTTTATTTTTCACATTTTTAATAGGATATTCTGCAAGCAAATTAAACCCAAGTCATACAAAATAGGATTTATTGCATTCTCTACCTTACTTTTCAACTCAACAAACGAAATACCAAGAAACCTGGGGCAAATAACAGCAGCACTTGCTGTTTGAAACTACAGATCTACTCACTATTTGACCATATCAGGGCACAAAACCCTTGGATACTTTCTGGAGCAGGGAAATTCTGATTCAGTAGATGTGAGGTAGGACCTGGTATGTGCATTTCTAATTTACTTCTAAATTTTAATTCTTTAGCATGTCTTCCAAGGCTGTTCACAATGTAACCCATAACAATCTAACCAGCCAAAACCCTGTCAAATACCCAGCGACCTGAACTTCTAACCATTTCAAGTTCTACCGTTACCAAACAGGTCATTTTATTCACACAAAGCAAAGTTGCCCTAGACTCTGGATGTGAAATCTGGTTCCGTCATTATTAACTGTGTGACTGCGTGCTAGACTGACTGTGAGCTAAAGAATTCCTTCTTTTTGACTCAGTTTCCTATCTGTAGTCTACTATCTCTTAGGGTTGCTATGAAGAGTAAACAGGTTAATACACGTGAAACGTTTTGAAGAAAGGAAAAGAAAAGAAAAGAGAAGAAAAGAGAAAAAAACAATCACAAAATTTTCAATAAACCTTAGCTGTTTCATTAATAATATCCTTTTTAAATTTTTTTTAATTTAAAAAAAATGTTTAGTTGTTTATGTTTGAGAAGGGAGAGGGGGAGGGAAGGAGAGGGAGAGAGAACAAGCAGGGGAGGGGCAGAGAGGGAGACAGACAGACAGAATCTGAAGCAGGCTCCAGGCTCTGAGCTGTGAGCACAGAGTCCAATGCTGGGCTTGAACCCACAAACTGTGAGATCATGACCTGAGCCGAAGTGGATGCTCAACCAACTGAGCCACCCAGGTGACCCTCTTCTAATAATATTGTCATTATTATTACTCCCACACATAGACTTAATTTCTGGAACACATTCCCCTCTCTCCTCAAGGCTCAATCTCAGGGACAACTTCCTATGAAACTTCTCCAACAATCCAGGAAGATTGGGCATTTCTTCCCCTATGTCCCACTTCATCGTGGCATTAACTATCCGATAGACTGAAGGTATGGACCAAGCATTTTCATCCTCAAATTCCTAGAGCTTTGACACAGTCTTACCACTCAATAAATAATTTCTGAATAAATGAACAAATCATATATTTTTCCAAAAGTACTAGATATTCCATGACAGTCCTTGATAGAAAACATATCGCTTCAGCAAGTGTTGAAATATTTGATGAAAATCAACAAATGCTGGTACCCAACAGTTCATCCTGGGGGTCCACACCACCATGCATGTGAGTGTCCGGCTCTTCCTCACATTCTCTTCACAGGCTTTTCGTGATGCACAGAATAGAGTGGGTTCTGAATGCCCGGATCATATGTGTTCTCCGTATTTGCCATTTTCAAATCTACATACTAAAGGTGATACTTGCATTATTATCAGTCCTGATAGCATGAGTTGAAATTCAATGGCCCAGAATAAGGGAAGATCTCTCAGATGCCCCCCCTTCCCCACCAAAAAGGAAGTACCAGTTACTTTCAATACAAACAAGTAGAAATGTTAGCATTTCAAGCTGATCAGTAGTTTACTAGTTTTTTACTTGTCAGGAAAGAACTACACGGGAAAGTAAGTATAGACAGTTCTAGACAGAAGAGGAAAATGGACTAGAAAATGTTTGAGCAGGAATTTGTTGCAACATCATATATTCCATGCCAGGAGCAAGCGCGCTTTAGTCAAGGACTTTAACAACAACCACGCACATATCTCTGCCCTGCCCTTCTTCTAGAGCTTTCAACACGGAGACAAGAGAAGTAAGCTCACATTCCAGAAGAGAAGACACATCTTTTCCAACAATGAAATAAACTGTTGGTATAACACAATTTACATTATCCTTTACAAAGATAAAAGGATGATGATGTTTGCCCACTAAACATTCAGTTAGTTTCTCAATAATACATATGTTCCTACTCTCAAGACTTGTTTTGATAATTTTTAAAGCTTTACTTTCAGCATGTGATGTAAGAAGATTAAAGTAATGGCGTTCGTTTGTGTGACATTTAGGGAACTGGTTGAGTCAGCAGCTTCAGGCTTAAATATTATACTATAGGTCAAGTGCTCAGAATTCTAAGTAAACCGTCTTGTCAACAGACATGAACTTGAAGGACCTAAGTTCAACTTTGATTATAACCCAGATGCATGCTTTATTTATGATATTAATACACCATATGGTATGAGCAAAATTTTTCTTTTATACTGCCTTAGTCTAATGAAAAGAGCCAACTGCATATTTAAATAAAGTCTTGTTTCTCTCTTATTCTTTAATTGTAACCAAAAATAAAAGGGAGGTCACAAGTGCAATTCCAACAAGACCTTAACAGTGAACAGAGAACACCAAGTCACCAACATTAAATCAGTTATACATATTATTTCTATATTTCCTCCCCAAAGTTTAATGTCTAGACTTTTGTTCTCTGAGCAGTTTGCAACTAATTCAATACTATTTGATAAACATTCATTCGATAAATGTAGATACCTTTACCTTCACTGTTTTTTTGTGTTTTTTTTAAGCAAGCTGCACACCCAGCACGGAGGCTTCACCCACTGAGCCACCCAGGCACCCCCACCTTCGCTGTTTTCTATCTAGGTTCAAGTTATAAACAGTTATAAAAAGTTTAAAGTGGTTACAAATGAATTACACAACATGCCAGGACTGGAAAGCTGAATACGATAGAAGAATTCTAAAAATGAAGTATGGCTTTGTTGAGGCAAGAAAACATGTTTTAAGAAAACACTATAAATTATTCAGAGAGATAACGACAATAAATACTAAAATACCACCTCACCAATTTTCTCAAAGACTTAAGATCTCCAAGATCGGTTCTTTCCAAGATAATTTCTTGTGGAATATCCAGCACAATTCTTAATACCACCTGAAGACCCTTGCAAGATCCGATCTATCTACTTGCCTCATCCTAGCCTTGCCCTGTGTTCTCTCTGTGCTCAAACAAAAAGGACTCGCTTTACTTTCTACGCATGCATCAGACACGAACACCACCCAACTACCCAACCGAGGTGAGATGTGCCTGACACTCCTCAGGCACTCCTGGTTGCTCAAGAACAAAGGAAAGCACAGAAAACAAATGGTTACATTGATAGAACCTCCATCAGTTTACAAATATCTTAGTAATATCACAAGAAAAAGGCAATCTTATCAACAGCCTAATCTCCAGAACTCCCTACTATCTTAAGAATAATGCTTTGTGCAAGGGAAAAACCACCTTAGCTTAACAATAGCTAGGCCTCCAACAATCTGTAAATCCTCTTTAGCATAGGGAAAGCCCTTTAAGAAACTTCCTCTTGACTTTACCTCCCCCAACTCCACAGTATTTAAGCAGTCACTCTGCACAGCCCCGTGTAGCTCTTCTGCCCATGGGTCCTGTTCCCAAGCTTTAATAAAATCACCTTTTTGCACCAAAGACGTCTTCAAGAATTCTATCTTGGCTGTCGGCTCTGAACCCCACCATCACTCCAAAAACCCATTACTCCCACTCCTCTTTTGTCTTGTTAATTCATTCTCATCCTGCAGATCTCAACTGAAATGTCACCTCCTAGAAAAAAACATTGTGATCACCTCTCCCAGACTCAGATCTTACTATAGAGCAGTTACAGAGTTTGTAATTATATACTTATTTGCATGACATTAACATCTGTTTCTCCTACTAAATCTGTACGGTTTGAAGGCACTTCTAACCATAATATCCCTGCAACTACATACACCTAGTACACAGTAGGAACACTGTAAATGTGGAATGAATGGATATTGATAAATGTTTAAATCCTTTGGGATCTTCCAACTTGGAATAACATTCCTCACAAAATTACTTAGCAAATGTGATTTAGTTTACAATCTGAAGAGCACAGAAGAACATAGACTTTAGAATATACCTTCACAAGCCATGTGAGCCTGAGAAAAAGAATTGGCTAACCTGCTTATTTGTGAAGTGAGATAACATCTACTTCCTAGTATTGTCAAGAGGATTACATGGAAGATGATAAGTGTAAGAAAGCAGCTTGTGTAATAAGAGGAGACAATCAATGAAAATATTTCTCAACTTCCTCTCCTTTCCCAAAACTCAAGCATGAGAATATACAAAATAATTCTGTAGTGGAGCTCTTCACTATCCATTGTACCCCTTCCCCTCCCGGCTGGATAGAGAAGCCCTTGGGTTTGCAAGAGGAGAATCCCTTCACCCAGGGTAGAAAAGAGCTGAGCAAATGGATAAGCCAATCAGATAAGCCTAGTTTCCCTGGTAGCCTAACACCCGTGGTAAACAGAGAAAGGCAGCAGAGCTTAGGTAATTTCAGAGATAGAGGCAGAGCCCTGATCAAACTAAACCTAAATTCCTTATCAATGAACTTCTCAATGAACAAATAACTTTCCTTTTGCTCTTTTAAACCAGCATAAAATATTTTTTGTTCCTTACAACCAAAATCATCTTAACTGATACACAGCCTATTAGGCTTGTTGAGACGCTTTAATGTGAACATCTGCAAGCTAATTAAACTAAACTATAGGCTTAATTTAATTTTGTGATTTTTGCCTAATCGTTACAAAGTATATACTTTAGTGATTTATTTAGGATTTTAAGTAATATTCATACATTTTATAGAACTGATGACCCAAAACAACTGTAATAAATTAGATACTATACAACAAAATTTGTGAGTTCAAAGGTCTTATTATTTTATGGTCATTTTCTTTAAGGTACAGTATTTTTTTCCCTTATGGATAAATGATTTTTTTAGTCCTTCATATGCATTTGGTTTGTTATTTTGTTTCAATATATATTCTAGAAAGTGGGATTTGAAAAGCTATAGTCCTAACCATTGTTTTTCTTGTTTGTTTCTAGACTACAGCCTTTAGGGAAGTTAGCAACTCAACAGGAGAGTGGGAATACTTGTAGACTGTAGAACAGTACTTCTAAGTTCTTGCTACAATCAATTAGCCTTTCACTCTTCATTAAGCTTTTGAAAAATGATTTGTTCTCGCAAGATTAATGTGGAAAGTATAATTATTTGAAAACAAGGGTACTGTATTTAAATCTGACATATTTTGGCCACAAAGTTAATTGATTACTAGATATTCAATTAACAAATGCAATTCATTCTTAAGCCAGTGAATATGTAACTAAAAGCCAGCCTCAAAGTAACAAATACATAACACAAAAATAGCCACGCAAATGGTTTTACCAAAGGAGAACGGCAGTTTAACAAAGTAGTTACAATAATAATACCGGTTTTGAATATATGTCTAAATTAAACACTAAATTAGTCTCTGGATTTTTCCTATGGGAGAAGACTTCATCAAGGCAGACTCCACTGACCCTAGATACAAGGAAATAAGAATTCCATAAGACTGAATTAATGGATGGGTACCATTTAATTGCAGGTATTTTTTCAGGTACTGTTGTTGCTTTTAATATTCTGTCTTCTAATGATATATGAGTAAGACTTTCATCTTTTTTTTTTCCTTTTAAGCTATACCTTTCAATTTGGTGGACACTGCTGTTTCAAATTGAAACAAAACACTTAAAAATGTTTATTTATTTTTGAAAGAGACAGAAAGAGCAAGTGGGGGAGGAGCAGAGAGACAGAGAGAGAGAGAGAGAGAGAGAGAGAGAATCCCAAGCAGGCTCCACACTGCCAGCACACAGCCCGACATTAGGCTTGATCTCACAAACCATGAGACCATGACCTGAGCCGAGATCAAGAGTAGGCCACTTAACCAAGTGAGCCACCCAGGCACCCCAGAAACAAAGCACTTTAAAAGAGCATCTAATTCTCACTGATCTCTCCAGATTTCAGAAACGAATAATGGGCATCCTTACTTTCCATGGCCATATAGTTCTTCCCATAGGTTTAGTAAGAATTTGCCCTCTCTTTTTGGCAGAATACTTTGGACAAATCAATTGTGCAACCAGAGCTACCCCGAGAATATCATATTTGAAAATGATTTTCGCATAATCAGGAGTGACAACTACTGAAAGACAAGGGTTCAGTTTTTAACAAGGGTTAAGTTTACAAATCTCCCCCAAGACAACTGGCCTAACACACCTGGCTGGCAGATAGGTTCCCGAAGTTAGAAGAAGGTAAGAAAGGTCACTGTCAGTCAGAACAGGAACCTTAGCAAATGTTGGGAGCCTCAACCAGACGGAAATTCACCCAGTTACACACGTACTAAAGATGAAATCTCTTGGAGAGAGTTTCTTGCTTTTGTCTTCCTAGCCTCAGAGAAGCAAATAATAGAGGCTTTTAAAAGTCCAATCCAAGGTTTATAATAAAAATTTCTGGAGAGAAATTAATTCTATCACCTCCACAGCTCATGGTTCTACATTTGCAAATCTAGAGGAGGCCTCTATGGCCAATTAACACTCTAGCTGCAGTTTTTGGGGGTTTTTTTTTGGATGAAGAATTACCTTTGTAAATTACTTGTGATCTCAGGAGGAAGACTCTAAAGAAAACTGTCAAAAACTTGAAAATGGGCATAAAAGATCCTGAATGTTTTCCACTGGCACACTGGGCATTCATTCTACAGTGGACCCTGCAGATTCTGATTCTAAAGGGGTTTCTGATTAACTCAGCAATCTTCATACCCTGCAGGGATAAAAGCTAAGCGGTAAAAGACTGATCATAATGCAAATTACTCCCATTTATGGCATTACAAGTGAGTTTTCTTTCAGTAAAGAATATATATCTCAATAAGTTAAATGTGTGTGTACCCAGTTCTCATTTGAGCCATCTTTAGTATGCAAATTTACACAAAAAAGCTCTGGTATTGACAAATGAATGCCTTCTTTACTTCATATTAATATAGGCATTAAGCTGACCAAACCAAGTTTATAAATAGAGTAGACTTTGCTTCAAGTGTTTTTGGGATTGTGAGAAAGTTAAAGGTAACTAAAAGGTTCACAAGTAGGGGCTGGTTAAATAAATAATGGTATGTCTCTTACAAAGGTGCTGGAGCCACTAAAAGTAAAACCTAGAAAAAGTAAAACTGCAATCTAATAATACTGTGACCCCATTTTTGATAAAAAAAAAAAAACAACTTGGATTTAAATACTTTTATTAATACATCTATTCCGAGTTGTATAGGACTTTTGAGGCGGGGAGAAGGGTATTAGGGTATGCTTTCTGGGGAGAAGGTTTGTTGGATCACTGATGGTTGTTATTGCTGATGACGTCTGCTTTCTTTTCTTCCAAATTTTCCTGGAATAAACTTTACTAGCAGTAATCAAGTATAATTATAGAGGAAAACTACTAGAATTAATTTATAAATTATATTTCACAATGCAAGTAAAAGTACATTCATTAATAAAATGGGAGCAATACTCTGTATCTGTTGGCTAGATCTTACACATCTTTCAGGGAGCAGTTCACATTTTTACCTTCAAGAGCCCTTCCTCTCAACTTCACCCCACTCTGTCCAATCTGATGCAGGCAAGATTTAAGACTCCTTACTAGACACTGTCATAGGGCCCTAGATGAACCCCTTCTAAAACTTTTCATAGCTATAACTGGGGTGAATATGAAATCAATGCTTCTTTCCCCTACTAGACCTAATTTCTCTGTCTTATCCACTGTTGTGAGCCTGATACTCAATATATGCATATTGCATCCTAAGAGGTACTCTTAGGATGTACCTCTTATATATATATATATATATATATATATATATATATATATATATATGTATGTATATATATAATATACACATATTATATATACATATGTATATGTATGTATACATACTACATATGTAATTGTATATGTACATATACATATTACATAGGTAATATATACACACATATATATGTATATATATAAATATACATATAGCTCCCTTGCCATGGACAATGAATGACTCTTAAAATATGGTAGAGTAACGAGTATGTTGTACCAAAGATAAACCACCTAAATCCAATTAACTTGAGTCTCTTTATAAGCCGGATTTTATGAGAGATGAGTAACATTTGCCACTCACTCATGGAAAAGATTTTTTACGTATGTAATATTTTAAGGGATATAATTTGGCCTATAATGTGTCTGCATTAAACAAATCACGGTAATGGAATTTTATCATACTGTATCATGTTGTGAAGTGAAAACAAAGAAGTCATACTGTCTGTGTTTATACATTATATGCAGAGGGTTCAAGGACATTCATCTGTAATTCAACATGCTCAAAAATCGCGAAAATATGACGCTTGGTATTTGCAACATTGATGATAAAATCTGAACAAACAATAAAGGGTACTTGAAGGTCTTGAAATTTCAATATTTGCAGGCCATGCAAATATGTTTAAATAAATTACAGAAAATATTCTGTTCAGATAGTTCCCCAGGCACCAAACAAATGTACACTGAATCCTATTATAGCACTACCACATGAGAGAAGCAGCCATCAATCTGGTTTATAAAAATGTTCTTCCAGTCACAACCAACCTTTTTGTTCATGATTAATTTCTGTTATAGCAATACATTATAGGGATACTAATAATATTAAGGCTCTAGAACATAGGTTTGTCTAACACTGGCTTCTTCATACATAATCTTGTTATAGTCTGAATTTAGGGTGGGCATAAATATCACACTGTCTCAGCTTCCCTTTCTAGGCAATGCATGGTTAAATCTGTGTCTAGGCGTCCTTGATTTTGGCACTATGAATTTCACGGAAGAAAACGGGAAAACTCCAGCACCCATGGAAAAGTCACTTCTCTGTTTCTAAAAATAGGTAAACCTCTTAGCTTCATTTAAGTCAATGAAGAAATTTCTCAGGTTACAGAGAAAAGCAAAGAGAGAGAACAAGAGAGACAGAGCATTAACTGTTTTTGTTCAGTCAATCCGAGATGGAAATTTATACTAGGCATCCTGGGGACATTTGCAATATGGTTGAGAATTACACATTTCTAAGGACATGAAATAAGAAAAAAATCAATTTTACCTAATTTTATATAACAGTGAATATACTACTGACAAATTGTGACTTTTTAAAATGATCATGTAATTTTCAGCAAATAATTCACGTACATGTGTCCTCTGTTATCACATACAGGCTGACTATAGATGATTATCATCGTTATAATCATCCAGTGATAGTCCAAAGCAAATGGAGAACTGGATACTCTATTTCTGCACCATCACAAAGATCTTTTCTTCTCTTCACTCTTTCTTTTCCTTCAGAGGGACAGTAAGAAGGAAAATGATAAAATTTCCGTCATGAGATTTCCAAACCCCCATCTCTACCCTCAAGAAATCCTTGATAGGGGTGCCTGGGTGGCTCAGTTGGTTAAGCATCCGGCTTCGGCTCAGGTCATGATTTCACAGTCTGTGAGTTCGAGCCCTGCGTCGGGCTCTGTGCTGACAGCTCAGAGCCTGGAGCCTGCTTCGGATTCTGTGTCTCCCTCTCTCTGGCCCTCCCCCGTTCATGCTCTGTCCCTCTCTGTCTCAAAAATAAATAAACATTAAAAAAATTAAAAAAAAAAGAAATCCTTCATAAATTCTTAAGAATTTCACACATACCAATTGAAAAAAAACGTATATATCCTTATGGGATCTTTTTTTTTTTTTTTTTCAACGTTTATTTATTTATTTGGGACAGAGAGAGACAAAGCATGAACGGGGGAGGGGCAGAGAGAGAGGGAGACACAGAATCGGAAACAGGCTCCAGGCTCCGAGCCATCAGCCCAGAGCCTGACGCAGGGCTCGAACTCACGGACCGCGAGATCGTGACCTGGCTGAAGTCGGACGCTTAACCAACTGCGCCACCCAGGCGCCCCACCTTATGGGATCTTAAATAAAACCTCCATTTAAAAAAGAAAGGAAGATGGGGCGCCTGGATGGTGCAGTTGGTTAAGCCTCGTACTTCAGCTCAGGTCATGATCTCATGGTTTGTGAGATAGAGCCCTGCACTGGCTCTCTGCTGTCAGCCCAGAGCCTGCTTTGGATCCTCGTCTTTCTCTCTCTCTGCACCCCCCCCCCTCAAAAATAAATAAACATTAAAAAAAAATTTCTTTAAGGAAGATAAAATTCAATGTTAAAAGCCTCTGTGTCACTTGTATCTGTCTTTTTTATATTTAATACCATTATATGACAGGTTCCCTCACAACTTTCCGAATGCTTCCAAAATTACTTTTCATAACAAAGTTCACTGAAGTTCATTTTCCTCATTAGAAGAGTTAATGCATAGTTAATCAGTTAATGTACAGAGTGTGAGGAAAATAAGGAAATGCCCCAAATAGGACAAGGCCATTTAAGGATGGCTTTTGGAGGTTAAGTGTATAATACTTGAGAACATACTAGAAATTGAAGAGGACTATAGATTTAAAGAAAAGATAAACAAGTGTGAGAACCGGATCTGTAGAGAACTGTAGGGCACCCGATCTGGTAGGAAAACAAGTTATCATGCTGAATATTAAAATAAAGCCTCCAGGCACCTGGCAGGCTCAATGGGAAGAGCATGAGAATCTTGATTTTGGGGTCCTGAGTTCGAGCCTCAACATTGGGTGTAGAGATTACTTAAATAAAACTTAAAAAAATAAAATAAAATGAAGCCTCACATGGTAAGAAGTGATGGAAAATGATAGTAAGGATATTAGATTCTACAGTAGATATTGACAAAATACCTTTTTTTTGTGAGTAACAAATAACAAATTGTGAGGCTGTGAGTCAATAAATGATGAGTTGTTTTCTGAATTATTTCACCCCATTATTTCTATCCCTGAATACAGTTCAACTAAAATTTAAGCATAAATACTACTATTAAAGCTTAATATAATCTTTCAAATATTGACTAATTATAAAATATTACATTCAAGTCAATCAGTCACAGAATCGTTTAAAAGCTTTTTAAGGGGCCCCTGGGTGGCTCAGTCGGTTAAGCGTCCGACTTCAGCTCAGGTCACGATCTCGCGGTCCGCGAGTTCGAGCCCTGCGTCGGGCTCTGGGCTGATGGCTCAGAGCCTGGAGCCTGCTTCCAATTCTGTGTCTCCCTTTCTCTCTGCCCCTCCCCCATTCATGCTGTGTCTCTCTCTGTCTCAAAAATAAATAAACGTTAAAAAAAAAAAATTTTAAAAAAAAGCTTTTTAAAAAACTGCTTCATCATGAATTATTAAAAGAGACTTTTTCAAGCAAAAGAAAATAATTTTCATAACGTATGGATATTAGCAATTTGAATTTTCAGGTCTTTTTTAAAAGTCAAGTTGCCCACCAGAGAGTACAAGACACCATCTGTTAGGTCAGGAGCAAGTTTTTCGTCCATTTTAAATCAGTCTTCTATGACCATAGGTCACAGATAAAAAAAAAAAAAAAATCACTATGAGAGAATCATTCAGTTTCATTTCCACAGTTACCAAAAAAGAAAAAAGATACTATCTGCTGAGTAAAAACTATTGTATGTTGTTTGCATTTGTCATTGAAAGAAAAAAATTTTTTCACTACTTCGCCCTCAAAGCCAATTTACCCAACAATATATCCAATGTTTCCAAAGCATCTGTTAAATTTGTTTTCATGCAAATATCAGTCTGCATATCAACTGTTTCTATTCAGAATTTCTTTTTAACCCTGTTTAGCAAATCTTATAAAACCCTGTTTGCATTTATAGCAAGCACAAAACTGGTTTTAAAAATTGTAAGTACTATGTACTAATCTTTATGGATAAGTACTATCGTATGTTTTCTGTTTGTTAAGATTCTCTCCCATATTGTATGCAGTTTATTTTTCCAGATTCTAGTTCCAACCTTTTCCAGGGGCAAGAACTTAATTATTGTCTATTTGCTGTATTGTATTTCCACTGCCAGCAACAATAGGAAACCAATATTCTTACGCTCGCATGCTAATAATCCCTTGAGAATGATGACAAAGATCAGTCTCTTCTCTGAACCCCCAGTGGCCAGGTGTATTTTGAAATTCAGAGTTATGCATATTTTAGAAAGGTAACAGAGTGCACATTTTACACCTTATCATCAAAAACAATACTATATCTGGAGAAACGCATGAACATTCCCACTATAAATAATATCGTGTCAGTTCAGATCAGTTTGCCACTAATGGGCCAAACTTACAAAGTAATTTTGTTTCAATATTCAGAGTCTTGTGGATTCAAAAATTCTGGATAATAAATTGTGTGTACACACACACACATATTTTAACTTTTAATATCTAAAAGGATGACTCATGAGGCCACATTCTGTAATTAAGCAAATACCTAACTGATTATAGTAGGAAATCTATACCTAAATACCTAAGCATTGAAGCCTATACTTTACGCTTTCCTAATGACTGTATCCAAAAAACAAAAGAAAAGAAAAATATCTGTAGGAGACAACAAACATTTCCCATCATAGTAAGACCAGATGAAAATAACTTCACAATGGAAAGAATAAAAAGCTGTCTAGTGATCCTTTATTCAGGGTTCAACAAGCACATCTTCTTTAGCATATAAATAAATTTTAAGAACTCTACCAGAATTCTCGGATTTACATAAGCCAGACCTGTGCAAGCAAAGGCACAACGCTATGATTTTCCTACTTTACATTTTCATTTGACTCAAGTCCAACAGACAAACATGATCATTCCTTTGGACAGACGAACAAAAGAGAAATCAATTGAAAAAAAGAAATTCAAAATGGAGAGACTTTGTTTTGATTTTACTCTCTAAAGGCCAAAGGAAAAAGGTTTTAGAAATGGGGGGGAGGGAGGGAGGCAATGTACATAATGTCTTGATTTCACAGAATATTAGAGAGGAATATAGGTCTTTAATTGCCCAATGCACACCCTCACTTTACAGATGAAGAAACATAAATTTATAAGGATTCATGCGTTTCCATGTGGAACCGAGACAGAGCTAAGTTTTCTGACTTTTTCCTCTTGTGACTTTGTAAGCTCTATGGCAAGAAACTTCAGAGTATTTTGCAACAAGATCTAATCTTCCTTCCTCAAAATATTTTTGAAAATAGAAGCAACAGAGAAACATTACTGCCCCAAAGTAAGTAAAAGCCCACCAGGTATCCATCCTTTCCTCCACAGATGACAATCTTGTCTTGTAATTAATATGCTTAAGTTTATGCAGTTATTTCTCTTTTTTTTTAAGTTTGTTTATTTTGAGAGAGAGAGAGAGAAAGCAGAGAAGGGGCAGAGAGACAGAGAGAGAGGGAGAATCCCAAGCAGACTCCATGCTGTCAGCACATATCCCAAAACGGGGCTCGAACTCAAGAACCACGAGATCATCACCTGAGCCAAAAACAAGAGTTGGTGGCTTAACCAACCGAGCCACTCAGGTGATCCCAGTTACTTCTTCATCTATTATATTTCACCTTCGATCATTATTAACAAAAGAAATTATTCATATTCTAAATGTATGGAGTTGTTTTCAAAGGAAGTCACTTAAGCTATAACAAAAGATATCTCAATGATTTTTGTCACTGAATAAATATTACATCAGCTAAAGTGCTGGTTAATAATCAGCACACAGACTCAGTTCTGTCATATCAGCTTTTCAAGAAATAAAAATAGTTTGACATTTATAAAATTCCATAGACTGACAAAGAAAAAAAGGATGAAACTAAGACCAAACAAAATCCAGTTAAAATTCTTATACAATCTGTACTGATGACTCTAAGTTTTATGTTTTTTTTAAAAATATACTTCAATTTAAGAAGAGGAAACATACCCAGATGCTTGCCTTAATTAGCATCAGACAAGCAGTAACACTTCTTAATACCTTAGTTAATACATTTCCATGTGTTCCCTTTAAGAAGGCTTAAAATGTTTGCATGACCATAGTTGCATTCTCAAATGTGTCTAGCTCCTTTCTTCTCCCACTTTCCATCCTAAAATAAATCTTCTTCAGGTAATAGACATTTAATAAAAGACAGGAAATGTTTCAAGGCCAGGCTTAATAGTCCTAATATATACATTTTTTTTTTTTTTTTGCCTTTTAAAACCAATGAGTATTTTTATGTTTAAAGTCTGCAAGGTGACAAGAAGGATGCTGAAGTTGTCATCGGCGTCAAGAGGGAGTCCAAATTTATCGGTAAGAAAAGGAAAGAAAAACATGTGAGGCAGCTAATCTGGAAGAGCTGGATGGAAGATGCCTGCAGGAGATATTCATACCTAACTGAAAAGAAATAATTCAAACAGGGTTACTTTTCTGAACTGCAAAGAGAAATAAAATTTATTCCCATAACACTCATAAAATTATAGTAATAAAAATGGACCATCCTATCTGCGCCTCTTATTTTATAGTAAGGAAATCAAGGTGCAGGGAAGTCTATCAATTTGTCTTTGGGTACAGAGCAGGAAGTTCTGGTCCAGAACTTAGGTCTCCTTTGATCTACAGGCCTTCCACTAAATTTTGCCACTTCCACAACTTGTGCAGTACATTTATTAACATGTATATGCAGCAGAACACTAGCTGTTACTCCTAGTCAGAATTCAACCAATTTAAACCAATCATGAAATGTATTTAAAAACGTGAAGAGGGGCGCCTGGGTGGCGCAGTCGGTTAAGTGTCCGACTTCAGCCAGGTCACGATCTCGCGGTCCGTGAGTTCGAGCCCCGCGTCGGGCTCTGGGCTGATGGCTCAGAGCCTGGAGCCTGCTTCCGATTCTGTGTCTCCCTCTCTCTCTGCCCCTCCCCCGCTCATGCTCTGTCTCTCTCTGTCCCAAAAATAAATAAACGTTGAAAAAAAAAAAATTAAAAAAAAAAAAAAAAAACAAAACGTGAAGAAAGTTATTTCTCCTCTATATTTTGTTTCCTTAGCAAAACAGCTTTTGTGAGTGGAGACATGTCTAATTCTATTTGGCATCAGTTTTGCAAACTGATATTAGCTATCAGAGGAAAGTTCTTTTAATGATGAGGTGACTGTTTAAACCACTTTTACTTAGGGGCGCCTGGGTGGCTCAGTTGGTTAAGCGGCCGACTTCGGATCGGGTCATGATCTCACGGTTCGTGGGTTCGAGCCCCGCATTAGGCTCTGTGCTGACAGCTCAGAGCCTGGAGCCTGTTTCAGATTCTGTGTCTCCCTCTCTCTCTGCCCCTCCCCCACTTGTGCCCTCTCTCCCTCTGTCTCAAAAATAAATAAACATTAAAAAAATTTTTTTTTAAATAAACTACTTTTACTTAGTTAATAGTTGACAAAGCAATGAAAGCAAAAAACGTGTGTCATTTTGTTTTTTTTTTTAATGAATGAAATTTTCAATTTAATTTTTTTATGTTTCTTCTTTGAGAGAGAGAGCTCATGCACACGATCAGGGGAGGGGCAGAGAAAGAGGGAGACAGAGGACCCGCAGCTGGCCCTGTGCTGACAGCAGAAAGCCCAATGTGGGGCTCGAACTCATGAACTGTGAGATCATGACCTGAGCCAAAGTTGGATGCTTCACTGACTAAGCCACCCAGGCACCCCGAAATTTTCACTTTAGAAGAGGAGTGCTGTTCAACAACTACACACTTACATATGTACCATAAGACTGGGCCATAAAATTACTACATACCTAAGTATATTTATGAGAAAAAAAGTTTTAAATCTTCGGTCAATTTTAATAAAAATGAGCTCTTCTTGGTTACCTTTTTCTGTATCAGTGAAGATCTTCCCTTTCTCTCATCACACTATTAAATATTTTTCAAAGTTCACATATAGATAGCTCCAATATGAGAGGGTATGGAAAAACTCTAAAATATCCCGTATAAAATTTCATTTTGAGTGATCTAAAAACCATACTTTATAAGTTATGAAACATTTTAAATGTTACTGCAGAGGTTATCAATTCAAAAAATATTCAACTTCCTTGACATTGAAGTATTGGTTTTACTTGCTCTTTGAGACACATTTTTATATCAGGCATTCTTGGGAAAAGAAAGGCAACTAATTCTGGGAGGGGAGTAGCCGAAAGTCTCACGTGGATACCAACAAAGAGAAAGAGAGAAGAGAGAAAGAAGGAAAAGTAAAAAGAGAAAGAAAGAAAACACAGAATAAAAGAAAAAACTCTGTGTGTTTTTTTTAAGAACTGAGGAAAACCGCAGGACCTTAATTTTGAAAGTGATTCCTACAAAAACAAGAACCTGACACAAAAATAGTTTGACAAAAAAGCTAAAGTTTTTTGTGGTAAGATTGCCATCAATTAAACTGCACTCAGAATATGAAAGGAAAAAGAATAGGAAAATGATGTCAATTTAAGGATTATATAAACATATCAAATGACAAATGTTTTTCAGAACTCAAAGTGTTAAGATCAACAGAATCATTTTTACCTTTTTTAATGAGCTGATTCATAGATAACTCAAAATTCAGATCATTCTTTGAAGTCAGTCTAATTGTAATAGCATCAATTCATCACTTAGACACAGTGTGATGTCTAAAATTGCAAATATCAATACAACTTAACTTGATGTTTTCATTTAATAGAAGAAACAAGATAATGGCTTAGAAATATTCATTAGAATTGGAAGAAAAATACTTTAGCTTTAGTTATTTCCACCCAGAAAAATTACACAGAACTCATGAATGCTGTCAACGGTCGTGTCTGTCCAGCTCTACTCCCCAAGACGTTCCTTCTCAAACACGCACCATCTCAACGCACCCCAGCACTTACAAACATGCCTCTGCGGAAACAATTCACAGTGATTATTCTACTGTGACTAAAAATGCTACAAAACAAAAGAGAACTTTTAAAAGCACACCAGAGGTTTTAGGGGCAACTGGGTGGCTCAGTCAGTAGGCATCCAATTCTTGATTTCAGCTCAGGTCCTGATCTCAGGGTTGTGAGATCGAGCCCACATTGGGCTCCTCATGGAGTCTGTTTGGGATTCTCTGTCTCCCTCTTCCTGAGCCCTTCCCCACCGCATGCGCACATGTGCACACTCTCTCTCAATAGGTAGATAACAAAAAAAAAAAAAAAAAAATTTTTTTAAAGCACACAAGAGGTTTTATAAATATGGCAAATATTAAGCCCCTGAAAGAAAGGACATACTTAGACTGAAAAGAAGAAACTATATTCAATTAATTTGTTCTCACCATTCATTAATAATCAGAACACATGCAATCATTCAGCCAATTATGGAGTGAATGATTCTTGAAGACCCGCTCTGTACCAACACAGCTGAATTTTAAAAAGACAGAGCCCCTGGACTCAGGAAGTTTTGAGGCTGGCCAAAGAAAATACAGTAAAAACGTCACCCAAATGAACGAAAACTACGGCCGTGACAAATGCTCTGAAGGAGGATGACACCATAAACTGGAGCATAAAACAAGGACATGTGACTTGCCATTGGTGCAGGGACACCAAGTTTCCCATAGAAATCTGTAAATGAGTAAAAGGAAAAGGGTGAAGGAGTTAAAACACACCATCCCATTCTTCAAGATTTTCATTTTTTAACCTTATAGCTTCCCAACTAAATGTGGAATGCAGACCTCCTCGTGCGCAGAGATTATATTTTACTCCTCTAGATATCTGCAGTATCTGTAGCCCGTGGCACAGTGGAAGGTGCAAATCATAATCTGCCTTAACATATTCTGTTGAGAAGAATGGAAAGCAAGCCTACAAGTCATGTAGATTACCTCAAGTATTTAAATTCTTAAAAAAATGGGGCGCCTGGGTGGCTCAGTCGGTTAAGCGTCTGACTTTGGCGCAGGTCATGATCTCACAGTTCCTGAGTTCAAGCCCCACATCAGGCTGTCTGCTGTCAGCCCAAAGTCCACTTTGGATCCTCTGTCCCCCTCTCTGGCTCTCCCCCAGTAGCGCTCTCTCAAAAATAAATAATCATTAAATATATATATATACATATATATGTGTGTGTGTGTGTGTATATATATATATATATATATATATATATAGCCATAAATTTGACCAAAACACCTGCCACAAGTTTGATCAAAGCACAGTATGCACACACAAAAGGCCATGAAAAGAGGGATACAGCTTGAGGGGATCAGTGTCCATCTTTTCCAGAGGAAGCCAAACCCCATGGGAAACAGGAGCCGTAGGCCTGGGCACTGGGCATTCTCCAACAGAAGGGAGTATTGGCACACAAGAGCCATGGCTGACTCACAACATGTCCAAATGTGCCTACAGCTCTTTGTACAACGAAGTAGCTCAGATGTGTATTAAAAGAAGGGGAGGTGGTCATAAAAATACTACAGCCCAGCTGATAAGGAGCTAAGGACAAAATGATTACCAAAACTGCTATCAGTGCGATCCTCTGTCACAAAACACGAGTACAAAGAACGTGGCTGTGGTTTTCTTACCAACTTAAAAGGCCCTGAGAAATCCCAGATTATTTTGATTTATGACTATAAATGTCATCCTTACCATATAACATGGGAATGCCTTATCTTTATATGGAAGAGTAGTTTCTAATGACCACTCTTTTGTTTATTTCCACAAAAAGAAATATAAAACACAGAGTGATGTATTATTCTAAGATGTGAATTCCCTCCCAAGTACACTTCTGCCCTTCCCCTCCAGATAAAGAAGTCTTGCCCTTTTGGGCAAACAGAGGTGCCTAGCATCTGCCCTTTGAGAAAGGTCTACAGCAAGGGGACAAAGATGATCCACAGTGACAAGCCCTGAGCTGTGCCTCTCAGGCTTCCACATGACTTGTCTGTACAATCCTTGGTGGTCTTGCCCTTCTGAGAGAGTATTCAGGAGCCAGCAAGTCTAAATGAGACCAGCATACAAAGCAGCTCCCTTGTGAGTTTTCCCGCACTAGGAAAAGGAACTTTCTGAATCATCTCTGAGCCTATGCCAACTTTATTAAATGGTGCTTTGTTCCCAAGGGAATTTTTAATTGAGAAAGCATTGGCAATATACAACATGCTTTACAGTGGTTGGTGATGCTAATCAATGTGGTTAAATGAGAAGAAACAGCCTCCCCTCTCAGATTTTGAAATCAAATCTGAGGTACTCCTATCAGTACAAACGTATTTATAAAATGAAAAAAAAAAGAATAAAGCTTGGAAGATAGCTAATGAAAGTTTCTGCATACGTTATTCAACAGATTTTTATTGAACACTTTTTAAGTAACACACATAATCACACATAATCACATCATTTTTTTTTTAATTTTTTTTTTTTTAACGTTTATTTATTTTTGGGACAGAGAGAGACAGAGCATGAACGGGGGAGGGGCAGAGAGAGAGGGAGACACAGAATCGGAAACAGGCTCCAGGCTCTGAGCCATCAGCCCAGAGCCTGATGCGGGGCTCGAACTCAGGGACCACGAGATCGTGACCTGGTTGAAGTCGGACGCTTAACCGACTGCGCCACCCAGGCGCCCCAATCACATCATTTTTTAAGATGCCATGAATCCACCATTACTATGTAGTTGAGGAAACAGGGACGCTCAAGCTTTGAAACAGTCCCAATGCCACGTCCTACTGAGAGAAAAAGTGACTTGTCTGATACACCACAAAAAGAACATTTTTAAATAAAAAAGTAGGGAGGGAGACAACTTGAAACAACATAGTAAGCTGTAAAATAAACACATGTAAAGCAATCAAACTTCCAGGTTTCCCCAAAGAGGCATGGAAACACCATAGGAATAGGTGGCATAACCAGAAACCACTCAGGCTCTAAAGGGTGCTTCAATTTGAAGGAATGTATATATGCACCAAGTTATATAAACTATCTAAGCAGACTGATAAGGCCAACATTAGCAGAGCTGTTTTGAAACACAACCACCAATAGAATAGAACATACTGATCATCTATCAGAAAGACTGGCTTAAGACCTAACCGACCTTCTACCGCTATCGTGACTTAGCTGTAAACCCTTGTTTTACGACCAGCGCTGTATGCCGTGTAAACAATTGAAAATGTCTGCTGTGGAAAAAACATTTAGTGAATTAATAAATTACTCCCTAATTTGTGTTATGTAGACCACTAGTTTGTTTTAATTAACAGCCATTATTAACCGTAAACACATGAAATTACGTTTGAAATTTACAGACAGGCCCTCACTGAACACATGCTCCCATTAGGGTGCAAGAGTTGGCCAATACTTTTCCAGATTGATAGTGATGACTCAAATGTAAGACTGTTGTTTGAACCTATATGTAAGTATCTTGTTGAAAGTATAAATAAGGTAAATAATTCACTGATTGTTTTTCTTACTTTAGACATTAGTGGGCATTTACCTCTAGCTAATATGCACATACATAAATGATGTAAAATGCCTTATGAAGAGCAAATACATTTATTTAAATGGTATTAAGCTACTATTCCAATCAAAGAGCTTCAGACATTCTACCTACAATAACAATGAAAATTTTAAATAAAAGTATCATATACAGCCAAAATTGTAATATGTATTGCTTTTACCAAAAAAAAATTTAGAAAAAAAAAGCACCTAATTCCATTTTCCATTCATAAAAGATTAAATTGTAGGCAGATGAATAGAAGAGGGAATAATGATCTAACATTTCACTACATATCATAGACAGTCATTTCTGATGGACACATCTGTGATTCTTACCCACCTAACATATCAAATCATCAATATCAATTCATGTAGCTGCAAATTCTTTTCTGAATCAATCAACTTCTGTTTTCAGTAAAGGATAACTAAACCAATTTTTTTCCTTGGCTGTGCTGGCTCATGTACTGTGTCATTTAAAAGGGAACAAAACAACAAAACCCATTTGATTGGCTGTAATTCACTTTAACATCTGATTAGCTATAATATATTTTAAATGCATCTACTGAAAAGTTAGCAATCTGTGCGCTTATTAAGGTAGGTAAAAGTAAAGAATCAATTTTCACACATACAATAGAATTTCACCGTGGTATAAATTTGTTTGTTCATTCCAAAAGCAGAAAGGAAAGGCATGTGATCTGAATAGACAATCACATTTTGGAGAATTTTTACACTTGGTCTTGAAGAATATTTATTGGTTGTCATTGTGCATATGGAGATTGACCCAAAGAGATAAGTTCTTCTGGAGAAACTGAAATCCTCTACTTAAAATTTAAAAGGGGAACTAAGTTCCTCACAAATATATTTTTTAAAATATTTCAATGTCTCTAGGACTTAAACCTCTGAAATCTTTTAAAAATTTCCCTTCCTTCCTCCTAAAAGAAGGGTTTGCTTTGTTTAAAATTTTTTAACGCTTATTTATTTTTGAGAGAAAGGGACAGAACGTGAGCAGGAAAGGGGCAGAGAGAAAGGGAGACACAGAATCTGAAGCAGGCTCCAGGTTCTGAGCTATCGGCACAGAGCCCGATGCAGGGCTCCAACTCAAGAGCCATGAGATCACGACCTGAGCTGAAGTCGGACACTTAACCGAATGAGCCACCCAGGCGCCCCATGTTTTGTTTTGCTTTTTAATCTAATAAGGAATAGAAATAAACCTGTTTAGGGAAATCTGGAAATATTCTTCAACAATGCATATTTTTTCTCATGTTTCCTTTATTTTTCTCATTCAGTTTTCTCTTTTGTTTTTTTTTCCTTCTTTTTTTTTTTTTTTTAGTTTTTTTAACGTTTATTTATTTTTGAGACAGAGAGAGACAGAGCATGAATGGGGGAGGGTCACAGAGAGGGGGAGACACAGAATCCGAAACAGGCTCCAGGCTCTGACCTGTCAGCACAGAGCCCGACACGGGGTTCAAACTCACGGACCGCGACATCATGACCTGAGCCGAAGTCAGCCGCTTAACCGACTGAGCCACCCAGGCGCCCCTTTTTTTCCTTCTTCAAGAACTTATTCTTACCTCTAATTGTAGGATTTACCCCCTCCAAGGATAAAGGTACTACCTGCCACAAGTAAATCATAAATTCAATGTATCACACCATCATAGAGCTTTAAAGGGCTTCGTAACTTTCCACATTATAGGTTTGAGTGAACAAGAAAGCAAAGAGAGGTTAACAGATTGATTTGATACCAGATAGCAAGAAAGTGATAGAATGAGCACAAGAGCCCGGTATTCATGCAAACCTAAACTACCTAAATGAAATTAAATACAAATCGGCCAAGAATAAACCATCACCTTTTTCTGAAAAGACAGACCCCTGGCCTTTGCTATCCAAACACTTAACCCATATTAATGGTAAATCACCATCATCGTCATCATGATTAGCATCATCACCATGGTCTTGAACAGGCAACCATTTAATCTAAGGAGTGAGACAGAACAATCTATCCCTAGTAGAGGATACACTGAACTCAAAGCCCCTGGGCAAGAGTACAAGGAGAAATTTAGTATCTATCTATCCATTGCTTCCTAATGCAGGACTTCACTTCAGGACTCTGAAGTAAATTTTTAAAACAAGCATCTGAGAACCAAATGATAACATTAAAAAAATCATCATCCATTACAGGCATCTGAAAGTTGATTCATAAGGGAAGGGAATTTTTAGCTTATTGCCCATATTTGCATGCAAAGTAAAAGCTATTACCATATTTAAGAGGCAAAAATATACTTTAACATTCACGGTGAAAAGGCTGAGCAAGAAATAATAAGTTATCTCTAATCAGTAAATTATTTCAAATGACATCTGATAGCTGTTGACTGTTGCCAAGCCACATTACAGATCATTCCAGTAAGCTGGCTATAAAACAATACAATTACCAAGGTTAATTATCTGTTGCAGAAATATTCATGACTTAAAGTGAAATGAGATGCCTCCTTGATGCTGGACCGTCCCAAACACTTCTAGTGAGTACACAACTCACATTACTCTTCAGGGTTAGGAAAGGTCTGGGATAACATGAGATGTGTAGAACCTTTAAATACACAAAACATCCGTATCTGAAAATTCGGGCAAATTCTCTCTGAGAGAGGCAATGTCCTGTGTTCACTAAATCCTATTTCCTCCAGAAGACACAGCTGGATTCCAAGGTCCCAAGAGGGCTGAAAAGCATATACCTTTTGATATCAATTCTTACACCAAATTTCGGTAGCTGAACACAATAGCTGTTGACTTCTCATCCATATCACAGTATATGGAGAAGAGCAGGAGATTCTGCGCCACACAGTCAATGAGGACCCCAGGCTCATTAAACTATTGTGCCCCACAATCTGCAAAGGCTTCATATTCCACCGCATTCAATCCACATGCAAGAAACAAAACATGGAAGTCATGACGAAAAGTTTCATGGGCAAAGCCTTGGAGGGACCTACATCATTTCCATCCACACTCCATTCTCTGGAACTCAAGTGTATGATCACAGCTAACTGCCAGGGAGGCGGAAAAATGTAGTCTCACCGTGTGGCCAGGAAGAAAGGAATTTGGTGATCACACAGAAGTCTGTACCACAGCATCCTTTAACATCGTTAATACACTGGGCTTATTGTAAGATTTAATTACTTAGAACTCCAGTTTTCCAATGCCTTTAATTAGAAATTAATGGCAGAGGAAAACAAATACCCACAAAGGCATACCTTGGAGACACTGCATGTTCAGGCCCAGACTACTGCACGAAAGCAAGTACTGCAGTAAAGCCAGTCAAATCACGAATTTTTGTTTCCCAGTGCATAAAGCTGTATTTACACTACATGGTAGCCTAGTAAGGGTGCAAAAGCATCACGTCTGAAAGAACAATGTACACACCTTAATTAAAAAAAATACTTTGTTGGGGCACCTGGGTGGCTCAGTCGGTTAAGCGGCCGACCTCGGCTCAGGTCATGATCTCGCGATCCGTGAGTTCGAGCCCCGCGTCGGGCTCTGTGCTGACAGCTCAGAGCCTGGAGCCTGTTTCAGATTCTGTGTCTCCCTCTCTCTGACCCTCCCCCGTTCATGCTCTGTCTCTCTGTGTCTCAAAAAAAATAAAATAAAAAAAAAAAAAACAAAAAACAAAAAAAACTTTGTTGTCAAAAAGCACTGGCCATCATCTGAGCTTTCAGCCAGTGGAAATCTTTTGCTGATGGAGGGTCTTGCCTCGATGTTGATGGCTGCTGACAGATCAGGGTGGGGGGTGTCGAAGGCCGGGGTGGCTGTGGCAATTTCTTAAAATAAGACAACCAAGAGTTTGCCATGATGATTGAGTCCTCCTTTCACTAATGAGTTCTCTGTAGATGAGATGCCGTTTGATAGCATTCTACCAACAGGAGAACTTCTTTCAAAATTGGAATCAGTCCTCTCAAACGGTGCCACTGATTTATCAACTCAGTTTGTGTAATACGCTAAATCCTCTGCTGTCATTTCAACAGTCTTTGCGGCATTTCACCAGGAACAGATTCCATCTCAGGAAACCACTTTGTTTGCTCATTCAGGAGAACCAGCAACTCACCCATTCAAGTTCTGTCATGAGGTTGCAGCAACTCAGTCACATGTTCAGGCTCCACTTCTCCTTCTAGTTCTCTTACCATTTCCACCACACCTGCAGTGACTTCCTCCACTGAAGTCCCGAACCCCTCACCGTCATCCACGAGGGCTGGAACTTCCACAATCCTATGAATGCAGATACTCTGACCTCTTCCCTTGAATCAGGAATGTTTTTAAAAGCCATCTACAATGATGAAACCTTTCCAGAAGGTTTTCAATCTCCTTTGCCCGGATTCATCAGAGAAATCACTATTTATGGCAGCTAAAGCTTTACGAAATGTATTTCTTAAATAAGAAGACTTGAAAGTTGAAATTACTCCTGCAGAATGGATGCTGTGTTAGCAGGCATGAAAACGACATTAATCTTATTGTACGCCTCCATCAGAGCTCTTGGGTGACCAGGTGCCTTGTCAATGAGCAGTCATATTTTGAAAGAAGTCTTTTTTCCTGAGGTCTCAACAGTGGGCTTAAATTATTCAGTAAACTGTGTTATAAACAGATGTGCAGTCATCTGGGCTTTGTTGTTCCATGTATACAGCACAGGCAGAGTAAATTTAGCCTAATTCCTTAGGACCCTAGGATTTTCAGAATGGTAAAAGAGCACTGGCTTCAACTTAGAGTCACCAGCTGCATTAATCCCCTACCAAGAGGGTCAGCTGGTCCTTTGAAGCTTTGAATCCAGGCATTGACTTCTCCCGTTCAGCTATGAAAGTCCTAATGGCATCTTCTTCCAGTATGAGGCTGTTTCATCTACACTGAAAATCTGTCATACAGTGTGGCCACCTTCATTATCTTAGCTAGATGTTCTGGGTGACCTACTGTAGCTTCCACATCAGCACTTGGTGCTTCATTCACCCTTCACTTTTATGTTAGGAAGACAGCTTCTTTCCTTAAGTCTCATGAACCAGCCTGTGCTAACTTCAAACTTTTCTTCTGCAGCTCCCTCACCCTCCCCAGCCTTCACGGAACTGACGAGAGTCAGGTCCTTGCTGCGTATAGGCTTTGGCTCAAGGGAATGCTGTGGCTGGTTTGATCCTCTATCCAGACCACTCAAACTTTCTCTACATCAGCAATAAAGCTGTTTTGCTTTCTTATCATTTGTGTGTTCGCTGGAGTAGCACTTTTAATTTCCTTTAGGAACCTTTCCTTTGCATTTACAACCTGGCTAATCATTGCAAGAAGCAGGCCTAGCTTTTGACCTATCTCGGCTTTCAATGTGCCTTTCTCGCCAAGCTTAATAATAATTTTCAGCTTTTGATTTAAAGTGAGAGACATGTGACTCTTCCTTTCACTTAATCATTTAGAGGCCATTGCAGGGTTATTAACTGGCCTAATTTCAATATTGCTGAGTCTCAGAGAATAGGGAGACCCGAGGAGAGGAAGAGAGATGGGGAAGAGTCAGTCCGTGGAGCACTCAGAACACACACATTTATCATAAAGTTCGTCCTCTTATATGGGCGCAGTTCAGGGCTCCCCAAAATAATTACAATAACAGCATCAAAGATCACCAATCACAGATCACCGTAACAAATATAATAATGCTGGAAAAGTCTGAAACACTGCAACAATTACCAAAATGTGACAGAGAGACACAAAGTGAGCAAATGCTGTTGGAAAACTGGTGCCGATCGACTTGGTCAACACCAACTTGCCACAAACCTTCAATTTGCAAAAAATGAAATATCTGCAAAGCACCATAAAACAAAGTATGCCTGTCATTTTAATTTTTTTAAGGTATGCCTGTAATTTTCAAGATTTCAGTAATCCCTAAAACTTTCATGAAATCTGTTCAGTCCAGCTGTCCTTCCTCCTCAAATATTACACTGAAACATTCATTATGAAAACTGTTAACATATTTTAATTGGGCACAATGAAAAAGGAAACAGCTTGGACGTGAAAAATAAAAGCTGATTCATCTACTTAGTCACGTTCCTTAATACTATTACAAAGCTACAAAAGTTTTAGAGCATGATACAGATAAACAGAAAACATGAAATAACATAAAAAAGGAAAGCGTATGTTACAAGAACTGCTTGGAAAAGAAAGGCAGAAAAATCAGAATCCAGCTTTAGCACTTTTATTTAATCGCTACATGTTGCATACAAAGCGTGGTTTCTTATCAACCAGGAAGAACTTTTCTTTTCATTAAGGACAAGACGTTTCTATGAATTCACTCACCCCTTCTGGCTAAGACCCTATTGTGTTCAAAAAACATCTACAAAGTTACCAAAGAAGGGGAAAGATTCAGCCACGAGATAGTATCCATCTCATCCCCCTATTAGTACAGGCTATTTCCACTATACTCCTCCCTGTCTGAACTAATTAACCACAGACAAAGGAAGGCACAGAACAATACAACTAGTTAAGAAGTCACAGGTACTTGACTTCAGGATTTCAGGGAAAATGGGAGGATTCAGTGAACTGAATGGTCTCTCAAGAATGTCAGTTCTGGGGGTGCCTAGCTGGCTCAGTCGGTAGAACATGTGACTCTTGATCTCGGGATCAAACCTCACATTGGGCATAGAGATTCCTTGGGGGAGCAAAACGTCATTTCTCAGACACACTCTGAGATAAATTACTGAATGCAAGGACTGTAACACAAGCCACAATTAGCTTAATGCTTCTTAAACAGCTGGCCAATTTTCATATTTCAAGAAATCATCTATCAGGGTATGACTGCTTCACAAAAGCCAAGACTACCTCTACCACACACACACACACACAGGTTTAGCCTCCTGCCCCCACTGGTGTGTAAATGGCATGTTTTCTGAAACACGGGAGGCACCCACTGCTGCTAACAAAAGAGACAGACTTCTCTTAAGAGCAGGAAAATCGCTACTGAAAAGTTTTGGACACAGGGATATTAAAGGACAGGAAGAGTTTTTTTCCAAATCAAAAATATTTCATATATAACCCCTGCAGACGGTAAAACACCAATTATGTTTACCTCAGGTGAATCGCTTTATTAGATCATTACACCGCTCTTCTCCCCACAAGACGCTGAGGACACAGAAGAGATGTTAGAGCAAGGAAACAGGACGGCCATGTACCGCTGTGCAAACTGTGTGCAGCAAAAGGGCTCCAGGCTAAGGGCTCCCTAGAGAGGCATGATCTAGCCCGGACTCTGCCCAGTAAGAGTTGCACCCTAGCACAGCTCGGCTAGGAGGAAGGGAAGCCATTTTCTCAATACCAAAGATCCATGTCAAAGAGCAAGGGTGAGGGGAAGGGAAAAAGGAAAGATGATCTCAAAAGCATGGTCTATTTCATGGAAATACAGACCTTGGTGTGTCAGCGTGTGCCAGATACTGCTTTTTGGCCCCAATATTTATTCAGACCCTTTTCTATAGAAATCTGATGCGTAGCTTTGGAACATGCCTGCCCCAAATCAAGACCCTGTCCTCCAGTTTCTCCCGGAACCAGGAATTATGATATGATCACGTTCTGGTCAATATGGTATACACAAAAGTATCTGGTAACGGGTTCTGGGACCCTCCTGTAAGAGGCAGCTGGTATATGTACCTTTGCTGCTGTCTTTCTCCATTTTTCCCTGTTGTCAGGAACAGGGGTACTACCTTGCGCCATAAGGAAGGGGCGAGCCGGAAGGGCCTGAGTCCCAGAGCAGACCATCCCTGAAAGACCTACGTGAGAAGGAAAAAAAAAACTTCTCATGTAAGCCAATGGTATTATGGGCTTTTTGTTAATTGCAGCCAAATTGCCATGTGAAGACTTTGGAGCCTGAGGAACTGAAAACAAGAGGGGTAAGGGGGCCCAAAACACGTAACTTCCCTTGACACATGGCCTAGATCCCTACTGAATGCAAAACAACTGCCTGAGTTAGCTTAATGTCTCTCATAATGTAAGCAATGCAAAGTACACTTTTGGAGCAATAAAAGGAAGATTTCCTAAACATGTTCCTTTTGAGAGGTACTCCATTAATGATAATACATTTCTGTTGATGGGATTCATAAAAAGGATAGAAATATGTCAAATATTTTCAAGTAACGTGCCTGATGATTTTATAGTTTGTAACACTTATACCTGAGAAGACACTACAGGGGGCGCCTGGGTGGCTCCGTTGGTTAAGTGTCTGACTTCGGCTCTAGTCATGATGTCCTGTTTCATGGGACTGAGCCCCAGGTAGGGCTCTACACTGACAGCACAGAGCCTGCTTGGGACTCTCTCTCCCTCTCTCTTTCTGCCCCTCCCCTACTCACATGTGCACGCGCACTCGCTCTCTCTCTCTCTCTCTCTCTCTCTCTCAAAATAAAGAAACTTAAACAAAAAATTAAGACACTACAGGTTAAGTCTCTTAAAAGTTCAGGTGCTGGCATATGAAACTGATCTATAGCAGACTCTGACTTGTGATGAAAATCATTTCTGAGGATGTACTTGCATGTTTGGTTTCCAAGGGGTTTTATTTCTCTGGAGAAGCTGTGAAAGTATTTATTTTCATAATTTCCCTCTTTATCTTTAAACTACTTAACTTCTGAGAGGGAAAAGGATACACATTTTAATATGATTTTTCTTAAAGTCTACAACAAACAACCAAAATACTAACAATATTCTCTGTCCAAAGTCCTGTTGTCATACTTTAAAGATTAAAAAAATATATAAGCTTTCTCCATGGTTTTCAAAGCATTTTCTATTTATTCAATAATATGTCTCTTGTTTTTTTATCAAGAAGACACAAGGGCACCTGGGTGGCTCAGTTGGTTAAGTGTCTGACTTCGGCTCAGGTCATGATCTTGAGGTTCGTGGGTTCGGACCCCACATCTGGCTCTGTGCTGACAGCTCAGAGCCTGGAGCCTACTTCATATTCTGTGTCTTCCTCTCTCTCTGCCCCTCTCCCACTCATGCTCTCTCTTTTTCTCAAAAATGAATAAACATCAAAAAAAATTTTTTAAAGAGCTATTATCCTTAAAAAAAAAAAAAAGACATTACACAAGATTACTTCTTTGGGAGAAAAAAGTAATTAAGGTAAATTTATCTGTGTATCACTATCAAAATTTAGAAAATCCATTAAGTTTTACCAACGTTCTTATGATGGTCAAACTCCCAGATGTTAAAATCAATTTCCACTGGTCACAACTATATAATTTCTCAAAAATTATACTCTCAATTTGACAACTTCATGTGTGAAATCGCCCTGTCTGTCATCGTCAAATTCTCCTTACCTCTTGAATCATTTCCATCAGCAGCCAAACACACTCTAGTATAATCTACTGTAATTTTTCTGAGCTACTATCAATGTCTTGTTAATATAATCAATGACCTCCATAACCCCAAATCCAATGGTCACTTATATCACTGCTGTATTCTCATGAGCACTGGACAGTCAATGATGTTCCCTTCCAGGCAACACTTTCTTCCGTGGCTTCCATGACACCATACTCTATCTTGGTTTCTATGTCTACACTCCTTCCTTTAGTATAAATTGCTGAATCCATCATCTTGCTTGACCTCTAAATTATAGAATGTGCCAGGGCTCAGTCCTGCATTCTCTTTTCTATCTGCATAAATGTTACATCATCTGTTCCTGGGCTTTAAATATCACCTGTATTTCAATAAACTCCAAATCCATCCTTCTTACCCTGACTTCACACTTAAAACTCCACAGTAAAAATCTAACTTCCTATCTGACCTAGCTGTTGATTCCCTACCCTACTTCCCAAACCTGCTCCTTTCCAGATTTCTCTATCTTTACCATCTAAATACTTGCTCAAGCCAAAAACCAGGCAATCATGATTACTCTTTCCTTCCCTCACCCGCCCCCACATCTGACACCACTTTTGGAAGCTATCCATTGCTCTGCACTTCCTCTTCTCTAACCCCAAGGCAAGCTACCATCATCTTTCCCCTGAACGTTGTTAATGCCTCCATCCCATCTTCCAACTAACTCTCTCTTTGCTTCTCCCAAGTTACCCGTTGTGTGCAGAGAAGCCAAAGTGCTCTGTTTATAAATTATGTAAGTCATTTACATATTTACAAATTATGTAACTTTCTTGCTTAAAACTCTCCAATGGCCTCCCTTGCAGTCAGAATAAAATTCGAATTTCTTGAGAAACGCCTGACGACCTTACCCCTGCCTACTTTGCGTTGTTCACTGCTGTGAACACAGCACTAAGGACAGTGGCTGATACGTAGAGTGTATGCAATTGCTACTTGTCAAATGAATTAATAAAGGTAATGAAAACACACCATAAACTTGCAATATATTTATTAAAACACAGCTTACATTCCCTAGTAGCAAGGAACTGAACATTTTATCCAATTCCTTTAATCTGAGAATCTACTGTTGCAGAGCCTCTTTGATGAGCAAGTAAAAAACCATGACATTCACTGTATTGACACAACTATTAAATCAGACCCACCCTAAGTCATATTAATTATTATCTCACTTAGAAAGTTCTGTGCAACATCATCAAGCTGTCTTCCTTTGTAACTTCACAGAAGTCTACATAAAGTAAGGAATAACAGCTTCTTTTCTTCACAAAAGGCTCCAATTTGACAATTCTTGGTCTCCGTGTTTCGGAAGCCCAAGGGTCTCATATATAGCCATTTTGAAACATGTCAAATATTAGGACAGAATTACTCATTTTTATAAGGCATGATAAATTTGAGATTCTTGCTACAATGTCGGTTTCACGCATTCAGCTGTACTTTCACAAGCAGGAGTTAAAGAGGGATGGAATTACAGGAAGAAAGCTGGGAACCAAAAACTTACAATAAAGATGTAATCTAGTGTTCAGCTTTAAAGAACAGATGAAAAAAACTTGAATCGGTCTCATACATTACATGAGAATGAGAAGGCAACCCTGGTCCTTTCTGTGCCGTGAAGGCCTAATGGTTACAATTTCCACTCACGTGCAGCACAGGAATTTGCTAATATAAGTTAAGAGGTAGACCTGCTGTGTATTTTAATTTAAATGCTAGCTTTTTAAAATATTCTCTTAGTTCATATTTACTGGGTCCCCTTGTTACATGTAACATGTAACACAGTGGTCTGAATAACTGTTTAAAAAGAAACATTTAAAAATTTTGGTGAATCCCATTGTTTTTTCCTCGCGAAGTGACCGATTTTGGTCATCTTTATTTGCAACGTTTCATTTTTAGAAGAGGTCTTGATGAATATGAGGACACTGATATACACACAGCCAGAGAAGTGTGAACTGCAATTTCCTTTTCTCCCCCAGTGGAGAGAGGAGGAATTCGTGGAAGTTATGAGTAAATTCCTAGAAAACACATAAAAATATAAGAGAATTCATAAAAACTTGTCCAAAGTTATGAAATTTATCCGTTATGACTATTTTGGCAGGGTGTGTAAGGGGCATTTTCTCTCCTACCCACTGCTCCACCATTAAGATTATATGGAGTTAATTGTATTTGAATAAAAAAAGGCTGCATGGAAAGATTACTAAAGAGAGCAAGAATTGTGGGTGCTTTCATGAAGACCGCGTGAGACATTTTCGACTGTGCTAGTCTTGGCTGAATTCATGCTACTGTTTGCAGTCTTTTGAGGGAGCTGAAAGGAAAGGAGGCCCTGCCACAGGTCAAAAATTAACATGCTGCTCGGGTGGACCGTGCTTGGCTGACCAGTGATTTCGGTTTCCTGATGAACCCTTACCAAAATGAGAGCGAAGGAAGGGGGAGGCGGGGGCATAAATTCACAAGGACAGGAAGAAAAGAAGAGCCATCGGTGGAAAGAAACTTTCCAACACTTTTGAAAAAAGTTAAGTAAATTAGGAGAGTGGAAGAGGTAAGTAGTGGGCTACCTGCAGGAATGGACCTCACGAGAAGAAAGGCCGTTTGCCATCTTAAGGCACCGGAGAGGTTCAGGACCTCAGGCACAGTGAGCTGGAGGGAGGCTTAAAACCAGCCGGCTGCAGGCTATACACAAATGTAGGCCCAAGTCCCTCCCCGGTGACTACTTCCAAGGGAAGGCCTATCAGCCTTCAAGCCCTCCTGCTCACACCCCAGAGCCTCCAGGAACCCTGCCAGAAACTTCATTTCCCAGAGCTCGTTTCTTCATCTGTAAAATCTGCATTTGTTTTCTACGGCTGCCATAACAAACTACCACAAACTCAGTGGCCTGAACTGATACAAATTTATTATTATCTTGTAGTCCCAGATGCCACAATTTCAAAATGAGTGTGACCAAGCCAAAATGGGGTTGTCAGCAGGGCCACATTCCCCCTAGGGGTTTGAGGCAAAAATCAGGTGTCTGCATTTCCAGCTTCTAGAGGCTGCCTATGTTCCTTGGCTCATGGTGCTTTCTTCCACCCTCACAGTAAACAGCCCAGCAGCTCCAAACCCCGGGCTCTCCCCTTCTGCTGCCTTTATTACATCGGCTACTCTGACTCTCCTGCTTCTTGTAAGGATCTTTGTAATTACCCTGGGCTCACTACAGTCATCTAGGATAATCTCCCCATCTCAAAATCTTGATCTAATCACATTCTCAAAAGACTTCGTATCGTGTAAGGGAACATATTCACTGGCCCAAGGATTAGGATGTGGACATGTGGTGGCCATTACTCCTTCAACTGTATTACCTTGTCAGATTACTGAAAACATTACGTGGGATTATCCCAATAATAGCAATAATAGCTAAAGTTTATTGAGCACTCAAGAAATGCCAAGGACTTTTCTTAATCCCTTAGAGATTTAACAACCTCACAACAGCCCTATGACATACATACTACCATCTTGAGAAACATATAGCACAATTCCTGTACCTGACGTCACACAGCACGCATCTTACAGAAGAGGAACTCAAGGGGCGCCTGGGTGGCTCAGTCGGTTAAGTGTCTGACTTCGGTTCGGGTCATGATCTCACAGTTCATGGGTTCAAGCCCCACGTTGGGTTCTGTGCTGACAGCTCAGAGCCTGGAGCCTGCTTCAGATATTCTGTGTGTGTGTGTCTCTCTCTCTGCCCCTCTCCCGCTTGCACTCTCTCTCTCTCAAAAAATAAACATTAAAGACAAAAAAAAAAAAAAAGAAGGGGGATTCAAAATCCCATCTGCGTGCTCTTAACCACTCTGATAAACACTCAGCAAATTTTAGCTGTTGTTATTACTATGATATGACTGCAATGAATTTATTACATAAATCTCTTGCCATGAACATAAAAACATGATAAACATCAAGCCCAATATTAACATAAGAACTTTAGAAACGCTTTTTGTGCCTCCCACTTTCCAGTTCTAAATATTCCTTACACCAGTATAAACATTTTCCTTCTTCTCCAACTCTGTATTTGGTCCCAATCCTTTATGCTCCGATGGTTCCCTATTTGTCCATACTGTCACTTGTAACATCAGAATACACTGTAACGTCTGCCTCTTTATCTGGCCCTTGACCTGTGAGTGTCTTGAGGCCTGGGATTTCTCCATACTCAGGGTGGCCTGTAGAGCCTGGTCCTCGGTCGGGGCTTATTGAATGAATAAGTGAAGAAGTAACAAACGGCAGTTATTTAAAAACCTGGTAAGCTGTTTTGCCAAGAATCTTTAATTACTGCTACCATTTTGTATGCTTCTTAAAATATCTCCATAGATTAACATAAAATCAATATGAGGTTGAATAGATTCCAAAATGTTCCTGTTTATTTTGTTTCTGCAATCAACAATAATCAGAGAATGAAAAACATGAACATTTTGTTGTTTTATATGTGCTTCACAAATCAGAATATATTCACTGTGGAGAAACAGAAAACCTTTTCCAAAAGTTCTTTGCTTTTAATGAAATGCCAAATATCTATTTCTAAATGTATAGCTCGGATAAGTCTACAAAATGGTAATCAACAGCCAAAGGTGAGCATGCATTGTTTGTTCTTATTGTTTTGGACATAATTTAGTTTTTGCCATTCAACTTTGTAGTCCACTTCAAACCATCTTGCACAAAGTGAAGATTAATACAACTTAGAATTGATAAAGAAGAAAATCATACTGTAATATATGTATTTGTCAGAGACGGAAGAAGTAATAAGATCCTTCGGGAAGTAGATAAATCAATTTTGCAGAAAAACCCTTTAGATTTTTACTTCTCCAAAGGCTTATCATAATTCCAATGATGCTAGATAAATAATAACCTGGTTATCATTCACTCCACTGGCTTTAAAGCCAAAAGAGGGTTAGCAGGTCTATTAATAATCACTACGGAAAACAGCAATAAAAGGTAAACCAGTAATAATGTTTCACCAAAGATGCTTTTGGCTGCCAAGTGTCAAAAGTCCAAACTGAACTGACTTTAAAAATAAAACCATGATTATCTTACATTTAAAAAGTATAGAAATGTATGTTGGGAGTACAGGTGTTGGGGATGGGGGTTAAGAGTGAAGTACTCCACCACTGTTTAATTGTTTAATTCAGCAGCTCAACAATGTCATCAAGGACTCAAGTTTTTCCCATCTTTTCTCTCTTAGGATATACCAAGTTTCACCTTTGGGTTAACTTCCTGTGTGGTGCACAAGGTGGCTGCTGCAGTCCCAACATTACATCCAGACATGAGAATGTCTAAAGGCTTCCTGTGTGTTTCCTTCTTAACAGCATAGGAGTCACTTCCAGCAAACTCCTTTTAGAGGCCAGATGTGCATCCTACAGCCAGCCGTGAATCAATCAGGATAGGGAGGAGGGGAAGGTGGGCAAGAGGAACAAGGTACACGATTGGATTAAACTAATTTGTTTTCCACTCATTTTCACTAAGGGTGATTTTGTGAACCAAAACTGATTTTCTCTTTGCATGGAGAAAGGTAGGAATCTATGTCTGATAGACAATAATGTTCGAAACGTGAGAAACAAATTGTGTCAGAAAAGTTAGCTCTGTTATAGGCCAAATTACCAAGCTCTAAGGAGGCAGGATAAGGGAGGAAAGATACATAAATACAGCCATGTTCACCAAAGAAGGAATCAATATGCCATTTTATAGACGATCAATAACAAGAAACCATTCACTTTCTAAAAAGTAGCTACACATACTTATATATTCTGATGCCAGGAAAATTTGAATACATATATTTGAGTGTACACAAACCACACACGTATACGTGTATGTGAATATATGATATATAGATAGAAACAAGGTAAGAGATAGAGGTGGATACACCAAGGTTCATTCAAACCAGAACATCTCAGATATAATAATTTTCCATCAAATACGTGGGCTACAGACATGTAAACAAAATTATGTTGTTTCAAAAGTCAACAGCAGAGTTATGCTACTAAATACGTTATACTTGAATACTGACATTCTTTTTTTTTTTTTTTAATTTTTTTTTTCAACGTTTATTATTTATTTTTGGGACAGAGAGAGACAGAGCATGAACGGGGGAGGGGCAGAGAGAAAGGGAGGCACAGAATCGGAAACAGGCTCCAGGCTCTGAGCCATCAGCCCAGAGCCTGACGCGGGGCTCGAACTCACGGACTGCGAGATCGTGACCTGGCTGAAGTCGGACGCTTAACCGACTGCGCCACCCAGGCGCCCCGAATACTGACATTCTGAAAAAGATGAAATCCAAGAATCTGTGCACCATTAAGGAGCACATGAAAACACACAAAAACAAGCTGTTCCTTATCTTTCTCTAAAAAGGTTCTTACCAGAACAAAGGAGTAGTTACAAAAATGAGAATTAGCAGGACTCAATGAGATCTGGATACCACTGGGTGTTGAATCCATTCTAATCTCTGATTCTTCTAAGAAAAGAATCTTTTTAAAAGAATATAAATAAGAAGTATGAGAGTACTTCTCTATTACTATTGCTATTATAAAGTACCAAGGCACCAGCAACCGCTGCCTCATAAATAATCTCAAAATAGAGATAAAAATTAGTAGAAGACAGAATCTAAGCAAAGATCCATGAAATGTAAAAAAAAAAAATTCAATTTATACCTCAGGTGCTCATTTGATCACCTGTAAATATCTGGGAAAGGAGTGTTTTAAGAATAATGCTGTAATGAGGGGCGCCTGGGTGGCGCAGTCGGTTAAGCGTCCGACTTCAGCCAGGTCACGATCTCGCGGTCCGGGAGTTCGAGCCCCGCGTCGGGCTCTGGGCTGATGGCTCAGAGCCTGGAGCCTGTTTCCGATTCTGTGTCTCCCTCTCTCTCTGCCCCTCCCCCGTTCATGCTCTGTCTCTCTCTGTCCCAAAAATAAATAAATGTTGAAAAAAAAAAAATTTTAAGAATAATGCTGTAATGAAATAAAAACACAATAAATAATTAACCCCAGAAAATTACTAATGTGACTTTTCCCTCATTGCATTCTTTTTCTACCAAAATCTACACACAGCTCATCTCTATTGAAGGGTCTATTAAGTTCATTTTACAAACATCCCTGAATATATATTATCATTATCATGTATTCTCTCTGTCTCTCTCTCTCTCTCTCTCCCACTTCCCTCTCCTCCTGTATACACACTCGTACACAAACCCTTACAATCCATCCACTCATCTTTGACTCTTAGTCTGTCTTCATTTCTCTCTCTTGGTCTCTTGGCCTTTCTATATCTCCATTTTTCCCTTTCTTTTATATTTAGCAACAGTGGTAGAGCTTAATGACACTGTTCTTTCTGGATGAGTCCTGAGATGACAGTCCTCTCAACCATGTGGCTACTGCATGCTGGAGTTACACGGATTATTGAGGCCTCTTTCCATCATGCTTGCTTATAGGATCACTATAGTCTACCCGATGCCTTACTCTTGAATGTCAACAGGCAAAGATCACTAGACATTTGAGAAAAGCCTCCAACAGGAATGTAGGAGACCAAAACAAACAAAAAAGGAAACCTGGAGAAAACAGAAACAGTAAAGGAAGTAGAAGAAACTAAGTTGATATAGAGAAATACAGATTTTACGTACAAATGGTCTCTGACTTACAATGGTTCTACTTACAATTTTGGGGCTTTACAATGGTGCCAAAGTGATAAGCATTCAGTAGAAACCATACTTGGAATTTTGAACGTGGATCTTTTCCCAGGCTCACCATATGCAGAACGATATTCTCTCGTGATGCCTGGGCAGTAACAGTGAGCCTGCAAGTCCCAGTTAGCCATGCGATCATCTGGGTAAACAACCAATACTTACAACCATCTGTTCTCATTCTGCTTTTCACTTTCAGTACAGACAGTATCCAATAAATTACAGAAGATACTTTATTATAAAATAGAGCATTGTGTTAGATGATTTTGGCCAACTATAGGCTAATGTATGTGTTCTGAGCACATTTAAGGTAGGCAAAGCTAAGTTAATGATGTTCAGCAGGCTAGGTGCATTAAATGCATTTTCAACTTACAATATTTTCAATTCATGATGGGTTTGTTGGGATGTAATCCCACTATAAACTGAGTGTGATCCATACATAAAATAAGAAGAAAATATTTTAGTATTTTCAAAAGGAAAATAATAAAAAATTAAGAAAGAACCCTGGAAATAAAAACAATATACTAGCAATTAAAATTCAACAAAAGAGCCGGAAGATCAAATTGAGGAAACCTTGAAATGGCAGAATAAAGAGATAAAGACAAGGAAAAGATGAAAACATAGAAACACAGAGGCTCATTAAAAAAAGGAGTTGAAGGAGGTGAAGAAATATTATCAAAAACATAAGACAAAACAATTTCCTAGGAAAAAAAGGGGGCCTCCACATTAAAAACACTGGCTGTGAATTCCAAGTCAGTTTTTTTTTTTTTTTTTTTAAAGTCTACTCCTAACCACATCATTGGTAATTTCTAAACTTTAAGGGTAAAGAAAGTTCTGAAAAGCTTCCAGAAAGATACAAAGACAGGTTACATCTGAAGAAATTACAATCAGGAAAATACTGAATTACACAAATTCAGTGTTACAGTGGCACTGTAACACTATGGAGCAATGTCCACAAAATTATGAGGACCAATGAGTTCTAAGCCAGAATTCCATACCTTCTAAATCTATCAATTAAAATGAGGATCAAATCAAGTTATTTTAGACATTCTCAGACTCAAGAAAATGACTTTCAACAAAAACTTTTTCTGGCAGCTGAAAGAATATATGTCCTAAAATAACATATCAAATCTACAGAGAATATAGGTCAGACTCAAGAAAAAAGGAGGCCTCAAGAAAAGACAGGAAGTGGGAAGGGATAAGTCACTGATAATTTATTTGATGTTTTTGACCATTTGGGAAAATTACTAACAGCCATGACAAATGTTCTAAAATAGTTTTTTAAAAAAATAATTGATATATAGTCAAATAAAAGCTAGTGGAAAAAAATTCATAGGTAATTTTTAACTCTAGGAAAAATAAAAAATTGTTATATAGTTATATATATATATATATATAGTTATATATATATAGTTATATATATATATAACTATATATATAGTTATATATATATAGTTATATATATATAACTATATATATAGTTATATATATATAGTTATATATATATAGTTATATATATATATAACTATATATATATAGTTATAATGATACAGTCACTGTAAATATAATGTTGATTATTCATGCAACCAAAAATTGTGAAATGGCTATATTGAGATTATAGGGTAAAGAGATAAAAGAGAGATAAATACTAACATAACATGTATTCAACAAAAACTGTCTACAATTGATAAATCCATAAAGAGCAGTTAAAGTGAATTATTTTAAAATATAGTAAACATATTGATCATAAACTCATACTGTCTGATTTTGTAATTAAATATGCATTTACTTCAATGAATATAGAGTTTTAAGAAAACTCCCCACTGATACCAAAAAGAGATAAGAGCAAAGAAAAGCAGGATAAAACCACCATTCATTCAAATCCAAAAGAAGCAGTCAAAAGACCGCTTTCAGAAGACAATCTTGGCAAGTAGTATGGTGTCTACACTTGGCTACTGTTCCCTGAAAAGCAGTAGAATATGTCCCCTAATCAATCAGTCAATCAATCAATCTCTCTTGCTCTCCAAGAATACATTCCAAAGATCAAGTTTTAAAATCATTCAAATATTATATTCAGACATTAAGTAGGTTTTTGATGAATTTTAATCAAGAATTTTAACCAAACCTTCAGCAATTACTGCATTGTTTTTGAGAAAAAATTATGCATTCTAATGAGCTGTTAAGTCTATTTAATTATTGCGGTGAAATGAGCATCAAAAAATCTAAATTTAAAACACTGCAAAAAATACAAAAACACACTAAGAGCATCATCAAATGAACAACAACTGTAACTTCTATATATCAAAGAAAGTTTCTTTCCTGCAGGATTTGGGCCATGGGAGGTAAATACTGACTACTCATATATTTATGTTAATTGAATGATGAATTATGTACTCTAAGGAACATGCTTACATTATACATAAACGACAATTTACACTTATGCCTGGTTGACAAGTGTCTGATTTATTAAATCAATAAATGCTCTTATAAATGTGTATAAAGAGATTTTATATATCCGTTCACAAAGAACATACTGACTTAGTGAACTACATAAATACATGCAAATCTAACACTTAGAAAAGACTACCCAGTAAAAAAAGTAGCTATATAGATTTCTGTGTAAATTATGAAGCCCTTGAGTAATGATTTCATAAGTAAGACATATGCATTCCAGTATATGGAAACTGCAGAAATCAATCACTCTATGCTACTGGGAGCACAATGGACTATTAAAATATGAATTAGGAAATGCTCAGATTAACCACATTTTATTTAAATAAAAGCACTCTGAAAGCATAAAGCATTTGACAAAATGGAAAGTACTGATGGGCGCGCCTGGGTGGCTAAGTCGGTTGAGCGTCCAACTTTGGCTCAGGTCATGATCTCACGGTTTGTGATTTCCAGCCCCGAGTCGGGCTCTGTGCTGACAGTTCAGAGCCTGGAGCCTGCCTCGGATTTTGTGTCTCCTCCTCTCTCTGCCCCTCCCCTGCTCATGCTCTGTCTCTCTGTCTCTCAATAATAAATAAACGTTAAAAAAAAATTTTTTTAAGTACTGATGTTTTTCCTTATTATCGCATCCATTTATTGCGGGTACAGTTCTGAGCTCTGAATTAAGGATTTGTGTTTGTGTGACTTTACTACAGTAGGTTACTGTTTCTACGTAGAAATTGGAGAGATTAACTACTCAAGATCATGAGGAGCCTATATTCAAACTGAAACTTTTCGACTCGAAACCCTGGTCCTAACCACTGAAATTATCAAGCAGGTTTGTTTCTGACATTAACCACCACAAGAAGTTTACAATCAAAAGACTCCAGACATAACCAAATGGGATAGGAAGAGGATTAAAAGATTTTTCAGGGAAATGAAAATTGATACCAGACGTGAAAAGTTTTCCATCCCACAAACCAACTATTCAGAACAAAATTTCTAAAGATAATTAAGAAAATACTTAAAACCAATAAAAGATATGTAAAATAACATAAAACTTCACAGAAATAAAGTTTTAAACTTTCAACAAACTTAAGAAATGTTCCAACTTGGGGTGCCTGGGTGGCTCAGTCGATTGAGCAAGTGACTCTTGATTTAGGCTTGGGTCATGATCTCACAGGTCGAGGGATCGAGCACCTCGTCAAGCTCCTGCATGGGAGTGTGGAACCTGCTTGGGATTCTCTCTCTCCTTCTCTCTCTGCCCCTCCTTTGCTCACTCTCTCCCTCTCTCAAAACAAATAAATGAACTTGAAAACAAATGTTCCAACTCAGTAATAATTAGTATATGCAAATTAAAATAACAATAGGATATGATTTAACACTCCTTTTTTTTTATTTTTCTTTTGAGAGAGAGAGTGAGACAGAGAGAGAGAGAGAGAGAGCACAAATGGGAGGGGGAGAGAGGCAGAGGGGAAAGAGAGAATCTTAAGCCCTATGCACAGCTCGATCTCACAACTGTTAGATCATGACCTGAGCTGAAATCAAAAGTCGGCTGCCTAACTGACTGAGCCACTCAGGCACCTCAACACTATAATATTGATATGGACTTTAAAATGTAACATAAACTACTGGCAAGAGTGAGGGAAATGGTGACTTTCATTCTACCTGAAGTATAAATTAAATACAACCAATATAGAAAGCAATTTTTGAGTATCAGCCAATCTTAACCCAACAATTCCACTTTTAAAATATACCCAAGAGAGAATCTAGTTCAAGTACATAAAGAGACATACAAAGGTGCTCAATAAAATTAATACCTTTACTAATCTGAAACAACCACATGACACTGGAATACAATAATTCCACTACAACAAAATTAATATAGGGTAATCCAAGGGTTTAAAAGTAAATATAGGGGCGCCTGGGTGGCTCAGTCGGCTAAGCATCCGACTTCGGCTCAGGTCCTGGTCTCACAGTTCATGGGTTCGAACCCCAGTCAGGCTATGTGCTGACAGCTTGGAGCCTGAAGTCTGCTTCGAATTCTGTGTCTCCCTCTCTCTCTGTCCACTCTCTGCTTGTGCTCTGTCTCTCAAAAATAAATAAACATTGAATTTTTTTTTAAATAAATATATATCATGTCTTCTGGAAAAGAAATTTCTGGTATGCTGTAATCAAAATATATGTGTAAAGTGAATAATTCAGGGTCTTCATTCTGAACATAAAATTATTTATTAATGATTTTCTTCAAATAACACACTTCTTCAGTACTTTGAAACACATCCAATATTAAAGAATTCTTTTACTTACATGCAGTGAAGACGTGACAATATGGCTAACAATCCCAAATTTATCTGTTCTACCAAATATCAGTGGTCTTGAACGAATAAAGATTCTAAATCTAAAAATCAAGAAGTTAAAAGTGTTTTTACACTTTCTGAGCCCAAACCACAAACAAGTGTATCTTGAAGATTTAATTATTTGTTTGCTTATTTATTTATTTAATTTCAGAGAGAGGGAGAGCGCATGCACGTGCGCAAGCATATTAAGCAGGCTCCATGCTCAGCGTGGAGCCCAACTCGGGGCTCGATCCCACAACCTGGGATCATGACCTGAGCCGAAATCAAGAGTCAGACGCTCAACTGAGCCATCCAGGTGCCCAATCTTAAAGATTTAAAATTCAAAAATTTAAAAAAAAAAAAAAAAAAAAGGGGCGCCTGGGTGGCGCAGTCGGTTAAGCGTCCGACTTCAGCCAGGTCACGATCTCGCGGTCCGTGAGTTCGAGCCCCGCGTCGGGCTCTGGGCTGATGGCTCAGAGCCTGGAGCCTGTTTCCGATTCTGTGTCTCCCTCTCTCTCTGCCCCTCCCCCGTTCATGCTCTGTCTCTCTCTGTCCCAAAAATAAATAAACGTTGAAAAAAAAAAAATTTTTTAAAAAAAATAAAAAAAAAAAAAAGATTTAAAATTCAATGAATCTTGGGGCACCTGGGTGGTTTAGTCGGTTGAGTGTCCAACTCTTGAATTCTGCTCACTCAGGTCATGATCCCAGCTCATGGGAAGCAGCTCCACGCTGGGCTCTGAGCTGAATGCGGAGCTTGCTCAAGATTCTCTCTTTCTCCCTCTGCCCCTCTCCCTCACTCACACAAACTCTTTCCTTCTAAAAAAATTAAAAATAAAAATAAATGAAATAAAATTCAATGAATCTTAAAAATTTCAACATTTCAAAAATACTTGTCTAACCTAAACTCCTACAACCATCCTCTCAATCATTTTTTCAGAACCTAACAGTGCACTTCACTTATATTTACCAAACATATAAGTTCTTTGGTTTGGGTCACCTGGGTGGCTCAATCAGTTAAGCATCCAGCTCTTGGTTTCAGCTCAGGTCAAGATCTCATGGTTTGTGAGTTCAAGCCCTGAGTTCAAGCTCTGTGCTGTGGGATTCTCTCTCCCTCTCTCTACCCCTCCCTGGCTCATGGTCTCTCTCTCTCTCTCTCTCTCAAAATAAATAAACTTCAAAAAATTAATAAGAAGCTCTTCAGTTCCCACTGCCGTTGTAAATGCTCTTCACTTAAATGCTTTTTTCTAATCCTCCTAATTGGGTCCAGCCACTTCATCTTCCAGAATCTTTTTTTGTCCAAGAACATTTCCAAACTTTTGACATTTCCCAACAACCTGCAGACCTCTTGTCTCTGTGATAGCTTCTCCATTCTTTTACTTCAGTAATCTTTACTCTATCTTAGATCTATGTGTTTACCTGTTGTTTTTCTTTAATCAGACCATCAATTTTTTAAAAGCAAAGTTGCTATGTCTATTTATCCTTGAAATCACTGTTACATAGACAATTATACTTAGGAGAAACGCACATGTTGGTTGACTGAATATCATGCTTAATGAATGCAAAGGTGGGAGAAATGAACGCATGGTTTTAGGAAATTTAACAGTCACCTATCCTAGATAATGGTGAAATCATACAGATAAGTTCACCGTGACGGGTTTATATTTGAAACATAGGTTAATTTATTATTATCATCATTATCATTACTTTATTGCTACTATTATTACCTCTGGTTTGAATAATCACTCTATTTCAATTTGAAATTATTGTAACCCCTACAGGAGCAAGCTGTTCTGCTCATCAGCAACCTAAAGAGTTGTAACAATAACCTGGATTCAGGGGCTCCTGGGTGGCTCAGTCGGTTAAGCGTCCATCCGACTCTTGATTTCGGCTCAGGTCATGATCTCACGGTTCGTGAGTTCGAGCCCTGAGTGGGGCTCTGCACTGGTAGCACAGAGCTTGCTTGGGATTCTCTCTCTCTTTCTCTCTCTAAAAATAAATAAGTAAAAACTTTAAAAAAAGATAATAACCTTGATTCATGAATACCGTGACTCTTCAGCTCTCAAAGACCATATTCAATGCAAGCTGACTGACATCATCCAGCACCTGTTCTGACAGCCATATGGTAGCAGGTAGGATAGTTAGCTCGAGCCAGTCTGAAAGTTCAAATCCCTACCTGCTGCTTCCTCCTTAAGTTACCTGGGACAAGTCACTTAATTTCCCTATGTCCCAGTTTCCTGATCCATTAAATAGATATACCAGTAGTATTTCATTTAGCAGACTGCTCTCAGTATTAAATCAGTTAATATATTAAAAGTATTTAGAATGGTGCCCAACATACAGGTAGTGTTCATCAACTATTACATATCATCACATTTATACTGTCTTATCTGTAAAGTTTGCATTACCAACTTTACAAGTTACCAGTAATAGTTGTCATGAAATATACTGAAATGTCTATATAACAGGCAATGTTAGTTGCTTACAGTGTCCCTTCTTCGTGGAGAAAAAAAAAAAAATCCTAATTTTTTTCAAGTATCCACTTCTCTTGCTTCCAAGACATTGAGTAAAATGGCCCCATCCTTAGCTCCAAATTGGCCCAGTAAGAATGCAGGAAAAGGATCTGAATTCCTGGTTTAAATGACAGATGTCCCCCTCACTCCTTCTGTTGAATCTGAACAAGTAAGCAAGCAAAATACCAGTTGTTAATGGCAGCCATCCTGAAAACAGGTGGAAAACCAGCCTTAGGATGAAGGCTATATAACTGGTTCCTTGATGACATCACTTAATGCCTGAGTACAGCTTACTGTAGTGCTGGTATTTGATAATAAAGTTCCTTCATATTTAAGCCAGTTGAGTCCCAGCATCTTGCTATTTGCTGTAAAAATACTGTAAGTGCAGCAGAAGCAGTGTGTATGATGTTCCTTTGTAACACAGGTAACCCTGGCTGAGACAAGGATACCATCCCTGACATGGTCACAACAGACAACAAGTAAACGGTAAAGAGCATACTTTGCTTAGGATTAATGCCCCATATGCTGGCCACTGTGTTACAATTATAAAATACTGTACCAACAAAAGACTTGTTTAGCCCCAAGAATTGGTATACAATCTGAAGAGAAATCAGAGTATTCGCAGCCCCAAGAAGTAGGAAACAGAGCACTGACATGTCACCACTGATATAGACTACGGATCCCCAATCACATTATCAAAAAGTACTTTGTAAATCCCAGTATTATGCTGCTCAGGGCTAGCTAGAGTTATATATTATACCAATCCCAACACATTTGTGGTGCACGCTCATTTTAGTTATTGCTGAATACTTCACATGTCAGGAAAACGTTCGCCAAGTATATATACTCTGACACCTCACAGAAGTTATCATACCTTAATCTTCAGTGATCTCAGGATGCTCCTGGGATTCAAGCTAAAACAGATTTCCCGGCATCACACCCAGCAAAATGGATTCAATTGTTCAGAAGTGGGACTTAGAAATCCACATTTTGCATGCACTTCAATAATTCTGATGCAGCTAAACCCTGAACCACATTCTAAGACCCACTGCCTGAGACCAAATTAAAAATATATACTAAGGAAATGCAGACAAATGACAACACATAACAAGGTACGTGCAGCTACTTTATGATGACAATCGAGTCCCAGCCCTGTCCCGCTGACTCTTTGGAAACATGCCTTTTTAGTTCCTCAGCTAGTAATCTCCATATGTCTTATATCTTATTTTATCACCTATACTTTTTTCTATATTGTATCTACAGAAGCTCTATTATGTTTATCTTCCAATTAGTTTGCACCCTGGTGCCTTGAAATAATATACCTAGATGATCACTTTATTTCATCCATTTGTCAGTAAATGGACTCCCCTTTACCCTTCACAGCTGAGCCAGATAATACAGAAAATAGTCCCTGGTGAGGCCAGAGGCATCACCAATGTTCTTTTCATGCTTTACTTTTAAAATCACACATTCTCCTGAGCCATGATGAGACAGAGCAACTGTCTTAATCAGTGAACTATTTCTGAAAGTAATAAAGTACTTGCTTTAAAAACTTCATTTTCAATAATTTATCTCAACGTAATTACGTTTCCAATTCTTATATGGTTTATTGCAGCTTTCCGATTTTAAAAAGAAAATGAGCCCAGTTAACTAAAAATAAGTCAGTCATCTTTATCAAATTATTATTTTTCTTTTCTCACTTGTGTCACACATTAGGAAATGGCAATTAAATGAGAAGCAAGCTAATTAGCTATCGTGGTTGCTCTCCTATAATCAAGTGAGGCACATAGATGCAGAAAAACTACATCTCACTCACATGTAGAAAACCCCTCAATTTACTCTGGTGTCTAGAAACTCATCAAAGCATAAAAAAAAAAAAAAAAAAAAAAACAGAGCAAAGTTTCATTACAGTACCAGTCATGACAATAATTACAAAGTATACATTTTTCAGTTTTTAAAACAAAAATTTCTACTGAAACATTTCCACTGTGTGCATTAGTGTCAATCTGTGTGTTGAGAAGATAATCCGAATGGCAATAAAGGGACTGTACTGGCCATCTGTGGTCTGCCCGATTATAATATTGGCAATACTAAAGCTTTCACTTGCTTTAGAAGGAAGCAAGTTATCCATTAAGTAATTATAAATTTAAAAATTACACTGCTCTAAAATAATCCCACAACTCTACAAACAGATCAACAGAGGCAGCATCCCCAAACCATTTTAAAAAACAATTCTTCTTGTATTCCTATTTTAAAGCAGCACCGTCCCAAGGAAATAATATTACAAGCCACAGATGTAACTTTAAACTGTCATGTTAAAAAGAAAAAAAAAATAGATAAAAATCCATTTTAATAATATATTTAGCCCAATATATCCAAAATAATGTCATTCCAGTATATGATCAATGGAAGATTATTTGTGAGATATTTCACATTCCTTTTATTACACTAAATCTTTGAAATTTGGTGCATAGTTTATACTTTGAGCACATCTCTATTCCACTATATTTCAAGTGCTCAAAAGCCACTTCTGGCTGTTAGCTACCTTTAGAGGCGAGCATTTAGGGAGTAAAGATTAAAATAAAGTAAGGGGTGCCTGGGTGGCTCAGTTGGTTAAGTGTTTGACTCTTGATTTCAGCTCAGGTCATGATCTCTCGGTTCATGAGTTCAAGCCCCACATCAGGCTCTGCACTGACAGTGTGAAGCCTGCTTGGGATTCTCTCTCCCTCTCTCTACCCCTCTCCTGCTCACACACACACACTCTCTCTCTCAAAATAAATAAATAAACTTTAAAATAAAGTAAATGGCTCTGTGCTCACTTAGGTCAGGGTAGTTTTTCAAAGATGGACAAAAATAGGCAATATTTTCTGATTATGATCTGAAAAAAGACAGTTAAAATTGCCTTTTTTTGATAGTCAGTTGGTGATCAGAATCTATATATGCCAAGGAGAATTACTGGGATATATACACATAAGAACTGGCTGCAGGAATCAATTAATATCAGATCTCCCATCTAGAATGAGAAGGACTTTGAGGTACCTGGAGTCTCAAAGGCTGAAGTAGGCCAGCCTCTTCAGCCTAAGGCAGACTTGACACCCTGTCTGTGAAATGCACCCGTAACACAACTTCTGGCTACAGGAAAAGTTTTAATGTAAGTTTAAGAGGGCAAATTAGATAAACGTTAAATAAGGTTCAAAATAACAACAAGAAAATCATTTCATTCAATACATAATCAACTAAATCTTAAATCCTGCTTTATATAGTAGATACTTTCTCCCATAATTCACATCTTAATATGGAAACTTAATGCTCAAAGAATCAATGTTCAGGGGCGCCTGGCTGGCTCAGTCGGTAGGGTATGCAGTTCTTCATCTCGGGGTTGTTTGAGCCCCACGTTGGGCACAGAGATTACTTTAAAAAAGTGCAAAGAATAAAACTGAGGGGACCTCACATAATCTAACACAGAAACTCTCATACAAGAAAAGCCTAAATTGTGAAATACTGAGGCGTTAATCCGTGGACATCAACAAAGTTACCGCAAATTTGTTATCTGTTATTGAAAATTCATTAGAAAGTACTGTGAATTTACTCTTACCGTGACTGGATTGTTTCTCACTGAGCTAGATCCCCAGCACTGTGATAGGGGCTGAAAACCATAAGTGTTTTTACCATGCCAGCTTTTGGGCACATACCGTCTTAGCAAGCCACGTAATGTACCCGGTGACATCCACCCAACCAGCTTTTAGGCTGAGTACTTGAAAGCCAACACAGCCGCTGTTGGAGAACATCCTTGCAAATGCGACCCTTCTTATCTAAGTAGCAGTGGATGGGCCATCTTCCTCCCTCTACTTCCTCACTCCCACTTTACTCAAAAAACAAACGAACTAATTCAAATGGCTTGATCTAGACTCTTCTCAGATTTCAGTATTCTAATAGGTCCGAGTCAGATGTGGAGAAAAAGTAAGAAATGAATGTAACAATGAAGTAATGAATGTAGTAATGAATGAAGTAAGTAATGAAACAATCAGATTATTTAAAAACTGGGAAGCACGCATGCAGGCCGAATTGGTACAATGCCACCAATAAGGTCCTACTCTCTGAATAGTCAAGAGAGTGCTGAAGAACGCAGAATTCCAAAGATGCTGTCCAAGATAACAGTGTGTTTGACTCGGATGGCCATGGACGAGGCACTGTAAATATAAGGCTTAGGCAGTTAGTAGACTTTGAACTTCAGGATAAAATCTGGGGAAGCTGAAAATGAGTACTACATTCCCTAGGAAGAAATTTCCTGAGATGAAATGCAAAACCAAATAAGCTTTTCCTTATTCTACTCTTCTACTAGTCTTTGGACACTGGTCTTTTGGCAATAAAGGGAAGTCCAAGCTCTCTGCATATTTTGCCACAGCCATAGTTTTGTATTCACCAAGTCCACCACTAAAACAAGCAGACTACGATTTTAATTCATTGCCACCTTTTAATGGTTTCCAACATGAAAGATTAGGAAACCTAAGTCCATTTCTTCAGACCTGTTTTTTTACAATAAGCAAAAAAGATTGGATTCTAAAAATCAGAAGTGGGGAGAGGAGGGCTTCCCTTTTAAATTTGTTTTCCCCACCCAGAAAAATCATGTGCTGTGAACAAGTCATGAGAACGGAGTAAGAAAGGGTGGCTTTGCACACCATGTGTGGGCCCTGCGTGGGCAGGGGGGCTGTGTAACCTGGGGTAAGTTCTTTCTCTAAATCTCAGGTTCCCCACCTATGTGACACGGAAGACTGCTCCAGCTCAGACACTGAATCTGGGACGCTTGTGCCTTCTCCCTAAGAATAAACGGGAATAGAAAAGGCAACAAATGCCTTACTTCCTCAGCACTGCAAACTCTCAAAGAGAGATGAGAGAAATGAAAAGTTGGAACCGCACTTGGAACAATGAGGGATCTAGGGATTATCTGACACGAAAGGCCAACAATATTAAAATACCTACCACAAGCTTTTTGCCTTTTTTAAGTTCCAGTATAATTAGCATAGTGTTATGTTAGTTTCAGGTGTACATGACATTGATTCAGTACGTTACTCAGTGCTCATCATGTACACTCTTTTTTTTAAATGTTTATTCATTTTTGAAAGACAGAGAGAGACAGAGCACAAGCAGGGGTGGGGCAGAGAGAGAGGGAGACACAGAATCTGAAGCAGGCTCCAGGCTCTGAGCTGTCAGCACAGAGCCCGATGCAAGGCTCGAACTCATGAACCACGAGATCATAACCTGAGCCGAAGTCGGATGCTCAACCGACTGAGCCACCCAGGCGCCCCATTCATCATGTGCACTCTTCATCCTCTTCACACTCTTCTGTTTCACCCATCCCCCCACCCACCTCCCTTCTGCAACCTCCAGTTTGTTCTCTGTATTTAATACCAAAAGCTTTTTAAAAGCTCATTCTTTTAAACTCATTTTCTCTTCACTAACTGCTATTAAATGAGGACTTTCTTATATTACATTTATTACACAAAAGTTTCCTATAAGACTTTGTCAATTTATGTCATATGGCTTCCTAGTCTCTCAAAATATTATCATTACATTTATGGTATAATTGAGGTGATAAGATAAAGGAAGAAAATACTCCCTACAATGTTTTAGTAAACGATAACACAAGATTTTAAAGAATTAAAGCTCAAAACTGAAAATGTTAACTCAAAGTGTGTACAAGACGTGTGTGTGTGTGTGTGTGTGTGTGTGTGTGTGTGTGTGTGTAACTGGAACATGTAAGTGCCCAATAAATGCTAACCATTTTTAGTGTCACTGTTCACTTTCTTGATTTTTTTCTCAACTATAGTCAACTTTAAAAATACAAGGCATCACTCAGGGCCATGCAGCTTCTCCTTTCTTTGAGATACTACTATACGTATAAGTCAATACCATACAATACCTTACTTATATCAAATTTCTTCATTAAACTAAGTTTTATCAACTCTGCTTCATTACAGTTTTGTTGAAAACAGGGATCTTGTTAACTAGTATATCACATTTTCTATAAGAGTACTTAGAAACTTCATTGACTATCTTTTGCCAGACTGCATAATCAAATCTAGCCATTCATTGTGCTTGCTGTTACATTTCCAGCTGCCAGCAAAGTGCCTGCCACAGAGATGCTAATAAAAACTTACAGAATCAATAAATTAGAGACGCGGTCCATTATTCTTTTCTAGTAAGCGCCCCCAAATGACAGTATTTTTCCTTAAAAAATAAACTAAAAACAAACTTCAATCCCTACATTAAGAATATTTTGAAAGTTCAAAGTCTTTTTTTTTAATGTTTATTTATTTTTGAGAGAGAGAGAGAAACAGAGAGAGAGGGAGACACAGAATCCGAAGCAGGCTCCAGACTCCCAGCCGTTAGCACAGAGCCGACTCGGGGCTCGAACTCACGAACAGCAAGATCATGACCTGAGCCGAAGTCGGACGCTCAACTGACTAAGTCACCCAGGTGCCCCTGAAAGTTCAAAGTCTTAAGGCAAAAAAATTTTTAAAAAAATAAAAAAAAATTTTAAACAAAGTCTTAAGTCAAATATAAACTAATTAGTAAAATGTAAAAACAGAAATGGCCTCCCCTATTTGACATAAAATCTTCAAAAGAAAATTTCGTGAGGTCTCCAGATGAGTTATCTTTTCAAGGCAACAGTAATGCCTCCACTGAAAAGGCCTATGATTCAAACGCTAATGTCCAGCATAAAGATAAAGCCCCTCAAAGGCTTGCAACACATAAGCTGCTAGATCAATGGGCTGATCATTGGGTAGTCGTTCCTGAATATCCACCAACATCTCACTGGTGAAGAGCACCATGTGAGGTGCTATGGCAACTACCATAAAATGAACCAGGTAAGACACGCTCTGTTCTTAAGACAGGGAAACCCTATGATCCCATAAGATTTTCAACCTCTCCTCTTTACCCTTCAATCCAATTAAGATCAACACAGTAACAATAATTGAGTAAGCACACTCATTTCCCATATTTACAAGTTCACACCAACATAGTCAGATATTCCTCCTCTTCCCCTAGTTAAGAAAGTTATTACTGCCATCCTGTCATAGTCTAGATGTGAGCCAAAGGAAGTGAAAGATTAAGTAACAGGCTAAAGTCTGAAGGGTAGAAAAACAGGAAGACAGATTTTGAAATTTCGAAGCCAGACATGAGTAATTCCAAGATCCTACTGTTTGACCATGCCTTTGTTTCACTTTCCCAATCCTAAGGGAGTGTACAAATGTCAATGTCGCCCTAAGGTCACACCCGAGGGCATCTTCCCCTTGAGGCTTTCTTCAGAGAGGACACTTCCAGGAGGATGTCCCCAAGGTGAGACACATCAAAGGAACAGAGAACAAAGAGCAAGCTCACTGAGATCAAGGTATTTGACAGTTTTGTTCTCAGCAGTGAGAACTGAGCCTGAGATGCTCTTAGCATTATTTGGTGCCTCAATTACTTCTACAGGACTACAGTCTCAACAACAACAAGAACACTTCCTACTACTTTTGTTGAGTAAAGCGGAGAGAAAGTGGGTGGGGGAAGGAGCAGTGCTGTAACAATGATGTTGGGGGTTTTATACTTTTTTTTTTTTCTTTTTCTTTTTACAGAGGTTAGAAATGTCAGAAAGAAGGGTGTCATTTACTAGCTTCTTAGTTTGGAGTGAACCAGGGTTTTCTGACATAGAATGAATTTAAAATACTTTTTAGAAATAAAAATGTGTTAAAGAATGAAATAACAAAATGAGAAGTCTTGAAATTTGTCACTTCAAAATGCTTTCATTTCAACAGACAGCTGTGAACTATAAATGTGGTTCTGTTCTACGGGCTGCCAATAAAGTAGGACTTTATTGAGTTAAATGATTATTTTACTTTCATGTTTTATCAGTGTTCACAAATCAAGTTATTTATTGTCCTAGAAGACTAGGTCTGATTACGGCAGTTATATGATTATGTACACTACCTACTTTTTTAAAACTTTAATGTCCTTTCTTAGAGATATTAAATAAGATTAATTAAAAATCAACAGAAGATGATTTTATTTCTGACAGGACAACATTTAAGAACAGTTACATAAATTGTACAACTAAAGATGAACAGATCTTCATTAGATTTCAAATCATATATGCTGCAAATTCATCTCCAAAAGCAGGAAAACTGAATGGTGTTTTATTCAAAACATTAGTTGGCAAAACAAAAAACAAATTAAAACAATCACAGCTCCATAATTACACCCATTATTCTCATGAGTTAGAGCTATAAAAACAAGGTCAAATTGCTGAATTTAAAAAAAAAAAATAACATTAGTGGGCACCTGGGTGGCTCAGTCGGTTGAACATTCATCCAACTCTTGGTTTTGGCTCAGCCTATGATCTCACGGTTTGTGAGTTCGAGCCCCACATTGGTCTCTGTGCTGACAGCACGGAGCCTGCTTGGGATTCTCTCTCTCCCTCTCTCGCGGCCCCTCCCTTGCTCTGTCTCTCAAAATAAATAAATAAAGTTAAAAAAAATAAAATTAAAAAATAAAAATAAAATTAGGACATAAAAAGGTACCAACTTTCTAAACAAGAAGAGAAGAAGTTCTAAATGCTGTGTATAACTGTGTTACTGAACAAAAACAAAAACAAAAACAAAAACAAAAACAAAAACAAAAATTCTCAATATGTACCCTATCTGTAGTCTCTTGAGCAACACAAGATCTTCCCACATGTGGTTATCTATCTCTATCCGCATATTGCAGAAGAGTAAACAGTTTATTCTGCAGTCACTAATCAACATGTGCTTTAGATGGTCTTTCCAAGCAAACTTCTATCACTTTAGTGACCTTACAAATTTTCCAGATTTCAAAAAACCCAACTGTAGTAGCCAGTCACTTCAAATCTGATTATTCAAGCCGTAAGTGGAATCACATAATCAGAATGTCATATATGATATATGCCACTCATGGAAACTATGCCAAAGAAAAGCAAATAAGTATTTATAAAAAGGACTGAGATAAAAAGTGTAGTCTTTTGGTTAGAAAAACTAAAGGCTTTATCCCCAAATAAGCAAATCACTACCCTTAGGAGTGTATTTGAATGGCTTCCCCCAGTCCACACCTCTCACATCCAATCAACACCTACTATCAACATCAATCCCACTATTCTGCCACTGAGATTCACTTCAGTTCATCCGCTTATCCTCATCCTTGGAGCCACTACTATTAACTGCATCCACTATTAAAGATAATTATATAAAACACTTTCTATCTTACCTTTCTACTGAGGGAAAAAATAGATGAGAAAAGGGATAACAACAGAGGCTGGAGTCAACTGAACTCCAAAAGTTACAATCTGTGACTTGCATCCATGTCAGTCAGTAAAAATAAATCACATTTAAAATGATAATGAGGGTATTCAAACAATGTCAGACTTGGATATGAATTAAACTGTAAAAACTTCTCCATTGCATATTCTGGGGAATTTCCATTGTCTCATAGGTACAGAAATTCAGAAACTCCAATGCCATTAAAAAAAAATGTTTAAATGATACTTAGATGGGTTTGGAGTACTATTCGGAGGATTGTCTAGTAACGACTTCAAGCATGAGAGTGAGAACTGCTAGAGGGTAATGATTATCCTGAGAGAAGGCTTTTGCCAGATTAAAAAAGGACATGGAAGTTTATGAAACAGTAGTGAATTAGCATTACTACATGAATTTAATATTGTATCCACAGGGGGAAAATACAATTTTGAGAAATGATGTCCTGACACAAATATTCAGTTACTAAGTATGAGCAACACTCAAGAGATTACAAACACTGCTAAAATGGGAGAAAAACAAACATATATTCCAATTCTTGCTAATTTAAATACTTGCCTTAAAGCATTGTTTAGTAAATTTAGGTCATGTTATGTTTTATTTCCTTCCAGTTGATCAAATTAAGTCTCTTAATTTCACCGCGTTACAGAAAAGCAAAAAAAAAAAAAAAAAACTTTATGTTTGGAAACCACAGGCCTCCCAAGGAAAAAAGTTTTTTTATGTGCAAACTTATCTACCAACTCTGAATGAAGTAATGTACAGAATAATCAATAGTTTGATAGAACTTGGTTTTCACTGTAAAGAAGCTTTACCGTCTTAAAGAATTCTAAAGAGGGGAACTATATAAAGATTTTTTTTTCAGCATGGTGGCAAAAGATAAAAAAAATCAGCTTTTTTCACTCCTAAGCCAATGTAATTCTTTTTTTCTGGAAGCTGATTCCAGCACATCTGGCCCTTGGTAGAGCAGAAAGAGGACATATGCTGATGATTTAAGACTTAGTTCATTTTTTTGACCTTAAACCAGTAACCACATCTGAAAGCCTCATTTTTCTCACCAGAGTGCCTACAGCTAGACTTTCAGAAATGTCTGGTTTCAGAAATTTAGTCTGGTTTAATTCACTAAATTTCAATGAAGATAGGTTCCATAAGACATTGATGTCTCTTTACGGTACTTTCACTCACTTTAACTCAGTGGCGTTACCCTATCAAGAATGTTATCAGCCAGAGAAAGACAAGGGGCATCAAAAGTGCCCTAAGCAACTTGCCACTACTCAGAATATGGTCCCTACACAGTCCAGCAGCATCTGTTCACCTAGAAGATTGTTTAATATCACATCTTAGCCCACCTCAGACCTACTGAATCTGAACCTACATTCAACAGATGTTCAAGTGGTTCCTACAACACTCCAGTTTAAGATTTAGTGCAAAGCACACTTGGTTTTTTGTCATATTGACAGTGGAAATGGAAGTATAAGTAATTTGGCTGACCTACAAGGGTCTCCCTAGGACCAAATTTAGGAGGAATCCTGAGCAGGTGCTGATGTCTTAATGAAGAGGGTAAACATATGCTTTCTCCGATCCAAACACCTTTTTAACCTTGTGCTCAAGTCCACTAGGAAACTGGGAGGCAGCTATGGAAATGATTATATGGAAAATGTATAAACAGACACTCTGAAATTCGTAAAGTCTTAATAAACCATTGGTACAGTGATATTTTCTTAAGATTCCAATCCTGCCAAGATCCATGTTCTTTAGGTAATGGGCTTGGCCACGGAAGGATCCAAAGGGTCAACAACCGATCCTTCCCATGTTTCGGCACTGTAGGCCCTTCTCAATCTTTCGTTCATTTGGTCAGCCATTTAACACACACTTACGCAACACTACTCATGTCCTGCCATGTTACGGGCAAGAGTACAGTCAGCAAAGAATAAAATTGACATGACTCTATGAAACCAACATGATCATGGTTCTAGAGTAGGTTAATCACCCGCTTCCAGAAACACACACAGGATCCAATGACACCACAGTGTCCTCATTTCTTGAACACAGGGATGTGGAAAAACCTTTCCACTATAGTTCCAAGGAGGAGAAGTTGGAAGACTTTTTTCAAAGAAACTTTTTTTTTAAATTTTTTTTTTCAACGTTTATTTATTTTTTGGGACAGAGAGAGACAGAGCATGAACGGGGGAGGGGCAGAGAGAGAGGGAGACACAGAATCGGAAACAGGCTCCAGGCTCCGAGCCATCAGCCCAGAGCCTGACGCGGGGCTCGAACTCACGGACCGCGAGATCGTGACCTGGCTGAAGTCGGACGCTTAACCGACTGCGCCACCCAGGCGCCCCATGAAACTTTTTTTTTTTTTTCTGTGAAACTAAGTAAAATCTTTTTCTAAGTCTTCCTAGCAGGAGGAAATGTCTTGAGTAGATTCACTTGGTATGTTTTTAACTTACTAGATAGAAGCTGACGATCACCTGAACTAGCACATATTACATATCACCTAGTCTTCTTTGTCCTTCCCTAAGTCCTTTCAAAGAACCCCTGACCCCATGGCTTCTTTTCAAGTTTGTTTTTTTTTTTTTTTTTTGCTTCCTTTTTATCTCCTCTAATGGCTTTTCCTTCCATTCAGAGAGGAAGAGGGTAAAGCAAAAATCTCATCAGGATAAAAGGCTGATGGAATGGTCTTTGAGAAATGGTCTCTGGCCTCTTTCCTGTCCTCCATTGTGCTGTAGGGGGAAGAATCTCATTTCTAGTGAGATTCTCCTGCATGTAAAACTCTAAAGTATAATTTTTAAAGTTTATTTATTTTTGAGAAAGTGAAAGCACGTGGGCATGAGGGTGCACACATGTGAGCAGGGAAGGGGCAGAGAGAGAGGGAGAGACAATCCCAAGTAGGCTCTGCAATGTCAGCACAGAGCCCAATGTGGGGCCTGAACACATGAACCAAGAGATCATGACCTGAAATGAAATCAAGAATCAGACGCTTAACCGACTGAGCCACCCAGGTGCCCCAAAACTCTCAGGTATAATTTTGGCTTCATCTAAGGCAAAGGGTCATTTTATCACAGCGATAAGAAGCAAAAAGATGCTGGGGTGCCTGGGTGGCTCAGTCAGTTGGGTATCCGACTTCAGCTCAGATCATGATCTCACGTTCGTGAGTTTGAGCCCTGCGTTGGGCTCTGTGCGGACAGCTCAGAGCCTGGAGCCTGCTTCGGATTCTGTGTCTCCCTCTCTGCCCCTACCCCCCTCATGCTCTGTCTCTCTCTCTCTCTCTCTCTCTCAAAAATAAATGAACACTAAAAAAAAAATTTTTTTTTAAGTGAAAAGATGCTAAGGAATAAAAAGGAGATATGAACAACCTTCTAGAAGGTAATTCATTTCAGAGTATTTCAGTTATAATGCTCATAGACATTCTAGGATTCCCAGAAAGCCCTCTATATAGGAGAAGCTTTTAGATTAGTATAGACACCTGAAGTGCAGGAGTCATGTTGAATTCACCTGTTTCCCTGGTGCCTATGTCTGCTGGAGTGGCAGATGAGTAAATCAATTGGCCATTTACACATTTATACATTTTGTTCTCAGAGGTTTTCTTATCTACATCTCTAATTTAATCATGAATGACTAACTCCTTCAATTATTGAGAAATAAGTAACTGACATAAATAACTAAGAAAAGAGCCACTGGGCACCTACTGTGTACCAGGCATTATGCTGCCCTGGGAAGGCTGAGGCAAACATGACCCCAAAACCCCTTGTAGATTCATGGTCCAGACAAAGAAATTAAATTTTGATCAAATAATCACACACAAATATGTAAAACTGCAGTTTCAATGCACTGAGAAATCTCTAGTAGAATTAACCTAATTATGAGAAAGAGAGGGAGAGAGAGGGAAACAGGGGTTTTTCTGTGTGATACTTAAAGCAGTGACCAGAAGCATACAAAGGAGATTTAAAAAAAAAGAAAAGCAGTGCCAGTGATCCCACACAGTGATTATTTTCCTTATTAGTAAAATTAGTTATAGTTAATAAGCCGTACACTAAACTACATTATGGGTAAGAAACGAGAATATTTACTTAAAAGATACAGCTCTGAGTATCCACCAACATCTATAACCACCAACATGTTCACGAAGAAAATTTCGGTTTTTAACTTTTTCTAGAATAAGTCTTTTTAATTTACTAACACCTTGACTTAAAGTACTGATTTTCTTCTTTCAGATACTGTTGGCCAGGATTTCAAATAAAAGAGAGGATTTCCAGATAAGATTCTGCCATCTTGTTTAATAGCTTTCCAAAAACCCTTCAGTTTTTGACTCAGAAGGAGATGACCCATTCTTTTTAATGTCCTATCTGAGTGACAGTTGTAGTGGCAAACTGGGCATCACTATTATAAGTGAGAATAAGAACTCCCAAGGCCAAGTAGTAAATCCAAGAGCACAGAGATAAGAACGTTGACTCCTCCGGGGCAGATAGCCAACTAAGTTTGCAAAAGTATATGGAACTGCAACAGATACAGAGTCAATTATGAAAGGGGCACGCAGATGAAGTATAAATGTAGAGATGCTGAAGCCTGAGAAGTGATTAAAGAAACAAACAAACAAGGAGTAACACTGTAAAATCAAGAGGAAAAACATTTTACATAAAGAAGACACAAAGGAGACAGATAAGTGAGGGCAGAGGACAAATAACAAAGGGTTAATGAGCAAATGAGAAATAAGCATATAACATTATTTCAGGGGGAAAGAGAAAGGGAAATAGCTAATGGGTAGAAAGAATTGCTACTTTGTTTTTAGATAATATAATCAGAGCTGCCTTCCGGTTTTCATCCTTTCAAATTGAAGCTTATGGGCTAATCATTCAAGAAATTTAAGGATGGTGTTCCACATACATTAAAATATCGTACCTTGGATGCCCAAATTGAATTTAAAATTTGGGACAATTTTTCAGTTATGCAAGTTTAAACTAACCTTAAAACTTTTAAGCTTTCAGACCATAAAGTTTAAAAGAATTCCAATTTAATTTTTGTATTATTATTTCTGTCAGGCAACTCAAATGATGACTATAAAGTAATAAAAGCTTAACCCACAGAAGGAGCTATGGTATAGTTTGATTCTACTCATTCCTTTGCTACGTTATCTGTGTGAAATTAATTCAAAGTAACTTTTTCTTTATCCTCATTTAAAACAAAATCTTCCATCTCCTCTGTGTAAGCATCAAATTATGTCTTCTAAGTACTGATGTACAGACTTAATTTATAAGATCTACATAATTCGTAACAATAAACAGCACGCATTTCTTTCACCTGAATCATGTCTTTGTTCAAAAATAAACAGTATATTCAGATGAAATATATCAAAATAATGTCATGGTAGGGAATAATTTAGAATTCACCCAAGTGAAAATTTCTGAAATTTATATTTCTCATAGCAGCTCTAAATCACAAAAACATTGCTCAAGTACACTAAAGCCTGAATTTTGCATATTCAAAAGTAAATCAACTTTCAGTCCTTCTGAGAATAATGATCCCATATCTGCTGAGTAATTCTTAAATCAAAATAATTTATTATTAGGAAAAGAGTTTAGAAAATAATCCATTTCTGAACTCTACAATGAAGCAAGGATACAAAAATTAAAAAGAACAAAATTGAACACTAACAAAGGAAAAAAGTGACCACATTTTTTAAAAGAGCCATAAAAGAAAAGCTTATTGAAATATTTTGCTTTTTTATTGACAATAGTAATCATTAATTAATTAGTGCATATTACTAGAACAGATTACAGAATCTATCCATTTGCTTTTATGAAGTGTGTCCAATAAATATCCAATTAGCTAAACTAGTCAGACTTCAATAGTCATTTACAACCTAGGTTAATACTTCAAGAGGTCTGAATGACTGAACATGAACCTGGACTCGGTTGTGACTTTTTTCATTTTCTAAGCATTGCAGGCACTGCACGGTCGCACATAAATCTCAGGCCTGCCCGACACTGACAGTTCAGTATTGTCAAGATGTTACATTTCTACACTAGGGAGCTGATTATTCTAGAGAGTCTATATAACCAGGTCAACATGGTCCCAGTTTCTAGAAGGAGATAATCTCAAGCCATACTGTCATACTCATAGTTAATAAGGTTCCTGAAGCCACCCTGAGGAAATGCCTCAAGGACACAAAATTTCTATAAGCAGAGCTAAAATCCCTCCACCGGAAATGCGGTTCTGAGACCCTTCAAGTGGACTTTGATCAAACCTAGCAGAATAAACTAAACATGAAAATATATTCACCATTGGGACGCCTGGAGGGCTCAGTTAAGCATCTGCTGACAGCATAGACCCTGCTTGGAATTCTCTCTCTCCCTCTCTCTCTCTGCCCTTCCCCTGCTCATGCTCTCTCTCTCTCTCAAAATAAATAAATGAACATTAAAAAAAAAATCTTTTAAAGAAAATATATTTACTATCAAATAAATGCAAATTAAAATTATAATGAAATTCAACTGCGTGTGTGTGTGTGTCTGTGTGTGTGTGTGTGTGTGTGTTTGTGTGTGTGTGTAACTGGCAAAACAAAAAAGAATTCGAGCATGCTGCATGAGCTAAGTCATGAGAGTGCTGCCAGGCGTGTAAATTGGTGTCACATTCATGAGGGCAATTTCACAACATGCATCAAAAGACTCAGAATTTTCACTCTAGGAATATATTATGAGGAAAGCGACAAGTGCGAGAAAATAGAAGTCCAAGGATCCTTGTTCACAGCAGGCTACTGAAAGCAACAAAAATGTTGCCTCAAACAAAGTATGGTAAATAAATGGTTATAAACAGTGATTTAGGTTATTATGAAAAAAGGCTACTTGCAAAATACCACTTCAGAATTGAGGATATTCCTTCCTTATAATTAAAGATGAGAATGAGAGGAGCAAGTTGCACCCATGTGTGCTGCATGGTATGGGTACAGAAAAAAAATGTTGAAAGGAGATATATCAAACTGCTAACACATTAACTTCGGGTGCAGAGATTATAAGCAATTTTTCTTTCCTTTTCATACCTTTCTGCATGGTCAAGTTTTTAGAGTAAGTACGGCATAACTCTAAAATCATGGGCAATATAGATGTGAACATAACAAAACAAACAAGCTTAGAATTCTATCATATCACTTCAGACTCTGAACATGTTCTTCTATAAATGTAGTTATGTTCTATCCCGAGAGCGGTTCTGACCTCCTGAGACCGTCAAAACAATCAGAACACCTGGACAGACTTAATTTCCTAATGGCTTCAGAAAAAGGCTCAGATTCAAAATGCTGGCTACATGTAATCCATTCTATGCCTGGGGGATACTTTCAACTGTAGTGTTGAATTAATAAAAGATGAGAAAACACCGAGGCCATAATATCTACTTCCTGTGCTTATTCACACTTTATTTGAGACAGGCCACTGGTAGCAGCATCTATGGTCAGTTTTGATAAACAATTAAAGGCTACGAAAACAATTTTTAAATACCTCTTTCATTTATTATCAACCGATAATTTGGCTGAAAATCTGCCAATGGCATTTTAGTTTGGTAATCATCTTGAAAACTCCTAGGTTTAATTTAAGTGAAAAACTCCTACGAGCGGTCTCCAATACCCTTACAATAAAAATTTTAAGAGCTACTCTTTTCCTGGGCTAGTCATTTAGAGACACAGGCAAGAACAGTATAAAGTGTTGCTTCAGGGGCACCTGGGTGGGTCAGTCAGTTAAATGTCGGACTTCAGCTCAGTCAATGGGTTCGAGACCCACGGCGGGTTCTAAGCTGACAGCTCAGAGCCTGAAGCCTGCTTCAGATTCTGTCTCCCTTTCTCTGTGCCCCTCCCCCACTCTTGTTCTGTGTGTGTGTGTGTGTGTGTGTGTGTGTGTGTGTGTGTGTGTGTGTGTGTATGTCTCCCAAAAATAAATAAACATTAAAAAAACTTCAAACTGTTGCTTCAAAGAATTTAAAGAAGGAAATACAGGCAGAAAAAAACAGTAATTATATACCATTGTTTTAAGTGCTAAAACAAACAAGCACAGGGTACCACATGAGTATAAAGTGCCTCTAAGACAGGGCGACAACTGATCAGGTGTGACTAGGTAAGCTGAATCTTGAAAGGTAATTAAGATTTAGTCAAATAATTAGAGGGTAAAGAGTATTAATTTTTACCATCCTATGGAAGTAAGAAAAAGCAACCAAGAGAATTTCCCATCAATAGGCCTGTCTAATTATGTCCCAACAGCATTCATTCCTTCAATGAAAAGTTTTGATTATCTACTTTAACTCGGGCACTGTGCTTGGTGAAAAAGAAACTATTCCTGCCCTTAAGGAATGTAAAGATAGAGTCATAAACAGAGAATTTTAATTATGTGATCACTATCCCCATGTGGCAGAGTATCATCTAGGAGAGACATATAATCTAATTCTGAGTGCCTCAGGGAAAACTTCTTGGAGGAAATGACACCTAAATTGAAATCAAAGCAAACAGGAAAATAAAATAAAAGATGCAAAATAAAAATAACTATCAAAAATAAGTAAAGTGGTAGGGACTAGGGAGTTATGGCCAGGTGAGATGCCTGCTCACAAAGGGGCTTTTAAATACCATGACAAGGAGGGGCACCTGGGTGGCTCAGTCAGTTAAACATCTGACTTCAGCTCAGGTTATGATCTAGCTGTTCCTGAGTTCAAGCCCTGTGTCGGGCTTTGTGCTGACAGCTCAGAGCCTGGAGCCTGTTTCAGATTCTGTGTCTCCCCCACTCTCTCTCTATCTCTCTGCCCCTCCCCTGCTCATTCTCTCTCTCTCTCTCTCAAAAATAAACACTAAAAAACTAATAAATAAATAAATACCATGATGAAGAGTTTACATTTCACTCTGTGGTCAGTAGAGAAATTAGAAAGGGCTTTAGGAGGAGGAAGTAATATGATCAGATACATACCTAAGAAAGATTACTTTGCTATGGGTGCAATGGAATGGAATGGAATAAAGCAAGACTGGATTTGGAAAAGGCTTTTGGAATGACGAAAGTAAGAACTGTGGGCAGTGGTCACAGCTAAGGTAGAGGAGTTGTGGTGGAAAGTACTAGCCATTCAATATCAGCCATTTAACAGATACTAAGGAGTTAAAAATCAGTATGAATATGGTGATTAATTGTATATGTAGGGTATATGGAAGACAAAGGCATCTTGGATGGCACCCAAGTTTTTCACATGGGAAAATATGGGCAAGAAGTGGAGTCAATCAATGGCATGAGGACTTGGGAGGGAGTGGAAGATGAGATTCATATTTTATATACTTAGCTTGGAGATTCTTAAAATGTCCAAGTTGTGAGAGGGGGATATACACAAGAGAGATCTGGGCTGAAAAACAGATCATAGTGTTTAAAAACAGAGTCAAGGATTTGGGAGATGTGGGACAAGAAAATACAGAGATTAACCGAATGCAAGGGGGTTAATGGAGATTTCCCAGAATGTCTGGAGTGGACAAAGGTGGGAGAACAGGCGGGAAACATTCAGTTACGCTGACATTTATGGAATTGAAACAGGAAGAAGAGTCCCTAGAAGGATGCAGAAGTCAGAGACATGGGGCAGAACGGGGGGTTCATCACCGAGGCCTGGACAGGAGAGCATTTCCAAATGGAAGGCATGATTAACCTTGTGGAAGGCCATAGCTGCACAAGTCAAGTAATAGCTGCCACCAATATAGACTGCTGTTAGGGTGAGGAGACAAGCTGAGGATGTAAAGAACACAAACACTTCCATCAGAAAACTGGCTTTGGGTGGGAGGAAGCCAGGAGCAAAAACAGAATTGGAAGTAAGGGAGGTTTTCTTTGCAAACATGTTTTAAACTGTTTTGTTTTGTTTTGTTTTGTTTTTTTAAGTTGAAACGAGCCACTGAGAAGATGAGTGAGAGAGGTATAAGTCATGGAATGGGTGTGTTCCAGAGCACAACTGGGGGGGGGGGGGAGTGGAGAAGGGGCGGGTGCTGGCATATTAGCCACAGGCTTCTTCCAATGGGAGCAACGAATGCTCAAGAGCACAGTGGGGTTGTAGACACCTGGCAATAAATAAGTAAAAAGTACTGCTCCCTTTTGGTTATCGATTTTAATGTGAAGTTTGATGGAATGTGTTCTGGAAGAGGTGGAGGAATAAGAGTTTTGAGAAGAGTAGTAAAAAGAGGAAGAGGAACTACTATGGAAAACAGGAAAACAGACCGTGCTTGTTTCTCACTATTCACCATTCTTTCTACGATTTATGCAATACTTGATTTGTGAGGGCCCACTGAGGTCAGAGATTGCACGTTAGTGGTCGCTCCTGAGTCTCTACCTGAAGAAATGTTTTCTTTTGTTTTGTTTAACATTTATTCAGTTTTGAGAGACAGAGCGTGAGCAGGACGGGAGGGAGAGAGGGAGACACAGAATCCGAAGCAGGCTGGCTGGTCAGCACAGAGCCCAATGCGGGGCTTGAACCCAAGAACCATGAGATCATGACCTGAGCCGAAGTCAGAGGCTTAACCGACTGAGCCACCCCGGCGCCCCATCTACCTGAAGAAATGTTAACCAGTCCAGGCACAGGAGTGGAATGAGGAGGTAGATCAGTCTTTAGAAGTAGTTTAGCTAAATGTAGTTTCCCACAGAAACATAAAAAGAGGAGAGGATATTGCCAAATGTGTCTTTGGAAATGATGAAACATGGCTAAAAAGGGAAGGGGGGAGGGGCACCTGGGTGGCTCAGTCGGTTGGGCTGCCGACTTCGGCTCAGGTCATGATCTCGCGGTCCGTGAGTTCGAGCCCCGCGTCGGGCTCTGTGCTGACAGCTCAGAGCCTGGAGCCTGTTTCAGATTCTGTGTCTCCCTCTCGCTGACCCTCCCCTGTTCATGCTCTGTCTCAAAAATAAATAAAATGTTAAAAAAAAAAAAAATTAAAAAAAAAAAAAAAAGGGAAGGGGGGAATTAGGAGGAAGTTACTAGAAACTAAGTGGACCATGAGATCAAAGGTCTCAATTAAGGGGTAGTAATAATATGAGAGCAGGAAAGATGGAACACTGACAATATCAGAGAATGAGGTGTGTGCGTTAAATACACCAGAGGCTAAGCAGTTCCAGAGTGTGACCATGAAGTAGGTGGCTAACACGGGGAGGATTTGAAAATACCAGTATGGAGATCATCAAAGAATTAAGAGACCTGTGGATATCAAGTAGATCATAGATACGGATCCTTGGAGTCACTCATGTGCTGGCTGAATCTGGAGTTGACAGGAAAAGGGCAAACCGTGTGTCAAAGTCCTCAGTAAATAAGAGAGAATAACCAGGCATTTGGTAGAGACCAGCAAAAGGGGGAAAAAGGGGGTACAGCAAAAACAGTCACCTTTACAAAAGCCAAAGGATGGAAAAGAAAGCAGTGGGGATCTCTCTTCCCTTCTCCACACGTCTTCACAGTGACCATTCCAACCTTCTTAATTTCTCTTCCTCTACCTCTACCTTCTGAAAGATTGGAAGGCATCAAATGAAAATTCTTTTATCTTTTTGCCATCATCACACATAATTCACTGGCCCCAGCTCCCAACGGTAAAGCAAAAGGGCTTGAGACTATGAGAAGATGACCTCAGGGAAAGTCCAATCCCCACTGAAGGCTAGAAACTGATGAGCCTTATTGAGTCTGCACCAGCAGCCGCTGGCTAGAACGTTTCCAAAAGAATCTTCCAATAAGAAGTAACTACAATCCAGGTGCATGGTGGGACATATGCCTCATTTAGGAATATCTAGGTCTATGGACTCCAAGAGACCTTTCTACCAAGTGAGGCAGGAGGTGAAGGGATAAATTAGTCCCCAGGAACCTCACCAAGTATGCAGAAATTACAACATTTTCTAGGTCATAGAAAAATACAACAGGTACAGCAATGTTCACCAATATTCCTTTTGCTTCTCTTCACTGTAACCATTATAGGTGGGTAGGTCTACATGATTAATGTGAGCCATGGTATGCAATGGAAGTGATGTGTATCACTTCTAGGTAGAGTTAATGAAAGGCCCATGTAGAATTCTCCAGGTTCTTTCTTTACCTAAAATGTACAATAAGCAGGGTGTATTTCCAGATAATGCAATTCAAGAAGGAAGCTCTTCAATCTGGCTCCCCAGGTAATGATATGGAGCTTCCATGAGCCAAAGATGAACATAGAGAGTAACAGGAAAATAAATCTTGGCAGAATTAAGTGGTTCATATTTCATACGTATTTGGTTACTGCAACATAAGAAGGCTATGCTCACTGAAAATAGAAAACTTTCATATTGACCAAGAATATCAAATGCTGTGATTGATGGCCGACAGGAGTGGATAGGGTGGGAAAAATGACAAGAGTAGCCAGCTTAAAGTTTCAAGCAAGTCAGCCTCCTAGAAAATCTGATCTCGGATATCTAGTACGCTAAAGAATCTCTTCCCTAGAAGGCCAGAGGGTCAAACAGTAGCTTAGCCCAAAGGAACAATGTAGCGTACCTTGAAGAACTCAGCAAGAAAAATTATTCCTATCTAAACATCTTCCCAAACCCAACCCAATTCCTTTGGCCCAAACAAGGAAGCAGCTCTGAATGATATTTGTCCAAGATCAAGAATATGTGATCATTTTCTTGTTCTTGATCATTTTCTTGGACCATAGCTCAACCAGTAATGTACCATGATGTTCTTAATTCTCTTAACTGACAAGGCTATAATAAAAGGAATAAAATGTATTTAGTCACACATCATATATAATGGTTTTAATTCTGTAAAGAATTTAAATGTCACTTGATGAGTACTTGAAGAATAAAGCTAGAATTAACTTCTAGGCGTTATATAAATATTAATTGAGAACTTTCATAATTACATTTTATAGAGAGGTGAGAATTACCTGATTTTTATTCCTATCATTATTGGTTTAAAGTATTAATACATACTTTATGTCACATTATGTGGGTTTGCAATCACATCAAGTTCAAATGAATTGTGGAAGATTATCTAAAAGAATAAAATATTTACACACGATCTCTACCACCTGCACAGGAATAGGGTGAATCATTATGACATGTTCTGATCTATTTCCCAGTAAATCTCTATCTCCTGAGAGGCCTCTTCTTATGTAATGCACTCTCAACAGGGTTCTTTGGGGTTCATGGCAAAAATAGTGGTTACAGAAGTCTGCCCTTGGCACACTCAAATCCAGGAGGGTATTTCATTTGTGCTACAGATGCTGTGTGTCAGACTGGCCTATCCTCACATCACATAGTACACTTACTTGCCTAAGATAAGTCCAACTGCTCCCTAGATTTTCCAAGGCCCAACAGAAAAATAAACTGTGAAATGGAGGTGGAAAAACTCTCTCTGGCAGACTTCGGGGTTGTCACACCAACATCTAATCCCTTTTTCTTAGAAATGTTCCTATTATTCATCATCATATCCTATCTTCCTCAGGGTAGCTAATTTGAGGACAGCTAATTTTACCCCTGACTCTAGCAATGGGAATGGAATTGAGGCCTAAAATAATCAGCTTTTGAAAGCATTTCCCCTCTCTGGATATGGAAGAGGAAAAAGCACTGGAGTTTTCAGCAGCTGTCTCGCAATCCCACGAGGAAGGGATACTAGCCGACATGGAAGGCAAGAGTCGACCTCTGAAAAGAAACCAAGTTGCTGAAGACACTGTTAAGCCCTAAACCAGTCAACTCGGAAACCCAGTTTACCACCCAATCTAGAGCCAGATAAACAAGAAAATTCTTTTTTATTTCAGCCAATCTGAGTTGAGTATTTTGTCATTAGCAAATAAACGCATCCTGACACACACATATTTCAAGACAAACAGCTCTCCTGTGGTGCTCCATGCCCTGAAAGACTGCTGTGCATTCCAGAATTCCTGGATTGCTGATCCCCATTCTTTAATCAACTAAAAACATTTTTAAATACAAAAAGAATGATTAGGAATATCAGAAAACCTGCATTCCTGAAAAAGAAACATACAGATAACTAGTCTGGAGCAATTGCTATAAATGGACCAGCTGAAGCAACAGCAATGCTAAGATTTGATCTTCACTGGATGGAAATGCAAAAGAACCACGAGTCCCTGGATTGACCAGCAAGCACACCACCTACAAAGAGACCTCATCCCATACCCTGCTTCTGGGGAAGGAACAGCAGGCAGGAAGAGAAATATCTGCCATTTGTGACACTTACTAAACTGGCTTTCGAAGCGGCCATACGGATATAATCATTTTTAAAAGTCTATGCTATAAAGATGAAGTCAAATGAGTCCTAGAAGTCACTCCTGACCGTGGTTCACAAATAACAATAAGTTATCCCTAAAATACTGTCATAACATTTCTGACAGGCTCATGTGATTTAAGCAGCAGTTGGATGCTGGTTCTCTGTCAAGTCTACACTTAGGCACTTTATCAGTTTTATGACATTATGTAAATTGAAGAGAAACAGAATCAATGAATATATACATATAACTTTAGTTACCACTTATTATTCTCAATCCACCGTTTTTCCAACCCATAATTTTCATGTTAGCTCAGCATTCGTACATCTTTACAGATATTCATCTGAGACTACACGCTTAATTATGGTTTTATACAACTAGTTCAAAACATCAAAGTATCTACGTCATTTGGCAGTGACAAAGGCTACTGACATCAGCACTATTATTTTCCTTTTCCAAAAACACAATTCCAAACTGAGAAATAATCAAGGAGAGAAATACTCCTCCGTTCTATCCTAATTTAGGAGGTAGAGTCTTTATTTCTTTTCAGACCCAAAATAGAGAATCGGGCACACATTATTAATTTATCTGCTTTCACTTGCTCTGATTGAAATTAAAGATTAACATTTTCAGGCTGCTAGTCAAAACTGTTCACTCATTATTCAATGAACTTCAAGAACCAACCAGCTAACAAGTCACCTAAAGGACTCCTGGGTGGCTGAGTCAGTTAAGTGTCCAACTCTGGATTTCAGCTCAGGTCATGATCCCACTCTTATGAGATCGAGCCCCACGATCAGGACTCTGGAGTACGGGCGTGGAGCCTGCTTAAGAGCATGCATTCTTGTACTAGAACATCCTATCAATATTCATTGGAAATATCTTAAGTTCATATCCCTGATAATTAACATATTTTAATTCAAACTATGGATTAACACATGCTTTGTAATGCTAGTTAAAGAATATAAAGGGGCGCCTGGGTGGTTCAGTCGGTTAAGTGTCCGACTTCAGCCAGGTCACGATCTCGAGGTCCGTGAGTTCGAGCCCCGCGTCAGGCTCTCGGTTGATGGCTCAGGGCCTGGAGCCTGTTTCTGATTCTGTGTCTCCCTCTCTCTCTGCCCCTCCCCCGTTCATGCTCTGTCTCTCTCTGTCCCAAAAATAAATAAAAAACGTTGAAAAAAAATTTTGAAAAAAAAAATATATAAATATTAGAGAGGTACCTGGGTGGCTCATTTGGTTGAGCGTCCGACTCTTCATTTCAGCTCAGGCCATGATCTCACATTTCGTGAGCTCAAGTCTCCCATCAGGCTCTTCACTGCTAGTGCTGAGCCTGCTTGAGATGATCTCTCTCACACTCTCTCTGCCCCTCCCCGGCTCGCACTCTCTCTCTCTCTCTCTCTCTCTCTCTCTCTCTCTCTCTCAAAATAATAAACTTTAAAAATTTTTTAAAAAGAATGTAAATATTAGAAACTTTTTTAAGCCTCTACCTAGTAATATTTTCATTAAGTAACAAACGATTCTAGGCGTGCTATGTAAAATAAGACACATGTAAAACTAAATAAATAAAAATACGATAGATGTATCTTAAATGGAAGAAGTAAAGTGTAAGGAGCTGTTTTTCTTGTTTGTTTGCTATTATTACTTGTGTTTTTTTTTAAATAAGAAAAAATAGTTCTTATAGCACAGATTATAATTTAGGAAAAAAACATGAAGTTATGTTGTATATCTTTTACAGTAGAAGTTAGAGTAGTTCTAAAATCGGAAAGGAAAAATGAACTTACAAAGTAAATATATATGTCAGTGATATTCGTCAAAGATCAACTATTGCTGAGACTGGCAATGTTATATCCTAGCACAATTACACATATTGGGAATTTTAAAAATAAAATATGAACACATAATATAAAGAGGGCAGAAGTCACCCTAATCATTCATCTTTGTATTCCCATTTAGGGCACCTGTTATAGTGTCTTCAGTGTAATTGGTATTCAACAAATGTTTGTTAAATGAATGAATATAGAATGAATGATGAGAAAATGATAAACAGCTCCTCATCTCCTGGGAGTTCCATGCCGGAGTTCAAGAGCTACTTTTTTTTAAATACAATTAATCCTCAATGTCCTTGTAAAATAGCCAAAGGGAAAATGTATTTACACTACATCTGAAATTGATGGAATCTACTGAGGGGTCAAACATCTTCCTCAAAGTAAATAAAGCATTCACCTTCCAGCTAGAAACAGGGTGTTTAAATCATTTCCTAGGTGGATGGCTCTCAGTCTGAGCCCTGCAGCAGGGAGTGACCACAGGAACTCTCCTCAACCTTTTAGGAGAAATCCCTGCCCCTGCCCCGCTACCCCAGTTCTGCTGCTAAACCTTTCGATCTACTGGTCACTGCTTTTCCAGTTCCTTTTTGGTCCCTCCCCCTCCTAATCCACAAATACTGGGACCAAGTCTTTTCCAGGTCAATCCTGATTTCTGTCCTGCCTTCCCCAAATGTACTCACATGTATCAGACCATATGTTCTAATATTAGCTGGGGGGGGAGGGGAGGGGCGGCGGGGAGCCATCACACTTGTATATGAGTTCACAGAAAAACAGTTTACTAACATTTGAAAACACCATCATTATTCTAAGTTCACCTCTGGTCCACAGTTAAGCAATTAGAATATAAATATATCCTATATTCCTATTCGTAAGGATACTACTTATGAATTGGAAGTCTGACACAACATTTATGTGACCTAATTTTGAAAATTTAAAATAGTATAAGGCCTCTAGGCTTAATTTTATAAGGGAAAGATTAAAGGGACACAAGCAGGCACAGATTTATCTCTCCGTGCTACAGGACACTGGCAATTTTTTTTAACTTGAAACATCCGATATTTAAAATGCCAAACTTCTACATTTCTCTAATAACAAGGTGGTTATCAGACTGAATAACATTTTCTGTACTTTCTCACCAGTAAGTAGAATTAATATTAACACATGAACTGAAAATGTTAAGTGACTATAAATAAGCCAAAATGATTTCATTAAAATTTAGCTTAGCAAATGTTACTTTCATATTCTTGGTGGTAACCCTTTTTGTTCATATTTAAAGGCAACGAACAATCGACAAGCAAAGAAGCTGACATCAAATGTTAGCCCCACCCCGGTGTGTATTCAATCAGCCTCACCTCACATCTAGGTTTCTCCACTCAGCAGAAGAGGAGGATGTACTGACATTTGGGAAAACAAGTTTCTAATGACACAGCCTTGACCAAACAGCAATACCCCACCATCAGTACTGCCATTTGCCCATATGACCAAGGGTACCATGAGCAACAGTTACACTGCTTTGCAGCCAAAGCACTAATCAGAGGATGTGAAATAATAACTATGAAATCAAGCACAGAAGAAAACAAAACACAAGGAAAGGTTTTAAACCACCAAAGTAAGTCACAAAGCCATGTCTTTACATTCCCTCTCGTCCCTGAACAAAGTCTGTGCCATTTTAGAAACGATTCTAACAAGCTCGGTTATTTGGTTTCCAATCACAGTAACCACTGAATTAATTAGTTCCCCCTTAATGACCAAACTAAACAGTTTGCTTTTTCACTCAGGCCTTCTCACAGACTCTAAAGAACTTCAGGATGAAAGAAACTTCTGTTTTGATTCTGGAGTCTCCTCTACAACTTAAAAATCAAAGACTTTTATTTTGGGTTAAGTGCTTCACAACTAGTTGAAACTGAAATTAAGTTTTATATGAAGCTCTCAGACTATTTGAAGCTATAAGAATAATAAACTTGTTACTATAGATGATCAAAGAGGAATGTTCACTATCGCTTTTTTCCAGCTTCCCAAAGCCTACCCCCGCCCCCCTCACCATTTTAGGGACAAGAAATAAAAGATGCTTAAAAGTCACCGTCCACCCACATCCAGGATGATTAAATGACGTTTGCCTCATAGATCAGTGACCCAACAGACCTTCAAGAATGGAAGAACTGGATTCAAAGCCAAACACACTTAAAGCCAAAAAGAAAAAAAAAAAAAAAAAGCTTGTAGATATTGGGAAAACAAATTTCAATTGCTCAATTGTATTTCACTGGAACATTTTTGTTTGTTTAAGTTTATTTATGTATTTATTTATTTTGAGAGAGAGAGAGAGAGCTAGAACAAGCGGGTGAGGGGCAGAGGGAGGGGGAGAGAGAGAAAATCCCAAGCAGGCTCCGCACTGTCAGCACAGAGCCGTTGTGGGGCCTGAACTCATAAACCAAGGGATCATGACCTGAGCCTACAGGAAACCAAAAGCCAGATACTTAACCAACTTGAGCCCCCAGGCGTCCCCTAAAACAATTGTTTTTAATAAAACAAGAAATAGTTAAGACATTAAGTTCTTTTAAGATTTTAGGAAAAAGTAGGATTTTTAATGGAATCAGACAGATTTGATTGTTCTAGTATACCTATGGTAATACATATTCTTTTGAGTTGGAACTAAGATTCACTAATGTCCTATTATTAGGGAAAGTATCTACGTAAATTCATTCTTAAGAAAACAAGGTCTGTTTTAATGCATGAAAAAAGGTAAAACTCAGCATTTTATACAATTTCAACCATCTGTGAAATTTTTAATACACTTAAAGTATTCATGCACCCTTTCAAGTAGGGTATCAAAAATAATTTTTGCTTGTTTGTTTGAATGCTAATGCATTGCTTTTATGAAAATCAGGCATGCCCTTAGGTCATAAAAACATACAGGGCTGATGGATCTGTGCCAGACAGATGAAGATTTTACTCTTTTAATTTAAATCTGATTTTCTAATTCTGTCTTCTTACACATGGCCTCCCACATTACTGAGAGGCTAACCCTTCAAGCAGGGCGGCCTTAGTTTCTAGGAGAGGAAAGGCACATGAAAGTGAAACATACTGTATGAGACAACACTGTTTTTCTTTTCTGAGTGTGCGGCACTTAAGCAAGTTTTCTGGGGGGTGTGGGGGAAATCAATTCATGTATTTGCCAGGTGGTATGCTTTAATTGTGATAATAGTTGCTCCACAGAAATTGCATACAGACTCCCACAAAGACAGACACACACAGAGTGAATGGAGGAGCAATGGGAACACGGCTGGTTCATAGATGACCCCTATGCTCAGCCGCACTGTTTCCCACCTTACGTGTCATAGCAACTCCAAGAGCCCTGAGAGTCACTGTGGAAAAAGATAAAACACCAGAAGCTTATAGAGAACGTGGAGGGGGTGTGAAGTAGAGGGGAGGGGGCTACAGAAAGTAAGGCTACAGACCACGGGTGCAGGGTAACGAAGGAGGCAGAAGCGGTGAGCTTACGGTAAATATCTGGTCCCGAACACCTTCTCCCAGAGAATCTGAGGATCTTTCCCTTTACAACACGACTTAACATTAACTTTTTTTTTTTTTTAATATTTATTTATTTTTGAGAGAGAACGCATGCGGGAGAGGAGCAGAAAGATAAGAAGACACAGAATCTCAAGCAGGCTCCAGGCTCTAAACTGTCAGCACAGAGCCCGATGCGGGGCTCGAACCCACAGGCCGAGAGATCATGACCCAAGCCGAAGTCAGACGCTGAACCGGCTGAGCCAGCCAGACGCCCCTAAAATTAATTTAAATTATCAACCAGATACTTTAATTAAAAATGTAAATGCTGTTGGGACCACTGGGTGACTCAGTCGGTTAAGGATCTGACTCTTGATTTCCACTCAGGTCATGATTTCACAGTCGTGGGATTGAGTCCCGCATCAGGCTCCTCGCTGAGCACGGAGCCTGTTAAGATTTTTCTCTCCCTTTCTCTCTGCCCCTCGCTCCCGCTAGCAATGTCCCCCTCTGTCTCTCAAAAATAAATACACATTTAGGGGCGCCTGGGTGGCTCAGTCGGTTAAGCGTCCGACTTCGGTTCAGGTCACGATCTCGCGGTATGTGAGTTCGAGCCCCGCATCGGGCTCTGTGCTGACTGCTCAGAGCCTGGAGCCTGTTTCAGATTCTGTGTCTCCCTCTCTCTCTGACCCTCCCCCGTTCATGCTCTGTCTCTCTCTGTCTCAAAAATAAATAAACGTTAAAAAAAATTAAAAAAAAAAATAAATGAATAAATACACATTTAAAAAAATGTAAATGTTGAGGCAATCCAGTGTATAAAGTTGCTTTAGCCACCTTTTCCTTCCAACAGCTTCTCATTTACCCTTTCCATGGAATAAATGAGAAATTTGCTTGGGACAAAAACGTGACAGTAACTTAGAAGCAAGAATTAGGATCTGTTTATCCTGTATCAGTTGTTTAGTGAGCCTTTGTTCAGTTATTTCTTGATAACAAAATTCATGCTTTTCACTTACGTATACATACATACATACATTGAAACTTTTTAGCTAACTGCTGTGTAGGAGGAAGTTGTGACATTTATCTGCCAGCATCAGCAAAAGTGAGAGCTTGCCCCTCAACAGACTATTGCACTTGCACTTCATCTCATGGTTACCCTGTGTCACTCGGCCCTGGAACCACCACTTGCCTATTGGGCAAAGCGATGACGCAGCCGTGAAATTAAAAGTTTTTCCCTATAAAAACGACAGCAACAACAGAAAAAGGTTTTTCCCTACAGAGAAGGTTGTTACATGTCAGAAAATGCAAGAAAAGTCAGCAGAAACTGCTGCATGTATCAGAATATACCCTGACTTCCTAAGGATCAGGGAGACTGGGACACTGCAAGGTACCTGCAAGACAAAGGCTCTTGTGGTGGCCCTAAAACACATTTCAGCTGCCTTTCCAGAGAAACTACTTAATCTCCAGTATTACACAACTCAGGTAAAGAATGGAGAAAAAAAAAAAAATACAAGGGTAAGCAAACAAGGAATATAAACAAAAACCTAAAATTTTTCAGGTTAGATAAAAAATCCTAACTATTCTAGGGGCACCTGGGTGGCTCAGTCAGCTAAGCGTCTGATGGTTGATTTCAGCTCAGGTCATGATCTCAGTCGTGGGATCGAGCCCCGAGTTGGGCTCAGCACCAAGTGTGGATTCTCTACTTGGGATTCTCTCCTTCTCCCACTCTCTGCCCCTCCCCTGCTTGTGAATGTACACACACGTGCGCTCTCTCTCTCTCTCTCTCTCTCTCTCTCTCAAAATAAATAAATAAATAAAAATCCTAACTATTCTAGAACTGTAGGTGAAGATCAGGAATCTAGACTAGTGGAGAGGAAAAGCATTATCAATGAATGCTGTGGTGACCTGATAATGGCCAAAAGTGGGTCTGGAGAACCTTTAGATTCTAAAAATGATAAAAGTTTAGCCTTGGACTTTGTGACACTGAAAAAAAAACAAAAACAAAAAACCCAGCACACAATTATACAAGTGAACATATACTTTGTTATTTATCGGGAAAAAAAAAATAGCATGCAATTATAAAAATAAACATATGCTATTGCTATTTTTTACTTTTATGTACATTTAATGTAATTTTTATTAGAAATTGTTATTCAATGATAGTAGAGAAATGGAGAAAATTTTATATTTCCAAACCAGTCAGAGCAGTTGTCCTACCAAAAAAGGGGGGCAATTTTTTTTTTCCTTACTCTGCCTGCTCCTGAGGTCCTGGTTCCAGGAATTGGGCTAGTGCTTAACTAATAATATCAAGTACTGCCTGCTCTGACAGGTGCTGAGCTGGACACATCAGCGTATGTGCAGGAAAGGGTTAATGCAAGCCTTGGTTGCTCAAAGCCTGCACATTCCCAAGAAAGGCCTGTCTTCAAGACTGGCCCTGGGCCAGTTCCAAGGAAATAAGCTCTGAGCCCTTAGAATATTCTGCCTGGTAAGAGTGCTTCCGTATGCCCTAAGTCTTGGGCCATGCAATACCACTTTGCTCAGACAGTTTATGCTAACAAATATGATGTATGGTGAAACCATTTTTGCTCTGGGAGGCTGGATTCTGAGTAGCTGAGGTCAATTCATAAAGGTGCAACATGCATTTGTAACTGATCCCTCATAAAAACCCTGAACACCCAGGCTCAGGTGAGCTTCCCTGGTTGGCAACACTTTGCCTGTGCTGTCCCACATCACTGCTGGGAAAATTAAGTGTGTCCATAGGACTCTACTGACAAGACACCTGCAAACTTGTGCCTGTCTCCTGGACTTTGCCCGATGAGCCTTTGCCATTTGGTGATTTTATTCTGTACCCTTTTGCTATAATAAACTGTAACTGTGAGTATAACAGCTTTCTGAGCCCTGTGATTCCTTCTAGCAAACCACTGAGCCTGACAGTAGTTTTCAGGACCCAAGCATGTTATCAAGTTCAATCCTGAAAACCTTGCAATATTATCGCCATCTCACAGATGATAAAATCAAGACTTTTCAAAGAGGTTAAGTCATTTGGTTATTTAAAAGGAAACCAAATCAATCTGTCCATTCTGTTATACTGCACTGTAATGTTAGGAGTTACAAAGAATGTTTAAAATAATCTTATAACTTTGGGGTGCCTGGGTGGCTCAGTCGGTTATGCATCAACTTCGACTCAGGTCGTGATCTCACGGTTCATGAGTTCGAGCCCCCACATCAGGATCTCTGCTGTTGTCTCCCTCTCTCTCTGCCCCTCCCCAGCTCGTGCACTGTCTCTCTCTCTCTCTCAAAAATAAACATTTAAAAAAATAATAATCTTATAACTCAACCAACACTGGAAATATTTCCTTTGGAAACTATAAAATGCAATTTCATAAACCCTGAAAAATATTTAGACTACAATTAATCTGTAAACATGGTCCAATTTAAAGCTGGACTTACAAGAATTGTATGTATATCTGTGGTGGTTCTAAAAGCCATAATCATTAGTTTTTTAAACTATGAGGTGTCCCTCACCTGCCTACTCCTCCTGCCCACAAAAACTTTCCAGTGCGATGAAGTTCTCATTACTTTCTATCTTTGAGAACTGTGTGCCTGTGCAGTGTATGTGCATGTTGTGGGTGGGGAGGTGGTTAGGGAGAAAGAAATAGGTATATTATTATTTTCTTAATGTCTGCAAATGCAGTTTAGGTTATTTTTGCATGTTTAGGAGGAAAACGTAAAACGCATTGTAACTTCAATGTGTTGCAGGTATGTGCACACAAATGTCTGTGGGGGCATCCGTGCATCATGTGTGCAGGCGAGACAACAACATACACATTTCAAATATGTTTTGTGTTTACGCTCAGTATTCAGCCACAGAAATATCTGATGGCACCAACTCCTACTTGATTTTATTTGAAAAGTTCACCGGCATTATGTATTTCTACGGCAACTAAAAAATTAACAGGCATAGAATTTCTGTAACAGGTGTTAGTATTTCTTGGAATACTGATTATTTATTGCTTAGTATACTTAGAAAAAACTGATAGAAACATAATTTAAAATGGTGACTGACTGCTATGTAATTAGCTGCATACTAAATCCATAATATAGGCTATGCATTTTAGTTTTATGCCAAGGCACTTTTATTTAATAAAAATCATTAATTTTATATTTTCCTAATTCAAATTTACATGCCTGTATCATGTAAAAAGAAGTTCTTAAACTTTCAACAGATCAGAATCCTTATTTAGAAGTTGAAAAAGTCTTGGCAAGCACCTGACTTCTTTTTTTTCTGGCTATTTAATAGACTTTCATTTTTAGAGCAGTTTGGAGACAGCACAATTGAGCAAATTGTACAGAGATTTCCCATATACCCTCTATCCCCCATATGCAGAGCCTCCCCCATGATCAACAGCCCCCACCAGAGTGGTACATTTGTTACTAACGATGAACCCACAGTGACAGATCATTATCACTAAGAGTCCATAGTTTACCCTTGGGCTCACTCTTGGTGTTGTACATTCTATGCATTTGTAAAAATGTATAATGACATGTATGCACCATTGTTATTTTTCGTGCCCTAAAAACACTCTCTGTTTCGCCTATTCATTATTTCCTGTAACCCCTGGCAACCGCTGATATTTTCACTGTCTCCATATTTTTGCCTTTTCAAGCATGTCATTTAGATGGAATCATACAGTATGCAGCCTTTCGGACTGGTCTTGTTCACTTAGTCATAGGAATTATTTCCTCCATGTCTTGTCAAGGCTTGATAGCTCATTCCTTTTTAGTGCTAAATAATATTCCATTGTCTATATGTATCACAGTTGATTTATCCATTCACCAACTGAAGGACACCTTAGATGCTTCCGGGTTTTGGCAGTTTTGAATAAAGCTGCTATAAATATCCATGTGAGGGTTTTGTGTAAACTTAAGTTTTCAACCCCTTTGGGTAAATACAGAGGAGTGTGACTGCTGGACACTGTGGTAAGAACATCTTTATTCTTGTAAGAAACTGCCCAACTGTCTTCTTTTTATTATTTTTTTTTTTAATTTTTTTTTCAACGTTTATTTATTTTTGGGACAGGAAGAGACAGAGCATGAACGGGGGAGGGGCAGAGAGAGAGGGAGACACAGAATCGGAAACAGGCTCCAGGCTCTGAGCCATCAGCCCAGAGCCTGACGCGGGGCTCGAACTCACGGACCGCGAGATCGTGACCTGGCTGAAGTTGGACGCTTAACCGACTGCGCCACCTAGGCGCCCTTTATTATTATTATTTTTAATGGCTATTTATTTTTGAGAGCCAGAGCACGAACTCGGGAGGGGCAGAGAGAGAGGGAGTCACAGAATCCGAAGCAGGCTCCAGGCCCTGAGCTGTCAGCACAGAGCCCGAGACAGGGCTCGAACTCATAAACCAAGAGATCATGGCCTGAACTGAAGTCAAGAGTTGGATGCTTAACTAACTTGAGCCACCCAGGCACCCCTGACAAAATGTCTTCTAATGACAGGACAATTCTGCATTTCCACTGTCAATGAATCAAGGCTTCCTGTTGCTTCACATCTTCACCAGCATCTGGTGTTTTCACTGTTCTGAATTTTGGCCATTCTAATAGGGATGTAATGGTAAGTACCTGAATCTTCATTTAAAAGTGCGTCTGAAATGTAACATTTCCGAGAATGTACCCCAAAGACAGGAAATGTCACACTTCTGTTTTAAAAAAAAGCTTCTGCAAAACTCCTGCCCTAAGTAGATTTTTCCATGCCAATTACCTACAGCTGGAAAGGATTTCATGGATGTTGGACATCAAGAATTGAGAATACTGGAAATTTAACTTTTTTTTAAACGTTTACTTATTATCGAGAGACAGAGAGAGACAGAGCATCAACATGGGAGGGTCAGAGAGAGGGGAAGACACAGAATCTGAAGCAGGGTCCATCCGGGCTCCAAGATGTCAGCGCAGAGCCCAACGCAGAGCTCAAACTTACAAACCGTGAGATCATGACCTGAGCCAAAGTCGGACACTTAACCGACTGAGCCACCCAGGCGCCCCGAGAACACTGGAAATTTTAAATCAATGACATAGGAAGTCAACACAGAAAGCTCATATTAAATCAAAATGGGGATGGGGATAAAAGAAATGGGTGAAGGGGATCAAAAGGTACAAATTTCTAGTTCTAATTAAGTCATGGGGACATAATATACAGCATGGTGACTACAGTTAATAAACACTGTATTGCATCTTTAAAAGTTGCTAGGAGAGTAGATCTTAAAAGTCCTTCTCACAAGAAAGAAAATTTTGTAACTACGTGTGGTGACAGATGTTCATCAGGCATATTGTGGTGATCATTCCATACTACATGCAAATATTGAATCATTATGCTGTACACCTGAAGCTAATACGATGCTATATGTCAATTATACTTCATTTTAAAAAGAAAACCAAACTAGTATGATTTTTAAAAAATGAAGTTTAAACTCTTTCTTGGTTGGGGTGCCTGGGTGGCTCAATTGGTTAAGTGGCCGACTTTGGCTCAGGTCACGATCTCACGTTGGTGAGCTCGAGCCCTGCATTGGGCTCTCTGCTGTCAGCACAGAACCCGCTTCAGATCCTCTGTCCTCCTCTCTTTCTGCCCCTCCCTACTTGTGTTCTGTCTCTCTCAAAATAAATAAATAAATAAACTTTTTTAAAAAATAAAATAAAATAAAATCTTTCTTCGTCCAAATTTTATCATTTGGGCGTCACATTCAGCCAAGAATATGCAATTCTCATATTAATTGAATTAATTAAATCACCATTCTAGGCTGGTTTTCCCATAAGGATGGACTGCTCCAAAAAGAATCAGGAAAGATTCTGGCTCACAGTGAATTATTCAAATTTTTTTCCTAGCTAACTAAAAATGAATTTGACCATTCACTAGAGAAATCATATCAAATTCTGTGGTGATAATAAAGTGATGACTGCTTGACAGCTAGAGGGCCTTTTTTTTTTTTTTTTTTTTTTTTTCAGATCTAGCTGTGGTGCATTTTAATGAGAAATGATGACAGCACCAGCTTCTACCTTATGAAGTGGATCTTAACATCCTGCTTAGATCTTCACCATAACAATATCTAAGACTTTGTTCTTAAGAAGATCAATGCCACAGAAACATACAGACTGACAAACGTATTATCACAACCATGAATTCACTCAGTTGAGATTCTACGCACTGACTTCAAACGAAAAACCTAGAATTTACTGGATTTCCAGTATCTGTGAGGTTCCACTGGCTTCCCTGAATCACCGCAGCTATGGACTATTCATGTAAGAATGGGTCTACTGTTAACATGCATCATTTAAAATATACACCTGGCCCTGAGTCCACAGGAGTACACTTTAAAGCACTGGCTTCATTCTCCATTCATGCGTTACCGAAAGTAAGACGACTTCCTAAAGTTTAATGGCTGACGCTGTCTGAAAATTTAAAAGAGTCTGCTTTGCTTCCTGACTAATGCTGGAAAAACTCTGAGAAAGATTTTAAAACCCCTTCAGTAAATTTCTCATTTGGTCACTGGGTGGAAATTGTATAAAATACTTTCATTGATTTCTAGATGTAATTTATCAAAAAAGAAAGAAAGAAAGAAAGAAAGAAAGAAAGAAAGAAAGAAAGAAAGAAAGAAAGAAAGAAACATTTAGATAAATTCCAGATTTCCCTTACCATGAATTTCTCCAAAAGTATATACTCCACCAAAGACTGCTAAGAAGCCTTACTGCAGTCAAAGCGGCAGAATTCAAGAGGACATAATGAGTACTTCTGCTACACAAAAATCATTATTTATCTCAAACACTTCCTTATGAGGCTGACTTCTAATCCTGCACCAGACTGGGTCCTGCTGGCTTCAAGGCTGTGAAGAAGAATAGTTGAAAGCCCTCATAAATGGATTCAACACGACTGAGAACAAAGTGACAGACACAGAGAAATAAACCCTCATACAAAACAGTGAGTGGCACGAAATGCCAAATGCCTTTAACCAAAACTTTCCTGGTCATAAAGCAAGTTTTATAAAAATCACCGAAAATAAATTCTTCAGGGCTCAAGGTGAATCGGCAATTTCTATTTCTACTATACTGCTGTTTACTCAAAAACTATTCTTAATGACTAAGACTCAGAGTTTGCCAAAGTGTTTTCCACAAAACAACTCTCTCAAGACGTTCCAGATCTGTGCTCAAATAAGTCTGAGAAAGCCTGAATACTTCATTCACCTCTTGCATATGCATAATGTACAGTAATATATAAAAAGCTCTAAAATGCCAACCATTAGAAAGGTTTAATATTGTTTATCTCAGCATTTCCCAGACATATTTGGCCATACACCTAACACCTAATTAAACAGTTTGGGAATGTTATCACATAATGTAAGAAAAATATGACTGTCGTTTAAGAAGTAGTAGGAAAGGGGCACCTGGGTGGCTCAGTTGGTTAAGCGTCTGACTCTTGATTTCAGCTCAGGTCATGACCTCATGGTTCGTGGGATCAAGCCCCACGTCGGGCTCTGTGCTGACGGCTCAGATCTGCTTGGGATTCTTTCACTCCCTTTCTTTCTGTCTCTCCCCTCCCCTCAAAATAAATAACATTTTTTTTTTAATGAAATAATAGGAAATATTTATTGTATTCTAGGCACTCTGCTGGGAACCAGAATTCTAGTCTTTAAACAGAATATTGATTTTTTGTGACTTTTTTTCTTTGACTTACATTCTCTCTTTGACACAGCTCTGTCCTTAACAGCATTTTTGTTGTTTTCCAATTCTGTCTGAACTTTTTTCTTCATAGCTGCGAAAGCCTAACAAATGTAAAGTAGTTACATTGAGTCTCTGGCTCCAATCTACACTTTGTGTACAGTAAATATTCTATAAGTGATTCTTGGATTCCTGGAATAACAACCTATACTTGTTTTTTAAACAAAACAATGATGAAAACCCAAATAACTACAGCACTTCTGAGTTGGTTGACAAATCCTAAGGACACTTGCAGGCCATGAGTAAGATCTTTTCCATCTACATTTCAAAATGTTCAGAAAGAAACCCTCTTGGGGAAAGTCTGTTAGCAGCTAGCTTTCTGCTACTTCCTATACAGAGAAAATTGATCTGACTGCACAAAGGTTTTTTTTTTTTTTTTTTTAATTTTTTTTTTTTTTTCAACGTTTATTTATTTTTGGGACAGAGAGAGACAGAGCATGAACGGGGGAGGGGCAGAGAGAGAGGGAGACACAGAATCCGAAACAGGCTCCAGGCTCCGAGCCATCAGCCCAGAGCCCGACGTGGGGCTCGAACTCAGGCACCGCGAGATCGTGACCTGGCTGAAGTCGGACGCTTAACCGACTGCGCCACCCAGGCGCCCCTGACTGCACAAAGGTTTAAGTGGATGATTCCCTTTTAAATTTAACATTCTGCTTTGGCATCCCTCCCCCTCCCACCACCATTAATACCAAGAAGGTGTCAGCCATAAACTGGGATGTCACTGATATGCAAATGAACTACACCCAAAACTTGTTGTTGCCATTACTCTGTAATGAACCGAAAACTACCCAGAACTATTCATATTCTCATCCCATCCTCCTCAGATCTCACTTTGTCTTATTCTGTTTGTCCTACTCATGATCTTACTCTATCCCCTTCTTGACCATAAATTCGTCATATATTTTCACAGAGATGCCACCTGTGGTCAAAGAAAAGATTAAATGAACTGGCATTGGTGATAATAAAAATCATGAACATGATATCCAAAGCAAGCGTATTTTGTGACACAGAATCTATCAATCAATAAACCTTCAACAGCTGTGCATGCTTAATGCACTAAATACAACCTGCTGTTGAATGAAGAGACCAGGTCAATAAACAAACAGTGGAAGCCTAAGAAATGCATACGACTGGAGAAGAAGGTTGCCCTAGAAAGCCAAGAATGGGGGCTTAAATTTGATATGGAGAAAACTGTGGTCACATTTGAAGGCTTCCATGCAGAAAAAATGCTACGGTTAAATTCATACTTAAAAGAGTTCAGGTATCAATGAACTGGATGGGTGAGGGGCTGTTAATCTAGAATTTTTAAACACTGGGTTAAAGTGACTGACGTAAGTCAAGGTGATCACGGCCAGGACCAAATGTGGACCCTGGGAAGGATGAAGATGCCCACAGTGATTTCAAAGGAAGAGTCAGCAGAGGAGCCTATGAAGTGGAAAGAAATGAAGAGGGAGGTGAGACACATGAGACCTGAGGTTCAAATGATGTGATATCAGGGAAAGGCTGGGAAGGGAAGCTTCTTTTAACAAGGAAATCACGAGTTGTTCTGATAGGCTGGGTTGAGTGTCCACCATTTAAGTGAGACAACGGAACAGAAAACCTAAATTATGTCACAATAAAATAGGAATGACAAGCCTTATTTGTTAATAAAAACCTATTTCTTATTAGCGTTTCCTGAGGGTACATGGAAAATAAGATTTCAAAAATTTAGAGAATGAAAAAGAAAGATTACACGCCAATAACTTTACAATTCCACACTAAGTCAGTGGCAGCTGTCTTAAAGCAAGAGTTATCAACTACAGCACAATCTATCCAACAGCAAATCTGTGCAGAGAATTACAAAATATTTTTAGGACTGATAAATTTTCACTTATATGTATTTTTCAAAATGCTGCTGAGAGAAATGATGGGGAATTTAAACGGATCAGCCCAATATTTGTGTAAGGATTCCACAGCCAATGTACATAATTTTCTCACTGTTAATGCTCAGCGCTGGGCTCGGGCACTTCCCTTGCCAACCAGTGGAATGTTCAGTACTGCCCCTGGCTGACATCCCACTAAGCAATCCTTCCCCAACCTCAAACATTCCCAACTATCCTAGTCATGCCAATTCAACCAATGCCCCTCAACCTTACATAAACATTGACTTACACTGAAATATATCCCTACTCTGCTTCATACTAACTGTAGGCTATTTAAATGGCCTAAGCCTAAGTTTCTTTAGCTATAAAATGTAAAATAGCTGACAAAATACCTACTCGTCTTTGTTGCAAACATAGGATGTACAGTAGGCAAAAGGCATAGCAGAGACTGTGACCAAAAAGATGATTAAGAGTATTATCTTGACCCGTGAAGTAAACGGGGTTTAAATATTTTAGTATGTAAGTTTCAATGAAGTTAAATTCGTGTTAAAAATTGGTGGCTATTTTAGGTCAGTGGTTTTGAAATTCATTTAACAATGAAACTTTTTTTCAAAAAAAATGTACACAGAAAAGAGCCAAAGCAGCTATAGTCTACAAAGGGATGAGAGAGCCCAGATCTCATTCCCTCACTCGGCTTCCTTTGCACTCCCTTCCACCAGGCACCCCAATTTCCAATGTCTGTTCTCAGGGCTCCAAGGAACACACTATAAAAAATAGCAACTGATACAGTATAAGATTATGGGAACCAAGTCCCCATTGCCAAGAGGAATGCGGTAATTTCTGATTTTAAAAAATGATCATTCTTTCCCTTATGACATCTTAAGGAGCACTTGATAGTTTCAAAATAATTGTGTATTTCAAGATTTCTAGAGTGAGTATGTAATTCTTTCACAATGAAAATTGATTAATCTTTTTCAGATGATCTTTTTCTACTTTGCCACCCTCCCGATGTCCCCATTCCTGCACACCTTTGTACACTCCTCCTTTCTAAGAAAGTCAAAACAAATGCACTTTTGCAATCAAGTAGCTTGTCTCTCTCCATGACATTCCATGAGTAAGAAATTCAACACTGGGAGCCCAGGTGATTTAGGGCCCCCAGAAAATTTGCTTAATCACCAAAGTGCTATTGATTTTTTAAACTGAAATTAAATACTTTTAAGAGTCCAAACTCTCCAGTGTGCCATAGTCTTCATAACTCTCTTCAAATGTTAAGCCACTGCATTATCTTCCTGTCCCCTGAAAGCATTTGAGCATGCCACAGGGCTTATAACTTGGCAAGGCAACTTTTGGATTCTTAAGAGAGTCCACTGCAAGTGACATTACCAGATTTGGGGCTTTTTGAAGTATGTGATCATCTCTACACCTAGTCATTTAGTTAGGAAATTGCTCCCCACCTGCCAAAAGACCTTTTAGCATTCCTATAATGATTGATTCAATAGCTACTTATTCAGAAAACATAGTGTACTAAGCAGTGAGCTAGGGGCAAGGGAAAAATGCAGTGAATAGGACAGGCCCTACCTCCCAGAGGCTCAAGGTCAGACAGACGATCAAGTAAACTCAGATGCTAACAACCCAATGTGACATCATGGTTTTAGAAGTATCCAGCAGTGGGGCACCTGGGTGGCTCAGTCAGTTAAGCACCCATCTCTTGACTTCGGCTCAGGTCATGATCTCACTGTTCATGAAATCGAGTCCCATGTCGGGCTCTGCTCTGACAGAGCAGAACTTGCTGAAGATTCTGTCCCTCCTCTCTCTCTGTCCCTCCCCTGTTCATGCACACACACACTCTCTCTCTCTCAAAATAAATAAATAAATAAATAAATAAATAAATAAATAAATAAATATTAAAACAAAAAAACTAAAAGAATAATACAGGGATAGGCAAGGGGATGCCAGGAAAGGCTCCTCAGAGGGGAATGTGGTTTAGCAAAGATCCAACAATGAATGCAGGGAAGGGGTGGGAAGACAGGGTGTAGACGGGTGTTCTGCAGCACGTGCAAAGGCACAGGAGAAAGAAGAGGTAGCATGTGATTGGAGGGATTGCTGACACTATTGTTAGTGTTACACGTGATGTTCTAAAACATTTACATGTTACATCCTAAAAGATGGGGCGGGGGGCGGGACACACTTCCAAAGATGCCACTCTACCAATGACCACGTGAAAGAGTGTCTGTCCCTACGATAAAAGGTATATGGGTATATGTATACATATATACACTATATATATGTATATACACTCTGCACATTCTGCCAGATACTAAGTTTCTAACTCATTAGTAATTCCTAACATTAGATTTCTTGTCCTGCAGTCATACTCCTTGATTAGAAAACTCCGTTTAACATTTCTGTATTCTCATATCCTTTCTAAAAGGAAGACATTGTTACATTCTTGGGTGAAAAAAAACAGTGAGGTCTCAAAAGAGCATAATACAGGGGCGCCTGGGTGGCACAGTCGGTTAAGCGTCCGACTTCAGCCAGGTCACGATCTCGCGGTCCGTGAGTTCAAGCCCCACATCAGGCTCTGGGCTGATGGCTCAGAGCGTGGAGCCTGTTTCCGATTCTGTGTCTCCCTCTCTCTCTGCTCCTCCCCCGTTCATGCTCTGTCTCTCTCTGTCCCAAAAATAAATAAACGTTGAAAAAAAAAAAATTAAAAAAAAAAAAAAGAGCATAATACAATCTGGATGTATATACTTTATATGAATACAGACATAAAAACTTCTGAAAGAATAAACTCTAATACTTTAATAGAAGATGGAAAAATCGTGTGTTTCTTTTTGTTTTTTGTTGGCTTATCTCTTCTTTTCAATTTTTTTTTTTTTTTTTTTTTACTATCAACACTATTTGTGTATTTTTAAAATCTCAGTTGTATCCTCACAATACTTTCCTTGCTGGAAGCTCACAATCAGGGAACCCCCCAGGGTCCCCGGCCAGGCCCATCGGGCTCCCTTGCCCAATCCTTGTCTTTCTTGACTCAGCCTGCTCTCCCATCTCTAGTAGCTGTCACTACCCACTTTACCCTTTCTGTGTCTCCTACCACTAACTGCGTGACTGATGCATGTGAGATGAAGGACCAGAAGAACCCCAAACCTTTGTGGGTCTTAAGGATTTTACTGTCCATCGATAAGGGAGAAAGGAGGAGGCAGGAGATCAGAAGCATGACAAGTATGGGGAAGGAATGACTTTTGCATAAACTTCCAAACTGTCTAGAGTTGAGGCCAGACGCTGGCACACCCCTGAAACAAGGAGCAGTGCCGAGAAGGTGCCTATGGCAGGCCCTGAACCACTGACGGCTGTGAAGTTACTCTAAGGAACCCGGGAATCAGAGGTGTTACAAGGAGCATTGCTAGAATAAAGTGATCTAGGCTGCATACATACCATGTTTTCAAGCACTTGAAGATGGTACCAATAACCAAATTCGTAACATTTAACACCTCCTTTCTCATTATTTCTCAATGAAGTGACACTAAAACTATCACTCGCAAATAAGTATCCACAGAATCTTTCAATGTTAAAGTGTCCCCATGGTCAAGGAGGCTGAGAAACCTACTGTAGCGCAGGTTTTGGTGGGACAGAACAGGGTTTACTCCGTAGATTCTTCACCAAACTGAGTACATCTCAGCATGTTTCTTAAACTCTCTAAGCCTCAGTTTGTACATCTGAAAGTGAGAAGAAGAATTCCTTGTACCTTCCCATGAGGCAAAACTAACTGAACTCGGTCTCCCAGCTGACCATCGGCTCTCCCTCATTTCTCACCAAAAGTCGACCGACGCAGCAGAATGGCAAATGTTAACGGGCACTTCAACCTCCACACGAAAGGCCAATTCACTAGGCCACTGGCCAGCCCAGACACAGCTGCCTCTGGGCATTTCCTCTTATCCACAGAAACATAAAACATACACATGTAACAAAAATTCTCAATATTATTTCTTTATTTGAATAGTAGCATGTAAGGTTAACCTTTGCCATTAGAACAAAGTGTAACTTGTTCTTAGAATGTGTGACACAGAGACAATGGCTTAATTTATCTACAACCTGAACTGAAAATTATTCTTTAAATATGTCCTCAATGGTTTAGAGAAAGTGATAGCTAAAGAATTCAAGATAATCATGTACTATCTCTCCTTAAGATTCCCACCTCCTTTCATGGTGAAGTAAGTCTAGCTTACCTGAAAGGACACTCTTAATGGAATATCAGAAGTTGATAAACACTTTAAATCAAAACAGTGAGATTTAAAAAATTTTAAATGCCCAACTGACATGCCACAATGAGAAATACATAGTATCAGATTCTAATGTAGTTAATGAAAACAATGCATTTTTTCTCTTCAGGAAAAAAATGTCTTCTTTGCCATTAGCTATAAATCCATAAAGGATTATCACGAAAGGGATTATGATTATTATACTAAAGCAACCTTTTATATATTGTTTTGGAGAACAAGCTTTCTGGGAGACAAAGCAATCACACCAACAGTCCCAAAGAGTTATTTTTCTTCTTTAACAGACGGTATGTTCTGCAATACAGACACAAGTCCCAGGTATTTAAATCAGAGACAGAAGAAAATACTATCCCTTAATAGGATTACATAGAAAAGGAAACCTCTCTTACTTGAAGAGCAACCGTGGTACTGGTTGCCTACAGTGAAAACTGATGTTATCTTAATTAGTTAATTATTCATCCCAACCCCCCTGGCTTTGCTCCTGGAGGCATTCATACCTTTTCCACCTCTTGCTGTGTTAACACCAGTTCAATAATTTGCTGATAAAGAATCTTACTGCAGCATCTAACAGATCTTAGAGATTAAGTGTCTGGCTCACTCCCTCATTGTACAGATAAGTAAACTGAGCCCAAAAGAACTCAAGTATCTTACTGAAAATAAGCTAGTTATTTGAAAAACCGACCCACAGCATTCCCCAGGCCGCACCTCTCACTGGGTGAACAACCTAACTGTGAAACTGACTACTCAAGTAGATATCTACCTGAACAGATATCTGGGAGAGAATGGGAGAGAATGTGTTCAACGGGCCACACGGCGTATTTTAACTGCTAAAATAATCCAAAAGGATATACACCAACCTCCTTGGGACAGTCAGTGCAGGAGCAGCATTAATTCAGCTGAATCTCCTCTCGGTTATTCTTTTTATTCATAATTACAAAGATGACAGCACCCCAATAAATTAAGAAGTATGGTAATTTCATTCTCTCCCAGTAAGTACACATGTTATATGTGTTATATTTTCAACTAGTTAATCAAATCAATACACCAATCCTGAGGCTTAGGCTGTACATATGGGAAATGTGATAACCGTCTTAATTAAAGCTTTTTTGATATCTAGACTTCAGCACAGATCCTAAGCATTTTAAAGATTCACATTAATTCCAACCTTAAAAAAATGTATTTACAGAGGAAAGCTTCTTTTGCAATTTGTATGTTCATAAACATTTCCATTAGCTAAGCAATATTTTGGAATGTGATCAAATGATACTGCGTGTCACGTCCTAACAGTAAGGCTAAATCTCTGACAGTTCTCACATGTGGCCACTGCTTTTTTCAACCTGTGTCCCAGAAAATCCTAACTTAACAAGTGAAGGCAGCAAGTCATATTTTAATGGCTACCTTTCATTGTAACTCTACTTCATAAATACAAAATTGGAATTGGACCTCTCTCACACTGTTAACAATCTAGTATTAATATAGGCATCTGTCCTACCTCCCCCTCGAGAGAGAAGTGATACACTCCAGCTACACAGAACTTCCAAATTCTTTCCAAAACAAAATACCACTCCTTAAAAAAAAAGGTATGGAGAATTGGGAGACTGAATATTTATGTCAACCTTCAGAAAATATGAAAACATGCAGCCCCAACTCACCAGGAAAATTATTATTTGTGATCGAACTACTTTGTGACATCTTTCATCTTTTATGTATTTCACTTCATACCTAGTATTCCGGTTCTGCACCCGCTTAACTCCATCAACCCCCAAACGTCTCAAGAAGCTACTACAGCAGAACATGAACAGTGCAAGAGTTCTGCTCATTGCCTGTGGCGTGATCTTAGACACACTTGAATCAGGCATATTTATTTCCCCTCTGTTATTCAAAACGGAGGGACCTCAAGTTCGGGATGTGGCTAAAGGACAGCAACAAGAAAAAAAAAAAAAAAATACCCAAACAAGGAACATGCTAAGAACAAAGGAAACACAAGCCTGTGAACAGGAAATGAAGCAACTCTATACACACAAATACCTTTTGGGGCCGCCAACGTAGGTGAAAGTAAAGGTGGAGTCTGAGTATCTGAAATCTGAAACGGAAAAGTCCTGTTAAAAGCTACCCCTTAACTGGGTTATTAACCCCGGTCAGGACTTGGGCCCCCTATTTAGTGGAGCCAAGGGAAGGCCCGGCGGGGCGGCAGGCGTGGGCAGGAGAGCCGCGCGGTCCCCTCTCCGCCCCACGCCGAAGGGGATGCTGCGCACCCCGGGCCAGGTGCCGCGGGAGGCCGCCCCCCGCAACAAGTGCCGGGTGCCATGGCAACGGCGGGAATTTCCTGGTAGGGGCGGCCGGAAGCTGCCCCCGCGGAGCTCGCGGCTGAGAAAGCAAAATCCGATCCCTCTCCCGGGGGAGCAAAATGGACGAAAGGCGACCCCCAGGCAGGGGAGCAGGGCGCCTCGGAAACCCCGGGAGTCCCTTCTCTTTCCGGGGCAACGCGCTGCCAGTCGGTGGGGACTAGCTGGAGCTGAAGGCGGGGAGACCCGGCCAGCGCTGCCCCCCGGGGGCCTCGGCGCCGGGCGCAGCCAGCCAGCGCAGCGTAGCGCAGCGCAGCGGGCTCCATTCCCGGCCGCCGCCGCTCAGCCCATTGCGCAAACCCGCGGGTCCTCCCCTCCCGGCTCGGCCGCCGCTGCCGAAAGCCCGGAGGCGGGCTGGGACGCTCCGGGCATCCACAAGGGGCTGAAAAGACCACGCACGGCCCCTCCGGCTAGACCCCGGCTCGGGCCACGGTGGTTCTGCCCCCAGAGCTGGTGGCCGCCCCAGACTGGGGGGGGGGGGGAGGGGGGAGGGGAGTAGGGGAGAGGCTGGCGCCCCCTCCCCCTTTTGGCTCCCGCTCCCGCTGCAGCAGCTGTTGCCAAATGAACCCCGGAACGGGGACGTGCAACCCACCCCCAGCCCGAGCCACACACGTCGCGGTCAGAAAACTGGGAAGGGGGGCGGCGGGCGGGCAAGGGAAGCTGGCTCTGGGTCGGAGCCTCCGGAAAGGCGAGAACTCACCTGCAAACAGGCAGTCCTTCTCGGCTCTGGACTTCTGGATCACGACGTCGATATCCTTCTGAATTCGCTCTTGCCTTGAACACATCCCCATTAAATAAATCCCTGGAAAAGAAGCAGCCGCTATTTCCACCCCACCCCACCCCCCTCGCACGCTTCCAGCTTTCGCAAATATTCAGTTAAAAATGAAACCTCTGGCCGAGGCAGGGGCTGAAGGCGAAGTGGTTTCGGAAGTGATCCTGGGTGAGAGAGGAGGAGGTGGTGGAGGAGGAGGAGGAGGGGGAGGTCGGCTTTGCATTCCCAGATGTGACCGCCCAGCTGCTGCTCGCCACTGCTGGATTCCAATTTCCTCCCCTCCTGACAATGGATGGTGATGACACCGAGTCTCACTTTCTCCCTCCCCCGCCCGGACCAACGGCCGTGGGGGGCCGAAGGTGCTGGAGACGGCCGGAGAGCGATCACCGGCGGGGCGGCTGGCGCCGGCGAGGGGCGAGCCCCGCTCCGCCTCACGCGCGCACACCCCTCGCGGCCCGCACGCCGGCCTTCCACACCCGCGCACACTCGCGCCCGCGGGCGGCGGCGGCCGTGCCGAGGCTGCTGCTGCAGCGCCGCCCGCTGCAGACCCTCCCGCGCCCAGTCACCGGGTCCCGGCCGCCGGGGTGTGAATAGTATCCGCCATCCCCGGCGCAGGCTGGGCGTCCCCGCCCCGGCCGCCGCTCGCGCCGAGGGCTGAGTGGGAATGTAGGTAGTGAAGACTCCCCGGGGCTCCCAGCCTGCCCCCCCTTCCACCACTTTTATGAATTCGACTCCACTTTCGGAAGGGATTATGAGTCATATGGAAAACCCAAACCGGAGTGGCTGGGAGGGAGGGGAAAGGGAAAAGAAAAATCTTTAAAAATCGAAAAGAAATAAATAAAACGAACAAATCTTTCCTTCTTGCCCCATCAGGCAAGATGGAAAAAGCCTTGACACGCCTCCAGACATACACCTTCCCGTGCCCTCCCTGCCGGAGTCTTTTTCTCCCAGATGGAAATAGTCCAGCCCCTTTGGGACACCCTTTAGGAAATGCAGCCCCTTTCGAGGGACTTCCTCTACTTCCAAACACTCACCAGCTCTTCCCTCCTAGGGATTTCCGTCCACAAAAAATTGGCAGAGGCAACGCGCACGTGCCAGGGTCTCCCTAGAAGATGGATATCTGGCTTGTTTTAAAAAGCCACTCCTTTGCCGGTCAGGGGAAAGCTCCTACAATCTTGTTGTCTGGTTTAGAAGTGAGATACTGCTCTGATCCTTACTCCCTGTTCTAAGGACACGGCAGGGCTGATGTAGCCGTCCTGCCTCTATATTGCCACATGCCCTAGGACGAGCCTCCAATGGCACTTTTCTTGTTGTTTTGTCCTCCAGAGAGAAGGCTTCCCTGAGCAGACCATGTCTCAGCTGGTTCTGCATTCCCAGGGCCTGGTGCAGTGCCTGAAATACAGGAGGCAGGCCTAAGTGTTGGTTGAATGCATGAACGGTGGTGCCTTGCAGCCTCTTTTCTTTCCGTGTAACACAATCTTAGCCAACTTCCTTATCAGCATAAGTATGCAGGAGTTGACAAACTGCCTCAGACCCTTAATCAGTCCAATTTGGATTCTGATTAAGCGGCAACATGATGTTTAGGAGAATTAGAAATCGCTATCACCCCTGACAGAACCTTAAGATTCCAGAGACAAATGCAGTGAGAAATCATATGTTCCAGTGTTGCAAATCCTTTATCCTGCAGAAAAGAAAACATGAAATGATTTGTCAGACAGCCTAGAACACATCACATTCATCATGAATTATAAGAGGAAATGTTCCTCTGCACTCAGGACCACTGCCATCTTTGATGTCAAAGTCACAATGCAGTACATTTTCTGCTCAGACCTGTCCTGAAACTTCCTGCATAGGGCAGGGTAGGGCAGGGCAGGTTCATGTTCTTCCTGGGCGTGTAGGCCCCTTGGCTACCAAAAGCACTTCCTTCTCTTCCACAGGGTATCACTTGTATTTCCCCCTATCATTCTGTGCTCTCACTTCTCTACAAAGCTTAAGATCTATCAACTCCCCCAAATTTATTTGATGGTTATCTCTTTATCCACGAAGCTCGCATTCTCCAAGGAAAACCCTTACTACAAATAAATTTGAAATAGTCTTAAACCTACCTGATGTTTTTTTGTCTGGATCACTTCCTGGTTTACTACTCCCTTCAAAAAATAGGGCTTCTTATGATTTGTCTTATATTTGATTTTCTTTTCAAGCCTCACAGGCTGCCCTGTTTTTGTTAAACAAAACTGACCTCACTCTGTTCATGCCCTTAAGGTGTGATATATTTAAATATTTTTAAATGTTAAGGGCTAAGATTAAAAAAAAACCTTTCTTTCGTGGCATGCATTTTTGCAAGAGAAGTTTCTCTAATAAAAACCATGCAAAGCATCAGTGTTCCATACTAGATCTTTATGGCATAATTATTTCAGACTCTGCCCACAGCCAATATCTCATTTACCTCATCTCAGACTCTCATTTAAAATTTAGCTTATTTTACAGTGATTAAAAACTATATGCATGTTTGAGATGAGGAGGTTATATCCCTGCCTTAACCACTCCTGTGTGCACACACATACTCACATGCATTCAGGAACACATCACATAATAGGGCCCTTAATCAGTTTGTTAATAAATAAAAATCATTCACAATGAGAGAGAACTCTGGTAGTGTGCTATAGTAAATTCAAGATAATAATCAATACGTTGGATGATTGGGTCTAGTCAAAAAAGTCCCACCAGGTTAGAAAAACAATCCCAAGCCAAAAAACAAAATTTATTAGAGGAAAAATGTAAATTTTTCACCTATACTAGAAGACCCAGAAGCATAAGGCAATGGAAATGTAGCATTAAGTTCAATGGTTGTGATCTAGTTACTAATAAGTCACACATATCCAGAGGTTATGAGAACAGCCTGACATTGCTCTATATGCTCTACATAGATTAACTCATTTAATATTCACAATACTCCTAGATGGTAGCTGTTCCTATAATTCTTCACATTTTACAAAAGAGGAAACTGAGGCACAAAGGAGTTGATTAACTTCTTGAAGCAGGGACATAGACTGCAATTAACTTTTTCCTTTCTCCAAAACGTTCAGCAGTTGAGCTGAACTTTGAGAAAAATAAACGTTCAGAAGTCTCACTTCAGAGTAAACTGGCCTCACCAATGGCAGCAGGCCAGGAGTTAAGCCAACAAGAAGCCCTTTAATGGATTCTGAAACAGGCCTGGAGCCTACAGGCTCTCAAAATAGCCTCTACTAGTGGCAGTTATCTTTCCCTTTCCTGCATTGAACTTCCTTTCCCAAAGGAATCCCAGTCCTCAGTTACATCTGAAGAAAAGTCAAAGCCTGACCTCTGTTATTTCTTAGGAATTAAGAAAAGAGGTTGGGAGGCAGAATTAGCAAGAGAACAGCCCCCTTTCCCAAATGCATGATGGTGTCATCAGTAGCAAATGCCCCTGGGGACGCAAAGCAGCCTTGGTCAGCCCTGGAAACTGCACTGTGATAATTTGCTTTTGAGGTAGAATGAGACTGAAAAAGGGAGAGAGAGAGCGTGAGGGATCGCGATGGGAAGACATCACCAAGAGCCTTTAAGCCAACGGGAGGAAGTAGGATTTTATATGAGAGAAATGGGAAGTCACTGGGATCTCAAAATTCTTTCCTATGATCTATAAGACCTTCTTGCAGTGGCTCTGTAATGGACAGAAATCCATAAAATTCAAAATGCCTGCTAGGCCCAACTGGCCTTTCCTAAATAAAGTGGATTTGGGCAACTCTTTCTGCAGTATTGCTTTGGGAGAAACTGATCCTGCTACCCTAACCTCATTTGGTAGGTCTAGCAATCAAAGTATGAGCAAAACAAAGTCACCCTTGAACAAACTCGACAAAATGGAAGTGAATTTTAGGTAGTTTGATGTGGAATTTGTCTCAATTTGGTCTTTACCATATCGCCTAACCTAAGGTCAAATGGAGCATCGTGTTGGTTTCGTTGAGATTTGATAGCCCTTTCTAGCAACTTTAAGACACTTAACTAACACCAAAGCTGTAACAGAAAAACTGAACTGCTCTTTCTAGTTCCAGACTTCTCTTTAATTTCATCCCATTTGTCTCTCCATAAACTTTAATTCCCGTTTCTACCATAGAAGCATCCTTGGCCCTCATTAAATTAGATGTCTCATCATCCCATTAAAACAAACTCCCACTTCTCAGCTTGTACTCACACTTATTCATTCTACTTTGTTGTATACCTATCCCTTGGTTTATTTTTAAAAGGGTATAAATACTGCACGGATATATTCTCAGTGCAAACTACTTAAGCATATATTAATACAGAGAGTAAAATTTGAAAATTCCTACATAGCTAAACCCCTAAATCCACTCCTGATCCCAAAGATAATTAGTATTAATAGTTACAAGAGAATCTTTTCATTCTTGCATTTATATATCCACATATATATGTTCATCGGCTTATACATATACATCTTAATTTAAAAGGAACCACATAATACGTGTTGTTTTGCAACTTGATTTTTCCACTGTCTTGGAGAACTTTCTATGTCAGTGCAAAGAGATCTAGCTCATTTCTCTCAGCTACCATACAGAATTTTATTGAACCGACAGGCCATAATATACTTTAACCATGCCTCTGCAGTCATGATAGGATTTTCAAAATGTTTTCTGATTAAAACAATTTGCAATAAATGTATATCTTTATGCACAATTTCAGCAGTTTCTTTGGAATATATTGGTATAAGTGGACTGACTGGATCACAGGGAACTGACAATTTAAAAATTTGATAGGTATAAACAAATTACTCTCAAAATAACCTTACTTTATATTCCACCAACTGTTTTTGAGATTACTAATTCTTGCATCATTCCCAGTAATAGGTACTACAAATCTTTATCTTTTTTAGCAGGGAGGATGAAAAATATTCATCTTATTTTGTTGGCATTTCCCTGATTATTAGTGATATTGGGCATCTTTTCAAGTGTTTGTTGGTAAATGGTATAGTCTTTTGAGTGTACAAGTATAATTGAGTATGACTGTCATAGCCTTTCTCTATTTTCTTATTGAGTTTTCTGGCTTTTTATTATTGATTTATAGGAGACCTTTATATATTCCAGATAGCAATCACTTTTCTGCCATAGATATGCTTTAGTCAGACAGAAACTTTAAGTTTTTATTTATTAAAAATAATAAACAATTTAGGGGCACCTGGGTGACTCACTCAGTTGAGCATCAGACTCTTGATTTTGGCTCAGGTCATGATCCTAGGGTGATGGGATCCAGCCTCTCATTGGGCTTCACGATGAGCATGAAGCCTACTTGGGATTCTCTCTCTCTCTAAAAAACAAACAAACAAACAAACAAACAAACAAACAAAACTTAAAGCTAACTCTTTCAAGGGTGCCTGGGTGGCTCAGTCAGTCAAGCGTCCCACTTCGGCTCAGGTCAGGATCTCACAGTTCATGAGTTCGAGCCAGAGTCAGGCTCTGTAAGTGACAGCTCAGAGCCTAGAGCCTGCTTGGGATTCTGTATCTCCCTTTCTCTCTGTCCCTCCCCTGCTCATGCTCTATCTCTCTCTCCTCTCTCTCTCTCTATCTCTCTCTCTCTTCTCTCTCTCTCTCTCTCAAAAATAAATAAACATTACAAAAAAAATTAAAGCTAACTCCTTCAGATCAAAACTACTTCCTCAAAAAAAATCTTTCCTAACTTCACCAATTCACTAATATTTCTTCTTCCCTGAATTCCCCATTTCTAGACTGTAAGTTCCCTGAAGGCAGGAACTGGTTTTACTCATCTTAGTAACTTCAGAAGAACTTTTGATGGAAATTATTTTAATAGGATGCAAAGGAAGTAGTGTAATGAATAATTGTTCAATTGACATGAAATCTTAATTACTCTGTTTTATTGTTGTTGTTTTAAGTTTCTTGAATATTTGATTGCCCAGTTACTCTATGTTTCCACTGCTCCTAAATAACCTTTGGCACAGTGCTGAGTATATACTGGTGAAACTCAGTACATATGCATTGATTAATTGATTTTCTTTTTGTTATGATCTTGAATATGTCATGCTATCTCCACAAAAGAGAAGCATTTCTGTAAGAGTGTGCCACTGGATATTAATTTCATATTATATAATGATATTTCCCTCCAAATTGTTCCAGATTCAAGTAAATTTGTGGAAAGTGGATTAAATCAATTTAAATAGGTTTCTCTCCAACTAATTTGAGCTTGTAATGTACCTAACTAAGAAGGATATATGGAATTTCCAAAGAGTTTTAGCTGGCTAACCATGTGGAGTTTTTGTTGATTGGTTGGTTTCTTGGCAGTGAATTGTGTTTCATGTAATTTCAATATTTTATCTGTTTCAAGTCAGGTAAAAACTTCCACTATATGCATTCATTTTCTTCTTTGTGGTATCAGTTGTGAAGCATTTTTTTTTTTTTTTTTTTTTTTTTTTTTTTTTTTTAAATTTTTTTTTTTCTCAACGTTTATTTATTTTTGGGACAGAGAGAGACAGAGCATGAACGGGGGAGGGGCAGAGAGAGAGGGAGACACAGAATCAGAAACAGGCTCCAGGCTCTGAGCCATCAGCCCAGAGCCCGACGCGGGGCTCGAACTCACGGACCGCGAGATCGTGACCTGGCTGAAGTCGGACGCTTAACCGACTGCGCCACCCAGGCGCCCCATGTGAAGCATTTTTAACACTCATCCCAGGAAAGGCTTGTGATGATTGAAGTAGATTTTGAAGTAGAAGAGTTCGGATCAAACTCTGACACTCCAACTTACTAGCGATGTAAATTTGGACAAGGTACATAACCACAATTTGTTATTACTTAAACTCTCAGTTTTCTCATCTAAAAACTGAGAAGAACAATGGCTCCTGTCTCTTTATGATTGAAGAAAAGGATGAGATAAGCACATGCAAAGAAAAATAAAGAATTTGCTTAGTAAGAATTAATCACTCTTAAGGAGCCACTTTTCAAAAATGTTCTCCCTAACTTCCATATACAATTGACTAATTCCTCCTTTGTTTCCCCAATTTACCTGGTAATTTCTATTGTATTGTTGGGATGCATTTGTTATAAGTAAGTTATAAGTCTCTGTGTGGGGTCTTCCTCTTCCTCATATTTGTAACCCCCTCATGCCTGGTGGCAACTGGGAACCTGCACAGATTTGAGGTAGTAGAAGAGGATGGAGGAATTCTAGAACAAGTGCTTCCCTGGAGGAACATTTCTCTTCCTTTACTTTCAACTGTTCAAGATCCATATTTCTTTGTTCTGAAATAAAGTTATAAAAAATTGGAAGTAGAGAACAAATAACTTTTTTTTTGCCTGAAATATTTAAGAGAAATCTGCCAACCTGACGCTCCATTACCTCCAAATCATTGAGTGTGATAGGCAAGTCAACTACTGGCCTTCAAGGTATGAGGTCCAAATCTCTGGGACCTGTAAATAATACCTTCTAAGGAAAAAGGCTCTTTATATATGTGATTAAGTTAAGGATTTGGGGATGAAGAGATTTATCCTAGATTCTTGGGCTCCAAATGCCTTCACAAATGTCCTTACGAGCAAGAGGCAGAGGAGATTAGAGAGACGTGTAGATGGAAGAGGAGGAAGCAATGTGACCACGGAAGCAGAGATTGTAGTGATGGAAGAGGAAAGGAAGAGGAGGAGGAGCTATATTTTACTTTTGATTGCTTAAATAGAGTTCTATTTCTAGTCCTATCATGTCTAGCAGACAAAAAGTTTATCTTTAGTTTTTGTGAATTCTACTCCAGTTCTCTTGGGATTGTACTGAAGTCTAAAAGAGCTTACATTGTGTTAAGGTATGCGTGGGAAGCCAGTCTGCTCCTTGGCCGGTGGACCACTCAGAACAATGCTAGAAGCCCTGTCTCTCACAGCCTCTCCCAACTGAGAGAACATTGCTTATTTGCTGTGTTAGGGACCACATGGCTCTCTCTGTTGCTTCTGAGTCCCACTTTGGGGGTAAGTCCCATCCCCAATTCCTCCATTTCTTTTGCTCTTCACTAAAGGGAACATGCTGTTAATATTTTTATTTATTTTGTTAATGTTTATTTCTGAGAGAGAGAGAGACAGAGTGTGATCTGGGGAAGGGCAGAGAGAGAAAGAGACACAGAATGTGAAGCAGGCTCCAGGCTCTGAGTTGTCAGCACAGACCCTGATGTGGAATTTGGACTTAGAAACTGCGAGATCATGACCAGAGCCGAAGTCAGATGCTTAATCCACTGAGCCACCCAGGTGCCCCCGTGCTGCTAATATTGAATGGGACAGTCTGGGGAAGCCCCATACTCTTCTTGTTATTCCCAAGTGTTTTATTTATGCCCTGATCTTTTAAGTTCTCCTCAAGTGCTTCAAACTTGTGGAAGTACATTTCTGGTACTTCCATTGCTATAATCCAGTCTTGCCTCTTTGAGATCACATCCAAGGTCACTATTGATGGTATAAGAGAACTCCAACTCAAACTAGCAAAGGCAGGATTTGGTTTGTTGGCTCAAATAACTGGAAAAGGTGCTTGGTTCGCTTACCAGACCAAAACAAGAACCAGAAGAACTAGTTAGTGACTTAGGGAATCAAACTGGGGACTCAACTTGAATTTTCTCTCTTTCCATTTCCATTTCTGCTTGTCATTTTCTTACTTTCCAATAACAAGGAAAATGGCCCTATGGTAATCCCAAATCTATAACATAGCAGCATAGTAAACCCAGTAGAGGAAGGATCACTTCTTCCCTCCAGGACCTATATATTAACCTCATAATAAAAACAATATAATTACCTTCCCAGCTTGGATCAAGGGTCTATCTTTTGTTGCTAAGTGGATGATGTACTATGATATGTTAGGCCAGGTCAAATACTGATTCCATGTTCAGGGACAGCACTTGGGGAGGAATGAAGGCAGTGTCACTTAAGATCTCTTGCTAGTCTGATAAAAAAATCACCTACTGCGTCAGTTCGCTGCATTTCTCTAGATGGATCTGTAGTGTTCACTCATCTTTCGGGGTTGAATTATATCAAGAAATGGATTATTTTCTTCTTCACCGTTTGGATTTCTTCTCATTTTATTCACTAAGTCAGTGCCCCCTCCTCTGTGCTTACCCCAGTAATAGTACTTAGCACACCTACTGTTCATCTTCCTTTTTTGAGAGGATGAACAAATGTGCTCAGAGCGTAATTTGCTGTGTTCAACAGTGTTTCTCTTCTACTTAAGCTAATATGTAAAACACAGAAAACACTCACTGAATACTCACTAAAGGGAAGAAGGGCGGTGCACTTCCATGATGCAAAATAGAAACACAGACAGAGGGCATATAACTCAGATTGAAGCAGGGGAAAACGTTTGTAGGCACCAATGATGCCGAATACTGAATAAATAGGAGTAAAGAAAGTGAAACGGGACCTTCTAGGCAGTGGGAAGTCCTGGAGCCCGTGATGTGCTGAGTTGGTTCGCAGAAGCTTGCAAGACCCATCGTACACATCTCTTCCTCACTCCATAAGCAGTGACTTATCGGTAGCTTGAAACAAGTCATAGTGGGGGGTATTTACCACGGAAATCAGAAATCTTAAACACTGAAATCTTAGACACTTTCCTTTGAAAAGGAAAGCACATGACTTGCTCGATATCTGCTGGCGAGAGCCCTTCCACAGCGGTTTTGCATGGCAAAACTGGCAGAGGGTGACATAAAACAGTCACCCTGTATTGAGTGCGTGCAGTTCTAGGGAAGTTATTCCCTGTCCTATCAAATCAGTCTCAGCCAATTGCTTAGCCTAGAACTAGGCCAGGCCCAACCTAAACTTGATTCCATCGGGACCAGGTGTGGCCCCAACAGCAGCCCCACTTCACATCTATTACAGTTGCTCATATGCCCCACAGAATACAAGTCTGTTTCCTCCTGCCTCCTGGCACATCAGCCTCCTGAAGCGTTGACATCGGCAAGCTTCCAATAAAAAAGGTTGCCAACTCTAGTTGTATTTGTCTTTTCTGTCTAGATTATTTCAGGTGTGGTCTTGTCTAATGGTAGAGACTTGACCTAAGTGGGTTTTTGCATTTCTTTGAAATCTAGGAATATGTAGAGAAAGGAAAGTTTATTGAAGAAAGACACACACAGATACATATACACATACAGAGATTGGAAGGAAAAAGTTTTCTTTTGGGGTGGTTGAGATGGACGCTTTGTTTTTTCTTTCCAAATTTTTATTTAAATTCTAGTTATTTAACAGATAGGGTAATATTGGTGTAGGAGTAGAATTTAGTGGTTCCTCACTTACATACAACAGCCAGTGCTCATCCCAACAAGTGCCTCTTTAATGCCCATCTCCCACCCACCGCCCCTCCAGCAACCATCAGTTCGTTCTGTATAGTTAAGAGCCTCTTATGGTTTGCCTCCCTCTCTCTTTTTTCTCCCCCTTGAGATAGACACTTATAAAAGGGTGGCATCGCACGTGCAAGCTGGATGAAATGAGGAAGTACATTGGAGCACTCCCCTTTCAAAGTTACTTGGTTGTTATTTATTTATGATTTTGCTATAATGAAAGCATGAGGTGTTCTCAGTGGACAGACTTTTGCAAATTTCTTTCTTGACATCACAGCAAAGTGCCTTCTTCCTTTTCCCCTAGCTTCTCATCCCTGAAATCAGTCCACAGAGTCTTAGTTCCCTGAATCTGACCTTCTCTTCCCTTGGGGTCTCTGGCCTTTCTACTGCCCCATGTGGGAAATACTGTATGTTTAAAATGATTGCTCTACCTGTTTAAAATTCTTATAGTTTACAAAGAAAGTTTATAACAGAACCAGGGATTAGAATTAGCATTGCTATCACTAGTTACCATCATGGAAAAGTGGTCACAGAACAACCTAGTAAGAATAAATTCTAAAAATGGATTTTTCTTCTTCTGTCTTATGAAATTAAGTCATCCGTGAAAAAGTTGTCCTGGGCAAATTTGAGTAAATCAAAATGTAAGTATCATTCACATTAATAGTATACAATTACTTCAAGAATTAACAAAGCAAGCTTATGATTTCCAATGTTTGTATTGAAATCTAACAGGATAGGTTCCATTTTTTACTCAAAAGCCCTTCTGCCCTCTAATCTGCAGGGGAGAGGTCTACTTATTGTGTTGGATGGGTGACTCTCTTTGGCTTCCTGCCAAGTGGAGTACATGTACTTTGCTGCCTTTGCCTTTGGACTTGTCTACTGACATGTGTTGGTTAATAGGTTGTTCCTAGGTATGAAGCCAGCAGGAGCTGGAAATGTGCTAGTGTTTGGACTTGCTCTCTTATACTTCTGCCATCACCACGAGAAGATAAACCTAGATACTCTGCTGGTTCCCAGAAGGATAAGAAACATGTAAGAAACATGGATTCATCTTGCCATTTGGAGCTAAGCCCAGTCTACCCCAGCCTAGATCGGGCACAGACACATGAATGAGAACAAACGATTTTTGTTTTAAACCACAGAGTCTTGGGGTGCCTGGGTGGCTCAGTCGGTTAAGCGTCTGACTTCAGCTCAGGTCATGATCTCATGGTCTGTGAGTTCGAGCCCCGCGTTGGGCTCTGTGCTGACAGCTCAGAGCCTGGAGCCTGCTTCAGATTTTGTGTCTCCCTCTCTCTCTCACCCTCCCCCGTTCATGCTCTGTCTCTCTCTGTCTCAAAAATAAATAAACATTAAAAAAAAAAAATTTAAACCACAGAGTCTGGAGTGCCTTTGTTACTCAGCATTATTGTGTTAATTGTTGACTGACCGAAACAATAAAGACAAAATAAATCAATAAAAATGAGGCAAACACTCCACCAGGCCATTGCTGGGATGACCTAGACAATGACAGGTTTCTTGAAAAGAAAACCTAATCCAACAATCACCAATTTTAAACATACAAAAATGCCTTCATGCCTTCCTGGTGGCTCCCATTTCGTCATGCTCAGCTCATTCCCTATAAGTTGAAGGGACAGTTTGAAAGCAAACTTTTGAAAAGTCAGATTCTTTAAATCTGAATGGTTATGTTTCATAGTGTGCCTGGAAATCACAGAAAAATGTTACGAGTGATTATTTCTGAATGGTGGTATTATGAATATTTCTGCCTTATCTAAACACTTTTTAATAACATAGCTTATTGGCATAATTTCAAAACATGTTGTTTTTTTTTAAGGGAACAAATTTAGCCTCGTTTCAAATTACAGGTTTTGAAACAATCACTTGTTTCTCAGAGGGAGTTTCGAAACTAACAACAACAAAAAAAGGGGAAAAGCAAACATTGCTACACGTCAATAAGTGGGGGTCTTTATTTTACTTTATTTTTCTCAATACTAAAAGAAAATGTTTTTTTTTATTTATTTTTTTTTTAATTTTTTTTTCAACGTTTTTTATTTATTTTTTTGGGACAGAGCGAGACAGAGCATGAACGGGGGAGGGGCAGAGAGAGAGGGAGACACAGAATCGGAAACAGGCTCCAGGCTCCGAGCCATCAGCCCAGAACCTGACGCGGGGCTCGAACTCACGGACCGCGAGATCGTGACCTGGCTGAAGTCGGACGCTTAACCGACTGCGCCACCCAGGCGCCCCAAAATGTTTCTTTTTAAAACAAACTTCTCCAGTAAAACCCAATTTTCTAGGGATGCATCTAGATATTGTTTACCTGAATTCGGTAGATAGGCTCTGTCATCGAGGTGTGTCTTACCAGGGTTCAGGAAGAAGACTTTCCCTTCCATACCTTCCACACCCTCCATCCAGTGGCATCGTAGAGATGTGATTATCCACCTCGTGGGTACTGATAGGGGTCACCGGTGATCTCAGGCACAACACTACCAAAGGGTGAACCCTGCACCAGGGGTCACAGAGGGGTAAGTTCAGCCAACTGTCCTTAGGCAACTAGTCTGCTAATGCAAGTGAAGGCCGAGTCTGCCGGCTCAGCTTCCACTTCCTGGGTCCCCAGCGACCCCTCTGCCCCTTTGCAGGTCTTTGCTGTAACATTCCTCTTTCCCATCAGGGTGACTGTACAGAATGGCTCTCTCTTTTTAGGTTTTTTTTTTTTTTTTAATTTATTTTTGAGACAGAGGCAGAATGCGAGTGGGGATGGCCAGAGTGAGAGGGAGACACAGAATCGGAAGCAGGCTCCAGCTGTTGGCATAGAGCCTGATGCAGGGCTCACACTCACAAACGGCAAGACCATGAGCTGAGCTGAAGTCGGGCGCTTCACTAACTGAGCCACCCAGATGCCCCATCTCTCTTTTTAGGTCTTAACACTTCTTTCCACTTTCATTATCTTCCCTTCTCTTTCTTCCAGTTTGAACCCAAAGTATTTTGGGTTTTGTTTTTGTTTTAACGAGAAGTTGGGGTAAGTTCTGCTCTGTCTCTAAACATCTTGTTAAGTCCAGAATCCTCTCCATCCAGAATCCTTCTCTAGCAGGAAACTACCCCGAGTGCTTCTGACTTAGGAAACCAAAGCCAGGAAAACGTTGTTCTCTGCTTTATCTTTTCACGTCCCTCCCCAGCAGCAAGGAGCACACAGAGGTCTAGAAAGTACTCGAAAGGGTTGGGTGGGAAGGAGAGAAAAAAAAGTAAAATGAAATAATGGTAATAGAGATAGAGAGGTAGATAGATAGAGATGTATGTTTAATAAACTAATGGACGTGGCAAGACCTCATAATTACTGTTTTTCTGTACTAGCTTTTAAAAGACAGCACTGAGCTTTTTTCTTCCAGAAAGGTCTTCCATCCACTAGTCTGCTATTTCCTCAGCTGGCAAAGACCAAGGGATTGCTGGAATTAACTATTTTGGAAAACATGCAGCCAACAAGTTCCACCAAGTTTCACACCCTTCCTTTCCCCGCAGCCTTAACTGATCAAAGCCTCCGCCCTCCTGCATGCTATCGTTTCTTCGTGACTCACTGGGTTTTCTTCCCACATCCTTCCTCCACAGCAACTCTTCTTTCTCCGACAGGTTTTCTCAGAGGCCCCTCTACCCCGTCTGTGATGAAGAAATCCTGCTCTCTGTTGTTTCCCCCACTCAAAATCCCTTCTTCCTTATCTTAACGCCAACCCAGCTTTCCTGGAAAGGCACCACAAGCCTTCTGCAGCACCTGGGGTCTCCTTTTCCCTTCCCTACGGCTTTCAGATCCACACTGTCTCACGCCCATCCAGAAAGTCCAGTTTCTTCGACGGGCTCTGTCTTGTCATATAATGTAACTTTAACTTTTTGTAAGAAGTTACTGTGGTGTGCCAGACACTGAGTGAGGAAAAAGAGCATCTCATGATGCCCTACTCATTCCACAATCAGGAATTCTTGTTCTATAAATGTAAGATTTATCTACACTCAGGCTTTTCTCACATTCCCCACACCACACATTTCTCTTTCTCAGCACCAGTTTTTAAGAAATAATCATTCCCCCCCCCCCCCCGGAATATTATTTGCCCTTCATGGGCTATCCCATTTACCATCTGAAAGTATGATTAGAATAGTTATATTTATGGGGGTGCCTGGATGGCTGAGTCAGTTGGGCGACTGACTGGCTCAGGTCATGATCTCATGGTTCGCGGGTTCGAGTCCTGAGTCGGGCTCTGTGCTGACAGCTCAGAGTCTGGAGCCTGCTTGGGATTCTGTGTCTCCCTCCCTCTCTGCCCCTCCCCTGCTTGCACTCTGTCCCTTTCTCTCGAAAATAAGTAAACCTTAAAATATTTTTTAAATTACATTTATGAATACTTTTATTTTGGCTGGTTTGTTTGCTGAAGGAGGAGTTAACAGTCATTGTGTTTAAGTGTTCAGAAACTACCAAAGAAAATATTCTCTTAGTTTGAGTGTAGCTAGGGCTCCCCATCTAAATATAATATAATATAATATAATATAATATAATATAATATAATATATATAATATATAATATATTTTATAAAGAAAGGTGTCAACCAAATAACTATCACACAGTCAGTACAGCTAACCAAGTTAACTAGCACAAGTCTACATGGATGGTGAGACCATAATGATTTTTTGAAAGAGATGGTCTCTGGAATTAAGTAACTAAAAGAGAAGCCCGAGTGTAACGCGAATATGCATATTCATAAGCAGGGAACAGAGACCAAAAATAAAACCCTTCACTTCTTACACTTACACTTGGGGGAGTGAAGTTGCAGAGATTTCTTTGGAGACGAAACAGAATCACTTCTACATCAAGTGCAAAGCTCCACGTGTTCAAGGAGGACACGCGACATCAGCTTTGAAGAGCTTTGAACTAATTCCCAAGAAGCTTATCAGGTGTCCATTTACTACATTTCAACAGTCAAATTATATTGACATTTGTGATTAAATCTCTCTATATACATTTGGTAATATCTTTAATTCCTATCGATCTAATGATGGTTTACTCGGTTGTCAAACTCTAGGTTGACAATTATTTTCTCTCCCAACTTAGAAGACACTATTCCTCTATTGCCTGTTCTTACTAACTAAACCCTACCCTTTAGCATCTGATTTCTTTTTGAGAACATTTAGAGCTTCATCTTACAGACTTCAGTAATTCTTTGTTATTTTATTTGTCTCTTTTACAGTCAAAACTGCTAATTCTCTTCTCTGGAAGGTTAAACGTTTCCTCTTGAAAAAGTTTAATCATTTTTTTCCCAGTGTATGTCATAGGGTTTTTGTACTATATTTGGTTCTTTGTTGTCTGATTACTCTTTATCCTTTTGAGATGATTAGTTCTGATAAATCTCTTTCTTCAAAATTTGTCTCAATTCTTTGGCTCTTTGCTTTTTGGCTTACAATCAAAGATCAATTTCCGATTTGTTTTGTCTTGGGAAAGCTCAATGGAAATTTTACCAAGCCGAATAGGATATTAATTAAAAATATAAGCCTTCCGAAACCCTAATATAGAGGCTCTGACCCAAAGACACTTCTAGTAGTTGATGTGGCTATTCGTTTTTTAAAACCAGCTATTTTTCTTTTGAATTGCATTACCTTTAATTCTGTAAATTGAATGTTATATCGCACCAGGCAAACTGCTGTGAATAATTATTATACTCACTGCTGAGTGATGTGACTTCTTCCTCAAAGCTAGGTGGTTTAGGGAAATTGCATGATTAGGTCCCTAGGTATCTTGGCTTATTCAGGGAGGCATGTGGGCCCTCCAGGGAGCTAATGCGTCTTTAATTATTTACAGGCTCACATGAGACCCCTTATAGATATAAGCACATTAGCTCAGTAGCTAAGTAGCAGTGACATGAAACATGTCAGATACAGAAGAAAGAACTAGTAGAAGCTAATGCAAACACGGGTGCTACCATCTCTCAGTAACACCCTGTTGTCCTCTCTGTCAGTTGGTCGATAATTGTAGACCATTGTGTGTGTGTGCAATTACCCATGTTAGGTACATTCTGAAATATAGGGGCCTTTTAAGTTTCTGTACAGGATCCTGAGAAACAAATTGCATCTCGAATATTTTTATATCTTGTAGTTGACCAGATTTAAGGGAAAGCATTTGTTTGTTTCAAAGTAGTGTTTAAAATGATAGAAGATGACCATGTGAAGACACAGACCCATAAAGGGAGAAGAAGGCCATGTGATGACAGGGCCAGAGATGAGAGTGGAGTATCTTTAGTTAAGGAACTTAAAGGATCTCCAGCAAACACCAGAAGGTGAAAGACATGAGGATTTTCCCCCATGGGTTTCAGAGGGGGTATGGCCATGCTCACATCTTGATATCAGACTTCTGTCCTCCAGAACTATCAGAAAATAAATTTCTATTATTTTAAGCCATAAACAAACAAAATTATGAAAAAAATAAACAAAATCATGAAGATATTAATTCATCCAGAATGCAAAATATTTTTTTATTTATTTCCAGAGAAAGAGAGAGCAGAGAGGGACAGACAGAGAAAGAGACAGAGAGAATCCCAAGCAGGCTCTGCACTGTCAACACACAGCCCAATATGGGGCTTGATCTCATGATCATGAGATCATGACCTGCGCCAAAATCAAGAGTCAGTTGCTTAACTGACTGAGCCACCCAGGCGTCCCTTTTTTTTCACTCTTTAGGGAAAACAGTATAATGTGAAGCCCTCCAAACTATATGTAGGAGTGTGTGTGCATGTGCATGCTAAATATAAATATAAATACAAATATAAATATAAATATAAATATCTTCTATCTCATACAAAATATATACATATATAGACCAACAAGGAGAATATGCTAAACATAGGGGTCTGGAAATTGTTTAATGTAAATTTGGACTGAGGCATAAAAGTACATGTGAGATTCAAAACTATCCAGTTGAAAGCAGCCTCATTTTGTTCAGATCAACAAAACTTGGGGGCTCTAGGCTCTGCTCCTCTGATTTTTGTTAGAGCAGTATCCTAATGGCAAAGTTTGCTGAAATGGAAATATATGTGGTGGACATCGTTGGAAATATGGAAATATATGTGGTGGACATCGTTGGGAGCGGCCTCCCAAGCATTCAATATGCTCCTTCCCCCATGCACACACTCCTAACCAGACGATGAATTTTTCAGCCACGGCAACATGTGAGTGGGATGACACCCGTGCTGAATTCTTGGTCATGACAATTGGCACAGGAAGGGGCATGTGCTTTCAGCTCATCGAATCAGAAAGGAGCACAGGTTTTTTTCATTCAGTGATTGAGGGGGAAATAGCTTCTCTCCAAACATATCAGAGGAAGCATGAGGTAGTTACCCCGTGATGATATGGAATTTCAATCAATAAATAACATGGGTACTAATAAGGTAGAGTGGAGATACGGAAAGGACAAGAAGCATTTATTTTGTGTCATCACTAAACTTTGGCATTAAATTAGTAAGAGTTTTTACTATTTTCCAAATTCTCTTTATTATATGAGCCAGTTTGAATTATGCCTTTGTTCCTTGTGACCAAATTATCAGAACACATTAGCACTAAAATGTTAGATCATAATTGATCTATACTAGTATTTGCCATTGTCTAGCAGTGCACTTACATGCTAACTTAGTAAATAAAATAGTCCATGTTCAAATACATTTGGAAAATACCGAGGTTTATATTTCGCATTTTCAAGGATTTGCAACATAGTCAACATTTTAACAAGTGAAAAAAGTCTAGAGTAAAAATTCTAGTACAAAAATCCATAATGAGAATGTTAATTTATTATTTGTGTTTTACCTAAAGTATTTTCTACTTACTTAAAAGCCTAAGTTTCATCCACTTACATTTTTAAGACCAAACAGGCTTGGATATTTTTGGTCTCTCCTCAGTTCAACTTGCTGATTTCTGCTCATTCTACCTTCTGTGACAAAGGTTGTATTTTAACTTAAAAAGACAAATGTTGTCAGAGCATCTGTTACATTTGTAGATCTTGGACTTCTAAAAATATAAACCACAGTCGCCTAATATTTCTGACTTCAACAGTAAATAAGTTGATCAGAAATATCATGGTGTTTGTGGTACTGTTGAAAGGCTGTACAACCAGACTCAAAGCTAACGAGCCACAAAACATGCCCCAACCATGCTGTAGAACTTGACCAGAGTTCTACTGGCACACCTCTAGGAACTCATGCTGCAGTTCGCAGACACCACGATTGTACCTGTTGCTCAATCCCAGGCCACCTGTTTAACCACCCTTCCCGCTCGCTCCCACTGTGCGCTATACAACAGATGCTTTAGCAGCTGCTGCATTGCCTCCACTAGAAACAGAGAAAGCTTAACTAAAGCTGTTTCTTTTTTATGAATTCCTGTGTCAAAATTCAGCGCAGGCAAACAGATTGGCAGAAGTTAAATCATATGCTGCTACCCTAGCTGCAAAGGAGGCTGGGAAAGCGAGGATTTGACATTTCAGCTTCTAAAGCAAGAGGTGGTCTCTTGCTCCCATCAAGACTGAGAGGCTAAGGAATTTCTACAATAGCTACAAATAATACAACAGCTTCAAATAATAAGAACATCCATGCTTTCAACCCAAGTGTCCACTGATAGATGAATGGACAAAGAAGATGTGGTCTATTCAATGGAGTATTACTCAGCCATTAAAAAATGAGATCTTGTCATTTGTGACAATATTGATGGACTAGAAGGTATTCTGCTAAGTGAAATAAGTCAGGCAAAGACAAATGCTATCTAATTTCACTTATATGAGGAATCTAAAAAACGGCAACAAAAACCAGACAAACAAACAAAAAACCCAGACTCTTAGACACAAAGAACAAACTAGTGGTTTCCAGAGAAAAAGTGGGTGGGGGGATGGATGAAATAGATAAAGGGGGTTAAGAGGTACAAACTTCTAGTTATAAAATAAATAAGTCAGAGATGAGAAGGACAGCATAGGGAATATAGTCAATAATATTTTAATAATGTTGTAAGATGACAGATGGTGACTATACCTAACATGGTGAACATTGAGTAATGTGTAGGATTGTCGAATTAATATGTAGTACACCTAGAATGAATATAACATTGTATGTCAATTATACTTTAATAATAATAATAAATTAAAACTTCATGCTTTGTTCATCATCAACATAAACTTTTCTCTTTTTTAGACACTAAAACTCATGCTTCATACTAAGAGATGCAACTATTTTTTCGCCAACTGAATATTTAGCTACACTCTCTTCAACAAGGGAACAAACGAAAAATCTCATCGGTCACAGCAACGATTCCAAATCCAAGAATTCTGGGTGATGTCCATTCCTCTTCTAAGCCAATCACTATACTATCTTGATATTTTGTCATACATGGTTTTAAAAATAAGCTAACCAACCCCAAATATCCTACACAAAAAAGAGGGAGAAGGAGAGAAGAAAGAAGAGGGAAATTTTGTTAAGATATATAAATATAAAATACGTATAAAATAGAAATATACCAGACAACGCAAGAAATGTGGGTGGATGTTAAGGCCTTTGTTTCTGTGGATGATCATCAGGTCATTATTGGCAGCTGTGACCGTGTGCCCTCTGCCAACATCTCTACAGTCAGAGCTTTCCACTGTAGAGTGACCAATTTTCATTCTTTTCCTTTTCTCTCTCTTTTTTTTTTTAACGAAGAGACTCCTTTTTTTTTTTTTTTAAGTTTTATTTATTTTGAGAGAGAGAGAACCAGCAGGGGAGGGGCAGAGAGAGAGAGAGAGAGAGAGAGAAAGAAAATCCCAAGCAGGCTCCACATGGTTAGCACAGAGCCTGACACAGGTCTCCATCCCAAGACCCATGAGATCATGACCTAAGCCAAGATCAAAGTCCAACAATTAATCGCCTGAGCCACCCAGGTGCCTGCAAATCTTCATTCTTAACATAAATATCCTTTATAATCTACTTGCATGAGTTTGCTGTGGGCATTTGTTTTAACAAAATTGATACACTTTATTCTTTACAGCAGTTTTAGGTTTATAGAAAAGTTGAGTAGAACGCACAGAATTTCTGTGTATTCTCTTTCTGTTCATCTCCCTCAATCCCCAGTTTCTGTTATTTTTAGCATCTTGTGCTGGTATGGCACATTTCTTAAAACTGATGAACCAATATTGATATGTTATTATTAACTAAAGTTCCTACTTTACATTAAGCTTCCCTCTTTGTGTTGTGTAGATCCATGGGTTTTGCCAAACGTCTAATGTCATGCATCTACCATTACAACGTCATGCAGAATAGTTTCAGTGCCCTAAAATCTCCTCTGTTCCGCTTATCTATCCCCCTCCCCCAACTCCTGGCAACCACTAATACTTTTACTTTACTCTGTGGTTTCCAGAATGTCATATAGTTGGAATATTACAGTATATAAGCTTTTCAAACTGGCCTTTTCACTCAGTAAAATGCATTTGTTTCCTTCAAGAATTTTTTGTGGCTTGATAGCTCATTTTATAGAAATCACTGAACAATATTCCATTGTGTGTTTGGACCACTGTTTATTTACGCATTCACTAATTAAAGGACATCTTGGTTGCTTCCAAGTTTCGACCATTAGGTCTTCATTGATTTTTCTCATAGGACTTGGCAGAATTAGGAGCTATCCAAGGAGATCCCCTGTGTTATTTTTTTTTTTCTTATGTTTATTTATTTTGAGAGAGAGAGAGAGAGAGAGAACCCCAAGCTGGCTCCACACTTCCAGTGCAGAGCCTGATGCAGGGCTGGATCTCACAAACCATGAGATCATGACATGAGCTGAAACCAAGAGTCAGTGGCTTAACGGAATGAGCCACCTTGGCACCATCCTGCCCCTGTGTTCTTTTAATTTTTCTCAGAAATTGCCATTTCAATTCCCTTCTAGAGTCAAATTTTATTCCCCAGCCAACAATGTAACTGCCTCTTAAACTTTTGATTGTTTGTCCAGAAGCATGAAGAACCCTAAAAGGCTTTCATCCTCAAATTCAAAGAAATCTTGCTGCATATTTTCCCTTGGTACTAATTCAGTAAAGCCTAAAATCTCAGGAGTAAGAGACAAAAGTTTTAAAAGGATTGGTAATTGTAATGGTGAAAGGTGTCACTCTGACATCCAGAACACAAGTCAAAGATTCTTGTATTTGCTCTATGGGGAACCCACATAAGCTCACACTTGATCACTAGTTTAGAACACACACCACACCCTCTAACATCAGCCCAACTTTTCAAGCCATTGACTCTCAGCTGGAATTAGAATTGAGTTTTTAACAGAATATTCACCAGACAGTGGTAAGAGTTATTTTGGGGTCATAGGGTAAATGGTGAGACAGGCATGTTCAATGCATATCTACTATTTTGTTATGAAGAGAGTTCCTTGCATACAAGCAGTGTAGAAACACAGACTGTGGCAGCATTTAAGGCATTTAATATGCCCATGGAGGGGGGTGGTCAGAGAAGCATGGTGTGCAGATAAAGACAATGTAATCTCAGAAGAGTTATCTATTCCAGTTATGAAACTCCCTGTTGCCACCGTGACAGAGGAATTAAATATTATCAATGATCCTGCCAAAAGGTAAGTAGTTTGCCCAAGATACACTGTTGAGTGCTTAGCCTTGCTCACTATTGCTTGCATGTTGGACATGTAATAGTCTTGCCAGATAAATTGGCTTTGGTGAGGGACAAGGTATGTTGTTGAGCCTATGAATGTTTTCTGTTGCCTTTGTTGCTAAGCTTTCTCTGGCTAAGGTTGCTTTGTTCATAAGCTTTCTGAACAAGCAATGTGCCTGGTGAAAGAGGTTGTTTCACACCTACATATCTGATTGATAATCTTCTTGACAGTTTGGTAAGCATTCATATTAAGCATAAATGTTCTCATACTGTAGCTCATTCTCAGTGGTTCATCCACATATTTCTTCCCTCAAATTCATTACTACCAGTCCTCCCATCTTGTTCCTTCCAAGTCCCTAATCATTTAGCTAAATTATTAGCTACCATGCATAAATCAATAACTCATCTTGCAGGAATAGTGGACAACCAAATATACAGCTTGAAGTATCTCTTAAGATTACACTCAAGTGGGCTATAATGCCTAAGCTGTCAACTTTGGGCTGGCACTGATATATTGAGCAGTGCTTCTATAAAACAGGCTCAATTTTTCCCTCATTCATGAGCTGGACATAGAGAACTTCCTGTGAAGACAGAGATGAGGATCAAGGAGGGGCAGCAGCTCATGCAGTTCATGCAGCTTTCTGTGCCTTTAGGAGCTGCTTTGGCTCAAGTCCATCTATATTATTCGTAGTTAATACTAGTTAACTGGGTAGCACTAATTTCATGACAAGCAGTTCATGTTGTCATGTTTTGTTCCATTGATAAGACTTCAGTCTCTATAGTGGCCAAGGATCAAATCAAGAGTTATTTCTTTAAAAAATAAAAAAATAAGAAAATAACATATATATGTTATTTTTTATTTTTTGTATATATAGTTATATATATATGTTATTTTGTCATGCTATTATATATATGTATATATATATTTATACATACATGTTATTTTGCCAAAAAAAGAAGCATTTTACTACAAGCTTTTGTGAACTTCTATAGAGCACTCTAGACCATTAGCATAAAGGAAATATTTTTTTTATGTTTCTAGCAAAGTATGTTAGGAGATTATACTATGCAAGCAAAGGCAACCATAGGGAATTAAATCAATGGGAATGTCAATAAAAACATCATAATAGAAATCAACAGAATGCAATTATAATGCAGAAGAGATAGGCTACTCAGCATGAAGCTAAGAACAAGAAAGAACTTTTGAAAAATAAAGACAAATCCATACATTATCATATATAACTAATTATGTTAGATCACGCCAGTTAGGTTGTGCTTGGTTGAAACCAGTAAAAAACCTTATTAACAGAGCAACATTTAATTTTTACTTAACAGGAATTCTTAAGGTAGCTGGTCCCCAGGGTTGGTTTGGTGGCCCAGTGGGATCTTAAAAAACTAGTTTTTTTCCATTCTTTAACTGACTTCTTCAGAATATTGAATTTCTTCATCAGGCTTGTCCCCTCACAATTGTAAACAGTGGCTGCAGCTCTAGATAGCCTATATTTATTTGAAGTTTCCAAAATAGAAGGTAGAGAAAGGAGGAAAAGATACCTCCCACCCTCTTTTTTAAAAATTAAGGGTAGGGGCGCCTGGGTGGTTCAGTCAGTTAAGCGTCCGACTTCAGCTCAGGTCACGATCTCGCGGTCCGTGGGTTCGAGCCCCACATCGGGCTCTGGGCTGATGGCTCAGAGCCTGGAGCCTGCTTCCGATTCTGTGTCTCCCTCTCTCTCTGCCCCTCCCCCGTTCATGCTCTGTCTCTCTCTGTCTCAAAAATAAATAAACGTTAAAAAAAAAAAATTTAAAAATAAAAAAAAATAAATAAATAAAAATTAAGGGTAAAATCTTTCCAAGAATCCTCAAAATATTCCCTCTTGCACCCCAGAGGTCAAAAATACATCCCAAACTTGCCTCTAAAATAATAACATGCAAAGGAGAAATGATATTACATATTATCTCAAAATCCTTCATGATTCATCATTTGAGACCAAAGTTCTAAACAATAACAGGATCTGTTATGAAGGAGAAAAGAGAAATAGCTGTTGGATATGCAGTAAGAGATTTTGCTTCAATTGTATTTTTTGATTTTTTAGTGGATACAACTTTCCTTATAAGCATCTGAGAAGGCAGGGAGTCAACCTGTCCTCTAACTCTGGAATCTGGTTAATGATTTTGATGTTACAATATGGAAAAATTTCACCAGTATCTTTTCTAAAAATTGGACTGATGGAAGATAAATTCATCTTTAATAAATAGGTACTGGGGCGCCTGGGTGGCACAGTCGGTTAAGCGTCCGACTTCAGCCAGGTCAAGATCTCGCGGTCCGTGAGTTCGAGCCCCGCGTCAGGCTCTGGGCTGATGGCTCAGAGCCTGGAGCCTGTTTCCGATTCTGTGTCTCCCTCTCTCTCTGCCCCTCCCCCATTCATGCTCTGTCTCTCTCTGTCCCAAAAATAAATAAACGTTGAATAGATAGGTACTGTGAGCTAATCTATTACTTGTCTCCAGATCTTACCGAGACGGGCAAGAGGAAAGCATGAACTGGTCAGGAAATTGAGTATACAAGAGAAAGTTAAAGAGGTCGTGAGAAACACCCCTGCTCACCTCTGCTCTTATAACAATAACCACACACACAAACCAGAACAGCACATGAAGAAGAAATAGTAGGAGATTATAGAACACTGTAAAAAAGTCATTTTCATTATTATTTCCCAGTCAAAATTCTAACATTCTGTGAGTGACCTTGTATTACTCAGTGTTCTCTAGAGAAACAGAACTAATGACATATGTAAGATATACATATATCGGCTCACATGATTATGAAGGCTGGCAAATCCCAAGATCTGCAAAATGAGTCCACAAGATGGGAGACTCAATGGTGTAGTTTCCGTTAGAAGGTCGGCAGGCTCAAGAACCAAAAAGAGCTGATGTTTCAGTTCAAGGTTGAAAGCAGAAGAAAAGCTGATCCTCTCTTACTTGGAGGAGGGTCTGTTTTTTTGTTCCATTCAGGCCTTCAACAGATTAGATGAGGCTTCATGTTTGGGAAGACCATTTGCTTTACTTGATCTACCAATTTGAATCTAATCTCATCCAAAAACACTCTCATAGAAACAGCCAGAGCAATGTCTCACCAAATATTTGGGCACCCTGTAGTCCCATCAAGTTACACATCAAATAAGCCATCACAGACCTGGTAAATATTCAAAAAATATTGATTCCTATGAACTTTGAAATAATTAGTGTAATTGCATGGAAGGTTACCAGACCCACACATGTTCTTAAATTTGTTTCTGTTATGGTGTCTGGTTTGTGAAAAGAACAAAAAAACACCATGGTTCTTTGGCAGTTTGTCCAACCTCCACTCTACTCGTTGGCATATGAGTTAATGTATGTTTACCGTAACATAAAAAGAAGATTCAGAGTTAAAGAAATCTAAATGGGTCAAATTAGTAAAAACTAGACCCAAGCATGGGTCTTCATTCAGCAATGTTACCAGAAAGGTAGACCGTGATTATGGGGTGAATCCAAACACGAGTGGAGGTTGTTCAAAAGCTAAGGGAATCCTTACAATTTAGATACTGTTCCTGTAGGTAGCAGACTAAATCCTACTGGTGTATTGTTCTCTTCATAAGCTATTTACATTTCCAGAATATCTCATAGGTCTGAGGAGCAGTCACTTTTTTTTTTTTTTTGAGAGAGTTCATGTGTTTAATTTTTTTAATTAATGTTTTTATTTATTTTTGAAGGAGAGAGAAAGAGAGACAGAGCATGAGTGGGGGAGGAACAGAGAGAGAGGGAGAAACAGAATTCGAAGCACGCTCCAGGCTCCAAGCTGTCAGCACAGAGTCCGATGAGGGGCACAAACCCACGAACTGTGAGATCATGACCTGAGCCGAAGTCAGATGCTTAAACGACTGAGCCACCCAGGTGCCACGGAGCAGTCACTTTTTAACTATAAACTATATATCATATTGTTATTGTGTGGTGATAACCCTGACTCATCAAGTATTCATTATGTTCTGTGTACTCTGCTTATTTGTTACTGAAGTTTAATACAAAGGTATGGAAATAAAAATGCATCTTGCTTAAAGTACTTAGTTAGCTCTTCAGGCAATTTGGGTTTCTAGATCTGTCCATTCTTTCGTTATCACACGCAATTTGTTTACTTACCAATTATTTTGTTTCTAATTAAAGAGAAGTCCTGGAATTTATAAATATAATAGAATACGGATGCTCCTAATTTGTATACTATTGAAGCAGGATTACTAGTTAGAACTGTCCTCTTCTTTCATTTCATTTAATTTGCTATGGAAAAACACATGGTTTGTATAATGATTGGCTTTGGTCACTAAGCACATTTCATCCAAGAGCATCTAAATATTATCTAAACTGTCTTAAGTACTTTCTGTAGTGCAAGAGGAAAGTAACTTCAGTTTGAAAATATAAAATCTCAGGATCAAAAAGTTAAGTATACTTTCCAGACTCTCATTTTCCAAGGTTAATAGGAAAAAAAAATGCTGATCAGAAAAAGAGACGTTATTGATTGTTAATAAAGTGGAAGTTTTTAGATATTGTTAATCAGATTTTAATGAAGCAAAAAGAAAAGCATTGTAAATAGTATTTGATAAAACTTCTGAAATAAAATCACAGTGGGTCTTTTAAATTTTTTTTAGAACTGGGAGGCTTGACTTTTTGAATGCTAACTGCTCTGTACAATGTTTACAAGAAAGCAACGTGGTGGGGTGAAAGAAGCTAGGTGGCATCTTTTTTATTTCTGTAAGTTTATTGTTTCCTCCCTTCTTTTCAGAGAGAAGAGAGAAGAAGCCTGCATCCAACTGTTGAAGCCGTTTCCTTTGGCAAATGTAACTGCATCACAGGCACATCTTAAATTAAAAATCTTGGTCTCAGTCTCTGTCGTCTCTATTTTTAATTGGGACTGAATAACCCATTTCACCACTGAAAATAATAGCCAGTATCTGCTCCTTCTCATAAAGAAAGGTGGTGCTTTTACTTGATTAACTAATTTTGTCACATACAACTTATATGAAGGAGGGAGAAGATATGATATAGAAGATTTGATATAATCATTTGTTTCCAAGATTAGTGCAGTTTGTTTGTTTGTTTGTTTGTTTGTTTGTTTGTTTGTTTTTGCTGAATAAGGGCAAGTAAGGGCTACAGTTGTTGCTTGGAGAAATGAATTAGAGGGTAAAATGCTTGAAGAAGTTATATTACTGAAAAAAAAAATTGAATGAGAATAAGGAAGACCAATTTGAAAGAAGGAATGAGTCAGTTGGATATGGACAGTTACATCTTTGATGAGATTTCCTAGGGATTGACATACCGGTAGCAGGAAATAAGAAGAATGGGAGAAAAGGTCAATTTGAATCCTTAAAGTGTTGTGGGAGGTTGTAAGAAATAATATATCACAAAATCTGAAACTACAATTTTTATTTACCTTATGAAAGAAAAGGGAGAGAGCAGCAGACCAGAAGCAATAGGAAATGGAAGAAATGCTTATCTGCAAATATTAAAACTAGAGGAAATTCTGCAGAGTTGTTCAAAGGAAGATTTATGGAAACTTAGATTTACAGAGAAAATTTCCCAAATGAAGATGTTATTTCTGATCAATCATTCATAATTAATATATATTTTAACAGATTTTACAGGATATAAATATAAGGGAGAATAATAGAAAACATACGTATAAGGCATGTATAATTTGCTTAGGAAATAATTTTGGACGAAGAAAGTGGTGATTTAGCGTTTGCATTAACATAGAAAACAATAAGAAAAAATCTTTATGTTGTGTTTGAAAGTGGATGATAAAGTAAGTGCTGAGTAATTTAGTAATCAAATAAATACAAATTGAAATAATAAGATGCCTGCTAAAGTCCTTGTCAGATTTATAGGTATAAAAATAGTGATAGTTTTTCTTGGTAAGAGCGCAGTGAAATGGGCACTTTCACATCCAGCTTATCAGAGTATAAACTGGTACTGTAATTTCTGGGATGTAATTTGGAAATAGGTATCTCAAACATCAAAACTGTTCATGTAACCATGATTCACTAATTACTCGCTAGGAAATAATCATAAATGCTATAGGGAGTGATATTTATTGCAACATTATTTAAAATGGAGAGTGGAATACAACCTTCACTTCCACAGCACAAAGGGAAGAGGGGCACATTAGTTAAATACATACCAAAAAGATCTAACAAAATGCTGGGCAGGCATTTAAAAGCACAGTTCTAAAAAAATATGAATGACAATAAAAATTATTTTACATAATGTTTTCAAAGTGCAGGGGATTTTTTTTCTGTACCACAATCCTACAAATACCAGGTAAAATGCACATGACATTTTTAAAAGTGTATTGATAACTTGCCAAGGTATTAAGGTATACCTTATAGGAAGATCATGAAGAGAATACATGAATCCAGAGAGGTATGAAAGAACAATAACCAGAGACTTCCATGAAACAGTCTATCCTTAAAACCCTGACTTTCCATTTTTATGATTATCAAGATATGGGAAAGTGGGAGACAAAGCTTAGAGCCTGCTCAGGGTAACAGTCTTATAGAGAAACCTATTTAAAGCCAGAATCTAAAGGACTATATTTTCAGTGAAAGAATGAAGTAGAAAAAATAACTGCCCCTCAGAAGGGCATTAGGAAATGTTTCTGCCCCAAACTTGGTGCAAGGTTGAGGGGGCAGAAATCATAAGTACATCTTCACATGAATTTGTAGTTTAAATTCTCATGGTCTCCGTGATTCAAAAAAAAAAAAAATCAACTGAAATGTATTTTTTATAATTGTCCCTGTTTGGTATTATCTTTAAGAACTTAGCCAAAACACTATGCTGATGGCTCAGAGCCTGGAGCCTGCTTCGGATTCTGTGTCTCCCTCTCTCTCTGCCCCTCCCCCGCTCATGCTCTGTCTCTCTCTGTCTCAAAAATAAATAAAAAACATTAAGAAAACAAAAAAAAGAACTTAGCCAAAACAAAAGCAAAATATCTTTGGAGAAATCCATGTATTCCAGGTCTCAGAGGATTACTACACCCAAAATTCCATTAAATATGGAATGAAACATAAACTATCACAAAACTCATGAGGAAGGGAGCCTGGGTGGCTCAGTCAGTTCAGCGTCAGAATCTTGATTTAGGCTGTCATAATCTCACGGTGTGTGGATTTGAGCCCTGCATTGGGCTCTGTGCTGACAGTCTGAAGTCTGCTTGGGATTCTCTCTTTCCCTCTCTCTCTGCTCCTTCCCTGCTCATACTCTCTCTCTCTCTCTCTCTCTCTCAAAAATAAATAAACTTAAAAAAGAAAAAACTCATAAGGAAATAGGCATCCTGAGCAGAAACATATAAAGGAACTCTACTCAGATTTCAGATATTAAGATTATTATGTAACCATAAAATCCACATTTAATGTGTTTAAAGAAATCAATGAAATGTGTCGGTAACAGAAGTTAGAAACAGTATATATATCATGTATTAAGCAAGTTTGGAACTGTATTTAAGAGAACTTTTAGAAATAAAAAATATAATGAACATCAAAACCTTAATGGAGAGGTTAAGTACTAGATTAGATAGAGCCAAAGATAAAATAATGAATTGGAAGTTAGATATGAGGAAATTATCCTGAATACAGCACAGGGAGGGGAGACGGATATGTGAAGTAGAGATTAAGAACTAAATAGAGGCAATATCTGATAAGATGTACAAAAGAAAAATAAAGAAAATTAGGAAAGTTTATAGTCAAGGAAATAATATCTAAGGACTTTTCACAGTCCAAATTTATTAATGTTCAAGATGAAATAAAGCACGTGAAAATTTTTCTTACCAGTAAAGATATTTGATTTAGAAGTTAAAAATTCTTCTCACAAAAAGAGAGCCATAAGGCCCAGACATATTTACTGATGAGCTCTACAAATGTCAATGGAATGTATTATTCTTGTCATACGAAAACTATACCAGAATGGGAAAAGAAGGAACTCTTTTTAGTTAATTTTATGAGGTCCCTATAATCTTGATACCAACATTATACAATAAGTGTACAATAAAGAGAAATTATAACCAATCTCCCTCACGAATCTAATGGTAAAAATTCTAAATTAGAACTTAGCAAATTTTCTTTCTTATAGTGACCTAGAAAATTCATAGTGTAGTATGAAAACTTGGTCTATGTAGGATTTTTAACAATAGAAAAAACCTATAGATGTAATTTATCACATTAACAAGTTAAAGAAGGAAAAGCAAATCATTATCTCCAGAAATGCTGAAAGTGAATTCAATAAAATTAAGTAATAAAGCTTAATAATTTTTTTTTCTAGCAAACTAGAAATGGAAGAGCTTTTAGCATCCACTTACAAATCAGAAATTTCTTGGTCTTCCAAGCAGAGGTGATTACAACAGGTAATTTGGTTACTCAGATTATGAAAGTCAAACCAGGCATTTTGAGTCAGCTACTGGGGACAGGAAGCCAGTCATGCCCCTAGGGCTAGAAGAGTAGTGGGAGAAGTGTTCTCAGGCTCAAGAGACTGGAATCTCTGGCAGCCACTAGAGCTAAGATCAGCATTGTCTAGGAGAGCAGCCTTCATGCAAGGAGAGGGTATCTGTCAGGAATTAGACCAGCAAAAGAGGGACAAGTTTTGCTGGAGACACCATAGGAGACAGGGAGATCATACCCTGCCTTTTCCCAGTACCTCCCACTGGCTAACCTAATGAAGAATTGGAGGTCAAATATACCTGCAAATGTTTTTTCCTTAAATACAGAATAGACCAGGTGAGTAGATTGGAAGGGGTCTGAGAACAAACCAGTTTAGGACCCATTAAGTGACTGAGAAGAGGAGGAAGAGAGGGGCTAGTCAAAGCAGATATATTATTGTTTTATTACTTATGTGTGTATCTTATCTGTATTTTATAAATATTAGTTTATATATATTCAGTATTCAATTACTTTTCAAAATAGAAGTATAAAAACTTGCATATACTGTATAACCTCATTGTTTTACACATTTTTCCATACAATGTTCAAATACATAAATATGGAAGTATACATCAACTTTGGGAGAGAGAGAATATAAATATGAGAAGAAAAGTACCCCCAAATTATACTGATGCTCCAAGAATTGAATTTAAAAAGGAAGAAGCAAATTGCAAAAGAAATAATCAACCATCTTTAGAAATTATTCAAGACATGTTCTGTGATCATTCAAAATCCAACTGCTACAAAGTCAGGGAAGCATAACTGAATTGTGGTTTAACTAAGAAAGCTTGTATGTTAGTAACTATATTTATTCTATCTCAAATGATGTCTTAGCAGAAGAGGGTTAATCTGCATGGAGTCTGGCTAGAATTGAGCTTCATGTTTGTCTTACACTGTCAAATGTCTTACAACTACAGCCAGTTCACAGGACTGAATCTCCGATTTGTTCCTTTGATATTAATAGGTGTCAATATCAATCAGAGAGACAAATTGAAAGGGAGTGGGTTAAGATTTTCATCGTGACTATTTCTGTCAGTGATTCTTGTTTCATTCTTTACTATTTTCTCTGCATTTCCAATGTTTCTTAGTACATACAAACTATTTAAAAATGCAGAAACATTGGGGCGCCTGGGTGGCGCAGTCGGTTGAGCGTCCGACTTCAGCCAGGTCACGATCTCACGGTCCGTGAGTTCGAGCCCCGCGTCAGGCTCTGGGCTGATGGCTCAGAGCCTGGAGCCTGTTTCCGATTCTGTGTCTCCCTCTCTCTCTGCCCCTCCCCCGTTCATGCTCTGTCTCTCTCTGTCCCAAAAATAAATAAATGTTGAAAAAAAAATAAAAAATAAATAAAATCTAAAAATGCAGAAACAGCCATGAGTAATGCATTAAAATACAATTAAAAAAAAACAACAACACTGTGACCTTCACCATTACTTAGTCTACTCAGGCTGCTATAGCAAATCACTATACAGTGTGTGGTTTATGAACAGCAGAAATTTATTTCTCACCATTCTGGAGGCTAGGAAGTCCAAGATCAAGATGCTGGTAGATGCAGTGTCTGGAGAGAGATTACTTCCTCAATCACAGATTGCTGTCTTTTCCCTGTGTCCTTACATGGTAGAAAAGGTGAGGGATGGCTGAGGTCTCTTTCCTATGGTCACTGGTTCCATTCCTGAGGGTTTGGTCCTCATGACCTAATCATCTCCCAATGTGCCACCTCCTTATACCATCACCTTGGGGGTTAGTATTTCAACAGACAAATTTTGGGGGATACAAACATTCAGACCAAAGCAGCCATGGTTATGAGCCAGTCATGAAAGGGAGAGCTACAGGGAAAGGGGTGATCGATATTCCCATTTACCCAGAATTTTTGTTGCTATAATCAAGACAATACTGAGCATACTAGAGCTGTAGAAAAGTCATATAGGAATTTATTTTTTAACAGTAAATTTCAATCTTGGTCTAGAAACCTGACTATTCTGATGAATAGTGTGAGAAGATGTAGTGTTCCTGGAAAGAATTAAAATCTTTCCATACTGTCCTATTAAATACAGATACTCTACATCTTTGTGAGAAAACATCTTATACTTTTGAAAGCTAATGTCTTAGCTAATTAGCTGAGAGCAAAGCCCTCAGAGACTGTGATGTAAGAAAAGTTCCTGGGTAGGGAAATGAGGAGAATTGATAAAAGAAGCTAAGAGAAGGCCATGGAAAATATATTTTCTAGTCTCATTTTTTCCCCTAGGACTGTCCCTGTATAGAGTTCTAGAAATGAACTCTAACACAGATATTTCCAAGCCAAAGTTCAAAGAAGAATATGTGTGTATATATATAATAGTTGTGGATTATTTCCTGTGGTCATTATCCCATGGTTAAGTTATCCCCTGGGAATCTCTCTGGGAAAGAGGGAAACTGCATTTGACAAGGCAGGACTTGAATTTTCTTAAGTATCTTGGCCCTATATGGTCATTCTCAACCTTGGCTGCACATTAGTATCACTTGGGAAAAATTTAAAGAATCTCAATGCCCAGGTCACACTTTAGACCTCGGGAGTGGTACAAGCATTATTATTTTTTAAAGCTCTCAAAAAAACCCCAAACCCAAAAAACCAAAACAAAATGCTCTGAGGCCTAAGAACCGTTAATCTTTAGAACACTGGAATTCCAATGAAAAACATAGATGTTGTGAGTAGATTTGTTACAGCCATGTTATCACTCAGGGCAGATCAGCCTACAGAAATCTATCAGCTGTAAGGACCTGGATGAAATTTAAGAGACCTATCATTAACATAGAGTAATATTTGACCCTGCTTGAGGGCCAGGATGTACGGGCACAACAGAATCACATTTGGAGCTCTAAAAAATTGCCCTGGCCCCACTTTGGCCCAGTTAAATCTGAATCACCACCTGATTGCGTCTAGAATAGTAGTATAAAGAAATAGTCATTCTGATATGTAGCAAGGGTCAAGAACTAGCATCTGAAAGAGGCATTATGTGAAACAGCTGTTCCAAACAGGCATTTCCCAGACTTTGAATTCGGAAGAAGAGACAAGGCAAAGCAACAAACAATCGAGCCAAAGGTATCAAAGAGACATGAGATAAAACAGGCCATCAACCTAAATTAATTCAGCTATCTGGGTAATATCGGTTGGAGCAAAATTTCACTTAAACAAATTCCAGTTAGCCAAATAAAATGAAAATATTGAGTATCCTTTTATAGAATCCATATTGTGTTTTCTGAATGATTTGAGAGAGGCTGGAAGAATTAGATCTGAAGTACATCCATTTGCTCAATGGGCAAAGGTTTTGTTTTATTTTATTTACATAATGTGAAATGTTTGGCCACCTGGGTAGTGCCTGAAAGTGGATGTAAAATGGAAAATGTAGTCAGTGAGACTGATTAATAACCATGGGCAGAAAAATAGGCCAAGTGGAAAAACTTATTCATGTAATTGCTTCATTTTGCTGACTGCAAAAGGATTTGTTTTGGAAGTGATTTCAGCTATTTAAGTCGGTAGATTGATAGATCATATAAAGGTCCTATAATTTGATATTACACAATTTTGTTCATTACATGAAATTAGTTTGACCCAGAAGATGCATGCCACATTTTGTATCTACCTTATAAGATTTGTCTTGAGCAAATAGTTATTGTACAACATAAACAGTCTTTGTGAAAGGATGTTAGCAGAGGACTAAACTTTACGAAGTTAGAGGATTTCATAAAAATTACAGACTTAGAATGATCAAATTTAAAAAAGCCAAGCCTCGGTTTTCTTCATTTATACACAAAAGTGGGAAATGACAAAAATGGCTCATAATTTTATTTAGTTAATACCTCAGGCTGACATAAAAATATAATTCATGCACTTGGTAAAAGAAATCCAAGAATTGGGGCGCCTGGGTGGCTCAGTTGGTTAAGCGTCTGGCTTTGGCTCAGGTCATGATCTCACGGTTTATGAGTTCAAGCCCTACGTCAGGCTCTGTGCTGACAGCCTGGAGCCTGCTTCAGATTCTGTGTCTCCTTCTCTCTCTGCCCCTCCCTGGCTTGTGCTCTCTCTCTCTCAAAAATAAGTAAACATTAAAAAAATTGTTTTTTTTAAATCCAAGAAAGAGAGAGAGCGCAAGAGCAGGGGAGGAGCAGAAGATAGGGAGAGAGAGAAACTCACGTACAATCTGCACTGTCCACACAGAGACTGATGCAGGGATGATCCCACGAACCGTGAGATCACAACCTGAGCTGAAATCAAGAGTCTGACATTTAACCCACTGAGCCACCCAGGTGCCCTGAAATATAACTTACTCTTTTGGAATTATACAAAAGGATGTTCGGAATCTAGGCTTTCCTTTTTTTTCAGCTTTATTGAGATATAATTAACAAATAACATTATCTAACTTTAAGGTACACATAATAATTTCATAGGCATATATATAATGAAAGCTTGGTTGAGTTATTCAATTTATTTTCAAGATAATTACTTTTAAAAACTGCACTGTATGAATGTTATAATTTATTTAAGTAATCTTCTACCAGTAACATTAATAACATATCTTGGCTTCTGTACTTTTTCAAGATTATCTCTGTGATAAATTCCTCAATGAAACTGCTGTGGAATATACGAATAATATTTTTTGTTGTGACCAAATATGCTTCCAAAATAAGGCCCAAGTTTGTATTCCTGCCAATACCATGTCTATGGGATATGAGAATGTCTAATACACACTTGCTAACAGTGAATATTATTGCATTTTTTAAAGTTTAGCTCTTCTGATTGGACTGACTTTGGCCATCTCTTATTTCTCTTGGCCATTTGTGTTTCCTTCTCTATCTATTCATCTCCCTTGAATATTTTTTGACTGGATTTCTTTTCTGTCTCAGAGACTGGAAAAAATTAAAATGATTGGCTCTAGAGAAAATGAAGGAAAGAAACTCAAAAATACAGTTCTGTACAATATTTTGAAGGACAGTTAGTCCCAATATCTTGAAATTTGAATTGTTACAAATCTTTGATCTAGCAATTCTCTTTCTAGTAACTTTCCTACACAAATAACATAGAAAAAATTTTTGCAAAGATTACTTTAAAAAAAATTTTTTTTAAATGTTTATTTATTTTTTTGGGGCGCCTGGGTGGCGCAGTCGGTTAGGCATCCCACTTCAGCCAGGTCACGATCTCGCGGTCCGTGGGTTCGAGCCCCGCATCAGGCTCTGGGCTGATGGCTCAGAGCCTGGAGCCTGTTTCCGATTCTGTGTCTCCCTCTCTCTCTGCCCCTCCCCCGTTCATGCTCTGTCTCTCTCTGTCCCAAAAATAAATAAAAACATTGAAAAAATAAAAAAATAAAAAAATAAATGTTTATTTATTTTTGACAGAGAGAGAGAGACAGAGCACGAGCAGGGGAGGGGCAGAGAGAGAGAGGAAGACACAGAATCTGAAGCAGGCTTCAGGCTCTGAGCTGTCAGCACAGAGCCTGATGCGGGGCTTGAACCCACAGACCACGAGATCATGACCTGAGCCCAAGTCGGACGTCCAACAGACTGAGCCACCCAGATGCCCCATCAAAGATTACTTTTATAATGTTTATTTGTAATAGGAAAATCATAAGCAACTTAAATTCCCCTCCTGAGGCCTCAGTGAATACATTATGGTATATTACATATATTATACAATGAAAGGTACCTTGCTGTTTAAAAGAATAGATTAGGGGGGCGCCTGGGTGGTTCAGTTGGTTGAGCGTCGGACTTCAGCTCAGGTCATGATCTCGTGGTTTGTGAGGTGGAGCCCCCGCGACGGGCTCTGTGCTGACAGCATAGAGCTTGGAGCCTGCTTCGAATTCTGTGTCTCCCTCTCTCTGTGCTCCTCCCCTGCTCATGCTCTGTCTGTCTCGCTCTCTCTCTCTCTCCTTAAAAAAAAAAAAAATTAAAATTAAAAAAATAATAATAGATTAGGGGTGCCTGGGTGGCCCAGTCGGTTAAGCATCCGACTCTTGGTTAGTGAGTTCAAGCCCCAATTCAGACTCTGTGCTGACGTTGCGGAGCCTGCTTGGGATTCTCTCTTTCCCTCTCCCTCTGCTCCTCCTCTGCTCTCTCTCTCTCTCTCTCCAAATAAAGGAATAGACATTAAAAAAAAAAAGAATAGGTTAGTTTATATTGTCAAGTGATGACATTTATTTTATGCTCTATACAATTAGAAAAATAGGTTATCCAAAATAATGTCTAGTATTTTTTTTTGAAAAATAATTTTATCTATTTTATCCAAATGTTTGGATATTTCACATCTGTATGTTAACAGTGATTGTCTCTGGGATGTAGGACAGCTGGTAATTCTGGTAATTTTTTTTCCCTTTTTCTTTGTACTTTTTAAAAATGATGAGTACATTTACTTTTATAATAAAAATAGTGGTTAAGTTTTTCCATTTTGAAAAATTAATTCTAATTGAAAAATATATCATTTTATTTGATACAACTGTACTTCTTATTCTTGGCACTTGTATAAGGTACGAGTGAAATCATACATTGTCAGATGTGTTTGGTTTCATGCTTGAAAATGAGTTTAGAGAGTACTACTACCCATGTTATGGGCTTGTCATCTGAGGCTTGGTATACAAGAAGGGTCACATCAGCTTTAAGGAGAATAGTTTGACTCTTCGCACTGTGTTCTCTAGTCTTTATCATATTATATAGTAGCACCAGAATGCCATGACTATTGCCCAAACAATAAGAGAGAAAAAGATCAAGGAAAGTGAGAAATAATGAAACTAGACTCAGTTAATACTCTGGGTTGTCAGCAGCCTTCACAAAAGATTTGTTTGTTGAAGACGTTGAACCCATTAGCTTAAACAGAGATTAACTGCTGGCTCTAACAGAGCATGGACAATTACGAGTTTATTGGGAATTAATTGAAAAGAATGCAATGTTGTGAAATGGGAGGAGATGATTTCAAGGAAATTATACCAAGTGCTTTGAACCAACCAAGGATAAACAAATGCAAACTACCATTCGATCAAGTGTATTATTAATTGATAAAAATGGCTCAGAGTGTGAGAACATAACATCGGAAAGAATTAGTGAATTTACAGAGACAAAGAGCAAAGATGTAAAAATAGTGAGTGAATGGGTGAACCAATAACATGGTTTCACAGGGGCTACCTATTCATTTATGAAGGCATTGTAATACTCAAAACATTGCCTTCTCACCATTAAGAATTTAATTAACTCACTATTAAGGTTTATGTGCTTTCTTGTGTTTTGCTTCATTCTGTTTGGGTTTTGGTTTTTGTTTCTTTGATGCTGCCGATCTCACTGTGATATTGTTGCATATATAATTTAAAGAAAGCGTCAGTGCCAACTTAAGACGGCAGATGTCTTTTGTGTTGCCAGAAAAATATTTTAAGGTATTTCAAATGTGAATACACTGAGGTCATCAAGTTGACATCATTCCGCTTTGTTCTTTAACCACGTTTCACTCAAGATCCTAGAGAGAAAAAGAGTGAAAGCATATCAGAAGGTGGTAAGCATCCTTGTAATACTAACCAACGTCTATTAACTGCTCTCTAGGTGCCGGGAATCGTGCTAACCACTTCAGCAGATGATACTCCTCAACATCATCACATTATCCACATTATCACAATGCCTCAAGAAGTAGGAGTGGTGATTTAGTCCAATTTAGATATTGTAGGAACTAAAACTTAGAAAAGTTAAACAACTTACCCACATTTACAATGTGGTAGATGGAAGAGCTAGGATTTATATAGGAATTTTCCAGCTCCACATCCAGTGCTGTGTTCGCTTAGGAATTCTGACGTATAATTTACCAGGACTCTTGGCTATTCGACTCTTGACATTGATTGTAGTTATACATATTTTCAGCATTTGAATTTTAAAGGAATAACGTTGATGTTTAATTTCAGTAGGATCAGGGAATTTCAAATTGAAAGGGAAAATATGTTTTTTTTTTTAATTCCATTAGATTATATTAAAAAAAAAACAGTGCTGGTGAGGATTCAAGGATACGGACATTATACATTGTTGGTGGAAATGTGAATTGAAAACTTTTTGTAAAGTCATCTGGTAGTAATTATTATTATTATTTTTAAAGACAAAAAAACATGTTGACTTCGCAGTTCCATTTTTGGGACTTGAGCCTATGGAGATTAAAGAACCAGTGTGAAAGAATACATCTTCTGGAAAGTTAGAATGTTTATTGCTGCTTTTTTTATGGCAGCAAAATATATGGGACCATGGTAAATTTCCATCAATAGGAGAATGATTACATTACTTGTAGAATTTAGTTATATGCACATATATACACTCATATACCCATACACATATACACACATATACGTTATTTATATCTACATGTAAAAATTACACAGTTATGCAACAATTGTAACTTTGTTTCTTGACCTGGGGGAACATTCTTATGGTATAATATGTAAAGCGATTTGTTTATATGAGTTGAAGTGGCAAAGTCAAATTACATTTATAAAATTCATCACAGTTTTTATGAAGGGCAAAGATTTAACCATAAATTCCTTGAAAATTGCTAAATTCCTTGAAAATTGTTAACAAACCATGGTGAACCACTCTGCACAGCCTATTTTTGTGACCCCGGAGACTGGTTCCAATTTATCCTCCATTATACCACTGATAGGGTCAACCTGTGTTGAGGCAATTAAAGAACTCACGACCATTCATCCTTATTTTCACACGACTAGGTAACAAAGGTTGGAAAGTAAAGGATTCTTTTACTCTGGAGTTTTTGTTGTTTTTTTTTTTTTTCAAGTTTTTATTTAAATACCAGTTAGTTAACATACAGTGTAACATTAGTTTCAGGTGTGGAATCTAGGGATTTATCATTTACATTCATCACCCAGTGCTCATCCCAAGTACAGTCCTTCCTCCCCACCACCTATTGAACCCATCCCTCTGCCAACCTCCCTTCCAGTAACCCTCAGTTTATTCTACTCTGAAATTCTTAATAAAATTTCAAGGAAGCAGGAATGACAAATTATACTGTATTCATGTATTTATGTCTTCCTAGGAGAAATGGAAGAAATTAAAAAATATTAGAATTCTTAGATAGCAAAGACAGAAAACAATGAGACTGGAATGGTCTGGAGCTTCGGGACTGGGCTGCAGAAAACCCATATCTAAGCCTCAATAATCTAGATGTTCTGATTTGGGGCCTCCATGTCCAAGACTCCTGTTGGGAATTTATCATCAGGCCACAATTCTTTGACTTTGTTGGGTAATATTAGGAGAGACATTCTTTCTTGAGTGAAAGTGTTGGGGAATCTAGCAGAGATAGTCTTTCATACCTTTTGTTAATCTTTTTTTTTTTTTTAAGTTTATTCATTTTTGAGAGACAAAGAGAGACAGAGCATGAGTCGGGGAGGGTCAGAGAGAGAGTGGGACAATCTGAAGGAGACTCCAGGCTCTGAGCTCTTAGTACAGACTCGAACTTATGGATCACGAGATCATGACCTGAGCTGAAGTTGGACGCCCACTGACTGAGCCACCCAGGACTTTTCTAATCTTTTTTTTTTGGTCTGCTTATATACAAAATTTTGATAACTTCCAGCATCCTCCTTGTTTTTAATTTTTGCTCAAAATTTTTGTGCTCATTGGAATGGAGAGCCTCTGAGCCTCTGATCTTCCTTTGAGATCTGGGTCGGTAAATTTTGCATTCTATGCTTCCTTCTGACATATGAATTAGATTTTAAAGCTTTTTGTGGGTGTGAAATGAAATACAATTTTCCCCCATTCTTATGAAGAAAGATTAATTAGCCTTTATAGTGGTTTGTCTATTTTTAAGTGTTACTACTCTTCATTTCTTTTTCCCCCTCTCAGGAAATTTTGGCAGATTAATTGGGCACAGAAATTGGTCATTTAGCAAACATTCTAGAACATTGGACTCAAAATGGTCCCCAGTCCAGCTTTACCAGCATTACCTGGGAACTTAGAAATGCAACTTCCCAGACCTTTCCTACTGAAGCACATATTGCCCAGCAAGGGCCAAGAAATGTGCATTTTAATAAGCCTTCCAGGTGATTCTTATGCTCTTGCAATTCAAATTACTGTTGTAGCAACAGCTAAGGAAGGCAGAGAGAGAGAGAGAGAGAGAGAGAGAGAGAGAGAGAGAATCCCAAGCAGGCTCCGTGCCCAATGCAGAGCCTGGCTTGATGGGGGGTTCAACAGGGGTGGGGAGCTCCTCGGAAAGCTTGACTCAGGGCTTGATCCCATGACCCTGGGATGACCCTGGATGACCTGAGCCAAAACCAAGTGTCAGATACTTAATCAACTAAGCCACCCAGGCAACCTGGAGAGTTATAACTTTTGAGAGGGTTTTGCTTAATTTGCCTAAACCAAACATTAGTGAGCCTAAATACAATTTGTAGTGGAAATTGTTGCTTTTGATTAATCTGGAGTTGCATGCCCATCTGAAAACTCTAGAATTTCAAGTGTGCAAATTTTTCTCTCCTCACACAAAAAATACAAAAACCAAAAAACCCAAAAACCAGGAAAATCTCACAGTTATATAAAAAGTGAGTCACTTGGGGCGCCTGGGTGGCGCAGTCGGTTAAGCGTCCGACTTCAGCCAGGTCACGATCTCACGGTCCGGGAGTTCGAGCCCCGCGTCAGGCTCTGGGCTGATGGCTCGGAGCCTGGAGCCTGTTTCCGATTCTGTGTCTCCCTCTCTCTCTGCCCCTCCCCCGTTCATGCTCTGTCTCTCTCTGTCCAAAAATAAATAAAATGTTGAAAAAAAAAAATTAAAAAAAAAATAAATAAATAAAAAAATAAAAAGTGAGTCACAAGAAGATGCAAGAAATGTTCTGTATGCCAACTATAAGGTATTACTTAACCTCAATAATTATGTCCCTAACTTGACCCACAATCTGACTGGATGAGGACTATAAATAAACAGCGCATGAAAACATATAATAAAATAGGGAGAAAATCATTGCTGGCCCAGAATTTAATAATGACCTCCTGTTGCATGATATAAATATTTTTTGAACAAATTCTTATATATATTTTACTATGTCTAGAGAAAATGAAAGAAGTGAGTTAAACAAGTCTTGAATTTAATAGAGCTGTTTTCATTTGCTTACTTACATAAACACAGGTGATTTGCTGAACTGAGTTCAGAAGAACAAAAATTTTGAGGTTTAATTCCGAGTTGAATTAATGAATTTGGTTGCTACGCTAAAGGATAAGAAACAAGGGAAGGCAGGTGCCTGAGAAGAGCCACAAAATTCTAAGGACTTTGTTATTTTATTTTATTTTATTTTATTTTATTTTATTTTATTTTATTTTATTTTAAGTTTGTTTATTTATTTTGAGAGACAGAGACAGAGAGCGTGGCTATCAAGGAGTGGCAGAGAGGGAGATGGAGAATCCCAAGCAGGATCCACACCATCGGTGCAGAGCCCAATGTAGGGCTCGATCTCACAAGCCTGAGATCATGACCTAAGCCAAAATCACGAGTTGGACACTCAACCAACTGAGCCATCCAGGCATCCCATGACTTTGTTACTTTAAAACAAAATTTGAAAGATTTTTCTATTTGATTAAAATAAAGTTCAGTAAGATTCCTAATAAGGGGAAATCCTTGGATAAATGTATATGGTTTAATAATTTTGGTTTAAATAAATTATGTTTTCTTCCAGACTTTATCACAATGTTAGAATTAATGTAAGCATATTTTTTTTCTAATTTATAAAATACCCTAATTAATCAGTGCTCTCAAAGTGTCCCACACTGGCTTTATGGTTCAATTAAGTTGAATTATAATAACTACTGTCTTTTAAGAGATTTTGTTCCTGTAACTTGAGACAGGGCTACAAATCATTATATTGTGTAGGTAAAATCACTCTTACCTTGTTGGGGGACAACTTTTCAAATTTAATATTTGACAAAATTTTCATATAAATTTTTGTTTCTATGTAATATGTCAGCTTACATGGAATTTTGTTATACTAGTTAACTTTGAGAACTTTGATAAATATTATACTGAGATCATTAATAAATAATCTCTGTATATGCAAGCAAAACCTTTAACATATCCATGCCCCTTATTTTTATACATTATAGAATGACTACCAGATAAGAAAATGAACAGTATGTACAAATACCTTTAGCACCTATTATTACATATGTTCGTTCTTTAATTCTTTAAGAATTTAAGTCCGTGTGAATGTATGGAAAAGTGCATGCAAGATCTTAATATGTTCTGTTTATCAGGGCAAAATGGGAGTAATTTTTTCTAAAAGCAAAATTGTTATTGTTGTGCCAGAATATGCAATTAGACTTTAGAATACAAATTTAGGGAGTGCCAGGGTGGCTCAGTCTGTTAAGCGTCCGATGTTGACTCAGGTCATGATCTCACAGTTCATGAGTTCAAGCCCTGCATCGGGCTCTGCACTGGCAGCCCAAAGCCTGCTTGGGATTCCGTCCCTCTCTCTCCCTCTCTCTGCCCCTCCCCCACTTTCTCTCTTTCACTCTCTAAATAAATAAATAAATAAATAAATAAGAATACAGATTTGGGGGGTGTGTAATAATTATAGAATATCTGAGGGAGATAAACTTTACTTACTATAGTTTATAATACCTGTAAAAAAATGAGTTTAAATGAGCAATAAAATATTTATAATTTTCCCGGTAAGTTGATCCAATATTAATGAGTTTATGTATAAAACATAAAAAAGGCTTTTGAACCTTTTACTGCAATTTCTTATAGAGATCTAAAAAAAGCAATAGTTTTGGGTTTTCTTTTTGATAAAATGATAAATCAACCTTTATATACCAGCCTGCTGTTAGTAAAAGTAGTAAAAAATTATTCTCTTTCAGATAGTGAAGGATTTTCATTTAGTCATGGTACTTATAATGTTTTTGCTTTTGCTCTAAATTTGAATAACTCTTTAATCAAGTATTCTACACTTTTAATAATCAGTTTATCTTATTGTATCTGATGATCAGGGTTTCTTATTGCTATGCTTATTTTATGCTTCTATCATCCATTGTCCTTAGGGACTTATAACTTATGTTCATATTTCTATCCTCTGATACTTCTTTTGAAATCTATTATTTTTCCTCCAGGTTTAGAATTTTTTGGAGTTTATTTATTTATTTTTGAGAGAGTAAGCATGAAAGGGAGAGCGGAAGAGAGAGAGGGAGAAAGAGAATCAGAAGCAGGCTCCATGCACTGTCAGTGTAGAGCCCAATGTGGGGCTTGACCCCACAAACCATGAGATCATGACTGGAGCTGAAACCAAGAGTTTGTCGCTTAACCAACTGAGCCAGTCAGGTGCCCCATTTTTTCCTTAGGTTTAGAGTCTTAGACAGCAAGCCTAAGTCAAGACAGTTATGGCTTCTTTGACCAACTAAAAATCTAATTACTTTTTCAGAACACTAGAGCAATTAGACAGTTTGAAATCATAAGTATGCTTAACATGCACCATGTACTTTGTTTTCTAGTGTTTTTTTACAGTGTCCTGCCAGATTAGAAATAGTCCTTCTGGAGTCAATTCTTTCACACACATAGCAGTATTGCCATCTGAGAGAATAGGGATTATCCTCTAAATCCTTTCAAGAAATGTTAAATGTTAAATATGCATTTTTGTGGTAAAATAGTCAGGTTTCTGTATAAGAGTGAGATAGAGAATGGTGAACCAGCTTTAAACATCAACATGACCATCCTCTCTAATATCATTTTTAGTCATTCTAAAGAGGAGTTTAGAAAGCCTTAATTATAGGTAAATAGAGTGTTGCACTTAATATAAATATAGAAAAATTTCCTGTATCCACTATACAAGTAACTACTAACTTCTAGATTGGTTTGTCATCATATAGATTATTTTCCACCATTAAATAGAAAATAAACATTTTAAAGTCAGAATATTATGTACTGGGTTCTGAAAGACATCAACAAAAATACCTCTGGGTTGACAGGTTTATAATTGATTTGGAAATTTAAAATTTTGAGATTAATATACCAAAGGTATAAATTAGTTACAATGGTCAAACATATAAATTTACTGTTAATAAAAACTTCTTTTTAATGGAAGATAACAGTTTTTAAATATTTATTTATTTATTTTGAAAGAGTGAGGGAGAGAGAGAATCCCAAGCAGGCCCCAGGCTGTCAGCACAGAACTCAACATGGGGGCTCAATCCCATGAATGGTGAGATCATGACCTGAGCCAAAACAAACAGTCAACACTTAACTGACTGAGCCACCCAGATGCCCTTAAAAACTTTTGCTTTAAATGAGAGTATAGTTATTTGTATTGCTTCAATAAGAATCTGTCCTCTTTTCTACCATCATATGATGGGAAAAATAAAATTTTAACATAATCAGGCTGCAAATTACACTCAAGTAGATGAGACAAATTCAGTAATAAAAACAACTCTTTGTTTTGCATATAGAGTGATGCCTATAGCATGCTTCGGGAAACTCACCTGGTACTTGCCCTGATGGACTAGGGAATCTCAGCTCTATAGGTGGGAAAGAATGTCACTTTTTGGCAGGGTGTGGATTCTGAGAAATCTCAGTATCTTTTGGGAAAAGGGCAGCCTTACAATTACAGGTACTGTTAATCAGGTGGAGGTGAACTGGGTGGTATAGTCTGCTCTCAACTGAGCTAATAAACACATAGAAATAAATTAAAACCAGAAAGACTTTATAAACCTACAACCAGAAGTGAAATCTTGGGTCTTAGTATCGTATTGTTTCATTAAGAAAAATTACAAGGAGGTAATTATATGTGAATCAACATTTCTCATTATATTTACACAAATAAAATGGTTCAAAGTAAAATATGAAATCAATAATAACAACTGAGAAAATTGCTAAGCAAATGTAGGCAGAGAAATGTGTCCTATGTGGGGCAGGGAATCATGACCACAGGAAGGACTGCAAAAACAGAAAGTGACACCTGGCACTGTCACCAGTATAAGCATGTGCCCCATGTCTCACCACTAACGAAAGAAAAAAAATCCCTCAACATTCCACTCTTACATAAATAAAAACTAAAAGAATCTCTCTGCCTAGTTCTGTCCTCCAAATGAAACCTTGAGTATTCCCTGCAAGTTGCTAACTCCTAAGTGAAAATGACTTTATCCTTGACGTTCGCAATGCTGTTGTCTGAAGATAGGTTATGAACTTGGTGAATATGGTAACCATGATAAAATTGCTGTCTTCCACCATGAACAGACTGATGAGAACTTGACCTTTCATAATACTGTTTGTTTGTTTAAAAATACTTGTCCTATTTTTTAATTTGTTGGGCCAGTTCTTCTGAAGTCTGACTTCCTCACATTTCTTTGCGAGTAAATGCTGCCTTCTATTTTTTTCCTACAGACTTTTGTTTCTGAGCCTTCCTTTCATGTTCCATACACACAAATCAGCAGGTGATGGAACCTGCAGCTAAATTTGGGGTTTTATGCTTCACTGTTCCCTTTCAGTGGAAAAGAATATTTTTGTTCTAGCCTTCTTTACAAAAGACCTGAAATTCACCCTGAACCAATGCATGCCCTTTATATTTACCTTTGGCAAGGATTTAAATATTTCTAGCTCAGTGTTTTAAGACTCAATATTAGTTTACCCTACTGCTAATCTTGACTTAAGCTATGTTCTTGTGTTGTCTTATGCTCTTATAATTGATTCAGTGATTTAGTAATAGCCTTAAGTTCTCAACAACTTAGGCGATGTGTTAGTCTTGCTATCTCTCTCTCTCTCTCTTTTTTTTTTAATGTTTATTTCCTTTTGAGAGAGAGGGAGAGAGACAGAGTGCAAGCAGGGGAGGAGCAGAGAGAGAGATGGAGACACAGAATATGAAGCAGACTCCGGGCTCTGAGCTGTCAGCACACAGCCCAACGCAGGGCTTGAACTCACAAGCCATGAGATCATGTCCTGAGCCAAAGTCAGACACTCAACTGACCGAGCCACCCAGGCACCCCTCGTCTTGCTACCTCTGAGCCATTTTCCCTCAATAGTCTTGCACTGCACCCCTGACTGCCCTTCCTCTATTTACTGACACAATTCTCCAAGCTGATTTGTCCATTCATTCAAATACCTAGTTTTAGGACCAGCACTGGCAGCTTGTCTGGGCTCACACTGGTTTTTTGGTTGTTACCATCTTCAGATCCTGAAAACATCATCTAGAGTGTACATCACCTCCAGCCAGGCCTGCTTCCCCACGGCCTACCTTAAAAGAGCAGATTTCCTTTCAAGTTCCATCTTCTCTCATCTGTTCCAATTCATGATAGTTAGAGATGCCATGCACTAATATATGACAAATGGTAATTTAGCAGAAAAAAATGTTATTTCAGGATGAGTTCAAGGAAAGCTTTTTGGTGGAGAGTCAGCTAAGAGCAGTTCTGATGATGGATAGTCCCGAGAGCATATGGATGGTGGAATGATGAGGTGGAAAATGAAGTAGATGCGTATGGACTTTCCACATAGAAACCTTGTGAGCAAAAACACAAAGATGGGAAATGAGATGACTTTGACAAGGCCAGGCAGACAACTGAGATTATTTGGACCATCAGCATTGGAAGCAGCTGGGCCTATGGGAATCAGTGGTCAATGTATCGAGCACGAGCACTGTTGGGAAACATGACACAGGCTGGGTGACTTCTGTAGAGGGTGATCATTCCACAGGGGGAGTGGCTTTTTGGTTATAAACATGCTTGAAGTTCACTGAACGTTAAGGGCACCTTTCAGTTAAAACCTTACTGAAATTAAAAAAAAAAACAAAACACCTTATTGAAAGTATGTTGACCTTTGATGACCCTCAGAGAGCACCAGCTAGATTGATGGTACCAGAATGTGAGAGGGCACTAGAGCAAATCTGTGCACGAATCCCTGCCATGTCATTTATCTATGGCTTCAGCTATAGCCAGTGATTTGTTTGTTTTGACTGTGGTCAAAACTCCAGGTACAACACTATTGAAACAATAAATCCAGTTATAATAAATGACAGAGGGCATTCAAGCAGAGGCAAGAAGCAAAATCTTCTAAAAGTGTAAAGGTAAACTATATTAGGTCTTGCCCTTCCAACAAACTTCTCCAGTATTTTCATGCTATAGCCCTGTCTGACTTCCTTCCAGCTGGATAGGACTCTTCGATTTGCTGATTTCCTCAATGGTGATTACCTGATTCTCTATTTTCCAAGTTAATGCATCCTGTTCATTGAGAAATGGCATTTTTAGACTACTACTAATATTTACATATAAAAAAGCTGGGTTTTTATCAAATAAAAGATTAAAATCAGGGAATGATAAATAAAAGATTAAAATCAGGAATGATAAACAACAGACAAATTAGAGTTTCTCTACCTGGAGATTAGTTACATACAGTATTAGAGAGGGCTGAAAGATAACAACCATCTCACAAAAGAATATAAAAATAGTTGGTGACTAGGAATCATAAGACTACTAACTAATTCAGGGTTTTGGCTGTTTTTATCCTCACCTGAAAAGTCTTTTTAAAAAAAAAGTATTTTGATTTATATCGCAGGAAAAAAGATTAGAGAAAAACATTAGAGAAAGCTGATGGCAGTCATTTCGAGTTTCAATTTCTATTTTCTTAACCATCCTTTTTGTAAACAACGTTTTAATGTCTTTGTAAAAGCATTTTTAATCATATAGGTTTAACTATTGTATCTAGGAAATAGCCATTTCCACTGGGGAAGGATTAGGGTCTCATAAATGAGAATCAATATTTCATTTGAATAATGTCTCCAAAAAAATCCCAACTGTCAAAATAAAGGAGAGATTAAAGCCATGATAATAACTTAGAAGACAGAGTGAGGCAGATGTGTGAACTAAGGGAAATGACTCAACACATTCAACAACATAAAATCGTGGCCTCAATTCATTCTGACAGCTGTTGTGCTACCTGCCTTCTGCCCAAGTCAAGTCAGTACATAAACAAAAGATACGAGGGGGACCAGGAGGATGCAAGGCCAAGTGCTTCCTGTGCTATATCTTGGTCTCCATACTAGCTTATCTGTCACACTGCACTATGCAAGTTTTATTACTAAGGTTGATCTACTTTTAAGAAGCTGTGTGGTTCCAATGAAAAGAGCATTGAACTCTCAGCCAGAGACTTGAGTTCAAGCTCATTCAGGCTTTGTCACCAGCTTGTTAGGTGATTTTGAACAAATGGCTTAATTCCTCTCTTTCTTAACCACTTTCTTTGTAAAGTTCCCTGCTTTCCTTAAGGGGCTGTATTGAGGGTCAATATGCAGCAAGGTGAAGACAACGTGGTCTCAATGATAAACTGTCTATCAGCAACTGGTTAATTTCTTAAATGGGTGGAACAAATTCTGGAGATAGTTGGGCTGCGTGAGAAATTGTGCAAAGTGGGTATGCCACGAAAGTCCCATCAAGATCTTTCCTTTCTTCATTGATCTACACATGCTAAGCGCCTCCGTACAAGGTGCTCCTTAGCAGGTGCCCGGGTGAAAATTGCTGTTCCTGCCTGTGTTGACTGGGGAGCAGAATGAAAGAGGTTTCTTTTCCTCCCATCCTTTTGGATGTATGCTATAGGCAAAAAACAAAAACAAAAAGCACTACCTGTTTGGAAAAAAAGGACATAACTAACTTCTAGAAAAAAGAATCACATGTCGGCTAGAATGGGGCACCCCAGAGAAGGAAAAAAGAGATAACAAACAAACAAAAGAGATCAACCTGTGAAAAGGTTTAGAAAACCTTAGTGCTACAGAAAGGTTACATCTAAGAATATCTTTCTCAGTTGCTTTGCTTTTGCTGTTGAAGTGAGCCTACTTCATCTGGATTGTTGTCTGAGTTCTCTTCAGGAGGTTCTTGGTGGGCTTGTTTGGGAGGAAGCAAACCCTTCTTTTATTCATCTATCTCTCCTCCACCACAAGTGATGTTTATTAAGATAAGATCTAAAAGGATATATATTATGCACATTTTTAATGCTTCTAGATAGGACTAAAGGCAAATATTACTACAATGATGGAGCACATAACAAAATTTGTTCTCCAGACAGTGAGAAAGTATTTGAGAAAACACAGTGCAGGATTCTGTGCTCTTACCCAAGGGCCCAGAACAGACATGTGAAGTCACGGGGCAGAAACATCCCAAGGTTGTGGCTGCTGTCATTAGAAATAGGTGGTCAGAAGTGCCTTTTAAACTACAGGCAAATGAAAAGATAGATGTGAAAGCCCATCGCAAGGACAAAAGTATTACGCAAATATAAAATATGACTGTTCAAACGGATGATGAATTGAGGTGTCATGAAAAGAATTCCAGTACTGGACCAGAAATCAGGAAGCATGAGCTTCTGGTTTCTCATCATTAAAATGAAGGAGTTGGATTTACAATCCCCCAGGGTCCCTTTGTGGGCTCTATGGGTTCTAAGTAACTGGTCATAACAAAATTGAGAGGGACGTAATCAGGCCAGTCTGAAGCCAATAAATAAAATGGGAGTCTAAAGAAATAAATTGACTACTTCTGCTGCAACAGCTGTTAAAAGAAAAGGCCACATGAAACTATGTAGCAGAGTGAGTCAAGGCTCCAGAAATGAAACAGAAAACAAAGAAGGTGGGTTTCTGGTGATAGAGGTGACATGAAGAAAGACAGCATGGCTGCAAATGAAACAGTATGCACAGAGCAAACAGCAACCAAACAATAGGCCGTTTTTAGTAAAGAAGTTTTGTCTAATGCCAACAGTAGAAAGGCAGAGAGAGAAAAGAAGTATATGGATGGATAATTCAATAGAGGAAAAGGGTCCAAGAAATAAGACTAACATTCCCCATGGAATGAACCATGAGTCCTGGAAGAATGAGGATCATAGGAGCCAGGCAATCACAATAGGGCCCGACACAAATGGAAGAAGCAGAACGAGAGAAATTGAACAGAGTGGATATGGCTACTATTGTTGTTATGATTAATTATTATTATTCCCTCAGTATTTCCCATGCTCCAAAATATCTTACATCTATTTACCTCTTGAGAATGTGGTGCTTTATATTGAGAGGAGAACATGAGAATTTCTAACGGGCATACTCTTAAGAGAGATACGAAGAGTTACCCGAGGATAATTACCCTGCACACAGCAATTATTCAAAGGAGATTTAAGTTGCATCCTGGGAAAAGAGAATAGAACCAGAAGTAAGTAAAACAACTTCTTAAGCCAAATAATAGCAGACAACATGCTGGAATATAAAATGAAAGTCCACTTGCTTGTAGATGTGTGCTAACAGTCTGGATTGTAATAACAAAAAAGGAAAGACAAAAAAAAAAAAAAAGAAAAGCAAGAGGCAAGTTGATAACAAATTATAGTACATTTGTATAACACTGTGATGGCTATACTGTATTTTCAGAAATGTGATCTCAATTGAACTTTAAAACTCCCTTGTGATGGAAGATGGCACCTTTCCTGAAAATGTCAAAATTCATTTCTCAAAACTTGAAAAGTTGGCAGCATGTAAAGGATGAACAAATTGCATTAGAACTAGGAATACATTTAAAATGTAAGATATACTTTTTAAATATTTTAAACTTTTCTTGTGCAACTAACACATCATTGTAGTAAAAAATTAGAAAATATTGAGAAGGAAAGATTAGTCATCTATAAACTCATCACCTTTTTACGGAAATTTTCAACATTTAAAAAATAGAGAGCATTAACATATCTCCTTGTTCCCATCATCGATGTGCAACAATCATCAACATTCTGTCAATCTTGCCATCTATGGCCGCCCCCTCAGCTCAACACACAGTTTTGACAAGTGATACTGGAATATTTTAAATCAAATTTCACCCATCATAACATTTTACCAGAAAATACTTCGGTGCACATCTCTCACAGATAGGTTTTAAAAAAATACAGTGAGATATCATCTCACACCTGTCAGAATGGCTAAAATCAACAACACAAGAAACAACAAATGTTGGCAAGGATGTAGAGAAAAGGAACACTTATGCCCTATTGGTGGGAATGCAAACTGGTGCGGCCACTCTGGAAAACAATATGGAGGTTCCTCAAAAAGTTAAAAATAGAACTATCCTATGATCCAGCAATGGCACTACAGTAGGATATTTACCCAAAGAATACAAAAAAAAAAAAAAAAAAAAAAACCTATTTCAAAGGGATACATGAACCCCTTATTTTATAGCAGCATTATTTACAATAGCCAAATTATGGAAGCAGCCAAATTATGGAAGATTTTAAAGTGTCTATTGATTGATGACTGGATAAAGGAGATGTGATATATATGCATATATGTGTATGTATATACATGTATGTGTGTCTGTATATATATATATACACACACACATATATGTGATGGAATATTATTCAGCCATAAAAAAGAATGAAATGTTGCTATTTGCAATGACATGGATGGAGCTAGGGAGCATAATGCCAAGCAAAATAGTCAGAGAAAGACAAACACCATATGATTTCACTCATATGTGGAATTTAAGAAACAAACAAATGAGCAAAGGGGAAAAATAGAGAGAGCGACAAATCAGACTCTTAATTACAGAGACTCTAGAAACAGACTCTTAATTATAGAGAACAAACTGATGGTTACCAGAGGGAAGGTGGCGGGGGGAGGGGAGGGGTGGGTTAAATAGGTGATGGGGATTAAGGAAGGTGCTGTTTGTGATGAGCACCGGGTGATGTATGGAAGTGTTGAGTCACTATACAGTACACCTGAAACTAATATAACACTGCATATTAACAAACTAGAATTAAAATAAAAACATAAAATTAAAAAACAATAAAATAAAATTTAAAAATACAACCACAATGCCATTATCACACATAGCAATGTTAATAATTATTTCTTAATATGATTTCCCTTATTTTCTCAAAAATGTATTTTAATAGTTACTGTTTTTTACAAATGGGGATACCTATGAGGATTTTGTGACAAACCAAAATTTTTTTATATATATTTTAGAGAGAGATCAAGAGAGAGAGAGAAAGAGAAGCTTAAGCACACTGCATGGAACCCAATGCAGTGCTCGAATCACACAATGCTAGGATCATGACCTGAGTGGAAATCAAGAATCAGACATTCAACCAACTAAGCCACCCAGGCACCCCTGTGAAAACCAAATTTTTAAGTCTATAATCGATTATTTCTCCCTCCACCAATTTTTATGACATTTATTGTTGAAGAAATTAGGTTCATTCTTCTGAACAATTTCCCATATTCTGACTTTGGTTAATTACTTCCTTGTGATGTCACTTGACTTATCTGTTCCTCTTTCCTTCACATGTTTTGCAAACTGGTATTTAAATGTAGATCTTGGTGTATAAATTTATTAAATATACACACTATTTTTATAAAAATAAGAGGTACTCACCCTACTTTTTGTAACTTACTTTTACATCTCACCTATCATGTATATAAAGGACAGATAACAACAGAGAAGAATACTATTGATACTTGTTAACCTTAATAATTTTGAAGAATAATAAAATAATTTAAAATATAAAAACTTTAAGAGAAAAAAACTAAGTGAAAGATTTCTTTTTCAAAAGTATAGAATGCAATTGAATGACATTAGACATAGAGAAAAATAAAAGGGAGAGAATGAAAATCAAAGAGTAATGTAGTTTATATGGAAAAAAAAGGAAATCTAAGGACGGAAAAAGGAAACATTGAAACTAGAAAGTGTTATAGACATGAGAGCCCTGTGGTAGGATTGTTCTTCTAAAGCCTTTCACAGTTATTTCTCACATATTTAAATCCATAGTTTTGTGAATTAAATTAAACTTGTGGTAGAACTACAGAAGGAAGGTACGTGAACTCCAGCTCTCCAGCTGTTCAGTTTCTCTAAGCTATCCTGGTTTCTGACATTTTTATGATGAGATATTCCAATCTTTCCTGAGATTATCACAGATGCCTGAGTAACATTTCAAAAAAAAAATTGTTTTATTCTCCCTTCATGATGAATGAAGTTGTATATCCTTTGCTTTCCTGTCTCTGAAACTTTTCTACCATAGATTAATCTCGGTAAAAGGGATTTACAACTCAGATTTATAAATGTTCATTGGGGGGCAAGACAGTGGTTGTGTTCTAATGGTTTAGAGAGAGGCTCTTCTGTCAAAAAGAACTCAAAGTAACAGATCCACTATAAATCTAATTTATTTCCTAATGTCTATCACTTAGCATGTCTGATGCCAATATGTCATTGTGGCCTTTTCCCCTAGGGCTGCCCTCATTGTCACTCATTTCCTTGCCATTGGATGTTTTGGCCTTGTCTGCCATGTAGACTATTAAGCTACGTCATGAGGAAATCACCCTCACTTATATGTCACCATTCAGCATTCAAGGACTGGAGTGAGTTGACATAGACGTGGCTGCTACAGCCTTTTTCTTTAATTTGAGAGTTGCATAGGACTGCCTTGGGAAAGGTTTGCTGACATCCTTACTGTAAAATAGGAAGCAAAAGATATACCACTCCATTAATCTCACTCCAACCCCCACTGAGCAGTCTCTTACTCTGGGAGGAAACAGGAGTTCATTGGAAGGCACATTTGGTAACACTGGAGTCACTGTGGAGATCCTACTAGAATCTCTTCTTATTCTATTGCCTTAGTTGACATATTCTCTACTTAGTTGACATATTTTCTTCCTTCTTGTTATTTCCAGTCTTACACTAGAACCAAAGATTCTTAACTAAGATAGCATTCAAAAGAAGGGGGGCGCCTGGGTGGCTCAGTCGGTTGAGCTTCCAACTTTGGCTCAGGTCTTGATCTGGCAGTTCGTGAGTTCCACCCCCGCCTCCGGCTCTGTGCTGACAGCTCAGAGCCTGGAGCTTGCTTCAGATTCTGTGTCTCACTCTCTCTCTGCTCCTCCCTTGCTCACGCTCTGTCTCTCTCTCAAAAATAAATAAAGGTTAAAAAGAATTAAAAGACAAAACGAAACGAAACACTTTTGCAATAATCCATTACATCCAGAAATAGGTGTCAGTGTTATATATCATCTTCCCTGACGTCGTCCGGGTTATCAGTTGGAGGTCTTTGGTTGAAAACATTAGAAAATGCCTCTGGTAAAAATAAATAAAGGTATTTAAAAGGATATTGCTTAGCTTACGCAATAGAAGGAAAAACAGGATAACCAAGCCTCAGAAAAAAATAGAACTACAACAGCTTTCGGCATCTCAGTTGGAAACTGAGGTTTTTTTGAGTGCCAGTAACTCAACTTCAAGAATGCCATGGTATTCTATTCAAGATTCAGATTCCCAGGAGAAACAGAATCTTGCTTTATTTACTCCTGTTAGTTCAGAAGGGGTGGGCCACTGTGGTTTACACAGCAGTGTGCTATTCCAAAAAGGAAGAGGAAGGGCTACTGAGAAGACGGTACCCTACTCATTTGCATCCATGACTTGGGAATCTGTAGAGAAAGAAATTGAGGACGATGGGGCAAAGTTATTAGCTATAGGTACTGTTTATGGATTCCAACTTTAGAAACAGCTTAAGTGTGAGAGATGTTAAGACGTGAAAGTGAGAATATGTACATTACACGTGACTCTTGTCATAGTAAATATAGAGAGACACGATAATCAAAGTACCAGAAGGGGCCAATATTTCATGTATATCACATAAAAACCCACTGGAGAAGATTCCAACAAAAAGTTTCTTAAAAAATGAATGAAGAAAACTCTTGTATAATCCTTTGAAAATGGTACTTCAAGAAATTAATGCATGAAAATAAATGAAGTAAACCAGAGAGATGAAATATGAAGCATAAAATGTTTCATTAAAAGCCAGATCAATAAAACTAGGTTAGAAATTTAATTAAATTTAATGAAGTAGAAGAGAATTCTTAGATCATTTGTTGCTGAGAGAGGACAGCCTCATTTGTTTTTTTCAACTTTAATATCTTTCTCTACCCCAAATTTGACATTATTATTTAACATTGTTCAGATCAATGTAAGAAGACATGTGTATTAGTTTCCTATTGCTTCAGTAACAAATGATCACAAACTTAGTAGCATAAAGCATATAAATGTATTATCTTACAGTTCCATAGATCAGAGGCCTGACGGATCTTTCTGTGTGAAATCAAGGTGTTGTGAAGGCTGCAGTCCTTTCTGGAGGCTCCAGGGCAGAAAGCTTTTCCAGCTTTTAGAGGCCACCCTCACACTTAGACTCAGGGCTCCCTTCCTCCTTCTCCACAAACAGCAATGGCTGGTGGAATCCTTTGAATGACTCATCTCTTTGACCTACTGTCACCACATCCTTCTCAGACTGAAGCTGAGAAAGATTTTTTTTTTTTTTTCCTTTAAGGACTCATGATTAGATTGGGGCCATCAGGATAATTTCCTTATTTTAAGGTCAGCTGATTAGGAACCTTAATTCCATCTGTAACCTTAATCTCCTTTTGCCACGTACATAACATATTCACAGGTTCCAGTGATTAGGACATAGACATCTTTGGAAGGCCATTATTCTGCTCACCACAACATGACATAGGAATAGAAAATAGAATTTTTTAAGAAGCTGGGATATAATTATTAATCTTTTTAGATAATAACATGATCAGCTAGAAAGCTTAAGAAAATTTGTAAATTCTAATGAAATTAATAGCTGAATAAAATGGTCAAACACGAATTTAATACAAATGTGAAAATATATATAAATTTAAACACTGAATAATGTTGATACTTTGGCCGAGTAGGAGCATGAGGAGTATGACCATATATTTTTTGTACTTTCCAACTTCTATCATGTACATTATCTTTATTAGAGAAAAAGAATAAATTTTGTATTTAAAATAGCAAAGGGCACCTGGGTGGCTCAGTCTGTTAAGCATCCAACTTGGACTCAGGTCATGATCTCATGGGTTCTGTGCTGACACTCAGAGCCTGGAACCTGTTTCAGATTCTGTGTCTCCCTCTCTCACTCTGAAGCAGGCTCCGGAGACAGCTCAGAGCTCCTGCTGACAGCTCAGAGCTTGATGCTGGGCTCGAACTTACCATCTGCAAGATCATGACCTGAGCCTAAGTCAGAGGCTTAACTGACGGAGCCACCCAGACACCCCTAAAAAAATTCTTTTTTGATATTTATTTATTTTTGAGGGGTGGGGGAGGGGCACAGAAAGAGGGAGACACAGAATCTGCAGCAGGCTCCAGGCTCTGAGTTGTCAGCAGGGAGCCTGATGCGGGACTTGAACTACTCATAGACTGCAATATCATGACCTGAGCCGAGGTCCAACACTTAAACGACTGAGGTACCCAGGTGTTCCCCAATTTTTTAAAAAATAAAATAAAATAGTAAAATATTGTATACATATCTTTAAAAATGGAAATTTGCTGAGAAACAAAATAATATTTGGAAAAGAGAAGTCCTGAGACTGTTCAATAATTCAAGAATTCAATTATCTCAGAATTAATTTAGAAGTTTAATGTCATTTTTGATCGTTACAATGGGGAACATTTCTAACATAATTTTCTTTTGGAATTCAACCAAGTTTTAACAAAATGTATTTGTTAGAATGGGAGGGAGGGACAGGTTTTTCCATCAGATATAAAATGTATTCTGAATTTACAGTGTATAATGCTGAGGCAGAAATTATGGAACATGATAGATACATCAGAAATAGGCCATACACAGAACACACATCTGAATCAAATATATACAACATGGGACCTATTTGAAGAGTAAAGGCAAATAAATGTTTATTTTGGGTGCTTCCTAAGCTCCTAAGCTTTCCACAGAAGAGAAACCTCAGAGTTAACTTGCTAAAAAATTAAATCAAACACTAGATGGAAATTTATTTCCTCTTAACCAAACTGTCAAGTCTTTTAGAAAAGTTATGTCTCTATTATGGAAAATTTTTATTACTTATTATTGAAAGTTGTCAGTTTTGGATGAAGTCACGAAGCCTCAGATACTTATTTGATTATGTCTCAAAGGGTTTTGATTGTTTTAAAAGACATTTTTTTCTGACAATTTATATGCCATCCCCCCAAAAAAATTCTAGGGGGAGAGGATGGCACTGTCTTTGGAAAGGCTTAGATTCCTGCTGAAGGATTCTGAGGAAGCTTGAAGGGAAGGAAGACCTTGGAGTCTCCCTTAGATGCTGTTTCTGAAGCAGGATTAGGAGAAGGAGGAATTAACTAGGGCTTGGGTGCTGTCATGATGCAAGGGCGTTTAGCAATTGGGTGTCCCCAGTAATAGTGGGTGGGGATAGCAAAGCAAGTCCGAGAGCCTCATTGGTAACAAAGCAGCGGTCACAGAAAGAAGAGATCATGATAGCAGTTTATAGGGACTGTTTGACCTTGGAAAAAAGTTTCCTGTTCTTTGCAGGAAGCAGGGCTTCATCTGTGTCCTCCCAGCTTGATTAACAGCAAGAATACTTTTTTTTTTTTTTTCCAATCTAAGCCAATTTTCAGTTTTTCTGTTCCAGACAGATTTTACTCTTTCACGTCTACAGACCCTATTGGAATTTAATTCTCCTGTTTGTTATATAGCTCTTAAAAATAGCTATATAACTGTTGATATCCAACTTTATTTTGACAATCCAACAGAAAACTAGTGTGAATTTATGTGGCTGTTATCCAAAATTATGCTATTGAAGATGTGGATTAATGACAAGAATATTCAGTGTAAGAATGTTATCAATTTTGGTGTTGAGTTTCAATGTAAAGGATATGAGTTTCAGTATGAAGAGAATATGAAAACATTGGAGGTGAATTCCAAGAGCTGATCAGATTATGCAGCGAGGGTATTTGCATTAGTTGGAGCTGGGCCATGGGGGAGTGGGCGAGAAAGAACCCCTAAAAGGGTGAAGAACTAAATATTTAATATCATGTTCTTTCACTACCTCATTTCCACAGCTCGTTGTTGGAGCAGCACTGATCTTTCTGTCACCACTGTCACAATGCTTCCTTGGCCTTAAGAACCTTTGGAAAGGGGGCACTCCTTGTAAGTAACAGACTCAGAGGAAGCAATTAACTCTCTACTTTTGTCCCACTGTCCTCTCTCTCATCCTTCCACTCTGGCCTCCCCTTCTCAGCCCTCTGCCCCTCCCTCTGCCCTGCTCTAAGCTACATTCCCACATACTCTCCCCCATCCCCCTTCCCTCGGGGGAAAGAGTGGGAAGTAAATACATGCAAAGAAATATCAAGGGTGATTTGGCTACGTAAGAGAGAAATGGTTAGATCTGTGGACGAGCATCCATAAGCAGCTGCTGACATTAGAACTAGGGCCATGCAGAACTGCATGTTTCAAGTGTCAGCATAGCTGTTAGATAAAGTCCACATAAAACTCCTAGGGAAGGAAACACATTTGCCTAAGAGGAGAGTAGGGAGAATGAAGAAACAATCTCTAAGTATGTCTAAACCAAAACTAAAGGGCAGAGAATTGGACAGGGAGGAGTGGGCTCATGATATTGGCAAAGAATCTTTAGTAAATGTAAAGGGAAAGCACTAGAATTACCCTCTGGGAAATACAGGCTGTCTAGGATATCAGCATTTTGAAAGCATAATTTGGTAGACAAATGGTCTTAGAATGTGAACTACACAATAGAACATAGAATGGAAAAGGCAGTGGAGGGAAAGCAAGGACAATTTGAACGTACATCTTTGTAATGTTTTCCTGTTTAGTGTTTGGGGAGGTTCTGTTGGTTTGATGGTGAGAAGAAAATCATGAAAGTTGAACTGATCCATGATGAAAGATGCTCAAAGACCTTAAGTATATCTTTGTTAGACATTATTAAAACCTCTGTGATTTCTGGTAGTGACTGAAAGGAAAATCCATATACTTCTTATTGTGAAATAAACATTTTCCAATATATATATTTTTTCTGTTGTGGGGGGAGGGGAAGGAAAAGAGTAGGATTGACTAACTGAATGGTAAAAATACTTGACTAAGCACCTGTTGTAGTGTGAATTTAGGAAATTTGCTTTTTCAAGTTTGCATGAACAGGGTTGGAAAATGAGATTAGAGAATTAAGAATGTTGTTAGCTAATTTGTGACTTACATGTGTATAGATTATATATGGAATCCAAGAAAAAAGTAAATCTGAAACATTCTGGTTTAATTTACCTATCTTCAAGATATTTCTCTTTAACATCAAAGGACTGTAATTAAATTCAATAGGTTGTAAAGAAGAGTATTAAGACTTATAAGGAAAAAAAAATTTAATTATAAAAGAAAAAAATTTTAAATACTTGAAATAGTCATTGAAATAGTCATGAAGAAATATTACTTAATTGTCATATGGTACAAATGTCTACTCTAAGCAGAGAGAAGGAAAAAAACTTAGCTAAACTTTTGACATAGATGAGAAAACATTTTTTAGATATTTAAAAGTTAAATGCAAACAACCTGATATTTGAAAAAGTGGTTGACAAGAGTTAGTCTGTAGGAGATTAGGCATATAAGATTGCTGCTACTGAATTATATTTGACTCATGAAAATGGTAATTTCATGTGATTCAAATGAGAGGGTGATTTACAAGTATTTATTGAGTGCATATAGAATAATGTGCAATTTTACCTTTAAGGAGGAAAGTTTTCATTGATCTTTATAAACACTCATCCAAAGTTAATCATAAAAGTAAAATCATATAGTATTGAGTAATTTCATAAATGTTGGGGGCAAACAGAATAGAGGAGGGACCATGATAGGAATTAATGGAACACAATTTTTCCTGGTGGCTTTGGAACACATTTTCCCTTGTGTATTATTTTCTTGTTTGTGATGAAAGCCTTAGATATTTATAAAACATTTTACAATCTTCCTGGTCTGTTATGAGGTCGATTTCTTTAGCAGTAAGTAATTTCTGATACAGAATTTTAATACTATTGATCACTTGGAAAACCCGTTTTTGAAAAATTATTCTGTGAATAAAGTTATTCTGTGTATAAATATCTGAAATGAGCAGTAGCTCAAGGGAAGTTTGAGATCTTTTTCTCCAAAGCAGCCAAACAGCTATTCAGCAGCACGTCCCAGGGGCAACGCCAAGGAGCTAAAATTTCCCTGGAGACTGTAATAAGGATAAAGACTGAGTTTTTATTTTGGCTTAAGAAGCGACAAAAGTTCCTTCTGGAGTTTTGAGAATTCAATTTAAATTAAATGTCAGCCATTTCTTCCCTAAACAATGCTTAGGTTGCTAAGGGGAGAACAGGTACATTTCAGCAGGAGAAATATTTTGTCTTATTGTAAATAAGGCAAAATTAAAAAAGAGTTTCTCCTGCCCTCAAATTTTCATTGTCATCACAAATACTCAGGATGTCTTTCTTTTCTTTTCCTATAAAGCAATTTATTATTTTTGTTTTCATTGGGTTCGTATCATTAAATGTACTGCAATGAGCCTTTTTTTTCCTCATTTTTACTTTTTAAATTCCATTGAGTCTCAAAAGTTGGCAAAAAATAGAACAACATGGCCAAATTCATCATTCATAAATAATCACAGTGATACAAATCACATTTTTGGTTTGAATTGTACTTAGGAGTTTTTCCAGCACTTAGCCATATGATTGTCTCATTTCCCAAAAACCTTTGAGGTACATATGGCACTTGATCCCCCCTCCCTTTGACCTGTGAGGAAATGGAGGCACATACCGGTTAGTGATGTGCTCAAAATAAAGAGCAATGTTAGGAGTAGCTTCCTGGTGCCAAATCCCCAATTCTGAACCATAGGCTACCTCATGAGGTTCCTATGCCAGGGCCTCTGGGGCAGGGGTTTATCTAGAGATTCTGGGCCCTTGATTAATAAACCTGAAAAGGACATCTTTACCCTGAAAAGTTCAGGGGCCATGTGCATGACAGAGTGAGAAGACCCTATAACTGAGGTGTGCCTCATCCTGCTCTTCTCCTCACAGCCTTCTTGCAGACCTGAGAAACACAAGTCATTGATCTTCAATCAACTAAAAGATTGATTTTGAGCGAAAGGTACTTCCTCCAGGCTGACAAGATTTAGCTGAAATGAGGAATATAAATACAGTATCTAGTAGCTGAGTAAATACCCTTGGTTGAATTATGTCTTCCAATTCTGTGACTTTCCAATTTTTCTCTTGGGAGCCCTCCAACATCGAGGCCTCCAAACACTTCTAGGGCTAAACCTTTAGCTAAACCTATGCCCTGAGGCTGTTTTTTGTTTGTTTCGCTTTTGTGTTTTGGGGGGAAAAGAAGGGACATTTTTGAATTAATGTATGATCTAAAGTAGCAATTCTCAATCTTGATATTTTTTTTAAAAAAAATTTTTTTTTCAACGTTTATTTATTTTTGGGACAGAGAGAGACAGAGCATGAACGGGGGAGGGGCAGAGAGAGAGGGAGACACAGAATCGGAAACAGGCTCCAGGCTCTGAGCCATCAGCCCAGAGCCTGACGCGGGGCTCGAACTCACGGACCGCGAGATCGTGACCTGGCTGAAGTCGGACGCTTAACCGACTGCGCCACCCAGGCGCCCCTCAATCTTGATATTTAAAAATAAACTCATACTCGGTCCCACCCCAGAGATTCTGATTGAATTAAGGCCCAAGCAACAATATTTTTTTTAAGCTCTCAAAAGATTCCAATGTGTAGCTAGAGCTGAGAATCACTGTTCCCAGGCAATCATCATAGACATATTTTAGAGAAGGTCTAAAGAAAAGATCAGAGGGCAATGCAATACTATATGCTTTTAAAACATTAAAAGAATATATATTAAGAGAACATACATACTGAGGAAATGCCAATTATGAAAAGGGATTCAGGATTGTGATAGGACTATTAATGCATGGATCTTAAACTGGGTGTACTCGACTCTCCTGTTCAGCAAAGTTGAAAGGAAACAAACTTTACAAACTGTGCTCTGATAGAAGGGAGATCTGATCCAGTCAAGGCAGATAAGTGACACAAGAGAAACTTTGAAAAGGCAGAAGTAGGAGAGAAAGATCTAGAGGAAAGGTGATGTTCAGTTTTAAAAATCTGAGTTGGGCCAAAAATATTATGAACCAAGAAGTTGGAGATGAAATGGAACCAGTGGTGAGAAGTTCGTAGCTCAAGGTAAAGATGTTGCTCTGGTTATGGCACTGTATTTCCTAATGTTTCAAGGTATATTTCTCGGGAGATGAAATATAGGCTCCTATTTCTTCCCTTTCTTAGAAAAGGAAAAGCAAAAGCTATTATTAATTTAATTGCTTTTTCCTAGATAGCTTGCAATGCTTGGCAGCAGGGCATAGTAGGAATAATAAATAAGCACTTGGGACTCAGTCAGTCCTAGAATCACACCCTGACTCAGGCCATTTGTTGTAGTGAGAAAGGACCCTGAAATATTAAACTGTGTGCATCTCTTTCTTGTCTACACCTCTGGGGAATTTTAACTGCCTTACAGGATGTAGGTTGAACAGAGAGGTAAAGAGGAAACACAGCTAATTTAAAAACATCTTTTACTTTCAACCTAGACTTTTGAGAATAAAAAGAGAAGGCTGTCAGGGGAGCAGAGGGCAGGATATCGGCCATAACCATTTGCCTCTTCCCTGAGAGGTAGGACAAGAAGATGGCCAGCCTTGAGGAGGAGAACTGGTGAAGGAAAAGAGTGGTGGTCTCCTCACAGGAGTTTTGGGGAGAAGTCTGGCGGGCAAACTGGTATACCTGTCATGAGAAAGAGAGGCTGTAAAGAGCATTTAAAAAGATTTGCTTGGACCTTCCTGCAGAGATTCTGGTGAGAAATGAGACTGAACGTGTATACATACATTCTGAAAGTCTCCCACATGGTTTTCCATACAGCCAGCGTCCTGTAGAGCATGTTGCCTGGTTGACAGTAGGCACTCAATATCTGCTGGCCTCTCGTTTTCCACATTTTCATTATTTCCACCATTAACCTCCACGCCTTATCAAGTCTAGTCCCTATTACTGCACAAATGTTTTGGTTTCTAAAACTTTAGTTTCACAGAATGAAATTATTGCTTTTACTTTGTCATTACCATGACTGAAAGCCACTGATAAGTTTACTCTCACTTTTGGAATGAAGCCTCATATCTCTAGAGTTTAATATTTTCTTTTTTTATATATTTATTTATTTATACATTGATCGATTGATTGATTGGGGTGGGGAGGGGCAAAGAGAATCCCAAGCAGGCTCCCAACACAGAGCTCGAACTCACAAACCATGAGATCATGACCTGAATTGAAATCAAGAGTCACACACTTAACTAACGGAGCCACCCAGGTGCCCCTAGAGTTTAATGTTTTCAATAAAGTCATACCAACGTGCCCATGCTACCATAACAAACCCTTCAAATTCTCTGCTCTAAGTAAATTCAGCAACATAAAATTCACCATAAAAGATGATGTCTTTGTTTATCCAATTAATAGGTTTCATTGTTTTTAAACTCTTTTGTGCCAGTTGCTTTACTGATGTAACCTCATTAATCCCCCAAGCACCCATAATAGGATAGAAATGTTCTTTTAGTAATTTCAGTTTTGCAGATTTTTAAAAGAAATAGATGTCTCTTGGAACTTTTGGAGCCTCATTCCTCAAAGTGTGGTCTGGGCCAGTAACATGAGTATCACCCCTAGAATTGCAGAATTTTGGGGTCTGCCCAAGACCTACTGGATCTGAAAATTAGAAAGGGCAGTTTAACAATATCCTCGGTGGGTCAGTTACACGTTATAGGTTAAGAGTATTGCAAGTAGGGATGCCTGGGGGCTCAGTTGGTTAAGCATCCGACTTCGGCTCAGGTCATGATCTCTCAGACTGGTTTGTGAGTTCAAGCCCCGCATTTAGGCTCTCCGCTGTCAGCTCAGAGGCCACTTCAGATCCTCTGTCCCCCTCCCTCTCTTTCTGCCCCTCCCCACTCGTGTTCTCTCTCTCTCTGTCTCTCTCTCTCTCTCTCCCCCCTTCTCTCACTCTCAAAAATAAACAAAAAAATCACTTTAAAAGCACGGCAAATTTAAGTGCTCAGTTAGTTTAGCAAACACTCTACACTCAGCAGTCTGTTGATTGAAGACAAGTAGTATTCATGCTAGGAATAAGGGACTCATGGTCCCACTATGATATAGAAATAAAAGTATTTATAATGTATATTTACTTTACTATGAAGGAAAAACTAGTATTTTTTGTTTATTGTATCATCCCATTAGACCCCACCACCACCAACAAAACCACTAGTTAATTCATTGACCTATGTCTGGACAAACAACTTAAAGATCCATTAAATGAAGTCTGAGGAGTTTCCAGATGAAGGATCACTACACTTGATTAGTTTTACAACCACTGTATTAAGGACAGTCATTAAAAACTGTCATTATAACCTATTAAAGAAAATGTAAGTGGAAAGCTTCATAGCAACCAAACCTTATCCTTATTTGGAAACTGTACTGAAAAACAAATTTGATCCGTGAATTTTGCTCTTTCATTCACTCATCAAACAGTAATATCAATCTCACAATGAAAATGCTTAACACAACTTTTAATCGGACGTTGAGACACATACGTGTTTGATAATAGTAAAGGTTATTTTTGCACTCATTGAGGTCTATAGCATTTTAAAAAATACAGTGAAAACAAAAATCTTTGATTCTTTTTTTTGAGGGGGAGGAGAGATAGAGCATAAGTGCGAAGGGGTAGAGAGAGAGAGGAAGACACAGAATCTAAAGCAGTTTCCAGGCTCTGAGCTGTCAGCATAGAGCCTGAAACAGGGCTCGAACCCACAACCTTGAGATCATGACCTGAGACGAAGTTGGATGCTCAACTGACTGAGCCTCCCAGGCACTCCCAAAATCTTTGATTCTAAAGATTAATTCCAAGCCGTAGTCCTTTCATATCCTTTTTTAAGAGATCCAAAGAAAAGACGTCATTTCTGAGTTTGACTACAAATTTAACCAAATTCACTAAAATAAATAACCATACACATTACTATTAAAATAATAATTATTATATCATTTAGTTTAATCACCTGTTATGGATATTTGTGTGCCTCCCCCCTCCCAGATTCATATGGTAAAGCCCTAACTCATAAGGAAGTAATTAAGATAATGAGGCCATAAAATGGAGGCCTTTGTATGATAAAATTAGTGTTTTTTGTTTTTTGTTTTTTGTTTTTTTTTTAATTTTTTTTTCAACGTTTTTTTATTTATTTTCGGGACAGAGAGAGACAGAGCATTAACGGGGGAGGGGCAGAGAGAGAGGGAGACACAGAATCGGAAACAGGCTCCAGGCTCTGAGCCATCAGCCCAGAGCCCGACGCGGGGCTCGAACTCATGGACCGCGAGATCGTGACCTGGCTGAAGTCGGACGCTTAACCGACTGCGCCACCCAGGCGCCCCTAAAATTAGTGTTTTTATAAGAAGAGACCCCAGAGAGCTCATTCCCTCTCTCTGCCATGTGAGGACACAGTGAGAAGGGGCCACCTGCAAACCAGGAAGACAGTTTCCCCAGGACACTGATCCTCTTGGACCTAGATCCTGGACTTTGGGCCAGTGAGAAAATAATTTTTTATTTGGACAGTGAGGAAATAATTTTCTGTTGTGTAAGCTGATCACTCTATGGTATTTTGTTAGGGCAGCTCAAGCAGCCCAGTGACCAATTTTCTCTTCTTCTAACATCCTGCAGAGAATGGAGTAACTATGGGTAATTTCATTGACAGGGAGCTCTACACTTTAGCAAATATGTGAACCCAAAGTTCCCTTCAAAACACTGAAGAAGTTTCCCAGAGTCCTTGCAAGTGACCAGGTATTTTATAGGGACCTATTTCAGAGTCCCACTTACCAAGAATACAATTTTTAACAAGTTTGCTTATCTGGTTTCATCTTGCATGGATGACTAAAAACTGAAAGAATGGAAAATACTCTGAGCTGCGACCTCATCAAAGTAAAAAGCTTCTGTACAGTTAAGGAAACAATCAGCAAAACTAAAAGGCAATTGATGGAATGGGAGAAGATATTTGCAAACGACATATCAGATAAAAGGTTAGTATCCAAAATCTATAAAGAATTTATCAATGTATTTTCCTCTCAGGACTGCCTTTGCTGCATCCCAAAGCATTTGGATTGTTGTATTTTCATTTTTGTTTGTTTCCATATATTTTTTAATTTCTTCTCTAATTGCCTGGTTGACCCATTCATTCTTTTGTAGGGTGTTCTTTAACCTCCATGCTTTTGGAGGTTTTCCAGACTTTTTCCTGTGGTTGATTTCAAGCTTCATAGCATTGTGGTCTGAAAGTATGCATGGTATGATCCCAATTCTTGTATACTTATGAAAGGCTGTTTTGTGACCCAGTATGTGATCTATCTTGGAGAATGTTCCATGTACACTCGAGAAAAAAGTATATTCTGTTGCTTTGGGATGCAGAGTTCTAAATATATCTGTCAAGTCCATCTGACCCAATGTATAATTCAGGGCCCTTGGTTTTTTTATTGACCATGTGTCTAGATGATCTATCCATTTCTGTAAGTGGAGTGTTAAAGTCCCCTGCAATTACTACATTCTTATCAATAAGGTTGCTTACGTTTGTGAGTAATTGTTTTATATATTTGGGGGCTCCTGTATTTGGCGCATAGACATTTATAATTGTTAGCTCTTCCTGATGGATAGACCCTGTGATTATTATATAATGCCCTTCCTCATCTCTAGTTACAGCCTTTAATTTAAAGTCTAGTTTGTCTGATATAAGTATGGCTACTCCAGCTTTCTTTTGACTTCCAATAGCATGATAAATAGTTCTCCATCCCCTCACTTTCAATCTGAAGGTGTCCTCAGGTCTAAAATGAGTCTCTTGTAGACAGCAAATAGATGGGTCTTGTTTTCTTTATCCATTCTGATACCCTATGTCTTTTGGTTGGCACATTTAGTCCATTTACATTCAGTGTTATTATAGAAAGATATGGGTTTAGAGTCATTGTGATGTCCATAGGTTTCATGCTTGTAGTGATGTCTCTGGTACTTTGTCTCACAGGATCCCCCTTAGGATCTCTTGTAGGGGTGGTTTAGTGGTGACGAATTCCTTCAGTTTTTGTTTGTTGGGGAAGACCTTTATCTTTCCTTCTATTCTAAATGACAGACTTTCTGGATAAAGGATTCTTGGCTGCATATTTTTTTCTGTTCATCACATTGAAGATTTCCTGCCATTCCTTTCTGGCCTGCCAAGTTTCAGTAGAGAGATCTGTCACGAGTCTTATCGGTCTCCCTTTATATGTTAGAGCACGTTTCTCCCTAGCTGCTTTTAGAATTTTCTCTTTATCCTTGTATTTTGCCAGTTTCACTATGATATGTCGTGCAGAAGATCGATTCAAGTTATGTCTGAAGGGAGTTCTCTGTGCCTCTTGGATTTCAATGCCTTTTTCCTTCCCCAGTTCAGGGAAGTTCTCAGCTATTATTTCTTCAAGTACCCCTTCAGCACCTTTCCCTCTCTCTTCCTCCTCTGGGATACCAATTACGTGTAGATTATTTCTCTTTAGTGCATCACTTAGTTCTCTAATTTCCCTTCATACTCCTGGATTTTTTTAGCTCTCTTTTTCTCAGCTTCCTCTTTTTCCCTAATTTTATCTTCTAGCTCCCCTATTCTCTCCTCTGCCTCTTCAATCTGAGCTGAGGTTGTCTCCATTTTACTTTGCAGCTCATTTATAGCATTTTTTAGCTCCTCCTGGCTGTTCCTTAGTCCCTTGATTTCTGTAGCAATAGATTCTCTGCTGTCCTCTATACTGTTTTCAAGCCCAGCGATTAATTTTGTGACTATTATTCTAAATTCACTTTCTGTTATATTGTTTAAATCCTTTTTGATCAGTTCATTAGCTGTCATTATTTCCTGGAGATTCTTTTGAGGGGAATTCTTCCGTTTCATCATTTTTGATAGTCCCTGGAGTGGTGCGGAACTGCGGGGTACTTCCCCTGTGCTGTCTTGAATAACTTGTGTTGGTGGGCGGGGCCGCAGTCAGACCTGATATCTGCCCCCAGCCCACCGCTGGGACCACAGTCAGACTGGTGTGTACCTTCTCTTCCTCTCTCCTAGGGGCGGGATTCACTGTGGAGTGGCGTGACCCATCTGGGCTACTTGCACACTGCCAGGCTTGTGGTGCTGGGGATGTGGCTATTAGCTGGGGTGGATCGGCAAGGTGCACGGGGGCGGAAGGGGCAGGCTCAGCTCGTTTATCCTTTGGTGATCCACTTCGGGAGGGACCCTGCGGCACCGGGAGGGAGTCAGACCTGCCACCCCCGGAGGGATGGATCTGCAGAAGCACAGCAGGTGTTTGCGCGGTGCAAGCAAGTTCCCTGACAGGAACTGGTTTTCTTTGGGATTTTGGCTGGGGGATGGGCGAGGGGGATGGCGCTGGGGAGTGCCTTTGTTCCCCACCAAGCTGAGCTCTATCCTCCGGGGCTCAACAACTCTCTCTCCTGTTTCCTCCAGCCCTCCTGCTCTCCGAGCAGAGCTGTTAACTTATAACCTTCCAGATGTTAAGTCCCGCTTGCTGTCAGAACACATTCTGTCTGGCCCCTCCGCTTTTGCAAGCCAGACTCAGGGGCTCTGCTTTGCTGGCGGGCTGCACCTCCGCCCTGGCTCCCTTCTGCTAGTCCGTGTAGCGCGCACTGCCTCGCCACCCTTCCTACCCTCTTCCGTGGGCCTCTTGTCTGTGCTTGGCTCCAGAGAATCTATTCTGCTAGTCTTCTGGTGGTTTTCTGGGTTATTTAGGCAGGTGTAGGTGGAATCTAAGTGATCAGCAGTACGCGGTGAGCCCAGCGTCCTCCTACGCCATCATCTTTCTTTAATCTCCTATAAAGAATTTATCAAACTCAACATCCAAAAAACAAATAATCCAGAAGAAATGGGCAAAAAACGTGAATAGACACTTTTCCAAAGAAGACATCTAGATGGCCAACCGACACACGAAGAAATGCGCAACATCACTAATCATCAGGGAAATACAAATCAAAACCACAATGAGATACCACCTCACACCTGTCATAATGGCTAACATGAACAACTCTGGCAACAACAGATGTTGGTGAGGATGCAGACAAAGAGGATCTCTTTTGCATTGTTGGTGGGAATGCAAACTGGTGCAGCCACTCTGGAAACAGTATGGAAGTTCCTCAAAAAATTAAAAATAGAACTACCCTACAACCCAGCAATTGAACTACTAGGTATTTATCCAAAGGATACAGGTATGCTGTTTTGAAGGGGCACATGCACCCCAATGTTTATAGCAGCATTATCAACAATAGCCAAAGTATGGAAGGAGCCCAAATGTCCATCAATGGATGAATGGATAAAGAAGATGTGGTATATATATGTGTATATATATATATATACACACACATACACACACACACACACACACACACACACACACACACACACACACAATGGAGTATTACTCGGCAATCAAAAAGAATGAAATCTTGCCATTTCCAACTACATGGATGGAACTGGAGGGTATTATGCTAGTGAAATTAGTCAGTCAGAGGAAGACTAATATCATATGACTTCACTCATATGAGGACTTTAAGACACAGAACAGATGAACACAAGGGAAGGGAAGCAAAAATAATATAAAAACAGGGAGGGGGACAAAACATAAGAAACTCTTAAATATGGAGAACAAACAGAGGGTTACTGGAGCGGTTGTGGGAGGGGTGGTGGGCTAAACGGGTAAGGAATCTACTCCTGAAATCATTGTTGTACTATATACTAACTAATTGGGATGTAAATTGAAAAATAAAATAAAATAAAGTAGAAAAAGGAAAAGAAAAAAATTAATAAAAATAAAAAAAAATACTACAAGCTTGGTGAGTTTGTATACAGTTGGCACCGTAGAAACTGGCACACTTCTGTTCAGGAGGAAGAGACACAAAGTCTAAAACATAGTCCTAGTACTTTAGTTCAATAATAGATGTTCATCAAAAGCCATCAAGACTATATGAACATACATAGATTACCTTTGGTTGTAGAGACAAAAATATCTTCTGTAATGATCGTATCTCACATTACGAAAACTCCATAAGGATGGGGACCATGTTTTCTGTTGTACCACGAGGTTAGCCTAGTGCCTGGCGAACACAGTAGGCTTATATGGAATTTACACTTACAGAACGAATAACAAAATAAACACAGTGATGCACCTTGGAGCTATAAGCCTTAGTTACCTGAAAAATTTGCTTATGTATGATGCAAATCTCAGTTCCTGAAGTTTAATTGTATTTCTAAAAGGAGTAGTTCATTTTGGAATGCCAACCCTAGAATTATTTACAAGGTTTATATGCTTTGTATATTCTTTATTGAGTGCACACAGTAGAAATGTACACAATATAAAAAACCTCTAGGGTGTTCCTTCCTTAAAGTTCACTAGCTATCCAATGCTTTCTCTAGTGACAAATACAATTCCTTGTCTCTTTTTGTTTCTTTCCTAACTACTATTAAATGCAAACAAATTTAATTTTATTTAATTCAGTAGTGTTTAGGGGATGTTGTCTTGAAAAAGCAGGTGTTCTTTCTTTTTTTAATAAGGTAAACTTGTTGTAATTAGAATAATTTGCATCCTACAGATGAGATGCTGTCCAGAATTCAATGATCCAGAAGTGTTCTTTGAACATCAAAGTAAAAATGGGTATTGTTGTTCTTTATTACTCCCTGATGAAATTGGACTTGGCAGGAGCAGAGCCTGGAATAATGCCAAGTTTATTCCCAGAGTTTGCAATCAGAGAGCAGAGTGTACTAGAAACCAGAGAGGCAGTATTGTGTGTAATTATTGGGCCAGTGTTGGGCATTTACTAGGGACTGAAGAGGAGAAAGGGTATGAACATTTATTGATCAGTAATAATCAATACAATGTGGTGAAAGGATTCCTGGACCTGCTTCATGACACCTGAAATAGTTCCCTTTTTTACTCAAGATGTTTTACCTTGGAAAATTGCTTTCACTTCTCTGGGAAATGTGTCCTTATTAATAAAATGAAATTTCAGGGGTGCCTGAGTGGCTCAGTAGGTTAGGTGTCTGACTCTTGATTCTGCTCAGGTCATGATCTCATTGTTTGTGAAATGGAGCCCCTCATAGAACTCTGCACTGACAGTGTGGAGCTTGCTTGCGGTTCTCTCTCTCTCTCTCTCTCTTTCTCTCTCTCTCTCTCTGTCTCTCCCCTGCTTGCACATTCTCTGTCTCTAAATAAATAAACATTAAAAATTAAAATTTCAAAGATGTCTTGCAAAACTAATATTTGATAATTCTCAAAAGGCTGGCCATAAGTTGTTTAACCATTATAATATCTTCATTACCTATAAAGTGTCATAGAACCCAAGGTACTATTATTGCAGTTAGACACTGGATCAATGAGGTTTTAAACTTGTGTTGAACATGAGCACAGCTATAAACTTACAGCCAGGTTGAACTGGCTTCCAGTTAACCTCCAAGGAATTTAGGGTTTCTCAGTTTAGGCTTTTAGGATTTCTATATCTAGGTTTTCACCAGAGCAGGCTAATTTTTTTTGTCCTGAAAAATGTTTATTATACTTTGCATGACTTTGAGTGTGCATATCTGCATGTGTGGAGTTTTGGGCCAAAATCTATAGCAATGGAATAGTCTTGAATGTTAAGCTCTAACATTAGGAAGTAATGGATCCAAAACAATTCCATCAGACAAATCTGAGGTTTCAGTCTTGAATCTTCCAGTTACTTGCTTTGATTTAAATATCAGTTTTTTCATCTACAAAGATATGTAATAACGAACTGTAACTCTTGAGGGTTCATACAAAGATCAAATGAGATAATTCATTTCAAATGTGTAGCTCAGTGCCTGACTTCAATTAAAAATGTATTTCATTCTTGTTATATTTATTATGATAATGTTCTGGTAGATCAGATTTTTTTTTCTTTTTTCAGTGCCCCATAAAGTCGATTTTAATTTTCAGTTGGGTAAGAATTCAGTTGTTGGAGACATATCATAGAAGCTTCATTGACATTCATATTTCATTCCCTTATTTCATTTTTAAATAACAGCTTTATTGTGATAACATCCTTATACCAGATAATTCATCCATGTAAAGTGTACAATTCAGTGATTTTTATCATATTCAGAGTTGTGCAACATACCACACAATCAATTTTAGAACACTTTAATCACTCCAAAAAGAAACCCCATACTCATTATCACTCTCAGTTATTTCATTTTGTCTGTAGAAGTGAAGGAAAGGTCATTCTCTAAGACTGCTCCTGAATAAATGAGTGTTAAATAGATGAGGGGAGAGTGTATAATGCAAATAAGCTTGAGAGCAAGATACAAATATTTTAACAAAGTGAATGCAGTAAAATTCGATGAGTCCTGTTTCAAATCTGTAATGTGAGAAAAAGTAATTGTGAAAAAGAGAGCACAATTTTCTTTTGATAAATAATACTCATCATACTATCATTATTTTGACAATTGTCACAAAAATATTTATTATCCTTGGCTTAATAATGTTCTTCTGGGAATATATCCTTAGAAAATCATTGAAATCAGTTAAAAAAAAAAAAGTAAGAGCTCTGCTTACAGTTAGGATATAAAAAAATCATGAAAGACCTTGATTCCCACTGACACAAGTGACCCAATACAACAAAAATTTAAACTTCTGTTCAAAACCACCATTATGTGGAAAATCCTGTTTCATAGGCACAAATAAATCTAAAAGAACTAAACTTTCCAGAGAAACAAACTCTTCATGGGTGAGAACGCGAGGGAGAGCCCTTTTACTTGGCGTACTTGCTGTGGTTGGGATCAAGATAGATGGAGCAACAAGCCTCCAGCTCAAGAACAATCTTGGCTTTGACTAAGAGAACTTTGCCAAACCTTATCAACTTTTGAGCCAATGTGAGTCTGAGTCTGAGGAAACTTCAAATGCAAAGAAAATGCTCCTCCCTCGTTTATGGTCTTACATGAATATTTCACTGAATAGTCAAATCTTGGACCAGGAAATTGAAAGATTGCATTACTTTACAATCTCACAGTCTAAAAGTCTTGTATTTTCATTGTTTCCCAATCTCAGAAATCCTGCAGTCTCCAGACATGAAGCTGTGTGGTCTCATTGTCCTATAGTCCTAGAATGACTGGAGTGATAAATGTCGGCAAGAATATGGCGCAGCTGGCACACATATATTGCTGGTTGGAATGTGAAATGGTACACCTACTTTGGAAAATCGTTGAATACTTTCTTTAAAAATAAACATACACCTACTCTATGTCTCATAAATTCTACTCTTAGGTATTTTTCCAAGAGAGAGAAAAAAAACTATGTCCACAAAAAGACTTGTATAAGAATGTTGACAAAGGTTTATTCATAATCTCCTAAACTGGAGGCAACCCAAATGTCCTTCAACACATGAAGGCATGAGCAAATTCAAACAGTGGAATACTACTCAGCAATACAGACAAATAAGGTACTGGTACAGATAATGACATGGATGAACTTCAAAAATATTATGCTGAATCCAAAGAGCCAGACACTCAAATAAATACTGTATGATTATTTATATCTCATCCTAGAATATGCCAAACTAACATGTGGTGACAGAAAGCTGATAAGTGGCCTTGGGATGGGGAATTTGTGGGGAGGATGGGATTGACTGCAAGAGGCTCGAGGGAACTGTCCGAGGTGATGAAAATATTCTATGTCCTTATTGATGGTCATGGAAGTGTACATTTGTCAAAACTCATTGATCTGTATAAATTGTGCATTTTATTATATTTAAATTATATCTCCATAAAATTGATTTTTAAAAAGGAAATGTACTTGAAAATTCAAATAAATCTTCTAAACAATTATTTGCTGGAAAATATTCATTTTAGTGTTTGTTATACAGTAAAACAAAGACATTGAAACAAATTATGTAACTAGAAGTTAAGCAATGGCATAGTGAAATTAAGGTATCTCAGTGCTGAGTAACATTATTTAGGGTGGTTAAATTTCTGATTTTATTACGATATTTAATAATATTTCCAATATTATTATTTAGAACGACGTTATTTGGGGCAGTTACATTCCTAATCATTAAGATTGTGTAGCAGCATGGCAGAAGTTTAGATACATACATAAACATTTAACTAGGAAACAGACTGAAAAACTGGAGTTACAGATTGCTGACATCGAGATTAATGGGACTTGTAAATCTAAGCTCTACAATCTTGACAAAAATCACAGTTATCATTTTTGGCTGAGTCTATACTTTACTGATAATGTGCAAGCAAAATAACCGTAATAATAAGAAATAACACTGTTAGCAAGAGTAAGGCAATAGAATAGATGAAACATGTCTAGCTTAAATGATTACATTTGTGAAAATTCATCATCATTCTTTCTCAATAAGAATTATGAAAGCTTTTGTGAAAATTTCACATGTTAAAATTTTTCATTTCTAACCTTGCAAGTATTAATGTTTGTTAAATATTTCCCCAGTTCATTATATTAATTACTAAGCAAAGCAAACGTAAAGTTTATATCTCTATGCTTTATTATTTGTGTAAGTAATAATATCGTTAAAGTTTAGCAAATTCTTCAGATTATGCATTTTATTAATATATCAGTTTTTTTTCAAGTTTAGCACAAGCAAATCTTGTGAAGAACTGTCTTAATATATTACTATTCCTCAAGTTCTATAAATATCTATAATAAAACTTTAGTGAGAATGGGCCAACAATCTAAAACTTAAAATAAATTCATGTCTCAATTATGCTATCTCTAGGTAGAAAATTTCAAAATTCCAAAACATTCTTTTAAGGAAAATTTAGAAAATCTATGTTAGGTTATGGTTTCTAGAAACTGTTGCTTTAATGGCATAAAATCTGCACTTCCTTGTACAAAAATGTAAAATAAAAAAAACAAAACACCCTGCATTTCAAGCCTATTTGGTATGGGATAAATACTTGATACTAGTTTGTGAGATCAACCCCTACATTGGGCTCTGTGCTGAATGTGGAGCCTGCCTGGGATTCTCTCTCCTGCTCTCTCTCTCTCTATGCCCCTCCTCTGCTTGTGTGTTCTGGTTCTCTCTCTCTCCCTTTCTCTCTCTCTCTCTCTCTCTCTCTCCCTGTCTCTCTCTTTCTCAAAATAAAGAAACTTAAAAAGCAATAGGAAAGAAAACAGCAATATTTGGATACATTTTAGCATAGAAAAATACTCATAGCAGCAATTCACCATTCAGTGTTCTTAGCACTCTCAGAAAAATAATTGATAATTATTTCAGTTATATTCGTACCTGTAACTTATACTGTTCAAGTAGTCCATGCTGTGCTTGCAAAGCAATGACATGCAGTAGGTGAGATAAGTAATACACATGAGTTTGATTTACATTTTGGAATTCAAGGGCACAGGGTAAAGAATAATCAGGACTGGAGCTATTGAGGGAAGTCTCTAGAGTAGTTAGCAATCAAATAAAGGAAGGCTCAAGATTGTTCTTTTACAAGGTGGGATATGTAGCTGGATTGTGTCACTGCAGGAGAATTTATCTGGTAAAGGTAGTCATTCAGTGAAATATAAGTTGTCAAGGTGTATCTAATATGGCCACTCCTTTGAAGAAAGAGAGAAAGGTAATATTTCTTCCCGTGAAGAATATTGAGATTTCTCAAATCTAAGGTTGTTTCCTAAATGTATCCATTGATAAATCTAAATGGTTTATAGTTTAAAAAAACAGATGGTAGCCAGTTTCTCTATTTCTATTTCTTCCAATATATTTATTGTCTACAAAGTTTAGGAACATTGGAAGTCCTTCTAATGTCTCACATAATTAATGCCTTTGCAACTGAAGAACGACTACTGTCTGAATGACTTAAACATCTTTCCTTAGTTACAACTTCCCCAGACACAACCTTCTACTTTACTTTCATAGAATAGATGTTTTCTATTGGGTATATTTACTTTGAAAGTGAAAGAAAGTGGTCCATAATACAATGTATGTAGTAAAGTACATAGGCTTTTTTTTTTTTTTTTAAGTATAGTAGACCTTTCTAAAGAGCTGAGGATTTAAAGTTAAGTTTTCAAAGAGGGTCTTGAAAACCCTGTCTTTATTGTTATATATGACTGTTAATAGATAGTATATAGTTTATAGAAATGCGGAAAAAAATTTTAAACATGATAGGTTTGTCTGCAATGGCAAAGTTCCTATACAGGGCAGGGTGGACAGAGTTTCATACTAAAATCAAGACCCAGACTATTCATATACTTAATAAAGAGTAACTATTCACATCTGACTACATTCCAGGGACCAAGGACCTTCTAATTAATAACCTTGCTAAGAACCGTATGAGAAAGCTGAATATTGTTCTAAGGATGTAGAAGAAAAATTGGATGGTCAGGTAAGGGTTTTATGGGAACTAATCATTTGAACTGAAGTCTAGATCATGAGTTGGAGGATCTAGGCAAGAAGAGGTGTTCTAAGATGAGATAAATGCTAGTGCAAAGGGCTGGAGAAGCAGAACATAAGAGATTCAAAAACCTAGAAGGCTAGAGTGGTTGGAGCTCCACGTGAGAGAAAAAGTGATATCAGATGAGGCTGAAGAGCTAGGCAAGGAAAAGAACTTTGCAGGCCTTGTGGATGCAAGATGACTCTTCAGTTTCTGGCTTGTGAAATTGGGTAGATGGTGATGCCATTAACTGAGTTAACGAGTCCTAAAAGAAGACAAGGTCATGAATTTAGCTTTAGTCTTTTGTTTAGTTTGAGTAAAAGGATGATGGGGCGCCTGGGTGGCGCAGTCGGTTAAGCGTCCGACTTCAGCCAGGTCACGATCTCGCGGTCCGTGAGTTCGGGCCCCGCGTCAGGCTCTGGGCTGATGGCTCAGAGCCTGGAGCCTGTTTCCGATTCTGTGTCTCCCTCTCTCTCTGCCCCTTCCCCGTTCATGCTCTGTCTCTCCCTGTCCCAAAAATAAATAAACGTTGAAAAAAAAATTTTAAAAGGATGACTTTAAGCCAGGTAAGTGGAAATATCTAGAAGAAAAACAGGATTCATTGATCTAAAGCAAAAAGAGATGTCTATACTATAGGTGTAAATTGGGGAGTCAATACATGAAGATAGTAATTGAAATCTTTGGCAGGAATGAAATTACTGAGAGAAAGCATATAGAGGAGAAAGAAAGTTCCAGCCTTGAAACATTTAATGTGTAGGTAGGTAAGATAAACTTAACACAGAATTGAGTAGTTGCAGCCAGAATATAAGAAGAAATCTGGGAATAAATAGTGCCAATGAAGCCAAGGGAAGAGAGAAGTGGCCGACAGGTATAAATGTTACAAGTGGATTAAATAAAATCAGGTTGAAAAATCTTTTGGATTAATTATTTAATGGGGCAAAGAATGGAGATTGAGAAGTAAATGGTTGGGAAGGAAATGAAGACAGTGAATATGGACAACTTAGTCAAGGAGTTTGCCTGTGAAGGGCTACATGGAGAGGGATTTAAGGGTGAGGTTTATCTGTTTTGTGTTTCTTTGCTTTGATTGGTTTTAAATATAGTCAGGACATGAAGATATTTAAAGCTGGTGTGGCTGAGGCAAGGAAGAAGGATAATTAAGGTAGTGTCAATTCCTTAAGAAGGCAAAAGAAGAGTTGATTTAGAGCACCAGTGAAGGGCCTCGGCTCAGCTCCCTTATTCTACTTTGAAGGGAGAGAAGATGAAATATAAAGAGACGAGATTGTTGGATTTATTTGGGAGAAATTGAAGTAGGTTCAATTCAATGATTTGTGTGTGTAGGTTCAATCCAATGACGTGTGTGTGTGTGTGTGTGTGTGTGTGTGTGTGTGTGTGTGTGTGAAGGAGGGAGACAAGATCATAACTAGTTAATATTTAGTGTTATACTGAGTTTCCTAACTTTAAAATGGAATGTTTTGAGGATTGGTTGAATTAATGAATGTAAAAGCACAATGACAAACTGAAAGTGTTGTTTATACTGATTATTTTCATTACAGAAATTCCCCTGTAAATTTGGATACTTTTACATATTTTTTAAATAATCCATGAGGTCTTTTTCCTTTGTGGCATTGTTTCCAATTCCTTTATCAGATAAATAATATTTATTATTTCAAAATATTGTGAGAGTAATAGATATGTATAAAATAGGAATGCCTGGGTGGCTCAGCCAGGTAAGCATCCAACTGACTCTTGATTTCGGCTCAGGTCATGATCTCATGGTTCATGAGTTCAAGCTCTGCATTGAGCTCTGTGCTGGTGGTGCAGAGCTTGCTTGGGATTCTCTCTCTCCTCTCTCTCTCTCTGCCTCTACCCCACTGGAATTCTCTCTCTCTCAAAATAAATAAATTTTAAAAATGTATAAAATATTTTATTTATTAAAAATCACAACATAAATTCAGTATTTTATTTTACTTACATGAAGTATGTTTGCTATTCATTCAGTAGGCATTAATCAGCCTCTTATTGTATTTTATTTTTTGGATGGAAAGTTAATGGTATCATGTAAAGTGTCTAAGAGTAACTCCAGTACAATAATTTCAAGTTCTATCATACATCCATTGCTTATGTGAAAATGTCACAAAATGACCAATATCTTTATTTTTGTTTTTCTTCCATTTCAGTTCTTTTAATCTCCTTAGGACCCAAATGCTTGTTTGGTTTTCCATTTTGCTTCTACCACTTGGAGAACACATTTGAGCAATTCCAACATGTAAGGTAAAACAGAAAAGAAAAGAAAAGAAAAGGTCCACTGTTTGCCAAATTATTTTTCTAATTGTGTCCACATATATCTGGAACAACTTTTATAAACTATTTTTTGATTAAACCTTAAAACAATGTGCTAATTTCTCTACCCAAGTGTTTTTAAGGGCTACCTGCTTTGGTACAGTTTCAGCAATGCTACAAGTTGCTATAGTCTATACTTGCCCACTCCTATTATGGTTTTTAAGTTATTACATCTTAAAATGCACCACCAAAAATTTTAACACTTTATTCAAAAATATGATTAAATCGTGATTAAAACAAGATTATAGACTTTGAGATCATAAAATACAGTATAGTGTAAACAAATCTGGAAAGAACACAAATACATGGAGGATAAATAACATGCTGCTGAACAATAAATGGATTAACCAAAAAATCAAAGAGGAAATAAAAACATATGTGGAAACAAATGAAAATAAAAACACAATGGTCCCAAATCTTTGGGATCCAGTAAAAACTGTTCTAAAAGGGAAGTTTAGAGCAATACAGACCTTACTCAAGACACAAGAAAAATCTCAAATACGCAATCAACCTTACACTTAAAGGAGCTAGATAAAGAAGAGCAAAGCCCAAAGCCAATAGAAGGAAGGTAATAATAAAGATTAAAGCAGAAATAAATGAAATAGAGACTAAAAGAAAAGATAAATAAAACCAGGAACTGGTTCTTTAAAAAGATAAAATTGATAAACCTTTAGCCAGACTCATCAAGAAAAAATAGAGAGGACGCCAATAAAATCAGAAATAAGGGACAAGAAATAACAACTGACACAACAGAAATAAAAAGGATTATAAGAGAATATTATGGAAAATTAGATGCCAACTAGAAGAAATGGATAAATCCCTAGAAATATATAAGCTCCCAAAATTGAATCAGGAAGAAGTAGAAAATTTGAACAGACCAATTACTAGCAATGAAATTGAATCAGTAATCAAAAAACTCCCCACAAATAAAAACCCAGGACAGTAGGGATTCATAGTGAATTCCACCAAACATTTGAGAAAGAGTTAATGCTTATTTTTCTCAAAGTATTTCAAAAAATAGAAGAGGAAAGAAAGCTTCCAAGTTTACTTTACAAGGATAGTATTACCTTTATACCAAAACCAGAAAAAGATACAAATAAACTATAGGGTAGGATCTCTAATGAACACAGACGCAAAAGTCCTCAACAAAATATTCGCAAACCACATTCAGTTATACATTTAAAACAATCATTCACCGAGATCAAATGGGATTCATTCCAGGGATGCAAGTTTGGCTCAAAACTCACAAATCAATCAACATGATACACTGCATTAAGAAGGAAATGATAAAAGCTATATGATCATCTCAATAAATATATAAAAAGGTTTTGACAAAGTATAATAGCCATTCATGATAAGAATTCTCAACAAAACAGGTTTTAAAGGGAACATACCTCAACATAATAAAGGCCATATATGAAAAACCCAGAGCTGAATTCATACTCAATGGTGACAAGCCAAAAGCTTTTCCTCTAAGATCAGGAACAAGACAAAGATGCCCACTCTTCTTCAACATAGCACTGGAAGTCCTAGCCAACAACAATCAGGCAAGAAAAAGACAAAAAAAAAAAAAAAAGGCATTCAAATTGGTAAGAAAAAAGTAAAATCATGAATTTTTGCAGAATGCATGAATACTATATATAGAAAACCTAAAGACTCCATCAAAAAAATCTACTAGAACTGATAAATGAATTCAGTAAAGCTGCGGGATATAAAATTAATATACAGTAATCCACTGCATTTCAATACACTAGTCATTAAGTTGCACAAAGGGAAATTAAGAAAACAATCCCACTTACAATTGCATCAAAAAGAATAAAATACCTAGGAATAAACTCAACCAAGGAGGTGAAAGACTCTGAAAACTATAAAATGTTGAAAGAAATTGAAGATGACTCAGATAAAGGGAGGGACTTTCCATGCTTATTCATCAGAAGAACCAATATTGTTAAAATGTCCATACTCCCCAAAGCAATCTACAGATTTAATGCAATCCCTATCGAAATACCAACAGCATTTTTCACAGAACTAGAATAATACTAAAATTTGAAAAAAATATCACACAGTATACTGAGAAATATTTATGAAGCCTATTGTGGGCAAACTCTGTGCCCTGCCATATCTCCTAGGTTCTTAGCATTGTCAGACACACCAGTAGACTTCCAAAGACAGCATGTACATCTGTCTGAAGGTTTTCTCTGGCAGTCTCAGGCTGTTCTGCGGGTGCACAGTAGCAGTCTGAAAGCCTCAGGAAATTTACAACCCCCCAAGCAGCCACAACTGATGGAAGACAGTGTTTAAATACTCCAGATTCCTTGTCCTTCAGTCTGAATAAGGTACATGTTCTACATTAGCTCCCAACGTCTACAATGGTAATTTGCCTAATAAAACACTCTTGTTATTTTGTTAAATTATTATGTCATATGCTATTTAAGTTTGTCTCTATTCCCTCTTTCACTTCCTCACTCTGCTACCAGTGTTTCCCATCTAAATTATTTACACTTGAATCCTCTTTTTTAAGGTTTACTTGTGGTGAAACTCAAACTAAGATACGATCACATTTTCTCATTATGTATTTTCTAAGATACTTAAAAATTCTAAACATGGTGGAGAGAAAAGAGAATAAGAAGGGCACATGCTGCCACCACAGTGGGGAACGTATTCCAAGACTCCCAGCGGATGCCTGAAACGGCAGATAGCATAGAACCCTAATTATACTGTGCTTTTTTCCTGTACTTATGTATCTATGATAAGGTTTAATTTATAGATTAGGCACAATAAGAGATTAACAAAGACTAATACTTAAGTAGAACAATAATAACAATATACCTAAAATTATGTGAATGTGGTCTCTCTCTCAACATATCTTATTGTACTGTACTTACCCTTATGATTATGTGGGATGATAACATGCCTGATAAGATGAAGCCAGGTGAATGATGTAGGCATTGTGACAGCTTTAAACTGACACTGACCTGAGGATACTTCAGAAGGAGGATCATCTGTTTCCGGACCATGGCTGACTGCAGGTAACTGAAACTGCGGATAGTGAAACTATGGATAAAAGGGAACTACTGTATTTTCAGAAAAACTACTCTTGTGTCCATTGCAAACATAATAGCACTCTTGGACTATCTGAATTCACCTATATAAATTACAAAACAATGCAAATTCTATTTGTGCTTTTTCATCAACATAAAAAAAAAGTTATAATGACCATGTGTCATATCTGTTCGGTCAAAATTATTTATTATGCACCTACTAGATCCTAAGTACAGTACTACATTGTGAAGATAAAATGGTGAGTAAAATCAATAACGTCGATTTTTACTCAGGGACCTTATAGTGCAATTTGTAACAGTGGTTATAAATTTGTCCTCACTCAATGTCAAACTGTGAGAAGTGGTATGAAAGGAAATATTGAGACCTAAATGTGCATGTGACAGAGGGGATTGATCTAATGTGAGAGTCCAAGGAGTAGTAAAGGTTTTTACTCACAGATGATGTAGGGCTTAGCTAGAAGGGTGGTGGACACAGTTCAGCGAAAAGCAGGCAACATAAAGGTGAGAACCTGGGAACTGTGGAACTTTGGAAGAACTAGAAGATGCTCACTGTGGCTGCCACGCAGGAACAAGGGAGGGTCACAGGGTTGAACCTTTCTTTTAGTCTCCAGTAAGGTTTTGTTAAGGAATGTGACCTCGGGAAATCATTTTTGAAGATTTAAGCTGGGAGGTCAAATAAGATATATATTTTTCAACAATCTCGACACTGTTGGAAGACATACATAGATGGTATCAATGTCCAAATAACTTGTGCTAAAGCCTAAAGCTCAAGTCCATATCGTGAAAAATGTGAAATTATTTAAAGTATTTTGCATCAACCTATTTAATAATATATTGAGATTGCACAGTGTTTCCAATGTTTACTTGAGAGTAGTTATGAAAGTGTAATATGAGTGGCCTGTCACAATGTCCGCACTATTCTCTCTTTCAAATTCAAAGGCACCCTCATTTACATACAAGTATTTATAGACAGACTGCCAGGCAACAGCTTTTCTATTAACAAAAAATAAAGCAAAGTAAAAGCTTAATGGCCGAGTCGTATCGAGTGCACAGTGGTGTTCATATTTGCCACAGTCTGTGTCGCCTGTTCTTAATGTCGAAAACAATTTGGAATAGATGAAGTATGAAGTCTTTCCCTTTACTTGTGAATTACGAAGCTATCACTTAGTCAAACTTATGACTGTATTTATTCTGAGACAGAGCCTGAGAAACTAAAATAAATTCAGCAATATAATTTTAAAAATGTATATGGAATTACCAGTTACCTTTCTAGTTTCCCCTTCTTCTTCTCCTCTGTTTCCTCCTTCATTCTTTAGGCACTTTTCTTGTGTGATTTCCACACTGAGCCAAAAAGAGTAGATAGAGCCAGACTTTCAGAACTCTTCAGTGGAGCTCTATGTTTAAAGATATCTATATGCTTATGGTCTCTTCTTCAACTTTGACCCACTGTCTCACTTTGAGTGTTCTTACCCCCTAGACAATTATGTTCTGTTACAGAGGGTGCTTCATGAGTCACTACTCTCTCAGTTGTCAAGAGAAAACCATTTGGAAGTCTGGAACTCCAATAAAGAAAATAGCACCATGATATTTTCACGCAACTGTGAATACATTGGTATAACGAAAAATGATTACTGATAAAAACAAGTGATGCATTCAGAAATTTTACTGATAGGAGAGGAAATCCATACTTTTGATGAACTAAAAGTGAAACTGCTTTCCTGTTGTATCTTTTCATCTGAAGTTCTTTAAGTGTTTAGTAAACAGGAAAGTAATTTCAGTAATTACATCTTATAGTAAAAAAGGATGGCAATTGTTAACATTTTAAGATTAAAGAGAGTCAACGATACAACTGGAAAAGACTAATATGTTCTAAGATATGACCAAAGTAATTATTTTTATTGCACATTGCAACTGATAATAACCATTTCCACTGCAAATGAAAACAGACATAAAGTAAAGCTATATTAAGAATTAAAAAAAATTATAAGACAACATAATGAGTAAATATATGCCAGTAAACTTGAAAATATACATGAAGTAACAATTTTCTCAAGAGAATAAATTAATCAAGCCAAGACAAAAATTGACAAAAATTAAAAATACCAAACAAAAATTAGAAAATGTATATAGACTAATAACCATTTCATCAGGTTAATTTAAAGCTAATTCCAATTAATCACATTGTTCTGCTGAAGAAAAGATTAGATACACTTCAAGGACAGGTGTCAGAAAGGACACATGCTAACAGGAAGATTTTTTCTGATCTATAACCCAAATTGTCTCGTACATTAATTTTTGAAATAGGGAGAGACAGAGAGTAAGCATGGGGGGGGGGGCGGGTAGAAAGAGAGAGAGACACAGATTCCAAAGCAGGTTCGAGGTTCTGTCAGCACAGAGCCTGATGCAGGGCTCAAACCCATGAACTATGAGATTATGACCTGAGTTGAAGTCAGACACTTAACCAACTGAGCCAACCAGGTACCCCACAAAACCCCTTTATAAATTTGTATAAATCTTATTTGAAAATACAATAGAAATAAGCTATGTTATTTCAATAACTCTATAATGTAACTTTAAATAAACTATGGGGCGCCTGGGTGGTTCAGTCAGTTTTGGCATCCAACTCTTGATTTCAGCTCAGGTCATGATCACAGGATTGTTTAATGGAATCCCAGGTTGGGCTCTGTGCTGTGCATGGGACCTGCTTAACATTCACTCTCTCTCCCTCTGCCCCTCTCTCCTGCTCTCTCTCTCTCTCTCTCAAAATAAAAAAAACCAAACTATTTCATTTTCCCTCTGCAAAAATCTTAACTTCAGCCATATATGGGAGAACTATTCTAATCTTGACAATAAAATGAAACATATCTTCTTTATAATTTGCAGTCATTGGGGCTCCTGGGTGGCTCAGTCAGTTAAGCATCCAACTCTTGATTCTGGCTCAGGTCATGATCTCATGGTTTATGGGATTGAGCCCTACATTAGGCTCTGCACTGACAGCATGGAGCCTGCTTAGGATTGTCTCTCTCCCTCTCTCTCTCTGCCCCTCCCTTGCTCATGCTTTGTCTCTCTCAAAATAAAAAACCATCAAAAAATTTTTATAGTGTGCAGTCATTGACATTTAATAGAATACAGCTTTTTTGTGCTTATTTGCAAAAGATCTTAAAGATCTACTTTATCTTTAATTTAGACTACATTATGTAAAATGCTGGAAAGTTATGGAAGAAAATGCATTTGAACAAAATTTTTCCTTAGTAGGCTTTGTTCAAGTTGCATGGTTACAATGGTACTGCAAAATGTGCTTTATTTAATTTCTTTTGTTTTACTTAGTTATCTCAATTTTCTCAATTTTCTAAGCTACACAGATATAAGTCTTGGCATTGTTTTATGAGAAATGCAGTTGGACAGTTTCCTAAAATTTTCTAAATGATTCATGTATGACAGTATAAAGGTAGTTAGACTGTGGTAACTTTTTTTCTCTTCCTGAAAATGACTATAATATTTAACTGCCGTGAAATGAAACCATAACTTATAATGTACATGGCAAAGAAAGAAAGAAAATCTGTCAATACACATTCAAAATTGTTAAAGATATAAGTGGATGTGTCTGGCTAAATGAGATTTAGAACTCCTTAAGCCTTGTTTGATTTTAGAAAGAAAAAAGGGCTTGAATTTTTAAGTCTAAATAGAATGATAAAAGAAAACAAAGCATTAACTTAACCAGTCTCTCTGCCATTAGTTATTTTGGTCATCATCCGTATCTTTTATCCAATCAAATGATTTAAAATTTTAATAGGAAGCAAGAAATTCTACTAAGAGAGGAAAATAAACTTTACTAATAGAGGAAGGCAAACTAAAGAGACTTAATAAATACTTTATTGCAATACTATAATTAGTGATGATGACAGCAATACATATAGCAAATTATGAAAGTAAAGTGATTTTTCTTCCTGCTAGGCTATAAAAGATGTTTTTTTAAGGGCACATTAATACTATTCCCTTAATGTAAGCTTGGGCATCAGTCCAGGTGCTATTTCTAAAAGCAGTAAGCACTTAACAAGGCCTTCTATAGAAATACCTCAGTAGTATTGCTGGAGTGGAGCTATGCATTCCCAGTGAAAGGACTCAGTAGTCATTAGCAACTTTTACAGAAATCTTTGGACAGCTTTCACAGGACAGCAAGGAGGATATTCATGAAACTACTCAGGAAAGTTAATTCCAAATCAAAAAGAGACGCATTTGCAATTCAAGAAATTGAATGGTAATGCCAATTAGTCACATTTTCTATTTAAGAAAAGATTAGGGCGGAACCTCAGTAGCTCAGTTGATTAAGCATCCAACATTGGCTCAGGTCATGATCTCACCATTCTTGGGTTTGAGCTCCACATCCGGCTCTCCGGCTGTCAGCACAGCTTTGGATCCTCTCTCTGCCCCTCCCCCTCTGGTTCTCTTTCTCTCACTCTCTTTCAAAATTAATGGATAAACTTAATTAAAAAAAAAAAGAACGAAAGAAAAGATTAGGTATACATCAACTTCAGGATGGCAGAAGAAACACATGTTGAAACACCTGTTTTTGTGTGCTCTCATTTTCTCTTTCTGAATATATCACGTACATATGCGCATCTCTTCCTGCTATGTATACATATATATGTATGCAAATGTAACAGGAAGATAGATAATGGTATAGGTATAGAATCTCCAATGTCAGAATAAAAAAGGGAAGTGTCTGGGCCCCAGGGACCTCAGTCGGTTGCCTGTCTGACTCTTGACTTCAGCTCAGGTCAAAATCTCAACGTCATGGGATCAGGCCCTAAGTCTGGGCTCCACGCTGAGTGTGGAGCCCCCTTAAGATTCTTTCTCTCTCTCCCTCTTTCACTCTCCACTGCTGAGGCACAGTCTCTCTCCTAAAAAAAAAAAAAAAAGAAAAAAAAGTAAAGTGTCTAGGTGTCTAGACACCAGAAACAGAGAAGGAACAGACAGCAATAAGCCATATTTGAAGCCATTAGGCCCATGCAGCGAGTCACCTAGAAATCCACAGTGGCTAAGGTCTCAGCACCTACATAGAAACAGAAGCCAAGTTTCTAGGCCCTACATACAGTGCGGAATCAGAACTGGGAAACATCTGTGAAGCCAGAAGATGCAATGTATTAAAAGTGACGAAGGAAAATATTTCATGATGATAAAATGAACAATGCACTAAAATACGACAATTAAAACTTACGTGCACTGAAACAGAACTTTGCAGGATATAAAGCAAGACTCACAGATTTAAAGTGAAAAATCCCAAATCTACAATTTTGGTGTGCTATTTTAACCAATGAATTAATAAATTGGTAGAATAAGCAGGCAAAAAGCAGTTCTTGAAATACTCAAACCTGATTAATAATTTTTAGTCAATAGATATTTAAAAAAAAATTTTTTAACATTTATTTATTTTTGAGAGACAGAGACAGACAGAGCATGAGCGGGGGAGGGGCAGAGAGAGAGAAGGAGACAGAATCTGAAGCAGGCTGCAGGCTGTGAGCAAGCTGTCAGCACAGAGCCTGATACAGGGCTCAAACCCACAAACTGTGAGATCATGACCTGAGCCGAAGTCAGATGCTCAACCGATTGAGCCACCCAGGTGCCCCAGCCAATAGATATTTTATTAGAGAACTCTTCACCTAATAAAGAATGCATATTTTTTTAAATGTTTATTTATTTTTGAAAGAGAGAGAGAGACAGAATGTGAGCAGGGGAGGGGCAGAGAGAGAGGGAGACACAGAATCTGAGTCAGGCTCCAGGCTCTGAGCTGTCAGCACAGATCCCAATGCAGGGCTCAAACTCATGAACTGCGAGATCATGACCTAAAACGAAGTCAGATGCTTAACCAACGGAGCCACCCAGTTACCCTGAGAATGCATATTTTTAAGCACATATTTTGGACCTTTATAAAATGAATGATTACTTTAGACAGAAGTTTTAAGAAATTAAAAAAAAATTAAACAGCTCACAACTCTTTAGTAAAAACAGTAAATGAAATTAAAAATTAGCAACCAAACACATCTAATAAAATAGAATAATTTTGGAAATAAAATATCACATGGCTAAATAATACACACTGATAAACAAATAACAACAAAGATTTTTAAATATTTAAAATAAACAGAGGGGCACCTGGGTGGAGTCAGTTGAGCATCTGACTTGAGCTTAGATCATGATCTCATGGTTTGTGGGCTCGAGCCCAGTGTCAGGCTCTGTGCTGACAACTCAGAGCCTGGAGCCTGCTTTAGATTCTGTGTCTTCTTCTTTCTGCCCCTCCCCTGCCCGCGCTCTCTCTCTCTCAAAAATAAACATTAAAAATTTTTTTAAAATAAAACAAACAGAAAAGCTACATTATGTTCCAACTGGTGGTCCAAAATCAGTATTTGGAAGATGTATCATTTCATGTCCATTCATTATAAGATGAGACAAAATCGAGACTAAATAAATTTAGCAATTGTCTCAAAGTGCTAAAATTGTAGTAAGCCAAGAGAAGGGAGAGGAAGAAATACCACAGGTAAAAGGAAAAATTAATAGGGGAGCCTGGGTGACCCAATCAGTTAAGTGTATGACTCTTGATTTTGGCTCAGATCATGATCTCATGATCATGTGAGATTGAGCCTGGGGTCAGGCTCTGCGCTGACAGCTCGGGGCCTGCTTGGGATTCTCTCTCTGTCCCTCTCTCTGCCCTGCTTGTGCTCACTCTCTCAAAATAACTAAAATAAAACTTTTTTAAAAAGTAAAAATTAATAAAATAGAAAATAAGAGTAACAGAAGTAATAACAACCAAAAATTAGAAATGATGATTAATAAAACTAAGAGATAATGCATTGAAAAGACAAAATAGATACTCTTAAAAGCATGGTAAATAAAACTAGAGAACAAAAGCAAAAACAATTCAGAAGGAGAAAGACAAACTGAACCTACATTAGAAGTTTTTTTAACTTATAAAATAACATAATGAATAAATATATATTAACAAATTTGAAAGCATAAAGGAAATTGTAATTTCCTCAAAAGATTGAATTATGTAAATCAAACCATGGCAAACTTAAAAAAGATAAACAAAATATAGAAACCTATAGAAATAGAAAACCTATACATTTCCCTCAGAAGCAGACCTCAAGGCAAGTATTTGGGTGCAAGTAGTTTGTACAGTAGTTGACTTCCCAAAGCCCTGATGTGGAAGTGTAGAAGGTGAAGACAAAGTGAGAACATTCCTGGGTGGGTTACCAGGAGTGATAAGTAGGGCTTGGTCCCCCTGGAGGCCTCTGGAAGTCTGTGTGAAATACTTTTCCAAATTATGCCACTTGAGGAGCAATGAAACTAAGGCATGCATCCACAAACTCTTATCTTTCATTTGTTGTGGGTTTCTCCTGGAGGTACTAGTTCCCCGAAACTTGTGGCCCCTTCTGCATGGGAGCCAAAGGCAGTCGTCAGCCAGAGCATCGCTTCCAGGAAGCAGCTGTTGACATGCATCGTACAGATGACTGACGGCTGGGCCCCAACAGTCCATGCTACAATAAGTACCTACTTATTGTTGTTGTTGTTTTTAAATGCTTCACCCGGATGGCGGAGGGAGAATCACAATGGTGATCCCCCTACTACACGGGCACCCATCTTGGGAAGCCTCTCTATCCTTGAGGGCCTGAGAGCCCCCCCCTCTCCTACCAGACCTATGAACACTCTTTTCATTTGACCTGAGAGTTCAGATGCAAGACAAATTGTTTAGGTGTGGGGCAATCAGAGTAGATTTTTTAGAGAATGTGTAATCTGAACAGGGCACATTTACAGTGGGTAGCAAGAAATGAATAGAACATTCAGGTCTAGAAGACTGGTATACATAAAATGGACAAAAGACTAGAAATGAGAAAGTCTAGTGCATGTTTTCCTATTAATGAGTGATCTGGGTTGACTTGAAGCAGAAAGGTTGATTATGTGGGAGGTTCATGTAGCAAGAAATTTCAGTGACAGGTGATTTGGAAAGATCTGGCATATGACTTTATCTAATTAACACTGCTAGCCAATTCAGGCTAAGGAAATAACAAACAAAACTGTGTTTTAGGAAGTTAAATCGGTCGGTAAGGTTAAAGATAGATTTTGGGCAAGGAGCTGCAATGGTTTTTGAAGTAATAAATGCCTATATTTGGATTGGCTACAGTGGGGATGGAAAGAAAGGAACAAATTGAGAACCACACAAAATTTTAGAATGGAAAGGTATTTTAGAAAACCACCCACTTCCCCACCATTTTGAAGATCAGGTAACTGAAGCAGGGAGAGGAAGTGTCTTATTTGATGTCAGAAGGCTAGTTAGTAGCTAAGACAAGAATACATTTTGATCATTGGACTCCAAGCAAGGGCTATTTTTAAAATTCAGAGGCTTCTTCTTCCAATGATAAGCAAATGATTGAACTGTGGTTGTTACATTTAGACTTTCCTCTTTCTGGTTTGAGGCTTAAGAAAGGAAATAGCCACCAATCTTTCTTATCTCACTAGAAAAATTTCAGAACTTGGCAACTAGTTAGTCATGAGGTTTGAACTCAAACAAGGAATGAAAAATAAATGATTGTCTTGATGATTGAGAAAATAAAATGGATTTTGATTGAGAAAATGAAATTTTTTTGCAGAGATAAAGACATTTCTTCTAGGCTGCCGAGTTTAAGGTGACAAGATATATAAGAATACATGGTCAGCATGAAGACGGAGTATACATGATCAGGAGGGCTCGACATGTTTGCATACAAGTGCTGACCTTAAGTCATATGTGCAGCGATTTTAGGTGTGATTTTTGAAGTTAATTTATTCAGTCATATTTCTTTTCTTTCCTATCTTAAAAGACCTAAGATGGAATTTGTTTAACTTCAGACAGGTTGATTAATCTCTGATACCAGTTGCTATGTAATAATACCCGCATCAGCATTTCTAATTTTATAGTTAGACAAAGTTATTTTAAAAGGAAATTTCACAGATTTGAACATCTGGAAAATATATGTAGAATGTCATATCTAAGTCCATGATATTGCCAAATAGGTGGTGTACAACTTTTTTTAAGTCAAGCACAAATTATATAATCTTCTTATTCTTTGGATAATGTTTAATATCTTGAAATAATTACTTTTCAAGTTTGTCTGAATCTCTGCTCTATTAAATTGATTATGAAAAAATATTTTTTCTTTGAATTAGTGTACATCTTTTCTTTCCTTTTCTCTTTCTTTCTTTCTTTCTTTCTTTCTTTCTTTCTTTCTTTCCTTCCTTCCTTCCTTTCTTCCTCCCTTCCTCTCTTTTTATTGAATTATAACTGATATACAGTGTTGTATTTGTTTCAGGTATACAACATATTGTTTTGATATATATTTTATATATATTTAAATGATCATCTCTCTCTCTCTCTCTCTCTCTCTCTCTCTCTCTCTTTTGGAGAGAGAGAGAGATACAGAGCATGAGCAAGGGAGAGGGGCAGAGGGAGAGAGAGAGAATATCTCAAGCAAGCTCCAAACTCAGCGTGGAGCCCAAAGCGGGGCTTGATCCCATGACCCTGGGATCATGCCCTGAGCTGCAATCAAGAGTCAGAAGCTCAATGGACTAAGCTAGATGCCTCAATTGTGAAATGATCATCTAGCTCAACAGGTGCAGTTGCCATGGTCACTATGCAAAGTTATTACAACATTATGGGCTATATTCCCTATACTGTACATTACATCCTCATTATTTATTTATTTTATGACTAAGTTTGTATCTCTTAATCCCTTTCACCTGTTTTGCCCATCCCCCATCCCCCTCCTCCCTGGCGACGACCAGTTCACTCTCTGTATCTATAAATCTGTTTTGGTTTTGTTTGCTCATTTGTTTTACTTTTTAAATTCCACATATAAGTGAAATCTTATGGTATGTATTTTCCTCTGTCTGACTTTTTTCAGTTAGTATACTACCTTCTAGATCCATCCATGTGGTCACAAATGGCAAGATTTCATTTGCTTTTTTCTAGCTTAGTAAGATTTCATTGTGTTTCAGTATATATGCATAATATCTTCCTTTATTCATTCATCTGTTGATGGACACTTGGGTTGCCTCCAGATCGTGGCTATTATAAATAAGGCGGCAGTGAACATGAGGATGCATTAGTCTTTTTGATTTAATGTTTTTGTTTTGTTCAGATAAATACCCAGAAGAGGAATTGCTGGATTTTATGGTTGCTCTATTTTTTCACGTTTATTTTATTTTTGAGAGACAGAGAGAGAGACACACACACACAGAGAATATGTGCATATGCACCCATGAACCAGTGGGAGAGGGGCAGAAAGAGAGAGAGAGAGAGAGAGAGAGAGAGAGAGAGAGAGAGAGAATCCCAAGGAGGCGCCACACTGTCAGCACAAAGTCTGATGCAGGCCTTGATCCCACGAACTGTGAGATTATGACCTGAGCTGAAGTCGAGGGTCAAATGCTTAACTGACTGAGCCATCAGGTTCCCCTATGGTTGTTCTATTTTTAATTTTTTGAGGAACTTCCATGCTATTTCCCATAATGGCTGCACCAATTACATGCCCACCAACTGTGCATGAAGGTTCCCTTTTCTTTACATTCTTGCTGGCACTTGTTTTCTCTAGTCTTTCAAACTGTAGCCATTCTGACAGGTATGAGGTGGCATCTCATTGTGGTTTTGTTTGCATATGGTTTTGATGATGAGTGATGTTGAGCATCTCTTCACGTGTCTGTTGGCCATCTGTATGTCTTCTTTGGAAAATATCTATTCAGGTCCTCCGCCCATTTTTTAATTGGGTTTTTTTTTTTGTGATTGAGTTGTGTGAATTTTTTATATGTTTTGGGTATCAACGCCTTATCAGATATATCATTTGCAGATATCTTCTCCCAGTCAGTAGATCACCTTCACTGCATTCCTTCACTATACAAAAGCATTTTAGTTTGATGCAGTCCTAATTGTTTATTTTTGCTTTTGTTGCCCTTTCACTCTTTTTTTTTAAAGGCTATTTTTAGAGTAGTTTTAAGCTTGCAACGACATTTAGAAGGAGGTTCAGAGATTTCTTGTATACCTCCTGCTCCCACTGTTAACACCACTCACCAGAATGATATTTTTTACATCTCTACACTGTAATCACACAAAGTCCATAGAATTGATATATCATAATCACACAAAGTCCACAGCTGACCACACAAAGTGTTTATTCTTGATGCTGTACATTCTATGGGTTTGGACAAATATATAATGACATATATCTGTGATTATAATATCATACAGAGTATTTTTACTGCCCTAAAATCCCCAGTGCTCTGACTGTTCATTTCACCTTTCCCTGCTCCACCCCTGCAACCACTGATCTTTTTATTGTTTCCATGGTATTGCCTTTTCCAGAACGTCATATGTTGGAATCATACAGTATGTGCCTTCTCAGATTGGCTTCTTTCAGTTAGTAACATGCATTCAGGATCTTTGGGGGGTTTTGTTTGTTTGTTTGCTTTGTTTTTAATGTTTATTTTATTTTATTTTATTTTGTTTTATTGAGAGACAGAGTGAGAATGCATGAAAGTAGGGGAGGGTCAGAGAGAGAGGGGGACAGAGGATCAGAAGCAGGTTCTGCACTGACAGCAGAGTGTCCAATGTGGGGCTTGAACACATGAGCTGTGAGATCATGACCTGAGCTAAAGTCATACACTTAATGGACTGAGTCACCCAGGTGCCCCTAGGATCTTTTTTTTTTTTTTTTAATAGTTTTTTTTTTTTAATTTTTTTTTAACGTTTATTTATTTTTGAGACAAAGAGAAACAGAGCATGAACAGGGGAGGGTCAGAGAGAGAGCGAGACAAAGAATCGGAAACAGGCTCCAGGCTCTGAGCTGTCAGCATAGAGCCCGATGTGGGGCTCGAACTCACAGACTGAGATCATGACCTGAGCTGAAGTCAGACACCCAACCGACTGAGTCACCCAGGTGCCCCTATCAATAAATATTTATTAAGTAGCAATTTGAATAGAGAACTGAATACAGTATGTCTTTGGGAAATGTTTGCTTCCTAATATATGTAAGCTGAAGTGAATTAAAATAGAAAATAAACAAAAAAAATAAAATTTCTAATATATGCCAAAGACTCTATTAGCATTCTACTTAATACAGAAAAACAGTTTATAAATTAGATACTATATCCTCACTTTAAACATAAAGAAACTAAAATGCATAGAGATTAAGTAACTTGGCAATATTTATATAATTACTAAGAGACAGAGCCCACATATGAGTTCAGGTCTTCATCTACTTTTTCATTCATATATGAGGAGATTGGGAAAAATGGATCCTGCATGTTGGATTGACAACACTGGACTGGGTCACCAAGCTACCCACTATTCCCTGCTGTTCCCATTGGGCATGGTTTACTCATTGTGTGATTTGCTTACCTTCTCAGTGAACCCCAAAGTAGCCCAATAAACTTAGATAATCCTGTTTATTCTGAGCATCCCTGTAGGATAATTCTTAGGCCTGTAAATTTCTGAAAAGTTTCAGCATTGATATGAAGTCCCAAAAAGCTAAGTACTGTACTGTGGAGGCGGCGGCTGCTACTTCTTCTTCCTCCTCCTCCTCCTCCTCTTCTTCTTCTTCTTCTTTTTCTTCTTCTTCTTCTTCTTCTTCTTCTTCTTCTTCTCTTTTTCTTCTTCTTCTTCTTCTCTTCTTCTTCTTCTTCTTTTCTTCTTCTTCTTCTTCTTCTTCTTCTTCTTCTTCTTCTTTTCTTCTTCTTCTTCTTCTTTTCTTCTTCCTCTTCTTCTTCTTTAACATTTATTCATTTTTGAGAGACAGAGAAAGAAAATGAGCGGAGGAGGGACAGAGAGAGAGGGAGACACAGAACCCAAAGCAGGTCCCTGGCTACAGAGACTGACACGGGGCTTAAACCCATGAACCATGAGATCATGCCCTGAGCCGAAGGTGGACATTTAGCCAACTGAGCCATCCAGGTGCCCCTATACTGGAGCTTCTTGGAATTCCCATAGTTGCTCAGTCATCTAGGAAAGCTCATGAAACCTCTTTTATCCTAGGAATCTTCTGATAAAGAGTCAAGTAGAAAGAGATTCCAAGGATATCCTCATTTGTGAATCATTGATAGCTGTGTCAAACTGCAACAGGAACTGTAGGGGATGATTTCTCTACATATACTGACCTTCCAATTTAATAATGCATGGAGAGCTGAGGTATAAATGTATTGAGCAGCAAATATTTATTCAACTTCCAATGTGAGTTTTGTTCTGCACAATGTGCTGGAGGGTCCTTGGAAATCCAACCCAGTTGGGCATGGTCTCCACTCTCAAGGGAGCACAGGTCAGTGTAGAGGAAAATAATAAGCAAGTAAGCAAATAAATAAAAACATTTCACTGCTGATGCTAAGTGATGGAACAGGGTGCTGTGATCAGAAATAGCCTAAAGGGCTTTAGTTTACATTGGGTAGTCAGGGAGGGTACTGGTAAGAATGTGACATTTGAGCTGAGAGCTGAAGGAGGAGAAGGATCCAGTCTCATGAGGGGGAGAGAGAGGCAGAATTTCAAGCCAAGCTAATTGCTAGAGCAGTGTGAGGCGGGGTAAGAACTGGGCCTGTTCTAAGAACAGGTAGAAGCCTAGACTGGCTGGAGCTTCCTGAGGAGGGAAGATAAAAGCAGAAAATGAGGTAATTAATTGTTCTTTTTTCCTGTATTTAATTAAAATGCTCTGGCATATTTGCAAACCACAAGACCCTTGAGTGGATTCTGAAGGCTTTTCACTGTTTAAAAGTGAGTGAGAAGACAAACACCAATAAAAATGAATAAAAGATTCTCACAAAAGGATAGAACATGGTCAATAAGCACATGAAATGATGCTCAATACCATTACACAGCAAGGAAGTGCACATTAAAAGTACCAGGAGATGACACTGCCCACTGAACTGGCTACAATTATAAAGACTGATAATGTCAACTGCTGGGCGGGATATGGAACACTGCTTATAGGTACAACTACTTTAGAAAATAATTCTGTAGTTTTTGGTGAAGTTAAACATACACTTACCCTACGAGACAGCAATTCCATTACTCGATATTTACCCAAAATACGTGAAAAGATAAAACTACAGAAAGCTTGCATACAAATATTCACAGTGGCTGTATTAGCAATAGGCAAAAATTAGAAACAGTTCGAAGGTCCATTAACATGTGGTATATCAGTAAAATGGCCTAATCCTCAGCAAGAAAAAGGAATAAACTACTTTCACACACACCTATATAGACGAGCCTCAAACAAATGGTGAAAGAAAGAAGCCTGGCATGCACATACACACAAAATATGTGTGTATGATGATTCTATTTATAAGAAATTCTAGAAGAGAAAAATTACTGTACAGTGACAGAGAGTGAAAGCTGATGAGGCTAGTGGTTGTCTGAAGCTAAGGGTGGGAAATTTTTGCTGCAAAGGGTCATGAGGGGGATCTATTTGGGGTGATGCAAATATTCCAAATCTTGATGGTGATAGTGGTAATATCAGTATAGATATTTGTCAGAACTAACTGAAATGCGTACTTAAAATGGGTGCATTTTGTTGTATATAAATTATACCTCAATACAGTTCACTGTAAAGAAACTAAACAAATTTGTTTTTATTAATGTTCACCGCTATTGTTCATAAGATCTATTTTCTATAGTAAACTAAATGTTTCCCATATTTCTTTAAGAATACTCACTTTTTGTTATCCTTTATCAGTCCTGACTGAAGTTTTTAAAAATAATTATTAGTATTTTACATTACATGGCACAGAGCTATGAAAAAAATAGGATCTCCTGAACTGTATTAATTTATGGGCATTCAGGAGATCTTTGCCCTATTATTATTATTATAATTTTTAATTTGGCATGTTGTTGTTAAAGAGTGATAACAATGGATATTCAAGGGAATTTTACAGAAAGATTTTTAAATTATTATCATCGCATTTTAGGTTTCTTACTGGCTTAAGATTAGATATGCCCCAAAGAGGATGTCTTAAAGTTCCCTGAAAAATAGAGCCTGAGTCAAAGCCCCAAATCCTAAGACTTTATTGGGAGATTTACCCTTGCCAGGGTAGCTACAGTAAGGGAAAAATAGTGAGCTGAAGGAAGGTTGGTGGTATGGTGGCCCAGCAGGCCACAGCTTCAGAATTTTGAAAGCACAGTGTATTTCTCACATCAGGAAGGAAGTCTTTGAAGAGGGTCTTAAGAAAACCCTGCTACTTGGAACAGTGTAAGAGAGAAGGAAAAGAGAGGAATTTAACTGAGGGCTCTTTCCATTTTCCTGATTCTGTTAGTTTCAGTTTGTCCATAGGACACGAACCCCCCGCCACTTCTGAGTTGTATTATTAGGTGCTGGGGAAGCCCTGTTCCACACCCCACGGCACGATACTTTATCTGAATGTGGATGTGATGGGAAGAACCAGAGCCACTGTGGGTCCTCTCAGTTTGGCCTAGGAGCATGGGCTGCTACAGCAGCCTTGTGGACAGTGCATGAAGGCTGGGCTGGGCCAGCTGACACCTGCGAGGGCTGAGGCAGCTGGCAGTGTGAGCAGATGATGCACCAATGGTGACAGGGGAGCATTCTAATGAGCAAACTGTCCAAGTCTGGGAGGAGAGTTGTGAATGTGGGAATTTGGGAAAGCACATGAAGTGGGTTCTCTATTCTGGATTGGAAAACTCTAGAAGCCGATTGAGCATGTGTAACTGTAGGATAATTTACCTTCCAAGTTTGGGGGAAATTTGGTGGTGGTGTTAAGGAAAGAAAGAAAAAAAATTCCTCCTGGATTATTTTGGGAAAGGAGTTTACTGTTTCAAACTAATAATAGTTGGTAACAAGGCATTTCTCCTTAAATGAGTTGACATCTATGGGCGCCTGGCTGGCTCAGTTGTAGAGCATATGACCTTGATCTTGGGGTTGTGAGTTCAAGCCCCACACTGGGTGTAGAGATTACTTAAACATAAAGTCTTAAAGAATTGACATCTCCTATGAAGGCACATGTTAAATTTCTTTTGATGTTACTATTAAATTTTATTTCCGCCATAAGCCTATCAACATTACTTCCTTAAACTACCAAGTTGCACACTTTGGAATAGTCATCAACAAGGATCAGTATTAAGATTCTGCCTCAGTCACATCGGGAACTCAAGCCTTAGTTAAAAATGAAAACAAAACAAAACAAACATCACCATAACATCATTTTATGTATGCAAGATGTGAATTAATATAAATTTTGTTTCAAATACAGTTGAACATTGCTTTAAGCAATAAATGTTCACCTTAAAGTTTCAATGGAGATTTTAATTTTTATAAATTAAACAGTATTTTTAAATACTAGGCAAAGTCCATTTGAAAGTAAACAAATACTACTTAATTTATAATTTTTGCATATCAAAATTTATCCATGTAGAGTCTTGTAAATATTTTACTTCCTTAAAATATAATTGTGCTAGAATTTGGTAAAGTCAATTTATATAGTCCTGAGAAAAACTGCATGGCCCTAACTAAATAGAACAGTACAGGGGCACCTGGGTGGCTTATTTGGTTGGGCATCCAGCTCTTGATTTTGGCTCTTGTCATGATCCCAGGGTCATGGGATTGAGCCCTGTGTTGGGCTCCACGCTCTCAGCTCGAGCCCACTTGGGATTCTCTCTCGCTTTCTCTCTGCCCCTCCCCCACTCATTCTCGTGCGCGCAGCATGCACTCTCTCTGGTCTCTCTCGCTCTCTCGCAAAATAAACTTTAACAATAGAAAACAAATTCAAGCATTAGTAAAACCTGAATGTTTCCTCTCCTTTCTGCCATTTTTCCTCAAATTTGTTACCACTTCAGGGAAAGTATATCTGCATGTACTTTCTTGGTTCTTTCAGGTCCCAAGTAGTCTAAGTTTGTTCATCTTTTTCCACCAAGAATAAACCAGAGGAAACATCTTGTTTCATTTTTTGCAGTGATAGGAAACTTTTGTTATCTCTGAGGGAATTTCTGGGGCACATGTTAAGTCATGGGTTGCTTTGGGAAAACAAATTCTACTACTATTTGTAGCAAATGAATATAATTGGTATGGATTACATAATTATACATAAAATGCCAGATATCTTATACAAGTGAGAAAAAACAAGACATGCAGAAAAGTAAGATCAGAGAAGTAAGGTCACAAAACTGGTCAGTGACCAAAAGAGATCTAGATTTTTTTTTTTTAAAAGAGATCTAGAATTGTGAAACTCTATGGCTAACTACATTTTTGTTCTCTTAACAGCCCTTTCCACTGCAAGGCAATTTTTCCCTGGATCTAACCTTAAAATTCAATGGAAGGAGAGGCAATATTCTCCTTAGCCTCACTGAGAGCTATGTCAACAGTATTTACATCCAATATATAATTTCAGTTCTGAGGTTGGCAATGCAGGGATTTCTTGGTCAGACTCAATCCTGCACACATACGTTTGTGCACACACATGCTTGTACACACACAAGCACCAGCACACAAACATCATAAATCTTTGTGATTGTGAAAAACCTGGTAGATCTTCCCGAGACAAAACATGACTAAAAAACAACAAAGAGAGATTGAATTTGTGTCATTATATTTATTCCAGGTGAGATGATATCTCTTATTCCTAAATATCAATTCTAATTTTTTGTACATCTATAATTCTCCAAGGTATGATTTGAAGTTGGGTAGAAAGTTCTTAATAACATTAGTGACATATTGATAATTAAATATCAAGGAAAGTAATTCCCAAACTTGAAAACAGGAAGACTAATGAGGGTTTTTATGCACAAGATAATATTCTTGACTAATGCTCAAATCACACAAATATTTATGACGTGACAAATGTTTAGCCAATGAATTTAATTTTTTTTTAAGGTAGGCTCTATGCCCAGTGTGGGGTTTGAACTCACAACCCTGAGATCAGATCTGAGCTGAGACCAAGAATTGGATGCTTAACTGACTGAGCCACCCAGGCAAATTTTAAATGTTTGTTAAAATGTATTATGGAATATTTCATAATTCCAAAGGAACAAAATGTCAACAAAAATCTATATTACTCAGCTTAGAAATATAACATTCTGATATAGTTAAAGCTGATTATGAATCTCTTTTTAACAGCATCATATTTCCTTCAGCTTCTGAGGTTATTACTTTCATGCAATTTGGTGTTTATTATTACCATGCCTGGCAGATTGTATGTATACATGTAAATATACATACAAAATATAAATATGCATGTATACATACACATACCTATATGTGTATACATAAACATTTTACAATTTTTATTTAAAAATTATTATACTATGTATTTTTGGCAATTTTTTTCAACATTAAATTTTTAAGGTCCACCCATTTATTCATCTTCTCTGCTATGTAACATTTCATTGAAAAGGCACCGGGGTGGCTTTTCAGGTTAAGCCTCTGACTCTTGGTTTCGGCTCAGGTCATGATCTCACAGTTTGTGAGATCCAGCCCCATTTCGGGATCTGTGCTGACAGTGCAGGGCCTACTTGGGATTCTCTCTCTCCTTCTCTTTCTGTTCCTCCCTCTCCCCCTTTCGTACATGAGTGTGTGCACATTCTCTCTCTCTCTCTGTTACTCTCAAAATAAATAAATAAATGGGGGTGTCTGGGTGGCTCAGTCAGTTGAGCATGCAACTCTTGATTTCAGCTCTGGTCATGATCCCAGGATCATGGGATCAAGCCCCACATGGGGCTCTGTGCTGAGTCTGCTTATGATTCTCTCTCTCTCCCTCTGCCCCTCTCTTTAGCTCATGTGCTCTCTCAAAATAATAAATAAAATAAAATAAAATAAAATTAAATTAAATTAAATTAAATTAAATTAAATTAAATTAAATTAAATTAAAAATTGTATGAAACCCTTTCATTGTATGGATCTGTCACAATTTACTTGTCTATTTCCCAATTAATGAACATTTCAGATTTTTTCCATTTTTTTCTCTTACAAAAAATGCTGCCATTAATTATTTTATTGACTATAATAGGTGGATTATTGATCCTGTGACTTGCCATGATTTAGGTAGTTTGTTTAAAATAAAAATTCTACCTGCAGATGTTTTACCAGGCTTGCCATATGTTTACGTTTGACATTTATTTACTTCCAACATTTATACATTGAACATAAGATCACTGTGTATAGATACTGCTTTGTATTCAATTACATAAAAGAAAGCAATGGAATATTTTAAAACCAAATTAGGGAAGAACTTTTTATGAGCGGTGGAGAAGGAGTTGTTTGGTTTTAGTCATTGTACTTTTTCCTCACTGCTCAATCCTTTCTAGCTTAAACTGTGTCTGGAAAGTGCTCAATACATTTTCATTGAATAAATGACTAATAAATTGAGAAATACTGTTAATATATTATAGTTTGGGAGTCCAATTTAAAATAGTTTTTGGTGTATTCTTTCCCAACCCCCCATTAAGTACATCACAAGCCAGGCTCAGGTTCTACTCACATTCTTACCCTTTGGTTTTCAGTTTCGATTTTATTTCTGGAAAAAACAAAGCCCACACTATCATCAACACTTAGATGGCCACAACCCTGTCACTAGAGTCTGAGAACATTTATCATCCATAGGCTGCTACAACCAGTTAGAAAATGGCAGTGGCCGACCCACCTGGGAAAGAGCACGTGACATGGTGCAACACTGCCTTCTACAGGTGTGTGGGGAGCGGCAGTGTGCTGGAGCCAGCTCACAGCGGTTCGAGACAGACAAGTGCTCATTTATCAGGATTTTGCAAGATGGTTGTTCCACTGAGGCTTGAAATCAGCCTTGGTAGGAGTATTTATATCATAGAAATCATCATCAAAGGCTACAAGTCAGCCCATTTTCCCTGCGGGTTGTTAAACATTTGTCAGCACGGCACTCCTCTCACCTCCGCTCCCTTCGCATCATTACACCAATCAGAACTCTACACGGTTGTTACTCTACTGCAAAGGTCCTACTTTTAAGACAACAGGGGCATCTACAAATCTTTTATTTGTGTTTTGTTTTGTTGGGTTTTTTTTTTGTTCGGTTGGACACTATAAATTCTGGAAAACAAAATGGGGAGAAGCAGAGCATGGGAATTGACAGAGACATAGGTAGCAATGAGATGTGGGCAGGCATAATGCTTACAGTTAAAGTGTTGCGTGTAGGTCAGACATGGTTTGGGGAGAAAAGTAGTGGACAAATCAGACCCACCCCAAAACTGAGTTCCATTCCCAAATCACGCAATACTTATTCGGGAAACGATGGGATGAATGTTGGAAATGAACTGTACTGTTTTTGCCTACTGAAATAGACTCATTCTCTCTGGTCAACCTTATTCCTCATAGTTCTATAATATGCACCAAACTTAGGCTGTTTTTACTAAATTCTTATCCTTTAAACTGTTTCCCCCACGTGAGTCATGTCCTCTATTTCCTAACTGCCTTTGATCCTACCTTCTCCTTGTCTAGATCATCTGATCCTGTGACCTTTCCTGTTCAATGCAGCCATATTTCTACCTCTGCATATTAAAAAGGGCTTTTTATATTGATATGTATTTTTTATTGTATACTCTTTTTTAGATTACCTTGTTATGTCTCAAGTTCTTGAATCTGTAATCCCCCTCTCTTGTGTGCTTAGTCTCATTCATGATGGTTTATTTCTGTGATTTCCATACATGCTGTTACTTGTTAATTACCTATTTTAGTGAGCCTTTTTTCCTCTCTTTATTTTTCAGATAATACTGTGGAATGGCTTTAAGGAACAGCTTTGCATTCGCTTTGCCAGGTGGCTTGGTGGTAATCATGGTCTCAAGAACAACGTAATGCATATTGTTAACGTTAACAATATGCTAATTTTATCCTCAAGCCCACGGTAGCCTATGGAAATAAAGTAGAACTTCACTTTATTTGGGGTTCTATTTTTTTCCCACATAGCCGAGACAGACATGTTTCTTTGTGACACTGGACAATTTAAAAATTAAATGGTCCACCAAATGTGTAGACAGTTGAGGGTCCCAGCTCTGTTCAGATCTCTTAGTCCCAATTTTCTGTCATGTGTCGGCCCAGGCATGTCCCCTTTCTCATGTGGGAAATAGAACTTGAGTCCCTAAAGTACTGGGAAGAGAAGTACATCACAGGACAGTCTCAGGTTCCACTCACATGCTTACCCTTTGGTTTTCAGTTTCTATTTTATTTCTGGAACTGACAAATTCTCCTCTCTTTGTTGAAAATTTAGCTATGCATTTAAAAATAAGTTTGGTTTGTTCCATCCACCATATCTTGGTATTTGTAGTGGAAAGGGTTCTAGTTATCTTTGTCAGCTACCCTGTGATAAATGAGTTTTATCTAGCTTTATAGTCAGAAAAAATTATTTGAAGAGAGAAATTACCCCTTAATGGGAATAACAATTGCTAGTGATCTCATTTTGGTAAAATTAGCCACCATCTTCTATACTGCTAAGGTGTAATATTTTTAAAAATGGCCACTACATACAATTCCCCACTACAAATATTTGTGAATGCTTTTAATTGGTAGAATTCTTATTTTTTTTAAGGAAGTAGGCTCTTTTTTTCCCAATTATTTACTCATTTATTATTTTATTTTAGAGAGAAAGAGTGTGAGTGGGGAAGAGGGGAAGAAGGGGGGGAGAGACAAAGAGAGAGAGAGAGAACAGGAATCTTAAGCAGGTTCCACACTCAGCACAGAGGCTAACACAGGGCTCGATCCCACAACCCTGGGATCACAACCTGAGCCGAAATCAAGAGTCAGAGGCTCCACCAACTGAGCCACACAGACGCCCCAAATTATTCTTAAATTTAATAAAGAAACAACTAAAAATCTTCCTCCAAGTGTAAAACATTATTAAGATTTTCATCTTAAGGTTATAGGGAAATAAAATATAATGGAAAAATGTAGCTTTGTGGACTATTTGGGGGAAATATGAAATGAATTTTTCTCAACATATGGGAGTTAATTCATACACCAGGTAAATACTGAGTTGTAAACATGGTTGTAAAAAGTATTGCCAGGCTCAACGATGCTGTGGTAATAGTCACATTTCCATTTAGTTTCACAACATTCATGATGTATCTAATATGTGCCAGGCATGGTGTTCACATCTGGTTTACCCAAACCATGATTATTCTCAAATATCTTACTGTCCAATGTGAGAACAGCATGTTAAAAAAATAATAATTAAAATCTAGACTGACGGTGCAGTAGTGATAGAACACAAAAGAGATAGAAATAATACATACAAGGAAGACTTCACTGAGGACATTGCACCCTAGCAAGAGTTTGAGAGAGAAATAGGTGTTAACATGTAAACTAACAAAAGAAGAACATTTCAGACACAGTGAAGGCACCTAACACATTGTTGCACAGCTTAATGGAAAGGATGCTTAGTTGGGATCGTCCATGTTGAAGAAGAGTATGTTAATATTGATCCACAAAGTTGGAGTGAGATCTTGGCGTTATCTGAGTCCTCCCTTGTTAGTTCAGTTCAGTTATTTATCAAGAACCACATTTGAGAACTGAAGTGGGATTCCCATATAAGAGAAGGGCAGCAAATTAGAAAGTGGAATATAAATCCTAGAGTTTGCCAAAATATCTGGTAGTCAAGTGAGAAACATGAGTTGACCAGGCTGGGCATTTGCTTTGTACCAGTGCACATGCAGATGGCTGTACCATCAGTACTCGACCACAGGCTCCCTTTTTGTCTACATATTTTGTATATGATGTAGTGGTTTTGATCAAGTGCAGGAGCCACACCACTTAGGTTCAAATTCCATCTCTACCACTTGCAGGTCCATGACTTTGGAGAAATTATGGAAAATTGCTGGGGGAAATGGATGTTTACTCATCTGCACAATGGGAATAATGGATAGTACATAATAATGATACCATGTGTCCTTGGAAGGCTTAAGTGTGTTAATGTGTGCATAGTGTTTAGAAAAAATGACTGGGATTTAGTAGATATTAGCTATTTCTATTATTGCTATGTGGATACTCTGCCCTAGTTTTGTCCCTCATTCCTGTTATAAAATATCTACTCAGAGTTCACAGAGGAAAAAAATTCACAAATCCACAAAACAGTACTGTAATATTGTTTATGGGGTAGTGTTCAATGGTATCTTAAACTTATCTTCAATATTTAAACATTTTTACACAGAGAATAAACTTATGTATTACTTACATGTGATATAAACTTAAAATCATCACTACTCTCTATTTGTAGTTCTAGTTTGATGCTGGCCAAGATACAAGTTTTATCTTACCAAAGATATTTATCTTTTGAACTTTTTTCAGATCAACCACAAGTATGATCAATACCTCCCTCCCCCACCCCCCCACATTGCCGCATTTAACCTTCATTCATTCATCACTCATTCATTCACTCATTCATTCATCAGTTACTGAATTCCTACTACATACAGGTATTGCTTCTAATTATTTAGATATGAGCTATAGTTTGATTTTTGTAATTAACAGATGGTTCAAAAATTTTTTAAAGTGGCATGTATCCACAATTGAAGTATCTCAGCAGGAAATCAGTATTTTAGGAAAAATTACAAAGCTTGTAGGAAACACAAAACGATGAATATCACATATGCATAATGAACAGGCAAAATGCTGATGAAGGCACCACCTGGGCAATTTTAAAATAGCTTGCAATGGGAAGAGGGGACATTTTTTACATTCTGATAGGTACTTTTTTAAGAGAAATAAACTTAAAAACATCCAATCAAGTATGAAGCCCAAATAGGATATCATTTTTGAAATATATTGGAAAAAGTTCAAAAACATTTTTTTCTGCAGCCCTGTCAATGGAACAGAAGACCCAGAGGTTACTAAATTCTGCATAAAGCAAAGAGGAAGAAAAGAAAACCTATGTAAAGACATGTTTGTGGTTGTATTATTTAGTTTTTCTGGGACTAAGAAACAAGAAAGATACTCTAAGTCTGAACGAAATTATTCCAACTCTTTCTCTTTCCTCTCAATGCAGTGGCATAATCTGTTGGCTTGAGAAACCAAAGGAAATTACTGAAAGTCACTTGTGATGGTTAATTCTGTGTGTCAACTTGATTGGGCCACAAGGTGCCCAAATATTTTGTGAAACATTATTTTGGATGTTCCTGTAAGAGTGTTTGGATGAGATTAACATTTGAATCAGTAGACTGAGTAAAGTAGATTGCCCTCCCTAATGTGGATGGGCCTCATCCAATCAGTTGAAGGGCTAATAAACCAAAAAGGCTGAGTAGGAAGGAACTTATTCTGCCTGACTGCCTTTGAACTGAGATAATCAGCTTTTTCCTGCCTTCAGACTCCAGCTGAAACATTGAATCTTCCTCGGTCAAGCCTACTAGTTTATGAACTGGAACTATGCCATCCTTTCAACTGGATCTCTAACTTGCTTACTCACTCTGCAGATCTTGGGACTTTCCAGCCTCCATAACTGCATGAGCCAATTTCTTATATTAAATGTATATCTATATATGTACAAATATGTATCTATATTTATCTATTTAATATAGATTTATTTAGACTAAAAGATAAATATAGATATAATTTGTAGATACATAGATAGATATAGATATCTTCTATTTGCTCTTTTTCTCTGGAGAACCCTGACTAATACAGTCACATTTGGTATGGTGTAGACTCTTAGGATGCTTCTTGTCAGTATCTCTTTTAAAAAACAATTTACTTTTGGGGCACTGGATGACTCAGTGGGTTAAGCATCCAACTCTTGGTTTCGGCCCAGGTCATGATCTTGCAGTTCGTGGATCTGAGCCCCACATCAGGCTACATGCTGACAGCTCAGAGCCTGCTTGGGATCCTCTCTCTCTCCTTCTTGTGCCCCCCCACTACTTGCTCTCTCAAAATAAGTAAATTAAGACTAAAAAAAAAATAATCTCTTAAATCTCCACGCAAAAACAAAAAACAAAGAAAAAACAAAGAGTGAGAGAAAAATTTAATGGGTAGAAGCCCTATTATTAAACTGTACTCTAGGGAGGGACATACATGAGAACTTAAAAAAAAAAAAAACTTATCAGGATATTCGATATAAGCACAAATCACAAAATTCTATTTCATTTAAATTTGAGAGAAAGAGGGGCGCCTGGGTGGCTCAGTCGGTTAAGTGTCTGACTTCAGCTCAAGTCATGATCTCAACTCCGTGAGTTCAAGCTCTGCGTGGGGCTCTGTGCTGACGGCTCAGAGCCTGGAGCCTGCTTCAGATTCTGTGTCTCCCCCTCTCTCTGCCCCTCCCATGCTCATGCTCTGTCTCTCTCTGTCTCAAAAGTAAAAATAAAAACATTAAAAAAATTTAAAAAAAAATTGAGAGAAAGAAATATTTTAGGTCATTCATTCACAAAACCCAATGAATAAACATTTAGTTATGGTGAGTGTATTGAGGTATGAGTATATACTGTATATTATTTACATTTCTTGGAAGGTACTTGGGATTATGTGCATTAAAAAATGAAATATCACTCACTAGAAATCTTAAAATATAATCATTTCTGTCCCACTACTCTGTAAAGCTTAATATAGATTCTCATCTTGATCTCAAGTATTGCCTCTCTAGTGTCATTTTTGTACCTTGATAGTAATAAAGTTTAAAGCAAAGGTGTACTTTTTGAGGGAAACAATAGATTGCAGTATTATTATTATTATCATTTTCCTTCATCTGTCTATGGCACTGAGGCCTTGGTTTATGTAGCTTCCCATGGCCTTTGGTCTTTCATTCTGTAGCTCCTCCTTATGGTACTGGGCTGAACACAAGCTCGATAAAGTCAGGGTCCTTTCTGGTTGTACTTGCTTTATATCTTCAGCATTTAAAATAGTGTCCAGCCCAAGGTAAAGGATAAACAATTTATGGATGAATAAATGGCAAAATAGTGCACAAAAAGAAGAATTCAGTAGGGTCTATTCACAGGCAGATTTGTATTAGATGATAAGACTTGCATGAAATCTTAATTTGTGAAGTTTTGCTACACTACCTAAACTTTACAGGTAATATTAGGAATAAGGTAAGGATAAAGCATTTCTAAGTATACCCCAAACAATATATATCTTAATTAAGAGAAACTTTCTGGGTTTGTTTTTTTTTTTGTTTTTGTTTTTGTTTTTTTGGTAATATAGAATCTCCTTAAGAACAGAACTGTTAACTTTTAAATCTAAAATATGTTAAATTAAACACCAATAACTTAAGAGGATTTTCAAAAATTAGAATGCCGGTGGCTTCTTTTAGAGAACTTACGCACTTTCGTGGTAAGAACAACAAAAAAAAAGTTTTTGAAATTGTGTGGTTTCAGAGCATAGAGGAAGAAAGCAACAAGCTTTAGAAGTTCCTTATTGCCCATCTTTTGTATAAATTTGCAGGTTTCATAGCATGAATTTTTTACCTGGGTGGAAAAAGCAAAGATTTTTCCTACTTCGGAATTATCACCCATGTAAAATATGTTAAAGTGTAAATGACTGAAACATTCAATTAAAGTACAGAAAAGTGCAATATTTTTAAAAGTTTAAAGTAAAACCTGCATGAGTGTGTCCGGTGGTTAGATTTTTGAGGTCTGGTATTTCCTACTGGTTATATTGCTAAATCTTTTTTTTTTTTTTTAACATAGTTCCTAAAGAATAATAAAAAGAAAAATTCTAATGTCCACTTCTTACCTATTTTAACTTTTATTTTTTAACTTCTCAATTACCCAACTTCTGGGATATGTTTTATCTGCTTTCTTCCTTCATAGAGTGAGAGCCTCTTGTATTTGTTTCTTTGTTTTTATTCCTCTTTTCTACAGTCCCTCCCCCCTTTTTGTCACCTACCTCTTGTATAGAGGAAATGCAGTTGCAATCATTGTGTTCTGAGTTTTGATTTACACTTTACCTCCTGTCCTCTGGTAAAGTAATCGACTAAAACCTTGTGTGTAGTTAGATCTTAGTGCGGTGCTTTTTTATTCAACTAAAACAAAGATGACAGTTTCCTCACTTGCACGTTAAGATGGAGTGTATCTTTAGTCATGGAATACAGCTGCCCCATTATTCTCACAAAACAGCTTTCCTTCCAGTATTTCTTATTTTATTTTATTTACTTTTCTAAGTGATCTATACGCCCAACGTGGGGCTTGAACTCAAAACTCTGAGATGAAGTGTTGCATCCTCTACTGCCTGAGCCAGCCAGGCGCCCCTTTGTATTTCTTATTTTAGAAACACAACACAGCACCACTCACTGAACTGCCCAGCCCCAAGTGGGAATTTCAACTTCGGCTTCTTCCCTTCTGTCCCTTCTACCCCACGGCTAAGTACCCCTGAGTTCCTGTATATGGCCTCCTAAATAACTCATGAATAAATCCACTTCTTTCCATCTCTTCTCTTGTTTATTCCAATCCGTTTTCCACAAAAAAAGCCACATTAGCCCTTACTGGAAGCTCAGACCTCTCCTCGTCCCTATGTGAGGAGTACAAACCAACCCCAGAGGACCTTTTAGACTCTGACTCCAGCCTTCCTCCCTCACCCCGGGTTTTTCCACCATTCTCTTCCCTGGCCTGATAACTACTCTCCAGCCATGATGGAGATTTGTTTTCTTAATTCCTGGCATTTGCGCATGCTCTCTGCTCTGTCTGGAACACTCTTTTCTCAGCTCTTCCTCTGCCTAATTCCCACTTATCCTTCAGAATTCATCTTAAATGTTATTTCCACTTGTAAATCTTAATGGACTCTGAAGAACCTTATTTTCGATCCCTTCATAGTACTTACACGTCATTTTCTTTCTAAGTGGGTGGCCCATCACATTGCTGTTTCTTACTAGGTGAAACCTTTTGTTCACTATTTTGTCTCCAATACCTAACATTATACCTTACTACGATAAGCACTAATAAACCATGTTTGAATTGGTGAGTTCACATATTTCATTTTAGGTTTATTATTTTGACTAGATTGGGTGCTTTCTGCCTTCTTATTTTTCTGTCTCTTCCACTTCCTTCTGTCAAAGACAAACAAAACTGGGCGCTCGACAAAGTGGTAAGGACAAATCCTAATCAGTAACACGTTATCACATAAAGAGAGTCCAGTGTGAACTGAACTCAACTTCAATTTGTACAGAAGTGACTGGCTGCTTTAAAAGGAGAATGAGTGAATTGGGGAGGGAGTGATCATGGGCACAGTAGAGTCAGGGAAGTGGAAAATTACAAAATGCAGTGAACGGGTTCTTCCCACACGAAACCCATCCGGGTTTGCTAACTGGTGCGCTTATGGAGGTGAAGCTCCTACCCCCCAACAGAGGCTGGGAGACAAGGCCCCATCTTCAGCTATTGGCTGAAACAAGCAGTGAATTCTTTTGGCAGCTTTGAGTTTTCTGAGGTGGACTTTAACAGGGCGCTAGAGTCATCCCAGGGATGTGGTCTTGTGTTGTTAGAAACTATACTGATATTTAAGTCTTTGTTACCAGGGGGAGGGTGTGGGGGGATGGGTTAGACAGGTGTTGAGGTTAAGAAGTGCACTTGGGAAGAGCACACGGTGATGTATGTAACTGTTAAATTACCATATTGTACACCCCGAACCAATATAACCCTGTATGTTAACCAATTAGAATTAAAATAAAAACTTAAGGTAAAACAAAAAAAAGTCTTTATAGGCCAAGATTGAGGCTTGTCAAGAAGAAGGCTCAGAGGAACCTGGCTAAAGTTTGGTCAAGGAGGGAACCAATGGCACTTCTTTGAATACTTCTAAAATCTCCTCTTTTTAATTTTTATTTTGCCTTTCCTTTGCTAATGTTTCTATCCAACAGAATTAAAGCAAATTAAATGTATTAAATAATCCTTGATGCATAATATCAAGGCACCTGGCTGGCTCAGTCTGTAGAGCCTTTGACTCTTGATCTTGGGGTCGTGAGTTCCACCTTGGGTAGAAAGATTACTTAAAAATAAATAAACCATGATATATGATATAAATTTAACAGAGCTATATCAACTCATACTGATTACGCATGTAGCATTTGAAACTGAGAGCAAATTGATATGAATTGGCACCAAGATACTAATTTCTAACACTGATGCTATTGCCCAATAATAGCTGCTTATATATCAGGTTTATGAATATTCCTGAAAAGTCATTGTTGGCCACTTCTAGAGGGACTCTCCTATCTTCCTTCTGAAGTGAGTAGTCAGGGTCTCCCTTTATTCTGAGTGTATCCTTCTTGGTCTATGGTAATGATTACGACCTTACATCTTATGTTTCTGACATCAGAAGGAGATGTCTTCAACATTTCACTAACTTAGAAAAGGAAGGTAATAAAACGTTCTTTATGGTAAGCATTTTTCCACTCCAAGCTCAAAGAAGGAAGTTTTAGGGAGCATGAAATAAATATTTCCAGTCAAACTGAACAGACTTGTTAAGCCAGGAGTTTCTTTCTTTCTCTTATATTTATGGTCCTATCCTGATCAAGGACAAAATAATGTACAGATAAAATTAAATAGTTCAAGTGAGTTTTTTGAATATTTGATCTACTCACTAAATCATGTGGTTTATAACTCAGTACAGTTCTTCAGTTATCCTTCCTAACTTCATTTCCTGGTTTATAAATAAAAATACAAGGTCTTTCAGATAACTCAATTAATTTCTTAGAGTTTAATATATCCCTCTTTGTGATATGTCTATATGCTAAAACTGTTTGGTCCAAGGTGATATTTCTGAGCTCAATATAAAGAGCTATGTTGTAAAAACACCAAAGATCTGTTCTTAAGAATGACAGGGGGGAAGCCATGCATAGGTGGGGGCAAAGGATATATGAGAAATCTCTTTACCTCCCTCTCAATCTTTCTGTGAACCCCAAACTTCCCTAAAAGTCTTTAAAAGAAGAAAAAGAAGAAAGCCAGTTAGTTGTTGCTCTTATTTATACTATGATACTGAGGAAAAGGGGAAATGGGGAGATGTTGGTCAAAGGGTACAAACTTCCTGTTACAAGATGAATAAGTTCTAGCGATCTAATATACAGCATGACTACAGTCAATAGTACTGTATGATATACTTGAAAGTTACTAAGGGAGTAGATCTTAAATGTTCTCACCACAAGTACAAAAATGGTAATTATGTGAGTTGATGGAGATGTTAACTAACTCCTTTGTGGTAATCATTTCACAATATATGTGTGTATACATCTTAAACTTACACATAGTTATATGCCAAGTATATCTCAGTAAAGCTGAGGAAGAAGGAATAATCTGTTTTATCTCTAAATCCAGACTTAGAGTAAGTATATTGGAAAGGAGTTTGTGTTCAAAGGAAGAGAAGAAGGTGACAGAGTTTTCAAGGCAACAAATAGCTTCAAGTAAGTCTTTTTATCATTCTTTGATAAATATTCCAATAGCTTATGGATGTTACCATTCTATTTTTGGAGCATTGTTATTTTTGGAGTTAAATGCTTACTTCTCAGGGAGTAGGGAAGTACTGTAATACCTTTAATATAAAAATGCCCTGTTGCTTTTATAGGGCTCAAAATGGGTGGGATCTCACTGGTAAGGTCAGGTAAAGGAAGAGTTCTTGTTTCTAGAAAAAGGGATTGCTTTTGGACAGAGTTCTCTCAGAGAAATGAATGTAAATAGGCATTGAAGAGGAAATTATTTTTGTAAAACAATCCCCAAGTTATTTCTTACCAAATTCACTAAAAAAAAAAAAAAAAAAAAATGGTTGCAAATTGCATGCAATTGTACATATATAAGATTGCACTTAAAATGATTTGAGCCTAATAAGACTAGGGAAACAAAGTGGGTATATATGTATGTATGTGTGTGTGTGTGTGTGTGTGTGTGTGTGTGTGTATATATATATATATATTTTTTTTTTTCCAAGAACAAGAATTTCATTTAAAATAAAACACAGAAGTCATATTTGAAATTGCCACTAGAGGGCAGAAAATGGGGGAAAGGATATATAATAATAGTGGATTTCTAGAATCAGAACTTAAAACATCTTGGAAACTCTGAAAACAACCATCATAATAACAAGAATTAGTATTTATAAAGTGGCTACTATGTACTACTAAATTTTAAAGATTTCCTTTTTTTTAATGTTTATTTTTGAGAGACAGACAGACAGACAGAGTGTGAGTGCAGAAGGGTTAGAGAGAGAGGGAGACACAGAAACTGAAGCAAGCTACAGGTTCCAAGCTGTCAGCACAGAGCCTGATGCAGGGTTCAAGCCCACAAACTGTGAGATCATGGCTTGAGCTGAAGTTGGACACTTAACCAACTGAGCCACCCAGGTGTCCCTTAAGATTTCCATTTTGTAAATGGGGAAACAGGTTAAATGATAAGTGCAAGGTCATGTAGTAAGCAAAAGGTAGCACTGGATTCAAATCCTACAATTTGACCTCAAAGTCTTTACATAGGATCACAACCTCTCTCCATGGACAACAGTTTCTTTTCTTTGAGTGTACTTTATTGAGAAGAAAAGAGTGTACAAACACATTCTGAACCGTGAGTAGGAGCAAGAGGTTTTCCCAGCATGATGCATTTTCTAACTTGCTTCTACTGTGTTACCTGACAAACCAGGAATTTTGTGGGTGGTCTCATATACACACCTCGGAAAACCTAAGTCTAAAAATGTGATTCATTAATGCCGCAAAATGCCAACATTATTAAGTTTTCTGAGTAATTTAAACTAATAAGCAGGACCTGTGAAGATATCATTATTAACAGTATGAGGGGGAGGCTGAGCCCAGAATGAAAGAGTCGCTGCATTAACGAAACAGAAGACCAGAGAGCACAGCGTGTTCTTCAGCCACATTTGTGAAAGGTGCAAATTAAAATAGAATGGTTGGAGGAGCCAAGATGGCAGAACAGCATGGAAGCTTTTTGTGTGTCTCGCGTCCATGAAATATAGCCAGACCAACACTAAACCATCCTACACACCTAGAAAACCGATTGGAAGATTAACACAACAGTCTGCACCACCTGAACCACAGAATTCAGCAGATACGCGACACGAAGAGCTGAACTTGGGTAGCAAGAAGCCCCGAAAGGTAGGAACCTCCTTTTGCAGGCAGAGAGAGGATGGAGACTTGGGGGGGGGGGGCATACGGGAAAAGCATCCCTCCCCAAAAGCAGCTGGAGAGAAAGTGGAAAATTCGAAACAGTGCAGGGACTCAACTAAAAAGGGAGAAAGGAGAAAGGAGAGGGTTTAAATTCCATTGAGACTGTAAACAGGGAGAGCGCAGAGTCTGAAACTCCGCAGCTCCATACCTGGTGGTGCTCTGGTGGGAAAGGTGAATACCCAGGAACAGAGTGGGGTCCGGGAGGTTCTCGGGCCACACAGGGAAAAGCGGTTCCACTGCTGGAAGGACATTTGGTAGAGACTGTTGAAGCCACCTGGTCCCAGCAGACCCCGGAAGGCAGCCACATTTGCTGGTGCTGGGGCAAGGCTGTTGAGGGTGAAGCCTGGTACCAGATGTGTGTTGCGATTTTCCATGGTCCCTGAAACGCTGAGGCCACACTGTCTCGTGATTTTTGGGGGGGCGGGCTGACACCTGGCCACAGTCTCGGGGCACCGGCAACAGCAGGGTCCAGCAGGCGTTCCTGGGTGCAGCCAACATTCGGCCACTCCTCATTCGGCCATTGCTCAGTGAGACCCTCCCGCAGAGGGGCGGAGCGGGTTAAAGCCGCAGTCCTTTGGAAGTAAGGGGCTGGGGAAAACAGCCGCATCTGAGACAAAGCTCGGGAGAGAGGTACTGCCTGGGGCCCGGTCACAGACAGTGGAAAAGCAGAGAGTGGAAGAAAGCTGAAGACGGAGGACCAGTGCACGATTGCTGATCCGGGAGAACAGACTGGGTGGCTGGATGGCGCCATTTTTCACTGCTCCCACGCATATGCATGCGCGCCCACAAGCACCGCAACAATCCACCCCAGTAGGCTAGCAGCGCCATCTAGCGGACAGCAGAGCTGTTACACCGAGCCCTGCCCAACTGGGCCAACTTCACTCTTCAAGAACACAAACCTCACCACCGGCTTAATCTATGGACTATAAAGAGCTACATGGACTGACCTCTAGGGGAAAACGAAGCAATTTCAGTCTGACTTCAATCTGTTAGCAGGTTCATCTATTCCATTTTTTTCTCTCTCTTTTTCCTTTTTCTCTTTTATAATTCTTTTCTTTTTCTTGAATACAGAAAGAGTAAAAACCTCATTTTTATTTTCAATTTTTATTAAAAATATCTGTCTTTAATTTTTATTACTATATTTTTTACTTTTGTGTAATTTTTTTCAAATTCTACTTTACTTCCATCACTTTATTTTAGTCTACTTCAGTGTACTCACCTTTTCAAATTTTCAAAAAATTTCCTTTTTTTTTCTTTTTCTTATATCTCTTTTTCATTTCTTTTTCTTTAATGCAGAAAGAGAAAAACTTTGTTTTTACTTTCATTTTCTTTTAAAAATATTTTTATTTAATTTTTATTACTATATTTTTTGCTTTTATGTAAATTTTTTCAAATTCTATCTTACTCCCATCATTTTATTTTAGTCTACTATAGTGTATTCACTTTTTCAAATTTTCAAACGATTTCTTTTTTTGTCTTTTCTTTTTTCTTTTTTTAATCTTTTTTCTCTTTTTTGTGTTTCTTTTTCTTAAATACAGAAAACGAAAAATTCATATTTCTTTTTAACTTTTATTAAAAATGTTTTTCTATAATTTTTTCTGCTATATTCTCTACTTTTGTGTATTTTAGTCTACTTTAGTGTATTCATTTTTTCAAATTCTCAAACGATTTCCTTTTTTTTTCTCTCCCCCCACTTTTGTTTGTTTGTAGGTTTGTTTGTTTCTCTAATTTGTCAAACCACTTTCTACACCCAGACCAAAACACACCTAGAATCTAGCATCATCTATTCAATTTTTGTGTGGATGTGTCTTTTAATTTTTAATTTTAATATTTTTTTAATTTTAATTTTTTTAATTTCAATTTTTCTACCTGATTAATTCCTTTTCTCCCTTCAAAATGACAAAATGAAGGAATTCACCCCAAAGAGCACAAAGTAATGACAGTCAGGGTTTTAACCAACACAGACACAAGCAAGATGTCTGAACCAGAATTTAGAATCACGATAATAAGAATACTAGCTGGAGTCAAAAATAGATTAGAATCCCTTCCTGCAGAGATAAGAAGTAAAAAATAGCCAGAATGAAATTAAAAATGTTATAACTGAGCTGCAATCATGGATGGATGCAGCGGCGGCAAGGATGGACGAGGCAGAACAGAGAATCAGCGATATAGAGGACAAACTTATAGAGAATAATGAAGCAGAAAAAAAGGGAGATTAAGGCAAAAGACCACGATTTAAGAAGTAGAGAAATCAGTGACTCATTAAAAAGGAACAACATCAGAATCATAGGGGTCCCAGAAGAGGAAGAGAGAGAAATATGGGTAGAAGGGTTATGTGAGCAAATCATAGAGGAAAACTTTCCTAACCTGGGGAAAGACACAGACATCAAAATCCAGGAAGCACAAAGGACTCCCATTAGATTCAACAAAAACCGACCATCAACAAGGCATATCATAGTCAAATTCACAAAGTACTCAGGCAAGGAGAGAATCATGAAAACAGCAAGGGAAAAAAAAGTCCCTAACCTACAAGGAAAGACAGATCAGGTGTGCAGCAGACCTATCCACAGAAACTTGGCAGGCAGAAAGGAGTGGCTGGATATATTTAGTGTGTTGAGTGAGAAAAATATGCAGCCAAGAATTCTTTATCCAGCAAGGCTGTCATTCAAAATAGAAGGAGAGATAAAAAGTTTCCCAGACAAACCAAAATTAAAGGAGTTTGTGACCACTAAACCAGCCTTGCAAGAAATTTTAAGGGGACTCTCTGAGGGGAGAAAAAGAATGAATATATATATATATATATATATATATATATATATATATATAAATTTGGTATATTTTGTGTATTTTTAATTTGGCATATTTTAATTTGGTATGTATATATATATATATATATATATATATATATATATATATACCAAAAGCAACAAAAGATTAGAAAGGACGAGAGAACACCACCAGAAACTCCAACTCTACAAGCATCATAATGGCAATAAATTCATATCTTTCAGTACTCACTCTAAACGTCAATGGACTCAATGCTCCAATCGAAAGACATAGGGTAACAGAATGGGTAAGAAAACAAGACCCATATATATGCTGTTTACAAGAGACCCACTTTAGACCTAAAGACACCTACAGATTGAAAATAAGGGGATGGAGAACCAGCTGTCATGCTAATGGTCAACAAAAGAAAGCCGGAGTAGCCATACTTACATCAGACAATCTAGACTTTAAAATAAAGACTGTATCAAGAGATGCAGAAGGGCATTATATCATAATCAAGGGGTCTACAGACCAAGAAGACCTAACAATTGTAAACATTTATGTGCCAAATGTGGCAGCACCCAAATATATAAATCAATTAATCACAAACATAAAGAAACTCATTGATAGTAATACCATAATAGTAGGAGACTTCAACACCCCACTCACAGCAATGGACAGATCATCTAATCAAAAAAATCAACAGGAAACAATGGCTTTGAATGACACTTAACAGATGGACTTAACAGATATATTCAGAACATTTCATCCTAAAGCAGCAGAATATACATTCTTCTCCAGTGCACATGGAATGTTCTCCAGAATAGACCATTTACTGGGACACAAATCAGCCCTAAGTAAGTACAAAAAAATCGAGATCATACCGTGCATATTTTCAGACCACAATGCTATGAAGCTCGAAATCAATCACAAGAAAAAATTTGGAAAGGTAACAAATACTTGGAGACTGAAGAACATCCTACTAAAGAATGAGTGGGCTAACCAAGCAGTTAAAGAAGAAATTAAAAAGTATATGGAAGTCAATGAAAATGATAGCACCACAACCCAAAACCTCTGGGACACGGCAAAGGTGGTCATAAGAGGAACGTATATAGAAATCCAGGCCTTCATAAAGAAGGAAGAAAGATCTCAGATACACAACCTAACATTATGCCTTAAGGAGCTGGAAAAAGAACAGCAAATAAAACCCAAAACCAGCAGAAGACAGGAAATAATAAAGATTAGAGCAGAAATTAATGCTATCAAAACCAAAAAACGGTAGAACAGATCAATGAAACCAGAAGCTGTTTCTTTGAAAGAATTAACAAAATTGATAAACCACTAGCCAGTTTGATCAAGAAGAAAAAGGAAATGACCCAAATAAGTAAAATCAAGAATGAAAGAGGAGAAATCACAACCAACACAACAGAAATAAAAACAACAATAAGAGAATATTATGAGCAATTATATGTCAATAAAATGGGCAATCTGGAAGAAATGGACAAATTCCTAGAAACATATACACTACCAAAACTGAAACAGGAAGAAATAGAAACTTTGGAAAGACCCATAACCAGTAAGGAAATCAAATTAGTAATAAAAAATCTGCCAAAAAACAAGAGTCCAGGACAAGACGGCTTTCCAGGGGAATTCTACCAAACATTTAAGGAAGCGTTAACACCTATTCTCTTGAAACTGTTCCAAAAAATATAAATGGAAGGAAAACTTCCAAACTCTTTCTATGAAGCCAGCATTACCCTCATTCCAAAACCAGACAGAGACCCCACTAAAAAGGAGAACTATAGACCAATTTCCCTGAGGAACATGGATGCAAAAATGCTCAACAAGATATTAGCCAACCGGATCCAACAATACATTAAAAAATTATTCACCACGACCAAGTGGGATTTATACCTGGGATGCAGGGCTGGTTCAATATCTGCAAAACAATTAATGTGATTCATCACATCAATAAAAGAAAGAACAAGAACCATATGATCCTCTCAATAGATGCAGAGAAAGCATTTGACAAAATACAGAATCCTTTCTTGATAAAAACCCTCAAGAAAGTAGGGATAGAAGGATCATACCTCGAGATCATAAAAGCCATATACAAGCGACCCAATGCTAATATCATCCTCAATGGGAAAAAACTGACAGCTTTCCCCCTAAGGTCAGAAACAAGACAGGGATGTCCACTCTCGCCACTGTTAGTCAACATAGTATTGGGAAGTCTTAGCCTCTGCAACCAGACAACACAAAGAAATAAAAGGCATCCAAATTGGCCAGGAGGAGATCAAACTTTCACTCTTTGCAGATGACATGATACTCTATATGGAAAACCCAAAAGATTCCACCAAAAAATTGCTAGAACTGTTCCATGAATTCAGCAAAGTTGCAGGATATAAAATCAATGCACAGAAATCAGTTGCATTCCTATACACCAACAATGAAGCGACAGAAAGAGAAATCAAGGAATCAATCCCATTTACAGTTGCACAAAAAAACATAAAATACCTAGGAATAAATCTAACCAAAGAGGTGAAAAATCTATACACTGAAAACTATAGAAAGTTTATGAAAGAAATTGAAGGAGACACAAACAAATGGAAAAAGATTCCATGTTCCTGGATAGGAAGAACAAATATTGTTAAAATGTCAATACTACCCAAAGTAATCTACATATTCAATGCAATCCCTATCAAAATAACACCAGCATTCTTCACAGAGCTAGAACAAACAACCCTAAAATTTGTATGGAACCAGAAAAGACCCTGAATAGCCAAAGCAATCTTGAAAAAGAAAACCAAAGCAGGAGGGATCACAATCCCAGACTTCAAGCTATACTACAAAGCTGTAATCATCGGGGCGCCTGGGTGGCTCAGTAGGTTAAGCGGCCAACTTCAGCTCAGGTCACGATCTCGCGGTCCGTGAGTTCGAGTCCCGCGTCGGGCTCTGGGCTGATGGCTCAGAGCCTGGAGCCTGTTTCCGATTCTGTGTCTCCCTCTCTCTCTGCCCCTCCCCCGTTCATGCTCTGTCTCTCTCTGTCTCAAAAATAAATAAAACGTAAAAAAAAAAATTAAAAAAAAAGCTGTAATCATCAAGAGAGTATGGTACTGGCACAAGAACAGACCCTCAGATCAATGGAATTGAATAGAGAACCCAGAAATGGACCCACAAATGTATGGGCAACTAATCTTTGACAAAGCAGGAAAGAATATCTGATGGAATAAAGACAGTCTCTTCAGCAAGTGGTGCTGGGAAAACTGGACAACAACATGCAGAAGAATGAACCTGGACCACTTTCTTATACCATACACAAAAAATAAACTCAAAGTGGATGAAAGACCTCAATGTAAGACAGGAAGCCATTAAAATCCTTGAGGAGAAAGCAGGCAAAAACCTCTTTGATCTTGCCCGCAGCAATTTCTTATTCAACATTGTCTCCAAAGGCAAGGGAAACAAAAGCAAAAATGAACTACTGGGACCTCATCAAAATAAAAAGCTTCTGCACAGCAAAGGAAACAATCAGCGAAACTAAAAGGCAAGTGACAGAAGGGGAGAAGATATTTGCAAACGACATATCAGATAAAGGGTTAGTATCCAAAATGTATAAACAACTTACCAAACTCAACACCCAAAAAACAAATAATCCAGTGAAGAAATGGGCAAAAGACATGAATAGACACTTCTCCAAAGAAGACATCAAGATGGCCAACCAACATGAAAAAATGCTCAACATCACTCATCATCAGGGAAATACAAATCAAAATCACAATGAGATACCACCTTACACCTTTCAGAATGGCTAACATTAACAACTCAGGCAACAACGTTGACAAGGATGTTGGCGAGGATGCAGAGAAAGAGGATCTCTTTTGCACCGCTGGTGGGGATGCAAGCTGGTGCAGCCACTCTGGAAAACAGTATGGAGGTTTCTCAAGAAACTAAAAATAGAACTACCCTACGACCCAGCAATTGCACTACTAGGCATTTATCCACGGGATACAGGTGTGCTGTTTTGAAGGGACGCATGCACCCCCATGTTTATAGCAGCACTATCAACAAGAGCCAAAGTATGCAAAGAGCCCAACTGTCCATCGATGGATGAATGGATAAAGAAGATGTGGTATATTTGTACAATGGAGTATTACTCGGCAATCAAAAAGAAAAAAATCTTGCCATTTGCAGCTACCTGGATGGAACTGGAGGGTATTATGCTAAGTGAAATTAGTCAGTCAGAGAAAGACAAAAATCATATGACCTCACTCATATGAGGACTTTAAGATACAAAATAGATGAACATAAGGGAAGGGAAGCAAAAACAATATAAAAACAGGGAGGGGGGCAAAACATAAGAGACTCTTAAATATGGAGAACAAACAGATGGCTACTAGAGGGATTGTGGGAGGAGGGATGGGCTAAATGGGTAAAGGGCATTGAGGAATCTACTGATATCATTACTTCACTATATACTAACTAATTTGGATGTAAATTTTAAAAAATAAAAAAAAATAAAGTTAAATTACAAAGTTTAAATAAAATAGAATAGAATGGTTGAGTCATGGGTCTCCTGGGTGGCTCCGTTGGTCAAGTGTCCAGATCAATGGAATTGAGTATTGATTTCAACTCAGGTCATGATCTCATGGTTTGTGGGATCAAGCCCTGCAGCGGGCTCCGTGCTGACAGTGCAGAGCTTGCTTGGGATTCTCTGTCTCCCCCTCTGTCTGTCCCTCCTTGGCTCCTGCTCTCTCTCTCTCTCTCTCTCTCTCTCTGTCTTTGAAAATAAATAAACTTAAAAAAATTGAAAAATAAATTACAAAACTTAAAAGATAAAACTCCAGGAACCCAAGGCAGACTGCCCCAATAGCGTATTAATTATTTTGAGCTGAAGCTACTTGGGAAAGAGCCAGTACAAGGACGTTCAGACCCTCCTCTGTCTCCCTGGAGACAGGAAATAATTCTCTCATGTGAAAGGTACGCTCCATGTACTAAGCAGTAAAATGACATCCTTATCACTGAAGATAGGGAGTTTAAAGCAGAGAAAGCTGTAGAAACAACTTTGTGACTTTTTGCTAATCTACTACTCCAGCCCCAATTCCACTTAGAATTTCTTACTAATTAAAACTTCCACACGGTTTTCTTTGTCCTGTCAATTCCTCCCAAATTTATTGTCTCTATGTCTAAAATGTATAAAAATTACCTGACTTGGCCATTTCTTTGGGTCTCATTATTGGACCTCTGTGTACACATAGTAAAACTTTTTCTCCTGCTAATCTGTCTCAGGTCAGTTTAATTACTAAACCAACCGAAAGAATGTTAGAGAGTAAAGGAATTTTCCCCCTCCCATACAAAGTCAAAAGTAGAAAAAAAGGAAAGGGACTACTCCATAAAACAATGCAAACATTTCAAAATCCTTGGGTTTTAAAGAGAATTGATTGGTATTCTTATTGCACCCGTAGGTCACTGGGAGAGACACAGGCTCCCTGTGATGCAAATATTAGTGAATATATATTCATATATATATTGCTCAAAGGATGCCAGGTATCTATATGCAAAACCATAAACATTCCCAAGTGATCACTATTTTGTCTCCTCAGTGTTTTTATCTGTGAAGTAGAACTAGTCACATTCAAATGATTGGTGACTTCTAAGCTCCTGAAAGTAAATGAAAAATGAAATTGTATTTTTGTCTATTATTGCATATGGAACTAACAGACATTATTACCAGAGAGAATGGAAACCTTTATTTACCCTCCACCTAGTTTTATAATCCAGTAGACACATTCAAGCTGCCCAAGGAAGTATAAAATATTTTTAGTCATTGTGCTATTTTTATGATTTTACTAAACTGTAATTTCTCAAAGATCTGAGATTTTATGACTCTTTTATGGAGATTGCTTATGTTTCTAAACTTTCCTGTTATTTGATTTTTACAACCTTGAAAGAACATATGCTTATGAAGAGATGGTGTGTTTACTCTGCTGTGGTCAAGTGGGAATTATGTAATATGTACATAGTCCATTTCACAGTTAGCTAGTTCAATTTTATTTGTTAGAAAATTGTCTCCATTGTCCATTAATTAATTGACTAATCCAACAAACATTTTTTTATCACTTTACACATATGCAAATACGTACTGAACATTGGAAGTTAAAAGCATATGCCCACAAACACACACACTATTTCCTGCTTTTGTAGAATTTGCAGTCTAAAGAGATTTTTAGTCTTGGAGAGTCTGGGTGGCACATTCGGTTATGTGTCTGACTCTTTTTTTTTTTTTTTTTTTTCAACATTTATTTATTTTTGGGACAGAGAGAGACAGAGCATGAACGGGGGAGGGGCAGAGAGAGAGGGAGACACAGAATCGGAAACAGGCTCCAGGCTCTGAGCCATCAGCCCAGAGCCGGACGCGGGGCTCAAACTCACGGACCGTGAGATCTTGACCTGGCTGAAGTCGGACGCTTAACCGACTGCGCCACCCAGGCGCCCCATATGTGTCTGACTCTTGATCAAATCTCACAGTTTATGAGTTTGAACCCTGCATCGGGCTCTGCACTGATGTCATGGAGCCTGCTTGGGATCCTGTCTCTCCTCTCTTCCCCTCCCCCACTTGTGTATGTGTGCATACACTCTGTGTGTGTTAAAATAAATAAATAAACTTAAATTTTTTTCATTCTTTTAAAAACATATAAATAAATAAATAAATAAATAAATAAATAAATAAATAAATAAAGAAAGAAAGACAGGGATTTTTAGCCTTTAAATTGAACTAAAAGTCTACCTTCCTGTAACATTTTAATTGCTGATGCTCTACATCAAACCAAACAAACTTATTGCCTCTTCCACATGAGAGTTCTTTAAAAATCTGAAGAATCATCAGAACCTTCCTTCTTTAGATGTTATGAATAAATCTTCAGATCCCATATCATTTTCTACAAGACCCTCTTAAAATGCAATACTCAGAACTGAATTAGATACCGCCTGCCAAATGCAGTTAACAAATGATATGCCTTCTTTTAAAACAGCCTGGTATGTCAACCTTTCGTCACTATTGTGTAAACCATGCTGAACTACATTTTCCATTCCCTTTGTCGTATGGTAGAGCGGACCACAGGGGAGGTACTTGGGAGAGTTGGAAGCAGAGGAGAAGCAACAGCTGTTTCCAAGCTCACACATGTCGTTTCCAATCTGCTGAATCACCTCCTTGGGGTGAAGTAGCAGCTGGGTCTGCCAAGCGCCCTAGTTTGCCCTGGATCCAAGTTTGGTTTTTTTATTCCTCAGTCAGGTGTATTTGTTACCTCTGTGAACAGAGGACCCTGGAAATCTTGCAGAATACCTTTGTCAACAAGGTCCAAGGCAAAGAAACTAACATGGTTTCAGTCTGTCCTCTTGGGGTTCAGTCTTGTGCCTCTGGCTTCCAATTTCCCCTTGGTCTCCTCCAGTTTCCAGCTATCTTCCCTTCCTGACTGCCTTCCTAGCAGACTTTATGCATCAGCATGAGAAGCAGCAACAACCACATCACCAAGGGTGCTTAAGCAGCTCCCACAGTTGCCCAATTCTCTGGAGCAAATTATATATATTTTTCTCCTAGTGATTCTGATTTCCTAGTTGAATGGATACAATTAGAGTAAGTTTTTGTTATTTTCAAATTTAATTTTGAAATAATCCACACACACGCACACACTGATGTACCCCATTTGTGAAGCAAGACATTTCTGATACACCTGATGCTGGTAGCCCTTTGCCAACACCAATTGCTGGTGCAACTGCCATCACTGTTGCATTTGTATTTCTCCACCTGTCCCCTCTTTCTTAGGTAACCACTATTCTGGATTTTATGCTTACCGTTCCTTTGCTTTTCTTAAGGTTCTAATGTATACATTATTTAATTTTAAGCATTTTTGAATTTTAAATAAATATTAGACAGCTGTAGGACAGTGAGGACTTGTAAAAATTATCTTCTTAAATCTGTATATGTTCTGTTAAAAATATCATCCAGATAAGTGCCTCCCATCCCATACTATATTTTTCTCTTGTTCAGTGCGATTACCTTGATTTTGGACCATCAACCTAGACTGTTGACATTAGTTTGGATCTTGCTTCAACTCTCTAGTATATTAAATCTCCCATCTGCTGTGTTGCTTTCCCTCAAGCCTTGCTGAGAATATTTTCTACGTTTCCATTCAAATGATAAAAATATTAAGAGGAGAGGTTCGAGAACAGGGCACAGACACATGGTACTTTTGCTTCACCTTGGTATGGCCTATCAGTTCAGTTTATATGTTGCTTTGCTGCATTAGCAAAGTGTTCTTAGCATCATTCTTATCATACCTGCTGTAACTGTTTATTTACTTATCACTCTCAATAGCTAGACAGTAATATCCTTGGTGAAGGGACAAAGCCTAATTCCATTTTGTATTTTCTGTGCAATCACAACTCTTAGTACTAAATAGGCACTCAGTCATTAAATTATCTACTGAATGTACCAGTTTCATCTAGAAGGATAAATAGGAATTCAAGAGCTGAATAAGGTGGGAAAGGATGTTTTAGACAGTGGGAGCAATTAAGGGGCAGGGTAAATTGAACAAAATTAGGGACAAGCTTGGTACTATTGAATTTCCTTTAGGGAATTCATATTATAGGAACCTAAGTAGGCAAATAAGTCAATGGTCAGACTAGGCTTTCAGCTAAACCATCTTAATAACATACTACAGGAAAATGATAGTGGGGACCACTATTGGTATAATTTTTAAATGAACTGGATAAACCATCATGTTTTTCACTTGAAAAAGAATCTCAGAGCTATTTGAATATTTGCCTTTGTAAGGATTTTTTGACACTAATTTATCTTTCTTTATTATTTCTTTCCTTTTCTATATTGCACCTCTGGTTTTTGTTTTTGTAATATGCTTGAAGGGAAGAAGAGGGAGAGAGGGAGGAAGGAAGGATGGGAAAGGAGGAGAGGGATGGACAGAAGGAAAAGATTTATAGGTGTTGCTTCCAAAGATTCTGAGTCAGTAGACTGAATTGGATGCTACTATAAAACTGCATTTTGAGACATTTCCAGAATTGATGGTGATGTGCACCTAGGTTTGAGAGCCATCATCTGAGGGATGTGGTCATGTGTTGATAAACAAATGAACACACAACCACAAAAAAATCATCTATGAGTCCAGTGTAAGCTACTGATCTACTAATAGAACATGAGTGACACCTCCAGTTGGAGTTCCATCAGCAAATGTCTCTTCTGGTTCTGGATCTGGATCACATTTTACTGCTGTCTCCTTCGATCACCTGTAAATAAAACACCAGCAAATTTTCTGAGTTGACCTTTGTTCAGGAAACTGACCATTTCCTTGAAAAGATGTTGACATCTCCATTTTAGAGTTCCTCAACAGTTTTACTAAAAATTAGAAAAATTTTGAGGCATTAAGAGTTTTAAAATTATATTTCTATTGATTAATTTCTCTTCTGTATTAATTAGATTAGAAATTCAATGGTACACATGAAAGAACTGTACTAACATGTTGCCTATAAGAAAAAGCAAATTGTGGAGGCTGAATAAATATGGGTGATAGTGGCAGAAAGAATGTTTCCAATGAGAGGAAAAAAAACCCTCATTAGAAGCTCATCTCCATTAAACTTATTCTCACAACAAGAATCACCTGGAATGTCATTCTAAATTATCCCATAACAAAATCTTAAAAATAGAAAAGCCTAAGAAAAATAACTACACAAAATCTGAAGTCATAAAAAAATTTCAAAGTCAATGCTGACTTGAATACAATACAGGAATGTTAAAGGAGAACATTGTACATCCAGAGTCCTGGCTTTTAAACCAAATTAACCACAACTGATTACAGTGTTAAAATTGTACTTTCTTGCATTTGCTATACTTTTAGATGTCTTTAAATTCAGTGGTTTGAAATTGTTTTCTAGTAAAATACTTTTAAAAATCAACCAATATTACTGCTTCATTAACATACACTTTTCAAACTGCAGTGCATTTTTGTTTTGCCTTTTTTTCACTGTATAGTTTGATTTGAGAATGAGAGATATTGAAATAAACTTAGGTTTGATCCTAGACTGGGAATATTAGACTTAAATGGAGCAGCCACTGCTATTTGACAGGATTATTATGTTGCTATTTTAACAACAGTATTCAGTTCACATTCCAAAATGCTCTGGTAATGTATAAGTTGTATATATGGTTTCATATTTTATATTTTAAATATACATTAAATTTTGCTTTTTTATAAAGAATTTATACTTTCAGTCAGATATTTCTGACTTTTCCAATCACACTTTTGGGGATATAGACTTTAACTGAAAATTTGGTCATATATATGAGTTTGAAATAATATATACGAATATATATATATATAAACCTATATAGGTGTGTATAACTAGATATCTTATCTAGATATATAGATGTGTGTGCATACATGTGTGTGAGAGCGATTAATAATGAATTTGTGTATTTTAAGGGCATCTCATATACTTCCATTCCAAGAAAGCACTAGTGTTTTGTTAACTGAGAATTTCTGAATATTCTTTTCTGCAGACATAACAAGCAAAATATTTTTAAAGTGTTTTATATAATTAATTATAATTCAAGCCAATAAAAGGTATTAAATAGAGAACAAGAAATAATACTAAAAGCTGTGTCCCCAAAGCATGAATTTATTATAATATAATGTTGATGAAATTCCCTATTAGTTGGGAATACAGAGAAATACCATTTTATATTTCTAGTCCATTTATGTATAACACAGAATGTAGCAGTACAGCTATCTGATAAATATATAAATATATAAACCTGATAAATATATCTGATAAATATATATATACATATTTAAAGTTAAATTGTTTAGGTTTGATAAAATTGTTTTGTGTTTACTCTCCTTGAAATTGGTATTAGATGTATAAAGTATAGATCCTACCTAATAGAGAATGATCAGGATTCATATGTCACACACACACACACACACACACACACACAACTGTACATATTTAGGACCAGATTCTATTTGGAACTTTGAGAAGTTCAAATTTTAGAGAAACATTTGTCTATTGCCGCCAAGTAAACAATAACACTGAGAGCAGAGATGCTAACCCAGTCAAGTCCTAATTCTACTGGAAATGTATATAAAGTCACTGGAACAGCTCAACTTGTGGAAGAAAGCAAATTCCACCGAGGAGGTTCTGGAGTAAGAAATTGGCAAGAGTTTATCTTCTCTTCTGCCTTTCTCTTCCTCTGTGTATATAAGATGTTACCCTTTCTTCCTGTTTATAAACTTGAGGTTGATCAGAAAGGTGAAACTGAACAATGAGTGTCTAAAATTTCACTTCCCTGGGGAACAACAATATCTGATCTCACACTACTCCACTTCAAAGATAAAGGCTTTGTTGAAATAGGAAACATAGGTTGTGTGGGGTCACAGGTGGGCATAACCAGTTATTTGAAGTACTCCAGAAAGTGCCAAATACTATTGCTTTTAAAATTTTTTTTTTAAATGTTTATTCATTTTTGAGAGACAGAGAGAGACGGAGTATGAGCAGGGAAGGGGCAGAGAGAGAGGGAGACACAGAATCTGAAGCAGGCTCCAGGCTCCGAGCTGCTAGCACAGAGCCCGACGCGGGGCTCGAACTCACAAACCGTGAGATCATGACCTGAGCCGAAGTCGGACGCTCAACCGACTGAGCCACCCAGGCGCCCCGAAATACTATTGCTTTTAAAGTCAAAATGGGACTGAGGCACCTGGCAGGCTCAGTCAGTGGAACGTGTGACCCTTGATCTTAGGGTTGTGAGTTCAATCCCCACGTTGGGTGGACAAATTACTTAAAAAAATAAAATCTTTAAGTGGGCAAAAGACATGATAGACACTTCTCCAAAGAAGACATCCAGATGGCCAACCAACATGAATAAATGCTCAATATCACTCATCGTCAGGGAAATACAAATCAAAACCACAATGAGATACCACCTCACACCTGTCAGAATGGCTAACATTAACAACTCAGGCAACAACAGATGTTGGCGAGGATGCGGAGAAAGAGGATCTCTTTTGCACCGCTGATGGGAATGCAAACTGGTGCAGCCACTCTGGAAAAGAGTATGGAGGTTTCTCAAGAAACTAAAAATAGAACTACCCTACCACCCAGCAATTGCACTACTAGGCATTTATCCACGGGATACAGGTGTGCTGTTTTGAAGGGACGCATGCACCCCCATGTTTATAGCAGCACTATCAACAAGAGCCAAAGTATGCAAAGAGCCCAAATGTCCATTGATGGATGAATGGATAAAGAAGATGTGGTATATTTGTACAATGGAGTATTACTCGGCAATCAAAAAGAAAAAAATCTTGCCATTTGCAGCTACCTGGATGGAACTGGAGGGTATTATGCTAAGTGAAATTAGTCAGTCAGAGAAAGACAAAAATCATATGACCTCACTCATATGAGGACTTTAAGATACAAAATAGATGAACATAAGGGAAGGGAAGCAAAAATAATATAAAAACAGGGAGGGGGGCAAACATAAGAGACTCTTAAATATGGAGAACAAACAGATGGCTACTAGAGGGGTTGTGGGAGGAGGGATGGGCTAAATGGATAAGGGGCATTAGGGGGCATTGAGGCTAAGGGGTATCTACTCCTGAAATCATTGTTGCACTATATGCTAACTAATTTGGATGTAAATTTTAAAAATTAAAATTAAAAAATTAAAATAAATAGATAAATAATAAATATGTTTAGCCCTAGAAATGAATAAATAAATAAATAAATAAATAGAATTTTTAGAGAGAGAAAGAGAGAGAGAAAGAAAGAAAGAAAGAAAGAAGAAAGAAAGAAAGAAAGAAAGAAAGAAAGAAAGAAAGAAAGGGAAAATGAGATATGGCTAATTAAAAAGGTTTTTGCTATATATTCATTGAGCTATTTCTGATAATATTCTAAAGTAAAATGCTTGCTTAACTTTAAATATAAGACATTATCTTAACAGTTTCTAAAGTTTGATTGTTATATAATCTTTATTGCAAACAAAATATTTTGTAAAGAGATGACAGTATTTTATAGGTAGTAATTATATTCTGTCATTTCAGTGAGTCTGCATCTGAGTTAAATGCTCTTACATTTGCATCTAATCTGGTATTGAACAATATAAATGGCGTAATTCTTTCGAATAATTACAACTTTTTTCTTCTACTTAGAACGACATTAGATACCAAGTAGAAAAGACAGAAGTCAAGAGAGAGACCGCAGAAGAAAGGTAACAACTTTATGGTTTAGTGTTTGTAACGGGACTTCCTTTTTGAACAGAGGCCCCACGTTTACATTCTGCACTGGGTCCTGCAAAATGCGGAGGTATCTCCGCGCAACTTTTTGAGGCCCCGGAGAGGATACCACCAGGGACAGAGGTCAGCGACGCTCTTCCAGGTGCTGCAGCAGGTGGACTTCCTACCTGACTCCACCATTGTGGCAAACTTCTCCAGACTCTCTTTGCCAGCTTGTGGGGACCAACGGGCTCAGACTCCCACCATTGCTCTACCCTGCCCTGCTTATTTGCTTGTCTGGCTGTCCGGAGACAGGTCTGGGGCTCGGACTACCCACCCACAGGCCAAGCCTCCCGTCACCCGAAGGCTTACATGTGCTAGGTAGGACCAGGGCCCTGGGGGGTGGGCAAGCAGCTTCTTCCCTGAGTCACTAGGGCCTCAGTGCCACCTTTCCCCGCCCCCGCCCACGAGGAGTGACATGGCGCCCCCCACGTGGCCTGTGGCTGCCATTGCTGCTGCTGCCTGCCGGTGGGGAAGCCCGTGTGCTCCAGCTGCTGTGTCTGCAGAGCGGGGATGGAGGACTTGGGCAGCCATAGGGGGCTTTCGGCACCCTGGGCTGTCCCCCCTCCCGCCCAAGGAGTGAGGGCTGGATCCCCACCTGCAGCATTTGCTCCTCCGGGTCTGCCCATAGTGGGGCCCAGGCCGGGCCCACCTCGGAGGAGCCCTCCCAGGTCTGCTGCACTGTCTCCAGGCCTGGCGGGGGCTGGGCTGAGCCCTCACCGTGGGGCCTGAGGCTAGGGGAGGCCATGTAAGGAGGTCCAGGGGCTGGAGGCCTCCCTCCACCGGGGTGGGTGACGGGCAGCGCCGCCAGGCCACCCGAGGTAAGAAGGAGTCTAAGGGCACCCTGCCCGGGCCCTGCACAAGATGCTCTCTGCAGTGCTTGCAGCCACAGCTCAGAGAGCTTCAGCCACAGGAAAGCGCTGTCTGCATAGACCAGGCCAACAAGGAAGCCACAGAAGAGATGCAGGAAGGGGGGCTTGTTGTTGAGCATGTAGCCATGGCAGCAGCCACTGTGGCTGTCTAGAATAGTAACCCTGCCCCGCCCAGCGTGACCAGGTGGACAGGCATATGGCCATGGCCACCAGCTGCACTGGGTACCCTGAGGCCTGCCTGCAGCACACCCATTAGGCTAGCAGCCAGAGGGAGCAGGGCAGAGGCGTGCAGGGACCGCAGCTGCCCAGGGAGCGCTCCCTCCACCAGCTCAGAGTGGGTGGGACAGCAGGCTCAGGAGCAGGCCAGATAGGGCTGTGTAGCCCAGGTCAGTAGAGGGAGCTCCTGCGGCAGCTCTGGGGCCAGGGTGAGGATGGGGCCAATCCCACCGGCCACAGGCTGCTCAGCAACACCACAGACAGTAGAGGGGTGGGTAAGTGGGGTGCTCTGGAATGCACAGCATGGCTCAAGGTGTCAAGGATGGTTTGGGGGCTGTGTGCTTACTGGGAAGCTGGGAGGACAGAATGAGGACACAAGGACCGGAAAGATTCTTCTAGTGATAGAGAGTCCCAGTGTGGTTTGGACTCAGCTTTGCAACTTTAGGAAAGATACCCAAATTCCTTGGGCCTCAGTTTCCTCCTTTGCAAAGTGTAACCCCTGCCCCTGGAATGTTGGGTAGGGCCCCTGGCAGGAAGTCCAGACCCCAGCTTCTTCATGAGCTCAAAGCCCATTCTGCTTGTACTCAGGTGCTATGACCCCAGCCGGCACCTGTGAACCACCCCCTCCTAGGCCACCCTCCATTAGTCAGCCATTTTTCTAGGCTTGGGTCTCTTCCCCCAGCCCTCCCACCAGTCTCTGTGTCCAACCCACTTTTTAAAATTTATAGAAATAACAAAATACAAACATTTGTTTTAAAATACCTTTAAGGGCACCTGGGGGGCTCAGTCAGTTGGGCATCTGACTCTTGATCCAGCTCAGGTCTTGATCTCAGGATGGTGAGTTCAAACCCTGTGTTGGGCTCCATGCTGGGCATGAAGCCTACTTAAAAAAAAAAAAAAAAAAAAAAAAAAAAACCCAAACCTTAACAATGACAGAAAAAAAACAATGCTATGAATTATATACTTAAGAAATATTAAACTAAGATCGTGTAAAATTTACATGAAGGAAAAGTAAACATTTCCTCAGACTACATAAAATGGAGACAACCAAATAAAGAGGAATCAACATTACAAAGTTGTCAACCTTCCCTAAATCAATCAGTAAATTCAGTGCGATTTCTTTTTAAATTCTACTTTTGGGGAGCCGGGGTGGCTCAATTGGTTAAGCATCAGACTCTTAATTTTGGCTCAGGTCATGATCCCAGGTTCAAGGGATTGAGCCCAGCATCAGGCTCTACGCTGAACATGGAGCCTGCTGAGGAATCTCTCTCCCTCCCTCTCTCTCTCTCTTATTTTCTCTCTCTGCCCCTCTCCAGCTCATGCATGTATGCATAATAAATAAATAAATAAATTCTACTTTTAAAAGTAACTGATCATGAGAGATTGATTCAAAAGTATTCATTAAGTACAAAAAACCTTTAGTAATTTAGTAATAAAAGAAAACTACCTTTGTATAATTATGGGTATCTATCAAAAACCGTATTTTCAGGTATGTACAACCAGCCCAAGATTCCTCAAAAACATTTAAGATAATCTTCAAGTGGGGATGCCTGGCTGGCTCAGTCTATACAGCTTCTTGATCTTGATACAGTCTATACAGATTCTTGATCTTGGGGTTGTGAGTTTGAGCCCCATTTTGGGTGTAAAGATTGCTTGAAAATAAAACCTTTGAAAAAAAAAAAAAGAAAAAGAACCTTCAAGTGAAGCTCAAAGTCAGAAAAGTCCCGTATATGTGCTCAGAGTGATTAAAATAAACTTTTAATTCCCACAATCTTAAACAAGAATAAACAATTCAACATCACCCAACACGCAAGGAGAAGATTTAATATGGAAAGAGAAACTAACAAAAATTAGCAACAAAAATTCCATTCAACAACAGATTACTATAGGATTTCTAATTAAAGAAAGAAAATAAATCACACTTTCATTGCTACTATTCAGTATGCTTTGATGAGTATATTTTTTGCAATATTTTCTCATCTTAAGAGCTCCCTTCCTGTTCCCATGTTTTCCCCTTTAATTTGATTGACTCTCTTACTTTTGAGAACTTTCTTCAGTAGCTTGCTGAGAAAAAGTATGCACGGGGGATAATTTTTTTGAGATAGTTCATACTTTAACATACATTTCTTTTGTCCTCATATTTAATTGACAGGGCCTACAACTCTAGCTTGACAACATTTCTCTGCAGAATTTTGGAGGTGTTTCTGTTCTGTTAAGAATGTTAAAGCCATTCTATTTTTTGACCAGTTCCATATCCCCTTCTATGGAACCTATAGGATTTTCTTCTTATCCACAGTGTTCTGAAATTTCACAGTGATGTGCCTTGGTATTTTCCAGCTATACAGGAGGGGTGTATTTTCATTCAACCAGGAACTTAGTGGAAACCTTCAGCTTGCATTTCCTTCAGTTTTACCCAATTTTTGAATTATTTTGTTGTCGATTGTCTCCATTTTCTCTATTATTTAGCTATTGGACCTCCTGGACTAATTATATAATACTATCTTTTTTCTCTTCTTACAGCCATCTCTTTGTCTTTCTGCTCTACTTTCTGTGAGATTTTCCTCAACTTTATTTTCCCAAACTCCTTTCATTTCTTTTATCGTGTTTTAAAATCTGATCTTTTTTCCCCTTAAATGTTCTTTTTTCATAACAGCTTGTTCTTTTTTCATAGATACAATATCATCTTTTAATCTGAGGATTTTTATTATGATATTTATGGGAATAAAAGGTAGGGCATAAGGAATATAGTCAATGATATTATAATAGCATCCTATGATGACAGATGGTGGCTACACTTGTGACCATACCATATAGTTATAAAATCACTGTTGTATACTTGAAACTAATGTAACATTATGTGTCAACTTTAGTTAAATTAAACAATGTAAATTTTTTTCATGTTTATTTTTGACAGAGAGAGAGGGAGACAAAGCATGAGTGGAGAGGGGCATAGAGAGAGAGGGAGACACAGAATCTGAAGCAGGCTCCAGGCTCTGGACTGTCAGCAAAGAGCCTGATGCGTGGCTCAAACAACCGTGAGATCATGACCTGGGCTGAAGTTGGATGCTTAATCGACTGAGCCACCCAGGTGCCCCAAAATATTTTTTAAAAAGAAAATAAGGGGCGCCTGGGTGGCGCAGTCGGTTAAGCGTCCGACTTCAGCCAGGTCACGCTCTCGCGGTCCGTGAGTTCGAGCCCCGCGTCGGGCTCTGGGCTGATGGCTCAGAGCCTGGAGCCTGTTTCCGATTCTGTGTCTCCCTCTCTCTCTGCCCCTCCCCCGTTCATGCTCTGTCTCTCTCTGTCCCAAAAATAAATAAACGTTGAAAAAAAAAAAAAAAAAAAAAGAAAAGAGGTCTTATCATCCAGCATTCAGTGTGTGTGTGGACACCGATCTTAACTATTTTCAGTAAAGTACCCACACAGCCAGCTATATAGGAGGCAGAACCAACTTGTAAAGTTACACTGAGTCCTAATAACAGCCCTACACGTGGTTTAATTCTCTATGGTAGTCCTCTCAAAATTAGCAATTTTTTTTTTAATTTTTTTAACGTTTATTTATTTTTGAGACAGAGAGAGACAGAGCATGAACAGGGGAGGGGCAGAGAGAGAGGCAGACACAGAATCTGAAACAGGCTCCAGGCTCTGAGCTGTCAGCACAGAGCCCGACGTGGGGCTTGAACTCACGGACCGTGAGATCATGACCTGAGCCGAAGTCGGACGCTCAACCGACCAAGCCACCCAGGCGCCCCAAAATTAGCAATTTTTGAACATTGAGCCTGCATTTGAATTTTGCTCTGGGCCCCCAAAATTATGTGTCCAGTCCTGAGTACCCACACCCTCCAGTCTGCAGATCAAGACTAAAGACCAGTTTTACTCTTTTCCGTTTTCTCTGAGGCTGGGAGAGGAGCATTTGCCCAACAACGTACAATTCAGGTGGGGACCTGGAGATCTGCTTCTAAATTCAACGTTACACAATTCTCTTTACTCCAGTGCCGCTTTTCTTCCTTCGGTCCCTCACAAAGCTGCTGTGTCTAAATCTCGCTTTGCACAGGCACCAAGGTCACAGCATGCTGGCAGCTGATATTTCTCTACCATGCCTGTATGTGTTGGCCACAAATTCCATCAAAAAGGCTGCTCTCTATCAACAGTGAGGTACAGTTCTTCCCCTGAATGCCAAACCTACGTTGTGCGTCTGGTGGAGGACTCTGGCATGAGTGGGCCTCCTCAGGGGTGTTGTGCTAATTAAGAGGAGGTATTGGATGGTTTGTGTCTTTCTTTCTGGTGATCACATCCATTGTAAGGTTTGCCAATAAATTCTTTTTTTTTAACGTTTTTATTTATTTTTGAGAGAGAGAGACACACAGCATGAGCAGGGGAGAGGCAGAGAGAGAGAGAGAGAGAGAGAGAGAGGGATCTGAAGCAGGCTCCAGGTTCCCAGCTATCAGCACAGAGCCCAATGCCGGCTTGAACTCACAAACCTTGAGATCATGACCTGAGCTGAAGTCAGACGCTCAACCGACTGAGCCACCCAGGCGCCCCTGTCAATAAATTCTGTTCCTTAATCCACTAGAGTGACTTGGTAACATTTATTCTCAGCTACAGTGCACAACAAAACACAGCTCCAAATTGGATGCATTTTTGCACAAAAGATCCTCAAGACAAAAAAATACCATAATTGTGTAATCTATAACAATAAGAGTAGTAACAACAAAAATCACTACAACAAACATCCAGATATTCTATTTTATAGTTTGCAATACTGCCAAAACTTTTATCTCAACAACATTTGGCAGATGTGTACTATCCCCCTGTTTTAAAGGAAGGGAAACTGAGGGGTAGTTGGAGGGGTAGTTACTTTTAAAAAATTTGGAGGGGTAGTTACTTTTATTTTTTTTAATTTTTTTTAATTTTTTTAACACTTTATTTTTATTTTTGAGACAGGGAGAGACAGAGCATGAACAGGGGAGGGTCAGAGAGAGGCAGACACAGAATCTGAAACAGGCTCCAGGCTCTGAGCTGGCAGCACAGAGCCCGATGCGGGGCTCGAACTCATGAACCGTGAGATCATGACCTGAGCCGAAGTCGGCCGCCTAACCGACTGAGCCACCCAGGCGCCCGGGTAGTTACTTTTAAATTCACCAAAAGATTAAGTGGTACTGCTGTGACTCAAAACTACTGCCTTCAAATATCCTTTTAACCAGTGTGAATATGCAAGGCTGTCTCATCCACACACAGAGCTTTCTTTTTTCACATGCTCTCTCCATTTTTGCTGATTCTCTACACTGAGAAAAACTAAACCTTCTTCAAAAGTTCCTTACCAAACAAAACCTACATTTATCAGATAAACACTCTCCTTAGCAACCATTAATCTTCCAGGGTGAATACAAAGCTGCTTTGCATCAGAACACAAACCAGAGTTACTATTTATTGATTATGCCACATCTTCAAAAAGACCTTTATAGAGCACCTCACAGTTTGTTAAAACTAAAATAGAGCACGCTTTCTCTGTAACGGTTTAATGAAAAAGAAACAAGGACATCACTACAAACGGGCAACTATCTAGCTGTAGAGATGAATTCATTTTATCTAACTTTTAATTCTTATTTAAAAAAACTAGGGGCGCCTGGGTGGCGCAGTCGGTTAAGCGTCCGACTTCAGCCAGGTCACGATCTCGCGGTCCGTGAGTTCGAGCCCCGCGTCAGGCTCTGGGCTGATGGCTCGGAGCCTGGAGCCTGTTTCCGATTCTGTGTCTCCCTCTCTCTCTGCCCCTCCCCCGTTCATGCTCTGTCTCTCTCTGTCCCAAAAATAAATAAACGTTGAAAAAAAAAATTAAAAAAAAAAAAAAACTAACAAAACAGTTAAAATGTCATGGGAAGTAATATATTGGTTCTATTCTGAGATAAGACTCTGCATAAAGTCAAACATTTGGATAAAAACTGAAATTGTAGGGGTGCCTGGGGCAGCTCAGTCAATTAAGCTTCCGGCTCTTGATTTTCACTCAGGTCATGATCTCATGGTCATGAGATCAAGCCCCATGTCAGGCCCTGTGCTGAGTACTGAGCATGGACCTTGCTTGGGATTCTCTCTCTCCCTCTCTCTCTCTGCCCCTCCCTCAAGTGCACGCATGCACGCGCGCACACACACACTCTCTCTCTCTCTCTCCAAATAAATTTTAAAAAATTAAAAATAATTGAAACTCTGAAATCATTTATAGTGAACAATATTCTCCCTCTCCATCTCCCCCCAACATTGTAACGGTTGAGATAAAAGTTTAGGGATAAAGGCTTTGAGATCTTCGATTTTGCCTTTTATAAATTGCTTTGTCTCTAAAATGTGAACATGAGCTAGAGCTCTTGAGACTCAGTCCAGTTACAGAATCTTTTCTACTTTCAGGTATATATTCAGGTGCATATTCAGATATTCAGATTATTTAATTCTCCTTCTTATTCATGTATTTGGTTAGCCTCTCCCCCCACCCATCCTCTTAACTAGACATTGCCACTTCCTTAAGGTAACTTGAAATATGAGAAAGAATCAGGAATAGTAAACAAATAACAAACAATTCATTTAAATGATTGGTTAGTTTATTGCCCAAATGCAGAGATGACATAAAATTCTAAAGTACAAGATATCTGAAAATGACAGAAGGTAAGTCATAATTATTACCATAAATTTTTATAATAATTTTACATTTATAGAGATTAACATTTACATTAACTTAAATTTCAAACATAAAAAAGGGAAAGCAAAAAATACTAGAAGAAAACATAGGATGTCTTTATTTTTTCCTTGAAGCAATGAAGGCCTTTCTAGGTATGACAGAAACAAAAGCCCTTTTTTATTTTATTTTATTTTTTATTTATTTTTTTTTACTTTTATTTTATTTTATTTTTTTCCAATATATGAAGTTTATTGTCAAATTGGTTTCCATACAACACCCAGTGCTCATCCCAAAAGGTGCCCTCCTCAATACCCATCACCCACCCTCCCCTCCCTCCCACCCCCCATCAACCCTCAGTTTGTTCTCAGTTTTTAAGAGTCTCTTATGCTTTGACTCTCTCCCACTCTAACCTCTTTTTTTTTCTTCCCCTCCCCCATGGGTTTCTGTTAAGTTTCTCAGGATCCACATAAGAGTGAAACCATATGGTATCTTTCTCTGTATCAAAAGCCCTTTTTTAAAAAGACTGGTTAATTTGGCTACATAACAAATAATTCTTGGTGGTAATGTCACAAGACAGAAGGCACACTGGGAAAAGTTATTACCAAAAACTAAATAGACAGTGACAAATGATGGAAGCAAACTTGGATTCTCCAGGCCTTTCTCCTTGTCCTGCAGATGACTGCCTTCTCTTTGTGTCCTCACATGGCCTTTTCTGAGTGTGTGTGTGTGTGTGTGTGTGTGTGTGTGTGTGTGTGCATGCGTGCTTCCTTTGGTATCTCTTCCTCTTCTTATAAGGATTCAATATTGGATTAGGTCCAAGATTAGTCATATTAGATTCTAGGCCAACCCATATGACCTCATGTAACCTAATTACCTCTTTAAAGGCTTATCTCCAAATACAGTCACATTCTAAGGTACTGAGGATTAGAGCTTCACCATATGAATTTGGTGTGTGGGGGGTTGGAGGGGGATACAATTCAGTCCAATACACTTTTGGTTTGGCTATGGCATCCTTTTTCCTCCCTATCAACTTATTTCTGGTGCCAAGTGACAATATGATATCAGGATCTGGTCTTCGATTCTTCACATTTATGTCAAGATGCCCAGAGAGTTGACTCAGTCACAGTGCTAGTTGGGTCACACAGCAAGAAGTCTGTATACCTTTAAGCCATTTCTAAACTGGGTGGCTAGCAATAACTTGTCTCTATACCAAAGGGACCGCAAAACAGAAAACGATACTATAATAAAGCTCTATGAAATGTATCCTTAACTCAACTTGCTCTTAGGGAGATCCCAGAAACGCGCCCAGCATGCCATCTGACTTGTGGGAAAGTGAGATACAAGAGCAGTTGGAGTAGAAATAAGTGGTCATATTAAATAATTCCAGTTACAGTGTTTACTTTAGCAAATTTTACAAAAGCATATGTCAAATGCACACACTATGAGCTCCTGTCCCAGGGCCTGAGAATGTGCATCTGTACAAGGCAGGGATCCAACTTCCTCTTCTAGTGGGGCAGGTTCTCTTTGTGGGTTGGATGGCATGTCTGCATTTAAGTGGGTACAAGGCATATCAAGTTGGGGAGCATCTGCTGTTGTTTTAAAGAATCAGGATGAAGAAAGTTTGCCTGTCACAGTGAGGAGGACTGGAGTGGGTATTTGACATATTCAGGGCCCCTGGTTGTATTTGGGAAACGCTTCTGTATTTAGGAAGAGTTCCACATTAGGAATCCTGCCTTCTCTCAAACACTCAGCGTCTCTGGAAGCTAGCAGTCAGGCTCGTGCTCTGGCCTTACACTCCCAGGTGAGCGACCGACCGATTCAGAGGGGAGCAGAACAGCCCTCCCACTTGGCTGGTGAAGGCGCTGCAGGGATTGCCAAGGGTCAGCTGCTGACACGCAAGAGGCCTCAGGGATGGAGGCAGAAGTGGACGCAGGGTACCGAGTCCCTGGCCTTCATGTTTGATGGGGCAGGCATCAGTGCTCTCCACGAATTCTGGTGTTCCTCAAAGTTTACCTTGAGTCTATTTTTTCAACAATCCCAAGAAGTACCTGACAAGTTTTAAATGCTTGTTTTTCTGCTTCAACGACTGACACAGAATTTTGTTGTTTGCAACAATGCTTGTACATTACATTTTCACATATTAAAAATGCTCACCCCAACTTACAATAAAACAAATATAAACTGTAAATGCATGCCGTTTTCAACTGTCAGATTGACAAAGACAGAAATTGTGGTTTGTTGAGTGATACAGGTAAACATATTACACCCTTCCCTCTCGTGTATTACTGTTTGATATAATGTTTTTCTTCAATAAAAAATTTTTAAAAATTAAATAGTGCCTTCCAAAAGAGGTAACCCACATTCCCATTCTCACTTTATGTGTTTCTATATTTATGTATTTATTTATTTATTTATTTTTTAATTTTTTTTTTCAACGTTTATTTATTTTTGGGACAGAGAGAGACAGAGCATGAACGGGGGAGGGGCAGAGAGAGAGGGAGACACAGAATCGGAAACAGGCTCCAGGCTCTGAGCCATCAGCCCAGAGCCTGATGCGGGGCTCGAACTCACGGACCGCGAGATCGTGACCTGGCTGAAGTCGGACGCTTAACCGACTGCGCCACCCAGGCGCCCCATGTATTTATTTATTTTGAAAGGGAGAGAGGGAGAGAGGGAGAGAGTGTGGGCAAGTGGGGGTGGGGCAGAGAGAGAGAGGAAGGGATAGAATACCAAGCGGGCTCTACACTGTCAGCACAGAGCACAACGCAGGCCTCTAACTCATAAACTGTGAGATCATTACCTGAGCCGAAACCAAGAGTCAGACACCCAACTGACCGAGCCACCCAGGCCCCTCCCCCTGCCATTCTCATTTTCATACCTTTCTAGGATCCTGTCATATACTTTTCACTCAACAACAGCTTATATCCTAAAAGAAAAAAAAATAAAGATTTTATAGCATTATTCTACAAACACAAGTTTTAGCAAAAAAAGGAAAAAATTGTATTTCCTAACTGATTCTCTAAGAAGTAAAAAACAGAGCACACTAGCAGTAACTATTTTTTTTAAGATACTGCAGGAAACACAAAGATGTATAGAACTATTTTGAGGTACTGAGAAGAGTTGTAATATAGTTGGGAAAGAAGATATAATCACATAACCAGTTGAATACTAATAAATATTTAAATGTAACTTGAAGCCAACAATGAAGGTCAAGTCACAAAGCTATAAATTATTAATTGTCAAATTAATCCTAGGGACAGTATGAGTTCAGAGGAGACTGTTGGATAATTTACTGTGGTGACACAAGCTACCCTAAAATTTAGTGGATTAAAGTGACAGTGCTATCTCCCAATCCTGTGGGCCAAGAGTTCGGGCGGGGCTCAGCTGGCCAATTCTTCTCCACGGAATATCGGCTGGGGTCACTGCACGGTACTCAGCTGGGGACTGACCTTGCCTAAGGCTCCAAGAAGAGACTGTCACAAATGTAGCACCTTCCTGCTCTTTGGCCTCTCTCCACCCGGCATCTCATTGTTCCTGTCCCTCTATGCAGTTTGGGCTTCTCACAGCATGTTGATCTCAAAGTAGTCACACGTCTTTCCTGGCGTCTGTCTTGCAAGAACGAGGAGGAAGGAAGAAGATGCTCTTGTGGTTTGGATTTGGAAACTCACACAATGTTACTTTTGCCCTGTTCAATAGACTAGAGAAGTCACAGAGACCAACCAGCCAGCTTGAAGAAGGGAAACACGGGACTCTGGTTTCCCCTCAGTACTCCACATGGTGAGGACTAGTCAAAGTATTTGTGGCCATGTTTAATTCATCGTGAAAGAAAAGGTCAATTTGGACTAGAAAGGTCAGAAAAAGCTATACAGGAAAAGTATTACAGACCCTGGTTTTAAAGACTATAGAACGTTTGAAAAAATGAAGTTGAGATAAGGTCAAAAATATCAACTATCTAAATATAAAGCAGGTAACAATGGGGAAAAGACTGTCAAAAGACTTAGCAGAACAAGGGGTGCCTGGGTGGCTCAGTCGGTTAAGCAGCCAACTTCAGCTCAGGTCATGATCTTGCGGTCCATGAGTTCAAACCCTGCATCAGGCTCTGTGCTGACAGCTCAGAGCCTGGAGCCTGTTTCAGATTCTGTGTCTCCCTCTCTCTGACCCTCCCCTGTTCATTTTCTGTCTCAAAAATAAATAAAGGTTAAAAAAATTTAAAAAAAGACTTAGCAAAACACGAATTATATTTCTTTCTCAATTTATCTTGCTGTAACAACAAAAGCAATTGCCTCAGCTTGGGCAAGTCCCTTTTTCCTGTTCACCAACACATTGATTCAACCGAGAAGATAATTTTTCCTTAAACAAGGTCAGCTCATCTGAAATAAAGTGAATTTGGGCCTATTTCCCAGGAACACCTGGGGAAGGTCAGTCAATGTTCAGCTTGTTTGGAAAAGTGCTTGCTGTTCAAACTCCGAAGGTATAGACAAATGATTGTAGTTAATCCTGAGACAGGATTCAGGGCAGCAAGACAGGGGTGTGATTTAGTAACCATTGATCAGGCAATTTGGGTTTAGCAAGTCTGGTCAAGGTCCCAAGAGAGTCCATGATGTAAAATCTTAATCCTACAGGGTCTCTTATAATGCTTTGTTTAGAAAGGGTTAATCATTATAACCATAATTTTCTCACTGAGAAGAATTTTTCCTGAGATTTGTAGTTCATAAATACGTAGTTCTCTAGTGTGTGTGTGTGTGTGTGTGTGTTTAATGTTTATTTTTGAGAGAGTGCAAGCGGGGGAGGGGCAGAGGGAGGGGACAGAGGATCTGAAGTGGGCTCTTTGCTGACAGCAGCCAGCAGAAAGTGGGGCTTGAACTCATCATGACCTGAGGGAAGTGTGACCTTCAACTGACTGACCCATCCAGGTGCCCCCCATGCAGCCTATTCTGAACCCAGTGCCTGGTGCTTGGCAGATTTTTTAATATTAATTTGATATTAATATGCTTAATGAATTGTATTACTCATATTCTCTTAACACCAATTTAAATAATCTACACTCTTCTGAAATTTTGCCTATATAATACTGAACCGGAAACAGGCATACTTTATAAGTACACCAATTAAAACGTAACCATTCCTCAGTAAAGTGAGCATCGCTCTCTCTTGTTTAGCGCTTCAGTTTTCAAAATTTGTGTCTCGCATCTTCTTTAATTTTTTTTGACACTGATATAAAATGAACTTATGAGTATCAAATCTGGCATTCCCAAAACAAAGGGAACAAGATTCATGAGAAATACTTAAAATCTTTTCATGTGTTCTAACACCCTGGAGAATCATAAGGTCTTACTGCCTCTTATGTTATAACATAGATTTCTCCTCCCCTCTCTGATGGCTTTTAGTTTGACTTTATTTGGTGGGGAGCACTGAAAATCCCAAGCTACAGTCTTGCCGGGTTAGAAGTAGTATTATCTTAAAACTGTGTTCGAGTTTGACGAAGGTCAACAGGCTTGTGCCATTTACACAGTATCTGCTTTCGGTAGTTTCTGTTTCTTGACCTCTAGGTGGCTCCTTAAAAGCTGTTAGGCAAAGCAAACAAAAGGAAAAGAGAAGCAGACTCAGTGGGGCCTTGGGACTCGGAAACCTTAATCTAGAGAGAACCGGTTAAGCCTTCAGAGACCGGAGGGGAGGGTGTGTGCGATTGGAGAGCAGAGTCGTCCGGGATGCAGGGCAGCTGGAGAGCGCCTACCACCTGCGCAAACATAAATCTCCTTAATAACCCAGGGATGTCCCGGGGGGAGCGGGAAAGTGTTCTCCATCCTCTCATGTGTGTCATCAAATAAGTGACCGCTGCTTCAGACGAACTGCACAGAATAGTCTATAGATGTATATATATGTGTGCACACATTAGGAGTTTCAAGCTCTCCTCCCGGACACGGGCTAGACATCACCTGCCGCGTCTGTAGCAGGCTCCCTCCGAGCCCTGCCAGAGCCGGAAGGGCGGAGGCAGGAGAGGCTGCGGCGCGGAGGTGGCCATTGCACAGCCGGACGCGCCTGCCGCGGCCAGCGTGCTGCATAATTGATGGAGGACCGCGCGCAGCCCTGGGTCGGCGGCCGGCGCGGCGAGAGCGTCTCAGGGGAGGAGGGCAGGGCGCCTGGGCCCCTCCCACTCTGCTTTTAGTCGCGCGCCCCGCCCCGGGGACTAGCTGCTGGCGCCGGGGTACCGGCGACTGTGCGCAGGGCCTTCGGCCACCGACGGCGGTGCGCGAGGACCGCGGCTGACCCGCCGGAGCCATGCGCGCCCCGTCCGGCCTGTTGGGGCCCCGGGGGCCGCTGCCGCTGGCCCTCTTGTGTCTCCTCGCCGCGGCGCGCGGGAGCTTGGCGGAAGGCCAGCCCTCAGGTGCGATGGCTGCAGGGCCGAGTTGGGGAGGAGGGTGCGCTGCAAGGGACGCGCGAGCCTCGGTCCCCGTGGGGAGAGGCGCGGGGATGCTGGAGACCGCGCGCGGGTGCGGAGCGGCGGCCGCCTCCGTCCTTTGGCCAGCTTGGGTTGTCCAAGCTGGACGGGAGGACTGGGGCGGCTCGGGCTCCTCCGCTCCGGGGAGGGAATCTTGGAACCGAGAGCGCCCCGCGAGTCGGGGGCGTTGGTAGCAGGACGGGTCTGGGTGTTCCTGGGACGAGGGCGGCACGGTGTGGGGGTGCGAGCGGGAGCAAGGAACTCGCTCCGCTAAAGTGCCAGGATTTCTGAAAGCCACATTCCCCGAGGCCAACTCCCTTCGCTGGAATCGATAGTAGGTTTAAATATCACCTCCCTGCCTGGCAGGTGGGCTGGACTTGAGGATGTTTTTTAGAGCTGAGTTGAAATAACAACGTAACCACAACCGATCAACCAAAGCTCCCCGCTCATTGGGTAGTGTGTGTATCTTCTTTTAAACACCACGGTCTCTGAAAACGAAGGTTTTGCGGGTTTTGTTTTAATTGTTTCAGACACTTTGAAACAGGGATCTGTGTGCAAAACATTACCGAAACCAACACCAGATTTGGCATTGTAGTTTCACCTGTTTATAATCACTTGCCATGTTGAAAGTATTTCATCCAACCTACTTTCTAATGCAGGTTTCTGTGTTACAAATTTCAAAGTGTTAGCAGCTAATTAGGAGAATAGACTGCCTTTCAGGTTGACAGATACTGCCTATCACCAACTAAAATTAAGATAGTATGCACAAGATTTTCCACCTTTATGAGCTTGTAGCATGTAGATTTTTTTTTGTAACATAAAGATGGAAAGAAAATCAAAGGATAAGATTTTTCAGTTTTTTACATGTCCTTTAAAGGGTCTAGTTGTTAACTTGGACAAAGCATTATGGATTGCTTCAGTTCCTAAATTTCCTTGCCCCACTTCCTAGCCACGTACCTCTTTTTCATTCCTACCACTTATAAAGAGTGGTCAAGGACTTTTTACCCCCCTCCCCCCACCCCCCATCCCCTTGCCATTCCTGATTCACCCCTGGTTCACCTGAGACTGTTGCAGCTCTGAGGCCCATTGCATTCTGGGTAAGTCCTATGGTTCTCCACGTGGTTGTATGTTAAAATTATCTGGGAGCTTTACAAATACTGGATCCTGCCTTCAAAACTTTTGATTCAGTTGGCCTGGGATTTGGGCTGGATATCAGGTATTTTGAAAGCTCCCGTGTGATTTAATCAAGAGATCCTAAGCTGGTTTTCAACCCACTGCTTCAAAATTGCGGTGGCCTAGAGAGTGCACCATTGGGTGAATATTTATATGCTGTTGGTAGCAGGGAGTCAGGTTTAAGTTGACATTCACAGCAGACTTCTAAAGAGAAAAAAGTAGGGAACAAATGAAAGTGGGTTAAATTAACAAAGTTGTAAATAATTGGGATGGTGTATGTAGGTATGGCAATTGTCTGTGTATGTATATAGTGTCAGTCCTGGCCTTTCACCTCCGCTTAGGCGAAAACTGTAGAATGATGTGCTGTATAAAAGGCATGAAGTTAGCATCTCATTTTAAGGCAGGATTAAAAATCGTGAAGCAACCTCATTTTATTCTGTAGAATCTCTTTTGATCTCTGGGAGATTCAGTTTTCTGTTTGCTAAAGGCTATTGTGACGTTTACTGACTATTTTTTATGTAGGTACTTTGAATTACTTGGAAATAGGTATTCTATAAGCCTAAGAGTTTGGGCAAAATTTTAATAATAAACATGGTTATAATTTATCATATTTACTATATAACAAGTGGGCCAGGCATTACACTGTGCAGTATATAACCCTATGGGTTAGCTTTTATTGTCCCTGACTTTTCAGATGAGGACATTGGAATTTAGGGAGATTAAACAACTGCCCAAGTATATATAATTATTTAAGCAGTAGAATAGGAAATTAAGCATTGTTCAGTCTGACTCCAATGCCTGTTTTCTTTATTTTTTAATTTTTTTTTTAATTTTTTTTTCAACATTTATTTATTTTTGGGACAGAGAGAGACAGAGCATGAATGGGGGAGGGGCAGAGAGAGAGGGAGACACAGAATCGGAAACAGGCTCCAGGCTCTGAGCCATCAGCCCAGAGCCTGACGCGGGGCTCGAACTCACGGACCGCGAGATCGTGACCTGGCTGAAGTCGGACACTTAACGACTGCGCCACCCAGGCGCCCCTATTTTTTAATTTTTTAAAGTAAGCTCTAAGCCCAATGTGGGGCATGAATTGTGACCCTGAGATGAAGGGTCGCATGCTCTACCAACTGAGCCAGCCAGGAGCCCCCTCCAATATCTGTTTTCTTAAACACAATATTCACTCGTCTCTCTGAGATAACTGGGTATGTCTATGAAAGTTTGGAACCACTGACAGAACACGGTGTATGGATTTAAATGCTTGATTTCAGCTGAAGAGCATGCTAACACACTTTGAGTTCTAGAATAAAGTTAGACAAAGGGACTCTAATTCTTTTAAGCTGTTTCAATTAAATAAGAAATGTAAAATCACTTTATTAAAGCAAATATTAGATAAATGGGAATATTTAAACATCATTAATATTACTCTTATGTGGAACAAATCGAGGGGATGGGTCATGTGTATTTTTTTTTAATTTTTTTTTACATTTATTTATTTTTGATAGAGACAGAGCACAAGTGAGGGAGGGGCAGAGAGAGAAGGAGACACAGAATCCAAAGCAGGCTCCAGGCTCTGAGCTGTCAGCACAGAGCCCGACACGGGGCTTGAATCCACAAACTGTGAGATCGTGACCTGAGGTAAAGTTGGGCGCTTAACTGACTGAGCCACCCAGGTGCCCCGAGTCGTGTTTATCTTTTGAAAAATATGTTTGCAATGCAAGGGAAACATTTGAAGTGATCATTTTTAACTTCTGGGGGACCTCGCTTATATACTTTATTGATTAACCACCTTCCTAGAGATAGGAAGGAATCAAGAGATCTCTTGATAGGAAGAGGTAGGAAGAGATAGGAAGAGCTCAACTACCTTTCTAGAGATACTCCCCATCCCACATATACAGCAACCACCTAGTAATAAATATTTGTGAGAACGGGTATTATTGAAGCACCTACATGTGCCTGACATTGTGTTAGTCTAGATCTAAGTAGAAAACTTCAGGGGCGCCTGGGTGGCGCAGTCGTTAAGCGTCCGGCTTCAGCCAGGTCACGATCTCGCGGTCCGTGAGTTCGAGCCCCGCGTCAGGCTCTGGGCTGATGGCTCGGAGCCTGGAGCCTGTTTCCGATTCTGTGTCTCCCTCTCTCTCTGCCCCTCCCCCGTTCATGCTCTGTCTCTCTCTGTCCCAAAAATAAATAAAAACGTTGAGAAAAAAAATTTTTTTAAGTAGAAAACTTCAGCAATATTTTTTAGCAGTTTTGAGTCATTTCTTTAAACTGTTTAAAGGAACAGATTAACTATAAGCTTATGTTTAATAGAGTTATATCTGATGCATCAAACTTTTGAGCCTAAATTATCATCACATTTAAAATTATATAAGCATTTGTTAAGAATTAGTTCTTGGCTCTTCCTCTTCCTGTTCTTTGGTCCCCACCTCTTGCTCCCATCTCCTCCTCTTCCTTCTAGGAATGGGTTCTATAGTCATTAGGTTGGGGAATGCAGGGAGGCAAGCTCCCTTATTAGAGGAAGCCAGAGGGTCCCAGGTCAGGGAATTAGAAAGTGGGCCAGGTCAGGATGGCATCCAGGTAGGGGAGCAGCCTCGTGTGGAGTGTTAGAGCCCGAGTACGTTGAGATGTGTCCTCCTGCAGAGGGGTGGCCTAGAGCCAGGTCTCAGAGCTGAACAGCGTGACAGGGGCTTCAAAGCAGGGGCAGCCGGACATTGTGCTGTCTGATCTTGATCAGGGGGGTGTAGGGAAAGCACACAGAAGAGCCAACAGTGCAAGATGTTGGAGCCCAAATGGGTGAGGAAAACATTTCTTTGGGGCCAGGAGTGGCTGTGGCAGTGGGAGATTAGTTACATACAAGAGGATTGAGCAAATAAGTAGAATGAGTAAGAATAATAGGATGTAGGTTTTTCTCTTACAGCAGAAGGAAATAAAGAATGGAAACTAGAATGAACCTTGGAGTGTTGGGTTGCAATTGACAGCATTAGCGTGAATTCATGACTTTAAATCTATTTGTCTTTTATGTGTGTGTCTATATAAACAGATGCATAGATATAGATGTGTATATGTAAGTATACATATAACGCATATACGTCACATATATTTATGTATGTATGTATACCTTTCACATATATTTATTTATGGTGTGTGTGTGTGTGTGTGTGTGTGTGTGTGTGTGTGTGTGTGAATATACACATGCATTAGCTCTGCCCACATAGGTGGGGACCACTGATTTCTCAATTGTGATGACCATACTTAGCAGCCAAATCTTGACTCTATATATGATTCTTTACTAATGGGTAACTAGGACTTCCTGGAAAAATTACTTATTTTACAAAAAGGGAAGAGAAAGTATAAGATAAACCCTGAACTTCTTGTGCCAGAAAGCAATGAAGTGCTCAAAGAATGATGGGCCGTGTCAAAAAGATACAAGAGCCAGAGAGTTCCCAGTGGACAAACCTGGGACAAATTGAGCATCAAAATAAATGATAATAATAATGGACTAGTATCCATTAGTATCCACTGGAGAATGCCCACTGAATAATATAGGTATTCATGAGTACATACTGATATAAATTAATTAAATGAATCAATTGGAAGTTTGATGAGGCACAAAATATTACATAATTTTAAAGTAGCTTCCCACAAAATTGGTGAAGTTGTATTAATGAAAAGGTAAAGAGAGCACCTTTACAGTGGAGAAGCCTTTAATCAAATGATCAAAGTGAAAACCATCAGCAAAGAGATGATTAGAAATTGTGAGCCATGTGATAGGATGCAATGAGAGCGCAACATCACCTCTGTGATATATTTGCCAAAGAGGTCTACTCCAAATCTAATCATATTCAACATACCTATCCTGGAGCCATACTGGGCATAGAAGTCAAGAATGACTAACGCTGTTCCAGAGTGAAGGGGAACAGAGGGACGCGGCAGCTGAGAGCGACATGTAATTCCGAACTGCAACCTTTGGCTAAAAAACACATTTTAAGGACTTTTGTTGAAACTTCAATGAGATTTGGGATGAGATGGTAATAGCATAAATGTTGATTTCCCAATTTTAATGGCATTGTGGGATGGTGTGAGGGTTATGTCCTTTGTAAGGAATGTATAGTAACGTTTCAGAGGGGAATAGGTCATCAGGTCATCAGCTTGTTCTCAGACCGTTCAGGGGAAAAATTTTCTGTGCTTGAAACTATTCTCTTTGAGATCGTTTGAAAAGAAGGAAAAAGAATTTCAACTCTTGAGGCCTGGGTGACTCAGTTGGTTAAGCATCTGACTCTTGATTTCAGCTCAGGTCATGATCTCACAATTTGAGTTTGAGCCCTGAATTGGGCTGTCAGCGCAGAACCTCCCTGGGATTCTCTCTCTCTCCCTCTCGCTATCTCTGCCCCTTCCCCATTCTCCCTCCCTCCCTCTCTCCCTCTCTCTCTCTCAAAACCAACAAAGAAACAAACTTAAAGAAAAAAGAATTTCAACTCTTTCTGGGAACGCTTTAGTTAACATAGACATTAAACCACAATGAGAGTTGAGAAACTGTCATTAGTTTATGTAATTATCATTTTTCAAAGGAGTTTTTGTCTTTAAACAGATTGTAAGTGTGGAGGCTGTTCATCCTACAGTGTATTCTTTTGAAATTACTTTTGTATCACTGGCCTCCATATTTCACAATATAATGTGAACCATAGAAATAAAAAACAAGACACACACAGTGACATAGAAGGAAAAAACCTCAGAGCACCTGGCTGGCTCAGTTGGTAGAGCACGTGACCATTGATCTCAGAGTTGTAAGTTTGAGTCCTATGCTGGGTGTAGATTACTTAAAATAAAATCTTGAAAAGAAAAGAAAAAAACCTCACAATATTCTATGAAAATAATAAACCCCCTACTCCTGATAAGACATAGTCACTGTTCACATATAATATCTCAAATAATATATTGTTAGAAATAATAGATGTTATCTTTGAAAATGGTGTTTTTCCTTTAATCGGAAATAATGTTTTTCTGCAACTTTTAAAGCTGTGATTATATTGGAGCACCTAGGTGGCTTGGTCAGTTAGCATCTGACTTTGACTCAGGTCATGACCTCACGGTTCGTGGGTTTGAGCCCTGCATCAGGCTCTGTGCTGACAGCTCAGAGCCTGGAGCCTGCTTTGGATTCTGTGTCTCCCTCTCTCTCTGCCCCTCCCCCACTCACACTCTGTCTTTCTCTGTCTCAAAAATAAATAAACATTAAAAAAATTATTTTTAAAAAGTTGTGATTATATTATTACTAATGTATCTTCACTCCAAAGATAGAATCTTTTTTTTTTTTTCAATAGCCTTATAATTACATAGTTCTGACATCCTGAAAGGGAATTTAGATACATCATTCGATTGATCTGGAAGCCCAAGTGCTTTCCTCATGTAGCCAAGAGGCTGGAGCTAGCTAATAGCTATAATAGATTTCCTGGTTTGTGTTTCAAAACTCCTTCCAGCCCTTAGTGCCTGTCTGTGAAAGGTCCTCAAAAGGCCCCTGGCAGGAGGGTGTGGCTGGCAAAAAAGATGGCAAGAGATGTTCTTGCTTTAAAATATCTACACCTAAAGTGTATAGAACAGGACCTGAAGGCCACAGGGCCATTTGAAGATTACTAAAAATAATCACATTGAAGAATCAGAAATAAGGAGGTACCTGTTTTGAAATCAAGGTTTCTCAACCTTGGCATTATGACTTTTGGGGCTTGATAATTCTCTGTTGTGGGGGGCTGTCATTTTAGAATGCCCAGCAGCATTGCTGGCCTCTCCTATATCATGAGTTGTGTCTCCAAAAAAGATACGTTCAAGTCCTGGCTGTTGGTACCCATGAATGTGACCTCATTTGAGAGTAGGGTCTTTGTAGATGTAATCGAGTTAAAAGGAGGTCATAGGAGATTAAGATAGACCCTTAACCCAATGACTGTGGTCTTTGTGAAAGAAACAAGAGAGATTTGGATACAGAGATAGACACACACAGAAGAAAGATGGCCCTGTGAAGACAGAGCCAGAGATTGGGCTGATGCAGCTGTCAGCCAACGAATGCCAAGGATTACCGGCAACCGCCAACAGCCAGGAAGAGGCAAGGATTCTTTTCTAAAGCCTGCAGAAGGGGCAAAGCCCTGCACCTTGATTTCAGCCTTCTAGCCTCTAGAACTGCGAGAGGATAAACTTCTGTTGTGGTAAGCTGCTACATTGTGGTAATTTGTGTGGCATTACTAGAAAACTACTGTAACCTATTAGATACAAGTGGTAACGGCCTCCATTTTGTGACCTCCGGAATGTCGGATGGCCTGTGGAGGCAAAGGTCAGCCCAAGCTGAGAACCACTGAACAGAATGTAAGTCTCATTAAAGAATAATCTAGTGGGTGACACATTCGACAAACCCACAGTCAAACCTTGGGGGTTTTATTTTTTAAGAGTTTTTTTGGCCTAAGTTTCACTGTTAAAATATCTTAACGGCCATTTAGAGGTAGTTTGAAACAAGAGTTTTCACACTGCCCTTCAAAATATATTTTATTGCGAAAATCATATTTAAACGAAACGAAAGGATCAATTTGTTTATATTTCAATGTGGCCAAGTTTTAAAAACAGTTTTACAAGGCTCTGTAAAAGAGCACACTGTTCTTGCCATTAGGCTTTTTAATTGTTCTTCAGCTTTTTGTTTATTTGTTTGTTTTTGCTGGTCTAAAAATGGCCTTTTTGTCCAATGGTTCTCATTCTATGTAGAAAAAATATGAGTTCCCTGTTTGTTTTTTTTATCTGTCCCTGACTTAGAAAGTCTGACTTGTAAATGTCCCCATCAGGAATTTATTTTTTGTCAAACCTTCTTTTCTCTTTTGACAAACTCTCTCTGGATTATGTGTCTGGGATCAATATAGTCTTATTCTCCTCTTCTTTCTACTATTCCTGTTACAGACAGGGGATAGGAATACCATATTCCTTGAATCCAGAAGTAAAATTCTAAAAGCACTGTTTATTAGAAATATTGGTAATTCGATATTTTAATGCTATAGTTTAGTCATATCATGGCTTAAAAGGCTTTTGCAATTTGGCATGGGATCTCATGGTTATATATAGCATTGCTTCCATGAGGAAATATATTCTGAGTTCCAAACCTCTGTTGTATAAATAGTATATATTATCCATTCCTAGGTTATAGTCTTTTTGTAATTGGGCTGCACGTTTATAATGCTGTGTATCAGACAATGCTAAAATTAAGATTTATTAAAAACAACGTTAGTTATACATATTGATAGCAATCAACACATTATTTGGAGGAGAGAGAAAAAGAGAGAGAATGATATTTATCCTAATAATGGCTTTTACTTACACCTTTCTCTAAATGAAGTCCTTCCAAGATTGTAAAATATAATAAAGAGATTGGGGGGGGAGGGATTTAGAGAAAATGCTTATTCTTAAACAGAGGTATGGTTGAACTTATTTTCTGATACAGGTGAAACCAAATCTTAAGACCCAATGCAGTGTTCTAGTGTTACTTACCCTCTTCTTTATCTTCCCAATTTACTTCAATTAAAGTGGAGCTCCAGAATTAAATATGTGAAAATGTTACCTTAATATTTTAAGTAGAAATTAGAACATGTTTATTTCATTTAAAAATGTTAATAGTATAAATTAGAAACCCATCTAGCAATGTCTATTTTAAAATATAATATGTGAAAGATATTTAAGTAGAGACCATTTTGCTATCTTACATGAACCTAACAATAGTTGAAAATTAGGATGTTATTCAGTTCTTTGATGCAACACCCTCATGTCCCATTGCCCCTATAGAGGGAGAAAAATCTTTAATCCTTAGAAAAACTATTAGATGTGGGGTGCCTAGGTGGCTCGGTCGGTTGAGCACCTGACTTTGGCTCAGGTCATGATCTCGTGGTCCGTGAGTTCAAGCCCCGCGTCGGGCTCTGTGCTGACAGCTCAGAGCCTGGAGCCTGCTTCGGATTCTGTGTCTCCCTCTCTCTCTGCCCACCCCTACTTGTGCTCTGTTTCTCTCTGTCTTGCAAAAATGAATAAACATTAAAAAATTTAAAAAAAAAGAAAAAACTATTAGATGTTACTCCTTCATGTGGCATTTTGGCCACTACCTATAAAAGAATGTCGAGTGGAAAATCTCCAGCAACGGTTAAGAAAGGGGTGAGCAGGATACATTGAGGAATGTATGCTATGGTCTTGGTACCGTCACTCAATATTATACAACTTTTCTGATCCCTCCTGTTTCCTCCATGAAATGAAACCCCAGGTAACAAGTCAGAGGCAGCACTTGGATTAGGATACAAAATTCCTGCCTCTCCATTTTGAATTTCTTTCTGCGACTCAGCCTAATCCTTTTGGAAAAGTATTCAAACCAATCTGCCTGACTCTCCTGCCAATTTCCTTTAAACATCAACCTCAGCTGAATCAGCCTCCTGCCAGTGTCCTCCTACTGAAAGCAGTAAGGTTTACATTCCCACTTTTTTGATTAAAAACAAAGGACTTCTCACTGTTACTATTCTCACACCTTCCGGAGACTTGCCCTGCTTTTTCCACTCAAGAGGTTTGTGTACCTTGCCTCTTAAAGGGACTGTTCCCAAGGCAAAACATCACAAGAGTTACACATTTCCTTTTGCACTTGGGCTTGTTCAGTGGAACCTGGAGCCTGACCAAGATAAATGAATGCTTTAGAAGGGATATAAAGTTAGGATACAGGTGGCAGCTGGTTTACGGATGTCTGTATTTTTAATATATGGACTGGCCGTGGAAAGTGGTCACAACAGTTAGCACATTCTGGAGCTACCCAAACTTCCCTGCTCTTGAAGCTTGGTTTTTCTTTTTCCTCCTATTCCTTCAGCTTCTGTAAGCTTGGATTTTGCCCATGCCACTCCTAGACCTCTTTTCTCTTCTTGCTCGAATACTGGTGGGCTCTTCCATCCAGGTCCTGATATCGAGAAATGCAAAATGACCCCAGCTTCCAAGCCCATCTCCTTGGCATTATCTCCACCTCTGTTCCATCACCAGAGTCCCTCAGAGATGGAAACCTGGCTTCGTACTCTGCAGCTCACACGCCAATTTGGGAAATACACAAGCTAGTTATAGTCAATACAGCCAGTGGGTGGCACTCTGAAATTTTAATGACTCTCAATCACATTGTGGGCTTAATCGATATTAATATGACCCATGTCACCCTGGAGGGACCAAGTTTACTCAGTCTCATTGTCCTTACCAGCATCAAGCATGTATCAGGGGCTCTACATATTTACTTATTTAAGTGAAATAAGAATTAGAAATAAAACACTTTTTTCAGCTTATGTCACTTTCTTATTGCTGTTGGTGGTACGAATACTACTACTACTACTAAATGATATGGTCTAATAAATACCAGATATTAGACCATCTCATATCATTTATTAGTATTATTAGCGATATTATTTTCAAAGGATTATAGGCTTTTTTAGGGGTAAAGAATGCGGTGGGAACCCTCACAATTGTATTCAGCTCTGCAGCAGACTAGGCCAAGAAAAGAGAACTCCCAGGCAAGGAAGCAAAGATATCCAAGTTGATGTTTTGCAAGTTTCACAGAACAGATGATCTAGAACAGCTCATTCCTTCCCATCCGCACCCTCCTGGCTTCCGATCCACAAGTCAATCACATCCTCCTTCATCTTCCTGAGATATTTCCTCTTAAATACAACCTCTAAGTGAGCCATGCTCAAGAATGGAAAAAACAATACTTTTTTTTTTATCAGGAGAAGAATGATGATAAGAGCCTTTTGGCCGTGTGTCTGTGTGTGTGTGTGTGTGTGTGTGTGTGTGTGAGAGAGAGAGAGAGAGAGAGAGAGAGAGAGAGAGAGAGAGAGAGAGACAGGGAAAGACAGGAGGGCAGGAGGGGAGACACACACAGAGAGAGAAAATGAGAGAGAGAGAGAATATAAATGAATGAATATTAGATGTGGGTGGAAGAAATGTTTTGTATTCCTGATAGCCCAGTGAGAAACTCAGGGCATATTTTCCTTTATAGTCATTGTCAGAGCGTGGTATGATTTACATATTAATTTCATTAAAGGATTAAGGAGGAAGTGCATTCTACCTTCCAAAGCTGCGTTGAAGTGATCAAGCCTTTGGAATACAGCTTATTGGAGAGCTAGGTTCTGCTAGGTAGATTTTTTATTAGGCAATATTGTAAAAGCTATGTATAAGCTGAACCAACAAAGGTGATCACTAATTTTGATAATATTTTTCATGCACATGAGAAAAGAACTGGAAATCTAATCTTGCACTAGGAGTAAGTTTCTGAATAGAGTATTAAGAAAGTGAAATAAAAAAAGGCTCAGGTTTCATTTAAATTGAATGAGATGTTGAAAGAATGCAGCCAAGACTACACTCACAAATAAGCCTTTTTCCCTTTTTTGACTTACTTGATAGAGTTGGGGTGGTTTTCATGGGAGGTAAGTTCAGGTGCCTTGAAGTCAAAGAAACCGTAACCAGAATACACTCTCCAGACGAGTGGGCCAGGTGGAAATGGAAATTTTCTTCTTCAATAAAGGTTTTCAAAAGATGAAAGAAGTGACAGAGGAAAACCAAAAGTCACTTTGGTAGGGGGCGCTTCGGTCTGTCACTGGAAGACAAACAGAAACCTTCACTGTGTGTTCATTGTATCTTCTCTGTCCTCTTTTAATGCCCCTTTATTATGGTCTCTCTGTCTTTGTTTACTCATTTTCTTTCTGCCTCTTCATGTCTGTCTTTTCTACCACTCTTATCTAACTCCTCAATGTCTTCATTTATGTTTTATAAAGAAACTACAAATGGTAGGATAAGACAATGAATTTTTTTAAAGCTACTTGATATAAATCAGTAGGTATTTTTCAGTAAAAAAAAAAAAGAACATAGAAAAAGTTGGAAATTTGGTCACATTTGATAGCTCCATATATTTCTGAATCTCTGGGAGCGTATGAGACCTAGTTCATTGGAGCTTCCTGAAACATTTTTCATTCAATAGTATACAATATAACATTTTAGCTGTTACATACTAGCTTGTATGTATGATAATACATAGCTTGATAATACTATGTAACCACCTGTTATTTTTCTTACAGTTTCACCTTTGACAAGTCTACCCATTGAAGAAGAAAGGATAACAAAGTATTCTAACCTTTCCTTGGAGAGTCATAACATACCACCCACAGGTAAATGTATCTCATTTCAAATAATACAGTGCCCCCCCCCCCAGAGTTTTTACTTTTGATTAAGTGACTGAATTTTGCTTCATGAACTGTTAATCCCTGCTCATAGTCTGATGGTAGAAACACACCAGTACCTCATCCAATTAGAAGGGAGCATGTAGGAGTCTAAGGCAAAGAGGGCAATGTGCTTGGTGTGCAGGGAGGGGGCAGCTGGTCAGATGTGGGAAGGTTAAGGAAGCCTCTCTAGAAGAGGGACGCCAGAGAGGAAGGGAAGGTTCATTTTGATTGGCAGATGCTCTTACGTTTTCATCAATTCTTGCTGGTACGTCCATTCAAATCTCTGCATTGAGGAGGTCCTGGGAGACCTTTAGGCAGGGAAATGAAAGATGCTGTCAAATGAGTCAATGACAGTGCTGTGGAAAAATAAGTATTGTTTCATCTTGATAATACTATGTAACCACCTGTTATTTTTCTTACAGTTTCACCTTTGACAAGTCTACCCATTGAAGAAGAAAGGATAACAAAGTATTCTAACCTTTCCTTGGAGAGTCATAACATACCACCCACAGGTAAATGTACCTCATTTCAAATAATACAGTGCCCCCCAAAGTTTTTGTGTTTGATTAAGTGACTGCATTTTGCTTCATGAACTGTTAATCCCTGCTCATGGTCTGATGGGAGAAACACACCAGTACCTCATCCAATTAGAAGGGAGCATGTAGGAGTCTAAGGCAAAGAGGGCAATGTGCTTGGTGTGCAGGGAGGGGGCAGCTGGTCAGATGTGGGAAGGTTAAGGAAGCCTCTCTAGAAGACGGACGCCAGAGAGGAATGGAAGGTTCATTTTGATTGGCAGATGCTCTTACGTTTTCATCAATTCTTGCTGGTACGTCCATTCAAATGTCTCTGCATTGAGAAGGTCCTGGGAGACCTTTAGGCAGGGAAATGAAAGATGCTCCTAAATGAGTCAATGACAGTCCTGTGGAAAAATAAGTAAAGTATTGCTTCATCTTGGTAATAATATGTAGTCACCTGATCTTTTTCTTACAGCTTCACCTTTGACAAGTCTACCCATCCAAGAAGAAATGTTGACAAAGTATTCTAACCTTTCCTTGGAGAGTCATAACATATCATTGACTGGTAAATGTACCACATTTCAAATAATACAGTGCCCCCCCCCCAAAGTTTTTGTGTTTGGTTAAGTGACTGAATTTTGCTTCATGAACTGTTAATCCCTGCTCATGGTCTGATGGGAGAAACACACCAGTACCTCATCCAATTAGAAGGGAGCATGTAGGAGTCTAAGGCAAAGAGGGCAATGTGCTTGGTGTGCAGGGAGGGGGCAGCTGGTCAGATGTGGGAAGGTTAAGGAAGCCTCTCTAGAAGAGGGACTCCAGAGAGGAATGGAAGGTTCATTTTGATTGGCAGATGCTCTTAACGTTTTCATCAATTTTTGCTGGTACGTCCATTCAAATCTCTGCATTGAGGAGGTCCTGGGAGACCTTTAGGCAGGGAAATGAAAGATGCTACTAAATGAGTCGATGTCAGTCCTGTGGAAAAATAAGTAAAATATTGTTTTATCTTGATAATAATATGTAGTCGCCTGATCTTTTTCTTACAGCTTCACCTTTGACAAGTCTACCCATCTGAGGAGAAATGATGACAAAGTATTCTAACCTTTCCTTGGAGAGTCATAACATATCACTGACCGATAAATGTACCACATTTCAAATAATACAGTGCCCCCCCCCCCCAAAGTTTTTGTGTTTGATTAAGTGACTGCATTTTGCTTCATGAACTGTTAATCCCTGCTCATGGTCTGATGGGAGAAACACACCAGTACCTCATCCAATTAGAAGGGAGCATGTAGGAGTCTAAGGCAAAGAGGGCAATGTGCTTGGTGTGCAGGGAGGGGGCAGCTGGTCAGATGTGGGAAGGTTAAGGAAGCCTCTAGAAGAGGGACTCCAGAGAGGAATGGAAGGTTCATTTTGATTGGCAGATGCTCTTACGTTTTCATCAATTCTTGCTGGTACGTCCATTCAAATCTCTGCATTGAGGAGGTCCTGGGAGACCTTTAGGCAGGGAAATGAAAGATGCTCCTAAATGAGTCAATGACAGTCCTGTGGAAAAATAAGTAAAGTATTCAGTGCTGAAACTCCGCTCTGCTTTCATTTTCACAGTTTTGGATTCCAGTATTTCAAAAGTAATCTCAGATTTTTTTAAATGAGTAAGAGTAGTTGTCTGTTTTAGTAACAATGTTAAAAGTACAACTAGAATTTAAAATACTGTGAACCCATTTATTGGGTCAATAGCATGTTTTATCCAATACCTGTCTAGTCTTTAACTGTCCTTTTGTCTTAAGAACTGTTTCTCTTTTTCTCATACAAACAGTATGCTTCCCACATCTCCCCTCTGATACTGACCTTTTTGCAGTATGTTTGCACTGACCTTTTTTTGGAGACCATTTCTTATGACTTTGTACAGCTGTTTGTTCTCAGTCTCTATTCCAGTATTTGGAATTATCCTTAATTGTAAAACGTAATCGTGTCTTGTGTTGTTACCTAATTTTTTACTTTTTGCATGTTCTACTTGTTGATTTTCTTCGTCAGATGAAATGTTTCTTCAAGACAGACCCATATGAGAACCTAAGCTTGCAAATCCTTTGACAAGCCAGGTGATGTTGGCAACATCATGTCCCTCACTTACCCAGTAAGGACCCTGAGAAAAAAAGGGTTGGTGTCCGGGAAGAGAGAAAAAAGTGGACTTTTCAGTTGGTATTGGGCTGGTTATTTACTTACTTAACCCGTTTGGAGGGTTTAACTCCTAACTACTCTTTTATTCTAATTCTTCTATTAAAACCAGTATTCCTGCCATTCGGAAGAGACCTAGCACTCACAGTGGTCTATTAGTTATCATCTGCCTTGGCTTGATCAAGCTTTAGTCAGGCTTTTTCTTCCTCCCAGGCCCCTGAACTTTGGTTTGCCCCAAGTCTGAGCAAGCACGAGGCCTGAGCACAGCCCGATCATGCTGCCTCCATCCGCCAGTTTGTTCTGTTTCCCCTCAAAAGTGCCCACTGACCTGCCCCTCCCCCCCCGCCCCACACCCCTGCTTCCTGTAAAAGGAAAGTGTTTTCTGTTTGGTTCTGAGATACTTGCAGACAGATCCAAAGTCTGGAGCATCTTCCTTACCGCAATAGACTCTTTGAATAAAATCTCTCCTTAGGTAAATCTGGATTCATTTTTATTCGACAAAAGAAAAGATTTGACGTTGATTTTGAAACAGTGGACTTTTGAGCTGGTTGCGTCTTCATGTAGGTTGTTCTCATGGTTCCTGCCCATCGAAATGCTTGGTGTTAGGGACCGCCTTTACTGAAATACAGAAATTAAGTCTGAAGATGTGTTCAAGCTCATTAGGAACCATGGGCTTTCTTCTTATTGCTGTCACTAGGATTTTTAATCCACTTTATGAGTGGAATGTTTTCATACTGTGATATTATTGTGTACTTGAACTGCACTTACATTTCTAGGTTGTCCTTATTATTTTCTCTTTCCCTCAGGCCCTTTTAGAAATGGATCTCTCTGTTAGGAGATAAAATGTTTCTTGTAGAGAGATTCAAATATAATACATTAGTTGCACATTTTGGACCATCGTGACGACACTGGCCCAGCTCCTAGCATGCTTACTTACCAAAGATGCTAGAGACTGGGGAAACACAGGATCCTGTGCCTGGAAGAATGGAAAACATGACCTTTGATTCATGGATGCCTGACCATTTACTTATTTTATGTTTTTAAAATGTTGCTAATTATTTACTTAATAGACACATGGGATTGATTGACTACAGACAATGTATATATTTCTAAATATAATGTAGTTCAGTCCTCATAACAACTCTGTGCAGTGGGTACTGTTACTATCTGCAATTTGCAGATGAGGAAAAGGAGGCACAACGAAATCAAGTGAATTGACCGAGGTCCCAGATGAGAAGTTGAAGCGTGGTTTTGAATCCAGGAAGTGTGCTGCGGGGGGCCATGCTATTAGTTAGTATATATGCTGTCTTTCTTAATGCCCAATTATCCATTTCCCTCAACAGTATTATTAAAACATTATACCTATTTTAAGGAAACTTACATTATTTTTGAAAATATATAAAGTTTCAAAAACAATGAAAACAAATATTTTAATTACCTTATTCTTAAATACATTTGTTATAGAAATTACATTTGTGGAGATAATGAATATATTTGCGAAAGTATAACTGATTAAGAATAAGAGGTTTTCTTTTTTTTCCCCTTTTTTTCCCCTTTTCTGATATCATTGGGCTTTTAAAACTGCTCTTTTGATAATGGACTTTTTTTTTTTACATCACTAATTTTTCCATTGTCAGTGTTTGAAATTCATTGTTTGTGTTACAGCAGTTAGAGTGTTTTCTTTATTGTTACTTTATTCTTTTTTCTTTCCCTCTGCATATTATAGTGTTTGGTATCTCAATCAATGTGTTTTAGTTTAACTAAAGAAGTTAAAATCAAAACATCAGCGGGCAGTTTTCTTGACCATCCTGGTAATGTTGGGGTAGGCTCTCCCTGATGACAAATTTTATTTGCCATGTTGAAATGTTAGCAGCTGGCCTGGCAAGGTCCTGGTGAAATGGGGAGTCAGACAAAGCAGTCACTAATGGAATAGATATTTAAATTAAGGTATGGAGTGAAATTTGAGAAGAGTCGTTAAGGTTGGGAAAGGAAGGTAGGCCTGTTGCCTAGAGCTAGAGGCAAGAAGTCAGGGTTAGGACCTCTCAGACTCTAAGCTGGTCCATGAGATTGAGAAAAAGGATTCAGGAAGAGAGAAAAAGAAATGGGCTTTTTAGTCGAAAAAGAAAAAGAATAATGAGTCCCTTATATTTGGCTGCTCAGACGCCTTGTGGCAGAGAAGACCTTAGAATGATTCCGAGGAGGAGGTTCAAATGGGTGTGATGTTTCTCAGGGCCAGACTCTCAGTCATCACACCTTCTGCAGACGCTGCTGATGTACAGAGAAAAACGAAGTGAATATTAGCATTCAGAGTGACAGAAAGATATGGAAGAGGGAGCCATCGTAGTGATATAAGTGGCAGTAACTGCACTCATTCACCATGGTTTCTCATTAGCAGAAATACTGACCTTTTAAACGGGATAATTCTTTGTTGTAGGGGCAGTGGGGCTACTGGGGGGCACTGGAGGATGTTTGGTAGCATCCCTGGCCTCTACCTACTAGATTTGAGTAGCACTCACCAAGTCGTGGCAATCGAAAAGGTCTTCACACGGTGCCACCCACATGTCCCCTGGGGAGGCAAAATCTACCCAGTTGAGAACCACTGCTCTATACCTAAAGAACAGCTGTGTAACTGTGCCCCACCCTGTCAACATGAGAAGACGAATGATTTAATAATCACGTGGTTGTTAACATTGGGTGAAGAATCTAATGAAAAAGTTAGATGATGGTGGTAAGGAGCAGGGACGGGACATCCTAGCATAAGTGGGACAGGGAACCTGATAGGAAATAGTCCCATCTCTTCCCTTGTCTGCTGCTTACATTCAAATCTTCCCTGTCTTTCAGAATTAAGTCAAAAGCTACATCTTCAATAAAGCACATATAGAGAAGTAGTTTCTGTTTCTCTGATATGTATTTAGCATTTTAGGTTTTTTTTTTAATGTTTATTTATTTTTGACAGAAAGAGACAGAGTGTGAGCGGGAGAGGGGCAGAGAAAGAGGAAGACACAGAATCAGAAGCAGGCTCCTGATAGCACAGAGCCTGACGTGGGACTCAAACTCATGAAACGAGAGATCGTGACCTGAGCTGAAGTCGAATGCTTAACTGACTAAGCCACCCAGGCACCCTTGTATTTAGCACTTTAAATTAATTTTTAATTACATAAGTAAAAGTGAGTTGATTTTCAAAAATATTGAAACATTTTGGGGTGCCTGGGTGGCTCAGTTGGTTGAGTGTCCAACTTTGGCTTAGGTCATGGTCTCCCGGTTTGTGGGTTCAGGCCCTGCGTCAGGCTCTGTGTTGACAGCTCAGAGCCTGGAGCCTGTTTTGGCTTCTGTGCCTCCCTCAGTCCCTGCCCCTCCCATACTCATGCTCTGTCTCTCTCTGCCTCTCAATAATAAATAAACATTAAAAAAATATTGTAACCTTTTATTTCCAGCAATATAGTAAATTAGGGAATCTGAAAATCCTCCTACCATATCTAGAAAATTTAAAATATCTCAAACATTCTTTTAAGTATTTAGTTAAGTACACAAAAAGTAAAAACAATATCTGCCAGCCAAAACTGATGACCAGGCATCAAGTTTGTGAACTGATGTGTTGGTTTTCTTTGTGTTTGTCAACAAGGTGTTTGAGTTCCAAGAGCCACAGATCTGAGAATAAGGCCTTGAATCTAAGCAAGGAGGGGAGCTCGAACTGAAAATCCCCAGAAAGCCGATCCTTCCAGAAAGGTGGAACTGAAAACCGCCAGAAGGCTATAAATACAGTGAAAAGAGGTTTGGCCTAGGAAGTGAGAAGGGGTGGGGAACAGTGGGTTAGCACCAGGCCATGATTTTAGCCTTGGTTTAGCCTTGTTCTGCATCAAAAACAAAGACCCTGAGTACTCAAAGTCAAGGGCCTGCCCTCAATGAGATTTAGAGTGCACATTTATATTACTTGGATTATACAGGAGCCTGCAAGCTGAAAAATAACACAAACATGACCCTGGCAGGTATTAATTCTGCAGAGAAGCAAATGAAAAAACTTTATGGAAGGACACATCACCTGCTCTGGCTGTGGAATCTCTACTGAGGACTTACAAGTCAGAAATACAAAATACAGTGGAGTAGTCCCCAAGACTGAGAGTCAACTGAGGAACAGCAGGATTAGATTGTCTAGAGTTGTTATATCATAGAAATAGTAGGTAGAGGTATAGAAGAAGAAATATTAAAACATGAGAAAATATTATGCTATCAAAAAAAAAAAAAAAAAAAGACAAAGCATGTTTGAAAAATAGCCAAATAGAATTTCTGGTGTTGAAAACAACTTGTCAGAGGAAGTCAAAGCCCTTTTGCACAACCCCTGCTTCTGTCTCAAGTCTCTCCCCTCCAGGAGTAACCTCTGTTCAATGTGTGTATGTGTGTGTGTGTGTGTGTGTGTGTGTGTGTGTGTGTGTTTATATTCACAGAAACTATAGAGTACTGTGTGCATTGTTTTGTATTCTTTAAAATTAGTGTTTTAAACCCAAGTGTATTGTTCTGCATATTGCTTTCTGTTATCATTCAGTATTAATTCTTGAAGATCTAGCCATATTACATGGGCATAGCGTGTTTCTTTTACTTGTGCACACAGTATAAATATACCAGCCTTCTTAGACATTTTCCTCTCAATGTACCCCAGTTTGTTGAACTTTTATTCTATTGTAAACCGTTCAATAATGAACACTTCTTTCTACATCTCTCTCTCTGGGCATGACTGCATGTGCTCCTCTAGGGATAATACCACATAGTAGAATTGCTGAATCAGAAATTATGTGCATTTTAATTTTAATACAGACTTGCAGTTTGCCCTCTAAAGTGACAGTTTACCTCTCCCTTAGTCCCATATTTGACTATAATTCTCCCTCGATCCTAACCAGCGCTTGATACTATTAAACTCTTTGGTTTTTGGCAGCATGAGCGCTAAAAGCTGTATCACTTTTGTTTTAATTTGCATTTTGGAGTTGGACATACTTATATATATGTATATGTGTGTTCGTTAACATCCTGTATCCATTTATCTATTGGGCTTATATATTTTTAAATTGATGTCTGGAAGACAGCTATAAATTTTAAGTACTGATTTGTACTTTTTACTGAAATTACAAATACTGTCTCCCAGTTGTCTTTAAACATTTGCATGGTGTTTTTTATTGTGAGGAAGTTTCACTGTTTTTGTTTTCTCCTATCATTTTTATAGAAGTATTTTCATAGGAGTTTTTCACCTTTCAGTTTTCAATCCATTTGAAATGTACTTTTATTTACTGTGTGTGATAGGGCACTAACTTTATTAAATGATTTTTATGTAGATAGCCATTGTCTCAACCCTCAGTATTGAATATTTCTCCTTCTTCCTTTAGCTTTGAAACATCACCCTAATCATATTCCAAATTCCCATGTGCTATTCTGTTCCTTTATTGTTTCAATGTGTTTTGGACATTTTATAGAGTTGGGCACAGTAAGAAATGAATTTACCTTATAACCTGATTCACCACCCATGCACACGCAGCACACACACATGCACACACACACTAAACAAAATGTTCATTAAGCTATGCCCACACCTAATAGTTGTGTTACACTGATAATTTCTCTTCTCTTCTAATTCATTAAAAAACAAATCTCGTGGTAACTGTTATCTTGACTTCTTGACCACTAATAGTTTCCAAGTTGCAATCCAGAAATTTTATTCCATTAATTTCCTGGTGTTTTCTAGCATCATGAATACATTAATATTACTTTTGTGAAACATTATGATACATCTTTATATCTTTGTTCTTTTCTTTTTAATAGGTTTTCCAATGTCCTGTATTTTTACTCTTTCATGTAGATTTTTTTGGAATCAAATTCCACAACAAATACTGCTTGGTTTTTGACTGATTTTTCACTGAATCTGTAGAATAATTTGGAGGGGAATGAATGATTTTCTGATATTATATTATCACCTGTGATTTAAATCTCATTCGACGTAGAATATCTATTACAATTAATTCTTTTCCTTTTTAAAATATATTAAAGAAATATACCCTATGACCCAGCAATTGCACTACTACATATTTATCCAAGGGATACAGGTATGCTGTTTTGAAGGGACACATGCACCCCCATGTTTATAGCAGCACTATTAACAATAGCCAAACTATGGAAAGAGCCCAAATGTCCATTGGATGGATGAATGGATAAAGAAGATGTGGTATATATACACAATGGATTATTACTTGGCAATCAAAAACAATGAAATCTTGCCATTTGCAACTATGTGGATGGAACTGGAGGGTATTATGCTAAGTGAAATTAGTCAGAGAAAGACAAAAATCATATGACTTCACTCATACGAGGACTTTAAGAGACAAAACAGATGAACATAAGGGAAGGGAAACAAAAATAATATAAAAGCAGGGAGTGGGACAAAACATAAGAGACTCATAAATATGGAAAACAAACAGGGTTATTGTAGGGGGTGTGGGAGGAGGGATGGGCTAAATGGGTAAGGGGCACTAAGGAATCTACTCCTGAAATCCTTGTTGCACTATATGCTGACTAATTTGGATGCAAATTTAAAAATAAGGAAAAAGAAAAATAAGAAAATAAAAATTGTATGTATTTAGGGTGTGCGGAATACTGATTTGTTATACATATATAGTGCAATGTTGCTATAGTCAATGAATTAACATAGCATCGCACAAAGTTGGTTTTTTTGCATGATGGGCACACCTGAAATTTACTGTCTTCGCATATTTGCAGTGTTCAGTACGGTGTTACTAAGTGTAGTCTTTATGCTGTACATTAGCTCTCTAGTCTTACCCTGCAGAATTGCAGCTTTGTACCTTTTGACCAGCATCTCCTCATTTCCCCCACTCCTCCAATCCCTGGTAACCATCCTTCTACTCTCTCTGCTTCTACAAGTTCAACTTTTTTCTTTCTATTTTTAGGTTCCACATAAAAGTGAAACTATACAGTATTTGTCTCTTCCTGTCTGGCTTATTTCACTTAGCGTAATGTCCTCCAGGTTCATCCCTGTTATCGTCAAAGGCAGAGTTTCCTTCTTTCTCACAGCTGAATAATGTTCCATCCTTTTTATCCATCCTTCTTTCTATGGGCACTTGGCTTGTTTCCACATCTTAGCTCTCGTGAACAATGCTGCACTGAGCATGGCAGTGCTGATATCTCTTTGAAATCCTGATTTCATTTCCTTTAGGTATTTACCCAGAAATGGGATTGCTGGATCATATGGCAGTTCTGTTTTTAATTTTTTGAGGAATCTCCATACTGTTTTCCATACTGGCTAAACCAATTTACATTCCCACTCGCAGTGTACAGGAGTTCCCTTTTCTTAAGTATCTGTTGGCCGTTTGTATCTCTTCTTTCGAGAAATGTTTATTCAGCTCCTTTGCCTGTTTTTATTTTATTTTATTTTATTTTATTTTATTTTATTTTATTTTATTTCATTTCAATTCAATTAATTAATTAATTTATTAATTTATTTATTTATTTTAGAGAGAGAGATTGAGAGTGAGCAGTGGAGAGGGGCAGGGGGGAGAGAGAGTCTTGAGCAGGCTCCACACTCAGTGTGGAACCCAACACGGGGCTCTATCTCATGACCTTGAGATCATGACCTAAGCCTAAATAAATCAAGAGTCAGATGCTTAACCAACTGAGCCACCTGCGTAGCCCTACTATACAGAAACCTATTAGTTTGCTATAGTTCCACATGTTTATATTTGTTTTTGTTGCTCATATCCATGAAATCATTGCCCACACCAATGTCAAAAAGCTTGTCCCCCAGGCCTTCTATTTCTCCAGGTTTATGATTCGGATGGAAACCAAAGTCTAGAATATGCCAAAGACCTAAGGAGGGCAGACAGCAAGAAACCCTGAAATCATCTGGTTAAGATATTGTTGCTAGTACTGTACTCTTGATATCAATGCTCAGAGTAAAGGCACCTAGTAGATTTTTAGTACAATTGTGAATGAATGGATGAATGAAAGGCACGTAGTAGGTGTTCAGTAAATAAGTTTTGAATGAATGACTATATGAACACATACCCTATCATTGCTAGACGTTTGCCATTGCTGTGTGATTAATTTCTCAATTCTGTGTAGGGCCTTTAGTCATTCTCTCTAATTTTAAAGTCCTGGATGGGAGAATATGATTTGTCAAGTGGCCATGCCCTTACCCTCAGAGAGGTAGAAGAAATATCTGGTTTTTCAGCTTACATAGTGACTGAGGGGGCTTTGCCTCTCATTAAAACTTACACGTATGGGAATGGTATTCAGATTCTGGTTATCAAAAATATGATAATCTACTACTACAGTGTTGGATTAATTTTATGTTAGTTATCTGGAAATAATAGTAACCTGTTTTATTACTAAAACAGTTTAACTATTGTATTTTCTCTCTAACTGATATGAACAGTTATTACAGTACCTCCTATTCCTTATGTTGTATAAAAAGGTATTTAGTTGATGGATTATTACTCAATGCTGTACCCTCAAATTAAAGGCTACATTGTTGAAAACAAGAAGAAATGTGCCTTTCTAAAATTCAAATGGAACCATGTCCCTTTTAAATGGTTATTTGAAATGATTTCAAGTCAGTTTAGAAAGTAGAGAAATAACCGTTATACCTGGTACTAAGTGACCAGCAGGAACTTCGTTTAATGAAGTTTAACTAACATCTTTTCTTGGCTAATTTTATAACATTTTCCATCATATTGCTGAATCTTTGAATTATGGTTGGTAAACCCGGCTTCATTTGTGTAGAAGCCATCTACATTTTCTAGTATTTCCCTGACTTTTGATGCTGCCTGCATAAAATTCCAAAAATTTTGAGACTAAGCTGTGCTTATATAACACCAGTCACATAGTTCCTAGAGCTTGAGGGATTCCAAAGGGAAGACTTGGAGACTTTGTGTGTGTGTGTGTGTGTGTGTGTGTGTGTGTATAGACACACGTATACATACACATACATACTTTTCTTACATACATTAAAAAAAATTTTTTTTAACATTTATTTATTTTTTGAGAGGCCGAGAGAGACAGAGCAGGAGCAGGGGAGGGGCAGAGGGAGAGGGAGGCACAGAATCTGAAGCAGGCTCCAGGCTCTGAGCTGTCAGCACAAAGCCCGACGTGGGGCTCGAACCCACAAGCTGTGAGATTATGACCTGAGCCAAAGTCACATACCCAACCGACTAAGCCACCCAGGTGCCCCTTATTATATACTTTTTAAATATACATTTTATACTCAGGTTAGGCTTATACCCATTTAGGTTTCTTGTGCGTGTTGGTGAGTTTCTGTTCTAAGGTTATGGAATTCAGGAGCCACATATATTTTATTATTTATTTATTTATTTAATTTTATTTTTTAATTTACATCCAAGTTAGCATATAGTGCAATAATGTTTTCAGGAGTAGATTCCAGTGATTCATCCCCTATCTATAACACCCAATGCTCATCCCAAGTGTCTTCCTTAATGCCCCTTACCATTTAGCCCATCCCCCCACCCACAGCCCCTCCAGCAACCCTCAGTTTGTCCTCTGTATTTAAGATTCTCTTATATTTTGTCCCCCTCCCTGTTTTTATATTATTTTTGCTTTCCTTCCTTTATGTTCACCTGTTTTGTATCTTAAATTCCACATATGAATGAAGTCATATGATATTTGTCTTTCTCTGACTAATTTCACTTAGCATAATATCCTCTAATCCCATCCACGTAGTTACAAATGGCAAGATTTCATTGTTTTTGATTGCCAAGTAATACTCCATTGTGTGTGTGTGTGTGTGTGTGTGTGTGTGTGTGTGTGTGTGTGTGTGTGTATACCACATCTTCTTTATCCATTCATCCATCGATGGACATTTGGGCTCTTTCCATACTTTGGCTATTGTTGATAGTGCTGCTATAAACATGGGGGTGCGTGTGTCCCTTCGAAACAGCACACCTGTATCCCTTGGATAAATGCCTAGTAGTGCAGTTGCTGGGTCATAGGGTAGTTCTGTTTTTAACTTTTTGAGGAACCTCCATACTGTTTTCCAGAGTGGCTGCACCAGCTTGCTTTCCCACCAGCAGTGCAAAAGAGATCCTCTTTCTCTGCATCCTTGCCGACATCTGTTGTTGCCAGAGTTGCTAATGTTAGCCACTCCGACTAGTGTGAGGTAGTATCTTACTGACAAACCATGTGTATTTTAGACTCTATCACATCAGTATTGTGCTGATCAGATGGCATCTAAATAACAGATGCAGAGAAAAAAAATGATCATGATTCTTTACTTCAATATGAAATTTAATTTGGGAAGAGCTGAAAATTACAAGAAGCAAGGAGCAATTTTCTTGTGTTACTGTACAAATTTTGAATATGAAGTTTAAGATACCGTATTTTATTCTTATTCAGAGGAATTGTTTCATAAAGTCAGTTAAACTCCATACAGTAAGAAGCATCATATAAATGGAGCTACAAAATGTTAAAAATAGGAATCCGTTTTGTGTACAGATGTTGGCCTCATGTTAGAGTGGCCTTCTGACAATTTCTGTCAGGATTCTAAATGTTCCATCTATATTTTAGGATGTAACATGGGACCTCATTGACATCTACAGTAAAATAAAGAAGAGCCCTATATTTCCTATCTCTGCCCCAGTCAGAATTGTCCCATTTTACCAGTTTTTTTATGTTGTGGTACATTTAACTCTTGCAAATAGAAGTTACTGCTTTTAAAGCATGTTTGGAAACACTGTCTTATGCAAGAAATTTCAATTTGCCTTTTTCACTTTTTTTTCTATAGAAGAACAAAGTAGACTTTTATTTTGAGTGATATGATTCCTAAATAGACCCATTAAGGTCCTACTGTTGTCATTTCTCTGAAGATTTCAAATTGCTTAAATGTCCATATACTTAAAAACTTTTCATTATGAAAATAAAAGAGAATTAGGAAAATAAGAGACAGATGTAAATTACCATTTGACTTTAAGAACAGCCTTTTAAAAATATAGTTCAGAAATTGAGCAATTGGGTATAGTCTTAGAAATGTTGATTTCATGGATGTTTTTGCAACACTCCAAAATAGCAGAAATACATTGCAGTTGTGGTTTTGGGGAAGTTGAAACATTGTCCATTGAGTTCAATGGACATATTAGTTTGTTGGCTAACTACAAAATAGAGGCAAAACTTTTTACATATTTTTGATCTTCTGATAGGAAAGCAAGCTGCAGAAGCTTCTGCGAAGTATTACAAGAAGCAGGGAGGTGACAAGGAAGGCTGAGAAACTGGCCTGACACAAAGAAAGGCTACACGCATTCAGTTGAAAGTGTGAATGTTTAAAGTATGTTGATCACACCATCTGTCATCACATTGCTATGTTGCTGCATTATAAGTTTATTTCATCTTTTATTCATATTTTCTTTCATTTAAGATCGCAGTTTAATAGTTTGAAAGTGATGAGGAAGCGCATTCCATTATCATAAGAATTTCGTATCTTTGAGAGTCGGTACACATCATTGGTTGTAAGAATCCAAACCCAGCCACACCTAATTTTGTATTAACATCTGTCGTTGTCTTGATATGTGATCTAGAGAAAGATGGGTAACCTTCCTTTGCCTCAGCTTCCTCATCTATGAAGTAGGAATGATAAAAATGGTACTTATGTCATAGAACTGCTATAAAGATGGAATGATGTGAAAAATAGATAACTTTAGGTAACACATAGCTTTTGTTATATTCCCCAGTGAGATAAATGGTGAGAGGAACTTAAGTGGGGCAATTATTCAGCAATTAATATATTACTAACATTTACCCCATGATAGCTCATTTAATTCTTTCTGCAGTCTCAGGAAATATGTATTGTGCCATTTTACAATTGAGGAAACTGAGGTGTCCAACATGAAGATATTTGTATTTTCCTGTCAGCAACGTCAGGCAAGGAACCTGACACTGGGCTGCTGCCTTGTGAAATGGGGTGAAAATTCATATTCTAACTTCCTAATGTTGGAAGGCTCCAATGAGCCACATCACTGAAAAGACCGCGGTGTCCCGGAGTCACCTTCTGGAATGTAAAGGCCTCCTGCTAGGAGTGATAGTGCTGCCATGTCTTCTCGCGAGTCCTCCCGCAAGAAAGATAGTCTGTTGTCAGCCCCACGAGGTACCAGGGAAATAATGCAAGGGTCAAAATAGCCTTCTCTGGGTGCTCCGGCCTCTCGGGCCTCTGGCAGCTCGATGGCCTGCAGCTCCAAGGCCTGGGACTCCTCATTCTGAGCAGGGGTGCCTTGCCAGCATAAACTCTGCTGAGCAGAGGCCAGCAGTAATGACTGACACTCAGCTTAGCCCTGGGGAAAAGACTCACAGAAATCTCCAAAGACTTTGTCCCTGAAGCAACAAGTGAGCAGTTTTGCAGGATGTGAAAGAATTTTCAGTAGACGCACCTTGGACATTTTGACCTCCTGTGGCCCCTTCCTTCTCTGTAAGTTAAGATTTCCTGTCACACAGCAGCAAGGAGATAAAGCAAACTAGCTGAGCTTTCTAAGGATCCCTGAAGACCAGCAAAGACCATAACTGCTATGAGCAAATGCTGAAGAAATGCAGACCCCTCCAGATGGGTGCAGTCATTCAGTATTTGTCCTTCCATGGCTGGCTTAGTTCACTTGTGGTTGGTGTCCTTGGGGTCCATCCATGTTGTTGCATGTTGCCAATTTCCATCTCTTTTGGTGGAAATTGATTCCATCTTTTGATTTCTACCTCTCTCTGTCTCTCTCTCTCTCAGAGTAAATAAAATACATTTTAAAATGTTTTTAAAAATCCAGGATACCAAGGTGACATATTTTGAGGGGAGTGTGTCCTGAATCACCTCAAAGGCATAAATTAAAAGTGGCTGGAGACAACTGGGCAAATATATTTGCATTTCAGAGGTGGAATCCACTGAACTCTCCCATATGTTATTCAGTGTTGTGGGTCAGGGGAAGAGAAGGCTAATGCATCTCCCTTGGATATATTGAGTTTGAAGCACCTGCGGGATATCTAGGTTTAGATGCTCAGTAGACACCCAGAGCTATGGACATGGGGATCCAGAAGCAAGTCTGGAATGGAGCTAAGAGTTTTGTGAATAAAGGATATTAGAGATAATAGTTGAATCCAACATGGGAGTGTCAAATTGAAAAGGAAAGGGGCCAGAGAGCAAAGTCCCAAGGGATACCACATTTATGGGTAGTTGGAGGAGTTTGTGTGGCCAGCAAAGTACTAAAATCCTGAAATAGAAGCAAGGGAAAGAGAATTTCAAGGCATATGTAGTCCCTGGCAATGGCTGATACTTGGGAGACATAAAACATGAGCTGTGAAAAGAGGTAGTCAGGTTAAACAACACCATTTTTAACCTATGGTAAAGCACTTTTTGTAATGTGGTAATAAGATACCAGAATATGCTATATTGGGTGAAGGCAGAGACTGTAGAGAACTCCTTTATGAAATTGACCAGTGAAGTAAATTTCTTCATTTGACAGAGACAGGACTAACTTTTAAGGGTACCCCAGAGCTAAAGGCGAATGAGGAACAGAAGACAGAAGCTTAGGACCGAATATAAAAAATCTTAAAACATTGTCTCATGCTTACTAGTACCTAGTCTTATTTTTGGTGTACTCAGAAAATGAGCCAAAACGTGTAAATTCCTTCAGTTTGTCTGACTCAGTTTTTTTCCCTGTATAACTGAATGTTGTTAAGATCTGTTTATACCTAGGTGTTTTTGTTTTTGTTTTTGTTTTTTACTCAGCACTCTTGTAATTCCGAGAGCAGTTATTTCAAGCTTGTGCTCACCAAGCACCTCACACTACCTGTGCTACCTTTGCACCTGGTCATTGCTTAAGGAAGCATTTCTGTAAAGTTTTAAGTGGAATTAAAAGTGATGTTATGCTACTTAGGTTCTCTTTTTTCTTTTCCACATTTTTGGCTCTGCCTTCTGCTTTTAGTGATACCACGCTACTGAGCATGAGATTGAGAAACATGTTTATATAAGGCAGTGCCCTCCCACAAACACAACCCTTTACTTCCCTTTAAGAGTAACCAGCACTACTCTGATTTTTATACAGTCACAGCCTTGGTTTTTAAAATTGTTTTATTACGCAGGTGTACATCCCTAAATATTACAGGTTGGTCTTAGTTCCTTTTCTAAAGGCGTGTTTTTAAAGTATCTTTTTATTTTTAGGTTCGTTTCTTTCCCTTTTCTAATTTATCAGTTGACAAAACCAGATCATTCGTCTTGTAGAGTTTTCTCACACTCCAGATTTTGTTGATCACTTTCACGGGGTGCAGTTTAACATGTTTTTCCCATCCTCTGTATTTCCTGTAAACTGGTAGATGGATCTAGAGACTTCGTTTCAGGACCCTCTCCCCCTTTATTTTATTTTATATTTTGGGACAAAAGTACAGCTTAGGTAGTGGGGTGTTCCTCCCCAAGGGACACACAATTGTGTGTTGGGGAGGGTTGCAGCAATTCATGCAAAATGCCCAGATCTGCGACATCATCGTGTCAGATTTCTAGAGTTTCTTCATTCATTTGCTGGATACCGATACATTCTTGTCAGAACTACAAAGAACATGATTCCTGAAAGGAGTCCCAACAGTTACTTCATTCTCTCCCTTAGGTTTCCTTTGTTTTTGCAGTTGGACTGTTTCTGTGCTATCAGCATAAAGCACTCCTTTATACAGTGCTCATTCCCTATATCCTTGTCAGCTAGAGATTTTAAAATTAACATCATAGCCTTAGGCTTTTGCTATTCTGTCAATGTAACAAACCCTTTCTTCAGCTGTGACAATGAAAAAGATTAATATAGGAAACCTAATCTATGTTGACAGAGGAATAATTCTTCAAAGGAATGTTACATTAAGAAACTATTGAGGCACCCGGGTGGCTCAGTCGGTCTGCGTCTGACTTTGGCTCATTTCATGGTCTCATGGTTCATGGGTTTGAGCCCCACGTCGGGCTCTGTGCTGACAGTTCAGAACCTGGAGCCTGCTTCAGATTCTGTGTCTCCCTCTTTTTCTGCTCCTCCCCCACTCATGCTCTGTCTCTCTGTCTCTCTCTCTCCCTCTCTCTCAAAACTAAGTAAACATTAAAAAAAAAGGTTGATAGAGCATTGTTATTGATTACTTAAAACTGCTTTATATATATATATATACATATACATATATATATGTATATGTATATATATATATTGGGTCTCCCCTAAGTGTAACTTTACAACTTTTTTTTTTCTTTTTTTTCTTTTGTGGCTAATAGAACATTCCAATGTACCGGTGGAAAAAAATATCACTTTAGAAAGACCTTCTAATATAGAACTCACATGCCAAATCACAATATCTAGGGGTGTGAATTCAGTAAATGTGACTTGGAAAAAAGGTGATGAACTACTTGAGAATTATCTCACCAATGCAACAGGATGCATCCTGTATGCCCAGTACATGTAAGTATATAAAATTTTAACCTGCATGGCTAGATGAAATTTGTTAACTTCTTAACATTTTTGCTGACTGGGCATTCTTTCCTTTGCTGTCTCTTGAAAGTTATGCTAATGTTCTATTTTGCATATTTACGGGACTGTTTCTATTTTAGAATTTTGACTGAATGCTAAGTCTTTTTCAGTTTGATCAAGAAGTGTTTTGAGAACTAAGTCTATATTAATAAATTCTCTTTAGGTTTACCATCATTAATAGCAAACAAATGGGAAGCTATTCTTGTTTCTTTGGAGGAGAAAAGGAACAAAGAGGTACATTTAACTTCAAAGGTCAGTACTAATAATTTATAGAGTGATAATTTCAGCATTAAATTTTTAAAATTCTAAATATCCAAATATTTAACTTATCATTAAAGCACTAAACATAATGAGCTGAGAGAAAATCATATGCTTTTCACTGAATCCTAAGTTGTGACCTTAAAAATGGAGCTTCCCAGTCTTCCCAGTGGTAGACTTTGTGTTTCCCAATCGACTTGCCATCCAGCCCCCCTCCCCTAGATTAAAGCACAAATTTTAGTTTGAAAGATTGGGGTGCCAGGTTATTTGCAAGTCATAACAGTCTCTTGAGTTCATTTATTTTTTTCATTTGCTTAGCCCACTAAACTCAGAGCTTTTATACCATCCCTCTAGGTATCTGTTATTGCACCCCTGGACTGTGAGAATGCGATCTGGTGTTATGTACCTATCAGTGGCTCCAGGACTTAGGGGTTTCAGGGATCCATAACATTTAAAAATAATATGGAGATACACAAAGGGTTGCCTGTTTTTGGTCTCCTCAAATAAGGACACACTCCAGAATACAATCCATAGTACTCTCCTGTGGTACAAACAAAGGAAAATCAGAGTGTTTTACTTTTACTATCATTAAACCAAAACCTTAAAGCTCTCAATCTCATAATAAAGACTGATCTTTGAGTTGGATAATTATCTTCATGAAAAACCCCTATTTTGTGATGGATTCGTGAACCACAATGTCCATGCTAGTATTTGGGAAATGTGGTCTGTTGCCATATTCACTATTTTGGGCTTTGCTTTACATTAATTTCCCAGGGCACATGAGAAATTGTTCTCTACTTTTCCTGAAATTTTTGAAGTCTGGCTAGCTGCTCTGACAAAATATGGATACCATCTCCAAAGCCCCATCAATAGCAGAATGGCCTTCTTCAGTATTGTCTTGATTTAAGATGGTTTGCTCCTACATCCCTCCCTATATTCCCTCTATACTCACAGATTTGTTTCCTTCATGTGGTTTTGTAAATGTTCCTACTCGGTAAATGTAATAAATCCTTGTGTTCATGCAATTTGGTCTCTGCAAAGGCAGAAACTATTACCATCCTTTGATTATTTGATCATGGACATTCTCTCTTAACCTCTTTTCCTCTGTTTGCTTAATTTAATTTAGTAAAGGATAGATACACTATACATTTCCTTCTCTTATTCCCTTCCTTCCCTTGTCTTTGTCTCTCCTTCCTCTTCCCCCTCACCCAGTCCCCTCTTCCCTTCCTTCCTTCCTAATGAGCTAAAAGAATATTAAACACATATGCATACACACAATCCTAGTAAACATTTTATTGAGTCTCCCTTCAATGTGTAAAGAGATCCTATAGTTTTGAGGAAATACTCATCAAATCTTCAGGCTTAAAATGATTCCAGGAGATTCAATTTTAAAAATTGCTTTCCCCCCCTCCTAAATAGTACTGTTTTCTAAAAATATGTACTAGTGGGGCACCTGGGTGGCTCAGTTGGTTAAGCGTCCGACTTCAGCTCAGGTCGTGATCTCATGGTTTGTGAGTTTGATCCCCGCATCAGGCTTTGTGCTCAGAGCCTGGAACCTGCTTCAGATTCTGTGTCTCCCTCTCTCTCTGTCTCTCCCCCTCTCTCACTCTGTCTCTTTCTCTCTCTCTCAAAAATAAATAATAAAATAAAATATTTATTAAAAAATAAAATAAAATAAATAAAAATATGTACTAGTAATGCCTGTTCAGAATTTAAATATTGAATATATCATGCTTTTTCCTATCAGCTCTCTTATAATAAATTACTTAAATTATTATTTAGTAGTGATTTCTCCTGCCTCTAATGTGAAGATGAACAGAAGCATTTTACTTTTCAATGTGCCAATACACTTAATGCTGAGTGTTCTTGGAGAAGGCCTCTGGATTCCATATCTATTTTGTGATATCTAGGCTAATTCTGGCTGGTCTCCGGAGCAGCAACACAAGGCCTAGGTTTGAAATCAAATGCTTGAGGAATGCATAGAGCCACTGAATATTTACTATTTTTTTTTCTTTTTATAGTATTCTTAAAGTAGTTTAGTTCAGTTTATTAGTCTTTAATGCCCACTTATCATTAATGTAACTTTTAAGTATCTACTGTATCCTGAAGTTATTTAGAAATTTAATAAGTTCGGGCTTTCCAGATCTTCTTTGGTAAAATAATAATTTCCTTTAATTCATCTAGATTGAATATTGCTTGGAGGAGAAATTATATTTGATTATAATTTCAAGGCATCTGCAGAATAATTCATTCATATTAGTTATTATGTAGTTAGATATATAAGATACATATTTTTATAAATATCCTACTATATTATGTCTCCACATGGCTTGTTTGTGGTTCTTCCTAAGAAGAAGGGTTATTTTTCCTTAGCAATGCTACAGCTGAGTGTGGTTGAAAAGGCTTTTTTATCCTCTGTTTTAAATCCAGCCAAAAAAACGCATTCTGCTCTTGACTATATGAGTCAACTATAGGGTATGTGCCTGAGTCCTCAGAACAGTTCATCCGCAAAATCCCTGCTTTGGCCTTTATGGGAGCGGGTTGGTTTATTACCACAAGACTGTAAAAAGGCTTCAACATCATTGATTAGTATAAAGCAAACTGTGTGTTTGGCTGTTGATGCCGGTACAGGCGAGAGAGCAAAGTCATCCTGGAAGCTTGCAAGTGCTAATATGTCAGTGATTACTTTTCCCTCAAGAAAGATGAATGAATGCTGGTCTATGGTGTTCCTCGGCAGTGGGTCAAGTATTCCGACATAGTTGCTGAAAACTTCTACGATATTCACTAATGTTAAAATCTCGTAGTAGAAAGATGCAGAAATTTGGTTGGTAAAGGACAAGTAATAGCACATAGAACTTTTTAGAAGTCATGGTGAGATTTTAACAGTACCAAATACTGCAAAACCTGTCTTGGAGTGGCCATCTGCCTTTACTAGGAAGTTTCCAAGGAGTCAAAGTATGGAAGAGTGGCATAATAGAGTCAGTTGGAACTTCAGCTTCAAACCCTGGTGTTGAAGTCTAGTTAGCTATCTTCAACTATGGGAAAGGATCTTTTTCCTAATTTGATAATATCTTAATGTCTTTGAGCCCAAAATGACACAAGCTGATTTTTTTCTAGCCCATGAATATGCAAATATAAATCTCTCACCTTACAACTCCATTGGGCTTTTACTGTCACCAGGTACATCCCAGACTGCATCTTATTAGACATGAGTTTGAATTAGCAATTTTGCCATCTTCAAACTTGGGATTCTTCCATTCCCAAGACTCTCACCTGTCCTGCTTTATACAAAGTTTCAGAAGGTCAACAGAACACATTCGACTACTGTATCACTGTCCTTTGCATAAATATTTCCAAACATAAGTAGCAGCCCACAACCAACTGTGACCTCTGGAGAAGTTCAAACAAATTCATGTTTCCTGACCATAGTGCATTTTATTATTTAGATCCATACTGCTGTTATCAGCCATATAAAGCATAGCAGAGCAGTGGTTCATGTCCTCTTGGTCATGAGTCTAGGGGATAGTCAAGAAAACAGAGGAGATGAAAAGAAAATAGAATTTTGCTTTTGTTTCCCTGTAGCATCACTAAGTCACTGCACAGTTAGTTGTCTGCTGTCTGTACCCTGATCTTAGCATTTCACTGGAATGATTTAGCAGCAGAGCTGTATGTTCCTCACCCAAACCTCATAAAATATCCCAGATTTTCTTGAAAATCCCCTTTCAGCTACCAGTCATGCTTTCCAACCCTGTGCCTCTTAGAGGCCTACTGAAAAACAGTGTTTTTCTGCCATGTTTCTTCCCCCAAATGTTGCCTTTCTTCCACTTTTGATTCTTAGCTTACAGGTAGATTTCAATATTTTGATCTTATTTCAACACGGATTTTCCCAATAAAGCATGTCCTAATGAATTTCCAGAAAGAATCATGCTGAGGTTGAGAACCAGGAAAGGTATCTGGGATAGGAGATCAACAAACAAGGAAAGCAGAAACTGTGCCCTTGACTAGTGGCCAACACAACTGGTTTCAAAGTCTGCCTTCAAAGCAGTGTTTGTTTTGAGGCGAGCCTAGCCTAGCTCTAGAAGTAACTATAACAGAGCTGCACTACTGAAAAACAGTGCCAGATATATACATGTTGTACCTTTTCATGTGGAACTCAAGAAGTGTGGCTCTGCTTCATCTGAGATTTGGAAGGAGCCTTGTGGCTTCCGAAAAGAATCCTTATTTTAGCCAAGCTCAAATCTCTGCTTCATTTATAAGTCTTTAGTTGAGGCCTCACCTGAAGTAGGGTTGATCTTTCCAAGAGCTTCTGTGTTCTCATACTTCATTTAAGAATAAAGCCACACCAGGTGTTGGACATACTGGGATGAAGTATGATTAGGAAGTGATCTTGAATTGATAGATTGTGTTTTGTCAGAAGGCCCACAAATAACTTCATTCTCACTTGGTCCAGTCATTCCTTCTCACAGCAAAATCTCAAATAAGAAAATATACCCAAAAAAGGGATGGTCAAGCAAAGTAACAGTTTGTTATTGGCCAGTCTTGGCCACAAACCTTGCTGAAATTCTTGGAAGCCTATGCCACATGGAAGGCTTCTGTTTTCTCAATTAGATTGTACTGACCTTCAACTAAAGCAGAGCCATATATTCCTTCTCAGCCCAAGGTCCATTTGGTCTTTACTACCAAGACATGAGTATATAGCCTCCTGAGCCGGAAAAAAACATGCTGAGCATGAGGCTATGGTATTTATACTTCCAAATTTCTATCCCTGAAGAACAGGGCCTGATCAGTGCCCTGGACCATGACCAATACAGGATAATCCTCCTCTTTAGGACTGGGAAGCTGGAGGGCTGGATGGGAGAAGGGAACTTCTGTTGAGGTCACCAGGGGCTTCAGTCCAGGCTTCTGTAGCCACCAACTCCAGTGTCTAGTGAGGAAGCTGGATCTACCATAAGAAAAACAAAACAGAACAAAATGTCCTATGGTTCAGCATAATGTAGTCCTGTAACATCTTGACACTGAAAAGTATGGTCTTCTCAAGAATTAAAATACAGGTATGTTAATATCAGGACAGATGGTCAATCTATTCTCTTAGATCCTAGAATTGCTTCCAGTTTTCTTATATTGGTTATTTTCCTGCATTAGAGTGGGCTCTCCAGGTCTACGAATGAGCCCCGGGGGGGGGGGGGGGGGGGTAGCCACAGACTTAGGACACTGAACAAAAGTGGTTTGACTTAATAGGACAGAACACTTATGCAAGGGACACACTCTACTTTTATTTTTAAAAAGGCACATGGACAGCAATTATTCTGTGATTTTAAAATTTAGGTCATAGATTATGTTAAAGTATTTGTTGCTTTATTCTGCTTTTTCTTGTGAAAACTAGTGTGTGGTAGATGGCCCCTTTTCTTTTTGTTCTTAGATTATATGTAGTATGTAAAATTATTCCATATATTCTTTCTGCTCCGTATACTACATAGGTCTGGAAACAAATTTTCTTTCTTTCTTTTTCTTTGTTTTTCTTTTTTTAATGTTTATTTATTTTTGAGAGAGAGAGAGAGAGAGAGAGAGACAGAGTGTGGGGGGAGGGGGAGGGGAGAGAGAGGGAGACACAGAATCTGCAGCAGGCTTCAGGCTCTGAGCTGTCAGCACAGAGCCCGATGTGGGACTCGAACCCATGAACCGTGAGATCAGGACCTGAGCTGAAGTCAGACGCTTAACTGACTGAGCCACCCAGGCACCCTGACAAGATTTTCTTTTTAACTTTTAACCTTTGAACCAGTTTCATTCAAAGGAACAGTAATGAGGCACTCTGATTTAATTGTTTTAATTTATACTGAAATTGTAATCTTTATACAAACAAAATCTTATTTAACTGCTTTCACCAAGTACTTGAATGTGTGTGTCAAGCAGTAGAATTTGTTTTACAGCTTCACTCAGTTGTTTAATGTATGTTATTAAAGGGTGGATTGGTGCCATCACCCACATCTCAAAGCTACTGTTTCTACATTCTTTTGGGTCTTGTTTCCTGTGAATTCATCCCTTGAATTTTTCATTATTTTACTTTGATAATCTCCTTTCTCACATGGGCTGGGTGGTCCATCAAGGACTCAGTTTGGAGGCTTTCCCCCATTTTGGAGTGTTCTTACAGGTCCCTACAGTTCTGAGATATATTCAGATGAATTTCCAGTTTTCTTTTTTTATTCTAAGTCTTATTTCTTCTCTGTCCAAAATGACTACATGACCTAGAAATCATCCTCACACATAATGATAATCTATCCTAGTAAGCTGGCTAATGACCACTATGTAGTAAGGCCATGGGCATTACAACTTGTAAGAAGGATCGGTTAAGAAAAGCAGAACTAGTCCATGATCAAAAGTTTGTGGTGTTTACTCTGTACCAAGGACTTTATGTTTTATGATCCCATACTTAATCCTTTACAACAACACTGCAGGATAGGTATGTCCTACCTATGTCCTCAACAGGAGTAACACTGAAAGTAATTTTAATGTATGTATTTCCTGCACCCAAATCAATTCTTTGTCACATCATTGTCACATTGGGCTGACTTCCTTCAAACACTTAATGACTTGACCTTTGAAATGCACACATACTAACCACATATTAACTAAATATCCCTCAGCCTAATGGTGACCAATAAGGAGTGTGGGACACTAGTGGTCTCAGTCAAAGGAATGCACAGAGTATCTTCTCTGGCTAGGATGTCTTCGATCAAGATAGTCATATATACTCACCTCTCTCCTCTCTCAGGAGCACCCTAGTGGAACCTTACTAGGTTTTCATATACTATTAGTGGGTGATTATAAATTCAGATAGGCAGTTCACATCTTTGTTTAATGTAAAATTGTAGACCATTCAGTTTCATAAAAACATGTTTCCTTAGTTATGAGGAGCATGAGAACCATTGACTTATAGATGGCTCAGTTCTCTTTCTTATGATTACTTAAAGCATTTATACTGTCATGGGTGACATATGTTCCTCTTATTTGCATCTCTTTTTTATTAGCAGTGCCTCATTCAACACTCTGCTGGTCAGCAGTCTTGATGAAGGAGAGGGTGATACGCACAATTGTATTTAGGCACAATTTAAACAATGAGGAATAAAGTAGACTCCCCACACCCATCATTGTAACATTAATCACCTAAGGACAGATTCTATAAAGAAAACCTATTCTCCAACCTATTTTTACCATTTCCCTGGCGATTATACAAGTTAGAATTTCTTTGCTAGTCATTAGTAATTATTTTCCCCTTCCTCATCTTTACAATTCATACATCCAGCAAGTGCCCAGTTATCTTTTATACTTTCTGTTGCCAAACAAAAAAGGGAAGAACAACACAAAACCAAAAATCTGCTCAAATGAGTAAAAGAAAAAATAAAAAAATAAAAGTAATCTTTGTTGATCAGTCTACATCTCTAGTGTAAGTATATTCCATAATATATCCTTTGAGGTCAATAAGAAGAAACTGATTCCACCATGGAGCTGGTGGCTGTCTTTTTATTGCTTTGCTTATGTTCTTTTGTTTTAATTTTCTTTACCAAGTCATTCACGTCCTTAAAACTTAACATTTCTAAATTCAGTGTTCACTTTGATTCTGTTACTGGTGAGTAGTAAATTTCTTAGGAAATTTGTCCTACAAAACAAACAGACAAAAACAGAAAAAGAGTCATAAATAGGGACATCAAACTGGTGGTTGCCAGAGGGGTGGGGCGTGGTGGGGAAAATGGGCAAAATGGGTAAAGGGAAGTAGGAGGTACAGGATTCCAGTTTCGGCGTGGAATGAAAGGTCCAGCATAGGGAATATAGTCTATGATACTGTAATAGTGTCGCATGGTGTTAGATGGTAACTACACATGTGGTAAGCATAACATATAGACTTATCTGATCACTGTGTGATGTACACCTGAAGCTAATGTAATATTGTGTGTCATCTGTGATCCAATTAAAAAAATAAATGGTTTCACGTTGTATGAAGCTAAAATTACATAAAGCAAGTTGTATTAATGAGAAAATGAACGAAAGGAGAATTTGTCCTCAACTTGAATGAGTTTCCTTATTCAAACTCTTTCAGTAACATGTTTTTCTAAATATTTCTTAGTCCCTGAGATTCATGGAAAAAACAAACCATTGATCACTTACGTGGGGGATTCAACTGTCTTGATGTGTAAATGTCAACATTGCTCTCCTTTACATTGGACCTGGTACCATAGTAATGGGAGTGTGCAGGTAAGATCGTATTTCTTTGATCTGAAGAAAACAAAATGGAAACTTTTATTTCATAAATAGTAAGATTACCACCAGAATCAGAATTTCTAGGACCATTTGTACTTCTATTATCTTACTATTTAATATGTATTCATGAAGAAGAACAGTGATAAATGCAGTTGTCATTGAATGTTTTTAGCATATTACATTTTACATCTGAAGATACTCTTAATGTTCCATTAACTGGTACTTTGTTTCTTAGATTTAGCGACTTAATTTAAATATTTTGAAAGGAAGTTATAATTCGCTTTTAGTTGATGAGTTTAGAAATGACCCTAAGAAAAAGATTCTCTTCTCTTATCATCCCATGAAAGTATCTAGAAAAAGTAGACAGTTTTCTTTTTCAGCTTCTGTCTCTGGAAACATTTGTGATAGAATGCAACACAGTGGCGCCATTTGAGAAAAGAATAAAAATTTGGTAACTTAAACTTAGGTCTTGGGAGTGTCATTGGCCTTTCTTGGCCTTCCGGAATCCTAAGGGAAGCAAAAGACTTTACATTCCTGTTAAAGAATTAATGGCTGTTCAAAGAGCTGATAATAAGAAAAACATGAGCATTCAAAAAATCATTTCTCACTCTTTTTCTTCCTCCCAAATAGCCTCTAAGAGCAAGGAAATTTAGCACATTGTCCTCCAGGGGAACACCGTCTATTACTCTGCTACTAGTGAACAGTGAAATTAAAACAAGCTGTAATTCTAGGAGGGACAGCATGAGACAGTGTAGACCTTACAATGAAATACTAAATTCCTTCTTAGACAAAATTGATACTGCCATCGACTGTTGAAGAGAACCAGAGGAAGGACTTAAAAGGGAGAGTGTCTGATTCTGTGGTGGGTTTGATTTTTCAGAGAAAGCTCCAAGTCACTTAGGAGTAAATTTAAACCAGTCACATTTCTGCTTATCTTCTCATTGGTGATTAGGAAAGGCAATCATTTTGTGTGTGTAAATATTTTTTTAAGTATGTAAATTTATAAAGATAAGTATCAATTGTAGTACTTGAAATATATAGCCTGATTTATTTATGTATATGGGATACTAGGCAAAAAATAACCTAAATCTGATGATATTAAACTCTCAGGATGTAGTCTGTGCCTCTCTTCATTTGCTATCGTAATTTTCTCTCAATTTGGTCCTCAGCTAGGGTCATATTAGGATGTGAGGAAAGTGTAAGGAAGAAGGTGCAGGTCAAAACTTTAAGTCAAGTGTTCTTTTTCAAAATGTAGACAAACCATCTGCATCAGAGTCATCCGGGGTGCCTGTTAAACATGCATTACTGTGATTCATCAGTTCTGAGTTAGAGAGGGTTTCATTTGAACGTCACAGGCAGCTCTGTGCACAGGGAGCCAGGTTGCTAAAATTTTGGCGGGGTGGGGGGTGCAAATAATAAACTCACAGACGATTCTTTATCAGATAACCTCTAAGAATATTTGTATGCAGATTAGCACTTATCAAGCAGGGCAGTTGAGTGATAGTGCAGTGAGGGCATCAAATGGCCTGAGAATAAATTTTAATTTAAACGGATTAAATAAATCAGCTCCACAGCAGTTTCGTATGGCTCTTTAGAGGCTGGGGAAAATCCAGTGAATCCCAGAAGCCACCTTGCCTGATAAAGAAAGAAATTCAGATATGAGAAGACAGAAGGTGTGCAGACAAGCACATTTACCAGACTCACAGAGGATTTCTACCCTTCCCTCTATGTCAGCTTCAAAGGCCTGAAGATTTCACCCTCAGTTCCAGTCTGAGGACCTCCCGGTGCCAGGGGCCAGTGATCTTCCTTTATACAAATGATCAGATTTAATAGCTTCATTAATTCATTAAGTTCAATAGTTGATTTGATGTATGCCTGCTCTTGGGAAGGAGGAAGTACTTTAAACAGCTAGTTAGGACTTAGAACATGTAACCCAGATGGCTGGAATTTTTGTGTAATTTTAATTCTGATATTTACTCACAAGCACCTATACACTAGTTTCAAAGACTGAGTGCTTAGCACTTAAAATATCCCTTTCCTTTGCTACCTTTGGGAGAGCAAACTCTTGGACTCTGTTACTATGCCTTATACCTTTTGCTCAAACTAGATTATTGAGGATGTGTATCTTTTATGCAATATGATAGGAATGGCTTTTAATGTCTCCTCATGTTAGGTTCCTATTGATGTTCAAATGAGCGAGAAGTATGCGATCAATAGAACAAATGCTAATGAAACAAGGCTGAAGATCATGCAACTTACAGAGGACAATCAGGGATCTTACTGGTGCCATGCAGTATTCCAATTAGGCGAGAGTGAAGAGCGCATTCAACTTGTGGTGCTGAGTTACTTGGTGCCGCTCAAACCATTTCTTGGAATAGTTGTTGAGGTTGCTATTTTAGTGGCTGTTATTCTGCTTTGTGAAACATACACCCAAAAGAAAAAGAAGCACATAGGTAAGATTTCTTTTTTTTAGGTAATGTTCTCATGTTATGACTTAATACATTATAGTGGCTTTAGAGTTTGGGGGAAATGTCTAACTTTTGTTATTTGGAGTGGTATTTATGCTAATATTAATGGTGAAAGTACTATGAATTTATACTGATAGACTTTCTGTTTCAACTTCCTAAGATATTTTAGTATGAAAATATACTTTTTTCCCCCTTTTTCTTTGGTGTTACTGGTACCTAAACACCAATTAGGTGATACGTGGTTTGGTACTGGAATATTAGAAAGTCCCTTCGTAGCTTAACATAGAAGATCTCAAAGACTGTCTTTCAGTTAGATAACACATTTCAAAAATATTTTATCAAACATTCTGGAGTTCTTATAAAAGAGACATTTTCTGGTCAGTTTTCTATTTTTGTAACATGTATCTTACAGATTACAGGTTGAGAAGCCAATGGTCCCCTAAGAAAATATGTCTTACATTCTATATACTTTTCTGATTTTGTACTAAATTTTTATTAACTTAAATAATGACAAATTAGTCAGCCCTATTTTGAAAATCCCAGACACTAGACTATGCCTGATCAGAGATTGGAGGAGGAGCGCCTGGATGGCTCAGTCAGTTGAGCATCTGACTTTGGCTCACGTCATGATCTCACAGCTCGTGAGTTCGAGCCCCACGTTGGGCTCTGTGTTGACAGCTCAGAGCCTGGAGTCTGCTTCAGATTCTGTGTCCCTCTCTCTCTCTGCCCCTCCCTCGCTCATGCTCTGTCTCTCTCTGTCTCTCTCTCAAGAATAAATAAAACATTAAAAAAAATAAAATAAAAATTTAAAAAAATTGCAGTTGAGGTCTAGAGAGCAGGGAAAGGGGAGAACATGATCGATGTGCAAGTGTCTTGTGTGGTATATCTCTTTCATTCCAAAGAGAGAAAACTGCACAAATGCATTTTTAACTTGGGGAAAGTTGAATTCAACATACGTGATCCGTAAGAATAACAAACCAATCTTGATAAATTCTTCTTTTGCTACACAGATGATGGGAAAGAATTTGAACAAGTTGAACAGCTGTAAGTATTATTTTTTACAGATTAATTTTTACTTGAGTAAAATACAAACAAGTATGAAATTGAATATAAAAGTTTGCAGGTGAAAACAAAACCCACAAGTGTAACATTATGCAGGTGTTATTTTCTGTACACATCTGTGTTGTGGGGAGGCTTGCCTGCAAGGGGGCCTCCCCTCCTCCCTCCACCACTCACTTTTACCTCTCTGTGCTTTGGTTTTCTCCTCAACAAAATGGCTTTAATGATAGCATTTGCTATACAAGGCTTTTGGACCAAATGCTTAGCCTGGGCTTTGATGCACAGGGGTGTTCAGTAATCATAAGGAAGTATTATTGTGTAAAGTAGTATTTCTCAAACTTGGCTATATCTTTGGTTACTTAGGATGCTCCTTAAAAATACAGTTGCTCAGGGGGCGCCTGGGTGGCTCAGTCAGTTAAGCGTCCGACTTCAGCTTGGGTCATGATCTCACAGTTTGTGAGTTGGAGCCCCGCGTCGGGCTGTGTGCTGACAGCTCAGAGCCTGGAGCCTGCTTCCAATTCTGTGTCTCCCTCTCTCTCTGCCTCCCCCGCTCACACCTGTCTCTCTCTCTGTCTCAAAAATAAACAAACATTAAAAAAATTTTACAAAAATACAGTTGCTCAGACTTTACTGGATCTCCTGGATCAAAACCTCTGGGATTGGTGCCTGGGCATCTCCATTTCTCTAAAATGTCGATCACTGATTCTGATTCTCTGTCATGTTGAAAATCACTGGCCTAGAATTTTATTAGTCACTACTTGTGAGAGAACATTTATTGTGCCACAGGTTCTCTTACAGCCCCTTTGTTGAGAGTCAAGCCTGAAGAGGGCAGAGAAGAAAATTATCAGGAAAGTAGCTTAGTGTGGCGAAGATGGGAGTTACTAGGTCCTCTAAGCTGGAGGAGTGAACATGGAGTCCAGTGATAGATAGAGGTGCCCAAGTCTGGGATTCAAGATCTGAGTAACATAGCCAAGGGCTGGACCAGGAAAACGAGACCAGATTAAAGCAGCCGATAGAAACCTAGGAAATGGAAGGCCTGAGCAAATGTGACCAATACAGAATGGCACTGAAGTTTATCTTTGTCAGCCGACACAAGTTCTGAGGTGTGGTCTATAGCCATGGTTAGAGAGTGTGGGAGCGAGGTAGACCGCTGTCATTCCGATATTCGCAGACGTTATTCAGATAGTTCTTTTTACTCTGTTCACATATGGTCAGTAAAATAAATATGAACTTCTAAAGTAAGGACATGAAATAATTATATCAGGAGCTCTGTGCTCTGTAACCACAGAAGAAAGAGGAAGAAAACAAAACAAAATAGTGTTGTCTTAGCATAAACACTTACAGTTGGAAGGAAATTGCACCTCTTTCTGGAGAACTTGGATACCTTGTTTATACGGCTTTGAATGTTTTATCTTTTTGGTTCCCGCGTATTGATTCCCATTGTTATACTTGCAGTCATATAAAAACAAGACCATCATTCAGATACTTGAAACAGTTACAGACTTGCCTGAATTCTGTTCTTCCAGCTCAGCTGCCCCAGTGTTTCTAGCCATTCCCTTGTACTCACATTTGGAGGCTTTGTGGTTTGTGTAACACACACTCTGAAAGGATGACATCAGAAAAGCATGGAATAGACATCAATTCTCAATTTACTTTTCATTTATCTAGCTTACCCGGTTTAAAAAATATTCTTACAGTATTTTTGTCTAGAATATCCTAAGAATAATGTCAAACTGACTCAATCTATAGTATAATGATTAACTTTCTTTTCTTTTATGGATAAGTGGGATAGTGTACATAATTTTCTCTACCCTGTCCTGCTCATCTCCAGTTTATTTCAGTATCTTTAATTTTAATACAAGGGTCAAGGGCACTTGAATTCATTTGCAGTAACTTTTACCAATGTTCTTTTAGAATTTTTAGTTTAGAATTATCATTACATTTTATATATAATGTTTATATGTTAGATGCCAGGGAGAGTCATAGAGTTCCTTGATGAAAATAAATCTTAAAAACAGTACTAAGTGCGTAACATCAAAACAAGCTAATCACTTCATGTATTTCAATGAGGAGCTCATTCATTTATCTGATCCACTCATATGTTTAATGCATACACTCTCATCTACTCACCCCTCCCTCAAATTTTGCTTAGGTGGTTGAATTTACTATCTGGTGGTAACAGCTTAATGAGCTCAGGCCTGCCCGAAAGACCTAGAAGGGTATTCTTATGCACTCTTGTTACCTTGTTTAGTCATTCTTGCCTTTAAGAATCTGAAGCCTGTATTTGTGGTCTTGCCCTGATGCACATCGGGTAGACAGAGAACCGTGTGTAACCTCTAATTGTAATGAACATGTTAGATTACAGCACTCGTCTCTTATGTATTGGCTGAATTTCTGATTGACTATTATCTTGCAGGCCTCAAGACAGCACACAAGTTATAGTCATATACCCCCAAGTCCTCACTCATGTTGGGCGAGAAGCAGTTCTCCCTCTGCATAAAATAAAAGGGACTTGGTTACAGTCATCTATGGCAATAGTTCTTCTCTAAGCAATGGTATAAAAACAAAATCAACATTATGAGTAAAACATTTTTAGGAAAAATGAATTGTCTGTATTGACCTTTTACATTTTAACCTGATGGCCACGTTATAGATGGTGTACTGACTTGATTTTATGTAATGTAAATATCTAGTGGTTTTCTTTTTTGTTTTCTATACAGGAAATCAGACGATACCAATGGTGTAGAAAATAATGCCCCCAGGCACAGAAAAAATGTAAGTTACTTCCAAAGGATATTCCAAATAAAAGGAAAAATTCATATACACAAATATATATATCACCACGGGCTAGCTAGTTCCTTTTACTACTTTTCATATAGTCTTATTTTTTTTTTCTATCATAGGTTTTCTGGATCGTCCTCTTTTATTCTCATATACTGCCATATATTTGGTGCTATGAACAAATCCATATTAGCTTATTTTCTTTACTGATTAGAATCCAAATTTTCATAGTTCATCAACATTTTTTCCACAGTATTTAGGATGGATACTGTTGGTTTTGGCAGTGGTTTGGATCACTCCTTGCTAGCACTTTTTGCTTTGCTAGAGTGATAAGTAGTTCTAGAATGATTAGGACATGCTAATTATGTTTCATTATGCTTTATTTAACTCAGGAATCCGTGAGCCAATGAAAGCGAAACATCGTGTCAAGAGTCATGGGAACATGTGCAGTTTGTATTTCAGCTTTATTTATGCTTCCTATTAAGAACATCTGAATTTTTATTTTTGAAAGGATGAAAATTTTATGCAATATATTGCTCAGCAGTAGCTTTGTAATAATATATGTATGTGGGATCTAAAGATATATTTTCAGTCTGCACTTATTTTTACATTAAAGCAAGGTAAATTATATTAAATATGTTCTATGAGCTATAACCTAGGATGATTAATTTCATCCTGGTCATCAAGGGATGCACAGAACAGATACCAGCAAAACCAGTTAATACTACGCAGAACTAATGTCACTCAAGACCTGTTTATAACCAAAGAATTCATTAAAAAGAAAATCTTTGCCATTTGCCTTAAAAAGTTGTTTTTTTCTAATCATGCTTACTACGTATAGAAATATTTGTAATAATTTTCATGTAAGGTTCATCCTCTGTCACACTGGAAAAAAACCATCTTCACTAGGAAATGAATACTTTCTGCCTTTGCTAACAACTCACAATCGCCACAAGAAAAACATACTTTTCCTCCACAAATAGCAGTTTAAGGCAAGGAAATATAACCATATACTTGCCCCAAATCTCCCATCACCACAAAAAAAGCCCATTTCCCAACCTTTGTTTCACTCCTCTCCACTGCTTTCAGACAGCAGGCAAAAGTGACTCTTACTCTTCATGTGGAGCATTTTTTAAATGCCATGGGTTTGGGATTTCATAAGTTACACCTGGGCTGATGCTGTAGGATATAGGTCCATATAGTCATAATATAGCACTGCTACAGGGTTCTGTAGAAGCACTGCTTCTGTGGTTCATGGTTTCCTGGTATCTTTGACTTGGTACCTGGTGCCCTGATACTCATGGGTAGCTAAATATCTAAAAAGGCTTTGCTACTGCTTTCTAGTCATGATTCCTTTGTTTGAAACCCAGAGGTACTAAAGTATTTCTTCTCTGTTGTTGTAAATGCCGTAGACTTTTCTTCAAAATTTGAATGGTTCCGGTGGTGTGTATAACTGAAATATTTCATAAAATCACTTTAACTAAATCAAATGAAATAGATCATGAAAAATTGTCAGTGGCTTTGAGTGGACTATTAAAATCATACTGCAGGATACTAGACTGTGTTGAAGATGATGATGTGAAGCCTCAGTGCCCCTAGTGCTGGTGGGTCCAGTATAGCAGCCATCAGAACAAGCAGAAGCCAAGAGGGAAGAGTTGGGATGGTGACAAGAAACCCATGATTTTTGGTGACTAGGAGACTCACATTTGGAGAAGAGGAGTTCAGTGATTTGTAATAATAATAATAATAATAATAATAATAATAATAACTTCTAGAAATTTACATTGTGTCCTGGCTGAGAAAATAATAAAATTGTGTTAATGAAAATTGGAGTTTATATGGCATCTTAACTAATGTTAAAAGTATGACTAATAGGAGTAATACACATAAAGTCGTGACTTAGAAGCTGCTCATTGTTTTGTTGCAGAGTATTTTGTGTAAAGCATGTTAACTACACATACACGTTTTATTGAACTAGAAATCCCTTAAGTAATGGCAGATTTTATTTCGTTCTTAGTCTCAGAGCCATAAGCCTTGCATTGTTTTGGTTTAATTCAGTATTTGATAAAATTCTCTTGGATGGTATCTATATGATGGCAGACAACCAATCAGGTCACTTAATTAATATAAACAATTTGAATTCAGTGAAAAATGAGACCTATTATTTGACTAAGTACAATTCAAAATGGTGTATTTATGATTGGTATATACAAAACAATTTGTAGCTCGTAGGCAGTACGCATCCTTACGTTTTGCAACACTATTTGGGCTAAGATATTTTTCAAGCGAGAAAAATTGCTGCCCCTTGGTAATCTGAAATGTTTAAATAGTAAGTTGAATTTTTAAGGGTCAATGCTTGCTATTTTTCCTAGCAAAGGCAATTCATTTCAGTGACTTTAAGCAGAAAAAGTACTCAGAAAATTAAAGTTGAGTTTTGACTTTTTAGATCCTCTCTGGAAGAACTTCTGGAAAATTACTTCAGACTCTTAGATTAAAAATGGAATGCTTCCATTAACTAACCTCATGTGGAAGATAGATGGATTAACTCATAATAACCAATTGTAAATTGGCTGAAAATTCTAAGTAAGCAGAAAAGCTGAAGTAGGAAAACTGCTCTATGTTTATATATTAGACATGTTGGGAAGTTCTATTAATCTTTCCAGCTAACAGGGTTTTGCAGAATAAGTAGATTTAATGATGTCTTAAAACTCCCAGATACTTTCATATTCAGTTTATGCTCTAATGTAAATCTTCTCCCCCATTGTATCTGTCTCTTTTTTCTCAGCATCTAGGTACTCAGGCCAAAACCCAGAGCTCATTATGACATTTTCTTCTCCTCTATTAACTAATACTCATTATTAATGAATCTGTTTCTTTACCCTTCTCAGTAGTTCACTCATCCACCCATTGCCTTCCCCACCCCACTCTCACCACTGCAGTAGCAAGGGCTTGGCTTTCCTTCTTCTGTCTCATCTTCTGTTAGTCCATTTTTTGTACTGCTGCCCGACTCATCTTTCTAAAACACAGATCTCGCTATGCTAACTTAATATGGCAGCTTCCATTCGGCAGACTCACCTTTGATATTCCTTTTATTTTTTTTTTTAAGTTTATTTGGAGAGAAAGAGAGCATGTGCTCATGCACCTGTGTGTGCGGGGGAGTGGCAGAGAGGAAGGGAGAGAGAGAATCCCAGCGCAGAGCCCTACACAGGGCTTGAACTCACAAACTGTGGGATCGTGACCTGAGCCGAAATCCAGAGTCGGAGACTCCACCGACTGAGCACCCAGGTGCCCATTTCTTAATACTGCAGTTTTCCAAGTTGCTAATCTCTCCCCAGTGTCTTGATTTAGCCTTGATATACAGAGATCCGGTGCAGAATGCTGTCCCCCACCCTGTGCTCCTTCCATGGACTGGCTCGAGTTTAGCTTTCAAAATTTTAATCTGATGTTATTTCCTGGTAGATCTTTCACACCCAGTGGAATATATACCATGTTATTTCATCAAATAACTCCACATTTCTTTGTGTTTATTACCCTGTAACATCTGTCTTCTTCCTGTGTCCTGTACCTAACCTACCACAGAGAGGGTGCATTAGAGATGTCACAAAATGTGTGTTGAATAGGTAAATGTATCAGTAAAAATCAATCAAGTTTCATAAATTTGTAGTTATTTTTAGAACACTCTAAATTGTGACATCAGAATTAAAACACATTATTTTAACAGATTTTGGTTTTGAGTCAATGTTTGCTTCTATTACTTTGAAAACTACACAGTAATAGAGTCAAAAGCGTCATCAGATTTTCATAATGTATCAATATCTAGTGAGTGAAGAGAGCTCTGATTCCTAAATGGCTATACAAGGTATGCCCCCTTCAATTTATTTAAAATTCCTATTGTCCTTTATTTTTCATGAACAGTTGGAATATTAACCCTATTTTTATCTTTTATTTTAATGAGATAATGTATTGAATTTAAATATAAACAACTTTAGCAATTATAGCCTTTGCATGGTGCTGTAGTGTCCCCCGCCCCCCCCCCCACTCATGTCTCATTTCTCTTCCAATACCTTATAGTACTTTAGAGTATCTCAGAATCCCATTCAAAATTTTATCTTAAATAAAAATTTTTAAAGAAAGGTTTCATTGTTTAGTTTTGATCACTGAAGATTTGTCTTTAATCAAATTCATGAAAGAAAAAAAAAATGTCAGTTCCGCTCACTTATTCCCTAGGTCTTCATCTTTGAGGCATTTAAATAGATTTATACAAGATGGTTACTGAATATTTACTATACTTCCTTACAGAAAATGCACTTTTCTAATTGAAAAAGGCTATGCAGTTAGTGAATTAGGGGACTTACTCCCTATTACCCTTGTTCATCTTCAGGTGGGAGTGAGTTCAAGTATGTGTTGCAGTATTAGTTAAAAGGCACAGGAGTGCCTGGGTGGCTCAATCGGTTAAGTGTCCAACTTCGGCTCAGGTCATGATCTCACAGTTCTGCATCGGGCTCAGAGCCTGGAGCCTGCTTCGGATTCTGTGTCTCCCTCTCTCTCTACCCCTCCCCCACTCAGGCTCGCTCTCTCTCTCTCTCAAAAATAAATAATAAACATTTAAAAAAAAGGCACAGTGACCTACTTAAAGCATGCTCTGAGTTAATATTTATTGGATGAATGAAAAATAGATGAATGACTCAATTATGTTGGAATCTTAAATTATACATATTTACATAGTATCTACTTTGATTCTGATTAATTAACTTTGACTCTATCCTATCCAGAGAAAAAGAAAACTGAAACTGCCTATGTTCAATTCTGTGGTCCATAGGAATGTATTTGCACTGAATCTAGATGGTCAATTACATGCCAAATTGAGTTCCTCATTAAGAATATATAAATTTCATTAAATAATAAAACCTGACATTTGTCGAGTGCTTAGCATGTGACAGGCACTGTGCTGAATGCTTTGACATGTGTTGCCTCCTTGAGTCCCTACATCACATCCTTATGCTACAGGAAATATTACCATTTGCTGTATTAGAGATGAGAAACCCAAAGCCTGGGGAGACAGTGTTTGGAGCTGGGATGGAAATTCAAGGAGTCCTTCTCAGGAGTCTTCATTTAACAACCATGTTGAACAGTTTTAGCCCCTACTTACATGCGTCTTAGAAAATGAGGCTATTATCTATATCAAATATCTTTTAAAAAATTTTTTATTTTCTCAGATGGTCAGTTAAAGAAGTTCCACAATCTTATCCTCAAGGCTTATAGGATCTGTATACTTGTGTCCCTGTGAGTGGTGCTGGGGGATCATGACCCTTCTATTCCTTTGGAGAGTCCTTCTTCCCACGTCCCCCTATTTTTACTCCTCAGTAGTTAGTGTGAACATTAGCTTTATCATCCAAACACTGAGAATGAAAGAAAGCATATGTATCATTTCACCAGGACAACAGACAGAAAATGGACCTGTATGGTCACATTTTTTGTCTGCAGGGAAGAACTAAGTACTTTATGGATATTCTAGCCTAGGCATAGCATTAACATGTATAGCGAGTTTGAGTGATAAATTCAAGGTCATGGAAAGAACTATCTTTAGAAAATGCCAGGTGAGAGTCACCTATTATGAGACAATTTAGTAAGTTTAAAGATTTATTACTTTCCAAAGGTAATGTGATTAAAATTTATTATAATTCAAAAGTATGATTCACAGTTGTGAGAGATGTTGGAAAAGAAAGTCATGTTTTTGATAACCTGTGAAATGAATTGGGCAATTCTTTGGATCTGCTTATCTTCGTGATTAATGTATCATAATAATATCTGTGATTGTCAGTGAATCAGGAATGCCTCATTATGCTTTTATAATAAAATTTACTTACAAAATTGGTGAAGATTACTCATGAATAGCATTGTCAAAATTACTTTTAATCACGTGATTAACTTGGAACATCTATGTTTCTTACTCTCTCATTTTCCAAATAAGAAAATGCTAGGGAAACTTGTTTACAGGATATTGGTTAAAATCTTATATTATTTTGGTGTGTTATCTATTATGGTTCAGAACTTTTGCTCACAAAAATTGATTTTGCTATTTAATTTGTACTGTACTTCAGGGAAAGCACAAATTCTCATTTTTCTATGTTTTATTTGATAAATGGAAATAATAGACATATTACATATGTAATTAACTATAATGTTATTTAATGGCACAAAAAATCACAAAATATGATTATATTAACAGCTTTTGTATCTCTTAAGATAAAAATTTGACCATAAACTTTACTTTTTTTTTTTAAATCAAGGACCATGGATTTATGATGACATATTTCCTAATAATTTTAATATTTTCTCTTTTTTTTAGCATAGTTGTCTAAATTTCCATAATGCCTTTCTGATTTATGTAAATAGCACAGAAAATGTCTGTATTGGAATGTTTAAAGAAAGCTTTTTGTTGCATATAACTCAAAGAGTGTACTTAATATGCAATTAAATTCAATAAAATTTCCTCCAAATTAAGGATTTAAGTGAGTATTAGAAAATATATTTTTGGGCACCTGGGTGGCTCAGTTGGTTAAGTTCCACAACCAACTGGTCATGATCTCTCACAGTTTCTGTGATGGAGCTCCTCATTGGCATGGAGCCTTCTTGGAATTCTCTCCACCTCTGTCTCTCTCTCTCTCTCTCTCTCTCTCTCTCTCTCTCTCTCTTCTTCTCCCTCTCTCTCTGCCCCTCTCCTGCTCTCTCTCTCTCTTTCTCTCTCTCAAAGTAAATAAACATTTTTAAAAAAGAAAATATATTTTCAATTTTCAATAGAAAAAACTGATTTTTTTCCCTTTCATTATACTCATGGGAAGTTTGGTAAAACAATTCATCCTTCTCAAGAGAGCCCAACAAAAAAGTGTGCCTTGAGCTGGTTAGCTCCTGCTGGGAGAGGGAAAGGGGGAGCTGTTTAGTGGCTATAGATTTTCAGTCCTACAAGATGAAAACTTCTGGAGATCTGTTTTACAACAATGTTAATATACTTAATGCTACTGAACTGTACATTTAAACATGGTTAAGATGGCAAATATTCTTTATGGTAATTTTATTACAATTTTTTAAGAGTTTTATTTATTTTGGAAAAGAGTGCACACATGAGTGGGGGAGGGCAGATAGGGAGTGAGAGAGAGAGAGAATCCCAAGCAAGGCTCTGCACTGTCAGCACAGAGCCTGACACGAGGCTTGAACTCATGAATTGTGAGATCATGACCTGAGCTGAAACCAAGACTCAGACACTTAACGGCTGAGCCACCTAGGCGCCCCTTATTACAATTTAAATCAACAACAAAAAAGAGTGAGAGAATGAAAAAAAAATAACCTATAAATCCTTTAGCAGAAAAAGTAAAATAATATCTTTGAACCTCGGGCTTGGTATAAGCGAGTAGAGGCATGACATCAAAAAAACAATCCATGAAAGAAAAAAATTATACTTCATCAAAATATAAAAGTTTTACTCTGCAAAATATCCCCTTAGGATAAAAAGACAAATGTTTCCAGGGGCACCTGGGTGGCTCAGTCGGTTGGGCGTCCGACTTCGGCTCAGGTCATGATCTCGTGGTCCGTGAGTTCGAGCCCCGCATCGGGCTCTGGGCTGACACCTCAGAGCCTGGAGCCTGTTTTGGATTCTGTGTCTCCCTCTCTCTCTGACCCTCCCCTGCTCATGCTCTGTCTCTCTCTGTCTCAAAAATAAATAAATGTTAAAAAAAAATTTAAAAAAAAAGACAAATGTATCCTGACAAAGGATTCATATTTGGAATATATAAAGAACTCATAAAACTCAGTAGTAGAAACAAAAAGAAACAATCCAATCAGAAAATGAGCAAAAACCACAAAGATATTTCAGCAAAGAGGATATATAGAGGGCAAATAAGCACATACAAACATGTTCGACGTCACTAGTCATTAAGGAAATGTAAATGAAGAGCTATTGCTATATATATATATGAGAATAGTGGAAATAAAGAATTTTGACAATACAAAATGCTGGCAAGGATGCACAGAAATGAGATCTCACCTACATTGCTTGTGGAGATGTATAGACATTTTGGTGTAGCAGATTCTTAACGATAGTAAACACTCCTTATCTGAGCAATCACATTCGTAGGCACTTATGTCCGAGAAATGAAAACGTATGTTGACACAAAATACTGTACATGACTGTACATAGCAGCTTTAATTATAATAGCCTCAAATTGCGAGCAACCAAAATGACTATTTAAACAAATTGTACTACATTCAAACCATGGAATATTACTCAGCAATAAAAAGGAACAAACTAGTAATACATGTAAACCAGTTGGATTTCAAGACTTTATGCTAAGTGAAAACCAGGCCATCTCAAAAAGTATGATTCCATTTACATGACATTCTCAAAATAACAAGATTATAGAGATGGCGAATGAATTCATGTTTCTTAAGGGTTAGCCATGCTGGAAGAGGGCACAGATGTAATTACAAAGAGCGTTCGGGAGACCTTTGTGATGATCTGTTAGTTGTGTATGTTGGTGGTTGTGTGAATCTACATATGTGAAAAAGGCATTGAACTTTACATACACGTTATACCAATGTCATTTTTTTTCTTTCGATATTATACTACAATTACCTAAGGTATTACCTTTGGGGGAAATAAGATTAAGGGTAAATGGGACTTCTCTGAACTATCTTTGCAATTTCCTATGAATCTATAATTTTTTCAAACTAAAATGTTTAAGAAAATGTTTGAAATGGTTGAGTAGGCTAGGCATTAAATGATTAGATTCTGAAAAGAATATGGTAGAAATGTTTACTTTTTAATTATAGGTTCAGGTAGAAAATCAACCTAAAGGGTCAGCTCAAAGCTGGTGAAAAAGTAAAGAGTAGGGATGGTTACAAACCGATGAGCTAAGATTGTAATTTCTTATCTGATGGTCCTGGCCAGGAAAAAAGAAATCCATTTCTTATTCTTGTTTAAATATCAGTACATGTTTACAAGTTTCTTCCCATCATTGATTGGTTGACAATATTTATGTACAAACATGAGAAAGATCATCTGAGCATAAGAACCTTTCTTCTGAGCTATTGTATCTATGTAAGAAATGGAAATTATATTAAATCTCTCGTACCTAACCATATGTGAGCAATTTAGCTTTATGCTAACAACAACAAAAAAGTTGCATTATTTTGGAAATAAATCCATAATCAAGGAGGTTGAATCGAAAGCTTTTACATTTATAAAATCTATCTGCACATGCAAAATAATAGTAAATATTCATATTCACGTCATCTCCCTATCATAACTATATTAACTCATATTTGTTTCTTTAAATGGGGGTGTGGAGCCATTATTGTTGCTACCATGGGGAGCAGGAGATAAGGGTGATCAGTCAGGGTTCCCAGTGATTTGTAGTGGCAGGGGACAGTTTGTGCATAGAGATCGCATTTGGCAGTATGTGTTTACAAGGGAGGCAGACATCTGCCTCTCATGACACCTTGAGCCAGCCTATTTACTCTTCTAGATTAGGTAGCTCAGGAAGCATTAAAATTCTATGCTTTTGGAAACATTCTATGTTTTCAAAACTTCTCCTGAAATTCTGAAACTCATAATCAAATTACATTTTAATTTTGCTCCTAGTAAAGCCCTGAAGTTTCCTGAGTTGGGGCAAAGAAAACCTTTAGTTAAATATAAAATAAGTCAGCGTAATGCATTATAACAAATAAGTATATTTCATCTAAACAGAAGCCAAGGGTGCTTTTTATTTTTATTTAATTTTTTTTTTTAATATACATCCAAGTTAGCATATAGTGCAACAATAATTTTAGGAGCAGATTCCTTAGTGCCCCTTACCCATTTAGCTCATACCCCCTCCCACAACCCCTCCAGTAACCCACTGTTTGTTCTCAATATTTAAGAGTCTCTTATGTTTTTGTTCCCCTCCCTGTTTTTATATTATTTTTGCTTCCCTTCCCTTCTGTTTTTCCTTTCTGTTTTGTATCTTAAAGTCCTCATATGAGTGAAGTCGTATGATATTTGTCTTTGACTAATTTCGCTTAGCATAATACCTTCTAGTTCCATCCACATGGTTGCAAATGGCAAGATTTCATTCTTTTTGGTTGCTGAGTAATACTCCATTGTATGTATATACCACATCTTATCCATTCATCCATCAATGGACATTTGGGCTCTTTCTATACTTTGCCTATTGTTGATAGTGCTGCTATAAACACTGGGGTGCATGTGTCCCTTCGAAACAGCACACCTGTATCCCTCAGATAAATACCTTGTGGTGCAATTTCTGGGTCATAGGGTAGTTCTATGTTTAATTTTTGGGGGAACTTCCATACTATTTTCCAGAGTGGCTGCACCAGTTTGTATTCCCAGGTTTTGTTTTGTTTTGTTTTGTTTTTAAATGTTATAAAAGTACATGAAGAGATGATAGAAATAATGTTAATCTATTTATATAGGGGAAACCCACAATTAAGAAAATGAATCCTTAGCCATGAAAATTAGTCTTCTGATCTCACATTAAGTAGTGTCTTGCTATTTTCTATCATATCATTTAGAGCTTAACAATTCATCATGAAAGTACACTTTGAGTTCATGACCCCAAAACTTGTCCATTAAAGTCAGTTGTAGAAAGAAATGGTAATGTTCTCTTGTGAAATAGCAGGAGACATCATCTCATTTTGGGCTCTTGGTCTGACTTTCCACCATGTGAAATTTATCTGTCATTCTTACTTTTCTGTTTTAATCATAGGGATTTGCCAAAAGTACTAATTCCTTTGTATCTGTGTCCCTACCATTGTGCACACAGACTAAATGGGCTCTGATTACTTGTGATAATATGTTTCACAAAAGCAATCAGTGTCCATAGGATTGAGCTTAGACTGGAAGCTTCTCAGCCCAAAAGAGAGCTACTAGAAGACAGTAGCTGAAAGGTCTTGTGTTGGGCTGACTTGAGAAAGAATGTGGCCAAAGGAATGAACTAGGACAGTTGAATTTTTGCAAAATCCTGGGAGCCATGGCAAAATGTTTTACTTTCAGGAGCTTTGAGCCATTGAGATGATGAATAGGAACTCACGTGTTCATCTTCTATCAATTTCCCTTTCATACCACACATAATAGAATGCAGTGGAGTTTACTAAGTGTTATCTGGCAAAACCGTTGCCTACCCATATCTAGTGAGGAACAAAGTTAGGTTATTAGTCAGCACTTTCCTTTGCCTTAGCCTCAGAAATCCAAGAAGTTGCATTTTGGGGAAAGAAGTGAAGGTATTTAGAGAGATCATAATTTGAAGCTAGTTTATTTTCTCAGAATTAGGTCAGAGTTGGGCTGAGAGGAAAGGGCCCGAATTATCCCCAAGTCTCTTTCCAGGTTCTTTACCTTCAACCCTAGTTTTATGTGTCTTGAAAGATGGAATAGGAATTGCAAAAATGTGGGAAAGAACTTCGATGGAAGTTGTACAGAACATTCTTGTCACTTCCTTTCATCTCCTAGTTTGCAATACAGGCATACTGAAATTCTTCTTGCTCATTTTTTTAGCCTTCACTTGTCAAAGGCCCATAGCACCACATAAGATTCAATTAAATTTGTTATGACAGAAATTTTATGTATGTTATTTCATTCAAGTCGTAGGAATGGCTGTAAATGCTGTTAGAAAGACTTGCTTATGCCTACCACAAGCCATTATTGAGGGCTTACTTTGCTCAGTAGTGTGCTTGCCACCGGGAATTCGTGGGTGGAAGGAGCAGTTCCTAAAGAATTTATAGACTAGTGCTGGGTGAAAAAATAAGAGCCAATTTTCGATACAATGTGAAAAATGCTTTCTTCTCTGCTAAATAATTTCTGGGATATAAATAGAAAAGAGCACATAAAGGAGATTTTTATCTAGGTGGCCTTTGTTAAAATGGGACAATGGCTTTAGTGCAGTAATAAATAAATTCCTCACGACATAGAGAACATTTACCAAGATGTTACTATAAGCTTCACTACGCTCTAAGGAAATATAGCATCGAAAATATAATTCTTTCTTTTCAGGAATTTTTAAAGTTTATTTATTTTGAGAGAGAGAGAGAGAGAGAGAGAGAGAGAGCATGAGCAGGGGAGGGGCAGAGAGAGAAGGAGGGAGAGAAAATCCCAAGCAGGCTCCACACTGTCAGCACAGAGCCCAATGCAGGGCTTGAACTCCTGAACCATGAGGTCATGATGTGAGCCGAAACCAAGAGTCGGATGCTCAACCGACAGAGACACCCAGGCGTCCTGAAAATAATTCATAATTCTTACAGGGTTGTAGCCCTGTACTGCAGAATGGTTACCAGACTCCTTTCCTGTGTGAATCCAGGCTGCCTCCACCAGTGGGAGAATTCCCACTGTCTCACCTTCTCAGAGTCCTGGCCACATATCTGAAAAACGCTTAGAGAAAATGAAAGCTTTGGCACTTCTCAGCCTCTGGTGTACTCTGGAGGCTCTGGAGGCTCATTTTCTTCCTCAAGATTGACATCTTTCCAGTGTGACTGATGATAGAAATATCCACTGAGGGAAAATTCTACTCTTGTCCATAAAACAATCCCATAATAGTGTGAGAAGGGTATATTTGCTGAATTTTGAATTGTATAATAGTAGATAATACTTGTGTCAAAACCAGTCCAGTTAACAACAGGGCACACCAAACTCATTGCATTTCCTTTTTGGTTTCTTCCCATCAAATAAAAAAAAATTACAACTAATCTTATGGCCTAATCTCACCAAACTTCTTCTTATTTCTTATGTGTCAAATGAAACCAACCACATAGTAATTCACCACGTAAGATTTTGAAGGCTCTTCAGGAAAACTTTAACAAACTCACCATCAAACAAAAAGTGCCCAGTGTCATATCAGCTTATGAGCCTAACTCTCTGGGTATAATAGATAGGATATATACTTCATGACAATATAAGAATAGCAGACGGATGCCTAGACGTATAATCCGTCACTCATGCATTCATGTACATATTATACAACTGTGCCTGTAAGGGTTCTGGGTCTGGGAGATGGAGTGGCAAACAGAGTGAGGTGCTTACCTCATGGAACTTACCTTCTAATGGAGAAGACAGATAAATGAAAAGGCAAATAAAATATATATTAACTGGGATTAATAAATGCTATAAAAAAATAAAGCAAAGAAAGACTAACTTGTGCTTTTGTTTAAGGACAGTAGTTGGGAGGCTTTTCCGGAGGAGGTCTAAGCAGAGACCAGACTAAAGTTACATATATATCTGGGGAGAGCATGACAGGCTGAGGGACGGAAAGTACGCAGACCGAAAGATAATAATGTGCTTGCTGTGTCAAAGGATCAGCAGGAAGTCCAGTATAGCTGAATGAGGATGAAGGGTAGGAAATGAGGGATAAAATTAGCCAAGCAATATGGAGGCCACAGAAAGGATTTTAATTTTAATCTCAGTCATATGAAACGTTAGAATTAGGTACAGCTGCAAGTGATGAAAAATTTATATTTAGAATAGCTTAAGAAAGACAGATGATTACTTCTCTTTCATATAAAGACATTAAGATATAGGCATCCCAGTTCAGCTTCAAAAAATTGTCAGGGGCATAGCTCCTTCTATCCTTAGGGGTCAGTCCTTCTTAGAATGTGGCTTTAGCCTGGGACCCAGATGGCTGAATGAGCCCCAGCCATAAACTCTGCATGTCAATGATCAGAAAGTACAAAGGAGCAAAGCAAATGCTTCTATTTATAAACTTATTTACTGAAAAGTGTATCTTAAGGCCACACCTAGCTCTGAAAGAAAGTAGGAAGTGTAGTTTTCATTCTAGACATTTGTGAATATATTGGGGGTTAAATTCTCAAAGAAGAATGGTAAATACGTATTGGGGAAAATGAGTTGGTTCTGACACCAGGAGCCATTGGGTGGTGTTGAGCAGAAGCATGATACGATCTGATTTTCATTATTAAAAAATCACCTTGCTGTGTAGAGAGGACGTAAGAAATGAAGCAGGGAGACCAGCTAAAAGTCTACAGTAGTAAACTAAACGTTATTAAGGTCACCCTAGTAATGGCTTTTAGATTTGTAGAGGTAGGGTTTAGTTTGGAACAAGCCAAATACTAGTTGTTGGTGTTACTTCCCCAAGTTTCTCTTTGCTTAATTATTCACTTAATATTTGTTTCAAAATAATAGAAAGGTCAAGTGACAATATAGAAGCCTTCTTCTGTAACCTCAAATCTCCATGACAGGAAATGCTATCTGTATATTAAATATATAAACTTGTGCAAAACTTATGACAAGACAAATTAATATATGTTTAGTGAAACATAGGTTTAGAGAAATAATTGAAATCAACGTTATTCACTGCAGAGCATAATCTCAGGACAAAGCATTTTGCCATCATTTTCTTGCCATGGTTTAGATGGACCAGATTTTGCAATATAATTTCTTCTTAGTATAAATCTCCTTCCAATGAGAAGCCAAACTCTAGTTGAAAGAATGAAAGATAGAAGAGAGAAAGAAAAAAAAAAAGTAACAGCCATCTTAATGGGAGGTCCTGGCCTGAAACCCAGCAAAGAAAGATAATCTGGTAAAGTTACTTACAGTTTTTACTGTTTTCCTGTAATTTTTCACATTAACCATTCCTACCAAATATTTTTTTTTTAACAATGTATGATTATTTTCTCCAAGGAGAGAAAAAGCATGCTTTGTTTCTGAACAAACACATCTTCCAACTTGGCTGTGGAAATGCAGTTTGTGTTGTGCATGCTTGAAGCAAGGTGGAGAGAGAGAAAAATATGAAAAGGAAAAGAAGCCAGGAAAGAAGTGATTATTTTTTTCATCAGCTAAAGAGCATTAGATTGCATTAACTAGCTTTGCGCAGTGGCAGTATCGTAGCCAATGAGGTTTATCCGAGGCGCGATTATTATTGCTAATAGATTGCATTAACTAAATGACTTGATGTGTTTGGTATCTTGCTGTCAAGGCCAGCTTTCTGTGTTGTGGTCTGATATGAGCAGTGGTAGAAAAATTCCACCAATTACAGATATTTACTACACCCCTTCAGTGCAATCGTTGATTTGGGAAAGCACTACTTGGAAAAGCAGGCACACATAAAGAGGACACCAAAAGTCAGTTTTCTGGGGGGGCAGCATGATGGATGGTACAGTGTCTTCCTATATAGAATAGGAATAAGAATGTTTCAGTATTTTCATGCTTCATTTTAGTATGCTTGGGAGCTTAACAGAATTATTTCAAGAAGTTATTCAATAAATAAATGTGCCAAATCAGCAACAAACTTACACTGTCAAGTTGGATTTATAAGGGCCATGGCCATATAAATCTACTTTAACTGGACTAGAACAATCCCCACATCTAAAAATGGTTAGGAACTAAAACGCAGAAGTTTTCAAATAGAGTCATCATAGATTGTTAGTGAATTAGACTTCCCCAGAATTTTATTTACCTCTTATTCTGCTGTAGATGTTTGGATATCGCTGAGCGATCACCTTGGTTCATGAGTCCAAATGAAGGTGGAGGTCAATCTCCACAGTTATGACCTGGAAATTATCCAAGTGTCTTATTAAAAAAAAAAAAACAAAAACAAAAAAAAAAAAAACACTTCTTTTTTTTTTTGGAAAAAGAGAGTGTGAGTGAGGGAGAGGTACAGAGGGAGAGAGGGAGAGAGAGAGAGAGAGAGAGAGAGAGAGAGAGAATATTAAGCAGGCCCCACACTTAGTACCAAGCACAATGTGGGGCTTGATCCCACAACCCTGGATCATGACTTGAGCCAACATCAAGAGTTGGATGCTCAACAAACTGAGCCACCTTAGAAAAACGCATGACTTTTAAAAAAAATTTGAAATGGGTATCCAAGGTCCTGATTTATGCCTCATGTAATAGTTAATCAAGATTAGAAAATACTAAATCTGTGAAAAAAAGAAAATCAGGACTTTATTAGTTTAAAACTTCCTGTACCTTTAAAATATCTCTTTGGAAGAATATGAAACATTGCAGAAACCGGAACTTGATCATCAATGTTTATCAAGGAAAAGGTCACCATATGTTATTAAAACACTAAGTGGGAGTTCAATCTTAATGAATCATAGATGATTGATTTAGTTGAATTTATTCCTTCCATAATAATTATCTTTTGAAAAAAGAGAAAAATATTCTCTTGCTTATATGTTGCTTGTAGTCATTCCACTAAGCGGGTTCTAGTCTCAAGACTGGGAAAGTTCTCCTGATTTGGTATCTTTCCATATAACCATAGAGTGAGTATTTATTGAAGAGAAAGGTAAAAATTCAATGGACAAATAATATTCTCAACTACTGAATAATTAATGGAGAGGGCTTTTCAGGTTAGGGAGAGCACAGGCAAAGGCATAAAGATGGGAATAAGAAAGCAAAATCAATGAATGCTAAAAATTGTGGCACCAGTTATTATAATAGAGGATAGATGTGGGAAGTTGGGAGTTAAGTGGGTTGATGAATCTGCAAAAGTAAATTGGATTTATATGGTGAAAAATTTTGAATTAAATTTTGAAAAGTTTAGGGGCTCTTGGGTGACTCAGTTGGTTAGGCTTCCGACTCTTGATTTCTGCTCAGGTAAGGATTTAAAAACTGCATTTTCCTACACTGACTAAGGGAAAGGAGTCATTCATTCTTCAACTAAGAATATTCTGAGCCACCCTACACCAGAAGCCTTGTTCATGAAATGCAAGGCAAAAGGTGTTTTGATGTCCAGAAAGCTGTTAGAAGAACACCATAAATAAGAATAAAACTATTTTATCTAACGCAAGCTCCCAACACACACACACATTTATGCATATGCATATGCACACATGTGTGCACACGTGCACAGCAGAAGGAATCCAATATTCTGAAATAAATTAAATTCTCAAACATTTTGTGATATAAAAATATCACAATAACCTTGAATTAGAAATTTAAAAAAGGAAAGAAACTACCGAAGCCATAAAAAAAATAATAAAAGGGTAGTTGACTTACTTCAGGAAAGAAATAGAAGAAAAAAAAGAAAATCATATAGTAAGTGAAGACTAAATTAAAAGATGCCTGAGAAACAAAAGTAGGAAAACATCAAAGAGAATCAAACTTGAGATAACGGAGTAAAATTGGTCAGAGAGGCAGCAATTGAAAAAGACAAACAAGGCCCACATAAATATAAATGAAGTTACTGGAGAAGAAACAACACTGGAATAACGTTAATATTGGTATTTATTAGACAGAACACTTTTCAGAAATAAAATACAGATCTATAGGACTTCCTAGTTATTTATGAAAAGTGATCCAGAGTAATCAAGCCATAGACATATTTTAGTAAAACTATTCAAATTTAAATGTAAAGAAAAAATTTATCAGGACCTCCAGCCGTAAATGATGAGGGAGCGTGGGGCGGGCTGAGACAAAGTGCAAGTTGGCAGCACAACTGCCCATCCTCCACAACCTCCCTAGCCCCCCACGGCCAGCTCTGCACCCCCACCATTCCAAAACCCCATCAAGGGTGTAAAAGATCAATATCTAATGGTAACTATATTCCTAGTAGATTTTGTTTTTCAGATCTTCTATATTGGACTGTATAAAAGTCTCTTCGTTTTTTAAATTTTTTAAATGTTTTATTTATTTTTGAGAGAGAGAGAGAGAGAGAGAGAGAGAGAGAGAGAGAGACAGAATATGAGTGGGGGAGGGGCAGAGAGAGAGGGAGACACAGAATCTGAGACAGGCTCCAGGCTCTGAACTGTCAGCACAGAGCCTGACGCAGGGCTTGGAACTCAGGAACTGTAGATCATGTCCTGAGCCGAAGTCGGACTCTTAACCAGCTGAGCCACCCAGGCGCCCCAAGTTTTTTTCTATCAGTGTTTTCTTACATTACCTATGGTGTCTGCTGTATAGTTATTTGGTGCATAGACATTCATAAGTATTATATTTTCATTTTGAATTGTAGCTTTGAGATAAAATGTGCCTTTCTTTGTCATGTTTAATACATATGATTTAAACTTGACTTGTCTGATATCGGAATTGCAACCTATGCTTTCTTATTATTTCCCTTTGCCTGGTATACCTTTGTCCATCTCTTTGTTTTTAACCTTTCTAGATCCCTTTGTTTGGGTGTGCTCTCATATAGTGTTGCTTTGTGAGCTAAATTGAGAATCTTAAGCCTATGCATATTTATTGAAAAGACTGATATTGTTTAGTCTCCACTCTGCCCAAGTGATGAGGTTTTGGGATGATGGGGGTGGGGGGTGGTCCGGAGCTGATGGCCAAGAAAGAATTCTTGAGAAGTCTCTGGTGCAACAAGGTGATTTTATTAAACACAGGGACAGGACCCATGAGCAGAAAGAGCTGCACTGGGGTTGTGAAGAATGAGGGTTGTATACTATGGAATGGGAGAGGTAAAGTTAAAAGGGAGGCCTCCAGAAGGACTTTGATATGCTAAAGAGGACTCCTAAGATAACTGAGGCCTTGCTATTGTCCAGCTAAGGTTGTTTTTCCCTCTAGCAAAGCATTAACATTCGGACAGTAGGGGGTTCCTGGAGAAATGTCATATTCCTTATTTGCGTCAAGTATTTTTCAATGGGCTGCAGGTTATAAGGAAATTTAATTTTACCTGCCATTTATTTCTTGTCTTTGTTCCCCACATCACTATGGAGGGGTGATGTTGGAGCTCCAGGAAGCTGAGTCTAAAGGTTTCTGGAGATTAAGGCTATTAATGATTGCCTTTTTCTTGTAATTTACTAAGATATTTGTAAACTGATGGAGACCCATGTCCTATATGACTCTGATCTCTATCAGTCAGCCATTTGTTTTCGTTCCTTTCCTTTGTTCTTGGGCAGCCAGGAGTGCCTGAGGAATGTCACACATAGCCCACCTTGGTTGGGGGTGGAAGGATATGCTAGCTTGTACTTTGCCCTCAAGGTTGCCTTATGCTCCCACATCACCCTGATAAAAAGAGGGTGCTGATAACATTTTGTAACAACACAATAAAACTAGAAATTAGTTTTAAGGTATAAAACAAAGGGTCTTTCTACCAGGAATAAAAACCTTTTGTTAGCAGCTCTTTATTTTAAAATATAGGTTTTATCATTAGTTAGGTATGGCAAGGCCAAAAGATCAGAAGACAACTGCCATTGAAATGATACTCTGTTATGCTCACAGATCCCAAGAGGAACGGTCATGCCTTACAATGTGGACTACACAGTGAACCACACTCGTTGGCTTGCACTGCTTTCTTAGAGGGTTGGTGGAGTCATTGAAGTTTCTACTTTTGTTGGAAAAATGAATAAAGTTTTACACCAAAGGGCCAAAGGGACTAAAACAAGCTCTGATCTCTAGCTTACAGACCCCTTTTCCAGGTTCTTCTTGCCCTGTTTGCCAAGTGCGCAAAAACCCACCACAGATAAGGAAGCTGACAACTATAAATTACCCTTCCCCCCCCTTTATTCAGAGCTCAGAACTTTGGAGAAACAGTCTCCTCTGAGCCTGCTGGTGTTAAATCAATCTCTGATCCACCAAGATCTCCGAGTGCCGCTTGGTTTTTCTCCCAGCGTTCCAGCCTGGTATCGTAACACTTTTACAGTTACTTACTCAGTCACCATTGGTTAATACACAGGCTTCACCTTTCTGCTATGTGCTGTGCTATTACTAATTCCAGCAATCAGTCTGTGTATTGTTAAATGCACCAGCTGGAATCATGGAAGATATCTACTTATACAAGAAAAATCTAGTGAAGACACTTTAGACAGATGATTTAGACTGAAAACAAAAACTGAATGCATGTGTCATATACTCAAACTTAGGAAAATATGAACTACTCCATTAAAAAAAAAAAAAGCACAATAGTGCTTCTGTGTATGGAAGAAAGCATAAGAGGCGAATAGTGGCCAAGAATGTGAGAGCCTGATAAAGGAGGTGTTTGGGAGTCTGGGCTCTGGGTTGGTTGGTTTGCATACAAAAGACATACCCTAGGTGAGTTGTTTGCTATCTCTAGGAATTAGCTAGCCTTGGGGAGGGCACTCTTTCCAGCGGGACCCCAAAATGTGAAAGCATCAAAAATACAGAATAAAAATAAATGATTTGTATATTGGTAATGTTACAGTAAATACTCGGTGCCCAGGAAGAGACAAGCCACAAACACTCATGGAATCAGGAAAAGACTGTTTATTGCGCACTGGTGCCAGCCCAGCAGAGTCACCTCCAAAGGCTGAGCCCCAAACCTTGGCATCTGCCTCCTTTCATGGCTGGGATGGTAGGGGGTTGAGAGACAAAAGAAAAAGGGGAGGGGGCACTTATCAGTGATGCTATCCGGGCAGTTGGTGGACAGTGGAGGCCAGAAGATTACAGAAGCCAGAAGTATGCAAGGGGAGTATCCAGCCTCAGACACCTGGCTGGCCCCTTTTATCTTGCTTTTACTAGCTTTTCTCCTCAGGGAAAGGATAAATACAAACTGAAACAAAAAAAATTTAAAATAATGGCAAAAACACTACAGCCAGTGCAAAAGGTAAGAAGAAGAATATAAATGCTTACAGGTAGAAAGGAAGAAATAAAATCATTTCTATGTACAGATTATATTATCATATTATTGTTTATGTTATTGCAAGAATCTATCAAAAGAAATTCCTAGAACTAACAAGTCGTCTCAGGTTACAAGATATGAGGCTAACAGACAGATATTAATTCACATGCTAAGAATGAATTTTGACTTAAAAACACAATATCACAATTGCTCCAAAGAAAGTACAATTCTTAGATATACATTAAAAAATGGACAATATATGTAAGGTTAAAATTATAAAATGCTGACAAAAGAAATAGAAAAGATCTAAATAAATGAAGAGGCATACTGTGTTCATTGATTAGAGCCTTAATATAGTAAAAAAAATTGATTCTCCTCAAATTGACCTATGGGTATAATGCAATTCTTATAAAAATAAAATCTCAGCAAGGTTTTTTGTAAACATAGATAAGCATATTCTAAAATTTACATGGAAAGTCACTGGACCTGGAATAGTCAAAATAATTTTGAAAAAAAACAAGGAATAAAGTGGGAGGAATTATTGTGGCTGATATTAAGGCTTTCCAAATAGCTAAAGTAATCAAGACTGTGGTATTATTGGAGGAATACACTTTTATTTTTGAAAATTTTGACAAAGACATAAAAGCAACTCATAAGAGAAAATATTCCAGATGTAGGGCTAAGTGAAAAGTTCTTGAACTTGACACCAAAAGGCCAATCCATAGAAGTAAAAATTGATAAAATGGACCTCATCAGAGTTAGAAATCTTTGCTCTATAAAAACGTTTTGCTTTACAAAGCCATTGTTCTATCCTGTGAAGAGGAGAAAACAACAAGCTACAGGTTGGGAGAAAATATTTGCAAACCACATATTTGGAAAAGGACTTGTATTTAGAATATATAAAACTCTCAAACCAAACTCTAAAAAAATGAAAAATCCTGTTAGAAAATTGGCAAAAGACATGAACACACATTTCACCAAAGAGGACATATAGATGGCAAATAAGCAGTGAAAAGATGTTCAACATCATTTGCCAGTAGGGAAATGCAAATTAAAACCATACTGAGATAGAGGTGCCTGGGTGGCTCAGTCGATTAAGCAACTAACTCTTAGAGTCCTGAGTTCAAGCTCTATGTTGGGCTTCACGCCCAAAAAACAAAAACAAAAACAAAAACACCATATTGAGATAGCCCTGTACATGTATCAAAATAGTTAAAATAAAAAAATTATAACACTAAATGCTGATGAGGATGTAGAGAAACTGCACTACTCATATATTGCTGGTGGGAATGTAAAATGGTACAATCATTCTGGGTAAGAGTATAGAAGCTTAATATAAAGCTCAATTTGTAATGAGTTCAATTTGCAATTGAACTCTCAGATATGTATCCAAGGGAAATGAAAAGTTATGTTCATGCAAAATCTTGCACATGAATGTTCATAGGTAGGATGCCTTATTCATAACAGCCAAAACCTGGACCCTATCCAGATGTCCTCCAACAAGCCAGTAGTTAAACACAGTGTGGTATATCCGTACCATGGATACTAATCTGCAATGGAAAGGAATGAGCTCTGGATACATACAACGACTAAGATAGGTCTCAAAGTATCAGGCCGAGGAAAAAAGACCAATCTCAAAAGTCTACATATTGTATGATTCCATTTATATAGCATTCTTGCAATTACAACATTATAGAGATGGGGAACAGATCTATTTGTTACCAGGATTAGGGATAGGGAAGACAGCTAGTTTGTTGTGCTATAAAAGGACAGCATGAGGGATCTTTTTATTTATTCACTTATTTTTAATGTTTATTTCTTTTTGAGAGAGAAAGACAGAGGATGGGTGGAGGAAGGACAGAAAGAGAGGGAGACACAGAATCCAAAGCAAGCTCCAGGCTCTGAGCCATCAGCCCAGGCCCCGATGTGGGTCTCAAACTCATGAACGTTGAGATCATGACCTGAGCTGAAGTCAGATGCTTAACCAACTGAGCCACCCAGGCACCCACTTTGGGATCTTTTGTGAAGGAACTGTTCTGTATATGGATTGTGGTGAGGGTTACACAAATCTATATATGTGATAAAATTGTTAAGAAGTAAATACACACATACAAATACAGGAAAACTGGTGAAATCTGAAGAAGGCTCACAGATCTGAAAATTATTACCATTGTGGGAAGCTAAACGAAGGATATACTGGATCTCCATGTTATTTCTTAACATTCTGCTCTCTTAGTGCAGAGCCTGATGCGGGGCTCCAACTCATGAATTGCGGGATCACATGAGCTGAAGTCGGATGCTTAACTGACTGAGCCACCCAGGTGCCCCTGAAATGCATTTAAAGCACATTAGTGGGAAATCTATAACCTTAAACATTTGCATTAATAAAAATGAAAGAATGAAAATAATGTAATCCCCAACTCAAAACCTGGAAAAAGAAGAACAAATAAAGCAATATACATACACACATACACAGAAATGATGAATATAAAAATAGAAATTAAATGAAGTAGGAAATTGAAAACATTATACTTAATTAATAACTCAAAATCATATCTTATAAAATAAACCACTAACAGACTTCTTTAGCAAAATTAAGGAAAACACCAATATTCATGTAATAGTTGACAAGGGATAAAATAAATATTTAAAGAGAATAACTTTAAAACATATGAAACTGCTGACATTTCCAACAAATAAATATGAAAACCTAGATTAAATGTATATTGTTTCTAGAAGATACAGAAAGTTTTGTAGAAGAAATAGAGAAAATTATCTAGGAAATAATGACAAAAAAGCACTAATATCAGATATTTTCACAGAAACTTCTACAAAACCTTCAAAAACAAGATGGTCCCAAATCTACATGAATTATTTCCAAGATAAAATAAAAGACAATTTTTTAATTCTTGTTTTAGGCAGAAGTATAACAATGACACCTAAATCTGATGAAGTGAGTACAATAAGAAGAAATCACAGATTAGTGTCACTTATGAATATTATTGTAAAAATACTAAATAAAGCATTGATGATCAGAATTTAACACCACATTAATAAAATCATATATTATATACAAATGGGATTTGTTTCAGGAATTCAAGGTAGGCTCAGTATTTTTTAAAAAAGAGAATTTATTAACATAAAACACCTAGTAATCCTACTTCTAGGAATTAACTCTGAAGATAAAGTTCCAAAAAACACAAACATGTATATGCTTAAATTTGAATTGATACATTGTTTACAACTGCAAAACATTGGAACAATCTAAAATATTCCAACATAAGTGACTAGTTGAATAAACTATAGTATTCCCACACACTGGGGAACCAGGAAGCTCTATAAAAGAATGAACAAGCCTCCTAGGAATTGAAATGGAGGGATTTCCAAAACACATAAAGTTAAAAAAGTGAAGTGAAAAAGATTAATAGTACTATTCTACTTTTATATAAGAATATGGAGAAATAAGAAAATCTAAATATATGTGTTTAACATTATAAAGAGGAACACCAGAAGAAATACCAAAAACTAGTGGGATTGGTTATTTACAGAGAATGGGTGGGATCAGGATGGGAGAACTGAGGGTGTAGGAATAGAAGAAAGGGGTGGGGAGAGGAATGATAGTTCTCTGGGTATGTATTTTATATAGCCTTGACTTTTGGAACCATGTTAATGTTTTCCAATCTAAAATGAATGAATGAATGAATGAATGAATGAATGAATAAAATCAACAGAGATTAAAGAAAAAAAATCTTAAAGTACAAACAGCAACAAGTCTCAAATGAATACCATAAGCATGCTAACAAGACGAGAAAAGAAGGAATACTAGTAACCTTTGAACACAGTATTTTAAATATGTCCATTAGGATGAAAAAGACTGCTAACCAATATCGAAATCTAGTTCCTAGCTTTCTTCTCCAAATCCCTAGTGGGATGGGTTGGCAAATTTGAAAGTATTTCTGGTGTATTCTAGCATTAAGCAAATAAGTAAATATACTGATAGTAATCTGATTCAGGTATCTGTGTTGAAGAGAGGGTCCTAGCGAATACTGTGTTATGTCCCCAATTCCTATTTTAGGACTGAAGAATATTTCTCTTGGCTGCTAGCAATGCGGCCTCGCTCAGTCCTGAGCTGTCACCGATCCATGGGAATCACCCATAGCCAAATAGAGTTGTCTAGCCTTTTACAGAGTGGATGATCCCCAAACTCAGCATACCACATCCTTTATAGAACTATTTGGTTCTTAGTTTAAATGATATACATGAAAAATAATGTTAGCCAGGGATTTTCAGTCTGTGGCCCATAGGCCAAATTCAGACAGCCATCGAATTCAGAAGCTGCTTCCCTCTGGATCTTCAGAGTGAGTAGTTGCTACAGATACCATACGGCTCACAAAACCTAAAGTATTTACTTTCAGGCTCTTGTCAGGGAGGAAGACCTTCTCCCCTTCAAGGTCCTTCTAGCTAGACTTAGAATCAAATTGACATAAGAAGATTAACAGCAGAAAATCAAATTTAATAGTGTACATATGAGGAATCTAGTTAGGTTCTAACAGGAGGCCTGAAGGCCAGCAAAAAGAAAGCCATGGCTGCTATGGGGCAAGTCAGAGGCCTGTCCAAAGCGTGTTTTGGCACACTCCAAAACAAAGCCAACAGAAGCCAGATCAACCCAGACAGGCCCAAGATGGCAGGTGCCATGACAGGAAACACTTGACCAAATAAGGAAGAAAAAGTGTGAAACCCTGCTTCCAAGAAATCCCTGCCCCAAGTAATGAATATTTCACCCCCTTGTTAACCACTGTCAATAAAAGAGAAACTCAAATTCTGGTGTATGCAATCTCTTGGGCTTGAGCTTGCCTGCTCTTATATCTCCACAGTGTACTTTTGCTTTAGTAAACTTTCCTGCTTGTTCTGCTTATCCACTGTGTTGTGTCTGTCCTTGAATTCTTTCTCCTGAAGAGACCAAGAGCCTTCAGTGACATCTTTGGGAGCGATTGGGTTGAGGCCTCAGGTTCCAGGCTCTCTCCAGTTCACCTGGCAATGAGGCTGCTGGAAACTCTATAGGCAAGGTATCTGGCCAACATCTCCAAGGGGCCCTATTGGCTCCCTAAAGTCAGCCTTAGTTCCTTAAATGTGTCTGGTCATACCTGAGTTTATGCATGTCTCAAATATGACATTCCAGTCGAAGTCTTGACAATATAAGTAAAGTTTCCAATGGTGTCCTCTTACAAGGAGGACAGATTCTGGGGGCAGCTGGGTGGCTGGGTGGGTTGAACTTCGGACTTCGGCTCAGGTCATGATCTCACGGTTTGTGAGTTTGAGCCCCACATCGGGCTTACTGCTGTCAGCACAGAGCCTCTGCTCCCCACCCCCTGCCCCTCCTCTGCTCGTGTGCTCTCTCTCAAAAATAAGCATAAAAAAAAAAAAAGAAAAACAAGTAAAACAGATTCTTATTGAACTTATGCAAATAAATATATTGCCATAAAAATATAAGAATACTCACTGGGTTTTTGAATTCTGGAGGGTTCAGTAGGGAGAAAAGGGAAAATTTTCAATTCTACTTATAATGGTATAATTTATCAAATTGCTATGGGTCAGTTAGCTTAAGAAAAGATTTCCTTAGATCTGGAAAAACAAAACATTTTAAAAAGTGGCTGAGTTTTAAACAGAAAGCCATAGAAATTATGATTATCTTCCTCAGTTCATTCAGTCCATGTTAATTTTTGTTTTGTTAGAATCCAGTTCTTCCACTAGTTTTGGAAATTCTAATTTGTGACCTTAATGTTAATCAGAAACTTATACTCAAGAGTTCTTTTTATGAGTCACTGAAGAGGAAACACATTTGCAATAGCATCCGTGTAAAACAGTAACTTAAAAATGGCCATGGTTAAAAATCTGATTAGAGTTCATTATGATGCAATGGACCTTTTGTTATTTCTGTGACACACACCACAAGATAATAACATACCTCAATATCATAAATAGGGTTTTATACAATTTTTAGAACACTTATTTTAATTACAAGCTACACAAATATAATCTAACAAATAGTATTGCTTATTTGACAATGTTTTCCGTGTAATTTAACACACCAAATAAGTCTAATTAGTCTAATTTCTTACAAAATCTTTGAAATGTTCCAGCTCTCTGGAACATCTCAGTTAGATTGTGGTCAGAAGATTTCATTTTAGAATTTGACTTTGGGAAGTACGTCAGAAAATATCAAAAGATTTGAACATTTGATTAAATAGGATCATAGATTATTATGAAATAATATTTAATTATCCATTTAACCTAAGTGACAATAAAAGATATCAAAAACAAATACATAAGGTTACACAGATGTGAGAAAAATTTACCTTTTTAATCCTTGTTTTCTAGGCAGAAACTTGAAAGATAAAACATTTACAATGTCTTATTAAGAGTAGATCAATTGTCTAAGACAACTTTTTTTTTAACAAAGAACTTGGTTATTTGAATTTTTATATTAAAACTCATTTACTTACATTTATTCCAATCTTAGCCAGCATTGCATACACAAAATTCCCTTCTACACCATTCCCTCTCCATAAACCTTCTATAACTTTACTTTTAACAAGGTTTTTCTTCTTTAAATAACCAGTCATAGGACAAAATTACTTTCTTTTCCCTTAAGAAAAATGTATTTCCATTCCTCACTGTTTTTTTCCCCCTAAAATTTCAACTCTTACTTTTTCTGCTTACAGCATTGTTTCTCATATTTCTAGGAGTCTTAATTACATTTTTTCGAATTCTTAACTCCAGGGCACCTAGGTGGCTCAGCCAGTTAAGCATCTGACTTTGGCTCAGGTCATGATCTCACAGTTTGTGAGTTAGCACATCACATGGGGCTCTGTGCTGTCCGGGCAGAGCCTGCTTTAGATCCTCTGTCCCCCTCTCTCTCTGCCGTTCCCCCATTCACACACTCTCTCTCTCTCTTAAAAAAAAAAAAACATTAAAAAGAAGAATTCTTAATTCTTAGAAACCTTAGTTTCTAGTGAAAACTAAGTAGTAAGGAATTGTGAACAGTTTGCTATACCAGTATTTTTTAGATTAGCAAATTTATGAATACATTTTATAATTTCTAGAAATGTGTTTTTTTATTTTATTAAAAAGAATTTCATGTTTATTTTTGCAAGACAGAGCATGATTGAGGGAGGGGCAGAGAGAGACAGAGACAGAGACAGAGACAGAGACAGAGAATCTGAAGCTGGTTCCAGGCTCTGAGCTGTCAGCACAGGGCCTGATGCAGGGCTCGAACCCGCGAGCTGCAAGATCATGACCTGAGCTAAGTTGTACCGCTTAACTGACTGAGCCACTCAGGCGCCCCTAGAAATGTGTGTTTTTAATGTGCAATGTTATTAAACCATAAATCAGGTTTACTAACAGACCCATACGTATCTTTAGTTTATTGAAATAAGACAAAAGTAGACAAATCTATATTTAGTGCTTAACATTTCATTATTTTATCTTATTTGGACAAGCTAGATATGCAACAAATTCAACTTTTCATCTAACTCAGCAAAACTCTGAACTTTCAGGTTACCAAACATTTTGGAGGCCACCCAGTAGTTTACATATAAACCTTTCAATCTTATTTACAGGTATTTAACCTACTTATTCTTAACAATAATGTTTAGATTACCCACAAACATCATGGGCATTGGACAAAGTTAACCATTATTTTAATTTTTCTTTTTGACAAATAAGCAACAGAGACAACACGAACCTATTTGACCTTCATTAAACACAGATAAATTAAAAGTCTTCCAACTAACTCATAAACAGAAGGCAATTTTATTTTAATTAAACCAACAACCTTAAATTCACTTTAGTACTGAATATTTTCCCAGATTACGTAAACATGAAAAAAACGCATTTTGATTTGTTTCTATCTTTCAGGATTTTGGAATGCCCAATTTTTACAAGTGCCTGCTTTAGAACCACCTAAAAAGAGCTCTTTTGCAAATTAATTTTAGCAATACCATCCAGAGGTGGAAAAAATGTCTTATGTTTATAGCATATATGAACACATACACAGACAAAATTCATGGAAACACACACAGACAAAATGCAAACAGTCTTCTGGCTTTTATTCTATTTGTGGAAAGGACATTAAAGGCCCAATTCCCAAATACATTCTTTTTTTTTTCTTTTTGTGAAAAACTTTCCTGAAAGTCCTCCATAATTTTTTGTATTTCAAAGAATGGCTCTTAAGTCCTAGAAAGGTGGGGGTAGAAATTTTACATCATAAAGACAGAGGAAGTATTAATGTTTTCTCCAAGGTAGAGATTTGGTGGCTATCTGTCTGTTATGAGAGGTGCAAGAGTCTGGACACAAAAGCCATTTTAGCAGTTTGTATTAAAACAAAAAACAAAAAAACTCGGGGCATGGGTGGCTCAGTTGGTTGAGCGTCTGACCTCAGCGCAGGTCACGATCTCCGTGTTGAGGAGTTCAAGCCCCACATCTGGCTCTGTGCTGACAGCTCAGATCCTGGAGCCTGTTTCAAGTTCTGTCTATCTGTCTCTCTCTCTCTCTCTCTCTCTCCCACCCCCCCCATGCTCTTTCTCTCAAAAATAAACATTAAAAAAAATTTAAAGTCCTTTTCCCTTTTATTTCCTCAGTTTCAGGCAATTGTGTGCTGTGTTTATGTTTTAAAGATATGTGGCTTATAATTTGAAGGGACAGAAAGAATGAATTTGTTGTTTGTTTACAAAGTGTTAGGGTAATTGTGGTTTAAAACTTACCTTTTTTTTCTTAAGTACAGGACACTTGTTTCAAAGTCTTGATCTTTCATAATATCTACAAACATTTTGGAATAGGTGAGGTTTGGGGATTGGTAAAGAGTGGTGAGCTCTGACTTGTTTCTAGAGTTGCATTTCTGGTTCTGTTAAGATTTGAAGGACAAAAAGTTGTTTACAATTCTGCAGAGAACTAGATTACAACTTGAATCGCAAGCAATTGGACTGCCTTTTAAACAAAATTTGCTTCTTTTATATTGGGAGATTTTTAACTAAAATTGGAATCAAAAGATTTTCATCTTTGTAAAACCTGTATAAAGCATTTTAACAAAAGCCTTCTTTCCGGGTATGTAATTCAACCTTGGCTTCTATTGGCCCTGAAGAACATTGGCCTTTCACAGATCATTTGTAGGAGAGCCCAGGAGAAATTTTTGGTCTTGTTTTCCTGTAAAGGGGGTTTGTCATTAATCTTCTTAATCTCTAAATTTGGTAGGAACTTTTCAATGTGGAAGTACAGGGCTTTATCATTTAAAACTTTTTGCTATGGAGGAGACAGGAATTCTTTTGCAGTGGGGATCCAGAATACACCTGTAAGGGGCATTGCATAGGAATGCCTGAGGCTGGCAGGGCTGGATTATCAGTCCCTGGAAGGTAGGATCAAAGCAAGCCTTACAGCCATTCTCAGGTGCTTTTGTTAGATGTATTTCATGGCTTTAGTATTTACGCGAGTAACACGTACACTTTGAACTTCAAGATTAGGCTTGAGTGCTCCCTGGATATCTTATAAGAAAGGTAAGTTAAAATAGGTAGATGAGGCCAGATTTTAAGAAAAATTTACATTGGAGGTGGAGATTTATTTTTAAATCTTAAGTCTAATTTCTTTGATTTCATTTTTGTCAAGGGAATCCCTAAGGTTAGCCATTATTATCAATAAGACAAATGAGAGCTTTCTATAAAGATTATTGTTCTTTCACAGGTAGCCAGATTAAAGGATCTTCATCTGGCCAATGACAACTAGGAGCTAATAGTGACTCAAACAACTAAGCCTTAATGGCTTAGCCAAAGATGCAAGATGCCGCCAGAGAAGGCAAAGGTGATACAGCCCCTTGATCCAAAAGTTTACTCCCAAAACTAGTCTAAGAAAGGAAGGACCTTTAGGGGCGCCTGGGTGGCGCAGTCGGTTAAGCGTCCGACTTCAGCCAGGTCACGATCTCGCGGTCCGTGAGTTCGAGCCCCGCGTCAGGCTCTGGGCTGATGGCTCAGAGCCTGGAGCCTGTTTCCGATTCTGAGTCTCCCTCTCTCTCTGACCCTCTCCCGTTCATGCTCTGTCTCTCTCTGTCCCAAAAATAAATAAACGTTGAAAAAAAAACTTTATAAAAAAAAAAAAAAAGAAAGGAAGGACCTTTGCTGCACAAACAGTAAGGATGGTGTGTGGTAAAAATAATGTCTCTGGTCTCCCACAAAATTATGAGATGCCTCTAGTCACAGACCCACTAATGCGTGACACCAAGTAAGTGATACTGGTTTGGGACTTTTCAGCACTAACAAGCAACAAAGGTTGAGACAACAAAGGTTCCAATGGGCTGGAACCTCTCATGACAAACACCCCTGACAGCTGGCACAGTCAGAGAGAGACAGAGAGGGAGAGAGAGAGAGGAAGCAAGTTAGAGTTGGATCCCTAGTCTATTTGGTCATCAAGGTGAGCCTTGGTAGGTACATATCCAAATGGTGGAGAACAAAGACCAAAAAGAATGTTCTCACTGGTCACAAAGCCAAGCTCTTAGGATACAGAACAAGACAGCAGGGAAATATATGCACATCAACAAACTTGGCTAAGCCCTGGGTCTCTTGGAGCTACACTAATACCTAAGAGGGATCCGCTGTGGGGTTAGAGACCATGTGTTGGTTTAGACTGTACCTCATTGCATGGAAATTTTCTTGAGGTTGGCAGGTGACTGCGTGTCAATCTAATTTGTTCTTTGACCAATTTATCCTATCACAGGAGTCTTTTTGAGGTGGAAAGCACTGTAACAGCTTTTAAGTGCTTGACCTGTGCCCACCAGTTTTGTGACTTTGACTTCTGAGGTATCCCTTAGCAACAGTTTTACCTTATGTGCACATCAAACAAAAGACAATAAAACAAAGACCATCTCTGGGAGGAAATGGATCAGTATCCAAAAGAGTACTCTACCAAATTTAACGAAAGAGTTGCTAGGCCCAAGGAACTAGTTCTACAAATATTTTCTCTTGCTAATCTAAATCTAGAAAGAGAGAAAGAGGACTGTCACCACTCTTGCTCCATAGGACTCCACGGAGATTCTGGGAGTCTGACTTAAGAAATCTCAACTTCTGCTGGCTGCTTGTCAGGTGTCCCAAGGATCTCTCAGCTGTAGCAGAGTCTGCGGTCAGCAGTGTCCAGCAAGTGAAAGTATCCTCCCAAATCTGCCAAAAGTCAGGGAGAAAGACTTTCCCCTCTTCTTCAAAGTCCTTCTAGTTGGACTTAGAATCAAATCGACGTTAGACAGATTAACAAAAGAAGATCAAATTTAACAACGTATACACAGGGAATCCACACAGAAGTGAAATTCCAAAGACAGTGAGGCAACATGAAGCTTATATGAGCTAAGGAGAGGAGTAAGTTCCGAGGATATAAAGGGGAGGAAGGCCATTAGCAAGAAGGTGAAAGAAAATGTTTTGAAACAAGCAAACAAACACACAAAGATTGCCCTATTATGCAGATAAATCTCTTAGGTAAAGGGGAGTCTTTGTTAACAGCTCTCTTCCTGGTACAGGCTCTTCCTTCCAGTGTCAATTTAGGCAATTGAGGACCTGGAAGAGAGCTTTTCTTGCATTTGCTGAATTTTGATTAGTATTAACTCAAAATAATGTTCAGGCCAAAGTGGACTATCTTGGCGTAGCCTGCCCTTGGTCCCTACACTCTTTACAGAAAAAGGTGACGCCTGCTCTACAAAAGTATAAATTTAATTGTTATAAAATATGCACCAAGGGGTGCCTGGCTGGCTCAGTCAGAAGAGCATGAGACCCTTGATCTTGGGATTGTGAGTTAGAGCCTCATATTGGGTGTTGAGATTGCAAAAAATAAATAAATAAACTTAAAAAATATGCATCAAGGTAAAAATACTCATAGGACTTAAGTCAACTGCATTGTATAATCTCTTTCATTAACAGCAAGAAGGAACCCATTCAATGGATATTTTATTGATCGGTGAAGTCAGTTTTTTTTTAGCATTTCCTGCATGGAATATTGAAGTCTGTGGATATTATTTTTTAAAAAGTTCTGCAGTGAAATACTTTTTGAGACATGTTGCATACCCTCTTCCTGTCCTGGAAAGTCCTCATATTCATATTAAAGCCCTAAGTAGCCAGACTTCCTATTTTCATTGCGTATGGAAAATAAAACATGTATGTATGACTTGTGACTTTTTTTTCAAGCACATAGTAGTTCAAAAAGGAAAACAATTATAGCCTGTAACCTTACTGCACAGATACAAATAAAATTAAAAACAATTTAAAACAATAGTAAAAACTGCACATATATAAGAATAGAAAACTCAGCAGTATGGAAATTTATAGGACTAAAAATAAAAACCTCCTCAAAGTGCCTGGGTGGCTAAGTCAGTTAAGCATCTGACTCTTGATTTCAGCTTGGGTCATGATCTCACAGTTCCTGGGTTCGAGTCTCCCATTGGGCTCTGTGCTGATGGCCTGGAGCCTGCTTGGAATTCTCTCTCTCTCCCTATCTGCCCCTTCCCGAACTTGTGCTTCCTCTCTCTCTCTCTCAAAGTAAATAAATTGATTTTAAAAATTGTGTAAAAACATAAAAATAAATAAAAACCTCCTTCGTCCATTTTCTTTCATTCCACTTCTCAAAGATAATGACAGATTTTTTTTCCCCAAAATTTTCCAGTTTCTCAAAAGGAAGAAAAAAAGAAAATTCAGGTATGTCTATTTGTATATTCTTTTTGTTTTTGCTTTCCAGGAAAGAAATCACATGATATATAGTGTTTTGCATCTTGAATTTTACACTGAACATGTACTTTTTTTTTTTTAATTTTTTTTTTTCAACGTTTATTTATTTTTGGGACAGAGAGAGATAGAGCATGAACGGGGGAGGGGCAGAGAGAGAGAGGGAGACACAGAATCGGAAACAGGCTCCAGGCTCTGAGCCATCCGCCCAGAGCCTGACGCGGGGCTCGAACTCATGGACTGCGAGATCGTGACCTGGCTGAAGTCGGACGCTTAACCGACTGCGCCACCCAGGCGCCCCTGAACATGTACTTTAAAGAGTGTGAACGACTGGTATTCACTTTTCTTTTCTACGGTAGCCATTTTTCTTGGTAGGTATCCTGAAACTTATTTAACCAGTCCCCTGCAGATGAGATAGTTGCCTTTGTATTTGCTGTTTTGTTGTTGCTGTTAATTTATTTTTGCACTCACAAAAATGCTGAAATGAAATCTTTGTACCTATATTTTGATACAATTTCTATACCTATCTATCTATAAGTAAAATTCTGGCCATGGGATTTCTAGGTAAAAATTAAAAATATAATTAAAATGTCTTCTGTAAAAGTTAAATTGTTATATATACTCAACAATGAATGGAGTGTTCTTTCTCTATAGTCCCATTAGCCATAAAAGTCCGTTTATTTGAAAACTACTTTTAAATGTCTCATATTTAAAGGTAGATATTGAGGAAATATTGTACTCTGTTACAGTTGCTCTTCCGTTTATGAAATGAAGCACACAGATAATGAAGTGAAAAACTAAGACTAAGAAATAAGCATATGTTTATATTTTATTATTTGTAAAGCTATTATTTATCCTTTATAGGATATTTGTGAGGTCAAAATTTATAAAAATGTATCATGGGGTTTAAGAAACTGAACTGAGTTGCGTTAAAGAAAGACTGAAGCTGATTACCAAACCAAGTTATCATTGTGTGATTACTAAACTCATCAGAAGTAACTCCAAAGAATTCCCTTGCTAAAATTAGATGGAAAGGATATCAGAGAAAAGATACTGGTATCCTGTAGATGTTATTTTGATAGTTGCTTACATTTGTTTGCTGGATTCAAATGGCTAGGGATTTGAAACATATCCAAATGACCTCCATCTGCTTTCCTGTTTGTCCTTATTGTTAGGTAATAATCTTGCTGGGTATTTTAGATTTCTCTCAGGGATATCACGTTTACATTAAGCACGAGCTAACAATGTGATGTTACCGCAAAGAAAAGAATCAGGTGTCCAGTTAAGATTACAGTTGTTTTCACAAAGAACCTCTCTCTGGTTAGCTCTTCCGTAGTCTTAGGTTTGAGAGACTATTAGTCCCTTCCAAAGTTAAGGCTTTGGGGATTCAGGGCCAACTAAATGCATTTATATGTGTATGAGGCTGCATATAGTCACACAATAAGAATTTACATCAAAAGGAGACTGTTTTAAAAGCTCCTTGTAGCCTTTGAAAAGTTGGCTTCTTGTCTGATTCAGAAACTTGACATATCTCTTAAAGGAACCAGATACCTTCTTACTGTTCCTTCCCTTTCTGTGATTCTGTGATTCTGTGATTCTGTGATTTTTGTGGTATAAGTGGTTTGACTGGCAATAGCTGCTTTTATTTTCCTAAAGGAACTCCTGATATTTCACAGAGCCAGAGTTAGGGATTAGCTGAAAATGCTGGAAAATTCCGGATTCCCCACTGTCAAAAGAGTGATAGCAAAAGGCTTCTTTTTTTCAATTTCACTCGAAAAGGATGAGTGTTGGTTAGGGTGGTTTTCTAGGATTCAGGGAAAAGGCTATGTTCATTCCTAAACTTCTGCCCTGCTCTCCTTCCCCCAGCAGGTGTACTTTCTTTTCTCCTGCTCCTTATTTGAAGGATATTCACATTTACAAGCTCAGCTACATTGTCCTCCTGGAAGTGTTCCCTAAAAGGTCAGAATTCTTTACCAGATTCTCCTCTGAATTTCTTTGGAAGCGTCCTTTTCTTTTTAAATAACTTCATTTCAATCGATGAGATAGGCACAGCATATAGACAGCTGCCTGTTTTGTAGATGTCATAGTGAGGCTTCTCAGTTAAAAAAATTGGCCACGGGTATAAGATAGAGCTGAAACTAAAGCTGTATTTTTCACTTCAGTGTTCTTTTGCCTCAATGTGCTGCCTGTTTCATTATAAAAGGGTTTATTCTGCAATTGTTTATTGTGTGCAGACTATGTGCCTGATAATCTACTTGGTATTGAAGAAGGATATAAACAATGTAAAAATATCTTTATCTTCTAATGTACTTATAACCTAGTTGGATAGAAAGAGACATATAAAATAATTGAAGAATAATATAAACTAAAAGAATATTGCTGGGTGGGGGGAGACAATGTGCTTCAAAAAGGTCAAAGGTCAATTGTGAGGTAAGATCCAAAAGATGAGTAGGGTGCGAATTTTTAGAGTGAATGGCAAGGAGAAGAAATTTGAGATGAGAGGTGTTTTTTGAAGAATATCTTACCTAGAGTTGTGGGCAATGTTAGGCAATATGGTAAAACTGTTTGAGATAGGGATCTAGAACTGAATGCAGGGGACCTTTGTCCATTTGCTCCTTGATGCTTTTTCCTCCTTTCTGCTGCCCAAAATACTCTTTCCCATTTTCACCTATGGGGTTTGGATAGTATTATTAACCTCACCCAAATTCTTTAAGCTAAATTTGTACCACCTCAATGATTAGTACAGTGTTGGGCAAATTAGAGTCAGTGAGACGTGAAAAGATGTTTAGTGGTGTTATGCCCAGAATTCGTGATCCCCAAAGACCACTAGGGAGCCGAGTCCGATGCAAAAACAAAGAGCCTTTATTCGAGCTAGCTCGAGCTGAATCCCCTACCTGCACCGACGCAGCGGTGAGATACCAGGGAAAGAGAGCAAGTTTCAAAAGGACAAAGGTTTTATTGGGGCCTGGGGGCAGTTGGTGAGGTACTGGCTACGGCCTCAGCCGATTGGCTGGGGAAGGGTCCTGGGGAAGGGTCCGAGTCCTGTTAGGCAGGTGAGGGGGGGTTACTCAAGGGGAGGAGGTGTGGTCAAGGTGAAGGACACAGAACAAGATGGAGTCGGCCGGCGTAGTCCCGCCCTTTCAGTGGGACTCTGGGGAATGGGAAATACCTCTTTCTTTCATAGGAAATGAGGCTGAAAACTTTGATAATCATTTTCCTAACACAAAGGAAGAAACTGGATATTCCGGAGATAAGTAGGTCAAGTCTGAGGATCAAGACAGCACCTCAAAAGACAGACAGAAGCAAAGAAATATGTTAGAGTTGAGCTTGATCAAGCCTTGCTTGAAGATATCATTGCTCCTTTTTACAAAATAGTAGATCTCCTTTTTGCTTAAATCACTCTGAGTGCTCTCTTTCCACACACACACACACACACACACACACACACACACCTGAAAATCAAATGCGTGGCAGTTTTAATTAAAGTCATAAATGGGATCTGTTTATAAAGGATCCCCAAACTGAACTTTGTAGAATATCTACTTTTAGGAGGCCAAAGATATGTGTATGATGAGCAATTAAAGGAGTTAGGGTGGTGGGAGGAAAAAAAAAACATAGATCAATATAATAAAAGTGAAGAGGGGACAAAAATCCTACAAGAATTAGATATCAATGCCATGTCTGCAGTGTTTGAGCTCTGCATCACTCAGGATGAGAAGCTTCTGGAGGCTGCAGATGTGAGATCTACTGTCATCCCAGTCAAATGAGAGAACTCCCCTGACCATTGATTAGTGCCTGCTGTGTTCTAAGACTTTTCTCTGCATACTGTGGTTCATGGACCAGCACAGGTCATCTCAGACATATAGAGCCTTGGTTCCTGTTCTCTACCTTCAGATTCAGAATTTCCATCTTAATGAGTTGCCCAGGTGAATGAATGTGGAGCCTAAATTTGTTCTTTTTTAAAACCTATATCAGAGAGTGATAGAATCCCCCCAAACAATGATCTTTTACTACCTAATTGTCCCTGTAATGTTTTCTTCTCTCTTCTTTCTAAACCAGTCCATCTATCCAATACTGATTTTCCCATTTTGAAAACCATACCCCCCTCTACCTCTTTATTATAACTAACCCCCCTACTCTTTCCTCCAAATCAATCATTTATTCCTGTACGCTATGTTGAATTTAAATGGAATGGTAAATTTAACTTGTTCACGTATTCATTCATTCACGTATTCAGACATGCATGTATTCAGACATGCATGTATTCATTCATCCCTCTACGTCTGAGGAAGAATCAACATAGAGTACAGCTCAATAATGGTGAGTGAGAATGTCGATAACAGCCACGTGTGCTATGTCTTCCTTTGGTAACTACATTCTGAAGTCACCATCCTCTTTCTCTTTCTCTATCTCTCCTCTTCCATGTTCTCATTGAAGAATATAGAAATGAAGGGGGGACACAGAAGTATCAGTGGAGAAAGGAGAAAAGGAAAGAGAGAAGATAGAGTAATTGTCTATTAAGGCCATGTATTTATGGAATTGGTGCTGTTGCAGTCAACGAGATGAGATATCTGGAGGATAAACTACAGAATGACAGAATGCTACCTAGATTTTTTTCCAGAGACATTCTCTTCTCATGTATCCTGAGTTCTAAAGTGGCCACTTTGGATTCTGTCCTTTTGGTGATTTTCTCCCTCAGTCTGTGGGAAATTCAAGTATCACCCACACGTGATGAGCTTGAAATGATTCACACTTCTGTGGGGTGTTAGTTTGAAAGACCCGGGGAGTGTCATAGAGCACAGACTCCCAGACAACTGTGAGCATCCTATGATCACTTAGCAATTTCTTGAAAAAAAAAAATGAGAAAAAAAGTCAATATAATGAGTTGTTTAAAAAATTAGTCTTTCTTATATTTTGCTGTTGCAGTATCTTTTATTTTATAAAATAATATTTAGAAAAGGTAGTTGCTTTAAATGAATCGTCTTTGGCAAAATAAAAAGTTGGAAACTGTAAGTATGATTACCTACATAGAAATTTGAAAATTTTTATGGTGTCTGCAGGATGTAGGCAATCCTTTCCTTGGTTCCTTGTCTAGAAAACTGTTTTCTTCCTGTCAAGGCCCTGTGTAGCCTAAGAGCCTTCTTACAGCAAGGGTGTAAATCAATTCGCAAACATTGGAGACAATGACAAGACAGAGCCCAGGAGAAGGAAGGTATTTGTGAGGCGATCAACAGTAGGTATTTCAGATGACAAGAAAATCTCCCCAATTGTATATTTTGTAGATCTAAGTAGTAATTGTAAGACGTAAGGATAACTAAGTTATAAAAATACCATTTTTGGGATAGTATGTTATATAGTTGTAAAAAAAAAGCCTGTTTTTCAAAAGGCCACCAAGGTTATAACAGGATTAGCAAATATACACCTCTGGGACAAGGAAGAAAAAGTTTCTACAGTCTCTTCCCTACAACTTCCCAAGTATATGTGTGTGTATACACGCATGTGTATTTTAATTCCTTGGGAAGGATGAATTAAAAGTTAACATACATTTAAGATGACTCCGGAGGAAATTTAGGATGTTAGAACGCCTTGAAGTTATCATTATGGACATTTATTATTATGGCAGTTACCTTGCCTAGCTGTAAAACATCATCTTTACAACTCTGCATTTGGATAGGTGATTTGTTGCAACAGATTCCCAGAACATTAGACTTGGAAAGGACTTGGAGGACTTACAGTTACTGTCCTCATTTAAGAATAAGAAAATTGAAAAAAAAAATGAATAAGAAAGCTGACAGAAAATTTAAGAGATTTTCCTTGGTCACAGATCTAGAAAGTGGCAAACCTATGTCCTGAATTTAGGTCTTCTGATTGTAATATAATATTTTTTTAAGTTTATTTATTTATTTTCAGAGAGAGAGCATGTGAGAGGGGGAGAGGAGCAGAGGGAGAGCGAGAGAATTCCAAGCAGGCTTCGTGCTGCCAGTGCACAGCCCTATGTGGGGTTCCAACTCGTGACCCGTGATATCATGCCCTGAGCTGGAACCAAGAGTCAGACGCTCAACCTGCAGAGCCACCCAGGTGCCCCATAATTTTTTGATTATACTATACCAATTATAATATTTTTATCTTTTTAAATTTTTTAATGTTTCTTATTTATTTTTGAGATAGAGACAGAGAATGAGTGAGGGAGTGGCAGGGAGGAAGGGAGACACAGAATCCAAAGCAGGCTCCAGGCTCCAAGCTGTCAGCACAGAGACCGACGCGGGGCTCGAACTCACAAACCAAGAGATCATGACCTGAGTTGAAGTCGGACACTTAACCGACTGAGCCACCCAGGCACCCCTAGAATATTTTTAAAATAGGGTGATTGTTCTCTCCCTCTCTCTCTGCCCCCCCACTCGTGCTCTCTCTCAAAATAAACTTTAAAAGAATTTTTAAAAATAGTTTTAAAATGACAAAAGAACATTTCAGTCAAAATTATTAATAATGAATAAAAAATTATTAATGGCAAATGCCCTAGAAATTAAATTACCAGTGAATTAGGATTCTGCTAAATTTGTCAACTAAATTATCACATTAACATGTGGTCTTCCTTTAGGGATATAATAAAGAATTTACCATTCATTCATTCCATAAATATTTATTAAGGGTTTATTAATTGCCAGGAAGACAGATAAAAATTAAGGCTCTTGTAGAATAAAATAAATCCCAATCCAAACCAATACTTATTTTAAATATTATCTTCTTAAAAATTTTTTTAAATGTTTGTTTATATTTGAGAGAGAGAGAGAGAAAGAGAGAGAGAGAGAGCATGAGCAGGGTAGGGGCAGAGAGTGAGAGAGGCACAGAACCAGAAGCTAGCTCCAGGCTCCGCACTGTCAGCACAGAGCCCCATTCGGGGCTTGAACTCATGAACTGTGAGATCATGACCTGAGATGAAGTCAGAGGCTTAACCGACTGAGCCACCCAGGCACCCATTAAATATTATTTTCAAGTTAAGCTGTTAATTTGGTCTTCATTTGTTCAATAATTAATTCTCCTCATAAACATTTTCTGACAACACACCATTTCAGGTATCATTCTAGGTACTAGGTATACAACACAGAACAAAACAGACGTTTCCGGCTTTCCTACGGCTTCCAGTTCAGTTGGGAGGACAGAATAAAAATGTATTAATTGTGTTATGGAATTACATCGGTGATAAGAAGTGTGGTATGGAAGTGTAGGAGATTTTGTATGGCATGATCACAGGAGGCATCACTCAAAGAGTTCTATTTGAGCAAAAACTTGAAGGAGTTGAAGAGCAGTATAGAGATCTTTTGAGGCATAGAAAACAGTCAGTACAAGGTTCTGAGGTGGAAGTATATTTGGAATATTCAAGAACAGCCAATAAACCAGTGTGGCTACGTGATAGTGAGCAAGAAGGAGCAGACAGACATGAGAGCCAACAGGTCACAGAACAAAATTAGTAAAAATCACTGATAAAGAGAAAAATCTTAGAAGTTCTTCGCTTCTCTGGGGTATATTGGAGAAAAAATTACATAGGAAAAAATAAAAATAAAGATGCTGGCAGATTTCTCACAGGAAATAACACAATGAGAATATCAAATATTTCGGGAAGAAAAAAACACAGGAAATAGAAAAGGAGATGTTTCTCAACTCATTTAATGAGGCCAGCATTACCCTAATACCCAAACTAGACAAAATATATCACAGAAAAAAAAACCCTATAGACCAATATCTCTCACGAATATACATACAAAAATTCTTAAAAAAATTTTAACAAATTTAACTATATGTTAAAAAAATAACAAACACATCATGACCAAATACAATTCACCTCAAGAATGCAAGGTTTGTTTTAACACTCAAAAATCCATCAATATAACTTACCTTAGTAACAATTAAAAAGTGGATTAATATCTCAATAGATGTAGGAAAAAGAATTAGAAAAAACCCAATAACTATTCCTAATTCAAATACTCTTTAAACTAAGAGGGTACCATTAAAACCTACAACTAACATCATACATAATAGTGAGAAACCGAATACTTTCCCTCTAAGATCAGCATCAAGGATTTCTACTCTCAACGCTCCTATTCAACATCTAGTCAGTGTAATCAAAGAAATAAAAGGTGCTCAGATTGAAAAGAAAAAAAGTAAAGCTGTATTTGTGGACATGGCAGTCAATATAGAAAATTGTATGTAATTGGCAAAAGCAAACAAATAAATATTAATTTAACAAGTTTAGCAAGTTTGCAGGATACAAGATTAACATATAAGAATTAATTGCTTGCATAGCATCAAAGACTACCAGTAACACACTTGGAATTGAACACACTGGAAGAACATACACTGTACAAGGTATGAGTTTTAGGCGATTTGGGAAGGATCCAAGTAAGCAGGGATTCTAAATAAGGTGCTGCAAGAAAGTGGGGACAATACAATTGTGCATCTTGATTAACCTTACCTAAAAGGAGGGCGGAACAGAGCTAGGGTAAAGTCATACTTGGTAAAGAAGAAGCAGATAAAGTATATTACTGTAGAGTACCATACTATAAAGAAGTAATATACTCAATATAGTCATATTGGCCCAGGGAGGAAGCGATTGGACATTCTGTTGTTTGCCCACTGAGCTTGTTTTCTTCTCTGCTTAGACAAAATTTTCAAGCGGTCTTGATTTGTCACACAGCTTCTTGGTTGCAGAGTGACCTTGTTGTTCTGGGAGATTCTTTATGTCCAACAAGATAACAACATGGGCACAGGATAGCTTCTAAAAGCGCCGTGGCCTGTTTGTGTCAGGTTGGCTCTCAGATGTCAGGGATTCCCTTTTCCTTTCTAACATATCTCTTCTAAGAAGGTCAAGTTTCTGAGAGATGAAGCAAGAGTGGAAGAAGGAGCTGAGAAAATCCGTCAGGCTCTCACAGGCTCCTGCCCCTGAAATTTTAGCTGCCTTGTATGTTGAACATCTTTATAAAATTCCTGCTATTACTTAAACAATCTTGAAAGCCACTCTGTGCGTGCGTGTGCGCTTTATTAATATATCATGAACTGAGGCAGAGATATGCAATGTGTGGGTTGAACTGCTTTTGGATATGATCTTGCAAAGAGTAGATGAATTCAGGAGCACTTGGGGGCTCAGTTAAGCTCCGACTTCGGCTCAGGTCATAATCTCATGGTTTGTCAGTTTGAGCCCCATGTTGGGTTCTGTGCTGGCAGCGCAGAGCCTGGAGCTGCTTTGGATTCTGTCTCCTCTCTCTCTGCCCCTCCCCCACTCATGCTCGCTCTCTCTCTCTCTCTCTCTGTCTCTCTCTCTCTCTTTCTGAATCTCTCTCTCTCTGAAAAATAAACATTAAGAGAAAAAGAATAGATGAATCCAGAAATTAGATCAGCAGAAACTCAGCCCTATCAGTATTCTTTCCACTACATTGTGCTATATATTTTTTTTAATTAGTAGGAATTTGTTTAGTAAATCCCAGATAATACCACTTCAATGTGCCATATCACCTCATAGGTTTCCCAGATTAATGAGCCAGATCATGAGCCAGCATGGAACACATCTGACATAAATTATGTCAGAAAAGTATGTCTTACTTTCATTAAGATGTAGAAACTAAATAAGTGGAAGAAAAGAATGGAATTCATACCTCCGTTTTAAATTTAATTTTTATTAATAAAGCCTTCCTTGAATATTCCTCTGGAAATCCTACTTTCATTTGTTTGTCTACATCTCATCTCTACAAATGGTATTTTCCAGTGTAAGAATTGACACAACTCTCATTCCTTCTTATACTAAGTCAGTGGTTCACATGAATGAGGACTCAATGAATAGTTGCCTGTTGCTAACATTTGGAGTCACAACATAGATCTCTGTCATACCTCATTTTGCTGTAGAATTCGAATATATTTAATGTTAGTTTTAAATGCCTAAAAGAATATTCATCCTGGGCAGTGGCCTTCAGTTTTTGATGTGTAAGAATATCTCACTTATTTTAGTAAAGAAAAGTTTCAATGAAGATATTCATTTCAGTACAACTTTAAGTAAAATTGGGAACAGTGAGGACCTTAACAAAAAGTGAATGATTAAGTAAATCACCATATACTCAAAGCATCCATGAAAAATGAAGATGCTAATGATTACGTGAAAAAAAAATCTTAAATAGGTAGTGATAAGTATAAAGACCAAAATATTAATATGCAAGTCATTCTGATTACAACTCTGGTAAGCTGAACATAGCATATAGAAACTGGTGAAAACTGGTTAAACTCCTGAATGGGAATATAGTTTGTATTTGTGTGGCGGGGCAATATATCTTCATTTTACTTAATGTTTTAAAAATAATCAATTTGGTAAGGTTGTTACATTATTTTACAATAAAAATTATAAGGATAGTTATAACTTAACTCAGTTTAAAATTTTATCATATGATAGTGTTTAAATAAAATTTAAATAATATGGAAATTTAAATCTTTCTTAAAACTTCTGTTTAAAATATCGACCCACGTTCCAAGAGCACAAAAATATAAAATTATATACAGATTTATTAAGAAAAGTAGAACCTGAAATTCCTATCAGAAAGAAAAAAACACTGATGATTTTTGCTTTACAGGGAAGCAGTGAGTTTTATAAACTGAATTTAAATTTTAATTCCAATTTGTAACAATTGTGTAACTTCACAGATAGCCAGCAGGTGTCAGACTCACACTACCTTATACGATACAAAAATTCACGTTGGGCAAAGAGTTGGAGTTTTGTGACTTTTTCGAGATACTCAATAAAGTAAATTGAATATAAGGTGGGGGGAAATACATAATTCTATTTTACAAGTTGGGAGAAGAACCTGATATTAATGCACTGATTGGGAAATGGCAAGATCTGGAAAGTTATTTGGCATTATTTATTCATAGTTGAAATTTAAAAATTCATATTGCTTGAATTAAAAAATGAGGGAAGCATTTATGCATGTATATGAAAATGATTTCATAATATTATTAACTGAGAACCAGCAGTATCCAGTTATCATTACATTTGTGTGTGTGTGTGTGTGTGTGTGTGTGTGTATCTGTAACAGGTATATTGATATATTAAAGGGTCATAATTTTAAAAAGTGTATATACCGACTTTTGACTCATGTCATGATCTCATGGTTCATATTTTCGAGCCCCGCATCGGTCTCTGTCCTGACAACGAGATCCTGGATCCTGCTTCAGATTCTGTGTCTCCCTTTCTCTCTCTGCCTCTCCCCTGCTCATGTTCTCTCTCTCTCTCTCTCTCAAACATAAATGAAAAAAAACATTAAAAATGTTTTAAAAATAAAAAAAATGTATATACATTAAAGGGCATCGCATTATTAACAGTGATCATTTATGGATGGTGATACTGTGCTTAAATGTTTTCTTTTTAAATTTTTTTTAATGTTTTTATTTGTTTTTTGAGAGAGAGAGAGAGACAGAGCATGAGCAGGGGAAGGGCAGAGAGAGAGGGAGACATAGAATCTGAAGCAGACTCCAGGCTCTGAGCTGTCAGCACAGAGCTCGATGTGGGGCTTGAACCCATGAACCGTGAGATCATGACCTGAGCCGAAGTTGGCTGCCTAACTGACTAAGCCACACAGGCACCCCTTTAATACAATACTTTTAACATTAAAAGGAAGGTAGTTTTGTAGTTTCCCTCACCCTGCTGTCTGCAATGTTTTGTTTAGCCTTTGTTTGACCTTTGAATATAATGGCTCCATTTCTGCTTTTGTTATGTCACTTGCTTATTTCTTGTTTTATTTATCAAACACCTAAAAAGCACAAATATTAACGTATTAATCCCATAACAACCTTATAAGGTAGGTGCTATCGTTAGTACATTAGAAAGCTGAGACACAAAGCAGATAAGTGACTTGCTGAGCTCATCATTTAAAATCAAGTAGCCAGATTCCATGTTCTAAACTCCTCTGGTAAACCTAGAAATGCCATATGGATGGATGATAACATTTTTAAAGTGACAAGTATTTTGAAAATTAGCTAAATACAAGTCTCAGTCAGCAAAAGTTAGATGATGTATAGAAATACAACTTTATGTTGTTTCTGCCTTTAGCACTACTTTAGATCTAGTGGGTTTTTCTGCTGTTTGTATGTCGTTCTTGTGGAAGGAACTGCTCGGCTGCCTCCAGGGCTCACCAGCTGAGGGAGCTCTCTCCAAGGACTTAATTTACAGCCCTGTCTGTCCATGCATGATAGAGATCTATTCTTACCCTGGAATATTGCTGTTTCTGGGCTATTATACTTCTGAAGCAGCATACATACTTGCCTATTCTCAGATCCCACCAATTTATGTGTGGTGTTCATTCTTTTTCAGGCCTCTCTCGGCTGTTCGGCGTCTGTCCCCTCTTTCTCAGATCCTCTAATCACTCTCAACTAGCATCTCCCTTTCTTTCTTTCTGTCTGTCTGTCTGTTTTTCTTCTCCTTCTTCTCCTTCTCCTTCTCCTTCTTCTTCTTCTTCCTTTTCTCCTCCTCTTCTTCTTCTTCTTCTTCTTCTTTTTTTAAATTTTAATGTTTATTTTTGAGAGAGAGAAACACACAGAGTGTGAGAAGGGGAGGGGCAGAGAGAGAGGGAGACACAGAATCCGAAGCAGGCTCCAGGTTCTGAGCTGTCAGCACAGAGCCTGATGTGGGGTTCAAACTCAGGAACTATGAGACCATGACCTGAGCTGAAGTCAGATGCTTAAACGACTGAGCCACCCAGGTACCCCTAACATTTCCCTTTCTTGAGGAAATGAGCATTAGAAAAACCCAGGGAGCTTGAACATGGCAAGAGGCAAATGAGAGTATGGGAGAGAAAATACCAGTAAAACATATTAATATTTCACAAATATTTTCCAACACATCATGAACTATTAAAAGGAGAGAAGCAAATTTTGAAAGTCAAAGGTGTACCTATTACATCATGCAATTTTTACAGATTTCATATTACATTATGATCTCAGAGCTTCCCCCAATTTCTGAAATGCGTGGGAATAATTTTATTTGGTATGGGTGAATAGTAGCCACATAAAGAGTATCATTTTTGAGTTTCCCTTCTCTTTAAAAAATATTTTTTTAACATTTTATTTATTATTGACAGAGACAGACAGAGCATGAGCATGGGAGGGGCCAAGAGATGGGGAGACACAGAATCTGAAGCAGACTCCAGGCTCTGAGCTGTCAGCACAGAGCCCGATGTGGGGTTTGAACTCACGAACCGAGAGATCATGACCTGAGCCAAAGTCGGACCCTTAACCGACTGAGCCACCCAGGCATCCCTCCCTTCTCTTTTTTAAAAAGCTTCATAGAAAAGAGAGAGACAGGGAGACAGAACCAGTGACAGAGATTGAGAGAAAAAGAGATTCATAATTACTCTAGGGCAAATTAATCTTTTTCTTGCTGCTATTTCCCAGCTCTCCACTGTTTGGAGCCCTTGTTTCATACTTCAGCGGGTCTCTTTACTGAGTTTTGTTTAGTTTTTGTATGCTTCTTACAATCTTTTATTTACCTCTTCTTAGCAGTGTCTCATATACGCTATTTCTAGCTTCCAATAGCATGTGCCTTTTCTGCAGAATTACCATTTGGTATACTGCTGCTGGTCTGATTAAAAGGATGAACTCCGTCAGCTAGTGTGGACGGCTTTGCTTACTGATACTAAGTTGCACAGGGCACTCACTACTGAAACTATTTTCGAAGTGAAATATTATGCATTCTGTAGTAGTTTTCAACTATCTGTTGAATTGCATTACTGTACTTTGGCTGGAAATCAAGATATGCATGTATAGTTGAGGTTTTGTTGTTGGTTTTGTTCATTTCTTTGCTTGCTTTTTGATGTGAGCTGACCAGAGATGGACGGTGCACTCTAGAATGAAAGGTAAAGGCATTGTATGTTACTATAGATGTGCCAGACTATTGTGTCCTCTCATTTCTTGCTAGGGTAGACTTTCATATCTGTTCAGATGAGGATACATGCTTATGTATAACACAGCATTCCAGAATAGATTTCCCAAAATTTATGTAGGAAGAGTGTTCACTTGGGAATTAACAAGATAGATTATTTATGGGTAAGAGTATTATCTATTCTTTGTACCTTCCAGAAATGTTTGTCCAATAGAGGATAATTTGCATATTCCCTAAAATAAAACTTCTGACAGAAGTTACAATTGCTGCCATCAATGACTGAAGAGCTTTTAGAATATTTTACCTTCTAAATAAAGTTCTGAATAGAGCTACCCCTTTATCAAAAGTGCTTTTTAAAAGTCCCTTAATTGCGAAATCACATAGAAAAGCTTCTAATTGAATATCTTTAGTTCTGAGTACTAAAAACTACTAAGCTATTCAAGCAGGCATCAGCTGTCAAGACATAGGGTTTTTAGTCTCCTGTGAACACATGTAATCAGTGCAACCTTTATGGAAAGAATTCCATTAAATGTTAAAAGTACATTTGAGTGCATTTTCCATTTTCTAGCAAAATGGCTGTTTTTTTTTTTGTAAGATTTGTTGGTTTTTATAAGGATTAAATGTTTTTTTTTTTAATTTTTAATCATGGACATGAACTAATTTGAGAATAACACAAAAGTTTTCTGAATGAGTTAACCATTATTTCAAATATTTAAAATTTACCTAAAATTATGATACTAATAATGCTTTATAAATTTTTTTGTTACATTTTGTCCAAGTGCTTCTGATGACAAATATTTCTACATGAAAAGAAAGTCTTAATAATAGTCACTAGTAAAGAGAAAAAAAGAAAGAAAATAAAAATTTATGTATTAGGAGTTGAAAGTTAGCTAGTAATAGAAGAAGGAAAAAAAAAAAAAAGAGAAAGGAAATATTCATTTCATGAAGGATGACCCAACTTTTTGAGACATGTTTTAAGCTTCTTATGAAATCAGACAGAGCAAATGGACCTTTGGGTATCTAAGCCCATATAAAAGGCAGTTTAAGCGAAGAATTATCTGTGGTTGAATACACATGTATATGTGTGTGACAACAGGCCAAGCCTATTGTGTTGTTAGCCAGGGAGGGCAGATTCAATGAAGATTTTGATACAGCCCATAGAAAATTTCTCCTTTCTTTTGAAAATCTATGGCTGAATTCTCCTTCTTCTTCCTCTTCTTCTCCCTCCTCCTCCTCCTCCTTCTTTTTTTTAAGTAGGCTTCTCTCCCAGCACAGAGCCCAACATGGGGCTTGAGATCTAGACCAGAGCTGAGATCATGAGTCCAATGCTTAACCAAGTGAGCCCCGGTGCCTCCTATAGCTGGATTCTTAAAACCTCCTATGAAGATAGATGACAGTCTTTATTAGCTGTTTTTCTACACACAATATTGTTTTTTCTTTTTCTTTCTTCCTACCTCCCCCCGCCTGCCCCACCCACTGAGAGGTAGGATTATGGAATATCATTGTTAGAAATAATATTAATTTTTTTTGAGAAAAAACTTACCAAAAAATCAATAGTTCCCAAACATGCAAAATGTCTGTTCTTTCTCCAGGAAGGCCATCTTATTGATTCCCCTTAATTTCCACTTCCACAAGCTTTTCTTCAATTGCTGAATAAATATAAAATATTTTTGTACAACTCCTCGTCATCAGAGGATATCTAAATGGTCTTGATCTCCATAAAATAAAATAATGATTTGTGTCACTGTAAGTGTCCCTCCCCCCCTTTTTTATGTAACCACTCAGGTGCCCCTTCTTTTTTAAAGTGTTCCTTAAAACATTTAAATAATTCTATATTTTAAAAATCCCTACTGAATTCACAGTATGATCAACCAAACAACTGATAGAAATCTCTTTTCTATAGCATCCAAAGAGAGCTCTTCACTGGACAGATGATAACTCAGCTTTGAAACTTGAAAATAAATAGTTTGGCATTGCTGTGTGAATTAAAAGATCTGTTTTTCATTAGCATGTCATTTTTTAAAGTTTATTAGAATTGTCAGCGCAGAGCCCAATGTAGGGCTCAAACCCACAAACCATAAGATTATGACCTGGGGCAAAACCAGGAGTCAGATGCTTAACTGACTGAGCCACCCAGGTGCTCCTAGCATGTATTTAGAATGGTCTGATCCTGCCCTTCTCTCTTCTTTAACTCTACTCAAGAGACCATTTCTGCAATGTTACAGAGACTTCTGTCACATAAACAAGTCATCTTAACCAACTAATGAGGTGCTTTTCTCCAAGGTCTGTGAATCTGGAATCCAATTTTGCCTTTTGTTCTCTGTATTCTCTAACTTCCTGCAGTAGAACCATCATGCTTCATGCTATTACCCTCTATTGCTGTGGACTGGATGTTGGCTTATAAAAGCAGTATCTGCTGAGATGAGTAAGCTCTCATTTATATACAAAAATGATTCCTCCATAGGTTAGTGTCCAAAAATGATGATATATTTTTACTTGTTTCTCTATGCTTTCTTCCTTTGATTTTTCTCACATTTACGGTTTGGCCAGATGGAATTGGGGGCACAGTCACTGGAACACGCTCTTTGATTGCTAACGCTAGCCCTGACTAAGCACTGATTTGTTCTTAGAATGTGGCCCGGGCCTAGCCAGTACTAAGCACTTAATAAATGGTTGAATGAATGACTACGTAGAATTTATGGAGGAAGAACAAAAGAAACTAATTGGTCCACGAGGGAATTGAACTTATAATCTTAGCTTCATCAGTAGAAGTGTTTATGTCCAAACGTAATTGTATGGATTCCACATATTTATTTCATAAAGAAGCTTTGAGCAATAGTTTGGCTGGAATCCTCCCCAAATACCATCTTTCTTTCTTTCTTTCTTTTCTCTCTTTTTACCATTTAGTAAATCAAAGTGTGGAAACACTTTAAAATAAAAATTGAGCTCAGACAAGAAAACTAACCATGCTTGTCAGGTTGCTGAATCAAGTCTGTGCATGAAATCTGACAGAACAAGTGCTCTCTGGGGCCCTAAGGTTGCTCAAGTACATGAATTGCAGCTTAAGCATACAGGCTTCTGGGGAGAAAGCCAGCTACAGACAGTGTCACACTATGCAGGGACATCCCTTGTCATTGGCGGGTGGGAGGGGGGTCGGGTGGGGGGGGGGTCAGAGTGTGCTCAATTGCTGAAAACCTCTGTTTATTTGCTCTTAATTTTAAGCCACAAAGTATTAGAGACTACTCGTCTATACTGTCTTATCTTTACCTTATTCAAAGTCCCCTTTTTTTGTGTGTATATATATTTTTTCTTTTTTGATGTTTATTTATTTTGGGGAGGGTGGGAGGGAGGGACAGAGAGAGTGGGAGACACAGAATCCAAAGCAGGCTCCAGGCTCTGAGCTGTCAACAGAGCCGGATGCAGGGCTCCAACTTATGAACAGTGAGGTCATGACCTGAGCCCAAGTCAGACACTTAACTGACTGAGCCACCCAGGCACCCCAATGTTTATTTATTTTGAGAGAGAGAGAGAGAGAGAGAGAAAGAGAGAGAGAGCACATGCATGTGCATGTGAGTGGGGGAAGGGCAGAGACAGGGAAAGAGAGAGAGAGAACCCCAAGCAGGCTCCACAGCACAGAGCCTGATGTGGGGCTTGAACCCAAAGGACTGTGAGATCATGACCTGAGCCAAAATCAAGAGTCAGTTGCTTAATCGACTGAGCTACCTAGGCACCCCCAAAGTCCCTTCTTTCACAACAGCACCAACAGTGAAAAAATCCTGTGTCACATATAAAAGGTTCCTAGCACCTGAATTTATCACATTGTTTAGAAAAAAACATTCTAAATATAGGATTGCTGTTCTTACTACAGATAAATCTCAACTTTCTTAATAACTCCTCCTTTCCAGGAAAGAAATGATGCTGAGAAAATGTGACATTGGACAACAACGTCTTATTCATTATTTATGGCACCAAGAAAGAATAAATTACCACATGCATTTAAAATTTTTTAAGTCAGTGTGAAGGTTTCTTCCAGTTCTAATGTCTTGTGATTCTAAGAATAGGGGATATATTTTAATGGTTGAAATCATAAGAGTCATCAATGTTTACTGAGCATTTTCTACGTACTCAACACTGTTAAGTAATTGCCTTGTCACATTTCATTCTCAGAAAATGTTTACAAGAAAGGCAATGCTATTACAGCCCATGACAAGGTGGGGAAATGAGGATTAATGAGGTTGAGACGGGCCTAAGTTTCCAGAGGAAAAAAAGTAGAACTGACTTTTGAATGCAGGCAGTTTGATTAAAGGGCCCAAGTTTTAGGCACTCGATACTAGAACCAAAACATTGCAAGCTTTTGTTTGCTTCTCTAAGATTTTACCTAAAATGGTTTTATTCACCAAGTATATAGAGTCAATAGAAATTCTGAAGGTAGTATTTATGAGCTAAGAGGGAAGATTAAAGCTTTTTAAAAAAATTCTTTTTAAGTTTATTCATTTTTGAGAGAGAGAGAGAGAGAGAGAGAGAGAGAATGTAAGCAGGAGAGGGGCAGAGAGAGAGAGAGAGGGAGACACGGAATCTGAAGGAGGTTCCAGGCTCTGAGCTGTCAGCACAGAGCCTGATGCGGGGCTCGAACTCACAAACCTGTGAGATCATGACCCGAGCTGAAGTTGGACGCTTAACTGACTGAGCCACCCAGGCGTCCCGAAGATTATAACTTCTTTATAGACTCCAGTCTCCCTGTCAAATCTCCCATAAATGAACAAAAAATGTAAAGAAAAGAAAAGAAACTGACAATAAATTTACCATCACCACATAGGGTAAATAGCATCATTTAATTCTAAAACCAGAGCAAACATACAAACAAAAACCAATGTCTCAGTAAAGAATGAGACATACATTTCTGACCAGAATAGAAAAGCATAGCCTGGGGGCGCCTGGGTGGCTCAGTCGGTTAAGCGCCCGACTTCGGCACAGGTCACGATCTCGCGGTCCGTGAGTTCGAGCCCTGCGTCGGGCTCTGGGCTGATGGCTCAGAGCCTGGAGCCTGCTTCCGATTCTGTGTCTCCCTCTCTCTCTGCCCCTCCCCCGTTCATGCTCTGTCTCTCTCTGTCCCAAAAATAAATAAACTTAAAAAAAAAAAAAAAAAAGAAAAGCATAGCCTGGTATTGTTCCTTATAGTAACCACAAACCCCAAACGCCTCTTAGTGAGTGGAGAATTTTTACTAATAACCCCAAACCTGGAGAAAAATAGAATGTTGATACACTTTCCCCCTAACTTCTAAGGAAGCACAGTGGAGATCCTTTCTGGTAAAAATGAAGTGAAAGAAAATAATAGGCCTTGGGAATTAAAGTCCTAGCACTACGTTCTGAACTGGGGAAATGATTCAAAGTTCAAAGGTATTTCTCCTATAGGAATGGCCTGCCCCAGTCTCTAATCCCACTCCAAACTCAATGCAATATGGGCTGCTAGATAAAACGTTTATAATGAGGGGTGCCTGGGTGGCTCAGTTGCCTGTTTCCAACTTCAGCTCTGGTAATGATCTTGCAGTCTGTGTTCAAGGCCGGCATCAGACCCTTTGCTGACAGCTCAGAGCTCAGAGCCTGGAACCTGCTTCAGGTTCTGTGTCTCCCTCTCTCTCTCTCTCTACTCTCCCCGACCCAAGCTCTCTTTCTCTCTCTCCCTCCAAAAATAAATAAACAGTAAAACATTTTAAAAAATCATATAACAAACAATTACTTATTGTTTCTCCAGAACTCAAATTTAACTGAGTGTCATGTTTTTATTTGCTATAGGATGTGTAGGTAAATTTGGATTTCAGATAAACAATGAATATTATTTTAGAATAAGTATATAGAAAATGTTGCAAGGGACATACTTATACTAATAAAAATATTGCTGATCTTAATCTGTTTTTCTTCATTTCAACATTGATCAGATTCTTTAGGAAATAATATTTCTTGTAGTGAATATATATTCAAAGTTTTAGTTTTATTTTTTCCTTATTAAATTAAGTACAGGGGCTCCTGGATGGCTCAGTTGGTTAAGTGTCCGACTTCAGCTCAGGTCATGATCTCATGGCTCGTGAGTTTGAGCCCCACATCGGGCTCTGTGTTGACAGCTCAGAGCCTGGAGCCTGCTTCATATTCTTTCTCTCTTTCTCTTGGCCCCTTCCCTGCTTATGCTCTCTCTCTCTCTCTCTCTCTCTCTCAAATAGAAATAAACATTAAAAACATTTAAATTAAGTACAAATAAATGAAATGCTTTAAATTAAAAAAAAAAAACCTCTTTATTCTGATTTTGTTTTAATAAAAATACTCCTAACATCTATCTACTATCTTCTTAGTGATTTATGTACTGGTCTACCTTGTACATTTCCACTTTCCTATCTGTGTATTCCAAAAGATTAGGATGATATTACCTAATAGCAATGATGATAATTTTTCAGTGGTTGTTTCAGGGTAAGTTTAAGGTTTTTTTTGTACTTTCTGTACTGTTTGATTCTGTATGAGTATATATAATGTTCATAGAAACAAGAGAGCAAATAAAAGAGATAACTGTGATTCAAAAGAATAAGATGTTAAGAGTGGAAAATCTGGGTCATGAGTAATTATTTTCTTACGTATTGTTCTATTTTCTTTTTTCTTTTTTAAAAATTTTAATGTTTATTTATTTTTGAGAGAGAGAGAGAGAGAGGCAGATAGAGGAAGACACAGAATTTGAAGCAGAATCCAGACACTGAGCTGTCAGTACAGATCCCGATGTGGGGCTTGAACTCATGAACCATGAGATCAAGACCTGAGCTGAAGTCAGAAACTTAATCAACTGAGCCACCCAGGTGCCCTGAGTCTATTTTCTTTTCTTTTCTTTTTTTCCTTTAATTTATTTTTTTAATTTACATCCAAGTTAGTTAGTTACCATATAGTACAACAATGATTTCAGTAGATTCCTTAATGCCCTTTACCCATTTATCCCATCCCCCCTCCCACAATCCCACCAGTAACCCTCTGTTTGTTCTCTGTATTTAAGAATCTCGTATGTTTTTGTCCTCCTCCTTGTTTTTATATTATTTTTGCTTCTCTTCCCTTATGTTCATCTGTTTTTTTATCTTAAAGTCCTTATATGAGTGAAGTCATATGATATTTGTCTTTCTCTAATTTTGCTTAGCATAATACCCTCTAGTTCCATCCACATAGTTGCAAATGGCAAGATTTCATTCTTTTTGATCGCCGAGTGATACTCCATTGTATATATATACCACATCTTCTTTATCCATTCATCCATCGATGGACATTTGGGCTCTTTCCATACTTTGGCTATTGTTGATAGTGCTGATAGTGCTGCTATAAACTTGGGGGTGCATGTGTCCCTTCGAAACAGCACACCTGTATCCCGTGGATAAATGCCTAGTAGTGCAATTGCTGGGTCGTAGGGTAGTTCTATATTTAATTTTTTGAGGAACCTCCGTACTGTTTTCCAGAGTGGCTGCACCAGCTTGCATTCCCACCAGCAGTGCAAAAGAGATCCTCTTTCTCTGCATCCTCGGCAACATCTGTTGTTGCCTGAGTTGTTAATGTTAGCCATTCTGACAGGTGTGAGGTGGTATCTCATTATGGTTTTGATTTGTATTTCCATGATGAGTGATGTTGAGCATTTTTTCATGTGTCGGTTGGCCATCTGGATGTCTTCTTTGGAGAGGTGTCTATTCATGTCTTTTGCCAATTTTTCACTGGATTATTTGTGTTTTGGGTGTTGAGTTTGATAAGCTCTTTATAGATTTTGGATACTAACCCTTTATCTGATATGTCGTTTGCAAATATCTTCTCCTATTCCATCAGTTGCCTTTTAGTTTTGCTGATTGTTTCGCTCACTGTGCAGAAGCTTTTTATTTTGATGAGGTCCTAATAGTTCATTTTTGCTTTTGTTTTCCTTGCCTCTGGAGACGTGATGAGTAAGAAGCTCCTGTGGCCGAGATCAAAGACGTTTTGGCCTCCTTTTTCCTCCAGGATTTTTATGGCTTCCTGCCTTATATGTAGGTCTTTCATCCATTTTGAGTTTATTTTTTGTGTATGGTTTAAGAAAGTCATCCAGGTTCACTTTTGAGCATGTCGTTGTCCAGTTTTCCCAGCAGCACTTGCTAAAGAGACTGTCTTTATTCCATTGGATATTCTTTCCTGCTTTGTCAAAGATTAGTTGGCCATACATTTGTGGGTCCATTTCTGGGTTCTCTATTCTGTTCCATTGATCTGAGTGTCTGTTCTTGTGCCAGTACCACACTATCTTGATGATTACAGCTTTGTAATATAGCTTGAAGTCCAGGATTGTGATGCCTCCTGCTTTGGTTTTCTTTTTCAAGATTTCTTTGGCTATTCGGGGTCTTTTCTGGTTCCATACAAATTTTAGGATTGTTTGTTCTAGCTCTGTGAAGAATGCTGGTGTAATTTTGATAGGAATTGCATTGAATATGTAGATCGCTTTGGGTAGTATTGACATTTTAACAATATTTGTTCTTCCTATCCAGGAGCATGGAATCTTTTTCCCATTTTTGTGTGTGTGTCTTCTTCCATTTCTTTCATAAGCTTTCTGAAGTTTTCAGTGTATAGATTTTTCATCTTTTTGGTCAGATTTATTCCTAGGTATTTTATGGTTTTGGTGCGATTGTAAATGGGATTGATTCTTTGATTTCTCTTTCTGTTGCTTCATTATTGGCATATAGGAATGCAACCAATTTCTGTGCATTGATTTTATATCCTGCCACTTTGCTGAACTCATGGATTGGTTCTAACAGTTTTTTGGTAGAACATTTTGGGTTTTCCATATAAAGTATCATGTCATCTGTGAAGAGTGAAAGTTTGACCTCCTCCTGGCCGATTTGGATGCCTTTTATTTCTTTGTGTTGTCTGATTGCTGAGGCTAAGACTTTCAATACTATGTTGAATAACAGTGGTGAGAATGGACATCCCTGTCATGTTCCTGACCTAAGGGGGAAAGCTCTCAGTTTTTCCCCATTGAGGTAGATATTAGCATTGGGTCTTTCATATATGGCTTTTATGATCTTGAGGTATGATCCTTCTATCCCTACTTTCTTGAGGGTTTTTATCACGAAAGGATGCTGTATTTTGTCAAATGCTTTCTCTGCATCTGTTGAGAGGACCATGTGGTTCTTGTCCTTTTATTGAAGTGATGTATTACATTGTCTGTTTTGCAGATATTGAGCCGCCCTGCATTCCAGGTATAAATCCCACTTGGTCATGGGAATAATTTTTTTTAATGTATTGTTGGATCCAGTTGGTTAATATCTTGTTGAGGATCTGAGTCTATTTTCTTAAAAAAAATTAAAGAAATTCTAAGCATATACATAATCTCTGTATCATTTAGAACTAAAAAGCTAGAAGAAATGGGAAGGCAGCTTATAAAATACTAGAAATTTCCCACCTGCAAGAAATGAATCCACCTGTAAGAAAAACAGTTATATATATATATATATATATATATATATATATATATATATATGTATATATACAGGGGAAAAACAGGCAAGAATAGGGAATAAAAAAAGACAAAGTAAGAAGATTAAAAAATCTTCTGTTGAGAGCTAATTTTAGACATTTTATAGAAAGCAGACTTGCATTATGAAATCACTTCATGGCACAATTCTCATTTACTACCTGGTATGTGGACTGGTTTTACACTAGGTGAAGACTGTTTAATTTCCATTGTCTTCTGTCATGGAATTTCCTTGCTGATTACAGAGAAGCAGAAAGAGTTAGGGCTTTCCCATCCCAGTTTTCCACTTTCCTTAACATCTGGTGACTGACTGTTTTACTTACTGTGAGAAACCACAGACTTGCGTCCAGGACTGATAGTGATAATTGATGACCCGATCTCTCCAGGCAACCCTTTCTCCACTGTCAGGATATGTTTCATAACTACCTTTCCCAGATCTTGAACTAAGCTCAAATATCTCATTCTGAGCTATTGGTTATGTTACCCAAGATACCATTAATCTAAAACGGCTAACTAGAGTATTAAGTAAATTTAGATAAACCAGGGGATTCTTTTCCTTAAACTTTATTTATTTTGAGAGAGAGAGAGAGAGTGCGCGCACATGCAAGTGTGAGTAGGGGGAGGGGCAGAGAGAGAGAAGAAGAGAGAGAATCCCAGGCAGGTTCCTCACTGTTGGCACCCAGCCCCAGGCAGGGGGTGGGGATGGTGAAGAGGGGAACCCTCACACCATGAGATCATGACCTGAGTGGAAATCAAGGGTGAGAAGGCTAACTGATTGAGCCACCCAGGTGCCATAATTGGGAGTTTTTTTTAATAGAAAAACTTTATAGGGGTGTTTTGCTGTTGCTGCTACAATTATGAAACCTGAAGAAATAATAATAATAATAATAAAGGTAATAATTACAATGGTGAATCAAGAAATTATAATTGTTTACATGTTTGTTTATTGTTTATGCAGATGTATAACTTAATGATAGTCTTTTTTAATATTTAAAGTTACCTAATTTACATGCATAAACAAACATTTACAGTAATCATAATTACAATAATTGCTATTTTGGCTGTAAAACTCAGCCCCTCCTCCATCCCACTCTAATAATGAATCTCATCACATTAGATGCTCACTTGCCCATTTGTGTCATAACAGGTTCCACCACCCTCCCACCCTTGCTCGCATCTGATTGATCAGGAGACTATGTCAGAGGTGTTTGGCCACAACTACCTCAAAGAGACAACCTCTCCGCCTGCCATCTCCAAGCAAGAAGATAAGTATGGACACAGCCAACAACAAATTGGTGGACTAGGCGTTTCAAGCAACTCTACCCAGACTCATCATTCTGGAGTCTGGCTCACACCATCTCTCAAGCAACCCTGAGTCCTCCGAAACTTCCCTGGAAACAATGGTCAAAGTTCCATCTGGATGTCGATGTTTCCCAGGAGCTGGGCAAGGACTGAAGGGCTGGATTCTGTCTCAACAGAGGTGCGAAGGGAAGAGGGCCAAATGAGCCCTGTTTGGGGAGGGAACTCCACATGTACCTACCAGGAGTCTATGACCTTCCAGGATGCCCAGGGCCCTGAGACCCAAGACTCAGGATACAGGGGCAGGCTCCTGAGGCAGTAGGTCTATGTCTGTCTGGCAAGGTCAAAGGTCGTAGCATCCCCAATTCACGGTTCCATTATCCTTGAGGCCAGCTGTTCCTCCCTGAAGCTGGGTCAGGTCTAGAACTTTCCCCAGGAGTCTCTTGCTCCAACTCCTCAAGCTTTTCCCCTGAAGGACAACCCCAGGGATTTGATCTCTTTCAGACCCATCCAACTAACCAGCACTCTGCACTTGGGGACCTGACCCCTTCACCTAAGCTCCTCTATAAGAAAGTGTTTTCCTTCAGGTGCCTGGGTGACTCAGACTGTGAAATGCTGGACTTCGGTCAGGTCATGGTCTCACAGCTCTCCAGGCCCACAACTGGCTCTCTGCTGACAGCTCAGAGCCTGGAGCCTGCTTTGGATTCTGTGTCCCTCCCCCCCACCCCCAACTCTCTGTCCCTCACCCCACTTGCAATCTCTCTCAAAAATAAACATAAAAAAAAAAAAAGAAAAAGAAAAAAAGGAAGCGTTTCCCTCGTTTGAATACCATGGGGGAAGCCTGCGGGCCAGGACCGGGAGCTGGTGGTGCGGATGTGTGTGGAGATGGAGGGTGGGGTTCCCCAGGAAGGTAAACAGGAACCCTGATATCTCGCAGGGTGCACTATGTGGCTTTAGGTGGGTGGGGGGAAGAAGCGCAGGTCCTGGTGGAAGGGCAGGGAGAGAAGGGGCTGAGATGCGCTCAGCATCAGGAGAGGCTCAGAAAAAGGCTGGATCAGGCGTGAGGCACGGCTTCTGCAGCCACTCTTCCAGGAAGAAGCCCGATATCCCGAGATCTTGGAGATCTACGGGTGCCGGCAGGGGAGTCAACACCGGGATGTCAGGTGCAGATGTTCTTCTCCCAGACTCCTTTGGCTTATCAAGAAAACTCCAATTCCTTCCCTTCCATCCCCGAGAGACAGTGCTGCCGGCGCTTGGCTCCAGGGGCCAGAGCAGGTGTGGGGAGAACCGGCTGTGGCCCAAAGGCTGTGCAAGGGCGCACCCGCCGAGCGCAGACTGAGGCGGTGAACTGCGCAGGCGTGGACCGTGGGCCGCAAAACTGTTGTTTCCCTGAGGACCGAAGGCTGCAGGTGGCCCTCCGGATTCTGGTGCGGAGCTCTGGGATGCAGCCTGAAGTCAGCCAGGGTCCCAGGCCTCAGCAACCCCAACTCTCGTTCCCTTAGCCTCAGGGCACTTGACCTTCCCGCGGCTGCGAGGTGTATAGAGTTCGTCCCAGGAGACCAGCTACTGGTAAATAAAAAGTACACTTAAATAAGTTGTTTTTAATGATAATCGTACCATTCACACCAAAATAGCAGGAGAGGCAGATAATGGCTGTGAGCTAGCTATGTATTTTGGAAAGCCTCTCCTATTCATTATACTGTACAGTTGTACAACTATATTTTACAAAGTATCTTGAATGTTATTTTTAAACAGCCTTTATTTGTAGGCTACTAAGTATTTGGGTATTTAAGAAATTTTGTGTAGGTATTTGTCATACATATAGAGTGAAAAAGATCTTTTCTGTTGAATAATGTCAGTGGAGGGCAAATATGGTATATGGTGATATATCTTTCCTGCGATTGGTATAGAATATTTTAGCACATAGGAAATTGAAAAGTATGGTCAAAATAGAGCAATTTTCTGGAAAGCACAAGTAGGATTTTCTTTTTAATTTGCTGCTAACTACCTGTAGGACTCTGAAGGAGTTCCATCAGCATATTTTCTGAACAAGATTCAGTTTCAGGTAGAGAGATAACCCAAATTTTATTGACCAAACTGAGGTCATCTGTCCACCCATTGGTCAGAGGAGAATTGAGCCCCTTGATTTACAGTCTTATCAAGGACATGCCCTAAAGGGAAAGGTTGTTTTGTTGAAGAAAAATTGATACATTTTTTATGAGAGGGGGGAATAGATTCCTGTAAGACAATAAAATGGATTTCCACTTAGGATAGGTGGTCATTAGTGTCCTAACAGCCTTAGTTTCTTAACATTCTGAAATTGATTTATTCTATTTACTGTACCTTATTTGCTGCTGTTTTATTTAGAAGTTGCTAGAAACTGTGCCAAGTTCCAGTCTTTTAATCTTAGATGAAAATAAGCAAGGTCAATTTTTAAAATGTGACACAGTTGTATTGCATTTGTGATGTACATTTTTTACCTTCTGTCAAAAGATAAATTCAGTCACATAAAAATTTTCAAGAATTTGCAAAAAAATTTTTTCCCAAGAATTTGAACAACCATTAGTTTGAATCAGGCAGCACAAAATCAAAAGTGGTTAGGAACACTTTGCTAGCATGACCTAGGATAAAGGCTTTTTATACAGCAGATGTGGAAGCACAGCAAGAAATTAACTGATTAGGTACAGCCTAAGCAGTTGCCTTATTTGGGAAAGCGTAGTTGCCTCTTTGTGATTGGTTGTTTATAAATTTTATTTTCTCTGATATAAGTTGTATTTACAGGAATAGACTCTGGTTTAGATTTTGGTTTGCTTATGTAGGCTACTAATGCTTTGGAGCTGCTGTAAGAAAAGAAATCTCATTTAAATCTCTGAGTGAACTCTTGGGGAGCCTGGGTGGCTCAGTCAGTTGAGTGTCGGACTTTTGATTTTGGCTCAGGTTGTGATCCCAGGGCTGTGGATTAAGATTCTCTCTCCCCCTCTTCCTCTCCCCCTCTCCCTCTCTTCCTCTCCCTCTCTCTCTCTCCCTCCACCCCTCCCTGACTCATGCTATCACACACACTCTCTCAAAATAAATAAATTAATTAATTAAAAAAATAGAACTCTGAGTGAACTCTTCCTTTCCAATATTTTTTACTCCACCTATATGATGATGAACGCTATACCTATATCTAGAGCAGACCTCTCTTTTTGAGCACTGAAGTCTATTTGTCCTGTGACACTCTGTCTAGACATCTTTCTTCCCAAACCCTCTCTTCCAGAGCTCTAAATCTTAATGGCTAAGCCGGAAAGCTTGGAGTCATCTGTGACTTTTCCTTCACCAAACATTAATTAATTGTTTAAAAATTGGTCGTCCCTACCTTCTAAATCACTTTGTTCTTTGCCCACATTTTGATTTATGTGTTTAATGCTTGCCATTAATTAATTGAGTAATATAATATGTTACCTGCTAACTGAGTCATTCACAGAGGTGGAGAAGATAGACAAAACGAAATAATTTTAGTTATTTAATAAATGCTGTTTTGGTGGTATGAATAAATTGTCTTAGGTACTTTAGATAGTGTGCAGTAGTGGGAAAGGGATGCTATAGAAAGACAGGCCTGTATTTGAATCCTGATGAGCTGTATGCCTTGGGCAGATAATACAATCTCCCTTAACCTCCTTTCCTCATCTATTAAAGTGGAGATGAAGATATCTATCTTATGGGACTCATGCAAGCGTTATACATGATTATGTACATGTATCATATAAATATATGTATATTATGTGAGGTTATATATAGTATACACATATACTATATATATATGACATGAGATATATAAGTTTACACATTTGACATTGGACATGCATTTATTTGCTAGTACTGTTTGTTAGCTACTGTTAAAGTTTTTATAGTGCCACTACTTAAGGAAATTTATAATCTAGGGGAAAAGACAAAAGAACAATAAAGGCTAACATTAGAGATGGCTTATGTTATCAGTACTGTTTTAATACCCTATGGGTAATAATCCATTTACTTTGTAGAATAATCCTTTGAAGTAAGTGCTATTAATATATTGACATTAGAATAAAGACATTGAATTACTGATATAATAACTAATTTGCTCAAGGTCATACCTCTAGTTAAGTATGGAGCATGGGGTTGAATTCAAGGACTAGTAAAATTTCGTGAAAAAAGATACAGGTAAGAATAAAAAGTCACTGATTTGTGGAAGTTTATATATGATAGATACTATTTTCTTGATGAAGCAGTATTTAAATTAATCTTCTAAGAGTAAAAGGAGGTGTTGGTAATTTTACAGTTTATCTTAGAATTTAGTGAATTACATGTTCAAGTAAACTATTGGACTTACAAATCACAGAAACAGATGAATAAGTTTATAACCTAATCTATGCTATTGGATTAAATTCCCTGCAATGATATTACTTAGATAAATCTATTCATTGAACATGTTTGCCAGCATAAATGCCTTTCTTTGGGTGCATGCATGTAGAGAATCATCTTTATTTTCTTATTAGAATACCTCAACCAAATGCCAGAAATTGGGCTGGGAGTGAGGAGGATAGGTTTTTAATGTTTTGCCTTCTTGTAGATGATGAGTGCAATTTCACAAGCATATCTAACTTACCTTTATGGTTTGCCATCCTTAAAGAAACTTGTTATTCTCTTGTTACTCTCGAATAGGACTGGTGAGTTACTAGAAATTGCTCAGAGCAACGGCTTCTTTTTTTTTTCCCCACTAAGGGGAAAGTAACCAAGAGGAGCCAGACACTGGATGTATCTTTTACAGCTGGTACGCACGTAGTTTAGCAGTTTATATTTGATTTATCTGTATGCAGCTCAGTAGAGCTTAGCGTTTTTTTAAAAACAAAATGTGATGTGAGGTTAGCAAGATCACTCATAAAAGTAGATCTGAAGAAAGAGTCTGAATTCTCTTTGAATTTCCACCTGAGCTATTTAAATGCTGACCCACTGGCAGGTGCTTACATGAACACTGGATACTGTTCTTTGACACCATCTTGGACAAAAATAAGCCTTTCTTTGGGTTTTGCACACTCCAAGGGAAACCAGAAAATGTAAGGAGGTGCCAGACGCAAAGATCAGCAAGGCTATAAAAGGACAAACAGCCCAAGGTACCAAATGTTTCTTCTCTAGTTGGAAATTTTGTGCAGAACATGAAAGATGAAAGTGAGATCAGGAATGAATAAGGGCTGCACTGAAACAAAACAAAACAAAACAAAACAAAGCAATTGCAGACTTTTAAAATAAAAAGGAAATGTGAATTTTGTGAGAATGTATTTTCACATCTTTATTGCCTTCTTCCAGGTCCCCTGTATTTTGACAATATTCTTATGGAGTTCTTAAGCAAATGACATCAGGCATTTCTGAAGAAAATACTTTCTTAAGGTGGCTTTAAAAATTTTTTTTAAAAAAAGATTTGAGTGTAGAATGAAAACATTTTGGCTGTTAACATTTCTGTTAGGTATTTGTATCAATTTCCTTTCTTTAAAGCAGTAGTTTCTCTGCATGTACATTCATGCACACTTCTTCTTTACCTGTATTTTTTAAGTCTTTGATGTGAAATAAATTTAAGTTTATCCAAAATGCGCTTTCTATAATATGGGCTGGATGTATTAAAAACTGGCGATAAGGATTTGAAATGATTATTTAATTAGAAAAAATGAAGTAATACTTCACTTCAAAAGTGAAGTAGTCTTTTTAAAAACATTCCATATATCGCGTTGAAATAACAAATGTGCAAACTTTAGCTCATAGTCTATTTAATTGCAGAAGTAAGTAGTTACTTGTGTGGTGGTTTGCCTAATTTTACGGCAGGGCAGCAACTTCTGGAGATGAATCATGAGTTTTTGAATGAAGGTAACCCCCCAGTCTTTCACTCCTAATTGGAAACACAATCCAGGATATACTGGTGGGTCAAGACTCACTCTGGCCAATGAAATGTAAAGAGAAGTCTGCTGGAAGTGGGTGGTCTTTTGCAAAGGCTTTGATTTCTTGATAATGAGGGCAGATACAGCTTTCTTCTTAACACCCTCTTCCAGATTTAAGCAAGATCTTAATGCCTGAAGCCCCAGTGGTCATATTTGGCCAAGAGACAACAAGGATTAGGATGAAAAGTCAACAAGATAATAACCTGAAAATAGAAAGTGCCTGTGGCCTTGAAAGCATTCATGAGCAGCTAACCAAACAAGACCTGCTAACCAAACTGCTTATTTTGGGGCTTCTTAGATATGAAAATAAACCTTCGTTTATTTAAGTCAATATTAGTTTAGCTGCTGCTTCTTTTCTTTTTGTTTATTTATTTATTTTGAGAGAGAGAGAGAGAGAGAGCACACGAGGGAGGGGCAGAGAGAGGGAGAAAGGGAGAGAGGGAGAGAATCCCAAGCAGGCTCCCAGCTGTCAGCACAGAGCCCCACTCGGGGCTGGATCTCAAGAACTGTGAGATTGTGACCTGAGCTGAAAGCAAGAGTCGGATGTTTAACCAACTGAGCCACCCAGGTGCCCCACTCACCATAATGTTTTTGAGATTCATTCAGTACATTGCAAATATTGGGCTTGTTCTTTTTTTACTGTTGAGTCCATTGCATGGATATACCACAGTTTGTTTAATCATTTACCTATTAAAGGACATTGGATTGTTTCCAGTTTTGGAGGATTATGGGTAGAGCTGTCGACAACATTTGTGTAAACATATGTTTTTATTACTCTAGGGCAAATACTCAGGAGTGGGAGGGCTGGGTCATATTTCATCTTTCACTTTTAAGATACATGGTGAATATAAATTTCACTTTGTTAGAAGCCGTCACATGCTTTCTAGAGTAGCTGTTTCATTTTGCGTTCCTACAACGATGTATGAGCGTTGCTTTTGTTCCACATTCACAGCAGCACTTGATATTGAAATGCTTAAATTTTAAATAATTTTAGTATGTAATAATCACAATATACCTTTTCATTTATTTAGGCCATTTAAAGTTTTTTTTTGTCAGTGTTTTTTAGTTTTCATCATGCTGATGTTTTATTAGGTTCATACCTAATAACTTCATATTGGAGATATTGTAAATATGATTTAAAAAAATTTGGTTTCCAATGGTTCTAATTTCCAGTTGCTGGTATGTAGAAATATGATTGGTGTATGTTTTCCTTCTATCTTGTGACATTACTTAGTTCACTAAATTAGTTCTAGGAATTTTAAAAAATAGATTTCTTAGAATTTTACATAGACAGTCATGTTACCCATGAGTAGTAAGAGTTATTTCTTCCTTTCCAATCTGTATGCCTTTAATTTCTATTTCTTGTGTTATTGTGCTGATTAGGACTTTAGTGAGATGTTGAGTAGAAGTGGTGAGAGCGGACACCCTTGTCTTGCTTCCAGTGTTAGGTGGGAATCATTTCGTTTTCACCTTTAAGTAAGATATTAGATGTAGATTTTTTAAAAAGGTATTAAAAAATAAGATTGAAGAAGTTCCTTTATATGCTGAATTACATGAGAGTTTTTATCATGCATGGATTTTGAATTTTGTCGAATGCTTTTTCTGCATTAAATATCATAATGTGTTTTTTCCCCTTATACTGTTAATGTGGTGGATTGATTGATTTTCAAACATTGAACCAGACTGTGCATGCCAGGGGTAATTCTACACTTGATTGTGGTTCACTCTTCTTTCTATGCATTGCTATATTTAATTTGTGAATATTTCCTGAGGATTTTTTCCTCTTTGTTCATAAAATATGTTGGTAGGTAGTTGTATTTTCTTATCCTGTCTTTTCTCACTTTTAGTGTCACATTAATGCTAGGGTTCATAAAGCGAATTAGGAAGTGTTCTATACTCTTCTGTTTTCTGGAAGATGTTGTATAGGATTGGTGTTATTTCTTTCTTAAATGTTTTTTAAGAAATCACCAGTAAAACAACCCAGACTTCTTTTTCAGAAGGTTTTAAACTATAGATTCAATTTCTTTTGTAGTTTATAAAGCTATTCAGATTATTTATTTCACTTTGAGTGAGTTTTGATAGCCAATGACTTTCAAGGAATTAGTCCATTTCATCTAAGTTGTTGAATTTCCATGTATAGAGTCGTTTATAGTATTCCCTAATTGCTATTTTAATATCTGCATGCTCTGTAGTGATATCCTTTCTTTTACCCCCCATGTTGGAAATTCTTGTCTTCTTTCATTTTTTCTTTGTGAGCCTTGCTAGAACTTACATTTTTTTATTCATATTTTCAAATAACTGGTTTTTAGTATCTTTGATTTTCAGAATTGTTTTTGATTTTTTATTTCAATGATTTCTTCTTTTATTTTTATTATTTCCTTTCTTCTAATTTTTTTGGTTTCATATTGCTTTTTTTTCCAGTCCCATAGAGTGGAAACTTAGGTTATTGATCTGAAGTTTTCTTTTCTTTCTTTCTTTTTTAAAAATTTTTTTTAATGTTTTTATTTATTTTGACAGAGAGAGAGAGAGACAGAGCATGAGCAGGGGAGGCGCAGAGAGAGAGGGAGATACAGAATCTGAGGCAGGCTCCAAGCTCTGAGCTGTCAGCACAGAGCCCAACGCAGGACTTGAACTCACAGACTGTGAGATCATGACCTGAGCCGAAGTCAGATGCTCAACCGACTGAGCCACCCAGGCGCCCCTGAAGCTTTCTTTTCTAGTATAAGCATTTAATACCGTAAATTTCCCTTTAAGCACTGCCTTATTTGCATCTGATAAATTCTGATAATATGTAAATTCATTTCCATTTAGTTCAAATTATTTTCTAATTTCCCTTGAGGCTTACTCATGGAACCATGAATTATTTAAAAATGAGTTGTTTGGTTCCCAAGCATTGGAGACTTTACCCTTGAATCTTTATATTATTGATTTTAGTTTAATTCCATTATGAACAGAGAACATACTTGCTATAGTTTCATTTCCTTTAAATCTGTTAAGATTTACTTAATAGTTTAGGATATGTTCTATTTAGCAGCTGTTCCACATGCATTTGAAAAGACTAGGTGTTATGCCTTCATTGGAAGGAATCTTCTATAGATTTCAATTATATCCTATGGGTTGATGATGTTATTCAGTTCTATAACCTTGCTCATTTTCTGTTTACTAGATCACTGATAAAGTAGTGTTGAAGTCTTCAACTACATCCATGAATTTGTCTAGTTTTCATTTAATTTTTGTCAGTTTGGTTCATGTATTTGAAGATTTGTGGTTAGATGAATACACATTTAGGATTGTTAAGTTTTCTTGCTGAATGGATTCTTCTATCATTAAGTAATGTCCCTCTTTATCCCTAATATTTTTCTTGGCTCTGAAGTCTACTTTGATAATAATATAACCACTTCAGCTTTCTTTTGATTAGTTTTTCATGGTATTTGGTTTTTTTTATCCTATTACTTACAACCTACGTATAATATTGATTTCAAGAGAGTTACATGCCAATAGCGTAGAGCTGTGTTGTTTTATTTCAAATCCTTATTGACAGCGTCAAATAAGTGTCAATCTTTATATGGTATGTTTAGATCATTTACATTTAATAATTAAGTATTGACACATTTGGAATTAGGGCTACCACTTTATATTTGTTTTTTGATAATTCCTTTTATTTTTAATTTTTCTGTCTCCCCTTGCTTATCTTCTTTTGGGTTATTTGAACATTTTTTTTTTTTTACTATTTCATTTTATCTGTTGTGTTTACTATATTGTTTTGAATGTTTTTTAAAAAATATTTATTTTTGAGAGAGAGAGAGAGGGAGAGAATGGGGGAGGGGCAGAGAGAGAGGGAGAGAGAGAATCCCAAGTAGGCTTCACAGTCTCAGCACAGAGCAGAACTTGGGACTTGATCTCACGAACTCAGATCATGACCTGAACTGAAATTGAATCGGACGCTTACCCACTTAACCAACTGAGCCACCCAGGTGCCCCTTGAATGGATTTTTTAATTGGTTGCTTTAGTGTGTAAAAATACATACTTAAGTTTTTACAGTTTATTGGGGATCAATATTTTATTACCTCAGATGTGATACGGAAACCTTATTTTTATGCAGGTTCTTTAACCCCTACCCTTTATTTTGCAGTTATCTTACATGTTATATGTACATGTATTGAAAGGTCTATCAGAAAATGTAGTTTTTTCTTTTAGCCATCAGACATGTATTAAAGAACTCAAGAGGGAAAGCAATAATCTATATTTACTGAAATGTTACCTATTTCTATTGCTTTTCTTTCCTTTCTGATACTCAAAACTGCCTTCTGATAACATTTTCCTGTGCCTTGAAGTGCTTCTGTTAGTAATTATTTTAAAGCTTTTTTTCTAGCTCTGAATTTTCTAAGTTTTCCTTCATTTGTGAATGTCTTTATCTCACCTTTTCTATAAAATATTTCTGCTGTATGCAGAAAGCTAGGTCACGAGTTCTTTTCGTTTAGCACTTTACAAACGTTTCACTTCCTTCTGACTATTGTTGTTTCTGACTAGAAATCCTCAGTTTTTTTTTTTTTTTTCCAAATCACTGTTTTATTAGAAGTAATGTAACATTTTCCTGTGGCTGCTTTCAAGATTACTTGTTTATCTTTGGTTTTCGGCAGTTTGATTATTATGGATATTGGACATGGTTTTTTTATGTGTGTGTTTATCCTGTTTGGGCTTTTCTCAGCTTCTTGAATCTGTAATTTTAAGTTTCACCAAGTTTGAGATGTGTTTATCTCTTATTTCTTTAAGTATATTTTTTATACCACATTTTTTCTACTCTTTTTCTGAGACTTCAGTGACACAAATGTTAGACCTTTTGGTATTTCCCCACAGTTTCATGTCTGTTCATGTTTTAAATAAATTGTTTTCTCTCTGTTAAGAAAACTGCATAGTTTCTGTTGATCTCTTTTCAAGTTTATTCACTTTTTTTCTGTCAGCTCTATCCTAATATTGAGCCCATCAAGTAATATTTTAAAATTTTGGTTATTATTTTAGTTTGAAACTTTCCATTTGCTGTTTCTTTAGAACTTCTATTTCTTTGTAGTGCCTTTCTAGTTTCTGTTGATTTCAAGAGATTTTTGTCTTAATTTTTTGCAACATTTAAAAAATAACTGCATTGAAGCCTTTGTCAAACAATTCCCGCATCTCTGTCAACTTGGTGTTGGCATATGTTGATTGACTTTTTACATGCAAATTGAGATTTTCCTGGTTGTTCGTATTCCAAGTAATTTTGGATTGTATTCTGGACGTTTTGCATATTATGTTATGAGACACTGAGTCTTTTTAAATTCTATGAGGAATGTTGACATTTTTGTATTAGCAGGCAAAATACCCAATGGCCTTCAAACCACAAGCCCCAGTTGGTACTCCCTTGGCTATGATTACGATGTCAGTTCTGTTTTCAAAGCCTTTTCAGTGCTATTTGTGTCTGCCCCATGTGTGTGCTTAGTTAGGGGCCAATCTGAGACTTGGAGAGTATGTATATCTTAGTTCAGTTTTCAGAGTCCATTTAGGGTCAAAACCATATATGCACAGCTCAGTGGTAAGTTTAGTAGCCCGTAAGTTAATTTATAAGGTTTCTTTTCCCAGATTCTCCCTCTGCAGTCTCACTGGTATGTTCTGATGCCCTTGGAGTCCTATGGCTTGAAATAGGAGATTTTATTTACTCTTATAAATAGTATAGTTCTGGCTTATTAAATCCACTGGGTTGATAAGGAATTTTTAAATTATGAGGTAATTTAAGGAATAAGGAAATTTCATATTACTTAAAAATATTGGGATACTTCCTTGTAAGAATTACTATAAAAATTGTCATTGTGCTCTACTGATAGGATATGTCAGTTGGCTCTTGCTATACATCAAGCTCTTGCTATCTTTTTCATACTTTCTCCAACATACTTTCTTTAAAGTTATTTTATTAAATTATTTTTGTGACACTTGAAGGCAGTATGTCTTATGGTGTCCATCACATCAATAATAAAGACAATTAAGGTAACTTGTAACTAATACAACTAAAGATAACTAGTGTGCTATAATATAGTTTGATACACCACCTCAAAGCTTCTATTATTTCTAATACATAAATAATATGTATTATTATGTATTGTATAAATATGTATTTATTTACTAGGAGTGGAAGGAAAATTAGATGTTTATTTTTACAGTAAATATTTATTAAATATATTAAATATATTTATTACATATATTAAATATACATATATTAAATATATTATTACAGTAATTATTTATTAAGTAAATAATATATATTATCATGTATTGTACTGTTACGTATTATGTAAATACATATTTTTATTTTCTAGGAAAGGAATGGAAAATTAGATGTGTATTATAATAAATAATTATTACATATATTAAATATATTATTACAATAATAATTGTTTATTACATAGATAATATGTATTATTATATAATACTATGTATTATATAAATATGTGTTTATTTACTAGGATTGGAATGGAATATTAGATGTTTATTATTACAAAGAGTTATTGCCCTGTAATAATGATACATGAAGTCAGCTTAAAATTCTGTATATTTTAATTTGAAACTTTGTATGTTGCAGTAATCTGAACCTTGTTTAAAACAGCTTCCAGGGGCTCCTGGGTGGCTCATTTGGTTAAGCTTCCAACTCTTGGTTTCAGCTCAGGTCATGTTCTCATGGTTCTGTGAGTTTGAGCCCCTTATCGGGCTTTGCACTGATGATGCAGAGCTTGCTTAGGATTCTCTCTCTCTTTCTCTCTCAAAACAAATAAATAAAACTTAAAAAAAATAAATCAGCTTCCATTTCAGTTTAGTAGGGGGTCATGTCAACTTTATTATAAAACATTTAACTCAACAAGCACCCTTTTATTTTAGGTTTGCAAGACTTGTCAGTTAATGAACAAACACTATTTTACTGAGTGTCTTATCTGTTATACACTGTGCTAGTCTCTGAGCACACAGCAAGGAAGAAACTAGAATTAGCCTCCTGCCCTCCTGGCACTTAGAGGAAGAATATTTTTAAAGAAACAATTACAAGAGTATGATAGAAGTACAGGATGGTTTGGTAGCCCAAATATGAGAGTTGAAGGAATCTTGAAGGCTGTACCCCAAATCTTTGCTAAGTGGTCTTTTGGCCTGTGATTGAATTTCTCATGATGAGAAGTCCACAATCTGCTGAGTCACCCAGTCCAGTTAATTGGACAGTTTGTAGCTGGCGAAGTTGAAGTGCCTCACTCTCAGTGTATTTGAGTATAGTGTTGAGATAGGTGACAAGATACCTGAGTAGAATCCATGTGTCATCATATGCCTTAGCCGTTCAATTCTTTGACACTTGTGGAAAATGATTTTTCATTCCTATAGAAAATGCTATTGTTAAGTCAACATTTTAGGGAGAGGACTTTCTTCTATGTGTCTGATCTCTACGCCATATGTTGAGAATCATATTTCTTATGTCACTTATCACTTGTGGCAATTTATACATTATCATACTTTTTATATAAAATAGTACTGGTCTCTTTCCCAGCACTTTCCCAGTGCTACAGTGGTAGGACTACAGTGTCAGGTTTAAATTTGTTACTTCCCTCTTGATTATATCAGTCAGAATTTAATAAAGTATGTGGTGTTCACATGCAGTGACCGTGCAAAAGAATTTGTCCTATAGCCTCAGACAACAGTCATTTGTTGTTTGGAGCGAGTCATTAATTTTATCTGACAGATTGAAGATGGTATGGGAATTAAGGTGCAGCCTACAGACCACCTGTCTCAGCTGACTTAACCAATGACATCATTCTGCTTTCTACTGTCCAATCACATTTGTTCTGAATCTCTGACCAACACATGCCAGTTCCAGAAGATACTTTTGCAAATGACCTGAATCATGACTGATAACATTTGTGTCTGAGGTTTCTATCTGTCCTGCATGATAAATAGAGGTTGAAACTGATTAATGTTTTATAGTCTGTGTTCACAATTACTAGGGGGAAGTAATCACAAGTCACAATTCATTGAAGAGGACCTGGTGTTTCCTAATGTGATTTAGATCGCCTCTCTCTTAAAAAAAAAGTGCATCTTTTCTTTCAGGAAGAGCCTCAGTGAATAAGACACCCATATACCTTTCCAATTTATTGTAGTTAAGTTGGCTGAAGTGTGTCCTAGTTTTAAGCCATTAGACCAGGTATTATGTTATTTGTTTAATAACCTCTACTAAAATGACGATGTTAATATGAATGAAGGACACTTCAGCAGCACTCATAGCTGCTGAGAGTACCATGCTAATTAGGTTTCGTGACTGACTGACTTCTCCAGTAAAACATGAATCTGGGAAAGGAAAGACATATCTGGTTTCTTTTGGCCCGGAAGATAAACCATTATAGAAAAAATTTAAAGGTTTATGCAAGCATGCACAAACTTCCCATAAATAGAGGAAATGAATTAATGGTAAGAGAGAAAGAGGAGGGCATGAAGCTAAATATTACTATCATCATATTATTACTGACTTGCGATCAATGTAGAAAAATGATCATTAGTTAATCTTATGGCAAGTCAGTATTTAGTGAGGACTCATTATGTTTAAGGCAGTGAGAACAAGAGAGACAAACTTCCTGCGCTAAAGATTCATACGATGGAGTCGAGAATACAGATATTTATCAATTTAGGAAGAGTCCACGGGGATATGTGAAAAGAGTAACAAAACCAACAATGGGGAGTCAAGACAGGCCTCTCTGAGGCTGGCAGTGGCCAGACTGAGACCTGAAGGCGGGGAAGAGGAGGTTAGTATCTTATCTGTACAGTTCTGGTTCAGATTTCCAAGCAGACTTCACCTGGTGTTATCTGACCTCACAGTTTTCTGTTGGAATAATTATGGCATTCAGTTTTCAGGTCAACTGTTGATCTAAAGATGAGCATGATAGAAGCTGAGGAAATTATTGTATTTCCCTTGAATTTTTCTTAATGTAACTGAGGAGTACAAGTTCTTTTGCTTTTAGGATATCAAGGCGTGACCAGTGGTACCCATACTACCTATTTCCCCAAGTAATGAAGAGAGTCTACAACACCATCGACAGCATTCACTCACTGCAGAGCAGGTAGGGCTCCATCTCTGGAGCCCTGGAGGCCTCAGTATCATCCTCTGGCACATGCTCTTTACGCAGAAATCTTTAGATTGTGTCTATGTCATGCTTCTCAAGCTGTGTATGTTTAGGTATAGAAAGCCAGAACTAAGCATGATTACCTTTGAGGACATTGATTTCATTCAAAGATGTATAGAAAGGGTTAATAATTGAATTTGTAGGTAGCCGAAACCATATTTACATTAAAAGAAACACTGATATGGTAAGGAGTAGAATACAAATCTTGCATTTTTTACATGTTATACTGACACTTTAAGTGTCTCAAATTTTAGGTGGTGCCTTTGGGCTATGCCCCTAGGCTCCCTGAGGGCTGTATTAAATTTTCTAGGCCACAAACTCAATGGAAAAGTTTAGGAGGATTATCTTTGGTGCTTTTTGATTAAAGAAATAATAGTCTATATATTTGCATTTTAACTCCACATCCTTGTTTTAAGTAAAGACTTCTCTGTTTCTTCTCTGACAATGTGGATATTTTCTTTGGTCTTCTCTAGAGGTATGACCAAAGGCTCATGTGGGGGAAACCTTGAGTCTAAACAGTTCCTGTGGGCTACAGCCCCAACTCAAGTAATTTTCCATTTCTAATTAGTAGCAGGGAATTCAAATTAGAAAAAGCCTAGCAGATGTTATAGTTTCTCCCAAGGATCTAGTGTAAAAGTGCTTACCAAGGATTTTAATGTTATTTAATTTAAAGTCTTCTTGTCTCTTCCTTTGAATACTCTTCCAAGAATCTATTAAATAACTACACTTAAACATATTTAAGTGATTCCTAAAAATTTCCAAAGCTATTTACTAAGTAGACTTGCAGATTCAAATTGTTATTTTTATTCAATACTGGATCATAACCATATGATCATAAGCCATTAATTTCTCATTTCTGTAAATTGGAGGAAAAAATTAAATAGTGTTACATTAAACACAGGTGAAGGTTGAAGTCTCAAAATTGAAGCTAGGACATCTCATGCTATTAGGAAGATAAGGCTATACACACAGCATCTGAAAAAAATACAGTGAAAAACTCCTTAAAATGTACTTTCTTATAGTATTCAGTATATATGATTTGTGAAGACAAAATTTGAAATAAAAATTTCAGAAAATTGAGTCTAGGGATATAACCAAACTACTCATTCACTGACCAAAATTTATTTATTTATTTTTAAATGTTTATTTATTTTTGAGAGAAAGAGAGAGGCAGAGCATGAGCATGGGAGGGGCAGACTGAGGGAGACACAGAATCTGAAGCAGGCTCCAGGCTTTGAGCTGTTAGCACAAAGCCTGGTGCAGGGCTAGAACTCACGAGTTGCGAGATGATGACCTGAACCGAAGCCAGATGCTCAACTGACTGAGCCACCCAAACACCCCTCACTGACTAAAATTTAAAAGGTAGGTATAGGCTTCAACAAAATCAGACAGCAGTGGAAGCTTAGCTCCCTTAGTATATCATAGGTGGATTTTAAAAAGTGCAAAGTGCATATTAAAACACAGTATTTTTCTACCTTGCATAATCATTTCACTGGGGCCTTGTCTTCATTTGCTTTTGGTATCCAGAATTCAATGCAGAATTATTTGTCATAAGCTTCAAGTAAATAGTCAATTATTTTTCAAGAAAAAATTTCAGTATTAATGGCTGGATTCACACACAAGTGAAAAGTTCCTCAAAGTTATTAATCTTTTAATAATATGAACAATCTTCCTTAAACTATTTTTTCTTTGGCTTAGTTCTTAATCCTTGTGTTTGCATGTTAAATTTTCTTAAATGGTACATATTTATTTATATATTAATTCCTTATCATAAACAGTTTTCACTATTTAATCTCTGTTGGCATGAATATGGCATGCATTCTCTCAGCTCATTTAACCAGAAAAAAATCAGCCATGGTTTTCCTCAAATTGTTGGGAAACTTTAAGGTCATTTCTACATGATGCTGACCAAGAAGTTGACATCAGATCCAGGAGTTTGAGGAACTACACCTGGGAAGTCATAGATAATAACTTCAACCAATGTCATCCTCTTTCTTACCTGATATAATTGGAATAGAGCATTATGTTAGTTTCAGGAATATAACATAATAATTTGTTATTTGTATATATTGCAAAATGACCACCACATTAAGTCTAGTTAATGATCATTCTTTAATTTTTTGAGTATTCACACTGACTCTAGAAAACTGTTGCAGTTCTTTAGCAGAATGTGCTCTTCTTATCAGATCCCCAGTCTTTGTGTAGCTTTGTAGACTCCTCTCCCCCTCTTTCCATTTCATACTCAGTGCCCCACTCACCCTGAGTGTGCTGTTCCCAGCCTTTCCATGCCGTCTCAAGAGTCTGCAGTGATGCTTATCACTCTGCCAACAGTACCTTCCCTGCTTGTGTATTATTTGAGCCCCTATATAAGCATCAGTCCTCATGGAAATATTTGCCTGACATTAGTAGGCAGAATTATAGTTTTCCTCTCCTGTGCCAAGTGTCTTACTACCTACCATTGGTACTATCTTCATTGCAAATTACAATAATTATATATGTATTTACATACCTTTATATAGACTGTTGGACTGTGAAGTCAGGGGCTTTGTTTTATTTTTATTTTTATTTTTCAACCTTAGTGCTTCAATTTTTGAGACATGTAATACAGGATTATTTTTCCAACATTTTATTATGAAAATATGCAAATATACAGAAAAGATGAAAAGTTGATATAATTAGCACATATATCCACAACTTACATTCAGTGATTTTTATATTTGCTATATTTGCTTTATCTATATTATCACCTATAACTTTCTGTCTCTCTTGATGTATATGTATATTTATTTTTTATTAGAATCATTAACAAATAAGTTGCAGATATCATGACACTTTTTTAACAAATACTTTAGTTGGTATTTACTAAAATAAAGACTGTTCCCCCACAAACCCAAATCATTATTACATTTAACAAAAATAACGTAATTTCCTAATATCACCTAACACCCAGTCCATAATTAAAATTTCCCTAGTTGGTCCAAAAACTTGGGAGTTTTTTTTAGGCAGCTTATTACTAAATTTTTGATCAAATAAGTGAATCCTGAAACCCAATATTGGCACAGCTTGAATGTTTTTTTAGGGAGAGAAATATGGAATGCATATTTGATATTTGAAATTCTGTTTTTTGAAATGTCAGATTAAAGCTGATAGTTATGGCAGTTGGCATGAAGCATGTAGGATTCAAGATTATAATTGAAAGCTTAATTAAAGCAGAGCAATATAGCTGCATTGGCACTTACTGCAGCAACAGAAAAGCCTTTGAAGTCAGCCCTAAAAGAGAGAATGGCATGTATCAGTCCTGGTAGTTATAAAGGCTAAAGGCATAAAGGCATAAAGGCATCTGCTGCTATTGTAAAGATATAAGGCAATGGAAGGTCATGGAGTTTAGACATCATCTAGCTAAGCCATTCTTCTTTAATGCTGTACCATAAAATTTCCTGGTTGTATATAAATTGTGGCAGCACATGCAAAGTCTCAGGTCATTTCGTACCATTAGCTTACCTAAAATTGCTTACTGCAGTCCTACATTCTAGATCATTGCCATTTACTGACGACTGAAGAAAAATTTTTAAGAGATCCATGCATAAAGTGCTGTGTAGCTTTTATTAAGGGAAGCTTCAGTGTTGTTCCCAGAATTTTCCATTCCAGCCCCTCCATAGCCTTTGCTATCATCAGCAGATGCTCTTTGTGATTCTTCCTTTGTTATTTTTCTTACTGCTGTGATTCAAGGTGGAAATTGCCATCACATGGTAACCCTGCTAGAGGAAAGTACCTCATTAGCAATATTTTCCACAGACACCAAGATAGAATAAAGGAAAATCAGAACAATATAGTACCAAAGATCAGTAGTGAAACTGCAAGATTTAAAGAATAAAACAGCTCAGGATGTGAAAGCATTAACCTTTGGGTGATGACTTTGGAAAAATCACTTCTCTACCCTTCAGTTTCCTCATCCGTTAAATGGAAACAAAACACTCGTATCTCCCAGAGTGCTTACAAGGGAGAATCGTATGAGGCCTATCTATGAGTGTTCTTCAAACTAAAGCAGCTCCATATATATACACAAAATATTATTAACTTATTTCTAGAGACTTAGAGTCTTATTTACCTCTGATCTATTCTAGTCCTCAGGCATGACAAGGAGTCTGGCTTGTTCCCTTTAAAAATGTTTACGTGAACATAGCTAAACAGCCTCAGCCATTTTATTCTGGAAACTCTTTAGGGGAGTTAAGCAGGTGATGACATTTCTCCATATATTTTCTTGAATCATGAGGCTTGGGTATTCTAAATTATCAGAAAGTATAGTTTATTTTCTAGTTATCAGGAGTATTGCACTCAAAGCAAATCCATCTGTTTCAAATCAAAGCACATACTTGAAGCTGTGGGGACAGAGGGACATTGGTTTTATTTTTAGTCTGTGTGCCCAGATCTCTACTGAGAAGAACCCCTAGGTAGCATTTGCTTGGATGCTTTCACTGGACTGTTTATTCGTTGCTGTAATAGATTGGTTACTCACTGCTCTCTACTAAGAACAGCTTAGGTTCTGGAAAGACAACCATAATTATGCAAGGTTCTAAACCCCCAAACTGGATAAAACTGGATATTACTGATTCAGCACACAATTAGTGGCTTTCTGTATGAAGATAATAGGGATAGGCACTATGGAAAGAATATAAGACAGACACAGGCCTTACCCTCAAAAGGTTTGTAGTTTAGTGGGAGAGTTAGCTGCATACATGGATAAATGTAAAACATGAAATTTTGTGAAGAGAGGTTTAAATCAAGTTCTTTCAAAGAGAAATTCTCATAATTTTTACTTCCTACATTGAAAAATTCTCTTCAGCTAGCCCTGATCCTCTTCTTACTGTCCTAAATGTAAATTCTTCTGAAGAGATGTGCTATACAGAGAAAACCTGTTTCCTGTCCCCTCATTGGACACTCAAACCACTTGTGCTAGCTTTTGGCATAGGAGAGCAAGTAGAGGCATAATGAAGAGAGAATTTAGAGCAGAGCTCACTCTTTGGGACAGCAGTTTGGAAAGATGTGGTGATGGGTGTAGGCAATGATATATATTGAGTGCCACTTTATGCCAGATACTAAGCTGTTTATCTTGGGTGAGGAAAGAAAAAATGTTTACATAGTACTATACAGTATTTTACTAAAGTTGGCAGGATTACGTAGATTTTAGACATGAAGAAAGCAGAGACTTACAGAGAGAAGGGTGCCTGCCCAATATCTTACAATTAAAAATTGCGCAAATTACTTTTGAACCAGATCTCTGGGACTCCAAAAATTCTACTCTATCTTCTTGGCAGATGACCGAAGACCAGAGTAATAAGATAGTGGAAAGAGCAAAGGACCAGGACTCCCAGGGACTAGTGAAGCCTGCCTGTTTGGAGGCCCAGAGCCAAAATTTTGAAAACGTACCTGAGCAAACAAAGTTGGGGGTACCTGGAACCAAGACAGTATACTGTAAACTATATTTGTATATTTTTAATAGACTTATTATTGTGGTAGGTAGACAGAAATACAAATGTTTATGTACAAATGTCTTAATAATAAGCATTAAAAAGCTAAAATATGTAAAGCTTTTAAAAAAGTCTGAGGTGTTTTTTAAGCTTAAACTCATGGCAAATGATTTTGCTATGTGATGGGTAATTTTATTTGTCAGCTTGACTGGGCTAAGGGATGCCCTGGTAGCTGGTAAAACATTGTTTCTAGGTGTGTCTGCGAGGGTGTGTGTGGAAGAGATTAGCATTTGAGACTGAGTAAAGCAGATCACCCGATCCGAAAGTGTGCGGGCCTCATCTAATCCCCTGAGGGCCTGAGGAGAACAAAAAGGCAGAGGAAGGGCAAATTCTTTCTTTCTGCTTGAGCTGAGACATCCATCTTCTCCTGCCCTGTGACGTTGGTGCTCCTGGTTCCCAGGCTTTCAGACTCAGAGAGGGATGTACCCCCTCAGCCTTCTAGTTCTTAGGCCTTCAGACTGGGACTGAATTACACTACTGGCTTTCCTGATTCTCCAGCTTGTAGATGGCAGATCTTGGGACTTAGCCTTCACAACCATGTGAGCCAATTCTTATACTAAATTTCCTCTTAAATAGATCTCTGCATATTCCATTGTTTTGGCTTCTCTGGAGAACCCACTGATAAAGCCAGGATCCTTTATTTGGCCTTGTACTGGATTGGATGTCATATATCCTTCATGCGAATCTTGACGTTGTCGTTGTCTTTTACCTTTTTGTAATCACCCACCTCTATGAAATGAGTAGGTTAAACTAGATCAGTGTTTTTTTTTTTTTTTTAAGTTCATGTCATGACCCATTGCTTGACCAAATGAAGCAGAAAATAACAAAATTCATGTCTTTAAAAACTTCCATTTTTGTGTTTTACTTGTATGGATTTTGCTGAATATATATAAAATGTATTCCTGAGGGGGATGGGCAAATATTTTTAAACACTGCCTTATGTGATCATGAAGATTGTTGCCAGCTCCAAAATAACTCTGTTCTATCTTTCTCTGAAAATCCAAGAATCCCTTTTCAGATCATATTTTCCTCCTGCGTCTTAACACCGTGGGAATGCCTGCCTTGTGAAATACCTTTGCTTGCTTTCAGGTTCTGCTTTTGTTTGTAAATTTCCCTGGCTTCTTTCTTAACTGTTCTTCCTTCCCCCAACTATGATGCTTCCTGGACCTTTGCTGTCAAGTATCTGCAACTGAAACACTGTTCAGAAGAAACTCATGCTCAGAATCTCAACCATTACACCTAGATGTGAGACCTGAAACCAGAAAACTAAAAGAAAGCATAAGCAATAATTGGCCTTAGCAACATATTTATGGATATGTTTCCTGAGGCAAGGGAAACAAAACAAAAATGATCTATTGAGACTACACCAGAATAAAAAGCTTCTGTGCAGCAAAGGAAACAATCAACAAAATGAAAAGCCAACCTTTGGAATGGGAGAAGAAACTTGCAAGTTACATGTTTGATTAAGTGTTAATATCCAAAATATGTAAAGAACTTGTACAACCCAATATCAAAAATCCCCAAATAATCTGATTAAAAAATTTGAAGAGTACCTGAACAGACATTTTTTCCAAATAAGACATACAAATGGCCAACAGACACATGAAGAGATGCTCAACCTCACTAATCATCAGAGAAATGCACATCAAAACCACAGTGAGATATAACCTCATATCTGTCAGAATGGCTACTATTAAAAACATAAGAAATAACAAGTGTTGGTGAGGATGTGGAAAAAAGGGAACCTCCATGCAATGTTGATGGAACATAAATTAGTACAAGCACTGTGGAAGACATTATGGACTTTCCTCAAAAAATTAAAAATAGAAATGCCATGTGATCCAGTAATTCCATTACTGGGTATTTACCCAAAGAAAATGAGAACACTAATTCAAATGTGTGTGTGTGTGTGTGTGTGTGTATATATATATACATCCCTATGTTTATTGCAGTGTTGTTTACAGTAGCCAAGATATGGAAGCAACCTAAGTGTCTATAGATAGATGAATGGATAAAGAACATGTTGTGTGTGTATAATGAAATATTAGCCATAAAAAGAATGAAATCTTACCATTTGTAACAACATGGATGGACATACAGTGTTTTATGCTAAATGAAATAAGGCAGACAGAGAAAGACAAATACCATATGATTTTACTTGTATGTGGAATCTAAAAAGCCAAACAAAGAACAAACAAAAAACCAGACTCTTAAATACAGAGCACAAACTGGTGTTTGTCAGAGGAGAGGTGGATGAGAGAGAGGATGGGTGAAATAGGTAAAGGGGATTAAGAGATATAAAGTTCCAGTTATAAAATAAATAAGACATGGAGATGAAAAGTGCAGCACAGGGGATACAGCCAATAATACGGTAGTAATGTTATATGGCATCAGCTGGTGACCACACTTAGCATGGTGAGCACTAAGTAATGTACAGAATTGTCAAATCACTGTGTTGTACACCTGAAACTAACATAACATCGTATGTTACTTCATTACACATCAACTGTACTTCAATAATATATTTTAGGAAAAGGAAAAAAAGGAAAAAAAACTATTAACTACCTTTTGCTCACCTAAACCCTTAGTCACAAACCTTCAAGATTTCTTCCCAAATGTGTCAGTGTCACTACAGATTGAATTTCTCATTCTTCACCTGAAGTATCTTTTCCTTCCTGTACAGGTTCAATTTTAAAATTATAACTTAAGAGATGCTGATTCTTTTTTGAGAAGGGTCACATGAGTTGTTCTTAGTTTTGCAAATATCAGGCAACTAGGCACCTGGTGGAAGATTATAAGTGACCGTTTTTATTCACCTCTTTTTGGTACATGAAGGCTTAGCTCAGTAATTCTCCAAGTGTAGTATCTGGACTAGTGATATTAGCATTACTTGGGGACTTGTGAGTATTATAAATTCTAGACCTCACCTAGACCTATTGGATCTGGTAGTGGGGCCAAGCAACCTACTTTTAATAAGTTCTCTAGATATTTCTGATGGACACCGCCTGAATTTTGATAACAACTGCTTCATTCCCTTTAGTATAAAGAAATGGTGCTGTGCCAACTTGCATAAGAAGCCTAGTGCTAATCTGTGGGAAAGAAATTCCGAGATAATCACCTGCACCTTCTGAGACCCGCATGTAGAGGATCATGACAGAGATGGGGATTGCATGAGGGACTATGATTACTTGGTAGAACGTTTAGACTGGTGTTTTATGGTCAACACAAGTTTTTTTTTTTTTTAATTTATAATAGCTTTATCGAGATACAATTCACATATCATTGTGAAAAATAATTAAAGACAGTGCAGGTGATACAAACCTTATTTAACAGTTAAGTGGGCAATTTCTATTTCCAAGGGTTCAAGGAATTACAAAATGGGTAGAAGACAGGATGCTTTTATGGGAGAAGGCATAAGGAACAAGGAAGAGAAAAACAGGAAATGAATTAGGAATAACGAAATAAGTACAGGGCCCAGAGTTGGCTTGGTATTCAGGCATGACTGACTGGCTATACTGTGCTTCTGGTCAAGAGAAGTATTTATACAGACATGGAAGTTATCTAAGTTTTGGTCTGTTGATGTGTGACACCCCTGACAGGCTTCCCTTGGGCCTAGAAATGTATTTCAGTACTGTGAAATTTACCCTCTTTAAAGCATATAATTCATGATTTTTAGTATATTCATAACATTGTGCAAACATCACTACCCTATACAAAGATTTATAGAAGCTGACTTTGGTAAAGTATGTGAAATTACACAAGAAGTGTGCTCAAGCCAGAATCTCTAACCCATCAGGGAGTTTTGATAAACAGTGACTGCATGTATGAATATCAGCTAGGTGCACTGTGGAGACAGAACTCACGAGAAGCACCTCACACCTGGGATGGGCAGGAAAAGATCCTTACAGCAGAGGCAACTAGTATGTTCCAGAAAACTATTTAGGACCAACCTTCAACAGAAATCAACAGTGAATGGTAGGATTTGATTATATCTGTTTGCCAAAGGCAGGTCTGATTTATATGTGTTATCCTGGCATAATTATTAATCACATGCCCTTTCACTCACCAAAATGTACTAGCTTAGGTGATAAATCATATGATCACCTTAATTAGGCCTTCTAGTTCTCTGTCTTGGAGATGCTTTCTCTCTGATACTCTGCCTAGCCTTCTCTGCAGCCCCCAATTCCAATTTTCATCTCCGAAGCTCAGTGTGACCACCACTCTGCATTGTTGTCCATCACCATGTGGACACTAGTCCACTAGTCATGGGGCACTTTGGGGATTATTTCACTTTTTTACCTTTGCCACCTCTTGTCCAACATCTTGAAAGTTATATCAGATAATGAGGTTTAGTCTGTTATCTGTCATTTAACCAGGACATTATATCTGTGAGGTTTGTACGTGTCATTGCTTATAGCAGTAGTTTACTCTTTTTTAAGATTCCTTGCATGAGTAATATACAACAATAAATTTATTCCACTTTTGAGAGATATTTTGGTGATTCTAGTTTTTGACTATTACAAATGTTGCATATTATTTGGTAGGCAGACAGACGTACTTCCATTGGACATATATCCTGAAGTAGGATTTTTGAGATACATGTTGTATTGGTCTTCTTTAGATTTTTAAGTAGTTTTCGGAAATAGTTTACCATTTTACCTTCTTCTGCTATCAATTTATGAGCATTTCAAATGCTCACATTCTCACCAACACTTGGTATTGTCAATCCTTTAAATTTTAGCTCTTTTGGTGGTGGTGTTGAAACTCCACAATTTCTTTCTTTTTCTTTCTTTCTTTCTTTCTTTCTTTCTTTCTTTCTTTCTTTCTTTCTTTCTTTCAATTTATTCATTTTTGAGAGACAGAGAGAGACATAGCATGAGTTGGGAAGGAGCAGAGAAAGAGACAGACACAGAATCCGAAGCTGGCTCCAGGCTCTGAGCTGTCAGCACAGAGCCTGACGCGGGTCCCGAACTCATGGACTGTGAGATCATGACCTGAGCTGAAATCAGATGCTTACCCAACTGAGCCACCCAGGTGCCCCAAAGACTCCACAATTCTTTAAGAAAAAAAATTTTTTTTAAACATTCATTTATCTTTGAGAGAAAGAGAGAGAGACAGACAGAGGCATGAGCAGGGGAGGGTTAGAGAGAGGGAGACACAGGATCCAAAGCAGGCTCCAGGCTCTAGGCTCTGAACTGTCAGCCTGGAGCCTGATGCAGTTCTCGAACTCACAGACTGAAGATGCCACAATTCTTAATGTTGAACGCTTTATTTATTTCACACTCTATCTCTTAAAATAACATTTAAATCTCACTAGCATTTCACATTTGTGGCATTTTTGAATCCAAAATGTCAAATGCTGGTAAGGATGTGGAACAAGGGGAACTCTCAATCATTGCTGGTGGGAATGTAAAGTGGTACAGACACCTTGAAAGACAGTTGGCAATTGTTTGCAAAGTGAAGCATAATTTTATTATACAATTTAGCAATAATACTCCTAGGTATTTACTCAACTGAGCTGAAAACTTATGTCCAAATAAAAACCTGGACACACACACACACACACACAAATAATAAAAAAAATAAAATAATATTTAAATCTCTAAAATGTATACCCTGTATTTTCAAATGCAAATAAAATCTAGGTCTGTAAAAGTTAGGATCTATTTCATACCCAATCTTTTAAAATTTATATAAAAATTTAAAAACGAAACTAATATTTTATTTATTTATTTATTTATTTGTTTATTTATTTATTTATTTTGGAGAGATAGTGTGTGAGTAGGGGAGAGGGGAAGAGGGTGAGGGAGAGAGAATCCCAAGCAGGCTCCACACTCAGCAGAATTTGACATGGGGCTTAATCCCACAACCCTGGGATCATGACCTGATTACTGGTGTCCAGACACTCAACCTACTGAGCCACCCAGGCACCCCTGTATGCATTTTATAAAATAGTGGCATTAGATTGCATCATTTCTAAAATATCTAATAATTTTTAAGTCTTTATATGTATATAAACTTTACCTTATATTGTGAATTTGTATGTGGTGTTTTTCAGAATTTCTTACTCTTTCTAGACATTAAATTATCCTATTCAGGGCTACCTGGGTGGCTCAGTCAGTTGAGCATCCGACTTCAGCTCAGGTCATGATTTCACAGTTCATGGGTTCAAGCCCCACATTGGGCTCTATGCGGACAGCTCAGAGCCTGGAGCCTGTTTTGGATTCTGTGTCTCCCCCTCTCTCTGTCCTTCCACTGCTCGCTCTCGCTCTCTCTCTCTCTCTCTCAAAAAAAGTAAATAAACATTAAAAAATTATCATATCTCAAAATACTGTGCCTACTAAATTCTTCAAATGGCAGAATTCACTGATACATGATTTTCAGTAGATTATCTGTTGTGTACATGGCCCTGTACTAGGTAGGGCACTGCACAAACCCATGAATAAGGCATGGTACATTTTGTTCGATGAGTATGTTCTCGAAGCAGCCATTAGATGAATATACCAATGCTTATTATAAACAAACATTTCCCAGATGTTCTCCAAAGAACATCTTGCTTAAGATGGTAACTTGGACAAAAAGCAAAACATAAAAACACGCAGAACAGTTCTGTTATCAAATAATTTGAGCAAAAGATAGAATATAATGGGAAATATCAAGTACTTTGGATTTTGGAAAAAAGAGAGCCTTATTTACTACAAACTGGTTTCTCTAAGTAATACTGGTGTCCACATAATATGGTTTAATAAATGGAAATTGATTTATTCTTGGAGTACTAGCATGGAGCTTATAAGTTTATCTATGATTGCATATCTCTGATGGGAATTTGGGCTCTTGGTGTTTCCTTGGCCTTTCTGTTAATTTATCTATAGTGTTCATTAGGACTGCCTAGTTAATTTTTGTTACATTCGTATATTATTGATCTAGTAGTTTATATGTTGAAAGCCTTTCCTTTTTGTTGTTTTACACTGAAATAAAATAATGTGGTCAAAGTGATATGGAATTATTCATATTCCATTTATCATATTGTATGTATTTAACTGTTATTCACTTTTGGAAGAGTCTCTTTAATTTAACTAGGTCCTTATATTGATTTCTCTAGATCCCAGTGGTTGAAATTTTCATTAAGCTGATAAGTAAAGTTAATGTTGTATTAGTATAAAGTTGGCATTTTCATCATTTATCTGAAAAATAGAATGGAAATGGTTAGTTCTTAGGACATGAGATTTTTCAGAAAATTTTAATGGCTACAATATGCTAACAAATTACTTGCCTAAAGCTTCTTTTTTTTTCCCCCTCCAATTGAGTCTAGTTTATGTAACCTCTCCTAAAAGCTATTTTTAGTAAATAATGGATGTTGACTGCATTATTTTAAAAGTTGATTAAACATGTCTTACTATTTAGATTATTCTTTTACTTTTTATTAGTCATTTTTAACTTTTCAAGGTGCTTTTCATATTGTGTGTTTTAAACATTGGATTTTTTTGGGCCTCAATACCACCCTGTGATTGGTAAGACAGGTTTATTCATTTCTATGTACTACAGGGGATTGGGGGTTTAGTCATACATTTGTAACTGATTTACCAAAGTTTACACAGCCAGTTAGTGGCAGTGAATGCTATAACCTTGGTACCTGGCTTCTATTTCAGTGATATACTAGATTAACTACTTAGGGTTTTTTTTTTTTTTTTTTCATAAATACTTAAAACAAGCAGTGTTTAAATAAATAGGTATTTTATTCAAGCAGAAATTTAATGACTTTTTAGAAACTGAATTTGGTTAGAAATGATTTTAGTTTAAAGACCCTTTGGGGATTAATTCATAGCAAAGCTGTTTTCCCAATGGATACATTTTTTGCAGCAAATTCAAAAGCTCAGTATACTAAAAATGTGCTAATATCTCAACCTGCTTTTATTTAATCAGCTATGTGGCTTTCCTTGCTTCTTAGAAAAGAATCTTACTTCTATTAAAATGTCAAGACAGTTTCATAAAAAAACACTAAGAAGACTGATGTCTTAAGTCACGCACCAACAACAATCTCATTATTTATTCTCACCTCATTTGTACTTGGGCCAGTGACATCTATGATTGTAGCAATGCCCCCATCTAAAATTTCAAAAAGTTGTTTGTTAAACATAGAGATTCTACCCTGAAGGGGGGCTCATTATTTGGGGGCTGCTTCTTTTCAGTCTTCATCTGTTCTTCATTTAGCTCCTTCCTCTGACTCTGTGCTCGTTCTCTCTTCTTTGACATCCCTTCCCGGTGACAGAGAACATTTTTCTCGGGATGGCCTACAGGATTCCAGGCAGACATGGCCCATGGGAAGCACTGGTGGAGGGTAGAGCACTAACCACCAAAGGGGTTTCTCACTGTCCCTTCTGCCTCAAGTCGCACCACTGGCAGCTGCTCGTCTTTGGCACAGCTCCTGTGCTAGAGAGTTCATTCCTCCTCCATAGTTCCAGCTTCCAGGACCCACCTGCACTTCTGGGCTCGAATAACAATATCTCCTTCCCTTGTCCTTTCTACTGTAGGGATGGAAAGGGCTTCTTAGAGTCGCTGACCTTTCGATTGTCTCACCTTCTTCTGTTTGACTCCTCTGCCTTTTCTTCATTTGTGTAACCAGTTCTCTATACTGAGTCCTCCCTGTTTGTAAGACTGGGGAAGGGGGGGTGCCAATTTCTTCTAGAAATCGCTAGATACAGCATTCAGTTTAACCACTCCACAGAAGCTGATGTGGCATAGTACTTTCTTTTTACCATTTTTATTCTTTGTCTTTCTTAACAATTGTTTTCCTGATTCAGGTTCTGTCACTTGGTCTTTTTATTTTATTTTTTTATTTTTTTATTTTTTTTAAATTTTTTTTTCAACGTTTATTTATTTCTGGGACAGAGAGAGACAGAGCATGAACGGGGGAGGGGCAGAGAGAGAGGGAGACACAGAATCGGAAACAGGCTCCAGGCTCCGAGCCATCAGCCCAGAGCCCGACGCGGGGCTCGAACTCACGGACCGCGAGATCGTGACCTGGCTGAAGTCGGACGCTTACCGACTGCGCCACCCAGGCGCCCCTCACTTGGTCTTTTTAAACTCAAGTTAGTCACCTTCTTTGGCTCCTCTTCCTATTTTTTTAAAAGAATTTTTTTAGTACAGGGTGCCTGGGTAGCTCAGTTGGTTAAGCTGAAGTCCAACTTTAGCTCAGGTCATGATCTCATGGCTCATGAGTTTGAGCCCCATGTCAGGCTCTGTGGTGACAGCTCAGAGCCTGGAGTCTGCTTCGGATTCTGTGTCTCTCTTTCTCTCTCTGCCCCTCCCCCACTCACCCTCTGTCTCTCTCTCTCTCCTTCAAAAGTAAATAAACATTAAAAAAATTAAAAAACAAAGAATTTTTTTAGTACTTACTATTTTTTTTTCCAGTAATTATTTATGTATCCAAATCTTCCCAGACCTCATTTGGGTAGCAGTGAGGTTGTATAGCAGGCAATCTCTAATTTTATATAGTGTTCCCAGACCCTACCTATATGCCTATGATACCTGAGTCTCCTTGGCAGTATTTCTTACTACCATGTGTGCTGGGGACTCCTCAGGCTAGTCTCATAAACATTGGAACATTGGTTTTATGATCATTCACTTTGCTATTTATGCCCTGGCTAAGCAGTGCCTGGACTCTTGACCCGTGGAAATGCTTAGCTAACAAATGTGTATTGCTTTAAGCTGCTGAAGTTGTGGTGATCTGTGATACAGCAGTATAAAGCCAGTACCATTGCAGACATTATTTTCAGTTGTCCATTAGACATGTTTCTATACATTTCCACAATATCCACTAGGATTTCTAGAAGCCATTTCACATGCATTTTATCCCCAATAAAATTATTTCCTATTCCTCAAAGCACCTTTCCTTCTCATGTTGAACACCCTAACTTATTTAGTATACTATTGAGCATAGAGCTACTCAAACCAGAAATTAGGCTTCTTTCTTTACCACATTGCTAATCAGTCACCAAATGCTATCTATTTTACCACAGAAAAACACTTTGAAATTAATCCAGAGTCTTTACTCTCTTGCTGAAATAACCACAGATCTAGTTTTCAAACTCCAGTCAAGCCATCCGATTTTCGTGTGTGAGGTTTCTGGAAATAATAAAACACCTGCCTCTCCCAAACACCCTAAAATTCCAAACAACAAAAACCAAAAATTAAAAAAAAAACAAAACAACAAGCAAACAAAAAACCAAATCAAGTCATTCTGTTGATGACTCTTCCTTATTGCCTACATGATTAAGTTCAAACATGTTAAGTAGGCAGATAAGTACAAATTTGAATCAAAACTTTTTTTTAAGTTTATTTATTTATTTACTTTGAGAGAGACAGAGAGAAGTGCAGGTGAGGAGGGGCAGAGAGAGGGGGATGGAGAATCCAAAGCGGACTCAGCGCTGACAGCACAGAGCCCGATGAGGGGCTCGAATCCCCGAACTATGAGATCATGACCTGAGCTGAAGTCAGACTCTTAAACAACTGAGCCACCCAGGTGCCCCAAAACTTTTTTTTAGTATCTTATTCTAATATTTCTCATTCCAACTCTATGTATCACTGTTACCTCAGCATTTATCATGTTTTCTTCCCTTCTTTGCCTGGCAATTTGCCCATTATTTTCATTCACTCATTCATTCATTTATTTAATGTACCAAGTCTTGTTTATTAGTTCAGAACAAGATAGTCCCTAACTTTGTGGAGTTCACATTCTTAGATAAATACATCAATGCTTATTATAAACAGACATTTCCCAGATGTTCTCCAAAGAACATCTTGCTTAAGATGGTAACTTGGGTGTCAGACGATAAATAATAAAACATAAATGTGAACAAATAAACACTTACTATCAAAGTATAGGTGTGTATATATATGTATTTTAATTTTTTAATGTTTTTATTTGTTTTTGAGAGAGAGACAGAATGCAAGGCGGGGGGAGGGGCAGAGAGAGATGGAGACACAGAATCCGAAGCAGGCTCCAGGCTCCAAGCTGTCAGCACAGAGCTCGACACGGGGCTCAAACTCACAAACTGTGAGATCATGACCGGAGCCAAAGTCGGATGCTTAACCGACTGAGCCACCCAGATGCCCCAATATCAAAGTATATTTTATGAAGAAAGTAAGTAATATAGAATGAATATCAGTGCAATTTTTGGAAGGGTACACTGAAACAGCCCCTTTAAGGAGGGGACCTTGCTGTTGAGATGGAGAAAACCTTGGGGGAATCTGGGAAAAGAGAACTGCAGCAGAGGAAAGAGCCAATGTAAAGACTTTGGAATGAGTGTAAGTTTGGCATGTTTAACAAGGAGCAAGAGGGCTAGTGTGGCTACAGCACAAAGGACAAAGGGAAGAGTAAGGGAATGAGAAATAAAAGGTGGGTTGTGTAGGTGATGGTAAGGAGAACTTACCATAAGTCTCATAGCAAACCAGGAGAGTTATATGACCTGCTCTGTTTAAAAAGATTACTCTGACCACTTTATAGACATAATCTCTAGGAAAAGCCTGAATAGAATTAGGGAGCTGAATTAGATCAAAGAGATATGATGGTACCCCAGGAGCAGTGGAAGCACAGAGATGTTTTATATTCAGGATATAATTTAAAAGTAGCCCTGATAGGTGATTACTAATGGATAGAATACGAGTTGTGGGTATAAGGAATACAGGTTAACCAGTGTGTAGTGTGAAAAATACAGGAGAAACAATGATGACTGTTGGGTTTTTTGTCTGAGGAACCAGAAGAAAGGAACTGTTATTTACAGAGATGGAGAAGACTAGAATAGGAGGGAAGAGCGGAGTGGGGGAGGAGGAATAAGATGTCTCCTATTGACCCTGTTAAGTTCTAGACACTGATGACACTTTCAAACAGTGATAGTAAGTAAGGAATTGGGTAAACTGTATATTTTCTCAGGAGGCTTCAGGGGAAATCTTGGAGCAGGAATATGTGTTTTTCTTCAAATATCATTGCTATAATGAAATCTTTTAGTTAGAATTGATCTGTGGTTTTATAAGCCTTTTATGTACCTCAATTAAAATACATGAAGTATTATAATTATCTTTGTATATCATCTCTCCAAATGGACTCTGTGATCCTTGAAGCCAAGGATTACATTGTACTCACGTTTTATTTATTCTAGAAATATTATTGTTCCTACTCTACTCAGATATTACTCTAGACACTAAGGAGAATAAATAAAATATTTGGGAGCATGTTTAAACTGTCTTCATTACGTTTAATACATCTTTGCATTCATGTGCTTCACACAGGGTTTGGCACATAATATTCATTTATTCTTTCATTCATGTAAAATATTTTTTTGTTTTTATTTTTAGAGAGAGAGTGTGTGTGAGCAGGAGAGAGGGGCAGAGGGCGAGAGAGAGAGAGAATCCTAAGCAGGTTCCATGCCCAATGTGGAAGCAGGCTTGATCCCTCGACCCTGGGATCATGACCCAAGCTGAAATCAACAGTCAGGTGCTCAATTGACTGAGCCACCCAGGTGCTCTGGTTTGGCACATAATATTTAAATCAAATGTTTGCTGAATGAATGAAATGAATGAAGAAATGTCTCCCCTTCCACTCCTCCATATTATAGTTATTTTATTAATGGATTTTTGTATTTTTAAAGGTGTTAAAACAGGGTGGTAGAATTTTAAGACTGTGCATTTTAAGCCTGGGTCAGACTTGGATCTGAGTTACTCAGGGAGTTTTAATAAATTGGGATATGGGAGCCCAATATGTAAAGAGAGACCAGTATTACCCAGGATTAGGACTCAAGGAAAATAAGCATTAATAACTATCATTAGGATTCTAATGTTCCCTTAAAAAGAGGTTTTATTCCACATTAATTTTAAAAATAAACTTTGAAATTTAGAATAGCTTTAGATTTACAGAAAGAATGTGAAGTTAGTACAGAGAGTTCCTGTATATCTCACACCCAGTATCTATCTGCTTTATTAATACCTTCCATTAGTGTGGTACATTTGTCATACAACTGGTGAACCAATATAAATACATTATCATTAACTAAAGACCATATGTGCAACTGTTATAAGCATTTGCATGTATGTGTCTGTGTGGAGGTACATGTGCAAGTCCTTTGGATAAATATGTAAGAGTACAGTTGCTGGATTCCATGGTAAGACTACATTTAGCTTTGTAAGACGCTGCCAAACGGTCCTCCAGATGGTTCCAACAAGCAGTGAATGAGAGTTCCTGTTGCTTCATATCTTTGTCATCAGTTGGCATTGTCAGGTTTTGGATTTTAGGCATTTTGATAGGTGTGTAAGGGTATCTCATTGTTTTATTATTTAAAAAAATAAAGTGTATTTTATTTTTGAGAGAGAGAATGAACAAGCATGAGTGAGGTAAGTGCAGAGAGAGAGAGGGAGAAAGAGAGAATTCCAAACAGGCTCTGTGCTTCAGTGCAGAGCCGGATGCAGGGCTCGAACCCACGGACCATGAGATCACAACCTGAACAGAGATCAAGAGTCAAGCTCAACTGACTGAGCCACCCAGGTACCCCATGTATCTCATTGTTTTAATTTAAATATCTTTAATGAGAAATGATGTTGAGTACGTTTTCATATGCTTATTTATCATTTGTGTATATTCTTTGGTGAGGGATCTGTTCAGGTCTTTTGCTTAATTTTTAATCATGTTCATTTTTTTGTTGGGTTCTAAGAGTTCTTTCTGTATTTTGGGATAATAGTCCTTTATCACATGTCTTTTGAAAATATTGTCTCTAGTCCATAGTTTGTCTTATTTCATTCTCTTAACAGTGTCTTTTACAGGGCAGAAGTTTTTGATTTTAAAAAAGTCCAATTCATCTGTTTTTATGGATCATACTTTGGTATTATATTTAAAAACTGATCCCCAAATTCAAGTTTATATAGATTTTCTCCTATATTTTCTTCTAGAAGTTCTACAATTTTGCATTTTATGTTAGGTCTGTGATTCATTCTGATGTGTGTGTGTGTGTGTGTGTGTGTGTGTGTGTGTGTGTGTGTAATATATAAGGTTTCTATCTAGGTTATTTATTTTTCCATATGAACATCCAGTTGTTTTAGTACCATTTATTGAAAAGACTATTCTTTATCCATTGAACTGTCTTTGGATCTTTGGGAAAAAATCAGTTGTATAATTGTGGGGATTGATTTCTGGATTCTCCATTTGTTCTATTCATGTATATGCTTAAAAAAAACAGTATCATGCCTTGATTACTGTGGATTAAAATGATTCTTGGAATCAGGTAATGTGAGTCCTTCAAATTTGTTCTTCTTCGGTATTGGGTTGACTATTTTAAGACATTTGTTTTCCATATACATTTGAGAATCAGCTTGCTGATATCTACAAAATAGTTTGCTGAGATTTTGATTAGAATTGCTGATACCTTAACACTACTGAAACTTTCAGTCCATGAACACAAAATATTTATTTATTTACGTCTTTCATTTTTTTAAGTTTATTTATTTATTTTGGAGAGAGAGAGAACACATGCTTGCAAGCAGGAGAGGGGCAGAGAGAGAGAGAGAGAGAGAGAGAGAGAGAGGGAGAGAGACAGGGAGACAGAGAGAATCCCAGGCAGGCTCCGCACTGTTAGCAAAGAGAGCGATGTGGGGCTTGAACCCTCAAACTGTGAGATCATGACCTAACCTGAAATCAAGAGTCAGATGCTTAACCAGTTGAGCTACCCAGGAGTCCCTTTTTTCATTTTTTAAATTAGTGTTTTGCGGTTTTCTGCATATAGATTTTATATTATTTTGTTAGATTTACCCTTAAGTATTTCATATATTGGTACTATTGTAAATGGCTTTTTATTTAAAATTCCAATTTTTATAGGAAAACAATTGACTTGTATACTATTTTATCTTGAGAACTTTCTATATACATGCTTATTAGTTGCAGAAGGTGTTTTTGATAGATTCTTTGGGATTTTCTACGTAAAGAGCCAAGTCATGTGAAATAAAGACAATTTTATTTCCTACTTTCTAATATGTTTTTTTCTTCTGCCTGCCTCCCTCTCTCTTAACTGCATTAACTGAAACTCCTAGTACAGTGTGAAACAGGAGGGGTAAGAGGGGATATCCTTCCATTTTTGACAATCTTTTTTAAAAATTTAAATCCAAGTCAGTTAACATATAGTGTAATAATGATTTCAGAAATAGAATTTAGTGATTCATCATTTGCATATAACACCCAGTGCTCCTCCCAACAAGTGTCATCTTTAATACCCATCGCCCATTTATCCCATTCCCCCACCCAACACCTCTCCAGCAACCCTCAGTGTGTTCTCTGTATTTAAGAGTCTCTTATGGTTTGTCTCCTTCTCTGTTTATATCTTATTTTTGTTTCCCATTCTGTATGTTCATCTGTTTTGTTTCTTAAATTTCACATTTGTCTTTTTCACTGACTTATTTTGCTTAGCATAATGCACTCTAGTTCCATCCATGTTGTTGGAAATGGCAAGATCTCATTGATTTTGATTGCTGAGTAATACTCCATTGTATATATATTCCCCATCTTCTTTATCCATTCATCCATTGATGGACATTTGGTCTCTTTCCATACTTTGGCTATTGTTAATAGCGCTGCTATAAACATTGGGGTGCATGTGCACCTTTGAAAACACACCTGTATCCCTTGGGTAAATGCCTAGTAGTGTAATTGCTGGGTCGTAGGGTAGTTCTATTTTTAATTTTTTGAGGAGCCTACATACTTTTTTCAGAGTGGTTGCACCAGTTTGCATTTCCACCAGTAGGGTGCAAAAGCGTTCCTCTTTCTCTGCGTCCTTGGCAACATCTGTTGTTGCCTGAGTTGTTAATTTTATCCATTCTGACAGGTATGATGTGATATATCATTGTGGCTTTGATTTGAATTTCTCTGATGATGAGTGATGTTGAGCATTTTTTCATATATCAGTTGGCCATCTGGATGTCTTCTTTGGAGAAGTGTCTATTCATGTCTTTTGCCCATTTCTTCACTGGATTATTTGCTTTTTGGGTGTTGAGTTTGATAAGTTCTTTATAGATTTTGGATACTAACCCTTTATCTACGTTTACAAATACCTTCTCTTCTCCCATTCTGTCAGTTGCCTTTTAGTTTTGCTGATTGCTTCCTGTGCTGTGCAGAAACTTTTTATCTCAATGAGGTCCCAATAGTTTATTTTTGCTTTTGTTTCCCTTGCCTCAGGAGACATGTCAAGAAAGAAGTTGCTGCGGCCAAGGTCAAAGAGACCGCTACCTTTCTTCTCCTCTAGGATTATGATGGCTTCCTGTCTTACATTTCATCCATTTTGAGTTTATTTTGTGTATGATGTAAGAAAGTGGTCCGGGTTTATTCTTCTGCATGCCACTGTCCAGTTTTCCCAACACCATTTGCTGAAGAGACAGTCTTTTTTCCATTGGATATTCTTTCTTCCTTTGTCAAAAATTAGTTGGCCATATGTTTGTGGGTCCATTTCTGGGTTTTCTATTCTGTTCCATTGATCTATGTGTCTGTTTTTGTACCAGTACCATACTGTCTTGATGATTACAGCTTTGTAATTCAGCTTGAAGTTTCGAATTGTGATTTCTCCAGCTGTGGTTTTCCTTTTCAACATTACTTTGACTATTCAGGATCTTTTATGGTTCCATACAAATTTTAGAATTGTTTCTTCTAGCTCTGTGAAGAATGCTGGTGTTATTTTGATAGGTATTTTATTGAATATGTAGATTGCTTTGGGTAGTATTGACATTTTAACAGTATTCTTCAAATCCATGTGCATGGTATGTTTTTCCATTTTTTATGTCTTCTTCAGTTTCTTTCATAAGCTTTCTATAGTTTTCAGTGTATGGATTTTTCACCTCTTTGGTTAGGCTTATTCCTAAGTATTTTATGGTATTTGGTGCAATTATAATGGAATTGATTCCTTGGTTTATTTTTCTGCTGCTTCATTATTGGTATATAGAAATGCAACCGATTTCTGTACGTTAATATTATACTCTGTGGCTTTGATGAATTCACATCAGTTATAGCAGTGTTTTGGTGGAGTCTTTTAGGTTTTCCACATAGAGTATCATGTCATCTGTGGAGAGTGAACATTTGACTTCCTCCTTGCCAATTTAGAGGACTTTTATTTCTTTTTGTTGTCTGATTGCTGAGGCTAGGACTTCCAACACTATGTTGGATAACAGTGGTGAGAGTGGACATCCCTGTCATGTTCCTCATCTTAGTTCTTTCCCATTGAGGAGATATTAGATGTGGGTCTTTAATATATCGCCTTTATGATCTTAAAGTATGTTCCTTCTATCCCTACTTTCTTGAAGGTTTTTTTTTTTATCAAGAAATGATGCTGTATTTTGTCAAATGCTTTTTCTGCATCTATTGAGAGGATCATGTGGTTCTTATCCTTTATTTTATTGATGTGATGTTTCACGCTGGTTGATTTGCAGATATTGAACCAGACCATCGCAGGAATAAATCCCACTTGATCATGGTGAATAATTCTTCTTATATATTATTGGATCTGGTTTGTTTGTGTCTTGTTGAGAATTTTTGCATCCATGTTCATCAGGGAAATTGGTCTGTAGTTCTCCTTTTTAGTGGGGTCTTTGTCTGGTTTTGGAATCAAGGTAATGATGGCCTCATAGAATGAGTTTGGAAGTTTTCCTTCCATTTCTATTTTTTGGAACAGCTTCAAAAGACTAGGTGTCAACTCTTCTTTAAATATTTGGTACAGGGGCGCCTGGGTGGCGCAGTCGGTTAAGCGTCTGACTTCAACCAGGTCACAATCTCGCGGTCCGTGAGTTCGAGCCCCGTGTCAGGCTCTGGGCTGATGGCTCAGAGCCTGGAGCCTGTTTCCGATTCTGTGTCTCCCTCTCTCTCTGCCCCTCCCCCGTTCATGCTCTGTCTCTCTCTGTCCCAAAAATAAATAAACGTTGAAAAAAAAAATAAAAAAAAAAAATATTTGGTAGAATTCTCCTGGAAAACCATCTGGCCCTGGACTCTTGTTTGTTAGGAGATTTTTGATTACTGATTCAATTTCTTTACTAGTTATGGGTCTGTTCAAATTTTCTATTTCTTCCTGTTTCAGTTTTGGTAGTTTATATGTTTCTAGGAATTTGTGCATTTCTTCCATATTGCCCAATTTGTTGGCATATAATTGCTCATAATATTCTCTTATTATTGTTTGTATTTCAGTAGTGTTGTTTGTGATCTGTCCTCTTTCATTCATGATTTTGTTTATTTGGTCCATTTCCTTTTTCTTTTTTTTTTTTTTTTTTTAATTTTTTTTTTTTTAATGTTTATTTATTTTTGAGACAGAGAGAGGCAGAGCATGAACGGGGGAGGGTCAGAGAGAGAGGGAGACACAGAACCGGAAACAGGCTCCAGGCTCTGGGCCATCATCAGCCCAGAGCCCGACGCGGGGCTCAAACTCACGGACCGTGAGATTGTGACCTGAGCTGAAGTCGGACGCTTAACCGACTGAGCCACCCAGGCGCCCCTCCTTTTTCTTTTTGATCAGTCTGGCTAGGGGTTTATCAATTTTGTTAATTCTTTCAAAGAACCAGCTCCTGGTTTCATTGATCAGTTCTACTCTTTTGTTTTTTTTCCCCAATATCATTGATTTCTTCTCTAATCTTTATTACTTCCCTTTTTCTGCTGGTTTTGTGCTTTATTTGCTGTTCTTTTTCCAGCTCTTTTAGGTGTAAGTTTAGGTTGTGTATTTGAGACCTTTCTTCCTTCTTTAGGAAGGCCTGGATTGCTATATAGTTCTTTTTATGACCACCTTTTTTGTTTCCCACAGTTTTGGACTGTCATGTTTTCATTTTCATTGGCTTCCATGTTATTTTTAATTTCATCTTTAATATCTTGTTTAACCCATTCATTCTGGTTTTTTTACACTTTAAATATCTTTTATTTTTATTTGCTGACACCTCTCAATAAAGCTAGAGAGGGAAATTATCCATTTTCCCATGATATGAAATGCAAAGATATGTGTATAGCCATTTGCCATCTGACTCTTCTTATGGTGGCTATTGCCTTACAGACTTTTATTTTTTTTTAATTTTAAATATAATTTATTGACAAATTGGTTTCTGTACAACACCCAGTGCTCATCCCAACAAGTGCCCTCTTTAATTCCCATCGCCCACTCTCCCCTCTCCCCCACCCCCCATCAACCCTCGGTTTGTTCTCAGTATCCATGAGTCTTTTATGGTTTGCCTCCCGCCCTCTCTGTAACTTTTTTCCCCCTCCCTTCCCCCATGGTCTTCTGTTAAGTTTATCAAGATCCACCGATGAGTAAAAATCCATTAATTATTTAGTAGGATGTTCTTTAATCTCCAAGTATTCATGGTCTTTCCAAATTTTTTCTTGTGGTTGATTTCGAGTGTCATAGTGTTGTGCTCTGAGACTATGAAAGGTATGCTCTTGATCTTTTTATACTTATTGATTTGTGACCCAGTATGTGATCTCTTTTGGAAAATGTTCCATGTGCACTCGAGAAGAATATGTGTTTTGCTGTTTTAGGATGAAATGTTCTGAAAATATCTTTTAAGTCCATTCGGTCTAGTGTGTCATTCAAAGCCATTGTTTCCTTGTTGATTTTCTGCTTAGCTGATCTGTTCATTGTTGTGAGTGGAGTATTAAAGTCCCCTACTCTTATGGTATTCTTATCAATGAGTTTCTTTATGTGTGTGATTAATTGATTTATATATTTGGGGCATAAATATTTACAATTGTTGGGGGCATAAATATTTACAATTGTTAGATCTTCTTGGTGGATAGACCCCTAATTATGGTACAATGCCCTTCTTCATCTCTTGATACAGTCTTTATTTTAAAATTTAGTTTGTCTGATGTAAGTATGGCTACTCCAACTTTCTTTTGATGACCATTAGCGTGATAGATGGTTCTCTATCCCCTTATTTTCAATCTACAGGTGTCGTTAGGTATAAAATGAGTCTCTTGTAAGCAGCATATAGATGGGTCTTGTTTTCTTATCCATTCTGATATCCTATGTCTTTTGATTAGAGCATTTAGACCATTTACATTTAGAAACATGAATTTAGTGCCATTGTGTTGCTTGTAGAGTTGGTGTCTCTGGTGATGTGCTCTGGTCTTTTCTAGTCTTTATTGCTTTTGGTCTTTTTTGTTTTGTTTTGTCTTTTCTCTCCTCAAAGAGTCCCCCTTAAAATTTCTTGCAGGGCTGGTTCAGTGGTTACAAACTCCTTTAGTTTTTATGTGTCTGGGAAACTTTTTATATCTCCTTCTATTTTGAATGACAGCCTTGCTGGATAAAGAATTCTTGGCTGTGTATTTTTCTGATTCAGTGCATTGAATATATGCTGCCACTCATTTCTGGCCTGCCAAGTTTCTATGGATAGGTCAGCTATGAACCTTACCTGTCTTCCCTCATAGGTTAAGGACTTTATTTTTCCCTTGTTGCTTTCATAATTCTTTCCTTTTCTGTGTATTTTGTTAATTTTACTATGATAGGCCTTGGTAATGGTCGTTTTTGTTTAATGTAATGGAGTTCTCTGTGTTTCTTGGATTTTGATGTCTGTGTCCTCCCCAGATGAGGAAAGTTTTCTGTAATTTGCTCACTTAAGCCTTCTGCCCCTGTTTCTCTATCTACATCTTCTGGGACTCCTATGATTCAGATGTTATTCCTTTTTAATAAGTTACTGAGTTCTCTGAGTCTTCTAGTGTGCTCTTTTGCCTTTGCCTCCCTTTTTTTTCTGCTTCGTAATTCTGCATAATTTTATTTTCTGTATTGCTGATTCACCTATCTGATTCATCCATTGTTGCTGTCATGGTATCCATTTGGTTTTGCATCTCAGTTATAGCATTTTTTATTTCAACCTGAGTATATTTTATTTCTTTTATTTTTGCAGATAGGGATTCTCTGGTGTCTTCTATGCTCTTTTCAATCCCAGCTAGTATTCTTATTATCATGTTTCTAAATCGTAGTTCAGACTCTTACTTATATCTGTGTTGATTAAGTCCCTGGCTATTATTTCAACCTGTTCTTTCTTTTAGGGTTAATTCCTTTGTTTAGTCATTTTGAAGAAAGAAAAACATTACTAAAATAAAAAGAAAAAATTAAAAAATTAAAAGAAACAAAAAAATAAAGGAAGCTTGATCCTAGGTGTGTTTCAGTCTGCTTGTTGAAAGAAGCTTTATAGAATAGAGAAAAATGGGAATGGAAAATAAAAAGGATATGAAAAAATTTAAAAATTAAAAAAATATATAATAAAATTAGAATAAAACAAGGAAAATGAAATAGAATAAAAACTTAAAGTAAAATTTTTTTCTCTTTCTGTATTTAAGAAACAGAAAGAAAAAAAAAACAATTTAAGCAAAAACAGAGGCAAAGGGAACAAACAAATAAATGAACGAGCAAACAGAATGAAACCCAAAGGAAGTTACATCCAGTTTACCCTAGAATTGAAACTATGAAACACTCTATTGTCCGTACACTAAGCAGGTGGAGTGACTTGTGCTGGTCTCCTGGGGGATGTGCTTGGAGGGTGCAGTTGGGCAGGGCTTGGTGTAATGGTTCTGTTATCTGCTAGGTGGTGCTGGTTAGCTTAGCTTATTGGGGTGGATCAGTGTGTGTGCACTTGTGTGGGAGAGGTGGAAATGGCTTCACCCAGCTTCCTAGTCTCTGGCACAGGAACTTTGCCCTCACCTACCCGCGGTCAATCATCCTTCTTTTGTCTCAGACGTCTGTCAACTCCCCACCTCTGCCCTGTCTGTGCCCAAGCTGTTATCCATCCAGAGTTTTATCTCAGATGGGGATGTGTTTCAAAACCCCACACTTCGGAGACCCCCGTGCCTTAGACCCATGCCAACTCTTTTGGGGACGGTCTTGCTGAGCAATGGCTGGGTGCTGGCTTGCCCCAGAAAATGTTTGTGTGATGATGCAGTGATAGAGGTTCAAAGATTATGGCAAATCAAAACATGCTACCAGCACCCGGTTTTGCCGTACCCTGGCATTTTGTCTCAATACCAGCAATACCACTACCCAATACCTGCTCTCTGGGTTTCACTTGGATCTTTGCCCGTGGGGAGGCCATATGGCCTGTACCAAATGCACTCCAATCAGGGGAACCACTTCTCCCTGGGTGGCACATGGACCCTCAGACCCTGCTGCCTGCTCCTGGGGACTCACTCTGCTTTCTCACCAGAGCACTGCCAGGTACTTAGTTCCGGAACTTCAGATTCTGTGCTCCACTGTTTATAGAATCCTGGTGGTATTAAAACCCTCCCCTTTCTCCTGTCAGTGGTTTTGGGGAACAGATTTTCTTGTTTAGTCTCCTGAGTGTGCTTTCACTCTTTCTCTTTCTCTTCAGCTACTTTCTGGGGGAGTACTTTTCTTGCATGATCCCGATGCACCGCACTCTACCCCTTTCTTTTTCTCTCTGTCCTCTCTCTCTGAAAATGGCTCCCTACCCTCTGTGGTTTTTCTCTTCCTCCAGTTCATTCTCTGCGCTGCATACCTGATCAGTTCTGTGTCTCAAGTTATGCTGTTTGTTGGGTTAATCCTCAGATCAATTTCCTAGGTGTTTTAAATGGTTTGGTGCTGATATAGCTGTGTTTCAGGGATGAGAAAAGCTCAGGGTCTCCATACTCCTCCACCATCTTAACTCCTCCCCTTGCATTTTTGTCAATCTTAAAGGGCTTATGTTGTGTTTTTTCTCTTAAGTATGATGTTAACTATAGGTATTTTTGTAGATTTTTTAATCAAATTGTAGAAATGCCCCTCTATTACTAGTTTGTTGAGAGTTTTTTTTTTTATGATTGAGTGTTAAAATTTGTCTAATCATTTTTATTCATCAATTTATGTAAATGAATATTTTTTCTTCTTTAGCTTGTTGATGTGGTGGTTTACATTGGTTCATTTTTGAATGTTGAACCAGCCTTGAATACCTTAAATAAATCTCACATGGCTGTGGTCTATGATTCTTTTTATATAAATGTATTCAATTTTATAATATTTTAACATTAATATGTTCATGATGGATATTGATCATAGTTTTTGTTGTAATGTGTCTAGTTTTGCTATTAGGGTAAATTGGTCTCAGAATGAGCTGGAACAGGTTCCCTCTACTTGTATTTTCTAGAAGAGATTGCAGGGAATTAGTGTTATTTCTTTCTTAAATATTTAATAGAATTCAGTAGTAAAACCATCTGTATCTGGTGTTTTATTTGTGGAAGTTTATTAATAATTGATTTAATTTCCTTGACAGATACAGGCCTATTCAGATTATCTATTTTATCTTTTGTGTGAAATACTTTTGTTATTTTGAGTTTTTCAGGGAATTTGTCTATTTTTTTTTAATTTTTTTTTTTTAACGTTTATTTATTTTTTTGGGACAGAGAGAGACAGAGCATGAACGGGGGAGGGGCAGAGAGAGAGGGAGACACAGAATCAGAAACAGGCTCCAGGCTCTGAGCCATCAGCCCAGAGCCCGACGCGGGGCTCGAACTCACGGACTGCGAGATCGTGACCTGGCCGAAGTCGGACGCTTAACCGACTGCGCCACCCAGGCGCCCCGGAATTTGTCTATTTTATCTGAGTTATCAAGTTTTAGGCAGAATTATTTGTAGAATTGTTTCTTACCCATTTTTTTAAAACAGACTTTGCTTTTTTAGGGTAGTTTAGCATTCACAATGAAAATTGAGCAGAAAATAGAGTTCTTGTATACCCTCTGTGCTGCATGGACTCCCTGACTTTCCACATCCCCCACTAGAGTGGTATACTTGTTAAAATTGATGAACCAACACTGACACATCATTATTGCATTAAGTTCATAGTTTATACTAGGTTCACTCTTGGTGTGCATTGTATGGGTTTTGACAATTGGATAATAACATTTGTCATTCACCAATTTAGTAGCATACAGAGAAGTTTCAGTTGTCCTGAAAAATCTCTTGTGTTCTGCCTATTCTCTCCTTCCCCACCTAATTATTGGCAGTTACAGTCTCCATGGTTTTGCCTTTTACATAATGTCATATAGTTGGAATAATGCAGTATGTACTCTTTTCGAACTGGGTTCTGTCACTTAAATTTATGCATTTAAATTTCCTCTATTGCTTTTCATGGCTTGATAGCACATTTCTTTTTAGCAGTTAATAATATTCCATTAGCTGGACGTTTATCCATAGTTTATCCATTCTCCTGCAGAACAACATCTTGTATGATTTGAAGTTTTGTCGATTAAGAAAAAAGTTACTGTAAGCATCCATGTGTGGGTTTTTGTGTGGTTATACGTTTTATACTGTTTTGTATGCTTTCATACAGTGTATAAAGAGATCACATAAAAAGTACAGGAGCTTGTGGATTGGGATGATTCTAACAATAATATCCAAATGACCTCAATGTACACTGTGGGTTAGGGAAATTGAACACTGCATTTGCCAAAGTATTTTATTTTGATTATGTCACTGGGAGTAGTTATGTGGATGTGTGCTAATGTTCAGTCTCTGAAAACAATACAATTATACATAAATTATAGAATAGATATTGCATCATCATGATCATGATCCTGATCTTATAATCATTATCACAGGTAACGTGTTTGAGGGCTTGCTATGGACAATCTTCTTCTGTCCTCTCCTCTCCTCTCCTCTCCTCTCCTCTCCTCTCCTCTCCTCTCCTCTCCTCTCCTTTCCTTTCCTTTCCTTTCCTTTCCTTTCCTTTCCTTTCCTTTCCTTTCCTTTCCTTTCCTTTCCTTTCCCCATCCATCTCCATTTATTCTTCCCAGTATCACTATGGAGTACATATTACAATTGCCTCTGGTTTAATTAGAAGGAAGCCAGATCTTAGAGAAGTTCAATGACCTGTACACAGCATAGAACTTGTAAGAGTAGTGCCAGAATTAGAGAGCAGATTAAATTCAGAATATGTGCTTTTAACCATTATCTTATACTACAACACATTTTACAAAATAGATATAACTCAGGACCATAGATTTGTTTCCCAGGCTGGTCATTTGCTTAACTCTAGCTGATGAATCATTACTATGAAATATTGGCCAAGTCATTTGAAAAATGTTGAAGGTAGTTTAAAATTTGCTGAATTACTATATTTTTGGGTTGTTCTTCACCATTTGCTATTAATCTATAGGAGAATCTTGGCCATAAATCAAGGCAACATATTTTGTAATAAGCAAACATTTAACATTAGTGGATTATTATATGAAACAGGCTATGTATTTGTCATGAACACACCTGATACAGATAAAACATGACCCATTTAATTCAAACAAGATTATATAAATTTGGTTTTTATTAATTTCTTTTATTCATGTATCAATTTCATACAAATCAAGAAAGATGAGAAGTGAGAAAATCAGATCACAAATCACAAGAATGAATCTCAGTTGGAATAATTCAAGAAACTTCGAAGGATTTTTTGTCCTTCTTGACTTCATGAAAAATGTGTACATAATATATATGACTAAACATATGAGTATCTCATTGAGGAAAAGCTCTTTCCTCTAGGAATTCTAGGCCTTGGGAGTTGTTGGTAAATGCACATCAGTTCTTTAGTTTGGGTTATATTTCTGTTCAGTTTTTCAGAAATCAGAGTCTTTTAGTTTAGGATCAGTGGAACCTTCCTACTTGGGACCACTCTCTTCCCTCTTACTTCCTTTTCTTAATCTTACAGTTTTCTCAGTAGCTCTTTGGAAATTTGTTTTCAGAACCACTTCATCTTAGTTGTTTTTGTAGATCTTTCCTAATGTATTCTGTAATGGTTGCTATTGCTCAAAATTCCATTCTTTATTCCTTTCCCATTCTACCTTATTTTATTTCACTTGGCTCACTATTTTGCATCCTGCCATCAACTACTACTTATATACTGATAACTCTCAGTCCTACCTTTTCTTTAGTTTCATTTTAGTGGGCCCAGCTGTTTACTAAGATTTACTGTGAGTGATATCTTTGACTCACCATGTCAAAAACAAAACTCTCATTTTTTCCTCCAAAACCCCCTTCTCTAAGTGATTTTCCCATTTAGTACATGGTCTCAAAATCCAAAAACAATTCTCCTAAGATAGAAACTTTGGCCTCATATTTCTTCCTTCAACCCAATATCTAATTATTTGATGAAACCACTTGGATTACATCTGGACATGATTTGGTTTCTGCCTCTCTTCTTCCTGTTTGATGTCCTATATATCCCACAACTATTCCATTCCACGCAGACTCTTCCCTGTGTTCTGTTAACTTTTAGATCTCCAAACAAAAGCATGGTGCTAAACAGAACATATCATGCCATTTCATGTCCCTTAGCTTTCATATATATGTGTTCTTCCCCATTGTGATACTCCTGAATAACTCAAAATTGTCTTTAAGCTCAAATTTGATCTTGCAAGGCAGAGTTTCATCTTTTTCTCTCACTGATCTCACTAAACAGGGACGTCAAAGACTAGCTGTTATTATATCTGGCTCTATCCCAGGATAAGAAGTAATCCTGGCACTTAGGACATATTTAATAAATGTTCATAAATGGATAAATGAGTAAAATCCAGATAAATAAATGTACTCATACTTTATGGGAAGAAAAGCAGTTAGTACAGCTTGGATACTCAATCTTTCTTGTAGTCTCTTTTATCATTGAGGCTGATGGTTTTATGATATTTATCTTTATTTTTGATGCAACCAGGTATACCTTGACCCTATATATTGAAAGACCAAAACAATTTTTAATTATTTTCTCATCATAAAGGAGTACAATTTAAGAGATTTTAATTAATAACAACATTATTGAATGACTAGTTGAATGAATAGAGTTGAAAGAATAGAGTCCAGTTTCTGTTATTTTCTTTTCTTTTTTTTTTTCAACGTTTTTTATTTATTTTTGGGACAGAGAGAGACAGAGCATGAACGGGGGAGGGGCTGAGAGAGAGGGAGACACAGAATCGGAAACAGGCTCCAGGCTCTGAGCCATCAGCCCAGAGCCTGACGCGGGGCTCGAACTCACGGACCGCGAGATCGTGACCTGGCTGAAGTCGGACGCTTAACCGACTGAGCCACCCAGGCGCCCCTGTTATTTTCTTTTTATTCTCATCTGTCATGTTTACTTTTCCTCAGATGATTACACAAGTATGTTTTTGTTGGACAGCATGTAAGCATTACATGAGGATATAAGTAAAATTTGAGAATTTCCCCTTTGTTATCATCTAGCTCCTAGTTTCTCTTTCAGGGTAATGGTTTGTTGTGCACATTTCTCTCTTTTTTTTTTTTAAATCTAGCATATTCATAGTACTACTACAATAGTCTGTATATGTGTGTGTTTATGTGTGTGTTTTCATATGTATTTCCCCATAATTTTCTATCATTTTTTTTTAAAAATTGACAATATTTCTTTGATATATTTTTCTTTATGAAATTTTTCTTTATTTTCTTCATTTGGTAGAATATTCCAGTGTGTGGATTAGGTAGCTTTCCTCTGCTGATGGAAATTTAGGTTGTTTCCGGCTTTTTTTTCACTTCAACAGGCAATGCTGAAGCAATCATCCTTTTATATACTTTTGCAGATATTACTGATAATGGAATTCAAGCAAAGGTTATTCACATTTAAGTTTTAGTAGAGATTATCTGATTGCTCTCCAAAAAAAGAAAAGCCTTTAACTGTTTTGCAAGCCCCTGTACCCTTGCCAGCAATGGCTCTTACGTGCAGTTGTAACGTGTGCCCTTGTGCTGTGGAAAACAAAAACATAGGTGGCTCATCTTGATTGAGTCTGCATTTCCTTGATTTCCTTAATACCATTTTCTTTCAATTTTGGTTATTTGTATAGTTTTGCGACTTACCTGTCATAAGCATAGTGTATTTTTCTCTTGGGTTACTTAAGATGTTTTATATATTATTCTATTATACAGCAGTTTGAATTGTAAATAGTACGTCTCACAACTATTTCCCTCTTAGGCTTTCTGAATTACATTTGGCCATTTCCACAGAAGGGGAGAGCTTAAGTCCTCTCATTGTGACATTTTTATTTGGGTACAACCTCATACTTAATTGGATTTCTTATTTCTATTACTTTTTAACTAGTTGGTCCCAACAACTTTATTAGATCAATAAGGAAGTTGTTATATGTCACATTTTTAATTTGAGAAGCCTGATGATTCTAAATTAAAATAATATGAAGAAAGCAACTAGAGAGTTCAGCACATTTTAAACACTCAGTAAATGATTGTATAATGTGACTAAGAGACACTTGTTTTTCTATTAACCAAGAGATTTTAGATTTTTTTTTTCTTGGCAAGTCCTAAGAAAATTCAAACCTGAGAGATGGAACTAGAGTTCTGGATTGAAACTAGTTGATGTGGGGACATTTTCTGAAATATCCTGACCATGGTCACATGTTGTCCAGGTAGAAGTTCAGGTCTGTTCTAGTACCAATTCAGGTCACTAAATGAACCATGCACGAACAAGGTCTATATGGTCTTTTCATTGTACCTGTGTATATGTCCAGTATTAACAACTTTTTGGCACATTTGCAATGTTAAAGCTTATGTTTCATTATTTTTGCTTCTGTAAACTTACAGGTTATACGAGTTGCCTTTTATGAAAAATTAAGTGGGTTGGTAAAATTTTGCAATTATTGTCATGCTTGCATGTCCTTACAAGGAGTGGGTGCATAGTGGCTTTTTCTGGGGACTAAAATGTAGGTGGAATTTTCCATTTTTTATGGGTCTGTGTTATGAAATAATAGTTTTGGATATTAGCATTTGAATATGCACTTAAAATGCTATACAATGCAGTTCCTTCTTTGGAACATGTTCTGACTCATTTTGCTGGTTTGCAGGATTCCAAACTGTAAGATGAAAGCAGGCATTGTAATGCATATGTGAAAGCATTTAGAAAAATTTGATATTACACATGTTTTTAAAAGGCAGTATATACTATTTTTGGTCTAAGTTTTGAATATTTAGCTTTATATATGTTGCTTCAAATACATAATTTGGTGCACATGATGTGGAAAACAAAGGCAAATGAAAAATTAAATTTCTTTACAACTTACAGCCCATTGACAAGTCCTTGGCATAGGCAGAGTGACGTTTCTGTAGGAACTCATCTCCCTTGAAGATGACACTTTGCTAAGGGCAAAAGGCAATCTGAGCCCCACTTCCCAGGATCCTTTAAGTCTACTTTAACATATAAAAAGAAGTTTGGAAACTTCCTTTATCTCTTTCCCCCAAGATTTATGTTGGTAATCATACTCCAAGCCTATGGCCCATTGATCTACATCTGAAGGGTCTCATGACAGTTTTTACTAAACAGTAATAATTGACTCTTTCCTAACAATAGCTAGCCCCTCAAGGTCCTGGAGACCTTGCTTCCAAAATTGCTAAGAGACTTACACTATCCCTAACTCCCTCCCAACCTGAAGGTGTATAATCAGTCACCTGTCACAACCCCAGTGCAGCTCTGTCTACTGGTCCTGTCCCTGTGCTTTAAGAAAACCACCTTTTTGGGGCGCCTGGGTGGCTCAGTCAGTTAAGCGTCCGACTTCGGCTCAGGTCATGATCTCTCAGTCCGTGAGTTCAAGCCCCGCGTTGGGCTCTGTGCTGACAGCTCAGAGCCTGGAGCCTGTTTCCGATTCTGTGTCTCCCTCTCTCTGACCCTCCCCTGTTCATGCTCTGTCTCTCCCTGTCTCAAAAATAAATAAAACGTTAAAAAAAAAAAAAAAAAAGAAAACCACCTTTTTGCATTGAAGACATCTCCGGAATTCTTTTTTGGCTGTTTACTCTGAACTCCAACATTTCCACATCACACAGATAAAAAGTCCCAGGAGTATTAGATTTTTAAAAGAAGTGCTTTTTTTTTTTTTTTTTTTTTTTTTTTTTTAAATTTCTTTGGTATCTGATTTAAGATGGTGTTCTTAACACAATACAGCATCTTTATCTAGGACTTGAGAAAATTGCAATGTTGGTTGGGTGCTCTATAATATTTATATTTCTTCAATTTTTATTAAATTTCTTCAATTTTCTTTAGGAGGCTCATGCTATTTCAGTGCTATCAATTATATCTTCTTTGTGGTACAACTCAGGAAAAAACTGAAAACTCCAATAAAAATACAAAATATAGACCAAAAAACCCCCAAAAACCAAACAAACAAAAAAAAAACAACCCAGATGTCTTTTTCTTAAGGGATTCTTTGCTTCTAGCAAATAAAAATGTTTTTCTCAATCCAATAAATCCTAGTACAGACACCTGGGGGCAGTACATCTCTTCACTGTCTTCTATGCAAATCCAGGAATCCCTTCTTTCCATTATAAAAGTTGCTGTAGTCACAGAGGAATAAGATAGGAACTCCTGGCCATCATTTTTCATGTAGAGAGGAGGTCAACAATTCACACTTTATACAATAAGAGCAGTATTCCCAGTCTTCTTTGTTTTGGTAATGTTTTCCTATTAACTTAAAGAAATGGTTAATTTTTTCCTTTAGATATCTCTTCTTGCTGCTTATATTACCTACATAATGGCTGTGTCATCAAACTAATAGTACATAGTTATTTTGCATTTGACACGCTAAATGAAGCATTTGTAACTGTTAGTGAACTGAAATCTCTACTGATTTATTTTTTATGAATAGTTTACACTCATATTAGGATAACTGTATGCATGTGTATATTTGTCTCTCTGTTTTATTTGTTCTTAATGTCATGTCCACACCTTCACCCAATAAATCTTATCTTGATTTATGCAATTCAGAATGATTGAGGCCACATTGCTGAAGATATCAGAAATAACATCTATAATCCTCTTACCCCACTTGACCTGATTCACCATCATCCCATGAAGAAATCTGATTTAGATTTAGAATGGACTATTCCAAGGCTCAGAAAAATGTACCGTGATAATTAGAGAAGGGAATTGTATTTAATGTGTTTTTTTCCAGCTTTGTTGAGGTATAATTGACAAAATTATAAAATATTTAAGTGTACAATGTGATGATTTAATATTTGTATTGTGAAATGACTCTCATAGTCAAGTTAATAAAACACCTATTACATCACATAGTTGTTTTTTCTGAGATTTTCTCTTAACACATTTCAAGTTTATAATACAGTGTTAACCGTGGTCACCATGCTGTATGTGAGAGCCTCAGAATTTACTCATCTTATAACTGAATGTTGAGTTCTTTGGCCAGCTTCTCGCCTGTTCCCCCAGTCCCTAGCAAACACCTTTCTACTTTCTGATTCAATGTTTTTTTTTTTTTAGATTCCACAGATTAGTGATACCATACAAGTATTTATTTTTCTCTGTTAGACTTATTTCATTCAGCATAATGGCGTCCATGTTCATCAGTGTTGCAGATGGCAAGATTTCCTTCTTTTTTTGTTTTAAAGGCTAAATGGTCCATTTTGTTTTAAATATATATATGTATTTAATAAAAATTTTGTTTCATGTTTATTTATTTTTGAGAGAGAGAGAGAGAGAGAGAGAGAGAGAGAGAGAGAGAGACATAGCACAAGGAGGGAGGGACAGAGAGAGAGGGAGACACAGAATTCAAAGCAGGCTCCAGGCTCTGAGCTGTCAGCACAGAGCCCAATGAGGGGCTTGAACTCACAAACCGCGAGATCATGACCTGAGCTGAAGTCTGATGCTTAGCCGACTGAGCCACCCAGGTGCCCCTTAAATATATATTTTATATACATATATATTACTATGTATATACAATATACACACACACACTCATATATATACATCTGTATGTATATATATATGAATATCACTTTTTCCCATTCATTCATCTGTCAGCACTTAGATCATTTCTGTGTCTTGGCTATTGTAAAAAAAAAAAAAAAAAAGCTGCAACAACAACAAACATGGAAGGGATGCAGATATCTCTTTGAGATAGTGCTTTTATTTCCTTTGGATATATACCCAGAAATGGGATTGCTGGTAACATTACTTTTAATTTTTAATATCCTCATATGTTCTATTTTTATGTTTAATTTTTTGAAGAACTTCCAAACTGTTTTCCATGATGGCTGTACCAATGTACATTCTCACCAACAGTATATAAGGATCCTCTTTTCTCTACATCCTCTCCAATGTTTATTATCTCTTTTTGATGATAGACCTTAAACAGGTGCACAGTTATACTTCATTGTGGTTTTGCTGTGCACTTCCTTGATGATTAGTACATTGAGCACCTTTTTATATACCTATTGGCCATTTGTATATCTTCTTTGGAAAATGTTTATTGAAGTCCTTTGCCTATTTTTGATCAAACTATATATTTCTTGCTATTGAGTTTATGAATTTATTATATATTTTAGATATTAATTATTTTTTTGTAAATTTATTTATTGTTTGATTTGCATCCAAGTTAGTTAGCATATAGTGCAACAGTGATTTCAGGAGTAGATTCCTTAATGCCCCTTACCCATTTAGCCCATTTCCACTCCCACAACCCCTCCAGCAACCCTCTCTTTGTTCTCTATATTTAAGAGTGTCTTATTTTTTGTCCTCCTCCCTATTTTTATATTCTTTTTGCTTCCATTCCGTTATGTTCCTCTGTTTAGTATCTTAAATTCCTCCTATGAGTTAAGTCATATAATATTTGTCTTTCTCTGACTAATTTCCTCTAGTTCCATCCACGTAGTTGCAGATGGCAAGATTTCATTCTTTTTGATTGCCGAGTAATACTCTGGTGTGTGTGTGTGTGTGTGTGTGTGTGTGTGTGTGTGTATACACATCTTTATACATTTGTCCATTGATGGACATTTGGACTCTTTCCATACTTGGGCTATAGTCGATAGCAGTGCTATAAACATTGGGGGGCATGTGCTCCTTCGCAAAAGCATACTTGTATCCCTTGGGTAAATGCCTAGTAGTGCAATTGCTGGGTTGTAGGATAGTTCTATTTTTAGTTTTTTGAGGAACCTTCATACTGTTTTCCAGAGTGGCTGCACCAGCTTGCATTCCCACCAGCAGTGCAAAAGAGATCCTCTTTCTCTGCATCCTCGGCAACATCTGTTGTTGCCTGAGTTGTTAATGTTAGCCATTCTGACAGGTGTGAGGTGGTATCTCATTGTGGTTTTGATTTGTATTTCCCTGATGATGAGTGATGTTGAGCATTTTTTCGTGTGTCTGTTCACCATCTGGATGTCTTCTTTGGAGAAGTGTCTTAGATATTAATTCTTTATCAAATAGATGGTTTGCAAATATTTTCTCCATTTTTTAGGTTCCTCTTTTATCTTGTTATTTTTCTTTGCTGTGTTGTGTTTTAGTTTGATGTAGTCTCCCTTGTTTATTTTTGCTTTTGTTGCCTTCACTTTTGATGTCAAATCCAAAAACTATTGCCAAGACCAATGTCAAGGGGATTTTTCCCCTATGTTTACTTTCAGGAGTTTATGGCTTTAGGCTTTATATTTAAGTCTTAAATCTATTTTGAGTTGATGTTTGTGTATTGTGTAAGATAAAGGTCCAGTTTCATCTTTTTTACGTGTGACTATACAGTTTTCTTAGCATTATTTGTTGAAGAGACTTTCTTTTCCCCATTGTGTTTTCTTGGAACCTTTGTCAAATGTTAGTTGACCAAATATGCATGAATTTATTCTTGGGTCTCTATTCTGTTTAATTGATCCATATGTCTATTTTTTTAAGTTTACTTATTTTGAAAGAGAGAGGGAGAGAGCACGCAAATGGCGGAGGTGAGAGAGAGAGAGGGAGAGAGAGAATCCTAAGCAGGTTCCACACTGTAAGTGCCAATTCAGACCTCAGTCTCATGAATCCTATGAGATCATGATCTGAACTAAACTCCAGAGTTGGACACTTAACCAACTGAGCCACTCAGTTGCCCCTCCTTATATGTTTTTATGCCACAAGCATACTATTTTGATTACTATAGCTTTGTAAAATAGTTTAATATCAGAAAGTGATGGTGCATCCAGATTTGTTTTGTTGACCAATAAATATAACATAGCATATTAACAAAATGAAGGGTAAAAAACATATGATCGTCTCAATAGATGCAGAAAAAAGCGTTTGACAAAATTCAGCTTCCTTTCATGGTAACAACTGCCAACAACTTAGGTATAGATGGAATGTACCTCAGTGTAATAAAGCCTTATATGACAAGCCCATAGCTAACATCATACTTAGTGGGGAAAAGCTGAAACTTTTCATCTAAGATCAAGAACAAGACAAGGGTGCCTACTCTTACCATTTCACCATTTCTACTCAACATACTACTGAAAGTCCTAGCCTGACATAGTCTTATATATAGAAAACCCTAAAGACTACATCAGAAAACCTGCTGGAACTGATAAACAAATTCAATAAAATTGCAGAATACAAAATCAACATATAGAAATCAGTTGTGTTTCTGTATGCTATGAACTATCTGAAAAGGAAATTAGGAAAACAGTCCCTTTTATAACATCAAAAATAATGAAATGCCTGGACACCTGGGTGGCTTAGTTGGTTAAGCCTCTGACTTCAGCTCAGGTCATGATCTCACAGCTCATGAGTTTGAGCCCCACTTTGGGCTCTGTGCTGACAACTCAAAACCTAGAGTATGTTTTGGGTTCTGTGTCTTCCTCTCTCTCTGCCCCATCCCTGCTTATGCTGTCTCTCTCTTTCTCTCTCTTTCTCTCTTAAAAATAAGTAAACATTTGAAAAAAAAAGAATTAAATGCTTACGGAAAAATATTTACCAAGAAGGTAAAATATCTTTACACTGAAAACTATAAATCATTGATAAAAGAAATTGAAGAGGACACAAATAAATGGAAAGACATCTTGTGTTCATGGATTAGAGGGATTAATATTATTAAAATTTCTATAATATCCAAAACAATCTACAGATTCGATGGAATCTCTATCAAAATTCCAATGACATTTTGCACAAAAATAGAAAAAATGATCCTAAAATTCATCTGGAACCATAATAGACCCTGACTAGTAAAGCAATCTTGAGAAAGAAGGGAATTTAAATGATTTTTTTAAACATAAATTTCTGTTGTATCTTTCTTTCAGCTTATTCAAAAACATTTTTTGTAAGTAAATGGTGCTTCCAATAAAGTAACATTAGCATTATTTTCCATATTATTATGGATATTTAACATATTTTTCAGCCAGCATTTCAGAGAATAGGCTCTAGTGAGTGTGCAAAACAGAATTTTCTTTGAAATGTAGAGAAGAGCTAACACTACATTCAATATGTCTGATTGGTTTTTCAGCCTCTTGATTTGCTGAGAACATAACATGTATCTTATTTAAGTGTTGAAACAGTGGTCTCCAAAGACTTAACAGTGATTTTTGTCTACAGTTGTGGTAAACATCTACACTGCTTTGTTGCTGTCTAGAACTTGTTCATTGGGTAGCAACACCATCCCAATGTTGACCACAATAGACTTCAGAAGGCAAGCAGACTTTGGTTCTGTACTTTGGCTCAGAGAATAGATCTCTGTCAAGGAACACACCACAGGGAAAAATTAGGAAGAGAGACTGATAGGTATTCTGCTTGAAAAGATGTTGTTTTTGATCAGATTATTACCAATTCAGATTAATCAGAAGATCAATGTGTGGTATGTTTGTGTATGTATATGTATGTGTGTATATATATATATATATTTTTTCTTTTTCCTGCACTAAGTACATACAATCATGTATGCCATTATTTTGGAAATCTGACACTTTCCAAATTGAGAAATATGAAAATGTTTATTTCCTAAATCCATTCAGTCTCTAATATGAAGCTTCTCTCTTAGTCTTCATGTGCTATAGTCTTCAATTTTTTAATATGACAGTGTATATTTTTTAAATAATGGTTTTTGTAATTGGCCAAAATTTGTCTTGGGCATTTGAAGAGTCTCCATCCTGACCTGGATTAGAAAGAGCAGATGGCCATTTTCTAAAGTTTCTCTTGTAATTTTAAAATGTTTGGCTCTAGTTACCAAAGGGAAAAGTTTTTGTCTGGCTAGGCAGATAAGGTGGATATTAGAACTGTGTATTAAGGAAAGCAGTGACCATCCCATGCAGTTGCAGACATGCAGGTTTTGTGACCTGATTTGACTGAGATCTTAACCATCTGAGTTGATCAGACTCGGTGGATAAATGCTTAGATTTGTGCTTTCCTGTGCTTTCAGACAGGCCAAGTGAGAGGACAAAAATAGAACGTGGAGGGCCTCTCCCTTAGGATTTGCCTACGTACCCTCTTAGGTAGCTTATTTTTTCTGAGCTTTTTAAAAGAAATTTCCTGCTTTTGAAATACTTTTTTTTTTTTTTCATTTAAAGAGCCATGTTAAAAGGCCAGTTGGAAATTCAGGCATTGTCCCTAGACATGTGATACCTTAGTGGGACTGGTGGTCCTCGGAGACTGGATTTTCAGCTTTGCAAAGGTAGAAACTCAATCCCATCATTAAACGCAGTCTTGATATGACTCAGGGGAACTGACTCATGCTAATGAAACCCATAAGAGACTCATGATAAGCCAGAAGGCTAGTTCATTAATTCATAATTAGAAATAGATCTGCCAAGAGGAAGGAAATACAGCTGGTCAGCACATTCTATCCTAGAAAGAAAACTTACATGCAAATGCAAAAAGGTAGCTTGGTGGATACAAAACCAGTGGAAAGAGAGCTGGGTAGCATTAGTGGACAGTTTGATCTGCTTCTGCTACCTTCATATTCCCTTTTCCTTACAGGCTTCTGCTTGGAAGGGGAACCTTGATTCTCCCTTCCACAGGGCAGCAGCCCTGGGAGCTGAAGAGATACTGGCCTGAACTTGCACTGTCCATCACCTTTAAGTCAGTTAGGTTACAATGTAAATGAATGACTAATTTCTTTACATTAATATGTTAGTTCATAGCATCTTGTAACTTCTAACTTGGTCTCTTTGTTGAAGACTAAGAGAAACTTCATTTCAGCCAGCAACAATATCTTTACAAACCATTTCTAAGGATGAGTTACCACGAGAGTGGTAGTTTCTCATTTTAGAGTGATTTTCAATCTTGGAGAGTGGCCTCCCAAACTTAGGTCCCCATGTCCTATAAGAGGTCTTTATACCTTATTCTGTGTCAATAGTCTGTATCAGTAATCAGCCCCATTTGAAGACAAGTGAAATACCACCATGTGTTCTCTGGGATACTTTAAGGTACTGCAAAGAAATGCCCTCATTAATTTAGGTGCTATAGATATCTTCAGACCATTTGTGATATCCTTTCTACAGCATCCATGTGACATGATGAGAAAAGAGGAAAAGTGGCCAATGTGGACAGTTTAACTTTCATTTCCTAAAGAGTTTGAACACCCACTCCATGTGTGTTCAAAGAACACTATTAGTGAAACCATATTGATAAGGTAAGGATGGAGAGGAATGCTGGTCTCAATTCCTACTTACAAGGAGCTGAGTGATATAATAATGCATTCTTTTTTTTCTTTTTGAGAAAAAGACACATAGCACTAAAACTGGCCAGAATATAATTTTCTCTTCTTGAGTGACTTAGAAGGAATCTTAGGGCCAGTGTCATGAATATCCATGATCACTTTGGGCAGTAGCTATCTAATAGACCTTAGACAGTATGCTATGTTTAAACATGTACTATAGAGATATCAAGTAAGGAGAGAGAGGGAAAGCTAGTTATATTAGTAGATAACACATTCACAGGTGATTTATAGATTAGAATGGATTGTAAAACACTAATAAATCCCAAGACATTTAGTTCTGTCTCAGAGAAATGACTTTATACTTTAAAAAAAGGAAAATTCTCATTTTTAGAATCTAGTGTACTTAGAAAGAATGACATGATTAAAATACATTTGATCCTAATTTTGACCAGAATTTCCTCGGTTGTGATAAAGGTTTGGTTAAAATTTTTATTTAATATTTTAGGGAATAGTATTTTGGGAATAATTTGCCAGGGTTTTTTTCTTAAAAGTGTCAAAATTCTAGTGTTGGGGCATTATTTAGCTATTTAAGGATAATACGTTTTACCACAGACAGTTGTAGTACATGAATGTCGGTTTTTTTTTTTAAACTATATAGCTGAGAATTCTAGATGTTATTTTTATTTCTTATAAACTCTTATATATTCAGGATTAAAAGGTGAATCCTGCATAATACTATGAAAATATATATTATATAGGTTCATTTGTCAGTTGCAAACAAGTAGACACTTCCCACAAGTAAATTGCCATCCATGTACCCTGCTTTTGTGAGGGGAGGTAGTGAAAACAGGGAAAGACGAAGGTTGTACCTGAGGGAGCACACTTCTGCAGCCCCCACCATGCTCTATCAGGGGTTTATTCACATACCCACCCCCTAGCTCAGGTAGCAAGTGCCAATGTGAGGCCCTCTTCAGTGGGGGAAGTTCCAGGTGTTTGGGGGAAAAGTCTTGTAGATAATAAAAGTATTGTATTGGACATGTATTTTTAAAACGACTATATCAGGAGTCTGTAATTGGTTTTTTAGTCTTCTGATTCACTGTAGAGTCAGCAAAAAAGTGCATGAGGAATCTCAAGACATGGTTCTGTTCTATTTTCTATTACTTGTCTCTTTTACTTTCTACTCTCCAAACTCTTAAGAATACTTTTGTATAAAATTTTTTTTTTGTATTCAGATGAAATATTTAAAAAATGCTGGTTCGTGGGAAGTGCTTTGGTTTGAAAGGAATCAATAATAATAGCAAGTAAATTAACCCTCTGGTAGGAAGCGTGTATAATTCTGTCACTAACGTTTTATTTGATCTAAATTTAAATTGAATCCTCACATCACCATACACATTTTATCCAGGTCAAAGAGACGGTGACTTCTAAATAGAATAGTGTGTCTGTCTTTATTCTTAGTCCTTGTCTATATAATTCTTCCCAGGTTACATGTGTCAGCCAAAGCTAATGCTAGTTAAATATTTTAAAAATCCACTTAAAGAATTACCATACAAACCCTCAGGTTTGGGTTTAGCCTGTAGTAAAGATTGTTTTATAAATTTACATACAACATAGTTACTAACTTTGGATACAGGGACACTATTTTTTTCCCCAGTTACAATTGCAGTTTGACAAATTTTTTCCTAAATCTCATTTTTTATATTGTTTCTGATTGTGCAGAAAGACTAAGAATTGTTACTGATTAAAAAATTCTTTTAGTGCTCTTCCTCAAGCAAAAGGAAAAGTTCTTGTAACAGAATGGATTGTACCAGAAAATGATACCTTGTTACAATGATGAGGTTGCAAGTTGAGGAAGAGAGAGGAAAGGAAGAAACAAATGAGCTAGAAAGAAAATGGGGAGCTGTGAGACTTGCTGCCAGATGACTGACTGTTTGGGGGTGTGGACACACTCAGGATTTTATACCAGGCTGATAGACATACATTAGAACCTAACATACCTTGCTCTGCTTACCCACTGCTGCTTAACAAACTGCCTCAATGTCTAGTGGCTTAAAACAGCTGATAGGTTGTTATTTTTTTTCTTTAATTTTATTTGTTTATTTTGAGAGAGAGAGAGAGAGAGAGAGAGAGAGAGAGAGCGCAGAGGAGGGGCAGAGAGAGGGAGAGAGAGAATCCTAAGTAGGCTCCATGCTGTCAGCACAGAGCCAGATGTGGGGCTCCGACCCACAAACTGTGAGATCATGACCTGAGCTGAGATCAGGAGTCGGATGCTTAACCAACTGAGCCATCCCGGTGCCCCTGATAGGTTCTATCTTGAGATCGTTCATGCATGAGCAGTCCTTGCAGCTGGGCTGGACATGTAAGATGGCTTCTTATTCATACATCAGTTCTTCAGTGCTTCTTTCCAGCAGAGAAGTCTTCATTTTGAGATACAGTGTATGTATCACAAGAATCACCCATTATAGGGGCACCTGGGTGGCTCAGTCGGTGAAGTGTCCAACTCTTGATTTTGATCAGGTCATGATCTCACATGGTTCATGAGTTCGAGCCCCACGTCGGGCTTTGTGCTGTGTGGAGCCTGCTTGGGATTCTCTCTCTTTCCCTCTCTCTCTGCCCTTCCCCTGCTTGCACACACATGTGCGGGCTCTCTCTCTCAAAAATAAACATTTTTTAAAAAGAGTCATCCATTATAAATATATAATTCAATGATTTTAGGCAAATTTTTAGAGTTGTACAAAAATCACCAGCATCCAGTTTTAAAACATTTTGATCATTTCCAAAACTTCCCTTGAACCTGTTTTCTTAAGGTGGAAAGTGAGGTTAATATGTGGAAACTTTCCTTTTTTTCTGATATAGGTGTTTCAAACTGTAAATTTCCCTGTAAACATCTCTTTAGCTGCATCCCATAAATTTTGATATGTTTTGCTTTTATTTTCATTCGGTTCAAAATATTTTACAATTTCTTTGCAATTTTTTTTTTTTTTTTGCCATGGGTTATTTAGAAGTCTGCTCTTTCATTGCCAAATATTTCTGATTTTCCACATTTTCTTTTGTGAGGCTTTAATTTAATCCTGTTTTGATCAGAAACTTGACTTGTATTATTTCAGTTTTTTGAAATTTATTGAATCTTATTTTGTAGCCCAATTATTGTCTATATGAAAGACTGTTTTGTATGTACCTGAAAATAATGTGTATTCTACAATCATTGGGTGCAGTGTCCTAAAACGTATGCTTATTTGGTTGATAGTGTTGTTCAGGTCACATTTACTGATATTCTGTGCAGTTATTCTAACATGTACTGAGAATGGTAATTGTTGAAGTAAGAAATGTCTCTTCTTTCTATCCCATCAGTCTTTGTTTCAGAGCTGTTTGTTTTCAGGCTTTCTGATATTTATAATCCGTATCTGGGATTCTTACACTGTGATTTAGGCTTCAAGAGGCACGACACAGAAACTGAAGATCAGGTTTTGAATTGGTGTGGCAGAAGTTCTGTTTTATTCAATTGGTCAGATCAGTCCCAGGCCACTCGGTTACAAACAAGTGTGGGAATAGAGCCAATTTTTAATGAGGGAGATTCTTGCACAGAGAGACAAAAAAAACTGATGGAGGCTATCTTAGGATACAGGCTTATTTAATTCATTTATCCTAGGTTTGAAGTGTTGATTTTTTGTTGGTTTTTTTTTCATTTCTGACAACTAGAATTTTAGTATGTGTGGTGACAAAGAAAAATAGCCAGAGACAGTTAAAATCACCTAGGACCTTAGATTTGAATGCACATTAGTATTAAAACAGCGCTGGTCCAGGACACCTCACAGGTTGGAAAAGATCATCGACTCATTGTTAAGAGAATGGACATACCACAGTTTTTGCAGTGATATTTACACCGTCTGCAACTAAGAAATCTCATTTAATAACCTCTGTGTACAAAGCATAGTTCACTCATTCATTTATTACAAGTTTTTTTCGGATGATTTCCACCCTAGGCTATATATTTTAGTTCAAACCAACTCCACACCATGAATATGTAGAGTGATCATTACTACACCTGCCTTAACTTAAGCATTGGCTACTTCACTGTTTTAAGAATAAAGCTCGTTGAGAAATAGTGCAGGTATTGAGAGAATTAATCATGACAGGTTTCATGCCCTTTGTGGCCTTGCATGTGTATATATGACTGTCTCATTCAAATGGTTTCATTTTGGAAAGGTAGAAAAATGTGTTTGAGAAAAGTTAAGAACTGCAGCGACAGGCTGTGAAGAAGAGGACTTCTCAGAATGAATCTGTATGTTTGACCAAAAGGTTAGATTTAGAGTGAAGAAATGAGACCGCCCCTTACGTGATCTGTGATCATTACTGTCTAAACAGCACTTAATGACACCCAGTTGCATTCGTTTCCTTCATCTTGGCTCTTGAAGTATCATTTTTTAGACCACTTTTAAGAGTGTTGCTTAAATTCTGCTATTTTAACAAATGATAATATTTTTATAAAGATCAAAAGATGGACCGTATACTTACTTTTTTTTTTCGGGTAAAACCCATCAGCAACAAGAGCACAAGCCTGGCTGTGTGGATGGCGTTTGCCTGACCACATTCCTGCCTCACCTGATAGTAGCATTCTTTAATGTTAGGCCCTATGTTTTTGATGATTGGAGGTAAATATGACAGTTATAAAAGCATAGAATGTTACAGGAAAACTATTTAAACACTTTGCTGTAATCCTTGATTGGGTAATTTAGCACCCACCAAAGTGTTTCTCAGTATACCAGGAAGACCCTATACAGAAAATTGTGATTTTCTAAAAGATATTAAATAGATCTATGGAGTAAGTAAGCAGCAGAGGCAGAGAAGCTTTCGGGGAGGAGCTCAGAAAGTAGATGCGGGGCCACAGAACAGCCCTGAAAAACAGTGTCGTGCTCAAATGTGACCTCTTTAAAAGGCGGCATTCAGGTCTTTCTTAAGGCTGATGATCTGTCCAGCAGGTAAAACTGTGAACCAGGTGGTGTCCCATAATTTTCTACTGGGATCATCATTTGGAAAGAACTTTCCTGATACTTCCTGTTGTTGGTCTTACCATAGCAAGTCTATTCTCTTATACTGACGGTGTGTCCAAAATTCTGTACTGGAAAGTTCGTTGTCATTCAGAGCAATCCTGTAGCAGTAAACATCTCTGAGATGAACCAGATGACAAGAATTGCCTTATCCTGGAAGGAGGTTGGCATTTACTCTCGTACTCATGTAACACACCTGCTCAAACCCAGTAGCATCTGCTTTTGAATGCATATTGTAATGGCAGAATTAAAAGGTTAATTAGTTCTAGCTAGTCAAATCTTTGAATTTCTGAACACTTTCTACAGAATCCTACTTTTTCAAAGTCTGGATACTTTTTTTTTTTTAAAGGAAAATGCTCATTGGGTCTGCATCTACCTTTATTTATGTCCACGTATTTTTTACTTGAGCCCAGTTAATTATCCAATTATATTTTAAACACAGAATAGCTCTGATTACATAACTGATAGTTATGTAATACCTGTAATCACTGATATAAATTGTAATGAGTTGAGATTTTCAAGCAATCCTTTACCTCTCTCTTAGACTATAGAAGAAATATGTGTTTTTAGTGGTCATGATAAGGAGAAATTGTATAATTTTATTAGTTGTAGTTTGCATGTCAAAATAGTTTTTAATTTGTAGTGGTTTTTCTGTTTGTCATATAGATGTTCTTTATGGTTCTTTACAGACTAAAATTTATTTCCTGCTGGATAAAATGTTTACCTAGTATTAAAACCTACTCTTAACTGAATCTTCAGTGCAGATTGTTTTCTGTGTTTCTGTTGTCACACATAATACGCTTATTTTCTATTTTCTGATTTCTTGGAATTTCCCAAGTCCTCAGGGCTTTAAGGTTAATTTTAAAAAAGTAGACATAGTGTGTTAGAGCAGTTTTAGGTCACAACAAAATTAAATGGCAAGTACAGAAACTCCCTACATACTCCCTGACCCCATACAGACATGGCCTCCACCCCCCACCAGAGTGGTACATTTGTTACAGTTGATGAGCTTATGTCAACACATCTTTTTTTTTTTTTTTTTAATGTTTTTCTTTATTTTTGAGACAGAGAGAGAGCATGAGCAGGGGAAGGGCAGAGAGAGAGGGAGACACAGAATCTGAAGTAGGCTCCAGGCTCTGAGCTGTCAGCACAGAGCCTGACACGGGGCTCAAACTCACAGACTGTGAGATCATGACCTGAGCTGAAGTCGGATGCTTAGCCGATTGAGCCACCCAGGCGCCCCTACATCAACACATCTTTATCGCCTGAAGTCCGTAGTTTATATTACGGTTCACGCTTGGTGTTGTACGTTACGTGGGTTTTGACAAATATGTAATGACGTGCATCTACCATTAGAGTGTCATACTCATTTCACTTTCCTAAAACTTCCTTGTGTTCTGCCTGTTCATCCCTCCCTCCTCCCCTCCTGCCAACTCCTGGCACCCTTCCATCTGGTTACAATCTCTACAGTTTTGCCTCCTCCAGAATGTTATATAGTTGGAGTAATACATTATGTTGTCTTTTCAGATTGGCTTTTTTTTCGCTGAGTAGTATACATGAAAGTTTCCTCCATGTCTTTTCATGACCTGATGGCTCATTTCTTTTTCACAGTAAATAATATTCTAGTGTCTGGATGTACCACGGTTTATCCATTCCCTTAAAGACTTCTTGGTTGTGTCAAGTTTTGGAAATCATGTACAAAGGTGCTATTAAAAAAAGACCTTTGTGCAGGTTTTTGTGTTGACATAAGTTTTCAACTTATTTGTGTAAATACCAAGGAGTGTGAGCACTGTATCTTATAAGAATATATTTAATTTTGTAAGGAATGGCCAAAATGTTTTCCAAAGTAGTTGAGGCATTTTGCATTGCATTTTGTAATGCATGAGACTCCTTGTCATTCCGCATCCTCACCAGCAGTTGATATTGTCAGTGTGCTGGATTTTTGCCTTTCAGATGGGTGTGCAGTGTTATCTCATTGTTTTATTTTGTAATTTTTAAATGGCATATGATGTTGAACATCTTTTCATATGCTTATTTACATCTAAATATCTTCTTTTGTGAGTTGTCTGGTCAGGTCTTTAAAATCATCATTTTTGGGGCACCTGGGTGGCTTAGTCGGTTGAGCGTCTGACTTCGGCTCAGGTCACGATCTCATGGATTGTGAACTCGAGCCCTGCGTCAGGCTCTGTGCTGACAGCTCAGAGCCTGGAGCCTGCTTTGGATTCTGTGTCTTCCTCTCTCTCTGTCCCTCCCCCACACGTACTCTGTCTCTCTCTTCCTCTCAAAAATAAAGAAAACTAATAAAAAAAAAATTTTAATCACTATTTTTAAACAGGTGGTTCATTTTCTTATTGCTGAGTTTTAAGAGTTCTTTGTATATTTTGGATAACAGTCCTTTATCATTCTTTTATAAATATTTTCTCCCACTCTGTGGTTTGTCTTCTCATTCCAGTGACTGACTTTTTTTTTTAACCTTTGAAATTGCTCATACTTAATTCTGTCTTTTTGCTACTTGACTGCTTGCTTGAATTGATGAATTATGTCTTTCGCCTAGATTTGAATGTCCAGCTTCAGCTTGTTCATTTGTTTCTGCTGGTGGGGCAGAGAGCTCAGAGTTCTTATCATGCTTATCTGCCAGACAGCTTTCCCAGCCTTGTTGTGGCACTATCTCTTGTCCCCATGTACGCAGCCCAGGAGCTGATTTATTCATGGGGGGAGAAACAGTCAAGATAGTATGTGACCTCTTGCCAGTACTTATACACACAATTAGCCTTCATTAACCTGGCCCCAACCCTCAGCAATGGATGGACATGACAGTATTTGCCTTCTGTGCTCCTTTCAAGGTTGATAATTTTTAATGCATATCAAAGAGTATATGGAACAGATATATAAATTATGAAGAATGAAATCAAACATCTGGGAATCCATCTTCCAACTTAAGATTGATTACATTGGCGATAACGTTAACACTACCCACGTGTTCTGCCAGCTTCCCTCAGGTAACCATAAACCTAAATTTTGTTTTATTTTTTTCTTCTGAAAATACTTTTCGAACAGATGCATAGCCCTAAATGATATATTATTTAGGTGTGATTGTTCTGAGTGTTTTAAAACTTGTAATATACCCTTCGTCTTTGGCAGCTTGCTTTATTTTCCTCACCTTGTTTCCTAAGATTCATCAAAGTCCCATGTGGGTATTGAATAAGGCTTCGATGTCCTGTCATAAGTTACTCCTCATTCCTGCCCGAACTTTTCTTCTTTCCGTATTACATCCCAGAATCTCCATGCTGTTTCCCATTGAAATTATATTATTTTTTTCTAAAATAAATTTATGTAGATATCTTTAAATTGTAGAGACTTAAGATGCACCAGTTGATGTTTTTATATATTTATACATTGTGAAAAGAACTACAACCAAGCAACTTCTACCTAGTTGCCTCTGTGTGTATGTTGAGAAGATTTAAGATCTATCTTCTTAGCCAATTTCAGTTATACAATTCAGTACTATGAACTGTAGTCACGATGCCATACACCATACATTGGTTCTCCAGAACCCATTCATCTTGCATAACTGAAACTTTTTACCTTTTGACTTCCTCGTTCCAGCTGTTTCCCCCACCCCACCAACCACCATTCTTCTCCCTGAGTTCAACTAGTTTAGAATCCACGTGTAAGTGAGATCATGAAGTGTTTACCTTTCTGTGTCTGGCTCAATTTCACTTAATGTCCTTCAGGTTCACCCATTTTGTGGCAAGTGGCAGGATTTCCTTCTTTTTAAAGGCTGAATAATACATTATAAATATATATACACTGAATTTTCTTTTAGCATTCATGGACATTTAGTTGTTCCCATATTTTGTTTTTTTTGAATAATGCCATAGTGAACATAAGAGTACATATATCTCTTTGAGATACATATTTCATTTCCTTTGGGTGTTTAACCAGAAATAGGATTCCTGGATCACAGGGTGGTTTTATTTTTAATTTTTTTGAGGAACCTCTGTACTGTGTCCCGTAATGACTGCGTCAATTTACATTCCCACCAACTGTGTAGAAGTGTTCCCGTTCTCCATATCCTCGCCAACACTTGTTGTCTTCTGAGTTTTTGATAATAGCCATCCTAATCTGAAAGGATATTGACCTGATAATTTCTCAAAGTAGGACTCTTTCAAAGTGGGCTTTAATTCTAATGGTATCAAAATTCTGAGCTGAAGGATTATAAACTCCTATCCAGGAAGTAGGCGTACCAAAAAACATGGAGAGATTGATTTGGGGAAGTGGCAGTTTTCCCAGCAGTCTTGAAATTGCAGCAAGAAAGCAGTTTTATATTTATCACTTAAGTTCAGTGTTTCATTACAATAAGGAAATTATTTCAAAAATGTCAACTTTTGACATGCTAATGTAGTTTGCTCACTGGCTAGCTGGGAACTAAACAGAAGTGAAAAGAATTTTTGTGACAGATTGAATGACACATAAATCATCTAGTTAGATGTACAATGCAGAAATATATACTCTGAATTAAAGTCAATTAAGTTTATTTCTATGCCATTTTATACTAGACTGTCTTAGTTGAACTAAGAAATGCATTTTATATTGTATATTCTCAGTTTTTCTAGAGGCATTGAAACTGTTGGATAATAGAGTTCCGTGAATATTAACTTGTTTGAATTGAATAATCTTTGGAATTTCAGCAACAAATGTTATTTGTTTTCAATGTCTGTTGCATTTATGATTGTTACCTTAAAATATTTCTCTTCTCTTCTCTTCAACACACTAACATTCAAAGTGAACATATGCCTTTGTAAGTAAACATAAATCCAGTTCTCCAAAAATGTCTCAGTTAAAGCTAAATATAAGCCTGCTTTTCCACCATCAGATGTTTGACATCTGCACTGATTTTACACTAACAAACTGAATATTTTTTGAAAAATTTCCACCTAAGAAGGTGCTATATTTGAGGATATTTAAAATTTCTAATGTTTAGCAAGAAAAGCTCAGCTTAACATATGGCAAATTTTCTGATTTTGACATTCATTCTGTTTTTTCAGCAGTTTTTGAGATGCATTATTCTCGCTCTCAATAGGAGTACTCTGGTCCACTTTGATAATTATATCACTTTTTATTTCAATCTCACTTCTATAATGGGTAGGACTTTTTCAGTAATCAGTTTTGACAACCCAAGAAATTAGCTGACTAATTAGTATATAAAATAAGTAAACAGTGGCATCAGCACTCCTTTGGAATTTTCCAATTCCAAATTTACTACCTCTGATTTCCATCAGGGATTACTCTTAGCTATGAAGCATATTATCAAATAAAAAAAAAAGAGGAGCAATAAATTTATTCTGAAAGTTTCCTTCAATGCCCTTTGAATAAGATATATTGCCTTCTATACTTTTTTTTTTTTTTTTTTTCCTCTTTACTGGACTTACCTACTCTTTCAGCTCAACTAGTAAATTCTACCATCTTTCATGGGCTACAGTTCAAGTCTTATTTCTTCATTTTTTTTTTCCCCTGAATACTTTCAGTGCTTCTCAAACTTTAGAGTGAACATGTATTTTTAAATATAGGAAGTGTATGTTTTGGACATTTTAATATTTTCTGACATCTAAAATATGCTGTGCAATTGATTGGAATATTTAATTTGGTAGATTTTGTTATCCCCCCAAAGCTAGACATTGTATTATTTTATTTACTGAGAATCTTTAACTTCCTCTTTGAGTGGCCTTTTTTTCTTTTGGAACCTACTTCATAGGATGACATTTTACATGTCCCTCCACTTATGTGAGGGTGTCGTTTTTTTGTTTGCTTCTCTAATCTGGCTCAAATCAGGTTAGGCCCTTCATGTAAATCAGTCCAATTTGGTCCTAAATTTCCTTTTCTAACAATAGGTGAAGCTGAGAGGAGAGAGAGGGAGAAGCTGACTGTCGGTGGCACTTGAGTTCTGTTTTCTTTGTTTATTGAAATATATTTGACACATATATACAGTATGTTAATTTAAGGTGTCCATTAGGTTGATTTGATACACTTATATGTTGTTATAGGATTGCCATTATAGCTATAGTTAGGTCCTCTATCAGATGTTGTTTAAGGGTACAAACTTAGAAATGGTAGTGAATAAATCTCAGAGATAGAATCCACAGTATAACAAATATAGACACTATTATATATATATGTGTGTGTGTGTATATATATGTATATATATGTGTGTACATATATATATACACCTAAGAGACTTTATCTTAATTATTCCAACTACAAAAAAGCAATGACAATTGTGCTGTTTTCTGTTTTCCCTAAGTCTTCAGTGCACTTCCCCTCTGCAATTCCCATGGTTTGATGGTTCAGCATTCACTTTGATTATGTAAGATAGCACAGTGCACCTCTGATAAATTCCTCCTTTTACATAGGAAATATGTAAAGAGTCCTATTAATATAAGCTATTATCAGATGATGTGTTTTATAACCAGTGTTGTTAAATTGGAGAAATCTGCATTTTTTTTTTTTTTTTGGTTTTTACTCCTTTATTCATAGTCTGGGGAAGTCTTTGCAGCAGCATTGACTGGTCAACTGACATTTGGAAATCACTATTCTGTGTCAGAACAGAATTGTTTTGCATGCTATTTAATCCTGTTTCATCCCTGTTAATCTAGTCTCCTCATCTGAGGTGTAACTTCTTTCGTTTAGGAACCATAAAAAAGTATTCGGTATCTCCAACATTATAAATTATTTATTTATGCCTCAGAGTTTAGGAAGTTTCCATTGATAAGTGGTATGAGTGATGAGAATGTGGAATGATTATAATTGATTAAATTATTTTTGAAAGCAAGAGTAGATTTCCTGTATCGAGTTCATTAATTTCCAACCTGTCCAATGGTGGTCAGTAGAGATCCTATTACAGCATGGCCACTGGCTGCTTAATTGGCAATAAAGTGAACCACAGTTACCAAACAACTCTCTTTAGTTAGATGCTCACTGTCTTGACAGTAATACTCTCAGATCTTGCCTTGGAATAGAATAAAATTAACTAATACTGATTTGGCTCTTAGTGCTTAAAGCTATTTTGGCTTTCAAAATCTACTAGAGGTTGAACTTTTCCCTTTAGTGTTTTATATTTACCACATCAGAACTGGTACAATTAGAAAGTCTTCTGTCATTTAATCTTAGACTGTCTTTTGCAGCAGAAAAGTTATTTTCATTAGTCTTTTTCTTATTCCTGAGGAGCTGAAACTATATTTGAGATAGATGGAATCTTAATTCTTGGAATCCTCACCCAGCTGCTTAAAGCTGCCTGAGTGTCACAGAGGAGAGATGTGAATAGAGCACAAAGCCAGGGACGTTACTTGAAATCTCTGTGTGGCAAACCAATTTCTCTTTTCATTCTAAGTCTTAATCCTACCTGAAATACAGGATCAGGGCTCCATAGTTCTTTTCTTTATACTCAGACCCTAACCTCACACTTGATAATAAGCATCAGAAGAGACAAATAGAAATGCAGCCAAGAAATAATGTACTGAGAGAAATGGAAATCAATTCATACCTAAGGTCTAGTGAGGAGCTGGTCTAATCTTCACTCCTATCTTCTCATGAGCACAAAGTGCGGTAGTGCACGGAATAGGAGAGTTACCTCAAATATTCTTTTACCAAAGGTCAATATTTTTTACCCTCTCACTTCTTTGGGTTGTAGAATTCCATGAAAGGATGGATAAAACAGCCCCGGCCAAACCAAACACCACTGCTACCACCCACAGGGAGAAGCACAGCAACAACACACAGCATCTCTTCTGTGACTTTAACTTTTTTTCTTTAAGTGAAAGTCACTTCGAATACTTCCGTGGTGCAGTAAGTATGTGCTTGATTTGGCTGTGAGCTCTACTGTCCCCTCCCTTCAGGGACAAAATGAGTGAGTAGATGTGATAGTGTCGGGGAATTAGAAGGCACAGGATTGTTCTTTAAAAGTTTTGGCTTTTCTGAGGATCAGTAGGCAGAACTACATGGAGATTTCCAAGATTGAAAAATATGGACCTTCTACAGTGGGTACATTAGCAATTTTGCTTTTCTTCTAACAGACTTGTTCACTGTGATTAGCGTTACTGATTTTCCACCTGTAGGCACTTCGTAAATGCTTCTACTGTGATGTTCTTAATCGACACGCTACACTTTAAAATGTAGTTCTTTGTGGTGCTTGAGTGGCTCAGTCGTTTAAGCGTCCAACTCTTGATTTCAGCTCAGGTCATGATAGTTTGCGGGATTAAGGCCTATGTTGGGCTCTGCGCTGACAGTGCAGAGACTGCTTGGGATTCTCTCTCTCTTTCTCTCTCTCTTGCTTTGCCTCTCTCTCTCTCTCAAAATAAATCAATAAAAAGTATAAGTTAAAAAAAGACTACTCAGCCATCCTGACAAAACAGATGTTAGAAATAAAAACAATAAACTGTCTTTAATTTTTTTATTTTTTATATTTAAATTTGTTTAAGTTTATTTATTTTTAGAGAGAGAGAGAGAGAGAGAGAGAGAGAGAGCGCACGCGCAAGAGAGGGGCAGAGGGAGATAAAGAGAGAGAGAATCCCAAGGAGGCTCCACACTGTCAGTGCAGAACCCAACATGGGGCTCGAACTCACAAATTGTGAGAAACCCAAGAGTCGGATGCTTAACTGACTGAGCCACCCAGGTGCCCCCAAAACACACTCAGTTAACTATTTTATAAATAATGGTTTATGCACACTTGCACTCCTATTTTCCCTTGGAGGAGACTTCAGTATGTTAGCCAGGAAATCTTCCACCCTCCTCAGGCCCCACCAAACACTATTACGTTGGTTGAGTTGGCAGTTTGCTACAGAGTTTGTCGACTTGCACAAATTAAGATGAGTTTATTTTCGGCATCTTCCTTTTATGCTTTTATATGTGTGGGGCTGATACAGGTGTGCTGTATTCTTCTAACACCATGGTTGTTTTGAACAGCGGGACTCACGTTTCCTCTTTCAGTTTCTTCGTCACTTGCGATGAAATGCAACATGAACGCAGTGATAGTGTTACATGTACTCTGCCACTTGTCCCCAGCTACACTGTACCATGGCCTTAAACTTGTTTTGAAGCCAGAGAGAGTACTATTACTGATATTGAGTAAGAATTGCTTTTTTCCCCCCTCTATAATTCATATAATAATTGCATGTGGGAGCAGATATTTTTGTAAAACAAACTTTTAAGTAGAATCCTTATTTTGTTTAAAATTACCCATCTCTCTCTCTCTCTCTCTCTCTCTCTCTTTTTTAAAGTGGGCTTCACACCCAGCACAGAGCCCAAATTGGGGCTTGAGCTCATGACACTGAGATCAAGACTTGAGCTGAGATCAAGAGTTCGCTGGTTAACTGACTGAGCCACCCAGGTGTTCCCCAAAATTATCAATCTCTTTAACCTGTTACCTAATCAGAGTTATTCCACTGAGAAATGGGGACTTGAAAGTGTATGCCTATAGATTATTTTAACTAAGTTTACTTTCATTCTTTCAGGAAAAGCATTATAATAGATTTTTTTTCTACCAAAAATACCCTTGAAGGGTGCCTGACTGGCTCAATCAGAAGAGCATGAGACTCTTGATCTCAGGGTTGTAACTTGGAGCCCCGTGTTGGGTGTAGAGTTTACTAAAAATAAATAAACTTAAAAAAATTATTGAAAGAACATTACATAATGGATGGTGCACAGGTACTATTTTTTTTTAAAGATTCTATATGCTGTACTTATTTTTAATTATAACTATTTCATTCTGTTTTTATAAAAGTTTTTTGGATGACATAATTATGTCTAATAGAGTACTCAATTATAAATATGTGATAAAAGAATTATTTGTCTAAATTTTGTTTATTTATTTTTTGAATTTAAATCCAAGTTAGTTAACATATAGTGTAATAATGATTTCAGGAAAAGAATTTAGTGATTCATCACTTACATATAACACCCAGTGCTTGTCCCAACAAGTGCCTTCCTTCATGCCCATCACCCATTCAGCTCATCACCCTATCCAACACCCCACCAGCAACCCTCAGTTTGTTCTCTGTATTTAAGAGTCTCTTATGGTTTGTCTCCCTCTGTGTTTTTAATCTTATTTTTTTCCCCTTCCCTTATGTTCATCTGTTTTGTTTCTTAGATTCCAGATACGAATAAAATCATGTATTTGTCTTTTTCTGACTGGCTTATTTTTGCTTAGCATAATATACTCTAGTTCCATCCATTTAATTATTTTAATGTTTATTTATTTTTGAGAGAGATAGAGAGAGCACAAGCAGGCAGTGGCAGAAAGAGAGGGAGACAGAGAATTCCAAGCAGGCTCCTCACTGTCAGCACAGAGCCCGATATGGGCTCGAACTCACAAACCATGAGATCATGACTGGAGCCAAGTCGATGCTTAACCAACTGAGCCACCCAGGTGCCCCAAGTGTTTTTAAAACTATGCTTATGTTAAAAACATTTAGCTGAAATTATTTATTATAGGCTAGTTTACTTTTATGATACTAGTAGGTCAGCCACTCACCAAGATTTTTCCTAGTAGACTCTATCTCTTTCTGTTTCTCTTTGTCTCTGTCTCTCTCTAGCTCAGGTAGATCTGTACTCTGTGTTATAAATAAAAAAATCTGAATGAAAAAAAGAACATCATCATGACTAAATCTCTATCTGATAACTTTCTGGTTATCCTAACCTTGTCCTATATCAATAGACAGAAAATAGTTTCTGAAGTGAAGTGGTCTGAGCTTGTTGCAAAATAGCTGGAAAATAGAAGATGAATTTGTTTTACAAACATATAAACATCTTTTAGACTCCCCTATACAAGCTAGAATATTTTGTAGTCCTTAGTATTTATTTTTTATGTTAATATACACGAATCACTGTTTTATGATATTTAATCCTGATAAAAATATATTGATATGGATTGAACAAATGACAAACATATATTAGAATATATGTTAAAAAAGAGTAGGTTTTGGGAGACGGTAGAACATCAATTAATCCTGTTGAGTTTAGTAAGGAAACTATAGTCTATACAACTAATGAGAGTATCTTTCCTTAACTTCCACAGCATCCCTCAGACAGCACTAAAGACTGATGATAGAATTGTTTCAGTTCTTACACCCTCCTTTCCTGCACCTTCCCCGTAAAAGGAGAGTTTAGTATGGAATTCTGATGTAGTGGCATATTTCCCCCACTACATCACATACTAAGCATTCATATTTTTAACTGCTTGAAAATCTTATAAACAAGGAGGAAGGGTGACTACTGTTTCAACATCTCCCACACATTTTAGCCAATATTAATAACCAAAGAAAATAGGATTTATATAAATGAATGGGAAAAAATAAACATTGTTGTACGTAGCACATAAAATGATGGCTTGCTTAGAAAATCTTAGAGTACTAATTAAAAGAACTGTCAGCACTATTAAAAGTACCTAGAGATTGACTACATATAAGACGAACAAAAAAATTCAGTGAATCCTTTAACGTAAGAAATAAGCCATTTAAAGATATAATGAGCACAATATCCTATTTACTCTAAAAACCTAATCAGGGGCGCCTCGGTGGCGCAGTTGGTTAAGCGTCCGACTTCAACCAGGTCACGATCTCACGGTCCGTGAGTTCGAGCCCCGCGTCGGGCTCTGGGCTGATGGCTCAGAGCCTGGAGCCTGTTTCCGATTCTGTGTCTCCCTCTCTCTCTGCCCCTCGCCCGTTCATGCTCTGTCTCTCTCTTCCCAAAAATAAATAAACGTTGAAAAAAAATTTTTTTTTAAAAACCTAATCAAATATCAAATATATGAGTAATTGAACACTTCAGTACTTCCCAATAACTTATAGAACAACTAGATAGAAGATCAGCAAGGATATTGAAGAACTGACAACATCATCAACCAATAGGATATTATCAACATTTATAGAATAGCCTACACAACCACAGCAGATTTCCAACAGAAAATATATCAAGATAAACCATAGCCAGCCTGGGCTGTAAAATAAACCTTAACAAATATAGAAAAAAATTGAAATTGTATAGTCTCTAGCCACAGTAGAATCAAACTAGAAATCAGCAGAGATAACAGGAAATTCTTAAAACACTGAGAAACTAAAGAGTACAATTTTGGGGCACCTGGGTGGCTCATTGATCATCCAACTTTGGCTCAGGTCATGATCTCATAGTTTGTGAGTTCAAGCCCCACGTTGGACTCTGTGCTAACAGCTCAGAGCCTGGAGCCTGCTTCGGATTCTGTGTCTCCCTCTCTCTCTCTCTCTACCCCTTCCCTGCTCATGCTCTGTCTCTCTCTGTCTCTCTCAAAAACAAACATTGGAAAAATTAAAAACATTTATTAAAAAAGAATATAATTTAAAATAATCCATGGATCAAAGAAGAAGCTCAGGGGAATCAAATACATTGAACTGAATGAAAACGAAAATACAATGTATCAAAAATTGTGGTAAGCAGCCAAGGTAAAGCTGAGAGGGAAACTTATAGCACTAAATGTTTATATTTGAAAGAAGAAAGTTTCAAATCAATGGTCTAAGTTCTCACATCAAGAAATTAGCAAAAAAAGAGCAAATTTAAGCAAACAGAAGGCAGGAAATAATATAGACCAGGAATCAAATGAAAATGAAAAAGCAAGCATGATAGAGACAATAAATAAAACAAAAGCTGGTTCTTTGAAAAGATTAATAAAATTGACTAACCTATGGTAAGATGGACAAAGAGAAAAACAAAAGACACAAGTGACTAATATCAGGAATGAAATGGGAAATGTCAAATAGATCTTGGAGACATCAAGAGGGTAATAAACACTGAAGCACTCTGCACACATATATTCAACAACTTAGATGAAATAAATCAATTTTTTGGAGAGCATGAACTATAATAACTCATTTAATATGAAATAGATAACTTGAATAGTCATACAGCTATTCAAGAAATAAAATTTGTAATTTAAACCTCTCAAAAAATAAATCTCCAGACCTTGATAATTTCCCTACAGAATTCTACCAAACATTTAAAGTAAAATGAACACCTATCCTATCCAGTCTTTTCAGAAAAATAAAGAAGGAATACTTTTCAGTTCATTTTATGAAGCCAGTAGTATCCTGATACCAAGTCTAAATATAGCACCACAAAAATAAAATTACAGTTCAATATTCTCCAAAAATATAGATGTGAAACTTTTAACAGAATTCAGAAGCACGTAAAGAGAATTAAGCACCATGACCAAGTGAATTTCATTTCACAGATACAAATATGATTCAATACGTGAAAATCAATCAGTGTAATCCATATTAACAGGCTAAAGCAGAAGCATCACGTGATCATATGAGTTGATACTTAAAAACATTTGACAGTATTCATCACCCATTCAGAGAAGAAGTCTCAGCAGAGTAAGAGAGGAGAACTTTCTTGATAAAAACATGAAGAAAATTAAAACTAACATTTATACTTAATGGTGAAAGACTCAGTGCTTTCCCCTAAGACTGGGAACAAGGCAAGGACATGTGCTTTCAACACCTGCTGTTCCACATATTATTGGAAGTTCTAGCCATGACAGTAAAGCAAGAAACGGCAATAAAAGGCATACAGGTCAGAAAAGGAAGAAATACGACTTTTCCTATTTGTAGACGATGTGATTTTCAACATAGAAAATTCAGAGGATTTTATAAAAACACTCTTAGAACTGATAAGTAAATTTGAGGTCACAGGATACAACATAAATACACAACAATCTATTGCATTTTTATATTCTAATGAGCATTTTTATATTCTAATGAACATGTGGAAACTGAAATTATAAATCCAGTATCATTTATAATTGCCTCCAAAAATGAAATGAGTGGTAAACATGACTTACATACTGAAAACCATCAAATGCGAGGATAAAAAAAAATCAAAGAAGATCTAGGTAAATGAAGAGCTATGCTATGTTCATGGATCAGAGTACTCAGCATAGTAAAGATCTCAAGATCTCCCAAATTGATATATCAGTTTAACATAATTCCTACAAAAATCAATAATATTCATTGTAGATGTAGAAAAAGTTATTCTAAAATTTATATGGAAAGACAAAGAAACTAGGATAGCTAAAATACGTTTGAAAGAGGTCAAAATTGGAGTTATCACTCTACCAGATTTATTATATAGAGGCAGTAATCAAAACTGTGTTGTATTGGTGGAGGGACAGACACATAGATCTTTGGAATAGAATGGAAACCCCAGACATAGCATTGCCTGCTAATTGTTGAGGAAGGTGTAACAGCAGTGAAATGGAAGAAGGCTTGTATTTTCAACAAGTGGAGTTGAAATAATTGGATGTCTGTAGGAAAAAAAAAAAAAAAAAAAAAGAACCTTAATCTAAATCTCACACCTTTTTACCAAAGAACAGATCCTAAATATAAATGCAAAAAACTAAAAGTGTAAGACTTTTAGAAGGTAGCATATGAAAACATCTGTGAACCTAAGGCATGGGGAAGAGTTTTTAAGCATTGCACTGAAAGCACAATCTGTTAAAAAAAAAAGTAAATTGTACTATATTAAAATTATGAACTTGAGCTCTGAGAGACTTTATTAAGAGGATGAAAAGAAAAACTACTCATTGGTATTAATATTTATATACCACGAAAGCTGACAAAGGACTCAAGTCTACAATTAGCTCAAAACTATAAAGACATATGACACACTTAGAAAATGGGCAAAAAACGTGATTCATTTCACCGAAGAGGATATACAGATGGCAAATGTGATGTTTGAACTCTAGCCAATAGGAAAAAGGCAAATTAAGACTATGGGATGTCACCATACACTTACTACAAATATTGAAATAGAAACAGTGACAAGGGGGCACCAGGGTGGCTCAGTTGGTTAAGAGGTTGACTCTTGGTCTCGGCTCAGGTCATGATCTCACAGTTCAGGAGTTTGAGTACCGAGTTGGGCTCTGCACTGGCAGCACAGAGCCTGCTTGGGATTCTGTCTGTCCTTCTCTCTGCTCCCCGCCCCCCCCCCCCAGCTCATTCTCTCTAAAAACAAAACAAACAAAACAGAGCAGAACAAAAAAAAAAATCTGAGAAAGAAGTAGTGACAAGGACCAAATACCAGGGAGAATGTGGAGGAACTGGATCACTGATACATTGCTAGCGGGAGTGTATAATGTTGCAGCCACTTTGGAAAACAGTTTGGAAGTTAAAAAAAAACTGTACGTGTACTTACCACACAAGCCAGCAATTGCACTACTAGTCATTTACGCCAAAGTAAAGGGAACTTATGTCTATATAAAGATGAACACAGATGTTCATAGCAGCTTTATTTGTAATAATCAGAAACTGGAGACAACCAAAAAGTCCTTCAGTAGGACTCACTAAATAGATTGCGGTACATCCGCCTCATGGGTACTGCCCAGAAATAAAAAGCAATCAACTACTGATACATGTGACAGCTTGGATGAATCTGAAGAGTATGATGTTGAGTGCAAAAAGCCAGGCACAACAATCACATAGTAGTTGATTTCATTGTATAGCTTTTTTGAAATGACGATATTATAAAGATGCAAAACAGATTAGCGATTGCCAGGGGATGGCGATGGTAGAATAGAGCTGGGTGGATGGGATTAAAAAGGAATAGGGTGAGTGGGACCAGCTCTTGCTGGCCCACAGCGAGATCCTCTTTGTGAGGAGCCAGGCCTCCAGGGAGTTGCTGACCGAGCTGGCCCAGCAGGCCAACCTGGAGGAGGTGGAGCTGGGTGAGGACCGGGACCAGATGGACCTGGAGCCCAACAAGGTGCGGCTGGGGCAGCAGAGGGTGCCGGCCTCTGTGTTCCGAAGTCTGAAGGAGGGTTGACCCCACCCCTGCCCCTCATCCATCTTCCCCAAATCTAGCCTATGTTTGTAAAAAAAATAAAAGAAAAGAAAAGAAAGAAAGAAAAGGGAAGTGGCACAAGAGAAATCTTTGTGGTGATGGAAGAGTTCTGTATCTTGGTAATAGTTGTGGTTACGTGCGTTTACATGAATATGAACATGTGGCAAGATGCCCTAATATGCAGGTTTTGACATTGTACCACAATTATGTAAGAGGGAACCACGGAGGGAAACTGAGTGAAAGGTACAGCAGATTTCTCTACACTATCTTTTCAACTTCTTGTGAACTTCTAATTTTTCAGCATTAAAAATGAAAAAAAATATATAAAGGAATCAGTACCTTATTTATAATAGCACTTGTATTAGTCAAGGTTCGCCAGGAAAAACCAATAGGATATCTATGTCTATATTTCCACATAAAGAGATTTATAATCAGAAGTTGGCTCCTGCAGTTATGGAGGCCGACAAGTCCAGAAACTGCACAGGCAATGTTCCAGTGCTAGCATGAAGGCTGGAAACAGGAAGCAGGATAGAGGTGAAAAGGAAATAGAAGCAGGAAGAGGTGATGTCCTAGTTTAGAGGTCACTGGGCAGGAAGAATTCTGTTACTGAGGGGGAGGGTCAGCAAATTAATCTATTCAGACCTTTAACTGATTCGATGAGGCTTACTCATGATGTAGAGGGCAATCTGCTTTGAATATTGAATCTCCTGATTCAAATATTAACCTCATCCAAAAACACCCTCACAGAGTCGCTCAAAATAATATTTGATGGATACCTAGACACTCCATAGCCCTGTCAAGTTGACACACAAAATTGACCTTCACAGCAACCTAGTTAAATATTGAGAAACTAAAAGAACAAAGTTTAAGTATAAAGGGATGTACTTGGTTTAATCCCCAATTTAGAGTTTGTCTCCTTTTGACATAGTAAGTTAAACAGAATATAGCCAAACATTTTTTTATTTCGGTTTTTGAAATTACCATTTTACTGGTAGTATTTACTTTTGGCCATTCTGAGTGTAGCAGAGCTTACTCCACTGAAGATAGAGGTTATTTTTACAGTTAAAATTCACTCTAATTTTGCTTAATATGGTACTTTAGTAGGCTATGTAAAGTCATTTGTTCTAAAAGACAAATATACATTTAAACTAGTTAAACTTGTTTCTTTGTATAACAAATGCAGTTCTCCTAAGGCAAGACCCCAAAGCACAAGAGTATTTTGTGTAATAGCAAAATCAACAGAAAACGTGTATGTTCTTCCACATGCCAGTATTAAAGAACAGAAACTTGTGGTTTTTAAAAAAATTCTAAGTACTTATTTATTCCTAGGTTAAAAATAAGACTCATTGTGTTAGAAGACAGATAATATAATATTATTTACAGCCTTGTAAATGATCCTTAATACAAGTCCAACTCATCATATTATGGAGAAAACTGAGAGAGAAGTTTTAAGTGACTTGTCCAAGGTCACATGACTGATACCTGGCAGAAGCTACACATGAAAAATTTCAGGTGGCTGAGATTCTTCTCAGTCATAAACTTGGAATATCATATTAAGAATTACACTCTCTTTTTCTGTGTACTGTTAAAAAATGTTGTCACTTTATCTTATAAATAGAAGTAAGATTCCAGGTTTTATGTAGTAGAATGTTTTGAGGAAGTGAATACAAAGAGGAGCTGTTTTTAACCATGCTGCTCTCATTAAAGGAAAACAATTTTTATCTTAGCTCCTTTCACTGAAGTAAAAATTAAGTGGTATTTTATCACATTTTTCTTCTTTTCAAAAGAAAAACTGGCATGCAAAATTGAATGGCGTCCTCTGGTATTGTGGAAGCAGAATTTCTTTTTTTTCTTTTTTCTTTTTAAAATTTACTTTAAGTTTTTTGAATTTACATCCAAGTTAGCATACAGTGCAACAATGATTTCAGGAGTAGATTTCTTAATGCCCCTTACCCATTTATCCCATTCCCCCCTCCCACAACCCCTCCAGTAACCCTCTGTTTGTTCTCCATATTTATGAGTCTCTTCTGTTTTGTCACCTTCCCTGTTTTTATAGTATTTTTGCTTCCCTTCCCTTGTGTTCATCTGTTCTGTGTCTTAAAGTCCTCATATGAGTGAAGTCATATTTGTCTTTCTCTGACTGACTAATTTTGCTTAGCATAATACCTCTAGTTCCATCCATGTAGTTACAAATGGCAAGATTTCATTCTTTTTGATTGCCAAGTAATACTCTGTTGTATATATATGTATATGTATACTGCATCTTCTTTACCCATTCATCCATTGATGGACATTTGGGTGCTTTCTGTACTTTGGCTATTGTTGATAGTGCTGCTATAAACACTGTGGTGGCCTTTGAAACAGCACACCTGTATCCCGTGGGTAAATGCCTAGTAGTGCAATTGCTGGGTCGTAGGGTAGTTCTACTTTTAATTTTTGAGGAACCTCCATACTGTTTTCCAGAGTGGCTGCACCAGCTTGCACGGCCACCAACAATGCAAAAGAGATCCTCTTTCTCTGCATCCTCGGCAACATCTGTTGTTGCCTGAGTTGTTAATGTTAGCCATTCTGACAGGTATGAGGTGGTATCTCATTGTGGCTCAGATTTGTATTTCCCTGATGATGAGTGATGTTCAGCATTTTTTCATGTGTCAGTTGGCCATCTGGATGTCTTCTTTGGAGAAGTGTCTATTCATGTCTTTTGCCCACTTCTTCACTGGATTATTTGTTTTTTTTGTGTGTTGAGTTTGGGTGTTTGAGTTCTTTATAGATTTTGGATACTAATCCTTTATCTGATATGTCATTTGCAAATACTTTTCCCATTCTGTCGGTTGCCTTTTAATTCTGCTTATTGTTTCCTTCACCGTGCAGAAGTGTTTTATTTTGATGAGGTCCCAAAAGTTCATTTTTGCTTCTGTTTCCTTTGCCTCTGGAGACGTGTTGAGTAAGAAGTTGCTGTGGTCAAGGCCAAATAGGTTTTTGCCTGGAAGCAAAATTTCATATCATATTAGGTGATTATTTTTTTCTGTAACTTTTCATTGCTAATTTTTACTTTTCATTACTACACTTTATTATTTAAAAAAAATTAATGTTTATTTATTTTTTTGAGAGACAGGGAGTAAGTGAAGAGGGGCAGAGAGACAGGGAGACACAGAATCCGAAGCAGACTCCAGGCTCTGAGCTGTCAGCACAGAGCCCAACCTGGGGCTTGAACTCACAATCTGTGAGATCATGACCTCAGCTGAAGTCCGATGCTTAACTGACTGAGCCACTCAGGCGCCCCATCTTTATTATTATTTTTTAAGGTTGGGGTAGTACATCCATGTACTAGGGCTAAAGTTATAAAAGAAAGTTAAATAGACATTCTAAGCAATTATTTGAAAATCCAAATAAAAATGTGTTACTCTGTTACAAGTAGCTAATCAAGGCCGTCACACATTTCTTTTTGCTTTTACCCTGAATTGATTAGAAAATAATACCTCTTTTTCATTTCACTTGTATACTTACTGAGTTTCCAATTGATCAAAGACATTACTGAACACAGTGGTTTACATTAATGTGATTTAAAAAGGTTTTATCCCTTTCTAACAGTAAGGAAGGCAGAGCTTTCTCAGTAGGGAGAACTCTGCATCCATTTGTTGAATTTCCAGGCTTTTTTGGGCAGAAGTAGCATAATTGATGACAGATGAACAAAGAATCCTAGAGAACTGGATTCACTTGGTTTGGAAAAGATACAAGTGTGCAGGTGGAAGAGAAAGGGCTAGATTTGAAGACCATTTGTATTTTTCTCATATCCTCTTGTATCTTTTTACCATTTTCATGGTCCTGGACTCCCTGTGTGCTTTCACACCAGTCCTTAGGGCTCTATGGGGAGTTGCTCTCAGGCTGATGGAAATTATTTTGCTTGTTCATGTGGACAGGAATGCCTAGGCATTGGCGTCCTCCGCTGCTTAGCCCTTAAACCAGTGATGACACAGTCTGTAAATAGTCCAGCTTTCTCACCCCAGATTAGCACTGCCTGCAGAGCTCTCTGTGGGATTGAGCCAGAGAGATCCCTCATGGAACTTTGCCCCAGATTGCACCCTTCCTTGGCCTCTGTCCCTTCCCAGAGCAATTCCCACACTTCCATATTGAGGGTTTTAAAAAAAGCATTGAAGAAATCTAACTTACATTTAGTAATTATCCAGAGGATATGATCTTATAACTGCAGTGTCAAATGTGATTGTTATGAGTTTTTTTGAAAAGAGTACATGGAAAACAATACCGTTGTTATCTACTAATAAAACCTAAAAGAAGACATGCACAAATTAAAGGGGTTAGTAATTAGAGGGTTTGGTGATTTTTCTGTACACAGAATCAATTGTATAGTAATAAATTGTTTAAAAAAATGAAATGAATTAAAACTGGAACATTTAAAATGTATCAAATAATTAGGTGGACACAAGGAAATTACAAAATTTTACTGAAACACACCATATTCGTGTGTTCAAAGTTTCAGTATGGGGGCACCTGGATGGCTCAGTTGATTGAACATCTGACTTTGGCTCAGGTCATGACCTCCTGGTTCGTGAGTTTGAGCCCCACATCGGGCTCACTGCTGTCAGCCTGTCAGCACAGAGCCCGCTTTGGATCCTCTGTCCCCATCTCTCTGCCCCTTCCTCGCTTGTGCTCTCCCCAAAATAAGTAAATATTAAAAAAAAAGTCTCAGTATGAAAAATGTGAAAATTTTTTCTATGCAGTTCTATGATTCAATATAATTCCAATGAAAATATGTTTTGGCAAGACAGTGATGCGGAAAAAAACATAAGAATTATATACAGTTATTTCATTAAATTAAAAATCCTTCTATTATGTAGGATAAATATGTATATGTAAAAATAAAAATAGATATTTACTCAATTCATTTATACCCTAAATATTCACACAATGAAAATGAGCAAAACTGTGTTTTTGGGGAAGTAGGGGATTACTTATATTTGTGACTGCCTTATGTTTGGATATATACTGGGAAAAATAAGTTTTGTCTTTTTTAAAGAGCAGTATAGTTCAAACGTACCTTTTCTGGCTTCGTATTTTGTGGTTGAAATGCTTTAATTGATACTTTAGCTAGAATATGGGTTGCACTTCCCTCCTCCTGACTTGATTTTCTCTGTCCTTCCCAGAGCACTGTGTTCTCTCTCTGCCAAGCCCTCCTCCAGACTGTCAGACCTACTGGGTGATAAGGAGCCAGTGCCTGGCTCCTCTGTACTGGGTGGGGTCTCTCCCATGGGACTGTCACAAACCTTTTCCTTTTGCCAACCCTTTCTGCGCATCATCCATATTTAGCTTCTTTTGTAATACTTCACGGTTCCTCTTCCCTCTCTCCTTAAAGGCCTTTTTCCTCTGTTACTTTATTTTTGCCTTGGGGTTACATAATCAATCTTGTTCTTTGCCGTTTGCATCTAAACCTGGATGTCAGAATCCTATGTTAGGTATAGCAGGCTGGGGGACTTGGCTTCCCTCCCGGCTTTCTGGTAGCTTTTTGGAGGGAGAGGTTTTCCCTCAAGCAAATCTGAGATGTATAGATATTCCAACAAAGGACTAATTCAATCCTTTGTCACTTTAGTTTCTTTCAAAATTTTATTTTGGAATTGTTGCTTCTTAATGTTGCTTACGTAGCATATCTGTATGTTTCTTTTGCTTTCTTTTATTATTTTTTCCTACTTTCTCTAATCCATTTCGTTATTAACTCTGGTGCTATTCTCTCATTGTATTGGAAACTTCTTAAGATAAGGACCTTTTTTTTCTTCTAACTTTTTCTCTTAATTTCTCTATCTTTGCTAAAAGCCCAAGTGGAGTATGTAGAGTATTTCAAGCACTATATGAAAGTTGACTGCTTTGAGAAAGTAAATACCATTAATTTCAAAATTATTTCAATGGGCAAGAAATTTCATTTCAATGGAGACATTCTAAGTCTCAAATACCACATTTTCATTTTTTCTTTGAACAATTACGGTAGAAATTCATGATATGTGTAATAATAATCACAGATATTATTATTGAGTTATTCTCATTTTCTAGGTGCACAAATGCATTGTCATGCTTTTCACAAGATAATGAGGAAAGATTTATTCCACAAAAGACAGAACTGAAGCACAGAAGAGCTAAGTTGACCAAAGCTGGACAAAAAGGGGTAAAGTTGTGAATTGAATCCAGGCATATTTGATGTTATCTTAATCCCTTCTATAAGTAACAGAAAGTTTGTGAAGGCTTATTATAGCACAATGTGGGAAATTGTTCATGTCTTCTATTTCTCTCCCCAGAAATATTTCCTGTGTGTGATTTCTCATTCCATGTAGCAAAGTCAGCATCTCCTCCTATAATAAATACCTGCCCAAATGATTTTTCCTTAATGTGTAAAGATCCAAGTATAGTGTTCAGCATAAAGTCTCATTAAATGACAATTCTTATTTTTATTAATCCCTGGGACTAGTGATGGTTCTTTTTTTTTTTTTTAATGTTTATTTATTCTTGAGACAGAGACAGAGCATGAACAGGGGAGGGGCAGAGAGAGAGGGAGACACAGAATCTGAAGCAGGCTCCAGGCTCCAAGGTGTCAGCACAGAGCCCGACATGGAGCTTGAACCCACGAACCGTGAGATCGTGACCTGAGCCGAAGTCGGATGCTCAACCGACTGAACCCCCCAGGCGCCCCAGTGATTGTTCGTTTTAAATGTTCCTCATTAGGGTGTAGATTTGGGAATGTAGTGGATGATACGGTGACTAAAAGATTAAATATAACGACTTTGTAAGTTTTTTTAAAAAAATATTATGATCAGTTATGTTAGCACAGATTTCATTTCCAAAATTCTACCCATGGTGGGAAAAAAAATCTTTCAGATTTTGTTTTTAGTTGCACTGTCATGAACTTTTTCACAGGCTATAGAAGTGTGAAGTCTTCTATCAAATCTAGGTTTTCCCTTCATCTGTATTTTCTTGACATGGTTTCTATAAAGATAATTTTGCTTATTTTCTCAAAATAATATCATTATATTATTTTTCAAAATAATAATTATTTCTCAAAATAGTGCATTTTTCTATCCTAATCTTGTTTGATTTGTCAGTGTTCTACTTCCTTATGTTGTATTTGCATTTTATCCATTTTCTTTGACTTCACTATGTGTTTAAATGGAAATATTTTAATATTAATGAAAATACTGATAAATTAGACTACAGCAAAGTCTAGAATTATATTCATCAAAAGGCACCGTATAGGAGATGAAAACAAGCAAAAACCTCGGAGAAGGAGTATGCAACATATATAATTGACAACAATTAGCAACGGTTTTCTGAAGCCATTTTATATTTCAATATATAGGATTGTTTATTGCTATATATTTGATAACCTTGATGACAAAATAAAATGTGTTGTAGTAATTACAGAAAATATATTTGTAACTAAGCAAGAGACACATATATTGAAAATATAGAATGAAAGTAATAACCGATGATAAAGCTTTTACCAAAGAGAGAGTTTTAAATAAAACAAAGATAGACAAAACTGCCTCCGAAGATTTAACTGGGAGACATGGGCGGTAGGGTTGCTTGTTGCTATTGTTTTTGTCATTGTTGCTCCTGGCGTGGCATCATTGTCAAAATACTCGATGAAAATTTAACCTTCTTTCCATTGTAAGTCATTAATAAGTCACTAAAATATGCCTTGGTGACAGTTTTTTCTAGGGATCATTATCTCAGAAACCAATGTGCTCCTTTCAGATGTGGTTTAAATCTTTTTCTTTTTTCTTTTTTTTTTTTTTTTAAATTTCTGATTTGGAGCTATGTATGGAAAGAGCACAGCATTCATCTGAGACGAAACTCACTCTGGCCAAAGATTTTTTTTTTTTCCCCAGAAATTCCTATTATCTGTATGTTGGATATTCTTTGCCTGCTTAATGTTTTATTTATTTATTTTCTTGAGTCATTTTAAACTCTTCACCTTTCATATTTTTTAAGCTGTTTCTCTTTTTAATCTATTTTTCTTAAGGCATAATCTGTGATTTTTATTCTCTTCCATTCCTTGTAAAACTAAAGGCAGTTTAGTTTTCATTTCTAAAGTAACTTTTTTTTAAAAAAAGATAAATTAATAAGCTAACTTATTATTTGTGTATTTCTATTTCTAATGTATGTTATTTTTTCATGGCTTGAGTTATTTTAGTAATAGATTATAGTTTATTTTAATATAAAATGTTACTGATTTAATTTCTTCTATAAGATGTCTATCTGGCATTTGACAGGTGTCATTCTGCACCTTTTCCTACTTTTTCTTTGTGGGAGATTTGACCTCAGTAGTTTTCTTCTGCTTATTTTAATGTGAAATTCAGTTTCCTTTCCTTTTTGAAGAAGTTGTGGTTCAAAATAGCTTTTCTAAGTTCATAACTCCCTCTTCTGTGTTTTTATTGTTGTGTTAAAATTAGAACGTTGACTCTTGAGATCTGGACTTTTTTGTCTACCTCTGTTTTTTTCTGGCCCTTCTTTTTTCTTCGTCTCTATTGTGCCTATCCTATTCCACTGGGAATGGTTTTCTCCTTGACGTGAGGTCATATGCTAGCAGGGGATCTTGTCAGTTCAGTTTAGCAAGTCTGTGGGCCTAGGCTGTACCTGCCACTGCAGTCCTCGTGCAGACCCCTGGAGCTGACCTGCCATCGGAATGGGCCAAACCCCTGGGTGTCAGCTACTTTTCTCCCATTAGCTGGCCTGACATGCTTGCCAAAGAATATCTTTGCCTGTTCAGGGGCTTTTTCTGTTCTCAGATTTATAGATGTCCTATTTCTTCCCTCTGCTTCATCCCATAGGGACGTTGATGTCATTCAGTTCTTGTGACTGTTTGTGTCACTCAGATCTCTCTTTTTATTTTGACTTTAATGGATATTCCAAGTTTCATCGTAAGTCTTGTCCATGAGCTTGTGTTTTTGGCTGTCTCATTGATATACCCATTTTTATGTTGAGATTTGGAGAGATTCATGAACTATGACACCATTGCCATTATTTCCCCAGGATCTTCTTGATATCCTTTTGAACTACATGTTTAGCTGCCATTTATTTTATATTTTCTGTACTTTATAGACTTTGAGTGATTTATGGTATATTTATTGATGTTTCTTTAATACCCCTACACTTAGGAAATATTTATTGTTTGTTGAAGCCGGTTTTGTAGGTCAGTTTGAGACTCCTCCAGACAACATTCTGATAGAAGAATTGCAACTGTAATTTAACCATGTGTTCTTAAAATTTACTTTTTCCATAGCTGTGGAATGTACTGTCTTAATCCACAGGTACAAAATCTATTAGTGCACTCTGAATATGCCTTTTTGAAAGTAAACCCTAGACAATTTTGATACATCCTATTTTGTTTTTAATTTTCTAAGGCAAGATACAAAAATAAGATTTGAAAAGAGTACAAATATCCCAATAGTAAATGAGAATCTTAGAATATGGGACAAATTAGAATTGTATCAATTATATAAGAAATCTGGGAGAATCAGGATCAGATAAAAATAAGTTGCAATTTAAGATCTATGCATTTTTTAAGTGCACAGTTTCCTGGACTCACCATGCCCTCCATACAGAAAATTATATACTACTATCCATACTTTAATATGTCTCCATTTTTCACATTTTACACTAAGATGATAATTTTCTTCACAGTTTCCCTTTACAAAGTCTTTATTAGTAGTAAACTGCTTAACTGCAGAAATTTAAATATAATTTACATTTTTGTAGCGTATTATACAGGTGGACTTTTGTGGGGAGGCATATTTATAGTTTTGGAGGATGGTTCTTGATAGAATTCTACCATTATTTTCTCTATTTCTTATAAGCAAGAACTATACCTTTATCAGTTCGACAGTAGGTAGGTCTGACTATATCAAACACTGGGTATAATATTGAGGGATTCACCAATGACAAAAATATAAAGTATCTCTACCCTGAAGAAATATACATTCAACAAACAAAACACGAAGTAAATATATTATTCAGGCTGTGGTAAACGCTCTGAAGGAAATGAATAGGATGATGTAAGAGAGAGTACCTGAGTGGGAGAAGGGATCCCTGAAGAGCAGACAAATGAGCTGAAGTTTTTGAGATGAAAACGAGCTATTTTTTTCAGTGAGTTGGGAAAAGGATACCAGGTGGATTTGGCAGCAGGTGCACCTGGCCAGAAAATGCTTAAATGTGCAAAGAACAGAAGAATGAGAAGCATGACTGCAGCTTAGGGCAAGAAGCCTAATCAGATGTAATTTGAGAGAGAGAGAGGCAAGAGCTAGATCATGCACAGTGCTAAAGGCATAGCAAGAAATTTTAATTCTGAAAGTGATAGGAAGCCATGAGAGAGGTAGAATTGAACACTGGTTGAGAATATGGTTCAAATCCCAGCTTTTCCAAGTATGAATTCTGTAACTTTGGGCTACTTAATATCACCGTTTTGGTTTCCTCATCTTTAAAATAGAGATAATAATAATAATTTCTGTTCTTATCTTTGTTTAGAAAAGTGACTTTAAAAATTCATATAAAACATTTTCAAGTTTGCCTGGCATGAATAAGACATCAATAAGTGATAGCTGTCACCATTGTCAGACGGTGCTAAAGAAGAAATTGATATTCAAAATAAAGGTGACTCTGGCTGCTTTACTGAGAATAGACTGAATGAGTAGGAAGCTAGTGTGGGGGAAAGGAAGCTTGTTAAATGCCTCCCTTTTTCTCTCATGGTCTTACCCCTCTATCCATACTGGGCCATGACTCCACTATTAGACCTGAGGTCACGTCTCCTTCCTAAGAGCCCTGTTAAAGGCTAGGTAGTACAACCAGATGTGGGGAGGAGTTAGAGTTTCCCATGGGGTGAACGTTGGCCAGTTGGAGCCAGAGATAAAAAGGAGTTCTAGAGGTAGATTACTTCCTTTTATCTCTCCAGTGGACCACTGCAAGGGGCAATTTCTTCTCAAATACTCTTTACAAAGTCCCCCGTATCTGGCAAACAGAAATTTTGCGTGACTTGCTGTCTGTACTTATGGCTTCTGATGAGGTGGTGACCACTACTGTCCATTTTTGCAACAAAGTACTTCACATATTTTCTTAACCTGCTTCCACTTTGCCTCATTCTCACTAGTCTGGGCTTAAATGTAACAAATAAAATACTGCTTTTAAACTTGCCTCACACTCTGAGTTATGTAGGACCCAGATGAAAACAGAATCCCTGGGAATGAAGATGCTGCCAACACATAAGGATGGATGTGTCTATGATGGTTATTACCTCCCTATGCCCTTGTAGTTTGGATGATTAGCTTTCCCTCTCTTTGGTCGTTATTCCAATATTGTTTTCCATATTTTCCTTCACATTTGATTTTGTTGTAGTTTCTCATGGATATATTATAGGTAGTGGTATTTTCTTTATTGGGAGGTAAAAATGGGAAAGTGATACTTTACTTTTTAAAAGTGATATTAGCAGCCATTAATTTTTCAGTGCCTAGTTCTAGCAATTCAGTAGGTGTTGCAAAATTTTTTCATTATTTGCAGGAATAGTCTATCAAGCGAAATTTCACCTTATCACCCTTTGTTTACCCAGTGGTCACAGATTACATACGAAAGGGTGGGAAAGTGTTTGTCTACCTTTATTTATCAGTTCTCAAAATAAATAGTTCCCCTAACATAATCCAGAGTTGACCAATTAGATGTTTACTTTTGGAATTATTGTGAAATCAAGGATCTAAGCATATTTGATGTGTTTTGTTGTTCTGCCGTTAGTATTCATAGTAATTCTCAAGTATTCTGTCTTTAGCCACTGAAAATTCCTTTCAGTTGGCTCTTCTGTTCTTTTGACATGCCCTAACTTAGTTGTACATTTGTACATTTTTCTGGTTAGGTTTGTTTTTGTTTTTGTTTTTGTTTTAGAATTCATGGGAGTCTGCTTTTAGCCTTTCCATGCACATTTTTTATTGATCTGCTATGGTATTCTGAAAATCCCTCTCAGTTTTAGCTGTTCTCAGATGGCTTTGTTGAGCTACCGGTAAAAAGTGTGTTGTTTATTTTGGAGTTTTCAGGCTTATAAAACAAGCAAACATTTCCTCTCCTTTCTATTCTAGCATGTTTTTCTGGGGCCTGTAAGTGCCAGAGAGTTTGGGTTTCTCCATGGGGAGAAAGAAGGAATACAGGGTAAGGGAAAAACTTGGCTGATAGTTAAAAATTACCTTTTTCTACTTAAAATATTTCAGATATTTTTCGTGTTGCTCTTCTATATTATATGTAATTCAAATATCAACCTTGCAAAAAGTATTAGAGATTGTATTTGACCATGAGTAACTAAAAACTAAAATAAGCAGTGGATTAAACAAATTAATTTTCTCAGATAAGAAAACTGAAGTAGGTGGTCAATGTTGTTATAGACCCTCCATTGGGCTTTGTCTAGCTTTCTTTTGAGCCATTCTTAGCATATAACTTTGCTCTATGCTTTTCTCTCCATGATGACAAGATACCTGCCCCAACTCTTGCATCATGTCTGTGATCCAGGCAAGCAAAGGGGGTAGGAGAAATGGTGAAGGCAAAGGCTCAAACCAGCTGGGTCTGTTCTCCTCCAAAGAACCTTCATCGTAAATCAACCCTAGGATTTCACTGATCACTGTTGGGCCACTTATTTCTTATTGGTGACTCGCTAAAAGGCTGATAAGGTGGGTTTGTTCATTTGTTTGTTTCTCTTTAGCTGGGGATATCCCACCATACCAAATTAAAGGGGTTTATTAATAAGGATGAAGGGACTGTTTACTAGCCAACTTACAGTCCTGCGATCTTATTTAATATATAAGAAAATGCATCAAAGAAAATTGAAGTAACTTTGCAGAGGTTCACAAATCCGGGAAACAGGAAAGCTGGAAATTAGTCCTACTGGCTAAAATGTTGGTTCTCATTTCTATACCAGGATGAATAGGCAGGGTTTAATTTTGATGGTCTTTTTTCCTTCTGCCTGGAAGTGTGCAGTTTTCCCATCTGCCTGGAACCCTATTGCTTTAAGGTTACTCTTCTTATTCAAGTTTTATTTTAAAAGATTAAACTTTTAGTACTTAAAGTTTTAAAATTATTTTGCATGTTCTGATTTGTTTCTTGTGTTAACTTGTGCATTAGAAAGGTCAAAAGGGGCTATTCCCATGGTTTAGGTTAAGAAATTAGGATCATGATTTTAAATGACTTGTCCAAGGTCATGCAAGTAGGTAACGGTGAATTCAGGGCTCAAATTCAGACCCTCTGATTCCGGTTTAAATTACTATTTGATACACTACATGGTCTTGAGACAGTCTTTTAGCCTATGGCAGTTGTACCCAAAATTTAAGTGAGGAGTTCTTTATATTTTCAAAAATTATGAGTGCTCTATAGGAGAGTAGTTGTATTTTTAGTACAAACTGATTTTTAACATTTGAAATAAACTAATTAAAATGCACTCTATCTCCTGTAATATAAATATTGAAAAATATTTTCACAGTGGAACCTGTATTCCAGTGAATAAAATTTTTAATAATATTATCACTTTTGTGTACTTTTTGTGGGTCAGACATTGCTCTTTATCTTTATTATGTATTAAATCTGACAAAAATTCATTTCAAAGGTTCAAATGTCTAAGTTGCAATCCAAGTAATATTGGAATTGGAATTCAAGTCCAAGTTTATTTGACTGCATAACCTGTTAACCTCATGTGCTCAAGTATGTGTGAGATACCATATTTACTGAGTATATATGAAGTATGCATAGATTGCTTAGCTCATAAATTTTGGACCTTCTTGCTCTGTACTGACAGCATCTCTGGTAGGTCACAAATTGAGTGTCACGGGTAAGTGGCTTAATGCCTTGGTATTATTCATATTATTAATATTAATTTATTAATATTAATAAAATCTTTCCATGAAAGATTTACATTCCTTCCATGAAATGATGCTTCACATAAAGGTATGGGGGTTTATTCATCAAAGGAATACACTAAGGTTAGGTAGATCTTTCTCAAAATGCTTTGAAGGTCCTAAATAAAGACAAGTGATTTTATTTTTACCAATTTTGCTGTAAAAAGGAATGGCTTACAAGAATCCGTCAGAAACTTACGAGCCCAAGGAAACATCTCTCCAGGAGAAACCTAGGTTTAGAAAGGCAAGCTAAGGAACTGAGATGAAGAATAGACCATGACTTGCATTATTAAGTTAGAGGAATGTACTTTCCAAGATCTAGTTGTCTTTAATTTTAGGATTAACATACGTGGTATAAGTCTTAGGTAATGTGGTTGAGTTCCAAAGACACATAGGGAAATCAGTGTCATTACTTTAAAATTACACCTCATTTCGCCAAGCAGCAACTGAATGGCTTGAAGTTGTTAATTATGTTACCATTCGAGAAAAATGTGTCTTTGTGAAATGTATCTTCACTCCCTCAAACGTTTTTTGTTTTCTGAAACTATTAGGGAAACTGCTTAGAATCATTGTCTTTTATGAACTAGCATGTAAATAATTAACTCAAAAAGCCATATCAGTGTACCTGTACAGGGTCAGAATTTGAGAATGGAATGAGATTAGGTGAATAGTTGTTGTTATACAAGGAGATACAGACATATCAGTTAACAAGGGCATTGTTATTTACATAAAATTTGAACCTTTGCACACTTCAATTTGAGCACGGTTTAACCATGAAGACATTCAAGCTGAAAAGACCAGTCAGGTAAGCAGATGATCAAAGTAGACACACAGAAGAAATGAAATCATTAAATTATACATGGATACATGTCTGCTTAGTCACTGGTATATCAATACCAATTCACTTCTTGATTGAAAATGCAACCTGTGTATAAAACCAAGACAATGAAATCATAATGCCAACAATAGTATAGTAAGAATTTTGTGTTTATTTTTATAAAGTTACATTTAACTCTGAATGATTGGAAAGTTGAACTTAATTTGACTTTAGAAGAGGTCTGTAAGGGAAGGAAGCTATTCAAAAATTTTTCCCTGATCTGACTCATCCAGAAAGATCCCGGGGATATTGTTTCATGGAAAATATATGTTAATAGGGAGAGAAGACTAAAAGTGCACATTTGTGAACTACATATATTGCTTGTGTGTTTAAAACACTTGTCACCCTATTCTTTTGTTAGTTTCACGGCACCTTCAATGGGCAGTACTTTTCAGATGTTCTCCATTTTCTGGGCATAACAGACATGTCTTGTACTCAGGCATTACTTTTTAAAAGTACGTTATGCTTAAAAAAAAAAACAAAACAGGTGTGGGGAGCGCCTGGGTGGCTCAGTTGGTTAAGTGTTGACTTCAGCTCAGATCATGATCTTGTGGTTGGTGGGTTTCAGCCCCGCATGGGGCTCTGCGCTGACAGCTGAGAGCCTGGAGCCTGCTTGGGATTCTGTGTCTCCCTCTCCCTCTGCCCCTCCCCTGCTCACGCTCTGTCTCTGTCTCTCTCTCAAAGATGAATAAACATTAACAAAATTTAATAAAAGTATGCCGTGCAAACTACATTCTGTCAAAAATATGTATCACTAGTTCAAATCATGTAATGAATTGCTTATTTCAAACAGGCCTCTTAGGAATGGGTGGTGGACCTGCAGAACGTAAACTGTAAAAGATAAAACTCTGTAGCTTAAGAATAATCACTGTGGCTCTGTGTGTCCTTAAGATGGACAGCATGTGATTTATATACACTCGTCCCACCTTCTAACGCCTGTACATACTTCTTTTTCAAACCACATCAGGAAAAGTTTGCTTCATTAAAAATTATTCTGAAAGGAAATGGCCCGACAGCTGTCTAATTTTCCAGAGACTTAGGCCTGCTTTCTTCCATATTGAATGTTTGTCATAATAATTACCTTCTCTTATTAGTTTAGTTTCTTTGCAGCTCAGTTATTAAAAATAAAATCCCCAAACAATTTGCTCTTCCAGGATTTGCTTTTGAAAATGAACAATCTTCTAGGATAACTGTAGAAGTAAAAATATTTTATTCCATTAATATGTATATTTTCACTATATAATTCTAAGGAAAATTATTTTTATGGTCAGAAATACTGCATAATAGTTACATTGGTAATGCTACTTACAGAATTGAAGAAAATTAGGGAAATTTTCAGTCTTTGAGGAATACATTAGATTTATGTAAAAAGTAATGATTTTGGAGTAACAAACCTTGATGATCCAAGAATTTGACAATTACTATGTTTCAGTGGTTCTTATATAGAGATGATTCTGTCGCTTTCCCCCAGTGGACATTTAGTGATGTCTGGAAATTTGGATTGTCAGATTTGGAGAAACATTCCTGGGATCTCCAGGGCAGAGGCCAAGAATGCTTTTCAACATCTTGCAATGCCCAGGACAGCCATGCCCAACTCTCATGTAGTTACCAAGGTCAGTGTCAATAGTGCCAACACTGAGAAACTTTCCATCTGATTTGCTTTTTTAGTGCAGCTGTATGCTCAGTGGTTACAATATTTAGGATCTTGTACTTCGGAGTTCTAGAGAGAGATCCTTTCTCTAAATATGACTGATTAATTTTTCCACAGATCGATCTTGGATGATAGTTTTACTGTACATGTGTGGTCCTTAATTATATGAAGGAAAAAAAGAAAAACCAGAATTTTAGGTGTAGGTGTAAATGTAAGGATCAGTTAAAACTAGTTTAGCTTCTCATGTAATATGTAAGATAATAGAGATTTATAGAGTTTATTTGACTTATATATAATAGTCATATATTTACTGACACATCTGGGCTTCCCAGTCTGTTACCCTTCAGACTAAACAGATAAAAATTTTACCCGTAATTTATAACATAATTTAACAATAAGTCCTTTTGAAATAAATATGATGCCAAGTAATCAGTTGAGAAAGAAGTATTGGTTTCGGAATGGTTAAATTATTTCCAACATGTATAAATGATTTATATAAAAAGGTGCCCTTTGAATAAGCCTTCAGTTCAGGAATATCCAGTAAGTATTTGTTCCCCTAAAGGATCTGAACTGAACCTGAAATGTTAATATCACAAGAGTTGAAATGCTGTTTCTATTTGAGAAAAAGCAATTACGGAAACTCATAGACATTCTCACTCTTTTGGTATCAACTTATAATTATTTAGGGTTTGATTATCTTCTGTGTGAAATGTGAAAGTCCTTACTCTCCTGATGTTCTGCTTTTTCTTATCTTGTTACTCATTAGCACCTGTCCTAGAGAGAGAGAAAGAGCAAGGAAAGGAGCTGAAGCTCCAGGCAGTCAGTGTTTTTACTTGTTAATAATAATCATAAAGACAGAAGAAGAAAGGTAGAAATAAGATTTTATCATCCTCAATGGATTTAGATGTGACTCACTGCAAAGGACATAGAAAACAAGGAATAATGTTTCACAAATCCTTTACTTAGGATACCATGCGATTGTTAAATAAAGCAGTCCATTATCTCTTAAGCTCATTAATCATAAATAACAACACATATTTTTCTTTGTTTTGCAAGTTACAATTAACTTCTGCTTTTCATCATTTACACGGTTGTCACAATGTCCATTTAAGGTTATCAGGTATTAATATCTCCTTTTGTACAGATAAAATGGCTCAAGTTTAGAGAGAGGATTTTTTTCAAGGTCACATGCTTGAAAAATCATCAAACTAAGGGTCTTATGACTCCTTAACTAAACTTGGACTATTTGTAATGTTCTATTCAACCCATTCACTTAAAACAGGTAGTTTAGGTGGGAAATGAATCATTTATGTTTTTGTGGAGCAAATTTTTATAAAGATTATTATAGTAACTACAATAAAGTTATTTGTGTATGCCTAATTTAATGCATTCTTGGAGAGCAAAAAGATATTTTGGGAATTGTTCGTTCTGGCTTATTAGTGTGCATGTTTAATGCTTTATTAAAAGTAGATTTGTGATGAATATTGCTTATGGGACCTTCCATGGATAGTTAAGTCACTTTCATTCAAACATCTGTCTCCAAATTGTAAGGTTTTAGAGAAATGTCTAAATAGTGTTGTATTCTCTAGAGCATTTAGCAGATTGTGTGGCACACAGTAGATTTGCAATATACATTAGAAGGAACTACATTAAAGAATGAACAAGTAGATTGCTTGAGAATCTTGAGAAAGTAAAAGTAATTATTACTTTGGGTACCATAAGGGAGGACTGAAGTTTTGAATGAGGAAGAATCACTGTCTTGAACTGTCTTTAGGATTTGGTTGATTATCCTGGGGATGAATATAAATGCGAAATTAATTCCAAATGATTTTAAGATGTGTCTTTAAATGAGGGTCTGCCACTCCTCTTTATTATAGTGCTCAGAGTCAAAATACAATTGAGATCTAGACAATTAGGTCAAGTAAGCATTGAAAAATATATATATATATATATATATAACCATTTTAGTTTGGAGCAATCACTTTTTCTGGGCCACTTTCTCCATAGAAACCTAGGTAAATTCAGAGAAACAAAATGTGTCTCCCAAATATACTTCTTATTAAAAGTTGGATTCAATTCATGAAAATAACTGAATGAATTCATGGCATACATTCGCGGCAACTGAGAAAATTATTATGGTCACTTTGAGACTGAGAGGAACTTGAGTTGTTTCTTGAACGTTAATGATAAAAGCTAGAGTTTGAATAACCTCAGATAATGACGCTTGGATGAAGGATTTTATTGTTAGTGTTTCAGGGAACAGAGCCAGACAGCAGAAGAAGCTTGATCTTGGTCTTGAGGGCAAGCCACAACTAAAATCCAGCCTTAGCAAAATAAGAGAGATGACAGAACCAGTAGCTCACTTTCTTCAGGTGGGAATTCATCAGCAAGAGAAAAATGGGTATGTTCTTCATAAGAATATGTGAAAAGCCTTTTGTCTCTACAGTAATTTTTCACAAAGAATAAAGGGCCAACAATCTTACTAATGCAAATAATAGCTCCTTCCTACTAAACTGCTAAAAATCCACTAACCAACCAATAAGCTGAAAGTTTTTGTTTTTTGTTATTATTGTATCTGTGTTCTGATTTTTGACTAAATAGCTATGTTAGCTCTTCTCTAACTTTTAGCGGTGCTTTCTTTTCCTTCTTTCTACATCGGATACTGTTACCCACTTTGTAATTCACTTTTTAGATTTGTGTATTCTGTCAGGATTTTACCCATCTTTGTATTTCTCACCTCATTCCACAAAGCCAACAGAATTGGTATCAAATATATTGTTTGCTGATAAAGAATGACTGAAAGGAGCAGAATGCGTAAGACAGAGCTAGGGGAATGATTAAGTAATATTTAAGACAATGTTTGAATACGATTTTTGCACTTTCAGAGGTCAAATAAGATCAGAAAATTTGAGCTTAAAGAGAGTACAGAAATCATTTGGTTCAACCTTATCACTGTAGCTGTAAATGCAGGAATATCAGGGTATTTGATCTAATTTAAAAGAACAAGTTAGTGGGAAAAATATTCCAATACTGGGCGCTTTTTTTCCCAGCGATTTACCCTTTTCATTTAATCAAATCTATAGATTAGACAGAGTATCGCATTTTTCTTCATGTTGAAGCAGGGAATATTAAGTTTGTGTACATAATGAGATTCTCACACTTAAGGTGCATTCAGATAACCAGGAGGCTTGTTGAAACACAGACTGCTGGGACCCACCTTCATAGTCTGATTTGGGGCAGATCCACAAATCTGCATTTCTGTCATGTTCTCAGACCTTGCAGATGCATCCAGGAGTAATACCTTGAGGAACAACCTAGAGTATGATTTTCTGTTGGGAATGGGGAGAGGGAGAGTGTCACCTTCTAAATGGAAAAAAGAACTGTGTGACATTTCTTATTTCTCTCTTTTTATTCCCTTAAGCCCCTCTGGGAGGTGGAGTGACTTATGTAAGGGGGTAAATGTGGGAAGGTGGGTTCGGCAGGACTCTTCCTCTCAGGGTGGTTGAATTACAGGCTAAAGGTTATTCCAGTGTTCTTGTAGGAGCTCGCCCCTTCTAGGGAACATTTGCTAGGATTGACAGGCTGAATGGGAAAGTCAGCTCTGTTCACATATTAATGAGCCGTATTGGCTAAAGTGAGTAGAATACACTCTACTCTTTGACCTCTCAGGAAGAAGGATAATGTTTTGATCTCTAGATTGACTCTTGGTTTTATTTCTTAATAAAACAGAATTAAAAGAAGGCAAAGGGAGTTTAATTTATTTAGGGCCTCCTCAGGAGATCCCTTCCCTCTGATGCAGAGAAATTTGTTATAAATAGCTCAAGTATGTCAGGCTATTACATTCACTTATATATTCTCTTAAAAAGTTTTACGTAGCTCGATGAACATCTTAACAGCATCTTCTAGATATTTAAGCATACCCCAACAATCCTAGACTTTCAGTTTCATATTATATTAAAGAAAGAGTCTGAGGCCTTACAGTCTAGAAGTACTTGAGCTCTCTCTCTTTGGAGTGAATCAGTATAATCTGTAGTCCAACTTTTACTTGCCAAATATAAAAAAAGTTGTGGATATCATATTACATTATTTGCAACAAGTCAAACCTGGAGCACAATACTTTTTTTATATCCTGTAATGCAAATAACCTGCATAGATTTATATTTAGAAATTTTTCCATGTTTAAATTTTATTAATATTTTAAAACAAATGAAACAAAAGTACATGAGTGCCTTCTTATTATGCAAAAAAAAAAGAACAAAAAAAGAAAAAACACTTTCAAAGAAAGTGTTACTCTTTATGGATCCATTCTCCTTCCCAGAGGCAAAAACTATTATAAGTTTGCTGGGAATCTTTCCAAATTTGTTATATGTTTAAATATATAATATTTTTTGTGTGTTCTTATTTATGTGATGATGATGTATATATTGTTTTGTTTCTGGATTTTAAAACTTTATTTGATATAATATTGAATACATAAATATGTAATACCAAATAATGTATTTAAATATTTGAATAAGTTATGAAGTATAATAATAAAATACTTATCAAAGACTCACATCTAAAGAATTAGAATACAATTAGTACCAGTGAAGCTACTTGTATATAACACCCTCCTCTTACCAGTTACCGCCTAGTTAGCTACTATCCTGAATTTTGTGTTTTTTCTCCTGGGTTTGAAGATCATTTTCACCACGTATGCACATATTCCTAAACAATAGGCTGTTTGGTTCTGAAGTTTGCAAAAGTGGTGTCATAGCATAAAAAGCCTTCTGCAAACTTACCCTTGATATTCAGCATTCTATGATTTGTTCGTACCGTGGCACATGGTTATGTTTTATTCATTTTTACTGCTCTATCTACCGAAAGTTATATCCTGTTGAATAATATATAGGTTGTTAATAGTCTCGATTTATAATGAACCATACCACCATGAATATTCATGTATGTTTCTGGTTCACCTGTGAATGAGTACATTGAGGATACAAAATAGGAGCACAGTTTCTGAGCTGTGGGGAATATATATCTTCAGCTTTACAAAACAATGCTGAGCTGTTTTCTAAAGCAGGTATACCAATTTATAGTCTCATGAACATTGGATAAAAGTTCCCGGTGCGCCACATCCTCGTTAATGCTTGATCCTTCAGTAACCATCCTGTTGTAAATCAAGTTACTGGGATCACTATTCTGTTTTGTTCCCCTAATCATTTCTCCACTGTAAACCCCAGCTGTCTCTCCTAGTGGCTATAGCTTGATAGTAAGCCTTGATGTATGGTAGAGCAACTTCACTTGCCTTGATTTTCTTCTTCAAGGCATCTTGATTACGTCTGTGTTTTTGCTCTTTTACATACAATTTAGAATCAGCTTGTAAAATTCCTCAAATATCCTTTATGGATACTTGTGGATTTTTTGAATCTAAAGATCAGTTAGGGGAGAACTGATATCTTTAGATACTTGGACTTCCCATGTATGAACATGCTATAATGTTCTCTCTGATTCTCCTTCCCCAAACTAGATTTCAAGGCAGTGTACAAATTTGTTTGCAAACAAATAGCATTGTCTTACTACTTGATTCAAAAAAATTCTTATTCTTTTGCTATGAGTGACTAACCCAGTGATTATTACAAACATAATGACCAGCTAACACCTGAATGGGGATCAGTGTCATATTATCCATGGAATAGAAAACAACTTGTCTTTGCAAATAAGTAATTTACAAATAAGCTATTTGCAGATAAGCAGTAGTGGAGAGAAGGTGGCCAGCTACGAAAAGAAAGAACAAGAGCTGAAGCCTCAGAAAGAACCATAGTTTTCTGCTTGTCCTCAGCCCAGAGAAATAAGAATGAGAGAGCAAAATGTCTGAAGTAATGACAAAATCTGACTTAAGACAGGAGCAACATAGTTGTGAGGAGACAGAACCTTGTATCTTGGAGCCGAGTAGAACTACTTATTGTTACTTTCAATATGAAAATTGAGAGTTTAAAGAAGTCAGAATGATGCAGGCGATTCGATTACATCAACATCACACTTTAAGATCCTGACATATGCCTTGGCTAACTACCAGCATATGCTTGTCCTAAAAGTACAGATATTAGCTTCAGGTGAGCCAGTGGATAAAATGTCAGTGACTGTCAATGTGATTCCTCTCTGCCCTTCATTTTCTAACCTACTTTGTACATTTTACGTAACTGAAATTTTTTTATTCAGTTAAGAATACAAAGAAAGTAAAATGTCTATGCTAAATTGTTACAATGATTTCTTTTCAGTTTTAGAGACTCAGAAACAGAAGCCTTTCTATTCTCTTACCAAGTCTCACACAAGGTTATTGATCATTCTGCTCCCAATGAGTACCACTCAGCAAGACCATTTCTGCATTACTTACACTACTGGCTCCTGGATCTTATGATTTCCCTCTGAAGACTTATTTTTTTATGTGCATAAAATGTGACTATACACAAACACACACACATACACACACACACAACCACCCAATATGGCACTGGCCCTTCATCATATATTGACTGTATGACTAGCATGTATTTTACTGATGATTCCAGTATGATCTTTTATCACTTTATTTTTCTGTTTTGTGACTCAATGTTTGGCCTGATGGTTTTGTGTAAGGGTAGTCAAGCCATGCCAGATTTTCTACTATTGAAGTTCTGGAAAGCGTAAATAGTCCATTGTCTTTGGTTTGAAATAGAAGTTACAGGGCAGAGAAAATAGCCTGTTTTGGCTCTAGGAACACAGTACAAAAAAGCACTGAAGTGTAGTTTCAAAAAAATATATCTGCAACATAAAGCAAACCTTGTCTTCAGTGTGCTTACCAGTGACAGTAATGTCTCCAGTGTGTTTACTGGGAACAATACCTGATACCTTAGCAATATTAACAATAGCAGTGCCAGAAGCAGTGTAAGTTTATTTTTGCACATACCATTTCCCCATGATGAAACGCAGCAAAGAAAGACATTCTTCTTTGTAATTTCTTACAAAAAATGTAAAATGTTAAGCAAGCAAGAAGAAAAGTCACCCACTGTGCACTACTAGCTGTCTTCTTCCCATAAACATATAGTTATAAATAAGCTTCTGAGATCATGTAACATATGCTATTTGGCTTGACTTATAAGCATCATTTTTTAAAAGTTTATATATATTTCAGAGACACAGAGAGACAGAGCATGGGCAGGGGAGGGGCAGAGAGAGAGGGAGACACAGAATCTGAAGCAGGCTCCAGGCTCCGAGCTGTCAGCACAGAGCCCGACGCGGGGCTCGAACTCACGGACTGCGAGATCGTGACCTGAGCCGAAGTTGGTCGCTTAACTGACTGAGCCACCCAGACACACTGATAATCTCTTATTCTACTTTGTCTTCCTGGATGATCTCCCAGGAAATGTACATCTAAACCCAAACTCCCATAATAGAGTTTGGATTTTGATTCTGCTTGCTGCAGAACTTCTCCACTTAGGTGGAAATTAACTCAAGTGCAGCATATACAGTCTCAACTTGTTATCCCTCGCCACCAACTGGTTTGTTCTCCTAATTCTCCATCTTCATTTGTGTCACTACCAACTCAACCCCAAAACATTGGCTATCTGAATTTTGTCTTCCCTTGCCTTCTCATCCAGTCAATGAGCAGGTCTTCCCATTTTACTTCCTTCTTTTTAAGTTTATTTTTATTTATTTTGAGAGAGAGAGAGAGAGAGAGAGAGAGAGAGAGAAAGCAGGGGAGGGGCAGAAAGAGAGGGAGACAGAATCCCAAGCTGTCAGCACAGAGCCCGATGTAGAGCTCGAACTCGTGAACTGCAAGATCATGACCTGAACCGAAGTCGGATGTCCAACCGACTGAGCCATCCAGGTGCCCTTTAGGGGCATCATTTTTAAAAGAGTTAATTCGGCAAGAATTCTTCAGAGATATACCATTAGGATGGGTTAGTGATAGTTGTTTTGAGCAAATTGAGGAAAAATTAAGACTTCTTGATCTTTATTTTACTCTGTTAATGAATAGATGATCTAACATTGGCGAGAAGCAGAATTGACCTAATTATTTTAAAAATGTTGAATATGTGTTGGGGGTTATGCTGGATAGTATTAAAAACAGACAAAAAATATGCTATTATGTCAGATGTGGCAGACATATAGTTATTTTGACAGACAGTTCAAAGAGGGGGGAGCCTGAGGGATCTGCAGAGTCTTAAAGGAAGGAGGAGTAATGAGAGGGTTGCTGAAAGGGAGGTAGATAAGTGATGTGTGGAGAGAAGGAAGTCTGGGGAGAAGAGTATAAAAATGTAAAAAATCATCATGTTACCTCTGAAAAATATGGAAACATCAGTTACGCTGGAGCACTGGGTCATGTTGGGGAGCAATTAGAGCAGACAGATGTTTTAAGGATAGGTTCCAGAAGAAAACCCTAATATCCAGGCTCTGAAATCTGAGTGATTCAGTCAGCCAAAAGACAAGAATGGCTTGTTTTATTTACTTGTTTTTCTTTTTAGAGTTTCTGATCTACACAAGGGAGAACTAATCAACAACATTTACTACTCGGTCTTCTGCTTTTCCTTTCCAGCTCACTGGCTCTCTGTAAAGTTTCCCGGGTGGACACTTTTCAGACCTGGAGCACCTTACTAAGATTATTCCTGGCTTTTGGAAGATTTCCTTTGACTGACTAGGTTTGAGGCACTGACCTCTCTAGATAACCTTTTTTCTAACCTTTATTTTTATCCCTTTCTGCCTGGTTAGCATATGCCCACATTCTGCATCTGAAGTCCGTCAACAAACCTTTCATACAAGTCTAAGAAACATTTGCTATAGACAACTAAAGGGAAAGGGGGTGGAGAGAAAATTCTATAGGTATTATCTAGACATGAAGCTTTTTCTACCCTTAGAATTATTTCCTTGCCTTTGCATTTCTTAAGAGTAGGTTTATAAATTGAAGGCGTTGGTTTGTTTCAGTTTGTTGTTGGATCATATCACACACTTTATTTAGTTCCTTTAGGATATTCCTATTTTATTAGCATGCTGTTACCCCTTGACGATTTAAGTTAGTACGAACTTGGTACAAGCATATTGGATTGGTTTATTGAAATGTTTCTTATCACTTATCAGTAATTATGATCTGCCCTACAGTATTTCTTTTGTCATATAGCACAAATGTTATTTGGAAATGCAAGAGCTTACTAAGAAGGCCTTATAAGAAAGTACTAATAGGCCAAAAATTCTAATTTTTGAGTGGATGTCACTAATTACAAATTGTCAATCACAAATGCTCATTCACACAAATACAGACATACATACTTCTATTAAGGTACATTCTAGTTATTATTGGGGGCCCCAGTGGCTATCTTGAGTTATATAGCCATGTGAGAACATTGCAAGAAGTAAGTGAGAAAAGAGAAAGCAGGAGGGAAACAAAGGCAGTAGTAAGAGAAGACAGGAGAGATTGATACAATATTAACCAGGGAAAACAGCAAGGTATTTGAGAAACAAAAGAGACAGAGGGAGAGAGGGGTATAAAGACGGTGGGTATGTGGATGTGGGTGGAAAAGATGGGCATAGCATATCTGGGCAGGAGTAACTCATAGATTCTGAAATAAGTGCTTTCTTCTGTGAGGCATGCCGATCTTTATGGTTTGTTGCTTGGCTTCGTGCATTTTTCTAAATTTTGTTGTTGGAACCACTTACTATCTACCTGCGGTGTGAACCCCAGTTTGTATCCTGAGATTCTTATTCTGGCTTCATGAAAACTACTCAGTTGATGACTTAATAGTAATAGCTGGAGATGTAAGTTATCAGTCTGCCATTTTTAACAGAATAAAATTAATATAAAATGCATTTTATACTAATTGGTTTAAAAAAATCTGCATTTGAATCTGGTTCCCTAATTTTTAAAGCTTGTAGATCATAAGAAATTATTTATGTAAAGTGTATGTTTTAATTGATTTTTTTTTACCTTAATATTCAGGACTATAGAATTGTAGACCAGCCACTGGAGTCAAGTATTCACATAAGTGACATAATTTGTTGATAGATTCTCAGTTTGAATTCTGGAATCAGATTACCTGTGTGCAAATCTGGGTTTTAATATTTTCTAGCCATGAGATCTTCATGAATAATTTAGTCTCTCTGATCCTCACTTTCCTCATGTATTGAGTGGGAATCATAACAGTACCTACTTCAGCGAGTTGAGATATTGAATGCATAAGCCCCAAGGTGAACCTCAGCTTGTTCCCTCTTGAAACATTTGTGTATGTGGTTCCTTCTGCCTGGTACTAGTCCCCCCAGGTCTTCTCATGGCTCCACCCTTTATTTCCTTCGGGTTTCTTGTCACTGACCATTCGTTCTGGAAGAGTATCCATCCTTTTCCCTTATAGTGTCTTGCTTTGTTCTTTTATTTTCCTTCTACACCCAAATTATAATAACTTAATATACCTGTCTGCTTCTTCCACTGTAGAGAATTTGTCTGACTTGTTACCACTATACTCTTGACACGTAGAAGATGTTCCAACAAATATTTATTAAATGACTGAATGAATTTACATAAAACACTTACCAAAGGAAACTACCATTAATTTTAACCATTAAAGTTAAGTGCTATTATAATAAATATTAATTCTTGCACTCTGTTTGTGTTAAAATATATATTAAGTAAATTTCAGTTTGACCCTGAGATGATAAAGTTACAAAGCATTTTTTTTTTTTTTTTGGTAAATCATCATCAATGCAATTCTTAAATTGTACTTTAAATATTTAATCAGCTTTTTGGGATTTGAGGGCATTAAGAAAAATGAATGGTTTTTCTGAGGTTTTATAATTATAGAATGTATATTTTTGTTAAGAAATAAACAACTAAAAACTCTTTTTATCTGTGAAATATATATATAAGGAAATGATATGAAAACATTAATTCCCAATTAAATTTTTTTTAATGTTTATTTATTCTTGAGAGACAGCATGTGAGCAGGAGAGGCGCAGAGAGAGAGAGAGAGAGACACAGAATCTGAAGCTGGCTCCAGGCTCTGAGTGGTCAGCACAGAGCCTGATGCAGACTCGAACTCATGAACCGCGAGATCATGACGTGAGCAAAAGTCGGATGCTTAACTGACTGAGGCACCCAGGCACCCCCTAACTTCCAGTCTTTGAAGACTGTGATTAAAAACAAGAATTAGAAACTGGGGCACATGGGTGGCTCAGTCAGTTAAGTGTCCAACTTTGGCTCATGTTGTGATCTTGCGGTTCGTGAGTCCAGCCCCGCATCGGCCTTTGTGCTGGCCGCTCAGAGCCTGGAGCCAGCTTCAGATTCTGTCTCTCAGTCTCTCCCTCTCTCTCTCTCTCTCTCTCTCTCTCTCTGCCCCTCCCCTGCTCACAGTCTCTCTCTGTGTCTCTCAAGAATAAGTAAATATTAAAAAAACCCCAAGAACCAGAAAGAGTGAATAGTTTTTCTTTCCTATGTAGACACATATACAGAATATCTTATCAAAATTATGAAAGAAATTCATCCACCCAAACCAGTAACTTAATAATGAACACAGAATCTGGATTTTCCCCCTTTTTCCCAGAGGAGAGTTTCATTGTTATTATTAACATTTCATTGAATAACCACTAAGATCTGTATAAAGCATTAATTTATATATGCATGCCATTATAAAATATATTTGTTTAAAAATACAAACCATTTTAGAAAGAATGTATTGTTTATATAATACACCATAAAAATGACAGTGCATTAAATGAGCCACCCTATAAATAGAAAGGACTTTCACAAATGACCTAAGCCAGTGGTATTTTGGAGAAGATGCTTCTTTCAAATAAGAACTTGGCTTCACCTGCTGTTGTAATCTGTGTGTGACGTACAGCATCAATCACCATCTGATTCTTTTCCCATTCGTTTAACCTGCCTTGGCACGTGGTTGTGTGTGTTTTTGTGAGGAGTGAGGCTAGAGTGTGGTGGTTATACCTTCTGCCTAAGTTTCCGGTTTTCAGGATAGACAAATGTCGACAACTGATCTTCTTTTCATTTTTGATATTTAATTTCAATACTTTTGTGTATAACAGTAAAAATGAAAACTAAAGAAATGAGATTAGTTCACTCTTCTAAAGTAATACAGAATTCTATGCAAAATCTAACATTTTATTATTAAAAAATAAGATTGATTTTCTGTTAAGTAACATTTTTTTCTGATTAAAAATCAATACAAGTTTATTATGGAAAAACTGGAAGCAAGTGAGAGTATGAAGAAAAAAACAGTAATGACCCATGATCCTTCTATCTACAGATAATATTTATTTAAAACTTCAATGAACACATAAACATATGCATGGAAATATTAAATGAAGGCTTAAATCTTGGTTATTCTTTCTTTCTTTCAATTTCTGTAGTTTTTTTCCAGCTACCTGTTTTGTTATGGTTTAGTGTTTGTTTTGTTCATATTGCCTCTTTCTTTGACTGTCTCTACTTTGAACAATTCCTCTGTTTACCTGAAAAATAAACATAAAAAGTCAACAGCTGTAATCATTTTACTACATGGCTGAGAAGATTTGAAATGAGTTTTTATTGCTGTTTGAACTAGAAAGTTACCTCCTTGTAAAGAATTGGAGAGAATTTTTGTCTTACCAAATTTAGTATATGTATATTTATAAAATTATAGGCTTTAGAAAATTTAAGCTTATGCTTTGATTATAAGAGTGAAATTTGAGTCATTACATGCATACAAAGTTAGAATAATTCCTCCAAATTTCTGTGATGGCACAATTATAACACAGTGGAAATATAAAATGTCCTTTGCTCATCAAGTAGAATTATGTACAAGATGTGTCATCCTTAGTTCCCATGTAAGGGAGGAGACTTTTATATTAAGTGCCAGTGTTTTTTCAAAAGTGGATTTAGCCATCGTGAACCTCAGGAACATTATTATTTCTGGAGTCATCATGCACTTGATTTCCCTCAAAAATTCCATTATGAGCAAGGCTATATCACCCCCTAATCTGTAGTATTCAGTCATCCATGAGGTTTCTCACAGTTTCGCAGGCAATAGCACTGACTTGAGACTGGCATTTTTGTGTCATGCTGTCAAAACAGTTAATTGATTTTTTTTTTCAACGTTTATTTATTTTTGGGACAGAGAGAGACAGAGCATGAACGGGCGAGGGGCAGAGAGAGAGGGAGACACAGAATCGGAAACAGGCTCCAGGCTCTGAGCCATCAGCCCAGAGCCCGACGCGGGGCTCGAACTCACGGACCGCGAGATCGTGACCTGGCTGAAGTCGGACGCTCAACCGACTGCGCCACCCAGGCGCCCCTTAATTGATTTTTTAAAATAACACACTTTCACATTCATATTTGCGTGTACTGAGTGGAAAAGGGCTGTCTATAAGAAATCTTAAGGCTGACAGTCAATAAGTAATTTAATGGTGGAATTGTAAATATAGGGTCATATTAGTGTGGTTTAGTTTTACTACTTTAAACTTGCCAAAAGTATTTCATTGGTGATGCTTGTTCTGACTTAATTAAGAAATAAAACAAAAGTGAATGGAATTTAGGGGAATTGATTAGATAAAGGTATAATGATTTGTACAATCCACTTCCACTTGTCTCATTTTGCTTTTCCCCTCTCTCTCATTTAGACTTCTTTCTTATAAATAATATGTCCTGATTTTTGATGGACATTGCTTCAGCTAGTTGTTAATGTAGGAAGGGAAGCTATTAAAAAGAGAATCTAAAATGCTAAGATACTAACCTATGATAGCTGATAGTATTAAATTCTTCACCTCCTTTACCCTTAGCATTTATTACATATTCTTAGGCTATTAACCAATTTAATTCTAAAAAGTTTTGAGTGACTGAGAATGATCAAAGATCCTTTCTTAAAGGCAATATTAGGGAAAAATTAGGTTTTGAATGGAAGGGAACAGATGTCTGATAAGGACAGTCAAAATTCTCATGGAAAAAGAAGGTCCATTAACATTCTAGAGATCCAAGATTCTCATGAAAAAAGAAGGAAGACATTCATATTTAGGAGATCTCATAACAAAACACCATAGTTTGTTTTCTGTGATTGGATGATATAACACAGATGCCTCTAAGGCATCGAAGCATCTAAGGCCACATTAGTAAAATGAATAATATGTCTTTGTCCCATCTCATAAAATGTTATTCCCATCCTGTTTTCAGTATTACCACAGATATTTGAAAGGCCTCTAAATAATCATCATCATTGTCGTCATCATCATCATTGTCATTTTAATTTATCATAAATGTCTTCATAGGTGATATTTAAATTTAATATTTCTTTTCAGCATTACACTTTATGGTATGCTGTATGTACATCTGCTTTCCTTCTCTTGATTCACCAGTTTACCATATGCCATATATGTAGCAGACATTTACAAGATTTACTACAGGTTTGGCCAAAGTAGAGAGTAATTGCATCATACATAAGGAAACACCTTTATATTTAATATCAGATGCCATTCTTCTTAGAATTGCATTAGTTACTTCCTTATCAGGAGGGAGTCTAATGGCAGTGTCCCTCTGATGGTGCCTTGCTGTATGGATTCACAGCTTTCCATCAGTCATTTTTTTTTCCTTCTTCTTACAGTATCTCTTTCACTTCCAATGAACAACCTCTGAACACCAGTAACTTTTCAATTCAGAATATTGTACATTTGTATTTGTTTTTCTATTTTTAGGCAATGGGTGAAGGAAGAATTTTACCTTTTATATCCAGAGGGAATCACTTTGATAATTTACTAGACTTTACCACACTAAACCTCTCCTGAATGCTGTTTCTTCTTTAGAAGGTATTTGTGGTTATGATTAATGTTTGTTTTGAAAATAATTGTTTCCCTCCAGCTATGTTAACTTTTCACATTAAGAGGTCACATAAATACTTGACTTTTTTTGGCTTTGAAATTTACCATTGAGTAAAGTGTTCCAAAGTAATTCTGCTTGCAAACTATGTATTTATGTGTTTCCTGAAAATTCATATGTTGAAGCCCAAACCTCTAGTCTCTCAAAATGTGATTGTATTTGGAGATAGGGTCTTTAAAGAGCTGATTAAGTTAAAATGAGGCTATTAGGTTGGGCACTACTCCAATCTGACCAGTGTCTTTATAAGAAAGGGAAATTGGGCACGGAAAGACAGCAGGGATGTGAGCACAAAGAAAAGGCAATTTGAGGACACAGAAAGAAGGGCTCATTTGGAAGACCAGGAGAGAGACCTCAGGAGAACCACAATCTGCCAACACCTTGATCTTGGACATCTAGCCGCCAGAAGTGTAGGAAAAGAAATTTCTGTTGGTTAAGGCACCCACTCTGTGGTATTTGTTAGGGCAGCCCTAGAAAACTAATGTAATCTGATAGCTACTATTTTTGAAACCTTGCCAGAACAATTAAAAAGTAGTAATTATTCATTGAGAGAGACAGAGAGACAGAGAGAGGCGGAGACAGAGACAGAGACGGAGAGACAGAGAGAGAATGCAATGTAAGTACCAAGTTACACAGGTTTCTTTGGAAGTGTTGAAGATGGTTTTCCAAATGACATTCATGTAAGGAATAGATAAAATGCCACCATTGGGATAATTATTGTCCCAATTTATATATTCAAGGGAAAAGAAGTACATGATAGTGAAGATAGAGGATGGTATGAAATATATCCTCTATGAAAGATAGAGGATTGTATAAAAATACCCAGATAGTCCCACACACCTGAATCTAAGATGGATTAATGTAAGTTTGCAGCATTGTCTTTGGCTGTTTTGGTTATGAAATGTATTCTATTTTTGAAGTTTACATTTTAAGCACATAGCTTTTTTTTTTTGTCTTGAATATGACAAGCAAAGAGTACAAATATATTAAATATATTTGGTATTAAATCTGTGAATAAGTGTTTTCTGGTTTAATTAGCAGTGAAGACTGTTCACATTCATAGGGGAAAATATGTTTAATTCAGCACTGCAGTTTCACCTGTGGTCTGCTTTAATATATCATCAATATTTATTTAAAAATTCAGAAGAAAATGGAATATTTCAAATATTTTCCTATAGTGTTCTTTGGATTCGTTTTCCTGTTTGGAAAACTAGAGCTTTTAAGAATAGATAGGATGAGGAAGAAATGATGCAGTGAACGTTAAAAGCTTACGTTATCCAACAACCTCATAAATAAATTATCTTAATGACTATGGGTAGTCATTGGTAGACTGTGGGTAGACTATGGTAGTTGTTGACATTGAAAATCAAAGACATATAAAATGATAAATAAAGTGAAAAGACAAACCATTTTACTTAATATTTGTTCTATTTAGAGCCACCGAAAGAGGTAGCTTTATCCTGATTTATTTTTCAATCTCTGAAGTGATCTTAGGAAAAAACTACATCATTATTTTCTTGACTTCATATATGATTCATTTTGGAAGGTTAGACATTCTGAACATGTCTTTTTTTTTCAATGAGGAGAGTGGAGCAAATTTCACACACATATGCATTTGTAAAGTTTTAATAAAATGTGATTTTTGACTTTCAAATTCTGGCTGGTAATGGCAGTTTTTAAGAAATGAAGAAATTTAGATTGGGAAGTCTTCCCTTGAAGCAATAACTTATAAAACCTTAGAAATTGCATGGAAGGAACAAGTGAAGATTTCCTATGACCTCAGAGATGGTCTTAGAAACTACTTTCTGTTTTCTCTAGAATTCAGGCCACATAATCAGACAGTCACAGGCATGAAGAGAACTTATCAGAGGATTTTTCCTCATATTTTCATGCTTACCTAGAATTTTCTTTCCTTCCCACATACTCAGGGCAAACAACATATTCCTCAGTCACCATGAGAATTTTATGATCTATAAAATCTGTAGTACATTCCACTCTGCTCTTTCCATGGCCGCCAGTTTACCCATTTCAGCAGGGCTCTGCTTCATGGCTTTGCTCAGGTTCTCTAATCCACCTCCCAAATGACCACCATTTTCCATTCAAGGTTTTGTTTTCTGACCTCTAAATAATTATATAGCCCTTGCAGTAGTTATAAAGAAGACTTGTTCTTTCATCTCTAGACAGGAACTTAGAAGGTCAGAGGACACCAAAAGGTTACTACCAAATAAGTATCCTTATTCCTTTAAAAGGACTACTTGGTGTTGGGGTGTGTGTGTGTGTGTGTGTGTGTGTGTGTGTGTGTGTGTGTGTTTACATATATACTTCAATAAGAATTCTACAAGTTATATATTAGTACTTCATTCAGAGTTAACATGAAAAAAATGGGTCGCAGAGGAGTTAAGTAACCTGTTCAAACTTACAAAACCAGTATCTTGTAAAAGAAGATTCAAACCCCTAATTCTTTCATCCAAAGCCCGTGTTTTTTCCATGCTGCCATGCTGTGTCTTGAGCCAGTTATTTTTATTGACTTGGCTGACCAACCAACTTAAACAATGAAACTTTATGTTCCTATTCATATCTTTCCCTTCATTCCACTTGCAAGTTTAATAAATGCGATCTGCTAATTAGCATTTATTTTATAAGTGGAATGAAAGTTTTCATGGCCAACTTTCTTAACCATGGAGGGGAAAAAAAAGGCCCTTTTTATGTGCAGCCCATGGCCTGGTGAGTAATCACAGCACACCTGTCAACATTATGAAAACACTCTTTCGAAAGTTGTGATGTTTTCAAAAGACAATCATAAAAAGAATCAGTCTTTTTAAACTTCATGTGGTGATGCCTCATTGCCATGACTCAGCAGGTATCCTTATCACTCCCTAGGCATAAGATAGTTTTGAAATGATTGCATCAGATCTTCAAATTCAGAATCTTCTAAAGAAATTATTTTAAAGGATTTTATTTATATTATTAAACAGATTTGAGAGGTCAGGTTTGGCCTGAAATAAAATCTTATGGTAGATGATATTTGTTTTGCCAATTAGATTATATTTTTACATGACCTTTTCTATAATTATCCTATGTTTTCATACCTTTCTGAGTTTCTCCTGTAACAGGCAAGTGAAGGATAGATTAGTTATATTAAGGTGAGCATAACAAACAAAATGGTAATCTCAAAAATTTATTTTTTTTAAAACTAGATAATGAATCTTCTCTGGTAAAAATATCAGTGTTAGAGACTTTTATAACTCCCAGGGTGCCTTCCCGGCTCCCTCACCCTCATCCTGTGTAAATGATTATTTTTTTCCATATGTAGCAGTAAAGATGGGGTGGAAAGCTTTACCTGACGACACAGAGCCATTTCTTTCTCACTTACAGTCATTGCTACTCTAAAGACTCGAAGTTCAAATTTTCATATGCAACCTGGTTCATATTAACACTATTCTAGCCAAACTAAATTATCATTTATTGTAGAGTGCTGTTTATGAAACTCTATAAAAGTGATGTCTGATTGTTTTGTATCTTTTTAAAATTATATAAATTGTTGAAGAACACTAAATTAGTTTATTGCCGTATTCAAATTTTCCTGGTTCATATTTTACACTTATACCTTATCATTACTTAATTGCACATATTCTTATTGAAAGCCTCTGAGAGCCACAAGTCTGTTGTGAAGTGACAAGGGGATATGGCCAAGAATTAATTTTTTTCCAAGGGTTAGATTCCATGCACTGGTAAAAGTAATACTAAAGTTGACATCTTCAGGCTCAAATACTATTAAAAGAAAACTGTTCAGTATCCAAGTAGGGCATGGGATTTTCTCTGCCTATTGTACCTTTGTTTGTCTCAGCCCAGTAGTAAAGATAGCCTTCTGTTACCTTTAATCTTCTCTGTGATTCCCATCATGTGATCTAGCCCTATTCATTTCTTCTCTTCTATCAAACACCTTTTATCCTATACTCTAAGGTTCTCAGCACATTAGGCTTGTCTCCCCATCTGCTTCATACTCTCCATGCTTTTAAATAATACATAGTTTTTATTATAAAATTAATATATGATTTGTGTGATTTCATGAAAAATAATATTCAACTATTTGGAAATTCCATAATTTATTTAAATATTTTATATCAACTTTGTATATTTTTTCCAAAATTATGAACACTCCAGGAAGGAAATTTTTGTCTATAAATTTTGAGCATGCATCTTAAAAGTTACTAAGGTTAATTTATTATAAGTGAAATTAATGGCTCAGAGAAGAAGACTATTTCTATGTTTAAAGGCTACTTTTATTTTATCCATTATATATGTGCAGCACAGTTATTACAATGAACATTCCAACTCCTATGATATATATCACTGTCTTTCTTACTACATCATTATTTGTCAAATTTGTACCAGTTTGGCAAGTAAAATTGTTGTCAATTTGCATTGCTTTAGTTGTTACAGATGTTGAACAGTTTTTCAAGTAGTTATTGTCCTATTGATTGAGTTTTGGTAATTTGTTTTCTTTATTTTTATAGTTGAACTTATGTTTTTCTTAAACTTGTATACATAAAGATTATCCACGTAAGTCTATATACTTATGCTATTTGCTGCAAATCTTTTCCAGTCCATTTTTGCCTTTTAATATTGTTTGTGGCTTAATTTTTATACAATTAATTTATGAGGTAAGTATGAATTCTAGTATTTCTTTCATGACTAAAGAGATCAGTTTTAAAGCAAAGACTTTTATAAGCAAACCCTTACCAAGGTTTCATGTTTATACACTTGGGCCATTCTCCAAATCTCTGACATTGGGAGAGAGGAAAAAGGAACTTTGAAGAGAAAGATTTTTCTTTGTAAGATTTAAGTAACAACAACAACAACAACAACAACAACAAGAAACAACACAGTACAGATCACACAGGCTAAAATGGTTAGTCACACACGGGGTGCTATTTATCATTTTTTCTGTCTCATAACATTTAAGGAAACACTAATTTCTTTAACCAATGTGCAGGGTCTCAGTGTAGTAAAACAGCTACAGACACAGAGAAAAGCATGGTCTTGATTTCCTGTTAGTATCCAACTGAATATTTTTCTTCTTGTCGTCAGACTTTTTTTCTGAGAACTTACTCATCATTGATCTAATTCTAAGGATTCTATCGTAAAAAGTTGAAGTCCTCCAGTTGAAGACTTTCATATTATCTTTCTTTCTTTCTTTTTGTTTTAATCTGTGAGTCATTTCGAAAGCCTTTTTAGACCCCACTAATCAGAACGATTCTTCTATGTCGTTTAACCCTTGTGGGCAGATCTGTTTAAGACTCTTACCTACCATCAGGAACTGCTTTGCTAACCTCAACTTCAATTTAGTCATTCCATTTATTGAATAGATTTTTTGAAAAGCAAGAGATGTTATCCAGTTTGGCTGTTTCTATAGAAAACCTCAAAAAATGGCATTTATTGCCAGCTTATGTAATTATTTAATCCTAAATCCTATACTCTCATTGAATTTGCCTTACCTGTTCCTTCTATCCCTGAGCCTCTTTCTTTTCCTAAATATCACACTTTGGTCTGAATGATGAGGCCTAAGGAAGGTACCCAGGGCAAGGATATTATAAGAAATTAAAAAAATAATGGCAATGTTATATGTTAAGATGTTCCTAGGCCAACATTAAAATCAGCAAAACATCCTGTCTCCCTTAGTAAACTTACATGAAGTGAATAAATTCCTAGAAAGCCTTAAATTATTTTTTTATTACATTTTTTTTAAGTTTTTATTTATTTTTGAGATAGAGAGAGACAGAGCATGAGCAGGGGAGGGGCAGAGAGAGAGGGAGACACAGAATCTGAAGCAGGCTCCAGGCTCTGAGCTGTCAGCACAGAGCCCGACACGGGGCTTGAACTCACGGACTGTGAGATCATGACCTGAGCTGAAGTCGGACACCTAACTGACTCAGCCACCCAGGCGCCCAAAAGCCTTAAATTATTAAAAATAACTCAAAAAGTAGAAAGTTGGAATAAGCCTATAACAATTAAAGGGATTGAAATAGGAATTAAAAAATCACCACACAAATAAAAATACAGGACCAGATACTTTTATGAGTGCTATTAAAATTGTGAAAAATAAAACCAATACTTTGGGAACTCAGAAGTTAGAGGAGAGTGAATACTTAACTACTTAGTCTGTGAGACTAGTATTACCTTGATACCAAAGTTAGACAAAACACATCTCAAGAAAAGAAAATTCAAACAATATCCCTCATGAATATAGATGACAAAAATCCTCAACAAAATGTTATTAAACAGAATCCAGCAACATATAAAAATAATTATATAATGAGATAGAAAAGATTTATCCCTGAGATGCAGGGTTGATTTAACATCCCCAAATCAATTTCTGTATCCATTCACCGTATTAATTGAATAAAGGAGAAAAAAACACGATTATCTTAATAGGTACAGAAAAATATTTATGAAACCCAGCATTTATTCTTGATAAAAATCCTCAACAAAATGAAATGTAAATAGAATGGAACTTTCTCAGTCTGATAAAGGGAGTCTACAGAGATCTACAGTTAATGTAAGTAATGGTCAGAGATTTCAATGTCTTTCTCCCAAGATCAGGAAAAAGATAGTGATGTCCACCGTTGTCATTTTTATTCAACAATGTATAAGAGGTTCTTGCCAGTGCAGCCAGGCAAGGAAAAAGAAGTGGGAGGAGTCTAGATGATAAAGGAAGAAATAAAATAGTCTTATGTACAGATGCCATAATTCTATAGATAGAAAATCCTATGATTCACAGTAAAATTACAATATAATGAATAGACAATTTCAACAAGTTTTCAAGATAAAATAGCAATATAAAAATGAGTCTGTACACACAATGGACAATCTAGAGATAAAATTAAGGAAGGAATTCCATTCAAAGTAGCATCAAAATGAACAAGATAATGAACAAATTTAATAAGAGAAGTGTAAAACCTGTGTACTGCAAACTAAAACATTGCTGATGGAATTAAAGCAGATCTAAATAAATGATATAAATTCCAGGTTTATTGTTTGAAAGACAATACTATTAGCATGGTATCTCTTCCCAAATTGATCTATAGATTCAGTGTAGTGAAAATCAAAATCTCAGTGGGATATTTTGCTTGTTTTTGGTAGAAAATAAGCTCATTCTAAACTTGATGGGAAAATGCAGTGGCCCCAGAATAGCCAAAGCCATTTTGGAAAAAAATAAAGCAAAAATTGGGAGCATACACTTCCCTATTTTAAAACTCGCTATATATGTACATATATTAAAATAAACAGTGTGGTACTAGTGAAGAGATAGACATAGATAAATGGAACAGTATTGAGAGTCCAAAATAAACTCTTACATTTATTGTCCATTTACTTTCTAAAAAAGGAGGCAAGACAATTCGGTAGGAGAAAGGATAATCTTTTCAACAAATGGTGCTAAAATAACAGAATGTTGTCATGCACAAAAGATGAATTTGGACCCTTATCTCACATCAAACACACAATTTATTTCAAACTTGGGTAGAATACTGAATGTAAGAGCCTAAATTATAAAACTTTGAGAATAAAATATAGGGGAAAATCTTCATTACCTTGCGTTAGATTATTTTTTGCTGTGACATCAAAAACACAACCCATAAAAAAAAAGAAATGATAAATAAGGCTTCATGATAATTTTTGTAATTGTGCTTCCAAAGAAAATCGTTAAGAAAATGAAAAGCTTTAGATGGGAGAGATGTTTGCAAAACAAAGCTTTAGTGTGTATTATTGAAGATTTTAATAATATATCATAAACCTGTGTTTTATACAAGAATATATAAAGACTCCTACAACTCAGTATTATGAAACAACCTAATTTAAAAAGACAAAAGACTTTAATATATTTTTTAACAAGAAAGATATATGAAGAGTTAGTAAGCACATTACATGATGTGCAACATTATTAGTCATTAAGGAGATGCAAATAAAAACTATATAAAATACCACTCTATACCCACTAGAATGATTATAATAAAAATAGTCATATAGTAATAAGGGTCAGAATGTAGAGGAATTATTTTCCTCATAAATTAGTGATTGGAATATAAAATGTTAGAGCCATTTTGGAAAATATTTTTAAATCCTGTGCATAAATATACCATATAACACAGCAAAGCCATGATTATGTGTCTTTCCAAGAAAAATAAAAATATGTGATCCCACATATATAAGGATAAACCTTGAAAATACCATATTAAGTGAAAGAAGCCAGGCCTGAAAGGCTATGTAGTATAATTCCATTCATAGGATATTGTTATAAAAGTCACATCTATAGAGATGGGAACTGGATTATTGGTCAATAATACTGGGGATGGGAATGTGGATTGACTTAACTTTTTGGAATGATGGAAATATAATAAAAAATGGGTTGTGGTGATGGCTATACAATTTTAAATTTTCCAAAAATTACTGAACTGTACACTTAACAGTGTTTCAATTCTGATATGTAAATTATATCTCAGTAAAGCATAAAATATGTCTAACTGTATATTTATGTTGATACAGCTGTTGTGCATATGAGTACAACATGAATTATAGTTTTTATTTTTTGTATTCTCATGAAGATTCCCAAATGCAGAGACACTTCTTTCTGTTTGATTCCACTCTAATTTCCTTATACATCTCATCACAATTGGCAGTTAATATCACAGCCAGTTTATTTACTCTTCATGGGAATTATGAGGCTTTAGTTCATTCTGTTTACTGGTTATCCTCTTTGGTTATTTTATGCTGGGATTTTTAATGAGCTATTTTATGTATACTAACATTTAATTCTGATAATAATGCTATGGGAGATTATTTTATCCATTAAAAAAATTTAAAAATGTGACGTACACAGGTTAAGCAACGTAGCACAAGTTGAGGGTGGTCAAGTTAGGATGTGGAGCCAGACAGTCTTTGCACTTAACTATCGTTATTATCCTGTTTCCCATCTGAATATTTCCTTATTTTTAGAATAAGGAAAGAAAGAACATAGGAAAGAGACTTTGAATGGAAGTAAAGTTTTTTATTTCATGCTTTGAGAATTTTTATGATTATCAATGTTTTTAGAGATTATGTATATGGTCAGTTTAAAAAAACAAATTTGCCAGTGGGAAGAAAGAAACATATGATACTACAGATAATAAAAGCAATGTCCTCATTTCCAGGGATGGCCTTAATAGCACATAAATTGGCAGTTTTTACCACAATGACCCTTCACTCATTTTTTACAAAATAAAACCAAAACCCCATTGCTTTCTGATCCTGACTGTTAACCCCTAAACACCAAACCTGTGATTTAGCAAATTAAAATAAATTTCTCTAGTCTAAAACAAATTTTTTCCTTATTAATTATAAATTTATAATTTAATCAAATGATCATAAGAACTTCTTACAAGACCACATTTTGAGTAAGTAGCAGTCCATCTAATGCCAAGGGAATATGAAAGTGATGGGTCCTGGGTCTTGGGGAGTGAAAAAGAAGGAAGAAGGAGAGAAATAAGAATGTGGATTCTTGAGGATAAATTTTACCTTTCTCAAATTTTATTTTACCAAGTCCAGTCTTATATATTAAAGATCTAAGTATTAGTGAATTTGTTAATTAACTTATTTATTAGCTTAGTCAATAAATGCCTGTCAAATACCAGTAGGCTTGGTACTATTCCAGGCCCTGGGTTCAAGCAGTGAACTGTCCAGGACTTCATGGAATCATATTCTACTAGAGGAGGCAGATAAAGCTTAAATAATCATACAGCTTCATACAAGCTTTACCAACACTCTGTAGGATTAGTATCAAATGCTAAGAAAGTATTTTACAAATGGACTTGATCAAATCTAGAGTTACTAAGTTGCTGAAAAAACTTTGAACTGAGAGCCACACAATGTGTAGGAATGGACTAGATTCAGTGGAACTGCATGGGTAAGAGGGCAGGACCAAGCCCATAGCTGTAGAAATAACCAGGACTTTTTCACCTCCATGGTTTATTTAAATTTTAGAACCTTTAAGAGTAAGGTTAGTCTGGGGCGCCTGGGTGGCTCAGTCAGTTGAGTGTCCAACTTCAGCTCAGGTCATGATCTTGCAGTTCATGGGTCCAAGACCCACATCACTCTGTGCTGACAGCTCAGAGCCTGGAGTCTGCCTCATATTCTGTGTCTCCCTCTCTCTCTGCCCCTCCCTCCACTCCTGCTTAGTCTCTCTCTGTCTCTTAAAAATGAATAAACATTAAAAAAAAAAAAAAAAAGAGTACGCTTGGCCTGCTTCGGTTTTTCCATTTTAAAATAATATTCTTTTATTAGGCCATTTGGATGTAACTGAAGAGAAATTGTAGTATATCTTCAACTCTGTGAGATAGGGATCTTTATCTATTTTTGTTTATTGCTGTACCCTCATACCTAGAACAATGTCTGGCAAAAGGAAAACACTGAAGACATATTTACTTATTGCTTGAATGAATGAGTCAATTAACCAAAAATACCTGACAAAAACACTTTGGATTTTCTGTTATTATTTCTCCATTAAATATTATGTACTACATAAGCATATACCAAAAAAATGCGTCCTTATCCTTGTCAGTTCTTTGCTTCAATTATCTTCTGAAAACATAATGTTTCAACACCCCCACAAAATGTGTGAAAGCTTTGAAAGCAGGTGGACATTGACAGTATATTCTCTTGTTGCATGATGATGTGATTCAATGTGCAAATGATGTGGTTAATCATGCCAGCGTAATTCTTAAAGCTTGCCTTTTCTCTGATTTGCATATTGTCCTTTAAATAAGGCCTGTGAATGCACAGTAAAAGACTGATTGGTGTACTTATGGTGCTTTATATATTCACATTTTTACTATATGGTTGTGCTTGCCACTATTAGGATTCTTAAATAGAAAATGTGTTCTATTGTAAATATTTTTGAATATATTAGAATTCATAATATCTTGCTAAGCATAAAAAAATCACATCTATTGTCAGTACTATGGATTATGTATTTCTCATAGCTCCAGATCTTTGTTTTGTGTAAGTTCATGTCTCTGAATTCTTGAATACCAATGTTTATTTAATTATCTTACTTAATTACCTTCTTAAGATATCTCTTAAGATAGAGAGATTCAATAGTATGCTGTTACCGTGCAAATAAAAATTTAGTTAAGAATGTTTTCAATTCAGTTACCCAGGATGAACAAAGGCTGTTAGCCATCCATAGTCATAGGAAGAAATTACATTAATGGAATAGAAATAAATAGAAGAGTTGGAAGTGGCAGTTACCGATTTATTAATGATTTTCAATTAAAGACAAGACTTTGTGATACGGTTCTCTCTCCTGGTTACTAAAACTACCAAGGAATAAACATTAAAATATTAGCATATATATATATATGTATGTATATATATATATATATACACACACACACACACACACGCACACACACACACACACGTTTATATGTATGAATACATCATTTATTAATTGGCTGATTATTTTTACATGGGTTGATAAACATGCATTGTGGCTATGAATTTCTGCAAATTGCCCCAGTATGGAGTCATTAACATTCAGTTGTCATTAATAATTCTAAAATATTTATAAAGGAGAAAGGGATTATATCATATATAATATTTATTAATTGCAACAGATGTTGTGGTGAGCTGCCCAGATCTCCCCTCTAGAACTGAGGCACTCATTCCCACTGCTGCTGCAAGATTTGATTGATGATGTGTCTGAACTGAGTCCATTTTTTGGAACTGTCCTCAGCCAAAGAGGATTGCCTTGCCAAAGTCATGACCCCTCCACAGGGGGCAGCCAGTAACCAGAGACTGGTAGATGCTGTTTGTAGAAGTCTGGTTCCCTCAGTTCACAGTGTATCACTATGAAACAACTGTTCTAATTTCTGTGCTCCCTGTGGGATCAACTAAGGATCAACTAAGTTCATTTCCTCCCTCAGGCCAATCCTACTTTCTTTATTCCCTCATACATGTTGATTCTCAAGGGTGCTCCTCAAATTTCTGTCTTGTATGAAAATTTCTATCTCAGAGTGATTTTTAGGAAATTTGATCTTAGATGGTGTCAGATGTGGCCCAAGGAATCTGACTCTAAAATGGATTTTGAAATGGGATCACTAGCCAGCTAACTGAATTTGGGAGCCTTGTCATAAGTGGGAGGTGCAGAAGTGATACTTTGGCCATGCTATCAAGGTACAGTGATGATACTCACTGGGATGAAATATCAGAAGAAGTGAATGAAGTTGTTGGCACAATATCTCAGGTTATTGAGATATTCAGAGTATGCAGTAATTATTAGGACAAGGAAATAGAATGGCTCTTGCTGAGTGCCATGCATACACTGGAAAAAAAAAAAAAACACAAACACACAATGAAAATTTGAAGCAAAGTGTGAACATGGAAGAACTTCTTCAATAACGTAAAAAGCAGCTGTGATTTCCTATAGCTGGAGGGCAGGAAAGTTCAGAATCATGCCTATCATCTAATAATAAAGGTAACTAACTCACAGAGAATGTTGACTGTTCAACCCTATCAAGTCCACGACATGAAGGTCAGTTCCCAGATTGGCAGGAGGACAACCTTGAGAATGAGTTTCTCCTTAACATTTGTGTCCTAGGTTTGCATTTACCTCACTTTAGACTTGGCCTTGCCTCTGAGGAGAATCCAGCTGGCTAGTGCCGATGATGGGGAGATGATGAAGCTAGTCTTACAAGTGTTAAAAACAATGCAAAATGAATGGAACTACTGTTAGAGTAAGGAACTGCCATTGCCAGAGTGAAAAATCATGACTTGAATGTTGCACCCCCCCAAAAAAAAATTGGCAGATGGGAATCCCACAATAATGAATAGGAAGAAGTCATTTCTTCTGCCTCTAGACTTTCAGTTTCTCCCTAGTGACACATATTGGCAGATTTTATAGGGGGTCATCAGGCAAAGAAAAATGTAGCTTGCAAAGTCCCAGTACCAACATACAAAGTTGAATTTACAAACTTGAATACAGATGCATGAATCTGAGAGACAATCATTTAGTAACTGCTCTGGTATATTGACAAAAGGAAACGCCTATAGGAGAGAGAACCAGACACTGAGATAGTGAGCATATGAAAATCTCCAAGTTTCTCTTAAGTGACACATAAAAATAGGTCATTAGGGGGCGCCTGGGTGGCGCAGTCGGTTGAGCGTCCGACTTCAGCCAGGTCACGATCTCACGATCTCGCGGTCCGTGAGTTCGAGCCCCGCGTCAGGCTCTGGGCTGATGGCTCGGAGCCTGGAGCCTGTTTCCGATTCTGTGTCTCCCTCTCTCTCTGCCCCTCCCCCGTTCATGCTCTGTCTCTGTCTGTCCCATAAATAAATAAAAACGTTGAGAAAAAAAAAAATTAAAAAAAAAAAAATAGGTCATTAGTTAGAGGAGCATTAGAAATCGAGAAAAACATTAAAAAATAGACTAAACATTTTTTCTTTTTTTCCTTTTTTAAAAAGTTTTAATTTAAATCCTAGTTAGTTAACATATATTGTAATATTGGTTTTAGGAATAGCATTTAGTGATTCATCACTTACACATAACACCCAGGGCTCATCACAAGTGCCCTCCCTGATACCCATCACCCATTTAGCTCGTCCTCCCCTCCACCTCCAGCAACCCTCAGTTTGTTCTCTATAGTTAAGAGTCCCTTATAGTTTGCCTCCTTCTTTTATTCCCTTCCCCTATGTTCATATGTTTTGTTTCTTAAATTCTACATATGAGTGAAATCATACGGTATTTGTCTTTCTCTGACTAACATTTTACTTAATTTTCATTATCCATTCATCTGTGGACATTTGGCTTCTTTCCATAATTTGGCTATTGTTGATAACGCACAAGGACTGGGCAAAAAATAAATTGAGCTACTTGTTCCAAGAAATATTTCCTTCTGAAAGATAAGAACAACTAACTAACTTTGGTTGGTGAGTTCTAAAATGACCTTCAGTGACCTGTGTCATTGCATAATTCCCTTACCTTGGTGTGGGCGATAAGTTGCTTCTAAGCAATAGAATATGACAAAGGTGATGGCATTTCACTGCTGTAATTATGTTATGTTATATGGCAAAAAGTGAAGGCATTTTGCAAATATAATGAAGGTCCTGGATTAGTTAACTTTGAGACAATTAAGAGGGAGGCTATCCTGGGTGGACTTGTTTTAATCAGGTGACTCACTGAGTCAAAGAGATTTGAAACAGTAAGCTGCCTTTGAAACAGTAAGCTCCCATTCCCAGAGATAGGCTGTATGAGGGCAATATGGCAGGAGACCGTGAAGGCCTCTAGAAGCTGAGAGTAGTCCTAACTAATAGGCAGCAGGAAAGCAGGGAACTTAGTCCTACAACCACAAGGAACTGAGTTCTGCCAGCAACCTTGTGTGATTGTAAGAGGGTGCCCAGCTGAAAAAAGGAATACAGTCTGGCTGACATCTCAATTGTAGATTTATGAGATTTTGGACAGAGAACCCAGGCAAGTTATGCCCTGACTTAAGGAGATTGTGAGATAATAAATGTTTTCAATCTCCAAGGTTGTGGTAAATTGTTATGCCGCAATAGAAAACCAATAGGCTAAATTAAATATCAGCATATTTATCAAATGCTGTATTTTCCTCATTCATATTGCATTGAGATTCCTGCCTCACAATTGCTTGTAACTCCAAAGCTGTTGTATCCTAGACTCTGCCCAACCCAACCAGTTTCCTACCATGAAAGACCTACCTTACAAACACTTAGCCCAGGCACTAAAACTCCATAAATATCTTTCCTTGACTTCCTCCTTTTGATATCTCAGTAAAACTGTCAAGGTGGTGTCTTCTCTTATGCAGTAGGTTTCAGAAAGCGTGTTTTGCTCGAGCACCAGGGTTTGTGGTGGGTTTTTGGAGAGTCAACATTAATTCGGCCCCTAATATTTTTAATAATATCAATTAGCAAAATAATTAGATGATCAGACAGAAGAACGAAAAGGAGTTTGCATACCAAATTAATATTTATATGTATAAATGTAAAGTGAATTAAGCATATAATCTGTTTTTCTTTTCTAAACATTTTTAGAATATTTCATGTTCTGATTTATCATTTGCAAATATCTCTTCCCATTTCGTTGGTTGCCTTTTAGTTTTGTTGATCGTTTCCTTTGCTGTGCAGAAGCTTTTTATCTTCATGAGGTCGCAATAGTTCATTTATGCTTTTAATTCCCTTGCCTTTGGAGATGTGTCAAGTAAGAAATTGCTGCGGCTGAGGTCAGGGAGGATTTTTCCTGCTTTCTCCTCTGGGGTTTTGATGGTTTCCTGTCTCACATTCAGGTCCTTTATCCATTTTGAGTTTATTTTTGTGAATGGTGTAAGAAAGTGGTCTAGTTTCATTCTTCTGCATGTTGCTGCCCATGTACCATTTGTTAAAGAGACTGTCTTTTTTCCATTGGATATTCTTTCCTGCTTTGTCAAAGATTAGTTGGCCATACTTTTGTGGGTCCAATTCTGGAGTCTGTATTCTATTCCATTGGTCTATGTGTCTGTTTTTGTGCCAATACCATGCTGTCTTGATGATTACAGCTTTGTAGTAGAGGCTAAAGTCTGGGATTGTGATGCCTCCCGCTTTGGTCGTCTTCTTGAATATTACTTTGGCTATTTGGGGTCTTTTGTGGTTCCATACAAATTTTAGGATTGCTTGTTCTAGCTTCGAGAAGAATGCTGGTGCAATTTTGATTGGGATTGCATTGAATGTGTAGATTGCTTTGGGTAGTATTGACATTTTAACAATATTTATTCTTCCAATCCATGAGCATGGAATGTTTTTCCATTTCTTTGGATCTTCAATTTCCTTCATAAGCTTTCTATAGTTTTCAGCATACAGATCCTTTACATCTTTGGTTAGGTTTATTCCTAGGTATTTTATGCTTCTTGGTGCAATTGTGAATGGAATCAGTTTCTTTATTTGTCTTTCTGTTGCTTCATTATTAGTGTGTAAGAATGCAACTGATTTCTGTACATTGATTTTGTATCCTGCGACTTTGCTGAATTCATGTATCAGTTCTAGCAGACTTTTGGTGGAGTCTATTGGGTTTTCCATGTAAAATATCATGTCATCTGCAAAAAGTGAAAGCTTGATTTCATCTTTGCCAATTTTGATGCCTTTGATTTCCTTTTGTTGTCTGACTGTTGATGGAGCACTTCCAACACTGTGTTAAACAACAGCAGTGAGAGTGGACATCCCTGTCGTGTTCCTGATCTCAGGGGGAAAGCTCTCAGTTTTTCCCCATTGAGGATGATATTAGCTGTGGGCTTTTCATAAATGGCTTTTATGATGTTTAAGTGTGTTCCTTCTATCCTGACTTTCTCGAGGGTTTTTATTAAGAAAGGATGCTGAATTTTGTGAAATGCTTTTTCTGCATCGCTTGACAGGATCATATGGTTCTTATCTTTTCTTTTATTAGTGTGATGTATCACATTGACTGATTTGCAAATGTTGAATCAGCCCTGCCGCCCAGGAATGAATTCCACTTGATCATGGTGAATAATTCTTTTTATATGCTGTTGAATTCGATTTGCTAGTATCTTATTGAGAATTTTTACATTCTCAATGTAATTTTTACATCAGGGATACTGACCTGTACTTCTCTTTTTTTTGCTGAGTCTCTGTCTGGTTTAGGAATCAAAGTAATGCTGGCATATCAGACAGGGCTAGTATACAAAATCTATAAAGAACTCACCAAACTCCACACCTGAAAAACAAATAATCCAGTGAAGAAATGGGCAGAAGACATGAGTTGACACTTCTGTAAAGAAGACATCCAGATGGCCAACGGGCACATGAAAAGATGCTCAACGTCGCTCCTCATCAGGGAAATACAAATCAAAACCACAATGAGATACCACCTCACTCCAGTCAGAGTGGCTAAAATGAACAAATCAGGGGACTACAGATACTGAAGAGGATGTGGAGAAATGGGAACCCTCTTGCACTATTGGTGGGAATGCAAACTGGTGCAGCCACTCTTGAAAACAGTGTGGAGGTTCCTCAAAAAATTAAAAATAGATTTACCCTGTGACCCAGCAATAATGCTGCTAGGAATTTGCCCAAGGGATACAGGAGTGCTGATGCATAGGGACACTTGTACCCCAATGTTTATAGCAACACTCAACAATAGCCGAATTATGGTAAGAGCCTAAATGCCCATCAACTGATGAATGGATAAAGAAATTGTGATTTATATACACAATGGAATACTACGTGGCAATGAGAAAGAATGAAATATGGCCTTTTGTAACAACATGGATGGAACTGGAGAGTGTTGTGCTAAGTGAAATAAGTCATACAGAGAAAGACAGATACCATATGTTTTCACTCTTATGTGGATCCTGAGAAACTAACAGAAGGGGAGGGGAAGGAAAAAAAAAGTTAGGGAGAGAGGCAAACCATAAGAGACTCTTAAAAACTGAGAATAAACTGAGGGTTGATGGGGGGTGGGAGGGAGGGGAGGGTGGGGAATGGGCATTGAGGAGGGCACCTGTTGGAATGAGCATTGGGTGTTGTATGGAAACCAGTTTGACAATAAATTTCATATTAAAAAAAGAATGTTTCAGGTTCTGGCTTATTATAAAGGTAGATGATAAAGAGTTACAATCTGGAAGCATATTATAAGTAACCCCCACATGTTTACTTCCATGGGGATAATTTATTGAATAAGCATTCATTTCCACAGGCATTGGAAAAGAAAATGTTCCAAGCTGCCTGTATATTAACAATTGGTTTTTAGGGCAGAACAAAATTCCTAGTTGTTTCAACAGAACTCAATGTCCCAATATGCAGAAATAAATTATTTACCTTGTGGGCTTTACAAGGATGCAAATATGAAATAAGAAAAACAGTAAAATAAGTAAAACATATTTGAATTCCAGTTGTTGCAGTTACTATTTTATGAGTTCCTTTGGAAGCAAAAATCAAAAACATTATTTTATCAATCTATGTATGTATGTATGTATGTATGTATCTATCTATCTATCTATCTATCTATCTATCTATCTATCTATCTATCTATCTAAGTTTAGACACAATCATTGAAAGCTTTGACCATGTATGTTTTCAAACAACCTAACATTTACCAGTATAATCCTTTCCAAATAGGTAGGTAGATGTAGATGAAGATGAGCTCAAGTTACCTTAGTCTTAACTGACTTTACTAGTCCATAGCAGGTAGCTTGCTTCTATTTACTAACAGATACTTCTGAGCATATTTCTGTTTCCTCCCTAATAGACAGTAGCCTTTTAGCTAATATACAGATGAGAGAGTATATTTCTGTTCACAGAAATTATGTTAATTGAATACATTAGCATGTCATTTTCAGAAACAACTAATATTTCTTGATTGCCTGCTCTGTGGATGGGTCTCTATTAAGCACAGTGGTATAGTTCAGGGGTCAGCAAACTATGGCCTGAGGGCCAAGTGTAGCCCACATTTTTTTTTGCATAATCCGTGAGCTAAGAATCTTTTTATATTTTTAATTGGTTGAATGATAATAATTACAACAAAAACATTTCTTGACACATTAAAATTATATGAAATTCAAATATCAGAGCCCACAAATAAACTTTTATGGGGAACAGGTCAACACTCATTCATTTACATGTTGTCTGTGGCCATCTTCGAACTACAGTGGCAGAGTTGACTCACTGGTCTCTTGTCATCACGGTGCACTGCTGCTCAGAGTGCTATAAAATTACAGGGGCACAGTTGTAATTCAGCGTTGTGTCAAGTATCATGTGAATTGCTGCAGGATGTTATTTTGTATTATGTATATATGTATATATGTATTACCAGTGCACATCCATGATGTCAAGGAAAGAAGAGAAAAGTGGGCTTTGAGTGTTGCCCTTTTGAGGCAGAGTGGAATGTGGATTAGTTTGTTATCAAATTATATGGTGAAGCATTGTGTTTATGAAGCAATGATGCTGGGTTAAAAGAACATTACCAGACTAAGCACCCATCGTAATATGCCCAATTCATAGGAAAATGATGATTAAAAAAAATAGAGTATTTAAAATGGAATATCTTACCAGGGCAGAATTTTTTTTCCAAGAAAGAAAAAAAATGAAAATGAGGCTATAACCAAATTTTCCAAGTGTCTCTTTTGTCAATCAACCAAATAAAATAATTTACCAATAGTGAGTTGATTTAATCATGTTTGATTGCAGGAGCTGGAGAAATTTGTCCTTACCAAAAACTCGTTTAAGTCTACTAGCCTTTAGGCACGAATAGTTGTCTGAATTGTTAAGGACATTGGGAAGAACATCAAAAGGAAAATAAAGGAAATTATTTTGAGTAATTGTCTTCAGTTCATGAAGAGTTGCCCAATGTTACCAACACTGTCACTTTTTCCCCCCAAGAATAGTCTGTGAGAATATTTTCAAAGTTTAGAAACTCGAATTCAGTATATACTTAAGTGGGATCTGCTAAGATTTTGCACTGATGGTGTTAAAAATATGTGTGAAGCAGAAAAAGACATAATTGAATAACTTACAAATCTTGTGAAAAATGTAAGGAATGTAAAATCTGTCATTATCCATTGCATTATTAATAGGTACTTGATAAAAAATATTAGAATGAATCATGTGTTATTGAACCCATAGCACCAATAATGAACTTCATTTATTCTTGTGGTCTCAAATATTCTGACTTCCTTCACCAGGCAGCAGTTTGATGGTTTGCTCTCTCTCTGGCTCTCTGTCTCTGTCTCTGTATGTCTCTGTCTCTCTCTCTTTTGTGATGCTTTTAGCTTAAGAATGAGGTAGAATTTTCCTGAAGGGAAAAAACCACCCTCCAATACTATCATTGAATTACTAGGGTTGCCTGGGTGGCTCCATTTGTTAAGCGTCCGACTTCAGCTCAGGTCATGATCTCGCGGTTTGTGAGTTCGAGCCCAGCATCAGGCTCTGTGCTGACAGCTCAGAGCCTGGACCCTGCTTCAGATTCTGTGTCTCCCCATCTCTCGGCCCCTCCCCTGCTCATGCTCTGTCTCTATCTGTCTCTCAATAATAAATGTTAAAAAAAAAAGAATACTAAATGGCTTTGGAAATTAGTTTTTACTTCAGACTTGTTAATATTTTTTAAGAAATTTAACCAAAATGACAATGCTTATATGTGAAATTCACACTACATTAAAGTCATTTTGACAACTAACATTTATGAATCACAAGTAATGTCATGCTGTTTTATACACTTCCCATGCTGACAAAAGTTAAGACAGGAAGCAAAATCTCCATTCTCACACAAAAAATTATAGTGACTGTATTTGTTCAAATCACAGTTCCATTAACATTTTTCATACTTCAACTCAAGTGCAAAAGAGATTTATGTATTTCAAAATGTGTTTAGCTTTGCAATTGAGGAGAACCCACCTAATCTTCAAATGGAAGGATTAATCTATAATGCAGTTATGCCAAAAGGCAAATATCAAGAGAAGAACCTAATAGAATTCCATAAATACCTTCTAAGTGGTGAATATACTCAATTGAAATCACATGCTTATGGATTTGTATCAGTATCATTAGTGTTCGGCAATACCTATTGATGTGAAAAGACATTTTTCAAGATAAAGTACATGAAACCTTATGACAGATGAACACTAATAGATGATATTTGTTACTAATTTTCATGATAGGGAACATTAACATTGAACCCCAAATAAGCGAAACGTTACCTTCCCTTGCAAATACCTGTATTCTTCTCCTTAATAGATCTGTATTACAAAAAAATTGCACCCAATTACTATTATATTTAAATTTCATCAAAAATTTTAGAAAAAATACCTCTACATTTTACAACTAATATGCCAGATAATATCCTAGATTTCGACCCTTAGTCCACAAAGCCTCAGATATTTGCTATTTAGCTCTTTACAGAAAAAGTCTGACTCTGGCAGCTGAAAGCCCACACAACTTAAACATAAAAGGATAAATATCAATGTAAGTTAGAGTTTTTAATGTATCAAATGAGAGATATTGATAATAAGAAATGTTAGGGTAAATGGAGCAAGACCTCTCAGGAGCAATAGGATGTAAATTGTTCCTTAAGGGTTTGGAGAGAAAGGAGGCAGAAGAAGAAAGTATGGAAGAAGTTGCTTCATGAAGAGGATATGACATATGCAAAAGACAAAAAAGCAGAAATGCAAAAGTTATATTTAAGAAACAGCAAATTGGCCAGTTTGACTAGGTAAGAAACTTCATTTGGAAGGGTGTGATTACATTTGTCAAGGCTCTAGCATGGCGAGTGGTACAGACTGAATGTTTATCCTTCCCCAACATCTCCAACTCACATATTGACACTCTGCCTTCCCAGTGGGATTGTATTAGGAGGTGGGATCATTGAGAGACGATTAGATGAGGCCATGGGAGTGTAGCCCTCATGAATGGGATTAGTGCCCTTATGAGTCACGAGAGAGTTTACTGCTTTTCTCTACTCTCTGCCATGTCAGGATACGGTAAGAAGTCAGTCCAAACCTCGGAGGAGGGCCCTTACCAGAACCCAACCAGGCTGGCACCCTGTTCTTGGACCTCTAGTCTCCAGAACTGTGAGAAATAATATCTGTTGTTTATAAGCCACCCAATCTATGGTGTTTTGGTTATTGCATTCCAAGCTGACTAGGATAGCAGGCTAAAAATGCACAGACTTTATATTGTGGCACTTTGGAGATTTGAGATATTGAATGAACTATTCCTATGCACATTTCTGTTTATCCTTCATGACTTCAAATATCATCTTCTTGATGTTTTCCTCAACTCCTTCAGACAGAATAGAGAATAGGAAAAAGATTCAATAACAAAGACTTGGATTGCAGTTTGGCAGAAAGAACAAAGTTAAAGAGTATTTGACAGTAATTCATTCCAGCATTATATGGTTCAAGACAGCTGTAAATTTTGTGGGCTCTAAAATATAATATCTGAAGTCAATAAAATTATATGCTACAGTTTCAGAGAAATAAGTGAAACATTTAATTTTTAAAAATTTAGTCTTGTAGCAAATACATGCCGAAAATGTCACATTTCAAAATAATATCCTTTATTTTAACCAGGGCATTTATGTATTTTTTTTCTTTGTGAGTTTTTTTTTTAATGTTTATTTTTGGGAGAGAGAGACAGCGTGAGTGGTGAGAGGCAGAGAGAGAGGGAGACACAGAATCCGAAGCTCTGAGCTGTCTACACAGAGTCCAATGTGGAGCTCGAACTCACAAACCGTGAGATCATGACCTGAGTTGAAGTCGGATGCTTAACCGACTGAGCTACCCAGGCTTCCCAACCAGGGCACTTGTATTGATTCCTGATTACAATTAATGCTTAATTCATATCCAAGCTTTTGTATTCAGATTATGCTAGAAAAATTTTTTGAAAAAGAAAAGAAGTGTAGAAGGGAAAGATGGATGATTTCATTGGCTTTCTTAAAGCCGTACTTGATGTTATCTATCTCAAGGTGGGTTGGAGATTTACTTTTGAGTAGCTGTCCCTGTGAAAGATCAAATAATGCACTCAAGCTTTTCCTCAATTCCAGCTATCTTTATCTTGCTTGGAAAGAGGTTTATCAAAAACACTTTTTAATGCTGTGGCAGCTGTGTCCTAATCTGTGAGTAAATGATTTGCTATATAATTCACTGCATCTAGTTATTAATTGAAATGACAGGATTAGGGGCACCTGGGTGGCTCAGTCAAGCATCTGAATCTTTATGGCTCAGGTCATGATCTCAGAGTTTATGAGTTAGTTCAGGCCTCACATTGGGCTCTGTGCCAACAGTGCAGAGCCTGCTTCAGATTCTTTCTCTCTCTTTCTCTCAAAATAAATAAACTAAAAAAAAAAAAAAAAAGAAATGATGAGATTAGTAGCAACTTTAGCCAAGAAGAAAGGATATCTGGTTTATGTTGAATTTACTATAAAACTAACTGATATATTAAATTTTCTTGTATTCACTTGTTTAAAGACACTGTTAATGAAAACATCATTTGTCATTATTGAACATAACATTTGCTTTAAAATAAACCATTTTATCTTGAATTTATACTGCAAATGCATGTATAAAAGTGGGATCTTGAGTTAAAAGCATTTTGCTATTCTTCTAAGCCAAGAAAAAAAATAGTAAAGAAAGGAAATGGAAAAGTTTTGGGCTGTTATTATGTAAGTCTTTATGAAATTTTACTAAGTGTGGCTCACAGTTCTACTCTGGGCTTATTCAGCTCCATGAGGGCTGATACCATGTACTGTAAGTTCTTACATCTTACCTTGGCAGAGCTATTTTATTTATGTAAAATGATCAACTGTATAATTTAAATGTAAATGATTTTATTATATTACTACTTCCCTTTTCCAGTGAGAAGGATTTTCAGTGGAAGACTGAGCTTATCAATGACTTTTATGCTAGGGCAGAGAAAAGATGTTTCCTAGAGCCACAGTTTCTATGGAAATAAAACATCCAGATTTGTGAAGTGAGGCAGTAGAATTGGTAAGATAAAATGAACATCATAACAAGAAAATTTAGACCCACTTTGAGAAAAGGACTGTGGAGCCAGAAAATCGAGGGCCAAGTTATAAGGACACCGACATGTGCTACTCTTCAGTAAGTAAATACTTGAACCTCCAAACTTGAGCTTACCTTTTATAGTTATTTCCTAGTCATGCTTGGTTCTTGGGTCAGGGAGAAGATGGACATATTTGAATAAAAGTTGAACAGCTGAGATAAATGAAGTAAATAAAAATGAAGTAAATAGGTTATTTGATAAAAGGAAGAAAGGAACAGGACTATATAATGTACGATCTAGTCATGCTTTGTGTCTGAGAGACAAAAAGAAAGTCTCCCAGATTATTACTTCAGGATGTTAATAAGTTTTTACCTATAAACAGTCACACACACACACACACACACACACACACACACACACACACACACACTTTCTCTGATACAATAGTACTTTTTGCATTCATTTGGCCACATAAACTTTTTTAAGTGGAATATTTTGTATGTGAACAGTTTTTTATACAACAGACCTTGAAATTCAGTCACCAGATTTTATGATGACAATAAAATGCTTGAGGTAGCAAGTCATTTGTGTCTCTGTATTCCCAAAGCCTGGCACGTGGTGAGTAGTCAGTAACATTTGTTGGCTCTCTTTGCTTGGCCCAATAAGCAAGCTAATTCATTTACCTTTGCAAGTGAGAAGACTAAAGGAGAAAAAAGTTGTAAGCCATGTGCCCAAGGATCAGGAGGATTAAATGGAGATCTATTTGACTTCTTTGAACAAGGATGTGTTTGTTGTGCTACCCCAGGGAGATACCGCATACCTAGATTATAATGTGCCTCGTACCCTCAGGCACAGCTCTAAGAAACACTGTGCGAACAATGAGCCCCCTGAACTGTGTTACACATGCTCTTGCAAAAGCTGGGTGTTTTCCATTCTTGTGTTGGCAAAGGTGCCCTTGCCTCTCTAGCCTCTCATAACTGCCCATCTCTAGCGGAAGTGGATGGGTCCAAGGGAATCTCTGGGTACTGATGCTGCTTCAAGTAGCCATGAAGGATTTAGTGCCCGATAATGGGATCTTTAGAGGTATGGTCATTTCTGAGACACCCTAAGATTTCTGCTCAATGTACACTGTCTCTAAGGAACATAGGAATATGGCTCAGCTGATACCTTTTGGTCTCTTCCAGGGACTTTAAAATGTGTTTGAATTACTTGAGGATCTCGTAAAAATGCAGATTTGGATTTGGTAGGTCTGTGTGAGGCTGAAATTCTGTACTTCTTATAAACTCCAAGATGATATTCATGCTGCTTATTGCCACACCACACTTGGTTTATAGGAAAGCCTGGACTATATTGAAAATCCAGAGGTAGACTCTTACCCCATTTGAAATTTAGAATCTTTCTGATACTCTTACTGTTGTGAGACCTAAATTTCCTTTTTTGGTTGTAGAGTTCAGTAGTAGGAAAGACCTCCTTTCCCAAGGTTGTCCCCAAACTCAGTTGTTCCAGAATTGTAAGATTGCAGACGCTTTTTATAAAGTTTCTACCTGGTTGTCATTGTGCCTTTGGAGTTTCAAATAATACAGAATTATTTGGTAAAAGATTAGAAGAAACTTTGCCATGAATAAAGTGTTTGAGAAGTTTATCAGATTAGGCACATTTCAAACAAAAACAATAGATTTATTCAGTTAAATGACATTTGATCACTTACTGTTTTGCAGATCAAGAATTCAGAGATGACTAGATAGCTCTGTACTTTTAAAGGCTACTATCTCTTAGAGATAAAAGATAAATAAAAATATAAGGCAATTCAATAACTAAAACAATATTGCTATGTACAAAATGCTGTGGGTGCAGAAAAAAAATTTACAGCAAACTCTATGTGGGGCAATAAGGAAGTCTTTAAAGGGGAAGACTGGAGGACAAGGTGGTGGAGGTGATTCTAAGCAACTGGAAGAACACAGTCAAGGACACACGGAGTGGAAGTGCAAATGTACTTGGAGAATCATGTTTCACAATATGTAGACAACATGTTCCAGCTTGGAACTGTGATAGTGGAAGATGAGTAAAGATGAGTTTGGGGAGAAAATATAGGATCATATGTGGAAGGGCTTTGTCTAAGGGATATTAACTTTGTTCAGTTGGCAAGCTAATCGGCAGTTATTAACTGTGAAAGGACACAATTAGACGTGTCTAACAGAAAGTGACCTTATGGAAGAGATGGGGAGAGACTGGTAAGTTTGGTTTACATGGTCAGGGAGAGACTGGACTCGAAGAAACCAGTTTTTTTAAAAAAACTATTGTAATAAGGATGATGGGGCCTGAACTGAGGCAAAGAACATCTGTAAGAGGGAGAGGAAAAAAAAAACAGATTGTAATTCAGGGAATGAGGAAGATAGAGCTGAGGACAGTGATAAAATGAGACATTTTAGCCACTTAGTAGAAATGATTTTGTTCTTTAGAGCTAGCAGTGACTATAAAGATCATTTGGTTGGTATGATAGAGTTCTGTTACAGCACATTTTAAAAACATGCGCTTGCTTTTTAAATTTAGGTTGCCTTTTTTGTGTGTGCCAGGAGCACAAATGCAGATTCATTTGCCTTTCAGCCCTCCTTGCATGTATCCAGGGAAACTAGTTGGGTCACAGTGACATAAAGATGAACTACCCAAGACCTAGGAGGGAAAAAAAATGCACTCCATCTCAGTTCCTTGCGTAGGTCAGTTTGCTCTACACATAATCATCCCACATGAATTCCTATCATTTTTCTCTGCTTGTGATATTTTTTGACCACTCTAGATGCAGACCTCTTCTTCACACAAGTTTTCTAGCCACATATTCTTCTGTTTTCCTCTGCCTCCTTCTCAACCTATGAAGCTCTTATGTTTTATTAGTATCAAGGAAGTTTCTCTTTGTGTTCTTTTTCCAAAAAAGAAGGCAGATACAGATGGATTCACATATTGAGGTTTATATAAATTAAACTTTATAGTATCTCCCTTTGGAATCATTAGACTAGAAGTGCTGAATTACATGTTATCTATTTGATAGAGACCCTTGAAATTTTATCAGGTTCTCCTATAATCCTCCTATAATTTTTTATTTAATAAATACTCTGATTTTATTGGGAGAAACATTTTTGAAAAATTTCAAGGTGCAAATTCAATGCATATAATCTAAGAAAGTTGAATAGATTATGACAAAACTTAGGGAAAATATTTTGCTATTTTACATGGAACTGTTGCATAAACTATGCAATCCATCAAACACTTGTTTAAATCTTTTCATGTATACATTACTGAGATAGGTTCTATATGTATCCAAAAACAAGACAGAGCCACTAGTCTTGATGGTATTATAATATGGTTGACTAAAGAGAGAGTGAGAACAAGAACGAAAGAGCGAATGAGATTTATCCAAATATTGGCATGATATGTGAATGTCACACGTATATAAACAGTTCTAATGAGAGCTAATGATTAGCCTTTGAAGAGAATTCCAGAATAGATTAGTAGGAAAGGGGCTCTGTGGAAAATCAGGAGTCTTCAGTCGTCTATTATTTTGAAATGTATATGAAATATTTTCTTCATTAATGCCAGAACACTTTACATTTTTTTATGTTTATGTACTTTGAGAGAGAGAGAGAGAGAGAGAGAGAGAGAGAGAGAGAGCGCGCACGCGCGCGCGCACAAGTGGGGGAGGGGCAGAGAGAGAAGGAGACCCAGACTCTTAAGCAGGCTCCAGGCTCTGAGCTGTCAGCACAGAGCCCGACTCGGGGCTTGAACCCACTGACTGTGAGATCATGACCTGAGAGGAAGTCTGACGCTTAACTGACTGAGCCACCCAGGCGTCCCTATGCCAGAACACTTTAAAATATATTTTAAATAACTTCTCACAAACACAATTCTCACATGCCCTCTTCATCCACTCAATTGCTCTTTCCATCTCTCTACTTGTTTTAGGTTGGATTTTTGAATGAATTTCTCTGAAGAAGGCCTCATATTATAGGATTCATGCCCTTCATCCATCAGAAACCTTATACTTCACCTGTGTGCCCCTCTTCAGAACAAGTCTGGGCAACTCGCTTTCACACACTTAGACCCCAGGTTCAGGAGAATAGGAATTATCTGTGTTTACCACCAGCTTCCTGGCTTTGCAGGAAACTCTGCTTTGGATTTACTCTACATTCACTGCAACACCAAATGCACCTATCCTTAAAAATATAAAGTAAATATCTGCTTTATTTAATGCTGGATAAATAGTTCCCATTTGAAAATATCAATCCCTGTCAGCATAGTCTATTATACTTGTGAATTTTAGGACTGATTTTCTTCAGTGCCTGGCAAAGCACACCAAGAAAAGTATTCATATGTGCTTTGTAAAATACTGATGCTGATCATGACAAAAGACTTTCTTCTAGAGTAAATGTTACGACATTTAATAAATGAGGAAACAGGTAAACAACTTAAAAATTATTGGGCCTACCCAGGGAAAAACACTAAAAATAATTTGCAGTTTGATCCTGTCATTAGAACACCAATACATACTTATTACCCCTTTTGTAACTATGAAGCAGTATTTTCAAAATGTCAGCATTGCTAAGCATTTTCTAGCCCAAACATTTTTATTTACCTCCATAATGTTAAAGACTTATCTTCTTCTATGGAACTTACAGATAGTATAGAGTTCCTTCATTTCTCAATGGAAAACTTGGGCTTTCTGCTTTAATCTATGTACATTCCTTTAAGAAAATACTACTCCAAGTAAGTTTTTATCAAGTTTCACAAGGTCTAGAAAGTTTTATTTGTCTTCCGTTTGCCCTGTTAACTGATACTTAAAAGAATTGTTCTACTTCACAGTCATGAGTTTCTTGGATTTCTCACTCTTGTGTTACTAGTGCCAAAATTTCTAGAATAACGAAAGTAATCTTGATGTAAATAGAATCATGCCCCACAGTGTTCTGAAGCTGCTATTAAGATGAAAATACTGATCTTTTCACCTCAGTCTGCTTACACCCAGCTAAGCAGCATCTGTAGCCTAACCTCTTTTGCCTCCAAATAAAGAATTTTAATGATTTAGTCCTTCTTCACAAAGAAAAGATTTGTTGTTCTTGTTGTATTTTCACGTTTCCAAAAGTATAGCGGGATGAGATATTAAGAACTCATTTTATGCAGTCCTTGAGGAACCCTTCCAAATTTGAGCATGTTCGCTATGGTACAGGATGATCACAGTAGGCCATTGGTGGTGTCTTTGGATTAAGGTATTAGTGGACATAGTTCTAATCCAATCCCAGGGAGATACCACGGGATGCCATTTAGCCAGAATTAATTCTGGGTGCTTTATTAAATGAGAGAGAAGTACAAGTTCTGGCCCATTACCATGGGAACTAGGCATTTTCTCCCAGTTGAGAATTGCAATTTGGTCGTAGCCATCCAAGGTATGAAATTCCAGTGTTATTTCCAGTATTATTAGAGCTGAGAATACAAATTAAAGGAAAATCCACTGTAGTCATTTATGCAAGGTTTCAGAGTCTAGAATGAGTGTATTATCTTTGGTAGATTTAAAAAAAAAATAAAACTACATACATGACTTCATTTGAAGTACCTGAATGTCAGCTCAAATAAATTACTTCACAGTTAAAAAGATTAGTATAAAAATGAATATGACTCAGAGTTGAGAGTGGGAAGTGTGAGAGCAATAGTTTGAAGGCAAGAACTGAGTGTGTTAAAGTGTCTTACATAATATTCATAATAAAAAAACAGTGATACAAGTATTATCTTTATAGCTATTGATGTTAATGTATGTGGACAATTTGTACCATTTTAGAATTGACATTTATATAATTTTTTCTGAGTAAAATGTTATGCTGGACTATGCACATTCAAGCAGGAAAATCTCTTTTCTAATCATTGCTATCATGTATCATAATAAACAAACTTTTTCTCATGGTAGAAAATCCAGAAAGGTGAGCAAGGAGCAAAATGGTCCAAAATGAAGATTAAGCCTAGAAGTTATGCAGTTGGACTTAGTCTTGAGTGTTTCCAATTATTTTTTAAATTGTCTATGTATATCAGCTCATGAAATGAAGAAATGATACACACAAAACGGACTGTTTTACATACACACAAAAAATTAGTGACTTGTTTGGAAAGACATATTTGTGAAAATAAGGTAGGATTTTGGGTATTATTTGTTGATAATCTTAAAACATTGTCATTTTTCCTCTAACTGATTATGATAGGCAAAATTTCTAGGTGGGCCCCCAGATTGCCCACTGCTGGTGTGCAGATCACGTATGATCTCCAGAGCTGTAAATGTGAGAGATTTTACTTCTATGATGATTATTATGGCACAGTTAAACTCAACACATGGAGATCATTTGGAGCCATTTAAAAGCAGAGAGTTTTTCTTTGGATGGTCTCAGAAAGGGACATCAGAGAGATTCAAAGTATGCGGGGGATTTGATACAAAGGCTATTTTCTGTTGCTGAGATGGACAAGGCCACTTGAGAATGACCTCTAGGAGCTGAGAGCTGTCCCCCATCCACAGCTAGTAAAATAGCAGGGATCTCAGCTCTACCACTGCATGGATTCTGCCAACAACAGGAAAAAGCTTGGAAGCAAATTCCTTGTCAGAGTTTTCAAATAAGAATGCAGCCCAGAGACAGAGAGAGAGAGAGAGAGAGAGAGAGAGAGAGAATGAAGATAAAGAGATAGAAAATACAGAGATACCAGGAAGCCAAAAACCTTGACCTAATAATGTAAAATGGATAACTTCCTAGGCTGGCAATGAAGCAATGGACCAGTGACCCTGCATGTATATTCAGCTCCCTTCGTGAAGCATTTCTTCCCTTTAATGCTGTCATAAAACTATTTATATTTCCCTCTTCTCTGTCGGATTTAAATGAACACTAATTCTATAACCACAGGCCCAAGAAAAGCTAGACTGAACTTTGATCGTCTATTAAGTATTACTAAGTTTTTGTTGGTTTTATATTAAGTTAGTGCTGTATTATTCATTATAGATTATAAGTTATTACTCCTATGCTGTCTTGTTGGTTTTAATGATAGTATTTAACATCTATAGAAATTTTGTGACCGTGATAATTTTAACATGTCAATAACATTGATTTTCATCCAGAAAAATGTGAAAGTGTTTGGGGAAATCATAAATTGCCATATTTTAGTACAAGGAATTTGATCATTCTTTTAAAACATTAACAAATCAGAATATTCTTTAAAAACATTAACAAATGCCAAATGTAGGGGCCACAAAAGATCTCTTAGGAGCTGGGGTTCCATCAATGTCATAAAATGTAATATTTTTAATACTCAATTACCTTTTATCCATCTATTACATATGCATATTTCTTATATGAAAAATTACAAAGTATTTAGAATTCATGTTCATTGAGATGTACTTGTTAGCCAAATAAATTGCCATAAGCGAAAAATTTTATTTATTATGTTATATTTAGTTACTGCTTAAAATATGACTCATCAATTCAATACATATTTGTTGATTTTATTCATTCATTCATTTATTCATTCATTCAGCAAATATGTACTGATTATGTACTGTATGCCAGAGCCTCTGTTGGCCTCTAAGTATAAAATGGGATTGCCACAGCGTCTTTATGTACCTGACACTCTAAAGTGCTGAAAATGTAAGGATGAATAAGACATGATCCCCTCTGTGATCATTTGGATCTTCCAAATGAAATTAAATGAGCAATACATTTATAATGAGGAATGTTTGTGAAGGATGAAGGAAAGGGAGTTGGAATAAGTGGGAGAGCCTTCAGACTGTGATGCACGTTTGAGACATTTGAGGTAGAGGGAAAGGAAAGAGGATTGGAAAGGAAGAGTGTGAGACTCTGGGAGTCTAAGACAATTCTAAAGAGTCTAAGAAAGTTTGGCTAGGTGGTGGGATGAGATGTCCTCAAGTCATGGCCATCTGTTAAAAGAGTGCAGCATCATGCAGAAAAAGGCCTCCATCAGTCTCCCCACTGTGCTCAGTCATTGGCTACAGGCAGCCTGCAGGAAGCATGGCCTCAGTACAAATATTGGTGGATTCAGAAGGGCAGCATCTGGGCTGTTAGTCATGCTCCCTGGAGTGGAAATGGTGAATTTTCATGGCCACCAGAGTCTACCCCACAGTGCAGGTCTACTTTGCTGTGCGTGTCTAGGGAGCAGCTTCTCCATGGTTACCATGACCTCTCCCCTGCGGGCAAATTTAGAAAGGGGAGGTTGGTGGGATAAACTGCGTGTCTTCTTGTCGCAGCTGGGCTCAAGGCTCAAACTGGTACTCATCCACTCTCCTCTACTATTCATTTTATATTATATTTACCCTCAGTTATCACCTCAGCTGGCTTAGCTGATATAATGACCTAGAACTTCTACTTGAGATAATTGAACATTTGCTAAATTATATCAGTTTCAGGCTGGATTGCTGCATGTGTCCATTCACAGTTAAGATAAGACAAGTTTTCAAACCAGGAGGTGCTTGCTCAAGTGATCACTTGGATTCTGTGTGTATTTCTCCTTAATTCTGTTGTGTAAAAGAAGCCCTTCTCTTTCTGCTGCCCAGAGTCCGTTAGCCCTCTCACAATCGTGACTTCTCTTGACTGATGATCTCTGGACACGAGGAGTACACAATGTCTGGTGGCAACCATGGCTTATAAATCAATGGAATCCTTGCTGTGCAACCTGGAAAGAGTATGATTCCCTGGGGGACCAGAACCTCTAAACCTCCAGATCCTAAATCTGCCCTTCCAGAACAGAGTTGCCAGGGTAATAAACTCAAATTTCCCAATGGGTCATTGCATGGAATAGAGATTGATGCCACCCCTCCTTTCACTTCTTTGTCTTTGGACCTGTGGATTCTTTGTATAGGAGTCAGAGTGCTATATGGAAGTCTGTAATTTACTGCATATACTTCACCCTAAAGGATGGCACCTATTTTACAGTGTTGCCTCTGAAGTGGTACTTTAGATGTGCCTTTAGAAGGCTGTTTCAATTCTCATGAGACCAGCCTGCTTTGGGATGGTATGATTTGTGATTTGACCGTTGGATCTGATGGTTATGTGTCTACTTCAACATCTCAGATACTGTATATGTGTGGAGTTCCATGCCTGTGAACCAGGTATTTGGTCAGCCTCCAGAGAGTGGTGCTGGATGACACTCTGTAGAGAGGAAAGACAAACAAATGCCTCACATAGATATTTATCACAATGAGGAAAAAAACTCTCTGATTATTTCAAGGGAAATGTGTAGTGTATTCACCTTGCTGTCTAGTGGCAAATTGGTATCTTGAGGAAGAGTGCCACATTAGGGCTTCAGCATTGATCTCTTTTGCTGTTAAAATGGCCAGAAGCTAGATGAACTTTGGTAAGTAGAAGTCCACACCATTGGATTGATTCAGAACTTTCATCTCTGCCACCGTAGATAGTTCATATGCCCATCGTCCCTGTTTAAGGATGACCAATAGGTAAAGATTGTCGACTGGTAGAACTGTTTTGTCTACTTAGCTTTTCAAGTGTTTCCTTCATTGTGGATGGTTTCTTGTGGGAATTAATGTTCAGTATGAAATTCTTTATACATGGTGACCACTTTCATATGTGCGTTGTTGAAATTTTCCTCGATTTCCATAGCGTCTTATTTGTATAACAATATTATACATTGCTACAATTATTTGTTTATATACCATTTATGCCGCACTACCATTTCTTGATTCCTGTATCCTGTCTTTTATATTTTTGTTTTGATTTAGCTATAATATATTTTCAGTTTTTTTACAATCAAGTTGACTGGTATTTTCCTTTGCCCTTCTTTGTGAATGGTAGTTGGGCTGGGTATCTAAATTCAAAGTCACTGGTTTTCAACACTATAAGTGCTACTATATTGTCTTCCAGAATTTACCGTGGTAAGCATTAGACTTATACTAATCTTATTATATTCATTAATAGGTAATTTATTTGGCCATGGTTTTTTTCTTTTATCATGGGGGTTTGTAGGATTCACCAAAAATATATCTGGGTATGTATCTTTTCATTGTTGGTCACTGAAACCACATCTTTGTTAATGTTTCTTCATTATGTTCAATCTCTTTTTCTGAAAATCCTGTCAAATGTTTTTGTATCTCTTCAATTTTCCTTTTTTCTTTTTAAGGTTTTCTCTTACATATTATTTGTATCTGCATTGGTGTGCTACATTTGCCATAATTGATGCGTCAATATTAGTATATTATTATTATTATCTAAATTCCATAGTTTACATTAGGGTTGACTCTTTGTCTTTTACATTCTATGAGCTATAACAAATACCTAGTGACATGCGTCCACCATTACAGTATCATAGAGAATAGTTTCATTGCCCTAAAGATCTCCCGTACTCCACCTATATGTCGTTTCTTCTCCCTCCTCCACACCACTGACCCTTAGCCCCTGACAACCACTTACCTTTTTATTTTCTCCATAGTTTCACTTTTTTCAAAATGTCATATATTTGGAACCCTACAGGGTATAGCCTTTTCAGGTTGACTTCTTTCACTTAGCACTATGCTTTTGAGGTTCTTCCATGTCTTTTTGTGACCAGATATTTCTTTTTTTGTCACTGAATGATACTCCTTTTTATGGAAGTCCCAGTTTGTTTGTTTTTTTTTTTTAATCCATTCACCCGTTAAAGGACGTCTTGGTTGCTTTTAAGTTTTGGCAATTGTGAAAAAAGTGTAAACATTTGTGTGTGGTTTTTGTGTGGACATAAGTTTTAAATTCATTTGGGTAAATTAAAAACTTCTGCTCTATGAATGAGAATGGAGTGCCACGGTCTAGGAGCAAATATTTATGAAGCACTACCTGATAAAAAATTGGTATCCAAAATATACAGAGGATTCTGAAAACTCAACAATAAAAAAGTGTTTAAATGAGCAAAGATCTGAAGAAACACCTCACTGGAGAATATATACAAAAAGCAAATAAGTATATCTAAGGAGGCTTGACACTATAAATTATTAGAGAATTACAAATTAAAAGTTACAAATGGAAGCAATGAGATACTAGTATACACTTATTAAAGTGGCTAAAACCCAAAACACTGACAGCATCAGTGTTGGGGAAAAAATCAAAATATGTGCAACTACCTGCACTTTTAAAAAGTAGGTAGTTTTTGTTTTCTTTCCCTTATCCATGTGTGTACACACACACACACACACACACACACACACACACACACACACACGATCAATGGTAGGTCAATTATGCAAATGGTCGGTTCTTACAATCTATGCTAATATTGGAAAACCCAAGTTGACAAGGGGAGACTTGGTGTTATTTTTAGCTGTTAGATCTAGTGGATATTGACATAATTGGAACATACAGAAACTCTCCATCTTTGACAGGGTTTAATCAGTTAAATCCTCATCTTCTGCATTGCAGGGTGCTTTTCCATAGGCAGAACACAACTGAAGATCCACAGGGAGACAAACAAAAATTTGGCCATGGAATACAACTGGGATCTCTATGACCTAATCACAGAATTATTTTAATTCTAGTGAATTAAAATTTAAAATATCCTAAAAATAATAGAGTACTATTTACACTTTGCTGTAGATGATTTTGTGCAGTGATTATGATGTTAATTTTCATGTATTACTGAGTGCTAAATGAATTCAAACACCGGTTGTTTGCCTTTATTTTGTGTAGCAGCAAGATATAATTATTTTTAATTGTATTTTGAATTATATGTATATTTTACAGACCATTTTTTAGAGCAGTTACAGGTTTACAATAAAATTGAGAGGAAGGTACAGAGATTTACCATATATAGCTTGCCCCCATACATGCATAACCTTCCCCTTTATTAACGTCATTCATTAGAATCGGACATTTTTAGCAAGATTGAGCTACGTTGACACATCATAATCACCCAAAGTCCATAGTTGACATTAGGGTTCACTCTTGGTGTTGTGCACTCAGTGGGTTTAGGTAAATGTATAATGACATGGATGTGTTTTATATCATATTTTCACTGCACTTACATCTTCATCTCCCTTGCTCTACATCCTTGTCAGCCACTAGTCCTTTTATTGTCTCCATTATCCAGAATGACATTTAGTTGTCATTTCCATGATCCAGAATGCCACATAGTATGTATCCTTCTCAGATTGGTTCCTTTTACTTAGTAATATGCATTTAAGTTTCCTCCATGTCTTCTTATGGCTTAGCATTGAACAATATTCCATTGCTGGAAGCACCAGAGTTTATCCGTTCACCTACTGAAGGACATCTTGCTTGCTACCAAGTTTTGGCAATTATGAATAAAGCTGCTGTAAATGTCCATGTGCAAGTGTTCGTGTGTGCGTAACTTTTTTCACTTCCTGTGGGTAAATATCAAGGAGCACAATTGCTAGATTGTCTGGTAGGAGAATGTTTCATTAGGTAAGAAACTGCCAAACTATCTTCCATAGTGGTTGTATCATTTTGATTTCCTATCAGCAATAAATGAGAGTTTCTGTTGCTCCGCATCCTCTCTAGCATTTTTTGTTGTCAGTGTTTCGGATTTGACCATTCTAATAGGTGTGTAGTGGCATCTAATTTATATTTTAATTTGCATTTATCTGATGATGTAGGATGTGGAGCATCTTTTCATACTGAATTATTTTTGATGATACAACTTCTAATATCACTAAGGTGGACTGTTTTTAAATGGTTTTCAGCTCTCTTTAAATGATTTGAGTATTATACTCATAATGTCTGTGGAATCAAATCCCATTTAGACTGTGTAATGTATAAGTAGAAAATAGGTTCATTTTTAAACATGTAAGTACAATAAAGACTAAAATTTAAAAACAGTCAAAATACAGTTCTTGACCTGAGTTTAGCCCCATGGCCTCCAGAATATAACCACATGATCTGTACATAAGGCTGAGTCCCTGTCTTTGGAAAAGTAACACTGATGCTGATTGATGACCTTTGGAAGTGGTTTTGAATTTGTGTTAGGTTATTTTTACCTAAATATCTGTGTTTTCAGGAGCAGGTGAGGGGAGAAGTATAGTGAACAGAATAGAGAGTACATTTCTTAACACTGCCAGTACCCTCAGCTTATTAGTGATGCTGTTTTCTACTGTTTTCCAAATGACTTCAGATTAGAAGAAGCATAATCAGGTTTAGCCATCTGGGTTCATGCTGAGGGATTGCCTGTTCTAGGAAACCTGAACCCCATAGTATCTGGGACTGGACAGACAGAGGAGTAAAATCAGTCATGACCTAGGTGGTAAGCTGGATTTAACACAGGGACATCCTGCTTTCTCAACTATTGCCCAAGAGGAAGATAGACCTAATCCAGAAATATCTTTTGACTTTAATTTGTAATTTTAATACAAAAACAGTAATTAAAGAAGTTATGTTGTGCATATTCATATTATCTATGCATTTCTGTGTATCTATTTATCATCCATCTAAATATCAGGAGCACATTTCGATGATAAAATTTTCTCATTTTTTAACATTAGGTTTTTTGAATGATTTTTTTTTACATTTTAACATAACATATGATTTTTACTTTTATTTACTTTTTAAAAATTTAAAAATCTTAACTTTGATTTCATTCTTCATCTTTTAATTGTTTCTTCAAATCTTAATTACTCTTTTGATCATGACTCATTATTTTATGGATGGCACTAAATTTTATCTTTCTTTTGTGTTTAGTCTTTTAAAATGTCTAGTTTTCATTAGTTTCTTTTTACTAATTGCACATTTTCTTCTTCTTACTTTTAAATGCCGGTGCTCTCCTTTAAACATTTTACTTTTACTTCAGCTTATATTTTTTTTCTAACATTCTAATTGTTTTTTTTTTTTTTTTTCACGGTAAAATGTTGATTCATTTTAACAACTTTAAATTGTAAAATAATTATTTTGCTTTTCTCAGCATTTGCTTTCGAGAATTAAGGAATGAAACCAGAAGCAGGTTTCCTATCTCTGCAGCCTACACTATTTCTTCTAGACCATATTGCTGTCTCTAATAATGTAGCCTGACCTACTTAGTTGTCATAGACAAACCAAAGCATCACTTCAGTGAGGACAGGCAGCTAATCTTGCATTATCTAGGCTATTTAAGGAAAACAGGGCTGCACATAATCTAGTCCAGGTGAAGCATGTTCATGAAGCCATCTCCCTGGTCTATCTAAAATTCTCTGTTACCACACATTTTGGAGACATTTTGGTGTGCTCCAATGTATGAAAATGGTGGAGAGGGAAACTTGTGCTTTTTGAAAAGCCAGTGCATGATGTTCCCATAGCTAACTGGGCTGTTATGAACTGGAGCAGGCTTTGTAATCTGATTTAAAAGGAAATGTGTACTTTATCACAGGCAGGAAGACAATAAATAAAACATATTGTTTCACACCCATCATATTGCAAAATAAAATAAAATTTTCCAAGATTCCAAATGTTATTAGAGATGTGGAAAAAAATAAGGATCCTTGCAAACTGCTGGTGGTATTATATCTGGTATAAAAGGACTGAAAAAAATTTGGTAGTATGTGCTAAAATTGATATGTAGTCTATACCTCATTATTTTTACTGCTAGTTGTATACCCTTTGATTCTCAGGCTTTTTTGATTACAGGATACCTTTAAACTCTAACAAATTATTGAGAATCAGAAAACTTTACTTTTGTGGATTTATATACCTACATATGTGTATATACATATATTTGTGTATATATATACATTTTTATATGCATATATTCATATAAACACCCAAATTTATATATAATTTATGTATAAATATGTATTTGATATATGGAAATTAAATCAGAAAATTTTAATTGTTTATTGTTTATTTTTAAAACAACATAATACACTCATTATATGTTAAAATAACATATTCATGAAAATTAAATCACTTATTTTCCCAGATTACTGGGAAGAGTGTCATTCTGCCTTAAAGGAAACATTTGGATTCTTGTTTCTGCTTCTGCATCCATGCTGATTCAATATGTTTGGGTTGAACTGTATGAAGAAAATACCTATTTTAAAAAGCAAGGTGCATTTGAATATTTTTTTCATATAATCAACTATTCTTCATACTACATCAGGACTCAATAAATAATGCTCATTACTTTTTTAAAAACAACTTATTTATTTATTTTAAAGATTTCTTATTTTGGGAGAGACAGAGACAGCACGAGCTGGGGAGAGACAGCAAGAGAGGAAGAGAGAGAATCCCAAGCAGGCTCCATGCTTCCAGCACAGACCCTGATGTGGGCTCAAATTCACGAAGCCATGAGATCATGTCCTGAGATGAAACCAAGTATCAGGCACTTAACTGACTGAGCCACCCAGGCACCCCTAAATAATACTCGTTAAATGTTAATATTTGCAATGTGGATTCTATAGTCATGTCAGTAAACATTTTGTACTCTTTTACACTAAAATCCATTAATCTACCTTGTGTTTTTTAAAAAATTTTTATCGGGATGACTCAATGGCTTGGTCAGTTAAGCGTCTGACTTCAGCTCAGGTCATGATCTCACAGTTTGTGGGTTGGAGCCCTGCATTGGTCTCTCTACTGTGAGCACAGAGCCTGCTTTGATCCTCTGTCCCCCTTGCTCTCCGCCCCTCCCCCACTTGCTTTCTCTCTCTCTCTCTCTCTCTCTCTCTCAAATAAACATTAAAAATTTAAAAAATAAAAAAATTGAAGTATAATTGATATATAACATTATATTGGTTTTAGGTGTGCAACATAATGATTTGATATTTGTATATATTGTGAAATAATTACCAAAATAAGTCTAGTTACTTACCATCACCATCCAAAGTTAACTTGCAGGATTTACAGTCTTGGCAGCTTTCAAATATGCTCTACAATACTATTGACTATAGTCACCATGCTGTACATTACATCTCTAGGACTTGTTTATTCTATAACTGGAAGTTTGTACCTCTCGACTCTCTTCATCTGTTTCTCCCACTCCCCAATCCTCCTCCCCTCTAGCAACCACTTCTCTGTTCTCTGTATCTATGATTTTGGTTTGGTTTGGTTTGTTCATTTGTTTTGTTTTTTAGATTCCACATGTAAGTGGAATCATACGGTATTTGTCTTTGATTTATTTCACTTAACATAATACCCTTAGGGTCCATGCATGTTGTCGCACATGGCAGGATTTCATTCTGTTTTCTTGTTTCTTGTTGCTTCAGGCTTTGATTTAAATTCTAGTTAGTCAGCATATAGTGTAATATTAGTTTCAGGAGTAAAATTTAGTGATTCATCACTTACATATAACACCCAGTGCTCATCACAAGTCCTCCTTAATGCCCACCACCCATTTAGCCTGTTCCCCACCCACCTCCCTCCAGCAACCCTCAGTTTGTTCTCTATAGTTAACAGTTTCTTTGGGAGAGGGGGTGCTTGGGTAGCTCAGTCGGTTAAGCATCTAACTCTTGATTTTGGCCCCAATCATGATCTCACAGTACCTGGGTTCAAGTGCAGCATGAAGCTCTGCACTGAAAGCGTGGAACCTGCTAGTGATTCTTCTCCCTTTCTCTCTGCCCTTCCCTTGCTTACTCTCTATTTCTCTCTCAAAATAAATAAATAAACATTTAAAAAAAGAGTTTCTTTTGGGGGCGCCTGGGTGGCTCAGTCTGTTAAGCATCCAACTCTTGATTTTGGCTCAGTTCATGATCTCTCAGTTCACGAGTTTGAGCCCGACTTCGGACTCTGTGCTGACAGTGAGAAGCCTGCTTGGGATCTCTGTCTCCCTCTCTCTCTCTGCCCCTCCCCGCTTGTGCTCTCTCTCTCAACAATAAATAAACATAAAAAAGAATTTGTTTTATGATTTGCTTCTCTCTCTTCCACCCCTGTGTTCATGTGTTTTGTTTCTTAAATTCTTAAATTCACTTGTGAGTGAAATCATGTGGTATTTGTCTTTCTCTGCGTGACTTACTTAGCCTAATACTCTAGCTCCATCCGTGTGGTTGCAAATGGCAAGAATTCATTCTTTTTTATGCCCCAGTAATATTCCATTGTATATATATGAACATTTGGGCTCTTTTCATAATTTGGCTATTGTTGATAATGCTGCTATAAACATTGGGGGCATGAGGCTCTTCAAATCAGTATTTTTGTATCCTTTGGGTAAATACCTAGTAGTACAATTACTGGGTTGTAGGGTAGTTCCATTTTTAACTTTCTGAGAAACCTCCATACTGTTTTCCAGAGTAGCTGCACCAATTTGCATTCCCACCAATAGTGTAAGAGGGATCCCCTTTCTCTGCATCCCTGCCAACATCTGTTGTTTCCTGTGTTGTTAATTTTAGCTTTCTGACAGGTGTGAGGTGGTATCTCATTGTGGTTTTGATTTGTATTTCCCTGATGATGAGTGATGTTGAGCATCTTTTCATGTGTCTGTTAGCCGTCTGGATGTCTTCTTTGGAAAAGTGTCTATTCCTGTCTTCCGATGATTTCTTAACTGGGTTATTTGTGTTTTGGGTGTTGAGTTTGATAATTCTTTATAGATTTTGGATACTGACCCTTTATCAGATGTGTCATTTTCAGATATCTTCTCTGATTCTGAAGCTTGCCTTTTAGTTTTGTCAATTGTTTCCTTTGATATGCAGAAGCTTTTTATCTTGATGAGGTCCTAATAGTTCATTTTAGCTTTTGTTTCCCTTGCCTCCAGACATATGTCTAGTACGAAGTTGGTGTGGCCAAGGTCAGAGAGGTTGCTGCCTGTGTTTTCCTCTAGGATTTTGATGGTTTCCTATCTCACAGGTAGGTCTTTCATCCATTTTGAATTTTTTTTTTGTGTATTGTATAAGAAAATGGTCCAGTTTAATTCTTTTGCATGTTGCTGTCCAGTATTAACAACACCATTTGTTGAAGAGATGGTCTTTTCTTCTAATGGATGTTTTTTCCTGCTTTGTTGAAGATTAGTTGGGATCATTTCTGGGTTTTCTGTTCTGTTCCATTGATGTTTTTGTGACAGTGTCGTGACTACTACAGCTTTGTAATATAGCTTGAAGTCCAGAGTTGTGATGCCTCCAGGTTTGCTTTTCTTTCTTTTTAAAATTTTTTTAATGTTTACTTATTTTTGAGAGAGAGAGAGAGACAGTGTGAGCAGGAAGTCGCAGAGAGAGAAGGAGCCACAGAATCTGAAGCAGGCTCCAGGCTATCAGCACAGAGCCTGACTTGGGGCTTCAATTCACGAACTGTGAGATCATGACCTGAGCTGAGGTCGGACACTTTACCAACTAAGTCAACCAGGCGCCCCCAGATTTGCCTTTCATTTTCAAGATTGCTTTGGCTATTTGGGGTCTTTTGTAGTTCCATACAAATTTTAGGATTGTTTGTTCTATCTCTGTGAAAAATGGCTGGTGGTATTTTGATAGGGATTGCACTGAATATGTAGATTGCTTTGGGTAGTATAGACATGTTAATAATATTTATTCTTCCAATCCATGAACTGGAATTTTTTCCATTTCTTTATGTCTTCTCTAGTTCCTTTCTTAAGTGTTCTATTGTTTTCCGGGTACAGATATTTTACCTCTTTGGTTAGGTTTATTCCTAGTTATCTTATGGTTTTTGGTGCAATTATGAATGGGATTGATTCCTTGATTTCTCTTTCTGGTGTGTCATTATAGGTGTCTAGAAATGCAACAGATTTCTCTAGGTTGATTTTGTATCCTGTGACTTTGCTGAATTTGTGTATCAGTTCTAGCAATATTTGATGGAGTCTTTTGGGTTTTTTACATAGAGTATCATGTCATCTGCAAACAGTGAAAGTTTGACTTTTTCCTTGCTGATTTGGATGACTTTTATTTCTTTTTGTTGTCTGACTGCTGAGGCTAAGACTGCCAATACTGTGTTAAATAATAATGGTGAGACTGGACATCCCTGTCTTGTTCCTGACTACAGAGGAAAAGGTCTCAGTTTTTTCCCATTGAGGATATTAGCTGTGGGTGATTTGTATATCGCCTTTATGATGCTGATCCCCACTTTGTTGAGGGTTTTTCTCAAGAATGGAATGGATGTTGTAGTTTGCCACATGCTTTTTCTGCATCAGTTGAAAGGATCATATGGTTCTTTCTTTTATTAATGTGGTGTATCACGTTGATTGATTGTGAATATTGGACCACCCTTGCAGCCCAGGAATATATCCCACTTGATTGTGCTGAATGATTCTTTTAATGTATTTGGGATTCGATTTGTTAGTATCTTGTTGAGAATTTTTGCATCCATATTCATCAGGGATATTGGCCTGTAATTCTCCTTTTTAGTGGGGTCTTTGTCTGGTGTTAGACTCAAGATAGACTCATTCTTTTGAATGAGTTTGGAAGTTTTCCTTCCAGTTATATTTATTGGAACAGTGTCAGAATAATAGGTACTAACTCTTCTTTAATTGTCTGGTAAAATTTCCCTGGGAAGCCATCTGGCCCTGGACTTTTGTTTGTTGGGAAATTTCTGATTACTGATTAAATTTCTTATACTTTGAATATGTTTTATAACCTTGCTTAATTATGTTACATTAGCCACTGAATATGTAGAAAATATTGGTTTACTGAGTTATGCACATCTTACAATTATACACTTATGAGAATGAATAAGGCAGAGAGGTTTTATTATTAAAATGTTTTTGAGATTACATATACTCTTAAAAAATCTTGGGTACTCTCAGGGCTTTCAGATCAAACTTTGGGAACAGATAGTTCAGAGTAACTCTTGCAAATGTGCACAGAGACATGGGTTATGTGGTTAATATAAGTTTTAATTTTATTGAGGAAAAGAAGAAACATCTGAAGTTTCAGTAGGAGGATAAAAAACAAATTATGGTAGAATCACAAAGTTAAATTGAATGAACTAGGGGTAAATGTATCCTCATGAGGAAGTTTCAGAAATATGTTTAGCAGATAATTGTTTGGTATGATATAATGCATGTAAAATTTAAGAGGATGTGAGAAAATGTTACATGTCCTGTATGGATACACAAATATGTTATAAAAATATAAAGACATAGGTAAGAAATATATTAACACCAGACTAAATGGGAAGAAGGGAACTGAGCAAGTTAAAAAGCCTCAGAGAAATTGTGAGGTCAGAGTCAACAAATATAAATAATAGAAGACGTCTGGAGTGCTCATCGGAAGAAATGAATTAAAAGTTCATATTTAGAGCACTAGCACCAGATCTGTATCTGCCTCTGCCTTCCTGTAGCTATTGAGATTTTTGGCCTATGTCATATAATCTGTAATAAAACCATGATATTAAATTCTAAAAAACATGAAAACATTTATCTTAATGATCCAAGTGTAATTAGGGGGCTATAGGGATACATAGCAAAGCCTACACTAATTCCACAGAATAGTGTGGGTATGGGGCAGTGGGAGAAAATTGACAGTCCTTGATGGACTATGGAGTTTTCCCCTAAGATAAATCCAAAAAGATTTTTCTCTTAAGTGGAAGTTCTTGATAGCATGTGCTCCACAAATTTGTACTAGACCCTTCCTGAGACATAGGACAATGCATCCAAGTATCATGAATTCCCAATTGGGAAGAGCAAATAAATTCAAGATGGTAATGCTTGACCTAGGCCCTTGGCTTTAAATATGAACAGGCAAATTAGAATCAATAGTTCTTTGGGGATAAAACACAGTGAAAAAGAATACTGAACAAATAAAACAGTGTAACTCTTCCACTGAGGAAAAGAGAAAAAGTTTATGTATACCTAATTAACCTTCATTGAGATATTTGAGAAGGTATCATAGCGGAATAATTAATTATTAAAAAACAAACAGTGTCTTTTTGAAAATAAATATGTACTGTAATTAAATGGACGTCAGTGGACAAATAGTAGAAGGGACACAACTGAAGAAAAAAGAGTGAACTGGAGGATGGAGACAATAAATTGCCTTGGTGGGTGGCGAAAAAAGACAAAAAAGTGAGAGTAAAGTTAATAGACATAGAGGTTATATTCCAAAATATGTTTAATAGAAATTAGAAAAAGAAAGAGCGCTGCACATGAAAGAAGAGAAGAAGGAGGAAAAGGGGAAGGGAGGAGGAGGAGGAGGGCAATAGAAGAACTCAGATCTGGAAAAAGCCATGAAAATTCAGATCCAGAGCATCCACAGAATGATTTCAAAGTGAAAAAAAAAACAAAAACTAAACATAGGTAAAATAAAACAAACAGCACAAAGCTTTTACAAATGCTTTCCTATTATAAATCAGAATTCCTTCATATTTTATGTATTTTTCATGTAAAATTTGTTGTTGCTGTTATATCAGTTTGTGTGCGTGCATGTACATATACACTAATTTATATGCTGGGTACATCTATGTACTTCTCATCAGTACCACATTATTTTGGAAAAAGAAATATCACTGAAATTCCAAGTGTAAGTTAAAACAAAGAAAGATACCTCACCATAACATTGTTGCACATTGTTTCCCTCTAATTATATGTAAATTTAGAGCAATTTCAATCCTAATCTTAATAAAACAGTTTATGAAATTTTAAAATATCATTCTCAGGTTCATTTGTAAGAAACATAGTGTTCAACATTTATAGCCTTTGTTGGTAATGTCCTACCAGAAAACAAATTATGTTGTAAATTTAGAGTTATTGAAAGATACACTTTTGGCACCAAAATTGATTAGGGGGAGTAAAAGAAAATTTGGAAGCACACCTATATGTGCTGTGGAACTTCATTTAACATGTGATAAAATTAGCATTTCATATCAGGAAGGAAAAGATAGCTTGTTCAATATATGGCATTAGGTACTATCTATTTGGTAAATAGATAAGCTCTATTTCATTAAAAAGGGCAAAATAAAATAATTGAATCTTTAAAAAGCTATAAAAAGTACTAAAATAAAAGGCATGAAAGTATTTTCATGGTATCCCTTTGCCACTTTCTACATCTGGTAACAGCTCTCCACCTTGTCTCCTCTGTCCTGCTTGCCTTCTGCTCCATCATTTTTACTTTGTTTTATTTTAATCTGTAGCTCTCATTTCCCTCTGACCTTATATGTTTGTATATTGTACATCTCTTGTAACTAGAATGTACATGAATGCAGTGTGATTCCGTGTGCTTAGCTGTTTACGGTATAGACTCATGCTCTCATCCTTTCTGAGTCTCCTGAACAGTCTGCCCACATCTCTCTCTTTATAGATGTATCTTCAATAAACTCTTCTTTCACTTCCAAAAAAAAAAAAAAAAAAAAAAGGAAAGAAAAGAAAAGAAAACTGCCTAGCATAGAGCAGGCACTCAAAAGCTTGTTGAGTAAAAAAATGAATCATCGTGATTATTGAGAGCATATTTATGTATTGTCTACTTTAGTCTTTTGAAACAGAAATGCAATCTCACAAAACTGGGGGTAAAGATATTTATTTAGCTTGCATGGGAGATACACGCTTATGATTGAAATCCCAAACTTTCATTTGTGAACAAGTAAACAGTGTTTTCTTTTTCCATTCTTTGCGCCACTGCCATTTTCAACATGTCTTTACATGCATTCTTTTGAGAGGGAGGTTTTAAGGGATGGAGAAGGCGTAGTGTTCTTAACCTCCCTTGCATAGGCAAAAATAGCTGCCTGAAAATAGTAATGCTTCTTTTTAAAATGGCATTTGTGACTGGAAAATCTTGTTTTGAAAGGTCAAAATATTGTACTATTCTGGCCATTTTGTAATTTTTGTATCATCTCACTTGGAATGTTTATTTACTTTATCTCTTCCATTTTTAAAATTTCCAAATGTACATTCTCTTTGTACCTCATCTTTGATTATGAACTGTGGTTATTTATCTTAAGTTGATTTCATAAGAGAACACATTATCTTTATTGATTTTTGAAAAGTATATTAAACTAAATTGTGATTTAGCTTCTGAGAAGTGAAACAACTTATAGAGAAAATAATTGAATTAAAAAATAATGTCCATGAAAGTCTGTGGATATGCTCATCAATAAATTAGCAGATTTGAAATCATCATTGCATCTGAAGCATTGCAATTTCACACATCTAGATTCTTAATTCCAAGAATTCAGTGAGTTGGATGTATATAAAATAAGGGTGATACAATTTCATTAGTTTGTAGCTTTCTAATAAATTAAAAGACTGTTGTTGATTAGTTCCTGTACTGTTTTTTCTCTAATTTTTTTATGCACCTGCAAGAAAACTTTAGAGTTTTCTGATAGCATGTATGTGTGAGAAGTCTAAGATTAAAGATGTTCTATAGTTACCTCATATTGGATGATCTATACTTAGTAAAGGAAATTTGAATGAAATCATTCAAGATAAAATTATGATCTTTGGGGAGTTTTAAAAACAGCCAATGAATTTTAGGATCTGTACAGTTTATATCACAATGCTGGAAGAGATTCAATCTTGTTGGATGATCCTATATGGATAAATCACCCTATGAATTAAGGTAATAAAAAAACTTTAATATGATAAGAAGCATAGCCGCATATTAGCGATCCTATAAGCAACACTTTTTAACTGAATAGAAAATGTAAATAAAGAATTATTTATTTTTTTAAAGCTTATTCATTTTTGAGAGACAGAGAGAGAGCGCGAACAGGGGAGGGGCAGAGAGAGAGGGAGACAGAATCCGAAGCAGGCTCCAGGTTCTGAGTTGTCAGCACAGAGCCCGATGCGGGGCTCGAACCCACGAACCGTGATATCACAACCTAAGCAAAAGTTGGACACTTAACTGACTGAGCCACCCAGGCACCCCAATAAAGAATTATTTTAAAAGATTTTTAGTGAATTTAAAGTTGAGATTGTCTCTTTAGGAGGCATGCAGTTTTAGAAGGAAATAATTACATATCCAATGGATGTTATTTAAGATTCATCATGTATTCTATTTCAGTTTCCATTGTATCATTTTTAAAACTTTGAATATGAGAAACCCATAAAATCTATTTAACCTAAAAACTGTTTGACCATTTTTCTGTCTTCTGGCATCATAATATCTATCTATAGTGCTCTTGAGAGGATACTTCTGGGCTCACCTAATTTTAGAGACCTTGCTAATTTTCTGTTAATTCTTTATGAAGTTTTTGATTGATGCTATGTATTTTTTATTTGTATTTATCCTATGTGAAGTTTTTATTGATGCTACGTGAAACTAACACCAGAAGATCTGAACTTACGTAAAAATTCAGAAACTTATTTTTGAATTTTTTTTTTTCAACGTTTATTTATTTTTGGGACAGAGAGAGAGCATGAACGGGGGAGGGGCAGAGAGAGAGGGAGACACAGAATCGGAAACAGGCTCCAGGCTCTGAGCCATCAGCCCAGAGCCCGATGCGGGGCTCGAACTCCCGGACCGCGAGATCGTGACCTGGCTGAAGTCGGACGCTTAACCGACTGCGCCACCCAGGCGCCCCCAGAAACTTATTTTTGAATGTGGATGTATCCCCTTCCCCCCCACCCCAAAATCTTGTAAGTATCTTATGTGAATAGGTAATCCATATTTCTAAAAAAAATGGTCAACCACTGTCTCTTTCAGGGTAATAATTATATTAAATAATGGAATTAATAAAAAGTGTATTACTTCTGATTTTTACTTGTGTCTTTCACTTTATGAGTGTCTAGTTGGAATTCCCCAAGAGCATATGTTAACTCAAGGACTTGTGTTTATTTGGGAATTGATCCTTTGAAGCATAAGTGAAGCATTGGGAAAGTGAAACAAGGGAAGGAGAAAAATCATTAGAAAGGGCATTAATAAGCACGTTACTGATTTTGGCAACTATGGTTCTGTCTCATCGGAGACTGAAAAGTATGTTGAATTTACCTCAGAATTAATTGTCCCTCAGAGGTATAGGTACTAGGGTATTTATTTACCATTTAAAGTCCATCTTTGAGAGTTTTTCCTGGAATATAAAAGTTTCATTATTTCTAGGCCGTTCTGTGTGCAAGATAAGAACACTCTCTAAAGAAAGTTCTCAGGTGAAAAAGCAGGGTTTATTCTCAATAAAGTGAGAATTTGTCAGTATGCCTAATCACAATGGTAGGAAGGCTGTTTTATTTTTTTTTTCCTGCATGCCACACTCTGTAAATATATGAGTCTTGCACACAAATTAATACAGAGAACAATATATCCTATCTTAAGTATACACTAGGCAGTCTCCTAAATTCCTAAAACTGTATTTTTCTCTTCTATACTCTTGGCAGCTTCCAGTATCCTTCTGACCTTGTATTCACATCGCAGTGTTTGCCTCTGCTCCTTGCTGTTGTAACAATATATTTGGACTCCCCTTCACCTCATGCTTACCCCTCAGCTCAGCATATTACTTTACTCCTCTTTTATTTAGTTGTTAGCCCCTAAGTCTTTGTTAACTTATGTTGTGTCTTCTGTTCCCATCTCTGCAGGGAGTAGGATCAGGTATTTCCCATTTCCCAGCACGTCTAATACTGAGAAAGCAAGCCCAATTAAATCAAGTAAAAATAGTATTACCTCACTTAGGATAAACATTCTCATTTCATCTTGATGAGTAAATTTATCTACTATCAATTACCAAATAACTATTTTCTAAATAGATGATCAGTCCCCACAACTGGGCTGGTTGTCATCTCAACGAACACAGCAAAGCAGTGAGATTGCATTTCCTCTCAACACCAGCAAGAGTGTATTTGTGTAAATATGTATTTAAATTTGACTCGTATTATTTTGGGAAATTCATGTACTGTCCCTGAAGTTTTGAATAAGGTCACAATACAATTTCATTTTGACCTTTTTAAATAAAAACATGATTGAAGACACTGTATATTAAAGTGGCTAATGACAATTCACTTAGCATTCCTAAAGTAGATTATATTGAGATTGGATTCAGTGATTCAGAAAGTCTTATTAGCTCCATTTTGAATGCCCCCAAATTGATACTCTGCATTTTATTTGCACTAGAATATTAAATCTACAGTTCCTTCTCTTATGAGATCTTATCTGTGAGTAGATGCATAGTAGAGAACACAGGGAAAATGCTTTTCTAAAATTACACTAAAACTCTGAATTACTTTGTGAATATTAAGTTACAAATTCTAAAAACTTTCAATTTCATAGAATAAAACAAGTGAAAAAATGATTATTATGTAGTAATTTCCACTTAGGGACAGTGAAATATAATTTTTATACAATTACGAACAAAGTTCTTATATTTAAAGGGGAAGTAGGTTTTGATTTTCTAGTGCAAATATATCAGTCAATTACTCCGGCTACTTCACTTTACCACTGCAGATAACAGTTTCTAAAGATGGAGTTTGGTTCTCCATTCTTGAGCCCAAAATACACACTTAAAAATATATACAAGGAGTTTGAAGAAATATTTGGGAGACAGAGAAACTATTAGAGAAAGAAATCTTTATTAACAGGGTCAAATAAAATAATGGTTTAGACCTCTTTAATCTGAGGACAATTTTCACAGCTCTGAGCATTAAAACAATTTTTTTTAATGTTTATTTATTCTTGAGAGAGGGAGAAAGAGAGCGAGAGAGAGAGAGCAGAGGAGGGGCAAAGAGAGAGAGAGAGAGAGAGAGAGAGAGAGACATAGAATCTGAAAGGCTCTAGGCTCCGAGCTGTCAACACAGAGCCTGACATGGGGCTCAAACTCATGAACCATGAGATCATGACCTGAGCCAAAGTCGGACGCTTAACCAACTGAGCCACCCATGAGCCCCTCTGAGCATTTTAAAGTGGAAAATGTGAACAAAATAAAATTTATACTAGGTACTCATTAATAAAGCATTAAAGATGAAAGCAAGAGTCTGGGCTTAGTAAAGAACCTCACAACATACTAAGGAATAGTTTTTCCTTGAGAAACTTTCTGATTATGATCAAAGAAAATAGATTCAAGTACATTTTACTGTGACTAGGATCAGGTAGAGAATTCTGGAAAAGTGACTACCCAATGCCAATTCCTGATTCCCATTTACTCCTGACAGAAATGATAGTAAGCACTATTATTTAGGAAATAATTGATTTTATTATGCCAACTTATCTTTAATATCAAAATCTGATACATACAATACACAAAAATTTAATACTATATACCAGTTCTCTGGTAAATATAGATACAACATTTAAATAAGCTCTTACCAAATAAAATAGTAAAAAAAGAAAAAAAAAGAAAAGAAAAGGCCACACATTATTCTTAGGGAAGACACAAGGACCTGGTGGACAGATACTTGAAGAGAGGGATCCTGGCTTTTGGAGGGTGGAGCTTTTAAGTTGCATAGCTCGGTGGGGGGGTACTAGGTCTCCCCTAACATCACAAGGAAAGGCTGGGGTACATATATTGTTGTTACAGCTGTATGATTTGGTAGAACCTTGGCCAACAGCCTGTTCTGCTCCTGCAAATTCATGGTTGAGAGAGAGCACCAGGACTGATTGTGTTAAGCACTCTGTTGTACCCCATTTTCTTGGAGTTTTCCCACGAGGCCAGTCTTCAAGTGACTAGACTTGAAACAAGTGAATACTGAGTGGAGACAGAGTTTCAGTTGTGTCAAATGCAGCACATAAGTTACCAATATGAACTGAGCAATAATGACTGGATTGATCAATATGTGTTTGTCACCCTAAGATGGGATGTTTCAGTGGAGCAAGGAGGTCCAATCTCGATTAAAGCAAATCTGAGAGGGCACAGAGATAAGTGGAGAAAACCAGTAGAGACAATAGAAGGAATTTTTGAAGTGAAAGAAAAATTAGTGATACCACATAGGAAATCTAGAGGGCTCTTCTTTATTCTTTCCTTCTTTTCTTTCTCTTTCCTTTCTTTCTCTTTCTCTCTTTTTTTAAAAAAAAAATTTAACATTTACTTATTTGTGAGAGACAGAGAGAGACAAAGCATGAGCAGAGGAGAGGCAGAGAGAGAGGGAGACATAGATTCTGAAGCAGGCTCCAGGCTACAAGCTGTCAGCACAGAGCGAGATCATGACCTAGGCCGAAGTCAGACATTAACCGACTGAGCCACCCAGGCGCCCCTCTCTTTCTCTCTTTTTAAAATAGGAGGTATTTCAGCACATTTGTTGATGGGATATATTAAAAAGTGAAGAATTGATGATTCAGGAGAATGGAGACAATTACTGGAGTAATGTCTGAGTAGTTAGAGGAGATGGGCTCAGTGCAGCAGTGGAGGAATTGGTTCTAGATAGGAGCACTGACAGCTTTTCGAGCATAACTGGAGTAAAGAGAGAGCTATGTGTATAAAGGCAGAGCTAGCGTGATAGTTACAGTCATGGCATCCTATGGAAAATCTCTGCTAATTACTTCTCTTTTCTCATTAAAATAAGCAACAATGTGGTCAGCTGAGGGCAAGCAGAAGGAGAAATTGGAATGTAGAAACTTTAGGAAGCTGGTAGTCAAAATTATTTAAGACTAATTTTCAGTTCCTGTTTTGTTCTTGGTCAGTGATTTTAGGACTGTATACATTTTGTTCTGGTTTGAAATGATTCCTTAGCCTAAAATTGGACTTTAATGGTAAGATTTAGGAAATAGCGTGGCTTATATAGTTTTGAATCAGTGGTTAGCTTTTGTTCTAATTTTTGATAGCAGCCACTCTTGACTTAAAGATATGTGTCAAGCCCTTCAGATCCTATTATATTGTAGGGCCAAATCAACTAAGTGGCATAAGTGGAGTATGGAATGGTATAGGTTAAAGAAGAGAGGAAAATTCATCTAATTGAGGAAGAAATGGAAAGATCTCTTAGAAGTCTTAGAAGAAATGGCATTTCAAGTTTGATCCATCATTATGGATGGCATTGATAAAAGACATCATATATGAGAGAAATAGGTCCAGCATAGCATGTTGAAGAATGTTTAAAATTAGAGGATTGGAAGAGAAAAAAAAAGGAAGAAAAGGATAATGGGAAAGAGCAGCAATCAAAGAAGAGAACTAAAGTATTTCAGTTCATCCAGTAATGAAAACATCACTCTTATTGCCGGGCATTCTGCTAAGCACTGGACCCATTAGACTGAGTCCACACCCCTAAGACATCCACAGTCCAATGAAAAAGCTTAATTGGATGTCTCTCGCATGATTGGAAATATTTAGGTTAAGGGAACCCAGAACACATTTTGAAGGGCCAGAGAATACCGAGAAAATGATACTATGTTGACGCGTGAGCTGTTTAGTACAGATATTTATTAGTACATAGACAAGTAAAACTTGCCGATTTTGTTGAATTCTTTTTGTTCAAACTCCATTTTACTATGTAGGTGTAGAACTTTTCCTTAACTGGCTACTTTGAATATCTACCCTTTGTTTCTGCTTGTTCTGTGTTCTCAGGACCCAGCAGTTCATTAGCTTTGCCGCTGTGAAAGTTGTTTGCAGATCTGTTGGGCTGATCATATTAGCTAGAAGTAACCTTTGAAATTTTGTCATGCAGTGGAGTATGAGGCCATTAAACATGCAGTTCTCTTAAAGCAAGCTGGGAACTATTGGTGAGTTGCATAGGTCAGGACTGCGATTAAGCTTCATTTTCTTCTATAATAAAGGCTTTCTTGTTATACAAACTTGTTGCCATGCGTAACTTGATTTTAAGACAAACTGCATTAGTTGAATGTCTACGTTTAGTTGACTGAATAATTTAAATTATAAACTTATTCCACATTGAATTTTCTTCCATAAACCACTGCAAAGTATTTACCTTCCTCTGAATTAGTAATTGGTGAAATGTACAGAAAGCTTAAATCTGTCATCAAAAGAATATTACGGGCATTTTAGTTTCATTGGCTAAGATTTTATGGGTAAGAGTTTTTCTCCCCTTCTGTGTGAGGCCCTGTAACATTTTCGTTTGGCAGTCATTGTATTGGCACAGGTTGCAGGCTGGTTGACGCAGACCTCATCATTTCTTCTAGAAGTTTCTGTTGTTAGGCACTGATGGCAGAGCTACAGGCTTCTGACCTGGCTGGGCTCTCAGTGTAGCACTTAAACTCAAACCACAACTTCAGGTTTCAGATCCAATGCCTTAACTGTAGTTTAAAGTGTATATTATGCCTTACTGATGTAATGTATGTGTCTTCTGCACCAACTTAGAGTATTAATTAAAATCACATCTATCTTAATCATTAAATTTAGCAGCTTTGAATTCCCCCATCCATCTCTTCTGAAATCTCTTCCTTCCTGTAATCATCATAAATCTGGTAGTCCAGTGCTGTTACTGTCTTCTAAAAAGTGTGATGTCACGGGCTCTAATTGCTGATCCAACTTCATTTTAGGATGCAGGAGAAAGGAGAGACCTTTCTTACTCCTGTGTTCAGCTGTGATCTCCCCTGCCAGTCTGGCACCGCAGGCTTGGACTCCTTGCTTCTGAGCTTTTTCCTGACACAGCTCCTTTCATTTATACATGCAAGCAATAATCCCACAGGGGCAGGGTGGCTAAAACAGGAGGGATTTGTACTGTGTAGAAACCAACCTTCTCTGGTAACAAACTAGGCCTGGTATTGAATCCGAGTCACTTGTTCGGAATCCCCTCACGCATGAAGAATTTACCTTCGACAGCCTCTCGTGCTTTTCCTGCCCGTGACCTCAGATCAGGTCACGTCAGTTTATCAGGAATATTCTATTTCAAGATGCAATGGCCTGACATTTCATTTTCTTCCTTTCCTCCCAGGCCACTTCTTGGTTTCCTGTGTAAATCTTTTTATATTTCTTAGCAATCTTTTAGTAATTTCTTTCAGAAAAATACACATGTAACAAAACAAAACAAACCCCAAAAGCAACAAGAGAAAAAAAGAAATGACTGAAACTCCCTCCCAGCAGGCGTGCAGCGCCATGGAAATATGATATTTGGAATTGTAGCTCCTTTGGGAATCTAGTAGGAATTCATGTGGTTTTTAAAACATTAAGTCAATCAGTAAAATGTTTAGGTCATAGAATAATTGAAATTTTGACAAAGCATTCATGATGGCAGAATAAACCACATTTTTTTAATTAAAAAAATTTTTTTAAGTTTATTTATTTATTTTGAGAGAGACAGAGACAGTGTGAGTTGGGGAAGGGCAGAAAGAGAGGAAGAGAAAGAATCCCAAACAGGCTCCATGCTGTCACCACAGAGCCTGATGTGGGGCTCAAACCCACAAAACTGCGAGATCATGACCTGAGCACAAACCAAGGGTTGGATACTTAACCAACTGAGCCACCCACAGGCACCCCTAAATCACATTTTTAGAAAGAAAGAAAATATGTAAAATCTATTACAAATTCAGGAACCCCACTTTAAGCATCTGCTTTTTGTAGACTTGTTATGACATAGAGAGGAAAGAAAATTTAATGCTAAACAGAGTTACCTTATTAAAGTCATGATGCATACTTGAATTATTAGAGCAAGGTGATGGAAGCCCCAGCATAACATTGACCAGTGTTTATGTCAGTCAAAAACCCTTCCTTCCACTGGAACATTATACTTCCTTGTCTTCTCATACCAGAATATCATAATGGATAAGAGCATAAACTGTGTACTCCAACTGCTAGACTTAAATCCCACCTCCATCACCTACTTCCTATGAGACCTTGGGCAAGTTAAACTCAGTTTGCCAGTCTATGGAACAGGAATCATAAATTCGTCTACCTCACGAAGGTTAAATAAGTTATTTCAGGGGGTTCCTGGGTGGCTCAGTTGGTTAAGCGTCCAACTTCAGCTTAGGTCATGATCTCATGACTCTTGAGTTCAAGCCCCACATCAGGCTCTGTGCTGACACCTCAAAGCCTGGAGTCTGCTTCGAATTCTGTGTCTCTGTCTGTCTCTGCCCCTTCCCTGTTCGTGCTCTGTCTCTCTCTCTCTCAAAAATAAATAAACATTAAAAAATTAAAAAAATAAGTTATTTCAGGTAAGGTGTTTCACACAATGGTTCACATAGAATAAATGCAGAATGGTTTTTACTGGTCATTAAAATAACCCCACCTCCTGTGACAAGCAGTAGGGACAGGAGGAGGGATCTTGTCAGTGGTTTGGCTTCTTGAAGGATTTTTCTTGAAGGTTTTCTTTGCAGTCTGTGAGCTCTCAGCGCTTTATGTAGTTACAGAAATGTGTAGCTCATGAGCACGTTTGGTTTCCCAATTGCTTCTCCTCAGCAGCTTTCTTTTCCCATGTCCAGTATCAGTAAGCCAATTCAATATCTAAACGGTGGAAAGAAAAAAAGCAAACTTCTAAGACAAATTGGAATGTAAATTACAACTGGGTGGACTTATTTAGTAGATATTTAAAATGCTGGATTATAGGGGCGCCTGGGTGGCGCAGTCGGTTAAGCGTCCGACTTCAGCCAGGTCACGATCTCACAGTCCGTGAGTTCGAGCCCCGCGTCGGGCTCTGGGCTGATGGCTCAGAGCCTGGAGCCTGTTTCCGATTCTGTGTCTCCCTCTCTCTCTGCCCCTCCCCCGTTCATGCTTTGTCTCTCTCTGTCCCAAAAATAAATAAACGTTGAAAAAAAAAATTAAAATGCTGGATTATAGAGGTTTTCAGTGTTTCCTCCTGCTGAACTACATAGGAAAATATTAAAGAAAAAAAAAAAAAAAACCTCTTATGATTCAAGATCCTTGATGCCTCAGAACCCACAGTAGTCCCTGGCCAATTCAAGTCTCAACCTTTCTCCTCAGAATCAATTCAATAAATCAGATAAAATTTGCAGTTCTTCAGAATAATGTAATCTGCAAATGTATTTAATTACCCATAAATCATGATTCATATTAAAGCTTAATGTGACACTTGCTAGCAGAGAAATTTAATCAATTTATTATTATTTGAAACTTGCTTATCCTTGGATATAAAGGGCAGAGTTCATCTTACAAAATATTCGCCAAATTTTATTAAATAATAGGCTTAAGAGCATATGAAGTCAACAGATGGAATAGGACTGAAGAATCCTGATTCATGGCCCTTTTACTCTCAAGCAGTATTTTGCCTCTTATTTTTATTTATTTATTTTTTTAGAGGGGGGGATGCAAGTGAGCAAGGGGCAGAGAGAGAGAGAGAGAGAGAGGGAAGTGGGGCTCACCCAGGGCTCGTGCTTTTACCTGAAGTGGGGTTGGAGCTCACCAGAAATGGGGCTGGAACTCACCCTAAGTGGGGCTTGTGCTCGTCTGATGTGGGACTCACCAACTGTAAGAACATGACCTGAGCTAAAGTCAGATGCTTAGTGACTGAGCAACCCAGGCGCCCTATTTTGCCTTATATCTTTAACTACATGGAGATTCTTTGTGGTTTTGTTTTCTGAATAGAAATCTAGCCCAAAATTTGATTATCTGATTAATCTGTAGAGAGAGCTATAGAGATAATTATATTAACTTACAGAGGAAGAATCAGGTAAATTTCACCAGATGCTAGAGAATTTTTTATAAAGATCATCAGACACATGGCATTTAATCCACATATTTGGTCCACATATCCCTTCCTGTCACAGAACTTACATTTTTAATAAATATGTATCTGGCTTTGGGTGAATGCAGTTAAGTGATTCTAAAATGTAGTAATCTATGTTCTCCAAAAGTTATTTGGTGAACATAAAATAGGCATATTTGGAAGTTGCTTTATTTTTAGAACTAATGAAATTAATGTTAGTATTATTATAGCAGCCCCTGCTTGTAGATTGTGTATAATATTCTAGACACTATGACTTAGCTCACGTTTCCTGGAAGTGACCCTGAGATGAAGATCCTTGTGCCAGTGACTTAATAAGGGCTCTTAGGGGCGCCTGGGTGGCGCAGTCGGTTAAGCGTCTGACTTCAGCCAGGTCACGATCTCGCGGTCCGTGAGTTCGAGCCCCGCGTCGGGCTCTGGGCTGATGGCTCGGAGCCTGGAGCCTGTTTCCGATTCTGTGTCTCCCTCTCTCTCTGCCCCTCGCCCGTTCATGCTCTGTCTCTCTCTGTCCCAAAAATAAACGTTGAAAAAAAAAATTAAAAAAAAAAATAATAAAAATAAGGGCTCTTAGGTGAAGCCACTAAGGGAATGGGGGAGGAAGTAGGGGGAGAAAATAGAAGGAAGGCAACCCAAATGCAGTTGGGGCAAAGCCTGATCCTATGGAAGTCTGCAGAGAAAGTAATGCCTATTGTATAGGAGGGACCAGGCACCAGTCAGTCATTGTTTTAAAGTACTTCTTGAGAAGAATGTAAACTCCCAGGCTTCCCAAGCCTTTAGTGTGGCAAAGTAGTCAAACAATTAGGGGGGGTGGGGAGTGTAAGGAAACAGAAAGAAGATCCATAGAATTATCTGTGTTCTTTGTATGAGGTAAACATTAGTATCCAAAATTTAGTTGAAGAAACTAAAGGACGTTTAGCAAATTGCTCAAAGTCACACTAATGAAGGTCAGAAGTTGAATTTGAAAAATTTTTACTTCTTCATGATGATAATGATGTCTCAGATTCACAACAATGAATTGATTCAAGGCACTAGAATCAATGTGGGTTTTTTTTTTTTGTATTTATAATTTTTTTAGATTTACTTATTTAAATTCAAGTTAGTTAATACACTGTGTAGTATTGGTTTCAGAAATAGTGATTCATCACTTACATATAACACCAAGGGCTCATCCCAACAAGTGCCCTCCTTGGTGCCCATCACCCATTTAGCCCATCCTCCACCCACTTCCCTTCCTGCATCCCTCAGTTTGTTCTCTGTATTTGAGTCTCTTGTGATTTGCCTCCTTCTCCATTTTTATCTTATTTTTCCTTCCCTTGCCTATTTTCATGTGTTTTGTTTCTTTATTTTTTTAATATTTTATTCATTTTTGAGAGAGAGGGTGGGGAGGGGCAGAGAGCAAGGGACAGAGTCGGAGCGCTCAAACTCACAAACCGCAAGATCATGTCCTGAGCCGAAATCAAGAATCAGACACATAACTGACTGAGCCACCCAGGCGCCCCTCATCTGTTTTGTTTCTTAAATTCCACATAAAAGTGAAATCATATGGTATTTGTCTGTCTCTGACTGACTTATTTCACTTAGCATAATACACTCTAGTTCCATCCATATTGTTGCAAATGGCAAGATTTCATTCTTATTGATTACTGAGTAATACTCCCTTGTGCATATATACCACATCTTCTTTATCCATTCGTCAGTCAGTGGACACATGGGCTCTTTCCATAATTTGGTTATTGTTGATAGTGCTGCTATAAACATTGGGGTGCATGTGCCCCTTCAAATCAGCATTTTTGTATCCTTTGAATAAATACCTAGTAGTACAATTGCTGGGTTGTAGGGTAGTTCTATTTTTAAGTTTTTGAGAAACCTCCATATTGTTTTCCACAGTGGCTGTACCACAGTTTGCATTCCCACCAACAGTGCGAAAGTGTTCCCCTTTTTCTGCATCCTTACCAACATCTGTTGTTTCCTGAGTTGTTAATTTTAGCCATTCTGGCAGGTGTAAGGTGGTATCTCATTGTGGTTTTGATTTGTATTTTCCTGATGATGAGTGATGTTGAGCATCTTTTCATGTGTCTGTTAGCCATGTATGTCTTCTTTGGAAAAGTGTCTATTCATATCTTCTGACCATTTCTTCACTGGATTATTTGTTTTTTGGGTGTTGAGTTTGATAAAGTCTTTATAGATTTTGGATACTAACCTTTTATCTAATATGTCATTTGCAAATATCTTCTCCCATTCCATCATTACATTTAAAGAAGAGTTAATACTCTTTCTTCTCAAACTGTTCAAAAAAAAAAAAGAAAAGAAAGAAAGAAATGGAACGAAAGCTTCTAAACTCATTCTATGAAGCCATCATTACCTTGATTCCAAAACCAGATAAAGACCCTGCTAAAAAGGAGAATTATAGGTCAATATCCCTGATAAATCTGAATGCAAAAATTCTTAAGATACTAGCAAATAAAATTCAACAGTACATTAAAAGAATTATTCACCATGATCAAATGGGATTCATTCCTGGGCTGCAGGGATGCTTCAATATTCACAAATCAATCAATGTGATACACCACATTAATAAAAGAAAGGATAATAGTCATATGATCCTCTCAATAGATAAAGAAGAAGCAGTTGACAAAATACAGCATTCTTTCTTGATAAAAACCCTCAACAAAGTAGGGATTGAAGAAAAACACTTCAATATCATAAAGGCCATATATGAAAGACCCAGAGCTAATATCCTCAATGGGGAAAATCTGCGAACGTTCCCCCCTAAGGTCAGGAACATGATAGGGATGTCCACTCTCACCACAGTTGTTCAACCTAGTACTGGAAGCCCCAGCAATCAGACAACAGAAAGAAATAAAAAGCATACAAATCGGCAAGGAAGAAGTCAAACTTTCACTCTTTGCAGATGACCTGATACTCTACGTGGAAAATGCAGAACACTCCACCAAAAGACTGCTAGAACTGATACATGAATTCAGCAAAGTCACAGGATATAAAATCAATGTGCAGAAATCGGTTGCATTTCTATACACCAATAATTAAGCAGTAGAAAGAGAAATTAAGGAATCTATTCCATTTACAGTTGCTCCCAAAATGATAAGATACATAAGAATAAACCTAACCGAAGAGTTGAAAATCTGTACATTGAAAACTATAGAAAGCTTATGAAGGAAATTGAAGAAGACACAAATGGAAAAACATTCCAGGCTCATGGATTGGAAGAAGAAATATTGTTAAAATGTCTATATTACTCAAAGCAATCTACACATTCAGTGCAATCCCTATTAAATACTGCCAGCATTCTTCAAAGAGCTAGAACAAACAATTCTAAAATTTCTGTGGAACCACAAAAGACCCTAAATAGCCAAAGTAATGTTGAAAAAGCAAAGCAAAGCTGGAGGTATTACAATTCTGGAGTTCAAGCTGTATTACAAAGCTTTAATCATCAAGACAGTATGGTACTGACACAAAATAAATGCGGTTTTTAAGTATCTCAAAAATGTTCACAGAGTAAGTGAGAAAGTGATAATATAGGACTTAATACATATTATTACTGACAAAACATTTTCAGACATGTTAAGTCCAATTTTTATAATGCTTCCAAATGAAGTAAGATTATATTACTACAGCTAATTGTCAAGAAATTGTCATGAGAAGAATTTCAGAAGACCTTTAGTTTCAGGATCAATTAGCAATAACTTTTTTTTTAATATGATGTGAAATAATTTACTAAAATATACAAAATAATGGTGCTCGAACCCAACATTAGAGATTATCTGGGCTAAAGGGCAAGGGTACCATTTAAAATAAAAATATTCCTAGACAGGTGCTACTACTTTGGAGTTTACAAGGAGTTTTCATGAACACTATCTCACTTTTCAGCCACAATAATCCTCTGCTTAAACATTTTTTGTTGTGCTTATTTTCTTTTTTTTTTTTTTTTTTAAATTTTTTTTTCAACGTTTTTTATTTTTATTTTTGAGACAGAGAGAGACAGAGCATGAACGGGGGAGGGGCAGAGAGAGAAGGAGACACAGAATCGGAAACAGGCTCCAGGCTCTGAGCCATCAGCCCAGAGCCCGACGCGGGGCTCGAACTCACGGACCGTGAGATCGTGACCTGGCTGAAGTCGGACGCTTAACCGACTGCGCCACCCAGGCGTCCCTGTTGTGCTTATTTTCTACCTGAGAAGGTTTAGAATCAAAAAGGTTAAGAAAAATTTCCCTGGCTCCCAGCTAATTAGATTAATGATCTGAGCCCAGCTATTTTGATGCAAATACCATGGTAGAATCAATTGCTCTGTAGACCAGTACTACAAAATGTGTGCACTGCCCATCCACTATGTTAAATGTACCACTAGATACCTTCATGTGCCTTGTGTCTGAAGTCAACAAACCACTCACATTAAAACAGTGTGTGTGGCAGGGAGGAGGATTGTAGGCCCAGTTGAGAATCTGATGAAAGCCAATGATTCTCCCTCCCAAGAAAACTTCACAAACACACTTACACACACATTTTCAAGTTTAATTTTAGTTGATTTCATGACATTTGAGTCACTGGGTTAATAGCATTGCTTTAGAAAACTCTTCACGTATGAACATTGTAGAGTAAGGTGAGAGGGAGACGAATGCCTGAGGAGTTTTAGCCACATAGTCTGCACGTGAGGAACCTGAAGCTCAGGAAAGAGAGAAGGGGGTATAAGTAATGTAGGAAGTTAGCAAAGCTTCATTCTCATGTCCACCCATGTTCAAGCATGTCCCTGAATATTCAGTCATTCAGTTTGGGAATGAATTTGTCATGTTCTTCTACCTTCTGTAAGTTAACATCTTCTGATTTCTCCAATCTGTAGAACCTTCTAGATTCTGATCATCCTTTCAGGTGTACACACTTCCCTGGCCCCCCACTACTCATCACAGGGGCCATCAATATCAGACAGTGTTCCAGGACAAAAGCAATGGCATGCTCATGTTAGAATAACTCAAGAATTGTTTTATTTAAGACCTAATTACAAAGATTCTGGATAGGCTACAGAGAATACACAAAGAATAATAAACTACCCTATGGTTAATAACAGTGGAGCTATTACTAACTTTAGGTATTGAGGGAAGATAGGGTCATTATTAGAACTTGGGAGCAAAGAGTTGTGTGAAGAGGTCTATCTTAAAAATGTTGTTATTTTGGTTCATGGGTACCACCTGCCTGAGATAACCATTCAGTATGGGACCCAGAGGAATAAATAGTCTAACTTTCTTCTCCTAGCTCTGATTTTGAGCACGGGCTCTGCATTGTCCAGCTGAACTCAACCTGAAACATTAAGGAAACCTCTGTTGTCGTCCAACCAGTTCTTTCTCCCAAAAGAAAGCAACTTAACCCAGGATCCTAAGGCGCAAACAGAATATATACAGCAAAGAAAGCAAATCAGCATGTGTACGCACACACCCCAACTCCTTGCCTCAGTCAAATCCCATTTATTATCTATTCAAGGTAAGAATCAGGCTACTCTTCTTTATGAAGTCTTTTCTGATTCCTTGTCCCATGCTTAATCTAAATCAGGCCTTAATCCTTGGAAAGGCATACCATTGTGACCCAAGCCACTACTCTGGCACTTGATCTGCCCTCCACCTGATTTAAAGAACTGTTTGTCTTCATTTTATCTTCTTTATCAGTTGAGAAGTGTCTTAAATGAAAGGGCTATGTTTTGTACAATTTTGACTCCTTCCCAGCACTTCAGTACATGCCTGCGTGATAGACTGAAGGCTGAGAATTAGTTTTGCTTATCTAAGAGAGGGGTATAATTATCAGTAATTTTTCTCTTAAAGCATACGTCTCATCTTTTTTTGCTTTAAGCCTGCCAGACTAAAAAGCATTTTATCTGGGTTGCTTGGATACTAATGTTTTCTTCTTTGCTTTATGAAAAGACTTCGTAATGCTTTTCAAACAATTTGTTCAACCTTTTAATTTTCTCAGGCATGGAAGGCATAGTCAGATGCTTTCTAATTTTGATTTTCTTACTATACCCAAATAAGATTAACGTAATACTTTTTCATATATTAATTCATTTTTCCCTCATTTAAACACATGCTTCGAGATGAGATATGCATAAACAATTATAATCAAAGGCAGAAACCATTAAAGTGATTATAAAAGCAATGGCACGCTGAGATCAGAAAGTGGGAGATTACTTCTTGTGGGGGCATGAGGAAGGGCTTTCTGCGTGGTTATGCTGAGGAGTGTGTTGACAAAGGCTTTTTGAGGGGGCTGTGATTGACCTGAGTATCAGGAAAGACCAGTTAGGTGAGCCACACCTTTCTGCCTTTGCTGGTATCAACTTTTTATTCTGGTTCTCCTCTAATCATATTTGTTTGCTTGCTGTACCTCAGATCCATAGAATTTAGAAGGAAGGGACTGGGTTCAACTGGTTAGTGATAAAAGTGATACTCGGGAACAGAACTGGTCCAAGAATAAACAGCCAATGCTGGCCTAGTTTTTTTTAGAAGCCAGATGTTTTGCCTCCCAGACCGGAGCTCATGTTGCCCCCACACTCTTTTTTTCTTTTTTCTAGAGATACCTAGTTAATTTCAGAGGGCTAAAGAGAAGAGTGCTAAAGGTGTTGGTGTTGTAGAAGAATAGAGGGAATCTAAATATTTTGGAGCTGACATGAATAAATCTGTAGTCCCGCCTGGTTTCTTAATATAAAGTGTGATCTGTGCAGATTCTAAAACTAGAGATTCCAATAGAGCTATAAAAATAATAACAAAGGATTCTTTCCCCCTTCTGACAATCTATTCTCGTAGATTGAGTATCCAAAATCTAGAGAAGGTATAAATGAAGAATAAGATTTAGAGTTGACTGGACAAGCCAAATATTTTTTAAAGGAAGTGAAAAAGAGCACATTGTAGAAGTGGTGAGACAGAGAGCACAGAATATGTGCCTCGGCGTTGCTCTTAGATGAAAAATGGATGTTCCATACATGACAGAGCTTTGGCAAGTATTGAAACATTGTCTTACTTCCTAAACTAATTATAAATAATAAGCAATGGAATTATTCATTCCATAAAGTCTGCGCTGTAACTTACTAGAATGACAGGTTAATGGTTATAACAGTGGAAAAGGAGGCTATATATAATATAGGAATACATATATTTTTATAAAATTTTCCATCATTTATAACAGTGGAAAGGTTATAATGGTTATAACAGTGGAAAAGGAAGGTTAAGGAAAAGGAAAAGGTTATAAGTGGAAAAGGCTATATATAATATAGGAATACATATATTTTTATAACATTTTCCATCATTTATAACAGAAAGCAGAGCTTTCTCTTTTTCATCGTATCGTTGGAATAGCTTTTTACTAAAAACTGAAGTGGCATTTAACAACATCCTAGTGATCTGTAATACAGATTTGTAAGGTGAGATGTGACGTTCGATTCAGGAAGCTCTTGTCTTCGTTTAAAAAAATGTTATAGTCCATATGTTACTCTGATTTCTTAGTTTTTACCTAATGTCCTTTTTCTGTTCCAGGATCCCATCCAGAATATCACATTACACTTAGTCGTCATATCTCCTCTGGATCCTCTTCTTGCCTTTTATTATTGCTTAGCATAAAATCTTTCTCTGTTGCTTAAATTATTTTCAAATGTTCTTAACTGGAATAAGGAAGATAAACATAGATAAAAAGTGTGAAGATCAGGCTGACAACGAAATTACTTCTATTTTATATTTGTATTACATCTGCCTCACTAATTCTATGCCTTGGCTTTCACTTCCTGGTATTTTTAATATGAATTGAATTTACAAATTGATTTCAGTTTAGGGATGCGTTAGCATCTTGAAACATAAGAAATCCCATGTGAGGAGGCTATCTGTGTGAGCCAGGAAGTCTTAAATGAGAGCCTCTCTCTGTGTGTGTCATAGAAATGCAACTTAACAATGTAGAAGCCTTTTATTGGATTTGCCAATTACATCTTAGCCTCAGGCCTCATTTAAAAGCATCACAGGAAAACATGCAGCTCTTGCCAGCATAGCTAACAAGGCGTAATTAATACAAGGCCCATTAACAGCATTTTAAAGACCATCATAATTGTGACACAACATTCAAGGCGAAGCTATGCTAAAGGAACTATAGAATTAAGTGGGGTAATACTTTGTTTTTTTAATGTTTATTTATTTTGAGAGAGAGAGGAGAGAGAGGGTGAGTGGGGGGAGGGCAGAGAATGAGAGAGAGAGAGGGAGAGAGAGAGAGAGAGAATCCCAAACCTTGGATGCGGGACTTGATCTCACAAACCCCAAAGTGGGGTAATACTTTAATAGAGTTAATTACTTGGGGACATGTAGGACCTGTCTAGGACTCCTTGGAATGTATGTGTGTGTGCGTGTATGTGTATATATATATTCAATGTGTTACTGTATATGAATGATTTTCCAAGGCTCTGGTGAACACAAAGTTGAAGTAGATATGTCTTTAAAGGAACTTAAATGTAATGGGGGCATTACACATGTGTGTGAAAATAGTGGACAAGGCAATGTGAAAGGCAGTGCTGAGTTTGGAAGTGGCTACTCCCAAAAATGTGCTAAATTAGGTGCTCTAAATGAGAAGGCCACTCTTAACTCTACCCGGACCAAAGCAGGATGGAACAACCAAAAGGCAGCCTGCATGTAAGGGACATTTTAAAGTCAGAGCAAACTGCCTGTGAGGAATGGATCTTACCTGTTGCATAGTTATTAGACCCCTAAGGGCTCTATAAAATATCCTTGATACCTAAAGAGTCTGTTGGCTTCACAATGCAAATGGTGAGGAAAATGACCAAAAACCGGTGGCTGTGAAAGAGAGCAACGACATGTTTCTTGGTTTCCTGGTTTGAAATACTCCTCATGTTTAGTAATAGATGACCTTGTAATAGGATCAAACAGCTAGTGAGTGGCCTAATCAATGGTCCAATTAGCACTAGCTCTCATTCCTCAGTATTGGATGCCTACTTAAATTTCCCTGCTATTGCAATTGACAAAGAAAGGAGAAACTGTGAAGAGTAAGCTATAGGGGCAGTCTCTTTGCAATGACAGTGACATACAAGATTTTAATATGTTTGAACTCTGTGTTAATATTTGGGTACATCTCCGAAAACAAATGTCATAAACTCCAAGCCACACTGGACGATGTAAAAACACCATATACTACAGCCCAGTGGAGCCTGTAAATGTAATAGAATTGCATCAGAGAAGTATTCGCTCACTGGAAAAAGCACTTATGCTAACCTCATTTATTTACTTCCTTGTAGCTCATTGAGTCTTTCTGTATAAGAAGATAAAATGGAGCAGGGATGAAAGTTGGAGCATATTTGTGTATAGTCTGCATTGATTTTCCTTGTATGGATGTGGTTACAATTGTTGCAGCTTTATATAAAAGTAGATAGATAGATAGATAGATAGATAGATAGATAGATAGATATGTTGCAGCTTTATTTAAAAGTATATATATATATATATATATATATATATATATATAGTCAAATGGAATGCATCATTCCACTGTGGGTTTAGATTTTCATGAGGAAAAGAAAACAACCAGTGGATATCTACTTTATTCTAAAGTTCTCACAAAATATAAATTCTGCAGAATAAATGCAGGACAAAGTGCTCAAATATAAATATAAGAGGACCTGTAGTTCATTCAGAAGAACCTTGAGCTTAGTATGAAATTGAATGTGTCGAGATAGGGTTTACCAGTAGACACCTCCAACGGTGCGTTGTATTCTTGCTGCAGTTCATTAAATATTCCTATGAGACACTCTAACACTATTTTATGAAGCTCGTATTGCCATTTAAGTGTTAACCGTGACTACCAGCAATAGAGGCAAGCAGTGGTGACAGTCATCATTGATACAAGACAGCGGAAGGAGAATAAGAAAGCAGGAAAGATGGAACGAAGAGGACTATGAGTATCAGTGGGATAAAACAATACCTTACAGTTAGGAGAGTTAACTTGCTCAATACCATGATTCAGATACTCATCTACAGCACCAGTGGTCATTTCCCACTGGCTGGGAAGCAAGTGCTGCTCATTCCAGTGCTTAAAACTAAACTCTTGCAAGTCATAAATGCACATTAAAATTACACAGACAGAAATAATATGCTACTTTGTAAATGTTTGCAACAAATCTTTCTGATTTAGAGTAGCACTCCGGTAAGAGCTCCTACAAATGATAAGAACAACACCATGACCCAACAGATTAAGTGGGGAAATGGCATAAATAGACACCTATAATGTTTGTAATTTTCAAACTTAATTTTTTATTCTGTTGGGAAATTCTTAATTAGATAATAAAGATTTGACAGGTATATTGCTAGGCACTGTAGGAGTGGAGGTGACCAGGATGGGTTTCTTATTCTCAAAGAACCCCCAGTCACTTTGTTAGGGACAGGAGTGCTAAACATACAAGTTATGATAAAAGCACATTAACAGACCATTGAGAAAAAGCTGGAAAGGGTATCAGCAGGATGTTCCTAAAAAGAATCGTCAAGTAATGAAGTGGTCAGTAATAGGAAAGTGTGTGGATTAGAATGACACTTCAGGTAAAAGAAGCAACATAGTGAAACATGTTTGTTTTAGTAAATGTGGAAGTCTTTGGACTAAAACTCTAAATAGTTAATTGCATTAGAGTTTTTGATTCCCTCCCAGGCTCCCTCTGTGCCTCTGGATAACTGTAGATAAGAAAAACCTCACCATGAAGAGAAAACATACCACCCACCTGAATCTTAATTTCCATGTGTAACAAAACCATGTAATACAGATATTTGAAAGGTTGAATTTTCGAAAAGTGACATTTGACAGTTCAGAAATCAGAATAGGAGCCATCTGGGCCATAAATTGTGCCATAAACTTCAAAAACAGTAGAACTACTTCCCTCTGACAGTGAATAATAAAATCACACATGGGTAGTGACCTTTCATGAAACAAAATTTGGATCCTGGATAAGTTTTGAAAATAAATTTCTTGTTTACCTATTATACAATTAAAGAATTGTTTAATATAACTTATGTTTTTTCAATTGTTGTTGGAGGCTGTGTTACAAATTTTAGAGTATTGGAGTATGAATGTATGGATACTCTTTCCTAAGAAGTAATTTCCTAATTGATAAAGGAGTATGGAGAGGATATATAGATGACTTCACAAATAATAATATACCTATATATGCACAGGTTATATATTAATAAATTAAACATCATTTCTCTCTCTGGATACTTTGCTGGCTCACATATCTTCATGGTTCCTTGAAGCTGTGATTAATTACTTCTACCTCCTTCTTAGCTTTCAAATATAATTATCTTGAATAGCACTTATTTCTGGTTGTTGTATAGTGTGTTGGTGGATAATGGAAATGCAAGTAGGCTGAAATTTTTGTATGAGGTTTTAGGAGACAAAAGGAGCTTTTAAAATGTGATCTTGTTATATTTTGAGGTCAGAACTTTTGCTTCCCCCACCCAGACGTGTACTTCTTCAATTTAGTAATGAAAGCAATAAAAAAATGCTCTTCGGTTGTTGTTTTCCCTGCACTTATCCAACTTTTCAGCAAAGAAAATCACTTATGCTAATGTAGAATTATATGCTGCAAATCTTGTGATCTGTATCTTCTCCTCCCATATTATGGGAGTTTTTTTTCACAATCCATTTCATTAACAACTGATGTTAAATAGCGTTCTCACGCTTTACGTAATGGTGTCCTGGCTACCTAATAAATCTCCCACCAATTTTTTTCTTAGTGTCTGTCATAAAGTGATGAAAATATATCATTATTTTCATTTTTTAAACTATATCTTGCTAATCAATATAAGGACCTCATATTCCAATTACATTAAGATCTCCTTGGCTTCACATCTCTTCTCTAAAGATTGATACAATTCTAGGTGAATTGAACCTCAGCATGTTCAACTGTATTTACATTTTTGATGAAAATCTCATATATTCCTAGGTATAGAAAATTAAATAGCTCTGCACAGGGTTAGAGCCCAGGATTCAGGGCCCTGCTCAGTCCCTCCCATTCCGAGTTTCATGTTCATCTGAAAACACTTCCCGCTTGTCAAGCTGTTTCCTTGAACATATGCCTTTAAATTTTTTTCTTTTTTTTAATTTTTCTTAATGTTTATTCATTTTTGGAGAGAGAGACAGAGCACGAGCAGGGGAGGGGCAGAGAGAGGAAGAATCAGAATTCGAAGCAGTCTCCAGGCTTCGAGCTCTCAGCACAAAGCCAGACGCTGGGCTTGAACTCATGAACCATGAGATCATGACCTGAGCTGAAGTTGGACACTCAACCAACTGAGCCACCCAGGCGCCCCAATGCCTTTAAATTTCTAAATATTATGGTTACAATGATATTTGATGTGATTTTTCAGTTTTAGGTAGTATCTACTGATTTCCCAGAAAAATGGGGATCTAGTTCATTTACACTATCCTCCCAAAAATATGTTTTTAATTTATTTTGTTTCCTTGATGAGTTTTATATCATATAATTTTAGATCACAATTCTGAGTTTACCTTATTAAAACTCTGTAAGTATTATCCACAACTGAATCAATAGTGTATGATGATTTCATTTCTTTGCTCTTCTAGGAGTTACTAATTGTCTCTTTTTTTTTTTTTTACTTGCTCAATTCTTTATTCTAACATCAGTTGATCACCAAATTCTCTATAAGAGAGCAATCACCTCTTCATGTGTGCTAACAAACTTGGAAATTAATAAAATTCATCTTTTTTTTCCTTAAGGATATTCCTCTTGAAACACTGTCTCCTTTATTTGGTTTAGTATAGATGATCTTTCAGTCTGCAGCGCGAATGATATCATTGATTTTCCTTCATCTCTGTCATGGGTCAGAGCCCATGTATCCCGGAGCCAGTGTCTTCCGCTTCATTCAGTTTCTTTTTTTGTTTCGTTGGAGTGATCATGATTCTTGACAAAGGATTCAGGGAAAATCACTTTTTTGAGAAATTGCATGTCTAATTAAATACTCATTATACGCCTATGAATAAATGACAGTATTGGTATTTATATAATTCTAGTCTGGGAATCCTTTTCCTTTAGCATCATGAAAACATTGTTTCATTGGCTTCTAATTTCTAATGTTGCAGCTAGAGAAATCCAATGCCATTCTGGTTTATTATTTCTATGGGAATTGATTCTTTTCCTTCTGGAAGATCTTAATGTATTGACCCCAATATTCTAAAATTTCACTATGATATAATAAAGAGTGGATTTATATATTCTTAAAAAAAAAAAACTCTTTTATGGGCATCTGGGTCACTCACTTGGTTGAGTGCCTGGCTCTTGATTTTGGCTCAGGTCACGACCTCAAGTTCATGGGATCGAGCCCCATGTCAGGCTCTGTGCTAACAGCATGGAGCCTGCTTGGCATTCTCTCTCTTCCTTTGTCTCTGCACACTGCCCCCCCCCCCAATAAATAAATAAACCTTTAAAAAAACCTATCCTAAAATATTAGTGTATTTAAAGAAAAAATTTGAAGATAGTACAGAGTTCCCATATACCCCATACCCAGTTCTTCTGTTATTAACACTGTATATTAATATGGTACATTTGTTACAACCCATGAATCAATATTCGTACCATTGTTATTAACTAAATTACATGCTTTCTTTGTATTTCTGTTGTTTTTACCTAATGCCATTTTCAGTTCCAGAATCCCATCCACGATACCACATTATCTTTAGTAGTCATGTCTGCATGGGCTCCTCATGGCATCATAGTTTCTGGGACTTTTTTTTTTTTTCATGAACTTGAGTTTTGAAGAGTCCTGGTAAGGTATTTTGCAAAATGTTCTTCATTTGGAATTTTTTTTGATGTTTTTCTCATGATTAGACCAAGATTATGGTTTTGAGACAAAGACCACAGGGATGAAGTATCATTTTCATGAAATCATATCAAATTTTACATCATCCAGTGTTGAGGTGGTTAAGGTGGTGTTTTTCAGGTTACTTCGCTGTAAAGTTATTCTCTTTTCACTTTTTCTATACTGTACTCTTTGGAAGAAAGTCACTGTGCACATCTTTCAATTAATGAGTAAAAAGTTATGCTAACCCCTCCTTGAGGGCAGAATATTGACATTAATTATTTGAATTCATCTGCATGAGAGAGTTGTCTCTTCTCTCCCATTTATATTGATTTAATCATTTATTTAGATCACTATGGACTAGCATACACTTATTTTGTACTTTGATGTGTCATTCAGTAGTACAGAATTTATTTTATCATGCCCACTCCCCCCCTTGTTTTTTTTTTTTTTTGTTTTTTTTTGTTTTTTTTTTTTTTTTACTGTTTTGCCCTTGGAAGCTCTTTCAGTTGACTCCTGTGTCACTTTCACATGCCTTATCATACTGGGTACTATTTTTTGGCCTTTTCCTACTTTGTGGGATTGGAATATATTTCAGGCTCATATCATATATTTCCTTCCGTGGGCAAAGAATCAACTGATTCTTCAAGGATCTCTGGTTCCTTTTATTGAGAATGATATTAGAAACCAAGATCTAGGGACTGGGTGTGCTTAAGGCTAGTGGGGATCATTGTTTCTAGTCTCTCTAAGCTGACATTACAGGCACATATATGTGTATGTATTATCCATGCATATGACATATCTATTAGTATATCTGTTTGTAACCATATTGATCTATGTTAAGATAAACATGAGTTCATATTGATGTCTTGATCCATTCTAGCCTTCTCCACTTATCTGCAAACTACTATTTAAACAGTGGGAAGTCTGGCTCTCACAATCTGCCATTCATTTGATTACTTGCTAAATTTCAGTAAACACATGTAGAAATATTAGAATTGTTAATCCATAATCTCATGGATTATACTTTATCAGCTGGAGTACAGGTTATTTTCACTCTGGTCTTACTTATTCAACTCATTTCCAAAGTTACTTAGATTGGCACCTTTCTGCCACCACCCCCCCGTTCTCTTAAGTGAGGTTGTTTCATAGATTTGTAATACAGTTAGATTGTTTTCTTGTATTTTGTGCATTATTCATTCCATTCTGGAATTCTCCAACATCCTGAATACCTTTAAAAATTTGCATGTGGTAAGATTCATTTCTTGTGCTGCAAACTTCTGTGGGTTTTGATAAATGTGCAGTGTCGTGTATCCAGCATTACACTATCATACAAAATAGTTAAGCCACTCCCCAAAATCTCTTGTTTTGCCCATTCAACTCTCTTTCTCTGAACTCTTAAAAGTTTATTCATTTTTTCGGGGCGCCTGGGTGGCGCAGTCGGTTAAGCGTCCGACTTCAGCCAGGTCATGATCTCGCGGTCCGTGAGTTCGAGCCCCGCGTCAGGCTCTGGGCTGATGGCTCAGAGCCTGGAGCCTGTTTCCGATTCTGTGTCTCCCTCTCTCTCTGCCCCTCCCCCATTCATGCTCTGTCTCTCTCTGTCCCAAAAATAAATAAACGTTGAAAAAAAAAATTAAAAAAATAAAAAAGTTTATTCATTTTTAATTTTTTTAATGAGAGAGAGAGACAGAGTGCGAGCAGGGAAGGGGCAGAGAGAGAGGGAGACACAGAATCCACAGCAGGCTCCAGGCTCCGAGCTGTCAGCACAGAGCCCTATCCGGGACTCGAACGTACAAACCGTGAGATCATGACCTGAGCCGAAGTTGGACATTTAACTGACTGAGCCATCCAGGTGCCCCTCTTCCTCTGAACTCTTGTAAACGTGTTCTTTTTACCATCTAAATAGTTTTGCCTCTTCCAAAAGATCTCATAATTGAACTTCTACAGTTTGTAGCCTTTTCAGGCTGACTTCTTTCACTTAGCAATATTTATAGAAGATTCATCCATGTTTTCCGTGTCTTGATAATTCATTTGTTTCCACTGATGAACAATATTTAATTTTATAGATGTCCATACTTTGTTTATCCACTCACCTATTGAAGGACATCTCGGACACTCTCAATTTCTGGTCATTATGAATAAAGCTGCTCTATAAACATTCGTGTGCAGAATTTTGTGTGGAGGTAAGTATTTAAATCATTTGGGTAAATACCTAGCATCATGATAAAACTATCTTTAGGTCTGTAAGAATCTACACACAGTCTTCCGATAACTGTACCATTTGTCTTCCCACCAGCAATGAATTAGAGTTCCAGTTGCTCCCATATCCTCGCCAGCAATTAACATTGTCAAATTTTTGGATTTTAGTTATTCTATTATGTATGAAATGATGTAAAACATTGTTTTAATGTGAACTTGCCTGATGACAAATGATGTTGCTTATATTTTCATACAATTTACTTGTCCACTGTATATCACTTTCCTGGGAGATACAAGCGAGCCGAAGGGAGGCAGAGGGAGCACAAAGATGGTGTCCACTAGCCTCTGTCCCCAGAGATTATTTTGGGAAACCCCTAGATGTATGTTAAACTAGATGCTTGTCCCTCAGAGGCCAGTGCTTTAAGAAAATCAAATGAGCCTCTTTCACAGTAAGTCTGGGTGCTTTTCGATTAGCTGCCTCTGCACTGGCCTCTGGGTCAGATGAGTCCCTGTGCAAGAACCTTTCATTGTTTCTTACTTTGCTATCGCCTGTGGTCTCATGAATGCAAGCCCCACTGGCTTTCACAGCTACATATTTTGGAGGCTCATCTCTCAGGTGCAGGTCTTAAAAGTTGGGGTGCCTTATATGAAGTTCAAATCCTTTGCTCCTCATGGAAAAGCTTGGGGTTTTGAGTTCCATCCAATTGTGGGTTACTGTGCCGGGGGTGGAGTGGGTGGTGAGACTGTCTCAGCCTCTCTCAGCCACTCCGGTGTGGGTTTTATCTCATTTTCCCGATGGGTAGGTACCACTAACTTAGTGCTAGTTTTTGTTTTTCAGAGGAAATTTTTCCATATGTAGCTATACATTCAGTGTGTTCATGAGGGGGGATGACTTTAGGATCTTCTTACATCACCATTTGAACTAGAACCTGATTTTGAAATTCTTTATAGGACATTCTTATTGGAGAAATGCACTAGACCCTCCATAGCCTTCAATTTCTTTTCATTAATTATATACATTAAAATAGATAGCTTATTTTCCCAATTTATTTAACTTACCCTTCCATTAATTCACTTTTGCTGTAATTCTGTTTTTTTTCTTCTTGCCACTCAATCTGATACTAGATACCTGGCAATAGTTTTTTTTTTTATATTTTATTTTTTCTCTCTTTTTTTTTTTTTCAGTTTTAGTAGGTATGTAGGGGAAAGTACTTGATAAACTAACGCAGAAAGACTGCATGTCTTAAAGCCGCTCCGGCAGCCACCTCTCGCATATTGGACAGTGGTTTTAGTAGCTTTACTTAATCAATGGCAACCTCCTGTAGATTTTCAGTTCCAGTAAGCCATTCCTACCTTTCTGTCCAGTCTCCTTCATGTTTGCTCCAATCTTACGTCTTCCCATCCTGGTAACATTATTTCAGCAGCTTTAAATCCAGCATTGCTAAGCAACTTTATGTGAACAAACATGGTATTTTCTACTTCTGTATCACAGAGATGCCCCCACATTCTCAAGCCGCTTATGAGTAATAGCCTAAAAGTTACTTAAGAGAGACAGGGCTCCTGTCGAATATAATAAGGTCGCTACAGAGGATCAATTTTCCATGGGCCACGCTTTATGAAATGCAACTCTGATTCTTATAAATATTCCATTTATCCAAACCATATTTACTGCTCTTTAGATATAATAAGATAGTGAAGTCTTATTTTTAAAGGAAACAAAAATTTAATAATGAAGGCAGAGTTTGTTCATTTAGCAAGATTATAATGGAGGGTGTGAAGTAAATAAACATAAGTAGTGGATAGACACTTCTATTATTTTCAATTTAGCCTTCAAGTGACTAGTTCAGTACATGTCTGTTCGGTCTTTTCACTTTCAAATCCGCCTAGTAGGATAGAAATATTAATTTTCTTTGCAGATATTAAAATATTCTGAAATAACTTCCCTGATCCAGCAGTTCTGAGTAAGTTTATTGTAATACACAAGCAAAGAGAGCCTGGAACAATGGCAATTAAATGAGAATTAGGACACCTATATTTATTATTCAATTTCAGTATCATTTTGCAAGATGAATTAGAGCAAAGCATTTCATTTCCTCACAATTCCAGTTTTCAATCTGTAAAATGGGAGGGCTGTTAGTGTTTTCTAGATGATGTTTCTCATAAATCAGCTTTATGAACAGAGAATGAAGAGTGCAGCATAAATTCAATGTATTTAGAGAAATTATTCTAATGCCAGCCTACTCCCAAATTATGGTAAGCTTTTTTTGGAAACTGATTTCAGCCCTGCACATTAATATATTTGCATTGGGTAGGAAGTCACATAATTCAGCTATTTGTTGGGTATTGTAAATACAGAACAAAGTAAATTTTGTTCTGTAGCATAGTCTGTTGGTGTAGTTTAAAACACCTCTTTAATTTTTTTCATGTTTATTTGTTTTATTTTGAAAGAGAGAGAAGAAGGAGCAGAGAGAGAGGGAGAGGGAGAGAGAGACGGAACCCCAAGCAGGTTCTGTGCTCTTAGCACAGAGCCCAACGTGGGGCTCTATCTCATGAACCTGTGAGATAATAATCTGAGCTGAAATCAAGAGTAGGACACTCAACCGACTGAGCCACCCAGGCACACCTAACACATCTTATTAAAAGGGACTCTGGGGGAACCTGGGTGGCTCAGTCAGTTGGGCCTTTTGATTTCAGTTCAGGTCATGATCTTGTGGTTTGTAAGTTCAAGCCTCACATTGGGCTCAGTGCTGACAGTGCAGAGCCTGCTTGGGATTCTCTTTCTCTCTCCCTCTCTCTGCCCCTCCCCTGCTCTCTCTCTTTTAAAATAAATAAATAAACTTAAAAAAATAAAATGGACTCATATCTTTGAGGACCTGCAGCCACTATTTAGGAATCTTCATCAAAAGTGACAATATTACAAACACAAAAACCACAAACAAACAAGGGAAATAAATAAAACCAGATTAGTTTAGAAAGGTGCTTTATATCAATTCCTTGTCCAGAAAGCTAGAATAGTTTTACCAGTTGACAGTCTTATGTATGGCAAAATTCTGAATCTTAGCTTGCAAATATGTTAATAATGTGGCAGAACATTATTATTATTAAAGATGTTCAATAGGTAATTCTATCCTGCAACAGGAAAAATACAGTGAAATGAAACTCGAATATGCCACCGATTCCCAGTGTCCCTGTGCAAGGAAAATTTCCTACTCCCTATCCTTGATGAACCTTCATGTAGTGTGGTCCTCTGTGAACCTCTTCTCTGAATCGGTCATAGTAATCTGAGGGTATTGTCCAACAGTTGAACTATCCAAGTTCTCCTCCCTGTTGATATGGTTACTTTGATAGCTATAGTACTGCTCAGCAGTCGCTGTCCTCTGCTGGTTCTCTTTAGGCGTTCTTCTCATGGAACAAATGTACCACTTGGTGCAAAATGGCGACAGTGGGGAAAGCCATGCATGTGTGGGGTCAGGGGGTGCATGGGAACTCCGTACCTTCTTCTCAGTTTTGCTATGAACCTAAGGGTTCTTTAAAATAGAGTGTATTGGGGCGCCTGGGTGGCTCAGTTGGTTGAGCCTCCGACTTAAGCTCAGGTCACGATCTCGCGGTCCGTGAGTTCGAGCCCCGCGTCGGCTCTGGGCTGATGGCTCAGAGCCTGGAGCCTGCTTCCCATTCTGTGTCTCCCTCTTTCTCTGCCCTGCCCCTGTTCATGCTCTGTCTCTCTCTGTCTCAAAAATAAATGAACGTTAAAAAAAATAAAATAGAGTGTATTAATTTTAAAAAAGATGTAACTCTGCAGGTAGCACAATTAATATAATTTTTAACATTTGACTATAAAATAATTTCACTATTTTATTTCTCTGCACACTATATACATAGATTGTCCAGTAAACACACACACACACACACACACACACACACACATTATGTATCTCTTTACTTCATGTATATGTTATGGACTAAATTATGTTTGCCCCAAATTCATATGTTGAAGCTCTAACCCCCAATGTTACTCTGGAAATCGGGCTTTTAGGCAGGTAATTAAGGTCAAATGAGGTCATAGAGTGGAACCCCTAATCCAAAAGGACTGTTCTCCTTATAGAAGGAAGAGATACCAGGAGAGTGCATATAAAGAGAAAAGGCTATGTGAGGACTTACCAAGAAGGTCTCCGTCTGAAAGCCAGGAAGAGAGGTCTCACCAGAGAGCAATCCTGCCAGCACCTTGATCTTGGAGTTCCAGTTTCTAGAATTGTGATAAAATAAATTTCTGTTGTTGAAGCCACACAGCCCTAGACTACTTGTATATGTATGTATATAGTATACCTGGTCAAGTACATGATCTAAGCAACTTGAACCACCAGATTCTTATTACAGTGCTGCTTTGGTGATGCTTACAGGAGCAGCATAGAGAGAGGGAGGAGAAGATTCTGTCTATTCTCATCTTCTGGTCTAATATCCCCTTCTGCCCAATTTATCTAATGTCTCATATTGGCTGAATTAAAAAGGAAGCCAGCTGGCAAAGCAGAGATATAGTTTACAAAGTCCCAGGACAGAGTCACAAAACAAAATATGAAGGAGACAATATGGAGATAGGAGAGAGTAGCTTAATAATCACATTATGTAACAATAAAGTTAATTGAAAAGTAATCTAAAATGGTAGCACAAGGGCTATAAATTAGATATGGGATGAATTTATAGATAGTAAAATTTGCACATCGAAATGAGTTATTAGGAGTACTCTGCTTAGTAAGAGGATATTAATATATAATCTTTCTCTGGAGATCTTTAAAAGCAAGAGATAGTTTAAGTCTGTTGGATGGTTTACTACTCTTCTGTCTTCAGATAGGGAAACATTATTTTTCAGATCTCTGACTCTAATATCCTTAACCTATACACCTGCTAACTGTAAGGAAGTCATCCTTATTGATGGAGTCCTCCCTTGATTCACTGAATATATATACTCCTGTTATAAGCAAGGGAATATGATACAAGTGTATATTGTATATAAACCTTACCTTCGAGATGTTTAGTTTATTGGATGAAACCATCTGTGTTTCTAAGTAGATAAAATATGAGGTACTATATTTTGTGTGTAACAGTTCAGTTCTTTATGTTACAGGTGCTAGAATACCTGAGAAAGTTGCTTATGAAAAATAAAAAGAAACTTGGCTGAAATCACTGAAGAGTCCCGGCTCTGGTGGTTTTAATTCAAATCTGTCAGTAGACATGCTATTGCCTCATCACTCAGCTCTGGTTTCTGCACTGTTTATTTCATTCTCAGAGATTCTGGAATGGCAAGGCAACCAGAAACTATAGTCCCATACTTCTCTCTTAATAGATTGAGCAAAATTCATACTGAGTCTCATTGACTGAGTGATGATTCTGATTCTGACTGAGTGATGTGGTCAGTCATGAACCAATCACTGTGAAAAAAAAAAAAAAGTTACCTTTGTTTAAACCAACTTCACATACCTCTGGAGTCAGGAAAAAAACAATCCAGTTGAAGTAAATGAAATGAAGAGGGGAAACAGTAAATTCATAGAAGAAAATTGGATTTTTTATTGCCAGAAAAAAAGGCTGATAGATATATGTCAACAAGAGGTTAGATACCTGGTATATGATGTAATTGTCATAAGGAAAGACGAATCTATGGACGTTCAAAGGTGGAAGAAGATAGTTTTGAGCAAAGGCATCATGTTGATAGTATTTGAGTTAGGTCAAGAGGAACTTTGAAATATAGTGACGTGGGAAAGTACCTTCTCAGAAAACTGAAGGAAGTGGGCAAAGATAAAAAGAAAATAAAGTGAGGGATGCTTAGGAAACATTACCGTCTGGTTAGGGAATTTGAAGGGAAAATTGTATAGACTAAGAAAAGTAGTTTGGCATCAGATTATGGAGCACTTTGGCAGTCTTAATAATTTAATGTTATTTCAGCGGGCAGTGTATAACCATTGGTGTCTTTTTTTAGCAGAGACATGATGTAATCATACTAATTACAGGAGAAAAACTTGATAACAACACTGCTTGGAATAAATAGAATTGGAGAAAAGCGGAGGAAAACCATTTAGAAAGCTGTTGCCATAGTCATAACACGACATAATGAGACTGGGACTGATCTAGTAAATTTAGAATGTCAAAAGAAAGGATGAATTCTTGAGTCATTGGAGATGATACTAGCAGCAGGATTGGATTTCAATGGCAGGGGAAAAGGGAGAATTAAAGATGATTTAGTGGTTGTGCATCGGAATAGTATCTCTTGAATGCTTGTAACAAAACAATGGAGCATATAATGAATAGTAGATTTAGCAGAAAGACAATGCATTTTATTTGTTTTGAAATTTATGTTTTAAGTTTTATCAAGGGCAGAATAAATAACAAGACTGTGTTAATACATATGATATATGTATTAGTTTCCTATTGCCATTGTAATGAATCACCACAAATTTAGTGGTTTAAAATAATATAAATGTGTTACCTTATACTTCTGGAGCTCAGAAATCCAGAATGGGTTTCACTAGAATAAAATCAAAGTGTTGGCAGGGCTAGGTTTCTTCTGAAAGCTCTAGGGAAGAATCTGTTTCCTTGCCTTTTTCAACATTTAGAGGCACTTGTATTCATTAGCTCATGGCCTCTTCCTCTCTTTTCAAAGATGGTGGTAAACATCTTCAAACTGTCATGCTGACTCTCTTGCCTACCTTGTTCATTTATAAGAACTCTTGATTACATTAGGTGCAACAGGATAATTTGTGATCAGCTTCCCATCTCAAGATCCTTAATTTAATTATCTAAGTCACTTCTGCCATATAAATAAACACGTTCATAAATTCCAGGGACTAAGAAGTGGACAAAAGAAGCCCTAGTCTAACCCTGGGGCTATACCAGAAACCAGCACCGCCCCCTTCCACCTGTGGAACCTTGGTGACGACAGGACAATATAATCTGGCCACCTGCAGTAACTACACCTCATAACAGCTGAATGGTTCACTTCACTGGCATATGCACCCATTGGAATTAGATCTGAGTCAGTTTTATATCCTGAAATCCCTGCTCACCTTTCTAGGCAGATGAGCCCATTTCCCCTACTATTGTCCCATATGCAGATAGATGACTATAACATACTTTTATACCTCACTTTGAAGCAGGTGGCAAAAAACAAAAATAAAAACAAAAAGCCAAGTGTATGTTGTTTGTTTATTTGTTTGTTTGGAGAAACCAGTTAAATTTATGATAGAATTTTTATACAGTGGTAGTGCCTGACTCAGAGCAGAGCAGGGAGTGGCCAAATCCCCACCATGCTACCTGGGTCTCTGCAAATGGGAGCAGAAACAAAAAAAAGGTTAAGGCTGAGGTCACTGCTATGTCCCAAATACAACAACCTGGAAAAACATGTTAATATAGGAAATAAAAACCCCTCTAAACTCTGTGAAATCTCACTCTTAAAAAAGTAAATAAAAATAAGATGCCCAAGCCACAGCTCTCAGGATGATGAACCGCGCTGTCCACTTTGAGATGTGGTTGCTGTAGGCAGATCCCCTGATCAGCCCTGGATCCAGTTATCACCTGAGGTCATGAGAGAAGATGACATCTAGCCTAGTCTTACGATCCTTGTTTGGTGCAGGTCCCAGTGATATCCCAGGAGGGTGGCATGGGGTCCCCTTGGAGGCTGAAGCACTCAATGAGGAGGAGAGGGTCAGAGTCTGCTTTTTGATTGGGGCAGAACCAGAAAACATTTGCGTTACCTGAAATGGGGAGTGGGCAGGCATTATTCTGCCAACAACAGTATGGCAAATACCCAAGAAGAAAAGCACATTGGCCCAAAATTTCAATATCTTGGTGAATATGATGTCCTTTTTCTGAGAGTTTAGAATAATGTCAAATCTGGGTGGGCAATGCCTAAAACAAGTGCTGTGTTGAACTGTTAGATACATTCTCCTTCAAATTACTAAAATTATTACAACACTTGGAAACCATATACTTGATTTTTTTATACTTCAGGACACTGTGGTAAACTGGAAAAAGATAGTAGTCATATTTGAAGAGTCTCATAAAAAAATGGTGTTTATTGTTCTAGCTGTTACATCAGGCTTGGGCATGTGATTTGTATTGGCCAGTGGCCATTAGCAAACATGACACAAGTTGAGGTTTGCAAAGGGCATGGACATTGAGACTTCCTCTTCCTTGCTTCTTTTTTCCATCAACATCTCAACAAGCTGGGCTATACTCTTGGAGGATGAGAGAGCACATGGAGAGAGGCCTCAGCCACCCATGTATACTAGCCATCCTTGCCATGGTAGTTAAGGGCTCAGGCATCTGAATGTGGTCCTCATAAACCATCCAGTCCCCACAAAGTGGTTCAGGCTATAAGAACAAAAAAAGCACATAAATATGAAAATATTAAATGCTATTGTTTTAAGCCACTTCATTTGGGCTGATTTGCTATGCTGCAAAAAATAACTGATATAGAAATGATTGTGGTGTGTTCATCTAGTTTTTGAAGGCAGCTGCCTGTGATAGAAAGCAACAACCCTCTAGATTGTCATTGCACTTTTTAAAAATATTTGTTTATTTATTTATTTATTTTGAGAGAGAGAGAGAAAGAGAGAGAGCAAGCGAGGGAGGGGCAGAGATAGAGGAAGAGAGAGAAAATCCCAAGCAGGCTCTGTGCTGTCAGTGCAGAGCCCGAGGTGGGGCTGGATCCCACAAACCATGAGATCATGACCTGAGCTGAAATCAGGAGTCAGATGCTTAACCAACAGAGCCATCCAGGCACCCATGTCATTGCACTTTTTATCAAATGACATGAATTGACAAATGATGTTGTTCCTTATTTTGATAATAAAATGATTTGGTATTCGATCATTTCTGAAAAGTCATATTGAGTATACCAATGTTACTAATTAAAAGTGACAATCCTCTTAAGCACTTTATCTAGTGTTCCAGCCTTTCAATCAAGGCTATCTTTGAGTCCCTCCTATGGCCATCTGTCAAATTCTGCCTACCACATTTCACTGCAGCCTTCTGGAAGAGCACACTTCCTCATGTCAAGTAGGAGAGCTTGACAGATTCACAGTCTAAAATCATGGTCCTATTTCCCCCATTTTTGTATGATTTAAAAATAATGTTAAGTTCATCCCAGAGTAATGCATTAGAGAAAAAACAAATAAGAAAGATGTCATCTTTCATCTCCTAAAACTCAAGTCAGAAGACAAGTCTTTCCCAAACAGGAAGGACATGGCAGCTCTTCTTGGGTCTTTCTCTCCATCTGATCAACACAAAGCATTAAGTGTGCTCCATATTGGTGCTACTTCTAATTGATGTTTATTGTTAAAAGGGAGATAATTTTACAGATATTTAACTATTACATTTTTTATTTACTATAAGTTTTATCCTTCAGCTCCTTCCCCATTTAATCAGAGACATTCCCAACTTAGAAGGAGGGAAGAGTCATCTTAGAACAATGGGCTTGCTTGGGAAGTGGCTTCTTACAGACACAGCAAATATAACTGGAACAAAGGTCTGAACATTTTACATATTTTTATTATCTATTTTTCCTTCCACCTTCTGTATCTCAACTCTAAATTTTAGGAGAGGAGTAATACAATATCTCTTCATTCCTAAAGCAATAGGTTCAGGGTCACTGATCCATTCATATGTAAGTGGGGAAAATGTGGATATTTTACCAAGAATCGTAATCTTACATGTATGGCATCCAAGTTAATTCTGAAGAGAATGTTTTGGATTCTCATTGAGAAAGCACATTGCTATAATATTAGTACCACAATGGAAAATGATATAGATAGAATTCTTTTCTGTGTTATTGAAATACTTCAGTAAAATAGAATTCATGTTATTTTTATAAAATGAAAGAATAGTATACCAAACAGAATAAATGGTAACTCAGAATGAGCTTCCACTTTAGTTTTTAATGTACGAAGTGGAAAGAAAGCAATGTAACTAGAATTTCATAAATACAAACTTCTGAAATCTAAAAATTCTGTAATTTTTCCCATTTAAATAATCACACTAGAAATCAATCTCCTTTAAACTTATAAATAAATTAAGTGTCCTTTCCAAAGTGATTCTCCATAAATAAGAATTTTTTTTAAGTTGTCCTTATGGGAATAATCTCAAGGCTGTCAGTTTCCAGTTTGGGGAAGATAATTGTTGAGTACTGGTCCCAGGGCAATGGATATTATCATGGTTTTTAGTAACTATTTTTATGAGCGTTTTCAATTTTACCTTTTTTCATTAAAATATTTTGCCTCTAGCTCTTCCTGCTGCTCTGCCTCTGTACATGCTTATTTTATATAAACTTTCATAAACGTGGTTGATTATGGTCATAACTTTGTAACAGCATTGCACTAACTTATTTTTATGAAAATGTTATTCAAAGGACCAAAATCACATATATCATATTAATTCATCATATGTCACTTCAGTGAGGCTAGACATATATTGTCTCTTTTCCAGACAATATATCTGAATCCTTTAATAATTAGAGTAAAAAGAATATTTCTAGATGTTAGGGTACCTCAGTGTATTATATAGTGTGTGTTTATATTTAATATTAACTCTTGAATGCATATATGTATATCTATATCTACACACCTATGTACACATATTTACTTGCAAAAATATTTTAAGTGGCTTTAACAAGTTATGTCACAGCATGACAGGCATGCTGCCAAGTACAATACAAAGAATACATTATAAAGGGGTGCAGCTGTGACAAGTAGTATTACCTAACATTGTACCAACCCTCTTACCTCGTATCTTTTCTGCTACCTTTGCAATTTTTTCTTTCTTTCTTTTTTACCATTTTATTTAATTTATTTTTTAAATTTACATCCAAGTTAGTTAGCATATGGTGCAACAATGATTTCAGGGGTAGATTCCTTAATGCCCCTTACCCATTTCGCCCATCCCCTCTCCCACAACCGCTCCAGTAACCCTCTGTGTGTTCTCTATATTTAAGAGTCTCTTATGTTTTGTCCCCCTCCCTGTTTTTATATTATTTTTGCTTCCCTTCCCTTATGTTCATCTGTTTTGTATCTTAAAGTCCTCATATGAGTGAAGTCGTATGATGTTTGTCTTTCTCTGACTCACTAATTTCGCTTAGCGCAATACCCTCTAGTTCCATCCACATAGTTGCAAATGGCAAGATTTCATTCTTTTTGATTGCCGAGTAATACTCCACTGTATACGTATACCACATCTTCTTTATCCATTCATCAGTCGATGAACATTTGGATGCTTTCTACACTTTGTCAATAGCACTGCTATAAACTTTGGGGTGCATGTGCCCCTTCGACACAGCATACCTGTATCCCTCAGATAAATACCTAGTAGTGCAATTGCTGGGTCGTAGGGTAGCTCTATTTTTAGTTTTTGGAGGAACCTCCATACTGTTTTCCAGAGTGGCTGCACCAGTTTGCATTCCCACTAGCAGTGCAAAAGAGATCCTCTTTCTCCGCATCCTCACCAACATCTGTTGTTGCCTGAGTTGTTAATGTTAGCCATTCTGACAGGTGTGAGGTGGTATCTCATTGTGGCTTTGATCTGTATTTTCCTGATGATGAGTGATGTTGAGCATTTTTTCATGTGTCGGTTGGCCATCTGGATGTCTTCTTTGGAGAAGTGTCTATTCATGTCTTTTGCCCATTTCTTCACTGGACTATTGTTTTGTGGGTGTTGAGTTTGATAAGGTCTTTACAGATTTTGTATACTAACCCTTTATCTGATATGTCATTTGCAAATATCTTCTCCCATTCCATCAGTTGCCTTTTAGTTTTGCTGATTGTTTCCCTCACTGTGCAGAAGTGTTTTATTTTAATGAGGCCCCAATAGTTCATTTTTGCATTTGTTTCCCTTGCCCCCAGAGATGTGCTGAGTAAAAAGTTGCTGCGGTCAAGGTCAAAGAGATTTTGGCCTGCCTTCTCCTCTAGGATTTTGATGGCTTCCTGTCTTACATTGAGGTCTTTCATCCATTTTGAGTTTATTTTTGTGTATGGTGTAAGAAAGTGGTCCAGGTTTATTTTTCTGCATATTGCTGTCCAGTTTTCCCAGCACCACGTGCTGAAGAGACTGTCTTTATTCCATTGGATATTCTTTCCTGCTTTGTCAAAGATTAGTTGGCCATATGTTTGTGCGTCCATTTCTGGGTTCTCTATTCTGTTCCATTGATCTGAGTGCCTGTTTTTGTGCCATGCAATTTATTCTTTATATTTCTTCTAGAGTAAGATTTTAATTTGCAGATATGACCATTTTACTTCCCTACTTTCTGCTGACTTCTAGAAGTGTTAAAAGTTCGTAAGGAGACATTCTGTGCTCCAACAAAGTGGCTCTGAACTGTTCCTCTAGTCTAATCACCCACTGAATGATTCCATACACCAATGCTACACTCCAGACATATATGATTACTGATTATTACCCCAGTTCACTCTGATATTGTGCGACTCTATTGTTGTCTTTCTTTTTTTCTGTATACTATCACCTCACCATTAAAATTCCTTTCTTTTTCTCTTCTTTTTCTTTTCTTTTCTTTTCTTTTCTTTCTTTCTTTCTTTCTTTCTTTCTTTCTTTCTTTCTTTCTTTCTTCTTTCTTTCTTTCTTTCTTTCTTTCTTTCTTTCTTTCTTTCTTTCTTTCTAGAGCACACACACACAAGCGGGACAGGGGCAGAGAGAGGGAAAGAGAGACTCCCAAGCAGGCTTCATGCTGTGAGCTTGGAACCCAATGCAGGGCTCGAACCCATGGACCATGAGATCATGACCTGAGCTGAAATCAAGAGTCAGACACTTTAATGCACTGATTCACTCAGGCACCCAAAACAGTTACCTTTCTTATTCAGTTTGTGAATCTTGCAAAATTCAGATTACGCAATTTGTCCTCTTGGAAGCCATTTCTATTGTAGCATGCAAAGCTAATCACTTCTTATTTTTTGCCACTGGTGTGCTAATTATTCAGTTAATAAGATGTAATGAGGAGTTTTAAGAAAGACTTTTAATTAAATTATTAACCTCACCTAATGGATCATGAATACCATGATAGTGGAGACTTATTTATTTTTGAATTTAAAGTACCTAATAGAGTCACTGGAAAATAAAAAGCCCTCATTAAATATTGATTAAAATAATTATATATATATATATATACACACACACATTTATATATACATATATATAAAATTACAAAGTACATATATTCCTTTTTATTTAAAAATTTTTTTAAGTTTATTTATTTATTTTGAGAAAGAGACAGAGAGAGCACGAGCAGGGGAGAGGCAGAGGGAGAGAATCCCAAGTAGGCTTTGCACTGTCAGCACAGAGCCCAATGCGGGGCTTGAATCCATGAACTGCAAGACCATGACCTGAGCTGAAACCAAGAGTCAGACACTTAATGAACTGAGCCACCCAGGCGCCCCACATATAGTCATCTTTAAAAGGTTATTTATTTTTGAGAGAGAGAGAGAGACAGAGAGACAGAGAGAGAAAGAGAAAGAGAGAAAGAGAGAATGAGCAGGGAAGGGGCAGAGAAAGAGGGAGAGAGAGAATCCCAAGCAGACTCCTCACTGTCAGCACAGAGCCTGACCCAGGGCTCAGACCCACAAACCACAAAATCATGACCTGAGCTGAAGTCACATGCTTAACTGAGTGAGCCATCCAGGCACCCCCTAAAAGTACATATATTCTTATACAAACATGTAACACACATATTTGTATAATAAAATATATTCCTAAAGTACTAAACTGAGGGAATTTATTATAAAACTAACTTTATTTTCCATGGTCTTCAAGCATAGAAGGGATATTGACTCTTTTTGTCTAGAAGGAAGCATGCTAATTTTTCATTAGACATAACTTTTTCCTGTTTACTACTCTCTAAGAGGACTAGCATATAGTCTACAGGTTTTCCACAAAAAGACAGAGATATGAATTACAGCATCTAAATTGCTTCACATTTTATTATTATATAATTCTAATAATGTGCCTTATATTCCTTATGTGAAAACTAATTCTAGTCAACCTTGGATTATAACTTTTGATGAGTGATATATTGAACCAAGTACAAAGGAAAGATATCAGCATTAGATTTTGTAATTTTATATTCTGGAAAAAGAACACTTTAAATATCAAGACTTCAATGATTCCAGTTAAGATCATTCTTAAAATTTTTCTTACCAAATTAATCAGTTTTTAGTTAAATCTCAGTAATGTTTGAATATTGATCAAAATGCATTCTAGTCATCATTCTTATTGTAATTCTCAGTATTCAACACTTACCCTCCCCCAGAACTTCGTGAGTTTTAAAATGGCTCATAAAGATTAAAATACAATAAGCAACAAAACATCCTGCCTTATTTTGGGAAAGGATTTTTTTTTCTTTTGCCAGTATAGAAATAAAGTTTCTTCTCATCTATGTGTTTTTCTCCAAATATTCTTTGTTCTAAATACACAGAGAAGAATAAACTGTCCATTGTTTTTTCAATTCCTTCAAGAAACATCGAATGTTTTTTCTTTGGGCTTTAAATCATTTTATACCAGCAATTAAAATATGTATTTTTTTCCTTGATCTGATACTCAAGAAATTCAGTTTTTTATTGTATTATATTTTAATTTATTTAATAGGAACAGAGGAAATAAAGCCTGTTTTAATCACACTTCAGTAGCATAGTTGACTCAAGTGAACATTTGAAAACAGTTATAAAGAATATTTCTAAAATATAAAAAACAATAGAAAATTCCAACCACAGAGATTTGAGTTGTTATTCACTTGTTAGTCTTGTTAGTACTTTGTCCAAAAAAGAAAGGAGATAGGCAGTGGCTGTCATTTTCTCTTCCGCTTCAGAAAAATCCTAGAGAACAATTGGTTTGTTTAGTAGATGTGTTCTGTTGTGCTTAAAATTAGCATAACTAAAATTGTTATGAGGTATGTAAATCCCAGTGGAATTTTGTTTACTTTACGTGTTGCTTTCAACCTGCCCCCCAATTTATTTCACAGTTGTTGGTCTTGAATTTGCAAGAAATTCAGTAGAACATTAATTATCAGCATACTATTTTGAATAGAATGATCATATAGAAATTATTAAAACTTGCGATGGGCCAAACCTAACTTATTAGAATGGCCACGCCCAATATCTTCCAAAAAAATGTCATTCCCATCTATGCCAGCTTTTGGACAGTCACCTAAACCAGATTGAACCAGAAAGCTAAAAGTTATTTGTAGCTTCTCCATGCTTCACCTCTGATATCAAATAACCCTCCTAACAACTCTGATTGCAGTCTCCACCTCTCATTTCATTTCTGCTGGCATAAGGTAGATCACATACAGACATGTAGATTGGATATTATGAAAGACCAAACACAGTGAGCAACATTGAAGGGGGAGGGAATATCTCCCCTGGGAGAAAGACTGGTCTTGCTTAAAAGAGGTGGATTTCCCAAATTCAGTACTGCACTTCTATAATTTATGCACATGCTTGTAGGTCCTCTATAACCCTCCCATGGGATTGAGGGGCAAGGAGAACAGATGCAAACATGCTGATGCTGTTGCTGCTTGCTGTGATATGGTTAAAGACATCCTTTCTATCTGTTCCAGGAGTCGTGTCTTCTACCAAGATCTATGAGTCAGTAACATGATATTTTTAAATTAATTTATTTAAAATCAAGTTAGTTGACATACAGTGTAGTAAGTGTCCTCCTTAATGCCCATCACCCATGTAATCCATACCCGCCACCCACCTCCTCTCCAGCAACCTTCAGTTTGTTCTCTGTATTTAAGAGTCACTTATGGTTTGCCTTCCTCTCTGTTTTTATCTTACTTTTCCTTCCCTTCCCCTTTGGTCATCTGTTGTGTTTTTCTTAAATTCCATATATGAGTGAAATCATATATTTGTCTTTCTCTGCTTGACTTATTTTGCTTAGCATAATACACTCTAGTTTCATAGTTTTCCATTGTATATATATATATGTACCATATCTTCTTTATCCATTCATCAGTAGAGCTACATTTGGGCTCCTCCATAATTTGGCTATTGTTGCTAATGCTGCTATAAACATTGGGGTGCATGTAACCTTTTGAATCAGCAATTTTGTATCCTTTGGATAAATACCTAGTAGTGCAATTGCTGAGTCATAGGGTAGTTCTGTTTTTATTTTTTTGAAGAACCTCCATACTGTTTTCCAGAGTAGCTACTGTACCAGTTTGCATTCCCACCAACCGTGCAAAAGTGTTCCCCTTTCTCCACATCCTCACCAACATCTGTTGTGTCCTCAGTTGTTCATTTCAGCCATTCTGACAGGTGGAGGTGGGAACTTACAGTGGTTTTTATTTGCAAATGACATATCAGATGAAAGGTGTCTGAAATCTATAAAGAACTTATCAAACTCATCATCTAAAAAAAAAGAATAATCCAGTGAAGAAATGGATAGAAGACATGAATAGACACTTTTCCAGAGAAGATATCCAGATGGCTAACAGACATATGAAAAGATGCTCAACATCACTTATTATTAGAGAAGTAACATGTTGATTTACGATGTGGTAAATACAGTAAAATCAACCTTCTATCTGTTACCAGTTTTTGTATGTTAAACATTTGTTTATATTATACAGCAATCCCATTCCTAGGTATTTATCCAAAGGAAATGACACCTATGTCCACACAAAGGTCCTACATAAACCTTTGTTGTAGATTTGTTCATAATCATCCCAAACTGGAAAGAAGCTAAATGCGTATTAACTTTGAACGGACAAAGACAACTGTGATACATTAATAGAATACTACTCAGCAATAAAAAGGTATAAACTAAGGAAAAAGGCAACATGATGAATCTCAAAATCATTACACTAAATGAAAGAAGCCATGCACCAAGGCTCTATATTGTATGATTCTATTTATGTGAAATTCTGGAAAAGGCAAAATTATAGGGACATAAGTCATATCAGAGATTGCAAAGAATGGAGGAGGGTAATATGTGAAAATTGACTACAAAGGGCCATCAGGAAGTATTTTGGGATGATGAAATAGTCTATAACTTGACCATGATGGTGATTACACAACTGTATATATTTGTCAAAACTCATTGAACTTTACACTTAAAAAGGGTGAACTTTATTTTAACTGCATTTCTATGAAAAACTGTTTGGAAGTTCAGTTAAATGTTTGTTTTGTTTTTATTTAAATCAGTTTGCTTATCAGAAACTCAAATACTTGGCAGGTAAGGAGAAATGTAAAGTTTCCTACTATTAGAGAGTCAGTTTGTTATAGGGAAAAGCACATGTTTCCAGAAGTAAGGATATCTGGGTTCAAGTCATGGCTCTTGTACAAACCATGGGCTATATTTGAGACTTCCAGGATCTGAGGTTGCTTCAGAATTAAAATAAAAGGTGGACTATGGAGGATTCTGAGGTGAGTTTCAATATTTATTCATTTCTGTTAGAGCTAGAAGAAACACCCATACAAAATTCCTCTATCCAATAGTGATTGCCTAGAACACCCACTAATATTCACTTCAGATAGGGTAAACTAGCCTGGGCATCATAAAATTTTCAAGTAATCAACAATCAGTATTGAAGGTAGTTTGCGATAATTCTTTGGACTTTATCAGTGGATGTCCTGATATTTTCCTTTCTTTCGTTCCTTTCCTTTCTTGTGGAGTTTGGCTCCATGTATGGATAAAGTTTGTTCGCTGCCTTACCGGGGAAGCTAAACTCTTCTCTTAGATATGGTAGTGAGAAAAGTCCAGTTAACTTCTCATCTCTTTTCTTGTGTAAAATGAGGCTCTTCATCAGGAATCACAGTTGCCAACTAATTCAGCTTGGCAGAAGATGTAAAGACACTCAAAACACAGTTGCAGCTAAAATTAAATTCAGCTGCTTACTCTAAAGACAGTTTTACCCTCAGACTTCTTTTGGTAGAGATTCATTTATTGAACTCTTGATGTATTTTCGTTCAGAGCATTCACCCATTCCAATTCCATTCTGTGTAACAGCACTTCCTAAGTGTTACAGTTAAAAAAAAAAAAAAAGATTGGAATCTGTTATATAGCTTAAACTTCATTTGTAGTAACTTCCACAAGAGGTCTACCGATTCCATCTCTTTGATATATCAGATAAGAACGTGGAGAGCAAACAACTTTTCATTAAAATCACAAGGCGGGACACCTGGGTGGCCAACTTTGGCTCAGGTCATGATCTCACAGCTAGTAGTTGGAGCCCCACATCAAGCTCTGTGCTGACAACTCAGTGCCTGGAACCTACTTCGGATTCTATGTCTCCCTCTCTCTCTGCCCCTCCCCTGCTCGCGTTCTTTCTCTCTCTCTCTCTCTGCCTCTCTCTCTCTCTCAAAAATAAATAAATGTTAAAAAAATCACAAGGAAGACTTACTTAAATACGATATTTGAACCTCAGAAGGTCTGATTAAGTATGTCTCAGGTAGGATCTGAGGATCCTTTTTTAAACAAGAAAAACAAGGTGATCCACTTCTCAGTATATAAGAGGATCTCTAATATTAACAAGAGTTGTTTTGTGTCTTCTTTGATTCCAAAATGAATCATCAAGTTCCATAGATGTCTGCTGTTTATAGATGTTCATGCCCATTACTCTTTCTATTTCTTCTGGTGCAGTGGCAGAACAAATATTCAAAGCTCCTCACCATGACCATTACAATAGCATCCTGAATCCTCTTGATAATCTTGTCCTTCCAAAACATTCCATGTGTGATTTACTTCCTGTAAATATTTCATGATACTTCTCCATTCAAATACATTTCAAATCCCTCTAATTTCCATGCAGTAAAGTTAAAAACTGTCATTCAAGTCACTTTACCCTGAACATTCAGTGTTATGCTGTAATACTCTCTTTGCCTGAAATGCCATTGTTTGTAATCCCTACCTGACACAATCCTACTCTATCCTCTAATTTCTAATTCAGATATCAATCATCTTAATGCAGCCCTTTGTGGTCCCCTAAAGCATAAATAAAAACTTCCACAGCATTTTATGTACACGTCTAGCATATATATTATAGGTAATAGATGCTCAATAAACATTTAATAAATAAAAAAATGATTACATGTTTAGCTCCAGTTATTATGACTCATTATCCTCTTATATCTTAGTCATTCAGCCATTTTTCATTTTGAAGTGTAATACTTTATGAGGAAAGCACACATAGAGAAAAACACACTAAACATAAGTATGCAACTAGATGAATTTTCACAAAGTAACCAGAAGCCAAATTGGGAAACAGCACATGATCAGTAACCCAGAACCAACCTCACGGCCCCTCCCATTCCTGTTTCCTGCCAAAGGCAACCATTATCCTGACTTCTGGCACTATATATTAAGTGGTCTATTTACCTGACATTAACGAAATCATACAGTATGTACTGTTTTGTATCTGGCTTCTATTGCTGACTATTGCGTTTGTGAAGTTCACCTATATTTTTGTATGTTAGCAACTGTTCCGTTGTAATTGTTACATAGTAATCCAGTATATGAAAATACCATGATTTATCTACTCTATTTGTATGGGCATTTGAATTGTTTCCAGTTTGGTACTGCTATATTTGTTATAATTTGATAATATTACTATAAATGTTTTATACATGTCTATTGATAATCATGTGCAAACATTCCTTTGAGCATATACCTAGGAGCAGAATTTCTGGGTCAAACACTGTTGATCTTTTTTTATAAATATTTCACCCATACATTGTATTCAACCTTACTTCCATTGAATTCAATATTTCAGGCTTAAGTAATTTCTTTTTTTTTTTTAACGTTTATTTATTTTTGAGAGAGAGAGAGAGAGAGAGACAGAGAGAGAGAGAGAGAGCGAGAGAGCGTGAGCATGGGAGGGACAGATAAAGAGAGGGAGACACAGAATCCAAAGCAAGCTCCAGGCTCTGAACTGTCAGCACAGAGCCTGACACGGGGCTCAAGCTCATGAACTGTGAGATCATGACCTGAGAAGTCAGAGGCTACACCGACTAAGCCACCCAGGCTCAAGTTTAGGTAATTTCTAATTGGGATTAGTAGAGTGGCCTCAGAACTGGTCTTCCTGCCTTTATCCATCACTACCACCCATTTTCCCCAATTTTGGCGGAGCAATCTGTATAAAATACAATTTTCATCATGTCTTCAACTACCTGAAAACTTTGTACAGATACCCAGTAATTTATAGAAAAAAAATGTAAGTTTTATTATGGCATACAATTTGAGTTCTAATCTTGCCAGTGTTAATTTTTTGGCCTCATAACTTCCAATTCTTCTTATTATAGCATTTCATTTCAGTAATCTAAAATTGTATTACTTTTCTTTACTTCATTACATTAGCCACTCTTCTAATGTAGTCAACGAGGACTTGAGTGCAGAGGTGTTTTCTTTTTGATGATTTTAGGGAAATTCCTCTTAGCCTAGAGGTCACTCTATTGAGTTCTGGCTTCATGTAGGCATTGGCTGACCCTTAGCTCATAAAAGATTTGTGGTATCCTGTAAATTATTTAACAAATACTGTTGGAGATTCTATGCCTTCAGTTTGAATCATAGAAGGTTCTGGATGTTGTGTATACCCCTTACAAGTGGAACAATATTTACTGATCAAGGGGTCCTGCTGGGCTGAGTCCCCAGGTGGGATTAAGTAGTACAGGCTATAGAACTACATAGAGTTCCATGAAAGAAGCCTACCAAATAATTACTGGAAATCTTATTAAGAGGGTAGTGATTAGGGTTGAGTGATATAGGAGGCAACCAAAAATCTCTTGAATTTGTAGAACTTTTTCTCTAACTATAGGGCATTTTTTTTCAGGAAGTGGGGGCTGGAAAACAAAGTCGTGATTATTCATGATAGAAAGATTGCTTGATGGTAAGCTAGAATATTGGCAGCAAGTGAATTGGGAAAATTGATATGAGCCAAGACTTGGAATTCATCTGTGCAGTGGAGAAACAGCAATTATTGTAGATTAAGTGGACCACTCCAGTGAGGGCAGTTAAGCCAGAAAGAAATAAGATAGCATGAATTCTGGCAAGCAGTTGGTCAAATTTAGGGTGCTAGAAAAAATAAAAAAGGGGCCAAGTTAAAAGATAAGAGAACAGAGACATGGACCCAGTCTAAAAATAGCTGGACAATAGGAATTCAGATGTAATCAATTTGAATAAGCAAATAGAATTTTGTATAGAGCTAATGGGTGAATAAGAATTTTCTCAGCCCATTCTCCTGCCGGGGAACTAACCTAATCTTTAAAAAAAAAAAGAGAGGTTCTGAATCTGCAGATTAGGTAAACATAAAGAGCTGACTAGTTGATAGGTTATATAGTGAGATCTCAGAATCCCTGAGACATGTCTATAGCATAACTCCTGGTGGTCAAAGATACTCTTATTTCTCTTATTCTATAGGGTTGAATGCAAATTTTGATCTCTACAGTATTAGTCTTATGTTTTTGCTTATTTTGTTAATGTGTGGTGTTGGAGAAGAAGCATAATATTACATTACTATAGTAACTGTTACTGGATCATCAGGCTGCTAGAATATGGTCAAATCTGTAGGTCATTGATTGGTAAGTATTTCTCCAACTCGGATACGAGAACCATATTGAATACTTATTAAAAGTCCAAAATTCTGAGCCCCTCCTCAATCTGATTGGCTTGAGAACCTCCAGATGGTGGAGGGGTAATAGCAACCAGGAAACTGCATTATAAAATAAGTAGTCCAGGTGATTCTTTTGTAACAAAATGTAGTAACTCTATTTAGACAGGGCAGACTTGAATGGGTTTAAACTAAATTCTTGGGAGGGATTGAGAAATTGTGGTCCTATGGGCCAGGAGAGATGACTGGTATACACATAACTTAAATCAGAAGAGCAAATTAAAAATCAAGGAAAAATAGGGTTGCGTGAAGAGATCTGGTCCAAGGTAATGGAGAGGATGTCAGTCAGGTAGAATCGTTTTCTGTGTTTTTCAAGATGGGAATTTGGCTTGTAGGCTTCTCTTAATAATCGAGCATATTTTCAAGTTGGAACTCAGTTTAATGAAGTACTCTCACTCTTTGGTAATGTTTGTTCTTATGGGGCTAAAGAACCTTCCTAATTCCCTCAAGAGTTTAAGTATTCTCTTCATAGGGAAGACTGTGTCTACAGCCTGGGTTGGTACTTGAGAATATCTGTATTCCTCAGAATGACTATTTTGTTGTGGACTTAGTCTTCTGCTTCATAGTTTGATTAATTGTGTGTGTGTATGTGGTACATGTGTATTTCTAGTCACCCCCTTCCTTGTCCATAGTTATGGATCTTGTCTGGGTTATAGACCTTGATGATAATATTCTGTATTAAAGTTTATTGATAGCAGTTGATATTTTTATAATGTTAAAAAATCACTTTTCCTAAAGATTTGTTGTATAATATGTAAAGAACAGATAAAGATCTTAAAGAAGGGAGAATGTATCTTTTTTTTCTTACAAGAAAACATCAGAGTGATTTTTCTAGTATCTGTCCATTTTCGCTATTCCCTTTAAATCTCTGAGGTTCTACTGTCCTTTCTTTTCCATCTCCTCTTTCCTTCTATCAGATACTTTACAATATTTTATGTTATAAAAAATTCCTGTGTTTTTGTGTATGGGAAACAAAGATTTAATCAGTTAATGATTGATAAACCCTTAATGCCATTTTAAGGAGAAAAGCATTAATTGTAATGCATTTAAAAAATTACTCTGGGGGCGCCTGGGTGGCGCAGTCGGTTAAGCGTCCGACTTCAACCAGGTCACGATCTCGCGGTCCGGGAGTTCCAGCCCCGCGTCAGGCTCTGGGCTGATAGCTGATGGCTCAGAGCCTGGAGCCTGTTTCTGATTCTGTGTCTCCCTCTCTCTCTCTGCCCCTCCCCCGTTCATGCTCTGTCTCTGTCCCAAAAATAAATAAACGTTGAAAAAAAAATTAAAAAAAAAATTACTCTGTTGTCAGGGGATATAAAGGTCAGTGTGCTTCTATAATTATTTCTGTTCCCATTATCCCAACCTCCCTCAAATTTTATTATATCAACTGCAGCTCATCATAGGAGTTTCTAAGATGTTCACCTTTGAATAACTATTTTCAAGAATACAAGATAAAACTGGCTTCAACTTCTATTTTGCAAATGAAACAGTAGTTCCTATCAGTCACCACTGGGAGGTAGCACATGTATTGTGTTTTCCTTACATTTTTGTGTAAAGTTACGAACTAAGAGCTGGTGGTACCCAAAGTTAATGATAGTATTTTTATGATTTGCATGAAATTTGTGTTAAAATATGTAATTAGTAACTATGGCCCAATTGGTGAACAGCAGAAGCTAAACTATATAAACAACCAAATGTCATCCATGCTGTGTTGGGAGGTCAGTGTTTTCCCCTGAGGAAAAGATACATAATGCTGAATACTTGACTATTTTGTCATCTGCATCACTTTATGAAAAACTAAGTAACAGGAAGTCTTATGCTCAATTTGAGAATAGTTTACAAACAAAAATAGTTCTGGTTACATGCCTGAGTTAGAAAATAGCATTGAATATGGGAAGGTAATTTGTAGACCTGCACATATCACAATAGGAATATATCTCTGCTCTGCATAGACTTTTTTAATAGCCATTAAATTGTTACTGTTACTGAAATGTATTCCTGGAAATTTGGACTTTACCACAGTAAGTCAATTTCCTCTTTAAAACATGCTATTTTGAGCTTCATTAATGTGAAAGTTAACCTCAGAGCATTAGAGACTCATGCCATTAAAAGTGTCAAATATTTTTAATGTTAGTGAACTTTAAATATGTCAGATAGAAAACTTTTTTGCTCAAAGAATTTAGGGTTAAGTTTCGACTAATGTTCCATTCTAATTCAGTTCTTTCTTAGTACTTAGCTACAATTCTATAATAGTGTGTATAATGGAGAACATTTTTGTTGTAAAATCATAATTTATACACTTTAAATATAATTTATTTGGAGTTAGCTAACATACAGTGTGTATACAGTGTGCTCTTGGCTTCAGGAGTAGATTCTCATGATTCATCGCCCAGTGCTTATCCCAACAAGTGCCCTCCTCAATGCCCACCCCCCATTTCCCCCGCTCCCTTGCCCTCCCCCATCAACTGTCAGTTTGTTCTCTGTATTTAAGAGCCTCTTATGGTTTGCCTCCCTCTCTGTTTGAAACTATTTTTCCCCCTTCCCTTCCCCATGGTCTTCTGTTAAGTTTCTCAGATTCCACATATGAGTGAAAACATGTGATATCTGTCTTTCTCTGACTGACTTACTTCACTTAGCATAATACCCTCCAGTTCCATCCACATTGCTGCAAATGGCCAGATTTCATTCTTTCTCATTGCCAAGTAGTATTCCATTGTATATCTAAACCACAACTTCTTTATCCATTCATCAGTTGATGGACATTGGGCTCTTTCCACAATTTGGCTGTTGTTGAAAGTGCTGCTATAAACATTGGAGTACACGTGCCCCTGTGAACCAGCACTGCTGTATCCTTCGGATAAATTTCTAGTTAGCTACTATATTTCTATTGTGAATATTTATCTTGCACTTGTTATTATCCACATATGTAAACTCTGTGACTATTATAATGAATCAACCTTTTGGAAAAACACTCTGGGATGCTGGTTTTTACTATATAATTTATCGTTATTTTAGGGCTTGCAAGACAGAGTAACAAAGAGTATTATCTTTTGTATTTAATCTGATGATTTCTCCTCTCATTATACAAATCTGTCTACAAAATTACCAGAGCATGCCCTATTAGCTTTCCAGGTCAGACTGGGACATGAATTCAAATAATTAAAGCCCAAACATATGATAACCAGAAATAGAGTAGAAGCTCTTTTAACCCCCCGTCACATTACTTACTCCCTAGTTCATTTAGTCTCTTCCTTCCTCTGGGAATCAAAATGGACTGATGTTTCAGACACAGTGAACATTCACAGCAAAGTGTTTGCCCATCAGTAAACCTGCAGCCTTTTATTCTAATGTGTTGTTCTTACGCTTATCTAGTAGTCAGAGTTTAGTTTCCTATTATAGAGCATCCTTCAGATAGTTAAAGCAGAAAAGTTACTTATCTAAAACATGAGATAGCCCAGGAAATCCAGAATCACAGACTCTGAGTCAGGATTCCCCCAACATGTGAGGAGCTGGAAATGGAATAAGAGTAGAAATCTAGGCATGACCTCCATTCTCTTCTCACACCTGACTCCATCTCACCCAAGGGAGGCGTCATGAGTATTTGTGTGGATACCCCAGTTCACACTTTAAGCCTCTTGTGGCCTGGCAATAAAGAACTATTGTCAAGTTAGCCTTCAGGAGGAGTGGCCCAGCAAGAAACTTGAAAAGGACCAACAAAAAGCCACTTTGACTAGGAAATGTTGAGATTTTGATTTGTCAAGATACGTTCTAGAAGCACATGCTTCAGGTAGATACTTCTCTTCCACATAGGGACTCCTTGTTTCATAGGGAGGGGCACAGCCAAAACAATGATCCATTTGCTAGGGTCTAAAAGTGGCATTGCTTGTAAGCAATGCAGTCAGGCGCACTGGGGCTATTGATGTTCAACGTTAATAACTGGCAACCTCCTCTCAGAGCTTCTGTCACTGCTGCTGGAAATCGTCACCACCATTCTCATTAGAGAATCAATCCTTGTAGCTATAGTTTGTCCACAGAAAAAGAATCTCAGTAGTGTACCTCCTTCCTAATGTGTCCACATCTAAATTGCAAGGGAGTTTGACCAAGAAAGTTTCCAGCTTCTGCTTCAGAGAAGCCTAACTCAGAAAATAGGAAATTCTCCAAATCTAGGAAGAATGTTCACTATTTCTGCATGGCCCCAAAGACAGACTTAATGTTCACAAGCCTTTGGGTTAACTGCTTTTCTTCTAAAGCAGTCTGTTGATTGCACTTATACAATTGCATAATTTAAACAAACATTATGTCAACCCACAAAAACATTAATAAAAAAGAAAATTATTTCTTTGGAAACTTTTTTGAATTGTTTGGAAAAACTTGGTGAAGGTGAGTTGCTCTTAAAATACTATTAAATTAGGTGTGGGTGGAAAAAGTCATGAAACTCTAAAAAAGACTCTGCAGTGGCGTCACTTTTCAGTGGTTTTAGGTTATGTCTTCATTTCACTTTATAGAAAGCAAAACTTGAAAACAACTGTAGATAGTCCATTATAGGCATAGATAATGAAGAAAAAACAACAAGTTACTTCAATTATCGGAGGCATATTTAAAGTAAAGATGTTGGCCCTACATACAAAAGTTATTAACAGAGTTTGTTAGCAGGTTTGAAAGTTGGGGGAAAAAAATCATGGTATTGAGTCCTAAGAGAAGTATCCATTTATCAACCTGACACTCAAAATCTTATAGACGCATTGAAGTTGTCTATTATGTGAAAATAACTTCACAATGTAGTTAACTTATGATTTCTCACTTGAATTGACTTTTTTTTTTTTTTTTGATTCACCAACTGATTAATCCTGATCTCTTTGGAAAAAATGGCTTCTCCAGTATATCCACCCAATTAAAATTATTCCTGTAACTTGAATACTTGTGCTGGTTACTTTGTCTTGGATCTAAATTAATTTCTTATAGATTCAGTTCTACCATAATTAAGAAAATAGGTGAAACAACAACCCCATATTATTTTTGCCAAATTTTCACAAAGTGAAACGAAGACTAGGAATTATGAGGTGTAATTAATTAATTAAATTCTACTTTAAAGAGGAGAGAATTTAAGTTACTATTCCTATATAAAAGGCAACTGAAACAATTATGTTGCTAATTATCTTTTCTTTTTTATCATGTTATACACTATCAGGATCTGTTATGCAATTTGTTTGCTTTTGTATCTGCATATACCTTCTCAATTAGCTGTTACTAAAAATTAAACATTTTGGATGTATTCTGCATTAAAAATGTAGCTTTTCTGGCATAATTATCTTACATTGTTTCCCTTGGTACTGTTAGTTCTGGTTTTAAATTGCCACTTCCAGTCCCTTATATTTACCTGCACTCATTTCTGGTTCTTGCACTCTGTTGATGTCCTTAATTTGACTTAACCATCTTTGCTAAGAATTGGTGATGCTCTTGAGGTCTGCTCTTATATAGAACTCTCACTTTGTCCTGATGACCAGATTCTGGGTTCTAGCTGAGTGCAGTTTACATTCATAGCCATCCCCTGCTTTCTAGATCCTGCCTGGTTACAGTTTTTCCAGTTCTAGCTCCTTGTCTCTCCTTCATGACTTGCTGAACCCAAATACTTCAAATTTTCAGGGAACTGAACTATGTCAAAATATAACTATTAATCCTCGTTGGTTCTGGTATCATTTATCTTTCCTTTCTGCTGCTCTGCTGTATTTATTTTTCCAATTTGTTTTTGTTTATCAGCCCATATTTCTGAAACAAATTGATTTTATCTTGTCATTTTTAAGCAGAGCTCTATCCATTATACCTCAACATTTTTATCCGTCAGAATTGCATGCAGCTGCATATAACAACAACAGCAACAACAACAACAAAAACCCCAACAGCTAACAGTTGCTTAAATAATTAGTCATTTATCATTTATTTTTCCTCTACTACTATAAGTCTGGAGTTCAGAGGGCAGTGTATCGGCTGAGGGCTGCCAATGGGGATCAAGCATCCTGTGTTTTTGACTTCCTAAATAATTTAGCCTAGTACTTTTGTCCATTTGGTGGTATGATAACCTCTGATTTTTGCCAATTTCCAGCATCTTCTTCCTTTCATGAAAAATACCCTTTCTGCCTATCAACATTAAAAAAGAAAACTTTGTTGGGGGTAGAATTGACATGCAATTAACCGGATAGATTTCAAGTAAGCGACTTAATGGTTTAGACCTATGTATACACACAGTCTTCACCACAGTAAAAACAATTCACATACCCATTGCCCCTCAGAGTTCCGTTTTGTCCCTTTCTGTTCCCTTCCTCCTGATCTCCTCTATCCCCAGGGAGCTACTAATGTGCTCTCTGTAACTAGAAATTTGTTCTGATTTTATAGAATTTTATAAAAATGAAATTATACAATATATATTCTCTTTTGTATGGCTTCACTCAACATAACTATTTTTTTTTTAATTTTTTTTTCAACGTTTATTTATTTTTGGGACAGAGAGAGACAGAGCATGAACGGGGGAGGGGCAGAGAGAGAGGGAGACACAGAATCGGAAACAGGCTCCAGACTCTGAGCCATCAGCCCAGAGCCTGACGCGGGGCTCGAACTCACGGACCACGAGATCGTGACCTGGCTGAAGTCGGACGCTTAACCGACTGCGCCACCCAGGCGCCCCTCAACATAACTATTTTGAGATTAATTCATGAGGTCATGTACATCAATAGCAAATTCCTTTTTATAACTGAATGATGTCTGATTTTATGAATACATTAACATTTGTTTATGAAGTCACCTGTTCATAGACTTTGGGTTACCTTCAGTTATGGATTATTACAAACAAGGCTACCATGAACATACGTATGAGAGGCTTTGTATGGACATATACTTTTTTTCTGAGGTGGCTGGGTCACATGGTAAATTATTTTTGTTAAGTTATTATTGTAGTTTACTTTATATATTGTATCATGTATTTTATATTGCAATATGTCTTACAATATACAGTAAAATATATTGAAATATATTTATTATAAATATTAATGTTTCATGAAACTTCTGATCTGTTTTCCAAAGTGACTGTGCCAGTTTACATTTCCACAAGCAGTGCGTGAGAATTCCAACTACTCCATATCCTCATTAACATGGTGGTATGGTCCATCTTTTTAATTGAAATCTAGTGGTATATCATTATGATTTAATTTGCTTTTACTTAATGACTAGCGATGTTGAACATCTTTCTATGTGCTCATCTCCATCTTTGTATCTTCTTTGTTGAAGTGTCTGTTCAGATCTTTTGATTTATTTGTTTTCTTGAGCTTTGTATTCTGAATACAAGCCCTTAGATTTGTGACTTGGAAATATTTGCCCTCCTCATCTGTGGTCTATCTTTTCTTTCTCTTAACGGACTGGTTTGCATATTAGAAATTTTAAATATTAATTAAGTTAATTTTATCAGTTTATCTTTTATATATTATGCCTGTGGTCTCATCTAAAAAAATTTTTTTTCCTAACCCAAACTCACACAGATTTTTGTCCTATATTTTCTTTTAGAAAGTTTTAGTTTTAGGTTTTACATTTGCATCTGATGCATGTTGATTTTTTAGAAAATGTTGGGGTGCTTGGGTGACTCAGTCGGTTAAGTGTCTCATTTCGGCTCAGTCATGATCTCGCAGTTCGTGGGTTCAATCCCCGCATCAGGCTCTGTGCTGACAGCTCAGAGCCAGGAGCCTGCTTCAGATTCTGTGGCTCCCTCTCTCTCTCTCTGCCCCTCTCCGGCTCATGCTCTGTCTCTGTCTCTGTCTCTCTCAGAAATAAATATTTAAAACAGTTTTAAAAAGTGTAACAACAGGTATGGGTTGATATTCGTTTTCTTATGTGGATATTCACATTTTGGGGGTTGATTTATTTTTTCAAGTTTATGTATTTGTTTTGAGACGGGGTGGTAGAAGGCAGAGAGAGAGAGAATCCCAAAAAGACTCCATGCTATCAGCACAGAGTTCTACACGGAGCTCAAAAATCACACACCATGAGATCACGACCTGAGTCAAAATCAAGGGTTGGCAACTCAACTGATTGAGCCACCCAGGTGCCTCCAAATTTGTTTTTTTTTTTTAATTATATTTTTTCCATTTGGTGAAAAGACTATCCTTTTCTCACCGAATTACCTTTATGTCTTTTTTGAATCAATTGATCATGTACATGTGAGTCTTTATGCAGAATTGATTCTTTTTCATTGATATGTATGTTAGTCTATCTTTATATCAATACCATACTGTATTGGACTGAAATCTAATGGCTTGAAATCAAGTAGTGCAGGTTCTTTTTATTTTTCAAAGTTGTTTTGATATTCTAAACTTTACATTTCCATGTGAATTTTAGCATCAATTTATCTACTTACAAAAAAAAAAAAAAGACCTTCTGAGATTTTTATTGGGATTTTTCATTGGGATTGCATCTATAGACCAATTTGGAGAGAACAGGGATCTTAAAAATTATAGTGTTTTGATCCATGAATATGGCATATCACTCCATTTATTTAGATCTTTTAAAATTTATCTGCTCAATATTGTGTACTGTACAGGTTTTATACAAAAAGATGGCCACTTTTCTTTTAAGCAGTGCATCTTTATTCCAAGCCAGAAGAATGAAGAAACTCTAAAAATCTCTTCAAGGCATTAAGCTTTATCTATTATTTATTTATTTTTGTAAGAAAGCTTTACCAAAGAATCTGAAGCATCATCTCATTGGCCGAAATTATTCATATAGTAGAATGTAGTAGCAAGATAGTATGAAAGTATGCTTCCAGGCACTATAATGGAAGGTGTCAAGAGATAATGGGTATGGGAATGATTCTCAAGTAGCTGATTCACAAAGATTTAAAATTAACTTCTGTCATTAGATTTTTCCAAAACTCCTAGCCATTTTACTGTATTTACTATGCTCTAGAATGGCATGAAGGTTTTCATCTTGTATATAGAGGAAGAACTTCCCTGTCACATTGGGTATTTCAGGTTTCTAACCTTAAAATATTGGATCTGAAGTCATAGCTTTTCCAGGATTAAATGATGTTATTGATATTCAGCCTGAATTTCATGATACGTCATTATCTAACCGTAAGTTTATTTCCTTTTTTGTAGAAAATATAGGTCTGTCTTATTATAGGAAGGCTCCAAGGTATTTACGTGACCTATTGGTGTTAGTTTTGATAGTGGGATCCAATTGTCAAGGTCTCTAATAATACCAGAGTTTGGGATTAGATACCCTAGGACACCATTGAGCCATAGATAGAAGGTGGGAAGCAATACTCCTTAACCAAGGATAGTATGTTTGCTCAAGCAACCAGCACATATCTCGCCTGATATTCCCTCAGCGCTCTGTCACACAATGTGGGTAATACTGGAGACTGAAGCTGGGAAAAATGTTACATTTTTTGTTGAGAGTTTCCTGTTACCATGTAAGTGTTGGTCAAAATTGTATACTTTGGAGGCAGGCTTGATGATCATTTTGGTCATCTTTCTGTAACTCTTCAGTTTTAATATTTATTTATTTATTTATTTATTTATTTACTATTTATGAGAGAGAGCCTGCAAGTAGGGGTAGAACAGAAAGAGAATCTTAAGCAGGTTCCACGCCCAGCGCTCAGCCTGATACAGGTAGGACGCGGGACCTGACCTGACAGGCCCGAATGTGAGATCATGCCCTGAGTCAAAATCAAGAGTCAGGCACTTAAGCAACTGAGACATCTAGGCGCCCCAGCTTTATAAAGAAATAAAGTCTTCCAAGTTACTGTAAATCAGATTGGTCTCTGTCTTCTTTAAATTACCCTACAACTGCAATGACAGCAAATAAATGCCATAAAATTACTGCTGAATGTCACAAATAAAATAATATATGATGAAATGCTATTTTTAATTTTGTCTTTTCTGTGATATACTCTAAGATAACTTACATCAGAAGCAGTGTGCAAGAAGAAAAATCAGTGAGTAGAAATGAAGCTGTCCCAAGAATTATTTTCTTAAATGTACAGTTGTATGGTGACGATAACACAGACCACTTTGGGGTTCTAACACTAATTCTGACACTCAGTAGCAAAATGAACTCAGGCAGCTAGTCTGTTCTCTCCAGATTTCCTAACCTGTAAAATAGAGTTTTAAAAATTTACTTAATATGGTTGTTATAAATTTTTGATAATATGTGTAGGATGTCTTATGTGTAGTAAATACTATTAAATAGGGGCTAAATGTGGAAACATATAATGATAGAGATTGTATGGGGGAAATCCTAACTACTTTCTTCAGGTATTTCTCTAAAAAACAACAAAATAAACATTGTACACTCTGTCTTTTTCTATTTCAGAGAAGATAGATATTTACATCACTTGCTTTTCTATCCCCAAAATCCATCCTTTCCCCCAAGCATTAGTGCCTCAGATGCAATTTTTAAAATAATGATAATAAAAGAAAAACATGGTACAAAAATATATTCCAAGCTACATTGACTTGCTGTGGTTGAGTTTTCATAAAATGACCTCTTTTTCCTTTGTTTTTGGACCAGAAACCTTAGACAAAAATGTGAGCTATGGAATCAGCAAATTTAGTACATCTTCTCAAACAGAAATCCAGATAAATAATCTGAAATTACAAATTGGATTTAATCTAGGTATGAAGGCATTGCTGCTTCATGGAGTTTGCATTGCTGAAACCTGTTTGTCTATACATTCTTTGAGATTTTCAGACGTTTTCAGTCCCTGGAGCTGTCAACGTGTCATTGCTCCAGTGACAAATTTATCTAAAAATGTAAATCTAGCATATGAAGTGTCACTGGAGATCTTTCTTGTAGTGAAACCATTTGTAAGAAAAACAAAGAAAACTCTGGTGACCTATAACATGAATAAAATAAGTAGACATCAAGAAAAAATGGCACTTTATGATTCCTGGAACATTATTGGAATCAGGCATAAACTAGATCTCATAGCATTTAATTAATTAAAATCCAGTGCATGGACAATTAATTAAAATCTCTTCTTCCTTGGTTGTTGGAAAGTATCACTGATCTGGTGACTGGGAGATAGAAAAAGTATACAGTGCCTCTAAATACCTGAATTATCGTTATGGTTCATCTTGGTGGGACCAAACAGTTCAGGCATACATATGCCTTTTCTACCTTACGTGCGGTCAGAGTGTTCTGTATTAGGATTTCTATACCTTATTCTCTAAATGTCGTTTTTCTCCTCATAAATGTGTCTGATAATTAAAAGCCGTCAGCAGCTACATAAAAAATGTAGGACATGTGATAGAATGAAAGGTAATGGTTGTGAAGTAAGACTAAACTAAATTCAAATCTCAGATTCACAATGAATTTCCTCACCTTGATACCAGGGTTAGAGTTTGGGTCAGGGTCAGGATCAAGTAATTAACCTTCTATGTTTCGTTTTCCTTGTTTGTAAAATGTGAATAATAACATTTTTACAACAGAGCAGTGGTGGGTAAGAATGAAGTCTCTGACAGCTCCTCCTCAAAATTGATGCTATTTTATGTGGTATTATTCTCTACCCGACTGTGGTATGACTTAACAGGAGTGGGTTTGGGTAATGTAAAGTAGTTGGTATTTTTCTCTTCCAATTTGCATATTCAGATGACATGAAATTATGCTTGGTATGATGATCCTTTATGTCACACTTTAAGAGGTTTCTGTTAAGGTAATGAAACTGTTAAGGGTTTGAGGGTGTTCAACAAATTCAGGACTGTGAAAGAATTTCTTTCCAATGAATTGAGCGGCTTACATGGTAGAGTAGAAAACGAGTTGAGTAAGGAAGCACAGACCACTGAGAACATGAGGTCAAGAGAGAAAACAGGAGTATTTGCTGTAAGATATTTATGTATTTATTTATTTATATTGCTCTCCCACCCCCTGTATGACTGGATAAAGGATAAATCAATGTGTGTGTGAGGTGCATGTATATGTGTATGAGTGTATGTATGTGTGTGTGTGTGTGTGTATGTGTTCACACATTTTGAAAAAGTAAAACAGATCTTAATTTGTTTTTATTTTACTTCTTATCATTTTTGACCCTCTCACTCTCCTTTCTTCTTTTTATCTCTCCAAGAACTTGGTGCATAAAAAAAAATATGTCCATGTATGTAGTTATGGGCATTAAAATTCAGCCCCAGTTTAAAATAACAACCACCACTACAGCATCATGGGGACATTTTAAACTCAAGAGGGTTGTTAGCTCTGATTGGAACTACTCTGACCATTTGCTGCCTAGATGAAGCTTTATTGTGCTATCTTTGACTTAAACTCCCAGGGAATCACACAAAATGCTGCTTCGGACAGTGTTTCCAGGAAGAAAACATCTTAGACCTAATAATGATATGCATTTAGAGGTGGGAAATTGCTAATTCAGCTATAAAATTATTTCATGTGAGCAAGATGTAATGTTTAAAGCTTCCTCTTTGTTTTTAAAGTAGAGTGCATAGATATACATATTACAAAGCTATAAATCATATTGAATTTAAACATAACTGACTTTATTAATCCCTTCCATTTCTCAGAGCCTTTTTGTAATGTAAAGAAATGCAAGCATCCGTGCATGAAAATCGGATACAGTTCAATGATTTCACACATTTAGCCAAGATTCTGGCTTAGAAATTGCACAAAATAGATGAGCTTGAGGCCATAACACGCATAAGCATTCTACGAATATTTTTATCGTGCACAAATTTGAGAACTCTTTTCTTCTTTTGAATCCAGGCAATCCAAATGCTATATTTGCCTGTGAATATAATTTTAGAAATCATTAGAATTAATGAAGCCGTATTTTCAAACAAGAGAAATATTCACTGCACTGAAACTATTTTTGGATATATGAAAATACATTTTAATATAGTATGTTATGAAATTCTCATCTTTTTAATTTCGGGACCAATCCTGATACCAGGGTTCATGGCTTCACCATTTGAAAGCCAGCTTCCTCCTCTTTTTCTGAATTGACTAAAAACTAGCTCTTTTTTGAAATACTGTGTATGTGTTTACCAAATTCAAGTAATAGACTTAAAGGCTTTGAGATCAACACCTTCAGTAAAACCTTAGAAAACTGAGTTGCATATGAGTATGGTCTTACCTTCATATAGGATGAACTGATACCTACTTTTGCATTTCTGATTTTTAATAGTCAAAAGTTGAGTGGATACTCAATAAAAGAAAAAAAAACCCTAAATGTTGCCATGGTTAATTTGTACTTCTAACACTGAACTTGATGTTGATAGTGTGAGTTACTGATTAAGGATTCAGAATGTTCAGTGGCTAATTTGGCCTCACCTTTAAAGCCAGACCTCCATAGGTGATGGAGAACAGCAGAAAGTTTGAAAGAATTTACATTAGCCTAACGGTTTATTCTTTTAATCTTTCTCTCTTGAGGACCCATTAGAGGTGAAAACAGAGTGAAGACAACCACCTTCTTCTTTGGCTACAAAACTACAAAATATATCACTATTATTTTTGTACTAAAGAGAGGGGGCACAGAGACAACCAGTTAACCCACATCACTCCTATGAATAGAAGGAATTAGCATAGACAAAAGAGTGCTGTAGAGGCAAAGGGGTACTATGATCCTTTTCCTTTCTTAGGGTTACTTCAAAGGTTTAGGGGAAGTCAGGCCAGACTGTCTTATAGATGAACATCCATTTGTTGCTTCTATCTGCTGTTATCCCATTTAACCCATTTAAAATCTTGATTGAGGGGCGCCTGGGTAGCTCAGTCAGTTAAGTGTCCGACTTCAGCTCAGGTCACGATCTCGCAGTCCGTGAGTTCGAGCCCCGCGTCGGGCTCTGAGCTGATGGCTCAGAGCCTGGAGCCTACTTCCGATTCTGTGTCTCCCTCTCTCTCTGCCCCTCCCCCGTTCATGCTCTGTCTCTCTCTGTCTCAAAAATAAATAAACATTAAAAAATAAAAAATAAATAAAATCTTGATTGATACCATGATACAGTATTATTCCAGGCCACTGTGGCTGAGGGAAGTTTAAAGGTGTTGCCTGGGAAGCATCATGATTTAATGCAGTTAAAGATCTGTTTTTTGTTGAACTTAAACAGAAGGAGATGTTTCCACCATCTTCAACACAGTATTGAGAGAATGCAAAAGTCTCAGATTAAAAAGTCAGAGCTACAGTATGATGGCAAACATTTTACTGTTAATAAGATAAACCCTACAAAGTGATGCTATATAATTCTTTTCTTGTTAGTAGTCTCCTCCATGAGACTATAGTCCTTTGAAGCTCCCTGGTTCCCCACTGTATCTGCAGTACTTAGAACAAAGCCTGGCACTGTATAGAGGTTCAATAAATGTTTCTTGGGTAGAAGAATCAATAATAAGAGTCTTGTAGCAGGAAGTGTGTATTCTGGCAAGATAACTCTGATGGGAGGAGAATGATATAGAGTACTTAAACAGACAAGAAATTCAAGCTCAGGACTGAGGCAGTTCTCTAAGCTGCAGATGTATAGGAAGGATTGAAATCTGATATCAGAACTTATGCCATATACTTTATATACTTTATAGTTTATTGAATATAAATATGCATAGTAAATTATATATAAGAGAGAGGAGAGAGGGGGGAGAGAGATTAAGAGAGAATTTGAGCTGGATTTATCCAACATAGTTCAAAGTAGGGGAAAATTGATTCATAATCCCCCTATAAATATGTACACACAAACCTCACACATACAATATATATGTATATATGTATCCATATATATATATATATATATATATATATACACACACACACACACACACACACACACACACACACACACACATCCCACTCCAAGGTATTCTTCCATAAGAAAATCAATGGAAACATAAATATCATTGGGTCACAGATAGAAAAGTAGGATGTTAATTAGAGGAGGGTTTATTTTTTAATCTTTTCCAATTGGCATAATAGATCCCTTTGAGAGGGAGATGTTTCATACACAAGAGAGTAGGATTAATTGATAACATAAGGTTTTTTTGGTGAAAACTTTTGGAGACAATAGGATCCCTAGCATGAGACTGACCTTAAATAAAAGGCTGAAGAACTTCCTTACTGGGACAAGAGAGAAGAGGGTATAAAGGGTGTAGATGTAAGCTTTTATTCCTAGAAGAGGAAATATTAAACACTGGAATAAAATTGAAAAATTTTTAAATATTGGATAGAGGAAAACGAGGTACAGAGTTAATGGGAAAAGTGAAGTGCATGAAGACAAACATTTAGATTGCTGTTCAATAACAAATGTCCATTTAAACTTGTAAAATCATATTTAATACTAGAAACAGTGCATCCTGTTTTCTGCATTTTCCCAGCAGTCTTTGCTTCAGTGGATGAGGCATGGCAAAATGAAACGTGCCTGAATCAGGGTTTACCTTTGGAATGGTATCATACTCATAAAATCTTTCTTAAAGTGACTTACCGCCAAGATATTTTAAATCTAATGGCTCCAAAAGTTTCCTAAATCAAATAGTATCTATGTACATTTCTTTGAAGAAAGCTAAATAGTACCATTGCAAACTAGTATTTATCCCACTGATAAGAAACCTATGATAATTTTATATGTCATCACTTTTAGATCACAGTGTAGTACTGTTTCTATATGTGGAAATATTAGCTTTCAATGGAGAAATGGCTACTGTATAAGATACTGTTAGAATTCTTTCTTACTGCAAGTATAGCAAAGTGAATTTTGCTTAGTTATAAAGCTAAGGATTGCTATCTTGGGTTTCACTAAATTCATTCTATCTCTATCCTTTTTTGGTTTTTGGCAAACCAGTGGACAGTTACTGATATTTCTTTTGTTTTTGTTTGTCTGTTTGTTTGTTTTTTTAATATTTCCCATGCTAGAAAAGAGAGAATAAGAAGACTAAATAACTTGAGTACAATTCATGTTGGACATTGAGGTGTTTTTTAATCATCCATTTGAGTATGGGTTTCTTTGCTCTTTTGATAATTGTAAAGAACAGATAATGAAATGATGCTGCCATACTTTGAAACTATGAAATTTAACTTCAACCAGCCACATTATTCATAATTTTCTCTTGACTTTCTGTTTCTGCTGGCTGCTGGCAGTATATGATATCTCCTCCCATATAGATTCTAAACAACAATCTATACCTAAGTGCTCTTTTTAAAATTATGGCAACTCTGGGTCATGTGGCCTTTGACTGATTCAGTAATTAACTCTTTATGTCCAAATGACTGAACTACATTCTCTGAGACTGAATATAAACAAATAGAGCCAACAAAAAGATTTGTTAACTAATTTATTATTATTTATTTATTTATTCCTGAGAGAGAGAGCGACAGACAGACAGACATAGCAGAGCCCAATGCAGGGCTCAAACTCATGAACCGTGACATCATGACCTGAGCTGAAATCAAGAATCGGACGCTTATCTCACTGAGTTACCCAGGCACCCCATATTTGTTTTCTACTTTTGATAGTTAATGTGCTAGTGGAAAATAAATCATCTTGTGCATAATTTTTAAAGAATAAAAAATAAGCTGTAGCTTGTCATGGAGTATTCAAATTTTTGTGGTTGAAGAGTTTGATTCTGCACAGTTTTTGGCTTTACATTCTTCTTCCACATTTTGGGCTCAACAGAAAAGCTAGCATCTCAACTCTAGGAATGAGTTGGTACATTGGCCTTGCCTTGTGAGACATCTGCTAAAGCCTAGGAGAGCATTTGTCCCTTTCCATGCATAAAGCTGCACATAACGCTGTGGTTTTGTGCTAGTGTTCATTCAAAAAGCATCTTTTGACTATCTGCCATGCATGAAATGATACCAGAATAAAATATAATTTTTAGTAATGCATAGAGGTAGAGTTCTTATAATCCATTTAAGGCAGCCTATGAATGAATACTAAAATTCTAGAGACAATAGGTGCTGGAGATTGGAGAGAAACTTTAAGTGGACAGTCTCACAGAGGAGACATCATTGAAGATAGGTCTTTAGTATTTAGTAGAAATAAAAATTAATATACTGAATAAAACAAATATTCAGGTTTCTAGATTAAATCTTTTAAAATAGTTGCAAATTCCCATTACTAAAAAGTTTTGAACAGAAGATAGGCCATTAGATTTCACATACCACTATATGGTAACATGGCTAGGAATGTGTTCTACATATTTATGTTGTATGTTTACTTGTGATCTTTAGAATGCTATGATGTATCTGGATTTGGATCTCTAATTTATTTCAGTTATTCTTTAATTAGTTGTTTTTAAATATTGTGTTTAGAATGCCAAAAGAAAAGAGTTTTCTGTTTAATAAGTCCATGAACAGAGAAATAGTTGGCCTTGTCTTAATATGGAACTGGGTTTGAATTCAAGCTCTATTACTTACAACTTTTTGGACTGTGGTAAAGTCATTTAAAGTCTTTGGTTCCAGTTTTCTTATCTATTGGTGACAGATGGAATGAACATATTTGTGATTGAGAAAACTAGGAAAGCCTATAGAAGGTTTCGGAGTTGTCAGGGTAGAAAAATGGGCGATGGGGATATTGAGGATGGGGAGAGATCAAGTGAGTGGAGAAATCTCTTGGCAGAATTGTCAGGAGGGTGGTCACAGCTAGGCGAGGAATAACTGTGGGAAACTAGAGATTTCTAAATAAAGATTTGTACTATATTTTACTGTATTACATGGACTGTAACATTCTGTTCTGTCTCATTAATTTTTCAGGAAATAATCCATTTGTTCCTAATTTCTTATACAACTAATGTTCTTTGGGGGTGGAGAAGAGTTAGAGCCTTTCTCCAGGTTGGAAAAGTAATGTAAATACTCACTGCTTTTCATGGAGGAGTCATATTTAGGATACATCTGTACTAGTGATAATAAAAAATTACTTCCAAGAGTGCTGTATGATGTTTATAGAATGTTGAGCATGTTACCTGACATATAGCAGATGCTTAATGTAGGGTAGCTATGTATCATTCCTAGAGATAGTAATATCAGCCACATAAACAGGTAAGGAAATTCAAAGGTAAGCAAAAATTGTATTCTAATGAAATTCCATCAAAAAAAGAAGTTCAAATTTTTCCTTCCGAAGTTTGCTTCTATAATGAATGTATCCTTGTATCTTGTCATGATAAACAATTTATCACTTTTCTCAAAATAGTTATTGTCTACCTTTGAGCAAATAGTTAAATATGGTGGCTCCAGTTTAGGATATATTTCTTCTTTGTCTTCAAGACATGGATAACTAGGATATAGCATTAACAGTTTCCAAGATTTAGGTTCAAATAATTAAATAAGTGCTTTAAAGATGCCCACTAACCCAAAGTCTGCTTGTTTTACAGGATTTATTTATTGTCCACTCAGGCTATGTAGAATACAATAAATATTCATGATCCAAATAGTTCTGAATAGTTTATTTGGCTTCAAGTGATGAAAAGAGACATTGACTGAAGAGACCCTATGTGGGTTGATCTGTGTGTGTAGGGCATGGAGATGGTCAATCATCCTTCCATGAACTGTCAGAGTCATCATTTAGGAAGGTGTCTGTGTGAGGTCATGAAGCATGGCTCTTGGTGCTTTACGTCATCCTGGCTGCTCAGACACTGAGAGGGACCTAAGAACATATCAACCCTAGGAGAATTTACATTTCTCCAGAGAGGCACCTGTGTGCTGGGGAGGCCAATCTCCAAGTTCTTTCTGGTACTCTGTGGATTAAAGCAGGCAGACATTCTGTCACCACAGTCAGGTGTGACTTAAGAAAAGTGAGTAACATCTTAGGGAAAAAAAGACCCTGAGGAGGGTACTCCTCAGAGAGGAGTACTGAGGAGTACTCCTCAGAGAGGGTACTCCAAAGAGAAGAAAAAGATGAATGAGGAGGAGGAAGAGAAAAAAATACGTACTTATGATATATATGTAGGTATTATATATATATACATATACATATATTTATTATAGATACCTTTTAAAGATATCCTGAGTGCGTGAGAAAATCAGACATTATTATTGTACTGAATACTTCCCCTAACATCCATGAATATATCTTGAATTGAGTAAAAATCAATCTATTTCTAGTTGTATTGTCAGTCAGAAGTTATAGAATCGGTGTCCATAATTAATCCTTTAATTAATTTGTCAAAACAAGACCTTTTGTAGTGGAATTGTGTAGCAAATTCCTGGCAAGCTGAATAGAAGAGAGTGGAAGCAAATCCAATCGTTCAGTTAAAAAAAAAATCCTTTCTGACAGAACCTAGAACCTAGAATTTCTATTACAGAAAATCAATGAAGAGATGATGTTTCCTAATTTCACTTGTTTTTAAACATCATATACAACAACATAAAAATTCTGAAGTTCTTTTCTACATAGAATTATGCTGCAGATTAATGGTTTCTAGACATTTTGCAAAACACTATTTCAGGGTATGTAAATAGGTAGACAAAAAAGTTGTAATTTGTGAACTAAGTTTATATCTCAATTTAGAAACTTCTGTTCACAGCAACTTGTTAATGGTAGCAAAAATTCTGTAGCTAAAAAAAGCACAATATTTTCTAACTGTTTTAACCACGAAGTGCTTTTTTAAAGCATACCTGTACCAGAACAATGTAGAATTATCATCAATTTGAAGAAAAACTTTGTATCCCTGGGCTGGGAATGCAAAGATAAATAAGTCCCAGTACCTACATTGAATAGGGGACAGGCAAATATATCACAATGAACTATCCTATCTATACAGATACGTTGAATACTACTAGTAAAATTCATGTGTTCCAAAGTTGTAAAGAGCAGGGAATAATTGACTTTGCCACAGTTATGGCCTCACAGAGGAAGTGAGAGTAAGGCTTTAGGGAAAAAATGAGGAAATAGAAACTCTACATTTCTGATATATTTTTTTAAGCAAGAAAGATACAAATCAAATTTAGTCTTTTAGATTAATTTAACAAAAAATAGAGATGAATAAGAGAGGGAAGTGATAGAATTCAGAAGACATAAGGAAATCACTAGATCTCTTCCCCATTACTTTACTAATGTAGTCCTCCCACCTCTGAGGCTGGGAGGGACTGCATTCACAAAATATCACTGAACTCATCACTTAAGCTTGGAACTATGGCTCCTTTTACTTCTAATTCATCCAGATTTGAGTTTTATGGACTCTTTTAGGAAGTTGATATCTGTGTCTATGGCATCTAAGTTCCATATAACTGGAGAACAAATACTGTTTTCATAGGTCATAGACTGACTGTATCATCATATGTTTTTAAGGACTAGGATCTGACTTATTTTGTTTCTAGGCAGCAGAATGTGTGAGAACTGCTTGAAAATTAGGAGAAAACCTAAGTAGGCCCTCATGCCTTCTGAGAGCTGGCAAAGAGAGAACAGTGCCATCAAGTTCCATTCCAAATTTAAGGGCAGCTGAGAGCCAACAAAGTCCAACTTTCCACATGATGGTGAAGCATGGATTTTCCACCCACATCACAGCTGGCTTCTCAAGTTGTCTCATCAGTGTCACCTACAAGGCATTCTTTGCCTGAGATAATTTGGCAGAATCTCCAACCCTGGGATATTGGAATGCAGCCAATCTACCAGCATGGTTTAGCTCCCAGGAAGCCCATGTGGTTATTGGATGCAGGACTGATTGAAGGAGGGTGATTCTGAGCAGCTTGGATAGTAAAACCTCCTTATGGGCATAATAATTTATTACTCAGGATGCTGGAAGCAGTATACACTATTTTTCAGGCAGTAAAAAGCTCCACAAGCAATCTGATTTTGTTTGCTTATTTTATTTTGCTTTGCTTTTCCTTTCATTGAATTAAAACTATTTAAAATAAGGGGATACCTATTAGCAAAGGAATCTGGCAAACCATAAAGCTGTCTGTCCCCAAAGACTCTGATTTAAGAATAGGAGTACTCTACTCACAAATCAGAGGACTCTGCCATCTTGTTTTAACAGCAGGCTTATTGGACAGAATTCATGGTATTTAATTTAGGATAATCTATGGAAACAGCTAGTCAGCTCCATTTACTTCTGCAGATGCACCCTTATGATCACAAAGCACATAGCTGTCATGATACAGAGGTTTTTTTGCCCCCAGGTTAAAAGGAGAGAGCTATTTCTTAAAACTAACTGACTAACTAACTAATATGTAGAAAAACCTGAGGTTTCTTTTTAAAAATTTTTTTTTCAACGTTTTATTTTATTTTTGGGACAGAGAGAGAGCATGAACGGGGGAGGGGCAGAGAGAGAGGGAGACACAGAATCGGAAACAGGCTCCAGGCTCTGAGCCATCAGCCCAGAGCCCGACGCGGGGCTCGAACTCACGGACCGCGAGATCGTGACCTGGCTGAAGTCAGATGCTTAACCGACTGCGCCACCCAGGCGCCCCAAAAAAGCTGAGGTTTCAATTGTGAGTCTAGACCTGGTAGAATAAAGCTGGGCTTGTGATGGTAATGGAAGTCAGGGGAAGGGCTGATCCTTACCTGCTGACCTAGGATGAAATAGCCATTGAAACAGCCTTGCTGATAGAAAAAGTCTACCCAAATTTACCATTCAAAGAAAGATGTGTTAGGAAAAAAAAATACTACCTAACGGCAGAAGATTTCCACACCAGCTACTCATTTTAGTTGACCAGATCAACTTCAGTTGACCAGGTCATTTAGTTTACCAGGTCAAGTGTACAAACATGACCGGACAACCAAGACACTTGAAGAAAATCAACAACAAAGGAGAGAAAAGCTAGATGAGCAAATGGAACAACTAATGTTAAAGAGAACAGAAATCACTTTCAAAATTAGAGTAAACCATAAAGCTAGTTTCCATATTCAAATTGGTTTGAATAAAGAATACAACTATTAAACAAGAACGGGCTGTGTTAAAAGAGAATTATGAGAGCCCAGGAAAAAGTTATTTCCAAAACACAGGAATTAAAATAATTAATAGCCATATTAAAAGTCATGGAGGAGGAAATTTAAAATTCAGAGCAAAGCAACATAGAGACAGAAAGCAGAGGAAATGTAAGAAACATAGATAGTCATACTGGGAAGCCTAGCATTTATCTAATGATAGATTGAAAGGAAAGCAAGAGCAGAGAAATGGTAAGGAGAAAAACAGTAAAGAAAGCATTTTAGTGAAATAAGAGAAAGATGTAAGCTGTAAGAATAATTTTTTAGCATATTTTATTTTCCAAAAGAAAAAGAGATGAAAAAGAAAAACAAAAAGCAAGTTGCATAAATGAAAAATAAAAAGCAAGGTACAACATGTGTTACCATTACAAAAAAATTACACAATATTACAGTGTTGCAAAATCATCACCAGTGATATTACACCTTTATAAAACCATAGCATATATTCTCTAAGGGATGCACAGGGATTAAATAAAATCATAAAAATTTGCAAGGGAATGATAAGCACAAAAAGTATAGTGGTGGTTAACCCTGGGGAGAGAGGGAGAGTGGTTTGGGGAGGCATACATGCTGGGGCCTCAGATGCATCTGCAATTTTTAACACTACAAACAAAAGATAAGTAACTATGTCACTATTTTAAGATTTGATAAAACTGAGTGGTGAATGCAAGGATATTTTATATATTTTTCCATGTGTTTATGAAATTTGATGGAATTCATAATTATAAAAATAAAGTGCTAACTATGCCAGGAACTTCCTGAGAAAATGCCTTTCAAAAATATACCTTTATAAGTAACGTTTCACCCTCTTTCTCTCTTTATTGCCTACTGATGTGGCACATTTGAACCTAGAGAAATTTTCTTGGGAAAAAAATTGAAAACAAAGTGAAATTGAGGAGATAGCTGCAGTCACATTTATGAGCAGTTGCAAACACTGAGAAGCCTAGCAAATTTACTAGCCTCAATGGGATTTTACCTACTTCCTTAGAGTGAGAAACCTTTTAAGGGCAAAGTCAATCTGTGTATGTATTGATGAAACTTACTGGCTCAAGAGTAAACTGTGTAATGAATTGGGAAAAAGAGACTGTGATGATATACTGTAAAGAATTATGCACTTTCTGTCTAATTCACCCAGATTATTAAGGGTATCCCAAATTGCATTTAGTTTGAGCATGTAATAATGGGGAATTTCCATCATTTTGCCTATTGAAAGCATTGCAGAGTGTTCTAATTTTTTTCTGTGTACATTTGGGACATTTTTCAAATTAAATATCCATTACACATCCCTATTTGTTTTCAAGTCAGTAGTGGAAAATGAAGGCGGGGGAGATGACAATACACATAAATGTTCTGAACTGAGCATTTACCATTCTCAGGAAGTCACATGTAGAGCCATGCTGTTAAATCTGGAGGCCTCTATATGCTAAGTGAAATTCTCCAGTGATTCCACAAATATATAGAGAGAGAAATAGATGACAAATGGATAGACAGACATGTTGACACGTATCTACATTTAGAGATACAGGCACGCAGATGGATAAAAATGTAGCCATGAATATAGAGATGAGTGGGGATGGAGTTAGCTAATGGAACAAACACTCGAATAGCACTCTCAATGTCTAGAAAGGCATGTAGTTATAGTATAGCACAGAAAGAAAACAGCATCATGAGTAGTTACTCAAAAACATGTAGAACCTGGAAGGCAAAGTGAGATATGTCTACACTTTTCTCTTCAAGTCACTTTTCGGTTCACACAGAGCTACCTTGGATGAGCCTCTGAATCCTTTCTTGTCTGTCTTCCATCTTCTCAACCGTTCTCACTTGCTTGGTCTCTTCCGTGCCCGTATCTTTCTACTGATCTCTGTCCTGGGCATGGTCTCAAAATCTCAATAATTGCACACAGTTTTTATGCTTCCAGGAAAGGTTGCAGTAGCTTCTTACCGTCTCACTGGAGGGGACTATTAACATTCATGTGATGTAGAATTAGGCCTCTGAAACTTTGGTGGTATGTCCAGAGTGGAGTACATACCCGTAGGAATGCATGGAATGATCTATTGGAATTTTAACAATTCCATTTATATTCAGTTTTTATAGATTGTTTTATAGATTGTTTATAATGCTCTATATTATAATATATATGCATATAGTAGCATATAAAATATAAATAAGTATAAATGCATAAATGTACATATATTACAGACTCAATTTATTTAACTGAGAGAGGTATACTATCAAAGCCTCCTCTGGAAAATAAAAAACTATTGTTGCCATTGTTCAACTCGATATGTTAATTTTGTTTCATTTTAAACAATAACAACAGCAATAGAAAACACCATTTTAACAAATTTGCTTTCCCCAGTAGGAATAAAGAGAAGAAGGAAAGAAGAGGCAGAAGAAATAATACCTATTTCTCTTGTTAAGGGAGATAGCAAATAAAACAAATTTAAATATAGTAAAGAGTTATGATTTTTTAAAGAATGTCAACTCTCATAGGAGGAAGTAAGGCATGCGAAAAAAAAACACTGGGCGACCAGATGGCCTTTAATATGTCCCGATTGGTCTCCCTGCTGCTCTCTTGCCTCTTGCAGTCTCTGCCACGCATCAGGCACTGGGATTCTTCATCCTTGTAAATCAGCGTATGTCATTCTCCTGGTCCTCAATTTCCATTTCTACCCAGCTCCCTCAGTATAAAATGTAAACTCTCTGTGCACAGAGCTCTCCATGATTTGGCCCGGGTTACCTCTGTGGTTCCATTTCTCACTGCTCTTTCACCTTTGCTCGCTGTCTCAATACAACAAACACATTCCCCTCTACCTCAGGAGTTTGCATTTTTGGTTCTCTCTGTGTTCAATAATCTTCTCCCATGTACTCCTAGGGTTCCTTTTCTCTCCTTGATTCCCATCTCCTTTCTAATGGCACCACTCTTTCAAATGACCACTGGAACTGACCTAGGATCCCTATGTCACTTTACATTCCTTATTTTGCTTTAACAATCCTCTTAGTAGTTATTACTTGGCACAATGTACAGATGTTTAATAAAAAAGATGAAATAGGGAAAATTCCTCTGGACTTAAATTTCTCATCTAAAAGTAGGAAAGAGTCAAACAAGTCAATTTCTAGGAACCTGTAAATACCCATGTAAGTTCATAATGAAAGTGCATTTGTCAGATTTAGTTTGGTTTAGTGGCATTACTGTTAATTTACTCCATAATCACATTTCTTGGAAGTTTCTTGGTAGATTGGTGTTTTTCCCCAACATTGAACAATACTAATGTTCTCTGAGATGAACAATACTTTGAAACAGGTTTCTTCTCTGATAGAGAGGAAGGGGGTTAGTGAGATGATGTGGAAAGCTATAGGCCTCTCCCTGTATTTGCAGAGCCCACGAAAGGAGGCCCACAAACATGTCTCTAAATATGTAAGAGTTATAAATCAAACTGTTTCCATGGTCCAGACTGTATCTCTGAGCTCTTCCACCCTCATCAAAAACTTTTCTTTAGAATCTGAAGTCCGAAGGGGCAGTGGTTTTCCCCAGCCAGCCCTGCCATCTAGAAGCTGAAATGATAGTAGGGACCTGATGTGACAAGGCAGCATCTTGGTGGTGACAAGACCTGCCTGAACCTGTGATGGAGACAGACCGAGTCAAACTCACCAAAGAGCCAGAAAGAGCAGCTTTCTTCTCCCATCATATCACTTTTCTGACTCAGAATTTCTAGGCAGTTGTAAGAGCCATGCCACCCACCTTCAAAGATTTGGGATAGTTACTAAAAATAGTCAATCTTTCTCTGGTTTTCCCAGTCAAAGGCTACAATTTTCCTATCTCATCACCCTCCAAATCCACGCTCGCGCGCGCACACACACACACACACACACACCCCTTCTTCCCTGAGTGGTTCAATTCAAGTATTCATCTTGTGGTTTTCATTATAGTCCAAATTATTCTTTATTCTTTCCAAACTTTTCTTAGGTTCCCCCAAACAAAACACAACATCTTTGTATGTCAGTATTTATAATATATGGGATACTCTCAGGTTGGGGTCCAGAGCAAACGTTCCTCTTGCCCAAGTCTGAGCGCAGGACCAGTGAGCTCTGTCATGTCAATTATCTGAAGAATCACTCAGTTTTCAGAGGTTCACTGACTCATTTTGGCCTTTGGTCACAGCACTTAACACATCAGTAATGTTATTTCTTTTCTGATAATGTTTTAACAGTAAAAACTACCTCCATCACTATCATGAGAATACACATAAATGTTAGTTCTAATACTTAGAGATCATTTTATGAGAATTCCAAAATAACTCAGACATTTGATATCATAGATAATATGCTTTAGGATATCTTATAGAAAATGCTAATGATTTATGTCTAAAAGTTTTGTTATTCAACAAACAGCAAAACTTTTGAATAATGTATAATTTTCATTCTATTATTTAGCAAAAAGACTATTTCCTTTAGTCAATCTGAGTTTAATCACGGTAGTTGATAAAATATAATATTAAAACAGAATAGTGGTTGTTAATTGAATTATCATTTAGGATAATTAGACTTTATTTAAAGAGCAGACTGGACCATTGTAGGTACCTATGTTGAGAAAATGTGAAGGGCCCTGGGTAAGATAATCACCTTGAAAAATAATAATAGGTGTAATACTGATAATGATATTGAAAAAGCTCTAAGCATATTTCTTACAACTTATAAGTGTTAGATATACTAAATTTTCATTTAAAGATGACATGACAGCACCTATGCTAATTTTGGCTTTATTGGAAGATTGAATGTAAACAATAAAAATTTCAACATATTTACTGAGTTCTTATTTAGTGTAAGGCATAGTACACTATGATGCTATTGGGAGGTATAATGATGGGGAAGACAGTTTTTGACCCTAAGAACAGTATACAGAGACAAATATATAAACTTGTACAGCATAACCCAAAATACGATTGATGTGCATACAAAATCTTCAAAAACTTTTTTATATGCATTGTCATAAACACCCTGAAAGATAGATAGCCATTTTGGATATTATTAATCATATTACAAATAAGGTTGTGATTTGACTGCTGTCATGAGTTAGGAAAATAGGGGACTGGCTTTAGAACCATAAATCTTTGGACTCCAAATTGAGTGCTTTTCAATCACATGATACTTTCTTTTTCTGGTGAGACATAATGAATTTTACAGGGCATATATTTTGTTTCTGGTTAAATCTCTGTCTTCAGCTGATGACAGGTGATGTCGGAGAAATCAAATTTATTTTAAGATAAATCTAAGCAAAGCATTATTAAATAAAATTGTCATATATCAATTATGGATCCCATAAACAGGATAGAGACTAGATTACCCAAACTGCTTTCTACGTAAGAGTTGACTAGTCTTAGGGCATTTCTCAAGGCATGCGTTGAGGGTTGGTGAGGGTTTTATTTGTGTCCTAGTTCTGTTACATAAAGTGATTAAAACGGGGTTTGTACTTTGCAAGTGCTTGATATATATATATTAGCTGTTATTATCTTTTGGCTCTTTTTGAGTTCATTGGAGAGCCAAGTAAACTTTTGACTCAAACAGAAATCCTAGGCAGCAGTCACCAAGCTCCCTGCCCAGCGGGGGAGAATGACAGATATCTCACAAAGCGCCTATCACCCAGAGCCAGGGACATTTGCCAGGGAGATTGCTGGTGAGAGACTCGTTGGCTTCGTAGGTTCTAATTCATCGTAAGTTCTTGACTGTCAAAAGGGAGACAGACAAAAGAAGGGGGAGGAGCACTTGACATACTGTGCTAATAACTGTCTGACTCTGCCTAGCACCACCCCCTAAACCTTACGTGAGAGAAGCTTCAAAATTGGCACTAGGCTCACACAAAGTGTACCTGGCATGACAGGAATCATCCAGCTCTGGCCAATCACGAGGAAAATCAAGCTCAAGGAATCTCATTATTATCATTTTATAAATAATTTTTTTGGTGGATGTAATTATATTTTCCCCCTTTTCTATTGTATTTCTGCAGGGAACACTCTGCTTTGCTGACAATAAAACAAACAAACAAACAAACAAACACTTTCTTATATTTGTTTTAGTCAGTCTCCACCCTGGATTGTCACCTTCCAAGACAGGGATCAATGTGTTTTTTTTCCTTTGAAAAATTTTCTAGTCCTATAATAATGCTGGGCACATGACAGTTAACAAATGAATAATTAGTAATATTAAGTAGGTCATATACGGGGAGTACAAGTGACAATCTCACGAATTATCTAGACACTTTTTAAAAATAATTGAGTGAGCATGGTTCTGTTACATAATCCAAATGTAAATACTATAACAAACACTGAGAAACAATCCACTGAAAATTGAAAAGAAACCTTGACATTATAAGCATAGTTTTTTAATTTGTAGATTCTATAAAGATCTGAAGTTTATTAAATAAAACAATTAAGTTTTTGTTTTGATAAATAGTCCTCAAAACATACAATCAAAACATTTTCTCGTGGTCATGGTACTCTTTGTAAGATACAATTTTGTTTTCTTATTTTGAAACCACTGAGCTCTTCATGTGACATAAAGGAGCTGTGCTTTGGGTCTTTATATTCTATGCATTATAGTGTATGTGCTGTAAATCGTTCCTATGTCATACTTGTAGGACCGAAGCTTGTAAGTTGAAGTTTGATTTCATAATCACGTGCATATGCAGTTTATACTACATCTATATAGAGTTTAAATGTTTACCCTTACTTCACACTGGAGTAGTGTTAGGTCAGTATTTTCTTCTCCCAGACAGTTTGGTATGTTGTGTGTTAACCAATTATTTTTGTCGTTTTAAATGTTTAAAAGCGTTAAATAAATCTTTGATTTCAGTTGAATGAACTACTTAGTCATGTCAAAACAGTCCAACTTTTCACATTAGAAATCATTTATTTCAACCTTATTTTCAGAATAATTTTTTTCCTTGTAAATCATATATTTCTTTAGGTGTGTTATAATTCTTCCAGTTTTATGAAGGTGGAATATCAGGTAAACAATACAACTTCTCCACTCTTTTTTCATTTTATGCATTCTATCTTTACCACCTTTTACTTGTAGGACACAACAAAATGTTTGATACATGGAAAATATTTACTAAATATTGACTGAATAAACCAATAATTGATTCCTAACAGAGAGCTTTTATCTGCCCACAACTTTTTCTTTTGAAGATGAAATGCAGTGATATTTAAGTTGGAAATTTGATGTCATGGTCACTTTGTCCTTTATTTTTGAGTGTTCTTTGTTCTCTCCTCTTGCACGAGACTGGAACTACTATAGCTCTTCCAACTGAAAGTCCATATCCAAATGAAGTAGGCTACTGGTCTTCATCCAGATTCTGAGCTGGTGCAGCACTCTTATTTGAGCTATGCATTAGTTGTCAGATCAAGGAATCCTGGAAAGGAATCAAAATATTTAGGAGATTAACAAGGAGCAGTAATGTATGTTAGGAATTATATACAGGTGGTTCGAATTCCCAGTGTTTATTTTTGATGTCCCCATGGTTACAAGGTAAAATGAGAAACAAAATAATCACAACACAACATAATTCATTAGTGAATTTACCACTTATAAAATTAGTCTGAATTCTAATTTCCATTCTCTCTAGTATTTATATGGTTGGTGTTTTGTGAAATGTTGGATACTTGCAACAGTATAATGTAGTACAGAGTAAAATAATGACAAAGTAAAATTGGCAATGTCAAGATTTCATGAAACCAATAATGTGATGCTGGACAACTGTTAAAATCCAAACTATCACCCAGTAAAGAAATAATGGAGTTATAATAAAAACACATGCAAAAGAATCACTAATTCTTAGAGTAAACAAACACAATGAATAGTGCGCGTGCGTGCGTGTGTGTGTGTGTGTGTGTGTTGGACCAGGCAAATTTTGAGACAAAGTTGTATGAGAGGACATTTTGATCATCAAAAATTAAATATCTGATAAAAATGCTGGTGAGTCTTTATTGTGCCCCCAAATATGATTTTTATATGATGATTTCTGAGGCGTAACGTAGCCATTAAAGTCACATGTGATATAAAGGCTGTAAATTTGTGATATTATAAAACGTTGTTAAAAAGGATCCCTTGATAAAGATAAATAAATATTTGATTCACTCACCATTCAAATATTAAACTCATTATTGTAATTATTCATCTTGTTAAATACAAAATTAACAATTTGAATTTTTAAATTTTAAAATACAAAGTTCAAATCAAACTATTCTAAAAGTTATTTAGTTGAGCACCCAACTTAAATGGTCATTTTCCAACATTCCTTGAATGTTGCTATTCCTTGAATAGCAAATATCCTATTTTTAAACACAATGCTGATGGTATTCAAAGTTATGGACAACTCCAAGGTAGGCATTTTTAACTTGCATCTCTAACTGCTGGAGATCCATTATTAGCTGAATACACACCTTTTGAGTCTAGTACAACCATGAAGAGTGGGAATGTAAGATGGAGAGTGATAGTCAAATCACCAAAGGACTTTGGATTTGACTAAGTAATTGAGTAACCATTTGTCCAGCATGATGATGTGGGAATTAAGTCCACTTGAACTTGTATAAGTGCTCCTCAAAGTGTTGTCCACCCACACTTATCACCAGAAATGATGAAGTAGATTCTCTGAGTCTGATACCATGAAGCCTGCATTATTTTACAAAGTCTACGAGATTCTTATGCATATAAATTTTAAGAACTCATGATAATTATAAATATTGACCATCTTTAATATACTTTGTTTTACCTAAAGTTCTCATGCTTTGGAGATGAGCAAAATGTTCTAATATTTTTTCCCCCAAGAATCTTTCATCTTATTTTAAATATCCCAATCATGAGCAGGTTCTTGGGACCTGAGGTAAATTTTTGCTCACTAAAATAAGAAACGATTTCACTATATTCCATGTTCTCATATTTGTTGCAAGTCTCACTGTTATGGCATCATTTGATGTTTTATACCATTTTACACAAGACAAAATTCTCTATTTTCTTACCAGGAGTAACAGTACATTCTGTATGATTGTTTGCAATCTGTTATTTTTGTTTTTATTTTGGATATGAAAGCTATTCTTGTTTTTGTTGTATCTTTATAACATGAAGTTAGTAAATCCCCTATTAAAGAGTACCCACTTAAAGTCTATCGCACATAAGTTATATTTAAAGTTATTTATAGGATGATACCTTTCACTTTCTACTGATTTTTAAAACTTTCATCACCTTCTAGTTATTTTCCTATGGCTTATAATCATCCTATATCTTTCCCACTTTAAAATTAAAACAAAGAAACAACACACCTTCTTCAATGAAATTATCAAAATTTTAAAGATCCTTACTTGGTAATTTAGGTTCAAAAACTTAAATTTAGTAGGCTCCTTATTATGTTCTTATATTAATATTGGTTTTGACAATTTAGATAAATGATTGAAGAACATCATTTAAAATGATGATTTAATTTAAATTAAATATTAAAAATTAATTTGATAATTCATTTCAAACTTAAAATTAAATTTCAGTTATATCAGTGTTTCAACAATAGGAGTGGTACAAAGGGTAATACCTTATATCCTTAACTCAGACTTATCTCTTATTTTTTAATGTTTATTATTATTTTTTTTTTATTTTGAGAGAGACAGAATGACTGGGGGAGGGACAGAGAGAGAGGGAGAGAGAGAATCCCAAGCAGGCTCTACGCACCAGCACAGAGCCCTATGTGGGCTCCATCCTATGACCTGAGATCATGACCTGAGCTGAAGACCTGGGCTGAAATCAAGAGTCGGACGCTCAACCAATTGAGCCACCCAGGTGCTCCCAGACTTATCTCCTTTTAATATTTTATTTCATTTGTGTCTATTCCTCTCTCTATACACACATGTATATGCATATAGGTATATACTTTTTTGTGTGTGTGTATACACACACACACACACATATGCACACACACACACACACATATATATATATATACACACACACAAACTCATATATACATACACCAACACATATATATATCCATACATATACATACGTATTTTAGAAATTAGGAGTTTGCACAGAAACCTACCATTTCAATTCATCCCTAGAGATTTTTTCCTTGCTTTTCTCCACTTCATATTTGGTGTGTCTTTTCTTCTTCAAAGAGAACTCTGTCTCCAAAAACCATTAACGCGCTTTTCTTGACATCCTATAACATTCCTAAAAGAGTTTTAGTATGGCTTCATCCGTAATTATTAATCAGGTAACTCTCACATTACTGTATTTTTCAGTTCTGATCCTGCAGAAGTTATTGCCTTTGTTATTTACATTTGCAAATGAGCCTGCATTTTCATCTTGTGAAGTGGATATATACTAGCATACATTTATTATTGTTGGCTTTATATTTATTTTTGTATTAAAAGAAAAAAATACCTTGTTCCCCATTTATCAGAATTTGTATCAAGCATTTCTTCCTTAAGTTACTATGAAGAACTTGTAGAAAGAAGCCTTAGATATATTTAAATCATAATGCAAGTTAGAAACAGTAGCACCTGCCCAACTTGACCCTCTTCAGTTTTTTGCCACATTCTCAAACCACTGCTTCCCTACATACTCTTTCAGCACTTGGACTATTTTTTCAGAGTCAGTTGTGAAGAAATAGAGACTGCTGCAGTGTTAAGAGCAAAGGCTTCCCAGTCAGAGAAGTCTAGTTTTGAGACCCACACTCATCACTTACTAGATGAGTGACTTCTCTAAGCAACCATACATAAAAACCTTGTTGAGTAACTTGTTTTGTGAGGTAAATGAATAATTTATGTAACAGTGCTTGGCATAGGGTCTGGCACAATAGAGGAGTTTGATGGTCATTAGTATTATTGTTATGAAAAATATATGATACGTATACAATTTAATTCACAAATAATCTTAGTACTTTATTCTAAATTGTAGTTCAGGAGTTCCCATTTTAACTGTATTTCAGAGTGGAAATTCACCTAGCAAATTAATTGCTATATTTTTTAGTCATATAGCCTTCCTTAAACACTTAAGTGTTAGGGTCAATTTTTAATTTCTTACTTCCACTAGTTTATTACAAAATAACTCCATCATTTGCAGTTGCTTAAAGTCATAAGATTGCCTGATTCCTAACTAGCAGATAGATTCATTTTTCTTCAAGTACATCCAATAAAGGCCTGATCTTAAAATAAAAAGGTTGTAAAGTCTAAAAAAAGAAAGGCATTTGAAAGGTATAGCTGAAAGGAAGTCCATAAAATGCTGACCTTTCATCAAGTACTGATTTTTCTGCTTTCCTGTGGGAGCATTAAGGAGGGAGTGATCTCATAGATTTCCACTAATGTCATGACCTATAGCTTCCGCCCAACATTTCTGCCAATTATGGAGACTTCCCTATTGCCTTCATGATGTGCTTACCTGTTTTCTTATGCTAGGTTGACAGCTTGTTCACTTCCCTTGGCCTTGACCTTGGCTTTGACATCCACAGGAGGTACACAGGCTGTCAATACTAATATCAGAATAGTAAAAACCGTCTGGCAGCTAGAATCTGGGACAACTTTGGCAGCTCCTGCAGATTTGTATTTCCCATGTGATTATTCAGCTGGCTCCCCCCATCCTAAAATGTTAGAATGCATCCCAATGCTAGAGGGCTAATACATGTAATTAGAGAGGCGTGGTTTTTGCTATTCCCATCCCATCTGCAACAGCTTGAGTACCACTGCATTACTCATTAGGAGTCATAAGCCCTGACCTACTGGATATCCAAAGGGGTGGACACCTTGGAAGGGAGCCAACATTGTTTCTGACCTTGGGTGGTCAAATCAGCCCAAAAAAGATTTATATTCTGCATCTCACATTAAAAAAAAGACATTTTAAAAGATTCCACTTTTATGTGTTTCCATGAGACCCACTATTTTTAGCTGTGTTTATTTTTTATTTATTTATTTTTTACATTTTTAAATTTAAGGAGCAGTGTAAGTATAGCAATACAGCATAGCAAATTAACAGTTTCCAAAAAGAATTCAAAAAGTCACAAATATGAAAATGTATATGAAAAATACCCTTTAGTTATCATTTCCATACTAATAATAGAATACATTAATGTTCATTGTTAATGATTAGGAGTAGAACAAGAAAAACGATTCAGAAGAACTGAATTTGCAACTCTTTTGTTTCCTTCTGGAAATAGCTCCTATCTAATTGGCTTTATAATTTAGGCAACTTGTGATTATAAACAAATCAGGTGGCATATATGAAAACAGGTGTAGAGAGATCTTTGTCTTTGAAATTCCTACTATCTATTTAACAAAGGCAAGAAAACTGACTTGAGTTACAAAAACCAAATGATGAATGAAAGCTTCCCAATAATGCCTCTACTCATGTTCCTGATATTGAGGGGAGTCTTTCAGAATATTTTCCCAAAAGTTACATTATACTTGAATGCAGTCCTTGAATGCTGACCTCTGTCCTTCACAGTCATGACCACGGTGATGTCTGAAAGTGGAGAAAAGTTATATGGAGGGAAAGAAGAAGACAGAAAGAAGAAGGGGATGGAGGGAGGGAGGGAGAGAGAGAGAGAGAAACAAAGAAAAAAAGACTAGATAAGACAGAATAAAGGCATAACAGTGGAATAGGGGAAGAATACAATGAAGTAGTTTTACTTATTTATTTTGTACTCATCACGGATATTTTTTCTAAAGAAATGTAAAGCCAAGTCACAAATAATTAGCAGTAAAATTAACTGCCCTCTGCCTTATTACATTCCACTCCCCAACATCACTTCTTCTCTTGAAATTTCTTATCTTAATAATTCACAACCTCATTCTTCCAGGTTGTACAGTTGGTAGACCTTAGGATCGTTCTTGACTCCTTTCTATCTCTTCCATCCCACATCTGCAAATCCTGCTGGCTCTACACTCAGAACAATATCTAGAATCTTATGGTTACTTTTTATCAGTATCACTCTAGTAAAAGAAAATACTATTGTTTTAGAACTGGATTCTTGCTTTAGCTTCCTAACTGGTTTCATGCTTCCATCCTTGCCATTCAGTAGTCAAAATGTCAACGAAGGGGCAGGAGACATCTTTTTAAAAACATCATGCCGCTCTTTTGCTTAAAAAAATAAATCTAATGTCTTCCCATCTCAGAGTAGAAATCAAAGACTTTCTGACTTCTGAGGGGCTATCGTTCAACTTGTCTACCTCCACCCTCTGCAATTACATCACAACTATCTTTCTGAACTCAAATGCTATTATTCTTCCTTTCACTCTACTCCATTTACCAATTCCTGATCATAGCAGATATATTCTTGCTTCAGGCATTTTGCACCTTACTATTATGATCTGTGACCCCTCCCTGAAAATATTCATCAGTTTTCCTCAATTAATTTTATATTCATGAAGTCTCTCCTGGTCAATCTATTCATCAACAGCTAACATATACATTTTACTTATTTACTTGTTCTTTATTTCTACCTCCCTCCACTGGAAAAATACAAACTAAATGAGAGCAGAATTTTGCTGGTTTAATTCATTTCTCAATTCCCAAGATCTAGAAGTGGTTGGATTCAAGATATAGGTAGCATATACCAAGGTTGGTAATTATTCATTGAATGAATTAGTGAATGATTAAACTGTAGAAGTGAGTTATTTATATTAGAACAGGAAAAGCTGGACATAGGAAAAATTGTAAAGGAAGCTTAGTTCAATTTTGCTCTCCCTCAATCCCTTTTGTACTTTCTTACTCCTTTCCTGGGAGGCTGATAGTGGTGTGATGGAAGGAACATGGGAGTTTAAGATCAGAAAAGTGGCTTTATAACATCCGGCAAGTTACTTATCTTTCTGAGACTTGGTTGTTCTTTCCTGCAAAATGGGAATAATTTTACCCAGGAGAACTGTTATAAATATTAAATGCTATTAAGAATATAAATTGTCTGGTGCAGTTTTTGGCACAGTAAGGCATTCAGTTAATTCCCTTTCCTTCTTTCTTTTTTCTCTCTTTCAGCATCATTTCTTCTTTTCTACTTAATGCTACTGTAGAGTCCATGGGACTACATGCTTTGTGCTTCAGGGTCTGACAAAGGTTTGGAGCGAACTAAAGACTAATGATGTCTCAGCATTGAGTAGTTTTAAAACAATTGCTTTAAACTGAGGAGTGTACCGACTCTAGCGAACAGACCTTGTCAGAGATCCTACTCAAGTTCCCCCAGATGACTTTTACTACTGTGCATGGCTTCCCAGGTTTCTGTGTGCTTCTGCTTCTGGCCAGCATCTATTATTCTCTTGAGAGGGCTTCCTTCAGTGCCTAAAGCTATTGTCTCCATGGAGCTAGAAAGCCAGAAGTAGGAAGGAGTTTATATGCACCCATTCTCACCTCAGGGGCCTTAGCTATCAACTGACTAGTGTGAGAACATAAAAGTTGAGTTTCCTTGCCTCTGGTTAGGATAAACTCTGAGATTTCCAGAATCAGGCTTATCCTTCCCTCCATGGGATTTTTGCCTGAAACTGCAGATTTCCTTATTTTCTTTCCTTTCTCGATCTTGCTTCCACCACTTGCTCACGTGTTTCCTGGGAGCACTTCCTCAATAAATGACTTAATACAAATCTTGATCTCAGGGCTACTTTTGGGGAACCACATCTAAAATATTCCCATAAATATATGTCAGGAAGAATTACTAATTAATTAGAGCCTAGTTGTTTCTAATATGAAGACTACATTCCCAACCCTAAAGCATTAAGTAATTTAGATTCTCTAACAATTATGAAGTTGTATGTATATATTAAAAAAATTATATATTAAAAAGGTATCACACCCACTGAAGGGAGTTGAATTTTCAAAACTGGGACTGTTTTTCCTTATTCTCCATTTTATTTTTTTATTAAAAAATTTTTGTTATGTTTTATTTTATATTTGAGAGAGAGAGACAGATCATGAGCAGGGAAGGGGTAGAGAGAAGGAGGCAGAATCTGAAGTAGGCTCCAGGCTCCCTGCTGTTAGCACAGAGCCCAACGCAAGGCTCCAACTCACAAGCTATGAGATCATGACCTGAGCCGAAGTCAGACGCTTAACCGACTGAGCCACCCAGGCACCCCTCTTATTCTCCATTTAAAATACAAAGTTGAGGTAGATAAGATTGAACTGTGTGCTTGTTTGCTTGTTCTGTTTGTTTGCTTGTATCAGTGTAATTTGAAGAAGCAATTTTCTGATATTCAGTTGATTGCTTAATTTCTTAGTGTTGGTATTCTTTCCCTTCTGAGAACATCTTTATGCACAGCCCACTCATTCTTCAAGCTCCAGGCCATTGCTTCCACTATAAAAACTCAGATAAATTCAGCTGACATATTCTTTCCTAGTTCTTTTTGTACTAATCTGTGTGATGAAAGTAGTATATTTTTCCAAACATTTTTTCTTTCTCTTTTACTTTTTAAGTTCTGTTTCTCTCCTGTGTCCTAACTAGATGATAGCTTCATGTAAGAAGGGACTTTTTATTTCCATTTTTCAAAAGTTTAATTTTTTTCTACTTTGAGGTACTGGCAGATTCACAAGCATGAACTAATACAGAGATCACATATATCCCTGTACCATTTCTCCCAGTAACATCTTGTAAAACATGTTGTAAAATAGTTCAGTAACACAACGTGGATATTGGCAGTGATATAACTGACAACGAAGCATTCCCATCACCACAAAGGTCCCTCACATTGCCCTTTTATAACCAGACCCATATTGTTCCCACACCCATTTCCTCTTTAACCACTGACAGTCAGTAATCTGTTCTCCATTTCTATAATTTTGTCATGTCAAGAATGTCATATAAATGAAATTATAATTTGGGGGGCTTGTTTTTTTTTTCACTCAGTATAATTCTCTGAAGATTCATCCAGGTTGTTGTATATATCAACCAACTATATTTCTTCCTTTTTGACCTTTATTCTTTGTTATTATTGTTATTATTAGCCTCTGTGCTGGCTAGAAGTTCCGGCAGTATGTTGAGTGAAAGAGGTAAGAGTAGATGTGCTTGCCTTCTTTCTAGTCTTAGAGCAAAAACATCCAGTCTTTCACCAAGTATGATGTTAGCTATATGCTTTTTAGTATTTCCTTTTTATCAACCGAGGAAGCTCTTTGGTATTTCTGTTTTTTTGAGAGTTTCTATTACGAATGGTCATTGGATTTTTTTCTAATGCTTTTGAATTGATATGATCGTGTGATTTTTCTTTTTTATCCTGTTAATATGAGAAATTTTATTGATAATTTCAAATACTGAACGAACTGTCATTTGTGGAATAAACCCCACTGGGTCATGCTGTATAATTTTTTGTATATTGAATACTTGAATTTGCTAGAATTTTGTTAGGGATTTTTGTTGCCATATTTATGGTGGATATTGGTCTGTATTTTTCTTTCTTGTACTGTCTGACTGATTTTGGTATTGGGGTAATATTAGCTTTATGAATGAATTGAAAAGTTTCCTTTCTCATCTATTTTTCTGGGACAGATTATATAGAATTGGTATTAATTGTTTAAACATTTGGTGGACTTCTCCAGTGTAACCATCTAGGTTTGGAGATTTCTCTTTTGAAGGTGTTTACAATTGTGAATTTATTTTTTTTCTTACTTATAGAGCTATTGAAATAACGTATTTCATATTTCATGAGTTGTGGTCGTTTATTTTTTTGGGAAGTAGTCCATTTCATCCATGTTGTCAAATTTTTGTGTATAGAGTTATTCCTAGCATCCTATGATTATTCTTTTGATATCTGCAGGGGCAGGTAGTGATATTGTCTGCCTCATTCCTGATATTGGTGACTTGTGTCTTTTTTTATTTCAGTGGTTTTGCTGAAGATGTGTCAGTGTTGTCATTCTCTCGAAGAACTAGTTTTTGTTTAATTGTTTTTCTTATTATTTTTCTGTTTTTAATTTCACTGATTTCTATTCATATCTTTATTATTTCTTTCCTTTTCCTTGCTGAGGGTTTAGTTTGTATTTACTTTTCTAGGTTTTGTGATGGAAGCTTGAATTATTGATTGGAGACTTTTCTTCTTACTCTTTTATTTTTTAATTTATTTTTTAATGTTTATTTTTGAGAGAGAGAGAGACAGCAAGAGAGGGGGAGGGGCAGAGAGAAATAGAGAGAGAGAGAATCTGAAGCAGGCTCCAGTTCTGAGCTGTCAGCACAGAGCCTGATGTGGGGCTTGAACTCAGGAACCATGAAATCATGACCAGAGCCAAAGTCGGACACTTAACCGACTGAGCCACCCAGGCACCCCACAGTGTATACGGTTATTATTAGAAACCTCCCTCTCCATACTGCTTTAGTTGTATCCTACAAATGTTTATATATATATTTTAATTTTAATCAATGTAATGTATTTTTAAAAGAAAAATTAAGTCTTTCTCTTTGAACTATGAATTAAAGGTACAGTGTTTAATTTTCTGGTATTTGCAGATTCTGTTATTTTTCTGTTATTGATTTCCAGTTTGTTTCCATTGTGGTCAGTAAAAATACCTTATGTGATTTCAATTCTTTAAGTTCATTGATGTTTATCTTATGGTCATGAATAGTCTGGTATATGAATAGTCTTGGTATATGTCTGTGGGCACTGGAAAAAAATGTGAATTCTATTATTGTTTGATCAACTATTTCATAAATGTCAATTATATTCTGTTGGCTGATGGTCTATTGAGTTCTATATCCTTGATGGCTTTATCTCTAGTTATTCTCCTTTTCAATTTTGGGGAAAGAGGAGTTGAAATCTCCATATTGAATTGTGGATTTGTCTATTTCCATACATCTATTAGTTTTTGATTCACATATTTTGCTTGGTGCATACGTATTTAAGATTGCTATGTCTTTGTGGAATTACCCTTTTACCATCACATAACATCTTTCTCTGTCTATCATAATTTGTTTTGATGTCTGATTTGATATTAATATAGCTACTCATACTTTCTTTTATTACCATTTGCATAATGTAGCCTTTTCTATTCTTTTAGTTTCAATATGACTATATCATTATATTTGACATGTTTCTTGTAGACAGCATATAGTTGGGTAATATTTTTTAATATACTCTGTCAATCTCTGTCTTTTAAAATTTTTTTATGTTTATTTATTTTTGAGAGACAGAGAGAGAGAGTGAGCATGCACACAAGTGGGGGAGGGGCAGAGAGAGAGGGAGACACAGGCTCCAGGCTCTGATCTGTTAGCGCAGGGCCTGACGTGGGACTCGAACTCATGAACCATAAGATCATGACCCGAGTGGAAGTGGGATGCTCAACCGACTGAGCCACCCAGTCTCTGAGCTCCCCAATCTCTGTCTGTTAATTAACTTATGTAAACTATTGATTTTTAATCGAAATGTTGATATGTTAGAGCTTAGGTTTGCATTTTACTTTTTTTTCTATGTTTTTTCATTTTCTCTTTCAGCCATCTGAATCTATAGATTTATGTCTTTTGTTAAATTTTGGAAGTTTTCATCTATTACCACTTCAAGTACTTTTTAGCCTCTCTGTTCCCTCTCCTTCTGGGATTTTTATAACATGAATGTTTTATCTTTGATTATAGTTCTGCAAGTCCCTGAGGCTCTGTTCGTGCTTTTTCTTAGTCTACATTTTCTCTGATGTTCAGATTCTCTTGTTCTATATTCTGGTTCACTGATTCTTTCCACTTTCCCTTCCATCCTGCTGTGGCCCCATCCATTAATTTTTATTTCTGTTATTGCATTTTTCACTTATAAAATTTCCATTTGCTTCTGTTCCTTTTCTAATACTTCCTATTCTCGTGCTAAGTCTTTCTCTTTCTTCATTTATTTCAGGCATGTTTATAATTACTTGTTGAAGCATTGTTTATTATGGCTGCTTTAAAACATTTGTTAGATAGTTTCAAGTTCTCTATCATCTCATGTTGACATCTGTTGACTTTTTAAAAATTCATTTTAGGTCTTCCTGGTATTTGGTATGACAAATGATTCTCAATTGACATTTTTATATTACTGTAGTATGCCATAAGACTGTGAATCTTATTTAGTTTTAGTCGGCTTTCTCTGACACTACTTCAGTAGGAGAAGGTGGGGACATCTCATTACTACAAGGTGGAAGTAGAAGTCCAAATTCCCCACTCATCCTTAGTTGATACATGAGGGGGTTGGGTTTCTCCTTATTGTGGGGCAGTGGTAGGAGTTCTAGCTTTCAAGTGGTTTCCCCTGACAACCTGATGAAGGTGTCCTTATTACCATTAGATGATGATGGAAGTCCTGACTCTCCATGAGGGTGTCATTATCCCAGTGGGAAGGGTGGGTATGGAGTCTAGGAGCCCCACATGATCTCCACTGGTGCTGCAGATGAGGCAGCAATGTTCCATTATTAGTCAGTGGGAATTAGTCGAGTGTCAGCTCTGTGCTTGATCTGACATCATTTTGGCGAAAGTGGTTAGGAGATTTGCTATAGCTGACAAGGGGGATGTCTAGAGTCCCCAGTTTGCTTTTGTTGTACAGGAGGTATTTTTTTGTGGTATTTTCCTGGAGTAGAGTTGTTATGGCCTACAAGTTTGTCTAGACTGTGTCTTTGGGTAGACAGAGAGCATGCTTTTGCTAAGGCTCTTTCTGTTTGCACTTGTTGATGTTTTCATGTTGCCAGTCTCTGTATTTCTCAGTCTGAGAGATATGAAGTAAGAAGAAAACCCAGGGAAGTACTCTGATCCAGTCTTTGGGTCCCAAAGTTTCTGGCCAGTCTGCCTTTTCTCTACCTTTCAGAGTCTCCTTATGTTTGTTTTATATAGAATATCAAGGTTTGTTTAGTGATACTTAGGAAGGGATAGGGAAAATAGGTCTATGCTGTCATCCTGAGATCAGAAATCTGAAGAGATTTTGTTGTTGTTGTTGAATATCTTACATCACAAACAATTTTAAGTGTATATGAAGAATTTAATAACTTAATTTCTTTCTTGACAGGTTGAAATAAATACATTAAAAATTAGAAATAGAATAAACTGTTATCTAGTAGGTAGATAAGTGTTTTGGGGATATAGTTTTTGGTAAATCATAGGCTTAAAACAAAATTAGTCATAGTCATAATATTGTAGAGTTAACTATAGCACAGATTATACTCCAAGGTATCCTTTATATCATTGTTTTTAAATAGTAGGTATAATGATTTTTACTCCTTAAAAATATTAGGTTTTTCCACTACTGAATCCATACCTTCTGCCAAGCCATAGAATTCTTCCGTATGCCCTGAGGAAAATTTATTATGTGACAGTTCTTATTAAGGTAACTGTACTCTATCCTCAGAAAAGCTATTTAGGGGCAAGAAAGAGCTTTGCCAAGGTATCCAGTAAAAATTTGTTCTTGTCATTTTATGTGGGACAAGCATTTGGTGCCTAGGTCACATTAGGGTTTATTTTAAACTCTCAGAATTACTGGGAGCGAATTCTGGCACTTTAGCACACACTTAGAAGAGATAAACATTCCCAGGTAACAATACTTTGTATTTGTGGATATAATATTTGGAAATTTACTTAATGTAGTTTTAAAATAAGTTCTGTTCTTATACTTGTCATTCTGAGTAAATACACTACCTCATAAATTGTTTTGATTTCCAGAAAACTGTCTAATAATTATTTATAAGTGTAGCATGCACAAGAAAGAGAGACTAAGTAGTTATCAGAAAGAGAGGACTGCTTCCTAACTATGTTCAAAAAGTGATGTGAGATTCAGCTTTAGATAAAAAAATCCTAGTTCTTTGTTTAAAAGCTTCTCCTTCATTGATCTGTGATCTGTGAGGGATAAAAGTATAACACAATGGGAAAGGAAGGGGATAGGGTTTTGAGCCAATCACATTCCTTAACCAAAGTTATGCTTCAAGTGATTTATAAGGCAATGTCCGTCACAAGTGTTTCCTTGAGTTCTTACAAGAACTATAAATTTAACTGTGTTAATTGTGGTATCATCATCTGGTTAATAAATGATTCCTTAATAGTGATACAGTATATAGCCTTAGCTGGGACAGTATTGATATTTTGATATTTTGTGACTTGTACAAAAGCTGCAAAAGAGATATTGATGTTGTATAATATTTAATTTTCCAGTGTTTCTCACATTTATTAATTGATTGTAGCAAATAAAAAACATCCCTCAAGTGAAGAAGGAATATGCATATTTACTTGTAAGTTGAAAAGGATGCCTTTGAGATACATAGTTAAAGGTGACCCTTTTGTTAAAGGGTTAACAAAAAAGTCTAGGATGTAGGCCTAGATACCATTAATCCAGAGTTATCTTAATCTAGGACAAATCACTTAAGTTTATCATAACCAGTGTCCTCAACCATAAAACTCAAAAGTTGCCACAGATCAGCGATATTCAAGTTGTGGTCTCTGGAGCCCTAAATTTCACAGAGACACATCCGGGCTGCCTTAGGAGAAGGGCATGGCCTTCTTTCTTTAACCAAAACCGCCTTAATTCTGTTGGGATATATATCAGTACTTTCTATGAAATTGGCTTTAAAAGTAGGTTCTGCTTTTAAAAAGCAAAGTTCTAAGACTAGGTACATGTCCCCTCTGGCTCCTCCCTGCCCTGTGGTCATCTGTTTTGTCAAAGATACAGAGGGAGATAATGGTAGGCAATGACACCCTTGTATCAGAAAACAACAGTCTAGATTTTCTGTTGTACACTTAGAACTATAAATTGAGGTGCTTTTTTGTTTTTATTTTTAAGTAATAGGAAATTCTATAGGGTTTTTTTTTTTTTTCCATTTTGACAATGAACAGAATTAGGGCCAAACAATTCATATGCCTTGATCTTATTTTCATTTTCAGTCAAAGTTCAAATATGCACTAAGGTCGCTTTCTCTTCAAATATGCTTTTGTTTAAAAAATATCTTGGATGGGGCGCCTGGGTGGCGCAGTCGGTTAAGCGTCCGACTTCAGCCAGGTCACGATCTCGCGGTCCGTGAGTTCGAGCCCCGCGTCAGGCTCTGGGCTGATGGCTCAGAGCCTGGAGCCTGTTTCCAATTCTGTGTCGCCCTCTCTCTCTGCCCCTTCCCCGTTCATGCTCTGTCTCTCTCTGTCCCAAAAATAAATAAACGTTGAAAAAAAAATTTAAAAAAAAAAATATCTTGGATTCAGGGTGGCTTTAATCAAGAAGTAAATAAAAATTTATGCAGGAATTACTAAGTCCTTAGCATCATATCTTTTTTTTTTTAAAAAGGAGCAGCATGCCTCTAAATGTTAATTTCTTCTTAAAGGGGATCAGGGCTTTTTAGACAAGTACCTGATTCCAGGAATGGCACAGGAGGTACAAAGCGTTAACCTGCAACATCCTGTCACACCAGAAAGCAAGCACACAAACCATCAAAGACTCTCGAAGGCATGACAAAAAGAGTTCAGATTTATTCTGAAGATGTATACTCTGGCCAGTGATGGGACACCTAAACAACAACAAATAACAGTAACTACAATGGATTGAAACACATCACATACTTTTAAGTCTATGAAGTCATCTAACTATCATTAATACTACTGTATTGCAGAGGCACCTGGGTGGCTCAGTCAGTTAAGCGTCTGACTCTTGGTTTTGGCTCAGGTCGTGATCTCACAGTTCCTGAGTTTGAGCCAACCATCGGGCTCTGCACTGCACTGCCTGCTTGGGGTTCTTTCTCTCTCCTTCTCTCTGCCCCTCCCCTGTGCTCTCTCTCTTAAAATAAAGCAATAAACTTAAAAAAAAAAAAAGCTGTGTTGCGTATCTGGAAGTAGCTGGGAGAATGGATCTTGAATATAAAAAGTATTAAGAAACAATTGAGGACATTTGAATGTTGATCAGATGTTTTGAGATATGAACAAGTGAGTGCTAAAATTTTAGGTGAGATAGAAGTATTGTAATTATGTTTAATAACAGCAGTATTTTTCTTTTAAAAATATGTAATGAGACATTTATAAATGATTTTATTTGATGTCTGGGATTTTATTCAAATAATCTTGGTTACGGGAGTAAACAGCATGAATGAAAAACAAATGCCCATACATTGACAGTTGTTGAACCTGGATGATGCTGGGGACATGGGGATATATTACACAGTTCTCTATACTTTTGAAACTTGCTGTAATATACATTGAAAAAGCAGCAGTAAAATGTAAACTAAGTCTTTATTCTTAGCTACAATTCTGATGCTGAGTTATCTTGTCATGAGTTGTCTTCGCGTGTAGGTGATCCTTAGGACCATCTGGCCATCCCCAAACTGTGAGTTAAGCTGCTAAAACAATACATAACAGATGCAAAGATATCCTCAGGCTGACAGTGGACCTTTTTCCACATTGCCTCTGCTCTTCTGGATGTCAAAGACTCTTACCTTCTATTTGCAGAGGAAGAGCTTATGATTGTCTGGGAAGAACTGGAGGTAGTGGCAAGATACATATGGCAAGGGGATGAAGGTGAACACACAAGCCAATTCAGTCATATAATCTCGGAAGCAGGAAGTCGTATTTTTTTTTTTTTTGGCAGATTAAACAGTCTTTTATTTTTTTATTTTTATTTTTTTGCAATTTCTTAATATATTTTATTTATCCCAGTATATCAAAAATAGTATTTCAAAATGTGATTAACGCAGACATTATTAATGAGATTTTTAATGTATTTTTCCTAGTCTTTGGAATGTAGTTTGTATTTTATTTTTTTATTTAAAAAATTTTTTTAAATATAATTTATTGTCAAGTTAGCTAATATACAGTGTATATGGCGTGCTCCTGGCTTCAGAAGTCATCTTATTTCTGGACCAGAGGCTAATGTACATGAAATTGTCCATGGTCCCCACAGTGGGGAGCTAACATGACCCCTCAGAGTGGATATGCTATGGCTTTCTCTCATATGCTAAGGATAGTCTATAGCACTGGCTTTTGTCCTCTTCTCTGCTACGCCTTTAAACTACTTGGCAGTCCCCAGAGGCTTGCCCTGACTTTCTATACTGAATCATATATACCAGAACCCCATTCCCCACCTCTCATTCTGCCCTGAGATAAACATCATCCTGAATCTCTGTTCACATCTAGGCTGACACTCCTTTAGATGACAGGACAAAAGGGGATCATTTGCCCTCAATTTTCTTTCTTTTTTAAAAAATTTTTTAATGTTTATTTATTTTTAAGAGAGAGAGCACAAGCAGGGGAGGGGCAGATAGAGAGGGAAACACAGAATCTAAAGCAGGCTCCAGGCTCTGAGCTGCCAGCACAGAGCCCAATGTGGGGCTTGAACTCACGAACTGTGAGATCATAACCTGAGCCGAAGTCCAACACTCAACCGACTGAGCCACCCAGACACCCCTGTGCTCAATTTTATTGGGTATCCTATCAGTGTGGCCCCAACTCTATGCCTAACTTTCCTTGGGTATTTTGTTTAATTCTTCAAAGCCTGGCTTGGAAATTAAAAAAAAAAAAAAAAACCAAAAAACAAAACTGAATATGGATCCTTTTTTTTCCCCTTCCTGTTCTCATTCCTTTGTAATAATTCTATGTCTCTTTGGAGCAATGTAGATGGCACTGATGGACTAAAGATTTGGAGAAAAGAAAGTAAGAAAAACTTTTTTTTCCAAATAGTTTCTCATTATATTGGAGACAACCCAAAGCATCTGCATTCCAGGTCACAAAGCAGGATTGACAAAGAGAGTTTCACTGTAGCCTATTTGTTTTTATTTGTTTGTTTAACAAACGGACACTTGTCTGTGCTGTAGGAGTATGAGATGAATACTGTGTGATCCCTGACCTTGTGGATCCAACAGCCCATGATACTTTAGATACCATACAAAAGATGTGCACAGACTTAGGTGAAAAAAGGAGAAAGGGCGTTTCAGATTGAGAGAGTGGCAAGACAAAAAAGCACGTAGGACTCAAGTAGGGTGTTCTGGGCACCCTACTTGTGTCATTTGAACATAAAATATTAGCCAGGAACAAGGGACAGGTTGTATGCTTATGATTTTTGATCAAGAAGGGTTTAGAGCAGGATTTTTAACGTGGCCAGATTTGTTTTTCAAGTAGTTTTCTCTGATTGGGTGAAAAAATGGACTCTGGCTATTTCGGGCCTGAACTGGAACAGGGCTAAGGAGAGGTGGAGAGGAAGAAATAGTGTTGAGGAAGAAACTGCACTGGCTGTAGTCCAGAAAGGGTCTAGGAATCTGCAGACTCTCACTCAGGCCCTTCCCTGGCCTCTGCTTCACTATTGGTAGGAATGGATAGGAGGTCTTACTTCTCTTGCCCCTGGAAAGAAACTCCCGCCTCTTAACCCCACCCGCCCCTGCGCTCATCACCCCCACCCTGCACAGCACTCTTAGCCTCACCACCATTATCTGTGGTGACACCATCAGTAAAAATCTCATTATGCCTTTTATCCCCGTTTACATCAGCCATCACAAGAAGCCAGGGACTCCCAGGTCATTCTTCATCCCTAGATTTTAATCCCCATCTGGCTCTTCGAGCAGCAAAACACTGCTTGCTCTTTTCTGGCACTTCCTATACTCTTTCTCTCAAACTAACTTTTTCTCAAAGCATTTCTGACATAGTGTGCAGTTTACTTACTTGTTTAATTGTCCTGTTCCCTGACTTCCCCCTCTCCAACCCTCCACTGATACACTTACTAGAATATAAGCTCTATGATGGCCGCGTCCATTTTTATGTATTTGTTCATGGCTATTTCCCCAGTGTTTAGCACAGTATTGGGCCTTTGTTGAATGACTAAATTTAAAAGTTAAAGTAATAACATGCCTTATCTATCAAATTGTACTCGAGGGTCAGGGAAAGAGAATAGTTGAGACTGATTTCAGAGTGTTGGGCTTAGATGACCTGATGGTATGATTATAAATATTTGCTAAAATCAAAGGTGGTTTCCTTCCATTTGCTGTACTTATTCTGGTTCTTTTGATTTTGGTCAGGGAACATTCTCCCATAACACTTTGCAAGCAGTGAAATTTGTTTGTTGCAGCTAGTGAAATTTATTTTGGGGGAAAGCTTCACAGAGATTTAAGCATCACTATTTTCAGTACAATAGTGAACAGAAACAGTGTTCTAATCCCATTTCCAAAGAATGTGGAAAATCAATTGTATGTGAGATATCTGAGGGCTTTAGGTATGAAGATAAATTTGTCCAAATACTGTCCTGGAACATTGGTATCAGGCATCAAGAAAGCAAATGAAGGTAGAGGAAAAGAGGTTTGGAGCTGAGGGGAAAAGTAAAGAGATTTGTGTCCAGGCGGGGGGAGGAAGGAGGACATTTTTTTAAAGAAAGACAACATCAACAAAAGGCAGATATGCAACTTCAAGGAAATGGGAGGAAGAAAATTCACAAGTAGCATCAAGCCCGGTCTCAGCCAAGGATAGGATATTCATATTCTGAGTCTTGTTTCAGGTTATCATTTTATTATTTTATAAAAAATTACTTGAAACCTGACTTTTCAACTTTAAAAAAATATCCCTCTAATTCCTTTCATTCCCATGCATACTGTGTTAGCAGTATACACATGACCCAAACATACATACACAAGCTTTTCTATGAAAGATATTACATTTTGGCTTGTGGTTTATTTTGGTTATTGCAGAATCATTATATATAATTACATATAAATGGCTAGGAAGATAGAACGATTTTAAAAATGTGTATCTAGTCAGGAAAGGAAGCTAAGTGGGAAAATGGAAATAGAGCACTCATTTATTGTCAAATGCAATATTTATATGCCTTAAACATTGTTCTCATTTAGTCATTACCACCATCCTGGAAAATATGTCCTATTTCCCCAATTTTGCAAATGAAGATAAAGAATAAAGATAAAGAATAAACTCAGCTGTGTGTTGTTGTCTGACTAATCTAATCCTTGTTGTCTGACTTCAAATGGACTGTTCTTTACATATATTTCGTACACTATCTCAAAAGAAAAAAATAATCCCTGTGTATTAGGTTCTAAAAGCCTTGCTGTACAAAATGAAGAACATGGTAATCATGTTTGGATTGCCAGCCCTCCCATGCTTTGTTGGCATTTATAAAATTCTACTAAATTTGGCTTAGAAGCAACACACACACTACAAGGAAGCAGTTGTTTTGTGAGTGTTTTGGGAAGGAGGAGAGAAAGCAAGAATGCATTGTGGGAGTGCAGACAAAGAGCAGTGTTCTTAATGTGCAGCAGTGACTAAGAAAGATTTCAAGGTTCAGAAAAAGAGTGGGAGAAATAAAGCAATACATAAGCTTAACCTTGGTTATAATAAAATGTAAAGACTAGGCATTTCCACCACATTTATCATGCTCAAATATTTTTAAGAAAATATTTCATATTAGTGTATATACCTCTTATTCAGGGGCATCAACATATATATGCACTACCTAAAATTAAGAAAGGATAAAAAAGAAAAGAAATTTAAAAAGTACTTTTCCACTGGAAAGAAATAGTGGATAAATCACATAGATAAACCAGTTAGGACACTGGAATGATGCCATTGAGGTGTCCAGTGAAGACATTGCTCATATCATTCTTGTGTTGGATTGTAAGAGCTACCTGATGTTTGTTTTGGCATGGCATGCATAGCCTTATTTTATTTTCTAGGTTCGAAACTGATGACTTGACCAATGAGCTTTTGTTTTTTTTTTTGTTTTTTTTTTTTTTAATGTAATTTATTGTCACGTTAGCTAACATACAGTGTGTAAAGTGTGCTCTTGGTTTCAGGGGTAGATTCCCATGACTCATCGCTTACATACAATACCCAGTGTTCATCCCAACAATTGTCCTCCTCAATGCCCATCACCCTTTTCCCCCTCTCCCCCACACCCACCATTAGCCCTCAGTTTGTTCTCTATATTTAAGAGTCTCTTATGGTTTGCCTCCCTCCCTTTCTGTTTGAAACTATTGTTTCCCCTTCGCTTCCCCCATGGTCTTCTGTTAAGTTTCTCAAGTTCCACATATGAGTGAAAACAGATGATACCTGTCTTTCTCTGACTGACTTATTTCTGTGTCATCTCATTTAGTCTTCTCAATCATCCTGCGTTAGAGGCAAAGTTCAGAGTCTGTTTAATTACCTGGTTTTACCAGTTACCGCACTGCTCCAAACCAACTAACTTCTTTCTCAGAGAAGTAGAAAGGGTTTTAATCTTCTGTCTGCTATATCTTGCAATTTGAGGTAATTAAATAGACTCTGAACTTTGTCTCTAATGCAGGATGATTGAGAAGACTAAATGGGATAAGAGAAAAACTCAGTGGTTGAGATATGATAGGCATTTCATAATGACAATTGTTCTTGCCTTTTTGCTGTTAATTGGGAGCCAAGGGATGAGTGTGGAGGAAAAGGAGAATATGAAGAGGAGGGAAAAATGGAAGAGCAAAAATAAGTATGTGTACTGTTATTATAATACTTTACATTAAGAAATTATTAAATTTCATCAGAGAGAACCACTGAATTCAAATCTTGGAGTGATTTAACAGATCATGAGATTAAAAAAAAAAAAAAAAGCACCAGGTGTAATGTGTCAATTAAGAGCCATTATTTTTCAAAGATGATCAATGTTGATCAAGCTCCCTAGGTGGAAGTGATCCTGTAATCTTATATGGGAGAAATGCTTTATAATTAGAGTGTGACTATAAATAAATCAGTAAACATTGCTGATATTTTAATGAAAGACCCTTAAAAGATAGGATAAAATTTTGTTTTTAACTATATTTTGCTATTAGAGTTGACATCAATACCATCTTAACATTCTTCAGGATGGCTTATATCTGCAAAATTCCAACTATTTGAAAATCTATATGTAACAAAGAAATACGTGCCTGATTTATGAATTACTTATTCCCAAAAATGTACAAATAAAGTTCATTTTTATTTGTATTGATCATTTGTTGAAATAATTCAATTCTACATTATGCACCTGGCTTTCAGAATAAGTTTGGTAAAATGGTTTTAAGTTTTAAAAATATGATAAAACCATAAATAATTTTTACAATGACAGATTTTTCTATTAGTAAAATAACAAAAATCAGAGACATGTATGTGTCTACTATAAGGCTTTGTGTGCATTTTTCCCAAAGAAAATTTGACACAGAATATCCTACCGTAGAAATATTGGAAATTTAAGAAATAATTTAATATTTCTGAATTTTGTTCCTTTGGGAAGTAGCTATAAGGTTTCTAGCAGATTTTTTTTTTTAATTTTTTTTTTTCAATGTTTATTTATTTTTGGGACAGAAAGAGACAGAGCATGAACGGGGGAGGGGCAGAGAGAGAGGGAGACACAGAATCGGAAACAGGCTCCAGGCTCCGAGCCATCAGCCCAGAGCCTGACGCGGGGCTCGAACTCACGGACCGCGAGATCGTGACCTGGCTGAAGTCGGACGCTTAACCGACTGCACCACCCAGGCGCCCCTCTAGCAGATTTAATCACAGTATCTTCTAATGGCCTGTAATTTATTAAATGTGTTTCCTAGTCCACATAAAATTAAAAGCATTAGGTTCCTTTAATAATCAGGCAGGTTTGTATGTATAATATGCATAATATATTCAATAAAACTACTTTTTATACTTTGCACAGGATTTCTATATACTGGATTGTTGTTTCTCATCTTTCCCCAACATTTTCAGTCTTCGGGCCCTCTGGTTATGAAATACAAAAAGAACGAATAGAATACTTTGCTGCTTTAAGAATGCCAGAAACAATGGATGCCATGGGAAAGGCAGACTTCTGCAGGGGAAGTAAGCTTTGGAGAAAGTTTCACAAATAGATACAGAATTATGTTTTGAAATGGCCTAGTTCCTTCGTGATTGTTATAGGAAGATCAAAGCCTCTAAGCCTTTTTTTTTTTTTTTTTTTAATGAATAGGAGGTGAGAAATGGAAACAGTACATTTCCTGTAATGTAGGAGTTGTGTACTGTGCTACAAGTGGGAGTATTTACCATAAATTACTTTGATTTCTAAAGAACAAAACTTAACTCAGTGCTTATAAGAGTGTTCAGATGAGCTTTGTGAAAAATCCTCTTTCTTTCTCATGTGTGTCTCATTTTTCCCCCTGTGAATTCATGGCCAGATTACTGAAGATGCTGTGGGGACAGAGGGTAGGTGAAAGGAAACAATGTGTTCTGTATTCCATATCTCATCCACAAGGAGATAAGTGTTATATTGTTTGATACCTATAACCAGGGAGTGGTCTTCCCAGTGTGCTATTAAAAAAGTTACCTAGGACTCATCTGGGTTCAGTGAAGCATAATGCCATGAACTATTAGTAATGTAGTAATTTCCAAAGATACGAATGAAAGGAGTGACTTTTTTCTTTTCTCTTCTCTTTCTTTTCTTTTTCTTTTTTTCTTTTTTTCTTTCTTTTTTTTTTTTTTTTTTTTTGCTAAGTATTTGCCAATTCTGACCTAGAACATGGCTGGTTTTTAATGAATGTTGAAACTGTCATGGGACAGTCTATTTGTTATTAATAGCCTTCTACATCATCCAAACTTGGGGTTTGGAAAAATTCAGTTTTTAGAATTTCTTCTTATATTGTAACTGCTGACTCTCATGTTGTCCAAAGACTGTGATTTTGGTGATGCAATAGAATGGTGAAATGAAAAAAAACCAATGGAGTCTTGATAGGGAAAAAAAAAATCCCTCTGAAATTTCTCTCCTTTTACCCTGCTATGACCCCATACTTTCCATCTTCTTTGATCAGTCTTCCTTTCTGAACAGTATTATTTTAAAATGTTCTTATCTTTGAAGCAGCTAAATTTGAATTGATGTATGCAGTGTATCAGTTCCAAGTTTATCAGCAAATAGTCGGCAGGAAGCTACCCCTCAGAAGTGCACTTCGGGTTCCTGGCAGGCATTGTGTTTTGAGAGCCAGCCTTCCTTATTCCTTAGTTAAATGATGCCACTTGAAAAGACAAATACCACTATCATTGCTGTTGAGTTGGGACAGCAGTCTTCATCTAGCACACTATGATTTCGTGAAAGCATCAATCAGGCTCACAAGATAAATATCTGAGTCAGCTGTTCTACTTTTGTATTGAATCTAATTAAAAGCATGAAACAAATGCTTGTCACACATTCTGTCTCATTGAAAGATAAATATATAAATAAAAATCAAGACAAAGACTGGAAAGATAGGGCAATTGGAATGACAATAGGTAATTTTATCCAGAGGGGCCTCAGTCAGCTAGCTGTCTAATATCCAGAAAATCAGTTTAGCTAAAAATAGTGTTAAATATGTCAAATACTGGGGCGCCTGGGTGGCTCAGTAGGTTGACTGTCCGACTCTTGATTTCAGCTCAGGTCATAATCACAGGGTCTTGGGATTGAGCCCCGTGTCGGGCTCCACACTGCACTGAATGTGGAGCCTGCTTGGGATTCTCTCTCCCTCTGCCCCTCTCCTTGCTTGCACTCTCTCTCTCTCTCTAAAATAAAATGAAAACAATACTTCAAATACTGAAAGATTCAAGTTAGTACTATGAGAATATATTAGGATGGATGGCTGTCAAATAAATCATAGATGTATCTGATGTTACAGTTATGCAAAGGTAGTATCTCATGCTTTTCTTATTTCAGGATACAAGTGAGTGTTGAAAAATGCTCCTGTGTGATGGAGATTGTGTCAGAACACAGGGAAATCTGTGATCAAAAAGTGCATGAACTTCTTTTGGAGCTGTCATGACTTTTTAAAATCGAACCTAGGAAGGAAAATATCCCCTAGGCTAACAGCTGCATCCCATATGCCAGGGGTTATAATGATTTCCTCCAGCAGTGAGACCACAACTGAAACAGCAGCTGGAATGGGAATCACCACAGCTGGTTAAGTTTACAGTAACCACCTGTGTTCTCCAAGACACCCCCCCCTTTTTTTCTGCACTTGACAACTAGAGAGGTAAATTGGATAGTCTAGAAATCCATAGCTCTGCATCTTTCCAATTTTAATAGTAGCACAAGATTCCTATGACTTTTTGATTTTAAATACAGTACTTTTTGTTTGTTTGTTTCAAGTTTTAATTTAAATTCTGGTTAGTTAACCTATAAGCTAATATTGGTTTCAGAAGTAAAATTTAGTGATCCATCACTTATATACAACACACAGTGCTCATCTTAACAAGTGCCACCCTTAATGCCCGTCACCACTTAGCCCTTTTTGATTTATATTTTTGATTGGGAGAAGGACTTTGTAGGGCTAGACTTGGCTGTTCTTACCAGAACAGCTTATTCTATTGGTTAGGAGTCTACTGAGGTGCTTCTGCCTATTGCCCAGACAGTCTGGTTCTAACCAACCATTCAGTCAAAATACAAACTGGACACTTTTAACAGAGAAAAGGGGCACCAAGAAGTTACAAGTTAAAATTATGTAATTTTTTGAGCATAAGTAACTAATGAATTCATTTTATGATATTACTGGAATTACAATTCTTTTCCAAAGCACTTTACAAGAATACAATTATTTGTAAAAATTTAACACTCTGTATCTGTATATAGTATCAATTATGTTGGTTATATAAATTTTAAAAAGAAATCACGAATAGTAATTACTTTGGGGAGATTTTATCCATTTGATGTGTCAGTATTTCTGCCCAAATATTTTCAAAGGTATATACTCTATTCTCAGCTAGAACAGTACCATTTTAAATTAAGATTTTACAAGTTAAAACTCATCAGTGTAATTTCTATGAGTTATGCTTTATGATCTTCTTATGTTATTACTATTTTGCCAAGTTTTAGATGCTATAGCATCATAGAACCTCTCAGTATTATCTCATTTGTTTTCAACATCATATTCATAAAGAAATTTTTGTATGTTATTACTTTGACTTCACCAAGTGCTCCTTGGTGGTTTTGTGCACCTAGCAGGGTCCAGCATGGAACCAATGCATGAACCAGTATACCAAGGGGCTGGTATTAGCAAGATCATTGCCTGTTCCTTCCATTCTCATTGGAGGCTTGAAGGCATTAGGTGTTCCTAGCTTCTCATGTCCAAGAAAACTTGTTTTATCAGTGAATGCCTTCATGCTGTCCTTGAAAGGGAGGTGTTAGATGCATCATCTCTGAAATGCAGTGGGGAGAAATATGCAAGTTGTTTCTGGTCATCTGGTGGATTTAACCAGGCACTACAGTAAGAACTCAATTTACTGCACACAGTTCAGATACTACTACTAGATGAGGCAGACTTCTCAAACACTTCCTGATTTATTCTACTGCAGGTATTAATAATGTGTTCCATACTTGCTTAAAAAAGGAAAAATTCAGGACAAATTCTGAATCTAAGAACACACTGGGGCAGTAAGTGTGAGCCACCGTCTTGGGCCAATAGGGACTTTTGGCAACAGATAGGAAGTGGGTAAATAATCACGGTTATGGTTCCATTGGGCCTACTGTTATATGGATTTGTTTTAAACCTTCATTTGCCACCTTCTCAGAAGCAGATCCAAGTTTGATGGGACCTGTTACCCAACAGAGACATTGGTTAAAATCATGTCTCTGTTCATCAGGCCTGTAGTTTTGCTGTTATACCTAAGATTGATACATACTGGAATTGTGTAAAGCAAGGACTGAACTTCTCCCTTGTCACTCACCCTCCTTGGATGCTGGGCTCTGACCCCTGAGGAAGGGGTCCTTCTCAACTGGTGCTTGAAGCTCTGAGAGAACTTGCTTGGGAGGCCGTGGGGTGTAAAATATTCACAAACTAGCATAGACTGCTGCTACTAGAAATAGCAAAGAACCATTGCTATGTGAAGGGGACAGCAATAAGAAACGAACAGGAGAAACGTGTTCCTTTTCTCTCTTCTAGCTTTCTGGTCCCCTCCAACCCTACCTATTGGAAGAGACTAACCATAGGGTAAAAAAGAGAAATATGGTTTGTGGAGTCCCAGATTTAAGTATAGAAAGGCCAGTTTACGGCCAAGAGATATTGGCTTAATGATGAGCACATTGGCAGAAGCAGACATACTATGTCTGGAATTTATTTCTTGCACATATGTTCTTTAATACTTACCATACACCAGGAACTCTAGAGTGAGCAAAATGGACTAAGTCTCTGCCCTCATGGAGTTTATAGCCTAGTTCGGAAAGGACAAAACTAGCAATTTTAACAAACAAAAAGAACATTTCAGATATGGTAAGTGCTATGAAAACAATAAACTAGAAATTCCATATGCTATTTATGTTGTTTCATAGCAGTTTTGTTACCTGGTTCTCCAGTCTTGCTCTCAAGGGGCAAGTGGTGCTGAGTGTCCACAGGTAGGCACTTAGTAGCTATTTTGCCACTTTACCTGGTACTGAGTTTCTAGATTCCATTACAAGAATATGAATGGGAGTTTTGCTGCTTTTAGTTTTGTCTCAGCAATATGGTCAGTTTCAAATATTCCATGTCTCCCTGATAGTCTATGTCTTGGTCTGTTTCACTGCTATAGCAAAATACCACAGACTTGATGGTTTACAAACAACAGATGTTTCTTCCTCACAGTTGGAAACTGGGAGTCCAAGATCAGGGTGCAAGCACAGTCGAGTTTGGGTGAAGGCTCTCTTCTAGGTTCTAGACTGCTGACTTCTCACCCTGTCCTCACATGGAAGAAGGGCTAGGGAGCTTCATCACGCCCCTTCTGAAAGGTACGAATCCCGTTGTAGGGCTCACCCTCATTACAGTCACCTCTCAATGGCCACTTCCTCATTCTATTACCTTAAGGCTTAGGATTTCAACATATGAATTCTGAGGGCCACAAACACACAGACCACAGTAGTTCATATTGTACCACCCACTTCTGGCACGGCCCAATATCTGTATTTAAGATATTTGGTTACAAGCCACAGAAACTAACTTTAGCGAAAAGAAAATCCACAAGATTGAGGAGAAAGCTGAAGAAATCAGTTTGGAGAGTACAGAAACCAAGTATATCCAGGTTATTTTTGAGGCAGGAAGAGCTTAAAAGCCTCATTCATGTGCCATTGCTGGAATACGTAAGCAAAATGATATGTATTCTTTTTTTTTTTTTTTTTTTTTGTCTTTTTTTTTTTTTTTTTGTCCTTATGGCAACTCTACTCAGGATTCAAAATCCCAGGATTCAAAATCCCAGGAGAGAGAGAGCTCAGATCGTGTTCCTCCCTTGGCTCTCCTGGAATGAGGAGAAGAGAGATTTGTTTTCTAAGACCACCTCATCTTACATTTTGTAGGGGGAGGACGGAGGCCTGAATACAGGGTTGCCACCAAGCCAGCTCAACTGGAGAGGGCTCTACTCAAAGTGAAACTGGAAGGTTGTTAGGTGAGAAGTGGATGCCAAGAAGTAAAAAATCACTTAAGTCAACCTCACCGTCTAACTGCCGTTTCCCATTAATCTAAATAAAGTAGAACTGACGTGATATTACTTACTGGGTTTTAAATTCATACACACACATTTGAAGGGGAGTTATTTCTCTCTTCCTAATTAAGTAACGCCATTTAAGGACAGGATCACTATGCTGTCTTGTCATCCCAGATTTTTCCTACACAACTATACTTACGCACATTGGACGGAAGATACCTATATGTTCAATGATGTCAATGATAACAACAGATCTTTGCCGGTCTTCACACAGAGAACTATTTTCATGGTAGGCCTGGTTTTGAGAGGAGGGAAAGCTACTTATCTAACCCAAATCTCCACATTATTTAACAGCTGGTGAGTAAATTGGAGGTTATCTTTAGAAATAACTCATGTTTTCTCTGTTCGTATTCACTTCTCTCTCGACTACACTTTCCTGAGAGTCCACAAGGGGTGATTGCCTTTGTGTCCACAAGTCCAGTCTCTGTAGTGCTGCTGCACGACAGAGCACGGAAGACCTTGCGGTGAGCTGTCTCTGCATGACAGGCAAGACATCTCCAGTTGGACTCCATGACTGCTCCTTCCTCTCTGAGGGCGCAGTTCCCATGCCAGGTCGCCATTGTGTTGTTAAGGCTGCCTGGTGTTATGCGTGTGGCAGTTGCATATTTGAGGACTTTTGAGTAGGTGTGGACTAGAAAGGGTAATCCTCTCTCCTAAAGTATTACCCTGCTATAAAGATGACAGTAATCCATTTCCCTTATGTTTCAGACATGTTAGTGAACCGTTCTTCTATTTCTTCTCTGCTGGATACTCAGACATCCATGATGTGGGCGAGGGTGATGCCAAGTAACGGATACTAATGCCGTCTCAAAATCACGACGTCCTTCTTTATCTCACAGCAGTTTTTACAGCTGTTTTAGTGCTTCAGGTTCATGGCACCTGGCTTCTTTTTTAGTATGAGTTTTCCTAAGAAGCTTCTGTCTTTACTCAAGTCGGCTTCTGAAAGCTCATTCATAATTTTCTAGTCATCGCTTACCAGTACTCCCGATTTATGTTAGTGCATCCAAAGTCAGCCTCTAGTAATAAAAAAGTGTTTTTCATTAATTCATGACACATAGCACCAGTTAGTTGAACTGAACTCTAGGATCAGGACTGTAGTTGCCTAAAGCTTCTTTCGGCTCTGATAATTTGTGAATCTCTGAGTTTCTGACTTTTCAGACTGCCCTTGGGATGACTAATTTGCCTTATTTCCAAGCCTTGTTGTTCCTGAGCAGTTTGATCAAGTAATGGTCTGGGATGAGTACCTTGATTTGTATCATTTAACTACCTCCAAAGCTTCTGACGAACAAAGGCCTTTCATTAATCTTTTGCACACTTAAATACCTAAATATAATCTACTATTAATTTCATCAACTTCTAATACATAATAAACTGCCACTTTAGTTTTCTACTGAAAAGTTAACGTGTTTGAAGGTACTGCTCATAAGTGGGACTTTTCTTACCCAAATTCTGTTTAGTGTCCATGTAATATACCAACATCTCTTCTCTCCTATTTTCTAGAAAAAATAGTTACTATCAAACCTAAAATTTAGGGTCATTTCTCTTTTGCATTAAGTCACCTAAATAATTTTCATTTATAACACTGACTCAGTAATTTCATTCTTATTATATGATTTGTCATGAAATTACTCTGATTCTATAATGCAATATTTCCACAGAAAATGTAGATAAAGATGAGAATGAGAAATTTTTTCACCTGATAAGAATATCTCCTTAAGCCTTGAGTTAGTTGTATTAAAAACAGGATTTGAAATAATTATGTAATTAAAAAATTATTTATCTTTTGTTAGATATTTCTTAACTCAAATGGAGAAATTATATCTATTTTATTTATTCATAAACAATTTACTGGATAAGACTAGATGTCAGTTATTGTTCTAAATCATGGAGACACAGCAGTGAATAAAGCCTTATGGACTTACATTCTAGTGAGGGAGAGAGATAATCAACAAATAAGTAAAATATTGAGCAAGCCACTTAGTGTCGAGAGCAGTGGAGAAAATAGAAATAGTAGGGGTTGCCTTTTATGCAAAGTAATCAGGGAAGGCTTTACTGAGAAAATCACCTAAAGTAAACACTTGTGTGAGGTGCGAATAAAACATTGAAGGTAGGGGAACAGCATTTGCCAGGTCCTGAGACAGAAGTGTGCCTGGTGGGCTTTACGAAGAATTAGAAGGTTCTGTGAGGCTGAAGCAGAGTTTGGGGGAGGGGGATGTAGGCAATGGGATCAGAGAGTTACCAGAGCTTAGGAGGCTACTGTCAAGATTGTGGCTTTTACTGGGAGAGTCATCCCCTGAGAGGATTGGGATTAGAGGAATGACCTGGCCTGGCTTCTGTTGTAAAATGCTCTCTAGCTGTAGAGTTTGAGTTGAAATTATAAGGAAGCAGTCGTGAGAGGTGGTCAGATACAGAATGTGGAGAAAATAGGAATTGTTGACAGATTGGATGTCAGTTGGAAGTGAAACAGAGAAATCAAAGATAAAACCATGTTGTTGTTGTTTTATCTGAATAGGAAGAATGTATTTTATATGTATTGTTGGTTTCATAAAGATCATTAAAAAAAGAAATGGGTTAAGAAACTTTTCTAAATGAAAACAAGTATTACTGAATAATATTCTTAGAGAGCACATGTTTAAGTATACCTATATATGTAGTTAATATTTTTCACATATACACATAATGAAAAATAGTTTCGATGAATGCAGATATAAAGATTGATGTACCTATGAGTCCTTTGATGTGGGAACAGATGCCTACTCTGACAAAGGAATCTATTAGACCTCTTTTAGGAAGTTTCACTAGTCGCGATCCTGGCATGCAAAAGGTGGCACACTCAACAGATTTAATTAAAGATATTTTAATGGAAGGACATATGGCATGCAGAGGTATGGACAAAGTTAAGGAGACCCACAGGGGTGGTAAAGCTGCCGTATTGGAAGTAGGCATAGCAGGAAGGCATTACGACTCCCAAAGTAGCAAGAGGAAGAAAGTTATTATTGAATGGGCATAAGCTATAGCCATTGAGAAGACGGTAGGAGCTGTGGCCGTGGAAGAAAGCAGCCTAGGACACAACCTGATTAACAAGAGAGGAAGTGGGACAAAGGGAGTAAAAACCTTAGTCTTTTTCTCCTCCTACACTTCATCTTTTACTGGTCCTTCCTACTGGCCTTGAGAGAGGTCAGAGTATATAGGATCCTTGCTCATACAGTCCATGGTTGTCAGCCTGTGGGACACAGGGAGGGAAAAGAAGGTTAGATATTGAATCTGGAAGGACAAATAAGGAATACACAGCACAGAATTTCATGTTATTGAAGAAAGATCTGAACACCAAGGCATACGAGGGAAGCTCTGTGGAATTCCTGTAGGAGAAACAAGGGATTGCATCTCTATCTTATTACCATGGAGAACTGTTCCACCTGCCCAGGTTCTTGTTTAGTCTGTGCCGAAGAGCTCAGATTCTGGGAGAATATCTCCTGTGACCTGGCTTGAATCAAGCACCCACACTTGTGATGGGAGGAAGGGATAGTAGGGTCCCGTGACTGGGGCCTAATTCTAATCATGTGGAATTAGGAAAAGGATCTAACTCAAAGAAAAGGATTATAGACAAATCAATATAAGACTCCCTCTTGCAATATTAAAATATTTATATCATTATATATATATATATATATATATATATATATATATATATATATTACCAAAAAGGAAAGGTAAGTTTCTCTAATATTCTCCAATATTTCAGAGTGCAGGAGTGTTTTTTAATTCATTTCTCAATTCCAGTAAGGTCAAAGCTTGTCCTTTGGTGTGATTCTTTGCCCTCCTTTTCCAGTTAAAAATACATCCCTAATTCCAGGTCATTTATTTTAAAATGAAAACATTTGTTTGCAAATTAATAAAACACCATATGCTACAAAAAAAGGGCTATTAGTGCTAAAAAATAACTAAAAATATAATCTTTGTTTGCAAGAATCTTAAGAAGAGGGGATGTGCGTGGGTCAGTATAAAGTAATTGCCGCTATTGGTCTGGGTGGGTGGGAGAACAAAACGAATCGACAAAACCTTGAAATGTAAGGTTTTGTCAATTGCTAGGGAAAACCAGAATCATAAAACTTAACCTCTTTTAACCTAGTTTATGCATGCTAATTGATTCAGAGACAAAAACAATAATAGTCTCGGTTATAATAGTATGCAACTTCATTTCCAGACTTTCCCTGAAATTTCTTGCAAAAGAGGTGGAGAAAGTTAGCTCTGAGTCTCAAAGTCAATCAATGGCCTCTTTGTTGGTGAGGGTACCGCCTCCTCTCTCTCAGACAATGGGTCATGCGGCCTTGGGAGTGAAAGGTTAAAGGAGAACACGACTTTAAGAAGGAAAGTAAATTTTATTCAGTTAAGTGTTGGCAAATTATTAACCCCAGTTTGTCTTATTCATTCATTCATTTATTCATTCCGTCATCTGGTAATGAAACATTTAATGATTTTCAATGCCAAGAAACATGTGAATTTGAAAAAAATCTATATGCTTTGTACTAAAATAAGAAGTACATTATTTCAGTCAGGAACACAGGCAGCATTAAAGTCAGATAGATCATGGCGAAGAGGTAGCTCTGCCGCATAAAAGCTATGTCAAATTTTTTTGTTCATAAGTTCTCCATCCTAGTGTACAAAATGGAGACAGTATTTGCCTCGCGGACATAAAGTGAGGTAACCCATGGAGCACATAGCAGAGAGCCAAGCACAGAGTAAGCTGGTATTAATGAAGTATATGCTTTTTCTTTATTAATTGAAATTACCTTGTGGATTTTTCCCTTCATTCTGTTGCTGTGGTAAATTGCATTGAATGATTTTTTTGTATGTTGAACCAGTAAATCACAGTTGGTCATGGTGTATAATTCTTTTAAAATGTCACTGAATGCGTGCTGCTATTATTTTGTTGAGGATTTTTGCACCAGTGTTGATAAGGTGTTGCTATAAGTTTTCTCTTCTTTTGATATGTTTATTTGTCTGGCTTTGGTATGAGGGTTATGCTAGTCTTATAGAATGATCAGGAAATATTCTTTCCTCTTCAGTTGTTTTGAAAAGTATAAGCACTATTGGTATTCACTGTTCCTTAAATGTTTGGTAGAATTCACCAGTGAAACCATCAGGTCCAGAGTATTTCTTCCTTGGGAGATATTTTATTCAGTCCTTGTGCTAGTTCTAAGTCTATTTAGATTTTCTGTTTCTTCATGATTTAGGTTTTGTGTTTCTAGAAATGTGTCCATTTCATTTAGGCATATGATTACTCATAGTACTCTATTAGAATCAGTAATAATGTTTACTGGCTTAAATCTTTTAGTAGCTTAAATCTTTTTTCCCCCTAGTCCATCTAGCTCAAAGTTTGCCAATTTTGTTGATCTTTTCAAAGAGGTAACTTTTGATTTTGTTATTTATTGGCATTGTTTTTGTTCTCTATTTCATATATCTTTGCTTTAATCTGTATTATTTCCTTCTTCCTGATAGCTTTGGATTTAATTTGTTCTTCTTTTCCTAGTTTCTTTTGTTGTAAAGTTAGGCTGTCGATTTATGATCTTTCTTGTCCTTTTTTAACGTAAGCATTTATGGCTATAAATTTCCCCCTTAGCGCTGCTTTTGCTGTGTCCCATAAGTATGTTCTAGTTTTGTTTTCATTTATCCTATGCATTTTTTAACTTCCCTTATGATTTCTTCTTTGATCTGTTGGTTGAGAGCATGTTGCTTAATTTCTACAAATTTGTGAATTTTCCAGTTTTATTTCTGTTACCAATTTCTTCTTCCCATTGTGGTCAGATAAGATACTTTTATGATATCTATCTTTTAAAATCTATTGAGGCTAATTTGTGACCTACCTTGGTGTTTATTCTGTGAACTTGAGAAGAATATTTATGCTGCTGTTGTATATGTTCTCTATATATCTAGTAGATCTTGTTTGTTTACTGTGCTGTTTACATCCTCTTTACTTATCTTCTGTCTGGTTGCTCTGTCCATTAATGAGAGTAGGGTATTGAAGGGTCCAACTATTATTATAGAACTATCTATTTCTCTTTTTAATTCTGTCAGTTTCTGCTTCATATACGTTGGTGGTCTTGACATCAGGTGTGTAAATGTTTATAAATGTTACATCCTGTTGCTATATTGAAACTTTTATTAATATATAGTGTCCTCCTTCGTCTCATAACTTTTTGATTTAAAGTCTATTTTTCTTGATATTAATATAGCTAACCTGCTCTCTTTTGGTTACTAGTGTATGGGATATCTTCCTCCATCTATTCACTTTCTATCTAATTTTTCCATGTTTACTTTGTAGTAATGCAGTGAATTCAGAAATATCTATTATTAATTATGACAGCTAAGCAGTTGATTCTTCTGGGTTTTCGAAAGGGAGACAATATTATCAACTGAAAAAACTACGCATGGCAGATACGCTGGGTGTGAGTGTCTTGTTCTGACATTAACAGCCCCAGTGTTTCATATTGAGCATCATGCTGGCAGTTGCCTTCCAGACAGACAGGCGAGTATGCCTGTGCATAAGACACAGAGAGATTGTGAGGATGCCTGTGGTGAACCATTCTTTTCACCATTCCTTACCATGGCCGTCTTCAACAGAGACAGCTCTGACTTCATTTTCCTACATGTGAAATATGTCTTCACAGACAGAATTCTTCTGTCTTACTAAGAGGACTAAAATGTTTTATCTTTGAAATCTTTATGTTTCACTGAGAGTTTTCCAATAAGCTGTCAAACTTCAAGTCGCCCATCTATCTTTTTTGTCTCATTTCACATGTGCTTGCGTCTGCTGCATGGAGATTTTATTTTAGTTTCATATTAATCTTCTTCTGCTGTCTGCAATTTGATCTTAAGCAGAGTATTAAAGGAAACAGAGAACATTTTAAAAGATGCATGATCCTTGTATGTACTGAACAGCACCCATTACAACCACAGATGGGACATTCTCGTGAAATGAATTCATAACTGATATGCCCTGATGAGTCCTCAGTCATCAGATTCCTCTGAAATGCAAGGCACTTTGACATCATGGACATCGAATGATATAGAGTCAAACATGATGGTAGTCCTATTTCAAAGATGACTGAAAAAAAGCCATTCTAAGTTAGCCCAGTGGATTTCAGCTTGAGACAATTTATCAATGAACAGACATGGAAACTTGCTAGAAGACATTATCCTCAAAATTTATGCCTGTCCTGGGGGCACACATGTGTCTGGAGTGAATTACATGAAGGATAGGATGATGAAGAAAAGCAAGTGACAAAAGGAAAGTAAAATTTAGGTCTGGGGCTGGGGGACTGGGAAGATAAAGATTTGCAGAGCCTAACTTGCTCTTATCTGTAATTCTTATCTCCCCAATCTGGCTGTGAGCAAATAAATCAGTCCCTGATTTCTAACATGGTCAAAAAACTTTTCTAACTCATGCGGTGAATTCAGAAATAAAAGAGAAAATTAAACAATGGAAGCAATTTATCCATTCTAGCCACAGAAGCCTAGCTTGTGATTGGTTCACATTTTAAAATATATTTGCTGATTCCGTCTGTCTGTCTCTCTCATTGCTTTCATTCTGTTCTAATCTTGCAAGTTCTTTCTTGTTGCTAAGGAAGCTTGTTATTTAAGCCTATATTTTAAACAACTTTAATCAACAGTTTGAAAGTAAAATGAAGAAACTTGACTTTTTCTGTTGCTGACAACTAAATTTTTTGCTTTTATTATTTTTGAAAAAAACTTTTATTTATTTATTTATTTATTTATTTATTTTTTGAGGGAGAGAAAGCACATGCAAGCTGGGGAGGAGTGGAGGAAAAAGGAGAGAGAAAGAATCTCCTGCAGGCTCCACTCCCAGCACAGAGCCCGACATGGGGCTTGATCTCATGACCATGATATCATGGCCTGAGTCGAAATCAAGCGTTGGACGCTTAATTAACTGACTGAGCCACCCAGGAGCCCCTTTCGGTGACAACTCTGAGTTAATTAGCGAATCTAATGTACACATTCTCAAAATTTAAAAAATAGTATAGTTTTTTGAGATTTTAAATGAATGACAAATGGCCTCAAAGCTGTACCTGGAGCAATGACTTGTGACCCTGCTTTAGACATTTCTTTGTTGTATTTTGGAAACATGTTAAGTAATTCTGTCATATTAATTTAGAACAGACACTGAAACTGAGAAGAATTCTGACTAAAATAACTGCCTGGTCATGATTAAGATTAAGTTGAAATAGAACAAATAAAAGGATTGGCTAGAAGAAAAGAGAAACTGACTTAAACTCAGTTAGCATAACATTTTAGATGGTATATTTTTAAATTATTATAAAATTTAAAATTTATGTTAAAATATACATTGTCATACCCATGACTGAAAATAGAGTGATTGGAGAAGCATGCAGAATGGGAGAAGAGTAGAGAACATCTTTAGTCTAATAAAGAAAAGCTGCCTGAGTAATCGGGCCTTTCTTAGGAAGAACTGTGCTTTAGGCAGTGTTTGTTTTTATCCATCCCTTTGGCTTCCTTCTGTCCTTGGCACCTGGTATCCTCATATAACCCCTTGGATTTCCAAAGTCCCCACTTCGCTAGTTGAGAGCACTACATTGTTCATATTTCCCCTATTTTTTACCATTGAAGTTTGGCCACCTATACTTATTTCTTAGGGCTCTGGTTTTTGATTAGTTGAAAACAGATGGTGTCTGAGTCAGGATGGAGCTCGCTGAAAAAGGAGATTTAGCATAGACTATGGGAAGTAGAATGGTAGGGGTTATCTTACACAATTAGAACAGAGGACTACTAGCTTCTTGGTTGTGCTTCTTTCGACTTTTTTCTCTCTTCTCTGCTTCCTTTCTCGGGTTGTTAACCCCTCATGAGGGCATCCAGTTGTCTTCTTTTGTCTTTATCCTTGTTAATTGGCTTCACTGCTGCTTGGTTTTTCAGGAAAGCACCTTGATTGACCCCATTCATTTTTTCATGCTAGGCCATGGGGTGACCCGGTGCATAGATTCCCTCCTGGAGGTGCCCCCCTTTCTTCCCCTAAAATGTGGCTGTGGCTGACGGGAACCCGTTAGATCAGAGACTCTTGGCAGGGCAGGATTTCCTTTAAAGAGGCCGTGGGCAGGAAGGCAGTCCTTGTATCTGGAACAGATGTTTTGGCACATTTGGGAGTCTTGAAGCTCTTCAGACTCTGGGGCTGCCCTGCTGAGTGATGGACGAGTTTGGCAGCACATCTTGCTTCCTTTAGCTGATCTGGTGTGTTTGGGAGACGCTGAGGGGGACAGGAGGAATCTCAGAATGCTTTCTTCAGCATCAGTAGCACCTTTTAGGTCTCACTTGAGAATACTTTCCCTCATCTGAAATGGTGATTACATTCTGCCTAAATTCCAAGACATCTTGGCTTCCTGGTGAGGTGTAGGTGAACTCTGACCAACATGCATGCCTCTTAGTGTGTTTTATTGATTACATAACTTATCTAAAAAGATAGGTCAGCTCTGGCGAGTTTTCCCTAACACATTTTTTTTTTCTCAGTGTTAGCAGCTGGAAGACTTGCTCGCATGTGTGTTGATGTGTTGTGGCCTTGGGAAGAAAGAAATCCCATCCCCTGCTTAAGGAGCTCTGAGAGAATAAACAAGGATAAGTGTAAGGAGGTCAGCTGTCTGTCCCTTGGTGCCACATCTTCATCACAGCCCTAAGCAGCTGATTGCTCCTGGTTACCCAGACCTGGTCCCTTTCGGTGTCTGCTTCCTTCCGAAACACACACGCACACACACACACACATACACACAACTTCCCTTTTACTCATGAAATTTATTATCCGATGTCGAATCTTACTTTCGTATGTACATCTAGCTTTACACATGAATTTTCTGCATGCAGAGCCAAGCTCTCTCCCTTTCCCAATCTGTAACATCATTCAAACAGGCGTTCAGACAATGTGACAATGCCTCAGTGAGTTTCAGGGTGTTTATTTCTTTCGGACGAACATAATCCGCTAGCTCAGTCTTTCTCTGCCTCTCTGCCTCTCTCTCTCCTCTTACGTGCAAACATACACCGACTCTCTCACAACATGTACAAATAAATGCCTCGGAGGGCTCTCGAGTTCAATGTCACGCTGGGCAGAAGTGGAGCAAGAGTGCAGGGAGAGTGCGCGCTGTGCGGGCGGGGAGAGAGCCTTTCCGGCCAGCAGAGGGCAGCCGAGGGGAGGCGCTGGCGCGCGAGGGCTGAGCGGAGCCTCGCCTCGCTCGGGCAGCCTCAGCCTCAGCACCAGCCGCGGCGGAACCGGGAGCGCAGCCACTGAGGGCAGCGGCGGCGGCGGGAGCGAGGCGCGCAGGGAGCAGCGGCGCGGGCGGGAAGCAGAAGCCGCCGCCGCCGCCGCCGCCGCCGCGACGGGCAGCCGGGCTCGCCGGCAGCCAGCTCGGGCCCCTGCCCCATCGGCTTCGTGCCCCCCGGCGCCGGGCGGCCGGCGGGTCTGGAGCCCGCGCCGTCGCCGGCCGCGTCCCCCGGGCATGGAAGGAGGCGGCAAACCCAACTCCTCGTCCAACAGCCGGGACGATGGCAACAGCGTCTTCCCCGCCAAGGCGCCCGCGACGGGCGCGGGGTCGGCCGCGGCCGACAAGCGCCTGGGCACCCCGCCGGGGGGCGGCGGGGCCGGCGCGAAGGAGCACGGCAACTCGGTGTGCTTCAAGGTGGACGGCGGCGGCGGCGGCGGCGAGGAGTCGGCCGGGGGCTTCGAGGACGCCGAGGGCCCCCGGCGGCAGTACGGCTTCATGCAGAGGCAGTTCACCTCCATGCTGCAGCCCGGGGTCAACAAATTCTCCCTCCGCATGTTTGGGAGCCAGAAGGCGGTGGAAAAGGAGCAGGAAAGGGTTAAAACTGCAGGCTTCTGGATTATCCACCCTTACAGCGATTTCAGGTGAGGACTCCCTGCCGCCGCCCCACCCTCCCTTCCGGGCGCGCCCTCCAACACGCGTCCCCGCACCTGGGAGGGGGCGCCCGGGGACTCGGAGGGAGGGGTTGCGGGGCGGGAGGGGGGTGGCGCTGCCGGCGGCTTCCACTCCGGCTGCTCGGGCTCCACTCTTCAACTAGTTTCCGCCGAGGAGGGGGTGGGATGAGGAGCTCCTGTTGCCCGGGAATCCCTGGGAGGTATCGCCTCCTTTGCCTTGTGAACTTTGGGGATACATCGGGGAAGATGTGACCCCCCCCAAATGGGAGGATGCTAAGTTGTGCCAAAAAACGACAACAACAACAACAAAACAAAAAACCAAAAAACAAAAAAACTTTTACTTCGGAGCTGAGAGTGTAAGGAAGCGGCCAGAAAGTCGTCTTTGGGGTGACACCCATCCTCGCGCTGCCCCCCGCCTTTCCCAAAGGGGAAGAAGGCGCTCCTGGGCTTGAGGAGAGGATGGGGCAAGCGGAGACAGTGACTCACAAGTCCTAGCTGTTCCAGCCGCTCTCACCCCTGGGGAATGTTAATCTGTTTTTCATCTGCTTATAGGCACTGGGCATCCTCAATGCATTTCTTCAGAATAGTGGCTGGCAGGCTCAGGAAGGGCAATTTGCGCTTGGATAGCCCCTGACTTGAGATTTCAGCCGGGCAGGCGCTGCCAGCTTGGGCAGCAGCGGGGCAGGAAGCTTCGAGTTCCAGAAACAGACAGGGGGCGTTTCCAGAGCCCCCTCCCTGAGACTGAGAGACACCCTTTCTTGACCTTGACTACAAGTCTGTTTCGGAAGTCTCTTTCCCACTTCCCCGCCCGGGAACTAGGGCAGGAGGAACGCTGTCCGCCAGGGAAACTGCTTCGGAGAATTAAAATTAAGACGTTTCCCGATCTTATTTGTCGCCCAAGTATGTATTCGGTTATAAGCATGTTTAGAGATTATCAAATGAAGGTCGTGAAGTAGATCCTCTTATTAACGTGCGCACACGCTGCAGCTTCCGAATAAGGTTGGGTTTTCCATTTAAATTCTAAAACTCAGGGTGGCTTGCCTTTTCTTTTCTTTCTTTCTTTCTTTCTTTCTTTCTTTCTTTCTTTCTTTCTTTCTTTCTAAATGAATTCATTCGAAAAAGAAAAAGAATCAGTGAAAAAGAGTATATGTGCAAATTAAGCCGATTTAATAGGCGTCTATTAAACAGCAATCAAAGATAGCGATAAAAAGCAGCGTTACTTTGAGTTATGTTTAAGGGAAATTGCCATCGACTCCATGCCTCCGCAGGAGCTGTCCACAGTTCTGAATGACATTAGCTTTGGAAAACCCAAACTCCTGCCGCACTAAGCCTGGGAGTGAACGTCTTCACCTTCTTTGAATTTTATATATTGTCTCAGAAATCAGTAGCATCTATTATTTATGCATAGAGTGAATGGCTTTTAGGAAGTGTATCATTTTAAGGTTCTTATTTACCAAAACATGTAAGAAAGTCCAAAGGAGGACTTATAGAATGTAACGACATTTATAGTCTATAGCAAATTAAGAGTTGGATTGTAAGAATGTTTACGTTGAAAAGGATCTAAATAAACTGCCACGTTTCCTCCCTCAGGAAGATAAGCAGACTTATAAATGACCTTGTTTTAAGGCACATTAGACTGTCATGTTCTTTAAAATTTTAAAGGTTAGAATCAAATGTAGAAAACTATCTCTCCCTCAATCCTCAGTGGAAATATGTTGCAACCTAGTACCCTTTTTTTTTCTTTCATGAGAAAAACTTTACAAGGAAACAGGCTTCAGCCTTAATAACAAAAGTAAGCATGGCGTTTCCAGTAATATATGTGGTTCACTGTTCACATGCAAATAAAATGCTACACTTTATTTATTTTACCTGAATTGAGTGATCCCTTTTGATTACTTTTACTTTTATTTCTTGAACAATGTAAAAAGAGACTACACTTTTCAAAATGTGGCACATGGTACATAATTAAACTTTTATCTCCTACTGAATAAAAACATAGGGCCACCTTTCAGGAATTGGAATAGTGTGCCAGAATCTTTTGAATGAATGAAATTCATGAAATTAAAGATTCTCCACATTTTCTCAAGTGAATCATCTGAGACAAATATCAAACAACAAAAAAAGTGACTAAGAAATAAATTGAGATCAGATGATGGTTAACTTTTACCATGCACTTCAAATAAATGAGAAATGATTAAAAAGTGAGGTAATACTCTAAACAAAATCCAGTGTGGAGTAGTTTGCAATACTGGATTTTCTCTTGCATAACTGGACAAAAGGAAATGTCAGACACAAATTAAACAATTACTAGGTTTACGTTTCTAACTGGAAGGTATCTGAAAAAGATAGATTTTAAAACTCGCAATTACAATATATGTTTTTCCAAAACAAAAAACTAAGGAAGTAATGATGTAAATACTTATTTGCCTATGTCAAGACATTTAAATCTTATTATTATTTCATTAACATTTTTATATGGTATCAATAAGATTTCTCAAAACCTATATAACATGTCAGGATAATGTAACGGAAAAAGCAGAAATAAGAAAGACAAAACTCTGGCAGTACTTTTTTTCCTAAAGGACAAGAAATATGGGAAAAATCTCTAACATAGTAGAAATGTTATGGTTATGATCTGTTCACCTTAGGCTCTTTCCTGAAGAAGACACTTTAAGGGCAGGGCTTCGCTATGATTCCTACAATGCCAAACTGATGTTCAGTAATAATTCAGCGACTGAGAAAGTGATACTTAAGAATCAGTTTCCATGGAGGGGTGGGAGATACTGAAATAAAGTTGTTTTTTTTTTTCTTTTTTAACTTGATACTTTCATAAGCTTTTGCATGGCCAAGAAAGTTTACTCATTCTGCTCTTTGGTCAGTCCCATCCTGCTGAATGTAGGGGAGTCTGCCACTCCGGGGTAGGTCAGGACTTTACCACTGTGCTGGTGATCCAGTGTCCCTTTTTAGGATGACTTCTGAGCCAAGGCCTTTTCCACTTCCTGGGCTTTGCTCCCACTGAGACTCCCGCAGAGCTAACTAGGTGCTTCTCTCACCTGCCCAAGAGAGCTATTGCTGTGTCTGGCATGTAGTTTTCTCCTATCTCCGGTGTAAGTAGGGCAGAGGCTCTGTATTTCCCTTCTTTCTCAGGAGAGGATGATGTTAGAAGCCTTCAGGGACTAAAGAAGAGTCAAATACTACCAAAACTGTTAGAAATAACCAGGTGGCAGAAAGGGAGATGTGATGATGGAAGCAGAGATCACAGTGATGTCCCAGGAGTCAAAGAGTGCATTCAGTGTCTAAAAGCGGAAACGGCAAGGAGTGGATTCTCCCCTAGAGCCTCCAGAAGGAACATAGCCTTTGATTTTAGTCTTGTAAGACTTGTTTTTTTTTTCTCTTTGTTTGTTTGTTTTTAGAAATAACTGGGTGGGAGCTAGAGAGTTTAGTAAAAAAAAAAAAAAAAAAAAATCTTATGTTTTTGTCTATACCATGGTATGTAATCATCCAAACTAGGGAAAATATAGTTACTGAAAAAGTAAAAGTAGGAACACCTGGCTGACTTAATCAGTTAAGTGGCGGCCGACTCTTGATCTTGGCTCAGGTCATGATCTCGCCATTTGTGATTTTGAGCCCTGCATCAGGCTCTGTGCTGACAGTGTGGAGCCTGCTTGAAATTCTCTCTTCCACCATAAGAGACTCTTAAAATACAGAGAACAAACTGAGGGTTGATGGGGGGTGGGGGAGAGGGGAAAGTGGGTGATGGGCATTGAAGAGGGCACTTATTGGGATGAGCACTTGGTGTTGTATGGGAGCCAATTTGACAATAAATTATCTTTAAAAAAAAATTCTCTCTTCCCCCTCTCTCTGCCCCTCCCCCACTTGTACATGCATCTTCTCTCTCTTTCTCTCTTGCTCTCAAAATAAATAAATAAGCTTAAAAAAACCAAAAAGAAAAAAGTAAAATTATACTGGTCTTTGTGTAGTAAGGACACAGTCTCAGTCTTGCTGAGTTTCATGTGTACCACACACACAAAAAGAAATATCTAATTAGGAGGTTAAATGTGATTTTTCTTGAGATTACTAACAGTGATTATATGTTTATTAGCTAAAATTTTATTTTTTATTTATTTAATAAAAAGGTGACTCTGGCCTACCATTGTGCTTTCACAGCTAATCTATAGTTATGACATAATCATTCAAATGGATTGAAGGAATAGAGGACTTTTCTGGGTGGTTTTTATTATCTGAGTAATTTACCTTGGAAGAATTTATCCCCAGACTATTTGCCATTTCAGGGATTCTGACATTATTTTCCTGGGTCACACTTATATATAGGGCTCTTTTATAGATAATGTTCCCATTTCATATATATTGTCGGCCAACATCTTGCCTCTGGTAAGGGAGGAGATTTTATATCTTGGCTTGTTATTTCTTCCACTACTTTTCATCAATTAGTGTGAACAACTGCACGAAAAGCTTATTGTGTCGTAAGTGCACAAGGACCCTAGAGACGGGAGTCACTCCCTGAAGCTATTGCCATTTCTGGCCTTCCATCTCTGCTTCGTGTTGCAGCCACAATAATAGTGATGTCAGAGGTCACTGATATGTTCATTAGTGAAGGGAGGCTTCGCCCATATTACACAGTAAGTCAGAGACAGGCCTTTGTTTCTAGGAGCTTCTCAGGAAAAAACAATTCAACCTTCAGGGGTTTAAGGACTAATTAGCCTACTGTTATGTTATCTTTGTGCTAAATGCAATCTGTACGCTCCCAGCAATGCTCCTTTTATTTGTTTTCCATATCAACACAGCCAAAATTAACCATAAGAATTTATTTATTTTCTCTGTTGGGTGAAACTTTTTATATCTTATAAATTCAATTAAGTTTTTCCTAGTGACTCTTCCAACTGTTAGGCCCAATTAAAGTGAAATGATTTGGAAGTATGAATTTATTCCATTACTTTTTCTTAGTATCCATTTAAGTTGCAAAACTTTAAATTTTATTTGATGTTTCACTATTTAATTGCATTTGATAGATATTAGTGTGACATTATACTATTAAAATGTTACAAGATGTTTTGCATTTTTTTTTTTCTGAGCAACTTTCCCTTTAAACCTACTTTTGGGACTTATTATAAATTGAGAATCTTTGGGCAGATGCATTTTTACCAATTCACATTTAATTATGTTGACTTGTATTTATGAACTTGAATGTTGATGAGTAATGCAAGAATTTTAAATGCATTAGAATAATACATTACTCATTATCAAAAGCTTATTTAACAAAATCTAATTAAGCTATATCTACTTGGTCAAAAACCACAAACTGAAGCAACACCAACACCAAAAAGCAATTTAAGTAGTATTTGTAATTCTGCATTATTCATTATTCAATGAACCTATATCCCAAAGTGAGTAAGAGGCAGGCAAAATATATCTGATGTGATGCTTATGTGAACATTTTGCCATTCTAAGTGTAATTCTTTTCTTTAGCAGATAATTCACTTCATTACTTAGAGACAAGTAAGTAATGGGTTAAGGGTAAGGACTTTCAAATATAGTTTCTTATAATTAAAATACAAATTATGGCAAACCATAGCACCACAATGAAGAGTGCTGAACGTTTTCAGAGTGTGTGAAAAATTTTCGTTTTATCATTTTGTACAAAGAAGTAACAAACTATGAGTTAGGCAGCAGAGGTGGTGATAATGAAGAAAAAATCTGCATATACTAGGAAAAAAGACTGTTTTTACTTAGACTGAATACTTTTCTTCTACAAATAAATTTCTTTGTGAAGGCATCTTGATACACAACTTACCATTATTTTTTTTCAAAAAAAAAAAAAAATCAAGGGAATATGGTGATGCTCCCTGGTGCATCCTGGTATTATCTGCGTTATTGCAAAAGAAACCATTCTGATGCTATTAATTCTCTGTGGTGTGTGTGTGTGTGTGTGTGTGTATGTGCATTGTGCATGTGGAATGAAACTATTCAAGGGACCTCTGTACACGATTGTATGCACACAGCATATATATTGATGTTGATTTTTTTTAAATTTTTTTTAACGTTTTTATTTATTTTTGAGACAGAGAGAGACAGAGCATGAATGGGGGAGGGGCAGAGAGAGGAGACACAGAATCGGAAGCAGGGTCCAGGCTCTGAGCCATCAGCCCAGAGCCCGACGCGGGGCTCGAACTCATGGACCGTGAGATCGTGACCTGAGCCGAAGTCGGATGCTTAACCGACTGAGCCACCCAGGCGCCCCGATGTTGATTATTTTTTAGTTGAACGTTTACCTGACACTTTCACCCAAGTTTGAGTGACAAAAATGGATGTCATGGCCCTTTTCAAGTTTAATAGTTAATTTCCCCATAATAATCTTCAGCCATTTCACATAGTAACTGACCACTTGGTTAAAGCAAAGTAGCAAAATTATACATGTCCTGGATTTATAATTGGACCATCTTATTTATGTAGACCTGTTTTTATTTTTAAGACATTAGCTACAATTCTAAAGAAGTCAGGCTAATTACACATATACAGAATTAGCAACTATTTACAGATTTTGTACTTTCAGGTTAAATAGTGCTGCAGTGAACATCTTTATATATTACTCTTCATTATATTTTGGACAGTCCAGGGAATGGAATTACTGACTGTGAACATTTTAGAGATTCTATACATATTGACTTTACCAATTAACATTGCCACTGGTTGAGACACTTTTTTTTAAACAAAAATGTTTATTTATTTTGAGAGCGAGAGAGAGGAGTGAGCGAGCATGTGAGCAGGGAAGGGCAGAGAGAGAGAGAGAGAGAGAGAGAGAGAGAGAATTTCAAGCAGGCTCTGTGCTGTCAGCGCAGAGCCTGATACAGGATTCGATCCCACGAACTGTGAAATCATGACCTTAGTGGAGATCAAGAGTCAGATGCTCCTCTGACTGAGCCACCTAGGCACCCAGGGGCACTTTTTAAAATTGTGAGTGACATAGGTTTATCAGTGTTGCTGAGATTTCTGTTTAGATGTGCACAAGTAGTTTTAGGACAGAAAGTCAAAACTATATTTGTCATAGAGTAGCAAGAGTGATCTTGAAAAGCAAATAACATTACTTAATGTCTAATAATATCATGCCGCTTAAAACCCTTTAGAGGCTTCCCATTTCTCTTACAGTACATTTGAGCTACAAGATGAGCTACAAGATCTTGAATAGTTTCAGTTTATCTATGCAACCTCCTCACCCACAACTTACTCCCTCACTATTTTCTGGACACCTGGGTAAATTTTCAGCCCCTACAGTAAGCTGAGTTCTCCCCGCCACAGAGGTTTTGATGTCTAAAATTCTCTTTTTACTTTCTGTCATTTTGCATCACACCTAGTTTCTCCTTGTCATTTGGATTTTCATTTAATCATTATGATCACCCTCAGCTTTCACCCCCCCCCCATTTAGTTTTCTATCTGGGTCTCTTCTTTCATTGGAATTTATAGTTACATTTATTTTATTTATGTCCCTCCACTAGAATTTAAATTCCATGACCTCATCTATATTACTCAATTTTGTATTTCTAATGCCATTAAAGTACACATAAGAGATTGTTTTCCTGCTTCAATTTTCTCAGATGCTTTATTTTTAACAGCTTTTTGAGCTATAATTCAGTTACAGTATAATTCACTCATTTAAAGTATATGATTGAATTTTTTCTAGTATGTTCACAGAGTTGTACAGCCATTACCCAAACCAGTTTTAGAAAATTGTATCACTCCAAGTAGGAACCCCTACCTATTAGCACTCATTTCTCTCTCCCCTTCCTTCCTGCCCCCATTGCTGTAAGCAGTCAGCAATCTACTTTCTGCCTCCAGAGATTGTTTTTTTCTGGACATTTCATGTCAATGAGATGATATAATGTGTAGTCTTTTGTTATTGGCTTCTTTCACTTAGCATATTTTCAAGTCTCATCCATGCTGTAGCATGTTTCAGCACTTTCTCTTTTGCGGAAGACTGTTCTGTTGTATGGCTATACCAGATTTGTTTATCCATTCATCAGTTGATGCACATCTGCATTGTTTCTACCTTTCAGCCACTGTGAATACTGCTGATGTGAACATTCTTGTACAGTTTCTTGTGAGGAGATGTATTTTCATTTATCTTAGAATTGAAATCACTGGGTCAGCATACAGACTTTTAACAAATGTTATTGAATGAATAGACAACTAATTAGTCTGCAACCAGGATGTGCACACATTTAATCTTACAATTAGTAAATCCAGATAAAGAAAGCTCTTCCTTTCCCTAAAGCAACTCCTAGCATCCACTCTCCACTGCCACCTGCAAGGACATGTCACAACCATTACATTTCCCTGCCCAGCGTGCAGATGACTAAATGAAACTGCAGGAACATTAAGTAGCATGAACATGGTGACATAGATAGTAAGAACTGGGCCAGGAATTCAGCTCTTCTGAATCTTAATTCTGTCACTCCAACCTAAAAGGAAGCAAGGCTGCTAGTATAAGTAATTCTCCTAACCTGCAAGGAAACATTATGGATGAAACCTAATCATTTATTCTTCCTACCTCTTGAAACCATTCCAAAATAATATGAGAAGACACACAGATAGATAAATAGAAGAAAGAGGAGAAAACAGAGAACAAGAGATCTCAAAAACATTTTGGAAAATACGAAAGCTAATGGAGAAATTATATTTTACTTCCAGGATTCTTCACCACTGAGCCCCAGAGGTGCTTAGGACATGAGGTACCAGTTAAGAAGCAGTTACCAGGAAAGCCAGGCTGAAATTCACTTTCTAGTGAATACAGAACTTTCAGTCTTAACATTAGAATGTTTGGAGTCAGGCCAATTCTCCCCAAGCAGGACACAAGAAAACTATATCCAATGGGAGACATTTCAAGATCTTCCAGTAAAAATTCTTGTTCGTTATCTAACGATTTTTCAAAAAGCCTTACATATGTACATAGAGACTGTAATTATATGTTGGTATTCTATCATCTAATATGATATGTAAGCAAAACATTATGAGTCTTCTGAGAAAAGTCTCCATCATAAAAGAGAGAGACTAAGTCAAAGAGCAAAAGAAAGTCCAGAGAACAGAGAGGCATTTGGGGTTAAGGGAAATTACATTATTAAAAATAGTCTATAAATTATGTCTTCAGGAAGATATTTTATGTAAGACAACAAGAACAATATGCTGTGAAAAGAGTATCCAGAAAAATTTTTTCAAAAAGTGCTCACATGTAAGAAGTTGGCACATGAAGTCTAGGAAACCTCTCAGAATTAGGGCAAAAAGAAGAAAGAACAGAACATGTAATGAATAAAATAAAGGATAACTCATCAGGTCAAAATCTATAAAAAACAGTTTCAAAATGAGAACAAGTGTGAAAAGGGACATATGGAATTAACAGGGACATTTTAAACAAAAGTTTCCAGATAGCAGGAAGTGAAATGTCTTTTCTGAGAAACTCGCAGAATGCTCAGCATCAGGGAAGGAGAAGACCCCACAAAGGGTCTCCACACAGAAGCTGGGTCAGAAGACAATACAAAAATTGTTCAAAGAGAAATTTACATATGAAGAAGTGGGAAAAATACTGTAAGCTAAATGATACTGTAGCAGTCTCCAAAATACTGGGTTTTAGTTTTTTCAATTATAAAATGAGGAAAATAACATATGTATCTTATCAGGTTGTTGGAGCGATACATATTTTATGTTGATATAAATATTTTTATAGTGTCTAGATACACGGTGCTTAGAAATTATGCTCTGCACTTAATGCTATGTAATTGTTAGCTATTATCATGAAAGTAAATTTGAAACGGAATTAAGGAGTGTGAACTATTTGAGAAAAGAAAATACTCTCTTCGCACATACTTGACAATCTTCAGAATTCTTTAAAGCAAATGTGTCTGTGAAGACAGGGCCATAGAAGCATTAGGCTGTTCTGATTTCTTTTTATCTTGTTAAGTCTCGGCGGCAGAAACCCTGATGTACAATGGTAGGTTTTGTGTGTGCTATATGAAATAGCTTCACTCATGAGGCAATTAGCACTGGAAAACTTCTAATGCATCCTCTATCTGTAAAACTTTGCAGACACACCATTATTATCTTCAAAGTTGGTATAGAATGCTATCATACTGAACATTTAGAATAGCTTTTAGGGAAAATTCTAACGGCATTGAGTTGCATGTACTCCTTCCTGTTCATCTTTATTTTCGTGAGGAAATGGCATAGTTAAACCATTTGGTATCTTATTTCAAATCAGTTAAACGTTATATAGGAGCCAAACAAAATGATTCATAACTTGCTAAATTCTTTCCTTTTTTTATTGTCAAATTTAATAGTCTATGAAAAATGGTTATTTGGAAATACAAGAAAGATTGCAAATTTAAAAGGATGATTTTAATGTCTTTTTTTACATCGTTTTTGAGCAGATGTCACTTATTACCCTTGCAGAATGTGTTAGCCTTGTTTTTTTTAAAGATAATATACCTTATTAAAAATTATGCAACCTTAGTTGAGAGATGTGAGTAGGAGCTGAGAAAATGAATGTTGAGTGTTATATTGGTGGTACTCACAGGGAAAATGAGTACTCCTTATTTTTTCTATAGAGAAGTTATTCATCATTTAAATGATTATTTTTAGAAAGGTTATTTGTTCTGAGCAATAAATTGGGTAGTTGTTTTGAATAATCATGTAAGTGAATTAGGTTGAAGTTTAGAGACAGTCTTGGATTCAGATGTATTTTTTTGGTTTATAAAACGGCAGAGGTACATGCTGAAACTGCCTAGTTATGGTTGTATCTGTACTGAACAATATAAATAACCCAGGGATTCTGTAAGCTGTAATTATTGGTTAAGCTAATCATTCATGCCTGTCCATTAGTGACTGTCAGGTTGTCAGGCTCATAGAATACTTTAAGAATCAAATGAAAGCTGTGGATCCTCTGTCCTAGAAAAGTGCATATATTCACAAAATTTTATCTGTGATTTCAAGAGGTTTGTGGTTCCCTGCAAGCGCATTTATTTTTGGCCTCCAGCTTAAGACTTCCTGAACTATCTAATATTTTTACACAGAAATATGATACTAAAAACAATGGGTAGAAGATAGCTAGAGACAGAGTTTCGTTTGGACAAGCCATTGAAGAATTAGAACTGAGGCTAGGAAGATTTGTCTCAAGGGGCAGAGAATTCCCTGTCAGCCAAACAGCTTAGTTCTGAGGCTACATACATGGTCAGCAGGGATTGAATAGATGCTTGTTCTTGATGGGTCAGTCAGTGCAATAAAGTCAGTGCACAAAGTGATAGCGAGAAACAGTTGGGATGAGAGGACACTAGATGATTTTTTGTAGATGATGTTTACCTGCTTTGAAAAGCTGATTGAGGGATGCCTGGGTGGCTCAGTCAGTTAAGCGTCCAACTTTTTGTTTCAGCTCAGGTCATGATCTCATGGTTCACAGGTTTGAGTCGCATGTCAGGCTCTGCACTGACAAAGCAGAACCGGCTTGGGAATCTCTCCCTGTCTCTCTGCCCCTCCCCTCACTCACTCACTCACTCACTCTCTCAAAAGAAATAAATAAACTAAAAAACAAAACAAAACATCTGATCGAATCAACTGAGAGATGATCAAGCTAACTGTAAAGTTCATAGGGTGGCTGATGGTAAGGTAAATATTTTAAAATATATCAGTAAGTTTTCTACATATTAACAACCATGATTGAGGATATATAATATAAAAAGAATCACCAGCTATAAGAGCCAAAAATATAATCTACCTGAATTTGATATTTGAAAAAAATTCAAATCCATATATTAAAGGATAAATGATACGATAAGTAGTATTAATCAACTAAAACAGTTGAGTAAAATCCATTCTCCTCAGTTTTCAGTAAAATGAAATCCAAATAATTGTAAACTTACAAAAGATAAAAACAACTGAAATCAGAATACCTAGAAAAGTATTAGTGAATTATTTAATCCTGTTGCCACGGGCAGAGCTTCCCAACATAATACTCTAGAGACTGTGTAAATTGTTGCAGGCTTTCTGAAGGTCTATTTGACCCTTATAAAAAGTTCTTGAAAATGTATAGACTAGTAAATTATCTGGCAGAAAAATTGTGACATGTTTTGCAAATAGGATGATCCCTACAATACTTAGGGAGAAAGATACAAACAGATAGGAGAAAGATACAAACAGATACAACCTGAGTAAAATTTCAACCCTGTCTGAAACCCCTGCTTATCAGTTATTCCCCATATCTCTGCCCTGTCTTTTCTTCATAGAAGTTATTACGATTTATTATACTAAATTTTTTGTTTCTCTAATTTGATTATTATCTTTCCTAATCTATAATTAAGCCTCACTAAGGGGCTTAAATATAAACCCTAATATAAAGTACTGTATTTCTAAGGCTAGATCCATGTATGGCACAAATTAGGCATTCGATGAATATGAGTGAATGAAGAAATCTTAGCAACATTACGCTCAATCCTAGTTTTTATACACAATTTTCAACGAGCTGGACTTTTCCCTACATTTCCTACAGGAAAAAAAAAAAAGAAATACTTTAATGTAGTGCAGATAGGCCAACCTAACACAAAGAAACATATACTGAGAAATAAAGGTTGAAGCTATTTAAAATAATATGCATCCATACTTTCATTAATTCTGTGTATTGTAATGTGTGTTTTTATGTAGTTTAAAAAATTGGGAATATATTTTGTGGATATTTTGGGATGACTCTTGTTTTACAGCCCCATAAATGCTATTTAAATGTCATTGCCTTTGGAATCAATGCTATTTTCATCAAAATAGAGCTGAAAATATATCTCTTTGGGCAATGACATTAAGAATGACACTACTGGGGCGCCTGGGTGGCGCAGTCGGTTAAGCGTCCGGCTTCAGCCAGGTCACGATCTCGCGGTCCGTGAGTTCGAGCCCCGCGTCAGGCTCTGGGCTGATGGCTCGGAGCCTGGAGCCTGTTTCGGATTCTGTGTCTCCCTCTCTCTCTGCCCCTCCCCCGTTCATGCTCTGTCTCTCTCTGTCCCAAAAATAAATAAAAACGTTGAAAAAAAAAATTAAAAAAAAAAAAAAAAGAATGACACTACTTTTTTTTATGTATCATGTTTTTATTTTTTTCTTTTACCCAGTTTTGTTGCCTTTGTATAAGAGTACACGTGTCAAGTCCTGTTGTGCAAGGATTGGAAATTAGAACTGTCTCTATAGGTATAATTAATAAAATATTGAGTCTGTGTTTTGAAAGAGGATTAATTTTGAACTTTGGCTCTGTGGTAAGTAGGTTCTTTTACTGTGTTCATCAAACTTAAAAAAAATCCAATGCAAAATTTTCTGAATCAGCACGGTTAAATTGATCCCTGTGTAATGTTAATGGAAAGGATACCATAGATCTTGATACGAGAAAATTGAAGTTGACATAATTTTTAAAATGAAAGGAAACTTGAGTCTTAGAAGATAGTGGTAGCTTAGTTTTTGTGCATAAAAATAGAGCAGATAGATAGCACAAACAAAACACATGAATAACATTTATAGCAAAATTATCCCCATGAACTTAAAAAATAACAGACTGGGACAAGACCTTTTTTTTTGCAAGACCTTTTTTTTGAACTTCCATGTAGGTTGAAAGAAGGAAGTAATGAGAATCAAGGTCATCTGATAAACCAGAGAATAGGCAGACCTCCCCCATACCCAACAGGTATTTGTTGGAGATACAGCCAAAACTGGGGTGGGATTCACACAATCCAATAGCAAAAGCTCTGCAGTAATTTCAAGAGAAAAGATGGCTGATCCCACGTCTGGGGCAGGAAGTACATATTAAGGGCCTGGAACAACTTGACATACCAGATAGTAAGGGAATTATCAAAGACTACTAGGGTAATATAAAAAAGAATCAGGAGTCAACTTGAAAAAGCCAAGATGAGCTTCAAAAAGGGTGAGAATTTCAACAGATTCAAACTCAGCAGATGTTTGAGTTCATAATGATACAAAACATGCTTAACCTCTGAAACTTAATAGAGACTTAATTCCTTACCTCGAAATTTGGGTAAATAAAAGGGAAGAAATCAAGCATTTATCTTGCTTTCCTTTATTATCTGAACCAATATGTAACCAAATAGTAGAGGAGGAAAAGAGTATCTTCATAAAATTGTTAAAGTTAATAGATGAAAAAGTAAGGATATTATTAGACAACTGCCATTTTACCATCCTCATTCAATTAATGCATCTAGAGGTTGAGCATCACTGGCCATCAATAACAAAAAAGAGCAAAACTAGATTTTGCATTTTCTTGATAAAAGAACATACACCACGTGTAGTTTTGCCAATGGAATGGAATCTGAATCTCATATGACCTCTGGGTCCAGGTGCCAAACTTCGGGAAATACAAAGGTCAGAGGAACATGCTGAACTTGTACATGTAATCAGCAAAATCCAGTGTTGGGGAATTGATGGGCCTGTCACCCAGTTTCTTCAGCAGACAGATAGTAAAGACAAGAATGGGATGGAAGGGAAAGTGGAGGTTTGACACAGACCAAACTGTGCAATTTAGGGATGCATAATTGTGATGAAACTATATTAAGAAATTCAAGGAAGCAATTACTATGAAAGCCAGCAGAACTGTTATTTCAGAGGGTACGAGGGGGTTGTGATTGGGATTGTACACAGGGAAGGGCTTCCTGGGGGAGTGGTGATAAAGTTCTCCCTCTTGTTTTGGGTGGTGATTTCAAGGATGTTTGATTATAATAAGTCATTATTTTCTGTATCTGTTTTACAATAACAATAAGGAAAAAAGGAGAAGAGGCATTAATTTTCAAAAAGAAAGATCAGGCTATAATGAAAAAAAATGTAGTATTCCTATTTATCTTTCTGTTTTACTTATAGATCTGATTTGTGTTTGCAGCAAAACCCTAATAATGTTAAGGCAACACAAGATAATGCAACCTTATGGTGGGAAAATGACCCAGACATAAGCTCCGAAATGTCAGAACCTTAACTCTTTTGACTTGATTGGAGGAGGTGTTTAATCTCTTTGAAGCTAGTCTGTAAAATTTGGGAAAATGCTCTCTGTTGCCTTAAGGATGTAGTGAAAATAAAATATGTGAAAGATGCTTGACACATAACCAATATTTAACAAATATTACATTCTCCTTTCAGCTTCTATTATCCTCTTAAGTGATTAATATATAAGTACAAATAAGTAATAGTGGTTTATCTAAAAGACATAGGATTGTACTCATGAATTCACTCATTCAGTAAGTATTTACTGAATGCTGAGTATGTTTTCAGTGAGTATTAGGTGCTTTAGATATAAAAAAAAAAATGAAACTAAAGAGTAACAGTCTTTCAGAGACTTTCTGTCTAGTAAAGAAGACAGGCACATGAGGATTGACTTTAATGGAGGGAAAGAATGCCAATAGGGAAATTGTGCAAAATGATATGCCACCAGAGAAAATCATGATGCATTAATTCTATAAAATTTAATTATTAGCTACATTTTATAATTTTTTACTATTTATTTCTGAGAGTTTTGTTGCAAACCATCACAAGTAGTCAACACTTTTGCATGTAATTTTTTTTTTGTTAAAAAGAACTATTTGCTGAGATTATCTCAGATTTTTAACCTTTAAATCTTTATTAGTCTATTGTTACCCTGTTATGATTCTAAAAAGCATAAAGTTTTCAGGCTTGTTGTAAAAGTCAGTCAAGTCAAGAATTATTTTGGAATTGTGTGCTTAAAAGGTAGAAAAATCCATTAGAAAATAGCAAAGGGATTACCTATTGACTAAAATGTGGACTGCCTCTATATCCCTTTTCTATGTAAAATAAATCTATGTTCCTTCTGTATCAACACATCATGTTGGAAAGAGAGAGAAAAGCTCTTAACCTACTTTCCTATCTTCAATTTTTAACTTTATCATGCTTGTTAATTGCCTGGGTGTCCTTTAACCATCTATTTCCATGATTCTTTCCCAGAGGCTTGGTTTAATTTTAAAAGTGCAGTGTATTCAGCCCTAATTATGTGAGAGCTCACTGCAGGCAAACAGCAAGAGATAGTAATGATCAAAATGTATTTTTAAATCAGTGCGACAGATACCACAAGCACATTGCTGTAAACATTTAATGACTAGGAAATACAACCATGTAAGGTGATATTTGGAAGCTAATGATATTTGAAAATAAAATTCCTTCTTAGAAACATAATGTCACTAACTGTGACTTTTTTAAAAAAATACATATTTTTGTAGTTTTATATTCTTTCTCTTATCAAGTATTTAAACAAGGTGATCACTCCCACAGCCTCAAATTCTTTTCATCTTCAATAACTAGATGTAAGGTGGTTTTACTTTATCTGAGTTTGAATGAAGTTCACAAAATATGCAGTCTGTGTGCCTGGAAATAGTGTCCATTGTTTCTTTGAAAGGCATGCTATTATGTTGACTTAAATGTCCACAATAAATCAAGATTTTAAACATTTTCTATCACAGTTACTTTTACATTAACTTAGTGGGGGAAATAATTACCATTGAAATGTTTTCACTGGTCATGCAAAGGACAAGAAATAGCCAGTGGTTTATTCTACAAATACAAAGAGTCAAAATGCAGGATTATCTGCTAAATTCTAACTAAGTGCCAGACACTGTTTTAAGTGTCTTTATTATCTTACTGAATCCTTTGAGCAACCCTACAACATTTATTAATTGTGTCATATTACATTCTAGAAAACCAGATTATGGAGTGGATAGGTGGTCAGACAGCTTCTAAGTAGAGAAGCTTGGATTTGAACCCAGGGATCTGGCTCAGAGCCCAGGATCTCAAGCACTTGTCTCAGAGGAATTTAGTCATTTCCTGACCTAGTTGACTCAGTCTTTTTCTCTGGCTTTTTAAAAAATGTAGTGTTAGAATTTATATATTCTTTTCCTGACTATAAGAATCTTAGTTATTTAGGTGATAGTCTTGAATGGGAAATGGTGCCCCATTAGCGAAATATTGGCTGCATTTTTCTGAAAGCTCACTTCTAGTTCGCCATGTGGGATTGCATTCTATGTGTAAAAACACAATTATTCCAAATGCTTGCTTCTTTTTATAAAAAGCTAAATATTTTACATTAAGAGTTAAGGGTAAATCTTGAGAATTGAAATATCCTTACCCAAGCAGGCAACTAAAACAGAAATAAAACTATGATGACTTTTTTTTTTTTGCTCTACTTAAGTTTAGTACTCCAGAAAACATAAGAACTAGTAAAAAAAATTCTATTTCCTAAAAATACTTTCAATTTTCTTTCATTATGTTTTGTATTCTTTTAAATGATAGTGCTTATGTACCAAATGAACAGACTATTCAAATGAAAATAGCAATGAAGAGCCAAACTCATAATGAAGGCATCAGGAGGTGTATGGGAATAGAAAGAAGCTGTAAAACTTTAGCTACAAATATTATTGAAGAAAGATATAGCTATTACACAAAAAAGGTCTATGTTTGCCATTAGGTTGCATCTACAGCCATATAAATATTGTATATTAGATAGCTTATAAATTGGAGTTCATTTGAATAATAATTGCTTGAGAAAATTTAAGAGAGTTGTTATTAGACTTTGAATCTACTGGAAAAAAAACAGGAAGCTAGGAAAGGCAGGAAACAATGTGTAAAGTTTTATGTGGCAGATGGTCAAGAAATTTCCCTAAAACTACAGTCCTGTTGTACCTCTGAGATCATTCCTTCTGGTTTCTTGAGGTCTGATACCAAGATATTCCACTTAATGGAATCACTGCACCCCAAAACAATTATTTCATAACCCACCTTTCCTTATTGGGACTGTGAAGCTATAGAAATAATCTGAAGAAACTAAATCCCAAACAGAATGAAACAAAAACAAAAACAGAGATTTAACTGAAGAATTAAGGAAAATCCTGCTGCAATTTATTTGTTTAAAAATAGAGTTAATTTAAAATTCTTGAAAAAGTGAGGTAAGCGATGTTCCAGTCTTCAAAATCAGAATTTCGTATAATAATGGATATTTCAACACTGTATTTTATTATTTACCCTCTCTAACTTAGGTCAATTTAAATTCTTTTTCTATAAGAAGCATGCTCAAAACACTTTAACACAAAATTAAACCTTTGGCTCTCTGTTATTTTGATGCTTTCATAATTCACTTTTTACCTTTACAGACTTTCGAAAAGAGGAATTTATATCCACTCTCTCTCCCTTGCTTAGCATTACTCCTAAACCCTGCATTACCTGGCTTTCCATTTGAGCAGAATCCTGGGGGAAAACACCCCCAAAACAGAAAACAAACAACAAACCAGCCAAACAATAAATCTTATAAATGTCATTTAATCTCCTTGTTTCTAAATCTAGTAAACACTCTTCAGATTTTAATTTGAACCATTAATGGCGTTTGACACTCCTTTTTGACTTTTCTGACCCTTCACTGCTCTGATTATTGGTTAAATGTTATTGGTTCTCAAAGTCTTCAAGGTCTTGTCTCTCCTCACTGTACATTTTCTCCTTGGGAAATGTCATCCATTACCATATCTTGAAGTATCATTGCCTCTTCTGGCCCGGGCCATATTCCTTAGCATCAGCATAACATATCCAACGACCCCTTTGGTGCACTGTGTCACCTTTGATCTGATGGCCAAATGTGCTCTCCAGCTTATGTTTCCTCAAGGATTGGGTGATTAATGATGATACTTAACCTTAAATCTCATTATTATTTTAGGTTTCTACTTGTTCTTACCTGGCATTCAACCTGTGATGCATAGATGTGCACAAGGGCATGTACACACACACTCACGCACACAGCCATACGCACACACACCACACCACACTCACCATGACTGACTTATCCTGCCTCCTAAATGTCTCCTAAATCTGTCACCTCTTCATCATCAGTACCAAGGCTCAAGTTCATTTCCTCTCTTATTTTTCTTTTGTGATCCATCCATTGGCTTCTAGTGTGGTTCCCCTTCTTTCTTCAAACCAACACCTAATTGTTCCTACTACATTTTGCCTTTTTTTTAAACATGCATTCTTCTTTCATGTGTCTCTACTTTAGCATGTTTCTTCAACTATTTGATATGTCTAAGAATGAAACCAAAATTAAAAGCTAAATAGACAACTTTAGTTACCTATACTTTGCAGTTAAGCAGAAAAACAGTACTGGAGTTTACAGAGTTAAACCAGAGGTAATAAACCAGAGCCAGACAATTTGTAATGGAATTCAAGAGGCAGGGCTCTGAGAAATTCTCCGAAACTTCACAGCTATGCAATTCAATTCAATACTGATTTACTAATCACTTAGTATGTGTCAGACACTAAGCTAGACCCAGGATAGAGCACTGAAAAAGGCAGACATCACTCCTCCTTCTTGTGAGTTTATAATCTTGGGTAAAAGACATGCATTAAATGACTAATGAGAGATGATCACTGTTAACAAAGGAAGACCACAGGGTAATATATGGAAGGATAGAGCTAGGAGCTTAATCTAATCCAGGGGGTTAGGAAAAACCTCCATGAAAATGTGACAGTTGAATTTAGAATTCAAAAACAAATAGGAATTGGGGAGGTAAACTAGTAGTTTTAGATGTGGGGAGGATAGAGTGAAAAACCTGACTCGACACTTCAAAGAAGCAACTGCTGACAACGGTTTGAATGATTTCCTACCACTATTAGTTGGATAAATAAGATAGATAGGCTGATGATAGATAGACAGATGATACATTATAGTTAAAAATAGTTAAAATTAATAACTAAAATAAAAAATAGTTAAAGGTATGTCTCAAGGATCACACTGCATATTTATTTTTTCTGTAATGCATCTTCACAACCTTCGCCCATTTTTCCTCTGGCATGATTATATTTGAATATATCCCTATTCAAGGCTTAGATTTCCTACAAATCTTTTGACACATAAAAGATCATTCCTTTGCATTCTCTTGGAATTTATTTATAATTTATATTCCATTATCTTGAGACTGCATATATTGCCTGGTTATTTTAGCCATTCTATTCTTTCCTCTGTTTTCTCAAATTTTCCCCAGAGCATTTATGTCTTCTGCCTCTTTTAGTTTTGTCCCCTTCCTTACTATTTACCTAAGTAGTCTGACTGATATGCTCCAAACACATCTTACTTTAAGCATGGTAAAATTTTTATTCTGATTTCCCTGTAGAGAAATATGCAAATCAAAATACAGGACAGTTATAGTTTGTATTTTATTTTATTTTATTTTATTTTATTTTATTTTATTTTATTTTATTTTATTTTATTTTATTTATGACTTCTAATGCATGTGATATAATGTATCTAATTAACAGATAAAACTATGGGGTGCCTGTGTGGCTCAGTCAGTTAAGTGCCCCACTCTTGATTTCATCTCAGGTCATAATCTAATGGTTTGTGAGATCCAGCCCAGAGTGGGGCTCTGAACTGACAGGGCTGAGCCTACTTGGGATTCTCTCTCCTTCTCCCTCTGTCCCTCCTCTGCTCATGCATGTGTGCGTGCGCGCGCTCTCTCTCTCTCTCTCTCAAAATAAATAAATGTTAAAAAAAAACCCACAACTATATAAGTATGTATAGATTTGCTTGTATGTGTGTGCATGTTTCTAGAGCAATTTATACTCCTGTCACTCTTTATGTAATGATAAGACACATATTAAAAATCTGGTTGGGGGCACCTGGGTGGCTCAGTCAGTTAAGCAACCAACTTCAACTCAAGTCATGATCTCACAGTTCATGAATTCAAGCCCTACATTGGGCTCTCTGCTGTCTGCACAGAGCCCGCTTTGGATCCCCTATACTCACCTCCCTCTCTGCCCCTCTCCTGCTTGTGCACACACGTTCTCTCTCTCTCTCTCTCTCTCAAAAAATAAACACTAAAAAAAAAACTGGTTGTTTTCCTAAAGATCTCATAGACAATATGACTTATGATGACAAAGGAGATCATACTGGAAAAGCTAAGTGATAAAAGGATGTAAATATTTGAAATAAAGTGATCCTTCGAGAAAGGACCAATTTGACAATAAATTTCATATTAAAAAAGAAAGAAAGAAAGCTTCTGGAAATAAATCTTGTGTGTATAAAATCCAGCTATGTCAGAATACTCGCATATGCACGCACATACTTTGTAAGTCATGTGAAGTAGGGAAGCATAAGCATACGCACAACTGCAGTGAAGAGCTCCCTGTTTGTCTTGATCCAAGTAGTGAGTAACTGGGCTGCATGTGGGCAGAGTTGCGAAGTATGAATAATCTGTGGTCTGCTTACCAGCCTTTCCTACAGCATTTTTCTGTTCTTGCTCCTGAGCCTCTTTCCCATTAAACAGAAAAGTATCTGGCACCAACTATTATTAATGATAGTTAGACTTAAGTGTATGCGTGCTGAAGTGACTTTATCCTATTTTTTAAATTTATGTTTTTCTATCTAATGATGGAAAAGAAATTTCACAGTGGAAGAAATGAGCAAATTACTTAATGCAGGCGGGTGATGGGAGCTGTACAGAGATGACCCTTAATCATATTAGGCTATTTGGCTCTTCCTGAAGGTGTAGCTGATTTAATACTTTGGGATGATCCGGGGAAAGGTCAAAAGATACGGTCAAGTATAACAAATGGGGCTGAGGATGAAGAACATAAATTTGTAGTGCCATGCTTGGCATGGTTGTGCAATTTTTCTCTAACAATTCAGCATCTCTGTGTATCCAGAGAGCATTCACGTTCTAGCCTCTATCCACATTGGGTTTGGCGGGAGGATGTGTTGGAATGAAGGGTCACCGGTGACTCAGTGGCCCAGAGAATGAGCCCTCTAGGTGATCTGCCATGAGACCCAGTGTGTGTGGGAAAGGACCGGCCATGAGATGTTTGAATGACTAGGTAATAGATAGAATGTGGCTAATAAAGTGAGATAGAGGGCTTGACTGGCTTCAGATATTTTAAGGGACAAAAGTTGATTTCCTGACACATCTAAATCTGGAGCAAAGCTAGTATCAGACTTGGTATTAGACGGGTGCTGTAAATTAGTGGAAGTATGTGGAAGAGTGTCTTTCCCAAGACAGAGCTTATGAAATTCAGAGTAGTACTGAGAGTAACAGTTCCAGAATGATTATCGAATCATATTTTCCAGGAAAGTCTGTCGCCACTTGTGTATATTTTTCAAGTAGCAATAATTTCTTGGGAATTCTGAAGTTTTGTGCCACCTACATTCAATATATAGTTAGGCGGTTTTATATCCATGCAGCTTTTATGGAAAATGCACTCCTTCTGTACTTTCTTATTTTAAATCCCACAATTATTTTTAGCCATATTCAAAATATATTAACAAAATATTCAGTTTTCATGATATTGAAAAATCTTGTCAGTTTGTAACATCATTTCCTGATTTATATGTCATGACTAAAAATATACTTAATGTTAAATTGATTCCAGAAGATAGAAAAGAACAGAAAAGTTAAGTCATAGCTAATTAAAATGCATTTCTGTTAGTTCTGTTTTTAGTGATAAAATATGTGTTTTCTATTTCATTATGATGAAACTTTGTTATAGAGTTCATAATGTAAGCTTAATGTAAAATTATGATAAAAAATAAATTATGTAGTTAAAAGATATTCACTGAAGAAATGTTTTTTTTTTTTTTTTAGAGAATGTGTGTTTCCCTCTTTTTATTCATTATCCTTTTATCAAACAGTTTAATAATTGCCTCCATAGACAGTTCTGTGGCACTTAAAATGTATGGACCTCTAAGTACTCCTCATAAAATAATTTTAAATGATTAAATTCTAATTGGAGATATTTAAAATTTTTTGACTTTTTTTTAAATGTTTTATTTATTTTTAAGAGAGTGGAGGAGAGGCAGAGAGGGAGACAGAGGATCTGAAGCAGGCTTGGTGGGGGTCAAACTCACAAACTGTGAGATCATGACCTGAGTCAAAGTTGGACATTCAACTGGCTGAGTCACACAGGTGCCCCCCAAATTTTTGTGTATTTAACCCAAAGAGTTTATGTGTATATATGTATATTATATGTGTATATGTATAGACTACAAGTCAACAAAAATTAACATTTTTAAAAATATTTATTCTGCGAGGGAGACAGCTCAAGTGGGGGAGGGGCAAAGAGAAAGGGAGAGAGAATCCCAAGCAGACCCAGCACTGTCAGTGCAAAGCCCTATGTGGGATTTGTTCTCATGAACTGTGAGATCATGACCTGAGCTGAAATCAAGAGTTAATAGCTTACCTGACTGAGCTACCCAGATGCTCCTGAAAATTAGCATTTTATTATTAAAATTTAAAGCATAACTGTCTCATGGAAAGCTTAGTATACAATGCCTGAAAAACTTTAATTTATTTAAATGTCTTTGTTGTTTCATCATAGAAAAATATTATTTTGCTTTAAACATTAAAAGAACATTTTAACTTAAAATGTTAAAGCAAATAGTGGGAAAAAATTAGGGGGAATATGTATAGTCATACTTGAAATTGTGAGAAATGAAGTAAAAGCACTAGAATGATTCTGTTGTGCCTTTTTTTGTAGAGAGCATAAGGTCAAGTTTGTGATGGTTGTTGAGGGGCTATTTTAGAAAGCGTTATCAGTTGATTGTAGCTATAGAAAACTTTATTTGAAGACACACACATTTCTCTATCACCTCTAACCCTCCATTTGTGGTGCTGATATAAGTAAAGAATTGTGTTACTTGAAAAAAACACTAATGTCTAGGGATGCTTGGGTGGAATTTGAAAAGATAACCTAAAGAGCTCCCAATGGCCAAAGATGGAACAAATTAAGCAACTAAATAAAAAAGAGTATTGAATTATAATGCAAAATATAAGTATCCATGAATCCATATTGATGTAAATAAACAACTGAATTAATAAATAAATGGAGAGGAAACAAATATGTCATATCAAAGAATTCTGAATAATTTGTGTAGACAACCCTCAAGGAAGTGTACTGTAAAGGCCCATTCAGTTAGCATTGATAAATCATGTTGCTTATGATGTACTCTTGACATCATGTGATCTCTGTCTTCTGTGTTCTTCCACCCAAGAAACCATAACCACAGTCTAGTCATGCAAATCTCAGTTTTGAGAATATTTTACAAAATACCTGACCCATCTTCTTAAAAATGTCAGGTCATCACCATCAAGAATTGTCTAAGAAACTGTCACCACCCATAGGAACTGAGACATGACAACTGAAGTGTAATATGATAACCTGGATAGGATACTGGAACAGAAAAAGGACATTGGGTAAAAATAGGGACAACTAAATAAAGTATAGACTTTAGTTAATATTCTATTAATAATCACTCATTACGAATGACTACCATAAGATGTAAAACTAAGGGAAACTGGGTTGTAAAGTATGTGGAAACTCACTATCTTTGTAGTTTTCTGTAAATTTAAAACTATCCTAAAACAAAACTTTGTTTAAAAGACAATCAAAACGATCTTTTAGTAGCCAGATACTTATACAGCAAAGCAGGAGCTACAAGACTTTCTAATTTTAAAAAATCTGATCGTTTACATAAGATTTGTCTTTATTTTTTATGACACCATTTGTATTTCTCAGTTGTTTAACATGACAACTTTCTTTTCCAAACACACAGACCGAAAGTAGTTACTTTCAGACAAATTAAATTTACTTATTCTAGTCTGTTATTTTGACTTAAGTACTTAACTCATTTTTAATTACTTGATGGAATTCAGTTCTTTTGATTCAAATTGGGTTGACAATATTTTACTAGCAGTATACTTAATGTTCAGAAATATCCTCTGAAAACACACTGTCACTAGTCAGGCTCACTAAGGCTTGAGGAAGATTTTACTGTGTTATTTCTAGCTTTTGAAGTTCATTATCCTGGTGTTAAAAATAACACTAAGGAACCCAGAATTTTGTAGATGAGTATAATAAAATAACTTCTAGCACCTTCTGCACAGGTATACCAATAGTTAAGGCAGCCTTTGTCTGTGCACAGTAGACTTATAGGATGCTCACATTTAGTTTGAGGCACAAGCCTAAACGATCCACACAGTCCTGTGGTGTTTTGTGACTGGTCAAGTGCATTCCAGTTTCAACTCATTTAAACAGATAGATGCAGTGTTGAATAATTTATATTCCACAACACTGTTTTTCTCTTTCCCCCTCCCATTTCCTCATGACACTTTTGAAATTAGGAGAAAAAGCATTTTATTTTTTTTTTTAATTTTTTTTTCAACGTTTTTTTATTTATTTTGGGACAGAGAGAGACAGAGCATGAACGGGGGAGGGGCAGAGAGAGAGGGAGACACAGAATCGGAAACAGGCTCCAGGCTCCGAGCCATCAGCCCAGAGCCTGACGCGGGGCTCGAACTCACGGACCGCGAGATTGTGACCTGGCTGAAGTCGGACGCTTAACCGACTGCGCCACCCAGGCGCCCCAGAAAAAGCATTTTAAAATGTAGATTTTAACTAAAGAATTTTTAACACTTACTTGGCATGGACATTTTTCTTACATGGATTATAAAGTTTAAAGCAGCTAGGGAAAAACATGTATTATCTTCTAAGTTAGATTTAGTGGCTTTGCAAGAAGAAAATTGTTGAATGTAACAATAGCAGGTTCTCTGCCATCACTGACTTGTTTGTATCAGTGGTAATTCAGAACAGAAACTACGCCAGTCTCATAAAAAGTCTTAATGTTTAGCTATTGTTTAAAGTTTTACTATTGAAAGTGAATATATTGAATAATTATATGACAACTGGGATTGATTCCACCTTCATGATTTTTTTCTATGTGGTAGTTATTGAAGAATATTACACTTATCAAAACTCATTCAACTTATAAGTATTGAGTCTTATAAGTATTGAGTTATAACTATATACAACCATGTACTAGGCACTAAAATACATTCAAAGAAAAACTAGACATGAATCTTGATATCTGGGGCCTTATAGTCTAGTGGGGATGGGAGGGTTGAGGGATGAAGCATTTATATGTTACTTTAATAATATATATATAATGTCAGATCTTATGCATATTGAAAATGCTTTTCTGATAATGGGCATTAGGGTTAATAGAACAGAGTGATTACTTCAAGCTAAAAAGTTATAGTTAATGGAGGGAGGTGGTATTAGAACTAGACTTTGAGGAGAGGTAGGGTTTGGGTGGTGGAGATAGAAGAAAACAGACAATTCAAACACATGGTTCAACATAGTTCATAACAGAAAGGAAAAGGTAGTGGGAGATATTAAGAAAGGTATATGGAAAATATTTTTTTCTTTCAAAAATGAGAAGTGGGCTTGGATTTTCTGATTGAGAATGCATTTAGTAGATGTTCTAATACGAGTATTGCCACTTTCCAACGAATTAAAATGCTTGGTATTATATTAAAAATAATTTGATAGTATGACTTAAAATGGTCCTTAAATTCCTTGTATTATCCATATGTGTCAGTTACTATTGTAAAGTAAGGGAGATTTAGGAGTATTTGTTTGAATCCATTTCATCATGTGCTGTTTACTTAGTATTTTTTCAATAAAACTGATTTTGGAGGAAATCTCCCTCTTGTGGATAAATACATTGTAATTTATTGCATAGTAGAATTGTGTGAATATATGTGTTGTTCGTATATTTTGAAAAACATACATTAAAAGGAGGATTTAATCATTTCTAGGGGAAAATGAAGGGTTTTTTTTGTCCCCTAGCAGATAAATCCTGAGATAATAGAGCTTATGTTTGATGTAAATCAAACATTAGAGAAATTTATGTTTGCAAGTGATAGTATGGTCATTGGAGCCTTCCTTGGGATTGAGTAGTATAGGAATCTGGTAATTTACAAATTTATCCTATTAAAATTCATGGTCCAGAATTATGTAATATTCTAATGGAAGATTACTTCCTTCTAGCAACCTCCATCTTGAGGACTAATGCTTCTATCCTTTAAGGAAAATGCACTATGTTCAAAAGCTCCTTTGAGAGCAGTATTTTAGAGAAGCTGAGGGCCTGAACTAGGAATTAAAATTCTCTTCTAGTTTCCATGGTTTAACTAAAAAATATGGAATGTGTTGGATTTAGAATGTGGCAATTAACTTTTTTTTTTTTTCTTCAGGAAAACAAGCCTCCAATAAAGCATAATTTGAAGATTCAGGGCTTTTTTCCCCCCTCTATGTTCCTAAATTTGCCTTTCCTTCATTTTCTTCAGTCTGTGTGAACTGAATATATCACATCCATGAGTCAAAGAAAATTTCTCCACTTTAGTCTATGTCCCATTTTCCTCCATCATCTACAACTACATTTCCTGCATTTTTACTTTTCAAACCTATGTGTATTAATAGGTTCCGGGGCACCTGGGTCGCCCAGTCAGTTAAGCGTCCGACTTCGGCTCAGGTCATGATCTTGCAGTTTGTGGGTTTGAGCCCTGCATCAGGCTCTGTGCTCATAGTTCAGCCTGCTTCTGATTCTGTGTCTCCCTCTCTGTCTGTCCCTCCCCCGCTCCATCCTTCCCTCTCTCTCTCTCTCTCTGTCTCTGTCTCTCGAATAAGTAAAACATTAAAAATTTTTGATAAAAAGTTTCCATACTACCAGCTTTCAAACATGATTAGATTTCTCCTAGTCTTGAAAAGTAGAAAACAAATATATATACCTTCACTTATCCAGTCACATTGGAAGAGGAGGAACACTGAAAAGTCATATAAATATACAAAATAATAAAAAGTTTGTAATTTGTTCTTCATACTACGGCATTACCATTGCTTTTGTAATGGTAACCTAATTTTGCATGATCAGTCAAAAACTTTAGTCTCCATTTTTATAATTCTCAAGTTTTAGGCATCTCATGTTTCCTTGTTTTACCTGCTTCTTTGTGACCTTTCTGTCTCCTCATTAACCCCTGTTCTATTTCTCCTGTACCCAACGCTCATCACTTCTGCTCACGTAATTCCTAAACCAGCACCTCCACTGATCATCAGTCTTCCTACTCTTTAGATTCATTCCCCCCGCCCCAACTAAACCAGAATAGTTTCACTGGGTTCTTCTAGCTTGTCCAAAATGAACATGTCCAAAAGTGAATGAAATCTTACTATGAAACCAGATCTTCCCAATTACTAATTTCTCTACCTGGCTTCACCTTTAACAACTTGATTCTACATTCCCAGGTTAGAAACTTAGAATCGTAGAATCATGTTCCATTTCCACCCTTCCTTCCATTTCTGTACTAGGTATTATTGAAAAGCAGAACTTCTTTTCTCTTCGTTCTTCCCACTGTCTCCAACCTCGTCAGACTCTCATCATCCCCATCACACCATACTTCTATCACCTCCTTCCAACTGAACTCATATTCCATTCCATTTTATTATTTACACTGCTTTTATGGAAAATTTCTGAAAGAAAAAGAAAGTCTTATTTCATTATGCTGCTCAGTTCTTCAAGAATTTCCAAATCTTCCTTTTGTATTCCATATTGACTACAACTTCTTCTGGTTACTTTTAAATTCCTTTGTAATTGAACCCCATTCTGCCTATTCCTCTCTACTTCCAACTTCTCTCCAGAATTTACTGTTTGGCTCTGCAAGAGTTGATTTCTGTCCAGCCTCTCAAATACTTCCACACTTAAAATACTGGCATATTTGTATTCCTCTTGCCCCTTTCATTTCCCCTGTCCAAATCTCACCTGTCAGATCTAGATTCCTCAACCCCTTCGCTCTCCCTTTACAGCAGGTAGGTATATTACATTTTTTGCATTCAATCACATTTTCAGGAATTCATCACAAAGCTTAGTAGTAATTATTGGCTGAGCCTATGAAAATGAACCAGCTGTTAAGATCAATTATTCCCAGTCATTCACACTCATTTCATCACTCCTTTCACTTGTATGCATATGGTTCTTAAACTAGGATCAGTGCTCATGACCCTCTTGTTGGGAGAAGAACTAAGCCACGCCCGTAAAGATGAATGTAATCTTTATACACATTTTATGTGAAAACAATATAAAGCTTTGGGAAACTTAAGATAATAAAAAGGCACATTTTCTTTTTTTTAAATTTTTGTTTTTCAACGTTTATTTATTTTTGGGACAGAGAGAGACAGAGCATGAACGGGGGAGGAGCAGAGAGAGAGGGAGACACAGAATCGGAAACAGGCTCCAGGCTCTGAGCCATCAGCCCAGAGCCTGATGCGGGGCTCGAACTCCCGGACCGCGAGATCGTGACCTGGCTGAAGTCGGACGCTTAACTGACTGCGCCACCCAGGTGCCCCAAGGCACATTTTCAAGATTTGGCTTGATACAATAGCTATTGAAATGTCTGTGGTATCACATATGACAGATTATGTTTCAGGTCAAATATTATCATCAATAATTTTTAATAATTCAATTTTAAGTTCAGCCTTCTGCAGTTTGAGCTCGAGTTTTGGCGGTGTGCAGAGAACAGTAACATCATGAATAACCCAAACTACCTCTATTTATCTTGATACAGTTTACATTCTAGTTGAATCATATGATTTTCCGAGGCTAGCATGCCAGTTCATTCATTTGATCATTCACTAATACGACAGATATATTTGGAGCACCTGTTATCTGGCAGGAATAAGTCATATGCTGAAGCTACAGTCCCTTTATCTACTCCCTTTGGGACTTTCCTAATCCATTTTTTTTTTTTTCCATCTGAAATGCACTCTCTGGCCCCACATCATCTTCATCTATCAAAATCCCCAGACCAGCTAGCTAAGTGTCACTTTTCTGCAGTTTCCTCCAGTTCCCTGAACTAAGTTCCCTAAACTCACTTCTCAGTTTCCCTCTCTCCTGGATTTCCAGAGTGTTTTGTTTATGTTCTATTAATTATCATCTGAATTGATCGTGTTGTAACTTGCATTGTAGTCATGTTCATACATCTTACACTTGTCATGCATGATGTCTTGCACAGTATAAAAGATCACAAATTTTTTTGAAATAAAATAAAATTTTATTGGATTGAGGTGAGAAATACGTACTACCAATACTATGTTTAAGTGAATTATTCAAACATAGCATTTCATACTGATCAGTATAATTACATGAAAACTTGTCCTCTCTTGGCTTAGGTTATTGAAATCTAGCTTAATGACAGATAATGCAAATACGTGTTTATTCCTAAAACTGAATCTTAATAAGTATTCAATTTTTATTTTAGAAAAACTTCACTATCACACTAATGCACATAAATGACAGAAAAATATATTAATTATTAAGATTTATAAAGAGAAATATAAACTAAATGGATTAGTCACTCCATTATTCTTGGAAAGATATTTGCACTCTCCCTATGCCAAGTCCCCATTTCCTTCTCTCAGAGATTTCCATCCAGCCTCATTTCCTTGTTCATATTCTTATTGCCCAAGAGTGGACTGGCTCATGACCATCACTTTGACTCTTTCCTCCTTTCTGTCTGTAATTGCCCCCTTGGAGGGCTCATGTTCTCCCATGAGTAGATTCAGTTTTCAAATCTATGCAAAGACTCTTAAAGTTGTTTCCCCAGTCCTGGCATCCGTTCTGAATTCTAAAACAGTATAGTTCTGTCTTCCATCATGCAAATGTGAAACGGACTAAACACATTATGTCCAAAATGGAATTTATAATTTCCCCCACCTCTACTGCAAAGTTTCCTTGCTATCATTGTCTGGTGTCTCTGGCGTAAGACACAGGAGTTTCGTTTGACTCTCTTAGCTTCCTTCTCCTCGAAGCCAGGCAGTCCCACATCTTATATTTTCCTCACAAGGATTTTTTACTCCCTTCTTTTATGCCTTCCCTAAGTTAGTTTTCATGTTAAATTTCTTAAAAATGGCCTCAGGACTCTCAGATTCTTGCTATGACACACACATATATCCTACAAAGTAAAACTCTGATTTGAGAAGATTGTTGGAGACTGTCCAGGTTCAGTTTCTACAAGGAAGAAGGTAGATATCCAGAGAGACACAAATTTTTAATTATAAGGTCTAGGTACTACTAAATACCTGAAGTTCAGCACTTGTGCATACAAGCTAGTCTTCTTTCTGCCTTGTCACACTGCTTATTCTTCAGTGGATTTTTTTTTTTCTAACACCAGGAATTATTTGGGTCAATATAAACACAAATATGACACAAATATTTCAAGGTAATGGCAGAATATTATTTTTCTATAAAACTGTTACTTTTTATTTTACTTTAATTTTTTTTAAAGAATTTAAGTTTACTTATTTTTAGAGGTGGGGAGGAGCAGAGAGCGATGGAGACAGATGATCCCAAGCAGGTCCTGCGCTTTCAGTGCAGGGCCCGATGCGGGGCTCGAACTCATGAACCGTGAGATCATGACCTGAGCTGAAGTCAGTTGCTTAACTAATTGAGCCACCCACGTGCCCCTATAAATTTGTTTTAAAGTAAAGAGCAACTAAGTTGGAAAACAATAGGGCAAAAAGACAACATTATGCTTATTAAATAAGATTCCTGCTACTCAATAGAATGCTTGGTTGCCTGATAATATACATAAAGCTTGGAATTAAATAAGTGGATATTGCCTGTCCAAATTATGGATCTGTTATCTAGGATGCATGTTCAGTAGTACATATTCAGAGGCGAAGCAGGGATAAATACATAATTTTGCAATTGTGACAGTTTACTTTGATAATTAGTGCTAATTATTTTCATTTATTTTTATTTTATTTATTTTTTTTTAATTTTTTTTTTTTTTAACGTTTATTCATTTTTTTGGGACAGAGAGAGACAGAGCATGAACGGGGGAGGGGCAGAGAGAGAGGGAGACACAGAATCGGAAACAGGCTCCAGGCTCTGAGCCATCAGCCCAGAGCCCGACGCGGGGCTCGAACTCACGGACCGCGAGATCGTGACCTGGCTGAAGTCGGACGCTTAACCGACTGCGCCACCCAGGTGCCCCTCATTTATTTTTATTTATTTTAAGTAGGCTCCATGCCCAGTGTGGAGCCCATTGTGGGGCTTGATCCAATGACCCTGAGACCAGGAGTTGGATGCTTAACTGAGCTACCGGGCACCTCAGTACTAATTATTTTCTATTAAGTCACTCTGATGAATATAAGGAGACTTGTGCTATGGCTATGGCATAAAAATAATTGATTTTTTGTGTAAAAATATGAGTAAATACAAATAAAAAGAAATATGATGCATAGTGTTAGATTGGGCAGAACCCTGGATCAGTTACCAGAAAACCTGGTTTCAAGTCTCAGATGCCAATACTTAGCCAAGTGATTTTGGCTAAGTCACATACCATTTAGTTTCAGCTTTCTCTTCTGTAAACATAGAACTAATAAAACATTCTTATACATCTCACAGAACTGTTGACTAAATACAACAAAAATGATTACTGTGAAAATACTTTATGAATACTAAGTTGTTTTATAGCAATTGGGAAATAAATAGCTGTTGTCTGACAAACTCCTACAATGTCATAGTAGTTAACAACCAAGTTGAAAGGTAGCAAAATAGAGCTATCACACTGATTCATCTTACCAGTATGAGTTCCTAGAGTTTCATCAGTTCAGAATGTCTTAGAAATGTTTGCGTTGATAACTTGCAGAACATTTTATATTGATCCTAGGCATGATTTTCTCTTAATACATGTTTTACAACTTAATGTGATGTGAATTTATTAACAGTATCAATCTTTGTTAATGTTTTCCCAGAGCCTACAGTATGCTTGACGCTGTACTAATATTTAAAATATCTCAACTCATTGTTACTTTTCTTGATTTTTTTTCCTTTGGAAAACTCAGTAGTTTTAAATGTAAAGGGGTTTGTCATTCTAAAATAATACCTTTATTTCTTTTAAAATCTGACATACGGATTTTACTCAGAGGAGGAGTAATATAAGACAAGTGGGCATGAAACGAATAGTTTTCCCGTATTAAAAAAATCTAGTATAGCTGACACACAATGTTACATTAATTTCAGGTGTACAACTTAGTGACTCAATGTCTCTATACATTATGCTGTGCTCACCACACAGCAGAGTACCACAGATGGTGTAGCTACCATCTGTCCCCATACAACACGGTTCCAGTATCATTGACTGTAATCCCTATGCTGTACCTTTTGTTCCTATGACTTATTCATTCCATAATTGGAACCCTGTATCTCTCACTCCCCTTCACCCATTTTCACCCCCTTCTCTGGAAACCATCAGTTCTGTTTTTATAGGTCTGATTCTGCTTTCTGTTTGCATGCTTTTTTCTTTTTCTTTCTTTCTTTTTTTCTTTTTTTTTTTTAGATTCCACATGAGTGAAGTCATATGATATTTGTCTTTCTCAGTTTAACTTATTTCACTTAGCATAATCCATCCATGCTGTCACAGATGCCAATATCTCATATTTTTTTATGCTGCGTAATATTCCATTATATATTATATTACATATATACTCCATCTTACATATATATGTATACCACATATACATACCACGTATACAACCTATATATACATATACATACACATACACACATATACATAAACACACATTATATCTTCTTTATTTACCTCTCAGTGGACACTTAGGTTGCTTCCATACTTTGGCCATTGTAAATAATACTGCAATAAACCCTTCGATGTTTAGCAAACAGTGTGAGAATGGCAGCTTCTATCCAACTGACTAGCGTAGGCTTCTGGGAAGATTTTAAGACAGATCTCAAACCAATCACTCGGTAGCCTCAGGCCTCCGAGATGTTTAAAAAATATCCTTTTAAGCATTCTTATCATTCCCTTCTGTGGCTCATTTCATGAAAGCCATTGGGGTTTATAAGACCAGCCAATATAGGCTCCATGGCTCTTCCTTCGCTATACTGGTTAAACTAAGTCCTTATTTACTTAAAACAATGTGTGGAATCTATTCACATTGTTTCACAGTTTTAATTGGATTTTATGAATTCAGTTTTTTAAGTCTTTTCTCAGAAGTTAGTCTTTCTATTTCTTCAGTCACCTTTCCTCCCCATTCTTTTCTGGACATCTTCCAGCTTGTCCACATTTTCATGATATTGAGGTCCCCAAAACAGACTAAAATTTTCAAGAGATAGATACTTACATGCTGAAATTATAATACAGTTCCTTTATTTTTTTCTAAAGTTTTATTTATTTATTTTGAAACCAAGAGAGAGAGCACGAATGGGGGAGAAGCAGAAAGAGAGAGAGAGAATTCCAAGCAGCACAGTGCCTAACATGGGGCTTGATTTCACCAACCGTGAGATCATGACCTGAGCCAAAATCAAGAGCTGGACGCCTAACTGACTGAGCCACGCAGGTGTCCCACAATTCCTTTATTTCTTAATACCTTGAATTATTCATGCATTCATTTATTCAGTAGATATTTAGATGATTCACTGTAGTTACAGGCACTGTGTTAGACAATGGGGATATAATGAGAAATAGAAATACGTGTGATTTCTGAGTACAGTATATCTACAGTAGTTGGAGAAATATACCTTAGAAAAATTGTCCACATGCATATAAAAATACAAAGGTGTGTGTGTGTGTGTGTGTGCACACGCACGCGTGTATGAGGGAAAAGACAAGGTACTTAGAGACTGTATGACTGGGGCACTTGGCCAAGTGTAGAGTTTATTTCTTCATTCAGTTTAGGAATACTTCTCCTGATCTTAGCATGTACACTGCACTGTAACAGGTTTTGTTTGGTTTTGTTTTCTTTTGTTTTGCTTTTAAATGCAATCCATCACTAAGGCATAGTCATTGCTTTCCATAAAATACCAAGAGATGGCTTGTGAGAGCTTGTGCCTGCCCAAATATTTTTTGCAATCTTACGTGAAATGTGACTAAGTATCTTTAGGATAGGTTGTTATTTATTTATTTATTTATTTATTTATTTATTTATTTATTTATATTTGGACAACAATTACAACTCTAAGCAAAGGCAGTATGTTGGCTGAGGAAATAGTTTTACTCAAATCCTAAATCCCTTTTCCACATCACCCACCTAAAAAGATACTTTGGAAATGCCACAGCTTGACCTTGGATTAGGCTTTATACATTCTGAGGTTTGTGTGTCACAGAGGTTCAGAGGAAAAAGAGGAATGACTGTGGCTCAGAGACTTCACGATTATGCTAAAGTGGGTTGTTCTGCTGGAGGACGCAGAAGCTAAGGAAGAGGAGAAAGGGATGAAGTGTATTCCAAACTCTTGGAGGGAGCAGTTGTGCAGAAGAAATTAGGAAAAGGAGGTGCAAAGGACAAGTAATTAGATTAGCCTGTCTAAAGCTCCGTGAGCAGGTTGAGAATTAGTGAGAGAAAGGTCAGAAATATTGGGTAGGAATATAAATTAAGATGTTTACATCGATTTTAAATTGCCAACAGTTTGGTATGATTTAATTCTCATGAACATATTCTGTAGGTTGATACTTCTCTTGTAATATTTTGTGATTCTGTAACACCCTACGGGTTTTGAAATAATGACCTTTTAGTTGGTAATCTCAAAAGGCAACAAAATAATTATTTCAAGTATTGTTCTCTTTGATACATATATAAGATCAGTTCTTGGGTCCTCCCCCCCCCCCCAATTATCTCTCTGGTACCTAGAAAACCCAGAAATTTTATTTCCTCACAAGTTTTCTGTTTTTGTTATTTGTTTTCTTAGCTGTTGAAGAAGCTAAACACACAGCCTGTCACTTACCTGAAGGTGAAGGCGTTTCTTTTAAAAATGAACTGAAATGTACAAAACAGAAAACCTCTTGTAGGATTTAATAAATTTATAATTAGCTTTAAAATTTCAGGGGCACCTGGGGTGGTTCAATCTGTTAAACGACCAGCTCTTGATTTTGGCTAGGGTCATGACCTTGTGGTTCCTTGGACCAGGTCCTGCATAGGGCTCTGTGCTGACAGCACAGAGCCTGCTTGGTATCCTCTTTCTCTCTGTCTTTCTCTCTCTCTCTCTCTCTCTCTCTCTCCCTCTGCCCCTCCCCCACTCACACTTTCTCTGTGTCTCAAAATGAATAAACATTAAAAAAAATTAAAATTTCCTGCAGGGCAATGGGCTACATAAAAAAGCACATATAAGACCTGCCTATTAATAGGATTCAGTTATCTATGGAGCAACGTCCTATTTTGGATATATGGTCTGTTAAAGCAAATAAACAAAACAAACAAAAAAACCCACAACGTTTAATAATGTCACTGAATGAAGAAGGAAGGGATGAAAGAAAAGATGCCAAACATATTTCAAGTGAAAGCTATGCAGAAACACACATATAGGGGAGCAGAAGTGATGTGGAGTGCATATTCATTTGATTCATCTGTAGGTGACTGAAAATTGTTCCTACTGGCAGGTCTGCTTAAAATATGCCCGGATATTTGTGTGAATTACCCAGACAATTAAAGAAACTTGGTCCTCAATTCTTAAATATTCCACAGTAAATGGTACTCTGCCCACATACCCTTGATACTTGTTACAAACCTGGGAACATCTGTTCCTGGTGGAAGCATGTACTTGACGAATCACCCAGTCTGCTCCTCAGATAATATGCAGCTGCCAGTGGGTAAAAACCTCAATGTAATTTAAGTATGAAATAACATCTTTATTATTGTTTCAGGGAAAAATCATAGGCCAAATGGAAGTAATATTTCTATTTATCTGTATAGAACCTAAAATCTAGGACATGAATAATTTTCAACTTCAAAAGTCTTTTGTTAAAAAGAAGTAGATACTGATGATTTTTTAAAGTATTTTCAGGGAAATATAATAGTGTAAAATCTATAACTATAAGCGGAATGTAACATTAAAGTTTTTTAATGTTTATTTATTTATTTTGAGAGAGAGAGCATGAGCTGGGAAGGGGCAGAGAGAGAGGTAGAGAGAATCTCAAGCAGGCTGTGGTCTAACAGCACATGGGCCCAAACTCACGACCTGTGAGATCATGACCTGAACCGAAATCAAGAGTTGGAGGCTCAACCAACGGAGCCATCCAGGCACCCCTAAGAATGTAACATTTTTAATTGAGCTTTTATTTGATTACATTCTTGGCTGTGCTTGATCATGATCCTTCATTTTAACTGGGAAAACAGGGTTTTAAAATATATGAAGAGAAAATACTTGATGTAGCCTTGGATTTGTTTTATAATGGAACAGCTAAAGCATTAACTAAAACGTAAATGCACCACCAGACCTTATAGATTTCATGGCATTCAGTCCCTTTAACTCTACATTGTGTCTGTTTCTCTTGGTATTCCTAGTGGTAACCTAGAAATTAGGATTGTTTTTAATACTCAGTGAATATGTGTGGCATTGTGCACACCCATACAAGATTTTGTAGTTGTGTAAGTATCAATTACTGATTTTGAAATCCTGCCCAGTTCTTCTGTCCTTCCCCCAAGGAAGAGTTGATCATTCCCCTTGGTCTGCCCATCTTAGGATTGCTCTTTTTATGTCTATCATAGAACTTGTAATATTTTAGAAAATATTGGGGCGCCTGGGTGGCGCAGTCGGTTAAGCGTCCGACTTCAGCCAGGTCACGATCTCGCGGTCCGGGAGTTCGAGCCCCACGTCAGGCTCTGGGCTGATGGCTCGGAGCCTGGAGCCTGTTTCCGATTCTGTGTCTCCTTCTCTCTCTGCCCCTCCCCCGTTCATGCTCTGTCTCTCTCTGTCCCAAAAATAAATAAACGTTGAAAAAAAAAAAAGAAAATATTGTTGTTTATCTTTCCTAGACCTTCTTTTCTTGAGGACTGGGGCTGTGTCTAATTCTCTTTGGTGCTTAATGACAAGCCTAGGAAGCAGAACATATTTGTTGATAAATTAATGTTTGTGCCGTGAATAAAATGCAACCTCAGGACCTCCTCAGCAAATGCTTTCTGTAAATTTCTTTAATAGTAGTACTTTTTAAAATGGATGACCAATTGTTTTTCTCTTTTGGAAACCCAGAGTGCTTACCGTGTACTATTTATGAACATGTCTTAAACTTTGTCCTAGTCTTATTTAAGTACAAGTTTTCATTTTCCTATTAAGTTGGAAGTTCTTGAGTTTGTACATAATATGTGTTTGCCTTCTCAGAGTGCTAAGGACAATATCTACCGTGCAGAGGGTAGCCAGTACATATTTGTTGGAATGTAACCACCTGAATAAAATATTTGGTACTGAATTTGACTTTTTTTTTTCCAAATGCTTTTTGCCTTTAGAGCATGTGAATTGATCTTGGTTTATACACTAGTGAGATATCTTTGCAGGCCAAGGCAGATTTTTTTGTTTTCATTTCAGATAGGTAACTGATAAGGACAGGTGCAAGTCTGGTTGTGCTGCCCTACTATGCTACAAAGTGTGGGAAAGTTTTGTGCTTGTTTAATATTACTCTTATATTCTTGAATCATTTATTCAAGCATCAAATATGGTGGAAGGTATATAAGGATGAAAGTTGGTCATAGGTTCAAAAGCAATTTTACTCATTTCCTGCCTACAAGAATTTAAGAACAGACCTTAGTTGGTTGGGTTTCAGTTTCCTCTTAAATTTAGATAATGCTGCCAACGTTTTAATTTGAGTATCAAATGAGACAGTGTTTACAAAGCGCCTATTATGGGGCGCCTGGGTGGCGCAGTCGGTTAAGCGTCCGACTTCAGCCAGGTCACGATCTCGCGGTCCGTGAGTTCGAGCCCCGCGTCAGGCTCTGGGCTGATGGCTCGGAGCCTGGAGCCTGTTTCGGATTCTGTGTCTCCCTCTCTCTCTGCCCCTCCCCCGTTCATGCTCTGTCTCTCTCTGTCCCAAAAAAAAATAAATAAACGTTGAAAAAAAAAAAATAACAAAGCGCCTATTATGAAATAAATGTTGGGCGCCTGCGTGGCTCAGTGGGTTAAGCATCCGACTCTTGATTTCGGTTTAGGTCATGATCTCACAGTGCATGGGTTCGAGCCCCAGGTTGGGCTGTGCACTAATGCCTGCTTGGGATTCTCTCTCCTTCTCTCTGCCCCTCCCCAACTTGTGCTTGCTCTCTCTCTCTCTCTCTCAAAATAGATAAACTTAAAAAAATTAAAAAGAAATAAATCTTACCTATACTTTATCACCCTTATGTTGCTTTCTTTTTAAGTATTCAGTGAGGTGAATTATATGCAGAAATCAGGATCTTGAACACATTCAAAAACTTCCATAAAATGTAAGCATTTTTCAGACTTAAGGACACAATAATGTACTTTGATACTGATTTTGAACCTTCCATCACACCTTCAAGCTGCAGCAGTAATACAAAGGATCTGTGTGGCTTTGGCGGCTTAGGAATGAACAAAGAGGATAAGGGTTTTTTGAGATTTGCAGAGTAACAAACACAGGGGAAGTGACCTAAATTATCAGTGACGAGAAAGATAAACCGGACAATTCGAGAACAAGCAGTGTGGTGGGAAGATTGTGGCACGAATGAGGGAAGAATTATTCTGAAATTAAAACCTCCAACTTGAATAAACCTTTAAATTAGCTATGTATTCAGACGGGGAAGAAGTCAGTCATCTTCCTTCTCTGCAAAATTTTGCAGTGATTGGACCAAAGTATATCAGCAAATATAAAGCCCTTAGGAACTAATGGTCATTTAATTGAACTTTAAAATAAAGGTGTCCTCAATGTCTGTGTCATGGGACTATCTAGTGGTAAGGTTAGTTAATATGGAGTTTCTTTTAGTCCATCCTTGGAAATAGTTAAAAAAAATGGATGTCAACTTAATGAATTTTACACTAGAGTGAATGGTGCTAGCACACATTTTGTTTGACATGACCACTCACAATATTTTTGCTTTCCTTAAAGGAATGAAATGCTGAGAGTCACAGTGGAGAATACAATTTTAAAAAATCACTTACGGTAAATTAAATAAGGCTAAGAAACTAAGGAGTAGTTTTAGATTAGACTGTTTTTAAAGAACTCTAAAATTAAGCACTATTTTATATATTTTGTACTCATCTTTTATAAGTTAATGATTTTGATGTTTATGGAAAATCTATATGTCATCATAAAGATAGAAAACTGCAGCATAAAACTACTTAATCTTTAAGGAGTTCTTTTCCATTCTGTGCCTTTTGATTAAAGCCATATAGACTTGCAGATATATATTTCATGCATGACAATTGGGAGTAAACAGGTGTTTTGATTCAGTGGAATGAAAATTGTGGCCTTCCTTTAAAGTAAATTTGAATGCCATAATGAAAATACCCTTGAATGATATCTTTCTTTCCGTTGTCTAAAACAAGAAAATTAGAAAAGTTGGAAAATATGCGTCATAATCCTACCACTCAAGGATAAAATAAAAAAAAAAAGTTTATACCTGTTTAATTTCCAAACCATTTAAAGGAACAAATGATCATGTCTTTTAATTAAAATCTTATAATGGTGTAACAACCCCTTCTTAACATAAATGTGATTAATTTGGGTTTGATCATTGGGAAGTTGGAAGTATATCTACTGTTTGCTAGGCAATTTAAGTGTAAAGAAGATTGGCCTATAGTTTGGCTAGGAATAAGTTCAAGAGCGGTATTTTCAGACATCGCTTATTAAATGGTCTTTGCCAAATTATTATTGGTACCATATTTTGGTAAGATATTCACTGTTCATTTGTAGGAGCTCTCAAATGCTGGAAATCACATAGAAAAATTGAGATAGGAGTTAGAGGCAGGGAGGAGATGAACCCCACCTGGGCTGGGATTGGATAAAAGAGAGTAGTGGCATTAAATTTAGGTTGACCATTGCAGTAATAAGACTAAATGTGGAGGTTGAATTTGGATTTTAGGAAGAGGAAATCCCAGACATTTGTTAGGCAGTGGCAAAAAGAAAGAATATGGAAAATAGTCTTTTTAAATTTAGCTAAGGACCATGTATGTACAAAAAAAGATAAGTTTCAAGATATAGATTTGGGATACACTAGAAGATTCTGGATGATTACATTTCATTTTGCATGCAATAGGAAAGTCTGGATATAAATAGAAAGTAATTTACTAGGGCAGGTAGAAACAGGAAAATTAGTAAGCAGAATAATGATATAATAACTTCATGTAAAATGCTGGCAATGGAACAAAGAGAAAAGCTGCATATGAAAACTATTGTATTAGAAGGATGTAAGACTGGGCAAACGATCAAATGCCAGAGCTGGCTGACAGAGGAGTCAGGGATAATTTTTTAAGTTTTATGCCTCGTGAGTGACTGAAAGGAAGAAGAGAGGAGGGTGGGGGATGGAAGAAGAAGCATTAGCAGAAGCAGCAGCAACAGTGGTAGCTATGCTATAATAAACAGAAGTAAAAATATCAGGGGAATTATTTGGGGGCCATAAGGTTAATTGGTGTAGATTTCACCCTGTTGAGACGGCTGTTCCATTTGGACTATCATGAATATAGTTAGAAATCCATAACTCCATCTCAGAAGTTAAGGCCAGTGATGGATTTGAGAACCACTTATTTAACATATTAGTTACGTTGACCAATTATGTTCACGTATTAGCATTTGGGGGTTGATGTGACCAAAGGAGGGAGTAAATGGAGGGTTGAAAATCTGGGTGAGATGATCACATAGACTGCCTACTTTAATAGAGGAAGAAGAGGAGTCAGATAAAGGTTGAGGAAAATAAACTTCTGCTAATTTATAAGTACAAGTGAGAAACTACGAAAATGCAGAATCTGAGAAACTAAAGGTTTGAGAGAGTTTCAGGTAGGAGGAGTAAACAACACTGTAAAATGCAAGAGTAAATGTACCAATACAAGGCCATTAATGTTGGCAGTTAGAAGATTAACACACAAGGAGAAAATGCAGTTGCAGAAGGGGGAGGTAGAAAACCTGTTTACTCTTCCTGGATTGGTACAGATCTTACTACTTTGGTAGGGATTAAATTTCCATTCCATTAGCTCATTTTAATAAATAAGATTAGCTAAAACATATTGCACCTTCTACCCATCTCATATTCTCATTGGGTAAATTGCTATGTTTACTTGAAAACATCTAAATGTCTTCAAATATAGTTTAAGTTAGTTTTGTCCATATGTTAGGTTAATTTTTTCCACAGTTAGGATCTTAGGAATGTTTTACTGTGTTAAGAAAGCTAGTATATTTTTGCTTCAAATAGCCTGTATTTGAATTGTCTGTGTTTTCTCTGTTTTTCTGTGTATCTTCACTCCACACTGCCCATAGGCAATAATGTGGCCTTGCAGGATATCAAGGCATTAGAGCAAATAACAGGCTTGATTAAGAAAACTTCTTTTTTTTTATATTTTATTTTTATTTGAGAGACAGAGAGAGAGAGAGAGAGGGAGAGAGAGGGAGAGAGAGGGAGAGAACATACAAACAAGCAGGGGAGAAGGGCAGAGGGAAAGAGAGAATCTTAAGCAGGGCCCATGCTCAGCACAGCGCCCAATGCAGGGCTCAATCCCATGATCCGGGGATCATGACCAGAGCCAAAATCAAGAGTTGGATGTTCAACTGACTGAGCCACCCAGGCGCCCCAGAAAGACTCCTTTGCAAAGCTTAGGAAAGGCACATGTCCTATAAAGTATCAACCCCAATATGAGTATTCTGTAAGTAGTGAGATTTGTAAGGTGATGAAGGATGTCTGAGAACCCCTCAGATCAAAGTTCAGGTATTGGTTGCTGAGATTTGGCAGGGTGAATTGCCACTGATAGTACTATAAGAAGACAGTATTTACGATAAGGCACTTCATTTTTCAACAGATATGTCCAAAAATGGGTGAAGGGGAGTGGGAATTATAAGCTTCCAGTTATGAAATGAGTAAGTCACCGGGATAAAAGGTGCAGTGTAGGGAGTGTAGTCAGTAGTATAGTAACAGCATGTTATGAGGCCAGATGGTAGCTGGGCTTGTGTTGAACACCGCATAACAGCAGATAGACTTGTTGAATCACTGTGTTGTATACCTAAAACTCATGTAACATTTTGTGTCAACTGTACCTCAGTTAAAAAAAAAAAAAAGATATGTATCTAATCCTCAGGCTATTGGACTTTTAAAAATTGAATCAGTTTTAAATAAAATTTGAAAAATAATTGCAAGGACTATATGTTGAATAAAATAAATCCAGCTGGATATTCATTTATTTAGATTGATAAATAATTTGGTTTAGAAACATGGCCAAGTTATGGTTCATATCTAAAAATGTAATTTTTAGGAATGAGTCTTAAGTGAGAAATAGGACAGGTTTGTTACATAATTTGACTTCAACCGTAGGTGAAAGAGGAGCCACATATAAATCTGTTATCAAGGATTTAACCAGAAGTTCTTTCCTCCATTCCACTTACAAATATTTTATTCCAATGGGGGGTGGGGTGGGGAGAGAGTCTTTCATTCAATAGTTAGAGAGACAAATTTAAAGACAAGCACCTCGAGTAATGAAATACGGTAGTTTTAAAATTTTCTTTAAGGCCTTAAGTTAGAAATATTCGGCATCAGATTATTTCAACTACTACAGGTATTATAAAGGGGAAGGGAAGCCTGAAGGATGATGAGAAACTTTTGTTAGGGAAGTAGGGTTATCTTTATTTACCACAAGCTTTAGAGGGATACAAGTGGGTAGAAAGAAAGAAAGAAGCATCACTGAATTTTGAATTCTTTAAAGTTTAATATCACAGATCAATCCTTATAATGCTGCTTTTTCTCCTCTAAAAATTCATGGGGAAAATGGATTCTTAACACAAAAAATAATTTCTCAGTGATAATTAAGCTTACAGCTATTAGTGATACATTAATTATGATTGAAATACTATTTTATTTTGTCTATTTTGTCTACTTTCAGTACAGGTAAAAATGGTTACCTAGGTAATCTACTGTAATGGTCAAGACTTGTTTTCCAGTGAGTTCCCTCTCTGCTGGTTTTTCAGACAAACTTTCTATATAACAGGTTCTGTACTCTACACTATGCATACATCAATGCATACAGTCTTCCTGAAGAGAAACTCAAGAGTAGTAGAAGAAGTTCAAGGCAGTTAAATACCCTGCCCAAACCTATGGAGCTAGTAGAACTAGGATTTGAACCCTACTCTGCCTTCAAAGTCCAACTAAGGGCTTTTATAAATGTTGTCTGTATAAAGCAGGGTGAATGGAAGCAATATACCAAATACAATACACCAAACCAAGAATCAAATCCAAAACTTCTTTGTTTTCAGGCTTTCTAGCCTCATAATATATTACTAATCTCTGTTTCCTTTTTAATTTGCCTTAATGTCTTCTATGTTATAAAAATCCTCAATTAGTAAAACTCCAGATTTATAGAAATAATAAGTCAAGAAATTATTTGCTACATTAATTACTTTTTGTCTTATAAAAAGGATTACTTTATATATCCCTACTGAAATGTATGTTTCCAGTCAAAATTCAATTAATTTATCTTCTTAGCATTTGTTATTCTATATACTGTCTACATTCACTGCAGAGGTTAAACAGAAGATAAAATACAGTTTTGAATTTCAGAGGACTTGTATCCATGAGCACTGTATAGAATTGTTGAATCACTATATGGTACATCCGAAACAAATTGTATGTTAACTATCCTGGAATTAAATTGAAAACTTAATAAAATTAGAAAAAAAAAAGAACTTGAACCCAGTAGTGATGGAGGAAATAAAAACAAATAATTAGTAACAAAAGCAAAACTAAAATAAGCATACTGAAAATATATGTTGCTCTGGGGGTTAAAAAAAAACAACTAAGAAATTCAGTGTCAGAACAAGGCATGAAGGGTATGTAGAGTGCTAATGGGAAAAGGAATTAATAGAATGGAAGAAACTATCTATTGTACATGTACCTAGGTGAGCATGATGCCAAGGGAAGTGCATGTACTCTCTTGCTTAAGACATGAGGTTCTTGCCATAAAGTGTGAAAGAAAAGGCTGGGAGGGAAGGAAGATGCCTTGAAAACCATGCTGAGTTATTTTTACTTAAGAGAGTCGTTGATTTTTTTTAAATGTTTATTTATTTTTGAGAGAGAGACAGAGCATGAGCAGGGAAGGGGCAGAGAGCAAGGGAGACACAGAATCCGAAGCAGGCTCCAGGCTCTGAGCTGTCAGCACAGAGCCTGACGCAGGACTCGAACCCACGAACTGTGAGATCATGACCTGCGCTGAAGTTGGACACTTAACCAACTGAGCCACCCAGGCGCCCCAAGAGAGTCATTGATGGTTTTTGACCTGGCAAGTTATGTGTTAGATAAGTCGCTCTGGGACTGATGGGTAGAATTGACCAGATTCCGTAGACAGGAGGCTTGAGTTATTCTAAGCAAGCACTAGTTCTGCCCAAAGTAGATGACAATGGGAACAGAAAGAGGAATTGATAGGAAAGATTATTCCATACTAAGATGTATAGGACTCAGAAATTGAAAATTAAGGAAAAGACTGAGCCTGAGTATTCAAGAGATATTTCAGAGCAAAAAGTCAAGAAAAGAAACTTGTGGGCAGGTAGACAAGAGAGTCTCATGAGGTCACTTTTCAGAAGCATATTCTTTGCTTAAAAAAACAGAAGTTATATCATACTTTTAGAGTGGGTGACAACTGTATTTTCCTTGGCTAGATAAGGAATGAATCCATGTTAACTCAAGAAAGTGTTATATTATGCAAAGTCTATAACAAGATCTGTGTTTATGTCTGTAAAATAGAGTCAGTGATACTTTAAAAGGAAATTATAAGGTTTAATAGAGCTTTATATTGATAATGAGATTCCTGATGGCTTCAGACCATATTAAGTACCACTAATAAAAAGCTATGGTGTGATAAAAATTATTGCTATAACAATACTAGATGGCACTTTATCCTCTTCATTTCTTCTATTGAGTAAGAGGGATAGAATGTGTTGTTTTTCTTTAAAAATATCTTCTGTCTTAATGAGAGCAATGCAAGAATGTCTGTAAAAGTGAGTGTCTTTCAGTGGGCTTCTGGGTGCTCCCCACAAAACTGGATTTCTTTTGGTAAGGAAAGGTAAATGAATACAAAGTAGGCCACCGGCATTGTGTACCACAGTTTGTTATATGCTAGGATATATGATGTGCATGTATTATTTCATTTGATCTGTATAGAAAACCCTGTTTCTATAATAATCTTCATTTTACAGATGAGAAGATTTAAGATGAGAGCATTTAAGTAACTTGTCTCCAAATTAAACAGCTGGTGAGAATTTCTAGTTGAAGATAGTTGCAGTGGGAATTGTAAAGGGCAAATGGATGAATACAACTTATACATAGATATAAGAACCAAACAGCCTTGGTGACTGATCAAGTGTGAGATTGAACAGATTTAAGGCCAGGAGTCTTCTAGGATTCCTCCGGGGTTTCTGGCTTGCAAATAAGGTATAGAGTTGTTCCATCCCCTGGCATAGGGGACATGTGAGAAATACATATGCAAGGAGAAGATGAGTTTGAGCATGTGCCTGCTGTAAGACATGAGTGTGAGATATGCACGGGGATAGACTTAATAGGCTGCTGATTATGAGGATTAGGAGGCTTACAAGACAGGAATGGACTGGAGGTGGAGCTTTGGAGTCATCAGTTATGAATTAATCATAAAGACATGGATGAGTGTGTGATATTGCTCAAAGAGCATGTGTAGAAGAGAAGATAAAAGAGCTACGCGTGACACCCAGCAGCCTTCAAGGGGAGGTTAGAGAGACAAGCTCACAGATGGGACTGATAAGAGTGTCCAGAAAAGTGAAAATCCTCAGGGTACACACGGTTTCATTTTAGAGTTCAATGTTCAATGATGTCACTTCTTTGGGAAATAGCTATTACAATATTGCATCTCCTCTACATCTCTCCGTTGTCCTTGGTGTATTCAGTGGCACATTTTGCATTTCCATTAAAAGAGTAGGAAAAAAAAAGAGAAAATATGTTATTGAAATTGACAGTGCATGATGTGTGATTGGCGTGGGTATATGTATACTTGTCTATAAATGCGAGGATAAGTTTTGACCCAAGACTGATGAAATCTTCAAACCGACAAGCATTTACTTTTACATAATCCTGGGGGTAGGGACAAGGGGAGAGAAGACCTATTACAGTTCTTTCTTGTACTACTTTTATCCCAAGAGTCGGGATGATAGTAACTATGAAAGGTATATGCAGTTGTATATCTTGCCAAAATGTAACCCAAGTAGTCTAAGAAGGAGAAGTAATGTAAAATAAAGGTATCTTGGTTAACAGAAATTTCTGTCATAGAAATTTACATCATTTACACAACAAAACTGCCAGAAGAGGATACCTATGACCAGGATGACGTAACTCATATTTCTGGAGACTATTTCATGATGATAGGGTTGTGCTAGTTGATCTGCTTCTTCATGTTTATATGTATAGACTTGTAACAAATATGCAGTCTGTTCACTACAGGGTCAATAGACTTTAAATAACCCTCGTGAAAATAACATTACAATCATCTTCAATGAATTCAATTACACTGTGTTAACCTGGAATAAAGTTCCTGGTTTCCTTCCAATTTTAATATAAGGTGAGATGAGAATGTTTCAAAAGGCAGCTAGTAATCTTAAACATGTTGAAAATTAAATCAGAAATTTTAAGGCAGAAATATTTAGAAAAATAGAGGGAATATATTTAAAGTATTTGTTCAATGAAACAGTGGTAAAAGTGCAAGTTTTAAGTAGATTCTAGTTTAAAATCTAGAGTAGTCTCGGGGCACCTGGGTAGTTGAGTCGGTTAAATGTCTGACTTCAGCTCAGGTCATGATCTCATGGTCTGTGAGTTTGAACCCTGTGTCGGGCTCTTTGCTGACAGCTCAGAGCCTGGAGCCTGTTTCAGATTCTGTGTCTCCTCTCTCTTTGCCCCTCCTCCCACGCATGCTCTGTCTCTCTTACTCTCAAACATAAATAAAACATAAAATTTTTTTTAAAACCTAGAGTAGTCTGTTCAATTATTTTTAACCTCAGAACAAAATTGGTTTTTCTCATTTCAAACTAAAAAAGAAGGAAGCATAAATATTTGGAGTACTATGAAGCCATGGGCTAGCCTAAAGTTTATGGTTGACCTAATCTGTACTCCTAAGATATAATTTATATTACCAGTATTGTTAGTATCTTAGTGTTTGATTGATTGGTAATTTGACATGTAAAGTACTTCAAAGCATCTCTAAAGAGTCTTCCCCAAAATGATTTTTTTAAGGTAGATCTTCTTGTTTTATGCTTCTCCTTTATTTCCATGCATATTACTTGTTAAATATAGGGGAGGTTGTCTTTGTTCTTTTATCAGGTAAATGGAGGATTGAGTGTTCTTGAATTTATTTCTGTAATATTTTATATCAAATAATTTTTAGAATTCTATAAACAATGCATTGCTTTAGGAATATATTAATTAGATTTTAATTTGTAACCATTGAAGGAGTTACCATATTTACAGAACAAACACTTCATTCTTATACTCATTTATTTAACCATAAGTCATTAAATTTCTTTATGATGGGGCAAAGAATGGTTATTGTCTATTAAAATCTGATTTTTTTATTTGTTGTAGGTTTTATTGGGATTTAATAATGCTTATAATGATGGTTGGAAATCTGGTCATCATACCAGTTGGAATCACATTCTTTACAGAACAAACAACAACACCATGGATTATTTTCAATGTGGCATCAGATACAGTTTTCCTTTTGGACCTGATAATGAATTTTAGGACTGGCACTGTCAATGAAGACAGTTCTGAAATCATCCTGGACCCTAAAGTGATCAAGATGAATTATTTAAAAAGCTGGTTTGTGGTTGACTTCATCTCATCAATCCCAGTGGATTATATCTTTCTCATTGTAGAAAAAGGAATGGATTCAGAAGTTTACAAGACAGCCAGGGCACTTCGCATTGTGAGGTTTACAAAAATTCTCAGTCTCTTGCGTTTGTTGCGACTTTCAAGGTTAATTAGATACATACATCAGTGGGAAGAGGTAAGACATATCTTTTACTTTTTTCAAGCCACTATATCATGAGATTGTTAACTATCACTTTTAAGATGAACACCTGTACAATGTGTAATAAGTTTTATGAGATTCAAGAAGAAAAATTCTACTTATTCTTTTTGGTGCATAAGTGATGTATTTGTGTCTTCAAAAGATACGGTCAAATACTGGATTTGAATCAACTGAAAAGAAATAGTGATTATAAAACATTTGTTTTATGCCAATTAAGTCTCTTTAAAAACAAATCCCCTCTAATCAACAAATGTTTATCCTAACCAATGCAGTCCCTTCTCTACCATGGGAAGTGTCTTTTTATTTAGTATGAATACATCAAGTACCATCTTTGAACAAAGATGTGTAGGGTCTGATTGCTAATGTAGTTTGCATCATTAGTTCTGTGAGATAATCTGGTTTATATTTCATCTAACACTGAAATTTCAGAGAATTTGTGTTTGAAGAAAAAACTTTGAAAAAGTATTTCCAAGTTGTATATAGAGAGACTAATTTCAGCATAATAATTTGCTCAGTGTTATGCTTTGCCTGTAATTAATTATTATAGTTTTGCCCTATTAATTCGTTTCAAAATACTGAAAAACAGGATACCCTGGGGAGAAATTATTACATAGAAAACACAAATAGTACAGTGCATAAATGCAGTGAATCTGGCCAATGTTTTGCTGAAGAGGGCATCTGTTGTTCTTAGGCAGTGGGTGGGTCCTGAAAGGGCTCAGCCAACTGGAGTTTCCAAGGATCTGAGTTAAATGTGCCATCACTGAGCAAAGGAGTTTATGTCCCTAGTTCCAGAGTATGCATAATAACCTTTTTGACTTTATTATCCTTCTAATTCTGCTTTTTTACATTAATTATAACCTGAATTTTACTGTTTGCATAAAAATGAGGGTCAAAAAGGCCCGGAGTCTCTAAACCAGAACTAATGACAACAGTATACTGGCCATAGATTACTTATTGCTTTACTCACTACCAAAATGCTTTTTAACATGTTTGGGAAGAATTATGTTTTGGAATTTAGGTTTAAACCAGTCATAGAATAGAAATTCTGTGAACATTCACTCTGCTTTCTGTGAGACGGTAGATGTGTTTTGTGTGTGCCTGTCAATGACATTTTGGTTCACAGGATTTCAGAAAATGACATGCAATAATAAAACACTGTGTAAGACACTGCTGAAAGGCATAAAAATGGGTCATTCTTAAAATATGGATATGGATTATATTCAAAATCAAAAGAAGCACGTTTGAGAAATTGGATTCATCTTGTAATGTGTCTCTATATAGCACATTCCATCTAAAATGTAATAAATGTTTGGTTCTTAAAATCTGTTATACCAGTTGAGATTAATATCAAATGAAGATGATTATTGATAATAATAGTTAATATTTATTGAGGGCTTATTATATGTCAAATGATATATTGTATTCTTTACATGGATTAGTTCCCTTTCCTAATTTTGGTAGCTTGCCCAGAAAACCGGAGTTGGTAAAAGCTGGAGCTGGGATTCTAACCTTCTAATCTGACCCCAGGGCAAATGCTTTTAACATTTTATAACATTATATAACAAAACTGTATAGTTTCTCACTATTACATGCATTCTTTCAATGATAAATACCTTAATATTCCACTGTTTTATAGATTGAATAAGAAATTGTAGGAAACTTTTCTTAACAAAGATTGTGCCTGTGCAACATTAGAGTTGAACATTTACCTCTTAAAACATGGTCACAAGCGTGTTTTGGTTTTTTTTAATGAATATCCTGTAAGAAGAAAAGTCACTGATATAAATAGCCAGGCAATTAAAAATACGTGGGCAATGTGACTATTTGCAGTGTCTTGTAGTTTTAACTCAATTACCCTAGGGAGTGGTAGCAGGATAAACAGATGGTGTCCTATCAGATAAAATGGCAGGCCACGCAGTCATAGAAGAGGACACTCCTTACACTGTTGCCCTCTGGTTCCTGGCAGTGGTGACAGGCACCTAGATCTGTGTAACATGATGGTGTTTTAAAGATGCCATGATATAATTCAGGGTCATCGGCTTTCTGCCATCATTACTATAAAATGCAATTTAATATGCACTTACAGAAATTTGGTAGCCAAACACATTGAGCCTAGAGTTGTGAGTTGGCAAGATCTTTCTTATAAATAAATGATCTTGATGATAAAATGAACCATAAGCTCATTTAAGTGAAGAATGTTTTCTTGATTATATGATGTATGTGGAGAATCACATGTATCAGTGATATTTAATGTCTGCTAGTAATACTGTTAAACAGGGAAGAAACAGGAATAATTAATCCAGAATTTGATACAAATTATTTCATCACCTACATGATTCAAACCAAAAGCAAAGAGAAACTTGAATGGTTCCAAAGTGGCGGATCTTTACCTGATTTTTATAAATGCCACTGGGATGTGTTTACATGTAGAACATACAACAAATAAATCCGAAGAATTTGCTCTGTGAGCATTTGGCATAAGACTGCAGAGGAAGATGTGAGTTCACCCACATGTCTTTGAGTTCTGAGTGTTTTAGTACCAAGCTGGCTAATGCTAAATTCAGCAAATTTGGGGAAGTAATGTGTGAAGTCTGGAAGCTGCCACTGTTCTAAATGAATCATTCCCAAGGAAAGTGGCTGCCTTCTATAGGAAACTGCTTCCATCTTCAATGATGCATTTTTTTTTCGGTCTGAATTAGTTCAACTGAAAAACAACAAGAAGTGCCAAAGCCAAATAAATTAGAGAAATATTGTGAATGAAATACAGAAACTTTAAAATTTAGCTCTTATGTTACTGTCATTACTAAAGTTGAATGTAGTGGCTAATGTAGAAGGAAAGAGGTGATTTGGCCAACTAATTTCTGAAATACTTGGTGTTAAGGAGTCAGGAGGGAAGTTGTTTTCACAAGGCAATTAGATCAATGGCTTTAGGATGTAAAAGTAGAGAGCTCTCTGATGCTATACTGAAACTTTACATATGCTAGGTGACATGAAAATCTGTAGCAATTTAGATAAATCAGGCCAGAACATTCCTTTTCCTGTGATCTCCAGAAAACCTAGGTGCATCTATCCCACTCTTATATTTTGGTTGAAAAAAAAATCATCCCCTTAATTCATCATGTTGTTGTTCATGTTATATTTCCAGTAAAGAGGGACTCAAGCCTGGGTGTTATTTTGTAACCCATCACAGAAGAAGCCCATTTTCTGTGACCTAAAAGAAACAAAGTGAGGAAATCCCCCTCCCCCGCCAAATAAAATGGCGCATTAGTAGCAATTTAGGACCATCCCAAACCCTGAAGAGATAAAAGGTAGATTAAGAGGTTAGGAACGGAAGATTATTCAGTTAGCAAAGGTGAAGTGTTCTAGGATCCTTAAATCCTTCATTTGCTGATGTCAGTCGCTTTATCAAAGAGGGATAACCCTTGATATTATTTGAGATTTAGGAAATAGTAATTGAAAAGAGACATATTCTCTGTAATGGTTATCTTTTTTGTAGGATCATATGTCACATAAAGTGTAAAATCTTCATGCACAATGTAAAAAAATTGTTGGAAATGCATGACGCTTGTGTAATAAGTATGGCTTTGGAATACAGATGTATAATATTTTATTCTGTATTCCTTATCTCCTGTCCCCTCAATCTTCCTTGTGTAGATTTGAGACATGCCATAATTAAATAAATCCATTTTAGGCTGGAAGAGGGCTTATGGTTCTGATCTTCATATATGTCTGTAGCAATTCCAGATGAATAATGTCTACGGAACATTGAGATGCTCTTCTTGCAATCAATATTAGATTTTTATGTTAGCCTAGAGGTAGGTTTATATACGAAGTGTGTTTAACAACAGAGCATTAATAAGGAAATTTATTCCACAGGGAGCTGATGCAGACTGTGGTTTCTGTCTTTGGTTAATTTTAGCATTCTAATTGGTTTAGATTAGAAACTAACTCTTGCTATAAATTGCCTATCTATAATTACACAATACATACTCTAACTACTTTCATTTTTTAAGAAAACACATCGAATTCTAAGATTTGCTGTAAGCAAACACCAGTATTTTCCTACACTTACCCCCCAACTAAAAGTAAGAGAGACTCTATTGCCTATCACATCAAATCTGTGTTTCTTTGCTGTGCCTTCAAGGCTCTCCAGCAAACTGTTCCCCCATCTCACCACTGTCACTTCACATTTGTACCCAACAACTCTCTCCTGTTTGTGTTTTAGTTTTACAGTGCTTGCAGAGAATGGTTCTTTCTGCTTCTGCAGTTTTGCACGTGCCACACCTCAGATGTGGAAAGCTTTTTTCTTTTTTTCTATCATTCCTTTAAAAACTAGGCTGAAACTCATCTCCAGAAAATATTCGACCTGGAGGGACTGGGCTGTAATGGTCAGTGCCTTTAATTTGGGTTGTTTTACTGGCCCTTCTTGCATTTGTTCATGCAGATAGCTTCGTTGCTAATGCTTATTTATATGCATTTTCCTTTTCTTTTGCTGGGTATAGGCGTCTATAGGGAACAGTCCTTGTCAACTTTGCCTTTGACTCTCCTTGTACACTGGTACAGAGTTCTGAAAGGTTATCAGAGCATGCCTGTCCCCTAAATACATGGCAGTCCTCCATGTTCTAAATCCATTAAATAATTGCAAGGGAATATTCATTTTTTACTCCCAAGCAATTACTGAGTAGCTCCTATGTGCAGATGCTGCATGAGAGAATTCAAAGCAGATCCCAGCTTTCCAGCTTTGTAGGAAAAACAGACATGTGAGCAAATAATCACAGATGGTGTGGTAAGTGGCAGAATAAAGGAGGGAGTGAACAACAGAGGGTTTTTTTTTTTTTTTTTTTTTTTTTTTTTTGCACAAGAAGAGAGGCTCACGGTTATCTGAACTGAGTTTCAAAGCTGGAGTCTGAATTCCCAAGCTGACTGAATGGGAAAGGGAAGGGCATTCCAGTGAGATCTGAGGGACAGGCAGCCTGGCTCAGACAGCAGTTCCATATCTCCAGAATCTAGGTTGTAAAGGGAGTGAGTTTGGAGCTATAGACATGAATTTGTGCTAATGATGGACCTAATAAGGTGTCACTGAGGCATTTAGGTAGAGGGGGTGCATTTTAGAGTGCTGCAGAATGAAGGGGATTAGAGACCAGTGAGGATGGACTTAATAATACCAGTTAGGAGGGGCACCTGGGTGGCTCAGTAGGTTGAGTGACCTACTTCGGCTCAGGTCAAGATCTCACGGTTTGTGAGTTCGAGCCTCACATCGGGCTCTGTGCCAACAGCCCAGAGCCTGGAGCCTGCTTCTGATTCTGTGTCTCCCTCTCTCTCTGCCCCTCCCCCACTCATGCTCTGTCTCTCCCTGTCTCAGAAATAAATAAACATTAAAATAATCATAATAATACCAGTTAGGAGACAAATGTATCACACATTTGCCTACATCTATACAGCAAGTGTGCTATTTAGTTTTCTACAGGGAGATTTAACTTTTACAAGTACTCTTGCCCTTGAAATGTTTGTAGCAATAGTAAAATATGAGATGATCTTATATGAAGTCTTTTTTAATGTTTTATAATTTCAGTGTCAATTATAATTGATATAATGAATATTATCATATATAATATATATATCGTATATAATATATAATGAATATTATCATATATAATATATATATTATATCACATATATATATAATGATATATAAATATATGTGCTATATTAGTATGTATAGCACATGTACTAATATTAATATTATTGATATAATTGTATTTGAGATTTGTATTTCGCATCACCAGAAACATGGTGATGTGAAATGAACCCTATACTGGAAATTAGTATATGTAGGACTTCACTCAGATTGTGTGCCTTTCATTTTCTATTTAATCTAGGGAGAAGCCCTTACAGTGAGTGATTCATGCCTATAAACTTGATGGAAAGTTGTGAAGTTCAAACGAAATGAAATGCATGTATGTATGTGTGTATATGCACACACATATTCATAAGATTCATGATGCGATCTTTCTCACATTAACACATTTGCTGACATTGACATTATTATCTGTGTGTGGTGAGTTGCTTAATACTTTCTGCAGGCAAATATTGATTCTGCTAAAGACCACTAGGTGTCCTCTACTGGTTGTGTTACCTCAGGGTTCTATATTCTAAAAAAACAAAATTGTCTTCTTTGGCAATTATTCACTTACACTCTCTTAAAATCACCTAATTCTTGGCTGTTTATGTCTAGGTAAAATAGATGACTATGGCTATTCATATATGCAAAAATAATTTCTCTTTCCCTATACTTTCTCCTCAGGTTAAACAAAGAGTTTATGTTCTTTCTCTAAGGAATTATTTTTATTCTGGGAGAATTGTTTTCAATTATTATACTGTGTATTTTCTAAGATGATATTTTAACAGATACCCTGGAGTTCTAAAGTACAATGTGAAAAGCTCTATTTGGGTATGAAATGTTGTGAGGCCAAGACAGTTAAGTAGAATTAACAAAGTATGCGTGGGTATATGTCTGTGTGTGAGAGGTGAGATACGTGATTTTATGAACGCTCTTTGTTAGTGCCCTACAGCACACCTGTATAATTCTGATGCTTTGGACATGGAATTCTCAGTTTCATGAAAAACAAGATCATATTTGAAATGTTCAGACCTTTATTTTAAGATTAAAATTCTAGACGTTATTAATGTCCTGTTATGGGCCCAGCCTGTGTTTCCATTTTGCACCTTTTTATACATTTCCATGGCTGTATGTTGATAATAGCCAGACACGTATCCAAAGCTTTAAAATCATGTACCTCCTATCTCAAAGTCTACACAAATGCGTGACGTCTCCATAAAGATATCTCTTGAGATCCTCAAGCTCAGTATGTCCATTTCCCTTTCAAGTGTTCTCCTTCTCTGTTTCTTTTTACTCAGTTAAAATCTCAGCGGTATCCTTGACTTCTCCTTTGCTTTCAATCTCTGTAGCTAACAATAACCAGATCCTATTGGTTCTACTTCTTGAAGGCAGTTTGAATTCTCATACTGTATCCCTGAATCTTCTCTATCTTCATCCTAGTTCAAGCCAACACCAGTCATCGCTCATTTGTTATATTTCTCATTTTATAATAGACTAATTACTAGATTTTAAAATTCACCCTTGCTTGTCTTCTCAAGACCTCAAAAGTGCTATTTTTAAAGAGCAAATATTACTATGTCATCTACCTACTGAAAATATTTCTATGATTTTTCATTACTATTAGGGAAAAATCCAAAATTCAAGGTCCTTTGAAATCTGAGTCTTTTTATTTGAGCCTGGGAAACTACTTGCTCCTTATTTTTTACTATGCTGGACTTCTTTGTATGCTGTTTTAAGACCTTACATATGTTGTTTATTTTTCCCAGAATTTTGTTCTTTGACCAACCCCAGTTTATCCATCACATTTTGTTCCTTTAATGTTGACTTTAATTTAAACTTCTTTGGGGTAGAATCACCTAATCTCTCAGGTAATGTGAATTCTATCTATAATATCCTGGCATAGCCCATGTGCTTTTGCTTTGTAACATTCATCACTTTTGTAATTTCTCTTCAATGATGCTTTTCCAACTATATATTAAATTCCAGAAGTGGGGGAAAGTCATAAATTTCTTGTATCTTTAGTTTCTAGCAGAGTGTCTGGAAAATAATAAGGCATAGGAACACTTGCTAAATGAGTTAGATTATGCCCTCAAGGAAATTTCAGATTAGTAGGAAAAGCAAACATGTAAATAAACAGGCAAGCAAAACACTAGAGTGTCTTGAATCCAATATTAGAGGCAATTATAGTATAGACAACAAAACAAGAGAGACAGATGCATTATGAGAGTGTGGTGGAAGGTCGAAGAGAAGCTCTAAATAAGGCTTCCTAGTCATGGCAACTTTGAAAACTAAGTTTGAAAGTATATGTCCTTCCAAGTGGATAAGCCTGGGAAATATTCCAAGGGCATTTAGAAATCATGAATAAAATCAATCAAGTTCTTCCTTTATAGATGGAGATGATAATAATTTTCTGCCCAATATCATAGAATTGTATAGAGTCTCCAATGAGGTGTTATTGTTGAGCATACTTTGAAACCAGAAAGTTTATAGAAATGTAAATTGTTGTTATCACAAAAGTTGCTACTAGTTTAAAATATGAAAAATCTCAACAGAGAGTTCGACTGTTGGCTCTTTAATGTGCTTACTGCCTGTCCATACATTGGAAGTATTATAGACACTATTATGGATTACTTCCGCCTGAAATATACCGAGTATAGAATTGAAGTAGCAAATAAATCAAACAATTTAGGCCAAAGTGCATTTAGCCTCACATTTATCTGACATAATTTTTCTAGAAAAAATGTTTCCATTTTCCCTTCCATTGTGCACACAGTTACAACATGTATTATGGCTACTGCTATTTTAGACTCATCCACCTGCTGTTAGAGTGAAAACTGGGAATGCCATTTGTTCATGAGTATCGGACACACAATTTATGATGTGATTCTGGTTTAAACATGAATTCTGGTTCAATTTACAGAGTGTTCATAATAAACATGTGTTACTTTAATTATCTAGGTAATTATCTCAGTTGAATAGGTCACTTTTGTTGGTCCTGTATACTGTGGTGCACCTGTCTACAAGCGAGGAAGGTGTGATGAGATATGACATAAATTGGAAGATGTTACAGTGCCACCCAAGAATATTTTATTGTTATAAATGATTAAATGAAATTAAACTCCCTTCTGAAGGCAATGTCAAATATACTTATCTAATCATAAAGAGAGAAATGTGTGCTTTTTTATTGTTAATTTATAACAAACCTATTTTTTACTTTAGGTACAATGTCAAAGAGGTTTTTTTTTATTAATTTGAAGTATTTTAGGAAACAAAATTATGTTTGCCTTATGTCAAAAGTAGTAGTTGATACCTGCTTCACTGAGCAAAGCATAGTAATTGAGGTACATTAGAAATTGTCACAGAAAGTCAGTTTTCTTAACTCACTTATAACTGTAATGAAGGCTCAAGAATAAATAAAATTAGAATCCTCAATCACACTGGATAATGGCTGAGAAAGATCTACTTTGACTACTCTTTCTGTCTTGCTGACGTATTCACTTTAGATTTTGTATTAGAGGAGTCGCGTCTTAGTGTGAAAACGAAATACATTTGGTTGGTTATATAATTCTGGTGGCTATTTTGAGTTAAGCCTGCCATTTAGGCCATTTTTTTAAAAGAGGGTCAAAGGGGTCAAAATCTTTTCTTATTACATCTTAAAGTGAAAGTAGACATTGAGTAAGGATTCCGGAAGTAGTCCCAATTCTATATAATTTAAAGCAGTTGCAAAGAAAAAGAATAGCTGTTTTGAGATCATCTTATTCGTCAGGAGTGGTGAAATCAAAAAGGATTTCCTGGTAAGATTGGTCATCAAGTGTGAATTTTGCAATAACGTGCTAATTATCTGAATGTGCTACTTTTTTGTCATTACTGTTGTGGACATATGAGTTCGGTGGACATACGAATTTGGTGAACATACAAAGTAAAGGAAGTTCAGCTTAATTAAAATGAAAGTCAGGAGTGTGTTGTACAATTCATGTTTAGATGCCATCCTCTCACTTAAAAAAAAATACGGCCAATGGCTTCTACTTGGCCTATATGGTTATTTTAATAATTGAAGAGAAAATTCATGGGAAAGGACTTTGTGCACTCTACTATGGAAAGTCTAAAGAGACTTATTAATTTAATTTGAGATATAATTTTTATCATATAAATTAACTTAAGATGTAATTAGCCAGTCAAATTATTTCAATGATTTTTTTCACAGAATTTCTGAAAGATAAAATTCTTACCTTCCTGAATGTTGTAGATCATAGCAGAGAGTAAAAGGTAGAGTTTGGACTGTGGCAGCGTGTGCTTTGAAATTTAGAATCCAAGGGCTATAACTGACTAATAATGTCTAACAAAACTACTTGGAGTATCAGTTAACTTTGTGGAGGTTACAGTGTTTGAGTATGGGAAGCAGTTCTCCATTATGTGAACATATACATCTCCGTGACACTGAGGAGAAGCATAATAAACGTCCAGAACAGATGCTTCTAGTTGACTGGGAGTGAATCATAAGTATGCAAGTGTACAAGTTTTAATAATATTGTACAATTAAAATGCTTCCCCTTTTTATTTAATCTGAAATTCAGAGAAATGCAGTCTTCGCTAGTCCTTAACCTTGTAGAGGATGACCTCCCCTCTTTCCTCTGGCATGTATTTGCTGTAGAAGCAAAATAATTTTAGAATGACAGATATTACCAAAAAAATGCTACTAATCTGTTAGGAAAGGGTTACTGAAGAACTTCTAGATTTATGATCATTTAGGCTCACATAAATTATTACCTTTAGAATAATATTAGAACATGTATGGATTCCAAAAGTAGTATATGTATTTCCTCTTCTGACTTTCAGGGCCAGGTTATGAGTAACAGATTTGAAAGTACTAAATGACTGATGAGTCATTTTTATGGCTTTTTCAGCTTGAAGAGTATCCTATAGACCTTCAAATATACTCAAACATTACCAAATAACATTGTAGCAGGCTACTGGTTGGCGGGTGGAGAGAGTAATTCTTGAATAGTAGAGAGCAATTCTCTATACAAAAAAGATAGATATATGAATATGTGTATCATAACTTGAGTGAGAGATGCCTTTGTGTGAGAGACGGGCTCTAGAGGCTGTAAGAAGTTTAGTTGGGCTGCAGAGGAGACAGGGAGACATCAGAAAGCAATTAAGAAAAAATATTTTACAGTTTTGCTGAAGTCTTTCCTTGTTGCCAAATTATCAGTATTTGCCTAATATCAAAGATGAATGTTTTAGTGTTTCTAAGTGCTACTGCTGGACTTTTACCAACTAAATCAACCATCCCCCTTCCCTTTAATAGAATTGTTATTTCAGATGTTCCAAAAATCTCCAAAGTCTTGAAATTAGAAAGTGGCTCTGTGGCTTCAGATTAAAAAAAAATTTCCAGTTAGCACATGTTCTAGCAAAATGCTACTGTTTTTGAAAGAATTCTGTTCAGTAGCGTATTTCTTAAATGTATGATTCTATATATCCAGTTAAACACTGTATATGTAATATATACTAACTCTTCTAAATAAAAATAAGAGACCAGGTGGTTAGATACTTACCTGACTTCTCATTTGCCAACTTCATGTCTTTATATGATTACCAAGTATAGTATTTCATATATATTAAATGACCATCCACCACATGCTAAGCACTGTACTGCGTACAGGAGTGTAAAGATAGATAATCCACAACCATGGCTAAAAGTGATTTTGTAATCGAGTGGAGGGGTTAGAAAAGGACATCAACGCTCATAACAGATGTGTGAATTCTTATCTATTGGAAATTGCTGAATGGAAGATTTTAATAATGATTCTAAGGCTATATCTCATTTCAGTCTGAATCACAAAGCTCGATCAATTCATAAAGTTGCTAATGGAGCAGGAGTAGGGAGTGGTGGTATCTGGACCAAGTATCCGCCATCCTTTGATTAGTCATTAGAAACAAAAAGGGCTATTAAATACCACGTGTTACTAAAATGTGAAATCTGCCGAGGTTTACAAACCAAAAAAAAAAAAAAAAGCACTTTTATTTAATATAATACTAAAACCGCATTGAGTTTGCAAAATGACTTCCATACTGGAATAGGAAATATTTCATTTCATTCAAATCATTGAAATTTGTGAAAGACTCCTAAATATTGAAAGTTTTTTTTTTAAGAAGAAAGACAATATATTTAAATTTCATACACAGTATTATAACATCTGTAATTAGTGAGAGAATTTAGCAGAAAAGAACCTAGATTCTCTCTCTTTCTCTCTCTTTTCTATAGTACAGATGCTCTTGCATGGGACTCCTAACTAGAAAATGTGTTATTCCAATTAGATGAATGATCCTTAAGAAATATCAAGAAGCTGAACTGTATTCGGGACCTGAATGCCCAACAGCAAATCAGCTGTTCTGTAAATATGGAAACACCCGCTCTATTCAGAATGCTTGAATTGTGTCCACATTCTGTGCATAAGTATCATGTTCATCTTTGTGCCTCCTAGTTCCTGCCCCTGCACTGAGTCACTTGTAGTATGGGTACCTGCAGATATTGCTGCAATTTTCTTTCCTGATGAACCCTTGTGTTGATAGAGTCTACCTACAAAAGAAATGTATTCTTTCCATCAAAGGCTGTTCTCAAATATCCCTTCAGTGGTAAGACTATTTATTGATGTTGTTTTTATTGTTGTGGTGGTGATGGTGGTTGTCAGTCTTGTTGAGAAGAAGCAGGCCAGTGAAATTACCCTGAGTCTTGGGCTGGATAATACTATCTGTTCTTCAGAGAAGTGAGGAGTCAGATGTTCTAGCTGTAATGATAGATGTCATGATAGAAAATCAACTCCTTTCTCAGCTTCCTGAGAAAGCGAAGTCCCTCCAATATCAATTCCTCTTATCACCTTTACTTCTATGGAAGCAGGAATTTTTCCCTGTCCTCCCTCTGTCACATTTCCCATTAGAAGGTTTGCTAACAATGAGTGTAAACGAAATCTCTATGAGTAATTTTTTTTTTTTACCACTGTGAAAAAAGAAACATAATTCTCTTATCAGGAGACACACACACACGGGAGAGAGAGCCTTAGCATAGGGTCAGGGCATCCTATTTGAGGACTTTGGGTACTATCTATTTCATTATCCCTTCAACTGAGGAATGGAATATTGGGGGTGAATAAGTCAGTGTGATACACTCCTTAGATGGAGAAATATTGATTTTATCTATTCATTAGTTGCTATATTATTTTATTTCTGCCTTTCAAAACAGATAAAAGTTGTATGAAAAAAAAGGTCATTAACGAGATGATTAAATTCAAAATAGAATACTTCCAAATTGGCAAAATAAGTTGCTTAACTTGCAAGACCAAAGATATCAAGTTAATTATTTTTCCTTTTTACCTAATATAGATATCCAGACGATATTTATTTTGTTCAATTATTTTATTTGACACGGAAAGTAAATGACTGCTTCAGGTTAAAAACTACAATTTAAATGTGATACAATTTTACACATTCTATAAACATTTTATTTTTTTAAGATTTAAAAAAAATGTTTATGTATTTATTTTCAGAAACAGAGACAGAGAGGGGCAGGGAGAGACAGAAAGAGAGAGAGAGAGAGAGAGAGAGAGAATCCCAAGCAGGCTCCATGCTGTCAGCACAGAGCCTGATGAGGCTCTGTCTCACAACCATGAGATCAAAACCTGAGCTGAAATCAGGAGTTGGACGATTAACCAGACTGAGCCACCCAGGCTCCCTTATAAACATTTTCTTCCAAATTACGCTATTAAATTTTTCCTAAAGGAAAAAAAAAAGTGTTCAGTATATTTTTCTAAAGAAAATAATCAAAATAATTTCCGCACAGTTCAGTCATGCAGACATGTAATTGTTACAAACTTGGGGCTGCCAAACGAAATCAAGGTGTCATTGAATTTGGGAGAGGGTTTCCTTAGAGTGTTCCCCTTGTGCTCTAACAGTTTTTAGAAATCTTGTTCGATATTTCCTAGCGTGTGGTTTGTGATGGTTTTGTGGAGACGCAATTTTGTTTTTGTTTTTTAGTATCGAAAGTGTTACCACTCAGTCCAGGGTATCTTGGTAGCTTTTTGCAGGGATGTCTGTATGTTGTTCCACTACATATCCATCACAGGTAGGCGAGCAGTCTTGCTCCTTGTTGCCTGGAACCTGGATGCAGACGGATGAGGCAGGTCCCATCTTGATCACTGCCAGTCATTTTCACAAGGAGATAAAAAGCTGTGTAGGGTCTTGATGGACAAGATCAGATCAGCAAGTGATCTGACCCCAAGGTGATACGTATTACTTTCCATAACTCTTTGGCTAGAAATTGTCGCCTCACCTCATCCAGTCACAAGAAAGTCAGGAAAAACAATCCACGATGGACCTGCGAGGCAGAGAGCTACAGCTATATGTTTAACAGCACTACTTTAGGCGTTGGAATAGCTGAGAGATGGAGGCAGAGTGTGTCTCAGACGGATTGCTAGATTGGCCTGTGGCTAACTTGCATTAAACTTGGATCTATTCACAGTAAAATCATGGACTTGCTTGATCGTCCCATTGTTTTTCTCTCATGGATATTTTTGGTTTTAGACAAACAACCATCTTACTAGTGATGAGGTCATGATGGAGGAAACATGCTATATGCTTCCTATGATACAGTGACTATATCATTTATTAAGTTATTCATTCTTTCTTGTTTTGTTGAATAAATATATTATGGACTCATAGTATATGCTATACATATAGATTACAAGAGTTCACACACAAAAAGAGCTTCCATTATTAATTAATGTAGAGTCGAATCATATAAGTAGAAAGGAGTTGAAATATAGTGTGCTGTGAGGGAGGAAATGACAGAGTTCTCTGTGAAGATGTATCACACTTTTGGGGACTAGAGAAAGCTTCCTGCAGGAAGTGATCTCTGAATTGAGACTTCTAAGATGCGTAGGACTTAACGAAAAAAAGTAAGAGAATGATGTCATAACCATGGGAGTATTTCTTAAGTGAAAAGACATTTAAGAGTGTTTTTAAGTAAAGCCTACATAGTCCACATAGCTTGAATAGAGAGAGAAGTTGGAAAGATAAACTGGTATTTTGGAAGTCAAATTTAAGAGTATAGTCTTTATCCTGAGGACAGTAAGAAACATTTGAATGGTTTTAAGCAACAATGTAATACATTTATTTCACAAATGTATAATGCTTACTCTGAAACTATATGTTCTTCTAAGAACTTCCAAATATTAATTTAATTAATCCCCCGAAGAACCCTATGTAGTAGGTAGTATCATCATTTCATAAACAAATGAATCTGAGGAACAAAGAGATGAACACTGCCTAAGTTGCACTAGGCTAGTCAATGACAATGCCAGGATTCAAATCCATGCAAACTGCATGGTCCAAAGTCTTCACAAACAGGTCTTGCCCTCTCTCTCCTGTATTGCGTAGATGTAAATGTGACTGAAAACAGTATACAAAAAGAGGTTTGTAAAAAGAGGCAGGTAAGATTTCTGGTAGGTCATCCATTAAGTGTCATTGCTATAATTTAGACAAGAGATGAGATAGGGTGACAATAGTGCTACTATCATGTGATGTCCTTCCTGAGTTCACACAGTGCTTAGAAAGCTGATGGACATTCCTTTAGGCATCAGGGAACAGGCACTTACTATGGATGACTCCATCAGAGATGCCTCTTGGGTATATCAATTATAAAGCAATCTTTATTTTACTTAGTTTTTGTAAGTGAACTCAACCTTAATAGGAATTTAAATCACTCTATTAATGGAAGTACTGATTTCCAAGCTTCAAAACATCAGACTTAGTGCGAGTTTAATAATTTATTAAATGTGGATGGGTATTTGCATAATTTAATCTCCTAGCCTCCACATTAAAAAGAATTACAATGCTTAATTTTTTGACTTTGGCCCAATCAAGTAGAGAATAATAAGTGTTATGAATATATGCTATAATTGGAATAATTTTTTTACAAGAAGACTTTATTGTACTTGAAATTTGGAGAACACCAGAATTATACAATCAGACATTGAGAGTGCTTCATAATGTATCCATTATCCTTAGAACGTGTTACTTTTGTTTGGATTTCATTTTTCAAACAATTCATTCTTTAAAAATACTTAAAAATCAAACACAGTTCTTAGACTATTGGTGAATGTTGCTACTGTTATTATTTTTTTAATCGTTTTTTTTGATTCTGTGCCTTGTTCCAATTCATTTGTATTTATTTTATGGCCTAGAATAGGGCTATCTTAGTGAATGTCCTTATATGTACTTAAATATATACGTTTTCTGCTGTTATTGGTTAGAGTGTTCTATCATTGACAATTGACAGTGGTAATTCCAATCATTTATATCCCTACTGATTTTTATGATTGCTTGTTCTGGCAATTCTTGAGAGAGCGTAAAATATGCAACTATCATTTTGGATTTGTCCATTTCTCCTTTTAGTTCTATCAGTTTTTACTTTATGTACTTTGAAGCTGTGCTAGGAGTTTTTTTTTTTTTAAGTAATTTTTAATGTTTTTTTGTTTATTTTGAGAGATAGATCACAAGCAGAGAAGGAGCAGGGAGAGAGGGAAGCAGAGAATCCCAAGCAGGCTCCATGCTGTCAGTGCAGAGCCCATCATGGGGCTTAACTCACAAACTGTGAGATCATGACCTGAGCTGACATCAAGAATCAGCCACCTAACCAACTGAGCCACCCAGGTGCCTCTGTGCTATGAGTTTTATACATTGTGAAGATTGTCATGTCCTCTTGATGAATTGCTCTTTTATCACCATAAAACGAGCCTTTTAATCTTTAATATCTACTTTGATGTAAATATAACCACTTCATCTTTTTAATTAATATTTGTATACCTTTTTCTACCTTTTATTTTCAAGCTGTGTTTTTATTTTCAAGTATCTTGTAGACAGCAAGTGGTTAAATCTTGCTTTTGTTTATTAAATCTAATCTCTGCCTTTTAACTGAAACCATTTACATTTAATGTTTTGATTGCTATCGTTGGGTTTAAATCTACCCTCTTAGTAATTGTTTTCTATCTACCCATATATATTTTATTTGTTTCTTTTCCCTTATTTCCTTGTATTTTAATTTAATATTTTTTATGTTTCTATTTTATATCCACTATTGAATTAGTAACGATCCCTCATTCTTTCCTAATGCTTGTCTAAGATTTACAATATGTATATTGAGCTTATCACAGTCTACATTCAAATAGTATTATACTATTTCACATATAGTATATTTCTAGTGTCCCTTTGCTGGCTTTTGTGCTATTGTTTACTTCTATGTTCATTATAAATCCCACATTATGTTGTAATTATTTTTGCTTTAAATAGTTGTCTTTTAAAGTATTTTTTAAAGAGTTTAAAAATGCCTTTTAATGCTTACTGTTACCATTGTTTTTCATTCCTTTGTGTAGGTCTAAATTTTTATCAGGTTTCATTTTTCTCCTGCATGAAGAAGTTCCTTTAATGTTTCTTGTAGTGCTGGTCTGCTGTTGATGAATTCTTTCAACTTTTGTATGCCTGGTACTCATTGTTTTGTCCTGAGTTTTTAAAAAGTATTTGTGCTGCATATAGGGTTCTAGGAAGACTTTTTTTTTCCTTTAACACTGTAAAGATATAACTCGATTTTTTTCTGCATGCGTTGTTTCTGATGAGAAATCTGATATTCTTCTTTTTGTTCCAATGTAGGTTAATGACTTTTTTCTGTGGTTGCTTTTGAGATTTTTCTCTTTATCCCTGCCTTTCAACAATTTGATTTTTATGTGCCTTAGTATGGTTTTCTTGTTTTACTTGGAGTTTGTTGATTGGATCTGTGGATTTATAGATATCATCAAATTTGTAAAAATACCGGCCATCATTTCATTGTATATTTTCTGTTTCATTTACTCTTTCTTAATCATTCTTTTTTTGGCCTTTGTAGCAAATTCATATGCTGCTCAGATCAATATTCAGCCAAAGACTCAAAGGAATCCCTCTGCTGATCTTTGAGCTTTCTCTCTGTGCATCTCCTTCAGCTCTGGTATTTTGCCTTACCATGACCTCTCTGTCTCTCCCATCTGTCTCTCAACTTTGTGAGAATGCTAAGCTCTGTTTGGATTCTCTTTTTCTGCACTGTGCTCTGGAAATTCTTTCTAGACAGGGAGCTGGTGCAAGGTTAGGGTTCACCTTCTTCCAGGGATGATTATTCTGTGCTGTCTGTGATCCAGTATCTTGAAAACCAATGTTTCATACAGTTTGTCAGGTTTTCTAGTGGCTTAAAATAGGGAGGGAAGCTCAGTCCTTGTTATTTATTCCATTATGATCAGAAAGCAGGATGATATAGCTTGTTTCAAAATAAAGAATATTTTATAGAGAGATTTTTTCATTTCAGAGATAGGTATGACATAATTTGAAACAACAAGATCATCATAATTTTTGCATTTATATGGTATGATAACTTACATTATTTTATGGATGTAACTAGATTGTGATATATGACATACTTTGTTTTATACAGTTATATCTGTATAGAAGGACCAGGCAAACAGAAAAATGTGTACATCATAAAAAAACTTTTTCATGGAAAAAGTAAAGATCATTTAACTGACCTTGCATGCTTCATACCATGCTTAACTAGCCATGATTAGGCTTAAATGGTAGTCATTTAAAGTCTTAACAACTAGTTTGCTCAATTCTGGCTTCTACAACTGGGATTCCCAGAGCTTTGGGTTAGCTTCACCCAGTGCATTCAATCAGCATAGGCAGTTTGCATACTAAACATAAGACACTCCCCTTTTGTGTACAAAAGATTCCAAAAATAATTCTTGGTCATAATAAAAAGTAACACTTGGGGTTTGGTATATCATCTTGGACACTCTGGAAGAGGCACATGAAAAATCAAAACTATTTCCCCCAAGAATACAAAATATATTCAGGTAGCCTGGGGCCTTATTGTTTTTCAGTTATTGAACAATTTTATTATGATAGAATAACAGAGCATTTTAGTTATCTCTCACCACTTTTAGTGGGAGACAATGTGAGGTAGTATGATAGCCCTGGCTAAAATTTTTTTCATTCCATTTTTTTAACTCCTACTTGCAAAGCAAAAATTTTTCTGTGTTTTCATTTCTGATACTAATAACCCTTTTCAAAACAGACATGGTTGTAGCTAATTCTTAACCTCATTCTTGTGATACTTAAGGGAAGTGGTTTTAATTTCAATCAAGTGGATCTGCCAATATAGAATACTTCAGGGTAAAAATGTATGTAGTGAGTGTAGTGAATGTATAAAGTTATGTGGTAAATAAAAGGAAAAATAATCAAGAATATGTTTTATGTGTCTAGGTAGAAATGTACATATACCTTTTTGGTGGGCACCTGGGTGGCTTAGTCAGTTAACCATCCAACTTCAGCTGAGGTCATGGTCTCACAGCTGGTGAGTTTGAGCCCCTAGACAGACTCTGTGCTGACAGCTCAGAGCCTGGAGCCTGCTTTGAATTCTGTGTCTCCGTCTTTCTCTGCCCCTTCTCTGCTCATGCTCTGTTTTTCTCTCTCTCAAAATAAATAAACATTTAAAAAATTAAAAAAAGAAATGTACATATACCTTTTCTTGCCCCTTTGTAGAAAAACAAATGATGAACCCCTCTAGAGTTAAAAAATACAAGATTTCATGTCTGTAATTACAGTGGATTTGAGAATAGCAAATCTTTCTAAGCTTTGAACTTTTCTCAACAAAGTGCGAAATTTTTCAAACATTCAGAAATATTGAAAGTTTTACAGTGAGCACATATATTTCCTACCTCAATTTTAATTTAACATTTGCTAAATTGCTGTGTAATGTATGTTTTCTTCTATTCTCATATCAATTTTGTTCTTTTTTTTTTTTTCAACGTTTTTATTTATTTTTGGGACAGAGAGAGACAGAGCATGAACGGGGGAGGGGCAGAGAGAGAGGGAGACACAGAATCGGAAACAGGCTCCAGGCTCTGAGCCATCAGCCCAGAGCCCGACGCGGGGCTCGAACTCACAAACCGAGAGATCGTGACCTGGCTGAAGTCGGACGCTTAACCGACTGCGCCACCCAGGCACCCCTCAATTTTGTTTGTTCTTTGACACATTTCAAAGAAAGCTGCAGACCACAAGAAACATTTTGCACAGAATTGCTTTCTTTTTTTTTTTTAATTTTTTAAATTTTTTTCTTTTTTTTAAATATATGAATTTTATTGTCAAATTGGTTTCCATACAACACCCAGTGCTCATCCCAAAAGATGCCCTCTTCAATACCCATCACCCACCCCCCATCAGCCCTCAGTTTGTTCTCAGTTTTTAAGAGTCTCTTATGCTTTGGCTCTCTTCCACTCTAACCTCTCTCTTTTTTTTTTTTTTTTCTTCTCCTCCCTCATGGGTTCCTATTAAGTTTCTCGGGATCCACATAAGAGTGAAAACATATGGAGTACTATGTGGCAATGAGAAAGAATGAAATATGGCCCTTTGTAGCAACGTGGACGGAACTGGAGAGGGTTATGCTAAGTGAAATAAGCCATACAGAGAAAGACAGAATTGCTTTCTTACTAATACTTCTGTTCACCAAATATTGTCTATAAAACTTCAGAAAAAAAAACTTTTCCTACTTTTCTATAGCTTTTGTTGTATCTTTACTTGTGTAATTCTTCTCAAAGTAGGTGTTTTTTTGAGAGCCATATGAAAGAGTTTACAAGGTAGATAATAACACAAAATAGTAATGCATGTTCTCAGTAAGTGGTGCCGTGCCCCTCATTATGCAAGTTCAGACTTTTGATGGTCGGCCAGCACATGTCATAGAAAAATACTCAGTGATGTTATAAAGATCCTAACTTTTTAGTTTTTGTTGTTTGTTTCTTAAGTTCATCTCAAGGCAGTCTCTACCTTGACATTACAGAGGCAGCATTTATTTTAACAACAAAGAACCAAGTTTGAAAACCTAAGTTCACTGGCATTTTAATGCACAATTATGCTGACAGTGTTCTAGTGTTTCTTGTAGACTGAAATGTCCAAAAGGCCGCTAATTTGTCAGTTCTTTGATCTGTGGCAATCCTTATGTTACTCATTTTTTGTATACTTTCATAGGTTCCACAAATAAAATGTGATATATTTCAATAAAGGTGTCTAACCGTTCACAAATAAGCTCAGAATATTACTAAGATTTTGCTTGTGAATGGTTTACAAAATGATGGAATGATAATTCTTTTAAGAAATAGCATATTTGGGATTGTGTTATGAAAATGGCATACAAACTCATGGTAAGTGGTAATCAGTGGACTATAATACCTTCTCTGCACTGAAGCAAAGTAAATGTATGTTTATTTCCCATTAAGTCCATTTTACCTAAAGTTAAACATTATATTCATAGATTAAAAATCCACATGATAGTTTGTATCTGTCTTGACTATATGTCCTAAGTCAGTAGTTCTTAGGTTTTTTAGAAAAGGAATTTTTTTTTCTTCTCAAAATATATGTGTGGTATAAACAATGCTGATCTTTTATTGTGATAATAAGGGACTTTAAAAAATCTGCCATCTACTATTATTACAATTCATGTTACATGAGAAATCTAGGAAGCCACGATGGACAGTTGATGGAAAACTCTCTTGCTTCCCAGATCAGTGAAAAAAAACTCATCATGGCTGCATCTGGTCCACAGAGGAGCATTTGGAGTGATGGTTCAGTCTAAAGCAAATTATCAAGAGGATGAGAGAAGTGTCATACATTCCTTTTTCATGATGCAAACTGATCATATGCAATCATATCCCAATTATTCTGGGAGAGAAATGACACATGTGTAACTTAGTAAGAGGAGACATTCCTGCTATTCAGATACGAAGCCTGCTAGTAACTTGGAATGATAAATGGCTGATTTTGCAGGTTCCACATTTCAGTGTCAGTAACCAAAGAGAAACCTGTCATCTAGAGAGGAAGAACAAGATGAAATCAGAATTATCAGAATTACAGAATCCCTTCCTGCCTGAAGGCGCATAGTCATCTTGTTTGGCATCAGCTCTTACACATTTGACTTTGAGAAATATATTTGGAGTAGAAGTGTCAGCAAGTAAATGGACCCAGTTTGTCATATGTGTGTGTGTGTGTGTGTCTGTGTATACACATATGTATATACATATGTGTATATATACATATATATACGTATATACATGTATATATATACATATACATATATACACACACACATACACACATACATACACACACATACACACACACACACACATACACACATACACACACACACATGTGGATGTGTATATATGTACATTTACATGAACAATACAAAGATTGAGGTGCCGACTTCCTCTGCAGTTGAAAATCTGCATATAACTTTTGGCTCCCCCAAAACTTAACTACTAATAGCCTACAGTTGACTGGAAGCCTTACCGATAACATGAATAGTCCATTAACAAATATTTTGTGTGTTATATGTATTATATGCTGTATTTCTGGAATAAAGTAAGCTAGAGAAAAGAGTGTCATTAAGAAAATCATAAGGAAAATACATTTACATTTTTGATACTGTATTTATCAAAAATTCGCATGAGTGGACCCACACGGTTCAAATCTGTGTTGCTCAAGTATCACCTACACACACACACGCACACACACACACACACACAGCATATGGCTTGCTTCTCTTTCTCTATGTGTATGTATGTATAAATATACATAAAATTATAATATAATATTATGGTAATGATATATCAATAATATATTGGTAATATTATAATTTATAGTATATGATATAAATAATATAGTGTATATAATGTCTTTCCTGTGAGGTTGTTTAATAGTTCTTTCTTTTCCAAATTGGATCTTGCATCTCCTCTGACGCCTTTGATTAAAACCTTCCAATGACTGGTAATAAAGCTTTAATGTCTTAGTGTGACCACCAAAACTCTGCATGATCTGGCCCCTGCTTTCCTCTCCAAACTCAGCTTCTATCACTCTCCCCTTTTGCAGACCGTTCACTAGCTTCATTAGATTTATTTCTGTTCCTTGAGGCTTGGTCCTTGGTGAAGAATTTTTGCATTGCTCGTATCCTCTGCCTCCCCGAACTTAGCTCAGATGTTATCCCCTCAGAGAGATATATCCTCAACACCTTCAGGTAAAGTTACTACTTCTCTACATTCATCTTTATGTTATGGTGAGTCTTCACTTCTTGACACTTAGAATAGTTTTGTGTATTCATTGGTTTGTTGCTCTGTGTGTCTTCACTAAGATATTGGCTGGTTGATTATAAAAACCTCTGCTTTCTATATCAGTACCATATTCCCAGTGCTTACGTAGTACTTGGCACATGGTGAACACTCAGTAGTGATTGTTGAAGGGTGTTTCATGGGAACAGTCACTGCTGATTTTGGTATTTGAGTGATTTCCACATCAGTATTCAGAACTGCTGGTCTGGATATCCATGCAATTATTTTCAACAAAGAAAGATTATTAGATGTTTATTTGCCATTGACATGAATAGTCTTTCACAATTATCATAAAATTGATAAGCAACAGCAATGTGATATGGTCGATGTACACAAGATTGGGTTGAAATTTTGTTTCTGCTTCTGAGCTCTGTAACCTTGCTGAGCCTTCATTTCTCTATATACTAGGGATAATGGATAACTCATGGGAATGTTGAAAGTATTGAATGAGCTGATATATCTGTAAAAAGCCCAAGACAAAGTCTGAACACAGTACTTGGCATGTAGAAGGAATTTTATGATTCATAAACACAAAACTTTTACCTATATCATTCCAAATTTTCTTCTTTTCACTGTAAATATGCCTTGTATGTAAATAAGCCCAGGCAGATAATTATACAGATAAATCAAATAGTGGCTTAATAATGTATTGAAATATTTATTTATCACGTTTAGGTACTTGTAATAAAGTAATACATTTCACAAAGTACCTTGAGGTCAAGGCTTAGCTCAGTGCAATTTCAAAACTTTATTTTATTTGCATTGTATTGATGTATTTTGTGAACTTATTATTGGTATGTTTTCCCATGTCCTTCTAGACTTCAAAAAAAATCTGTAATGTTGGCTTTAAAAAAAAAATTCCCCCTTCCTAGCTAAGAATGTCCGCATTCTATAATTTTAGAGGGAAATATTTTCATTAAGGATCTGTGTATTTTTCCTATTTCATATCTAATCAAGAACAGAAGCATCATAAATTAAGTTTGCACTGCTCCATAATACGTGCAGGTGCTAAATTCACAGAGCACAGGGGTGTGTGGTGTTAGGAAAATATGAGCTCAAGGCAAGCCTGGAGGAACTGGGCTAGTCTGCCTTATCTTTGCATTTAGTGAAGGTAAACCCTCACTAACTGTATGTGCAGATAAATGCTTATCTATTACTAATGTGTAACCCAGTACCTGAAATAGCTACACATTCCTTGATCAAGCATGTCTCTGCAAAGACCGAAGATAATTTTGGGGTGAGGAACCTGAGGGCAGAGGAGAGCGAGCATGTGCGTTCTCATCATCTTGGAGCACCACACGTTCTGGCAAAAAGAGGCATCCGCTCTCCACAGCTGACTCACAGCCTCATCACCACAGTCTGATACACCATCCATGCTAATTCCAGTATGTTCTGTATCCCACTTTACCTCTGTAAACACTAGAAGCTCCAGACTGCCATTTGTTTCCCACCCTTATATGGCTCTTAAATCCACTATCCTGACTTCATCTCATGACCTTGTCCAATTACCACCCCACACAGTCCACTGGGCCCTGTGGAGCTAGAGGTTTTATCAGTAAAATTCCTCTGTCTGCTACTTTTTCTTTGAATGTTCCACTTTTTTCCCCCTCAAACCGAAACCTAGTTCTCACTTGAGACACTGCATCCCCTGTAGCCCATGCACGTGGTAACTTTTCTCCTTTCCTGTGCTCATTCCTGGGTCTGCATGTGAGAGAGACAGGTTGTATTGATCCTGTTTGTCAGTTATAGCCCATTTCCCTCCTTCTAGCCCACCACTGTTTACTTGACTCCTCTTTCCTGCCATCTCCATATCCAATCCATCGACTCGATGTCAATATATTTCTGGAATTTGACCATTTCTAACCAGCTCCACCTTTATAATTCTGTTGCAGGCTACCATCATCTCCCACCTGGGTGGCTGTAACACCTCCTAAGTGATTTCTTAACCTCCATCCTTGTGCCCTTTGGTCTTTTTCATATAGCTGCCAGAGCATACCTTTTGAAAACCTAAGTGAAATCCTTTCATTTCACAGCTCTAAATCATCCAGCGGCTTCCAATCCCATGAAAAGGCCCAAAAGGCCCCACATTATTTGACTCTCCCAGCTACCACTGTAATCGTGTCTTCTGTTGCACAGTCCTTGTTTTCTTCCCTCCGGCCACGCTGCCTCCCTCCTGTACCTTGAACTTGGCCAAGAATGCCCTTGCCTCATGGCTTTTGCACCAGCTCTTTCCTCTATCTAGAATGTTCTTTCTTTCACCAAATATTCTCTCATCTTTCATTTCTTTTGGATCTGTATTCAAAGGTCAAGTTATGAGTGAGATCTTCCTCAACTACCCTTAGATAAAGCAGCAATCTTCTCCGCTGTTGTTCTCCATCCATCCTCTTTGTTTCATTTTTCTTGATAGCACTTATCACAACTTCATGTATTACATATTTGCCCCACTCTCCCTAGAATGAAAGCTCTAAGAGAAATGAGACTTTGTTTTACTTACTATTCTGTTCTCTTCCCCTGGAACAGTTCAGGATTCAGTAGATTTATATTCGTTATTTGTTGCATGAGTGTTTAAATGATCTCATCACTCTTGATTTAGAATAGGATGGATTCCTCACTTCGGTTACTAGGAGATACTTCTCCTATTTGCAAAGAAAAACTGACTTTTCTCAGTTTCAGTGAAATAATAGAGAATGGGAAGGAAATGAATGCAGGATAATCATATTATAGTAGTTAAGATTAAGGTTTTTGGGAATTTCATGGGTAAGTCAAGAAAATGGTATTATGGGGTGCCTGGGTGGCTCAGTTGGTGAAGCATCCAACTCTTGATTTTGGCTCAGATCACGAGCTTAGGGTTCATGAGATTAAACCCCACATTGGGGCTTTCAATATAGAGGCTGCTTGGGATTCTCTCCCGTTCTCTCTCTCCCCTTCCCCTGCTTGCACACATGCACGCTCGGCCCTTTAAAATAATTTAAAAAGAAAAGAATATTTAAAAAAAAGAAAATGGTATTGTATAACATTTTTTAAAACATAGAATTTTAGATAGAGGAATGATTTGAGGGGAAACAGACACAACGAGACAAAGTGAACTTGCCCAAACTAATGGGGCTAATCAGTGGCACACAGGGCTGTGTCTCACTATTCCTCATTCAGGACTCATTCACTCCAAAATGAATATGTACTATGTGCCTACTCAGGGCATGCTATGTCCAGGAGATAGGCACAAGATCTCCTCTCATGACTCTTCCAGTAGCATAGGAAATAAATGTTAAAAGTGTTAAAATTAAACATATATTCTTGGGATATGTCCTCTGAAGAAGGAGGCAACACTTAGAAAGTGATATATTTATTACAGGAGGCTAACCCAATGGGAAGGATAAAGCAAGTTTTCTATGGATAAGCATAACCATGAAGTTAATGGAGTTTTGAGTGTTGAGGAGGAATTAGCAAGAGGAAGAGGCAGGGAATATGTTCCTTACAAAAAGATGAGACACTTGTCCCTGCAAAGAGCAGGAAGCAGCACAGTGCTATCATCTGACTGAGGAAAGGCTAGACTCTTGCCGTGGCATTATTATTGTGATACTGACTACTTATCGAAGCCTAGTAGATATTGAGAACTATATAACCTCATACACAATTTAACTATGAATACCACTGTATTCTTTGCCCTTTCAATTTCAAGAATGGGTTTGTCTTTAGCTGAAAAGTTCAACCTGTTTGTTTGTATCGTGGGACTTACTTTCACTTTCTTATTCTTTTTTTTTTTTTTTCCCCCAAAGAGCCCCTTCCTGACAATCTAGTTCTTTGTAGCTCATCCTTTCTCATCCAGCTAGCTTCCTATTTTTATTGCTGAGTCATCCAATCAGGCTTAATTGTCTCTTTTCTCCAGCTGGCTGTGTCCTTTTGGAGAAAAAATTCTGCTACAGGTGCATTTTTTAAAATTAGGAAAACATGAGTTAGCCTAAATATGGACACAGCTAGATTTTAATAGTGAATTCTGAAGTTATAAAAGATGATTAGCATCTTTCACCTTTCATAATTATGGCCAGTAGACTTTGAACCATCCTATCACAGACTGACCATAGCACTCACTGAAAAGTGTTTAAAAAAATTCCTTTCACATGATTTTTATTTGTTGCTTAATTATTTCCTTTTCAGAAATTTTAGATCAATTCAAGATTGAGTCACATTTTTTTTTTACAAAGGAAATGTTTGAAATAAGAATATGACTAAACTAAAATATTGGAAGTGTTGTAATTACTGATAAATCATTTGAATTTCCTGTCTATTATGCATGAAAAATTAGATTTACAAATGAATTCGTTGTTTAAAAGTTGAAAGAGGGATGATTAACCTACTTAAGAAAAAGGCTTCTAAATCCTACCATATGGAAGTCTTGAGATGAATGTTAAGAAAAATATGAAGTTTAACACATATGTAAAGTTTCTAAAATACTTTTTTCCGTATTCTTGAAAATAAAAACCAGAATTAATTTAATTATACTCTATTGGTCTTCTATAGTTGGCCTAATTAGTGAATGACACTAAATGGCAAATGAAACAATATTTTCTGTTCAGTTTATTCAAACTGAAAAATTATATCTGAACAATAATAAATTAATGTTCAGATATTTATATTAAGTTAGCCCATTCATAAAAATTCCAGTTATATTGCCCCATATGACGTATTTTGATTCTTATAGATCAAATCAAAGATTCAGACTATTTGATACATTGTGTTTTATGGGCCCAGCACCTGTACTCATGTGACATTCAGAATGTTTCCAGATAAGTTCCTTTATCAAATATTAATTTTCCCCCTTTGTTGTATTCATATTGACCTAGCTCTACAAATAACTCTTGCTCAATTATTTCATTTTCTAAATTTGATTTATGGGGCTAAAACTGATGGGGAAATAGTAAACTTAATTTAGTGGGTACAGATATTGTGCTAGCACTTCGTATGCATTATATCAAATAACCCACACAGTATCTATAAAGGTAAATATTATTTACCTGTTTTAGAAGTGAGGAAATGCAGGTTCAGAGGAACTAAGAAACCTGATCATCATTGGAAATCGGTGGAAATGTCCTTTAAATTTTTTTTTAAATTTTTTTAATGTTTGTTTATTTTTGAGAGAGAGAGAGAGAGAGAGAGAGAGAGAGAGAATGAGTGGGGGAGGGGGAGAGAGACACACACAGAATCTGAAGCAGGCTTTAGACTCTGAGCTGTCAGCACAGAGCCCCACGCGGGGCTCCATCCTACGTGCCCCGAGATCATGACCTGAGCCAAAGTCAGATGCTCAACAGACTGAGGCACCCAGGCACCCCAGTGGAAATGTTCTTTAGAGAAAAAATGTTTGATGATGTACATGTTGAGTTCAAAAGTCTATAATACTGCTCCACTGGAGTCTCCCAACTCTCATGCTTTATAGTGATGCAGGACACCTTTCCCTGATAGAGTACTATAGAAAAATAGAATTCAGGGGCGCCTGGGTGGCTCAGTCGGTTAAGCAGCTGACTTCAGCTCAGGTCACGATCTCGCGGTCCGTGAGTTCGAGCCCCGCGTCGGGCTCTGGGCTGATGGCTCAGAGCCTGGAGCCTGCTTCCGATTCTGTGTCTCCCTCTCTCTCTGCCCCTCCCCCGTTCATGCTCTGTCTCTCTCTGTCTCAAAAATAAATAAAACGTTAAAAAATTTACAAAAAAAAATATTTAAAAAAAAGAATAATAGAATTCAATTCAGGGTGATAACATGAAGTGAAGTACAGCAAACACAAGGAATCAGGGACTTCTATTTTCAGCTTTGTCACTATCTCATTACAGGAGCTCAGAAAAGCATTTAACCTTTCAAAGCTTGACTTTTCCACTTCCGGGGGGAGAAAAGAAATAGAACAATTATGAGATTTATCTAATGAGGGTTTTCTGAAGATTAAATAGTGTATGTTCTAAGTTCCTGGAATAAAGGTTGCTAGAAGTTAGAGCTCTTTGAATAAATCGTTATGATGAGCTCAAACCACCCTTACAGGTTGGAGAATTTTCCTAGTTACAAAGGAAAGACATGTTTTAAAACCTCTCCTGAGACCTCAGTTTTCTCATGTGAATAATCAGGGATTGGACTAGGTGGTCTCTATTGTCTATTCCAACTTCAGATAACATCAAGGTGCTCCAATTTCCCAGAATAATTCTTGGCACCCTATGCTCAATAAATAATAGATTGGATGAATGAATGGCTTATTACACTGCCTTCATTCGCTTCACTAAATGAGATGCAGTAGCTGTGTAGGTAGAGTAACTACAAGGGTAGCCGTGAGAAAGCAATACTATGGAGGGAATGTTTGAAGGACATTAATGATTTTCTCATTCTGTGCTTACACATGAAGGTTGGGCTTCTGGAAATTTGCTAAAAGTTGCTTGGTCATCTGTTGTGTGCTGCTTGGTCATCTATTGAGTTTCATATCATCACCCTCTTTTTACTGTAAAACTGTGATATACGTAGCAGAGAACTGACCTTGGTATAATAATGAGGCAGGTATCTTTTGTTTGATTTCCTGTCTTAGTTTACTCCTTTAAAGCTCTCTGTATGTGTCTTCTACTACCAGTGAGATCTTTTTTTAAACTTTTTATTATGAAATAATTTTAGATTTACAGAAAAGCTGTAAAGATAGTAGATAGAGTTCCTATATACCTTTCACCCAGATTCCCTAATGTTAGTATTTTACATAACGATGGTACATTTATCAAAACTAAGAAGTTAGTTTTGGTACATTGTGTATGTGTATTACACTATGAACTAAACTACAGACATTCTTAGGTATCACCAGTTTTTCCGTTCCTGTCCTCTCCATATTATTATGCCTTCCAGGATACCACATCACATTTAGCCATCATGTCTTCTTGGAGATATCTGATGTTCTTCAGTCTTTTCTTATTTTCCGTGACCTTGACACTTTGAAGGATACTGATCACCTATTTAGTAGAATTTTTTCCTGAAGTTTTCTCATGGTTATACTTGAATTATGGCTTTTTCCAAGGAAGAATATTACTGAGGTGAAGTGCCCTTTTCATCACATCTTATCAGGGTACATGACATCAACATGACTTGTCACTGGTGATGTTAATCTTGCTTACTTGATTAAGGTGGTATTTGCCCGGTTTCTATACTGTAAAGTCACTATTTTCCCTTTCTGTATTCTATTTATGAGAAGTGAGGCACTAAGTACAGCCCATACTCAAGGGGAAGGAAATTACTCTCCACCACCTGGAGGAAAGAGTATCAAAGAGTCTGTGGACATGGGTCAAAATCACTAAGTATTAAGTATTTGGGGGAGGGTACTTTAGGCTATGTGACTATCCTGCTCACCTTTAGAGCTTGGTTTACTCATACGAGTCTTCAGTGGAACTTGGCTACAACGAATATTACAGTGGTATTTGAATAGTGCCTTTTCCATTCCATTTCTTATGCGTTTATTGAAGTTTTTCTCTGAAGAAGAATTTCCCCTTCTCTACTTATTTATTTAACCATTCATTTATATCACTGTAGACTCATGAATATTTTGTGTCTTGGGTTTTCATCCAGTACTGTTGTTTATTTTGTTGCTCAACTTATTTTGGCCGTAGTCAACTCCTTGGGGTTGGCTCCTGTGTCTTTTGGACCAAAGATACCTTTTTTTTTCCCTAGCGTTACTTTTTGGCACCCCATGATGCTCCAGATTCATCTTATGTTTTCCTTATATTTGCGCTTGAATCTGCAGTTTCTTCAGGGAGCCATAGCCTGTTCTTAGTGGAGTAGTGTGTAGAAATTAGGATCTGAGCACCAGGGGCTCACTGCTGCCAAGGTGTCACTGCTTTTAGGCCCTCGCAGCAGACAGACAGTGGGAGCAGTTTTACTCCAGGTTAGTGTCTATATATGGAAACACTTCTTAGGAGCTTGGTTTCCACTTTTTCTCCTTACTTTTGTTACTCCAAGACTTTCATATAACTGATTATTAGACTGTCCACTTTTTCTTAGTAATTAAGTGTTAGCATAATTGATTTTAAAGTACCAGTGTAAGCTTTCACAAGTACCTAAATTTTAAGGGCTCCCCAAGTTTCACCCTAAATCCCTTTTCTGACTTTCAGACTCATATGTCCAACTCCTTGCTGAATGTTCCCACTTCAAAAATCTGTGTAGTACATCAAATTTAGTATGTTAAAAAGTGCACTCTTCACATGATCCTTCTGCTTTTTATATATCTCAGCAGCCACACCACCCACCTAGTCATTTAAGTTAAGACTCTCCATCAGCTCACCCATCCAATCAATGACTAAGTCCTGCTGATTTTGCTTTCTAAATATAATCAATGTTCTTTCCTTTCCTTTCCTTCTAATCTTGTTCTAGTCAGAAGTTCTAAGTGTGAATGTACATTTTTCAGTTTTTTCAAAATTTTGTTTAGGTCTTGACAAGTATTTTCCACATTTCACTCCTATTGCACGTTTTGCCACTATGAATATACCAACTTTTTTCAGTGGTGTCTTTGTTGCAGGCAATTGCTGAGTATGTAGGACATATTTGGTGACTGACTAGAGTCAGTGACATTTCTAGGTTTTTGATTGTGTATTGGAAGTACAGTTGTTTTATGTTTATGATGATACAGTTACTTTATTTTGTTAAAAAGATGAAGGAAAAGTGGAGTGAGCTGATACATTTTGATCAACCAAGTTTTTTTTTTTTTACTTTACTGAGGGAACCAAAGAATGTCTTCTCGTTAACTTTTCTCTGTTCTTTTCCTGGATTTTCAGTGTAATGTAAAGATCATAGTTTTATTAAAGTAAAGGATTTTAATTTTTGTGGCATAGTTCCAACATTACTGAACGTATCCCTTTGAAAATGTTCTTTAAACATCTGAGAGTCTCATCTGCAAAATGAAAATAATAAAATCTGACTCATAGGATTAATGTGAAGAATAAATGAGGTAAACTAAGCATAGAACCAAATCAATAAATGATAATCAGTTTTTATTTTCATTATTACTCTTAATTTAATATTTTGTTCACTTGGGCATAGTCCCAATGCTTAGAATTAATGCGAACTACTCTCTAATCAAGAGATAGGTGGGTAGACAGCTATATTAGATATATATATATAGATATATATATATATATACACACACACACACACACACACACACACATATATATGTAATTCATTATATATATAGTTTACTGCAACTATATGATAGCATATATAAACGAAGGAAATGCATCATCTTCTAGAGTAGAAATGAAAATACAGAGTTCCTTTTGATCTGCAAAGCAAGATAGTGAAGATGGGACATTTGGAAATGGTAGGTTGGGTTAATAGAGGAGTCCTGATTATCAGTGATGAGTATTACATGAATGACAGGTGCCTATTGTTACAAACAGCCTTAGCCATAGGGGAGACAACAGGACCTGGGGTGCCATGAGTACATCATTTTCCTCTACCTGCTATACTTGACAAGAAAAAACCTGAACTCAAACAGCTAAATTTTTAAAATGTGTTGCTGAACTTATTTTATCATGATAACCATTTTTTTTCTTACACTTAAATTTGCCATGCCCATAGACTGTAGGTTATTTACAATACCCTAGATCATACTTGAGAACATTTCTGCCACAAAGGGCAAAACATACTAATTTGGTGGTGACTATTGATATACATTATTTTTCTTTTACTAAGGAATTTTAAATTGAAATAAATTACATCAAATGGTAGACTCCTTCCCTCACCATTATTTGTTTTCCTAAATAATTTACTTGAAAATAATCATTAGGGATAGCTGCCAATCGATGATAGCCTAAAATGAAAATACGCATCTCTCAACATTTTATTTCTCTTTGTTTTTCTGGAACATATCCAGTGCATAAAGCTAAGTACCCCTCTGTCATCCAAGGTCATTTTCATTTAGCCGTTTGAAAACAGAATGGGGCAAAGGTGATATAATAAAGAGAAATGGCTATTATACTTGTCAGTAACATTAATCAGAGCCCATTGGATTCAAAACATACACCTTCTATTTTCAGGGTTCATCAGTGTAGGAAAATTAAATAAATATACACACAAACAAAAAGAAGTATAAGAACACAAAATAATATGATCTGATATAAATTGTTAGAGTTATACACATTTAAGTCTCCAGAAACAACTATTTACTTTGTATTACATAATATTTAGGATCATATAAAAATGCAGTTATCTTTCCAAATGAGAAAATTAAAATGATTTAGATATTAATAAATATGTTTTGACTCCAGTTATGACTGTGCTATCCTTTAAACTATGCACAGGAAATGGACATTGTTATAATACACAATTTGTCTTCAAGAGGCTTATAACCCATTGAGTCAGGAACTTAGAATTATATCATTCACAAGCTAAAACGTAATGAATGGTACAAATAACAGTTGCCATTAAAGGTTGGAAGTCAATCACAGATGATTTTCTGGAGGAGTTAGGCCTTGATCTGCTACTTGAAAATAGAAACACAATCTAGGCAAGAAGGAAGAGACTGACGAAAATAAATCAAGCCACTAGAAGTAACATATCCGCAACATAAATATTTATAGGCAGAATTTCAGGTCCATAATTTTTCGCAACTTCATAAAGCGGTCTAATTCCCTTTAAAAGTTGAAAACCTCTACTCTATATTCAGAACTTTCTCCCATAGATACTTTTCCATAAGGTTAATCTGCCTAAACTTGACTAAGTTATTGCACGTTTTATGTTAAATTGGAAAACTTTTTACTAAAGTTGTCTTCCTAGACTACCAAAAACAGTTAACTGATTTTTTAAAAGGGAGAACCGTATTTGAATATGTCTTCTATGGTGTGATACTGGAATGGTACAACATGTAAATCCTAGAATTATTTATGGTTCTTATTTTTAAAAATAAGTAAGGTTGAAATGAATGAAACTAATCAATATTTATTATATTATTAGGAACTTAATGGACAAGACTTAAATTTCAGTGATGACACTAAGGTCATATACTTCAAAACACTTATATTTTTAATCATCTTTTACAAGTTATATTTTGTTATCATTAAAAGAGTCTGAAACATAGCCAAGTTTTTTTTTTTTTTTTAAGAGAAATGCTTCTTAGGTGGTTCTCGAAAATAATCTTAAAGAATACTGTAATTATTCTTAATTTTATAGTAATTGTGTTGTGGACACATACCTTCTCTCTGTCTGAAAGTAATTTGCTTATTATAAAACAAAGTAGGTGTTCAATTAAAAAAATATTTTAAGATTTTCCCTATTTATCTAGAATTCTCTTCATTCTCTATTAAGTTCTTAAGCTAATCATAGTATACAAGATACAAGTCAATGTATTAATTAGTGAAAATTATATTATTAAATCTAGTAACAAGAAAGCCTTAAGAAAAATATTGCATGCTTAGAAGTTTGGAGTTAGAATGTGAGTGTGTGTGTGTGTGTGTGTGTGTGTGTGTGTGTGTCAAATAGAGTTGGATAAAATTGAGATGGATTTTAATTCTTCATCTCATAACAAAAATTCAACATATATTTCAATACCAAGTTTATTTTTAAGCTTTTGATTCCATTCTTGCTGGATGCACAGTTATATTGCTATGCAGATACATGATTTTATATTTTTACAGATAATTTCATAGGGAGATAATTACTTCAGTGTCCCTCATCCTATAGTTTTTTTTTCATTCTCAGTGTTATTTGCTGCCCGAATGTAAAATCCATAAAAAAAGTTCATATTAAAGAGACACTAAACACTTGAAATGACATTTATATTTGAGAGTCAGTCACAGCTCTTTTTAAATATGTTCTCTATAGCACTGTGAAATCCTTAAACACAAGCCTTATTCTCCCGTTTTCTTGCTTAACTCTTTTCATGACTCCCCATCTTCTGTAGGATGAAATTCTGACCTGTAAGCATCATATATAAGACCTTTCTTGATCTTATCTCAATTTACCCTGGAAGCAACTTTGGCTGCCACCTCATATGCCAAAGTCTTTTTTTTTTTTAAGCTTTATTTATTTATTTATTTATTTATTTATTTATTTATTTTGAGAGAGAGAGAGAGAGAGAGAGAAAATGACAGCAGGGGAGGGGCAGAGAGAGAGAGAGAGAGAGAGAGAGAGAGAGAGAATCCCAAGCAGGCACTGTCAGTGCAGAGCCGGATGTGGTGCTCGAACTCACCAACCGCAAGATCATGACCTGAGCTGAAATCGAGTCAGATGCTTCACGGAATGAGCCCCCCAGGCACCCCATGCCAAAGACTTTTTATCCCAGCTTCACAGTTACCCTTCTTTCTCAAAGGAGCTGTTGGCATTTCAAGTAGCTTACCCCTTGCAAAGTTTCACAGCCCCCCTCAGGCAGAGGTAGTAGGCTCTTCCTCTTGCTCCTTCCTCCTTAGAATACTACAGCAGTGCAATTAAATGTGTATCACGGGTGGGGCGCCTGGGTGGCGCAGTCGGTTAAGCGTCCGACTTCAGCCAGGTCACGATCTCGCGGTCCGTGAGTTCGAGCCCCGCGTCGGGCTCTGGGCTGGTGGCTCGGAGCCTGGAGCCTGTTTCCGATTCTGTGTCTCCCTCTCTCTCTGCCCCTCCCCCGTTCATGCTCTGTCTCTCTCTGTCCCAAAAATAAATAAAAAAAACGTTGAAAAAAAAAATTAAAAAAAAAAAATGTGTATCACGGGCATCTTTTCATATTTGTCCTAAAGCTACCTAAATATTTTAAATAAAGGCACAGAATCTTACTCTGTTCTATGCAATATACTTAATTATTTCCTAACAGATGGGCATATAGATTGATTCCAATTCATTGCTGCTAGAAACAATGATACAGAAAGTGCAGTTGACTCTTGAACAGCACAGGTTTGAACTGGGTTGGTTTTTTTGGATAAATATAGAACAGTACTGTAAGTGTATTTTCTCTTATGATTTTCTTTTTTCTAGCTTACTTTATTGTAACAATGCAGTATATAACGTATATAATATACAAAATATATGTCATTTCTTTATGTTAATGGTAAGGCTTCAGATCAACAGTAGACTATTAGTAATTAAGTTTTAGGAAGAGTCAAAGTTATAAGTAGATTTTCAACTGTATGGGGGGTGACCAGTGTCTCTGACCCCACATTGCTCCTGTGTTAACGGTATTCTCACACACAGCTCAGTGATCAGTTCTACAATTATTTTTATATAACAAGTTCTAGGAAAAGAATTACTGACTTCAAAATATTCATGTTTTTATTTTGAAGACACAGCATTAACATGAGGTATTAAAACATTAAGTATTTGATTATACTTGCAAATAAATAGAGGCAACCATTTAATTTCAAGCATCTATAAATGTCAAATACCTGTTTCAAATATATGCCAACTATGAGACAAATATTTGCCTTGCTTTATGGCCTATTTGATTAGATTATATGCTTACACAGTGAGATAGCATGCTCTTTTCTTTTTCAGAAGCTTTTGATAAGTCTTAAAAATAAAAAAGTTACAATGTTAACAGTCATTTTTAATCTCTGTGAAAACACAGCAGAAAATACATCAGAAAATATAGTAAAAAAATCACGTTTTGTATATTTGCTGAGGCATGGCTAACTCCTCTTATTTCTCTGCCCAACCTAACCAGCAAAATAGTGGTGTTTGATAAATTGTAATTAAAGTAAATTACTGTTTAGATGCAGAGTTTGGGTAATGTGCTAATTGTAAAGCAGAATCCCCCCCCCACACACACACATTGCCCATATTTGTGAATTAGGTATGAAAATCATCATCTGGTATTTTGAATTTGTGTCTTTAGATTTATTGTTATAGTTCTTTCGATGATTCTGTAACTGTCTTATCTGAGAAGAGTGTCTAGTTTTTAGCATTAAAGCATTCATTAGCTCAAGTATATCATTTTTTAAAAGTTTGATATATTTAACTTCTATGGCCATATGACATGCAATTTCTGTCCTTTTATTATTAATACATTTTGAAGGATCATTTATCTGCAGACCACAGAGCAGTAGTTAATAGATGTTTTGTCACCTATGTGACTGGTTCCTTAATTTCTTACATCGTCACTATTTATTGATAGGACCTTTTTAGTGTGTCAAAAGCATAGACTTTCTTTAACGTTCCTAACTCGAAAGTTTAGTGGTGACATTGCTAGCAAATGGCTAAGCTTGTGTAATTGCCACCTCGTCTGCCTATCTTGGCATCTTGGTCTGCTACCCACGAGCCATATCACTTTAGACATAGGCAACTTGCCTGTCTCCTCTGGATAACCACAAAATGGAAACAGGGGTCTTTTCCTCATTCTGTTGTTATAAAAATTAAAGAAGAACAGAAAGGTGGGAAGGAGGGAGGGAGGAAGGGAGGGAGGGAGGGAGGGAGGAAGGAAGGAAGGAAGGAAGGATGGAAGGAAGGAGGAAGGAAGGAAGGAAGGGGGAAGGAAGGAAAGAAGGAGGGAAGGAAAGAAAGAAAGAAGTTAGGCTAAATCTCTTAGCGATATGTTTGCAGTTGGGTTGTTTATAAAATTCCACTTGTCATTCCTTTGATTCTGTGTATAAATTATATAAAATCACTCCCTTTGAGTTTTGAATTCATTTCAGTAATTTTGTGAACAATTATTTTAGATATCATTGTTCATAAAGAAAGTTTTAAGTGACTCAGTAGTTCCCATTCAATTAGAAAAAAAAAAAAACTTTTTTTTAACAGTTATTTATTGTCAAGAGACAGAGAGAGACAAGGCACGAGCAGGGGAGGGGCGGAGAGAGGGAGACACAGAATCCAAAGCAAGCTGTAGGCTCTGAGCTGTCAGCACTGAGCCTGATTCAAACCTACCAACTGTGAGATAGTGACCTGAGCTGAAGTCAGACACTTAACCGACTGTGTCACCCAGGTGCCCTGTCAGTAGTTCGCATTCAAAATTAAATATTTGTCTTCCATTATCTGTTACGAGTACTCAGTAGCTGTTAATGAATCAATTGGAAAAAAGCAAAACACCTTAATTGTTATATATACTTGCTTTTCTTTTCCCTCAATGTATTGACTCATTTATTCAGAAACATAAAAATGAAGTGACTATTTAGTCATAATCTAAATTATCTGAGGTGCCAAAAAACAAAGAAATAACTTAAAAGCTTAATATATTTGTGATTAAAATAATATATTTTTGTCATGAAAGAAACTGGAATGCTGTTTAGAAAAATACCTGACATTCAGTTACCCTCCTACTTATAGGATGGTTAAGGTTTTTCACTGTCCATCTGGAATTAAAGGTTGTCTTGACACAAATGCTTTTTAAGCTGTTGGAGCTGATCTTGCTTGGTTTTTGTATGTGATAGTTTTCAAACTTGTTGAATAGAAAAGTACAGTAAGGGAAATAGCTAAGGGGAAAGAAATTGCTCTGAAATATTTGCTTTAAGAGTCTAAAACAAATCTTTTACAAAAACTGAGGAATAAAGAACACACTGTACTTAAAACTCAGAGTGGGCAGGGAGCCTATTTTTATTAGCATCAATGCATAGCATTCAGGTGGAACACAATAGGCTTCTAATAAAGGTGAGGTGTATAGAAGAAAATAATCACAGGGTATATGTGGTGACAGGGGTTAGGGTAGCAAAATTGGTCTTCATCGTCATATTGCAAATTGGCTGTTGAATACATACTGTTGATACAAAATATTAGCACAAAAAGATCTGAAATTTAAAAAAAAATAATATTGAAACCTCAAAGAAGGGTTATTACATCCAAAAAAAACCCCATAAAAAATAAAAACCCTCTTATACTAACGACAGCCTCCTCTCTTTAAAAAAACTTAATTATATAAGATTTTCTTCATCATTTTTTAAAAGCTGTGTGTAGATGGAATCCTTATCGACACACTTATTACTGTCCACAAATGATGTAAAAATCCTATCTGATTGGCCAAGTAATGGAGAGATGAGACTGGTCGCTATGACTGTGCTGTCTCTGAAAGCACTTACCTGGAATCATTCAGAAATGATGGCATTAGATGTTTTGTTTTTATTATCCGAATAGCAATCTTAATGACCCACTTTCCCTGGAATGTGGAGAAATTGCCCAAGAGTGATTTTGGAAAATGAAAAAAAAACTGTTCAATAGCAAACATGATATTTTATTGCAGTGATCAAAAAGAAAACCAGAAACTGTGTCTTTAAAAAAAAAAAAAATGCTTGGCTCTGTAGCTTTAAGTTGTAACTAATATGGAAAGTTTGTCATAAAACTAGTCATATTTTTAAAATCCATATTGACAGTGTTTTAAGTAACTGGCAAGGTTTCATTTTGCTTTATGCTATTCCTTCAGGCATGGCACTCCACTATTGATCACCACCTAATGGTTTTGCTGGCACTAGAGATTTTGTGGGCAAGGCTTCAGACTATAAATTGCATACAGGAAACCATACATGTTTTTCTTTCATAACAATTCCATCATTTAATACTATATTTAGAGTCCATTTTAAGTATTCTATAAAGAGAGCATGAAATAATTAATAAATAAAAAAATTACCTAGAAGATGCTGTTGTCACCTACTTTATCCAATATTCATCTAAGAATTCATCTATAAGATGCTAGAATATACTTTTAACAGCCTTCCCAGGCCAAATTGTCTTGTTCATATTTATCACTGCATAGCATTCATGATTTTTTTTTACATTCTTTATTCAGAAAAATGCTGGAAACAATTTGGCAATTATTCTAGCCATTAGAATATCTATGATCCATATAAATCTTATAGTTTATGCTTGAGTGAATATCTTAACAAACAAATGAGAATTTGTTGGAAAATTTATTTTTGGCAATACTAAAGCCGGGAATAGATTCAGAATATATCAGGTATTACTATATGCATATGAGCATCATCTATGATATTATAGGTCGTGTTTCTCTGCCTTCTTAAAATTCTGAAAAGTTAAAAGAAACATTATGCCACTGTTGTTGACCTATGAAAAATAATTACTCGAGATACATTTAACTAACCATGCTTTCAAAATCCCACACTTTGGAGGCACCTGGGTGGCTCAGTAGGTTAAGGGCCCAACTTTGGCTCAGGTCATGATCTCACGGCTGGTGAGTTCAGCCCCACGTTGGGCTCTGTGGGCTGACAGCTCAGAGCCTGGAGCCTGCTTTGGATTCTTGTGTCTCCCTCTCTCTCTGCCCTTTCCCTGCTCGTTCTCTCTCTCTCTCTCTCTCTCTCTCTCTCTCTCTCTCTCTCTCTCTCTCAAAAATAAATAAACATTAGGGACACCTGGGTGGCTCAGTTGGTTAAGCGTCCAACTTTGGCTCAGGTCATGATCTCACTGTTCATGAGTTCAAGCCCCGTGTCGGGCTCTGTGCTGACAGCTCAACTTGGAGCCTGCCTCAGATTCTGTGTCTCCCTCTCTCTATGCCCCTCCCCTGCTTGCACTCTGTCTCCCTCTGTCTCTCAAAAATAAATAAACATTAAAAAAATTTGAAAAAAATAAACATTAAAGAAAATCCACACTTTTCCATATAACTGCTTGAATTGGACAGATATTTAATTAGTTCATTCTGTGTTAATATTACGTAGGTACAGATTGTCTCTAAACAATAGAAAAAAAGTCCTTAAACACACATCTACTTTCACTGATTGTTAATAAGAATAGAAATGAAATACGAATACAAAAATCCAAGCTTTTTGTGCCACTGTTCGACAGCAGTGTGCATGTGTATTTGCCAGCAATTTAATGAACATTCAGAGAGGGTGCTTCTCAGACACTTGGATCTGAAGAGAGCAAAGTTATAGATACATGTTCTATCTTAATAACAGGAGAAATAAAGAGAAACTCTGGCACTTTTTTTCCCAGTCACCAGTCACAAAAATGTATTCAATAACAAGCAGCCAGCTTCTTAACTATTTTAGGTAAATGGAAAGTGAGGAAGACACATGTGTTAGTTTGCTAGGCCTGTCATAACAAAAGACCATGGACTGGGTGCCTGAAACAACAGACATTTATTTTCTCGCAGTTCTGGAGGCTGGAAGTCCAAGATCAGGGTATCAGCAGGGTTGGTTTCTTCTCTCCTTGGCTTGCAGATGACCACAGTGCTGTGTCCTCACATGGTCTTTCTTCTGGTGTCTCTGTGTCCAAACTTCCACCTCTTCTAAAGATACCAGTCATTCTGGATCAGAGCCCACCCTAACAGTCTCATTTTAACTTAATTACCTTTTAAAAGACCTTCTCTCCAAATGCAGTTACCTTCTGAGGTACTCAGGGTTAGGACTTCAACATATGAATTTGGGGAGGGCACAATTGAGCTCGTAATGGCACACCTCCCATTCTTTGTCACTTTCTATTTTGAAAATGTGGATGCATTATCAGGACATGTAGGGGTTTTTTTGTATTTTTTTTTTACATTTCAAACAAAATATTATGTAGTAGGTACAATCTTTGGATATTGTATCTAATCAAGTAACTGGAACTCTATAATTTTTTTAAAGGTGCCAAAATAGATATTATGAAGTCCAGGTGCCAAACATCATATGCTTTACTCATAGGAACACATTTTAGGCCCTCACTCATATCTGATTTATTTTTCATTCACACATTCTTATAACTGAAGCAATCATCTGATTTCCTGGCATTAGAAAATGCTTCGGGTTAGAAGACAGCTGATGTTAGCTGTCATCTCCCAGCTCCTGTTTTACAGGTGAGATACATGGGCCCTGAAGGTCAGTGGCAGAATCCACAGGAAAAGCTGCCTTCTTGGTTGTCTATCCAGAGCTCTTACATGAGCTGTTTGCTGATTTGGGATTGAATTCTGGCATCCGAGGTTCTAGCAAAGCTATTCCTAATGGGAAGAGGCTGCTGAGATTACCTATCCACAGTGGGACAGAATACTTCATTAGATCTTTTTGCTGTTGTTCAAAACCATAAAAGAAAATCTTAGTAAGACAAGTGAAACGACATAGAAATCTGTGACAAGGGCCAGACATGCCCAGCTACCACCCCAGGTGGACTAATCTGTGTGAATCCTCACCAACTCTCTAATTTGCAGAAGCATTGTCCATTTTCAGTCTTGTCTGATAATTGGCTAGAGATTAGAAAAACATAAAAAGGGAAAAAGTTTTTTTCTGCCCAGCCCTGTATCCATCTCTCATGCTCTTTATTATTTCAGTCTTATTTACCTAACAACAGGAGAGAAGTTCTATACTTCAGCTTCACTTTTTAGATTTTTTTCCATCCTGTTTGCTTGTGTTCTTTGTTTATAGGCACAGATTTGGTCTATTTAAAGTAGGTTTAAATACCATTTTCCAGGAAGTGTTTTCTAACTTCTCTAACCCACAAAGCTCTCTTTTTTGGAGTCCTCAATAATACCCACTGGCTGGAATGCTCATTTGACATTCATCTAGGGTGGTGTGTGCCTTTTTTCTTAAATGGATTGCAAATCTCTTAGCAGCAAGGGGTTTGTTCAATATCTCTATGAGTTTGCTATTTCTTAGGTCAGGAACCACCAACAAAGTGCATTTCTGTCTCCTCCAGCTGTTTCCGGTCTGATAGCTTCAGAGTGAGATGCTGTTAGGACCTCTCCTTCCAGGGAAGCTTGTCTGTAGGTTTCTGGCAGGGCCTTCTAATGGGTGATATCATTCTTCATATCATTTTACATGGAAAAGAACATTTTCATGGGCTCTGCAGTTCTTACAGCTACTAAAACATTCATCACAAGTGAGAATTCCAGTGACCCTATATTAGTTATTAAAAACTGGAAACATAAAAGGATTTTAAGAATGTGGTTAATTTAATATATTGTGATCTAGAGTAAATGGAATTTCTGGAAAAAAGAGAATGGGGATTTCTGGAGAGAAGAGGGAGAGAGTAGGAAACATTTTTATTAATCAAAATTTTTTGCCCAGAACTCACCTGTTTCTTGTTGCTGTTTAGATGATATTAGTAAGACACACACATACCTACACACACACACACACACACACACACGTGCACGTGCACACATACTCAAGGCAGGGGAGGGGAGAGAAAGAAAGGGAGAGAGAGAGTGCACAATGGGAAACTGTGCCTTAAACTATACCTACTTTTATAGAGCACATCAAAGTATTTAGTTCATATGTCCTTTTTATAGAATGACATGGCTGCAAATCGAAACATGTTACACTACTTAGCCTTCCCAGCTTGATGATGCTTCTCCTCTTTATCCTCCTGGAGCCAGTAGGTGCTAAGTGGTGAGCAGGCCTGGACAAATAGTAACGATCCAGTTATCATTTCTTACAAGCTCATTGTCTCTGTGCAACCTTAGTGAGAGAAAGAAGAAAGTTTCATGTTAAGATCTGCAGTAAATTCAGTCCCACAGTTGTTTCAATGAAATAGTCCAGAAAATTTTAAAAAATGCTTTAAAAAATAGAAAATAATATTGTGTAAGCTACCAACAGAGGCTACTTAGCCAGTGACACAGCCACTTAACCTCATGGCATCCATCACGTGAGTCTAAAATATTACAGATTTTTTTTTTCCCAACAGTGATAAAAAACAACTTTATGCTTTTTGTAAGAACTATCAGCTATGGGAGTAACTTAAAACTTTTCTAAGCCCCAAACATATAGTGATTTTTGTTTTTTGAGAGAGAGAGAGTGCATTCTAGGAGCAAGTGGGGAAGAGGGAGAGGGAAAAAGAGAATCTCATTCAGGCTCCATGCCCAATACAGAGCCCTATGAGGGCTCAATCTCAAAATCCTGAGATCATGACCTGAGCCAAAATCAAGAGTCAGACATTTTGCTTAACCTAATGAGCCACTCAGGAGCTCCATGATTTTTTTTTTTTAATGGAACCTCAGCAGTTTTTATCTGAACTTAATTTTTTTTTTTTTAGTTTATTTTTTGAGAGAGAGAAACAGAGCATGAGCAGGGGAGGGGCAGAGAGAGAGGGAGACACAGAATCCGAAGCAGGCTCCAGACTCTGAGCTGTCAGCACAGAGCCCAGCACGAGGCTCTGATTCATGAGCAGTGAGACAGTGACCTGAGCCGAAGTTGTATGTTCAACCGACTGAGCCACCCAGGCACCCCTGTACTTTTAAGATAAACAAATAATTAACAGCTCAGTAAATACAAGTACTGTTTGCTTTGAATGAATTTTATTTATTTATTTTTTTATTTATATATGAAATTTATTGTCAAATTGGTTTCCATACAACACGCAGTGCTCATCCCAAAAGGTGCCCTCCTCAGTACCCATCACCCACCCTCTCCTCCCTCCCACCCCCCATCAACCCTTAGTTTGTTCTCAGTTCTCAACAGTCTCTTATGCTTTGGCTCTCTCCCACTCTAACCTCTTTTTTTTTTTTTTTTTTGTTCCCCTCCCCCATGGGTTTCTCTTAAGTTTCTCAGGATCCACATAAGAGTGAAACCATATGGTATCTGTCTTTCTCTGTATGGCTTATTTCACTTAGCATCACACTCTCCAGTTCCATCCACGTTGCTACAAAAGGCCATATTTCATTTTTTCTCATTGCCACGTAGTACTCCATTGTGTATATAAACCACAATTTCTTTATCCATTCATCAGTTGATGGACATTTAGGCTCTTTCCATAATTTGGCTATTGTTGAGAGTGCTGCTATGAACATTGGGGTACAAGTGCCCCTATGCATGCTTTGAATGAATTTTAAAACCCATTCTTTTCTAGTTCTTTCCGGTCTCACTTTAGATCGTCTTCTAATCTTGTTTTGTATGATGCAACAGTTCTGGAGCTATTCTGATTAATTTTATCCAGTTGGCAACTTTCCCTTCAGCATTTAATTCTAATGCAAATTATGGACTCTCTTCCATGAAAATATATGCATAGTATAACACTGAACTGTGCACCCAATTTCCTAAGAGTCACGGGTGACCTCAACCCCCCGTGGAGGTCCTTGTTTATAAACTGTCACTAAGTGGCAGTTTGACAAGGGGAAACCACAGCTTCACCCAGCTGGTCCATGTTCTGAAAAGGCAGCAGCTGGAGTTTTGCGCCACTTACGTGTTTCATACCTGTCTCCATGTGTACTGTTGACCCGTGCATGTTTATGTACATAAACTATTTATTCCTTGACAGTCATATTTGGCCAGCTGAATTTCCCTTGAATGGAGTGTCAGATTAAATGAGTTATTCATAGATTGTAGCCTTTGTGCAAGGCATTGCCACTATGTATATTTACTGTGATATGGTCATTTAAAATAGCTCAGATTTTTTGATATGGCAATTTAGGATAGCTAATATTTTTGACCGCCTACTATAGGCGAGGCCATGTTTATGCCCTGCTTTATTTAATCCTTTGCAACTTCAATGAGGCCAATACCATTATTATCCACAAGACACCAAGACACAGAATGCCTTTTGCTTGTTTGGATATTGCATAAATGTTTCTTGTAAGCTCAAATACAAACTTGAAAGTCATATATCTTATTAAGTGGCAGGGCCAGAATAAGATGCTGGACTAGAGGATTTCAAAGTTTATGCTCATTTTACAAAGTTCTACCTCAAATATATCCTGAGACTTACACAGTGATTTGTTGGGATTTGAAGATGAAGTAATCAAGAGATAAACATATCAACAAAATTAGAGGAAAGAAATCTCCACAGGGTTTCTGTGCATCTATTTCTTTTTTTTTTTTTAATTTTTTTTTTCTTTTTCCAACGTTTATTTATTTTTGCGACAGAGAGAGACAGAGCATGAACGGGGGAGGGGCAGAGAGAGAGGGAGACACAGAATCGGAAACAGGCTCCAGCCTCTGAGCCATCAGCCCAGAGCCTGACGCGGGGCTCGAACTCACGGACCGCGAGATCGTGACCTGGCTGAAGTCGGACGCTTAACCGACTGCGCCACCCAGGCGCCCCTCTATTTCTTTACTTACTCATTGCTTTGACTACCCTGAGAGCTCCCAACTCTGGTAAGAATCAGAGTGCAATGAGCACATTTAGTAAGACACTTCCAAGGGCTGAATGTCTTCTTGTGCATGACTGGTCCTGGCAGCTTGGATGTTAGAAGGCTTCTGGCATTTACTTGTTCAAAGTTTGGATGTACCTGCATTTCAATGCCTGTTGATCTCCTTTACTTGAAAAAAAATATCCTTCTTTGTTTCTCTATTACCTGTTTTATCATTTGCATTTCTCTCCCTGAGTAAACTTATTCCACATCCATAACTTCCCATGACAGAGATTCCCGCATGTGTATTTGACTTACAGTTCTGCCATGGGCTCCAATTCCAGATCACTCTTAGATGTTTTAACTCAGGCATTCTACAGGTTAGAATTTCCAAGTAACTTCCCTCCTTGTGGCTGATTAATTCCATTCTCTGTCCCCACACTGATGTAACGTCTGTCCTTTCGTTATAACCCAAGTAACAGAAGGTGGCCTGGGGATGTTATTTGGGAATGAGAGGGAGAGACAGAGAGAGAGAGAGAGAGAGAGAATTTGGTTACTGCAAAGATGCATCACTAATATGTAGTTGGACTGAAGAGCTGGGTGCTGTGCCAGAGTTGTACTTTAGAGAACAGAGAATCTATGTGTGGGACATGTGTCTATTTATATTTTTATCTGTCTATCTATCTATCTATCTATTTATCTATCATCTATGTATCTATTTTTTTCCCTTCCTTCCGCCTTTCTGCCCTCCCACACTCCCTTCTTTCTTTCTCTAGGAGACTCCTTTGATGTTTAATCACCTAAAAGTCAGGTAATGTTACAGCTAGACTTTGCCTTAGCAATCATTCAATCTAATGGTTTTACTTTCAGTTCAGAAAAGTAACCATCTGGGAAAATTAGACAACACCTTGAGCTGGGACTACTTTCCTCGTGTTCAGCAGACAAGTTGGGAGCACCTCAGTGGTCTGCTTGCACTACAATTTCCATGATCTGTGACTGATTCAGCAAAACCGATGCCTCTTCTTTCATCTCAGAGAAAGGATGCCAGAGACAGCAATTTATCTGAATTTAAAATAGCAGAATCATTACATTGTGATACTTTGACGCAGTCTTGGCCACCTGAAAGCAAAGAAGATGCACCATCATCAAACCACAGAGAGAACACCTTTTTCCTCAGAGTGCTGGAGCTCGGAGGCACCTGGGGAGGGCGGCACGATAGTACTTTCATTTCACTAAAGGAAACCATTTAGTAAATTGCCACTGAATACTCTTAAGAGGCCCTTAAGAAGTCTGCAAGTGTTAAAGTAACTCCCAAAGTGTCTGGCCCAGGCTCAGGGAAGAAGAACATACTCTAAACTTGGGGAAAATTAGAGAATAATAATAACAAAAATAGCTCTCCTTTTGTAGCCACTTAGAAAGCCCAGAATATATTTCTTTTACTCATCTGCATTTTCGTGTTGGCAGCAGCAAGGTTAAATGAGGTTTTCTTGCCTGTCTGTTAAACTTGTGGGTATTCCCACTGGAACTCTGCCCAGGTGTTACAGAGATTTACCAGCCTTACTGTCTTGCTAAATATGGCTCACCGTCAGGGGTAAGTAAGGTTGCAATGAGAAAAATTGAACTTGTAGTTTGCTAATATGAATGCAGTATTCTGTGTGCCATGGGTCATATACATATGTTGTGCATGTCTGTGCCTTTGTCAGTCTGGCTGCCTCTAGCAGAGTGTGTGTGTGTGTGTGTGTGTGTGTGTGTGTGTGTGTGTGTGTGTATGTATGGGTCTATAAGGAATAATAAAATCATTCTTTTGAAACGAAGAAAAGGTGTGTCTAGAATAAGTATATGAGAAATATTTCTGTTTGGGGATCCAAAAGATTTGAGGGAAAAATCTGGTATTTTCAAATTAGTTTTCTTTTCTGAAAATTAAACAATTAGTGATTTTATTAAACAATATTTTTTAAATAAGAGCATAATGATATATTAAGGCATATTTATTTCCTGAAATTTCCAAAATTGAAATAGTTTGAAACATGATATATTTTAAAAAGAAGTAACCAGAATTTTCTGACAATGCCTTAGTGAAGGTATCTAGAGAAACAAGAAGATAACTTCTTATTTCTAAATCCTCAGTAGTTCTCCTCTTGCACTTAGATTGCAATAGACATTACCTAGGATGGTTTATATGGTCTTGTTCTATGACTTTGTTTATGCAAACAGATCCCTCTAAAGCATTCAAGTATTTGATTGCTTGAATTTGTATAGTTATATTAAAACAATTCACATTTCTATAAACACATTCCTATGTATTGAGTGAAGTAAGAAAAAATAAAAATCAATTCAAGAAAAAAAGCCCATTCCAGGAAAGTTCCTAAACAAAAGCAGTATTTTTTATTTAAAACACATGCTATAATGAAATAAAATTCTGTTGAAGCCATTGAAATGTGTCAATAGAAGAATACACAGATAATTGAAAATCAACAACTAATAGGAATTCTCTATTATTTATTTTCTTCCTCTAAGATATTTTGGCTCTAATGAAGAATGAAAGGTTATGCTAATATCTGAGGTCAAATAATGAACTCCAATTGATGTTTCGTGGTCAGTCCCATCTGAAATATCTTTAATCATCTTATATTTACCCTTAAGGATTCCTTTATTCTCAGTTTATTTTCCTTACAAATCCTAAGCACTCAAAGATTTTCAATATTTGATAAACATTTGAGAACGTGTTCGCAATATATACTATTTTACTTAACATGGTCGGAAATTTTGCTAATATATTCATGGAACATGAACATGTAAACAAAGCAACGTGAAAAAAAATTGAAATTGATGATCAGTAAACCAGCAATTTTATTAGTCAGAATCTACCTGAAACTACACCAGTGTTTAGAATCTTAGAGTCTGAAAAGGTATACAAGGAAAATAACTTTCCTTCCTTTAAACAAGACAACTGAAGGAGAAAAAATATCTACAAATGGAATAATTTTCATACAATTGCTGTCTTCTCGCTGATGATTGGTTAACACTATTTTCTAGGAGTAGATAGGCAGTGTCAAGAGTAAAGGACAAAGAAGTTGCAGTGTCTCAAAGGTGTGCCCAGTATACCCATGAGCCTGCAAATGTATAGATTATGAAGTTGTTCTGTTTACACAATTTGTCTAAATCATATGTCAATTTATATTTTATAGAGCTTCACTGTTAAGTGATTTTTTTCTTCTAATGACCTGTTGACACTTGGAACCATTGGGTAAATAAGAATTACTAAGTAGAATGCTGGAATCTGAGGAAATATTACTGCTGGCCGTAAAAACACATATTCCCATTCACACATATAGGACTCTCCAGAAAGCACACACAGGATAGATAGAACCTCATTCTTTTAGAGCTTATGACCTCATGTTCTACTACCTCATCCTTGTCAACCTGAATAAGGGGGTAAACTGAGGCAAGCTCAAATTGTCAGAAATTGAGTTTATTTGGGAATAGCAGAGGGATTGCAAACTACAGGCTGGTCTCTTGGCGGCTTGGGATGGGTTGTGTTTATGGGCAAGGGGTGCTCAAGAGGGGGAAGTCTAACCAGAGGCTAAGCGAGAAGTTCATTGACTTGCGGATGGAGAGAGATTATTGAGGGAGGTCTGTTGGTTAAGAGAGAAGTCTCCGTCTTCTGTAAAGTGGACATTTATGGAAATCAGTTTCTCTGTTCTTAAGGTCAATTCTTCTGAGGGCGCGTGTATGAAATTCTCATCTCATATCCTTCAGTTTTATTTTAGATTGAGATCCTTTCCGATCCTCATTCTATTTGGGATCGTAGGTCATCGTTTTGTCCACAGCTGGCCATCATGTAGATGTGCCAGTGTCTGTACTTCTTTCATAACCATGACTTCAACACCATGTCATTGCTCCACACCTGTGGCCATTTGTCACCCCCCAAATGCCTCCCTGCATTGATCAGTTCAAAAGTAGTGATCATTACCAATAGAGGATTATATATTTTTCATGTGTATGTATAAATATATATATTTATATAATAGGATATCTATATCTATCTATTCCTCTCTATTTTAATCTATCTATTCCTCTCAATTTTAATTAATAAACGTGGTGCTAATCTTTCTTACAAATAGAGGCATTGGCTGTGTATGTCTAAAATCTACTGAACTGTATGGTCTTGAAGATATAATTAGCCTTTGACGGCTAGAGGAATTAAGATGCATATTTTTTTTATTCTGAAGGTGATTTTTAAAACACAAGAATATTCTGAAAGGTTTACCAAGATATTCTGTTACAAAACAGTAAAACCCTATATGTTTAGGAGATCAGAACAATTTTTTGATTTATTTTCTGGTTACTGTGCTAGGCCTGCATGGTAGTTTTCCTTTTGCTGCTGTAACAGATTGCCACAAACTTAGTGGCTTACAACAACCAAGATTATAGTTAAGTCAGTCAGAAATCTGGACTAAAATCAAGGTGCTGACAGACTACATTTCTTTCTGGAGGCTCTAGGGAGAATCCGTGTCTTTGTCCAGTTATGAGAGGCCACTCCCTTCCTTGGCTCTGTCTCTCTTGCATCTTCATAGGCCGCAATGGCATGTTGCATCCTTCTCACTTTGAATCACTTTGACTTGACTGTGTAGTCACAGGTCTTTCACTGACTCTCCTCTTCTGCCTCCATCCTCTACTTTTCAAGTCCCTTATGATTATGTTGGGCCCACCTGGATAATCCAGGATAATCCTCCCATTTTAAGGTCCGGGGTTGATTAAAAACCATAATTCTATCTAAACCTTAATTCCCCTTTACCACACAACCTAAAATATTCACAGATCAAGGGATTCAGACATGGAAATCTTTTGGGGGCTATTATTCAACCTTCCATAGCTTCTTATATGGATTAAATCCTTGAAGCTGTCATCAGGATTGTGGCTCTAAATTGGATACGCCAGTCTATACCCTTCGAGTAACATTCCAGAGAAACGTGGTCAAAAGGATATTTACACCTTTGAAACTGCTAGCATATTTACAATTTAGCTCTACAAATGAGTTAAACTGCCAACCTATAGAGGTACATTATCTCTTATAAATTAATCCTTTACCACAGTGAGAAATCGTCTGACTTATTCTACTCCATGATTTCAGTGTTTAAAAAACAAAAACAAAATGCAAAAAAATTGGCATGTTTTCTTTCCTTCCTCTATTTTCTACAGATATGTAACTCAAATATTTGAATTTATCATTCAAGGTGATATGTGATATACCCTCCCTCCGTCCAAAATATGAAAATATTTTGTTTTTCTTTCTGTATCTAGTCTCGAAGCCTTGGGTTGTAATGTTAATAATTAAAAACTCAATTATAAGTCAGAACACATTTAACTTATTTTTCTATGTGTGCTCATTTGCTTCCATTGAGTTCTGTCCACAGCTGAATTCTCCCCTTGATAATTTCACTCTTTGTTATTTTTGTTGCAAGATTTTGAGGGGCCATGGTAGATGTTTGAGGGGACAGAAACATAATCGAAAGGAAAAGGGGAAGGAACTTACTTCCTGGGTGTCCCTTGAGGCAGGATGGGGCCCACCTTAAGAGGTAGACCAAGAACTTGATTATGACTGTAGAAAACTATGACTTTGTACCCCACAGCTTGGTATAGAGGAAAAAATATTGCCCAAGTTAGCTGTTAGGAGTTTCTTGGACCATTAGTGACATTGCCTTTTTGTTTTTCATTTGTCAAGTTTGAGGATTGCACTAACTTTTTTGAAAAAGTTAGAGTCTCAAGATCAATGACTTCATGTCTTAATCTCAATTTATTCAGTACTTCTGTGTATATTTAATTATTAGACTAGCTTTTACAAACACACTTATATGTAGATGCAAATAGTAAAGTTTGGTTTAAAAACATCCCTTTTGATATGACGACTACTTGAGGAAATTTGAAGTAAAGAAATAACAGTGATAACATCTGCAAAAGATTAGTTACACATTCGCATTAGTTCCCATCGTGTGAGTGAACAATAGATTATAGTGAATGGGTAACTCAGATGTCCGCTTTTGATTTACTCCATTATTTTTGTTTTATGTATCTTTCCTTCCATCTCAGACTAATGAAAATATCTCGCTTTTTTCTAGAGAAAAACTGCCTGGTTTGAATCACAGCCCTCTCATTTTAACTGTGTGGCTTTGGCCCAGGTAGTGTTTCTCTGTGCCTCATAGTCTCATCTGTAAAATGGGGGTGTTAATAGTATGTACCCCATAGAGTGTTCTGAGAACTAAGTAGGTTGGTACACGCAAAACACTTAGAACAGTGCTGGGAAAAGTAAACACTCAGTACTGATGAGCTGTTATGATTCAGGAGTCATGCAGTCACCAAAACTGGATTAGAGACAGTGTGTGACACTGTAGAAACTGTGACACCACCTCCCACTCTTATCTACCGCTTCCTAGAAACACTGGAATCAAGTTGCGAACACACTGGAGAGGGATTGACAAGATGCATTTTCTTCTTCTTTGTTCTGTCTGTGGCAACAGGAAAGGGACAATTTGTGCTGCATGATAGGTCAAAAGTCTTCAGAGATTTTACTGTCAAGCCTGAATCTAAAGTCAGTTTATATTCATTGCCAAGGAGAAACTACCTAATCACTGCCTGGAATGTGCTCCCAGCCTGGCACTGACGTCTCTGACAGGCTCCTGGGAGACTCGTATGATGGGCTTTTTACCTTACTAATTTGGGCCTCTCTTAGAGCCTGCCTAGCCCATGTGGCTTCTCAGGACCCAACGGTGGGTCATTCAAAAGGAGAAACAGGGGAAAACATTTGTAGTGAAAGCATCTAAATCTTCCCTTGCCACACTTGTGAGAGAAAAACCCTTCTTTGTAGGGATTTAAGTCAGCTTACCTCCTCTGTAACCAATCGATGTACGATGTTTGTACAATGTTTTTGAGCCTCCTCAATTCAATGAGTTACAGGCATATGTTCAAATACCAGGAGGAAGAGATGGTGTATAAACGTGCAGCTACCCTCCTTCCAACCAACCTGATCTTTGGTTAATGTGCCTTCAGGAATTCCTAACATTTAATGTCGATCCAGACAATGATAATTGTTTTCTTAATTTTTATTTTTTAGGTTTTTTTCTTCCTTCACATTTATTTATTTATAATAATATAACTAGAATGTTATGGTAATTATATTTTAAATGATTTTTTTCTTTATATGAAGATTTGCTATTTGAGAACTGGAGGCAAAATCTTTTGGTAAAATTGTGAATTATTTATTAAATAATTACTGTAATATACCTCTGCTAGGCCTATAATTATGTATTTCCTACATTCTTATGTGCATAGCTTTTAAATTATAAGATGTTCTGAAAATTGAATACATGACTATGTACAAAACTAGTTTTATGCACATTTAACTGGATACAACATGACATAGCATAGCTAATTAGCCATCTTGACATATTTAAGTCATACCTAACCACCAAGCCCAGCACAGATGTCATCTTTATTAAGCTTTCTGCATTACCTTGGGCAGAAGAATTTTATCTTCCTCTGACCTCTAGTGATTTCTGCATATACCATTCATGTTGTATAATTTCCATGTGTTTTTTCCATATATCATATTGTAATAACATTGAAAGAAGAATAATTTTATTCCTTTTATTTATCTTTCACAATACTCTGTATTCAGAAATTAATAATATTTTTCACTTAAGTATCTTTGTAGTGAGAATAATGGTCAGTAAACAGCTTATCGATGGCCCAACCCAACCACAATAAAGGTGTAGACTCAGGGAGAGAATATTGTAGATGAGGGGAGTGTAAGTCATTCATTTGGTATGAAGACATGTAAAAACATGATTTGTAATATTAAAAATATTTTAACCTTAATTAGAAGAATAAAAGCCTGAGCATATTTCTTGAGGGTCACACAGGGGAAGGATTAGATTTAGGACGATTCAAGAATCTGGAAGATGGAGGGGACCCTTGGGTGGCTTAGTTGGTTAAGCATCCGGCTTTGGCTCAGGACATGATCTCGCGGTTTGTGAGTTCAAGCCCCATGTCGGGCTTTGTGCTGACAGCTCAGACCTTGGAACCTGCTTCAGACTCTGTGTCTCCCTCTTTCTCTGCTCCTCCCTTGCTCACACTGTCTCTCTCTCTGTCTCTCAAAAATAAATAAACGTTAAAAGAATTTTTTTAAAAATCTGGAAGATGGACTAATAGGGGAGTTGGGAAGAATTTATGTAAATTTTTCTACAGATAACTGTATCCTCACGACATCATAAATAGCAAAAATTAATTTTTATTATTTCAGGAAATTTTCAAATAGAATATTACATTTAATGATCAGTTGTTTCATTGTGCATTTGCTGTTGAACATATGCTTATCTTAAATTTAAGTAATAGTCACAAATTTTAATATTATAAAAACAAATCTTAACAGTATTTTTATACTTTTTTCTTCAGAAAACTCAATATTTAAAAAAAAAAGCACAAATCTTAAAAACGTTTCTCGTAATTTAAATACCTTTTTTTTCCCCCCAGAAACCTCAGTTAATAGTTTTTAAAATACAACTCAGGGTATAATTTCCCAAGGCTAAATGTTAGCAGTCAGCAATAATAGATACCTTAAATCAATCATCTTAACATTTTCAATCCACAGAGATTTCCTCTGAAAAAGAATATAGTGACTGGGATGGCACTAGGGGAGCAATCTGCAAGTCTATTTCTGGAAGGCACTATTCCTGTTAGTAGCACACAAAACCATTTTTTTCCCCTTCTGTTGGTTTTAGTTCTCTGACAAAATAGCCAAACTTATAAAGTTAACATACAAAAAAATAAGGAATTCACATTTAGTTGTATTTACACTAAGACAATATTAGCAACGGGATTTTTGATAGTAGAACGATCCATCTTCCCTGGTGATATAATACCTCAGTCAGCTGGGGGTTGAGTTAAAGGAAGGCTTTCTTAATTATTTCCAGACGCGTGGACTGCCATGCATGGGTGGTCGTGTTCCTTACTAAGTTGTGAGAGGAAGGAGAGGAGAAATAGATTTGGGGGAAGATGATGAGTTTAATTTTAAGTGTCTTGAAGCTGAGGTTATTTTGGGAAATTTGAGTAGAGATCTTTAAACACAGAGACTATAATGGACATGGACATTTCTTAAAGCTAATAAGCTTCTATTGCCAACTTTCCATGCATGAATTTCTGTGTGCCAAAAATATCTTGCACAACCTGCCACAGCAATGCTAATGCAGGTGTGTGCTCAAATGCTATTTGTCAATAAGGCCCTCCTGACTACCTTTTTATTTAAAAAAAAAAAGAATCCCTCCCATTTATGTCCACATTCCCTATTCTACTTTTTCTGCATTTTTTCCTCCATATCACTAATCACCTTTTGACATGTTATTTATTGCACTTATTTTTTTAAATCTCTTCCTCTCACCCACATCATACAAAGTCCCTCCACGAAGGCAAGGACTTTAGTTTAGTGCTGTATCCCCAACAGCTAAATTTGTACCAGACACATAATAGGTGCTCGTAATTTTGTTGAATGAATCAATGAGTACTAAGTCAATTACTAGTCCTTGAAATTCTGTATCAACATCTTTTATATGTAGCGAGACTATCCACCATTAAAAGCAATAAATAAATAATAAACATGTTTCTCCAATTAAAAAAGTAGTATGATTATATCACCCTCAGTCATGACTCTACATAGGCTGAAATGTAACAGTTGTACATCCACATATAAAAAAATGACACAGCCATGCTTTCTTGTGATAAATACTTGCAGATATTTTCCAAATGAGTGACTCCTTAATACATTAGCCCTGAGTGGACTTCGAGATATCCAAGTTCATTCTATTTAAAGTAGTTTGAGCACTCTTGACAGAATGAAGTTTCAAGGCCAAGGAATGGACTAAATATGTAGAGACCATAGGGAGAATGTTAAAGGACAGTGAGAAGTCCTTCCAAGTCTTTCACAATTCCTTTAATTCTTTGATTAGATATTCCATTCCTCTGGGCTAAGGTCTGATTTAAAGTCCCAACTTAGAATGGAAGTGCCTCTTGAAGGGTGTGTATTTATTACGTATCCTTCGACATTAATTAGTTATCAAAACCATTTCGGCAGTGAAGAACATCTGAGTGAAAGTTAACAGTGGATATTATGTCTAGAAGTTAATGGAGAGGAGGGTGGAAAATAGGTCATAGTCTTAGGAATCAACAGGCTTCTTTCCTCTTATTGGATCAAACACCACAATGCCTAATGAGGAATGGCCAGCCTGCTTCAAATGCACTTATAAATTAAATGCAAATGGCCACAACTCTTATTGGCTTTATAATTAGGATATTTGTTGTAATTCATAATATATATCCCGGGAAAGAGCAGGTATAGATTTGATTGAGTTGGCGGCTCAAAATTCTCATTGAACTTTCAGGTTCTTTTCTGTCAGCTTTCAGCCCTACCTTCCTTAGTGTGTCTGCTTTGGTCTCTAGTCCAGCCTGCCTTAGATCACAATATGACAGAAATTCCAGAAGAAGAGAGAAAAACAGCTTCTCTGGTTTTCCTTTTAGGAGTCAGGAGATATTTCCAAGAAGCACCCATGAAGCTTTCCCCACATATCTGATATTACACCAATCACCAGTAGGGTGTAGTGGGATTACTAGGTTTGTTCACTAATCTGGATTTATATGAATTACATGGGGACTAGTGGACAAACGAGCTTCTCTGGGCCATTAGCAAAGACTGAAGAAGTGGTCGTAATTGGCAACCAGCAGGGCTCGCTGTAGGAAGCAAATAGCATTAGAAACCAGCACTGCGTGGGGCGCCTGGGTGGCGCAGTCGGTTAAGCGTCCGACTTCAGCCAGGTCACGATCTCGCGGTCCGAGCCCCGCGTCGGGCTCTGGGCTGATGGCTCAGAGCCTGGAGCCTGCTTCCGATTCTGTGTCTCCCTCTCTCTCTGCCCCTCCCCCGTTCATGCTCTGTCTCTGTCCCCAAAATAAATAAACGTTGAAAAAAAAAAAAAAAAGAAACCAGCACTGCATAATTAACTCAGTGTCTGTATGGAAGAAGCCAAAACTGTGAAATACACAAATAGACATCTGCACAATTTTATTCAACAATACAAACATATAAAATATGTAGATTATCAAATGCCCAAGATTTACCATCATCCTCATCTCAGTGCAGAGACTAAGATTATAAAATATGAGCATGATAGAAAAAATGTTACTTGTCCCAAAGACAAATTGTCAGACAAGAATTTGAAATCCCCCCTTGCAGTTTTCTTCACATTAGTTGCTTTTGTGTGTTTGTGCTAGAAAGATCAAATAAATCCTAGAATAAGAGTAATACGATCTCAAAGAATTAGTCTTCTGTTTGTCTTTTGATCTATGCGTATTTATTACTCAAAGTTTTCATCTTCTTAAAATTAAAAAAATAACAATGTCAGGTGTTTTTGCATTGGTTTGGTTTCATTTTGCTTACAAGAGGCCAGTTCAACTACCCAGTTTACCATTGAGGTGGATAGCATATAGGGATGGAAGTTAGTTAAATGATCTAAGTAATGCTGTAGTCATCTAACATTGAAGACACTTTGCTTGCTAATTTTCATATGTTCTGTATAAACCATGATATCAACAATAGATTGCCTTATCTTCATTTGAGTTATTGCTTCACTAAAGTTCTTCTCTCAACTTGTAAGCAAGTATGCTGGTGAAAAGGCTACTGCTGAAAGTCTTTAATAATAGATTAGCCTTCCTGCTAAACATGGAGACAGAAAGATGAAAAATGAATGTGTCAGTGGATCCCATGCTCCAGATGACTTGGAATTTGGAAAATGTAAAATGAAAGAAACACAAGCAGACAACAGAAGAGTCTAAGTCAGCTTTTAAAGCTGCAATAAAAAAAATGCTCTGGGCAATGGGGGGGGGGCAGATACAGAGAAAGAGAATGGGGGGGAGAGAGGGAAGAATATTTGGAATTAAATATGCATAAGAGATGTTCAGGGTCTCAAAATAAAATATAACTTTGGTGATTAAAAATAGTGGTTGAAATTCAACTTACCTTAATATTTTATAGCACTTTTTTTGCATCTTAAAATGTATTATTGAAGTACAGTTGACATGTTATATCATTTTCAAGTGCATAACATGTTGATTTGACAATTCTATACATTACTCAGTGCTCACCATGATGAGTCTAGTTGGCATCCGTCACCTTCTAATGGTATTATTATATTATTGACTATATTCTCTATGTTGTACTTTTCATCTCCATGATTTACTTGTTCTATACCTGGAAAAACGTTTATAACTGTCAACCCCTTTCATCTACTGCACAATTTTAGATAATCCATTTGGCAAGTGCCTATGAATTTCAGTGGGTTGCCACTGGAATCTACCAAGTCTCTCTGGAAGATTTGGTAATTAAGGTTGGTTTTCCCATCAAGTTATATAAGGCAGTCATTTCTGTATGTTAAATATACTAGCATAAGAAGATATGTTATATTCTTGACCCCAAAGTAAATAATAACAGTAAGGCCCACATAATCCATTTACAAGAATATAGATTCATTATAATTGTACTTGCTAATCTTAAGCTTCCCTTAACAGTTTTAAGACGCTTGATATAAAGTTATATCAGTTTAAAAACTGAGTGTTTGGGGGCGCCTGGGTGGCGCAGTCGGTTAAGCGTCCGACTTCAGCCAGGTCACGATCTCGCGGTCTGAGTTCGAGCCCCGCGTCAGGCTCTGGGCGGATGGCTCAGAGCCTGGAGCCTGTTTCCGATTCTGTGTCTCCCTCTCTCTCTGCCCCTCCCCCGTTCATGCTCTGTCTCTCTCTGTCCCAAAAATAAATAAACGTTGAAAACAAAAATTTTTTTTTTAAAAAAAACTGAGTGTTTGGATTTTATGAGAACAGGCAAAGACTGAAAATTAGATTAATGTTATATTACTAAAGTAATATATAATGAGTAGTTTTAATTTTTGTTGTAAAATGTTAACAACCAGAACAAAACCATGATTTAATCAAATAACTAAATGTAATGCTAAATGTGGTGAAATGTTATGCTCTGAAGTTTCAAAGACTGAACTCACAGAAGCCTGAAAGTTTCACACATCAAACAGACTGTCAGCCACAGTCTTTATCCATGTCTCTGAATTTCCAAAATTAATTTCCAGAACATAAATCTGTCTTTCCACCTGGGTGAAAACTTTATAATTATATAATTTAAAAATAAAGCTACTTTTTAAATAACTAATTTAATGTTTTTGAATAAAACATTCTTTGTTGTCATGGTGCTTCTTAGATTCTAAGATTTAAAGCAGACTTTAAAATTCAATGAACATTTAAAAAAATTTTTTTTAAATTTATTTTACTTTTTGCTTACCAAGTGAGTGGATGATAGAGTACCTAATATGATTCATTTTAAAAACTAGTAATGGCAGTAATAATAACAATTATGGACATTTAGTAAGTGCTTACTCTTTCAAGGAAACCTTCTAAACTACACATATTAAGTAATTTAATCCTCACAACAACTGAGAGTTTGCCACTGTTACGTGTTTATGAAATGATAAAGTGACCGAGGTATGGAGGGTCAATCTGGGACCAGTACTGTTTCAGTTTAATTTCCCATGTCTTTTTCAACTTTTGTTCTTTTTAATTCTGAAAAAATAACGTGATCAGAAAATTAACCCAAGCTTCTGTGCCTTTCCTAGATCATGCAGGAAAGACTGGATTGTATTCATGATATAATCCTGTTTATTAAGGTAAAGAGTTAACTAAAGATCAGATATTTTTAGGAAAAAAAATTATTTGGGGGCACCTGAGCGGCTGAGTTGCTTGAGTGTCCAACTCTTGCTTTTGGCTCGGGGCATGATCCCAGGGTCATGAGATCGAGCCCACTGTCAGGTTCTGCACTGAGCATGGAGCCTGCTTGGAGAGCATGGAGACTCTCTCTCTGCCCCTCCCTTGCTTGCACTCTCTCTCTGTCTCAAAACAAAATAAAAAATATATTTAAAAAAAGAAAAAAGAAAAAATATATGTATTTATTTACTTTTAAGTATTCTTCACACCCAATGTGGGGCTTGAACTCATGACCCTGAGATCAAGAGTTGCATGCTCTACCAAATGAGTCAGCCAGCCACCCCCAAAATGTGATTTTTTTAAAAAAAATCTGATATAAAAGTAGCTGAAGAAGGAGAAAAGGCTGTAAATATGGTTTGCTCAGAGTGCAATTACAAATGACAACGATGACTAAAATAGTAGAGATAGCAAATACGAAACCGAAAACAAAAGCCATGGCTACTCATGAATAGAGTGGAAAGACAGACCGTATCATATTTGGGGTTAATACCGGTTTTAAGTCTTCACTGCCATTGTAATTTTAGACAGATCTCTTAGGGAAATCCTAAGTACCGTAATCATTTTTTTCACTTTACATATGAAAGTAAGATAGAGGTGGTATGTATAAGCTTAAATGCATGGTGATGTTGAAATGTAAACAGGTAGAAGACGCTTTCAGGAATCATGCTGAGAAAGCTGAATCCAAAATTCAGGTTGTTTTTCAGAACAAGCAAATAACAATGAAAATGGCTTTTTCGGTGGGGATCAGAGTTAGAACTCAATTTTACCATCATTGGTTGCCAGGCACTGTACTGGATGAGGACTCTTGTTTGGTCAGTATTTTCCACAAAACACTCCGATTCTCTCTTTTTTGAGAAGCTGTGTTCTTGTGTGTCATCTTTTTTTCTCCTTTCCCTCAGTCTCTATGTCTACTTAACTTTTGTTAATACTCCTTAAGATTTAGTTCTGCATGCCAATGTTTGTTTAGTTCTGAAGAGAGCTCAGAGCTATCCTGCTCTCTGCCCCCATAGCTCCTTCCTTTCTATAAATATTCATCAAGGCACTTTCACCCTGCAGGACATTGTTTTATTACCAATCTTCTCCACTCCTTTATATGAGAAAGGAGCACTATTTATTTGACTCTGTATTCACAGAGCTAGGAACACTTCTTGGCACATAGTTAGGTGTTGAATAATTTTTGAAGAAGGAAGGGAGGTACCAACAGAGGAAGACCAAAAGAGAAGAAAATTCTGTGAAGATGAGTGCGTTTCAATTCAATATATCTTAATTCCATTTTCATACAATTAGCTCATTTTGATTATCTTAATTCTTTTGTACACTACACAAAATTTTAAAAACAAGTAAAGTTTCCTTATGAATTAGGGACAATATTTCTAGGTCCTGAAACATTTCATGGGTTTCAAGTGGACCAATCTGCATCAACTCAGTTCGTCTGGAAGGTGGGCCTGAGTTCTGTCAGAGAGAAAACAACGACGGGGACAGAGTGACACTTTTAGTACATGTGTATGGCTAACCCATATATTGATTTACCCTCATTCCAAGGATTTCTACTTTTGTAAAGCTCCCATTAGTTGCACAAGAAACCACCCAAGAGTTCTTGCTCAGGAATTTTCCTTCATAGAGAGAAACCCATTCCAGAGTGCAGGAGGCCTAATCTCAAAGAAAGAAAGCCATTATGACAGCTCTCCACTCAAACATGGGGATCCATAGTCAGGAGGATCTTTTATTTTAGTTTGCCTCAGTATTCTTTTTATCCTTATTTTTCTTCCCTCCTTTATTTTCTCTTTGGAAAAAGTTACTATCAATTTCGACTTTGTGATTATTGATTTGTATTGTAGCAATATACTGTTTTGGTATTCTGGGTATTGATTTACAAATCTGCAGTTGCCCTTTGACATCAGGTTATTAGACACTTGATGAAAAGTTTCATATTCTAAATCAAGATATAGGGTAATATTCTTGTGACTTTATTGTATGGTTTAAGCAGACTGGGTGACTCAGTCGGTTAAGCGTCTGACTTTGGCTCAGGTCATGATCTCATGGTTCCTGAGTTCAAGCCCCACATCAGGCTCTGTGCTGACAGCTCAGAGCCTGGAGCCTGCTTCAGATTCTGTATCACCCTCTCTCTCTGCCCCTCCCCTGCTCATACTCTGTTTCAGTCTCAAAAATAAATAATTAAAAAACAATTAAAAAATTGTGGAGAAATGAAAAGTGAGTATTTGAGCATCAACTTTTAAGACTTAAAAGTGGGACACTAAAGCCAAAAATGTTATTATTTAAAATGAAATGACCCCACATTAAATTGTTAAATGTAGTTTATTCCTAAGAAGGAAACAACTAAGTATAGAGCTCAAAAAAGGGGCCATATATGTGTATAATCAAGGTGGCATTATACTGGTCAGTGCTAATCGAATCTTAAATGAGGAAGGATGATGTACAATGAGTGATTCCATTGTTAGGATGATAGAAAAAATGCTGGCTTCTGTTGGAGGGAGAATAGTATTGCCCTGTTATGAGATAGCTATTCAATTGAATAGAACCACAATGAAATAGAAGCATTCAGGTTCTACTGCTTATCCACATCTCATTACACCACCCTATCAAGTTACACTGAAAATGCAATTCAATTTTATTTTCTTGCCAGAATGAGAATATCCTTCAAAGTAATTTTGTCTCAGGACTTTAAATCATGTTCAATTAAAATAATCCTTAAACCAAGAGAGAGAGATCTTATTAACAAATAGAATGGTTACTATCATTTTTATAACTATTCAACAGTCTCACAATAAGTTGATTTCTGTACATGCAAGGTATTACATATTACTCCTCCAGGGAACAGTCTTCTGCATTATAACGTTGTTTAGTGATGGTAGGACAAGCATCATTATATACACAAATGTATTCTATAGAGAAATTCATTTGTCTTGTGTGGGTTAGTTTTTTGAGGCCACTCAAACCTACAGTGAGTAGAGCCTGCTATGTGCTAGGAAAGATGTCAGCTTAATGATGACACTTCATTCATCCATTGCTCTCTTTAGTTTCATCAGATTAAAAAAAAAATCTATGAAGAATTTGATATGGTTCCCCAGTTAGAACATTAGGGAATGTAGCAGAGTATTCAAAGGATCAGAGGAGAAAATGTTCATTTCATGTCTCATAACTCATGAATTTATAGGTCATTTCCATTGAATGGAACCTTAAATCCGACAGTTCAGTTTTAATTTACCTTTTCATTGCCTTTTCTCTGATATATTCTTCCCATGATGAATTTTTGTTCAATTAATTTGACTACAATACACAGAAGATTCTTCTGACAAGATAATTACTCTGGGTTATTTCATAAGATATTTTTAGTTTACAAGGCAGGGAAAGAAAGAAAGCTCTTAACAAATACAAATGTGTAACTCCAGTGTGCCTTACAAATCCCTTTATGTCTTTTTCCTGCTGTCTTTTCTTTCCTTCCCTTCTGATATAGACTAATAACAGATGTCACTCAGGCTGCCACCTGTCGCTTGTTTATTCCAGATTATTCGTCTTTATCAATTCATGTTTCTTACTACTGATAATTATGGAAAGCTTATTTTAAAACCAGATTGTCTGTGAAATATGATTCTTTATAAAGAGTGAAGATAATGCTTGGTGTATTTGCTCTTACAAAATGGGACCTGATTAAAGGAATGTACAGCCAGGACATAATTAATTGCTATCTTAAAAGTCCACCTCTTAAAAAGCCAAGGAATTCTACACTGCCTTTTTTTAATGTGGATATGACACTTTTAGTAGGATAGGTGTTTGGAATTGGAGGTGTTTCCTGTGGGCTTATCCACACTTAATTATCTTGTTCAAATTATGTATATTGAATGGGAGATGCATTTGTGAGGTGCCAGAATGGGAATAGTAATTTAAAATGTCTTTGTGGAACAAAATGAAAGTTAAATTAACTAATATTTAAGTTTGATTAATCGACAAATTACCTTTTGTCATATAGGAAGAATTTTACTACATATATGATTGAGTTTAAGGGTACAGGTGGTCATACCCAGATGCCATATGTCTGTACGTTTACAAGTAAAAGGTTTCTCTAACCCATAGATGTAGTTGGAAGAACACATAGTACCGAATAAAAACTAGTTTAGTTTAACCTAGATAGAAACTGGAACAAAACTCAAAAAAAAAAAAAAAATGGGAAGAGATCTATAGAAAATCCACTTTTAACTGCTTTGGAGCTTTATATTTTTTGTGTCGTTTCCTTTTCTGGGACTCAGTTTTTTCATCCATAAAATAGAAATCAAGTTGGTAGTATTAGAGATAATGTTTATCAGACACTTTATAAAAAGTATTTGGCATATGACTGAGTACTCAGAAACAGTTGTTGTAAGTTTATTAAAAAGCACTTGAATAAATTTAACATTTTCAAATTTTGATTATGAATTAATATAAAATGTTGGAATTTTTGCAGGAATAATTTATATTCTCTTAACTTTCTGATTTGAGAATACTTTAGGGTGGCTCCTCCAAATGTAGGAATTCCAATGTAAATCTTACATTGCTTTCAATATTGTTTAAGGAAAAGCTATGAAAATACTTAAAATGTATTCATATGAATCTGCCCCATGAGTAAAACTTCGGTACAGTACAGTATTCTCCTATTCAATATTACTTTTTTTATGTATCATACTCTTCTGTTCTTCAAGTTCTACTTTTACATGGTTCATCACATACCTTATATATTTTTTTATTCAAACTAATTTTGCCTTTTATTATTTGTCCGTTCAGAGAACAAAATGTCAGCATTGGTGTCAGGAAATCATCAATTTATATGAAGTGTGATTTATACAAGAGTGTTTTTCATTTATTAAGCTATTTTTATTCTGATGTGATCTGTAGAAAGGAAGTGTGAAACTTCTCCTTTTGGTCTTTTTATCACTTTTACTTTGACAATTCTCACTTTCTTAATATTCCAAATCACAGGATTCATCTCAAGGAATTACCTTTGTGGCTGTTATTTTTGCCCACATATTCATTCATAGTTTCTAATTGCAGTGTGTGTGTGTGTGTGTGTGTGTGTGTGTGTGTGTGTGTGTGTGTAAAAATCACCTAAATTTAAGCCAATAGACTTTCCCAGGACCTTTCTCTGATGCCATTCTGCTGACGGGTATCCAGAGAAAGAGGCTTAGGAAACACACTCGGATAGATGAGGAGGCTATGGCATGTATAAAAACACAGAGAATAACAGAATAAGAAAACCACATAATGTGTGTTATTAGGTATACTACAATACACCCAACTGTGATGCTTACTACTTAGAATTAGTGTCACACTTCCATAGGTTTAAAGACAGGAAACCCAGAAAGACTGTTATCACTTCAGATGTAGCCACAAGTTTGGGGATCCCCAGGCCATCTGTACTTCTGACCAACTGGCACAAATCCCATGACCCCCTCAGATTTGGTAATTCATTAGAATGACTCAAAGAACTCAAGAAAACACTATACTTAGGATTAGAGTCTTATTATAAAGGATACAAATCAGGACCAGCTAAATGAAGAAACACATGAGAGAAGGTCTGGTAGACTCTCAGACATAGAGCTTCCATGCCCTCTCCACATGTACAGGGAGCAGTATGCTCCAGGTACATTGAGGTGTTCATCAACCAGGAAGTTTCAGGATCCATTTTTTTTTTTTTTTTTTTTTTTTTGGAAATTTCATTAAGTAGGCATGAATGATTGAAACACTGGATTACTGCCCATGTGATTGAACTTAATTTCCAGCCCTGCTCCCTTCCCTGGAGGCCAGGCTGGCTTAAAGCCCCATTACACTAATCACCTGGTTGGTCTTTCCGATGTCCAGCCTCCATCCTGAGTAATCTCAGTATAAATGCCAGGTGAGTTTATCCAAGAGGCTCGCTCATAAATAACAAAGACACTCCGTTATTTGGGTTCTTTCCCAGGAACCTAGCACAAAGGCCAGTCAAATTCTTTATTATACGTTATTAAATATAAAAGCATATATCCTATCTTGGTAATACACATTTTCTTTTTTTGCTACCCACTAGAAATCTGGTTTACAAAATATGTTAGCATTTGAAGAATGACTTTAGAAATCAACCTAAGTGTGTCATAATAGTTTTGAACTTTTTGCTAGTACAAGTTTTCTAAATTTTGTCTGCGTTTTGTTAAAAATCAGTTGGAAATTTTAATTTTTCAACAAATGATATGCAAAAAATCGCATTTGAAAGCTTTCAACAATTAGAATTTATTAAAAATAAAACTTGCAAAGAGGATTGCATTGAAATTTCCTATAAAACCAAGGATAACTAAACAAATTAAATGATAACTCAAAGGCTTTGAAATATCTTGCATTGTGTAAATAACTGGATGGAATTTACTTAGATAAAGTTGTTGTTGCTATTTTATTTTGACTTGTTTATTTTTTATTTTTTGTACCAGAGTGGAATAAAAGTGAAAAGGCTTGAAATTTGGTGAAACACTCAAAAGGATTATTAATAGATTAATAAACTGATTTGATATATTTTCTATTTTAAAAAAAATATTTGTCAAAGAAAGGTACTTTGAGTAGAGGCAGAAAGAAAGGACTTGCAAAAATATTTGAGTTGAAAGAGTTATGTCTTAGACTCTGAGTTTGGAGTTCTCTCTTGTCCAGCAAGACAGCAGGACGCAGGATTAAAAATGCGAGAGAGGCTAATGTCTGGGAGGAGGCAAGAGCCCGAGTAAGGGTCCTTGCTCTGTTTTTATTGAGATCAAAAGGATTACAAGCGTGATGGGCGTGCACAGAGAAACAATGAAACTGTGAACAGAAACTCATGGGCATGAGGGAAAAGGGGTTTTGAGAGTATGCCTTGTTAGGGATTTGGGTCAATACAAAACAAAATCCTGGTGCTGGAGGGAAGGTTGTTTACAGTAGACATGAGGCTTCACCTTTGTTTACCTAAATTGGCTTAGGGGACAAGAAAGACAGAGCATGCTACCTCAAGGTCAACAAGGAATCTTTCTTTTGCTAAGTAGCTCTGCTCTGGGCAACTTTAACCACTGGGGTCCATAGCCCTATTTACCTGTTTACTTAATTTGGTCCTTCCATCCTGTGAAAGCAGCTTTCTGTTATTGTACTAAGTTGGGGGGTGTTTCTGCCCTGAATACCTAATCTTATTTATCTCATCTTGGATGCCTTCATCCTGAGATTCGCTATTGCTATACCTTTGTCCTATACTGGGGGTCTTTGCCCCATTTACCTAATCTATTTACCTAATCTTGTTTACCCAAACTTGGGTGTGTACATTCTATGGCTTTCTATTTCTTTATGCCTTGTTAACAACCCATCAGTGCAAGCTCAGGGAATTCCTAAGCTTATTCCCCACTGAATTACACATTTTGATATAAAAAAATCAGAAATCCTGAAGTTATCAAGATTTGATATGAGCCTAGCAGATACTTTAACTGCTGTATAGAAGTTTTTTTCTCAATTAAAAACTTGCAGTTTATTGAGAAAAGTTAATAAAAAGTGTAAACGATACCTATTTACTAACCATAAAATGAACCATTGAACAAAATATAAAAAAATATATATATAACTGTATTGAAAAAAAGTCTTTAGATTAATACTAGATGTGTAAATATTAGACTCAGGTACAGAAATGGATTAAAGTATATAGATTGTTATTTTACTTGTTTTTTTAATGTTAGATAAACTTGACTGTTTTGCATTAATATACATGCATTATTTTCATTTGCTAGAAATGATTTTATTCTATTTTATTTTAAACTCTAACAAATAACATCTGTTTTTCTTTTTCTTTTACGTAGTTACTTCACAGCCTGAACATCACATTGCCTTCAGAGAAAGGTGCTTTTATGCTATTATATTTTACTTTTAACCACACAGGCATTAAACATATTCATTAACATCATGAGACAATTTGCTGGTAAATATTTGAATACACAGACATAGGTTTCAATATTTCAAGAATTTTTTTTGCTGATAACCAAAGAGATACATCAAAATATGACAGCATTGGCTAATAATTTACAAGCAAATAATATTTAACTCTGTGCAGTTTATACAACAGTTTGTGGCAATAATATCACCAATCTCATCAACCATTAACTGGCCACAAAAAAGCCTAACATTCATTTAAATTATAATATAAAATGCTCTATTGGTGAAATGTGAATATGAAATAATATAATTTTATTTTTGAAACTAATTTGGTAGGATTAAGTTCCATCAATGCAATAAAACCATTTTTATTATTTTCATTTTTCAAAAATGTTTTAGTTTGGACCAAAGATTAAATGGTCCCCCTATCTACAAATGCATATTTGCAGTTACCTATGTAATGGTTAGCTATGGAATATGACCGTTTAGATACTATAGGCATTCAGGCCTGAATAAATTACCCAATAAAACTGAATATGACAGTGTTTTTTTGTGACATGATTATTATAGTTATAAACTCAGCAAATTTTGTTGGAATAATTTAGCTCTATCCTCCAAAAAGAATAAATGATTTATCTTATTGTAGATCATCTGGAGGAAGAGTGCATCCTGATAAAGAAGGCCTTTTATCTATATGGTTATTTCGCTTTGATCTTTCAGACACTTTACATTTATTACTTTATCTTCCATTTTAACAATCCCTGAAACAGAATAATTTAGGAATGGTTTCCTGGTAGACTTTTGATACTTCCATCTCTGAAAAAGACTTTCATACAAATATCAGGAAAAATTTATCACTGCTATCATGTGACATTGTATCCTGTGTGATTTTTCTAGACAGAAAGGCTAGAATAAAGATTATTTGGTTTTGTTTTATTTAAAGGTAGAACATCAACTAACATAATATTTTATTTCAACTATACTCAATTAAAAAATATTCACATACTGTAAAATAAAAATAAATAAGTAAAGGTAGATCACTCAGTTGCCCCTCTTAGAAAGAAATGGAGGCTGCTGGGAAGAGAGCCCATTTAGTTGTTTGTTTGTTTGTTTGTTTGTTTAATTGTTTCAGGCTCTCAATAGACTTATACTGAGTAGAGAGCCAAGGGCACTGTTGAAAAAAACTGTAGTGATTATTCTCTGGGCCTGGTTCCAAATTCAGGGCCAGTGTTCCGGAAGACCCTACTGCAATAGGATGTGCCATGAACAACTCTAGGTAGTCTTTTGAAAGTTAGAATTTTTCAGGTGCCTTGTTTCCTAAATTTGAATAGAAGAAGCACAATGAACATACGCTTGTATTTGTTCTGGTTTGATGGAGACCATGCACTAAGTAGATATTTAGCATTGAGCACAGGCAAATCTAAATTCTAGAATAAGAGCCTGCAGTTACATAGCAGTTACCAAGTACTTTATCATATATTTTATTAGTTTATTCGTTCTAGGGCTGCTGTAACAGATACCACAGAATGGGTAATTTAAACAACAGAAATTAATTTTCTCAGAGCTCTGGAGACTAGGGTTGGTTTCTTCTGAAGCCCAAGACTCTCTTTATAGAACATCATCTTTTCTTTCTGTCTTCATATAGTCTTTCCACTGTGTTCTATCTCCTGTCTTAGAAAGATACCAGTCATAATGGATTAGGGTGCACTTTAATGACCTAATTTTAACTTAATTATCTCTTTAAAGACCTTCTCTGCAAATACAGTCACATTCTGAAGTACAGGGATTAAGACTTCAACATATGAATTTTGAGATACATCATTGAGCCAATAACATACATCAACTCAGCTAACCTTGTAACAACCTTATAAGGTAGATGTAATTATTATCCCTATTTTACTAAGGCAGACCCAGGGAGATTAAGTAACTTGTTTGAGTTGGGGTTTAAATCCTAGGCAATCTGTCTCCAGAGCATGTATTTTTAATGGTTACATATTATTGGAAAGAGTCAATTCTGTTAAGTTCAGGTGCTATACCTAAAATTATAACCAATGATATTTATTTTGCCTAATAATATTTCATCCATGGGGTAATTTTTTATAAATGATAAAGAAATGAAATTTTTCTTTCCATATTGTCACTTACTTTCAGTACTATGTAGCTGTACATAAAATCAGACAAAATTTTAGTATATTACTAATGAATTAACATGTGAACAAATAATAAGAATGCACGGAGCTCCCTGTATTCCTGGCTCAGTAACAATGATAAGACATTTCAAGCAATTTGGAAGAAGTATGTGATAGACCAAAACCTTTTTAATGTGAGTTGTTTGCTTCATAATGTAGAGTAAGAAGAGAAAGCAACATTAAAAAAGCAGTTGACAATGAAAGACGTAAAAGTTGTAATTCTTTCCTACTGAAAACTCAAATGGTTCAATGATGAGGACCTTAGAGAATTTTGGGTTTCTAGATCAGTGTGCGTTGTATTGAATAAAACAGAGTAAGAAGGAAAAAGCAAAATGACAGCCTCTGGCTATTAATACCTTTAGGCTCCTTAGCTTTTGAGCTGGGCCCTTGCATTTCCTGGGAAGGTTCCAGCCAAGTGACTGAGCACGGTGTAGATACTAGGGTATTTCTTTTTTCTTTTTTTTTTTTTTTTTTAACAATTCTGTTTTTTTTTTTTTTTTAATGCTTATTTGTTTTTGAGAGAGAGAAAGAGAGACAAAGCACGAGCGGGGGAGGGGCAGAGAATGAGAGGGAGACACAGAATCCGAAGCAGGCTCCAGGCTCTGAGCTGTCAGCACAGAGCCCGAAATGGGGCTCCAACTCACAAATGGTGAGATCATGACCTGAGCCGAAGTCGGACACTCAACCGACTGAGCCACCCAGGCGCCCCTGATACTAGGGTATTTCTATTTTGGCCTAGGTGGGATAAAAAAAAAAAAAAAAAAAGAAGAAGAAGAAGAAGAAGAAGAAGGAAAAGGACAAAGCAAAATCAAACAAAAGTACAACAGGTTTCCAAATCCTGGAAGTGAACATCAGAGTACATTGGGAGACATTAGGAAGGTTTGCTATTTCTGTCTTAATGGTGGTTAAAACAAACGAGGCTCTAAACTTTCAGTGATGTTGGAGGTTGTGGTAAGTCCATGAGAAAAAGAGTGAGTGATAGACCAGGACCAGAGGAGATTGAACTGACAAGGATGAGAAGAGATTGGAAAGTGAAGTTTTAAGGAAAATACAAGTTAGGAGTGGGTTGCAGGTTTGAGAGGTGAGTCCAGCTTTAGACATGTGGTTTTTTAGACATAGGTATGTCCAAAAGATGAACTTTACCTGCCAGTTGACAATCCAGGGTAGGGGTTGGGATGGGACGTTATCATCACAGAATTAGTTGAGAATCAATAGGAGTGGATACAAAAAGGAATGCGGAGGGAAAGAACATAAAGAAGATAATGAATTTTGTGGAGATTCTGTGTTAGAGAGTACCAGAAGGAACTTTTGAAATAGTCAAGAGACAGTCAAAGTGAGTATGGTTCTAGGGGTGAAAAAGCCAATAATCTGTTTCTGTGTCTTCAGTGCTTGTCACATTATTAAAGAGGAATACAGTAAATAGAAGAAGGAAGCCGGGAGAGTGAGGAACAAATGCTCTGACAGTAGATGTTACTCAGGGATTTAGGGCTAGGGAAAGTCAAGGCTCTGTGGAAGTTTACATACAGTCACAGTGAGATATGACTAATATATTAAAGGGATTAGAAAAGGATATTGAGCTGTAGACAGAGAACAATGGCCTTGACAAGCTCATTTTAGTCTGAGAAAGGATGGAACATTATCAGAGGTTCTTACTTTCTATGCTGACATCCAGACTTTTCTTGGAAATATGTTAATACAAGAGGGAAAGGATAGATTTGAGTTAGGGCTTCAGCGGAAACAGCCGGATGGACTTTTGGGGTTTTAAAGCAGTCAATTTACTTATTACTAATTAAAGAAAGATAATGTTGCTTACAATATTAAACTGCTGTGTGTAGGAAAAGAAGAAGTCAAAAGTCTAATTCAAATAAGTAAATATTAGTTACATAGTTATGGAAATGTTTCTGAAATTTTCTATTGTCTCTTTAAGAAAAAAAGGAAAATTTCTTAAATGGCAGAGGTGAACATTTTGTAAGATTTTGAAGGGAAGTGATTATGAACATGTTTATTCTGAACCAGAGTGTTTTGATGTGGGTGGTTTGCCTTAGGGACATTTTGAAGCAGCCTCATCAAAACTGCTATAAAAATGTAAAAATGTTTTTTTTTTTTGTTATTAAAAAGAAAGCTCTTTCATGTCTGAGCCTCATCCCCATCTCCGAGCCTCCATTAGAATCTTGAGAAAGGCTAAATGTTACTGATAGATGAGATACTCATGCACATTTTTAAGAAATAATACAGAAGAAAGTTAAGCAGCTTGTCAGACCAGAGGACCACATTTTAAGGTCAAATTGGCCTTAGTGAAATGCACACTGATTATTCCTGGGCAATTTAATAGCTGCTCCCCCAATATTACTGGTCTTTTTTGTTACCTGCTAGTTGCCTTGGGGATTGTTCTGATTGCCCACAGGGTGGATAAGGCTATAGTGTGCCCAGCTAAATAGTGTCCAGCTAAATTGCTTTTGTTTGTGTTTTAACCGGGTTTTGAGGTCTGATATGAGTTATCTCTTCAGGAAAGGGCAATTTGCTAAACCCGGGCTGAGACCCTTCCTTTTCAGATCAGGCCTGGGTTTCATTAAGTTCAAATACTGAACAAGACAGCATTACATTAGATTAATAAGAGCCTTATGGATTAAAGTTTTCAGATTTATAAGAAACAGAATATTATAATTTCCCTGAGAACCTCCATAACAGCATCTCTGACCTCTAATTACACATTTTGTACACTTGCTGCCTGGGCATCACAATTTCATGAGGAGACATACTCTATTTCAAGGGGTATCTCTGTTAATGATAATCAGCAACTACTTGCTTAGGCCTGCAAAATGCCGACTTTTTTTTTTTTTTTTTTTTGCCCTGTCTGAGCTCTGCTGGGCACAGTTGCTATGAGCTATCTGGTGGAATAGGAAAAGCTGAAATCAAGGGTAGGCCAGGGTTTGTAGGACTGAGGCTGAAGCAAGGGCAGCCATCCACCAACTAACTTGGATGTTGACGTCCAGTTAAGTGGAAAAAAGCAGAGGCATCAAATATAGTAGATGAATATGACTGCCAGAATATTTCTCTCTTGCCATTCTTCAAGTTAGGGTAGTTGCAGGTATATCTTTGATGGTGATTAATTTTTATCATTCTCAGATTATCCAATCTTCTTTTAAGATTATATCTCAATATGTGTGTCTCCATCTGCTATTAAGAGGATTTGCTCTCACAGTATCTTCTATATTTCATATACATTATGTCATGTGGAACAACACATTCTTCCTTTCATTGAACCAAAATCACCCCTCTTTAACATCTATTTATAGGCGCTAATTCTGAAGATAGACCTACAAAGTTTTGCAATTAGTAATAAAGAAAAAAATAATTCATGACACTTGTTAAAGTGTTAAGGCAGACTGTTCAGGAGGACTGTCACCGTAGGTATAAGCATGATTGAAACGAGATTTTGCAATAGGGGAGAGAGATGGGTCTCAACTCCTAATACAACAAGGAAAAGTGAGAATATATAGCCAAAGAGCAGAGTGAGGGTCAGTGGATGGAAAATTACAAAGAGAAGACTTCAAGACTGAGGGGGAGATTCTGGCTGAAGTGACCTAACGGGTTTCTTGCTGAAGGCAGGCCTAGGTGATCACACATCACATGGAGGATGGTACAAGGTGCAGACTTTGGTCACATACCAAGAATGTGGATATCTGGGATTAGATACTGAAGATGGGGAATTTTGATTAAACTGATCGAATAGCATCTTTGCTAAAATTGGACAATGAAAACATGATCATAGAAACCTGAAAATCAGGACCTGCTTGGAAGAGAGTTCAGAGAAGCACCACTAGAATTTGGTCAAGGAGAGAATCTTTGTTACTGGTAATTACAACCTTCCTGAGATTTTACTTCTGTAAGATAAATGCTATTTCTGAGAGGGTGAGGAAAATATAGCCCTGTGTCTAGACTTTTCAGCTCCTCCTTAGTGTCTTTGTAAGCTCTTACCTTCAATTCCTCTTTTATTTTTATTTATTTTTTTTTTAATTTTTTTTTCAATGTTTTTATTTATTTTTGGGACAGAGAGAGACAGAGCATGAACGGGGGAGGGGCAGAGAGAGAAGGAGACACAGAATCGGAAACAGGCTCCAGGCTCCGAGCCATCAGCCCAGAGCCTGACGCGGGGCTCGAACTCACGGACCGCGAGATCGTGACCTGGCTGAAGTCGGACGCTTAACCAACTGCGCCACCCAGGCGCCCCTCAATTCCTCTTTTAAAACAAAGAGCTGATTAAAAAAAAAAAAAAAAAAAAAGACAAAAAATGAAACTGTTTTAGACATGACATTTCCAATGCATAATTAGATGCATTGATGATATCTTTGTCCTAGAAACCTGCTCTGTTTATGCAAGGAGCATATTTCAAGTCTTTTTTGCTTAATTATACTGATGGATAGAATACTTAATAAGTTATATCAAATCAGGGTGCCTGGTGACTCAGTCGGTTAAGCATCCGACTTTGGCCCAGGTCATGATCTGACCATTTCATGAGTTTGAGCCCCGCATTGAGCTCTGTGCAGGCCCCGACTGCAAGATGTTGCTACATTGCAAAGGAACACTTCAATTGCCAGTTGAAATAAAAAAAAAAAAAAAAAAAAAAAAAAAAAAAAAAACTGTTCATTTGTTGACTACTGTTATTATCTGAATTCATTACCGTTTTTTTTAAGCTTCATTGTGTCAACAACTGCATTGTAAATTCACAGTTTGAGAGATGGGGAGTACTGCTCAAACATTAAAGGCAAGGCAGAGTAGTGCTGCTGAAGTTAATGGAGAAGTCAGATTTAATGAAGCCTTTGCAGTTCTTTGGAGAAACGTGATAGATTTCACTAAAGGTGTTATTTATAGACCAGCCTTTCCCGTAGCTGAAGCCCAGATGCAAAATTTGAGGATGAATCTGCTTCTGTTAACCACTATCTTGTTCATAGATTTCTCTTGAAGAATATAGGATGAGCTTGAGGTGTAATTAAAATTGGGGCAGAAATGTCAAAGGGAGAGCAAATCAGCGATCACTGTTTGTGTGTTTTAAATTTATTTGGGTATTTGGATGTTGGCTATATAAGACTAGTGACTTTATGCTTCTTAATCTGTTAACTTTTTGGCTACTTACAAATAATAAATAAAAATTACTTTTTAAAAATAGACACTTTTTGTACCTTACATCTAATTGAGAAATAGTCATGTTTCGAAAAATTTCTCCACTAAGGTTGAAATTATTATTTTTTATTATAAATTCTTTTTGTTTTTCCAGTCACCATTCTGGTTTTTAATGGAAGGGTATTAGTATATGTTCTTGATGGAAATGCTCAGAGTCATCTTCAACAGTTTCTAGGTTGTACAGGCAAAAAGAAAAAAAAGAGCAAAAAGACAGTTGCCAGAAATAGGTATTACTTCTGAAAAGAATACAATATGAAAATGACTGTCCTTTAGCAATGAAATTTTGTATCATGATGCCGGCTATAATCTGAATCAGCATGCGCTTCGTAAAGCAATGTTTTACCTTTTTTTTTGAAAATAAAGATAACTTTTACCCATCTTCAAATTTCTACCATTTTTTTTAATTTCCCATAATTATTTAACGATATCATTTCCATCATGATATCTGAGAGTTTTATGAGTATCTTCGGATATCATTCATTTTTACCTAGATTTGAACCTATGGGTATATTCTCTCATGATGCCAAAAAAAGGTGGGCAGATTTTCCTAAAATCTTCCTGTGGCTTCTTTTTTTTCCCCATGTGTTTGATATGAAATTGAAAGTGTAATCAATTAGAGCATGATACATCTTTCACCCTTTCGTCATGGATGAATTGTCCATTATTATTGACTGATCAGTTTTTTTATTGCAGTACCCAACCAGGATATTGGGCAGAAAATCTTGACAGTCAGATGTGCATATCACAGAATATGAATTAACTTACCAAAATTGAGGCCAGTGAAGTAGATAGATATAATGGACTATTATAGGATGCTAGTATGCATCGGAATTTTCCTTAAGAATAGGGATAATGAGTTGCCATTCTGTGAATTATTAAGATCTCTATGCTTAAAATGATGTAATTTAGTTTTCTTTGCATAGCTTTCAAAAATAGTATGATCCCTTTTCTCTTTTTCTCACAAATGCAAAATCCATAGAAATGAAAATTAGCTGCAGCTGTGATTTTATGAATAACAAGTTTCCTAGAAACTACACTGAAGGAAACTTGAATCTGCAAATGAGTTTTATACTGCTCTTCTAAGCACGTGCAGATGGGAGGTTTGTGAGTTTTCACTGTTGCTACCAAAATACATTAAATATAATTTTTGAAGTTGATGGTCACCTTTTTTTCAAGTTTAAGTTGGCATTTAAATAAGTACCATCCTTATGGAATGGACAAATATATATATATATATATATATATATATATATATATATATATATATTTTAGCAATGGAAGCTTTAGCAATTGTCCAATAAAATGAAAATCTTATCTATTATAATATTTACCTATTTAAAAAAAAGGTTCAATGAACTTCTTTTTTATTCACACAAACAAGGAACTTTCATACCATCTTGTAATGCAGGATGGATGATGATCATCACTTATTCTTTTGTTAAATCTAAGCTTGTAAAATTCATTTATATATATTCTTACTATATGCAGGGCATTGGTAGTTCCTAGTCCTTGTGAAAAAAAATTAAAATAATCCAGAGAACATGTCTTTTTTTTTAAGTTTATAAACTCCTTGGTGAGATAAGAATTGTGTATCGTTAGTTTGATGATAGAACTTGGGCAATTCTAGGCAATTATTGAATATACATGGTAAGTATAATACTTAAACATGTTATATTAAAATGACCCTATGTTTTTCTTTCACAAAATTTCTATTCTGATTGAAGAAAGAAATACAGAAGATGTATTATATCTGACATACAATTAGATGTTTGACAAAGCTTCTTATGACAAGATAGTGAGATATGAGTAGATGATTTGTAATATATTTAGTAGTAAATATTGGATTGATATAACCACACAAAGTCCCTCATTAAAAGGATTGCTAGCAGTATGAAAGGCAATGTCTTTTTTTTTTTTAAGTTTATTTATTTTTGAGAGAGAGAGAAAGAGACGGAGAGAGGGAGAGAGAGCACGCGCACGCAAGTCGGGGAGGGGCAGAGAGGGAGACACAATCCGAAGCAGGCTCCAGGCGCTGAGCTGTCAGCACAGAGCCTTACACAGGGCTCGAACTCAGGAACCACAAGATCATGACCTGAGCTGAAGTCAGACACTCAAGCCATTGAGCCACCTAGGCGCCCCTGAAAGACAGTGCCTAATGGAGGGACTCTTTTCTCTGACCTATCCATCATGACATTTTAGATATTTTATATATTTCTTAGATGAAGACATTGAATATTTATTTACAATATTTGTAGGTGAAATAGATTCATGACAGTATTAAAAAATGTATTGACATAAAGAATCTGGACCTAAAATATCACAACCAGGAATAATCCATCACAAAAAAAAAATGATCCATTAAATCAAATTGGATAGATTTTAATACACATTGATGTATGATTGAAGTATGTTCTGCATTTGGATTGAAAATTCATTCAAAATATTAAAATATAGATAATCAACATGAATATTTTCATATATATGAATACAAATATTAAACAATATGAAGAAGACTCAGAAGTTCTATATAATGTTCAGCCTGATATGAGTAGGGAAACTGCAAATTTGATCCCACAAAGCTGCTTTAATGAATGCATACTATCTCAGCTAGTATATTGTCCATTCCATAGCTTATGTTTCTACCTTGATATCAATAGCTAACTCATAGTCACAATAGTGGAAAACAGAAATTAACCCTACCAAAATGTTCACTCTTCCACTTTTACTGTTCTAGCAGGTCCTTTTTCCTTGGTTGCTCATTTGAGAAGCTTATGAGTCAGCCTCGCCTTTATTCTTTTCACATAATTAGTTGGTGTGTCATGTGTATTTTGTCAATATAGTTGGAGTTAACTTAGAACTGGGTTCGAAGTGAGTAAAATAGCAATATTCATTCATTTATTTGCTTGTGATTCATTCCTTCATCTGTTTCAAACAATGGTTATTGAATATGGACTACAAAATTGTTTTCACAATCCCAGTAAGGAGAAAAAAAATTGTAACAGAATTGGAATACCAAGAAATTTTAAGTAGCAAGAAAGAATGTAAATTGGATGTTAATAACAGTGAAAAAGAAGTTGTTTATAAAATGATTAGTTTATCATTAGTTAGGAATTTACCATAATTCCATAGACTTTTCTCAATGTTTTGCATTAAGGTTATCTTTTTATTTTTATTTTTCTGATCACCTTTTTTTTGGTAACTATTGAGTCACTGTAACTTTTAAAGTAAACCTTCAGTTTTAGGATATATCAGTTTTGACTGTCATTTTGATTTTGACATGGCTCCTTAGTAATTTACCAAATTCAATGGAAAGAATAATTATTCCAAATATACATCTAAATTAAAAATGTTCTTCCTTATAGGAATAAGAAGAATCTAAAATTGGAAAAATATTATTTTAGGGGGCAGGAGAGAAAGATGCAAGTTAACAACTTTGGGGACTGTCTTCTATTCAAACTGTACTCAGAGTTGGTTCTGGTTAAAAACTTCATGATACTTCAGAATCAAGTACCACCAAAACAGTTGGGAGGTATTTTACTTTGACACAGGTTGAGGTCAAAAATAACAATTATAATACAAAGATGTAAGGGTAAGTACCTTATATTTTTATTGTACATTTTGCATTCAATTAAATATACTCAAAAGCAGCTTAAATCTCTTCTGTGTGGAACAGGTCTCCAATTGCTTGAATATATAGTGTACTTTGAGTGCCTAGGACATTTTTTAAAGTGACGCTGTTCAATATCTCTGTGTAATAGCTGCTCCAAGTTTCATCCAAATATGATTTCTGCTAAGCCATGTTGGAAACACAGATCTAATAAAAGGAGCAGAAATCCTGTCTCTGGAAAATACACAGGACAACTCAGACTTCTGGGTAACACCCACATGCCTATCGCTTGACATAGTTCATAGCTGAGCTTGGTAGAGGGCACTTAGTCCTTTAACAGAACTGTTGCTGTTCTACTCACTGTCACCACTATAGTGCTCATCAAAATAACACCTCAGAAAGAAAGCACAGAAATGTTCCCAAAGAACTGCTAATCTGAAAGAAAGTCTTTTTTTTTTTTTTAGACTTCTCTTTTCCTTGGCTAAAAAAAGCAATAAAACTACATTAACAGATATTGAGAGAAGAAAAGATAAGCACTAGAAAAAAATTCTGACATACAACAGAGTCAGATACCAGGATGTGATAGGATAGACCCACTGTAGTCCAAAATACAAAAAGCATTAATCAGCTTACTGGGATATTCATTAGCAAAATGAGGTTAGGGCATTATGAATATTTGAGAAAAAAAAACCTGCCTACATTTTATTGTTTCGTAACTGGTTATTTTGACATTGTGTGTGTGTAGTTCAATCTTCCTTTGAGTAGTTAGGAGGGAAAAAAAAGCAAAACAGTTTTAGTCTCCGTGTGAATGGTTGGAGACAAGACAAAGCTGTATCCTAAAACCAAACATTAGTAGTAGTAGTAGTAGTAGTAGTAGTAGTAGTAGTAGTAGTAATTTACCAATCAGGACTATGTATGTCCCTGCTAAAGTAAGAAAAGAAAAAACTATCGAACAATAAAAACTTGCTTGGCATTTTCTCATGCTTCTGCATATTTATGTCCAGCATAATGAAATAGTAATACTCAGGAAAAGAATTTATTTTTTTCTGGCTTGTCTGGTTCTTCACCAGAAGTTCTTCATTTTAAAACTTTTTGAAAATGTATTTTAAATGGATTTTTATTTTTTATAATGTTTTGGGTAAAAATTATACATTTCACCATGCATGTCTTCTTTAAAGAATGCTGATAAACAGCCGTACGTCCACCACTAAGCTTGAGAAATGGAACAGTGTCATTGCCTTTAAAGATTCTCTGCAAATGTATTATCCTCTCTCCATCCTTCCAGAGGTAGCTTTTATTTTGAAGTAGAATTATTTATGCTCTTGCTTTTCTTTAAGAGGTTTCTCTCTCTTTCACACACATGCACACATACATACTCTCATTCACTCACATACATTCACACACACACAGACCCTATATTCAATTCAGGTTTCAGTAAGTACAGTGCTATTTAATGAACATGAGGTAACCCTTCTTTGGTAATTAGAACTCATGCAGCCTGTCAGTGCTATTGGTCTAAATATCAGTTAAGATTTTGTGGTATTGACAGTGAAGAAGGTATGGAAGAATTTTGACTGAATGTGACTTGAACTTAATGACATGCTATTTCTTCAATGCTATTTGACTAAATCTCTAATTTGTATTTCATTTTTAGTTATCTGCCTCTTTTACTTGAATTATGAAAAAATATATAAATTAATTCATCTTGGTTATGGACAATCAAGGTTTAAACATATGGTATGGTTTTTATATTTATGGTCTACAAGTATAATTATGTTACAGTGTGGGAATTCAGTACCCCATTTCTTATTTTGAAGTCAGAACTGCTTGAGGAGAAGTTTACAACTATTTAAATTGTGATTATTCATTTTTATTCTGTATTTGCGTTTACAGTTTATAAATTCTGTATCTTTTCTCCTTTTATTTATTATCCATAGCTTGTAATTACTGATATCTTCTCCAAAGAAAAAGAAAAGACAGAAAACTGCAGTGTTTCCTTTTTTACTTTTGTCCAAAAAGTCAAATTCACATTATATCACTTAGATTTTGTAGTTCTCTTGAGTATTCTGTGTGTCTTAGGCTATTTCTGAGCCCACTTCTTACCTGGGATGACAGACAAAAATGCTAATAAAGCGTGGTCAGTACAATGGTTAGACATTCAAGAGTCAGTGAAAGGACCCACGTGCTTCACTCAACCAAGTTGAAAAGAATCACAGAAGGTGTTTTTATGGAAGTGAACCTTAAATGGATTTGGAGATCGCTAGGTTAAAGCAGGGGTGTCTGAGTGTTCTAGCAGTGTGCAAGAAGACAGCATTACATGGGCAGCACATGGTAAGTCACATTCAGGACATTTGGAGAACAGAGCTGGAGAGGATGCCCATGAGGTCATAGCTCTGGTAGGCTAGTGACAGATAGGTTTTGACCATCAAGACACAGTTGTATTCTCTACAGTTAGAGCAGTAATTAGGGGAGCTCTACCGAGTGGGACGCTGCCATCATTTCTTTAGGTAAATTCATTTTTACAACAAGCATTTTGTAGCATAACATGTGGAGTACAGCCCACAGATTTTATTCCGTGTGTAACAGAGCAATAAGTTAGGCCTTATCCTCTTAGATTAACAATTTTTTTCCTGCGTGGATATAATGAAATGTTTTTGGTGAGTGCTAACTAAAGCATATCAACCAATATTTGTGTGTTTCATTAGGGCAAATCAGTTATTATAGACAAATCTTTTTGGATTTCAATTTTGTTCTGTTCTATATGGGATATATTTTGTATAGATGTTTTATTCTCAATGGGATATATTTTGTCGCTTCATGTTAATATGCATACATTTCTTTTCTTTTTGAATTTTAAGATTACATGAGTTTAGAAATGATTGCTAAAATTAAAGGGCAAATACACAGTGAAATATTTTCATCAAGCAGAACATATCGGGTATTATTATTAGATTATTACAATTAGGATATGTAGAGTTTGAAAAGCACAATAATAAAAAAATCAATAGCAAAATGTATAAGATAAAGGAAATGTTGAAAAATACATATATCCTGCAACTTTAATACTGAAAAAATGAGGGCAAATGACTTGCTATTAAAAATAATTATTTAATGCAAAACATTGAGATTTACTGAATTATACATAACATTTCTGAATGATGAGTTTTGCTTCTCTATTATGTTTCTAATCTCAGAGGGCTATCATTAAGGAATATACTAAGACATTTTCATCTGTTGTATAGATGAGGGCCAACCAATGCTTCTTATGTTCGTGCTATAAGACGGTCTCCAGTTTTGTATTTCAATGTAGGAGTATCTAAGTATCATTCATCTTTTTGCTTTATGTGAAGATTATTTCCCTTATTCACATTGTTGTGTGATTTGCATTCTTTTAAAATTATAATAAGGGCATAATGCTACTGCTTTCCATTTTATAGTGCATGGTTTAGTCTCCCAGCATGTAAATTGTGGCACTGAGCAAAATGCTGATGGTTTATCTTGAAAAGATAGGATTGCTAGGTCTTATTGTTTCAGTAGCTTTCAAGTCAAGCATATAATTAATGTATGTGCGTGTGAAAATATGTTGCTATGCTTAAAATGTTTTTTCACATTTTGAATTTTATACTTTGTAAGAAAGGTTTCTGCTCTGAAAAGAAACCACACACTTGTAACCAATTAAAATAGGCTATTTAGTAAATGAATTCAAAGTATAAGGTTAGCTCTTTTATTTCGAAAATCATTCCTCCCCACTAATTTTGCTGAACCAATTGATGCATGTTGAGCTTGATTCTTGCTCCCCCCCACCCTGCCTTGAATTGCCCTATGGGGTATGCTAATCTAGACCTACCTTTCCATCTTTCTTCATAAACTTTTATTAGTTTCTCAGATATTTTGTAAGTTAGTTAGGTATTCTCCCTTTTTGGAGTGTCTCTAAAATGTCAGGAAGAAGTGGTCTTACACCAAACCCCTGGAAAGCACACCGATTCACATCCACAGCCAATGATTGATAATTTGCCCTATTTAAATCAACATCTAGGAGCATACAGTGTGGACACTGGGTAGTATTTCATAGATGGCTGAGAGCAGCAATCTGTGCCCCGTAGAACTGGATTTTCTTATAAACCTCAAACGCTTTTATAGCTAACACATCTTAAAATAATGCCAGCACATGTTCTCTCTTCTCGCCTCCACTGGGCACTTAGTAGATGGCAGTAAGCCCACAAAACTGTGCCCTGCCACACTCCACTAATGACCCTATCGTCAGCACTCTTTATCTTCTGTGTGATCTTGTAGTTTGGCACAGCACAAAAGCCCCTCTCTGAGTTGTGAGTAAGAGCTGAATTCCAGCTCAGGCTCTGCTACCCAAGTTTTATTCACTTGGCAAGATACCCAACAGAACTGTTTCATGGTTTTGTTTCCCCTACATTTATTGGCCCAGAGGGGGAGCCTTTCTCTAATTATTGCCATGCTCCTGTGTGGTTTAGCTGTGTGCTTATCAGAGGTTACACAATGGAGTAGTGGTGCAATGAAAATACTTTGTATTCCTTACAATATTGGAATACATTAATGAGGATATGAACTGAGAGGTTATCGTCCATCTTGGAATGGCAAATCAATACACAGGAGACTGTCTTTCCAGAACCTTAAAAAAGAAAGGAAGAATTGGAATTTATCACACCACTCTACTTAGAGAAACTTGAAATGCCATTTTAATAAGGCATTTCCTCGGAATGGGCCTAAATTCTGGGGATATAGAAAGAAACTGATTTGGATCCTAGACCTCAGTGAGATGATTTTGCTTTTACTTACTTGTTTATTGATTGTGTTTTTTTAGTTACTTGAGTGAACCAGTAAAGATGTTTATTTTTCGAATCAGTTTCCATTTAGTAATGTACAATGTTTACTAAAAAGAAAAAAGACTTCTATAAAAAACATATATCACATACACCAATGGCACTGATTTCTCCAAAGCTATTCTGAACCTTGACACAATTTAGAATTGTGTCCTCAGTGCAGTAGTTCTTCCCTTAGAGCTCAAAATCTTAGCTGTCAAACTTCCCCTGAACTCATTAAGACTCATTTGTCTCTGTCAATGACATGTTCTCAAGAGCCAGTTCATGCCAGGCTGCTTTGTCTCACAGCCACTTTGAATAAGGCCAGTTTTCAAGAAAAAAGAGAACCTCTGCTTTGGAATGTATTATATCTCAGGAAATTACGTAATTTTTTTTCTTTACAAAGTTCCATTTGCAGGGAAAAGTGCAGGTTAAGCACTGTCTAAATAAATTAAATGGTGCATAATAAAAATATTCTTTCTATAAAAAACTCAACTCAGAATACTGTATACTAGTCCAAATGAACATACTCGAGAGGTTCTGACCACCTTGACTGAAGGATAACAAGTAGTGTAGGATAATCTCTTAATACTCAGTTTAGAAATGCCTGTACCATATGTTGTGATAAAAATAAAACATATATAACACTCTGATTATTTGTTTTAATTCAAGGGTAGATTTTCCTTCATTTGAAGAGTAGATGATGGGTGGAATGATCCCTGGTCTGTAAATACAGTTTCTTTCAACCTGTTTTTTTGTTTTTTAAACAAAAGTGAATGCAAATGATTCTTAGATATACACAAGTGACTATACTTCATAGCACCAGATTTTAATGGCTGAGTTTTAAGGGTTGGAACTGACATTCTCTTCTAATAATGGAGTAAAAATAAGGATGCCTTGGTGGCTCAGTTGGTGAAACGTCCAACTCTTGATTTGAGCTCAGATCATGATCTCACAGTCGTGAGTTCGAGCCCCACATCAGGCTCTGCACTGACAGTGTGGAGCCTGCTTGGGCTTCTCTCTCTTGCTCTTTCTTTCTCTCTGTCTCTTCCCCATTCATGCTCTCTCCCCCTCTCTCTCAAAAATAAATAAACTTTAAAAAATGGAGTAAAAATAAAAAAAAATTGCCTAAACAGATGGCTGCTACAATGACCACTGTTACCTTCAAACATTTTTGTCTGCTCTAACATAAAAGCAAATGAACTATTGAAGCTACAAATTTGTATAACCACAAATGTTTTAGCCTCTGATGTTTTGTTAAGATCTATAGTCTCTAACTTTGAACACCCACAGCCTACTGAAGAATACAATATTTAACAAATTATTAAACTAAGATGAGCCCTAAAATTGTATGAACAAAATATGTGATGAAAACAGAGAAGGGAGTTTCAAAAAGGATCTCAGAGATGTCATATTGGAACAGCATTTGAAAAAAGCATTCCTTGCATCAAACTCCTTCATCACAATGCCTCCTAGGTTATCCTGGTAAGAAATGGCACCTGCAGAATGTCAGGACCAGGTTTATGACTTATAGGAAGACCTATTTCAGTAGAGACACTATTTTAAAGCCCAGAACAAGAGCAATTCTAGTAGAAGTGGTAGAAAGAGGGGGTATGAGGAGAGAACAGAATAAATTAAAGAAACTGTTAAGAAGTAGAATGAACAGTACCAATTAGAAGGGAAGAGTGAGCAAAAAGAAAAAATTATCAGGGATCACTCAGTTTCATTGTTCCCTAAGATCATTAATATAAAACAACTGAATGTGAGGCACAACTAATGGTACAGTTTTAAGCCTGATGATTATTCCTATTTTTTCATGTGATGATTTTGTGTTTCTGAGAGCATTCCTTTAATTTTAGATTGGTAGACTACATCCAATATTATTTGGCATTCAAATCCAAAATGTGGCTTTTTTTTTTTTTAAAGACCTGTCTACCACCATCCAGGCTCTGTCCTCCCTTGCTCCTTTCCCCCTGTGAATCCAGGCTGACTGGATAATTCCTGTTTCCACCTGTTATACATGGGTGACCTTGGAAGAATATGGAAACCTCCCTGTGCCATCAGTTATGTTACCTGTCACATGAAGATGATAATAGGACATACCTCATAGAGTCAATGCAAAATTTAATTTAGTTAATGCCCATGATCCTCTTAACTTATTTATTCATTTTTTTTTGGAAAATGGAATTTAATTAAAGTTAAACTTTATTATTTTGACAAATCCTTGGGGAGCAAGCATGAGGAGTACTCTTTAGATCATGCTATGTTGAAAGCCAAAGATGTTCATTGGCCATAATTTTTTTTTACGCAAGCATACTTATTTGTAAAATGCACAGTAGGACTTCACAATTATAAAACATTAAAAAATGCATGTAGCCCTTATATATGATGCCAATAGTTTTTGCCATGTAAAAGTACCAAACTAAATCTTCATAATAACACATAAAAAATGATTTGGCAACTCTAGAGAAAACCAGATTTTCTTAAGAGCTTACCTTATGAGAAAATGTTTATCTTCAGCTATTTTTAAATTTAAGTGAGTACTTTTGATTTTGCCTATTTTAATTTGGTGTTCTGCCCAGACACCATTTGGATATGATCAAAATGACTTGGTTTCAATATACTCTTCATTTCTGGATTTTTCCAGTCATCATTAATTACCTGCTTCTCCCACCAACCCCCCATCCCCCACACCAAGCTACACAGTATTTCCTTCATTACTTTGACACATTTAGATGAACAGGAGCCTACATACTAAATACAACACATTGAAAGCCCTCACTATTAGAATAAACATCCAAAGAGGCCTTTATATTTGTCTCCACCTCTCAATTATCTAATGAAATCATATAAATTGGCTTTATCCAGGCTCTAGTTTGCCCTCATTATTCATCATCTACCCAATTAGTGACTAATGAGCCTATACGTATTGAGAAAGTAAAGTAGAATATAATGTTTATATTTTTAGTAGGGGAGGGGAAGTGTTTTGCCTTCTTTGGAGTTACTTAGTGTATAGTCAAAGGGCATGTGTAGCAAAGAGTTTTTGTTTTTGTTTTTTGTTTTTTTTTTTACTTCTTTGAACTAGAGAAAAATGATATATCATTAATGCATCATGAGAAACTTCTTTTTCTCCTTCATGCTGAGTGAAAAAGAAAAAAAGATCTTAGGAACTTTAAGAAGTATTAGTTCAGTGTCAATGAAAGAGAGAATAGATGACCTATAAATGATCTGCTTTTATTTTAAAGCTTAAAAGTACAAGTCAGTCTCTACTGTACTTGAATTCATTTAAAAGTGAGATTAGTTCTTGTCCTGTTTGTCTCTATTAAACTTTTAGATTCAGTAAAGCTAATGGCACCTTCACTAAATTGTACTTGTCTTTACGTTCATAATCATGTCTGTGATCTTTAATTACCACGCCAATTAGATTTGCCTTCAGAACCTGTGCTTTTAATTTTAATGATGTGGTCTATACTTTTCTTATCACTGAGACTCAAAATCACAAGCAAAGATATTTTGGAAGAATTATCTTGTCATACTTCATAGATTTGGGGGACAGTGTAGGGCACTGAGGCAACACTTGGAAAGAGACATTTCCTTTGGTGTCTTTCCATTTCTTCTTTCTGGAGACTTTTGCTTATTTTAACATTTATGGAGCAGCATGAGCTTTCCTAAGGTTACTTAACCTCTCCGAGATTTGGATTCCACATTGATAAGATTGACATAATGATGTCTGCCTTTTCCCTCTGTTAAACTTGTTCAAAGAGTCAAAAATCAAAATGAAAAATTCTGTGTTAGGAGTATTAATAACAATATCAATCAATACAACCCAATAATGAAAGCCAACTGATCTATAGTATGAGTGCATACAGGCTAAAAGTCAGTGCTGGTCGAAAACACTTGGTGTAACACTCTAGTGCTACACATTTGAAATGTAAGCTATTAGTGATATTGTTGAAAGGAATATTAATAGATGACTCTCAGAACAGAGCACCGTAATTTATAGGTACAAATCAATAATTACAGGATTTAGGGAAGGTAGTCAGATGTATTTAAAGGAAAAATGTCTTTCTAGAAAGTATATTATCAGATTGCATAAGTAGTTAATAGCTCTGTTTGCTATTTTTGAGAATGCGCTGGCATATAGGTAAAGATTGTCATGGCTTTAGCCTACATTTAAATATAAGATTAGAACACCAGAATAATCTACCTGTATATTAAGCCTCTAAACATTTATTATATGTGTACTACATGCCATGCAACTGAGATATAAAAAATAATATGACACGATCGCTGTCCTCAATCTTCTCACATTCTATTTAGATAGATACACAAGGAAAGAGTTAATGACAATGTAAAGGAAGTTGCTGGTCCCTGAGGAAGAGTATCTGTCTCAGTCTATGTGTAAAAGGATGTGAATGTCTGTGTGCTTGGATTGAGGGGAGGGTAGAGAAGGGAAACTTTCTGGGAGAGAGCTGAAACCTAGGTTGGCCCTTAATAATTTTACTTAGCTTTCCTTCCATTTTCTGCAATTTAGGGGAAATAGCACTCAGGTACTTCTGGAAAGCAAGAGGATTAAATATGATAATGTTCTGGAAGCCTATGTGCCAGAGCATGACAGCTTGGCTTAGAACAGGCCAGAACCTAAAGCAAGGCCCACAGTAAGAGGATAAGGAATTGGGAAGGAAGGTTTGTATGGAGTGGCAGTGTGTGAGATACTGCCAAAAAATCCCCAGCTCTGCATCCCTGGAGGGAAGAAATCTAGTCTATTAGATGGATCACGGTAGCTGAAAGATAGGGGCAATGGGAAAATAAGAGTTATCTCTAGGAGAGAGAGTTTTTCCAAAAGCAAAGGATAAGAATAAATGTTTATCTATAGATGAGCTAGTTGGCAAAGCCAGATTCATCAGGCCCGGATAGAGGAACGGGAGTCTAGTCTTTAAACAGAAAGAATGGTTGGATTTGGAAAAAGCAAGAGAAAAATGGAGTCAAGGACCTAGAAGAGAACACACAGATTATCTGGATGAAAAGTTTGCCATAGCATGGAGGCTTAACCAGTTGCCTAAATGGGGACCCATGGGTTGTGTCAGGTAAATAATGTCCTTTTGCTGCTATATTCTTGATAATGTAGCCAAAGCTTTTTTATCCTTCCTGTTTAAGGTAAGCTTTAAGTCCTGTTTAAGACTAGACATTGAGACAGGGCTGAGTCTAAAGGAAGGGCCCATATGACCCCAACAGTGGGAGAAATGGTTGGCAAAAATTGAGAATTCAAATCTGGTATTTTATTTTTTTTTTTTTAATTTTTTTTTTTTCAACGTTTATTTATTTTTGGGATAGAGAGAGACAGAGCATGAACGGGGGAGGGGCAGAGAGAGAGGGAGACACAGAATCAGAAACAGGCTCCGGGCTCTGAGCCATCGGCCCAGAGCCTGACGCGGGGCTCGAACTCACGGAGTGCGAGATCGTGACCTGGCTGAAGTCGGACGCTTAACTGACTGCGCCACCCAGGCGCCCCTCAAATCTGGTATTTTATAGTAAATTCCTTGACTCACTGAAACTTAGCCAATAATAAGACCAAGACTAAATGTTATTGAAAGCCTTCAGGGGCAGAGCAGAGCAGGAGTGGGCTGTAAACCCTAGCTCATGCAGGTGACTGGTTCAGTGGCCTCAGGCAAGTCAATTACCCTCTCTCTCGTCATATTCCACATTTGCCTTTGACTTTGGTTTAGGGAACTTATGAATGATTTTTTTAAACACACTTTATTTATTTATTTATTTATTTATTTATTTATTTATTTATGTTAATATTTATCCTTACTGTATTTAAAATAGTATTTAAAGAAGCAATTGACTTTGTATAGGAATTAATATATTGACTACGTGCTATGTAGAATAATTCCTATCTTTGTCTTCATCATTAAATTACTTGAGTCAGATGTTCATCTCTAACTTAGATGCAAAATAAAATATTGCTCAATTTTTCTTTGTACATATATTCATTGCAGAGAAGGACAGTTTTCTTTTACAGATTTAATTTACTATGAAAAACTATTGAACTTTATAAGTTTTCTTTTTAAATTAGGGAAAAGAAATTTTAATCAAGGTTAGGATCATCAGTGTTTGTAGTTTGAAAATTTTCCTTTTCAGTTTACTAATGAAAAGAGATTCATATTTTAAGAATTTCTCCTAAGTCAAAGAATCTGAGTAATACTGCTGGCAATGTAAGCAAAATTAATTATCTTTTCAAATTACATTTCTTCTGAATAGTACTGATTAATGCTTGTACTTTAAGATCGCTGCTGAGGCCACACTATGGCTCATTGTGCACAGGTTTGAAAATCAATGCAAGATTTAATTCAAATGAGTAAATCTAACATTAATTTCTAAGACAGTGGAGATTTTAACCAAAGATTATTCTATAATCTGTTAAAATTGTCGCAGATATTTAATTATTTATATAGTAAGTTTAAATATGTGGCCTAAAATGAAGCTGAAAGTAATAAAAGCAAAACTAATTCTGGATAGATGACTTTCATAATAATTTAGGAGAATCCAATTACAAAGACTGTTAAGAAAGTAAATTTCTGTATTTTAAAATAATGGAATAAGGGGCGCCTGGGTGGCGCAGTCGGTTAAGCGTCCAACTTCAGCCAGGTCACGATCTCGCGGTCCGTGAGTTCGAGCCCCGCGTCGGGCTCTGGGCTGATGGCTCAGAGCCTGGAGCCTGTTTCCGATTCTGTGTCTCCCTCTCTCTCTGCCCCTCCCCCGTTCATGCTCTGTCTCTCTCTGTCCCAAAAATAAATAAACGTTGAAAATAAATAAAATAAAATAAATAAAATAAAATAAAATAAAATAAAATAAAATAAAATAAAATAAAGGAATAAGGTCCAGTCTTTTGCTATATTATTAGGTAAGATAGAAAAGTAAAGTTGGATGAAATTTCAAAGTCATTTCACTTATAGCCTTTTAAAATTTAGGAATAATTTAAACTGAGTAAAGCTATTTCACCCATGAACAGCTAGACTGTAGAATGTCCTTAAAATCATGTGAGCCTTAGTTACATTGAAAAGTCTCTAGTACTCTGTAAAATTATTTTTCCAGAGATAATAATTCCCTTCTTTAATAATGTAGTTGATTCAAGATTATTAAAAACTGCCAGGCTATGTTTGCTGACACTGAGTAAGTAAAATTGTACAAATCACCCAATATCTAGATCACATCGATGGGATTCCTTGCTTTAATGGATGGAATTGTGTCTCCTCCAAATATGTTGAAGCCTTAACTCCTAGTACACAGACTGTGAGCTTTGGACATTGGGTCATTACAAAGGTAAGCAAGTTGAAATGAGGCCATTAGGATGAGCCCTAATCCAGTATGACTGATATCCTTGTAAAAAGGGACAATTTGGACACAGAGATGGACATACACAGAGGGAAGATGATATGAAAAAACAGAGAATGTCCTCTACAAGCTAAGGATCCTGTGAGGCTAAGAGAACCTAGGAGAGAGGCCTGGAGCAGATTTTAGAGTCTGTAGAAGGAACCAGCCCTGCCGACACCTTGACTTTGGACTCTAGCTTCTAGAACTGAAGTTTCCGTAGTTCCAAGCCACCCAGTTTGTGGCACTTTCTTAATACAGCTCTGGAAAATTAACACACTGCCCTCTGGCTTCCGATTACGTTTTCCCGGTGGGAATCAACAGAAAATGAGTGGAGAGAATGAGGCAAGCACAGTCAAAGCATTTTTTTCTCCCGGCAGTTTCTTAGCAAGCTCTGTACTCGCATACAAATGTCTTCTCTAGATTCCAGGAGGCTGGCTCTCTCTCTCTCTCTCTCTCTCTCTCTCTCTCCTTTTTTCTGAATTTCCAGGTGTTCAAAGGGCTCCCTGCTGCTGCAAGGCTCAGGTACATACATCATCTCTTCACTGTTCACTTAAATCTTTCCCCCATCTTTTAAAATAATCCTTTATGAGACTCTTATGGACGCATCTGCTTTGCATGTAGCACCTTTTTCCTGGCAGTGCCTTGACTAATACGGTACCTCCCTACTGAAGGGAATTGATTACCATCTACTTTATACTTTAACTGGGCATTGTACATATGATAGCACTTATCACAGCATATTATGATTTGCTTAAGTCTTTCCGTCTATAAAAGAAGCTCCTTAAATCTGTTTATTCTCGATTGTAAAGTCAGCACCTTATACAGGTTCTGATATAATGTAAATCCTCAAAATATGCTCAATGAATGGATGCATAAATGAATATTTATTGTTTAATGTTTTCATATCCTGTCTTATCCGTAAAAGAGACTTCAGGTAGCTAACAAAAATAAGCAACATGTAATATTAAACATGCATAGGTGAAGAAATTAAAACTAAAAAGTAAGATCAGAGAAAGAAACATGAATGTAGTAATAAGTACATGAAACACCATAGTATGCAGATACATAGCATTATATTTATGTTTACATATTATATTTGTTTTGGAAAACAGGCTCTGTGCTTTCAACAGACAATGTGAAGGCAAAAGCAGGTCAGTTACATGAATCATGGGGTAAATGTATTAAATACTAATTACTTAGGCAGTGTGCACATAATCTAAATACTCAGACCAGATGCAAATATTAATCCCCACTGAATCTCCATGAAGAGGTGAGCATGTCATGTAGTGAACAATGCCTTCAGTATGTTTCTACAGATAATTAAAAAGGGAATTGCACTATACGCTCTTGTGGCCGATAGTATAATGCCCAAATAATCTTCAGTAAAGGCTATTCCAGTGACACAAGCCAAGTAAAGTGATGTCGATTAGGTGCCCTACTGGAGTGGATTAATCTAAGTATATATTCACTGGACGTAGAACACACAACTGCCTATAGTTGTTTTGTTTTGTTTTGTTTTTATTTTTTTAGTGTTTATTTATTTTTGAGACAGAGAGAGCATGAGCAGGGAGGGGTAGAGAGAGAGGGAGACACAGAATCCAAAGCAGGCTTCAGGCTCTTGAGGTGTCAGCACAGAACCCGACGCGGAGCTTGAACTCACAAGCCATTAGATCATGACCTGAGCCAAAGTCACTCAACCAACTGAGCCACCCAGGCACCCCTGCCTATAGTTTTTAATATTATGATTTTTCCCATAATATTTATATCATCAATATTATTTTTCTCACAATAATTTCTATATTCTGTGGCAATGATTTTAAGTCTTGCAAGTATTAAGGATGCAGATAACCATATTGTTAACTGTTATAGGTGAAAATATATGTTTTAATAGAAAGCCAGGCTATGAGATAGAAACTGCTTAGAAATGTTTTTAACCACCTGGTTTAGTTTATTTCATTACTTAACAAAGGAGATAAAATGTTAAAAATGGAAATATATTTAAAATGAATGGATACAAGCAAATTTATAATAGCCAGAAAATAAAAATGTCCCTTTCTTCCTCTTCCATTTTCCAAAACAAGGTTTAGTAAATAATGAGATTTTGAGCCCTGTATCACCTATTTGAGATGAAAACCATTATTGAATAAATAATTTAAAAAAATCTATGTGATAAAATCTCACACTCCACACCAGTCTTTTTGCTGTCCCAGGGGGAAGAACATATCAGGAGAAAATTCACAGATGGCTTATTGCTTGTCCTCAAAGAGACAAAAAAAAAAAAAAAAAAAAAACAACAACAAACTCACATTGATTGCCTTCAAAAGATTGCAAACCCAATGTTTACAGATCTCAGAGTGTAAAAAGGAATTATCATGGCCCAGTTTTTGAACCTATATACTAACAAAATAGAAGTCTCTAAGGAGGAATGTGTGTGTGTGTGTGTGTGTGTGTGTGTGTGTGTGTGTGTGTGTGTGTATGATGTATTTACAGTATATACTGTACTTTTCAAATTTTTCTTTGAAAAAAAAAACATTTTTTTCAGGACCGGCCAGCTTCCCTTAGTCTTAGCTGAGCATCTTCTCATAGTGCGGGTGATCAGTGGTCTGTCTTCTCATTATCTTGATGAGTTGGAAGGAGAAAACTCAGAGTCTGACTTTCAGCATCATTCAGCCTCAGGAGCCAGGCTTTGTCTTTTGTTTTTCCATGTAGAGGCATTAAATTCCTTGTAATAAAATTTGTTATACTGCATATGATTACCATGACTCTCTCCCTCCCTCATAGTAGCATCCTAGCATAACTTGGTTTGGGTGACTTTGTTTTTGTTCTCCTGCTCAGCCACTGGGATGGTCTTAGTACCCTCCCTGAAAATGCTGTTTTTATAAATTTTATATATAAGAATAATATCAATATATGGATATATATAATTTTTACATCAATGCTTATGTCTGCTTTAGGGTCACTTAGTATCTTGTCCATTTTCCTTAACTGAAGAGACTCATGTTTCTGGGAGCCTTCCATTTACTTTTTGCTCTTCATATGACAAGATTCCCTTCCTCTTCTTCAACCACTTCTTGGCTCAAAGTACTCACCAAATAATTTTTGGTTGCTTTTTTGCTGATTAATGATCCTCTGACTGAATTCTTCCTCTAAATTTTCCTCATGTGCAATTCTGATTGTCTTCATCTAAAGGAAACGTCCACAGAAGTTCCTTCTTGCCCCTGTTTTTCACACCAGCAGGGCCACAGCACTTACTTCGTTGGCCTTCTCAAGCTGTGTGTTTGTTAGGTTTCCTCTACTTTCTTTCTTTCAAAAATTTTTAATGTTTATTTATTTTTGAGAGAGAGAGAGAGACAGAGTCAGAGCGTGAGCAGGGGAGAGGCAGCGAGAGATGGAGACACAGAATCTGAAGCAGGCTCCAGGCTCCGAGCTGTGAGCACAGAGCCCGTCACGGGGCTTGAACTTAATGAACCACGAGATCATGAACTGAGCCAGTCAGATGCTGAACCAACTAAGCAGCCCAGGCACCCTTAGTTCTCTTTATTTTGCTCAGAGCCCTGGTTATCCCTGTGCCACCGGAAGCTCTTCCCAGTGGCCAGTGTGATCCTGCCAGTTCTGTGATCATGCTTCCATACACCATGCCTCTGCCCAGGTGTGGACTTCTTGAACAACATGAGGAGTCTGATGTGGTCATGAGCTTAAAGACATATATGGCTCTTCAGCTGCTCTGCAGGTGTGGATCAATGGGATACTTACAAACTGATAGGAGGTTTTGCCTACAACAATTTAGGTCTTTAATGCAAAGAGAAATAAATGATTGAGGTGCCAGATGTTTGACATCATGGGTAAAGTTCTCAATTTTTTCCAATAATTTGTCCTGAAAAAATTAAAGGATCGTTACCAAATGTACTAGTTATCCAAAGAAAATGTTAACAAATTACCCAGAAAGTCTCTCATTGGAAGAGACATACTCTTGTTTATATCCATTAGAGATGTAAATCCTTTAAGATACACTTGTTTTATTATTTTTTAATTATTATTATTTTTTATTTTATAAAGAGAGAGAGCATGAGCCAGGGAGAGAAGCATAAAGGGGAGAGAGAGAATCTTAAGCAGGCACAACACTCAGCATGGAACCCTGACAGGGGGCTTGATCCAAGACCCTGGTTTCACGACCTGAGCCAAAATCGGGAGTCAGACCTCAACCAGCTGAGCCACCCAGGTGCCCCAAGATAAACTTGCAACTGGGCAACTGGTAAATTAACTGGGCAACTGATTAAATTAACTTGCAATATAAGCCTTTTAGGTATGAGCCACTTAAATGTTGAGTGTCATCAACTGTAACTGATTACTTGGGTTTCAGATGAGTTTATCTGAGGTTCTTATTTCTGGGGGTACCTAGGAAGATGTATTAGTAGGCATTGCATTGGACTGTATATACCAAATACTCTAGATTATAATAGCATAAGATTGTTTTTTGTTTGTTTTGCACTTTTTTTTTTTTTGCACTGAGAGAAGTCCAAAGATAGACGTTGGGAAGCTGGTATGGTGACAGCCTGGTTTCATCAGAGATGCGATAATCTCCATTTAGCTTTCTGAGCCCCCATCTCCAGGATGTGTTTTTGTCCTCATGCTTACAAGATGCTTACTGGAACTCAAGCCATGATAGCCTTCTTTTTTTTCCAAAAAGGAAAGATAAAGAGCTGACGGTAATAGGGTGCAGACCATCTGAGTCAGTCCCCTTGGAACTTCAATGCCAACGCTTTGACTTGCAACACATAGACACATCTATTTATAAGATTGAATGTAAAATATAGCTTTTTAGCTAGTTAATGTGCTGACCCAACAAAAATCATGTTATGCTTTTAAAGGGGCCCGCTGAGCATGCAGTCTTTGCCATGGAGGATAAAATAACTTTTGAGACTGTATGGTAATCTATGTGTGGGCAAAAATATCTCTTCATTTTCCACAATGCAAATATGTATGTTTGTGTGAGTGTGATGGGGGGGGGGGTGGTAGGGTGGAGATTAGAAGAAATGCGTAAAATCAACTTATCCAAAATTAGTATCAACCTATCAATTGAAAAGTAAAAAGAAAGGGATAATCAGGGAAATTGTTATCCCCATTTTCCCTGCAATAAAAATTATATTTAGCTAGGGCTATTCTTGCCAATTCTAACTATCATAGTTGACTTATGGTAGAGGTTCTTATTAACCACCAATATCTAGAAGTCTATATTGAGGTCATACAACTATGGCCTTGGCTTATTCTTGTTTGTGAAATCAAATGCCTCAAAATACATCAATAAAAACTCCAAGCAGTCATATATATATATATACACACACACATATATATATACACACATATATATGTGTATATATATATGTGTGTGTGTGTATATATATATATTTTTTTTTTTTTTTCTAGCAGAGTTTTCCCACAAGGCCCTAAGATTCTCTTCAGAAAATAGTTAAATATGCAAGGGCTGTGTCTAAAGTCTGTGCACTTCTCTCAAATATTATCCTGACAAACTTCACAAGAAAAAGTTTCTTTACAACTTAGATGAGATATTTAGGGGCGCCTGGGTGGCGCAGTCGGTTAAGCGTCCGACTTCAGCCAGGTCACGATCTCACGGTTCGTGAGTTCGAGCCCCGCTTCAGGCTCTGGGCTGATGGCTCGGAGCCTGGAGCCTGTTTCCGATTCTGTGTCTCCCTCTCTCTCTGCCCCTCCCCCGTTCATGCTCTGTCTCTCTCTGTCCCAAAAATAAATAAAAAAACGTTGAAAAGAGATATTTAATAAAGTAATGAATCTATAATATGTCTCATGATGTGGAGTATTTATTTATCTATGTATGTATTTATCCATGTATTTATTTATGGAAGTGTAGTTAACACATAATGTTACATTAGTTTCAGGTGTATAACATAGTAATTGGGCAGGTCTATACAGTATGCTATGCTCACAAGTGTCTCATCATACAATGCTATTACGATACCATTGACTATATTCCCTATGCTGTACCCTTTATTCATGTGACTTACTCTTCCCATAACTAGAAGCCTTATCTCCCACTCCCCCTCACCCATTTTGCCCTTTGTATTTTTAAACACATTTTAAACACATAATGGACTCTAGCTCTAATAAGATAGAATGTTAATGTGATAAGATGAAAAATCTTGGGGGGGGGGGGGCTTCGATAATCCTCAAGGCAATAAACATCCCCCAGAGCCATTATTAGCTTGAGCTTATTAGTCATATTACTCTTAGATATAGTATTCCATGGCCTTTTTGCAAGTCACCCTGGAATTAACAAAGTTTAGAGCAGTTTATAAAACCAAAACACATATTTCCTATAAAATTATGAAAAAAAAAATCTCTTACTATAGGGGTGCCTGGATGGCTCAGTTGGTTGAGCTTCTGACTCTTGATTTCAGCTCAGGTTGTAATCCCAGGGTTGTGGGATCGAGCCCTGCATCAGGCTCTGTACTGGGTGTGATTCTCTGTCTCTGTCTCTGTCTCTCTCTCTTTCCCCCTCTCCCCATCTTCCTCACTCAAGCATCCTCTCTCTCTCTCTCTCAAAAAACAAACAAAAAAAAACCTCTATTACTGTAAACTAACTTTCCAAATTCAAAACACAGCTTACTCTAATCAGAGGTTTACTTATGACTTCTAGACATCTTAGTTTTGCTTCTCAAGAAAAGTACCTGAAAGGTCTAGAAAAGAAAGAGAAAACAAAAGACAAGATCACTTCGCACTTCTTTGTTTAAAAAAATGAGTTTCATGATACTTGTACTACTTGCCATGAACAGTTTTTCTTGGAATATGTACGGTGCACTGTATTTAATAAAATGCCAAATGTTTTTTCCAGACCACAAGTACTGTCCTAGTTTAAGGAGAGAAAAATTGCTCAATGTTGAAACAGCCAGGAAGGGCTATACTGAGGGGAGATGTTTATAAACATGCAAAGAACAGGTGGAATTTAGAGAAGTTCACTCCAGTGAGGAGACACCTTCCACAAGGGCAGACCTAGGAAAGATCTGTGTGTTTGTGTAAAGATAAAGTAAACAGTTTCATTGAATGAGGTGTATGTGACAGATATTAATGTAGAATAAGGAAAGGGTTGGGATATTTAAAAAAAATAACTGATTCATGAATTAAAAGAGTCACTTTCTCTGTTAATAGATAATATTTTTGTGCTTTGTGCATTCACCACACCAAGTTTTTATAATAACTTACACCTTGGCATTACTATTATTCAATAACAGCCATGAAGACGAGAGCGTATCATTTTAGTTAAGCAAGTGATTTGTATAGAGTAGAAGCTTAATACACTTTTCTTGAACTGAACGGTACTTTTTGCAACATGATTTTGTTCATGTTTCTCTAAAACGTCAACAGATATTCAGGGAGTATTCCTTGAATGGATTATTGACTGATAACAGCAGTTTCAACAGTGACTCTGCTGATGATTTTAGGCCAATATACCAAGTTCTTGACATTCCTTAGTTGGACAACATACAACTAAGTGGCCCCTATTACTCATAACTAGAATGTTCTAGGGACAACTAACTAGGTTTTTTTATAAGGAAAAAAACTAATACAGCACAATGGACTTCACAGAACGTGGAGTAGCAACAGTTGTCATGTGTTTTGACATCAAGTATGATTTTCCTTCTGTCCTCCATATGTTAAAATGAAAACTCTGCACATATGGTCTATATATCATAATAAGGTTTTTTAGGCATACATCTAGTTGTATAGTTCTTATCCCTAAACTACCATTGAGTAAGCACAAAGTAAATAAGGAAACTTAGAACCAGTGAACTGTAATACAAAGAACGTTTAAAAATACTCCAATTTAAGTAGAATTTTCGGGATAACTGAATGGAAGTTTCAAGATGACAAATTGCAATTCAACAAAAAAAAAATTTTTTTTATATCTTTAACAATGAAACAATGAATTATGTTTGAAGTACTTAAATAGAGGCTGGATTTTTTTTGTCAGGAGTTGAATAGGGTGAATAGGTTTCCAAATCAATTCTGTAAACATTCAGCAAAATGTGTGTTCTGTTTAAAGCTTAACTAAAAATGTTTCCTCCTAGTTGGATTTTGAAAGGTGGGGAGAAATTCAGCAACTGTAGTGGGATGAGGCAAAGGTGATTATAAGTGGTCAGATTAACAAGAAGGAAAGAATTTGAGGAAGGGTAGTGTCCTAATAAAAGTAATTAAATTCATGAGGGGGAAATGTTCTTGAAAAATAAATTTGGGCCAGCTGACACTAGGTCTTGAACTCAGCAAGAAATTTAGTTTTTTTTTTTGTTTTTTACAGTTATTTACTTATTTTGAGAGACACAGAGACAAAGTGAGTGGGGGAGGGGCAGGAAGAGGGAAAGAGAAAATCCCAAGCAGGTTACACACTGTCAGCGTGTAGCCCTATGTGGGGCTTGAACTCATGAACCATGAGATCATGACTGGAACCAAAACCAAGAGTTGGACGCTTAACCAACTGAGCCACCCAGTTGCACCAAGAAATTTAGTCTTAATTCCTTTTTTAAAAATATTTATTTATTTTTGAGAGAGAGAGAGAGAGAGAGAGTGCAAGCCTGGGAGGGACAGAGAGAGAGGGAGACAGAGAATCAAAGTAGGCTCCATCTGAGCTGTCTGCACAGAACCTGTTGCAGGGCTTCAACTCATGAACCATGAGATCATAACCTAAGCCAAAGACTGATTCTTAACTGACTAAGCCACCTAGGCACCCCTAGTCTTCATTCTTAATTGAAGAATAATCCTTGAAGCTTTTGAACTATATGATCAAATTGGTGTTATATTTATTTTTATTTTTATTTTTTTATTTGAGAGAGTGGTGATGGGAGAGGGGCACAGGGAGAGAGAGAGAATCTTAAGCAGGCTCCACACTTAGCATGGAGCCCAGTGTGGGGCTGGATCCCATGACCCTGGGATCTTGACCTGAGCCGATATCAAGAGTCTGACACTCAACTGACTGAGCCACCCAGGCGCCCTTCAAATTAGTGTTTTAATAAGACCACTCTGGTTATACAATAAGAGGGCTGAATGAACCAAAAATACTGGAAGCGAAGAGAATGGTTAGGAGGCTATTTCCTGATTCAAATAAGGGATAGTAAGGAGATAATAAGGAAATAGAAGGAAAGACAAGGCAGGGTATTTGAGATAGACTTTTAAATTTTTTTTTCAACGTTTATTTATTTTTGGGGCAGAGAGAGACAGAGCATGAACGGGGGACGGGCAGAGAGAGAGGGAGACACAGAATCGGAAGCAGGCTCCAGGCCCTGAGCCATTAGCCCAGAGCCTGACGCGGGGCTCGAACTCACGGACCGCGAGATCGTGACCTGGCTGAAGTCGGACACTTAACCGACTGCGCCACCCAGGCACCCCGAGATAGACTTTTAAAACAAAGGACACCAATTCCTAAGAATGTTAAATTATAGCATAAGATTTTAAAGCTGTTGTCACCAGATATATAGATATATAAGTAGTTAAACCTTTTTTTTTTTTTTTTTTTAACTCAGAAGCCGAGGGGAATAAGTTTTGAGAAATCTCATTCCATGTTCTAATATTTTGTTTATTGGGCTTAAGATACTCTTAACTGTTGACAATTCTGTGCAGTAAAACTTCTAACCTGTTCTTCTCAGGGAACAATGAGTAGGTGAAAACTTACTAGCAAAAAGCAAAAACAAAAGCAAAAGAAAACACACATACAAAAAAGGAAGTTGATCAGTATGCTAGATGTTTTCTTCTGGTCCCTTGGTATTTCTTTAGCCTCAGAGAATTTGTGTCCTTTTAAAAATAGTTATATTACGGAGAAACTTACAAGTTTCCAATTTTTACTTATTTACCTTAATGTAGGTCCTAATTCTATGGAAGTCTATAGATGGTGAGCCCATATAACTGCTTATCCTAACCTGGATGGTTTTATCTGTATCAGTATCTGTAATGCAGGTGGAGATAATTGTGATTTTACAACTTAATTGTGTAAGAAATGTGGTTTTTACATATTTCTTTCTTACCTTCCCACCCCCTCCTTCTTTGCTTTTAAAATTTTAGTATACCCTGCTATGAGCTCTCATTCCAGGCTTCCAAAATATTTACATCATAATTTTATTTCTTGTTTTATCATAAAAAGTACCGTTTTCTAAGAGTACTGCTTCTCCTTACAGAAACAGGTGATATATTTGGTTAAGTTGTGAAAAGGATAAATTTAACCTCGTTACTTTCTGGATGTTTTCCTGTTGTCTGATAATGTTGAGATCTAAGATATTTGTTTCAAATACTGTCACTTTGCCCTGTGTTTTCTTAATGCTCTGTGGACATTTCTCAAATGTAATTCTCATTTCATTATACTGTAGTGTATTTTTGCCTTTTTCTATTTCACTGAATACCAGTAAATTTTTTTGGAAAATGGGGCTGTGCTTTATTCATCTTTTATATCAGTGTGTGCTATGCTTTAGGACATAGTAAATAAATATTAATAAATGAAGAAATTTTCTTCTATTAAATAGTACATCACTCTATCTAAAGCCACAAGATGGATGTGCACCTTTCATATCAATCAGTATTTACTGTCTGTGTTTTGGTAAATCAAGCTTGCTTTACTGCAATATGGTACAATTTTTAATTTTTTCTAGTTCCTCTGAAGCCTTCTGAATTCCTTTGTAAGATTTAAAATAGCTTTTATAAAATCTTCTCCATGGATGTGACAATAACTACTGTGGAATTAAGTGCTAGAGCTTTTGTTCTCTAGAGTATTATTTTTTAGAGAGCCAATTCAATTTAAAAAGTAAGAACATGTATGGGACATGCTTAAGAATTGTTAAGTCTTATAGAAAAAAATAGATTGTACAGCTTTACATTTTAAGTAAATTATTGTATAGATAAATATCAATAAAATGATCTCATTGTATTACACTAATATATTAATATCTAGTTGGGTCTGGAAACTAGCCATATGGAGCTAGCTTTCTAATATTTTAGCCTGAAATTAGATCTTTAAGTGTAAACTGGGAAAATATGTGTGACATCTAACACATTTGCTGTTCAACATTTTTCTAGAGCTTTAGACTGCATTAACTATATCATATTCCAGAATACATGGTCATTGAATCTTCAGAAAACATTAAAGAGATCCTAGCAAATAACATTTGTTAGGAAAAAAGAAAGACTTTAACCAGTAGAATATATAAAACAAATTATATATGATGAAATGTGTTTGTCTGTAGCCAGTGCAAAAGATAAAATAGGGTTTTGTAAATAGAGAGTGAAGAAATAGGGAATCCATCTAGGAAAACCAGCTAATTGCTCACACACTTACAGGCTTTAAGGATGTGTAAGAATGGAGAATCTTATCCTTAACTTTACAGGCTACAAACTAAATTTGGCTTCTTTTTTGATAACTTGTTAAACTCAATATTATAACCTTTTAACTATCCTCAATTTTATAGTTTTATATTTGCAGAAATGTTGCAAAGATAATACAGAGGGCTTCCGTTCATCCCATACCCAGTGTCCCCACTTAATAACATTTTATATGCTATAGTATATTTGTCATACTAATGAACCAACACTGATACATTATTAACTGAAGTCCATACCATTATTCAGATTTGCTTAGCTTCTTTATTTAATGTTCTTTTTCTGTTCCAGGATCCCATCCAAAATCCACACTATATTAAGTCCTCATGTCTCCTGAGGCTCCTTTGGACTGTGACATCTTCTTAGAATTTCCTCATTTTTAGTGACAGTTTTGAGGACAACAGTTTTTCAGTTACGGTTTATCTGGTATTTTTCTCATGGCTAGACAAGGGCTATGAATTTTTGTAAAGATGACCATAGAGGTATAGTGCCATTCTCTGCTGGCTCACTCACGTCAAGGGTACATGCCTGAATATGACTTCTCTCTCATGGTATTTACTTTGATTACTTGACTGAGGTGGTGTTTGGAGATTTTTCAGTATCAAGTTCCTTCTTTTTTCCCATACTGTCCTCTTTAAAAGGAAGTCACTCTCTGTAGCCTACACTTACGGAGTGGGAAGTTATGCTCTTTCTTCTTTAGGGGGTGTATCAACATAAATTACTTGGAATTCTTCTGCAAAGGAGATTTTTCTCTTCTCTGGCATTCATTTATTGATTCAACCATTCATTTATATTATTGAGGACTCATGGATATTTATTTTATACTTTGGATCATAATCCAATACTATATTATTTATTTTGTTGCTTAAATTGCCCCACTTTTGGCCATTGGGAGCTCATAGAAAATGGCATTAGAAACAAAGATCAAGGCTTTGGGAGTGTTTTTAACTTTTGTAAAGTAAACTCAAAAGTTTCTCATCAAATTAAGTAACTTCTTAAAACAAATTACTGTATAAATCCAGACTGCATTAAACTGGGTTGCAGAGATTAATTGTCCCCCAGTATTTATTTTCCATTATGTTCCTTTAATAGGACCCTGAAGTACTAACTGGATCTGGAAATCAGCAATAAATCTTCCATTTCTAAGCCCTTTTGTAGTTAGATTTGGCCTTGTGACAGTTATTGAAGATGTGATGAAACTGATATCTTTAAGTATTCTTCTGGTCTTTAAAAGAAATTGTATCATCCTTCTGCCCCTTCTTCTTTTGCCTGACTGGAATGTCGTTATGGTGGGAGATAGAACAGCCATGTTAAGTACGACAACATGGTAAGAAAGAATTGGGTCCCTGTTGTTCATGTGGTCATGTTGCAAGGTCTGAGATGCTAACACTTAAAAGAGAGAGACATAAAATGTTATTTTTTGTGTGTGGGGTGGGACAGAGAGAGAGGAAGAGAGAAAATCGCAAGCAGGCTCCACATGTCAGCACAGATCCCAACGTGGGGCTTAAACTCACGAACCATGAGATCATGACCTGAGCTGAGATCAAGAGTTGGATGCCTACCTGACTGAGCCACCCAGGTGCCTGCCCTTAAAATGTTCTCTTTCAATCCTTTGTTATTTGGAGTTTTCCTGTCTCTGACATTCAAACCTAATGTGAATTATATTTGGTATAACATCTTTTATGATAAGAATTTTGAATACATCTTGATCTGTTGCCCACAGCCTCTCACTTCAGATTATGTATTTCAGCTACTTACATCTAATTAAATAAATATTTATTAAATACCCCTCGTGAGCTAGGAGGAAATTTAAAAATAAATTAAAAAGCATCCCCGCCCTTTTGAGGTTATATTCTAGTCATATAATAGGAAATTTCCTGAGCACACAGTTCAATTCTTATGTTTGTATACATGCCTCTACTTGAGATGCCCTTCAATTTCTATAGTCTTCACGAAATCTCTTAATTGTTTGTTAAGATTCAGCTGAAGCATGGTCTCTTCAGGGAAATCTTCCTCAACTTTTGTAGGCAGTCTTAGTCACTCCTTCATCTGTGCTCCTGGAGCATGTGCTGTGAGCCTTCAAACTCAATATTGAGTCATATCATTTATCTAGTAGATCACAGGTCCTAAAAATTGGTTGTATATTTTCATTCAAGAATTATTACCTACCAAAATTCTGGCAGATGCAAGATGTTGGTATAATTCAACTCTATTAATTTACAAAAATGTGTGACATTCTATTTGGAGGAAGACAATATTAGCATCTACTATAGTATCTAGAGGACTCCCTTCCCCCTTCCTTTTTCTTATCAGGATTCAAGTAATGATCAGGAGTTTGCATGATGATTCTAGAATCAAAATCCTGTATGGCCTGGAGGGTGTTTGAACCAGGGCATGTTGAGGTCTGAATAATTACTGTCCACAAACAGGATGAGTTGCAAGGATCATCTTTTTTAGATTCCAAATTGTGTCTTAATATAGTGAACAAACCTGAAAATCCTTCAGAACAGCAGCATAGATAATAGCTGTCAATAGCTTTAACAAAACCAGTTTTCATGCTTGAGTTCCAATATATCACTTTATTTTATTTGAGCACAAGTGCATCTGGGGGCTTTACGAGAGAAAGAAGTCCTGTCTTTAAATAGAACACAGTTTGCCCACTGAGGTGTTCTTACTGGAAGAGACACATATAAACTGAGAAGGGAGAGCCTGAACATTTGCAAATGCAGTTCATGCTCACACTGCAGCATGTAGGCCTGAGGTGCGGCAATGACTGGAATCTTCTGAACTGCTGAAATGCTTTCTGTCTGTCTTTCTTCCTTTCTCCCGCCCCCTCCCTCCCTCCCTGCCTGTCTCCCTCCCTCCCTGGCTCCCTCCCTCTGTTCTTACCAGCCTGTCTTCTTCCCTCCCCTTTTTCCTCCCTCCCTTCCTCCATCCATCCCTTCCTTCTTTCCTCCCTTCCTTCCTTCCTCCCTTCCTTCCTTCCTTCCTTCCTTCCTTCCTTCCTTCCTTCCTTCCTTCCATCCATCCATTTCATGTTGTTCTTTATCTATCTCTCTTCCCCAGATGATGAGCATGTACAGTTGAATTTTTAAGTTTAGTATACATGTGATGTACTCTATCCAAATAGACTAAATGTGTCTCACTTCCCTGAACAACCACATTTCTTGGGTTACTTTCACCTCTAGGATATTACATTTATTGTGTGATAGTCTCACTGTTCTTATTTGGGTAGAGGTGCCCACATAGTTAAAATTGGAAAAGATCAATTTAGCAGGAGATGACACTATGCTGAAGACATGTTAAATACTGGCACTAATAGTAATAATTTATAAGGCTCAGAGAAGAAGCACGTCCTATGTTGATCATGTTTTAAGACCTTGAAAGTAAGGAAAATGTCTTTTTTTTTTTTTTTTTTTTATTGTTAATCTGGGTGCTTTGGGCAGGGTGGACACTTAGTAGCAAATTGTACAGGGTTTTCAAAATATAATAGTGACATTTTTTTTTAATTTGTTTTTTCAACGTTTTTATTTATTTTTGGGACAGAGAGAGACAGAGCATGAATGGGGGAGGGGCAGAGAGAGAGGGAGACACAGAATCGGAAACAGGCTCCAGGCTCCGAGCCATCAGCCCAGAGCCCGACGCGGGGCTCGAACTCACGGACCGCGAGATCGTGACCTGGCTGAAGTCGGACGCCTAACCGACTGCGCCACCCAGGCGCCCCTATAGTGGCATTTTTTAAAAGTACACTGAACTCGGATAAAGTTATAGCAAATGAGATGATGATAAAAACCACTTGTTCACCAGCATAGCTGTTTTGGCTTTTGAAAGGCTTCAGACTGGAGGCAACATCCTTGGCCTTGAGGATGGGCTTTCTGATTTTATCTATTAGTTTCTTGAATTATTGCTGCAGTAGAGCTCACTCCTATCCTCTGAATGTCTCACATTTACCTATCATCTCTTAAAACCACCCTTTCTTTATTAGTAAAGTTACATTAATGACAAATATTAAGTCATAGATATTTTATATAAGAAAGCCTGACCTTTAATGAGAATGCTTGAACATGTCATCGAGGCCACCTTGTGTTTTGAAGCATTTCAGTGCTATGATTATTAGTACCACATGCCCCTTATCTTCCTCTTTTCCTAACTTTTTCCCAGAAACACAATGCACAATGTTTGATCCCAGGAACAGAGGTAATGCTGAATATTTGAGGAAAAGTTGGCCATCGATCTTCTGTTATTTACATTACAAAAAGATGAAAACTATGAACATGGAGAATAATTTGGATTGTAAGACAAATGGCACAGTCTGACTTTCTGTGTAGAACTACTTTCAAAAGTAGTACACAGCAGCCTTTGTCTGAGAGTTTTCCTGTACTCCTACTTGGACATAGGAAAAAGATACGATGACCTTTTAAGACATATTTCCAACTCAGTAATTGTCATATGAACTTTAAGAGGCAGTAATAGTCCTACTTGCCAAACGCTTTCACAGTAAGCTTTTTAAAAGCTAAGATTAAGGGGCGCCTGGGTGGCGCAGTCGGTTAGGCGTCCAACTTCAGCCAGGTCACGATCTCGCGGTCCGTGAGTTCGAGCCCCGCGTCGGGCTCTGGGCTGATGGCTCAGAGCCTGGAGCCTGTTTCCGATTCTGTGTCTCCCTCTCTCTCTGCCCCTCCCCCGTTCATGCTCTGTCTCTCTCTGTCCCAAAAATAAATAAACGTTAAAAAAAAAAAAAATTTAAAGCTAAGATTAGAATTAGTTGATTTCTATCTTCCCTTTAATTTTTAGTGCTTGGTTTATGTTATGTTGCTTTTCTGCATATAAGTTTGTATATCCTTTGATTATACTCAGAATCCATATACAAAATTAAAATAAGTTTTAGTGAAATTCCGGTAAGATTTATTTTTCTGGAAATATATGCAGGTGTACCATATATCATTTTAAAATCAGAAATTAAATACTGGTAATGATGACTTTTAACCTGGAATTACAATATAGTAGCTAGACAATGCTTAGCTTTATATTCATCCAAATATCGATGTAGAATTTTAGGAGTCAGTGCATAGCTTTTAGTTTAAAAAGGAGTTCCAGGGGCGCCTGGGTGGCGCAGTCGGTTAAGCGTCCGACTTCAGCCAGGTCACGATCTCGCGGTCTGTGAGTTCGAGCCCTGCGTCGGGCTCTGGGCTGATGGCCCAGAACCTGGAGCCTGTTTCCGATTCTGTGTCTCCCTCTCTCTCTGCCCCTCCCTCGTTCATGCTCTGTCTCTCTCTGTCCCAAAAATAAATAAACGTTGAAAAAGGAGTTCCAAACATTGAGCTATAACACTTTTGCTTTTGGAAAAGTGCTTGTTGTCCCACCCTTCCACTAATAAAGGCCTAAACACCCTCCTTCGTCATATAATCCACTGGTTCCTTTCCTTTCCAACCATGTGAGCATGTTGCTTAATTCTCAGTTTGCAGGTTGAACTGTTTCTCCCTAATACACGTTTATTTCCCTTTGGGAAAAGAAAAAAAGGTGTTTCTCTATTGTGGATATCTTTTATAAGACTGTTTATTCTTCTTCTTCTTTTTTTCTGTCACATTTTCAGTGGGACTTTGGAACCATTTCAAAACCTCCATAAGGGGCATGGATATGGAGCGTGCTTTCCTGCTTTCCTTCTTTTCCCATCCCACCATCGCCCTCTTAGCTGCTGCTATGGCAACAGACTGGCAACAGTTGTAGAGGAAACCATGCTCAGACTAAGGCCAGATGGAGGGAGTGGGTGCCAGTGGCAGCATTGCAGGGAAGCTGTGTGTAGCGGTGATGAATTGAACTTGGCCGTGTTCCTCTCCAATAAATAGGCAAGTTGGAAAGGGAAGGAAAAGGGCAGAAACTATGGAGCATCACATAAGCTGCACAATTGTTCACTTGAGTGTGGTCCATGTTAATGTGAAATCTATATTTTCTACTTGTTTTTTTTTTTTTTCATGATGTAAAGCATGCTAATGTCTCTGCTGTATCAAAAAAGAAAAAAAAAAAAACGCTTCGTGGTACAACTTCTGTTCTAATAGACTCGCTATAAAACATTTCCTCTACAAAGTATTTTTTTTCTTTTATCCCTAGCCTCACAACTAATGATCTCCTAACTCTTATTATTAACAGTGTTATTTCTTTATTGTTGATGGTGAATGGGAATATTTATTTTTATTAAAAAATGTTACCATTAGTTTGCAGTTTTGCAGCTACTAGATGTGTAACATTGTCTCTTCTGAATATTTTCAAGGCATTTCCTTTGAGTTAATAAGAATTTTCTATTCTCCATGAGCTTTGATGATATAATAATCAGGATTAATAGTAAATGAATGGAAAAGAAGGATGACAATTAATTTAGTAAGAAAAACATGATCTGTAGAGAGCTGTATCTTTAAACAAACAGTTTGTTCTGTGGGAAAGATTTTAAAGCTTTTCCAACTCATGAATAAAGATGGAGATAAAAATAAAACAAAAAGTAATTTAACAAGATATATTTGAGTTGTAATTTCCTTTTTTGTTGATAAAAAACAGCTTATATTTGTGTTGCTTGAATTGTTACTTCCTTATTTAGTTGGAATGAAAAAAACCCTAGAAAACAGGTACAAACATGTAAAAACATGGTCATTAGTATTAATTATTAACATTAATATTTCAATGATATTTCATTATTTTTTTTCTAGAAGTTTTGAACTGACAATCAAATTGGAGATGGATTTTGTTTTCCAAATGACTAGTGTCGGTCAGCTGGTAACTGGCACCACTCATTGGTGACAGACACGAAAATGTAATTGCTTATAGATTGATTCCTAGAAGTAAAACATGTAAGATGTCTTAAAAACAATAAAATATTTTTTCCAAATATTTTTTTTTTTTGGTTTTCACATGGCAAAAAGCAGTCTTACTCAGTCTGAACTATATTTTAGTATGTAAATAAATGTAATCTGTAAGTAAACTTTATTATTTTTATTGTGAGTTGCAATTATTTATCTAATACAATTTCATTCTGGTATATATAACTATACTACTCTTGTTCCTTGAGCAAAGAGAAGATGAGCAAGATCGTACTTAGAGTTATTTAGGTTTGAACTCACAAAGACATAGTAACACCTTTATTTGGTAAGGACAAGGAGTGACATGTTAATGTAAGCCTGATTAGCCAACTTTCCTTGTTTCTAATAGGTGCTCAATAATAATCATATTATATATTGATGAAAAATCAAACTGCCATTTGAAAATGGTAAAATATTATGTATTTTATCTTATGTATGAATTAATATATATTAAAATTATGGCAATTCTAAATATGTTAAAAAATAAATGGTATGGTTTTAATTCACCCTCCTGTAGTTCCAGCAGTTTTCAACACTTAGACAGTTTGTTTTAACTACATGCAAACTTCTTTCCACATATGATTATGAAAAAATCCCAGGTAGAATACCATTTTGGCTTATTAAAAGTTGAACTATTAAAAATGAAGATGTTAAAAAATAAAATATTAATGTGCTTTAAAAAAAGACACATTTCTTGGGGCATCTGGGTGGCTCAGTCTGTTAGGCATCCGACTTTGGCTCAGGTCATGATCACATGGTTCTTGGGTTGGAGCCCCATGGTGAGCTCTTTGCTGACCACTGGGATCCTGGAGCCTGCTTCCGATTATGTGTCTCCCTCTCTCAGCTCCTCCCCCACTCATGCTCTGTCTCTCTCTCTCCAAAATAAATAAAGCTTAAAAATTTTTTTTTTTTTAAAAAACCATTTCTTTTTTTTTTTTTTTTTTTTAACTTTTATTTTTAAGTAATCTGTACACCCAGCCTGTGGCGGGAACTTACAACCCTGAAATCAAGAGTCACCCACTACACCCATGAAGCCAGCCAGGCGTGCCCCCCGCCACTACCATTTCTTTATTTTCCTTAGTCAGTACTCACATTTCCCACATGTCTTCCTTTCTTTTTCATTTAAAACTTTTTTTTCTAATCAGAATCCAAGTAAAGATATCTCCTAAGTATCATTTAGTCTGAATGTAGATGTAAAATCAGTTTCTATCTCTGTCTCTCTTTCTCTGTCTCTCTCCTTCCTTTGGTGTTTGTTGGAGAAGCCTATTCATTTGCCTTCAGTTTCCCAAGGTCTGGAGAGTGCTAATGTCACAATGTTATCTTCCCTTTATTTCCTTTAACTTAGTAGTAAGATTCACGTTTGATTTTTTTTTTTTTTTTTTTTTTTTTTTTTTTTTTGGCGAGACTCTATCACAGGTGGTGGTGTGTGCTTACATCAGAAGGAACATACCGTCTTCTCTGTGCTGTTAGAAGCCACTGCCTAAATCCATTGTTTCATTAAAGGTCACAAAACAGTGAAATTCTAATTAGCATACTCTCTCTTCATGTATTCACCGAATACTTAACATTTCATCAAGTATTCTGTTCACCTACAACGTTTCCTATAGGAAAGGAGAGCTAAAAGTTTGATTCTTTTGATTTATTTACTTTATTTATTCATTTTAACTATTGTGTTATCTTCTATTGTACGTATATACCAACATTTGCATTGTTTCTAATTTTGTATAGGTATACGTATTACTGCGATACGAATACTTACACGTTTGGACAATTTCTACTTCAGTATTGCCAATTTTTTTCACATGCAAGTACATAAAAATTTCTCTTGACTCAACATTCACTTATTTATTAAATGTTCATTGTTATTATTCTTTTTGTTAACCTCCTATTACTGTCCTCAGACTTTCTTTTAGATGTTTTATTTAATTTACTTAGCAATTTTATTAGGTGGATACTGTTATTATTCTGAATTTAAAAGTGAGAAAATGAGAGCACGTGGGTGGCTCAGTTGGTTAAGCATCCAGCTCTTGATCTTGTCTCAGGTCATGATCTTACCCTTCGTGAGATCAAGTCCTGCGTGGGGCTCTCCACTGACATCATGGAGCCTGCTTGGGATTCTCTGTCTTCCTCTCTCTCTGCTCCTCCCCTGCTCTCTCCCTCTCTTTCTCTCAAAAATAAATAAATAAACATTAAAAAAATAAAAGCGTAAAAATAAAGGCAAATAAACATTGAATAACTTGTACATAGCTAGTAAGGGATAGAGTCAAAATTATTTGGCCTAGTGTTATCTTAATTATTAAAAATGGTAGATCCCATTATTCTTTGAAATTGCATTCATTCTTGATTATTAGTGATATTCAACCTTTTTCATGTGTTTGTTGGCCATTCTGATTCTCTTTTAGTATTGCCTTTTGTACATATCCTTTACCCTTTTTCCCCTTCTTAGCTATCCTCATTTACACATTAATGTCAGTTCAACGTCAACCACAATTCATCTATTTGCCGAAAGTACTAGTTTTGTTATTTTTCAGGGTACATATTAAATAAAAGTGTAGTATATGGTAGAATCCCTTCCGTACACTTGGATTATAATTCGTGAGACCATATCCTTCTGAATTTTAAAGAGGTTATTCAAACATGTTTCAACTGCAACTGGTAAACACAAAATGATACTGTAGCTTTTGCACAGTAGTCCTGAAATTTACATTATATATAATATAATGCAAACAATACATTGTAGTTTTACATATGCCTGAATTTACATATGTCTGAATTCTGTCAAACAGTGTGGGAAAGAGAAGAGTTAATGAAACATTATTTCCATCCTGAAATTTACAACCTGGTTGAGGGAGCAATTCCAAAACAAATGAAATTAGGGACTGATTTAAAGGGAAAATAATCACATTCTAGTAAATCTATGCTAAAAACATATGAAATTTTGCCTTTCAGAAGACTGTTTAAATATTTTAATATCTTCCTAGAAAAATAACATAACAAGAATCTAGCATTAAATGAACTCTTAGCTATTTAAAATAAATGTATTTTTAAATTATTTTTGAACTTTTTTTCCTAAAGCCTAGAGATAAAATAATAAATAAGATAGGATCTCTCAAGGAGTGCATTATTGGGTAAAACAAAGTAAATGAAAATGAACTGATTTTAATAAACCATGCATAATCTCAGAAGTTCATGCTAACTGTTCCTATACTGTACAAATATAATAAGATTATAAAATTAGAATGTTAACAGTGAGTAGATTTTTGAAGATGGAAATATATGTGAGATTTGATTTTTTTAACTTCTTTGATTATATTTATATTTTCAAAATGCCATTTAGGACCCTAAATTAGTTTACCTCGAAAAAGTAGTATTCATCTTCAGAGTAGTGGTTAAATGAATGTTAGGACATCCCTATATTAAAATACTATTAAAACTATTGCAGCAATTTTCTGTGTGTTAATAAAGAAAACCTTTCAAGATATAATAATTGAGAAAAACAAGGTAAATAAAGCACATATAAATATTCTTATTTATGTTTATTTAAAAAGGATATGTAGTGTGTGTGCAAATGCTGTGCACATAGTATTTATGTTACATAAAGAATTCTAGAAATATAAGAAACTTAATGACAGTGCTTACCTCAAGGAAATGGCTTCACAGTTACCTTTTAAAAGATATAAACTTTTGAACTGTTTAAATGTTTTAAGTCATGTGTTATCAGCTATTAATACTAACGTAATATTACTCAATCAGCAGGAATTTCAGATATTTAAAACACTTTTTTATGGAAATGCACTATTAACATACAGACAAAGGTATGCTTGGAGCTAATATACTTTAAGTCTGTAAGCAATTATTACTATTGATGTCCTAATGGGAAATTTATATATGTCTTAATGAGCTGTGAAAAATAAAATTCAAGGTCTTACACTGTGTGTCCTTGTGAAAGATAAAATGATTTAGGAGTCCCTGCAATTTGCCCTTTCAATTTAATCACTGGCTATTTCATTGCTTGACATTCATATAATTATTAAAAATCTCAAAGCAATGTGTACAAGCCTTATTTGCTGGTTAGTGACATTCTTAAGAAAATAAATGCGTATTATTTTTCTTTTAGAATAAGAATCAGCAGTTATGGTTCAAAGTATTTGATTAAGTATAATAGTTTGAATTACTAAAAAGATAAAGCATATTGTTAGATTGTTTGTAGTAATATAAATTCCAAAAGGTATCCAAGAACCCCTAGATGACACTAGATGCTTCAAAATTTAAGAAAAAAAAATTCTAAATCATTTTGGAAAGTTAACACAATAATCATTTTCCTGTTCCATAGTAAACATATCTTTTTGGATGCCTGTTTACCTCAAATATGTTCCAAGGCATTCTTTCTTTTTTTAATTTTTTTAAATGTTTATTTTTGAGAGAGAGAGAGAGAGAGTGAGCATGAGTGGGAAGGGACAGAGTGAGAGAGAGAGGGAGACACAGAAACCGAGGCAGGCCCTAGGCTCTGAGCTGTCAGCACAGAGCCTGACGGGAGGCTTGAACTCACAAACAGTGAGATCATGACCTCAGCAGAAGTCAGATGCTTAACCAACTAAGCCATCCAGGCAATTCTGTTGCATTCTTAATATTATTTTTATTGACATGATTTTTAGCATATTTTGATTGAGGAGATAGGAAGGATTGAAATAATGAGCTGTTGTTTAAAATAATTGTAAGGACCTTACAAAATACTTATTTTTTATTACTGTGTGTTCACTTTCATGATACATCTCTATCCATTTTATTATTTGGCTCCCAAAGTGAGATTATTTTGAATGAAATTATATATTTGTAGGTGCTGTTAATTTCAGGTAAAAATAGGTTTGTAGGGGTGCCTGAATGACTCAGTTGGGTGAGCATCCAAATGCGGCTCAGGTCATGATCTCACAGTCTGTGATTTTGAGCCCCTGTTAGGCTCTGTGCTGACAGCTTAGAGCCTAGAGCCTGTTTCCGATTCTGTGTCTCCCTCTCTCTCTGCCCCTCCCTCGCTTGCACTCGCTCTCTCTCTTTCTCTCTCTCCCAAAAATAAATAAACATTAAAAAAAATAGGTTTGTTAATGATAAAATTAGTGTCAAAAATGCCATTATAAAAGCAGTTATTATGTTAAGTCTATGCAATTAAAACCTGATTATCATTAAAACTAAGCATGAAAATGTATATATAAAAATCTTTATCTTATGTAAAGCTTCACCAAAAATATCCCTTTATATAATTTTGTTGTTTAATTATACAGCTTTGCACAGTGGCAGTATCGTAGCCAGTGAGGTTTATCTGAGGCACAGATTATTGCTATTGTTTAATTATAATTGATGCATATTATGATTACATTTGTTTTATAAGAAGCTTTTAAGAATCTATATTATGTAAAAGATTTATTATATGTAATAAATGTAATATGTTATAATGTATTAGCATTCAACTGTTTTTAACTATCATTTTTCTCTCTTTATTGTAAGTATTTTCGTAATAGTTACTTCTTAATCATCCATTTGTTTTAGAGTTCAGAATAACTTAAAAAATTAAGCAAAGACATAATTGTTAAAATTCACAATATTCATTGCTCTTTCAAGAGAGTCAAATTCCGCTTTCAGTTAGGATACTAATTTTCCTTTGAATTACAATGATTATTGCAATATATTTGACATTTAATTAATATGTGCATTTAATAAATATGTAATGGGTGCTTCCCATGTGCTATGATAAACTAGAATCAACCCTACATTTAGTTGCAGAATAATGGAATATACAATTTAACAATATAAAACAATAATTTTAGGTAAAGAGAAGCTCTACAGAGAAAATAAAACCTGGGTAATAGTTTTGTATGATTGAGAGAGAGAGAGAGAAAGAGAAAGATTTTTGTTGAATCTATCTTAATAATCATCTTCACTTCTTTGGCAATATTTTACAAAGCAAACACTCTACATTGTTTTTCCAGTAGTTTGCTAAGTTTCAGATATTTAATCAATTATTATATTGAGTGAATGAAGATTCTAAAATTTGCATTTTATAAGCATTATAACATATCCCAACTAGAATGCAGGCTCCTTGGGTACAGAGAACATATGACTATAATGTTTACTATAAAATTTCAGTGTCTAGAAGACTATATATTGTTCACAAAAATTTGCTACCTGATTGGCCCACCATTTACCAGCTTTAAGGCACATAAAGTTTGATATTATTCTTTGGCAAGTGTGAACCTGACACAAGGAATGAATGAAGAACAAGGAAGCCAGTGTGGTCCCAGCTCAGCCAGAGATGAGGCAGGAATTAGGGGGTAGGGTCAGAGAAGCAACTGTCACCAGACCTTCTAGTACAGTGATTTCCAGAGAAAAAAATAATATGAACCATATATGTAAGTTTTAATTTTTTAGTATGTATGACAAAAATACAAAAATAAGCAGATAAATGGGTGAAATAAGTGAAGTGGATTACAAGTACATTTATCATGATGAGCACTGAGTAATGTACAGAATTGTTGAATCATTATATTCTACACACCAAACTGTATATTAATTATACTTAAATTAAAAAAATTTTAAGTAAAAATCAAAAGTAAGCAGATAAAATTAATGTTGTATTTTATTTACTCCAAAACATGCAAAATAAAATTTTCAGTTGTAATCAATGTAAAAGTATTAACAAAGTGTTTTACTTTTTAAGTCTTTACAGTTTTTCATTCTAAGTCTTTGAAGTCCAGTGTATAATTTATATATACAGCATATTTCAATTTTGCCCAGACATATTTCAAGTGCTCAGTAGCCACATGTGGGCAGTGTAGCTCTAGTGTCTTGTAAACCATCGTAAAGATTGACTTCTAACTTGTTTTGGGAGATCATTTAAATGTTTTATTTTTTAAGTTTTTATTTAAATTCCAGTGAGTTAGCATACAGTGTAATATTAGTTTCAGGTATACCATATAGAAAGTCAACAGTTTTATACATCACCTGGTGCTCATCACAACAAGTGAACTCCTTAATCCCCATCACCTATTTAACCCATTCCCCACCCACCTCCCCTCTGGTAACCATCAGTTTGTTCTCTATACTTAAGAATCTGTTCCCTGGTTTGCCTCCTTCTTGCTCTCTTTTTTTCCCCTTTGCTTATTTTGTTTTGTTTCTTAAATTCCACATGTAAGTGAAATCATGTGGTGTTTGTCTTTCTCCAACTGACTTATTTCACTTAGTGTAATACTCTCTATTCCACACATGCTCCTGGAATTGGCAAGATTTCATTTTCTTTTATGGCTGAATAATATTCCATTGTGTATGTGTGTGTGTGTATATATATATATATATATATACACACTACATCTTCTTTATCCACTCATCGGTCAATGGATACTTGGAATGTTTCCATAATTTGGCTATTATTGATAATGCTGCTATTTGGGCTGTATGTATCCCATTGAATTAGTATTTTTGTATTCTTTGGGTAAATACCTAGTAGTGCAATGTTGGATCGTAGGGTAGTTCTGTTTTTAAGAGGAAACTCCATACCGTTTTCCAGAGCGGCTGCACCAGTTTGCATTACCACAAGCAGTTTAAGAGGGTTCCCCTTTCTCCACATTCTCACCAACATCTGTTGTTTTCTATATTGTTAATTTTAGCCATTCTGACAGTGTGCAGTGGTATCTCATTGTAGTTTTGATTTGCACTTCCCTGATGATGAGTGATGTTAAGCATCTTTTCATGTGGCTGTTTGCCATCTGGATGTCTTCTTTGGAAAATGTCTGTTTGTGTCTTCTGCCCATTTCTTCACTAGATTATTTGTATTTGGGGTGTTGAGTTCAGTAAGTTATTTATAGATTTTGGATACTAACTCTTTATCAGATATGTCATTTGCAAATATCTTCTCCCATCCTGGAAGTTGCCTTTTAGTTTTGTTGATTGTTTCCTTCACTGTGCAGAAGCTTTTTATTTTGATGTAGTGCCAGTAGTTTATTTTTGCTTTTGTCTCTCTTGCCTCCGGACACATATCTAGTAAGAAGTTGCTACAGCCTTTGTCAAAGAGATTATTATCTGTGTTGTCCTATAGGATTTTATGGTTTCATTTTCCTGCTTGTCTAAGATTAATTGACCATATAGTTATGGGTTCATTTCTCAGTTTTCTATTTGTTCTGTTGATCCATGTGTCTATTTTTGTGCCAGTACCATACTGTTTTGATCACTATAGCTTTGTAACATAACTTGAAGTCCAGAATTGAGACATCTCCAGCTTTGCTTTTCTTTTTCAAAGTTGCTTTAGCTATTTGAGATTTTTGTGGTTCCATACACATTTTAGGATTGTTTGTTCTAGCTCTGTGAAAAATTCTACTGATATTATGATAAGGACTGCATTAAATATGTTATGTAGATTTCTTGGATAGTATAGAAATTTTAACAATATTTGTTCTTCTAATCTATGAGCATGGGATGCTTTTCCATTTATTTGTGTCATTTTTAACTTCTTTCGTTGGTGTTTTATCATTTCAGAGTACAGGTCTTTCACCTCTGTGATTAGGTTTATTTCTGGTATCTTATTGGTTTTGGTACAATTGTAAGTGGGACTGACTTCTTATTTTACTCTCTGCTACTTCATTAATGGTATATAGAAATGCAAAAACATTTCTGAAGAATGGTGTGACATGACTCAGGTTTTAGTGAACTGGCTGCTGTATTGCTAATGGTATAAACATGGGCAGATGCCTGGATTATTGTACTGACACAGGCAATAGATGAGAATGGTTAGGGCCAGGCTATTAGTGGAAGAGGTAGTGAAAGAGGCTAAGGTCTGGATGTATTTTAAAATTAGAACCCTCACTTGGCTTGGATATAAACTGGAAAAGACAGAATGGAACAAAAGGTCATCTCCAGGATTTTTGTTTATATGAGCTTATATCTAGACAAGGAATTAGTTCTTATTTCTAGATTTGTGATTTCCAGGTGAAGGTGCATACTTTCCTGTGCATACACTAGATAATACAGTGGGTGAGAAAGAAAATAAGAGCATTTAAACTATTAGGAAATATAAGAACTACTCCCTGGAAGATTGTTAGCCCTTCACATCCACACACAACACACACACACACACTCACACACACACACACACACACACACACACACACACACACAGACCAGTGCAACTTGACTCCAGCTGGCTTCATACTGGTAAAGAAATTAGTTACAATTATAATATAGTATAATCAGGATTATTTAGTATTTTACTCTGTAAAAGTAGAAATTGCCACTGGGAAGACCCTAATCAACCATCATTTTGCTCTGCTGCCCACTTAGTCATTTGAAACTGCCATCTAATCAAGTTTCAGTTTGCATGTTAAACCTTGTATAATGTTACTCATCATCAATTTATGACATTTTATTCTCCTTGATAACATTTGATTTTATTTTACAGTAACTATTAGGATAGAGAGTATGATACAAAGGGGAAAATTCATCAAAAGAAGAGTTGTGCAGTTATACATGTAGATTTTCTTAAATTCTATAAAAAGTGTCATTAGGAATTTTAATAAAGTGAGGAGAAAATCATGCCACTCCCTACTGAGAATTACTAAGCAAAACAGTGAGTTCACAGAACATAAATTATTTTTTCCAAGTCATTTTCATCTACTAACAGATTGAATTTAAGGTAATATGGCCAAGCTGTTAATTTTAGGATTTATTTATGATTATGCAAACTTTTAGGCTGTATCACCATGGTGACTAATAATGTTTAAATTATGTGCTAAGATCAGACACATTATTGCACAAATGCAATCCAATTTTAAACAAGAATTATAGGTTATTGAAGCTACAATGTGAAATGACAAGTTGATACTTTACCAAATCTAATATCCATTCACCTAATCCAAAAATCCTTCACCCATATGTCTACATAGTACACATTACTTACTATTTTTTTTAATTTTTAATGTTTATTTATTTTGAGAGAGAGCAAGAGAGAGAGAGTGAGTGAGTGTACAAGTAGGGCACAGGCAGAGAGAGAGGGGGACAGAGGATCTGAAGTGGGCTCTGTGCTTACAGCATAGAGAGCCCGATGTGAAACTCGAAATCATGAACCAGGAGATCATGACCTGAGCCGAAGTCGGATTCTTAACAGACTGAGCCACCCAAGTGCCCCTACATATTATGTATTATTTTAGACACTGTGAAAATTGTTTGTGTCCAGGACTGGTAAATAAGAATCTTCATAAATATTTTCTTTTTAATAAACACATTAATTTAAACTTGATTTACAAAATCTTAAAAATTTTAAGTGAATTAATCAATAAGTTTTTACCTGAATCATTGAGTCTTTACACTGTTAAAATCTATCAGAAAAATGGCATAACTTTCTACTTGCTTTAAAATCTGTAGTATGGCCACAACATGATGTAGCATGCCTTAGCTAGAACACATTAATTTTAAAACAAGAAAATTTGCATTCTTCTAAATTGTCCAAATTTTATAATTTTTAAATGTTTACTTATTTATTTTATTTTTTAATATGAAATTTATTGTCAAAGTGGTTTCAATACAACACCCAGGGCTCATCCCAACAGGGCCCTCCTCAGTGCCCATCACCCACTTTCCCCGCCCTCCCACCCCCCATCAACCCTCAGTTTGTTCTCAGTTTTTAAGTTTCTTATGGTTTGGCTCCCTCCTGCTCTAACTTTTTTTTTCCTCCCCCCCCCCCCATGGTCTTCTGTTAAGTTCTCAGCATCCACATAAGAGGGAAAACATATGGGATCTGTCTTTCTCTGTATGACTTATTTCACTTAGCATAACACTCTCCAGTTCCATCCACATTGCTACAAAAGGCCATATTTCATTCTTTCTCATTGCCACGTAGTATTCCATTGTGTATATAAACCACAATTTTTTCATCCATTCATCAGTTGATGGACATTTAGGCTCTTTCCATAATTTGGCTATTGTTGAAAGTGCTGCTATAAACATTGAGGTACAGGTGCCTGTATGCATCAGCACTCCTATATCCCTTGGGTAAATTCCTAGCAGTGCTATTGCTGGTTCAAGGGTAGGTCTATTTTTAATTTTTTGAGGAACCTCCACACTGTTTTCCAGAGTGGCTACACCAGTTTGCATTCCCACCAACAGTGCAAGAGGGTTCCTATTTCTCCACATCCTCTCCAGCATCTATAGTTTCCTGATTCGTTCATTTTGGCCACTCTGACTGGCGTGAGGTGCTATCTCAGTGTGGTTTTGATTTGTATTTCCCTGATGAGGAGTGACATTGAGTATCTTTTCATGTGCCTGTTGGCTATCTGGATGTCTTCTTTAGAGAAGTATCTATTCATGTTTTTGGCCCATTTCTTCACTGGAGTTTTTGTTTTTCGGGTGTGGAGTTTGGTGAGTTCTTTATAGATGTTGGATACCAGCCCTTTGTCTGATATGTCATTGCAAACATCTTTTCCCATTCTGTCACTTACCTTTTAGTTTTGTTGTTTGTTTCCTTTGCAGTGCAGAAGCTTTTTATCTTCATGAGGTCCCAATAGTTCATTTTTGCTTTTAATTCCCTTGCCTTTGGAGATGTGTCAAGTAAGAAATTGCTGCGGCTGAGGTCAGAGAGGTTTTTTTCTGCTTTCTCCCCTAGGGTTTTGATGGTTTCCTGTCTCACATTCAGGTCCTTTATCCATTTTGAGTTCATTTTTGTGAATGGTGTAAGAAAGTGGTCTAGTTTCATTCTTCTGCATGTTGCTGTTCTCCCAGCACCATTTTGTTAAAGAGACTTTTTTCCATTGGATATTCTTTCCTGCTCTGTCAAAGATTAGTTGGCCATACTTTTATGGGTCGAATTCTGGAGTCTCTATTCTATTCCGTTGGTCTATGTGTCTGTTTTTGTGCCAATACCATGATGTCTTGATGATTATAGCTTTGTAGTAGAGGCTAAAGTCGGATTGTGATGCCTCCATCTTTGGTCTTCTTCAATATTACTTTGGCTATTCGGGGTCTTTTGTGGTTCCATACAAATTTTAGGATTGCTTGTTCTAGCTTTGAGAAGAATGCTGGTGCAATTTTGATTGGGATTGCATTGAATGTGTAGATAGCTTTGGGTAGTACTGACATTTTAACAATATTTATTCTTCCAATCCATGAGCACGGAATGTTTTTCCATTTCTTTATATCTTCTTCAATTTCCTTCATAAGCTTTCTATAGTTTTCAGCATACAGATCTTTTACATCTTTGGTTAGGTTTATTCCTAGGTATTTTATGCTTCTTGGTGCAATTGTGAATGGGATCAGTTTCTTTGTCTTTCTGTTGCTTCATTATTAGTGTATAAGAATGCAACTGATTTCTGTACATTAATTTTGTATCCTGCGACTTTGCTGAATTCATGTATCAGTTCTAGCAGACTTTTGGTGGAGTCTATCGGGTTTTCCATGTATAATATCATGTCACCTGAAAAAAGTGAAAGCTTGACTTCATCTTTGCCAGTTTTGATGCCTTTGATTTCCTTTTGTTGTCTGATTGCTGATGCTAGCGCTTCCGACACTATGTCAAACAACAGCAGTGAGAGTGGGCATCCCTGTCGTGTTCCTGATCTCAGGAAAAAAGCTCTCAGTTTTTCCCCGTTGAGGATGATGTTAGCTGTGGGCTTTTCATAAATGGCTTTTATGATGTTTAAGTATGTTCCTTCTATCCCGACTGTCTCGAGGGTTTTTATTAAGAAAGGTTGCTGAATTTTGTCAAAGGCCTTTTTTGCATCGATTGACAGGATCATATGGTTCTTATCTTTTCTTTTATTAATGTGATGTATCATATTGATTGATTTGTGAATGTTGAACCAGCCCTGCATCCCAGGAATGAATCCCACTTGATCATGGTGAATAATTCTTTTCATATGCTGTTGAATTCTATTTGCTAGTATCTTGTTGAGAATTTTTGCATCCATATTCATCAGGGATACTGGCCTGTAGTTCTCTTTCTTTGCTGGGTCTCTGTCTGGTTTGGGAATCAAAGCAATGCTGGCTTCATAGAATGAGTCTGGAAATTTTCCTTCCCTTTCTATTTTTTGGAACAGCTTGAGAAGGATAGGTATTATCTCTGCTTTAAATGTCTGGTAGAATTCCCCAGGGAAGCCATCTGGTCCTGGACACTTATTTGTTAGGAGATTTTTGATAACTGATTCAATTTCTTTGCTGGTTATGGGTCTGTTCAAGTTTTCTATTTCTTCCTGTTTGAGTTTTAGAAGTGTGTGGGTGTTTAGGAATTTGTCCATTTCTTCCAGGTTGTCCAGTTTGTTGGCATATAATTTGTCATAGTATTCCCTGATAATTGCTTGTATTTCTGAGGGATTGGTTGTAATAATTCCATTTTCATTCATTATTTTATCTATTTGGGCCATCTCCCTTTCCTTTTGAGAAGCCTGACTAGAGGTTTATCAATTTTGTTTATTTTTTCAAAAAAACAACTCTTGGTTTCATTGATATGCTCTACAGTTTTTTTTTTTTTTTTTAGATTCTATATTGTTTATTTCTGCTCTGATCTTTATTATTTCTCTTCTTCTGCTGGGTTTGGGGTGTCTTTGCTGTTCTGCTTCTATTTCCTTTAGGTGTGCTGTTATATTTTGTATTTGGGATTTTTCTTTTTTCTGGAGAGAGGCCTGGATTGCAATGTATTTTCCTCTCAGGACTGCCTTCACTGCATTTGGATTGTTGTATTTTCATTTTCATTTGTTTCCATATATTTTTTAATTTCTTCTCTAATTGCCTGGTGGACCCATTCATTCTTTAGTAGGGTGTTCTTTAACCTCCATGCTTTTGGAGGTTTTCCAGACTTTTTCCTGTAGTTGATTTCAAGTTTCATAGCATTGTGGTCTGAAAGTGTACATGGTCTGATCTCAACTCTTTTATACTTATTAAAGTCTGTTTTGTGACCCAGTATGTGATCTATCTTGGAGAATGTTCCATGTGCACTTGAGAAGAAGGTATATTTTGTTTGGCATGCAGAGTTCTAAATATGTCTGTCAAGTCCATCTGATCCAATGTATCATTCAGGGCCCTTGTTTCTTTATTGATCCTGTGTCTAGATGATCTATCCACTGTTGTAAGTGGGGTATTACAGTCACCTGCAATTACCACATTCTCATCAATAAGGTTGCTTATGTTTGTGATTCATTGTTTTATATATTTGGGGGCTCCCATTTCAGGACATAGACATTTATAATTGTTTTCTCTTCCTGATGGATAGACCCTGTAATTATTATATAATGCCCTTCTTCATCTCTTGTTACATCCTTTAATTTAAAGTCTAGTTTGTCTGATATAAGTATGGCTAGTCCAGCTTTCTTTTGATTTCCAGTAGCCTGACAGATAGTTCTCATCCCCTCACTTCCAATCTGAAGGTGTCCTCAGGTCTAAAATGAGTCTCTTGTAGACAACAAATAGATGGGTCTTGTTTGTTTGTTTGTTTGTTTTTTATCCATTCTGATACCCTAGGTTTTTTTGGTTGGAGCATTCAGTCCATTTACATTCAGTGTTATCATAGAAAGATATGGGTTTAGAGTCATTGTGATGTCCTTTGGTTTCATGCTTGGAGTGACGTCTCTGGTACTTTGTGGTCCTTGCAACATTTTGCTCACAGAATCCCCCTTAGGATCTTTTGTAGGGCTGGTTTAGTGGTGATGAATTCCTTCAGTTTTTGTTTGTTTGGGAAAACCTGTATCTCTCCTTCTATTCTGAATGACAGACTTGCTGGATAAAGGATTCTCAGCTGCATATTTTTTCTGTTCATCCCATTGAAGGTTTCCTGCCATTCCTTTCTGGCCTGCAAAGTTTCGGTAGATAGGTCTGCTACTATTCTTATGTGTCTACCTTTGTAAGCTAGAGCGTGTTTATCTCTACCTGCTTTCATAATTTTCTCCTTATCCTTGCAATTTGCCAGTTTCACTATGATATGTCGTGTAGAAGGTCGATTCAAGTTACGTCTGAAGGGAGTTCTCTGTGCCTCTTGGATTTCCATGCCTTTTTCCTTCCCCAGATCAGTGAAGTTGTCAGCTATGATTTGTTCAAGTACACCTTCAGCCCTTTCTCTCTCTTCATCTTCTGGAATTCTTGTTACAGATATTGTTCCATTTGATTGCATTGCTTAGTTCTCTAATTCTCCCCTCATACTTCTGGATTTTTTTTCTTTCTTTTTCTCAGCTTCCTCTTTTTCCATAATTTTACTTTCTAATTCATCTATTGTCTCCTCTGCCTTTCAGTCCATGCTATGGCTGCCTCCATTTTATTTTGCACCTCATTTATAGCAATTTTTAGCTCCTCATGACAAAAATATGGAACACTTCACGAATTTGTATGTCATCCTTGCACAGGCACCATGCTAAATTTCTCTGTATCGTTCCAATTTTAGTATATGTGCTGCCAAAGTGAGCATGTTTATTTATTTAGAGAGAAGAGAGGATGTGAGCAGGGGATGGGCAGGGAGAGAGAGGGAGAAAGAATCCCAAGCAGGCTCTGTTCTGTCAGCACAGAGCTCAAAGTGGGGCTTGAACTAACAACCAGTGAGATCATGACCTGAGCTGAAATCAAGAATTGGATGCTTAACCAAATGAGACACACTGCTGTCCCCAAAATTGCCCCAATTTTGAGTGAATTTATCATTTCTATGAAATATCATCTGTATCACTGTTTATGTTAACATCCATGGCATGATTTTCCCATATTTCAATGGTAGATGTCTATTAACACTATAATATTTTATATAATATGTGTACTACAAAACAGATAACGTAATTGCCAAATATTGACCAATATTTCAAAATTGAAAAATCCAGTGTTTTGTTTTTGCTTGTATGTCTTGGTATGTGCTAGCATTTGTGTGTGTGTGTGTAGCTCTAGAAAAGTTATCAACAGAGTAGGTTGTGAAGAGAAAATGCTAAGGGCACCTGGGTCGCTAATCAGTTAAGCGTCTGACTCTTGATTATGGCTCAGGTCATTGTCTCATGGTTTGTGAGTTTGAGCCTGCATCAGGCTCCATGCTGACAGCACAAGAGCCTCCTTGGAATTGTCTTTTCCTTTCTTTCCTCCCGTCTCTCTCTCTCTCTTTCAAAATAAATAAAATAAACTTAAAAAAAGAGAAAGAAAATACTAAAGGTAAACAAAATATTGGAATTTATGATTGTACATTTTTATGAATTTTTAGAAAGCATATATATTTTAGTCTATAAACTTCTGTTTGTGTAAAAGGAATATATAAAAATGCTGCATTAATAGGGGAAACCATGGCGATAGATACTTTAAAATATCATTTTTGGAAACAAAATAGATTTATTTTGTTAGAGTACAAAATATTCTAGATCATTAGTGGTATTCTGTTATTAAAAATTTTTTACACTTTCAGGTGATCATGAGACCTCATTCCTTTTTTCTGAGTGACTGAAGCGACTAAAATAAATCTCTCTCTCTCTTCCATTCTTTGTCTCTCTCTCTGTCTCTCTCCCTCTGTCTCCCTTTCTCTCTCTCTCTATATATATATATATACATACACATACATACATACACACACATATATGTAAATTAAAATCTATCATTTAATTACAAAGGAGAAATTCAATACTTAGAAAAAGAGAGTCAACTAAACTATAAAAACTCAGTAGACCATGTTCAGTCTCAGTGTATACACAGTGTGGCTAGCAAAATCTTTCATAAAAATCTTTGTGAGAAGTAGTCTACAATTGTTTTGTTATGAAACATAAGAAAGAATAATCCTCTCTCTATTTTACATATAAAATGTGGAGTATTTTATAGGTTATACTGGATTCGAAGTTATGTTAAGTCACATGGAGGTCCCAGCTCAGCCAATCCATTGACCTTTGAGAGCTGTCCATTCTCTAATTGCTTCTCATTCCTCCAAAGGTTGATCTGAGAATAAAAATCCGGTATTGGGGGGGGGGGGGAGGGAGTACTTACAATCTAGAGAGAAATTTACTAAAGTGTAATATAATATTATTATTAAAAAAAATTTTTAGTCTTTATTTGTTTTTGAGAGAGAGAGAGACAGAGTGTGAGTTGGGGAGGAGCAGAGAGAGAGGGAGACACAGAATCCGAAGCTGGCTCCAGACTCCAAGCTGTCAGCACAGAGCCCGACACAGGGCTCGAACTCACGAGCTATCAGATTGTGACCTGAGCCAAAGTCGGACGCTCAACCAACTGAGCCACCCAGGTGCCCCTGTAATATTATTTTAAAAATAGAGAACAATTGCTGGCAACCCTAGAGTCCCGCAGTTTTAGGAAAAGAACTTGGCATGCACAGATAGAAAGGGTTTTACTTCAAAACACATATTCTTTCATTTAAAGAAGTCAAAGGACGTGTCAAACCTTGGTTGAGCTTATTTGTCAAACCTACTGAATATTTTTTTTCTAGGGCTTGTACTTCTCATACTGAAGGGGCTCTTTTAAGAAATGCTTTCTGGTTAAATATGGGTTAGATGCTCTTCGTGGTTCCTAGGTATCATATGAGAGAGTAGCTGGTCGGACGCTCATTATGGCCCAATGGTAGGTATCAGAAGTTATCAACTGCTGTGTAGTATGATTCCAGTGCCCAGAAATTCGGTGATAGTCTAAAATTTTCAGGAGAAGAGGTGAGATCAATTTAAATGTTTTCTTGGTTTGTTATAATTGGTTACATATATCTAACTTCTGACAAAATGTTCTAAGTGTCAACATGGCAAAGCTATTTTATTTGTATGTAGGCAGTGCTTATTAATCATCCAGAAGGCCTGTGTCAGATCTTGGGATGGGTGAAAAAACAAATAATTTAAGCCTCACTTTCTCTACTTTCTTACCTTCTTATAGACTCACTGTAACATTTCTCTAAGAAATACAATTTTAATCCATAAAGCATTTGTGTATATTAGTTTCTTTGTTTGTTCCTCACAATATGCCTTTGATTTTCCCAGCTGACATGAGACCCAAAGGGTCAGAACTATGTTATTCAGAATAATCCATGGCCAAGCACATGTCTTATAATGGCACCCGTTAAATATTGGAGGAATGAAAGAATTAATGAACAAACGAATGAGCTCACAGGATGTCAAAAAGTTCAAGGAAGTTAAGCAACTTACCAAGTGACCAGAGAGGCTGTGAACAGGAGGCATAGGGTTGGATAGGGTGAATATCTGAGCACACAGAAGATAGGCTAAAGGCCCCTGAAAAACAAGTCCCAGACACAGTTTCAGAAGAATTAGGATAAAATCCCCAAAGTCTTATGTATTATTTGGAGCATGGGTAACATTTTGTGCAAACCTTGTACGACATCAAGAGATAAATTTAAGAATGATTTTGGGTAAGGTTTTACATGGCAAGGCTTACTAGATAAGAGTTAGCCTATATACTTTTCTAGAAATAAAAAGTGACTTCAAAATATGTATCTCAAATAATATTTTAGAGTTCTGGGGCAATGTATGCTGATTTGTGATTTTCACATATAGACCAGTGTTATGGTTGAAACTTGTTGAAAAATGGCTCAGTGAAAAGGATGGTGGAAGCCAAACCCCAGTAAGTTCAGGTGAAAATGGTTTCTTATAGAAAAGGTTCGGAAGGCAGAGAAGCCAAGGGTGGGTATGTGGACGATATGACAGAGGCTTTCTGTTGAAGATGGAAGATCCTTGAATAAGCTCATATGTGTAGTAGCCACTTGAGAAGGAAAAGGGAGTGTAACAGGCTAGGCAAAGAATGATTGGTAGAGAAAGGTCAAGTGTAAATAGGAAAGGATGGGATTGATTCTAGGGCAAAGTATATATACCTCTATATATTGGATGAATATATACCAATATATATACCTCTATATATTGGATGAAAGGAGAGGTTCCTCTTCCACTGAGAAAAGAGTATGAATAGTAAGAAATTTGGTTATTAAACAACTTAATAATGATGGTTATGTCAGCAACAGCAGGGACCACTGGGGAGGAGGGATAACGAATGGGTAGGGGCTGACTGGGAATTGTAGCATCACAATTTGTTTCTGAGAAGAAAATAACAAAATCCTTTTGTTGTTGGTGTTAGAATGCTGAGAAGGAGGAAGACCCAAGGAGGCTAGAAGAAAATGCAAAAGTTTGAAATAACTGTTTAGGAATAAGTAATATTTTTGTATGTATTAAGTAAAGTAGCTGTGACCTCTACACTTGTCAGGCATCACTGAGGGACCAACCAATTCTGAAAAGCATGAATTCATGGTTAATCTATAAGCAAGGCCAATTCCAACATGGTCTGATTCCTGACTACGCATATCTTACACATTTATTTCTTTGTCCCTGCACTGTTGGAATTCTATGATCTAGTTCTACTGAATTTCCTTACAGTTTCCAAATGAGCAATTCTCTCTCATACTTTCATGCTGCTCCCTGTGTTTCAAATTTTCTTTTTGCCATGTTTCATCTATTTAGCTTTCATGCTTCAAGATACTATTCCATGTCTCATCAGTTTCTGAAACTTCTTGAGATTAGGGAGCATATCTTGGTGCACTCATCACAAAGAGTGCCCGGCACATAACAGGTTGATGCATCGTAGGCTCATCATACCACAATATTTTGTGCCTTGATTGGAGAAATTTAAGCTGGTTGCCTTAGGGGTGGTGGACACTTCAATCACTGATTGTTGGGCCTTACTCCTTGTGTATATATTTGATTTCTCCTTTAATACTGTGGGAGATGCATGGGATTTCTGAAGAATCACCTAACTTCTATAGCCCTGCAGGCATTGTACACTTGTCAAGCTATTTATTATCAGAAAAAAACACTTTTTTTTTAGAATTGGTCCAAATATGACTTCATTTTCCTATTACAGTTCTTTAGGAATTCCCCACTATTGCTTCCAGAATAAAATCTAAATGCTATTTGGTGAGTTCCATAGCTTTTCACTTCAGCCTCTCTTTTCATTCATAGGGCTAATATTTTTCTTAAATGCCCTGGCTTCTCATCACACAAAATTGACTTTCCCTCAAAATACAATGGCATTTCATATCTCAGAAACTTGATGCTATGCCTCAGCCTTATTCTCTGTGAAATCCTACTTTAAACTGCAACTCAAATAAAATATCTTACTCTGTGAAGCCCATAGGCAACGTCGCTCACTCTTCTCAACTCAAGGTTAATTATTCCCTTTTAGGGAAGATCTTAGGGCCTTACCTATGTCAGAATCAATTAGGTATATGTCAGGCTTTCCGAAAACATCATTACATATTTGAGGGCAAAGATGTAATATGATTTGTTTTTGTTGCAAGCATTCAGTACCTGGTGAATTGTATAATAAAGCTTTAAGGCTAGAGGTTCTAACCCAAACCTTTGACATGAGCTTTGAATGGTTACAGCTCCTTAATTTCTTTATAGAATATGGTTCACAACACTTAGTGTCAAATCATAGACTAAATGAAAATACTTGAACATTAAGCATAGGGATAGATGGAGGAATCACGGTAGCTGGGATGTTATTTATCACACACTTATAGGGTTCTGGATACTTTCCCCAGTATTCTCTAACTTGCCACATCATTTTCAAGCAAAATAGAACTGTGACCCTTGGAGTCTCTCAAGTTCTTTCATTTTCCCCATGTGAAAGTATTACAGCAGATTTTAAAGATCAATTTTTATGAACTCTGATAAACCCCAAGAGCCTTTTAATCTCTTTTATGATAATATGGAAAAGCGCCATGTCTTTTAAAGTAATATTATCCACAATTCAATGAAAGTACAACTGACTTGTATTATTTTTATATTACAACAGGTTATAAACTGTCTCTGCCCTTTGATTGATACGACTTGCTGTAACATGAGAAAATTAAATATTTTTGTTCAGTTTTCCTCAATGCAAAATAGTCTTTGTCTTTTAATAAATACATATTGACTTACTGTTAAGTGCCTTTTAGTGTTTAAGTGCTTAGGATCCTTCTGTGAAAAAAAGAGAAAAAATGTTCCCATTCCTATGAAGTTTCTATTTTATGGAGAGGCATACAGAAATAAACACAATAAAAAGTAAATTACATAATATTATGAAATCACAAGTTTTATGTAAAAGAAAAAAAAAAAGGAAAAGCAAGGTAAGAGGATCAGGAGTGTGAGAGCATGGGTGTTGGGTAGTGTTGGGAGAAAGCAGTTTGTAGTAATAGGCCAGGTGGTTAGGGAAGGCCTCAGTGAAATGAAACTTTGAGCCAAGGCTTAAATAAGGGATAATGGCAGATGTTGTTGGTAAGTCTTATGGTTTCATCCAAATTTAGACAATCCTTATTTAATACATGTTACATACTCTCCAGCCAAGATTACTATATTCACAGACCGTCTTCTCATAAGTATAAAAATTAGTTGTGTTCTATCATTTCAAAATAGCAAAAGCCAAATTAGTATTTCCAGTTCAAGACCTGTGTTTCTTCTCTGTCACCCTATTTTCCTAGAAAAAAAATCAGAAAATGCCCTTGTGCGTGTACATATATCTTTTAAAAGTCATTGATGGCAACAGATTTTCATGTTTGAGATGTTCACATTAGGGAAAAGCTCTGACAGAATATGCCTTTTGATTTTGAAATGGCCTAGATATATCAAAAACAGTGATTGGGCCACCATACATTGCTCTAACCAAAAGGATTTATAGAGCTGATTCTGCACAATTTCCATCCTCTTACTGACCTTTTAAATGTACTATGCTGTTATCAAAAATGTATTTGATATTGAACAAGAAATATTTTTAAGAAAGCCTGAGTGTGAGTCACTACATAAAACTTTTATTCATGTCTAAACTCACAAAGTGCAAAGCATGGCAAAAAATGTATACTCACCATTTTCAAAATCTTAAACATCTACTGATATTACACACTAGAGTTTCATTTTAAGTACATTATTTAGAAACATTTTTCAGTACTGTTGAACAGTCTGTGGACAAGGACCTAAAGATATTAATGTAGTGACATTATCATTCCAACTTATTTTGGCATTAGGTAGAAGAATGTTCAAAGTTTTAATATATCTTTTACAATTGTACAGCTTAAGAAAGTAAGAAACAATTACTGATAAAGGAAATGTGAGATGCCTGATGAATTCAAAGGGAACACAAATGGAAATATAAAAGAGATAATAATTAAAAGTAGACAGCAGAGATTGGCCTTTGGACAACTAGGATAATTGTGAATATCTGTACATAGATAATTTGACTGTTTACTGCCATTTATTGTGTTCATATTTGAAGATTTATATAAATTACCCTTTAATTTAAAAATGGAAAGATTTTAACTGTATATACACAAATATAATTTTATATGTATGTATATAGATAGATATATATATTCCTATACTATATCATTTCTTATAATAATATACCTTTACAATAGTCCTAAAATATTTCACTTAAGTTACACATTAAAGATTTTGATGAGAAATAATTGTCATACATGGAGATAAGTCCTGTATTTAGGCTGTGCTACATAACTATAGTAAGATAATTAATTCTTCATCATTTATTTGTTAGAGTTTCATTTTGTTTTTTAATAGCTTTGTTACTGATTTTATTGAATGGCTTCAAAATTCACCTTGGGTGTGTGTCATCAATGATAGACGATGATAATTCCCACATGAAGTATGGAGATACAGCTAGTGCAACAACTTTTGATGGTGTATAATTCTGGATACATCCCTGAGGGGTGCATCTTTTATTTAACATCACATGTAATATTTATCTTTTATATGATTCTTAGCAGAATAGTTCCCTGTGATGTTGCTTCAAAACCAAGGTTTTAGCAATAAACAGAATGGATTTGAAATATGGTTCCACTTCTTCCAGCTTGGATAAAATTTAGTTAAATTACCTAATTTCCGTAACTCTTCGATTACTCATATGTGAAATGGAGATAATTGGATAACAATCTTGATGCTCTTTGAGGGTTAAATGTAAGCACTTAGAATTAATCAATATATAATAGCTATGATTCATCGTATTACAAAATCCATGTAGCAGCATAATTTCCAAATCTGTTTCTGATGACAGGGAATTAGCTGATGCTATCTGTCCACACTCGTCTGTTACCAATCTTTATCTTCTGCACCAGGAATGAGAATACAGCTCCCTGATTTAGGAATACTTAATCTTGACCTTTTGGATCTTCCCTGGTGTACAAAAGTGAGAACCACAGCACTATTGTCTTTTGCCAACTTTCTTCTTTTCTAACCATAAATTTTATTTTTCTCTAAGTATGTGAATTATTTCCTTTTGACTTTTCTATGGAAAAATAGAGGTGATCCTTTTAGAAAAGATAAATTACAAATTAATCCCTATTCTATGGCATTATTGAATTGCTGGTTTAGTTAAAATATAAATACTTCCCTTCTTACATTTTTGTTTTTATAGCTTTAAAATTAACCTAAGTCTAAAGTGGAAACATATATATATAAATACTTCCCTATTGCACAAGTTGTTGAAAATTTATAAAATAGAAATTATTTGCAGTGATTCAAACACGATGGAAACAATTTTATTGCTTAGTCATAATTTTTAAGAAGACAAAAATTTCACATTGTCATTGTTGTCTGTACTTTCATTTTCATAGTAATCTCCTCAAATTTTTAATTGGACATCCAAGAGGGGAGACAAATCAGAAAACTGGGGACGTTAAGGAAGGGAAAGAACGTGCTTTTCATTCCGAGTTTAACAGTATCGACAGTCATATGCCTTAAGTAAAAAGAACTGGAATAAAGCGTGCATGGGAGATATTTACATGCCATGAAGTCATCACTTACTTGAAGTAAACTAATTATTTGAAAGCCTGCATTGAAGTACAAACCAATCAATTGCTCTTGGATATTTTCCTGGAACAGTATTTTTTTTTTTCCATTAACAAATGTAGTAAGTGATAACATAAGGAAGCTAAACAGAAAACTACCATATCTGAGTGAAATCTATTAGGAAAATAGGGCATATGTATGGGTAATAGATTTACCGAAATTGAGTTTTGGCCATGACTCAAAAGGCCAGGCTTAACAGTTGCCAGATTGCCACCTGTGCCCTATATACCACAGGTGTTCAGGCCTTCAGAACAGCTCTTCTTCCTAATGATTTCTAGGCCAGCAGTGCTCCCACACACCCAGCATGAACTCATGCATTGAATCGATACTCACTTCTGGACATTGACATTCACCTTGACTTTGAACACTTTCTAATGTCCTTTTTAAAAGTAATAACATAATAAAAGTACAAGCTCTGTAGCAGTTAGAATCAGGTTCAGCTATTCTTATTAGAGATCCAAAATAACAACTAAAGTCCGGGTGTTAGATGGCAGCTTTGGGGTCATCAGGGACCCAGGCCATTGTTTCTCTCTTTTCCATCAACCTTAACCTGTGGCTTCCATTGTCAGGGTTACATTATAATCACAATTTGGCTGCTGGAGCCCTCACCTCCATGACCTCATTTTAAAAGAAGGAAGAGCAAAAGGTGACTCCCCTCTTTGGGCCACTCCCCTTTCCTTCTTAAAAAGCTTTCTTGGAAGCCCCAGTGAAGTACTTCTGTTTATATTTTATTGCCTACTTCTATCTATGAGGGAGCCTGAAAAATGCAATATGTAAGTAGAAACATTTCTGACACTATCAATATAAAGTTACTTTAAAGAAGAAAGGGTGAAGGGCTATTGGATAGGCAGCCTGGAGTTTCTGCCACACCCTTTTATGTTTAAACTAGATCAATTATCTAAGGATGTTTCAGCCAATTGGTAGAGCTAGTAGTATTTATATATGTCCATCTATATCTCTATATCTATATCTATATCTCTATATAGAGATGTAGATATATCTATATAGAGATATAGATATATGTTCTATAGATAGATATGCATCTATCTATATATGTTCTATAGATATAGATATATCTATCTATACCTATATATGTTCTATAGATATAGATATAGATATATAGGTATAGATAGATAGATAGATATAATCTAGTAGCTTATATAAATCTAGTAGCTTATATGTAGTTTATTTACAGCTATAACTTTTATATAGATGTGCCTTAGATGAGGGATACCATACATACATCCGTAATGTTCAGAGTTTAGTTTGCATAAGAACATAATGAAGATAGGGGCGCCTGGGGGGCTCAGTTGGTTGGGCGTCTGACTTTGGCTCAGGTCATGATCTCACGGCTTGTGAGTTCAAGCCCCACGTCGGGCTCTGTGCTGACAGCCCAGAGCCTGGAGCCTGCTTTGGGTTCTGTGTCTCCCTCTATCTTTGCCCCTTTCCTGCTCATGCTCTGTCTCTCTCTGTCTCAAAAATAAATAAAAACATTAAAAAAAAAAAAGAACATAATGAAGATTTGTATAAAATACAGCTCCCAGAGATTCTGGTTCCATAGGCTGGCAAAGCTCAGAAATCTTTTTGGAAGTTCCTGAATGATCTTAGAATTGTTGATGGCCCCCCAGCTGCGTTGCTATGGAAAGCCTTCTTTTAGATATTTCTCAACAGTGCCAAGTCCAGAATTTCTGTGGAGATTAAGAGTGGGAACATCTTGAAGTCCCCTTCATGGGTATAGAGTGTTGGCTGCTGCAGAAGCAAAGAGTTTTCCATAAAATTTAGAACACACCTCTAGTCCACATCAAAGAATTGGGCAGGTGCAGTTTATGGGTGGGGAGCATGAACCCTCTTTCCTGCCATTTGGTGCTGTCACTGTGAATCTTGCTTACCTTCTAATTCTAGACATTACAGCACATGAGAAATAAATCTCTGAAACACTTCAAACTCAGTCTTTGTTCTCTCTCTCTTTTTACCTTTCTGAGGTTCTTAATACTAGTAGAGTCACCATTTAATTTCTCAGATGAGTGATAGCAAGAGAAGAAAGAACAGGTTGATCGACTGAAGAGAAAACCAAGTCAATAACAATCCTAACCAAGCTAACTATCCAAATTACAGCTGGTAACAGACAAAAGGTAGATTCATACCTGGATCTGACTTCAAAGCCATGTTCCTTTGACTCTGCCATACTTACTGATTCTTCTGTGGGAGAAGGAGGAAGACAAAACCAAAAACCTGATAGTCCCCTTCACCCTCCCTCAACCAGACTGTGCCAGTCTCTTAACTCGTTGGTATAACAAGAAAGGAGGAGGTTGCAAAAGGAAAATGGAATAGGTCATAGGGCAGGGAGCCAGAAACTAATGCCAGTCTCATAAACATGCCTCCCCAAGAGAGTTCTCATCTCACTGTTCCCTTCAAGCGCTTGCTTCATTCATATCCCAGATTATTTCCTTTAAACTTCCACTGCCATGTCAGTGTTCCTTCCACTTCTCACACCTCCAGGCAGCACGCAACCACAGCTTTTAATCATGGGCTCAAATCAATCTTCGTTCTTCTCCAACCTCTGTCACCTTCTCCTAACCCCTTCCAGAGCTGATCCTAATTTGTTCCATCATTCTGGGTTCATTCTTGCTTGCTTTCCATCTTACTGAGGTATGAGAAAATACAAATAAATGATATATAACCAGATTGATATTTAGCTTTAAACATTTATTAGAAGAATCATTGAAATCCAACTTGTTTAAATCCCTCATTTTTCTCACCAGAGAACAAGGTGGTGTATACATCCATGTTGGCGCTCATGATAGACGTCAATAGCCATTGATACTAATTCCACTTCTGCTACCACATGGACCAAATTGTTCTCACGTTGGTCTCCTGATGGGCTGGATCAACACCAGGTGGTGCTTTGCTGCTCTGTTGACATTTCTCTTATGTTTATCCTTTTTATACTTGGTCTCTCACGTAGCTCTTAGTGAATCATTAGATGTTAGGAAGGCAGCATAGCATGGCTATTAAACTCTTTCCTCTGTCATTAACCAACTGCATAAATTTGTGGACATTATTTAAACTTTGAGCCTTGGATTCAAATATTAGAAAATTAGAACTACCAGATTAGCGTTTTCTGAATAGGTAGAAAGATAACTCACAAAACCCAGTTGGCAGCTATATTACAAGATGCTATCCCCATACCAATTTTGTGATTTTACTAAGATCTTCTAAAGGTGGCATTTAATCCAGTGTTTCTAATGTTGCAGGTCTCTCTTAATTGGCTTCCTGACAGGGTGTACTGACAGAAAAAAAAAAAAAAAAATTCAGGGCACGATCCCTCAAGACTGAGTTAGGAAATGTGCTGTTAATGACATTGAATAGAATCACACTCAAGTTTAAAAACTTACTCTACTTTGTCCCTGGAATTTCTTGACCTTCACAGAAAGTTTTATGTTCATTGCAGGAATTGCCAAGGGGTTAAGGCATGATCTCTGTCCTTCCTTCTCATTTGAGACTCTCCGTTCCAGAGCAAAGCACCAGTTTCGACACGTCCATCCTTTCTTTCTCTGAAGGCTGAGAGGCCTTGGTGTAAATGTTGTCTCTCCCAGCTGGTTCTGGCATGCCCAGACTTGTCAGAGTTTTCAGTAGGTATTAAGCTCCATCCACCTTTGGCACTTCATTATTTAAAGCATATGTATTACTGGCTAGAGATATGCCAAGTGATTACAATGTAGGGAAAAATGTAAACTGTTTATTTTAAAAATTGGAATACAAAATACTAGCACATGAAAACTACAGAGTGAAAGTTCAGAGGGACAAGAGAGAAACCACTGAAGAACTTTTGTATTCTAATTGGCCACATGGAAGAGATGCTAAACCTTGAAGAATGAGCAGGCGTTTAGTAAGTGACGTTCAGTGATGTGGATTTTCACAAAGGTGAAAAGGTACAATATAGCTTGGGAAGGTGTAAGAAGTTGTGTGAGAATACAAATAACTTAGTCATAAGAAAAGAGTACAGGTAAGAGTTTATTTCCACACTTTGGGAATGGAGACACGAGCTGCTCAAATCATAAACTAGAATGATTTATTTAATCCAGGAGAGAATGCTAAGTCATGGGAGCCAGGGGATCATTTGACTAGAGATATGTTTTAGGAAGTTAATCTATCATTGATTCTGCCATTGATTTTCAGAAAATATTGGGGTAAAAGATATGAGAGTGTAAGCTGACCAGTTAAAAATATAAGCTAATTGCAAAGGAGGAGGACTTTTGCTTTTTATTCTACATGTTTCTGTACTGTTTCAACTTTTATAAAGGGAATGTGTTTGTGTATTATTTGTGTATTTCCAACATTTAGCAGAGACTAACAGAAAAGCAGAACAAACAAAAAGGAAATATTTCACAGTTATCTCCATGATTTTCAACCTAGCACTGGCTGAAGAGGTACCATAGAATTAAGTTATAAATAGGATGCCAATAATTTTAATTTAAAAGTAATAAAAGGGTCGGCCCTGGGTAGCTCAGTTGGTTAAGTTTCCGACTCTTGATTTTGCCTGGGGTCATGATCTCATGATATGTGAGATCAAGCCCACATCACTTGGGATTCTCTCACTCTCTCTCTCTCTCTCTCTCTCTCTCTGCCCCTCACCTGTTCGTGTGTGTGTGTGTGTGTGTGTGTGAATGCTCGCTCTCTCTTTCTATCAAAATAAATAAATAAACTTGAAAAAAGTAAAAATAATGAATGGAGATTCACTTAGTATTATGCTCTCTACTCCATACGTGCTGTTGAAAATGGCAATATTTCATTCTCTTTTATGATTAATATTCCATTATGTGTGTGTGGAGATATAATATATAATATATATATATATATATATAATATATATATATATATATATATATATATATATATATATATAAATCTTCTTTATTCTTTCATCAGTTGGTGGATACTTTGGCTGTTTCCATAATTTGGCTGTTGTCAATAATGCTTCTATAAACATCGGATTCATGTATCCCTATGAATTAATATTTTTGTATTCTTTGGGTAATACCTAGTAGTGCAATTGCTGGATCATAGGGTAGTTCTACTATTAACTCTTTGAGGAAACTCCATACTGTTTCCCAGAGTGGCTGTACCAGTTTGCACTCCGACCAAGAGTGCAAGAGTGGTCCCCTTTCTCCACATCCTCGCCAACATCTGTTATTTCTTGTGCTGTTGATTTTAGGGATTCTGACAGATGTGAGGTGATATCTTATTGTGGTTTTGATTTGCATTTCCCTGATGATGAGTGATGTTGAGCATCTTTGCCTGTGTCGGTTGGCCAGCTATATGTCCTCTTTCGAGAAATGTCTGTTTGTGTCTTCTGCCCATTTTTTAATTGGATTGTTTGTTTTGGGGGTGTTGAATTCTATAAATTCTTTATATATTTTTGATACTAACCTTTTATTGGGTATGTAATTTGCAAATACTTTCCCCCATTCAGCAGGTTATATTTAATTTTGTTATTTCCTTTGCTGTGCAGAAGCTTTTTATTTTGATGTAGTCCCAACAGTTTATTTTTGTCTTTATTTCTCTTGCCTCAGGAGACATACCTAGAAAAATGTTGCTTGGCCATTGTCAGCAATTATTGCGCTCTTCCAGGATTTTTATGGTTTTGGGTCTCGCATTTAGACCATTTTGAGTTTATTTTTGTATATGGTATAAGAAAGTGGTCCAGTTTCACTCTTTTGCATGTAGCTGTCCAGTTTTCCCAACATCATTTGTTGAAGATGCTACCTTTTTCTGATTTCATATTCTTGCCTCTTTTGTCAAAGATTAATTGACCATGGAGCTGTAGGTTTGTTTCTGGGCTTTATATCCTGTTCTGTTGATCTATGTGTCTATTTTTGTACCAGTGCCATACTGCTTTGACTACTACCTCTTCTTAGTATAACTTGAAATCTGGAATTGTGATACTTCCAGCTTTGTTTTCCTTTTGTAAGGTTGTTTTGCCTATTCAGGATCTTTTGTTGTTCCATAGAAATTTTAGGATCGCTTGTTCTAGTTCTGTGAAAAATGCTGTTGGTATTTCGATAGGGATTGCATTAAACCTGAGATTGCTTTGGGTTGATGTCCATACAGACATTTTAACAACATTTGTTCTTGCAATCCATGAGCATGCAATGTCTTTCCATTTGTTTGTGTCACTTTCAGTTTCTTTCATCAGTTTTGTAGTATTCAGAGTATAGAGCTTTCATCTCTTTGATTAAGTTTATATCTGGGTATTTTATTATTTTTACTAAAATTGTGAATGGGATTGCTTTCTTAATTTCTCTTTCTATTGCCTCATTATTGGTTTATACAAATGCCACAGATTTCTGTACATTGACTTTGTATCCTATGACTTTACTGAATTCATTTATCAGTCCTACTAGTTTTTTGGTCTAGTCTTTAGAATTTTCTATATATGATATCACGTCATCTGCAAATAGTAAAAGTTTTATTTCTTCCATATCAATTTGGATGTCTTTTGTTTCTTTCTCTTGTTTGATTGCTGTGGCTAGGACTTCCAGTACTATGTTGAATAAAAAGTGGTGAGGGTGGATATCCTTGGCTTGTTCCAGATCTTAAAGGGAAAGCTTTCAGTTTTTCACCATTGAGTATGATGTTAGCTGTAGGTTTTTCATATATGGCCTTTATTATGTTGAGATATGTTCTACTTTGTTGAGAATTGTTTTTCTGAATGGATGTTGTACTTTGTCAAATGCTTTTGCTGCATCTGTTGAGATAATTGTATGGTCTTTATCCTTTCTCTTGTTAATGTGATATATCACATTGATTGATTGCCAATATTAAACCACCTTTGCATTCCAAGTATAAATCCAACTTGATCATGGTGAATGATTTTTTAATGTATTGTTAGATTCAGTTTGCTGATATTTTGTTGAGGACTTTTATATCTATGTTCATCAGAGATATTGGCCTGTTGTCCTCTCTCTCTCTCTCTCTCTCTCTCTCTCTCTCTCTCTCCCTCTCCCTCCCTCCCTCTCTCTCTCTTCTGGTGTCTTTATCTGGCTTTGGTATCAAGGTAATACAGGCCTCGTTGAGTTAATTTGGAATTTTTCTTTCCTCTTCTATTTTTTTTGAATAGTTTGAAAGAAAGGGTATTAATTCTTCTTTAAATGTTTTATGGAATTCTACCTGTGAAGCCATCTGGTCCTAGATTTTTGTTTGTTGGGAGGTTTTTTGTTTTTGTTTTTGTTTTTCCTGATTCAATTTCATTATTGGTAACTGGTCTGTTCACGTTTTCTGTTTCTTCCTAATTCAGTTTTAATAGGTTATATATTTCTAGAAATTTCTCCATTTCTTCTTGGTTGTCCAATTTCTTGGCATATAAATTTTCATAATATTCTTTTATAATCCTTTGTATTTCTGTGGTGTTCGTTGTTATTTCTCTTCTTTCATTTCTGAGTTTGTTTACTTGAGTTGTCTCTCTCTCTCTCTTTTTTCGATGAGAGTGGCTAAGGTTCATCGTTTTATTGAGCTTTTTAATGAACTTGTCCCTGGTTTTATTAACCTGTTCTATTGTGGATTTTTTTTTTTAAGTTTCTAATTCATTTATTTCTCCTCTAACCTCTTATTTCTTTTTTTCTACTGGTTTGGGATTTTGTTTGTTCTTTTTCTACATCCTTTAGGTGTAAGGATAGGTTATTTATTTGAGATTTTTCTTTCTTCTTGAGCTAGGCTTGTATTGCTATAACTTCCATTTTTAGAACCACTTTTGCTACATCCCAAAGATTTTGGACCATTGTGGTTTCATTTATTTGTCTTCATGTATTTTTTTATTTCCTCTTTGATTTCTTGGTTGACCCATTCATTGTTTAGTAGCATTTTATTTAACCTCATGTATTTGTGGTCTTTGCAGATTTTTTATTGTGGTTGATTTCTAGTTTCGTAGCATTATGGTCTGAAAAGATGCATAGAATGACTTCGATCTTTTTTGTCATTATTTTTAAAACATTCATGCTTAAGCTACCATACTGGAATCAAGTTACTGATGTTAAAATTGCTGCTGGGATGTGATATAAATACACTGTACAAGCCAGTCATTCATTCACTGTGCTGGGCAATCTGAATCAAAAGACAATTAGGATAAAACTTTTGTCTTTAAATTGATTACAGAAGAAAGAAGGAGGGAAGGAGGACTGGAAGGCAAGGAAGACAGGAAGGAAGGAGGAAGGAAGGAAGGAAGGAAGGAAGGATGGAAGGAAGGAAGGAAGGAAGGAAGGAAGGAAGGAAGGAAGGAAGGAAAGAAGGCAGGGAGAGGGAGGAAGGAAGGAAGATCATTGTATAAAATAAGTATAAACAGTATGCAACAGAGATCCAAGAGCCGGAAGAGTCACAAATAGATGGACAATTTCAATGGGAAACAGAGAAAGACTAAATTTTTGTAATGAAACTGAAGTTGAAGCAAAAATTCTCACTACTAATTTGATCATCATGCCCATATGCTTTACATGTTTCTTTTAGTTGTTAATTTAAAGATTCTTTTAAATTTTTTTTTTCAACGTTTATTTATTTTTTGGGACAGAGAGAGACAGAGCATGAATGGGGGAGGGGCAGAGAGAGAGGGAGACACAGAATCAGAAACAGGCTCCAGGCTCTGAGCCATCAGCCCAGAGCCTGACGCGGGGCTTGAACTCACGGACCGTGAGATCGTGACCTGGCTGAAGTCGGACGCTTAACCGACTGCACCACCCAGGCACCCCTAAAGATTCTTAATACAACCTGAAGTAGGGAATGATCAGTTGAAGTGACCAATAAACAGTACACATAAATTGTATGTGTTTAAAAATCATGAGACACAGTTAGTTGGAGAAATAATAATATTTCCTCTAGCCTAAAACACTAAATATAATATTACCAGTTATAGCACTTCCAAATCTGATGAATACCATGAGAAACCATTCTCTACATTACCTGCTATAGACTGACAGCTTCAAAATGCCAATATCCCTGGAATGGCTACTTTCATATCTGATTGGTTATTGTGGAAAACTGAGTGATTAATATAAAATCTATTTAGAAATGTTAGGAGCTAGATAAAATTCTAGCATTGCCAGGATATAAGGAATATTCATGTTTCATATGACGTTACATTATTTTTAATAAGATTACCATGAATTTCATTTTTTCAATTTTCTTAATTTGTACCAATATATTGGAAAAAAAGTAGATAAATCTATGTTTAGAGAGCCATCTTTTTTTTCCCCTCCAAGTTTTGCTGCTGTCCCTCCTCCTCCTCTTTTCTTTTCCTCCTCCCCTTTCTCCCTCTTCTTTTTCTTCTCCTTTTTTCCCTCTTTCTTCTTCTCCATACATTCCTCTTATTCTTACTGTTATTATAATTTTGCTTGGATATGTGTAAATTGAACATATCTAACCTGTTTACATAGGAGCATCATTTTAGATTTTCTTTGGGCTATTGCAAAGTGAATAAAAGTAGAGGCGCCTGGGTGGCTCAGTCAGTTGAGCGTCCAACTTTGGCTCAGGTCATGATCTCCCAGCTCGTGGGTTCGAGCCCTGCATTGGTCTCTGTATTAACAGCTCAGAGCCTGGAGCCTGCTTCGGATTCTTTGTCTCCCTCTCTCTCTCTCTACCCCTCCCCTGCTCTTGCTCTGTCTCTCTCTGTCTTTCAAAAATAAATAAACATTAAAAAATAAAAAAAAAAAACCCACAAAGTAAATAAAACTAAGTAAAACCTCTTTCAGTGTTTACCCTTCTATCCTAAAAGTAGATATTTATGACTCATTTACTGATAATAATATAAGTTATGAACTCAATACTAGTTACAACTTTTATATAATAAAGCATTTATAGAAAACATTTGAGTGTACAAGACCTCATATATGTACTTTGGGCCTAACCAGGAAAGGTCAAAAAAAAGAAGTAAAATCTTTAAGTCGTTAAATACTGGATTTCAGAAATTAAGTACTACAACATAGTACATACACATCCCTTTGAAAATAAAATAAATAGTTTAGTTTATTAAACCACAATGACTATCTGGAAAATATGAAATTAATATGGAATTGTTTAATCTTTCCTAGAGACTAGCCTAACAAGATTATTTTAGAATAATTAAAAATAATAAGCTGCTAATGTTTTAATTCTATTAATTTAAAGTATCTTTCAGTAAATTAAAGATGTATAATCAAATAACAAGGAGAATCACTGCTACTCATTAAATGCATACTAAGATATCAGTGCATTTATTAATCACCATAATTTTATTAAGTAAGGTATTTTGCACTCATTTTACAGGTCAAAAGATTGAGGCTTAGAGAGGTTAAGTAACTTACCACTCCTGACTCAAGAAGTGGTAGTCATGAATCAAACCATGTGATTTCACGGACTAAAAATCTATACAAAACTTGAAGTTCACTCTGCCTATGAGATGTACTGCCTCAGGCCATAACATAAAATTCTAAATACATTCAAAATAATTCAGATAAATTCATGAATGTTGGATCTCATGGGAACAATAAGGTGAAATTTGAGTGCAGTATAATGTCACAGAGGAACACATACTTTTTCACAGACGAGTCACTTTTTTGCTCTTTTTATCTATATCACAAAGAGAAAGTTGACAGCATAAGCTATTAATCTAACTCCTGTTATGAATAAATACTTTCTTTACATTCAAAAAAATATATTTCTATAAATTCCTTCAAACATTGAGCCTTTGGATTTTTTTTTAATTTTATTTTTAATTTTTTAAAATTTACATCCAGATTAGTTAGCATATAGTGCAACAATGATTTCAGGAGTGGATTCCTTAGTGCCCCTTACCCATTTAGCCCATCCCCCCTCCCACAATCCCTCCAGTAACCCTCTAACAACTTCTGTGTTAGCCTTCTAATGGTGAGTATTTTCATGGATGACAAACTATTTCCCCTTTCATACTGGGAGTTACAGCTGCGAGCAGGACATTTTCTTTAGCAATTTCACTTAGCACAATGTCCTTACTAGAGGTTTTCTCTACATGGTCAGGACAGCATTCTCTCCTGAGGAAAGAGTCTCTGAAAATGAAAACCTGTGAGAATACTGTTCAACCCAATATGGGAAAATGGTGGGGAAGACAGTTGAATACATGGCCACATTGGTCATGGTAATTCATTTGCATAGAATCCTCATTCTTTTAAGAAGAAGGAAGATTTTAGAATGCCTTAAATTTTACCATCACAGTACTGAATATGCCAATTGTTAATTTAAATGATACACTTGTATTTTAGAAGATATTCCAACTTTATCTGGAAGGTCAGAGTTAAATTGCTTAATTTTTTTTCTGTTCTACAAGCAGGATGTGTAGAGGCTAAAGACAATTGTCCCCGTGCTATTGCAGTTTAATTTGATAATTGTCACAGTTTTCAGCTTACCTTAAATAATTTTCAAGATATTGTATAAAATGATTTATAATTTAAATGATGACAGAACTAAAACTATACTGCTGTACTTCCTGAAGGAAAATGTCTGTTTTGTTAGATTCTCATTTTGATAATCTTACCCTAAATCCAGCTTCTTGAGCAATATGGTAAACCAATGAGTTTTAGCTTATAAGCCTAACTCTACCGCATTGATGTTACTTCAATTCTAAACTTTCCCCTGAAAGAACAGAGGTGGAAATTTAAAAAAATAACGACTATTGATTCTTTATTATAAATTATGACATTAAAAAGGAATTTATATACTGCAAATCTAGAAAATTATGATAAAGTAAATACTACCATCAATCTAATTATGGTTATTAGACTCATTTTTGTCTATTTTTCAGTATTTTTTATTAGAAATTCACTTATATAAAATGTTGTTGGTCTTCAGGGTTATGTCTTATGTTATCTTTTTTCAATCTATATATTTCTCAAGGATATCTTGTTGATTCTTAGGATTTTAGGTGTGGGTGGGAAGTTGGAAGTCTGGGTTTATGGGTGTGTGTCTTGTGCAGTCAGGCAGGACTCTGGCTTTGAAGGGCCCTGTGCTTGACTTAATGCTCTTCTGACACCATCTTGAAATACTTAATACTATTTGGCCAAGGGGACTTTCATTTTCATTTTTCACTGCATCTTGCAAATTGTGTTGCACATATTGGGAATCATTGTGATAGCAGAAAACCCAGCCTCTTTCATTTCTAAAGTCATGAACCTTGTTCCAGTTTCCCTCAGCCAAAGAGAAGGTATTTCCTTTTTTTTTTTTTTTTTTTTTTTTTTTGGCAAAAAAGTATCTTCAGCTTCCAATCTCATGTCTGTGAGGCTGAGACTTCATTGAAGTTTGGCTTTGTCTAATTGTCTTTCCAGAAATATTGGGTTTACTGCCCATAAATATAATGATGAATTATAGGCTACCAGTGATCCTGACCACAAATACCCCAGTGCCTTCAAAATCTTTACTTCTTGCCAAATCCCTCCTTTGAATGTTGTATCCACATTTCCTCCTGCCTTGAATGTTTCCAATGGTGTAAACTATGGGCAATTTAATGTCAGATTGTACAACACTGACATTCAATTATTTCTCCCGGGAAAACTGCTTTATATTTATATTTTATATTGGATGTTAGATAATTCCAGTCACCTCAACAGCACCATTAGAAATGCAGGAGTCACCTTGTCCCTTTCTTCCTCTGTCTTCTGGATCCAGTCCATCATCAAGTACTGTCCATTCTATTTGTTAAATTGCTTTTAATCCCTTCTGCCACTAGTTCAGACTACTGTTATCTCAAGCTCAAGCTCTTTCAATAAGAGTTTGAAATCAATTTCATTTTAGCTATATTTTCTCTTTTACAAATCATTCTCCAGTTTAGCTAAAGTAGTGGTATTTGAGAAATTCATATCTGGTCATTTCATTCCCCTGTTTAAAACTTACAAGATAATGTTCTTATTTTCTTAAATAAGACTTCTAAAGCCATTCATTATTTGAAGCTACCAATATCATTTTTCTCAGCCCATCTTCAACTGTGATTTCCTCTCCTTTTCATTCCTCTGCCTTCTGCCTTTTGGATTAGCTGACTTTTAGACATCAGTTAAGTTCTTGTTTTGCCCCAGAAAATTAACACACATACACACTCCACGTACATTTTACTTCTTTGATTTTTATGTTCTAGGAAAATTCTATTCCCTCTGTTCTAGCCACATCGGTCGCCTAACATTTTTCTTTTTTAACATGCCAAATATGCATTCACATTAGGGTCTTAACATTCATTGGCTGATATTTTTTCTTCCAGAAAGATTAAGACTAACTCAGCCACCTCTTTCAAGCTTTTTCTCAACAAGGCCCTACCTACTCTGAGAATCTCAATTTATATTGCCAGTGCTTAACCCTTGCCTCACTCCAGCCAAGCCACTTGCATTTACTAATCTCTCTGACAACACTGTTCTTCTTCTTTTTTTCTTTTTTTGCCATAAAACGTATAATCTTCTTAGTAATATACTACATAATTTATGTATTCATCTTGTGTATTCTGTATTGTCTGTGTACCCCTCTCCTCTAGCATTAGAATATAAGCTTCAAGAGAGTGGACAACTAACCTGTTTTGTTCACTGATGTATTCTAACAGCCATATATACATATTTGACCACAGCTTTGAGTATTTTCGTACAGTTTGCTCTTTTTTATTAATTTATTATTTCAAAGTATGTGTAATATTTTGAAATATTGAGCATTGTCAACTTTTTACATAAACATTGTACCAGTTTATATCAAAACCAATTGTGAATAAGTCCATTTTGCCATGTCCTCAATAGAAAAATGTATTTCAAAAGAACCAGTATTAATGGCGAGAAATGGTATCCCATTTAAAAATTGTTTTATAATTTGTCTTACCTAGAGATTTAATATTATTCATGTTTTTATTAGAAAATTTATTTTTTATTTTGTGAAACATATTTATAACCTTTGGATAATTTTCCATTTCGATCTTAGTGTTTCCTTTGTATATTTGTGATACATTTTTAGACATTAATTATGTTATTCCTTTAACTTAATTTGTTTACGAAAAATTTATTGCTGTTTTTCTAATAATTTAGCTCCTGCCCTCTTTTGTTTATTTCCTATGCAAGCTTCATAAACACCTATTAGCAAGTTTATTGACCTTCTTACCAACAAAACTAAAGGCTGTTTTTTTCTCCTTTTTTTCCTTCGATATGTTTATGCAAAACCTGCTTTTGGCTTTAAAAGAATTAGTCCTGGCTTTGCACATTATTTCTCAAAACACATTTTAGGTAGTTTTTGGGGTCATATTTCTTCCATAGACCAACTTCAGATTACCATTCTGCATGATGACATTGTTTTCCTCACTTTGTGAACAATGTGCCTGTGCTCATAACCTTTAGCAATATTGGTATGGTATAATCTAATTACCACCCCTTTCTTTTGCTTGAATCCTAGATCTCCTCAATAAGGTGGTAAAACATACAGGTTTTCTGTTTCTGGAAAGAATGTTTTAAGTAGTTTTGAGAAGTGACGACAATAATACGAAGTATCATAATTAACACAGTGCTGATATTTGCTAGGTGGTCAGATTTTCAAATTAGGTTGTATATCATGTCCTGATGTGTTTATAATGGTTCAATCAAGTATGCCTTAGGGTGGTATAAATGTATCCTGGGAATAGTATGGAGCAAAATTATCTGGATCTATGATCTTGCAAATTTGCTTAAACTCTTATCAATTTGAATTCAATACCTATTTATTGAGCTTTATGTAAAGTTAAAAATACGTGTAAAGTACTAGAAATATAATGAAAAACAAACCATAATTCTTAGATACGTGGAGTTTATGGTCTAATGAAGAGGACAAATAACGGGCAGTTATGCCTCAGCATGAAGGTGCTGTGGGAACACACAGGGGAGGATATCCACTACAATCCCAAGAGGCACAAGGAAGGTTTTCTAGAGGAAGTAATGGCTGCACTGAGACCTAAGTTCATAACGAAATAGATGAAATTGTAGAGAACGTGAAAAAAAAGGTGAACAAATCCACAGGCAACCGTGGCCACTTTAAAGCTTTTTTCTCTTTTATTTTTCTTCAGTGATAAAATGATGAGATATTTAAAAAAAATAAGTGGTGGTACACATACGACCCATTGTGAGCATGAGTTATGTTTTTTATTTTTGAGCTTGTCCTACATGCATAGTTATGTCATTTGAAAATTACATTTGTTCGTGATTATTACAGCTTAGTCCCCCTTTTCACATTGTTAATAAAGAAGTCTATTAGAAAGAATAAAACTCCATGTTATTAAATGTAGTAAAAAGTTACTTTGTTCATTTTTCCAGCTATATTCTTTATGTAAGTATAAAGTACTTTTCTGTTGAATAAAGAAAAATATTTTTGCTAAAAAATATAATTACAGGTTCTGTACATTCTAATTTATAGCTTTTGTCTTACGTCTGTGGGGAAATATACACACTATATATATAATCCCCCCAAATGGAATACAGGGTTACTGCACAAGCCATTTCTATCATTGTATCCTAGTTTCAGTAAAGATGATAGATTTAAAGACACGTTTACTTAGTAAATTAAATAACTTTAAATTAAGAAAAAACTATTAATGAAGGGCAGAAATTTATTTTAAATGAAAATTTGCACAATCTTTATCTACACAAATGTTGACTTCACCTAGAGTTAAATGGAATCACACCTTGAAGTAAACTCTGTTGTCAGAGTCTATAATATTATTATAATTGTGTCACAGTGGAAGACATGTGTGTTTTTTTAATCTTTCATAGTGACAAACAGAACATGAGTTTTCTGTTAAAAATGAATTATCCACTTGAATTGCAAGGTAGATAAGCTTTTGTTAAGTTCCAAGAAAAGGGTTTTTTCAATATTTTTATAAATTTTGATGACTAATTTGACAATCATTAGGGTTTCTGCATTTTAATTTTGATACTTCAAAGAGTGAATAAATTATTTTTAAAACTAAGTTTCAGTTCAAAAATGTACATAAAGCCAATATGTGTTAATGTGCCCTTTTGCCATGTATACTATATTGCCCTGACTCTAGGTAAAATGTATGCACATAATTGTACGAGCATTATGAGAGATTTAACTGACAGATTTTAGATTAACTTAGATGTGTTTCAGCAAAATGTAAATATATATAACAAAAATTTTTACCATTGCTCAAGATAATCAGAGATATCAAAGTAAAAGGTGCATTACAATGTGACACACACACACACACACACACACACACACACACACACACACCCTCAGAGTATTTGGAAGTAAAAACCAGTTGCAGAGAGAGAAATTTATCACAGTGAAGGGGAAAGCATTCAAAGGAGCTAAAAATACTACTCCTTGTGTTTTATAATTGTGATCTTTGGCTTCTATTCTTTCTACATGTGAGAAAAGATCAAGGTAGACAACACCCTTTTAGATGAGAGTTGCAGTGAAGAAATTGGATGTGTTTTTTTTATAGATGTTTGTTCATTAAGTGTTTTACCCAGTGCTGTGTTGAGTATGAGAAATTAGAGCTACCTTGCAGTGAACACACACCAGTATGAATAAGCACGTCCATCTCATTCAAGCCTTACAATCTTCTGAAACACAGATACGTTGCCAGGTTCTGAGCTTGTTTTTTACGAGTATAATTGATGTCATGGACTGAGTGCTACAGGCATTTTCACTATAGCTGAACCATGTCCTTTCCCTGAGGGGCAGCCAGTTCTCCTGAGAGCATTAATAGTAGCCTGATGTTGGACTCCTAAAGAACATTCTTGTAGTCCCCCACCAGTTGAAGGATGGAACATTTGCCATTCTTTGGGGTATTTTTTTTTTTTTTTTTTTTTTGCAAAAGACCTGAAATTTTAAGGGATACAGAAGAAGCTTTAATGCTATACTGCAAACAATTGTTCTAAAAATATCTTGGGTAAAATAAGTACAAAAGTTTAAAATTTTCATTTAATTATTAAACCTTTTAAATATAGATGTGCTTAAATAAATATTGCAATACTTTATTTAAATATTAAATTTGGACCTGGCAGACAGCAGTTGTACATAGAGGTTAATATTGCTCGGGAAAAACTAGATATTGTGTTCACTTTTGCTAATTTGCCCCCTCTGTGTCTCTCTGCTTCTTGTGGTTCTCTCACCTGCAGACACACCAAGTTTGCAGCTACATCCTGGCTGCTCGCTACAATCTGGAAGCTTCAGCATGTCACCATGATAGTGTCCCATGCATCCAGTCTGTCTACAGCTACTGTGTTTTCTCCTCACTTAGTTGTTTTTTTTTTTCTCCAACAGATGAATAATGTATAATTTTTCTAGGGTTAGGTGCATTTTAATGTTGGTTTTGTTTTGCTTTGTCTTGCTGAAACCAAATTAAAGCAGAGTTGCTCATCTTCTATGAGAGTAAACGTTCCCAGGATCGTGCTCACCTCGATCACCTGTGAGTCATCCATACCTAGCGAAGTGTCTGGCTTACAATAAGCACAAATGGATGAATAAGTGACCTTTAAAATTGAAGCATGTGACAAATCCATGAGCATTTAAATATCTCCCTGTTTATAGATTCAAATGATCTTACAGTGTGATTGTATTATGAATTAAGCCAACTTTGTCAGTTTCTGTAGATGTTTTAATTACAGAATAATAGGATGTGAAACTAGAGATAGAGGAGAAAGTTGGATAATGCAGAGTCATTTGTGCCATGCTGAGGACATTTGTTTTTTCTTCTTCTTTTTATGGGTAGGGTTCAATTATAAAATATTAAGCTGTGTTTAAAATGGCTCACTAAATGCCCAGTCATAGCAGATTGGTTGAATAAACTTTAGTTCATTTATACAATGAATTTAGAGGAAGATATTTTAAATACATTAGCAATTAGAGCCTGAACTACAATATTCCATATAAAAGTTTTAAATGCCATTCATATGCATGGAAGACCTACAACAAATAATCACAAACAATACATTTATGTTTATGAGGGAAGATGCCCATTATGTACTATTGAATGAAATACTGGTTATAAAAACTTATGTACTGATTTCTCCCTAAATAAATACATGTATATTTAAAATATATGGAAAAGGAGAGAGAATATAAATAAAGAAAAATATCTAGGAAGAACTATACCAAATAACAGCAATTAAATCAGCGGGTGCATTATCAGCATCATGCTGTAAGCATCTGAGCTAACTAGCCAACCCAAATCAGTGGTAGCACTAAATAATATTTTGTATTTGCTTTGTTTGTTTGTTTGTCTCTAATTTTTCTAAGTTTTCATCAATGAATATATCTGTTGAGTAGTTGTAAGTCATGATAGTAATTAAGTTTAAAATTGATGAGAATGTGAATTATTGGTAGTCAAGAAACATGCAAATGGGAGAAAGGCACCAAATATTTAGGAGATAAAATTCGTAGGAATAGAGGATGAACAAAAACAAAATAGTTAAGGTTGAATCTCAGATTTCTTCAGTTTCTGGGTAAATGTCTTTGTCACTAACTAAAATAACCAAAATAGAGAATGCTTAGTGAAAGTAACTTTAAGTTTGATTTGGGGCATGTTGAGTTTGATATGAGTCTAGGGCGTATGGTTAAAATAAATAAACAAAAAATAAATAGAGAAATAAAACAGGGAAGATATAGTCTATAAGAAGAGTTTTTCAGGGGAAGTATTAGAGGCATCAGCTAGAGAAAGTGGATTTTCAGTAAAGGGCAACAACAGTAACAATAAAATCTATGAATGAGGCCAAAAGAAGTATTCGGATAGTATGGATGTCTGGAAAACTACGGGAGTAAAAATTTTCAGAAAGTCAATAATCTAAAATGTGAAAAGCAATAGAGATAAAAAAAAAAACTTAGGCTGCAGAACATAAATTGCTATGTCAGCAAGAGGGCATTGAGGTGGACTTTGGCAAGAAGAGGCAATGGACACAAAAATGAGACTGGGCTAAGGCAGTGAGTAGGAAATGAGGAAGTGTAGATGGTCAGTATGAAAGAGAATGGTATCTACATGGGGATTCGAGTGGAGATTTCTTTCCAATTTTATTTTTGTTGCTGTTTTCCTTTTTTGATTTTTTAAAAGGGTGATTTAGACATAAATAGGTTTATAGCCTAAAATGAAAACATTGCTCAAATTAAGGGGAAAAAAGTAGAAAGGAATATCATATGTGCTTAAATAGTCCTTTCATTTTTTCCTTCTAAATGGTGCTGACTTGACCAACATAAAACTCAACTCTTGGCACACACCAACCGATTGTAGAAGAGACAAACCAAAGGTATAAGGCAGATTGTAAGGAAACGAGTTTAAGATTAAAAAACTTCACAGAGTACCATCAAGAAGAAATCATTGGGGAGAAATCCAGCCCAAAGACAGGGAAACCATTTACAAAGCAGAAACTCCAACCTAGGAAAGAATTAATGTACATCTAGAATACAAATGAAGCAGAGGGGTGGAAAAGGAGAAGAAATCCAAATAAAAAAAAATCATGGTGACTGATTGAATGATCATAAAACTCTAAGCATTTCTAGGTTTGACCAATTGTATAAAGGCAGTGAATCTCCCTGACTCTAGGAAGCTGGGTTGGTCATTGATCCCACTGCACCTGAAAGAGTCTGGGGCTTGTGTTCCTCTTTGATGTTAGGTCTTCTTCTCTCTGAATTTTTGTTGGTGAGTCTACTTCTAAACCTATCTACTGCTCATCTACTGTATATCCCATTTTACTGTGTTTTTAATCCAGCAATGACAGTTTTACTCTGTGTTAACTTCCAGTCTTGGCAATCCCAGTCGACTTGGTCACAGATTTCCCTAGTCAATCTGGGACCTGAACTTGTTCTCCATGCTCTGCCGTGCCCGAGGAGACAAGTCTATTTGACCATAAAATTCAAATATTTTTCACATATACTTAGAAACACGCAGATTCCATACTAATACATACTATTCACTTAATACTGGTTTTTCTTACATACACTCAGTAGTGGCTTCACCATAAGTTCTCACTGACAACACAGTCATTGAATATGTAAAGATATAGGCTTTTTCCATTTTTCAGCCAGATGGCTTACTTAAAATTGTTAAGTGAATATGACTTCTAATTTGCAAATTAACAGTAAAATTAATACTGCCCCATCCTAGTCAGCTGGGATTTCTGTAATAAAATACCATAGACTTGAATGACTTCAGCAAGATATTTATTTCTCACAGTTCTCGAGGTTGGAGAGTCCAAGAGACATGTGCTGGCAGATTTGATGTCTGGTGAGAGTCCTCTTCCTTGTTCACAGATGGCCATGTGCCTGCTGTATCCTCACATGGTGGAAAGAGAGAGAACAAGTTCTCTGGTCTCTTGCTCTAAGGGCCCCAATCCTTTGATGAAGACTCTACCTTCATGACCTAATTACCTCCCAAGGCCCTATCTCTAAATACCAACACGTCAGAGGTTAAGGCTCAATATGAACTTGAGAGAGACCCACTCCATCTATAGCATTTCCTTTTAAAGGATGATTATCTATCAAATTGGTTGGCAGATAATAAAGTTTATAAAATCCTTAAAAGAACTTTGCAGTATGGATAGCATCTACAGGAATATTGAAAACATTTTTGTCTCCTTTTCAGGGTACAAATGTCTTTTAGATACTCTCACCTGCTGCTTTTAAAAAATGCTTTGTAAATGTTTTTATTTACAATTTAATTCTAAAACTTTTAGAATTCTCATTCCGTATATGAAACCCAAAATTTGAGCCCTTCAATATGACTGTTTAGGAAATGCTGATATTTTTCAAAAACAGTTAGAAAAAAGGGTTCCAGACGGTGCTTGGGTGGCTTAGTCGGTTAAGCATCCATCCCACTCTTGTTTTTGGCTCAGGTCATGATCTTGTGGTTTGTGAGTTCGAGCCCCACATCAGGCTCTGTGCTTACAGTGCAGAACCTGCTTGGGATTCTCTCTCTCTTCCTCTCTGCCCCTCCCTTGTTTGTGCTCTCTTCTTTTAAAATACATAAATAAACTTATATAAAGAAAAAAAACAGAAAAAAGGGTTACAGAAATATAAGTATGTAGAGAGGTAGACTTATTAAAACTTTTCACCTTTTGAGTCTTAAATAAAAATGCATGTTTTTTATTTCTAAATACACTGCTAAGCATAATACAGAAATACGCTCTTCCATTAATTCTTATACTACATAAATATACTAAAGGAATGAAAGAATGTGGAGTCTAGAATCGATGCTGAATTTAGCAGAAAACATGACAGTGATTTGTGAGTTTGAATGCTGGGTGAAAGCCCAGATAATAATGATAGTAACCTTTTGGACTCCTCCATTTAGAATTTGTCAGAAATACTGAATCCTATTGAGTTTAAATCATGCCAACTTACTAGGAATAAGTCCAAATATTCAGTTTTATAGAGTGGATTTTGGCTTGGTGTAGGTGTCTGTTACAGGGTTAGCCCATTAACTCAAATTGATAATGGATCTGGAACTCCTTAAAATACAGTGGGGTTTATGTTCTCAGATCCAGCATCAGAGGATACTGGTTTTTTTTGGATAATTGAAAATAGTCACAAAAATTCAAAATTGTCTGTGCCTTCATAAAAATATTGTTAGTCCTACAATATTTTTAAAATTCTAGAAGCTTAGAACATTCAAAACATAGAAACCAAGCTCCTCCATTTAACAATTTTATGATTGTAGAACATGTAAAAAATTTTATGATCATACAACATATGACAATGACCATAAAAGTAATTAAAACATAATTAACCACTAGTTTATTTTACATACTCAACTAGTTCCTACTAGACTTAACAGGTAAATAAATATCCCATTGGAATCATTTTCATTTTTAAAAACATACACTATTTTTGAGTAGGTGGCACCTGGATTGCAGTATTTGTGTGCTACTTATTTTATATAAACATGAAACTGACTTAGCATTAACAGGTAGTGGATTTCACTCATCCATTCTCCAATCAACTGTTTGTAATTGATATATGTTTATTGTAATTAAAGACTTTGTGCCAAAGAGATACTTTGAGATACTAAGAGAGTAAGATAAAATCCTCCTCATCAACCTTATATTTTAATGGAGACAGAAAGAAGAATCATAAACATTTTCAAATATAGTAATTAGAAGTAAATAACATGGCAGCTAAGGGAAAGGGATGCATATGAGGCCTGAGAAGTAAACAGTGACCAGACCATGAAGGGCCATAAATGTTACACTTAGGATCTTGGCCTTTATCTCAGATTTAATGGACCTTCATTAAAGATTTCTAACCAGGAAAGTGGCATCATCATATTTATGTTTTAGAAAGAAAACTCTAGTTGCAGGGTACCAGAGGGTAAATCAAGAGAGCTACAAATAATTTAGGAAGTTTTGGAATAACTCAAGTGGAAAATGAGGAATGTCTGAATTGAAGACTTTGTGATTCAAAAACTTTTATGGTGGGATACTCACAGGTTGTGGTTACTAATTGAATGTGGAGGATGAGGGAACAGAGTAAACCTAGCATTAGCCTGAGGAGACGCTTCTGTGAGGCTTGGTATGTATTAGTCCCTGTAGAAAATTCACCTGGGATATGGAGGTGGGAAGAGTTTAATACAGTTTCATACATCTTCAGAGTGACCTGACTGTGGATTTTAGAATGAAGAGGGAGGACTGTTGATTTCAGTTCAGGTAATAATCTCTCGGTTCATGAGTTCCAGCCCTACACTGGGTTCATGCTGGCAGTACAGATCTTCTCTCTCTCCTTCTTTCTCCCTTGCCCACTCTCACTCTTTGTTTGAAATAAATAAATAAACTTTAAAAAATAAATAAATAAAATGAACAGGTGTCTTCAGTAGAATTCAAGGTAATGGAGCCCCCTGACTATAAGTAATGATTGAAGTTATAGAAATGGAAGGGTCCCTCAAGGAGAGTGTGTAGAGTGGAATCTGAGTAATTTATATTCCTAGAGAGCAGAGACTGTATACCTTGACACCGAATTATACTTCATGAGAGAAATGGGAATAAATGAGGAGCAATAAGGAAAATTGCTTATTAAAATATCAGAAACAGAGAAAGTGGAGTGTGGAGGAGGAGTAAATAAAACCTGGTGAATATACAGGGAGGTCAAGCAAATGTAGTTTGCAAATTGCTTATTGTATAGCCACAGAGATATATGTCGATTTCACCATGAATGTTCTCAGCTGAAATAGGAGACATCAGATTCCACATGTTTAAAAGTGAATATAGGCTCAAAATTGGAGAATATGTAAACAACTTTTCAATATATTTGAGACAAGAAGTAGATATTAGTATAGTGGATGGAGAGGAATAGAGGTTGAGTGGACAAATTTTTAATATAGGAGAGATTTAAATATGCTTAAATTCTGATAAGAGAAAATATAGGGATGAATCTGAGGAAGAAGACAGGATAATGAATGAAACAAGGCCACTGAGAATATAGCAAGATTAAGAAAAGAGAAAGAGTTGTCAGAGAGGGAAACAAATGACATCCACTTGAAAGTAAGGAGAAAGGATGGATGCAAACATGTCTGTAAATGACAGTGTTTCTCAGTAAAATTGGAAGTTAAATATTTTCTTGTGATGAAATAAGCAGGTGAAGCATGGTAGACTTTGGGAGACTTGGAAAAGTTTGAACTAGCTAACCTGAGATTCAGATTTATGCTGTGTAGGGATGTGCACATAACACTAAACAGTGTTGAAAATCTAGTTAATGTTAAAACTGTGAGCTAGTTGTGCAGTTATGGCATTCTCTTCAGCAATATATGGAAGCTCATATATAGGAGTGAGATTGTGGACAGTCAGATAATCTTGGAACAGGATATTACCATGAAGATGCATCAGAGCAGAAGATAATTGACAATTTTGGTAAGATACTGGTTGAAATGATGGACTTTTGTGTCAGACTGGGTAATGAAGGAAGTGATGAGCAGAGAGAAGAGAGCAGGAGAAAATGGAACTTTTCCAAGAGTAGCCACCTCAAACAATTAAAAAAAAAAAAGTTTAGTGAGAATAAGACAATGAAGAATAAAAACTAGGTAGGAAAAAAGATGGCACCAGAGAAGTAAGGTTTGGTAATTAAAAGCTTGAATAACGACAAGCTACACAATGACAATGTCTATATGGATATTGATCATGTAATCCGGGTGTGACAAAGGATGACAGATAGTCTAGAATTAATGAGTACAAAAATTACAAACAAAATTTGTATATAACTTATTTCATTATAGGCACAAGATAAAGATTCTCTTCAAATCAGAGTCTCCATTCTGTTATCACACACACACACACACACACACACACACACACACACACACAAAGAATTTGAAAAAATATGTAATAATCCCAAAGGTCCTTATTTACTAAAATGTCCACTTGTTTTCAAACTAGGAAGTCCTTTCTTCTTTCCACCCCGCCAACTCCCTCCCTGCTTCCTTGCCTCCCTTTCTTCCTTCCTCCTTCCCGCCTTCTATCCCTCCCTCCCACCCTTCCTTCCTTCCTTCTTTCCTTCCTTCCTTCTTCCTTCCTTCCTTCCTTCCTTCCTTCCTTCCTTCCTTCCTTCCTTCCTTCCTTCTTCCTGTTCCTTCGTCTCTTGTTCATATTCTTATATTTTATAAACATGTGTTAAGCACCTGCTATGTGAATACAGTGCTTGACCTCCAGGGTTTTACAATCTAGTTGAGGACACAGACGTATAAACATGTAATTATAGTCAAGTATAAAACATTTTTATAGAATTATGGACTAGGTCCTATGGGAGGAAACTCTTAATTCTCTCCCGAGAGAAGTCAAGTAAGCCTTTCCTGAGGAAGTGATGTTTGAGCCAAGTTTTGAAATATGAATAAGAAAGTCATCAGTCCAAAAAGAGATGGGATGGAAGGCCTTATACCAAGAGACAATATTATGTAAACAGATACAGGCCCTGATCAATCATGTTGTATAAAGGGTACTATGACAAGTTTGGTCTCCCCCAAGCATGGATTACCTATAGAGGACAGATGAGACATGATGGTGAAATAGTGGACAGAGGGCAGATCACAAGGGGCCTTTTATACTAGGCCAAGGAGTTCAGACATCCTAAAGATTATCTGGATCTCTAACAAAAGTTCAAGCAGAGATCTAACGTGTTCAAGTTTGAATCATAGCGTGTTAATTCTGGATGCCAAGAAGACCATATTTCCAAACAAGGTGAAAATATGAGATAATAATGTTGAAAAAGTAATAAATGTTGAAAAATAATGACAGACACAAATTAATTTATGAATTAAATCTGTTACAACAAAGCCCAACATAATTTTAGTAATAGGATAGGGATTTCACAAAGAGATTCTAAATTAATTTTTTTTTTTTTTTTTTTTTTTTTTTTTTTTAAATTTTTTTTTTTTCAACGTTTATTTATTTTTGGGACAGAGAGAGACAGAGCATGAACGGGGGAGGGGCAGAGAGAGAGGGAGACACAGAATCGGAAACAGGCTCCAGGCTCTGAGCCATCAGCCCAGAGCCCGACGCGGGGCTCGAACTCACAGACCGCAAGATCGTGACCTGGCTGAAGTCGGACGCTTAACCGACTGCGCCACCCAGGCGCCCCTAAATTAATTTTTAAATGTAGGTGTGTGAAACCAAACCTATTTATGAGGAGAATTATTGAGGGAGGGTAACTTGGAGGTTGGAAAGTATGCTGCAAAATTAAACTAATTTAATAATGACTTATTGGTAGTTGAATATATCAACAACTTATTGGAACAAATCAGTTATTCCAGAAAGAATGTGTAGCTATGAATTTGAGTTGTATAGTCCTTTTATATTAGGGTTGACGATTCAAACAATTGGGAAGAAAATAAGGTTTGGCTCAGTCGGTTAAGTGTCGAACTTCAGCTCAGGTCATGATTTTGCCATCCCTGAGTTCGAGGCCCGCGTCGGGCTCTGTGCTGACAGCTCAAACCTAAAGCCTGCTTCTTTGGTTTCTGTGTCTCCCTCTCTTTCTTCCCCTCCCCTGCTCATGCTCTGTCTCTCTCTCTTTCTCTCTCTCTCTCCCTCAAAAATAAATAAACATTAAAAAAAAGGAAAAGAGATTTCTAGTTGAGGAAGACAGATAAGACACATATATGGGCATTTTGTTCCTCCTAAGACTCCAGCACTATTAAAGAAACAAAGTGAAAAAAGGAATGCATTTATAAAACAGAAGGGAATAAGAGCAGGGAGTTCTTGCTGAGATGGGAAAGTTCTCAAAATTTTTACAAGATTAAAATGAAAGGGAGTAGAATGAAGAATAGCCCACAGAGAGAAAATCAGATCCTGGAATATGCTGCAAAAGGGTCTGCAAAAGAGGTGAGAGCCAGTCTGTACTGTGAACTGTGGAGACATTTTGATTTGAAGTCAGAAGGCTTAATGCAGAACATAACTGAGCAATAGGACTGAATGCAGGAAAGGTATGGAATTCAAGGTCAATATGACAACTGTGCAAATCATTACTTGTAACCTATGTCTCACACCCTGCACACACATACATGGATTTGGGGCATTTTTCATGTATCCCCATGTAAACCTCCTATCTTTTCACTGAAGCGATTCAACTCGTATTTGGCGAAAGATACAGTTTCGCTAGATGCTGGAAGGAATGGAGTTAAGTCTTCAAATATCTCTGAGAAAAAGATTTTCAATCTAGAATTCTATACCCAGACAAGCTATTTTAAAGGGGTAAGAGAGAAATATCTCACATGTGTCCTGACTCCCCTAACCACACCCCACCCCAAATAAATCAAATGTGGTTACTACAAGATGTGTGTGTTAAAAGGAAGAACAATTCTGACAGCTCTGCAGCGGGTCTAGAGAAAACTCAGTCCCGCTTAAAACGGGTGGCTGGATGCTGGAGACAGGAGTGTTTGCATGCGTGTGTGAATGTGTGGTGGAGGTGAGACCATGAACACTGGAGGATCCAGTTCCTACTGATATTCTGCACAGGGCCGATATTGGTAAGTGTCTTTGGTGATTAGAAAAATCAAATTTATACAAAAAAAATTGAATTCCTTTTAAGGGTCCTTCCACATACAGCAATTTATATAATTCCTAGAACCATTCTGATACTGAAGTATATTCAGCACTTAAGGTGGTCTGGCAAATATCTTGATGCCCTATTATCTGAACTGATGAAGCATTATAATGCATATGTGGTTCTGGAAAGTGTTCAACTAGTGAATCTGAAATCATGCCATTTTCCAATAGATCAAACCCTACTCCAGTGTTTCTTGGGTTGCTGGCAACTTTGCCAACCCTTGTTTATTTTTTAAGTTTCTTTTCGGGAGGTTGCAATAATACTACGTTTTTCTCACTTATTGGGTTTCACCAAATGGCCGAATGTATGGTTTACTCGCTAAAATTTGTAGCTGTATTTTATGGTTTCATACCCAAAATCATGTGCTTAGTGAAGGCATTTTTGCCAAGACAGTGACCCAACACCATTTTTTTTCTTCCAGGGCAACTCTGACACAAATCCACTCAAATAAATTAGTATTCTTAAGTTGACTGGCTCATCTTGTAGAGTAGCAAGATGATGTGCCAATGCATGAGGTAATTCTTACAGCTCCTGCTAAAAAATTATGAGGAAGCATTGTTTTCATCTTAATGGTTTTTTCAGAAGCCAGCTTTTTTTCCTCTTGTCTTTTCTATTGGCTTCTTTTGGAAAATGATGCAATGAGCTGGTTTGCACACAACCTTTCTAGACTGTAAATGGTGAAGGGGATGTTGAGAAAGACATCGTGCAATTATTTTAAATATAATGGCTTCTATCACATTTTATTATACCACGTATTTACATTACCATTAGTTTTATTATTATATTTTTATTTATTTGTTTTACAAACCAAGGTTTAGGGAAATTACTTACATAAATCAGTGTTTTACTTCCAGTTTATCTTCCAGTGTGTGTGTGTGTGTGTGTGTGTGTTTGTGTGTGTGTGTGTGTAATTGACTTCCCTGTGTTTTCTCTTTTTAAAATTGTATTTTTTCATTTCTAAAGTAAAGGGTATTACGGAATTTTACACATCAGAGGTAATTTGCTGCATCTTCTTTCTTTTAGTTGAAAAGCTAAGGCAAATTTTTAGAAACTGATTAATACAAAGACAGGACTGGAACTCTAGTTTCCTGGTTTCAAGTTATGCATTTCTCCAATGTCTATTTTTTTCAGTTCTTACATGGCAAAAACTGTTTTTCAGTGGGTTTTTTATGTTACCTTTGTTGTATATGTCTAAGATTGGCAAAATAATAGTTCAAATTTTTGAAAAAATATTTGTACCTAGCAGTTTGATGCTCCATGCAAATATATATGTATAAATTTTAAAGATTTCACCATGCCACAAACACTACAATTCTTAATATTTTAGGCCAAAAAATTGGTTGAGATACTAAACATTTATTATCACTTGTCAATATAACAAAGTTCATGAATGTGAAACCAAGAATTTTAGAGTTGATTTTTTTCTCACAGAAAGTATAGAAAATGGAACCCATAATAATACATAATATCATATGAGGCATACTTAAAAATATATTTGCTAGAGACCACCAAAATATATTATGTTTTTATACATTTGTCAAAGATAGTTTAATAGTATTTGACTAACTGAAGATTAGTATAAAAATTCTTTCTGGATGATATCTGAATGGTATGAAAATACCTGTGACATTCTTACTTGGTAATTTCGAAGCAATTCAATAGCTATGTATTGACTATGTAATATCAACAGGATATTGTGTGTAGGAAAAGTTTACAGAGTATATAAAATGAGTTTAAATATCCTCTCCTTTATTTGCTTTTATAGTTTACTTACTAAAGCTTGTACACTGAAGTGGTCTTTTTTCTATTTTAACAGTGATCATCATTTAGATGTATTTTAAAATACAAGTTAATGAGATGAAGTCTTCAAAGTAAAGTATCTTCTTACAAGGATTAAGTTCATTTCTCCATTCCATTGTATGGTCTGTTTTTGCCCTTCCCAAAAGCATGAATCCATGTGATTCATTTCATATGCTTAGCAAATGAACTGATAACAAAAACTAGAATAATGTTACTATTTGTAGCTCAAAGGTAGAGACAACTCAATTTGTACTTATTGGAATGTGTAACGTATTACAAATCTGATGAGACTGCAGTTATACAAAAGAGAAAGTAAGCAAAAGATTGACATGAGATACTACAGATAAAAATGAGACTATTAGCATTATGGTGTTTCTAAAATGAATTATTCTTCAGTCTTCTCCCAAAACCACAGTGTTATGGAAATACCATTTGAAATGGATTCACAAGAGCTACAAAAGTCAACGAATATTGCTAATGTGGTTATTAGTTTGATTTTTCATCCTCTTTCTCTGCACACACACACACACACACACACACTTATGTAGCCACTTCTGATTGTTTACTTGAATATCATTTTTACTGTGTGCTAGACAATAAAAAGAGAATATTAATTTTTTATTTAAAAAATAAATTTTCATTTTGAGTTTTCGAGATAAGATTTGAAGTTTCAAAAAGAAATTTATTAAATTTCATTAAATCAGTATCTTAGTGCTGACTTTATCCTGAAATAAATGTGTCTAGTAAGCATGAAAAATCCTTCCCACCACCATTATTAAAATAAGGTTTAGGTGGTTTGTAAAATATATTTTTTTATTTTCTTTATTAAAATATTTCAGTAGTTATATAATTTGCATATATTGTATACATTTACAGCCATTTGAAATTTGTAATACAGGAATAGTCAATGATTTTAAATTGTTTAATTTTAATTAATTTCATTTTTTCCATAGTACTAATCCATCAAACACTCTTCTTAATAGAACCATTTTCAATATTCATTTGTAATTTGATTTGCCCAGTGTGTAAGCTACTTCCTAAAGTAAATTAAGCACATGGGGGTTATGCTTGCGCTTTTGTGTTTTCTAGGGCACAGTCCAATAAATAGATGTTCTGTTATACTACATAGTCCCCCTATAAGTTAAGAGGATGTCCTCTTTCTTCATGAGGAATTTAAAAAATGTGAATGTAGATATATTTGATTAAAAAAATGTCGCCTGTCATAAGCATTTTTGTTTCAGACCTATTCCCAGTCATCAGCTGATAATGACTTGAAATTTATAGGAAAATGAGTAAGCTTTGTAGAAATGTTTTGTCTCCGTTAGATACTCGTTAGTGCTGACCCATTTATGAAATGCATTGTTAGTTGAGTAATCTCTGTGGGAGAAAAACATTTGCTGAGGGTCAACTCTATACCATCAGGCATGTGTTTCCCAGTTTTCAAAATGTATACCTTTTACAGTTTACACTGTAACTGTTTCATATCATTGTTTTCTGTCAAAATCTTCAAAGAATCCATATTATAGGATTTTGCCATTTTTTATGTTTCTTTAATAATTCATGTTCTTAGACTTTTCTCACACTAGCAAAGCTAAACAAAGAGAAAGTTTGCATGAAGACATACTTTTTTAAATGTTTAGGTATATGAAATTAGAATCCTGTATAAAAATATGTAGGATTAGAAATGGATGATATACAATACATGGCAAAGCAACGAAAAAGTCATAGAGTTTAAGTAATAGTCAATGCAAAAGAGAATTAAGAAATGTGACAATTTCATTGCAACAAAAATATCTAGAATTGAATTTTTTATTTAAATTTTTTAATGTTTATTTGTTTTTGAGAGAGAGAGAAAGAGAGAGCATGAGCGGGACAGAGAGAGACAGAGAGAGAGAGGGAGAGAGACAGAATCTGAAGCAGGCTCCAGGCTCTGATCTGTCAGCGCAGAGCCCAACACAGGGCTTGAACTCACAAACCATGCGTTCGTGACCTGCGCCGAAGTTGGACACTTAACTGACTGAGTCACCCAGGCACCCTGAATTTTTTATTTTATACATACATATATGTTTATTAAAAAAGTGTGTGGACATGACCAAAATAACACATGCGTAGTCAACTATACTTTATGTCTTAATAGTCGTGACAGATAAATAGTACATTCTATTCTATAAGTATGTAGTTGTTATGACTGTATTAGTACTGTTTAGTCTTAGTGCAGAGTCGTGATGAGACATATTTTTCTCTATAATTCCAGTGATATATCTGTGCCAGTTCGAAAAGAACGCTCAAATAGATGTATATTTTTTCCTAAGTTTCAATTTCCCATTTGGGAAAATGAAGTCAGCCTTAAATATCTGCACACTCCTTTCATCCATGGAGAAGGGGGAGGGGGACAGAAGCACAGAGTAGCTATGACACATATGTCCTTCAGGAAATCAGATTTTGCACCAGATGGTAATTTGCACATGTAACCGAGAAAAGAAAATCACTTTACCCACTAAAGGTGGGTGAAGGCAGGCCAGCTCTCTCTGTCTCAAAATTCCAGGGAGGAGAGTTTTTTTGAGAAGCCAAACTGAAAAGAATATAAGGGGGGGAGGGGAAGAATTAGGTTAGTACCTAGGAAATGAAAATTCTTCTTCAATTTGAAATGGTTTTGAGGAAATGAGAAATTTTATTATTTCTAAATATTTGAGATAAAGCTCATGTAGAAGTTAACAGTTCTGAAGAAAAAGCCGTCAGGTAATTGCCACCACATTTAAGAACTTTAGGCTGTATTACATATGTCTTGGGTTTTATTAATTTCATTTTTATATCAATTCGTTTTTTCCGTACTTTACAAAAGGGTCTGTCCACAACGGTTGCGGAGAGAGTTGGTTTTCCCCATAAATTGAGGACCTGTGAACTAATTATTTAGGTTTCTGAAGGAGGAAAAAGTTTAGAAAAGGTTGGTAGCGATTCATCTTAAATAAAAAACACACCGTCTTTTAATATTAGGCCATGGCCGGTAAGAAAAGTTACAGATTGTTTGTTTGTCTGTTTGTTTGTCTGTTTGTTTGTTTGTTTGAAGGTATGAGGGGTCAGAGTTGAGGGGATTAAAATATAAGAATGTGTTTCCTCTGGAAAAGGTAAAATTTTAATCTGAAACTGAGTAGGATAGTCATGAGCTTTGGGGGAGATAGAAGAGAGGAATAAATATAGGATCAGTGGTGTTAAGAATGAGGAAATGATGGGGCGCCTGGGTGGCGCAGTCGGTTAAGCGTCCGACTTCAGCCAGGTCACGATCTCGTGGTCCGGGAGTTCGAGCCCCGTGTAGGGCTCTGGGCGGATGGCTCGGAGCCTGGAGCCTGTTTCCGATTCTGTGTCTCCCTCTCTCTCTGCCCCTCCCCCGTTCATGCTCTGTCTCTGTCTGTCCCATAAATAAATAAAAACGTTGAAAAAAAAATTTAAAAAAATAAAAAAATAAAATAAAAAAAAAGAATGAGGAAATGAATAGACCATAGACCAAGGTCTCAAATGAGGTGGGCATTACAAAAAAATTTTTTAATAGCCACAATCTAGTTTCCTCTCCAGTAATCTTCAGCAGCTCAGGTATAGAAAGTAGCTGTTTTAATTAATCAGCAGTTGACATTTTGCAGAGAAAACGCAGTGGAAAAATACAGAGTTCTCTAATAAATGGAGATGTGCTGAGGCTGGAGATTGAGAGGTTGTTATATGCAGAAATGAGGGAACGTTATGAGTGGAATAGCCAAATGGAATGAGCGCTGAGGAGAAGACTTTTTTTTTTTTTTTTTTAACTACAGCTGGACAAATAATTGTCTGACAGCAGCAAAAGGCGAGCTGGGAAAATGAGGCCACTGCCAAAAGAACCTAAGGCTTATGAAATAGGAAAGAATTGAACCAACTCTGTTTGCGAGAGCTACCAGGAAAGCTGAGGCTTTGGAGAGGGTGAGGGGGGTCCCTGTGTCTCAGGAAACGCATAGGAGAAGAGGAAGAGTGTTATGAAAAGGCTGAGGGTATATGAGAGTTAATCAATGATGAAGAACGAGTTTTGGAAGGGACAGTAGAAAGAAAAATCCAGAAAGAAAGCACTCAACAGCATGAGAATTTGACAATTGGTGAGTGAGTTTGTGGACTGAATAACTGCACTTTGTTTACAGAGGCTGACATGAGAGGCCCAGGTGGTTGACTCTTCTGAAGGTTGTGGACCAGCCTTTCTGAGTGAGATCCTACATAGAATAGGGAGAGCAGTCACTGGTCAGTGTTCAAAGAGATTACTGTGAACAGTGCTCTTCTCTCAGAGATCAAGTAAAACCTTCTGCATTTTGTACCTAAAGCATGGTAAGGTAACCTGGATCATTTTCAAGCTAAGAATTATTGAAGGTGCAATAGGGCTCTTAAAATATTGACTAGAGCTACTACATATTGAATCCTAAATAACATGTTTGCTGTGAAACAGACTGAGTTGGTAAATACTTGTTTTCTTATTTTCTGTGTCAACATGGCATATAGACACTCCATATAAATGATAATTCGATTCATGCAGGTGCAGAATTAAAAAGAAACAAAAAGAGAAACAAAAGTATCCAGCCTTGTTTTGTACTTTAAGAATAAGAATAGCCTTTGTCAAAAGAACCATTTCTGACTTTTTTGATTCTGTTACTTTGATAAAAATTATAAAGTTATATTTGAAGTCTTGAATCAGTACTGAGAACGTAGAAGAAATCTAGACTTTAAATGATCACTGTTCATGAAGCCAAGACTAGGGACAGATCAACGCATGCTATGAAAAGTCTTTTTTTTAATATATGAAATTTATTGTCAAATTGGTTTCCATATAACACCCAGTGCTCATCCCAAAAGGTGCCCTCCTCAATACCCATCACCTACTCTCCCCTCCCTCCCACTCCCCATCAACCCTCAGTTTGTTCTCAGTTTTTAAGAGTCTCTTATGCTTTGGCTCTCTCCCACTCTAACCTCTTTTTTTTTCCTTCCCCTCCCCCAATGGGATTCTGTTAAGTTTCTCAGGATCCACATAAGAGTGAAAACATATGGTATCTGTCTTTCTCTGTATGGCTTATTTCACTTAGCATCACACTCTCCAGTTCCATCCATGTCGCTACAAAGGGCCATATTTCATTCTTTCTCATTGCCACGTAGTACTCCATTGTGTATATAAACCACAATTTCTTTATCCATTCATCAGTTGATGGACATTTAGGCTCTTTCCACAATTTGGCTATTGTTGAAAGTGCTGCTATAAACATTGGGGTACAAGTGCTCCTATGCATCAGCACTCCTGTATCCCTTGGGTAAAGTCCTACCAGTGCTACTGCTGGGTTATAGGGTAGGTCTATTTTTAATTTTTTGAGGAACCTCCACACTGTTTTCCAGAGCGGCTGCACCACTTTGCATTCCCACCAGCAGTGCAAGAGGGTTCCCATTTCTCCACATCCTCTCCAGCATCTATAGTCTCCTGATCTGTTCATTTTGGCCACTCTGACTGGCATGAGGTGATATCTGAGGGTGATTTTGATTTGTATTTCCCTGACGAGGAGTGATGTTGAACATCTTTTCATGTGCCTGTTGGCCGTCCGGATGTCTTCTTTAGAGAAGTGTCTATTCACTTTTTCTGCCCATTTCTTCACTGGATTATTTGTTTTTATGAAAAGTCTTAAATCAATTTTGATAATTTGTGTGGTTAGGTAAAACATAATACATCAAGTGCTTAAAGATAGTTAAGGCCCACTGATCATTATCTGGCTGTTAGACTGGAAATCCCCTGAATCCAGTATATCAAGAAAGTTGTGGACAGGGGCGTCTTGGGTGGCTTAGCTAGTTAAGCATCAGACTTCAGCCCAGGTCATGTTCTCACGGTTCATGAGCTCCAGCCCCATGTTGGGCTCTGTGCTGACACCTCAGAGCCTGGAGCCTGCTTTGGATTCTGTGTTTCCCTCTCTTTTTGCCCCTCCCCTGCTTGTGCTCTGTGTGTCTCTCTGTCAAAAATAAACAAACATTAAGAAAGTATGTGGACATGTTTTGAAAGAACTCAGCTAATTTATGGGTATCTGCCATATAACACAGTTTGGGATTTAACCTTTCAAAAACAAGATGGAATAACAAAAATCATGGTAAACACTTTTGCAAATATTAGGGCACAATTGGGGATTCTGAATCAAATTATCTAACTCAGAGCATTCTTTAGTTTTGGAGAGTTAATTACCTATCCTGTCTGGAGTCATTAAACTCCAACTGGGCAGAATTCTAGAACTACAATATTATAAAAAGAATCCAGTGAGAATTTGTTACCAGATCTTTCCTTTCATTGAAGTCATATGAACAACACGATGTTCTGAGCTGGACAAATGCAAAGCACAGAGCCTTCCACTGACGTATTTTGTAGCCTAGGTTTTGTGAAAATAAAAATAAAGAGCTGCTTTAGAAACTTACCTTAATTCTTTTTTGTTGTTGTTGACTCTTATAAGTACCACTTGGCAGCATATTGAGAGTAGGTCAGAGCAACCTGTCTTTCTGCTACGTACATTGTGAGCACTCAAATCAGGTTTCAAGTCAAGTTAGATTACTTGGAAGGTAGGAAATAATAGAGTTTTCTTTTCTTAAATTCCCTGGTTTAAAACACAAAAGCAAAAGCTTTCCACTGTGAAGATCATCTAAAGTTGTTTCTGCTATTATTGTTAAATCCCTGCAGCATTCTCATTCATTCGACAGTTCATTGAGTGTCATATATGGTGCCATTTTTCTGTGAAGTTGGGTTTGCATGCAGTAGCATTAAGACAATTGATTTAGATGGGAATATATCACTTAAGGATGTCTACCCTGTAGATGGAAAAAAAAAAAAAAACCCTGAGAATATTAATTAATCAGTGGTATCAGCTCTTTGATCAGGAATTTGAGTAAAGTCACACTTACATTTATCCTACAAGCTGCCCTTAAACAATAAGACGTTGTGGCTATGCATGAATTAGATTAGATTTTTCCTTCTTTGGTTAAGGTGTCTATCTGTAGATGTATGTGCTCCCATAAAGGAATAGTTTTCTTATTCCATATCTTCTGTGAACAAGGTTTTAACAGAGCCTTTCATAGTCTCAGCAACCAGTCAATGAGATGATTATGCCTGCCAGAGTGTATTAGTTAATAAGAGCTCAAGAGACAATTAGTTTGGGCCTAAGCACTCTACACATTCAGGTGTACATCAAAAGTAATACTACATACATTATGATGTTCTTTTGTTAGGTAGATAAATCAAGATGGAGATACGTGGATTTCCCTATTTGAAATTAGCCTCTGGGTATTGACCAGTGTCAAAACAGGCAACTTACTTTGCCTCTTCCAAAGTAAGATTTGGGGATAGCTCCAAAAAGTCAAATTACTTTTGAACACAGAATGTTAAAGACCAAAAAGGAGGAAATTCATTTCAGTGTATTGAACATTGTCTATACAGCAGGGTTAGTATATAAATCTAGCATTAGTAGATTTATGTCTACTAATACTATGAGGTTGGAAATAGTAATTCCAGGGCTTATCTTGTTATAATAGGAGTCCAGGAATCACATGGAAGCAAAACAAAACAAAACAAAACAAAACAATGTATTTCTAATATGTAATGAAAGACCTTATGTCACCATTAACTTCCTTTATGAAAATGGTAATTATATTTCTCTGGAAACATTTCAGAAATAATAGCATTTCCTTAAAGGAATTGTTGAATTACAGCATGTGCTATTAATTACAATAAATAATCTCATAAAATCCCACAAAAAAGAATCTAATTCCTCACAAAGAAAGTGGTAAAGCCATAAAAGCCAGATGTATAAAGAATGGGACCTAGTCCTCTATAACATCCCAGACTTCACTCTAAGGTCTCATAATTACATGTTTGCCCACATGCTTATAATTTATAGACTTTGGCAGAGAGTTTCAGATATTGTTTAATTCAGGTAATTAGGTTGAAAGGTGATTAGTTCCTTGTTTGATCCAGAAGCTTATATTCTGCAACTTAACCCTGTTTCACGGCAATGCAACACTTACCCAAAACCCATATTGAACCATTTTGTCAGGAAATACTTAGATAAATATTTATAGGGTTCTAGTACTAAATAGAAAATGTTTAAATCCATGTTGGGTTTAATTTACTACTTTAATAACAGAAAGCTTTTTTATTATGCTTTATTGTATTACTTCTAATGAGAAATTATTGATGAAATTTTTGGTAAGTTTTTTGTTTTTAAATTTAGTGACCAAGGAAGATCAGAGGGAATAACATTGAAAGGACTTTTCTATGGGTTTGCCAAATACAAAACCAAACTAAAAAGTAACTTAGAGGAAAATAAAATTCTTAATTCTTTAAAATTCATTGTTCTGTGGATAGCTGTCTGAATATAAAAATATGTGATCTGTTGCCTTTAAAATCTAGAACCCCTATCTAACTTTTAAAAGGAATTCAGAACTGTGTATATTCCCACAAAGAAAGTGAGAATTCTCACTATAATTACTATGTCAAAAAGGAAGATTGTTTAAAGAACGAATTAATGGCCAATACAAAATGTATCAAAGTGAAAAACATTTAATTAAAGACTGATTTGGTGATTTTATAAAAGCAAAATCCCAGCTGTCCTGTCATGTTACCTCTACATATATCAGTATGTATCTCTTAAGAATTATAGACATTAGGGACATAGACATAGTCTGGGTGGCTCAGTCGGTTGAGTGTCTGACTTCGGCTCATGTCATGATCTCTCGGTTAGTGAGTTCAAGCCCCGCGTCGGTCTCTGTGCGGACAGCTCAGAGCCTGGAGCCTGCTTCAAATTCTGTGTCTCCCTCTCTCTGCCCCTCCCCTGCTCATGCTCTGTCTCTCTCTCTCTCTCTCAAAAATGAATAAACTTAAAAAAAATTTTTTTTAAAGAATTATAGGCATTAACTTACAAGATATAGTTTCTAAATCAAAACAGAAAATTTGTGGGGTTTTTTTTCCGTTTCTCAGATAATTTTTCAATCCATGGTGTCCTCATTACTTCAAAAATAGATGATTCTTTTGTTGAATTATAACAATGTGAATCTGAATACCTCAAGGTGTTGTTTCTTTGTGTTTTTATGCATATTTATTAATTTTATTGACTCAGTAGCTTTTTAACAATTAGGAAAAAAAGTTTATTCTAGAATGTAGGTCTGCTCCCAAGTGGGTTTTGTTATTCTAGAGTAGGTAAAATATAAGCAGAAATATTAGCAGTAGAGAGTGATATAATATATGAGCTGCTAAAGGAAGGATTAAGGTTCTAGTTTTATTTCTTGTAATAACTGGATGGATGAAAAGTTATAGATATCGAGCTATATGTAAGTTCACAATTCTAAAATTATGATAGAGATCATTGATTTGTCATAATTTTTGTACTTTCTGAAATAATCTTACCTGTCATATTGGATTTCATGAAAATATAAATAAGAAAGATTCACAGGAAAGGGAAGTAACAATTTTAATTTTTTAAAAGTGAGACCCAATTGTATTTTATCCAAATTCAGACAAGCTTTTATCTCAGAGGCCACTACTCATATTCAATAAAAGGAGTACCTACATTCATATAGCTATAAAGTTAACTGCAGTTAAATCAATATTATTTTATATTTTGAAATTAATCTATTTTTGACACTGGTTTTCAGTCATTGTGGTTTTGTTTGGTATTATTTTTTTGGCCCGTTAACAAATCCTTTAATTTAATAGGGATGAGATTCAGGGAAGAGGGTCAAATTTGTTAACTTCTTTAAAACAGCATTGCCAAAATGTGCAGAAGGACAGTAAATGAAAATCAGCCCAACAAATGCTTTATAAAACATGATCCATGCATTTAATGTGTTTATGTTATCCCTGTACTTTGTGGAGAACCCACATCTGGTCGCAATTCTCAGAAAGCAGAGTGCCAGGCCTCAAGGTAAAGGTAAAGAAATGTAACCTCTGTTTCTCTTTGTAAAGTTCTTTACATATTTTTATTAAATCAATACTTACACTATATAATGTCAGTGTCTACCAACATTGATAGTATTCTTCACTTTAAAGAAAATTGGTGATAAGAATTATAAGGATTGATTTTATATTTTGGTCAACAGATTTTCCACATGACATATGACCTTGCCAGCGCGGTGGTGAGAATTTTTAACCTCATCGGCATGATGTTGCTCCTGTGCCACTGGGATGGCTGTCTTCAGTTCTTAGTCCCACTATTGCAGGACTTCCCACCGGACTGCTGGGTGTCTCTGAATGAAATGGTTGTAAGTAATTCGTATTATTTTATACTCTGCGTATTCAGTGTTTTGCCAAAAAGTTCTAAGTATTTATGTCAGAATGGTCTAATTTCTTCTCTGTAAATGTTTGGAGAAAACTTAATTTGGCTTTCATGGATGTAAAATAAAATGTTCTATTGCTTTTTCTACAACTAAATGTCACACGAAACGGTTCTGGGGATGTATATGTTACAGGATCTATTTTTAGGTATCTTAGTCTGCGTATATGGAAGACATTTTATTTCAAAGGTACACGTACACTCTCACATATATATAATCGTGGTGCAATGTTCTTCTAAAACTACCTACTGCTTGGAATAACTCCTTTCTTTCAACTTGATTTTGGCATTTACTGTGCTTGAGACATGCAATTCTAGGTGTTGTTAAAACATACAGAGATGTGTTCATCAGTATAGGTGCAATGAGATCTGTATGATGTGCGTGATATCTCAGATAGTACTTTTTGCTAGGGAAGACAGGGAAAGCTTCATGTTGAAAGTAAAGCCTTTATTTATTTTTAATTTTTAATTTCTTTATTTGAGTATAGACATGTTACATTAGTTTCAGGTGTACACTTTACACTGAAAGATATTTAAATATTTAAAAATCTGGTAAATAAAAATTTGATTTACACAGGTATATTCACAGTCACATTTAAGGCTAAGGACATGTGTTCTTTTAAAAAAACATGCATTTTGGGGCGCCTGGGTGGCGCAGTCGGTTAAGCGTCAGACTTCGGCCAGGTCACGATCTCGCGGTCTGTGAGTTCGAGCCCCACGTCGGGCTCTGGGCTGATGGCTCAGAGCCTGGAGCCTGTTTCCAATTCTGTGTCTCCCTCTCTCTCTGCCCCTCCCCCGTTCATGCTCTGTCTCTCTCTGTCCCAAAAATAAATAAACGTTGAAAAAAAAAATTTTTTTTTTAATTAAAAAAAAATAAATAAATAAAAAAAACATGCATTTTGATCTACAGTATACAATACTTACAAAGGAATTGAAACACTAGTGAATATTTTTAATTTATATATTCACAAAGATTTGGTCTCCTTTGATGTAAGTTCTCATATTTTCTTCATATATAGCATTTTAATTACATTAATATAATAAAATATTGTTTAAGCTACCTATACTTTGGACTAGACTTCTCTCACCTGTGACATTTTATGGAAGATAAATTTTATGAGACTTTCACAAAACTTTAACTTTGGCATAAATCAAATACCCCCGTTTTTACTTGAAGTGTTCCATATTAATTTCTGGGCTTATTATTATAGAAATGGCATAGACATCTTAAGAACATACATTTTTTTTTTTCCTTCTAACAACAATAGCTCGGGGTTCGTATTTGAAGAAAAGAGTGGTTTCCATCACATGTTGAGAAGTCTGGTCTTCTTTTCTTTCTCTCTTGGTGACTAACTATTTTCCTCCCTCCTTCCTACCCTCCCTCTCCCTGCCTTCTGTATTCTTTTATCTCCTTTGTTTGAAATCACCTGGATCTCTCCTTCACTTCGTTTGTACCTACTTAAATGTCACTGCCTCACAGAAGCCACTGTGTGACCACTCTGTCTACTATATAGATAATATATATATATATATATATATATATATATATATATATATATATATATATAATATAATATAAACCAACTGGTTTATATTTTATCTTAAAAATATTTAGTAACACTCTCTCTCTCTCACACACACACAGTCTGTGATTTATATTTGTCTGTGTCTCTACACAGAATGTCAATTCCATCAGGTCAAAGAATTTGTCTGTTTTGTTCTGTACTTAGTGCCTAGAACAGTGCCTGATAGAGTAGTTTATTGTAATCTAGCCTCATTATTGAAAGTTCGTTGGAGAAATACTTGTTCTATTTTTGTTTCTGCACCTAAACATTAAAGCAAGCTTTTTTTTTTTTTAATTTATTTTTTCAACGTTTTTTTTTTTATTTTTGGGGCAGAGAGAGACAGAGCATGAACGGGGGAGGGGCAGAGAGAGAGGGAGACACAGAATCGGAAACAGGCTCCAGGCTCTGAGCCATCAGCCCAGAGCCTGACGCGGGGCTCGAACTCCCAGACCGCGAGATCGTGACCTGGCTGAAGTCGGACGCTTAACCGACTGTGCCACCCAGGCGCCCCTAAAGCAAGCTTTTGATCCAGTCACTTTTCAAAACTAGGAAACCTTCTTAGTTATAGGTCTGTCTGATTGTTACTTATCACTGAAGGAAAACTTATGAAGACATTATTAAGATATTGGGGGCTGGGGAGAAAAAAAGCAACAGCTCTTATATTCTGGCTACTAACAGAGTGTATAGTATAAAAACACTACTGCTACTACCAAAGGATGATTCTTCACTGGCAGCAACTAATATTTAAGTTAGCAAGTAATTATTGTTTAAATTTCTCTTAGGTATCTTTCAGGAAAAATCACAATGGTCTTCATTAAAATAGTAAAAGGGTTATTTGGGGGTGTCCATAAAGGGCATATACTTGTGAAATTGTAATATAGAGCAATATGCTACTTAATATATCCAGTGCTAAGCAAATTTAATGAAGAAAAGTTTTAGTATCTTGATCATTTTTAAATGTGTCTGCATGTGCTCTTCGTGAGTTTGTGTCTTTGTATTTAACATAGTCAAACTTTTATTATTATATCTTAATGTCATACAAAATACCTTTACAGAGTTTACAGGTTTTTTTCTTGAGTCTTTTTTGTGGGGCAAATTTACTTATGAAATCAGCTCTTTCTTTCACATTTATTTGACAATATTTTCATGTTTAATTTTAATGTCAAGGGTAGGAAACAGTTAAGTCTATGTTCAACCCTAGAGACCAGGTATATTTTGTGACTATTAGTGATATGAAGGTGACGACCATTAAAAAGACAATTTTCGTATCTATGGGGAATCCCCATGGTGTCACTTGACATTGAAGATATCATTTTTTCTATCCTAAAACTATCAAATTCTGGAAAGTCTTCCATCACAACAAAACAAAGTGTATTTATACAATAAGGGAGTCATAAAGAAGTAAAAATCCAACATAAGATAAAAGCACCTGACATGTATATATCTTGCTTACTGTATACAAACTCCTGTGCTTTGAAATACACTTGTAATGGGGCGCCTGGGTGGCTCAGTCAGTTAAGTGTCTGACTTCGGCTCAGGTCATGATCTCGCAGTCCATGGGTTCGAGTTCCATGTCGGTCTCTGTGGTGACAGCTCAGCTCCTAGAGCCTGCTTCTGATTCTGTGTCTCCCTCTTTCTCTGGCCCTCCCCACTCACACTCTGTCTGTTTCTCTCTCAAAAATAAATAAACATTAAAAAAATTTAAGAAAATAGATAAACTCGTATTTCGTCCTCGTAGCAACAGAATGAGTTGAGCACTGTTATCTCCCATTTGACAGTCCAGAAACCTGACATTTTTAGAGGTTAGTAGCTAAAGTTTAGCTAAACTTTAGCTAAAGCTAAAGGTTAGTAGATCAATGGAACCAAGATTAGAATGCCTGTCTATCAGACTCTGTAATTTCTGTTCTAAAACACATTAGAGTATCTTGTCGCATAGATTGTAAAAAGATAGTTAAGGAAAGTAATGGCAAGAAATGAAACCTGTAGTCACCCCAGTTGCAGTAGAAAGTCACTCGAAAGTCAGCTTTTGAGCTCTGACACTAAATAAGACGGATATGAGATGTAGATGTAGGACAAGCAAAATCAGATTGGGAAGGCAAAAAGTGAGAAGCCAGGATAGATGCAGACATGATTATTAGTCATTCCTGGCAATTATACTATGACAATTATACTGTGACAGTTGACATTGATACTAAATAATTTATGGTAAAGGTTAGAGTGTTGGACAGATTCTTTACACCCTCCTTCTTTTTCATATATTGCATTCCTAAATGATTTATATTCTTAAATATTATTTTAAATCCTCCTTAACCATATTTTCATGTATATGTATATACTTGTCTCTTTATATGTATTTTCAATCTTTCTTAAACACATTTGTATTTATATCTTTATCCTTATCTGTATATCACCAGCTAGTTACCCATATATGTCCTATAATGAGAAATTCAGAATAATGCAATAACTATACTGTATCGATAACTGGTAATTTATTCTTTATATTTATATTCTTATGTTAACTGTTTCTAATCTGCAGTTAAGTCTGTAGATGTAGTTCCAGTTCCTGTCAGCTAACTCCTTTGCAGTCTTTAAAAATTCCTCACTGAAAGAATTCTTTAAAAGCTATTTTTTAAAAGCTCAAACACCAACCACAGAGGGCTACTTGAATTCATGAGGTGGGAGATATCGACTTGAAAAATCCAACTTAACCAGGGATTTATCTTGCTCTGCATTTATTTTTAATATATCCTTTCATATAGAATATTTCATTCAAGAAATATTTGAGTTATAGAATTCTGCCTAAATGAATATCTTGGATTGGTCAGATAATTAATATGTAATAAAATTAATTTTGAAAATCTTGTCATTCTCATATTTTGTGATTATGTTTTTAGGTATATCACACTACAATTATAATAGCTCATTATTAAACTGATTAGAGATAATAGTTTTTGGTTTATATTATAAAATCATGAAATATTCATTTTAAAAACCTAAGAAAATAAAAACTATGATGCATTTTGAATTTACATATTAATTTTGACATAATTTAGGGAGTGACTTTACAGAATAAAGAAGGATTTGCAGCTAAATAATATGTTCCTGTAGCTGTGTTTCTCTAACTGAAGTCTGCAGGTTTATTCTCAGGGAGTCCATGGGTTTTCTCCCAGTGATTTGTGAATGCATGCATATGTATTGGTGGTAGTGTGAAAGGTTACAAGGTAAACCTTTTATGAATCTACAATCATCTGAATGCCCTAAATATGGAATCTGGTTTTGCTTTTTTTTTAACCTTATTTTTTATTTTTTAAAATTTACATCCAAATTAGTTAGCATATAGTGCAACAATGATTTCAGGAGTAGATTCCTTAGTGGCCCTTACCCTTTTAGCCCATCCCCCACCCCCACAACCCTTCCAGCAGCCCTCAGTTTGTTCTCCATATTTATGAGTCTCTTCTATTTTGTCCCTCTCCCTGTTTTTATATTCTTTTTGTTTCCCTTCCCTTATGTTCATCTGTTTTGTCCCTTAAAGTCCTCATATAAGTGAAGTCATATGATTTTTGTCTTTCTCTGACTAATTTCACAGCATAATACCCTCCAGTTCCATCCACGTAGTTGCAAATGGCAAGATTTCATTCCTTTTGATTGCCGAGTAATACTCCATTGTATATATATACCACATCTTCTTTATCCAGTCATCAGTAGATGGCCATTTGTGCTCTTTCCATACTTTGGCTATTGTTGATAGTGCTGCTATAAACATGGGAGTGCATGTGTCCCTTCGAAACAGCACACCTGTATCCCATGGATAAATGCCTAGTAGTGCAATTGCTGGGTCGTAGCGTAGTTCTATTTTTAGTTTTTTGAGGAACCTCCATACTGTTTTCCTGAGTGGCTGCACCAGCTTGCATTGCCACCAACAATGCAAAAGAGATCCTCTTTCTCCACATCCTCACCAACATCTGTTGTTGCCTGAGTTGTTAATGTTAGCCATTCTGACAGATGTAAGGTGGTATCTCATTGTAGTTTTCATCTGTATTTCCCTGACGATGAGTGATGTTGAGCATTTTTTCATGTGTCGGTTGGCCATCTGGATGTCTTCCTTGGAGAAGTGTCTGTTCATGTCTTTTACCCATTTCTTCACTGGATTATTTGTTTTTTGGGTGTTGAGTTTGATAAGTTCTTTGTATATTTTGGATACTAACCTTTTATCTGATATGTCATTTACAAATATCTTCTCCCATTCTGTCAGGTGCCTTTTAGTTTTGCAAAACTAAACTAAAAGGCAACCGACAGAATGGCTTTGCTTTTCCAGTTGAAGTATGTTGCGCCATATAAAATAATTCTGGCTTATGGGCTTAATGATTAATGATCCATTTATATCAAATGAAGGGTAAATGACATCATATTAAATGTTGTACCGAATTTTCACCATAGTCAAAATGGAGAGATGGACTTGAAAACTAAGTCACTCCTTACATAGCACACAATTATATTGTAGTGTGTGAAACTAATCTGCAAAACTAGTGCCATAATAGCACTAAATTTACATTGTATGCAACTGTTGGGTTTCAGCAAAACATTATCCATCACAGTGAATTTATTTTAGATATGCTTATTGATTTATTATTTTGTTAGTATTTGATTTGTAAATTTATGTTTTTTAACCTTACAAGAATTATAAGGGTAAGAAACATATCTAGTTTTCTTGTTATATTTGTTTGAGTAATATCATAATCAAAATAATTTAAGCCAACTCATTTATTATATTGTTTATTATATTTTTCATTTATTTATTCTGTTTTATTATGTATATATTATATGATGGTTTATTATAATGTTTATTATGATGTTTCATTTTGTTGTGATTTGAAGGAACATGTGCATTCCTCATCTTGAGGGATGCTATTCTAGAGGGCAGACAGTATGTCTTTTTTTTTTTAATTTTTTTTTCAACATTTATTTATTTTTGGGACAGAGACAGACAGAGCATGAACGGGGGAGGGGCAGAGAGAGAGGGAGACACAGAATCGGAAACAGGCTCCAGGCTCTGAGCCATCAGCCCAGAGCCTGACGCGGGGCTCGAACTCACGGACCGCGAGATCGTGACCTGGCTGAAGTCGGACGCTTAACCGACTGCGCCACCCAGGCGCCCCCAGACAGTATGTCTTAATCAGTATCTGCATGCCCCACAATTCCTATGCCAACCTTGCATATGTTGCTAAGTAAATATTAGTGGTATATACTAAAAAGGTAATTATCTAGTGTATGTGAAAATTATATGTAAAGAAGTTATTATGTTATGCATTTATATATTCTTCCTTGGATAGTTTTTGCTTTAATAATTTGTACATCAAATTATTTCTTCAAAGATAAGTAATCACTTGGCAGCTCATGGACAATATAAAAATACCCAAAATTTGTGAAGTTTATATAACTTATATAACCATACTAAGAATATCAGAAAATAAGATATATAAAGTGACTCAAAGTGTCTATTTAATAATAGACTATTATTATAATAGTGTAGACTATTTCTCCACTATTTGGAGAAAATAAGAGATTTGATTGGAAAATCTAGATTACTACAGAATTTCATTTTTATTTGAGACAATGTATCTCAAATTATTAGTGTATTACTAATAACCAAATGGTCACACACTCCACATTCTCTAACTCTCTTCCTCTGATGGGGTCCTCTGCTGGTTATGGTCAGTAGGCTCTGAGTGCTAGTATCATATTTCACTCATAGGTCTAAGCATTGAAAAGCTGGTTTGCAACCCTCCAGTTCTTTTTTTTTTCTCCCCTCTCTCTCCAGAGGCATCCTTTTAGTTTGCAGTCCACAACATAACACAGCTTATCCTGATTCATTTAGACAACAGAATAGGAAAGGAAAAATCTGGCGGAATTGAATTTAGAGACACACATTCCGGAATCTCCTCTAACATTAAAACTTCTAAGATTTTAGGCAAATCACACAACGTTCCTGTAGTTCAACTATGAAATGAGTGTGTATTATTTATTCTTTCATGTAGGTAATTTATTGAGTACTTGCTTTGGGCCAGGCATTCTCTTTGGCACTGAACATACATACACTAGAGAATGAGGATGTTTCTGCCCTCATAGGGCTTACACTCAAACAAGCTTTCATTCACTCCACTTCATTCTAGGTGCAGAAAACTATAGAGTAGAGATTTAAATTTTTGATTTTCTAATCTAAGGGAATAGAAAATTATGTGCAGAAGCCCTTAATATGCATTTGAATTGAGGCCTCTGAAATGTACGCACTGCCCAAACACTCCTAAACAAGGGGAAAGTGCTAGCTAAATGCTGCCCTCTTCCTTGCCAAGCTACATACACCTGAAAGTGTAGCCATTCTTACAAACCACTTTTTTTGTTTTCCTAATTTAGCCGCCCAGAAAGCACTACTTTTTTCTAATTCACACAAGGGTGTGGTAGTGGCAGCTTTGTGTGAATTTAGATAAAGTCTATGAGGAGCATAAAAAAAAGACGGGGAGAGACAAAATAGAGACACATTTATTTCAACTACTATCAGCTGGATTTGTATCCGGAATCTTCAACAGACTGGGGACTGAGACAGGTTAGTCACTTCTAGCTCACAGACTGTAATGACCAAAATGAATGTGTTTTGGGGGTGCTTGGGTACAAAGAATTGTTTATTGGTATCCCCTGTTTCAAGCAAATGATTTGGGGATAAAAACGGGATTTACATTGCTTATATGCAAATCCCCATATACAAGTAGAACATTGGAACATTGAAATGTGAGATATTATCTATTGATAATCTAGAAAATGTATAAAGACAAAATTAAAATAGGTTAACTTTTTGTTTTACAAAGCCCAATTAACTAGTTAAGTAATGATTCAAACAATATAACCGAGATAATATAACTAAGAATGAAAGATATATCTCTCCTCTCTTGAAGTCTAGCAAAGTGTTTTTGATTTGAAAGTCTATAAATTGGAAATTGTATTATTATATTGTTGACTTTTTAAAAATAGAATGTATTGCCTTAACAGAAGTTTTTAAAAGTCCTAACAAAGGTAACTAATTTGCTGACAAATCACTATTTAGCTTTACTGGGAAAAAATGCATTCATAGCTCCTATGAGTTATAATAATAAAGTAGGTCAGCAGCCTGCTGAGTGTTGTGATTCTACTTTGCCATCCTGGTTTCTGCCTATTAGGAAAGCCAGCCTGGTGACTGTTCTCTATTGGATAGAAACACGACCTCGTCGCAAAAGTGAAACAGTTCACATACTGCGTTCTTCCTTCTCAGACATGTATATTTTTATGGGAATGAACATATGGAAATGAATTCTGATCTGGTATTTTGTTTTCAAATGACATGTGCATTTCAGAAAAACTTTAAAATGAATTGTAGTTCTCTAAGAGAGAAAGATAAAGGATATTACTTAAACTATATATTTTCTCAGACTATGTTAAATTTCTCTAGCAGTAATAAGACCAATCCATAAATTCGAAACGTTTTTTTTCCTCCTTGTTTGGACTGCCTCTTAAGTTTTAAACAATGAATAGTTAGAAGAAGCACCATACATTAAATTATGTTATCTAACAAGAGACACCTATTAACATTGGGAAAAGAAACCAAATATCTTGCAGTCCAATATTTTCTCTAAATACATATGTTAGGAAAACTTACATGAAGGTAGTACAAAGTACATGTATCATATTATCTATTCTGAATGACATGAAGACATATTCATTCCCATTTTACAGATGAAAAATCTAACTCAGCGAGTGGTTACCTGGTTTAAATAAAGTCAGAGGCAGGCAATATGAAATCTGTATTTCCCTTTGAATTAATGCCAACCCTACCATAGCATTCTACTTCACGGACAAAGAGTTTAGTTTCAGTCATAATCAACTTTCAATTCATCTTGACAGAGAGCAACTATACATTAGTGGTACCACTAGAAGAACTTGCAATATATAAGAAAATATTTGAAAAACTCATTGTGTTTTTTTTATGTGTATGTTGGTTAAGGTTTCTCCTTTTGCTACTGCCATAAATCCAAAAGAACCTGGTAAAGAAATTCTATCTTCCCACTTATTCTGAATTTCTCACTTAGATTTCACATGAGAAATACTGTTTTAAATTGATGGAGGCTGGAATAAAATGGTAACATTGTTTTCAACCTGCGAATCAAGAGAATAGCAGATGAATTATTTCTGTCGTATTAGTTCATGTACAGATATATGGATATCAGGTAATTCATATGAATGCCCCCTCTTTCTAAAAAGACCGATGTTATATCTCTCTCTTTTAAAGAAAAGAGAGACTTGCAGAGACCTGAATTATATAGATTAAGTCACCTATATTCATATAATTTTCAGGACAAGATATATAGTTACTTCCCAGAGTGGAGGGCTCTCTACAATTTTCTTTCTTTCTTTTTTTTTTTTTTTTTGCATCCTATTTCATCTTTTCTTTTCTCCGCCCACTACCACTGACCTAAATATGCAATCCCAGAATGTGATGCAGAATCAGAGGTGACATGAAGAAAGCCATGTGATAAGTGAGGGATGTAAGAAAAGAATAGCAAGAACATTTTCTAAATCTTAGCATGAACATTTTCACAGTCCCATTCTATACCCCATCATTTTCGAGAAGTATTTTGTTGTTTTTAAAGATGTAATATATTCTGGGAATGAGTAATTCTATGAAAAAAATTGAATTTGGCTCATGAATCTTTAGTTTATTTCAGTTATTTTACATATATCGTTACAACATTCCAACGAGCGTAGGCAATTTGTCAGATAAAATCTTAAAAATATGTGCTAGAATCATTGGCTGGACTTCTCTATGCTTTGAAGATATAGCAGTGGGCCCAATGTGACCAACATTTAAATACTTTTCTGGTATTACCAGCCAGGTGCCTCAGAAACAGGGCTCCATGTAAGCAAGGGTTAATTAACACGTGGCTCTGTTGTACAAGATGCTCTCTCATGCTCCATGCATAGAGTTATGAGTGAGTCCATCTGTGGACCGTAAACATTTCTTCTAATTGTATAAATATTTCTTCTAAGCTTGATAATGTATAAGCTTGATAATGATAAAAAATTAGGAAACTGTGTAACTTGACATCATATTTTTGTAATTCATAAAAAGATATATAACAATGAGCCATAATATATTTTCTATATTCCATTAGCATTTTCTAGAGCATATTAAATTCAACAAAATTTTTCTCTAAATATATTCTAAAGATAGGAATAAATATTAATTAAAATGTCTACTTATAATGAACACCAAAGTATATATATATATATATATATACACACACACACACACACACACACACACACAGAGTATCTGTTAGCCTTTGCTATTGTGATCAATGTAATAATCTAAGAGCCTGCAAGTTACGAAAGGACTTTCAGTAGAAAAATCTTTTATTTCAATTGTATTAGAATGAAAACATAATTCAGTTAGACCATTTCAATTTGCCACCAACTATGTTTTAGTCCTTTAGATAATTCTTTAAAAACTATTGCATTTGTTCTAATGTCAGCTATTGATTGATATTTTTAAAAATTTACTTAGTTAAATAAAATTATAAGATGGTTGGGAAAAATACCATTTTAAGTGGTACCCATTACTAGTTCCCCATTGCTCCCAAACTAAAATTAAAGCATTATTGCTCCATTAAATGATGGTTACATTCTTCTTCTTTTTTTAATGTTTATTTATTATTGAGAGAGACAGACAGATAGCTCAAGTGGGGGAGGGGCAGAGAGGGAGACACAGAATCCAAAGCAGGCTCCAAGCTCCAGGCTCCATGTTGTCAGCACAAAGCCCGACATGGGGCTTGAATTCACAAACTGTGAGATCATGACCTAAGCTGATGCTCAACCGACTGAGCCACCGAAGCACCCCTCTTCTTCTTCTTTTTTTCTTAATTTGAGAGAGAAAGAGTGCACACATGCACGTGAGCAATAGATGAGCAGAGAAAGAGGGAGAGAGAGAATCTTAAGCAGGGTCCAAGCTCAGTATGGAGCCCAATGCCTGGCTTGATGCAGGGCTCTATCCCATGGCCCTGAAATCATGACCAGAGTGGAAATCAACATTTGGACACTTAACCAAATTACCCACCCAGGCATCCCAGATGATGGCTACATTCCATCTAGCAATTTCACAATTTTGCTCTCAACTCGGTCATCAGTTCTTAAGGAAAAATTAAAAAAAAAACAGTAGTTTGACACACTAAATATTAGGCAAATCAGATTAGACTATGTATTAATTGACAACATTTATGGAAACATTCTTCTGAGGGTAACTTTCCATTTCACGCAAGAATGTTATTATTTATCTATAATTTGTTATTTTATCGGAACATTAGAAAGTTAAAAAAAAAGCTCATTAGAGAAATATGAAAAAGAGATTCAAACACATATAGGTTTTTATACAAAGAAGCATACAAACATGGAAACCTCATACGGGATAGATCTGAATGCTGTTTACATGTGAAAATTTATGAGAGTAACATGTTCTAAAGTATTCTAATGTATTTCTCTCTCCTTTAGTTTATATCGTACTGCATTGTGTGAAAAGACCAATTGTCATAGTGGCTTAATATTCTGTGGGAATTAAATGACCACAAAAGTTGAGAGAGAAACAAGAAGGAGAATACACAAATTATTTTACAGAAGAATGAAAATAAATGGAATTAGGAGATAGGAGTCAAAGAGCTAATACAATATAGGTAGATTGCCTTTTCTTCTTTCAGCTGTGTTCCAACCATTCAGGCCATTTGGCATTGTCAATAGGTGTCTTTGAATCTGCTCTTTCTTCCAAATGGAAAAAAACAAAACAAAACAAACAACCAAAAAACTTATACCCTTTATCATAGCCAACTCTTGTTTAATATCTTAATTCTAGATTTCTTTTTGCTGAGCAATATTCTTTTTTTTTTTTTTTTTTTTTTTTTTTTTTAAGAGCATACACAGGAGAGGGAGGGGCAGAGATAGAGACAGACAGATTCTTATGCAGGCTCCATTCATAGCGCTGAGCCCAATGCAGGGCTGGATCTCACAATCCTGGGGTCATGACCTGAGCCAAAATCAAGATTTGGATGCTCAACCAACTGAGGCACTCAGGTACCCCACTAAGCTATATTCTTATTAAGATCTTTTATGTCTCATCTACTAAGTAAACAATATGTTTATGGGTATATTTCTGCCAACTTCTTTTCATAATAACCTATTATAATTTCTGTAACAGTTGTAACTTCTACCACATATCCTAATATTTGTATATGTAATCAGGTATTATTACTAGTCAGTTCTTTATGCATCTGGTAGTTTTGTGACATCCATTCACAACCGTGCTCAGCAAATTGTCTTTATTCAGTCGTGAATAAAGAATGGATTATTTACAGTGTCATATTTTACAAAGCTTCTTTGTCTTTTAAAGGTACTTTTACATACAACAACCAATGTTATAAATATATTATAAATAGAGAAGAAGACATTAAAAATATCTGCTCAAGGTCAAATAGAATGTTAATGACAGAAGTGGATCTAGGACAGCAGTCTCCTTACTTGTACTGTTCCTTATTTCCCATTAATGCAAGAATGAAGATTTGTTGGGACACCTGGGTGGCTCAGTTGGGTGAGTGTCCAACTTCAGCTTAGGTCATGATCTCATGTTTCGTGGGTTCGAGCCCCACGTCAAGCTCTGTGCTCGACAGCTCAGAGCCTGGAGCCTGATTCAGATTCTGTGTGTCCCCCTCTCTCTGTCCCTCTCTGCTCATGCTCTGTCTCTCTCAGAAATAAATAATAAACATTAAAAAAAAAGAATGAAGACTTGAATGAAGAAATCATATGTCCAGGTGATTAGTAAAATAGAAATCCCCTTCTCCTTTATTATTTTCATGATATAGAGCTTACCAAAACCTTTCTTGAGGGACTAATTTAAAGGACAACCATAGCAAAGCCTTGGATTTCCAATATTCTAGGCAGAATGCCGTAAATCCTAAAGTAAATTATAAAATTAGGTGGGCGAAAATTTATGGTTGAAATACGACGTTTTGAAAAAAAATTGACCTAATTGGAGGAGTACCTATGTCAAATAGGCATACACCTACTAGAAATCTAGCATGCTGGAGAAGACTGAAATAAAGAGTATAAAGAAAACATTAACAGGGGTGCCTGGGTGGCTTAGTCGCTTAAGCATCTGACTCTTGATTTCAGTGCAGGTCATGATTTCACAGTTCCTAAGTACAAGTCCCACTGTCAGTGTGGAGCCTGCTTGAGATTCTCTGTCTTTCTGCCCCTCCCCCACCCTCTCTTTCCCTCTCTCAAAATAAATAAACTTCAAAAAAATTAATAAAGAAATATTATAAAAGGGCATACTAGAAGGTGCTAAACTAATTAAATGTGAGAGGATTAAAAAAAAAAGGGGGGGGGCGACTGGGTGGCTGAGTTGGTTAAGCATCTGACTTCAGCTCAGGTCATGATCTCACAGTCTGTGAGTTCGAGCCCCGCGTCGGGCTCTGGGCTGATGGCTCAGAGCCTGGAGCCTGTTTCCGATTCTGTGTCTCCCTCTCTCTCTGCCCCTCCCCCGTTCATGCTCTGTCTCAAAAATAAATAAACATTAAAAAATTTTTTTTAAAAATGTGAGAGGATTCATGGCACACTCTAGCACTGGAAAGCGTGTAGGTGATGGAGATGAATACTTATTCTCCCTAATGCCCAGTAATGATGAAGTCTTGACTTGCCTAATTCACAAAATTTGATTTCCTAAAGTACAGCAGAAATGACGAGAGTCCACTCCAACCAAAATTGAAGAATTTATTTGTTAGGGTTAAGTGTTAAGAACCTGAAAGGAGGAGTGCTCAGTCAGTTAAGCATCTGACTCTTGATTTTGGCTCAGGTCATGATCTCATGGTTCATGGGTTCCAGCCCCATATTGGGCTCTGTGATGACAGCATGGAGCCTGCTTGGGATTCCCTCTCTCCCTCTCTTTCCGCCCCTCCCCTGCTCACACTCTCTCTCAGTCTCTCAAAAATAAATAAACTTAAAAAAATGTTTTAATCAAAGAATCTGAAAGAAAGCATGCGAGTAATCTTAAACTAAACAAGAGAAATGGTATTAATAAAGGGTTAAGCATGGTCAAGCTCTGGAACCAATTGCTTAGATTCATCTGTTTCTACCACACTCACTAGCTGTGTAACCTTGAATAAGTAACTTAATCTATTTGTGTCCTAGTTTCTTCATCTGTAATGTGGGGATGATAATTATATTTACTTCATAAAGTTTTGAAGTAAATGGAGGAGCTTATGCATGCCAAATATATTGAAGAGTTCTTATTACATTTCTGTGCTCAATACACATAAATTATTATTAATAGTTGTAGTTATGTATAAGCCAAAATTGAGTTTTCTTGTCTATAAATTTGTTCATAATTCTCCCATTTAAAAATGATTTGATGTAGCTTCAAGTAGAAGCAGACATACCATACAGCTAGAAATATTAAAAGGCACAGAAAGAAAAAGTTTATAATGCATAAGCCTCGTTAAAGAAATCAACAGAATTTGAATGTAACTTTGCTTTTCTTTTCCTTCCTCCTACAGAATACTGGAGAAAATGGTTTGAACCCATTAGAGTAGCTATGTATAACATTTAGAATGAAAGAAACATTAATGGCATTTAGTAATAGTTGGAACAAAGACAGGAAATGGATAGACCCTTCACTTGGGATCCATGGCATAATAATAAATGACAGAATGTAAGTGGAGTATTTTCAGTCTTGTTTAATAGCATCTACTGTGAAAGCAGAATATTTTAAACTGAATACACTGTAATAAGCTCTAGGCAAATTGAATTCAGAGTCAATACTTTTGTATTTTAAATGAGCTCAATCCCCTGGCCCATGCCAATTGTACCTTAAAATGGTGATATCTTGGAGAAAATATGATGGACTGATTGCATAGGGTCTTTGATAAACCGTGAAAATGGGGAAAAAACTGGTTGTCCATGCTATATGTAAATAATGTTGGGTTTACAATGGGAAAATGAAGAAAGGTGCTGAAAATTGTAACCTGATATGTTTGATGTTATTTTTTTTTTTTTATTTTTTAATGTTCATTTACTCTTGAGAGAGAGAAAGAGACAGAGTGTGAGTGGGGGAGGAACAGAGAGAGAGGGAGACACAGAACCCAAAACAGGCCCCAGCCTCTGAGTTGTGAACACCAGCACAAAGCCCGACACAGGGCTTGAACCCACAAATCATGAGATCATGACCTGAGCCAAAGTTGGACACTTAACCACTAAGCCACTGAGGCGCCCCTGTTTGATGTTAATTCCAAGCAAGACTCTGCACCAAGTTATAAAAGAAATTATTTGTGAGCATCAAGCAAAGACAGTATTTGGTCCGAGCAGGCACTGGTTTAATGAAAGCAAGTCATACCAGATCAGCCTTCTTATCTTTTTTTCTTCTTTCATATAGAAGATATCATGGGGGAGGGGGGGTGAAAAAAGTCTTGTTGAAAATTTGTTGAAAACCATGCTAAGTACATATACCAGTCCACCATGTCCTTTTTGAGATGAATGTTACATTGGCACTTGCACTTCATACCAGGCTTTCTGCAGAGTTCTTTATAATATTTTATAATTAAATATTTGGACTAACAGAAAATAGAATTGAGTAGGTTAATAACTGATTGTTTTCTGCTCCCACACCCCAAAATGCAGATTGACTGATATCAACATAGAAGATATTCAGTTGATCTCTGTAAGATACGAGTGTTTTCAACATATTAGTATGATATGAGAACTTTTCAACATACTGATAATAACTTAGTTGAAGCCATCAAAGATGTGGCTAACACAAAGCAAAAACAAAATGGCTAATATGCTGAGTTATAGATTCATATACAAGCAGATCTTATGTAAGAGGATGAACTGAGTCTAATAGAATTAATTTTCAAAACATAAGGTCTTATATTAATATGAGAAGGCAGGTACAAGACTCAAACATAGCTCAGGTAAACATGTGAAAAAAACATAGGGTTTTGATGACTGTAATTTCAATATATGTCAATAATTCTGCCCATGTTAATGAAATAGAAAATTCTAACCAACCATATTTTATAAGAAAAAAATGTAGTTTAATTGTGGGCATCAGTTTCTAAGATCTTTTAATTCTACGGGCAATTTTCTTTCTGACTAGAAGGTATCTAATTATGTCTTTGAAATGTAAGTGCTCACTGGTTATCTACTTTTATTCCGGAAATGGGGCTTTTAGAACTAATTTAGATCCATTTATGAATTCATTTGTATGTGAGATAAATTAAGGACATTGCGACACATCAATAATTAACTTTGTTTTTCAATAACCACCTTTCTCAAATAACTCACTTGATTATTTAACATAGTATTTAGGTATTAAGAAAGCTTCAAGCACACCTATATATTGTAAAAAACTACAAGAGTGTAACAGAGAGAAAGGAATTATGCCAAACTGCATAACAGATTTTTATTATTTTTACACTTAATCTTTTCAATTAAGTATTGAAAAGGCTATTTGCTTTTCAAAGTGTTTTTCCTTGTGGTACATCTCTTATTGTGTAGCTGAATTTAGTTCATAAATTTATATCACTCATTATGATAGATCAGTAATGAACACACCTTGATTGATTGAGAATCTTAGAAGCATGTGGCTCTCATTTCATAGACTATTAACATCTTGTCTTATAAATATTTATTCTATTTTTTGTTATTAGTAGTAATAAGAAAATATTTAAAATTATAACAAAAATATCCTTGTAGATTAGTCATTTGCCAGTTTCCATTTGGAGCACAGAGAAAGAGATTGACTTACTGTTTAACTTGTGGGAAGAAAGCCAGAAGTTGTATATTTCTCAATTGACTTCAACAAAAATAATGCCATCTCTAGTATACTTGCACGGCATCTGCGTGTTCCATCGCTGATTATTTTCATTGCAGCCAAACTATGGAAACTTGAACTGAAGCTTTCAAAAAAATGTGTATCTTTTTTTTTTAAGTAAAAGAGATAACAGATTATAAGTTAACTCATTCTCTCTATGAGTCTTTCATTTGTGAAATTCCATTTCGTTAGAGAATCCAGAGCAAACGTTGGAGGAAGGTGTTAAATCTATATGAAATAAACAACCAATCAACTAAACCCCTGTAATGCCTCTCATTAATATTAATAAAACATAACTATACAAAGCCTATAAAGGGGGAAAATGTCTGAAATTTATTCTAAAAAATAATTCTTGACGAAGGATTAGTCCTGAGTCAGCCCAATCCAGTGCCCCCATTCTATGCCTCTTTGTAGCTTATTATAGTTGAATATACAATGGTGGTCCTTAAAATCTCAATTACCAAATAGTAATTTAATATAGTTTATAATATTCCATTTAACATGACAGGAAAGAAAAATGTTTCACCGACTTTTGAAACCAGTAATTACCAACTACTATAAGGGTCAAGTAACTCAACAAGAATAATGAGGAAATTTTATTCTCTAAAAATACTATTTAATGTATAAATGTTACTGTACATAAAAAATTCTTTAATCACATGGCAACTTGAGACTATCAAGTTGAATACCTTTTGAAAAATAAATAAATAAGAAAATACTGTCAATTCCATTAAAGATCATTACCCAAGCATTGTCTGACCTGACCAAACTGACTTTAAAATGGAAAGAACACTCAAAGGCCTGCAGGAGCTAATCTAGTGATATAGATGTGTGAGTTTGACCATATATAAGACAAAAAACAGCCTGTTGCTTCTGGTGAACTAGATAAGACTTATTCTGTCTAAGGGACACAGCCACTTCTTAATTTCAGCTGGTAATTGCCATGTGGAAATTTATGCCCAGTGATGCCCAGAGTTAGGAAAGCTTGATATTCAGATTTTTATGGGAAATGTCATAGTTTTGTAGACATAAAAACATTGTAATATAATATTTAATTATATATCCTTATACATTATTTTACATAATTATTATTATTTTTTTAAATCGTGTATATTCCAAAGAAAAAACACGAGCAAGCCTGATTTCAAGCCAGCAAGCCAGCAGTTTCCAGCTTCTCAAATTAATCAATTAGTAGGTTGACACCCTATTGCTTTGCCACTATATGCATCAATTCTTTCAGACTCAGACCCTAACAGGATTCTTCCTTTCTCTTCCATTTACAAGAAGGGAAAAATCAATTAATGTTAAAGGCACATGAGGAAGATGGGAGAGTGGGACTTTGTCCACAGTGGTGGCTTATCTTGGACTTATCAGACTGGTTCCATCAATTTGGCTTTCTTTTTACATGAATCTAACTCATTTGACAGTTTGTTTCAATAATATGATAAATTATCAGACAGCTATGATTGAAGGAAATGGGCTAGATAAAATTCATAAATAAAAAAACAGACAAGTTAATATTCAATATTATCCAGGAGAATTTTTGTTATTACAAGGCAAATAATAATAATAATAATAATAATAATAATGCACTTGCAGTTATGATGATGTTACTGAAAAACAACAAAAAGTCACCAAGCAGAATCTGTTGGGAACGGTTTTCTCAAAATTAGTATCTGTTGTCTTCTTCACTTCTCATGTTACCTCCTGCTGAGAAGTATCTGATGAGCAATCCAGTAATTAATAAATAAAGATCTAGAGCTTTAGTAAGCAGTTACATGATTCAGGGGACCTGGAATTCAAGCTTTTGATTCTAAGTATCCCAGATAAAGAAGGGCTTAATTTTAGGGTATATGGCATTCCCCTTATGTCAGTGATAAAATAAAAAAATATATATCCAGCATCCTAAATTTATCATAAGAAAAATGGTCTTCAGTTTCAAGTATGTAAAAGCTGCTTTAAGGCAGTTTTGAGCAATGTAAAAGTCTTTCAAGCTGGACTGAAAAAAGATTTGGGAAAGTATCCTATATACAGTTAAGTTTAACACTCCCTCCCCCATACCACAAGATCAATTTGCATCCACTTATTCAAATGAGATTAGAATGCTTTCCTAGCGTTAATCTATCACCTTTTTTTTTTTTTTTTACCTATTATCTATCTACCTACCTATCTATCTCTTTATTTTTATACCCAATGATCTAGTGGGAAATTATTGGCAATAAAACAAAGTATTGCCCTCGTGGTTGTCTTATTTTTCCCAGGAAAATAGAAAATAAACAAAATAAAGACCTTTAAAGGATAATGCCAAGTAGCACAAATTCTGTTAAATCAAAAGCAAGAGAATAGAATGCAGTGCCCTATGTCAAGCAAATCTATTTAAGATGGAACAGTTCTTAGGTGCATCTCTGAAAGGATGACATTCAGGCAGAGAACTCAAGGAATTGAAGGGATGAGTTGCACAAATATCTGGAGGGCCAGTATTCCAGGAGGAAGGGACAATGCATGCAAAGCTGACTCCTATATCTGGAGTAGAGTGAGAGAGGAGTTCAAAAATGATGTTGGAAAGACACTTGGGGCCAGTCAAATCACAAAGGGTCTTGTAAACAATGAGAAGATGTGGGGGGGGGGGTTATTCTTTCTAAAATGGATTGCTAAGTGAGACCCAGTTGCCTGTGCTGTGAGAACCCCACAAAGACAAAACACAGAGAAGAGAGTCCTATATTCCTATTTCACAGAAAAAGCTACAGCACCAGGCACTGAGGGGCAGTGATGTGAGCACACGTCTAAGTAAGTTGACAAGCCAGTGGTTTGGGCCAAGCGTGGGTGTCCAGAGTAGCACAGAGGTGGCTCTGCATCATGAAAGCTCAAGGCAGCCGGGCAGAGCAATGCACAGCAGCAAGTGAGTTTGACCTGAACTCACAGCAGCGAGTTTGGTCCGGCAGTGGGACAGCGGCCACCTGGCACCTGGGGAGAGCAAGGACTCACAGTGGCCTACATAAATAGGCCAGACTGATTTGCAAACACATGTCATGTATTCCCTAGCATGGTGGGTAGAAGAGGGGCCCTGACTTTATTTGGTCTTAAAGGTAGGAATGGCTAAGAAATTAATTAGATAAAAATACTAAGCAGACTTCATAGTACTCTAAAGGCAGATGATTTAGTCATTCTTTCATTATGTCAGTCAGCAAGTATTTATTGATTGTCTTGTCTCTGTGCCAAGCACTGTTGTAGGTACAATTATCCTGTCCTGGGAGTTCTACATTTTAATTGAATTTGTTACTATAAAAGAAATAATCGAGGGTAAGCTTGATTTTCTCAAGTATCATGTTCAGTGAAGAGAAACCAAAACAAATGTTTGATTTCTAGCAGTCTCAGACCTTTAGTGATGCTTGAGCTCTGTGATTTATGGTTCTGTCTTAATTATTTGAAGGATTCTCAACATCTTTTCCAAGGTGAAGCTGATTCCTTGTCAATATATATAATGATGTCAAATATTAATGCTTGATTTTTTTTTACCTTTCCTTTAAACTCTTTTAATATCACTACCTCCAGGAAGTCTTTGTTAAAAGTACCCTGTGTACTTGCCTTTATATCAAATGAAATCATGAGGAATCCATTTAAAATGCTGCTACAATTATAAAAATAATGTGTTGGTTAACTGGCTGTTTTCTTTTAACCCTGGAGAGAATCTTTCATGTCTCTATGAGCCATTTGCTTTACCTTTCTCTACTTATACAGTGATGCAGGGGACCTAAAATAACTTCATGGAAACAAAACAGAACTCTGTTCAAATATGAGGGGAGATTTGAATTTGACTCATTTCCCTCTAAAAAAGCAAAAGATAACATGTTTGCAATATGTCCTATTTTAACTAACCTATTATTATTTCTTTTCTTTTGCTAGAAAAAAAACCTGTATTAGACAATATTAAATCACTCTATGCATTTAATTTGATGACTGAAGTATCATTTGGCTTGTGACATTTCCCTGATGATATATTTTTTCTTATCTAAAATTTAATTTTATCAATGTGCACGACAGCCACTTTGATATACATATGGGATTGTATGAGAGAAGGATTTATTTGAATGACCTATTATAACTCAGTTTAAGAAAAAAATACATTCAGGCTTCCTTTGGGTTTTTCTCTCTTCACTCCATCACCTGCTACTTTTCTGAAGAGAAAGCACATTTGAGCTCATAAGGAAAATATTTCTTAGTGATCTTCCGGTGAAATTTTGATGAGGGTTGAAAATATAAAATAATTTATTAAATAGATAGTGTTTTTAAAATATAATTATGAAATGAGAATGCACACAGATTATCAATTTAAATATATCTTTTATTCATGGAACCTGAGGAGTATTTAGAGCATTACAGAATTCTTTCGTGTGATTTCTGTCATATTAGACATTTGATAGCTGTGTATAATTATTTTCACAGTGGTTGCTATGAAGACAGACATAATTTAAATGCATATTCTTTCTGTTGGTAGGGCTAGAAGAAACATATTAGCAATTATTATATGCCAAATTAAAAGGAGTATGCCACTTTCTACTTGGTCCTTTACTAATTATGCTCTCTATATGTTAGGAACCCTCATGTGCACATCACCTTACTTAATCTTCACCAATTCTAAAGTGCACATTGCTAATCCCAATTAGTGAGGAAAGTGAGGAAACCAGAGCTCTGATTTGTTAATTTCGCCACTACACATGGCAGAGCTGAGTTAACTCAGGTATGTCTCAATCCAAGCCTCAAAAGCTCTTTAATGATTTGGCCATTCTGTCTCAACATCTGGGACTTTATCATCTAGTGTCTTAGCTCAGGTTTCCAATAAAAAAATACCTCAGACTGGGTGGCTTAACAACAGATATTTATTTCTCACAGTTTTTAAGGCTGGAAGTCCAAGATCAAGGTGTCAGCCAATTTGGTTGCTGGTGAGGACTCTCTCCTTTGTTTGCAGAAGGTTATTCTCTCACTGTATCCTTCCTCACTTAGTGGAGAGCACGCTCTCTGGTCTCTTCTTATAAGGTCTTATGACTAATCCCCTCATGAGGATCCCACCCTCGTGACCTCCTCTAGACTTGCTATCCTCCCAAAGCCTCCATTTCCAAATACGATTACTCTAGTGTCGGGGCTTCACCCTATGAATTTGGGTGGGAGGAGGGGAGAATACAATTCAGCCCACACGTTCCACTTTAACCCCAGCCTGGCACATCTTTTAGGTGATCAAAATTGGATGTGTCAGCACATTGTTTTTTGATCTGGCTGGTAGCCAGCCAGCCGCTGATGATCTTGCCTCCTGGGATTCGCACCCTATGTAATCCCATTCCACATTGTACCGGGATTGCTCTATGTTACCGATAAAATATGGCAACAGTAACCCTTCTATCTTGGGTTCTCCTCCTCTCCATCTTTCTGGGATCACTTGGCACAGGGGAATGTGGGGAGCCAGTTGTCATGTGTCAGCTGCCTAGTGGAAAGGCACTGAAGTCTCCTGTCAAGAGACATTGGAGTAGCTGAGAGTGGATTCTCCATCCTTCAGTCGCATCCCTGGCTTACTTCTGGACTGACCTTCTCATGAGAGATTCTGAGCCAAAGGCACCCAACTCAGCTGCTCCCTGATTCTCAGACATTGTTTGAGATAATAAATATTTGTCGCTTTAATCTGCTAAGTTTTAGTGTAATTTGTTACACATCAATAGATAATTAATGCACCTGCTATTATCTTTTTTTTTTTTTTTATCGATCTAGCCAGAGAAGATTCTAAGCCGTTTTCTTCTCTACTGAGAGCATACCTCAATTGGAAATTAATATTCACTTTGATATACTCGAGCTTCAAAGTTGTTTGCTGGGTTAAAAGCATAATGTGACACATTTGTCATGTACATACCATAAATATGAATGGAGAACATTAGGAAAATATATCCTTTGAAATAATAAAATGTCTTTATTCAAACACTATAAATTTAGAATTTTGGTTATTTGGTGGGAATCAGAATGAAATTTCCCTTTTCATTATCTTTGAAGAAAGTATTTCTAAGCAAATTATTTGTAAAGACGAGATTTAAATATATTAAGTAAAACCATTTTCAGAACTTCTGTTGTATAATCACATTGATAGGAAATTTACATTTATTCATGTTGATGACGACACGATGGAACTGGTTCGCCTATGTGGCTTGAGTATGTCTCATTAGTTTCTAAAATATTCATATGCATTAAGTTATTACCCCAATGCATATACTCAAAAATATCTTTGCTGGTGTAATTACCAATTGGTAGTTAAACTGGCAATAGAACTACATTTCTTTTTAAAATACTCTGATTCTGACTTGTCGTCAGTTTGGACTGACAACACTCACATGTGTCTAACTGCAGGGATATTTGATGTGTTAACATTAGGGAGGCAACATTATACAGAGCAGACCGTACCGATAGAGAATTAGAGGCCCTGGGTTCTAATCCAAGTTTTCCCTTACTGCACTATTTAATCTTGTAAACTAGAATTATATTCTGTAGCCTCTCCTTACATGTCTGTAACATGAGGAAGTTGGACTATTAGTAGCTAGCCTTAGAATTCTTTATTCACAGAAAAACTGGAGACCATTATGTCAAATAAATAAACGTGTGAATAAAAGCCTCTGTCTGAAATAGTGGTCCGGCCCTGAAGCCCAGACTTCCTTCCCACCACATCCTTCAAAGGCTCTATCAATGCTGCTGAGAGTATAGTGTGACAACCCAATGACTTAGGTGCTCTCTAGAACTATTATGTGTGTAATATTCCAAAATTATTCAGCGTAAACCAGTTAACAAAATATATTCTGTCACTTGCCGTGGCAAATGGAAGTTGAATGAAGCACTTTTCTTTAGGAGCTCTTGTTAATTTATAATCCCTTCTTTTTACTAGCTTATGAATAAATGATTGCTGTTTCATTATTATTATATTGTAATCCGTGACCTCTGTACTTCAAAATTCAGTGGGTTAATTTAGCCTCCCATATGAAATAAATAAATGTAGCAAGTAACACAGGTGTGGTAAAATGCAGAACTTTCTCTGTGTCTTGAGCAGCAGATGTTTGAACTAAGAAGAACATCTGTAGCATCTCAAGTAGTCTGTTGGGTTTGGGTAATGAATTCTTCATTGGCTATGTGTGCTGGACTTAGTTAAAGCTGATTGGACAAACCCTGAGACTCTGAGTAATCTACTGCCAACATGAAGTAAAACTGTGGGAATAAGCAGATCTGTGCCATAAGGAGCCTTCTCCACTGACATTCACAGAAGCCATACAGCATATTGCACACAAGTGCTATCTATACATTCTTATAGTCATGTATTTATATATGTATGTTAAATATTTGTAAATATAGAGAAAACTGAAGCTCAAATTCTTTTTTGCTAGCACTCACGGAATAATTCAGGAAATCCAGATAAAATGTACAAATGATGAAATCTTCAGTAGAATTGAATTTCCGAGTGAGCAGGAACTATATTTTGGTTTCTGGAGGTGTCTGTGGAGCAGACTCCAAATCTGAAATACACACTATCTTGCAAACATGTCAATATTTCATTTGTTGCAGACTGGTTTTTTTTGTTTGTTTGTTTTCTTTTTTGAAACGTGCTATAGAAGAAAAAAAATAGCTCTGTTAAAATTATTAATTTGATGTTTGGGTGAGTTTATTTCTAACATTTTTTTTTGGCATGTTTATTTGAATTGACTCTTCTTTAAAGAATGTTAAAAGAAAATATCATTGAGAATTTTGATTAGATTCCAAGTTAACAAAGTCTCATGTAATACCTTTTATTATTTTCATGGATTTTAAACACATAACCTATGTCCAAGAGTCATTATGAATGACTACTTATTCTTTTATGTCTACCAGATCTTTATGATTTTGTAAAATTTAGTCCTTGTTTTCAATAAGGACTATTTTCTAGAATACAAATATGATATTATCTTAAGGATAGATATTTCTAATTGTTTTGGTTGTAACCTATTTACCAGAAAGCCAAATCTATCTCATCTTTTTTTATTTTTATTTTTTTTCTTTTTCAACGTTTATTTTTTTTTATTTTTGGGACAGAGAGAGACAGAGCATGAACGGGGGAGGGGCAGAGAGAGAGGGAGACACAGAATCGGAAACAGGCTCCAGGCTCCGAGCCATCAGCCCAGAGCCCGACGCGGGGCTCGAACTCACGGACCGCGAGATCGTGACCTGGCTGAAGTCGGACGCTTAACCGACTGCGCCACCCAGGCACCCCTATCTCATCTTTTTTTAAATATATTTTTTACTAAAAAAAATTACTACATACTGGGATGATTGATTTTTCGGAGAAAATTAGGAAAAGAAAAAAAAAAAGAATCAACCTAAAAAACTTTTAAAACTAAAATATATATTTTATTGACTAATTATGCTCTGTAAGAGACACATCAGAAGGGTAAAAATGTCTTAATAATATTGAAGCTTTAGTCCTTGACTTCATGTCTCTCTTGATTTTTCCAAACCAATAAATTTTCCTTTTTAATGCATAAATTACATACTTTACATAATTACATACTTTATTCATTTTTAATATTAATTGTATCTCAAACTAGCTAGATATTTTCTTAATTTTCCCCAAAATAGAATTAATGTTATTCTTACTCTAATATATTGGATATTTTTAATTAGCTTTGATTTGGGGCCCTCTTGCATTAGTCTTAACATAAAGATAATATAGCCAGTGCCATTTTAAAAGAAATAATATAACCTGTGATTACAAAATTCTTTAATAATCTGTTGCTTTTTCTGGAAATTACCATATTTTTTAGAAAATAGATCTGATATATTATGAAAATAGAACTTCATTTTGATTATTTTGCATTTTCCTTCTCAACATTTCAAAACACCCAATGATGCCCACTCCATTGGGTTGTTACAAGATTTATAAACACTGTCCAGAAAATGCTTAGCCCATCTGCCATATAGTCAGCACTCAAAAGTATTAGCTATTAACGATGGAATCCTCTAGTGCCAAAATTTGGCAAAACTAGTTCTTTTAAATTCATCCATACTCTTTATTATCATTCAGGCATTGGCCAAATACCTCATCAGCCTAAAACTGAGGATACTGATGATTCTAAGTCCATTTAATTTATTCTGAGAAAAATTTCAGTCTTTTCGCTTATGATTATATCCACTTTAATTTCCGTTTTCTATTTTTTGGAAATCTTTATTTCCACTTTCTCTTTGGATTCCTACTGAATGAGCTTTGTCCAATGTGCAAATAATAATAGTCTTTGTTTCATATCAAAAGCCTGCCTAGGGATATTCGTTCTAGTACTGTGCAAGCCTTTTGGATTGAAATAATGCTAGGGCAGATGTCTTTTGGGACAGACTCTAAACATCTCTCCAGGGATGTTACCAACAGTTAGGAACCTACAATCTCATTACACGTATATAAAAATGAAAATTTTGCCACTTTCTCCATAAATCATTACCTTGTGTCACAAGGCTCAAATATTAAGTCTATAAATCCCTCATAAGCAACTTAAAATTCATTTCTTTTTATTTTCTCCAGAGAAATGGAAAGCACTCTCTGAGCTATAACTTAACGCCTGCTATTAAATCAACTCTACTGAATGTACTTTATAGGAAGTGAGGGATTTATCTTCATGTTTCTCTGGCACTGACACTACTCCAATTTGATTAACTAAATCATCATTCCTGAATCAATCCTTCCCCTCAGATCACATTGTTAGGTTTGAGAGTAAACCAAGAGTTTTTGCAATTTTCCCCTGTGTAATATTTTAGCAATTTCAATTCAGTCATCTAACAAACATTAACTGAGCACCCACTATACATCAGACACAGACTTGCAGATGTAATGAAGACTTGCAGACATAATCAAGAAAGGAAAAACATGGTTTCCATTTTAGCTTCACTCAAGAAAGGAAACCAACTAGTTTGAAAAATGTGTGTTTCCTGAGCATTTTAGCCTTCAGCAAAGCACACAAAAATTGCATATTTTATCAGGCTGACCAGAAAAGAGGAGAAAGGAAGAAAAAGAAGCACGAGCCGCTATGCCTTGCTGCGTGGAAACACAACATTGACTAAAACCATCTCATTACTGGAGAACAAATCAGCAAATTATTGAGGATAAGTGATATCATTGGGAATGTTGTTGTTGTCTGCTTTTTGTAATTAAAATTTCCTGAACTATAAAACATAGAAGTTAATGAGTATTGCAGTTCTGTAATATGCTCATTTAATTATCCAGGAATTTAAAAGAAATATATTGGGAGATTTGTGTGTACATACATACACAAATACACATATATGCATATATACATGTGTACATATATACATACATATATTTTAACAAAGTATAATTTTGGAGTTACAACTAGTTTGATTTTTATTTATGTTGTTGCTTAAAGTCTGTTCTCTTCTTCCTAAAACATCCAGCTTTGGTGTCATAACTATGTCATTAACTACCACTCCTTATCTCAGTTGACCCCACTACCTCTCCTGGCCATGAAAATCAGTTTCCTTTGTTCTTTGAAGGTCTCAGCTGCATGCTCACTGCCACTGTGTCCACAACTACTATTGTTTTTCTTGTGGATTTCAATATCCAAATAGATGACTCTTCTAGCACCTTGAACTCATCACCTCCAATAATCTCCATTCTATCATGACCACTCACTGGTCTTTGATAGTCATTTTCATGACTAATTCTACGTCTGCTCCAGTCTCAACTCCAAACATACTGCTGTCAACCACCACCTCATAGCTTTCCAGATCACTCCATTGCCTCAATTCTAACAATTTTTACAGTCTACTGGGATCAGTTAATTGATTGTACCTTCTTTTCCTTCCATTCACGCAGTTCATGTCCTCACACTCCCAACAGAAAAGATTTAAGAGGTCTCCCCAGCCATCAGCATCAGCTGAAATTTTAATAAATAACCAGCACCAACTTGTAAGCTGTATGAGTAAGACATTTTAGAAGGGGATTTTCTACTCCCCCAGTTGAAAAACCTCATGTGACGCTGCAAACTTCAGAGATTCACCATTCTTGCTGATCCCCCCCCACCCCCGCCAAATTTCAGATTCCTGAGAAAAGTAAATGACTGTTGTATTTTAAGCCATAAGTTTTAGAATGACTTGTTATATAATAATACATAGCTATGGCATGTGGCTGTAGGGACAAAATCGTGATGATATAATTGCCATAATTTCTTACAAACTCTGTGATCCTTGGGAAGCCAATTAATCTCTTCAACCATTCCGTTTGCTGTGAAAAAAAAAATAATTATAATCCTTACCTCTTAATGTTATTTGACAATAAAATAGATAACGCATTTAAAGCTCTTAGAATAGTTACTTAACTCATAATAATTTCTTAGTAATTTCTGGTCATTATTATTATTTTGTATAATAATTTCCCCTGGTATAGTATCTTATGTTTCAATTTTTTCCTCTGAATCTGTATTCCTCTCTCTCTTCTCTTTTCAGGTTATATATATTTTTATATTATATTATATTATATTATATTATATTATATTATATTATATTATGTATTACATTAATATATTTTAAAGCATTTGGGGGGGCTTTCTCATCCTTTTGTTTCTAATTCAGCCTTTTCTCTCCCCTTAATGGACTATTTTATTCATTTCTGCCTTTCTGTCTTTCTTTTATATTGTCTGAGGGCAAATTTGTTTTCAAAAACTGCAGAGTGGTAATAATGCATTAATTTAATAATACATGAAAGTAGTAAAATTGTACAAATCATACAAATTGTTCAAAAGAGAAATGTGCAATTGTCTTCATTGCTAGTAAGTTAAAATTAATATTAAATGTGTCTATAAATTAGCTGTTAACCACTTAAATTACACAAAGTTAACTAATAGAATTCATTTTCTAATTCATAAAGGAATACAATAATAAATAAAAGTGATCTTGAATATTCTGTATTGCTTCAAGTTCGCACTGAAATGATTGAAAAGCAGACATCGTGATAGAGAGGAAGTAAAAACAAAGGCTTAAATGACTCTTGCCATGGCTAATCAAAGTTTTGAATAAGAGAAAGTCCAAAACTCATTAGCACTAAACAGCTGAAATGAATCCATGACAAAAAATTTGAAAATGACTAAAATCACATCTAAAATGAAATTGTACAATATTGTTTAATTTTTACATAGTGGGAATATGTAGAATAGCTGTTTTGTTTTTGTGTTTAAGTATCTACCAGTTATGTTTCTACAGATGCCAGGGGCTTTGCATTCATTATCTCACTTACTCCTTGTAGTGATTCTTCAGGCTTTATCTGTATTTTTTTGTAAAGGACAGTACAGACTTAGAGAGATTAAGTGGGCTCCCCAGTGTAAAACAGCTAGTGAGAAGCCAGGCAAGAATTTTACTTAAGAACTGTCTCACTCCAAAGTGCACCCTCTTTTCACCATAGTACAGATTTTACAAGCCAGAGACATAATGTTCTCCTTCAGATAATACCCTGAAGTTTTGAAAATGGAAAGTAATCAAGAACTACTTCCATAGCATCTTAGCAAAGTAGGATTTTTCCTCAGAGCCAAAGACTAGTTGAATAAAGACATGAAATACTCCCTTATACTTTAAATGACTTGGAAACAATGTAATTACATATTGTACCATAATTTCAATCAGGTAGTTTCACCAGGGTGAAGTAATCAAAACTTTTATGGGCTAATACTTAATTCAAAGTGTTTTCCTAGTTTATCTGACAAACTTCAAGGTGACATATTCTTTATGAGAATTTTATACTTTGTTTTAATTGTAAAGTTTTGAAAATAACTTGTCAAAAAACAATATGTAAAAATAAGAACAACGTTGTTGAACCATACATTTGACATACAGATCGATATCTTAGAAATATCACATTTTTCCAACACAAATAAATGCAATAAGATAATACATTGTTCTTTACAAATCATGTCATCAAAATACACAAGTTGGTCAAATCTCATAAAACCCTTGGATGTTTGCAAGTTAATTTTCAAGAGAAACTAGGGCTATGTAAAAGGAAAGGCTGAATAGATTTTGGAGAACATGTAAATATTCAGATCATTTAGAAAGAGGCAAAAGGATTTTTCGCAGCAGAGAAGCTATAAGGCTTAAAAATTAACCCTAAACACAGAAAATTGTGGAATTCTTAAAATGTTTTTAACAAACTGACACCTGGGTTTTTTACACCGCTGGTCACACCCCCAAAAGATTTACATATGGGCCAGTGACAGCCCCCGGTGTTTGGTTTGTTTGTTTTGACATTTAAGGGTAGAAACTGCAATGTATTCAGCTCTTGGTACCTTGGAAACAAACAGCAGTAAAAACCACCTTAGGAAGAAAACATTTTAAGAAATACAGAGCTGACCAGTATCAGCTGGCTGCGTAGGAGTCGGATGCACAGAAAATGTTGGTTATGCCAAAGCAATCGATCCCTCTCAGAAGCACAGCAGGGCTATGTGAAGATGCCTTCCTAGTACAGGAAGTATATGCCTTCCATATACACATCTACGTTTTTTGTTGTTGTTGTTGTTGTTTGGTAAATTCAGATGACACTTTTCCTTTTCTCTGCACTGAAGTTTAACATTTTTCTCTTCCTTTGGTTTACCAGGTGACTGGAGAAGAAATATGTATCTCCCCCTACAGTTCAATATGTAATGAAACTTTCTCAGAATTCATAAGGGGAGTAGATATTAAGCACTTCTGAACTGTCCTCAGGGACAGATCCTGTTAAAATTCTCTTTATGTGGGCAACTGGGTGGCTCACTTGTTTGAGCATCCAACTCTTGATTTTAGCTCAGGCCATGGTCTCATGGTTTGTGGGTTCCAGCCTCATCTTAGGCTCTGCACTGACAGAGCAGAGCCTGCTTGGGAATCTCTGTCTCCCTCTCTCTCTGCCCCTTCCCTGCGTGCACTCTCTCTCTCAAAATAAATAAATAAACTTAAAAACAAACAAACAAAAAAACCTGTTCTTGTTTCTCCATGAAGAGAACTGGGAGCTTTCTGTGAGTGATCATCACACTTTAGCTAAACAAGTTTGCCCATTCAAACAGTTAAATAGAGTAAACAGCAGGGACAGATGAAGCCATTCTTCAGGTGGGAAGGAATGGAAGAATCTTGCTTCTCTAGGCTCAGGAAAGTAAATACATGGTATCTATTTTCTCACTTCCACAGAAGTATAGCAACACGATTCACTCATTTTTGTTTCCACGTCATCAAGTTTTAAATTTTGGCTTGTCATGTGCCTCACGTGTGTTCCTTCTTCTGCCATTCCCAAACATCTGTCTGTTTCACATCATCATTATTTTGTATTTAAATTATAGGTAAAGTCTCCTAGTTTATCTGCCAGCTTTCTTTCTCTCCTGACATGATTACATGTCATAGCTTCCTGTCATCAGAATCTCCTAATCGATCGATGGATGAAACAACAAATCATGACAGTACTTTTCTAGTCCAGAATCACAGTGATTGCAATTCATTTTATTTATTTGGCTTTGTAATTCATTTTTCACTGTAACATGGAATAATTCTAATAGCTCAAACATGTAGTCTCTCACTGCCACACTACTTAGCTTTTTGTGTGGTTACTTGATTCTTTTCTCTCACTTACATCGAATTTGGATTATTCTCTCCTCATATATCCCTTCTCTTTGTTCTTTCTTTCCATCACTACCATCTTTATATGAAACATCCTCTACAATCTTCTCAGCTAAATCACCCTGTAATACTCGAAAGGATTATTTGACGTCTTGATATGATTACTAATATGTTGCCAGAAATTAACCTATAGTTCCTTCATGCACTCACGCCATTTATCTCCAAGAATTTAGTGCATGATTTTTTAACTTGATCCCTTAATTAGATTTCTTAGTATTAAATGCCACACAGATGGACCTAGTTAGTATTATGTGAATATAAATTCTATAAGTAAGTACTTTATTGTGTAAGAATAAGGTAAGAAGATACATTGTGAATATACACCACTGCAACTGAATTTATGATAATGACTTCATACTATTCCCTGCAACGTGGGATAAGTTTAAAGGTTTGGCAAGAAAATCACAACCTACCACTTATCTGTTGATAATTACTCACTGTGTGATAGATATTGTAAGCTAGGTAATTATAATAAAACATCAATGCTGTCTTCCCTGATTTCATTGAGTTCACATACTAAACACCCAAACTATGTACTGCTAATGAAAATTATAAGAAATAATTCCTTGATTTAAAACACATTTTATCTTTAGTGATGTTACAGATAATTTCCTATGAGTGGCACATAAGCCACATATCTGTGTGATTCTATATGTGTATATTATATGTGGTATGAAAACAATGAAAATGTTTTTCAGGCTAGACTGTGGTCATAGAAATTCTCTTTCTTCTATTGAATTATTGGCTTAATCTAAACAAATGTGTTGATTAATACTACTGAGAGGATACTTCAGCATTTTAGATAAATTTTCAACATTGTCAGCAATAAAAGTGGAAATATGTATACTGGGAATATGTTAAGGTTTATTAAAGGAAACAATTCCTCAAATGCAATTTGGGAAATAAACTAATAGTGGCATTCCAAGCCACCTCACTAGTGGAAGTAACATTTTTCCCAAAAATTTTGGAATATTTTGGTAAATTTGTTTATGAAGAAATTTGGTAAATTTGGTAAATTTGTTTTGTTGTTATTGTTAGTCTGTTTGCTTGTTTTCCCCTCTAACTTTTGATTCTGAACTTTAGGTGACCTTACTTGGAAGATAAATGTCAACCTCCTAATTTCTATAGAAGTCATTAGCATTTGGTTTTGTGGTGTATTTTTAAAAGTGAAGCAGGTAACAGGTTGAGTTAATTCTTAATCACAAATTTAATGTTCTAATTGTTTTAAAGTAAATCAGTCATTTTTATGGAGTGCTTCTGATGAGCATTGAGCTTGGCAAGATCAGAGAAGTAAGTAGGTGATAGGCATAGCTCTTTCCATAGCTCTTCCATCAGGAAGACAAGAGAAAAACAAAATTATACAAGTTTTTAAAAATTACAATATAGAAGTAGAAGAGAGCAGTTGAAGATATTTTAGAGTCCAGGCAATCAGAAACTCTTCACTGAACCTCTATCACATGCCAGACCCTAGGATAAGTCCCAGCATATGATGGTGAGCAAGTGAAATGAGAGCAGAAGATATGGGACAAATGTGTTAGCAAGTGATTTATTTACTAATGGAAATTGTTACAGCAATTCTAAGGAAATATTGCCAAGGAATTTTGAAGAATGGGTGGAATTTAAATCTGTAGAAAGAAGAGCCTCTCATGCATATAGAATATAGTGAACAAAGATATTTCTTGAAAGGAATTCTGATTCAGCAAAGTCCATGGGTTGTTTTTTTCTTGGGGGGGGCGGGTAGGTGGAGTAGGAGTTTGGTGATGGTGGAGTTTCTAGAGAAAGACGAAGAGAAAATTGGAAAGTTAAAAAAGTAGACTGAGCCCCGATTGTGAAGAACTTTGAATGCTAGGCTGAAAGAAGTTGGATTTAGGAGATTACCACTGAAGGATTTTGTGTCTGTTACTGTTCAACCACATGCAATTATCCGTGCCAAGTCCCCTCTTTGAGTTTAATGTTTCTTCCACTAACATCCCAGCAATGCAAAAGAGGCTGGAAGGTAACTGAAGGGGTTTGAATAGCAGACTTGTAAAAGGGCTGGGATACTTGATCGATACATATTTTTTTCTAAGCAGATAAATTATGGAGACTGAAAAGAATATCTGCTGAATTGAGAAGGTTTTCTGGAGAGGTGTGATTAGTTTTTAAAAAGTGAGGCTAAATGATAAATGGAAAGTATCTCTCTGTCTACACATACATATGTGTGGTTATATTAATTTAATAACTGTAAATTATAAAATTGATATTCAAGCTTATTTACTTATTTATATTTGAGAGACAGAGACAGAAAGAGGAAAAGCATGAGTGGGGGAGGGCAGAGAGAGAGAGAGATCAAATCCCAAGCAGGCTGTGCGCTGTCGTAACCATGAGATCATGACCTGACCCGAAATCAAGTCAGATGCTTAAGCTCCCAGATGCCCCTAGAAAATTGATATTCAATATGGAATTCTGTATTCTTTAGTTCCTTGCCTTTAAAAAACAGTTGTAAAACATACATGTATATCTCCACAGTACAGTTTTTAAAACGTACTGTTTCATGTTCATTTTTTTAATTTTTAAATTTTATTTAACTCCAAGTTAGTTAACATATAGTGTAACGATGGTTTCAGAAGTAGAATTTAGTAACTCGTCACTTACTCATCCCCACAAGTGCCCTCCTTTATGCCCATCACCCTTTTAGCCCATCCCCCTGCCCAACATTCTTCCAGCACCCCTCAGTTTGCTCTCTGTATTTAAGAGTCTCTTATAGTTTGCCTCCGTTTTTCTCTTGTTTTTTCCTTTTTTAACTTTATGAAAAGGTTAAAAGCTGTGTATTTTTTCTACAGGATGTGCTTCTTTCACTAATTAACTTGTTGACTTATTCATCCATGTCATTGCATGTTGCTGCAAAGCACTCATTTTCAATGCAGTCTAATATTTCATAATGTACGCAAACAGTTTCCAGTTTTTTGCTCTTAAAAGCCATGCTGCTGTAGACATTCTTCTTTACACACATGCCTGTGCAAGAGTTTCTCTTGGGTATTTAACTGTAAATGGACATGTTGTAGGTTAAGTAAATCTTATAAAGTAAACAAGTTACCTATGACTTTCAGAATTAGAAATGAAAACCCTGTGTGGTTTAACACAGTCCTGGTAAATTCTGAGTAGTGAGTTGAATACAAGATAAGTGAAGAGGAGAGAGGGCTTATTGGGACATCAGAGTAGAGTTCTGACAGTGTTTTAAGGAGTGAGTGTGTGTGTGTGTGTGTGTGTGTGTGTGTGTGTGTGTGTGTGTAACTTAATGAATATGTTTTGCTATAGGCAAAGAGACATAGACAACTTTATGTTATATAAATTCAAAAAAGTGCATTAAATAAGGTCTACCAGGTAGTAAATTGAAAGATAGGCCATCCAGGTCTGAGATGCCACTTCCAAGATGTTATCAGTACCCAGCCTCCATTTGCTATAGGATGCAACTGCTGCTGTTGCTGTTAGGGAGGCTTCCCTACCCCAGCCATCAAGTTCACATTTCAGGTGAGAAGAGAAAGGCCAAATGGCAATAAAGGGCAACTCCAATTGGGACATCCTTTTATGTTTCCAGAAACCCCATCCAATAACTTTGACTTTTATTTCATTGACCAGTAATGAATCACTTGGCTGCTCCATTCTTCCAAAAAGTATGAGTAACTATTTTGTTATGCTGACCATTTTGCCATCCCAAATATTTGGGAATTTTAAAAGGAAAAGGAAATGGATATTAATAAAGCAATTAGTAATATGCCCTAATATGTGAGAAGCAGTGTATCCCAATATGTGATGTAACAGACACCAGTTCTCTTATAATCAGATGGTTTCTGTGTCTAGAATAATAGCACTATAAACTTTTATTTTAAAAATAAAAAGATACTTACCAGGGCACTTGGGTGGCTCCATTGGTTAAGCATCAGACTTCAGCTCAGCTCATGATCTCACAGCTCATGGGTTCAAGGCTCTCATTGGGCTCTGTGCTGATAGCTCAGAGCCTGGAGCCTGCTTTGGATTCTGTGTCTCCCTCTCTCTATGCCCCTTCCCTGCTCTCTCTCTCTCTCTCTCTCTCTCTCTCTCTCTCTTTCTCTCTCTCTCAAAAATAAATAAACATTAAAAAATAATAAAAAATAAATAAAAATGAAAAGATACCTAGATAAGGTAAATGACTTTCTTAAGTTCATAGAGTTATTAGCAACTGATCTTTTGAGTCGACATTTCTTGACTGTCAGGAAAATTTATTTGTTTTTCCTCTACCTAAAGCACTGCACAAGCAGAATCCCCACAGGAACAGATGGCATTCTGAAGTTACAGAGTAAAGGGAAGGTTTTAAAAAGGGGACTACTTCTAGATCTGTGAAAAATGCTGTTGGTGTTTTGACAGGGATTGCATTAAATCTGTAGATAGCCTTGGGTAATATGGACATTTTAACAATATTCATTCTCCCAATCCATGAGCATGGAATATCCTTCTATTTGTTTGTATCATATTCAGTTTCTTTCATCAATGTTTTATAGTTTTCAGAGTACAGGTGTTTTACCTCTTTCATTAAGTTTATTCCTTCTTTGTATAATTATAAATGGGATTGTTTTCTTCATTTCTCTTTCTGCTACTTCATTATTAGTGTATAGAAAAACAACAGATTTCTGTATACTAATTTTGTATTCTGTGACTTTACTGAATTAATTTATCAATTCTAGTAGTTTTTTGGTAGAATTTTTAGGGTTTTCTATATATAGTATCATGTCATCTGCAAATAGTGAAAATTTTATTTCTTCCTTACCAATATGGATACCTTTTATTTCTTTTTCTTCTCTAATTGCTGTGGCTAGGACTTCCAGTACTGTTTTGAATAACAATGGTGAGTGTCTTGTTCCAGATCTTAAGAGGGAAAGCTTTCAGTTTTTCACCATGGAGTATGTTCACTGGAAGTGTTTCATATATAGCCCTTATTATGTTGAGATATGTTCCCAATAAACCTACTTTGTTGAGAGATATTTTTTTTAATTTTTTTAATGGTTTATTTTTGAGAGAGAGAGAGAGAGAAAGAGGGAGAGAGAGAGAAAACCGGGAAGGGGCAAAGAGAGAGAGGGAGACAGAATCTGAAGCAGGCTCCAGGCTCCGAGCTGTCAGCACAGAGCCCAACGGTAGGCTTGAACCCACAAACTACAGGATCATGACCTGAGCCAAAGTCAGATGCTTAACCCACTGATCCACCCAGGAGCCCCTGTTGAGGGTTTTTATCACAAATGGATGTGGTACTTTGTCAAATGCTTTTTCTACATCTATTGAAATGATTGTATGGTTTTTTATCTTTTCTCTTGTTAATGTGATGTAACACATCAATTGATTTGCAAATACTGAATCATCTTTGTATCCCTGGATACAATCCCTGTTGAGGATCTTGGCATCTATGTTCATCAGAGGTACTGGACTGTAGTTTTCTTTTTTGTAATGTCTTTATCTGCTTTTGGTATCAGGGTAATACTGGCCTTTTAATCTTTCCTTCCTCTTCTATTTTTTAGAATAGTTTGAGAAGGATAGGTATTTACTCTTCTTTAAATGTTTAGTAGAATCTAAGCTGGCAGAGCCACTGTGGGAAACAGTACAGAGGTTCCTCAAAAAATTAAAAATAGAATAACCATATGATCCAATAATTCCACTATTGGGTATTTACCCTAAGAGAATGAAAACATCACGTCAAAATGTTATATGCACCCCTATGTTTATTAAAGGAATATTTGCAATAGCCAATATATGGAAGTCACCCAAATGTTCATCCTTAGATGAGTGGATAAAAAGATATATAGTGGAATATTATCCAGCCATAAAAACAATGAAATTTTGCTGTTTGCCAACAACATGGATTAATCTAGAGGATATAATCCTATGTGAAATAACTCAGTCCAAGAAAGACAAATACCATATGATTTCATTCATGCAGATTTTAAGAAACAAAACAAAGGAAAAAATAGAAAAACAGACTCTTCAATATAGAGAACAAATTGGTAGTTACAAGAGGGGAGGTAAATGGAAGATGGGTGAAATAAGTGCAGGGGATTAAGAGTACACTTCTGCTGAGCACTGAGTAATGTATAGAATTATTGAATCATTATAGTATACACCTGAAACTAATATAATGTTGTATGTTAATCATACTTGGATAAAAAAAAAATTAACAATTAAAAAAGAAATCAAAAGAGGATTATTTACCAGGTTGTGAGTGGGATGTTGCTGACCACAAGGGAGATAGCAGAGTGCCCAGAGATCGTTATCATACAACTGTTACCAACAATGAAAGTCAGAAAAGGGAGTCTTGTAGATGGGGCTGCATTGATAGGAACAGTTACCTTTAACAGAAAACATAGCCAACTCTCTTCAAAGTGGAAGCTCAAAATACTGACTACGTTCTCCTTCTTCCCTTGGATTATACGTCAGATGATTGAATCCAATTGGAAGCCAGAGGCAAGGGATCCAGATAATTGTAATCTGCAGGGGTCAGTTTCCTGAGTAAAGAACAGGGTTAAGAAGGGTGAAGGACAAACACGGAGGGGAAGATTTCCAGTATGATAGCTTATTCTGAGGTGTCCAGTAGAACCACTTGCTCACTTACTCAAGTATCTTAGGAGACTTCTGACTCTTGATTGCTCCAGCATCCTAGTTACCAGCACTCCTCTGGGCTCCCGCTTAGTAGGCTGATGTTCGCTTCTTCCTCTTTATTCCCCATGACTTGAAGGTATCAGCCTCTCACATAAGATACTGATTTCTTGCATCCAAAGTACCTCTCCGGAATTACTTGCAAGTAGTGGATAACATCCACTTGGTAAACTGTTCCAGTGTTTCCGTGAGCCTCTCCCATCTTAGTACCTATGCCTTCATTCTTTCAGGATATGAAATAATAGTTTATAGTCCTTTAACTATTCCTTTGTTCAACAAAGGAAGCTTTTATCGTGTCAGAGTGTGCCACACTATGAGTTCCCCCCAAAAGGCAAATAATAGTCAATATATTAAGCAAGCCCAGACTGACACGATATGATGTTCATCCTAAATTCCTTCAAGTGTCCAAGAGGATACCTGGCATAAACATAAACTCTTCATCATTAATGCTTCCTGATACAAAAGACGTATATGCAAGAGGCACAAGGACACCACTATTTACCTCCTAGTATTCTGTGATGAAGATAAGTCATGCCAATGCAAATGTACAGTTTCTGCCTTGGTAATACTCCTGGGTTGGGATAGAAGAATATGGCATATAGCATGTAGCATATAGAATTAGATGTAAATCTCCAAATTATAATAAAGTACTTTTATAGAAAGGTGTTAGAAATTTCTACAGGCAAACTGCCTTGATTTATAACTCCTGCTCCAAGAAGCAATTCCCAGATAGTCATTTTCTGTAAGCTGAGTATTTGCTTCCATTTTCTACAATTGTGTTTGCTTTCTGTTCCCACATCTGTGTTAATAGTAGGACCCAGCTGTTGACAGTTAAATTGATTTATCAGCATCAGAGTCTAACTGGAAACTTACTATTATTTTCCTCATGGGCTTACCAGCCTAAATACATGACCTTTTTCCTACTATAATGCCATTTAGAAAAGATCAGATTGCTTGGTTTTGAAAGCTGCTTGCAAAACAATATTAAATAGCTTAGAAGTCCATTAATGCTATCAGCATTATTTTTTAGCTCAGACAAGCTCTGCGATAGGTGATTGCCCTCATTTTATATATGTATGTACATTATATAATATAAAGGTCATGATATATTAAAATAAATAGAAACATGTATAATAGAGCAAACGTTTAATCTTTCTATTTGCATATATTGTTGAATAAATATCTCTTAATGGATATGTTTTAGCAGAGTATATTATAATCACTTTTTCTTCGATAATTCTCAATATGGCAAGGCAGGATTAAAAGACAAATAGAAAAATGCATTTTTATTCTTTCATAAAATCAATTCACAGACCTTTTTTTCTAATATAAAATTCACATGAAACTGCCTCTTTAGAATTTTGAGGTGCCCACTTTCCCGTATGTAAACTTGTGTGGTGATAATTCCATATGCCATTCTAATAAGAGACATCCCATGCCTATCTCCAACCTTGTCAACCTTACTTTGTAAAAATACACCTTAGTATATTTAGAATTTCTACTTTTTTCCTTAGTGTTTGTCCAGTGGTCTAAATGAGATTTTGAAATCTATGTGACAGTTGTTTTTCCTCTTGCTTTTGGTTTCTTTTCTGGGAGGTGTTTGGAGAATTAAAATTTTCCACCATGAAGAAATACACCTTTAGAATGACCTTGATTTTTTTTTTTTTCCCTCTGCACTAATGAGACCCTGGGTAGGTCTTATTTAAGGAAACTGCTTTTTTCTGCTTGGCCAAATTAAATTGATCATAGCTGACTATGGGTAACCTATTGTTTCATATATTTACATTTTGAGTACATTCAAAAGGCCTTGAGAAAAATTCTTTGTTTTGTTTTGAGCGTCATGATTAAGAAGATTACACTGTATTCTTTCCAGTCACCTGCTGGAGGCAATGACCTTGTATTTATTTTAGCAATGAAATTGGATATAATACGATCGCTTTCTCTGCAATAGCTATGGCACGACCAAACAGCAGCTTAAAGGTCAAATAATTCTGGACCTAGTAAACACAAACTATAGATTCTGCCCTTAACTCTGACCTTGACCTAACTTAGACCAAATACTGATTTAAAACAATGGCTCCTCTGATAATTGCTGTGTGATTTTTCTAGATAATGATATATTACAGAAACGTTACATTAAGAGAGCAGTCAGAGGGGTGCCTGGGTGGCTCAGTTAGTTAAGCGTCCGACTTTGGCTCAGGTCATGATCTCACAGCCCTGTGTGGAGCTCTGTACTAACAGCTCAGAGCCTGGAGCTGCTTCAGGTTCTATGTCTCCCTCTCCCTCTGCCCCTCACCCCCTCATGCGCGCTCTCTCTCTCTCTCTCTCTCTCTCTCTCTCTCAAAAATAAATAATAAAATATTAAGAGAGTAGTCAGAAAAGTTAATTATTAGTGGCAATTTGTTTAACACTAAATTATCAGTAGCCACTTAATACCTCAGGCCATCCATCAAAAATAGCCAATTTACTAATATTTAATGGCTACAAACTATGTGGCTGACACTAAGAGAAAACCACATTTGGATGGTCTCATTGCCTACTATTTATCAACCAGTTCAGGGTTGTTGGCAAAGCACATTCAAACTTCATTAAATGTATTCTCTGTTATTTGGTCCACACATGGGAAATGATTCTAGAAAGCACAGGAAATTCTAAATTTAGGCAATGCAGGATTTCGCATCACCATCATCCTTTTTAATGTGTTGGAGGTGGTAAGGAATAGTAAGAAAAAGGATAACTCAGTGTCCCCTATTTGCCAAGGATTTGTGACGTATTCTTATATGGAGAAAACTCTACCACTGTTATTCTCTATCCTAAAAAGAAAATTGGGACATACTGAGAATAATCTTTTTGGATTATTATGTTTAGGAAAACACAAATACTGTTTTTTGTTGTTTCTATATGCACAAGAATCATCGGAAGCTAAATAACAGCACTGTGTAAATAATAGTGCACACTTCTACATGTGCCACACAGGCTCACCTCACAAGACCTCTGGGAACTATTTTCACTAGGCTAGTCACGTTTCCACATGTGACTAACAGACTGCATTCGTTACCTCCAATGTCAATGTTAGATTTGTCATCCTCATGTAAGGGAACCAAAGCAACTTGGGTTAGGTTGTTTGGCACTTGATGTCCCATCTTTGGTTCCTGAAGAAAATATGTAATGATGATATTTGTGTTATTAGAGTGGTGTTTCAAATTTAACACTAAAGCACTCTTAGTCCAGAAAAGTATAAATATATCATTATGGAAGGATAGTTGCCTTCCTCCTGGGAGAAACAATAAGGGAGGAGAGAACTATATGAAAGTATGGCTGAAAATTAGCCAGAGTTGCTAATCCCCTGATAAGGTATTCGTGAAGGAAAGAATACCCAATAAATTTGAAATATTTTATATTATTTCAATTTGAATATCCATATTTAAATACATGATGCATCGTTTATGCCATCTGCTATATAGATATCAATGAGAGAATAGTTGATCAAACTGCTGAGGACATCTGTTGGATTAAAATGAAAACTCATATTTCACAGTGGAAATACTCTGAACCTTAATGAGAGATCCTGATTTTCTTTGTGGTTCAGGTGAAGGCACTGCGTTTTCAGCTTCTAACATAATTCAAGGTAGCTATGGTAACATTATAGAACAGACTAATACTAGAATATTATTATTCTCAATTAAATATTTTTTCCTAGATTCCATTAATATCAATAACCACTGGATGTCTGTGATACAAAGATGGTTAGGACAGGGTCCCTGCTTTTTGGGAGCTTTGGTTATTCTGTTGGAGGCACACAAATAAACAGATGGTACAATGCAATCACATGATAAATAGAAGCATATGTAAGTACTGGGGCTGCATAGATAAGTTGGATCCAGCTGGGAAGGCTGACCTGGAGGGATGAAGGTAGATATTTGGGAATGTTACAAAATGATCTACATCTTGAAAGACTAGCGGAAGTGGCCAGGCAAAGAGGAAGGAAGTCGGAATTCATACCAAGAGAAAACTACCTATGTAAAGGTGCCGAGGAGAGTGAATTGTCTTGTTTGGGAAACTGCAAGTATTTCAAGGTGTCCAGGGCAGTCTGTGGTTTTTGTTTTTTTGTGGGGTTTTTTTTGGTTTTGTTTTTGTTTATTTGTTTGTTTTTGTTTGTTTTTAATAGGATTTAGGAAACTTCAGAAGTGTAGCAGAAGGGACAGGAAAAGGCTACATCATGACCAGCCTGGGATTCCCTTGGTAGGTCTGACTTAGTCTTGAGGCTATGAGGAAACTAAGCATGAGGGTGGCTAGATTAGACTTGTTGCTGGCTGCACCAAAGAACAGACTGGAAAGTAATTTGAGTGTGTGTGTGTTGAGGGAGGGCGGGGGGGGGGGGGGGGGGGGGGGGGCGGATTGTTAGCTTGTGTATCGCCCTCAGCTTGCCTTTGGCTCCCTCATCATGAGAATGGTGAAAGAACAGAGGGGTCAGTTTAATATTAAACACTGCTTATAAGATGATACTATTTTATAGTATGATATTATTGAGTTATAACATAGTTCGATCATAGAAGTATAATTTGGTTTTTAAAAAGTTTGGAAAGGAAACAACTGGCCTCAGAGTTATTAAGGGCCACAATCAAGGAGTAGGTGCACTGAAGATAGGCATGGTTATAATGGATGCCAAGTCATTTTCCATATTATAAATATGTGATAATAGAAGTAACCAAAAGCAGGGCCTCAAGCCAAGTGACACTTGTTTAAAAAATAAAATTCAAATGAGTGAATTTGAAGATCTAACTGGCTTTATTAAATGATTATGAATCAACAGCCTCCCATCTAGCAAGTAGAGGGGAGTACTGATTAGTTGTACACAATGGAAGATTTTTACAGGAAGGAGGGTGGGGCAGAAAGTTATTAGCAAAAGAAAAGGATTGTTCCAGACAAGATTGCTTTCCCTGAGGGGAAGTCAGGGGCTCTTGTCATGCAGATTACCTCATATTCCTTTTCTGTTAGAGAGAGCCTGTGGTGTCAGACTCCTTGGAACCTATCAGAACATTCCTGACTGATTAAGTCTACATTTCTGGTGGAGGTTGAAACTGCAGTTAAACTAGACATTGAGCCCAGATTTGAGAATTTGGCCTAAGTGACACCATTTTGGGTCTATGGTTTTCTTTTTAACAGTCTGTATTATGTCCTGGAGGGAAGCACTGGGCAGGGAATGAGAGGCTGGATGAAATGAAATGAGAGTAAATAAAAGGATTCTTTTTAATGGTTGTTATTTGTGTGTATTTAGTTGGTTGTTTTGCGATATGCAGGTACTCTAAAGACTGTTAACCTGAGAACTATTTAGGTAGTAAAATGGAAGCAGATACTGCTTAGATGCTTTTCTGCCTGGATGCTTTGGCTTCCCCCAGTGGAAGAAAGGGAAGTACAACATGGAGTCAAATAAGTGATACCGAGGTGGGGAGTCTAGAGGCAATAGGGTTCATTGATGGTAAATTCGGGTTAGATGAGTTTAGTTTGGACACATACAATGTGGCACATCTGTTTAAAGCCAAGTAGGGGACATCCAGGTAGATAGTTAGGATTAGAGGTCAGGAGAGTAGTCTGTTTTATTTATTTTTTATTATTTTTTAATATTTACTTATTTATTTTGAGAGAGAGGGAGTGAGCAAGCAGGAGAAGTGCAGAGAGAGGGAGAGAGCATCCCAAGCATGCTCCGTGCTGTCAGCACAGAGCCCAGTGCAGGGCTCGAACTCGCAGACTGTGAGATCATGACCTGAGCTGAAACTGGACTCGGTTGCTTAACTGACTAAGCCACTCAGGCACCCCTGTTTTATTTTGATGAGTCATATTCAGTTCTGTTGACCTAAGTAATTGAGAGTAAACTAGATTTGTTTGGGGTTTGTTGCTTGTTTTACGTGAAGGACCCGAACGGAAGAGGGAGATTAGACTGACAAATAACTACATTCCTGTCATAGTTAAGAGAGCACGAGCACTCACATAGAGAGCTCACATAGGGAGCATGTGTGCATGCATGAGCAGGGGAGGGAGGGAGAGAGAATCCCATGCAGGCTGTGTGCTGTCAGCGAGGAGCCTGACGTGCAGCTCAGTCTCACAAACTGTGAGATCATGACCTGAGCCAAAATCAAGAGTCAGATGCTTAATCAATTGAGCCACCCAGACACCCCTCAAATTTGTCTTTTAAAATGTCTTAGTGTATTCTAAAGTAATTCTTTATTCCTAAATGGGTAATACTATGAAGATCACTATTTTAGCCCAATTTTCCTGCCCCTTCTTAATCCTGTGATTATATGACTATTCTAAATACTAAATATTCTTCTCCTTTTTTTGTCTACCTCTGAAATTTCTCCATCTAAACTTTGTTGAAATAACGACACATTGTACTTATGAAATTTGCTCCTGCACAGTATAGCTTACAAACTATGGAGAAAATACATAACATAATCAAATATGAATATCTTCAAATGTCATTGTAATTAGGATCCGTAGGCAACCATGCCATTATCAATGTGCAGTACTGACTCACAATAATAGCAGTGATATTATCATTTATACTTTAATGGCACCTATTGGCTTACAAAGAATGCCAGTACATTTTACCTTTTTGGTAAAGCTGCCCTATATTTCAACAGTGTTGATTTCGGGTGAATTTATAGAAATACCTGAAATTCAAAAGATTTTAACTTTTCCTTCCTTATTTTTTCTTCCTGGCTTATTTTAATACTCCCTCTACTCCCTTACCTAGATTCCACTTTCATCATAAATAATCAGTGCTCTAGGATTTGCTCTCTTGTGTGTTACTCATTTTCTGTTCCAAGTTTCTGTAGTCCTTGCTATTCTTCATATGAAACATATATATCTGATTTTTCATCCTTTGCCAACCTTCTAGGGTGACTCCCCACTAACCAAGCATGCCACCCCACTATAACAGAACAGAGGACAAAAAGAATCTTTGAATGATTCCATTTGAACCACCCAATAGACTTACAGTGATAGTCAGAGGTAAGCCATGGACATATCAAAGCAACAATAAACTGCCTGTACCCCTTCTCATGTATGCCTGATACACATTTACTTCTATCCTATCTCTTTTCACTCGGGACAGCCCCCCCTCTGATACTTGCTTTTTAACCTTATGACATTCAAGCTGTGTCCTTCCCTAAAGAATTTGCCCCGGGATGCTCCTGAAACTCTGAAACTGTTCACCCTGTCCTGGCCTATGCTCATCTAGTTCTAGTGTCGTGGGAGTCACTCCTGAAGCCTGTTGGGGCCAGCCCAGGAACCTGTAGGCCATGGCAAGAGGATTTTTGAATAATGACTTAGAAGTAATGTACAGACATTTAAATCATAACCTTCCAGAAATTATGACATTTTCTTCCTTACCTAAAACAGAAAGACTCGACATAATTTCTAGCCTCTTAGAAGAAGATATGGGAGAGGTTTTCGAATAGGCCTGTGATTAGGTCTTTGTCTTGATTCTGACTGGAAAACTGGGGACTCTTCTCCCAAACCTCATCCACAGTGTGATCAAAGTTTTGTCACTGAGGCATACCGCTGCTTTCATCGCCACTGTCTGGAGGACGTGACATCAAAGTGCTATCGGGGAAGCACACAGGTTGTACAAGAGGGAGACTAAAATGCTACACCTTTTCTAGGCAAGCCCGGGATAGAAATACACATGTACCCAAATACAACAGACGATTTTCTCAACCTTTGTCACTAGTGCCTGAGGAAACGTGAAGATGAAAAGACTATTGATTCATTGGAGCAGATTAATCAATATAGAACTAGCTGGGGAAATCTCCCATGAGTCATGGAAGCGATGCGCAAGAGAAGTCATTAAGCTTTGAATGTTTACCTCTTCTTTGTGAGCGGCTCCTACTGACTGAAAAATGCATGCTGTTAATTGGTAAGACACTCTCTTGCTTTGACAGTAAGCCACAGTGTTGTTTCCTTCCACGTCAGAAGAAGGAAGACATGTATATGATGTGTCTGGATATGTTCTCTATAGTCAGTCTATCAGTAGGTGGAAAATTTGGCATTTTACCTGATTGAGATATTATAGGTCAGTCTTCTATGGGAGTGGTACCAAGCAGTATGTTCCTCTGAGGAGACGCCAATTATTATGCCTCACAACCAAAGTGGTCAGAACTATGAGAGGTGTTGGTGTTAGGTAATATTATAACTGGAAATAAGAATTCTACCAAAGTATTTAGGGTCACTCCACTTCTGGGTACATTTTATTATCATGTTTTTTTTTTTACCATGCTTACATAGACAAAAAACTGCTTTTCTAAAAGTAAACTAACCTTAGTTTTCCTCTCCATGCCATAAGAAAGTAGCTAGAATATTCTCATTAGCTTGATTTCAAATGGAATCCACTGAAGTTCAAAGGGAACCTGCTTCACACTAATATCGTCTTTGGATAGTAATGTCATAGTCAAATATGGGACAGTTGTCCATATATTTTTATTCTGATGTTAAAGAATCGAAACAAACTCATCAGAAATGGGAATTACATCTTTGCAAGGATGTGGAGAAAGAGGATCTCTTTTGCCCGGCTGGTGGGAATGCAAACTGGTGCAACCACTGTGGAAAACAATATGGAATTTCCTCAAAAAATTAAAACTAGAACTACCCTACAACCCAGCAATTGCACTACTAGGTATTTTTCCAAGGGATACAGGTATGCTGTTTTGAAGGGCCACATGCACCCCAATGTTTATAGCAACACTATCAACAATAGCCAAAGTATGGAAAGAGCCCAAATGATGTTCATCAATGGATGAATGGATAAACAAGATATGGTGTATATACATATACATATATATATATATATATATATATATATATATGTATATGTATAGTACACACACACACAATGGAGTATTACTCAGCAATCAAAAAGAATGAAATCTTGCCATTTGCAACTACGTGTTTGGAACTAGAGGGTATTTTGCTAAGTGAAATTAGAGAAAAACAAATATCATATGACTTCACTCATAGTGAGGACTTTAAGATACAAAACAGATGAACATAAGGGAAGGGAAGCAAAAATAATATAAAAACAGGGAGGGGGACAAAACATAAGAGACTCTTAAATATGGAGAACAAACAGAGGGTTATTTAAGGGATTGTGGGAGGGGGCTGGGCTAAATGGGTAAGAGGCATTAAGGAATCTACCCCTGAAATCATTGTTGCACTATATGCTAACTAACTTGGATATAAATTTTAAAAATTAAATGAAAATAAAATAAAATAAAACAAAATAAAAAAAAAAGGGAATACATCTAAATCCCCATTTTCCTAGTCTTGTAAGCTGGTAGAATCAAAATCTAGAAGAAAAGAAAAAAGAGAGAGAAAATAAAACAGATTGCTTCAATATTTTTCTTTCTCTTTTATAAATTGTTTGCCTGTAGATTTATACGTCAGTCTATATCTAAATTCAGAGATATGGCTGAAGCAAGATAGTCTAAGCCTTGAAAATCAATCAGTTTCTCTCTTCTCCCTCTCTCTCTCATTTTACACACGTACACACACACATACTCTCACACTTAAATGTAATGTGAATGGAGAATTGATTTATCAGAAACAACTGAAACTTTAGGGATTTACCCTTTCTAAGTATTAATAAGAAGCATATTTGTTTTGATTCTATTGATCAAGAGGTTGCTTTTTGCTTCTCTTAAGTACTATTTGGTATTTGAATGTTCTGTAAACTTGTGCATAAGATCAGAGAGTCCACACATTATAAAACCTGTATTTGTATAAGACTTATATGGATTTAAGAAGTGAAAGCAGAACATTCTCTCAGAGCAATAACTCTGACAAAGAAGCCTTACGTACTAAGAATACACTGAGTACACATCATAGGATAAGAGCTTTAAGTTGGAGTTAGGCTTCTAAAAATAACTGTGAGTGCTCAATCTTTCTACTTTTTACACAGTCTTACACAGCAGAGGATTTCCTAGGCTTATCCTGTTAGATTGCATAATCAATACACCAGCTTCTAGCATTACTTATAATTTAAGGCTTTATTTGTTTGTCTGCATTTAAGGTCATGCCTTTAGAATTAAGTAACATGTACTGTTGCTGATTTGTGCAGTTACTACTTCACTGTAAAGAAGATGAACTTTAAAAGCATTTTTTTTTAACTTGAGAATTACAAGCCACACCTACTGCAAACACACACAAATGAGACTATGGTTGAAGCAGAAGGTTCTGTGTTCTGCAACTGCCATATAAACTTACACACTCAAACTCACCTCTTCTTACTTGAAGCAAGGCTATTTTTACGGGTTGAATTGTGCCCCCCGAACAGATATGTTGAAGTTATAATGCCCAAGTATCTGGCAATGTGACCTTATTTGTAAACAGGATCTTTGCAGATGTAATCAAGTTCAGATGAAATCATTGGAGTGGGCCTTAATCCAACATGACTGCTGTCCTCATAAGAAGAGGAAAACATTGTGTGACAACAGAGGCAGAGATTAGAGTGATGTAGCGGCAAGCCCAGGAGTGCCAGTAATTATAGCTTCCACCACAAGTTGGAAGAACCAAAGAAGGTCCTGCTGACTTTGATATCAAATTTTTAGGCTATGGAACAATGAGAGAATAAATCTGTTTGGCTTTAAAAAAAAAAAAAAAAGAAAGTATGGGGGCACCTGGGTGGCTCAGTTGGTTAAGTGTCTGCCTTCAGCTTGGGTCACGATCTCACCATTTGTGAGTTCAAGCCCTGCATGGGGCTGTCTGCTGTCAGCGTGGAGCCTGCTTCAGATCCTCTGTCCCCCTCTCTCTCTGCCTATCTCTCTCTCTCTCAAAAAGAAACTAAAAAAAAAAAAAGTGGTTTTCTAAAGTAACACAATAATTTTAGCCAGTGTCTTTTAAACTTGTGATTGAGATGGTCTTTGCCTAGGGAAATAGTTTTCTATACAATTTAATCAGCCACTGACCTAATAAGCACATATTTGCCTGAAATAGCTAACTCTACGGGAGTGTTGGACAATACAGATCCTAATGGATGCCCTCATCATTTTACTCAGACAGATTGTAGTAATAATTTGACTTGTACTGTCATTTTCAGAATGGAGATGGTTTAACCCAAAGCATGGCTGATTTTTTTCCTCTTAAATACCCATATGTGAGCAGAGTATAGGATAATGATTATTAAGGTATAGCTTCAAATGTACTGTATCTGCAGTTAGCAGGTCAGAGACCCAAAGGAGAGCTACTCCTTATCATGAGGCCACAAGCAAGTTAAGGAAACTCTGCACTTCATCCTCATAAAGGCTCTTCTAGCTGCCATAACATTGCTGTGATAATCACCAGGTAAAATTACATTCTCATTTTAAGAGATCTGTGTAAACCATACTCAATGTTTTTGTTGGTGGTGGTATTACAATTATTATTATGACTACGCCAAGATAATGGAAGTAATACTTACAAGCATGTAGAGACTTAAGGGCTTTTTTTGTTTTTCAGTCCTTAGGCAAAACAGATGAGACCATGGGCAAGTAACAGTATTTTCTATGACTTTGAAATGTATTGTTCCTTGCATATTAGATTAAAATAAAGTTGGATAGTCCAAATACACTTATTTATGTGTGTAGTTAGTGTGTACAGTTATTTATGTATGTATGTTGTTTTTATCTTTAAAATAGGTATATTCTTAAACTCAGTTTGCTGATAAAAAAGGTAACCTAAATTTTTGCCCAGATCTCATACAATTCCAACTTTTTATGGATCTGTGGATAAATGTCAGTCTACCATAGGGAAGATTGTTTAGTGAGTCAATTCTTTTATTTTATTTCATTAATCCTTCTTAAACCTGGTGGTCGGGGGCCTGACCCAGTAGCAAATCCAGCAGAAAAAGAAAACACAGAGAAATTTATTTATCATACCATCGTGCCACTACTTGGCTATGTTAAATGTCAAGGGAAAATTCTACCATTGCTGAGGTGGGATTTCAGAATCCATTACAGGTGAGAGCCTGACTTTTGGAATAATGGAAAAGCTCTTTTTTACCCCAACGTCAATAACCAGTTGCTAAGTTTCTTGTCAGCTTGCACGTTTGTTTTCTCTATGGTGTAAAATTCTCTATTGTTTAGTTATGCTTATCTCTAAACATTAGATTTTAATAAAATCCCTGATGATGTATATGTTTGTGAAGAGATTAGAATGGTAACTGGCAGTAGAAAGTACTACAAACATGTTATTAAGTGAAAACACACACATACACACTATTAATAAATGTAGACCCTCATGTAGAGAAATGTAGATGGAAAACACCTGAACACCACATTGGGTAGCAGCTCTTTTGTATAGAGCCACTTTATGTCAGCCTTTTATATAATGCCTCTCATTTGATCTTCCAGTAAAGTACAAGTTCTATGTTATACCATCTGCCATACAAATCGACATATATGTAAATTCTCTATGAGGAAAAATATAATGCCTTGTTTTTCCTATGGTAACAAACATTTATAGAAGCAAAAAATTGCACATGCAATAAATTTTATCATCTAATAATTAACAATAATCACCCAAGGGCTACACTCAAGCTGAAAAACTGTTCTTAATTCCTGCTTCTTTTATGTCCCAGGTGGCCACTTTCCTTATTAAAGGCAGAAAGGTTGAGCCTACCAAAAAGGATTATAGTTCTTTGTTTCACTTCAATGTCACTTTAATTTTAGCAGTTTTTAGAACTACCAATATGCTAAAACCTCTAATTAGCGGAGTTAAACAACTTGAGAGTGCCATCAAAGAGATGATCTACTAATTTGAAAATCATTAGTGCAGAGTTGCTTCACTAAAACCCATACAATTAATTTAAAAGTGCGTATTAAATAATAGCATTTAGAGATACGTTTGGAGATGTGCCACCATTACTTATTTTACTTTGACCAGGTGTTAGTGGAAGCACACAGCATCCATAAGTGGTTCAGACTGAATCTGCCTCCCTATGTGGCATGCACCTTCTATACTCTGGAGGATTAAGCCTCAGACAAGGACCTCCTTCCAGAAGACTCCTCCTATTCAATGCCAGGATAGTTTGCTTCATCTCGGGCTTTGGGAATAGGAGGAAAAGAAGAGAACCCTTTGAGTGTTCTTGGCCAATGGGAAAAAGTGAAGTATGACTGTATGACCCAAGCATCTTTATTGACCTCAAACTCTCCAGGGAATTTCCCTTTAGAGGTTTCCTCTGATGAAAACCTGAGATCATTTTTCCTCTAAATTCCCCTAAGATGTAGTAGACGTTCCCTTTTGCTAGTTGAGATGAGAACATATATTTTAAAGAATTTCTATGCTACAGTTATGTTCTTAAAATGCTTTAAACTTTTGCATTAGGATTATGTATTTTACTTATATACATGGTTATGAAATATGTGGCTGTGATCTTTGGAATGGAGACAGTTTATACTGTAGTTCAAACAGACCAGTGATTCAGTTCCAGCTTTGGCACTGATAAATGTGTGTGACTTTGAGCAAGTTTCTTAATTTTTCTAATTTTTGCATCTCTTACCTGTAAGAACAATATCAGGTTTCAAGAATGTTATGAGGAGCAATGAGTTCGCAGAATAGTACCTCGTAAGGAGTAAAGTACTCAGTGTATGCTAATCTCTTCCATTGTTCATTTATATTTAAGTATATATATAAAATATGTTTATGGATAGATATATGTGCAGAAATATTTAAAATATACTTGCTGGGGTGCCTGGGTCGTTCAGTCTGTTAACCATCCGACTTCGGCTCAGGTCATGATCTCATGGTTTGTGAGTTTGCGCCCCACGTTGAGCTCTGTGCTAATGGCTCAGAACCTGGAGCCTGCTTCAGATTTTCTCTCTCCCTCTTTTTCTGCCTCTCCCCTACTCATGCTCTCTCTCGTTCTCTCTCTCTCAAAAACTAAATAAATAAATAAATAAATAAATAAACATTAAAAAAAATTAAAAGCAAAATTAAGATAAAATGAAATAAGGGACGTCTGGCTCAGTTAGTTAAGCCTTCCGCTTCAGCTCAGGTCTTGATATCAGGGTTCATGGGTTCAAGCTCCACATTGGGCTCTGTGCTGACAGCTCAGAGCCTGGAGCCTGCTTGGAATTCTATGTGTCCCTCTCTCTCTGCCCCTCCACCGCTCATACTCTGTCTCTCTCTCTCTCCCTCTCTCTCCCTCTCAAATAATAAACATTAAAGCAAAATAAAATAAAATAAATAAAATAAAATAAAATAAAATAAAATAAAATAAATTTACTTATATTTACTTGTACAAGCAAGCAATGATAATATTTGCTCAAAATACTAATTATAGAAAAATCACACTTAAAATCTTAAAATAATACCTGATTTGGGGCCTTTCTATAACAAGTATTAATTAACTCTTAGTATAAAAAATTAGGCTAATAGACACACCAACTTAAAAAATAATGTATTGATATGTTTAATTTTTATTTTAAAATAATGCACCAGTGCATAAAGAAATACAAGAAAAAATATCCATAATCTCAAGCATCATTAAATTTTAATTTATCAATCTACTTAATGCAGATTTTATATTTTATCATGTGATTGAAGCATGAAAACATATATTTAGAATTTGAGGGATTAATTGTCCAGGGAACAAGTCTAGAACTTAAAATAACCAAACATCGTCCTTTTTATGGCAACAGTAATCTAGTTATGCAGCAACTTTATATTTTATTGTTAAAAGCTATTTGAATCCTTCTGTAATGCAAAAGGATTGATTTCAGAGGTACAAATGTTTGGAAGCAGATCATAACAGTCACAAATAAGAAAAATAAATACATTTTTCCAACTGAAAAATATATGTAATTGTATATTATTTTTTAAAGTGTCATTTCTAAAAATCATGGCATTTAAATTACTTGGAGGTAATGCTACCAAGAATACAAATACGGAGGCGCTTGGGGGGTTCAGTCAACTGAGGGTCCAACTCTTGATTTGGGCTCAGGTCATGATCCTGGGATCATGGGATTGGGCCCCACATTAGGCACTATGCTGAGCATGGAGCCTGCTTGGAATTCTCTTATTCCCTCGACCCCTCTCCCATGTGCACATGTTCTCTCTCTCTCTCTCCCTCTCTCTCTCTCTCTCTCTCTGAAATAAAAATTTTAAAAAAGTTCAAAAAATATAACCATGTATTTCAAGGTTTCAAGAGCTTCTATCATGTGATTTGCCTGGAAATAATTCATTACTTCCTAATTTAAAAACATAGTGCTAATGTTATGGAACAAGGTTGACAAGTTATGAAATGAAAGCACAATGTTGACAGGTTCTCTTTCTTCTTGCCTACATTGGAGTTAATATTTGCTTTCAAAGCACTATACTGGGGGGAAATGCCACATCATATATATTTTTTTAAGAAATATTCTTTCTCATTATCTACATTTTGACCTTACACACAACATAGCTGTCAGCATTTTCCCTGAGTCTCCTTAGGAATTGCATGTAGAGTGTTTCTACTGAATAATTCAATTTAGGATGGCCTCATTGAGTTGATCTCCACTTGTCTTCCTACTGACCTTATCACTTACTATGATCTATAACAAAATGTCATGAATAATGTTTAATTCAACTAAGATACCTCCTCAAAGATGTTTCTTAAATGTTTCTGTTTGTAATTTACAAATCCAGCAATTCTAGGGGACATACTTCCAAAAACAAAAATGCTCAAATGAGTACTTAAAAACAAGGATAGCTCTATTTCAATTACTAATCAGTATAAATCTTGCTCCTGATGTCTATCCATTGTTACCATACTTCAGCACTGTAAAATTGATAGAGAACAACAATTTATTACCCTGACTCTCTTCTCTTATACACAGATTAAGTAAACTCATGTTCAATTGAAGGTACACTTTGGAATTGGTGACCTGTTATGCTACACTTCTTATGACTTCAGGCAGATTATGCTCAGCTGTATTCCTTATCTTGAGAACTTCTTAATGTATCTTTGTATCTGATTGGCATTGCTGAAATTGATGTAAATGATAAGTTTATTCAGTGGTTGAAGAAGTAAATTGAAACTGATCAAAATTTGATACTTTAGCTGTTGATGTAGATATTTCTGAGTCAAGTTCTATATATCCCAGTTTGCTTCTATATATCCAGTTTTGCCTACTTAGATTTCATGCTTGTATTTGATTTCAAATGATAAAGAAGAATTCATTCAGATGTTCAATAATGGAATATTTTGTCCTTCTAAATTAATAGAATTTTGGTTCATATAAAGATGATGGACCAGAGAACTTTTATACCTGTGGCAGAATACTAAATGGCTTAGTTTGAGTTTGACCATCCTAAGTCAGAAGGTGTAGGGAACTCTAGAGTAAACATTTCTTTTCTTTTTTTGTCATAGCCCTGATCCAAACTAAGTAACGGTATAAACAGTGTATCAAACAAATGCTTAGAAACTAGAGTAACCTAGACTATAAACCTAAAATATATTTTTTTCTGTATGAGAGTTGCCAGATGGAATAATCAAATTTACTTATATATATTCTTGTTAATTGGACTCAATATGTTTTCCTCAAAAAAATAATTACATTCAGTGATGCCTCAGTGAAGTGATGACTTAAATGAGCAAACTCTTTGAATAATAAAAATCTGTAAGGAACAGTTTGTTAGTAAATCATTGCCTACATGAAAACAAGAGAAACCCTGATTAAATCAGAGCGAGCAGGTATTTATTTCCTTTCAATAGGATTCAAGTCATATGGGAGTTGGTAATATTTGGATCATATGATAAATCACGTGGAGTATATAGTCTTCCCATTCATGTTATTATTATTGATGTAGACTAAAATACAATAGAGTCATTTTTTTTTTTTTTAAATGAAAGGAGAACAGCCACATAATAAAAGAAAAAAGAAAAGAAAAGAAACATTCCTGGACCTTCACCATGCCCTATCAGATCTAGTTTTTCCTTCTTATTTTTTTTAATTTTTATTTATTTTTGAGAGAGAGAGAAATAGAGCACAAGTTGGGGAGGGGTAGAGGGGAGGGTGACACAGAATTGGAAATAGGCTCCAGGCTCTGAGCTGTCAGCACAGAGTCCAACACAGGGCTCGAACTCGTGAACCATGAGATTATGACCTGAGCTGAAGTCGGACGCTCAACTGACTGAGCCACCCAGGCACCCCCAAGTTTTTCCTTCTTTAGGTCTCCTCTTTGCCTGATGTTGATTTTCTACATTAAATAAGGGTTTTCATGTGAGATTTGAACTGATCAGTTAGTCTTTCAGCCTAATATTTTGCCTGAAATTATGAATATAATGTTTATAAAATCAAGAGCAGTGTCATGTAGTAGCTAATAGTATGGTCTCTAGAGTCAGATTGGGTTCAAAACAATGAATCTTCCACTTATAAACTTGTAACCTTGGGCAAGTCACGATGTTCTCTACCTCAATATTATCATTTATCAAATGGCAATAAGAACAATCAGATGAAAGATTGATTAGATCAATACAATAATTGGTGCTTTGAGCAGTTTAGAGCCCTTCATGTTGTTACCATCACACTGTTTTTCAAGGATAACCCCAGGTGTGTGTTTTATCGCCATAGTCAACCTACCTTTCTGGCTTGAGCTTTTTGTAGCTGGGATTGTAACGGTGGATGGTGCTGGTGGGGAGGGGAGGAGCCAATAAAGAGGATGCCGGTAATGGTATAAAATATCATTCTTCCATTTAGGGTTCTTTCAGCAGCAGCCTCTGAATCACATGGCTGCTGCCTAAATACTGACATTCCAGGGGCGCCTGGGTGGCGCAGTCGGTTAAGCGTCCGACTTCAGCCAGGTCACGATCTCGCGGTCCGTGAGTTCGAGCCCCGCGTCGGGCTCTGGGCTGATGGCTCAGAGCCTGGAGCCTGTTTCTGATTCTGTGTCTCCCTCTCTCTCTGCCCCTCCCCCGTTCATGCTCTGTCTCTCTCTGTCCCAAAAATAAATAAACGTTGAAAAAAAAATTTAAAAAAAAATACTGACATTCCACTGTGAGGACTGGGTTGGCCCTCATGTACACAATGCGCATAGACAAAATTCAATGTGTAAAGAGAATGATTCTGGTCTTGTAGAATAACAGAAAATATCCCTACACCTGATCAGTCTCCTCTGTAAAGAAAAGCCTAAATTGCTTGAATCTTTCTGAATTTTCCATAACCTCCTGAATTATTCTACTTTCCTTTTTCTTTTACCATTTCATAAAAATCTTATATGCTAAATTCTATAGACCTTATCTCCTCAAAATTACTTATGGCTGTTCTTGTTTTATACTTTATGCTTTTATGCTATTTCACTTTTCATTTCACCTCCCTTAGGCTTCCGATAGCTTTTGAACATAGCTTTTCTGTAATCATTGTTAAATCCATCTATTACCTCACCACGGCTGTAGTTTGGGCCATATAATTCCTTCTTTTTAATATTCTTTTGTTTATTTTTGAGAGAGAGGGTGGGGGAGAGGCAGAGGGAAAAAGAGAATTTTAAGCAGTCTCTGCGCCGTCACTGTAGAGCCTGACTTGGGGCTTGAACTCATGAACTGTGAGATCATGACCTCAGCTGAAGTCAAGAGTCTGTCACTTAATGGACTGAGCCAACCAGGTGCCCCTGAGCCACATAATTGTTTGCTGTGAGGGAGCTTCTCTGTGAATTGGTGGGGTGGGGTGGGGGGGGCACTTAGTAGCTTCACTAGCCTGTACCTATTAGATGTTAACAGCACTTCCTCCAGTTATAAAAACAAAAAAATTCAGCAATGTTCCCTGGGTGACAGAATCATCCTCAGTTGAGAACCACTGTTATATAAAAATAACGTATCTCAAAAACACTTATATAGGAATAATCATAGATTCAGGGAAATCTTTTTAACCAATACAGAAAGTTCAGCAGCTCACAGGGAAATTGTAGATTTATTTTCCTACATAAAGTAATCAAAATGTTTGTATGGCAAATTATATCATTAAAAAATAGGAACACAGTAAATTAGGAATAGACATTTAAAGCAAATAGTTAAAGAATTGATATCCAGTCTTCAACTATGTATTATAAATTCATAAGAAAAAAATAAGAATTTCATCAGAAATGAGAAGTCCAGTTGGTTAATAAGTATATGAAAACATTCTCAAATTCTTAGTCTGAGAAATGGAAATAAAAATAACTGTGGGCAACTATTTCTCACTAGAAAAGGTGATGAAGTGTGATTTTACTTGTTTTTGGAAAAGTTACAGCCTTTTGAAACATTCTGGCAATATATTTCAAAATCAATTGAAAACTTTACTCTTTGACCCAACAAACACACTCCTGAGAATCTACTTGATAGAGATAAAGGTTATATGTACAAAGTTGTTTATTACAGAATAGTTTGTAGTAGCAAAAACTAGAAAACAATAGAAAAATAGGAGAATTAACTATAACAAAATCAACAATGGGTAATTGACATAGTTACATGAACACTAGATTATTTGGAGGAATTTTCCTGTGATAAAAGCTAAATGCAGGGAAGTATATATGATATGATCCATTTTTGTAGGGAAAAAAAAGCCAGAATCTGTGTGTGTGTGTGTGTGTGTGTGTGTGTGTGTGTGTGTGTGTGTGTGTTTGGATATGTGCCTAAAGAGATAAATGAAAATGAACCTAAACACACATTCTTACTTTGGCTATTATCTAACTGCATTCCTCTGGGAAATTGAAATGCTCTTCTCCAGCTCCACTTACCGCTTCCCCTCAAAAACAAAGAAATAAACAATACAAACATAATTAAAATGCAGTCTCCCCTGGACACCCCATTGGCTTTTGAATTATTCCCATTATATCTATGTCCATCAAGATGCCTTAACACCATGACTATGCCCCTGTGTAAGGAAGGGAATCTTGCATTAGATTTAACAGCACAGTCAAAATTTATTTATTCACCCTTTTTTTCAAGAGTGTTTTCAACAAAAAATATTTAGTGTGTCCACCGAGTCATGCAATTTAGAGTTTAACATGATCAATGAGACATAGCCCCAGCCCTAATCTAGGAGTAGATGCCAGGCAAATGAGAAGATCATCATGTACCAGATGGAAGTCACCACAACAAGGGAATTGGAGTCCCAAGGGAGCCCAGAAGAGATTTAAAGCCAGTGAGATACAAACAAAGCTTATTTTTTCTTTTCTGTTCGTTCTTTGAATAGATCTTAGGAATTAAAGCCTTTGCAATAAATTCATTTTTAGTATATCAGTGTATTACTGAGTTGAATTTCAGGAAGTTTAATGTCACTTTAAATAACATGTATATTCAAGATTTTTATAGAACACATTTCTTTGTTCATTGAATACTCCATTTCTAGTTCCTGGAACATCTAGAATTTGGGCAACCTTAGGTTTATTTGTTAAGTATAGCTATGTATTTTCATGTGAGAAAAAAAGTATAAGGAATGAATTTTATTTCTCAAAATGAAAACTTGTGCGTGGGTCCATTATACTGTATGCATAGTATAATATGCAAATAATTTTCATTTCTTAAAATTGAATCTCATTTTTACACCTGTGTGTGTGTGTGTGTGTGTGTGTGTGTGTGTACACATGGATGGATGTATGTATGTATGGATGGATGGATGGATGGATGGATGGGGCAATATGACCTTATTTTATAAGTAACAATGAATTTCACTTTAAGAAACTTAACTCTTTCAACCAAACGGGGCTGGTTATTTTTGTCAGCAGCCATATGCAATTCCAAAGTTTATGAGGTTGGGTGTTTCAGCTTTATCATGTCCTATTTTTCCTAATTGGATAACTCCATTAAAATATGAACAAAAAATTATCTATGTATATTCAATATATTTTTAAATAACTTAAAATTTTCCAATAATTTAAGAGCTAATTTGACAAAGGCAGGGATATCTTTGTGTGTATGTGGGCATGACCTTTTAGTTGCATAGGGACCCACTTCCAGAAAGACCTTGTACTTGTTATAAAGCTCCGCTGCTGCTATCTTGATATTCTCAATAACTTTATCTGTGAATTTATGTTCTGTAAATGAAGTTCACTGGGACAGTGGAGCATGAACATGACCATGAGCATTGGAGCTTCAGGGGGCCACTCTGCATACACAGGTTCAGACCCGCAGGCAAAGCGGGCAACACAGAAGCCAAGCAATTGGCCTGACAGCAAGGTGCACATCTGCCTGCCTCCGCAGTCTGGGATGCTGTGTCCCCAGTGTGGCCAAGCCAGAACTGGGCCAGATTACCAGTGGCAACAGCAACCCCCAAAGCAACAGCAGCAAAAGCAGCAAGTGGAAGAGGTAGGAGCGGCTCCCCCACTGCCGGCAGGGACAGGAATCTTGGTGAGAGGACAGCTGCCTATCAGTCCCAGGATCCCATCCCTGCAGTATCTGCACGAACATTAAATCTGCCTAAATCCCAAAAGAATGCTTGCATAACTCAGATGGTAAACTTTGTCAGCAAATTATTACAAAGTTAAGGTGTATACATGGATGTTGCAATAAAGCACATCAGGGAGTTATTAGAATTTTTCACAGTTTACAATGTCCAGTTTTGAAAACTCCTGCAACATTGCAAATATCCACCAGCCTAGAAATACAGATTAAATTTAAAGATCATCATATTTGATGGAAAATAACACTATTTTCATATGAAACTCTAAATGAACCGATGAATAGCAAAAAAAGGAATTTTTTGTATAATTTTACTTTATAATTGAAAATAAAGGAATAAAATACATAAACAGGTATTTTGGATTATATACGAATTATGAAACTACTTTTGGTTTCTTGCACAACCTCAGCGAGTTATAGGAAATGTCAGAGGTAATATTAAAATGTCAGTGCATACATTTACATTAAATTCAACATATAGACAGTGCAAAGGATCTTTGTTGTGATGGAATTGTTCTGTATCTTGACTGTGGTGAGGAATACGCAAACTTATACATACGTTAAAATTGTATAAAACTTAAGTACACACACTAACAAGCACCTTAAATCAGTGAAATATGAGTGAGATCAATGGATGGTACTCATGTCAATTTCCTGGTTGTAACATTGTACATACTTTGCAGGATGTTACTATTTTGGATGAAAGGTGCATGGGTTCTCTATTATTTCTTAAAATTTGCATGTTAATCTATACTTATCTTAAAGTAGAAAGTTTAATTAAAAATCACATACATGAAACTAGTTTGTATAGAGTTTAATCTTCATTGAAAAATGTTCCATTAGAATCATCAGCTCCAGATGTACTAAAAATTTTTTTTTTAATTTTTTTTTTCAACGTTTATTTATTTTTGGGACAGAGAGAGACAGAGCATGAACGGGGGAGGGGCAGAGAGAGGGAGACACAGAATCGGAAACAGGCTCCAGGCTCCGAGCCACCAGCCCAGAGCCCGACGCGGGGCTCGAACTCACGGACCGCGAGGTCGTGACCTGGCTGAAGTCGGACGCTTAACCGACTGCGCCACCCAGGCGACCCCTAAAATTTATGTTAAATCAGAAATTTATGCCAATGTTATCATAATCTATAGAATATTCTAAGTAGTTCCAGTAATAGGTGCATCAACAGAAAGATCTTTCTTAAAATTTCTCAGAAACTATCAGAAATTATTTGTGATCTTACCTTAGCCAAAACAAGTGATGTCACTTACAATTTTATAGTTGAAAATGAAATTGCTAATTGTAAAAATGTTGATGACCTAAGAAATGGATTTGCAGAAAATTAAACCAGAAAAATTATATGATCAATATATCACAATAATACAGTATTTCTATTTATCATATTATATATAACTATGACACAAAAATATTATTTTTTGAAGTGTATAAATTTATGTTGTTATTCATCTATCACTATTACTATCATAAGTAATAAAATATTTTAAAGGCAAATTTAGTATCTATTATTATCTTTAACGGCACTTTTTTCTTACATTTTGAACTAATGGATCCCAAATTTTCATTTTGCACTGGACCTCATAAATTGTCTTGGGCCAGGAACTTGATACAAATTGATCCAAATAGTCCTTTAAATTTTATCAAAGGGTAGATAAGATATATTGAATAGCTTATTTTTGTAGAATAGAGTTTGGAGTAAATTTTTGAAAGCTTTCAGAAATTGCATCCAGCAACTAATCTCAGAAGTCAGCTCTTTTTTTTTCCAGAGGGTTTGCCAAGATATTATTTTGCTTATTTTATTTTATAAAAAGCCAACAAGATTCATCCATCATCAATCCTGACATTTGAATCCCAATCTACATTACCCTGAAAGAGGACTTCAAGGAAGTCTTTCCATTTATCAGACCTGCATTGCCAAAATGTTTGTGTATGTTTCATTTAAGAAGTATAGAATTAAGGACTATGCAAATATATCCATTTGGATTTTAAATCTAAACATCGTAGTTTTGATAAAAATTCCTATACATAGACCCATCAACTTCATACTTACCTGCAACATTTCTCATCTTGCAAATACGTTGCAAGAAAATGACCACATTTCCTTGAAACTTTGGAGTCAGTCTCTCAGCATTCATTCTCGGCATTTTTATATGACAGTCACACCATTGTCCCAAAAGGAATTTTAGTTTTAAAGACAACAAACCTAAAACTGACTGGAATGCATATATTATCAGTAGATTATTTCTGTTTCCTAGTGGTAGGCAAGTTTTGGAAACCGCAGGTCATTTGAGTAGCAATTAAATGTTCCATTACAAGGATGTTTCTCCATACTCGTTACTCTATAATGTTTTTGTGTACGGGTCATACTCACTTTTTATTCTGCCATCCTAATGACTCAGCCTGTTTTCTCTTTCCCTTCTCTTCCAGAATGATTCGTGGGGAAAGCAGTATTCATATGCACTCTTCAAAGCTATGAGTCACATGCTGTGCATTGGGTATGGAGCCCAGGCCCCAGTCAGCATGTCTGACCTCTGGATTACCATGCTGAGCATGATCGTTGGGGCCACCTGCTATGCCATGTTTGTCGGCCATGCCACGGCTTTAATCCAGTCTTTGGATTCTTCAAGGCGCCAATATCAAGAGAAGGTAATTTGTTTCATCACTACCATCTCCAACCAGCTAGTTTGTAAATTGAATTAATAGTGTTCACAGTAACTAAACCATTATTCTGTCAAAAACATAATGAAACAAAATGGATAAAACAGGAAAACACAGTCTGTTTTGATATTTTAAGGTTGCTCTAAGATGCTTGCTATATAGTTACTTGTTTTCAATTTATTTGTTGAATAACGTTTTTAAATCTGAATTTACATTCACAGAAAAAACAGTTACATGTTTCAGAATGCATTAAGCTGATTTAAAGTATTATCATCGATCATGTTCTATCATATTTCCACAGTAAAATAATATAACGCCTCCTCTAATGTATGTTAGAAAAACGTTAGCGATTAAATGAAAACAGGCAGCCATTGCACATGTCCCTCTGTTTCTCTGCATTACAATCATAATTTATATTATAATCCATATGCTTAGCTGAACATATGTTGCTCTTATATCTAGATAAGTCACCACACCCTCTAGTCTTAAAAATGCATATTAACAGCTGCTGTCGTGCATTCTTCTGCACAATGTGTTAATTAAAATGATTGCAGCTCTAAACTTTTCTCAAGAGAGAGAAAAGTAAATATATGCAATGATACATTCATTGGATTTTTTTTTCATATGCTGAATTACTTTCACTGGGGCTAAACTTTGGATAGTCAGACAGTAATTGTATACTCGACCAAACATCCTTAACTTTTTGACAGATAAAGAAGAGTATTTCCTAACTGAAGGAAGATTTTATAATGCAGAAGTTTAGTTAAACATGGCAAACTATATAGTATACACCTTGCCAAAGAGCATTTCTGGAAGCAATGGCTAAAATAGTTCTAGAATACTTCTAGTGAGTGATAACCAGCTTAGACTTATAATTACTTACAAAATAGCCAAAGATTGTTTCAGTTGTTGTTTTATTTACAGACATTTTCAACACTATAATCACACAATACGAGAAAAGGAGCCCAGATACTTTATTTCCCTTGAATGTAATGACACTGCCATCGACTACTGCAATGAGCAAGTTGGTATTTTGTTACTGAAATAATGAAGAGGTGAACCACCAAAATTGCTTCAAGGTTCATTTTAAAATAAAGCCTCCAATTAAACTGGAAAAAAAACAAAGCACATAGTAAGGGAGAGGAGACTTCATACAATGGTGACTTTGACTGAAAATTGTATACTCGAAGGGATTTGGGCTAACATAATGAGGCTTTAAGATAAGATTGCAGCAAGGTGTATGTTTCTATTATACTGTTTTTTTTCTCTTTCAGTTGATACTGCTTTAGAAAAAAAATGCTCTTTTCCCATCTCCTTCTGTCTGCATCATTGGTACCTATTTTTCTTAAAACCAAATCTTCAATTTCTGGTATTGCATTTATTACCATTGCACTGCATGTTAGGTGAATTCACTATTTTTATGTTTTTAGACCTGCTTTAAAGCCAGGCTTAGGGGCGCCTGGGTGGCTCAGTCAGTTAAGTTTCCAACTTCAGCTCAGGTCATGATCTTGTGGTTCGTGAGTTCGAGCCCTGCATCAGGCTATATGCTGACAGCATGGAGCCTGGAGCCTGCTTGGGATTCTGTGTCTCCCTCTGTCTCTACCCTTACCCCACTCATGGTCTGTCTGTCTCTCTCTCTGTCTCTCTCTCTGAAAAATAAACATTAAAAATTAAAAAAAATAAAAACAAAGCCAGGTTTAACTTGGAAACCCAATTAATTCAACGACGCAATCATAGACATTTATAAGCAAAAATGTTCTGATGCCTGCAATAATAAAAATCGTCAAGTTCTTGATATTACAAGGGCTTAATAGAAGGCAGGCATACTGAGGTAATCCTTTGTTACTTTTTTGACATATGGTACAATCTACACAGAAAGAGCTGATTACAAATATACATATATATATATTATTCTGAATGTTTCCTAAACTAGAGTTATACAATATATTATCTTTTAAATGTTTTCAAAGTTCATCAAAATTGTATCATATATCAGTGTTTAGTTACCTTTTTTTGGCTCATTTATATCCCATTGTATGGATATAATACATTTGTTTATCCATTTATCAGTCGATGGACATTTGAGTTGTTTCCTCCTCTGGCTATTGTGAATAGAGCTGCTGTTAAAATTTGAGTACAAGTGTAATATGAGTATCTGTTTTCATTGCTTTTAAGCATGTACCTACGAGTGGAATTGCTGGGTCATATAACAATTTTATGTTTATCTTTTTGACAAGCTGCTTTTTCTTGTAGTTAATATTTGTTCTTTAAGTGTATTAGAACCATCTCCATGGATGACTGTAAAATTAATATCGATATTATTTTCACTGATGTTATTTTTCATCAAAAATAATTTTATATTTTTGAGGTAAAAGAAAGAGCTCCAATACATTTTATAGTAGTCATTCAGGTTGCACTGGTTCAACCCACCTAATCTGGCCCCAGAATTCATTCCTCGACATTGTTGTCTCTCCATCACTTGCCCTACAGTTTGGCTGCAGTGAAAGTATTGATCAAATCTAGTCTAGTGCACTACTGTATGCTCTAGTCTACTGCAAGTTATCCAGCCTACTGTGTGTGTCTGGAATCTCAGGGTCATTTAATTCTGTCTTCCTAGGGAACATCTGTTCGTTCTTGCTTTCCCAACCTGAAGACGTTCTATCATCCTAAGCAGTAGCATTAGGTCCTCTGATTTTGAGATCCTTATCTACGCAATTTCCCAATGATAGTAATCTGAAAGGGATAGAGTGTCATCATCATCATCACCGTCACCACCATCATCATCATCATTATTTTCACTCTTGACCAAAAAAAAATGTGATGTAGCATTGCAGATTAAACTCTGACTTGAATCACACTGTATGCTGCTGATTTCATGGGGTATCATGTTTTGTATTCTGATATTTCAGACAGCTACATTTTCCCCTTCTGCCAGATAAGGTGACTTTAAAGCATGAGACAGGTGGCATTTAAAATGTGCCTCTCCTGATGCTCTGCTCTGGATTACTAGCAGGCTTCATAGTTTCTGTAACTGGGATATTGAACAAGCTCAATTTCAGAAATAACCAAAAGCAATCATATTTTTTGTCTCCAACTGTTTATTTAGCAAAAGGGTCATTTTATTCTGAACAAATAAAATCCCTCCAAGATCTTTTTGGGGCTAGAAGCCAGGAATTAGAACATACTCCATAGGCTCTCTTCTCTCTCCTGTTATAAGCCTATTAGGAGCTACTATTTGTCACTAGGGAGGAGACACAAGGAGGGATTAAAGGGAAGGGAAGAGGCCGTTTTTTGTTGTTGTCATTGTTGTTTTTAGTTTATTTATTTTGAGAGGAGAGAGAGAGAGAGAGAGAGAGAGAGAGAGAGAGAGAGAGAGATTGAGAATATGCATGCACGGGAGGGACACAGAGAGAGAGAGAATCCCAAAGCAGGCTCCACACCGTGAGTGTGGACCCTGATGCGGGGCTTGAACTCACAAACCATGAGATCATGACCTGAGCTGAAACCAAGAGTTAGACGCTTAACCGACTGAGCCACATAGGAGCCCCAGGAAGAAGCAGTTTTAATCCCTTGCTAGATGTGTTATGCTAGTGTTCTTTGATGGGTATGGCAGATGATTAAAGCTGACACTTCTTTATGAGATCCTTTGGGCTCTTCACGTAACACCCCCTGAGTCTCCCTCCTGCACTTCCTTAGTCCTGCGAAATCCGGAAGTTATCTCCAACCTCCTTCTGCTCTGGGCTCCTTGCTTTGCCAGGTGGTACTCTTGGACAGGACCCAAGATGTAAAGCTGGCTCCCTGTGTGGCTCAGATCTGGTCCACAGAGAAGCACTCCTGCATCCCTCTCTTCACCCATCCCTCAGTGTTCTGCCTCCTACCACCAAAGCAATGAGGATCCTGTGTCTAGCCTTCCCCAATTCTTTGGCAGGAGTCAGACCCTGTCCACAAGTTAATTCTGTGTTCTTATATGTGACTCCCAACAATATGATCTTATTTCAGAGATACCCAAGTGGTTTTCTTGAAGGTGTCTCCCCAGGGAAAGTGTTAGAAGGTAGCCCTCCCACCCTCTATCCCAAAGGGGGCTGAGAAAGGGACTCAGAACAATCACTCTCTCTGAAGAAACCTGCTCAGGAAAATTCTCATTCTACCTTCTTGACATCTGTGGAGCTCCGATGGAATTGAGACCTCCTGGAGGCTTTATCCTTGCATCACCATTTACTTTTATAAACCAGTATATGAGAGACCACTTTACACAGGCTGTTTGTAGTTAAGTTCTGGAGAAGTCAAAAGTTATGTGGGGCGCCTGGGTGGCGCAGTCGGTTAAGCGTCCGACTTCAGCCAGGTCACGATCTCGCGGTCCGTGAGTTCGAGCCCCGCGTCGGGCTCTGGGCTGATGGCTCAGAGCCTGGAGCCTGTTTCTGATTCTGTGTCTCCCTCTCTCTCTGCCCCTCCCCCGTTCATGCTCTGTTTCTCTCTGTCCCAAAAAAATAAATAAACGTTAAAAAAAAAAATTAAAAAAAAAAAAGTTATGTGCAGATTTTCAACTGTGCTGTGGGGTCACCACCCTTAACCCCCATGCTATTTCAAGGGTCACCTATACATATAAATGTTCCCTAGTCAACTGTTTGGAAATGTTGATTGAAAAATGCATCAGAGTATGGTTTCTTTGGATAAATGTGTGCACCTTGAACATTTAATTTATTGTCTCTGCCCTCCGTGCCAACCCCCTCATGTATTTTTAAGTGATTAAAACGTACTTTGGGGGCACATGAATGGCTCAGTCAGTTAAGCGTCCAGCTCTTTATTTTGGCTCAGGTCATAATCTCATGGGTTCATGAGTTCGAGCCCAAATTGGGCTCCATGCTGACAGCCCTCCCCTGCTCATGCCTGCTCTCTCTCTCTTTCAGAATAAATAAACTTAAATAAAATAAAATAAAATAATTGTATAAAACAATTAAATTAAAAATTAGATATTTGGAAAATACCTATCTAGAAAAACTCCCCAAAGTATGCCTGGGTGGCTGGTAGTTAAGCATCCAACTTCAGCTCAGGTCATGATCTCACAGTTTGCAAATTCGAGCCCCACATCAGGCCCTGAGACAGCATGGAGCCTGGAGCCTGCTTGGAATTCTTGGAATTCTCCCTCTCTCTCTGCCCATCCCTTGCTTTTACTCTGTCTCTTTCTCTCTCTCAAAAATAAATAAACATTAAAAAAAAATTTAGAAAAACTCCCCAAAGTGATGAGTATTCCTTTTTTTTTTTTTTTTCTTTTTTAACTGACGTTGGGTAGTTACTCTCTTTTCTAGATAGGTCTGCAGTTCACCTACTCTTCAGGAGATGAAACTGCTTTTCATCATCCTGTGCCTTTGTACTACTGCAACTTAGTTCTAACACTTGGGCACCTCCAGGGAGCCTACTACTATTTTTAGACTTGTCACTCGCCTTCCTGTCATATAATTATAGTAATAGCAGCTTTTAGGTGTACAGTTTTCCCTCTGTAATAAGGAAGAATTACAACATAAAACGCATCATGAACTTAGACTAAGAAAAACTTTCAACTCACCTTGGTAGGCTTAATGTACATGAAAGATTTTTAATGTAAAATTTGAATATGACTGAAGAATCATGTTAATTATATGAGGAAATTATCACATCGAAATACATTTATACACTGAATAGCTTCCTGAATCCAGGAAGCAGAGCGTATAAATCCAAGACAGGTGCAGGAATGATTTGTTTAAATAGACCATGCTTTCTAATGGTAGAGCCCAAGACAGTGAGCCAGTGCTACTCCAGGCTTCAAATATTGATTATATTATATAAATTTTTAAAAATTACATATTCTCAATTTAATAATGATAAGAAATTTAAAAGCTAAATTTATCCAAAAGAACAATGATACAATTTTCTTCATCTTAGCATGAGTTTATATGACTCTCATGAAAGGCCCTTTGGACTAAGAAGGTACGGTTTAATAGAAGTAGTTTCTCACTCATAAAAGTGAGTTGTATGTAATCCTATATGCAGCCATATTGAATTATACAGTTTTATGTAATCATAGCAACAACATAATATCCTAAACCTAGTCGGTCCAGGAAAATGTTTTTTTTTCTTGATTTTAATTCATAATCCATAAATCCTTATTTTTTCCTTGTAAATGAAAAACTATTAACAGGACTATCGCATACATTTCTTAATCCACAGAAATCTTTTTCTTGTTTAATCAGTCTAATCTCCCAAAGTTGTATAAGCTAATGGTATGACCAAAGACAAAAAGCTAAGCCCCAAGACCTCCTCTCATTTTCAATCCACTCAAATCCCATTTGCAATAAAGCAGATTTCACATCAGTTAAAGTTACTATGGTTAATGTAGATATCTTGTCGGTAATACGCCCTTCCAAAAGAATTTGGGTGAAGGACGGATGATGCCATATCAACTTTTAAATTCTTACAAATCTCTCCACCAACCTTCATTTCCAGGCAAATAAATTTTTCTCAACAAACTAAATGAGTCTGACCTGTTATACCCTTCACCCTACCCCTTTATATATTTTTACCCCTTTCACTATTTACATGGGTTATGCCCTTCTCTTGGGAGGGCTGTGACATCTTCTCTGATCATCTCAACCTATAGTAACTTGTTTATTGTATCTATTTTATCTGTCCAGGGGAGTATAAGCACCATGATGGGAACACTTGTTTCTCAACTTTTGTGTAGCTCAGCCCTATACACAGAAACCTCAGTATTATGATGCTGAGGTTACAACAGTACGCAGAAGGGACAGTGAGGATTTAGAATGTTTACTGGTCTGGCCTTTATTCTAACATAAATAGGAAGAAGAGTTCACAATTTGAACTTTTCTGAATGCTGTCACTTGAGTATACATAACACATCTTTTAAAAGTTATGTTGTTTATTTACTTATACATAAGCGTACTGTAAAGATCTTGCTTCATGTTACAGCACTTACTTGCTTATGTATTATATGTATGTATTTAGCTTAAACACAGATGAAAATTTAATTTTCAATATGCTTTCTCCTCTGGAATTCTGAGATTGATTTCTCTGTAAGTAAAAGGTACATTATCAAAGTGTCTTTCATCAGGGTTGAAGCAATTTCTTTGTTTCTGGGTTGATCAGGAAGGTGTTCTCCTTTAGGACATGATGGAACCCATTGTCTAGAAAAGATGGATGGGTGAGTTCATCACTCTTGCCATGCAATTCTGAGTCTTCAAAAAAAAAGACTCTATAACTAGAGCAAAGAGGAAAAATTTGGAGTAGTGAATACGATAGTTTGTAGGTAATGCTATTATTTTAAAAAGAAAGGAAGAACATTTACATCCTGCTTTTCAACCTATCTTCATTATCAAGAAATTTAGTCAGTTGAGCTGCTAGTTTGGTTTACTGATTTTGTGGGCTGTGTTAGTATTTATCCTCAGAAAAGCAAAGAGGCTTTGAAGTTATAACGATCTTGACCTTGGAAAATCAATTTGACCCAATGCTTAAGTTAAAAATGGCTGGATGCCTTCATTTTCATTGGGAACATTCTTAGGAGGAAGATGTAGCTCTAAAATCCATGTGCATTCAGCAAAATGTTTCACTTGCTTTTTCTTCCTTCTTCGTAAAGTCTTCCTTCCTTTACAAATGAGAATGCCACGAGCACAACTCCCACATGGTTCCTTAATTAGTCAGAAAGATTTCCAATGCTGCTATACCATATACTTTTTGCTTCCCAGGAGCTGAATTTAACATACTCTGGTATGTTAAAGTGGTCGTATTGCCAAATGTTCTCAGGCCAAGGAGATCCTAAGACTGGGGATATCTTTGAGATTTTCTCCTAGGAACACAGCCAGTGCAGTAGCCCTGGGGTTAGCTTCATGTGACCACTTGAGCTGCTAACAAACCAGGCTCCTGGCAGAATGATGATGCTTTATTTTCAGCAGAGAAAAATGTTTTACACTAAGTACTGTTATAATGATAGGAGCAAGTAAAGGGAGAGAGTCTGAAGCTGTTAATTTAACTAAGGTGAAAAATAGAAATTTGCCAATTGTAAATCTCTTATACCACCAACTTTCAACCAACCTTTATATTTTAATATATTCTATGAGGAGATATGATATCCCTTTTCACTCAATGATACTTTCTATACCAATATTCTAGTTATAGACTGAAATTTCCCTTACCTTTGCTGTAGGTATTCATGGTTCCAGGGCTGCACAAAGTGACAAAACTTGGCCCTTAGCAATCCTTCATTTAATTCTTTGCAGTTTACATTTATCGTTTGTAGCTCATCTAACAGCTTCTTGTAATGGCTCTAAAGTAGAGTTGCATTTTCTACCATTTTCTTTTTTGATTGATCTACTGACTTAATTTTTTTAGAAATGTTTGAATTTTCATTTGAATTTGTACTCCCCAAAGTTCTCTTTCAAGTATTGTGCTATATTGTTTTTTTTGTCCCTTATATATCGTAAGACATAAATACATTATTAAGCACTTTCACAGGGCAGAAGCTTGGTCACCAGAGATCCATTAGTCTGGCAAGAACCCACAATGGATAATAATTACTGAATGTAACTTGTATTTGCTTAGTCAGATCACGGGTCACATTTGAAATAGGCCTTAAAGAATGCAGGATCTCCTTGGCCTGAGAACATTGGGCAACACAACCACTTTAAAGTACCTTAAATTAAGCTCCTGGGAATCAACAGGCAGAGATAGTCACTACGAGAGAAATGCCCCAGAAAAGAGCCCTAATTTTGTGAGGATTGCTGGAAGACAGGAATAAAATCTACAAAGGCCCAGAGGTGGATATGTGAGGGAATATTGAATTGTCTAATTTGAGTGAAGCAAAAACTACCTTGCTGGGGAAACTGTGAAATAATATTGGGTTATAGTCCACATACAGTAGTTTTGAATGCGGAAATGATGAAATCATACATTGGGGAAAGGATACCCACTGCAAAATTTTAGCAATGGGATGTAGTAATTGAAGCTGTCTTTTAGGAATGTAAATTAGCAGTGCATGAGATATGATGTACTCTTAACCTAGACTATAAGGTTCCAAGATCAAGTAGATCACTACATAAATGCTTACTCTAGGTTAACACAACATATTAAACAGGAACAGGAATTCCAGGCTTGTAAGTAAATAGGGACACTAGTTAATAAAACCGTTGTAAATGACATTCTTTTTATAAGGAATTATAATCCAAATAGCCTCTAGAGATAAGGTGTTATGTGAGTCAGGTCCCAAATAGTCTATTTTTTTTAATCTGTTCAATGCATATCTATCAAATACTTACTATGTGTCAGGTCTGGTAATAGAGGCTAGGCATACAATGTGAACAAATAAATATGGTACTCTCCCTCATCAAGCTTCTTATAGTACAGTAGATGGGAGAGGGAGGGGCATGACACCCAGTAACAAGATTCAAAGAAAGCGGTGAACTCTTACAAAAATTTTCAAGTGCTACGAAAGGAAATATAAAGACGCAATAAGGGATTTTAAGAATTTGACATGATTCCCATGGGGTGTAGTGGGGGCAGGGAGAAGAAAAAAAGATTTATGAAGAAACCCAAAGAATGAGTAGAAGGGAGAGGGTGAAGTGAACAACATGAGGGAATGCACAGAGGTGTAAAAAGGTTTGCCATGATTCAAGAAGACACAGGAAAGTGTGCTTAGAGCAGAGAAAAATGAAATGGCTCTGGATGAGACTGAAGAGATTAACATGTGTCAAGTTGGGAGAACCTCACTGGCCTACTTGACCATGTTGTACTGTATCCTAACGGCTATGAGTCTTATAAGAATTTGAAGCAGAAGAGAGGTATGATTAGATTTGAAATTTTTAAGAGTGTTCAAAGCCTCTTGTAGGCAGCATATAGATGGGTCTTTGTTTTTCAATCCATTCTGTCACACTATGCCTTTTGATTGGAGCGTTTAGTCCATTTACATTCAAAGTAATTATTAATAGGTATTGTCATTTCATTGCTTGTTTTGTGGTTGTTTCTGAAGACTTTATCTGATTCTTTTTGTCTTTCTCTTTTTCATGGTTTTCTGGTTTTCTTTCAAATGTCATATCTTCTTTATCCATTTGTTCATCGTTGGACACTTGGGCGCTTCCATATTTTGGCTATTGAAAATAATGCTGCAGTAAACATCGGGGTGCATATATCCACTTAAATTAGTGTTTTCATATTCTTTGGGTAATACCTAGTAGTGCAATTACTGGATCACATAATAATTCTATTTTTTAATTATTTGAGGAACCTCCGTTCTGTTTTCCAAAGTTACTGTACTGGTTGCATTCCCACCAACAGTGCCTAAGAACTCATGAATTTTGCACTTAACATGTTGTCTGAACTTTAAATACAAATTAAGTACTTCCACTATACAAATGAGGCAAGTCTAAACCACTGTGATGCAAGATATTTTCAACTTTTTTCTGACTATACCAATATTTTACTTAAAGGGTACAAACATATTATTCAGATGATAATATAAGATAGATTATTATATTTCATATTTACTGCTTCAGCTTTGCCAAGTAAAATTATCTTAGAATAGTATATTCAATTTAAAAGATTTCTTGCTGTCCTCCTACTTCACCAAGTTATTATTAAAACTAATGAGCTAAAATTTTGGAAGTTATTTAAGCAATTGGGGAAAAGCCACTATTAAAATACGTAGCATTAGCATATTTAAGGAAAAATAATCTTCAACTTCAGTATTGCAGTTTTATTAAGCAATATTCGGAGGGGATTCAAGATGTCTACTAAATGACACAAATAGATTATTTCCACTTTTTCCTCATTGAGAACAGATTGCTAGTAATCATGACTGCCTGAATTAAGTTCCACCCTTGAATTTAGTGGAAAAGCAACATATTAGAAACAGGTGCAGAGCTGCTGAAGGTAGGTGCATGGAGAGGAAAGAGAGAAATGAATTTACAGCAGAGCAAGAACAGGAAAATGATTAAAAACCACATTTCACAACTAAAAAGCCAGTCCTGTGGCACAATGCAGTGTAGGACCATGCTCTGTCTGCACAGGTAGCTTTCAACTGGTTTAGATCAGGCTCTGGTTGGAGGACTCCCATCCTGCATCTGGGTCCACCAAATTTTGACCAGTTTATAAAATGTATTTTTACTACGCTGTTTGTTCCCTCTGTTTTGGTGGCATATGGCAGGCAGATTGTACAGCTGAGCTGGTTCTATAGACATGAGAATTTTGGCTTACACATATTTTAAAAGGTGAGGAGGCTCCGAATCACGTCATAGTAATGGCCAGAAAATAGTGAACGGTTCATGTTTCTTACAAGAGCTGTGAACATTCTCAAACAGCTGCATGGGAATCAAATAGATGATAATTGTGGAATTTTGTTTTCCAGTTTAGCCAAACTTACTTTTTCTTAAATTGCATTCAGCATATAATTTCTCCAGATTTTTCATCCAAAATTTGTAGTAGTTAAAAACAAACACAAAAATTCTAAAAAACACTTAAATTTACCCTTAAAAAGGTGGTAAACATTACTCCAAATATCAGGACTTTTACAACTGATTTGAGGAATGATTCTTCTGAAATGCTTTTAAAGGGTAAAGGGGTAAAAGTGTTAATTGTCTGGAAGTTTTCTTTATTGGAACACCATTCCCTGATTGGATGACTCATTCTTCCTGGCTTCTTGGCAATGTTATAGCCTCCTAGTCATGCAAGCTACAGGAAGTTGTGCGTTGGAGAAATCATAAAATTTTAAAAATTACATTTATAGATCAATTCTCCTTTTTTAAAAAATGATTCAGATGACTAGATTCTAACTTCAATAAATTAACAAAGTCTTCTTTATGCAATCACGGTAATAATACCTTTAATTAGCAATCTGAAACATCTAGCATAAAGAATGCCATATCACCACATTTTGTAGACTTATCATAAAATATCCCATTTTCCATCTGAGTTTTAGATATTAATAACTAGAGGCTGAATCTATGCAATTTTAAAGAATCATAACAAAGAAAATAATCAGTATTCTGAGAATGAGTATGCATGGGGGCTCACCTATATTAGAACATATCTATAGGAACGTATCTGCATTTTTTAAATGGCTCGATTATCATCCAGATAGCTAATGCTATATAGACAACATTAGCATCAATACTTCCTTGGCTTAAAAGATATTAGGTTCCATTTTTTGATGTTATTGATACTGGAAAGAAGGAAGATTTTTCTGTTTAAGTATCCTTATTATGATTGTATTCTCAATTAATTCACATTTTAGAGATAAGAAGCCTGTGATCCAGAGAGATTAAGTTATATTCCGTATTCCCACATCTAGCTAGCAGAGTGGCAACAATACAAAGCAGCATTCTTATTTTCTAACCCAGTGTGCTTTGAAGAGATGCATAGGGAGCTAAGGAGGATAAAATTATCAGAGGTATTTTACAGGTCAGCCTTTGCATTTTCCTTCCAACCTCCAAAAACAGACCATAGCATCCAAAGACCCTGTTCTCAGATAAAATTACTATGCTAAGATTGTTGCATTTGTATAAACAAATTTTGGGGGGAAAAAAAACAGTGATGTTCAAGTCAGAGCATATTAATTGCCTTTTTCCTTGATCGAGACTGTGTACTTGGTAAGCAAGAGTATTAGTGGTCATTGTATACAGATATAAATAACTTTTCACTAAAAAATTATTTTGCCAGTGCTGTTTAGATGCTTTCAGCTTTATAAACAGTGCATTTACACTTCAGAAAATCAATTTCCATGATTTTTATTGACAGTGAAATAGTAACCCACAGATTTCATATTGTCGTACAGTTTTTCTTTGATATAGTTAATGTAATATACACACCATTCAGATGTCGGAGGGTTGTTAATATCCCATTACATTCATCAATCAGGTTTTGTACACAAACCTTTTCATTTATTTGAAAGCAAATGTACATGCCACAGCAGCACGTTTATAGAACCCCTAGTAGTGCAAGGAGATCTAAAGGGAAACATGAGGGCAGAATGTGTTAAGCATTCATCATTAGCATCTGCTAACAAACTTGCAGAGCAATTACTTTTTTTATTTAATAGTTGGAGAACCTGTCGTATAGATGGCTTGGAAAATTTATCTCACGAGCAAGACACAGAGCATTTCATTCTTTCAGAATTAGGTACGTCTGTCAGTGCCATGGGTTTGCTAGCAACTTTATACATGTTTCTCAGCGGTTGTAGAAGTTCAGTTCGTTTTCTGGAGTAGATATATGTGAAAATACTACTTGAGTTAGCATTTTATTCCTTTGTATTTTAATATTAAATCATTGCTGGAAAATATTAAGTATTTTTGACATTAGCCGGAAATAACTCATTATTTTTAAATGAGTGAAAGTTAACTTATTAAAAAAAAAGCTAACTGATTAAAAAAGTTTTATTTCCTTATGAAATTTGAAAACTAGTTGTGGAAATTGAAATTATGTACTCATGTTTTAATACATTATTTATTTTTTAAGAAAATTAGTACAAAAGTGTTGCAGTAATTTAAAAGAAGAAGTGGTGGCATTAAACATACAAAAGGTAGGAGCGCCAGGGTGACTCAGTCAGTTAAGCATCTGACTTCAGCTCAGGTGATGATCTCATGGTTTGTGAGTTCGAGCCCCATGTCAGGCTCTATGCTCACAGCTTGGAGCCTGGAGCCTGCTTCAGATTCTCTCTCTCTCTCTCTCTCTCTCTCTCTCTCTCTCAAAAAATCAACATTAATTTTTTTTAAATATACAAAAAGTATAATAGCATAGTAATCTGTAACAAATAAGCAGTGTATTCGAGTGATAATGTTTGTTCTGATATTTGCACAATGATGGGGGGAGCACTATAGGGTCTACTATTTTCTGTAGAAACTTGCCTAACATTCTTATATCAATGCAAGTTCTGAGCATTCCTCTGAGGTTTTTCAGAAAACTATGAAGCTATCATCAAAAATACCTGGTTTCGTGTGGAATATACCTTATTAATAGGCTTATGTTCTTCATTTCTGCACCTGCTAACCTTATTATTAATATTCTTATATAAATTAATGTTAAGAAATCGTGTAAGGAACCTAGCTTTGTTCCCTTGAAAAGAGCTTTGCAATATCATAACAAGTCTCCTCTAATGGAAAACACAGTATGATTCAGAGTAGCTGAAGATAGCTGCTAATAATTACTATGCTCACAGCACACTTATCTTGACTGTGCCATTTTCTCTAGAAAAGGAAATAACATTTAATATTTTCTAGTTTTACAAAGAGTAAGGGAATTAACCTCACGTTGAACAAGCAACAGGATGTCTTAATTGCTTATTGCAAAGGTTTCCTGTGTTATTAAAGTAACAAAAAGATGTTCTTAAGATCCTCTGACACTAAAATATAATATTACTGTATCTATGGTATATAAAAGGAGATTCAGATCTAGCAAGGGCACACAGTGTACAAGAAATTCATAGGTGTCTTATCAGGCATCAGGGTCATGATATTTTAGGCTCTTTAGTTTTTCTTACTTCTGTGGTAAAATATATATAACACAAAATTTATAATTATAACTATATTTTTCTGTACTCATGTTATAAACATATTTAATAACCCAGAACTCAGAAATTTAGAATATTACTGTCCCCACAGTGTCATCCCCAATATAACTTCAGTTCTTCCAGAGTGTCTTCATACTATGCACTAGATATCCATAATATATATAGAAAATAATGAACTGGCACACTTCAACTTACTCTTTTGAGTTCTTGCTTTTTCTCTTAATGATATATCTTAAATACATTTTCATATTTGTCATTATTTAAAATTTGACTAGGGGTGCCTGGGTGGCTCAGCAGATGAGTGTCCAACTCTGGATTTCAGCCTAGGTCACAATCTCATGGTTCATGAGATTGAGCTCCACATGGGGCTCTGTGCTGACAGCACGGAAGCCTACTTGGGATTCTCTTTCTCCCTCTCTCTCTACCCCTCCCCTGCTCACGTGCTGTCTCTCTCTCTCTCTGTCTCTCTCTGTCTCTCTCTCTCTCTCAAAATAAATAAACTTTAAAAATTTTTGATTTTTTTTATTGTTGTAAGAACACTCAACATGAGATCTACCCTCAACAAGTTTTTAGTTATAACAATATATTCTTGTTGACTATGGATGCAATGTTGTACCACCCACCTCCAGAGCTTATTTATCTGTCTTAACTGAAACTTTTTCTGTTGATGAGTAACTTCCCTTTTTCTCCTCCCTCCAGCCCCTGCAACCACCATTCTCTTCTTTGGTCCTATGAATTTGACTATTTTAGAGACCTCATGTAACTGCAATCACACAGCATCTGTCACTCTGTGACTGGTCATTTAACTTAGTATAGTGTTCTACAGGTTCATCCATGTCCTTGCATATTGCAGAATTACCTTCCTTTTAAGGCCAAATAGTGTTCCATTGTATGCATATACCGCCTTTTTTTTTTTTTTAATTCTGTTGATGGACATATACACTGTTATCACATCTTGGCTACTGTGAATACTGGTGCTACAATTTCATTGAGATCTTGATTTTAATTATTTTGGCTAAATACCCAGAAGTAGGATTGCTGGATCATATGGTATTTATATTTTTAATTTTTTGAGAAATTTCCCTACTGTTTATCATTAGCGGTTGCACCATTTTGCATTTCCACTAACAAGGTGCCAGTGTTCTAATTTATCCACTTCCTCACTTGTGTTTTGTTTTGGTGTTTGGTTTTTGAGAATAGTCGTACTGGCAAGTGTGAGGTGATATCTCCTCGCTGTTTTGGTTTTCATTTCCTTTGATCATTAATGACATGGAACACTTTCTCTTTTACCTGTTGGCTGTTTGTATTTCTTCTTTGGAGAAATGCCTATTCAAGTCCTTAGCCTTTTTTTTAAAATGTGTTATTACTTTTTGCATGTATGTGGTTTTGGTATTTTGTTTTTACTAATGAGTTATAGGAGTTCCTTGTGAACCTATCTCACTCTTTTTATTTATTTTTATTGTAGTATGCAACTATCACCATTATCCATTTCCAAAACTTTTCATCATCCCAAACAGAATCTCACTACCCCCTAAAAAATCACTTCCATTCTTTATATTTGTTTTTAGTATTAAGTTTGAGATGCAGTTTTAAGTGTGCCATCAAGCAGTAGTTGAAAAAATTAACAGAGGGGCCCTGGGTGGCTCAGTCGGCTGAGCGTCCGGCTTCGGCTCAGGTCATGATCTCACGGTTTGTGAGTTAGAGCCCCACGTCGGGCTCTGTGCTGACAGCTCGGAGCCTGGAGCCTGTTTCGGATTCTGTGTCTCTCTCTCTGCTCCTCCCTGCTCATGCTCTGTCTCTGTCTCTCAAAATACATAAATAAACATTAAAAATTAAAAAAAAAAAAGAAAAAATTAACAGATACTTCAATAAAGAAATAAAGCCTAAGGTTCTGTTCTATACTGCCTTGAGTCCCCGTCTGTAGTCTCTAAGCCCTTTTTTATGGTCTCCATGGGAATATTTATTAGTCTAAGCTTTCCTCATAGATACATATAGATTTATAATCATCATGATTTTTTACTTATACTCTTTCTTTAACAAGGCAAAGAAAAATGTAGGAACTTTCATAAGACATCCATGGCAATCAAGATATACCTCATTGCTTTCAATTTATAATAAAATAAAAGTTTATTTATTTTTGTTATGGTATCATTTCTGATCTTACCCAAGTTATTCCCTTTTATTTCCAAGCCACAATGTGAGGCTATTTGATTAACTCATCATTGACTGTTGTCTCATAGGTTGTTTGATGTTAATTGTAAGTGTAAAACAAAATCTTATTATATCTATTTTGAACAGTTACTTGTTATCACTTATGGTAAAGAATGAGCTCATTTGAGATACAGGGGCTATAGTTAAGGTTAACTTCAGTTCAGATAATCAAAATTATCCATAAAATATTAGTGTTTCAAACTTAACCTTCTTTTCTCTCAGCCATTTCATCATGCTTTCACAATATGTTTGATTACAGTGAAAGTTTCTTTAAGGCCAGAAAGGGTGATTTTATATTCTTTTAAATTCATGGATCACCAAATAAATGTGGTTTTTGGCACACAGTTAGCATCTAGCATATTTCTTTTTTTTTTTAATTTTTTTTTCAACGTTTATTTATTTTTGGGACAGAGAGAGACAGAGCATGAACGGGGGAGGGGCAGAGAGAGAGGGAGACACAGAATCGGAAACAGGCTCCAGGCTCCGAGCCATCAGCCCAGAGCCCGACGCGGGGCTCGAACTCACGGACCGCGAGATCGTGACCTGGCTGAAGTCAGAAGCTCAACCGACTGCGCCACCCAGGCGCCCCACATCTAGCATATTTCTTAAGTGAAATGAATAAAAATTAAATGATATCTACATAATTTGTCTTTGGCCACCAAGATTATGAATTTAGAGTCTCTTTTATATCTTAACTTTATTCAAAATTCATTTATCCCTTTCCAAACAAGACTCTTAAAAGCTGAAACCAAAAAAAAAAAAAAAGCTGAAACCAGTTATTGCCTATTATTATTCCTGTTGAAATAATTTTTTTTATTATTTTATATGTATTATTATTTTTACCTACATTTTAACAAAAATTACATGAAGAAAAGAGATAGACATTTTACTGTTATGCTGAAGATTTTATTCTTGTAAAAGTAACTTTAAAGTATTGACCTAGAATATGTTAGGTAGTATTTTCTAAATTGGCTCAATAAATTTATCTTGTATTTGGATACAAATTCAGATAATAAAATAAAATATTTTAAGGTGGTTTCAAACATAAAATCTGAAACAATTATATTTTATTTTCAGAAAAAAGTATATTTCTAAGTAACGATGTTAAGTGAATATTTTCATAAGTAATGTTGCAGATTACGATGAACACATCATAGAAAAGTGCACAAGAGAAAAAACAAATGCCAGTGACCTATCATTGTAAAATTAATCACTGAATGGACAGATGGATGGAAAGATGGATGGATGGTGGATAAATGAACACCAATTACTTAGCCCATTCAAAAAGAGGGATTCTTAAGCCCCCAGTGAGGGCTGCAGAACACATTCTGATGTTGCCTGGCTCCAGCCTTGTCTTCAAGCTCGAGAGGAAACACATGCTGTTGCTCCAAAAGGGAACAATTCTCCATTTCTAGGAACATTTCTAAATGTCTCTTTATGTCAGGTTATTGAGGAAATTGGTTTTTTAGCTTCTTAACTGTTATAGTTAACAGGGTTGTCTTAGTCTGTTTGGGCTGCTATGACAAAATGCCATACCAGGTGCCTTATAAACAACAGAAATTTATTTCTGACAGGTTCTGGAAGCTGGGAAGTTCAAGATCAAGGCACAGGCTGATTTAGAATCTTGTTAGAGTGAGCTTTCTGGTGACTTCTTAACTCAGTAGTCAATGTCATATGGAGAAAGGGGCAAGGGAGCTTTTTTTATAATGGCATTAATTGTATTCATTCATCCCCCAAAGGACTCACCTCCTAATACCATCACCTTGGGGATTAGGTTTCAACATATGGCGGGGTGGGGCTGGGGGGGACACAAACATTCATACTATAGCAAGAGTTATAAAAATTGGCCCAAGAATTAACTTTTTCAGAGTCCCAAAGAATACTAAAACATACTGAATGATATGGTGGCCATGGGAATAATAAAAAGGCACCACATTAAGAATTCAGAGACCTGGGTTTATTCCTGACATTTACTAACTAGATGTGAAACTTGTGTAAATGATTCTGCCATTCTGTGTCTCTTTTCCTCATCTGTGAAATGAGAGGATTGGAAACAATTACCCCTGTGGTGCCCTCCAGCTCTGAATGTCTCCTTCTACACTAAATATATGTTAATCTCCCTTGGTCAATCCTAAAGTCACTTTAAATGTCTTTGGGGTCATCCTTATAAACATAATTTATAATGTTAATGCTGGTTGGGAATATAGGGCAAGGAAATCTTCTTTCTTAAAATTAGTTGACTTTTATTCTATATAAATGACTTCCAGGGTTTATGCTAACAATTATTTTTCATATTAAATAATATTTCTCTATACAGCCCACTTGGAGAATTTTATTCCACTAGGTTTGGGTTTATAGCTACAACCTAGTTTGTTAGGGCATTACACATTTATAGCATTTATAGTAACACCCAATCACACAGCTACCTGACTTGCAACAATCTCAAGTAGGTCAGTGACAAAGCCAGAAATAATTAAGCTAAAGCACCCCTGAGTCTTAGAGAAATAAGTGTCAATGTGTAGTTATAAGGAGTGTTTGCATTTCTTGCCTTCTCAAATACTTAACATCTTTTTAAGTTTTTACTAAAGCCATTACTAAAAGCCATTAATTCTGTTTTTACTAAAAGCCATTAATTCTGTTCTAGGTTAGTTTGAGCAGGCAGTCTAACAACTAATGCTATAAAGATTAGGTTGCAGGCAGTTGTGTGCCTAACAGACCTCTAAGTATTTGGAAAGTTACAGCTAAAAAAAAATAGATCAGACCACAAAGAAAGAAGCTAGAGAACACCAACAACAGTAGGCAAAGGGAATTTAGTGGAAAGTCAACAGTACTATATAATGTAGGAGCCTCTATAATGAGAAGTGCAGTTAAGCAGAAGCCGCAGGAAAAAGCAATCCAGAAATATGGAAAAATCCAGATAGCAATTTCAGCACTATGTGTAGTATAGAAAATGTTATTCCTAATGATTACCATGAACCATCAAGAACAAGTTAAATTATATTCAGTATGCTCTATTTACTTTAGCCATCAAGTAAAGGGTCTGAGAATGACTTAGAATAACAGAATTCTAAAACTGTTTGAGTTATGGAGTGCAAAGATCTCCAAATTTGAGACCTCTGGAGAAACAAAGAAACATCTTCATGTTTCATTTTCTTTAAACCTTTAATGTTTACATAAATATGTTAATTTGTACCTTTGTGTTTGAACTTCCTTGGCCATCTTTCACCGGTGTCTTTGTGCCAGTGTAGGAAATTGTTACTAATTAGACATAAATTAGGAAACTAATATTCATTTAGCACTACTCTATGCCATATTACAGTTAGTCCTTAAATTTCATTTCTGTAATTTCTGTTATACTATTTTATTAGATAGAGAAACAAAAGATCAGGAGAGTCAAGTTTCTAGTTCAAGGCTGTGTAACCCAAAAGCAACAGAGCTAAAAGTGGAATTCAGATCTGTCTGTCTCCAAAGGGAAAATTCTTTCCAACTATGCTGTCTTCCCTCCTAAAAAAAATCTTAACGGAAGACATTAATATTGGCATTATCCTCAGTGTATGGACACTCAGACTTTCTTACATTCTATAAGACAAGTTAAAAAGTCATTTTTTAAATAATAAAAACATTTTTTATTATTAATAATTATCAATGCACAACATTTCAGATATCATGGGCTGAAGAATAGAAGTTTTGTTCAAAACAAATGAGAAAGTATATAATTGCCTCAAAATCTTAGAGTCTTTAAGTGATCTTTTATGTCTCTCAATGTATTATTAGCTTCCACCATTTTCCTTGATCTATAGTTACCCATTTTGCTTGAGCACTTTCCTTGACAGGGGGGTTACAACTTCACAAGGCATACATTTATTTTGAAAGGTTTTAATTTTGTGAACTTCAAGCATCTCTCTATAACTCCTAGCTACTGTCTTGAATTCCGTCTGGGATAGCAGAGCATGCTAAGTAAAATCCTCTCTTTTGATTATTTTCTTTTCCAGGATAGCATTCTTGATCTTTCCAGTAAGTCTTCATATAACATTTTTTTTCATATTACAAACTCCTGGTTGTTTTCTTCTCATTTTATACCAGTAGTTCTCAACCTGGGCTGAACATCTGAATCACTTGGAAAAATCATCATCTTTAAAAAATAATGTCAGGAAATTGCAACAGGTTTTCCCAGGCTTCATTAATGATATGCAACACATAATCCACAGAAAATAGAAGCATATGTTCTGTATATGAAGAACATGGTTCATAGTCCTAGCTCCACAGTGAAATTACTTCTCTCTCCCGTGGCTCTCAATATCTTCACGTGTGCTCTTCCTGACTCATGTGGTAGTTGGGAAACAGAAATGCTCTTGGTAAACTGTAAATCATGATAGAAATGTTATCATTACTATTTAGTCTCCCACTAAACTTTAAAGCATGTAGTTTGCTTTCTTATAATTTTATTGTCCAGAAGTCTGCTTATTCAATACATGCCCTAACGTCTGCAGCCTTTTCTTACTTTTCCAGCCCTGAGATATTTTTCTCTTCTTCATTATTTCATTAAGTGAATATAAGACAACCACAGAACTCCTCAACTAATACGAACATTTGTAGAGTGTCAGTAAAAAGAATAAAAAGGAGAATCCAAATTATTAAGTGTCCCATTTGGCTCAGTTACCACTCTATTGTCCTTATTTCTTTTATACTGTAAGCAAACAAAGCAATATTTACCCTATGTATTTTTATGTATTTTGTATATTCTACACTGTTCTTCAATCAAAAACATACCTTTCTAGTCTAGTCTCAGTGGCCTAATAAAGGTAAAGAAAATACTCTGGAAAAAACAGAGGCATATGAATAGTAAATATCAGTTTGCTTTAGAAAGAAACACTTTTTAATGATAAAACTTCAAATATGAAGAAAAATCTATGTAGCTTCTACTATTTAAACATTTGATTTGTATTTTTATTTATAATTTCTTAATTTTCTCATTATTTTTCAAAAACTTGATGGTAAAGTGTGGAAGAAATGTGAAACAATTTATATGTCAACAGTGTTTCTAATCTGAACTATGGTATTACGTGGGAGATGTGCTCAATGTTTTATGAAGCACCAAAAATATTTGCATTAGTATAGAAAAAAAAATAAAGTGCTAGAGTATTATTTTTAAGGTAGGAAAATTGGGAACCTGAAAGTTTTTCAGTTAACACCTTTATTTTATAGCAATTTGCTGATCCCAAGTTCATTTTCATTTTCAGGGGTTTTATTCCTATGTGGTTTCTTTCTTTGATAATATTAGGGAAATGTATTTGTTACTAATCAAATGTGTGAATATTTTGTTGTTTCATATAAAGTTATGTCTATCTGAAGAACAAAAACATTCTTCTGTTTTTCACACTGTAGTATTTTAATATACTCCATTAGCAGTGAAATAAAGCCACACTACTGTATTTCTAAAGGAAATATAAATCTCATACCTTTTTCACTTTCCCAAGTAAAAATTAGCTGTGAGTCTGTTTGAATTTCACCCAGTGGAAGTAAAATTTGTGTCAGACATTGGGTTCTCTAGCATGGTATATTTTGTTGTTGTTAGAAACTTTCAAACTTGATTAAACAAAATTTAGAGCTAAAATTCTCCATTTCTAAAGTCTCTCCTACATCAGCTTTAACTTAGCTTGAATATAATTAAATTTTGTTATGCTCATTCTCCAGAATGATCAATTAAGCAAATTGTGATTTTCATACTTCTTTACCAGAACAATTAAAATGCAGAGAAATTTAAAAATATACCTTGGGATGTTTTGGGGGGTATAAACTGAAGTCACATGTCTCAACATGAAAATTTATTTTAAAGATTCAAACTTTACAGTATATTCTACATCTTAATATTATAAAGCTTTAAATTTCTTACCACTGAGGAAAATGAGCAATGCAGGAAGATCTATTTAATTCTGTCTCCTCTGATACTCTTGTGTTCTCTCCTGTATTTCCAGATTTAAGGTACCAATGAGACTGTACTTAGGCAGCAAAAGGATAGGAATAGGGGAAGTAACAGAAGGCTAGGTCACATATGGTTTTGTAGGTCATTGAAAGATTTCTACTTTCACTCTGTGACTTGAATACTTGAAAAGTTTTAAACAAAACGTGACATGATCAGACTTACATTTTAAAAGGATAGTGCTGGTTACTGGGTTGAGATTTAATTATGAGCAATCAAAAGGTAAGGCAGAGAGACCAGTTAGAAAGCTATTGGAGTTAACTATATAGGATGTGTTCATGACCTGGACTAAGTTTGTAGGACTAGACATGAACAGGTGAATATGTTGTAAAAGTAGGTCCTAGAATATTATTCAGCAATAAAAACTTAAATAAAATATCTACTGATATATTCAACAACATGAATGTATCTCAGAAACATCATGCTAGGTGAAAAAATGTCAGATTCAAAAGATTATATATTGCATTGTCCTATTTATGTAGAATTCTAGAAAAGGAAGAGCAAGTGACAGGTCATTAGTTTCCTGGGACCAGAGTTGACGATGTAGGATAACCACAAAGGAGAGTGAGGGAACATTTTGGAGAGATGGAAATGTTCTAAAATGGGCATGCCACTGATTGTTCATGGAAATGTACACTAAAAATGTGAATTTTATTTTATATAAATTATACTTCAGTAAAGGTGTAAAGAGAAAATAAGTGCATCTGATAAAATTTGCTGGCAGCAGTGGTGTATGAAAGAAAGAAATATGACAAAATCAACTGCATTGTTCTTGGTGTGAGCTACTGTTAGAAAGTCATCATTATCTGAGATGCAGAGATGAGATCTAATATGGCAAAATGAAGTTTTGGGATAAGATTTCAGCCTTGGATGTATTAAATGTGGGATCATTATTACACATCCAAGTGAAGATGCCACTTCAGCAACTGGACATATGAATCTGTCTTTGAAAGAAGTCAAGTCTGCAGATAGACATTTAGGACTTCTCAGTGTATAAATATATATATATATATATATATATATATATATATATATATATATATCACTTAAAGCAGGAAACTTAAAGAAGACAGCATTCTCTACCAATGAGTATTGATGCAGAAGGAAAGAGGACCACTAGAATAATTTCCAAATTCCTCTATCATTTATCATTTCTACATAACTGTCTGTAACCCTTGCCAACTGCCTAACTTAACCAACCAAACACCTGGCTAAAAAGATGCTTATTATTAATAATTATTGATTGAATATGCCTCCTTAAGATCATTTAGCACTGAGAAGAAATGAAAAAAATCAAGCTAGTGTCATCCTCTTGAATTCTCAGTTGGTTCTGAGAAATTATAACATGAAACCATGAAGACTTAACAAGTGAAACAGAATCCACTCTTCTCCATTCAGAATAAATTCACCAAAAAAATCTTATGATTATTAGAAATGGTGTGAACTGTTGACCCCTTTATGACTGAGTGAAACAAGTCTTCTGCTTTGCTTTCTCTTCTAATCTGGCCTTGACTAGGATGGTGGTAGTCGTAGTCGTCGTCGTAGTAGTATTTTAACTGGAGAAGTGAGAATAAATGGCTGGAGGCAGTGGAGAAAGTTGAAGTATAAGACATTACCCTATAGCAGATAGGGTCATGTTTCTAAGGAGGGATGAAGAGAGGATATTCAAACACAGTTAAAAGATGAGATTGGACTGGGAGAAGAAACACTTCCATTGTTACAAGAGCAAGAAGAAGAGAAGGAAAACATACTGGTATCTTTCCAACTGAGTTAATAGACATTTTTATATGAAAACTTCCATTTATTCTTAGGATTTTAGGTAAGATCATCTGTGAGTGAAAAAAATGTTGGAGGAGGGAAATAAATGTTTAAACAGAATAGACTATTTTAAGTGGTCCTACGGAAAAATGAAAAAGTGATGAGGTTACCATGTATGTCAATCTGTAGTCTTGTTAAATTAAGGATAAAAATCATTTTCCTACACACACACACACACACACACACACACACACACACACACACACACTGTGAGAAAAACTGCAGTAATAAAGGTCAAAACCATTCAGATCAGGAAAAGTCTTTTAAAAAATATTCAAGCACACATTTTTACTCTATTATAATAATTGTAATGACTGTTTAAATTTCTAGTAATCATCTATCCTCTTAACTTTTATTCTGTAATTACTAAAAAAATAGATTTCTAAGAATGTTTTATATGAACAATTTATTTTGTAATTAAGCATTTTATTCTAATTGCTAAATACAATGATCTTTCATTAGTATTAGTATTATTTATAACTACTTAGTTAAGTCTTAAACTTAAAATACTTAAAAGTATTACACTGACTGTTGGAAAACTTTTGAGAATCTGTCCGTTTTAAAACCAAACTATAAGAAGAATAATGAATGAATGAATGAATGAATGAATGAACCATGTAGTGCAAACAATTTCCAAGTTTTTTTTAATGATTTTGTTTTTAAATATATGAAAGTATAATCTGTCGTGAAATATCTGAATGGAAAGCACTAGGTTCCATAAACCAGAGGGCAATTGTATGTTTATATTGGAAGAGATCATTCTGGATGGAGGAGTAATACTTTTTAACTGATAATATTTTCTGTAAGGATTTTAAGATCATCTGTTAGCTTGTAATTTTGATAGTTTTCCAGTCCAAGTAGATACTTATTCACTATCACAAAAACATTTCCCCATATCTTGACAGCTGAAGAATTTCCTCTTTTATAGAGAAAACCCATGTTTCATTACCCAGCTTTCCAAAAAAAAAAGATAAAAAGTGAATATAGAATTGAAGTATCTCACTCAAACTTCTGCAGAAAAGATAACTCAGCAACCATCTGCTTTCCTTCATGTGCGATTTGCTCTTAATTTTTTTCCTCATTTACTATATTAGAAGTCAAATTTAAGTATATCAGGATACTTTTATTATTATATGAATTATTCTTATATAATTATGTTACTTAAAGAATTTCAAAAAATAATGATGAATCCTTTTTTGCTGAAAGAAAACTTTTTCCCACCTCTATATAAAAATAGAGGAATACTGGTTGTATATTTGAATATAGCCATTTTTCCAGTGCAATTGAAAAATATAACTCCCTCCTCAGGATGTATGAATTGAATTTTGCTGTGTTTACAGCATAGTTCTTGAAAATGTTCAATCTTGCTGTAAATATTTTAGAAATAATGCTTGATAAGATCATTTGAATATAACCTAGCTTTATATACATGTATATAAGACAGAGCCTATAGCAGATAGGCTATGTGTTATACACATATATACATATATGCTCTACATGTGTATATAAAAGTATTCATTTATTTTTAAATTTGTAGGATCAAAAGAGAAACCATGACTTCAGTTACCATGTAAATACATGACAACACTGGGGCACCTGGGTGGCTCAGTCAGTTAAGCACCTGACTCTTGATTTCAACTCAGGTCATGATCTCATGGTATGTGGGTTCGAGCCCCGTATTCACTTAGCAAAATACACTGTGCTGACAGTGTGGAGCCTGCTTGGGATTCCCTATATTTCCCTCTCCCTTTGCCTCTCTCTCTCTCAAAATAAATAATTTCACTTAAAAAATTAAAAATAAATAAATAACAATACTAAAAATATCTTTGTAAAAAATAAGATAACTCAGTCATAAATGCAATCATAATTGGCTGAAATATTTTTTAAAAGTAACTGATAATTGATTATCAGTCATTGAAGGGCAACTTTAAATATTTCACTGTTATTATTATTTTTAAAATTATGATTAAAATTTACAACATGTAAGCATTTGAATATAAAATTTATAGAAATTGTTATTCTGTATGAAAAATGTCATTTCAGACACCATTTTTACAATGATGTTTTTTCATTGAGCATAAGGTGTATATTTTGACTTAACTGGATTTTTAGCTACATGCTGTTTAATGATTTTCCCAATAAATATCTGTGAATAGAATAATGCTTTAATAGTATGACTAAATTATGCAATGGTTAATACTAAAAGTGTAATTCAATTTTTTTGTTCATTGCCCTCTACTTATTGAATGCCATCTATGAAGATATTTTATTCTTATCTTTCCTTTTAAATAAACCTATTCCAAAGTAATTACAATAAAAATATGTTTTTAGAAATAAGAATTAGAGCTGTGTTACTTTGAAACTCACAATAAATATATAGTTGTTAAAGAAAGTGTCATGATAATTATCTACCTCTGTCAGGAAATGAGGGGCACCAAAAAACTCCGATGTTTCAATAAGCTTTAGAAGGCAACACAAAAGGTGTTGAATTAGGGGCGCCTGGGTGGCGCAGTCGGTTGAGCGTCCGACTTCAGCCAGGTCACGATCTCGCGGTCCGTGAGTTCGAGCCCCGCGTCGGGCTCTGGGCTGATGGCTCGGAGCCTGGAGCCTGTTTCCGATGATTCTGTGTCTCCCTCTCTCTCTGCTCCTCCCCCGTTCATGCTCTGTCTCTCTCTGTCCCAAAAAAAATAAATAAACGTTGAAAAAAAAAAAAAAAAAAAAAAAAAAAAAAAAAAAAAGGTGTTGAATTAGTACACCTTGTTTTTTTCTTTGTTTTACAATTTAAAATATTAGTTTCAATGTATGCTGGAAACATAATATAAAGTATATGTAATATTCAGTAAAATTTTTATCTATTTAATAGCCCTTATATTTAGTATAATCTAGATATATTTCCTTCTCCTTTGTGTATCTATAAGAAATAAATGAACATTATAAATTATGTGAGTAAAATAGAATATTCTGGAAATGTATTGGAAAAATAGTTACCAAATATTATAAAGAGGACAGAGTAGCCTTTTTGGATGTCATATGGTTTGTTTGAAACTTATTACACAATATAATATCATATCATATCATCCCCAGAAATATATTGATAATTATCCATAATACTTTCACTTTTTGAAGTACTGCTGCTTGCTCAGCATTTTATTAAAGTAACACTAAATTTATTATCTAATGAGATTCATATAAATACAGCATTTGCATATGCTAATACTAATTTTTAAAAGTATATTCTTATCTATTGGTCATAAAATGTGTAGAGTGTTAGCTACACAGGATATTATGAAGTATTGCATTAATTTTTAAAAATTATTGTATAAATAGATTTATCTTAGGAATAAAATGTGGGAATTCAGATTCCCTTTCTTAGGTTACCTAGGAACATTTACTATCATCTCCAAAGATTGTGGTACATTCTAGCAAGGAGGCTGACTTTTGGTGGCAATGATCTTACCATTAATAATTATTTCTGGAATCATTTGCAGTCTCACTATATAAAAACTTTGAAACTATATAGTCTCATTATATAAAGTGTGGAATTACAATTATCATTACAGCCTTTTTTTTTTATTTTCAAGATTTTATTTAAATTCCAATTAGTTAACAAATAGTGTAATATTAGTTTCAGGAGTAGAATTTAGTGATTTATCACTTACATATAACACCCCGTGCTCATCACAACAGTGGCCTCCTTAATTGCCAGCACTCATTTAGCCTATCCTCCCCTCCTCCCGTTCCCCCAAGCAACACTCAGCTTATTCTCTATAGTTAAGAGTCTATTTTATGGTCTTCCTCTCTCTCTTTCCCCACATGTTCATTTGTTTTGTATTTTAAATTCCACATATGAGTGAAATTGTATGTATTTGTCTTTCTCTGACTGATTTATTTCACTTAGCAGAATACACTCTAGCTCCATCCATGTTGTGGTAAATGAAAAGATTTTATTCTCTTTATACATATTCATTGTATATGTATATACCACATCTTTCCTATCCATTTATCAATCAGTGGATATTGGGTTCTTTCTATGATTTGGCAATTGTTGATAATGCTGCTATAAACACGGGTGCATGTATCCATTTGAATCAGTATTTTTGTATCCTTTGGGTAAATACCTACTAGTGCAATTGATGGATCATAGGGTAGTTCTATTTTTAACTTTTGAGAAATCTCCATGCTATTTTTCAGAACAGCTGCACCAGTTTGCATTCCCACCAGCAGTGCAAGAGGGTTCTCCTCTCTCTGCATCCTCACCAACATCTGTTGTTTTCTGAGGCATTAATTTTAGCCATTCTGACAGGTGTGAGTTGGTATCTCGCTATAGTTTTGATTTGTGTTTTCCTGATGATGAGTGATGTTGAGCGTCTTTTTATGTGTCTATTAGCCCTCTGTATGTCATCTTTGGAAAAATGTCTGTTCATGTCTTCTGTCCATTTCTTAACTATATTATTGGTTTTTTGGGTGTTGAGTTCAATAAATTCTTTATAAATTTTGGATACTAATCCCTTATCAGGTATATCATTTGAAAATATCTTCTTGCATTCTGTCAGTTGCCTTTTAGTTTTGTTGATTGTTTCCTTTGCTATACAGAAACTTTTTATCTTGACAAAGTCCCAATAGTTCATTTTTTCTTTTGTTTCCCTTGCCTCAGAAGATGTATCTAGTAATAAGTTGCTCCATCCAGTGTCAAAGAGGTTACTGCTGTGTTCTCCTATAGGATTTGTATGGTTTCCTGTATCACATTTAGGTCTTTCATCCATTTGGAATGTATTTGGTGTATGGTCAAGAATGTGGTCCAGTTTCATCCTTCTGCATGTCACTGTCCAGTTTTCCCAACACCATTTGTTGGAGAAACTGTCTGTTTTCCATTGGATATACTCTCCTGCTTCTTTGCAGATGAGTTGACCATATAGTTGTGGGTCCATTTCTAGGTGTTCTGTGCTTTTGCATTGATCTATGTGTCTGTTTTTGTACCAGTACTGTACTGACTTGATCATGACAGCTTTGTAATATAGCTTGAAATTTGGAATTGTGATGACTCCAGCCCTGCTTTTCTTTTTCAAGAACACTTTGGCTATTTGGGGTCTTTTGTGGTTCCATACAAATTTTAGGATTGTCTGTTCTAGCTCTGTGGAAAACAAACAAACAAACAAACAAACACTGTTGGTATTTTGATAGGGATTGCATTAAGTGTGTACAGTGCTTTGGGTAGTAGTGACATTTTAACAATATTTGTTCTTTCAATCTATAAGCATGGAATGTTTTTCTATTCATTTGTGTCATCTTCAATTTCTTTCATAAGTATTCTAAAGTTTTCAGAGTACAGATCTTTTACCTCTTTGGTTAGGTTTGTTCCTAGGTATCTTATGGGTTTTGGTGCAATTATAAATGGGATAGATTCCTTGATTCCTATTCTGCTGCTTCATTATTGATGTCTAGAAATACAACCTATTTCTCTACATTGATTTTGTATCCTACAATGTTGCTGAATTCATGTATCAGTTCTAGCACAATTTTGGTGGAGTCTTTTGGGTTTTCTACCTGGAGTGTCATGTCATCCATGAATAGTGAAAGTTTGACTTTTTCCTTGCCAATTTGGATGCATTTTATTTTATTTTTATTTTTGTACTCTGATTGCTGACACTAGGACTTCCCATTATTAAATGACAATGGTGAGTGTGGACATCCTGTCTTGTTCCTGGCCATAGAGGAAAAGCTCTCACTCTTTCCCTATTGAGGATGATATTACCTGTGGGTCTTTTGTATATATGGTCTTTATGATGTTGTGGTATGTTCCCTCTGTCCCTATGATGTTACAGGTTTTTATCAGGAATGCATGTTGTGGTTTGTCAAATGCTTTCTCTGTATCTATTGAGAGGATCATACATCTTATCTTTTCTTTTATTAATGTGGTATATCACATTGATTGATTTGCAAATATTGAACCACCTTGAAGTCCAAAATTAAATCCCACTTGATCATGGTGAATGACCCTTTTAATGTACTATTGGATTCAATGTGGTACTGTTTTGTTGAGAATTTTTGCATCCATGTTCATCAGGGATATTGGCCTATAATATTCTTTTTCAGTGGGGTAATTGGTTTTGGAATCAAGGTAATGCAGGCCTTGTAGAATGAGTTTGAAAGTTTTCTTTCCATTTCTATTTTTTGGAAGAGTTTAAGAAAAATAGGTATTAACTCTTCTTAAATATTTGGTAGCATTCCCCTCTAAGGCCATCTGGCCATGAATTTTCGTTTGTTGGGAGATTTTTGACTACTGATTCAATTTCTTTGCCAGTTATTATTCTGTTCAAGTTTTGTATTTTTACCATTTCAGTTTTGGTAGTTTATGTTTCTGGGAATTTATTCATTTCTTTCAGAATGGCATATAATTTTTCCTAACATTCTCTTATATTTGCTTGTATTTCTGTGCTGTTGGTTGTGATCTCTCCTCTCTCATTTGTGATTTTATTTATTTTGGTCCTTCCTCTTTTCTTTTTGACAGGTCTGGCTAGGGGTTTATCAATTGTATTAATTTTTTCAAAGAACCAGTTCCTGGTTTCATTGATCTTTACTACTGTGGTTTATTTTTTTTGTTTCTATATCATTTGTTTCTGTTCTAATCTTCATTACTTACCCTCTTCACTGGCTTTAGGCTTCAGTTGTTGTTGTTGTTGTTGTTGTTGTTTAGTTCCTCTAGGTGTAAGGTTAGGTACTATATTGGAGATTTTTCTTGCTTCTTGAGGTAGGCTTGTATTGCAATATACTTCCCTCTTATACAGCTTTTGCTGCATCCCAAAGGTTTTTGACTGTCTTGTGTTAATTTTCATTTGCTTCCATGTATTTTTTTATTTTTTCTTTAATTTCCTGGTTAACCCATTCATTCTTTAATAGGATGTTCTTTAACTTCCATGTATTTGTGGTCTTTCCAAATTTTACCTTGCAGTTTCCTTCAAATTTCATAGCATTATGGTTTGAAAATATGCATGGTATGATCTCAACCTTTTTGTGTCTGTTGAGGCCTGATTTATGACCCAATATGTGATCTATTCTGGAGAATGTCCCATGTGCACTTGAAAAGAATGTGTATTCTGCTGTTAGGATGAAATGTTCTGAATATATCTGTTAAGTCCATCTGGGTCAGTGTGTCATTCAAAGCCATTATTTCCTTGTTGATTTTCCCCTTAGGTGATCTGTCCATTGATGTCAGTGGGGTGTTAAAGTCCCCTACTATTACTGTATTATTACCAATGTGCTCCACTGTGTTTGCTATTATTTATATATTTGGGTTCTATCAAGTTGAGGGCATAAATATTTACAATTGTTAGATCTTCTTGTTGGATAGACCCCTTTATTATAATATAGTGTCCTTTTTTTATTTTTGTTACAGTCTTTGGCTTAGAATCTAGTTTGTCTGATATAATGGTGCTACTCCAGCTTTCTTTTGACATCCATTGCATGACAAATCGTTCTCCATCCCCTCACTTGCAACCTGCAGTTGTCATTAGGTCTAAAATCGATCTCCTTATAGGCAACATATAGGTGGATCTTATTTTTTTATCCATTCTGACACCTTATGTCTTTTAATTGGAGCATTTAGTCCATTTGCATTCAGAATGATTATTGATAGATATGAATTTAGTGTCATTTTATTGCTTGTGTTGTGATTGTTTCTGGAGATTTTCTGTTCCTTACAAGTCTTTGTCACTTTTGGTCTTTTTTCCCCCACTCAAAGAGGTCCCTTTAATATTTTTTGCAGGGCTTGTTTTGTAGTCATGACTCTTAGTTTTTGTTTGTCTGGAAAACTCTTTATCTCTCCTTCTATTCTGAATGATAGCCTTGCTGGACAGAGTATTCTTGGCTGCATATTTTTCCCATTCAGCACATTGAATATATCATGTTACTCCCTTCTTGCCTGCCAAGATTCTGTGGAGAGATCTGCTGCTAACCTTATTTTCTTCCCTTGTAAGTTAGGGACTTCTTTTGTCTTGCTGCTCTTAGGATTTTTTTCTTTATCTCTAAATTTTGCAAATTTAACTACAATTTGTCTTGCTGCTATCCTGCTGTTGTTGATTTTGACGGGAGTTCTGTGTGCCTCTTGGATTTGGATGTATGTTTCCTTCCCCGTTAGGGAAGTTTTCAGCCATTATTTCCTCAAATAAGCCTTCTGCCCCCCTTTCCCTCTCTTCTTCCTCTGGTACTCCTATCATATGAATGTTATTACACTTTATGGAGTCACTGAGTTCCCTAAGTCTACATTCACGATCTAACATTTTTCTTTACTTCTTCTTTTAAGCTTCATTGTTTTCCATAATTATATCTTCTATGTCACATATTTATTCCTCTGCTTCTTCCATACTTGTGGTCATTACATTTACTCATTTTTGAATCTCCGTTACCACATTTTTCATTTCATCCTGACTAGCTTTTAGGTCTTTTGTATCTATAATAAAGGACTCCCTGTTGTCCTCTATGCCTTTCTCAAGCCCACCTAGTATCCTTATGATTGCTGCTTTAATTTCTTGATAAGGCATATTGCATATATCTGTTTTGATTAGATCACTGTCTGTGACCATTTCTTGTTCTTTTTTGGGGATGAATCCCTCCATCTTGGCATTTTGTCTAGGTCTCTGTCTTCTTCTCTGTGTTACCAAAGCCTGTTATGTTTCCTGCTCTTGAAAGTAATGGCTTTATAAAGAGGTCGTATACCATGCATGGCCTGGCACTTCAGGAAGTGTCTTTGGTGTATGCTGTGTGCACTCTGCTATGGTGTTTTGGCTTCTATTTCTCTCAGGCAGTCCTCTGCAGAGTTTCTCCTTGCCTGCAATGGGGAGTATTGGGACCCTGGCCAGAGTGTGGTGAGTTTTAACTAGGTATGCTCAGGTCTGCTTGTTAAAAGAGACCTTATGCTATCTCCACCAGAGCTGAAGCTTTGCAGAACTCTATGGTCAGTAGGGGTGCAAGCAAGGGATTTATGCTGGTCTTCTGGGGGAGGGACCTGCTTCCCTGGTTCTCAGGCACACTTCCCAATGAAATGCAGCATCTGCAGAGGGCAGGAGGTGGGGCTTGGTGTAAGTGGTTTAGGCTTTTGGTGTTGGCACTGTGCTGCTTACTGAAGTTAGTTTATGCTGAGGGTTGGGGGAGGGAAATGGTGCCTGCAAGCTCTTTTGTATCCAGAGAGGAAATGCCACCTTGCAGATGTGCTTCAAGAGAGGGAACCATCTCTCTCAGTATGTCCCAGGGGATTCTCAGATTATGCTGTCTGCCCCTGGGCTATCAGCCCTCCTCCACAGGAGCACTGCAGCACCTCCCAGGCTCCATACCACCCATGTTATGGACCTCTCAAATTCCAGTCTTTGAGTCCCGTGGTTGTAAAAACTCTCAAAAATCAGTCTCTCTTATTTTCCCAGTCAATGGCTTTGGGAAGTGTTTTCCTTGTGCTTTTCCCTGTGCACTCCTCCATCTCTCTCTCTCTCAACAATAAAAAAATAAAAGTTATAAAAGTGGTAACATGGGAGGAATGAGTTTAATAATGGAATGTTGCCTTCATTATAAACACTCTATTAGATCTCATTTTAGTATCATATTCACACATTATTTTTATGTACTATTTTAATTGCACAGAAGATTTTGAAAATAAAACACATTAGAATTTTAAATGGTAATGCTGTAGTTTCTTTAGATCTGACAGTTTGAGCTTTTGGCTTTATATATTCAAGAAAGAATTGTATTCACATCTTTGTTTTTCAAAAATCTCTTCATCAGTGACTATCAAATGTATCAAGTTATCTTTTGCATACAGTATAGTACTACAAGTAACAGAATCCTTTCCATTTTATCTTTTTTTCAACTTTGCTCTCTTCTACGTTTTTTCCATTATCCACCCACTACTAGGTGTCTTTTTCAATGAGTAGTTTATTATTTTTATTCTTCACATCGCACATACATCATATTTTCATTCATTTTTGCAAGTCCTGTTAGGTATGAGGGAAAAAGACAAAAATAAATTGTCCCCGTTTTCAATAAGTGTTGTATTCTACCAAAGATCATTACCCAATTCCCAAATTCAGTGGTTATGGTTCAATACCTCTTTTCTTAGAAATACTCCTTTTGAGCACCCTATCTTTCCCTTGAATTTTATCCTTCTTTGCTGTGAGTCAAGTTTTTTGGTTCTGTCACATTTCGCTGGCTAATCTCAGTTCCCTTAACTTGATCAATTTCCATGATGCAACTGCTTTTAAAACGTAGGTTCCACTTTAAAAAATCCTTTTATTTGACACATTCTCCCTCAGTGATCTCTTAATCATTGATTATGTGTGTATCTTTTCTTTTAAGTGCCTGACCTACATATAAGCATTAGGATGTGCCATGGACATCTTAAAGTTAACTTGTCAAAACTGGATTTCCTTTCTATCCCCTACTCTCACTCAAACGTGCTTCTTTATGTCCCAAATTAACTCACTACTTAGCATATAGAAGTGGTTCTGATATTTTAGTGTAGGGAAGGCTTGTTAAAACACAGACTGCTAGAATTTCTTTTTTTATTAAATTTTTTTTTCAACGTTTTTTTATTTATTTTTGGGACAGAGAGAGACAGAGCATGAACAGGGGAGGGGCAGAGAGAGAGGGAGACACAGAATCGGAAACAGGCTCCAGGCTCTGAGCCATCAGCCCAGAGCCCGACGCGGGGCTCGAACTCACGGACCGCGAGATCGTGACCTAGCTGAAGTCGGACGCTTAACCGACTGCGCCACCCAGGCGCCCCTAGAATTTCTAATTCAGAGTTTCTGATTTAGTAGATCTGGGGTGAAAACTTCAACCATGCATTTCTAACAAGTTCCCCAGTGATACTGGTGTTTTATCAACTGTACCTTGAGAACCATTGGCACACAGCAATCCGTTAGTATCTGTTAGATCAGTAATTACTATAAATCAATTAATGTTTAAAATATGTAATATGGGTCAAATCAAATTGAACTCAGTATGATTAAATGACAAGAAATACTTATAGAACTTTAGTCTGAAAGAACAAAGATCATGTGGTATAAGATTCTTACTGTAGATTGGTCAAAGTCTAAAGTGATTAAATGATTTTTATGAGGCAAAATAACTATATTCAATCAATCCTGACTTTCCATAAAAATAAAATAATTTTACGTGTAACATTTATAATTAGCTAATCAAGGATTAGTTTTCCAACTCCAGAGATAGACATTGAACACATTATTTGTTTTCTAAATGAGTAGGCCCTTACACATAGTCACAGATTTCTTAAAAATGAATAAAATGCTACTAACTTTTAATGCTGTCTCCCATACCCCCTGAGATGCATGCAAAGAACAGAGAAATCTAGAGTTTAGTATCCTGGTTAAGGTTAAAGATTCTTACCAGTCCAACCAGTTTGGACAGTTTGTTGAGAAAAGTAAGCAGAGATTATTTGACCACTACTGGTCCTGAAGAAAGTTGAATCCTTTATTTGTCCAGAACTGAAAGATTTGCATCAATGCAATAAGAAAAACTGTGGCAGTCCTGTCGTCTTAAGCTGTTTTATTGTTTTACCAAGTTTGAATATTTAACAGGATCCACCAGACTTTTATTTTATTTATTTATTTAAAGGCAAATGATACAGTGCTTCAGAGAAAGAATGCAGACAAGCAAGAGAAGCTGAAGAGCCTTTCCGCAGCATGAGTATTTCCTTTTAAAATACCCCATCTTTGGGCATGTGGAACATGCTGAGTTTCTGGCTTGATCCACCAAAATCTGTGCAAGGAGGCTTGGTTTGTGGGGGAGGTCAGCAACCAAGCCATCAATGGCTTTTTAAATAGTCAAGCCAGAATAAGCAAACCAGATCAGCTAGTTGCAAATCATTAGTGCAAAAGTTAAACTTGGGGGTTTCCAGAGGAGCCTTAGACCCTAAACAATACATCAGATATCCCACTGCCCTCTTTTTGGGTAAAAGTAAAAATCAGATATACAGATGTCTCTAGAAATAATGATAGAGCTTTTTGAGTCCAGCTGCAAATCAACTTTATCCTACACAGTAGTCTTATAGAGGTCACTGAAGCTTCTTTCTAATGGACTATCTCATGAGTTACAAATAGACTGAATCCTAGGTCTCTCCAAGCGGGTTACCAAGGTTAAATAGGCATACAGATTTTGAGCTCTTCAGGAAAAATTAAGCAATCCTTCTCAAGTACATACTAGAAGCTACGTACACACTATGACAGTGACAGAATTGGTGCCTGAATTTAAAATGCCTAAATCATAATCAAGTTGCTTCAGACAGAGAGAAAGAGATATATATAGGCCTGCAGGCTTTAAATACTTGGGGGACAGCCTGGTGACCAAATAAAGGAAGTCTCATGACAAAGTTGTATTTCCTTTAAAAATACTAATCTCAAAAGGGAAGTCTAAAAACTAGGAATGTTATGTGAAAGGAAATTATGTACACAAACTTAAAGAAATGTAATAGGTTGCTGTCTCTGATTAGATATATGTTTTATCATGTACGAATTACTACACTAATTGTGGACAAACAGTTGGGAGAGCTATATCTTCTAGTCAGAGCTATTTCATCAGGAAAAGATGTGAGAAGAAAATATCCATGTGTTCTCCAAAACACATCAAATGTATTTTGTTTAAGGGAAGAGTCCTTTTCCAGTATATTTATCCAGTTTTATTGCATACTTTTTTATTTGTATTCATTTTATCATCTATGCAATGAGACTAGTTTGGGGGCTTTAATTAATTTTTTCAAAGCGTGGTCTCATGACCATCCGTATTTGCAACATCACGGGAATGTTTCTCTTTTTTTAATTTTTTAACGTTTATTTGTTTTTGAGAGAGAGAGAGAGAACCAGAGTACGAGCGTAAGAGGGACAGAGAGAGAGTGAGACAAAGAATCCAAAGCAGGCTCGAGGCTCTGAGCTGTTAGCACAGAGACTGATGCAGGGCTTGAACTCAAGAGCCGCGAGATCATGACCTGAGTTGAAGGTCAGACGCTTAACCAACTGAGACGCCCAGGTGTCCCAAGGGAATGTTTCTCAAACTTAAATGTGTATAAGTCATCTGATGATCTTTTTTTTAAGATGTAGACTCTGATTTCAAAGGTCTGGGGTAAAGCCTGAAATTCTCTTCTAATAAGTTCCTAGGTAATATCTATGCTCTTGTTTGAATAGCAGGGATTTATTTTCAAAGTGTATATGTGTATGTATGAGTGTGTGTAAATTCACAAAAGCGAATACTTGAGGGAATCAATCTCTGGAGTTAAGCCTGAAAAATCTGTAATCCCAAAAGGCAACCTCACCCCAAGTGTTATAAACAATCAAGTTTAAGAACTTCTTGGTTAAATGAACTTAAATGTCTGAGTTCACTTTCAGCTGTAAAATTATCTGGATCTAGTCTCACCCTGATAGTCTCTAAAGTCCTAAATTAAAGTGTGACATATTCTCTTACTCTACAGGGCATCTGTGTTGCTTGAGTATCAATGACTTACAAACAGCTGCCAAGCTCTCTGTCACGAAATTCAAATTTTAACTAGGTCTGATCTTTTGCTATAAGGTCTAAGATAGAACCTTTGTACTACCCAAACTTAGGAGATTCTATCCAGATGAGGCACCAAACCTCAACCTGATACTTTTTTTAGAACTCAGCTGAACAAAGATTCCGAGAAAATAACATCACTTTTTTTCTTGCCCCATCACTGACTTTTCTGGGATGACACCCTTAAATTCACTCAGAGCTCCTTTCCTGCCCCTCAACAACATCTCAGTTCTTTACAGGAAATGTTTACCTAATAAATTCCTTGCATAGCATGTCACACAGGGTAGGTACATTATAGCCTAGTACATTAGTTCCTTCCCCTTAAAAGATTTCTTCTTTTTGTTACTGTTATTCAAATGTTATTGAATATTGAGCATGACGAAGTAACGATAATTTTTCATGCAGCATAACGATGTTTTCTAATTTCCATTTTCCATTCCTTACAGTATAAGCAAGTGGAACAATACATGTCCTTCCATAAGTTACCAGCTGATATGCGTCAGAAGATACACGATTATTATGAACACAGATACCAAGGCAAAATCTTTGATGAGGAAAACATTCTCAATGAACTCAACGATCCTCTGAGAGAGGTAAGATTTCTCGTCCTCGATATCCATGGTACGTGGTCATGGTTTATTTTCTCTTTTCATGACAAATCTTCAAGTCCATGTTATGACACTACTCAGGAGAGGAATCAGAACCCATTGCTTTGCTTTTCTTCTCCCATATGTTCTCTCATATACAGATTCGATTGTTCAAAAAAAAAGTACTGGAACATTTTTCTTCTAATTATGACTGTCAGAACGGTATTATTTTCTGTATCCCTAGTCATAAAAATTCTTTCGTGTGTCCTCATTATCTATATCTTTTCAACCTTACACTCTGTCATCTCTTGCTAACTGAACTGTTTCTTTATCTTTTTTTTGATTTCTATTCTCCTTCCATGTTCATTTTACCTGTTTATTCCTTAGACTCTGATTATAGACGAACCTGACCTGTTGCAAGTAATTCATTTCCTATTTCCTCATTAAAACACTTCAATGTCATGGTGCGTGGGTGGTTCAGTTGGTTAAGCATCCAACTCTTGGATTTGGCTCAGGTCTTGATCTCATGATTTCGTGAGTTTGAGCCCCTCATTGGGCTCTGTGCTGACGGCATGGAGACAGCAAGGAGCCTACTTGGAATTCTCTCTCCCTCCCTCTCTCTCTGTCCCTCCCCCGCTCATACTGTCTCTCTCAAAATAGACACACTTAAAAAAAAAACAAAAACACTTGAATGTCAATAATCCCCTGTTTGCCTTGCATCTTCTTTCCATACCTCCCCAGAAGTCTTCTGTCTGCCCACTTGAATATTCAGGTCACTCCTGATCAAAAGAATATTCACATAATTGTTCATATTTCTTATAGTGCTTTTCTTTCCCTTCTTTCTTTTACTACCAACCTTCTCAAAAGATAGCTGTGTAATCATTACACTGTGGTTTGATCTGCACTCCTTTACCAAAGTTGTTTCCTTGCAAGTTATCAGAAACCTGTTACTCATCAAAGCCTTTGCCTTTGAGCCCTTGGTGGTACTTTTTAAAGTGTTAACAAAACACACATCCTGAATCTCTTTTTTAGACTTCCTTAACACTGAACCATGAATAAGCCATTGGCTTCTCATTTTGCATATCTTAATCTGTTCTTTTTAAATTTATGTCTTCTTGTACCTTACTTCTGTAAATTATGAGCTCCAAGTTCTTGCCAATATGCTGTTTTCTTAAATCTACATGGTATATATAATAAGCTATGTAATATAGTCGTTATCTATCATGACTAAACCATTTTTCTTTTGAAGTGTTTCAGTAAATGTTTTAGTCGTTCTCTCAAGTCAATTGGAATGTAAAATTATAGTCTTTTTGGAAACTTTCTCTGCTCTGCACATCCAGTCACCAAATGCCATCAGTGCACTGTAGCAGTACCTCCCACTGTGCCCTTGTTGCCTTCCCCAGTGCCTTGGCCCTAACCTTAGTCCTCTCACATGGACAGTTGGCACTGTCTTCTTACTTTGCCTTCCAGTCTCTGGGCTGTCTTCTCTAACTGCCACTTAAAACATTGCTGCTAGATTAATCTTTTTTTTTTTTTTTTTTTTTTTTTTTTTTTTTTTTTTTTTTTTTAATGAGGATGAGCTACTCATTTCTCTCCTGAGAAACTTTCTCTCTTTACATACAAAATTAAATCCAATTTAGTCTCCCTAGACTCGTATTCCAGCCCTTCTGTGCTCTGGTCCCAGCTAAATTTCCAGCTTTACTTTCCCTGCTGCTCCACATGTTCCAGAGTGGCCTACAGCCAAACTGTGCAACTTGCTGTTTTGCAAAAATCAATTATAATTTCTCACTTTGCTTCATATGGTTTTCAGAAATGTCTCTCATCTGTTAGCAAAATCTAGTTCAAATAATATTTCTTTATTCATAACTTGTTTTTGATTTTCCATGCTAGATTTGATCCTTCTTTTCTTTTCTTTTTTTTTTTTTAAACTTTTTTTTTTTCAACGTTTATTTATTTTTGGTACAGAGAGAGACAGAGCATGAACGGGGGAGGGGCAGAGAGAGAGGGAGACACAGAATCGGAAACAGGCTCCAGGCTCCGAGCCATCAGCCCAGAGCCTGACGCGGGGCTCGAACTCACGGACCGCGAGATCATGACCTGGCTGAAGTCGGACGCTTAACCGACTGCGCCACCCAGGCGCCCCGATCCTTCTTTTCTTTGACCCCCTAATGCACTGAGTCTACAGCTCTTGTGGGCTCCTTATCCATTCTGTCTATGTTATCATTATTGCTTCACATTTGTTTTCTCCACTTTGGTCTTGAAAGTTCCTTAAGACCAAAGGCTTATCTATATTTTAAATTTCTCTTGAAATCTCTAGTGCATGTAGCATATATCAAATGCTCAATAAATATTTTCATTGCAACTAATATCTTTACCATTTATAACCATTCCCAAGCTTCTGCATCCCCTAAAAGTTATTTGTATTTTTTTTTGAGCCTTAAACTATCAATTAAGAGTTTGTCAGTAAAGCAATTAAATATCTGCTGTTGATTAGCTTATTTTCTTTACAAATACCTCAAGTAAGACTCACAAATTGTTTTGCTTTGGGAAACACAATTCAAACTCCATTCTTTGTTGTAGTTTTAGAAACAAAATAATGTATAGTTTTCTAAAAAATATATATCAGTGTGCTTTGGTTTATCTCTTTGTTGGATTACAGAATTTGCTTTAAATTCAAATCCCCTTCATTGAAAGGCAGAAGCTCAGGACACTGGAGCCATGCTGGGTTCTCAAGGGCCCAGAGGAATTCAGAGGCAGGATGGGAGAGGCCATAGCAGGGAAACAAAGGTAACCAAGAGAGGGTATCAGAGATTAAGACTAAATCAAGACAGGAAGATATGATAAAACTAAGGATATATTTCAAAGAAGCAGGAAAATGTTAGGATTCCAGCGTAAAATGTCATTGAGGGAATACGGAAAGCAGACAGAAAAAGTGAGTGTAAAAATGAAGCCTAAGAAGTTTCATGCTTAAATGGGAAGCATTCCCCTGTGCTGAAGATACTCATTGTAGTGTGAAATCAGAATAACAAGTGCATCTTCTTAACCATGTGCATTTTATTAACTACCCTTCCTCTTGCCACACACTAATTTACTCTGATGTTCAGTGGAAAAAATTCACTTTTCATTTTTACCCACTACCAAACATCCACAGCCATATGAAGACATATGTCCAATTTCCTTATATTTTCAAACACCATGGTCCAGAGTCTTCGTGTCTTTTATTTCAACTTCTGAGGTTCACTCACAGCTTTTCTCCCTGCTTTTGACCTCAGTTCAAACGGATACTATCACATGGCCACCATACTGACTGATATAGAACACAAATGTCATGACTCTACTCTCTTCCTAGAACCTGATCATGATCTCCCATCCCCTGTAGGAAAAGTCCAAGCTCCTTGACATGACATATGAGATGCTCCATGCCCGGCCTTCATCTTTACTTTTTTTTTTCATTAACACTTCATCAACAGGAAACTGTTCATAATTTTCTGGGGAAAAGAGAAAGTACTGTGAATCGCCTCATTGCCTTTCCTCATGCTACTCTATCTTCACTCCTTTCTACTCAGCTTACCTTCCACTTCCCATTAAACACTCTTACCACACGTGAACTTCTTCGTAAATTTTTCCTGACCGCTCTGTCTCTAACATTGTATTTATCATTTGTCGGTTTATTGTTTGTCTAAGACTATGATTTTCTTGAGGATAGAGGCTATGCCTTAATCTTTATACCTTTATTGACCAGCATATACTAGAAACTCATCAAATATTTACTGACTGAATGGCCTTTAACAGAATTATGAATGAAAAACAGAGTGAGAATTGTGACTACTTAATAAAAATAGAGATTTTGTAAGTGGAATCATGGTGTGCTCAGACACTTAACACCTTAAAAATGTGAAAACAATGTTCTGCATTTGTTCCCCTGCTTTTCAGTTTTTGCACTTCTGGCATCAGAATCATGCAAAAGCATAAATTTAATGTTATACTGAGGTAAGACTTTATTAGAAACGAAATAGATGGGTCAAGAAAGTAAGGAAACATATAGCAGAGAGATAACAAGAGTCATTATTCAAATAAAACATGAATCTAAAAAAGCCAGAGAAAAGTTCAATAAGAACAATGAGAAATACATCTTGCTGCCTATTAAATTAGTGTTATGTACCCGCTGTATTAAAGTCATCGTGGTAGATCATGAGAAATCTTTTTAAAGTAATAAATTACATTATTTCATCAAAAGCTTCATTCCAGTTAGAAGATGAGGCATCAACTTGGCAAAGGCATATTTTGGTCACTCTTGTGCTCCTAGTGTCTAGAAAGTGCCCGGCACATAGAAGACATTGAATGACTGATCCCATCAATGTCAAATGAATGAAAGTAGAATACTTGGAAGGGGAAAGCTGGACTATTTGATATGTATTTTGTGACAAAAGGTAAAAATATAAGATATGTATGGTATACACCACACACCATATAATTGCTATATAATATATATATATAACATATATAATTGCTAATCATATGTTCAATTTTGAGTCAACCACCATTTTATATTGCAACAAGAGTTTTAACTTAGAATACTTTATTGTACAGAAGGCTCATTTTTATGAAACTATGTAGCCTAATATGAGATGCTAATGTATACTAAAGAGCAGTGATTTCTACCCTAACACAAGTCAGTGTATTCAGGAATGCGTAGAAGTGAAAGGTAGGTCAAGCCTTCAGACTCTCAAAAACATATGCAAAAGACCTATTGAGTAAAAACATAAAATGCAATGTTAAGGAATGTGAAAATTATTCTATATTCATAATCAATTAAGCCATTATTATGTTGTATCCATTTTATAGCCCAGTTTATTTTTAATGTGTTTGAAGACTTTTAAATATGAAGACCCCCAAAGGTGTAAAATGGCGGAAGGAGTTTCTTTTGCATGACCTACGATCTTAACAAAAATCTTATACCATGCATATGCAAATTAATTCAGTTAGCAGTTACTACAAAAACACTACTTCATCAAGTACACTCCTTTGTTTCTATTTCTGTGTCATGAATTAGGTGATTTATCTTTTCATATGTTGAAGACAAATTTAACAAATACCTGGTTCATTCTTATTGTCCCAGTCTCCATAAAAATGGTACCTTCTCAAAGAGGCCCTCCTTGAGAAGTTTATCTGAATTCGTTCTCTTGAAGTCCTTCTCTGAACATAAGCCTTTTTGCTGGGTACATCCACTGTATTGTCTTGGATCCAAGAAGGCAAGGGTTTTGTCTTTCTTGATTTCCACCATAACTTCAGTCCCTAGGCAGTATATATTTAATAACTACTTGTTGGATAAGTAAACGAATGCAAAGAAAGTATTAATCTCACACTTGGCAAATCATCTCAAAGAATCATTGATTGTTAGAGCTCAGAGAGAACATTTTGTCAACAAAACAGTAGTGTTCATGTGGATAAAAAGTGATGCCCAGAACTATGAAGTGCTCTGGCCATAGAATTCTCTTAATACCACTTTCCATTATAGCATGGAAAATATGGTTTCTCAGATATAACAAAAGGATGCTGGTATCTTTAGATTCCTCCATGTTTTTTGATTTTTTTTTTAAGTTTATTTATTTATTTTGAGAGAGAAGGAGGGAGAGAGCATGCATGAGTGTGTTAGGGACAGAGAAAGAGAGGGAGAATCACATACAGGCTTCACACTGTCAGCACAGAGCCCAACACAGGGCTCGAAATCGTGAACCCTAAGATCATGACCTGAGCCAAAACCAAGAGTCGGACGCTTAACCAACTGAGCCACCCAGGCGACTCTGTGATTTTGATTCTTGTGTATATACGATATGCCAGAAGGTCCTATTTTGCTCATGGATGTTTTTACTTTTCACTTTCTTCAGGGTATTTTTATTAGTGATTTAGTGCAGTCAGGATGGGATAAGGGGACATTTCAATAGAGTATCACTATAGAAGGTATATAGATACTCTGTAAAATTTCTATAACCTAGTAACATCCATAGAATAGACAAAAATATTTTTTTTAAGATTCTGTTCCTAGTCTTACTAGAGTGTTGTCAGTGGCTCGTGAAACAAATGTTGCTGGTCTCCCTGTCCAAACCGAAGTAGGAGCCACCTCATGAGGTAAAGATGGCAAATGAAGTTGCATGACCATCCTCAGTTAGGCCACTATGACCTGAGCACTTGGCTCCACTACAATTGTCAGCATTCTGAGGAGGGATTGTAAAGTCATCTTAAAAAATTATCTTCATTTCACTGTGAACTAAAATACATGGACCAGAACAACTATAATTTTCTGAGAAAAACTTTGAGATGGTACTCAGAAACTTGGCATTTCAAATTAAAGCTATTATTTTATGATGTATGTATGCATTATCTATAATCTTCGATTTCTGGTTGCTCTGTGGCTGTGTCTGGTCACAATTCTGAGTCTGCAAAGCCCAACCTAAGTGATGTCTAGAAACCTCCCCTCCCTCCAGTTGTTATTGGACCTGGCTCTACCTAGAGAGCTTTTGCTTCTCCTTCCATTCACTTATAATATGTGCCTATTTTCCCACAACTGCTCTGTATTCAGTTTTATTGTTTTGAATAGTTTAAATCCCTTTTATGATATGCTCAGTGCCATTAATAGTCATATATATACTTTCAGTTGTACAACAAATAATGAATGAGAAACTACTACGAAGGGGCTATGCAGCATCACGGTTAAGAGCATGGCCCTGTTTCCACCAGCCCCATTTAAATCCAGCCCCACAACTTACTATATGTATGACTTGGGTTGTTTAGTAACTTGTATGTATTTCCCTTTCCTCATTTTTTAATGTGGATGATGGTGAGATTAACTACTTCATAGAGTTGTTATAAACATTAAATGAGTGGGGGTGCCTGGGTGGCTCAGTCAGTCAAATCATCTGACTTCGAGTCAGTTCATAATCTCATGGTTCATGAGTTCCAGCCCTGCGTTGGGCTCTATGCTGACAGCTCAGAGTCTGGAGCCTGCTTCGGATTCTGTATCTCCCTCTTTCTCTGCCCCACCCCAGCTCACACTCTGTCTCTGTCTCTCTCAAAAAATAAACATTAGGGGCGCCTGGGTGGCACAGTCAGTTAAGCGTCCGACTTCAGCCAGGTCACGATCTCGCGGTCCGTGAGTTCGAGCCCCGCGTCAGGCTCTGGGCTGATGGCTCAGAGCCTGGAGCCTGTTTCCGATTCTGTGTCTCCCTCTCTCTCTGCCCCTTCCCCGTTCATGCTCTGTCTCTCTCTGTCCCAAAAATAAATAAACGTTGAAAAAAATAAATAAATAAAAAAAATAAACATTAAAAAAAAATTTTAAAGATTAAATTAGCAAAAAATATAAAAAAATTAGAAATGCACCTGGCACATAATAAGTGCACAGGAAAATTTAATTTCAAGTATTACTCTGATCCAGTGAAGAATAAGATACAGTCCCAGCTCTCATAGTTCTTGCAGCTTAGTGAGAGACAGAAATTTAAATAATCAATTATAACTGAATATGAGTGCCATGAGAGGGTTATTCAGAGGATGTTAGGCCACACAGAAGAGGGAGTGTCCATTCTTATCATACGTCTCATTTCTTCCGGAATGTATCCAAACGATCTGCTAATAAAGCCTTTCCTTCATTTTAACAGCCAGCTTTCTGGAGACAATGTCTTAGCACCAAAATTTGGCATTGAAATGTTACGATCATAAGACCGATGAATGCTTTAGCAAAAGCAGGCAGTGTATTTAAAACTAAAAAAACTAATTAGAAAAATTCAGTGAACTGTACCCCTCTGCTTATGGGAGCCTGTTGGAGTGTGTACAAAGTAAGAAGGTCTATTTTTAACATGATCAGATTTATACTTATTTGATTAGAGCAAAATGGCAAACTTAACTGTCGAGAAAGAGGTTAATGCCCTTCTGAGTCTGTCTCCAAAGTTCAGAACTGATCTATTTTTAAACAATGGAGTGTGAAGAGCCATGGGCTGAAAATAGGTACAGATCATGTGTCCCAGTAGAATATAGGACGTCAGTATATTTCATTTTCACAGAACATGAATTGGGCTGAGAGTATAATACTGTCCTTCTGACCTTTAATTTGTTGAATAGACTGTTAAGGAAGAAAGCATAATCTGCATGCGTATTTACTTAGAGCAATTTGCAATCATTTTTTTTTAAAGTACATACTTGTTGATTTTTAAGATTCCATCTATAATGTGTTTAGTTAAGATTAACTAAAACAGGCTAGACTCTGAGTTGTAAAATTATAAAGGATCTTTTTAATTATATTCGTGTAACAGGCACAATAACAAAAGGCTAGAAAAATTCTTCAAGTGGCCTGCTCATGGTCACATTGCCAAACAAAGAAATTGTGTCTTTTTCTCTCTTTTGGTGTAGAGATTTTTCTCTTGCATCCTTAGTTTCTAGAAAACAAATAGACAAAGGAAAATTATCAGTTTCTTAATATGTGCAAAACATTGATCCAGGCATGATGGGAAGGTAAATTGTACGATATGGTTTAGTCTCAAAGTGCTTACCATTATGCTTGTAGAGACAAGATATAAATTCATGGGAAAAAATAAACTATGAAAAGAACGTTAAAGTACTTTACTAAAAATACAAGAAATGTAAAAGGTTCATATATGGTTAATTGCCAGAGAAAAGCTGACACTACATACTAAAATTCTAAATGGATTGAAGACTTATGTGTACAATCTGAAACCATAGAACTCCTAGGAGACACAGGGAAAATGCTTCTTGATGTCAATCTTGGCAGTGACTTTTTTGGATGTGACACGTAAAGCATAAGTGACAAAAGCACATGTAAATAAATGGGACCACATGAAACTAAAAGGCTTCTGCACAGCAAAAGACACAATGAACAAAATGAAAAGCCAACCTATGGAAGGGAAGAAAATATTTGCAAACCACACATCTGATAAGAGGTTACTATCTAAAATGTTTAAGGGACTCATACAACTCAATAGCAAGAAGATAAGTAGTCCAATTTAAAAAATGGGCAAAGGATGTGAATGGATTTTTCTCTCCAGGGCGCCTGGGTGCCTCAGTCGGATAAGTATGACTGATTCTTGGTTTCAGCTCAGGTCTGATCTCTGGGTTGGTGGGATAGATCAAGCCCCATATCCTACTCTGCACTGACACCATGGCAGCACAGAGCCTGCTTGGGATTCTGTTTCCCTCTCTCTCTGCCCCTCCCTTGCTCACATGTGTGCAGGCATGCTCTCTCTCTCTCTCACAAAATAAGTGGGTAAACTTAAAAAAAAAATGTTCAAGATATTTTTTTCCAAGAAGATATTCAAATGCCCAGTAGGTACATGGAAAGGTGCTCAACATCATTAATCATCAGGGAAATGCAAATTAAAGCCACAATGAGATATCATTTCACGTCTGTTAGAATGGTTGTTATTAAAAAGACACGAACAAGTGCTGGTGAGGATATGGAAAGGAAATCAGGGAGATGGGAAGAGGGGTAAAGATAACATGTATTATTCGAATAAGGGAGAGCCAGACTACTGGGCCTTTTCCTTAATTTTCCGTAACACTGGTCATTACCTCCCTTCCCCTCCCGAGATTTTTCCAGTGGCATTGTTTGTTTCTAGGCCTTCAAACATTAGTCCCATGCAAGATTGTACAATTCTACTTATAAGAACTTCCTGGAATAGGCGAATTCATAGCAACAGGAAGTAAAATAGAAGTCACCAGGGACTGAGGGGAGGGAGACGGGGGGAGTTTCCAGACTTTTTGCTGAGAGTGATGGAAAAGTTAGATGTGATAATGGTTACACAACATCGTGAATACGTCTGTGAACTGCACACTTAGGAATGGTTAGAAGTACCAAAGAGTTAAATATATATTTTATGAAAATTTAAAAAACTAATCTTATAAAATAGCACCCAATCTTGTATCTCTCGTATTGATCTTCAGAGCCATTTCCACCTCCCAGCTGCTCTTATCACCTGAATACCCCAGATGCTTCACACTCGATACAAAAATAAAGTAAAATCCTTTCTCAGTAGAAGTAAATATTGTTTTGGATTTTTATCCCCGGACCAAAGAGCTCAGAAGTTGTTGCAGTGTGTGGGTTGCGTTCCACATCACTTCAGAGTGACCCTAACTGGGTCGTGTATACATCTTTCCCCTGCCCCTCCCTCACTTTCAGAGCCAAGGTTCTCCCATGTCTTGGCAGATACTCAGAAGGGAGCAGTTTCCTTCTTCCTGCCACACTTTCACCAGCCTAACTTGCTCTAGTAGTTTCATAGTACTAGTTTCTAGTACTTCATTCTAGTAGTTTCTTCCATAACCAAATACAACAGATGGCGTAGCTTAAACAACAGAAATGTGTTTTGGGTTTTTTTTTTTTTTTTTTTTTTTTGTTTTTTTTTTGTTTTTTTTTTTTTTACTCTTTTAAAGGCTAGAAGTTCAAAATCAAAGTGACAGCAGATTTGGAGGCTTCTGAGACCTTTCTTCCTGGCTTACAGATGGCCTCTCTCTCTGTCGTCCCATGGTCTTTTCTCTGTGCTATTGTATCACCAGTGTCTGCGTGTGTCCCCATCCTCTTCTCCAAAGGACACCAGGAAGATTGGATTAGGGCCCACCCTAATGAATTCATTTTAACTTGATGTCCTCTATTAAGGTCCTCTTTCCAAATACGGTCACATTCTGAGGTATTAGGAATCAAGGCTTCAGAATATGAATGTTGAGAGGATACAATTAAGCCCATACCACTTGGCAATACATGCAGTGCTCTGTGCAAGTCCAACCAAAGTGACATGTAAATGAATGTTCAGTGCAGCTTAGGATGCCTGCCTGGTTTAGGGCCTGGCCTGATTTCCTCCCATCCTTTGCACATGTACATGTACTATTATACACACATCATTTCTATTACTGAGTGTTCATGATGAAAATGAATTTATGGGGGTTTTATTTTAAATTCTTCAAATATAGGTTCTTCTCCAATTCTCCAAACACCTTTTCTCAAGATTGAGTCTTCTACTTCACTTTACTATCTGCAGGTTCTGTTTTAATAGTATTTAGTTCAGCATATTTCTGGACATCTGTCTGCTTTATTTGCTATATTTGACAGTTCATGTCGGTCTGTGTTTACCGTGTCAAATACCTTAACACTTATTCTACAAACTATTCTTACAACTTGCTTTCAGCTTGCGGGCCAATTGTATAAGCTTTTGGAGCTTATACAAATCTTTCCAGGGCTCCAGTCTGGGATACCACACAGTAGGGCTGAGATACAAAGTCTCCAGTGAACGTGCATGTTGCCAATATACAATTCCTTGATTTAGGTTTGTTTGATCTGCTTCTACCTCTTTTTCTTGGCTTTATGATCAAATTTAAGTGCATGTTAGAATTTTCTGTCATTTGCTGTCATTCTGCCTGGTACCTAATGGAGCAATATGTTCCTGTGTTCTGGGAAGGCAAATCAGTGGGACTATGTTAAGACTAAATTAATTTCAGACTTCATTTGCATTCATATTATAAGGCTTACATGTGATTTAATACCTCAAAACCAAATTAGATGCCTATGAGAACTGTAACAACGGAAAACATTAAAATGTTTGAATTTGTACATCTCAGAATTCGTCTTGTTCTGATCCGTCCTTTACAAGCAGGCAGATTTCATTTAAGCCACGTAATCATAATTGGCCATTTGTATATGCAGAGATTTTAGGCTAATTACCTTTAACATAATTTAAAGAGACTATTAATCTGGCAACTAATGATATAGCTGGGTTTCAAAACAAGTAATGGTGAAAAATGTCAGTATTTAAGAGGCTATTGCAGACTATTTCTCTGTATTTTTATTGGGTTTCTCTTAATATACCTATGATTTACACAAGATATTAACCATTAATCATGGAATTTTGTTTTGCCATTAAAAAGGACAGCAATGAGGACCATGTCTCAAAATGGGAAATATTTTATATTATAAAAGTGGGAAACAAGAAACAAATATTGAATGTATATTATGATTACACTTAGGTGAATAAGAGTTTGTCTTAAGAGAATACACAAGCACATTAAATCACTCTTATTAAGGAGATGAGAATACAAAATTTTTTTATATATTTTAAGAGATATGTGTGTTTTCATTTTTTGCAAAGATTTTTTTACATGCAGCTGTTTGGTAATACAAAAATGCTTAATTACTTTCTTCTTTAATAAAATGGGAAACTACAATAAACTAAAACCAAGGCATCCTGTATTAATTCATCGAATCTCATTTTTCTATTTCTAAACCCTTTAATTTCCCCAAAATAAATACTAGAGGCAAGTATTCCTTAGCTTTGTAGTATATTACATAGGTTTTGAGATTCAACTTAATTAGGAGTTGTAATAAAAACTTTCTTTAAAAAAAAACACAGATGACCTCAACCACAGAAATAGATTATCTTAGATTTTCCCTAACAGAACATAGAAATCAAGGGAAATGCTTTCAGTTTAAGAAATTGAAGCAGTATCTAACTTGTAGTCAGCGTTTGATAAATGTTTAGAACATTTTTAAGCATTAAGGTCTGCTTGTATGAGCCAATTTTCTTATGCATGCAATCAACCACCTTGCAATTTAGAAGGCAAACCACCAGATCAATATAAGCCAGTTGGGAATGCTGGGGGAAATTGTTTTTAAATTTCCCAATGTGTTTCCTTTTTTAAAAAAAAATAATGGAATGTGTATGTACAATTCACCTTCTGAAATTATTATATCAATAGAGCACCTTTATTATAAGAATCCTATATTTTATTCTTGATGATAGCCAGAAGGGAATTTCACTGAGTCTACCCTAAGAATTTCTTGTCATTTTCTTCTTCTGAACCTCTGCACTCACTTTAACTTTGGTTTTTAATAAACAATCCCCAACTCAACTTTTTCTTTTACCTGAATTAGTATCCTCTTAACCAAAGTACCTTGAACCTTTTGTTTCTTTACAAGTTTATAAAGTATATAGTCTATACAATTCGTTTGATCTTAACCAACATTGTTTTTTAGTAAACTATAAATTACAGTGGTAAAAACAGATAACATTGAGTGAACTTTGTTAAATGCTTTACTTGTGTTCATTTAATTATCATAATCTTTGATAGATTTGCTATAACCTCCATTTTACAGATGAAAAGATTAAGATTTGAAGAATCTGAGTCACTTTCTATGGGCACAGAGCCAACTGGTTTTGAAATCAGAGATTGAGTGTGTGCACGCACCCCCCCCCACACACACACACAAACCCATATTTATTTTACTACTTACAATTATTTTCTACAGAATATATACATGTACATCTTCCTCCCTCAACTAGGTATAAACTTTCAGATAATTCTTTATTTTAGGAACCATAGTTTCTAAACCTGACTGCTTATAACTTGGAGTGTGTTATTAAAAGTAGAGATTTTGAGATTTTGAATCACATCCCCTAGAAATATAGGTTCAGATTCTTTAAATTTGGATTTGAGCCTGGTAAAATGTATTTTAGTGAAGTCCCATAAATATGTCCACAGGATTATCATCTTCCTCTAAAGATTAACAGGGAGGAGAATGTTCTCTTTGGCAGGTGGTTGAAGCCTTTTAAAAACTGATGCTGTCTACATGAGAACTATGATGAGAGCAAGGACCCATGGAATAATCCTGAATAGTTTCTTTTACTTTCCAAGAAAAATAGCTTTTCTTTATATAAAAACTTGTTTTATTTTCCAGGAAATAAAGGCATTTAGATTTAGATTTTTAAAAATAACTGCCAGGTGCACAGCTATCAGTTTGCTATCTCACAATCAACAAATGTTCATGTCAGGCTCTCAAAATGTGTAAATTTCAGAAGAACAAATTATGGTTAATACCAAAACCTTCAGGGTTTTGGTAATTCCAGATATGTACAAAAGTAAGATGGCTTCTTAGAATCCATCAAAATCCTGAGTTAAAGAGCTGGGTTGCCCAACAAACAAACCATGGTTCTTCCCCTTACCAGTATGCGGTCTTTGGAACATTACTCAGTATCTTCTATAAAATGGGGTAGTAGTAATAATTAAGGTATAGGAATTTTGCAACAATAAAATAAATACTTGTAAAACATTTAAAGCAAACCTAGAAATCAGCAAGAACTCAAAAAATATTGTCTCTTATTTTTATAATGTCATTCTTAAAATTATCCCTACCTTAAAAAACAAACAAACAAAAAACTAACACATCCACTAACTCTAATTCTTACTAGTCAAGGCAACTGAACTGTGGGGAAAAAATAGGGCAACATTAGCAGCACTCTTTTATAGGATGTTCTCGGTGATAAAATGTCAGTTGAGATAGATTTGACTATATTTATTTACTTGTGTCTAAAGTTAGTATAGAAGTCTATATGTCTGGATGCCATCAGAATGTCTAATATAAGTTCTTAGAAGGAAGGTCTTGTGTGTTCTGCAGAGTCTAAAAATACAGGGTGTGTTGGGTGTAGGAATTTAGCAATGTAACAGCAGCTCTGTTTTGTTAAGATTACTCTGTGATTCATTATTGTAATGATGGTAAGTACATTTATAGCTACCGTGCCTAAAACATTTTAGAACTATACCATGTAGAATAAAATAATGTAGAATGGAGGAGATCTAAATGTTTCACAAAATGGAACTTTCCACAATGATGGTTAAATTATCGGTCAAGAATTGTAGTGCTTCAAGGAGCACTATTCTTTAAAATATTACTATTTTTTTAACAATAGTCAAACAAAATATTGCTTAAGCTCTCCCAGGGTCTCAGAATTTGCATGATTCCTAAGTGCTGATTTATGGTAAAAAAATAATACTTAGAGAAGAAATCTCCGTATATCTCAAATCCCATTTTCCTGATTGTCATAACTTAAACAAACTGGAATCAGCTCACCAAAAAATATATATATATGATAAAAGATACCACTAAGAATGAAAAGGCAAGCCATAGATTTGGAGAAGATATTTACAATGTATATCCCAACAAAGAACTCATATCAAGACTATAAAAAGAACTCCAACAGCCGGAAGAAAATGAGGAAAACTTGACTGGGCACCTCACCAAACAGGATATTCATCTGATCAGTAAGATACAAAAATGTGCATAACAACATTAATCATTGGGGAAATGTAAAATAAAACTACAAAGAGAAAAAAACTATGAAACAACGAGATCTCTCTGCGTACCTATTAATGGCTAAAATTAGAGTGATAACATCAAATTTTACTATGGATATAAGACAATTGGAACTTATTACTAACATATTACATATATATATATATATATATATATATATATATATATATATAACTTATTACTAACATGTAAGAAAAATAACACAGTCATTTTAGAAAATTTTGGTAGTATCTACTAAAATTAAACATAAGCTTACCTTATCACCCAGCAATTCCAATAAAAAGTAAATAAATATTCAAGAGCAGTCAGTGTGGGTGCAGTCACTGTGGAAAACAGTACAGAGGTTCCTCAAAAAGTTAAAAACACTGCTGGGTATTTACCCAAAGAATACAAAAACACTAATCAAAGGGATACATGCATCTCTATATTTTATAGCAGCATTATTTACAATAGCCAAAGTATGGAAGCAGCCCAAGTGTCCATCAGTGGATGAATGGGTAAAGAAGATATGTACACACACACACACACACACACACACTCTCTCTCTCTCTCTCTCTCTCTCTCTCTCTAGAATATTATTCAACCATAAAAAAAAAAAAGAAATCTTGCCATTTGCAACAACATGGATGGAGCTACAGAGTATAATGCTAAGAGAAATAAGTAAGTCAAAGAAAGACAAATACCATCTGATTTCACTCATATCTAAAATTTAGGAAACAGAACAAATGAGCAAAGGGGAAAAAAGAGAAAGCGACAAATCAAAACCAAACTCTTAATTATAGAGAACAACCTGATGGTTACCAGAGGGGCGGGGGAAAGGGAGTGGGAAGATGGGTTAAACAGGTGATAGGGATTAAGGAGTGCATTTGTGATGAGCACCAGGTGATACATGGAAGTGTTGAATTATTATATTGTACATCTGAAACTAATATAACACTATATGTTAACTACCTGAAATTAAAATAAAAACTTAAAAAGCCAAAAGAAAAAAGAGAGAGAAATCAGTACATATGGCACTTCAAGAATGTTCATAACAGGTGTATCTTAATAGCTTAAAACTGAAAACACCCTAAATGTCATGAAAAGTAGAATGGATAAATAAACTGTGGCAGAGTCATAAAATGAAATATAGGCTGAAATATAAAAAGAAAGAACTATCACCACCCAACAACATGGATGAATCACACAGAAGCAAGACACAAAAGACTACAGAGTATATCATCCCATTTAATCTGAAGTTCACGAGCAGGTAAAACTTTTTATGGTGATAGAAATCAGAATAGCTAGGACCTCTGGTGTGAACTGGAAAAGGAAATAAACGGAAACTTTCCGATAACCCCTATATGGGGATCAGGTGGTTATACATTTGAAAAATTCACTTAAGATTTGTGTTCACTTAAAATCTGTGCTCTTTACTCTGTCTATATTATACTTTAAAAAATATTCTAGTCCTCTGTGACTAAACAATGAACAGAAATAATTATGACATAGGAGAGCAAAGCAAGACAAAACAATGCTAAAAAGGAAAGACTTTGATATCTGAAGTAAACAGACATGGCAAAGTAGAATCAAATGCAGGATTCTTCACTGTTTGTTGTATTATGTTTCTATTTAATAGGTAAAAGTGTATTTGGAATTTGAACAGATTTGTGTGTTTAAATTACTCAGTTGTTTAATTATGTAGGTATAATCTTATAGTCATTTAGTTTATACTTTGGGATTAATTCAGTACCACATCATTTACTTTGTTACACAAATTGTTAAAGCTTTAGCCATTGGTAGCTCTTTCCTTTGGCCCCTATGAGTGACTCTCATCATTGCAGGATTTTTTTTTTTTTTTTGGTTGATGTTTGTATTTGTTTGGTTGGTTGGTTGGTTGGTTGGTTTTTAGTACGTCTGTACTTGTTACTACAAGATGCTTTGGGAAGAGGTAGCTACATTTTTTTAAAGTGTTGATAGTAAGCTTAGTAATTTGGAGTGCCTTATTAAGGTCAGGGCTACGTCTGATTCTCTTAGGAATGGAGCTTTCCTCAATTTAAAGCATATGGTCAATACTCTTCATTCAGGCCAGACATGTTGCTAAAATAGCTCATTATAACAAGTGCCATAAAGAATCTGGATGGAAATTAGAGATATTAATAACTTAATCGTGTGTCTTCCTTAAAGTCAATGTGCTTATAAGGAACTGTGATTGATGGAGGAGGAGCTTTAAAAGTCTTGTTTTACATATGGAGAGATATTAATAACTTAATTAAATATGTTCCCTAAAAAATGTGCTATAAAGAAATATGATTGATGGAGAAGAGCTTTTAAAAGTTTTGCTTCACTTCTAGACTCACATGAGTGTTTCCATTAAACTATATGCCCTCCAAGCAAGCAACTTTCATGGGAGGAGAGAGGGCTTTTAAATGCAAATCACCTTCTGTCTAATTACATTTTTTTTCTTATCAAATACTTGTTAGAATTTACAGTTTCAAACTGATTGTAGTCACAATGGAGGTAAAAGTTCCACAGGGAGAGAGAGAAAATTAATGGGTTCCTTTAAGCAATAGCAATAATATGAAATTATCCCCACAGTGTTATAATCAAGGCAGTCACAATAGGTATACCTTAATATGCAGTGCATCACAGAAAAAGAATTATTCATATAAAGAACAGTTAAATTGTTTATAAAATATACTTCCAATTATTTTCTAAAATAAAGCATAAGAGAACAATGAAGAGAAAAAATTGTGTAGCTTAAGTCAAAGAACATAGATAAAAAGATTCTCTGCCTTATTATTTTTATTTGAAAATTCTTATTTTCTCTGCAACCTGACTTATTTTCACTTTCCTACACAGTATTCTTCTGTCATTTTACATGTGGAATCATTAATTCCTCAATCAGTCTGGTCCTTTTAATGACCTACTCTGTCTTCCTTCAACTCATGTGGTTAGCTTGAGTACCTTGAGTGGTTCACCTCTTATCTTCATGACATTTTGTTTAGAAGTATTTTGAATAATAAAAAACACAGTTTTTTATACACAAGAAACTTGTTTCTCAAGTGATTTTCTTGAGAAAGGTTTCTAACAGTTTTAAGTAAATACTTACCAATGGGAACAAAATTTGTTTTTGTGAGCACTTTTTTCCACGTGGAAACTCCATCTTCCTTCTTTCCTTCCCTCCCATCTTTCCTTTTTTCTTCCTTTCCTCCTTCTTTCCACCTTCCATACATGCATGCATGCATATTTACTAAGGACTTACCGTAGTAAGGGCTGAACCCTGCTTTAGTCCCACCTCCACCACGGCACTTCAGCCCTAGTTAAAATTGACCACGCGTCAATGGACAGCCACCCATGGAGTCAGCTGTGCATTATTTAGGCTTGGGTGTTGCATGTAATATCTTTCTCTTGTTTTTTGTTGCTATGTTTACTGTTTGCTTGTTACAGCTGACATTTAAATATTTTACCATCCTCCATGAAGCCTCACCATTAGAGACTCTTCTTTGCTCTACTGAACTCCAAAGATATGATTAAGGATGAAATACCTTTTTTTTTCTGTGATGGACCCCAAATTTTGTGCCCTCTATATCAGTTGGAAGTTGTTTTTTTGTTTTGTTTTGTTTTTGGTTTTTTTTTTTTACCTATTCCAAGATAAGGTCAGGTCATTTTATAAAACAAGATTGAGGAAACTTTCAGAGCACCTGGGTGGCTCAGTCAGTTAAGCTTCTGACACTTGATTTTGGCTCAGGTCATGATGTGATGGTTCTTGGGATGGAGCCCCATGTCAAGTTCTACATTGACAGCATGGAGCCTGCTTACAATTCTCCCCCCTGTCTCTCTTTCTGCCCCTCCCCTGCTCTCTCTTGCTCAAGTACATACACTCTCTTGCTCTCAAAATAAATAAATATTTAAAAAATTTAAGATAGAGGAAACCTTTTTCCCTCAGCCTTACTCTATAAATTTGTATATTTTCCCAAAGAAATAATTCAGATCTCAGCCTTTGCTACTATCTCCAAATATTTTTTGTCCTTTTCCCATCTTTTAACAGGGTTTCCTTCAGTTTCTATATCTCTTAAAGGAGATCACAGATTCAGGTTTAACCCTTTTCCCTTGGGGCTTATTGGAGAAGAAAGCTTTGAGAAACGGCATTGTGGTAAAATTTAGATTCCTATTTATCCTTTTACATATCTAACTTGCAAGATTAAAAATGGTTGGTCCCATATCTGTATGTTAGCCTAAGGAGATAGCACTGTGTATAATCTGGACCAGAATCTACAGAATGAAATCAAATATGTAAGTCTTCTAATTGAGAATTGCTTGGTTCCAGAAATAAAACAAACAAACAACTTAGGAGAAAGAACATATGGCCCCTCCATTCCAAGACTTCCAATGGAAACCCAGGAGGCCTTGAAAAGAGTGGTTTTCTGATCTATCCCAGAAACAGATTGAATTTACAATAATAGGTTATAGTTAGATTAGAGCCTTCTTGGGTAACCTTTCTCTGCACACTCCATTGTCCTCACTTTAATGTGAATAACATTAAGAAAAAAAAATTCTGTTGTCTGGCAACTGGGCCTTTGTTTCAGAATTCTGGTCAGTAGGTACAAGTTAGATCATTCAACAATACAGCAGAGCACAGGAGCAGCAATATTATAGCTAATAGGAGGTAGTGTGGCTTCTTTTCTTCATAGAATAAGATCAAAGGGAGACTGAAACTCTTCCACATTTGAGTTCTAATTTTACATAGAGTATAGCAAAGGGATGAGAAGGTATAAAAGATAAGATGTACATATTTAATTCACATTTACTGAATGTTTAATATATATCTATATGATACTAGGTGCTGCGAATATAAAATTCCAACACCAAAATAAACCATGATTTCTGGCTTTGAAGAGATATGCAGATTATTAGAATTTATGTATCTTTGGTTCTGAATTTAAATTGCAAAACTGTGCTATATATAGATTTTAATTTAAGTGTGCTTATCTCCCTGATATGATTAATATCTCTCTTAATATTTCTTTACTCTTGCCATCTTTAGGAGATAGTCAACTTCAACTGTCGGAAACTAGTGGCTACAATGCCACTGTTTGCTAATGCGGACCCCAATTTTGTGACTGCCATGCTGAGCAAGTTGAGATTTGAGGTGTTTCAACCTGGAGATTATATCATACGAGAAGGAGCTGTGGGTAAAAAGATGTATTTCATTCAACATGGCGTTGCTGGTGTCATCACAAAATCCAGTAAAGAAATGAAGCTGACCGATGGCTCCTACTTTGGAGGTTAGTGGGGAAAAAATGCAATTGCGATGAAGTATAAGTTGCTTTGCTTATGTCTCTTCATCAGAACTTTGGAGATGTCAGAATGCTGATTTGTAGCTTTTGACTATGAATTTGCATTTGAATTCCGATAAAAGTGTCTATAATGGCATGTTTTCACATTTCAGTGTCACACATTTAGTGCCTGTACATTTACCACTGGATCACTTGAAGTATCTTTTTATCTTCACAAACTGAAACTGATTAACAGTGGCTTCAACCAGATGGAAAGTATATTTTTTCTCACACGGAAATCCCAGGAGGGTCAGATGGCTCTCCCCAGGACAGTTTTCAGGGACCCAGATTTCATTTATTTTATTGGTCTTCCATCCTCAAGAGTGTTTTTCTCATTTATACAAGAGGACCTGGTTCCTCTCCATTATGTTTGGTATGGCCCGCAGGAGAGGGAGAGCGGCACAGAGGAATTGAAGAGTGAGCAATTTCTCTATTTAGGGGTGTGCTCACAATTGTCACTATCACTGCTTATCTATATCTGATTAGCCAGACTGTAGTTGCAAGAGTACTTCTAGTTGTATACTTACAAGTATACTAGTTGAGTGATGTGTAAGTCAGGGATCTCCAGAGAAACAGAACCAATAGTATAATATATACACAAAAGGAGAGTTATTATGAGGAATTGGCTTATACAGATATGGAGACTGACAAGTCTTATGATCTGCTGTTTACAAGCTGGAGACCCAGAAAAGCTGATGGTATAATTTAATCTGGTTCCAAAGGCTGGGAACCAGAGGAGTTGATGATGTACATCCCAGTCCAAGGGCAGAAAATGAGATGAGATGTTGGCTCAAGTAGTGAGATAGGAAAAGAGGGTTGAACTCCCCCTCTTTCCTGCTTTTGTTCTGTTCACACCTCCAGTGGATTGGATGTTACCCACTCACATCGGGGAGGACAAATTCCTTTACTGAGTCCACTGATCCAAATACTAATCTTATTTGGAAACATCCTCACAGACACATCCAAAAATTATGCTCAATCTGAGCACCCCATGGCCAGTCAAGTTGACACATAAAACTAACCATCACAAGTGGAAATTTTCCTTTCTAAAAATCTGAATATTTGAATTGTTGCCAAGTTTTACTATTATAGGATATATATTTATATTTGTGCACATGTATAAAACTTGCCTAGAAGTTGAATAACTGGGTCAAAGACTGCATATTTTTAAGTTAAAACAAACACCAAATTGTTTCTTTGATGAGACAGCCTGTTTCTACATGCCTTGCCAATTCATTTCTACTTTTGTCCTCTAAGTAAAAACGGCATCCCCTTCTTGTTTAGTGTGCATTTTCATCATTAATATTGAGGTTGAAGCATTTTTCATATTTATTATTTGTACTTTATTTTTTCTGTTTATTCCTTGCATAGTTTTCTAGTATTTTTTTACCTTTAAAAAAATACATTTACTCATTTTTGAGAGACAGAGAGAGACAGAGCACAAGTGGGGGAGGGGCAGAGAGAGAGGGAGACAGAATCCAAAGCAGGGTCCAGGCTCCGAGCTGTCAGCACAGAGCCCGACGTGGGGCTCGAACTCACGAGCTGTGAGATCATGACCTGAGCTGAAGTTGGATGCCTAACTGACTGAGCCACCCAGGCGCCCCTTTTTTACCTTTTTAAAACCAATTTACAGAAATGTTCTTAATGTATTTTTGATAGGCTTTAACTATTTTCTTCAAGATTGTTGTTTCTTTTGTAACTATCACTCACTTTCCTTTTGTCATTCTGATCTTCATTATTGTTGACTTGATTTGAACTTACCTCTCCTTTCCTTTAAAGCATTAGAGATTTTGTGTTCCTTAAGTGGCTTTTGTACTCTGCAAAATTATGAAAAGTTTTCCATATTTACCTCTATTTTGTTTGGTTTTATAATATTTTATTACTACTTGATTAAAATTTACTGTATTTATGATTATACATACTTGAATTATATTTTTATTTTAGTATTAATCCATCCTGCCTATATTTGTGAGTATAGTATGAGATAAGATTCTGTATTTTTCCCCCAAAGAGACAAGTTTATCACCATCACTCATGGAAGATTTCATCCTTTCTGCAAAACTTCGAAATATTTCTTTAATAATATGCTGATATAATATACACTATTGTAACAACAGAAAATAGTACTGGATTACATATTTAAAAGTTGCTAAGAGCGTGGATCTTCAAAGTTCTTATCACAAGAAAAAAAATTTATAACTATATATGGTGGCAGATATTACCTAGCTTTCTTGTAGTGATCATTCCCCAATATATACAAATCTCAAAGTATTATGTTGTCATGAGCACGCTATGAAGGCACACACACGAGTTGTGTCTTTCTACAGTGTCAGCTTTATTCAATCATAAAGCAAGATTAATATAATTATAAAGCAGTTTCACGATTCCAAACTCAATGACATTTCACTACTTGTTTAACTTGCTTCTTACATGTCACACAAAGCAAATCACAAGACAAGCAACACATCAAACAGATAGAACAGGGGGTAGGGAAATAACAAAACCGAACATGAAATCGGTCCGTGGACGCACAGTTGACACAGAGCCTAGGTCTGTCCAGGTCGGCTCTCAGAATGTGCCTCTGATTATGTCCAAGCAGTGGAGGCTCTCTGTTCTGTTCGGAGATCAATCGATCAGAGCCTTTGGTGGCCACTGCCTCCAAATCGTCCATGTTTCATGTGGTCACACACAAAATGGTCAGTGTCTTGAAAGTCTTAAGGTTGCTACCAAACTCTTCCTTTTTTTAAAGGATTTAACGAGTCTTGGGCCTTTGCAGACCTCCTCTGTTTCTGCTGAGCATCGGTTCTGAGTGTGTTGTCAGCTCAAGCTGGTTTCGGTGCTATCTGGTCTTAGCTGCAATGCCCTTGGTTCTTGCGTCACTGCTTGACCTAAGTTACTGCTTGACGTGAGTAACTGCTTGACCCCATGTTGCTCTCTATAGTTGTATACCTGAAACTAACATAATGTGTCAATTACATCTCAATAAAAAAGGAAAATCCTCAGTATGGAAAGAGCCCAATTGTTCAATGGATGCGTGGATAAAGAAGATGTACACTTTTCTTAGTTTCTGCCAATTCTTTTGGAACATTAGAAACTTAATGATTAATAATAGTCCTCTGGTACTACAGTATCAGGACGTTGCAAATTTAATGTTTAAATATTCCCCAACACTAGGAAACTGAAATGTTTTTCTTAGAAAAAGACGAGAAGTCTGTCTTCAAATATCCACAGGTTTATCCTGTAAGCGGCAATCCAAGTGAAGCTCTTTCCCTTCTCATAAGTGAGGTATTGAATAAATGATCCTTATTACTTTGCATTCATCCTTCCCAGAGTTTATAATATGCCATCTTTAGAAGGCTCCTCATCAGAAGCAATGTTTCCCACCATTGTGTCTCCATAGTACCTCTCATAGCTTTCCAGAATGCTAGTATCAGTCTACTTCATACTGAAATTAATAGTGTAGTTGCCTATCTTCCCCCCAATACTGGATGGTAAGCAATGTGTATATCAGAATCATCAGGAGCTGTTTAAAGCCAAAGATGCTTAGGTCCCACCCATCAGAGATTCTGATTCACTAAGTCTAGACTGGAGACAGATTTTTATTTGTTTATTAGAGACTAGTCAATCAGTGTATCTGGTCCCTTAAAAAAACAAAATCAGTAATCATTTAAAAAGCATTTAAGTCAGGTTAGTAACAGTTGAGAAAAAGGCAATGAATTCCATTTTGTCATAGAAAATTAAATATATGCTGAGTTTAAGAAGGTTTCTTCAATAACAGTTAAGAAATATTAACTAGGAAAAGTTTTGAATTTTATTAAATGCTTTTTTGGAATATATCAAAATAACCATAAGGTTCTTATCCATTAACCTGTTGTGGCTGACTAAAATATATCAATTCAAGGTAATTAGCTTCCTTGACTTTCCCTCTCACCCATAGTTTTGACGTTTCCAGCTTCTCTTTCTGCCTACTCATCTTTGTCATGATTCTGTTTTGCCTCATCAGCCCCTTAGCCTTTTGTGCAGATTGTGCAAGGGAAAAAAGAAATTTGGAAAAGCTAAGAACCAAAAAATTCTACTTTATAAAGTACAGAGAATCAATATTCCAATAAAGAAAAAAAGGTGGGGTAATTCCAAAAAAAAAAAAAATGATGGGGTAAGAAATAAAAGCATACATGTACAGGCCAAGTTTGGGGAAAGTTTGGGAGGGAAAACATTTTGAGGCAATTAATGGGGGTGTGATAAATATGTAGAAGAAACATCTAGAAAGGACTTTCTGGAAGCTTTATTATGCATTAAGAATGTATTTTTTACATTTGACATACATTTTGTCAATTCAGAGGAGCTTTTAATTACTATACAGTTATATTTGCTAGTATGATTAAGGTTTTATACAAAGACTGTGACACTTACCTCCCTAGGTTTAAGTGGATTACACTATTAGTAAAGTCAGTTTACAGTAATGAATATCGTTGTGTTGAGTCACAAGATCATTAATGGGATAAAAACTAGTTTGTCCTGATATATTATTATTGTAGCAACTCTGTTTATAAGTGAAATTGGCGCTGTTATTTATTGTTATGGTGGTTATTTTTGTGATCCCCTAGCTGATTTTGGATATCAGGTTTTATTTACTTCTTGGAGAGAATAAAAAAACTTTCTTAAAAATGTATTCTCTATTTTAAGGAAGTTTAAACAACCTAGGCATTACCGTTACTTGAAGCCTACTTTGGTTTCACGGATAAAGCCACTTGTGTCTGATTCTCTGTCTTCTATAGTTATTAAAGTACTTCAGGTTTCTACTTCTTTATGAGTAATTGTTTAGTTCATCTATTTCAATTGTTCATAATACTGAAAAGCTTAAGAAAAAATCTGATGCCAGGGCCAGAATTATACCTTAGGGTTTGTGATGGAATTGAGTGATGTTGACATCCAAATATCAGCATGAAAAAAAAAATCCCCAGAAGATTCCAGATAATTTTCACATTATATATATGTATACATAGTTCCCTTTTTATTTTCAATGAACATTTAATTTTTAATTTTAGATACAACAGTTTTAAATACAAAATGATTACAGAGAATTCCATATATCTCATACTCAGTTTTCTATTATTAAAATTTACCATTACTATGATACATTTGTCACGATTAATGAATCAATATTGATACATTATTATTAATAAGTACTTAATAAAGCACACACTTCATTCAGATTTTCCAATTTTTAACCTAATATCTTCTTTTCATTCAGGATCCCATTTACTTGTAATGTCCTCTGGTTTGCTCTTGGTTTTTAAAGTTTCTTAGACTTTCCTTGTTTTTGATGAACTTCACAATTTTGAGGAACATTAGTAAGGTATCTTATAGAATGTCCCTCAGTTGGGATGTGCCTGATGATTTCATGATTAGATTGGGATAAATTTGGGGGGAAGGAAGATTATACACAAAAAGTGCCATTATCTGCACATAATATCCAAGGTATATACTATCAATATGTCTTATCACTGTTGATGTTAACCTTGATCACTTGGTAGTGTTTGTCAGGCTTCTCCACTGTAAAGTTACTCTTTTCCCCCCTCATTCCATACTTCCCTCTTTGAAAGAGAGTCACTAAGCATAGCCGATGACTAAGGACTGGGAAATAATGTTCCACTTTCTTAAGGACAGACTATGTACATAAATTATTTGAAATTACTCTAAGTGGGATATTTATTTACTGTCTTACATTTTTATTTATTTATTAAATCCTTTTTTATATATAAGTATGGACTCATGAATATTTTATAATTGGGTTTATAATCCAATACTACTTTATTTGTTTTCATTTGTTTTTAATTCCTGCGTAGTTAACGTATGGTGTTATAGTAGTTTCAGTGTACTATGTAGTAATTCCACAATTCCATATATTACTCAGTGCCGATCCAGATAAGTGTACTCTTAATCCCTTTCACCTATTGTCTCTCATCCCTTGCACCCACCTGCCCTCTGGTAACCATTTACTTCTCTATGGTTAAGAGTCTGCTTTTTGGTTTCACTCTCTCTCTTTTCCTTTGTTAGAATTTGTTTCTCAAATTCCACATATGAGTGCAATCATATGGTATTTGTCTTTCTCTGACTGACTTATTTTGCTTAGTATTATACTCTCCAGCTTCATCTGTCTTGTTGCAAATGGCAAGATTTCATTCTTTTTATGGCTGAATAATATTCCATTGTATATATACCACATCTTTAACCATTCATCCATTGATGGATACTTGGGCTCCTTCCATGTTTTAGATATTGTAAATAATGCTGCAGTAAGCATGGGGGTGCATATATCCCTTGAATTAGTGTTTTTGTATTCTTTGGGTAAATACCCCAAAAGTGCAATTACTGAATTGTAGGGTACTACTATTTTTAATTTTTTGAGGAACCTCCATACTGTCTTCCACAGTGGCTGCACCTGGTTTTATTCCCACCAACAGTGCACAAGGGTCCAATCCTACTTTATTAATTGTATTGCTCAGATTATTCCAACTTTGGCCATTTGGACCTCTTTCAATTGGCCCCTGTGTACCTTTGAAACACTCCTGTTATTGTGAGTTTGGGGCTTTTTTCTCTGTCTTGTTGAGATTTTTTTTCCAGCGTTGTAAAATGCACCTGGCTCATTTTGTATATTTCCTACCCAGTCATAGATTCAGCAGTTCCACCAAGGATCTCTGGTTCTGTTCTTTGGAGAGTAGTTTTAGAAACAAAGATCTGGACACCAGGTGTACTCATTACTACTGGGCTATCATTACTTCCAAACCCTCTCAGATGACAAGGCAAAGAGTTATATATTCATATACTAACGTGTATATACACATATCTATAATAAATATTTCTACGTGTATCCATCTGTACCCATGTTAAGCTAAATATGAGCTCATACTGATATTTCCAACTCTAATCCATTACCACATGTATTGTTTTTGACCTTCTTTTCCTGTTTATCTATAATATTTCACTCAAAAGTAAGAAATCTGGGGCATCTGGGTGGTTTAATTGGTTAAGCATCTGATTTCAGCTCAGATCATCATCTCACAGTTCATGAGTTCAAGCCTCACATCGGGCTCTCTGTTGTCAGTGTAGAGCCTGCTTTGGGTCCTCTGTCTCCCTCTCTCTCTCTGCCCCTCCCCTGCTCGCTCATGCTCTCTCTCTCTTTCAAAAATAAATAAATATTTAAGAAAAAAGTAAGAAATCTGGTTTCCACTATATATTAACTTAATTGTTCTGTTGTAGTATACCTGTATAGTGGTTTCAGAATTGTTAATCTGTACATCCATAGGAAATAACTTTATCAACTGGAGTATAAATCTAATGTTAAGCTCTTTTTGCCTCTCCACTCATTTGCAAAGATGCTTAGGTCAGTATCTTATTCCCCAATCCCCCTCAGTGAGATTGTTTTGATATTTGTAATCCATTTATATTCTTTTGTTACATTCTGCATTCTACTCTGAGAACTTCTGACTTCCTCAATTATTTTTTTAATTTGCGTACCACATATGATTTACTTTTTGTGCTGTAAAGTTTTATAGGTTTGGACAAATGCTTACTGTCCTCTATTCACCATTATGATATCATACAGATTAGTTTTACTACCTAAAAAAAAAAATTGTGTGTGTCACCTATTCAATTCTCCTGCTCCCCAACCTATGGCAACCACTGATCTGTTTACTATCTCACTGGTTTTTTCTTGTCCAAATGTCATATAATTGGAATCCTACAATATGTAAAATTGTGGGTTTTTTAATTTCGAATTCCAATTGTTAATTTCTGTGATACAGGAAATTTAGTTTTATATATTAACCTTTCATTCAGTGGTCTTCTATACTCACTTATCAGTTAAGGATTTGGGTCAATTCTTTGGGATTTTCTTCATAGATAATCTTGTCACCTACAAATAGAGACAGTGATATTTCTTTATTTCTAATCCATATACCTTTTATTACCTTTTCTTATTTAACTGGCGAGGACTTCTAGTAATATGTTGAATTGGAGCAGTGAGAGAGAACATCCTTGCCCTGATCTTAGTCCTTGTAGAGAATTTTTTCCCCTTGATTTTGGAGTAAAGCATATAATTTCTCACTATTAAAAATGATTTTGAATTTTTGTAGATATTTCTTATCACATTGAGGAACTTTTCCCATTACCACTTCTGTGAGAGTTTTTTTTTACATATATTTTTGTATTTTTTTATTATTTAAGTAATCTCTATGCCCAGAGTGAGGCTCAAACTCACAACCGAGATCAAGAAGAGTTGCATGCTCTAGTGACTGAGCCACCCAGGCTCCCCAAGAGTTATTTCTTTTATATATATATACACATACATATATATATATATGTATGTGTGTATATATATATACATATATATATATACACACATACATATATATATATATATACATATATATACACATATATATACATATATATATATGTGGTAGGTTACATTGATTGAATTTGATTTTGAATGTTGAGCCAGCCTTGCATACCTGAAATAATTTTTAATGTATAAAAATGTAGGGGCGCCTGGGTGGCGCAGTCGGTTAAGTGTCTGACTTCAGCCAGGTCACGATCTCGCGGTCCGTGAGTTCGAGCCCCGCGTCGGGCTCTGGGCTGATGGCTCAGAGCCTGGAGCCTGTTTCCGATTCTGTGTCTCCCTCTCTCTCTGCCCCTCCCCTGTTCATGCTCTGTCTCTCTCTGTCCCAAAAATAAATAAACGTTGAAAAAAAAAATTAAAAAAAAAAATAAATAAATAAATAAAAATGTATTAAAATGTGTAAAAATGGTTGGATTCAATTTTCTAATATTTTGATCACAATTTTTCTGTTTATGTTCATGAGAGATATAGCTCTGTACTTATTCTTTCCTGTAATGTAGTTTTTTGGTTTGGTTTCATTTCGTTTCCTATGAAAATAATTCTCACTTCAGGAGTGCCTGGGTGGCGAAGTTAGTTAAACATCAGACTCCAACTCATGTCATGATCTCACGGTTCCTGAGTTTGAGTCCCGCATCAGGCTCTCCACTATCAGCACAGAGCCCGCTTTGGATCTCCTCTCTCTCTCTCTCTCTCTCTCTCTCTCTCTCTCTGCCCCTTCCCAGCTCACGTGCTCTCTCTCTCTCAAAAATAAATAAACATTAAAAAAATAATTTTCACTTCATAGAATGAAATAAAAAGTGTTCTTTCTGCTCCTATTTTCTGGAAAAAATTGTGGAGAATTGATATTGTTGCTTCCTTTTATATTTGGCAGAATTCATTAGTGAAAACATCTGTGATTCATATTTTGCAGGTTATTAATTACTGATTCAATTTCCTTGATAGTTATAAGGTTATTCATCTATGTATTTCTCATTGTGTGAATTTAGTTTATACTTTCCGGGAATTGCTCCATTTCATCTAAATTTTCAAATTACAGACATAAAGTTGTTTGTTGTATTCTTTTATTACCCCTTTTTAATTACTCCAGGATCAGTAGTGATTATCACTTTCATTTTTGATGTTGATAATTTGTGTTCTTTCTCCCTGTCTCCGTCTTTCCCTGTCTCTCATTAACTTTCCTAGAAAAAAAAAATTGAAAATCTTTTTAAGAATTAGATTTTGCTTTCATTGATGTTCTCCATTGTTTTGTTTTCAGTTTTATCGATTTCTACTCTAATTTTTTATTATTTCCATATTCTTCTAGCTTTAGACTTAAATTGCTCCTTTCTATTGTTGTTAAAATGGAAGCTTATATTGCCAATATATATCTCTCTTCCATATATTTAATGCTATATGCTATAAATTCTTCTCTAAATATTGTTTTTCCTGCCTCCCACAAATTTGATGTCATATTTTATTTTTCTATAGCTCAAAATGTCTGTTCGATTTCTTTTGAGACTTCCTTACTTATATACTATTTAAAGTCTTTTAAATATTTGGGGATTTTCAAGATATTTTTTCATTGTCAATTTCTAGTTTGATTCCATTGTGACCTGGAAATTTACTTTGTATGGTTTCCATTATTTTATGTTTGCTAAGTTGTATACTATGGCTGTGTATCTTGTTGGATGTTTCATATGAGCTTGAGGAGAATGTATACTAGTTATATTAGATGGAGCATTCTATACATGTCAATTGGATCACATTAATTGATACTTCAGGTCAAACCAACTATGTCCTTGCTGATTTTTAGCCTGCTTTATCTACTAATTAATAAAAGAGGGGTGTTGAAGTCTACAATTTTAATAAAGAATTTGCTTATTTCTCTTTGCAGGACCATCAGGTTTTTCCTCATGTATTTTTTGACATTCTGTTGTTGAGTGCATACATGTTTAGCATTGTTATATCTACTTGGAGAATTGACCCCTTTACCATTATGTAATGCCCTATTTTATTCCTGGTATTTTTTCTTGTCCTGAAATCTGCTTTGTCCAAAATGAATACAGCTACTCTAGCTTTCTTTTGATTGGTATTAATATTATCTATCTTTCTATTGCCCTATACTTTTTTATATATTTTTTTTATTGTGACAAAATACACACACATAAAATCTGCCATCTTAACTCTTTTTAAGTGTATGCTTTAGTGGTATGAAACACACTCACATGTTCTGCCAGTACCACCATCCATCTCCAGAACTTTTCATCTTGTAAAATTGCAACTCTACATCTATCAAACAATAAATCCCCATTTCCCCTTTCCTTCCAGTCCTTGCAATCACTATTCTACTTTCCGTCTCTGTGATTTTTTTTTCATTACTCTAAGTATCTCATATAAGTAGAATCCTATAGCCTTTATCTTGTTGTGACTGGCTTATTTCACTTAGCATGGTGTCTTCCAGGTTCATCTATGTTGTAGCATACGTCAGAATTTTCTTTCTTTTTAAGGCTGAATAATGCTTTATTGTATGTCTGTAGCACATCTTACATATTCATTCATTAGCTAACAACTTGGTGACTCGCATTTATAGCTACTGTGGAGTGCTGCTATGAACATGGATGTATAAATATCTCTTTGAGACCCCATTTTCAATTCCTTTAAGTATATACTCACAAGTAAAATTGCTGGATCATATGGTAATTCCATTTTTTTTTTTGAGGAATCCTCATACTGGTTTCCATGGTGACAGTACCATTGTACATTCTCACCAACAGCATACAAGTCTTCCAATTTTTCCATGTTTTCAACCTTGTGTGTTTTTTTTTTGTTTTTTGCTAGTAATCTTCCTAATGTGTGACTTGGTATCATATTATTGTTTTGATTTGCATTTCCTTTATGATTAGTGATGTTGAGCATATTTTCATGTTTGTTAGTCATTTGTATATTTTCTTTGGAGAAATATCTATTCAGATTCTTTCCCTATTTTGGAATCAGGTTGTTTGGTGTTGATTTTTAGAAGTTTTCTATATATTTTGGATGTTAATCTCTCATCGCATACATGATTTGAAAATATTTTATTTGCCTTTTTATTCTGTTGATACTGTATTTTGATGCACAATTTTTTTTAATTTTCATGAAGCCCAATTATCTGTGTTTTCTTTACTTACCTGTGTCTTTGATGTCTATCCACAAAATAATTGCCAAATCCAATGTTGTGGAGCTTGCTTCATGTTTTCTTCTAAGAGTTTTATATAGTTTTAGGTCTTACGTTTAGGTCTTTGGTCCATTTTTAGTTAATTTTTATTTATAGTGTTAGGTATTGGTTTAACTGTATTCTTTGCAGATGGATATCTAGTTTTCCCAGAACCACTTATTTAAAAGACTGTCTTTTACTTTTTTTTAATTTTTTTTTAACGTTATTTATCGTTGAGAGACAGAGAGAGACAGAGCATGAGCATGGGAAGGGCAGAGAGAGGAGGAAACACAGAATACGAAGCAAGCTCCAGGCTCTGAGCTGTCAGCACAGAGCCTGACACAGGGCTCGAACTCACAAACCGCGAGATCATGACCTGAGTCGAAATCAGACGCTTAACCAACTGAGCCACCCAGCCACCCCGTCCTTTACTTTTAAATAATCTTGTCACCCTTGTTAAAACTGGTTTGATCATATATGCAATGGGTTATTTCTGTACAATCATTTAATTTTTTAAAAACTGTGGTTTTTAGAACGGCTTTAGGGTTACCACAAAATTGGAAGGAAAGTACAGAGGTTTTCCATGGACTTAACTCCGTGCCCCCACACATGCTCAGCCTCCACATTGTTAACATCACTCACCAGAATGGCACCATGAATGAACCTACACTGATACAGCATAATCACCTCAAGTCCATGATTTACCTTAGGATTCATTCTTGGAATGGTATATTTGATGAATTTAGACAAATGTATATGACATATATACATCAGTGTAATATATACAAAGTATTTTCACTGCCCTGAAAGTCCTCTGTGCTTTCCCAGTTTATCTCTTCTCCATCTGCCCAACAATCACTGAACTTTTTATTGCCTCCATGGTTTTGTCTTTTCAGACATATCATATGTTGTAATAATACCATATGTAGCCTTTTAGATAGTCTTCATTCAGTTAGTAATATGCATTTAAAGTTTGCCCATGTCTTTTTATTGCTTGACAGCTTGTTTCTTTCTAGTGCTGAATAATATTCCATTATCTGAATGTATCACAGTGTATTTATCCATTCACCTCCGGAAAAACATCTTAGTTGTTTCCAAGTTTTGGCAATTATGAATAAAGCTGCTATAAACATCCAAGTTTTTTGTGGACATGTTTTCAACTCCTTTGGGTAAATACTAAGGAGTGTGATTACTAGATTATATGGTGAGAGTATTTTTAGTTTTTTAAGTATCTGCCAAACTGTCTTTCAAAGTGGCTATACTATTTTGCATTCCCACCAGCAATGAATGAGAGTTATTGTAGCTCAAAACGCTCACCAGTATTTATTTTGTGTTGTCAGTGTTCTGGATTTTAGCCATTCTAATATGTCTATAGTGATACCTTATTGTTTTAATTTACATTTACCTGATGACGTATTATGTAGAACATCTTTTCATATGCTTATTTATCAAGTGTGTATATTCTTTTTTTTCTTAAGGTGATTTTATTAAAGCATGGGGACAGGACCCAGGGGCAGGAAGAGCTGACTCATGTGTATATATTCTTAATTGAGGTATCTGTTAAGATCTTTGGTCCATTTTTATTCAAGTTGTTTTTTTTCCTGTTGAGTTTTAAGACTTTTGTATATTTTTAGATAAAAGGTTTTTATCAAATGTGTATTTTGCAAATATTTTCTTCCAGTCTGTGGCTTGTCTTCTTATTCTGTTCACATTTTCTTTGCAGAACAAAGGTTTTTAATTTTAATGAAGTCTAAGTTATCAATTATTTTTTTTATAGATTGTGTCTTTGGTATTGTATCTAAGAAAGGCATCAGCATGCCCAGGGTTATCTAGATTTCTCCTATGTTATCATCTAGGAGTTTTATAGTTTGTGTTTTACATTTAGGTCTATGATATATTTTGAGTTAATTTTTGTGAATGCTATAAAGGCTGTGCCTTTATTGTGTGTGTGTGCGTGTGTGTGTGTGTGTGTGTGTGTGTGTGTGTGTGTGTCTGGTTGTCCCAGCATCATTTGTTGAAGACACCATCTTTTCTCCATTGTATTTCTCATCCTTCTTTACCAAAGATTATTTGACTATATCTAAAGATTATTTGACTATATCTAAAGATGTCATTTCTGGGCTCTCTGTTTTGTTTCACTGATCTGTCTATTCTTACACCAATACCACACCATCTTGATTCCTGTAGCTTTATAGTAAGTCTTGAGGTAAGTCAGTCCTCCAACTTTGTTCTTCTTCCATATTATGTTGCCTATTCTGGGTCTTTTGCATCTCCATATAAACTTGGAATCAATTTATCAATAATCCATAAAATAACTTGCTAGGATTGTGATTGGATTGAATTGAATCTATAGATCAAACTGGGAAGAACTGACATCTTGACACTTTAAGTTTATATCTTCTTGTCTAAATGTATGGACTATTTCTCCATTTATTTTGTTTTTATTTTATTTTATTTTATTTTATTCCATTCAAAGGGAATAAGAACATCCAAACATGTCAGAACTAAAACTGAAAACCCTCTCATGTTTGTTTAATATCTTCTAATTCTATAATATACATCTTTTCCGTAACACAGTTCTTTTTTATTTTGTCACTTTTTTTCTGGAACCACTTGCATTAATATTTGTTCTTTTTCTCATGGCGCCTTCAAACAAAGAGGTTTTTCTTTGAACCAATTTCTGGATGTTTTTTCTTTATGAAACCTTTCATTTTCTTTAGGTTTTAGATTTTTTAATATTAATTTATTTTTGAGAGAGAAAGTGTGTGTGTGTGAGTGGTGTAGGGGCAGAGAGAGAGGGAGAGAGAGAATCCCAGGCACCTAAGAGCTAACAGTGTAGAGCCCAATGCAGGGCTCAAAGTCACAAACCATGAGATCATGACCTGAGCCAAAATCAAGAGTTGGCCAGTTAACCAACTAAGCCACCCAGGCACCTAGTTTTTAGTTTTTGCCTTTTCTTTTAGTTTCTTGAGTGAAAAAATATTAGTGTATTTATTTTCAACCATTCTTCCTTGTGATGACTGCAGTTTAAGTACATATAAATCTGACTATACTGCTTTAGTCAAATTTCATTGAATTCTTTAGATAAGGATTTATTATTCTTTTTTTAATATTCTTTTTGTTTGTTTTTTTTTTTTTTAATTAATGTCTTTACCCCACGAGGGACTTGAACTCATGACCCTGAGATGAAGTGCCACGTGCTCTTCTGACTGAGCCATCCAGGCACCACTATTTTTGCTTATTTCTAAATAGATTGCACTTTCACTCTGAAGTTATTGCATAGTTCATGAGTTGTCTTTTATTTACATTGTTGTTAAAAAACATGTCTAGTGTTTATTTTTGAGAAACAGAGAGATTGAGCACAAGTTGAAGAGCAGAGAGAGAAGGAGACACAGAATCCGAAGCAGGCTCCAGGCTCCCAGCTGTCAGCACAGAGCGAGATGCAGGGCTCTAACTCAGGAGCCATGAGATCATGACCTGAGCCAAAGTCTGACACTTAACCGACTGAGCCACCCAGGCGCCCCTGTTGTTAAAATTTTTTATTTTTTTTAATGTTTATTCATTTTTGAGAGAGAGAGAGACACAGACTGTGAGTGGGGGAGGAACAGAGAAAGAGAGACACGGAACTCAAAGCAGGCTTCAGGCTCGGAGCTGTCAGTATAGAGCTGATGCGGGGCTTGAACTCACGACCTATAAGATCGTGACCGGAGCTGAAGTTGGACTCTCAACCGACTGAGCCACCAGGTGCCCTTGTTGTTAACATTTTTAAATGGAAACATTTAGAGATGGAATGGTGGAGTTAAAACAAACATATGTGAATAAGGGAATTACAGAATATCAAATATGTGAAATAACAAATTGTATTGATAATAAGTGATATATAAGAAAGATGATAGGTGTAAAAGAAATTTATTTTTAAAATTTTTTTAACGTTTATTTATTTTTGAGACAGAGAGAGACAGAGCATGAACGGGGGAGGGTCAGAGAGAGAGGGAGACACAGAATCTGAAACAAGCTCCAGGCTCTGAGCAGTCAGCACAGAGCCCAACGCGGGGCTCGAACTCACGACCATGAGATCAAAAAGAAATTTATTTTTAAAAGGAATGAAATGTTCTACAATTACTAGACAGTTATAAAAATTAAAATGCAATTCGCTATATAGGATATTTTTTTCCATTCTCCTAGCTTCTTAAGACATAAATGATGAGTTCTAAATTTAGGCTTATAAAATTACCAATGAAGTCATCCCACATTTCAACACAAATATTTCCCTATAGTTTATTCCTATAAGAGGCTAATATGTACTTATTCAACCCAACTCACTTCAATAAGAAATTCTGTAAAATAATATTTTGTTTGAGTTTCATGCTTATAGCCACATTTATATTCTTATAGCCCCATTTATATTTATGGGAACCCAAAGTGACTATTAGTGGGCCTCAGGGTACTGAGAGCACAATCCTTGGATGGATCGTTTATGGGAAAAAATAGGTCTGCATTGCTTTCAATTTGTTTACATATACAGTGATATGTGTGCAAGTGAAACTCCAAAGAAGGTAGTGAAAGGCAGTTAAAATCTAATAATAACAAATTTCACACGTTAAGGTTTATATCAGATACTCTTTAAGTATCTGATATGAAATTTTAAAATGAATAGAAGAGGGGCGGCCTGGGTGGCTTATTCAAAGAAAGATCAAACTCGGAGTTTTGTATTCTGTGCCTAACTTGATTTATTTCTACAGTAACATGGAACTGTATTTCTAGACCAAATTAGTTTAGTTTTGTTTTGTTTTTTAACCCATGGAAATTTTAGGATCTTTTTCCCCAGTGTGTGTGTGTGTGTGTGTGTGTGTGTGTGTGTGAAGGTTGGGGAATGAATTTTAGGTCAGCATATGCACCACCTCCTCCAGTGTTTTCACCAACAGAGGTCCCAAGTAGAGAGTGCAGGAGAATGAACAGAGTAAGTGCCTACCATGTATTAGGCACCACGAACTCCCTGAGGATTCAGCAGGGAGCAAACTAGACCAAATTCCCCACAGTCATGTAGTTTTTATTCTATGGGGTACTAAAATTTTAGAAATAAATGTTAAGTCAAGAAACCTAAATTACTGAAATATTAAACTACATCACCACATGGCGATAAACGCTTCTAGGAAAATTAAGGCTAAGAAGAAGTATAAGGAATACCTCCCTGCCCATACAGCCACTTGGGTGTTAGGTCCGGGCATGTAGGATTGATTATGTAGGAGTTCCGGGCTTCCCATTGGGAGTGATGCTGAATGAGGATAAAGCACCTGAGACCAGTGCTCATGGCTCAGGCCAGGTGGATGGTGAGGAAATGAGTTTGGGGTGCTAAGGAGTGAGGGTGAGTTCTTGGACTCCTTCTCGATTCTTCCTCTCAGGGAAATTTTATAATTCTTCTTTTAGTATGAAGAAAATAGGGGCGCCTGGGTGGCGCAGTCGGTTAAGCGTCCGACTTCAGCCAGGTCACGATCTCGCGGTCCGTGAGTTCGAGCCCCGCGTCGGGCTCTGGGCTGATGGCTCAGAGCCTGGAGCCTGTTTCTGATTCTGTGTCTCCCTCTCTCTCTGCCCCTCCCCCATTCATGCTCTGTCTCTCTCTGTCCCAAAAAAATAAATAAACGTTAAAAAAAAAATTAAAAAAAAAAAAAAAAAGAAAATAAGCCTCAGAGATGTTAAACAACCTGGCCGAGACCAGTACCTGAAAAGCAACAGAGCTAGGTTTCAAACTCTGCTATAAATCTGAACTTAAAGCCTATGTTTTGTCCACTGTACCTCACTCCCTCCTATGAGAAAGCATGATGGTTGTCCTCTGGGATGTAAACTTTAAACATTAGCTAAGCTTTAGCTTCTCTTCAAAGGCATCCATAGCCCTTTTATATATGCATTTGTTAAATACCTTTGAAATCTGTTCCTATGTTCCACCTGACTCTATTAATCATAGAATTAATACATTATCCACAGAGTAAGGTAAAATGTCATTAATGTGCCTCATTAAAATTTCAAATAATGTATCTTTTATTCAATAGTTTATGATTCGAAAGAAAATTGTCTTTTTCAAATATAACGTATTTCATTACCTTTGGTATCTCTATTTACTCACCTCTTAGCAGTTTCTATTTCCACACCAAAGTGTTCTAATTCAGTTTCCTAACTTCTTTTTTCATTCAAAATATCTGTCTCATAAGTTCTTATGGTTAGTCATATGAAACAAACTTGCCAGAAGGAAAGTAATTCCCATGATTGTTGCCATTATAAATAGTTTAATATTAAGTGCTGGTTAATCATGTCTAATATTTGGAGGAGACTGCCAGGTACTTTATATAGGTAATGTTTATGTTTAGGATTTTTATGCTCAAAATGCATTTGGCCTGATAATGATCATCTGGCATTTTTAAATTTAGAGCCAGAGCTTTGAAAAACCATAGGCAATCCTTGTCATGGTGACTATTCATTATTTTTAAGAGAACTGAAGTATCTGCCAATCTGTAGTTTACAGTTGATTCCACTTCTAGTGCATTATACATTTCTAGAAGCTGACACGGATTTTCTAGAGAGTGTGAAGAATCTACAGGTAGCAGATTCAAAACATGAGTAGCTTCTTACATTATATTTATGAGGAGAAGGCCTCATATTTATATGTTTATAGTATTTCCTTTCTCATTTGTTCTCTCCTTAAACTAGGCTAATGAAATAATCGTTTTGATAGTGATAAGACAGATCTGACATATGTTTTTACAGATCTTAGCCCACCTGGGAGTCTGTCCTATACCAGATAATGTATAACCACAGCTTTGCTTAGCAAAAACCTGGGGAAAATGATTTCAGTGAAAATATGGGGTTTTATTGCAAGCTGAAACAAATCTAGCAGGTTATGAGTCACTTTCTTAGAATATAAAATCATTTTGAATATTTAAAAAATATTATTTTGTCTGGGTACCTGTGTGGCTCAGCCAGTTAAGCGACTGACTATTGGTTTTGACTCAGGTCATGATCTCACAGTTCGGGAGATTGAGGCCTGCATTGGGCTCTGTGCTGACAGCATGGAACCTTTTTGGGATTCTGTCTCCCTCTCTCTCTATCCCTTCCCTGCTCACACTGTCTAAATGAATGAATGAATGAATAAATAAATAAATAAATAAATAAATAAATAAATAAATAAAACAAAAAATAAATATTTTAAAAATATATTTATTCTTTTTTCTTTTGAAAACATAAATTGCTAAAATTTTGATTAACAATAGTCTTTGGAATGCACATTTTACTTGTGTTACTCAAATGATAACTTTTGCATTGATAAACTTTATGTGCTATTAAATGAATTTCTGGTGATAAAGAATAGATGGAACATTCTTTTGTTTATTTGTTTGGTTTTTCTGTGTTTACATGCATATCTCAGAAAGTAGAAAAAATCAGGGCTTTCTGGAAAACATACCTGGAGGAAAAGGGTATACATCACCAATAAGGATGGTCTAAGAAAAAACCTATCTTCCAGATTGATGTTTTCTTTAAGTTTTCTCCTTAGAGTAAGTCTGTATTTGTGATTGGAGAGGAACCAATGGGCTCCTCAATTTCCTATTCCATTTCTCTTCTACAGGATTCCCAGAAGATGGGGCTTCCTGAACCATGCTCTTTCTGCTTTTATTCATTCTGTGGCTATTCTTTCCAGAAAGGTCATATGAATTGTGACCCTTGCCCTCTTATAAAGAAGATTAATATCCAGATCCTTTAACATAATCTCCAAAACTCTGTACAATCTGGCACAACCTATCTTCCTAATCATAATCCCTATCTTTCTCCCCAGATACCCTTAAACTGACCCCCGAGACTGCTAGTTCTTAATCAAGCAAAGGTTGCCTTTGCAAAGATGATCCCTTTGGTTAAAAAAATCCCTCTCCATTCTTCAGTCTAACACATTGCTTCTTGTATTTTTTAAGACGCCACTCAAATATTTTTTTCTGTCTCCCCTGGCAGATGATTTTTTTCTTTCTGCTTTCGTAGAACTTTATCCTTTACCTATTATTGAATTGTTTTCATTATTTTATATGGCAGTCTCTCAAATTATGAATTTTATGAGCCTAGATACTATGATTTCTTTCAATTTAAACGTAAGGTACCAAAGCACAGTGATTGAACTATATAACACATTCAATAAGAACTTGTACAATAAATGGACAGGTGGATGGATGGATGAATACGTTTTCCTTTGTCTCTACTCTATCTCTATTCCTTCTGCTTTCTCTCCAGCCTAAAAATAAGAAAAGCACTTAAGCATCCCTTTCATGTGGATATTATACTGCATTAAACTCATTGTTTTTATCTCAAGATAGGAAATCGATGTAAATAATGATAAATTATAAGCTAAACTAAATGAAAGAGAAGGCATTATTTATTTCTGAGAAATGTGGTGTCAATTAATATTTAAATTACTATCTATCTAATTTTAAATTAATCTTGCTATATTAGGTACCATATAATATAGTTCTAAAATTTAAAATAATAGAATCTAGAGAATGTTGCCTAGGAGAACTTTCTGTGGTGAAGGAAACTTTCTCTACTCACTGTTCAACAAGGAAGCCACTAGCCATATGCAGCCATTGAGCATCTGGTGCAAATGTGACTGAGAGATTAAATATTTAATTTTATTAAATATTTTATTATAATTAATTTAGATTAAATATAAATAGCTACATATGGTTAATGCCTACCATGTTGGATAAAACAGTTCTAGATTACTATAAGAATGGAGTGAAAGGGATTTACAAGGCAGTTGTATCCAAAATGGTATAAAAGAGTGTTATTTCACCTCTACTTTTATCTCTAGTCTTCTTGGAAATATTCTAAAGCCTTTATTTCATGCTAAGCCCCACATATCCCTAAGAGTTCATTGACTTCATAAAGGAGACCAATGATACTGCTTTCCTTCATTTGTTTCCTTCATTTCTTTCATTTTTCTTTCAACAACTAAATATGGAGAATCTTCAATGTTCTAGGCAGAATTCTAAGTATTTGTCATACAGTAGCAAATAAGATAAAACTTTAGCATTCATGGACGTTAAAGACACCCAATAGTCAAAAAATAAACAAATGAATGAAATAATTTCAAGTAACAGTAGACACCACGAAAAAAAAGTAGTAAAGCAGGATGACAAAAGAACAGTTGAGCATAGACCTTGGTAAAAAGAGACAGCTAGCCATTTGGTACCTGAAGGAAAGGTATAAGAAATAGCAAGAGCAAAGTTTCTGAAGTGGGAACATAGATGGTGAGTTTCAGGAACAAAAGAATGCCAGTATTGTTAGAACAAAGAAAGGTTGAAAGACTTGTAACAGCTAAGCTCAAAATGAGGTACAGAAGACAGAACTGATGCACATATGTAGACCACAATGTACTTGTAAGTTGGTTATCTTAGAGACAGGTCAAGAATTCATGTGGAAAGGTGGTGAACAGTGAACAAGAGGTGGAATTAATGAACTGGGTGTCCTTACAAGACAGAAGAATTGTCAAGGTGAGAGCAATAGAATAATGTGAGCTGGAAATACAAAAAATGGTGATCTGAATGGAAGTTTTAGAGTTGGTTAAGTTATTGGTGATAATGAGGCCTAGGATGTGACCATTGAAATAATGGCTAAATAGGAATTTTTAAATGAAAGATTGTTAATAGCAAATTAATCAAAGAATACTGAGGACAATGTGGTGGACAGAGCATCTCCGAGCATTCTGATGAGCACAGTGATGATATACCCTAAATGCTATCATTGGGTGTATATGTATATTTCAGTGAAGGCATACTTAAATTATGCCTGTCCTTTTAAGACTATTTTCTTCTTTTATATATATTTTTATATTCTTTTATTTTCTCTCCATCTCTAATGTTTCTTTGTGATTTATTTGCAGCATTTAGATCAAAGATGCACAGAAACTACAGGACTAAGAGATTCCTGTTATACTGAAAACTTATAGAAGATCGTTTTACATTTTTATTTGTATCCTCAATCTTAGCATATTCCCTGAGACATCATTTTTATTGAATAAACATTCAATAAATTGTGGCATTGAATCTAGTTTGGGAGCCATCTCTAATTGAATAATATTTCACATCATTAAGTTAAATATCAAACTTTAATAAGTGATCTGTATTTATATTTCTTTTCCATTTTTCAAACATAAAATTATAGTGTCTACGCCTCTTTGCTCTTCCTACAAGTTCTTAACAGAAGTTACATATGTGAACCAGATATTAGACTTAGTATTTTGATAATATCTTACTTGGTGCTGAATAGAGTAGCAAGATTCCTTTTTGGTTACTTCTTTTGCTGCTTCTGGGTGTTGGCTCTCCAGCCTTACTTTTGGCTTTCAAAGTCTCAGCACAACATTGCTGACTAAGTACTTCTTGCCCTACTTCAGCAGATCCGTTCATCCTCGTCACAGCTGGGTATGATGAATGAGCTAACATTAGTAAAGCGTTTTGAGTTCTTTGGATAAAAGTTATGCAAACTATTATTGGGTTGTGACTCCATTTTTAAGGACCATGGTCACACGTCGTTGTATTTTGGAATCTAAGAGAGAAAACGGTGGAGAAGGGTATCTCTAGATAGGCACACTTCAACAAAGTGTGCAATGTGCAAGTAAAGCTACTGCGTGGGAAAAGCTGGGATTCACATTTTTAGTTTTAATATGATCTTGGTTTCCTCTCACTTCTTCTGTTCTATGCTATCAGCCTAGAGTGAGGTGAGGTTATGTAAGATCATCCTTCTGTGGGAATAATAAGCATTATCTTCTGAGGCATTAAGTATACATTTAGAAACAGTTTTTTTGATGTTCTCCAAGTCATATTTTTATCCTATGGAAGACTTAACAGATATGCATATGAAACATGCCAGACTCTTTATCATAATGTAGTATTTGAGTTTAAAACATTGCATTTTATTTGATACATGCTCAGCACACACTGTTTATGATCTTCGGAATCCACTCTTTGAACAGGTTCATTCGGAAAGCAACGGTGTCCTGTGGTTACTTAATGTGCATCATTGCTGGTGGACAGATGGCTGGTTTCTCACTGTGTCCTCATTTCAACTCTATCTCTAGCTTGCTCCTTTTCCAAGTGGCCTCCCACTTGTGCTAATAACAGAGGCTTTTTATTCTGTGCCCAGGTTTTACTTACTCTTAAATTTAGACCTTCCCCTTCAAGTCTTAAGGTCGACATTGCTAAAACTATACAACTGCCCCAGTGATATTCCCTACTAAACCACATTCAGTCTAAAAGGTTATGTCTGAGGAGCCTAAACATATATTATTGTTTGGTTATTCTTCTCTCATAATATTGCAATTTAAATGGTCAAATTCTATCTTTAGGAACAAAACTATAGAAGGATTAGGAAACAGCATGATGTAGCAAAGTACTCAGCATCCACAGAGCAAGGTTCTAGTCCCATCTTTGTCAAGAGACCCAACTTCATGTCCCCAGGCAACTTGTTTACCATCTAAGGTCTTGAGATCATCATCTGCAAAATGAGATTAAGGTAGACACTCTCTACAGCCTTTCAGTGCTATGATTATGTTGGAATTGGACTCTTGGGGATATATTCTTTTCGCTAGCTTGCTTGTTTTAATAGTTCTCTGAGCATCCAAAATGTCTTCTGGCCTATTCTAGAATCCATGATGTTTTTGAATGAATGAAGGTTGTATATTTTGTTTGCAGTATTGTCTTTGAGGGTATTTTCTAAGACAAGACCCTGGCATTTTGAAAAGAAATGGAAGCAGCTGATTTTGTGATGATTCATGCTCTAGTGGATAAAAATTAACTACAACTCTTTTTCATGGGTAGTGAAAAAATAGAAAGTGTCAGGGGCTGGTTGTGAAGCTATTTGGAATGTGACAGAAGGATACTGTTTAAGGGTGTAGTTGTTATAGTCAGATCTTGAGATATTGTTGGGCCTGGAGAAGGTCACTGATCTTCCCCAAGCCCCTGTTTCAAATCTGTAAAATCAAGGTGATAATAATAATCCCTACCTCATTAGGCTTGCTTAGAGTAATAAATGATTTAAATTTATAAAATACTTAGGAGAGCACCTGGCACATAGTATGTTCTATGATGTTAGGTAGTAACAAAAGTAACAGTGCTGGTATAGTCTAGAGCAGCTGATACATGTGTAAGATGTCACTGAAGTATTATGGATGCAGTGCCCCTGTGGAGTGAATTGACACTGGACAATCTGTTTGTCAATTTGTATATTCCCTGGAGTCAGTGTTAGTCTTAATCCAGTAGCAAAGAAATTCACTCTAAATCAAGTGTGAATGGGGGCGCCTGGGTGGCGCAGTCGGTTAAGCGTCCGACTTCAGCCAGGTCACGATCTCGCGGTCCGTGAGTTCGAGCCCCGCGTCGGGCTCTGGGCTGATGGCTCAGAGCCTGGAGCCTGTTTCCGATTCTGTGTCTCCCTCTCTCTCTGCCCCTCCCCCGTTCATGCTCTGTCTCTCTCTGTCCCAAAAATAAATAAACGTCGGAAAAAAAAAAAAAAAAAAAAATCAAGTGTGAATGGTGGGAAGTGGGGACATAAGGGTGGGATAAATAATCTTGAAAACTTTTTCAAATTAACATATCTTTAACTCTGAAAATTCTAACTTCTTCACTACGTATACATATATGTGTGCATACACACACACACACACACACACACACACACACACACACACAAGAAATAATACTGTAGGGTTTCACAAAATCCAAATTATCCATACAATACAACTGGGGCTTGATATGCCAGGAATTGTAAGTAATTTCACGTATATAATTCCATATTAGATTAAAATAACTACAAAATATACAATATTTACCGTTTTCAATATCAATTTTTTGATGCATTAGGAGGGAAATGGAAGAACAAATATCTGTGTCTTCACAAACTGCATTATTCAGAAACATTTTTGTACAATTTAGAATTAGGAAGGATCTAGTCCATTATCTTACCACATGGTACAAATAAGGAGCCTGAGACATGCACGGGCCACAGAGATTGGCAGTGGTGAAGATGCATTATCATTTTAGGCCACTACACTTTATAGAGTAACAGGTGCAGTTTCTGCAAGTTGTTGCCAATGATGTTACTTCATAGCATTTCAGAAAGCAAGGGTTCTTTCCTCTCAGATTGAATTATCAAACACATTGCACGCATACATACCCACGTACACAAATTTCTTCTGACTGTTGCTAAGTAATCTGAATTTACTAATTCCAAGCATGTTCCAATTAAGTGTGACTATTTTGACCTGCCTATTATCTATGGAGATACTTCTCAGTGGTTGAATTTACTTAGAAGGGAAGAGTGAAATTACCAGTCAGAATAGTTCAGCAAAAAGATAATGAAGTGGAAAAAGTCTAATGCACTTTAAATTGCATTTTATCACCTATTTTGCACGGTGTTATACATTTATTGAAATTTTTGAATGTATTTAGCAAATTTAAAATGCCAAAAGTTTTAGGGGCACCTAGGTGGTTCAGTCGGTTAAGCATCTGACTCTTGATTTCAGCTCAGGTCATGATCTCATGGTTTGTGAGATGGAGCCACACGTGGGGCTCTGTTCTGACATCAAGGAGCCTGCTTGGAGTTCTCTCTCAGCCCCTCCCCTGCTTGCACACATGCACATGCAGTCTCTTTCTCTCAAAATAATAAATAAACATTGAATAAATAAATAGGTAACATTTATTTTTAAAATCCCTAATAAAAGGTCAGTAATATGGCATTGCCATAATTGCAAGGATTTGGAAAAAAAAATTAAAAATTAAATTTGCTTTTGTATAGCTCCCCAAGGCAATAAAGAGGGTTTGTCAGAGAAGACTGGGAATTGATCGTATCTGATACCTTATGTATGAGAGAATCACCGAGTGCTGCTGAACAAATCCTAGGTCATTTCTGGTTTATGAAGTGTCTCTGAATCACTCATTTGTCATAATTACCATTACGTGTATGTGTATCTGTGTGTGTGCGTGCACACATTCACATGGGGTGTGTATAGGCTTATACCTTGCAATTTTGCTGGAAAATATATATTCTTTCAGGGGGAAAAAAGCCAAAATTAACATCCCGGCCATCATTAGTTTGAACATCTTTGAGCCAAGCCCTTTTGTCGCTAAAACTGTGGAGAGAAGAAGAGAACTGGTGATAATTGCACTGGAACCACAGAAACAAATAAGAAGCCAAGATATAGATACCTTTAATAACTGAAAGCTGAGACGTTTCAGTAAACATGTTTAAGTGGAATACCCTTCCAAATGAAATCTATTGTTTTTAAAGTGTCTGTGACTGTAGGACTCCAGGAATACCTTCAGAATAAACCTAATTCCCACCGGCTTCTGAGTGAGAAGTCTGCAATGATATAAGAACAGTGAAAATGAGAAAAACAAATGGCACCAGGGGATGTGAAATTTCATTTTCAGCCCAGAAGATAACATTTTAGAAAGCTGTCTTGGGTTCACTGTTCAATTCTTTGCATTTGCTGTGCTAATTGGCCACTTGTGCCTGAACCAAATACTTGAGGCCCTGGGAGTAGCCAGGGAGAGGGAGTAGGTGGCACTCCACAGAACAGAAAGAATGATTATCCTATAAAAGGGATGGCCCTAAGGGACTTGACTCTGCCAATGACTCTGAATGAAGGGATTGGCCTTCTCACTAAGGATCCCTGATAAAAGGTTGGCAATTTATGGCATTGCCACAATTTCAGGGATTTGGACAAGAATTTTCTACAAGAGCAGTGGGGAGAGAAAATGAGTTTGTGAACATGTCACTGAGGAACTTATAATCGAGATCAGAGCTTCAGAAACGTATACATGTTTTGAACTGAGGAGAAGAAAATCTTGAAGAAACGCATAACCATTAAAACAAATGAATGGAAATGATTAAAATAGATATCAAAAGTCCTGAAGCATCAACAATCCTATGATTGTGATGTTCTCGACATGCGCTATCACTCTATCACATTACCTTGTTTTATTTCCCTACAGCCATCATTTTTCAAGTCATCTTACTGATTTAAGGTTTTCTGGGTCCTTCTCTAGAATGTGAATTCAATGAGAGTAAGGTCTTTGTCCTACACCTCCAACACCTAGAATATACCTGACACACTTTAGACTGTAATATAAATTTCCCAGACGGATGAATGAAGTAATTTCTGCACTGAATTGTAAGGGTGAAACAATGGCATGCCAAGTAAAAGTTGGGGCAGAGATCCAAAGTTGAAGGGAAAAAAATTTCCTAAAAAATTTCTCTAAATTTTTCTAAAAAATTCTCTAAAAAAAGTTTTAGAGAAAAAAAATTATGGGAAACTATTCCTGCTCTTTCACCTCAGAAAACCCATTTGTGGTGATCTGAAATCTGTCCACTCATCCCACAGAGAAGTATGACCCAAATGTGGACTTGGAAAATTGATTTTAAAGTAGCATATTCCTATCTGTTATGAAATCGAAACTTCTGGAAGTCTCACTCAGAGTATAATAGATTTAAGCTTGACCTAGATTGTTTTTTCAACTATAAATGGACCCATCACTCTTATGGGGCATAGGAAGGTGGGAAGAACACTTAGACAAGATAAAGAAATCTCTTGCCCATGTCTCTAAACTAATGACTGTGACATTAAATGGTTCACAGACTTAACAGTTCGATTTGAAGGTCTCTCCTCTTCTGCAGAGAGAAACTGCCATATGGCCTACATTGTGGTCTTTCCATTTACACAACAATTTAATATGCCTGGTTCATGATGAAATACCAGCTCCCGGCCGGGAAATTAAAGCAGCGTTCAGCTCCTCTCAGCAAGAAGGCTGCAGTTTGATATATTCTGTAAACTGGATTCTGTATTAGCCAAAGGAAAGGATTGGCATAGTTAGGAAACACAGTTGGACTTGCTCAAACAAGCGTTTCAGTGCACAGATGCTATGTGTCTTTGGAGCTATGCTTTAGATCACTTTACTTCTACTTAGCTATCAACTAAAATATATTTTTGTTTCAATCCTTTTAATTTTCATCTTTCCATTCATTTATATAAATGCAGTCTTCTTTCTCTAAGACATTTCAAAAATGTTTGTGGGGGCACCTGAGTGGCTCAGTCGGTTAAGTGTGCTACTTTGGCTCAGGTCCTGAGCTCGCCATCGGCGGGTTTGACCCCGCGTCAAGCTCTGTGCTGACACCTCAGAGCCTGGAGCCTGCTTCAGATTCTGTGTTTCCTTCTCTGCCCCACCCCCACTCATTCTCTATCTCTCTCTCTCTCTCTCTCTCTCTCAAAAAAAATGTTTTTTAATGTTGATAAAGAAAGGGTTTACAATGTCTTAAAATATTGTCTTTATGAATGCCATTTTAATCAGCTAATACAATATCTGTGATGGTGCTTGGTGGAACAAGTATGGCCTCACACAGACTGAGAATCAAATGTTGGCCCTGTTAACAACTAGTTATTAGCCTTAAGTAGGTTAGTCGAATTCTTGTAGCTGAGTGCAATAGTCTGTAAAATAGCCATAATAATATTCACTTTGTGGGCCATTTCCACAGGATAAATGATTACACGTGTGTGTGCGTATGTGTGTGTGTTCCTGTGTGTGTAAAATGCCAGGTGTGGTTTGGTAAAGTAGCTGCAGACACAAAATGAAACACTGATTTGTCACAATAGTCCATACCTCTATCATTCACGCATATTCACGTATATCTATGTATCCATTTATAAATATTTGCCATAGGGCAGTGTGATTATAGTGATTGACCCTATCTTTTAATGCCTTCCCATTCTCCCAAGGTCTGAGATAACCATAAAAAGTAATAATTTTCCAGTGAAATCTTTAGATAGATTTCATGGTCAAAGCATATAGCTAGAAACATTTTCACACGTGGCAAAAACTTTTCATTTCCTTCCTTCATTTGTCTACCTGAAACTTATTCAGATTTACCCTTCCAGCAAGCCTGCTCTACACCCCCAGGCTGGCCCATGGAGCCCTCCTATTTCTGATAATAGTCTCAGCTTATTTCTATCTTTTTATTGAATATATTACAATTAAATGATCTGTGCTTATCTACTAAACTGAATCTTTTCAAACTTTGTAACTATATTTTCTAGCCTGAGGTTTTGTAGGTCTTCAATAATGTCTGTTGAAATACCCATCCACACACAGGCACACACATACATGTATACAAATATATTTCATTTTTTATTTGTCATTTGTTTCCCTATTCCACATAAGTATTTCCTGATTGATCTATTGACATAAAATCGTTTTCAACCTATGACATAATAGTCATTAAAATTAAGTCTTGATTATATTATAAACAACATCATTGTCAACTAAATATTCACCATCCATACTTTGACTAATATTCATTTGTTCAACAAGCTTTATTGAGACCGTATTTTATATGCCAGTCACTATGTCCTAAAATCAGTATGTCTACAAGAAAGCAAACATGTAGGAAGTCGTATAAATATACACATCAGTACAATCCAATTCATTAAGAACATAAGATGAAATCACAGCTTAAGATTGTGGATTCTGTCAAAAAAATCTTTTTTGAAGGAGGTGACACCTGTCTTGAGCCCTGAAGTCTGCATGGGAGGTAGAGGATTGAGGAGCTGTTTGTGGAATCAGCATTCCAGGTGGAGGGGGCAGCTACTGTAAAAGCAGAGGATAGAGAAAACATGGCGGTTTGAGGAAATGCACACACAGTATTCAGTATGTTTGGAATGGAGATTGGGATGCAGGCATAGCAGATGAGTAAGTGCGGATCTATGTCTTGGCAAGAAATTAGGATTTCACCCAACACTCTACGGGCAAGAATTGAAGGCTTTTAAAACGAGGGATGGAATGACCAAATTTGCTTTCAGGAACAAGTATTTTCATAGAGGGAGGCACCTGTGCAAAGAGATAGACAGGAGAGTCTTAAAATAACCCAGACAAGAAGTAATGTGGATTTAAACTAATCCTCAGCAAAAGATTAGAAAATACACTAAAGGAAAAGAACCAGTGGAACTTATAGTCCAGCTCTTTATGAAGAGTAAGAGAAAGGGGAGATTGACAAATGGCACCATGTTTTTGGTTTGGATAGCTGTGTAAATGGGGTGTTACTTAACATGATAGTGAATATAGATGAATCAGGTTTGCAAGGGTAGAGGTGACAGGATATAAGGGATGAGTTGTGTGTGGAGATTGCTGGACTGTACATTCTAACTATGCAATGGTTTTATTGGTCATATATACAGTTTATCACCAAGGTCTGCCATGTGTGCAGTTATTTAATCCATGTGTTCATCCAATACCTATTTGTTGAATTGATGAATAAGTGCCTGTGGAGCAGGCAGTTTGTAAGCCTCCAGGAGGATCAATAGTCTGTTTGCAGTACCAGAGAGCTCCTATAATATAATGCAGATTAAGATGACTCTGGCTCACAATAAATTAGGAAAATTAATTTCCCTTTTGAAAGCTGCCACTAACTTGAGAGCAGAAAAGACAGTTCACTAACCTCACAAACATGAGGAATTCTTGCAAAATTGTAAGAATGCATCTGTGTTACTATTATAACCTATTATAATTACTTAATCCTCTCCCAATTTAGTCTACTACTCCACACCCTTCTGAGCCAGATCCTAGAGAGAATTAAGCCCTACTGTCCTAAAGCATATGTCACAAGTAATGAATTGACTTAGCACCTGTGCATCCAGAATGGTAATATTTATGTACCATCCTTGTAAGTATTCCTTAAATAATCACTGAAATGATTTTCTATGGTGTATGTTTTAGATGAGGAGTCCTAGCTGAGAAAGTCTCCCTTCCCTCCCCCTAATATTACAACTACCTACTTCCCATAAAAAGCATTCTGTACTAGTAATAGAAAAGCAAAAGAAACTTGATGCTTTTCTCATTAGGGGTCTCCTACTTAATTTCCTTATCTAACACCCAACAAGTTTCTGGCGTTTCCACATTTACGACTACTGTTTTGTCCGTAACCATGGTGTATATTACAAAATGTTTCTGTTCTCGAAAAAGCCACATCTATAGCTGAACTTTATAACATCTAGAATTCATATGTAATGTTCTGAAGTTACATAAATCTTACCTAGGAGAGAGGAAAAGAGGTCGCTATCTCATTATGCTGTCTAATATCCTAATTATCAATTAGGCTGTAAAAAAAACCACTCTTGATAGAATGCTTATAGCTGTCTCTGCAAGGAAAAAACAATTCAGCCCGATGGTGGAAAGATACACACCATCGTTTAAACTTTCTGTGGGAGAACAAAGGCAGCTGAGAAGGTGTACTAGAACATAGGGAAAGTTATGAGCAAGAACTTTGGCAAAGGGAACAAAGAAAATAAAGATAAATCTCTGACCCTAAAACTGATTACCTAGCACCATTGACCACATACATATTTTGACATTTTAGCATTAGACTAACTCAGTCTGGAGCTTGGAGAAACATGAGCTCATGATAAAATTAACAATTATTAATAGTTAATCATGCCATCTCCATGTACCATGATGGAAAGCCACTTTTTATAGCTGCCTCCCTAAAGCCCAGGGGGCAAGCTGGTGCAAGTCTCTGTTGGATTTTTCACTGGTCTATGATGAAATCAGTGATATGAGAACAGTGGAGTAAGTTATCCTTAGAGATGAGTTTAATATTCAATATTCTAGGACTAAGTTATTCTTGTTATAATTTGCTGTGCTCAACAAAAGCTGAATTTCTTTTTGTTTTCAATTGATATTCTCTTAAAATAGGTGACTCTCTTTCTTTGAAATACATGAGTATATTTTCTGTCCTGGTATAGTATTATAATGCAACACAGATCTTTCATCTTTCAAAAAACTTATTTTAATAATTTTTTCAACGTTTATTTATTTTTGAGAGAGAGTCAGAGTGTGAGCGGCGGAGGGGCAGAGAGAGAGGGAGACACAGAATCGGAAGCAGGCTCCAGGCTCCGAGCCATCAGCACACAGCCTGATGCGGGGCTCGAACTCACCAACCATGAGATCATGACCCAAGCCGAAGTCGGACGCTCAACCGACTGAGCCACCCATGCGCCCCTATTTGTACTTATTTTAAATGTTGTAGGCTCTAGGGGACTATTCTGCTTAAGGCGCCTCTGGGAAGGGAGAGAGAGTTGTAACATGACGTGGAAATTGTAAATTTACAAAATTTGTTCCTGGGCATAAATTTGAACACTGAATGATTATTTAATACTATTAAGAAATTATTGTTGGGGCGCCTGGGTGGCTCAGTCAGTTAAGCGTCCGACTTCAGCGGACTGTGAGGTCATGATCTCACAGTCTGTGAGTTCGAGCCCCGCGTTGGGCTCTGTGCTAACAGCTCAGATCCTGGAGCCTGCTTTGGATTCTGTGTGTGTGTGTCTCTCTCTCTGCCCCTCCCCTGCTCATGTTCTGTCTCTCTGTCTCAAAAATAAATAAAAACATTAAAAAAAAAGAAATTATTGTTAATTTTTAGGTATTATATTGATATTATAATGATTTTTATTTTAAAATTATGCATATTTTAGGAATCCATACTGAAACTTTGAAGTTGAATTAATTTAATATATTTGCAGTTTATTTCAGAGTAATCAGGGAGAGGACAAATATGCCAGTGAAATATCAGTGAAATAAGTTTAGCTATGGGTTTATAATTGCTTAAGCTGGGTGGGGAACAAATGGGGGATTTATTTTATTGTTATTTACACTGTTCTACAGATTATTAGACTCTGATGTTATACTATCCTACTAGTTTTCTAACATACTTTTATACTATTCTACCTTTTTTATATATTTTATATATTTAAAATATTCCACAGTAAAAATCTTAACAATCAAAAAAATAGGGAAAAAAGGAAGCTTTTTTAAAATAAACTTTGTATTTTAAGATATGCTCCTTCTACTGTTATCTTCTCCACAAAACTGAGAAGAAAATACTGGCTAACTGCATACCTAGGTAAGTGAAGTTTCTATTGGATATAGTTTTAAAAAGATGCAATCACATCTCAGTTAAGCTTATAAAGGATAAGAAGATCCCTTTTCTCCAGGATGAGAGTCAGACCATCTCTGGTAGGAGTTTCCTGATGTCCATTTATCATACTGACCAAGTGGGTCAGGAAGGGGCGTTTGACCCAATTCTTCAGCTTATTTTGCTTGAAATGACAAGTTAAAAACTATTTTGTGCATCCTTAGCGCACTGATTGCTATTCTTTACAGATTTTATTTGACTAAATTAGGATATGATACAGGTCATCTATTTGGAAGGGGAAAAAAATCCATATAACCTAGGGGTTGGCAGACTCCATATAACTAGGGGTTGGATTTGGCATAGGAATTCTGACGTATCCTCTCATTTTTTTATTTTGTTTTCTCATGTTTATTTATTTTTGAGAGAAAGAGAGACAGAGCATGAACGGGGGAGGGACAGAGGGAGAGGGAGACACAGAATCTGAAGCAGGTTCCAGGCTCTGAGCTGTCAGCACAGAGCCCAATGTGGGGCTCAAACCCTCAAACTGCAAGATCATGACCTGAGCTGAAGTTGGACATTTAACTGACTGAGCCACCCAGCACCCCAATATCCTCTCATTTTAAAATTAACCTTTTATCCAAATTGAATTCATTCTGAATAACATAAGCAAAATCATTCTATAAAATATATTTTACTTATTATTACTCACTTAATACATACGCATTTTTGCTCTATTACTTAATACATGCTACTAACTAAGCCAACTAATTACGGACATGGATTATTTTTCATCATTAATACATTCTTGAACTTATACACAAACTTTTAAATTCAGAACGTGTCATTTTTCTGATTGTAATTATTACCTTCAGTTTGCTTATTTGTTGTCATATACAGTGGTGCTTCTTGGAGGGGGAATATCACCAGATATTTACCATGTTAGGATTAATTTGTGAATATGCTTGTTTTCTGGGTGGCAGGATGAGTGTATGGTTGCTTTGTGTGCCTAATAAATGTTTACCGTTGCCTTGCACAAGAAGATTTCCAGCTCACCTCTCTACTGATACCTTGGATTACTCAGAAGTAGAAAATGGAAACGCTATAGGTAGGATGTTAGTTTTCTACTCACTTCAAGTCCTCTCTGTGACTACTCACGCACTGGACTTGAAGAACTCACTGTAAGCTCTCAAGAGAGGGTAAGAATAGACAAGGTAGAGGCTTTTAACAAAATGGACTGGTATGAACACCCGGAAGGAGGTCACAGATGGAGATGAGTATGAGTCAGGCATTTTCAGGCTAAGTGATACGGAGCCAAGCTCAGGTTAGCTGAGGTGGTGAAGCCTACTATAAGGGAACCCAGGAAGAAAGAAAGCCACAGCAAACCACCCCAGTGAAGTCAGATGCTGATTTTGTGGCAAGAGACAATTCCCCTCAGGAAATCATAGCAATTCCAGTACCCCAGGAGCCACCTGGGAAAGGGACTCACCTTTCCCATAACATATGTAATCTCTGACTTTCCTAGCTGTTCGTTACTTTCAGTTTCCTCATGAGAAAGTATAGTTAGGCCTGTGAGTCACAATCCAGCGTGAAGCATCCCCATTGGGAAGAGGTCTCCAGCCAGGCCATCTTTTGGGCTGCTGGCCTGTTTTGGATGACAGTCTTGGAGGTAGGCATCAGTCATGGTTGCACTGTCACACATACCCAGTCACATGATAAAAGCTTACCAACTCGAATACACACAAAAACATACTGCTTCTAATTTTATAAAAAGGAGCTACTGGATTCATGTCACGAAGAGTTTCGTGAAATGAGTTTTCTCAGGATGCCGAAGTTTCGCTTGAATTTTTTCCCAAAACAACCTTTTATCTTACCTTGCTCAAAACAAACACTCTCTAGTGGTTTGCCTTTACATGTAGGTTCAAAATTCACAGATGCCGTATCTCCTTTCAAGTTCTTTTTGAAGCTTCATTTAGTAATTCTAAAAAGAGATCGCTTTTGTTCTGAATGCCGTAGCTTTACTTTAGGCAAATCCCCATTACCTCATACCCAAATTATTATTGAAACTTTTTTACAAATCTTTTTTAACCACTAGGAGCCTCTGTCTCCTCTCATTCTACAAGCCAACTATAGATTAATATTCCTACATCGTGAAACAAAATGAATGTACCTGAAAGAGAATGAACGTACCTTCTAGAGAGAGGCTGAGTGTTTTTCCCCATGTATGGCAAGATATCAAGAGATCTAGAATTCCCTAGCTCTATTCCATTTAATCTCCTTTCCTAAGACAATATTTTACACACAAATTCCTTCCTTCAAAATCCTTGCAATAACATTGTCAATTAAGACCAAACTTCTTATCTGTGGAAGAATATTCTCTGTGACTAATCAAACCCATATGATCCTGTGGCCACTGTTCTTACAGTTCCATGGAACCCCCCCCCCCCCACACACACACACACACAGACTCTTCTCTGAACCTGTGCTCATGGCACTATTTCACTCCAGTGTCTTCCTTCCCATCCCATTTATCTGTCTTGTCCATCCTAATGGCCTAACCAAAGTAATCCCTACACTTTTTTCAGAGCCTACCTAAGGTTCCTCATGTCACCAAAACGTATAGAACTAGACTGTGACAGATGATGTATTGTCTGGACTTCTAGATTTTTATCAGGTTAAATTCCTTAGCAGACACTTCAGCTTTGGAATTATTCTCAGTCTTGTTTTATGTATTGTGTTTGGATTTCTAATTAACTATACACTCTGAGGGGTTTTTTTGTTGTTTTTTTTAATTTCTCTATTTCCCATAGTTCCCTTCAAGGCGCTACAGGGAAATCATCTGTTGACTGAATTTATACTGTTCCTTAATTTCCATTCCATTTTGCCACCATTTTCCAGTTTCTTTTAAACAGGGAACCCTGGTTCCATACAAATTTTAGGATTGCTTGTTCTAGCTTCGAGAAGAATGCTGGTGCAATTTTGATTGGGATTGCATTGAATGTGTAGATAGCTTTGGGTAGTATTGACATTTTAACAATATTTATTCTTCCAATCCATGAGCACGGAATGTTTTTCTATTTCTTTGGATCTTCTTCAATTTCCTTCTTTCTATAGTTTTCAGCATACAGATCTTTTACATCTTTGGTTAGGTTTATTCCTACGTATTTTATGATTCTTGGTGCAATTGTGAATGGGATAAGTTTCTTTATTTGTCTTTCTGTTACTTCATTGTTAGCATATAAGAATGAAACTGATTTCTACACATTGGTTTTGTATCCTGCGACTTTGCTGAATTCATGTATCAGTTCTAGCAGACTTTTGGTGGAGTCTGTTTGGTTTTCCATGCATAATATCATGTCATCTGCAAAAAGTGAAAGCTTAACTTCATCTTTGCCAATTTTGATGCCTTTGATTTCCTTTTGTTGTCTGCTGATGCTAGCATTCCCAACACTATGTTAAACAACAGCAGTGAGAGTGGACATCCCTGTCGTGTTCCTGATCTCAGGGGGAAAGCTCTCAGTTTTTCCCCATTGAGGGTGATATTAGCTGTGGGGTTTTCATAAATGGCTTTTATGATGTTTAAGTATGTTCCTTTTATCCTGACTTTCTCGAGGGTTTTTATTAAGAAAGGATGCTGAATTTTGTCAAATGCTTTTTCTGCATCAATTGACAGGATCATATGGTTCTTATCTTTTCTTTTATTAATGTGATGTATCTCATTGACTGATTTGCAAATGTTGAACCAGCCCTGCAGCCCAGGAATGAATCCCACTTGATCATGGTGAATAATTCTTTTTATATGCTGTTGAATTGGATTTGCTAGTATCTTATTGAGAATTTTTGCATCCATATTCATCAGGGATATTGGCCTGTAGTTCTCTTTTTTTTTTTTTTGCTGTGTCTCTGTCTGGTTTGGGAATCAAAGTAATGCTGGCTACATAGAATGAGTCTGGAAGTTCTCATTCCCTTTCTATTTTTTGGAACAGCTTGAGAAGATAAGTATTATCTCTGCTTTAGACCCCGAATAGCCAAAGTAATTTTGAAGAAGAAGACCAAAGCACGAGGCATCACAATACCAGACTTTAACCTCTACTACAAAGCTGTAATCATCAAGACAGCATATTGGCACAAAAACAGACACATAGACCAATGGAATAGAATAGAAACCCCAGAATTAGAACCACAAAAGTATGGCCAACTAATCTTTGACAAAGCAGGAAAGAATATCCAATGGAAAAAAGACAGTCTCTTTAGCAAATGGTGCTGGAAGAACTGGACAGCAACATGCAGAAGAATGAAACTAGACCACTCTCTTACACCAGTCACAAAAATAAATTCAAAATGGATAAAGGACATGAATGTGAGGTAGGAAACCATCAAAACCCTAGAGGAGAAAGCAGGAAAAAACCTCTCTGGTCTCAGCTGCCACAATTTCTTACTTGACACATCCCCAAACGCAAGGGAATTAAAAGCAAAAATGAACTACTGGGACCTCATGAAGATAAAAAGCTTCTGCACTGCAAAGGAAACAATCAACAAAGCTAAAAGGCAGCCAATGGAATGAGAAAAGATATTTACAAATGACATATCGGACAAAGGACTAATATCCAAAATCTATAAAGTACTTACCAAACTCCACACCTGAAAAACAAATAATCCAGTGAAGAAATGGGCAGAAAACATGAATAGACACTTCTCTAAAGAAGACATCCAGATGGCTAACAGGTACATGAAAAGATGCTCAATGTCACTCCTCATCAGGGAAATACAAATCAAAACCACACTCAGATACCACCTCACTCCAGTCAGAGTGGCTAAAATGAACAAATCAGGAGACTATAGATGCTGGAGAGGATGTGGAGACACAGGAACCCTCTTGCACTGTTGGTGGGAATGCAAAGTGGTGCAGCCATTCTGGAAAACAGTGTGGAAGTTCCTCAAAAAATTAAAAATAGATCTACCCTATGACCCAGCAATAGCACTGCTAGGAATTTACCCAAGGGATACAGGAGTGCTGGTGCACAGGGGCACTTGTACCCCAATGTTTATAGCAGTACTTTCAACAATAACCAAATTATGGAAAGAGCCTAAATGTCCATCAACTGATGAATGGATAAAGAGATTGTGGTTTATATACACAATGGAATACTACGTGGCAATGAGAAAGAATGAAATATGGCCTTTTGTAGCAACATGGATGGAACTGGAGAGTGTGATGCTAAGTGAAATAAGTCATACAGAGAAAGACAGATCCCATATGTTTTCACTCCTATGTGGATCCTGAGATCTTAACAGAAGACCATGGGGGAGGGGAAGGGAAAAAAAAACGGTTAGAGAGGAAGGGAGCCAAACCATAAAAGAGTCTGAAAAACTGAGAACAATCTGAGGGTTGATGGGGGGTGGGAGGTAGGGGAGGGTGAGTGATGGGTATTGAGGAGGGCACCTGTTGGGATGAGCACTGGATGTTGTATGGAACCAATTTGACAATAAATTTCATATAAAAATTTTAAAAAAAGTAAACAGAGAACCCTGGTTTAGATGTAAACCTGACAGCTACAAGACTTCATTTCCCAGAAAAGTCCCTCATTGACGTCACCTAAGAGCCTGTTAGAAAAATGCAGTGTCAGCACCTGGCCCGTGTGTGTGTGTGTGTGTGTGTGTGTGTGTGTGTGTACGCACCCCCCCATTTATTGAATCCTAATCTGCTTTTCAGCAAGACATCCAGGCAATTCTTATGCATATTAAAGTGTAGGAAGCACTACACTGAAGATTCCAGTATGAATCAGTTGACCCTTAATAATACATGACAATAAATAAACCAGAACAAACCATTAAATAATAATGCATTAAATAAGCCAAGAAAATGTGTATTTAAATCCCTATTTTATTATTCACATGTGTATATGTTACATGTGAGTGAAAGAAACAGAGAGAGAACCAGGGGAAATTTTTGGTGACAAGTAACTCTTTTTCTGTAGAAGATTTACCTCCTAAATATCTACTGAGTATATTTTCTGTTTAGATTTTATTTCTGCTGTACTTTCCTTTTTCATTTGGTGTAAGCCTATTAAACCACATAGGAAAACAGAGCTGTCAGGATATCTCTTCAAAAAACACACTTGAGGTAGCTAAGAGCCAAAATCATTTGATGAATTTTTTAAAAGCTGGCTGCTTTTTAAAGGCATTTATAATTCAAGGTGTTTGATTAACTTTTAAAGAGTTGAGTGTCGGTAGATTTAAAATCAAAAGGAAAGACTTGGAGTGGTCCAGTGGATTTTTAAAGATGGATAGAACTAGGAAAACTGTGGTCTTACCCTTCTTAGCTTTGATACTATTTATGTGATTTTTGTTCCAATCACATAACAGATCCCCTTTAATCTTCTGTATGTGACATGGGCTAACATGGGCTGGTAGTGATCGTTTTTTATCTATTCAACAGATATTCTGAAAATTACTGAGGTAGTCCATCAAGTTTTTTTAACTTGCTAAAGACAAGTAGTATAAATATATAGTAGATAACGGTTTATAAATAGTTTTGTGTAAAGCAGATTTTATGTAGACATTAGGCAGTTGAAGGAGTCACAGTAGAAGTTAAAGACATACATCGTAACAAAGGGGAAGGGGTGAGAGGTTTAGGAGTGGGAACTATAAACCTTAACGAAAACATCTGTATATCCAACAGAATGAAACAATCATGTCACAAACATGCTTATAATCAATAGGAACCAGATAAAGGATAAGGGCCATCTGGTGGATAGGTCCGAGCTCTTCAAACAGAAATGGCTATCTGGAATGTTGTGCTCAAATGTGAGCACTTTGTTTTATAACGAATATTCGCACACTGATGTTAGTCATTCTGTTCTTAATTTATTGATTGATTCATTCATCTTTAGTTCTTGAACCAAATTATATTCTATGACTAAATCTGTGGTAAGCGCTAGACATTGCAAATGTGATTGTTGTACTTCTCATTAAAGACTTTATAAGTTAGTATAGAGAAACATCACAGAAACAAGTAAGTCTGAAAATGCGCTGTAAGGTCTAAGATGCACGATTATCAAGTAGAGTGGAGGCACAAAGATAATTAAGAAGGGTGTCCATGCGTGTGAAACCATCTCACCTGAGATGAGTCTAAGGAATTGGGATGATTAGTTTAAAAACAGATTATTGGGGCGCCTGGGTGGCTCAGTCGGTTAAGCGTCCGACTTTGACTCAGCTCACGACCTCACGGTTTGTGAGTTCAAGCCCTGCGTTGGGCTTTGTGCTGAGAGCTCAGAGCCTGGAACCTGCTTCCGATTCCGTGTCTCTTTCTCTCTCTGTCCCTCCCCTACTTGTGCTCTCTCTCCCTCTGTCTCTCAAAAATAAACAAACATGTAAAAAACAGATTACTTACAAAGGTATGGGAAATGATAAATATATTTTACACATTTGAACAGTTATTTGATACATGAAACAGTTACCTACTTGTTCCAGCAGGTATAGTCAAAATCACAAGGGGAAAAAAAAATACAGCAAGAGGAGAGGGAACATAACAAGGAAAGGAAAGGACTCATGTTTTAAGAGTGTCCTCACTGTGGTAGGCTTGTGCCAGGCACTTTGTAAGCACTCTTTTAGTTAATCCTTGTAACAACTTTGCCAATGCTCATCTTGTCAGAGATGCCACTACTGGTCGATATTCAGAGCCAGGGGTGATCACCCTAATTTCTATGCTTTAAGGGAGATGTATTGACCAAACATATGGGAGGAGAGCTAAGACTTTTTTTTTTGGAAAAGCAATAACTTTAGATGATATAAATGACAATTAGCATGGCCAGTGGTAGAAGATGCTAATAATTATATAAATATGACTGTGTCTATGAGAACTGAAATGATCAGTTATATCTTTAGAAAATAAAGCAAAATTGGATATTCTAGTTATGAGACTATCATAATATAATCTATATGCATAATTATTCCTTTATAATATCTGAACTTGGAGAGATATTATATCCAATCTGTTTCAAAAGGTTATAAAAGATGTGAAACATTTCAAAATACAAATTTACACCGATTTAATGTTCTATTCTATTCCAAATTCCCTAGATTCCTATTCAAATCCATCTGAGAGCTGAAATGTTTCTCCTAGCCAAGCTTGATATGCAGATTGATTTCAGCCAGATGTTACCACCTCCTATGCCATAAGACGTCATATTTTACTAGTTTACTACCACTAAATATAGAAAGATAACAAATACAAATATAGAAAGAAAATGAAAAAAGTGATACTTCCTTTTGCACATTGTATGAGGCACTGGATTAGAAGCCTAAGTAATTTATAGGAAATTAGTATTCTGATACACAATAGTGAATGACTTTTATTTCATGATATTGAATACTTTAAAAAGGAAGCAGCTTCCTGCTTAGGTTACTCTGAACAACCAAGTACAAATTTTCCCGTAAATTCTAGAAACTCAAATTAAACGTTTACCCTACAAATCTCGGTCATAAGTTCCTGCTAAGTCCTGTGTTACTGCAATGTCAAATTCTGTTTTAAGGGTCAGGGAAATGTTTCTGGGTTGCAAAATTGTTGACACCATTTGCCCTACCTTATAAAATGACTTCATATAGGTGACAGTAATGTCAGATAGACTGAAACACATATGATCAAGGTTAACTAATGGCAGCAAAAATAGCGTTGAGTAGTTGATGTATCTCATCCCCCTGGGGTTTACTAAAAGTATATTTTCAATTTGGTGGGTGGTGGGTCAAATTTTATTTCCTGGGACATACTCTTTATAATGTTGAAATTGAAAATAGTTTTCCAATCTGCCTGTGAGGGGGAGCATTACTGTCATTTTTCCTCTTCAGTAGGTGAAATAAAGTACCCTATAAAGAAAAAAAGAGAATCATACAGAATTAAAATATGCCAAGAACTCAATACTTGTTTTATTTGATTATTTGATTATTATTTAGAAATTTGTATCCAGACAAAGGGACTTATTTCCAAGTAGATTTGCACAAAAATTTTAAAACAGTGATTGCACCACTGGGAAATTCCTAGTCGAGGTCTCAAAGAGTAAATAAGCAAGAAAAAAAAAAGCAGAAAGATTGGAACAATCAACACAGTTTAGAAAATATGCCATAGGATTCTTTAAAAAGCTTACATCTCTGTAAAATGAACTTGGTTTGTTCTTTGGGAGTTCAATGTTATTTCATTGTGTATTTTGCTTTTTGTGTGAAATCAATCTGAGCACCCCAAAGCAAGTTAATTTTCTACCTAATGAGTAAAAACATTATCTACACTGAAGAAAATATTACCAAACCTTCTAAATACTTTCTTCATTATAGACATTGAACAAACCTGCAAAGATATGTTTTGTTGCCTAAAGAAGGTACATAAATCATTTAGCCAGTTCTATTACAAAGGGGAGATACCTCACAGGGGAACTAATACTACATTATCTCCAACTTAAGAATAGAACTTAATGTGGGCCTTGGGTTTGTCCACTATCATTACATACTCATAAACATTTTAAAATAATTTTCCCTGGGCTCAAAACTCAAGGTTGCAGTTGCTGGGAGGGATACAATAATGTTACTGTATAGTTACTGTCTTTAAAATGTCTAAAGCCAATGAAGGAGATAAGTGATATTTAAGAAGTGATTATAAAATCCAATACAAGAAAATAAAAATAGTGATAAATTAATATACACATAATTTCTTAACCTAAAGGATAGTATGAGAGACAGGTGACTAAATTGTATTTTCTTTCTCTGTTTTTTGCCCAAACACACCCACTCAGAGTAAATACAGAAAAACTCTGTAACACCTAACACAGGACTCTTTTCCCTCAATAAGTGGATCTCCAAAATGACTTAATATTAGAAGCAACTGTTCCATTCACATATTGAATTTGGAAATTCATGAAATCTAATACTCTTTAATGATCAGAAGGTCTGCTTTTTTCATTGCTAAGTGTGTGGCATTTTTTGTGTTACTCATGGTAGAAACAAAGACTACAGAAGCTTTAAAACAAGGGACTATTTTGAAGTGATTTTCACACTGACCAGTGATTTTTCCTGCTCATGAATGAATACACCTTCATTTGTTCTGTTTTTCACTAAGAAATTACTGAGGAGATGCCAAGAGATAATGGCTGAAGAGTTTTGAGTTGCCTCCAGAACTGAGATAACATAAACTTTCAGTTGTTTAAACCTTTTATTTCATTGTTTAGAGTAGAGTAGCCAGCAAATTCCATAGTATGATAATATTTATGCTTAAATATTGACCAATATAGATTCATCTTTCTACATATACCTAGTACACACACACACACACACACACACACATGCACACACACACACATGAACACTCCACAATATTATTTATTAAATTTATAACATGTTACCATCATTAACAACAGCATAACTGGTTGTTTAGGTGACATTTCCTAAAATTCTGTCTTCCCAGATTGGTTCAGATGTGTTTCTAAATACTTCCAGAATGCCCACAGTCTGTATTGTTGTTCTTACCAGATTGCATTTAAATGAACTCTTAATTAAGATTAACTCTTTTTTTTAACCATCATCGTATAAGTAACACAAAAGTAGACATTATGTTTGATTCATATTTCTAGCCTTCACATCAAGTACATAATCCCTACCACATAATTTATTCACAATGTTTATCAACATGAACTGACCTTATTGAAGAGTGTGAATTTAGACCACTTTCATCCTTACGTTAGTAAACTGTGCGTTTCAGAAATACTTCTGCCATTTCTTTTTTCAAATTGGTTACCTTGAAACTAAATTTTTTAATTGTTTCTGGTTTTTTTTTAGATCAAAGTCTATAGAGTTTAATTAATAAACTTGGGGAAATGAAATAGAAAATTACCACTTATAGATCTATTTAACTAGCAAATAAGGGAATCCGGATTTGCAAATGTTTGCTTACCACATTTTGGAAATCTAATTCTCAAGAAAGAATTCTTCTGAGAAACTCTTGAAATAGAAAGCCACTCTATTCCTTTGGTATATAGCTTTTTACACTGATCTCATTGGGAATATGCCAACAACATAAGGCACACCTGAAACACATCCATCTGAACCCGTGGTCATTTTTCTTGATCATAGGACTTTCTAGACCAATGCTCGGGTTCACTTTGGTTTCTGTCTATATGTTATGATCTGCTTTTTGCCTTCCAAACTTTATAAAAATCTTGTCTGATTACAGTTTTTTCCAATACTTAACTCCACTGTGGATTTATGATTCCATTTTCTACACTTTTATTATTTCAGATGCATTGGAAGGACAGCTGAGGGATAGATAAATCTGTTTCAGCTTTCCATTTGAACTAAAAACTTTAATTGTTTAAAAAACAATATTATTTTAAGGTTGCATATTATTAATTGGATATTTTTGTCACGAGGAATTTACTGATAAAAGAGAAAATGCTGCCGGGGTGCCTGTGTGCCTCAGTCAGTTAAGCGTCTGACTTCAGCTCAGGTCATGATCTCACAGCTTGTGAGTTCAAGCCCTGTGTTGGGCTCTGTGCTGACAGCTCAGAGCCTGAAGGCTGCTTTGGATTCTGTGTCTCCCTCTCTGTCTGCTCCTCCCCCGCTCACACTCTGTCTCTCTCTCTCTCAACAATAAATACACAATAAAAAAATTTTTTTTTAAGAAAATGCTGCCAATCATTGCTTAATCACACCATGAGACTTTTTTTTTTTTTTTAATTGTAGGTCTCAGTGGTCTTGGAAAGAAAATGACCAAACAAATCTTTCTTTCTTGTTTTTGTAGAGATTTGCTTGCTTACCAAGGGACGCCGCACTGCCAGTGTTCGAGCTGATACATATTGTCGTCTTTATTCACTATCCGTGGACAATTTCAATGAGGTCCTGGAGGAATATCCAATGATGCGGAGAGCCTTTGAGACGGTTGCCATTGACCGACTAGATCGGATAGGTATTCTCTTCAGTTTTATTATCTTTTACATGTACAATTAGGTTATACTCTAGTGGACTGATATATGTTTGCAATTGTAAGTCCTAAATGCTATCATAGGTTGCCTTTTAATTAGCATAGAAATAGCAGTTAGCTCTAGCCCTATTTGTACTATCTAACTTTCTCTTCTTAAGTGTTCTGGATTTATTTAATCATCTCTATTTTTACTAGCTGCTCAGTCTGATTTCCCCAGTGATGCCAATACAATTTGAATCTTCAGGTAAAAAGCAATGATAAAATTTTAGGTAGCACTAAAATAGAACTAAAATTATAATAGTATGAGTCTATATTACAAACCAAATTTTGCTACAAGGTTTTTAAAAAATTTTTACGTATCACCTTTACACTTTTATCTATATATTGACTACTGAAAACTTGTGTGTTTTAATTGTCTCAGTAGAAGCTTCTTGAAATGTTTGTAATACAGACTCAAGCAGGAAAAACCTTGATAGAAATGCCCTACATAGATGCTTTACTTTGTAAACATCAACTTAAAGTCTTCTCTGCTCTCAAATAAGAATATATAAATTAGACTTTACTAGTTACACTAGTTTAAAGGTTTGAATAATTGCTATAGTAAAGTTAAATCAGATTGGCTTGCTATTAGCTTCCTAAGATATGCTGGAACATTCTGATATCAGAAGGTAGTAAGCGTTTACTCTCTACACCTAAATCCTCTTCCCCCACCCTACCCTGCCCTGCCCCCGCTTCACTCTACTCAATTTTCATAATCTATACAATTTTCAGTATAGATATCATTTCCCTGTAGAAATCTCCCCTGACCTCCCACCGCTACGTGGCTGAATATCCTAGGTATGTTCTCCCATCCCCGCCTAGGAATTTCCTCCATCACAATACTGCCTTTATTATTGTAATTGCTCTAACAATGCTAAGATTTGTGAATGTAGAGAACATGTCTAATTCACTATTACATTCACAGTACCTAGTACACAACAAATATTCTTGAAGAGAGGTGGTAGGGAGGGATGAAGGAATCCGTGATCTCAAAGGTGATGGGGTTGGGATCACTTGGAAGTAAACAGGTGCTTCATTCTCATTAAAGGTAAGGCTTTTTGAAGGATGTAGTCTTATGTCAGCTTTTCTTCCGCACATTATGTCTTTCTTTCCTTCTATATAAGTGGGATGACAGAGGCATAAGAGTCTGAAATTAGGTTAGGAGAAGTAAAGGTAGTATTTGGACATTATCGTTAGACAAAACACACATAGTAGAAATTCATATTGACAACTCAGACCCGTAACAGGACACAGGGTGGAGAGAGACAGTGCCCATAAAAGTGGGTATTCCTGAAAGCATCTTTACTTCATTTGAAAATACCCTTTTTGTGGTTTGTGACTGCTCATGGCAGAGCGAGAGACTGATATCTGAGCACATGAGGTTTTTCCTAAGCCAGCTAGACATCTTTAGAGAAAGCAATAAAATCACGATATTTTAAGAGAGAATTTCTGTTAATCTGCGACAGCTTCACTTTCATCTCACTTATTCCAACTAATTTGTGTAAGAAAGTTTGCAGTCAATAATATAGGCAATAAAATTGCTAATAAGCACCAAGCCATTGCAGTTTTGATCCTTATAAAATTCTAACAGCACTTTAAAAAGTAGAGTATTTCTCTATAAGTTCACAGATAGTAACATTACAAAACGTTGACTATTCACAGGATGACAGAGAAATATTTCCCTTTTCCATTTTGTGGCAATTGCTTACAAATGTACACCATATGTAGTTAAGACAATATGCCAAAGAAGCATTATATTTATTACCAATATAGGAGTTTTTGTGCTTTAGAAAATTAGAACAATTCTGGAAGGAGAGACAAGTATTTATTTTGGCGATCATTTAAAATGATAGTTTTCCAGCAGCCAAGTAAATTATAACACATATTTCCATTAAAAAATAGTCCTTCTAACTCTAACTTTATTTAGCAATATGGCAAAGCGGATCCACTGTTCAGTTATGATATTTATCTGGGTATTATTTTCTCAGTGATGTCACCAAAAGTTACTGATTTTCCCCTCTTCATCTAATTTTGATTCTATTGATAGTCTGCCAGGGAATGTCTCCTTATGCAAAGCACTCTAAAGACAATGGCAGGAAGGACAGGTAATGCTTACTGAGGTCCTCAAGGCAACTGAAAGCTTGCCATACACTGTCCCCTTAATCCTCACAAAGACACTTCAGAAAAGGAAAGATTACGCAGTGGTTCTCAACCTGGCTGTACATAAAACTCCTTTGAGGAAATTTGCTTTTAAAGTACTGCAGTCTGCCCCCATGTCTGGCTATTCTGATTTAATTGGTAGGGTACAGATGAAAATCATTATGTTTTAAAGGTCCAGGGATGAGAAAAATATGGATGTACGCACTGGCATGGGCACTGGTCACAAGCAAAGGACTCGAAACAGTGTGCCTGAAACTTGCACATGAGAATCACCTAAAGATCTTAGTAAAATGCAGCATCTTGTTCAGCGAGTAAGCTGGGGCTTGAGAGACAGCTTTTCTAGAAAGAGCGCACATTGACACAGGTGCAGCTGGTTCGTTGTCCGTGGTAAGGATCTACAATCAGATTTGCTGTTTTCCTTCCCCAGCCAGGTTACTTACTGGTCATGTTTTCCTGGACACTGTTCTTAACCTTCCCATATCCCATTCTCCTTTTGGGTGAAATCGCATTGTAAACACAGCTACTTGCAAGAGTTGAGGATTAAATAAAATACACCCACCTAAGGCCTTTTGTAGAGTACCTGCCATAGTGTGCGTGTCTATTGTCCTTTCTTGACAAAGTAGCTTTAAACTGACGTTTTGCTTCCAGACCCGTCCTGGTCCACATGCCCTTTCTTTTGACACTCTTCAAAGCAGCCCTCGAGTCAGATATCTCCCTTTCTTCTGTAAGGTGGTTTTTGCCAGATTACAGGCTTCTCGACTTGACTCGCAGAAGGTAAGATTTCCCAGAGAGATACAGGAAGTGCGAAGGGCAGGAGCCATCTTTTTGTCTGGCTCTGAAGGTGAGTACCTGGCTTTTAAGCCTCTTCCAGGAAACACTGGCATTCTTCCGCTTTCAGGAGCCACTCTCACTGGGGCTTGTCATCAGTCATTTGTAGGCCTTCTAAGCGCCTGTCTTTCTTTCGCCGCCAGGAAAGAAAAATTCAATTCTTCTGCAAAAGTTCCAGAAGGATCTGAACACCGGCGTCTTCAACAATCAGGAGAACGAGATCCTGAAGCAGATCGTGAAACACGACCGGGAGATGGTGCAGGCAATCGCTCCCATCAGTTATCCCCAAATGACAGCCCTGAATGCCACCTCTTCCACCACGACTCCGACCTCCCGCATGAGGACGCAGTCTCCGCCGGTGTATACAGCGACCAGCCTGTCCCACAGCAACCTGCATTCCCCCAGCCCCAGCACACAGACCCCCCAGCCGTCAGCCATCCTGTCACCCTGCTCCTACACCACTGCGGTCTGCAGCCCGCCGGTACAGAGCCCGCTGGCCACTCGAACTTTCCACTACGCGTCCCCCACCGCCTCCCAGCTGTCGCTCACGCAGCAGCAGCAGCAGCAGCAGATCCAGCAGCCCCAGCCCCCGCAGCCCCCGCAGCCCCCGCAGCAGCCCCCGCAGCCCCAGACGCCCGGCAGCTCCACGCCCAAGAACGACGTGCACAGGAGCACCCAGGCGCTCCACAACACCAGCCTGAGCCGAGAGGTCAGGCCCCTGTCGGCCTCGCAGCCCTCGCTGCCCCATGAGGTTTCCACTCTCATTTCCAGACCTCATCCCACTGTGGGCGAGTCCCTGGCCTCCATCCCTCAGCCCGTGACGGCTGTTCACGGCCCGAGCCTTCAGGCGGGGGCCCGGGGCACGGTCCCCCAGCGAGTCACCCTGTTCCGACAGATGTCGTCGGGAGCCATTCCCCCCAACCGAGGAGCCCCTCCCGCACCCCCTCCACCAGCAGCTGCTCTTCCGAGAGAGGCTTCCTCAGTCTTAACTACAGACCCAGAGGCAGAAAAGCCACGATTTGCTTCAAATTTATGATCCCTGCTGATTGTCAAAGCAGAAAGAAAGACTCTGATAAACTGAGAATGTTCTCAGAAATTATTTTCTTCTATCTCCTGATAGATTCCTATAGCCTACTATGAAGAGATATTTTAGACAGCTCTGGCCTACATGCAAAATGTAAAATATATAAATATATATCTACTATTCAATATCTATCTAAATTCCCAAGAGAGGTTCAAAAGACCTGTTTAGCATTCAGTGTTATATGTCTTCCTTTCTTTAAATCATTAAAGGATTTAAAATGTTGTTGTAAGATCATTTATTTTTAACCAACTTTTACCGAATTCCTTTGATATATGTATTTCTCTATTTTATGAAGAGTTCTTGGATTCAATGGAAACAAAACTCTGATTTTAAAAAGGCACCTCAAGTGAGCCACTGAATAGCACCAACCAAATCTTCTTTCATTAGCTGTGTCTCTGCATCTAAATTGTTAATCATGAATTATGGAGGATTGAATGGCAAATCCCACTTTATAGATCTAAATTGTATTTTGGTGCTTTCAATTTTGATTTAGGTTAGATCACGTGGTATGCTCGGCCACGGCTGGAGACTAGCCTCGCCACTGTCCCGAGTATCTCTAACCTCAAACACATCCATTGATCTTTCAGAAAGCTGGGGGATATTTGTCTTCGTGTGTTACCGGACTTTTACCAAGACTCAATCAATGTTAGCTGTAAATAACTTTTTCAACCCAAATAAAAATAGCTCTTCTGTGTTGTATGAAGGTAAAAGTCATCACTTAAGAATTTAGTTTTATCGCTTCACTTCAAAACTTAGAGTTTTAAATTTTACAAAACCTAACTGTGACAGTTATTCAACTGTAATGCAATGGCTTGAAACCTACAATATTATTTTAACCTGCAATGTTTTATGCAAAATTGTATGCTCAATTCTACAAATTGCTTGTATTACACCAAAAATCATTACTTTTCTTCCTTCTTGCCATAATCAAGCATCTGAAAATAGTCCCTGCATGCTTTTTTGGAAAAACAAAATAGGTTCAGATCAGTCACTGTAGGGAGAGGCTTACAGTATTTCTCATTTCTAGAAAAGTATAACCATTCATTAATTGCCTATCTTAAAATTCCTATAAGGCTGACTTGGATCTCTGACTTAAGTCTAGAAGTGAGGTTTTCACTTTCATTTAATATTATTACTATCGTTTAAATAATGATTTGTAAACCACAGCTTGATTTGGAGTTGCCAGTGTGTTCTGTGTCTTCACTGTTGGTAGGTAGTAGTTAACCCTGGTGTTAATTTAAATTAACTAAATACACTATAGCCTCCTGTCTGGGAACACACACTTTGTTCTATGTATATTGTAATAAAATGGTTAGCAAATCTTAAGGCATGTGGTGACTAACATAGCCCTTAGGTAGGAGGTTTGTTATTTCGAACGTGCTGGAAAACGTATGGACGTGATGACAGAATGCAGGGGGCAAACTGAATGTGAGCATTGTTTGTTCGTTCGTCTGTTTCCTTAACTCTCCATGATCTGTGAACATCTGCTTCTTCTCAAAGAAGTCCCTTAGTAATTATTTGTGCCTAATGCATCCCACGAATGTGGTGGATGACTGGAACACAATCGGAAGATTCCTAATAACCGACTTCTGTAAATAACCCAAGAGAATGACCTGACGTGGAGGTCTTCAGTATCTCTGACACTGGCGATACGTTAAAGAAGAACTGAACAAAGATCACACGAGAAATGGGGCAGGGCCTCCAGATAGACTTGAGGACAGAAAACAAAACGAAGCAAAAACTCTAAAATGGATCCATGCTGCCTGTTATGCCTTTTACGATTATAATACCTATAATACCAAAATGAGTTGTTATGTTTCATTTCTAACAGATCCCAGCTTGTGTGGAAGTACTCAACAATGCTAGTCAATGTAATGTTGTCATTAACATGCTGGTGACATCTGATGGCGGGTCAGGAGCGGTATAAGAAGGGGATTGTTCCGTCTACCTAGATCCTATGGGAAAGCTGCAAGACCATTTACATATCAGTACAAAACTCCTTTATTTTATTAAAATATTGAGAATTCACTTCAATTTATTAAGATCATGTATTGGTCCTTTAAATTATTAAAGGTTTACATTTGATAGCACTAATGGGTTTGGTAGTGAAATATTTTTATATATATAAATTTTTGGTTTTTTATTTTGAGCACTATTGGGAAACATAAGCAAAATTGAATTGCATGGTCTTTCAGTGCAACCATAAAATTTTTATTCACTTTGTAACAGAATGGACAAAAACACACTAAGGTTTATATGTTAAACTCATAAAATGGTACAGGGTAAATTATATACATATATATGTATGAATATATATGCTTAGATTAAGAAAACAAATTGACTCACATTCCTGTAATATAAAAGTCCATTGCTAGTTGAAAAGTGACCTCTTTTCTCTGTACATAGTTAAGCCCGTAAGTATGGAGTTTTAATCTGTACAGAAAGAAATGTATTATTGAAAAGATTGGTCTTTCTGCGGCTGGGAAAATAGTAGAGTAGCTGATTCTTACAACAACTGTATGATCAGGGATGAATTAGAGTATTTCTTTTGTCTTTGCTCAAAGCCATACATATATAAATATATATAAAGATTATTAATAAATTCAACAGAAAATAAACTAAAATCATGAATATTTTATTTTATCAATATGCTCTAACCAAACATTTTGTTTTATTAATGAGTACAGATTTGCCTCTTTCTACTTTTACATCGTAAGATTTCCAAGAGGGCTTATACTTGATAGTCATTATAAAATTAATCATAGATAGTCTATGACTGTAGAGAGGAATGTAAATAGAACATGGGTATTCCAGTTATCCCTCTGTTTTATCTCTTCCCAATGGTACCAGTTGAAGTTTTGGGTTTTTTTGTTTTTTGTTTTTGTTTTTTTTAATTCTTTGCTCTGTACCTCCTTCACATGTGGTTGTGGTTCAATTCCCAAACACGGTTATTCCTGTGCTATTAGATTTAGAGGGGGGAAAATTAACCTTATAATTTATTATACAAACCTATTTTATGATAGCCTTGGGCCTTGCGAAGGCTTTCGATAGTCATAGAACCTCCCTATTCAAGTGGATTTTGAATCAGGCTTAAAAGGCTGACATAGAGTTTATTGCATTGAATGAAGGGTTCTTTGAAAACTGTAAGGATAAATGGCAGGAATGGCGATAGACTCTATTCATCAAATAAATAGCTTGTCTCCAGGTCTCAGTGACCACTCCATAAGTGAATGATTCCGTGACAGATGCCGTCCCACTTTTAAAAGATGGTTATTTTGCCATTTATAAACTTAAATGAGCATAACATCTGCAGGACACTACAAAGTACACAGTCAAGTTAGAATAATTCCTAAAGAACTTGGGTGATTTAAACAATATGATGTGTTTTAAGTTGTAGATGTTATTATTTCAAATCCTGAATTATTTATATTTTAAACTAGAAGTGATCTCCATCATCTTGCAGGCCTACTTTTAAAGTCTCCATGCCTTCTTTTTAAATTTAAGTGTTTCTGTTTGTTAATTTTATAATTTTACTGTGCTACTTTGCTTTTATGCATTTTACTTTCATAATTTATAACATTAAGTTGTTTCAACAAGATTTATCTTCTTTATGCCTCTATCCTTCTAGAATATATGCCATAAAACCTGCGTCTGGTTATTTTGTTCATATACATTACACCTGGAAAATTTTATCACATTCTCTGCTTATTTGAAAACTACTTTTTCTGTGCAATACAAAAGAAATGTGGTCCTTATTGAATAACTGGAGGCTGAACATCTATTTTGAGTCCTGAAAGTAATGGTCAAAAATTTAAGCAAGTGCAACTGGCTGCATGCACTGAGTTGTTAGCTCCATTCTATGTTTATTTAATATATCCTTTTTCCAGAATAATAAGATGAAGAATAAAGAAGATTTGCTGTTGTATTCAGGGTTAAGTTTACCTGCTACTGGCACTGGAAAGCAGTGACTTTCTTTAAATAATTTTTTTTAATGTTTGTATTTATTTTTGAGAGAGAGAGAGAGAGAGAGAGAGAGAGAGAGAGAGAGAGCATGTGCTCTCAAGCAAGCGGGGGAGGGGCAGAGAGAGAGGGAAACACAGAGTCCCAAGCAGGCTCCAGGCTCCAAGCTGTCAGAGTGCCTGACTCGGAGCCACCCAGGTGCCTGGAAAGCAGTGACTTTCTTAAGCAATTTTGATTCTGTCCTTTTTAAAAGTGGCATCTTGGGGCGCCTGGGTGGCGCAGTCGGTTGGGCGTCCGACTTCGGCCAGGTCACGATCTCGCGGTCCGTGAGTTCGAGCCCCGCGTCGGGCTCTGGGCTGATGGCTCGGAGCCTGGAGCCTGTTTCCGATTCTGTGTCTCCCTCTCTCTCTGCCCCTCCCCCGTTCATGCTCTGTCTCTCTCTGTCCCCAAAATAAATAAACGTTGAAAAAAAAATTTTTTTTTAATTAAAAAATAAAAAAATAAAAGTGGCATCTATTTTTTAAACACTGGACAACAATGAAATCAATCATGAAGAGAACTCCTGCTTTTAAAAGGGAGCAAAGTATAAATTATTTTACCTAAATTCATCAAGGATGTGGGAGCAAATCCAGCCAGAAGATCCATATTCCTCCTCTTGTTGTTTTGGAGTTTTTGACCAAAGGCCGCATTCCTTCCTTTCCCAGTAGCAATGAACATTTCTGTTAATATTTATCGTTTTGTTCATCATTTTCTTTAGAGCTTTAGGGCATGGAAAGCTTGAGCCTTTCTATATAGGAAAAATTTCATGGTATATTCACCGATCTACTGCAAGACAATGATAATTTTATTAGTTTTTTAGAAGAAAATATTGGCAATTTTGTAATACCTGGCTGCTTTTCAGTTTTGAGTATTCTCCCAGAGAAATCATTGTTCCCTTTTCCCCAAATTCAAACATGTTTCTCTCTCTGCCACTGAACAATCAGATAAGGAGATGATCTCCTTAAGCCAAGCCAGCACAAGGGTAACATGAGTGAGGCTCCTTGCACGAAATGCAAAGTGGCAAAAATCTAAATAATCAAAGCAAATAATATTTTAATGCCATTTTTAAAAAATCAAAATTAAGCTAACAAGCATTGATGAACCAATTGGCAGGATCTTAAACGAAGACAAGATCCAGCCCCAGGCTTTCATGGCTCCTGCCTCACTTACCTCACTCCTCCCCGCCCTGCTACCTATTGAGACTGTGATAGGACAGAAAGGGCTTTGAAGGGTTTCTGTGGTAGAAGCTTTGCCCCAATTTGTCCCATCATACCTTGAGGATCATCCCAAGGCTGTATTAAAAGTCCCTGTACATAAGGTTCTGGATTTGTTTCCAAGAGTAATGTACTAAATGCCAGAGAAAGAATTTTTACTGACAAAGGAAACCTGCTTTTCTAAAAGATGTTCATCACAACACAGCTAATTGGGCCCATCGGCAGCTTCGTGCAGCTGGCCAGTATCATAGGGGGAAGAAGAGCAGAAACTGAACGAGAAATACTGCTTTTAAACCTTTTAAACCTTCTAAAGAGCTTTTATTATCAGGCCAATGGTTTTACAGTTTTATGCTTTATCTTGCTAGTTTTATGAATCCAAGATTTCCGTTCGGGTGCATACCTGTTGAAATGTGTGTTTTGCTAAGGTGATAGGAAAAGTTATTTGTGACAGCAAATAGGATGCGATATTTACAATCCCACAGAGCCCTGTAGAGAGGCTGGGTCCTAAGGAAAGTCCTAGTTCTGCTGACCAGGATAATGGAGATGAGAAGCTGAAATGGAAATTGCTTTGCCCATGACAAAGCATGGCAGGGCTGGGGAATAATTTGAGAATATGAGAGTAACAACCTGTATGAATAGAAAGGAGTGATGGAATGGTTTGGGTTAAAACTCCATAGATTCTCCAAATCTTACTTATAGACATTATACTTAAAAGACTGACAAGTTTAAAAAAAAAAAAAAAAAAAGATTGACAAAGATATTCTTTGGAGCTATTTCATTCCTAATGTAGAATCAATAGCCATTTATTACCAAGGGGGAACATCTCTTCATTTTTTCCATTATAAATGTTTGAATAACCACATTTGAGCAAAGAATAGCGTTTATTTATTCAAATGAACACGTCTGAGTAAATATAATTGCTCAAAAGGTAAAGCTTATTTCATGTTTGTATTAGATTTATGTAATTAAATACAAGTAATTCAGAGTCATTCAGACATGTTTTTAACAATGGAGCAATTTTACAAAAAGGAAACAAATTGCTTTTTGCCAGGCTAATCATATCTTTAGATTTGTAGAGGCAAAGGTATTTTTTTAAACAAATTTTTAGCTTCTCTTAAATTTATGAGGCTCCTCAGACATGGGAAAAGTTTGCCAGATGTATCCTTGTAATGTATTTGTCCAAAGACTTAGTTTTCAAGCATTTCAAAATAAAAGTTGTTTGCCTAACTATTCTCTAAGATCTATTACCAACCTAACATATTACAATTCTATTGAAAATGTGCAGTTCTGAATTGCCCAAAGTATGATATTCTGATATCGAACATAATGAAGTATTTCATTTGAGAAATACTAAATAATATTTAATAGATAAGGCATGTATACACTATGTAGCATGAATTCTCCTTAGATCTCCTTACCAAAGATCAAGGTATATTAATTACATTGGCTTGTTAACATACATATTAATAGAGCCAAGTGATTATTGTCCTCCTTGCAGTAATTATCTTAGAATGCTAAACACGTATCCAAAAAATACATGAATCAAAATACGTTTGACTCCCCCAGTAGTTCAGAGCAGCCTTCAGCACCCTTGGCGAATCAATATGAATATTCTCAACAGTGGTTTGTCTCAGTAATAGTAGATCCCATTTTGGGAGTTAGCCAAAACTCATCTGAAGTCCTGTTTTCTCTAACAGCAAAAGATCTAGTTTAGCATCACCATTTGCAGTCAAAACAGAAATGTGATTTTTTTCTATGTGTGGCTCATAAATTGTGTCTGAAGTCCTAGACATGTTCCAAAAACCTGTCTCTCTCTCACTGTCCTCTCTCTCACTCTCTCCTTCCCTCTGTCTCATATATATATATATATATATATATATATATATATACATACATATTTATCTTCCCAAATTCAAACTCTCAGGAATCTAAAGGTCTGTGATATGTACTTATAAAGTTCTAATAATTTTATAGCTTTATAAGTACCCTAAGTTATTTTTACCCTCACAGAACAATGATCAAAGCCATCAATTTGGGCTTGTTTTGCATAGCTATTTTTAAATGAGTGATTATTTACATATGACATTCTACGTTTCTATGAATAAATGACATTGACTTTTAATTTCTCCACATGTGAAACTCTCAGATAATAACTTCTTAAAATGGTGCCTGTTGTAATCAGAGTCTAGTCTTTCTAAAGCTAGGTTATTATTCTCCTTTACATGAGCTACATAAGCAGAATCTTTTACATGATTTTAATTGCTTCAAGCTATGAATGTTGGCAAGTTTTGAGACTTTAGCTAGTTTGTTTTGTTCAAACAACTTCTCAGCTAAATTGATTACAAACATATGTCAAAGCTTTAGTTTAAACTTGACAAAAGGGTTCTAAGTAAGTAAGTCAATGCAAAGATTCTTTCCAGGTAGAACTATTTGGTAAGAAAAAAATGATTGGTTTGACCATCATCTTTTCAAGAAAATTACTGATTAAAAATCATTAACCTCCTTATAAATCAGAATATTAGTTGAGTAAGGAAGTATTCTCAGTAGAGATCTTAATTTCTTAAAAGTCTGTCAGAAAACTGCTCAAGCATTTTATCATGAATGTTAACTACTTTCCAAATAGCCCAGAAACATGTCCCAGAAAAAGTTCTGGCCCTAAGTAGGTTTGGAAAATACCTTTCTCGTCTAAGTTCTAACATACATTGTAGGAGAGTAAAAGATAAACTTGTCCTGCACACATTTTTTAGTGACTTCAATAGTTGTATCTACCTAAGGAATTTAGTTTATATCTGCAACATGTTCGGTGTCTGCAATAGCTCATCTAAAGTAATTCTTGCGTGTGGTCTCAAGCACAACATATTTCTTAAAACATACGTATTTTTGATGGGGGAAAAAAAACTTGCTAAGTTTCTTGCAAGAGAAGCTGTGACTATAGGTGCTATTATTCCCGAATTACAAAGTATTTGACAGACACAAAGGTTCATGTTATATACGGAGAGGAGACCATGGTTTTGGAAATTCTGAAAATTTATTTTAGGTCGGAGGGCAAGATAAAATGCAAGGATTGACCACCAGCCAAAAACAAAGACACAGCACATCTCAGTTTTTAAACTGTCCTAGCTTCATCTTTTTATACATAAACAAGACTTCGATCTGCTGCCCTTATCAAACTTATCAGGAATCATTGTAGCCCATAAGGGCTACAAGCCCTTGGATTCACTAGGAAACAAGCTTTGCTGATGGTACACATTGGAAAAGCAATTGAAGCACAGTGCATGGAAAGAGGGAAAATGATACCAAAGGAGATCAAATATATAACTGAAAAGAGCTTTAAATATTCATTGTGATAACAAGGAGTGTCACAGTATTAGTTCTAAAGAACAAAAGGGAGTCTGGCCTTGAAGAGTTTATGAAGATTTTTTAGAATATATAATACAGAATTTGGTTTATTATAAAGGGGCTGATTTTGATCATCACTTAATTCCAATTCTCTCTTCTTTGCTTCTGGCATGTTGTTATAGAGTCCTCAATCTCTTTAAAGATGTATTTTATGGGCCTTACTTAACAATGTATTTAATAATCTCCTTATTTGTTATGACACATCATGCCAAATAATAGTGTGTTTTTGTTTATAGTGGAGCTAAACATGTATGCCTCAAGCAAAGATATGCATTTCAAAGGAAGTCACAAAAATCTTCATAAATAACAATTTTTTAAAATAAGGGAGGACCAGTAGTTTATAATAACAATGGAAATGCAAAGGTGAAAGAAGACACAGGTTACAGGAACACAGTTTCAAGATACTAGAAATATAGGACACACTAGGAAGGAGGAAAATGTTGGAAAATAAGACATTTTTATGCTTATGCTTCAGAACTAATACACATAAATTACTTCCTATGCATAACACATTAACGATAGCATCACAATAAATCCTGGGCACTTCCCTTTTGGAAGAATATGACCATTTTGGAGAGAGGACGATGTGAACTGAGCTAAGAATGTGAAAAGACCTAAAAATGCCTATTGAGAAATAAAAAAAAAACAAACAAAAAAAAAAACAACCAAAGGCAGCTTTCAACCTAGAGGGAAGCAAACCTACTCATAGATAAAGAGTGGCTCAGCAGGAAGGAAATTGCTAGGTGCACAGGGAGGGTTCCTGTTACTAACAGAGCACACTCAGGAGTGAAAAGTTGTCACAATTTCCCAGAATTTAAACATAGGAAGTCCATGAATACTGTGTACACTCACACAAAACTGCACACTGCCAAAGATATATGCCTTCTCATGTACTTACAATAAAGCTCTAGGGGCGCCTGGGTGGCTCAGTCGGTTTAGCGTCCTGCTTCAGTTCAGGTCATGATCTCACTGTTGGTGGGTTCAAGCCCCGCGTGAGGCTCCGCGCTGACAGCTCACAGCCTGGACCCTGCTTCAGATTATGTCCCCCTCTCTCTCTGCACCTCCCCCCTTGCGCTGTGTCTCTGTCTCTTGAAAATAAGTAAATGTTTAAGAAAAAAAACACTAGGAGAGTTGTTTAACATAAAGAATCTAGTCTACAATCTAGTGGGTGCCAAACCCTAGAGTGTGGGTTTGTATGAGGAAAATTAGAAATTTTCAAAACAGTTCTGATATAACTGTATACCAGTATTTATATATTACTTTTTTAATTATTTTACTACAAATACCTTTCTGTTAGGCTTCATTCATATTACATGTAAGGCATAACATATTATTTTTTTAACTTGATTCTGTAATGTGGTAATGGAGCTGTTATAAAATATTAGCTATAAAAAGGAGACATTGGTGGGGTTAGGAACCATTGTGCTAAATGCTGATGTGTACAGGGATTTGTGCTGCACCGTCCGTTGTAGCCTCGCTGCTGAACAGATATTCTAATTTTATATGATCGTACCTTTTATAAGAGAAAGTAAATATTTGGGGTTAAGAAGAATAAAAGTGAGTAAGAGGAGGCAGTAGCAAGGAAAAAATTACCAAATTAATTTGAAAAGAGCAAAGTTTACTCTATTTTCCTACACGTTTGCCATTGGGTTTATAAAATTTGAAATGCAGAATTATTAAAAACCACTAAAAGTAGAAAGAATATGGGTCTTATTTTACACAGCTAGTTAATTAATTAGTTAATCTTCCAGATTGGCCCAAATAGCCAATTTGGGTAGTAGCTGATTCCTCAAATAGCCAAAGAAGTTACTGATAGTTACCTGGATGGTAACACTTGAAGAAAGTGTATCGGTCCTTTTATCCATGATACTTTCCCCATGTTGCGTGGAATTTCTGCTATATAATCAGCATTGGCTCTATGTATAATTTAGGGCAATCTACCTAATTCATCAAATTCATCCTTTGAGCACCTATGGGGTGGCAAGACATGTTCTAGACAACATAGATATGACACAAGAAGGGCAAGAATCTGTGTCTTCATGTAGCTTATATCATTCTAGGAAGAAATACATAATAAATAAATAAAAGTAAAATAATTCAGGGAAAAGAGCTTTGGAGGAAAGAAATGCAGAGAAGAGAGAAGGGAATATCAAGAATAGGGACTGGAGAGGAATTGCTGTTTAAGTAGCATAATTAGAGAGAGCGTCACTGAGCAGATCATTCAACAATGACTACAAAGGGTCTGTAGATCAATATAACGAGGGGTCTTCCTGCGCCTTGCTACTGAAAGTAGATTCATGGACCTGTAGCATCTGTATCATGTGGAAATCTAGAAGAAGTGCAGAATCCTGAGCCTTAACCTATAACTACTGGCAGGAGTCTAAATTTTAACAAGTTCCCTACACAATCCATATGTGAATTAATATTTGAGAAGTACACAGCTAGTAAAGTCCTAGAGAAGCAAATAAATTATAAGGAAATTTTAGGGAACTTCTCGGTCTAAGGACATTTCTGAGGATGCCAAGTCAACGTTGAACATCCTGACAAGGGATATTGGCTCAGCGGGAAAGTCTAGAGAAAGACAAAGAGAAACAAACCTGGACATTGTGAAAGCTGCTAAGACGATTTTACCCAGACAATTACAATAAGGGAGAGAGACTCAGTATAAACTCAGCTCACTGAACTCCCCTAAAAAAATAAAAATAAAAAAAAATAAGGTGGGAACCTTTTTTAAATGCTGGGGTGTGCTAAAGAAAAGTGCTGAGTTCTAAGTTTGTTAATGGGGCATAATCATTGTGATTAGGATATCTGAGTTTGTTGACTGGTGTTCATCTGATGAAGAAACAAATTTTCAGATCTTTAGGAGAGGAGCTAGTTTTGCAAATTGGAATGAGACACCTACCATAGTTAGGTTCTTACCCCCACTCCAACCCCTAGAAACTGGGAGACTAGAGAACTATGTCTCTGGATGTTTCCATTTCAAAGAGATAGCTCCCAGGCCCTTGTAGAATATTTACATCTCAAAGGGAAGAGAAAGGATTTATAATTGCAAGTTTTTAAAGTGACCACTCCAAGAAAAAGGATATTGGGGCCTATAGTCATATTTTGGCTGGAACAAACAGTAAAATATTTGGACAGTGTTGAGTTTTCTCAGGCAAGTAATTTGAGGGGACTGGGGTTACTCTACGGAGATGGTCATGGGCCAGCATAAGCCATGCTAGATAGAGTTCAGTCAAGTCTCTTAGTGTGGGAGTTAAGGGAGCTAATGGACAGTCATTCCTCCTGGGAATTTTGAAGTTCTTATGAAGGCACTGAAACTGATGATAAACCAGCTATTTGATACTTTTACCCTGGACCATCCCTAGACGTACCCTTGGTCACAATGTTTTTCCTAGCCTGCCTTCTAGCACTTCTTAAATAGAAATGGGAAGGAAGAAATCAACACATGTTAGATGTTATCAGTTCTTCATTTGGAATCAATTTTGGTGTCATAACCACAATGCTGCTTAATCAACCCAATGCATCTATAGCTTTCTGTAACACTTTTTAATGCTAACAATAATACATTGACATTGTAAAAATAAATAAATCTGGTCAGTGTTTTATAAATGAGCATCTATTTATCTGCCATATCTATGTATCTGCAGTGTTTAGAAAAACTAGGTACAAAAACCGGCTCTTCCACTTACCATGTAACCCTGGTAGAGTTATATAATCTTATTATATTCCAGTTCCATAACTAGAAAATGGGGGATTGGAATCGTTTCTGCTTCGTTGCATGGTTATGAAGACCACATGAGATAAATTTTGCAAAAAGCATACCCCAACTCTTGACTCACATCAAACATTCTAGGTGCAATAGGTGGCATTTTCTAAGTTGTATTGGGCTACCTGGAATCTGAGCTACATGAGTCTGAGACCTCACCCCCAGCTTTCCCAGCAGAAAGAGCCATGCATGTGATCTTGACTTTCCAGAGGAATTGAGGTTTTTATTCACAATATTCTTCACGACCTAAGATCTCTAGGGTGTTTAGCAGCTATTTCCAGATGACCTCTGTGAACAGTAGATAACCACATATCAAGTCTGCTTGTTGTCATTCAATCTGATTACTGGTGAGGCTGCTTTCTCATGTCTGTCCTGTAAAAGGTAAAATACCAAGAGGCAATGTCCCTTCATTGGCACTCTGGCCCCAGCAAGATTCTCCATGAGATGCACTACAGAGATGAGAGTATGAGCTACTCTTAATATACAACTTGTGTCAGTAGAATTTATCCTGAAGCTTGGTACATGAGAGGTCAAGCTCCAGATAGGATGGCATGTATGATACATTTGATGATAAACATTATTATAATCATGCCTCTTTGAAGTAAAAATCTGCAATAGAGTGCAGTAGACACCTTGTTATTGGTGAAGTTGATGATAATTAAAATACATGCATGTGCGCGCACACACACACACACACACAGATTTCATTACACATGTAAAGCCTTGTCTTTTATGACTTATTTAGGGAGAAACAAGTTTTTGAAAGACATCATTTCAGGTATTCTCCTCTTTGAAGTACAGATCCAATTAAAGTGTCGAGCGTCTACTCGATGTTCTGAAAGAGAGGGTAACTGGGAAACTGAAGCTCTGTAGGTGTCTAAGGGTAGTTGAATTCCTCTGGCGTGAAGCAAGTATCCTGCCTCTAAGAATTTGACATTCTGCCCTGCCCTGCCCTTTAAATTCAGGCTCATTGCTGGACAGCAGGATCCCAGGGAGGAGATACAAAAAATTTTTTTAGAACTGATACTTTAAAATCTCCTACTACAGTTACAAAACCATAGCATCTTTTCAGCTGGTAGGTGCTCTATGGGATATCATCAAGACACAGTTCTTAAAGCTTTGTTCCCAGCAGGAGCTGAGATCTAAACTTCTCACTAGTTAATTTTATATATATATATATATATATATATTCAGAAAGAAAACACCCACCTCATGTCAGAGTACTTTAGTGTCACTGTGGTGAACATTATTGTTCGAGATTTGTAGACAGGTGATAAAAGTATAAGAATAAAATAAGCAAAGAACTATGCAGAGTGAAAATTGAAGCTTCCAGAAGTTTCAAATCAGCTGCATCTATTCAACTGGACACTTGGCCCATCAATAAAAGCCTAGAGATGTTCATTTTATGTGCTGTTTATTGCTAAAATAGATATTAAGTTTTAACAGATTTGGGGGGAGATGAATCTCTGTTAGGACACAAAGAAATTCACTTTTAAATTAAATTTATTTTTAAAGATTAAATTTAGTTAACTTATCGTACTAGGGATATAACTAGGAAAGAGACATATTATTTTTAGGAAGATAATTTCCGACATACACCAGGCACAGTACTTTGTGACCTTTTTTGCCTATGTTTGTCTTAAAATGAGGTGCTTGTGCAGGTTAGCAGTTTAGTTTAAACTACAATTTATAGACATGAATTTCTGACATTGGCAATGACATGAAAAGCTTAAATATTTCCAATGCTCTTAACATACCTGGTTTTCCTACACTCTGGCAAATTATTAACACCTGAGTCGTATTTTTTAGCATACTTTTACTTCAGAGACAAGTTCCCATCTGTCACGCACATGCAAGACCTACAATTTATATTTTAGTGTGAATATGATAAAAGTAAATTCGTTTTTGAATCATCCAACTCCACTTTTCTATATTGTTCCATTCTTTTACAGTCTTTGTGGTCTTTTCACCAGGAATAAAATAGTTTGCCAGAAACTGTGAGTTAATTAGCAATTTGATTCTTCCAGGTGTATTTGACTGGAGGGAAGAGATTGTTATGGAGAAAAAGGTGTTAGATTGAGGAAAGCCTTAATTATAACACTAAAAATGTATAACCTTAACAGTTAGGCAAACACCATTGATGGCATTCAAGTGGAAAACAAGATGTCCTTTTAGAAAAGATATCATTGTATAGGATGAATTAGATGGTACAGCCTGCGTTCTTATAGAAAAGGTACAAGATCTGTGCAGAGTCCTGATGTGCAGGAAATTCAATGTGAGGATAAGGTGATTTGCACAAACCTCAAATTTTAAAAACTGAAACATAGTGTCAGCTACTCAATAAATACGGGTTAAATGAATGAACGAATGAATTGAAGTATATACAACCATCCTAAATATCCTACTATAATAAAGTAAAAATAATTAGGAGGAGGAGTGAAGATGGCAGAGCAGTAAAGGGACCCTGGGCTTGTCTCATCCCTTGAACTCAGCTACAGCATCAAACCATTTTGAACACCTAAGAAATTGATCTGAGGATTAACAGAACAATCTGCATAATTTGCAGGAAATAACATGGCAAGTATGCATGGGAAGAGGTAAATTGGGGGAGAGAATTGCCGTTTTCACAGAGAGGAGAAAGACAGAAGGGAGACAGAGCAGCAGATTAGGTTTGAGCAAGAAAACAGTCCCCCTGAAATCATCTACAGAGAAAGAGTGAAAACATGCATAGGGGACAGCACAAGAAAACTGCTCCCCAAAACCATTGACGGGGGAAAAGGAGAAGGCTTCAATACTGGCAGGTTGTTTTTGGGGTTTTTTTTTTATCAACAGTGGACCACAGAGTCTAAAGTTTCAGAGGTCAGCGTCTGGTGGTGCTCTGGCAAGGGAGCAGGGCAGAGCCTCAGGAGTAGGTAGTGTGGTCTGAGGATTCCCTGGGTTGCACAGGGAGAAGCAGTTCCCCTTCTTGGAATGCATTTGGTAGAGGTGATGTGGCCTTTCTGCAGGCAAAAGACCATCAAGCTGTCTTGTTCACCTGAACACGTAGGGCAGGAACACCCAGGGCAGAAAAACTCTGGTGCCAGCTGTGCGTTGTGATTTACCATAAACTCTGAGCCACTACCGCTACGCTGTGGCACCATTTACTGGGACAAGCCAGCCATGGCTACAGCATGGCGAAACCCTCCCCCAGAAGATCACTGTGGGTCTGAACTGTGCAGGGGCACAGAAGTATGGGGTTTTCAAACTGAGCCCTGTGTCAGATAAAACTCTGAAGGGAGGTGCCACCTGGTAGACAGATAGCTCTGGCACAGGGGGAAGGCAGGGAGCTGACAGAAGCAGGGGACACAGGAAGGGTGATTGCATGTCTTCATGTTCAAGGATGCAAACTCTTGCTCTGGAGACTAGAGAACCAGTGAAGCCATTTTTCACTATTAGCCCACCAGCACTGATCAATCCCAGTGAGCTAAACAGCACCACTGAGTGGAGAATAGAGCCATTACACCAAGCCCCACCCCCCAGTGCTCTCCAGGCACATCAACACTAGGGCCTATAGGCCTGAGAGCCAGAGCAGCAAGCCCCTCCCTTAGAACACCATCACAAATCCCTTCAACAAGCTTAGTCTACTTACCATAAACTGCTGCAAAGTTTCAGCCCTAGGGGAAACTGACTCTCCCTTCATTTGGGTTTTTTTGTTTGTTTGTTCATTTGGTTGTTGTTGTTGCTTCTGTTTTTGTTTTTGTTGTTGTTTTGTTGTTTTTCTTTTGATTCTTGGATAGAAAAAGAACAAATTTTTTAAAAATTTTATTTTATGTTAATCTTATTTTATCGTTTTATTTTTTTAATTTTTTTAATTTTTAATTTTTCTTCAGTCATCTTTTTCCTTTTCTCTTTTTTCTATCAAGCTTCTCTTAACAAGCAGACCAAAACACACCTAGGATCTAGCTTCTTTTATTTGATTTTTTAAAATTTTTATTTAATTCTATTATTATTAATATTTTATCTCCCTCCAAAATGACAAGACAGAGGAATTCACCTCAAAAGAAAGAACAGGAAGAAATGATGGTCAGGATTTATTTAATCAATGCAGGTATAAGTAAGATGTTTGAACTTGAATTTTAAACAATTTATAAGGATACTAGCTGGGCTTGGAAAAAGCATAGAAACGCCAGAGAATCCCTTTTTGCAGACATAGAGGAACAAAAATCTGGTTAAGCCAAAATTAAAAATGCTATAACCAAGATGCAAACCCAAATGGAGGCAATAAAAATGAGAATGGACAAGGCAGAGGGGTGGAATTAGCAATATAGAAGATAAAACTCTGAAAAATAATGAAGCTGAAAAGAAAAGGGAAACAAACATCAGGGATTACAAAGGCAGACTTAAGAATCAGCAATTTTTTCAAACATAATAACATTCATATCAAAGAGTCCCAGAGGATGAAGAAAGAGATAAAAGGGTAGATGGTTTATGTGAGCAAATTATAGCTGAAAAGTTTCCTAATCTGTGGAAGGACAGACATCAAAATCCAAGAAGCACAGAGAACTCCCATTAAATTCAACAAAAGCTGGCATCACCAAGACGTATCATAATCAAATTCACCAAAGAGACAAGGAAAGGATCCTGAAAGTAGCAAGGGAAAAAAAAAAGTCCTTAACCTACAAGGGAATACAGGTTCACAGTAGATCTGTCCGCAGAAACTTGGCAGGCCAGAAACAAATGGCAAGATATATTCAACATGCTAAATAGGAAAAACATGCAACCAAGTATACTTTATTCAGCAAGGCTCTCATTCAAAATAGAAGAAATGATAAAGACTTTCCCAGACAAACACAGACTAAAGGAGTTCATGACCACTAAACCAGACCTACAAGAAATTTTAAGAGGTATGGTTTGAGTGAAAGGAAAAATAAGACCAACCCCCCCCCCCCAAAAAAAACCCAGAGTAGAAAGGACCAGAGAATATCACCAGAATTATCAACTTTACAGATAACACAATGGCACTAAATTTAAATCTTTCAATAATTACTCTGAATATAAATGAATTAAATCCTCCAAACAACATAGTGTATCAGAATGGATTACAAAATAAGATCCATTTATATCCTGCCTATAAGACACCTGCAGATTGAAAATGAAGGAATGAAGAACCATCTATCATGCTAATGGGAATCAAAAGAAAGCCAGGGTAGCCATATTTATATCAGAGAAATTAGAATATTAAAACAAAGACTGTAACAAGAAGTGAAGAAAGGCATTACATCATAATTAATGGGTCTGTTGATTAGGAAGATCTAACAATTGTAAATATTTAGCCCCCAAATTGGAGGCACCCAAATATATAAATCAATTAATAACAAACATAAAGAAACTTATTGATAATAACGCAATAATAATAGGGGACTGTCACACACCACTTAAAGCAATGTGCAGATCACCTAAGCAGAAACTCAACAAGAAAACACTGGACCCAATGGACTTAATAGATATATTCCGAACATTCCATGCTAATGCAGCAGAATACACATTCTTTTTTTTTTTTTTTTTTAACGTTTATTTATTTTTGGGACAGAGAGAGACAGAGCATGAACGGGGGAGGGGCAGAGAGAGAGGGAGACACAGAATCGGAAACAGGCTCCAGGCTCTGAGCCATCAGCCCAGAGCCTGACGCGGGGCTTGAATTCATGGACCGCGAGATCGTGACCTGGCTGAAGTCGGACACTTAACCGACTGCACCACTCAGGCGCCCCTACACATTCTTTTTGAGTGCACGTGGAACATTCTCCAGAATAGATCACATACTGAGTCACAAATCAGCCCTGAATAAGTAGAAAAAGATTGAAATCATACCATGCATATTTTCAGATCACAATGCTATGAAACTTGACGTCAACCAGCAGGCAAAATTTGGAAGCCCTCAAATACATGGAAGCTAAAAACCATACTACTAAAGAATGAATAGTTTAACCAAAAAATTAAACAAGAAATTAAAAATACATGGGAGCAAATAAAAATGAAAATACGACAGTCTAAAACCTTTGGGATGTAGCAAAGGCAGTCCTAAAAGGGAAGTATATTTCAATACAGGCCTATAGCAAGAAAGGTCTCAAATACACAACTTAATATTATACCTAAAGGATCTAGAAAAGGAATAAAGTGTAAAGCCAGCAGAAGAAGGAAAAGAGTAAACATTAGAGCAGAAATAAATGATATAAAGACAAACTAAATAATAAATAAACAAAACAGTAGAAGAGATCAATGAAACAAAGAGACAGTTCTTTGAAGTAATTAACAAAATTGATAAACCCTTAGCCAGGCTTATCAAAAGGAAAAACAAAAGGACCCAAATGATACAAATGACAGAGGAGAGATCACAATCAATACCACAGAAATATAAACAATTATAAGAGAATGCTATGAAAAAATATATGCCAAAATATTGGGCAATCTGGAAGAAAGGGATAAATTCCTAGAAACATATGAACTACTAAACTGAAACAGAAAGAAATAGAAAACTTGAAGAGACTGATAACCAGCAAAGAAATTGAATCAGTAATCAAAAATCTCCCAATAAACTAAAGTCCAGGGCCAGATGACATCTCAGGGAAATTCTACAAAATATTTAAAGAAGAATTAATACCTATTCTTCTGAAACTGTTCCACAAAATAGAAATGGAAGGAAAACTTCCTAACTCCACAAGGTCTTGATTCCCAAACCAGAAAGAACCCACTAAAAAAGAGAATTGCAGGCCAATATCACTAATGAACATGGATGCAAAAATTCTTAATAAAATACTAGCAAATTGAATCCAGCAGTACATGAAAAGAATCATTCACTATGATCAAGTAGGATTTATTCCTTGGCTGCAAGAGTGGTTCAATATTTGCAAATCAATCAATGTGATACACCACTTTAATAAAAGAAAAGAACACATGATACTCTCAATACATGCAGAGAAAGCATTTGACAATGGACAACATCCATTCCTAATAAAAACCCTCAACAAAGGAGGGATAGAGGGAACATACCTCAACAAAATAAAGACCATATTTGAAAGACCCGAAGATAATATCATCCTCAATGGGGAAAAACAGAAAGTTTTTCCTCTAAGGTCAGGAACAAGACAGTGTGTCCACTCTCAGCATTGTTATTTAACCCAGTATGAGAAGTCATAGCCTCAGCAATGAAACAACCAAAAGAAATAAAAGGCATCCATATTGGCAAGGAAGAAGTCAAACATTCACTATTCATGGATGATGTGTCACTCTATGTAGAAAACACAAAAGACTTACCAAAAATTTGCTAGAATTGATACATGAATTCAGTAAAATCACAGGATACAAAATCAACATACAGAAATCTGTTGCATTTCTTTTTTCTTTTTAAAGTTTATTTATTTATTCATTCATTTATTTTGAGAGAGAGAGAGCATGAAAAGGGGAGGGGCAGAGAGAGAGGGAAAGAGAGAATTCCAAGCAGGCTCTGCACTGACAGCACCGATGACTGATGTGTGCCTTGATCTCACAAACCATGAGATCATACCTAGGCTGAAATCCAGAGTTGGAGGCTTAACTAGTTAACTGAGTCACCCACATGCCCTAAGAAATCTGTTGCATCTCTATATACCAATAATGAAGCAGCAGAAAGAGAAATCAAGAAATTGTCCCTCTTACAATTGCACCCAAAACCATCAGATACCTAGGAATAAGCCTAACCAAAGAGGTAAAAGATCTGTACTCTGAAAACCATAGAACTCTTATGAAAGAAATTGAAGAGGACACAAAGAAATGCAAAAACATTCCATGCTCATGGATTGGAAGAACAAATATTGCTAAAATGTCACCTAAAGCAATCTAAATATTTAATGCAATCCCTATCAAAATACCACCATCATTTTTCACAGGACAAGAACAAACACTCCTAAAATCTGTTTGGATTTTGGAATATGTGTTTTGGAACCACAAAAGAGCCCAAATAGCAAAGCAATCATGGATAAAAAAAAAAAAAAAAAAAAAAAAAGCAAAGCTGGAGGCATCACAATTCTGGACTTCAAGTTATATTACAAAGCTGTAGTGATCAAGACAGTCAGGTACTGGCACAAAAACAGACACATAGATCAATGCAACAGAACAGAAAACCCAGAAATGGACCCACAACTATAAGTCAACTAATATTTAACAAAGCAGAAAAGAATATCCAATGGAAAACAGTCTCTTCAACAAATGGTGTTGGGAAAACTGGACAGCAACATGCAGAAGAATGAAACTGTACCATTTTCTTAGAGCATACAAAAAAAAAAAAATTCAAAAGACCTAAATGCAAGGTAAGAAACCAAAAAATCCTAGAGGAGAACACAGGCAGCAACCTCTTTGACCTCTGCCACAGCAACTTCTTACTAGACAACTTGCCAAAGGCAAGGGGAACAAAAACAAACATGAACTATTGGGACTTGATTAAAAGGCTTCTGCACAGTGAGGGAAACAATCAGCAAAACTAAAAGGCAGCCTATGGAATGGGAGAAGCTATTTGCAAATGGCATATCTGATAAAGGGTTAGTATCCAAAATCTATAAAGAGCTTATCAAAATCAACACTCAAAAAAACAAATAACCCAGTTAAGATATGGGCAGAAGACATGAATACACAGTTTTCCAAAGTATGCATCCAATGGCTAACAGACACACAAAAAGATGCTTAACATCACTCAACATCAAGGAAATACAAATCAAAACCATGATGAGATACCGTCCCACACCTGTCAGAATGGCTAAAATTAACAACACAAGAAGCAACAGGTTGTGACAAGATTGAGGAGAAATGGGATCCCTGCTGCACATTCCCTGTTGGTGGGAATGCAAACTGGGGTAGCCACTCTGGAGAACAATATGAAGACTCCTTGAAAAACTAAGAAGAGAACAATATGAAGACTCCTTGAAAAACTAAGAATAGAACTACCTTAAGTGTATCAACTGCACTAGTAGTTACTTACCCAAAGGATACAAAAATACAGATTCAAAGGGGTACATGCACTGCATTATCAACAATAGCCAGACTATGGAGAAAGCCCAAATGTCCATTGATTGTTGAATGGATAAAGAAGATGTAGTGTATATATATATATATGTATACATGTATACATACATACATATATATATATACATACATATACATGTGTATATATATATATATATATATATATATATATACACACACACACACACCATGAAATCTAACTCAGCCATCAAAAAGAATGAAATCTTGTCATTTGCAATGACGTGGATGGAGCTAGAATGTATTGTACTAAGCAAAATAAGTCAATCAGAGACAAATACCATAAGATTTTACTCATATGAGGAATTTAAGAAACAAATGAGATGAACATAGGGGACGGGGTATGGAAGAAGAGAGAGAAACAAACCACAAGAGACTCTTAGTGATAGCAAACTATGGGTTGAAGGAGGAAGGTAGGTGGGAGATGAGCTAGATGGGTGATAGGTACCAAGGAGGGCGCTTGTGACGAGCGCTGGGTGTTGTATGTCAGTGATGAATTATTGACTTCTACTCCTGAAACCAATATTGCACTGTATGTTAACTAAAATTTAAATAATACATAATAAACAAACAAATAAATGGTAGTGTCTATGGTAGGAGGTTTTTTTTTTTAATTTTTTATTTAAACTTCAGTTAGTTAACATACAGTGTAATGTTAGTTTCAAGTGTACAATTTAGTGATACAACATTTACATACAACATCTGGTGCTCACCACAATAGGCACTCTCCTTATTCCCCATCACCTGTTGTACCCATCCCCCCACCCCTTTCCCCTCTAGTAACCATCAGATCTTCTCTCTAGTTAGAGTCTGTTTCTTGGTTTGCTTCTCTCTCTTTTCTTGTATTAGGAGTTTTTGCTTCTTTCAATTAAAGAATAATTGAGGGAAACATTGCTACTGAAAATATCAGCTATAAAACCAAAATTTTTCAAGATAGAGTACATCATCATGTATTGTTCACCATTTTCCACAACACAAGTTAGTTTCCAGAAAATTACAAGTGTTTTTTTATAAGGCTCCTACTGAGGAACAGTCTTAGACAAATGTGATGGGAGAAACTTTGGTTAAGTATCTCTTTAGTAAATCCCTCAATTTTAGTCGATCCAAAGTTAAGTGGCTACCCCAAAAGCCTAGAGTTACCAACTTAGTGCCAGGTTAGTACTTTACATTTGTTATTAACCTATTTTATTACCTTTGAAGAGAGAAAAGCACCTGTTCTAAAACGGTTGGTATGGCTGGATCATCTAGTTCCAGAGGTACACTGAGAAAGAGGGGAAAGATAAGGCCAAAGAGATATAAATATTTAACACATATTTAAATTCTTGAAGAGGATCCCGTATCATTTCATCATCTCTTGCAAGTTCCTGTGATGGCTGAGAGTAATTCTTTAGATCTTGAGATAATCTTGCCAAAAAAATCATGGCCCTTTTCTACCTCTTTCATCTTCGGAGTTGCCTTAAAATACTGATTGGAAGTTGTGTTGTCCCTACCAATACTCCCTGCCAATACTCCTGCCAATACTCCCCAGTACTCCCCACAAACTGACTCCATTCTTTCGTTACGATCCCACAGCTTCTTCTTATATTAGCCTCATTGAATTTTCTTTACTGCCCAACTCTTTCTGACTCTAATAATTTTTGAAGGCCTTTAATTACTATCAGCAGCAAGCTCAAGGCACATGAGGTCTTTCATTCCCTAGCTCTTGACAACTTCTAAAGTTTCAATTTTAGAGAATGCTGTTAAGTCAGATATCTTCACTAACTCCATCTCCTATTGTTATTCCCATTTATAAATGCCTATTGAATTTAAGATCTGTACTGCACATTTGGGTACATACAGATAAACTGAGTTGTATTGTTCATCAGTGAATTCATATACTTTAATGTCGCTCTCACTTGATTACAAAGATTTCAAGAATATCAAGTCACGTGTTCCATACTTTTAAGCACTGGGTAAATTTTGTCATGCTTCCTAAACTCTTTCAATGACCTGTTTTATGTGAAGCAATAGGAGGTAAGTGGTTAAGAGTTTGGACTCTGAAGACAGGGTGTCTTATTTAGAACAGTCGCTCTGCCATTTCCACTTTCTTCCACTTTTTAGCAAGTTACCTTACCTCATGGAGACCAAATTTCCTCATCTGTAAAATGGAGTTGATGATAACAGTGATGTACTTTTCTCATAATTGACTCATCCTCTGATGTGAATGCTTACAACAGCACATAATGGAGAACAAATGTTGTTCAATTGTTAGTTGTTACTAGACCCCCACGTCTCCAGCTACAGTTAATGCTCCCTTCCACACTCCAAACCCATCCATCCAACTGCTTTCTCCGTGTGTATTCCACAATTACCCAAACATATCCAAAACTGAACTCTATATTTTTACTCCTAAACCCTTCGTTCTTCCTATGTTTTATGTACTCTACCACCCCCCTGGGTGCCCAAACAATGAATCTGAAAATCATACTCACATTTCCCTTTCTTGACTTCATACATTCAACAATTCATCTAGTATTACCAGTTCTACCCCATTAATATTTTTTGGATCCCTATTCTCTACTTCAAGACAATTTCTGTGAACAAAAACCCTTTCCAAAGTAGAACCTATACAGCCAGTCTTGTTTCCTACTCTGCCACCCATGATCTTCATTCTGTATAGCAAATGCTGGGTGACCAAGGACTAGCAGAAACTCTTTTTGGTGGGAGAGCAAGGGGATTTGATTATAAAATCTCATTATTTATATATTTCTTTAAAAAATGTTTCATTTGAGTACAGTTGACAAACAATGTTTCATTAGTTTCAGGTATGTATTTCTTTTCTCCTTTCACGTAATAAGAAGGACAATGTTGTTATAAGGTATGTGATGTTCCTGACATGGCTCCCTTCCAATCTTCCCAAGCCTACTTTTCTCATACTGGTTACTAATTAGCCCAAAATAATGAGAAAGTCAAAATAAATAGGAAAAATGCAGGGCAATTATTTATTGTAACTATACTGTGCCATTTTGCGCAACTCTTCCTGAGTGTGGGTGGATGATTCTAGGTAGATCTCCTACATTTCTCAGTTATGAAATGTGAAAGTCTTAAATCACATTTTGATATATGTTAAAGCCACTGCTTTAATTTCAAGGCTTTCATGAGGAAAACAATTTTTTTCTTTTTGAGGATATCAGTCTTTCTTTGCCATTTTGTTATATATCCTTAACTACTTTTAAAGTTTGTTTCTTTGTTTTGAAGGAAGTGGAAGCAGTGCAGTGTTTTTAAGTGACAAACTTATGTCTTATTAAAGTGTAGGTCAAATATGTGTAAACACATACACCAACTTCAGACCCTCCACGTAACTAGATCTTATATTTATTTCTCCTCTTTATTATTTTATCCACCATTATCTTTTGGCTAGAGAAGTAAAGAATACCCAAAGTAACAGGAGAAAGATCTCTTTTCTGTAAACAATATGTTCCAAGGACATAAAAGAAATTTTTCTTTTTCTTGCTTTTCTGAGGGAGTTCAGATTGTACATATGTATGTAAATTTACTTTGACTGTACAACAATTTCTTTTTTCTTTTGTGTATGTGGGAGGAATAGAAGAATGTTCAGTAAGAACAATTTTGAAATATTTTACCCTGGTATCATTGCGTGAAATGACTAAGCAATTCAAGTCAATCGTTTCTTCATCTATTTCTGTTGTGAAGGTACATTTGTATTTTAAGGTTGATTTATTGCTTAGCTGAATATTATTTTTTAATGTCTGAAAGCAAGTGTAAATTATATTTTTCTAACAGCCACCCTCACTGCCATGGCAAAAATCAATTTAATTCTATGGAAGTATATATGTATATATATATATATATATATATATATATATATATATATATGTATACACATATACACACATATATATATGTATACACACATATATATGGAAGTATATATGCATATATATATATGCATATATATGTATACACATATATCTATGTAATTATTTGTGTTTTGGCCATTAAAAATTATTTTAAAAATACACCAATAAATACATCAATCAAGTAACTTTATACTAGGCCAGGGACAGGTATAGTTGTGGAGAAATATAAATAAAGTAAAGACTTCCTGTAATATAATAAAAGTTGGGAAGACAAAACCAAATACATCTATGTGAAAAATATATTTACAAATTAACATATCAAAAATATGAATCAGTTTAATGTTCAAATTTTGTTGACTTTATAACTATTTCTGAAAAATTAACTTACTGATTTTCTAAAATAAGAAAAAGTTATGATTTTTGAAAAGATGTCTCATTTAAAATTTATATGGCTGTATTGAATTTTATTATAAAAAATGAATCTTAAATCTAGCTCACTTTATCAGCAACCCTGGTTGAGTACCAACTAGGTATAAAGTATCATACTAGGTCCCTGCCCTCAAAGACCTCACAATATGGATGGAAATAAACCACTGAAACTCAACTTTGCTAATTTACAAATGTAAATTTAACTAGAACAGTGATTCTTAATGTTAGCTGTGCATTAGAACCACCAGGGGAGCTGATGCTAGGATCCCTCCCCCAGAGATCCAAGCTTAGTCAATCTGGGATGTCACCTGGATGTTAGGATTTTTTAATTTTCCACAAGATTCTAATGTGTGGCCAAAATTGAGAACCATTGCTACAGGTCCTAAGAAGAAAAAAATTATCTTTACCTAGAATAGTCAGAGAAACCTTCCCACAGGTTGTAGATTTTCCATTGACAACCAATCAAACTAGATTCAAAGGCTAGAGGAGTATCAGATATGCAGAGAAGTGTGAGGAACATCGGAAACATGGCCAATTAGGCAAAGAACAATACTAAGGGAAGAAAGTGCAAGTAACCTTTGTTGAACAATGGGTAGAACAGAATAGGTGACCCACTAGTGATGTATGTGCTGTCCTATTTCTTCTGATCTTGCCCTATACTCCAAATTGTGTACAAATAATATGTTATCAATATTCTATCTCTGTGGTAGACTACATAGATTGCCACAATCCTTTACTTTTACCTGTACCCCCAACATTTTCAAGTCCTACCATTATCATCCTACCATTAAAAGTCAGAGTCTCTTTCTTCCTCTTCAATCTGGCCTTGCCTTATGACATTCTTTGGCCAATAGGATGCAGTTGAAGTAAGTAAAGTCCAGATCCAAACCAAGGCCTCAAGAGTCCTTCCATATTTCCATTCTCTTTTTTTTTCTTTTGAAACCTGCCCAGCCCCAACATATAAATCCCAGAATGCCTTACTAAAAAAAAATGAGAAAGCACATTAAGCAGAAACATGGCATGCCAGTTGAGACCATCCTAGGTGAGCAAGACCAGCTGATGAATAATTGATCCTAACTATAGAAATGAGCTCAACCAAACCAGAAAGACCATTCGATTAACCCATTTCAAATGACTACCCCATAGCTGCAATATAATCCACTAAGTTTTAGGGTTGTTTGTTTCGCATAAAAAGTTAATTGGTAAAGCTTCATTTCCCAGCTATGGTAACTGATTCAAGGGGTAGACAAAGATAGTCAATGTAAGTTCTTTGTCAAAACATTTTTCAACTAGAAAAGAGAGAGACTCTCTTCCTTCAGTTGTCAGACTGAGTGTATGTGGATACAGAACTTTTTAAAACCATGTGTCCTATTGCATGGAGAAAACCATTTGTAGGAAAAAAAAATATGAGGAAATGATAATAAGAGAGAGAGAGTGAGAAGTCCCTTTTGACAGTCTATTTATCCATGATTCAAGTATCTCCTAAGGCCAAGTCTGCTCCTGTCTCCTTATTGGAATTTGGTTATAAATCAATAAATTCTCCTGTTTGGTTTAAACTAGTTTCAGTTGGGTTTTTGTCACTTTGAAAAAGCCCTCACTCAAAATGTTTAGCCAACCAACAAGTAACAAAATTAAAAGTGATTGAGTCACTGAACAACTCAATACTTCATATACAAAATTAACTATTCAATCAATAAAAATTTGTTTAGAACCCACTGTAAATAAGACACTGGGTTAGGGGATGAGAACATGATCCTATTATTAAAGGATTTGTATTCGAGTAGGGAAGACAGACTGCTACACCCATCATGAAGCTTCACAATCAGGAGACAAGAGGTATCAGAAGTTTCCCTAACTTAATTTTAACTAAGTGAAATCTCAGTTCAGTCTTGAGAGGAAAGCAGAGCTCAGCCCAATGAAGAAGTCAAAGAAAGCATTCTAGTGAAGAGATCATGATTATAGCCTTATCTTTGTCAAAATGAATTCATTAATTTGTTTCACCAATTCGCTCCCACAGCTATAATTTTATTACTTTATTTGTTAAGTATGCTCTATGCCCAACATGGGGCTTGAAATCACAACCCCAAGATCAAGAGTCTCATGTTCTACCAACTGAGCCAGCCAGCCACCCCTAGAATTTTATTTTTTCACAAAATAAAATGGTGAATAAAGGAAGAAACAGAGTTAATAATTGTAGATACCTACTATGTATCAAAAACTACATAAGATACTTTATATAGCATCTCTTTCAAACATATTTTATGAAGGATTTGGATTATCTCATTGTATTTTAGTTGCAACCCTTTGGAACAAGGGACATATATCTCATCCGATTTCATATGTCGTATGACAAAAATTAGCTTTGGAATAGAAAATTAAGTTTGGATCTTTTTTTCAAATATACTTGAGAGACATTAAGTCTGATATGTAATGTATTCATATATATATATATATATATATATATGTCAGAATATGCTAGATATATTCTATTTTCTAGGTATTACACATATTAAAATATAATAGAATATATAAAAGAATTTAGAGATATTTTTTGGCATCAACTGTCCTCATTGACTAGAATTCACTAATTTAAATTTTTTTAATAATTTTAAATTTTAAGTTTATTTAATTTTTAATTTTTATTTTTAACTAAATTTTATATTAAGTAATTATTGATTTAAGATTCTGCAAAAATCTGTTTTATATCTGAAACTATAGTTAAGTTTCTTGTCACTGTTTCCATTAACATACTTGCAGAGAAATATCTTGGAAACATTAGTAAAACTTCATTTAAATATTATTAGATAAATTTGTAACGCAGAAATTATTTCTTAAGGTTGAAAGTTCAAGTCTTCTGGTTCTCAGTGGGATCCTTGAGTTTATCTTTATCACGTATTTACTTTTTTTTAAATGTTTATTTTATTTTTGAAAGACCAGAAACAACACGGGTGGGGGAGAGGCAGAGAGAGAGAGTGGGACAGAATATCTGAAGTGGGATCTGTGCTGACAGCAGACAGCCCAAAGCAGGGCTTGAACTCATGAACGGTGAGATCATGACCTGAGCCAAAGTCGGACACTTAACCAACTGAGCCACCCAGGCACCCCATCATGTATTTACTTTTTAAAACTTATAAACAGTTTATATATATATATATAGATCTGTATATATAGATCTATATCTATAGATCTATATATACAGATCTATATACATATCTATCTATATATATATAGATCTATATATATAGATCAACAAAGGAAAGATTGATAGTACATGGGAATAGTACAGGCCTTACAATAATGCCTTACATTATATATAATGCCTTACGATATATATACACACACACACACATATATATATATATATATGTCGTTATATATATGGTTTAGATCAACAAAGGAAAGATTGATAGTACAGGGGAATAACGATAACTGAAAGGAAAAAAAATATTCTTTTAAAAAGTAAAAGGAGATGAAACCATGAATGCTGGTAAAGGAACTGACTTTTGAGAAGCCAAATTTTCCATGGTAACAGATGCAAAAACGAAAGAAATGATAAGTGCAGTTGTTGCTGCTATTATTGTTGATGCTGTTGTTAATGTCGTAATTGACAATGAGGATGAGGATGATGATGATGGTGTCCAGGGTGGCTTGGAGATGCAGAAGTTTACATGTGATGATTTCTGATGTCACAATGAACTGAGAGGTCAGACCATCATTCCCAAGTGAGGGTGAGGAGGGAAGGCAGATTGTTTACGGAGAGAGAAGACACAACATCTTGAAATGTGGAAAGATCTGAAGGTCTGGTCACATTTGAGTGTCTTTCTATTTTCTTTTTTGATTACATACTTCATTAAGATATTTAGCACAGTTGTAGAATTGTTCACAGAAAAATTCAACTACTGCTTGTAGGTATGGAGAAGTCAGAAATGTAAGCTTTTATCTAGAGTTGGAATTTTTTCCAGTTATGATTGATGCAAGGAGACTGTGGGTCATGTCACTATGACCATCTGGAATTGTGCTGGGGTAAACACTTGGGCATAAACTGGACCGATCCTTCTCCTGATATTCAAGAGACTATATAATTTCTGTTGGGTATACAGTAGGATAAATGCCACATGATTCCACTTATAGGGAGTATCTAAAATTGTCATACTCATGGGGGCAGGAGATGGAGTGGTAGTTGCCAGGAGCTGAGAGGAGGAGGTGGGAAGTTGTTTAATGAGCATAAAATTTCAGCTCTGCAAAAGTAATGAGTTCTAGAGATCTGCTGCACAACATAGGATCTATCGTTTAATGGTGTGGTATTGTGCACAATAGTGCACATGCACAATTGTGCATATGTTAAGAAGACAGTTCTCCTCTTAAGTGTTCTTATCACACACACACACCACAACACACAAAAGAACACAAGAGGATTTTGAGAGGTGAATGATATATTTATTATGAAGTTGGTATCATGGGGGTATGCACATGTTCAAACTAATCTAAAGGTGCACATTAAACGTATAACTTCTTGTGTATCGATTATATCTTAATAAAGCTAAAAAAATTAAAAAGCAACATGAAGTTGAAGAATGACTAGTCATTTATTTAATAAAGCAAAGAAAGTGCATGAGCAGAGAGAATAAAGGCATGTGCGTATGTACAGAGCATAAACTGGAGAGTGTGCCGTCTTGACTTGCTAGAGACAAAATTTAGTACCCTGTGAATCCTTTGTTGCTGCCGTTTTGCTCTGTGAGACATAGATTCGTCCTAATAAATTCACCTTTAGTTTTCTACGCTGCATTGAATGGATTCTGTTACTTGGAATCAAATAATCCCTAAGACACTTTGGAAACCATTCAAATAAGAATAGACTGTATTCTCTTTCACCTTGTATTACTTGATGAATCCCCTCAATATTTTTATTGTCTTTTGGGGCAAGTCTAGTCTCCAGACTATATTAGTCTGTTCTGTCAAGATCTTCTAATTTTTGAACTTCAATAACTAAACATAAGATTAATAGAAACAGAATGTTTGTATGGTTGCCGATGAGGCTCACTGTTTAGTAACTAATAGAGGTGTATGTCCAGAACAAAGGTAATGCTACCTTTAGCATATTGTTTTCTGCTCCAACTAAGAGAGTGGAGCAACCAGGAGTGGTGTCTTTTCCATTAAATGTAAACTCTTCTAGATCAGCAAGATTTTTCATTCTTTTTCATCAGCTTTCCCAGTGTCTAGAGAATAAGTGCTCAATAAATATTTGCTGAAATATTGAAAACCATATTATATTTAAAAGGCTTGCCTTAACTAAGACCGTCTCACTTGGAGCCTTGGACAAATGTGGAGAGCTTTCTGTCCTTAAGTATCTGAAAAACAGGCTTACTCCCATTAGCTCAAGAGGGCAGAATTATAAACTCAAATACTCAGTCTTTAACTTTCTGTAATCCTCCCACACTCAGGTATCTAGTAATGTTCTTTGTCTCATTAGGAATTCAATCTTTATACAAAGCTTGTGTAACTATATCTGAACATATGCCCCTACCTTATGCCCATCAAGTGTTGTCTTGAAATAAAACTAATGAGAAAAAAAAGCAGGTCTTCCCTTCACCCCACAAATACTGCTCTAACTGAACCCTGTTTTTTGTTATACTCCTCCCCCCCCATGATAGCTAAGCTGGCAATTTTAAACCTAATCACTTTCACCCAATCTGTGTAAACCCGTGATGGATTTCCAGTCAAGTTGATTATCTGGTGAACACCTGCTAGCATAATGAGAGGTAGAATATGATGTTTTGCTCACTTGCTAAACTAAAAATAGTTTAAACCAAGTGTGACTTCAGTGTTTCAACAGTCAGATATCTTGGGTATTTTGAGTATCACACTCAAATTTAATTGTGGAATCATTTTTTCCCTTATGCTTTAGGTCAGTGATTCTGTAGGACCTAGGTATGGTCTGGAAATCTACATTTTCAACAAACATTCAAAGTAGAGTAGGCAGGTGGTAGACAATACTTTGAGAAATAATGCCTAAAGGAAAGAAGAAAATGGAAATGGTTTTTGGATATTGATTCACTAAAATTATGCATTTTCATTTGAGTTAAAGTTTCTAGGCTTAATTATGCCCTACAGAAAAGCCAATAAAAATTCTATTGACATTTCTAGGTTAATCCTTTAATGTTGTAATAGGCAGAAATTCCATATTATTTAAGATCTACTTCCATGCAATCACAAATTATTTAAAGTTTCCTTCCATTCAACTTTAGCTATAGAATCTATAAATAGAACTTCTATATATATTTCCAGTCACAATTTCAAATCATGCCTGGCAGAACCTTTCCTTATTGGACACAACCCACAACTTTAAACTTGAAGTATTCTTTAGATGTTTGAGAAAGAAATCAGAAGCCATGCAGAAATATTTGTTCTGCACTCCTCTAATAGTTTCTTCTCTTTTCATTCTTGGATCTCCAATCTTCTCCTCTGTGCTGGTAAAAGCTCTTGAACTAGCTCCATTTTCTCTTCTCTATGTGCTTAGCGTGTTTCCTTGCCTCATTCTCTAACTTCCCTCATATCACGAGCTCCCATATTCCTATCTTCACTGTTGGAAAGACCTTAATTTTTTTTTAAGAGTGATTCCCTTAATCAACCTGGAAACCTGCAGGTTTGACGACCATAACCTGCCAAATTCATGCTTAAAGATGAATGAATATTCCATTCTGAAGAACTAAAAGGAGCTACTTTATGAGTCTACAATGATGCAAAATAACCATATGAAGAGATACGTTGAAACCACCTGCAAAGTAAAAGGATTGTGTGTGTGTGTGTGTGTGTGTGTGTGTGTGCGCGCGCGCGCGGGCGCGCGCGCACGCACGAGGCGGGGGGAGTGAGGGGATTGTAAGAGATAAAATGAGTCAGCAAATAGGTAAACCCAAAACAGAGTTAATTAAGCTAACTCTGAACCACAAGGTAGAAGATATTACATTAATGGGACAACTAGAAAATATATGGAGAGCTGGACATTAAAAGGAACCTGAAGTGTGCAGTGAGCTGTAAACGCAAGAGAGTGAGAAATTGACATAATTTTGTCTTAGTGACTCAGGAGAATGAGGACACATTTTTTCTAAGTCTCTCATGGACCAGGGAATAAGAAAATATTTGTAAAAGGGACATGTTTATTGTTGTTTTTACTCACGGTTGCCATTGGCATTTAAGAGAATAATCTTTAACCCTTCCATCCACTGTGTAAGGTAATTACAGTGCTCTGTTAAATTCATTAAAGAAGCCATTAGACCGGGGTTGTTCTGATACCTTAGCAGCCTGGTAAGCACACTGAAACCTAAGCCTATAAATGCCTCAAGGTTGAGAACTAAAAACCTAAGGACAAGTGATAACAGACACCTAGGCTTTTTCAAATAAGGCCGACACTTAGCTGTAGCCAATCAAATAATTTCCTTGCTTTCTTCTGCCTTTTCTGTATGAAAATGTTCCCATTAGCTCCTGTCCATGGAGTGCCCCTAACTGCTTCCAGTTTGGTACTACCACATTCGTATAGGTTTTCGCCCCGATAAACTCTTAAGATTTTTAATATATCTAAGTTAATCCTTTAACAAGTCTCTATTTACAAACAAGGAAGCTGAGACTCTGGGAAGTTATACAATATATCCAAGATCGCATGGCTGCATATATACAAGTAATTTGAATTTGAATATTTAAACTAAAATTCATGTTTCTTTCTTCCAAAGAGAGAAGTAGAGTAAGAACCACAAATTTACAAGGCCTGAAAAAGAATTTACAACCTCGGAAATACATGAACTATATTATCTAAGATTCATGGATTCGTTCAGAATTACTTCAGCAGCTTTAAGCACTCCTATGAGTGCTATAAGTTCTGGAGAAATAGCAGTGGCCAAGACAGATAAAAGATTGACAATAAACACACCATGTGTTCTAATTTGCTTACTTGTATCTGGTCCTATTTTGGTTTGCTTCAATTCCAGTGAAGACAGTGACGTAAAATACACCATGCCTGAGGAAGAGAATAGAAGGTAATAGAAATGCAAGTAGTAAGACTTAGAAATGTAGCCCAAAGTCAAACCTCCCCTCTGCCTGGATTGGCAGTAACAAAAATAACTGGTGACAATAAGGAGACTTGGGATATCAGCAAGAAGAGATTTTTACTTCACTGTTCCATTACACCAGGATCAAAAAAGGAAAAGGCTATAAATAGTTAAACAGTGGAGTTGTAGGAATTTGCATTGAGCCCACCTACTCTGAATCCTTTGTACTGCTAGGCAAAATAAAAATAAATAAATGTTTAGAACTCTCCAAGGAACTAAAAACTAGTATGACAAAACAGCAGAAATGGGAGTGAGGGTTTATGATCTTATATTTAGTTTTACCCATTATTCCCACCCCCCTTATTGCTTCATTTTGGATTGAGTCTTTGATTGTCTTTTATCTGTTGACTTACTAGCTCTAACTTGTTGCCTTACCTAAGTGGTTGCTTTAGGGTTTTATGATATATATTCATCTCATCACGTTCACTTCAAGTTATACTATTTCACTTACAGTAGGAGAATCTTATTCTTCCATTTTTCCCTTCTAGGTCTTCATGTTCTTACTATTTATATTTAACTTCCATATATAAACCTCCCACACACTGCTGTTGTTTTTACTTTAAATAGTTGACTATGCAGGAGATAAGAGAAAAAAATTACAATTAATCATGTATTAAGAACTTCTAGTGTTCCTCATACCTTTACGTAGATCCATATTTCCATTTGATAGCATTCTCTCTGCCTTGTGTGAGCTTCGAGCCGTATTCCCTTTAATCCTTTCAGTCATGTCTTTCCTCATCCTGGAATGGTTTCCTCATCTGCACTTGCTGATCTGTTTTCAGCTGAGTCCTTGAGGGTGACCCTGTGCAGCTGTCTGGAGTTGTCCTTGTGTGCATCTTGCTTCTCTCAATATTCCTTCCTGCACCTTCTAGCTACCTTCTTTTCCCCAGTCACAGTTCTGTCACCTCAACTGAAGAAGTCCACCTGGCTCTGCCTGGGATCACCTTCCGGAGAAATTACAGGTCTCACCTTGTTTGTTTTTCATTTCTTAGTGACCACTGTCCTTTGTCACCTGTTGTTCAATGGCTTGAATGTAGTTTCTTTCACATAGTTTATACAATATTTGAGTTGTTTCAGGTGAGCAGATACATTTGGTACTTGATACTCCATCTTGAGCTGAAGCAGAAGTCCAAAACTTGATTATTTTATTTCACAACTCTCAAGGGGGCCAGCGGTGTAATGGATAATGTTTCTGACCTCGGATCAGAAGATTCTATTTCACAACTCTCATATAGTGTTTACTATGTCAATAACTGTTTTATGTGTTTTATAAATACTAATTTATATAATTCTCATAACAATCCCATGAGGTAGATACTACTACTGCTACCCTCCATTTGACAGATGAGCAAACCAAGGCACCTAGAAGATAAGGAACCCATTTAAGTCCATGTTGATAAATGAGGCAACAGATTTTAACTACCAAGCAACACTGGCTTACAGAGAACAGCCACTGCAATTCATTTCAAAGACACTGGCCTTCCTAGTTTAATCAAGGTACTTCTCAGGGTCATGATCAGAAGGGGGAGACAAGAGTTATGCATAACTGTATTTTAGCATCAAAGTTTCTACATCCCTATTTCCACAATATACCAAGGACTTCTGGCATTTTAAATTCATTTAGGTTAGGTCACTACAGAGCTCAGGTTTCAGTCAATCAATCAAGGTGACAATTTAGAAATACTTTAAGCTGTTTAACTGAGAACATTCAATCTAGAATCTGATAATATTTTAACAAACCATAACCCACTTTAAAAGTGTACACTTCTCTATAAAATTTAACACTGTCTGAAGCAATTTTCACATGTATCTTCCTGATGTTTACTGTAATCATCAATGTCTTGAAATTCTTTTGGTGGAAATGTCTTTCCAACTTCTGTGAGCTTTACTGACTTGAACACATCTACACATCCCACTGTGGGACCTAACAGTAATTAAAACTCTGGGGATAGTGATGGATGATAAAGATCAAGCATATAGGAAAGTGACTTCCCCTTGCAAGGTAAATGTCTCAATCAAGATAGACGATGATTTTAGTTGAAATTAGAGAATGGTTTTAATCAACAACTTATTGAAAATTTGAGGCAGTTTGCTATATTCTCATTCTTCCCATATATTTCCATTTCAGTTTTCAAGAGCTCTTTCTTTCCTGATTGTTGCCTTCAATTAAAAAAAAAAACACAACAACAACAACAACAACCAGGGAGCCTGTAAACTCAACTGACATTATAACAAGGTAACCTGAGCAATCAAACTTTGCACTTGGATTTAAGATACCTCATTCCTCTAGTTTCAAATGACATAAAAAAATCTCTTTAACAGATTTTATAGAAACTCATTCAGTTCTTAAACTATGCCTTCTGCCAAAATTGAGGAAAGTTTCCTGGTTCTTCTATTTCATTAAGCTTTGCAGAACAATTAGAAGAAGCCAGACTATCTCAGATATCCTGATTTTGTCATTTATTCTTTTAGGCATGCATTTCTAGGTCACCTTAAAGCTTTGTGTTCAATGGGCATTTAATTCCAGAAAACCATGGGTGATAATGTAACTAACTTTTCCCCTAAAGATCATGGGCCTCCAGAGACCTTCCCTTTTTACTATCTTCAGCCCTAACTGAACCAGGTAACAAATCTGGGATTCACACTGTGGTAGGTAGAACAGCCCCGAAGCTGTCCACACAATAATCCCTGTATCCTGTGAATATGTTATGTCATGTGGTAAAAGAGACTTTTCAGATGTAATTAAAGTTATAGACCTTAAAATAGACAGTTAACCTAGACTCACCAGGGGGCTTAGTATATAGGAGCTTTTAAAAACAGAACTTTCTCCAGCTCGAATAAGACAAATTCAGAAGAAGTTGGAGAGAAGTGAAGCGCGAGAGGGAGTTGGCCCATTGTTGCTATGTGGAGACCACAAGTACAGCAAGAGAAGAAATGCAGGCAGCCCCTATCCCCGATGAACAAAGACCAGTCTCCAGTAGACAGCAAAGAAACAGGGACCTCAGTCCCATGACTTCAAGGAACTGAATTCAGTCAATAACCTGAATCAGCTTGGAAGGAGTTTTATTCCCAGAGCCTCCAGAAAGAAACACAACCCTGACAATGAAATCTACCTTGATTTCCACTCTGTGAAACTCCAAAGAAGTCCCAGCTGAGCCATGCTATACCAGGACTTCTGACTTTCTGAACCGTGACATAATGAATCGATGTTTTAGGTTGCTAAATTTCTTGCAATTTGTTACAGCAGCCACAGAAAAATAATAACCCATCATTTTTCTGAAAATGTGTGCCTGAAACTAGAACTTATTCCAATCCCTATATCTATCTGAATTCTTAATATACTTAATGGACACCTATTCAGTCTGAATTTAGTCAATTATTAATATGGGTTTTTAAAAGAGATTTTAAGTCGCTCACAATACCAAGAGGAAGGAAGAAGAAACAGTTCAGAAAATAAGAAGGGACAAAAGTTAAATATTAGTTCCTTGGCCAAAAGCATGACTAAGAACTAATGAGATGAAGAAATCACCATCCCTCCCATGGAACAGTATGATTTGCATCACCAATTCTTCCAGTTCTAGACACTAGGTAACAGTCTTAACCACTCGCCTCATTGCCCCTAGCAACTGCTTGCAAGTGCTGCTATTACCATCCTTAGAAATTGATCTCCATTGTCACGCTTTTATGTCATGATTGCCTTTTAATTCAACATCTGGAAACGAATGAAATTGAACGGCGATACCTAGCGTACGTGCATATCCTGAGCTGCTTACAGATGGAAAAGTGACATGTTATTCTTGGGCGTTATAAAAAGAGACGAGCTCTGCCAACTACCATGTAGTTGGGAGTACTGCAAAAGTAGAGAAAGGGAGCGCTTTCAAAGGATGGGCAAGCAAATGTTCAATGCACCCCAATTATTCAGTTCACTTGCCTACAACTTTGGCAAGCCTTAGCTTAAATTCCTTCAGATCCCTGCTACAAGTTTCAGAGTCTTTCTTCAACATTTTAAATTGTCTGAGGCCTCAGCTCTCATAGACTATATGCTGAGACTGTTGGGTTAAAATCTGAATTTGTCCTTTTCCCCAGGAAAATGGTTATATCATTAGAACAGAGATTATAGAAGCATAACAGTGGAACAAACAATAATGTTCTCTTTTAATCTCAAGTGAGGTGACCTTAGCTATGTCTCTATTTAGGCTTTTAACATTTGTTTCATCAAGAGTAGAAATGGTAATGAGCTTACCTCAAATGGGTATTGATTAGTTAATGTGATATTATAAAGCTATTTAGAGCAACTTCTGAGGAGCTAAATATGGATGCAAGATAAATTGTGAGCAGGTGGTGGACAGGGAAAAATGTATGAATTGTGAGTGTAAAATTAGGTCTTATTACCAGATACTGCCTTTTGAAGCACTATTTGTGTTATGGACTGAATGTCTCTGTCTTCCCAACATTCATAGGTTGAAATCCTAACCACCAAGGTGATAGTATTAGGAGGTGGGGCCTTTGGGAAGTGATCAGGGCATGGGGGTTAAGTCCTCATGAATGACTGGTGCCTTGCAAAAGAGACCCCAGAGATGCCTCTTTCTTCTACCACCACTGAGGCTCCAATGAGAAGTTGGCAGCCTCAGCCCAGAAGGGACCCCCACCAGATCCTGACCATTTTGGAACATTGCTTTCATACTTCCCAGCTTCCAGAACTGTGAAAAATCAATTTCTGTTGTTTATAAGCAGCTCAGTTTATGGTACTTTGTTATAACAGCCCAAACTGACTAAAACTATATGCTAACAAATCTAAGGAACATAGCAAACAAGGTAAAAGTGTGTTGTTGTGACATTATTTATGCCCTCTTAAGGACAAAATAAATATATATGAATATGTATATGTATATGTATATGTATGTCTATACCTATGTCATCTCTATCTCTATCTCTGTCTCTATCTGTATCTGTATCTCTATCTCTATCTATCTCTATCATCTATCTATCTAATCTTCCTCTGCTGTTTTTTCCCCTGCTGACTAATGGTGCTCCAGATGAATTGTCCTTTCCTCTCTACAAATCCTCAATCTCCTCAATTCTTTATTTTCTTAGAAGAAACTATGATATATAGCTCCCATGACACTTTTCTTAAATAGCATGTATATAAGGAGCTGATAATTTAATTAAAGAAGGCAGCGAAGTAACTTAGAGCATTCTTATCTTGTTTAAATATAATCCATGTGGATTTCAAACTAAAAACCCCACAAGATCAAATAGGATAACAAAAACTAAGATGGAATGATGGATGGATATAAGAATGAACAGGTAGATATATGTGATAACATAAATATAACAAACTATTCACTAAAGAATCTAGGTGGTAGGTATACCCTTTTATGAAACAATAATTTTATTTTAAAATTAAATGTTAGGAAAAATTGTGTTGGATTAGAAAAATCCTGAGTTCATGTAGCAGAATTCATCATTGTATGACATATTACTGTGGTCAATAAATATTTTTTGTATAAATAAATGGAATGAGTTTGACAAATAAAGACTCAGGAAGGGTAAGGGGACTGCTAAATTACATAGCTAGTCAGTGGCAGAGTCACAGCTTAATTCAGGTTTCCTGACTCCCAAATAGGTGACCTTTTTTTCTTTTTTATTAGTCTATGTTTACATTGGGATAATTAATATGAAGGAAGTCCAGTTTGAGATACACATGTGCAAGTATTTAGAATACGATATGTTATCTGGCATAAATAAGCAAATTTTCCTTTCTTATCAAGAAAGACTATGGAAATTCTAATGGATTTTGAAATTTGATCTCATCTTCAAGCCAGTGATCATTTCTAACACATCTTCACTCTAAACCTTACCTTTACTATTTATTCATTAGCATTTCTCTTTGCTGTGTATGCATGTGTGTTTGCGGGTATGTGTGTAGGTGGGGTGAAGGGACGGTGATGGGTGGTGAGAAAGGAGGGCACAGTGGTCCTCCCCCAAGTACAACTCAGGAGGGTAGAGTTAGCTCTCCTCCTGTTTCCTTTCCTACATCAGCAAGTCACATTTTGATATTCCAAAAGTTTGGGGCTAGATATGTTTCAGAATTCAGAATATTTTGTATTTAAAAAAATGTGTATTATGTGTGTGTGCATTAAATATGTTATACCTCCAAAATGGTGTGGGTAATACCCCATAGTCAAATACATTAATATACCTAAAGTGAGATATATGGACATTTACAACAAATTGGATAAATACAGACTATGAACATCCTCACATCAATTAAAGTCCGGTCAAATTTTTCTCTTAAATATGGAACCAAGAAAATTTCAGTTTTTTGAATTTCATAATTACAGATGAGAGATTGTAGAATAAATGTGTACGCTAGACTTAAAGCCCTAGTGCTCAGGGAAATGAGAACTTCACAGACATGCTGTGCTCTCTTCAGGTCTAATGAATTCTCCATTTGTACTGAGGAAATGAAAGGAGATCAACATAGATTATGGAAGAATTTGGATTAATAGAATGTAGTTCGTTTTGTTCTAAATTGTTCCCAATAGTCTAGCAATTCTGTAGTGTTAAGCAGTGTGTTGGGCCCATAGTACATGCAAAAAACATTTGGTGGAAAAAATGGCATGAATGATTCACCAAAGAAACCCTCATTCTTCAACTGGGTGGCCACTCTTTATAATTTTAGGATCAGCTGAGATGTTATCTCCTCTAGAAATACTTCCATCACTCTTCGGATGGGGTTAAGTATCTGCCATATGTGTTTCCATAACAATCCATGTTGGCTTTCAACATACTACACTTTCCTGCTGTGTTTATCTATTTCCTTATCTGTCTTCTACACTTTGAGGACAGACACTGAAACTTTTAACCTGTTTTTGTTCTTGCTGTTCAGTAAATTCTTTATTATTGAGTGATTCCATAAGTTTTAATTGAATGAGTGAGCAAATAGCTGTTCATTAAATAGGCATACTGACTGATGTAATGGTATTTTCTACTGGCTCCAGTGCAAAAATCTGACATGTTTAATGAGATTAAATTAAATTTTAGTCTATAATAGTCTTTTCCAGGTAATAGGGAAAAGAGGAACAGAACACATTTATTTAGTGGATAGGAATATTTATGGAAGTAAAGATATCATGGGACTGGTCTCAGTTTCAGATTTTTAAGAGACGGAATTCATATCAGAACACAATGAGCCTTGACAGATCTTTGCTCTTATGCTCTGCTTTTGTGGGCATTCAGTGACTCTTGTCTCTGTCTATTGTTTATATTTCTCGTGCTACCTCTAAATAACTTGTTTCATTTTTCTCTCAGTGTCATATTTCTACTCATTCATGTCTTCCAAAGCTTCATGATATTTTTGTATCTCTTTAGGGAACTTTATATTTTTTCCTTTGGTCTCACTGTTTTCAACTGAAAAAAGAAATTAAAAGATAAATGTCTTATCTTGCCTGTAACAACCTATCAGTACTGAGAACTTCCACTTAGCAAAGTTATGAAAAGTCAAAGACATTATGTTTGGAGAAGGGAATAGTATCTGCCCACATGAGTCATGGCTAGAGTAGTAGAGACAGGAGGTAAAAAAAAAAACAAGCCTAAAAAGCTACTTCTAGCAGCTTTGATCAGATCTTCTGAGCATAATTGCCTCTTAGAGTTAGACTCACATGATGTCATTCATTCTTTCTGCCTCCATTGCACTAACACATTCCATTATTATCTGAACTACTTGATGCCCAAACTACTGATTAATACTCCTCAGTTGGCATGCCATTAGTATACATCAGACAGTTCAAAGTTCAATACATGGTCAATAATTCTTTGGGTAACTCCTTAAAAACACCATAATCCACTTTAAGAGCTCTAATCAGGGTAAAACAACACTTAAAAATATCAATAATAACACTAGTCATAATGATCAAATTCCAAATGGTTATCAAAATAATAAAACCTCTGGAAGTTGGGTAAACAAACTGACTTGTCCCTTACCTCCATTATGGCTTAAGCATATCAAATACATGGCAAAAATAAAGAAACAAAAACCATTGTTTCATATATAATCACAAATCAGTAAACAGAAACAGGGATACCCTGTCTAGAGCTACCTCCTCAATTTATGAAGCCATGAGTCCTTTTACAAAAAGGTACTAATGCCCTTTAAAAAACCACACTGTTTTTGACTTCTGCAATATGATTTCTAAAAATATGTGATAAACGTGCAGATATAATCACATACAGAGACGGGTATATTTCTTTGCTTTCTTTCCAATTATGAACAGACTAACTGCACCCTTGTAAACTTTGTTGTTGTTTTTTTAATACTTGTTTTGACTTTTTTTTAATGTGGGAGGAAGGGTGATGATGATTATCTCTTTTGAAAGCTGGATTTTCAAAAAATTTTTAATTAATTAATTACTTTTTCCTCCAGGCTTAAGTCTAAAGACAGAGTGCCAAGAGCTGGGAAGCCAGGGAAGGGTTTATAAGGTTTGTGAAACATTTGAGGAATAGGTGGGGATGGAATTAGCATATAGGAGTAGGAATAAACCATCTGTGGAGGGAATAGCATTAACCAAATCATGGAAAGTGACATGCTCAAATGTGTCAGATGTTCAGTTCAGATGGACTATAGGTTTTATGTGGTACAAGATAGACAAGAATGTAGGAAAGATAATATAATCTTAATATTGTACAATACATATATATTATGTATTAATATAATAAATATAATATAATATAATATAATATAATATAATATAATACAAGAATGTAGGAAAGATAATATAATCACCTTAGATATGTCCCCACTGGTGCTTTTTTTTTTTAACCAAATAAAGCATTAATAATGCACTATTACTAATATTCAGCTGTATACACTTACGTTGTATAAATAATCTTAGTTGTCTTTTGTGATGAATATTTTCCCTGTTGAAAGCTTCCTTGGAGAAGAGTCTGAGACATCCAAGAAGCTACATTATACAATATGCAATCTCTACATCTTTTTCCCTTGCTGTCTTTCTTCATGAAATAAGAGAAGGCATACTTATTTCTACAGCCTTTTTTCTCAGCAAACATGCAAACTAAAATGGAAATATGAGGCTTAAAGATTATTTTCCTTCACAATCTTTCAGTGTGACTTGTTGCTTCTACAATGTAACTTTTATTCTACAGCTCACTCTGAGATGAATATCCTGTATGAGTTTCAAAGAGAAAATATAAGTAAACAAATTTCTCTGTGTTACATATAGTGATTAAATATAAAAATTCAGCTCTCACAGCCATACTAGATAATCAAGTATTTCAGTAATCATGTAGAGAATTATTTACCCACCTCCCACCTCTCCTGGGGGAATGGGTTTCCCTGGCATTTATTCCCCATAGAGTTAAATTAAACTTGGTTGTGTTTCCTGATGTGGGTAAGTATCCATCTGTGGTCCTGATTACTACCATCATTATGTGTTATTAACCAATGTGAAAATTATCAAGTTACGTAATGATAGCAGTCAGTACCATTTGCCTTCACATCCTTGCTTAAAATTGTTTTCTACAAATGAAAAGAGTTTAAAATTGTAATTTGTCCTTTAAGCAAAGTGGATATCATTTTTTTGGTGTGTGTTTAAAATATTACCTATATACTATTATTATTATTATAGGTAACATATTACCTATAACATTATTATTCTTAAATTATTTTTATTATTTTCCAAAGCCTTCATCAAGTGTGAATAATAATCATTGATTTACTATGGGATTAAATACAATTGTCTAGGATGATAATGGCTCTCAAAACCAGCCTTGGCTAGTCTTGGGGGTAATTAAAAGGGTGATCTTTTCAGAATTTCAATTTCAGGCTTTCTCACTGAGTAAATTATAAAGATGCACCCCAGGGAACTTTAAGGAAGTAATGAGGCTTTCATTTCCATATGTCAGATTAGTTTTTTCCTAGTGTACTTATTATCTGAAAAGGCCATGAGCTAATTTCTTGGCTCATTCAAAACAGAGAAGACCCTGCACAACATTTTTCAATAAAATGCACACGGAGAAAGTCAGTGCTGATAGGAATTTGCTGCCAGAGCGTTCTTCACGATTGCCATGATTCTATAGGACCATCTGAGTGCATTTGCACAAATGGAAAACAGGCATGTGTGGAAGAGAATCCAGTTTCAAAAGTGACACAACATTGTCTATCTACACTATACCTAATTCTTACCAGTGTCAAGGCCACTTGATACATCAAAGATTTGGAAAACACACTTTGAGTTAACTTGCTTTATAGTGTCTTAGCCAAACTGTTTATTTAAATTGAGGTTCACTGGATCTCTCCAGCTGGATATCTTGCTATTTTAGAACAGAATTCTAAAATTAGAAGATCTTATTTTGATATACTTTGTAATTGGCCTGCACATGTTATGGATCCAGATGGTACAGCTGATCCCCAATAGGGGCATCTTATAGATCTGAATGTTCTCAAAGGCCTGCTACATCACACTCACCATTTCATCTTTCTTTCTGTCAGTAGATGATACCAATCACATATTCTTGGCACCTCTTGGGATGCGAGTCACTCTAATATTTTCGGTGTTTTGGAAACTAACTCATTTCTCCATTCTAGTTCCAGGTACAGCTGCTACTTTATATGGATTGGAACTTTGTATCTTAAGGAAGCAAGTTTTGCTGGTAGACCTTCCAATTATAACAAGGAGTCCTGCCATTTTGTATAAAGAGTAAACTCTGATTACTAGATCTCTTGGTGACACCAGGTCACAGAATATGTCTGCAAAATCCTCAAGCTAGTACGAGTTGATCCAACATTTAATCTTTGTAAAATAGACTTTTGGGCACACTGTATGTGCTTAGTGGTAAATTCTTTTACCACCACATCAACCATAAAAGAATATTATATAGAAAGATGATGAAACTAAATGTGTATAGATCTATTTCAGCTCAGTGTGTACGATGAGCATTGTAATAATAAAATTCAGATAACTAACACAGAGAATAAATTCTATTTGATGGGAGAGAGAGAATAAATATAGAACTTTCACAGAAAGCCGTTCTCCATTTTTATTCCCAAATTATTCTGGTTTTGAGGACATTCAGAATGAAAGCATTTGAAAAAAACAAACACAAAACTTTCTACTCCTGAATGTATGCAGTACCCAAAAAACTCCATCATTCGAATTTATAAGTGGATTAAGTGGGCAATAAACAAATCTTCCATAGTTTGGAAGACTTCAGATAATGTATTTATTCTATTACATAAATCATGAAAATCATAAATCTGACAAAACAAACAAAGCATCACTTGATTTGAAAAACCAAGATAAATTTCACCTTCAGAAATACTGACAAAATATAATTGATTTTCTCTTTAGAATAATTTGTGACTATGCATTCTCTTAATATTGAGAAAATCTTTACCTTTGCTAAAAGCTAAATTCAGAAAATAATTTACAAAATATTTCATCACATTTCTTGGTATCTTTTCCTAATTGTAAACATTTTACTTCACTGTAATTAAGTGAATTTACTTCACTGTAATTAAGTGCCAGACCTTTTCCAAAGAAGCCAATGACAAAAGCTGTAAAAGATGCAGTGATTTAAATTGTAGTTTATTACCAAAAAAGCAGATATACAGGAAACTAAGTAGTAAGAAAAGGGACTAATAAACACAATATAGGAAATGGAAAAGAAAAAAAATCTCTTGGTCACTAACACACATATATAATCTTATTTTCAGGGTTTTCATACAGTTATATCTCAAATTGTATGGTAATAGAATGACCTTTTTGCTTAATGCATTATTCATGTTACTCCTTATTAACAGAGACAAGAACAAAATATGATTCTAGGTGTTACAATGAACACAGTGAACTCACTTAATTCTCTTGGCACTATCAGAAGATATGACCTCTATTTGTCAGATGAAGAAACTCAAGAGTATTTTGGACACAGATGAGGCTAAGGAAACAAATTCATGCCATGTTCATCTGGAGTTAAAATACAATGTAAAGTTCTTAGACTGGAAGATAGTTGTCTACAAAAAAGGAGAAGACATGGCCTCCAACTTGACTGAGTTCATAAAGAGGTTTACAAATCACTCTCTTTTAGATATGATGTTGGAAGATTTGGGGAATTGAAACCCCAAAATTGACCTGACATTTATCACTTTGGGAATGGGCTAATGATTTCATAATCTTATACTTTCCTGAAATTTTAGAATAAAAATTTGAGATATTAATGATTGTAAAAATTATTTACACTATCTTTCTTGATTTATCTGGTTTATTTTAAAAAGATGTAATTAATACCTCTTATTAGATACAGAAAGCAGCCTCTCTAAACCAGTGCTGTCTGATTGAAATTTTTTTTTTTTTCAACGTTTATTTATTTTTGGGACAGAGAGAGACAGAGCATGAACGGGGGAGGGGCAGAGAGAGAGGGAGACACAGAATCAGAAACAGGCTCCAGGCTCTGAGCCATCAGCCCAGAGCCCGACGCGGGGCTCGAACTCACGGACCGCGGGATCGTGACCTGGCTGAAGTCGGACGCTTAACCGACTGCGCCACCCAGGCGCCCCTGTCTGATTGAAATTTAAAATGAGTTACATATGTAATTTAGAAATGTTCAGTTACTGTATTAATATAAATAAAGAGGGAACAGATGAAATTAATTTTATAAAAATATTTTATTTAACTAATATAGCCAAAATATAATCACTTCAATACAAAAATGTTGACATAGTTTATATTCTTTTGGGGGGAGATAGGAGGAAATGAAATCTTCAGAATCAGGTGCACATTTTACATTTATAGCACAACTCAGTTCAGACTAGTCACATAGCCACATATGGCATATAGCTAGTGACTATTATATTGGAAAGCACAGCTCTAATCTATATTTGAGAGATTAAATCATGGATAGATTAATAAATTTGCCTGAAGTCCCAGGATGAGAACTTTACAATGAGACTCATATACTTCACTCTTATAATGTTGGGCTTATGAGTAATACTTGTTGAGTCCTTCTGGACATTTATCATGTGCCAAGCACAGTTCCAAACCCTTTACATTTATTAGCTCATTTAATTGTCATGAGAATGAAGAAAGTGCTATTTTTTCTCTTATACTGATGAGGGGCACAAAACATGAAAACTTTAAGTCTTGACCAAAGTTATCAGCTTCTAAATTGTATAAAAGGATTTGAATCCAAAGAATTGGACTCCAGTTTATATTCTAGATCATGACAGTTTCTGGCAGAGGTAAACAGATGGCTTTCTATTTTATAGTTGAAAGCAAAGTACAGAACAATACCGTCAGTCAAAGGAAGTATTTGCCTAATGTTTTCATCAATAATAATGTTTGTTGTACTCAACTGAACTCTTGAAATAATGTTGTTCTAGGGAGCTGAAAACATTCTTTTTGCAGATCCACTGCATATCGAGCAAAATATGTTGTTATGGGCTGAGTGTCTGGCACCCCTTCCAGAGGAGCTGTAGGATATTTCACTTTCTCTTTCTGATTTTTCAATTTGGTGGGTTTCTTTTAACCTATTGCTTTTGGTTTTTGTTTGTTTGTTTTGTTTCATTTTGATTTGTTTTTGTTTATTTGCTTGCTTTCCACAAACACAGTGGATTTGTGTTTCTCAGTAGTTCAGGATATTTATTAAGCATCATAGTAACAAAATTTTTCTATATGTTTACCTGTATTGCCTTGTCCCTGTTACTGGGTGTTTTTGTTATCCAAAAAAAAAAAAAAAACAATTGATTAATGTATAACAAAATTAGCTTTGTCAAACCATTTGCATGCATTAAAAATATTTGATATCTTAGACATAACCTTATAATAATTTATAAACACCTAATCAATTTCTGTGTAAAAATACTGGTCTGACTTATTAACAAAATTAAAGTTGATATGTTGTGAGTCAACTATCCATGTTGGAAACTTCCAAGATCAAAGTATTGGTGACAAAGATCAGGTGTGTTTGCTTGTGTGTTTCATTCACTTAAATCAGTTAGGAATTAATGTTGATTCTTTCTACTCTTCTCTCCATGAGAAAAGGCAAGATAACATCCGTGTTTGAAAGCCACATCCTTACAAAGTTCATTACACTTAGCCTGCCAATTTTCCCTTTCTAATTTAGATGAAAGTCTACACAGATTGAACAGTCATGATTATCTAGGTTTTGCTAGTCTTTTGGAGCTTCAGAAGTTGGAACAGATCCCTGACCTGCTCACTGCTGACCACTAGACAAGACACTTCCCCTACCTTTGGAATAATGATTCTAAGGACATTCTGCTCTTCATCGTACAACTTACCAACCCTAAGACATCTGATCTGAGGGAACTGAAGACATTTGCTGAAGGGACAACAGCTGTTGTAGACATGTTCACTGTTACTAAATGACACTACCTGATTATATTAAATCATGGCACTTTTAATATAATTATTTTATTTTAGGAGAGTCTAGAACTGTCTTAACCACATTGTTTCAAATATGGTTCAAGTGACCACAATTAACTAAAGGCATTTTTCCCTCCAATTTTAATTTGAAAATAAAATGAAAGGGGCACCTGGGTGGCTCAGTTGGTTAAGCGTCCCACTGCAGCTCAAGTCATGATCTCACAGTTTGCGAGTTTGAGCCGTGCATCAGGCTATGGGCTGTCAGCTCACATCCAGCTTCAGATCCTCTGTCCCCCTCTCTGTACTTCCCCCACTCATGCTCTCTCTCTCTCTCTCAAAAACAAATTAACATTTAAAAAATGATAATAATTTTTTGCTTCAAATTTCCCACTCAAGTTTTCCCGTTAAAAGTCAGGCAAGTATTGATTTTTTATAAAGTGGTCTTGCAGATGGAAGTCATTTCCCTGATTATTTCAGAGCATATCAGCTTTGGATGCACAAACACAACCCTAGAGTCAGCAACTCATAATATGCATTCTGGGGATGTTCTTCTGTAGGGAACATCATGACTGCACTACCATGTGTGAATTTCATCTCCCTGTTATAGCTTCAGCAATTTTTGTTCCTTTAAGGATATATTTTATAGGAACAAAGATGGCCTATATTTGGTTAAGAAAAATAAAATCGCTGTGTGCTCATTACAAATGCTGAATGATGGATCAAATGATCATTAACCGAAAATATTACCATTACTTTCAGCCTCAACGCATTTTATATTTAACCCCTTCTTTTCCTATCAGTGTAGGACTCCTATTCTTTGCCTGAATAACTTGAATCCTCCTAAAAGGAAAAATAAATTCAAGTAAAACTGTATTGAAATGTCAATTTACATAGAAAAACAGTATAAAATAGGCTCTAGGGTAGTTTTGCTTATCTTAGAAGTATATTTTCTAATAGGTCTCTACTGGCTTAGATGTTAGAGATCTTATTTGATAACTTCAAATCTTCAGTACTGCCAGGAAGACTATATTTGAAAGATAACTGAAATTCTTAAGTATTTAATCGTGGCAGTTTTTTTAATGTTACTGTAATAGTTAATTAGATAAAATACAGAAGATTTTTATTGTTATTATTGCCTTAATAAAATAAGACAACTAAAGCCCAGCTTCAATCATATCATTTCCCAGCTTGAAAACAATCACTCCCATTTACCTACAGAATAAAATGTGAATCCTCTCAGCTGTATGTAAGGTCCCCAAGATGTGACCTGACCTGTGCCACCTATCTTATCTCTCTGTTACATTCCCTACACCCTAGTTGATCTTATTCTTAAAAATATTCAAGAATAAGATTAAAGAGTCTCCCTTTGATAACCTATGTCCATGTTAAGTATTCTTATCTTACTCTCATTTCTTTCTGCTATATAACCAGATAGCTAAAATGTTCTAAGTAAATATTCTGCTTTCTTTCAAGACAAGGTAATCTGTCTTGCAGAGAATGGACTGCATCAATATAATTAATATGCTCAACTTCCAAATAAAGAAATGTATTATTACTATTCCATGGAGAAATCCCACACACATAGACAACACCGATACCTTCATAATGGGCTTTATTTTGAAAATATTTTTATTTTTGAAGTAACATTATGCTCTTTCCCTCTTCACCCCAGCCCCCAACGGCATTACACTTGTCAAGATACACTTACATCCTTTCTTGTGTCGTATGAAGCCCACCCTGCATGAGATGTTAGGCTGATTCAGAAGTTTTAGTGATTGAATGTTTAGAATGATAGGTTAAGTACTTTAAAAGGAATATTCTTAAAGTGTATGCCATAAGAACAACTAAAAACAGCAAGACTAATTCTTTCCTGTATAGAAAGAAATGCCTTCCCCTAACCTCTTAAGGCTTATTTAGTTATGTTGTATCAAACTTGTTTTGGAATACATGTTCTCACCTCATAATTATTGATTGCCACATAATTCACTGACCAGAATAATATGTGCCCTTTCTCTATTAGCAAGAAGTTATGTTAACATGCAACCTTGGGGTGCCTGGGTGGCTCAGTCGGTTGAGCGGCCGACTTCGGCCCAGGTCATGATCTCGCGGTCCGTGAGTTCGAGCCCCGCGTTGGGCTCTGTGCTGACAGCTCAGAGCGTGGAGCCTGTTTCGGATTCTGTGTCTCCCTCTCTCTGACCCTCCCCCGTTCATGTTTTGTCTCTCTCTGTCTCAAAAGTAAATAAACGTTAAAAAAAAATTTAAAAAAATGCAACCTTACGGTTAGCATCATAAACTCCTTTCGAACCGGAATGATCTTGTTTACTGTTGATTTGAAACTGTATTTCAAATGGTCTTTAAGATGGTGCAATAACCTATTTTTGTATAAGGTTTGGAATGTCAAGCCCCTACACCTGACATTTTTAAATCTATAAAGATAGCAATGGTGCTCAAGTGACCTTCTAACTCCTTTTGGGATCCCTCAACTTCATAGTAGGGGAAGCTTGTTTGGATGCAAAGTTACCTGGTAGATAAAAGCAAAACTGAAGCACAAGTGACCTTGTGTCTCTAAAAATAACATGATTTATCTCCAGCACTGCCTTTCCTATTAAGCACTCCTGAACACCACCACCACCACAGGCACAAATAATCTTTCTCATCTCTCAGTTCCCATAGAATCTTATTGATGTCATAGTATTATTGATTACTATAAATATTTATCTTATACTAGCCAGGATTTCTGGAGGTCAAAGACTGTCTTACTCATTTCTGATTCCCCGGAACTAGCTTCATAAATAGTAGATGCTCACTAATGATATATGCTAATGAATGAGTATAACTTTTCTACCCTCTCTGATTTTCTTTTGCTTTGAACAAATGTAGCACTTTCGCTCAGTATTTTGATGATTAATCAAGTGTTGCCTTTAGTTGTTTGTTTTTGCATCCCACTTAATTTTTCAGTCACTGGAAAAACAGCAGATACAAAATTGCTGAATAGGTAATACTACAATTTCTTATTAATTAATTTATCAGTTCAGATGGTTGTTGAACAACCACTATGCGAAGACAGTTTTGGTCCTCCGGTCAGGATTATTTCTTTAAAAGATCAATTCAAGCCTCACTCCAAATGCACTGAATCAGAAGTTCCAGAGAAAGAGCTGAGAAATCCATGTTTTGAAGTCTTATAAGGTGATCCTGATGATCAGCTAAGTTTGAAGACTCTTGAACTGGAGTTTACCAACAACAACAACAAAAAAGCATGAGCCTGAAGATAAATAAGACACAGTGTGTCGCTTCAGTCTCCTGCCATTCTTCACTGCATGACTAGTGAGTAAATCTGGATGCACAAAGAACCCACCACCAAAACTCAAAAACAGAACAAATACAAAAAATCAGAACCATCTTAATTATATCTTATAATGTAAGATCAACTACTTATGACAATACCTGGAATATGCACACGTATGAAGGTTTTAGCCTATGGGGTGATTTTCTGAGACTGAGATATTGGGATCAAGGAACTCTTACGACAGAAGTACGACTTCTGGTACTTCAGAACAGTGGAGCAGCAGGTCAGAGTATACATACGTGGTCTAATATTTCATAGGGTCATAGAAAAATCAAATACATTTTTAGACTCCCATTCTTGGACTGACAGAAAATGTGCCTTTTGAAATACTAGGAAGTGTGTTTGGCTGATCGCACAAGGTAACCCCGTAAGCCCAGTGAACGACTAAAAGTGTAAGCTAGGAGAAACCTGCTCTAACCAGGCAAAACAGTTTAGTTGGACATCATCAATCTTTTATCAGTTGTAATATATGATTTCACATCCATGCAGGCAAGTTGGGACAGAAAAAAAAATCCTAGAGAAAATCAAACCAGTGTAAAATTATGCACACAGAACTGATGAAAGCCTACAGTGAAATATAAGCAATTCTTAAAGAGTAAAAGAAAGATGGGAATTTTTTTAAATGGTTACATCCTCTCATCTTCAAATGAAAACATGCATTATCTATGGGGTTGTTTCCTGATATTTTTTAGCTGAAGACAAAGCCCTTTAATATCATAGTAATTATTAATGGGTTATTGTCTGAAAATAGTGTTTTTATGGAATATTTATCTTCAGGTATTCATTAAAGTGCTGCTGAGTGTATAAGAGTATTCTAAGCAGATAATTTAATTGATTTGCAAATGGATGGTGTGAAGAAAGTCTGGTCAGAGGCCTAAGCGGATAGTTTGATAAGACTTTAACATGCCTGTTCAGGTTGCCAAAGATATAATTATAGTGTTGACATTCTAAACTCAGTAATATGTTTTTACCTTCAATGGACGAAAGGAAAATTTGAAATCAGTGACTCTTCATTTCACTGCTCTTCACCCTAAAGATTAGAGCACTTCAAAACCAATAGGTATGCTACATAAGTAAAACCATGGGAGACATTTCACAACACAGAGACTCCAGGCTCTGATTGACTTCCCACCATCATGCATTTTTTTTTTTCCTTTCTACTCTTGTGCTGTTTTGATGATCGGGAGCCTGAAAAGAAGCCCGCTGCATTCTGTTTTCCTCTGTGCACTGTGGCTTTCTGCTATAAGCTTCTTAATGCATAAAGGCCAGCCTGAGATAGAAAAATAGGAAACATATCTTTTACTCTGCCCAGTCCAGTGGATTTTTGATATTGTTACATTAACCAATCAAACATATAAATGTTATTATTTACACCACGTCAGTACTATGGACTGACATGGTCAACCTCCTCTTGATAAACTGTAATTTAACCGTAGTAATGATGCATTTAACCACGAATTGAGTAGGTGGCTACACAAGACAGTACAGTTTTAGGTGTTGAGCTATATTTTACTAACTCTCAATTCACATCAGGATTTAAGGTAAGTAGAAAAGAAAAAAGTGAGTTTGGCGGTTGGTAAAAGATAAGAACTTGCAGAAACAGGTAATAGAATATGCCTCAAGTTAATTATTGCATTTTCTTCATTTTATTCTTAACTTACCCACAGTTAAGGCTTTCAGATAAGCTCCAGTTCCAGGAGCTTTCAGTGTGGGGAGAGCACGTGAGAAATTGGAAGAAGCATGTGAGGATTAACACGGCCACTTTGTTCATCTGTTCTCCTTTTTCCTGCTATCATCTCAGCATCTGAGTTCTTTAAGAGATACAACTGGACTCAGACATCAGCAGTTCCTGGGAGAATTCCATGAGAATGGTTGCCTCATCTGCACTCTTCCATTCTGAAGAGAACAGACCCAATTCCTGCAATGACGTCTTGGCACATAAACAGGTGGGGAATATATTGAGGAAGACTAAGAAAAAGCAAAGGTCTAAGGTTGCTTATTTATTTCCAGTAATGATTGTGTCATAGGTGTCCAAGCAGGTTTACATGATTTGCTTATGTATTTCCCATACATTTACATGCCATTTTCAGAAACGCTCACTCTAACTGTATCAAATCAGATCAAATAAGGTTCAACAATGTACAACTACTGTCTAATTTACTGCTTGTAAAAAATGAAGCTTATATTCACAGCTACTAATGTAGAGAAGTAGACAAAGTAGCTTCAAGCTCTCAGTGGATAATTCAAAAGAGTGTATTTCTGTTACCAAATTCTTGATGGTTTCTAGGACAAGCACTTTTTGCAAAACTCTATGCAATTAATCTTGTAAACTTCCCAATTAGTCAGACTTATTTTGGGAGAAAGTAGTAGCTGTTATTCTCATTAGTGTGTCCAACTGTAAGACAGAAAGGATTTGAGAATAACCAGGAAGCCAGGTAAATTAAGGTCAATGTTTGAAACTTTTATTTAATGTTATATCTTTTCCTGAGAAGTTCTTAAAGGAGCATTTGTTAATTTAATCAAAAGTTGCAGGCATAAATGCTATCCTGAGCCGGGGCGGGGCAGCAGAGGGCGGGGGGGGGGGGGGGGGGGGAGTCTGTTGGAATGAGGTGGATGAGAAAAGGGAGAATCAAGCCTGTGACAGGATTTCTAAACTTGGCTCAACATTCATTATCTCAAAGGTGACTGTGTCATAATGACAGATCACAAAGGGGGAGTACAAATGATGAGCTGGGAGGGGGATTTAAATATGGGCAGAGAATGCTCATTAGTTACATTAATCTTGACCTAATGGAAGTCTTGGCTTAGGAAGGTGGCACTTACATGAATGAAACTCATGTTCTAAATGCAGGATGTTGGCAGAGTAGAAACAAGTTCCCAGAAGGTCGCGGGTCATAATCTCAATATTTAGTTTATGGGTTCTGAGAAATGAGTGATGAAAAGTAACCGTTGCCTAAATAATATTTGGTAATGAAAATTGATTTCAAATGCCATCACGCACACACACACATACATGCGCGCACACACACACACACACACACATGAACAGATTCACTATAACTCTATCATAAAAGTAAATAAAAGTAACTCTATGATAAAAGTAAGTTTAATTTGGGTTGACTGCTAAACTCATCTGCTTGATCCCTTTGGAGATATTAGGTTTAGTCAAATACACTCTCTTTGTTACCTATGCATAATAGTTTTAAAATATGAAAACTCTGGAGAGAAGCCCAAATTGCAGAATTAAAAGTGCATGTGCTGACAATCTCCTATCAGTTAACTATATTTGGAGCCCAAAGCATTTTAAAATAACTAATGGTTGAACTGCAAGAATGTCTAAGTTTACCATCTCCTTCACTTATAAAGTAAATTAGAGCTGTTGTAGAATTTTCTTTCTCTTTCTTTCTTTCTTTCTTTCTTTCTTTCTTTCTTTCTTTCCTTTCTTTTTTTTTCTTTCTCTTTCTTCGTTTTCCTTTTTTTTTCAATTTGGGAGGATCTGTGATAGTTTCTTGCCTTTGTGTCTTGTAGCAAGGAATAAGTAGCTTGCTGTTATGAGTTATGAGATATTGCTTGAATGAATTTTGGTAGTTCAAATTATACTGAAACTGACTTATACACCAGACTTCAGTGTCTGATTCTGGGAAATCTAGGCATAAACTATATTACTCTTCAGAGTATTTATTTAACTCCTGCAAGGTTTATTCCAAATAACAGTAATGTATTTATCCATAGGCTGAAGGTAGGTAGGAGATAGACAGAGAGAGGATAAGATAAATGAACGTTAATCTTTTGAAATTAACAGGATCTCTGGTCTTTTAGGTTGTTCACATGATACAATAAGGGTTATCCAGCTTATATTAGGAAGCACTAGGGACTAAACAAAAGACTTCTTGCTAAAGACATATGCTCTTATTTTAATCTGTGTATCTAAAGACATTGAAAGTTAAATACAGGGTCACCTGGGTGGCTCCATCCATTAATCATTGGACTCTTGATTTTGGCTCAGGTCTTGATCTCAGTTTGTGAGATGGAATCCCATGATGGGCTCCGTGCTGTTAGCATAGAGCCTACTTGGGATTCTCTCTCTCTCCCTCTCTCTCTCTCTGCCCCTCCCCTGCATAATCTCTCAAAGTAAATAAACTCAAAAAAACTTCAACAAAGGCAATCCAATATAAAATGGGATATTATATATATCTATATATATTTATAATATATACATATTATACATATACATACATATATATGAATGGTAATAGATCATGTCCAAGTGAGGTTAATCCCAAGAATGTAAGGTTGCCCCCCCACATACACACTCTCTCCCTCTCCAACTTCAGTGTTATTTGATGATTGACTCTTATTCTACAAATATTGCCTTGTGTGGGAGGTACCCCTTCGACATTCTTTTCCAGCTTCCTACACTTCTCTACTCATTACAGCAATTATTATGTTCTTTTAGAGTTACTTTGGCCATTAGATTATTAGTTGTTGGAAGCTGGGGCTATGTATTACATATCTCTGAATTCTTAAAATCTGTCATACTTCGTTGTTTAAAACATATCTGTTGGATCGAACAGCCCTAGAGGGGCACTCATACAGGCCCTAACTCCAAAATTGCCCCTACTTTCCTATTGTTAAAATTCCTTATTAAAGCTTCTGTCTTTGGGGGAAATAGTCTGTCCTTTATTAATATGCAAATATTTCTAACTACTTAACACATTTCAGGCTTTTGTCAACTATTTACACCTTAGTGTTAATTGGTTTATCCCAGTCTTTCTGCTGTTGTAGTTTGCTGCCAGCAGGATTTAATAAGGGAAATATGCATATGGAGCAGAAGTGTGTGCGTGTGCGTGTGTGTGTGTGTGTGTGTGTGTGAGTTTGAAAAGAAAGAAGAGATGGAGGGTGGAGGGGAAAGAAAAGAGAAAGGAGAAAGAGTCTAAATTTATTAAGTGCCTGAAGGGAAGATCATTGATGAAATTTAGCGCTGCAGAGGTTTGCCCAGAACCAGAGGGGATAGTGAAATTCCGGGAAGAATCATGATTGTGCACCTGGGGCAACAAATAATTGGGAGTCCTTGGACAATATCCTTTAAATATTTGTTCAACTCTATTAAGATGGAATAATAATACAAGGGAATATTATGCAGGCTTAAAAAAGGAGATCCTGCCATTTGAGACAACATGGATGAACCTGGAGGACATTATACCAAGTGAAATAAGCCAGACACAGAAAAAAAAAAACACTAAATGATCTCATTTATATGCAGAATCTAAAAAAGTCAAGCACATAGAAAAGAGTAAAGTGGTGATGACCAGGGGCTGGGAGGTGGGAGAAATAGGGAGATGTTGGCCAAAGAGTACCAAGTTGCAGTTGTGTAGGATAAAAAAACCTAGAGATCTCATATATAGTAGAATGACTATAGTTAATAATATTGTATGGAATATTGGAAATTTGCTAGGAGGTTCTCACCACACACACACACACACACACACACACACACGTAATTATGTGAGGAGATGGATATATTTATTAGCTTGACTATAGTAATCACTTCACTAGGTATATGTGTATCAAATCATCGTGTGGTGTAGCTTAAATATGTGTCATTTTTACTAAAAAAATTAAAGACTTGCAAGATTACCTGTTAATTAAAATTGAAAACAAAGATATATTTGCCTCTTACCTACTTCCACTAGTAAAAATAGAATTAACGTACTGTCAAAAAAATCTGCAAGACATTTCTCACTTTGCTATTCACTTTTTGATGTTTTTGCTAGTTGGTCCCTGTATGTGAGGGTGTCTGTGTATGTAACTTTCTTAATCAAACTTCTTTTAAGGCATATTGAAAGGTATATACTGTGGATGGTAAAGCCCTCTTTTCTGGTAAGTAGATTTATACCATGCAGTACATTTTGTTTTAGAATTCCGTTGGTTATAATTCTACATAAGAGTCACATAATGATACAGTTGCATTAAATCCATTCTATAGAATCCTGGTTTGATTACAGGGCTTTGGTTCTAGAGTCTTGCATTCGAATTCCACCTCCATTTTTTTCCTCTCTGTGTGTCACTGAATAATTTACATAACCTTTAAACCTCAGTTCTATTTCTATTTTTAAAGTAAACTTTAAACTTTAGAACAGTTTTAGATTTACAGAATTATTGTGAAGATAATATAGAGACTTCTCATATACCCCATACCCTGTTTTCTCAATTATTAAAATTACATTAGTATTGTACAATTGCCATAGTGAACAATGAACTGATGCATTGTTATTAACCAAACTCCATACTTCACTTGAATTTCCTTAGTTTTTACCTAATGCCATTTTTCTGTTTCAGAATCCCATCCAGGATACCACATCGTATTGAATACTCCTATTTCCTTAGGCTCCTGTACACTGTGACAGTTTTACAGATTTCCTTGTTTTTGATGACCTTGACAGTTTGTTTTTTGTTTTGGGGGGGGTGGGGAGAGTGCAGGTGGAGGAGATGGGCAGAGGGAGAGAGAATCTTAAGCAGTTTCCCTGGTTGGCACGGAGCCCAACATGGGGCTCAATCCCAGGACTATGAGATTATGACCTGAGCCAAAATCAAGAGTTGAACACTCAACTGACTGAGCCATCCAGGTGCCCCTGACCTTACTAGTTTTGAGGCAAACATGTTTGGTATTTTGTAGACTGTTCCTTAATTTGAATTTTTCTGAATTTTTTTTTTTCATGGCCGGAATAGGATAATGTGTTTTTGAGAGGAAGACCACAAAATTAAAGTGCCATTCTCATCATATTATCCTATCAAGGGTACATACTCTCAATATGATGATCAGTTAAATTTCATCAAAATTTTAAAAAATGGTGAAAAAGTCTTTTAAGAGGAAAAAATATAAACTACAGACTTGGAGAAAATGTTTATAAAGGACTGATATCAAGAATACATAGAGAACTCTCAATGCTCAACAGCAAACAAACAAATAAAAAAAAATCCAATTCAAAAATGGGATAAAGGCAACAAGACACTTCTCACCAAAAAAGAAAAGACAAATAAGTACATAAAAAGATGTTCCACAAAATGCAAATTGAGACCACAATGAATGATCACTACATAGCTGTAATAATAAGAGCAACAACAACAAATAGTGACAATACTAAATACTTGTGAGGATGCAGAAAAACTACACTCCTTATATGTTGCTAAAGGGTATGCACAGTGATCCAGCCACTCTGGAAATTAGTGTGGCAGTTTATTACAATAATAAACATACATTTACCGTAAAACTCAGCAGTCACACTCTTGGGCGTTTAGCTAATAAAAATTAAAACTTTCATCATCAAAATAACCTGTGCATGATTCTTCATAGTAGCTTATTTGTCAAAGACAAACTAGGAAACAACCAAAATGTACTACAAAAGGTGACTGATTAAACAAACCATAAGCCATCAACGCCATGGAATAGTACTCAGCAACAAAAAAGGAACACATTATTCATACATGCCCTGAACTCTAACTCATATCTTGAAAAGTCTAAATTAAAAAATGAGCTTACTGAAATCTCTGAATGAAGACAAATACTTGTACTGGAGAAACTCTAGATTCAATATTTTCTCAGTACTGAGGATGCACTACTATTTCCCAAAGACCAAAGATGACTCTCACAGAAAAATATGCAGGCACTTTAAACCTTGACTGATAGTAGTGAAAGTGGGACGTAACACCAGTATATAGGTTGAAGTACTGACTTCCCAGGTACTAAAGAAAAAATATAATTAATCAGCTAGATGAAAATTGTTGGGCCACATCTTGGGAAGCACAGTCAAGTGGTCCTGGAGGAAGGTTTCTAGTGAGGCAATAAAAACATGTGTTCTCTCCCAAACCCATCAAGTCCAGAAAACACCAATGCAAATTACCTTGGTATCAATTAAGAAAGACATTATTTGTCCCTTACACCTTTCCTTCTTCTGCTTCATTCCTGGAAAAACCAGAGACAGTTTCTTAAGTGGAGAATAATATAACTAGAAAAAATAAAGAAACTGATTATATCCCATTTCCTAAACCTAAGGCAGATATTTTAATTCCTAAATACTTCATTGTGTATTTCCTAAAAACAAGAACATTCTTTTGCATGAAAGTACAATAATCAAAATCAGGAAATCACATTGATACAATATTATCTAATTTACAGACTTTTTAAAAAATTTCACCAATTATCTCATTAATGTCTTTTATAGAAAAATAATATATATCATACATAAAATATATCTTATTATTTATATAATAAATTATCAATAAAGTAGATAATAAAGTATATAATTATAATGTAATAAATTCTAGAAAATGTGTAATATTTATGTATTTATTATATAATAAATAATAATTTATATAATAAAGTTATTTATATAATTTATATATAATTATATATAATGTGTGTGTGTGTGTGTGTGTGTGTGTGTGTGTGTGTGTATATATATATATATATATATATATATTACTGGTCCAATATTCAATCTAGAATCACAAATAACATTTATATGTCATGTATTTTTAGATGTCTTTAATCTGGAAAACTTCGGCAAATCTTTCATGAGCCTACATGGCCTTAAAATACGTGGTGAGTTCAGGGAAGTCTGCATGTAGAATATTTCTTAATTGTGATGGAGTATTTGTGTTGAAGTTTCCATATGAATAGATTCAGGGTCTGTATTTTTTGCAGGACTCTTGCAAAAGTGATGTTATGTCTTTCTTGTTGCATGATATCTGGAGGCACGTGATATTAAGTTGGTTCATTACTGGTTAAGTTTGATCATTTTAGATTATGTCTACCAGATTTGTTCACTATAAGGTTCTCATAACTCTTTGTAATTGATACATATTTTGTGGAATCTTTGTGACTCGGTAAATATCTTCTTTCTCATCATAAGTTCATCCACTATAGTTCACCTACATAATTGCTACCTAAACAAATTTATTCTACTAATATCTGTGAAATGGTGATTTTGTAATTCTATCATTTCTTCTATGTTCATTGAAATTCTACTATAAGAGATTTTTCTTTCTTCCCATTTATTCCTTTTATTCATTTATATTGGCATGAACCCTTGATCTAAATTTGTTTTATGGGCTATAATATGCTAATACTATTATTTTTTTGATGCCTAAATTCTCCCAGATTTGGTCAGTGGCAGCCATTTCATGGTAGCTCCAATGTTGTTTCCCCACCATTCCTAGAGCCCTTCTTTTTCTTCCTGGCTCTAAGCTGATCTTTGTATGTTCTTTGCACTAGTTCACAAATCAGCCATTTATATGAGACCTTAGGTTGCTTTTATCAGAGAATGGTATTTAGAAACCAAGATCTGGGTAACAGGTGTGATCACTGCAACTGCAGTGTCTTGCTTCTAAATCCAGTCACAGACAATGCTATGAAATACACACACACAGGGGCGCCTGGGTGGCGCAGTCGGTTGGGCGTCCGACTTCAGCCAGGTCACGATCTCGCGGTCCGTGAGTTCGGGCTCTGGGCTGGTGGCTCAGAGCCTGGAGCCTGTTTCCGATTCTGTGTCTCCCTCTCTCTCTGCCCCTCCCCCGTTCATGCTCTGTCTCTCTCTGTCCCAAAAATAAATAAACGTTGAAAAAAAAAAAAACACACACACACACACCCTTATATCTACTTTTGTATCCACCTATTTATCTTTAATTAATTAATTAATTTAGTTAGTTATTTTATTGTATTTAATTTTTTTTTTTTAATTTTTTTTTTCAACGTTTTTAATTTTATTTTTGGGACAGAGAGAGACAGAGCATGAACGGGGGAGGGGCAGAGAGAGAGGGAGACACAGAATTGGAAATAGGCTCCAGGCTCCGAGCCATCAGCCCAGAGCCTGACGCGGGGCTCGAACTCACGGACCGCAAGATTGTGACCTAGCTGAAGTCGGACGCTTAACCGACTGCGCCACCCAGGTGCCCCTATATGTTTTTAATCTCTAACAGTAATAAGTCTGATCCTCATAAAGGATACATTTATATATTTGCTTATCTCAGAATGAATATAAAATAATTTAGAATTTCCAATATATATCACCACAGAAAACAAACTTACTAAATAGAATCCAGTATTTGTTTACAATATCTTTTAGCCTTAAGGTATATAGTCAACATACTATTTTTGAAGTTACTTGGATTAACACCCCCTCCTTTGTGGTCTTGTTATTTATTTTAAGTACAGGTTAGCTTATTCATTATAGCTTTTCATTTTGATGTGTTTCCTAACCTAGCTAATTGCATTTTTTATTGTTTTTTTGTTTTGAGTATGTGAAAAATATAACATGATTTTAAAAACTGAAGCTGTATAAAAGAGAATACACAGAGAAGTATCCCTTCCCCTTTCCTTTGTATCCTGTTCCCATCCTTCATTGTTTCCACCTCTTTCCTACCCACTCTGTATGCACAACATATCATTCATTTCTGATTTATCTTTCCTGTGTTTTTGCACAATGATCAGAGATATTTATATATTTGTTATAATCCTATTTTTCTGACACAAAACAGTTCATTATAGATACTTTTTGCCTTTTTAAAAATATTTTTGCTTAAAAATATATTGCGGAAGCTATTTCCTACTCGTTTATAGAAATATAACATCATTTTTTTTTAAACAGCTGCACAGTATTTTCTTGTGTGGATGAAGTTACTAAACCATACTCTTATAGACAGAAGTTTGCATTGTTCTTAATATTTTCCAGAAGATTTAATTTTAATAAAGTTGAGAATTCTGCTTATTATACTAAAATGGACAAAATAATTATTGAAATAAATAAAATTCTCCTTATGACTAAGAGTGACTTGAAAATTTCTTTTGGTCTATAAAAGCGAATACACAAGAAATGGATCTTATTCAAGAGTTAATCTAGGAGCTGGGGAAAGTAGGAAACAGTGGGTTTGGATGATTGTAGGAGGAAAGTAAAATGTAGTTTTCATCATTGTGCAATATGTTTATTACACACAATTCTTCATTTCATCAATATCATAAGTAATTCCAAATAAAACATCTGAATATTTTAGCTCTATACTCTGTTTATATGTGTATTCTTAATTAAGTGTTAAGTATCAAAAGAACTAAAAGAAGATAAGGCATACACCTGGATAATAGGAAGAATAGAAATTATTGTTGTTTGAGAAAAAAAGTAAAACAGTCTATATCCAAGTAAAATTACATGTGTATATATAGCACACACATGGAGACAGGCAGAGAGAGACAGAGACAGTTAGACAGAATATATAGATATTATGTACTACACATTATATATTTTATATATTATATGTTACATTATATATTATATTTCATACATATATATACCTCTACAAACTACTAAAGTAGAGTAAAAAAACCCATTAATTGAAAGTAACCCCAATTGATTACCCATTTGACTAGATTGAAAAAGCCTCTCCTTCGTTAAAGGGATGTTAAAGTAAGAGGAAGCTTGTAAGATGGGGTGATCCCATAAACAGATGAAGACAGGGCAAGGCCTCTACTCTGAAAAAGTGTCCTCCATTTGGTATCAGAAGTCTACGCTCAGTATATAGTAAACACGGATTCATTTGCAAGTAGTGGAACATATAACACAAAACAGATTAAACAAAATAAGTAATTTATTGGCTCAGAAAACAGGTCAGAAGTCTAATTTCAGAAAAGTCTTTATCCAACTGATTAACTATGTCTCCATGAACCAGATTCTTTTATGTCCCTTTACTTTGCTGTCAATTACATCTTTTTTTTTTTTTTTCATCAAGATGTTTGCAAGAAACATCCAAGAAGCAAGCCTGACTTGACTACCTATATTGCTATTTTTGCTTGGTCAACTCCAGTAGAAGACCGTGCATCCCCTATGCTAACCATCAAGCAATAGCCTTGTGCTTCACTTTGGGACGACTTGGATTACATTTCCACTGAATCAAATCGTATAGCCGGATGACTGAACACACTTGTTGTCTTAAACCTATTTGAAATGTCTATTGCTAGAGCTTGAGATACTATCGATCAATCGATTTCAAACCACAGGCTGCTATTCAGTGGGCCGAAACAATGTTGCAACCCACTGGATGTTGCTGACTAGATGTTGCAAAAACTTCAACAATATATGGAACACCTGGTAATCACTTCGTTGGCCCCATTATATCTATTTGAAAACAGGGGAATGGTGGAGGTACTCAGTGCAGCTTCACAGATTATTTCCATACTTTCATTTTAGAATTCCATGAGTAGTATATCTTTTCCTTAACTGGAGATGCTCAGGCTTCCAACTACTATAGGTCTCTTATCTTTTGAGTCAAAATTTAAAAACAATGCTTTAGGTCCTTTTTCTAACCCATATATTTTTCTTATAATCTTTCATTGAATAGAAAGGTGAGTGCGGGGAGAAAAGGTTATAGAGATGTTCTCATGCTTCTCCTTTATTTCTAAGACTCCAAGAAATTGGAGATAAATTATCTGTCACAAAGAAATTTTGGTAATAAGTTTAACATGTTTTAAGAGATTTAACATGTTTTAAGAGATTTAACATATTTTAAGTTAGAACTAAATATGATCCTTTCCATTATGGCAAGAAAAGAAAAATGGAAAAGATGTCACTGGCTACATAATAAAACATTTCCAAGTAGTTTCAACTTTTCTATTTTTTTTTAGGACATGTTATATGACTTTGTAGAGTTGGGACATTGTCTGCAGAAATGAAATCATTTAATTTGACACTTTTTGTTTTTAATTTCTTCTTGGTAATTGTGTATGCTGTGCCTTAAAAAAAACAAAAAACAGAACTAGAAGAACTGCTAAATGTTATACCTATCTGCCAAGAGACGAGAAGTCTCATTTTTGGGAAAATAGACAATCACATTAAGGTAGCTTGATAAAAATGAAAATTAATTATTTGTAAGCCTTAAGGGGAATCATTAGTCTAAATAAGAATGCTGAAAGAACCCACTACATGAAGAGAAAGGAGGCTTTTTTCCCGTCACACTAATGCAGAAACTAAACACAGATACAATGATCATGGTATATTTGTTTCCACTGCATTGTTTGAATTAATGTCTCCAAGGAATAGACCATCAAGTTAAATCAGCATTAAGAACGTTTTCATGAATTTCAAAGTCTCAAATTAGCATTAACTATTTGTTATTCAGAATGCAATCTTCAAAACTACCTTAATGAAATTATCTTTGTTTTTAGAGGATATTCCTTATTATTTGTTCAGTGTTTTGAACGCAGCAAAAGCTCCTCAAAGAGAAAAATCATGGAGATGAATTTGCTAATTAAATTCCTTAAAAGGAAATCAAAAGAACAGATACTGTAATTGCATCCTGAATTAATGAGTAGTCTTCTTGGGGTTCAGTCATCTTTAAGATTACGGGCAGAGACAAAGGACCTCAATTCCTGTTAGGCAACAGGCATAATTGTGTTAAATAAGATGAACAGGTCCAAGGAATCTTAAGGCCCATATGGAACTCACAACCATAATGGGAAGACAGAGCCTCTGGAGTGGGTTAGGTCAAAGGGAAAGAGTCAGAAGCCTTTGGAAGGACGGGCAAGGCCATGACTGTCCTGACAGCTCTATTTTATTCCTCCCCATAGAGACTGTACTAATGACAGACAGGGTAGACAATGTTTAGACAACAGTGTAAATTTCTGGCTAGATGGTAGTACTATGTGCAATGTCTACACATTTCCTTTGAATAGCAGAAGACTATTATCCTGTAAGGGTCTGAAACAATAAGTTATTTGGTGACATACTCTAGAATTTTTCCTCCCTCTCTCCTCATCTCCACATGGCAGAATCAAGAATTTGGATAGAGCTCTACTACTTGTAATTCTACAGGATAGGGATGACCCAGAGAAACACTGTTTTATTACTGGGGATGTTTTTGTGATCTCAATATGCTCATGACCAATGGCCTAAAGGATATATGTGTAGTAACTACAAATATCCTTTTATATTTTTTGATATATTTTTATAAATAAATGGAGAAATCAATCAATATATACAGAACCTGATACAATGATTATCATTATACCATGTATATATCATGCAATTTTCAGATATTAATATGAAGAATGGAATTTTTTAAATTAAAATTTTCCGGGGCGCCTGGGTGGCGCAGTCGGTTAAGCGTCCGACTTCAGCCAGGTCACGATCTCATGGTCCGGGAGTTCGAGCCCCGCGTCAGGCTCTGGGCTGATGGCTCAGAGCCTGGAGCCTGTTTCCGATTCTGTGGCTCCCTCTCTCTCTGCCCCTCCCCCGTTCATGCTCTGTCTCTCTCTGTCCAAAAATAAATAAAATGTTGAAAAAAAAATTTAAAAAAAAAAAAAAAAATTAAAATTTTCCTCCTAAATAAATAGAAAAAATTTATCACCTGAATTTTTAAGAACCTTGAAACATTAGATTTTGTTCTTAAATAATGTTAAAGACATCCATAGAGCCCTTACTTGTGACGGGCAAATGCCTGGGTTTCTTGTCATGCAGCCAATTGGCTTCTGTGCTGGATTCTCCAGCTTATTCAACCTCCAGTTCCATTTTGCCTGCCGTAACTTCAGCACAGAAATAAGGAAAGGGCTTGGAGAAGAAGGTGAAGGTAGAGATTGTAAGCAAAGATTTAGGAGTGAAAGATTCTGTACAACTCTAAAAGCAGGTGAAGGGAAGAGATAGATTGAACAAACATTCCTTTCTACCACCAGCTGGAAGCATCTTTCACTCCTGACATCAAGAAGCTAATTATTGAACTCAACCTCTCAGGTATGCCAAGCTGAACGCTGTTGGGATGTTGCTTTAAGCAGATAGCAGAAGACCTCTTATTTCCTCATTCTCTAGGTTTCCATTCTGGTTACTTATCTCCCTGTATGGATAGTTTTCCAATCTCTCAGATCAGGTAGTACAGGCTTAAATATATAGTATTCTAACAAGGAGCTCTGACTGAATCTAGGTTAAGCAAGATCAGGGGTTATTCGTTTTATGAAAATATATGTAATGCCTAAACTAAGTGAACAGATGTATTCAACATGACCTCATTTTCAAGATAACCTAACATTTTGTATTTTTATAGAAAAGTCTTGGAATAGTGAATGGGAGCCAAACCAAAGGTATAAGAGCATGAAGAGGAAGATAACTTGCACAAGAAAGATTAGAAGGAGAACAACCTCAGAGGTATCTGACAGTGGTGTGAAGCCAGAAATTTTGAAGAATAATTGACACATAGGCTTGTGGAAGTTAACAGCCTACATTTCTGGAGTCCACCACCCAGATTTGGATCCACCATCTTCATGCTTTGAATTTCTCATAAGAAATGGGGCCCACATTCTTCACTACCTATTTTCAAAGTTTTTATGACAATTGCAAGGGCAATCATTAGTAAGTGCTAATTGTCTTATCAAAAAATTCTTATTAATAAAGTATAACCAGTGAGAGGGAAGGTCTCTGGTAACTTATTACAAGAATCTTTTCTTTACTCTGATCTGTTCAACATATTCATTAACAACTTGGGCAAGAATTTGACTTATCACATGTGTGAGTACCTTGTATCTAGGTAAGATAGAAACTATATTAGATAAAGGGGTCAGCAGTAATAAAATAACTTGGCACCTGGAGATTTAAGGCAACCTAACAAGTCGAAATTTAGTATTTATAAAGATGATATGGGGCGCCTGGGTGGCTCAGTCGGTTAAGCCTCCGACTTCAGCTCAGGTCAAGATCTCACGGTCCGTGAGTTCGAGCCCCGCGTTGGGCTCTGGGCTGATGGCTCAGAGCCTGGAGCCTGCTTCTGATTCTGTGTCTCCCTCTCTCTCTGCCCCTCCCCCGTTCATGCTCTGTCTCTCTCTGTCTCAAAAATAAATAAAAACGTTAAAAAAATTTTAAAAAAAGATGATAAGGCCTTAATTTACTTGAAAAACTAATTGCTTAAGCACAACCTTAGTGGGAGCAGGGGACATAATTTAGTCCAGTAGGTGAAAACCAAATGTAAGGCTTTAAGTCAACTGGAACCTTTCCAGAAAGCAGCATGGTAAGCTAAGTATTAGAAAAATCATTATTTTAGGCTACACAATGGATTTCCCCTTTCTAAACAAAAACACCATAGCTCTTCACTCAGGTTTGGGTGCCCAGATAAGCTGTTCCTCACTTAAAGGAGAATGTTAGGATGAGGAAAGGAATGGATAATGTGGCTGGGGTCAAGGTGGAGGAAAGGGAAATGCTAAACCAAAAGAAGAGAAGACAGAGTGAACTCAAAAAAAAAAAAAAAAAAAAGGAGAATTATCTTCAAATATCTAAGTAGCCTACCTGTCATTTAGAGAAGAATTAGTTGTAAACTTGATAGTTTGAACCTGAACCACCAGAAGGAATTGAATAGAAAACACACTTGAATCACTCTGGAAGAATTGTATTGCTTTCTAATGTCAAGTTTTTAAATAATAAAATCCATGAATATTTATAGCAGAAATTATGAAAAATCAAGAAAGGTGGAAAGAAAAAAAATTGCACATAATCCCACAGATGTGGAAACATTGTCCCCTGCAAACAGCTGAAGAAAAGCTACTTGTTATAATTTATCTCACTGTTAGGAGTGAGATTATTTCTGATATCCAGTTTTCTCATTGAATTTGCAAACAACTGAGAAAGTATATGAAAGCAATCAGAAAACTCAACAAAAATGAAAGGGCAATGTGGGGGTGCCCACATTAAGTGGGACCACCCTTATCGGCCTGTTTTGAGATGTGGTCTGCTTTGTCGGCTGAGGATTATTTGTTCCTGTGGATCATGAAATATGCAAGTACTGTCTGTCAATCTTACCAAAGGAATAAAAACTATAATTTTGTATTCTCTGAAGATCAGTCAATAATCTTATATAAAATATATCCTGTATAAAACAGCTTATAATTTAGAACAGAACGCAGTTATTCAGTTGTTAAGGGCCTATTTCTTTTCTGTTTTTCCTTGGTCTGAAATAAAGATTATGATTACGTAAGTGAGGTGCCTCCTGGCTAAGCATTAACCGAAACTATGTCACTTAAAGATCTCATTGCTTCAGTTCACTGTATCCACTCCTAACCCTGCTAATTTGCTAATTGGGTATGATTTCTGCCAGTAACTCACCAGAATCCTTACGCAGGCAAAGTTAATAAGTCACTTCATAGGTGCTGAACTGCAGTTTTGGTTGCCTTTTACATGCTTAACAGACTCTGTTTTCTTTGTGACATCATTTGGAATCATTGGAGAAGAGGTTTCCTGTTTTTTGTCATTTTACACCCATTATCTTGTTCCATTGCTATCTTGACATGTTCCCTTCTCACAGCTTTGATTCAGGAGCTTGAGATAATAAATGAATTTAGGCTGTGTTTGGAAGAGACTAGAAATTCTCAAGAATGAGTGTCCTCTGTAATTTACACAGCTTCGTTCTGCCCCCCCATTTGGCTCTGCAGGCTGGCCAGGGCTGGGATCCTCTGACAGGCATCATTATTTCTTCCCCAAGCAGAGTTTACATTCCCTTCTTGGGCAGGAGAGGTGACCCTTGTGCCAAATATTGCTACCCAGCAATTAGAGCCATTGCTAACACATTCTCTGAAAGCTCAGACAGGAATATAGTTAAGCCATGCATAACTTTGCTCATCACAGCCTCAGGAATAATTCCTGGAGACTGGAGAGGGATCTCACTCCATTCTGTACAGCAGTCTATGTCACCTTAGCTGTATCCCTTTCTCTGGTCAGCCATTCTAAAATAAATTCTCGTGGGGTGCCTGGGTGGCTCAGTCAATGAAGCCTTGGACTCCTGATTTTGGCTCAGGTTGTGATGTCATGGTTCATGAATTCGAGCCCCACATTGAGCTCTGTGCTGGTAGATTTTCTTTCTCTCTCTCTCTCTCTCTCTGTCTCTCTGCCCCTCCCCTACCTGTGCGTTTGTGTGCACACTCTCTTTCAAAATAAATAAATAAACTTTAAATAAGTAAATAAAAAATAAATAAAATAAAATCTCCATCACACTCTATCCCATTATGCTGCTCTCATTTTCTTTGCATTTTCACCATCTGACCGATTATACTGCATTTTGTTATTTAGCTATTTCTTGTTTCCATTTGCCCCACCCCCTCCCCTTGGAATGTAAGCTGCCTAAGAACAAGGACTTTGTTTCTGTCTAGCACTGCAACCAGTGCCTAAAACAGTGTCCAGAACATCATAGATTTTCAAGAAAACTTGTCGAATAAGTGATCAATGACTTTGCGGGAGTGGTTTATAGAAACAGCTGAAGAATATGGTGGTTTGCTTTATCATATACACTTGCTTTCTCGGCCCCAGCATAAGCACACATGTAATATACACACACAGAAATCAAGGGTGGCTTGTATGGTCATCCTGTCTTATTAAAAAAAAAATATGTATTCAGTAAATATTTGTTGATTGAGCAAATGCATTAATGAAAGCATGAGTTTGACAACTAAAGGTTGTTTAAAAATATTTTTCTAATTGGAGCACTGAAAGGATAGCCCAGGAAGAAAAGAAGAGAAGAATTGAATGAACAGGACATCCTTTCATACCTTCTTGCCTAACTGGAAAGACGTTATGAGGACGACACTGAGCTTTCCCCTCTAACTGGTAATAGAGAAGGAGAAAACCCTAGGTGACCAAAATAAAATATGAAATGAATGTGTCCCATTGAATGATAAATAAATTGAAATTCAATAAACAAGTTAGAAAAAAGATATCTAATTTGCTCCCCGTTTTACTGGAGAAACAACTTTAACTCTTCGGTCACAAGTGTTGACAGTATTCTCATCAAAAAGGCCCAACTGAAGGGAACAGTAAGGCCTGCCAGAGTGTCTTCCATCATAAGGTGCAATTTAAAAATAGCTTTCTGTCTTCTCCAAAGATAGGGAAACGGGTGAGGAGAGCAGAGAGTGGGATCCGGCAGAAATACGTATTTTCAGTCCCTTAATAAATACGTATTTTCAGTCTGCCTTTCAAGACTGACAGAGTCGGTCCCCAGGATACTTCCAGGCTTGCTGCATATAATCTGGACCACCGGGAGGTCTGGGACAAAGGATCAACTTGCAAGATCCCAAGGACCTGGTGGCACCTTCCAGCTCCTGAGAAAGGCATCTTGATTTAGGTGCACACATAAATATACAAATGTTCTCGGCTGCTTGGCAGAGAGCCCAGCGCAGGAAAAAACATTACGCTTCTTTTTGCAAAGTGCCATTAAAAGCCACGGACCGTGCCAGATTGAGTTATGAGATGCTTCTTAGTTTTTTGGCTTCCTCGGTACGTCTTTAAGGGTCAGTGCAAAGTTTCTCTACAGCCATGTCTCAGTTCCTAAATTATAGCTACAATTTGGAGAAGAATTTTTCCCCCACAGTTGATAACTAGTAAAAGATAAGAAAAACTACCTTTTATAATGCTGATAAAAAACATAAATTGTGCATGGTACTATATGCGCAAAGTGCTGTCTCTGTGTAGACCCCTTTAAAGGAAAGGCCTTCCAATTTCTGACAACTTTGTGTGGATGTTCTTTAACAATAGTTTTCTTCTTTTACACACACACACACACACACACACACACACACACACACAAAACATTCAACTTCCTTTGTTTCTCAAAATGTTATCTTTACTTTTTTTCCTTCTCACATTCATTCTTACTCATAAAGCAGATCCATTAAGCCATCTGCTTACCCCGGCTAAGAGAGTTCTAAAGTGCTCTACTATACCAGAGCACTGGTTGCACTGTTAGTTTGTTATCAGTTTTGACAGTTTACAAGCCCCCAATTGGTATGAACCAAGTTTTATTCAGAGCTTTGTACCAAAGGAGCAATCATAATGAAATTAATTACTGCATTTATTGAAAGTGTATCATATGCTAGGTACAATTTACATGTATTAGGTCATTCAGTCTTCACAACAATTCTGTGAAGGATAATTAAGTTTGCATAGGTGAAAGAACCCAATCACAGAGAAGTCGCATTCCTGGGAAATAGTTGAGATCCAAAACCGTGTGAATGTCATCAGATACTCTTAACAAAAGTGTGTGTTGTAGGCCCTCAAATGTATGCTGAATGAACTGTTATCTGTTGAGTGTAGAACTGTTAAAGGCCTAATATAGCCAACATGCTCATATGCCCTCAAAAATAATTCTGGAAACACCCACAGTTCATCTTGTTAGTATTTCCATTGCAAGCCTGCCCTAGTAGTCTCCCAGAAGCCTCACTGTCCTTACCACCCTTTTGCCTAGTGACTCCATCTGAGCTCAGTTTAGCTAGTGCCATTGCATCTAGAAATAACAAAGTCCTATTTGCAGTGGCATTAAGGTATGCTTGGGTACACTTTTGTGTGTCTCCCTTGCAGTATAATTCAAAATACGTAGTGAAATCCTAGTTATGGATATGCCCCCTTTTGGATATGTAGAGAGGGTACATAACTTTTTTTCCTGACATTCTCTGCTCTTGGGCTGTCATTTCACATGCAATCTGTACCTTTTTCCTGATAGAACTATCTTGCCCAAGTTCTCAGTCTAATCTTCAAAGACACACAACCGAAAGGCTCTGTTGCATGGAAAAGGTCAGCTCATCATGAGCTAAAAGAGACAGACAGTTCATGATTCGCAGCCTTAGCATCAAGTGAAAATACCTAACTCCTGAGGAAAGCTGACAGACGCTTCTAAAATCATCATGTTCCCCCACAATGAAAGTTGGCTACAAAGGGTTGGAAGATAAAAGACACCACTAGAACAGTGTCACTTTGAAAAGTTGCTGCAAATTACAAATATCAGCTTTTATTTTTTAAAACCACCACAGAGTTAGAGTAGGGCTATTAGTAGCTTATTTTGTAGTCCAGTATTTCAATCGGTGGTTAAACTATCATATCACAGTACCTCATGTACGGTAGCCAAATAGATAGGGTAGCCAAGCCCAGCTTTTATATAAAGGCAATTACACTGCAAGCATCTAATATTTCTCGAGTATTTATTGTATGCAGATATGGTGCTAGACACTTCATATATTATTTCATTTAATACTCATTATTACTCTCAGAGACAGGAACTAATATATCATCCTCATTTTACATATGAGGAAACTGAGTCATAGGAAAATTAAGTAACTCTCCCAAGGGCACAAAACTGATGGAACTAGAATTTGAACCCTGGCAATATTAACTATGGCAGTTGTTTTTGCTTGCTTAACAGGAGCCAGGAGAATACCCCTGGGAATGTATTTGGATGGAAATGGCAGAATATAAGACTAGAGAAGCAATAATTCTTTGTCTTGAGAACACTTTCTCAGAATACAACACTTGAAACTTTGGCAAAGTCCTCGGGAAATAGGACAAACTCCCTGCTAAGATGGTCCTTCGAAGTCTAAAGAAACTCGACCAGTGCTGAACAAAGTAGAATGCCTGAGTTGCCCTGGAAGATGGTAGAGGAAGGAATAAAATAGATTGGGGGAAATGGGCAGCTGGAATAGGTATATTAGGTAAATTAAGATACCCTGTCCCCCAAGGATTGTGTGCCATGGAAGGGCTCAGAGAACACACTATTTATCAAATATGTCAGAAATGATCTGGTATGAGGGGGATCACTGGCATAACCAAGTTCAGTAGTAGCTCTCCGCAGGCCAGGGCTGATTGTAGGGTAAAAACTTATAGACTTGAGCTCATTAATATCCATGAAGATGATGAGGTCCCAAAGAAATAGAGGCCAAGTGGTGATACTTAACTGTCAAACAATTTCTGTGATAGCCAACAAAGACATCCAGAGGGTTTTGCTTAACCCACACAGACTTGTGAAGATGATTAATGGAATACGGTTGTCCCTACAGAAAAGTAGGCAAGTATTTTATTTTTAGAGGTTAATATCAACAACTGAAAGGATGTAGGAATGGAAGACAGGAGACTCAGTGTGGTAAAACGTCATAATCTCTTGTTCAGATCCCAGACATAAGCCTGTTTTCAAATCCAGAACCTACTGACCGAAGAGCTGGTTGGTTTACTAAGAGGAAGCAATATAAAAACACCATAGCAAGGATATACTGTGAAAATTTCCCCAGTTTTCCCCCCAAAAGAACCTATGGCTATTTACTTAGGTGGTTTTACCTTGAGGAAATAAGAATATTCAGACATTCCAAAGAATATTGAGCACAGTGTCTCAGTTGATACGCAGACAACCAAAGCATCATCATGCCCACACTGTTAGAGTAAGGGTTTATAGGAGGCAGGTGATAAATAAACTTCTGGCACATAGCACCCATAGCAAAGTGTTCTCTCTCTCTCTCTCTCTCTCTCTCTCTCTCTCTCTCAAAAATGTTTATACTTTAGCAATAATGCCACATTTGGTACAGTGGGTGAAACCAGATCTACTTAGGTAAGCCTACACTAGTCTAATATCTATAGTAACTATCCTGAATCCATTTAGATTCTACAGGGGCAGAATGGCAAATTAAATCTAGACATGTGTGATGGTTTATTTTATATCAACTTGACTGCCCAAATATTTAGTTAAATATTATTCTGGGTATGTCTGTGAAGGTGTTTCTAGATGAGATTAACATTTGAATCAGTAGACTGACTAAAGCAAATTGCCCTTTCTAATGTGAGGAGGTCCCATCTAATCATTTGAAGGCCTAACTGATTGAGCGGTAATATTGGGTTTTTTTGGTCTTTGGACTCAAACTGAAACACTGGTCCTTCCTGGATCTTGAGCCTTATGACTTTCAAAATGAAACTTACATCAGTTTTCCTGGTTCCTAGGCCTTTGGATTCAGACTAGAACTACACCATTTACTATCCTGGGTCTTCAGCTCATTGACTAAAGATCTTGGGACTTCTCAGCCTCCACAATCATGTGAAACAATTCCTTATAGTAAATATCTTTCAATAGATAGATTGATACATAAATAAATGATAGACAGATAGATGGATAGATAGATAGATTCAAATGCTTTGTTTGAAATTCATCAGTGAGTTTTTGTTCCAACGCTACACTTCCCACTAGCTGCTGTTAGTCAATGACTGGCAGGAAGAAGAAGTAAGGCAGGACCATTCCTGGGAAATATGGTGCTCCTTTGACTGGCAGCCTTGGCTCAAGGACTCCTTTGGATTCTCCCAAGGCAGCTCTTGAAATAAATTCTTGGGCTTAGTTTATTTGGGAGACGATCCCATTATGCTGAAGTGGGAAATCAGAAAGAGTGAGACAGGGAAGGAAAAAAAGTAAATATAAGGATGTGTTATAGAGACTACCATAGTGGGCAACAGTGTCTTAATTCTGCCAAAAGTTCCTGAGAAGGGTATAAATACCTCCCAGAATTTTCTTCCTGAAGGGCAGGAACTGGATCATTTACCCATGAACTGCTATCTCCCATTGTCTCAGGTTGGCGTGGCTCCTCCACATCAAAGAACACCCTAGGGCAGAGTGTAAGACACTTGATGCATGGGAAAGCAGAGACATTGCTTGTCCTTTTCTCAATGAATTTCCAGTGCCTTGCACATACTTGTTTATCAGTAAGTATTGAACTAATAAGTGGATAAATGAATGAATGAATTTATTGATTGTTAAAGATCATTTACTTTAGTAGTTCTCAAGTGTTAGTCTGTGTATGGACAGTATCAGAAGCATCTGTGGGCTGTTTAAAAATCAAATATTCTTTTGAACACTGGTGATTCAGTAGACCTGGTATAACCCAACATTCTTTTTTTACTGTTTCTTTATTTATTTATTTATTTATTTTTAACATTTATTTATTTTTGAGACAGAGAGAGACAGAGCATGAACGGGGGAGGGGCAGAGAGAGACGGAGACACAGAATCGGAAGCAGGCTCCAGGCTCTGAGCCATCAGCCCAGAGCCCGACGCGGGGCTCGAACTCACGGACCGCGAGATCGTGACCTGAGCTGAAGTCAGACGCTCAACCAACTGCGCCACCCAGGCGCCCCACTGTTTCTTTATTTTTGAGAGAGAAGGAGAGACAGAGCGAGGGATAGAAAAAGGGAGGGAGGGAAAGAGAAAATCTCTTTGTGTACTGTCAGCACAAAGCTCAGCATGTGGCTTGAACCCACAAACCATGAGATTGCGACCTCAGCCGAAGTCCAATGCTCAACTGACTGAGCTACCCAGGTGCCTTATTCTTAAAATTCTAAAATTCTAAAAATTCTTATTTAAAGAAATTCTCGTGTGATTTAGAGGCAAAGCCTGCACTGATCTCATTGTACTGATCTATTGATCTGATTCCACAACTAAAGCTCATTTCTCTTTCCTACTAGGGGAAGATATTTTGTGATATGTTCTATCAAACAACCAAACTGTAGCTTTTTAGTTTTTGTATGTAAAACTTTTACCCAATTTGTCAGTGATTGAGAACAGTTCTACAGATGGATTGATTTAAGTTTCACATCTTTTCCATTTCTCAGTTAGGAATTATCAGGAGTCAGTAATTATAAGCCCAGTTTAAGTACATCTTAAATCTTCAAAAGAGACATTTCAGTACTCATGGGCTATCAGATTGCAGATGGGCTCAAGAGAAGACACAGTTATACAGAAATACCTGGAGTCCAGGCTTTTAGCATTTGCTCAATTTCACTTCTGATAAGTTTTAATTCTCTCTATTATCTAAAAGCATAGACCAAGGGATAGAAAAGAAGACTTCTACAATTTCAGAAACTGAAGTCTTAAAGGGTAAGGGAAACAGATATAAGAAAAATGGTTTAGGAACTTTGAGATATAGAAGCATGAATTCCATTTGTCCTAGAATCTCCTGGGTACGCATTTTAGTTTAACACACATGGTGAAGCAGCTGCTTTGATGTCATCTTTTGGCCATTCAGAGACACCCTCTGCTGGAATTCTTCCTCAGGGGCTCCATCCAAAAGGGTTCGATGTGTAAATTAATATGTAAACTCAAGACTTTCATTATCTCTTTCAGGCGACACCATTTCAGAGCCAGATGACATTAATAATGGAGCAGTGAAAAAGATGTGACCCATAAACATCTTAGCACTGCCTCTGACTTAAGTTTATTTTCACATTATAAAATACTATAGACTCAAAAAATTCAAAAAATTCTAAAGAGGAGCCCATAGAAGATAAAAACAACTGTATTTCTACCAACCAAAGACCATTAAAAATGTTGGTGCTATTTCTTTGTATTTATACATGCTTCTTATTTTGTTAGGTTAATAAATGAGTACATGAAAAAAATAGAAGATAGATAGATAGGTATATAATGCCTTTCTCCTATGTATACAATTTTTTGTGCTTTTTCCACTCAAGAGTATAACATAAGAAAATTATTCATTGAAAATCCTTTATAGAAATAATTTATTATTCTCCCTCACATTCTGCTATCTATATATTCCTTATATTCAAACATTCCTGTATTATCTGGATTTATTTTCTCTTTTTTTTCTGGTATCAATCATAAGGCCATGATCATCTACACACAGAAAGGTTTTTTCTATATTGTTGCTTCTTTGATTTTATAAAAGGAGAATTATGGTTTCAAGGAGTTTGAATGTTTTTATATTTCTTGATGTATTTTTAAACCCTTGAGTAAAAGCCAAATTAAAGAGAGAAAATGCACATAAAGATATATGTGGATTTCACAGTGTTGCCATTTTTAGTATATAATTGTTTGGACTTAACTCTGAAGTAAAGTACAAAGAGCGGGAATACACATATCTAAATGGGTGTTTCCTACTAGAGAGCTTGATAACGACATGGTGATTTTTTTTTTCCTCTTTTGTCTTCTTGAATTATCACATTATACATTTAGGAAGCAGCTGTGAATTGTAGGGCACACGTGGAAAGATATCAGCCATTCATTCACTCAACAAATATTGAGTGACTACTACGTGCCAGGGAACATTCTAAGTGCTGGAGATACTGAGGTGAAAGAGGACTAAACCTACTGAGGAATAAGAAGAGAGCGAGGCAGGGGATTTAGGGGAGGGTCATGTATAGGAAGTAATTGATTTGCCACTTTGGTTTTAGGGCTTAAGGAAAGCTTCTCCATGGAAGACAAACTGATGCTCAGATGTGAAGGGCAAGTAGGAATCAGTAGAGATGTAAGGAGAAAGACCATTAGAGGAAAGATGAGCAATGAATACAAGTTTTCTCAGTGAGAAGCTTGCTCTGTCAGAGGAAATACAAGAAGTGCAGCATAAATGAAATCTATCTTTGTCTTCAGTTATGAAAGTAGGGAAACATAACAACACAGTATTTGAAGTATCTGCTATTTTATCCCTAGAAATCCCATACACTTTCAAATTAAATTATAGTTTTTGTAGATATATTGAAACAATATTTATGTTCCTGATTACTTCAAGGATATAATAGTTATTATGTTTGTTGCTAAGAATTATCATTTAATGTCTTAATAAAATAGCATATATATTACTGTAACAAATTTCTTTTTAACAATATTTTGATGATTGTATCAATACAATTGCTTTTCTTTTTTAAACTTTGTGCCTGAAAAACATTCTTCTGAGAAAGAGTTCAGAGTTAAAAGGATTAATGGCACCAAAAATGGTTGCAGACCCTGGTCTGAAGGAAAGAAGGCTTGTGGGAATCTTTTTTCAACCATATCATAGACAGTGTATCATTAGTCTATGGCATGTCTGTGCCAATGAGTCATTTAACCCAAATAACCACAGCAAAAATTAATGTTCTGTGCTTTTTTTCTTTCTTTTTAAAAAAATACACCTTAGGGAAGCCTGGGTGGCTCAGTCAGTTAGGCATTGACTTTGGCTCACATCATGATCTCGCAGTTTGTGAGTCTGAGCCCCGCGTCGGGCTCTGTGCTGACAGCTCAGAGCCTGGGGCTTGTTCAGATTCTGTGTCTCCCTCTCTCTGTCCCTACCCCTTTTGAGCTCTCTTTCTCTCTCTCTCTGAAAAATAAATAATAATCATAAAAAAATAAAAATAAATAAAAAATAAAACATGGTTAGAGCGGTTAGAGCGGTTTTAGGTTTATAGCAACGTTGAGCAGAAGGTACAGAGACTTCCCATATACTCCTCACTCTCACTCAGAAAGAGCCTCCCCATTATCAACATCTCTCACCAGAGTGGTACATTTGTTATAATTGAAGGACCTACAATGACACATTATAATCACCTAAAATCCACAGCTTACATTAGGGTTTACTCTTGATGTTGTACATTTCGTGGGTTTGGACAAATGTATGATGTCATATATCCAGTTTTATAACATCACACAGAGTAGTTTCACTGCCCCTAAAAATCCTCTGTGCTCCACCTGTCTATCCTTCTTTCCCCACTAACTCCTGGCATCCACTGAACTTTTTACTGTCTTTATAATTTTTGTTTTTTCCAGAATGCCATATAGAGAGATCATACAGTAGGTAGACTTTTCACTAAATTTTACTTTTTTCCCACTAAATTATATTCATTTAAATCTCCTCTTTTTATGGTTCGGTAGCTCATTTCTGAATCATATTCTACCATCCCTATATACCATTTTATTGATCTGTTCATCTTTTGGAGGACATCATGGCTTCTAGGTTTGGGCACTGGGAATAAAGCTGTTATAAATATTCACATGCAGGTTTTTGTGTGGACATGTTTCCAACTCTTGCTGAATTGTATTGCAAGAATATGTTCAGTTTGGTAAGAAACTGCCAAACCACCTTCCATACTGGTTTTGCCATTTTGTATTCTCACCAGCAAAGACTGAAAGTTCCTGTTACTCCACATGGTAGTCAACATTTGGTGTTGTCAGTGTTCTGGATTTTGGCTACTCTAATAGATGTATAGTGGTATCTCCCTGTTGTTTTAATTTGCATTTCCCTGGTGACATACAGAGTGAAGCATTTTTTCATGTGCTTATTTGCCATCTGTATACCTTCTTTGTTGATTTCATAGTTTATGTAATGCGTACTTCCTACCCAGCAAAGGAATTTTTATTACAAGGTGGTTGGTAAATATTTGTTTAGGTAATTGACTTTGGCTGCAAAGAATGTAGAACAGCTCATAGGTGGTTTCCCAACTGAAATTTTAGTTGCAACTCACTGAAGACCTGTTCTAAATATTTAAATATTTTAGAAAATTTTAAAAATCCTTCAGAAATTTGTAGTGAACAGAATAGACTTATGGTAAACACTTCCAGCAGGCATACTATATTAGAGAGCCATAACATGTGCCATTAAATGAAAAGGATAATTTCTGAGCCTTCACACTGCCACTTTGTAGTTGCTCAGAAATCTTTAAGAGGGCTTCACCCTTCATTAAATGAAATCCCAACTGGATCATTGTGATGTGACAAGTAATTTGGCCTCTTCAACCCTGTCAACACAGGTAAAAAACTCGATGAAAATTGAATTACTGTATATCAACCTCTGTATCTCAGTTTATTTTCCCTGGGTAAAGGATAAGTAAGCATTTTCCATTTACTCATTGTGCAAAAATATCCCTTTGAATTCATTAGAAAAGTCTTTACTAATGAAGTGATCCCTGGAGTCACCATTTTAAATGTCTAAAGATAATTTGGAACAACATATTTAGCACTTTCCCAGAAGATGGAATACACTTATCTGATAACTGAAGAGCTTGAACTATGCATGCTTTAATCAGAAAAGCATGACATTTGCATTTAGATTTTACTCTCACAGGTCAGAATGAAGAAAGAATTATGAATATGCATGACTAGAGGTGTGTAAATGTCATTATTTATTTAGTTATCTTGAAAAAACTCGTGATTCTCTGTGGAGATTTGGAAAATAATTGAAAGACTTTGTTATGAACAGCTAGTGTCATACATATGTATATATATGATTCCTGGATATTCAATGGATTGTAAATGCTAAATATTTTCCAGGACTTCTAGAATTTTATTCTGTATTTTTAACACTTTATTGAAACATAACTGATCCTAGTTTTATCTATTTATCAATATAATTTTTTGTTTAACAATAGTTTTAGGACCACAGAAAGTTACAAAGGGGTACAGAGACATCCTGTACACCACAAACCCAATATCCCTTACTATTAACATCTTGATATTGTTATGTTATATTTTTAACAATGAATGAAATGATAATTACACAATCTGTGAGCTAAAGTCCATGCTTTATTTAGATTTCTTTAGTTTTCACCTAATGCCTTTTTTCCATTTAGAATCCCATTCAGGATACCATGCTGCATATAGTCATCATGTCCATCATGTCTCTGTTAGCTCCTCCAGGCTGTGACAGTTCCTAAGAAACTTTTTGTCTTTGATGACCTTGACTGTTTGGAGAAGTACAGGTCAGGCATTATGTAGAATGTCCCTTAGTTGGAATATGTCTGATGTTTTCCCCATGATTACAGTAGGGTTATGAGTTTTTATGTGGCAACTACAGAGGTACTGTGTCGTTCTCATCATGTCACATCAAGGGTAAATATTATCAACATGACATCACTAATGATGTGAACCTGGACCACATGAATTAAGGTGGTACTTGTCAGGTTTTTGTACTATTTCTTTTCTGCCTTTTTATACTGAAATCTTTGGAAGGGTCACTATGTGCAGCTACCCTTAAGAAGTGAATAATTATACTCCACCTACGTGAGAACAGAACATCTACAAAAATTATTTGAAATTCTCTGCATGGGAGATTTGTTTATTCTCAGTCTTTCTTTCTTCCTTCCTTTCTTCTTTCTTTCTTTCTTTCTTTCTTTCTTTCTTTCTTTCTTTCTTTTCTTCCTTCCTCCCTTCCTCCCTTCCTTCCTTCCTTCCTTCCTTCCTTTCTTTTCTTTCTTTCTTTCCTCCCCTCGCTCCCCTCCCCTCTTTCTTTCTTTCTTTCTTTCTTTCTTTCTTTCTTTAATAATTTATTTTTATAAATATATCTCAGATATTCATATTATATTCTGGGTTATAATTCATCACTACTCTATTTATTTTGTTGTTCAAATTGTTTCATCTTTGGCCAATAGGAGCTCTATCAGTTGGCTTTTGTATCCTTTTTTTAAAATTTATTTTGAGAGACAGAGAGAGAGAGAGAGAGAGGTGAGAGGGAGAGAGAGAGATAGAGAGAAGGAGAATCCCAGGCAGGCTCCATGCTGTCATTGCAGAGCTTGACATGGGACTTGATCCTATGAACAGCAAGATCATGACCTGAGCCAAAATCAGAAGTCAGTACTTAACCAACTGAGCCACCCAGGTGCCCCTCTGTGTCCTTTTTAAATACTCTCATCGCTGTAGTTTTTCAAGTACTTCCTTATTTTCAGATATTATACAACCCTCCAGGCTCATCCTGTGTGTTTCTCCCTCCAGCACTAGAATTAGCCACTGCTTTAAAGAGACCTGGCTTATTTTATTGGAGGATAATATTAGAAAAAACAATTTGCTTGCTAGATGGGCTTGTTGCTACTGAGGTACCATTGTTTCCAGACCCACATAGCTGTCAGAGCAAAAAATATATGTGTATATTAACCCGACTTTGTATGCATAACCATAAGTATTTCTATATGTATTCATCTTGAAAAGAACAGCTTTAAATCCAAATGACAGCCCTGCCTTAGTTTAAAGCTAAGTTCTCTTTTCTGCTTATTATGGATCTTTGATAAAAATATATATATATATACAATTGCTGAGAAGTCTGTTTGCTACGAGTATTGTGAAACCTTTCCTGAATGTAACTCGCTATGTAATAGAGTAAGCTGTAAAACTTCCTAAATGTAGTCTGGTATGTAATAGAATAAGTGATTGTACATAAACTAACCGGCATTTCTCGCTTCTGTAAACCTGCTTGCTTAACACATTCCTCCCCCACTCCCTTCCCCCTTCCCCCTTTCCTCCCGCCACAAGTAACAGACAAAGCCTTCCCGCCAAAGGACAAAGGACGCCCAATCAGAGAACAACAAATGTCCTTACTTTAAAACCAACTAATCAGGCCCCTCATAATTTGAAACCTCCCCTGTGCTATTTGTCTCTGTCTATAAAAACGCTGTACCAACCCTGATCGAGGCCTCTTAGCATCACCGGCAACGAGTTTGCGGAGGTCCAGGTTCGAACCTACAATAAACTACCCTTGCCGCTTGGCTTTGACTTACGACTCTGGTGGTCTTTTGTGGGAGGTTTTGGAACTTCAGGCATTACATTTGGAGGTCCCACCGAGATCTCCCCCGAGCCCACCAGACTTCTGGTCAACGGGTCGTATCTGATTCTGATCGGTAAGTAAGCCGGCTCTAACTACTTCCTTTTCTCTCTGATCTGTGTCTCTGGAGAACCGGTTCTGTCTGGAAGCTGGTGTGACCCTGGCAAACGCGCTATAGGGCACCCGGCCGGGGTCAGTTGGAGACGTCCACTGACATCTGGGGGCCTTCTTGGCCCATCAGGGGACCTTCTTGGTCCATAGGGGGGCCTTTTTGGCCCATCAGGAATCTTTTCTGTGGGCTGCTTACGCCCAACGCACCTGCGAACTAAATACTTTCATTTTCTCTATGAACTTCCAGAGTGCTAAGAAATATCTCTAGGCGTCTAAAAGAAAAACCATCTAGGCATGCCAATTGTTACCCGTATTCTGATGTGATGTGTGTCTGTGTGTCTGTCTGTTGAATTGACTGGAATGATTGTTGGGAGTCAGGGGCACGCGCCTGACTTACCCTATGTGTAGTCCCACGGCATAAGCTACGGGATTCGAGTGGGCTCTAACCCGATTTCCGCGGTGATCCTCATACGGCTTAAGGCGGTCAAAATTTATTTTGATCCAAGCAGGGGGTTTATACCTGCCCGCCCATGCTAAGAGGCACCTAAGTTCCCGCGAGGGACGCGGACGGGTGAGTACGCGAGTGCTTCTATGTCAGTCTAAATGTATTGTCACCCCTGGGCCCTTGTAATAACCGCCATCCTAGCCATAACCCTTTCTGTTGGGCTGGCCGAGACAGCACCAGAAAGTTGGAACCGCTGCGAAAGATTCTTGTTAGTTCTTGTTTTTCTTTCATGGGTCGGATGCTTTATTGGAATTAAGTGTTTTCTCGGCTGATCAGAATTAATTATTCCATCCTTTGTTCCTCTCTCCTCCTTCCTCAGCTCCCTGCGGCTTTCCCTCCCGCCCCTCCGTCCGGGGGGCCCAGCCAGGCTGCCAGGGGTCTCACCCTGGGAGGTCGCCTGTGCGAACTCCTCCACCGCAAATTTCAGCCGCTTCAGGGCCCCCTCCGTGCTGCCCCCTGGCCAGCGGCGCCCCCCCCCCCCCGCGTCCGTGCTGCCCGTGCCCCCTTCTCTTCTCCTCTTCCTCGGAATCATAACATGGGCCAAACGCAGAGCACCCCTCTCTCCCTCCTCCTCACCAATTTCAAAGATGTAAGAGCTAGAGGACACAGCTTAAGCCTAGACATTCGCAAAAGGAAGTTGATCACCTATTGCCTCTCTGAATGGCCCACCTTTGGGGTCAATTGGCCTACAGAGGGAACCTTCTGCCTCCCTGTGGTCCTTAAAGTAAAATCAAAAATTTTCCTATCAGGGAAAGAAGGTCACTTGGATCAGATTCCCTATATTCTGGTGTGGCAAGATTTAGTAGAAAACCCACCTCCCTGGATGGCCTCTTTCTTAACAACAGGGACATGCAAAATTCTAGCGGCTAAACCTACCAACCCTCCCAAGCCACAAACTCCGAATGCACCCCCTGTTCTCCCCAACAGCCAAGATTTACTTTCCCTTGACCCTCCCCCTTACCAGGTTCCTCCTCTTATTCCGCAAGCTGCCCCTATCCCTGCTGCGCCGGCAGAGCCTCCCGTAGCCCAGCCCATAGGAGAACTAGAGAATAGGGAGGCTCAACCCGCGCCCATGCCTAGTGGGGGCGAAGTCCAAGGGCCGGCTGGACGTACCCGTAGGTGGGCCCCACATGAGCCAGGACTCCGCCTTCCTGACTCCACCGTAGCTTTACCCTTACGGGAAATAGGGCCTCCCGATGATACAGGGAACCCCCGACTTCAATACTGGCCCTTCTCTACCAGTGACCTATATAACTGGAAAACCCAGAATGCTCGATTTTCTGACAACCCTAAAGATTTAATAAGTCTCTTAGACAGCGTTATGTTTACCCACCAACCCACCTGGGATGATTGCCAGCAGCTCCTCCGAATCCTGTTCACCACCGAGGAGCGAGAAAGAATTCAATTGGAAGCAAGAAAGCTGGTTCCTGGAGATGACAGCCAACCCACTGCTAACCTTGATCTCATTAATGCAGCTTTTCCCTTGACCCGACCCCCACAGGATGGCTGGGACTACAACACGGCAGAAGGTAGGGGACGGCTGCGCATTTATCGCCAGACTCTAATGGCGGGTCTCCGGGCTGCTGCACGCAAGCCCACTAATTTGGCAAAAGTGTATTCAGTAATACAAGGTAAGACAGAGAGCCCTGCTGCTTATTTAGAAAGATTAATGGAAACCTTCAGACAGTATACCCCCATGAACCCCGAGGCCCCCGAAAATCAAGCTGCTGTTGTAATGGCCTTTGTAAATCAGGCAGTCGCTGATATTAAAAAGAAACTCCAGAAACTAGAGGACCTGGAGGGAAAACAGATTCAGGACTTACTCCGCATTGCCCAGCGTGTCTATAATAATAGAGAGACTCCAGAGGACAGGCAACTTAAAGCTACCGAGAAAATGACCAAAGTCCTAGCTGCTGTTGTCCAAAAGCCCCTGGATAAACAAAAGCCCCTAGATAAGGACCAATGTGCCTATTGCAAAGAAAAAAGCCATTGGGCCCGAGAATGCCCTAAAAAGAAAAAGCCACGTCATGATCAAAAACCGTGGCAGCCAAAAACCACACCCGCCCTCTTCACTCAAGATGCAGAATAGGGGGGACGGGGTTCGGATCCCCTCCCCGAACCTAGGGTAACGCTACAAGTGGAGGGGAACCCAGTTCAATTCCTAGTCAACACAGGGGCACAACATTCGGTCTTGATCAGACCCCATGGAAAAATTTCTGAAAAATCTTCCTGGGTCCAAGGGGCTATCGGAATAAAAAAATATGCCTGGACCACCCAGAGGACTGTGGACCTAGGAAATGGAAAGGTCACCCATTCCTTCCTAGTCATCCCCGACAGCCCATGCCTCTTATTAGGAAGAGACTTACTCACTAAAATGGGGGCCCAGATTCATTTTACACCAGGGGGCCCCCAAGTGACTGGCCCTCACAACCAACCCATTACCATACTTACTCTAAGATTAGAAGATGAATATCGACTCCATCAGGGGCCACCCTCACAAAGTCAAAACATAGAGCCCTGGCTCCAGCAGTTTCCAGAAGCATGGGCTGAAACCGGGGGTATGGGGTTGGCTAAACATCGCCCAGCTCTATTCATAGAGCTGAAACCGGGGGCAGATTCAGTTCGGGTCTGACAATACCCGATGTCAATGGAGGCCAGAAATGGCATCACGCCACATATCCGTCGCCTCCTAGACTTAGGCATCTTGCGTCCCTGCCATTCAGCCTGGAACACCCCCCTGCTGCCTGTACGAAAACCTAACAGTGCGGACTACCGTCCGGTACAAAATCTGAGAGAAGTTAACCGCCGAGTCATGGACATACACCCAACAGTACCCAACCCCTATACCCTCCTAAGTGCCCTCAGCCCAGAAAGACAATGGTATACTGTCCTTGATTTAAAAGATGCTTTTTTCAGCCTGCCTCTGGCCCCCAAAAGCCAAGAGCTCTTCGCCTTCGAGTGGTCTGACCCTGAGAGAGGCATAAATGGGCAACTCACCTGGACCCGGCTCCCCCAAGGATTTAAAAACTCACCCACCTTGTTCGATGAGGCACTTCACGAGGATCCGGGTGAGTACCGGAATCAAAACCCCGAAGTGACTCTCTTGCAGTACGTTGACGATCTTTTAATCACCGCCGAGACTGCCGAAGCTTGCTTGCAAGGCACCAAAAATCTCCTCTGGACACTTGGTGCCCTGGGGTACCGGGCTTCAGCAAAGAAAGCCCAAATTTGCAGATCCGAGGTAACCTACTTGGGGTATCTGTTAAGAGAAGGCCAACGATGGCTCACTGATGCACGGAAGGAAACCGTCCTCTGCATCCCCCGACCCACAACGCGAAGGCAGGTAAGAGAATTCCTGGGATCGGCCGGGTTCTGCCGCTTGATACCTCGGTTCGCCAAGATGGCTAAGCCTCTTTACCTGGTCACCCGAGAACAGGCGCCCTTTGAGTGGACAGAGGAAACTGAGCAGGCTTTCCAGCAAATTAAACTCGCCCTGTTGTCGGCACCATCCTTAGGGCTCCCCGATGTCTCCAAACCCTTTCATCTCTTCATAGATGAAAATAAAGGGGTAGCCAAAGCAGTGCTGATGCAACTCCTTGGCCCATGGCCTAGGCCCGTTGCCTATCTTTCAAAAAGACTGGACCCAGTAGCGGCTGGCTGGCCCCCTTGCCTCCGTATGATCGCTGCTACAGCTCTAATGGTAAAGGATGCTGGTAAGTTAACTATGGGACAAGAGTTACATGTTACAACCCCTCATGCCATCGAAGGCGTCTTCAAACAACCTCCTGACCGATGGATAAGTAACGCCCAACTGGTTCACTACCAGGGACTATTATTAAATCCCCTCAGAATCATTTATGCTCCCCCCCGAACACTAAACCCTGCCTCCCTGTTACCAGACCCGGACTTAGATACCCCCTCCATGACTGCGCTGAGATATTGGCACAAGTTCATGGAGTTCGGGAAGATTTACAGGATCACCCGCTACCAGACGCCGAGGTTACCTGGTTCCCTGACGGCAGCAGCTTTGTACATCAGGGTCAAAGGTACGCGGGGGCAGCAGTCACAACTGAAACTGAGACTGTTTGGGCAGAGCCTTTGCCAGCTGGCACCTCTGCCCAACGGGCTGAACTTGCGGCCTTAACCAAGGCACTGACTTTGGGAAAAGACAAGAGACTAAACGTGTATACCGATAGCAGATATGCTTTTGCTATGGCCCACATACATGGAGCTGTATACAGAGAGAGGAGACTGTTAACTGCAGAGGGGAAAACTATCAAAAACAAAGAAGAAATATTGGCTCTTTTAAAGGCACTCTGGCTGCCTAAACGACTAGCCATCATACATTGCCCAGGCCACCAAAAACCAATCACACCAGTGGCCAGAGGAAATAATTTGGCTGACCAGGTGGCCCGAGAGGTGGCCTTACAGGTGGACTATACTTTAATGACCACCCTACCAGACCCCGGTTCAGCTAGTTTACCAGAAAGTCCCACCTACACTAAAGAAGACCTAAACTTGATCCAAAAATTGCCTATGACTCAGTGCCTTAACGGATGGTGGAGAGCAGCAGACTGTAGCATAATTCTCCCAGAAGAAATGGGAAATAAAGTCTTATCCAAGATGCACTGAGCCACTCATATGGGCACAAGAAAAATGCAAGGCTTAAGGCATGCTAGAATCACCATTAAAGACTCCAGGACAAAAATTGAGCAGATAGTTACTAGCTGTAAAGCTTGCCAACTAACTAACGCCACCAACCACGGGAAAAACCCTGGCTCCAGAACCCGCGGAACCAGGCCGGGAGCCTATTGGGAAGTAGACTTCACCGAGGTAAAGCCTGGAAAATCTGGATATAAATATTTGCTAGTGTTTATAGATACCTTTTCAGGATGGACAGAGGCCTTCCCCACCAAACATGAGACTGCGCAGGTAGTAGCAAAGAAAATGTTAGAAGACATCATGCCCAGGTACGGATTCCCTACCCTAATAGGATCAGACAACGGACCAGCGTTCGTTTCAAAGGTAATACAAGGGATAGCGCAGTTTATTGGGGCCAATTGGAAACTACATTGTGCATATAGACCCCAAAGCTCAGGACAGGTAGAAAGAATGAATAGAACCCTAAAAGAGACCCTAACCAAATTGACCATGGAGACTGGCGCTAACTGGGTAGTCTTACTCCCCTACGCTCTGTTCAGGGTGCGAAATTCCCCCTACAAACTGGGATTAACCCCCTTTGAAATCATGTATGGAATACCCCCTCCTATAATTCCCAACCTACAGTCTAATGTGTTAACTGAATTTGATGATCATAAACTTCTTATTTCCCTGAGGGAACTCCAGCGCACCCACCAGAAAGTTTGGCCCAGACTGAGAGCCATTTACGAGACCGGGCCCCCTCCTGAGCCTCATCACTACCCACCCGGAGACTGGGTATACGTGCGGAGACATAAGCAAGAGACCCTCCAACCACGGTGGAAGGGACCCTACATTGTGATCCTCACTACACCCACCTCTCTCAAAGTCGACGGGATTGCTACCTGGATCCATTACACCCACACCTGACCAGCTGATCCATTTGCGGTTCGAGAAGACTTCGTGCCAAAAGCCAACACCGCCTGGACGGTTGACCAGAGTAAGACCCATCCTTTAAAATTGACTCTGCGTCGAAAACCTGACCCCGAAAACCGGCTGAGACCAAAGGCCTGGGTGTCCCATACCAAGACTGTTGCAGCAGCTCCGGACCCACAATGATCGAAGGAACACTCAGCGTGCTCCTGCTCACCTCCTACGGACTGATAAGTATTGCGAGCAACCCCCATATACCCTATACTTTAACTTGGGAGGTTTCTAATTTGGAAACCCAGGAAGTCTATAATACTACCACAGCAGACGATACTCCCCTAAATGCCTGGTGGCCTGATCTATATTTTAACCTAGAGGACGTAGCCGTAACCATGGGGGTACTTCCCCCCAACGGAAGCCGCCAGCGTCCTAATCCGTCATGGACCGGAACCCCAGAAAATGAAAAAAAGCGCATAAGATCTGGTGGGTTTTATGCATGTCCCGGGTTCAGAACAGGAGCAATGAAAAAAACCTGTGGAGGAATCGAATCCCTCTACTGTAAGGCTTGGAGTTGTGTCACTACCAATGATGGAAGCTGGAAATGGGAGGTAAAACCCCATTATATTGACATGAAATTTGCCAGCCCCTGTCCCAAGCAAACACGTGCCTGTAACCTTATTCGTATCAAATTCCTAGAGGACGGAAAAAAGGAGACAAGATGGATTACGGGACTAAATTGGGGAATTTACCTGTATCGGGGACCGCCTTACTTTGCAACTGTTATTCAGATAAGATTAAAAATAAAACCCAAAGCTTCACCAACACTAATAAGGCCAAACCAGTCAGTATGGCCCACAAGTAAGCCTAATACTACCCTGCGGTCCACAAATAAGGGTACTAATCCTCCGGCCACTCAGGTGGTCACTGTAACCGGGACAACCCCAAGAAAACCTTAAAAAATCCAAATCCCATTCAAAGATGACCCCTTATGGGTAATGATAAATACCACTTATCAGGCCTTAAACCATACTAACCCTAATGAGACAGAAGCTTGTTGGTTGTGCTATTCTATACAACCCCCATTTTATGAATCAGTGGCTATAATGGGTAATTATAACACTGCAAACAACTCAGATACTTGCAATTGGGGACAAAAAAGACCTGGTCTCACACTACCAGTGCTTACGGGAAATGGGACATGTATAGGAACAGTGCCAACAAAATATAGCCACTTATGCATAAGTTACAGAAATATATTCAATACTTCAGAAAACTGGATTATTCCACCAAATAACTCATGGTGGCTTTGTTCCCATGCGGGATTAACCCCTTGCCTCTATAAGGATATGTTCAATCAGTCAGAACTCTGTGTAATGGTAATTGTGTTCCCCAAAATCATATACCACACAACTGACTATGTAGACCAGATGTGGATAGCACCCAAAAGAGTAACTAAGAGAGCACTCATTACTGCAGGGGCTCTAACTCTAGCCACCATATTCGGACTCGGGGCCATCGGAACAGGGACAGGGATCTCGGCCTTAACTATACAAAACAAGGGATTTAGTATACTTAGAGAAGCGGTCGACAAAGACATAGAAAGAATTGAGACTGCCATCACTTCGCTTGAAAAATCCCTAACCTCCCCCTCGGAAGTAGTTTTACAAAACAGGAGAGGATTAGACCTGCTGTTCCTACGGCAAGGTGGTCTCTGTGCAGCACTAGGAGAAGAGTGTTGCTTCTATGCTGACCACACAGGAATAGTAAAGGATTCTATGGCCAAGATCCGAGAAGGGCTAGCCAAACGAAAAAAGGAAAGAGAACAGGAGGCAGGGTGGTTTGAATCCTGGTTCAACGTGTCCCCTTGGTTAACTACCCTGCTCTCCGCTTTACTCGGGCCTCTAGCCATCCTACTTCTCGCTCTCACATTAGGTCCCTGCATCGTAAACAAAATTATTAATTTTGTCCAAGACAGGTTCAATGCTATACAATTAATGATCTTACGAACTCAGTACCAACCGCTCGAGACATTACAAATAGAAAATTAAAGATCCAAGATTGGCTCTGTAGGCACAAGAAAAAGGGGGGAATGAAAAGAACAGCTTTAAATCCAAATGACAGCCCTGCCTTAGTTTAAAGCTAAGTTCTCTTTTCTGCTTATTATGGACCTTTGATAAAAATATATATATATATACAATTGCTGAGAAGTCTGTTTGCTACGAGTATTGTGAAACCTTTCCTGAATGTAACTCGCTATGTAATAGAGTAAGTTGTAAAACTTCCTAAATGTAGTCTGGTATGTAATAGAATAAGTGATTGTACATAAACTAACCGGCATTTCTCGCTTCTGTAAACCTGCTTGCTTAACACATTCCTCCCCCACCCCCTTCCCCCTTCCCCCTTTCCTCCCGCCACAAGTAACAGACAAAGCCTTCCCGCCAAAGGACAGACAAAGGACGCCCAATCAGAGAACAACAAATGTCCTTACTTTAAAACCAACTAATCAGGCCCCTCATAATTTGAAACCTCCCCTGTGCTATTTGTCTCTGTCCATAAAAACGCTGTACCAACCCTGATCGAGGCCTCTTAGCGTCACCGGCAACGAGTGCGCGGAGGTCCAGGTTCGAACCTGCAATAAACTACCCTTGCCGCCTGGCTTTGACTTACGACTCTGGTGGTCTTTTGTGGGAGGTTTTGGAACTTCAGGCATTACAATCTGAATCTGTGTTAAACTCAACAGGGGTTCATTTTGATGTCTCCAGCTCTCTCATTATCACATGCATCACTCAACCTTTCCCCTTGCTTGTCTGTAACCCTCCATTCTAACATTGAGAACCATGACTTCCCCTATCTGCTATACACTTAATTATTAAATTCTAGTTCACATATACAGTGAGAGAGAGGGGAGAGGGGAGAGAGAGATAGAGAGAGGGAGAATCCCAAGCAGGCTCCATGCTGTCAGTGCAGAGCTTGACACGGGACTTGATCTCATGAACAGCAAGATCATGACCTGAACCATGATCTTTATATTTATAAGAAATAATTTTTTTATTTATCTTTATAAGAAATAAATTTACTAACTAGAGTACAGTACATTTTTGCCATTAGTTTTACAGTTTTCACTCATTTTCAAAGTTATATACAATAATTCCCTATAGAATTCTATTGGTAAAATAGCTGTGAGGGCTAGAAACATCATAGGAGAATTTTCAAGTAAAGGAAAATCTGAGGCCCACAGTGATCATCAATTAAAATGTCTAGGATACCTCAGTGCTATAGTGGAGGAAAAAGTTTTCCTCAAACCTCTTAGGGCCCCTGGTTTGGCTTGAAAATTAAACTGACAAAGACCTATTAGCAGAAAAAAAGCATACACATTCTATTGAATTTTTACATATACATGGGAGCCTTCACAGGAGAGTGAAGACCCAAAGAAGTGACAAGAGAAAGAAGCTATTATATCTTTTATGCTTAGGGAAACAATATATTTGTAAAGAACCGGGACAAAGGAGTTTGGGCTAGAGGTAGCAAATGTTTAAGAAATAAATCGAAAAATAAGGATTAGTTTAACAAGGTTTGTTTGCACAGATTCTCATTTCCAAATTCCCCATATCTGGTGATAATAATGTCTTATTTCTGCCTGGTTCAGAAGGGATACATTCCACATGAGAGTTTTATGTCTGTTTCAGGAAAGGGCAAGGGGGATTGGGGGAGGTCAGAATGACCTTCCTGCTTTGGCTGTTTTTCAGTCTCCTTTAGCTTAAGATATTAAGTATACCATGGTGCCATATTTTGGGGGTAATGCATCCTGAACCCTGTCAGTGCCTACTTGGTTTTGACTTTTGAACAAGTCTATGGTATGTCAGAGCAATTAATTCTAGTAGTTTTACTTGATGCAACAGAAAAATGTGTAATGCCATGAAGATGTGTTTGACACAGGGTTGACAAAAAAACTCTAGATAGTTTTTTTTTAGGCTATATACTCTAAAATGACATAGTAGAAAAGAAGACTGAAAATATCTACATCAAAATGGCGGACAAGGATTATTGATACATGATAATATCATGGATGATTTTAATTTTTCAATTATTAAAAATATTCTACAATGAACAATTAGATTCTATAATATTGGGAGAAAATATGAATAAGTCTCAAAAGCCATTATTCAGATTCTAGTCTAGATGATATTAAATTATGTCAAGCAGAGAGAATTTCATCACAATTTAGAAGTAATCCCACAATCAGAAATACTGGTGCTTGCCATGATCATTCCAGATTATATTCATAGTTTTCTTATAGTCTGGTCAATATTGTTTATTAAGACCTTAATCCACTTGCACTTGCTCTTTCCTTAGTAAAAATTGACTTCTTATTAAAGAGGAATTATAGAACAAAAAGCTCTCCTGTCTAAAAGAATAGAAGTATTAATGACGAAATCATAAGTAATTGGATCTTACACTGGACACAAATATTATCTTGCAGCAGCTAAAATTAAAGGGTTAATTAACCTACTCATTAAAATTATTTGGCAGATTTAAGTTGCTTGGTTAATGATCACTGTATAATGCAGCAGGACGGAAAACAGTCTTATCTTTTTTTTTTCTAATTAACGTTAGTTACCATATAGTGTAGTATTGGCTTCAAGAGTAGAATTTAGTGATTCATCACTTACATACAACACCCAATGCTTATCCCAGCAAGTGCCTTCCTTAATGCTCATTTAACCCATCACTCCATCACCTCCCCTCCAGCTCTCAGGTTTTTCTCTATATTTAAGAGTCTCTTAAGGTTTGCTCTCTGTTTTTTTTTTCTTTTATTTTTCTTTCTCTCCTCCTCTATGTTCAGCTGTTTTGTTTCTTAAATTCCACATATGAGTGAAATCATATGATATTTCTCTTTCCCTGAGTGACTTATTTCACTTAGTATAATATACTGTAATTCCACCCACGTAGTTGCAAATGGCAAGATTTCATTCTTTTTGATCGCCGAGTAATATTCCATTGTATATGTTTGTTCTAGCTCTGTGAAAAATGTCTATGTAATTTTGATAGGGATCACACTGAATGTGTAGATTGCTTTGGGTAGTATAGACATTTTAACAATACTTATTCTTCCAATTCATGAGCAGGGGATTATTTTCCATTTCTTTTTTTTTTCATAAGCTTTCTACAGTTTTCAACATAAGATCTTTTACCTCTTTTATTGGGTTTATTCCTGTGCATCTTATGGTTTTTTTGGTGCAATTGTAAATGGGGTCGATTCCTTGATTTCTCTTTCTGCTGCTTCATTATTGGTGCAGCCAATATCTGCACATTGATTTTATATCCTGCAACTTTGCTGAATTCATGTATCATTCCTAGCAGTTTTTTTTGGTGGAGTCTTTCTGGTTTTCCATGTAGAGTATCATGTCATCTGCGAAGAGTGGAAGTTTGACTTCTTCCTTGCTGATTTGTATGCCTTTTCTTTTTGTTGTCTGATTTTTGAGTCTAGGGCTCCCAGTACTATGTTGAATAGCAGTGGTGAGAGTGGACATCCCTGTCATGTTCCTGACCTTCAGAGGAAGGCTCTCAGATTTGCCCCCATTGAGGATGAAAATAGCTGTGGGTCTTTTATGTATGGCCTTTATTATGTTGAGTTAGGTTCCTTCTATCCCTACTTTCTTGACGGTTTTTATCAAGAAAGGATGCTGTATTTTGTCAAATACTTTTTCTGCGCCTATTGAGAGTATCATAAGGATAAGGGAGCATAAGGCAAGCTGACTGGATGCAAACACTCTTCCTCCCCCCAGGTGGGATATGTGTGATATATCTTAGGCACTCCTGGCTGCCCAGGAACAAAAGAAAGGGGAAAAACAATGGTTAACTGATAGATCATAGTCTTGCAGGACCTGAGTCTCCATCTATTTACAAGTATCTTAGTAAATCACAAGAAAAAGACAATCTTATCAATAGCCTAATCTCCAGAAATCTATAGACTCTGTTTCCTGGAGCCCCAACATCACCCCTCCATAGTGCTGTGGGAAACAAAGGAAAAAAGAAATGGCAGATAGAACTAAATTTCCTTATAACCTGCAGCCCATTTACAAATAATTGAAGCAGGCAAAGCAAAATTTTTCTCCAGGAATTCCCTACTGTTTTAATGCTAATGCTTTGCTAGAAGGAAAAACAACCTTAGCTTGACAATAGCCAGGCCTCCAGTATCCTTGGACTCTTTCTTTAGCATCTGAAAACTTAATTGGAAACTTCTCCTGGACTTTACCTCCCCCCAAATCCATAGTATATAACAGTGTCTCCTCATGGTTCCGGGGAAGCTCTTCCTGTCCTGTCCCCTTGATTTAATAAAACCACTTTTTTGCACTTTTTTGCACGTCTTTAAGAATTCTTTCTTGGCTGTCAGCTCCAGACCCTGTGAACCCCAATATCACCCAAAAAAACCTCATCAAGGGACGCCTGGGTGGCGCAGTCGGTTAAGCGTCCGACTTCAGCCAGGTCACGATCTCGCGGTCTGTGAGTTCGAGCCCCGCGTCAGGCTCTGGGCTGATGGCTCAGAGCCTGGAGCCTGTTTCCGATTCTGTGTCTCCCTCTCTCTCTGCCCCTCCCCCGTTCATGCTCTGTGTCTCTCTGTCCCAAAAATAAATAAACGTTGAAAAAAAAAATTAAAAAAAAAAAAAACCTCATCAATATGGTTTTTATCCTTCGGAAAAAAGTCTATCTTATTAAACAAATGAAAATTTCTATACAATTTAAATTTTCCTTGAAATGTTCATTTAAATAATAAGGCCTATGTCTGACCATCTTCTGAAGGACTGATTAATTTATCTCAGAGATTGTCTGAGGATATGGGGTTTCATGAAGGGCACCACCCACCCAGTTTAGAGACTATGCTAGAGGGGTAAAATTGATTCCAATCTAAGGGAAGAAGGAATTCATTTAGTCTGGAATGAGACATCATGCCTAGGGGGTAAAACTAACTAAGATCTCTTTGAACATAAAAGATTAAAAACTCAGCAGCTGTTTTCTGGGAAGTAGCTTTCTATGGCGTTTACTGTGGTCTTAGATTAAACCTGATATTTGTTTTCAGCCTATCTGACTTCTCTGGTTTCCATTCTTCACCACTTTGCTGGGTTGTTTTTTTATGACTTCGCTGGTTTTCAGCTAATATTCTGCATCTGACTATAATCTGCCTGGTATTGATTACTGATGTGGGAAACAAAGGCAGAAGGAAATGCCAGATAAAATTAAATTTCCTTATTACCTGCAGTCCATTGACAAATACTGAAGCAGGCAGAGCAAAATGTTTCTCCAGGAGCTCCCTACTGTCTTAATGCTAATGATTTCCTAGAGGGAAAAACAACCCTAGCTTGAAAATAGCCAGGCCTCCAGTATCTTGGGAATCTTCTTTAGCATCTGAAAACCTCATTGGAAACTTCCCCTGGATTTTACCTCCCCCGCCAGTCTTTCTTCATGGTCCCAGGGCAGTTCTTCCCTGCCCTTGGGTCCTGTCCTCAGGCTTTAATAAAATCACCTTTTTGCACCAAAGACGTCCTCAAGAATTCTTTCTTGGCCTTCGGCTCCAGACCCCGTGAACCCCACTATCACCCCCAAAACTTTATCAATTACTGTCTGGTCACAAGCCTGATTTTGAAAATCAATCTGCCTGATAGCTTCAGTTATAAGCCAAACCATTTGAAGCAAGACAGGTGTGGAGTGGAGCAGAGAAAGGTATTTTAGAAAGGAAAATTGTCATTTTATTTGTTTTTATTTTGGTTGTGACCCACTGTATATGAAATTGGCCTGTAAACTTCCTGAACATTTGTAGAAAGCAAAAGTAGGAGGAATATGTGTGATATTCCTTGGACACTCCTGGCTACCCAAGAACAAAGGAAAGGGGTTTAACAGCTTGCCATGATGATGTGGGAAACTCAGGCAAATGAAAAATTATCTTACTGCCTACAGCCCATTGGCAAGTCCTTGAAACCAGCAGAGTGACCTCCCTTTATTAGCTGGCTGCCTTGATGATGACACTTTGCTAGGGACAAAAGAGAACCTTGGTTTAATACTATCCCAACCTCGAGGATCCTGTAAGTCTACTTCCTTTATCTCAACTGCCCAAGATGTATGCTGGCAATCATACTCCAAGTTGATGGTCCCTCAATATATATCTGAAGGGTCTCAGGACTGAGGTTTTATTAAACTGTAATAAGTGGTGTTTCCTTATTAACAGCTAGCCCCTCAAGGTCCTGGAAAGCTTCCTTCCAAAATATCTTACAGACTTGCTCTATCCCTGATCCCCTTCCAACCTGAGGGTGTATAATGAGTTACCCGTCACAACCCTAGTGCAACCCATGATTCTTGTCCCCATGCTTTAATAAAATTGCCTTTTTACACCAAAGACATCTTAAAGAATTCTTTCTTGGCCATTGGCTCCAGACCCCATGAACCCCACCATCACCCCAAAACTTCATCACATTGACTTATAAAACAGATTAAACTCTGCCTTAGGATTTATTTAATGCAAATGGCATTTGGTAACAACTTACATTTTCTAGAAAGAAAAGTGACAGAATTCCCCCAAAACTCTGATGATCAGATTCATAGGTCTATACCCAGCATAGGTTTAAGAGCAGAAGGACTAGACATTTACCTGTTCTGTGGACGAAAGCCATTGTATGAAATGCGCAGGTTGAAACACTTGTACCTTCTTTTAGTTTCTTTGAATGCACTAGGTTTCTTCCATTCTGCACATATGCTTCCCTCTGCTCAGAAAGCTTTTCTCCATCTTTATTTAGTTAACTCTCACTTAATCTTCAGGTTTCAACTCAAATGTCTAGTCCTTTACTCAATGCCTTTACTTTACTCAACTCAAATGCCTCGTCCTTTACTCAAATGCCTTGCCATTACTTTTCTCAATGATTCATTTGCATGAAGATAGATAGTCTGTTTGGCTAAATGGGGTTTATCCTCAGTGCCCAGCAGAGGGCCATTTCCATTAAAGCTGGATTAAAGAAATCTGTGAAGGCTGAGCAACAGTCTATGGAATCTCTTCTCTTACGTCCAACATGTTCTTGTTGATTTTAATGGAAATAGACTGGAGCACAAATTTGAAACAAACCAGTTCTGAAAATAGAATACAGAATACCATACACAGCATTTTGTGCTTCATGGAATTAGTGAATTGGCGTTTTATTTTTTTTTAGAAATTAGTCAAAGAACCTTAAATTCAAGGGCTGGTGCATCAAAATGAAGGTCTATCACAAAAAGCAAATCACACAAGGATGCATGTTGCCAACAGTTACCTCTCCAAGAAAGAGCACACCAGGACATGGAACAGGAGCAAGCAAGAATTCTATGTAGCATTTGTTACTCCTGAACATTTTTTGCATTCTGAAAAGTCTTCCTTTTTGTAAATATACTGCTATTATGAAAACTAGATACATTGCCTATCATGGTAGTAGATCAAGATTAACATGCTTGATTTAAGTGGAGAGCTTTAAAAGTCTTAGAACCTCATTTAAAAAAAACTCATTCTCTGTTTTCTAAGACTGTGTGAAGAAATAAAATCCATCTTGCATTCAGTACTGAAATGCTTCATTTTTGGAGTGCCCGGATGGCTCAGTCAGTTGAGCATTTGATTTCAGCTCAGGTCATGGTCTCACGGTTCATGGGTTTGAGCCCTGTGTCAGGTTCCGTGCTGTCAGCTCTGAGCCTGGAACCTGCTTTGGATTCTGTGTCTCCCTCTCTCTCTGCCCCTCCCCCGTTCACACTCTCTCTCAAAAATAAATAAACATTAATTTTTTTTTAATAAAAAGAAATGCTTCATTTTTTAGAAGTCATTTAAATGCAATGCAATGCATTGTTTGGGCCATAACAAGCCATTTCTACAAAGTTAACCACACACACACACACACACACACACACACACACACACCGTGAAAAATATACATTCCTCCCACAGTTAAAATAAACCTTTGGAAGATTTGCATTTTCTCACTTGTCTGCATTTGAGCTTGAGAGACTAAGAGAAAAATTACCAGGTGTACCCACAACTGCAAAGAAAAGACCTCCCCCCCCCCCCCCCCCCCATTCCCAGAACCAGCCAGGGCGTGCCTGGTTGTGGTCTAACCTAAAGGCGGGAACCAATCAAGTTCTGCTGAGTGGTTTGAAAAAAGGCGGAAACCAATCAAGTTCTGCTGAGTGTTCAAATTTAAATATCAACCAATAACAGCTCTGTAACCTCGAAAAACCCCTAACTTGTTTGTGCCTGTCTATAAAAGAAGCTGTAAGATCCTTGCTCGGGACCTCTTAGCGTCACCGGTAACGAGTGCGCGGAGGTCCGGGTTCGAACCTGCAATAAACGACCCTTGCCGCTTGGCTTTGACTCTGGACTCTGGTGGTTTGTTTTCGGGGGTCTCTCGAATCGGGGCATATCAAGCTGAGCAAGTCAATGCAGAGCTATGTTATCTTCTCTTGACTTGTATTAACTCAAAAGTTAAGAAAGCACACAATATTTTCATCGGGGGACAGAGTAAATAGTGCCATGAGAGATGTTTATGGCTCAAATAAATTTCCCAATGGAAGTTTGGGATTTATCCCATTCCCAATAATAAATTAACAATTGAAAATGTATAATTACCATTTTTAGCTATATTTGTAATTAATAAAGGGAACATGAAAATTTGTTTTGTTTTTAACATGGAAATTTTTTTTCATTTTTTTTTAATGTTTATTTTTGAGAGAGAGACAGAGTGTGAATGGGGGGAGGAGCAGAAAGAGAGGGAGACACAGAATCGGAAGCAGGCTCCAGGCTCTAAACTGTCAGCACAGAGCCCGACATGGGGCTCAAACTCACAAACCACAAGATCATGACCTGAGCTGAAGTCAGACCTTCAACATGGAAATTTTTTTTTTAAAAAACAATTTTTTTTCAACGTTTATTTATTTTTGGGAGAGAGAGAGACAGAGCATGAACGGGGGAGGGGCAGAGAGAGAGGGAGACACAGAATCAGAAACAGGCTCCAGGCTCTGAGCCATCAGCCCAGGGCCCAACGCGGGGCTCGAACTCACGGACCGCAAGATCGTGACCTGGCTGAAGTCGGACGCTTAACCGACTGCGCCACCCAGGCGCCCCTCAACATGGAAATTTTTAATACCAGAGATAAGAATACAAGCTCAAGCAAGAACAGGTGATAGGGAGTGTCAGGGCAGGTGGAAGAGATACTGATCCTCAGGTGACAGAATGTCTTATTGTACACACTGTACTTTTGATAATTCTATGATGAAAGAAAAATACATGAAATCACTTCCACATTGTTTGTTGACCTTTAAATTACATATATGTTAAATTATAGCTCAAAGAATAAAGAATTGTCATTATACAGAATCTTAGAATTAGGAAAGGAAAAAAAGGAAAATGTACCTGAGATGCAGAGTTTTGTTAAAACTTAAAAGTCACGTTAACATTGTTTAAAAAGAAAACCACAGGCCCCAAATGGCATCACTTAGGACAAGTCACCAAACTGGGGCTTAAACCTAACCTGATTGCAGTTCATACTCTCCCCCTCCAAATGTAGTCTCAATTGGTCAGTCAGGAATTTTCTGGTCAGTAACAATAAGGTAAACTGTCATATGGGCCCTCTTTATTACTCATAGGAAGATAACATAATACACTTAATAAGACCTTTTGTCCCCAAAGGAAGGTGGCCTCACCTGAAAAAACTTTTTTTTTCTGTTTACATATAAATCCCTTGTCCTGCCTTTAAAAACCTTTCTATTTTTATAGATCTTGCTAGATAGGGTATTGCCTAATTCATGAATTGTTTAATAAAGACAAGTAGATATTCAAATTTACTTGGCTGAATTTTGTTTTTTAACAATATGTATACATTTTCTTAAGTTTAATATTTATAAACTAAAAATAAATTTAAGTACAAATGAATATCAGTCTAAGCCTATTTGAAGCCAGCAAAGTCTTTCAAATAGTTGTCTAAAATTTCTTCCCTCCTCCCCAAAAAGCACAATCTAAATGGTGAACAGAGATTTTTTAATTCTGAAAAAATAACAAAGGGTGCTTCTTTCTTTAATAATTACTTATAAAATTTTGTTCTGAATGATGGCCAAAATGTTGTAACCCCTCCAATGGGATTTTGGAGTCCATGAGACATGGTGAACAAAGGCAGAAGAAAATGTAGATCAAATTAAATTTCCTTATAACCTGCAGTCCATTGACAAATACTTGAGGTAGGTAGAGTAGAACATTTCTCCAGGAACTCCCAACTGTCTTAATTTAAATACTTTGCTAGAAGGAAAAACAACTTTAGCTTGACAATAGCTAGACCTCCAGGATTCTGTGAATCCTCTTTAGCATTGTGAAAGTCCTTTTGGAAATGTCCCCTTGACTTTACCTCCCCCAACTCCATAGTATGTAATCAGTCAACACTCACAACTCCAGTGTAGCTCTTTCTGCCCATGGGTCCTGTCCCTGTGCTTTGATAACATCACTGTTTTGCACCGAACACATTTCAAGAATTCTTTTTTGGCCACCAACTCTGAACCCAAACATTTTGCATATTGCATGTGCATCAATACATATTAATTCTGTTTCTTTTAAGGGAGGACTAATAAGGCACACCAATGGGGCATATGCAGTAGGTAAATGACTCAGAATCTCTAGGAGGGAAGAGAAATTAAATTCAACAAAAATGTTATAAATGAATACATGCATCTATGTTTATGTGGCCCAAACAATGAATTTCAAAAAGAGAGAGGGAATCTGATACTTTCCTTGGGATTTAGCAGCAGCAAATTGTGCTAGTACTTACGACAGACATAATAGTTCAGCAAAACTGCTGATCCTACTGATGTACTAAAGAGTCAGCATATTTTTAAACCTCAGGTCAGTCATTGAACTTCTCTGAGTCTGGAAGAAAAAGAAGTCTTTAAATTACAGGTATGACCTAACCTGGAGGCAAGGGCACAATCAAAAGTGAAGCAGCAGGAAGTGAGAGCAGAAGTGTGTTGAAGGTATAGAGAGAATGCAGGTATAGGCAGAGTGTCCAGGAGACTCAAACAGGAAAGGAGAAACAGCCTCCTCTTTGCTTGGGGTCTGGGATTGTTATTGAGGATGGTGGTGTGGTGTATGTGTCCTCTTAATCATCCAGGAACTGGTTAGAACAAAGACAAGAGGGGGTGCCTGGGTGGCTCAGTCGGTTAAGCGTCTGACTTCGGCTCAGGTCATGATCGTGTGGTTCGTGAGTCTGAGCTGTGCATCGGGCTCTGTGCTGACAGGTCAGAGCCTGGAGCCTGTTTCGGATTCTGTGCCTCCCTCTCTCTCTGCCTCTGCTCTGCTCACACTGTCTCTCTCAAAACGTGAATAAACATAAAAAAAAAAAAAAAGAACAAGGACAAGAGTCCAGGTGTCCTGTATAAGTCACTTATTTCTTGGAACCAGGGGGTCTTGGCATTGAAATGTCATTCTCACCTGGTCTTTTCTTAGATGTTATGTATTCTGAAGAAACCATTAATTCCTTGTCCCTTACAAGGAGGACATACACTATTGCATTACGAGAAATGTGTAAAATGAGGGTGCATTTTGATGGTTTCCCGTATCACATTTAGGTCTTTCATCCATTTTGAATTTATTTTTGTGTATGATGTAAGAAAGTGGTCCAATTTCATTCTTCTGCATGTTGCTGTCCAGTTCTCCCAGCACCATTGTTAAAGAGACTTTTTTCCATTGGATACTCTTTCCTGCTTTGTCAAAGATAAGTTGGCCATACATTTGTGGGTCCAATTCTGGGTTCTCTATTCTAGTCCATTGATCTATGTATCTGTTTTTTTGCCAATACCATACTGTCTTGGTGATTACAGTTTTGTAGTATAGGCTAAAGTTTGGGATTGTGATGCCTCTGGCTTTGATTTTCTTTTTCACTATTCCTTTGGCTATTTGGAGTGTTTTGTAGTTCCATACAAATTTTAGAACTGTTCTAGCTTTGAGAAAAATGTTGGTGTTACTTTGATTGTGATTGAATTGAGTGTGTAGATTGCTTTGGGTAATATTGACATTTTAACAATATTTGTTTTTCTGATCCATGAACATGGAATGTTTTTCCATTTCTTTGTGTCTTCCTCAATTTCTTTTGTAAGTTTTCTATAGTTTTCAGCATGCAGATCTTTTACGTCTTTGGTTAGGTTTATTCCCAGGTATTTTATGGTTCTGGTGCAATTGTAAATGGGATAGATTCCTTGATATCTCTTTCTGTTGCTTCATTATTGGTGTATTGAAATGCAACAGATTTCTGTACGTTGAGAAAACAGGCAACAACCTCTTTGACCTTGGCCACAGCAACTTCTTACTTGACATATCTTTGAACACAAGGGAAATAAAAGCTATAATGAGCTATTGGTACCTCATCAAAATAAAACTTCTGTAGAGCAAAGGAAATTACCAACAAAATTAAAAGGCAACTGACAGAATGGGAGAAGATACTTGCTAATGACATATTGGATAAAGGGTTAGTATCTAAAATCTATAAAGAACTTACCAAACTCAATACCCAAAAAACAAATAATCCAGCGAAGAAATGGGGAGAAGACATAAATAAGCACTTTTCCAAAGAAATCATCCAGATGGCTAATAGACACATGAAAAAATGCTCAACATCACTTGTCAGGGAAATACAAATCAAAACCACATTGAGATACTACTTCATACCGGTCAGAGTGGTTAAAATGAACAACTCGGGGGGCGCCTGGGTGGCGCATTCGGTTAAGCGTCCGACTTCAGCCAGGTCACGATCTCGTGGTCCGTGAGTTCGAGCCCCGCGTCCGGCTCTGGGCTGATGGCTCAGAGCCTGGAGCCTGTTTCAGATTCTGTGTCTCCCTCTCTCTCTGCCCCTCCCCCGTTCATGCTCTGTCTCTCTCTGTCCCAAAAATAAATAAACGTTGAAAAAAAAATTAAAAAAAAAAATGAACAACTCGGGAAACAACAGATGTTGGTGAATATGTGGAGAGATGGGAACCCTCTTGCACTATTGGTGGGAATGCAAACTGGTGCAGCAACTCTGGAAAACAGTGTGGAGGTTCCACTGTTTAACTTAAAAAATTAAAAATAGAATTACCCTATGACCCAGCAATATCACTACTAGAAATTTATTCTAAGGATACAAGAGTGCTGATTCATAGGGGCACATGTACCACAATGTTCACAACAGCACTATCAACAATAGCGAAATTATGGAAAGAGCCCAAATGTCTATTAACTGATGAATGAATAAAGAAGATGTGGTATATACACACAATGGAATACTACTCATTGATGAAAAAGGGTGGAATCTTGCCATTTGCAACAATGTGGATGGAACTGGAGGGTATTATGCTAAGTGAAATAAGTCAGAGAAAGACAGATATATGTTTTCACTCATGTGGAACTTGAGAAACTTAACAGAAGACTGTGGGGTAAAGAAAGGAAAAGAAAAAGTTACCAAGAGGTAGGCAAACCATAAGAGATGCTTAAATACAAAGAACAAACTGAAGGTTGATGGGGGTGGGGGGTCAGAGGGGAGGGAAAATGGGTGATGGGTATTGGGGAGAGCACTTTTTGCAATGAGCGCTGGGTATTATTTGGAAGTGATGAATCACGGGAGTCTACTCCCGAAGCTAAGAGCACATTATATACACTGTATGTTAGCTAACTTGACAATAACTTACACTAAAAAGTTTATATAAACTTCATGTGTGTGTGTGTGTGTGTGTGTGTGTGTGTGTGTGTGTGTGTATAATTAAAGCGATGGTGCAGGTCTTAGCAAGAATAGAAACAGGAAAAGGAATAAGGAGATATTTATGGAGTCCTTTGATGTCCCTATCTCATCACTAGAATGAAAGCGGCATGTGGATGGTGATTCTATCTGTCTTGTTTACTGCTATGCATTCTATTCTAAGAAACATGATAAGTATTCAATAAATATATGCTGAATATTTTAATGAAATAGAGGTCAGATCTCTCTTTCTTTGTTTTTGTTTTTTGCTGTTGTTGTTGTCTTGGAGGGGAATTGAGGACAGATAGAAAAGGATCGACAAATAACCTGAAATCCAATATGCTAGTGATAATTTACATAAGCCAGCAGGCTTATGTAAGTGTAGGCCTCTAGTTACCTGTAACAAGCTCATTAATTATAAATCAGGAAGACCCAAAATTCACTGCTGATGCCAGAACATTGGAAACATGTCTGTAAACTTGGGTAGCAATGAACTATCTGAACTTACTCATTTTAGTACTGAGATGCCTTATATGACTAATGCTTCATCTTTAGCTCACATATTTACATACCAGTGATTCTTAATTTTTGAACATTAAGTTTCTCTACCCCTTGTTCTCTTTCAAGTAGTTAATGGTGTGTAAACACATTTTAAATACAATAGGAGAGTATGCTATTTAAAGAACCCCTGCTGGTTTAAGTGACTTCTTTTTAATATAATGAAATGGTCAATGCTCAGTGTTTCCGTATCAATTGTTTTAAATAACACATTTGCCACTTTGATGATAGATGAGTTTGGCTTTTTCAGTTGAGCTTCCCTCCCCCACTCCCTGCCGCCCCCACCCATGAACTGGAGAAGATCAGAAGAGGGTAACATCTTTATTTGCTGTCCGGCAGTGAATGACCAAAATCCAGCAATTCCATTTTCATTCAATGTTATTGTGGAGTCTGTTAATTTTTCTTTCTTTTTAAAAAAATATTTATTATTTATTTCTTGAGAGAGAGAGAGAGACAGAATGCAAGCAGGGGAGGGGCAGAGAGAGAGAGAGCGGGTACACGGAATCCGAAGCCCACTCCAGGCACTGATCTGTCAGCACAAAGCATGACGTGGGCCTCAAACTCACAAACTGTGAGATCGTGACCTGAGTTGAAGTCGGATACTTAGCCGACTGAGCCACCCAGATGCCCCAAGTCTGTTAATTTTTCATAAAAAACAATGGTTGAATTATCAACATTTCTTTACTTAGACATCATCTTTGCTTCCAAACATTTTGGTAAATCATAAGAATCACTCATTCTCTCAATTTTCAAGGATGATAATTTATTATTTCATAATCAGCTAATTGCAAATTTAATAGGCTTGCAATTACCTGGTGCATCTTTAAACAGAGTCTGTGCTATTTTCAAAGATAATTGTTAAAATTGATCAAGTGAAAAAATTTATTTTTGTGTTAAAATTATGGAAGGGTAAATGGTTTGCCATTCTGTGTTTTTGTTTGTTTGATTCTACCTAAAGAATCAACTGATTCATAAAAACTAAAAGCTTTTTGCTTCTCATTTTGTTTAGAGCTAGGATATCAGAGTTATCTTTCAAAGTTATTTTTCTCAAGTAGTAAGCATCACAACATTGATCCAGCTCATCAAGTAAATCTTATTTTTTATGGATAAAAGCAGAGAGGAAAATGTTGATTTAATATTTTACTCTGGTTTAGTATATAGTAAGGAAGACAAAATTATAGGGCAATTTTAGAAATATGTTACATGGGGATGAAGAAGTCATTATAGAAAATGATGTCAGAGGAAAAATAGGCAAATAAGAGTTTATAAAGGCTATTGTCATATAGAGAGAGTCTAGAACTCAGTCTGTACTCAACTGTTGAAATAAAGGATGGTAGGGTCTTGAAAGGCAGGGGTGAACTAGTGGAAAAGTACTGGAGAACACTAAGCAAGAAGCTGATAGAATGGGACGTGTTGAGCTTATTATTTCCTGAATTTTAAAATATTTTTGTTTATAATTAGGCCAACTGTGTTTACTAATCAGCACCCATGGAAGTTAGAAGTTAGGCTCCTAACTTATTACACAAAGACTGGGAGATATGGATGGTATATTTTTTGACAATAACATTTGTGTGATGGTTCCCAGCTCCTTGAGAAAGATGTTCCTTGGATTCTGAAACTGGTAAGAGGATTTTTAATTACTTTTCATAGGGACAGAGTAAGAACTTATAGTTATAAATTTTCAAAACAAAATGTTCTAGGTATAGGGAGGAGAAAGTCCTGTGTGTTTAGATCATCTGAATTCTCTAAGGAAAGTGTGAGAGGGAAATCAAGGACGTTGAGGCAGAAAGCTCAAAGTTTAGTCAAGGGAAATGTGAAGTTCATTTTGGTCAATGATATTTTACATTTTAAAAATATGATGCATTCAATATATAGTGGAGATTTTTTTCCCTAATGATCTGCTTTCAATGCTTTACAGAATTATTATAAACAGTTATAAAGCAGTAAAAATGAGGTGCATATGCCTTAATTCCTGTTTGTTATAATATATACAATATTATTTGTCTGTCAGGGACTCAATACTTCTAATGTGTAGAAAAAATAGACCCCATGGTTCTACTGATGTAAACACGGTTGACCCATTTATTTCAAAATTAATCAAGTATAATTATAAGATAATAATGACAACTTCTTTGGTGCCAATAATAAGAATGTAGGCCTAACAGAAAGTGTTAAGCAAAACCGTTTGGTTGTTTTCTTGCTCCTGTAATTTTGGCCATACTTTGGTTTGATTACATGGAGAAGATACCAGAGTATTAAGAAGCAAATATTCTAAGACAGGAAGTAAAGCAAAGACGATTATTTAAGCATTTAATGTCATTCTATAGCATTGTCTAACAGGCTCACTTCCAATCATCCTATCTTTTAAGAAATTGCAACTTTGTTTAACATACTACTTACTATTGATTATGTCTAGACATTTCTTAACTCTGTAAAATTAGAAACTAACTACTAGAAAGCAAATAAAATACAATGATTTTCTTTTTTGTCCATTAGAGAATTTTGCATCAAAAGTTATGTTTTATTGCCCTGTAGGTAATTAACCAATTTGGTAATAATTTAATGCTGTATTTTAAAATTTATTTTCATTTCATTGACCATAGAATGCCAGTTTTTCAATATTTCTTTGAAAACAGCTTTGTCATCCATCTACTTCCGTAAGTCATGAGGACATGTGCTTACTATCTAATTGTGCAAGAATTATTATTTTTTTGTTATTTTGGGAATTATACTTTGGCAGAGGACTATAGAGAAAAATCCTTATGTTCCCTTACAGATAACAAAATCAATCCATTTCTGGTCCCTTACTTTGTCTTTTTCCTTTCTTCTGTTTTCTGGTACTGATGACTTCACAGTGTAACTTTTCAACCTGCTTTTGACCTAAAAATCTATCCAGCTACTAGATGGACCAAAGAGGTGAGGTGTGTGCATGTATGTTAGTGGGTGAGTAAAACGCAATGATGGAGTAGGAAAACAAAAAGAAGCAAAGTTCTTCATTGTATTGTATGATCTGAAGGATCTATCATTTATACTCGTGGGTAAGAGAATTGTCGATATGTACAGAAGCTTCTCTAATTCAAGAGGAAATGAACACATCAGTAAAACCTTACTTTTATAGACTGAATTGTCTTCCCAAAATTTGTAGGTTGAAACTTTAACCCTCAATGTGACTGTATTTAGAGATTGTATTTAAAGGGGTATTAAGGTAAAATGAGGTCAGAAGACAGGGGTCCAAATATGACTGGTGTACTTATAAGAGGAGGAAGAGACACCAAGGATGTGTGTGCACAGAGAAAAGGCTGTGAGAAGATACAGAGAGAAGGAGTGGTAGATGTGTGGTTAAAAGTTCTAGCTCCTATTTCTCGAATAAGAATCATTCTGAAGGGTCATTCCCTTCAGCCCTAAGGCTCCCTGAGGGATTGGTTATCTCTGTTGCAACTTCATGGAGGTTCATCTCCTTCTCAAGCCTGTGTCCCTCACTTCCTTAAAGTTTTTTTGTCCAAGTGCACACATTAAAAAGCTTCCTGTGTATAAATCTCCATGCTGGGGGGAAAACAAAACAAAACAAAACAAAACACAACAAAAGCACTTAAAAAAAACCCAAACCTGAAAGAGTTGGCAGTGAAGGTGTTCCTGAGAAGCAGACTCTAAAATCAGATTTTGAAACTGCATCACCCTCTGGCCAGTTACTCATGGGTACTGTATTTGGAGTACTGCTATGACCTAGAATGCTCTATTAGTGAAATTATTAAAACTTTTATTGGTGTTGAAATGAGATGCAATTGAATGCAATTGAAATGAGATGCAATTGGTAGATAGCAGGTGATTGAGAGGGTTGATGGAAGTAGTCACTTTAAAGACTGTGGAGTGAGGATGGAGAGGGAAGATGGTGGCATAGGAGGACACTGGGCTCACCGCGCGTCCTGCTGATCACTTAGATTCCACCTACACCTGCCTAAATAACCCAGAAAACCGCCAGAGGATTAGCAGAACGGAGTCGCTGGAGCCAAGCGCAGACGAGAGGCCCACGGAAGAAGGTAGGAAGGGCGGCGAGGCGGTGCACGCTCCACGGACTGGCGGGAGGGAGCCGGGGCGGAGGGGCAGCTCGCCGGCCAAGCAGAGCCCCCGAGTCTGGCTTGCAAAAAGCGGAGGGGCCTGACGGACTGTGTTCCGACAGCAAGCGCGACTTAGCGGCTGGGAGGTCATAAGTTAACAGCTCTGCTCAGAAAGCGGGAAGGCTGGAGGACAAAGGGAAGGAGAGCTGCTGAGCCCCCTGATGACAGAGCTCAGTTTGGTGGGGAACAAAGGCGCTCGCCAGCGCCATCTCCCCCGCCCATCCCCCAGCCAAAATCCTAAAGAGAACCAGTTCCTGCCAGGGAACTTGCTCGCTCCGCGCAAACACCCAACTCTGCGCTTCTGCGGAGCCAAACCTCCGGCAGTGGATCTGACTCCCTCCTGCTGCCACAGGGCCCCTCCTGAAGTGGATCACCTAAGGAGAAGCAAGCTAAGCCTGCCCCTCCTGCCCCTGTGCACCTTGCCTACCCACCCCAGCTAAGACGCCAGATCCCCAGCATCACAAGCCTGGCAGTGTGCAAGTAGCCCAGACAGGCCACCCCACCCCACAGTGAATCCCGCCCCTAGGAGAGGGGAAGAGAAGGCACACACCAGTCTGACTGTGGCCCCAGCGGTGGGCTGGGGGCAGACATCAGGTCTGACTGCGGCTCCGCCCACCAACTCCAGTTATACACCACAGCACAGGGGAAGTGCCCTGCAGGTCCTCACCACGCCAGGGACTATCCAAAATGACCAAGCGGAAGAATTCCCCTCAGAAGAATCTCCAGGAAATAACAACAGCTAATGAGCTGATCAAAAAGGATTTAAATAATATAACAGAAAGTGAATTTAGAATAATAGTCATAAAATTAATCGCTGGGCTTGAAAACAGTATAGCTGACAGCAGAGAATCTCTTGCTACAGAGATCAAGGGCCTAAGGAACAGTCACGAGGAGCTGAAAAACGCTTTAAACGAAATGCATAACAAAATGGAAACCACCACGGCTCGGATTGAAGAGGCAGAGGAGAGAATAGGTGAACTAGAAGATAAAGTTATGGAAAAAGAGGAAGCTGAGAAAAAGAGAGATAAAAAAATCCAGGAGTATGAGGGGAAAATTAGAGAACTAAGTGATACACTAAAAAGAAATAATCTACGCATAATTGGTATCCCAGAGGAGGAAGAGAGAGGGAAAGGTGCTGAAGGGGTACTTGAAGAAATAATAGCTGAGAACTTCCCTGAAGTGGGGAAGGAAAAAGGCATTGAAATCCAAGAGGCACAGAGAACTCCCTTCAGACGTAACTTGAATCGATCTTCTGCACGACATATCATAGTGAAACTGGCAAAATACAAGGATAAAGAGAAAATTCTGAAAGCAGCAAGGGGTAAACGTGCCCTCATATAAAGGGAGACCTATAAGACTCGTGACTGATCTCTCTTTTGAAACTTGGCAGGCCAGAAAGAATTGGCACGAGATTTTCAGTGTGCTATACAGAAAAATATGCAGCCGAGAATCCTTTATCCAGCAAGTCTGTCATTTAGAATAGAAGGAAAGATAAAGGTCTTCCCCAACAAACAAAAACTGAAGGAATTCGTCACCACTAAACCACCCCTACAAGAGATCCTAAGGGGGACCCTGTGAGACAAAGTACCAGAGACATCACTACAAGCATAAAACATACAGACATCACAATGACTCTAAACCCATATCTTTCTATAATAACACTGAATGTAAATGGATTAAATGCGCCAACCAAAAGACATAGGGTATCAGAATGGATAAAAAAACAAGACCCATCTATTTGCTGTCTACAAGAGACTCATTTTAGACCTGAGGACACCTTTAGATTGAGAGTGAGGGGATGGAGAACTATTTATCATGCTACTGGAAGCCAAAAGAAAGCTGGAGTAGCCATACTTATATCAGACAAACTAGACTTTAAATTAAAGGCTGTAACAAGAGATGAAGAAGGACATTATATAATAGTGACAGGGTCTATCCATCAGGAAGAGCTAACAATTATAAATGTCTATACGCCGAATACCGGAGCGCCCAAATATATAAAACAATTACTCACAAACACAAGCAACCTTATTGATAAGAATGTGGTAATTGCAGGGGACTTTAACACCCCACTTACAGAAATGGATAGATCATCTAGACACACGGTCAATAAAGAAACAAGGGCCCTGAATGAGACATTGGATCAGATGGACTTGACAGATATATTTAGAACTCTGCATCCCAAAGCAACAGAATATACAGAATCCTGAGACTTGGAATGGAAATATATAGGTCATTGTGCTCAGAAATTTTGAATCTCTAGATTCTCCAAAAGTCTCTAAGCCTGCAGAAGTTGTACACTCCCCTTTGATTGAAGATAATTGGAGAGCTCTGTCTTCCAAGACAGCATGATCCAACCCACATGACTTCCCTTGTCCCCACCCTCCAGTCTAGCATGCTAGGACTAGTAGGTTATGAACAACACAACTGAACAGAAAACTGCTGAGTTGGATAAGAAAGGAAAAGAAAGTATACACCAAAGACCTGCAGGATATAGCCAATATATACTGTCAGGTCAAGAGAGTATGCATGGGTGCTAGATCAAGGGGGATGGGATATAAAATAGGATGAAGAAGAATTTATTAAAAAGGGATTGCTCTCTTATGATTCAAGATCTAATACCCAGGGAAAGACCTTGGGAGATATTGCTAACATATGCTAGAATGGTTTTTGGAAACTTGGAGAAAGTGGCAGCCCACAATGACTGATGAAGAAATGTCAGAATTGCCACTGAAGACAGTGGAGGAAAGTATCAAAGGCTCAGAGTGGGGTTGCTAGAGTATATGTGAGACTGGAAAAATCACCAGTTGACTATATTCCTCAGGGAGGCCCAGAGGATTGTCCATTTACCAAAAGCTGTAAGTTATGTGCTGGTGAGAGAATCACCAGCATCAATTGGTAAGTTCAGTAGTGAAGTCCTCTATAGACCAGGGCTGAGAGCAGAAGACGCTTTGATAGAATTGGTAGACTTAATAGAATTAAGAATAATAGCCTGCTGAATTAATAGAGCCGGTCAGAAACCATTAGGGTGTAACCATTATAATAAGTGGCAAAGAAAACAGAGAACTGTGGAGAAGGATAATGAACACAGTGTACGTGATAGATGGGCTGCCATAAGAGTATAACTTAATTTACACAATCAAAGAAAATCAAAGATGGGTGGGTGGGAGGCTCAGGTATACTATCTGAATATCAGAATCTTTCACCTGTTTTTCATACTTAAGTCAGTTCTTAGATCTGAAACTCAACTGAAGGAGAGTCAGGATCCTAATGGGGGGTTCCATGTCAAGAGAAATCATGGCAAGTATGTATGATAATGATTTTCTTAAACTGTCTCCAAAAAATACCCATAGCCATTCTCTGGTACCAGTGGGCACAGAATTCTTGAGGACATTGATACCTAGGAACCTGAAGCATTATCATGAATCCCTATAGAATAGGGGCCTGGTAGTAAATAGAATCCTGTATCAGGTCCAGCTTAGCACAATTCCATTGGGTCTACAGACCTATCCACTTGTCATTTTTTTGCTTTTTAGCTCCTGAATATATCACTGAAATGGCATATTTGTAGGTTGGCAAAACCCTGCATTACTTCACTGGCCTTTAGGGTAAGAGCTATATAATAATGATGAAGGCCAAGTGGAAGTCTCTGAAACTGGCCCTCATACCTATAACACTCAGCCAAGAAAAGTTAAAGTAAAAAATATCTATCCCCAAAGGAATATCTCAGGAATCTCATGTTGGTTTTAAAGACCTAAAATACACACAGGTAGTGATCTCTATCATCATTTAGTTCACCATTCTAACCTCTACAAAAAAAGTAAAATAAATTAAATAAGCAGTAGATTATCCTAAATTCTGCTGAGTAGTATCCCCAATATCTTTAATATGAATTCATATATCAGCAAAATTAATATGTCCATTTTTATTGATCATATAATTTAGCTAGAGGTTGGGTTAAATAGTTGTGAAATTAATTTTTCAAGAACATCTTCTCACCTTTGGGGTTGAATTCTTTTAGAGGTTCATGATTGTATTCTTGCTTATCAATCTTAATACTTTTCTGCAATGTCTCATTTTTTCAGTTTTTACCTTTTACTATTTCTTTCATTTGCAGTATTTATTTACTCCTTTAGGTTCTTTTTCCTCATTCTACTCACTTGAAAATTTTTTTTATCATCTCCTTTTCCATTTTAATTTCAGAAAAGCAAGTATTATAGACCACATGTGAAAATTGATGGACTATCAAAATAAATCAAGACATTATACTATAACTTCAGTGGTTAGGTATATTTTGATGACCATTTAAAATATGATGGAAGCACCATTTCATATCACTTCTTGATATTTTGCAAACACCAAGTTTAACCTTATCCACTGTTGATATGTATGGCTAAGTATTCATTCAACGGAAGCATTTGCTTTGTAAAGAGTAAAATAATATTTTCTGTTTCTGATTTTGCCTTTGTGTTTGACATACAGTAAAATAACTTTACTCAATATTACTTCATTTGCCCTTTTTCTAAATTAGGAAGAAAAAATACTTAATAATTTTTTCTCTTTTCAACTAGGTGATAGTTTCATGGATTTTGTTACATTTCTGTTTTCTATGACTTTTTGTGTGTCTGAACTATTTCATGAGCATAAAACAAATAAGTATGTTATCCAATGAAATTGCCTTTTTAACTCTGAAAATAGTAGAGGCACAAAGAAAAGCTCAAAGATTGTTAAATCATGCAAATAATTCTCAAGCCTGTATATGTGACATGCTTTAATTACTATGAATCTAGACCCCCTGAAGCTAAATAATTAAGGAGAATAAGAAGAGATTATAAGCATGTTAGAGACATATGAGTTCTTTTGCTGCTAGAGAAAAGCCTAAGTCTAACAAGATGAACCCGAGGAATCCAATTAAACTTTTAAAATCACAAATACAGTTCTGAATAAAATTGAAGATTTTTCTCTGATTACTAATGAGAAGACTTCTGAGTGGTTTTACCAAAAGGTTATTTGTTAATTAGAGCCAAGTAGAATTATGTCTATGTGGTTCAGAAACGAAGTGAACTGCTGTTACATTAGTATGCATGCAAGAATATCAATTACAGGAGCCACCGAGAAGCTTTCATTAGGTGATGACTGTAGATACATAAAATCTTGTATACAATTGATTTTATTGTAATGGAAGTATATCTCTTTGATAAATTCAACGTAAAAATAATCTTTCCAGAGTAATATATCTTTGTCTAGCTTTACTGAGATATTACTGACAAAATTATATACATTTAAGGTATATGAGATGATGATTTGATATACATGTATATTATAAAATCATTATCACAGAATTAGTTAATGCAAACTTTGCCTCATATAATTACTCTGTGTGTGTGTGTGTGTGTGTGTGTGTGTGTGTGTGTGTGGTGAGAACATTTAAGATCTACTCTCTAAGCAAATTTCAACTATACAATATAACATTTTTAATTATAGTCACCACGCTGTACATTAGATTTCCAGAAAGTATTCATCTTGTAACTGGATGTTTGTACCCTTTGACCAACATCTCTTAATTTCCCCCACCCCCAACCACTGGCAACTAGCATTCTACTCTGTTTCCACTTTTTTCCTTGCATGCAAATTTAATGACCACCTGCAAAATATATGGTTAATTTTGTTGTAAAGTAAATATTATAAGAAAACATGCTATTATTTGCCTATCATATAAAGTAAAATTCTAATTGCAGCATGGTCCTTGTCTTGGCAACATCCATGTATTTTGATATCTAATAATTTTTTACTTTTTTTTATTGTAGCATGTGTAGCAAACCCTGAAACACAGAGGTATATAGTAATAATATAGAACCAGAATTCCCACTGACACATAAGAATAGGCTTGTGTCAAGAATTATAATTCTTGTTAAAAATTTTTTTTAAAGGGGGGCACTTGGGTGGCTCGGCTGGGTAAGGTTCCGACTTCAGCTCAGGTCATGACCTCACAGTTCCTGGGTTTGAGCCCCACATCAGGCTCTGTGCTGACAGCTCAGAGCCTGGAGCCTGCATCAGATTCTGTGTCTCCCTCTCCCTCTCTCTGCCCCTCCCCCCCTCACACTCTGTCTTTCTCTGTCTCAAAAATAAAGAAACATTAAAAATTTTAAAAAAGAATTATAATTTTTGAGGACTCTTCAAAATTAATTCAAATTGTATCATTTAATTTGTTACAACAGTGCAATCATCCTTGGAAGTGTGTCTATCACTGAGCGAGTTTTGTAAGTAGGATAATGTCATGGACTAAGTTGTGCTCTCCAAAGTCACAGTTGGAAGCTTAGCCCTAAGTTTACCCTTGAACAACACAGGTTTGAACTGCATGGGTCCACTTATATGTGGATTTTTTTCAATAAATATAGTACAGCACTGTAAATGCATTTTCTCTTATGATTTTCTTAGTATTTTCATGTCTCTAGCTTACTCTATCATAAGAATACAGTATATATTACATATAAAATACAAAATATGTGTTAATTGACTGTTAATGTTATCAGTAAGGCTTCCAGTCCATAGTATGTTATCAGTAGTTAAGTTTTGGGAGAGTCAAAAGTTATAAATGGAGGGGGTGGCACCTGGATGGCTCAGTCAGTTAAGCGTCTGACTCTTGATTTTGGCTCAACTCATGATCCCACGGTTGTGGGATCAAGCCCCATGTCGGGCTCTGTGCTGACTGTGCAGAGCCTGCTTGGGATTCTCTCTCCCTCTCTCCCTGCCCCTCCCCTGTTCTCTCTCCTTCTCAAAATATATAAATAAACATTAAAAAGAAAGTTATACATGTTTTTTCAATGGTGCAGGGATCAGTGCTTGTAATATCCGAGTTGTTCAAGGGTCAACTGTATTTGGAGACAGCAGCTTTAAAGAATTAATTAAGGTTAAATCAGTTCATAAGGGTGGGACCCTCATTCAATAGGACTGATGTACTTGTAGGAAGAGAAAAACACACCAGGAGTGTGCATATACAGAAAGACCATTTGAGGACAGAGTGAGCAGGAAGCCAGCTACAAACCAGGAAGAGAGGTCTTACCGGAAACTAACCCTGAGAGCACCTTGATTTTTGACTTCCAACGCAAAGAATTGTGGAGAAAATAAATTTCTGTTGTATAAACCACCAGTCTGTGTGTGGTGTTCTGTTATGGCAGCATGAGTAGACCGATACAGATTTGAATTAAAAATATATTTTATGTTAATTTCTTAATGAAAGTAAGATTAAAGAGATTTGCTTTCCCTTGGTGTCTAAGGATTCTTATCTATTGGGAAATTGAAAGGCTTTATAATTGCAGATTCTCATCCAAGCAGGTCCTACATCAGCATTAAAACCCCTCAAGGATGTATTCAAAGGGCCCACTTCAAATCTTCTTTGATCCCAGCATCATGGTCAAAGAACTTCTAGTTTTTCAGCATGATTCACTTTGATCAAAAGATTCACCCTATTGAAATAGATGAAAATATTTGCAAAATTCCATATGTGAAATTGTTTTAATAGAGATTTTCACAAAATGTGAAAATTCTTTTCTAAGTTCAATACTATTCCTGAAGATTGGCCCTTGAGAATGAGAGTGAACTTATTGATAGAGCTTCATAAGCTGCATCGATTTTTGACAATACCCTTTAAAAAGGCAGTGATTTAAGCCCCTTGTGCGGATGAATTTGATAAATTTCATGACAGTTGACTACATTTCTTTCAGATATTTTTGGCTGTGTTTTTAATGCTAATGCATGGCAATATAGAACACAGTAAAACTAGATGTGTTGCCAAGCACTAGAAGTACTTTATCTGTATAAAGAGTTTCCAAAATTTTGCTCAAGTAAAAGTTTAACATTGCAAATAAATTCTTCACCATTACAATGAGGTTGTAACTCTTGCAGCCTTTAAAAGGGGCTCCCAAACAGGGAATCCTTTTGGACAGCATTATGGAAAACATGGTAGATAAACATTAGCATCGGACTAAACTGAAAGACTACCTACATTGATGTTCATAAAAATCAAAAGTGAATGACATAAGCTTCCTATTTCTGTAGCCATTATATAACTGGCCTGTTTCAATGGATTATACAAATATATTACCAGTTCTAGAAGGAATGATGTCGTTTGGTTGCAGTATTGCTCTAATGATTTTTCTCTGCTTTAAGCCATAAACCAGATGGACCATTTAGAAGGTGTATATGGCTTTACCACAAATCTACATTCACTCAAAATAATGTTCAGGGTGTTGATATGGCAATGATCTGTAATGATTGTAGCCTCTTCTACAAATTTACCTATTTAAAATATATATTAAGTTATCAAAAAAAATTGGGTACTAATAAATAGATTGGGATTTTATTTTAAAAAAGACTTCCCTAGAAATCTTACCTTGAGTCATAGTGGGGACTGGCCAAATAAAGAAAACACATCTGTAGTTCAGCCACTGCCATTGTCAGGGAGGGGAAAATTCTTCCACCACCCCTCTTGATTCTTTCGGCTGGTCTAATAATTAAATTGACATAAAACAGATTAACAGAAAAAAAATCAATTTTGTATGCAATGAAGTCTCTTAGATATGCGATCCAAGAAGTGACCAAAATGCTTATATATCTTTTAGATAAAGAAATAATACATTTGTGGAGAACTGACAGGAAAAAGACATTTAAACTCGGGAGCTAATTAGTGAAGAAACTAAGAGGAACTTGTTTACGGAGCCTTGGCCCTGGACTTTCTATCCCTCATGATAAAGATATCTCTCTACTTCCTAGTGTAGGGAGGATACATTTCACAAGGGAGGTTTTTTACCTGCTTTAAGGAGGACAGAGAGGAGGGTCAGAGTGTCCTGCTTACACTGTTTTATAAATTAACTTTAATTTAAAATAATCAGTATGCCACTTTGGCATATTTTGAAGCATCCTGCCCTAAGCTCCATCACGGTCATCTAAACAGATCTGCTATTTTACTTTACATCATTTTTGATGTTGACTAAAATTAAAGCATGGAAAAGAAAGAAGCATACTTGTGCCCTTTGGTGTTCTTCTCAGAGAAATCATTCTCAACACCCATACCATCTTTCCTTCTTCAACTGTCTTAAATTTTGATGTCATCAGATACCCCTTCACACTGAAGGGGTTTACCCAACAACTCCACACATTAATATTAACCTCATTAAATAGCTTTGTTCTTTTTCAGGAAGAAATAATCTTTGTGAATATCAAATATGTGACACAAATTCAAATCATCAGATACGATGTTCTAAATGTTATTTTATCCTCTTCAATAATGGCATTAACAAATTCATATTAGATAAAAGTAGATTTTATTCAATGTATGACTCATAGAAGACATTCTCAATCTCATTCTCTTTGCCCCAATAATATGGGTTGAAATATATATAACACACTCTTTTTAAGAAATTTTTAATGTTTATAAATTTTTAAGAGACAGAGTGAGAGTGGGACAGGGGCAGAGAGAGAGGGAGACATAGAATCCAAAGCAGGTGACAGGCTCTGAGCTGTCAGCACAGAGTCCAACATGGGGCTTGAACTCACAAACTGTGAGTTCAGGACCTAAGTTGAAGTCAGACAGTTAACTGACTGAGCCACCCAGGTGTCCCAGCACGTTCTTAATAAATGCTTCCAAATTATAGGCCATAGCATGATTTGTAGATTTATTAAATAAGTAAAAAGTTTTACTGTGATGTTTATGATGGGTCTATTAGAAATGTAACCTTGATGGGCAAGAGAGGAGAAGGGAAATTTGATAACTTTTCTCTATTCAGTTGCCAAAAGGAATTTGAAAGCAGCTCAAATAGATTTAAAAATCAGTGAGTATAATAAACACATATTAATTTTTTCAAATTTTTTAATGTTTATTCATTTTTGAGAGACACAGAGAGACAGAGCATGAATGGGGGAAGAGCAGAGCGAGAGGAAGACACAGAATCTGAAGCAGGCTCCAGGCTCTGAGCTTCAGCACAGAGCCCAATGTGGGGCTCAAACTCACCAACCATGAGATCATGACCTGAGACAGTCAGAAGCTTAACCAACTGAGCCACCCAGGCGCCCCTAAACATATTATTTTTATTTGTTGTCTTCTTCCCACAGTATTAAGTGCAAAGAGCTGAATAAGTTCTTTTTGAATGAATGAATAAAGAAATAAAAGAAAATGTTTGTATAGCCATTTTCATTAGAATGTAAGAACAATTCTGTAATTATATAGGTTTACTAGTTATTTATACTACATATGTACTTGGAAAGATATCACTTTTACTCTGCTGGTCAGATGTCCTAGAATGAAATGCTCATGCATCATACCCAGATGTAAATATTCCATACTAAGGCAAGGGGCTACAAAACCTATGTAATTACGTATTTTCCACTTTTGCTATTTTCTTCTCATTTTATTGTAACCAACTTCATACTAATTATTGCTTTCATGTGCTAAATGGAAAATATATTATCATGAGATACTCTTTTTTGCTAAAGATTTAGATTCCTCCTTCCAGTGGAGTTTGAAGTGTGAAGAATAACTAGCAATTAAGGATTCCAATTCTTCTAAAATCGTGCTTTTTAACTTGGGGTCAACTGTCCTGCTGGAGAGAGATCCATGTAAATTTTAAGAAAATTTAAGTACATTTGTTTATATTTTCTTCTAAAGAGAGAATCTAAAACATTTCTTAGACTCTTAAAGGGTGTCAGGCTCCCAAAATGTTCAATATACACTACCTATTTCCAGGTTACCAAGTGGGATTAAGGTTAACCTTTTTAGAGATCTACATAAGTGGTATTAACACAGTGAAGATAATCAAATCCACACATTATAATATTCAATGGATTAAATCATAACAGGGTATCGAACAAGGTATATTCCATAGACATTCCTGATTTCTTTCTCAGTCTCAGAGAGGAAGAAATATGTGGAATTTCAGGTTGTTTCTTCCACTGATAGATTTAAGGGTGAGCCAAAATAGCTATCACAATGATCCTTTGGAACGTTGATTAAGAAGAAAGACTAACAAGTTGTGACTCTTGGTTTACTCTTTCACTATACTTCTTTCTCCCCAAATTGTGAATGACCTATAGCCACTGGTGTTTGAAAAGTGCCAAAATGAAACTCTAATAAAGTAGAGAAAGATTTCTATTTAGGCCATCTTTGTGACATCTTAGGAAAATCTTCTAACACTCTTATATTTTTAAAGGGCAAGTAGTGAGCTATAATTATGCTTGTTGAACTGGATTATATCTGCTTCAATGGTACACCATAGATAATATTCTGCAGACAAAAAAAAAAAGAAAAGAAAAAAGTTGAAGAACACTGCTGCTGCATTTAATTGAAGCATAACTGGCCAGGAATTCTAAAGGGTAATAATCATATTGGATTTGTTGGAAGCATGATCTTCCTAACTCTGCCCAGCATGTAACCAATTCTCACTTTGAACGTTACAAATGCATCAGCATCAAGTTGTGCAGTGAAATAAACTTAACACTTGGGAAGACAGTTCCACTTAAGGGAGAAAATATTCTTTTAAACCCCTTATGTTGACTTTCTCTACAGGTAAAGTATAAAGGCATGTGTATACGCAGGTTTCTTTGCTTACTAATGCTAGAAGAATATAAAGATGAGCACGGTTGCTCTTAAGATGACATGATTAAAAAAGGGATATAGTATCACAAAGTACAAACATACTATGTGATAGAAAGCAAAGAGACAAGTTTATGGTAAAACTACAGGCTACATTCAAAAGCAGCAATTGTGAGCAGGATTATTAGATTTGGTGACAGATAAAATGGAAAAGTCTTCAAGAAAGAGGAAACACCTGGCTTGCATCTTGAGGAATAAGTAGGATACCAATAAATGTCTCCATTTAAAACAAAAATTCAAGGGCAAGTATAACAAAATGGCGTCAGCAGCTTAAAAATAAACACTAAATAAAAGAGTGTGCTTATAATAGGCACTGAGTAATGTACAGAATTGTTGAATCACTGTATTGTACTCCTGAAACTAATATAACACTGTATGTTAACTATACTGGAATTAAAATAAAAAAATTAATAAAAAATAAAAATAGACACTAAATAGGAAAAAGATCTAGTATAAAAATGTACATCCTGTGCAATGATGGGTTATGGACACGAAATACACTATGTCTCACAAACACTATTGGCCTGAACTACAGCCCCGGCTTGTAGGGTATTACATTATAGAAAATTCCCTGGGCTCTTAAGTTGAAATCTGGAACTATGAGGTGTTCTCACAGTCCACCATCTGGTGGCATGTCCAGGTATTAGCTGCTAGGCTGGCTGCTGGAACTGTCACACTCAACCTCACAAGGCCAAGTATCTTTGTTAAATCGTGGGGAAAGTATTTCTGAACTGAAGGCATATAAGATATGTTAAGAACTGAACTGAGATATGTTAAGAAGACATCTGTTTGTTGTGAATATAAGCAAATTAAAAAGCAAGACTAAGGAGTGAACTCCTTGTTATCCTGCTGGGCAAGAAACAACAAACAGGCAAGCTGCCGTGTGTGTGTGTGTGTGTGTGTGTGTGTGTGTGTGTGTGTGTCTGAGCATGCGTGCACATGCGCGTTTGGGGTAGAAGGAGTGTATTTCAATGTCCGAAGGGAATTTTTTTGCTTACTATTCTTCTCTTATTTCTTCTTATTTTTTTCCCCAGTATACATAGTTTCACTTTTATAATGATCTCTATAGCTTCACCTAGCACTGGGGAAGTTTAGAATATGAAGTTCAGAGATGGCATCAGATGCCATGATATCAAATGCTTTGTGTTACTGCAAAGTGAGAAGAAGATCAAACGGTAGGAATTAATATTTCCTCAGGGTCAGAGAGATCAGGATTTTTTTTTTTCTAAAGCATTCAGTTAGAAAGAGCCCAGGTCTTAATTTGAACATGCTCAGTTTGAGTTTGCATCCCAGGGTCTTTACACTCTCAGGATGTCTGCACTACACAGGCTCAGGGGAAAGGGAATGACAGGAGGGGTAATAGCACATGAAAATGCAGAGAACCTCATAAGACTTTGAATGGGAGTCAATGTTGTTTGAGAGTAAGTGGAAAGTGGGGATAAAATTCGTTGAATACAGAATGTAAGTGACTCTACTTGCAGAACTGAAACAATTTTAGACTTTTGTCTTGTAGTCATAAAGGTTTATTAATTGTTACTCATAGGTGCGATTAGATTTGTATTTCAGCAGTATCACTCCAACGGCAGCTTCAGGTATAGATTAGCCTGGACAGAGGAGGCTAGGTGACAGGTGAAGGAAATAATGCAGGTTGGAGACACAATGCCAATTTAGGAGATACCAGCATCATGAAAAGGAAAGAATTACTTTGAGTGACATTTTGTAGGTAACACTAAGAGATTTGGTTTCTAATTTGTTACTTGAGGGCAGGAGTAGATTTAATAGGATGCCAAAGTTTATAGCTTGGGTGATTGGAGAGACAATGATGCCATTACTGAAACTGCAAACCCAGTGGAAAGAAAAGAAGACTGGGGGAGGACCGCGATGGATTAATTCTATTTTAGATACCTTGACTTAAATGTGTTCATGAAAATTCCAGTAGAAGATAGCCAAAAGGCAGTTGACAATTTCAGTGGCTTAATATAATAGTTTTCTTCTTCTTGATGTGAATTTCAGAATAGAATTTCTGATCAATGTTGCAGGTATCTTTCAAGTAATAATGGAAATAATCGGGCTTATGCCACATTGTTTTAACCATGGTTGCCAAAGTCACTGAGTTCACCTGCATCATCTCTGCATCGAGGAAAAAGAGGAAAAGATCAGCTTGTGAGGTTATCATGGCTTCCGCCTGGAGATAGCTCAATAGTGCATACCACTTCCACTCACATTTGCTCAGCACGCTTCTGTGCTCCCCAGTGGCAGCAACATCAGTTACTGAGAAGACGGCCACAGAGAAATCTTATTTTCACTACAGACATTTTCCCAGGAAGTAAAGGAGTGTCTTTCAGGAAAGCCTTGACATTATCACACCTTGTTTTAAGAGATGCAGCCCAGGATGTGAGCTGCCAGCTGAGCATATCCTCGGGTTCAAAAAAGTGAGTGTCCTTGTGGGAAGCCACTGACTTCCTGGAAACAATGGGGAGGCGCCCACAGAACATTTCTGTCTCTACTCTGTGATGAAAAGGGACTGGCTGTGGAATAAGCAGAGTTGTGATGCAAGGCCATTAATTGATTTCATTCCCTCTTCTGTTTCTCTTCCTCAGTAAAGCCCTCATGACTAATTTTCTCTTGTTACCATATAGGGAAAAGAGGGTGAAGCCCTTTCTTTCTTTTTTTGGGGGGGTAGTTTAATTTCTTTTTTTTTCTTTTATTAAATTTTTTGAATAATATACATCCAAATTAGTTAGCATATGGTGCAACAATGATTTCAGGAGTAGATTCCTCAGTGCCCATTTAACCCATCCCCCCTCCCACAACCCCTCCAGTAACCCTCCGTTTGTTCTCCATATTTATGAGTCTCTTCTGTTTTGTCCCCCTCCCTGTTTTTATATTATTTTTGTTTCCCTTCCCTTATGTTCATCTGTTTTGTCTTGAAGCCCTTTCTTTAGTTGCTAAAGTAATAGACTATCATTCATGTCACCGAAATAGTTAGCTGCACATCTAGGTATCAGGCCTTTTGTGCTGAGAAATAATAATTCACAGGGGAAAATGATGGGGTTTAGGAGGGCATTTTACTCAGTTGTCTTCATTTTCATTTTTATCTAAGTGTTTGGCTATCAATATCTCCCAGTCATAGATTTTCATAGATTTGAACTGAAATTTGTAAAAGAGCATGAAGAATTCACTTGCTGTTGTTCAGAGTTCAACATTGTGGTTAAAGCGGAAAATGCATATTTTATAATAAACATGAGTACTTGGTCTATGTCAGGAGCTAAGTGTTTTGTTTAACTGTTGCAACACTATGAAGCTTACTATTATACTTCCTCATCTGATTAGATTGTACAATAGGATTTTGTTACCATTGAACCATTTTGTCCTATAGAAATGGAAATATTACACGATTCAACCTAATGCATATGAGAGGAGGTTAAGTCACTTGCCCAGAACCAAAGGATCACAAGCTGGTAAATGGAGGAAACTAGATTTGAATTCACCAGTCCATTTTCCTCTTCACTGTATGCTATACACTCACTCATTTTATAATGCATATATATATACACACACATGTTGCTGTGTATGTTTGTATATGCATACATATACGGAGATATGAATATACACATGGACTTACACATCTGTGTGTACATATATACAACATTTTATTTTTAGGAAGATGGTACATTTTTCTTAGGTATTTCTATAGAGACCCAAATAGATACAGACAGCAATCTTCTACTTTTTGTACTTTAACCCTGAACTTATAAAAGTGGCTCATTATTTTTCATACATGCAATTATCATTGATACTTCCTGAATCAAATACTTTAATTCTAGTCTTTTCTTTAGTCCACACTCAACATGACAGCCAAGCTTTTGACCTCAATACTTTTAAAAAAAGAATCTCATTTCCCTCTACTCATCTCAACCCTTTGTATCACTGCAGAACATCTTCCTCTTTTACTGTGCTTCATGCTATTTGAACAGCTTGTCTTCCTGACAGTGGGCCTCAGGGAGCCCATTCCTGGTCTTAAGGAGACCAATCTGCCGTTATTAGTGGGAGTTGTTTAAATTAGTATCACTGATGTCCTCTACATATTAGAGTATACCTACCATGCATGAGGTGACATTCAGTTAGGACAAAATCACCGTCAGCAAAACATGCTCCTCTGTGGTCTCCAGATATTCTCATTTGAGAAATTAAACATAAGCTTTCAAAGTTTGATGCTATTTTTAATCAGTACTTATCAAGCATATGCAACATGGGGATAGAGATTGCTTGACAGGAGGTAGATTTCATTCTTTTTGATTTTATTATGTCAAACACTGCAAAGCAGTATAAGTTAATTACCTAGGTAATTCAAGCTGAGCATACTTTTGCTCATGCTGCCTATTGGGAAGGGCAGTCTTATGCTTGTGATCTTTTCGTCTCCCCTCAGTCACATAAGGATGGGCCTTGGGCCTGAACACCTCCTTACCATGAGACAAAGGGCCCTCACAGCCCATGTTGGAATTATCATCTCCCATAAGAGTACCTTTTCCTGTTTCAGACTCATTATGTGCCACTTTGTTCTGCTTAACTGTGTGCATCATATAGCACCTGGTCAACCTCACTGCCTTATCTGTCCCCTGTGGGGAGGACCTTTCACTGCAGCACAGGAGGGAAATGTACAGGCCGCTTGCCCTGTGTCTACTGCCAGGAGGAACCAGCTGATCATAGGAACTGACACCCACAACTCAAGCTGATCTTCCTCTGTTTCTTCTCTATGTGAGAAGAGCAATGTTTCATTCAAATGCTCGACTGTCTTGTCTTCCTTGGATTCTCCAATACCAATGTTCAGCCAGCAGTCTACTCCAGGTGATAGGCAAAAGGTGCCATTAGCTTGACATTGACCAAAAGGTTATGGGTAAAATTTGCATCATTTTGCATTTTGCATTTTTAATTTAAATGATCAAAATAAAGAATTATTCTGATATATCTCTATACAGCTCATCCTATATATATAGAAAGAGAGAGAGGAAAGAGAATTAGGGATGACTCTATATATAATTTATTTAAAAAAAATCATGCACCTTTTAGAAAAGCTTGGACCATGTGCCCACTGCCCCCAATTGCTTGTTTTGCTTGTCCTTTTGGTGGCCTTTGATGGAGCCCACCATTCCTGCTCAGTCACATCCATCCTCTTCTCTCCCCTTGTCTCCTGATGCTACTGACTGTCCCAGTCTCCCAGGAATGAGGGTAAGGCTTTAAAATGGCCTTTGTTGCTGCCACTGGGGAGCACAGAAACATTGTCTTCCAAGTCCAAACCAACATGACCTACAGAGGCTCTGTTTCTCCATTGGCTGCCTGGTAATGCCAGGTAATACAACCAAAGATGTAGGAGAGTTGATGCCCTATGGAATGAACTTTGACTAATGAGAGTTAGGAGACTAGAAACAGACATCTGGTAAATTGCTTGCTCTTTATCTTCTAATGGGCCATTCTTAGATCTAGAGGTTCCATTTGGACTTTTAAGGGAGGTCCCACAAGACCTACGAATAGCTATATTTTCTTATATTCCTTGACAAGCTTGCTAAGACTAAGTAAAAGTCTACAATGCCAAGTCAAGAAGAGGATTCACAGTGGAAATCTGCAGAGATATTTTCTTTATCTTCCCATAGCCACTGGATTTATTTTCCTTTAATGAGGAGAACGTGCAAGTTAATACCAGAATATTCTGTGTATTGTGTACAGTCCCTTATATGTAACAGGAACATATAAATAAAAAGTGCATTTAGAATTCCCTCCTTCTCAGCTTTCACAGAGGCACAAGTCCTGACGACTCTACTTTTTGCTTTGTGGAGCAGTGATAGATGGGATTGCCAATGACCAAAGCAGTCAGATCTGCAGGAGAAAAGGGCATAGCTTCGGAAAGAGAGTGAAGAAAGGGGGGTATTGAAACGAGAATAACTACCTTTGGAAGCAGTAAAGACAAGTGGAACTTTATGAAGTAGAAGAAATACTCAGAATATTTTAGGAAGCTTGAAGTGCTTCTGTAAACTCTACCCTCAGTATCTGAAACAGACCTTCAAGGAAGATCTTCATTACTATTTAAGGTTTGGTCTTTCATTTTAATATGACACAATGCTAGGGGGAGCCTAGAAGCAAGAGCAAGACAGCCCAATTTTTTTTTTCAGATTACATATAGGAACATTCCATCCTGGTTAACTGTTTAATAATCTTTGCATTGTTCATTTCATAGTGTGAGTAGCATTATTCTCTGCCATTGGGTATCTAGATCATAAGTCCTTAGTTGAAAGAACCATTTCTGGGTTTACTGGGATCCCCAATGGCAAAAATCTAAGTCCCACCTCAATTCTGTAGTGGCATTCATCTCTAAACATAAAACCTAGTTATCCAGCTTGCAAAGCTCAAATAACCAAGTAACCGAGATGTTCTATATTGTGTAAAATTGGGTGAGCTGACATTGCCCCCTTTGTACCCCAGCCCCGAGTCACTGCAGTTATGCTCTTGGCAACTCACCTCCAGTCTGTGCTGATTGCCATGTCATGATTTCCTGCAGCCCGTGTTCTGCACGCCTGACTTACATCTGCTCAGATACCCACAGGTAGCTATGCGATCTTAGGCCCCTGCCTCTGATCTCTCTCCCTGGGAAGCAGAACTATGCTGAGCATAACTTTAAGGCCAATAGACTGGTGGCTCAGCATGACCTCATTATAAGGGGCATTTACTTTGTCTTTTGATGTTAATGCATCCAGAAACTGGATGTGAGAACTCTGGCAAGTTCCATTGTCATACTTATCCGTATACATTAAGTTCAGGATGCACAAAAAGCACAGACAAAGTAGTTCTCGGCTCTGTGAAGCAACACATCTTTGACAGCATGGGGCCTCAGACCAGGCAGGCGGCTGACAAAGTCAAACATTAGAGAACCATTGATAGTCTGTCTTTTATTCATCTATTTCCTCTCCCACCTACTCCCCATGCTTATCTACTTCAGTCTCTATCATAAAATGTACTTCCCAGCCTTCATTGTCCTCTAGTTCTTAACTAAGTTTGGCCAATGGAGGCAATGGCAAAAGACTGAGGACAGGATAAAGGGATAAGGTGGACTATTTCTCTCCCCGTCCGTTTTGGAAGCACTCTCGGCAAGCTCCCAAGCCTCCTGTGTGGCTGCAGCTCCTGCCTTACTGATATGCAGTGGCTCCAACTTTCACCAGGCAGGTCAGCTCTTAGGCTGCCCAGTCTGGCCCTCCAGCCCTAGGGGTGCCAGCACATCCAGAATGTGGCTAATATCAGAGTTGCCTTGCCATTCTCAGTTTAATTTTTCAGCTTTTTTATCACATGTAAAGATTTACCTGTGCCAAATATACTTGGTTTAAACTATACTGAACCATATAAGATTGCTGATATTAACCTGAATCTGATCAGTGAAAATGGTAATTACTTATGGTTTTACCAAATGTCCAGTAATTTGTTTTTTGGTCTAGATCCTAAATGTGACACACCCCAAACTTAAGACAGTTAAAACCTCTGTCATAAGGGGAGTGGGTTGAGACTTGAGAAGAGTTTAAAAGGAAATGTTATTTAAACTGGCATTTTAAAGTGTTTTTTAAATATATTTTTTTAAGTTTATGTTTGAGAGACAGAGAAAAAACACAAGTGGGGGAAGGGCAGAGAGAAAGGGAGACACAGAATCCGAAGCAGGCTCCAGGTTCCAAGCTGTCAGCACAGACCCCGATGGGGGGCTTGAACCCAGGAACCGTGAGATCATAACATGGGCCGAAGTCGGACACTCAACTGACTGAGCCACCCAGGTGCCCCTAAACTGACATTTTAAAGATAAGTATAGTGTGCCAGATAAAGAGAAAATGGAAATGAGGAAGGACAAACTCTGACAAGTTAAGAAGGAACAGCATCTTTGGGCAAAGAAAGGCTTGCCGTGGCTCTAATTCCTGACTGAAATCTAATGGCAGCATGGGTGTCAGAAAACCAGTGTATTGGTTTGCTAGGGCTGCCATAACAGAGCGCTTTAAACAAGGTGATTTGAACAACAGAAATTTATTATGTCATAGTTCTGAAAGTTAGAAGTCTAAGGTCAAGGTGTCATCAGGGCTGGTTCTCTCTGAGAGCTGTGAGGAAAACCGTTCCCTGTCCCTATCTCTGAGTGTTCTGCTGGCAATCTTTGGTGTTCTTTGGCTTGTAGAGACATCACCCCAATCTCTGTCTTCATTTTCCCATGGCATCATAGATATATACACACACCTCTGTGTGTATATGTGTCCAAATTTCTCCTTTTTATAAGAACAATGATCCTACTGGATCAGGGCCCACCCTCGTGTTGTAATTTTACCTGGAATGCCTCTGGAAAGAAACCATCACCCAATAAGCTCACGTTCTGAGTTACTAGGGATGAAGATTTCAACATAGAACTTTGAGGAGGAAGCAATTCAGCCTATAGCCACCAGTGATAACATGTTGCCATAGTTGAAGCAAGCAATAAAGGGAACCAAACCTAATTACAGGGGATACTGAGAAAAAGGATAAATGATGTTGAAACTGCAAGTCAACAGGAGTGACAAACTGAATATGAAAATAAGATAAGCAGAAGGAAGTGCTGAAGTTGACATCAGTATTCTTTCCAAGGAGACTTGGAATATGGTGAGGCCTTTAACTCAAAGAAGAAACATAAGAGAGAGAGAGAGCAAGTTCCCTGGACTTTAAAAAAGAAATTATGCTTTGACAGATGGAGATTAGAGGTATATGATGTCTGTGTTTTGATGTGGTGAATGTAAAGTGCATGCAGAACACTTAACTGGAGACATTGAGTGTGCCATGCAAATCTGGGGTCTGGAGTTCTGGAGTTAGAATTCCTATGTTCAACCCTCATTCTTTCTTCCATGGTGTCTTTGGACAAAGTGCTTACCCTTCCTAAACTGCAGTTTCCTTTTTTTTTTAAGTGTATTTATTTATTTTGAAGTGGGGGTGGAATGGGAGAGGGAGGGAATCCCAAAAAGATTCTGCACTGTCAGCACAGGACCCGACTCAGGGCTCGAACCCATGAACTGTGAGATCATGACTTGAACTGAAGTCAAGAGCTGGACGCTTGACCAACTGAGCCACTCATGTTCCCCAACTGTAGTTTCCTTATCTGTGAGATGTGGATGTTAGCAATGTTTCATTGGGTTTCTGGAGGGTTATAATATAAGCCATATAGAACAGTTTAGTGCCTGGCACTACAAAAGTGCTTAATATTTGGTAGTTGTTATGATTGCTATTGCCACCCTGAGCAATATTGGTATTAGGAAAAGATTTGCATATCAGTAAATGGAGAGCAACATGGAAAAGTGATGTCATGTCCCTGCATAACACAATAGAAGGGACATCAAAGGTTTAAAAGAAATCTCAGAAACAAGATATATCCCTTCTACCTTTCATAGAGGATAGTAAGAGAGCCCAAAGGAGAGAAGAGTCTTGCCATCCTTTGTTTGATGTATTTATTTGATCCCTGTGCCCAAAATTACACACAGTTTATTATTATCCAGGTAAATAGCACAATAAGTCTTTAAGAATTACTAATTTCTACAAAAAATTCAAGCATCCTGTAAATATGCAAGTAATAACACTGTTTCTTTCCATACTGATAAAAATCCTGTTCTGTATTTAAATGCTGCTACCAAGACCCACTCATCACTGGGAGGGAAAAGTTGTAGCAAGAATTGAAAAGGACCTTCATATAAGAGCTCCATTGTACTAAAAGCACAGTGGTATTTCCTCTTCAATAAACGCCCATCATTTTCAAAATCTTCCCTAGGAAAAGAGATATAAATTTTAACTTGTTAAGTATATACTTGCACTCATACACATTTTGTGAAAATTTCCAAACTTTCCTCTTCCTTGAGATTCACAAAGAAAAGAGAGCTAGGGAAGACTGAAAAGGTAAAACAAAATGCTCTAAGAGTGGCAATTCACTGCACACATTTACAAAGGGTGGGCGGGAATGCACATGTGTTAGGTTGAACATTTGTCCGTTAAATGACAATGAAATTAAGAGTCAGCCTGCACGGAATTCAACAAAGCTGCTTCTCTTCCTCAATATTTCAGGGGATAATTAAAAATTTTTGTAACATTAAGGTCTTGGAATCTTAGACTTGCAAAAGATTTTAAAGTTAACTTTGCTCAACATCTTTCAAAGTTGTCTGAATGGGGACTTGTAGTTAGAGCTTTTTCAGAGAGAGGCAGGGAGAGTTGAGGGGAAGCGATTATCCACTTGACAAAACCGTGTTTTACTGACAAATAAATTACACGCTGAGGGTGGTAGAAGCAGTTTGGAACAATCTAAAGTGGAGTGATACAAGTTTAGAGCTGAGATAGTCCCGCAGGGAACACCCTGTCCTACCCCCACATTTTATTTATGAAGGAAGCAAACTCACAGAACTGAGGTGACATTTTTATGAAGTCGTAATGACTATATGGCAGACTGGAACTGTACCTTATGATTCTGAGACTAGCTTCATTCCATTATACCATGCTGACCAATTAAAGAATGACAGGGAATTAAAAACAAGGTCATGATATAGTGAATATATCTTGTTTCTGTGTTCCTAATCCGGTGGGGGAGGGGGAGATAAAGATCACATTTGTCCTCTCCACAGTTTCCTCACACAAACTAGGTACACTATCATTGAAAGGCCCAGCATAATCTTAAATATAAAATGGTCCAGCCTCCAGAAAAGGAGTCACAGTGAAGGGGAGAGTGGCTTGGCCCACTAAACAAAACAAAAAGATGTCATTTTTCCAGGCTGGTGCAGCCTATCCCTGGGGGAAGGAAGTGGAATAGGAGGGAGAAGGTGGTAGGCCAGGAATGGAGGGAGAAGGAATCACAATCTTGCTAAATTAGATGTAGCTTTACTTCACGCTTTGCAAACTTTAATTAAAATTACAGGCTGACTTCCAAACCAAGTCATGTGAACCTGAAAAAAGCTTGTTTCCTAAGCTCTCCGAAGGAAAAACAAAAACAAATATCAAACAAAGCAAAATACACACAGAACAACCACAGCCTAAGCAATATAGAACAATATATACTGTGACACAACTTGATAAGCTCAGCAAATATTGTTTTAAAAGTGAACACCTGAGGACGCCTGGCTGGCTCAGTCAGAAGAACATGCAACTCTTGATCTTGGGGTCATGAGTTCAAGCCTCACGTTGGGTATAGAGATTACTTAAAAATAAAATCTTAAAAAAAAGTGAAAACCTGAAACTTGAGCCATTTCTGCTCCATTGCAGTTTTTGGATCTTTCCAGCATTTCCAGGCTTCTTGCCATCTAACTCTGGCTTTATTCTCTAACCTCGATTGATATTGAATATATTTTTATGGTACTGAAATTACTGAGTTTGAGAGAAAAAAATTGCCACTAGATTTTTACCATAATCCGTGTTCTGCTGTGTTCTTAATGGCAGAGAGGAGAATCAGCCAATTCTGAGCAACCTGCCTGTGAAAAGCAATGTCATGGTCCTTCATATGCCCTGTTCCATCTGAGCGTTTTTTTTTTTTTAATTTTAATTTTTAATTTTAATTTTTTAATATTTGTTTTTGAAAGAGAGAGAGAGAGAGAGCAAGCAGAAGAGAGGCAGAGAGAGAGGGAGACACAGAATCTGAAGCAGATGCCAGGCTCTGAGCTTTCAGCACAGAGCTCAGTGTGGGGCTTGAACTCATGAGCCGTGAGATCATGACCCGAGCTAGAGTTGGACACTTAACTGACTGAGCCATCCAGGCATCCCTAATCTGAGCTTCTTAACCCTATCATATTGATGAGAAAACTGAAGCAGAGTGGTTTCAGGTGACTTTTTTAAATGACTCTAAAGAAAAAGTTTTCAAACAGTCTGCCAACTACAAAACCTAGTTTTTCCCTCCCACCATGATAAATCAATACCCCTGCTATGAGTGATTTACTGGAATGATCAGCACTTATGAATATATCTACTTGCATTCATATACATAGGCAGACTTTTTATATTATTCTTTTATAATTAGAAATTCAGGGGTTTGCTATTTTTCATCCTGAAATATAGGCAAATTGATGCTAAACCAATCAGACAATTTCTTAATATGAGTTCTAGTATCATGATTATATTGACTGTTATCACATCAATTTTCATCACCTCTGTAATAATTTTATTGTAATTAAAGCATCACTTTATAAACAGCTCATCAGAATAATTTCATAAACTTGTAGCTTAGAAAAATTTACATTTCACTCATATCATGTCTTCTGGGGTTGAGTAAGAACAGTGACTTGTTCTACTTTTACTCTTTTTGAAAAATCAGTATCACTTACACTTGGACTCATGATATATCCATATTCTCTAAATCTGTGAGGACACAGATCACTTCCTGTACGCATGCTAATATTTCATGTCTTCATGCCTAAGAATTGAATTTAGCACAACATAGTATTTTGTTTTGTTTTTTGCTTACAAAAACAGTTTTAACTCTTGTATAGGATTCTCAGGCCAATGTTAGTCAAAGTTGTATATACTCAGGTAAGATGTCAGATAGGCTAAGGTTCTGTAGGACGGTGGGGAGGGGTCAACTTATTTGCCATGATTATTTGGATTGCTCTCCCATTTAGTTCATATTTCCCCATGTCATCTAGCATTGCTGAACCAGAGGACTGTATTTAGTGCCAAGGCCATCCATTGGGGCATCTCTTTGTGTATCTTTGTGCCTAATTCAGATGGCACACAAGTGCAACAAATTTGGCCTATGGAAAGCATGGAGACCAGGGGCTCAGACCCCTTCAGGATGTGAACCTCTGTCATGCTACCAGCTGAACTGCCAAGACCAGCAGACATGCTTGCTAGCTGAGGGTGAGAGTGACCTTGAGGGGATGGCGGTAGAAAGAGCTGATCAATTTGGCCCTGAGACCAGCTGCAGAGGCTGGGAGTGAATTGTAGATCATCCCAATCACCTTCTTCTTGTACATCTTCCCCAGGAAGAAAGACCCAGTCTGGGTCTGGAGGGAATGCTCTCATAACACGTATGAACAAAGCTGATGTGAGAGGCAGAATGAGTGTTCTGTGGTGGACAAGGAGGTGTGCTGCCTAAAGTCCCCAGTCATGGCAATGCTGTTAGGCACCACCCCCTTGTGAGATTGCCTTTCCGCTGCTGGAGGGCACGCCCCCCCCCCACGTGCCCCGCCCCACATCCTTTGGCTGGTGAACACAGGTCCTGTATGGTGGGTACAGCAATTTCTCTGATTAGAGTCAAATCACATCATTTAGGAGCTAAAACTAAAATAAAACTGATCTCATTTTCTTCTCCTTTTTGTGCACTTTGAGGTCCAGAAGAACATCTTATTTCAATCTCATCCCATTTCTTTCTGACTTCTGCATCTGTGTTAGTCACTGAACCATCTGTAACTCCTTCCCTAACCACCCCCCACCTGCAGTTTAAGTCTGGTTAATTTAAATATACTTTACTTCACGCAATTTTATCTGATCCTCTGAATTGCAAGTGATGTTTTCTTCCATTTTCCTCCCTCGAGTACATTTTTTGTGTGTCTCTTTTTATGCCTGTACTCAGATACTGCCTTAAACTCGGTATTAAAATATTCATATTTACCTTCTGTTAATTTTAAATTTTTTAAAAGAGTACAAAGGCACTCTATCTTCTGGGTTTTTGCTCTCTGAGTAGTTTGGATGTTAATAATTCAAAATGTTTGTGAAATATATTATTAAAAGCTCTTAGAAATAATAAGAAATAAGTGAAGAGTGATCAACAATGGGGTAAAAACAAGATTGTAAAAAAAAAAAAAGTAAAGTGACCACAACTAGGCCAGAAGAATCAGAGGGGCATTTCAATTTTCCTTTGAGGAAAGTCCTGCTCTTTCTCATGTTGTATAATGTGTGAGGTTGGCTTGTTTATTTTTTTCCCCTAAATATACTTCTTGAGGGGCGCCTGGGTGGCTCAGTTGGTTGAGCCTCCGACCTCACCTCAGGTCATGATCTCACAGTTCGTGGGTTCGAGTCCCGTGTTGGGCTCTGTGCTGACAGCTCAGAGCCTGGAGCCTGCTTCGGATACTGTGTCTCCCTCTCTCTGCCCCTCCCCCGCTCATACTCTGTCTCTCTCTCTGTCAAAAATAAACAAATATTTTAAAAAAATTAAATATGTTTCTTGAATCGTCTTAGAGAAGACTCAGCAGCGGGATTTAAAAAAAAAAAAACCATAATTACACTTTAAAATTAAAAAAATATATAGATCATGTTCTGTGAGAAAAGAACTTGATGAGGCAGAGATGAAAACGACTTTAAATTGTCAATTATCTCTGTTGCTATGCATTCAAATGATACCTAAGGTAAATTGTTTCTACTCCTTCAAAATCATTGCCTATTCCTGACAAAATCCTAATCAAATGACTAATTTCTTAGATCAGTGTGATCTGTAACTTTTAATGCTATGCTATTTGGGCCTAAGTACTAATTCTTGAATGAATATTTGGTGTACAGTGAAAAAAAAAAAACAAGGCCTTTGTGGAATTTGTTGTCTTTTGTTGGTTACTTCATGAAAGGATTATTGCATAAATTCTAGTTACTATGTTAGTTTAGATTATAGCATTGTAATCTAATATATAATACAATATATAGATGTTATATTAATCTTTAGGCATTATTTATGCATTTTTCTGGTCCCAAAATATTTATTATTTGTAAATAATGTACTCTGCCTCAAAATGTGTATATGTGCAATACATAAGTATTTGGCACAGTAAAGCCCAAACCTCATATTTCTGTAATTCCTCTCCTCAAAGAGCTTAATGTCATGCTCTATCCTGCCATCTCAATTCAAAACATATCATCTAATTAACTCTTATAGAGATACTGGTTGTCAGGAACAAAGACAAAAATACTGCATATACCACTGCTTTTCCACTTAGCCCATAGAAATGCATTCTTTCCACTACCAACAACATTTTGCTTTCCAACAAAATCTAACGATTGGGTACCCTGCTTTTCTGATAGTTGTAATCATCATCAGAGGCAAACCCTGAAAATAAAGGTGCTAGAATTTTCTGGAAGAGTTGAGACTTAAAACAATGTATTCACTACCCTTCTTACAATAGTGCTTTGTAAATGATTATCTCCGTATTGATTATTACAGCTGCACAGATGTTTGTAGGCAGAACCGGTTCTTATGGGTGTTGACAAATTTACTGTTGGGTTGTGGGTACAGAAATAAAATTCTGTTATCATAGTATCCAAAAGAAGATGTATGAGGAAGTTACATACAGTTCAAAGGATTGAGACATAATGCTACAGTGAAGAATACAGGATTTCTTTCACAGATGGAGGGAAACCGGAAGGTAGGCTCTGACTATTTCCAGTAGTGTTGACCTTGGTCTATTCACTCAGACCTCTGAGTTGTCTGTTCCATCTGTGCCGTGGTGAGAGTTTATATGAAATACATATCATTACATAATGACTGATGTGTAGGGAGCACTCAACAAATTTAGTTTCCTTCTCAGTCTTGACTGAATATTTAACATACTTAAATAAAATATTTTTGGGCCGCCTGGGTGGCTCAGTTGGTTAAGCGTCCAACTTTTGATTTTGGCCTAGGTTCGTGGGTTCAAGCCCACATTGGGCTCTACGCTCGCAGCATGGAGCCTGCTTGGGATTCTCTCTCTCCCTTGCTCTCTGTCCCCCCCACCCAACTTGCATTCTGTCCCTCCCTCTTTTTCTCTCTCCTTTTCTCAAAATAATTAAACTTTTTTTTTAAAAAGTTTTTACTTCTTTTGAGTAGGTGTTAAAAAATATCAAATGATCAAAGGAATTTAGAATTTCTAGAGCATTTTGGAAATTGTTTTACCATTCAGCAACCCTCTCTTGACTGTAGCATTCTGCAAGAAGTTGGTTTTGACATGACAGCATTTTCAAGAATTTCTCCTCATCCCCTATGTCCAACTTTGAACAGTGTGATAGTCTCCACCTGCATTCCAGGAACCAAGATGCCTCCACTGGGGGAATTTCCCTAGAGCAGTGGATGGAAGGTATTCCACACCAGAAAGACCCATGGATACAAGCAGACTGACTTTAAAGCCACACTGCTGTCCACTCTGACAAATAAAACAAATTAAACCATTCATACTGGGTTTTCCCAGCATGAGATTTTGATTTTAGCTTTTTCTCACATGATGTTTAGTAGGCATTTGTTCACGTTCATTGTCTCTGATTTAGAAGGGTTTTAGGGGGTGCCTGGGTGGCTCAGTTGGTTGGACGTCCGACTTCAGCTCAGGTCATGATCTCACAGTTCATGAGATTGAGCCCCGTGTCAGGCTCTGTGCTGACAGCTCAGGGCCTGGAGCCTGCTTCAGATTCTGTGTCTCCCTCTCTGCCCCTCTCCTGCTCACGTTCTCTCTCTCTCTCTCTCTCTCTCTCTCTCTCTCTCTCTCAAAAATAAATAAACATTAAAAATTTTTCTTTAAAAAGAAGGGTTTTAGGAATTCAACTTACTAGAGAGTTATTTTAATTCTTTGTTTCACATGGCCAGTGACAGGCCAAAGCAAGCAAGGCTTGTCCCCATGATGCCACATCCCCAGCTTCTCCAGAGATGTTGGGGCTATTGCTTTCTTTCTGTCCCTGCAGAAAAGGGTCAGGAGAAGGGGAAGGAGACTAACATTTACTGACGTGAACTATGTGCTTCATGTGTTACTTCCTAGTACACTTTACTCTCATCCTATACTCAGATTAGCTTGGTCTGGTTTGTGTTTTTAGAGATGAGAACACTATTGCAATTTGCCTCATGACATATTCTTCTGAGGACCAAAATGGAATAGGGTAAGTCAAGTTGAACTTTGGGTCATTTTTAAATCCATTAAGAACTTGAACACATGAAATTTGATTAACTGGCTCTATCAAGTATCATGAAAATTATTTTTTTCTGATTCTAATGTAAATGTCTGTTAGCAAATATTGAGACAACACAGAAAAGCAAAAGGGAATTTAAAAATGTACTACTAGAGATGGCCACTATTAATATTTTGTTATATAACTCTCCATAGGTTCTTATTTTACGTATATATCACATGTCATACATATAATGCCATAGTATACAGAATACAAATGTAAGCTGTTCTATTTCATATTTTTATTGAGTTTTTACTTAAAAGCAATGCATTCTTTTCATAATATATTTCAAATTCTTCATAGTCTTCATCCCCAGAAGCAAATGCTTTTCTATCTCCCAGAAGAATTTGCTATGTATATTCCAACAAGTTTCCCACGTGAATATGAACATATTTTTTTCTTCTGACATAAATGGCAGCATGCATTACCCATGAGTCTGTGTCTCATGTTTGAAATGTCAGGTCTGTTCATATCGGTGTCTATGGTATCTTTGCTGATTGGTTTTGTATTGACAAACTCACTGACAGACATTTATATGTTATGGTGAAATTGCAATTATAATCATCATAATTTTCAAAGTTATAGATCCAAAAAACATCCATGTTTCAAATAAGTGTGATCTGGTGTCAGAGTTTCTGATTTTAGCCAATAAATTATGTTAATTCCATTTTTTCTTTTTGTAGCTTCTGGATATTATAGATTGATTTCTGGATATTTTACCTATTTGTTAATCTTCAATCCAATGCCTTACTTTCTAATATTTTCTAAATGATTATTTTTAATTGAGTTTATCATCTTATTGAATTATAGTTTCTAATATTTTTTGGTCAGTTTTCTTTGGCTTTCTACGTATCATCCTCAGCTGAAAATAATGACAATTTTTGCTTCCTCTTTTATAGTCTCTAAACTTCTTATGCATTTCTCTTATCAATTTGAATTGAAATTTTCCAGGAAAATATTAGATAAAATGCTAGTAGTATTCATCTTTGTTTTGTTTCTGACTTCAAAATAAACTTATTTTTTAAAAGAAATTCTAATTGCCATCAATTAGGAGAAAAAAGCACATTAAAGTTGGAGCACATACTCCTCTTTTTTATATGATTATCTTATTTTTGCCTGATGGAATCTTTTCATATTAGATTAATGCTTTCCAATCCAAACAATTGGTTATTCTATCTTACTTCCTGAGACAGAAATTCCAGTAGAAGTGATCTTTTTGTTCAATGTTATAATTTGATAAAATTTCAACATAGTAATAATTAGAGAATTTGATGTCCAACTTAAAATAAAATGTCTTTGGAATAAAAGGCATCACTGTCTGGATCTTATACCAACACTCACTCAGTTGTCGTCTACAACACTAAAGCCTGTATCAAAATAACTCATACATGCTTCTTTAGGTCAGTCAGAAATAACCTCACAAAGGGCTGTGAGCATGCAGAATCATTATCTCATACTGCACAAATGAACCTCCTAAGGAGAAGATAAGGATTCAGATGTACTTTGCATTCTAAACATTGTAAATTTACTCTAATTATGCATGTTTTGCAAACACTTAAAAATTTAAAACTACAACGTGTTGAATTATTGAGCTTAATTCTCTACATCGACAACAAACTAGTGAAGGCTGTCTTATGTTTCTGTCTACAGGAGCAGTCAAATGAAAAAAAAAAAAAAATATCAGGCCTCTCCCCTGGGAACAAGTTAAGGTACACAGTGACTGGGGCCCCCTGCTGACCACACATCTCTCTAAGCATGACATAAATCGACTGCATACAACAGCAATGGTTTTCTTAAGCTGTGCAGCCTCACAAGGTAATTTGCAATGGAAAAAACGAAAACAAATCTCCCCTCCCTGACTCTTCAATATACACTGTGCAAGCTGCCACGTTGGAAGAAGAAAATCTGGAAGTTATTATTTAATCTGGCTATGAAATTTTATTATTATCCCTTGGTTATTACATACTTGGAAAGTTTTTTTGAGAGACTATGAATTATTCATTTGAAGTAGGACATCAAATGCTATTGATCAAAGTGTTTGATTAAACCATGTTTTTAATGGTTATATGTAAGGATTAAAAAAACAGTAGTTAGGGCCTCTTACCTGGCAGGATAAAGATAGATGATGAATTAAGGCCGAGCTTTCTAAAATGAACAATCTCTATGCTGAAAATTATCAGAAGAGAGAAAAATGCTTCTTACCAAAGCCTTGGACAGGAACACGTGGGTCATTTTATTTAGACTTTTTGTTAAAGGAATTATTACTTTTTGTGTAAAGTATCATTATTAAATCGTGGTGTGCTTACAAGTTCAAGTCATAGATATTTATACAATGCTGAAATACTATCCTATTAAGAGTTACAGAGAAAAGAATATTCACCAATCATACAGTTTGTAACCTAACAGAATACCCTATTGCCCTATTGCCCTATTTCCTCTTATTTTCTTGTTATTGTTATCTCTGGATACTTCAAATTAGTCTTATAATATTTTCTGAATCTCTGATATTAAGCAATCCCACATTAAAAGCTTGAATCCAATTATTCACAACATTCATATTTATGTTTTATATGTAATGCCTAAAACAAATATTCACAAAGGAGAGCTATTTGCATACACATGAAAGATGTCCTTTTTATGAAGCTAATACAAACTTTAATTTACTGAGATACAGAAGAAGTTAATAGCCCCAAAACAATAGTTCTCTGGAAATACTAAAACACTCAAAAAACCACTCGATATGCACTTGAACATTTAGCCCATTTTCTGCTATTGCTAGTCATGACTTTGAGGGGAAAAAGGACCAAGACTTTTGAATAAGCAAATATTGTATTTAGCCATTGGAAGTGTAAACAGTGACACATAGAGTGATGTAAATAACCCTTGAAAACAATTATTCTGTTTCATGTTATTCTAGAACCTTGAACAGAGAATGAGTTTTGAATCAGCCACCTGACAATGGGCGAGGTACTTAACACATACAGACTTGTTTTCTCAGCTGTGATATCAGTGTGTGTGTGTGTGTGTGTGTGTGTGTGTGTGTGTGTCTGTGCGTGTGTGTATCTGATGGAGCAACATTACTAAAAAATGTTCTGATCTCTTTCTAGTTCTAACCTTTCATGCCTGTGGAACTGATTATTACACCTTTTTTCACCTCTACATTTATCAAACTTGACCCATTTTAGACTCTTCCTTGTTCTACACACTCTAATGTGGCAATTGTATTCACTCCCACGATCCCAATTTTACCAACTAATCCTGGACTCTTGATTCATATTCCTAACTGCCCCTGAACATTCCAATCAGGATGCTCATTCAGCCATTCATTTTTTCAACACATTGTTTATTTTCTTTATTATATTTTTATTTCCTTTTATTTTGTATTTACGATATGCCATGTTGCAGGGATTAAATGGAAAGGAAGATTTAAAAAGGTGTCTACTTTACAGGCTTTCAATTAGAGAATGAATAAGTCACAGGGGTAAAAGTACAGCACAGGGAATAAAGTTAACAGTATCATGATAGCATAGTGTGATGACAGACGGTAGCCACGTGGGTGTTGAACATAGTTAATGTATAGATTTGTTGAATTTCTTTTAAATTTTTTTTTTCAACGTTTATTTTTATTTTGGGGACAGAGAGAGACAGAGCATGAACGGGGGAGGGGCAGAGAGAGAGGGAGACACAGAATCGGAAACAGGCTACAGGCTCCAGGCTCTGAGCCATCAGCCCAGAGCCTGACGCGGGGCTCGAACTCACGGACCGCGAGATCGTGACCTGGCTGAAGTCGGACGCTTAACTGACTGCGCCACCCAGGCGCCCCTAGATTTGTTGAATTTCTATGTTGTGCACCTGAAACTAATGTAACATTGTGTGTCAGCTGTATTTCAATAAAAATTTGAAAAATGGTTATATTAAGAGGTGAAAAAAAGGTGTCTACTTTAATAAAATCTACATTTTTTATTTATTTTTTTTTTTAAATTTTTTTTTTTTTTCAACGTTTATTTATTTTTGGGACAGAGAGAGACAGAGCATGAACGGGGGAGGGGCAGAGAGAGAGAGAGAGACACAGAATCGGAAACAGGCTCCAGGCTCTGAGCCATCAGCCCAGAGCCCGACGCGGGGCTCGAACTCACGGACCGCGAGATCGTGACCTGGCTGAAGTCGGACGCTTAACCGACTGCGCCACCCAGGCGCCCCAAATCTACATTTTTTAAAAAACTTTCTATTGTTCCCAAACTTCCCTCTGAAATCTGCATTTCTTCCTATCTTCTCATCACTTAATGAATGTCACCAAACCACATTTCAATTTATGGCACTCTCTGAGACATGGGACCATGAAGGCTTTGGCCACTCTTTTTACACTCTGCCCCCAAGCCTTAGGATTTCTATCTTAAAAATAGTTCTCCTACATCACCTCCATTGCCTTAGGACGCTCAAAATCTTTTATTCTCAAACCTACATTAAGCATCTAATTTGTTAATATTATTCTGCCTAAAGATTCACAAAGCCATTATGAAATTCACTTCCACACATGTATCATTTCACATTTAAAACACACTGAACCCTCAATTCTCTCTCTAACCTTATAGAACGAATAATACTCTTAGTACTTCAGATGCTTAGTTTTCCAACATTAAAGATTCAAGGATTAGCCAAAGACACTCATACCTACCCAACCCAAACCATTTTAATAAAAATCAGATTTATGTTTACAACATGCAAACAATAGTGCAAACTATAAGTCACAAAAAACCAGAAACTATAAAAATGGATGAGCAAAATCTATGCAGTGTGGAGTATAAAAAGGGTAAAATTTGCTGAAGTGGGCTGTTTATCAACTCCTATTACTCATATATACGTGTTTGTTGCTCATGATATTGTATCTCAAATGCTACTGTCGAAGACAATTTTCAAACATAAGGAACGATATATTAAGGTATATATCCATGTAAATGCATGGAAATTGGCTCTTATATATTTTAAGTGGTTGACGGTCAATGATCACCTTGATGGGAGTCCAGTGTGAAAAGGAAACTTAAACTAGTTCTGCCCATCAGTACTCTAAATGCCATTTTATTTGAAAAATCAAATAAGCAGTGCTCTTTGTCTTTATTTCTCCATATCTCTTAGTGTTTTTTGAAGTTCTAAGTCCTTCTTTAAAATACCTGAAGTTTGAAAAACTTGAGATTTGAAATTTTCTTTGAAAAATAGGAGTAACAAAGGAATAGCATTTTTTGGCCCAGAGAGGAACTGACCCTAGTGATTTTTTTCCAGTTTCTGAAACTTTTCCTTACCCTTCCTCTTCTATTTCTCATGTGGCACCATGGTGGTCACGTTTCTCAAAGAACGAAATAAGGAAGCAGCTGATGGAGAAGGGACAGAAAGTAAGGAGGGAGGCAAGGTTGAGTAGCCGATTCTGAAGATAAATCCCTCGAAGATAAATGAGCATTGTTTCCTGCCCCTGGTCAGTGTGACCACCTCATGGCAGAACTGGATGCATAAAATACGAGCACTTTGTTCTTTTCAGAGTGTGAAGAATGGGGCAGACTCATCATTGTGCATCACAATCTGTTTACCTGTGATATAATTAGTAAAATTCCATGAACTTTAGATTTTTCTTAAGTTTTGTCTCTAGTTTTTATCATCGGAATTCATTAATGTCAGTTTTGCAGGAAGCACTTCACACTTTTATTCAAATATCACTATGTCAAACCAAGAATATTTGCCTGAACATTTTGTAAGAATTTACAATGTGCCAGGCATTGTTCTAAACACAGTAAATGGATAAACTGATTTAATCTTCACATCAACGTTGTCAGTAGTCTTTTTTGGTTTAGTTTTTTAATCTAAAATGTATACACAAACTCACTGAGGTGCCCAGAGATTAAGCAATTTGCCCAAGGTCATAGGGCAAGGAAATAATGCAGGAAGGAAATATTCTGGGCCAGCCATCTGGCTCCAGAACAAATGCTTAAAAGCTATTGAGTGACTTGTTGGCTTATAGAATTTACCTTACGGATCTGGATTTGAAGTAGAAAATCAATCATACTGAGGAACTTTCACCTTATAGGGCCATTTCATAAATACTCATGGCAAAGTTCATAGGATGGAGGAGAAGAAATAAGTGGTCGGGAGTGTTCAGAGAGACCACCAAAACCTAACTCATTATGGGGACTGAACTAAAGAGATCCAAGGACAGGATGAATTTCATAAATACTAGTGGCACTTTTCCTGTCACTTCTGTTCTCTGTGCTCCTTTTCTGAACTAAAGCAGCTACAGACTCTGATCTTCTCTGATCTGATCAGATTTGCCCCCTCCTGGTCTCTTCCCAGTTTAGTGGTTTTGCAGGTGGTTTTGCAGGAGTAAGGTTGGTAGGCTCAAATCCAAGCTAAAATCAATTTCTTTCTTTGTAAAATGGTAATAGTAGTGGTATCTACAACCACGTTGCTAGGGGATCAGTGCAATATTCCAAGCATGTGTAATTAAAAACATATTTTTTAATGTTTATTTATTTTTAAGAGAGAGAGAGAGAGAGAGAGAGAGAGAGAGAGCGCGCGCACGCGCGCAAGTGGGGGAGGGGTAGAGAAGAGGAGACAGAATCGGAAGCAGGCTCCAGGCCCTGAGCCATCAACCCAGAGCCTGACGCGGGGCTCGAACTCACAGACTGTGAGATCATGACCTGAGCCGAAGTCAGATGCTTAACCGACTGAGCCACCCAAGCGCCCCTCCAAGTAATGTTTAGCATAGAGCCGGGCACAGAGTAAATAGCATCAGCTATTAGTATTGATCTTAATAGTCTTATTTCTTTTTTCCTTGTCACCTGCTCTCTTCCTTCACTTTTTGCCTTGTCACCTGCTCTCTTCCTGCTAGCTGCTGGATGACCTTCATAATGTTTAACTAATTTTTAACTGATGATTATCAGTAGCTGAAGTCAACTACCTTGAGGGATCTTCCTTGTTTATGTGACAGTAATCTGCTATCTCAGCTGCAAATCTTTTGGGAAATAGGAGAATATTTCTTTGGATTGTTAGGCTAGGTCAGCTTAATTGTTGGGAAGTACTTCATGAGTCAATGCCCTTGGACAAACAAAAGGACGTATTCTATTTTGAAACAGAAAGTTGTCTCATTTAGGTTTGGGATTAAACAGAGGAGAAGAGGGAGATAATAGACCAGTTGTGCCTACTCTGCATTTGGGGCTGGATAAACACTCTCACAGTCTCATTTCATATTCCCAATGATGGGTAAATGCATTACCCCCCTCATGTTACAGATGAGGACAATGAAATTGGAAATGATAAGTCATATCCCCAAACATCATACTTCTCTATTCAGCTAAAGTTTATGATCTTTCTATAGCTCAAAGTAATATATCTGAGCAGACATCATTAAGACAATTCAAAACATTCTGGTGACTCAGAATAGAGAATTCAATGAAAGAAAAAGCATGGAAACCATCATTCAAATAACAATAAGGCCTTTGCAAACAGTAAAACTGTTTTTTCAGAGTGCCATGAGCTGTAAATAAATAAAAAGAATTTGTAATCGTCAAAATTTTGCATTCTAAATATATGTAATATGTTCTTCAGAGCTGAATTTATAGAATTATTATAATGCTTTCATCTCTTTGTGTGAAAATGATGGTCTGGATAACCAGAATCCAGAGATCCCTTCAAAACTACAAACACCATCAGCATTATGTCCTTTAAATTCATATTTTAGGGGCACCTGGGGGGCTCAGTCAGTTATGCTTCCAACTTTGACTCACATCACGATCTCGTGGCTTATGAGTTCGTGCCCCACATCTGGCTTGCTGCTGTTAGTTCAGAACCTGCTTCGGATCCTCTGTCCTCTCTCTGCCCCTCCCCTGTTCTTTCTCTTTCTCTCAAAAATGCATAAACATTAAAAAATTTTTAAATTCACATTCTGTGTTTGCTTTCCCCTTTCAAGGTTATTCTTGTCATTAATTTTGTATTTCCTTTCTCATCGCTTCTCCCACCCTTACCACAGGATAAGCCCAACAAAACTTGTAAGGTCAATATTTAGAAATAAAAACAATATTCAGCCATGCTTTTCTACATTCTCCTAAGAAAGAAGGCTTATTAGAGCTTTCCAAATGTAACAAGAATTGTCCCCTCCAGAATCAGACGTAATGTTTGTTAATCCTATGGAAGAATATAGAAACCATTGCTCTCTTGTACCCAGTTTATTTAGTCTTGGGACCCAGCTTTATTTTGCCTTTCCCCTTATCTTTTTGAGTTAGTATTGCTTATTCATTGCATATATTCTACTATCAGATGCTGCTGGCATACATTTAAAACTCCATGCTTCTTATGAAGATGTTTCTCTGTCAATAGCATAGGTGTTTTTCAGGTGCACATAAAATTTGTTTTCTGTCTTGTGTTGTCTGACCATGCTTAGCTTAGCTGTGTTAATCTTTTTGCCTCCAACTGTACAGTTAGTGGCTTCATTCATGCTACAAATATTTATTGACTTTCGCTATATACAAGGCACAGTAGAGACTGACTCGACTATGGGTCCCCCAGTAGAATCTGGTACAAAGCTGGACATGTGGTAGTTGAGATATATGTAGTTACTAGGTTCATTGAAACTGACAATTAAAATATGAAACGCAAGCAGACAATAGCCTGTCTTCATATCCACAGAGAATGGCTTAGCTAAAATAATCAATTTTGTCTATATCCAGGATATGAATAGAAGCCAGATTGTATTACTTTTTTAAAACATGTATTATAAAACAGGATGAATTTCTCTATACTTTCATCACAATTACCAGTCATAGATGCAGTTCTAGAAATCAAATTAATAGTTATAAACTGTAGTTCATAAATACATAAGCCAATAAATATACATATATTTATTCATTCAACAAGCATTTATAGCACTTATGAGCACCAAGCATGTGCAGTGGCACATATTAAGGAGAGGACAGAAGGGTGTACTCTTTGTTCTTGGGTATCTTAGAGTCCACGGGGAAGATGGATATTCAAATTTTTTTTTTTTCAACGTTTTTATTTATTTTTGGGACAGAGAGAGACAGAGCATGAACGGGGGAGGGGCAGAGAGAGAGGGAGATCCAGAATCGGAAACAGGCTCCAGGCTCCGAGCCACCAGCCCAGAGCCCGACGCGGGGCTCGAACTCACGGACTGCGAGATCGTGACCTGGCTGAAGTCGGACGCTTAACCGACTGCGCCACCCAGGCGCCCCGGAAGATGGATATTCAAACAGAAAATCTCAGTGAACTGTCACAACTACCAATATAGAGAAGTACAACAGACTATGAAGGAGCAGGAGAAAAGATAAAATTTTCTTCTTTATTGTGGAGTGGAAATCAGAGACACAACAGATGAGCCAGTGCTGAGCTGATGCTCAAACTGATGAGTAGAGGTTTGGAGGAGAGGCAAGGTGTGCCGTGGATGCGGGGTGATGGGGGAGCATGGGAGACTCTCAGATGCAAGTGATATTACAGGTAGAGACTGCAGCCAGTGTTTTCCAAGGTTGGAGTGTCTTGTAAATGGAGAAAGTAGACGGAAGTGAAGTGGGGCAAGTGCAGGACGTGTAAAGTGGGCAACCTTGCGAGCCAGGGGTGGAGCCTGAACGTAATCTAATGAATGGTGGAAAGACACAGAGGAATTTAAAGTGGAGACACGTCATGACCTACTTTGAAAAAGCAGAGGCAGACTATCGAGGTGCCAACACTGGAGGCTGGGAGGACCTGCTACGAATTGAATAGTACTAATAAATGTGGGTTCACCTCTGTGCTGGGGCAAAATCACAGCATCACTGCTCTCTGAGTGTTTCTATTCCTTCTTGTCCACCCCCCCAAAACGTGAAAAGGAAAAGAAATAATTTATGTGTAGGTAGGTAGATAAAAAGAGCCATAACCTAAACACTTTTTAAAACTACATAATTATCTCCAGCTGGTGGTTACCATGTATTTAAGAAAAACAAAACTTTAGAGTTTTTTTCTTTTTTCTTAGACTTACACACACACACACACACACACACACACACACACACACACCCCACTGAGATCTCATTTGTCATTTTTTGAGGTGTTATCTCTGCTTCTTCAGTATAATGTTGTGTGTGTGTGTGTGTGCACGTGTGTGTGTGTGTGCACGTGTGTGTGTGTGTGTGTGTGTGTGTGTGTGTGTTTCAATTTAGACATAGGTTTTCTGGGAAAAAAAATCAGCCATGTGAAAATAAAATTTGGTGGGTTTTGTTTGTTTTGTTTTATCTGCTTGTTTTTTTTTTGTTTTTTTGTTTTTTTGTTTTTTTTTTGGTGTTTTCTTTATAAGCCATACTAATGAATTTGAGAAACCTGTGACCAGGAAGTTATGCCTAGTAGGCTACATTTGGCTCAATCCATAAGTGGTGTATCAGTTTTCAGTTCAGGAAAAAACAGAGAACACTCTAAATACACCAAATAGAATGGTATCTGATGTGGACGTTAGTTGTTTACAAATCACAGCAAAGTTTGTATGGTCAGAGGTGAGACAAACCCTTTTCCAGCTTCCAGGAAATCCAACCAGTTGCAGGAGTTTCAAGAAACCACTACAGATGAGCTCACTGCTTGCAGCACTCAAGCAGGTGATTTGCAGAATACCTGGACTCTGCTGACATATCACCTATCTGCTCTCAACTGAAAGAGTGCCCACCACTGTCAAGGGAATAGTGACATCTACTTCCTTTCACCTTTTAAGCTATGTATACCTCTCAGTGGTGAAACCTAAGCTAGAGATGGCAAGAGAGTCAATCAAATGTAATTTCTAGGCTTCCCGCCCTGGCTACAAAGGACATGTGTAGGAAAAATGAGAACCACATGAAGATGACAGCAGACATGCTGGGTCACATGGGTGCGCCATGCTGGGGATCATTCACACGGCATTTGTTCACCCAAGTAACATTTGCTTACTTGTGCAAAGAAAAGCTCAAACCTCAAATAGAAGGTCAGTAGATTCTAGTGAAGTTTGAATGTTTAGTAAATACAAGGATATAATAATTAATATTAATTGCAGTAAAATGTAGTCACTCACTAATACTAATTTAAAAATTATTTTTGAATATTGCTATCCAGCTTGAATATCTATAAATTTCATTTTTATCTTTTAACTTGTGAATACTTAAAAATACAAGTTGAATATCATCTGAAGAAAATTTCTACTAATTCATCAGTTAAAAGAGGCATTGAGGGGCGCCTGGGTGGCTCAGTCAGCTAAGCATCTGACTTGATTTCAGCTCAGGTTATGACCTCACGGTTCGTGAGTTCAAGCCCTGCATTGGGCTCTGCACTGACAAGCAGTATGGAACCTGCTTGGGATTTTCTCTGGGCCTCTCTCTCTCTCAGCCCCTCCCCTGCCCATGCTTACTCTCTCTCTCTCTCTCTCTCTCCCTCTCTCAATATCAATAAATAAACTTAAATAAAAAGGCATTGAACAAAATATCAATTTTTTGGAACTACAAAAATATAATTTATAAGCAAATTATTGTATAATATAGGTACTTATGCAAAAGACTATGTTTTTCAAGGCCGAGTTTGAGGTGTTTTGTTTCAAAATTTAGTTATTACACATCTTCCATTTAGACCTGTTTTCTGATTCCTTTTTGTTTAAATCTGCATAGTTAAATTGAACTGTAAACACTTTATTAAAGATTAAATAGGTTCTCTAAAATTATTTTTTCCTCTACAGATAATTAGAAAATATTAAGTTTGCTTTCTGTTTAAACTTAATTTGAAATAAATTAGACATAAATGGGATATTAGTATTTTTCCTAGAAATTAGCTAATTATTTCTTCTTATATTAAATTGGAAGTCATTTTTATTTAGCTTATAAAACCATTAAGTAGCAATATAATATAAACTGTGACTAATATCATAAAGATAACTTTTATAAATATGATTCTAATTGTGTCCCTCAGCATAGAATACAAAAGTGAATTCCTTATTATAGAAAGGAAGTAATTATAATGTAAAAACTATAATGTTCCAGTTGCCATAATAATAATAATAATAATCAATCTTAATTGCCATGATGAAACTCAAATAATTATCTCTAAAATTTGTGTTCCATATAAATCCCACAATTAAAGTGCTTACTTTTCAGTATCATTTAAATAATAGTAATAAAATCTAAAAGGAATCAATTATATGTAAAATCCTAACCAAAATAATATAATTCAATGATTGTGTTACCTGTTTCAAAGGACTGTTATAATAATAAAATGAAGTAATCAATGAATATTATTGTTATTAATCTTGCTACTAAAGAGGGATTATTTAATACTGCTTGCAATGTAGAGAAAATTACAAAATGTGTGTTACTGATGTAATAAGGAAATAAGAATAAAGTTAGAAAACAAAATATTGATACACTGTTTATAATACTAAATCCTCTAACAAAACAGGTCTATTAACATTTCTGACTTCATTTCATGATACAGGTTTATTGTACCTTATAATCAGAATCTTACATACTTTGCTCATTGAATTAGTGGCTATACCAAAGCAGGAACTCTACCAAGAACTGGAAATACTTAGGAGGTAGTTTTCAGCGAAGGCTAAAAAAACTAATATGGATGTGTTCTATTGGAGTTTACAGTTGAATGGTGGAGAAAGGCATTGGTAAACTATTCAAACAGTTCTATCACGGTTGTGAAAATGGCAAATGGACATGTACAATGCTCTTTCAGAATAAATAACATAGTGCTGTGACTCAAGCTTGAAGTCCAGAATGACATCTAAAATAAAATCTTAAATATCTATTATTAGGAGTTACACAGGCCAATAAAACAAAGATAGAAAGAAAGAAAAGAGAGTGTTGTTGGCAGTGATGGGGAGGCTATGAGTGGAGAAAAATTCTGGTGCATTGGTTTAATGAAGAAATAATAATAATAATAATAATAATAATAATAATAATAATAATAATAAATGTTACCTGCTATTTCGGAACTCACATTAGTAAGGTGACCACCCATAGGAGATGATCAATTAGTGAACGTGAAACAAAACAAACCTATACAATATTAAGTTTTGGATTGGTTTCATGTCTCATTCACTCTGATGAAAACAAAACAAAACAAAAATCCATAAACTCAGGAATCAGGAAGCTATTCCTGGGTTTATTATTTGTTTCAATTTAAAAAATGTATATACAGATACTTGATGTTATGTTGAGTGTTTCTCAAAGTGGAATCCTAGGACCATATGAAAAACAATCAACAGAGAAGCTTATTAAAATGCTTATTCCTGCACTTCCAGATGTCTTATTCACACATGCTGGAAGAGAATCTCTGAAGTGAAACTCATACATTTGCACTTTAACGTCCCTGATTGTATTGATGCATGCTAAATTTTTGAGAATCACAAATGTAGATGCAAGGGTGTGCCCAACTTTTCCCATGTCCCTGCCAAGATCAGTAAAGAAACGATTTCTGCTTTCTTTGCCACTTGAAGAAAGCTGGAATAAGCACTCAAGAATTCTCCATGACCTTTACTTTCTCCCTTCTACTGGAGATCTATCTGGTGAAATTAAGGTAAGTCTGACATTCATAGAATCCATTGGCAAAAGGCAGAATGACTGCATTAAAATCAAACAGACATAAAAATGGCTCTCTCATTTTCCTTTCTCTTGAACTATCACTATCTTAAGCAGAACAACTTCTCTCCTCTTCAGCATTCACGTGATAAACTCATCGCATTAGGACCTCTTCCTCCATGGAAAAGTTTGCGATCTGGTGAAAGGGTGGTTAAATTCACTTTAGAGACAGAGATGAGTCAATGCCACATCTAATCCAGGTTTATCAGAAATTTTTGTATTACAGGTAGTAAAGTTGTTACTTTTATTTGCCACCTTGCAACTTGGTCAGAGCCCAGGATGTGATGGAAAGGACTGGTACCCTAAACTTCCAACACAGATTAAAAGTCCAGTAAAAATCTCTACAACTTTTGGGATTTTACTTTCAAAAAAGGAAGAGTATATGATGCTTTATTAAAGTCTATGACTATACTTAATCAAATTTATTTATTAAGTTAATATAAAGAATATAGGATCCCCACTATTAATCCTTAGTACAATTAAAATATCAAGTAACCCGGGGCACCTGGGTGACTCAGTTGGGTAAGCATCTGACTTGGGCTGAGGTCCTGATCACACAGTTCATGGGTTTGAGCCCTGTGTTGGTCTCTGTGCTGACAGCTCAGAGCCTGGAGCCTGCTTCAGATTCTGTCTCCCTCTCTCTCTGCCCCTCTCCTGCTCACATTCTCTCTCTCTCTCTCTTTCTCTCTCTCTCTCTCTCTCAAAAATAAATAAACATTAAAAAACAATTTAAAAATATCAAGTATCCCTAGAGCACCCGAGTGGTTCAGTCGGTTGAGTGTCTGACTTCCCCTCGAGTCATGATCTCATAGTTCATGAATCTGAGCCCCATGTCAGGCTTTGCACTGACAGCAGAGTCTGCTTCAGATTCTCTGTCTGCTTCTCTCTCTCTGTCCCTTCCCTGCTTGTGCACTCTCTGTCTCTCTCTCAAAAATAAATATACATAGAAAAATTTTTAAAAAATATATATGTCAAGTGCCCCTCACACACATGTATTATGTTATGCCACCTCTTTAACCATACTGGAAATGGAAGGGAGGAAATCACTAATGAAATAATTCAAAACAATTTCCCATCACTGAAAGCCATGGGTTTCCAGACTAAAAGGCCCAGGGACCAGCTAGATAAAAACATCTTGGCTTAAGGTCCATAATTTTAACATTTTAGATCACTGAAGTAATGAGAGGAATATTCAAGCTTCCAGAAGGCTGGGGAAAAACAGCTCACATACAAAGGATGAGGAATCAGAGTGCTTTCTGACTTCTCAACAACTCTAGGAGGTAAAAGGTAAATGGAGTAATGCCTTTACAATCTGGAAGATGATTTGCAACCTAAAACTCTATATGTAGCCAAACTATCAATCAAGTGTGAAGGTAAATCGAACAATGCAGGGTCTCCCACTTACTTATCTCCCATAAATCCTTTCTTGGTAAGCTACTGAAGAGTGTTCTCCAGCAAATCAATGGGGGTAAATCCATAAATGAATAGCAAGACTCTGAGTACAGAAAGCAGAAGTACTGATGCAGGTACAGAGAAGATAATGATAAAGGAAAATCACAGAATTGTTAACAGTGGATCACATGTGCGAGGCAATTATCCTAGATAAAAGATCTCCAAGATGGATGTCTCCAAGAAAAGAAAATTGAACTAGGAACTCATCTTATATGATCAGCTTTGGGGAAAATAGTACTGAAAGTTCTTGATTGGTGTAGAAAGAATTAGAAACAGGTACCAGGAAATTAAGCAAAGAGGGAAACAAAGCAAATATTAAATCCTAAGAAAAATAGCATAATCACAATACATTACACATAATCACAATACATTACAACACTGATCTGGGAACAACATTTTCATGAGTATAAATTGTAACATCAGGTATCAATATACTACAATTTTCAGGGATGGCAGAGGAGCACAAGATAGGAGGTGGTTGAGCAGACTAAATCATCACACTGTAATAAGAAAACATGAATATCTAAAATCGATAAATCAAAAGTATAAATATATTAATATTTAAAAATACAGTGATACAGGAGGCCTGGGTGACTCAGTCAGTTAAGCATCCAACTGGATCTCAGCTCAGGTCATGATCTCCCAGTTTGTGAGTTCGAGCCCTTCATCAGGCTCTGCCCTGGCAGCACGGAGCCTGTTTGTGATTCTGTCTCTCCCTCTCTGCCCCTTCCTCTCTCTTTCTCTCAATCTCTCTCTCCCTCTCTCAAAATAAATAAATATACTTAAAAAAAAACTTTAAAAATATAGTAATGTATAAGTGCCAGAATATGGAGTTTAGGCTTGAAGGTGATTGTTCCTGGGATGGATGAAGGATGAAGTAGGGAAAGTTCTTGCAGGTAACGATGATATAGGTGTTTTGGTAACATTTGCATTATTAAACTATGTTCATGTATTCCTTTGGGAAAAAAATTTTCATAAAAATAATTTTAAGGGTTTAACTAATATTCCATAATATAATTAAATATAAAATGCTTAAAACTGATAATAATCTCATAATAAATGAAGAAAAAAGAAAAATATTTCTCCCTCAACAGATTATCAAAGTTTAAAAAGAAGAGTGAATGAAGAATGTCAAGATGTGATGAGGACATGGGGAAAGGCTGGTGAGGATATGAAATGTTCTGGAAGACAATGTAACAAAGTATCTCAGGAATCCATGATATGCACTTTTCTGAATTACAGAAACTTTGCTTTTATCTCTTGACCTAGGAGAATAAATGGACAGCTATGCAAAAGTCAAAGACAGTCATTGTTGTTTATGATTGTAACCATAGCCTAAGAATCCACTACAGAAGATTGGTCAAATCAAATCTTTGCTAAAATAATATCTTCCTCTCAGGGCTTTTTCATATCAGACTATTTAAAATGGAAACTCTCGGGGCGCCTGGGTGGCGCAGTCGGTTAAGCGTCCGACTTCAGCTCAGGTCACGATCTCGCGGTCCGTGAGTTCGAGCCCCGCGTCGGGCTCTGAGCTGATGGCTCAGGCTCAGAGCCTGGAGCCTGTTTCCGATTCTGTGTCTCCCTCTCTCTCTGCCCCTCCCCCGTTCATGCTCTGTCTCTCTCTGTCTCAAAAATAAATAAACGTTAAAATGGAAACTCTCATCCTCCTTAGCTAGTCTTTTAAAACTTTCTGCACAGCACTTGTCTACATCTGACACACATGGTTTATGTGACATAGTTTACTCACTGCTTTACTTACGGTAGCCTCTTCCCACTAGAAGGTAAGCTTCATGAGGATAGGGACTTTTAAAAATTCATAATTGTATCAAGAACACCTAATGGTATTGTATCAATGTAGTATATGCTTAATGAATATTTTCATTAATAGAATAAAATGTGTTATTTTATGATGTAGAATTAAGTTTGTAGGTCTGGAGTTGTATATATTATATATTAAACAAGAGAAGAAGAGTATATAGCATGATATAGGATATAATTTGACTTCATTAAGATTGAAAATATTTGTGAGCATAGAAAAGGAAGAGAATCAGATACATTAATGTATTTTATGTATTTCCATTTTGCCTATCTTTATTTCCTGACCTTTCTTCTAGGGAACATGTATTATATATGCAGTGAAAAATAAAAACCAACTCATGTTTAATTCAGAAGATAACCATTATGAATCTAGGTATTTTTAGGAATGACAATGAAAGACTTTACTCTCCTTCCATAATGCCTCCATAAAGCAGATTCCAAGTTGATTTAGTGAGTGTAACACCTAGACTATTCAAGCACCTCACCCTCTTAGAGACCAGAAGCAACTCCTCCGGTAGGCAATGTTATTAGCTGACGACAACCTCACCCTGACTACCAATGACCAGGGATGACGTTTATGAAACATAAATGAAAGTCAATAGTCATATTCTGGGCAGAAGAATAAGAGCAATTTTCTGACTAAAACTTCCTCTACCATCTCATAACTGGCTTTGGCTACACTGTATTCAGCTACCCTTTAATGGAACCTTCTGATCTCTGAATTCAAGAGTCTAAGAACTCAAAGCTCTTCTGAGAAAGACAGTTCAGAGTGTGATTTAAGAGTTAGGACCTAATTCCCTGGTTTCAAATTCCACCTCTGCTGCTCACTAGCAATGTGTTGACTTGGGTCAATTTGTATAAATTCACTGAGCCTCAGTCTTTCTCAACTGTGAGGCCAACTCTACTTTTTAGAGTTCCTATACGTTATTACATGACTTATAATACGTAAATTATTTCCAATAGTGCTTAGCAAATCTCTCCATAATACTAATTATATTTACTCATATATATGAATATATATGAATATATGTTCATATTAGCACTTACTGACACATGTTAATGTGTATTATATATATGTAATTTTTTTAAATACAATTTATTGTCAAGTTAGCTAACACACAGTGTATAAAGTGTGCTCTTGACTTCAGGAGTAGATTCCCATGATTCATCACTTAACATACAACACCCAGTGCTCATCCCAAGTGCCCTCCTCCATGCTCATCAGTCATTCCCCACCCCCCACCTCCTCCTTCAACTGTCAGTTTGTTCTCTGTATTTAAGAGTCTCTTATGGTTTGCCTCCCTCTCTGTTTGAAACTATTGTTTTCTCCTTCCCTTCCCTCATGGCCTTCTGTTAAGTTTCTCAGATTCCACATATGAGTGAAAACGTATGATATCTGTCTTTCTCTGAATGACTTATTTCACTTAGCATAATACCCTCCAGTTCCATCCATGTTGTTGCAAATGTCAAGATTTCATTCTTTCTCATTTCCAAGGAGTATTCCATTGTATGTATATACCATATCTTCTTTATCCATTCATCAGTTGATGGACACTTAGGCTCTTTCCATAATTTGGCTATTGTTGAAAGAGATGCTATAAACATTGGGGTACATGTGCCCCCATGAATCAGCATTCCTGCATCCTTAGGATAAATTCCTAGGAGTGCTATTGCTGGGTCTGTAGGGTAATTCTATTTTTAATTTTTTGAGGAAACTCCATACTGTTTTCCAGAGTGGCTGCACCAGTTTGCATTCCCACAAATACTACAAGACAGTTCCCATTTCTCTACATCCTCACCAACATCTGTTGTTTCCTGAGTTGTTAATTTTAGCCACTCTGACTGGTGTGAGATGGTATCTCAATGTGGTTTTGATTTGTAGTTCCCTGATGTTGAGTGATGTTGAGCATCTTTTCATATATCTTTTGGCAATCTGGATGTCTTTGGAAAGTGTCTATGTCTTCTACCCATTTCTTCACTGGATTATTTGTTTTTCGGGTGTTGAGTTCGGTAAGTTCTTTATAGATTTTGGATACTAACCCTTTATGTAATATGTCATTTGCAAATATCTTCTCCCATTCTGTAAGTTGCCTTTTAGTTTTGTTGGTTGTCTCCTTTGCTTTGCAGACGGTTTTTATCATGATGAGGTCCCAATAGTTCATTTTTGCTTTTATTTCCCTTGCCTTCGGAGACCTATCGAATAAGAAGTTGCTGTGGCTGAGGTCAAAGAGGTTGTTGCCTATTTTCTCCTCTAGGCTTTTGATGGTTTCCTGTCCACATTTAGGTCTTTCATCCATTTTAAATTTATTTTTGTGTATAGTGTAAGAAAGTGGTCTAGTTTCATTCTTCTGTATGTTGTGGTCCAGTTCTCCCAGCACCATTTGGTAAAGAGACTGTCTTTATTCCATTGGATACTCTTTCCTGCTTTGTCAAAGATTAGCTGGCCATATATTTATGGGTCCAATTCTGGGTTCTCTATTCTATTCCATTGGTCTGTATGTCTGTTTTTGTGCCAATACTGTACTGACTTGATGATTACAGCTTTGTAGTACAGGCTAAAGTCTGGGACTGTGATGCCTTTAGCTTTGGTTTTCTTTTTCAACATTATTTTGGCTATTTGGGGTCTTTTGTGGTTCCATACAAATTTTAGGATTGTTTGTTCTAGCTCTGAGAAGAATGCTACTGCAATTTTGATTCAAATTGCATTGAATGTGTAGATTGCTTTGGTCAGTATTGACATTTTAACAATATTTGTTCTTTCAATCCATGAGCATGGAATGTTTTTCCTTTTTTTGGTGTCTTCTTCAATTTCTTTCATAAGTTTTCTACAGTTTTCAGCATAAAGATCTTTTACCTCTTTGGTTAGATTTATTCCTAGGTATTTTATCGTTCTTGGTGCAATTGTAAATGGGATTGATTCCTTAATCAATCTTCTGTTGCTTCATTATATCTGTTTCTATTGCTTCATCAATTTCATTATTATTCAGAAATGCAACTGATTTCTATACATTGATTTTTGTATCCTGCAACTTTGCTGAATTCATGCATCAGTTCTAGCAGCTTTTTGGTGGAGTCTTTTGGGTTTTCCATGTAGAATATCATGTCATCTGCCAAAAGTAAACCTTTGACTTCTTTGCCAATTTGGATGTCTTTTATTTCATTTTGATGTCTGATTGCTGAATCTAAGAATTCCAACACTATGTTAAACAACAGTGGTGAGAGTGGACATCCCTGTTGTGTTCCTGATCTCAGGGGGAAAGCTCTCAGTTTTTCCCCATTGGGGATGATATTAGCTGTGGGCCTTTCATATATGGCTTTTATGATGTTAAACTATGTTCCTTCTATCCCGACTTGAGAGTTTTTATTAAGAAAGTATGTTGTATTTTGTCAAATGTTTTTTCTGCGTCTATTGACAGAATCATATGGTTCTTATCTTTTCTTCTATTAATGTGGTGTATCAATGTGATGTTCATTGATTTGTGAATATTGAACCAGCCCTGCAGCCCAGGAATGAATCCCACTTGACCATGGTGAATAATTCTTTTAATATACTATTGAATTTGATTTGCTAGTATCTTGTTGAGAATTTTGCCACGTGTTCATCAAGGATATTGGCCTGTAATTCTCCTTTTTAGTGGAGTCTCTGTCTGGTTTGGGAATCAAGGTAATGCTGGCTTCATAGAATGAGTCTGGAAGATTTCCTTCCATTTCTAGTGTTGGAACAGTCTGAGAAGAATAGGTATTAACTCTGCTTTAAATGACTGGTAAAAATTCCCCTGGAAAGACATCTGGCCCAGGACTCTTATTTGTTGGGAGATTTTTGATAATTGTTTCACCTTCTTCACTAGTTATGGATCTGTTCAAATTTTCTATTTCTTCCCATTTGAGTTTTGGTAGTGTGTGGTTGCTTAGGCATCTTTCCATTTCTTCCAGATTGTTCAATTTTCTGGCATATAATTTTTCATAGTATTCTCTAATAATTGTTTGTATTTATGTGGTGTTGGTTGTGATCTCTCCTCTTTCCTTTTTAAAAAAAAATTTTAAATGTTTATTTATTTTTGAGAGAGAGAGACGGAGACAGAGTGCAAGCAAAGGAGGGAGGGCAGAGAGAGAGGGAGACACAAAATCCAAAGCAGGACCCAGGCTTTGCACTGTCAGCAGAGAGCCTGATGTGGGGCTTGAACTCATAAACCATGAGATCATGACCTGAACTGAGGTTGGACACTTAACCAACTGAGCCACCCAGGTGCCCTGTGGTCTCTCCTCTTTCATTCATGATTTTATCTATTTGGGTTCTCTCTCTTTTCTGTTTGAGAAGTCTGGCTAGGGGGTTATCAATTTTGTTTATTCTTTCAAAAAACCAGCTCTTAGATTCACTGATCTGTTCTACTGTTTTTTGGATTCTATGTTGTTTATTTCTGCTCTAATCTTTATTATTTCTCTTCTGCTGGCTTTGGGGTTTCTTTGCTCTTCTGCTTCTAGTTACATTACGTGTGAGGTTACATTCTGTATTTGGGATTTTTTTTCCTGTTTCTTGAGATAGCCCTGAATTACAATGTATTTTCCTCTTAAGACTGATTTTGCTGCACCCCAAAGGGTTTGGACTGTCGTATTTTCATTTTCATTTGCTTCCATATATTTTTTAGTATCTTCTTTAATTGCCTGGTTGACCCATTCATTCTTTAGTAGGATGTTCTTTAACCTCCATGCATTTGGAAGCTTTCTAAAATTTTTCTTGTGGTTGATTTCCAGTTTCATAGCATTGTGATCTGAAAATACACATGTTATTATCTCAATCCTTTTATATTTATTGAAGGCTGTTTTTGACCCAGTATGTGATCTATTTTGGAGAATTTTCTATTTATGCTAGAGAAGAATGTGTATTCTGCTGCTTTTGAATGAAAAGTTCTGAATATATCTGTCAAGTCCATATGGTCCAGTGTATCATTCAAGGCCATTGTTTCTGTATTGATTTTCTGCCTAGATGATCTGTTCATTTCTGTAAGTGGAAGATTAAAGTCACCTACAATTATTGTATTATTATCAATAAGAATTGTTTATGTTTGTGATTAATTGATTTATATATTTGGTTGTACCAAATTGGGGACATAGAGATTTGTAATTGTTAGCTCTTCTTAATGGATAGACCCCTTAATCGTGATATAATGCCCCTCTTCATTTCTTGTTACAGTTTTTAGCTTAAAAACTAGTTTGTTTAAACTAGTTTAAACTAGTAAACTAGTTTACTCCAGCTTTCTTTTGACTTTCAATAGCATGATAGACGGTTCTCCATTCCCTCACTTTCAACCTGCAGGTATCCTCAGGTCTACAATGAGTCTCTTGTAGACAGCCTATATATGGATCTTGTTTTTTTATCCATTCTGATACTCTATGTCTTTTGAATGGGGAATTTAGTGCATTTACATTCAGAGTAATTACTGAAAAATATGGATTTAGTGTCATTGTGTTATCTCTATGTTTCATGCTTGTGATGATGTCTCTTGTCCTTGGTAGTCTTTGCAGCATTCCATTCACAGAGTCCCCCTTAGCATCTCCTGCAGGTCTGGTTTAGTGGTCATGAACTCCTTCAGTGTTTGTTTGTCTTGGAAAGCCTTTATGTCTCATATTCTGAATGACAGTCTTGCTGGATAAAGTATCCTTGGCTGCATATTTTTCCTATTCAATACATTGAATATTTCCTGCCACTCCCTTCTGTCCTTCCAAGTTTCAGTGGATAGGTCTGCTACCACGGTTATGTATCTACCCTTGTAGGTTAAGGCCCTTTTGTCCCTAGCTGCATTCAGAATTCTCTATCTTTTTATCTTGCCATTTTCACTATGATATGCCATGGCAATGACCTATCCTTGTTGATTCTGAAGGGAGTTCTCTATGCCTCCTGGACTTGGATGTCTGCTTCCTTCCCCAGATTAGGCAAGTTCTCAACTATAATTTGTTCAAGTAAACCTTCTGCCCCTTTCTCTCTCTCTTCTTTTCTGGAATTCCTATAATATGGACATTATTACATTTCATTGAATCACTTAGGTCTCTAATTGATAGTCTAGTATTTTCCTCTCTTTTTTTTTTCAGCTTCATCATTTTCCATAATTTTATCTTCTATTTTACTTACTCTCCTCTCTGCTTCCTCCATCCTTACTGTCATTACATCTAGTTTGTTTTGTATCTCATTTATGGCATTGAATTCATTGTGACTATTTCTTAGGTCCTTGATCTCTGCAGCAATATGTTCTCAGCTGTCTTCTATGCTTTTTTCAAGCCCCGCTATTAGTCTTATGACTATTATTCTAAATTCTTGATCAGATACATTGCTTATATCTGTTTTGAGCAATTCTCTGGCTGTCATTTCTTCATGGAATTTCTTTTGAGAATTCATCCATTTCATCATTTTGTCTAGTTTTGTGCCTTTTAAGTGCTTTAATAGCTTGCTATGTGTCCTGCACCTTGCAAGTACTAGTATATTAAAAAGGACAGTCATACACCGTCCAGACCCTGGCCCTTCAGGGAATGTGTTGCATGCTCTCTATCATTGTGACTCTGGTTGCTTTATCTCCCTACTTGTAGTGGTGGTTTGGACCTTTCACCAGGTGTGCTTTTGATTTGTTCATCGAAGTAACTGTCTGTCCTGCCAAGCTGTCCCAGTGGGCTCCTGGAGATGTTTCTTTCACTCTGTAGCCTGGATTCCTGGAATTCCAAGTCTTTTGACCTTAATACTGTTGTGTTTGAAGAACAAGAGAACCTCAGGTCCCTCTACTTTTCTACCATGTTGACTCCTCCTCCATATATACGTATGTAATTTTGGTATAAGTAGCATTTACTATTTCTAACCACATTAGATACAAACGGTTAGCAAAGAAGTCCCCATCCATTTGGACAATGATCTAGGACAAATATTAATGTCTCATGAGGACATGAGTACAATTATTAATGTGTAATAAAATGGAAAAAAATTTGAAACAAGAGAAATTATTCACAAAGAAAATAAGAGCACAAAGAATATAGAGTGAGAAAGGGCAGGCAGGTACCAAGTATCCAAAAGGACAGATGGATGATGTCTTGGAATTTGTGTTAAGAAGCTGAAAATGACAAAAACAGAGAGTTTGAAGGAAAGATGTTGAGAGTGTTGAGACAGTAAATAAAAATTTTAAGATACTTTTATTTAATGAAAAACAAACCAAGAATTAAAGAGATTTTTTTTTCTGGGACTATTTCTCTGAATTGCCACCACACACAGGTTGAGTTATGTGGGTTACACAGACCTTCAGGCAGAGACATTTCTGGTAATCAAGTACCAAGCTGAGAATTTCTTCTTTCTGGGATGTGTATCCTGCTTCTAACCCAACAAATCAATAGAAACAACCAAACAGTAGGGACAGTATGTTTCTTCACAGCATGAGGTTCTGTATGTTTGTTTTTGAATCTGATTTCAGGCTTCCATGTTCTCTGTGCTTTTGGATAGGTTGATATTTTTTCCCCATCCCCATGGCCTCAGTCTCAAATAGTCATTGAAAGAAGGATTGGGAATGTCAACCAAAACAGTTGTGCTCACTATGCATCCCATATAGCAAGCTGACACTAAATTACCATTTTGTAATATGTATCTGGGCAAGCATTATGCCTACAGCTTTCTAACTTCTTGATAGTGGTTTTTACTTTGAAAGAATAACTTTTTTTTTCCTGATTTCTCACCAGAAATTAATTTGCTTTAGCTTGAACAGGAAACATTATGGCTTCTGCTCTGTTTTCTGGAGATTTATTGGAAGCTCTGACATTACCTATAACATTTCTTAATGTCATCATACTATCTAAATTACATTTTCTGGGAAGGACTAAGGCCAGATATGATCAATATCCTATTCACTATTCTAATTTTTTTTAGTTTATTCATTTTTGAGAGAGAGAGACAGAGTGTGCGCACGGGAGAAGCAGAGAGAGAGAGGGAGACACAGAATCTGAAGCAGGCTCCAGGCTGTGAGCTGTGCACAGAGCCTGACATGGGGCTTGAACCCACAAACTGAGATCATGACCTGAGCCGTAGTCAGACTCTTAACCGACTGAGCCACCCAGGCATCCTCTATTCACTGTTCTGAAAGCAAAGATAGGAATTTTTTGAGGAAATCTGCTACTGGAGAACTCTAAATGTTGCTGGAGTTTAGTGAAAGGAGCATAATAATTGGAACAAAAGTACTGAAGTTGTTTAGACTTTATAAACCAATTGATTTAAAGGCACAATTAGATTAAAGAGAAACTAATAGTTAACTTTCACCAAGGTTATGAGAGCAATTAAATGAAAAATGTATTTAATGGTGTCCATTATTGTGGCAGACACTGTTGTCATTCTACCTACATCTGTTTGGCCCTCAACATATCTATGTGTGGTGACTCAACAACTTTCAACTGCTAGCACCTACGATTCTGCCTGGATGATTTCTATGACCACCAGAGTCTTGGGAGAAGCTCTCAGTAATTAGGTAGAAAAGGTGATGCTACGTAGCCTCCATACTTGGCCACTCCAGTGCTTACACGAAGGATCCATGAATGGAATAGCCATGGTAGAAGGGGTTAAGACTATGTGTGGGCCACCTGTATGGGCTACCTCTCACCAAGGCTGATTTAGCTACTACTGCTTTTAAACATGTGACCTCTTGGTCGCAACAGAGACCGATACAAAGTCTTGGTAAGGTACCATTCCTCAAAGAGCAAATTCAGCCCCTGGGTGACACATTGCTTTTATTGAAATTCTCCATCTAACTGGGGAGGAAGGCAGCATTCGTATTTAGCAAGATTAGAATCTTCCATATATGAGTTTGCCATCCCTATTCACAGTCTCTCAGCCAGCATTACTACATAAGTGCTCACAGAGTGTTTAACTTGCCATTATGGGATCCTATGTAACATTGCCTTGACCAAAGGGCCTACATTATAGTGAAAGACGTGCAACAATGTGCAACCAAAGAATCTATTGGTTCTCTGAGTATACTGCACCATCCAAAAACAACTGGCATGATAGGAAGCTGAATGGTTTTTTAAAGGTGTAACTATAAGTAACAGTTTGAGAAAAGTGACACTATAGTCAGAACACTTTTTCAAGATATGATATATGTTTTGAAGTAGTAACAATTATGCAGTGCCATGACCCTAATAGCTAATAGTTGGATCCAATGATCAAGGACTAGAAATACGAGTGGCCTCTTTGAATTAATGTGGATTCCTCCAGATACTAAAACCAAGGCAAGGATCCCAATGCAAGTAATTTATTGGAGAGGCAAAAGGCTCAGTAGTAAGTATGTAAGGAAGTGTGATAGAGAAGGAAGTGAGCCAATAAGTGCTGCTCTATTGAGGGGTTTTTACTATGAACCTTAGGCTTGTATCTCATAGAAAAACTATGAGCTCACTTAAACCTCAGGGGTCAAGAGATGTTGAATTTTCACAGATAATTCCAGTCAGTAACTTATCAAGGACTTCTCCTAGAGGCTTTAATTAATATCCTGGAATTCAGGTAAAAGAAACAAGCTGGAAGTCAGGCTAAGCACTGGGGTATTCAGGGTGAGATTATAGGTCAGACATATATTGCATCATCATACTCTCTCATCCTTACTCCCAGTTGCCCACTTAGGGAACTTCTAATTCCTATTTGTTCAACTTTAGGGATCTGCCAGATTAAATATTCTGGTTTTTAGTTGGGGAAACTTCTGTCAGATGATACAGTAAGATTTCCACCTAACCCAATGCCATGGCCATCTAGTCATTCATAGTTCTTTCTGCTGGATCTTGAGTTAAAAAGGAAATTATGATACTGGCAGTAGTAATTGATCCTATTTTTCAGAAGTAGAATAGTCTCTATATGGTGGTAAGGAAGAGTATGTTTAGAACACAGGAAAGTTACCAGGGCAGCTCTTGGTGCTTTCATGCCTTGTAATAGCCATCAATAGACAATGTTAGCAATTACCACTTGACAAGGACATGGTAATCAGGTGTTCAAACCCCTCAGTGATTTCCACATTAAGTAAGAAGTCTAGCCCACCAAAAGTGATGCCTGAACTAGTAACAATTATGGAATCTCAAATGGCTGGCAGAAGAGGCAAGGAGTATGATCATGGCATTGGACCCAGCCGAAGGAGTGAGGAATGTCCGTTGTTATATCTTGGTTTCTGTTGTTGTATGGGTAGATGAGAGAGAGAAATAAAAGAAATTATGGTCCAAGTACTAAAGTGTGTGGTATAGATACATATTGATAGAGGCTACACAAAAGGAAAATGTTAATGTGGTTGGAATACTAGAAGTTTTACATTATTAATCTAGGAAATATTACCCAGATAAGGCTTCAAACAGCACCATTAATACATTAGCTGTTTTACAAATTGGGTAATATCAAACCTTTACATATGTATATTTAACAAATTTAATTATGTTTGATCTATCTGAAATGGCTGGAGAGATTTCCACTGGTATGAATAAGTAAATAAAGAGATTGTCCTAAACTACAGAAAAAAAAAACATAAAAATCATATTCTCTCTTCTCATATGTTCTACCACTATCTTACTGTTAATAATCTTCATGTGTTACAAAATATCTTACCTTCAAATTTTCCTCTCTGAAATTATTATAGGATTCTTAGTGATCAAGCATAATATATGTTGAACTTTTCATTATAAATCAGTGTTTAAGACATATTCTTATATGGAATGGGTCACTTTAAAAGATTTTGCAGCATTAAAGACTCCCCTCTTAGGAATTCTTCACACCTGATTTACTTGCTAATTTCCTCCCTCCATAGGGGAACCAAAGTTCATTTACACAGAACTTGACACAGCCATCAGGCAAAATAACTAAATCAAGAATTACCTCTGGAAATACTTTTGACAAGAATTATTTCCCAGAATGTTGTCATAATGTTATTCAATTGGCCCCCATACATTTGGTATATGGCATTGTGATACTAAATTCCAAAACATTGATAACACACTCTGTCTCACCTTCCATCTCACGTAAGATAAAGGATAGCTTAAAAAAATTTTACATTAAGGTTTAATGTCAAGTTTATAATTTCACATATTCAAGGATGATAAAGTAAAGAGCAACTAAATGAGATTAATAAAACTCAATTTGGTTCCCTCATCTTGGGTTTGTGATATATATTTCCTTAGGTATGTTAGAAATGTGCCTCATAATTTTTGAAAATACGTGTGACATAAATTATACATATCTTAATATTTACTATGTACAATATTTTATAATGGAGTGATTTGAATAAATCAGACATCAGCTAGATAGTATATGCTGGGGACTTATTGGGTATGAATACCTTATTGGGGTGTAGATAGAAGAGAAGATATTAATGCTTTCAAAAAACTAGACATACAAAAATTAAATATACTACCTTTGCCTTCAAGGAGCACACAGCATAGTAAGAATGGCAGATAACTAAACAATACACATAAGAAAAGTTGTGAAAGGAAATATGTACAAAATGCTATGGTAACCCAGACGCAGTTATGGCTGCATCTGAGCAGGTCAAGGAAGAAGGTTTGAGAAGTGACGAAGCTAATAGTCTTTTAATACTACAAACTGGCCAGGAAAAGATATGGAATGATATTCAATGTTGAGGACATACAGAGTAAAGACTTGGATTCGCAAGAAAGAAGGCACATTTAGATCATGAGACATCCTTTTGGAGGACTGGAGCACGTGTGCCTGTTAGGGGATTAGTGGAAATGAGTTTGCACAAGCAAGCAGTAGTGTGATTTCTTTGGGGGATTCCTTTATTATCTTTAAAATAAAATGTGATATTTTAATTCTTTTATCTAAAATTGCCACTTTGTTTTAATACAAAACTGGTTTTCCCTGCAAGTAATTGATTCAAATAGGATATCCCAGAAGACTAACCAACTTCCTTTTATTGTTTCAGGCATATATCTGTCATAGTTCCATACACTTTTGAGAGTTTGAGAAGCAGAAAAATATGGTAAGAGTTTCAAAACAAAGGAGAACCCCTAAGAATTATTTGAGTTACACAAATGAAGTATGCTATAATTATTGGTTAGTACTAGAAAATTTACCACTGAATAATTCTGGCTATGTCTCTGTACTTTGGAGAATTTCTTTCAGCTGAATATCATGTAAACTAGGATTCCACTGTTGACTCTTAGGCATTACTTCAGATTTCCAAATAAGTCCCAGCAATGTACTTACATCATGGAGAGGTTTTTATATTCTAAGGAGAAAATATATATATTATGCCAAAAGAATGAAATTTCTGAACTGATGTTAGTCACAATAGAATGCAATTCCTATTCTTCCCATTGTCAAAATACCAAAGTATACTGCTAACAGAGAAAGGATAAAAGTACATTCTGTCCTCAGAGTAAAGTTGGGAGCTGAACAATTTTTGTTGTTACAATTGACCAAGGAATAATAGGCTTTGTTTCACAAAAAATGGAAAATTTTAGTCAAATCCATTTTTAATGGAAAACTAAAATGTTTGTGAAAATGCATGAGTCTAGGAAATCAGGTATCCAGCCATTTTCTTCAACAAGCTAGTATCATACAATTGGATTTTGTGACTGAAATGATCACCCTTTTGTATTTTCTCAGCTAGTTCAAAGTGTTGACCTTATGGTATTTTATACCTCTTAAAACAATTTTAAAAAGTTCTCAAAGCTAAGTTTGAAGCAAAGATGAAAATTTGTGATGCAACTGTGTCAGACTGATTACATATATAAAATATCTAGCTCTTGAGATGAAATTTTATATTTAAATAATTCCCTCATCTTTTCTTACAGGAATGTATTAGATGATAATTGAATTATTAAGATTTTTTAAATGACACTGAAGAAAGTTTTTGGCATTTTTATTAGCAGAATAAAAATGCATTGTTGTATTGAATTCCAGAAACCTTGGTGTGAAAGCCTGTTCTTGGGAGCATTTAAAACCAAACAAGACCCAGAAGATAATTCTTTGAGTCGCTCTGATTCAAAGGTCAGAGGTCTGAGGTCGCTTTTAAATTCAGATAATTGACAGAACTCACTATTAAAATATGTCCAACCAATAGATGCCAGGACAATAATTATATGCCAGAACAATTTTTTTTATAACAGCATAAAATTTAGAGTTCACGTCTTAAAATGTGAGTTGGTATTATGTATGACTACAATAATTAATTAAATAGCTGTTTCTTTGTCATACTGGAACTTATTAATCTTTCGATTTTCAACTTATTCAATTAAATGTACATGCATCTTATTCTAATGTACCTGTAGGAGAAATTCATGATTTAATAGACTCACTTACATTTCATACTACATACCAAAAATACAGTGTTCTCACTGATCTTTATGGTTTAAGCTGTGATGATCCATGTAGAATAAAATCATTCATGCAAATGCGGGAACTAGAATTTATACACTTCAAGGAAAACAAGCTTGCTTTTATTTTCTTTACTGCATGCTAAAAAAATGGCATTAGGTAAATTGAATCCAATTCTCATTTTGTAACTAAGCAAGTTAGAGTGAATCTTTATAAGTCCCTCATTTAGTCACAGCAAACTTGCTGAAAGTCAGATTAGACAAGGAGCTTCCTCTGTAATCAGAGCTTACTTCAGCTTTTCAGCCCACAGTTTCCAAATCTGTCATATGAGGTATTTTTTTTTACCTCTTCCTAGTAATAAGGTTGCTAGTAATCTTGGCTATATTAAAAGTGATTAAATTAGATGTATTCCCACGTGCAAGCACATATTCACCTACATGTGAGCATGTACGCACACATTCAACATACAACTTCCTTCTCCAAAATTTTAAATTCTACAAAATGACTTGATCTGTGTCCTTTAACCATGTGCAATTGGAAAAAAATTGATTTATTAGTAGTATCATGGAATTTAACTTCAAATACAGGTTATGTATATTCACAGGAGTTAGGCAGTCATCTTGGCTAATTTTTGTCTAGAGGTAGGTAAATATGTTTGATGTAGGAAGTCAGAAATATGTCAATTCATGCTTCTACTATGAATTGAAACTGAGGTCCTACCTTGCCTGATGAAAATGACATATTCTCAATTCATTGTCAATTCATAGTCCCAGATTTGTCCAATACTGACTTGATTGTCAGTTGGGACTTCAGAGATCGATTTATGGTTAAAAGTGTATAGGAAACTGAAAATAAACAGAGTAAATCATATGACCCTTGTGAATCAAATAATTCATATCTATAGACAAGATACAAAACTACCAAAATATAGAGCACATTGACACATAGATAGCTGTTTGAGTCATCCTGCTGGATGATAATAATCAGAGCCTTCCAAATGTAACCTGAATAAGAGAAGAAAGAATGTATGAGCTCTTATGAGGACACTATGTTGAAACCTTCACTTCTGAGATATCATCTGTAGCCCAGGTCACCATCAATACCTAACAAAATAGATCCATCATGGTTTCTTCTTCCCCTTTGTTTCACACTAGTAATATAAAACTTTACCTAATGTACAGCATGGTTACTATAGTTGATAAGAATGTATTGTATACTTGAAATCTGCTAAAAGAGATCTCAAGTGTATTTGTTGCACATATAAAAAGTTGGTAACCATGTGAAAAGGACGGATGTGTTAATCAGCTTGATTGTGGTAATTATTCCATAAAGTGTGTGTGTGTATATATACATATCAAATTATCACACTGTGCACCTTAAATATATATATAGTTTGTATTTGTCAATTATACCTCAATAAAACTGGAAAATTAAAACTAATAAAAGAAGAAAAAACCTTTATAGAATGTAGTGATAACATTAATAGGAATATATCTGGTATTACATGGAAACTATTGGTTGATAGTTCTCCCCACTATTACTCTGATCTTCTCTATTCAGAATTCTTTGAAGACTACTGCTTCTAAAAACTTTTTTTTTTTTTATCATTTTTACCAATTTCCATGCCTATCATCTTATTTTCTCTGTGGGTGATATTCCATCAATGAGTATAGTGACTCCACTAGTTACTCTTCAAATATCAGACAAAATGAATGTATCTCAAATCTATCTTCGTGGTCTGGTCCTATTCTGCGCATAGGATCCAGACTTTCAACTCTTCACTGGTAATTTCCATAATGATGTCCAAGCAGCATTTCAAATTGTGTCCAGAAATAAACTCGGTATCTTTACCTCATCACCCAAGGTCTTTCTTTTGTTGTTGTTGCTGTAGTTGTTGTTGTTTCAACTCACTTAATGTTTATTTATTTTTGAGAGAGAGAGAGAGAGAGAGCGAGAGCAAACAGGGGAGGGGCAGAGAGAGAGGGAGACACAGAATCTGAAGCAGGCTCCAGGCTCTGAGATGTCAGCACAGAGCTCGATGTGGGGCTCAAACCCACAAACCGTGAGATCATGACCTGGGCTGAAGTCTGGCGCTTAACTGACTGAGCCACCCAGGTGCCCCTGTTTTTAACTCACGTAATGACGTAAGTGTGATGTAAACGACCCATATATGTATTTACAGAAACATTCCAACATCTATGCATTCAATCCTTAAATATTAGACTCTTTAATTCCTAATTCTTCCTTGTCTACACATTATCTTTCCTAGTTTTGTTTAAATTATTTGCCTGAAATGTAATTTAGATCATATACTACAACTAGCTCTACTATCCTGGAATAGTAAGTTAGGTTCTTTAGTATATCCACGTACATAGTTAAAAATTGGTCAGTGCTATTTCAACAAATTAATCTTTCTACTTTCCTCAGAAACTTTTGGTGCTAAGGAAAAGGTCAAATCTTGATGCTTCATATTCTGTCCCAAAATAAGGAAATAAAAGGAATTCAAAGTTAACATTTTGGAACTATTTCCTTGATTACTGAGTATAAAATGACCCATCAGTAAAACTACAGATGATTTCATTAGAATAAGTAAAAAAGGAATTGAAAGAGTAGGTATTAAAAGAAGATTTCCCCTTCACCCTCAAAAATCATTTTTTGTATATCTTTCTGGGGAAATTAAAACTCATAATAAAGTTATCTCATAGGAATGGTTTGTTATTACTAGACATTGAAGATATTGTCCCTAGATGAGTCATTGAATGAATATCTTCTGATTTCAATTTTGAATATACTTCACATACTCAGAACTTTTATAAATGCTCTATTTATGAAAGATGTATTTATAGGCAATGTAAGAGAATTCATCTTCTCTTTATTTTAATTAAGGAAGCCAAGTAGAGATTAATTAAATCTGATTTGCATGACATGTTACTTGCTACATCTTGAACAAGGCACATAAACAAAATGTGGTCTTGAAAAAAACCCAAATTACCACTTTCCAAAATAAAAGAACAGATAAAGTGTGATAGTAGTCAAGCCCTTTAACACTTTAATAACAAAACTGATCTTGTCCCTAAAGGACAATTCATTAGAATTCAGAACTGATGTCACACTAAACACTCTCCCATAAGAAAACATCTGCTACTGCCAACAGCCAGTTTCAGATACTTCTTACCCATTTCTTTTTCCCAAGATGCCATTAGCCACTTCAGAGAAGGCTCTCGCTTATCCTCAAAAGATAGTTTTTCTTTTCCTTACCAGGTTAATAGTTGTCCAGTAACTACAGGGAGAGTTGCTCTAGAAATACCTGGTATGATGGATGGAAACAGACCAGGATTCAAGGGCTAATGGAAAATCTAATGTAAATCCTACCTCCCTGGAGGAATATAATGTTATGGTAATACAATATAATGAAATAAGCTTGTTTTTAAAAATATATTATGTGTTGTAGTGCCTGATCTGAGAATGGGCCCAAACTTACTGAGCAAAAGCCTTCTAGTGGCAAAAGCCCTCTACTGTCAAACAGTGGTCTCAAGGGCATATTCCAAATCTTAGAGACGTTCATTGAGGGAATAACCTTATGGAGGAAGAACAGGACTCCTTGATAGATGGTTAGCCTTGTGCTTTGAGGGAGCTTTTTAGCACATCTTGAACATTGACTTAATGGTTAAGTCTGGTGGGTCGAGCTAGCAGGTAAGGAAGCAACAACAAATCTGAAAAGTTTGGGGACACAGAAGACATTTCTTCCCCACTCCTAATGCTCATTAGTGTTTCATTTCCGACCTAGCTTCAGTTCCACATTCTCTCTGCCTCAAGAGAGTGAAATTACCGACCTGACTGATGAGTGCAAGGAGAAGCTCTGCCTGCAGAGCTCAGCCGTCTTGTGTTTTCTTCCCCTGGGAGCGAGATGTCTTAAGACGCACACACTCTCGTGTTCCCCCAGGGTAGATCAATGTGTCTAATTTAGGGGATCACCATTGGGAAACTCGCTCAGACATAGAAGTAACATTCTCCTATGTGACCTTTATCAATAATAAAGAAAATATTTTGGTCCCCATATGTCTTATTTTACAGTTGGTTCAGAACTATGGCAAGTAAGATAAACACTGTATTTTGGAGGTTCTCAAATTCAAGTCTCTAACGCCTTAAAATGTCTTCCTAGGCCTAACAATAAAACATACACTGGGAATTAAATGAGCTAATGCCTGTAAAGTGCTCAGTACAGGCACACCTCATTTTATTGGGTTTCAAAGATACTGCATATTTTACAGATGGAAGGTTTATGGCAACCCTGTATCAAAGCAAGTCTATTGGTGCCATTCTACCAACAGTTTTTGCTTACTTAGTATATCTGTATCACATTTTAGTAATTCTTAACAATATTTCAAACTTTTACATTGTTATTATATTTGTTATGATGATCTATGGTCAGTGATTATGACTCACCGAAAGCTCAGATGATGGTTAGCATTTTTGAGCAATAGAGTATTCTTCAGTCAATAAAGTATTCTTCAATTCTACATTTATATCAGACATAATGCTATTTCACATTTAATAGACTATAGCATAGTGTAGACATAATCGTTATATGCACTGGGAAACCAGAAAATTCATTTGACTCACTTAATTGCGATATTCAGTTTGTTGCAATGGTCTCTGATATATGCCTGTACATTAGCGGAGTACCTGGTACATGGTCATACTCTTTTTCCTCCTTTAAACCTGGGTCCATGGGGTGCCTGGGTGGCTCAGTTGGTTAAGCGTCCTGCTTCAGTGCAGGTCATGATCTCATGGCTCGTGGGTTCAAGTCCCATGCTGGGCTCTGTGCTGACAGCTCAGAGCGTGGAGCCTGCTTCAGATTCTCTGTCTCCTTCTCGCTCTCTGCCTCTCCCCACTCATGCTCTGTCTTCTCTCTCAAAAACAAACAAGCATTAAAAAATTCTTTTTAATCTTAAAAAAAAAACGCAGGTCCTACTTTTGCTGCTGCTAGTAAAGCTACTCCTCCTCCTCCTCCTACGGCTACTGCTGCTGCTCCTGCTACTTAGCTATGATGCTGCTACTTACTACAATAGCTACTCTTAGTGTCGTTGCTACTATTACTAAAGCTGTTGCTGGTGCTGCTATTACTACTTGTGTAACTACTGCTGTGGCTACTACTACTATAGCTATGCTATTGTTGCTGCCACTACCATAGCTATTCTGTTGCTGCTCTTATTACTAGAGCTACTGCTCCTCTTGCTGTTACTCCTCCTCCTCCTCCTCCTCCTGCTGCTGCTGCTGCTGCTGCTGCTGTGGTTGCTGCTACTACTACCAGTATTACTGCATATCATGCAGGCAATAGATGCAATGAGAAAACAATCAAAGAAATATATTATCAGAAGCTATCAACTATTTTCTTTCATTAGAGTTTCACAGAGAGCCCGCGGTTTTAAACTGTTGTGGCTTCACAACATTGGTGAAGTTGTTATGGAACACTGAAAACGGCTAATGATTCTAAAGATGGAATTATCTTCGTTTGCTATAAACTTGCTCTGCAACCTTTAGCAAATAACTTTGCTGACTCTATATAGAATGGAAGCGATCGACAGTTCCGCTTACAAATGACGAACCCATACTGGAATACTGGATTTGTAAACAGCTGATGGTGGTATCTTCTTCGGCTGAATATCCTAATGTACTTTTTCAACACTTCCAAACACTTCTCATTTCTAGGCACGGGTACAACAAAACCCTCCTAAATGAGGCCATGAGAGATGTCTCTGTGCCATTCCCTAGGAGAATCCTCCCTTGTTGAGTTTAGTAGAAAGTAGAGTTATAAAAGTTATAACACTGCTCCAGAGAGCAACTACACAAGGACTATAAATTTGTTTTCCATAATGAAAAAGTCTTTCTGAATGAGTCACAACATTTAAAGATCTTCCTGCTATGAAATACAATAAATCTTTCTATGTTTGGAATTTAGAAGGTCACAAGCTTTCATGTTCAAAATCTCCTTGAAGAAGAGGGTGATGAGCAACAAGCCTGGTTTATTTTTTTTTCAACATATTCTGTAGGCACAGAAAGGCAGTAAGTTCCTATGGGCCCTCTTCTGACACAGCAGTGCTTTGGTGAAAACAGAATTCTCAACATACCTGCTTGTATCTAGCTCCATTCTCTGTGCTCTGCCACCACATGCAGATGGCACAAATAATTTTGGAATGGCTTTTGAGCTACATGTGTGACCCTGAGAATCACATCTGTAGCCCTGCTTCACAAATAGACTCAGTTTTTACCTATTCTTATCCATAAACTACACTTTTATTTTATTTCATTTTTTGATATGTTTATTAGTTTGAGAGAGAGAGAGGGAGAGAGAGCAAGGTAAGGGCAGAGAGAGAGAGAGGGAGAGAATCCCAAGCAGGCTCTGCACTGTCAGAGCAAAGCCAGATGTGGGGTTAGATCCCATGAACTGTGAGATCACGACCTGAGCCAAGAGCAAGAGTTGGATGCTTAACCAACTGAGCCATCCTGATGCCCCAGTTTTATTTTTGGTTTAGAATGTAAAACATAGGAATGTTTCAGTCCTTGTTCTTAAATCATGTGTATGTTGGAAGAGATCATTTGTCACAACTCAGACCTACAATGTAAATTGTGTCTAGATTTAAGAAAACTAATTAGTTGATCCAAAGCCCTGAATAGTACAAATTAAGAGAGCATGAACTATTAATATAGTAGGCCTTGACACAAAGAAAATGAGAGCTGATTATATCTTTGGAAAAGAATCAATGTGGACCTTTGAATCAGCCCCAGAGGAGTGTATTAATGTTAAAACTGCCATGTTTTTAGGAAAAATGCTGAGGAGTAAGCCTTAATAAAAGTTTTAAATTGGGCATTCTTATTTTACTTTACAGTGGGCCACTGTGTACCAAAAAGGGTGCCATTCTATAGAAATGCCCTTCAGTTGTCTTCAAATTTGAAAGCTGGGCATCTGTCCAGCTGATATTTGTACTCTGTCTGTATCACAGTTTCTCTGCTCAATCTTTTTCCTTGCCCCATGTCTTTTCTTACCTTCCACAAGCTTCTTATATTTCTAGTTGTTTTGAATACCCCATAACACACCAATAAATCAACTAGTTTTGCACTAGCACATTTTAAAATACAAGAAACTCTTAGAATGAAAAGTGTGTTTGTGACAATGAAACTTGTACAGTTCCTCCATGTAATTTTGTATGTCTGATCATCTTAACCTTCAACTACCTAAAGCCAATGAATGACAAGCATAGTGAACAGTTTTTCTGACCTCTCCCAAGGTGATGCTGTCATTTTCCAAAAATGGAAAAAAAAATAAGAAGAAGAAGAAGAAAGGTGTTATTGGCATAAATTTTTAGTATTGGAGCAGCATGATGTCCAGAATTTTGCTAAAATGAACTTCAAAAGCTATTAAAATTATGCTCTGATATTATTTCAGTATTCTGTCTTTCAAGTAACCAAGTTGGATGTTTCCCTTGATGTACAGAATGTGAATAAAGATAACACAGCACATACAGCATGAGTTATTTGTACAATTAAATTTTGTGACTGCCACGGGAAGAGGCACAATCCTGCTACTCAGTATTCATTAAGTGATAAGTTACTGAAGACCTATTTAATAAATTTAATATTCATCTATACAAACTCTCCTTTCCATCTGTTTGCATTTTACATTGAATTTGCAGGCTAAGTAAATAAGTGGTTTGGTTTAACATCCTAAAGAAAGCCTCTCAGTTCTGTCAGGTCAGAAAAGTACATTACTCTTCTATTCTCTTAGGATCAAGTTTATTAGTAAAGGGGTACAAGTTCATTAATTGGCTTATTCAACAGATTCTCAGTGAGCACTTCATATGGTCAGAGCCCTGGGATAGCTGCAGAATGCAAAGATACTTAAAACATTTTTCCCATAATGTTAAAAACAATTATGATTTTAATTCTAATTAATATGCTCTAACAATTCTAATCAGTATTGTGTTGCTAAAAGTGCACTTCATCTGAAAAGTGCAAACAGTAGAATATGACTATTTATACAGCTGTGATATAAGCCGTATATAGCATGTGTAATATGAGTGGTGCCGCAATAAGTCTTGAAGATACTCAGAGGAAAAATGAGTTATATTAAGGAAAACTTTATATTAAGGATAGTGCTCATGGATCAGAAGAATTTCTATTTCTCATGAAGATAATAAGGGGTGGGGGTTGCAGGCAAAACCCAAGAATTTGCATGTGAAAAAAGATCGAGTCATACAAATCCTAATACTTCAAGTTTTATAATAGACATTGCACTGTTTGGAACTGATAAAATGACTGAATTATTTGTGCCTAAAAACATAGATGTTACCTTTCTAATGAACATACATATGCTACTGGAGCAAAAAACACTAAATGTGTTCAAGTTGGTTATTTTTAACATACAGTGTCAATTACACTACTCGGTTATACAGACAATTAGAACGCTTCCAAGCTTGAAAATAAATTCAGCTCAGTCATCCATGAATACTCAAACTCAATTTAACACATGATACTATTCATCAAGAATAACCCACTCAGAAAAGTTCTGGTCAATAACTGCCAATTCTGCCTATAAATATGTAAATTATTGCACCCTCTGTTCCTACTTTCTGATATTTTCAGCTCAGAAGAGTTTTTGAGTGGACTACAAATCAACCTCTTCATTTCTGCAGCCACTATCTCACATCACAAATTTTATATATTTATTTGAAATTTGTATTGTTTTTTTAATTTTAATCCCAGTAAACGTACAATGTTATATTATTTTTAGGTGTACAATATAGTGATTCAACAATTCTATATATCATTAATTAGTGCTCATCATGACAAATCCCCTTCACCCATTTCACTCATCCCCCCACCAACCTCCCTCTGATATGCTTTATTTTAAATGAGTACTCTCAGTTAAAGTTATTCTTCTTTTTAACAAGAACATGTTTTACTTGAAGCATACTTCCAAATACATGGTTCTGAAAGATATACATATATATAAAACATTCCATCCAAGAAAAATAAAATACGCATTTTCTTCAAGCACATAGAGACAGATCTCCTGGTTAAATTATATAAAAAGAAAAAAATTCACATAAAAAGAGACATAACAAATATTACAAATTTAAGAAGACTGAAATCATACCAAGTGTATTTTCCAAACACGATGGTACAAATTTAAAGATCCACAATAAAACAAAGCTAAAAAATCCACAATGTAAATATCAAATATTTAATATGTAAATGTTAAACAACAAACTACTGCACAAGCAATGGACCAAATAAGAAATCAAGGGCAAATCAAAATATGTCTCAAAACAAAAGAAAAAGAAAACACAATATTCCGAAACCTATGAGATGCAGCAAAAGCAGAAGTTAGAGTAAAATTTATGCTATAAATGCTGTATTAAGAAAAAAAAGTTCAAATAAACAACATTATACTGCAAGGAACTAAAAAAATAAGAAACTTAGCTGAAATTTAGTAGTAATCTACAATCATGAATCCTGATTCCAAGAAACAGGAAAACTCCTTACACCAAATAACAAGAATGAAAGTTGAATTAGCAACCAAACATCTCCCAGCAAAGTCCAAGACCTTATGGTTTCAATGGTGAATTCTACAAATCATTAAAAAAATAATTAATGACAACCTTTATCAAAACCTTACAAATTGAACAGAGGGAACACATTTAAAATCATCTCATGAGGCCAGTACTACTCTGATACCAAAGCAGAATAAGAACAAAACAAGAATAAAAAAGTATAGTTTGTTCAATATAAGTATGGCTACTCAGACTTTCTTTGCCATCCATTTGTGTGATAAATGTTTCCCCACCTCCTCTCTTTCAATTACAGGTGTCTTTAGGTCTAAAATGAGTCTCTTGTAGGCAGCATATAGATGGGTCTTGTTTTTTTATCCATTCTGATAGCCAATGTCTTTTGATTGGAGCATATAGTCCATTTACATTCAAAGTAATTATTGATTGATATATGTTTATTGCTATTTTATTCCTTGTTTTGTTGCTGTTTCTGGAGATTTTCTCTGATCATTTCTTGTCTTTATTTCAAGAAATAATAGTACAAAATTCCCTAATCTGGGGAAGGAAACAGACATCCAGATCCAGGAGGCATTGAGAACTCCCATCACAATCAACAAAAGCAGGCAATACCAAGACATATTTTAATTCAATTTACAAACTATAGTGATAAATAAAAAAATCTTAAAAACAGCAAAGCAAAAGTAGTCCTTAACATACAAGGGAAAACCCATAAGGCTAGCTAGACATTTCTCAATAGAGACTTGGCAAGCCAGAAGGGAGTGGCATGATATATTCAAAGTTCTGATGGGAAAAACCTTCAGACAAGGATACTCTATCCAGCAAGGCTATCATTTACAATAGAAGGAGAGATAAAGAGTTTCCCAGACAAACAAAAACTAAAGGAGTTCATAACCAGCCCTGCAAGTAATATTAAAGGGGACTCCTTAAGTGCAAAGGAGAGACCAAAGTGACATCACAAATTTTCAAATACTACTTTCAGTTTTTGGTAGTGCAGGTCTTTTGAAAAAAAAAATGAAAAGGAAGTGAATTGGTCATGGGTTGGCACCACTCTGTTTCAAAATACATGCCCATTGTTGCTGGTATCACTCAGTTTCTCAGTTACATTTCCAAGGCATCAAAATAAACTTCTTTGTGAAACTTTTAAGATTATATTCTTGGATTCTTTTATTCCTCAGAGAAAAAGACTCAAATAGTCTATGGTAATATTACCATTCACTGTTTCAAAATTTTACAAATATTCACTGTCAGGAGTGGGAGTAGGGAGATGGGCAAACATCTGAACCCAGAGGCTCACCCAACATGAGGAATGCCTCAGACATTAACTTGTGACTCTGAGGATTGCACCCACAGGATAAGGTGGGTAGAACCAAGTTCATCACTTTTCCAGGTGAAATGCAGGGAACATTTCCTTGGCATTGAGCTGAACAGAACAGACTAACAAGTTGTAAAATGCCAGCCAGAACTCTTAGGAATTTGTAGCATTATTTCACATAAAGTTCAAGCCTATAAAATTCAAGCCATGATTTACAGTTTTCAGGCTTGTGCCTGGGATGTCTTGTAAAAGCAACTTACAGAGGCAGAATAGGATAACAGTTAATAGCATGGGCTCTATCTAAGGAGACTCCTGTGATCAAGCCATGGCTCCCCCCATACTAGTAGTGAAGGTATTTCTTCTTCTACAAGGTTGGGTTAATAATTAAAATATTCTCTTTATGAAACTGTTGTGATTATTAAATGAAATTATATATGCAAAGTATTTGAAAGACCACATGGCACATATTACATGCTAACTAATATTGATCAGTATTGCTATCCCCTCTAAGAAAGACCCTTTTACTGCAGGTATCCATGAACACTCTTCTTGCAGACACCCTTATTACAGGACTTGGTGAGAAACTATCTTGACCATATTTAATACACATATGCATAAGTATTATATCAGAAAATGCTGACAGGGAATAGAACACGAACTTAATTTTTTTAACGTTTATTTTTGAGAGAGAGAAAGAGAGAGAGAGCGAGCATGAGTGGGGCGGAAGCAAAGAGAGGGAGACAAAGAATCTGAAGTAGGCTCCAGGCTCTGAGCTGTCAGCCCAGATCCCAACATGGGGCTTAAACTCACAAACAACAAGATCATGATTTGAGCTGAAGTCGGATGCTTAACCAACTGAGCCACCCTGGTGCCCTTAGAACACAAACTTAATAGTGGATATGCCCAGATTGTGCAATTAAAATAATTTTTACTTTTCTCTTTACACCTTTTAGTATTTCACAAAGTATTTCAATTTAAAGAAAGATGTTATTAAAATATTCAACCAATCAGGGGAGCCTGGGTGGCTCAGTCAGTTGAGCGTCCAACTTCGGCTCAGGTCATGATCTTGCAGTCTGTGAATTCGAGCCCCACGTCGGGCTCTGTGCTGACAGCTGGGAGCCTGGAGCCTGCTTCCAATTCTGTGTCTCCCTCTCTCTGTCTCTGCCCCTTCCCCACTCATGCTCTGTCTCTCTCTCTGTCAAAAATAAATAAACATTAAAAAAAGTTTTAAATATTCAACCAAATGGGCGATAACTTTAGCTTTATTATTTACAGATGTAACTGTCAAATAAAATTAACAATAAAAATAACAGCTGACATTTGTCAAATATTTAGTGTGTGCACTTTTCTAAGAGGTTAATAGGTATTAAATTACTTAATACTGCTCATTACATTATTAGGTGATGTAATTTTAAAGCTTTTGTTTTGAATATAATTTTAGATTCACAGAAAAGTTGTAAAGATCATCTGGAGCATTGCCCTATATCTTTTACACAATCATAGTACATTTATCAAAACGAAGAAATTAACATCAGCACAACACTGCTAACTAAAATACAGGCTTTGTTTAGATTTCACAAGTTTCTTCCACTACTGCCCTTTTTCTACTGCAGAATGGAACCCAGGATATCAAGTTGCCTTTAGTCTCCTTAGTCTAACTCTCTAATCTGGGACAGTTTCTTAGTTTTTCTTTCTTTCTTTCTTTCTTTTAATGTTTATTTATATTTGAGAGAGAGAGAGAGAGAGAGAGAGCGCGTGCGCAGGGGAGAGCGACAAGAATCCAAAGCAGGCTCCAGGCTCTGAGCTGTCAGCACAGATTGATATGGGGCTCAAACTCACGAACCACAAGATCATGACCGGAGCTGAAGTCAGACGCTTAACCAACTGAGCCACCCAGGCGCCCCTCAGCTTTTCTTTATTCATGACTTTGACACATTTGAGGAGCACTCATCATGTGATTTCTAAAATGTCCCTCCAATATTTTCTCATGATTAGACTGCAGTTATGGATTTTCATGAAGCACCCTTCTCACTGAATTATATCAGAGAGTACCTGATATCAATATGACTTATTACCAGTAATGTTAACCTTGATCACTTGGTTAAGGTGCTGTCTGCCAGATTTCTCCATTACAAAGTTACTATTTCTTCATTTTCTTAACTGTATTCATTATAAGTGAGTCACTGAGTCCAGCCTATCACTCAAGGATGGGGAATTAAGCTCCACTTCCTAGAGGCAGGAGTATCAAAGAATATAAACTACTATGCTAATTAATAAATATTTGTGAGGGGAGATAATAAATACTTGGGAGAGTAATGCAAACATTCTTATTCTCCTTAACATTTTGCCCACTATTTTGAACATTAATCCATAGATTTTGCGAGCAGCAATTATTACTGTGATATTCTAAGGGTGAATTACTACTTCCCTCATTCCTTCTACATTTATTATTTGGAATTCTTCTCAAAGAAAACTTTGTCTTCTCCTCAACTTATTTATTCAATCATTTATATCTGTGTTGACTTATTGATGTTTATTTTACACTTTGGGTTTTTTTTTTTTCAATGTTTATTTATTTTTGGGACAGAGAGAGACAGAGCATGAACGGGGGAGGGGCAGAGAGAGAGGGAGACACAGAGTCGGAAACAGGCTCCAGGCTCTGAGCCATCAGCCCAGAGCCCGACGCGGGGCTCGAACTCACGGACCGCGAGATCGTGACCTGGCTGAAGTCGGACGCTTAACCGACTGCGCCACCCAGGCGCCCCTACACTTTGGGTTTTAATTCAGTGTTGTCATGATTTAGTTTATTGGTCAAATTTGTCCACTTTTGGCCATTGGGAGTTTTTACAGATTGTCTCCTGTGTCATTTAGATGCACAATCAGACTCATCTGGTACTTTTATGCCCCAAGCCCTAGAATCAGCTATTTCTTCAGGGAGAACTGGTTCCTATTATTGGAGAATGATATCTACAAAGTAAGTTCAGGAATTAGGTGTGTTCATTGCTACTGCTTCTAGGACTTCTTTGGAGAGAGCCAGTAAATACATGCATATACTACCCAATGTATACATACATACATACATATTAATTTCTGTGCTTATAATCAATATACCTGTATTAAATAAACACGAGTTCACATTATTTCTAACTCTAATCCAGCACCACAGAGTTTGTTCTAGTCCTCACTTATTTATTTATAACTTCTTTTTCTGGCTGTGAGAAACTTGATTACCATTGTCTGCATTTTATTTACTTATTTATTTAACCTCAGTATACATGTAAGGTAGTTTTAGAACTGTTAACACATATCTCAGGGGAGAATGAATTTACCAAATAGTATACAGTGTTTAGCTACAGTTCTTTTTGTCGTTAGCCTTATAGCAGTCAGTCAAAGCAGTAATTTTCCAGGTTTCTTAGGTCAGCTCTGTTCATCTGCCTTTTCAATAAGGTAATGTCATCCACATGTGACACATTTCTCACAGTGGGCCATCTGTCATGAGATTCTTGACATCATGGTTGATTTTTTAAATTTTCCTATAGGTAAGTACACTCTGTGGTTTTAACAAATGCAGGGTCACATATCCCAATTAAAACATTATACAACATAATCCCATCACTCTACATTTTCCATGTGTGACTCTTTTATAATCAATACTCTCCCCACACCAACTCCTGCAATCTCTGATCTGTATTCTACCCTATAGCTTGCCATTTCTAGAATGTCATAAAATTGAGATTATACCATTTGTAGCTTTTTGGTGTGATTTCTTTTGATCTTTAAAATGAATTATAATAAAAAATTCAATCTCTCCTTTCAAAGATAAATTGTTCAAAAAACAAGAACAAGAAAAAGAAAACTTTTGGTATATTTTAAAGAGTTTATCTTTAAAATATTTTAAATAATTTTGGGTTTTAATAATGAACGTGAGCCATTTCCAAATTGCTCAAATCTATTCTTAAAGGACCTAAAAATGGAAATTTTAAGCTATCAAAATGGGGAGTTTTGAAAGCTTCCTTTAGATATATAAAAAAATCATTAGCATTACAATGAACTTGTAAGAAAAACTGAGAGGAGGAAAGTTGAAAAGTTAAAATCAATTATTTTTAAAAGTTATGGTTTTTATAATTGAAAAAATGGATGCCCTGCTTTAATAAATCTTATCAAAGGTTTACAGCCTTTCAGATCTATGTATCTTTTAGAAGTTAGTTTTATAGATATGCTAGCTACAAAAATAAAGTGTAGAAATGCACAGAACTTAGAATCGCAATTACCAATCCATCTTGCCACAAAGTATTAAATCAAAATTTCAAAAGCATAAAGCAATTATAATCATACTATTGTCACCATGTATTTTAGATCAATAATTACAGTTAAGAATTCTTTTAAAATGTGACTTAATTTATATTTTATCTTTTTAATGTATATTTTGGGTGTATTTTTAAAGAAAATATCACATTAATAATATATAGTAAATATATATTGTTTATAAAAGGTAAATGACTATCTGGGAGTGGTGTGTTCTAAGTTTTTCCTCCTTTTTTTTTTCTTTACTCTTAAATGAGCTAGTAAAGTATAATCCACTATAATGGCACAGGCTTAATTATATGGTATACTCTATAGTCCTAAGAGCACAGTGGGTGGATACATATTACAGTTATATAGTGCCTGTGAAATCCTCAGTGTAAAGTGTGATTCCTGTACTCCTCCACATATTTTTCTCTGCATTAAAAACAAGCGTGACTCATTAGGCAGAAATCATTTAAATCAGACGGCTGAAGTCACAGCATCTGGGGAAAATGACAACAGCACCTGCCTGTGAAGACCTCCTAGCAGCAGGATATCCCAGAAGAGCTGTTGAGAGCAGAGAGGGGAGGGTGCTATTTTAGAGCCTTCAGAGAAACAAACAAACACAAGCAATCAAATCTTTCCCCTTAAAACTGTCTTTAAATATCAGTAAGAACAAACATCCTGACAAAGTTTCCCCTACAAAATGTTCAAAACTCAAAACAGAAGTTCATTTTAAGTCATTTAACAGCAGAATATTTTTATATTTGATGATGAAGTTTCATTTTTGGATTTGACATCAAAATACTGTTACTATAACATTTGTATATATTAGCTCTCTAATCACCTCATGAGGACTTACAGTTTCTTCCTCTTATTTGATGAATCATTGCATTTGGAAACAATTCATGTGAATGGGCTCTAACATACACCACCCCAGAAAGGTTAAGTATTGGCTTAATTAAGTGTTGACTTGGGTGAGGTTGTTAACATCTTTTGGCTTCCCGGAGCATTTGGTGGCAATGAGTTCTAGTCAGTTTGCTTTCCATAGAAAATTATTCAGAGTGTTCCCAATGACATTAATGCTGAATCCTTGATTTGCTTTGTGAATAAGTATTACTTCTTCAATCCAGTCAGATTTAAAGTAAAAAGGGGCGCCTGGGTGGCTCAGGTCATGTTCTCACGGCTCATGAGTTCAAGCCCGGCATGGGGCTCTGTGCTAACAGCTCAGAGCCTGGAGCCTGTTTCAGATTCTGTGTCTCCTTCTCTCTCTGCCCCTCTGCCACTCACACTCTGTCTCAAAAATAAATAAACATTTTAAAAAGTTAAAAAAAATAAAAAGATAAAGAAAGCAAAATAAGGATAGCCAAGATTTAGGAACTGGAATCTTATATTCTTCTTCTGCCATCATTTTCTATGCCTCAGTGAGAACATGAAATTGAACAAAATAATGGGCTGAATTTCTTTTCTTGTTCCCACATCTAGATGACAACAGTTTGCCACAGTCAAAGCTAGAACATCATTTCTGAGGTTGAATTGACCTTGTCTGGGTAGAGGAGTTTCAGTGGCATGAAGAAAGTACTACTTCTGAAAAAAAATATATGGTCTGTTTGGCAAAATGTTTTTCCCTTGAATGAACAGAGCAAATTTAAAACAAGGAATCATTTTATTCTTTTTTTTTCTTGTGGGTTTTGCTTCCTAAAAATGGCCTTATTTAACCTGTCAAGAAACCTGTTATCATGTAATATTATTGAAATATTTAGTAACGTTTCTCTCTATAGAGAAGGCCACAAGATTTATTCTATAAGGTGTATCATTTTTATGAAGGACCTATTTTGCAAGAGTGAAAGTTATAAAATTTAAAAAGACACTATCAGAATCATCAGTGTTTAGAGTACTTACCAGTTTTGGAGAATTCATATGCATTTGAGAGCTTTGAGAAAAAAAATTATTTATATATGTCTCCTGTTTTCCAAGGTATTTCGTCAAGGCTGTGTTTTTATGGCAGTTGAACCAAAGTGGGCAATAAAGTATAAGGCAGTATCATTAGACTATCTGGCTTTATCTCTTAGCATTTGGCAAAGTTCTAAAGAAGCAATTACATAATTTATGCCAAATTAGGGGGGGTGGGGAAGGTTGCTGGGCCAACCAAATATATTCAAAAGACAACTGAACAAATTATATAATCTGTCAGTATTCTCCCCCATTATTTTTTTTTTTTTATCTTGCTGCAGTTGAAAATCCATCTTACCAATTGTGGCTGTACTTTCTTGATGCCACTAAACCAAGTGGAATCTTTAGTTTTTATCAATAGAAAATGTAAGCAATGTTCTAAGTGGTACAAAGGGGAGCAATCATCTCTGTCAAGGGCCTAGATTAAGTTCAGTACTTATAGCTTTGATAGACATAAGTCCAATGAAAATCTATAATGAAAAAAACAAGAAAAGGGGTCTCTGAGGTGAAAAAGTAAAAAAAAAAAATTAATAAGTTGTGCCTAGAGTATTCTGTTCTCTGAGATTCATAATGCAGACTAGCCTATTAAAGGCCAACACATTACAAAACACAATAGGTGGTGATGATAGATGATAGACAGATAGATAGATAGATGATAGATAGATAAGAGTAATATTCTGTGGAATTGACTTGGGAAATGGTGATCTTGTCACACAGTAAGAAAGACTCCTCCAAATGAGCCGATCTCTGAGCAAATATACTTCGAACAGAGTTTTTATTAGGGTTGAATATTTATACTACTCCATATTCCCAAATGAAGGGGTTCTCTGTTTTCAAGTTGCAAGAATCAATGTAAAATATATTTATTTATGTCTTTTCCTTATCCTGGAAAATGTAGTGCTCTTTTAACCACTATAATATAGAATATTGTACTTTAAATATATATTTGTAATATTATAGAAAAGCAAACAATATCTACTTATATATTCTATATTATAATCTAAATTATTGTTACATCCTATAAAACTCATAACTCAAAAGGAAGGTTCAGAAGAAATCAGAGATAATAAACTTTGATTTTTTGACAAATTTTTTCAGATGATCTATATACTATTATCACATATAAATTGCTTCACTGAGAAATCACATAAAATAAATTCTATTTCATTCTGACTAGGTTTTTTTATTCAGTTAAATGGGAGATTTGAAAATAATATTAATCAGAAGATCTCTATTTAGCATGAGCACTCCCATGAAAAATTATTGTGTTTTCAAAAAATGTTGATTCCCTTGTGAGAAAATAATTTAACAAATAAGGAAATCCAAAATTATTTATTACAATACTACAAACACTCTTTTTTCAGCTTTGGAAGATGAAGTTCTGTTCTAACAACAAAAACCTTCTACAAACTTATCAGTAATTTAACTCCTATGGCAAACTCTTGATTTTGTCCCCATTAAGCTGGGACACATATTGCTAAGGATGATATATATAGCACATTCAAATGTAAATGAATACTTTTGTTATGGTATTGTCTGTTTCATTGTTTTCGCTGGCTAGAATCATAAGATAATAGAACTGAGGTAGAGTCTACTTTGGACATGTGTCTCAATAACTGGGCTGCAATCTGGTCTTTGTTAGGTGAAGACGACTGAATCAACATTCTGTAATGATATTTTACTAGCCATGAACTTAAACATGATTGTATGCCCCAAACTACAAAGGATGTTCACTGTGTTCCAATATAAGTGTTCATTTACTCTTTTCTAAAGCATCAATAAGAATCTTTAAACAAGTTGGCCAAGACACATGTGTTTCTTGCCCGTTCTCTTATTGTATTGCTCAAGTTTTGCTGATTGTCAGTATTTCCTATATCGTCTCCTCTGGGATTGACTCACTTGTTTGGGAGCCATTACTTGTAGATTAGTCTCACATTTTGCTAATGGATTGCTCAGAGCCTTCTCACTTATACCAAGCCATTAGGAATTGATTCCCATAGAGATTTGTCCTGCCAGTACCTCCACAGATTGTGAAGACCTGTCTGCTCTGCCAACGCATGCCCTTCATCACAAAAAATGCAGGCGTCTAGGCTATGGCCCTGAGGAGGGTTATATTCCACTTCTTCTCTTAGCTAACAGTGCTACCTAATTGGATTCCAAGCTAAAAATAGGCCTCTCATTAATGGAGTTATGGATATGAGGGCAGTTCTTATGTGACACCATTACCAGCTCCCAAGCTGCCAATGATCAGGATTTTCCTGTTTAATAATATCCAGTCCCATTTAACAATTTCATGTGTAGGTTGTATTATCTTTGAGAAGATAGCTGAACCATATTCTTCCATTTCCTAAACAACTACTTCTTGTTGTAAGTAGGGCACTTTTAGAAATTCAGATAGTTCTATCAAGTTTGCCACATGAATGCAATAAATGCTACGTAAGCAAGGCGTGGATTACTAATCCTTAATTCACAGAAGTAAATATTCAACACTTGACTTTCACAAACCCTTTTTCTGTACACTATTCTTAATAAGGTCTCTGGTATGTCCATATTAATAGTCAGTACCATTATTTGTCCACTGGTTCTTTCATTAATCTGTAAACCTCCCCAATAGGCTTAAGTCACTTGGAAGTAAGTCACACAGCCATCTTACTCTTGGAAATTCTAATACAAAAGCCTGTGTTTTCCTGGCCACGTGTTGAACCTTTGTCATGTTTCAATATTCTCATACTCGAGCTATTTATACACTGTTGACCTTTGACACTATTGACCTTTGACACAATTAGTCTTTGATGATTTAATCCATTCCCGGAAAGTAATAACTGCAGAAAACATGCTAAGAAACAACAAAACATATTCAGAAACAAAATAATGCTTTAAGAACATGGAAGAGTTTTCACTGATACAGAAGAAAGTCACTTTTCAGCCTAATTATTTGAAATGAACATTTCTATTGTCTATATAAATATCTGATAGAATGAAACTTTATAGTCATATTTATAATAAAACTCTGACAGTATCATCTTATCTATATTAGGAAAATACTGCCATAGATAAGAATCAGCCCCCCTTCTTCAACCATTGATATACACTAAGTGCATTGCAGAGTGACTTCTGTAGGTTAATTTCAGTGATTTACAATTAGTCTTTTCAACTTCGGTAGCCATCAATACAGTTCTATCAATTTTAATACATATTGTATGTTGGTAATCAGCACTAACCCTTCCTTTCTCAGCTTGTCCCTTACTGCAGGGGCTGGAAGACTGGAAACCATGTTTTCCAGACTCATTCAATAGAAGGATTCTGGTTTAGTTTCCCTATGCAAGATTTGGAAGGAGGAAGAGAAACAGGACTACTATTTTTCCAGCGAGATTTGGGGAGGCCTAGGAACTTGGCAGTTAAACAAGAAAGGGGTTTGCCAGGTCCTCTCTGCATCCACCTGCAAATCACTCCTTTCAGGGCTGCAGACAACTGAAATCATTGGGGTATTTCCTTGATGTCTTTGTAATTCATTATTTCTGTACATTGATTTAGTAAGCTGTGACTTTACCAAATCCATATTGCAGTTCTAGTAGTTTTTTGGCAGTGTCTTTAGGGTTTTTCTATATATAGTATCATGGTATTTGCAAATAGTGAAAGCTTTACTTCTTCCTTACTAATTTGGTTGCTTTTTATTTATTTTTGTTGTTTGATTGCTGTGGTAGTAATTTATTATTTCCTAAACATCACTATTGGCTTTTCCAATCTAGCTCCCTGAAACTTCTGACAGTTTTATGTGTCTCAAATTCCCTATTTTAAGTCCCTTCCTGCCTGAAATATGTTAGAGTGGTATCTGTTTTCCTAATAAAACTCTAACTTACAGAACACCTAAAAAGAACCAGGATCCAGCCTCATATAATATCCAGCCCCCTACCTGCATCAAAACAAAAAACAGCTTCTCACTGTTAAGTTACATAATCCAGGTTTATTTTCTCCTTAACAAGCTGGCAGGTTGGCAAAAAACAGTAGGTAATGACAATATATTTTTAGGGGAAAAATTCTTCATATTCTGAGTATTAGTCTTTGATTCTCTTGAGAATAACATCCTTTCTGAACTCATTTCGTATTTATTTATTTATTTAACTTGTTGTGGTTTTTTTTTTTTTTTTTTTTTTTTTTTTTTTTTGAGACAGGGAGAGACAGAGCATGAACAGGGGAGGGTCAGAGAGAGGGAGACACAGAATCTGAAACAGGCTCCAGGCTCTGAGCTGTCAGCACAGAGCCCGACACGGGGCTTGAACTCACGGACCGAGAGCTCATGACCTGAGCCAAAGTCAGCCGCTTAACCGACTGAGCCACCCAGGCACCCCTGAACTCATTTTTTAAAAGCTTCTTCAATTTAGTATAATCATTGAAAATGTCCATGTCAAAATACTACGGAGAAGTAATTACAAACAGAACTTTTAAGATATATTGTAATAAGTTTGGAAGAATAAACACATAATAAATATAATGTTTTTGTATACTATATACACATACAAGAAGCTGAAGGGAGAGTAAGATAGAGAAATAGGTCTAAAACCAAAAGCCCAGTTGCCGGGGGAAGGCGGGGGCGGGGGGGGGGGGGTGGTAGGGGTGGAGACATTAATTAAGCAGAGAGTCTTACTACCCAAGGGAGCGAAAAGATGTCCGCCTGGCCCTTGCATGAAGGTTATGGGTATGGAGGGGCATATGCTGATTTCAGAGAGGAATCAGGTTTCACGAGTTGGATATGCAGAGGAAAATTATTCTATTTTCAATTGTGAATTAATTGGACACTGTTTATAGTCATGGGTTTATTAGTAGAGCTGAGTTACTTTATAATTCAAGTGTGAAAAATGACCTTTTCTTTAGAAAACAATGCCGGCCTTATATTTCTAATAAAAGATTCTCTCATGTAAATGATCTTGTACTGTGGGAGCAAATTATCTTTAGACCTTCAAAAGGTACTATTAATGTGAAACGTCCCACTCCAAGAAAGTTAGATATCTTTGCAAGAAGGAATAAAGTATCATTTTTTTTTCCATAGTTGAAAATGTTTACATAGCACCCATAAAATTGTGAATTTTAAAAATGCTAATTATTAATAATTATTCTTTTTATTTTTAATTAGAATAGGTTTCTTTGAACTGAGAATAGACGTATTTAATATTTCATGCCAGTATCTGTGACTGTAAGAGGAAACATAAGATAATAGTACAAGAAATAACTAGTTCATACTTTTAGGACTCAGTAAAAATGTTTATTCCTTTGGAATAATTTTATATACACACGACAAAGTGAATAGATAAAAGGAAACTTAGAATCTAAATTAATGCATTATTGAATAGCTGGCCAATGTTTAAGTTGTAGAAATGCTGTATAAAAATATGCAAACTTATAAGAAATTTGGTACCAGGAAACATTTTATCTGTAGTTTAGAAAGTTATGGGCATTTTTTTTTCTTTATATGCCACAGAGTTTACTTCACTAAACTTAAGAAGAAAAAAAAATTTCTGTGTTTGTGGTCAGGCTGATGAATTCAGAGCGAGACAAAAACAGATACTATATAGATAGCTACTAAACATTTACACAAAGATATACCTGTACACTTATTTAATAAATCAACAATAGTAATAATAAGCCTTTATGAAATATAAACTAGCTACCCTATCACTAAGCAACAAATGTGCTTAAAACATTATGTGAGTTAATAGGTATCAATTTAAGCTCCATTGTTTATTCAAAAGAGAGAAGGTCTAGATGACTTTTTGAATATAATATTATCAATTGAAAGAGAAAGTAAATCATAGTGGAAAAGTCAATAATAAACTATTTAAAACTTCAAATAAAAGCCATATTTAAATAGTTTGATACTAATACACACAACCTAGATTCAGCAACACATCTCTGTGTATACACAATTCAAAGCTATTTTGATCTCTTTCTTCTCCTTCCAGCATGTTATTTATTTTATTTAACAACCATTTATATAGCACTTCCTATGCGCCAGACACTTTTCAAAGTACTTTACTAATATCAACTCATTTAATGATAGGAGTTCTATTCAACTCTTAGTTTAATTATTCTACATTTATCTCTTTTTCTTCCCTTCATGATTATAAAAGAAACAACAGCCTGCTTCAGATGTAATCTTAAAGCCAAGTGTGAGTTCATCACAGAAGGTAATGTATGTGATATTCCTTGCTATATTATGATCTAATTATATGTTGGTATCCATGAAATTTCTGTGTGGAGTTGACCTTACTTGGGCAGTCCCCAAGGACTTACTTAAGTAGAGTACCAAGTCTATGGCTTTTACTTCTTCCAGTCCTTCCCTTGGTTATAGTTTTCCACCATCGCCTGTTGCCCAAACCTCTACATTGTATGCAGTAGATCAAATTAATGTATCTAGACTGGCCTTTCCCTATGCTCTTCCTGCAGAACACACTAGTCTTATGGGATTCTCTGATAAACAAAGAACAACCTAAAGACGGCATAATATTAGCAACAACTGTGTAAACTATTCTGTAAAAATATGAATTTTAAATGCTATGAGAAATCTGGCTGTTGTAAACATATTTGACTAAAATCTCCCTTCCCCAGCTTAATTTTGAAATTAACACCTGTACAGATTCTGAACAATTAGTGTTCTAGAGAAGACATGTTGAGCAACGATGGTCTATATCAGGATTCGACACAAAAGTTTGGCTTGTTGTTTACCCTTCTTTTTTTTAGCAGGGCAATGGTGATGGCTTTATTTTTCAATATTCTGTCATCAGGACTTCCTGGTATGTGAGAAGTCATATATTTTACCTGATAAAAAATGCAGTTGCAAAGCTCTAAATAAATCAGAAACTATTCTAAATACGGCCATTAATGCATGGCAGAGAATAGTCCAAGGTAAAATATAACTACTTAAGCATTTCATCTGGCTTGTGTTTTGTCCAGATCCACATATGCCCCAAATGCAAAAACAAAATAAAAGTTATTTATGACACTATAAGTTGAGCCTTTGTCTAGACAGTATGCAATATAAATGAATATGAAATCTCAGCTATATTACCATGTGATAATTGATCAGCTGGCATATTGAATTACCTGCCATGGCAGTCATAACAATACCCACTTTAATTTGCAATATCAGCTTAGGCACATTTTTGTCTTTACACTGTGAACTTATATAACTTTGAAATATTTCTGTGTGATTAATATGTTAACATTTATTAATATTTATTATCTTATCTACCTAATTATAATTTTTAATCACACTTTTATGAAAAAAACTGTAGTTCCTTCTTCCTATTAAATCAATTAAATCAATACACATCTAATAGCTTTGGTTTTTTGTAACATTTTTATTCTTGACAGAGTATTCTCTGGTTCTGCATATAACTGACATGATAATCAATAATAATTAAGCAAAATCAAGCTCAAGCAATACAGAAATATTCTCCTTGAGAGGCAATAAATCTCACTGGAAAAATTACCAGTCTAAGTGTCAAGAGGTGTAAATTTATCCCTAATTCCACTTTTAACATATTAAGTGACCTTTCTTAAGTAACTTAATTTCTCTATAACTTTAGTTTTCTCACCAATACAAAGAAAAAATTCTTATACCTTGAAGGCCTTTCTACATCTAAGATTCTATATTTCTTTTTTTTCAATGTATGAAGTTTATTGTCAAATTGGTTTCCATACAACACCCAGTGCTCATCCCAAAAGGTGCCCTCCTCAAAAGGTGCCATCACCCACCCTCCCCTCCCTCCCACCCCCCATCAACCCTCAGTTTGTTCTCAGTTTTTAAGAGTCTCTTATGCTTTGGCTCTCTCCCACTCTAACCTCTTTTTTTTTTTCCTTCCCCTCCGCCATGGGTTTCTGTTAAGTTTCTCAGGATCCACGTAAGAATGAAACCATATGGTATCTGTCTTTCTCTGTATGGCTTATTTCACTTAGCATCACACTCTCCAGTTCCATCCATGTTGCTACAAAGGGCCATATTTCATTCTTTCTCATTGCCACGTAGTACTCCATTGTGTATATAAACCACAATTTCTTTATCCATTCATCAGTTGGTGGACATTTAGGCTCTTTCCATAATTTGACTATTGTTGAGAGTGCTGCTATAAACATTGGGGTACACGTGCCCCTGTGCATAAGATTCTATATTTCTTACATTTTAAAAGCACATATAGTACAATAGAGCAAGAAGTTATGGGTTCAACTTAAGAGATATTGGCAAAATACAAATATTTTAATATTGTTATTACTTTAATTAGGAAGTCATGTTTAGGAAGCTCAAATTTACCTGTATAACATTCTTTCTCCCTCTTTCTATCTCTGTCTCCATCTCTCTTTTTCATTCTCTCTCTCTTTCTCTGTCCTCTAAACAAAATAAGATTATACCAAAGACATTATTCTGCAACTTGACTTTTCCTCCCAGTTAACTATGTATGCATGGATATTCTTTCCTTTTAGCACTTAAATATCTACCTCATTCTTTGTGATACAAGCATAATGATCCATAACACAGATTCACCATGCCTTTTGATGGACATTCAGCTTTAGATTTTGTTTCCAATTTGTTGCAATTATAAGCAAGCTGTGATTCCTATGTATCTCTAGAAGTAACAGCACTGGCACTCTTACTTTAATAAAAGTGATCTTTAGAAATTATATTGCTGAGACAAGGCATATACATGCTTTATATTTTAAGGGATAATATTTAATCTTCCCCAAAACATAGCAGGAATTCACACCCTTATCAAAGTCTCATGTGTCTTTTTGAGGACACTGAGGCTGGAATGGTGACATGGTCTATTTTTCATTTTTATTTTTTTATTTTATTTTATTTTTTTTTTAATTTTTTTTTCAACGTTTTTTATTTTATTTTTGGGACAGAGAGAGACAGAGCATGAACGGGGGAGGGGCAGAGAGAGAGGGAGACACAGAATCGGAAGCAGGCTCAGGCTCCGAGCCATCAGCCCAGAGCCTGACGCGGGGCTCGAACTCACGGACCGCGAGATCGTGACCTGGCTGAAGTCGGACGCTTAACCGACTGCGCCACCCAGGCGCCCCTATTTTTCATTTTTAAAAGATGACCAGTAGCATCAAGGAGATAGAATAAAATTGAAACAGACCAAAGCCAAAAAAGAACCAGGAAGAAGTTATTGCTGGGTCTGAAATATGATAAAATAAAAGTCCAAACTAGAACAGTGTTGAATGATTATAGAGAGCAGCCATGGGGATAGGTCTCTAGATGGACTTGCACTAAAGTTGATTGTTAGGTCATAAAATATGACCAACATTTTAAAGGTGAATTGAAATGAATTCAGTGTGTTCAGCTTTCATCTTTTTATTCATTCCCTCAACAAATACTGAGCACCTACAATATACCAAACTATTCGTTCTAAGCTCCAAGGTGACAACATTGAACAAAGTCCTTGTCCTTAAGAAGTTTAATATCTACTGAAAAACAAAAGACCAAAAAAACAAATAAGGTAATAATTGCATCAAAGAAAAATGAAGTAGGTAAGGGAGAGAGAAATAGCCTTGGAGACTAGGGCATTTTATTTTATTTTAATATTTTTAATGTTTATATTTGGGGGTGGGGGGAAGAGAGAGAGAGAGAACGAACAAGTGAGGGAGGGGCAAAGAAAGGGAGACACAGAATCCGAAGCAGGCTCCAGGCTCTGAGCTGTCAGCACAGAATCCAACACGGGGCTTGAATCCACTGACCATGAGATCATGAGCTGAGCCAAAGTCAGGTGATCAACCAACTAAGCCACCCAGGCACCCCAAGACTGGGGCATTTTAAATGAGGTGATCAGGCAAAGCCTTTCATAGAGAATAAGATTAGAGCACAGATCTAAAGAAAACAAAATTGAAAGCAATATAGATATAAATGTGTATATTTATATTTATATTATATATATATATCTATATATCTACTATGTTTTCAGTAAATGAAACAATAGTGATAGAAAACCTTATTTGATTTAGAGTTCTAACAATCTAAAGATAAGAAAAGATTATTAATTGGGAAAATTTTGGCACAATACACAATGGGAGTGTTTGGGAAACTAAAACAATAATGGATAATTTCAGACTCTGTTACTTAAAAATGCATTCAGTTAAATTTGTTAGTCATTTGTCATAAGAAGAGATCTTTGGGCAAGTTAATAAATGGCCCTATTAAAATAGAGCTTATGAATCTGCTTACAAAAGCAAATGCTTTTAAAAATTACAGCCAGCTCATTAAAATAACAATGGCCAATATAGAGAGCCCTGGAGTTCCTGGTTGCTTTGCAGTGATTGTGTGTCCCTGCCCTTGTGGGAACGTCCTTTCCTTCCTCCTGGGTTATTTGGGCAGAGCTGCTTCTGTTCTAAATTCATATTGCATAACTGATTTCATAATGTTATTCTGTGCCCTCTGTGGTCCTTGTTGCATAGGTAATCAGGGTTTTATTTAGAGGGTGTAATGCAACAGATAGGACATTCATTCTCATCCTATGAAATCTAAGCCTCCAGAGGGTTGATTGTTCAGAATTGTTTAGTCTTCCTCAGACTAAGAAGTAAGAGTTAACAATACATTTTGAAAACAAACATAAGTAAGCCAGTGAAGACACATGATTATTTTAACTGTAATACCTATTTTCTTATCTTCTTGGAAAATTTTAGATGAGACATTCTAGTCTTTTGTCTTAGTCAACTGCCTACTATTGTTTTTTGCCTTACAGGAGAGTTTCTTTATCTCTTCAGGTATGTGTATAATTGATAAATTTATTCATTTCACTGATTAAAGTTTATTTGGAGAGCATATTTTGCAGGGTTTTGATTCTAATCAGCTTTTACAGAATATCAGCTAGCCCTGTGCCACACAAATAAATCACAGGGAAAAGAGAAGTGGACTTTTAAGATGTATTCAATAACAATTGAGTAAGGAATTTAGTTAGAAATTGAAATTTATAACTAAATTTAAATCAGTTTCTAATTAAATCTTTCTAAGCCACAGATACATAAAAATTGGTTTCCTGCTATATAGAGATAACAGTCTAACCATACTTATTCATATTTATGTGACCACTCTTACATTTTGCTCTCTATAAAATAATATTTATTAATAAAATATATTTGTTCTGAACCACTATCTGCACTTTATGTTCAAACTGGATTTTTTTCTTTCTTATTATTTTGGCAAAATTTTTTTTGGCTTAGATATCATTTACACAATTTCAAATTTCTCCCTCCATAGCATTTTCAAATACCTCTCGCTTTCCACCTTCTAAAAGTTTCAGGTAATATAGAATCAAAAATGTGTGTTAAGGATATTAAATAGTGTCAAGAATGACACATGATGTGCAGACCATCTTCAGTGTATATCCATTGTAGAAATAATACTATATTTTCTTTCATATTGAAGGTATGTGTAACACAAAATGACTGCCTCATGGAGTTTTGACCTTATATACATTCGTTCAAAATTCACATTGAAAACCCCAAATCAATCTTACCTTAATATTTATTCCCATGAATATTCATAAAGAAGAATATGATGCTCTCTCAATTTTGATTGACTGTGTATGGAGTCCAATGCATGGTTACTTTCCATAATGTTTTTTGCCTCAAGTGACAAAAGTTTCAGTTTTTTAAATAAAGAAGAAAGTAATGATAAATGCAATATGTATTTTATATTAAAATATGTGGGATTTCCAAATGCCAAAGGCAGAAAACTTTAATTAAAACATTTGTACTTTGAGAGAACGGAAAAAAATAATCTACATGTTTTAAGGAGGAAAGAAACAAAGAAATCATATCCTGAATCAGATGTTAAAATTATCAGGGAAATATTGGTCTGCTTGTGATAGAAAATATTCAACAAATAGTTTTTGATAATGCTTCTGCACTGGACTGTGAATCATAGGTTTTAACATAACATAGGTTTTACTATGTAACAACGGTTCATCAATAACGCTAAGACTGAAGATTGGTATAGGTGAGGGAAAACATCCTGCTAACTATCTGGAAACAAAGAATTTTATAACTGGGTGAGAGGAGTTTAGGTCAGATGTAGTCCAGCACTTATATTAAGTAACTTACTGTGTTGTGACTACGGTTCTCAAACAGACTTATTTTTGTATCTTAAACAAGACACTTAACTTCTTCAAGTCACAAAATTACTATTTAAGAAACTTTGAAAAGTAGTCCTTATGTTTAATTTGCCTAAATCTACTTGTAGTGCTATCAGTCAGCTAAGCATCTACCATTGTTCAGTCAATAGTACAAATTTATAACAAAAGGGAACTGGAATAATAACTTAGAGATACAATATTTAGTAATTAAGACTATAAGTAAATTTACTGAATATTTATATGAAACACCGCTACTTAAAACAAATCTGGACAATGTTTAGACTCATTAAATTTTGCTCGAGCTGCCAGTTTTAAAAAAATGATGCCCCTAATTATAATGCAAAAGAAATATAAAATAACTGTATTATAAAATATATATTTTAATATTTAAATGTTTCTGTATGACTACCTGCTATGGACTGCATTGTGTCCTCCAAACTCCACTTCCCCAAACAAAAATGTTGAAGCCCAAATCCTCAATGTGGCTATTTTTGAAGATAGGCATTTAGAAGGTAACTGAGGTTAAATGAGATCATATAGGTGGTGTCCTATTCTGATAGGACTGATGAATTTCTAAGAAGAGGAAGGAGATCTCTCTCTCTCTCTCTCCCTGCCATATGAGGACACCGTGAGAAGGCAGCCATCTACAAGGCAGGAAGGGAGTTCTCACCAGAAAATGGCCATACTGGCACCAAGATCAAGATCTTGGACTTCTAGCCTCCAGAATTATGAAAAATAAATGTCTTTGTTTAAGCCACCAAGTCTATGGCATTTTGTTGTGGTAGTTTAGGCCAGGATACTGCCATAGAAAACATAGTAAAATAGTCATATGCTTGCAACTGGAATTATCATGAATGAGACTGTAATTACAAATTACTAGGGGTGTGGTGTATTGGTGACTCCAATGGCACAGGATATCTGTGCTGTGATTTTCTGCTCTGAATATCAATAGTGCCCCCGTGATAAGAAAAACTGCTCCCCAAAACATTTGCAAAGTACTGTCTGAGGGGTGGTAGTGCCTTATAGAGAACCACTGACAAACATTCTGAACAACACAGGTTTTGGAATTATGTAGAATACATTTGATTTTCAAGTGCACATGGAGCATTTTCTGGGATAAATCATGTTAGGCCATATCAGAGGTTTCCAAAAAATGTAGGAGGGTTGAAATAATATAAAACATGTTATCTCATCACACAAAAAAATTATAAATCAAATAAGGAGCAAATTTTGGAAATTCACTTATATTTTACAGCTGCAAATGTCTGTCGTCTGTTATTAAAACAGAAGAAAGAGGGGCGCCTGGGTGGCGCAGTCGGTTGAGCGTCCGACTTCAGCCAGGTCACGATCTCGCGGTCCGGGAGTTCGAGCCCCGCGTCGGGCTCTGGGCTGATGGCTCAGAGCCTGGAGCCTGTTTCTGATTCTGTGTCTCCCTCTCTCTCTGCCCCTCCCCCGTTCATGCTCTGTCTCTCTCTGTCCCAAAAATAAATAAATGTTGAAAAAAAAAAAATTTAAAAAAAAAAAAAAAAACAGAAGAAAGATCTCAACCCAACAATATAAACTATCACTTTAATAAACTAAAAAAAATAAATAAATAAAGCAAGAGGAAAGCAGAGAAAATTTTGATTTATGCAGTAATAAATAAAATAGAACATTTAAAAAGTAAAGAAATTCAACAACATCAAAAGTTGTTTTTATTAACAATATTTTTTTAAGTGACCAACTGTTGTCCAGATTAACCTAGTAAATAAAAGAAAAGCATCAAATTATTAAAATCAGGAATGAAAAAGGAGAAATCAATACCAATCTTACAGATATAAAAAAGATTTTGAGTCAATATGGTGAATAATCATTTTGTCAATAAGTTAGATAACCTACATGAAATGAACAAATTCCTAGAAACACAGACCATGGAAAGTGACTCAACAAAAAATAAGAAAACTGGGTAGACCTACAACAAGAGACTGAATTATTAATTGAAAAACTTCCTATGAAGAAAAGCGTAGGCCCAGATGACTCCACTCTTGAATTATATTAGGCATTTAAAGAAAAACGAACACCATACTTTTACAAACTCTAAAAAACTGATTGAGAGGAAACACTACCACAATAATTCTATGATTGTTTTACCGTGACACCAAAACCAGACAAAGACATCACAAAAAAATTATATAACAACATTCCTTATGAATATAGGTACAAAGACCCTTAACTAAATAAATATGATCAAATCAAATTCATCATTATATAACAAGCACTATACATCATAATCAAGTGAGATTTATCCTAGAAATCCAAGGATAATATAACATATGGAAATCAATTAATGTAATACATCATATTAATAAAATAAAAGAAGAAAAAAACACATGAACTTCTCAATAGATTCCGAAAAATCATGTGACAAAGTCTAGCATGCTTCCATGATAAAAACACTCAATAATTCAAGAATAAAAGAGAACATCCTCAACCTGACATGATCATCAGTGACAAAGCCATAGCTAATATCATAGTTAATGGTAAAAAGTTGAGTGCTTTTTTCTGGGATCAAGCACAAGATGAAGCATCCATTCTTGCCACTTATATTAAACATTTTTTTAGAGCTCCTATTCAGGAAAAAGGGGGGAGAAGGAATCCAGATTGGAAAGGAATAAGGAAAACCATCTCTCTTTGAAAATGTGATGATTTTGTATATAAAAATCTAATTTTTTACAATGTTATAACTAATAAATGAATTTAATGTTTCAGAATATCAGGTAGAATACAAAAATCCATGTAATTCTATACACTTTCAATGACTCATCTGGAAGATTAAAGAAATAATTCCATTTGTATTAGCATAAAAAAAAATACTTAGGGCTAAATTTAACAAAAAGAAACACTACACTGTAAACTATAAAACACCACTGAAAGAAATTAAGGAAGACCTAAATAAATGAAAAGACATTTCGTGTGCATGGATTGGAAAACTTAATATTGTCAATAAGGCAACGATCTTCAAATTGATCTACAGATTCAGCAAAATCCCTGTCAAAATCTAGCTGCTTTGCTGCGGAAATTAACAAGCTGATCCAAAATTCATACAGAAATACAAGAAACTGAAATAGTAAAAAAAAAAAAAAAAAAAAAAAATCTTGAAAAGGAATAAAACATTTGGAGTATTTCCACTTCCGAATTTCAAAATTTACTACAAAGCTGCAGTAGTCTGGACAGAGTAGTATTGGCTTAGGATAAACATACAGATCAATATAATAGAATTAACAGTCCAAAAAATAAACACTTACATTTATGGTAAATTGATTTGCTACAATGGTGCCAAAAAAATTAATAGGGAAACACTAGTGTTTTCAACAAAAAGTGCTGGAACAACTGTATATCCATTTGCAATAGATTGGAGTTAGATCCTTACCTCACAACCATACCCAAAGAGTAACTTAAAATGGATCATAGACTTAAGTAGAAGAGCTAAAACTATTAAACTGTTGGAAGAATTATAGGCATAAATCCTCATGCCCTTGGGTTAAGCAGTGGTTTTAGAGATATGACACCAAAAACACAAGTGACAAAAAAAAAAGGTAGATCAGACTTTATCAAATTAAAAATTTGTGCATCAAAGGACATCATAAAGGATAGATATAAAATGACAAGCCAAAAATGGAAGAAAATAGTTGCAACTCATGTATCCGAGAAAGGTCTAGTGTATAGAATATGTAAAGGACTCTCAAAACTCAACAATATTAGAATTTTAGCTATGGGGCAGATGACTGTGGTCTGAGATGGTCAAAGAAAGAATCACATAACAATGGTGCCTGGGTTAGTCTCTAAAAATGGGGAAAGGAGAAATATAGAGGAAAGAGATTTCAAGCAAAATAACTATGTATTACTCATAGTCCATTTGGTTAACCATATCTATATCTATATATTTTTACATGTATATTTCTAATTGTCTCTTGAGGACATTGGCATTGTATTCCTTATAGTATTTATCAAAAATATTTATCATATTCAATGACTGATCAGATAAAATATATAGAGATATAATTTTTATCCAAAAAAAAATCCATTTTTCATATACGCTGGGGTTCTTTGAAGTAACAAACAATTTTGTTCAAATGATATAATTATAAGATGTATTACCTGCATAGTGTATTTTCTGACTTTCTAGTTTAAAAACAACAACAACAAAGGACAGCCATATTTTCTGAAACAAAAGCAAGACATGGGGTCTAACATGTGGAAGAGAAGGGGATATTTTACATTGGAGCTGACTGTGGATATATGCCATTGTTCAGTGTAAAATACAAAATTAAAGAAACTTTGGTGACACAGAGACCTGGCTTCTGGACTTGTTCTCACCCTTATTAATAAGTTTATCTTTGAACAATTAATCTTCCAGTGCCTCATTTTCTTCACTTACAAAGTAGAAGAAATAACCAATTCAGCATCACGGGCCTGTGGCAAAAAATAATTAAAAAGAGAAAATCCTGCTAACGTGCTTCCCACTGTACTGGGTACAAAGAAAACGCTAAGTCAATTTTAGCTATTGTTATTACCGTGTAGTTGTAGAGTAAAATTATCTTTGTGAAGAGTAGGTTATTACAAGAAGTCACTTTTAAACATATGAATAACAGAGAATGGTAATTTAAACTTGCCTGGTGGATTACATTGGTCATGTCTGAAAGTATCTTATAAAAGGGTCATGCCTTTTACTATAAAATGAAAATGCCAGAGAAATAGTTGTCTCCATGTGTGGCAACACGGAATCTTTTCTTGTAGTTCATTACATCCTGTCCTAAAAATACAAACCGATACACTATTTTCCCATTCAATCTTTTGCCCTTCGAGAGACCAACTGACTAGAGAAGGATGCTATCCTCCAAAGATTATAAATAAGAAAGTGGGAATGATAACCAGGATACAGCTTGAGAAAGAAGGGGCAGGAAGTTTACAAGAGGCTCTTGGTGCCCCCTACTGTTAAATCTCCCTGGGTTTTTGTTATTTATTTTTTTTTTTTTACAGGTGTTTTACCAAGGGATTCTAAAGTTTGAAGCAACTCAACTGTTTTCAAATGATCCTTAACATTCGGTTGCTTCAAGATGCACATACACACAATTCCTCTAAAAAAGAAAAACCTTAAACCCTAATGATGCACAATTTAGTTGTTTCACTAGAGTGAAGCCAAAGTACAAAAGAGAGCAGATAATACATCTAGTAAAGGGAATTTAATTCTGTATTTAAATATGTTCATTAATTGAAGCAGATAATCAGAATAGGTATATTTGAGCCAGGTGTTTAAGCCTAAGTAACTAACTCAAGCAATGTAATGATTGAATCTAGTTAAATTCCTTACCTAGGCTATTTTTTATGGAAATGCTGACATCCTTAATACAGAGATCTGAACACTTCTATTCTAATCGTATACATAGCCTGCAGACAAGTCTCACTAAAATGTGCTGAGTTAACTTCTCAGGTTTGGGCTTTTATTTCACAAGGCCAAGATGTTAAATTCATGACCTTCAAACATTCTAAATGATTGTAGATAACCACTGAATTAAACTAGTTTCACTTTATAGTTACCAATAGCATAAAAAAGTCTCAAAGTTATAGAAATTGTAAATTACTTTTGTAGTTTATCAAAAAATATTTGGTATTTTTGCTGATTAACCTTCATCTTTGAAGGAAAGCGGCAGGTGAAAATTTTAATCTGTCTCAGAACTTTTATAACTAGCTTAAAAAGAACAAAAATAGGTCATCACATAGAAATACTTAATTGTCTTCATTTTGCATAATGTTTCTATCAATGTGATTGTATTAGAAAGCACTTTTATGCTTCGAAAAGAAAACCATGTCTGATGTAAAGTTGGTCTTAACATACCTTGAGTTTGTTTTATCTTTATTTTGATATAGCCCTACCAAAATTCTGGGAAAATATATTTCTATTGGTTTTTAAAGTCTGTTTTCGTAATCTAGTAACTATTCCCCATAAGGATCATTCTCAAGTTTTCTGTATTTTAAATTTCACCCTTAGAATTGGAGGAAGGAAATGGTAAGCTGTCATTCAGAGAATTAGGCAATTAATTTGCATTCATTATACACCCAAGCCAAACTATATTTCTTCCCATTAATTCCCAGGACAGTTACTCACAGTACTCATAGTTCTCATACTTACTCTTCATGTTGACTCCTCCCCAAAACTCATTCTTAGGTGGCATCTAATGATTTTTTAATCCAGTCCCTCTATATCCCTTAATTCAAATGCCAAAGAGTTTAAAGTAGTGAGTATATTTGATGAGCTATTCCTGGATGATGAGATTAGTAAAGAATGACAGTTTCTTCCAAGAACAGACACTGAAGTAATTAGCGTAGCTGAAAACACCTTTGGTAAGAATGTTGGCATTTATGCTAGAAAGAGCTATCAAAAGTAGGTGCTTAGACCCCTAAGGGTAAGAGACCATTATATTTTTTTAATTGCTGGTTTATATATTTAACGTTTTGTCTATGGAATCAAACAGGTATCATGATGATCAGCTGTGCATGTTACTGACATGATTTTATGTGATAACTTCTAAAATAAGATATCTTAAAACATTTTCACAGTCAATGGGATCTACTTGGGCTTATTTTTAGGGATATTTCATGGCAAAAATAAAATGAATGTCCATAAAATAAAATAATAAGTTGAAACTTTTTAATGAATTAAAGCCAATAGCAAATAGTATGGAATGAAAGCAGACAGCAGGTACAATGCCTTTAATCCTAACACGATATAAGAACTAGAGGTTCCTGGGGCGCCTGGGTGGCTCAGTCGGTTGAGCGGCCGACTTCAGCTCAGGTCACGATCTCACGGTCCGTGAGTTCAAGCCCCGCGTCGGGCTCTGTGCTGACAGCTCGGAGCCTGGAGCCTGTTTCGGATTCTGTGTCTCCCTCTCTCTGACCCTCCCCCGTTCATGCTCTGTCTCTCTCTGTCTCAAAAATAAATAAACGTTAAAAAAACAATTAAAAAAAAAAAAGAACTAGAGGTTCCTGTAGAATAGAAAGGAGTCCACAATTTAAATACATGTACAAAATTCTACAATTTTTGTTCTGTTTTGCTTTTTTCCCTGAAAACCTTTTTACAGAGCACAGCAAGGCAAATAAAGAAGTAATCCTTACTCCCAAGACGACACACAAACACTATTACACAAATTGAAGCACAAAGTACTTAATCAGGACGTTGAATTACAGTCATAAGTATGAAACTCCATAGCAGTAAGAAAATATGAAGTTTTTTAAAAATCATAAAACCCAAAACAAGTTATCTCTAGTTTAAGTTTGGAGACCCTTTCACCATTATCTACTCATATTGAATAAGCACATTTGAAAACTTTGAGTTTCACTGAAAAACATAATCACATAGTTTCTGCCCTTCATGCAGCTTTTGCCCAAGCTGTGGATGTTCATCCACATCACTAACAGGAAAAACATGAAGAATTTCCTGTGCAGAGGTAATTAGGACAATTCAGCACTTGGCTCAATTGCTTGCGGATGAGTGTGAAGGCTCTGAAATAGGACTCTGAAATAGTCTTCTGTAGCCAGAATATTTTTTAATTAATTTATTTATTTTGAGAGACACAGAGAGCATGACCAGGGATGCAGCAGAGAGAGAGAGGGAGAAAAAGAAAATCCCAAGCAGGCTCTGCACTGTCAGCACAGATCCTGGTGTGGTACTCAACTCATGAACCATGAGACCATGACCTGAAACAAAGCCATGAGTCAAAAGCTTAACCGACTGAGCCACCCAGGCGCCCCTGGCCAGAATCTCTAACTTAGACTTGACTCTTCATTGTTATCTCATATTTTTCCCAGTCTGGATCTTTGGACTCTGATCTTGCTACTTTTCTGGACCTCCAGTTGTTAATTCCTATAGTTTGCCTGCCTTACCTCAATGATTGTTCTTGACAACTCAGTCCAGATTAATCTTACTCTGAATTAACATGAACAGAGCAGATCTACATATCCCAAAGCAAAAAATACATATATTATCTATTAATTCTCTATTTTTAATTTTCATGCATTATGTAGTGGTCACAGCCAAAATGATAGAAAACTACATAGTGTCAAGCTGGGATTCAAAAGATTAGCCAGAGGAATTCTGGGTCTATCCCTGAAACACAAAAAGTCAAGGAAGCACAACTTTCTTATCCATACCAAATGATAGAAAACTACATAGTGTCAAGCTGGGGTTCAAAAGATTAGCCAGAGGAATTCTGGGTCTATCCCTGAAACACAAAAAGTCAAGGAAGCACAACTTTCTTATCCATACCAAATTTTGTTTTGAGTACTGGGTGAAACACAAATTATGAGTTTTACTTAGTGTTTTCTACAATTGTGGGAAAATAGTAAGGCCTCAATAAATGAATAACAGACAATAGAGAAGGGGAGGAAAAGAAAGAAATGAGGACAGTAGGAAGGAAGAAAGGAGGTTCTTGTGAACTGACCTAGGTCTAATTGGAGAAGCAGCAAGAGACATGCTCTTTCGATAACTGGGGCTGCTCTCTGGCCATATACAATCCTTATCCACAAAGTGCCCACCAAGGGACATGAGGCATGCAAGCAGGAGTTAAACCAGATACTGTTGAATCACAAATATTTATTAGCAAGCATGCAAAATAAGATTAAATAAAATACAAATAGATATAATCTGCTTCAGCAAGGTCTGGAAAACTCCTCTTTGTCCTGAGATAAGCCTCTTGCCTCAGAAATTTATTCTGAGGCAGACGCAACAATCTCCAGTAGGGCGTGTTTTCACCTGAGTCAGCCAAGAGTCGACCACGAGCTCTACAATGTGCTTGACTTACAAGTCTTGTTTATGCATGGGGTAGCATCTATACAGTGTTGCTAACTAACCACATGTCTAACCACTCATTTTCATCAAAGAAATTTTTTTCTAACATTTCTAATGCTACTTAATAAACCCCTTGATATAGATTTCGATACTTCTCTTTGAATGTTCCCAAAGTATGGAATCTTGATTAGTGTGGTTCAAATACTTAATCACTGCCCTTAAAGAGCAAGTTTATACTCTACCCCATGGTCCAAACACACACTTCCGCTACAATGTTTATAGAGAAATATTTCAAAGTAAATTATCATATAGAAAGTAACATAGGAAGAAGGTAAGGAAGGAAGAGAAAAAAAAAACCTTCCACCTCTCCCCTGATGTATTCAGTATTCCAATGGTGCGTGATTACTTGTCCAAAATAATTTTTTTTTTTTTGCCATGACTTTGGACAGTCTTTCTATAGGGATTTTTTTTTTTTACCACCCACTTCCCAAAATCTTATACTAATTTAGCCACATAAAATTCTTATTGCCTTTCACATAAATTGTAAGATGCTTTGAAATTTCAGGTCAAGTCAATTACTTCCTTTACTCCTTTCCCACTCCCCACCAAATTTTGTTTATCTATTTCTCAACAAGCATATATCTCTGTGTGTGCATATGTGCATGTGTGTACATTTTAGATTAAGTTATTGCTGTGTCTATGTTCCCTGGTATATTCAGAGCCAGAGAATATACTTAGTTCTTTGGAATTCCTGAATCCTAGTAAAGGGCCTGTAATGTGATTTTTTTCAGTAAGTGTTTGATTAATTGAATTGAATTTTGTATTGAAAATGTCTTCTCTGCTATGCCTCCCTACGATATCAATTTAAAATACAACTTCCCATTTAAGTATGAAGTAAACTATTAGGTAAGAAGGAAACACAGATGAGTAGAAGGAGAATTTATGTTCAAAATGGTTGCAGCAGAGAGTTTGAGAAGCATTTCAAAGTGATAAGAGAAAATGAAGCCAACAGTTTAAAGTGACAATTGGTAAGAACAAATTGCTTTTTGGAATCCAAGTTAAAAAACCTTCTCCAAAATGTCTATTTAACTAAGTGGCAAGTTAATTTCTTGGAACATTTTCCAGCTTTTAAAATTTATGTGTAATAATTTAATTCATATTTTGCACTGAAGTATTTCTTTTTTACCCCCCAAATCTTAGACATTTTAATTGTTAACTATTTTCAAGTTCAAGGTGTGAAGCTATCTGGACTCTATACTTAGAATTCCTGGTAGTCACCAACCACAGTGAAGAAATTTTTTTTTTAAATTTTATACGTGATAGAACATTAGGGTCAAGGCTATGTTTTTGATCTGCTGACACTTCCTGACACTTATTCACAGAATACTGTTATGATCCTTTGGGTTTAAGGCAAAACAACAACAACAAAAAAATACATGTTTCCTCCAAAGCAAAACTGATGGTTGTCCCTGCAAATGTGATACCAAATTACTATTTTACTAACCTGGATGCAATTTTGGAGAGTTTGATATCAGCAAGTTATAAATTGCAGACAATTTGAAAAGACCTGTAACACACCCTTTCTGTCACTCTTACTGCAGCAATTCACAGTCCCCACTGTGCCAAACATGCTCCTGGGAGCTTTTAAATTCTTGTTTAAAAAATTTTTTTTTAATTTATGTTTATTTATTTTTGAGAGAGAGAGAGAGGCAGAGTACAACTGGGGGAGGGCAGAGAGAGAGAGAGAGAGAGGGAGACACAGAATCCTAAGCAGGCTCCAGGCTCTGAGCTGTCAGCACAGAGCTCCATGAAGGGTTGGAACCCATGAACCATGAGATCATGACCTGAGCCAAAGTTGGATCCTTAACCTACTGAGCCACCCAGGACTCCTCCTGGGAACTTTTAAAAAACAGAGATGTCCAGCCTCCATCTCCATAAAATCTCACTGGATTTGTCCAGGGAGAGGCCCAGAATTTAGCAGTCTCATAAAGCATCTTTTTTTTTCTAATATTGCCAAATTGGAGAACCACCATCCCTAAGACTGATGCCACAATTGCAATATTCCAGCACTATATTTGACCTCAATAGCCTTTAGAAGATTTTGTTAATACATTTATACCTTATCTTTTCAAGGAAGTAACAGCCTTCTACTAAAAACAATACTTAGAAAATTACTACTTATATTTATTCTTTATTCATATACTAAAAATACTATTTTATTGAAAGGTATTGAGACAGTGAAATAATAGAAGGTAAAAAAGGTTATTATTTATCTTGAAGCTCTCAAAACTCTGTCTCTTACAATCTGATATTAATCAGTTACCAATTAGTACAAATTTTCAGTTAAAGAATTATCTGATAATGACCATATTTAGAATTAAAAATATGGCAGGAAAAATTATATTTGCCAAACAAGAGAATACTATATCAATACGATCTTTATTAACAAATTGAAAACAGAGAAATGTAGAGTCACTAGGAATCTTTGGGAGAAAAAGAACTTTTAGCAAATATACAGATAAGGGAAAAAAGCACAAACTTCAATTAACCAAGAATTAAGTGGCTGGAATCCTTACTAGAATAGTGTTATTGCAATACTTAGTTTTAGAACAAATAAATTAATCAAGAGTCAGTACAAATATCCAACAGAATCTCTCTGGTCATAGTAGGCTAGGTTTACCTTAAACAAAATGGGACATAAGTGACGTTTGTCCTTATGCCCATCTTTCCCCACTTTGAGACCTTCATGAGGCCCCTTGACTGACATGTATCCATCATCATATGCCTACAATCTTACCATTATCCATTCTACTATAAGAATATTCCAGTTTTGTGTTCTGCTCATATATTTGCTCTTTATATTCAGTGGAGACCAACTAATATGTGCTCAGGCTTCCATGGCTAATGAACAACCTTACCTTCTATCAAGTGGATTTGCATTTTAAATATATTTTTTAATGCTTATTTATTTTTGAGAGAGAGAGAGAGAGACAGAACATGAGTGGGGAGGGGCAGAGAGAGAAAGAGACACAGAATCTGAAGCAGGCTCCAGGCTCTGAACTGTCAGCACTGAGCCCTACATGGGGCTCAAACTCATGAACCATGAGATCATGACCTGAGCCCCATATGCTGAAGTCAGAAGCTTAAGCGACTGAGACACCCAGCAGACTTGCATTTTAACAAGATGAACAGGTTCAGAATTCAGGTCACAGAGCCTTTATTCTTTTGAGAGTGGGATGCAAGTGAAAAGGGAAACTGCCTGCTTCAAGCATTCTACTTAGGCAGGTGCCTACTTCATCAACTCCTCTTAGCTATGGTCCTCTAGGTATTAGGTAAATGCTTAAAAATAAATAAAAGGGATGTTTTATAAATTTAATTAATCAATAAAAATGTCAAATATAGGTAAAGTTAAGTAAAATACCTTATACTATAGAATGTGAAATGGATTGATAGCAATGCCCTTCAAGCATTTATACATTCGCATTGTTTTGTAAAGAATAACATTTGCCCAAGGCTTCCATCCATTGTTAGATTTAAACAGTGCAAGTAGAGTGAGAAGTTTGATATTGAATATGACTTATTTGTAGAAGCAACTTCATATTTATTTATTTTTTAAGCAACTTCATATTTAAATATAAAATGTGAGAAAAGTTCTGTGCTCAGCATTAGCCATTAAGAAGTTGTCTGAAATGTAGTGTTTTTTTTTAAACTACCAATTAACTCAACACCTGTCATCAATTAGAAAAGGTTTAGCTACAGTTTCAAACAGATTTCTTTCTCTTTTACATTAGAATAATTTATCTCTAGTAAGGCTGGCAGACTCCATTTATATTAGATTCATTCAAGACAATTTGTGACTGCAAGTCTTTGCTGAAAGTCAATTCTATTAAAAATTAATCAACAAATTAGTGAAATTAGTTACATGTACAAATGATTGCAAGCAAATAATATTCATTGTTGCTATACTTGATCAATCCTAGATTTGAATAATTAATAGCTCTTCCTCAAGATATTCTGATTATATAAATGTACCATGTTGGATCACATTTATATGATTTGCTTTCTTCATAATGATGTTCTCTATTTAGCTAATAAAATTTAGAGTTCATTTTTATAATATACCAAAATTTTATTAAAATAATTTATTTCTATTAAATTCTTAGGAAGTAAAAATGGATGAAATATACTGTAATTTGAAGATTCATAGAGTTGATCAATAATACTTAAGAACTAGATGCAATGGTTTAAGATCTATCAAAATGAAAATCAGAAATATTTAAAAATGGAAATGACCATCAGTATTTTTAAGGTTTTGGTGTTAGTATTCACAATCACAAAATGTATCATTTTCATAAACACTAAAAAGTGTTAATAGAATTGAAGGCAATTTAATAAGCTTGGGCATTTTATGAATAAATTATAACACTGATTTGAATATGATTTTTAAGTAGGCTGTTTTTTTACCTCAGCACCTGTCATTATTTTTCATTTCTCAGTATCTCAGAAAGTGGATTCCACTTTGGAAATTAAAATAGTTTATGCTAGGAATTCATTACTCTGCTTTTTCTTTCCTGTAATAGCATTTATAATAGAAACATTTTACCCGACTCAAAGATCTCTGTAAACTGAAAACACATTGACCTGAAAATGCTGTTGGCAAGTGTATATTTGGCTCTCTACCCACTGAATTACAGTACTCTTTCCTCCTCTAATTGCCATGTGTCCTTGTTCTGTTCCCTTTCTGCTCAGAGATTCCATGGAATCACCTTTATGATCATGCGTCTCCTTGTGTGCACCTATGTTCTATTGAGAATATCCCCACACGACCCCACCAAGAGTCCCCTAACTTCTGCTTAATTCAATAGATATGATAAATACTCCAATGGAGTGTGATAATGATGCTAGTAGGTGTGTTAATATATATATTTAAACTTCTGTTGGCCAGAGACAGTGCTATCAAAAAATAGTGTCTCTCATGTTGGAATTTCTATGTAACGTTGTGTTAACCAAACCTTCCAATGGTTATCCCACTTCACAAAATCTTGTATCCTTGCTTAAACCACCTACACATAGGACTACCAGTCATGTATACTTTAGATTCCTAAATCTAAAGAGTGTCTAGAGTATTCATAAACCAAACCTTGCTTTTTTGCTCCACATCTGCCATGATTCTGCTCATCTCCCTTACTCTCTACCTATCTTTCAAAATTTAGCTCAAGTCTTAGTTTTTTCCATGATTCCTAAGACCAACCTAGAAAACAGTAGGTTTATCTTCCATGAAAAACAAACAATGCCAACTGGACAAGTATTGGGTTCTTGGCATAAATTGCTGCTCAATTATAATTCTAGTGCACAGTGGTTGTGGTTCTTGTTTTTTAAGTTTTTGTTTAAATTCCAGTTAGCATACAGTGTAATATTAGTTTCAGATGTACAGTATAGAGATTCAATACTTTCAATACCCAGTGCTCATCATAAGTGCACCCCTTAATCCCTATCACCTATTTAACCTGTGCCTCCACCAACCTCCCTCCTGATAACCATCAGTTTGTTCTTTGTAGTTAAGAGTCTGTTTCTTGGTTTGCCCCTCTTTCTTTTTTCCCCTTTACTGGTTTGTTTTGTTTCTTAAATTCCACATATGAAGGAAATCATATGGTATTCGTCTTTCTCTGACTGACTTATTTTGCTTAGCATGATATTCTCTAGCTCCATCCATGTCTTCACAAATGGCAAGATTTTATTCTTTTTTATGGTTAAATAATATTCCATTTTGTGTGTGTATATTGTATATTGCATGTATATGTGTGTGTGTATATATGTATAATGTCTCTTCATGTTTCTGCCCACTTTTCATAGAGAATAAACTAATAGTTGCCAGAGGGGATGTAGGGTGGGAGATGGGTTAAATAGGTGATAGTGATTATGGAGTGCACTAATCAGGATGACCACCGGTGTTGTATGGGAGTGCTGAATCACTATATTGTACACCTGAAACGAATAGTACACTGTATGTTCACTAACCGGAATTTAAATAAAAACTTTTAAAAAATACTGATTTTTCCTGTTTATAAAAATAGAATGTATAAAAAAGCATAAATATAAAAATAGAAATCAGCCATATCTGACATTCTTAAGATGTGCTGCCCAATATGGTAGCTAATAGCCACATGTGGCTACTGAGCACTTGAAAAGTGGCCAATCTGAAATGAGTTGTGCTATAAATGCAAAATACACACCAAATTTCAAGGACTTAGTATGAAAAATATAAAATATCTCATTAATTTTTATATTGATTATATACCATAATGGTAATATTTTGAACATATGTGGTTAAAGTATATTATTAAAATTAATTTCACTTGGTTTTTTTCTTTTACAATTTTAATGTAGATATTATACAAATAAAAATCAATGCATGGCTTGCACCATACTCCTACTGGACAGCACTGATCTGTAGAATATATGCCAAGTCTTTTTCCTATGCATTTATATAAATTCAAATTGTGATTGTATCATACTCACTGTTTTCTAACCTGTGTTTTCATTTAATAGAACATCAAGAACATTTTCTAATGCTGTTAAATATTTTTATAGTACATCATTTTAAACTACTAAATAGTGAGAAGAGGGACTCATGTGTGGTTCTGTTGTGGGCGGTGGGGAAAATGTCTTTTCTGCTTCTACGTAAAAACTGGAACACAAAAGGAGGCCTGGGAAGCAGAGCAGAGGAGAAACACAAAGAGGATTAATATCCATGGAAAGTCTCTGTTTCTGGAAGATTTCAGTGTTCTGGGAGCCCAATAAGTGTTTCTGATGAATGGCAACCTTTGCTTGCCATGCTTGCCTTGCACTACCTTACAGTCTATTTACCATGTAATACCACAGAAAATCTTTTCAATCTACTCAAAACCTTTTGATGGCCTTCCATCACACTTAAAGGAAGGAAGTTTATAGTGATTATCACCTAGGTGAAAAGGAAGATTTCAGATAAACAACCTTACTTTATACTTCGAGGAACTAGGGGAAAAAACGAATAAACTAAACCCAAAATTAGCAAAAGGAAAGAAATTATAAGTATCAGAGCAGAAATAAATCAGTAAAGAATAGAAAACAAACAAAAAATCAACAAAATTAAGAGTCAACAAATTTAGCTAGACTAACTAGTCTAACTATTGAGAAGGATCAAATAAACGCCAGAAATGAAAGAGGAAATGTTATAATGAATGCCTCAGAAATAAAAAGGACTTTAAGAGACTATTAAGAACAATTATATGCCAATAAATTAAATAACCTAGAAGAAATGGATGAATTGCTAGAAACATATCTACCAACATTGAATAAAAAAGACATAGAAAGTTAGAACAGACCAATAATAAATAGTGAGATTGGAGTAGAATTTAAAATTCCCTACCAAAAAAAAAAAAAAAAAAAGTCCAGGACCAAATGACTTTGCAACTGAAATCTATCAAACATTTAAAAAGGGGGGCGCCTGGGTGGCACAGTCGGTTAAACGTCCGACTTCAGCCAGGTCACGATCTCGCGGTCCGTGAGTTCGAGCCCCGCGTCGGGCTCTGGGCTGATGGCTCAGAGCCTGGAGCCTGTTTCTGATTCTGTGTCTCCCTCTCTCTCTGCCCCTCCCCCGTTCATGCTCTGTCTCTCTCTGTCCCAAAAAAATAAATAAACGTTAAAAAAAAAAAAAAACATTTAAAAAGGAATTAATACCAATACTTTTAAAATTCTTCCAAAATAAAGAAGATGTGGTATATATATACAATAGAATACTATTCGGCAATCAGAATGAAATCTTGCCATTTGTAACAACGTAGATGGAACTAGAGTGTATTATACTAAGTGAAATAAGTCAGTCAGAGAAAGACAAATACCATATTATTTCACCCATATGTGGAATTTAAGAAACACAACAGATGAACATATGGGAAGGGAAGGAAAAGTAAGATAAAAACCAAGAGGGAGGCAAACCATAGAGACTCTTAAATACAGAGAAGAAACTAAGGGTTGCTTGGGGGAGGGTGGCTGGGGGGTTGGGCTAGATAGGTGATGGGCATTAAGGAGGGCACTTGTTAGAATGAGTGCCGGGTGTTATACATAAGTGATGAATCACTGGCTGTTTTCCCAATACCCATTTATTTGAAGAGACTGTCTTTTTTCCATTGGATATTCTTTCCTACTTTGTCGAAGATTAGCTGACTATATAGTTGTGGGTCCATTTCTGGGCTTTCTGTTCTCTTCCATTGATCTATATTTTCTTTTTCGTGCCAATACCATATTGTCTTAATGACTTCAGCTGCAATTGGATTTTTGAAATGTTTAGTTCTCTGTTCAAATCCTGCCTGCCTTAGGTTGGATTCCCCAGAAGCAGATTCTGGGTGTGGTTTTGTGTGCCAGTACTCCTGGAGGAGAGCAATAAGAGAGGAAGAGAAGCAAGAAGGGAAGGGGAGGAAGCCAAACTGGTACAATTACAAGCAAAGTTGCAATCTCTACCTGATTCCTCCCAGAACACTGACGTGTGAACTAGTTCAAGACAGCCGTGCTTTCATACTCCTGCACTTGTCTTTCATTGGCAATGAACCACTCTGGGGATGTCAATTCCCAGGCACGTTCAGTGCTTAGTATCTGGGTAAATTATCTGTACTATTGAGCCAGTAGGAACTAAACAGGGCAGAAGCTGAAAGATGGGTATCTACAATAAATCAACTGGGTAAGAAGAGATGTGCGCATAGCTCTGACAATAACTGCTGCCCTGGCTTTTGACTTTGGACACGTTACTGCTTATCAGGAGTCTCTTTGTTTTATATCAAATGAATCAATGCTACTTCATAGATGTTTAAGAATGAATGAAATACCAAGGACATGGGTATCCTCTAATGCAATTCCTGACATATTGCTCAACCATGGTAATTATGTCCTCACATTTTTTATAATATGGAAGAAATTAATAATAAAGTGAAAATTTACAAATTAAATTTTAAATGTTTTTATACCACTAAATTTAAGAGAGTCACTATTGGACTTACACTTGCTCTTCCTTTTACCACAGTATTGAGTTTTCAGAGAAGGATGGAAAATATTCCACATCTTGAGACATGAAAGATGGTTCACAGATAGACAAAAAGCAGTGTTCTCTGAACCACTCCATGGCACAATAAGCAGGTGGATTTTCAGATGTCAGAGTGGCACTTTAATGTGCTAACAAGGAACATCTTGGAAACACCATGTACCTTAAAATCTCAATCATTGGTTTTTCTTTCTACAGTTTCAAAGAGCAAGCAACAGATTTTTAAATTATAATTAGATTTAAACTGTCATATGTTATATTCCCTGTTTCCCAAACAGTTATCCATTAGCTGGTACAGCCTGCTTTTACTAAAGATCATTTGTATCTAAAGTTCCTTTAGTTTAACTAGTTCAAGGACTTTTTCTTTTGAATAAGAATAAATGCATAGCAATGGTATAGAAAATCATGTTAAATATATAAGCCATACAGTTTTTTAAAAAGCATTCAGCCAAACATACACTCTTAGTGAAGACTTCTGATTTACATTTAATTATGATTCTTCAGCAATTCCTTTTTTGGAATAAGAGTAGTTAAAATAAATAACTTACCAACATCAAATGATTTTCTTAAACTGTAAAATCAGCCTTCTACCCAGCACAGTTTTTTTAATATTTACTTATTAGTTTTGAGAGGGAGAGTGCAAGCAGGAGAGGGGCAGAGAGAGACACACACACAGAATTTGAAGCAGGCTCCAGGCTCTGAGCTGTCAGCACAAAGCCTGATGCGGGCTCAAACTCACCAGCCGTGAGATCATGACCTGAGCTGAAGTCGGATGCTTAACCAACTGTACCACCCAGGTGCCCCATACCCAGCACAGTTTTAATTGTTAATGAGTTCTTGATAATTTGTGTGCAGGTAATTCTTAGAAAAGCAGAACTTTGATCTCCCAATTAAAATTTTTGTGAAACAAAGTACTAACTGAATGACTTACATTTTTGTGTGAGGGATATGTATGGATACATATTAGAGGAAGACCTTAGAAGAAACTTTCCCTAGATCTCAGAGACATGGCCAATATTAAGATTGATGCAGCAAGGAAGAGAATGCCCAGGCAGCTGCTGACATGGGACATGACATCTAATCTCTTGGCACCAGTTTCAGTGATTGTTTCTGCCCAAGTTGGAGCTAAGGATGGAAGGTGAGGTTTATACCCAACTTCTGCTCCATGCATGTAAATGAGACGAGTAGGCAAGTTACCTTAGTAACTATCTTGAAGGCATATCACTGAAAGAGACTCTGGCCACCCCCCCCCCCCCCCCAAATAGCAATGACAGGAAGAGAAATGAAAAGCATAGACTGGGAAATACCTTACAAGAATATATTTATTTATTTCCATAAATACAAATCTCCCTGGATTGGTCAGCTATTATTACAATACTGCTGCATGACAAATAACCACAACATCTCAGGGGCATGCAGTAATATTCGTTATTTGCATTAATTCATTGAGTTAAGCTGATCTCAGCTACACTCAGCTGGGCAACTCTGCGTCAGGCTGCAGTGAGTGGAGCAGCTGTGATTCTCACTGTATGTTTAGGGTTCGGCAGGAGCAGCTCTGTTACTTGGGCCTCTCATCCTCCTTGGATCAGCATGTGTTTGTTCTCTTTGTCAGAAACTCGAGAGAGCAAGCAGAAATATGGAAGGTCATTTGAAACTTAAGCCTAAACCTGGCATACTCTTACTCCTATGTTCTATCAGCTGATGCCAGTCACATGCCTAAGTTCAAAGTCAAGGGAAATCCTTACATAAGTGGACATGACCATACGCTTACAGGAAAGGCTGAAGAATTAGGGCCAGAATTCAACCTACTACATTGCACTATTTCTCAAATTTGAAAACTCTTGCTGTAGCTATTTATGTGCATCAAAAACTGCCTTATTAAAACAAAAGAAGTTAATGAAGTCCAAGTAATTTGTATGAAGATTTTAATAGCAAATTTATACTAATTTGCCTATTTTATGTGTGTTTTTTTGTAAAACTATCTTACAAATATACATATATATATATATATGCATGCATATATTCACAAATATGTATATGCATACACCATACTTTTCAATTGTGCTTTCCTTAGACATAACCTTACTAAAACTCTCGGTATTACATTGGTTTTAGATGAATCACAAAATGCTGAAATAAAATATTTTTTGTGATAACAGAATGTGATAACATTTTCTGTGCAATAGTAGCTTGCACTAAATGAGGTGTCAACCACTAGCTTGTTTATTAAGAAATGATAGGACTCAAAAAGACTTATTTAGCATTATGCCTTTAATCAGTCAGAAAAATTTCAATCACAGAGATGACTCAGCTTATGCTTGTGACAGGATGGGAAAACTTTGGAGAATTCCTTCCTTAGCATCAGTGAAAATGACGCATTGTTGCTTAAGTTATCTCAATACTCTGCCTTCTTCAAAGCACACTAAAAATGTATGTTGGCATATTTCAATGTAACAGAACAGAGAGCTCAGAAATAAATCCACACTTATATTACCAGTTAATCTATGACAAAGGAGGCAAGAATATACTCAGGGGTAAAGACCATCTTTCAACAAATGGTGTTAGGAAAACTGGATGGCTGCATACAAAAGGATGAAACTGGATACTTTCTTACACCATATACAAAAATACACTCAGAATGGATTAAGGAACTAAATGTGAGACCTCAAACCATAAAACTCCCAGAAGAAAATGTAGGCAGTAATTTCTTTGACATCCTCAAGCAAGGGAAACAAAGGCAAAATTAAACTACTGGGATCGTACAAAAATAAAAAGTTAGAGCATAATGAATGAAATGATCAACAAAACAAAAAGGCAACGTACTAAATGGGAGAATATGATGTATCTTATAGGGGTTAATATCCAAAACATACAAAGAATTTGTACAACTAAACACCAAAAAATAAACACTATCATTAAAAAAATGGACAGAGAACCTGAATAGACATTTTGCCAAAGACGACATACAGATAACCAATAGACACATGAAAAGATCCTCAACATCACTCATCATCAGGGAAATGGAATTAAAACAACAATGAGATATCACCTTACACGTCAAAATGGCTGGAATAAAAAACACAAGAAATAACAACTCTTGGCAAGGATGTGGAGAAAAAGGAACACTTGCACACTGTTGATGGGAATGTAAATTGATACAGCCTCTGTGGAAAACAGTATGGAGTTTCCTCAAAAAATTAACAGTAGAAATACCATACGATCCAGTAATTCCACTAATGGGTATTTACCCAAAGAAAATGAAAACACTAATTTGAAAAGATATATGCATCCCTATGTTCATTGCAGCATTGTTTACAATATCAAAGATACTTGTTGTGTCTATCAATAGGTGATTAAACAAATACATTAATTAAATATATATAATGGAATGTTACTCATCCATATAAAAGAATGGGATCTTGTCATCTGCAACAACATGGATGGACCTAGAGGGTATGAAACTAAGTGAAATAAGTCAGTCAGAGAAAGACAAGTGCCATTTGATTTTACACATATGTGGAATTTAAGGAACAAAACAAATGAACAAGTGAAGAAAAAGACAAACAAAAACTTTTAAATATAGAGAACTGGTGTTTGCCAGAGATGTGTGAGGAGATGGGTGAAATAGCTAAAGGGGATTGAGTGTACACTTATCTTGATGAGCACTGAGTAATATATAGAACTGTTAAATCCTCATATTGTACACCTGAATGTTAATTATAATTCAATTTTTAAAAATATTAAATAAATAAATAAATAAATAAATAAATAAATAAATAAATTTTAAAAATATGTATCAGGTGATCTAAGGAGAAATTGCAATTCTTTTTATTTTTCCACTCCAACTTCCCTCTTATTGTTTGTGATTGATTTGATGTCAGATTTTTAAGATAAACAAAACCAGCTCATATATCTAGCAGATGCACAAATTTGAAGATCTACTCAAAGAACCCAATAAGTGTCTCATGGGGATGTTATTACATATGGCTTGAGAGAAAATAACCGATTCTATAAAAGTGAAAGTGAAGGATAAATTCAGGTTTTGAGGTCAAGAACCAGCCCAACACTGACCTAGACCAAATACATTTTATATGAAATCCCCAGGGAGAATTGTGACAGTATCAGTATAAACCCACTAATAAACACTACTGAGAGTTGACTTAAGACACATGATCACCTGCACATAAAATAACATATACATAAAAATAACTTCCTGTACTTTCAAAATTTATTTATTTATTTATTTATTTTTAAAATGTATTTATTTATTTTGAGAGAGAGAGAGAGAGAGAGAGAGAGAGATAGGAAGAGGGGCAGAGAGAGAGGGAGAGAGAGAATCCCAAGCAGGTTCCACACTGTCGGTGTAAAGACCAGTATGGGGCTTGAAATCACAAACCATGAGATCATGACCTGAGCTGAAATCAAGTCAGATGCTTAACCAACTGAGCCACCCAGGCGCCCCTCAAAATTTACTTTTAAAAAAGGTAAAATAAGACAATTTCCACAACTATTCGTGAAGTTAAAAAATGAGAACAATTGTTCATTTTTAATGAGAATCTACAATTTCTTCCTCTTTATTAGAGTTAACAGAGAGTTAATGCCCAGTATCATGTTGTACTTTTAGAAGAGTAATTTATCCCCATCTGTTTTTCATGTCTAAAATGGGTATTTACTATATGTGTTCTTTGGACTGTATAGCTTAGAAATGTCACCAATAAAATTAAGGAAAATTTGGCTAAAGAGGACTAGCAAGAATTTTGTTAACAGGGTCTACATTCATCAGATTTTGTTAAATCATATAGGAAATTATAAATATTTACTCCATTTTCTCTTTCTTTTCACATCATGTACATAATACCTATATCTATCCAGTTGTTAAAAATTTTTAAAAAGAACGTGAGGCAGAAAAAGAAATATCCTGTTTTGATATGGAAAAAATTAGGAAAAATTAAATAGCTCATTCATAATTTTAAAAAAAGAACCTCTTCAAATAATAATTGAAGAAAAGTCATTAGCCTAATAGAAGTTATCTATCAAAAAATCCATAACAAACATCATTCATAGTGATGAAACGTTAGAAGCATTCCCTTTAATGCTCACTCACTGAGTTTTTTCAACATTATACTGGAAGTTCTAAAAATTTCAGTAAGAAAAGAAATAAAAGTATAATAATAGCATTATAGTAAAAAAAAAAAAAAGTGTGATTGTTCAGTTTGTATAATTGTCTAAAGACTATCACTACATGGGACGCCTGGGTGGCTCAGTTGGTTAAGCACCTGACTTCAGCTCAGGTCATGATCTCACAGTACATGAGTTTGAGCCCCGTGTCAGGCTCTGTGCTGACAACTCAGAGCCTGGAGCCTGCTTGGATTCTATGTCTCCCTTTCTCTCTGCCTCTTCCCTGTTCCTGCTCTCTCTCTCTCTCTCTCTCTCTCTCTCTCTCTCAAAAATAAATAAACATTAAAAAAATTGTTTTAAAGACTACCACATACAGTTAAACAGCTTAGAGTTGACCAAATCTGGGAAGCACAGTTCAATTTGAAATCTGTATTACTACTAGGGTTGCCATATACAATAGTACCACAGTCTGTGTGGTTCAAACAACAGAAATTTATTTTCTTACATTCTAGAGATTAGCAGTCTGAGATCAAGTTGCCAACAGAGTTGGTTTCTTTTGTGAACTCTTTTCTTGGCTTGTCGATGGCCAGCTTCTCCCTGTGTCTCCACATGGTCTTCCCTCTGGGTATGTCTGTCCTAATCTCCTCTTCTGAGGACACCAGTTATCTTACCATAGGGCTCACCCTAATGATCTCATTTTAACCTTTCTCTTTGAAGACCTTATGTCCAAATATAGTCATACTTGGGGTAGTAGGGTTAGGATTTCAATAAATGAATTTTGGGGCAACACATCAGCCTATAACAAAACCAAAAAAAGTATATAGACAAATTATTAGTATTAATTAAAGTTTAGCAAAGCTGCTAAATGTTTTTAAGAATGACAACAATTACAAAAATATAAAGTGCCTAGAAGCCAACCTAACAAAAGATTTACATGGCCATTATGTAGAAAACTGGGAAGAAAGGATTAATTTGTCCAAAACTGATGCTGTATAGTGTCTCTTATAAAACTATGTGGAAAACCAGCTACACCAAGCTCCTCAAGCAATCACTTTGGTAGAGTGCTAGGATTATAAATCAGGCCATTTGACTTTCATACCACACAGGGGAAACTTACAAACATGGACCCTAGCTGCCAGATCTTATCAAGCGAGAGACTTGTACTCCACTCCTATGAATGCTAATATGGCAGAACAGGGTGGATATCACGTTTTGAGCATTCTATACTCCTGTTGGAGGCCAATCCCAATCATATAAGGAGAGGGCTTATTCTTCCTTAGTCATGCAATTTGAACCTGAGGACTCACTCAAATGCCACAGACCATCTTCAGAATCTGATATCTGACACCATTTGATCCTGGGCTCTGCTGCAGAGCAGAGGGCAATGGAGGATATGAAATCTCAGTATTACTCCAATATCATGAGTTTTTCCCAGTAAAAGTGACATTGAAAACATAGCATGTGTTTCTATGTCATTCGTTTTTCATTAAAAATCGAAAACTATTAAAGACGTCCTAAATACTTAGAGATATAGACCCCTGTTCATTGATAGACTCAATATTACATGAATATAAATTAAAATCTACAAGTTTCAATACAAATTTAGTAAAAATCTTAGCTTAGATTTTCAGACTACTAGATAAGCTGATTTATATGGAAGAGCAAAGGGTTAATAATGGTCAATACAATTTGAAGAATAAGGTAAATGCAATATTCTATAAGATATAAAAAAATCTATTAGAAAATATACATTTGTGCTAGTGGGTAGGGATAGAATATGATTACAATTAAAAACCTATTTTTATCAAAACACATAATAATGAAAATAAAAATCAAGTCACTGAATGGGGGACCCTATCTCTTTCTGTCTTCACAACCTCAGTTTACTCTGAACACAGCCACCAGAATCATTCTGTAAACCATCAATAAGGCAAGGTCTCTGCTCAAAACCCTCTTATAGCTTGCTACTTTACTCCAAGTGAGACCTATCCACGTGAGGCTTATCCAAGTGAGACTTACCATACTTTGTTTATCTATTAACTTATTGAAGGTCATCTTGGTTGCTTCCAGTTTCAGCAGTTATGAATAAAACTTCTATCAACATTCCAGTGCAGGTTTTATGTGGACATAAGTTTTCAACTCATGTTGGTAAATACCAAGGAGCATAATTGGCAGAGCATATGGTAAAAGTATATTTAGTTTTGTAAGAAACTGCCAAGCTGACTTCCAAGGTGGCTTTATCATTTTACATTCCCATAGCAATGAGACTTCCTGTTGCTCCACATTCTTGTGAATATTTGGTGTTCTCAGTGGGTAGAATTCTATCCATTCTAATAGGTGTTCAGTGGTGCTATCACACTGTTTTAACTCACAATTCCCTAATGGCATATGAAGTTGAACATCTTTTTATTGTGCTTATTTTCCATCAATAGATCTTCTTTTTGAGGTGTTTGTTCAGATCTTTCACCCATTTTTTTTTCAATATATGAAGTTTAGTGTCAAATTGGTTTCCATACAACACCCAGTGCTCATCCAAAAAGGTGCCCTCCTCAGTACCCATCACCCACCCTCCCATCCCTCCCACCCCCCATCAACCGTCAGTTGTTCTCAGTTTTTAAGAGTCTCTTATGCTTTGGCTCTCTCCCACTCTAACCTCCTTTTTTTTTTTTTCCTTCCCCTCCCCCATAGGTTTCTGTTAAGTTTCTCAGGATCCACTTAAGAGTGAAAACATACGGTATCTGCCTTTCTCTGTATGGCTTATTTCACTTAGCATAACACTCTCCAGTTCCATCCACGTTGCTACAAAAGTATTCTTTCTCATTGCCACGTAGTATTCCATTGTGTATATAAACCACAATTTCTTTATCCATTCATCAGTTGATGGACATTTAGGCTCTTTCCATAATTTGGCTATTGTTGAGAGTGCTGCTATAAACATTGGGGTACAAGTGCTCCTATGCATCAGTACTCCTGTATCCCTTGGGTAAATTCCTAGCAGTGCTACTGCTGGGTCATAGGGTAGGTCTATTTTTAATTTTTTGAGGAACCTCCACACTGTTTTCCAGAATGGCTGCACCAATTTGCATTCCCAGCAACAGTGCAAGAGTGTTCCCGTTTCTCCACATCCTCTCCAGCATCTATAGTCTCCTGATTTGTTCATTTTGGCCACTCTGACTGGCATGAGGTGATATCTGAGTGTGGTTTTGATTTGTATTTCCCTGATGAGGAGCGACGTTGAGCATCTTTTCATGTGCCTGTTGGCCATCCGGATGTCTTCTTTAGAGAAGTGTCTATTCATGTTTTCTGCCCATTTCTTCACTGGGTTATTTGTTTTTCGGGTGTGGAGTTTGGTGAGCTCTTTATAGATTTTGGATACTAGCCCTTTGTCTGATATGTCATTTGCAAATATCTTTTCCCATTCCGTTGGTTGCCTTTTAGTTTTGTTGGTTGTTTCCTTTGCTGTGCAGAAGTTTTTTATCTTCATAAGGTCCCAGTAGTTCATTTTTGCTTTTAATTCCCTTGCCTTTGGGGATGTGTCAAGTAAGAAATTGCTACGGCTGAGGTCAGAGAGGTCTTTTCCTGGGTTTTCTTTCACCCATTTTTGAAATTGGTTTCCTCGTTTTGTTGTTGTTGTTGTTGCTGTTGTTGTTAAATTTTAAGAGTTCTTTGCATTGTGAGAAAATATTTTCACCCAGTCTGTGGCTTGTCTTTTCATTCTCTTATGTGGCTTTTTGATTTGTTTTTTTAAAGCTTGCTTGCTTGCTTGCTTGCTTGCTTGCTTATTTATTTATTTATTTATTTATTTATTTATTTATTTATTTATTTATTTATTTATGAATGAGCTGGGGAGGGGCAGAAAGAGAGGGAGAGAATCCCAAGCATGTTCCATGCCCCGCCTGGAGCCTGAAATGGGACTCGATCTCATAACCATGAGATCACAACTTGAGCCGATATCAAGAGTCAGATGCTCAACAGACTGAGCCACCCAAGTGCCCCTAAATGTTTGTGTATTTTTAACCTTTTTTTCTCCTAAAATAAAATATGTTACATGGAGCTTGAAATATACCTGTTTTATTTATGCCTGTATCCCAACTACTTTGAAACTTGCGTTTTGCTGGCTCATAACTGGAACTCAGTATGTATTTGTTGAATGAGTGAAATAAAGAGAAAATAAATTTGCATACATATAAATGACAAAGAATTAACAGCCAAAATATATTTATAATTTACAAATTAAAAAGAAAAATACAGTTAATTCAATAGAAAAATGGGAAAAACATATCAACAGTAATTTACAGAATTCTCAAATTGCGAATACATTTTAAAAGATTGTTGACATTGGAAAATGAAAAAAATGCTGATTAAAATCACAATGTAACATGATTTCACATCATACACCTACACTTACAAATTTAACTTTCTTTTGTTTATTTCTTTTTGGAGACTGCGTTCATATAATTGGATTAATTAAACTCCACAATTCATGGGGCGCCTGGGTGGCTCAGTTGGTTAAGCGGCCGACTTCGGCTCAGGTCATGATCTCGCGATCTGTGGGTTCGAGCCCCGCGTCGGGCTCTGTGCTGACAGCTCAGAGCCTGGAGCCTGTTTCAGATTCTGTGTCTCCCTCTCTCTGACCCTCCCCCGTTCATGCTCTGTCTCTGTCTCAAAAATAAATAAATGTTAAAAAATTAAAAAAAAAAAACAAACTCCACAATTCATGACATACTAACACATAGTGTATTGATACATATGTGACTTGCTGTTTGTTTGTTATGCATATAACAACCACAAATCCAAATCCATATCCAAGTTGTAGAATATTACCAAAATTTTCTGCTACCTATTTTCTCTTCCTCATCCCATTCTCCTATATCTTGCCTCTCACAAAGAGAATCACTTTTTGAATCTTTGAATTTATTTCTTTACTTTCAAAAAAGTATAATGCATATGCAGTCTTCTAAAAGTTGCCGTTACCATTCAACAATCACTAAGATTTATCCACACTGTATCCATAGTTCTAATATGACAGAATTTTAAAATCTGATAATACTAAGTGTGGATCAAGATGTGAAGCAAGCATGAATAAATCTACTAAATTGCTTATGGAAATGTAAATTGGTACAACTACTTTGAAGAACAATTTGACAATAACCAGTACAGCCAAATGTTTAACAAGACCCAGCCATTCAACAACTTTACCAACAACTAGGTAATATAGTCTAGATAAACTCTGCATAAAAACATGTTCACAAGAATATTATCAGAAGCCACTTTATTAAATAATCAAAATTGAAAATAGCTTGAATTTCTCCCTGCAGCAGAAAGAATATTTAATGAGCTAAAGCTCTATATAAAAATATAAATGAACCTAAAATTATAATATTGAGTGAAAAATCAAGGTACTGAAAATGTGTGTGAAATATAATCTATAAATATATAAAGCTTAAAAAGATAGATACAAAGCCATACTATATGTTATACATATATACATACTATATGATATATAAATAGAATGTAAATAGAAAAATATAGATAGGTAGATAGATAGATAGATAGATAGATAGATAGATATAGATACCTAGATACATAGAAAGATACATAAAATGACAGCTAATTTAGTGTATTTACTACTTGGAGTTTGTTGGGGAAGGTGATCTTGGAAAGTTTATAGAGGGTGGCAACTGCTTTGGCAAAGTTGTATGTATGATTATTTAAGCCGAGTGTTGGGTTTTTAAGTTAACTTAATAATAATTTAATTTAATAATGATTCATAATAAAGCATTATGGAAACACTCTAGTTGAATTTTAATCCATTCATTAAATCTGAAAAGGCTTGAATTTGTGTCTTTAACCTTTTCCGTTTCCCTAAAAGAATCAATCACAACAAAATTAGATGTTTTTAATCAAAAAATTTTTATAATGGTGCTAGAAGTATGGGTCCGATGCAAATATCCCTTTGGCTGTGACAAAACTAAACAATAAATTATCAACTGAAGAGAAATACTAGGGGTTATATGAGGAGATAAGGAAATATCATCTTATTTCAGATTTTTGCCAGGCATTTCAGTGAATGCTGGGGAGACATTGGCTAGCCAGAGAGACACCAACCTTCATCTCATAATGGCATGCGTTTAATAGAGAATACAGAGATAATTTAAATAATCACACAGTCAAAAAGAACACTAGACCCATGATAATCCTTCTAAGGAGAAGGATATGTACCTATAAAAGATATATCCAAGAGAATTGATCAGAGAGGTTAGGAATGGTCTCTTGGAGGAGAAAGTGATGAATCAGCTATCTGTAGGGCAAACAAGGGGATGAGGAAACCTTTACTAGTAGAGGAAAAATACGTTTAAAGACCTTGTGTCAGAGTACACAGAGCAGGGTCTACAATAAAGTTGGAGAATAGGAGAGAAATAGAAAAAATAAATAAATAAATAAATAAATAGCAATTTAGGTTACTGCTCATTTTCATCTTGACCTCACCTCCCACTGTCAGCTCTTCAGTCACCATTCTTTAAAGACCAATCTTTATTAATTTATTCATCCTTAGTCTTAGAGTAACTATTTGACAAAAAGAAGTTGATGATGGGGCGCCTGGGTGGCACAGTCGGTTAAGCGTCTGACTTCAACCAGGTCACGATCTCGCGGTCCGTGAGTTCGAGCCCCACGTCAGGCTCTGGGCTGATGGCTCAGAGCCTGGAGCCTGTTTCCGATTCTGTGTCTCCCTCTCTCTCTGCCCCTCCCCCGTTCATGCTCTGTCTCTCTCTGTCCCCCCCCCTAAAAAATAAATAAATGTTGAAAAAAAAAATTAAAAAAAAAAAAGAAGCTGATGAAAGGCTAGTTGTGTAAGACTATATAGCATGCACATACCAATAAAGTTCAGTTACTGTGAGCCATCATTAATGTTTGAAAATATTTTCCAAATATAAAATCTGTCTCTGTAATGGTATTCTCTATAATCCAATTGTAGCTTAATAGATGTTGATTTAAAAATCAGGTCTCATTTTTAATATTTTTTGGTGGGTAGAGAGGGAAAGGAGCTGGGAAATTGTTCCCTGCTAACATGAAAAGATACAAAAGGTAGTATAGTACTTTGTGTCTTTTCTTCATTAAAAGCATGTTATTAACTATCATTTAACTCTGATTTGTCAGACGGTATAACAATTGATATTTTCAATACTCCAGGAAAGACAGTCACTTATTTTTTTTTTTTTTACTGTAAAGGTCTTAATAGCTTTCTACATGAACTAAATTATACTAATTTTCACTGTTCAATATGTGATGGCATAACAATATAACATTAAGTATCTTTCAGGTATAAGAAAATGGCTATATGAGAATCTAAGAATAAGTAATTTATCGTGTATTTTTAAAGGGAAAAAATGATTAGCTTGATTCTATTCTTTGCCAGTCTCGTTTTTTCCACATCACTGTTCAAACAAAAGATTTCTCTAATTTTATGAAAACCATCTGGGACATTAGACATTACATTTGCTACATAATGGAAAGAATTAAGGTAAGTATCATAAATAACGTTCATTGAATTGAATACATTCTGTCTTTGCCTCTGCCCTCACCCCTATATTCACCTGATGTAGTAGAAAGAATTGCAGACCTGAAGTTAAAATATGAGGTTTGTACTCCAATTTTAACACATAGGATCTGGGTAACCCTGGGTCCGAGATTCTCAATCAGCCACATTGGAGTACTAATAATACTTACTTTACAAAGTTTTATCCAAGAAATAAATGAAATGGCATGCATACAAGCACAACTTAAATCTGGGAAGTAGGGGTCATGTCTTAAGGCTCATTGTATTCTTAGCAATATGTGTGGCACTTTCTTGCATCTAGAATATGCTCAATTTACAGATGAAAAATTAGATCTAATAAATTATTGGAATTAACATTCCCAAAAGAGCCTTCACTTTCTAAGTAATTTGAGGGGATAAATGAAAGCTAGATCATTTTTTCTCCCCAAATTGTCAAGAAATTTCACAGAAAAGTCTTAAGCAACAAAGATTGACTTAACAGCATATATTTCCCAACTTCTTTTCTGATAAAGCTAAAAACATTTTATACGTCACTTAAAAGTAAACGTCTTTGGAAAGAAAATAGCTAGGAGGAATATGTTGGACCATGATTAATCATGGAGAAGTTGAACTGGATTCATGCCAACAGATGAAGCAGCCTTGGAGAAGTGTATTTTCTCTGTTCTTTAGATCTTTTTTTTTAAAAAAGATATAAACTCTAAGATGTCCTTCGTCTTCTTGATTTTAGAGGAGAATGGTTCACAGATATTAGAGAATGGAATCAATCCTTTTAAATTGGAAAATAATGAAAAAAACACCGTTTATTCCTAAAGCAGAAGCTGCAGCCAATATGCCTGTAAGATTTTAAGAGACTTGATTTTTTAAACTGATTTAGAAAATTTCTTCATACATATCCAAATCATTTGCATTTACAGAGATGTTGAACATTTAAATAGCAGTCATTTGTATTTCAGACAGGTATGGTATCAGACAGAATGAGACATCTGGTAGAGCCTATAGGAAAGCATATTAGCTTGAGGATCTGAGGGAAATTCACAATTGAGAAGGATAATAAAACAGTAAAAATAAGCCATATGTTGCTAATGATTGAGAATGTGAGAAGCATTTTTTAAATGCTGAGATCTACTACATGTGGATTTAATTTGTTTTCTGTAATACAAAATGGATAAGTTACTTTATATCTGGCAATGATGAGAGCATTTTTTCAGTGACACTGTAAAGGTGCCTTCCATCCATCTGTCCCTTTACTTGGTAGAGAAGGATGACATATGACATATGACAAAGATGGCCCTAATCAATGTTAATATGCCCTGTGGCTTTGTGAAAAATCTCTGGAGATTGGAAATTCAATATGCTTTCTTTTTTATTTAATGTTTATTTATTTATTTTGAGAGAGAGTGAGAGTGAATACAAGTGGGGAAGGGGCAGAGAGAGAGAGGGAGAGAGAGAGAATACCAAGCAGGCTCTGTGTGCAGAGCCTGACATGGGGCTCGATCTCATGAACTGTGAGATCATTCCCCAGGCCGAAATCAAGAGTCAGATGCTTAACTAACTGAGCCACCCAGGCACCCCTCAATATGCTTTATTAAACAAATTTTCCATAAGATTATATGCTATCACAGACACTGCAAACTGAAATCATTTGACTATAGGCTCTGAAAAATCCTAGAAACTATAAAATTGGTTGTGGAAAAGACCTTAGAGATTTCTAAGCAGCTTGTCATTAGTTATAGACCCCTGACAGCCTGCATGAAAAGCATGAAGATATCTGTTAAAATGTAGATTCTTGGGCTACCCCAAATCTACTGAGTCGTTGTCAGACTCCTTAAAGTTTGGAAGTCAGTGATGTACAGGAAAGTACTGTTCAATATGGTTGCCATAGCCACATGTGGCTATTGGGTCTTTGAAATATGGCTAGTAAAATGTGTCAACCATAAAATACACTCCAGATTTTAAAGACTCATAAAAAATAATACCTTAACAATTTTACATTGATTACAAGCTGACAACTATAATATTGTGGATACGTTGGATTAAATCAAATATATTCTTAAAATGAATTTCACTATTTTTATATTTTAATATGGCTACTGGAAAATTATAAATTACACACATAGCTTACATCATATTTCTTTTGGAGAGCACTACTCTCTAGACTATAGATATTTTGATAACAATTTCATACCTTTTGTTCAACTTTACACTGAGACATTCATATTTTCTTAATAATTTATTAGAATATTTAAAGGATATTCACTTTTAATTTTTATTTGTGACACCAAGTACTAAATTTTATTCTTATTGCATAAATATCAACTATTTGTTATAAATATATAAGGTTAAGAGAAAACTCACCTCCATAAAAAAATTTGCTGTAATTTGAATGCATGAATTTGAACAGTTGCCACAGACTCTTATTGCTAGGCCACTTTCCTAGAAATAACAGCTGACTGCTGTTTATGAATGAGATTACAACTGCTTCTTCCATATTAAAATGTGTGTGTTTGGGCACAGATGCAGGCACATACATTTAATACAGAAACTACCTAGTTTATCAAACTAATTTCCTCTTCCAGCCAAGTACACGGCAAAACTACGTATCCCAGTCACCCTTGTAATTACATGAAAGCATGTGACTATACTCTGAACAATGGATCTGGATGGAAATGACAGACCACACTTTCAAACATGGCCCATAAAACCCTCCCACTCACAATCCTCGATTCTTTTTCTCTATCAGAGTGAAATGATGACAGCTCCAAAAACCAAGAAGAAAATACTACCACAAAAAATATAAGGAGCCCAAAAGTCCTAAGCAGACAATAATACCCCAGGAAAGTCTTCCAAAGAGCAAGACTCTTCAGATTATTTTATGAGTGAAAAAATTAATAATAGTAATAGTGTATGTCACTTACATCTTAGAGCTGTTTGATATAGCAGTCAATTTACCCTAAAAAGTAGATATATTTTTCGAATGATTTCCTCTCCTTTCTAGGTCCAAATAGGTAATGTTTCATATTCATTGTGTTCTTGGAATAAAATTATTATTTCTAGAAAACATACAGTTTGCTTATCTTAGGCTTCTATAACTCATATTCATCTTTTCATTGGTAAAACTGCCTCAATTTTTCATGTTAAAATAGCTTAAATTTTATTATTTTCATTTGTATACATCAGGATTTGGAAAATTCTTCTGTAAAGAGTCATATAGTATATATTTACACTTTGTGAGTATCACAACTAATCAACGCTGCTCTTGTGGACAAAAGTAGTCTAGACAATATATAAACACATGAGTATTTCTGTATTCCAACAAAACTTGATTTATAAAAACAGGCAGCCAATCGACAAACTATAGCTTGACGATCTCTGGCGTAAACTGTTAATTGCTAAAAAGAAATTTGGAGATACTAAATAATATTAGGATAACACAGCATCTTCATCCAGCATGTTAAAATTATTGCTTATTTTTTAATGCTACTCTACACTCAGATGTACTTTAGTCTTTCTTGTTTAGTGTACACATTTTGGATAGATTTTTTCAGGGCTTCATCAAGAAGAAATATTTTTCTGTTTACCTACATTGTTTGGCCACTTTGAATATCAGTTTGGGCTTGTCTTGTTTTATTGCTTTTGTGCGCTCTATTTCTTTACCTACTAAAAACATTTTTTTAAGTATTTGAGTAGAACTTACAGGGCAGTGTATTAAGAAGACGGAAGGGAAAAAATGAATTTCAGACAGAAAATAATTAGTTACCTAAGACATAAAACAATCACGCATTTAAACTGTCTTGAGAAAAGAAATCTCTTTGCAGCTTTTTTTTTTCCTGAAAATTCTGGCATTCTTTTCTTTGTATTATTGTTTGTTATATTTTTGGAACATCTTCCTAAATTTTATTCTATAAGATCTGTTTCTACGAGAGCTTAATTTAGACCCCACATCAGTGATTTTACATAATTTTTCTCTATAGACAATGCAATTGAAATTAACTCCCCAAAAGGAAATAAGTACCCTCTAGGAGAAGAAACACATTGTGGCAATGCATTTCCACCACTTGGCTTTGACTATAAATTAATCAGACAGCACACAGAAGTGACAAGGGATAAAAAAATTAGTTTCAATTGAATGACTTCCTTTAAAGCACTGAAATCTAATTTGGGTGAACTTTTGCTTGATTGTGTCAATTTGATCGAGGCAGAAAAATAACAAATCTTCACATTAGTTGCATCATTTACATAACCTCTACCATTCACATCTTATGAAATGTTTAATTTTTAATCACTTCATGTCATATATCATAAACAAATTTAGTAAGAATCAAGCATCTCATACATATTTTAAATAAAGCTCAACTTTAAGACCAAGAGTCCTGTGATACAATTTTAAGTGTTCTCTCTGGTTATGTAATAATAGTTGATCACAAGTTTTCTGTCTACCATAAAAATGAAGAAGTAGGGAAGTTCGTGCTATAGTCCATTGATTGCAATCAGCATTGCAAATGCCTCAGCCACCATTGTAGGCTTGGGTTTTTGTTGCTTCATACTGGATTTACTATCAGTAGTTTCTACTTTTTCTCATGTATACCTAATAGGAGAAAATAAGTAGGAACTGGGAAAATGTTCCACGAGGAAAAGTGATGAGAGAGGCCAGCCATATCTCGATTCCTGGAGAAAAACAGTGCTTGTTTTGTAAAGTCAGAAAGAGTTTTCTTAAGGAGTCAAGAATATTTTTCACAAAGCCTTATAACTATGTACAATCCATAAGAAACTCAGCAACTTCAAGATATATGTCCATCAGTATTTGAACATATTTATATCAGTCTTGACAATCCCAAGTTCCTCTGACCCTCACACTGTTACCAACTTGGTGAGAGTCTTTAAAAGTGCTGCCCTCAGTCAAAACTGACTCTATTTTTACATTATAAAATTGAACAGCCAACAAATTCTGAATTTACTGAAGAACTAGGACAAGTTCAGGATTTGGTGAAGGCAGAGAAAGAATAGTGCTTATTATTAAGAAAGCTTTCCATATTTATTCTTCCTTGGAAATAATTCTGGCTCTTTATAATTAGTTGTAAGTTAAATATTTCAGGAATTTCAATATTCATTGGAAATTCTTTTGGCACCAACAGCCAACTGATTCCAAAGCATATTTGTGACTTTGAGAAATGGGATGGTAGATGCAGTTTGAAATAAGGCTTCCTTTCTTACAAATGCTTTTTGCTTTATTCATTTTACCGTGTCACAGTGTTTTTTTTAACAATATCCTAATGCACATACCATGATATCTCTGACAATGTAAGGGAAAAGGCTAACATTTTCCATCCATAAGAGAACAAAAAGAGAGACACTCAGATACACAGATATACATACCACAAAAAGTACAAGAACCAGAATTTAATTCTATGGACTCTAACAAAGTTTCAGAACACCACAGTTTGAGGATTTTATCATTCTTTATCTAGGAAGACTCATGGATTTTTCTTGCGGCAGAAAGATTCCAAAAAGATCAATTCATACATCATGGCCTTTCAAGGCTGCTGTGTTTCAGAAGCACCTGTCTAGAGAGATTGATAAGGCTGTTCTGTTCTTGATTTCCTATTGCTCGGTTTCTCTGCCATCAATCTCACACAACCAGGATGGCTAGAAGCAGGGCTAGTGACAGTATGACAGAGCTCAGAGAGTCTTTCTAAGACCAAACAGATGGAGTGTGTCCATTCTGTGGAAGAAGTACCTCCCCCGTCCCCTCTTCAGAATCTTTAAATAAAATAGCACATAAATTCTTCTGTGTGCCTCTCTCTCTCCTCCTCCTCCTTTTCTCTTCCTGCCCCCCTCTCTCTCTCTCATTTCCAACCTCAAGACCCTATTTTCTGACTGTCTAGTTCTAGACTCTACTAAAAAGAGTACTATTTTTTAATTAGTTTGTTCTATTAATTTATGCTTTAACTTCTTAATTTTTCCTAAATTTAATTTTTTTGACCACAGTTCTAGATGAGAGAAACGGGCCTCCTACTTACAAACATGCATACACACATATACAGCACAGGGGTAGATTGAGGCCAACTAAGGAGGCTTTTAAGTATTAAAATATTCATGTCAGAGAGTCAAGACCTGCTTCATAAGTTCCTTTTTTTTTTTTTTTTAAGAACAGTAGTAAGAAATTCAAAACATGTCCAAGGGGCGCCTGGGTGGTGCAGTCGGTTAAGCGTCCGACTTCAGCCAGGTCACGATCTTGCGGTCTGTGAGTTCGAGCCCCGCGTCAGGCTCTGGGCTGATGGCTCAGAGCCTGGAGCCTGTTTCCGATTCTGTGTCTCCCTCTCTCTCTGCCCCTCCCCCATTCATGCTCTGTCTCTCTCTGTCCCAAAAATAAATAAAAAAACATTGAAAAAAAAGAAATTCAAAACATGTCCCTACCTGAGAGATAGCATGTTTAAATTCTTAATGTCTAGGCAATTTCTGCATATGTCAACTTTTAAAATTTGCTTGACCATCCATTTAATTTTTCTATGCTATAGTTCCATCCCTTTGCTGTTTTGTATTAATTCAATACCAGTCAAAACTATCCTTCTTCTCAGTTCAAATGAACCTTTATTCTACATAAAATTTTATGCACCTATTATGTGTCCAGCATTGTATAGCATGAAGACTATAAAGGTGAGTAAAATTGGGGTGCCTGGGTGGCTCAGTCGGTTGAGCATCTGACTTCGGCTCAGGTCATGATCTCAGAGTCCGTGCATTTGAGCCCCCCGTGGGGCTCTGTGCTGTCGGTTCAGAGCCTGAAGCCTGCTTCAGATTCTGTGTCTCCCTCTCTCTCTGCCCCTCCCCCACTCACACTCTGTCTCTATCAAAAAATGAATAAATGTTAAAAAAATTTTTTTAAAGGTGAGTAAAATAACCCTAGTTTCTGTCCCCATAAATTTTATAGTGTTGTCAGTAATTCATACATAATCAAAGAATCTCAGCAGTATTTGTATTAGCTAGCTCTGAAATTGCCAATGGTCCTCTGATGATGTAAAACAAGGAGCTGACCTTGTTTGGGAAGTTAAGGAAATGCTTGCTGGGGGAAGCAAAAGGTGAACTGAAATTTGAAGGGTGACTGGAAACATTCATCTTTATTTTTTCTAGAAATATGTTTATTGTCACCATGGAACACAGTTTCCGTTTAATTTGTGTTTCTGGCAGACCCCGAAGGTGGCCAACACAACACCCATCCTTCATCATGTTCTCTCTTGCTGCGGAGACTTTGCTTTGTTCATGTTTACCCTTCCTCTGTTTGCAGGAGATATGAGGATGAATGTCAATTGTCTAACCCAATTATAGTCATTCTGTTCTTCTTGCAAGTAATTTTTTAGGCATATCATTAATTTTAACCTGGTCAATGAGACATCAGGGGAAGCTTCCTGGGGGCTTCTGGGAAAATGCTTTATAAGGAGATATGTTAGGAAAACTGCACTTTGTGCCTTTGGACATTGCTGAAGACCTGATATTTAAAAGAGCTGTAGCCATTGCATAACCATAGAAAAGGTGCAGGTGTTCTGTTAAGTGGAGGATGGGAGCATGGAAAGATGGAAGGAACACATGTCCTTGCTGATACCATTTAGCTCTTGGGTTTCCTTTGGAGTTCTGGCCTAGTCTCTGGACGGGGTCAGTGAGATGATTAACAACTATCTTTAAGCCTCTGTTTGTCGCTGAAACAAAATTATTCCAATTGGGGAAAAAAGTTATTCTTAGATTTGGCAGACTAATTATAAAATCATAACAACAATAAAAAAGATCTGGAAAGAGCCACATAATGGTTAGCTATAGAGAGGGAAGAAGTGCTGGAGGATAGGAGATGAGTGATTTTGGCAAGTTCACAAAGAGTATATATTCATCTACGACTTTGATAATTAAAGATTTTTTTAAAAGCAACAAAATATAACTTTCCCCCTCATTATAGAAATTAAATCTTTCCAGGCTTTAACACACTGCCTTCACTGCCTGACTTAGAGAGACTACCCAATTACTGTTCCAACTAATGTTTACTGAATGAATAAATGTATCAAACCTTTCCAAAGTATCTGGAGAAGGATAAAACCATTGCATACACTTTATTTAATTCCTACTGGACATCAACTTTGTGAGTAGCATTATTTCCACTTTCTATATGCAGAAATTCAGCCTCAGAGAGATTTAGTAACAACATAGCTGTTGAGACATAAAACTAAAATTTAAACCCAAGGTTTTCTGACTTAAAAGCCCAGAAGTTTCTTCAGTTAGGCTCTTTTTCACGATATATGATCAATAATTAGCAGGATGGATTGTTTTTCATTTTACTTGTAATTGTACCACTCTTTTTACTAATTATTTGAATTCCTTAGATTTCTGACCTTTTCTTCTAAAGAGAAAAACAAGTTCCTTCTCTCAGTTCATGGTTTTCCTGCCTATTATCAGGAAATATTCTGGTTTTTGTCTTTCCCTAATGGGGGTCCTCAAATCAGTCATCTCGGAATCACTTCTTAGACTTGGAGAAAAAAGTGTTTCTAGGATGCATGTAATGGTTAGATACAAGAATATACATTACATACATTATTTAAAGACCTAGAGAGACTCTTAACATATACACCAAAGTTGAACAACCACCACATTCCACTCAGAAAATATGCTATTTTTGTTAAATAAAAGTCACCCATACAAAGAGGAAAAAGCCCCTTAAGAATATAAATAATAGTCATGCTATCTAAACTAGCATAAAAATAAATCGATTTATTTGCTTATTTCCCTTTTTAAAGTAAAAAAGTATGTTTTATTTTAATTCCAGTTAGTTCACATACAATGCTATATTAGTTTCAGGTATACAATACAGTGCTTCAACAATTTCATACATCACCCTGTGCTCATCACAAGTGAACTCCTTAATCCCCATCTCCTTTTAACCCATCCCCCACCCCTTCCCTTCTGGTAATCACCAGATGGTTCTCTATAATTAAAAGTCTGTTTTTGCTTTGACTCTCTCTCTCTCTCTCTCTCTCTCATTGTTTTCCTTTGTGTATTTGTTTTGTTTTTTAAATTCCACAAGTGAAATCATACAGTATTTGTCTTTCTCTGACTTATTTCACTTAGTGTTATACTTTCTAACTCCATCCATGTCATTGCAAATGGCAAGAATTCATTCATTTTTATGACTGAATAATATTCCATCATATATATATCATATATATGAAGATATATATATGAATATATATATATCACATCTTCATATATGAATATATATATATAAATATATATATATCACATCTTCATATATGAATATGTATATATATATATATATATATATATATATATATATATATCTCTCACATCTTCTCTATTCACTCATCAGTCTATTGATACTTGGGCTGCTTCCATATCTTAGCTATTGTAAATAATGCTGCTATAAATATAGGGGTGCATGTATCCCTTTGATTAGTGTTTTTGCATTCTTTGGGTAGATATCCAGAAAATGCTGGATCATAAGGTAGTTCTATTTTTAACTTTTTGAGGAACTTCCATACTGTTTTCCCTACTGGCTGCACCAGTTTGCATTCCCACCAACAGTGCACAAGGGTTCCTTTTTCTCTACATCCTTGTTAACACCTGTTGTTTTTTGTGTTGTTGATTTTAGCAATTCTTACAGGTGTGAGATGATATCTCATTGTAGCTTTGACTTGCATTTCCCTAATGATAAGTGATGGTGAGCATCTTTTCATGTCTATTGGCCATCTGGATGTCTTCTTTGGGGAAATGTATGTTCATGTCTTCTGCTCATTTTTTAACTAGGTTATTTGTTTTTTTGGGTGTTGAGTTTTATAAGTTCTCACATTTAGGTCTTTAATCCATTTTGAATTTCTTTTTGTGTATGGTATAAGTTTCATTCTTTTGCATGTGGCTGTCCAGTTTTCCCAATACCATTTATTGAAGAGAGTCTTTTGCCCACTGGATATTCTTGCCTACTTTTCTGAAGATTAATTGGCTATATAATTGTGGGTTTATTTCTGGATTTTCTATTCTGTTTTATTGATCTATGTGTCTGTTTTTGCACCAGTACCATGCTGTTTTGATCACTACAGATTTTTAATGTAACTCGAAGTCTGGAATTGTGATGCCTCCTGCTTTGCTTTATTTTTCAAGATTGCTTTGGCTACTGAGGGCTTTTTGGGGTTTCTTACAAATTTTAGGATTGTTTGTTCTAGTTCTGTGAAAAATGCTGTTGGCATTTTGTTTTTTTATTAATTTTTTTTTCAACGTTTTTATTTATTTTTGGGACAGAGACAGAGCATGAACGGGGGAGGGGCAGAGAGAGAGGGAGACACAGAATCAGAAACAGGCTCCAGGCTCTGAGCCATCAGCCCAGAGCCTGACGCGGGGCTCGAACTCACGGACCGCAAGATCGTGACCTGGCTGAAGTCGGACGCTTAACCGACTGTGCCACCCAGGCGCCCCTGCTGTTGGCATTTTGATAGGAATTGCATCAAATGTGTAGTTTGCTTTAGGTAGCATAGGCATTTTAACAATAATTGTTTTTCCAATTCATGAGCATTGAATATCTATTTCTTTGTGTTGTCTTGAATTTCTTTAATCATTTTTTTTTTATAGTTTTCAAAATGCAGGTCTTTCGTCTCTTTGGTTAGGTTTATTCCTAGGTATCCTATTAAATGGGATTGTTTCCTTAATTTCTTTTTCTGCTGTTTCATTATTGGTGCATAGAAATCCTTTATTTTGTATATAATATATATACAAATGTATATAAATGTATATACAAATGTATATAAATATACATTTATTTTGTATCCTGCAACTTTAGTGAACTCCTTTATCAGTTCTAGCAGTTTTTTGTTGGCATCTTTAGAGTTTTCTATATAGAGTATCATGTCATCTCCAAATAGTGAAAGTTTTATTTCTTCCTTACCAATTTTGATTCCTTTTATTTCTTTTTGTAGTCTGATTGGCTGTGGCTAGGACTTGCACGACTACGTTGAATAAAAGTGTTGATAGTGGACATCCTTCTCTTGCTCCTGACCTTAGGGGAAAAGCTCTCAGTTTCTCCCCATTAAGGATGATGTTAGCTGTGGGTTTTTCATAGATGGCCTTTATTATGTTGAGGTTTGTTCCTCTTATTTTTTGAGAGTTTTATCATTATTTTCTTATTTCTTAATATTCAACATAAATACTTGACTCTCAAGAAAATACATGGCCCTTCTATTTATCTCATCAAAAGTCGATTTAAAAATAATTTATTTTTTATCAAGTTAGATTATACTACCAAAACAAATTTGTTTAAACTAAAAATAGTGATCTATATCAGTCTGAACTTTCTTTAATAATAAGTACATGTAAACAAAAGTAAATTATAAGCTGGCAGTTTGGTCTAATATGATATTTTTAATATAGTCACACACAACATTATCTGTATGTTTAAACAAACCTGAAAAGTGCAGTTACATCTTTTGTTATACCTTTGGGGTACTCTGGAATCTTGTAGTAGAAAAACCAAAGAACATATGTTAAGCGCAATTAGATGCTATTCCATAATCCCCAATGTTTTCATTTTTATCCAATCTAAAAATGGCACGATTCCCTTTAAGCATTTCTTTTTATAAATGAAAAATAAATGATGTGTTTAATAAGCTAATTCAGAATATACTTTCTGATGTCTCTGATTCTTTAGATAAAATGGCCTACAGAAGACAAGAAATTCACTCACTCATTTATGCTGACATGTACTGAATACATACCATATCCCAGGCATTGTTAGATGCACAGAATGTGCTAAGTCCAGTAGAACATGTGGGCAGAGACAAATGCATTTGTAAATAGAAGGAAACCCAAATAATTGTGTTTTCAGGCACATTTAATAGCTTGACAAAGGCATGTGGTGGAATTAGGTTGTACAAGGAAGAGAATTAGATCATCAAGAGGCTTGTATACTAGGTTAAAGACTTTGAGAGTTATTTTGAAAATGTAAGAGATTCTAGGAAGTATAATGACTTTCAAAAGTCCAATGATATAAAATTACTCTGAATTAAGGGCTATAAACATATATTAGAGATCATTATCTTTATCCATTTCTTTCTAATGACCAGTGAGTTAATCAACTAGTTATACCCCTGGGGAAAGTTATTTAACTTCTCTACTTTGATATTTACAATTATTGATTCTCAAACCACATCCCCAAAAGGTTTGCCATTCCATAGAGCCCTTCCAAAGCCCTCTGTATGGAGGAATCTGGGAACACCCGCACAAAACACATCCCCATACAAAGTTTTGGATAAGATTAGATTTACACAGAGCATGATCTACCCTGGACAGATATGCTTATCTACTGTCATAAGATAATGTGCCCAGATTCTAATCTAACTCAGATGATAGCATGTGATTCACCTTTCCTTCCCCATCTCCAACTCTGTCCCAACTCTACTTCCTTGTAAATTGGATTCAATTTCTCAAGTTTTCTTCAAGCAGAGAAGTTGACCAATGACAGCTTGAGGTTTTCATCATTCAAGTTGGGAAGAACATAAGAGGAAAATGAGAACTTCAAATTCTTTGCACTCACATATGAATACTGGACAAGAAAAGTCTGAATGGCTAGTCTTGGATCATGTGTTTAGGTCACATCTCCACATCCATAGGTAATAACTTCTGATCAAATTAAATCCACACACGTACATACACACACACACACACACACACACACACACACACACACACACACACACAGAGTTTCCTTTATATTGAAACATACATTTTAAGTGAAAATCTCACAACTGGTAGTAAGGAAAGGAATGATCAAAACTACTCTTCTTTCCTGTCAGTGTAAATAGAATTTGGGGGAAAGAGAGTGTTAACATGGGCTTGTAGCACAATTTAGAGTATTTCTACTTCTTATTTTTTATTACAATCTTGTACTTTATTGTCTGGATCAATGGTCCTGTTCTTTCACCCAGGTTTTTCATAGAAATTTACTCATTCTTCATTCATTTATTCAACAGACATTACTAACTACTGTAGAGCTGAGATACAGTAATGAAAAATAACAAAAGCCTAAAAATCTTAACACTTTATGGGGAGCTTATTTTCTACTGGTAGAAACACACACTAAGCAAGTAAGTAATATAAAAAAAAACAACACAGCAATTTCACATACTGACAAGTGCTGTAAAAGAAAGTAAGTAGGTTAAAAGGTAGAACATGACAAAGGACAAGGACAGTGCACTTGAAGGAGAAATCTACTTGAAAATCTAGAGAACATACCCAGGCAGACGGAAGAGGAGGTGTGTAAAATTTTAAAAGTTAAAAAGGATAATTTTGGCATTAAAAATGTTTTTAATGTTTATTAATTTTTTGAGAGAGAGAAAGAGAAAGCGCAAGCAGGGGAGGGGCAGAGCGAGAGGAAGACACAGAATCTGAAACAGGCTCTAAGCACTGAGCTATCAGCACAGAGCCTGACGAGGGGCTAGAACTCATGAACTGCGAGATCATGACCTGAGCTGAAGTTAGAGGCTTAACTGACTGAGCCACCCAGGCACCCAGATAATTTTTTTTTTAAGACATGCCACAAATGCCTAAGTCTGAAGCAGACTGAACTGAATTGGGAGAGCATGAAGTGAGCAAGAAAAGGGGTCAAATCAAGCATACCTTTTTATGCCACAGTAGGAATGCTATATTTTATTATGAGTGTGCTAAGAAACCATGGAGGGATTTTGCGCCAGAGAGACAGACATGATTTGATTTGCAAAGGATCACTGGTTGCTGTCTGGAGAATAGACTGTGAGGGGTTAAGAATAGAATCTGAGAGACCAGCTGGGCGGCGATTGCTATAAATCATGTGACAGATGATGGTGGCCTGGTTGCTCGGAATAGAGTGATATAGTGGAAGTGGAAAGGGGGGATTTAATTCAGGATAGATTTTGAAAGCAGGAGTGACATGGTTTGCTGATGGGTTGAATTCAGGGTATGAAGGAAGGGAAAGAGAGGAATGATGATGACCCCTAGGCTTTTGGCCTCAGAAACAGAGCGGAAGAAGCAGCAGAAACAATAACCTGGATTGTGAACACCTGAACTTGGCCTATAGCTCTCAGTCCATTCCCTGGGCAAAATTTTCAACTGGTATAAATATAATCCTGCAGAGAAAAGAGTTTCTGAAATGATCACAGAAAGGGAACTATTTGGGAATTGCAGATAAATTCCAAAGATTGTTGAAAATGCTAATTCTGGTAAATAGGCCTTAGAGGTACTGTTTTCAGAAATTCTGGTTATGCTCTTTTCCAATTGTTTATATTCATTTAGCATTGTTGGTTTGATTGATGGTGATTCTTTTTGAATATTTATTATGTGATGATTATTTTTCACTGACTTATTTGGTAGCATGTCCATACTTTGATTAAATTCCCACTAGTTTTTCTACAAATATGTTCTTTTAACTTAAAGGATCCCAATAGGCTGGTTATTTATAAGCATTCTACTTTGTAGGAGCCTCTGAGCATTTTAACTAGAATATCTACCTGAAAAGAAATTTAAGTGTTAAGAAAGAAACAGTAATGTATGTGAGAGAAGTCAATTATTGTAATCTGTAGAAACCCAATGATAAGAAAATGCCAAGATTTCTGACATATACCAAGCTCTGAATATTTTCCATTATCTTTAGATTTATTTATAATATTATACATCTAGAAACTTCATTTCAAATGCTTCCTGATGAACAATACAGCTGTACCTTCCCGTATGTGAAGCCAGTGGTTTGTCCACTCGATTACTAAAAAGCAAATCATCATAATTACCTAAAGTTAATGTTAACTACACATTTTAGACCAACATGAAAATAATGCATTCTCTGGGGTTATTCAATTGCTTTGCCCATCAATTCTTAACTCTGCTCTTTCTATGGTTAATTTAACAAATAAATAACATTCAGCAAGTGAGTTAGAAAAACCAAGTAGTCTTCCTTCTATTTTTGCTTTCCACTACTTTACCACACTTAAAACACTTCTGACACCAGATGCTTCAGGCTTTTCCTCACCAAAAATCCTGTGACACCAGCTGCCTGTCATAATTTAACTCAATTCTGACACCATCTATCAGGATATAGAACCAGATTCCACAGGTTAAGGGCTCAGTCCCATGAGACTTCTCCCCACTTTCAGATGTCAATTGCTAAGCACTAGGTCCCCAGGTTACCCATAACTTCTGCCTGACTTGGCTACAAATTGGAGGTTCCTGTGACCTTCTTCTCAGGTTTTATTAATTTGCTACAGCAGCTCACAGAACTCTGGGAAACATGTTATTGAAACTGTGCCCCATAGGGCTAAAGAAGTTGAAACTAGCAGAAAGTTTAAAGCTTATTTTTCAAAGAACTGTTTCCCCCAGTCAGCTATTGTGTCTTTTCAGACCCCACTCACAAACTTACTAGCTGTCTCTGCAGAAGCCTGGACTTAAAATCAACTGATATAGTTTCAGCCTATGAATAATCAAGGACCTGCATTCCTTTCCCAAGGTAATGAACTCAAGACCTCATTTAGTTATACAGGCTCTTGAAACATGCACATAGCCCCTTCCCCTTGTCCTAAGATAACCTCCAGTATCAGTGCTGAATTTTGCCTCCTTCTGATATTGTCTCCACCCCAAAGTGAAGAAGGGATGTATGTTACATGCATGCTTGCTCAATGCACTTGCTCCATCTTTCCTCATGAATAGTCATAGGTTTCCCTGCCCTTTCCATCTATATGTATGTAATCTCAACCCCTATCATTATAAAAATCTTGTTCTCTCTCCCTTCAGGGAGGCAGATTTGAGGCTTGTCCCAGTCTCCTTTTTGGCTGCCTCTTGAATAAACTGTCCTTAAAGCAAACCTGATGTCTCAGTTATTGGCTTTGCTGCATATTGAGCAGATGGACATGGGTTCAGTTACACTATCAGTTTATTAAAGAATATGATAAGAGTTACAGACGAACAGCCAGATGAAAAATATGTAGGGCAAAGTCTGGGAGATTCCCAAGTGCAGGCAGTACTATCCCCATGGAGATGGGGTATGTCCCCCTTCCACTATGTGACTGTGTTCACCAACCAGAAGTTCTCTGAACCCCCATAATAATGGGATTCTTATGGAGGCTTCATGACATAGATATGATCAATGATTAACTCAATTTTCTTTTTTTATAACTTTTATTTTTTTGAAAGAGAGAGAGAAAGTGTGAGTCACGGATGGGGCAGACAGACAGGGAGAGAGAGGAGAGAATCCCAAGCAGGCTCTACAGTGTCAGCACAGAGACCCACACAGAGCTCAAACTTGTGAACAGTGAGATCATGACCTGAGCTGAAGTCTGACGCTTAACTGACTGAGCCACCCAGGAGCCCTGATTAACTCAGTTTTCAATCCCTCTTCCTTCTCTAAAGACCAGAGAATGGGGCTGAAGTTTCCAAGCTCCTAATCATAGCTTGGTCTTTCTGATGACCAGCCCCCATCCAGAAGCCCACCAAGGGTCACCTCATTAGAACAAAAGACACTAATATCATCCAGAAAGTTCCAAGGATCCCTGTGTTAGAAACCAGGGTCAAAGACCAATAGTAGAACAAAAAATGTTCCTAGTGCTCTTCTCACTTACGAAATTATAAGGGTTTTAGGAGCTCTGTGCCAGGATCTGGAGGCAGGGAATAATATGTGTATCCTCTATTATTTCACAACAAGCATCTATACACATTGTATAGGCAGACTTGAATCCTACTAAATATTTAATTACTGATCTATAATTTCTTGCTAATAATTTTAGGGCAGGTACTGTACAACTATCTAGTTACACTTAATATAAGAAATAGTAAGTACCCTTTAATCATTTCATTTTCAGAGTCTAAAACTTAAGGAAAAAGGAAGAGAATCAACATATTTGAATATCTGCTATGTCCCCTTAGTTTGTACATAACACCCACTTTAACCCTCACAACAGCCCTGTAACAGATATTTTAATATTCACCTTTTCTAACTTAAAAAATGGGCATGGAGGTTGAGTAATTTTTCTGAAGTCACACAACTTGTAAAAGGTAGAATTGTAATCAGCGAACAGTTTTATCTGTGTGCCAGCCAATGCTATTTCTACTATTACGTTCTAATCTATTCCACTAAAGAAGAAACAGGATTTCATCTATCTGTGAATAATTTAGATGTGGCTGTTGCCCATATGCAACCTTTGTTCTCACCCCACACTCATTTTATAGCAGGATTCAGCCTTTGTCTAGTACAAAGTCAGTTCTGACTCCGTGATATTGGAGTGTGTGGTTAATGGTTTACATCAATTTAGCTAGGCCGTGGTGCACAGTTGTGTAGTCAAACACCAGGCTCAATGCTGCCATAGTGATATTTTAGATGTGATTAAAATTTTAAATCTTAAAGTAGGCTTCAAGTAAAGCAAACTACCCTCCATAATGTGAGTGGGCCTCATCCAATCAGCTAAAGGCCTGAAGAACAAAGATTGAGGTTTCTCAAAGAAGGAATTTGGCTTTAAGACTTCAACAGAGAGACCCTGCCCAAGTTTCTAGTCTGCCTGGACTGCAGACTTTGTTCTAAAAACTACAACATCAACTCTTACCTGAACTTTCTTCTTGTCAGTTTACCACATGGATTTTGGACTTACCAGTCCCTATTCCCATTTTTAAAATTAAGTTGTAAAAATAAACCAGTATCTCAATCTCTCTCTGTCTCATTCTATCTCTCTCTCCCCATGCCTCTGTCTCTCTCTTTTTCTCTTGTGTGTGTATGTGTGTGTGTGCATGTGTGTGTGTGTGTGTCTTATTGGTTCACTTTATATGGAGAACCCTGCCTAATATAGATATTGGTACCAGGAAAAGGCTACATTGCCTTGAAGACACTGTTGTTAGGAATATGAATGTTAATGATGCTTCTGATGAGGTATCAGATGGACATAGATGATGTTATTGGAAACTGGCAGAAAGATGGATCCTGGTTATAAAGTGGCAGAGACCTTGCCTGAATTGTGCTCTACTATTCTGTGGAAAGTAAAACTTGTAAGTGGTGTACTTTGATATTTAGAGATTTATAAGCAAAGTGTTGAAGGTATGGCCTGCTTTCTTCTTGGGGCTTATAATAAAATGTGAGAGGAGGTAGATAATTGAAGAAGGAATTGTTAAGTGAAAAGAAGCCAGAACTTAAAGATTTGAAAAATTCTCAGCCTATCTATATTGCAGAAAAAGAGAAAGCATGCTCTGGAGAAAACACCGAATATATGGCTGGAAATGCTTTCCTAAACAGATTAGGTGTGTGATTTGTGGATCCAGTTAATAATCTTAACAGAAATTCTGGCAATATGGACCAAAGAGGAAAGAAAGCAGATACAGTAAAGGAAGACTCTCAGACTCCTGGGATGCTCCAGACAGGAAATGGGCTAATATATTGATCTGACTGTGAACATGTGTTATCTTTCAAGAAAGGGAAGAATGACCCCCAAGGGCAGGGCCCAATCATCAGTTCCACCAATGGGGCCATGACCCCGGTGGGCCTCCAGGACACAGATTCAGACCAACAAGGAGTATTCCCATGCCTTGAAATCTAATAGAGTTTGCCCTTCTAGGTTTCAGATTTGCTTGGGAAACATGACCTTTTTTTTTTTTCCTTTAAAATTTTCCCTTTCAGAATGGGAATGTACATACTATTCCTGTCGCACCATTGCATTTTGGAAGAAGATAACTTGTCTGGGATCACAAGTTCATGGAAATAAATTTTCCCCCAGAATGAATTTTACTCCAATTCATTTCAATTATGAGATTTGGAAACTTGAGTTGAAAAGTTTCAGATGATATTTTGGATGGAGAGTTAATGCTGGAATGATTAAGACTTTTGAAGATGTTGAGATAAGGTGAATGTATTTTGCACATAGGAAGTTCCTGATTTTCGAGGAGGTTAGAGGGCAGATGTACTCCCCAAAAGGTGTGTTGGATATACTAACCTTTAGTACTTTGGAATGTTACCTTATTTGGAGACAGGGTCTTCATAGAGGTAATCAGGTTAAAACAAGATCACAGTAGTAATACTTCCTCTTTTCTATGTACAGTGCTTCTAATCCACATCAGAGCTATGTATAACTTAATCCTGAGGGCATGTATCATACACTGGAAGTTACCTTCACTGAAGTTCAAATTAAATGTAACAAATATTTGTAAAGCTCATACTATGTGAAATGTTCTGTCAATATTATAAAACAACTAACTAGACATGATCTCAGAGAGCTCAAATGGAGGAAGTAGATGACTATAATTAAATAGTTGTAGGTTCTCCCCAATTTCCACACCAATCCCAAGATGGTTTTATTTCAAAAACCAGTCTCAATGTAATTATATCCCAAAAAGTCTTTCAAGTACTTATTCAAAGTTAAATTGAGGATTACATGGAGGGAACAGAACAAAAATATCACACTGGCGAAGAAGAAGAAGAAGAAGAAGAAGAAGAAGAAGAAGGAGGAGGAGGAGGAGGAGGAGGAGGAGGAGAAAGTCTCTGTGAGAATAATAAATTGAAGATGTTAATAAATATAGATTAAAAAATTTCTAATGTTTATTTATTTTTGATAGAGAGAGAGACAGAGTGTGAATGGGAGAGGGGTGGAGAGAGAAGGAGACACAGAATCTGAAGCAACCTCCGGGCTCTGAGCTGTGGGCACAGAAAAACTCACAAACTATAAGATCATGACCAGAGCTGAAGTTGGACACTTAACCGACTGAGCCACCCGGGTGCCCCTGAATATAGATTCTAGCATGTGGATATTATTAAGCACTAACTTAAAAAGAAAACCAGAGGGGCACCTTGGTGGCTCAGTTGGTTAAGCAGTTGACTTCCACTCAGGTGATCTCACAGTTTGTGAGTTTGAGCCCCATGTTGGGCTCTGTGCTGACAGCTCAGAGCCTGGAACCTGCTCCAGGTTCTGTGTCTCCCTCTCTCTCTGCCCCTCCCCTGCTTGCACTCTCTCTCAAAAATAAACATTAAAAAATTTTTTTTGAAGAAAAGAGGGAAAGTCTCCAATCAATAATTCAAGTTCCCATTATTAAACCTAGAAAAATAAATGCACACCTAAACCCTCAGCAAGAAAAAGTAAAGAAAAAATAAAGATATAAACAAGAAATCAGTGAAATTAAAAACAGAAAAATAACAGAAAAAAACAATAAAAAAAAACTAGTTCTTTGAGAGAATAACAACACTGACACATCTCCAGCAAGACCACTAAAATAAAAAAACCACAAATCACCAATATCAGGAATGAGGCAGGGAATATCACTACAGGCATCAAAAGAATAATCATATAAAGAATAATCATAGGGTGCTAGGAATAACTCTACACACGTATATTTGACAATATGGATGAAATGGACTACTTCCCCAAAAATTAAACTACCACAATTCATGAAATATGAAATATCAGGGGCACCTGGGTGGCTCAGTTGGTTAAGCATCCAGCTTTGGCTCAGGTCATGATGCCACAGTTCATGGTTAGAGACCTGGATTCTGTGTCTCTCTCTTGCTCTGCCCCTTGCCAACTCATGCTCTGTCTCTCACTCTCTTTCAAAAATAAATAAGCATTAAAAAAAAAAGAAAGAAAAGAAAAGAAAAAAAAAGGAAAAGAAAAGAAGAGAAAGGAAAGGAAAGGAAAGGAAACGAAAGGAAAGGAAAGGAAAGGAAAGGAAAGGAAAGGAAAGGAAAGGAAAGGAAAGGAAAAGAAAAGAAAAGAAAAGAAAAGAAAAGGAAAAGAAAAGAAAAGAAAAGAAAAGAAAAGAAAAGAAAAGAAAAGAAAAGAAAAGAAAAGAAAAGAAAAGAAAAGAAAACCAGAGGCCCTAATGGTGTCATTTGGGCCAGGCCAACTCACCAAACTGGGGCTTAATATCTAATCTAATCGCAATTTCAACCTACCCCAGAAACATCTTAACCTGTCAATCAGGAATTTTGTGATAAACACCAAGGAGGCAATCTGTCACAGTGACTCATCCAATACCCGAAGGAAGATGAGGTAATCATCTAATAAGACCCCCTGCCTTCCCACCTAAAGGAAGGTGACTCTGTCTGGAACAATACTTTCTTTTCTTTTGTTAATAACTTTCTTGCCCCACCCTCCTTCTTGTAATAACTTTCCATTTTCACAACTCCATGGAGCTCGCCTCTACTTGCTACATGCGATGCTGCCTGATTCACGAATCCATTAATAAAGCCAAGTAGATCTTCAAATTTACTCGGTTGAATTTTTTTCTTTAACAGGTGCTACCACTAAATTCACTAAGGAATGGAAATAAGAAGTATTGGCAACATCCTAAAAAATAAACGTGTCAAGTTCTGCATAGCTCTACCAGTTATCACCTACATGATCAACACTCTCATTTAAATGCTGCAGATTACTGGGGTGCCTGGGTGGCTCAGTCGGTTGGACGTCCGACTTCAGCTCAGATCACGATCTCGCGGTCCGTGAGTTCGAGCCCCACATCGGGCTCTGGGCTGATGGCTCAGAGCCTGGAGCCAGCTTCCGATTCTGTGTCTCCCTCTCTCTCTGCCCCTCCCCCGTTCATGCTCTGTCTCTCTCTGTCTCAAAAATAAATAAAACGTTAAAAAAAATAAAAAAAAAAGAACAAGAATAAATGCTACAGATTACTTCTAAAAGCAACGGAAAAGTGACATGCCTTTAAATCAATAACTGGAGTGTCAGGTCTAGCAATCTGTAAAACTAGATTATACTGTTGTTATATAAAACAACGTAAATACTGTTGGAGAGGTTTTTATTTCCGTTACAAATTCTAGTTGATCACTCTGAGTTGGATGTGCTAGACTCATGACCATCTGGTTCTCAGGACAGCCCATATATAGGTACTCTAGTATGCATTTTTCACAGTTAGAAAGATACACAAATCTGATCCCTATGTAAGAAAATTGCATGGCTTTTTGGTAGGTCGGAGTTGTAATATACAACAATAAAAGTATGTTCCATAAGAAAAAAAGTTGAGTAAACTAGACTTAATCAGAGTTTAAAAAGTTTTGCTCTGCCAAAGGGGCTGTAAAAAGATTGAAAAGATAAGCCACAAGACTGGGGAGAAATCTGTGCAAAAAGCATATTTGCTGTGAGAATTGTACCCTGAATTTATAAAGACTTCTTAAAATTCACTAATAATGAAATGAATGATTCCATAAAAAAATGGGCAAGAGATCTGAACAGACACTTCACCAAAGAAAATATATGAATGGCAAGTAAGGATGTGAAAAAAAAAATACTACACATCATTTGCCAATAGGGAAATGCAAACGGAAACCACATTGAAATGCCACTGTACATCTATTAGAATTGCAAAAATCAAGCTGACAATATCAAATCCTGGCAAGGGAATGGAAAAATAGGAAGTCTTATTCATTGCTGGTGTGAATGCAAAATGGTAAGCTACTTGGGAAGTGTTCAGCAGTTCCTTATAAAGCAAAAATGTAGTAATCCTACTTCTGGGTGTTTACCTAAGTAAATTTTTCACACAAAAATTCATACACAAGAAGCTTATAGTTACTTCATAATCTCCCCAGACTGGACACGAGTGTTTTCATTTCTTGTCCATTGACCTTTCCACTATATAAGTACATGATTTTACTATTCCCAGACAAGTAAACAGTAAGGCTTGATTAAGACCTAACAGTAAGACGTTAATGTCCACAGTAGTATAGATTAAAAACTTGTGCACAGAAATAGGTTTCATTAAAACTTATGCCGGGGCACCTGGGTGGCTCAGTCCGTTAAGCTACCGATTTTGGCTTAGGTCATGATCTCACGGTTTATAAGTTCAAGCCCCACGTCAAGTTCTGTTCTGGCAGCTCAGAGTCTGGAGCCTGCTTTGGATTCTGTGTCTCCCCCTCTCTGCCCCTCCCCTACTCATGCTCTGTCTCTCTCTCTCAAAAATAAATGTAAAAAAAAATTTTTTTCATAAAAAGAAAAAATTTATGCCAGCAGTTAAAATTAAAATAATAATCTGGAATCATCTGATATTCCCATTAGATTTCTGAGCATTTTGAAGATTGCCATAAAGCCCAATCTGATGATAACCCACTAATATTCTAATGCTTTCTTGGTTTTATAGCAGTTCAGAGGCAGTTCCTCCACTTGGGAAAAATATTCCCTGATGCATTCCAAGGTTACTGGCAGGGAAAATTATGTGAAAGTCTTGTATGTAACAGAGCCTTGGTAAATATCAGTTTTTCTCTAATTTCACTTAGGTTCAAAAGCAACATATTTTACACTGTATCCTCTTTGTTTCTGGGCTTTGCTTCATGCAGTCAGGCCATCTTTCAAGTCAGGGTAGAATGTGGGGTACAAATGGAAGCAAGGTTAGATGGCAAAAATATTAATTAGGCTGACACTTCCTCATACTACAAATTCATTAAAAAGTTTTTTGAATTATTTTTTCTTTCAAATTTTAATGACAAAAATATAAAAAAAAGGCATTCTCTAAAAACTTCCAAAAATGAATGAATTTCTTGTTGAAAGTAACACATCCCCCTTACTTCTAACAACTTCAAGCATGCCACTTTTAAGATGAGCTGACAATGCAGAAGTAGCATTCTCTTCATTTGAAGAAAAACAAAAGCAAAACACAACTTTTGTACCCTCAACACAAGCAAATAAAGATTATATGTTTACAAAGCAAGAAAAATAAACATCAGAATTATCTATCTGCAAACATTACTAATGCTTGCTTAGTTGTCTGTATCACCTACCTGATCTCGTGGCATTTGCTCAATTCTTCTCATTGCCAAGAATCACCTCCCAGCACTTATCACATGATAGAATAGATACAAGTTCTGCAGAGCAAGCTATGGTCTAACATTTTATCTTGAACAGGTTAAGGGTAAAAAGGGAAACAAAGAGACAGGTTTTCAAACCCCCTTCAGATCTTCTGCTTGGTCTGCATTGGAATGGAAGGCTAGGTCATATAGAAAGCAGATGTTCTCCCTTTAGCAGATAGTGCCTACTTTCAGAATAATTGTACCAACTAACACTCTCTATAGCAATGTGTCAAGTTTAGTTTCTCTATGTCCTGGCCCCAGACTTGATATTATCAAATTTTTGGTATGTTCGTTTGTGTGTACGTTTGTTGAAAATGAGAACATTCTGGTGGCTGTAGTGCTATTTCATTGCGATTTTATTTTGCACTGTTCATGTTACTATTTTTTGGACACAGCCTTTTATTTCACTTTATTTTTTAAAAAATTTTAACGTTTAATTTTGAGAGAGACAGACAGACAGAGTCTGAGTGGGAGAGGGACAGAGAGTGAGGGAGACACAGAATCTGAAGCAGGTTCCAGGCTCTGAGCAGTCAGCACAGAGCCAGACGTGGGGTTAGGACCCATGAACCATGAGATCATAACCTGAGCTGAAGTAAGATGCTTAATCAACCAAGCCCCACCCAGGCACCCCTACCCTTTTTCTTTCACTTTAAAGTGGCTGATCAAGTCTTTTGTCCTTTTAAAAAGTTGAGTTGCCTGTTTCTTTCTCGGTAATTTTTAAGGATTGTTTATATATGAATCATATGAGATATGTCTATTGCAAATATCTCCTACCATTCTGTGGCTTTTCTTTCCACTCTCATGTGACTCCTTTTTAAAACATAATTATATTTTAATGAAATTGCATTTATTAATCTTCTCCTTTATAGCTAGTATTTTTGTGCTCTGTTGAGAAATCTTTCCCTAACCCAAGATTATGTCTTTTATACAATCTGTATTATCTTCTCTTTATAATTAGATCTATATATTTAGATCTGTAGTGGAAATGGTATTTTGTGTGTATGGCTTAATGTAGAGGTGAACATTCATTTTCCTTCCCTATAGAAGCCTGAATCTTTAAGCAGCCTTGTTATTCTCTGATGTCTTTAATGTTTATTTCCATATTTCATAGCTGTTTATGGTGGGAAGTTTGGTCCTATGTATATTTTAGTCCTAGAGTTCTAAATGTAGCACACCAAAAGACTTTCCTCTTCCATTAACTTCATATATCAAATGACAAATATTTCTTCAGAATAGTCATAGGATACATATTATATGATGAAGAAAGAATTTTCTGCTTGGAGTCAAGTTCAGGTAAAACCAGTTTTTACTATTACATTAACTTGGAAGGAACATTCCAAAAACACCTGAAAGCCGGTAAGTCATAATGGTGTTTATTATATTGATAAATATGAGCTATTTCTTGGAAATTTAAGAAAAAAATATATATTAAAACAGTCCATGGGGCACCTGGGTGGCTCAGTGGGCTGAGCATCAGGCTCTCGATTTCAGCTCAGTTTGTGACCTTAAAGTTTGTGAGTTTAATCCCCGCATCTGGCTCTACACGGACAGCGTGGAGCCTGCTTGGGATTCTCTCTCTCCTCCCTTTGCTCCTTCCCCAACTGCACTCTCTCTCTTTCTCTCTCTCTCAAAATAAATAAACTTAAAAAAACTTTTTTGAAAGGCTCTCTTTTTCTCAAAGGAAAATTAATTAAATATAGGCCACTTTTCAAAAATTGGATTTGGTATTTATTAAAAGAAAAGTGAACAAAGCACACACAAAGATTGATAACTCAAGATTAGAGTAGTACATGAAAGTTTTGGCTTAATATTAAGCCCCTAGAAAATTAAGACAGTCCACCTTAAAAAAGAGATGGAAATGATATTATTTCTTGAGTACACTAAAAAACAAAAATTTCACAAGGAACAATAACTTTTAAATAAAGAATGGAATTAAGAAATGGTGTTATTGGGCTATTTTTAAAGCAATAACAAAAATGTCTCAAACACAACTTGAATATATTCTGAAATGCTTAGGGTATGGATTCTTACACATTCCTCCTTTAAACAGTTTTAAGCAAAAGCCTGGATTTAGCACTTCTCTTCCTTCTGCAAAGACCCTTCTTCCAGATATTGACGAGGACTTCCAAACACATCTTTGAAAACCCTGGTCAAATGTTCTCCTCATCTCTTCCCCTATAATGTTCCTTCTACAGTGATGCTCTGTCTTTCCACTCTGTGTCACTTTTCTCTGGGGACTTAACCTGTGCTGTTGTTTTGTGCTGTTGTTTGCTTGTTTGATATCTCTTTATAAAGATAGAAGAACAGAAACATTATTTTCTTTAACTCTATAAAAGCATTAATTCAGACAGTGCCTGAAACACTACGTATATATTTAAAAACAAAGAAATAAGTGATTGAATAAACATATGAATTTGGCATCTTTCATATATGTGGTCAAACACCAATTGCAGATTTGGAAATATAATCAGATTTCTTGGATCCCACTGTGTTTTCCTTTCAACAAACATGACATCATTTTTTCTTTGTGTAGACTTTTAAAAAAATCAATTGTATTGAGGTATAATTTACACACTTGTAAATTCATACATATATATATAGTTATATATATATATATAGTTATATATATATATAGTTATGTAACCACCATCACAATGAAGATATAGAATATTTCCATCACCTCCAAAAATTCCCTTGTGCCCTTTTTAGTCAACCTCCTCTCATTGACCCCAACTACTGGCAAACATGGGTCTGAGTTTTGACTAGTAGTAGTAGTTTTACCTTTTCCAGATCATGAAAAAGGAATAATAACATATATAGTCTTTTGTTTCTGGCTTCTTCTCCGGAGCATCCTGCATTTGAGATTGTATCAGTGTCACTGTTTGCCTTTTATTGATACTCTTGTTCCCCCTCAGAAGCCCACAGGGTTCAATTTTCTTTAGTTGTTGATTGAGGCTCTTACCTTGTGCTTAGAGTGGCAGCTGAGCATCTAAAGGGTTTAATTTGTCTACTCCCTTTGGTAATCCCTGTACACCTGTGCTACAGAGAAGCTTTCTCCTTTCTCCATGTTCTTGTACCTCCCCCAATGGTAGATTGTGGTTGTTACAAATATGTTAAAAGATAGACTGAGGCAGGTTACAATTTCAAGACTTTATCTGAGCAAACATCAATTTGGAAATGCAACAGCACCAAACCAAAAGAAGTCACCAGCGCAAAATCGTGGCTTTTATAGAGAGGATGAGAAGGAAAGCAAAGAATTTATCTGATTGGTTACCGCTTAAGCCATTACTTTATTTGGGAAAGTCTGGTTGGCTGTTTGTGACTGGTTGTTCGTCTGTTTCATTTTCACAGATTGGACTGCATGGACTGGTTTAGGCTTTGGTTTGCTTACCTAGGATGTCAAAACATTAGAGATAACTCAATCTAATGGTTTCCTTGTGTAATTACTTTAACAGGTGCTAAGTTTGTCATGGAAGTCCGTGGGGTTCCCTTTTGCCTTGGTCCAGGCTCAATCTTAAGCCTTGTGCTTTCTCAGTGGTCCTGCCCCTCTTCCCTGTGACAGCAAAATTCTGCCTATATCTTGGCTGAGAATTTTTTGCCCAAGGGATATTACACCTACTTTTCCCAGAAGCAGTGGCACTTTGTGTATTGGGGCCACAGGGTGTTTTATCTCTCCACTGGCAGCTTAAGGCTATACTTAACAGGAGAGAAGTTTCTGTGAAACTGGACGGGTTTTTCCCCTATTCTCCAGCAGCCACTGACCATCCCCTCTACACCTTGTTATACCAAGAGAGATCCTCTCTTTATCTCATGCCTTGCCCCCAATCTTTCCCTTAAGCACCCTACAGAAGGAGCCGGTAAAAGAAGAGTTTGAGAGAGATGAGTTGTGTTTTGTGTTTCAGCAATTCCAAAGTGGTGTTTACGTGGTTGCTTCATAACCTCAGCTTTCTGATAGGCTTGAGAAAACATGCTTTTGGTGATTATTTGACATTTTTGCATTAATAATATGAAAGCAACACTTTTTTGTAGAATTCTTCATCCTAAGCAGAATAAAAATGTTTGTACAGTCAGCATGGGGATTTTCTGCAAATTCTACTCTATTTTAGGTAGGATTCATTACTGCAGGTGCTTACCATGAGCCACAATTTATTTTACATGAAAGGATTATTTGAGATCAAAAACAAAAATGAAATTGGTCTTTTATGCCAGACATAACTCTTTTGAAATCATCTGTCAACAGGATAAAATTTAATAAATACTATTATTTTGAAAAATAGCACAACTGAGAAATATCAGAACAGTTGGTGAACATTCTGGGTGATTTTTACTGTATTATCAATCACACACAATTTATCTGTTGCCTTTTTCATGTACCCTTTGTCCGGTTTACTTGTTTGTACTTTTTTACATGATTTCAGCTTCATCTTCTACTTTGATTTGAGCAATCAAGATATAGCTAAAAAATTCTTACAGTTTTTAAAGGCTATAAAATTGTAAACTTTCTTATGCCATCCATATAAAAATGCATAGAAAACTGAGAGGAATTACTTCAAAATGTCACAATAGTTACCACTGAGTCTTAGAAATATTGATTTCATAGTTAATTTTTCTTCCTTTTCTCTTTCTCAATTACAGAAATGAAACATTACTATTATTAGAAAAAGAGCTTAAAATATCCTAATATTCAATAGACTTTTTGTGTATAATATACCATCCCAAAAGTCCAATTACAAATTTCACTTCAGTGTAGAAAAAGGCCTTCTTCTCTACTCCTAACTTCTTACCCATCATTTTCTCCTTTGACTGTGGAAACTCAATCCTCAATCTTTGAAGCTTTTATCTTTGTTTCTTTCTTTGTTATTCTTCTGTCCTTCATTGATAGTGTCACAAAATCCCAATATTTTAAAATGTAATCATTATTTTCCATCTCCACAGTCCAGCCTCTCAATTGTACATTAAGTATCTAAGGTATTTATCTTAATAATGCCCAGCTAAAATTGAGAGACTATTAGTTATGCCTATGACTTTAAGATAAACATTTCATCTTTAATTGTCTTTGAATGTAAAGACAAATTTCTTAACTAAGAGTGTTTCTTCTTCCAGTCAATACTATTATTTAGTAGGAAGTTACTACTCTGAGTAATTGTATTTAAATATTATTAATTTATATTAGGGAGGTAAATTTTCCAAGTTTCCTTTTCTTGTTGATCTGATTATGTTACTTCCTCTGTTGGGTACTTAAATTGCTTGATTTTTACTCCATGAAAATAATCTAATAACCTTACTATGCTGTATTTATTTGTTGCTGTTTTTTTTTTAAATCATAAACCTAGTCTTTACTTTTCTCATAGATAATTTTCTGGTGCCTGCAATTTCTTCCATTATGTTCTTTAGCCCTGCCAGCTTCTACATTTTCATAAAATACTACTTCCATTTAAAAAGAACTTTCCTGGGGCACCTGGGTGGCTCAGGTGGTTAAGCATCTGATTTCAGCTCAGGTCATGATCTCCCAGTCCATGAGTTCCATGAGTTCAAGTCCCACATCAGGTTTTGTGCTGGCAGCTCAGAGACTGGAGCCTGCTTTGGATTCTGTGTCTCCCTCTCTCTCTGCCCCTCATCCACTCATGCTCTGTCTCTCTGTCTCTCTCTCTCTCAAAAATAAATATTTAAAACTTTTTAAAATAAAATAAAATAAAATAAACTTCCCAAATCTTTCTCATACGACAACAAACCCTTGGCAGGGCGGAATGGTCATAGGTCAAACAGCAAATAGTTATGTCAAGGTCATCTATCAATGCTTCATGATATTTTATGGTTTCAAAGTCTTGAATCAAACAGAATTTAAGAGGAGGCTGTGTCAGTAATCTTAATTATTTTCATGCTGCTTCTTTCATTCTTTCCTAAGTCCCTCACTTTTTACTTTGTTTTATTTTTTGATCTTCCAGCTTTAAACAAAATTCTGCCTTGAGGCACGGAGCACTTCAGCTTCAACCGTGATATTACCTGGCAATCTCTAACGTGGAATCCTTGAATCAGCAACAGTTTGCCACCCACCTCCTTATTGTTCTGAGACGCCTGTGCTCATATCAAGCCCAGAACCTACTGACTCTAAGGATACATCTCCTCCCTTCACTGTCCCTATGCAGATCATGATCACCAAATTTAGCATCACTTTGGTCCTCCCTTCAAGTGCTAATTAATAATTTTATGCAAAAAAAGTAGTTCTTTTCAAGTGTAGAAGATTTGCCCCTGCACACCCTGGTACAGGCACTAAAGACCTCCAAGCCCAGGAAAATTATCCAGGACAATGACTACCTGTCTGACAGAAATTCCCAATAACAAAACTCAGCCCTCTAAAGCTCCCAGACCAAGCTCATGTACACCTGCCTTTTTCCTGTAGCGTGATCTATATAATGAAGGTCATACAGAGATCCTTATTCCCCAATACTGAGTTCAACAGTGCATACAGAAGGAATACATAGATGTGAAAAGCACTGATACCACATTCTTAAAAACAGTTGTGTGAAGTAGAATTGGAATCTAGTCCATAATGCAAGTTTTTCTGTTGCCTCTCTCAATAACAAGTTGTAATGCTATGAGGTGACATTTTATCACTTTTAGCCCATTTCCTTTTAGCAAAATGAGAAGTTTGGACTAGATAATATTAATGGTTTCCACTAAATAGAATATTCCTCAATCATTTTTCTTGGTTCATCTTACATAATTCCTAAAATATATTTTAGGCCTATCACTTGTCTCTTTTCTCAACACCATTTATGAAAGAAACCACCACAACATGTTTTTAAATTTTTTTAAGCCACCTGGTATATGGTATTTTATTATGGCAGCCTGAGATGACTAATACAAGATTCCATTATTAAGAAACCACTAATTTTAGAAGACTAAAGTCAAAGAAATCCCACCTTCTAAATAGTAGATATTTGACTGCTTTTAATGTATGCGTTTAAGTGGCAAAATTTTTATGTAAATAAATAGTTGAGGGACATCTGATGTCATAGGAACTTCCAATTGGAAAATATTGTCAAACACAAGGCTTCCTCAAGTGTATTTATTTGAATTTCTTTAAATTCTCTTTTTGATTTCCTTCCTAACAGATAAAGGAAATATGACAAAGATACAAATCAAAGCACAAGATTATAACACACATACATATCATAAGCAAAAGAATATAATTGGCAGACTTTTTAAATTATTTTTACCAAATTTATTCCCCAAGCTCTCTCAATATTCTAACATCTATGCATCACAGCTGAAGAATAAGTGTTGGCTAATTTGTCTCAGCAGGGAATAACTCTTATCTAATGATAATTTATAGTTTTGTTTACCTTTCTATTATGAAAGCTAATTGTTTGTCTGAGTAAGAATTTCTGCCCTATTAAGCCATTGGTGAGTGAAAATACAATTTAAATTTTATGATTGCTTTCAATTCACAAGTTTTATACCTCTCATTAGGGAATCATATTCCTTCAGGACTTTTGTGAATGCATATCTCTAGAAGAACTAACAAGTCCTTCTTACATTTTTAAGTTTATTTATTGATTTATTTTGGTGGGGGGAGGTGCAGAGAGACATAGAGAGAATCCCAAGCAGGCACTGCGCTGTCAGCACAGAGCCCAAGGCAGGGATCCATCTTATGAACCTCAAGATCATGACCTGAGCCAAAATCAGGAGTTGGGCGCTTCACTGAGCCACCGAGGTACCCTGAAATCCTTCTTATATTTTAAATCATGATTAGCAGAAGCTGCAGTAAGCACCAAAGACCAAAACCTAAGTCACTTGACATGCAGTGACTCAATTATGTGACCAGGATGGCAAGTTATTATTAGCCTTCTCATCTAAATAGCTCTATTTGACATGAATCAAGAAAATATTTTCTTCCTACTGTTACCAAATGGCTTGTGGATGACCTTTAATAATTAAAAACCGCCCCTGTTCCATCATTCCTAGACCACTTCCGTGTGTCAAACCAATTCAACAGTCAAGACCAGGCACTAAAAATAAAGGTCTAGAGAAATATGAAAAAAACAAAGAAATAGCTGTCATCAAACACCTCAAGTCCTCACTTTCTGATCTCCCTCTATACCACTTAGCCTTATTTATTTATTTAAAATAAATACAATGTAGCAGATTCAGAGCTAATAGCTGCTGTTAAACAAGGACTCAGCTATGTGATTCCCCAACTTTTCTACTCTGAGAAGAGACAAAAGAAAAGAGTTTTCTCCCAAAGAGAATGGATCTCTGTCAGTACACATAGAAACATGGTTTCTTACACATTCTAGAAGTGTGCACTGTTAACAATAATGTCTATTTCACAAAACCCTGGTGAGGATCAAACTAGACAATAATATGTACATGAATTCCTTGCAAACTATACTAGTCATTGTTTCATATTATAAATGTCTTGAGGTTTTTCAGGGAAGGCAGAAGAACATGGTGTAGTATATTGTATAATTACCTTAAAATTCTAAGTTTGGTAAGTGAAATGAACTGGAGGGTTGGTTTTAGTTTGTGTACAATAACAATAAAATGAAACAGGTAATATTTGTAGATACAGATGATTTTACCAATAACGACAAAAGACAATATATAGGCACATTGGGGCTTCAGGGTTATTACACTCTCTCTCTCTCTCTCTCTCTCTCTCTCTCTCTCTCTCTCTCTCTCACACACACACACACACACACACACACACACACACACACACACAATCAAAAGACAGACTTTCATTAAAGAATAAATTCCCAGCCAACTCATTTACTAAGACCTTATTTTTAAGAACAATATTTACTCATTTTATCATTTTCATTCTTCTCATTTGTATAACATTAGAAGAAAAAATGATGTCAAAATTAGTATTTCCAAACATTTAGTACAAATCTTCCTCAATCTATGATGGGATTACAACCCAATAAACTCATTGTAAATTGAAAATATCCTAAATCAAAAACGCATTTATTATACCTAACCTATAAAACATCAGAGCTTAGCCTAGCCCATCCTCAACATGCTCAGAACACTTATGTTAACCTGAAGTCAGGCATAATCATCTAAAACAAAGTCTATTTTATAATTAAGAGTTGAATATCTCATGTAATATATTGAATACGGAACTGAAAGTGAAAAACAGAATGGCTGTGTGAGGACAGAATGGTTGTAAGCGTATCAATGGTTTACCCTCATAATCATGTGGCTGGCTAGGAGCTGTGACTCACTTCTACTGCCCAGCATCATGAGAGAATATTGCACTTAATTCTCTGGCTCAGGGAAAAGATCCCAATTCCAAATTCAAAGTTTCTACTAAATGTGTATCACGTTCCCACCATCATAAAGTAAAAAAATCTTAAGTTGAAACATCACAAATCAGGGACCATTTGTAATCAGCAGTAGATATAAGGTCTGTAAAAGATAATAAGTCACACTGTTTCAGTAATCCCCTGAAGCTGCTTGTTCACCTCCACTGCCTACAAATCAAAGAGAATTGCTCATTAATAAAAGTGAATATCCCAATAACACAGTGAGATTGTGTCAGTTTGATGTGCCATTGAGAACTGATTATGCATTGCTTTTTATTTTGCTTTGTTTTAGAAAGTGACAATTCTGGTACATTCAATAATTCCCTCAACTCACTTTTACAGATTCATTGCTGGAAAAAAAGTTATCTGTTTCAACCTGAGAACACAAATATTTTCAATTTGGAACTAAATATGTTTAAGTAGATGATGGATGAACCAGGAGTGATTTACATTAAGAATGGAGGAGGGGCACTTGTATGGCTCAATGGGTTAAGCGTCAGACTTTGGCTCAGGTCGTGATCTCATGGTTTGAGTTTGAGCCCCACATTGGGCTCTGCACTGACAGTGTGGAGCCTGCTTGGGATTTTCTCTCTCTTTCTCCCTCTCTGCCCCTCTCCCAATCACTCTTGCTCTTTCAAAATAAATGAACTTAAAAAAAAAAATGGAAGAAACATCTGGGAAAAACTCAGCCTATGCAAAGAGAAGCAAAATGCATCAACCATCTCCTTCAGCTAGAGTATCAAGTCTATCTATTTACATGGCAACTAGTCTCCCCCAATCTGAGACCAACTCACTTCTCTACCTTCGCTTCCTTACATTCCAAGATGTTTTCATCAGCTTAGGCTGCCATAACAAAATCCCTTTGACTGAGTGGCTTAAACAACAGATATTTATTTCTCACAATCCAGGGGGCTGGAAACTCCAAAATCAAGATCTAATAGGATTTAGTTTCTTCTGAGAGCTCTCTTCCTGGCTTACAGAAGGCCTCCTTCTTGCTGTATCCTCATTTGGGAAAAACAGCAAGCAAGCTCTCTTCTTATAAGGCATGAATCCCATCATGAAGGCCCCACCTTTATGACCTCATCTAAACATAATTACCTTCCAAAGGCCCATTACCAAAACCCACCACATTGAGGGGGAGGGCTTCAACATATCAATGGGGGTGGGGGTGGGGTGGGCGCAATTCAGCCCATAACACCTGGTTCTTCCTTCTCTATGCTTTAGCACATTGCCTGAAATTTCTTCTCGCCTCTATGATGTTTATTGACTCAATTCCCTTGTCCATGCTGCATTAGGGACTCATTTCTTTACCCACCGAATTCCTAGCCACACTTGAAAGCTCAATCCTAATATCACCTGCTCCTGGAAGATTTTCTTTCACCTTTCCAAGAAGTGACTTTTCTTTATGAGTTCATACTTACCTATATATATACACGTCACTGCATTCACTATCTGAGTAATGAGTGGTTGTACATTTTTCCCTGCTAGATTTTTAGTTCCTTGAAAACAAGGACTGTGTTATATCCATCTCTCTATCTCCTGAGTCTAATACAGCACCTGAAATGTGATGGGCTCTGTAAGATATGTGTTGATGAATTGTAAATGAGTGAATGAAGAAAAAACGATGGTCCAGAGAGTGAAGCCAACCTCAAAATGAAGGGAAAACATTCTGTGTAGCATATTTCTCAAACTGAAACATGTGCAAAGCCGGGGGAATATAGCAATGTAGCAAGGAGTCAATAAAACCACCTGAGAATTGGGAAGAAATGTGTTGTCATTGTTGATTTTGTATCTGTCTTTAATTTCTATGCTCTTAAAATTTTTTTTTCACGTGCGCGAAGAGCAAAATCCAGAGAAGAGCAAAATTCACTTTTAGTATTGGCTAATTTGGTATCTTTTCTTTCTTTCCCTCTTCTAACATTTCCTCTCCTTTCCTCTCCTCTCCTCCCCTTCTCTTCTCCCTCCCTCCCTCCGTCCATCCCCCCACCCACCCTCTTCCCCCCCCCATAGCTTTGAAAGTAAAAATGTTGATGCACAAAGAGTGATTATAATGTGGGCTGTGTGTGTGTGCATGTGTGCATGTTTATCAGAGAGGCTGAGAGAATTGGTGATTTGTGCTATTGTCATGTCATAGTGAAGAGAATGAGGCATTACGTTTAGAACTAAATATGCTGGGCACATTAACATGGGCCTTCCAGCTTGCCCCAGCCTATTTAGCAAAGGAGATTGTGTCTGTGATTCCTTGGCATATCTCTGCAGCTTGCAATTTAGCTATTTGAAAGTGATTTTGTCTCTTTTTTTCCTTCTGCTTCCCTCACACAAATGCGCGTGCACACACACATACGCGTGCACACACACACTCACACAAATCATTTCAATGTTCTGCAGTTATGTTCACACAAGTTTGTTTAGAAACACTGACATTCTAATTCCTTCCTGTATACTTTGCCTCCTGAACACTTCCTTTGTTTTTTTAAGTAAACTCTACCGCCAACGTGGGGCTCAAACTCAGCACCCAAAGGTCAAGAGTCTGTGCTCTACAGACTGAGCCAGATGGGTGCCCCTCAAACATTTCCTTTGCATCACAAAAGTAACAAACACTTTATTTGTGGTGTTTTATTATAATTAACATTTCAATTTAATTTCTAAGGTAACATAATGTTTAGTTGATTAAACTAATGTTCAAGAGTGAAGGTTAAAAAGAAACTTTGAGGCAAAAAAGAAAAAGCCAGAGGATGGAAATTTGGAAATCTGAAATCAGAAAGGATTATGACAGATATGATGCTGATCACTGTTGGCCATGACATAGTGACCCACAGAGTTTGATTATTCAGGAGACATTTCTTTCAAGGTAGACTGCATATATAACAGAGTTTGCATTGAAAAGAAAATTGGAGACTAAGACTAAGGTTAATGACCTCCTCTACAATCCTTCTAATGTTAAAATGACTTTGACAAAAATTTTGATCAATACTGGAATATAACAGGATTTTTCCCAGTTTTGGATCACTGAACTCACGTGCATTCTATAGAGGGGCCTGAAGTTGAAGCAGCAAAATTTTAAGTGTTATTCAGTAAAATCTCTGTCTTGTGGCTTGTGTGCCAAGTGGAACAATTTGGAAGGAAGTTCATTCTCCTCACTTATGGGAACACGTTAGAGGAGAGAACTGACACGGCTGCCTAGGGTGCTGAGTCATCTAACCCACATCTGACCAGAGAAGGAGAGGGAGAGGCACTGGCCAGCTAGCAGCGTTGGTGGGAATGTGTGGCCCTGCCATCAAATAGGAGCTTTCACTGGATTGATTTGGAGCCTAAGTAGACAAAATGGTGATTACTCATGAAAATTGGGAAGAGATTTCCCAAGTTCACAACAAATGTCCCCAAATACCTAGACTCTTGTTGTCAGCGGAAGTAGCATTCAGTGAACATATCTCAACCCCATTCCACAGATGGTAGTAACTCTGTTCCTCACAAGGTCTCCAGGGATTCAGGGGATGGAGGTAAACAGGCAGTGCTTAAAAGGGGAAGAATCTGCTTTCCCAGTCCACTCTGGTTCTGAACTCATCCTTCTACTGAACTCGTGAGAGTTTGGTGTTACCTCATCATCCTATGTGTGTACCTCACTTTTCAAATGATAGAACTCTTCCAAGTGGTGTTTTGCCAAGAAACATTTATTTCAGAAATGTGTGTTTATGGCAGACTGTGCCAGAAGACAGCTTATACCTGTAGTTATGCACAAAACTTAAATATGAATGTTAGCTATATTCATGCTTGAACATCTCTAGACTATTGTCTTGTGCTGAGGCATCTAGTCTATCTCCCATGGTGCCCTCTCCACTTGGACCCTCCTTGAGGGCCTAGATCTTCCCACAGAATGGCCATTAAAGTTGTGTTATCCAACAAAGCTCTACATAGTAGAAACACTGGATAAGTCATTTTAAAGTTACATAAAATTGAAATATTTTTAAAGTATTTTGTAAACTACATCCGCAGTTTTAGACTGTGCAAATATCTTTTGTAATTTGATAAATGCTAAAAATCTATTTAAACAGAGGCTTAAAGAGAATTCATTCAATCTCTACAAACTCTTTGTAATTGCCATTGGGACAAAGAGAACAGGATGACAACTTTCTTACATCAATTTCTGTGAAGGCAATCATCAAGGGATGTTAAAAACAAAAGCGTAGAAAGAAAACATCATTTTTAACAAGAAACATTCCAGTGAAGATAAACCATTCTTAGACATAACAAATAAGGGATAATTTATCACCAACTTCATTATCAACAAATATTCACTAAGCCCATCTATGGTGTGCAAATGCTTTGTACAAGATTCTTTTAGTTTCTTGGCAGTCTAAAACCCCTGAAGACCCTAAAAAGAAGGAAAGATTTATAAATATCTAAGAAACAGAAAGAGGTTATTATTGATTTAGAAATTTAACATTTAGCACTTTAAGTAGGCCACAACTATTTCTGGCATACATATAGTGTGGTATGCATTAAAAAAAATGAATAAAAATGTAAAAGGCAGGAAGTTTCCTAAGGTTATTATTTACATAACAAGCCTTAGCCAAATTTGTATATATACAAATATATAGTATTTGTATATTTTTCAGTATTTGTACAGTATTTTTTTTTATTTATATATGAAATTTATTGTCAAATTGGTTTCCATACAACACCCAGTGCTCATCCTGTACAGTATTTTTTATTCACTGTAAAGTAAGAGGAACATAGGCCTAGTACTGTGCTTGGTTAATGATGGAGGACAGTTAAGGTCTCAAAATAGAATCTTTTCTTTTTTTTTGAAGTGGTACTCATGCAGCAAAACTGAATTATAGAGTTTGTTACACCCAAATTGACCACATTTTTATCAAATATTCCCTCTGTGTTATATTACAAAGGCCTAACTTGGTATTGACTCGAAACTGTAGTTGAAATAATATTGAAAAAGAAAGATCACTACATTTGGAATTAGCTCTCAGTTCTAGTTCTTGTGTCTATTCATGCAGCCAGTATTAGCTTAGGTGGATAAATCCCCTTAATTTCTTTGATCCTTAGTTTCTCATCCAGAAAATGAGGGGCTGAATTGCATTATTGTTGAGTGACAGTGCATAGGGAATGGCCCTTTCAAAGAGACCTGAAATTGATGTGTGATCAGGATCTTTAACTTTCAAATGTTGTAAATAATTTGGACTTGCTGCGTCCTACATCTTGATACTTATTTTGCTTCTTTGGTTTTTTTGCCCTTGGGCCTCACATTGATCCTAATTAGATTTGGATTTTTATCTTAACCCAGGAAGGTAATGATAGCTCTTCTCCCAAACCTTATGTTGCCAACAGTCTAAGTCCTCTTAGTCTGTCATCAGAGCCCCCACATCTTTTCTATCCTCCAGTTTAGGTACAGGTTTGCAGCTTTATGTTTCTCTCTAATATATCATCAGCTCGCATTAGAATTAGCAGATCCAGAGATAATATCATATGTAAGCCTCCTCCTATTCTATTTTTCTTTTCTTTTCTTTTCTTTTTTTCTTTTCTTTTCTTTTCTTTTCTTTTTTTTCTAGGTGGGGAGGGATGTTCCATAGACCTAGAGTACCTAATGCAAAATAAGATTGGAGATTACAAAATAAACACTTCACTGTTCTTGTTGACGCTATACCTATGAATCAGCCCAGCCTCCAACTCTCTAAGATACTCATGGTCAGTAAGGGCTAACAAAGAATATTTCAGCTCTATTCATGGAGAGCACCTGTTTTGCTTCACTTTGGATTTTTATCATGTTGTCTTTGACTTTGGATTCTTGATTTCCTGAATTTAACCCCCAGTTTTTTCCATGATTTTGAATTGGCCTCTTCCTTTTGTTGTCCCTAAATTCTTTTGAGTCTCTTTCTAAAATGCAAATCCTTATACTAATATAGATAATCTTATGTGGATTAGGACTGTACATCATCATGCAATGCAAACACACACCCAAATGGCATGCAATACATATTAGCTACACTGAGTCTCTACTCCCCAAACAAATAATGCAGCTATTTCTGAATGAGAGCACATGGTCAAAACGTAAAGGCAAGCACATGAAAAGTGTCTCAACATCACTAGCCATCAGGAATATGAAAATCAAAACCACAGTGAGATACCACTTCATACTCAGTGGATGCCTATAAATAAAAGGCAAAGAGTAACATAAGTTGGTAAGATTGCTAAGAGATTGGAACCTTCACACACTGCAAGTGGGGATGTAAAATGGTGCAGCAACTTTAGAAAACACCCTGGTAGTTCCTCAAAAGATTAAACACAGAGTTGCCATATCATCCATTAATTCCACTCCTAGAGAAATGAAAATATATATCCACACAAAAACATGTACACTTATGTTGATAACAGCATTTTTCATAACAGCCCCAAATGGAAACACCCAAATGTCCATCAGTGGGTGAATGGATAAATAAAATGTGACATATCCATACTGTGAGATATTATTTGGCAATAAAAAAAGGAAGTACTGATACATGCTACAACATGGATGAACCTTGAAAACATATGCTAAGTGAAAGAAGCCAGTCCCCGCAGACCATATATTGAGTGATTCCATGTAAATGACAAGTCCAGAATAGACAAATCAAGATGGAAGATAGATTCATAGTTGTCTAGCGTTGGAAAGGAATGGTTTGGAGGGAAATAAGAGTGACCCCAAATACGTGGTTTCTTTTTGGGTGATGCAAATGTCCTAAAATTGATGGTGAAGGTTGCCAAACTGTGAATTTGCTAAAATCCATTAAATTGTGTACTGTAAATGGTTGCATTATATGGTATGTGAATTATAACTCTATAAAGCTGTTATATATAAAAATAAAAGTAAAGACAAGTGAAAATCTGGAAAACAAGTTCTTAGTAATTTCTTCTTTGTCTTACTTGGATTTGGAGATATCAATAAATTTTAAACCAGCACTCTTAATTCTCAATGCTTATATGAAACAAACCTCAGATTCTTGGCAAATTCCACAAAGATGAAAGGCAACGAAGTGATCCCTTGCCTAATTATTTCATTTTAGAAAGGGCAGCACTCACTGAAGCCTGACAGTGAAAAGTGAAATGATCCAACATGTTATTTTTTTCCACCATTGCAAAGAATGAAAACAAACAACTACTTATTTCCTCCAGACCCAGAGTTGCCAATTTACGCACAAAGAGAACTATAATGTTGTGGCAGCTATGTTATAAATGCAAGTGGGAAATTTGAAATTTGTGCTCTAGAAAATATTCACAAGGATGCATAAAGTGAAATTACGCCTCCCAAGATTAGCTAATGAGCAATCAGTGAATGAGATCCTTTCCAGGGGAGGAATCTTTCTCACCCAAATGTTTGTGCAGTGTCCAGAATACCTCAGCATATCTGACAACCTCAATCAAAGATTTTGAGGCTTAGAAAAATTTTCTGCAAAGTTTAGGCCAAAATGCAAGCTAAGAGTGGCTGATATTTTTAGAGTCTAAATACAACCGCAACTTTCAATCTCTATATAATTTTTTGTTGTTTTATATTCCTATAGTAAGCAATAACATAGGTACTTTGTGATGGCTGCAATTTTTCTTTCATAAACTTTTCATGATTTTAACTTTGACAATGCTGCTATGTGAATCAATTTTCCTATGTGAAAAATATATTATAATAATAATACATCCCAAGTTCATTGTCAGGAAAGTAACAGAAGTTGATCAAGAATGTTTGCAAATCATTTGAAAATATCAAGTATTTGGCAATACAGCCTAGATTATCATAGAATAGGCAAATAAGTACCACCTAGGTCAAGGATATATATGTAGGAGTACCTATTATCATGTTTTAACTTGAGATATTGTTAAAGTAATAAAATGTTAATTAAAATGATAAAATTATTTGCTAAAAACAGCATAAGCCACACAAGAAAAAAATCATCGGCCATTGAGTATATGTTAGCTTATACATAATTATAATCAATGAACCTCAATATTACACAAATATATTTTGATACTAATTTGTGGATTTTCCTTGATAAGGACCTGGTACGAATGTCTGGAACCAGTCTCTCTTCCCATATTTTGCCAATCTACTTTTTGTCCCATGCCCACTGGTGCCTTACCCTCCCTATCTGTTTTTGATGGGTTCTTCTTCAGTTGCAACTCATTACTATTTGTAGAAAGTCATTAGTCTTCATAAATTGATTTCTGTGCTTTATTTTTTCCAATAAGCTTTTCCCTTTGGTCAAAAGATTTGCTTTCTAGACTGATAGTGAATTCTACCATTGCTCAGTACCATGAAACTACTTGTGTTAAATTCTAAATATTCCCTCAGCAGCAACAGCTGTCCATTTACGATACTTGCAGAAACTAAATTAGTAAACAAAACCCATGGTAACTTCTCAGATTTAGTGACTCGACTTTTGCACTCAATTTCAAATTGGCTGTACTATTATGAAAGTCATCAATATACTAAAGTTTCTGGACTCTAACAGCATTTCTGTTGAGATCCTCTAATCAAGAGGGAGACTGAACAGGAGTCCTTCTTACCATATGCTCTGATGAGATGCAACAAATTTATTTAGGACCCACCATGCAGCCTGGGCAAGGCTTGAAGAAGCCTTCCTAGGTGTCAAGGTTTAAGCTGTAGGGGGTTATATATTTCCTGCTGCTTGATATCCAGATTTCTGTACATTCCTAGGGCACACTGCCTTCCCAACATAGACCATGATATTCAGTCACCCTTCACAGCATGGTTCTCCGGTCTTGTCTCTGGGAGTTAAAGTCATTTGTATCATAATCAATGGTCATAACTTACAGTTGCTAAAAAAGACCAAAAAAACTAATGACTTCTGTTTACATATTAATAAACAGGCAAACAGCATAATAATCATCATACCTACTGTATGTGTGCACTTGTGCTGAAACTAAGATAAGCATTTATGTACATTATCTCATTTATTTTCAGAAGGATTATTTTAAGAAGATATTATTATTAGTCTTATTTTATAGTTGAGAAAAGTTAAATTTAATAAGGTAAAATAACATGCCCAAGATGACACAGCTAAAAAATGACATAAGCAGCTTTTGAGTCCAAGACCTACCTCATACTTAACACTTTCTCCTTGGAATCACTTTAGAGGTATATGTATGCAGTACATATATATGTGTATAATATATATATATGTGTGTGTGTGTGTGTGTGTAATAAATGGCTTATGACTGACAATTTATTAGGTCATGCTAAGAATAATTAATTATAAGAAAATATATTTTTAAGCAGTGTTGCTTAATAAGGTATTCAAGATAAATGACAGAAAGTCTTAAGCAATAAATGCTTCTCTCTCAGAGAGAGAACCACTCTTTTTTAGCCACTTAGTTCTCTGTAACTTCAACAAGTGTAAAATAATTTTAATGCTGTGTTACAGAAGAGCAATGGTTTTAGACATTATGGGGAAAAGAATGGAAATGTTCAAGCTGCATGGAAGAACTTCATGTAGGATTAAAAAAGGCCATGCCAGTTCCCTTAGCTTTTCCATCTTTTTTTTTTTTTTTTCATAAACTAAAAGATTGGAAACACAGCTGTGCCCTCTCTAGGGGTCTGTAACTTGGCTCTCTGCAAGTATATTTTTGATTTACTAGTTGAAGTTTTTATCTCTTTTGTGATTTCTTTAAACTACAACATATTCATCATTAAAAGAAAAAGATGGTACTTGAGAAGACAGAAATAAACGAATAGTTGACTTCCAGTTCTTCTTTGGTATTTGACATTGAATCGAATTCAAAGTTTAAACGTTACAAGGTGCATCCTTGTTGAGAAGAAAAGAGTGAAATCCTGTGTGTCTTGGGTTGATGTGACTTTTTTTTTCCCAAAGAGCACTCGGTCTTAAAAGTTTAAAACAATGAGGAATCAACAGAAGACAAATGATCATCACACACACATGCGTGCACACACACAGTCTATTGATATGTATTTACTGACACTTCTGAAGACTGAGTTTAGAGCTATATGAACAATTCTGTTCTACTCAATTATTTTTTTGTTTAAAAACAAATAATTTTAACCAAAACACCAATGGATCAAAAACAGTAAGAAGTTTTCCCAAGTCTTTGCACATAAATGTTCTGGACCCATATTATTTTAACAAATTGATCTATTGTGGGAGACCCTAAACTATCAGTATGCATATAAACTAATGTCTTAAACTAAGTTTTTCTTTGTAATACTCAGGACACTCTATCCTGCGGGCACAGAGCAGGGGCCCCTTTGCCAGAGTCTAAGGGTGGAATTTCTCCCAGTAATCTAATGAAGTCAGTACTATCCCTATCCTCGTCTGAAGATATGAAGAAAGGGACACATAACAGTTTATCTTACCCAAGGATGGTCAGCTAATATGTGGTAGAGCCAGATCCAACCCAATCTAGTTAAATCTAGGAAACCAAGACTGAAAAACTGCACGAAGTACTATGACCCTTTTAGGACTACTGATGCCGAAGTTATTTGTTGCTTCCTTAGAGACCCCAGAGCTCTTCAATCTTCAACTCTGTCCTCTCCTGAGAGAGAGTTGATTGATGTCCTGTTGCTTTATCTAACCTCCTGCAAGATCTTTGCTCTGAACTTCTTCTGTATTTACTATATTTATTGCTTTCTTTTTTCCTTCCCTTCCCTTCTCTTCCTTTCCTTCCCTGTGATTACATTCATTGGTCTTCAGTCAATCCCACCAATTATTGTGTTTCAGATTATGCAATGCTAAATAAAAAATATTTTTTATTCTATTTGTCATTGTTCTTCATGAAGACACAGATTTTACATCAACAAATTGAATCATATAACTGTTAAATTATGGAAATCACAATATTACTTTGACGAGTTATTTTTTAGTTTTATTTTTCTGTCTTGCCACATTTTAACCGTTCATGGAAAACAGGAAGACTTAAATGTGTAGCATGTGATTAAACTTTGTAGTCACTTTAGATTCTGATGAAAGTTTCCACATTGACAAAGCTACTCATCCAATTATTCAGGTTTCATTTTTGCTTACAAAAAGAAAGTACATATTGATTCTCATTGTCTTTGAAAACTGAGTGGTGAACAGAAGTGTTGTGGATTTTTTTCTGTGTGTATAAAAGTATTTTAATTTTACTTTTAGAAAACAACTCTCTCCTATTTCGATGACCAAGTATTAATGAGTGTTATAGTTCCAGTGAAAGAGGGCAGTGCTGTGAGGGATACTCATAAAAATAATGGAACAAATTCCATAACCCACTGCAGGTTATTTAATTACTTTATAGTTTTAAAGAGAAATTTCTTAAAATTCTGTTTGCAATTACTTCAGAATGAGTGGTGAGTAAAATAAACTAGTGTCAGCCTATGTAGGGAAAACTTTTTAAATTGTATTTTTATGATTATGTTACCATCATGAGGAAAAAAGCAAGTCATACAATGCAGATTTTGACTGAGAACACACTATACATAAGAAATAAATTTGTGTTAGTGAGATCCTTGAGTATCAGTTAAACTTTGTTCCTTTGTAAAATAAAGCAACTGAGCTAATATTAATTACTCCCATTGATCTTAGTGTCTTATGAGAAAAGGAGTGTATGAGAAGTATGTTCATACCTTCCATGTAACAATCTGGGAAGGGAGAGATCAATAAGGTGCTTATAATCTTCAATACACTCTTACATTGAAATAAGATGGAAGAAACACTAAAAGAGAACTGATACTCTACTGTGGTTTAGAACAGATACTGTATATAACTTCCTTATTTACTTAAGTGCTTTGAAGTGGAGATCACTTCTCCACCACAATGGAAAAAGCACCAAATGGGGGCCAACTAAAGCCAAAGATGGCCCTAAAGTGGGTTATTAAGATCATCTCCTTCATAAGCTACATGCATCCCAATGGAGTTTCTTAGACTTTTCCACTTGAAGATCATGGATGGGAGAATGCGAGGGTGAGGAGAATGGACAGGCATTTCATTACTTCCCTTTATTAAAAAAAAAATCTGTTGTAGGAGCACCTGGGTGGCTCAGTCAGTTAAGCATCTGACTCCTGATTTCAGCTCAGGTCATGATCTCACAGTTTGTGAGTTCGAGCCCCACGTTGGGCTCTGCGCTGATAATGCAGAGCCTGCTCGGGATTCTCTGTCTCCCTCTCTCTGCCTCTCCCCTGCTCACGCTCTCTCTCTCTCACTCAAAAATAATAAACATTTTTAAAAAAAAGAAGTGCTTAAAATAAATAAATAAATAAATAAATAAATAAATAATCTCTTGTCCCCATAAAATACAAAATAGGTGTACATATGTGCACATATGCAAACACACACACACACACACAGATTCTAAAGGTGATTGATTCTAAAAGCCATGTAGACAGGCTAAGAAGTAATTTTGATGAAATGGTTCCCTCCCCTAAAATTTTTATAGCTAATAACATTATTGAGCAACTATCCTATCATTACTTCACAAAAATATATAAAATGTCTCTTCAATTTTCAGAAATTCAGAATTCTGTTCACACTTTGTGTCTATATAGTATATCAAATCACATATTTCTTTGGCTTTTTGAAAAGAGTCTTTAGCATCAAAGACTTATTTCTTCTTCAGTAAGTAGCAATAAGGAGATGATAAAGATCCCAAAACAAAGTGTTGGATTCTATTTCTCTTGATTAGACAGCACAAGAGCAGAAGGAATTGTGCTTTCATTGGCTGATGATAACTATAAATGATAGTAAAGCTAGATATTAAATATGGAGTGTATATTATGCTGGATGCTTTATGCATCATCTCTTCTTTTTTTTTTTAAATTTTTAATGCTTATTTATTTTTGAGAGAGAAAGCACGAGCGGGGCAGAGGCAGAGAGAGAGGGAGACACAGAATCCAAAGCAGGCTCCAGACTCTGAGCTGTCAGCACAAAGCCTAATGTGGGACTCAAACCCATGAACAGTGAGGTCATGACCTGAGCTGAAGTCAGATGTTTAACTGACTGAGCCACCCACGTGCCCCTGTATCATCTCTTTAAATCCCCACCAAACAGTATGGTGGTTAGAGACTCTGGAGCTAGACTAACCAGGTTTTAATTCTGATATCACCCTATCATGAACTGTGTGCCACTCAATGGGCTACTTAACTTTCTGTGACTCAGTTTTTCCATCTGCAAAATGCTGGTGTACTAATAGTATCTACTGCATAGGGTTATTATGAAGATCCTGGATTGGTATTTGCAAAGTCAATACCTGGCATATAGTAATACACAGAGTATAAAACCCTACAAGGCTGGAAATGCTTTCCCTATTTCAGATGAAGAAACTGAACCTCAGAGAGGCTTACTGATTTTCTTAGATTTTTCTTAAGGGCCTGGGTTTGGTAGCAAGACTGGACATGAAGAGATTTCTGTAACAGACATTGCCAAGTCAGACTTATTAGTTATACTTATAGGAGTTTATAGGACTTAGCAACTGTTTAAACTTGGGAAGTAAAACACTTCTGAGTATGGCCACACTCAACAAGAAAGCTAAAAACAAAACGCCATCTGTTACTTTTTGTTGAACCAAGATGACAAGTTGCCGGCCACTTTCACAATGGCTTTTAGAACCAAACACCTGAAAAGCTTAGATGTATTTAGGTCGCTGTACTTCCATCTTGAACATTAATCTGTTTTTCACTCAGTTCTTTTTACAGAATGCAACATAAGTAAGGAGCATAACAATAAACATGAAGTTGTTCATAAAGATCAATGTGTTCTGTCATATCGTTTGCAGGGATAATTTTGTGTGAGTTTGCCCCTCTACCCTTGAAATCTGTACAATCACAATTGAAGCAAACATTCTTAAAAGTCACTGCTCCTGTGAAGCTAAAAAGCAATTCAGAAAGGGCTTCCCAGGAGCGCATTCTGCAATTTGGGGAGGAGTGAGTATCTTTTTACAAAATCGCTTTTGTAAGCCTACGTGTTTTATTCTATTGAGTCTCGGTGTATAAGAAAAAGGTGGTGTGTTGAAGAGTTTGCCTGCTTTTGTTTACTCCTCATTTATGTGGTGTAGTAACAGAATCAGCCAAAGGAATTTCAATTAATTCAAAGGCGTCTAATAATAAAGCTGTTGTTATGTGAAAGAAACTAGGCATTATGGTAGCAACTAAATGCCTTGAGCATCAGGAATATTTCAGGTTTCTAGAGAAAGCCAAAACATCACAAGGGCTTCATTCTGCCCTCTGCCTTCAGCCCCCACTGATCTTAACGGCTCTCAAACACATCCAAGATTTTTGTCCCATGTAGGGGATGAGCAGCCAAGTGGCTTTTTGATGGGTCTCTGTGTGGCATCCATGAGGAGGGGAAAGGGGATGATGACTCAGAACATGACCAACTGAAACGCCAATTTTATACGAGTTTTGTATTTTTTAGAAAGCCTTTCTTAAGCACACTTAGGTGGTCTAATTTATAAAACAGCTTTGTCTTCTATTACTGAGTAATCCTACAAATGGGAAAGGCACCAAATAAACTACAGAGTGACTTAAATGGAGTTTAACCCTCATAAGTTCCTGATGTCTCAATAAATTAAATCATCAGAAGCTTATTTGCCTCAAATGCTCAGTTACTTTGTTCAATGGGTCTAAACAAGTCAGAAGTAGAGAACCGAGGGCTGGATGACAGGGCACAGCGTTAAGTATTAGAGGAGATAGGGAGACATCGCTAATTGAATCTTTGATTGAAAGACTAAATTTTCCTGAAAATCAATCCACGGTAACCATTTCCATGGGGGATTTCCACTATATGGCATTTGAGCACAAAAAGGATGAAGGACAGATGCCTGGGTGGCTCATTTGGTTAAGTGTCCGACTTCAGCTGAGGTCATGATCTCATGGTTCTTGAGTTCGAGCCCCGTGTTGAGCTCTGTGCTGACAGCTCAGAGCCTGGAGCCTGCTTCAGTTTCTGTCTCCCTGTCTCTCTCTCTCTCTCTCTCTCTGCCCCTTCCCCCACTCAATTCTGTCTTTCTCTCTCAAAAATAAATAAACATTAAAAAAATTCTTTTTAAATGATGAAACAGTACAATGATGGAAACAATAGAAATGGTAAATTGGTATTTTCATTACTTTTTTGGGTTATAAGGAAATATATATTGATTATAAAACAAATCTGGAAATTAGAGAAAGCCATTAAGAGAAAAATAGAAGTCCAATTCCTTAGTAATATTTATTGTCCTATTACAAATATAATATATACTTCAATATAAAAATAACTTTGAAGCTGAAGAAAATAATGAAAAACGTTATTCATGATCCTCATATCAAGGATTAACTAGTCACTCTTGACTGATCAGTTGATGTGATGAACTTTGTTACATTAAGGACATTTAAAACTTAATAATTTTTGTAAAATCAACTTAAAATACTAGATTTAAACAAGCCCAGCCTAATTAATACCAAGGTAAGATGATCATGCAATCATTTCACATTTTACTTTTTTTTTTTTTTTAATTTTTTTTTTCCCAACGTTTTTTATTTATTTTTGGGACAGAGACAGAGCATTAACGGGGGAGGGGCAGAGAGAGAGGGAGACACAGAATCGGAAACAGGCTCCAGGCTCCGAGCCATCAGCCCAGAGCCTGACGCGGGGCTTGAACTCACAGACCGCAAGATCGTGACCTGGCTGAAGTCGGACGCTTAACCAACTGCGCCACCCAGGCGCCCCAATCATTTCACATTTTAAATACAAGCGTGTCATGCAAACATTCAAGGGTGTCCATGGATCATTCTCTTCATGGAGTCAAATTTAAGAAACACAGTTAAGTATCATAAATAAGTAGAAAAAAATTGTATCTGATAGAGCCCTCGATACTCAATATCCAACCCCACAATATCACTTTCTAGAGACCCTTTATTTACTGCTTGATTCTCCATACCCAGTAGCAGTAGGTCAGAAACCTCTTGCAATTGAAACAGCAAATTTTCTTTTCATTCTTTAAACTCTTAATATGCAATTTAAATTTAGAAGCTCTGGACAATTGTATTCCCAACCTCAAACCAATGCCTTCTACCTTTTTAGCCTATCTGTCTTTCTAAACACCAAGAAAGCACAAAGATCAACTTTCCTCTCCTCAGAGTGTTGGGAGGGAGAGAAATTCAATTGCAAATAACTGTGTATGTGTGTGTGTGTCTGTGTGGGTGTAGGAGATGCAGAAAGAAAAACTGTGAAGACTTTCCTGGTAGTTTATTTTTCACCTGCCATATGACCAAACTTTGGAGTTTTGTAAGATTCTTTTTGCAATGTCCCATTTTCACTATAAAGTTGAGGTGTATTTTTTTTTTATTATTGTTATGGCCTAGGTACTATGAAATATCCATTGAGACACATTAAAACATTGCAAAATAGTTGAATATAGGGATGTGTGTGTGTGTGTGTGTGTGTGTGTGTGTGCACACGTGCATGCATGCTGGGTAAATGTATCACTATTTTTGTGAATATATAAATACGTACCAGTACAAGGTTAAGGAAGGGAGGTTTGGAACTTAAGTAAACAAACAAATTGACAAATATTCATCAAGAGCAGGAATATCCAGGATATTCTTTTGTATTTATCAGAAACCTATCTACAGGCAGGAAAATGTTTTCATAAGAAAACTCTAGATTGAGTTATAAATACTTCTGCAAATAGGAGATTTATTATAATCTTGAATGAAAATGAAATCAAAATGAAATAATATGATGAAAAAGGATAAGTAGAACTTTTTAAAAAGAAAAACTCAAACATATTCAAAGAAAAGAACAATGAAGTTATGGGAATTTTATGTCTTTCCATTATTACCTTATATGGAATGCAGACCATACATGGTAAGAATTCAATTAAGAGTAAACTAATGGCATTAAATGTAGGTTTAAAGAGGTGTTATTACGGCTTAAATTATAGTTTATATCAACTCTCCTTTGTGGATATTAGAGTGATTCCCTTCTGAATAACAACATTTTTGGTGGAAAAATAGGCAAAATTCCAGATATGTAAGGAGAAACACGTTTTTTACACATGCCACAGGACTACCAAAATTACAAAGTTAACTGAGTTATTTGACAACAAAATTTACTCTGTTCTGGAACATACTAAGTTATCCTAGTTGATTACCTACAGTTCTCCTTAAATTTGACATGCCTGAGGGAGGGGCCAAGATGGCAGAACAGCATGGAAGTTTTTTGTGTGTCTCACATCCGTGAAATACAGCCAGACCAACACTAAACCATCCTACGTACCTAGAAAACAGACTGGAGGATTAACACAACAATCTGCACAACCTGAACCACAGAATTCAGCAGGTATGTGGCGCAGAGAAGTGAACTTGGGGAGCGAGAGGCGCAGGAAGGGAGGTGCTTTTGCGAGCGGAGAGAGGACGGAGACTAGGGGCGGGGGAGAATACGGGAAAAGCATCCCTCCCCAAAAGCAGCTGGAGAGAAAGTGGAATATTGGAAACAGCCGCAGGGACTAAACTAAAAAGGGAGAAGGGAGAAAGGAGAAAGGAGAAAGGAGAGGGTTTAAATTCCGTTAAGACTGTAAACAAGGGGAGCAAAGAGGCTGCAACTCCGCAGCTACATACCTGGCGATGCTCTGGTGGGAAAGGTGAATCCCCAAGAACAGAGTGGGGTCCGGGAGGTTCTCCGGCCACACGGGGAAAAGCGGTTCCACTGCTGGAAGGACATTTGGTAGAGACTGTTGAAGCCACCTGGTCCCAGCAGACCCCGGAAGGCAGCCACATTTGCTGGTGCTGGGGCAAGGCTGTTGAGGGTGAAGCCTGGTGCCAGATGTGTGTTGCGATTTTCCATGGTCCCTGAAACGCTGAGGCTATACTGTCTCGTGATTTTTTGGGGTGGCAGGCTGGCACCTGGCCGCTGTCTTGGGGCACCGGCAGCAGCAGGGTCCAGCAAGCGTTCCTGGGTGCAGCCTGCATTCGGCCATTGCTCTTTTGGCCATTGCTCAGTGAGACCCTCCCGCAGAGAGGCGGAACGGGTCAAAGCGGCAGTCCTTCAGAAGTAAGGGGCTGGGAAAAGCAGCCGCATCTGAGACAAAACTCAGGAGACAGGTACTGCCTGGGGCCTGGTCACGGAGAGTGAAAAAGCAGGAAATAAATGAAAGCTGAAGACAGAGGATGGGTACACCATTGCTGATCCGGAGAACAGACTGGGTAGCTGGGGGGCGCCATTTTCACCACTACCGCACATGCTCATACACACCTACAAGTGCCACAACACTCCAACTCGGTAGTCTAGTAGCGCCATCTAGTGGCAAGCGGAGTCATTACACTGAACCCCACCCAACCGGGCCAACCTCGCTCTTCAAGAACACAAGTCTCACCGCTGGCTTAGTTTATGGACTATAAAGCACTACATAGACTGACACTAGGGGAAAATGGGGTAATTTCAGTCCTACTTCAATCTGTTAGCAGATCCATCTATTCAATTTTTTTTTTCTCTTTTACACTTCTTTTTCTTGAATACAGAAAGAGAAAAACTTTATTATTATTTTCAATTTTTATTAAAAATATTTTTCTTTAATTTTTATTGCTATATTTTTTACTTTTGTGTAAATTTTTTCAAATTGTATTTTACTTCCAATATTTTATTTTAGTCTACTTCAGTGTGTTCACCTTTTCAAATTTTCAAACAATAGCCTTTTTTTTCTTTTTTTCTTTTTCACTTCTTTTCTTTTTCTTGAATATAGAAAAAGAAAAAAATCATTTTTAATTTTTAATAAAATATTTTCTTTAAATTTTTTCTACTATATTCTTTACTTCTGTGTATATTTTTTCAAATTCTATTTTACCTCCATCATCTCATTTTAGTCTACTTCAGTGTATTCATTTTTTCAATTCTCAAATGATTTCCTCTTTTCTTTTTTTTCATTCTCCCCCCTCCTTCTATTTCTCTGATCAAACCATTTTCAACACCCAGAGCAAAACACAACTAGAATCTAGCATCATTTATTCAAATTGTGTGTGTGTGTTTAATTTTTAATTAATATTTTTTTAATTTAATTTTTTTATTTTAATTTTTCTACCTCATTAATTCCTTTTCTCCCTTCAAAATGATGAAACAAAGGAATTCACCCCAACAGAAAGAGCAGGAAGAATCGACAGCCAGGGATTTAACCAACACAGACATAAGCAAGATGTCTGAACCAGAATTTAGAATCACGATAATAAGAGTACTACCTGGAGTTGAAAATAGATTAGAATCCCTTTCTGCAGAGATAAAACAAGTAAAAAATAGCCAGAATGAAATTTAAAAGACTATACTTGAGCTGCAATCACGGATGGTTGCAGTGGCGGCAAAGATGGATGAGGCAGAACAGAGAATCAGCAATATAGAGGACAAACTTATAGAGAATAATAAGCAGAAAAAAAAGAAGGAGATTAAGGCAAAAGAGCACAATTTAAGAAGTAGAGAAATCAGTGACTCATTAAAAAGGAATAATATCAGAATCATAGGGGTCCCAGAAGAGGAAGAGAGAGAAATAGGGGTAGAAGTGTTATGTGAGCAAATCATAGCACAAAACCTTCCTAACCTGGGGAAAGACACAGACATCAAAATCCATGAAGCACAGAGGACCCCCATTAGTTCAATAAAAACCGACCATCAACAAGGCATAACATAGTGAAATTCACAAAATACTTAGGCAAGGAGAACATCATGAAAGCAGCAAGGGGAAAAAAGTCCCTAACCTACAAGGGAAGACAGATCATGTTTGCAGCAGATCAATCCACAGAAACTTGGCAGGCCAGAAAGGAGTGGCAGGATATATTCAATGGGCTGAATCAGAAAAATATGCAGCCAAGAATTCTTTATCCAGAAAGGCTGTCATTCAAAATAGAAGGAGAGATAAAAAGTTTCCCAGACAAACCAAAATTAAAGGAGTTTGTTAACACTAAACCAACCCTGCAAGAAATTTTAAGGGGGACTCTCTGAGGAGAGAAAAGATGAAAAAATATCTATATCTATCTATCTATCTATCTATCTATCTATCTATCTATCTACCTATATCTATATCTATATCTATATCTATATCTATATCTGTATCTATATCAAAAGCAACAAAGATTGGAAAGGACCAGAGAACACCACCAGAAACTCCTACTCTACAAGCGTCTTAATGGCAATAAATTCATATCTTTCAGTACTTACTCTAAATGTCAATGGACTCAATGCTCCAATCAAAAGACACAGGGTAACAGAATGGATAAGAAAACAAGATCTATCTATATGCTGTTTACAAGAGACCCACTATAGACCTAAAGACACCTTCAGATTGAAAATAAGGGGATGGAGAACCATCTATCATGCAAATGGTCAACAAGAGAAAGCCAGAGTAGCCATACTTATATCAGACAATATAGACTTTAAAATAAAGACTGTATCAAGAGATGCAGAAGGGCATTATATCATAATCAAGGGGTCTATCCACCAAGAAAACCTAACAATGGTAAATATTTATGCCCCCAACGTGAGAGCACCCAAATATATTAATCAGTTAATCACAAACATAAACTCATAGATAGTAAGACCATAATAGTAGGAGACTTCAACACCCCACTCACAGCAATGGACAGATCATCTAATCAAAAAAATCAACAAGGAAACAATGGCTTTGAGTGACACACTGGACCAAATGGACTTAACAGATATATTCAGAACACTTCATCCTAAAGCATCAGAATATACACTCTTCTCCAGTGCACATGGAACGTTCTGCAGAATAGACCATATACTGGGCCACAAATCAGCCCTAAGTGTGTACAAAAAGATCGAGATCATACCGTGCATATTTTCAGACCACAACACTATGAAATCGAAATCAACCACAAGAAAAAATTTGGAAAGGTAACAAATACTTGGAGACTGAAGAACATCCTACTAAAGAATGAATGGGCTAACCAAGAAGTTAAAGAGGAAATTAAAAAGTATATGGAACACAATGAAAATGATAACACCACAACCCAAAACCTCTGGGACACACCAAAGGTGGTCATAAGAGGAAAGTGTATAGCAATCTAGGCCTTCCTAAAGAAGAAAGATAGATCTCAGATACACAACCTAACCTTACGCCTTAAGGAGCTGGAAAAAGAACAGCAAATAAAACCCAAAACCAGCAGAAGACAGGAAATAATAAAGATTAGAGCAGAAATTAATGCTATCGAAACCAAAAAAACAGTAGAACAGATTAATGAAACCAGAAGCTGGTTCTTTGAAAGAATTAACAAAAATGATAAACCATTAGCCAGTCTGATCAAAAAGAAAAAGGAAAGGACCCAAATAAATAAAATAAAGAACAAAAGAGGAGAGATCACAACCAACACAGCAGAAATAAAAACAATAAGAGAATATTATGTGCAATTATATGCCAATAAAATGGGCAATCTGGAAGAAATGGAAAAAATTCATAGAAACATAAACACTACCAAAACTGAAACGGGAAGAAATAGAAAATTTGAACAGGCCCATAACCAGTAAGGAAATTGAATTAGTAATAAAAAATTTGCCAAAAAGCAAGAGTCCAGGGCCAGATGGCTTTCCAGGGGAATTCTACCAAACATTTAGGAAGAGTTAACACCTATTCTCTTGAAGCTGTTCCAAACAATAGAAACAGAAGGAAAACTTCCAAACTCTTTCTATGAAGTCAGCATTACCTTGATTCCAAAATCAGAGACCCCACTAAAAAGGAAAACTATAGACCAATTTCCCTGATGAACATGGATGCAAAAATCCTCAACAAGATATTAGCCAACCAGATCAAACAATACATTAAAAAATTATTCACCATGACCAAGTGGGATTTATACCTGGGACGCAGGGCTGGTTCAATATCCACAAAACAATGAACGTGATTCATCACATTAATAAAAGAAAGGACAAGAACCATATGATACTCTCAATAGATGCAGAGAAAGCATTTGACAAAATACAGCATCCTTTATTGATAGAAACCCTCAAGAAAGTAGGGATAGAAGGAGCATACCTCAAGATCATAAAAGCCATATATGAATGACCCAATGCTAATGTCATCCTCAATGGGAAAAAACTGACAGCTTTCCCCATAAGGTCAGGAACAAGATAGGGATGTCCACTCTTGCCACTGTTATTCAACATAGTATTGGAAAATCTTAGCTTCTGCAATCAGACAACACAAAGAAATAAAAGGCATCCAGATCGGCCAGGAGGAGGTCAAACTTTCACTCTTCGCAGATGACATGATACTCTATATGGAAAACCCAAAAGATTCCACCAAAAAACTGCTAAAACTGATTCATAATTCAGCAAAGTTGCAGGATATAAAATCAACACACAGAAATCGGTTGCATTCCTATACACCAATAATGAAGCAACAGAAGGAGAAATCAAGGAATCGATCCCATTTACAGTTGCACAAAAAACATAAAATAGACAGGAATAAATCTAACCAAAGAGGTGAAAAATCTATGCTGAAAACTATAGAAAGCTTATGAAAGAAATTGAAGAAGCACAAAGAAATGGAAAAAGATTCCATGCTCCTGGATAGGAAGAACAAATATTGTTAAAATGTCAATACTACCCAAAGCAATCTACATATTCAAAGCAATCCCTATCAAAATAACACAAGCACTCTTCACAGAGCTAGAACAAATAATCCTAAAATTTGTATGGAACCAGAAAAGACCCTGAATAGCCAAAGCTGTCTTGAAAAAGAAAACCAAAGCAGGAGGCATTGCACTCCCAGACCTCAAGACGTATTACAAAGTTGTAATTATCACGACAGTATGGTACTGGCACAAGAACAGACACTCAAATCAATGGCACACAATACAGAACACAGAAATGGACCCACAAACATATGGCCAACTAATCTTTGAAAAAGCAGGAAAGAATATCCAATGGAATAAAGACAGTCTCTTCAGAAAGTGGTTCTGGGAAATCTGGACAGTGACATGCAGAAGAATGAACCTGGACCACTTTCTTACACCATACACAAAAATAAACTCAAAATGGATGAAAGACCTCAATGTAAGATAGGAAGCCATCAAAATCCTAGAGGAGAAAGCAGGCAAAAACCTCTTTGATCTTGGCTGCAGCAACTTCTTACTCAACACATCTCTGGAGGCAAAGGAAACAAAAGCAAAAACGAACTACTGGGTCCTCATCAAAATAAAAATCTTCTGCACAGCGAAGGAAACCATCAGCAAAACTAAAAGGCAACCGACAGAATGGGAGAAGATATTTGCAAGTGACATATAAGATAAAGGGTTAGTATCCAAAAATCTATAAAGAACTTATTAAACTCAACACCCAAAAAACAAATAATCCAGTGAAGAAATGGGCAAAAGACATGAATAGACACTTCTGCAAAAAAGACACCCAGATGGTGAACAGATACATGAAAAAATGCTCAACATCACTCATCATCAGGGAAATACAAATCAAAACCACAATGAGATATCACCTCACACCTGTCAGAATGGCTAACATTAACAACTCAGGCAACAACAGATGTTGGTGAGGATGTGGAGAAAGAGGATCTCTCTTGCATTGTTGGTGGGAATGCAAGCTGGTGTAGCCACTCTGGAAAACAGTATGGAGGTTCCTCAAAAAACTAAAAATAGAAATACCCTATGACCGAGCAATTGCACTACTAGGCATTTATCCACGGGATACAGGTGTGCTGTTTCGAAGGGACACATGAACCCCCATGTTTATAGTAGCACTGTCAACAATAGCCAAAGTATGGAAAGAGCCCAAATGTCCATTGATGGATGAATGGATAAAGAAGATGTGGTATATGTATACAATGGAGTATTACTTGGCAATCAAAAAGAATGAAATCCTGCCATTTGCAACTACGTGGATGGAACTGGAGGGTATTATTCTGTGAAATTAGTCAGAGAAAGACAAAAATCATATGACTTCACCCATATAAGGACTTTAAGAGACAAAACAGATGAACATAAGGGAAGGGAAACAAAAAGCATATGAAAACACTGAGGGGGACAAAACAGAAGAGACTCATAAATATGGAGAACAAACTGAGGGTTGCTGGAGGGGTTGTAGGAGCGGGGGATGGGCTAAATGGGTAAAGGGCACTAAGGAATCTACTCCTGAAATCATTGTTGCACTCTATGCTAATTAATTTGGAAGTTTTTAAAAATAAAATAAAATAAAATAAATAAAAAAATAAAATAATAAAATAAAATAAAATAAAATAAAATAACATAATGAAATAAAATAAATTTGACATGCCTGAGTAACCAGTTTGTCTGACTAAAATGTAGATTCTTGGGACACCTGGGTGACTCAGTTGGTTAAGCATCAGACTCTTGATTTTTGCTCAGGTCATGATCTCATGGTTGGTGAGATCGAGCCCCATGTGGGGCTCTGCACTCAGTGCGGAGCCTGCCTGGTATTCTCTCTCTCCCTCTCTCTCTACCCCTCCCCTATTCCTGTGCACTCTCTCTCTCTCTCTAAAAATAAATGAATAAACATTTTTAAAAAGAGTAGATTCTTACTCACTAGGTACATGGTAGGCTGAGATTCTGCCTTTTTAAGGTACTCCCACATGTTGTTGCCACCAGTTGTTAGTGCTGTCAGTCAAGTCTTGTACCATACCTTGCTTAGCAGTGAGTACACCCGCCTTATCCTTTAGCACTTTCTGTGTTGGTGGAAGTATTTATATCTGTGAATGGCTATTGAACACTTGCAGTGTGGCGACTGTGACTGGGGAATGGAATTTTTATTTTATAAAGTTTAATTAAATTGATATAACCACATATGACTGGTAGCTACCTATTGAACAGTGCAGGACTCTACACAATATAATTCATCAGAAAAGTGTCACTTATGTATAATTTGTGTAAATGCACACTATTGGCAGACGTGTTATACTTTATAAGTCTGTGAGAACACAGGTGTACTAGCTGTGGAACAATGCACTTCACTGAATTCTTTGGGTGAAATTTACTATCCTGATAGTTACTTACTGGGAAAGTTCATTTTGGAGTGTTCAGAATTTCACCTGCTGAAGACTGGAAAATAGAAAATGAGTCATCAGGAAATGTTGCAGATTACCAAGGATATTTTAAGGCAAAATAAATTGTTCCTGTTTTTTCTTTTCCTTTCAACTGAGTGAAATAATCACCGAAAGCATATACACAATAGAAACAAGCGTCATATGCAATCAGAACCATAGATGCCAAGATGATTCCAATTTCAGATAGGCTTTTATGCTATGATTGTTTCCAACAGGATAATGGCAACATCAAAGTCATTTCTGAGCCATGTGACAAGAGAGCTACAAGTCATGAACTTGAAGCCCAGACATTTGAGTTATAAGCTAAATTCTGGTTTTATCCTGGTATCACTCACTCTCATCTTGGCCTTGGGGAAGGTGCTACTCATCATAATATTCAGCTCACATGCATAAACATGGAAACATAATGGCAAAGGGTGATATGAATATTCATTGCTGAGATAAGTATAATTATAATGATACCAGTAATGGTGATGAGAATAAGACTATGGTACCCTTATCAATTATTTTGAAGTTTACAAAGTACTTACACACACTATTCTTATTGATTTTGAGTTAAGATAGTAAACAAAGTGCCTAAGAAAAACAGCTGTTTTAATTTTTGTGGGACTTTTGTTGCTGTTGTTGTTAATATGCTGCCAAAGAAAATACCATTATAATCACAAGCTCCTTTGGTGATGTGTTTTGATGCTTCACAGCTGCCATCCTCCCCCTCCTCCCCTTCCTACATCCTAATCCTCCTTTTCTCCCTACTCCTGCTCTTCATCATTCTCATCACCTTCATTTACATGACCATGTCCCTAACGACTAGAGTGGAAATATCAATATTTTTCATGTCTACCAGAAATCCAGTGGTGTTTTATGCAAGAATAAAGATACCTTTTGATTGATAAGAATTGTTTTTCCTCCCCTAAAACCTACCTCTTACAAAAGCCTTTTTTTGATGAGGGTAAAAAATTTAATTCCAAAATCATAAAATTGCAAGAAATATCAATGAGTACTTTGGGTTGCTAATAAGCATCCAAAAACCCAAGAGTAATATTAGAATCAAACAAAAACAACTAAAACATATTGCATAAAACAATGTCCATGTCCCTAGATAAAATTTATCTTTAAAGCTCTGCCTTTGAAAATCATAAACAGAATTCGGACCTTTGAAAATGTACTCAGCAAAGGAATATGATCTTGCTACAATTTTCAAACTATAAACTGTCTTTAGCCCAATCAATGTGATTTGGTGTTCAAGGGATATGAACAAAAGGGCATCTGAAATCTTTATACTTATAATGAAGAAAGCAAAGTCAAATATGTGCACATTATTTGTGTTTGAAATATTCTAAAATGGAGTCAAGATCATTTCAGTCTGATCTTTGGCAGATTTTTATTAACATTTCTAAGCTTTTTAGAAGAGTTCTATTGCCTTCTAACACAAAGAAGGAGAGGCTATAAATTCAGTTACAAAAACCGAAACATATGCCATCTGATCCTGAAAATGTAACAGCCATGAAAGTATCCAATATTAGTGCTTTCTTACTGGCTTCTGAGAATTTCTTTCCTTAACACATGTTTCTATTGTACATAATCTCTTCTGATTTGGATCCAGAATTTTTACCAGTGTTGGTTTTAAATGAGCAGATAATCCATTTGGGTTCTGTTTCAGAATGTCAATAGGTGACCTTAATTAAGTTTTTATACTAAGCATGTACAGTTCTGCGCGTTGTCCAAATCCTATAGGAGAGAGTGGAAATAATATTTTTGTTTATTTGGTAGGATTAAATGTGTATACAATTTGTAAATTGATACATTTGTCTTGGTTCTTTGCTTCCAGGATCTCAAATGCATACTCTATTTAAGATTAAAGATGCATTCTTTTTTTCAATTTATTACAACCAATATGAGTTAAAATGTTTACTTTGCACGGTATTCAATTCTTGAAAGCTGAAGAATTAAGGAACATTTTTTACATAGGTCAAAATATCTTTAATTTCAAGGCTGTTAGACAGTTATGATGCCATTAGATTACTGTGTATCCAATAAAGTTTTGCCATGGACATATATTTATGAATGTAGAAAAATTTTTTGAACCATACATTTATTGAGTGCTAATTGGTCTATATTTTCATAAAGAGAAACATAGAAATATACATGCAAACATGACACCAAATGTCTGTAAAGATATATGTCAAAATTGTAATAGTGGTGATTATTTATAGAATTATAATTGGCTTTAATTCTCCATATACTTTTTGAAGTTTTGGGTGGTAAGCATAAACTACATTCTACCTAGAAAATATTTTAGGTGCACATGTACATATGTGAAATTTCTCTTTCTTCTAAGAAATTTTTCTCTGAAATCCATTTCCCTATAGGGATTTTACAGGGTTTTAACCACAAATACCATAAAGAGCTTATTTTTTATTGTATTACAAGATTTTCTGCTAAAATATAAACTCCATTCTTTGATTTTTGCTAACACAAACAATTGACTTCAAGATTACTACAAACATCAAAGTTGACAGAGCAAGGACCTTATTCTAACAATTAAGGTTTTGTAGCACAATAAAATTGCCATGGATAAAGCTGTTGCCTTTTAAATGCTTAAAGATGATTTAATTTCAGCCATAACCATGCAAAAGCATTGCTCAGAGAGTTTTATCCCCTGATGGCTGAGATGAAAGAGTTTTACTGTTTGTTTACTTCTTCAAGGAAAACAAAATACCATTGAGACAATGTATTAGGCAATTTAACAATTGACAGTTGGAAAATTAGGCAATTTAACAGTATGAATCACTAAATACTCCTTCTGGGGAACAATTTATCCTGCTGTATTCTGTGAAATACTGAGAGCTAGCTTAGTTCGCAAAGTTGGTGATAATGATAATCTGTAGTAGTCAATTCAATTCAATTCCGCAAGTACTCATGAACAAACACTGGGTTTTACTAGGCTTTGAGTCTACTCATATAGTGACTGCTCTGGAGACAGAATTCACATTTGAAATCTGGATCCAGGACTTCATAACTCTGAGACTCTGGGACAAGTTAAGCAACCTCTCTCTGCTTCAGTTTCCTCGGGTATAAAATGGGGATTATAACTACGTAATAAGGTTAAGTATGCTAGAAACATGAGGGCCCAACTGAATTTTACCAAGCAAAATGTCACCTTTCCAAATGCAAATAGTATGTCTTCAGCATAACCCATCTAGAAAGGTAATTAATAGATAAGCTCACAAAGTTTCTCAAGTTAGTCTCAAACTAATTTTTTTAAAAGCTCCCATATTTAATCAAGGAAGTCATGGTACTTATCACCCTGTACTATAATATGCCTGGGAAATATTTATATGTATCTTTGATAAAGAGAATTCTAAAACAAAATTATATTGTAATCTGTAACCAGCATAAGAATGAGTATCAAGCTGAAAGTGTTAAATCTTTCTTCACTGTCCTTTAAAATTTTTTGAGTAAATTCTATAATTCTCTGCCAGTTTTAGGTTTTAAATTCCAATCCACCCGAATCCACTTTAAATTGTTAAACTCGATTGTGGGCGGAGCTAACACTGTGGAGTAGTAGGACCATGGACTTGCCTCATCCCTCATCCCTCCAACACAGCAAGATAAATATCAAATTGTTCTGAATACACAAGAAATCAGAGGGCTGACAGAACAAACTGCCCAACTAGAGAGAGAGAGAAGATGACACATTGTGGAAGGTAGGAGGTGCAAGACATGGTTTGGGGGAGAAGCAGGTCAAGGGTGTTGTCGAGGGGAGGGAGATCTGGTTATGGAAGGGGGCAGAGAGAGACAGAGAGAGAGGACTGTACAAGAAAAACAGTTCCTCAAGCCATTGACTGGGAAAATGAGAGGCGCTGCTTTTCATGAGTTTTTATAACCATTGGGGCTCAACGACTGGAGCTTAAGAGGTGGGAGGCATGACCTGTATTGAGCCTGGTGGGCCTGCACTGCTCTTGTGGAGGAGGGCAGGTGGCTGATCTGAGGGTTCCCTGGGTCACACTGGGAGAGACAATTCCCCCTTCTTGGAGCACAACCAGGAGAGGGGGCACTGCCATTGTGGAGACAAAAGAGTCTGAAGGTGCCATTTCCCTCCCCTGCCCCTAAGCATAAACTAACATCAATAAGTAGCACAGCACAAACACTTGCAGCCTTTCCTAATCTGGGGAAGGACACAGACATCAAAATCCAAGAAGCACAGAGAACTCTGTTGGATTCAACAAAAACCAACATCACAAAGGCATTTCATTGTCAAATTCACAAAATACACAGGCAAGGAAAGAATTAGGAAAACAGCAAAGGAAAAAAGTCCTTAACCTACAAGGGAAGACAGATTAGGTTCACACCATATCTGTCCACAGAAACTTGGCAGGGCAGAAGGGAGTGGCAGGATGCTAAATTGGAAAAATACGCAGCCAAGAATTCTTTATCCAGCAAGACTGTCATTCAAAATAGGAGAGATAAAGAGTTTCCCAGACAAACAAAAACTAAAGGAGTTTGTGACCACTAAACCAGCCCTAAAAGAAATTTTAAGGGGGACTCTTTAAGTGGATAAAAAACAAAACAAAACAAAAAAGACCAAAAGCAACAAAGACTATAAAGGACCAGGGAACATCAGAAACATCAACACTACAGAAAGCACAGTTGCACTAATTCATATTTTCAATAATCCTGTAAATGTAATTGGACCAAATGCTCCAATCAAAAGAAATTGGGTATCAGAATGTATAAGAAAACAAAACCCAACTTTGTGCTGCCTACAAGAGACTCTTAGACCTAAAGACACCTGCAGATTGAAAGTAATGGGATGGAGAACCACCTATCATGCTAATGGATGTCAAAAGAAAGCCAGAATAGCCATATTCATATTAGACAAACTAGATTTTAAAACAAAGATATAACAAGAAATGAAGAAGGGCGTTATATCATAATTAAGTGGTCTATCCACCAGCAAAATCTAACAATTGTCAATATTTTTGCCCCCAACTTGAAAGAACCCAAATATACAAACCAATTAATAACAAATATAAAGGAAATCATTGATAATAATACAATAATAGTAGGGGACTTTAAGACCACACTGACGTCAATGGACAGACCATCTAGACAGAAAATCAACAAGGAAACAATGGCTTTGAATGGCACACTGGACCAGATGGGCTTAACAGATATATTTAGAACATTTCATCCTAAAGCAGCAGAATACACACCCTTTTTGAGTGTTCATGGGACTTTCCCCAGAATAGATCACATCCTGGGTTCACAAATCAGGCCTCAAGTAGTACAAAAAGATTGAGATCATATCATGCATATTTTCTGAGCACAATGCTATGAAACTTGAGGTCAATCACAAAAAAAAAAAAAAATTGGAAAGACCACAAATACATGGAGCTTAAGGAACATGCTACTAAGGAATGAACTGTCACCCAGGAAATTAAGAAAGAAATTTAAAAATACATGGAAACAAATGAAAAGGAAAACATGATGGTCCAAAACCTTTGGGAGGCAGCAAAAGCAGTCATAGAAAGTAAAGAATATAGCAGTATAGCCCTACTTCAAGATGGAACAAAAATCTCAAATACACAATCTAACCTTGCACCCAAAGGAGCTGGAAAAAGAACAACAAATGAAGCCTAAAGCCAGCAGAAGGGGAATAATCAAAATTAGAACAGAAATAAATGATATAGAACAAACAACATCAATAACAAAAACAAAAACAGTAGAACAGATCAATGAAACCAGGTACCAGTTCTTTGAAAAAATTAATAAAATTGATAACCCCTAGCCAGATTTATCAAAAAGAAAAGAGAAAGGACCCAAATAAATAAAATCACAATGAGAGAGGTGAGGTAACAACCAACAACACAGAAATACAAACAATTGTAGAGAATATTATGAAAAATTACATGACAACAGACTGGACAAGCTGGAAGAATTGGATAAATTCCAAGAAATGAATAAACTACCAAAACTGAAACAGGAACAAATAGAAAACTTGACAAAAACTGGTGATCAGCAAAAAAAAAAAAAAAAAAAAAGAAAAAAAAGAATCAGTAATCAAATCTCCCAACAAACAAAAATCCAGGGCCAAATGGCTTCACAAGGGAATTCTATCAAATATTTATGAAAGAGTTAATACCTATTCTTCTCAAATTGTTCCAAAAAATAAAAATGGAAGGAAAATTTCCAAAACTCCAAAACCTGACAAAGATCCCATTAAAAAAGAGAATTTTAGGCCAATATTCCTAATGAATATTGATGCAAAAATCCTGAACAAAATACTAGCAAATCAAATCCAACAGTATATTAAAAGAATCATTCACCATGATCAAGTTGGATTTATTCCTGGGTGCAAGGGTGGTTCAACATTCACAAATCAACAATATACCACATTAATAAAAGAAAGGATAAGAACCATATAATCCTCTAAATAGATGCAGAAAAAGCATTTGACAAAGTGCAGCATCCATTTTTGATAAAAAGCTTCAACAAAATAGGGATAGAGGGTACATACCTCAATACCATAAAGGCCATATATGAAAGACCCACAGTTAATATCATCCTTAATGGGCAAAAACTGAGAGCTTTTCGTCTAACGTCAAGAACAAGACAGGGACGACCATTCTCACCATTGTTATTTAACATAGTACTGGAAGTCCTAGCCTCAGTAATCAGACAACAAAAAGAAATAAAAGGCATTCAAATCAGCAAGGAAGAAGTCAAACTTTCACTACTTGCAGATGACATAATATTCTATGTAGAAAACCCAAAAGACTCCAACAAAAAATTGCTAGAACTGATACATGAATTCAGCAAAGTTGCAGGATATAAAATCAATGTACACATATTGGCTGCATTTCTATACACCAATAATGAAGCAGCAGAAAGAGAAATCAAAGAATCAATCCCATTTACAATTACACCAAAACCATAAGATATCTAGGAATAAACCTAACTAAAGACGTAAAAGATCTGTACTAATTATAGAACAATGAAGGAAATCAAAGATGACACAAAGAAATGGACATTCTATGCTCATGGATTGGAAGAATAAATATTGTTAGCATGTCTATACTACCCAAAGCAGTCTACATATTTAATGCAATCCCTATCAACGTACCACCAGCATTTTTTTACAGAGCTAGAACAAACAATACTAAATTTTACATGGAACCACAAAAGACCCTGAATAGCCAAAGCAATCTTGAAAAAGAAAAGCAAAGCGGGAGGCATCACAATTCCAGTCTTCAAGTTATATCACAAAGTTATAGTGATTGAGACACTATCGTACTGGCATAAAAACAGACACATAGACCAATAGAACAGAATAAAAAAACCCAGAAATGGACCCACAACTATGTGGTCAACTAAGCTTCAACAAAGCAGGAAAAAATATCCAATGGAAAAAAAGATGGTCTCTTCAACAAATGGTGTCAGTAAAACTGAACAGCAACATTCAAAAGAATGAAACTGGACCACGTTCTTACATTACACAAAAAAATAAATTAAAAATGGATAAGAGTCTAAATGTGAGACAAGAAACCACCAAAATACTGGAGGAGAATACAGGCAGTAACTTCTTTGACCTTGGCCATAGCAAATTCTTACTTGACATGTCTCCGGAGGCAAGGAAAACAAAAGCAAAAATGAATTATTGGGACTTCATCAAGATAGAAAGCTTCTGCGCAGCAAAGGAAGCAATCAACAAAACTAAAAGGCAACCTATAGAATGGGAGAAGATATTTGCAAATGACATATATGATAAAGAGCTGGTATCCAAAATATATAAAGAATTTATCAAACTCAACACCCAAAAAACAACTAATCCAGTTAATAAATGGGCAGAAGAAAGGAATAGACATTTTTTCCAAAGAGGCCATCCAGATGACCAACAGACAAATGAAAAGATGCTCAACATCAATCATCATCAGGGCAATGCAAATCAAAATCATGATGAGATACCACCTCACACCTGTCAGAATGGCTTAAATTAAGAGCATAGGAAACAATAGATGTTGGTGAGGATGTGGAGAAAGGGGAACCCTTTTACACTGTTGGTGGGAATGCAAACTGGTGCAGTCACTCTGGAAAATAGCATGAATTTTCCTCAAAAAGTTAAAAATAGAACTACCCAATGATCCAGCATTGCACTACTAGGTATTTACCCATAGGATAAAAAAATACTGATTGGAAGAGAAACATGCACCCTGAGGTTTATAGCAGCATTATCAATAGCCAAATTATGGAAAGAGTACAAGTGTCCATTAACTGGTGATTGGATAAAGAAGATGTGGTACATATATATGTTTGCCATTTGCAATGACATGGACGGAGCTAGAGAATATTATTCTGAGTGAAATAACTCAATCAGAGAAAGATAAGTACCATATGTTTTCACTCGTGTGGAATTTAAGAAACGAAACAGATGAACATAGAGGGGAAAAGAAGACAGAGGCAAACCACAAAACAGACTCTAAACTATAGAGAACAAACGGAGGGTTGCTGGAGGAGAGGTGGGTAGGGGGATGGGTTATATGGGTGATGGGTGTTAAGGAAGGTACTTGTTGTGATGAGCACAGGGTGATATAAAAATCAAGAAAACAAATAAAATATCAAGCTCATATCTAATTGATTGCTCAGATCCTCTACTCTCCTCAGTATTTCTGTCATGGTTCTGAAAGGAGAAGAAGGCATGGTCAGCTCTCCCATAACCTCTATCCTTACCCCTTCTGGGTCCATGTGTTCCACAATTGTGAAGACCAAGATACATGTTTAGAGAAAAGGGGAAAAACTTTTTAACACCACTGTTTTCAGTTCTATTTTGAATGGGCCCATGGTGGGTAGAATAATGGCCTTCCAAAGATGTTCATGTCCTAATCTCTGGGACCTATGAATATGTTTTATTGCACTGAAAAAGGGAATTAAGGCAGCAGATAAATTCAAGGTTACTGATCAGCTGGACTTAAGATAGGAATATTATCCTGACGGATCATCCAGGTGATGACCCAGTTAATCACAAGGGTCATTATATATGGACAAAGGAGGCAGAAGAGTCAGTGTTAGAGTGATATGATGTGATAAAGAGTTGGCCAGTCATTGTGGATTTTCAAAGTGGAAAGGAACCACAAGTCAAGGAATGGAGACAGCCTTCAGAAGCTAGAAAAGGGAAGGAAACAAATCCTCCCTTAGAGCCTCCAGAAGGAATGCAGCCCTAGAGGCACCTTGATTTTAGACCAATTAGACCCATTTCAAAGTTCTGACCTCTAGAACTATAAAATAATAAATTTGCATTGTTTTAAGATACTGTTTGTAATAATTTGTCTCACCAGCAATAGGAAGCAAATACAGGGTCTTACTAATCAATTTATTCCCCCCCCTCAAAAAAATCCCTCTCTCCTGTTTCATGACTAAGAAAGATGCACATCATGATTTGCTGACATAAATTTTTTATTTTACTTTGAAAACAGTCTGGTTGTGTAACATTGTACACTAAGCTATCCATTCAGATTCAATACACTTTGCTTTAAGACCACGTTTGTAAAGCAGTGTTTCCATTTAATCTTTTTTGTTTAAGAGACATTAATATGTGTGACACAATGTTTTTTTTAATGTTTTATTTATTTTTTTTGAGACAGAGAGAGACAGAGCATGAACAGGGGAGGGTCAGAGAGAGAGGGGGACACAGAATCTGAAGCAGGCTCCAGGCTCTGAGCTGTCAGCATAGAGCCTGACGCGGGGCTCGAATTCACGGACCGTGAGATCATGACTGAGCCGAAGTCGGACGCTTAACCGACTGAGCCACCCAGGCGCCCCAAGAATATATTAAGTCATGATCAGAAAACTTTTAATTTCTATTGCGCTGATATGGGAGGCCTGACACTAAGGAAGATTTTGCATGCCAGGCCATGAAGTTTGAAATGAATTGGTAAGCAATTCAGTAGTCACTGGATACTTTTCCACAGAAATTCTGGGATTAAGTTTAAGAAAAATGGTTCCAGCAAAAGTGCATACAATGGATGGAGAAGAAGGATAGGCAAAAGAGATGTATACTGCCATAATGTATAGGCAGGTGATAATAACCATCTGAAACTAGACAGTGGTAATGACAACAAAAAAAGGGAGAACTTAATTAAAAGTAAATTGTGTCAATAAATTTTAGCAATTAACTCTGTATGAAATGACAGACATGTATGAGTTAAAAAGATCAATCCTAATTTTTGTATCTGAAACTGAAGGTATCAAACTGCTGTGGAAAACTATTTGTAGAAAGAAAGAATATTATAATGATGCTGAAATACAATTTCTAGGCACAAAATGGAGTTTCTCCTGCTGAGGTACCATCAGCAAACCAAAATTTAGATAACCTTCGTGTCCCTGCAAACACTCTGCTTGACTGGAAATGTAGTGTATCTGATCCAAATGATCCCAAAAGCCAAGTCAACTCTCATTCCCTTGTTTCTTATTCATGTTTTTTTTCTTTCTTGCTCCATATTCCTTATCCTATTAATGCTTTCTGCTTTCTGGCCCATTTTTCAGTTCTCTGAGCCTTTGGGAACGGAGACTGCCATTTCATGGAGTGTTAAATAGAATTTATGTCACCTAAATCATCTTCTTTAATCATTTTCAACAATAATAAAACTACTAATACTTTTCTAGACATTTCACAGCTGAAATATGCTAGACATTTATACTGGGGGAAATAAACTTTAGACACAATAATATATTCCCAGGGTAAAAAGTCATTCTACTACCATTAATTCATTCTATTGAAACTTCTGCCTGATTCATTTGAAAGATAGTCTAAGACAAATTCAAATTAACTACTTGTCTTAATCCTTTCATGCTACTATAACAAAAATAGACAGGGCAGCTCAAACAACAAACATTTGCTTTTTCACAGATCTGGAGTTTGGGAAGTCCAAGATTGAAAATCTAGCAGATTTTTGTCTGGTGAAGGCCCACTTCCTGATTCACAAGACAGCCATCTTCTCACTGTGTCCTAACATGCTGGGAGGGATAAGGAAGCTCTCTGGGGTCTCTTATAAGGGGTAATCCTCGATTTTCTCCATGTTAATTGGTGTTTATTTTTATGATATTTTTGCAGAGAGTATGTATCAGTTTATATTCTATTGTGTAATAGAGGGTAAGTAGAAACCCTCTAGGTATCTGAAGCAGAAAGAGCTTTCATACAAAAAAATTGGTAATTGTAGAATTGTTTGCAGGACTGGAGCAAAGGGAGTCCCATTAAGCCTATACCACAGAAGGCCACAGAAGAGATCACCAGAGTAGCTACCACTTCTGTCACACTCCAAGAAGGCTTAGGAACCTGAAGGATGCCAAAGGAAGTTTTAGATTTAAAGAACACTTCTCTGTAGCACACTGGGAATCAAGAAGCCAGGATTGAAAAGCTGTGTAGCACCACACGGTAACAACTTCTTGACCCCAAAGCTGGTGACTAGACATGAAATTCTGCTACAGAATACAAAAACAAAGCAATGATTTCTCCACCCCACTGGTTACAGCAGGAATCAGCCAGCAATAGAAGGAAGATGAAGTTTGTCTCATTTCTATCTTCTAAATCTCACACGAGGCATTTAATAGGCAGAAAATTATTTATATCTAGAATGTTCATGGCAAGGAAATGGAATAGTTAGCTTTCTGGGCCATATAACACAAGAAGAGCCCCAAGGGAGGGGTAAAAAGTAAATATTGGGTCCCAATTAATCATATCCAACACAGGGTTTCATTTTAAATAGTTTATCTTATTTATTGTCCAAGTTTTTTCTATCTCTCTTAAATTTTTGAATGTAAATATCTTGTTAAAGCACAGTTTTTGTTAATTATATAAATGCCCCCCTAATCTTATGCCTTCTGTAGGTAGTCTGCTCAAACCACACTGGGCCAGGTGGTGAGCTGAGGCACGTACCTGAATTCAATTCTTTATTTTTCTGTGTTCTTAGAAAATAGGGTCCATCTGGAGATGTACAAATCTATCCATTATAAGTTATCTTGAATATAGTTTAAAAGGTTGTTTCCCAATTCACTTCCTTCAACACTTCCAATCGTGAGGTCAAAATCTACAGAGTAAAATTATATTTCCTTGATTTCTTTATTATAGGTCCTCGGATGAACTATTTAAGCATCCCCAAGAAGTACTGGTTAACATTATTTCAGGTTGAGTTACCTTCCTCTAACAGTACGTTGAGTTCAACATAATTGTGAGGCAGTGAGTGCCCTTTGCAAGGATGTGAGTAATAAGATGTGAATCTCTTATTCAAAAGAAGAATTTTGGAGATAGGAAAAAAAGTACCAAAAAGCTTAATTTATAGTTTGGTGTATTTTATACTTAATTCCATCACATCCTCCATGCCATCCTCAATTACAAAAAAAAAATGCCTAAAGTATGACCATTAAAGTAAAAATAAAAGACAAGTATAACATAACTTAGGGGAAAATCTGTCCAAGCAAGACTAAACATTGTTGCAATTTAGTACAAAATTTGGTTTTGAAGTTCATTGCTATTAAAACCAGAAATTAAGTGTGGTGGATCACTTAAATCTTTTATTTAAATAAAAGCTTAGGGGCACCTGGGTGGCTCAGTCCGTTAAGCATCTGACTCTTGATTTCAGCTCAGACCATGATTTCACAGTTCATGGGTTCAAGCCCCACATCAGGCTCTGTGCTCACTGCTTGGAATTCTCTCTCTCTCCTTCTCTCTGCCCCTCCCTTTTATTTAAAGGCTAAGTAAAATAACCATTAGAAAAAAGCATAAAGATAGGTGATATTTTTTTTCTAATAATAAATGATAAAGGACTGTGTTATATATGGCTTTATGAAAGATAACCCAATGACTATATCTTGAATGTAGTTAAGATAGAAAAGCAAAACATTTATTTCTAAGAGATTGATACTGATATGCCATAAATGCATAAAGGAAATTCTGTAGACATAATATAGATAAAGTTTAATAAAAACAGAATACAGACAGCTTTAAAAATGGGTAGGGGTTAATTTTTTCCTCATTTCATCTTCAACATTCAGTTAATCATGAATTCTTTCTGATTTCATTTTATAAATTTCTCTCAAGCCCACATAATTTAACCAAGAATGTTCCACCACCCCCAAAATGGCACCCCCAATGAGTGCCATTTCAACCACTCACGTGAGTAAAATGAGTGCCTAGCACCCACCCAGTTTTCTCAGGCGGCTCGCTTATCAAAGTTGTACATCGGACTGGCTGAACATACGTGACATGTCTGCACTTTAACTGCAAGGGACGTTAGACATTATAGCTTTGAAATTGTATCTTGGAGAAATAAAACTCAACGTGCACCAAAATACCAAGATTTGAGAACGTTTGAAGGCTGTCAAGCGTCCACTTCCAAGACTTTGCATGACATAGAACCTCTCCTTATCTCCAGTTTCATTTCAAGCCATCCCTTCTCATATTTATATGATGCAGTCATGAAGGATTTCTTTCATTTCCCCAAATGTACCCAAGTCTATCCTGGCCCCTGTCCTTATGCATTCACAATGATGACGGATAATGAAGATGATGAGGATGCTGCTAACTTTATTGACCACTACGTGTAGGCACTCCTTTAAGGCGAAATGGTTATGAATCCATCAGTAAGGAACCTACAGATTTACTTTTACTAAACAGCATGTTTTACTTTCACTTGAAAAGAAATAAGAACCCTTTTAAAACATTTCTTTGGTTATTTCTAAAGAATAGGGCCATAACTTTGTTCAAATATTCAAAATGACTGCCAAGAGTTCCTCTTTTAGTGACACAGTGCTTTCTTTGGCCCTGACACCAGTGCACTCTAAGGAACTTGCGCTGATTGAACTGAAGAAAATTTGTACTTTCAGTCATACTAGTTCATTTGAAGAATCTAAAGTACTCTTTATCCAACTTCCTCAACTAGAATTTAACTCAAATGTTAAATATTAACATCATAAGAGGTTCTGTGATCTTTTAACTTTCTCTGATGTACTTCGGAAATGGTTATTTTCAATATCTTATACTTGGCTGCTGCATAAATGTATTCTTTATTAAAAAAAATAAACTATTGTGCATGCCTGGGAAATTTTGAAATCTGGTATTACTCAACAACTTTAAAACGTATAAAATTGTCATCCTATTAAAGGATTATAAAGGCTTGAAATCCATGAAGCCTGCAAAAATAGTTCTAAGAAAATCTGGAGTCACCAAATAATACCATTGTGAAGTAATTGCACAAGCAGAATAAGACCAATTAAGTACACCACTCCAAAGTGGCCTGGGGTGCGGGAAGAGGGATAGTACTAGCAAAAATTCCATGAAAATTGGAACCAGTTTGCCTGAAGGAAGCCTATTAGCACTGATTGGTTTGAAATGCAAAATATTCTCCAGACTTAAATTTTTTTGTTGGTTTCTTTAATTTCCTTACTGCCTTCTCAATTCTTCAAGTAAATACAAGTTTAAGTAGCAGCATTATTTCATGGCAAGAAGCAAGTGCTTTTCCCTGGTATTAACACAGCTCTCAAAAGTAGTAAAGCTGAAGCTATTACCTGTTGTCAGATTTCTCTACAGCAAGTCTTCAGATCTCTGGGGTTTGCAAGTAAAAATGTAAATTAGATACTGAAAATAAAAATTAATCAGGATGTTATTATTTTTAAATATCAATTTTTATTGTTCATAGACATATCTAATCAATTATGTTCCTATATTCCTAGCTGTCCAGGCTTTAAACTCTAAAACTTTCTCAGTGGAAGATAGAGCTGTATGTTACTAAAATGCATGCCATGTGCTTTGAACTCAATTTCAGGGAGATATAAAATCTTGAGTCTGAGATGTCATAAAAAATTGTACTGAACTAGGTACCTACCAGCGATACGTCTTTATCTGCTATTTTCCAAATCTCTAAGTTGTAGTTATATTTCAAATCAAAGGAGTCATAAGTCAATGAGATACAGAGAAATTTCCAATCTTAAAAATTAGAATACATTTTAAATATCTAGCTACTAGTGCTACACCCATGGTTTTATTTATATTCCATGTTGGATAGTCCTGGTGCTGGAATGAAGATTTTAGGCATTTCTATGCCACGTGTAGAAGCCTGACTTTAATTCCATAAACAATCAGTTGCATTTTTAGTTCTGAAATTTTTAAATGTGAATTAAAGGAGAAGATACTTTTCAAAACATAACAATGCTCTCTATACCACTGTTAGTTAGATTGGGAGTAACGTACAATAATTTTATATATTCTAAATTTTTGACTGCTTAACATTTCCTGAAATTAAAGGAGAAGCTGATCACAAGGATCCTAACACCACCCCCAGAAATTGTCTCAGGCTGTGGAAATATAAAATTAAATCATTTAAAATTATCATTTAAGAGCCAGGGAAAGAGGCTCAATGACAAGGTATGAGGTTAAAGCTGGCATGCTAAATGTACGGTCTCCTCCCCTTCTACTTTATTTTATGGTTCTGCAGATTAGCTGGGTGCCTGCCAATAGTCAAGGCTAAACACAATTTTCAGCCAGCCATTCAGGGTAAAAGGCTAGAAATGGAATATGTATAAAGAATGTGAGGACAGTGGATTTAGCAAGAGAATTGCTGAGAGCATTATGCCTGAAATCTGAATGGCTGAATGTGTGACACAGGCAATTTCCAAGCATGATAATTTCATTTCCATTTTAATATGTTTGGACAGGATATTCAATAGATAAGCAATTAGTTCTCCGATGCATATCACAATCTAAAAACGACAGATTATTTTTTACCTTTCTTTTCATTTTCTGTTGAAACAGATTTACTTTTAGCTGATCTGGACATTTGTGACATTTCCTGTTATTCACAATATCTATTTCTTTGATGAAGAAAGCTTTTCAAAAATTATAAATCATTTGGAAACTGATTATGATGTTCAATACTATTTTATATCAAGAAAATATTCTGTTCTTTTAAGTTAAAATGTGGCAATTTTCTGATGTTTTAAAAAACATGGAATATATTTATAGCTTATATACTGTGCCATAGATTACACAAGAATATCAGCTGTTTATTCAAATTACAATGTGGAAGGTTTGGTGTACTAGATGTAAAATTAATGTCCACTAGAGGGTTGAGGAAAAAATAGCATGCCTTGATATAGTGATCATTTGTCTATTTTAGGCACTAGATACAATTAGATTTGAACCCAAAGAAAAAGAGTAATTTTGTTTCACACACACACACACACACACACACACACACACACACACACACACTCACGGTGAATAAGATGTCTAGAGGGATAGAAGGAGCTGCGAATCTGTATTAAAAAAATTATAGTCAAGATTAAAACCGACATCTAATCAATAAAGATATACTTAACCAAATAGCTTTGGTGGCATTTTAAATTCACGCCTAGTAAGATCTTGAATCAGTCATTAGCTTTTTCCACATGTGTGGTGTTTGTTCTATGTTGAAACTCTTCTAGCCAGTTAAGGCACAGGTAGTAAAGACATGCTATGATTACATCACAATGACTGCCTATCAAGATAGAAATAAATGACCTTTTTTTGGAACACAGCTTGGAAACCTTTCATTTTTTCCTTTGCCCATGTATGCATGTGAGTGTTATTTTTCTTTTAAAAAGCAATAGAAAACTACTGTTTATATGGTCCTTCCTTTCTTGTTCTTATGATACACATCCACTTAAAGTGGCATGTTCCATGACCTGTATCTTGCATACGTGTATACAGGAAATATAAGTGGATGAACAAACCAACTGATATACAACAGGCATGGTGAAAGACCGTGGGCAACTCAAGAGCATGTGCCCCTATAAAGGAGTCAGTCACTCTTTCCCTGCACTAATTGTTGCCAAGAGCCCAGTAAAGGAGGATTGTCCTTCCTCTCCTTCTCCTTTTTCCTCTTTCTTCTTGTTTTTTTTCCCAGAAGTTCAATTTTAATGCATCATCTCCTCATTTTGAAAATAACCTACACAAAATGAATAATAAATATAACGCATATAAAGATGGATATTGCCAACAAGCCACCAGTGTAATTTATCCTCATCTCGCAAGTGAGAAAAATGAGTCCTCATAAAATTAAACACAAACACTGAAGTGACAGAATCCTGAGTTCCTCATTTCCAGGTTGTTCAAATCCCTAAATCTCTGTCTCTCCACTACACTGTTTTAGTTGCCACGGGAGTGAGTCTAACACATTTCTCATTAATCAAAACTTAAAACTATTTTAGTACATTGTTTTCTTTTCATAATTAATCTGTGTTTTTCATGAACCATATCTTGTTAGGGAAGTATAATTAAACCAAAATCTTCTCCCAACCCAGAAAAATTATCCACAAAGGTGGAAGAAAACGAAAACAGTTTTCTTATTGAATAAACATTAAACTAGAATGCAAATACACATCACAAGCATCTGCTCAGAGATTGCAATGCCAGAGAGAAATCTCATCCTTTCATATAAACAAGCAGATACAACCTATCTAGGTGTTCTCAAGATAACCCATAACTAGTCTTCAAGTAATAGGACTCGGCATCATCATTTATCACACATGCATCCTAAACTCACATGGCAATGCAGGTGACCATCTGTGTTAGCTCATTGGCTTTACCCAAAGGAAAAATAACGTTGTCTTATCTTTATAACAAGAGATAGTCTTGTTGCTCAGAGTGAGTCTCCCACCCTCCATAGCAACTAGAAAATGATTGCATTTCAGAGAGCTGGTTCCCAAGTCCTTAAGGAAGACATTCCTGGGTCAAAAATGTGGCAAGAGGTTTACTTACATGTATGTGTGTATATATATACATATATATATATATACACATATATATGTATATATATAAGTATATATATACTTATTAACTTATTTACTTATACATAAATATATGTATTATACATATATATGTATTATTTACTTATACATATATATACATATATATATATACACACACACATATATTATACACACACATACACATACACACATAATTTCAAAGAGACAGAGAAAGAACTTACAAGTTATCTATAGTAAATGCTTTAAGAAAAGGGAGGGGTGTCTCTCCTTATTGTCAACAGAGAAAATTAAGCCTCTTACTTTTAATTTGTATCTGCCTTTGGCAACTGTATAGAATGGTGTTACAAATCCAGGTTGAACTGAATTATTGTGGTGTCTGTAGTGATTTAGCTCTTTTAAAATATGTATTTTTGCAGATGATTTGTAGTTTTATGATTTTTTTATTTTTGTGATTGGAAAAAATTAAATCTCTCACTAAGAGGTGGTTATATATTTTTATTTCTACACCACAGTTAGAAAAACAAGTACTGAAGAATCTGATTTTTATGTAATTAAATATAGGGCAGCCAATGCACTTTTGAAATTGTGTTCTTATTTCCAAGAAGGAGATATTTTTCTTACAGTCTAAAGACTCAGATTCATTTCATAAAATATTATTAAATTGCTCTTGATCACCAGTTTTTAGCTCTTATTTAATTTGCTTGTCTCCATAGCACACTTTAGCATTCTCCAATGGTTGTCTTTATTTTAAATTATTAATTGATTAAGTGGTCTAGACTTACCTTATTTTTCTTTGATCTATTAGGTCAAATTCTCAACACTTCTTGTTAATATGTGTGTGTGTGTGTGTGTGTTTTAATTTGTTGATCTCTTTCCATTTTAGGTTAAGTATAAGGAAGTGGTTTAGAAAATATTTTCACAATTTTATCCACCTTCTACCTTCTATTATAAGGTCTTTTAAAATAAATATTTTGTGGAGCACCTGGGTGGCTCAGTCAGTTAAGTATCTGACTTTGCCTCAAGTCATGATCTCACGGTTTTTGAGTTCAAGCCCCGCATCAGGCTCTGCACTGACAGTTCAGAGCCTGGAGGCTGCTTTGGATTCTGTGCTATCTCTCCGCCCCTCCCTGCTTGTGCTCTCTCTCTGTTTCTCAAAACAAATAAATAAAAATTAAAAAAAGAGAGAGAGAATAGAACAGCTTTTGAAGAACTTCATGCATTCCCCAAAGGCTGTTTTAAAAAATATATAAATAAATATAATAAATATTTTGTTAGGGTTTTTTTTTTTTTTGTAAATTGGCTGCCAAATGGCTGCCTATATACTCCTGCCACTTGTTCCATTAAGAGCTGAAGTCTATTGTCTTTCTTCTAAATCTGGGCTGGCCTTCTGACTTGCTTTGACCAACTAATTACAGAAGTGATTCTGTGCCAGTTCTTTGCCTAAGCATCAAGAGAACTGTCAGCTTCTCCTTTCCACTCTCTGGGAAGCCAGCTGCTATGTAAAGTTTGATAGCCTGAGTGAAGAGACAAGACTTGTGGATGAGAGATGTAGAGAGAGAGGTCACACAAGGAAAAACAACACCCGATGTAACTGAGTCAAGGAGACCCTAAGAAAAGAGAGAGGTCCAGTTGTCTTAGATAACACACAACTATTTGAGCCTCCCAAGATGAGATTTTAGACATACAATAAAGGCAACTGTTAAATCCTTTAATTCCAGTGTAATTGCCTTAGCTAATACCATGGGAAGCAGAGAAGCCATCACCACTGAGTCCTGCCTGAATTCCTGGCCCACAGAATCACATTAGCTATTATTTATCTGAATAAACTACTACCAGCAATCACATGTGTTGATTTTATAGAGAATTTTCTGCTTATAACATATTTAATAAATATTGTACATGTGTTATTTCAGAATTCCTTATAAACCTATAGAAGAGATACAATTATTTTAGTCATTATACAGCTAAGAAAAGTAAGGCTTAAAGAGATGAAATTATTTTCATGGACACATTAAGTCAGAGAACAGATATTCAATCACAAGCAGTATACCACATTAACCACTATGTTTTTTCAAATAAAAGTATTTAGTTTTAAAACTCTTCCCAAACACTGAATTATTTCTATTATGGGACCATACTGACCATATTAACCAAATAAAGTATTTATTCATTCATATAACAAATATTTGTGGACCAATTTTGCATAAGGCACCAAGCACTAGAGATAGGAGGCAAAAGAGAACAAATCCCTGCCTCATGAAATTTTTATTTTAGTTAAGATAAGCAGACAACAAATAAACAATTACACAGTACTTCAAGCAGTGTTAAGTGCTATGGAGCTAGATAAAGCAAGATAATGAAGACAGGAGTACAGGGGATAAAGACGAAAATGTAATTTTAAATAGGAAGGTCAGGAAGGAAGTCCTCTTTACTACAGTTATCTTTGAAAAGTGACAAAAAGAAATGCGAGTTTTGTAGCTACCTGGGGGAATAATATCCTAACCAGAAGAAACAATAGGCATAAAGATGGAGGCATCTCTATCTCAATAGACATAGGCTAAAATGGAGGAATACTTGGAGGAAAAGAAGGAAGTTCTAAGTGACCAGAACAGAGTAATGGGGACCTTAGGAGATACGGTGTGCAGAATTCTAATATGGCTCCTAGAATCGCAGCCCCCTGATATTCCTAGTATAATCCCCTCCCCTTAGTATGAGTGGAATATGTAACTTGCTTCTAGCAAAAGAATATAGCAAAGACAATGACAGGACACTTTCTTGATTTCTTGATTTCTATATTATATGGCAAAGGCAATGGGATATCTCTTCCATGATTAAGTGGTATTATATGAGAATCCATCATAGTAGACAAGGGTGAGGGACTCTTCTCTTGGACTTTGAAGAAGTAAGCTACCATGTTGTGAGAGAACTACATGGGAGGTAGTTCCATGCAGAAGTACAGTGAGCAGCCTGTTAGAGCTGAGAATAGCTTCCAGCCAACAGCCAGTAAGAAAATAGAGAACTCAGTCCTAGAACCACAAGGAGATAAATTCTGCCACTAACCCAAGGGGACACGGAAATGGATTTTTACCCAGAGAATACTCCAGAAGAGAATAAAGCCTGGCTGACTCCCCAGTTGCAGCTTTGTGAGAGCTTGAGCAGAGGACCCAATTAAGCTGTGCTCAAACTCCTGACCCACAAAAACTGAGATATTACAGGTGCAGTTTTCAGCTATTAAGTAGTAATTTGTTATGCAACAATAAAAAAATAATACAAGAGAAAATGAAATTAGAGGAAATTAGAGCTGTCAGCACAGAGCCTGATGCAGGGCTCGAACTCACGGACTGAGAGATCAGGCCCTGAGCCGAAGTCGGATACTTAACCGACTGAGCCACCCAGGCGCCCCAAAACAATAGTTTTTAAAAACAAAATGTTTTCACAAGAAAGGAGGACAATAAATGAAAATTTGATGGAGGAGGTAGTCAGAAGGAATATTTATCCTAAGTGCAATGAGAAACCATAAAGTTTATTTTAGCAGGAGACTGATCTATTCTGATATTTTTTCTGTGAAAGATCTTAGATTTAATTATTCTCTTCTCTATTATTATTTTCTCCTGTAATGATCCCGAAGATTATTTTCCTTGACAAAAATCTAAGAGCTACCTAACAGTCCACAACTTCAACTTTTCCTAAATCACTCCATATTTTCCTTATTCTTTCAATTGAAATATAAATTCCAAACTCCCCCTTTTGGTTTTATTTCTGACACCATAATATTTTCCATTAATATTTGGTGTTCCCAGAATCCCTTGGGAACTAAGTCAAGAGTCGCTCTGACTTCCTGCATGTCAAGAGAGGTAGGTTTGATATTTTCAGACCATTGTTAAAGAGTCAAGCTGAACAAAGCTTGTCTCCCATTACTGTCCCCAGTTTTCACTCTCATTGAATATCTTAATAATAATCTTATCACAGCTTGTTGGAGGAGTATTTTGAGAAGGCAGAAAAAAAGTTGTGAGTACAATCTTTGCTCTTCCTTTAAAGATGTGTCCCTTTCTACCTTTTCCCTATGACCTTGTGCCCTCTTAACACACTCAGCTTGACATCTTTGACCTGGGCCCTTCTATTTCTAGCACTTGGAGATTAGAAAATGATTGTTTTTAATCTATGAATTCTACATATGGACAGAAAATGACTTCAGGAAAATACTGGAAGCTAAAGGAATTTCATTTTAATATTAGGTAATGTCTCCATTTAATAGAGAAAGAAAGAAAAATACAAGCTAGCAATAGAGGAGATATATCAACCAGGGCAGTTTTGACTTTACACTCAAAATAGCCCTACTCATTTCCAATTGAAGCCAAACTCAACAGTCAGTAGCAGATTTTGCAAACCTCAGCTCATTATGGATGTTGACCTTCCTGTACTATTCTTACCAATCCATACTACATTTCTATATTTAGAGTTATTTGTCTTCTTTTGGTTATCTGTCTTCCTTTTTATTTTCTTGGCATATATTTTTACAATCTGAACACATAATAAAGTTCTCTGCATAGTTATGCCATTTTCTTCCATTATGAGCCTTTCTTTCTTTCTCATTAAAATAATTTGAAATTTGCATTGTCAGAGTTATATCATCAGCACTTTTTGTTACCTTTCTGAGCTTTCTTCTGAGTTTTTCATGTCTGATATTCTTGAAGTCTTCTTTCATAAAGTCTACAGTACCTGTCTAATGAGTAGCTCTCCTAATGTATTCCAAATTTTAAAATGTCATGGTCAGTTTTTCCAAAATCTCCTGCCACTGACACTTTATGAACCAAATTCTCCATGCTGATCAAAATCAGGGTAAAAATATTAGTTCTTATAATCACTCTCTTTACCCTCCAGGCCTTGAAAATGTTATTAAGACCAGGCAAGAATTTGTCAGTTGTTTAGCTTATGTGGAATAGACTTCCAGAAGATGAACAGACTGGTGAAGGTTCTTGGTCACTTCTATAGTTTCCATCATACTGTGAACATCACCAACTGATTTCCCCCAACTGGACAGAGAGCCATAAATTTTTGCCACGTCCAAATTACTTTTTGCATTCTTTCCCTTTATCTCACTCGAATACACAGTCCAACCTCCATCTTAAGATTTATAGATTTCTCTGTATTATGTACAATTTCCTAGCATAAAGTGATATGTACCTTCACTTCTGATTCCATAATTTTTAAGTTTGGGGCACTTAGTTAAATACATATAACCTAGACTAGTACTTGGCAAATGGTAGGTGTTCATTAAATATCTGTTAAAGGAATTGGACATTTTGTGAATAATAATTTTCATCATTGGGAATTCTCTTGCATCCCTCCTTCTGCAGCTTACCACTGTTTTTCATGTTATAAATCAGCACTGATGTGCTTCTATCATCATTTTTGAAGACCAAATTAATGCAGGAGATGGAATGAATGAAGAGTGAAAGTCCCAGTAAAAGACGTTGCTGTTGTGCAAGCGCAAGCTCACTATTTGCACAAACTTTTGAAGCAGTTAGAGCAGAAAGGACACACTCAATAAATGATACACAGAAAGCAGCAGTAGGATATGGCAATGGTTTGAATAAAGGATTACAGGAATGAGGGTCCTTCATCTTTCTGTATGTTTCATTCCAAGGCAGATAGGATGATAATACAGCTAGATTTATGAAAAGGTTAGTGAAGTGGACTCATATAGAATGAAAAGACTAGGAATTTATTTTTTAAAACCATATTGCATTTCAGGTATCAGAAAGACATCTGACCAAAGTATTAAAATCTGCAGATTATGGTACACATAAATGCCTCTGTTAGGGAAAGAGTTCTCAAATGTTCCAACAATGGATGGTTTCATTTCCTCCAAGAGACAGAATTCAGACTCCATTTTGTGACTAGATTACCACGAATGGCAATAACAAAAGGTATCGGTGGGTTAACAACGAAGAAGCCTTCTGTAACAACTTTTAGCACTTCTAAAGCATTTGACGATTTTAGACTTTGGTTTTAGAGAAATGAAGGTACATGTTTCAAAGTGGCCCTCAAAATATTTTTTTCTGGCCATGGAAATGAAACATATAGATGATATTTTCCTTGCTACAGAAAATAGAATTGTACAAAGATCAAAAACAGCTGTCATTAAAACTTTCTGGGGCTGATTTCTATGTATTTCAAAAGAGTAAAGACTAAGAAATTTGAAGATCCATCTAGACAAAAACTTATTTCTCTACAAAAATCTCTCATAGTAGGTACTTTTTCTAAAGTAAATTATTATATCAAATAAAACTGCCATGGTGTTTGTTCCTATATTATCTACAAAATCACTTGATGGATTCTATAAAAATTCCATGCGAAAAGTAAATGCCTGAAAAAAATGACTTTCCTTGAGACTATGGTATGTTTTCTTATGAATGATCATGTTTTGTTAACCTTAACCACTACAAAGCTCAGAACTAAAGGTATTACTCAAGTTGAGCAAGTTTCTAGAATTCTGTGGTCTATCTGCATTCCTGATTTTCCATTCTAATTTATATTTTCACAGACACTTGAATGTATTTATTCTTTAAACATTTCATTTTTGTGAGATATTCTATGGTATCTCAAATCCATTCTGAAAAGGACAGGCTATAATGAAAGAAAAGAAAAGAGGGAAGAAAAAAGTGAAAGCACTAAGCATTATACAAGGAAGCTGTGGATCATTTAAGACATATAATCACATAGGTGGCCTTAATGTCTGTGAGGCCAAGTTCAATATTACTATGATTAAACTACTACAAAAAAGTTCAAATTTACAACTGCTTCTATCACTTTGTTCATCAAGATACCCAGGAACTAAAACTACACATGGAAAAAGTAATCAAAAATAAACCACTAGCATGAAAATTATTTGCACTGGTGATAATATATTTTTACAACTCAGAAAAAAATTATGAATGCAGTAACATAAAAAATAATATTCTTGAACTAGTAACTGCATTTTTTAACATCAAGGAATAAAATGCATTGAAGTCTACATCTTTGGAAGGTTTTTTTGGAATTCTCTTTTGTAGTTTAGTAGCCACTGCATTGGAAGTTCAAAAATTCTATTTATTTAAGTAAGAAAATTACTTTGTAAATTAACTGCAGCTTAAGTTCATTCCAAGTCAACTCCAAAAAGGCATCTATCACTCCAGTTAAAGACAGGTCTGTGGAAAGAGAATAAACATAAATCCAAACATGTTTCCTCATATCACCCAATTAATGTAAAGGTAGAAAAAAAGATGTAGACTATACAACAATGCACATAAAATGATTAATATAGAAACGCCTGTGAAGAGCTCCTACTAGAAAGATGTTTAATGGTGTTACCCAGGATATATAATGGCAATACAAAAGGCAACATAGTATTTCAGGAAGAAAAAGGCTCTTCTTCACCAAAAAGTAAGTAGAACTTCCTAGTAACTGGCACAACTTAGCAATAAAACAAAACTTCTGCGTTAAGCACTGTACTAGACCACCTCTTATATAGTACACACAACTGAGACCATATCCGAAGTCCCTTTAAAATTTCTTTGAATGTTTATTCATTTTTGAGAGACAGAGAGAGACCCAGCACAAGTGGGGGAGGGGCAGAGAGAGAGGGAGACACAGAATCGGAAGCAGGCTCTAGGCTCTGAGCTGTTGGCACAGAGCCCAACGCAGGGCTTGAACTCATGAACTGTGGGATCATAACCTGAGCCAAAGTTGGACATTTAACCCGCTGAGCCACCCAGGCACCCCCTGAAGCCCCTTTAGGAAAGCCATTTATTCACTCATTATCCATCCATCCATCTGTCCATGTAGTAAGTATATATCCAATACACGGTAGGCATTGTTCTGGACTTTGAGGTTAGGCCATGACCAGGACAAAGAGAATATTTTGTAATTGTTTTCAGAATCCACTACATGGTCTATATAGTTAGTTTAGCATACATATATATGTGTAGTAGATGTATAGTTTTATCATTTTATGCAATTTTTGGTATAAATAGTATATTTAGGTTCAATGATTCAACAGATTTTTTCAACATCTTTGCAAAACCCATGTAAAAGATTGTCTCCAACAATACTGCATATAGATACCTAATATAAGTATTCCTACATGACAATTACAATAAAGAATGGTAGCCAGAGTTGGAAAATCAGTAAATATTTTTTCAGTATGCAGTAACTACATTTTAACTAACCATTCTTTTAAAAATATTTTTAAATGTTTATTTATTTTTGAGAGTGGGAGGAGACAGAATGTGAGCAGGGGAGGGGCAGAGAGAGAGGGGGAGACACAGAATCTGAAGTAGGCTCCAGGGTCTGAGCTGTCTGCACAGAGTTCTACATGGGGCTTGAACCCATAAACCTTGAGATCATGACCTGAGCCGAAGTCAGATGCTCAAATGACCCCATAACTAACTATTCTTGATCTTAATGTCACAAAATATAAAATCAAACGATGACCATCACCATTCTAACTTCTATTTGAATGCTTGCCCTCAGGCAGATAAGGTAAAATACACAGCAGACTCCCTGTATTTATTAGATAGAATTAATTTTTTTTTATTTTAAACATTTATTTTTTTATTTTTTTTTCAACGTTTATTTATTTTTGGGACAGAGAGAGACAGAGCATGAACGGGGGAGGGGCAGAGAGAGAGGGAGACACAGAATCGGAAACAGGCTCCAGGCTCTGAGCCATCAGCCCAGAGCCTGACGCGGGGCTCGAACCCACGGACCGCAAGATCGTGACCTGGCTGAAGTTGGACGCTTAACCGACTGCACCACCCAGGCGCCCCGATAGAATTAATTTTAAGTAAACAAATGATTTATCACTATTAGTATCATAATTAGTTATAGTGATATATCTAGTCATTATTTCCTCTTTAGTATGTCATTTCCCTAAAAAAGCAGAGAACAAAGATGAGAAGAGAACCAACATTTCTTATCACTGTTCTATCCAGGCCCTTTTGTTAGATGTATTATCGCAGCTTTATGGAATATTTAGTCCTATAACTCTATCCTCATTGTGGCAGCAAATATTATTATGGAACAGAAAGAAGCATGATCAACCTTTTTAAAGTGAAAACAATGACTAATAAATGGCACAACTTAAGATGCAGATAGGAAGGAAATGTCTCTTGTTAGTTTGATTTGTTATTTCTCTCTTCTTAAAAGAAACTTCCTTTGTCCCATGGTAGAATTCTACCTATTGGTACTGAACCATTTTGGCTAAGAGGCAACTACATAGCATAGAGATGGGAAAGTGTTGGGGAGCCTAGGTGGCTCAGTTGGTTAAGAGCCCAACTTTGGCCCAGGTCATGATTTCATGGTTTGTGAGTTTCAGCCCTGCATCAGGCTTTCTGCTGTGGGCACAGAGCCTGCTTCAGATCCTCTGACCCCTTTTCTCTTTGCCCCCCTCCTCTCAAAAATAAATAAACGTTAAATTTTTTAAAAACAAAAAGATGGAAAAAGGTAGAGGATAACGTAAAGCATGAAAAAAATATCAAAATTTCACAAAGAACTTTTGAATAGATATTAACCCAGTATATGAGTTTTCTAGGACGCCATAACAAAAGAACTGAGTGGCTTGAACAACAGAAACTTATTTCTTATATAGATACAAGATCCAGCCATTGGCAGAGTTGATTTCTTCTTAGACTTATAGATGGCCATTTTCTCTCTGTACCTCTACATCACATTCATTCTGTATGTGTCTGTGTCCAAACTCCCTCTTCTTATAAGGACACTTATAATCACATTGGATTACTGCCTACTCTAATGACATCACTTAATTTAATTACCACTTTGAAGACCCTGTCTCCAAATGCTGTCACATGCTAAAGTACTGGGGGTAGGACTTCAACATATGAATTAGGTTGGGGGAGGGGCACAGTTCAGCCCATAACACCCAGCAAAACACAAAAAGCCTGAGAATTTTGAAGTAGGAATTACTATTATTTCTTCAAGTTACCTCCAGTTTTCCAACTAAAAAACAATGGAGCAAATATATTTAACTTGTCCGAAGCCAACCTACCAAGCTTAATAAGATTTTTAGTTTCATATGCTGAGGGGGCAGATCCTCCCATCCATAACAAAATTAAACAAGTCTTTAAGAAAGTTGACCCACATGATAATCAGCTATTGAAAGTAACACACACAAGGGTTCACTTCCTTTTTTTGTTGTTGTTACTTTGTTGGGTTTTGTTGGGTTTTCTTTTGCTTTGTTTTTCTTTTTTTTCCTTTTTGTCAAAGTTATTATTTGATAGGGTCATTTCCTGCATCAGATTAGAAAGAGAAGAGAAAGCTGATATACCTGTTGACATATATTTATCTTCTTGATGACATTTAAAATTCATTTTTTGAATGCCAAGGTTAGTCATTCTACTCTCCCAGGCATTTGATTTTACTTCTTTGAAGATAGTGAAACTCATCATAATTGTATTGAAGGGATAAGTGAAGAACGTAAATGACAAGAAAACACCCAAGGAAATATGCCATTGAGTGGTAAACAGCATACTCTTCATACCTAGAAAAGGAATCAACCCACCAGGAATCGTCTATAGAAATAGACGATTAGATCCTTCTTTCTATAAGGTAATTTACTGATTATTTTAAAAATGGGTTCCAAGATTACAACTTTGAATGAGTCTTCCTGTAAACTTTAAAAGCATACATTCACTCAAAATTATGCTAAATGATATTTCTTATTTCAAAGTATAATCATTTTCTCACAAATCATATCACTGCTAAGTATAAAACTAAAAGGTTACCTATAATTTGCAACTTTTTAATAAAAAAATTAATGAAATTGAGCTTTTGCCAGAGACCAGCTCCAGCAACCAGGGTTCCTGAAGGAAAAACGGCATCGGTGAAAATAAAACAAAACTAAAATAAAAAACTAGAAAATAAAAAACTAAAATTAAAACAAAAAATAAAAATGGACACAGACAACAGCAGTGTGTTGAACTGGCCGATTTATTGCAGTAAACGTGGCATTATATATGCTAGTGATTTCCTTGTAGCATACGTCATCTATGTTTTTCTAGCATTACCTAATTTTGAAAATGTTCCTATGTATAAAAAACCTTTAAGAAATAGCATGGTAGGGGCGCCTGGGTGGCTCAGTCGGTTAAGCGTCCGACTTCAGCTCAGGTCACGATCTCGCGGTCCGTGAGTTCGAGCCCCACGTCGGGCTCTGGGCTGATGGCTCGGAGCCTGGAGCCTGTTTCCGATTCTGTGTCTCCCTCTCTCTCTGCCTCTCCCCCGTTCATGCTCTGTCTCTCTCTGTCTCAAAAATAAATAAGCATTAAAAAAAAAAAAAAAAAAAAAAAAAAAAAAAAAAAAAAGAAATAGCATGGTGATTTTCCCCTAACTTTCCCACATACCCTTTGATTATAGATTAATTTCTTACATTATTCCATTATGCATCTGCATTTATCTATAATCTACAAAGCATTTGCTTTGCTGTTCTCGTGCAAGGCCCTCCATTTCTCAACACCTCAAGTGGAACAGTTACAGGGACATGACCTCCTAACCACATGAGGCCAGAAGAACAATGTGTTTGCCTCGGTCCGAGGTGCCAGAAAGGGGCTGAAAAAGCCTTAGAAACCCACGCCTCATGCGTTCTCAGAGAGACAATGCACCTAGGAACCGATGAACCATTCTGTACCTTAACCGACTAGGTTCAGTCATCATCTGGAATGCCTCCGGGGGCCAGGCGGGCCTAGGGGTTGAAGTCACCTGTGCCCAGAGATACACTCCTTAGTTGCCAGAGTGGGGCTTTCAAGTCCATATGCCTCTTCTTTACAGGCCCTCTTTGCTGGCAAATGCATGAGGCTCTCCTTCCTGTAAGTAGAGGAGTCTCCATGGGGAATGGCAAGGGCTAAACGTAAGGCCGCACAATTTCTTGCTGAATCTTACTTTCTTCCCTAATGGTTCTTTTCCCAGGGGGCCTGCCGAGGGCAATTCCCCAACAGACAATACCCCAGGTAGTTTTAAGGCCAAATTACCTAAAAGCGGGAATACAAGAAGCTTCACTGTCGGGCTGCCCTACAGTCACCAATCCGTCTACAGCCCGGGCCCTGCCACTCAGGCTGGGATAGCTCGGCTTCCAGCAAGCTTTGAAGGGCAAATGACTTTCATCATTCACATTTTTGTAGCTTACATGTAACAATAATATATCTTATTGCTAACTTTGGGAAACATCCATAGTTATGCCTCTCAGAATTAAGTATTCTTATACCACATTTTGGCTTGATTAATAATATACATTCAGAGATGCTCAAAAGGAGATATTTCACGGAACTGAGATGAGTTACATGTATGCTTCACTTAAAAGGCTTAAAGTCAAGGGGCGCCTGGGTGGCTCAGTTGGTTAAGCATCTGACTTCAGCTCAAGTCATAATCTCATGGCTTGTGGGCTCTTGCCCCGCGTCGGGCTCTGTGCTGACAGCTCAGAGCCTGGAGCCTGCTTCAGATTCTCTGTCTCCCTCTCTCTCTGCCCCTCCCCTGCTCTTGCTCTGTTTCTCTCTCTCTCTCTCTCTCTCTCTCTCAAAAATGAATAAACATTTAAAAACATTTTTAAAAAGAACGCTTAAAATCAGACCTCCTTTGTCTAGAATTTCCTCCCTTGGCCCTTCCCATTTCCAATGAGATTCCATTATCCCCCCAAGGGGATATTTTAGACATCTTTTTTTTCTTTTCCAAATTGCCTCTGCAGCCATGACATTTTAATAACATAGATATACTACAGCGAATGTATCATATATCAGCCAACATACTATATAGATATCTATGTACTATATATAAAAAATAGCAAGATTTTTTCATCTCCCAAGAACAAATGTTTATCCCCTTGGAGGTGATTTTGCCCCCACTGGGAATGCATGTTACAGAGTGACAAATAGCACATTACCTGGCATTAGTCACACAATAAATGTTTACTGTCAAACATGTTTAGAAAATAGTTTTGTAACATGGTGTCCACAGAAACCTCACAGAATTCGGGGTGCGCTCACCAAAGTCATATGGAAAAATTTGGTTCCTCAAGAATTGTCCTGAGAAGGTGCACAGCTTTCACTATATGCTCAAATTCTTCCTCGAGAAAGAAATTAAGAAGCAGTGATTTCAGACCAATAGACAAAGGGACATTGTATGCTGGAAATAATTGTTTATTTTCTGCAGCACTGGAGATGTTTGAAAGCCATTAACGGAATTAATGCATTCTATATAATAATTTCCATTTCCCTTTGTTGAAATATCCAAATTCAATCTAGATCACTAAACTTATAGAGTACTGACTTTGTGAAAATGGCTACGTATGTGAAGAAAGTGGAACACTCTCTTAAGGAGCTTTCTTAGAACAAGTGTTTTTGTTAGAGTGTTTGCACGGTTACCCAAGTTTTAGCCTCAAAGATGCTAGTAGGATTACCAGACATATACATTCATTTGGCTGTATGTGGGAAACTTTGGATCACAGACATAAATTTACAAAGGCCTTTGAGGTCTCTGAGTGGAATAGCTAGTAAAGAAATCTGAAGCAGAACTCCAAAGTGTCTCATGAGTGTTTAAAATGTTAGGAATGTAGTAAATAAGACAATTTATATGAAGCTAAAGTTGAAAAAAGACAGAGATTAATTTATATTAGTGTGCTTGCCAGCAAGTTCTTTTAAGAAATCCTCCCAACTCCTAAGACCTTTGGCTGAGCTGAAAAGGCTTAGCATCAGTGGAAGTACAAAGGAACGAAATGTGCTTTAATCATATTTCTCAGTTCAAATTTCCATTAGTAGTTGGATAAATCAGCAAATGATCTTGCAGCAATGACAATGATCTACAGCTACACACAATAACACGAGTGTACCTCACAAATATAACACTGAACAAACAAAAAGACAAATACAGTTTCCATGCTTTATAATGCCATTTCTATCACTTCAAAAGTAGGCAAAACCAATCCCTGGTGATAGAAGTCAGAATAGTAGTAGTTGCATTTTTTGTGGGGCTGGGAGGTGGGTAGTGACAAAAGGGGGGCATGAAAGGGACTCCTAGGTTATTAGAAATGGTCTCTTTACGCAGCTTGTACAGTAATATGCGCACTGTGTGAAAACTCACTGAGGTCTACATATACGACATATGCCGTAACATATGTATTATACTTTTAAAAAAATCATTTTTTAGCTCTTTGAAGTTTCCGGATATAGGTGCTATATGGCTAATTGGGCCTTTTCATATTTTTATATTAATAAAAAAATAATTTGTATACAACATGTTTATGAGAAGTATGTATTCTATGTAAAGGGTACTGTAAAAGAGATACCTATGTAGACCACAATTATAAAAACAAAAATATCAAAGACGCTGAATCCTTCTCTTACTGAAAATTACTCTTCAGTTACTAAATCTAATCTGGAATTTTGCATTTCAAATAGATTTAGCAGCTCCTGGAGTGGCACCACAAAACACACTTAAGAAAGGAACTTAAAGTCTGAGCAAGTGATGTCATACCTCTAAATGTTCTACAGTTTATTTGTAAAATGAGGATAACAATAGTATTTACTTTCATGATTGCCATAAATATCAAAGCAGAAAATATATATATAAAGTAACTAATCCAGTAGCTGGCGCATTCTAGAAACCTTGGAGAGATAGCTATTCTTGGCAACATTGATAATAGCTTTGAATCAAGAGATTTAAAAACTCATAATCTTCCTCACTTCTCATGAAAAGTCCCTGTATCGAACTCATTTTGTTCCCTATTAAGCTTTACCTCCAAGTCATACTCAACACCCTAAAAATGGACTGTTCTGCTAATCCAAGACACCCCAGGGAAAACTACCTCCTCTCTTTCTAGTGTCTGCCTGGATCACACTCCAGTAATGTTACACCAGAGAAAACAGCCACTGCTCTTCCCAATCATCTAACTGGGCTCAACTCTGTGGTATGTGTTTCCAGTAGGCATGATTACCCAGGTGATTAAATTATTATCATGATACCTGGAGTCTCTCCCCTTCTTTCCTTGTTGATGCCCTCATCCTGGCTCATGAGTTGTTTCTGTTTTGTTACATTGCTTTTCTTTCATTGTACTGGTCATTGAGAGTTTCCACGGCAACTGGAATGAACTGGTAAATGTGTAACAAGTAGCTCTCCAGAAGACAAGATACCCAGATTTGTATCGTTTGCTTATTTTTGCATGTAAATACTTCCACTGTGGTCTGCATGGTGCTACCTCTATATAGAGATCACGGAGCACACAAAATCTGGGATGAGATGCACAAACTCTGCTCCGAAAGCCAGTATCAGCCAGCTCTAGCACACCACTGTGTTAATCCAGATCTGAGCTCAGATATTAAAGGCAAAAATTCACTTTGATCTGTCTTCCTTTCCCTCATTCCTTCCTGCCTTCCCTTTGTTATTCTCTCTCCCTCGTAGTCTTTCTTTTTTCTTCTTTTCCCTGAGTAGTTGGATCTTCTCCTCCTTTGGAAGTCACCTTGAATTTGCTCAGGCTATGGAATTGCCCTTTTGCATTGCGCTGTATGGAGGCTGCATATGTCCACCACATGGCAAAGTACCTTTGTTTGCTCCTTAACACTCAGGTCTACACTTGCAAGTCAGATCACTGGGAACACTATTGGCAATTGCCTTCTTATAATAGATTAGTCGATTCAAGAACAATATAAAAAATTTTGGTATGGAACTAGCCCTCATTAGAGATGAATGAAGCAAATGGAAGCATATAAATTTGGTGAAAAAAATGTTACATTCTAACAGCATAAGGTTGGCAAAACTGCCCAGGATACCGTTTCCACAGAGACAAATGCAAGACGTCTATTAGAAAATTCTAGAGAACAAAGTGTTTGTTTTGTTTTACTTTGTTTTTGGCCCCGCTCTCCCTCCCTCACTCTCTCCCTTTCTCTCTCTCTCTCTCTCTCTCTCTCTCTCTCTCTCTCTCTGGAGCTCTCTCTCTCTCTGGAGCTCTCTCTCTCCCTCCCTCTGACAAAGTCAAAAAATCTTTTTCCCAGTGTAAAAAACATTTCCCAGTGTAAAAAAATATTTTCCCAGTGTAAAAAACATTCTTATGTTGTTTGATATTTGAAGGGTTATTTTTGAAGTGAGACAAATTCCCTTTGTGAATTATATATCAAAAAGTTAAAATCTAAATGAAATTTCTTTGCGGTACTAATTGGATGAAAGATTTATCTTGACTACTATGGTGAAGATAAATCTGTCTTTGCTTGTCTTCATTTTCTCAGATCTTCGTAAGTATTCGTCTATAGTCTTTAGATCTGTTGCCAACATAACAGATCAGTCAGGACACTTCCATTTTTAAAATTAGGTTTCGCACCAGCCTACATTCACCAAAATTGGTCCTACCTATTTGACACCATTCTTGCAGAAAGAAAACTACAGCTTTGCTGAATAGTGCTCCAAACCCCACAGGAGTGTGTGAGGTACGAATTAGATACCATTTGAAAGGTTTTCTAACTTTCAAACAGTTTTAAAACTTTTTTTAATTTCCTGCTTAGCCACAATATGAAGTAAAACAAAAATGGAGACTGGTCATTTTATAGTTATTACCATTGCTAAGAGGGAAAAATCCTACTGTAATAAATAAATGTTAGGCTCCCAAGGGCAATGACTATATTCAAATCATCTGTCTGTCCAGGTATTCCCAGGGAAGGACCTCAATTAATGTGTGAGAAAGCTGGGTAAAAATTGTAATACCTAACATTTGTCTATAAGACTTTATATATATTAAGTCATTTTCCACTAAGAGCAATTACCTAAGGTCAGTATTGTTAGTTTGCCTTTTTGCATGTTTGCTTGTTAAGAGACTTTATCAATGGATGTGGAAGACAGTGAAATATTTTTTTAACCTATGATTCTCCAGTTATGATGAACTAATGGGTATTAATTAAAGCCAGGACTAGGGAGGAGCAAGAAAGATACCTAGAAGTTAATGCAGCACTAACTTTCAGGATCTTGCAGTACAGGGTCGTGGTCTTGGCTCAGTAATTAAGTCCCATTAACAGAAAAACTCAAATGTTATTAGCTATCACCTCAAACACTTGTCTAGGCCACAGCCACATGTCAAATGTCCCTCAATTACTGCTGTGACTTCCAGGAGATGGTCAAGAATACACTCACTGCTATAGGGATAGTCTGTCAAAATTTCACTGAGCTATGTTGTAATGTGTGGAAGAAGGGTTTGATTCATTATGTTTCCAGCATTGCTACCTGTGTTGCAAGTCTTACTGAGGTTTAATGAAACCACTTTTATGGTCATCATTCCTAGCTCACTGATATCTTCTGGACTTGGACATGAGTTCAGTGCAGCCAGTGGGACAGGAAGCAAATATCAGGGATAGATCCTCTGCTCATTAGAATGTTCCACCTTCTGATATTCCAGAAATGGCTTCCACAGTCATCTGTAGTCTGCTCTATCATTCATGATAAGTGCTGCCTCTCTCTTTTATCCATTCACCCATCCATCCTTCCATTAACCTATTGATTCAACAAATATCTACGAATAAACTTGTATGAGTTAGGCATAAATCAATGGGGTCTCAGTGTTGGACAAGGACTTACACAGCCTTCTTGCTATTAGACTTCCAAAACCCATCCCACCAACCATCCAGACATGCCTGAATCTTTATACTCAAGTTGGGACTTCAATCTAGTTCTACAACAGTTAAATAAAATGGCTATGTAAAAAATATATCTTTTTTATTACAAAAATTTCCAATCAGCTCAAAATTGGGGGGGATATATTGAGGAAAATATTCCTTTAAGTAAATATACTATGTGGAAGAAATATTTATTTAGCAAACAGTATATTTAGTTGGTTAATTCTGCTCTAGATAAAAATACCATGCTGCAATTTTTTTTTCTTAGAATACATCTGAACACACACCTCAAGACAGACAAAAGGAAGCAACTAACTCTAAGAAAATTTATAATTGGGCGATCCTGAGGAAAAGTGAAACAATTGGGTTATACTGACTCTTAGAAAGAGACAAAAACATCAAATTCAAGTTATTGAAACTTAAGCAGGAAGCACAATGACTATTGTTAGATCTCTGGTGTACATAAAGCTTATTAAATATTATTATACTTAAAATGAAATATAGTTTTGCGAGACTTAATTTTTGCTCCTATTCACATGGTCCTAAATACCATCTACCTGGTGCCACTTACAGGGATGTTGGGAAACTCATAAGAAAAAGAATTAGCCTCTGCAAACTAGCCCACTTCTTTTACTGCGTGCAGAGAAGCTTTTCTTCTTTACTGAAGTGGTAAAGTTTATATGATCTAAACTCTCAATTAAAAAAAAACACCTTCCAGAGCACCTGGATGGGTGACTCAGTCGGTTGAGTGTCCGACTTCAGTTCAGGTCATGATCTCACTCTCCGTGAGTTTGAGCCCCATGTTGGGCTCTGTGCTGACAGCTCAGAGCCTGGAGCCTGCTTTGGATTCTGTGTCTCCGTCTTTCTCTGCTCCTCCCCCACTCAGGCTCTCGCTCTCTCTCTCTCTCTGTCAAAAATAAATAAACATTTAAAAAATTAAAATAAAAACCTAATTTTGATCTTGTTTCTTTTTTTTTAATGTTTATTTTTGAGAGAGAGAGAGCATGAGCAGGGGAGGAGCAAAGAGGGGGGAAGGGGAACTGAGGTGGGCTCTGTGTTGACAGCAGACAGACTGATGTGGGACTCAGACTCGCGAACCTTGAGATCATGACCTCAGCTGAAGTCAGAAGCTGAAAGACTGAGGCACCTAGGCACCCTTGATCTTGTTTCTGAGAAAGAAGGGTCTCTGTTCTGATCAAGGCTACATACCGCCTCCAAATTTTCATAATCTCTCCCTGATTTCTCTAAGATTTTCTCTGTTAATTGCCTTTTATGCTTTTATCCTCAGTCTTTTTCTTTATTAGTTCTTTCACACTTGCTGGTATGAATTCCTCAGGCCACTAGTTTAAGAGTTCAATATAAAATTTTTACTAATTCTTTTTTTATGTTTATTTATTTTTGAGAGAGAGAGAAAACACGGGGGAGGGGCAGAGAGAGAGTCTCAAGCAGGCTCTGCACCAACAGTGCAGAGCCCTACTGGGGGCTCTATCCCAGGAACCATGAGGTCATGAACTGAATTGAAATCAAGAGTCAGACACTTAACTGAGCCACCCAGACATCTCTTTACCAATTCTTAATTTTCATTTCAAGTGCAAATTCTGTGTTCCAAAACATTAAATCTATTAGTTACAAGGCAGTTATCTGGTCACTGGTTGATGGCTTTTGCCTATTTGGTCATAACTGAAATGTACAGTTTTTTCCAGTCCTAAACTATAGTTCCTTCCAAAGTTGTTCCCTACAACTGTCTGCTATAGTATTCTCTTTTCACAAACTTTAGCTTCCTTCAGAAGCCAACAGCTCTCTCTCTTTCCACTTGGCCTTCTTGGAAAACATGGGAGAAACTATTCAATTCATCCACGTAACTCTGAAGGCACAGGAATCCAGGAGAGCTGGATGCCAAGGCCATTTTGGTCGTTGATACATGGGCCAACCATCCCTCTTCTAACCTCTGATTCTCACAGGCCTAGGGAACTCCCGGGATTACAGATAGGAAACAGGGCACAAGTTCCATTGAATTCAGAGTCACTAAATTATCAGAAGAGTTCTATTGTCCACTGTACTCTCTCTCCACCATGGAGCCTACCCAAGGAAGCCAGCCTCTCCTCACTCTCTTCTCGTCTCTGGCTTAGATAATCTCCTGGGAGAAGAAAAAGAAATGACATTCTCATACCTGAAATTTGCATTTGGGGGCTTTTGAACTTAAAAATTGAGAATGTTAGAGACTTGTTCTCTGGTTCCTATTCCCTTGGAGCAATGGTTCTTTAAGGGCGAAAAGTCTGAATGAAGTAGGACTATTAGGCAAAATAAGAATTATGGTTATAAATTATCAGTAAACACCTGAAAATATTTCAAGCCTGATACACAACCTCTATGCTCTTTCCCTCTTTGAAATTTATTTTATTAATATTTCTTCACAATTACTTCAGTGGTTTTTTTTCACAGCCTCCCTTTTACTAGCTGTAAACTTATTATTCCTCCATTGCTAAACCTCCCAGGTTGTGATGATTAAATGAGAAAAAGATTAAATGAGAAGATTCGTTTCAGCTGGTAATAGCAGACAACCCCAAATAACAATGCTTAATTAAGGTAGCATATTCCTTTCCCATGCAATAGAATTCAGTTATAGGCTGTTTAGGAAAAGAATGGTGGCCCCATGATTATCAGTCTCCTTTTACCTTCTTTAGTGCCAAGGTCATCTTAAGCTCAAAGATAACTGCTCCAATGACAAGTGGCAACAGGAAAGAGGAAGGGGAAGGAAGGACAGGATACCTGCTTTCACTATAGCTTATCTGAAGAAACTTAATCACCCAGTCACACAAAACTGCCAGCCATAATCTTTTGGTCTCAAGTTTCACAGACATGAATTAGAAGCAAATCCAAGATACCTCATTACATTTGAGGAAGAAGGTCAGTTATCCCCTGCCTTCCCTTCAGTGGGAGATGGGACTGCCACACAGAATTCTTTCTTTTCTTTTCTTTTCTTTCTTTCTTTCTTTCTTTCTTTCCTTTCTTTCTTTCTTTCTTTCTTTCTTTCTTTCTTTCTTTCTTTCTTTCTTTCTTTCCTTCCTTCTTTCCTTCCTTCTTTCCTTCCTTCCTTCCTTCCTTCCTTCCTTCCTTCCTTCCTTTCAATATAATTTATTAAATATAATTTATTGTCAAATTGGTTTCCACACAACACCCAGAATCTTCCAAACTAGTTCTCACCAAATCCTGCTGAATCTCCAGCAACCTGACCATTTTAGATCTTGTAGATGACTCATCCAGCAGGTTCACAGACACGTTCTTTGAAATTGCAGCTTGTTAATCTGACTCACAGCACATTGTAACTTGGAATTCAGTCAAAGCCTCCAACTTAACATCCTGTTACACTAGTATAAAAGGAAAACCTGATTTTTTGTAGCCAGCCATCTTAATAAACTTTCTTTTCAGCCCAAATAGATTTTTGAATTGAGTTTCTTGGTTTTCTTAGGTATTCATTTATATCATCTGAAAACAAAACTTGTTTTTACTACTCTGATTCCACATAGTGCCCTATTCCATTCCCTAGAATCACCAAAACAATGTTGAATAATCACAGTACCTAGAATTCTTGCCTTAGTCTTAATTGTAATTGGAATGTCTTTAGAATTCCACAATATATACTTACCATTGGTTTCTGAAATGTACTCTTAAGGGTGTTTAAGACTTTCATAGACACTAATATAATCATGTTTTCTCTCCTTTTTTCCATGAAATAAATTAATTTTCCCAATGTTGAACTATCTTTATATAACTGGAATGTGGAAATATCCCTTAATAATAGTTTACAACCATTAGTCCTCTTGCTCAAAACCATCAACACTATTCACCTCTCCTTCAACATAACTCAAACTGCTCCTTCAAAGATTTCTGAAATTCTCTTTATTTTCAAGTTCCTTTTTCAGTCCTCTTTCTCTTCCAGCCTATAGATTGTGTGCATGAGTAGGGGATGGGCAGAGAGAGAGGGAGAGAGAGAGAATCCCAAGCAGACTCCATGCTGTCAGCCTGAGATGGGGCTCAATGTCAGAAACCTGAGCCAAAAATAGGAGTCAGTCCTTAACTGACTGAACGACTCAGAAACCTGGAAAAGAAAGAAGACATACCTGTAGAAAACAAAAAATGAGGAGAGTCCAGCCTCTGATGAAGCAGAAGAGAAAGAAGCCAAGTCTGATTTGTGTCATATCCCATGTCTTATCAGTGGTCCCTGTCTCCCTTCTTGTACAATCCCAAGGAATATTTTTATCAACTATTTTGTAATTTCAACTTTTTAGTAGCTCTAGAATCATTTTTAAGGAAGGAATCCCACCTCATCCCATTTTTTAAGTGTAATTTATTTTTTAGGAAGTGAAATCATTTGTGGGTTGTGTATTTTTTGGTACAATCAGAAAATGGGATATTGAATATGGGAAGCTTTGATTGTCATGGTGTCAGCTTAACATTCTATAGATGGGGTAGTCTTTCTAGCCTGTAATACGGAATACTAAATGGCAATTTTGGAGTCAATTGTGCATTGAAGCATTGAATATATCTTGAACATTGTTAATTACTTGTATTCACTATTGTTTTTGGTAGAATTGTTTCCTAAAGAAAGCACTCCTTGATTTTGGTTCTCCTTGTTAGAGTTTTGGGCATTCTGTAGCATCTTGGTCATGGTAATCCAGTTTTCCTAGTAACTTTCTTAATGTGCTATACAAGATTGAAAATTTGAGTATGTAGCATATATGATATTAAAGTGTGAGGGGGCACCTGAGCGGCTCAGTCAGTTAGGTGTCAGACTCTCAATTTCGGCTCAGGTCATGATCTCATGGGTGAGATTGAGCCCCACATTGGGCTCTGCACTGGGCATGGAGCCTGCTTAAGATTCTCTCTCTCCCTCTGCCCCTCCCCCACTTGCACACACGCATGCACACTCTTCCTCTCATAAATAAATAAATAAATAAATAAATAAATAAATAAATAAGAATTAATGGGACTTAACAATGTAACCGTGTATCAATGTTTGAAGATATTGGTACTTGATATACTGTTAAGAAAGATTTGCCTCCAAATTTTTAGCTGCAAGGTCACTGGAATATCTCTTAGAAAAGAATCACAACTACATGGTTTTTTAGACTTTTGGTACACACATTAAGAATTGTGTACAAACTGAAATGTCTGTACTGATCCTCAGAACAACTAATAAAAACTCAATTAGGAAAGAAAAAAAAAAGAAATTATCATAATTCCTGGCATGTAATAGGTGTTCAGTAAATACCACAATTTCTTATAGGACACTGCCTTCTGAACTTGATGATGTTAAACAAGCAAAACAATACAGGCCAGCATCCGTGATGAACATAGATGTAAAAATCCCCCAACAAAATACAGTACTAGCAAACTCAATTCAACTGCACATTGAAAGGATCATCTACAATGATTAAGTGGGGCTCATCCCTGAGTTCCAAGGGTGGTTCCACATTTATAAGTCAATAAAAATAACACACCATATTAACAGAATAAAGGATACAAATCATCTGATCATCACAGTAGATAGGGAAAAGCATTTTACAAAATTCAATATCCTTTCATAATAAAAGCTCTCAACAAATTAAGTACAGAAGTAACTCAACATATATGAAAAGCCCACAGTTAATATTTTACTCAATGGTGAGAAGCTGAAAGCTTTTCCTTTAAGATAAGGAACAAGACAAGATGCCTACTCTTACCACTTCTGTCAACATAATATCACTAGTCCTATCCAGAATAATTAGGCAAAAAAAAGGGAAATAAACATATTCACTTTGGAAAGGAAGAAGAATTAATTATATGTATTTCTGATAAAACTATTCCTTGCCTCTTTTGGTTATACTTTTATAGACTAATTTTTATCATTTATTAGTTTTCAAACTTTCTTTTGTAAGGCATTATCATTTGCTAAAAGCATGTAGCTATTAATGTGTTTTTAAATCAAATCTGATAGTCTTGGTCTTCCAGTAGGATAATTAACTTGTTACATCTATTCTGATTACTAATATATTTATATTTATTCCTACATTTTTATCTAAGTTTTTTGGTTTGCTATGCTTTTCTTAGTATCTTGTGGGTTTTTTTTTTCTTTCTTTTTCTGCCTTCTGTTGACTTGATAGAAATGTTTTTCCTGGTTTAGAAATTAAACATTGTATTTCTATTATTGTGATAGTTCCATTTCCTTTAAAATGTTAACATACATATTTAAATTTATTTCTTCCTAATAAAGTCTAAAGTTAATCCATAATTACTACCGTCTTTCAAAAGATTCAAAGATATGTAACAGGTTGTATTTTCCTCAGGTGCTTACCTGGTTTTTAAACACTCCCTAGGGGTGCCTGGGTGACTCAGTCGGTTAAGTGTCCAACTCTTGATTTCTGCTCAGGTCATGAACTCATGGTTCATGAATTAAAGCCCCACGTTGGAGGGGCACCTGGGTGGCTCAGTCAGTTGAGCGTCGGACTTCGGCTCAGGTCATGATCTCGCAGTGTTGGGCCTGAGCCCCGCGTCAGGCTCTGTGCTGACAGCTTAGAGCCTGGAGCCTGCTTCAGATTCTGTGTCTCCCTCTCCCCGCCAACCCCACACTCTGTCTCTCTCTCCTTCAAATAAATAAATAAATATATAAACAAACAAACAAACAAACAAACAAACATTAAAAAATTTTTTTTAAAGCCCCACGTTGGAATCTGTGGTGACAGTGCAGAGCCTGCTTAGGATTTTCTTTCTCCCTCTCTCTCTGCCCCTCCCTGGCTTACTCTTTATCTTTCTCTCAGAATAAATAAAAATAAACTCTAAAATATCATACACGTAAATGCTCCCTAAATAGTTATTAGTGATTAATATAATTTTAGTATTTTTATGTTTGTTAGGTCAATTGCTTTGTTCACTATTTCTTCCTCACTTTCCAAACTTTTCTTATTAATTTAATTTTCTTCCTGCTAAAGTATATCCCTCAGCATGTCTTTCAGTGAGGGTCTACAGGCAACATTTTATTTTTGCTTTTATGTTTATAAATATGTCTTTAATCCTTACTTTTGCCTAATAGTTTAGTCAGGTATAGAGTTTTATTCCCCAGCAATTTGAAATGTTATTTTATTGTCTTCAAGCATCTTTTGCTCCTAATGTGAAATATGATATTCATCCAATTATGTCTCTTTATAATCTGTCATTTCTCTCCCGTGTCTTTCTATCTTTCTTATCTTTGACATCTTATAGTTTCAGAATACTGTGTCTAGTTATATGGACCTGACATGTTTGCTTCCAACCTGAAAAGTCATTTTTCTCTTCAAATAGGAAACAATTTTCATCAATATTTCTTAGAATAGTGTCTCTTCTCAATTCTCTCTTGGAGTCTAAATTTAATGAATGCTGGCTAACAGCATGTAATTCCTTTTTTCGGGTGATTTCCTCAAACCTGTCTAGCATTTTACTAGTGTTTTCTTCAGCTGTGTATTGTTTAACCCACATGAAGTTTTTATTTCCCAGTGTGTAGGTACACATAATTTCTAGAATTTTTGTCTCTTACTTTTTGCACATTTCTTTTTTTAGAGAATTCAAAGTTTCCAGGCCCCTGACCCTGACAATAGTCAATGCTCACTGACATTTAAATACCAACCATCTTTTAAGAATAAATGCTTCAACTATCCCCAGGGGCTGAAATAGTTTGTTTATAACTCACTTCTTTAGCTATAAGCATCCTCAATATCTCTGTGACTTGGTAATTTTGAGTTTAACTTTTTTAATGTTCTGATTATTTGTTCAACTTTTGTGTGTTTTGTGGGTGGAGCCATGGGGACATATCTTGAGATCTTTGTCAGCTAAATTGAACAACAATTTCCCCACATAGAATAAGTCAAATATTTTAAAACCTACCAGTCACCCATATTTTCTCATAAGAACATATCATTATCTGTCTATCTATAGTTATATATATAAAGTCATTTATAGCTACACGACTCTATTTTTGTCTAGCACAACATAACTTCAGGGATAAAATTTTATATCCTGAGCTTAAAGATAAAGTTAACCTAACCAAGTTAGTACAAAATTCTATGAGGGCAGTGTTCACTGACAATCAAAACTTTAAGATGGGTATGATTATTTTGCAATTCTCTTTAGCCAGTGTCTTATTTAGCTGGATTTCCTACTACACAAAATTGATGTCTACTTTATAGAAGTCTTCATTTTGTTATTGTCATCCTTTTGATGGACTAAGGAACAATATTACTGTAGACCAAGATCAGATGGATTGTTTCATTAGGGAAACCACGAGAATGAGTTAATTATACAGTTAAAACAATACCAGCATTCTGAATTCATGAATATGCTAATTTGTTTAGTTCAATTTATCTAAAGAATTACGTATAATCACATCTGGTAAACTCTGAAGTTTAAGAAACAATTCTAAACATTTTCATTCAAATAATTGCTCACCACCATGAGTACATCTGTCAATTACTTGTTAATTGACTGAAAACAGGACTACATAACTATGCCATCTGTCACTAACACTCTTTCCAAATACCACTTGATCCCTTAGTATTAAATGCAAATTGACCTTTTCATTCAACTAGTAAATTTTATGTGTTTGAGTCAATTATGCCACTTTGCCACTCTTTTATACTCACCACACATCTGGATTTATTTTTGCCAGAGCAATAATTGGGTTAATAAACATCAAAACTTACATCATTCAACTACTATAGTCCATTTCAATCTAAACATAGCTTTAAAATAGATCCATTTGACCCTCTATTATTTTGTTTAGTAGTCAGTGTAATTCCTTATTATTTATAGTTTTTAAAGCCAGATTGATAGAAATAGTTTTAAATACCAATACCTAGTACTAACATCATTGAAAATCTAGTAGTAATAAAATAAAAATATAAAAACTCTTCAATGTCATTTTGATAAAAGCACTGAAAACAAAACAACTTTGTATTTATTTAAGCGATGAAATAAAGGGGTGTTCAAGCTTCACATGTGGAGATGTTTTTATTCTTTTTCTAACTCATGGGATTCTGTACAAATTATTCTCATTAAAGTTAATGATAATCTTGATTGTAACTTCCCTAGGGTCTCAGTGGGAAATTACAGGCTGGCATTTCTAAACTTATCTAAAGATAAAGACAACATCCAAATTATTCTATAGCATGGTTATCCACTACTTACAAGCTATAGTTTACTGGAAAGGTTTTAATGCTCTTGTATATATGACACACGAGTAAATCATCATTCACAACTGGCCTTACAAATGTTGTACCAAAAGTGATGTATCTCATTATAGCAGATACAGCGTTGTGCTGCTCTGAAATCCTCCTGAAGACTGAAACACTCATTTCTTCTATTGCTGGGAAGGTTGATGTTTAACAGCTCTCTGCTTAATCTCTTTGCAGGAATTAGCCTCAGCCAAAGAGAGAAGACTGGCCCACGGTCAATCCCCTCCTCAAGGGTAGCCTCCATTCAATAACTGGTAGATACAGGAGAGAAAATCCTGGTTCCTTCCCTCAAAAACATAAAAACTCTGAAGGGCCATCCCAGAGGGAAGGCTTTCTGTAGGACTACCTGAGTCCACAGTTACAACTGGATCATAGCCTGCCTTCTCAATCTGCTCAGTATTGCTCCAATCACATTTCCTACTTGTTCCCAAGAGGAATCCCCAATAAGCCTCCTGCATGTAAATCTCAGAATCTCAGGGTCTGTTCCTTGGAGAACCTGTCCTATGGCACTAGGTTTCCTGGATTTATGTGATGTTTCAGTGACGGCAAAGTAACATCTCATGTTCTATATGAAAAAAGCTTCACAGTCATCAGAAGGAGCTAGAAAGAAAACTGAAAGACCTGGGTACTGTAACCTGGTAATCTGGGGACATTTTGAAACACTTTTTCACTTATCAGCAGAAATCTGTTTTAGAAGCATTCACGAAGCTTGTTTTCTCAAAACAGCAGGTGGAATTTCTACTAAAGGAATGTAGCAATACACCAGATAAACTGGAAATGAAAATGGTACATTTTGTAGCATTTAATTAGCTATAGTATTTGCATTTTCCCTGAATACATGTGATAATTTGTTAGAATATACTTCATTTTTTTTTAAAAAAAGGAGGAAAGAAATACCATACATAGTATATTAATCAAAACATTTAGTGTAGGATAACTCTAACTTTGTTATATGAAAATGCACAAATACATAACACCTCATGCTCTAGCCAGTGAAGTAGGATGGAGATAAAGAGAGTTAAATTAAATCTAAATCTATTCCATGACAATCTGATCTCCACCAGGGCTGCTGAAATGGTAGATCATTTTTGTACTTGCTGATATGGCAAAGAAAAGTAGCAGATCTATTTGAAATTCCATTTAAAGACTCCTAGATTCTGGGTCACTTCAGCACCTGACTCCTGTACAATTTGGGAATCTCTAACAAAGTAGCTCATTTATACCACCTAAGCACGGTTTCAGTCACAAATTCCACAATTGTAATTTGTTATATAAACAAGGTCGGTCAAGCAAAATATAAACATACTTCCAGATGTTTCACTGATTTTAGTCATTGGGAAAGCAAAAGCTCCCCATTGATGAATTGGAAACTGATAAATCTGCATTACAAACGCTCAGAATTTGTCTACTCAGATCACACACACACACACACACACACACACACACACACACACACCGCATTTTTGCTTTTCTAAGGAGTAGAGAATAAACTTACTAGCCAGTATCTGTGATTAATCACCAACAGCTGTGCATTATATAACTCTACATATGGACCAGAGACACCAATGCTAGGAGCCCAGTATCTTATTAATCATGCTTAAGGTTTGAGGGTATATTGATGAACACATTTCTGTTGATGAACAAATGTAATCTATTGAATTAACACTCTGCAGCTGAAGTTTGTCTTTCTTTCATCTTTACCAGTAGCGAAGACAAAAACATAGCATTATAAACAGTATTTGTCTATAAATTCATTCTATTAAAGATAAGCAGTAATATTTTTGTAATAGATCTGTTCTATGTGTGTAGTATTATATTAAATCTTGAATCTACCAAAACTGAATATAAAGGCCTATAACTTACACTTGTCATTGACTTAATTTCTTATGTCAAATTAGAAGGAGCAATTAGAGGCTTATTCTTGAGTCAACAGACAGCTAAATTAATGTTGCTAGCTATAATGATAATCAGGCAAGGACATTATGATAGAGATTTATACGTCCCCAATTACTAAAAAAGGAATACAAAACCCAGACCACTGAAGATAAAGCATGAGCTTCAAACTTTGTGACCAGACAAAATATAATTGTAAAAATGATAGCAAATTTTGTGATAACTATCAGATCATATGATCTCACTTATACACCTTATTTTTAGACTTTATTGTTTTCTTTTAGGGCATTGCCTTTGAAAGATTATGATCTGCAAATAATTCTTCAAGAAGAATGTGTTTGCAGCTCCCCCCATGTACCTAGCATTACATTGTCATGGGAGGCACTAAGGTGATTAACACAAAATCTTGCCCTCAAGGAGCTTCCAGTCAGGAAGAAGTAAGATAAGAAATAATGGCAATAAAATAAGGATAAGTACTAATTAAGGCACAGATTACTATAAATGCACAGAAAATAGGGAGTTAATTCTGCCAAGGTCAAGGGAAAGTGTGGATATGGTTAGGACATGTGAAAGGGAGAGTAAACAGAATTTTCCAGTCCAGATGTGGAAGGGAACTCCAGGTAAAGAAGCACAAGGGGCTAAATCATGGAGGCATGACATATATGGCAAATTCTAGAATGAGCCAAAGAAAAGTGAGGGAAAGGTGAGGTTGGAAAAGCCTGTATTAAAGTTTAGTGATATCTACTCTCATACATTCCATGCAATCTTTCAATTTTTCATGACCTTTATATTAAAATATAGTTTCAAACAATTAATTAGTAATGACAGCTCAAAATCAACCCGGTCACTAAATCTCCCCCCACCAAATTGTCAATCAACTTTATAATTACTTGATCTCTGAGCATCTCACTAAGATGCAGTGTATCACAGAATTCTACTGAGTTGAGAATTAGGAGCTGTGGGTCCCTTCTGTAGTCTAGATAAATCATGTCACTTCACTGAATGTCAGTTTTTTACTCATCAGCAAAATGCTGGTTTGAGATACAATTTTGCTTTAAGATCTCTTGCAGCTCTGAGAGACTGATTACTATTGAACTGAGTTTCAACCCTAAAAGAAAATCCATTAAAAGGAAAATTGTTTTCCTAAAAAAGAAAAAGGCAAGTTAAGTGAAAAAACAACAGGCAAGGATTCAGAGGTCAAGTGGAGAACATACTCTATATGAGTTGGAAATGCCATACCTCTTAAAAAGTTAACAATTTCTGCTAAATGGCAAATCCTGCTTTTTCCAAAGGCTGCATGTAGAAAATTCCTTGAAGGTAATTTGAAGTATATTCTTACATTTCTCCTTTCGCATATATAAAATAGAGAAAGAGGGGGTAGGGGAGCATCTAAACTCTCCAGGGGATTTTGATAAACAAGCTTGCTAAAAGTTGGCAACACATTCTTATAAAAGGCACTATGGGGAGAGAAAACAGATGCACTGCCTTTCTCTCCTCGCTCCATGACTTCTCAGTTGCATGATCCTGTACAAACACTACACCTTCTTCCTCACCCTCAGTTTCCGGATATGCAACAATGGGGCACAAATGCTGAACCTACTCCCTGGAGTCATAGTGAGGCATACAAGGGACAGTCTCTGTAATAAGCAGCTCTGGCGAAGGTGTGGGTGCTTAGTAAATACTAATCCATAATGATTCATAATAATACATAAATTCTAATTCATGATGATTCATATGCTTCTTATGATAAAGCAGAAGGAATCACATATCATGTTGTATTAGGCTTCATCTTATATCAGGAATTGCTGTCTTTTTTAGATGAGGCCTAATTTAGGCTCTTCAAAAACAATTTTAAAATTTGAAATTTCAAAAGAGGGATAAGTTAGAGACATGTAAAAATATTTTTCTACTGCCCTCCCATTTTCTATTCAAAACAATAGCCAGATGTTTTGTTACTACATTGATTTTAGACTTTTGTCTGTGAGAGATAAATCTATATTTTTGATATATATTTCTTTTCTAGATACAAACAGGATTTTTCTCACAACTAGGTATTGATTTCCAAAGAGGACTATATTCCAACATCTCTCTTTAAAAAAAAAAAAAAGTTAAGTACCAGAGCTTCCGGCTAAGAAGGCTCTAGCAGAGTGCCATAAAAATTATAGACAAAGACAGAATTACTCATGGGTTTGATATTGCATAAAACTGTCTCCTGTAGAGTATTTAATTCATGAGCAATCAATCATGATTTGGAAGGGATCTCTCTTCTAGTTCCATATGTGGTAACAATTTAGTCATCTCCTAGTTATCTGAACTATTATTAAAGAGAAACAGGTATGTGTAATTGTAATCTTAAAAGGTAAGTATTCAGAGATAGCATCTCTTGTATGAAATGTCATTTCAGTCATTTTCAGGGTATTCCAGGTATCATGGGAGGAGCACAAAAGCAGAAGATCTAGTCATTTTGCCTAAGAGCTTGTCATGAAGTAGGACACATAAGACATTTACTAAAGGTAAGGGCAAAACACGACAGTATGATAGAAAGCCTGTAAGTGGAATTGGTAATAAATGCTATGTGAGAGCAGAGGAAGATGTCCTGTCAGGCTATGTGATCAAAACAGTCTTTATAAATGTGATAGGGCTTGAACTTGGTCTGAAATGATGAGTAGGATATTGACGGATGGTGAGGAGGACAAGTGGCAAGCAATACAGGTAAATAGGATAGCAGAAGCTATTTTATGACTATGTGGAGAACTGTAAATTCTAAAAGGAATTCAGACCTAAAACCAAGGTAGCCAACTAGTTAAGGCTTCTGGAATTCTCAACATAGGGAACTTCTAAAGGAACCTGGAACAGTGCCAAGTACTTATGAGGCTCAAACATACTGCTATCTGATTTAAACTACACATTTTACACACAAGAATTATAAGACTTGAAATACAATATTCCATCACACACTGAAATATCTGAACAGAGTATCGATTCATTGGCTTAGGGGAAAAATGGTTTTCTGATTATGGAGTAGAGCAGACAGAGTGGATTATCTAAGGAATATATGCAATTTATATGTGTTCAGTCCTTTCTACAAATTCTGCATAGCCCTAAATAAGTGGATAAACAGGTCTTTGGTACTTTGCCAAAAACTGCTTTTCCACTCCAAATGACACATTGTTTTGAAACTTCTCATCTTTTTGTCTTCTGTAAATTTTTCCTAACTGCCACTTTTTAAGCAGTTCTTTCTATGGAGTGCCTTAACTAGAGAATTTTCAGAAGAATGTGGTTTCTTTCAGCCAACCTAAAAAAAAGTTTACTTTACAAATAAATATGCACTTCAAAGAACCTCTTTTAAAATCTTCTCTTAAATAACAGAACCTCTTTCTTTTTAACTTTATGTCAGGTTGACATCAAAAGCATAAGATTATTGAATTGTTTTTCCTGTTCGGAACAACTCAGCTGGCAGTCACTAATATAATTTGTTTCAAAGACTTAGGAGACAAATAGAAGAGGTTTATTTAGGCTAATTTCCTTCTCCAAGGACAATCTAAGAGAGTCTTTCCTGGGGACAATGGACAGTGCCTACATAAGACAATGTCCATCTAACTTGAGGGCAAGACAATGAGTGTGCCCATGCCAAAATAATCCATCTGTATCCTGCTGTTTTAATTACTGGGAACTGCAGTTCAAATGACACAAATAACAATGTTATAACTTAAGAAGGGGAAAAATTATCTTAATTGACCTTGGTAGAATTTCTCTGTCTTAAAATAGATGAAGTGCATGAAGTTTTGCAGGTAGTATTAACTCTGTTCTAATTAGACTGTTTGTCCTGAGAAACTGATAAACAATAGCATAATAAGAAAATTTAAAAACAAGTTATTCAACAGATAGATGATTATTTGTAACAACTTTTTTATTTGTTCTGCTCATTATTTCATCTGTCTTTTGTTAATTTCCCCTTTATCCTATAAAAGATTCCTCATGTTTTTTAAACTTTTTCTTAATTCAATATACAATTAAAATTTATATCTCCTTTTTAAATGCATGTATAAAGGTTTAATGTGTAACATATAACTTGTTACAGCATTATCCAAGAGCAAATGGTAAGTCAAATGATAAATAATAACATTATAGAAAACAATAAAATCGTACTAAGTAGCATCACTTATAGTCACAGGCTGGAGAACTTTTTCTAGACAAAGCAAGATAATAAATATTTTAGACCCATAACCAGTAAAGAAATCAAATTAGTAATCAACAATCTCCCAAAAAACAAGAGTCCAGGGCCAGATGGCTTTCCAGGGAAATTCTACCAAACATTTAAGAAAGAGTTAACACCTATTCTCTTGAAGCTGTTCCAAAAAATAGAAATGGAAGGAAAACTTCCAAACTCTACGAAGCCAACATTACCTTGATTCCAACACCAGACAAAGACCCCACTAAAAACGAGAACTATAGACGAACTTCCCTGATGAAAAAGGATGCAAAAATCCTCAACAAGATACTAGCCAGCCAGATCCAAAAATACTTTAAAAAATTATTCACCACGACCAAGTGGGATTTATACCTGGGATGCAGGGCTGGTTCAATTATCTGCAAAACAATGTGATTCATCACATCAATAAAAGAAAGGACAAGAACCACATGATCCTCTCAATAGATGCAGAGAAAGCATTTGACAAAATAAAACATCCTTTCTTGATAAAAACTCTTAAGAAAGTAAGGATAGAGGGATCATACCTCGATATCATAAAAGGCATATATGAAAGACCCAACACTAATATCATCCTCAATGGGGAAAAACTGAGAGCTTTCCCCCTAAGGTCAGGAACAAGACAGGGATGTCCACTCTTGCCACTGTTATTCAACATAGTATTGGAAATCTTAGCCTCAGCAATCAGACAACACAAAGAAAAGGCATCCAAATCAGCCAGGAGGAAATGAAACTCTCACTCTTTACAGATGACATGATACTCTATATGGAAAACCCAAAAGATTTTACCAAAAAACTGCTAGAACTGATCCATGAATTCAGCAAAGTGTCAGGATATAAAACCAATGCACAGAAATCGGTTGCTTTCCTATACACCAATAATGAAGCAACAGAAAGAGAAATCAAGGAATCAATCCCATTTATACTTACACCAAAACCCATAAAATACATAGGAATAAATCTAACCAAAGAGGTGAAAAATCTATATGCTGAAAACTATAGAAAGCTTATGAAAGAAATTGAAGAAGACACACACACACACAAAAATGGAAAAAGATTCCATCCTCCTGGATAAGAAGAACAAATATTGTTAAAATGTCACTACTACCCAAAGCAATCTACATATTCAGTGCAATCCCTATCAAAATAACACAAGCATTCTTCAGAGAGCTAGAACAAATAATCCTAAAATTTGTATGGAACCAGAAAAGACCATGAATGGCCAAAGCAATCTTGACAAAGAAAACCAAAGCAGGAGGCATCACAATCCTGGACTTCAAGCTATACTACAAAGCTGTAAAAATCAAGAGTATGGTACTGGCACAAGAACAGACACTCAGATCAATGGGACAGAATAGAGAACCCAGAAATGGACCCAGAAACATATGGCCAACTAATCTTTGACAAAGCAGGAAAGAATATCCAATGGAATAAAGACAGTCTCTTCAGCAAGTGGTGCTGGGAAAACTGGACAGCGACATGAAGAAAAATAAACCTGGACCACTTTCTTACACCCTACACAAAAATAAACTCAAAATGGATGAAAAGCCTAAATGTAAGACAGGAAGCCATCAAAATCCTCAAGGAGAAAGCAGGCAAAAACCTCTTTGATCTTGGCCGCAGCAACTTCCTACTCAACACGTCTCCGGAGGCAAGGGAAACAAAAGCAAAAATGAACTACTGGGACCTCATCAAAATAAAAACCTTCTGCATAGTGAAGGAAACAAGCAGCAAAACTAAAAGGCAACTGACAGAATGGGAGAAGATATTTGCAAATGACATATCAGATAAAGGGTTAGTATCCAAAATCTATAAAGAACTTATTAAACTCAACACCCAAAAAACAAATAATCCAGTGAAGAAATGGGCAAAAGACATGAATAGACACTTCTCCAAAGAAGACATTCGGATGGCCAACCGACACATGAAAAAATGCTTAACATCACTCATCAGCAGGGAGATACAAATCAAAGCCACAATGAGATACCAACTCACACCAGTCAGAATGGCTAACATTAACAACTCAGGCAACAACATACGTCGGCAAGGATGTGGAGAAGGAGGATGTCTTTTGCACTGCTGGTGGGAATGCAAGCTGGTGCAGACACTCTGGAAAACAGTATGGAGGCTCCTCAAAAAACTAAAAATAGAACTACCCTATGACCCAGCAATTGCACTACCAGCTATTTGTCCAAGGGATACAGGTGTCCTGTTTCGAAGGGACACATGCACCCCCATGTTTATAGTAGCACTATCAACAATAGCCAAAGTATGGAAAGAGCCCAAATGTCCATCGATGGATGAATGAATAAAGAAAGCTTATGGAGTATTACTCGGCAGTCAAAAAGAATGAAATCTTGCCAATTGCAACTACGTGGATGGAACTAGAGGGTATTATGCTAAGCAAAATTAGAGAAAGGCAAATATCATATGACTTCACTTATATGAGGACTTTAAGACACAGAACAGATGAACATAAGGGAAGGAAAGCAAAAATAATATAAAAACAAGGAGGGGGACAAAACAGAAGAGACTCATAAATATGGAGAACAAACAGAGGGATACTGGGGGATTATGTGAGGGGAGATAGGCTAAATGGGTAAGGCACATTAAGGAATCTTCTCCTGAAATCAGTGTTGCACTATATGCTAACTAATTTGGATGTAAATTTTAAAAATTAAATAAATAAATAAATAAATAAATAAATAAATAGGTAAATATTTTAGAGTTTGTGGGCCATACAGCCTCTGTTGCTACTATTCAATTTTGTTTCAGTGCAAAAGCCACCACAGATAAATGGGAGTGGCTATATTCTAATACAACTTATTGACAAAAATCAAGTGACAGGCTTGATTCAGTGGTTCCAGTAGTAGTTTACTGGTCCCACATATAAATAATTAAAAATCATCTTGGGGGCACCTGGGTGGCTCAGTTGGTTAAGTGTCTGACTCTTGGTTTGTGGGTTTGTGGGTCTGAGCCCTGCATGGGCTCTACACTGACAATGCAGAGCCTGCTTGGGATTCTCTCTCTCCCTCCCTCTCTGACCCTCCCCTGCTGATATGCTCACACTCTCTGTCTTTCAAAATAAATAAATAAACTTAAAATTAAAAATCATCTTGTAGATGTAAAGATCCCCTAAAATTAAATCATGCTATAAGCAGTAGGAAAGAAGTTCAAAAATAAAGATTTTTCTTCAATAACAATGAAAGTGAATGCAGTACTGACTCATTTTCTTACAGTTCTCTTTACACACATTTTTTCTTGTGAATAGAAAAATCTGACCAAGCTGTAAATAGTTCAACATTTTAAAATGTATTCTTTTTTAAATTTTATTTGTTTATTTTGAAAGAGAGAGAGAGAGAGAGTGTGTGTGTGTGTGAGCACAAGCACGGGAAGGGCAGAGAGAGAGAGGGAGAGAGAGAGTCCCAAGCAAGCCCCATGTTGTCAGTACAGGGGCTCAAACTCACAAACCATGAGATCATAACCTGAGCCAAATGCTTGACCAACTGAGCCACGCAGATGCCCCTCAATGTATTCTTAACAAATGTCAGTTTATTTGTCAAGGAAGAAGTAGAGGAGGTTAATGCTATAACAACTTCCTGTTCAGCACAGAAAAAGATTGTAACATCAATATTCATCAACATCCTAAATGCATATTGAACAAATGAGATTCTTCAGAAACACTGGGTAACAGGTAAAGTAATAATAAAATGAAAGAAAGTCTATTTCAAGGCCCTGGAAGTGAAAGTAAACATCACAGAGCTGTGCTTTAGCCTCTCTGTTGTGTGTTCAGTCCACACATTCACCCACTGCTGTACTCCAAGGAACGAAGTGGAGGGAGTTGGCACGGAGAGATGAGATCAAATATGATAAATTTGAATTTGTGTTTTCATGGCTTGAAGCAAATTGGAAGAAACAGTTATTTCACTCTGCTTCTCATCTCAAGCATTAACAAGACTCAAGGGCCTGCTGGAGATACCCATTACTCTCCTTTCAACTGGTGTTTCATTTAGTAATAAATAACAAAAGTATTTCCCTTTGAAGAAAAGAGCTTGAGTGAGAGTATGAAGATAAAGGCAATTGTCTTAAATAAACTCTAGTGAAGATTTTTTCCAAACACCAGTTGAGTGACAACCCTGAAGGAGTGAGAAATCTATTTTTTGGTATCCTACAAGATAAAACACACAAGATAATAGTAAGCTAATATTGCACAGATTATTTATATTAAAACAGCTTGATTTGAAGTTAACATGTCCTCCTTGAGTCTAAAAAAATGAGCTAAATAGTCCCATCACTTACATGATTATAATGGTTAAATTCATTGAATCAACACAAATTTACTCAATACCTACTATGCGTGGGTACTGCCCCAGGTGCTAGGCGAAAACATGTGTCCTGCATTCACAGTTTAATCCAAAATTAGATGACCAAAGAGAGAATGCCTATAAAAGAAATGAGTATTTTGTTGGACTGTAATTTCAAGTGTGCTAATTGTCTAATTGTATAGAGAGACAAGGGAAGTGATGGGAGAAGGCAAGTGACCTCAGACTGAGGAACAACTTGTGCAAAGACCTGAGGTTTCCCTAAAATGTCAAGTCATAGAAAATGAGAGAAGTTTGGTATGATGGATCCAGGAAAGAAAAGGACTGGGGAAGTGTATGGAGAACCACCATGAGTGGTCTCCTAGACCCTGCAGAGGAGTTAGACAATGCAGTCAAAGAGTGGTCCAATCGGGAGAAAGAAGATTAAATGAGAGGGAGGGAGACTGGTTAGAAGTTTCCAGTCTGTTTTATTTCCTGGTCAGATACAAAAGGAGACCTCAAACTCAATCCTACAAAGAGCAGGAAACTAAAGCTCAAACTCTAGAATCTTACTTTTTCTTTCTGTAACATGTGTACAGCAGCAAGACAGAAGAGAAGACCAGCTGTGTTACTGAAAGACTGGCAAATGTCTAAGAACATAACGGTTGAATTGTGTTAAGTCCTTTTGGGTGGTACTGTTAGGACCATAAAATACAATTAAAATGTATTGTTGTATTGTTTTTATTCTATTTCTAATGGTTTTGCAATATTTTGTTTCCTGTCTTACGGAAGCATTAACCACACAAACGTTTCATTGAGCACACCCAAATTAACCAGTCTTTCTCCTCCTCCAACTAAGACAGGCCTCATTCTCCAATGCCCCTTCTCACTAGATTAAAAACACAACAACAACGCAACCTACCAACCTATCGCAAGAGGAGAGGAAAACAAAAAGTTTGCAGGAAAATTAAAAATGGGGGTAGATTATAAAAATAAAAATTTTTAGTTGTTTTTCAGATCATTGTGTGAGTTTATTTATTTATTTTTTAATTTGGTTTGGACACTGATTAGGGAAACTTGACTTTCATACGGTTAAGTATTAATATAACAAATGAGAATTAAGAATATTTCAACCTTAGTTCTTTCCTCACCCTCAATTAAAACAATCAAGGCTGTATTTACGGATTTCATTTCACATACAGCAAGCAAAACTCTTAGCTTGTGTTACAGATCCGGGCATATTTCTCCAGCCACTTCCCATCGTTCCTGATAGGTTGTACCCTCTTCTGGCTCAGGGCTTTGCTTTGCTCGGATCATGTTCCTTCTCCTCCTTGAAACATTGCCCATCCTCCCCACACCTTTCACTGCATGACCGCCTTTTGGTCTTCCAACACCTAGTTTAGGTGTCTGATCTTTGGTGAATTTTCTCTGATTCTGCCTGAGTTAGTTACCACCTCTAGGGCCTCCTTGCCTTTACAATTATCATCTTTGTAATGTGGCATTTATAAGGTTGAATTATAATTCTTTGCCTTTTTTGCTTGCACTAAACTGTGAATTTCCTGAGAACAGCGATCATGTGTGTTGGCAATTTTTATGTATACCATGTTTTGATAAAACGACAGGCATAATAGGCTTTAAATAAATATTGAATTAAATAAGTCACATAAAATACAAAAGACCTAGGAAATGAGAAAACTGTTATTCAAATTATGTAGAGAGCCATTTTTCTAAATTGGTACACAGTCTTTGCCTGGCTCTGCTTTCCAGTGATTTAGAATAAGTCAAGGGAGTTAGCCCACATGGTCTCTTAACCTTTAAATTTAAAGGCAAAATTAGAATTTTTACATATTTATAATATATGCATAACACATTCATAAACATATGTGAATATGTAAATGATAGTGAATTTCCTCTTTTAGGCAAAATTGATAAGAAGTCTTTAATCATCGCAATTAGCAATAGAAGCTCCCCAACATAAACTAAAATAATGATTAAGCAATGAATCAAAATAAAATATAAAATGATACATTTTAACTATCCAACATCTGAGGGCTCGGTTATTAGTTTTTTCATTAGGTTTTTTTCTTTGCCTGAATTCTATCTAGCAGAAATGGGTAGCCTTAGAGCTACAGAACAGTGATAATTACTTAAGTTCTTGAATAAATTACTTACTAAGAATTTCTGTCAGCTTTGTCGTCAGAGATTTTTCCTCTTCAGTTGGCGGAGATGTGGCTATTATAGGTCCTTTGAAGACCTCTGGTGGTAACAAGGAAGCATTGTTCACCTCCCACATCACAATTCACAAAGTAAATTTCTCTTGATGCACTTTCTTTCTAATCTTTAGTTTCTATTTTGCATAGGAATAGTTCACAAACTAATAAAGCTTCCCAAGATAATTACTTCTGTTCTAATAATTACTTGACTCTCAACCTTTCCAACTGTAAACTAAGCAAACAACAAAAACAACATCAGCAAGAACAAAAACCTAAGCAATTCGAGCACAGTGAGGTCGTTCTACTGATGGAAACATCTTCAAAGTATGGCGATCTAGCATTTTTTTAAAAGGCAAATCTATTCAGTATTGCTCCTGAGTATGAGTTGGACCAGAAAAAGAGTGTTTTCTAGTTCAACATAGTAATACTTTCCATCATACACAGAAAGGAATATTCCCTAGGTTGAATTTTTAAGATCTAGCTGAATAACCATTTGTCAAGCAAGCTATAAAAGGGAGCTGTACATGTAATACTGACTTCTTAGTTTTCCATCTATAATTCAGCCCACCTTTTCAAGCAAAGTCATATTAATAACTTTCCATTTATATAAGCCATATAGTATTATAAACTCTTTTACATGTAAATTTTGGAAAGTTCCTTTCTCAGTCTGAGACTCTGTTGTCTCCTCTGCAAATACGTAAGGGGTGTGGTTGACTAAAATTCTGAGCATCAGGAGTTGGATATAATACCATATTCGTTGGGACTTGAAATAGACCTTGTTTTGAGTACCAGCTCCCATTCAATTTGTATGACCTACAGAAAGATATTTAAATTCCCTGAGGTTCAATTACGTTGTCTACAGTATGGGAGACATCTCCTAACCCAAATACTTATTCATACTTTGGTCCCTTTGACATTAATACCTGCAAATATGGTAAACACTCTAAATGATTGGTATAAAATTATTTTCAATATATTACTGAAATTTGTCTTCCTGCAATTTTTATCCATTAGCATAGGTAACTCTGAAAAGACAGATGTCTATTCCTTTTCTGTTTCACATCTCTTCAATTGTTTAAGAAATCGCTTATTCTTCTTCCACTAAGCTCAAATTCCTTCCACTCTCCTCATATGATATAGTTTCAAGGTTTCTTGCAGCTCTCACTCTCCTGTGAGCTGCATCCCGTAGAGCTGATATAAATTTAAAATAGAGCAAATGGCAAGGTGGAAGGTTGGTAGGGTTAGTAAAAGGCTGTGAACTTCCTTCTCTAATGGGCTTAAAACTTTATCCCCCTTAAATGTTCCAGCCAAAATAAGAAAAGGAATAGGAATAGATAACTTTTAAAAATTTATTTTAGCCTCACATTACAATTGCATGAATCTTCCCCATAGAGGCCCCACTACTACACTCAGAGTTAAAAGAAACAATTTGTGTCATAAATGAAAAATAAATGTGTAGATTCATTTCACACATTGTCAGTGGCCTGGGAAACTTCTTGTGAAATCATTTTTAGAGAAAACTAAATTTCCCAAGGCTTTACTGATTTGGTAGTGTGCAGCACATGAAATAGAAGAAGGTTATATTTCTTATCCTTCTGCATATAGTGTCTTCCTTGTGTTACAATTTTTACTAGAGAAAATCTACATTTAGTATGGATTTTTATTCCACTACTATTTATACATGAAATTTCTATCAAGTTGAAAATTAGCTGTTAGTTTCATAATTCTGAATTGATAATACAGACAACATTGTTAGCAAATGGACAATTACAGCACACAAGCTGAAACTAGATTATAAGATGAAATTCTAGAGAAAATATGACATAAGAAAGGGCCAGTGGTTACTTTAACAAGAAATACGTAGGCCTTCTGGGAAAGGTTCACTTTCTATACTCTGTTTCCCAGAAGTAGTCATTTGGTAGCCCATTAACGAAACATATAAAATAGGTCTCCAAGAGGGCTAATTAAAAAACTCAATCAATGGGGCACCTGGGTGGCTCAGTTAAGCGTCTGACTCTTGATCTCAGCTTGGGTCATGATCTCACAGTTCCTGAGACTGAGCCCCATGCTGACAGCAGAGCCTGCTTGGGATTCTCTCTCTCTCCCTCGCCTTCTGCCCCGCCCCGTTCCCACACACAGCGCATACGCTCACACTCTCTCAAAATAAATTAAACTTAAAAAACTCAATCAACGTAAACATTAAAAACCTTTATTCCGGAGTAAAACCCAGCTAGCCAACAATACGGTTAGGGCTCCGTCTTGAGCACTCATTACACGAAAGACAGCAGATACAGAGTATAACTTGAACTGAGAAGTCAGTTCGGGAAAAACAACCTTTTTGCACTTCAGCCAACACATTTGTGATAAATACCTTACCTTGAAGATTTTCTGTGAGGGTTAAAAGAGACAACATAAGTAATATCCCCATAACATTGTAGTTACTATTCTTTGCTCTTCTACCACCTCCTCCAAATAGAAAGTTCCCCGTGGAATTCTTTACCTGTTTCCTTTGGGTTGTATTCCAGAGAGAATACCTGTCCTCCCTCTGGCTTCCTGGGTAAAGCTGGTGTAGGTGTGCTGCTTCCCAGGGCCTCAGGGATCCTTCTCTGACAGATGGCTCCGGCACTCTCAGTTACTGTGGTTATTCTTCCGCAGGGTTGGGCTCCAGGAGGGATTTTTGTGTATCACAGGGTTTCCACCATCTGGCTTTTCAGCTGTTCCTACTTTGAGGCTGTTGGTCTAGCTGTAGCTGGCCTGCTTCCAGGCCCCAGGTGCTACTCCTCGGAGAGCGGTAAGTGAGCCTCCTGGTACTAGAGAGTTTTCAGATGAACTTCTCTGCCCTAGTCTATGTGATCTACTGTTTGCACACAGCCTCTGGGGCCATGTTTCCCAAACTTCATTGATTGTTAGGATCATCTAGGGATCCAACTGAAAGTGAAGATTCTCAGGATCATCTCCTACATATCTGTCTACAGGAGGTCAAGGGTAACCCCCAGGGTCTGGTTTTACGAACAATCATCACCTGTGAGGCCCATGACTAGCAAGTTTAACAATCATCACTCTAGAAAATTATTTGTCGGAGTAGGTTCTGTGGAACAAATACAGAAATACCAGCCAGGGAGCGTGTTAAAAATCTAACTGTCTAACCACACGTATAACTATAGAAATTATGCTAGTCTTGCCAAGATGATACTCTCAGTTCCTGGAAGAATACCCTTCATAATAGTAGAAGGGAGAATGTCTAGGTAAAAGGCTATTCTAACACTCAAGGCCAGAGATAATGGTACCAGTAGTGTGATGGTAAGACAGCAGTAAAAATGGGAAGAAGGGAACAGAGTTTGCTACCCTTTTAAAAAATAGACACAAAACATTCGATCTGGGTTTAAACATGTAAAATATGGGTTTTTTCCTCCTTTATATTAACATCATTGTTAGATGCCATCTTTCCTTTTCACAATCGTAGGACATATTTTACAAATAAAATTTTATTTTACTCTTTATTTTCAAAATAAAGTTATGCCCAGAATCATAAACAACAAAAAACACTGACAACAAAAAGAAACTCTCGTCACTACAATGTGTAATATTTACAAGAACCAGTTGCTATAGACAAACATCGTAAGTATTAGGATTTGGGTAAATGCCATAAAAAATAGACTACAAATGATAAGTCTTAGAATAATGCAGGTCTCAAATTCATCTATGGGAAATAAGCATTGTTTAATAATTATAAAATGGTAAGAGTAAATATATTTATTTAAGTGGAATATATAACATCGTTCAAAAATTGCTGTCATCTAACAACTTACATTGCCTCAAAACTAACATTGGTTAAAGAATTAGAGATTTTTTTTTTCTTGGAAGCAAATGTAATCATTCAGGAATAAATATAGAAATTTTGCTATTATTATACAGATCACAATATTCAAAAGTCTGTTATTTTAACAGTTAAAGGTTTTGGTAAAAATGTTTATGTTAAGATGTTCTACCAAAACAAAGCAAAACAAAAAACCTGACTAACCTGCACACATATAACAACTATTCTTTGGGTTATGGAGAGGGATGCACCTATTAGAGTCAAATCATATTTATGGCTTCAGCTCTCAGCTTCTTGGTTTGTCTGATTATGCCTAATAAAAATGAGCCACGTTGTGTAAAGGGTGCTAACATTGCTGAAACACTGTAGATTTAAATTTATTAGACTTAAGTTTAGAAATATGTGTGCCTATGGGGCACCTGGGTGGCTCCCTCGGAGTTCAAGCCCCACATCGGGTTCTGTGCTGACGGCTCAGAGCCTGGGGCCTACTTTGGATTCTGTATCTTCTTCTGTCTCTGCCCTCCCCTGCTCTCACTCTGTCTGCTCTCACTCTGTCTCTCTTTCTCTCCCTCTCAAAAATTAAACAAATATTGAAAGAAAGAGAAAGAAAGAAAGAAAGAAAGAAAGAAAGAAAGAAAGAAAGAAAGAAAGAAAGAAAGAAAGAAAAAGAAAGAAAGAAAGAAAGAAAAATATTTGTGCCTCATCCACTAGGTCTGCAATTCTGAGATTCTTCAGTTGAATGCAATTATTATTACCTTTATTCATTCCCCTTAATCCAAATGACCTCCTTATCCATGGACATACCTGTTTCAGAAGCATACCTTACCCCATTTACTCAAACTTGGGTCTCTATTAAAACAATTAGTCAGGGCACCTGGGTGGCTCACTTGGGTAAGTGAGCCAACTTCCACTCGAGTCATGATTTTGCAGTTTGTGAGTTCTAGCCCCAGGTAGGGCTCTGTGCTGACAGTTCAGAGCCTGAAGCTGCTTCAGATTTTGTGTCTCCCTCTCTCTCTCTGCCCCTCCCCTGATCACATTCTGTCTCTCTCTATCAAGAATAAATAAACATTAAAATAATAATAATAATAATAATAATAATAATAATAATTAGACATGGGCGGTGCCTGGCTGGCTCAGTCAGTACAGCATCTGAATCTTGATCTTGGGGTTGTGAGCTTGAGCCTCATGTTGGATGTAGAGATTACTTAAATAAATTTAAAAAAACAAGTAGGTATCCAAATAAAATTAGAATAAATATTATACTACTTGAGAAGACACAATGTAAAGCAAAATTTAAAGAAATGTAAAAATTTAAAAATAAAGGGTCATCTTTATACTGAATAATATATGATGGAGAAAAAGGTCACCTTTTAATTATCCTGAAATAGACACACTACATTTTCAAAGGTCACACAAAATTTCCAAAATAACCATTATCCCAATTTTCAAATGAGAAAATTAGAGTTCAGAGAAATTAGATGTCTAGTCATGACTCACATTCTTAGTGAGGGGTAGGGCTGGAATTGGCACACAGGTCTTCTGGCTCCAAAATTATGAGATTACACTTCAGGGAAAAATTCATAGTAGGCAACAACAGACATGTTGTTGAAAAGAAAGCACATGGACTCAGAATCCCATTATTGCATATTCTACATGTGTCTTTTAACAATTTGGTGAACTTCAGGGCTTCCAACAACCTCATAATAATTTAAACATCTGCAGCCTTTTTGGTTCTCTTTTTAATTTAACTTCATAGTATAAACCAGAGCTACTCAAAACTGTCTACAATGATGTTAATATTCTATATCTGCACTCTCCATAATGGTAGCTAAGAGCCTCATGGAACTTTTGAGAACTTGAAATGTGGCTAATATGACTGAGGAACTGAATTTTCAATTTTATTTAATTTTAACTGATTTCTACATAAGTTGTCAAATGTGGTCAATGGCCACCATGTTGGACAGTGCTGCTATAGACAACGTAGTGTTATAGCTCTGTTTCCAGACCCATTTCTTCTAATGTACCACAAGGGGAAAATAAAATGTAAAAAACAATTTTTACTTACAATAAATAGCTGAAATCTGAAATAAGACAACCATCTCTGAAGCATAAGAATGAAGTCAAAACATAGCACCATAGCAGAACTCGAACCATGGGTCAGCCAAGCTTGGGGTCTGTAAGAAGGCATGTCAGCTGGGAATTCCCATCTAAGGAAATAAGAGAAACTAAAGTGATCCCTTCCTGCATGGGCAATTAGATAAATTTTATCATACTCAAGGTTTAGTCAGTTGTCCCAATCTGTGACCAAACTCTGCCTGAGTTAAAGCTTAGGTTAAATAAGAAAAACATAAGCAAGCAAACATAGCCTAGAGGTCAGGACATGGGTCACATTATCAATGGGCTTTGTGACTAGACTTTCCACATTTCCAGTATCTCTGAGGAACAGGAGCCTTGAGTTAGAAATACAAGACCTAGTTCTGATCTGGAAATTCTGGAGAGTTTGTAAAATGGACAATAGGAAGGAAGAAATAAAAATGGATGAGATAGAAAAGCAAAAAGTCCACTCAATATACGCCAATAAATAATGAATAGGCAAATAACTTACCACATTAAGGAAAAAACTGATTAATTCACTGATAAAATGAAAACAAAGCAATCTGAAAATATCTTTTAAATAAAATATGTTTAGCATCCTCAAAGAGCACAAGGAGAGATAGCATTCATCAAAACAGAACAAGAATTTATGAAAAAAAAAAACCTAAAGAAATGATGCAAGAATAGTTTGTACAAATTAGAAATCTCCAGAAATTATCAAATAAATTCACTGAACTTGAAAATTTAAAAATGAGGCAAACTCCAATTCAAAGTATCATGAAGAGAAAATTAGTAAACTCAAAGAGGATACAGGAAAATTCATCTAAATGTAGACTGAAGAGATAACAAAATAGAAACTTTAAAAATCAAGTCAAAGACAATAGCTTGGGAAGCTTGAGCATAAATATAACAGTCATTCCAAAAAAGAAGAAATTAAGTAGAAAAAATGATATATATAAAATAATATACAAAAGGTTTTTCTAAATTAGTAAACACAACAAATTATGATTCCCAATCTAGTAGATACACCTTAAAAATGTGTGGGAAATTTGACAGGGAGTATTAGAAAACATTCTTTAAGAATATAACAATCAACAACTACCTTAATAAAAATGGAATTACAGGCAAAGATTATTAATAATGAGGGAATTCATATAATGAAATAATAAAAGAACACTAGGAAAAAAATAATCATTTACATGTAAGCTCATAAAAGCATTTTTTTAATATGTAAAGTAATAATTGCAGAATTACGAAAAATTGATAGAATTCACAAACCTAATTGAAGATTTACATGCATTTCTTTAATCAGGGGATAGATTAAGAGTCAATTATTAACAAAGAGGATTTAAAGAACACAATTAATAAACTCAATTACACAGACCTACAATAGAGAATCTTACACCCCAAAAATAATCTTTTCAAGCTTGCATGAAGTATTTTCAATACTTAGCTGCACTATCAAGAGATGATTTATATTAACTTATAAATCGTCAAAAGAAAGACCCTAGATTAATCTTTTCTTTGCTCAGCCCGTATTAAAACAAAAACTATTCTGTCAAATAATGCTGCTCAATTTGGGGGATACTGACCATTTTAGTTTTCCTCTACTAGAAAATACTGACTTTTGAACATTAAAGGAATCTGCTTCTATTTGGAAGATATGAAGGGGAAAAAATATCTTGCTGGGGGAAATTTTTCATTACAAACTAGGAGCTATTCTGACAAAATGCCTAGTCTGAAATATCAGTAACATTTCATTTCTATTCTCCTTTCTATTCTGAAAAATAAAGGACATAGGTCAATTCAGATGGTACAAAATATCCAGCCCTTTCTTGCCATCCACACACTTATCCCAGTTTCCCTAAGGATAGTCTGATTCTTCCCTGTTGTCAGCATAGTATTGACTAAAAGAAAGTATGTTGCCCAAGTAATCAAGTTTTCAGTGCCACCTAAACTTGTGATAGCAACTACCAATGTCCATCTTCTTTAAGGAATGACTCGGGATGAGCAGTGCAATAGCCCTGACTATGATGAGTTGGTACTTGGTTAGTTGGTTGGTTGGTTGGTATTTTTATCTTTTTATAAAGACAGCAACTTACGCTGAGGACAGAATTTGTTTACAGCTACACGTTAGACTGGTACTAAAATACATTTTCAGTACACCATTCCAGTATTGTACTTTTCACAATTCACTCTCGTATAACCAAAAGATATGTAACTACATTTAGTCTAATCCCTCTCTGGTGTTTATTTCCAGTAGCAGATCTAATCATATTTTGAAATTAACTAATTGATTATGTAGTGATATAAAAAAAAAAAAACGGAAGCTTGCTATTGTCTTCACTTACTTTTTTTCTTATTATTCTGCTACAGAGGGACACACATTTGTCCTAAACTAATTGTGCCTTGCTCATTACATTTATACTAAAATATTTGTCAAGTCAGTATGCACACCTTTTTTTCTAATTAGATCTTTATTTTAATCATATTGAAGTCCCAATCTATTCAGAGTCTGCTGAAAATCCTAAATGGGCACTAGAACGTTCTGCAATTATATTATAATTAGCATAATGATATTGGGCAATAAGTGTATCCATAAATGTATTTTGATTGAAGGATTTTCTTCTACATTTGGACTTGCTTTGTTCTTCACTCCATTTTTTTTTTAACGTTTCAAGTTTATTTATTTTTAAGAGAGAGAGAGAATGAGCAGGGGAGGGGAAGAGGGAGAGGGGGACAGAGGATCCCAAGCAGGCTCTGTACTGTCAGCACAGACCCTAATGTGGGCCTCGAACTCACGAACTGTGAGATCATGACCTCAGCTGAAGCCGGATGCTCAACCGACTGAGCCACCGAGGTGTCCCTCTTCACTCCATTTTTCTGTGGGCCGCAGTCTTGTAGGTGCACTTCAGTCCCTATAGGTTAGCTCTCTCTACTTGTCCTTCAATTCCCTCACTCTGTGCCTTGCTAACATGTCACAATGTATGGCCTATCATGTGTGAAATCATTAGACCATGGCAAGTACTCAACCACTTGCTGCACCTACTGCAGAGGCTAACCCTCCTCAGCAACCTGCAAAGTCCACACCTCCTTTCATTGGCTGCCGCTAAAACCCGTTGTGGATCCTTAACCTGTCATGGGAATTTGGTTGACTTGCCAGGCCTCACAACCCGCAATACCACCTGAAAACCAGTACTGACAGACGTCTATTCAAGCTGCTTGGCAGAGGAACAGGACACGAGGATGCTTTGTTTTGTTTTGTTTTTTGCTTTGTTGGTCTTTTATGAACAAGTGTTTATTTTTAGGATCCTCTCCTATTCTCCCAAAGAAAGTTGTGCTCAATAAAGAAGAAAGAGGATGAAGAGGAAGGATAGAAGAGAAAGAGAAGGAATTAAAGAAGGAAAAATTAAAAGAAAGAGTTATATTAAAGGCTATTTGTCTTTAGAGGTGAACTTACAGAATTTTCTCTGAAAAAGATGGTTAGAAGTCAACTCTGAATTGAAACTTCCGGTTTGCATGTTTAGTGAATGATACTGCCCTAGTTGAGGAGGCAAACAGGAAATGAGATACCATAATTTTTCCCTAGCAGTTCAAGGAGCTTGCATTGTTTACTTGTGATTTATTGACGAAAAGATCAATAGCGCTTTCTCTGTTTTCAGCTATTCGTTCAACAAATAACACTGTAACCTTGCTTGGATTCAGTGCCCCAGACACAAAAGAAAATGCAATTCATCAGTCTACTTTTCATTGACATTGTGTCCCACACTGGTCTTTTTGTGGACAGATTGCAGAGTAGGTGAGGGACAGAATTGGTTCCCACTATTTTTTGCTGGAATTTACTTTCGACCTCACATGAGAATACTCAACCTCAGGCATTTAGCAAAAATATAATTCATTTTAGGAAAACTATTTTCATATAAAATTTACTATTGAGTCAAGGTTATATTGCTTTATATAAAACTTTTCAGATAATAATTATGAAATTGGTCATTGATAAATATCTATTTTAAAGTACCAAATCGATTATATCTAATATTATTTTTCTAAATCATATAGTACTACACTCTCTAATAAGACTATTATAAATTGCCATTACCATATCTAGGTAACTCCACCTGGCTTCATTTCAGACAAAATTTCTTCTCAAATTTATTAATAGGGTCTATTTTCCTAAAGATTTGAACTGTCTTGGATAACATATAGAGTCACAGGGAAATGCAACACGTCAGTGTCAGAAATAGGAGAGCTGTACAAAAAATAATGAAAGATTAGGTGTTGTTTAACTGTCCAACCATAGAAGAATGATGGAATGAATTATGGGACATCAACCCAATGATATATTTTATAGATATTTAAAACTATATCTGTGAGAAATTTGTAACAGTAGGGACAAAACCAAAGTTTGATACTCTTATACACAATTACGAAAATTTATCAGGTAGGCATAAAAATAAGACACCAGAAGGAAATATATTGAAAGTTAAAAGACATTGCCTTTGGGGCACCTGGGTGGCTCAGTCGGTTGAGCGTTTGACTTCAGGTCAGGTCATGATGTAGCGGTTAGTGAGTTTGAGGGTCCTATCCGGCTAGCTGCTGTCGGCCTGTCATTGCAGGGTCCACTTTGGATCTTTTGTCCCTCTCTCTCTCTCTGCCCCTCCCCTGCATGCGCCCTACTAAAGATAAATATTTTTTTTTAAATGTTTTAAAAAAAATAAAAATCAAAGACATTGCCTTTGGCAAAATTTAGAGGGTTTTTTTTCTCATATTTCTCCTTTTTGTGTATTCCAATTTTTCTGTGATACAATAGTAAAATATGTTTAAAAACATATACAGCTCTTTTCCTTTCTTTTCAGTCAGCTCTCCCAGTATAACTTTATTATTTTATGATAATGGCATTTGCTGATCTGGGAAATAACCTCAAAAAGGAGGAAACAAATTCAAAAACCAAATGTTCATTTATTTTAAATTACCTTTGATTTTGCACTCTTCATCATTATTGTACATAATCTAAAGCTAACCTTTTAAAAAAAGATAAAACTTGGAAGTCATGTAACTTTTCATTTAAATCCAACTGTAGAGTGCTGATAGGGTAGCATGAAAAGTGTACTTCGAAATCATTATTCTTGTTTTAAGTTGCCAAACTACCAGGCAAAAACAAAGAAACGTCCCATGAAAAAAGCCATTACTTGGCTACTTGGGAATATAGCAGCTTTAGCTATGCAAAAACTAAACAAATGATTTATGTGTTTAATGAATTTACACAGGGAACAAGCTATTTATAAAACTGTAAGTCAGCTAAATTTTCTAAATTTTACTTGTATGTAAATGATCATAACCTAATTATCACTTTTATTTTTTAAATTTATTATTGCCTTAATAATCACTGTTTCAGGGGCGCCTGGGTGGCGCAGTCGGTTGAGCGTCCGACTTCAGCCAGGTCACGATCTCGCGGTCCGTGAGTTCGAGCCCCGCGTCGGGCTCTGGGCTGATGGCTCAGAGCCTGGAGCCTGTTTCCGATTCTGTGTCTCCCTCTCTCTCTGCCCCTCCCCCGTTCATGCTCTGTCTCTCTCTGTCCCAAAAATAAATAAACGTTGAAAAAAAAATTAAAAAAAAAAATAATAATAATCACTGTTTCAGAAACTGCCCTTCAAAATATGGCTTAGAGTTTTCTTCCATGTTTAGTTTTCACCCAAAATAATGAGCTCTTAATTTGATCATGTGAGAAATAATACAGTATATTGCCTGCATTTTCAATCTACTTTAGCCATTTCCAAATATTCACGATCATAACTTACAATTTAAAAAACAACAATAATAAAAGGACTGAAAAACCATATATTAGTTCTTTAAAAAAATGGGTTTTTTTTAATGTTTATTTATTTTTGAGGCAGAGAGAGACAGAGCATAAATGTGGGAGGGGCAGAGAGAGAGGGAGACACAGAATCCAAAGCAGGATCCATGCTGTCAGCACGGAGCCCAACAGGGGCTCCATCCCATAAACTGTGAGATCATGACCTGAGCCAAAGTCAGATGCTTAACCAACAGAGCCACCCAGGCACCCCTTCCATATATTAGTTCTTAACAGGATATAAAGATTTTCTGGGATAACAAATAATAGAGTAAATTTTCCAAATAGTTTACACAGTTCATGGCCTGTTCCAAAGTACTAGACAAATTAAATGATTTGATATAACAAAACTAGAGTAGCACTTTCAAAATAAAGCAAATCTCCAATGAACTGAATGTGGCACATCTTGGCCTATTTCTATGGTAGAGATTGACATGAGGAGAAAATATATATCTCATTCTTGTTCAAGGACCCAGAGTTTATAGTTATTTATGTATATGTTTGTTTGATTTATTTAAAGTAATAGACCTGGGGCGCCTGGGTGGCGCAGTCGGTTAAGCGTCCGACTTCAGCCAGGTCACGATCTCGCGGTCCGTGAGTTCGAGCCCCGCGTCAGGCTCTGGGCTGATGGCTCAGAGCCTGGAGCCTGTTTCCGATTCTGTGTCTCCCTCTCTCTCTGCCCCCCCCCCCCCCGTTCATGCTCTGTCTCTCTCTGTCCCAAAAATACATAAAAACGTTGAAAAAAAAATTTAAAAAAAAATAAAGTAATAGACCTAAGATAAGAAGTGTACTGTAAAATACATACTACGTGGCCTCAGACAATTCATCTGTTGATACCCTAGATAACAGCTGAAAGCATGGTTATGATTTATCATAACCATGTTTGGAGAAACTACTAACTACTATATAATTTAATTTTCAATAATGGCCTGAAGTCTCATCTTCTAATCAAAGTTTCAATTATCCTCCAAATTCTAGAATTTCTGAAGTCAAATGCAGTCCCAGAAATATATACATACTTGATCAGAAAAACACTGATGTGTTCCAATGGAAAAAGTTTACTGTGAGTGTTGGGGTGGAGGAGGGGGTGAGGGTGACAGAAAGCAAAGTAGGAGAGAAAATTAAATATCTAGATAGATTTAAACTACATGAATATATATACATATATATATTATACGTATATATATATACATATATATATATATATATACATATACATATATATATATATATATATATATATATATATATTAAGGACTGCAAGGAAACTTGAAAATCTCTTAGCAATATCTGGGATGGGAGTAATCAGCTAAATTCTATATGGTTAGGCTTGCTTTGATGGTTGGGATTCACAGTCTAGCAATGTGCATTTGGAATATGAATAATCATTCTTCCTTTTGGGTATAGATTAAGGGATTTTGAGCTTTTATTTTATTTTTTTAATGTTTACTTATTTGAGAGAGAGAGAGATAGAGTGCATGAGCTGGAGAGGGCCAGAAAGAGAGAGAAAGAGGATCTGAAGCAGGTTTTTTGCAGTGAGCACAGAGCCCGATGCGGGGCTCAAACTCACTAACTGTGAGATCATAACCCGAGCCAAATTCAAGAGTTGGCCTCTTAACCAATTGAGCCACCCAGGTGCTCCGAAGATGCCTTCCAGAAATTAGTTTACTACATGCACTACATTCTCTACATACACTCATTTTCAGATGATTTGCCTCTTACCCTCAAAGAAGAATACAGAAAGTAAAATCAGTTATTGAAATAGTTTTATTGAATTCATGTGATAACACATATGAGCTAGACCTATATACCCTAATAATCAGCTTAGGTTGGGAATTCCAAAATGTGAATTTTGTGTCCTTCCGGACAACTCAGATGCTTTTAGAATGAGCAATTAAGATATTGAATAAAGAAAAGTTAGGAAGTGGTGAAGTAACAACAAACCCACTGACATGGTTGACTACGTCATAAAATTGAGTTTCTCCCCTAGAGAGTAGGCAGTCTCAACAGCAACTACGAAATGTCATTGAAAGATTACCCAAGATAATTTTTACCACCAGGCAAGTTTGGCAAATACTATCTTAAAGGAAATTGGAGCCCACGTCGAAAGCTCAGAGGAAGTGTTCTTCCTAAAGATTAGAGGCAAGAATGAGAGATGTGTTTGGCTCCAAAGCCCCTAATATTTTACTACACCAAACAGAACCCCATTACCACCTACCTCCAAACTCCTTCCAGTGCCATAATCACCTAACCAAATTCAGTTAAGTATGCCACACATCATGGTAGTTGTTACTTACATTATTATGATGTTCTTGTCTGAGAAATCACAATTTGCAATTCTATCTCCATTTTCATTATAGTGACTCTTCTTGGTCTAAATGGAAACCGTCTCACTTCTGCATAAAAGAAGGAATTGTAGATGCAGTTAATAAGCTGTAATATTTGAATTTAGGATGCCTTTGAAAATGTAGGCAGGCAATAAAGAGCATATTTAAATTTGACACTGCTTTTTAAAAAGCAAGAAACAGGGGGCTTTTTGCTGTAGTGTGAAATTGGGCCCTTTAGCATGAATCACAACAAAGAAATAATTTCCTCTTTTTCTTGAAGCTAAGTTGCTCTGAAACTATGCTTCTGAGTCTCACAGCTTAAGGCTTTTAAAAAGACTGAGAAAATATTATATGGATCCATTTTAAATATCACGGGACTTTCCAGCTTATTCACCATTGGTACTCACAGGTTCCCAGTCAATAGTCTAAAGGCCAATGGAGTTCACTAATATTACCCCCATAACAATTTTAAACAGATTGTAGATTTCAGTACCCAATGGAAATTTAAAGACGTAGCTTGAAAAGATCAGGAAGCAGCTCTTTTTGTGTCTGTTACCTGGCTAAAGCATAGAGAAGCCCCCCACCTACTTCTTTGTACTCACTCAGGCAGGTAAGGAAAGTATATGGACCACTTCCATCTTCTAGGTTTTTCTCAGTGGACAATCACCTCATTGCAATTTCCTTTAGCTTACCCTGCTCCAGATATACTGTACCTTTTTGTTTCTCAAGGCCAAATCCTTTTTACCTTAAGATTCCACCCCCAATATCATATCCATAGAGAGGCCTTCTCTGATAACTGTAAAATAGCCACTTTTGTTTACTTTCCATCATAATGCACATTTCCCCCCCACAGGACAGAAGATTTGTCTGCCTTGTTTACATATGTATACCCAGAACATGTAACAGTCCCTGGGTCACTGAAGGTGCTAACATAAAATGAATGAATGAATAAAAGAGTGAATTGGTAAATCTATCCTGTATTCAGCATTCACCTAGACATTAGAGATGCAAAGTTCAATCAGACATGGGAAACTCATGGAACTTACTAGACCAAAAGAATGCTAGACAAATTTAAAATCCAAGGTTCATATTTTGGAAAGATTACTGTGGATAGGAAAAGTTTACAAATGGATTGTAAAAGAGCTGGACTGGATGTAGGCTGCATATTTTGGAGGCTATTCCATAAAGTAAGCAAAATATTATGAGGCCCTGAAGTAAGGCAGTGTTAAAGGGAAAGACAGAGGACTGATCCCAAAGATGTTAAAGAGGATGAATTAATTGTAAGATATGAAGAAGATGTTGGAGTTTTGACTTAGAGTACAGTCTTAGGTAGCTACATAAATAAAAATAACATGCATTGAAATAAGGATATAGTAAAACATAGAAAGAGGGAAGATATCATGTATTAACAATCTAATATATTGTGTTTGCACTGTCCAATATATGTGTTTTTTCCACACCACCAAGTAATGAATTCAATTATCCATGGACACTGACAGTGCCTCCCACAAATTTAACTCCCTTCTGATACTATGTATCTGGAGTTAGCCATCAAATCATACAGGTTAAGGATTCAGACCCACAAGACTGCCCTCCCTTGCCCACTTCAGACACCAATTCCCAAGTTCAGATTGTCAACTGGTTTTCTGACCAACAAGCTATAGATTGGAGGTTCCAACTGTTGCCAAGTGGACTGGAGAGACCTCAGGCCTAAGGCCTCAACCCAGCCCACCCAAAAGATGTCACTGGAGGCTCCTGGTCTTGTCACAAGAAAGAATTCAAGGATAGACACAACACAGCAGATGAACAGTGCAAGCAAAAAAGCTTATTAAAGGGAAAGTACACTCCTGACATGTGAGAGCAGATGTGTTCCAGGGAGGACTACACTCCCTGGGGTCTGGGTTTCCATCTTTTATTGACAGTTGTTAACAAGTGGGTGGAATATTCATTACTTGAGGAAAGGATTTCTTGGAAGCAGGTGGTCTCTTTAGGAATGGGGGTTACATACTTTGTTTTTCCTTATTTGGTCACGGGTTTCCTGTTATGACACCCTTCGGGAGGAGATTTTAGCATGGCAATATAGTCTAATAAAGGAATATTGTGAACTTTGGCCTACTTTGTCAGCCATCTTGGGCTTGTCTGGTTTGATCAGGTTCTGGTTCCTCGTGGTTTTGTCTTGGAGTGCTGCCAGGACAGGCCCCTGACTCCCCCAGTGTTGGCCATGACTTCCTCTTTGTTGGCCTCTAGGCCTCCTGTTTTACAACCTAACTACCTATACTAACACAACGACTCACTCCTGGGGCTTGATTAATTTGCTAGAGCAACTCACAGAACTTAAGAGAAACATTTACTTACTAGGCCACCAGTTTATTATAAAGGGTATTACAGGAGCGGCTGGGTGGCTCAGTTGGTTAAGCGTCCAACATCAGCTCAGGTCATGATCTTGCTGTTTCTGAATTGGAGCCCCGCTTCAGGCTCTGTGATGACAGCTCATAGCCTGGAGCCTGTTTCAGATACTGTGTCTTCCTCTGTCTCTGTTCCTTCCCCACTTGCTCTCTCTCTCTCTCTCTCTCTCTCTCTCGCTCTCAAAAGTAAATAAACATTAAAAAAATAAATAAATAAAGGGTATTATAAAGGGTACAAATGAACAGCCAGAGGGAAGAGATGCATGGGTCAAGGTACGGGGAAAGGCCTGTGGAGCTTCCATGCTCTAGAAGTGTACCATTTTCTCCAAATCTCTACATGTTCTCCAATCTGGAAACTCTGGAGGTTTTTATAGAGGCTTTCTTTCTCAGGCATGATTGACTGAATCATTGGCCACTGGTGATTGAACTTAATCTCCAGCCCATCTCCCCTCCCTGGAAGTAGGGGTGTGGGGTGGAGACTGAAAGTTCCAACCCTCTAATCAGATGGAGGTTGGTTCCCCTGGCAACCAGCCCCCATTCTAGGGTTAGCCAGCAGGCTTTCCAAAAGTCACCTCATTCACATAACAAAAGACACAGGCATTGCTCTCAGCACTTAGGAATCCAAAAGGGTATAGGAGATCTGTGCCAGGAATGGAGACAGAGACCAAATATATGTTTCTTTTTGTAAACCCCAATACCATAACTGTTGGATACAGAAGTTGAGATATTCAGGGGGCATTTAGATATATGTGCCTGAGTATTCAGGACAGAGATAGGGTTAGAAATTTAAATTAGGTAATTGGTACACACAGAGACAGTACTGGAAACCATAGAAAGAAAGGAAATAAGCCAAAGAGCATCAATAGATAACAGAAAACAGGAAAGTCAAGGACAAAATCTGAAAGTGTACGTGCAAACTGACATTCCTAGGAACACATGCAACCTTTGAGTGCGGGGGGTGGCTATCTAAGCATTCATAAAAGGTGTAAAAAAATCCTACTGCACCTAGCTAAAGCAGTTGCACATAACAGCATAATTATAGAGTAGAACAGTCCCATTGGGAAAGGCATGTGCTGAATGGGAGAGTTGGAATAAAGCCAGACACTGTCTTCTGAGTAGAGTGGTTCCAGTACATCATCATAGCCTTTCGTAACTGTTGCCCTTTAAGAAAACAAAACAAAACAAAACAAAACAAAACAAAACAAACCTGACATTTACCAAAAATGTAAAATTCTTTCCTTAGAAAAGTCAGAATTGTCAATATAATTTGGTGGACTAGAAAAACAGAAAATAAGATAATACAAGTTTTCAGGCTCCTGATGTGTGTCTGATCCTCATGCTCCCAAAGGAGTCTTCTTATTCTAGAACTACGTACACTTGAACTACAAAATTATAAGGGTAACGTGTTTACTGAGGATGTGCAAATTTCAAAAGTCCCATGACTGAAGCACTATGGTTTTTTTTTTTAAGTTTATTTATTTATTTTGAGATACAGAGAGACAGAGAGCACTAGAGGGGTAGGGGCAGTGAGAGAGGGAGAGAGAATCTCAAGTAGGCTCTGTGCTGTCAGCACAGAGACTGAGGCAGGTCTCGATCTCAGGAACCGTGAGATCATGACCTGAGCCGACATCAAGAGTTGGATGCTTAACTGACTGAGCCACCCAGGCATCCCAAAGCATTATGGGTTTTAATAGCCAGTGAAGGCTTGGTTTCATCCCCACCACCCTGCTGTATCCTAAATCACCAAATAAGATACACAGATATTTGTAATGATGGTTTGAAATGATACCTGGAATTATTTCTTAAATGCAGAATTGTAAATGAGAGCAAAACTTTTTTATTTTAATTAAAATATAAAAACAGGCTGTTTTACTTTATATACAGCTATTAATGATGTATTTTATTATATTATTATATATTATATATTATATATAATATATATTATATATTATATTATATATTATTATATAATACAATATATTATTATTATATATAATTATATTATATTATATTATATTATTATAATAAATTATAATGTAATAAAATAAATTATATTACATAAAATAATTACATAAATTATATTACATAAAATAAATTACATAAAATAAAATATATTACATACATACTGTATATATGTATATATGTAATATATACAGCTATTTTTTTTTTTTAATTTTTTTTTCAACGTTTTTTATTTATTTTTGGGACAGAGAGAAACAGAGCATGAACTGGGGAGGGGCAGAGAGAGAGGGAGACACAGCATCGGAAACAGGCTCCAGGCTCCAAGCCATCAGCCCAGAGCCTGACGCGGGGCTCGAACTCACGGACCGCGAGATCGTGACCTGGCTGAAGTCGGACGCTTAACCGACTGCGCCACCCAGGCGCCCCTATACAGCTATTTAATGACATATTTATTTCAGTCTATAGTTTAACATAGACTTTTGAACTTCCGTACTACTTAGCTTTGCACACTCTCCCTTCATTCTTTTATCTCTGTTCTAATCAAACAACCAAGTCAGTTGCTGAACGACTCACTAGCCCTGTGTTAGATGGTGGGATTATAGCAATGAACTAGACCGTGTGCCTGCTGATAGATAGCTCACTGTCAGGTGTATATAGCCCAGCTCCTGCTGGATTTCTGTGCTACTTCACTCCATTATGATTTATTTTGGCAGATCCTTGCTTTGGGCTTTCACCTATTCTACCTTCTAACAAAAGAGCCCTATCCTGATCCAGGATACTAGACCACCTGCCCTACCACCCCTAAGAGCAGACAAACCCACAAATCCACTGGCTCCTTCTTCAACATTTGTGTTTTTCTTTATTAATTTTGGCTCCAGAGTAGAGAGAAAGTAATTTCAGAGGGAGTAACATTGGAGCTGGGACTTTAAAATAAAAGGATATTGAAAAGAGTATGAGGAAGGGCACAGAGGTGCCAGAATTTTTAAATATTAACAATGTCTGGGGCACCAAAAGGAATGGGATACAATAAAGACATTGCAAATACAGCGAGAACATGCATTTTACTAGGCCTTATAACAATGGTAGATAACGATGTCTTCTTTTTTGTTGAGGAACATTTGCTTAGAAGCATGCACTGTACTTAATAATCTGTGACCTCATTAATCCACACAGACTCAATGAAGTGATTCCTGTAGTTAGCACCATTAGAAGAGGAAACTAATACCTAAAGAACTGAAATCTGCATCGAGCTCTATCTTATCTCAGAGCACTTTCTTTTACATTAAATTTATTGGACAAGCCATGACACTTTCTAGCACTTTGGGAATCTAAGTCCTATTTCTCACATTGCTTCCAGAAGAAATAGGTTATAACTTCCAAAAAATTAACTTTCAAATGAACTTCTAGAACACAACCTATTTATAACTACACGGAATTGTCTACATAGTTTAAAATGCCTTCTGTCCTCACGCAAGATGATGTTTCCTACACATCTTGCTACAGCAAGGCACAGCAACATTGCTAGATACGTGAAGTCTTAAGGGAGAACATATGAACTCATAGAACATATTTTCTCATTCTAACCTGTCTGGAAAATGTAACTGAGCATTGTGTACTATATTATTTGTTTCCTTTTTCTTTTCCGTTACATCATATTTATCCAAGGCATATCTCGTGGTACCAGTAGATGTCTACAAAATAAATTATCCAAAAAGAAAGCATTAAAAGATAGTTACACTGGGGCGCCTGGGTGACTCAGTCGGTTCAGCGGCCGACTTCGGCTCAGGTCATGATCTCGCGGTCCGTGAGTTCCAGCCCCGCGTCGGGCTCTGGGCTGACCGCTCAGAGCCTGGAGCCTGTTTCAGATTCTGTGTCTCCCTCTCTCTGACCCTCCCCCGTTCATGCTCGGTCTCAAAAATAAAAATAAACGTTAAAAAAAAAAAGATAGTTACACTGTAAGAACTTAAATGTCCATATTTACCATTCACACCCACATCTGGGTTCTGACTTTCTAATAACCTTTTACTTCTAGGCCTTTGTCATTTAACCCTTTGTTTCACAATTTTTTTCCACTTGATAATGCATACTTGTATTAGTCTCTCCCATTCAAACCTGACACTACCACCACCCCAGGCAAAATCACATTTATCATATTTCCATTAATCAGTCAGAGCTTACCCATCTAATAAATATGAAGATCGCTTTATGTACTAGACACTCAAGTGTACTAGCACTGCTCAAGTCCAGTGCTCTGTGCAGGATGCTGGGTGTACGTAATCCACATGTGTTTCAATAGAATCACATGTTCTCTCTAAGTTAGGGAAATCCTTTGACTGAGGCAACTGTCTCTTAAGCCACAGGCCTCACTTGGACATAGATATACTGATTAAAATGTAAGGGACTTCATGCTTCTCCTATTTACTAGGAATACTTTACAGTTACCGACTTTTTTTTTAATTTTTTTTTTTTAACATTTTATTTATTTTTGAGACAGGGAGAGACAGAGCATGAATAGGGGAGGGTCAGAGAGAGGGAGACACAGAATCTGAAACAGGCTCCAGGCTCTGAGCTGTCAGCACAGAGACCTACGCGGGGCTGGAACTCACGGACCGTGAGATCATGACCTGAGCCGAAGTCGGCCGCTTAACCGACTGAGCCACCCAGGCGCCCCCAGTTACTGACTTTAATACACACTCCAAAACAGTAAATATTGGGAATGGAGGGTTAATAACTGTGAACACCAATTACTTCTAACAACAAACAATATTGCTAGAGATGTTGTCAAAAGAATTAAACATAAATCTTTAAACTTTAAAGGGAAAAATATACAAATCTAATATTGCCCCTTAATTTATTATCAGCATAATATTTTATTTTTAATTATCTACTAAGAGCTTTAGTGAAATTTTAATTGTAGTTCTTTTATGGTGGTTTTTTTCTCTAGCACTGGGAATAAGAACTGAATTTTGATATCTGTATATTATAGGAATAAAATCAATATTTTATATTAACAAAATCAAAGGGATTCTGGTTCTTCCATTCAAAACATTCATGATTTTGTGAAATTTTCCATCAGATCAAGATTTTTTATTGCAACCATGAAGAAAAAAAGAGTAATTGATTTCTATACCATTAAATAAGAAGGCTTTGGCTATATCTGGAAATTCTGTTGAAAAACATGGCGGAAATGTGTTTGCTACCCATAGAAGGAAAGAAGAGCAAGTCACTGAGAAGGATTATGCCCAAACTAAGAAATATTATGGCTAAGAATTGAGAAACTAGAACAAGACTACCAAGGGTCACATACTGTCATTACCATTTACTAGCTCTGTGACCACAGGCCCCACCTTCAAAATGAGAATGAAAAGACAAAAAGAGACAATTCTTGTTAGACTCCTTAGGCCAGCCTCTGGCAAAAATAAGTGCTCAACAGAAACAAACAACCCATCATAAAATAAACTGACTGTCATATCTGGCAGCATGCTAAGCCCCTTATGTAGTTTATCTCATTTAATCTTCTCAACAACACCAAAAAGTAGATTTTTTATTACCCTCATCTTCCGTGAAGCCAGTATTATGCTAAAGATAGAGAGAGACAGAGACAAAACACACACACACACACACACACACACACACACACACACACACACATCGAGCTTCTTAAAAATGAAACGGTGATAACAGAGAACTTGTGTTAGTTTGTGTTTAACAATTCTGGATGTTATAAAAATATGTTAACTAATTAGCTAGATATTTAGAAGCAATTCTATTTAATTATAAACATTTCTCAATTATTCAGTGCTTAATATGAAGGCTATTTATTATCTGCAAATTTCATTGCTTTTTCTCCCTCCATCCCTTTCATGGAACATACAGTTATTGTCAGGAAAATAAAGCTAAGTCAGACTTTAATTCTATAGCACATATTTAGTGAATAGTTTATACATGTGTGGCACTGCAAAGGTCCCTGTTTGGAAGGGGAGGGGAGAATTGAATCAAGAAATAATATTGTTAAGGATGTGGGAGAGATTGAGCCAACAAAATCTGGTGGGAGAAATTAAAGATACACAGCCTATCATTATGAATAATCAAGACAGATTTTTAAATACTTACTAATAGTTAAGCTTCAAAGTAAATGAAGATGTCCATTTAAATAACCATTCACAGATTAAACACATTTTTTTATATCATTTCTGTGAGTGTTTTTCCCCCTAGCACTCCACTATCCTCCTTAAAATTTATATGAATCTTTTGTTTCTCAAATTTCTCCTCAGGCAAATTTCCTGTGCTATATCTCCAAAGACAAATAGAGGTGAAGAATATGTCTCCTGGTAAAATAATAATTTCCCCATCACTATTAGTTAATCTCTGCTCACAGTGGCTGTATTGAACATTGCTTTGGCTCATTCATGCATTTGAATGATTTATCAGTATAAATGTAAAAGAGAAATAGTATATTTGTATAGTGTATACATGATTCTTTTGCTGTTCAGCTTTGCATAGTGTATACATGATTCTTTTGCTGTTCAGATCTACCCCATTTAGGATATTTCCAAACCTGACAGCCATTTTTCAGTCCAGGACAAAGCTCTCATTTCAGAATTTCCCAAAATAAATTATTCTAAAAAGTTATTTAAAGTTCTCTACTTTTGTTTTTTAATATCCATTCCATTTTAGTAGCAAAATGTGTTGCATAATTTTAAGTGTCTGGGCATAGGGAGTTTATTAATCACTATTCCATTTTATTTTGTGTAACTGGAAAGTGTTAATTTACTTCTAGAATCCCACCTCTATAAGGAAGGTATAATGGGCTGTCATAATTTCTTCTTGTGATGGGGGGAAATGTTAATGCATGAATGGTCACAGCCTCCTTCACTCCCCTACCCTTGCTTAGTGTCTGAGTTCTTCATTATATTGGTCTTTATGTCAGTCAGGATTAGAGTTAGGTATTAAGTGACACAGTAAAAAACAAAAACAAAAAAATAGATTACTTACATTATGACAGCTAAAATCCATTCTAGGAGAAAATAATGAATTTGGAAAAGAAGGAGGAAAACAGAGAAAGAAATAGAGAAGACCAAGAGTGGTTTGAGTTTCAGAGACAATTTTTGGAGGGAGAGAAAGACAATGAAAGAATGTCGAAGGGCATCTGGGTGGCATGGTTGGTTAAGCCTCTGAGTCTTGGTTTCAGCTCAGATCATGATTTGACGGTTTGTGGGAATGAGCTCCGCGTTGGGCTCTGGGCTGATGGCACGGAGCCTGCTTGGGATTCTCTCTTTCCCCCACCCCCCTGTTCTCTCTCCTGCTCATGTTCTCTCACTCTGTCTCTCAAAATAAGTAAATAAACATGAAAGAAAGAAAGAGAGAGAGAGAAAGAGAGAGAGAAAGAAAGAAAGAAAGAAAGAAAGAAAGAAAGAAAGAAAGAAAGGAGAAAGTTGAGGGAGAAGCAAATAAACCAAGAACTGGGTGTGAAGTGAAGTGAAGGTTGAGGGCAAAAACCTTACTGTGATGACTTGGGAGATATTTGGGTGTAGCAGATTTTTCAGATATTTTGCAGTGGTTCATGTGTAATCAATCACTCTTGGTATTTTTCCAGAATACATAAAAAAGTAATTTAAATTGGTTTTCAATTTCTAGACTGAGTTCTTCATGCATGCCATCCCCTGTGGGACATTATTCTGTTGAAATGGGCCATGTGGGGGGCATCTGGGTAGCTCATTTGGTTAAGTGTCTGATTCTTGATTTTAGCTCAGGTCATGATCTCACAGTTTGTGAGTTTAAGCCCTACATTGGGCTCCATGCTGATGGTGTGGAGCCTGCTTGGGATTCTCTTTCTCTTCCTCACTCTCTGCCCCCCTGTTCGTGCTCCCCAGCCAAAATAAATAAATAAACTTAAAAAGAAAAAGAAATGAGCCATTAGGAAGTTCAGCTTTATTCAGATTATTTACTATGATATTTACCTTTGTTGTAATTGTGTCTTTAGTGGCCTGTGCTTCTTACTAGACTATAATCCCCATAAGGATAGGAATTCTGTCTTAATCATTTTTGTAACCTTATCATCTTGAACAACATCTGGTTGGTACTAGATGTTCAATGAACATTAATTTAATTAATTAATTAATTAATAAGATGCCAGAAGTCTTATACCAATGTCAGTCACAATAACATGGAGGAAAAATGTCTTAACATAGAAAAGTTCTTCAAAGTTTGGAATCAGTTATGTAACAAAATTTTTCCCCAAAGGTAAGAACAGACATGGCCTACATTTTTCTGCAGCATTGATTTATCTTTTTGCATGGGCAAATTACACATCAGAGCACCCACACACAGTGTCTTGCAAAAGAGGACAAATATGATAAAGAAGACATTTTACCGATTGTAAGGTGAAGAAGACACAAAGTAGACAGTAGAGACAATAAATGTGTTGATGTCTATAATTTACTGCACCTATGTGATAATCTACTACAGTTTTTAACTATATTTTTCCCAAAAGGTCAACATATTCAAATCAGATAGTTACAATCTTAAAATATACTGGTTGATTGTGAATGAAGCCAGTAGGAGATTCAATTTTTTGAAACTTCAAAGTTTGTAAGTCAAATTTTATTATATGGTAAATTATATTTTAATTGCCTTTTTGTCAAGAAGTTTAATTAAGGCAATTCATTCATTCATTAGCCAGATATATAATGAGCATTATTATGTACCAGGCACTGTGCAATGTACTAGAGACTGAACAAAGAACAGACACAATTCGTACTCTCAGGAACCTTGGAACAATAAAATACAATACAATGACTATACAATGGAATTGTACATGGGGCAAATGAGAGATCCTCAGTCTGTGAAAGAGCCAGGGAAGGGTTCACAGATAAAGGCATATCTGAAGCTATACTGTGAACCAATTCCCTATGCAGGTGAAACCAAACAAACAAACAAACAAATATAAAGACAAGGAGCTCAGGGCCAGCTCAGTGCACTTAGTGAAGGGCAACTTTTCCAGTATTGTTACCACTTAGGAAATGAAAAATGATGGGAGAATTGATGAAAATTGAGGCTAGAAAGGAAACTAGCGGCCTTGTATGCCTTCCTAGGAAGCATGGATTTCATGTTGAGGGAGAGATTTGTGTCCTGTGGTTGCATCGTGAGGTAGGTTAGAGAGTGTGAGACTGAAGGCAGGGGTCTTAGAGGACCCGTGGTACTGTCCAGGGGAAGAGTGATGAGGATCTAATACAGGGCAGAATTGGTAGGGGAAGAAATGAACGGTGAGTAGGAAACACCTTTAGAAATTTGCAAGACTTGGTATCTGACAGGATGGGGAGAGGAATAAATGTAAAAAATGACTCTCAGCTTTCCAGATGGGAGACTGGGTAAACAGCAGTGCCAAACCCTGTATCTGGGAATACCGAAAAGGACAGAAAGCTGATGAGTTCAGTTTGAGGCATGTTGAATTTGATGGTGATGTCTAGAGATGTGCTCAGGAGCAAACTTCTGGCTCAACAGAGAGATTTGAGAGTTTTGTGGGTCCATATGGCCGTTGAAGACTGAAGAGAACACCACAAGTGTTTGGAATATCCTAACAAAGCTATTACCTTCAATTTGTCTACATTCTAAATCTAGACTTTCACAGATGAAGGTTTGTTGAAAACAGTGGTTCATAAACTTTTGTTTCCTACTGCATAACATGCAGGAAACATGAAACACTCTTAAAAGGTACCAGAAGCTCAGTATAGCAGGATTTTTCCCAACAAAAGTTAAAGAAATTCATGACCACTAAACCAGCCCTACAAGAATTATTAAAGGAGACTCTTTGAGTAGAAATGAAAGACCAGACCATAAGCAAGAGTAAAGAAAGTAGGAAGTAGAAAGACAGAAAAAAAAATTATGCCTATAAAAATCAGTCAAGGGACTCAGAAAATAAAAGGATATAAAGTATGACACCATATACCTAAAATATGGGGAGGCAAAAAGTAAAGAATGGGTTCAAACTTAAGTGACCATCAACTTAATATAGACTGCTATATACAGAAGATGTTGTATACACACTGAAGGGTAGCCACAAAAAAGAAGTAATAAATACACAAAGGAAAAAAAGAGAGAAAGGAATTCAAGTATATTACTAAAGAAAGTCAACTTATTATGAGAGAAGAGAGCAAGGAAAGGAATAGAAAAGTACTACAAAACAACCACAAAACAAGTAACAAAATGGAATAAAGCTATCGTAATTACATTGATGTAAATGGACTAAACACTCCAATCAAAAGGCATAGGGTTACAGTATGGATTAAAAGACAAAATCCATCTATATATTGCCTACAAGAGACACATTTCAGACCTAAAGACAAATTGGTTGAATTTGTTGAAATTCATTTATCATGCATTTATCATGCAAATGAATGTAAAACAAAGACTGTAACAAGAGACAGAGAAGGACTATATAATCATCCAGGGGACAATCCAGAAGATATAACAACTGTAAATGCACCAAACATGAAAGCACACAAATGCTTAAAGCAGTTAACAAACATAAAAGAAATATATGATAGTAATATAATAATAGTAGGGGACTTTAACACCCCACTTACATCAATGGACAGATCTTCCAAATAAAAAATCAACAAAGAAACAGTAGCTTTGAATGACACATTGGACCAGATGGATTTAAAAGACATATTCAGAACAGTCTATCTTAAAACAGAAGAATACACATTCTTTTCAAGTGCATATGGAACATTCTCCAGAATAAAGTACATATTAGGCCACAAAACAAGTGTAACAAATTCAAAAAGATCAAAGTCATTCCATGCATCTTTTCTGACCACAATGCTCCAAAATTAGAAATTAACCACAAGAAAAAAATCTGGAAAGAGCACAAATACATGAAAGTTAAATAATATGCTACTAAAGAATGAATGGGTCAACCAAGAAAGCAGAGTTCAAAAATACATGGAGACAAATGAAAATGAAAATACAATGATGCAAAATCTTTGGGATACAGCAAAAATGGTTCTGAGAGGGAAGTTTATAGTAATACAAGTCTACCTCAAGAAGCAAGAAAATTTTCAAATAAACAACCTACTATTACACCTAAATGAGCCAGAAAAAGAAAAAAAAATGGCAAAGTCAGTAGCAGGAAGGAAATAATAAATATTGAAGCCCAAATAAACAAAATAGGAAGTAAAAAAACAATAGAACACATCAGTGAAACCAGGAGCTGTTTCTTTGAAAAGATCAACAAAATTGATAAACCTTTAGCCAGACTAAAAAAAAGGGGGGGGGGGGGGAGGCAAGAGGACTCAAATAAACAAAATCAGAAATGAAAGAGAAGAAATAACAACTGACACCACAGAAATACAAAGGATTATATGAGAATATTATTAAAAATTATATGCCAACAAACTGGACAACCTAGAAAAAAAATGGATAAATTCCTAGAAACATAAAGGTTCCTAAAATTTAATCAGGAAGAATAGAAAATTTGCACAGATTGATTATCAGCAATGAAGTTGAATCAATAATAATAAAAAAAAAATCCCAAGAAACAAAAGTCCAGGACCAGATTGCTTCACAGGTGAATTCTACCAAACATTTAAAGACTTGTTAATCCTTTTCTCAAACTGTTCCAAAAAACAGAAGAAGGAAAACTTCCAAATTCCTTCTATGAGGCCTGCATTTCCTTGATACCAAAACCAGATAAAGACACTACAACAAAAAAAGAGAGCTACAGGCCAATATCTCTGATGAACACAGATGCAAAATCCTTAATAAAATATTAGCTAACAAAATCCAACAATACATTAAAAAAAAAAAAAAACATTCATCGTGATCAAGTGGGATTTATTCCAGGATGCAAAAGTGGTTCAATATCTGCAAATCAGTCAATGTGATATGACACATCAATAACAGACAGGACAAAACCATATGATATTTCAGTGGATCCAGAAAAAGCATTTGACAAAATACAAAATCCATTCACAGTAAAAACCCTCAACAAAGTAGGTTTAGAGGTAACATACCTTAATATAATAAGGGCGACATATGAAAAACCTACAGCTAACATCATACTCAAAGGTGGAAAACTGAAAGCTTCCCCCTAAGACCAGGAAAAAGACAAGGATGTCCGTTATCACCACTTTTAATCAATAGTACTGGAAGTCCTAGCCACAGCAATCAGACAAGAAAAAGGAATAAAAGTCATCTAAATTGGAATTTGTAATGAAGAATTAAACTTTTACTAGTGCAGGTGATCCTGCATATAGAAAACCCAAAAACTCCACCAAAAAAACTTTTAGAACTGATAAATGAATTCAGTAAGGTCACAGGATACAAAATTTGTGTACAAAATTTATGTAATGCATGTCTATACATTAATAATGAAGCAACAGAAAGAGTAATTAAGAAAGCAATTCTGGGGGCATCTGGGTGGCTCAATTGGTTAAGCACTTGACACTTGATTTTGGTTCAGGTCGTTATTTCACAGTCGTGAGATGGAGCCCTGCATCAGGCTCTGTGCTGGGTGTGGAGCTTGCTTAAGATTCCTTCTTTCCCTTTCCCTCTGCCCTTCCCCCTGTTCATTCTCTCTCTAAAAAACAAACAACAACAACCACCAAAACAAAAACAAAAAACAAACAAAAAAAAAGAAAGCAATTCCATTTACAATTGCACCATATAATAATAAAACACCTACGAATGAACCTAACTAAGGAGGTAAAAGACCTATACTCTGTAGACTGTAACACACTGATGAAAGAAATTGAAGATGACACAAACAAATGGAAAGATATTCCATGCTCATGAATTCGAAGAACAAATATTATTAAGATGCCCATACCACCCAAAGCAATATACAGATTTAATACAATTCTTACCAAAATACCAAAGCATTTTTCAAAGAACTAAAACAAATAACCCTGAAGTTTATATAAAACCACAAAAGACTCCATATAGCCAAAGCAATCTTGAAAAAGAAAAACAAACCTGTAAGTAACAATTTCCAGATTTCAAGTAATATTACAAAGTTATAATGATCAAGGCAGTATGGTAGTGACACAAAAATAGACGTATAGATCAATGGAACAAGACAGAAAACCTGAAAACAAACTCATGATTCTATGGTAAATTAATCTTTGACAAAAGAGACAAGATTATACAATGAGAAGAATACAGTCTCTTCAATAAACGGTGTTAGGAAAACTGGACAGCTACATGCAAAAGAACAAAGCTGGACCAATTTTTATATCATACACAATAATAAACTCAAAATGGATTAAAGACCCATATGTGAGATATGAAACCATAAAAATCCTAGAAGAGACAAGCAGTAATTTCTTTGACATCAGATGTAGCAATATTTTTCTAGATATGCCTCCTGAGGCAAGGGCAATAAAAGCAAATATAAACTATTGGGAGTACATCAAAATAAAAAGTTTCTGCACAGTTTCTTTCAACAAAACTAAAAGAAAACTTATTGAATGGGAGAAGACATTTGCAAATGACATATCCAATATCCAAAATATATAAAAAACTTACACAACTTCATAAAAACAAAAATCCAATCAAAAAAAGGGCAGAAGACATGAACAGATATTTCTCCAAAGGAGACATACGGATGGCCAACAAACACATGAAAAGATGCTCAATATCACTCATCATCAGGGAAATGCAAATCAAAACTACAATGAGATATCACTTTACATCTGTCAGAATGACTAAAATAAAAAACACAAGAAACAACAGATGCTGGCAAGGATGTGGAGAAAAAGGAATATTTGTGCACTGCTGTGGGAATGCACACGGGTGCAGCCAGTGTGGAAGATAGTATGGAGGTTCCTCAAAAAATTAAAAATAGAACTACCCTACTAGCCAGTAATTGTATTACTGGGTATTTACCCAAAGAATACGAAAACACTAATTTGAAAGGATATATGCACCCTATGTTTACTGAAGTATTATTTACAATAGTCAAATTATGGAAGCATCCCATGCGTCCATTGATAGATGAATGGATAAAGATATAGTATATAAATATATACTATATAAATATAATATATTTATGTAAATACATAATACATTTATAAATTATATTATATGAATATGCTTAGTATATAAATATATACTATATAAATATAATATATTTATGTAAATACATAGTACATTTATAGATTATATTATATGAATATGCTTGGTATATATTATGTATACTATATATAGTATATTATAGAATACATTGGTATGTAATAATATAATATAATTACATTATATCATATAAATATAATATATTTAGTATATATGGTATACTTATATACTATATCTTTATCCATTCATCTCTATATATACAATGGAATATTATTCAGCTACAAAAAGAAGGAAATCTTGCCATTTGCAACAACATAGATGGACCTAAAGAGTACAATGCTAAGCAAAATAAGCCAATCAGAGAAAGACAAATACCATACTATTTCACTCATGTGTAGAATTTAGAAACAAAGCAGGGGCGCCTGGGTGGCTCAGTTGGTTGAGTATCTGACTTCGGGGCAGGTCATGATCTCGTACTCTGTGAGTTCAAGACCCACGACGGGCTCTGTGCTGACAGCTCAAAGCCTGGAGCCTGCTTCGGATTCTGTGTCTCCCTCTCTCTCTGCCCCTCCCCCACTCATGCTCTGTCTCTCTCTGGGTCAAAAATAAATAAAATTTAAAAAAAAAATTAGAAGCCAAACAAATGAACAAAGGAAAAAGAGAGAGAGATACCAAGAAACATACTCTTAGTTATAGAGAATAATCTGATGATTACCAGTAAGGAGATCAGGGAGGGAATGGGTGAAATGGGTGAAGGGGATTAAGAGTACACTTCTCACGGGTCGCCTGGGTGGCCCAGTTGGTTAAGCATCTGACTTTGGTTCAGGTCATGATCTCACGGTCGGTGAGTTCAAGCCCCACGTCGGGCTCTGTTCTGACAGCTTGGAGCCTGGAGCCTGCTTCGGATTCTGTGCCTCCCTGTCTCTGACCCTCCCCCATTCATGCTCTGTCTCTCTCTGTCTCAAAAATAAATAAAAATTTAAAAAAATTAAAAAAAAAAAAGTACGCTTCTCGCGATCAGCACTGAGTAATCTATAGAATTGTTGAATCACTGTATTGTACACCTGAAACTAATATGACACTGTGTATTAACTATACTGTAATTAAAATAAAAAACTTAAATTTAGTCCTTGATCACAAAAGTGATATAGTTTACTAACGACATTTCAAGTATGTTATTTCTAATATTGGAAGAATTTTGTGGCCTTGATTCTATTATATGAATTCTCATTTTTCACAGAAACACACACACACATACATGCACACACATAGTTTGCATTAGTAAAACATTTTCCTCTTTTTTCTACATTCGAATTCATATATCAGATGCTACAAGTATCAATTACAGCTCCCTGGCTACAATTTGTTTTTTTGTTTGTTTGTTTGTTTGTTTTTAATTTTTTTTTCAACGTTTATTTATTTTTGGGACAGAGAGAGACAGAGCATGAACGGGGGAGGGGCAGAGAGAGAGGGAGACACAGAATCGGAAACAGGCTCCAGGCTCTGAGCCATCAGCCCAGAGCCTGACGCGGGGCTCGAACTCACGGACCGCGAGATCGTGACCTGGCTGAAGTCGGACGCTTAACCGACTGCGCCACCCAGACGCCCCTACAATTTGTTTTAAATTACTTTGCTGGCAGGATGATTATTTAGATGGTTTCATTATTTAGACATTTGTGCTTACTTAATGTGCTATGGCAAAAATAATAGTACTATTTTATGATTATATTTAAATTTTTTTTAATCTTTATTTTTGAGAAAGAGAGAGAGACAGTGAGAGCAGGGGAGGAACAGAGAGAGAGTGAGACGCAGAATCTGAAGCAGGCTCCAGGCTCTAAGCTGTCAGCACAGAGCCCAAAGCAGGGTTCTAACCCACAAACCATGAGATCATGACCTGAGCGAAGTCGGTCGTTCAACTGACTGAGCCACCCACGCACCCCCCGTGATTAAATTTTAATTATATTTGCTTCATGTAAATGAAGAAAGTAGATCTCAGAAATAAAGAGGGATTGACCTGAGATTCTCAAAGTCTATACCCATCTGAAAATATTTAACTCCTTTGCTACTTTTTTATTAGGAAAAAGTAAACTCGCATATCAAGAATATGAACACATCCACTGAAAGCCCATTATGTCTGAGCTGTTTCCAAACAGGCCCACCACCCTCACCAAATTTAATCTTTGTAGAGTGAAGACTAATCTACATCTTCCCTTACTGTCATCCTTTTCATTTCCACCTTCTCTTCCCCTTTCTTGCCCCCCACATCCAAGCCTGAAGACACCGGAGTATAATGAAGAAAGGGAGAGAAGGTCACACACAGAGTTACCAGTGGCTGAAGAAGTGAAATGGTGAAGGAAGTGAGGTACCCAAGCAAGCAATTAGCATAGGGCAAGTGGCTAAAGGGTCAGGGGATGGTGGTGGCAGGCAGCATGGATGAGGGGAAAAGGTAGAGGAGGCAGCTGTAGTGGTTGGAGAAAGAGTTGGTGTCCTTGAGTAAACAAGGTAATTTGTAGAATAAATAAGTACATACATGAAGAGCCAGATTTCTCACCACTCAGAAAGGATTTACAAAGAGGAGGGGAAGACTACTGTGGAAAAAAGTTGTGAGAGACTTTGAAATGGACCAAAACTACCAATGAAGGTCCTTGGAGGAAAACTAGTGCTAAGTGTACGCTTCTGGGATGTCTGTTTCTAAGGGGTCTCTGTGCCTTTCATTGTCTTTGAGCTACTTTACTGTTCTGTAAGCCGTAGATATCAGATATCAATGCAATCTTTCTCATTTAACACATGTACATGAATGTTGTCAAATGGAAACATAATGGATCTCCCCCTTACCCCTCTTCCAACCACCACCCTTGGAATAAGCCAGTTTTGTATCTAGTTTTAAAGTTGCTTAAGCATTCCTTATCTGCCTTTATATGTGTGGCTCTTTGACTTCTCCTTTTAGCCAGATGCAATTATCTTGCTATTCACTCATTAATGTGAGTTAAGTAAAATATTTGGGTAGTGTTCATTTCATACCTGCATAAGAAATCTAATTTTACTGTTAAAATTTATCTTTTAACACTATTAAGCAATCCTGAAGGGTTGAATTGGAATTGAAAGTATCTGTATGTACTCACTGAGTTTTCAAAATATTGACATAGATTTAGAAATAGTCATGACAGTATATAGTAACACCTCTCTTTCTCCCATTCTCCACTGAAAGGAACCTGGGCTTCCTGGGGACATGGCTGACACAAGGGAGAAACAGGGAAAGATGATAAACTTGGGACGTTTTTTATGCAATAAAATTAAAATATTCTGAAAGGAGTCAGCTTGAAGGATCTCTTACAGGTCAAAATTTATATAATTTGAACATCAAAATACATAATGAGTGTACAGAATTATAGCCTACTAAGTAAAATAGGAACCTATTATTCTATACTAAACAAATAAAACATTCTTTCTTATTTCTAATAAATAAAAATGATACAAATGAATAATCAGTTTTGGGCAACTCTCATAGTGCTAATTGATAAAGATGGATGCTACCAATAAATCTTAAAACTGATAAGATTTGATGAAGACAGTGTGTTGGGGCAGTGTCAGAATAACTTGACACAAAATACGAATCAAATTCCAAAGGAAAATGATGACTTTACATTGACAAAATTTGGCAACCATCAAACTGACCAGGTGATCAGTGGTGGAAATTCGCTAAAATTGTGTGTGCTCTGATGTAGTACATGGAGAATGAGAACAGCACTTTTTTCCCTTGCTCTTTTAAATATTCTTGCCAAGAATGCAGGAATACATTCTTAGACTGAGAGTTTGCTCATGAGAAAACATCAGTCAGACTCAGCTTGAGGGCTATTCTACATAGTGAAAGACCTGTACTCTTTAAAACACTGTCAAGGGAAGGGGAGACACGAAAAGTGAGCAACTATTTACAACTGCAGGAGATTGAAGACACCTAGCCACTAAATACAATGTGTGTTTCTGGATTGGATCCTGACCCAGGAAGGAAAAAGATGATGTGATGTTTAGTAAAATTTGAATGCGATTTATGGATTGTATGATAGGGTTATATTACTATTGATTTGGTAATTTGAAAGGTTATAATGTATAGTGATAATGCAGGAGAGTTTTTTTAATTTTAATTTTTTTTTTTTTAGAGAGAGAGTATGACTCTCTCTTTTAGAGAGAGAGGGGTTGGTGGGGGGGAGAGAGAGAGAGAGAGGGAGAGAGAGAATCCCAAGCAGAGTCCACGCTTAGCATGGAGCCCTATATGGGGCTCCATACCACAAACCCGGGATCATGACCTGAGCCAAAATCAAGGGTGCTCAGGGGACTGAGCCACCCAAGAGCCCCATGTAGGAGAGTTTTGATGTCTTAGGGAAATACATCCTGGAATTTAAGTATAAACTACATGCCAAAGAAAAGCCTCACATAAGTGTGTAAAAATAACAAAAAGGCCATGTCATCCGGTGAACGTTCTAAGCATGAATTGATCAGGGTCTAGATAGAAACAGATGTACATTTGAATTGGGCAATTTAGGACAGATTAATAAAGGGACTATGTTAAAAAATAGGGGCGTTATGTGGAGAAACCACAAGCAAGAGTATGATACTCCCAGACGAGGAATGGCAGGATACTTTGTGGAGAGGTTCATTAGTGATTCAGGTGACATGAAGGGAATCAATACCTTTTCTCATGTTATTTGGCTCTGGTGATTTCTGTTTTATCCCACATTTCCCTGGTGCTGAATAACTCCAAAACCTTCACCACAGCATTCACTCTGGAGCCACAGTGACAATGATAGTACGCTGTCTTTATAACCTGAATCCTTGCTCTATTTTGGGTTCGCCAAGTGACCAGATAATAAGATATTTTGCTTCTTCCCTTTTCCTCCAGGCTGAGTATGCTAACCTTGATTAATCACTCAGCTTAGCCTGCCAAAATTGAACTGGTCACTAACATTGTTTCTGGCACTAAACAAAGCGGTTGACAAAAGATTATTTGAGTGATCAAGCAGAAATCTTAAGGGATGTCAACTGTTGGCATCATTAACTTGTAATGCAGAAGCCAGCATCTGTCCTGATGATCTGCATACAATCGCTGCTGAACTTTTCTCGAAGTGCTTAGTGATTGTGCAACCCAACTCCACCCAATGTTTTGCTACAACAATCAACAGATATATTCCAAAGTTTTACCTTTGGGTTCATGGATAACAATTTAAATCATGTCTTTTTGGGAACATAATTGAATTTGAACAGACCAGCCAGGGTTATCAACGCAATTGTTACAAATGGCTGTTGTCCAAACAACCCTCCTCACAAGGGCTGTTTCTAACACATCAGCCTTCCTTTATTTGCATCACATATCACTCTTTGTTACTTGTTAGGATTTTCCTCCAGTTCTAATACCAAAATTCAGAAGCGGAGGGCATGGCAAAGACACCATATTGCTGTAGTTTTCAACACTTTTGTTCCCAACCCCAAGTACTTGAATGAACATATACTTCAAGGCAGGATTTTGAAGCTCATTATAATACAAATAAATGCTTGCCTTGGTGTAGATGAATCACCAAGGTATTTTGTTTCACTGCACCAATATTGCCTCATTTTTATTTATGCACACACACACATGTGGCATGGGGTTGGGGGCATGTGTGTAATAAGATGGGGGAGAAAAATGAAGGGGTGAGGAAGGAAGGAAAGGAGAGGGGAGGAAAAAAACAATGTTTAGGTAATAGATATAGTATAGATATGTCCCAACATAACTGAGAAGAATATGGTAGTGATCAAAACAATGAAAAGCCGCAAGACTATGTTCACTTCTTTACTGGCTATTCCCCACTACACTGGTTTCCTGAGGCTTCTGTAACAAATTACCACAAACTTTGTGGCTTACGATATGGAAATTGTTTCTTTGACCATTTTGGAGGCCAAAAGTCCAACATCAGTTTCTCTGGGCCCAAATCAAGGTGTCATCAAAGACTCCTTTTTTCCCCCCAAGTATTATAACATTCACAGGTTCCAGGGATATGGGTTTCTTTGGGGGGCTATTTTTCAGCCTACCATGCCCACCAACACACTATTACAATCACTCCTCTTCCACTGTTAACAGTTGTTAAAACTTGTAAAATGGTTTTTGGACACAAAGAACTAGATCAATCTGGCAAAAAGGCTGAGTCTGAAATGATGAGACAACTCATTATTATTTGTAGCAAATGGGCCATACCTGGAAATACAGTCTTTCCTTTTCCCTCCAGTCTGAGAGCTCTCTGAAAGTGGAGTCTGTCTTGTTATCTTGGGATCTTTCATGATCAGCTCAATATTTCCCACACGGTAATAGGGAATAGTGTCCATGCAATAAACAAACAAATGTGTGAATTATGGTCATGTATCATCTTATAGTTCCCATGCTTCCTTCTACATTGACAAGATCAATGATGGAGGTCTCAGTTACAGTGAAGTTAACTGATGGGTTCTTTAGTCCTGGGGCTTTGCACCTCTGATCCTGAGGGCCTATTTTGTTCCTTTTCCCAGCACAGTTTCGTGTGGCTCTTTCTTCTTTCTGTGTCTTCCTCATGCTACGAACCACAGTAGCCAGCAACTGGCTCTTTTCCCAGTACTGTCGCCTCCAGCAATGTAGCTCTTGAGCAGAAACCCAGCATGTGGCAATCCTTCAAGGATAGACCATGAAAGGCCCTGCAGAGAGACACTGCCATTGGCCAAGACATATGCAATGGTGCAATGGGCCTTCATCTGTGCCCTGATTTCTTTTTGTTACATTCTTTTCTAAAACTAGGAGAAAGTCTTTTCTTCTATATATCAGCAAGTCTCATTGGGTATATTTGGTCAGGGAAGTTTTTTCACTGTCTTTCCCTCCTGAAATTAAAGCTTTTGCTCTGCTTTGAATGCTGTGTTAAGAGAATTCCTCTGATTTCTCCACCATTTCACCCACTGACCATGACCCCCACACTCACCATGACCCCCACATTGACCTCCACACTCAGCCACATCATACTTTCTCATACCTTTTTTTTTATTCCTTTAAAAACTTCATCTTCAGACTTTGGTTTTTGATTTCTTATCTCTATTCAACCCCCAAAAAAGTATGTATTCAACTATGAGGCTTGGGGAGAGATAACCAAAGTGGAATCATGTCATGTTTGGGTCACACATGTTACACAAAAGGAAAGTTTCTCTGAGGCTTCCTTCCCAGAACACCATTGCACTAAAGGTGTTCGTGAATTTACTGTAGGATTTGGGGTGCTAGTTGAGTAGCTGCAACCTTTATATTTAAGTTCAGATTTCAACCTACGAAACTGTTCCAAACAGCTGACATGTTTCCTTCTACAATGGCTCCAAAAAACATTTTCTTTTATAAATTGCAAGACAGACAAAATAGAAATCACCTAAGTCCTCACTTAGAATATATAGACATCTTATAGGCAAGAAGAGACCAGCTCTTTTGTTTCTTTTTCTCTTCTTTCTTTTCTTTTTTTTTTGTTTTTTTTGTTTTTTTTGTTTTGTTTTGTTTTGTTTTTGAGAGACAGAGAGAAAGTGCATATGAGGGAGGGACAGAGGGAGGATCCATGCCCAGTGAAGAGCCCAATAAGGGGCTCAATCTCACAACTGTGAGATCACGACCTGAGGCAAAATCAAGAGTTGAATGCTTAAACAACTGAGCCACCCAAGCGCCCCCGAAGAGACCACCTCTTAAAGATGATCTGTTTCATTGACATAAAAAGGACGCCAAGGTCAGTATTATTAATGAAAAATATGAAAAACCACTTCACTGGGAAAAGAATGGCAGAAGAATAAGCGTGGAAATGGAGAAAGGGAAGTGAGGCCAAAGGAAGCACAAAATAACAAGGGCAACTGATTTGCCCAAGATCACAGGACTAATAGTTGTAAAGACAGGATTGGAATTCAAATATCCAGAGCCATAATGCAGAGTTATTTCCTCTACCCAGAGTTTCCCAGTCAGCGTGTCAAGAGTGAGCTATAAGTATAGGAAATAACGATTCCTTTTGCACAGCAGATGGAGCCCGGGATGGGAGGACTCCATAAGCCAGTTGCTGCTACCAAAAATAGCCCGGTTCTATTTACAAGAGTGTGCTAATGTAAATATAAATTTACTTGTGTTCTAGGATATAAAAAATACTGGGAAGCACTGTGGAGTCTTGACGAGACTTGCGAGGCTTTGCAAGACCTGGAGGGAAAGTTTTTGACTGGGATGGTAGATAGGCATCTTTCTAAAAATGCCTTGTCTCACGAACCTGAGAGGACCTACAGTCTATGTCAGGGTACCCCGAGATTCTGTGGTAGGTATAAGGACAGGGAGTACTCCTGGAAGACAATATTATATTGAGAAGACCTACGTTAAAGAAGGAGATTACTTGAAATTGCACTGAAAAACAGACTTGACATGTGAAAAATCTTTTCACACATCTGTAATTGAGTCATCTAACATAGAATGACATTGAGTCATCTAACAAGTCAGCTTTATGCAGGCTGGCTTGAGGACCAGCTAGTAAGCTTGTGGAAAGCTTCCACTTTTGGCTACTCCCTTCTAGCAGGTAATAGAGACCATTTAATGTGGCTGATATGAGGGGTTTTTATTGTCTCTGCTAGTGTAATGTTAGTGAGGAGGGCTTCCTGAAACAACAAGAGTGAGAAGTTCAGAAAAATCTCTAAAGCAACATGCAGAGAGCCAGCAGCAGCCACGGCTTAATTAGAGCCATGCCTTCAACAGCAGCTTGATCTGGGCAGAGTGCAGAGTTTCCTTTTGTGGTCCTCTGTTCTGCTTTCTGTGGCCTTTAATTCACAAAGCCTATGTCAGTTTCAAAACATGAATCCAAATTCTTTGCTTTTTGTCATCAAGAAGTGTCATCACCCTTCTCTTGAATCTTGGTGAACTTATTAATGCTGTGACCAGTTGATTGCAGTGAAAGAATGCTGTGGGACCTGAGACTAAGTGGGGAAAAGCCATGCAGCCCCCATTCTTTTTAGGAACTCACGTATGGAGCCCTGAACCATTATGTAAAAAGTCCAACTACACTAAAACCTCTATGCTATGAGGAGGCCCAAGCCACAAAGAGAGGCCAAGTGTATGTGCTTTGGTCAACCGGCCCCAGCTGTGCTCCTAGCCAACAGCAAGCATCAATTGCCAGGCATGTAAGTGAAGATAACTCCAGGTGATTCCAACACGTAACTGTTAAGTCACTTTCAGTATCTGAATTTTACAAGGTGAAAACCAAACACCCAAACCATTCCTGCCATAGGCCTTTGTAACCTCCAAAGCGTATCATGTAAGCTATCGCACTGCTCCACTGTGTAAGGTCAATACTGAGTCCAACTCCCTGCCGAAGCCAGATCCAATTTAAATGTTTTGTTACTTTCCCCCACATCCAATGCCCCTTTGTTGCAGATCTGTTACCATTTTCAAATGGTCATATATTAATACTGAAGACTTGTAATGTCTATATTTAAATACATATTTAATAATAACTTTTCATGCTCTATCTCTGGATTATTTAGCATTAAAATCCATTTTTTTCTGGCAAAGAAATGACATATGGCAAATAACTGATACAAGTGGAATTAACAGAATAGCAAGAATCTAGTTCCTAATACCCAGCTCTGTCCCTTGCTCAAGAAATGCTTAGTGACTACAAACATAGGACAAAGAAGAAGGGTACAATAAATGGCCTCCATTTCTCACTATTTGTTTTAATGCTTCCACGTTCAGTACTTCTCCCAGAAGAAAAAAAATCCTTTACTAAAAGTACAACCCCTTCTCCACAGAATCTGTGGTTCTATGAAGCACACTGAAGATATTCCATTGCTTAGTCATAAGTCCATTTATCTAGGTTGTCAAAGAAAGATAAGATGGTCTGGATTCTAAAACACTCATTGCACACCTGCTTTTTTTTTTTTTTTTTTTTTTGCCTTTACCAACTATAGTTCAAAAGAAACAAGATATCAGTCTTTTAATCCAAAAGGTCAGGTAGTTAATACACAGACCAAACTCTTAGACAACTTACCTTTTGGTGTGACCTGACTCACAAGTTCTCCTCTATGCTTGTTTGAAGAATAGAAACAGGTCAATAAGTAATCGATGTTGCATTGAGAAAATTACCAAAAGCTAATGATCACTTGAGCCTCAAGCTGCATACTAACTGGAAAATTCCTATATGGAAGTAAATGGTATCATCTGAGAGTTACTCTGAGCACCCTAGTATTAATGCCACATCAAACATATACATGACCTGGGGCAAATCTCTTAACCCCTCTGGCTTCTATTACTTTAAACTTAGAAAATTGGGGTGCCCGGGTGGCTCAGTTGGTTAAGCGTCTGACTTTGGCTCAGGTCATGAACTCGCAGTTCCTGAGTTTGAGCCCCGGGTAGGGTTCTGTGCTCACAGCTCGGAGTCTGGAGCCTGCTTGGGAGTCTGTGTCTCCCTCTCTCTCTCTCCCCTGCTCACACCCTGTCTCTCTTTCTCTCTCAAAAATAAATAAAGATTAAAAAAATTTTTTTTAACTGGAAAATTGTACTAGATCATCATGTGGGAATGTGGATTCTCAAATAAATTTGTACATTTAGGCCAGCTTCTTATTCCTAGACTCTCTGTTTATGCTACCCAGAAGTTTGTGCTGCCTGCGTTTGCCTATGTGCTTTGTGCATGTGCCCACTTGTGCTTGTGTGCGCACACACGCACACACACACATATACACACAGCTTTTGCTACATACAACATACTATTTACTTAATTATATTTGTATAATTGTAGTAGAAGCCCTAATTTTTTTTTCTGTTTTGTAATGTGAGTGCCTGACTTAGGTTTTGATTGCTGAGGCATCCACTTCAAAAAGGCAGCCACTTAAAAGACAGCTGTCTCTAATAAACACCTTGCCAATTGCACAATGAGATCAAAAGCCAGGCTGCCTCCCCCCACCTGAGTCTCCTTTGTTTTAGAGATCTTTTCTTATTTTCTGTAAATAACCATTTGGGCCACTTGTTTTTTTCTCTTCGCATGCTAAATTCCTGCTCTTAGGTATTTTTTGTTTCAAGTTTATTTATTTTGAAAGAGAGAAAGCATGCAAATGGAGTAAGAGAAGGGGGAGAGAGAGCAAAAGAGAGAGAGAGGGAGAGAGAATCTCAAGCAGGCTCCATGCTGTCAGCACAGAGCTGCAGGGCTCAATCTCATGAACTGAGAAATCATGACCTGAGCAGAAATCAAAAGTCTAACACTTAACCGACTGAGCCACCCAGAAACCCCTCCTGCTCTTATGTGTGTGGGTTTTTTTTTTATTTTAAAAATATTTTATTTATGTTTGAGAGAGAGAGAGAGAGAGAGAGAGAGAGAGAGAGATGCAGAGTATGAACGAGGGAGGGGTAGAGGGAGAGGGAGACACAGAATTTAAAGCTGGCTCCAGGCTCTGAGCTGTCAGCACAGAGCTCAACACAGGGCTTGAACTTGGGAACCTTAAGGTCGTGACCTGAACCAAAGCCGGACATTTAACCGACTGAGCCACCCAGGCGCCCCGGTTCATATGTTTTAAATTTGCCAAAAAAGAGTGAGCCTGTGGCACCTGGCTGGCTCAGCCAGTAGAGCATGTGACTCTCGATCTTGGGGTTGTGAGTTAAAGCCACATGTTGGTCATGGAGCCTACTTAAAAAAAAAAAAAAAAAAAAAAAAAGAGTGACCCTGTGAAACCCTAGGCCCTTACTCACTACCCCAATAAAAGCAGAACCCCAGGCCCACACCTCCCTCTCCCTCAACTTCTCTGTGTGATGCCAGGTATGCCAACTAATTTTTAAAACTTGTAGGTAATAAACCTTTTTGTTTTCAAAGTTTCCTGATGGTTATTGCTACAGGCATCTTCCAATCATAATAAGAACCACCAGGGTTAGTCCAGCCACAACAGTGGTTATCAATAGGCTGAAACCAGCAAATACTATATTTGCATAAACTTGTATGTCATACATTCAGAAAAATGTAGAAAATATTGAATGAAAACCAACATGCCCATCATCCAAGCTTACCAAATACTATTATATTATTTTGGTATACATAGTCTTGACCCTCTCTCTTTTTATTTCATTTTTTATTTTTTAAGTTTATTTATTTTGAGAGATGGAGCATGCTTGCTCATGAGAGTGGGGAAGGGGAGAGAGAGAGAGAGAAAAGAGAGAATCCCAAGCAGGCCCCACGCTCAGTGCAGAACCGAACCCAGGGCTTGATCTCATGATGGTGAGAAACCAAGAGTCAGATGCTTAACTGAGCCATCCAAGCACCCTGATCCTCCCTCTTTTTAAAAACAAGTAAGATGTTGCAAACATAACTAAGCAAACATAACCAGGGAACATATTCCCCACCCACTCTAATGTTTTCCACTTCTTGCCTTATCATTCTATAACATCCTGAAGGGTGTATAGAGCTTTCTTTTTTTTTTTTTTTTAATTTTTTTTTTTCAACGTTTATTTATTTTTGGGACAGAGAGAGACAGAGCATGAACGGGGGAGGGGCAGAGAGAGAGGGAGACACAGAATCGGAAACAGGCTCCAGGCTCCGAGCCATCAGCCCAGAGCCCGACGCGGGGCTCGAACTCACGGACCGCGAGATCGTGACCTGGCTGAAGTCGGACGCTTAACAGACTGCGCCACCCAGGCGCCCCAGGTGTATAGAGCTTTCAATGCGTATTTTTAGATTTTACACATATGTAGAATTCCATTACTAATATAATATAATATAGTAATATAATATAATATAATATAATAAATATCCTCTGGACTTCTAAAAATTACATAAATGGGATGATACCATATTTTTCAACAACTTGCCTTTTTCTGGATTCATTCATGGTAATACATTTATAAACTTCATTCACTTAAACACTAGTTGGTACATTTAAATGAACGTACTACAACTTGGGTGTGTTTTCCTTTATTGTTAAAGATTTAGAGATTTTCCATTTTTCCCCTTTACAAACAGTGGCACAAGGAATATCCTCTTCCGTACCTTCTTGTGCACCTGAGCAGGGTACATTTAGAGTAGTGATCTAGGAGTGCAGTTGCTGTGTCACAGGGCGTGTTTATCTTCCACCACGGTGGTTACCACAAGGCAGCAAGCCAAAGTGGCTGTGTCAACTTAAAGGCCTGCCTGGAGTGTGCAAGAGCTCCCATTTCCCCACATCCAAAGTGATACATCCAACTTTTTTCCGATCCAGTGGGAATGATATCACAGTTCATTACTTCTATTGGCATTTTCAAACTTTTTAAATGTTTATTTATACCCGAGAGAGAGAGAGAGACAGTGTACAAGTCGGAGAGGGTCCATTTGCATGTAGAACACTGACACAGAGGCTAGGAATTTTTATGGTTTTTCTTATATTTCTTGGCCACATGGCCTCATTTTCTGTGGATTGCCTTTCTTCTAGTGCCTTTCACAGAGAGGACTCACTCGGAGGAGTCAGATTATAAAGTAAAATTGGGGGTGAGGGCTGTCTTCCAATCTCTGAGCTCAAGTCTTTAGCCACGTCCATGCCTCCTTTCCCCAGGTGAGTGTTAAAATGCTAATTCCACAGTCCATTTCCAGGTAGGCTATCACCCAGGCTGCAGACAAGCCACACAGGGCTTACTGGCTTTGAATATCCTCACTGATTCCCACTTATAGATCCTTCGTTCCTTCCTCCTTTCTTCCCTCTCTTCCTTCCTCCCTCTCTTCCTCCCTTCCTTTTTTCCTTCCTTCCTTCCTCCTCCCTCCTTCCTTCCCTCTCTTCCTCCTTTCCTCTATTCCTTCCTTCCCTCTTCCCTTCCTTCCTTCCTTCCTTCCTCCCAGCTTAGTCATATTTTTAACTTCTTTTGTGGTGCATTTTTTCATAAAGAACCCATAAAAGGGAGAAAATGGTTGATGCCTTCATCTACCATGTTGCTTGCACTAGAAATCCCTGCTACTGTTATTTCATTTTAAGCCAGTATCTCTGCCTACTGTTCTGCCTGAGTCCCTTTTTCTCTCCAAGATAGCTGTGGAAAAGTATTGCATTTCAAAACTTCTCTATTCTGGTTTTCTGGACATTTTAGAAAACTATCTACTAGTTGATCTCCCGTCAACCACGTAGAAAGAGTAATTTTCACGAAATGAAAAAAATGATAGAAGAGGTTGCGAGAGAGATACGGCAGGACAGAGAAAGCTTGGTCTTTAAATCTTACCTGTACTGAAAGCTGAGCCCTTTCTTGGCACAGAGTAAGACTAATTCTATTTGGCTACAAGCCATGGATTGCTCTTAGTGTAAGGTTTAGTTTTCTTTTTCTTCTTCTTTTTTAATGTTTATTTATTTTTGAAAGAAAGGGAGAGAGAGCACGAACGGGGGAGGGGCAGAAAGCGGGAGAGAGAGAATCCCAAGCAGCCTTTGGCACTGACAGCACAGAGCCCAGTGCAGGGCTCAAACTCAGGAACCGTGAGATCATGGCCTGAGCCGAAATCAAGAGTCAGACGCTTAACCGACTGAGCTACCCGGGTGCCCCAGGTTTAGTTTTCTTGATCAAGTCACTGAAATTTCAGATCAGGGAAGATTCCAGGTGGCACTAGGCACAACCTAGGAAAATCTTAATTATCCTCAACATTGCTCTTTTGGTTGTGGAATCCCAAGATATTCTACTTTAGGCAGACTTCAGTTTAAAGTCACAGTACTTCTGGGCTGACAAGTACCTCAGGGATCAAGGAAATAGTGCATATGATAAAAGGGGTCATCATGGCTTCAAAAAACCTGGTAATGCTGGATGTTTTTAGAATTCAGATATCCTGTTCCCTCCCTAACTTAGAGGTTTTGGGTGTTTTTTAAACTACCTGTATTAACAAAGGACCACAGACTGGATGGCTTAAAACAACAGAAGTGTATTATCTCAAAGTTTTAGAGGCTGGAAGTCCAAAATCCAGGTGTAGGCAGGGCCATGTTCCTTGGAAACCCGCAGGGGAGAATCCTTTCTTGTTTCTTCCTGGTCTTTTGGTGGTTTATTGACAATCCTGGGCATTCTTTGGCTTGTAGCTATCTTCAATCTCTGCCTTATCATCATGTGATGTTCTCCATCCTATTTCCATGTCTCTTTTTCTTGCAAGGACACCAGTCATATTACAGTAAGGGCCCACCTTACCTCTGGTATGACCTCATCTTAGCTGATTGCATCTGTAGTGACTCTGTTTCCAAAAAAGCTCACATATTGAGATAGTAGGAATTAGGACTTCAACATATCTTTTCCGGGACACAACTCAACATACACCATTACACAATTTCAATAATTTGTAAGAAAGAGCTTAGTGGTGATAGATCTCTTAAAATAGGATTTTCCCAAACCATCAATGAGAACTAGTATCTGCTCTTACAATGTATTAATATGACCAAGTGAATATTTATGCATTTCATCATTTTAAGTAGTTTTGTATAAATATTCATCATAGGTTGAATAGTATAGGCCCAAAATTCATGTCTACCTGGAACCTCAGAATATGACCTTATTTGGAAATAGGATCTTTGCAGATGTAATTAAATAAGGATCTTGAGATGAAATCCTCCTGGATTTAGTATTGGCCTTAAATCCAATCACTGGCAAACTTATAAGAATCAGAACACACAGAGACACGGGGAAGGAGACCATGAATAGAGCAAAAATTGGATTTATGCTGTCACAAACCAAGGAGTGCCAGGAGCTACCAGGAGCTTGAAGAGATAAGGGAAGATTCTTCCCTAGAGCCTTCAGAGGAGTGGGACTCTGCCAGAACTTTGATTTTAGATTTCCGGCCTCCAGAAGCATGCAAGAATAAATTTCTGTCATCTGAAGCCACCAAGTATGTGATAATTTATGGCAGCCCTAGGAAACTAATGCAGTATTCCTTTTACATAGATTGAGATAAGTTTAGTTTGCCAAGCCCTTACTGGTAAACAATCAGGCTGTCTCCAATTAGAAAATAACAATTAGGTTTTTGGATTTATTTGTGGTGGGTTTTGCATTTTTGCTATTATAAACAACAATGAAGTGAATACTATACATACTTTGTGTGGTAATCTAGTAGTTTCATTTTTTAGGATTTATTTCTATACATGGAATTGCTGTTCGAAGGATTTTCAGACTCATACATTTAGCAAAGGGCTCTCCATGCAAGGCTACAGAAATGCATACTTCTAGAATATTCAAGAATATCTCTTCTGTCATTCCCTTCATGATACTGGATGTTACTAGTTTTCATCCTTGCAGGGGGTGAAAATCCTTTAATCATTATTTTAACTAGTATATTCTTCTTTTTTTTCTTTTTAGAGTTTACTTATTTATTTTGAGAGAGAGAGAGAGAGCACAAGCAGGGAAGGGGCAGAGAGGGAGAGAGAGAATCCCAAGCAGGCTCTGTGTTATCAGCGCAGAGCCAGATGTGGGGCTTGAACTCACAAAATGTGAGATCAGGACCTGAGCTGAAATCAAGAGTCAGGTGCTTAACTGACTGAGCCACCCAGGTGCCCCTGAAATGTCTTTTTTAACTTGTAGTTTTATATTATGTTGGGAGAATGGATCAAAGGGGAGAAATTCAGGAAACAGGAGGAACTGTTGGGAGTATTTTGCAATGGTTCATATGATGAAGGTTTAAATTAGGGAAGTAGTCATAGGACAGAAAACAAGGATAGATTTTGGAAATATTTATGGAGTAAAATCAGCAAGACGTCTTGCTTAATTGGATGTGTGGGAGGTGAATAAAGAAAGGGAAACATCTAAGATGAACATGAAGTTTTTCGCTTTGTTTTGATTTGCTTTTTTTTACATTAGCTTGAATAAATGGTAATGTTATTAACTATTAAAGTGAGTTTTGAAGACGATGTCATCGTGAATATAATTATCTTGAAGGGCCTATAAGAAAAAACACTCACTAAACATCAAAGTGTGTGATTGTGACTTTCAAGGTTAAGTTCAGGGCTGGCAATCAAAACTCAAGGCTCTTCATTAAGAATGTGATTATTCAAATCAGGACAATGGACATAATTTTCCAAGGAAAAGACATAAAGAAGGAGTTCTCAAAGTTCATGACACATAATAATCATCTGGAGATCTAGATAAAAGTACAGGTTCCACTCACAGAGATTCTCATTCACTGGGTCAAGGGTGAGGGCCAGGAGTCTTCGTTTTCATCAAGTGATCCAGGAGATACTGATAGAGGGTCGTGGTTCTTTTTGAGAAACACTTTTACAGAGTAAGAGAAGCTATAAGCCAGAGTGAAACACCGAAGAGCTAACAACACTTAACATATCCAGGAAAAAGAATCGAGGATGGAGTGTGCGAGGAATAATCGAAAAGGTAGTAAGGTTCAAGAGAGGACAAAATGGAGCACAGCCTTTCAGGAACGAGGAGCGAGACCCAGCAGTGGTAAATGCAGCAAATGGGCCAAATAGTTTCAGGAGAAGGAAAATGCCATGATTGAGAAGCTTTTTGTGACTTAAAGGGGAAAGGGTTTGGTCAGAAGGAAAATCACTGATTTATGGTACTTCATTCTCAACAAGAGTGATAGAATTCGTGTTCCATGTGGACCTAATGCTGGCAAGCAGGCTCTGGGGACCCAGAGAGGGTCCAGCAGGACAAGTCAAGAGGGTCCCTGTCTGCATGTAGGATGGAAAGCAAACGCAAGCCAGCAGGAAGTGAAAGCAGAGTTTACTGAAGATAGCAGATACAAGACGATATAGGAGGAGTGTCTGGGAGACTCAGGAAGGAAAAGAGGGCCTCTCCCCTTTGTTTGGGGTCTGAGGGTTTTTACTGAGGACAGTGGTCTGGCGTATGTGTCCTCTCGGGCGTCCAGAAACAGAGATGAGGGCCCAGGTGTTATTCCTCACCAGTGGTCTGGAACACACCTATGAGAGCTTTGTCGGGCATTCTCACCTGGTCCTTCCTTAGGTCTTACCTATTCTAGAGAAATCATTAACTCCTTGTCCTTTACAAGGGAGACATATGCTATTTGTATTACAAGGCAAGTGTAAAGTGGGGTAGGGGTGTAGGTCCTAGCAAGGAATAGAAGCAGGAAAAAGAGAAAAAAACGGATTTTTATGGAGTCCTTCAGTGTCCTTGTTTCAGACAATGTGTTGTTTGGGTTTATACTCCATATTTTTTTGAATCTTTAGAAATCATAGTGACCTCTTTGACATGTGAAACACTTAGTTTAAAGAAATCTTTGTTTATCAAACATGTGTTCAGTAATTTTCAAGTTAGTATATCAAATGTAGAGCAAGAGCCATTCAGTTTTCTATTTCAACATGAGTTTGATACAATTGTGTGCAAAGTCAAGCAGTGTAAGTTTGGTTTGAAACTAAGCTTCGAGAATAATAAAGACATTTCTTCCATCTGGACAATTTAAAACTTTATGCCAATCCCCGTACTCTCTGGAGAGGGAAAAAAAACTATTTCATAAACTGCTTAAAATTCCTGGGAATTTTAGTAAATAACAAATGAATTTTCATATGTAGAATAAAACAGATGCATTCACACAAATAACTAATTCATGAGGTTATAGCAAAAAAGGAGAAGAATAAACAGCATAATTTTCTTCAACTTATAAAATAAGCCAATAAAAGCGTTCACCTTATTTCTTGGAAAGCATTTTTACCTTCATCCTATTTGTCTTGTCGATGTACATACAAGTATTTATTTATTATTATGTGAGATTTGATATTAATTCAAAGAACTCTGCATTTGGGCAGCAAAACACAGGGACAGTGACATTTCCTTTGAAGGGTTGTTTTGAAGAGTAAATGACATTTCTGCACGTGACTAAGTACTTTGCATATAATAGTTACTCAGTGAATGTTAGTGGCTCTCCTTTTTCACACGGTAGAGGAAATAAGGGAACAGTTACACAAAGGCCTCATTCTAATTAGTAAGAGCGAAATAACTGCCATAATAAAATTGACAAATTCCTTGGTAAAAAATAAACACATAATCTCAAAGTTTATTGGGAAGTTGGCCCAGTTGGGGAAAGTGAGCATTGTAATATTTTAGACTTTGAGAATTAAACAGTCAAAATGTCAGAGAAAATATTGGCAACAAACCCTCACTGGAGGGAGGTGGGGGAGAACATAGCAAGAAGCTAAAATATGTATTTGAACCTGCTGAAAAGAATGAAGGAGATACTTGCATTACCATAAAACCTAGAGCCAAAATGAATGGGAAGAAACTATCAGAAAACAATTTCAAATCAAAATAAACATTGTTTACTAATAAATACAGTTCAAACTGGGAAAGTGGCAGCCTTAGGAGAGACAATACCTCTTCGTCCTTTAGGCACAGAGGCGAGTGAGTACTCGGTGTAAAGTATTTAGAGGATATTCAGGCATTGAATAGTGAGTTGAACTTGACCATTAAATGTCCTTTTATTCTAAAAGTCTGAGTCTGGCCTCGGGAGATAGTGCTATGGGGAAGAAAAGTAGGAAAGAGAAATATCACAATGGAGGAAATTCATTGAAACAACAAACCAGACCCCACACAACTCTCTAGCGCTTAAGAACATTACCACTTTGCCATTTAGAAACAGGAGGTTTAAAAAAGAAATTTTAAAAAATAATGTTAATGGCAAATTACATCTGCCGGGACAGGCTTAGAAGAACTGATTCGTTGAGCATGAGCATCGCTAGGGGGGTATTTTGCAGACCTTTTTGTCGAATCCCCTCAATGTGTGAGATGCAGAAACTAAATTCAGGAAAGAGCGATAGGTCCTAAGTCACTTAGCTAGTTAATGACAGAAGCAAGACTTCAATCTAGATTTTAGATCCGACTGCCAAACTGATTTTACATTTTCTTTAAACAGAGTTAGAACTGAAAGAATTTTTCTGGCATTGTTCTTTCTTCTTCTTCTTTTTTTAAAATTTAGATATTTAGTTGGAGAAAGAGAGAGAGTGCAAGGGAGGAAGGGGCAGAGAGAGGGAGAGACAGACTCTCAATCAGGCTCTGCACTATCAGCACAGAGCCCAACACAGGGCTTAAACCATGAGATCACAAACCATGAGATCATGACCTCGACCAAGATCAAGACTCAGATGCTTAACCAACCAGGGACCCCTGGCATTGTTCTTTCAGCTGATATTTAAAACTCTAGTTTCTAAAGGTTGTAACAAATTACCCTCCACCAGAGGATGACTGTATAGATATTTTCATTTTTTCAGGGCTTTCCAAATACACAGAACCTTTATTTTTCCAATTATGAATCACACCCAGGTGGTGAGATACGGAAATCTTGAAAATATGTTGAAAGTCAGAATTTAATCATCTGCGCGCTTGTGAACTATTCCAACATTAAATATATTTACACCCACATTAGCTAATCTTATATAATTATCATGCCGAAGTTTTTAGAATAAGAAAAGCCTGATCTTTTTCCCCTTGTAAATGAATGTGAACTGAATATTATGGAAATGTCATGTTTATGTATTTCTCTTTTAGTGTGTTAACACTGCTATTATTCAACCACTTTCAAAATACCCCAAAAGACTATATAATATAGAAGGTTATAGTAATTTGGGAAAGTGATTATGAACTAAAAATGTGAAAACATTTATGATCTCAAAAACATAAAGTATTAACAAAAATGTGTGCATATAAGGCAATAGATCAAAATGCTAACAGCATGAGGTGATCTTCCCCACCTCTCTTGTGTTTTTCATATTTTCCATAATGATCATGTATTTCACAGCAATAGCCAAAATAATATATTCTACAGATTAAAATGAACCTAAGAAACAAAATAGTTTGAAAATCTGATTTCTCAATAAAAATCAAAAGCTCATCTATTCTTTACCTAAAGGGATAAAATTCATTAATCCATAAGATATGATCTGATATATAAAATGAATTTCTAAGTCTCACTGAGTGCTTCTACAGAGGGTTGTTGTAAATAAATATCTATCTATATGTTCCCTTGGGTAGTTGATGATAAATACCTGAACAATCTCATAAAGTTTTAAATGTATATGAACACTGAATGTGGAATGCTTTAATGTTAATGTAGTACCTGGCATTATAAAATTTGCTCACCATATGCTTTCTTTTTCCCCCGTAGCTTGTTGTGCATCTATTCAGATTATGAAGAAACTTTCTGGATCTTATTCAGCAAGAATCCAGCTGGAGATCATTATCAAATTAATATGCAACTGATACGAACATTAAATTTGTAAATTCTTTAAAAAGAGAATTATAATGACTTTGTTTAGAGGTCTTGTTTACCAATGGTTAAAGGTAAGTTGGTTTTCCACATCACTGTTTCCTATCCAATCTTGCCAGCTGCAACTGGCCTTTCAGACAAGTGATGGTTTATTCTAAAGAAATCCTATCAATTTTAAAGAGATTTTCCATTAAAATTAAACTGAACAAAGAAAGGGCACCTATGAGATAAACTGAAACTCATTCTTGACCTGCCATCGTGTCAAGTTTTTGTTTTTGTTTTTGTTTTTACTTTTAAAGAATTTACTGAAATGTATGCTAACTTAAAATATATTTACAAATATTATCCTCCCATGAGGATACTGTCTTTAAGAAACCTAGATGCTTCTCAGAAATAAATATGATGTGTGCACCTTGAAAAAAATGTGCAAAACAAATAGGGAAGGTAAAATAGCACGCAATAGCTCACAGTTTGTAGACACATATTTCCACTGATTATGTACCGGCATATTATTTATCAATATCAAAAATACCAATTCAGGGGCGCCTGGGTGGCGCAGTCGGTTAAGCGTCCGACTTCAGCCAGGTCACGATCTCGCGGTCTGTGAGTTCGAGCCCCGCGTCAGGCTCTGGGCTGATGGCTCAGAGCCTGGAGCCTGTTTCCGATTCTGTGCCTCCCTCTCTCTCTGCCCCTCCCCCGTTCATGCTCTGTCTCTCTCTGTCCCAAAAATAAACGTTGAAAAAAAAAATTAAAAAAAAATACCAATTCAGCTGCAAATTAGATAGAACTCATTATAAAGAGTACTACAGATTGGGTATCCACTGGCATCCAGAACAAGTACAAATGGGATTCCTAAATGCCTAGTTTGATACTTCATCTCTTTCTCTAATGGTCTTCTTACTTCTACATTCAATTAACATGTATCCTTATTTATCCTCTCTCCGCACTACTGCTGCCTTTGTTTCTGGGCATGAATAAATACCAACCCCTCCTTACTGGAGATGGTAGAGTAACAAAAGTTTACGAAGACAACATTTATTATGAATATTTTATTCTGACTTTCCAATTCAGTAGTTCTCTCTAGTTCTGTTTATAATCTTTTGGTGGGCAGATCCTAAGATCATCCCGTGATTCACACCTCCTTCTATTCATGACCTTGTGTAATCCCCTCTCCTTGTTCCTGGACTGGCCATAGTGGCTGCCGACCAATAATAGTCTTGTCAGCAGATTCTCTCTGTAGGCTCTTTCGTCAAGCTGCCTTGTCGTAACCTGCTCTACTGGAGAGAGGCCCATATGGCAAAGAACTGAAGGATGATGCCTCCTTCCAATGGCCTTGAAAGAACTGAGGCCCCCTGTGCAACAAACTGCTTGCAACCGCAATCATTTGAAGCAGATCTTTCCGTAGCTGAGCCTTCAAATGAGACCCTCCCCCTGGCCAATACCTTATTGGCCAATACCAATACCTGATTGCGGCTTCTGAGAGACTCTGAAGCTGACCCAGTTAGGCCATGCCTGGACTCCTCACGCACAGAAACTGTAAAACAATAAACGTGTGTAGTTTTAAGAAGTTAAGTCTGCAGTTAATTATGCAGATTGGATAACTAATACAATGTTTTTAGTTCTTAATTTTATTTACTTTTTTTTAGTTCTGAAATATGACTCTTGCAAGTCTTCAGTAATATTTTTTATAATTTCCAGTTCTCTACTGAAATTTTAATCTTTTATCTCCTTGAACACAGTAGCCATGTGAATTTTAAAGTCTATCTCACAATCCAAATATTTGGTGCCACTTTGGATCTGTTTCTATTGTCTACTGTTTCTGCGAGTTTTCATTCCTGTTGTCTTTCTCCCCCTGTGCCCAGTTATTATATGGAAAAACTGTATTTGAAAAATTATTTGTAGAAATAATTTGAGGCCTAGGAAAATGTTCTTTCTCCAGATTTGCATCTTTCAGATTCCTAGGGACATTAGAAATCACATTTCATAGCAATCTGCTTTCAAAAGTTCCAATTTTTCTGAGCTGTCTAGATGACTCAATTGTAAACTATATTCTATGTGAATGGTTAGCTTCTGGCTCACTCTTACTGCTGGGATGTGGATCTTTAGGTCTCACACCAAAGAATCCTACCAGAGTCTCAAACTTAGAGGTCCTACACCCTAACTTTTGTCCTTCTGGTCTCAGAAAGTTATTAAAATATTAATCCTCCTCTCAGCTTCCTATTCTTAGTTAACAAATCTTCCCTTCCAGAGCAAAAGCAGTCTCAATACCAGACTCATCTCTTCAGATTTCCATTTTCTTCCAGATATCAGCCTGACAATTATTCACTACCTTGTTAGCTCTCTAACGCCTCCAGAAGGTGTTACATTTAGTTGGATATTATAGCAGAAAGATCGGAATAATCTAGTCCACCATTTCTGGAAGCAGAAGCTGAAGTTCTGTTTTTTTTTTTTTTTTTTTAATTTTTATTAATTTTTATTTTTTTAATGTTTGTTTTTTAGAGAGACGGAGTGCAAGTAGGGGAGGGGCAAAGAGAGAGGAAGACACTGAATACAAAGTAGTCTGCAGGCTCTGAGCTGCCAGCACTGAGCCCAATGGGGGCTCCAACTCAAAGAACCCAGAGCTCATGACCTGAGCCGAGTGGGATGCCTAATTGACTGAGCCACCCAGGCCCCCTGGGTTTGTTTTTGTTTTTGTTTTTGTTTTTGTTTGTTTTTGTTTTAATGGGTTGCCTTACATCTTTCTAGCCAATCTGTGTTTGAGCTGCCATTTGGGCACCTTCTGTAGTCTGATAAGTGCTGGACTCTGTAAGAACCTCCTAACTATTCTACAACAGGGGAGGTCAATGCTAGAGACAACCCAATTTAAGCTAGAAAAGGAAACTACTCGTTGTAGTGTCCGAATATTCTTTGGTTACCAATTTTGGTTCTATGAAAATGGACAAAAATTCTCCCGACCTTGTTATAACTGTCAAACAAAACAAATCTGGATTCACTTTGCCATTCATTTAGCAGAACAGAAAGGGAACAGAAGTTTATATATTTTGCCAAGTAACTGTATATAGCATCCTCCAACTCAAAGGCCAGGTTTTGTTTCATTATCTCAAGTGAAATTGAATTCCTCCGAATTTATCATTACTTTCATGTTTGTTGTTAAAAAACTGAATTTTTAAAGCTCAAAATGTAATTGTAAAGGTTGAGTTTTGCCACCAATAATACAAGTTCTTATTTGCAATCTGGCCTGCAGGGGTCATAAACTCAATGTTCAGGGACAAAACATCGAACAGGAAGTAATGAGGTATGCCTGATGATGGCGGCCAAGTGAAGGAAAGAAGGAGTGGGGGGATTGTGCCACTGGAGAGAGTATGTCCCCTCTAAAGGAGCATAGAGCAGATAATTTCAAGCTATCTGTTGTTAACATGCAGAATGTATGTTGACCCCGAGTAGAATGTAAACCGGGAGTCACCGTATCGTAACAGTTTTCAAAAGAATATGAAACCTGGATGTTTAAAACCCCTCTCTCTTTTATTGTTGACAATTAAAACAAAAAACCCACACGGTGTAGCATAAATAGCATAAACAAGTCTCAGCTGCTAAGGTAAATTATCCCTGATGCCATTTCAGCTTTAAATCCTACCTACCTTCTTTATCAGTACTATTAATGAGTGAGAGAAAACTCTTTTTGAAAGATTTCACAAGATCTTAATAAAGTGCTTGTAACATGCATATTGTTACTTTGCAAGTAAAAGCAAAGTTTTATATGGACTAACGATCCAAAGAAATACTTCCCAAGCGGCTAAGTATCATGCAAGCTTTCATTTTCCTAAAATCAGGACAGTTTTTAGTTTCAAACCTGGAATTAAAATAATAATTAAAAAATACAGCTAGTGCATTTATAAAGCTATTTGGGGTACATATTGCTGCATTATGAAATATTTTTACAATATGAAAAAAGCCATAAGTCCATAGCAAAAATGAGTATCATGATCCTCATTTTGTATATACACATCACACCTAAAAGATGCTACATTTGCAAATGTCTTTATATCACACACAATTGTCATAAAAGTATTCTAAGGGTGTATATATTGAATCAAAATATTAAAGCATCAAGTTTATAATCATTTATACAGTTATCTAATTCGAAAATTTTCTAAACTGACTGATGTATTGGTTTTTGCTGATTAAGTATATATGTCACCAAGCCAGCACTAACGTAAAGCTTCGTTTATTTTATCCCAAAACTAAAAAGGCAAAAAAACCCACCACCACCACCACCAACAACAACAAACTAATGAGATCGCATTTGCATTTATCAACTTGGGATTCCATACATTTAATTCATTTCTAGAGAATATTGTATTTTAAATCCAATGGCAGTACTTTTACACAGTTTTAGAAACAAATCAAATGACTACAACCGTAACCTTCTTTTAAAAATGCAGAAAACCAGGGGCACCTAGGTGGTTCAGTTGGTTGAGTGGCCAAATTCCACTCTGGTCATGATCTCACGAACCCTGAGTTGGAGCCCCACATCAGGCTTGCTGCTGTCAGTGCAGAACCCACTTTGGACCTCTGTCCCCACTCACTGCCCCTCTCCTGCTTATGCTCTCTTAAAAATAAATAAGACATTAAAAACAATTTAAAAAAAATGTTTTTAATGTTTATTTATTTTTGCGACAGAGAAAGACAGAGCATGATCAGGGGAGGGTCAGAGAGAGGGAGACACAGAATCTGAAACAGGCTCCAGGCTCCGAGCTGTCAGCACAGAGCCCGACAAGGGGCTCGAACTCACAGACTGGGAGATCATGACCTGAGCCGAAGTCGGATGCTTAACCGACTGAGCCACCCAGGCGCCCCTAAAAAATTTTTTTAAATACAGAAAGTCAGAATTACAACCTATACGTTAAACCTCAGACTTACATACAAACTATCATACAAGTTTCAGAAGCCAATTTGAAGTGTCAAATGCTATTTACAATTCTACAAAGTGTCATGCAGAATTCTGTAAGATGACAATGAACACAAAATGCAATCAAGATCTGGGACAGAATTCAAGTTTTGTTTTGTTTTGTTTTGTTTTACACAGGAAAAGAACAAACAGGAATGTGATTGAGAAAGGAGGTTAAATTGTACTAAAAAGAATGACTTAGAGAAGCATTATTTAAAGCAGGCTAATTATGAGAATACTCAAAGTTATCTAGTCCTGTAAGCTTTCTGCAGAGATAGGCTTATTTTGATGGTACCTATGGCCAAATTTTAGTCTACAATGCACTTATTACTCCAAGACAGTAGTCATGTCTATATATTTGGGATATAATTACGTATACATTCTCATTCTTTGTGGAATTACTTCTTCTTCTGGTTTGGGTTTTTTTAAATGCTATTGTTGGTTTTATAAAGCTTTCCATACCAAACTCTGGACAACTAAGAAGACCTTTCTATGACAAATTCAACCTGCTCCAATTAAATATTGGTCAGTATCAATGTTGTGCACCTGCGGCCCCGTTTTTTGTTTTTTTCTTTTCTAGATATTCACTAGAAAGGTTTTGCTCATTTAGTTTGCTCCTCATGCTTTCTCCTGCCTCTATCCAAAGACATTTTTCCAATTTCTGTAATAGTAAATGAGCAAATTTCAAAAATTATTGTGCCTAACATTTTATGTGAATTAACCTTACCTCATATGTAACTTAAACATCATCTAAAATGGGCTAGAATTTGATATAAAATGCAGAATGCATAGTAATTAACTTGTCTATTAAAATATCTCATGAAAAAAACTAAGATCTTCATGTCTAGTATCTAAGTTTTCAGTGTCCAGGGGCCAACAACTTAAAATAAGTTAGAATACTCGTGTGATGAAATTTATGTGAATCTTGTTGAATAAACATTTTCTTAAATAACTAATATAATTTAAAAAAGCTTTTTCAAATACAATTTCACAGTGAAGTTGTTTATGAGGGAGTGGAATTTGACAGAGAATGGTTGTTCCGTATTAGAGCCCATTTAAGAAAGATGACTAGTTTCAATTAAAATGAAATTATTTTTTTCTGATTCTAAAAATCATATGTATTTTCTGGGAATTTAGAAAATTTACAAATGAGAAAAAAAAAATCACCAACACTCTTAATTACTCACACCTGTTCAGTTACAATAGTCATGCACACAGTTCAGATATGCAATATAAACTTGAAATCAAACTGTAATTTTGAAAGCGTTTATAAATATATTTAAATCCATGAGACTTGATAAGGTGGAAAGGGAAAGAGTGTGGACAAAGAAAAGATGGAGCCTAGACAGAACATGGAGGCAAACCAATATGCCTCGAATTAAGATTCGAGGAAGAACAGCAAAGGGGAATTTGAAAGACCGGTCAATGAGAAAGGAGGAAAACCAAGAGTATTTCTCACTGAAGGCAATAGGATCCCATATAACACTAGATGAAGAATGAAGGGGTGGTCAACCATGTCAGATGAGTCAGATATACTGAGTTAAATAAGGTCATAGAAGTGTCCAGTGGACTTTGCTACCTGGAGGTTAATAACCGTCCATGCTGATAAGCAGTTTTAGAGGAACCCAAATCAGATTGGACCTATACACCTCATGAGAATCAACTAAAAAACCCCTTCATTTAATGAGCCAATTAAATGGACTTTTACAAAATATATATCCATACTAGCTACTTAAAGCCATTTTTAAAAGTTATAAATCATACAATTGGAAAGAAAAAAAAATTCATTCACAATTACACAAAAATCTAGGCATAATGAAGAAATCTTTCATACAGAAAATGTTAAATTTTGCTGAGATATAAAAAGTGCAAACAAATAAGGATATACACCAAATCTCAAATTAGAAAAACTAGCTTAAGTTCATTAATTTCTATCCATTCAACAAACTTTACTTCTATGCTTCCAGCACTTGAATTAACACATAAAGGTCAAAGCTGGCAGTCTTACCAGACTTCAGTGGGAATAGCACCTATATTTCACCATTAAACCTAAGTCGGATGTTGACTAAAGGCTCTCATTAAAGTGTCTTACCTAGGTTTCTTTCCTTTTTTAAACAAGGATAAGGATTTAATCAAAAGCCTTATGTTTCTCCTTTGAACTAGTGATGTCCTCTATTAGCATATTTCCTAACATCATAACAACAACCCATTACTTTAAATCTACCTTTTTAGGATGGATTCTTTTAATTGTTGAATTTGGTATGTTGGCATTTTATTTGGGATTTCTGCATTTATACTGATATGTGCATTTAACTTATAATTTCTTACTGATTTTTTTTTTTAAAAATTGGGAGACTATAGAACCAGTTATCGCATTTATGTGGTTTTTTTTTTCCTCATCATCTTCTACATTTGTTTTTTTTGTTGTTGTTCTAATTTTCCTTAGTTTTTTTTTTTTTTTTAACTGTCTGGCAAATGCTGATTTTATTTTAAATTGTTTTTAATGTTTCTTTGTTTTTGAGAGAGACAGAGCATGAGCAGGGGACGGCCAGAGAGAAAGGGAGACACAAAATCCCAAGCAGGTTCCAGGCTCCTGGCTGTCAGCACAGAGCCTGACATGGGGTTCAAACCCACTAACGGTGAGATCCTGATCTGAGCCAAAGTCTGGCGCTTAATTGACTGAACCCCCAGGCGCCCCTATTTTCTTGATATACACATATAGCATTATAAATTTGCCATTAAGTAAATTGGCAAACAGGTCTCAAACCTAAGACTATAAGGAACAAAAGCTCTTCCAGAGTTCTTTTTTTTTTTTTTTTTCAACGTTTTATTTATTTTTGGGACAGAGAGAGACAGAGCATGAACGGGGGAGGAGCAGAGAGAGAGGGAGACACAGAATCGGAAACAGGCTCCAGGCTCTGAGCCATCAGCCCAGAGCCCGACGCGGGGCTCGAACTCACGGACCGCGAGATCGTGACCTGGCTGAAGTCGGACGCTTAACCGACTGCGCCACCCAGGCGCCCCCCTTTTTTTTTTTTTTTCAACGTTTTATTTATTTTTGGGACAGAGAGAGACAGAGCATGAACGGGGGAGGAGCAGAGAGAGAGGGAGACACAGAATCGGAACAGAGTTCTGAGATTAGTGAAAATTTCTTTGAACTTCATGTTTTCTCTCTTAAAATATATATGGCTTTTTACATTCTACTCCATGTGTTTTAATATAAATATAATTTTTCTTGGGGTATTAAAGCAAAGACAGTTGACGACTGCAGAGGGAAGACGGATTATGTTTAGTTAGTGGTTGCTTCCTGCAGCATCTTCATGTATCCAGGAGTAAACGTGTTCAGAATAACTTTATCCCGCTAGCTTTGTATGCACTTTACTACATTGTAGTCTAGTTAGAGTTATATTTTTACATTAATATAATGCTCTCTTGGTCAAAGAAATTAGTTAAGCACAGAAAATGTACAAATATCTAGATTATATAAAAATATCTGACTAAAAAAGGAAAGGGAAGTAAGACAGTTTTCATTTTTAGATTGTGACATAGCTCTGGAAGTGTTTGATTATATATTGAATATTCTGTCCAGGCAAGTTAATAGCAACTCTATAGTTATTTAGGGATACACTTTTATTTCCCAATGATTACATGCTCCTGGTTAAAAACTGTATTAATAACTTTTTGAATATTCTGTCCAGGCAAGTTAATAGCAACTCTATAGTTATTTAGGGATACACTTTTATTTCCCAATGATTACATGCTCCTGGTTAAAAACTGTATTAATAACTTTTAGATGTATTGTGGTGTGAATAGAGTTCATGACCTATATAATGCTGACTTTTAAATTTCCCGAGACTTTCTGTAATCTAATCAATGATTTTGTATACAAGTTCTATCACATTTTTAAAAATCTGGTTTTTTTCTAAGTTACCAAATTTTAAGTCAGCTTGACTAATTATTCCTTATTTTTAGTTACTACAGCTTAAGATTTACATTAACATTTCATATACTGATTACAAGTTGCAACACATAATGACCTTTTAATACTGGAATTTGTTTTTGCCTTGAATTGTTTGAAATTAATACTGCTAACTCTGCCTTATGCTTTATTTTGTCTGATATGACCTTGTGTACTCATTATATTCATTTCGATTCTCGTTCATTGATCCCTAGTATCATTTGCTCATCAATTGCAGTACATTTTCATAAACTTATTTTGTAAGTGACGCGGGTGTTCCGACATTTTTTTTCAATTGTTCTGCATTATCTAGATCTAGGCTGGTCCTAGATTTCTTCTGCTGTGACTTTCCTCTGGAAGTCTGTAACATTGCTGCACTGTTTCCTAATGTTCAGAGCTATGCAGGAGTCTGAGACCTGTTAAGACTTTTTTTCTTGATAAATAATTTTTGTTTTCCCTAACTGCTTTTAGGCCACATCCAACTTGCATAAATCAAGCTACTACCTATTTCCCAAGTACGTCCTGAAGCTTTCCATCTTCACTCACAGCTCCATCCACTCACTGACTATCTCTCTGTTTTTGGAAAATGCCATCTATCAAGAACCAATTTAAATGCCACTTGCGCTAACACACATTTCCAGGATTCATATTAGTCAGAATTAACCTATCCTTTATCTAAATTTATGCCACTGTTATACAACTGCACCACTGACATCTACAGTGTATTGCTGAAGAATATATACCAGAGTGGTGATGAGTAGGTTCTGGAGTCTGAGCACCAGGTCTCAGATTTCAACCCTGCCATATTCTAGTTGTAAGATCGAAGTTATTAGGCTCCCTGTGCCTTCTTAACTCATCTGCAAAATGGGAATAGAATCTAGCTCATGGAATGTTTGTGATGATTAAACGAGCTAGCATGTAAAATATCTAGACCACGCTCTAGAATATACTTAAGTGCTATGTGAAGTCCTGACATATACATATAGGTATGTATGTATGTATGTATTTATGTTATGTTCTCCATTTGTCATGAGAAATATCATTACAAGAGAATGAAACAGGTGCTACTATAGAGCTAGAAGTATTCAAAGGATGGAAATGAAACATGAATTAAATATAATCAGTTTAGGGAATGCAACGGCATTTCTACTGAATCCAACATATCTTAATTACATAGAATTTTAAAGGCACTTTAGTTTGCACTAGCTCATTTAATCCTTAAACTTTGGAAGATAATTTTGTTTTGCAGAAATAAAGGATGGCAACTCAAATTGCTCAAGGTACAGAGTTAGAAAGTGAAAGCTAAGATTAAGAAAGGTGTCATTGTACTTGGAGCTTGGTAAGGTCGCTTCTCTCTACACATCTGCATTTTTCCATCAGGGGTAAATGGGAATGCAATAGACAGGTTGAACAGACAGGACCCCGGGTAAAGAACAGTATTCCAAGGTTTGGAAACTGCTTAAATAAACAAATGGTGGTGTGTAATTACATGGCTTTCTGGGTAAACTGAAACTAACATAGCACACTGCCTTGCAAAGGAAGCTCTTGGCTGAATTGAATGCCATTGTTCAAATGTTATTCCTTTAGTTTAGCAATCATTTGTGGCAAATAATCCCCAGGCTTCTGGCTGAGGAATCTATCAATGTAACTGTGGTCTCCATCTTGAAAGAAAGATAACAAGAGAGGGAGGGTGAGAGGGAGGAAAGGAGGAAGGAAGGAAGGAAGGAAGGAAAGAGAGGAGGAAGGAATGAAGGGAGGAAAGGAGGAGGGAGGGAGGGTGGGAACAGAGATTTTCATATGACTACAGTACATAATGGGGTTTTTAAAATATTCATAACAGGAGGTTATATAAAATAAAAAGCAGCATGACTATACAAAGGTAATTCTTTTTTCCTCACTAAAATGTTTCAAATGAATCTTAATTCTCAGCAAGGTTAACAATTTTATCAACTGACAACTGATTTTGAAACATAATCTTTGGGATGGAGCAAATTACAAAACAGAAATATATTAACATTACTTCTTAGTGCTAAGAACCTAAATTCCACATATTTCATCAGCTATATTATTAACCATCTGTGAAATTGTGGAAAATTCACTTAACTCCTCTGGGCCTCAGTTTCCTATCCTTGCAAAATACTGTTCAGTTTGAGTAGGACTCTGAAACTATCATGTTATTAATGAAAAAAATAAAAACAAAAAAGAAAACTATAACACATCTACATACTCAAGCTTTTGAGTTACTGCCCTTAAAATACTTTCAAAATAACATGTAATTAATACCAGATATTGAAGATAGCTCAGTCTCATCAGTTAGTCATATATGAATAAAATTACCTTAAAATAACATACTATATTTCAAATGAAATCTTTCAGTGTGTACTCTGAGCAGAATGAGAGGTCTAATCACAGGTTAACATATGAAATATTTGTCTCAAAATAATGCACTTGACAGTTACAGGTCTCGTCATTAAAATTCTTTTTATTTTTCCTCCAGTGAAATTTAAGTATCCCCAAAGTCCTGAATCAATGATTTCTTCTTAGTTTTCCAACAGCTGTGATTTATCTTCTTTTGGTCTGTTCAGTAGAAAGTGAACTATCTGAAGTAGGACATCATCATTAAAACCTTTCACATTATTATCTTCGATGGTTTCATAAAGAGGCTTACTTTGTGTTCCCCAACATATATTTTTACGAGGGTTATTTTGATCAGCTTGTGTAGTCAGTGCCAAAGTATTTAACTGGTAGCAGAAAAAGGAAAAGTATTTTCCATCTGTGATCACTCCCTGAGAGACAAAAGGTCGAGTAACATCTGCTTCACTCCAGAATCCTATAGAAAAAAGTTACACTGAAATTTACACATAGAATATATTTTACCAAAACAAAATATACACATTAGAGGGATCAAAAATACCACCTGAAACCTAGATATTTTATCTACCAAATTCCTGAAGATCTTGAGGTCTTCCTCATCTTCTCCATTCTAACCCTATATTCTATATCTGCATCAAAAATTATTTCCTCCCTTCTAACATCTCCAAACTCAGGACACATTCTCAACAACTTGGGCCTTCAACAGCTTTCAACCTTAACTCACTTCACCTAAAATAAGCAGCCAGCTCGATCTATGCCGATGTCCCCTGTATCTGGTACTAACCATGTGCATCATTACTGACTTCAAATACATTCCCATCTTCCCAGCACCAGCAGCACCTGCCATCCAATAACCATTACGGCCCTTTACTTCACCAAACCTAAAAAACATACCTTCAGACTTTCTAAGGACTTCAGTCATGTCCTTAGACAAATTCTATATCTTCCCTTACATATTTCAAATTTGGTTTTATGAGGTGCCGTCATTTTGTCTTGTGTATCTTGTGTCATAAGGTTCCAGGAGGCCTTTGAAGCCTTTACTACTCAAATTTGCTGGCTGCTTCTTGTTCTAGACTGACTGGTTTTAGTACTTAGTGCCAGGGCCAAGCAGTAGTATTATTTCTTCATACATAGCTTCTATCAGCCTTAATGAAGATAGCCAATGAATAATATTGTTAGTTTTGTAATTAATTACAGGAAAAAAGAAGCACTTTATCTTTAATGCATAAACAGTGCCACTCTAATCTATCTTTGAGAAAGATTCCTCTGTTTCTGCTTCTGTCCAATTCTATTCTCATTCTCTCCATTTAAGTCAACAATTGTGAGTAAAAAATTACAATAAATTATACATATTTACATATCTATCTATATAGATATATATATAGATATCTATCTATCTATATATAGATAGATAGATAGATATGGAAAAAAGTGAGCTTGGAAATAATTAAATCAGTATTAAAATTCCTCCTGGGAACTCATATAGGATTAATCTGGTTGGTTACATATTACAGTTTATCACTTCGGGTTTTGTATTAAAGCCCATGCTTCACATTGGGCTCTCAAAGTCCTAAGTGATATGGTTGCTGGCTTCCTCTATCTCTTCCTCCATCATCCTCCCCCTCCCTTTCTTCATTGTTCTTTAAATACTTCAACTCTGTTCCTACCTCAGAGACTTTTAGTTGTATTCCTTTTGCCTGAAAGTGTCTTTCCCCCAAGTTTATGCTTAGGTAGCTCCTCAACAGTCAGGTCTTTGTTCAAATGTCATTTTTTGGAGACCTCTCCTGAATTACTCCATTTAAATAGATTCTGTTCCATATCCCATCTGCACCCCATAAATCATTCTATCCCTTATGTAGTACTTTTCCTCTATAGTATTACCACTAGCTAAAAGTATTACACGTTTATTATCCTTTACTCTTCTCACTATAGGCTCCTGGACAGCAAGATCTGCCCACCTCAATTCAACACTGTTATCTCCAAGGCCAACGGTGCTTGGTTCATAAAAACCATGCATTCACTATTTACTGAATGAATAAACAACCTCTTAATCCACCACATCCTGGATATAGCCCTCAAAGATATTACATAGGATAGTCGTAATTTAATCTGAAATTTAATCCACCAAAGCACTTTCCTTTTCCGGCTTCAGAAAGCTGCCATCATCTACAAAGTTGACTTGGTTGGTTATAGTTATTCACATGCTTGAGAACATCAGAATAAAATTCATTCATACAAAACTGGTCAAAGTGAAAGATCAAAATAACTACCTAAATGCCACTTGCCAACTGCAAATGTTAAATATTTAATTATGAATTTTAAAACAACTATATTTTGTTGAAACTGCAAAACCGCAACCAAAGTTTTCAATGTGATAAGATTCAACCTACATCTTAACCCAAAGAAAACAATTTAAACCGGTAAATTCTTAAAATGTCACAGAAATCTTCCAAGAATGGCAATGGCATAAAATTAGTTTTACCTTGATACATAGCTTGTGCTCCAGTCCAAGCAAAAAGGCTTGCGATAGCATTGGCTCTAAAAACAACTTCTATCTGATCAGCACAGTTTTGTTTCAAAAGCCTTTCCCTTTTTAATTTGTCAGGTAACAGATGAAACTGGGTATGACCATAACAGTATGGATCTGCTGTCTTTGAGCCTGAAGAGCAAAATAAAAACATTTCATTTTTTTTTTTTAATTTTTTTTTTAATGTTTATTTATTTTTGAAGAAGGGAGAGAGCCTGAGAGGGGGAAGAGCAGAGAGAGAGGGAGACACAGAATCAGAAGCAGGCTCCAGGCTCCGAGCTGTCAACGCAGAGCCCGACGCGGGGCTTGAACTCACGAACTGAGAGATCATGACCTGAGCTGAAGTCAGATGTTTAACCGACTGAGCCACCCAGGCGCCCCAAAATGAAAACATTTCAGATGAAATGTACATGTGAACATCTGCAGCACGTCGTTAGTCTTTGCTTCAAACCCACCCTTCTCCTCTACACATCATGTGATCACTATTCAAAATACACAATTGGGAACGTTTATTATTTATTTCATGGATTATAATAAAGTTAAACTTCACGTGAAAGTACAATCTGCTAGCTATCATCAAGCCCACGATGACACAGGGTAAGTCAACAGAATGTATGTAAAATTTATTTAAAAGTTTCCTTTATCATTTTAATGTAATAACTACATACTTTGTTCTTATTTTTAAAAAATGACTTTTATACTATATTTCCAAATAGGGAAAAGAATAGCCAATATTTCATAAAATGCTGATATTCTTGAGTTTAGTAGTAGTCTTTTCAACCAACAGTTCCCATAATTCACTCTAAGACCATAATGACCCAGAGGGAGCAGGTCTGGAAGACTAGTATAAAGCTGGTTTCTTAAAACCATCAAATCGACTAGGAATTAATAGACAAAAAGACAGCAAAAGTACAAGCTGCGCAAGGACAGATATCAGGACTTATTAACTTTTATATTCTTAATGGTTATCACAGTGTGTGGTACTAACAGAAGGCTTTTATAAAAAAAAAAAAGAGAAAAGAAAAACAATCACTGCCTCAAGTCTGATTCTATACTGGTTTACTTTTGAAAAAATACAAATTACTTTTTTTACACAATAAATCAACAAAGCCTAATACATGTAGCTATTTTTTAAAGTACTGCTAATTAAGTAGAAACAAGTAAAATTTTAAATGGTGAGCTGAAAGAATATTTTCTTCTCAATTTTCATGCATACTGCAACAACCTGAGATTATGGATTATACTGCTTGTAAACTATGTGAAACCTCTTGGTCATCAAGAATTATGTAAATTTGCATGGGATCCTTTGGACACATTGATGGCACAATATTTCAAAAGGGAAACTTACCAGGGTGCCTGGGTGGCTCAGTCGGTTGAGCATCCGGCTTTGGCTCAGGTCACGATCTCACAGCTCGTGAGTTCAAGCCCCGTGTCTGGCTCTGTGCTGACAGCTCAGAGCCTGGAGCCTGCTTCAGATTCTGTGTCTCCCTCGCTCTCTGCCCCAACCCACTCTCATTCTGTCTCTGTCTCTCTCAAAAATAAATAAACATTAAAAAAAGAAAAATTAACAAAAAAGGGGGAAACTTACCAGTAAATATGGTATTTTCATATTGTCGTTTGAATAATGGAAGTTTGTCTGGCTTACAATTCATCACAGGGATTTCGACAGGTACAGAATAATCCAGCGGCACAAACTTAAAGGAAAGTCATAAATGAATTCACAGAAACACTAGTATGTACACATTTTACTCACATTCCTAATAGATTTAAAAATCTTAAAATGAGATTTTTTTTTTTTTACAAAATGATTTGGTAACACCACCAAGTGGGCCAAATCCAGCCAGCCACCTACTTGACAAAGTTTTACTGCAACATAGTCACACACATTCATTAACATATGGTCCATAGCTGCTTTTACAGTATAGGAACTAAGATGAATAGTTGCAACACAGACTTATGGCCCCCAAAGCCTAAAATATTTACTGTCTGGATCTTTACCAAAAAAATGTGCCAACTTCTGATACAGATGCAAAGATAACATTCAAAATATACTTATTTTCTCCAAAAGAACTGTAATATATACAATGACCAGGTTATAATTATAAAAATGCCTTGATTGATGATCAGGCAGTGTAATCTATTATAAATTACAATCATAAACTATTTTCAATTGTTTCTGTTTTTATAGTAAGAAAAAGTATGGTCTTGAAAACTGATGCCTTAATCTTATGATTATTTGACCTTTAAGGACTAGACATTCCATAAAGGTTAAAAAGCTAAAAAAGAATTTCAGATGAGATGTACTTGCAAGAAACTCAAAAGGGACCCATCCAAAACTTTTTATCCTACTAAGCCCATTACCTAGGCTGCCTACGACATTTCCTCACCAGATGTCAGTAGATATATAATGCAACAAATCCTTACCTCTGGGAGTTGTTTGGACATTCGAATCTGGTTGTGTGGTTTATCATTTATTTGGTATCGCAGAGCATCAACTCGACCTTTCCGATGACCACTAGGAATAATTTCTTCACCACGCAACCAGTAAAAGTGAACTGGGCGTTTACAATCTATCATGAGATATTCAAAATTTTCTTATCTCATCATTTAGATAAATTTGGTTATTATTAAAATACCAGCAATACAGAACTCAAGAATAATTGTGTAAATTAAAAATATATCAAAAATTACTCTGATGTAAGATAGAGTCTGGCTTATAGGATGATTTAACTTCAATGATCAGGACTTACGCTCAAACACTTATTGTCTACTTGTGCGATGCATCACACACTAAACACTGTAATGAAAGAGGTTTCTCAGTTAAGAATAAACAACGAAAGTAAGACCAACAGGAATATCACTCATGAAAAATAGTAAGTTTTTTTAGTAGTCAGAGCTGTCTTAAGAATTACTAATTCAAGGGTCGCCTGGGTGGCTCAGTCGGTTAAACATCCGACTTCGCTTCAGGTCATGATTTCAAAGCTCAGCTCATGGTTCCAGCCCCATATCGGGCTCTTTGCTGACAGCTCAGAGCCTGGAGCTGGCTTGGGATTCTGTGTCTCCCTCTCTCTAGGCTCTTCCCCCACTCACGCTCTGCCTCTCTCTCAAAAATAAGTAAATGTTAAAAAAAAAATTTATATAAAAATTAAATTAAAAAAATTACTAATTCCATCTTCACAGTAACTCTCAAAGGTATGTATGGTTGTCATCACCTCCATTTTATAGAAGAGGAATTTGGGTCTTGATGAAGTCAAGCAAGTTTCCTTAGGCCAACAATTAGGAGTCAAAATCGGTGAGGATCGCTCAAGACCACTTCTTTCCCAACTGCGAGCGAAGTAAAGTAGCACGCACGCTACAAAACTCAGCTGAACACACATCTACACTTACAATAATAACATTAATCCAACAGGTATTTATTAAGACACCTACTAGGCCGTAGATATAAAATAAACAGGACGTCAGAAACACTGACTTTTAAAACTATCCATTAATTATTTTTCAAGTCTGCACTAAGCAGTTCATAAAAGTTGCTGACTGTTTCCTGGGAGCCCAAAATGGCTAGGTTTGAGTCCTTAATTCCAATCTACCAGCTAGAGGCTCTCGACGAGGTTCATTTTACCTTTTTGTACCTCAGGCTGTTTTTGCCCCATTTATAAAACAATGCTACCTGCCATAAACGGTTATTGTGAGGATTAAATTGGTTGGCACATATAAAATTTAGAACCGGGCCTGGTACACAGTAAGTACTTAGTAAATGTCAGGTATTTTAATCCCTATCACCCTATCACCTTTAATGTTCACAATTCTATGAGGAAGTGAATTGACATAAAGTCACGGGACGTTTTGGTGGAAGAGCCAAAAGCCAACTCCAGGCCTGTCCCCCCTCTAAGAGCCCCTTTTCCTAACCAACACTGCTCTTCCGTTTGGCTGGATCTTCACAAAGCAGAGCCAAGGACTGGAGGCGTGCAAGGTTGTACAGCTAGTAGGTGGCAGCACCGGCCCGGGAACCCACCCAGTCTCCAGACTGCTAGTTCAGTACTATTAAACCTGGTGGCGCCCAGCAAGGCGCGAAAGGACTAGGAGAAAAAAAAAAAAAAAAAAAAAAAAAAGACAACGCAGAGAGAAAGACATGAACAGCCCCCACCACCCTCGCCCGACGTGGCGGCCCCAAGGCTCACCGAGGGCGGCGGTGGCCAGAGCAGGGTTGTGTGCGCTGAGCAGGCCCACGAGGGCCGCCACCAGCTGATCTAGGAAGGGCGAGGCGATGGCCTCGCGGTCCTGGTAAAGGGGCGCGCGCCGCTTGCGCCGTAGGTAGAAGTGCTCCTGCAGGAGGCAGTCACACGCGGCGGCGCGCAGGGCCTCCAGGTCCAGGGTGGGCGATGGCTCGGCGGGCGGCGGCGGCGGCAGTCCCGACAGGAACACTGTCTTGGTGAAGCCCTGATACCAGCGGTCAGCGTTCAGGGCGAAGGTCTGCGGATAAACCACGTACTTCATGAACTGCATCTTGGTGAGGATTCGCAGCTTCTCGTCCACCGACTCGGCCGCGTGCACCGTCGCCTGCCACCGCTCCACTCGCCGCTGCCGTGCCGCCTTGCTTTTGGCAGTCAGAGAAGCCACAATCGGCGGGTAGCGCGCGACGGGGGCCGCCGCGACAACTGCGCCGGTCACTTCTGGAGCCGCGACAGCGGCCTCGGCCGCAGTGTGCAATGACAGCCGCGACCCGCGGAGGGCTAGCCTGCAACACCTGGCCGCCGCCATCTTTGCTCGGGGTTTGCGACCCAGAGGTTAATTTCAGCAAATGTCCCTGCCCTCTTTGCCGTAAGGACCAATGGAAAGCGGAATTTGAGAAGGAGGCCGATTCTCAGAGGGCCTGAGGTACGTTGCGTCATTCATTTCTTAGCCAATCATATCACTCCTCCAACTTAGTTTCCAGTGTCCAGCAATGTTTGTAGACCGAAGGCAGAACTTGTGTGCCAGTAGGTTTCCCACCGGCCTGGCTGGGAAGAGCAAGACTTTTAAGAAGGAATTGCCGCCACCTAGGTTGCTTTTCCCACCACGGCACAAGCCTCCTGCAGGAAACCATTTAGGAACGTTCTGCACCGTAACCTCTAGCCCTTGGTTACATTTACTAGTTTGCATTGTGTGTGGCGCATCCACCTCTGTGCTGTTTTAGTTCTTAGGGTTGAAATTTGTTAAAAATATTCTTCTAAAATGTTTTATTGATAATACGTTATTTTTTAAACGATGCAAGCAGCACTTAAAAATGACTATTACTAACCTTTGAGAAAATAATTCCATGTCTCTGTATGCTAATTGATATGTAGATAATTGGCTTAATTTGTTTTAATTCCCCTGATTTTTCAAAACGGGGAATTTACTTTTACATGGCTTTAACTGGAAAAAAAAAAAAAAAAGGAAGGAAATAAAAAAAAAAAACACTAAGGAGTTATGTTCAAATTTTGCTTTGTGTTAAAACTCATTATTTCAACATGAGTTGATTCCTACTAATCTGTGAGCTCCTTGAAGAAAGGAACTTTTATTTTTTTAATCCTCAGCAATCAATACCTGTGCGTAGTAGGTCATCACTAAATACCAGCTGAAAATGTCACCTAAATCACTAAAAAGTTTAGCTTATTTCAGGCAATCTAGTTTATGGACTCACTCTCCATTACAACTAGGAACTGGAATCATGTTTGTTTGCATTTATTGCAATAATTCTTGAGGGTATTGAAAACCAAACATTTTGTTGCTAAAAGAAGTTATGACTTATGTATACCTTTGCATAAGAAGTGATGGTACAACTTAACTATGAACTTGCAGGTCTATTAAACTGACATTTAGAAACATATACTTTAAATTCATTACAATAATATCTTCTGTGAGAAGTTGCTAGCAGAATTCTCAAATATCTTGACATTAATATACCAAAAGGAGGACATAAGAGAGTTAAGATCTTTAAACTTTTTTCAGTATTTAAAAGGTAAAAGCAACGTGTTCAGTATTACCCAAAGTGACTCTTCTTTGTGTGAAGAAATCATAAATATATTTTTAGAGAATATATCATAGAAATCCTAGCTCAACAGTTGTAGGTAGTTTCATACTATTCCAACATAGATTTTAGGATTAGAAATCAGAACTAGAGACCAATTAACACTGTAAGACAGAACAGTATTTTCAGAAATTGCTTTTATACTTTTTTGGTCTGTGAATCAAAATAATTTTAATTATCCAATATTTGCTGATTGTCAACATTATGAACCAAGGAGGGAGGCTCTGGGAAAGGAAAGAGCATGCTTACTGAAGGCTGGGGCAGGACCACATAAGTATAAACAAAAGAGCATACTAGTGAGAAAGAATCCAGTCAGGACCATTTGGAAAGAAGTAGGCTTTCTTTCCAGTATGATCCAAAGTTCTTATATTACACACAAAGAAAGAGATATAAAGGGCAAGTCATACAGCATGGTAGGGGCAATATCGGGACTAAAACCCAGGTTATCTGCCTCTCTGTCAGTTGTATTTAATGAATAATTATTTAATGCATTTTATGTGGTAGGCAGTGTACAAAGTGCTTGGGATACTCAGTGAACCAAACAGACAAAAGCTTGTACTCTAACGGAAGGAAACACATAATACAATGTAAAAAATGAGTAAATGATATGATTTGTTAAAAGGAAGTAAACGTTATGAAAAAAAAACAGCAGGGGAAGTAAGGCTCATCAATGCAGTCTGCAGGGAGAGGGTTTGCAATTTAAAGTATGTAGTCAAGAGTAATGCTCATGGAAAAGAAAACACTGGAGTGAAAGCCTGAAGGAAGTGAAGGAGTGATTCATGCTAATATCTAGGGAAAGAGGATTCCAGCAGGACGCTGAGATGGAAACATACCTGGTGGGTTCAAGAACCAGGAAGGAGGCCAGTGAGACTGAAGGAAATGACACATGTGGAGAGTAGAAGGAAATGGTATTAGAAATGGAACCAGAATTTATAGGTTCCCAGAGGCAATTGCTAGGATTATTAAGACTTCATAGTCGGGGAGGAGTGGGAAGCCATTGGAAATTTCTACTCAGAGGGAGGTCCTCGTGTGTCTTAGGTTTTAAAAGAATTACTCCATGTATTAGGTAGCTTGTGTGATTTAACAACAAAAATGTATTTTCTCCTAGTTCTAAAGGCTGCAAGTCTGAGATCAGGGTAACAGTATGGTTGGGCTCTGGTGAGAGCTCTCTTCTGGCTTGAGGACAGTTGCCTTGCAGTGTCCTCACATGGCAGAGAGAGACTGAGCTTGCTGGTGTCCTTTATCATAAGGAGAGAAGCCTGTCAGATTAGTGTCCTAATTGTATGACCTCGTTTAACCTTAATTACTTCCCTAAAGGCTCTACCTCCAAATACAGTCACATTGGGGGTTACAGCCTAAACATATGAATTTTAGAAGGCCACAACTCAGTCTAGAACACTATGGCTGATTGGGAAATAAAGATTGTGGAGGGTCAAATTTGGAAGCAGTGAAACCATTAGAAGACAATTTGGCATATTTTTGATTCTGGCTAGAAGCAACAATAGCAGTACAGAAGGTGAGTGGTTACAGATTCTGAACCGAATGTAGGTATGAGAAAGTCGCCCAGTCAGATAAGAGAAGGTCTATGGACAAGAGATGCATTTTTCCTTTAGTCTCTCATATTTTTCTGGGGTGGATGTTGGAGAGTGAGTTGATTTGGGGAAGGAAATAGGAGAATTTGTGAAACATGAATTTATTTATATGTGTTTATATAATTGAGACTCTTCTGGGGCGCTTGGGTGGCTCAGTCATTTGGGCGTCCAATTTCAGCTCAGGTCATGATCTCGTGGTTTGTGGGTTCAGTCCCCATGTCAGACTCTGTGCTGACAGCTCAGAGCCTGGAGCCTGCTTCAGATTCTATGTCTTCCTCTCTCTCTCTGCCCTCCCCCACTTGCACTCTGTCTCTCTCTCTCAAAAATAAATAAACACTAACAAAATTTAATTGACATTCTCCTAGAAGAAAATGGATATTAACATCTTCCCTAGTAAGGTTGCCACTGGTCTTCAATTTAAATATTGTAGTCAAAAGCTATGACATTCACCAAGGATTTTTGAGCCCTCTCTACTTGATTCATTCAATAAATATTTATCAAGTGACTTATTACATGCCAGCATATATGTGTTCTAGGTACACAGGATATGGCAGTGAAATAACGGCTTTCATGGAGCTCACATGCTAGTGGATAAAGTCATCTAACCAAAAAATCAAATATACGTGTCTATGTTAGATGGTGATAGGAGGTAATAGGAAAAATACAGCAGGGAAGGAGACCAAATAGTATAGGGTTGAGTGGAGTGATTTCAATAGACAGGGCAGAGAAGCTCCCCTTCCCCACCTCCCCCGGAAGGATAGGGCCACGTGGACATCCAGAGGACAAATCTGAGAAAGGGCAAAAGCCACAGTATACCTGGAAAGTGGGAAGCATATGGAGGCCAGTGGGCTAACATGGAATGGGATGTTGCCATTTTGTCAGTGACAGCCAGTATCTTACTCAGAAACAGGTTCTGATGAGTTGGGTGATATTTATAATCACAGTTTCTCCCCTCTGTCGTGGTTGGGCATCAGAACAGTTCTGCTGATGTTTGGGTGAGACAAAAGCTGCCTAGTTGATTGTAATCCTTAGCCGAGCTTCTTAGGTCTACAACTGAGGATGTGGGAAGGAAATGGCAACAGGATATTTTCTATGTGCAGATAGGGATGGGAGTGACAGCTGGTCCTTTTGAGCTGTTTCCTTCACATATATTTCTTACCTGGTTGCATATATAACACATTTACATAAAACTGAAAATATAGGGGCGCCTGGGTGGCGCAGTCGGTTAAGCGTCCGACTTCAGCCAGGTCACGATCTCGCGGTCCGGGAGTTCGAGCCCCACGTCGGGCTCTGGGCTGATGGCTCAGAGCCTGGAGCCTGTTTCCGATTCTGTGTCTCCCTCTCTCTCTCTCTGCCCCTCCCCCGTTCATGCTCTGTCTCTCTCTGTCCCAAAAATAAATAAAACGTTGAAAAAAAATTAAAAAAAAAAACAAAAACAAAAACAAAAAAACCCTGAAAATATAAAGTATTACTAGGGGAGGGTGTGTGTGTGTGTGTGTGTATGTGTGTGTGCAGGTGTGAAGTATTTTTGATGGTTGGTTTAGAATCCACAGGAAGGAAGCTAAGTATCTACATCTTATGCCAGGTACCATATTAGATATTTCATATGTGTCATCTCCCGTAATCTCACAGTCGTGCTCCAAAGGGAATATTATTTTTCTTCTGGTTTATTTGCAAAATCATGGAACTCTTGCTCAGAACAAAGAATAGCTCAAACAATTTTGAAAAAGAAGAATAAAGTGGGAGGATCAGGCTACTTGACTTTAAGGCTCTCAAGATCATCGTCAATGGAAGAAAGATAGCCTTTTCAGCAAATGGTGTTGAACTAGACATCAACAGGTCAAAACCAAAACAAAGTAAGAAAAAAAAAAAACAACATTTGACCTCTTACATCTTTTGGAAAAATTAAAGTGGATCAAAACTTAAACATAAAATTATTAGAAAAAAGTAACTTGCAAAGTACCCTCTTAAGAACTTGAAAAGTATAAGTTTGTATTTATCATTCTTGGTGGTGGTGCTGGTGGCATTGGAGGTAGTTAAGCAGTACACATGTAAATAGGGGTGTAACTCTTGTTTTGACAAAGTATATATGTTGGCCATTTTCATAATTGAAAATTTCAACTACAAAAATAACTACACATGAGAACACGTCTGTGATTTTCACTCCTCAAGATAAGTTTGATTAACAAGTAGATAGCATTTCAGACTTACAAGAAATTCAGGATTCTCCAACTTCTTGGTTAGCTTCTTTTATTGGTATTCTTTTGATCAGAACTTGCTACTTTTCAGCACGTTTACATAATTTATAATCAATGTTTTACAAAGGCAAATCAGAGCCACTGGAAGGGTTTAGTGTCCCCCTTAAAATTAATTTTTCTTAAATGATACATGGCCAAGCTAACCAATGCAGAGTCCAAAGAATGTGCAGTAAAATTCTCTGTTCCTTCCTCATTCCCAGTCCCTCCTTTTCCTTCTCCAGAGGCAATTACTGTCAACAGCCTCCTGTACATTCTTCTAAAGAATGACATTCCTGCATAAGAATATCTATGTACATATACACATACTCAGAAGTCGTGTGAGATGCTGTTTATTCTTGTTACTGACTGCCTATTCAAGCCTGCTCTGAAAAGCTATTTCTTTCCTGCATCTTGGAAAAAATTTAGGGCAAGTTCTATTATTTTTCTAATTGATCTTAGATAAGTCCTCCAGTTGCTTCTAGGCACAAAAATATCTTAGTCCTATAATTACATGCTCAGTTCAGTGCAATAAGAAACAGAAAAAAAAAATGCTGTCAACTTTATTTAAAGTTCTGTCTTCTCTCCGACCTTTTCCCAGTCGGCCTAGGCTGTCTGCTTGCTGTAGGAGGAGGGCAGGCTTGCCACAGGCTTCCTCTGTTTCCCCACAGCAGCTTCTCACCCAGCTCACTAGGCTGCCAAGTTGTGAATCAGGCACCAGTCCACTATCCTCCCAAACTCTAGAAGACCAGTACTAAGCTCCTCCAAAGGGTCCCATTAGAAGGTCATTTTCTAGCTAAGTTGAAGGTAAGGGCATCACCTTTTCTGCCCTCTCAATGATGACGTTGGGGAGATAGATTCTCGGTGTACCCTCTCAGTCTCTCCTGTCTTTTGGGATGGGGGAAGGGGTTAAAAACACAAAATTATGTTCTATAAACTTCTTTGCAATTCCTGCATGGGTAGACTGGCAATTTACCTAAAGTGGAACTAGCTGGTACCTCATGTTTTGGGGCTTTACCTGAAAATAAGACAGCAATAATTATATATACACATATATAGATATATAATATTATTATATATACATATATGCATATATGCCATATTATATATTATCGTGTATACATGTGTGTATATTATATATACATATCTATTATATATGCTAAGTATATATATTAAAGTATATATTATACGTATAATGTTATGTATGTGTACATATAGAGAGAAATTGAGAGAGAGATGGGGTGAGGGAGAGAGAGAGAGATACCCTCTTTTTTTTAATATGAAATGTATTGTCAAATTGGTTTCCATACAACACCCAGTGCTCATCCCAACAGGTGCCACCTTCAGTTTATTCTCAGTTATGCCCTCTTTTTTGAAAGCATTTTACATATATAATTAAGGACTCAAATATTCTCATTATAAGTTTTGAGTTTTACATTCTAATACAAGCATGGGTCACTCACTGGAATGTATGGTCATTTTATAAGAACAAAAACATTTGATTAATCAAATCACCCATTTCCTCATCTTTTGCCTTACTAAGAAAGTCCCTGGGGAAAGCAATCTTTCCAGAACATAAAGACAAGCTTCACAAGGAGAGGCTCTTTGCCCCCCCACCCCAACTCTTTTTTTTTTCTCTTCCTGAAATGAAGACGCAGGAAGACATAAACCATCAAGACAAAAGCCCCATCCTAAGAGTGGATAAGAAGCAGAGAAATAGGTGCTCCTGGGACATTCATGTCATCTTTAAGTCATACACTAGTCCAGACGCATGCCTCCAGCCTTTTTGTTATGTGAGGGGGAAAAAATGAACAATAAACACAGGTTTATTGCTATGCTATAGATATGTTTATCTGCAATCTGTTTTCTTTTACTCTTGGCTTCAGAGCAGCAGACCTGATCACTGCCTCCCACAAAGCTCATAAAACTATAAATATTGTATATTGATGCTTATATAGAGAGAAAACATATGAATTTTTCTGTTTGAGGAGGATTTATTTTAAATAAAAAGAGAATTAATCTCATACATACCACGAACAGTCCTCTAGGGCAATAGATAAAAATATAACTCACTTTTTTCCGTAGCTGCATTATAGTCATGCTATGCATTTACCATAATTTATTTAGGCAATCTCTTTGGAAGAATATTCAGGTTAATTCAATTTTTTAAATATCTTTCTTTCCTTTTTTACATTATAAGCAGTAAGGTAATAAATATTTTTAAGTACTGATGCTTTTATTTTTGTGGGCTAGACTCTAAAGAGTGGAGTTTCTGGGACACAAATAATATGCATTTTTTTTTAAAAAAAATTAATGTTTATTTATTTTTGACAGAGAAAGAGAGAGAGACAGAGCATGAGCGGGGGAGGGGCAGAGAGAGAGGGAGACACATAATCGGAAGCAGGCTCCAGGCTCTGAGCTGTCAGCACAGAGCCCGATGCGGGGCTTGAACTCACAGACCACGAGATCATGACCTGAGCCGAAGTCGGACACTCAAGCGACTGAGCCACCCAGGCGCCCCGCATTTTTATATTTAGACTTATTACCTACCATTATGTTCCCATCCTGGTCATAAATGCACATTTTCTCACATTCTCACCATATTTGCCAAAGTATATGAAATGTCACTGTTCTTAATAATACCTCCATATAGGTATTATCTCCCATAATATAAATTCCATGAGAGCAGAATCTTGTCTTTGGCACAGCGATCTCCCTAGCACCAGGAGAATATAGATTTCCACAGTAGGCAACTAAGAAGAGATCTTATCTTTAGGTATATTCTTTTTAAACACATATATATACCCAAAGAATAATAATATAATTACTTTTCAATATTCATGTGCCATATAGATTATCTATTATCTTCCTTACAACCAGCTAGGAGAAGAAATCTAGGAATAGAATGTATTTACGACTTATTTGGTGGCAGCGAGGTAAGAAAGATGGAAGTCTGGTTGGGAGAATATAGCAGGAACTTCTGATTCTTTTGGTGGTCACATGAATATGCTGTGCTCCTCAGGAGAGACAGGACTAAAAGGGGAGAAAAGAGTTAAGTGGGGCAAACATGTGGAGCCAGTAATAAGGTGTCTCAGTCACCTCCAGTGCAAACCTTAAGGGGTGCAAAAAACTCAGTAATCAACATAAATAATAATTTAATGAAACATCTTTAAAAATCAAAATCAATATCAAAAAGTCCATGATGAACAAACTATGAACATTTTTTTAAAACGGCAGGATCAGGAGAAGCACTCATATAGTCACAATCTACTCAGAGTCAAGAAGTGAGCCTCGACAAGCATGCATATGATGCTTTCTTAAATGTTAAACGGTGAGTTTCCCTTCATCCTTTTCTCTATCTGCCGGTTGTTTCTGGTCCTCGCTCCCCACCAAGAACTTTTTAGGAGCATACCAATGAAATTAAATATACTTTTTTTCTTATATACAGGGCTAGATTTTAATATTGCTTAGTATCTCACCAATCTGATTATACCCTAAACATAAGGCTACATATTTTCCTATTTCTTTGTCATTGAAATGTGAACATGTCTGCAATATAAAGTTTCTGAAATGCAAACGTATATTTCAAATGTTCTTTCAACTTACACAACACAGTGTTCCTTAGGCACATGGCAGTAATCTGTTATATTTGGAACATATGGCTGCATTTGATACATCAAGTGTCTTTTACAAGTGAAGTCATCATCCCAGTTTTATGGAAACTTGTCTGCAATATGACACAGGGGAAAGACCATGATTTTCCTCTCATTATTCATTACATTTTTTTTCAAATTCACATCAATATAAGTGGGTCTAAAAATTAATTTTTCCTAAAATAACTCAAGTAGTTAAAATAATCTTAAACAACTTATTATAAGCAGTCATCAAAGTATGGTATTCACAGTGGGAAAATAAATTGTTACCGCCTTTTGGGAGAGTACTTTGGTGATACAGTTGAGCCTCCTAAAACGCCCATTACTACTAACCCTGAGGAAATTACTCATAATTCAAAGAGAGTGACTCAGTATAATTTGAGTGCTGCCCACTCCCAGGAAAAAGTTGAGCTTTGCCCAAGTCGGGGCCAGAGGCTGACCTCTCACTGCACCATTACCATCACTGTCACCACCCCCTACGCGATCTAAGTCCCTGCTGTCTTATCAGGGATGTTTGAAGATCCCAGAACCACTGAACCACATATGGGATCCATCCTCCGTCTAGGACTGCTTGTCTGTGCATCCTTCCACCCAGCTTCCTGGTCCTCCACCAAGAACACTCTTCCCTCCCCTTTCCAATTAGTGCGCCCTCTGCCCTGTCGACTGTCTTCTTTCTTGCATTTGTGTCTCCACTTTGCCTCTTCCTCTCCTTCCTCTAGGCTCTGTTTTATATAGTCATGCATGAGAAGGAAAACAGCCCTGAAAACATGGTCTTTACTTCAGGTTACAGGAATTCAATCACTGTTTACCTTGCAGTGACATCTGAGGTAGAAAAAATGGTCTCAGGGTAAAAGTGAAAGAGGGTAAGAGGGAAAGACATAAAGAATAACTTGCTTGGCACTTTGCAATATAATGTTTGTTATTTGTCATAGGAAATTTGTGATCGTAAGTAGTAAACATTTGTAATTGCAAATAGCATACTTACACACAATTATCTAATAACAAGGGATTGTTTAGATAAGGTGTCGTACATTTAAATTAAAAAATACTATGAAACCAATGAAATAAAATTTATAAAACAATAAAATGCTGGGGCACCTGGGTGGCTCAGTCGGTTAATGCCGCTTTTGGCTCAGGTCATGATCCCATGATTTGTGAGTTTATGAGTTTGAGCCCTGTGTAGGGCTCTGTGCTGACAGCTCAGAGCCTGGAGCCTGCTTCAGATTCTGTTCTCCCTCTCTCTTTGCCCCTCCTCTGCTTGCGCTCTCCCTCCCTCTCAAAAAGAAATAAATAAACATTAAGAAATTTTAAAAAATAACAATAAAATGCTTTTGAAATAAAGACAAATTTTAAAACCAAGATTTACAAGAAAACCTGCATAAACCACATGATCTAATAAGACCTATATGCACACAAAGACACGTAGAAAAACCCAGGAAAGAAGTGCAATTAAAATGTTGACGAAGGTTGAAAGCAGGTGATGAAATTATTGGCATTTTTCTTCCCTGTAATTTCTAATTTATCTTTATTCTTTCTTTCTTTTACAAATCAGAACAAAATTTAACTTAGAAGAAGTTAAGAAAAAAAGTAAGATATTACCAGAATCTGAATAGATGCCTCAGATATTATTCCACCAGATGGCCAATTACTTGCTAAATATATCTGATCATATAGTAAAATTCTAACCCAAAGTAGAATTCTGGGTTAGATTGTATTGACCTTCCATGTCAAAGTTTAATTGTCTGCTCACCCAAGTTCAAATTGGAGAGAATAAACTAGAAAATTCAAGGGCTAGAATTTGGAAGAAGCTATCAGAAGAAGTGGAGTCAAAACAGAGAATAACCTGAAAGAAGCCAGTGTGGAATCAGAACAAGTTAACAGTTACCCCGGAACAAGCTCACTTTTGGTTTAAGTGCAGGCTTAATGGCCTACAACTTGAACTGACAAAAACAAAACAAAACAGCAACAACAAGATGGCTTCCCAAGATGGCTTCCCAGAACCCAAGATGGCTTCTCCTTGCAGAGGCTTCCCAAGGAGACAGGTAGCAGGAAGAGGACCAAGATGAAAGGCACAATGACACATCCAGCCTGTCTGCACTCTACATCAATGGGAGAGTAAACAGAATCTTAGACTTGTGCCCAGGAAGTGTCATTCTGAACTAGCGAGAAAGTAATGTCTTTGACAGAGGAGCTGCCTTTATAGCCACACCTCCATGGTTCCCTGAGCCCAGCAGTCATCGAAATATGAAATCTGTGATGTGGGTTGAAGACTCTGGACCTGAGTTTATCCTTTATATTGTAATGGCCATATCTCCATGTAGAGTCTTGTATGCCATATAAATTTCGTGTATGATATTTGAGGCGATGGCCAACTAGGGCGGAACTATGAGCAGATAAATTATTCCATATGAGAAAGTTGCTGATGACAGCAAAGATTAAATATAAGGGGTCAGAATAGAGGCACAGGAAATTTTAATAAAGCTATTGCAATGGTCAAGAGAAAAATGATGAGAATCTGAACAAAGCTAGCTGAAGTAGTGGTGGAAAGAGCAATCTATAGGAGAGACATTTTGGGTGTATGATGAACGGAATTTGTATGAGGGAAATAAAGAAAATGAGAAATCTTCTGGAATAACTCTAAGGGAAACAATACAGATGGTGGCATCATTTTCCAAATGTGAAGAAAAAATGTTTGTGGGAGAAGATGATGAATCCAGTTTTGGATAGCTTCTTACCAACCATTTGCTATATGACAATGGAACTCAGGACAGAGGATGAGGCTAGAAATACAGATGTTGGGATCAATAAATATGTGGTAGGTTGAAACCATGAGCATCAGTGAGATTGCCTTAAGACATTATTGAGAATGAGAACAGAGTGGTTTGGAGACTTGATGGCTACCAATATTTTAGGGGTTGACAGATTAGAGAAACTTTGCCAAGGTAAAGGGAGAGAAACCTCTTCAGAGGGAGGGAGAAGGCCAGGAAAGAGGTTTGGTAGAAATCATACTAGGGAATCCCAAATAGTGTTGAACCCTGAAGAGAATTCAAATAAGAAACAGATCATTCCTATTGATTTGAGAACAAAGAAGGTATTACTGACACAAGTAAGAACACAATTATGGAGTAAACTGAAAATGATATTGCTGTGGGTTGTGTAGGCGAGGAGGTGGAATCCATGAGTTCTTTTAAAAAACTGTAATTTAAGATTGAATACGTGCAAGATGATATTGATAATATTTTTCTAAAATTTAAAGAATAAAACAAAATAAACAGGCAGGTACCCAGTGCTCAGTTCAGGAAGTAGAACATTACCAGTAGCTTTGAAGAATTCTCCTTCCACTGAGACCCCAATCTCATCCCTCTTTCTCCCCACCCCCGAGGTAACCGCTATCCTGAACTTTGTGTTTGCAGTTCTTTTGTTTGTCTGTATAGTTTTATCTGAGTGGATATTCTTAAATATTTACTCTCTGAATGTCAGCCCTGGACTTGTGCAGTGAACAACTGTTGTGACCATTCAAGGTAGTCCTAGTTGTATATTGTTCAGTTTTGATGTTTTGGAACTTTTTATAAATGGAGTCATGCTAAGTATTTTCATCTGTGATGAGTTTAGCCATTCAACTTTAGGTTTCTGAGACTTACCTATTTTGGATAGGTAATTGTAGTTTGCCTTTAGGTTATATAGAATTACCTTTATGGAAAGATTTCAATAGGGTAATCCTCCTGTTCAACATTTGCATCGTTTCTCATTTTTGGGTATTTCAAATTATCCTCCTTGAATGGATCTTCCCTATGGTATATGCCAGAAGTGGAACAGTTGGGTCATCTTCAACTTTATTAGGGTGTCAAATATTTTTTCTAAGAAATTGTTTCCACTTACTAGAAATTTATCATCAGCAACACTTGATATTGTCAGAGTTAAACTTTTGCTCATTTGGTGTGTGTAAAATGATCCTTTTTGGTGTGGTTCTAATTTACATTTCCCTGACTACTGGTGAATTTGAACATGCTTTAATACATTGACTGGTCATTTATATTTCCTCTGTTCTGACATGCCTGTTCAGGAATTGTTCATCTTTTTTCAAATGATTTGTAAATGTGTTTTCCAGTTTATGACCCGACTTTTCACTTTCTTTATTGTATCATTTGATACATATAATTTCTTAACTTCAGGGTGGTCATATTTATGTTTTGCTCATTTTTAAATCTGTTTGAAGTGATATTTAGCAACCCTGATGTTGTAGATATATTACTTGTTTTATTAATTTTTTCACATTTTAATCTTTAATTCATCTGGAATTGATTTTTGTAGATGATGTGAGATAAGGGTCCATTTTTCATGTGTTTCCTTATGACTAATAAATCATTTCTTCCCATACTACAGGTAGCTGAGATCAATGGTAACATTCCTGTAATAGCTGCATTTCTGGATTTCCTGAAAGCAACTTTCCTGCCTCTAATTTCCTGCATTAACACATTCTGCTCTCAACAATCAGGCTGAACTCTGAGTGTTACAATATTGTTGAAGGAATAGTCAAATGTAGAAACTTGAATTTGCTAACAAATCTAGACGATTCTAAATGTTTTCCCAAGCAACGGAGTAAAAAAGACAGCTGGGGATAGTACAGAAGGATATTGCAAATTTCAGAGGATGGGACATTGAGGTTTATAGGTTGAGTGATTAGAATAATCACAAATCAGATAGGAAGGATAGTATGTTCACCTGTGCACACATGAGCACACACATGTATGTACACAGAGGCAACCCTCAACATTCTCAAGTTTGGTTTTTGTACATTATTCAGCAAATATTAATATTTCTCAAATTGCCTCTTGTACAATGAAGTTGAACTTTTATGCATCAGAAAATAGTAGACTTCAATCTCTAGTTCAAATAGTAGATGGCAAAGATCCTTAGAATTGGTAGCACTTAGAGATCTATGAGGATCAGTCTAGTTCATTCAGGATTTAAATCATTTGAGTTGTTGAGTTCATCTTTAAAATGGAAACAATAGCCTATCTACCTGATAATAGTATTAGGTTTAAATAAGATGATGATACTTCAGAGTGCTTCCAAGAGTGATAAGCATGTTGTGAATGTTCAATAAATTTTAGCTGCTGTTGTGATTATCTAGCGCTCTGTCGTCTTTGGGATAGGGATCAGGAAGATGAACTAATCCACACATCCTAATGAGATAACAGACACTACTTTTCCTGAGCCTGCCCTCACCGCCTAAACCCCCAACACTCACAATATCTATTTTCTGTTTGTGAGAAGTTTTCATTTATAACACCCCTAACACGTACCACTTGGGATCATAAAATAATATTCTGTAGAGCAGTGATAACATTGTATGGACCTCAAACTAACAGTATCAGCATCACCTGGGTACTAGAAATGTATCTTTGGGAGCCTCACCCTAGATCAACTCAAACAGAAACTCTGGGGGTATGGCGCCCAGCAATGCACATTTTAGCATATGCCTTAGGTCATTCTGATGCATGCTAAAATTTGAGAAACACTGCTTTAGGGTGTCATTCTGGGTCATGGTTGGGAAAAGAATTTACCCCATATGGTACATATAGATTTTAACTAAGACTACTTACAGAGGGGTAGACAGGGTTAACAGAGCAAATGAGGGATGGTGAAATACTCAAAGACTAGCCACTGTCGTCAGACATGCCCACCTCAAGTTCTGAACGGGCGAAAAAGAGAAAGCATATTACCAGAGCCCTGAGAGACCTGTGCTCTGAAGGAGGAACCACTTGATGGGATCTGTCATCATGGGAAATACAAAACAGGGAGGACATAAGGAAGAAATACCCTAACTTCTCTCCTCTCATATTCTTTATCCAAACCAGCTACAAACCAGTCAGCAAAGGAGCCCCAAGGCAGGCAGTCCTCAGGACTCAGCTTCCCAGTTTAGGGAGCATGGCAGAGAAGGACAGAGAATAGATTTGGAAGCTGGGTGCAAATGGACAATAACCAGCAGCTATACTGTGAAGGCTGAGCAAAGAGGCCGACAGAAATAGGAGCTGAGCGCACTGTCATTAATATAGGCGGTAATTCGAAAGACAGATCAGGCATCTCCTCAGTGTCTCCTCTTCCTACTTCCAGTTAGAAGGACTGAAATAGTAGACACCAGTTTCAGATGAGAAAATTTTAGCGTCATGGAACAAATGGCTATCATGTGATTGACACTGGACTGGGCACTGGGGATTCAGCTGTGACTAAAACAAAATTCTTGCTCTGATGTGCTAGCCTAGGGGGATGGAAAATAAACAAGTAGGTAATACTCCATGTGGATAAGCACTCTGGAGGATGATAAGATACAAGATTAGAAAACAGAGAGTGATGATGGGAGGTTGCTTGTTTAATCAAGTTGATTTAAAAAAAAGAAAAAAAAAAAAAAAAGAACTTCACTATGGGGGATGCCTGGGTAGCTCACTTGGTTAAGTGTCTGACTCTTGGGTTAAGCTCAGGGCATGATCTCCTGGTTCATGGGTTTGAGCCCCTGCATCTGGCTCTGTAATGGCAGCTGTGGAGCCTGCTTGGGTTTCTCTCTCTCCCTCTCTCTCTCTACCCCTCCCTCACTTGCTCTCTCTCTCTCTCAGAATAAGTAAACATTAAAACAAAACAAAACAAAACAAAACCAAAAAACAAACAAACCTCCCTAAGGGACATTTGAACAGAGAACTGAAGGGAATAAAGGAGTGAGCCTTGAAGATATCTGAACAAAGAGAGTTTCAGGCAGACAAAAGAATAATTGCATAGGCTCCTAAGGAGCAGAAGGAGGAATGGGAGATAATATCAAAGGTAGCAGGAGTTACTTCCATTGTATTTCTAATCCCATAATGAAATCGGCTTGTTTATGGTTGGTATCCAGGGCTAAGCCCTAAGCCCTCTTTCTGTAAAGAAATAAGGTTTTTATTAATTGTATATTTACAGCAATACAAATTCACTGCATAAGATCTGGAACATTTAGAAACTGTTAACGATCTTTTTCTTTCTGTAAATCTTTGTAGTAGTTGTTGTTTGTTTCTTATTTTTGGAAAGGGTGATACGTCCCATCCAATAAATCCCATCATATTTCATAATCTGAGAGTATTTTAAAATTTAAATAAACTTCTAAAAATTTTAGAATACTTTTAGATTTACAGAACAGTTGCAAAGATATTATGGAATTCTATTTCTGTATACCCCTCAACCAGTGTCTATTTTTAACATGTTACATTACCATGGTGCGTATGTCACAGCTAAGAAACCAGCACTGGTGCATATTCATTAACTAAACTCCACTCTGTTTGGATTTCATTCGTTTTTCCATAATGTCCCTTTTCTGTTCCAAGAGCCCATCAAGATACCGCATTACATTTAGTTGTCACATCTCTTTAGCATCCCCTGGTCTGTGAGAGCTTCCCAGGTTCTCCTAGTTGCTCATGACCTTGACAGTTTGGAGGAGTACTGGTCAGTTTATTTGGAAACTACCTCTGAAAGAGGTTTGTTTAATATTTTTTCATGGTTAGATTGGGGTTATGGGTTTCAGAGAGGAGCACCACAGAGCTAAAGTGCCATTCTCATCAAATTATATCAAGCATACATGCTATCAACATGACGTATTTTTGTGATGATTTTAAACAAAGAATTTAACAATTACAGACTTGCATAGGGGATAAACACCATATATATATTTGGAAATGCAAGGAGAAATTGGGTATTTTTGTAGTAAGGTAAGATGATATATTTCTGTACTTTGCATATATATACACAAACACATATACACGCAAAAGGATATAGTTTTTGCATACCTACATATGCTTTTTTAAAGTAAAAACTGACCACAAGATGTCGCTGTTAACTAATGTATGAGCAAGACGGTTGCTTCAAAGAGCAGTTAGGTTTTGCAAGGCATATGTGGTTAGAACCCATAATTTTAAAACTTTGGCAATAAGTAACCCCCAAAATGTTTCAGTTTTACAAAACCACTAGAATGTTTTGAGTTTGGGATGTTACATTTTTTGTCTTTGAGTTTCACAAAAAAATGTTCCCTGGAATTCACACCCAAGTCTATTTATTTGGAAATTTAATTTAAAACAATATGTTTTTTTTTTTTTTTTAATGAAGTTGAATGCTCTATTCTTAAATAGAAAACAAATCCACAGAAATCACTCTGAGTTTATATTATCCTTTTGACCAGTAACAATAGCGTTATTTTCACTAATGAGGATTTCCTCAAGAAAAAAATTTAATAGAAAATGAAAGAGCATCATACACGATGCTTTACATAACTAGAATGGGCCTTATCCCCAAATAATAATTTAGAAATAAAATTATTAAATTTGGATCTTTTACTTTTCCACTACATAATTTTAAAAAATGACTCTGCATGTAAAGAGGAAAGAAGTCTATTTTTAACCCCCTACTTCCAGCATATCCATATTTAAACTTTCCTGGATATAACAGTTTTAATTTCCAAAGCAGATCCTGTAACTCTGACTCTGTTATGGTTTTGCTGTTTACTCACCCTACTTTCTCTAGAGTCTTCTCTCCCCTTGTTTTTCTTCTGCCCCTGACAGTACCTTTCATTTGTTCCATTCTTTATGAATTTAGGGTAGCCTTGTCCATTGTTGAATAGCATTAATGACCAGAAAGGTCTTAATAGTTGAGCTACCTGTCTACCTCTCTGTAGCTTTTACCCACTGGCCCTACTTTTGTCCTTGGGAACCATGCAAAGCTAAATTCTTTCTTGCTTTACATAACAGATTTTCAAATACTTGGTGACAATTGTCTTTTACTTCCCTAAGCTTCTCTTTCATTTTCCTAAACTCACCCAGACTTTTTGGCCATTTTAATATTAGTCCTGCTTTTAGATCTCCATCATCCTACCACTCTCCTCTGATATTATAGACTTGCAATGGTCTTCTTAAAATGTGAAGCACAGAACTGAAATTTAATATGGTAGACATAGCTGGAGGAGCGAAGAATGCATTGGGGCCATTTTGGTAACCTGAAGACATTACCCACTTTATTAATTTATCAACCCTTTGTAAACCCTCTGCTAATGAAATACTGCCACCTGGGTTCCTAGTGGTCTGATGAGTGTGTGTGCATGTGTCTGGTGTCTGTGTGTGTGTGTGTATGTGTCTGACTCCCATCTACCTCTCTAGCCTTATTCTGAACTTTAATGCTTCTGACATCTAGGTTATGGCTGACCAAACAGAAAAAAAGTTTCACTTCCTCTTTTAATGACACAGGCCAAGATGTGTATGTTTGACATAAAATTCTCTCTCTCTCTCTCTCCCTCTCTCTCTCTCTCTATATATATAGATATATACATGTATATGTATGTGTGTGTATATTTCTATATATCCAATGAGTTCTTATATCATTCATGTGGAATCTTTCCATGTGATTATCAATAGTACAGAAAAGGGGAAAGTCATATTTGCTAGATTTCTTTAATAATGTAGCCAAGGCAGGCCAACTGGAACTGGACTTGAAATCCCAAATGTTTGAATTGTCATCTAGATTTAAAACCTAGGACCTAAATTAACTTATGAATTAACGAACTCTCTTGGAATACAACGCCTAAGCTGGATGGCTATATAAATAGCACACAATGGGATAGTAGGATAGTGAAGTGGCTTAGGATGTAAGGATAAGAAACAGATGGACTGGTTTCAAGTCTGTGTCTCCCGCTTACTAGCTATGATACTTGGGCAGCCCCCGTATTTGCTTTGATACCTACTCCCAGGGTCGGTGTCAGGGTTAATTGAGGTGAGGTATATAGGCTCTTAGTATAGCACCTGGTCCATAGAGTGCACTCTGTGAAATATAGCTATTATGATTAATAGCAAACAATTCTTAAATACATTCGTGCTTTCTGTATACATAGAATTGACATATTTAAAGAAACACATTGATGGATTTACAATGATACCAGAATACCTGGCCTCTCTGTAGTCCAGTTAGTGCTTATGAAAAAGCTGTCAAGAATTGGAGAATTGGCTTCCTGTGATGGGATAGAACTATCTCACAGAGGATTGATTTTTACCTGAAGCTTAATCAACAATCTAACCAAGTGATCTTTCTCCTTTCCTGAATGTGGCAATAGTAGCATTTGGCTCTGGTTTATTGGACCACCAAATTTTAGTCTGCATGGGGTCATGACAGAGAGGGTAGCTAAACCTCCTTCGTTTCCCTCCTCACTACCTCTTCAAATTCTGGGTCTTCTTTTCAACTTGGGGCTCTCAAAAAACTGAGACTTGCTGGAGGAAAATAAAAACCTTCGTATGATAAACCACACTTTATTCCCTTGGTATTTTAGAAGATGGTTCCATTAAAATCAAGGCCTCTGTATTGGTTCCTTTAAATGAAGACAGTTTGGAGAATTTCAAAAGGCTTTCACCATTACCTCATTCCCATCCCATGGGTGCCTTTAAACAGCCAGTTCAGCAGGAAATCAGATGATGGATTTCTCAATACTGTGTTATAAACTAAAGAACGACAGACTTTCCTCCCATGTCCAGTATCCATCGTTATCAGTCTTTCACCAGAAGTTCATCATCTGGCACAGGTCTTACAATATGTTGCCCCAACACAATTTGGCTCTGGCACAGTGACCATTTCATCTTCACTGATAATCTAGTGATTTGTTCCGACTGATTTGTCTGACACTAGAATATGTCACAGTTACCAAATAGATCTGCTATTATGAAATATGTATGTTATTGAGTTATTAGGAAAGCAGATTGAGCCATATTTACTTACAGCCTCTATGGTATCATGAAATTTAAATTAGGCAATTTGAAAAAATTTATTAATTCTTTTAGCAATTTACTACATAAGTTCTGTAGTCACAGGTATTTTGTCAAGTTATTCATACAGATATCCTGACTACAGTCCTGACTTAGGGAATCTATAAGATCTGTAGGGGTTTCCCCTTCTTTTCTTTGGATCTTACTCTATTAAAGAGACAATTTTATCATACATAAAGCTAAAACTTTATTTTTGCATTGATAATTGGCACGCAAAAGATACCTTCTTAAGTCAGGGAATTTCAAATTTGGATCCATAGTTCCGTTCCTTTCCAGTTTGTGAGAACAATTTTTTCCCTTTGAAAGGAATCTATACATTAGCTTGAGAGGCAATACTTAGAGTGCATTTATAAGCAACAAGCACAATCTCATTAAGTTCTCTTTAATTTAATTTCAGTGATATTGATTTTATCTGAAGGACACATCATTCTTGATTTTTCTGATGTGCAAGACTGTACACAAATTGCTGTAAACCTCACTCTCTGGCCTTTTTCTCTCAGAGGATGGTTAAGGTCAGCGATGATGTATGTTCCAGGACATTGTCAGGAAGGACAGTAAAAAGTCCTCTCTAAAAGCTGTCCTCTTCACTTGTCTTGTTATAATTGGAGATGGGCGGGGGGTGGGGACTACCCACCAACATGGTTGCTGGCTCTAAATCTGTGTACCTGCTTCACTCTGGAGCTCAGCGCAATCTGAGCATTGGGACAGACTCTCTGTGGGAGTTGGTAGAAGTTCATCACTCAACCCTGTGCTTATAGACCATAAATGTTCCAGGAAAACATCACAGAGCACTGGGCCTGTTGGCTCAATGGCCCCAGACTCTCAGTCAGTCCTCTTTGATATAAGTGAAATAATCTGGGTTCTAAAACACAATGCCTTTGCAATCCAATGGATCACTAAACAATTTATATGACGACGTTGACTCAGCTTCTAAAGTTGGTCGGTGAATACCAGGAGCGGTGTGCTGACTTACAATTGGAAGACAGACCTAGCTTTACTTCATGTTTGTTTTTTGTAAGATAGCTAACCAAAAGAACTACCAACTTTGGCATGTGAATACGAAATGGATATTTATACCACAATTCACTTATAAATGACAAATTCGTGAGAACAGGGAGGCTTATAATGATTGATCTCCCCATGTGCGCATGGCTCTGTAATGTTACAAAACTGACATGATTTTCCAAAGAAAAGCATGTTTTCCTTCTACTGAGTAGATCCCTCAGATTCTGCTCTCATTTATGCACTATGGGCATCAGCAGGGAATCTGGCAGAGACACTCTCTGCTATTAATGACTTTGGACCAGGAAATTTCCTTGAAATTCTTATTGGCACTACAAATATCATCTTCACTTAATTTCTGGAGTTTATAGGACTTGTTGGATTTGCAATGGCTCATTTTAATTTGCGGTTCTAGATGATTTCCATGGATCATCATCAAAAACTGTGTGTTAAAACTCTGTCACTTAACTCTATTACCTAATATGGATTAGAAGCCTTCCAATGAGGTAGAATGAACTGGCTATGGATCTATTTCCGCATCTGAACTTAAGCACTGAACTCCGGTAATGCCAGCAGCTCGTCACTGCCCTCATCTTTGTTACCTGCCCTTCCCCCAGTGATCACACAGACAAATGTAGCTTGAGTCCCCTCCCCCTTCCTGTCCATCTGCCACATATTCACTTTTCACCAGCACTTAATTCTCTATCAAAATATTTTTCCAGGATGAGAAAAGAACCAACTTCCAGGCAAAAGAAAAAAAGTGATTCTAGTTAATGACTTCCAGATAAGAATTTGCTTATTTTCCTAATGGCCTACTGTGTCCTGCTAAGCTATCATGTCACAAACAGAATAGATAACTTTAATGGGAGAACTGCCTAAGGATCTTGGGACATAGCCACAGCCCCTTTGTCTACATAAAGTATTTTTTTTTTTTAATAAATAAATTAATGGGAGCTGCAAACAAGTGGAATCTAAGAATAATATAACTAAGTCTTTGGGCAAAATATGTTTACAACATGTGAAATTAATAAACATAAAATCTCTAGAGACTAAATGCATCATTTTTCATCTATCATGAGAAAACATTTTCTGTACATGGGAGACAGTGTGGAAAAAGGTGACTGTGGTGAGAACGCGTTTGTTCCCTCGAAGGCAAGATGGAGAATTCCAGTCTTGCATTGTGCCACGCACGCATCCCCCCGCTGCTTTCTGCCATAATTGCCTGAGACACATCACCCAGCGCAGCCACTAATATGAAACCCCTGCTCAACAGAATGTAAGGACTACACAAACAGTAATGATGGTCTTTAGCTCACCACAGTGGGCTGACCACATCAAACGTGAATGGATAGTTGGTTTCCAGAATACTGTCAAATAACAGAAAACCATCTGTTGCTGAAAATAACATTGGGTGGTGGAAAAAGAGATCCCCAAATTGTTTTTTTCCCTCATAATAATAAATGAAATACAGTAAAACTATTAATAAAAACACAATAGCAGACCGGAGCTATCATTTAAGAAAAACATTTCAGTATGTTTTATTATAGTTAACAGTTACAGAGAGGAAAAGTAAAAATTTGGGCAGAACTGTGGTTACCATTTTCAGAACTGCGCTAACATGGAGAGTACCTCACCTGCCTCCAGGAAAACACTTCCTTTTTGCCTGTTTTTCTCAATCTGTAAATGATGCCCAAGGGGGATCTCTTTAAAGAGATACTGGGTTTAATGTTTGTAACGTGGTTTTTTGCCCCGAAGTTAAAAAAAAAAAAAAAAAAAAAAAGTAAAGTACAAAGTATTATTATAGCATTTGTGGCATTTAAACCTATAATTAAAGTGACCAAATATTTTCCATACCCCCCCCTTACATTCAGTTCTTTACAAATTTTTTGCAAGTTCATAATTTGAAGCTAAAACTTTCCCCATTCTCTTCATTAGTAGCTTGGAATCACTTAAAAATTATTCAACCAAGTTTATGTTTTGGTGATCTGTCTTGGATAATTTGAAAGCCACTGATGTTTCTATGTAAAGCAAAAATAATTCTGTATTTTGGATTAGACCTTAAAATGAAATGTAGCATGCAGGACACCAAAGGGAGCTTAAATTCAGTTGGGAAATAATAGTTTAATGATAATAATATCATTCATAGATTAAAACCATGATGTAAACATGTTCTGTTGCAAATTTTGCTTTGGAAATGCATTATTGATACTTGGATCAGTTCCTCCTCTCTCATTTGACTTATTACCTCATCAACTGGTTGTTTGAATGCTGTACAGAAAACCTAGAATATAATAATTGTTTTCATATTTTGAAAAAGATTTTATTTCTAGAAACAAGATAGATTCCAAAATTTTCCCTTACATTATGCTTCTTCATCGTTTAAGAAAAACAGTAAGCATGTAAACTTTTAAGATGAATTATGATCTTATAAACATATACTATAACAAAATTCCATCAGAGATTAATGATAATATTTTAGTTTTTGCTCTTTAACACTTAAGCAATAGATATTATGAGGCGGGGGTACAGGATGAGGGCGGAGAGGAGGAAGGTGAATAATCCTTTCAACTTTAGGTATTACATATACATTTCTTTTATATTTGTTTCAAATCCAGTAACCAGAAAGTACAACTGGCCAGGCTATTCATTTTATGTTGTCAATAAAAGGAACCAGCGGATGAAGACTTGTTTTTTTCATTCTCAGAGGTTTGGTAAAGATACTGCATATTTTGCACACTTAAGAGCACAGATCATCATATGTTTTTTTGAGAATATTCCACGTTCCACTGGATCAGGCAAAAGCAGCACCAAAGAATTAGACACAGAGAGTTATTTCAAGGAATTGAGAGAAGCAGAAAGTAATTTCAATACAGCGTGTTGAATGATACCTTGAAAGTAAATTTTCAGGGTTTGGGCAGTAGCTGGAGGAGAAAGTTGTAACAGCCCTGGACAGTCGGCAAGGACAGTTTAGAGGATGGTGAACTACCTCAGACCTTTTCCAGTGAGTCTCCAAATGCTCTGGAATTTAATGGTCATAGTATGGTCCAGGGACTGGCATCATTGCATTTCCTGGAAGCTTGTTGATATACAGAATTTAGGCACCCAATCCAGACCTCCTATATTTTAGGGATTACTAGGCAATTCATGTGTACATTAAGTTTGAGACGCATTATCCTAGATTCTGTCTTCTTAATAACCTTCAAACCCAGCTGAAAACAGGCATTTGTATTTCCTTCTATGTTTGAATTTTGGGAAGACACCTCTCAAAGAGCGCCTCCAGTTCACGCAAAGTGTTTCAAGCGGAAAGAATGGGCCCCAGATAACCCTTGATTCTAACTCCCCACAGCCTCCTCGTGAGTCAAATGGTTCACAAGTTCCTGTTTGCCAAGGGCACGTGAAAGAGATAATAAGAGGCCTGGGGATCTGAAGCTGGAAAGGATCAAGAGGGCAGCTCGTGGAACAGAGGCCCCTTCTATCTCAGTCTTAGAAATTTCTCCCTATGCTCAGACACCCTCCAGGAAGAGGTGAGGAAGAAGGGTGATGCGGAATGGGAGAATTAGCACAGGGCAGAGTCTTTGATTTAGCCAGCTCATCTGAAAGAGACCAAGTTTTAACCAGAAGAAACTGGTTTGCCTTGCAGGGTGAAGTTTATAAGGTTGTTCTCTATTAGCAGATAAGGACTAGAAGCAAAAATAATTCTTTTCTGCAAAATAAAACTGTACTTTTGTACACCTGATTGATAATATGACCATTTTAAACCACAATATAAACAAGAGAGATCTTTGCTTAAAATCCTTTAGTGACTTCTTATGGCTACGGAATTTTAACTTGGCACACATCATTTTATTTGGTTCTTGCCTTCCTCTCTAACATCACTTCCTAAAACCAGCAATGGAGACTGGAAAAAAAAAAAAGTGTTATAGAAACAGAAGGAAATTTCAATGCAAGTTCTAAGCCAGTTAGACCTCTTGGCATGTGTGTGTATGTGTATGTGTCTGTCAGTTTGTCTGGCCGTAATACATATGACAACATTACTCCTTTACCAGTTAACCCTGACAAAAATAACATTGCATTAAAAAATCATCCCCAAACTGAACAGGAGGGAAAATAGCCAAATATACAACTGGCATCAGAATCATATGAACAATTTGTTACAAATTCAAATTCTGGAAACAAAATTGGCTTAAAACACTAAACCGCTTGTACTCATTGATCTGCACATTGGCTGAACGTTTTCGAAGCTGGGCTTGTTTGGGTGGTTCCACTGGTCATAACTGGACCCACTCCGGCTTCTGAAGCCAGCTTGGTTAGGCCAGCGGTTGTTCCACCCCACGGTTGATATCCTCCTCAGGAGACCAGAGGCTAGCCTAAGCTGCCCTTCTCACTGTGCTGCCAGAAGTTCTAATCTACAGAGCCCATCAGGAGACAGATTATAAACCTGCTTATGTCATTGATGCCAACATCTCCCTGACCAGAGATAGTCACAGGAAAACACCCTTTGTCAAGGAGTGGGAAAGTCTGCTCCTCCAACTATAGAAAAGCACTGCGAAAGTTACAGGCCAAAGAATATGGATGGATAATTCAATAACTATGGATGGAACAAAGAACAAAAAAAGTAATCCACTTTGACACAAATCTCCTCTTCAAAATAACTGACACCACATCATAAGGATCTAGCGATTAGTAACAATTAGCGATGCAAATCTAGCCCAGTGGTGGTTAATCTCTCCACAATATGTTCCCGTGATCAAATCCTGTTTTGATTTTCCTATCTTTTAGAAAAAGTTATGTATAATTATAAAATTAATCACCAAATTATGTTTAATAATTTACACATTTATAAATTCAGTTGTATTACTTTCATGTTCTAGAGAGGGGTCAACAAACTATATAGCCTGCAGGTCAAATCTTGCCAACCATCTGATTTTGTAAATAAAGTTTTATTGGGTCACAACTACTCTCATTTGCTTACCTATTGTCTATGGCTGCTCTCATATATAGCTACAACAGCAGAGTTGAACACTTGTGGTAGAGATCATGTTGCCTGCTGAAATATTTACTGAAAAAGCTGAAAATATTTACTCTCTCACCCTCTATAGAAAACTAGACACTTCTGATTATCATATTTAAGGCACAATTACCAGTTAATTCTTCTTAGATACCACTAACGATTATCTTCTTTCAAAAAGAAGAAAGCTTTATTAACAGAACCAGGATTGCAAAGCACATCTGGCTGACTCCAAGGCCAATGCTTCTTCCAGGATACCATACTGTGTCCACAGTATTTATTCTACTTTTAAGAATGCTCTCCATTCTGATATGGGAGGGAAAAGAGAGGGACCTATATGTCACTTACATTAGAATCATGTGAAAAATTTTTTGAAAATTCAAGCTCTTGAAACAAACTGCATGCTTGAGACTTTGATACCTTTTTAAAAAAAAATTTTAATGTTTATTTATTTTGAGAGACAGAGCATGAGCAACAGAGGGGCGGAGAGAGAGGAGACACAAAATCTGAAGCAGGTTGCAGGCTCTGAGCTATCAGCACACAGTCAATCACGGGGCTTGAACCCATGAACCGTGGGATCATGACCTGAGCCAAAGTCGGACACTTACCCGACTGAGCCACCCAGGTGCCCTGACACTTGGCTATCTTAACAAATGTCATAGGTGATCCTTATTTACATGAAAAAGAAGGAACAAGAGGTGTAAGTGAAAGAAACAACTTATGATGTTGGATTTGAGAAGAGTCGTAAAAGCTTCACATCATTATGGTAGTTCATAGAGAATCAATGAGGCAGGGGAAAAAAAGGACTGCTAGGGAGAACTAAGACTTTGATCTGAAGTCGTCTAAAATATATCTGGAGTACATTATATTCCAGCCCTTCCTCAGTTTCTCACTTTGGCTCTACTTTTGTTAATTATGATTTTCATGTGAGTCTCTAATCCAGAAGTAATTCAGATACATAGAAAACTTGGAAGGACAAGGGTAATGTCTGCATGCTATAGACACAGATGTCTGCTTTATGAATGGAATATTCTAACAGCCCACTTTTCCAAAAAGCATTTGGGCAGGTTTTAACAACAACAAAATGTGATGCAACATTAATGCAGTAGAAATAGATTATCTTTGTGTATATCTATATTGTGAACTTTCTTTTGATTTGAAATGTTGAATATGACTTTTCTTTTTGTTTAAAAATTTCAGTAAAGGGAGGCACCTGGGTGACTCAGTCGGCTGAGTGTCTAACTCTTGATTTCAGCTCAGGTCATGATCCCAGGGTCATGGGGTGGAGCCCCATGTCAGGCTCCACGCTCAGTGTGGAGCCTGCTTGACATTCTCTCTCTCTCTCTCTCTCTCTCTCTCTCTCTCTCTCTCTCTCTTTCTCTCTCTCTCTCTCCCCCCTCCACCTTGGCCCCTCTCCCTTGCTCTCTCTCTCTTTCTAAAATAAATAATAGTAATAATAATAATAAAATAGAGAAAGAAATTTCAGTAAAGAAATAAACCTAGACAAATTGTTATTAGCATTCCATTTCCCAGGTTCAGAAAGATGTCTAGAGTGGGCTCCAGCCTCTAAGCTGCAGGGCTTGCTCAGAGGCATTGGAAACAGTCTTACTACCACTGCCTAATTGGCATAATAGGAGCAGTGTTGCTTTTCCCGCCCAAAAGCCACATTAGGCACTGAAAATCTTTCATAAAAACTGGAGAGTCCCTGCCCAAAGAGATGCCTGGCAACTGGTCTTTCCCAATTCAAGGCTTTCTGAGATGCAGAGACAAAAATAGCCCAACTCAAGCCACAACTAAAGAACATTCCAGTGAGAAAATTCTCAGAATAATATTCTGAAAAGCTTAGAGTATGCTTTCCTTCAAGTATGAGGAAAACTTAAAGATACCTGACATGCATCCTCAAATTTGAAAATAGACACATGTTTCTCTTCTGGTAGAGAGATTTCTGAGGCCTGGAGGTTTAATGGAATGGGCTATGCCTTCTGGTTTTCAAGGGCCCATGTGTCTGGGAAGAAGATGGGGCAACTTTATTCCTGACCCAGTTCTCTGCAGTTTTTTAAGAGTCCGAGAGAGGATTGCATTGGTTTTTTTGTGTGTTTGTGTGTTTTTAATGTTTATTTATTTTTGAGGAGATGGAGACACAGAATCCGATGCAGGCTCCATGCTCCAAGCTGTCAGCACAGAGCCCGACGCAGGGCTCAAACTCACAAACCATGAGATCATGACCTGAGCCGAAGTCAGACTCTTAACCGACTGAGCCACCCTGATGCTATATGCGAAGGAGCATGAAGGTTAGTGGTGGGCATGAGCTGAAGAGCTACTCAGGAGGTCATAGAGGTCAAGTGGTTAGGCATTCATACCAGAGACAGGATTGATGATTCTATACCTTTGGCCTGTCAAAGGGAGTCAGGGCTGTCCTTTGGAGACAGCAAGGAGAAGAAAAAAGGAAAGGTGAAGAAAAAAATATGCCCAAATATCACCTAAGCATCATGTTAATAGAAGATAGTAGAAGAAGATGAGAGCAGTCAATACCAGAGTGAGGCCAGAGATATTTCTCTGTCACCAACACTATTTTTGCTTCACCATGCCCCCAATAGCAGAGAATAAGTACCTAGAAAGGGAAGAAGATGGGGTTTCTTTGAGCCAGAACCTGCCGCCTTCTTCCAAGAGCTGAGGAGGGAAGATTTTTAGTCTGTGGTGGATCAGGGAAGGGGATGATCCTTGAACTGAACTGACATTAAAATTTTTACAACACGGACACCTGGGTGTCTCAGTCAGTTAAACAGCCAACTTTGACTCAGGCCATGACCTCATGCTTTGTGAGCCCCACGTCAGGCTCTGTGCTGACAGCTTGGAGCCTGGAGCTTGCTTCGGATTCTGTGTCTCCCTCTCTCTCTCTCTGCCCCTCCCCTGCTTATACTCTGTCTCTCTCTCAAAAATAAATAAACATTAAAAAATTTTTTTTTTTAATTTTTACAACAAAAAGGAATATATACCATAGCAAACAGAGAAATCTCAGCTAGTAACTGGAAATAATTTCTGGGAGAAAATTCTCCACGGGTCTCTTGCATTTCTGCACTTCTTTCAAACAGAGGCACTTAACTGCCTTTGTTCTGGACTACCTTTTCAAAGATAGCTGTATAATAAATAGCACTGAAGACAGATACAGTGTCTCCTGATGCCAAAGGCCAGTATAATAAAACTAATGTCTCCCTTCAGAGCAGTAAGCCGATTTACTGCCCATACTAAAAGATTTGGGTTCTGTTAGCTTGGAGTCCCTCTCCTACAACATCACCTACTATGTGTGCAGGTGTAATATGGTCCTCTTTAGGTCACTCTGTGAGGATTGAGACTTATGTAACTAGCACAAACATGATAATCCTCTGGCAACTACCACTGCTAAGAGTAACAACAATCTGTCTCTTAGCTCTGACCAAGGTGTCTTGTATCCTCTACCACTAACAGTGAAACTGTGGCAGGCTAATTGGTCTCATTTTTTTACAGTTCTTGATGGGGAGTACACAAGGGTGTGTATATCAGGGGATGTGCAAAAAGGGAACCTTTGTGCACTGGTGGTGGGAATGTAAACTGGTACAGCCACTATGGAAGACAGTATGGAGGTTCCTCAAAAAAGTAAAGGTAGAACTACCATATGACCCAGCAATTCCACTTCTGGGTATTTATCTGAAGGAAATGAAAATATTAACTCAAAAAATGCACTCCATGTTCATCCTTAACATTATTTACTATAACCAAGAAAAATGGAAGGATTCTTGGCTACTTTTCTTGAATTAGTGATGTATTTATTGAGTTCCAGAGACAAATGTAAAATTTTTCGCATCAGACTTAAGTATCTTAATTCCCTAATTTCCTGTTAATAATATCCATCAAAAGCATTACATTGACTTTTTCCAAGTTGTTACTCAGGGGGAGATGTGTATCTATATGTTCTTATTTTGACGTATTTCTTGTTAAAACTTACAATCTTTACACGATTTCTTTTTCCTCTGAGAGCAACTGAATTATGAAAAAAACATAGCTATGAAATTGATTTTAAGTGAGGTAGCCAAGAATCCTTTCCAGTGGGAGTGGTAACTTCAATTTTCAGATGGTTTTTATATAAATTGTCCCATTTGATTTTCACAAGAACATTAGATAGCATGACAGGCATTTTTATACACATTTCCCTAAATTAATTTTTTCAGGCTCTCGAGTGGGCTATTGTGGGGATTAGAAATTGAATCGAGAAGGACCTCACACCCTTTAATTGTTCAATAAATCATAGCCATCATTGCTACTGTTTCACGTGGGTGAGAAGTGAGACTCAGGGTGATTAGGGCTTGCCACAGTCTCCTAACACACAGTCCAAAGTACCTCGCAGGGATCTCCACTTAATTTTTCCCTTCCCAAAATGGGGATTGACTTACCAATAGAAAAGCAACATGAATAATCGCACTGATAGTATTCTACCTGAGGGACCTCAGGGTTTTAAGCTCAACATTTTTACTTCTGGACAAAGGGGCTCTGCCGAGTCCCTGATCCCATCAACTCCCCACACTCCCAATGTTGATCTTCAGAAGACAAAGAAAAAGGGGCGCCTGGGTGGCTCAGTCGGTTAAGCGTCCGACTTCGGCTCAGGTCGCGATCTCATGGTCTGTGAGTTCGAGCCCCGCGTGGGGATCTGTGCTGATGGCTCAGAGCCTGGAGCCTGCCCTCTCTCTCTCTGTTCCTGCCGTGTTCATGCTTTGTCTCTCTCTGTCTCAAAAATAAATAAACATTTAAAAAAAAAAAGAAGAAGAGAAAGAAAGGAATCCCCTAGTCCTTTTCTCTTAAAGGTGGAGGAAAACACCTTTCGAAACGGCTGCTGCTGTCAAAGTCCAGGTCTTGATTTGTGAAGCTTGGTCTTGGAAAAGTACTAAATAGTAGTAAGATGGATTTACATTCGTAAACTTTGCTTCCCCTAAATGGGAGGAGAAAGACCACTCATGGGAAACAAAGACACCAGTCCTGCATCAAGACAATGTAGAACAGTAAATTAACTGCACACAAGCTCGGAAACTCAGTGTGAATGTAGGCCTAGAAATTTTATTTTAAGATAGTTTGAAGAGTCAAAAAACTCCCAGAGCCTATTCATCAGTCTTCACACCTCCTCTTTACCTGAGTCATGCACGTTGCTGGGGAAAGAAAAGCCACAAATGCAAATGCAGTGAAGTTGGTTGGAGACCAGTTGAAAGACAGGTCTCCTAAACCTAACCTTCTCCAGATGGGAAGATGTAAGTGTGAGAATTTAAATAAACTCAGATGCGGCCATTGAAAATCTGCTCAATATGCAGAGAAGACACGTGCAACATTTTCCAGAATATAGCAGTAAAAAGTTTTCTTATTTAAGAGGAAAACCATCTTAAGCATTCCCAAATAAATTAGCTTTGACTATTTCAAGCCATGGGAGAACCTGGTAATAATCATTCTTATGACCCACTGTCTGTCTGCTCATATTTCTCACAGAATTTTCCTGCTCTTTTAATTACATCTGTTTACATTTTTATCTGGCCCCAAAGAGGACTCAGTGTTGTCTCTTCACTTTCTGGCCTCGGTTCCCATTGACATCAGATTTCTCCATGTGAAAATCAAGCAAAGTGTATAAAATAAAAGTACAGCATGAATGACTTTTATCAATTTGCTTTGTTTTAGTGGCTTTTCCTATATAACGACTTTGCAACTCAATTTGTAACTTCAAGCAGTAGTCTCAATTGAACTGGGAGAGAAAGATCATGTCAGGTGTTGAGAAGCCACAGGGAAGGTGAGGGGGGTTGAGTTGATAAAATAGGAAAGAGGCTAATAGGCCCATATTCTTATCCTAGAAGCTTACCTACCATAGAAGAAGCCTGGCAGATGCCGTAGGGTGAGGTCAGCAAGGACAACTGGGCACTGGATTTGAGGACTGAGGCCAGGAAAGTGGCCCAACGAGGCACAGACCCCAATCAATTGATCTGAGCAACAAAAAAGTATCTGGGCATAAAGTCTTGAGGGACCAGGAAAAAGCTAGAGCAAATACTCCATGAGTCTCCCAAAAGCCTTTTTTGAAAGAGCGGCTATGAAACATTAAGAGGAATTTTAGGTGGCTCAGTCGCTTGAGTGTCAGACTCTTGATTTCGGCTCAGGCCATGATCCCAGAGTTGTGGAATCGACCCCTGCATCGGGCTCCACCGTGGTTGGAGCATGCTTATGATTCTCTCTCTCTCCTTCTGCCCCCCGCCCCAAAGTAAAAAGAAATAATTAAAGAGAGGAATTTAGGTGTGTCTGGTATTTTAGCAAACATCTCAGGGCGTATACATCTAGATGTGTATTGTCCAGCATATGAATCACCAAACAAAATTAATCTCTAATCCACTGAGGCTGCTGTTAACAAGCTCAGTTTTGAAATTCCTATGTTAAAGTTGCTTCTACAGCCCACTTAGCACACAGTGAGGTCAATGATATTTTTCACAGAGAAGGCTAGGAGAATTCATGTTGCGTCTGCTTGTTCACTCTACTTCCAAAACCTCACCCCTACACTCACCATAATCTCATGTAAAGGCAAAAGACTAAATTAGCTATTTATTACCTGTTGTGGCAATCAGACATTTTGAAATTAAAATGTAGAACTGCTGCCTCACTTACACCCTCAGATCACTAATAGTGGCCTAGTGAGAGTGGTACAGAACGATTCCAGGCACGGAATAGCTCATTCCCAGAAGGCATTAGAAAGTTCAAATAGTTACAAAGGTTTATATGAGACTGCGTCTCACTGAAGTGGCTTGAGTAACCCCAGTGAATGTTCTGAAAAAATACACTTCTCATCATCTTACTCTGCATGTCCCAGTTGCATTGACTGGACTGCCATTGGCCCTCTCCATATACTTGCATGCTGGCCGAATCCCTTCCCAGGACCACAAACAGAAGGCAGGTTGATGTGCAGAGTTCTTAGCCAAATAGGTACTAAGTGCCAGGGAGGTGCTGCTGATCTGAGATAGGGTCTCCTATTACCTCAGTGCCTAATTCAGTACTCTGGCAAAATGTTTTCAAAACTTGAATATTCACTGTTCTCAGTTCTTTCTCATTAATATCTTTCCAAGACACTTCATTTGTAGGAATTATACCTTCTAGAATGTTAGACCACCTTTCCCTACCACACACACACACACACACACACACACACACACACACACACACACACATTCCTGACCAGCTGTTTTCTATCTTTATAGTTTCCAAAGAGATGTACAAGCAGAGAGAGTCATAGTAGTAACAGCCATTGGGTTGTGGGGAGTGAAGAGAAATCTCAAAATAAGGCACCCGTTTAGTAGTTACCTAAGTTCCTAGACTGATGATTTACTTCTGACACAGGAAAAATAGCAGAGAGGAAAACTTTTACCTATTCTTAATTGTCAAAATAAGCTTGGAGTACCTGTTGCAATTTTCTACCCAATTCTCTTAACTTTGTAGTTTATGAAAATTCTTCATGGATACTCGTAATGGGCTTATTGTCAATTCTGGTTTAGAGCGCTCTAACTTTTGTGATTTTCCTCTGCCTTCACAGATATTTTTGTGCAGAGTTGAGACCAGCTGGATCCTGGGCTGCAGACCATATGCCATTTACAGCAGAAACCTCTTTCCCCTCTGGTCCTGCTTACAATTACTCCCATCTTCTGATTTCCTGGATTTTGGCACCTCAGTACAATTTTTACATCTGCTTCTTAACTGGGTTGGTGACCCTCCCTTTCCAAGCTTCTTGTACATTGACTCTGCACACACTTCTGGGATCTGTTCATTTCTTTGGATTTGGTGACATCTATCCCCATCTCTTAACCTACTATCGTTCCAGTTTTTGTACCGATACAATGACTAAACAGACTTGCCCATCACCACTGAATCACAGCCAAACAAAGGGTAGTAATGATTATTTTGTAATACCACAGTCTATGTATAGTCCTTGAATCAGGTGAGTTTTTCTTTCTGGAGTGTAAGTATTATATTATTATTATGTACTTATTAATGTTTTTGTGTGCAGCCTATGGCCTTTTACCACTAAAGACAATTTCCCCTTCATGGGCGCTAAATAGAAAATGTATTTATCACTAAGGCAGGAGCCTTAGTGAGATCTGGATTGCCAGAGAATATCTTATATTTGGAAAAAAATACAAAATTATACATGAGATCATTTGAAGACCTATGTGAAGAACTGAAGCAAGACTATGAAGTGTGGTGCAACAAAAAATTATTGGGTTAAGATCTGGAGCTTTTATGTTTACAGTATTATTGTAAACCTAATCTACTGAAACTAAATTGATTCATAGGATGGATATCTGGTCATGCTTAATTGTATTAGTTCTCACCTTTCCTTCTCTTTTTGGACTCAGAGGTGGGAAGGAACAAGAATTTTGATGTGCTTGGTGCTCTCGCCCAAGCACTGAAGCACTTTACAAGGGAACAAAGGTTTGTGCTTTTGAAATGACCTCACAGTGGATCTAACAATGTACCAGTTAAATCTTATTCCAGAATGCAATTATTTCATTGTTAAAATGAAGCACAGTGAGTTAGCTGCTGTTAGCAGCTGAAAAAATAGCATCACTGATTTGGAGAACTTAGAGAATTCTTCAGACATCCACCAAAAAATCAGAAGGCCAGCACCCTGAGCAATGAGGTCACGATCTTTAAGGTGACTACTCTAGTAATATGTTTTCTGTGTGTGTCCTGTCTCTCTAACTCTTTAAACTTTTATCATATAGTTAAAAACATCTACATTATTTATATATTTCTATGGAGCAGTATACATTTCTTTATGCATCTGATTTCACAATCCCTTTTGGATTAAAAAAGGCATGAGAAACAAACAGCATACTTTTGAGTTGTCATGTAATTTGTTTAGTTACATATCTTTTTTCCCTTTGTGAAGGGATTTGATATTTTTATTTATATTTTTCTTTAAATGTCCCCTTCTTATTCTTTGGAATATGAGGCCAGCATTCTTTAAGATATTACGTCTTTGAATCTGAAGTCTTAATCTGATGTGATTTAGTTTCTACATAGTTTATACATGTACATCACTATATTTCTAGATACTTAATTTTAAAAAAAATTTAAGTTTATTTATTTATTGGAGAGAGAGAGACAGAGACAGAGAGGGTGGGGGGAAGGGCAGAGGGAGAGGAAAAGAGAGAGAATCCCAAGCAGGCTCTGCACTGTCAGCACCGAGCCCGACGTGGGGCTCAAACTCACAAACCGTGAGATCATGAACTGAGCCGAAACCAAGAGTTGGATGCTTAACCGACTGGGCCACCCAGGCCCCAATACCTAATTTTTGAAACTGATTTTGTTTGCTGCTGTATAAAACACTTAATTGGATTTATACTACTAATGAACAAAGACACTGAGGTCTTTTTATTGTGTTTCTCTGTTTCTTTTTTTTTCTTTATTTTTTTAAATGTTTCTTTTTTTTTTAATGGCACCTTTCTTCCCCCAGAAGAGTCTATATTTCAGAACATACGGTCTGCCAACTTTGTTCCATTTCACTGCTGCATTGATACTTCATTGTGATGCTATATTGGGAGAATTCATATATATTGAACAGGGGCTGCCCAGAGTGTGTGAGATGAGCCGACAACAATAGCATATGACCAATAATGAATTAGAGAGAAGACAGCAAAAACAGAACTTAGGGAACTAGAAATAAGATTAAAGTACAAAATGCAAGTACACACCTGAGAAATTAGTTTTAGTTCAGCAGGACTATCGTTTGATTTTCATAAAGCAGACTCTGGATGCTGTCAAGTCTAAGTCTTTACTGGCAACAAAATTTTCTGCAACGGATAGTATTATATGCATTGGAAAAACATCATTAGTCACAATTAGTTATCAACAAACCGTGAGTTCTTTGATGGCAGCATCTCAGTCTATTCTTTGAATAATCTGAAATATTGAATGATCTATTAAAAACCACTTCCTCAACCCTACTAGATATTATTGTTCATGAACTAGGATGTCCTTGGCATTAGAGAGTTCAGCGTTGCAGAAGGGAAGGCAGACAGTAAGCAGGAGCCACAGATCATTATGACCCGGTCTCAAAAAGTTTGCATTTATACAATCCATCAATAAAAAATTTTAAGGCATGCTCCCCACTATATGTATTTTTTTATGTATTTTTATTCATAAATGTTTTATGCATACCTCGATTAATGCTTATTATCTCAAGTTACAATTCATGCTAAAAGGTTCATTTTCAATGACTTTTGTTATAAATCCACCTTCAAATAGTATTCTTAGTTATTTCAATTTTTGGTCTGGTTTCCTTAGATAATAAAATTATCTTAGCAAATGATTTTTAATGTGAGCTCTGCCATTTTTTTGCTCACATGTGCTTGCATTATGGCCTCATGTTTAATCCATGGTTTCTTTGCAGAAACTTTTATTTTTTATTTTTTTTTCAACGTTTATTTATTTTTGCGACAGAGAGAGACAGAGCATGAATGGGGGAGAGGCAGAGAGAGAGGGAGACACAGAATCGGAAACAGGCTCCAGGCTCTGAGCCATCAGCCCAGAGCCTGACCCGGGGCTCGAACTCCTGGACCACGAGGTCGTGACCTGGCTGAAGTCGGACGCTTAACCGACTGCGCCACCCAGGCGCCCCTGCAGAAACTTTTAAAATCCACCCTTTAAAGGCTTACTTCAGAATTTTAACTTGATAACATGATATGTAAATCTAATTATCTGGGCACACACCAGATTGCCATGGGTCCTCTGGTACAGTCCCTGCAAGACGAACCCCCTTAGCAAGCCTTCATAGGACACAGCAGGCACAGACCCATGTTGCAAAAATCTCTTACATATACAGATAACTTTTGTGGTTCCTCCCAAACTCATGTGCAACGCTCTTCTATGTAACACCACTATTCACTAATGAACCACCTAAAAGATCAGCACACAGAACTGCATTTTCCATTTGAAAAAGTCTGTGAAGAAAAATGCCAATGAACAATTTGATGAAAAAAAATTTAAGGTAAGACAATTAACAAAACACAGAGTTTGAATGTGGAAAGAGCTAAAATTTGTCCATATGGGGGAAAATAATCAGTCCACCAAAATACAGAACACAGATACTATAGTAGTAGAAAGATGTAAGAAGAGAAAGACATTGAAATGAGGTTAATGGAAAGTTTATGAATCTTTTTGTTTCTTAATTTTGAATCTTTATGAGTTTTTTTTTGGTGGGGGTGTAAAACATTTAAGTTCTACTCTCTTAGCAAATTTCAGTTATATAATGCAGTGTTATCCATTATAGTCACCATGTTTTACATTAGATCCTCAGAACTTATTCATCTTACAGCTAAAAGTTTGTACCCTTTTATCAACTTCTACATATTTCCCCCAGCCTCTGGCAACTGGCACTACTTTCCTACTCAGTGCTTTTGTGAGTTTAACCTTTTTTAAAAAAATTCCACATATAAATGATACGATGCAGTATTTGAATTTTCTTTCTCAGACTGACTTATTTCAATTTGCACTGCCCTCAAGTTCCATCCGTGTTGTTGCAAAAATGGATTTCCTTCTTTCTCATGGCTAAATAATATTCCATTGTTATATAATATATATATATATACACACACATATATGTGTATATATATATACACACATATATATGTGTGTATATATATATATATACACACATATGTGTATACATATATATATACACACACACACATATACAATGATATATACATATACAATGATATATATATTATGATATATATGTGATATATATGTATACAATGATATATATATAATGATATATGTGATATATATATATACAATATCACATATATATGATATATATATAATGATATATATGTATATATACAATATCACATATATATATCATACATCTTATTTATCCATTGATATCTGTTGATGGACAGTTAGGTTATTTTCATGTCTTGGCTACTGTGAATAATGCTGCAATGAACATGGGAATGCAGATATCTTTTCAAGATTGTATTTTCATTTCTTTGCATATATATCCAGAAGTAGGATTGCTGGATGGTATAGTAGTTCTATTTTTAATTTTTTGAGGAACCTCCATACTGTTTTCCATAGTGGCTGCACCAGTTTGCATTCCCACCAGTGCACAAGTGTTCCCTTTTTCTCCACATCCTTGCTGACGCTTGTCTCTTGTCTCTTTGGTGCTGCAGTTCTAACAGGTGTGAGATGATATTGTGATCTTGATTTGTTTTTCCCTGGTTAGTGATGTCAAGCACCTCAACATGTCTTCTTTGGAAAAAAGTCTGTTCAGTTCCTCTGTTCATTTTTTAATTGGACGATTTGAAGCTTTTTGCTATTGAGTTTCATGACTTCTTTATGTATTTTGGATACTAACCCTTTATCAGATACACAATTTGCAAATTGGTTGCCTTTTGATTTTGGTGATGGTTTCCTTTGCTGGACAGAAACTCTACAGTTTGATGTAGTCTCACTTGTTCATTTTTGCTTTTGCTTCTTTGCTTTGTGTGTCAAATCCAAAAAATCATTGCCAAGACTTAGTCAATTACTGTATAATTTCTGTACAGTTTTGGTTTATTTTGTTACCACACAGTGAATCCTTAACTCTAAGCAACAGTTTACAAATGAGTTTGATTGTTTAATCCCAATCTACTAATGATTTGAAATAAGTAAACATATATATTTATTTAGAATCTATTAATGGTAATGGATCATTAACTCTCTAAAGAAAATTCATACACATTAAGAGTTCTCAGGAGTGTCACCTAAATGTGATTCCCTTTTGAAAAACAGAGAGCAAACCATAATAAGCAAAATAACATTTTATTTTTATTTTTTTTTTTTTTAATTTTTTTTTTCAACGTTTATTTATTTTTGGGACAGAGAGAGACAGAGCATGAACGGGGGAGGGGCAGAGAGAGAGGGAGACACAGAATCGGAAACAGGCTCCAGGCTCTGAGCCATCAGCCCAGAGCCCGACGCGGGGCTCGAACCCACGGACCGCGAGATCGTGACCTGGCTGAAGTCGGACGCCCAACCGACTGCGCCACCCAGGCGCCCCAGCAAAATAACATTTTAAAGTAACTTCTGCACTGTTAATTATTTCAACCAATAAAAAGTTGCTCCTAGGGGTGCCTGGGTGGCTCAGTCAGTTAAGTGTCTGACTTTTGATTTTGCCTCAGGTCATAGTCTCACGGTTTAGAAGTTCAAGTCCTATGTCAGGCTCTGCACTGATAGTGTGGAACCTGCTTGGGATTCTCTCTCTTTATCTCTCTGCTCCTCCTCCAGTCATGCTTGCTCTTCCTCAAAATACACAAAAAAATAAATAAAAATTAAAAAATAAAAAGTTGCTTCTAGTCATCAAACTTTGATATAACAAAGAATAATAATAGTATAAATAATGTGATGCAAGTTAAGAGGAAAAAAGGATACTCCATTTACTGAAAGTCATTTAACTTGTCATGCAGACAACTTCCTGAAACACATGTTCAGATAAGAATTAAGACACTGAAACATATAACAGTTACTAATTCTTAATATATAAATAAAACAGAGTTTATATTAAAAGTCATCCAAGAAATGCAGATTCATATTGCTTCCTAGAAATTTCTTTTGATATAATTGGCAAAATGAAGAAATGTGACGACATCCTAGCTTTGTATGTGTATCTTTTAGTTGCCTAGAGAATGCAAACATATTTTAAAACCCAGAAATGATATGGATCTAATTTCTGTTTTACTGTCTTGCTAAATTAAGTGGCTATAGATAACATGCAGAATATACCTTTTTTTAAAAACTGAGAATATAAACTATTTATAACAGTTACTTTTATTTAAACAGAAAGACATAGGCATTTATGTGATTCCTCAGGCCAGCACTGTTTTGATGTGACAAAGAAATAATCATCAAAATGCAGCTCCTTAAGTAAGTGTCTGATTTCACACTTTAGGAAATGTGCTATCTTTCTGGTTGAGCCGGCAAGAATTGAGAAAGATTAAGAAAGTGTTTAAAGATGTTCATTAAAAAGTAGTTATAAAAATGTGAAAGAGACACAGCACCAAGCATGCCAAACAGAGTAAAACTGTCATCAAAAAGATTCAACAGCTATGAAAAGAGTTCTTCAAAATCTGCCACATTTTTTTCCAGATAAGAAAATCTATCAATTCCAAATGTCCACATTAGTCATGCATAAAGGCACCAACGTTTCACAGAAAACAAACAAATCTATCCCAACGAACCCTTGCTGTTTATCACATTCACCAGAGAGGCTAGAAAAAGTCGAGGTAAGTTTTAGTTCTTAGTGAAGTTTTTAGTCCTAAGGTGTTTTTCCAGAACATGAACATTATAGCTATTTGGTTCTCCTTAAATTTTTTTCATCGCAATTTTTATCATTCTACTTTTATTTTTTTCAATGCATTGTTTTAAAAATTACAGACGTACTACATACTCATATTAAATTGCGAAATAATACAAGATATATAAAGAAAAGGTTAAAATTCTTTTTTCCTCCTCCAAAATCTCTATGTTTATTGTCCTGGGAAATGTGCTAATAGCCTGATGTGTTTTTTCCACCATGGTTTTCCCTCCTCATAAATACTTATAAACTTTTATATACATGGATATTCATTTTTTATTTTTTGTTCTTATTGCACTTGAATTTTTTAGAAACCAAAACAATAGCTCTGAAATTTGCTTTTTAATTAATTAACTTATTTATTAGAGAGAAAGAGAGTGCACACATGAGGGCGCAAAAGCAGGGGAGGGGCAGAGGGAGGGGGAGAGAGAATCTTAGGCAGGTTCCATGCTCCTGACTTGGAGCTCAATCTTACAACCCTGGTATTAAGACCCAAGCTGATATTAAGAGTCAGAGGCCTAACTGACTGAGCCACCCAGGTACCCCTGAAATTTGCTTTTTTTTAAAAAAAATGTTTATATTTGAGACAGAGAAAAACAGATGGTAAGCAGGGGAGGGGCAGAGAGAGAGAGGGAGACACAGAATTTGAAAGAGGTTCCAGGCTCCAAAGCCATCAGCACAGAGCCCAATGAGGGGCTCAAACTCACAAACCATGAGATTGTGACCTGAGCAGAAGTCAGAGGCATAACCAACTGAGCCACCTAGGCACCCTTGAAATTTGCTTTTTAAATTGAACTACATGTCCCTACCATTCAGATCAATATAGTTGATGATTAGCACCATTATTTTAATAGCTATATAGTATCTATAGTATGGTTAATCATTTGTGTGTGATTGTGTGTGTGTATGTGTAGGTGTGGGTGTGGGTGCAGGATATTCAGGGATCTCCCCTCCCCTATATTTTCCCACTACCAACAATGCTGAAACAAATATTGAACATGTATCTTTATGCTTTTATTTCTATGAAACATATTGTCAAAAATGAATTGGCGAAGTCCAAGGATGAATGTATTGTTACTTTTAAAATTATTTAAAACTTAATATCCAAAATGACCTTGTAATTTACACTTGGGACACTTAATTTGCATCTTTCTATCAGTAAGATGGAGAAATATTTTATGCTTATAGATCTTTTGGAATATTGTTTTCATGAATCACTATTATCTATGATAGCCAGTACTTAATATTGTTTGTCTGTTAATTTTAGACATTCTGGGGAGCATACAATAATGTATTAATTTCTTAGCTCTTAGAGTTCCCCAATTCTTTATTACTTTGTGACGTCTTCTGAAAAAGTTAGTCAACTGAAATTCTTACTCATTAATTCATTATTTGGCTATTCATCCCCTCTGATGAGCCCTTTGGTTAAACAATTTTATTTTTCACTCTCAGTATTTCCAATTGGATATTTTATGTAACTGCTCCTACTTCATGGTTATCACTGTTATAAAGAGAATCTTTATTCTCTTACAGCAGTTCACGGACAACAGGCAGGTGTTCCGCCCTGGGAGCCAGTTCTGTGGAGGTCTCTGCTCTGGCACTTTTTGAACCCACAGTTGATGGTTCACAGGAATTTCTCTCAGACACTTAAGTCTCATTTGCATAACATAAGACAGTTTTTCTCTGTTTCAATTTGTTCCAAAAATGGTTTCTAATGAACTCTAAGCTGTAACCACTTTTTATTCTGAATAATCTTTAAAATCCACATTTCTCATAAAATCTCAAACTTATAATTAAAAAATCATTTACTCAGGGATAATCACTAAATATACACTCAACCTCTTTACTACCTTCTTTAATTCTGTCAGGTAGATTTTATAATCATCCCAAACTAGAATTGAGGGCTGTCATTTAAGGCTAATATGTCTTCCTCAAATAGAGTATTATTTTCTAAAACATACTGAGAACATGATACATTATTTAAGAGGCTTTGTAAGAGCTTAAATATCTAATGATTCATTTATCAGGGAAAATTTCATCGAACAAAAAATTGACACCCGCCTCACATGCAAGCATTTATGGAGAATTTATTCCCTGTAATTCTGAGATAATTTAGGCATTTAGATTATTTCAGCAATTCTCCCATAAGTGCAGCTTTTGTTATGTCTCCTAGGTCAGTTTTATTTTTAGTTTCTCTTTGACTCGAGCTACATATAAGTGATTCTTAATTTCCAATATTACACCCTTTATTGTTAATTTCTAATTTATTAGATTATCTATCATTAGAATAAACACAAGTGGGTTTTTTTTTTGCTCCCACAAACAAACAAACAAACAAACAAGCAACTAGTAAACCCTTACCCTCCTAGTAGCCATGTGGGAGAAGTCTCTCTCCTCCAGGTTCTTTCTACATGCCAACTGCTTTCCCTCCCAACTGCCAAGGCTGGGGAGAGTTCAGGCCAGTAGTACAGCGTCCCTCCAGTTCTAACAGCGCTGGCATGAACCAACAGTGCCACCAAGAGCAAGCCCAGGCATAGGCATTTTGCAAAGGAACCAACAGGCTTCTGCCACTTGAAGTACTCGTGTAAGATTTGTGCCCAGGTTCTAAGCAGTCGTCTTCTCTGCCAATAATTTCTTGGCTCCTGCCTGGTACCAAAGAGAATGAAGTCCTATAGCCCCCTGGATCTCAGAAAGAGCCTGCTATGTCCCCTCCAGGTGAGGTCAGCATGCCCCTCAGTATTTTGTAAATGCCCGGAGAGAGAGAGAAGGGAGGACGATGGCACCTAGGAGTGTGGCCAAAATGCCATCCTCCTGGAATCTCTCCAGTTGTCAGTCTAGAAAATCTAAATCAAATGTTTGAGTAGCAATCTTAAACATAGACGAAATGATCACATTGTCTCTGGTAGAGATCTACATGAATGTTACAGGTATGTTTTTTGAAATATTAATAGGTAATAAGTCAAGTACAGCAAGATTACCTAAATAAATGCATTTGGAAAACAATTATATCTGAAAAGTTTCTTTCCTGCAAGATTTGTAAGAGGCTTGAATATGAAAATTTTCAGCACATTTATTGCTGTCAGAGGTAGAGTTCATGGTGTTTCTGATTATTTTGACGTATTGTTATTTTTTTTTTGTCATATTATTATTGTGGCTGCTCATGGTATTGTTTTAACACCATTTCCAAGACTGTATTTCTACAAAACATACTTTGGAAAAAGTTGGCCTTTACTTTTCCTCCAAAAAATTACTGAATATATTATTATTTTAATTTTCAAGAGGGTTATTATACAATTATAATTTTAGTACAATTACACAATTTTAAGTATTGAAATAATTTATGTATTTGATAAAAGTAATCAACCACAAATTATTTCCACAAATTATTTCACAATTTTAATAGTCAAACTATAAAATAGGGGATAGAATACAGAATTAGCCTGTCTCCCATCCTAAAATCCAGTCTGACTCCCCAGAAGTTAACACACAAACACACACACACACACACACGCACACGCACACGCACACACACACACACACACACACACACACAGATTTTCTAATGAAGTGTTTTTAAACATTTATACAAATAGACCCATATCCTAATCCCTGTTTGGGTCATTTTCAGAATACTCTTTTTTCTTAAGTTTATTTATTTATTTATTTTGAGATAGAGAGTGTAAGTGGGGGAGGGGCAGAGAGAGAGGGGGAGAGAGAATCCCAAGCAGGCTCTGCTCTGTGTAGAGTCGGCAGAGGGGCTTAATCCCAGGACTGCTAAATCACTGCCTGAGCCAGTATCAAGAGTCTGTCACTCAACCAACTAAGCCACTTGGGCACACCCAAAAACAGCCTTAATTGTACCTTTGGATATCTCTGCATTACCTGCACACCACTCACTTTTAATAACTTTATAATATTCTATTATATGGGTACGCTTAATTACTCCTCTATTGAAAGGCTTTTGGATTATTCCAGTTTTTCACAATTATAAACAAAACAGAAATGAATAATCCTGTAGATGATTTAGATACACTAAACAGTATAAATTTTTTATAGGCTAGATTTCTAGAAACGGAATTCCTGTGCTAAATATCAAGCATATTTTTAATTAAAAATTATCTTTGAAAGCAATTATAGCAATATAAACTTCTAACCGTGTAGGAGACTGTGTGTTCATTCACATTCTTGCCAGGAATTCTCACATTTTAAAATTATTGCTAATCTGATCCCTGGAAATATGGAAACACTGAAAATGATGGGATCTGAAAATGGCTGGGGATCTTATCGCAGCAATAAGCTGTTTTCAGTTCCTTATTTGTGAACTCTTGATTTTGTACATTATTCTAATAAAATTTTAGAGTTTCTTATTTATTTGTGAAAGATTTTCTCTATTAAGGGAATGGGATTTTTTTTTTACTCTGTTGTATAATATAAATATTTCCCAAGTTTGTTTTTGTGGTTATGTTGTTTTTATTTTGTTTGTGATGTCCTTATTGCAAAGACGTTTTAACATTTATAAATCAAATGTATCTACTTCTATGGCCTTTGGGTTTTGAGTCTTGTATAAAAAGGCGTTTCCTATCAAAGGTTAAAAAAAGAAATCATTTAATTTTTGTATACTTTAATATTTATATGTGTAAGTGTCTGTGTGTGTTTACATGTTTGATCATTAGAATTTTATTTTGGTATAAACAGTTATGTAGAAATCCATTTGATGAGCCTCGAAATGACTGTGAACTCGACACCTTGTCTAAACCCTTATGACGGACCCTGAACCATGGGCACCCAGGTAAACTCCTCCTGAATTCCAGACCCACAGAATCTGTGAGATCATAAGTACTTATTTTTAAAAATTTTTACGTTTTGGAGTAATTTGCTCTGTAGCCATAGATAACTGACAATATTCATTTAATCAATTTTTATTTAAGTTTTTTTAAAAGTCAAGATGGGATGGTGAATTTTGCCAAATGGCCTTATTTTTTTACCATTCAACTTATTAATATGATGAATTATATTAGCAGATTTTTAAATAATGTATCATCCTTATGTTCCTGGAACAAACTCCATTTTAAAAATATTAGTCTTTAGATACACTGCAGGATTATATATATGTGATTTGCTTGAGGTTTTACATTAACATTCATAAATGATGTATCTATATATGTTTTGACTGTCAAAAGTTTTGGCAGTCTACACTTGGAAAAAAGTTTAAAGTATTGGAATTTTCCATTCCTTCAAAGTGTAATTGACTTCACCTGTGACTCCACTCAGGAATGGTGTGTTTTCAAAGTGAATATTTGAAAATCCTCTCAATTCTTTACTATAATTGTGTTTAGATTTCGTATTTCACCTATGGCAAAATGTCGTGGTTTTTTTTTTAGAAAACTACATGACATCTGTGTTTTAGTAACTGAATAGAGTTGTGCAAAAGACTTTTATATTTCTTTCACATTTCTAGCCATCCCTGGTCATTTCCCCATGTTTAGCTCTCGACCCTAAACTGATGCGAGCTGGAGGTAAACACCTCCACTTCCTGCTCACGCAGGTGGGACAACTCTCATGTATGATCTATGGTCTGTCATTATCCCTAGCTGGACAGAGCCCTGTTGTCCAGAGCACAAATCGATTCCATATTGTATGACATTCCGTCTGGTGATTTTTTGGATCACCTCCCAAGGAAGCTACTCGGACTGGAAAGCCTAATCCCACTGTCGAAACCCTGGTGAAAAGAAATGTAGACACCCACCCCAGAGACTCTTCCAGCAGCGCCATAGCAAAATCCGTTAAAGCTTTATTACCATTAATTGTGAGTCTTATTCTTTTTTCCCAAGGTCAGAAGAGAGAGAGAAATTAGACGTTGTGGGAGGAGAGTCAACGATGAGAAGAAAGCTCTTTGTAGGGATACTCTTTTCAAATTCAATGAACAAAGCATTAGCTCACAAATAGCATTGCTCATCATTTCATGATTTATTGTGATTGCTTTTTTGAAAAATTTTTTGAACGTTTATTAAATTTTGAGAGAGACAAAGAATCCAAAGCAGGCTCCAGGCTCTGAGCTATCAGCACAGAGCCTGACGCAGGGCTCAAACCCACTAACCACAAAAGATCATGACCTGAGCCGAAGTCAGCCACTTAACTGACTGAGCCACCCGGGTGCCCCGAGATTCATTACGATTATTGAGTAACAAAGATTTTCTATATTGGTATAAAATATTATATTATGTTTTTAAAAAGAACAATTGCTAAAGAAAACTAAAGCCGTCATAATTCTAATTTGCCCATCTTGATTGACTTTATAGAAAATCTGCATTGGCCTACACTTTATCTTCAGAATCTAACGTAATGTTCTACAATTTGAAGAGCTTTATAATTACTCACAACAACTTGGGATTTACAATTCTCTATACAGTATGGGCTTGTTTCAAATAATGAAAACTGATGCCAAAGAAAATCCAATAGAATCTTAGTATTTAAAAAAGCATTCACAGTACCCCAAAAGGACAGACATTGATGAAATAGTTATTAATCCGTTGATTATATAACAGAACTAATTGATCCTTAGAAGATGAACCTCTCTTGTGATTTACCATAACCTTAGTTATATCAGAGGACTGCAATGTTCACTACTTGTTGTAAGACACAGGGCATTTGTGACAGCCCATCTCTTCCAATTATGGTATTAGCTGAAGAAGATTCAGAGCAGTACTTAAGTTTTCAGATGAGCAAACCTTATTCTTTCTGATAATGACAAGCTCGCTGCTCCTAACATTCATACCTCAAACACATTGATACTCTCTTACAGGGAGCTGATTATCTCAGGAAGGCCAAACATTTCTGGTCTATTTCAAGTGGGTGTTTATACGAAACAAATTTTTTGATGCATTTTCCCTGAGAAGTGATTTACTTTTTCCATGATCATTTAACCACACTTTTTGATGTCATCTTATTCTTTAGTTATGTCCCTCTCCTCCATCCAAATTCACACCTCTCAAGGAAGCTTGTGGATTTTGAAGATTTACTTAGCCTAAAAATTCATATAAAGAATGCCCTTGTGAGCATCTGTTTTTATTAATCTGGATTCAATTCACGTTTGTTCTGTATAGGCTTATAATTTCACTCTCATAAGATAACAACAGACAATTTTACAGGAAAAATAATATAATTCTTTTTACTCATATTCTTTAATAAAACCTACATATGTAAGAGGAAATACATTTTGAGCGGGCTTTGAACACTGCTATTTTTATTAATGTAGATTTTTTCCTTTGGAAAGTTGACCTATTGTTTGCGAAAGTGTAATTCAGAAAAAAAAAAAAACTTCTAGGGCTAAAAATTATTGTTAATAGGCCTATTTTTCTTCCTTTGCTCTTTAAAAATATGGCCTCAATTAATGAAAGCTTGCAGAAAGAAAATTTAAAGATGTTCAGTAATTACATTCTCTATGTCATCTTTTTAACTAAATTGTGTTCTGTTATGAAAATTAACTGTGGTGTTTAATGTATTTTTTTCTCTAGATAATGTTCTAAGAAAGTAAGTTTCTAGAGAAAACTTTCAAATGTGATGGCAAACATAATGAGCTATTACCTACAGATAGAGATTTGGTGAAATAAATACAAAATTGTATACAAAATGGTGAAATAAGTAAAATTTGCCATGAACACTCATATACCCCTTATTCTCTTGAAGGTAGGAGAGAGGGGACCTTGACCACTGTCCCAGAGCCTTGGATAAAGTACCAAATCCATCCCCAATGTGGTCTGGGAAGATACCCGAAACAAAACAGGACTGGAAATGCCAAGTGCACATTTCACAAGTGAGTCAAGACACAAAATGACAGGTAATTGCTCAACTTCCACAAACAGAGTCCAAATTAGAAAAATTATGGGTCATGTTGCAATTCTGATAGTAAAACCAGTCATATCCAGGAAGTCACAGACATTATTATTGATTGACCTTCTATGAGTCAAGGAAGTTAACTGCAGTATTTTTTCATTAATATAATACGAAAACATATTTAACTCTATAAGGCCATATTACAGGGTGACTTCTTTTTTTTAATTTTTTTAACATTTATTCTTTTTTTTTTTTTTGAGAGACAGAGAGACAGCACAAGCAGGGGAGGGGCAGAGAGAGGGGGAGACACAGAATCCGAAGCAGGTTCCAGGCTCCGAGCTGTCGGCACAGAGCCCGATGTGGGGCTCGAACTCATGAAATGCGAGATCATGACCTGAGCCGAAGTTGGACGCTCAACCGACCGAGCCACCCAGGCGCCCCGAGTGACTTTTAAAATCTAGTTCATATTCAGTCTCCTCTAGGAAGCTTCCACATTGTTCCCCTCAACTCAGTCCAGGATGGATGTCCTTCCCACATCCTTCTGTAGTTCCGTTTTTCTATACTTTCCCTACTTTGATTGCCTTATTTCTTGCCTGTCTCCTCCAGTGAATTCTATGCCCTTCGAATATAGAAATCATACTCAGGCATCTTTGTGACCTAAGATTATATTATTGCCTCAAATAAGATAAGGTCCCATTCTGTGCTTATTTTCTAAATGAATGAGTGAATGACAATTCACTGCTCCCAGACCCTGTTACTACTGTCTACCCTGATAAGCTGCTCACAGCTTATTCTCAACTCATCAAGATTTTAACTGATATAGGTTGCCATGTTTTTCCTTTAAAGGGTATCTGAATGTTCCCTGGGGACACATTAGAATCTAAAGGAAATCTGGTAACAAACTTTCAAGAATTGTAATATTCAACTGGGAGGTACTATTTTAAACAGAGACATTCTATATAATCGTATTATGTACACAGCCAGTGCCATCACTTCGTAAAACTAGCCTAGCTTTGTTGTTATATAGAAATGTACAGATACGTATATTTGGAAAGAGAACCAACGAGTCTGATGGATGCTAAGAGCCATAGAACTATACTCCTGCAATTGAACCTGACTAGATAAAACTTCTTTTTGGTTTTCTTGGTAAGGCCTGTGGTATGAGATGCAGTGAAAGAAAAGAGGGAAAATACCCTGTCTTGGCCGCAATGGTACAGTGGCTAGTTGTGCCCTTGGTAAGCATGTGTCTGCTGGCTGCTGAGACATCTACTTTTTGCTATTTTGCTTCTCACCTGGTAATGATTCCAAACGTATGATATTTGAAAAAGACATAGATCATTAGTTCCCAGTTAGAACAATTCTAAAGCAAGCAATGTGTTTGGCATTTTCAGAAATGCTTTATTAGAACGATCAAGGAGTTGAAAGGCTGGAGTTAGGTATAATGATCATTTCCCTTAAACAGAAGAAGGTCATGATGAAAGTTGCTTTTTATCAGTAATTAGAGTTCTATAGCAGCAACATGTCCTAATTATGATATTTAGACCATTAGCAGATGAACAATGTTATTTAGATTCTGCTACGGAAAACCACCCCAGGCCATGTGGCATCTTATGGAAGGATTGAGTATAATGCTATTTGTGGTCTACATCTCACGCACTTACCCAACCCGCCTCACATACACACTCCATCTGGACTCATTTATTAAGGGCACTTTTTTGTTCAACACAGAACCTGAGAAGTGGCACCTCAATCGGCTTGGAGATGAAAACAAACATCCCTGTGCCTTACTAAATTTTGCACAACATGGAAAACATTATGAATGGTGAGATAGAGTGAAACTTCAGTATATAACGAGCAACAAACATTTATGAATGACCACAGTCCCGTTTGAATTATACTTTCAGAAACACAGGCAAGGAAATCAGGAGGATCCAGAATCAGAAATTAGAAAAATATAGAAGTTGTTTCAAAATGATTTGCCCAGCATATTTTTTTAGGCTAACTCATCAGACATATTCACTCATCATTCATATTCAGGGTCATGCATTATACGAGGCATTGAGAATAGGAAGAATCCTTCCCAAAAGATGCTTTTGCTTAGAAGACTCTGGAAATGTTAAGAGAAAAAATTCTGTCCAGTGGACTGTGAAATGGATTGTTGGTACAGTTTCCTGGACAGTTTTGCACTTTTTCAGAGTGAGAAGGAAATAACACTGGTTTGATGTTCCCACAGACACAGCTGGGTGGGTGTTAAGCAGCATGGAATTTCCCTGGTTTAACTTGTGCTGTTAGTCTGGCTTGGCTTGCCCTGGGCTGGCAGTCTAGTGTCACTTGACCCAAGCAGAAGCTCAATCACTTTGGTCACAGGACAACAGTACTTTAGAGTTTAAGAGCTCTTTTGTTTCAGGAAATTTTCCCAATTATTCAATCTAAGGTTTCATTTGTTTAATGACTTCCTCATTTTACCATCTAATGTGCTTCCCCATGCCTTCATCTTTTTGCCTTTTTATTTTGTTTAGTTATTCTTTGGTCTAGCTATGGTTAATTTAATCTTTCCTCCTAAGTCAATGCCTCTAACCCCTGGAGGCACAAGGCCAAAGGCCAAATGACTTTAACTGCCAATATATAAAAACTCTCAAAGGTTGGTGAGGTGAGTGTCATTACTGAAGACGTGTAAGTGGTGGGGCGGGAATGTCTATACCGTAAGGCATAGTAAAGTGTCAACTCGGAGGTGCAATCATTCAATATGAAGTCCTTTTATTGGGGGTAGTAGAGCTTTTAAAGGTTTTTCCTTTCGTGTTTATTTAGGCATTTTGTCCCATTAATTGGGTGGGAGGGATTGAGGAGTTTATAGGAACAAGTTCAAGGAGCACAAAGCAGAGTTACCCTGGGTGATGTGTGGCCGGCCACTTGGAGCTCTAAGAGGGAATGTGTTTTGTGGGAAATACTTAAACACATTTCTATAAAATGTTTAACAGAATTTGTGCACAGTATAGTAATACTTTAAAAGTTTTACTAAGCAGCTTAATTCCTAACCTGTAGTACGACAAACATATAGAGCAGTGGAAGAAATCTCACAGGCTTTAAACATATCAATATGTGCCCATTGCTCCTTTGTCAAATATGTGATTTTCTTTTCGTCAGAATCAATGCCAGATGCATTAGAGTACTCAATAAATGTTAGTTAAATGGAATAATTTTTTCTTTATATTCATCACAATTTTCTTTCTTTCATTATTTGTGTTTTTTTTTTATTCCATGAACTCTAATCTTATTTTGTCAGTCCTCTTTCCTCTAAGTTTTAATTTTAAGCTTTCTTTACATTTTTCTCTAGTATCTTCAGGTTTTGTTGTCAGAATTTACACTTTGTACTCCCTCTGTCACTTATTCACGTTTGTCTTTGTTCCATTTTGGACATTTTTTTTTCTTTATAATTCCTTGCCACTGCGTGTTGCCTCTGCAAGTGAGCTTGCACCAATTTTCATTTTAAACAGCTTAGGCGCTTCTGCGTGGCTTAGTCAATTGACTGTCCGACTTCAGCTCAGGTCATGATCTCGTAGTTCATGGGTTCGAGGCCCACATAGGGCTCTGTACTGACAGCTTAGAGCCTGGAGCCTGATTTGGATTGTGTATCCTTCTCTCTCTGTCCCTACCCCACTCACACTCTGTCTCTCTGTCTCTCAAAAATAAATAGTAAAAAAAGAAAGAAAAAATGGGGGCGCCTGCCTGGGTGGCTCAGTCGTTTGAGTGTCTGATTTTGGTTCAGGTCATGATCTCACAGTTCGTGAGTTCAAGCCCTGCATCGGGCTCTGTGCTGACAGCTCAGAGCCTGGAGTCTGCTTCAGATTCTGTCTCCCTCTCTCTCTGCCCCTCCCCTGCTCATGCTCTGTCTCTCCCTCTCAAAAATAAATTAAAAATAAAATCCTTAAAAATAAATAAATTTAAAAGACAGCTTAAAATTTTTCAGAGAATTATTCAAGCCCTGTTTTAAAATATGTTTCATAAAGTGGTTTTTACAGAAATCAGAGATTGAAAAATGTGTGGTATTAGCATAATATGTCACTTTTTTCATTCAACGAATACACAACTGTTTTGAAAATCCTAGTTCTTACCTTCAAGGCAATTTTTATTTTTTTATTTTGTTTTTAAGTTTATTTCTTTTTGAGAGAGAGAGAGTGCACAAGTGGGAGAGGGGCAGTGAGAGAAGAAGAGAGGATCTGAAGCTGGCTCTGCACTGACAACAGAGAGTCCGATGCAGGGCTTGAACTCACAAAGTTCAAGTGAGATCATTACTTAAGCCATAGTTGGACACTTAACCAACTGAGTCACCCACGCACCCCTTAGACAATTTTCAAAGTCTTTTCAAAGGTATTTCATTACCTGGGAAGTAATTCTCATATTTTCATATTTTATAGTCTATCTAGCACATAGTGCCCATTCAATAAATGAAAATTACTTTATTATCTGATATACTTTGCGTTCTAAGAAACCATTTTACATACAAAGGAGAACATAATATTGGGAAATAAGGTGGACTGTCTCCTCCTCTTTTGAGCCAATTTGTCTATCTTTTACACTAATAATCAGTTTCAGAGTATTTAGAGAAATTTGTTGGTCCCTTTACTATAGCCAAATGAACATCTACCAGCAAGTGCAAGAAAATTCTTCCACTGCTTCTATTAGGTTAAACTGCTTTAGATATTTGAGGATTGGTATTCATGGAAAATGCCATGTTATGAGATTTCTAAATATAGATGCACACAAATTGTTATTAAATATTTCCAAGCACCACAGGTTGAACTAGGTTATCACTCTCTGTGCTTTCAGATATCTTAACGATTGATTTGAAACGTCACATATTTCCTCTAGGGGTAGCAGCCACCAAAATAGTCAAAATTACTACACTGGCATGTCAGGTCCAGTCTGGCGGGAACACATAAACATGATCATCATTAGCAAATATGGGCCAGATGTTCATCCTCTAAGAATCTATGGGAATGATTACTTGTGTTATGGTGTGTAGTCAGTCTTGACATGAAAAAAACAAACTTAATTTAGCATAGAAGAAAGTACAAAATTGCAAATGATCCTACTGCACCTCTGGAGAAAAGAAACGATATGAAATTTTCTTAAGTACAGTTGGTATTTTGGATATTGATAACCATTAAGTTGTCCAATAATAGTAATCTTTCCACCTGTTCCTAATTGTAACCTCTATTGTATCATCTGATCTACTTTATTACAATGGCCTAATTAAAAATTTTTCTAATATTTATTTATTGTTGAGACAGAGAGAGAGAGAAAGAGAGAGACAGAGCATGAACAGGAGAGGGGCAGAGAAAGAGAGGGAGACACAGAATCTGAAGCAGGCTTCAGGGTCTGAGTTGTCAGCACAGAGCCTGTTGCGGGGGCTCGAGCTCACGAGCTGTGAGATCATGACCTGGGCCAAAGTCAGACGCTTAACCAACTGAGCCACCCAGGCACCCCTGGAATGGCCTAATTTGAAAGAGTGAGAACTTTTTTTCTTTTTTTTAACTTGGATATACCTCTTTTCTTTCAGTTACTCTAATTTCATCTACTAATTTTACTATGGGAGACAATCAATGGACAGTCAATTTCTTAACTATCCTTCCTTGTTTAAAAAATTACTATTTTTTTGTTTAATGACTATATTCTAGCATACCAACTGGCTTGAAGACAGAAATTCATTAATAACCTTAAAGAATATGTCACTTATGATATTTTGTTCTACTTTGTTTTCTTCTCATTAGCATGAAGGCCAGATAAAACTTACTTTTTTTTTTTTTTTTTAATAACAGCTCTGCTCATAGCTGGTACTTTTATCTTATGTTGTCATAGAAATAAAAGCTCAGTATTATACATTAAAATATGGCTGCAAAATAAAAGAATATAGAAACTTCTCCTGCAGAAAGATTTTCAAATACTGTGCTTGAGTTGCAGACTATGGTGAATTATACCAGGTTATAGTGAAGTAGGTCATTGAGTTATGATTGCACAGCCATCAAATATTAATTTGGGGGCATTATTAAAAATTACTGTAAGGGCATGTACCAGATAATTTTTCATACATCTCAATTCCATGCGTAATCTTTCACTGGTATATTTGGAGCAAAGGTTTTCAGTGAAGCTGGATGTAGATTGTCTATACAAACCACACTGAAAAGAATTGAGACTCAGTTCAAGAGTGTATACTTTCAAAGTCATGCCATAATATGTTCATCAAAACCTATATAGTTGTGCTATATAGTCACAGTCTTAAAATGTATTCTACTTAGAGTCATGTATGTAATGGCGTATCTGAAGATTGCTAAATGGCCAGGATTGACCAAGCAATGTTCAATGACGTTGAAAGCATTTGATGGGGCACCTGGGTGGCTCAATTGGTTAAGCGTCCAACTTCAGCTCAGGTCATGATCTCGTGGTTCATGCGTTCGAGCCCTGCGTCGGGCTCTGTGCTGACAGTTCAGAGCCTGGAGCCTGCTTCAGATTCTGTGTGTGTCTCTCTCTCTGCCCCTCCCCGCTTGTTCTCTGTCTCTCAAAAATAAATAAACATTTAAAAAAATTTAATAAAGCATTTGAAAGCATGTTTAAACAAGCTGATTATTATCTACGGAGCGTATGAGTTCTATGTGCATGAGTCACAGAGTCATGAACACTGGTGGATACCAAAATCGATATGATCACACCCCCTCATATAATGTCAAACTTCAGAATCCTGTAGCTAATGAATCAACATGTTTTACTTTTCTTAAGCATTTTTAGCCTGAAATTACATTGAAAGTTCTCTGGTGTCAGTCTAATAATTACTTTTCACATTCCAATAATACAGTGCTTAAAAGTATTTTAAAACTAAGCACTTTGTACTTTAAATATACTTTATTGCTAATATATAGTTCTTAGCCTAATCAATCAAATATCTATCAATGTGTACTGTGCAAAGAGCATGTTGCCAAATTCCCCTGGGCTTATTCTTTTATGCACATCAGAGATGAAGTTTCTAGTCTACTGGAGCTCAAAAATTAGCCACAGGTCCTAATACCACTTAAATTAGTCACATTTAGGTGTGGAAGAAGGTTAATTGACAGACTAAACAATAGCACTGGCATAAACTTGAATTTCTTCTTTTAATCTTTATTAGAATAATGGTATTAAATATACTTGGATTTCTCTGATGAATTTATCTTGTGAATTTAAGTATATGTGCTGCCGAAGCAAGCACTATTTTGTGAATTTAAGGTTCTTAACAAATTAATAAAGCCACTCCTTCCTTTAACTCTTATCTCAACTCCTGATGTCCCAAAGAAATACCACTTAACTTCTGGTCTCACATTTCTCTCTAACTGGTGTCAGTATGGTTTTTGACACTTAGCCACTTACTGTGTTTTAATATGATTTTCAACTAACTTCATGCAGGTAACTCCTGATAACATCCTCTCACACACTACCTTGTATTTATTGGATGTTGGGTATTTCTTTTTCATCTTCCTTACTTTCTTTTTGTAGCACCTAGTAAACTAATGTAAAAAACTACTATTTGAATTAAGAATACATTTTTATTGGGGTGCCTGGGTGGCGCATTTGGTTGAGCATCTGACTCTCGGTTTTGGCTCAGGTCGTGATCTCACAGTTTTGTGAGTTCGAGCCTTGCACTGGATCTGTACTGGCAATGCAGAGCCTGCTTGGGATTCTCTCTCTCTCCATCTGCCCCTCCCCTGCTTATGCTGTGTCTGTCTCTCTCAAAGTAAATAAACTTAAAAAATATTTTTACAAAGATTAAATTTTATTAACATATTAATGAATTCTCATAAACCAGTGAATTTCCATATATGTTTATACATATGTATGTACATGTGGATGTACATATACATATGTAAATAAGGTTTTCTGTGTGAGATAACTAAAGGATCAGAAAAGAGTATGAAAAAATACACATATTTACACACCTAGTAAAATGACCAAAATCCAGAACACTGAAACCACCAAATGTTAGCAAGAATGTGAGCAACAGAAATTCTCACTTATTGCTGGTAAGAATGCAAAATTGTACAGCCACTTTGGGAGACATTTTGGGGTTCTTACAATCCAGCAATTGTGCTCTTTGGTATTTATCCAAAGGAATTGAAAACATGTTCACACAAAAACCTGCACTCAGATGTCTATAGCAGGTTTATGCATAATTGTCCAAACTTGAAAGCAACCAAGATGTCCTTTAGTAGGTGAATGGATACATGAACTGTGGTATATTCAGACAATGGGAATGGTATGTCCAGCACTAAAGGGAATGAGTTATCAAGCCACGAGAAGACATGAAGAAACCTTAAATGCATATTATTAAGTAAAAGAAGCCAGTATGAAAACGCTACACACTATATAGTTCCAATTATATGACGTCCTGGGAAGGCAAAGCTATGAAGACAATAAAAAGATCAGTGGTTGACAGGGGTGGAGCGAAGGAGGGAGAGAGATGAATAGGCAGAGCACAGAGGATTTTTCAGGTCAGTGAAAATATTAAAATAATGGGTATGTGTCATTATACATTTGTCCAAATCCATGGAACCTACAATATCTACAGTGAACCCTAAGGTAAACGACAGACTCTAGATGATAATGATGTGTCAATGTACTTACATAAGTATATACTTATATCTATCTATCATCTATCATCTATCATCTGTCTATCTAATTAGTAGATAGCTTTATATATATAACTGTAAATAGATAGCACTATTTACCAAGGGAAATAAAAGTTCCATATTTATCATAGAGCTGAAAAAACTACTATTACCTATTTATTCTTCTTGCTCAAGTCCTTCTCTCCAAATGCCTTCATTAAATGGGCTCTCATCTCATTGGGCTGAAGATAAGAAACAATTTTTGAACTATTTTCAAACAATTTGTCCACGTAAAATAGCTTATACATGTTTATTTTGAGTCCTTAATGATGGATATAATTAGAGGGGAGAAATTTTGCAATGATTCCTTGGAAGGAATACTGGTAGTTGTCAGTAGGTTCTAATCACATGCATGGCTTAAAGAAAATGATTGACAAAAATCTTCAAATCTTAGCTTAAGTCCAAATGGCTGGATTTTCATACAAACATACTAAAAGTTTATCCTTTGTCCAGTGTCCTCAGGGCTGCAACTGCCCAAACCAAACTGAAATTTGATTAGAAAGTTTGCCAGATTATCATGCTAGCTTGAGTTCACCAAGCCTTTGACCTGAGGAAAACTGGAATTCTGAAAATTGGAATAGGAACATACAGAAGGAAAACAGCCTCCCGTGGACAGTGAAATTGGCTCCTTTCCTGTAAATAGGTCTTAACTCTAAGATACTGATTTCCCTAGGTGGAAGGATCATGCCAGGTTCTCATGTCACCTCACATTGCTCCAGACCTATAATCAGAACTAGAATCAAGAATATTTGAGCAGAGAACCTACAAACAAAGCCCCTGGGATGATAAGATTTTGATAACTTATATAATTTATATGGATACAGATGTGGAGAATATGTGTAAGAATGGAATATGAAAATTCTAGACATAAGAGGGAAAGGAATAATTTTAGAACAGGTTGAACTAATCAATACAGATTCAGTCACCAAGTTGATCACCATGCTAGCTAGAGCAGTTGGGTGTGGTTCTTTTTTTCCTTTTCTTTCCGTTTTGTCCCTCCCAGTTTGGTTAACTTTACCCTGAGCTCAAATTCTTCAGTATAATGTAGAGGAAAAGAATGTAGAGGCTCACAGATTAGTAAATGTTGGAGAGGAGTGAACACAGCAGACTGCTCAATTGCTCCCTAACCATCCTCTCTTAAGGGGCCAGCATGTATTCACTACTCCAAGGTTTTGAGAAATATCCCAGGGAGTGGAGTCCCAACATCTCTTAAAGGTGATGCTAGGGGCTGCACTCTGGAAGAAAGTGATGCTTGTGTGTGATACTGCACTTGAAAAGGGCTCCTTGATACATTGTGATACTAGATTCCAGGGTGTCAGAAGACAAGGAATGGAACATACCCGTTAGGTTGAGTCACAGTGACTCCAAAAAGCAGCAGTATCAGCAAAGGGATCAGAATGGTATGATCCATAAGGTACTTTGTGGTGGTATATTGATCATTGGGCCCCTGAAATGAACAAAGAACTGAATAAACCCTGGACTTAGTGAGTGGAGGCCTTACCTAAGTCACCAAAATTTGTAATATTTCTTCACCCAATTTCCAGACATGGGTTAGTTCAAATATCTAGTGGTCCTCTGACCCAGAGAGGGATAGAAAATTTTGAGTTTGAACTCTGTTATAATATTCTAAGTGTATACTTTGATTCTCCTTTTTAATGCTTTCCCAAAGGGATCTGTGTCTATTTACCAGAATAACTATGTCTTTGGAAAAGACAGTGATCAATGACAACTATATATAAATTATATAATTTATCATAAGGAATTAGCTCATATGATTATGGATGCTGAGGCTGAGATCTAGAAAAGCCAGGGGTGGGGTGCCTGGGTGGCTCAGTCAGTTGAGCATCAGACTTCGACTCAGGTCATGATCTCACAGTTTGTGGATTCGAGCCCCGTGTCGGGCTCTGCACTGACTGCTCAGAACCTTCATCCTGCCTCAGATTCTGTCTCCCTCTCTCTCTCTGCCCCTCCCTCGATCACACTCTGTCTCTCTCTCTTTCAAAAATAAATAAATATTATAAATTTTTTTTAGAAAAACCAGTGGTATAGCTCTAGTCTGAGTCCAAAGACCTAAGAACCAGAAGAATCAGTGGTTTAAGTTCTGGTCTGTATCTGAGCTATCATTTGTCCTTGTGTAAGTTCCAGTCTGAGGGCAGGAGAAGACTGATGTCTCAGCTCATCAAGTTAGTGAAAATTCTCTCCCTTCTTCCATTTTTTGTGTTTAATTCAGGCCTTTAATGGCTTGGTTGATGCCCAGTTCCATTGGGAAGGGCGATCTACTTTACTTAATCTATCCATTCAAATGCTAGTCTCATCTGGAAATACTTCCACAGACACAGCCAGAAATAATGTTTAACTAAATATCTGTGGCTCCGTCAAGCTGACACATAAAATTAACCATCACCAGCAGACTGGGAGGACTGGTAGAAATCATTGTACAGATATTCCAAGTCTCGTAAGAAGCACCTTCACCAGGGCAGATACTGGCATTCTTTCAAGAGACTGTGCATAGCAGGTGTTGAGGAATAGGAGCCAGATCAGAAGTGGAAAAACATAAAGATACATGTCACATGGCAACTGTGGCTGACAGTCTGGGTTGAGGGTGAGGCATCCTTTGGAGAACTTGAAAGGATAGTTGGAGGGTACACTATAAATGGAATTAAGGCATTGCATGAGTGGATGGGCACTAGATGAGGAGCCTGTGGTTGGGAGATTAACATGATTTAATACTAATATGGTTTAGTGGTGTCTGGGTGGCTCAGTTGGTTATGTGTCTTACTTTGGCTCAGGTCATGATCTCATGGCTCGTGAGTTCGAGCCCTGCATCAGGCTCTGTGCTGACAGCTTGGAGCCTGGAAGCTGCTTTGGATTCTGTGTCTCTCCCTCTCTCTCTGCCTGTTCCCCGCTCACATTCTGTCTCTCTGCCTCTCAAAAATAATAAATAAACATTTAAAAATTTAATATTAATATGATTTAATCTGTACCATAGGAAATGCCTGATGATATGTGGTTTATACAAAAGAAGGAGCATTTATACTATAAAGTGCTATATTGCTGTATGTTATAATAGTTACTATATATGCTCACTTCTGTCTTACCTTTAACATGCTTCTAATCCTTTGTAATGTCCATTCCTAACTGCCTTGCACACCCATTAGCTAGTCTTCTTTTTGAGAGGTGGGAAAACTTAAAGAATATATTTTAGGTTCCTACTAGCATATTTAAAACTACTCAATTTACAACATTCAAAAAATATTAGCTGATTTATTTCAGGAAGGATTTAAGGTAATTTATCTGTGGAACCCACAAGATTAAAAAGAAATAAGCGAAGAAGTTACAGTTAAAAAAGAAAACACATTGGGGCGCCTGGGTGGCGCAGTCGGTTAAGCATCCGACTTCAGCCAGGTCACGATCTCGTGGTCCGTGAGTTCGAGCCCCGCGTCGGGCTCTGGGTTGGTGGCTCGGAGCCTGGAGCCTGTTTCCGATTCTGTGTCTCCCTCTCTCTCTGCCCCTCCCCCATTCATGCTCTGTCTCTCTCTGTCCCCAAAATAAATAAACGCGTTGAAAAAAAAATTTTTTTTAAAGAAAACACAGGTAAGAAAATTAAATTAAAATTTGGATAAAGATTTATCCAAAATGTCTTGTATAGTCCATAGGGGTATGTCATATATTTGATTTTATGCTTCATTGTAGCAAAGATAAAACTGGAATCTTGATCCGTTATATGCATCAACATCCATAAAATAAAAACTAATTTCCCTGAGTACCTATGGTTAATCCTTCTACTGAAACCTGAGGGAAATTTCTTTCATAAAATGAGACAATGTAATATAGTGAGCATAAACCATATTGTAAATATGATGATGAGATTCTTAGAGATGTTTATTCTAAGTTGAAATGTAAGTGGAGAGGTAATAGGAAAGCCAAGATTAGTAAATTCTAATCTTTGAGGGACCAAACAATCTACCACATGTGATTCAACTCCTTGTAGGTCTGGCTCCCTCCCAGAATAACATTTAGAACATCTAGAGCAATCAGACAATCTTTAGGAATATCATCTCTTATAATCATGTCTATTAGATGTCATCAACAAAAGTTTCAGGTTATATTTCCCTGCAGTGCCCCAAAGAGGTGAGGTGATTGTTAAGTTGACTCCAGTAAAAGAACAACAGTATCGTCAACAATGTCAGTGTTGTCTGAGTTATGAAAATTGCAGAATTATATCAGGCAGAATGCTAAGATGGCCCTAAGATCCTGCCGACAGTCACGTCCGGTATAATTTCCTCCACTTGGTTGTGGGCAGTACACATGAATATGATGGCTATCATTTCTGGGATTAGATTATGTAACATGTCAGGGAAAGGTGAAGGGATTTGCAGGTATAATTAAGTCTGTAATCAGGTGATGTTAACATAATCAAAAGGAAGATAATCCTGGGTGGGCCTCACCTAATCAGGAAAGCTATTTTATTTATTTATTTATTTATTTATTTATTTATTTATTTATTTATTTTTTGAGAGAGAGACAGAGCATGAGTGGGGGAGGGGCAGAAAGAGGGAGACAGGATCCATAGCAGGCTCCAGACTCTGGGCTGTCAGCACAGAGCCTGAGGTGGGGCTCGAACTCACGAACCACGAGATCATGACCTGAGTGGAAGTCGGATGCTCAACCAACTGAGCCACCCAGGTGCCCCCAGGAAAGCTCTTTTTAAAAGACTCAAAGGAGTAGCCACAGGCAAGGAGCTGCTCTTCTTGGTGTACCAAAAATACATTTAAAAGATGCGTGCCATGAGCATATATAGCAATAACCATATGAATATTTTGAAGGATTCCTACAGAAAAAATAGCCAGGAAGAAGGAAGATAATTAAGGAGTTGTTCTCCTAAATATCCCAGGGTTGTTTTTTAAAAGGCAGGGCTGTGGGAGAGAACAACTCGGGGTCCAGAAATACAGCAGTAGCTGCCCATTGCAAAGCCAGACCTACTCAGGCAGACTGCTTAGTAAATGTGGATCAGAATGAGATTTTTATTCATAATGGTTAATTAGAAGCTAATTAAGAGGATCTATTGAGCCTAGAACTCCCTATAGTCTTTGTCTAACCTCCTGCCTGCTCCTCGGGAGGATGCAGCTTTGCCCTGTGGACAGCGGTCAGATGTCAGCTATGGACAGCAGTCACGTGTTAATGGGCTGGATACATTGGTGAGTAATGCTTCACGTAATAAGGAAAGTGCCCAGAGTGTGTACAGACACAAAACAAACCCTCTGGTTGCGGGGAGTCTTGAAGTGTGATGGTGAACAGTTGCTCTTGCCACAATAAAAACCTTCTGTGGGACCCTGCCACGGCCCCCTTGAGCTGGCCAGGCTGCCTGTGGCTTTGGGGCTTACTCCACTCTGACAGCTAATATAAACATGCTAATGCAGCTATGGCAAGAAAGAAAGTTCAGAAGAGAAGCCTGTGATAAAGGTGATCAAGCCCAAAAGAAGGAAAAAAGAAGTAAAGGCAGGGGGAAAGACACATTTTTCTTTCAGCCTTTTAAATGCAACAATCCACTTAACAAGAGGGAATTAGAATGTTGGGACCATGTAGTTTCTGTGAAAATTCATCATTTTAATGATGAATTGGACTCAGGCTTCAGTTGTGTGAAAATTGTTTTCACCAAGCTGTGTGTGGATTATGTTTTTTTTTTTTTTTTTTTAATTTCTTTTTGGGACAGAGAGAGACAGAGCATGAAAGGGGGAGGGGCAGAGAGAGAGGGAGACACAGAATCGGAAACAGGGTCCAGGCTCTGAGCCATCAGCCCAGAGCCCAACGCGGGGCTCGAACTCACGGACCGCGAGATCGTGACCTGGCTGAAGTCGGACGCTTAACCGACTGCGCCACCCAGGCGCCCCTGGATTATGTTTTAATACTTGTAAGCAATAATTATCATTAGCATGAAAAGGATTGATTGAATCTCTAAGAGCTAATACCTTTTACTGTGTCAAAGATTTTTACATTAATTACTTATTTTTTTTCCATAAAAATCCCAGGAGGTAAATAGGGCTACCATCATTATTTTTACTTGAAAGACAGAAAAACCAGACTGCTGTGGTTAAGGAACTCAGCTGAGGTGGTTTGGGGAAGCTGGTATGAAAGAAGCCAGGTTTGCTCCCAAGACAATCCTTTCTGTCACAAGACTATTTTCTTGCTTAAAAGAGAATAAAGCATGTTTATTATGGCAAGAGAAAGCCATTTTGCAAGAATATTACTAATTTCATTTCTAACTATAATGATATTCCTGCGGTGTTGGAGATAAAGCGGTATAGTTTTTTCAGGAAAAATAGAAAAAAAAATGACAGGCCAGGGACAATCACTCTGTAATTAATAGTCACAAGTTTCAGACTTACTCTCCACCTCTTTCTAAGCAATTAACTCCCCAGGGTGCTGTGTTTTGGTCAAGTAGCATCAGATGGCCTCTTTAGGGGCACCTGGGTGGCTTAGTTGTTTAAGCATCCGACTCTTGGTTTCTGTTCAGGTCATGATCTCAGGTTCGTGGGATCGAGCTCTGTGTTGGGCTCTGAGCTGATAGCACAGAGCCTGCTTGGGATTTTCTCAGTCTCTCTCTCTCTCTCTCTCTCTCTCTCTCTCTGCCCCTCTCCCACTCATTTTTCCTCTTTCTCAAAATAAATAAACTTTAAAATTAAGTAGCCTCTTTAATATACAGGGCTTATTTGACAAAATGAATGACAATACAGGGAAATACACAGAATCAAGAACAGTGTAGTTGATCTCAATATTTGTAGAGTTTTGCTATTTACTTTTTACTATTTACAGATGAGCCCCAAGATTTAAGATGCAGAATTTGTCATGTCATCAGGCATGTCTTTCTGTCACCTGCACCTTTAACTTGGTAAAGCAGAAATTGTGTAGAAAGCTATATAGCCCATTGACTTTTTCTGATATAAAATCACCTTTAAGTATCTTAGGACTGTTATTATAATGGTCAGCTTTATAGCACTGCAAATGTCTCAAGGCACTGAGTAATACAAATGCCAGATAAGCCAGCCTTGTCTCTATCACAGAGAAACAGAAACAACATGTTAAATTTCATGTAAGTTATTTTGTGCTTTATTAGTATGTAGTTTTAAAACTTCACCATGTGTATTCTTTTTGGGTCACCAAAGACGTGTGTGTGTGTGTGTGTGTGTGTGTGTGTGTGTGCGCGCGCGCGCGCGCGCGCGCGCGCGTGCCTGCAAATCCCGAGGGCCATTTCTTTGTTCTCAATTTCTTTACTGATTCTGTAGCTTTTTAAAAAATATATTTTATAAATATTTAATTTTGAGAGAGAGAGAGCGAGCACGTCCAAGCGGGCGAGGGGCAGAGAGAGAGGGAGACAGAGAATCCCAAGCAGGCTCCGTTGCTGTCAGTGCAGAACCTGTGATCCAGGGCTCAGATCATGACGTGAGCCAAAATCAAGAGTTGGATGCTCAACCCACTGACCCAGCCAGGTGCCCATGATACCATAGCTTTTGAAATTGATGACTTTCTTAAACTATCTTACTCCTTTGGCTTCTGTGACATAATGTGCTGTCTTCCTGCTTCCCCGATTAATCCTCCTTTGTTTCCTTTTCCTGGCTCCTCTGTAACCACTGATACTTCCCAGCTTCGGTTTTTGGATCTTAGTCTTCTTTCATATGTAATCACTTTGCAACTATGTTGAGGACTTTCAAATCTGCATTTCCGGAACTTTTTCTTCTAATCACTGGCTTTCTCTCTATACCTTCTAATACATTTTTTAAAAATTTTTTTTAACATCTATTCATTTTGGGGAGACAGTGTGAGTGGGGGAGGGGCACTAATATTTTTAAATGGGTTCTCTGGTGTTAACAGCAAACCCAACACGTTCAAAGGTGAACTCATAATCTTCTCCACCACACTTTTGTCAATTCTTCCTTGGGACTGAAGGCAAGAAGTTATCTTTAATTCATACCTTCCTTTGATATATGTAATTAGTAAATAGTGAAAGCAAACCCACATTTTGGGGGATTTTTTTTTAAGTTTATTTTATTTATTTTGGGAGAGAGAGAGAATCCCAAGCAGGATCCGTGCTATCAGCACAGAGCTGGATGCGGGCTTAAACTCAAGAACTGCAAGATCATGACCTGAGCCCAAATCAAGAGTCAGAAGCTTAACCGACTGAGCCACCCAGGTGCCCCAGGGAATTTTTAACCCAATTTTGCTTCCACCTACATGCATTGCTACAATAGAGTTATTTAGAGGGATTCCTGCTTGCAAAACCAATGCCAGCTGGACTTGACCCACCACTTTAATAAGGTCTCTTTTACTCTGAAACCTGCAATAAGATCTTATTTCCAATCAAAGTCAGGGGAGGCTACTGCAGGTGGATTTAAGGCATGGACTACCTGAGCCTACCCTACCTGTCCTGTTTCTTTTTACTCTCGTATATACACCTTTCCCTTTCATCAGGGAAGACTTGTTTTTATTTCTTCAGTGAGCACAGCACTCTCATTCTGCACTCTGTGCCATTATTGTGTTGGTTGACTTGCCCGGTATCCTGTCTCATCCTCTTCATCTCTGTGTGTCCCCCAGTCTTCCAAGTTCCAGATCCCGTCCCACTTCCTCACGACAGGAGACCTCCACAGATAGGATCTTCTCTGAAGTTGTTTAAAATATGACGTAGAAGGTGTCTTCCCAGGATACCACCGAATCATGTTACTTAATTTATTTTAGATTGAGAATCTCCTGAGGCAGGAGACGTGGTTAATAAGCAGTGTGTCAATCCTGGCTCCCAGATTAATGCATACAAAATAGGGGGTCCATAGTTAATTGCTCATTGAAAAATCGGTGTTTTCAGATTTTTCAGTCCTTCATATTATGTCAATTTCCCATCTGGTCATTTGAAAAAATAAAGTGGCACCTCACAGCTTTCAGGATAAATGCAACTATGTTCTCTTGTCTAGTTAGGAATATAGCTTTCCAGTTCAACATTGGGAAAAGAGAATAAACATTGAACTTTTGATTTTTTTTTAATTAATGGAAATAATTTCATGAGTCTGGCCCTAAGTTTATCCTAATTTATTAACAGGAAACACCTGAGAAATAATTGCTTTTTGGCTTACGGAATCCTGCTTTATTATTTTTTTAGGCTTTTCCATTTAAATACAGATATAGCTTTAATAAATATTATAATCACTTATGTTTAGAAAATATAGCACTTTTTGTTTCTATGGCTGGCTGAAATTCTTTAATTTAAGGTGATTTTAATTTGGAAATTCAAGATGTTGTGAATTAAATTCTACTGTACTTAGAGGAGAAGGAAAATATTTGAAGTGCTACTCTGGCATTCTGTAAGCTCTGGAAAAAATGCCCAGTATAACCTTAATATATTTTCATTAAACTGAAACTTATGGATGTACAGAAGTAAATTTTTACTTTGCAGCTGTAGCCGAGTAGTTTATTGTGTTCTTCCAGATTTTTCCCACTAAAATTCTGTTATTTAAAGTTTTAGATTTTTCAGAAATGTCTCACATTCAGTAGCGTATCTTTCACACATCAAAATGAGTTCAAATTGATATCTTTGTTTCATTCTTACTAATTCAACATAGGAGTAGAGATTCTAGCTGCCAACTGGTATGGGTTTTGGGTGGGACTGGTAAGATTTGGGGAAGGTGAAGGAAAAAACAAAGTAAGCCAGATGTCATGGAAGCAACTCTTAGATCTCTCATAAAGCAGGAGGGCCCTCCTACTAGAATCTAGAGCTAAATAAGAGTGAGTGTGACACATTATCTGTGGGCTGTGACTTTACATTATTAGATCAAGTGGAAAAATGGCATTTTGGGTGGCACTTTAGTGCACCTCTTGGGATTTCCACTTTGCACTTGGCAAGAACACATTCTAGACATACCTCATTTTTATGTTTGTTTGTTTCTTTTTTTCACAAGATTTGGTGGTGAGACACTCAATGAGAAGAGGGATAAAGAAATCTGAACCTCCCTTTATAAAAGTAGCTTGATAGGTCCGAGGTAGGGGAACCCTCTATTAGAGAACTAATTGCTAATTATACTAAGTGCACAAATACATGCTACCTGAAAAAAGCTGAAAGCATTAAGGATATAAATCAAGTCAATTTTGAGAACATTATTTTCAATTCTAGTTTCCTGTCTTCCTTCTCAGAAATACAGTTATCAACTTGGTGTGCGAACTTTTTCAGTTAATTTATGTGCATATGTTTGCTGTTACAAAAATAAATAATATTGCCTGATAATATTTCTAGCAATTTTATTGAGATATAATTCACCTGTCATACAATTCACTCATTTAAAGTGTACAATTCAATGGTCGTGTATATTGGCAGAGTTGTGTGTCTATCACCACAACCAATATTAGAACATTACTCCAAAAAGAAATCCCGTTCCCATTAGCTATTATTTTGCAAATCCTCAACCCCACCAACATCTCCCTGAGTACTAGGCAACTACTAATCTACTCTCTGTCTTTATAGATTTTCCTATTCTGAATATTTCATATAAATAGAACTGTACAATATGAAATCCTTTGTGATTGCCTTCTTTCATTTAGCATAGTTTTCAAGGTTCCTTCATGTTGTAGCATGCATCAGTACTTTATTGTGTTTTATTACTGACTACTATTCATTTTATGAATATACATTTTACTTATCCATTAATCAGTTGACAGACGTGCAGTGAGTTGTTCCTTCCTTTTGCCTATTATGAATAATGCTGTTATGAACAGTCACGTACAAGTTTTTGTGTGGACAAATGTTTTCTTTTCCCTTGCCTGTACACCCAGGAGCGGAATTGCTGGGTCATAATGGTAACTCTGTGTTTAATCTTTTGAGGGATGACCAGACTATTTTCCAGAGTGGATGCACCTTGAATCACTATGCTGCATACCTGAAACTAATGTAGCATTGTATGTCAACTATACCTCAATAAATAGAAACTAAAATACAGAAGAGGGAGTATGCTTGGCATGTTACTATAATAAGAAGTATAAAACCAAAGCAAAAACAAAAACAAGCGCAAAGTGGATGCACCATTTTATATTCCACATGCTCACCAATACTTCTTATTATCATAAGTGCATTCTTAAAATACAATATCACAGTTTCTGGTTGTTTTATAATTTTCCTTTTTTACTTAGTATATATTCATATGTTTAACAGCTGTAAGTGCCTCCATACTATAAATATGCAATAATATCTTCAGTCATCGTTATTTCTAGAGACATTCAGTTTGCTTCCAATTTTTCACTGTTAAAAATGATAGCACCTATACAGTGAACATCCTTGTACAAGAGGGTTTTTTTTACAGGTATATGTAGAATAGAATAGAAAACTAGAAGTTACATTACTAGCATATATATATATATATGTGTATATATATATATATATATATATTATATGAGCATTAATAGAGCATGCAAATAAACTTTAAAGTGTGTGCCAAAATAGTCAAAATATATTGTCAAAGTGGCTATTTAAAATATAGCTGTGCTTGGGGCGCCTGGGTGGCGCAGTCGGTTAAGCATCCGACTTCAGCCAGGTCACGATCTCGCGGTCCGTGAGTTCAAGCCCCGCGTCAGGCTCTGGGCTGATGGCTCAGAGCCTGGAGCCTGTTTCCGATTCTGTGTGTCTCTCTCTCTCTCTGCCCCTCCCCCGTTCATGCTCTGTCTCTCTCTGTCCCAAAAATAAATAAACGTTGAAAAAAAAATAAAAAAATATATATATAGCTGTGCTAGCAGTGAAAGTATCTGTTCACCACAGCCTTACCAATGTATCACTTTATTAAGCTATTTATATTTTTATAAATCTAATTTATCTTGTTATCTCAATTTCCATTTCCCAGATTACCAGCTATTAAACATCATTCATGGGACGCCTGGGTGGCTCAGTCAGTTGAATGTCTGCTTCTTGATTTTGGCTCAGGTCATTATGTCACATTTCATGAGACTGAGCCCCGGATCAGGTTCTGTGCTGAGAGTGCAGAGCCGGCTTGGGATTCTCTCTCCCTCTCTCCTACCCTTCCCCTGCTTGTGTTCGTTCTCTCTCTCTCTCTCTCTCTTTCTCAAAATAAATAAACATTCAAAAACCATCATTTATGATTATTGGGCATTTGTTTTATGATCATTGACAGTTCTTTTTCTGTTTCTTACTGATACATAGGTATTAAAATGTTTGTATATCAATCCTCTGTCAGTGATATGTTAGTTTGTTACCATTCTTTTAATAATTTAGAAATAAACTTTAAATTTAAACATAACCAAATGTATCAACTTTTCTGTACTATTTTTTTCACCTAAGATGATTATTCCTCTCATAAATTTATAAATGCAAATTCCTCTGCTTTCTTCAATGCTTTTAGTTTTATGACCAATTACTTAAATCATCTGAGATTAATTTTACTAAAAGGTATGAAGTAGGGATCTAACCTTATTTAAGGATAGACTATTCAACACAATTTTAAAAACTGTCTTGAGCAATGATGGTATGCCAGGTATATTTCTAGATAGTAGCGCTCCAATCAAAAATATGGCCAGCTTGCTCCTGATAGGAGCATCCTAACCAATTTTTTCAGTGACATTTACTAAATAGATTATTCTTTCTCCACTAATTTGAAAAATCACATTTTTCACATTTTAAATACCACACACACACACACACACACACACACACACATCTGGCAGCCATGGGAACAAACCACTCATATCTGCTGCAGAGCATAGTTGATTGACAGTCCATATGCCAACCCTCAGGATCTACCCTATTCCCCTGGGCAACTCCCAGTCAATCCCAATCAGTGACCAAGCACAACAGTGACACTAATGCAAGCTCATTTCTATGAGTCATGGGACTTCTCCAATGGGCAACTTTGGCTCAATAGGCTCCCAATTGCCCTGCCTGAAAGTTCACTAGAACATGTATTAGAATACTACTGCCATAGGGGCTCCTGGGTGGCTCAGTCGGTTGAGCGGCCAACTTCGGCTCAGGTCATGATCTCACGGTCCGTGAGTTCAAGCCCCGCGTTGGGCTCTGTGCTGACAGCTCAGAGCCTGGAGCCTGTTTCGGATTCTGTGTCTCCCTCTCTCTGACCCTCCCCCGTTCATGCTGTCTCTCTCTGTCTCAAAAATAAATAAACGTTAAAAAAAAATTAAAAAAAAAAAAAAAGAATACTACTGCCATTGAAAGAGTATACCCAGCTAAAATGTCCTTCATCGTTTCCTCTCACAGACCCACACTGCTTTAAAAAGGCTTTCTCTGCCTACAGCTGCTTCTTCCATTTTATTCTTCACCTGTTCCCTCCAATAATTCTCTTGCATGTCTAGTCCCTTCTTGGTGTCTGCTTTTCAGAAGACCTCAGTTTACACAGACTGAACAGCTAACAGCTCTGCTGTGGCCAGTATTTGGTGCCAGGGCAAGTATCATGACAGAGTAGCTGAGGAATCCACTGCTTGTAGAGATGCACAATAGAACTCAGAGCAGTGGGGTGGAAGTTCAAGACAATTAATACGTGCCTCTCCCTGCCTCTAGTATCCCAAACATTCGCTTTCTATTAAGTGAGAAGTTTCTTATTATTCTGGCAATATCAATATTGTCTAATGCTATATAGAGTTATCATCTTGAAGCACCCCTTCATGCTGTGATGGTTGAGTGATATCTTTTTTTTTATTAAACAATATGTTTTTACTAAGCAATTAATGGATCAAAAGAGAAGTCAAGAGGAAAAAAAAATCCTTTGAGACAAATGAAAATGGAAATACAACATACCAGAAATTTTGGATGCAGAAAAAGCAGTTCAAGGAGGGAAGTTCACAGCAAGAAATGCCACATCATGAAACAAAATCTCAAATCACCTCAAGAACCGTGAAGACTACCTCTCTCTACTGTCCTCCACTCTTGTTCCAACCATGACATCAGACTGCATATAAAGAGTTGATAACCCATTGTACTCAGGTTCTTGTAGTTCCCCAGTACCATATCTCTGTGTAAGTTTCTCTAAGAGGGGTCCAGAAAAGTCCACTCATCCAAGGTGAAGTCCACAATCACCAAAGGTCATTGAATGATGGCCAGCAAAATGCCTTTGAAACACAGTGATTGAACGTTCAAATTATAATCCAAATTAACTATTTTTATCACTTCTTTCAACCCATTTGTTCACAAAGTCTCAGTAATATTATCTCTTAAATATTTCTTGAATCTCTCCCTCAGTGGGAACCACCTTAAAACTAACATTTTTCCTTTGCCTTGACTATGAAAAAATTCCCAAAGGGGTATTCTTGCCTTCATTCTGTGCCCCTTTAATCCTTCCTCCTCTTCTCTGACAATCTTCTCTTAAAAATAACAAATCTGTGTTTACATTTTTCCTCAGTGGCATTCTACCTATGTCAGAAAGCCCAAATTCCACTGAAAGGTCCTTCATCATGTGACCCATGCCCTGCTCCCCGGCCTCTTTGTAGAGGCTATTCTCACACTGAATGTTCTAGCTCACTAAATTATTTCTATTTCCCCAACCACAACATGCTGTTTCGGTCTCGCTGTTTTGCACATGAAATTATCTTAACCTGAAATGCTACCTCCTCATGCTGTCTTCAAATGTCCTATAGTGATTTAGTCTTCAAAATGGATATATGCATTATACTACATCAAGAAAGGATGAACAGTGCATATGACAAATTAAACCCTATACAATAGTGGTTTCTACTTTAATTAACTCCGTGAATTACTTGGCTTTCTTGGCATTTGTAATTCAAAATTACACCAATATAAATTCTAAGTATATCCCCACTCTGTCTTCTCCATCACATCTCTAAGTTTCTATATGAAACAATACCATTAAATAAATACATAAGAGGAACTGTGGCTTAGTAATGGAAAAACCTGTGTTTAAATTTTTTTAACGTTTACTTATTTTTTCAGAGACAGAGAGAACATAAGCAGGGGAGGAGCAGAGAGAGAGGGAGTCACAGATTCCAAAGCAGGCTCCAGGCTCTGAACTGTCAGCACAGAGCCTGACGTGAGGCTCAAACTCACAAACTGTGAGATCATGACCTGAGCCGAAGTTGGACACTTAACAGACCGAGCCAACTAGGCACCCCTGAAAAACCTGTGTTTAAGTGCCAGTTTTTATACTAATTCTATGATTCTAAAGCTTTCCAATCAAAAGTAAGTTAATATTGGCACTTCATCCATTGGGTTAGGGAAATATTAAATGAGACAATGCATATACAGTTTATAGTGCTTTGTACAAGGTAGGAACCCTATAATATTAGTCCCATCAAGACAGGCCACTTTTTTATTTTATTTCTACCCCAGTCTTTGCATGAGAACTTTGTACTGCCTCAGCTACACCCTAAATATCAGCTCTTGCTACTCTAGTTTTCGTCTTCAAACTAGCAAATTTCTGGCATCTCCTAGAAATTTATGAAGAAGCAGATTCTTAGGCACCCCCAGTATGGCTGAATCAAAATCTGCACTTCAGGATCTCTAGATGATTTGTATGCACAGTAAATTTTGAGAAACACTAAAGTCTAAAGCATATTTCTTCTAAACTTTCTATTCTGCATGCATTGCACCTAGTAATGTTCACTACGCTGAACTGTCCACCCACCACATGCTGTCCTGATAAGCATTATCATACAGTTGTGTAATACGTTTAAATATAACAAAATATGACCATCATATACATATATATGTATATATATATCAGATATTATATATAAATTGCAGGAATGCTGAAACTATCTGTGATTAACCATCCATTTGCCACATTCATCATCATGTAGGACTTTGGTGCCACTCTGATTTTGCCCTGGTTGCACGTCTTTTGTTCTGGCTTCAGAGACCCCCAGATTTCTGAGATATCTAATAATTTCACTCATTTCAGATTATTCCTAGATCGACAGTGTATATGTCTTTTTAACACAAGTTACTCTCACACATCTTAGGAGTTGTTCTGAAAAATTATGCCCTTAATTACTTTGAGACAAAATTTTCATATAGTCAAATGCATCCTTTTTTTATGTTTATTTTTGAGAGAGAGAGAGAGAGACAGAGTGTGAGCAGGGGAGGGGAAGCGAGGGAGGGGAAGAGAAAGAAGGAAACACAGAATCTACAGCAGCCTCTAGGCTCTGAGCTGTCAGCACAGAGCCCGATGTGGGGCTTGAACTCATGAACCCTGAGATCATGACCTGAGCTGAACTCTGATATTTAACTGGACTGAGCCACCCAGGCACACCTGGGCAAATACATCTTATTTTCAAAATATATGTAAACATAATGAAGTCATTAAAGGTTGCAATAAATGTTTGTAGGAATTACCGCATTATAAACTGTGAATTGTATAAACTGTGAATTATAGATTATAAAACATCATTTTGGATCTAATTGAGCAGAAACTATTCTTTTTTTTTTAATTTTTTTTAACATTTATTTATTTTTGAGACAGAGAGAGAGAGAGCATGAACGGGGGAGGGTCAGAGAGAGAGGGAGACACAGAATCGGAAACAGGCTCCAGGCTCTGAGCCATCAGCCCAGAGCCTGACGCGGGGCTCGAACTCACGGACCGCGAGATCGTGACCTGAGCTGAAGTCGGACGCTCAACCGACTGAGCCACCCAGGCGCCCCAGCAGAAACTATTCTTAATCCAGATATAGTTTACAATTATAGTTTACCTCGCATTATCTTGAAAAAAGCATAGGATTATTGAATACGAGCTTATAGCTAAGATTTTTTTTAATTTGAAAACATTTATGCACTTTAAAATATTCATTTATTTGCCATGCTTTGAAAAGTGACTCATCCGATCAAAGCCTTAAAGGTCTTAACTACATAGGAGCTCCTGGGTGGTTCAGTCTGTTGGGCATCCGACTTCAGCTCAGGTCATGATCTCACAGTTCATGAGTTAGAGCCCCGCGTCGGGCTCTGTGCTGACAGCTCAGAGCCTGGAGCCTGCTTTGGATTCTGTGTCTCCCTCTCTCTCTGCTCCTCCCTGCTCACATGCTGTCTCTCTCTCAAAAATAAAGATTTTTTAAAAATTAAAAAAATCTTTACTACATAATAAAATTTCTTTTAAATAGAACATCCTTGAAACTATTATAAGCAATATAATTTTTCTAAGTATTGTCATAATGTAAATTCTAATAATTTAGATTAGTTTTCTTCAAATTATGATGACTCGTTAAGGTTTTTGTATGTATGCATTTTAACATTCCACTCATAAGTTAGCATTTGTAAAAGATCTTTTTTCTTGCTCTTTTTCTTTGGCAATACAGATTTTTATAGGGGAAGAGGCAGAAAATATGTTAGGGATTAAGTTGTGCTCATGTATGGTGTGTGTTTCCTCTGATATTTGTGATTAAAGTCGTGTTTTGAGGGGACAGTGTGGGATGAAAGACTGGGAAAAGATGGCTGAAGATGGTCTGTATCTCCTTTTTGAAATCATTTCAAATAGCAGAGTGGCACCTTCCAATGGAGCTGTGGTTTTCTGCAGCACCTGCAGCCCGAGGGTGGACTGTTCTGGGTCAGCCAATTAAGGTGACCGTTCTTTGAAAGACTCAGTAAGGATGTGCTTAAGGCTGTCACTGAGCATTCCACAAGCTTGCTGATTTCTCTGTTTGGCTGTACATCTGTGTTATTTTGTTTTCAGGTCAAGTTGTTCTCTGTAACAAGGTAATGTTTTCTGACTTCTTTGTAACTTGCTGCCTTTATGTTTCTGAGATTGAAGCATAGAAGAAGTGGCTTTGCTCAGTGAGTGGCCCGTTTATGTTGGAAAGAGGTAGGCGATCAGGGAGGCAGGAAGCAGTGAACCAGCTCACTCAAAACAATGCCAAGTGACCTTGAACTCTGATACTTTAGCATGTTGGGGGGTGGGGGGAGGTGGGAATAATGGAGACTTGATCTTGGTCCAACAAGAATGAGAAGAGGATGTTTGTTACAAAACAATAAGCTTTGTTATTCAGATATTCCTCTTTAGGATCTCTTCCATAAACTAGTGGAATCCATTTTCCATTTGCAAACACTCCTCTGTGACCACCTAGAAATAGGCATGCAAACTTTTTTTTAAAAAGAGATATAAGAATATTTTTTTCAAAGAAAGCACTCAATTTGAATAGAAAGTAAAGAATAAACATAATTTTAAATTGTATCAAACATTTTGAAGAGTGTTTAGTTTCCTACAGATATTCTTAAATTAGTGGAATATTTTTATCCTCAGATTGACGTGGCATATATATGTATTTTTTCTCTATTTTAATACTTCCAATATATTTTTAAGTAATGTATGACAGTTGAGATAGTCTTTAATGTGTGAATGCTTCTTTGGCTATGAAAGCCTGGATTCTGATCTTAAAAGCAAAGAAAAACTATATTTTTTTAAAAAGGAAAAATTAAAAAAATTATTTAGAGAAATGATTTATGTCCACCTAAAAAGGTAAGTATTCACTATATGAAAATGTTCAGAATATCCCCCAGGGAAGTAAGTCTACCGATTGCCACTATCACAACGTGCAGACTTACTACAGGGGTTGGAGACAGTGACCCCAAATGTTCCGCACCTGAGATGTGAAACAATGACATGAAGTATGGCTCACATATGTCCCATATTAGTTTCTTATTTCTAGTCAAATGAAATCATCCCCTCTAAATCCAAGACCTGTTCATGATAGAATAGTTTTTGCCAACCTCAGGAGCCTTAGGGTCTACATTTATCCAGATGTTTTGATTTTTCCAACAGATGGTCCTCAAAAATTTATTCCTATTTCAGTTGCTGCTGCCACTTTAAGTGTTTCCTGGAGATCTTTAGCATACCCCTCTTAGAGTTTCATGGCATAACAGCCAGGCATCAGGGACTTTTAGTTGTGCTAGGCACATATTCACAAAAAGTAATGAAATATAGACTGATAAAAGGACCAGAGATATGAACTCTTTTATTTATAAAAGTGTGCTTATACCTCTAAAAAGTTCATGTGCTTAACGTCAGATCACCACTATGCAGGTGAAATGCAATGAATAATTATAATAAATGTATATTGCAAAGTGTTCATTATACATTTATGAACCTTTGGCATTCCAAACAGTGACCTCCTGGTCCATCTCCCCCCAGACTCTTAGTCATTTTCAGCCAGTTTATGGTGGTTATGGTCCATTAATATAATGTTTAACTTAGACTTGTTTGATAAAGGGAGGATGACAGCAGTTTGCTTACAATATAACAGTAGCACTTTTAGCACTTCCCCCAAGTGACAGCTCAGGTCTGTTAAGGACAGAAAGTAATCAAACAATCTGTTCTCAGATTAGTTTTAAGTTTTCTAAGGTTTTGCTAATCCAGGCTATATATAATTATGCACAGGTTTCTAGTTTCCTGAATTGCTCTTTTTTTTTTTTTTTTTTAATTTTTTTAGTGTTCATTTATTTTGAGACAGAGAGAAAGTGTGAGCAGGGGAGGGGTAGAGAGAGATGGAGAGAGAGAGAATCCCAAGCAGGGTCTGCACTGTCAGGGCAGAGCTTGATGTGGGGCTCGATCTCATGAACCGTGAGATCATGCCCTGAGTGGGTCAAGAGTTGGACACCTAACTGACTGAGCCACCCAGGCACCCTGCTCAACGTTTACAATAAGAATTCCAATTATGATGTGAATTTTTTTCCCTGTCAAACTGTAGATATTTTGTACATTTTTGCATGATTGACAAAGAGTTCAATATTGATTTAGAACTAAATATATTTCAGTGTTTTCAGGGATATCAGAAAATGACTTAGGAAAATCTTAACTTGTGAAAATTCTTAGCACATATCAAATCATTTATGATTTTTCTTACTTTTGGCGGTCTTTACAAGTAGAGGGCCAGATTTGTTAATCAATTTATAGTATAAGCAGACTGGAAGTAAAAGAAAGTAAGAGACAGTAATGTAAGATATGCCATTAAGGGCAGAGCTTAAATTACTAAATATCAAAGTGCAGTCCAGACAAGAAATAAATGGGGAAAGACAAATACCGAAAGAAACAAATAGTACAGAAGGAGATATTGATATTTTTATAAAGACTGCACAATACTGTTTGATACAAGGAACAAATAGAAAATTAAAACAAAACTCCCTAAACCTAATTGGGTTATAACTGAGAAGCTTTATAGCTTCCTCAGTTCCTCACTAGCTCTTCTTCTCTACAATTTGCTCATAATTGCAGTCACAATGTGGATACATTTTTACTCTGCTTCTTCTCATACATCCTCTATCACAAGATATTCTCAAGATACACCTGCTGCTAGCTTCTTATGCACTGTTTTGGTTCTGTAACAGAAATTGTTGAACTACAGCCCATAAGCCAATCTACCTGTTTTCATAAATAAAATTTTTTTGGAACATAGCCACACCCACTTGTTTCTAAATTGTCTACGGCTTCTTTTGTAGTACAACAGAAAAGTTGCATGTTTGCTACACAGACAATGCGGCCTGCAATCTAACAGGGTTACTAACTTGCCATTGAAGAAAAAGTTTGCTGCTGCCTCTTACTCTACCTTTTTTCTGCCATGGGATATTAAAGTTCTTTCCACGTCTTTTGCCTATTATAATAATATCCCCGTGAGTATTTATGTACATATCAATTTATCCTTTTCAAATATTTTTCCTAAAGAAACATACCAAGGGTTACTGAATCAAAACATACATGTATTTTTGTTCAATACAAAACTGATTTCCAAAAGTGTTGCACAAGTGGACACAGTCCAAGTTGCCACAAGTCGTGTTTCAGTTTATGAGATCCAATAGCATTTTGCAATACTGAATGTTATTATGTATTTTAATTTTTAACAGTTTTGTTACCATTTATATGAACACTGTATTTTTGATTATGAAAGAAATACAATACTGACAAATTTTTCAAATAAAATTTGACAAGCTGATTCTAAAATTAAGCCAGAAGAGGAAAAAAAAAACAAGATTAGTTTAACTAAAAAGTTTAACTGGGAGATGGATGATGGGAAAGTTTTACCAAATTTTACCAAATGCCATAATATACTATAAAGCCGTGTTTAACAAAATGCAGTGATACTGGCACCAAGTTAAATAGATTGATTAAACACAAGAGTTCCGAAAGACATAGAGCTTCATAATTTCGGTAATTTTGTGTATATTGAATGTAGTATTTAAGATATGTGGGAAAATTATGCACTGTCCTATGAATGGTATTCTAATAACTTAGCCTGTCTATTAAAAAAAGATTAAATTCTTCACTCTATACAACAAATTCTAGAGGATCTACCAGATACAAATTTAAAAAGCTGTAGAAACAGGGATGTCTGGGTGATTCAATCCATTAAGCATCTGACTTTGGCTCAGGTCGTGATCTCATCTCACAGCTTCTGAGTTGGAGCCCCACATTGGTCTCTGTGCTGACAGCTAAGAGCCTGGATGGAGCCTTCTTCAGATTCTGTATCTCTCTGCCCCTACCCCCCTCAAGAATAAACATTAAAAAATTCTTTTTACTTAAAAAGTTGTAGAAACATTTAAAAATAATTATAAGGAAAAATTAACTAAGATTGGTGAAGGACTTAGAAGAAATATACAACTAAGGTCTAAAGAGAGAATGTTCATTCTTCCCACACAATACTGGCAACAAGTATGCATTATCAAAAATATTCTTTCTCCCCACCTTGCAGCCTTAAAATGCCTGGCAAATGACTTTAGAATTAACGTAAGTTTCTTCTTCCCTGTTGACCACTGTATTGTAAAACAACTAGAATAATGTCTGGTGCACAGGAAGCACACATATTTGACAGATGGGTGTAGTATAAAATTTAATCTTTAAATTACTAACATAAAATCATGTTTGGAGGCAGGGTTTCTAAAACCAAACTGCTGTTTGGACACTGCATACATGTCTTCATCAACCCATTTGTTCAGCCATTATGTATGTATATATGCCAGTATGTGTTTATTACATCCTTATTCTAGATAAGCCAATCATGGTTTCTGCTTTCAAGGCACTCACACTGCATTGGGGAAGATAGATAATAACCAGGTAAGTCAGTGAGAAAGAAAAGATGAGGGGTTATAATGCTTTTTGGTAGATAATGGGGAATAGATGGTGGGGATCGTGACTCAGGGGCTACCTTTGGTTGAAAGATGAGCAAAGGCTTCTCTGAGAAAGTAACATGAAGCCAGTGGTGTGTTGGGAGGAGGGACAATTGTGCGCCCAAGGGGACATTGGGCAATGCCTGCAAACAGTCTTAATACAACTTGGGGGAGAGAAGAGGTTTGCTACGGGTATCTGGCAGACAGAGCCCAGGGATAATCCTGAATATCCTACAAAGCACAGGACCTCCTCCCCCATATCAAAAAAATTACCCAGACTAAAATGTTAATTGTATAGAGACTGAGAGATCCTGCATGACGTTAAAATCGATATGGCAAAAATTGATCAACCTTGAGCTGTCTGCTGCAAGAATATTCCAGGCAGAGGAAAATGTCTATAGCAAATATCTAAAAATAGGAACTTGTGTAATGTGTTGGAGAAATGAGAAGAAACCTATCTCGGGAAAGTGGGAGGAGAGGTAGAGAGGGGGTAGGGAGATGGTTCCCGGTAAGGGATTGGATATGTCATGTAGAGTGCAAAGGGAAGACAAGGGAGAGACTTACTCTGTGGTGTATCGTGACCTGCCTTGCATTTTTCAAAGATCACTTTGGATGCTTCTTGGAGGAAAGAAAACTGGGAGAGAGCCAAACGGTTAAGTAAGTGATAAAAAGAAATCATTTAGAGGCAACAGAACATGTTGGTCACTTGTGTGGAATGCAGCTAAAAGTTCAGTCATTTTGTGACACGAACATTTTTTATTTTTTCTTCGCAGTATCCAGGGCTATCATCACACACTGACTTGAGTCTAGCACTGAACACTGTGCTAAAAGTTGTGCGTACATCATGGAACAGAACCTTTTTAACAACCTGCAAGGAACGTACTACTATCTCAATTAACAAAAGAGAAGACTGAGGTCAAAAGAATTTGAGTAATTTATCTGTCATCACCCAGATAATAAATAGTAGAGCTGATTCAAACTCCTGTCTTACATTTCTTCATTCCTTGTTCTTAAACACTATACACGATCTTCTAAGGGAGTTAAGCATAGGCAAGAAATCCCAGACTTTTAAAAAATATATATTTATTTACTTATTTTGAGAGGGAGAGAGAGAGAGAGAGAGAGAGAGAGAGAATGAGCACTGGGGAGGGGCAGAGACGGGGAGAGGGAGAATCCCAAGCAGTCTTCACATTGTCAGTGCAGAGCCCAATGTGGGGCTCAAACTCACAAACTGTGAGATCATGACCTGACCTGAAATCAAGAGTTGGACGCTTAACTGACTGAGCCATCCCCGATCTCCTCTCAGACTTTTTAAAATGGCAGTTTGCTCTCAACCAAATGAGACAAAATGCATGGTTTAGCATTTTTGTTCTTCAATCAATCATACAGGCAATGAAAAACCTCTGCATTTCATGATTATCATTGGGTCTTCAAGGTTCCCAGAAGTTATCTTTATTCTATATCTTTAGTAGTATAGGTATTGCTTTCAAGTAGCTATTACTTTTAATGGATACATCTTTGACCATTTTGTCTCTCCTGGGTCCCACTTTATCCCTTCTATTGTTCTCTGGGTTCTCATGCTCTGTTCTATTCTCATATTGGGTTCTCATAAGATAATCTTTATCCTTTTCCTCCCCACCCCCAAATCCATGATGTTACCTCTCAGTCAGCCATGCATTCAAGCAGGCACAGCTTGTTGGAACAGCCTGCCCTTTGTGAGCACAAAATAGAACTGGATCCTGGCAATGGCTTATTCCTCATTTTGAATAACTATAAGAAACAGGGAACAGGGAAAGGGAATTTGAGGAAGCCCACCCATTGCTGTACAAAAAAACAAACAAACTTTTTTTTTTTCCCCTTGTTAAAAGGGAGTCAATATCTTCTGACCATCTTTTACCTCCAGATAAGTTACTAGCTATCCCTGGATAACGCTTGCCCTCCCTACCCCAATTGTACCCTACCCCCCTCCCTTTTTAGAGTGGCTCTTCATGGCTCTTATTCGTGAGCTTTATTCTTACATTCATGAGCCTTATTCCCAACGTCTCTGGGATGTGGCCAGCATTCATGCATTTGTTGAGATTCTATTTTATCATGTCTGTCTAAACATCTAATAAGTAAACAGGAATTCTAGGGGCCTCCTGATGTTAAAAATTGCTAGCCAGATGTATGAAAATTAGAACTTTTCTGTGATCTATATCTCACGAGTAATAACCACTAAAAAATGCCATGCTAAAATGGGAGCCATTAAAATATAGCATATGACTGATCAATAAAATTAAACCATATTCCAACACTATCCATTTCTAGAGCTATTGATCCTTATAATAAGTATTTTCATTGTCATTGAGGAAAGTGGCAGGATACAGGTGACTGTAAATATTCTGGACAAATTTCTAGACACTATGAAATCTGTTTCTGATGCTGCCACATCATTTAAACTTACATAAATTTAGGGAAAGTCTCTAAAACTTGCATGTTTGTTTCTTCTTTTTGTTTTTGTTTTGAAACATGTACCTAATATATACCACAGAACTGGTGTGACAACTGAGAGATAATATCGTTGAAAGTGTTCTAAAAAGTACACATCTAAAAATCAGTTTATTCTTACATAGAAATGGAAAATAGCTTCACATTTGTTCAGATGACCTAACTGCAGTCATAGTAAAGTCACAGTAAAGTGCCTGTATGTGTAGATGCTACGCATTTAACATTTTAGGTAATCACCAGCTAGTCTGAAAAGACAAAAGATACCTCTTTCTACAGCAAGCATCCTCACTTAGCAGAGATCAAGTTCTACTGCAACCAGTTTGGCATCAGTGGTAATCTTTGTGTTTAATGGTGGCTTTCTATTGTAAACATCAAAGTTTTCCAGGGATGAAAGAGAAAAAAAAAAAAAAAAAACAACAGTCATTGACTTAGCTGACGCTGAGGCATGTATACATAAGCTGTGCTCCCAGTCTCTAATAAAAAAGCTGGTGCTTTGTTCTCAAAAGCGTTCATAACAAGATTCCTCTTTTCTCCAATGCTGGACTGGACAGAGGATTGTGGAGGAAAATAAGAGATTAAAGGCCTTTATTTCTATATTGTTAAGTTATAGGAACTTGAGAATATCGTTTGGTTGTCATCTAATTGAGAAGTTCATTCAATGTACGTGGTATCCAAATTCACCTTGACACCTGATTTGCCATGGAAGATAAAAATCTAACATTGTTTGGGTCAGTTTTTAAGAACCTGGCTAAAAAGGATTTCTGTCATATCTTTTTTGATTCTTCCTTGCTTACAAAATTATACTTCACTGTAGTTAGGTAAGCAATGATGACATATGAAAGGTCTTCCCTCACAAACCTGATTATCTAGTTTTTCCCAAAGGAATTCCTTTGATGTTGCATCATGTAGAGGGTGGCTGGCAAAGGTTAAATGCATGAAGAAAATTCTTAACGTTTCTGCAACTGGAAAAGACAATTCGATGCAACATTTTGTGCAACGATCACTAGAAAAGCAATGGAATAATTCGGTAACTCTTGTTGGTAATTTTTAAGTGAAACTTCCTATCTAAGTGAAATTTATTTAAGTGAAATCTCTTCTAATTTTAAGTGAAATTTCTTTATCTAATGCTGACAGCAATAAATAGCTTAGCTTTTCTGTCTTCATTTATCAACAGTTAAATTCAATAGATACAGACTGGGGCTTAGGATACGACATCGGAATATGCAACAATAACTCTTTGTCAGCTGCACCATATAATGTGGACCAATGGATCTAGAAAAGGCCATCTCAAAGCTGCAGTTGGTGAACTAACACTTCTCAGTGCCAGCTTCATAATGTCATCATAAAACAATTGTGGCTTATCCCAATTTAGAGCTCTCTGGCTTAGCGAATTTAGGTGTGACTAAAAGAGTATTTTCAATAAAAGCACTTGCCAATTTAAGATATTCAATTTACTGTGCCAATTTAAAAACATCTTAATGTACAGCATATAATATGAACTTTTCAGTCATCTATGAGGTAACCTGAGCAGTGGAGGAAGAAACCTAGACTCATAATTACAAGGTCATGAGCCCAGAAAAGGATATGGTGGCATTCACTCATCTTGTCCAATTTAGTTGCCATAGTTTTAGTTGCTTATTTTCCCTCAGCATGCTGTGACTAAGGATTTCTCTTTTTTAATATTTAGCTCCATATGCAAACTATGCCTTCCCCTCCATCCCAACTGGGTCAATTTTTTTTTTTTTTTTTTTTTTTTACATTTCCATCCATGACTCCTGCATCCACTTTCTACTTTTGTTTCCTGGAGAACGGATATGGAATGTCCTGTTGGAATCTGAAGTCCGGGGCTGAATTGCAGTCTGGTTCCAGCCTCTCTCTCTGAGCACCATTTTTTATACTTGGGTGTTATACAGGCTCCTTGTGAGAATGAAGGGAGTTGGCATAAGTAGACACCTCAGGCAGAAGGTAGAAGGTCTGACCCAAAACACACTCCTCACACTGACTACAGAACTTACGTATCATTTGAACTTCACTTGCTTAGTTAATTGCTTCTTACATGAAATATCCTATATTACTGGGTAGATGGTATGCTCAGAGACGACGTGTATCGTAGACACATTCAGTATCCTTCACCTGTCTAACAAAGTGCTTTGTATACAGGAGGTAAATAAGTAAATACATAGATGGATAGAGGAGTGAATAAATGTTCTTGCTCCTGATCCTTATCCTACCAGTGGCTGCAACGCAGAAGACATTCTGCACGTCTGCTGGTGCATCAATTTAGGGAAAGTACTATGGAGAAGAACTGTGTTTAGGATCTATGTGTCCAAGATAAAGATGCTTCCTATGGGGGCTGACAGGGAGCATGAATACCTGGGACACTCTGGGGTATTTTGAACCAAATACCAAGTGTATATTTTAATTCCCCTTTCACACTCTATTCTCAACTGATTACCTGCTGATCCCACTTAGAATCATTAGCAAAAACAAGTCCCTGCATAATAAGCCCTTCCAGGTTTAACTGGGCCCCAAATGTCTATTTTTATATATCTGACAAATAGAGGAAATATTTTAAACTTCACCATTTCAAATTTGTAACGCAAATTCACATTCATTTCAGTTTTCTTTCCTCGTCATTTAACTGAAGAGAAATAGCCAGGTTATTAAGAGAGCAGAGAAAAAATGGCAAGGATTGCTTTTCTCCCTGACAACATAAACTTCAGATTTATATGTGTTTGCTGTCCTTCATCTATCGCATGCATGCCTTATACCGGGTGTCCTCTCTGTTGCCATTCAGGATGTTCCCAAGCCACCCTCTGAACCAGCGCTTGGTCAAGTTGGCATTGTGGTTCTTTCTGTTAGTATCCTCCTCAATGTCCCATGCCAAAAAATAAATAAATAAATAAATAAATAAATAAATAAATAATAAAACCACTAGCAGCAACAAACATAACACATAATAATAATGCCATACCTTCCAAAGGCCAACAGAGAGGATTTTTGGATTATCCACTATTCAGGATAATCTTCACTCCTGATCTCCCCTATTATTAGCGTGCATAATTGAGAATTCCCTGCATGTAACCTGACTTCCTTGCAAGAGAGCCATAAAAATCTCTGGCCCTTAGAGCAGTTTCAATGAATGAAATTAATTAAGAGAAAGAATTTGAGGTCCTGGGATGGGAATCATTGTAGAGCACTTTTAAATTATAGTGTCATGACTGGATATTGGAGTAAATTCTTTGATCTCCTTTCTCGTTAACAAGATGATATGATATTTTAAAGGCAATCATTCCATTTTGAAGGTCTGCTGACATCACCAACCATCAGAGCACAGTATGGAAATAAGATACCCACTTCTCTCTGCTTCCTCTTACTGATTTCATGCAATGACCTTGCAGTTATTAAATATAGGCCAACTTGCACTCTCAGACCTCAGGCAACCTCTTTTTTAAGTGATTGCTTACTCCCCAACATTTCTACTAAAATTTGATGCTTAAAGATCACTTAATGGAGGTAACCAATTTACCCCTGTCCCTTGGGTGGTCCCCCAGGGCAGTTTTTGCTGTTTCAATACAATTACAAAATGCTTCCAGGCTCTGTGAACTTGGTTATACAAGAAGGTTATGGCAACAAAGCCTGTTTTCTTTGGAAAATTGTTACAAAGTGCTGACCTTCCTAAAGTATATAGCATTCTGAAAAGCCTGAAAGCCCAGATGCTTAACACTGTGAGAGACAGAGCCAAATTCTAGAACCAGAGGCATGAGTTAAAGTGCAGGATGCACTGAACCAAGACAAGCTAGAAGAGAACTTTCTTTCAGGAACATTTATTTCATGTCCTGTAGCCTGGATTCAAACAAAATTCCTTTGTTGACTCTCAAGTATGTTTAGGAGAATCTGACCTAGGAATGGCTTTGAGTCTCATACATGGATCAGAGAGTTGTAGCAAAGCCAGGATGATTTTGAAGGATTGTAGTTTTCTGAAAAGCAGGATCTCATTTAATGACTAGCTGCCTTCCTGTTACACATCAAGAGCATGATTCAAACAACTAAGTATACAATCCAGGCAAGACAACAAATAAGTAAGATAAAAGCACTGGTTACAGTCTCAGGCTTTGTGTATACTCATTACAGGGCATCCACATGGAAGTTACATGTTATTTACTGAAAAATGCATATTTCCTAATTTTGCAGACCCACGTGAGGAAGGGTGTTCTCTGGGGATGGGGAGGGGCTGAGGGGGGTGGGGAAGTTGGTGAGAATCCCCCTCCACCCACAGAAGCAATTACTGGGACAGAAACAGCATCCCCTTCTCCCCCCCGCCCCCAAAGGCCAAACACTGTGGGATGCACTGAACACTGTTCAGATCCACAAGGATCTTCCATTTCTATTAAGTTGATTTAGTGCCATATAAGGAGGACATAAATGAGTAAGACCATAGGCCTTTCCTTGAGACCTAAGGGTTTCATAAAGCACCTTTTCAGAAACAAGTGGCCTCGGTAATGCTGCAAGCCTTAAGGCTACAAAGTCAGTATTTATGGTGTACTGATTTTGTCATACATGGATTTTGCTAGAATTTTAAAATGGATTTACAGTAATTTAATAAGTGGTTAAACTGTAACCATAGGACTAGAACTGTGTTCAGTTGTTCAACTGACTTAACTATTGCCTTATTAAGAGGCATTTAGGTTAATTTCTTTCTTGTATATTTTCTTACATTTTATCTTGTAGAATGTGAATTGCATCATCCTTCCTTGGTCATCTTTCTTGTATGGAGTGTTTGTGGGGCAAATCCCTAAGGCAGGGTTATGGAGGCAAAGCACATGACTACTTCCATAGTTCCTGGATGTATTTAGATAATCTAGTGGTAGAGAATAATAGAAAGGTTAGCAATCTTTTTGATGCTTCAATTTCCTCTTGAGTATAACTTCTACTGAAAAACAAAACAAATGTTGGTAAGAGAGCATTATAATTTTCATAGTTCTAGTGATACTCATCACCCCTACAAGAGAGGCTGAGCTCTCAAGGCACTTAGAGAATTGCAAAATAGATTGCTAAATACTTGTCTGTTCAATTATTAGAATTGTGAAAAGATCACAGAAGACTGGAAACTAATAAATATCATCCTTGTCAAAAGGAGAGACATTTTAACTTCTTTTAATTGGAAATCAAATAATTTGGTACTGGAGTAGGGCATGATGTTAGAACATGCATAGTAATTTTACTGCATATATATACAAATATGATATATTATACATATCACATAATGGTGATGTATATTTTTGTGTGGAATATATATTATTATGTGTATTATTTATTAGTATTATTATGTAATGGTAGGTCTAGGATCTGCTGGCATGTCACATAACATAGGGTCCTTTGCACCTCTGTTCCAGGCTGAGGTGGGCTGTTGGTGCTCTTTAAGAGCCAAGCACAAGGGCAGCCCCCTGCTGGGACAAGCCAGTTTTGTGGCAGAGGGAAAGAACAAGAGAGCTGATGGAACCAGGCAAGGCCTCTTGAACATCTGCTCAGACATGGCACAGGTCCCACATCTGTGGGCAAGATGGCTGATGCTGTCACGGGAGGCACTCAGTCAAGTGATAACAGGATATATAACCTTCCTACAAAAAGCACAATTAAATATTTGGAAACACAAATGTAATCAAGCACCCTTTATTTATTTAATTCAACAAATATAGTTTGAATACATCCAATGTGGTAGGCACTGCACTGAGATTCAGGGATTTAACTTTGATCTGAAGAGAGGTGTAGCTCCTACTCCAGGGGCGTTACATTCTAGGGTGGTATTTATAAAATCAATAAATTTTGTAAATAACTATATACTTATAATCATAACTCATGTTAAAATGCAGTAAAGAACATTAGAGAGGGCATGGTTTTTGTGTTAAAACATTTGGAAAACCGTCCATTGGGAGAGCTAAGAGACCAGGTCTATACGCTCTTAAAGACAAAAACAAGCACAAAGAAAGACGGAAAGTCCTGGGAAATAAAATTGGCTCAATGTAAGGAGGCACTGTGGAACAATTCTAAAGGTAGAATGGGATGCTTAAGAGGTAGTGAGCTTCCTATCACTTTAAGTGGTCAATGCCTTTTTGGTGATGCCATGTAGGAAACTCTTGCTGTGGGACAAACAACTGAAATAGGTGTTTTAAAAATCTTTAGCACCTTAAGGTTATTTACAAATGTGCAAACTTTAAGTAAATAAAATAATTTATAAAGGAGCTCTCCATTAAAAAAAAAAAAGTAAGGGGCTCCTGGGTGGCTCAGTTGGTTAAGCGTCCCACTTCGGCTCAGGTCATGATCTCACAGTTCATGAGTTCGAGCCCGGCGTTGTGTCGGGCTCTGTGCTGACAGCTCAGAGGCTGGAGCCTGCTTCAGATTCTGTGTCCCCCTCTTTCTTTGCCCCTCCCTCCACTCCCACTCTGTCTCTCTCTCTCTCTCTCTCTCAAAAATGAATAAATGTTTAAAAAAATAATTAAAAAAAAGAAGTAAAATCATACAATGCCTTGGAGTTTCTAGGTTAAAATGAAGTTGAGTCCCTTGTATCAAAAACTATATGGAGGAAAGCTACTGGATTTCATTTTCAAATGAACATTAAATTTAACATTTTTCTATTTTCAGAGGCTTCTAATCATTTCTGTACTTTTCTACCAAATAAGGAGATGTAAGATAGATTAGAAAACATGAATAGTGTTTTTGAATAAGACATGTTTACAATTTGATGTTTTCAATGTTGTCTACCAAACTTGCCAAGGAAAACTCTTCTGAATTTTTTTTTCATGATGAATGAGGACCCTGAGAATCTGATGGACCCCAATTTTCTGTAGAAAATAAACATGTCCACACTTGAACTTTTGAATATGTAACTCCATGTAATTTTACCGTGCAGAAGCCGGTACACGATGTGGTCATTTTGTGACACAAGCTTACTTTTGCAGCAATAACCCACGATCTGAAATGCACGTTTACTTCTTCATCTATTGATTTTTGTTTGAAAAAGATCATCTCAGAGAAGAATAAAAATTCAGACATGCTCAGATTTTTGCCCAGTTCTTCCAAGAGCAATTCATTAGTGGGATGTAATTATACCTAACCTTATAGCCCACTGCAAATATGTGCATAATCTAACAAGCTGGCTATTCCAGCAACTTCACTGGACTATGAGATCACCAACAGCATACATATACAGCTTGTGGCCAAATTTGAAGGACTTCAATAGTTGAAGATACTGCAGAAGTTCACAGAATATATCATCTACACGTTCAGCGGGTTCTAACCACGGTACAGGATTTGCATTCTGATATGTGCTGGAGACATACGTGTAATGATGAGTGCACACACTGACTGTGCTCTCATTTACTACGTCCAGGCACTGCTCTCTGCATTAATGTGTATTAGTCCCATTTGGTATAATCCCATATGGTATGAGTCTATGTAGAAAGCACAATAAAATTCCCTGTTTTTACAGATATGAATGCTAAGGCATACACAGTTTAAATAGTTAGCTGACATTTACACTATTAGGAAATGGCAGAGCCTGGATATAGCATGGTAAAAAGCATTCGGAGTTCCAGGGGAGAAAATCAAGTTCTAATGTTTTGCTCCTTTGCTTGCTGCTTATGACCTAACAGGCAAGTTGTAGAAACTCTCTCACATAGAGCACCTGACTTAGAGGGAGATTTCTACCCACCTGCCATTTTAAGACTTGTGAATTTTCAATCACCTCTTAAAATTACTAAGGAAAAGCTCAAAAGCAGTACTTCATAAGTACTTATAAAATGAAAAGTGACACAACTAAATTTCAAGTGTCTTTTGGCTTCTTTAAAGAAGCGCCCAGTCAGGGTTTTGTGAATTCGAGCCCCATGTCAGGCTCTGAACTGGCAGCACGGAGCCTGCTTGGGATTCTCTCTCTCCAGATCTCTCTGCCCCTCCCCGACTCATGCTGTCTCTCTCTCTAAATAAATTAATAAAAAAACAAGCAAAAAAAAAAATGTTTACATGTCCAGTGAGTTACAAAAGTACTGTGCAAAGGACTCTGTAAATTGGAAATCACCTTGCAAATGTTCGCTGTTATTGCTACCACTGTGCTTCTTGTTTAGGGGTTCATACTGATGACACATGGTCAAATATTTTAATACCTTGCTATTATGTAAGCCTTTACTGGTCCAGTCTCAATTTCAGATTTTAATAAATGATATCATATATACGAACTAAACTCCAGAAAACGTTGTGAAGCATTTTTCATTAACTGAATAATGTATTTCTATTCCTTCTAAGCAACCAAATTCATCTACCCCATTAAAAGAGAAAGCTAGGAAATTGAACATAAATCTCCTCCAAGCTTATATTCTCAGTCCTCTCCTCTGTCACTAGAACACAAGCTGCTATCATACCCCAATCATTATCTGAGTGATTTGACTTCAGGACTTAGTTTTGGACTCAGACAGACATGGAATCAAACCTACCCTGGCTATATATTAGCTGTGTGATCTACACAAACTAATTCATTTCCCTGACTCCCAATTTATTAACCTATAAAATAAGAACAAGAACACTGAATTCTCATGGATTATTAGGAATGTGAATGAAAAAACAGCATTGAGTAATAGGAATAAATTTTTTTTAATGTTTGTTTTTGAGAGAGACAGAGCACAAGTGGGGAGTGGGGACAGAGAGACAGAGGGAGACACAGAATCCAAAGCAGGCTCCAGGCTCTGAGCTGTCAGCACAGAATCCGACATGGGGCTCAAACCCACAAACTGCAAGATCATGACCTGAGCAGAAGTTGGAAGCTTAACTGACTGAGCCACCCAGGGGCCCCAGGAATAAATTTGTAATCAGGTGCTTGAGATTGTCATTATTAAAGAATGTCATCCTTAAGGTGTCAATATGACATTCTAATTACTTTTTTTTTCTGACCCAAATTAGAAGATCTCTTTAAAATGGCATATAAACCTTCCTACCTTCCTAAAACGTAAGATGAGAAACCATAACCATCAAGTTGACTGGTGGATGATGCTGACAATAGAGTATCTGTTATTTTTTTAGCTGGAAAAGTCAGTTCACTTACTCCCTTTACAAAAAGCATTAGAAAATAAGTATCACGACAATATATTATTCTAAATATGATATCTAAAAACAAATAAATACAATATCTAGAATTAACTTATAATATTTGGATCTCAGTTCAGTCAGAAGCCTGAAATTTAAAGCCTAACAAATTTCCTAGGAGTTTGCATTTATTTAGTGAACAATGGGCTTTTTTTCTCTAAGGGTAAAAATAAATGTTCAGACAAATCTCACATATATTCTAGGATTGATATCATGTCATACAGAATATTTATATGGAAATAGTGTTAGCTAGTTAAATTCATGGGAATTCAGAAAGAATTCTGCCAAATGCAAAATACTGAGTAACACTCAAATACTCAAAATACTGAGTGCAGTTCATTCTTCTTGCCCCTAAATTTTAAAGGAGCAGTCTACAATGAGATTGAACTTAAGAGTCACCTGGAGAGTTTCTGAACCTCCCCAGAACCAGACCATACCCAAGACCACTCAGATCAGGCATCAGTGATCTTTAAAGTTCCTAGATGACTCCAATGTGTATCCAAGGCTGAGAATCTCTGTTTTAAGGCAATTTCGTCCTTGTTTTTGTCTCCAACCTGTTTTATGATAAGCATATGAGAAAAAAATTTGCGGAAAACCAAGGTAAAGTACTATTCAAGAGGAAACGTCCCCAACTAAATATTTTAGAATCAGCCCTTTCAGAAAAGCTTATGTAAAATTCTAAAGGCATTAATTTTTTTCCAGAAGTAATTGGTGGATAGTAAGGGGGTTTCAAGACAGATTTCACATGATGTCAGCATCACCCCATGTCACCACTTTAAAAGATGACGGAATCATCTGCTTCCATTTTTCTACTGATAAAAACCTCATGTCAGAAGTGGAGCCTGATGCCCTGAGCCTCATTTAGCCATAAACATGGGAAATGGCAGGCAATTCTGATGGAGGTTTAAGAAAACCCAAACCACTATGTACAGCTCTTTGGCCTCAATGCAAATAAACAAGGATTCATTTGTGCCCAGTTGGTATCTGATGGGCCCATTTTGGAATGCTCTCAAAATGTGTGCGGCACCAAGAAATGCAGCTGCCACCAGTTAGCTCTGTCGGTTGGAGCGCAGTAACTAATGAGGCCAAGGTTGTGGGTTTGGCCAGTTTGAATTCCTCTGTTCCATGGCCACAGACTTTACCACTAGCCTCAGACAGCTGTCCACAAAATATGTGCCCTTGGCCACAAAGCAGAGTGGGTGAGAAAGTGCAGACAAACCAATTCAAATCTATCACCACAACTAGAAAAACAGCTCAGAGCACATGCCCAGCTGACTATAGATGTATTGCATCATCTTCATGCATGATGTACAACAAGCTACTCCAACCAGTTGTGATTTTATTGGCAGCCATTTCAGTGCTGTCTATGGGCGGTTGATATTCTGTATGTCCTGTGTATATGCTTTTAGAATAGGCTTAGAAGCAGTAGTTATAATTTTGTTGTAAATCTCACCAAAAACACATTTTATAAGAACAGAGGACAGACATTTCACCTTACTTAATCTTTTCCCTTCTCCCCTTTGTTTGGCTTTAGAGCTTAAATGGTTCCAAGACCACATTGTACAAATGAGTCTCGACCTACTGACCACTGGTAAGCTCAGGAGTTTCTTCTTCTTAGACCCTGATTTGGTTGTGTGCCTTCTTCCTTTACCTTTTTACAGGACTTTCTTCACTTTGGCACCTTAGTCTTCTGTCAAGTTGAATCATCTTCTGGACCAACTCAACTTTTATATGATGAGAGGAAATCTCACAAAGCAAATTACACATTGGTAAGTAGTTTGCTAGTACTCGGGGTACTTATTTGTATTGGTTTACTGTTACTATTGTAAAGGCCACTTTAAATGAACATTTTTATATCATACAAACTGCATGGTTAGTGCTCCAGGGGAATATAGTCTGACTTAGGCAAAAAGAAGGGGAGAATACACAGGCAATTTTTATATAGATATAAATAGCCATGTAAATATTATAATCCATTTTGACTTTTAAAGAAGTTTTAAAGAAGTTCAATACACACTCAGGCACACACACATATCTACTTCTAATATAATTTAAGAAATAAGAGCTATCTGTAGTGATTTGGATAATACTCTTAAAAATGAGTGGAAAAACCTATGCTGTATGTTTTTTGTTAATGTGTATATTGGTCTAACTTTGCAAATTTCCACAATAAAACACAGATCACAAAAAAAGTAGGTTGAATTATTATTACTCATAATTCTAAATTAAGAGATAATGACCTTGTTATGAACATTAACTATAAAATGAATTGGATCTTATTCCTTTTGCTATTTTCCAGAATTGCATTTGTAAAACGTGAGGAAGTCCAATTAGACAGCCTATTTGTTATTATTCCTATTCTCCAAAGTTGCATTTCTTTTTTTTTTTTTTTCTAAAGTTGCATTTCTACTGAACTTTGTAGTTTGGTTTTAATGGGAGAAATGCTAGTGATATTAAATGGAAAAAATGAGAATCTGGGGTGAATATTAAGCTTGTGGATGGTTATATGACTTTAAAATAGATTGAGTATAAAATAATTTCAGGCTAGTAAAATTTTTAAGTCGTGGCAAACAGACGAGCGTGGCAAACAGACGAGCTTATCAAGAATGTTCTCCCCATGATTCAGCTTGTAATCTCTTATAGTCCCACTTTCCTTATTTAATATATGAACAAAATGTTATTGAGAAGCTAGTGCATGCAATAATTCTGTCGTGTGCAGGAAATACAAGCTGATTACAAAAAGGTCTCTTCCCTCCAATTTAATATCCAAACAATATCCAATTTAAAACAGCATGCAATTCACAGTGAGTTCTACAATAAAGGCATGTACAGGGGACAGTGGTGCCCCCAGGAGTACTACTGGTCTTTCCAGGGAGATGGAGTAAAGGCCCCGCAGACACAATTCTTGAAATATCATTTCTAACAATAAGTTGTAGGTAAGTATTGAAAGTTAGAGTCAAACTGTACAGCGGTTCAGAACCCACCATGTTCTCATCCACAAACCTTGATTCAATCCTTGGCTCTGCTATACCCCCAGCTGTACGGTCTCTCCCATCTGTGCTGTGTTGTCACTCATTTTTCCAAAGTAATATTCTTTATAACCCTGGTTTCAATGACCATGTGTTCATAAATGATTTTCAAATCTACGTCTCTCACCGATTTCCCTTTACTGAACTGCACACCATATATCTGATTACCCATTATACATTCCCACTTAAATATCCCTTAGACAAGTTAAGCTTAATTTGTCCAAAATGAAATTTATCACCATTCCCAATACACATGATTGTTTTCCTTTTCTTATTTTTTCTCCTCACTTGATAAATGCATCTACCACACAACCAATCACACAAACAGGAGACCTGGGATCATTCCAGTAGTTTTCCTTCTTCACCCCTCACCACAGAGCTTTTCTCTGGATTCTGTCTCACTCATCTATCTAATATGTATACTCCTCTCCTTTCATACCACTTAAACCTTAGTTGATCTGTTTGGGGGCTGGGAAGGGGCAAAGGTAGATTGCTGCGATACCCTCTACTCTTAAGTCCACTTCTTAAGTCTTTGTTCCTTGGTAGATACCTACAATAGCCTCCAAGTTTTCTGCCTCTGGTCTATTCTCATCTCCCATGTCTTCTCTTCGCTGCTTCCAGACTCATCCTTCTAAAACACTAATTTTATCATGTCATTCTTCAACTTACAATCCTTCTTATGTCCTTGCAGATGAAATTTGAACTACTTTCTAAGACCCTTTATAATTTTGCCCCCGACCTCTTCTCCAGCTTTGTCTCTTTATTACTCTTCCATTTCTTCCATTAAACACCTTTTCTCTGCCAAGGGAGAATTACTTACATTTCTCTAAATGTACTAGTCTCTTACATTCTAACCCTCTCTGTCTGCCTGTCTGTCTCTCCTCCACACAGACATAGATACACACACACACACACACACACATGCACACACACACACTACACATTTCTGCACCTGCTGTTTCCTATAAGTGCACTGCAACCTGCTGTTTCCAAGTACGGTATTCTTCCCACACCCTTCTAAATGTGATGAACTCTTATCTGGCCTTCATCACATAGGTCAATCTTCTGGGAAGCCTTTCTTGTTGGCTTCTGTCATTTCCTTTCTGAATCAACTGGGTTAAGTTCCCTTTGCTGTTCATACGTGGCTGTAATTATTTCCTTTTCTGATTCCTCTGCCAGACATCAAGCAATTTAAATGCATCCCTGGTCTAAATATCTACAGCAATAAACATTGCACTCAGCACATAGCAATAACTTAATAAACATTTCCTGAAATGAAGTTCAAGACAACTCACTTGGTCAATGTATCTTTTTCAGATGAATTCTTCTCCTTCTAAGCCTCTTCCTTGGCTCACCTGCTGGCCCCCTCCTATCTTCTTCAGTGCCACCACATATCCCTCCTAAACAACCTTCTCTGCTGCAAGCTTCTTTCATGTTTGCTTTGTCTACAATAGTGCTTCTCACATGGGGATGGTTTTGTCCCTCAGGTGATACTGGGAAATATCTGGAGACATCTGTGATTGTCACAACTGAGATGGGGGTATGCTACTAGCACCTAGAGGATAGAGATCAAGGAAGCTGGTAAACATCCTACCATGCAGAGGACATCCCCCCACAATAAAGAATTAGCAGGTTCAGGGGCCCCTGGGTGGCTCAGTTGGTTAAGCGCCTACTTCGGCTCAGGTCACCATATCACGCTTCATGAGTTCGAGCCCCATGTCAGGCTTGCTGCTGTCAGCACAGAGCCTGCTTCGGATCCTATGCAGCCCTCTCTTTCTCCCCCTCCCCTGCTTGTGCTCTCTTTCTCAAAAATAAAATAAAATTAATAAAATTAAATAATTTTTTTCTATAATTTTTTTTTCTAAAAAAAAGAATGATCAGGTTCAAAATGTCAATAGTGCCAAGGCTGAGAAACACTGGCCTATAGTAGATGAATAAACAGGCCACCTATCAGTCTGCAGGTCTATGAAGCATGCCTTCAGGTGACACGGAAAACATGGCCACTAAAAATTGACCACAACCAGTCAGCGGTCCATCTGCTAGGCTGTGAAGAGCAGAGCTGGTGCACGGGCCTCAGACTTCAGCATCCTGTCGTGTGATCTAGAAGGCAGTGTCCCAAAAGTCAGTGACAGTGCACAGGACAGAAAGGCGAGATTTCACATAAGCAAAGTGAAAAGAAAAGTGCCTGTCTTGACTCTGTAGCCACACACCAATAAGACTTCCGATAGCAATGTCTTTGAACACAGACATTGACGATTTTAAAATGTGTTTGTTACAGATGAAATAATATCTCTGTGGCAGGAAGGAATTAATGAGACACCGGGGAGTAACTCAGGTGCTATAGAAAATGATGCTCGGTCATCTCAGGAAATCAGTTAGAATTGGCTAGTTGCTATCTTTATAATTCGAATTTTACTATAGAATTTGGAATCCCAAGGATTTACTGACCTGGCTCTGTTTTCTACCCCTCTTTTTGCTGAAATGATTTTCAAGTAAAGAGAAGTAACTAGGGACAAAAAATATTAGATTTTATTTTTCAAATTAACCTTAGCCAACATGAATTTAGTAGGAAATTGGGCTACAGATTGACATTTAAGTTGCCAAGTATTAAACCTGTCCTGGTTTCTTATTAAAAAAAAATTTTTTAAGTTTATTTATTTTCAGAGAGACAGAGAAAGAGTGAGCAGGGGAGGGGCAGAGAGAGAGGGAGAAAGAGAGAGAATCCCAAGTAGGCTCTGCGCTGGCAGCACAGAGCCTGATGTGGGGCTTGAACTCATGAACTCATGAACAACCATGAGATCATGACCTGAGCCTAAATCAAGAGTTGGACGCTTAATGCACTGAGCCACTCAGCCACCTCCCAGCTTCTTATTTAAGAAACAACACAAAATCCTGCTTTAACTTGTGAGTGAGACAGTGGTGAACGGCCTGTTCAACACTGTGAGGGACAGTAAGAAACAAAGCATTAGGATATTGTGAAAATATGTTTGTTCTGGGAATGGTGTAGTTGTCAAAATTTACACTGCAAAAAAAGTTGGCACATGAAGTTTTGGGGTAAGAAATGTTACCCTGAAGAGGATTAAGCCTCCTGGGGCTTTTCCAGAGCATCAGTTTTATAACATCTGTTTTTAATTTCTGTATATTCTATTTCCCTGGAAACTTAAAAAAAACTCCAAATTTAACATAAACTGACCCTTTTGTAGCTTATTTTTTTTAACAACTCCCAGATCATCATTGCTTTCAAATAGACTTTCAAAGATTTTTTTCTTTTTCTGAATGACAATGAATTGTAATGTAACTTTCTAAAACCAGTTTCAAAAAGTTAAACTCCATTAATTCAAATTACTTCAGTTCCTAACTGATACTAATTTAGAAGTCATCACCCATGTAGGTAAACTCTATATCAGAGGAGCTTTTGAAATGGAAGGATTTAGTCATTTGAAATCTGAAAAATAAAAAATCTTGAAAGCTAAAAAATACCCATCAACCGATAATTCATTGCATCTTCATTGACAAGAATCTAAGTGACAAGATACCAGAAAGAAACCTGCAAAAATAAACAAGCATGGGGCACCTGGGTGGCTCAGTCAGTTAAGCATCTTGACTTCAGCTCAGGTCATGATCTCAGCGTTCAAGGGTTAGAGCTCCGCATCAGGCTCTCTGTTATCAGCACAGAGCCGCTTCGGATTCTCTGTCCCCCTCTGTCTTTGCCCCTCCTCCACTCATTCTTGCTCTCTCTCTCCCCTCCTCAAAAATAAATAAATATTTAATAAAAGATAATGAACAAGCGGGGATATCTAATATTAAAATAGTAATAGGCCTATGACTTTATTTCAAAGTTCCCAAGTTTTTTGAAATAGTAAAAAATATGTTACTAACAATACTGCCCTCCTCCTCTGTTAGCAATATCTCTGGCAAATGTTGATTTCTCATAACGATAGTACTGCCACTCCTCTCCCCCCTCCCTCCTGCATCCTCACATGCCACTGATAGGCTGTCTGTCCAGTTACCTATGATTTTCAGAGATTGATAATGCCTACTGAAGAAACCATGTGTTTTCCACCAATCACCTTTTCTGTACCTAACAGAGAACTTCCCTGACTTTCTTGGTGCTACCAGATTCTTGTCGGACTAGCCAATATTTTCATTATACTCTACCTCTTTTTATGAAATAGTGAAATACTAACGATTTCAAAAAATTATTACTTTATTGACTTCATCATCAATAGGAGAAAGGACAGACTTACCATAGCTCATGGGGTTGGATGTATAATTTTCATTAAATAGTCACATTCTCCTATTCTCTGGCACTCATAATTTATAAGAACCTGCTTAGAATACATGGTACTTCCCAATGGAAACAAACAAACAAACAAACAAAGCCAGTTTTGCACATAATTTCTGCTTTTATTACCTCCAAAATCACTTGGATATATTGAGTTTAGATATATGCAACTAGCAAGAATTAAATATATATGGAAACTACCAATAGTGAGTTTCTAAATATTCCATCTAATATGAATTCAAAATCTTACAAGTCCTTGAGGCTAAAATCAGCAATGTATTCAAAGTTAGGATGAAACAGCTGTTTAATCCTTCCACCAAGCTTCAGTTTCAGCATCCCACAAAAGATTATTGACTATGCTTTACAGATTTGTTACACCTTACTCTGTAAAAAAGATCAACTCTAAATTGAAATTTTGTCGTGCATCTTTATTTAAGGAAATCATTTGAGTTAAACTAATTTATACCCGCCATTATTATTAATTAATGAGATTTCACTATGTCTGTAATGATTAAATCTAATTCCTGGCAAAAGCAGGCTAGAAAGAGGCCCAACCAGACAGTTCACGGATCAGGATAGATTATGTGACTCTGATATCTATGTTTATGGGAGGTAGAAATGATAGCAAGTCCATGATTGTGGAGGTGGAAGTGAACTTAAAATGGCAAACCATGCCCAGAAAGATTATGTCCTACAAAAATACCTAGACTAAATCCAGGATATAAAATGGCAACAATCAACTGAGGAACCTGGGAGAGATGTTTTTATAGCAATGCTACATCTGCATAACTAAGGATGTTAAGAAAAGGAGTGAGAAGGGCGCCTGGGTGGCGCAGTCGGTTAAGCGTCCGACTTCAGCCAGGTCACGATCTCGCGGTCCGTGAGTTCGAGCCCCGCGTCAGGCTCTGGGCTGATGGCTCGGAGCCTGGAGCCTGTTTCCGATTCTGTGTCTCCCTCTCTCTCTGCCCCTCCCCCGTTCATGCTCTGTCTCTCTCTGTCCCAAAAATAAATAAAAAAAAACGTTGAAAAAAAAAAAAAATTAAAGAAAAGGAGTGAGAAGTTATACACACACACATACACACATGCACACACACATATATAATTATATACATATATATAGTATAATTTTCAGTATATTTGCCAGAAAAGTGAGTGAGAATCTATGAAATAATACAAAAAAGGTAGATAGGAGCCAAATGATCACAATAGGAATTTTTAGTTTTATTCCAAGTAAATGGAAGTCATAATTCTTTTAAGCAAGAGACCACCATGATCTGGCTTACAATTTTAATAGAACAGTCTGTTTCCTTTGGATAAAACAAATTGGGAGGGCATGTATATAAGCATGGAGATGTGCAAAGCAGTTGTTCAGGTGAGAGACTAGAATGGTGGCAGTAGAAATAAGTGGAGAAAAACTCATGGGTTTTAGGTATATTTTGGACAGATACACAAGAACTTGTTGAAAGACTAATGTATCTGATGAAAGATGGTGAGAGAAAAGGAGTATTTTTAGCTTTCTTCCTTGCTTGCTTGCTTGAGTAGATGGGGATGGCATTAACTGAGATGTGGACGACTGGATGAGAAACAGATTTTGTAGGTTAGTACATTTTGGACATGATAACTTTGAGTCATTCATCACATAGACAGTTGTATATACAAATATGGAGCTCAGTGGATGATCTGGCCTAGAAATATCAACATAAAACAGGAAAATCATCAGTATTGATTGTATTTAAAGTCAAGAGGCTTGATGATATCACCTACGCAAAGAGTATAAATGAAAAAAAAAAAAAAAACAGAACGCAGGAAAGAAAATTGAGGAACTCCAACATAAAAAGTCAAGGTTGAAGTAGATACAAGATGAATAGGATAAACTGAAAAGGAGATAAGGAGCCAGTGATGTCAAAAATGACAAGGAGAGTATTTTAAAGAGTTGTCTTTAAGTAGTTGACTGTGTATAACATCGCTGAGAAATCGAGGGAGATAAAGACTGAGATATGTCATTGGAATTGTCATATGATGGTTTTGGTGACTTTGGAAAGAGATGCTTCAAAGGTGGTGGGATAAAAGTGAAAATAAAATGGCTCAGAATCTGAATGGGAGGTGAAGGTGTGGATATTACAAGTATAGATCATTTATTTAAGAGGCTTTGCTGTGATGCTAAGCACAGAAATGGACAGCAGCTAGAAGAAAAAATGGCATTAAAAGGAAGCCTTTTTAAATGTCTATTTATTTTTGAGACACAGAGAGAGAGAGAGAGAGAATGAGCAGGGGAGGGACAACGAGAGGAAAACACAGAATCCAAAGCAGACTCCAGGCTCTGAGCTGTCAGCACAGAGCCCGACACAGGGCTCAAACCCACAAACCATGAGATCACGACCTGAGTTGAAGTTGGATGCCCAACCGACTGAGCCACCCAGATGCCCCAAGGAAGCTAATTTTTTAAGGGTGGAACAAATGAAAACATTTTAAATTATGATGGGAATAACTCAATAGAAAGGAAATACTGATGCTGCATAAAATACAAGAGATGATTATAGAGGCAAAATCCTTGTGAGAACAAGAAGTGATGGGATCCATTTCATTTGACAGGAGCATTTGCAAGTGATAACTTAAAATAAGACCAGTCAAACCATTTACATCATTTTATTCGATAATAATCACAATGATAAAGCAGAAACTTGGATCCAAAGAGGGTCAGAGTGTTCCAGGTAGGGGAACTTAGTGTATTCGCAAGCAAATATTACAATAATGAATCATGGAATTGGACAAAAGTGAAGACAGGAGGGAATGATAGTCATTGAAAAAGTGATGAAGTGAGTGGATTGGTTTAGAGGTCTCTCAATGTGGCAGAAGAATTGCTGCAACAAGCTGAAAATAAAGAAAATAGTGATCGGATTGGGAAATACTTGAAATCAGGATTTCAAACATGGTGCCCTTGCTAGTGATAAAGTAACCCAGGGCATGGATTTGGGAGTGAGTGGGTGGCTAAGCCTACTCTAAAGATTGTAGCATGTGAGGCAGATAAGGAAATGGTTGACTATTGTGATATATACCACTCCCTTGGATGCTAGAGTCATCAGGAATACGACAGGGCTGTAGGTAGAAAAGAGTATGAGGGCCCTCAGTCAGTGGGGGGGGGGGGGGGGGGGGAGTGACCAGGGGCCTAGAGAGCAGCTATATGAGGTGCAAAGTTGGATGAAATGAAGGTTAAAAGACCTAGGGTTTTAGAAGGAGGAAGAAGGAAATGAAGTGGCTGCAAAGCAGCAATGGGCAGCAAGGGGTCATCTAACATAATGCCAGGTCCTGGGGAAACAAAAAATAGCCTCCATCTGAAAAGTCCTCAGGGGAAGCAGCTTAATCTGGTTTTAGTCAAGGCAAAACGGAGAAATAAAGATTTGGAAGAGGATGGGGATATAGGAGATGGTATTGATCACAGATGGGATGTTTCTGGGAGTATAAAAAGGATCTGGAAGGGGTGGGAGGCTGGACGATGGGTCAGATTCAAGAATGACAATGGCAGCATTAGAGTAAGAAAAGGCAAGACAGTGCACACCCTGCAAGGCTCAGGATTCTTGAGCTGCCACAAGGAAAACCAAGAGGTGACATATGATGCTGTTAGTTCTGATAGCTAAATCACACAAAGGTAGCCCATGATGCCACAAGGACCTGGTCACCGTTACCTCCTGCAGTTCCGGATAGCCTAAGGATTTTAGGCCACATCAATTTTATATTACGTATTACAAAATTAAACAATTTTAAGTCAAGCCTATCAGCTAGAAGCTAATTTGTGTTTTTTTCTTTCATATGTCACCCTTTATGAAAAATATTAAACCCTTCCCCTTCTTTGACAGGACAGAGGAAATTTTATTTTTTTAATTTAGTCAGGGTTCAGACTCTGGTTTATATGTTTATCTCTACTTGTTTTTATTTTCCCGGAGGAAACTACCTATACCCTACTTCTCTCCTCAAAAATTCTAATGTAGAAATGGTATTCTCGTCACTTTTCTTTTATTGAGTCACCCTGAGAAGTGATTTAATACACTGATGCCATGCCAGTTATGTGGGTTTGGAATTGGGTATCTCTACAGTTTCATCAGTGATGCTATCCCAAGACTATTGATTCCTCTCAGGAAATTTAAATCTCTGAACAGCAACTGATGACACTAGGAAGAATTGCAGGGCCGGTAGTCCATGAGTTCATCAAATGTTCTAGTCAGAGCACTGGCTCGTTTTTCCCTCTAATGCAGATATCTTTTTACTCATCTGATATTAGGTGAGACATCCTATCTCAATGAACGACCCAGCTTCCCATTTGTGCACAGAACGTAGGGAAAAACCAATTTCCTCGAGGCTGTGACTCGCAGGCGGTGGGGGATTTTATGACAAATGGTTGGCTCCAATGATCTCTCAAGAAAATCACTTGTCTCCAGTCAGAAATCTCCTTCGTTTATTTCAAGATAGAGTGATACGTCCCTTCAGTGTGTCTCTTCATTTGAATCAGCAGCAAATAGAAACTAACATCAAACCGTGTAGGTGGCGACATTTGAACTGGGTCTGAAGACATGGAAAGGAGCTCTGAAAATAGGGCAGGTTGACTTAGTGCCTGCAGACTAACGGGTGCCTTAAAAAAGATGACATATTCAGGAATGAACGGAAGTTCAGTGTGGTCATAGCAAGCGGTACGTGTGTGCGTTTTGGGAAAGAGGAAAGATCTCTGGAAGCAGGAGTTACCACACAAAAAAAGTGAATTTTCCTATGTCAAGTCTATCACGTCAACTGGGTTGGCTTTTTAAAAAACGAGTCCATCATTTGATTATATTGACAAGTTGACTGAATGAGAATGACAAAACTCATTGAGAAGGAGGGTATTAAACATAGTTGCCTTAAGTCTATCATGACTCCTCTGCTTAGCATTAATCTCTTTGTGGAAACAAAGCAAGCAACACATTAGGCCTCTTTTGAGCTTTTGGCAATTTGTACTAACACTTCTTGCATTTAGTCTCTAAGTATAAACTAGGGATCTGAGCTGGGTAGATCTCTATAGTATATGCAAATGTTGTTACTGAATTGAGTAGTCAGTTCACATATGTGCCCCCCCCCCACATGATTAACTACATATATATCATTAATCAAGCTAATCATTTAACCTCTTATTTTAGTAGAATTCCTCTAATTGAATTTACAATATATCATTATTTGAGATAATGAGTAATGAAATTAGAATAGATTTATAAAACAAATCCCAAATACTTTATATTTCTGATTTTCACAAGTTTGGATAATTTCCGCATTGATTCTCTACCACAGAGGTGAATATTCCAACTTAGTCTCACAGGCATGTATTCTAGGGTGCTACTTAAAACCCACCAAACACCTTCATGTTTTCTTCTTATCCAGACGTTTTTAAATATATAAAAAAACTAGTGATTCTAACATTTTTAAATACGTAAGTCCTAATTTTCATTTGCAAATAGCGAAGATTTCTTTAGAATTGAGGCATATTTAGGGGCACCTGGGGGGCTCAGTCGATTGAGCATGGGAGTTGATCTCACAGTTTGTAGGTTCGAGCCCCACGCTGGGCTCTGTGCTGATATCTCAGAGCCTGGAGCGGGCTTCAGATTCTGTGTCTCCTTCTCTCTCTGCTCCTCCCCCACTCATGCTCTGTCTCTCTCTGTTTCTCAAAAATAAATAAATGTAAACAAAAAAATTTTTTTAAAGACTTGAGGAACATTTAAAGTCATGGCCTTTTTCTGGTAAAATGTGAATAAAACATTATCTAAAATTATATTGGGAATTGTAAACTTTCTCTTTTTTTCTGTGAATAACTGGAACACTAACATGACCTTAAAAATAATTTTGGTTTTTCTGACGTCCAGCATAGCTCAGAAAGCAGAAGCATGCGATCAAAGATTCAATAGGAAAATGAAGACAGAAGGGCACGCTGCATAGAAGACCGGGTGTGAGTAGGTTTGTGGCAGGTGAGGGTAAGAAGCCGGGTCTCACGCCAACTGCACTAGCGAAAGAGACCCAGGTTTAGGACATGAAGCAAGGATGAAAGCCAGTGCAGCTCTACGCTTGTCCTTTGCCACAGCCTGAATGCCAAAAGGCCACAGGAGAGCGGAACAGAACAGCCAGCGTATCAGCTGCGGAGCTCACAGCCGGATATCCAAACCTCACTCTACTGATTACCGACTGGCTCTACGGTTGGGAGAAGGTTACTCGGCGCTCAAGCCCCTTTATTCTTATCTGTGTAAACGAGATAATAACAGAACTGAACTTTTTAGTAAAATGTGAAGAATAAATCATCTAACCGATTAAAGTGGACACATGGTAAATAGCATGTAAAGTCTCAGTACGTGTTAGAGCAGTGTTATTATTTTTTAATCACATAATCTAGTAAGGTGGCATCAAAGTGAGAAGAAGGGATAGTAAGTCTATTCTATGCAGGTGGAGAAAAATAACCCCTTCTGGATTCATTAGCGCTGCCTTAACAAAGTGCAACAAACTGGGTGGCTTAAGCAACAGGAACTCATATTGTCTCATAATTCTGGAGACCGGAAGTCTCAGCTCAACGTGTCAGCAGGGTTGGTTCCCTCTGAGAACTATGGCAGAATCTCTCCATGCCTCTTCCAAGCTCCTGGTGGTTTGCTGGCAACCTTTGTGGTTTTCTTATAGTCCCTTCACCCTGATCGCGCTTCTGCGTTCGCATGCATTCTCCCCGTGTGCAGGCCTGCATTCAAATTTCCCCTTTTTGTAAAGACACCAGTAATGCTAGATGAGGGGCCCACCTTACTCCACTATGGCCTCATCCTAACTAATTACACCTGCAAAGACTCTCTTTCCAAGCAAAGTCACGTTCTGAGCTACCGAAGGATGGAACTTCAATGTACGAATATTGGGGAAATACAATTCAACCCATAACACCTCCCTCTGGAACACTCCTCATAGGTGGTCGCACCTGCTCATATAGTCCTTATTATATTCTATTTGCACAGCTTCTTTTCATTGTCTAATGGCCAGGGTTCCCTCCTCCTGGGATCACAGGTTAGACCATTACATTAAGAATATATGAATATGGAATGAAACTATTTGCTTAAACATGTAAATAGAATAATGAAAGGTATTGAGACTCCAGGCCAAGTGTAGGCAATAGAGAGGATCTACATTACCCATAATCATTTGCTCTTAACCTCTTTAAAAGTTTACTGAAAGCTAAGGACTTCTTTCCTCAGAATACAAGTGCACATGAAAACATGCATCATTTTGTATACAATCCCTGAAAATTACTGGATCACCTCTTAAAGTCGTGTTTAACCCTCTAGGGGTTTGCTAAACCCAGATTAAGACTCTTTGGACTATATCCGGGTCTCTCAATCTTGCCACAGTTGAAATTTTGGACCAGATAAATCTTTGTTGTGAGAGGCTGTCCTGTGCATGCTAGGATGTTTAACAGCATCCCCAGCCTCTAGCCACTAAATGCTAGTAGCATCCCTCTAGTTGTGACAATCAATAATATCTCCAGACATTACCAGGTATCCCCAAGGGGGCAAAATCACTCCATTTGAGAACCATTCGTCTACTTAGAGGGTTGGTCCTTGCCCTCAAATCAGTTTACACAAACATTTGGTAAAAGCTGCTCTACATTGCCAAGAACAGTGTTAAAGAAATAAGTAAATAAGAGACCCAGTTACCACTAGACTGAGGGTGTCCAGAAAATATGCACTTGTGTGTTTGTCCATTGTATTATCTTCAGAGAATAAAGGGCATGTGGCACTCTGTGAGTGTCCAGGAAGTATTTGTTTATGTGCTTGTAGTTGTTTGACCTGTGGCCATTCACAGTTAGGGGGTGAGACCAAAAATTAAGCATCTAATTATAAATGTTACCCAAATATTCTTCCTTTAGTGTTGCGGGGGTGCTGGAAGTAACCTGAATATTTATGTGTGTAATAATACTGTATGACTTGGATGGAAAGGAACTATGAGTGCATAGACAACTGTTCAGTCTGTTCAAGGCTGGGAACCTGTTTGTGGGCCTAGAATATACGCTGGCAGAGAAGGGTGTGTGAGGGGGTATATATGTTAAATGTCCCTCTTTAAAACAAATTTTAAACGGTATTTTTCTACCAATAAAAGAGCATAAGTTACTATATTTAAGTTTCAAACCTAAATTAAAACAGGACTATAGAAATATTTCCATACGATGCTTAAAAAATCCAATGTGCCTTAAAATAAATATCACATCAGTAGAATATTATAACATTTTAATTTCCAGGAAGTTAATTACTATCATTGTAGTAACTGCCCAGGTTTGTCTAGGTTTGGAAGCTAGTGGTGCATTTAACATTCTGCAATGATCTGTCATTAAATCATGTGAGTTGACAGGGAGAGTTGTTGTTCTAGATCATCACTAATACAACTTCCTATAATAATGGAAAGGTTTTATATCTGTACTGTCCCATGCAGTAGCTATGAAGCACTTGACATACAGCTAGTGCAACTGGGTGACTAAATTTTATTTCATTTTAAATAATTGAAATTTTTTTTTATCTTTTTAAGTGTTTATTTTTGAGAGAGAGCACACACAAGCGGGGGAAGGGCAAAGAGAGGGGGACAGAGGATCCGAAGTGGGCTCCACACTGACAGCAGTGAGCTGGATGTGGGGCTTGAACTCAGGAACCTTAAGATCATGACCTGAGCCAAAGTCAGACACTCAACCAACTGAGCCATCCAGATGCCCCAGTGAATTGAAATTTAAATGGCCACATATGTCTAGGAGATAGCTCTAAATGGCTGGGAATCTGTGCTCAAGGAGCAATTTCATTTTATCTGATCTGATGTAATGTAAAGGAATGGAATGACTTATGTGAGGAGAAAAGGATAACCAGAACACAAATATGCCAGGAAAAGAAAGAATGGAGAAAAACAAAGAAAATAATTTCACACACAAAAAAACACCAGATCAGGGGCGCCTGGGTGGCGCAGTCGGTTAAGCGTCCGACTTCAGCCAGGTCACAATCTCGCGGTCGTCCGTGAGTTCGAGCCCCGCGTCAGGCTCTGGGCTGATGGCTCGGAGCCTGGAGCCTGTTTCCGATTCTGTGTCTCCCTCTCTCTCTGCCCCTCCCCCGTTCATGCTCTGTCTCTCTCTGTCCCAAAAATAAATAAACGTTGAAAAAAAAAACAAAAAACAAAACAAAACAAAAAAAAAACACCAGATCAAAAAGAAAAAGCCCATGGCTTTCAGAGCCCTTCTTGGTAAAAGTTATCATTCTTACAATTTGGATAAGGCCATGGACTTCCTCACTTTCTTTGTGATTCTTAGGCTGCTTAAGGCTCTAACCACTGCCCTACTAACAACTTAGTGCCTGGCCTCCTCTCAAGAAGTACTGTCCAGGGGCGGTTAGGTGGCTCAGTCGGTTATGCGTCTGACTCTTGATGTTGGCTCAGGTTGTGATCTTCCACTCATGAGATTGAGACTCACATCGAACACTGCAGAGAATGTGGAGCCTGCTTGAAATTCTCTCCCTTTCTCTCTGCCCCTCCCCCACTCACATGCGCCCTCTCTCACTCTCTCTCGCAAAAATAAATAAATGTTACAAAAAAAAGTACTATCCCAAGTCACACATAGTACCCCTAGAAAGAAAATGTTAGTAATTGTTGGGATCCCCAAGTGAGACCTGCATTAGTTGGAGGTACAACATGGCAGTGCCCCCTGGCTGGCTGGTAGGCTTTGGGTTGAAAAATCAAGTCTAGTTTTTATTCTTAAAGGGGCTGTCTGAGGGTAGCAGGTCCAAAATGTCCTGTTTGTCCAAACCACCAGCCAGAGGTCATTCATCTGAACCCCAAAATGACTGAGCAACAGATATAGGTCTGGAGGTGGCAGGGGCTTTGTATGGGAAATGTAAGAGCTAGAGCCATTCCCAACTTGCTCTGATAGACCACTCAGGAAGGTCAAGGGGAATGGTGGTCAAATTATGGTCAAAGTTATTTGGCAAGAAATGAAAGACACATCATTCTTTTTTTTTTTTATTTTTATTTTTTTTTTATTTTTGGGACAGAGAGAGACAGAGCATGAACGGGGGAGGGGCAGAGAGAGAGGGAGACACAGAATCGGAAACAGGCTCCAGGCTCTGAGCCATCAGCCCAGAGCCCGACGCGGGGCTCGAACTCACGGACCGCGAGATCGTGACCTGGCTGAAGTCGGACGCTTAACCAACTGCGCCACCCAGGCGCCCCAAGACACATCATTCTTACTGTCCCTCCCCCATACCTCCTGGGGTGTCAGTTACTCCTTCCGTAGGCCTGGGGGATGTTGTTCTCCATCCACCACTACAAAATCAGAGTGTTCCATTCTAGTTCATTTTTCCCTACTTCTCTTCTTCTTGCACTCAGAAGTGTTTGTCCAGAGGGTCTGGTGCAAGAGGAACAAGAGCACTTTTGTAAACTGACAGGGATTCAGTATGTCTTCCATTTAGGCTCAGGTAGAGGGACCTAATGAGAACTGTATTCGATCAAGTGGCCATTGCCCTTATGATCTAGGACCAGAACAATACAGCAGGAGAATACAGCTGCTGAACTAGATGGAAGTTGGAAATCTCTTCGCCCTCTTTTGGGTGAGCTGCCATCTGAATAATGTTCCAACTAACCTTGTGACTAGGGTTGCTAATAGGGGAAATAAGACACATCAGACCTAGCAATAGTCAGGGTGCAATTCCAGTTTTTCAGAGTAGGTCTATATAACCCTCCATTCCTTTAGTCCTAATCATTATGCAGAAAGCAGCAGAAAGGAGATGACTCTTCTCAGAGGCCAGATTCTGGAGGCAACGAACTCCAACCTTCCGGAGCCCAGATCTTGCAGCTGTGGAATGGGGCAGCAATCACTGGGCTGGGCAGGGCCCAGGGCTCTGGGGACCCAGGGGCTGGCAACTGATCCAGAATAGTCCACACAATGGGAATTAGCATCGCCTGTGAGCCCAACTTTGGGCCACTGGCATGTACTCTATTGGTTCATCAGAATTCAATTCTAGGGGTGCCTGGGTGGCTCAGAATTGGTGTCCAATTCTTAATTTTGGATCAGGTCTTGATCTCACGGTTCATGAGACAGAGCCCTGTGTGGGGCTGTCAGCACAGAGCCTGCTTGGGATTCTCTCTCTCTCCCTCTGGCTCTGCCCCTCCCCTGCTCATACTCTGTCTCTGTCTCTCTCTCTCTCTCAAAATAAATAAACTTGAGAATTGATTCTAAAACAAAAACCTGAAGACAAAATTTTTAAGCATTTTGTGACAGTGACCACAGAGCATTTAAACTTCAATCAGTAGACCTGTTTGCAATGGACACTGACCCTGTCTGTTACTGCCCCTTCACTTATAACCTGCTCTACAATGTGAAACTCCCTCCTGTCAGTTCCTGTAAGACCCTCCCTTGACCTGGATTACTTTGGTTTGCTTTATTTTTTTTTTTTTATTTAAAAAAAATTTTAACATTTGCGTATTTTTGACAGACAGGGAGAGTGTGAATGGAGGAGGGGCAGAGAGAGAGGGAGACACAGAATCTGGAGCAGGCTCCAGGCTCTGAGCTGGAGCCCCTAATGTGGGGCTTGAATTTACAACCCGGAGATCAAGAGTCGCATGCTCTACCTACTGAGCCAGCCAGGTGCCCCTCTTCAGTGTCCTTTAAGGCTGAGCCTTAGGTGTTAACCTCTTCCACAATGCTTCTGCTATCTCTGGAGGTGATTGGCAGGGACTGCTCTGTGTTTTTGTAGCACCACTCATTTCCTCTATCAGAGCACCAGTCACTGTGATGTGATTGTCCATTCACTGGTCTGCTTTTCTTCCTAGACTGTAAACCTCTGTAACGAGAGGTGGATAAGTATTTGCTGAATGAGTACATCTTTTTAGGTAAATTGCTAACTAAGAGTTTATAGTACAGTTTTCAACATTTCATCAAACCCTTATTTTGTTTGATACAACAAACATTACATTCTATAGAAAAATCACTAGTGAATATCAATAGCTTTGTCAGGTTTTGGTCGATTTAATCTTAAAACCCAAGTGGCATGATCATTTCAAGGAAAAATAACATTCGGGTTTTTTTTTAATTTATTTAAATTCAAGTCAGTTAACATACAGTGTGGTATTGGTTTCAGGAGCAGAACCCAGTGATTCATCACTTACATATAACACCCGGTGCTCATCCCAACAAGTGCCCTCCTTAATGCCCATCACCCATTTAGCCCATCCCCCCAACTTCCCTTCTAGCAACCCTCAGTTTGTTCTCTTTATTTAAAAGTCTCTTATGATTTGCCTTCCTCTCTGTTTTATCTTACTTTTCCTTCCCTTCCCCTGTGTTCATTTGTTTTCTTTCTTACATTCCACATATACGTGAAATCTTATGATATTTGTCTTTGAATGATTTATTTCACTTAGCATAATATTGAACATGCCCATAATCTGGGTGGTATGCTTTTGGAATCCTTAGCCAACCAAGAAAGTTTTTCTGTTGTCATCACAAAATGATTATTTGCCTGAGGATATAACTCTGATTATAGATTTTGCTTCAAAACTTCATAGATTTTTGTTTCATTGGCATCTGGCTTTTAATGTTGCAAAGAAGCCTGGATCTTAATCTGAATGTTACTTGTTTGTACACAACCTCATTTTCTTCCTGCTTGCTTACTGAAGGTTTAACCTCTTCTTGAAATGAAAAAAGTTCCAAATGTCTTTTTACTTGTGGGTCAATATTCACTTTCTCTTTTCTGAAAGAAACAAGTCCTTTCAGTTTTCACACTTGAAAAATATTTTTTAAGGGGCAGTTTTTTATATATACTAATGAGCACATTGAGCATTCTCTTCCAATTTTTATTGTTCTTTATAATTCTGTTTGCTGTACTATTACTTTCATTTCCATTGTTTTGATCTTATTCTTCCTTTCCTCTGTATTCAGACTCAATGTGCTTATTATCAAGCTCATTCTGCTTATTATAGTTCTTATATTTTCTAATGTGAATTTTTTCTATAATTTGCTTTTAGTCTAGATACAATCTTTATCTTAGGCATTTACTTTTTGTACTTTTGGTTATTATTTAATCTCAATCATTTTTTTGACTTTTTTATGACTTTCAACTTCATAGAGTTTACACTGTATAGCACAATTCCTAGAATATAATCATGACTTAATTCCTCAATAAATAGTGCTTGTTAGTATAAGCAGATCTCAGTAACTGGCATCAGAAAAGATCCTAGAGTGGCCATTAGATGAATACTATTCACTCTTTGAAAAATTCAGGCTCCAAGGGCCAGAAATGAACTTACTGGAGGTCACAAACATAGTAGTAAAGAAATACATTCAAAACGAGTCTTATTGAACTAAGAGTCAAACATATTTCAGTGTCACATAACAAACATAGGATCCATGTTAAGAATGGAAATGAAGTGTGTGACTTGACTCCTTGAACTTACTAGTTCATCATCTCATTTAGAGATGTCTGAAATAGAACAGTACAACTTCACAGTGAGCAATTTCACAAGAAACATGTGCAGGTTTTGGTGTTGAAGCTCACTTCTGAAATATCTGGACCTCTTACATTTGTTGATTGTTTTCTTAATAAAGATTTGGGCAATCCAATAACTCTGAGTAATATCCTTAAGCACTAAACATTGCACTGTGGAAACAAGACACACCATTCTCCCATTAGATGGGGCTGTATCGTTTTCTTTCCATTCTTATGAGATCCAAAAAGAAGTGGAGAATCAGTGAAGCAAAGATTGTGGGTTAAATGCACTAGTTTCCCTTACATTCCTCTCTTTCAACCATGAACTTAACACTGGAGAAGCCCCATTATATTGGGTTGATTGATGTAAAACTTCAAAACAAATAAATGCAAACAACCTCCCATGCCTACCACTTCCCTCTAATTAATGTGCTGGAACTCACATTGTTGTTCCACAGCTACACCATGGGTCAGTTCAAGCATTTGGACTCACCTTACCCAGAGCCCAAAACAGAGCAATTATTCCATCGAGCACACGAGACTACATACTGGCAGGAATAACTTTCATAACTTTACATCGTAATTATCAGAAGGAAAATTTTATTTTCATGGCTGGGAATCAAACTGATTTACCTGATAACCGAAATGGACTAAATATTCTGAAGAAAAGTAAATGAAATATAAACATTTCCCAGAAAGCAAAAAAGAGTCTTTTTCTACTCAGATGTTAATTAACCATGAAAGCCTTGAACACTAAATAATGGACATTTTCTACATTATAAGAGACTCTTTCCTAGAAAATTATGGTATTGCACATTTTTCCTCCAATGCAATTGACAGTGATTTGGACTCTCAAGCAACCCCTTTCTGGCTTTCAGGTTTGCCTCCTAACAAGTCACATTGGATACCAAATAAGGCAAAATGATACACAAGAGGTAAGACAAAGTGATATCTGCTAGTGATATCTACAGACATCAAATATGAGTAGGATCCTCAGGGCTAAAACAAAGACATATGGTCTGATATTTTGCTGGAAAATTCTGAAATGCTAAAATTAGAAGATTAAAGGTGTCACTAAGCTCACCCAAACTTTTCTATTACTTCTCTTACAAGGCATTTCTTTGTTCCAGGGAAGACCCTTTCGAGGAAAATACTCTATTTAAATACTGAGAAAGAGTAAATGCTTCTAAACTCTGAAGCTTTTATTAAGCTCTGTGCCACCTCAGTACCAAATTTTGCACCACATGACCCTTCTTCATGGACTGTGAAGACCAGCCATTCCCTCCCTAGTGTCATCACACAGGGGCAGGAGACAAAATCAAAGATAGGATCTTCTCCCGGTGGTTTCAGCATTATAGGCATATATGTATGTGTATAAAATATTTTTTACATTGTGACATATGCCATACATACAGAGTAATGCATAAAGCTTATGTGTATATTTCAAAGAATAAATTTAAATTAGACACAGACTGTAATCACTACCCATATTAAGATATAGAACATTTCCAGCCCCTAGCCTCACTGTGTACCCTTCTCTGATCCCCATCCTTTACCCTGAATTAACCATTATTCTCATCTTCCTGTTGTTGTTTTTTTTTAAATTTTTCCCACCTATATGTGGATTTTTTTATATAGTTTAGTTTTCATTGCTTATGAACTTTTAAAAAATAAAACCGCACTATATATTTTCCCATTTTTCTCTGTTAACATTCTACGAGCTAAATACTTACCTGTAGATCTCCATTCTGGGATATAATGAAGTGGCTGGTGTTGGACTTGCTCTCACATGATAAGCAACTAAAACCTACACAAACTATATGACACAAGTGGTTCTAGACATTTTACATCAGACAATATTGGACTATGATCTCTAACAGAAAGGGTGCAAACCAAGTGAGCCTTACAGATTCTTCAGAGTCCTGCCTGCAGGTGCTTTCTGGACTGTGAGAAATCGTGGAGACCCCGAGCAGGGCAAGCCAGTCCCTCTGAAGAAGACCAGAAAGGAGTGTGCCACGCAGAGATAGAGTTCCAAAAATCTGCATAGCTTCTTTGAGCGACTAGTTGAATACCGAGCTGTGCTCGTGTAGGCTGAAACTCCATGAGGCCAGGCGAAAGCTAACTGCCAGAAAAAGAGTTAAGTGCTGGGAGCTGTAGGCTAAACACTTTCTACAACTAACATTGGCTAGGAGATGCTTGCGCTCTGAGTAGCCAAAGTGAAACAAACTTGTTAAACACATAGGGTACATAATGGTATCCCTAGCAGGGTCTAGCTTTAACAGTAAAGCTAAACCATCTTAAAGTAAAGCCTATTCAAGACATCCCTGCCCTGACAAAGTTTACAAGCAAGCTTCAAAAGGCTCAGGCTTATCTACAACTCACTTAATTGCCTGTCAGAACAAACTTTAACACTCTTCAAAGGAAAACTATAAAATCCAGAGACTCAACAACATAGCAGTCATAATGTTAGGATCTCATAAAGTATGACTACACATGTGTCAAAGTAGGAAAATGTTTCCTATAAACAGTGGAACTATCCATCAATCAAAACAAACTCAGAAATATTAGAGATAATAGAATTAGCAGACAGGGACTTTCAAACAGCTATTTTACATATGTCTAAGTATTTGAAGGAAAGTGTGAACATAATAAAGAGGTAAGTGAAAGATATTTATTTTAAAAAACGCAATGAATTTCTAGAGGTGAAACTAGGAGAAACAGACATATCTAAGTTTCAGTTGAATATCTAAACACTTCTCTCTCAGGAAGCAAGAAAGTAAGGAGACATAAAAAGTAGTTAGAAAATTGAACAACAAATTACCCTAATTGATATTTGTAGAACACTACACACACTAATGTTGAAAAACATACTCTTTCGAGAGCATATGGAATATTCGTCAGTATAAACTAATAGAACATAAAACAAGCATTAATTTAAAAGTTGAAATAATTTAGACTATGTTCTCTGACTATAGTGAATCTATTCAGAAATAAATTTTAAAAATTAAGAAACTGGGATGCCTGGGTGGCTCAACTTCGGCTCAGGTCATAATCTCACGGTTCATGGGTTCAAGCCCCATGTCAGACTCTGCTGACAGCTCAGAGCCTGAAGCCTGCTTCAGATTCTGTGTCTCCTTCTCATTCTCTGCCCCTCTCCCATTTGTGCTCTGTCTCTCTGTCTCTCTCTCTCTCTCTCTGTCTCAAAAATAAATAAACATCAAAACATTTTTAAATGCTTGTATTAGAAAAAGAAAATAAAAAATTAATAATCTGAGCTTCAAACTTAAACGTTGAAGAGAAAGTTGAATCCAAAGTAGAAAGAAGGAGGGGTGCCTGGGTGGCTCAGTCGGTTAAGCATCCGACTTCAGCTCAGGTCACGATCTCGCGGTCCGTGAGTTCGAGCCCCGCATTGGGCTCTGTGCTGACCGCTCAGAGCCTGGAGCCTGTTTCAGAGTCTGTGTCTCCCTCTCTCTCTGACCCTCCCCCATTCATGCTCTGTCTCTCTGTGTCTCAAAAATAAATAAACTTAAAAAAAAAATTCAAAGTAGAAAGAAGGAAATATCAGAGTAGAAATGAAACAGATTAAAAAATAAACAAACAAAAAAGAAAATCAATGAAACTATAAGCTGATAGTTTGAAAAATCAATAAGAATTTTAAATCTCTAGCTAGAAAAATAAAGAAAAAAGGAGAGAGAAACCCAAATTGCCAATATCAGGAATAAAAGAAAGATTATCACCACAGATCTTAGACATATTTCAAAGAAAATAAAGGAATATAATAAACAAATTTATGCCAATAAATTCAAGTTGACATGGACAAAGTTCTTGAGAGACATTAATTTCCAAACGGACACAAGAATACAATACATCTTCAAAAATCTGAATAGCTTAAGATTAAAAGAATAAAATTTACAGGGTGCCTGGTGGATCAGTCAGTTGAACTCTGACACTCAATTTTGGTTTAGGTCATGATCTCATGGTCGTGGGATCGAGCCCCACGCTCAGCATGAAATCTGTTTAAGATTCTCTCTCTCCCTCTCCCTCTGCCCCTCCCCTCCTTGCATACTCTCCCCCCTCCAAAAAAAAAATAAATAAATAAATTTACAAGTAAAAATCTCCTCCCCTCAAAGAAAATTACAGACTCTGATGACTTATAGGAAATTTTTTCAGACATTTAATATAAAAAATACCAATTTTACACAAATCCTTTCAGAATATAAAAAGAGGCTAAAATGTTTCCAAATTCTTTTTGTGAACCGAGCATTGCACTGAAATCAAATCTGGCAAAGACATAACAAGGAAATAAAATTACAAAGATTCCTCAGGAACATAATAATGAAGGCTCCTAACAAAATATTAGTGAAATATTTTGTATATAAAAATAGCAAAGTAGATTATCCCAGAAATGCAAGGATAGTTTGTCATCAAAAATCAAAGTAATTGATCCTATTAGCAAAATAACCACATGTAATTACCTTAATATATGCTGAAAACCATTTGACAAGATTCAATATCCATTCATAATAAAAAGTCTCAGCAACCCAGGAATGATAGCAGATTTTCTCAACATGATGATGGCAAATACAATACACCTACAACTAATATTAATTAATTGTGAAACACTTCTCCCTTAAGACTAGGAAAAAGGCAAGGCTGTCTACCTTCACCATCACTGTTCCACAGCATACTAGAGGTCTTGACCAGTATAATTAGGTAAGAAAAGAAATCAAAATATAGAGAGATGGATGGATGGATGGATGGATAGGTAGGTAGGTAGGTAGGTAGGTAGGTAGGTAGGTAGATAGATAGATAGACAGATGTAGAAATATATTGGAATTAAAGAAATAAAATGGCCTTTATTTATGGGCAATACAATGGTATATACAGGACATCCTGGGTATCTACAAATATCCTATTGCAATTAATGTGTTAAATTAAGAAATAAATGGAATAATATACCATAGTCATGTTTTGGAAGGCTCAATATTCTTTAAATGCTCAGCTTCCCTTAATTAAATATAAAGCCATCAAAATACTATCAAGTTGTTTTTGTAAAAATTGAAAGATGGTTGTAAAATTTATCTAGAAATGCAAAATACCTAGAGTAGTCAGAACAATTTTTTAAGGGACAAATTCAGAGAAATGCCACTCTCTTATTTAAAGTAACACCATAAACTTACAGTAACCACAACAGTATAGAAGTTGCATAAGGATAGACACATAGATTGATGTAATAGAAGAGAAAACCCAGAAATAGACATATATAGTCAGTAGATATTTGACAAAGGTGCCATGGTAGTTCTGTTTAAAAGACAGTCTTTTCAACAAATGATACTGAAACACTTGGCAAAAAATAATAGGCAAAAAAGAATGAAACTCAACCCTACATCACACCAAAATAAAACATTAATTTGAAATCCATCATACGTTTGAATGTAGGAGCTATAATTACAGAACTTCTGGAAGCAAGCATAGCTGAAAATCTTTCTGACCTTAGAGTAGGCAAACATTTTGTAAGAGGACACCAAAATCACTAATAATTTAAAAGTAGATAAATTAAACTTTCATAAGGTTGTATACAATTTAAAAGTCTGCTCTTTGAAAAACTCCTTTACAAAATCAAAAGAAAAGCCATAGATTGAAATAAATTCTTCACAATATGTGTGTTTTACAATGTGTAAAGAATTTGTAACTAAATAATATTGATAATAACCCAATAAAAAGGACTGAATATTTAAATAGACGCTATACCAAAGAAGACAGACAAATAAAATACATGAAAAAATACCCAATGTTATTATTCATGTAGTAATGTGAATTTAAACCATAATGAATTACCATTGCACACCTGTTAGAATGACTAAAACTATAAAAACGGAAAATACCAAGTGTTAGTAAGGATGTGGAACAATTTAAACTCTTATAAATGGCTTTTGGGGATGTAAAGTAGTAAAACAACTCTGGGAAACAATCTGTAGTTTCTTGTGTTGTTAAACTTCTACTTATCATATGATCCAGCAATCCCTCTCCTAGGTATTTACCCTAAGAAATGAAAACCTATGTCTTCACACAGCTACGTATACACAGAGCAAGCAGCTTTATTCATAACAGTAGGTACCTGGAAGCAACACAACAAGGGCATACACCGAAAAGTGGATCTGTAAGCAAGTTGTGTAACTGTCATACAATGAAATTAATATTTAGCAAGACAAATGGAACAAACTACAGATACACATGACATGGATGAAACTCAAAAACATTATAATGAGCAAAAGAAGCCAGACACAGCAGGGAACATGTTGGATGACTCAGGAAATCTACAAGAGGCAAATTTAATCTTGAGTAAACAAAGCAGTTCAGTGTTTACCTGGGGCTAGGGGGTAAGAGAGTGGGGTTGAATGCAAAGAGGAAGAAGGGAAGTTGGGGGGATGATGGACATGTGCTATATAGTTATCAGGGTGTTGTTTAAAGAGGCATATGTTTTTTTTAAGTTTATGGAGCTGTAGACTTAATATAGGGGGATTTTATTTTATGAACATTATACTGTAATAAAGCTAATGTAAAAAATGTTTAATGTTTTAATCAATAAATTAAGAAAATAACAATCCACAAACACTTTCCAAGTTTTACTGAGTCGGAGATGAATCTGATCTGATATACCCCTTACTAAAAATAGGACAAAGTTGCAAAAGTAATTCACATATACCCAGTAAATATGCTCCTTGGGAAGATGTGTCACTTTTTAGGCATCCAGACTTTGCAGTCCTATGTTGTTATTTTCCAACTTACTTCTTTGTGTTAATGAAGCTATTTTAAGATAAGCCACTGGCCAACAGCTGTCTACTTCTCTCAGTACAGTGACAGGGGAAATAAACATTTCTCGTTCTTCCCCTACTAATGCCAGGCCACATTCGGCAAGCTCTTTGGTTACTGTCATAGGTAGCAGCCTGTCTTTTCCAATGGTAAGAATGCATTAATCCATCTGATAAAGGGCAGTTTGAGAAAGGTGACCACAGCTCAGACCTCTTTAATCTGTCAAGTCCTATTTTCTTTTACCCTTGAAATGTTCCAGAATCCTCTTTCCAATCTGTCATAGGCAAGTCTAACATCCCACCCTAGAGTTTACATTCACTTCAAATAATATTATTGGCAGACATAAAACCAATTTACAAAGGTGGTCTTCTATGTTTTGTATTACAAAGATGGTCTTCTGAATTGTGTTATAAATTTACCTTTCCTGTCTTTGTCAATTGAAACTATATTCAATATATACTATATTTCTAGGCTGTGAAGACAAGAAAATAAAATACTTTATGGTGAATAAATAAAATAACATTTAAATTATTTCCTGTTTGGTAACAACTTATAGGCTATTTAGAAAAGGTCTTCAGTCATTGGATGGACAGCTTGTCAAGAATGTGATAAATACTCCTATAATGACCAAATCCTCCTCATACAATTGGGAATCATAATTTTCCACATGCATACAATATTCCAGCCATAAACTACATGCTTTAGTACATGGATTAGAAGTTCTCCCCTTGAAGCCCTATGCTATAAAAACAAGAGAAATTTATGTGCAACTAATGTAATTGTTTCAGTGAATTATAAAATTTCAAATCTTCTTTAGATATTTCCTGTTAGATAAATCTCTAGTGAGAAATTCATTCCACCAACACTAGCAGCTTCTCAAACTCAGTAAAATAGAATTAGCTACTCAGATGGGGCCATGTTACTGGAAACGGCAATTTTTTATTTTGTGCTTAGAGGGTATTTACTAGTACAGCTGAGAACATATTTTAACAAATAATTGTTTCTTTCTTCATCTGTACCCACAGATTTCATCCTTTATATTGTGAATAGTTACTATTTGATTCTCATGGGCAACTCTTAATTATCTATGGTAATGAGCACACATTTAAGAACATGTATATGTCAAAAGTACTAATCTTGGGGTGCCTGGGTGGCTTAGTCGGTGAAGCATCACACTTTGGCTCAGGTCATGAACTCACTGTTGGTAAGTTTGAGCCCCACATAGGGCTCTGTGCTGACAGCTCAGAGCCTGGAGCCTGTTTCAGATTCTGTCTCTCTCTCTCTGTTCCTCCCCATTCTGCTCTCGCTCTCTCTCTCTCTCTCTCTCTCTCTCTCTCAAAAATGAATAAACATTAAAAAAAACTACTAGTCTTTAAGAAGTCTTAGACTATGTCAACAATGAGTAGACAGGTGTGTTCAACAGTTACCATACATCCAACACTCTGTTAATATAACACAGTAGAGCATAAGAAAGTATCTTCAAATATCTGTCTTCAAACATCCTTTTTTTTTTTGGAAATAAAGAAACACCTATGTACACAAACCAGAGAATAGTAAACTATAATATCAAGCACAAAAAGTGATAGTAGCTGTAGATGAATAGCTACATCTGCCTCCACAATAGATGTATCTGTCTGGCTATGAAAGCAGGAATTCAGAGAGTATGAAAATAATCAGAAGAGAAAATCTGGCATTTATTGAATAATTTCACTTGCCAGTTCATACTGTTAGAGACCTCTATCTTACTTAACACTAGCATATGTGAGGTCACTATGATGCCCTCATAATAGTGAAACTATTATTTCACTCATAATAGTGAAACTAAAGCTTAGGCAGCTTCATTATACCTACCCAAAGTGCATATCTAGAACTACAATGCCAGATTCAATTCACTGCTAGATTTCAATGGATATTTGTTGCTATGGATGCTGTTAAGACATTTAGCCAAAAAAAAAAAAAAAAAAAAAAAAAGGCTGATCCTGCTTTCTGTTGGTTTTCTCACCATTTAGAAAAGAAATGCTACATGACATACATAATTAGCCAGAGAGATCTACACACTGTGAATTAATGAGGTCCTTCTTATGCCCAGAAATTTAAGAAAAAAATCCAAGGTGCAGTTAAGATGGAAAAGTGAGTGTAGAGAATAATAAGATCTCATTCCCATCATAAGGTGTTTAACCAACAGCAAGTAGGCTGTAATCAGATCCAGTACCATTAAGACTGTTAATTTATCGCATGAGTTTAAAATTCTCAAGTTGTATGCTCAGAGGTTATAACCAAACAGAAATCTCTAACTCTAAGGACACCCATGTTTTCTGACCTGATGTATCCTCTTTTTTGTTCTTCTAAATCATAATTGTAATTTTCCACAAGGCATTCTTCTAGGAATAACAGTGTATCTATCTATAAAGCCAACACATGTTTTCAATATAATTTACGTAAGTGGTTTTTATTGGGCTACAATTAAGCTTTCCTTTTGATATATAGCAAGGTATGTTTAATTCTTTTTTATTTTTAAAAGAAATTTTTGTAATGTTTATTTCTCAGAGACAGAGACAGAGCAGGAGTGGGGAAGGAGCAGTGAGAGAGGGAGACACAGAAGCTGAAGCAGGCTCCAGGCTCCGAGCTGTCAGCACAGAGCCCGATGCCCGGCTCGAACTCACGAACCTTGAGATCATAACCTGAACCCAAGTCGGCGCTTAACCGACAGAGCCACCCAGGCACCCTGAAAGTATGTTTAATTCTCTTTCTAAATGCATTTTCGTAAATATTAGTAAACATAAAATTTCAATCAACATGAGTACATATAAATTGATTCCATTAAAAACTATGTCTCAGTGAGACATTTGAGCACAAAACATATCCCATGTTTTCTGGAGAAGACACAAATAGGCTTTTTATACTTTTAAACAATTTAAGATTTTCTTTTCTTTTCTCTTTTCTTTTCTTTTCTTTTCTTTTTTCTTTTCTTGAGAGAGAGCATGTGCACGTGTGCAGGGGCGGGGCAGAAGGAGAGAGAGTATCTTAAGCAGACCCCACACCCAGTAGAGAGCCTGAAGTGAGGCTCCATCCCCAGACTGTGAGGTCATGACCAGAGCTGAGACCAAGGGTCAGTCGCTTAACCAACTAAGCCACCCAGGTGCCCCAAAACACCTTAAGATTTTTTGATATGAAAGATTATTATATTATTATTATATTATATTATTATATTATTAATTATTATATTATTATATCAAAAATAAAAATTACCTTTGAAAAGATACACATCTGCCTTTTGAAATCCATATTCTGTGCACTGTTTCACCCTTTCTATTCTCTTTCCTAAAAACTATGAAAAGGAAAAATGTCTAGTACTTAAAATACAGGATATAAAGAGTAGTCATCAATAGTACAGACATAATTTTTATTATCCCAGAGAAAGAACATTTACATTTTCACTTCATCCAGTTCTTTTGGGAAAAGGTGGTAGAAGTAAAATAAAATTTCTGAAAGTAAGAATTCTCAAAAGTATTTTGAATATTATTTTCCAAATTTCACTCTTTGATAATATTGTCCTTTGAGGCAGAACTCCAAAAGCAAAATCATACACCAAAACATTCATCATTCTTGCTCAGTAAAACACAGGGCAGAAAAGAAAAGTCTACATGCAAACAAGATATTTCACGAGACTGCTAACATTTGTAGATTGAGAATTCTCCCCCAGATTTCAAATGAACCATGTAAAAGTTCTGACCTAGTTGTAATAGCATGAAAAATAAAAGATGAAATAATTGTCTTAGCAGCCAAGATTTTGATACATTTCGTGAATTTTTTTAATAAAATATTTCCAGATCCATTTTTGCTCCACACGGTAATTATCTAAATGCCTACCATGAATATCCAAGAATATTGTTACAATATTGTTACTCCAACTGTCATTTTTATTCTAACATAAGTATTCTATTGAACTTTTATATTTAGCTTTTAAAATGTAGCTTACCATGCACAGCTTTCTAATCTCACTTATTTGTACACCAGGATGTAAATTCTAGAAATACTTCTATTACCTGTAATTGCTGCATAATAGAAACACACTTTTAAATGACAGATTTACTTGGCTTTTGTACTTACTAATGGCTAGAAAACATGAAATTGGCACATAAAAAATATCAGTAGAGTTAAATAGTACGCAATTAAATGCATATATGATGCTTACATTTCATCGCCTAGATTCCAGGCGCAGAATTCCCGGTCAAGTGGGGCGTGCTATAATTTGGAAGAATTTCTAGTGCTCCATCAGTAGATCTTTGCCATCTCTGATAGCTTTACCCTTCCAACCTAACACGCTGTCACTAATCCTCACAAGGTATAAGTCCTTTAGGTGAATAGTTGTGTTCAATAAAAGTTGGAGACGTGAATCACTGAAGTTGAGAGAGATCTTTTTCTACTCTGGCATTTGCAGAATTCCGGCAACAAGGCATTGCTTGGAACTAAAGAGAAGCCTTGATCTGACAGGACACGTGACTTAAGCTGAGAAAAATACTTAAGTTAATGAATTGAGATGGCTGGATAACTATGCTGTAAATCAATCAAGGAGACCAGATGACATTGTAAACCACAGACATAATGCTCTTGTGGAGAAGCAATGCTCTTGTGGTTTACAGAAACATTCTAAGCCTTTGAGAGATTTCAAGGGTGGAAATCCATTCCTAGTCATCCAATGCTATTTATAAAGGGGGAGGAGAAAAGTGTTTTTGTTTTTCTTATGGTTAAAATTTTCAGTATAAGGCAACAGTTTAAAAAACCCAAAGGAATTTAAGAAAACAACAAAAATAACTCATGAATAGCTGTGTTACACATGCCCAGAGGCTATTTAAATATGGCATTGGACTTCCAAATTGTCAGGTTAGTTTTACTACAATTTCATTCAGTGATCCTGAAATCTCATCCTGTTGCAAAAGGACCATCTCTCCACTGAAAATATTATGGAAGATCACACTGGAGAGCTGCACTAAACCGTATAAAATTTCTGCAAATGACAGCAAAGAAAATTGGGAACAAAACTATCTACTGCCCCACATTGACCTTCCTTGTTTTTTCTACAATATTTCCCCCCTCTCAAACTCTTCTGTTTAAATGCCAGCTTTTTATATTCTGCTTTGTCCTAGAATGAAGTTATCCCTGAATTCCTTCATATTTTGTGCAACTCAATTACCAGGATAAATAAAAAGAAATGTGTATTTATTTTTACATGCCCTACGGTTTTCCAAAAAGAATATCAAGCAGCTTCCACAAATTCATAAAACTATACAAGATTGCATAAATTACATGGTTGATAAGAAATACTGTGGAAGAGATAAAAAGCAGGGCCCTAACGAGCCTAAAAATGCTCTCTGCTTTATTATGGTCAGGTCACAAACTTAGTTTTATAGTTGCTTTCAGTCAATGTGAAGAGAGAAAAGTGATTAACTAATTCTCAGAATTTATAATATAAAAACAAACCACTTATGGCACATAATAGTAATGGCAAATATCTAATATAGTAATTGTAAAAAGGTGGATGTAATTCTAAGCATTTTACATATATCAACTCAGTTATTCCTCATAACAACCCTATGAGATAGGCATTATATTTATCCTTACTTTACAAATGAAGAAATTGAGGCAGGCAAAAGACATTAAGTAATTGTCCAAAGTCACATGGCTTGTAAATAATGACTTTGAGGTATTAATACATGCAGTCTGGTTTCAAAGTCTATGTTCCTAACTGTTCTGCCATACTGCCTGCAGAAAAATACAAGAATCTGTCTGGGAAGAAAAATCATTCTGCTCCTCATAATGACACTACGTGGTAATGTCCTTGAGAAAATCCTCAGAGGAGACTCCACAATAATTTGAAAGATACATTCCTCAAATAGACACACATACCACATCAAAAAGCGTATTACTGAAATCATTTCTGTAGAAGACCAATCCCTGTCAGTGTAGGAAGGGATTACTTATAATTTCAGCTATAATTTCAGATCATGGAAGGCTACCTGGAAGTGGTGACATTTGCATCAACTTGACAGGATAAATAGGTTTCTAGAGGGGAAAAGTATGGGAAAGATGGGAATTATCTTTAGACAGTATTTTTCAAATAGGCTCGAATAGTCCAATACAACATCAGAGCCAAAACCATTAGGAAAATGGGGCTGCACATTAGATCAATTATATTTCAGTTCACAAACTAGTCACAAATCACATATACATTCTGGCAAAGTTTGGCAGATTCTAGACTGTCTGAAGCCCTCATAAAAATATCAATTCCCAGGCTCTGCCCGACCTACCGAGACCAAATTACTGGGTGAAATCTGCAGATTCAAAAAAATGCAGATATTGTCCCCAATGCCCACAAGGCCAGGACTTGGACCCGGTATTCCAAACTGCAACAAAATTCATCAGGTCCCTGTCATCTGACACAGAAAACTTGAGAATCAGCCTATGACTGTTAAGACATGTAAGGCAGTGAATTAACCAATAGAGCGATATTTCTCACTTAGATCACCTTTTATACCTCATATTCAGATTGGTGTGGCATTTCTACCTGACTCTTCCTTGAGTAAAAAGCATTTCATTACTTTGCCAAAGCACTAACTTGGAAAGAATACGCACAAGTCACCAAAATGTGCCTGACCGTGTTCATTCGGTGTCAGTGTGTTAGTTTTTTAAAGAGGCATATTTTACATGTTAATTAAGTTGAATGCCTATCTTCACATAAATATAGTTGACATATATTTTGCATTAAATCTCAGATAAAGTAATATTATGAGTCTTTAAACTCATGTAATTATCTAAAACTTAAAGGACAGACCATTTGTTTTACTGCCGGGTATTTGAACAGCTAATGGTCTGTAAAACAGCAAACGTAACTTGGGTTTTGTTCTATTTGTCCACTAAATTTGTCCACTTGTTGGGTTTTCTAAAAAAAAAAAAAAAAAACGCTCTTAGCTGATTCTGGGTTGGATGAACAACACATTCCCATACACCTGCAACTAGAAAACAGGTCCACAAACTGCCCTCACTTTTTTCTTTCTGCCTTGGGCGATAGTGCGAGTCTGAAATCAAGATAATGTTTACAGTTTATGTCTCCCAAGTGCTCAAGGACTCTGGGCTCATAAAAGCTGCAGAATAAGATTTTCCTTTGGTTTTTTGGTTTCTGTTTTTGTTTTTGTTTTTGTTTGTGCATTTTGCCAGCTTCCCTTTGAGGCAGTAATGCCCACCGGCTGGCTTTCTTAGAAAGGAAATCCTTCGGCAATATGCTTGATTCAGAGCTGCTTTTCCTCAGTCATTAGCTTAAAATAAAATAAAAACGTTTAATTGTGGATTATATGATAAATGGCGAAGAAACTGGGTTTTCACTGAAGAAAGTTTTAAATACAAAGTAAGTGACCAGATGCATGGATGAATGGTGTATAGATAGATGGCGAGGGAGGTAAATAAAAGCTTTAAATAAATAAGAATTAAACAAAACTATCCCTCTCTATAATTCTGTATCTAATCCCCCGAAGTAGTAATATCCATTACTTAAATTTCAATATGTGTCATAAAAATTTTTAAGACTTTAAAATCAACCACTCTCTTTCCCCAGATACCTACAATGTTTATTTATCCTGTTCATTTCTCTTTCTGATCGCTTTGTTCACTAACTGCCCCTAAAAGAACTTGTTAATCTACAGGAAAATTGAGGACCAAGGGACCTTGATTTACTTCAGTGATAGATCTTCTTAAATTTACATTCATTAGTCTTCTTAAAAATGAAACACACCAAGCTAATAGGTTGTATCCATGCCTTTCTTAACCTTTGAAAGCAAGCAGCGTGTACCAGGCGTATAGTAAATGTCTAAAACAAACTTGCTGAATTCAACTAACTATTGCTCACATTACACATAAATTGCAGCCTTAAGAGGAGCAATGTGTGAAAGCGCACTTTGTAATGACCCAGTTTAGTTGGACAGATGAAAGTCTGGGGCATAGCGTTTCAGTGGCTTGATCCATCTGCCACCAGTCACTTGTGGGAAGAGGCTTCTGTTTCTTGTCAGCCAGCAATAGGAAGCACGGCAGGATTTAGTAGCTGCCGCAGAACCAAAAGAAAGGGCACACACCATCCCTGTCAAGTCAGGGATAGGATCCTGGCTGCCTTATCCTCCCCATCTGGTAAATAAACATTCTTCACACTGTTTTGCCTCAGATACTACCTCACTTACTAAGCTGGGAAAAAATACAGTCCGTAAGGAGCTCAATAAACCCATTTATACATATCACTTATGTTTTAACTCACAGGGGCTTTCTATCAATTGAAAAAGTCAACAATTTGGCTTGTTCAAATTTCTCTCCAACCACCTCTGATTATTTGATATAGTCCCCCAAAGTGAGACTTTAGTAACACTATCAAGATACCATTTCCATTTTCAGATTCACAACGTGCACATAGTCAAAGCCAACATGAAAGATGAGAGGCAGTCCCCTCAGTTAAACTACAAATGGTTTTGTCTCTTTCCTATTAAAAAGAAAGTGGAATACTTGATATACTCATGATTTGACATTAGATTCAGCACTAGGGGCCTGCCAAAATGGGAAATCTTTGTATTCAGTTAATGGCCATGTAATTTGACGATATGAGGCCATATTAACAATGTTTGCTTTCTCTCTTTCTTTCTACCTTCAGAGCAGTCCCTTTGTTCAATACTCACTACCTCCTTTCTGACTTAAAGGAAAAAGAGAGCAACGTAATTTGATGTGCAGCCACTGAATGCATGTGTAATACTATCCTAAGTGAAAAGTAAACTCATAATATTCCCCCAAATAGAATTTCAGCAGCAAAATTTCCTTAGTGAACAGAGCCTTGCTTGGGGTGGGGTTGGTGGGTGGCAGGGCAAGGGAAATGAGGTGAGGGTCCATCCCTCAGTCAGTGCGTCTGGAGGTAGGAGGCAGACAGTGCGTACTAAAGATCTTCCAGGAGACTGTGAGTTTGGCTTTCTTCCATTCCCCAGTTTTTGAATATCAAGATGCCGTATCTTGTTTTTGAGGAGATAATTCAGAAAAATAGGGAAATACAGACAAAAGTGGGGGTTTTTTTTGTCTGTTTACTTGCTTGCTAATTAAACTCCAATGTCATTTATTTGTAAAGGTTTGAAAGAATAAGTTTCTTATTAGTGAAGTGGGATATTAAAAATTTCCTTTGTATGAGGTGATTGATACAGGCTATTAGCTTTGTGCGGTGCCTGCTAATAAAAAGACAAATGTGTATTTGGTGAAGAATAAAGAGACGTGGAAGCATTATAGCGTTCCCATGATCAGGCAACTTTCAATCACCGAAGTAGATACAATAGAACTGACAATTTTCGCTTTCTGTAATTCCACGTGTTCAAATCGTCAGCCAGCCTAGAAGAAAGGACTTTTACATGATGTTTATGGGGCTTGGTTTTAGAATAAACAGGGTAATTCTCTTTATTGAGTGTCCAGTCTTTTCTGGGTAAATTAGGACAAATTGGTAAGTAGCTGCTAGAAGAGAGTTACGTCGGACAAATTACTTAGAGACGATTATGAGACAATTGTATCGGGCTCCTATGCTCCAATTTCCTTTTCTTGCACCCCCACCCCACAACTCTGGGCCTGGCCCTGGGCAGTTCTTGCCTAAACTGCGTGTCCTAGCTTGGTCTCTATTTTCTCATCCAGTTTTGAACAGCAGAGCCATATGTTTAATGGGAGGGACCCACAAATAAAACAAAAGTGACAAGGTGTTAAGTATAATGTTACAAAAAGTTCAAATTTTGAATTTTATACTCCTTCCCATATCAATCAGTGAGAATAGTTACCCATGACAGTTACAGCCTCACCATCTGAATACATGTCTATGTTTTACTATTGTTATGGTACCAAGAAAACTCTGAAACATACAGACAATTTGTTCAATGAAAAAGACTCAGAAGCTTACAAGAACATTTGAAAGCAAAGTTTGTTTCTAAGTCATACTACAAGGTTTATAAGTCCACATGTCTCTAGTAGGTATCCAACTTGGAGACGAAGGGAATAGATTCCTTGGATGGCAAATATTTGCTAGGAAGCAGAACATAAATTTAAATATATTTGCAATACTATGAAATAGTTAATTACTTATATATAATTTCCGATACATTAGTATTTATCTGTCAGATATCCACTCAATGTGAACAGTCACATTACTTTGCTTTAATGTGAGGTTCAGATGTCTGCTTCCTTTCTGACACTCTATCTAGCTGTAAATGACGCTGTGCCCGATTAAAGCCATCCAGCTCTTTAAGACACTGGTAAGAGAGGCAAGATGATGAAATCTTGTTTAAGGAGTCATTAGCTAAAGAATTTACTTTATCAGAAAACAAACAAAAATATGTAGTGTTCTCCTGCCTCATTTGAAATACTTGATTCAGTACCTTACTGCAAGGCATTTATCAAATCAGCACAGCAAGGGGAATTTCTGGAACTTACTGCCAATATGATTACAGGAAACTGAAAAGTCTGCAATTGCCCATCAGCGAACTGAGTCAGATTCAGAAAATAACTGTAAATGTTCATATTTGTCATCGTAGAGTGACAGTTTTGTATTTACGTATAAATATGCTGACGTGATAAAAAATGTTATGTGTATATATAACATTAAACTGTTCGGTAAATGATGAAAGAAGGTAAGAACCTTATTTTCACGCACTGAATGTTTTCTTTCAAAATGACATTGTAACTACAAGGACTATAAAAATATTTACCGATTTCACAACAGAACATATATCATGGATTTAGGTAATGTTCGTAACATAAAAGGTGAATGCCAGTGAATTACTAGAATCTACTTTTATGTCATCTAGAAATGTTCTGTGAGAATTACAGACCCATCCTTTTAAGAGGCAGCATCAGGGGTAAGAGAAAGTCCCTGAGATCATCAAAGCCATCCTTCCCTTTCAAAACCGAGCTCACTAGCCATGTGGCCTGAGGTAATTGAATAAACATTTTGTGCCTCACTTTCCTCTTCTGTAAAGTAAAGTAAGAGACAGTACTCACCCACAGGATTATTATAAGGATGATTTAAACTGTGTCACATACAGGCATACCTTGATATTTGCAGGACCTGAAATAAGAATACAAACGAAACCTCAAATATCATATTTCTAAATATTTACATGTTATTAAAAGTGACAATGAACTATTCAATGAAATATGTTCCACTTCTAACCTTGCAAATATACCCTCAGAAGGATGTGGATGGTTGGGTTTGCACTTAGAACTTCGGACTCCTTAGAGCCCTGCGCTGGCACATGGTGACATGAGTAATACTGGCCTCCCGGTTGCAGTGACCTCATTTTCCTCCAAACGTTGGCCTTCATTCTACAACATGAAGGGTGTTTTATGGATGTACTTGGTCACTGTGACTGCATGTCAAAGCTCTATAGATATCCAATTAAGAGTCACCCCTGGGCTGCCCCTCAGTCCTAGGGAGGTACATACACACAGGTAGTTTAGAACTACCTCCGAAGGATGGATCCAGGGGAGATCTGCATGCAGATTTTGGAAGTGGCTGGAAGGCAGGGAATTCTGGGAACAAGGATACCTAAGGGATACTCTGGAAGAGAGTCATGGGCATGAAGCCAAGGACACATGGAGAGGGAAGCAGCCAGCCATAGGAGGACAAAAATAGGACCCTTTCAGGAATGGACCCAGGACAGAGTCCCTGCTTGCCCAGATCTAAAGTCAGTATAATTTACACCAAAACTTAGGGCAGTTAAAAAAAAAAATGAAGTTCTCACCATTATGTTCCATTCTATTTTCAAAGTATGAAACTGTTGTGAAATTAGTTTATGCTACAACTTATCATATTTTATTCAGCCTAATCATTCTCACCATAGTCAGCATCAAATGAAATTTTTAATTTTCTGTTTATAATTTTAAAAATCCACTTCTGGTTTTAAAGGTAATTCTTGTACCTTTTCTTTAAAAAAGTACATTGTTGATCAAAGTTAGCCCCAAAAAGAAATCACTGAAAAATGTCCAGTAACACAGGGTGCTTGGGTGGCTCTGTCAGTTGAGCCTCCAACTTCAGCTCAGGTCATGATCTCATGGTCTGTGAGTTTGAGCCCCACATCCCGCCTTGTGCCAGCAGCTCAGAGCCTGGAGCCTGCTTCCAGTTCTGTGTCTCCTTCTCTCTCTTCCCATCCCCCGTTCTCTCTCTCTCTCTCTCTCTCTCTCAAAAATAAATAAACATTTAAAAAAAATGTCCAGTAACATTGTCCATTGTCACTATAAAAGAGTTAAATGTTAAAAAAAAAAAGAGCATTAAAATTTAACCTAAATGCAAAAGAAACTACGATATGGTATCTCCACACTAGACCTTCCATGTTCACTTGTTCCAGGGCAACTGATGATTATAGAGGGCTTAGCTCCCGCAGCCACCTGATGGGCCTGAACCTTGCCAGGGGTGTGATTGCAAAGCATGGGTCTGGAAACAATAGTCTGACTTGAATATTCTCACAGGGCTGGATAGGTTAACCCCGCAAACAAACATCCACGACAAAAACAAAGAGCGAGCACCAAATCAAAACCAGGACGGAGCAAGAAACCCCTGATCAAATACATTTTAAGTACTTCAAATAAATGCTTAAAAGCAGCCAGAGGAGCTTTGTTCTCAGTTCAACACAGAACAAATGAGTTAAGCCAGCAGCATCTCTCACTAACATGAAGTCAGCAATACTCAAAATGTCTTATTATGTGCATTTTTTAAAAGAACATTTGCCATTTTACTGTCAGAGTGGTAGCAGACAGGCACAGGTGTGTGGGTAGAGCCCCAGGAAACAGACATATACTCTCCCCTGGCCCTGAGACCTGTCAAGGTGCTTAGTGACCATCACAGGAAGGCAGTGGTTTTGAGTAGGTGGCGTAGACCTCCCAGGAAACTGGTCCAGTAATCTCTGTGATGGCACAGTTTGGTGCTCACCCATTCAATGACTGTTCATCTCACCCTCATGTGCTGAGAATTCACGACAGAGATAGGAATACTAACCTGGTTTTATTCCAGAGGCTACTTTGAACTTTTCTGCTCTTAACCTTGTTTCTAGCTTGGAGTGGTGAAGGTAAAAATTTATTCCAGGGACTGACCTATTAGTTAGAACTTTCAAATGTTAAGTGATCTTTTTTTTTTTTAATTTTTTTTTAAGTTTATTCATTTTTCAGAGAGAGAGAGACAGAGTACAGGGGAGGGGTAGAGAGAGAGAGAGACACAGAATCCGAAGTAGGCTCCAGGCTCCGAGCTGTCAGCACAGAGCCTGACGCGGGGCTCGAACTCACAAACTGTGAGATCATGACCTGAGCTGAAGTCGGACGCTCAACCGACTGCGCCACCCAGGCGCCCCTTAAATGATCTTTTTAAAATTGCACTGGAATTAAAAGCATGAAGATTGCCCTTAGCACCTCCAACAAACACTGCTTCCACTGAAAAGGTTTAAAACCTTAGTTTTCACCACCACCCCTCACTTTTACCAGGATGATCATAATTAGACACCCTTGCTTAAAATTTTGACTTGAAAATACAGTCCCGACTACTTAAAGGGAATTGATTTTTAATATAAGCCTACTATATCCCTCTGATTCTAAATTTCTGCTATTCTCTGAAATAAGCTTTCTTCTACCTTAGCAGATCTCTCATAATGGACCCACCCTCCCCAATCTTTGCTTAATACATGCTATCTAGACTAATCTCAGCATTGGATGAATAAGCATAGGGTGGAACTCTATTCAGTGGCTATCAATAGATAGCTACTGTGACTGAAGCAAAACACATTTATGTCCTTGGAAAGGAGACTTAGGTCAACACAGGTAGAGAAACCATTACTGGGAATGATCTGATTTGGTCAGAATAGGAAATATAGAGAGTTATGCGGAATGACCCGATTTGATCAGATTAGAAATATATAGAGTCATGTGTGGCCAAGAATCTGCACAATGATAGAAGGCCTTGGAGGCTTGTGTTTCTGGTGTTAACTGAGGGGAGGAACTAATGGAAGACACAGTGGAATTCATTTTGAGGGCAAGGTGGCTATTTGAGTCTAATTATACACTACATATTAGATTTTGTCCCTCAATGTCAGTGTCACAGGCTGGGAGAAGATGAAGAGGCTGACAGTCTCACCTGGAGCATACAGTTCCAGAAGTTTTCCTTAAAAATAGTTTTTCTATCAATTCCATGACTATAGACCACTCTTAAACACTGGTAATTGTTAAAATCAGAAAATTAAAATTGGTTTATTTTGATGAATCGATAAAATGGATATAGATATTTTGAGAAAACCAGAAACTCTGCCTCTTAGTATGCAATCTATAATTCAGTTGACCATATCTTATAATTTCTGCATAAAAATTTGGTGGATCTTTTCATTTTCTTCCCTGCTATAGGGAAAACTCATTAAATATGCCTAGTTTAGTCAAGAAATTCTGTAGAGATTCATGAGAATATCATAAGATTTCTGGGAATCTGAAGTAAGCAACCAATTGTTGTGGGCTCTTGAGTAATCCTTTTCCTCACCTATAACAAATATCATAGTGTGGTCTACCTCATATGATTATTGAAAGGATTACCTAAAGTAATGCATAAGTATAGCACCTAGTAATAGCTCCATTTTTTTTTAATTATTACTATTTTTATTCTGGCAAATTTATTAAAACTTGCTCCAAGTCTTAAATCCCGTAAGTTTTGTGGTATAAATTAATAAATACTCAAAACAAAATAAGTGTAATATTTAAGAGCTGACACATGAATCCTTCTTAGGAAGAAAACTGTTCTCAACAAACTCCTGTATTATAGGTTAGACCAGGGGAACATGTGACCACCTTAATTTATTTATCCCTTTATTCATTCACTCATGTTCATTAGCTAACTGCTTACCAGTAGGATTTGAAGTTATAGCAACAGAACAGATAAAGCCATTACTCCCATAAAGTTAGTGTTTAATGGGGTACACACATGTACACACACACACACACACACACACACACAACTTTAAGGGGTGATAAGTACCATGAAAAAAAAAAACAGGGCAAGAAGACAAAGAATGATGAAGTGGGTTAGGAGCCTTAGGATAGATAAGATGGTCACAGAAGGCGTTGAAGAGATGACATTTGAATCAAGACCCAGATGAAGTGAGGCAGTTGGTAAAGAGAAGTTGAAGCAGAAAGAAGAATAAGCACAAAGGATCTGGTGTGGGAACAGACTTGGCAAGTTGGCTGGGCAGGAGGAGACTGGGGTGGCCAAAGTTCAGGCTATAAAGGACTTTAGATTTCATTCTAATAGCAACTCTTTTTCTAATAACCATAAAGGAATGACTAAGCTGTTCTAAATGGTATAATAAGAGAATTTCTTTAAACTAACAGAAGACCACAGGGGAAGAGAAGGGGAAAAAAATAGTTAAAAACAGAGAGAGAGGGAGGCAAACCATAAGAGACTCTTAAATACAGAAAACAAACAGGGTTTATGGGAGGTGGGGAGAAAGGAAAGTCGGTGACAGGCATTGAGGAGGGCACTTGTTGGATGAGCACTGGGTGCTGTATGTAAGCCAATTTGACAATAAATTATATTAATTAATTAATACACTATTAACTAATTTAAAATAAATGGTACTGAGGTATAAAACTGAAGGGAAAAAGCCATTCCCATTAACCCAGTACCTCTCCTTAAAAGAAATCTTTCATAATTTGGGGGTATCCTTTCACTTCAAAATATGTTTATTTACTTCCAAAAATGGAAACATAACACAGATATCAATTTGCACCTTTTTTTTTTTTTTTTTTCTTCTAATATCTTTTGGAGACTTTTCCTTTCAAGACTGTATATGTTTTTAAATTGACTGCTTGTTGTTAAATGACTGCTCAATATCACACTGTATGAATTACCCTGATTGATAATAGGCATTTTTATAAGGTAATTTTGTTTCCAATGTTCGCAATTACAAACAACACTATTATCTACGTTGTGGGGTGTATACGTAAACTCATAACTTTACTCGGAAGTACCTTTCCAGAGGAGCTGAAAGACTAGAGGAAATGAAATGCCATCAAGTGGATGTAGCTGCAGGAGTCAGTCAGGGGGGCCTGATACTGAGTGTGAAGTCACCCTTTTTTGCAACAATGCAAATGCTTCTGCCCTCCTAATTCCCTCTTGTCCCAATCTTCCAGAGAGTTCTCTACACTCACGAATGTTTCATATGAGTAGGCTATATTTTTGTTTTGTGACAAAAAATAAAAAGTTCAGAGTGTAAATCTGAAATGAAAGGGTGGATAAAAGACACGGGAAGCAACAGGCTGGAAGAAGAGGAACCATGAGATCTCAAGCTACCCAGATTTCACTGACATTTTGAAAAGTGTTTCAGCCTTCCACGCAGTGGGTATCAAGATTCAAACAATTTTACCTAGATTTCAAGGAGCGCAAAGTGGCCCCCGCTGACATCTGGGTTACATATTTAATACCCAAACATCCAAGGAGGGGGAATCAGTCAAGCTAATTCTTTTGATTTTGTGTAAACAAATAACCGATTGATGGACTGATTACTTCACTTGTTTTGGATTTCTATACACATAGCCACATGCCAGTAATGAAAAATAAAGTATCATCTTCAAATTCAGATCAATGTACAGGACCATGCTATATTGTTCATAGCAATCTCGGTTGAGAACAATGTATCTATTAAAGTTCCTCTTAATTCCCATTTTTTTTCAAAATACCAAAAACAACATCAGTTGCAAGCAAATAATTATCACTTGCCGAGAATACAAATGACCTCATTCATTATTTTGGCTTCTTTGCTTTTCTTTTTTCTGCCAATAGCATTTTATTATTTTATTTTATTATTCATTTGTTTTTCCACAATAGGTTGTGCTGAGAAAAAAAGAGTAGAAACCCTATTTTTTCAGGTGCCTTACAGGTCAATACCAATATTTTGATTAAATAAATTGGACATTTCTATGCTTTTTATTCATTCATGTTTTCATTTAATTTCTTGAAAGCAAATACTGTTTCAACTATCAAGAATGAGCCCATTATTATCCAGTCCCCAAAATAAATAAGTTAGAAAAACATTCAATACCATTCACTTATCTCTGCTTATAAATATTATTACACATTCATTGTGGAAGATAGAAATACATATATTTGTATTTAATAAATATATGTATAGAAAAAAACAACTGGCTGGCTTCCTGCTTATTTGCAGTTTCTATGCTATTTTGGAAAATGGGATCTTAATAACTTACGTGGATATTAAGCTAAAGCCTGGATTATCAAAGCAAACTACAGAATCGACTCCTATAGTTATCCTTTAATAATTATTATTATAAATCTAGAGTTTTATAGTTCTAATCAGAAAAAAAGACTAATATTCCTTTCATTTTTTTCCTAACTCCCATAGCTTTGATTATCATCTGTTTAAAATACCTCGAATCCAGATTATTTTCCTGAATTGCAAACCTACATACCCAACTGTCTGCTAGAAATAGCCACTTCGAGTTCCTATGCATACCTCAAACTCTACAAGTCTAAACTATCTTAGAATAAGTTTCTTCATCTGGAGTTGACTTTTCTGTGTTTCTCATCTTAACAGCAACAAAAATAGCAACCCACCCAATTAATTGATCAAGCAAAACATCTTCTGCCCTCCTCTCTCACTCCCCATATCTGATCATTGAGTCTTATTTAATTTGTGTCTTAAATATTTCTTGGCTCAATTTACTTCTTTCCATCCTCACTGCTTCTAGCTTAACTTAGATTACTACTTCCCTCACCTAGGTAACATCCTTTCATGAGTGGTGCCCCTGGAGTTGTGGAGCAGACAACATTTGGAGTCCTACCGGTCTCATCTTTTATCCTTATCCCCTCAAACTCTACCCTATAGCATATTAAATATTTTTAACTCCTTAAATGTTCAATACTTGTATAAATGTCAGTGTATGTATCACACACATACACACACACACACACATACACACACACACACAATTTTCTCTGAGATACTGTATATCATCACCCCTATGATCACTAACAAGGGTAGGTTGGGTGTCCCTTCAACACAATCCCAAAACACCTGCTACTTCCTAATGAGATCAGTTACTACTTTTATTATAATCATTCATTTGCCTGATTATGCCCTTCAGTGGGCATAATACATATTTCAAGAACATGTATATATTTTTATCATTGTGTCTTCAATATCCAGAGTAGACATATAGCAAACATTTCCTAAATGAGAGAATTAATGCATCAATGAATATATGCTAATGTTCAGGCAAAAATATGGTAAGACAAGGGTCCTGACCACATTAAAGCCAAGAATTATGGTGAAGTAGGAGATATTCAAATATAAGATTCGTGTCATTAGTATTATTCCATATCTAAGGTAAACTGCAGTGCTTATTCTTTAACTCCAAAAGCTGAGAATTATTAACACTGCCCCTACAAGTAGAAACGTTCAAGGAAAGGCTGGGATCTATGGTGTGTCATTTCCTGATTTCACCATGTTTGGAAATGACAGTTCAGCTCTAGCTGAACACAGCCAGACAACTCCCAAGGATACAACTAAAAACACTCAAGTTGCCAGTAAATTGTTTTCCAAAAGAGTGATTATTAGGACAACAAAATCACATAAATAAGAAATGGAAAATGCATGCATGACAGGTCATGCAATCTCTCCTGCGAGAATACTCTCTTAACTGTTGGCTTCACTGCTCATCAGGGTGAATTTTAAGTACAACCAGTGATGTAAATACCACCTTTACCCTTGGGAGGCTATTGTGCAAACCAAAAGTTTTCATTGCTTCTACTCAGATAAAACCTTTGAAAATCTGCATTTTCCTCAATGTGTACATTTTTTTCTAGCTTTCAGCTTTGCGCAGTGGCAGTATCGTAGCCAATGAGGTTTATCCGAGGCGCGATTATTGCTAATTGAAAACTTTTCCCATTTTATTCTAGCTTTCTCATGCCTCTATCTTTTTAGATTATATAAATAAAAATAAGTGGTGATATAATCTTGGAGCAATAGCGTTCATTTAACTAAGAGTTATGAGAAGCAAATTTACTCTTTCCACTTTAACATTGAAAAATATGCTTTCATTTCATTCCATTGATGTTTAAAAATTGGAAGGGGTAAATAAGTCAGAATTTGTCACTTCAATAGGTTAAACCTTACTAAATCGCAGGAGACTTCAGATTTATTTGCTGTGATGCAAACATTTTCAATGGAATATTGCTTAATTGAATAAGCTGTCAGCTGGAGCTGAGAAATGTTTGAATTATATAGAACTTTATGAAAGTTACTTTCGTTTGTCATTTTAATCTTATTTTTCCTTGAGAATCTTGCCTGTCTTATCTCAATATGTTACCCTATCCTGTAATTAAAGATATTTTGTTTCAATGAATGAGACAATACTGGCCTTTTATCTGCAACATTTCCTAAAGATTAATATTCTGCATACCAATTTCCTGAATTTGGGGCATACTTTATATTACTGTAGCATTTTTCACTGAATACTTTGAGATTAATTATTGTTTAAACTTAAATATGTTTTTAAGTAATGTTTATGTCATGGATTTGTTTTTTTCTCCTAATATACATAAATGCATACAATTTAAACATTATTTCATAACTTCTAAAATATCTTGTAGCCCACATTTTGGGAAAACTATTCTACCATATTACATTATAAATCTATGGATAATTTTCTTCTTCTTCTATAAAAGACTCAGAGCTATTTTCTGATAGTCTCCTGCCAGTTAAAAATCTGTATTATATATTTTTTAGATTTGTTGTCCTGTCCTCTTATTACTATAAAAATCTATTTAATTTTAACAAATATAGAGAAATTATGTAAAAATTAGAAGATTAGTTTATTTCTTTGATATGTTGCTAATGGAGGTGCTATTGAACCTACTTTAATAAGCAGTTAAAGTATATAATTAATAACACTTAAGCAAGTGGTACTGTTTTAAAAATTCTATTTTATTGCCACTAGTTATTGCCTGAATATTATGCACTTATACTGTTTTACATAACATTTTCAAAAGTCGACTTAAGTAGAAATTCTAAATTAGATATTGATTCCTAGAAAATCTTACATTTAGCAGTTAGCTTAAGTTAGCAATTAGCTATCTCTGGTTACTATATTGGGCACCTCTGAAAACACTTCTGCTTCAAAATTATTGAGGAAAACTTCTCTTTACCAATCAATAAATAGAGATTTACAAAATGTTGACCATTGTGATAACCTGCTGCAATTATCCTCCAACTGGATTCATTGCCATCTACGATTTTTGTTTATGATCTTTTAGCCAGTTCCAAATACACATGACTCTGTTCTCCTCCAAAGCAATTATAATTAATTTGCAAGTAAAAGTTCATGATCCACTGGGATCCACTGAAAATGGAAATGAGATCCATTTCAAATGCTTCACTGGAGCCCAAATACATGATGTCTGTTCCATCCTTTTCATCCAGTTAGTTTTGTAACACTATCAAAAAGACTATTATTATGGTTTGGCATCATTTGTCCATTATGGATCCTTCAGCTTAAGGTTCAATATTCCATTGTCTTCTAACTGTTCACAGATTGCCTTTCACTATTTTCTCCCTTACTTTGCTCCATAATGATCTGTTGCTTGGTTGTATGTAAACATTTTATTTATTTGGGCATGTTTACAAAGAAGAAAGCCTGAAGGAAAGCAATTTATAGAATCGCTTTGATTTTGCAAGTTACATAGCATTTAAGTGAAGTCTTTGGGATCCTTGGTCTTTATTTTACATTTCCTTAATTTTACATAAAATCCCATTCATGAAGAGTATTAAGAAGTTCCTGCATTATTATTCCATTGGTACTTGCATTTTCAAAAGACAATAAAACTAGGCAAATTAGTGAAACGCGCATTGAGTCAGAGTTCATCCAATGAAGCAATAGGTTCATCATAGCTCAGACCAAAAACAAACTAATTGTAAGGCAGAGTGAAGTAAATTGGAGAGGATCTAAGAATGTTTGTATAAGGCACAATAAACTGAGATTTACTGGTGTACCAGTAGCTCATTCATAGCAATTATTGGTAACGTGCAATAAGCAATAGCCATAATGATATCAATTACCAATTGTATTGTCTGCAATTTCTATGATAATTAAATCATTTGGTTATATATGGATAATTCTAAAGTGTAGAACAGTTTGTTCTCTAGTAGTCTTCCTGGAAATCTGTTGAACTTTGCTGATTGTTTAGCGAAAGTCTTTTTCTTAAACAAACAAAGGAAATTCACAATACAGCACTTGTTTTCAAACTTCAAAATTAGTAATGTGTGAAAAATTAGAAGTACCCATATTATATTTCCTCTCTGTTCAGAAGAGTTTTAAAACATATTTGTGAAAATAAATTTTTAAAAAATTGCAAATTGAGTATTCATGTTTAAAATGCTTTTGCAAAGCTTTTTGTTTTCTCAGTTACCAAAACTATTATTTTTAAAGTGAAAACATGTATTAACTTTGTCTTATCCTGATCCAGTTCAGTAAGAAAGCATTTCCATTTATAATGGAAGAAAACTCTTATTTTTAAAATCTGATTAATATCTGATGGAATTCCAGGCTAGGAAGCGGCCACTAAAGGACTGGGCAATTTGAAATTGAAATAGACATGTGTAAAATAATCCTATTAATTGCTCGAGGCAGCAGGAGGTAGGTGTCCGAGGACAATCAAAGAAGAGGGAAAATTCATTTGATGTTTTTCCAATCAAATAGCTAATTTCTGGATAATTCTATGAACATGTAATTGGGAAAAAGTAATGAATGCTTGTGAATTTAAATACATATGAGTTAAAGGCTAAGTGGGGAATAATATTGGAATAGGGTGGAAAAAGCAGAAAATAATGTTTTTAATAGAAAAATTAGTTATAATACTTCCTAGTTGAAGGGCTGCATCCCTTTCAAATTTGCTTATTGACAACGTGTTTTTTTCTTAAGATTTAAATAAGAAACACATACAAAGGGTAACCACAAATTTCAAATTTTTAATATTTGTTTTTAACATCTATCATGAGAGCTCTTTTTACTTTTTAAAGCATCTTTTTATTGTTCTGATTAAACACATGTGATGATTAAATATTTCCCAATGAGGGGCGCCTGGGTGGCGCAGTCGGTTAAGCGTCCGACTTCAGCCAGGTCACGATCTCGCGGTCCGTGAGTTCGAGCCCCGCGTCGGGCTCTGGGCTGATGGCTCAGAGCCTGGAGCCTGTTTCCGATTCTGTGTCTCCCTCTCTCTCTGCCCCTCCCCCGTTCATGCTCTGTGTCTCTCTGTCCCAAAAATAAATAAACGTTGAAAAAAAAAAATAAAAAATAAAAAAAAATAAAAATAAATATTTCCCAATGAAAGTATTAAGTTTTTCTAGCTATACACATGAATGAGCATGCCATATTAGCTACAGGACAATAAAAACATATATTAACAATGATGATCATTTGGGCAACACGATAGATCCTAATATCGATAAAATGGCCCCTCTATGGCTTGTTTAATTAGGTTGCTTGTACCTAAAAGCCCTCAATCTATTTTTGTTCCATCAATATACTAAACCCAGAAAGATTAAATATTTTCACTTAGAAGAAAACTTATATTCTTATTTTTAATAATGGAAACTCTAGATTCACAGAAACAAAAATCTGCCACTGAATTAAGATGTCTGATTAAAATTCACTAAAAAAGGTTTTAACTGTTTCTATATGAAAACCAAAAAAGCTAATATGAAAATAATGTTCTATCTCTTTGTACTTCTACTTCGAAGTACTTATTTTAATTTAAATACTTGTTTATATTATAATTGAAGTAAACATCCTCTATTGGCTCAATGATGACAGAGGCAAAAACAATTTGTTCTCCACAGTCTTTGGTACCTACAATAATACTATTTGGAAAAACCTTGGTAAGAATTTGCTCAATGAATTAACGTATGGCCCTCACATCAGCCAGGGTTTATTCAAGCAGATAAACCAGAACCAGTAGGAGACCTATATTAAGAGATTTAAGCCCTGGTGAGGGCTGGCTAGCTATGTCCAAAATCCACAGAGCAGGCAGTTAGGGAGGGGAGGCTAGAACTCTTGGTTCAGGGCTCATAGTGCTGTTCTCAGGCAAAATTTCTCTCTCTTTTCATCAGGGAGGTCTTAGCTCTGCTCTTTGTGTATTTCAACTGATTGAATCAGGCCCACTAGGTTGCTTAGAATAATTGCTATTACCAAAAGGCTAATAATAATTTCTTTCACTTCAATGATTATGGACCTTAATCATATCTGTAAAATACCTTCATCAAAATGCCTAGATTCGTGTTTGAGTGAAAGGGGGCTATAACCTAACAGAGTTGACACAGCAAAAAGACCTGAACAAATGGAATATGCTCTACCTTTTCTAGAAGTGGATAAATCTATTTGACTTTAGGCTTTCACGTATATTATCATTTTCAATAATTTTAAGAATCCTGGGGGCACCTGGGTGGTTCAATTGGTTGAGTATCAAACTTCGGCGCAGGTCATGACCTCAAGGTTCATGAGTTGGAGCCCTGTGTTGGGCTCTGTGCTGACAGTTAGGAGCCTGGAACCTGCTTCAGATTCTGTCTCCCTCTGTCTCTGTCCTTCCCCCGCTCCCTCGCTTGTTCTCGCTCTCAAAAATAAATAAACATTTAAAAAATTTGTTTTAAATCCTGCATTTATGTCCTCATTTTATGGAAGAGAAACTTGCAGTTAAAGAAAGATGAAGTTAACTTGCAATGTTTACCCGTTAGTGAGTGTTAAAAACTAAAATATATTCATTTCAAAGCTATAACTCTTAAAAACTATAATCTTTGCATGGTATGGTTAAATACAAATTGGCATACAGAGAAAGGGGAAAAAAGTGTTCAAGTGTGCCGTTTTAAATATTTTCTTAATGGTTATTTTTGAGAGAGAGAGAGAGAGAGCGCGCGTGCGCGCGCGCGCACACACACACACACACACACACACACACACACGCTGGCGTATTAGAGGGGGAGGGGCAGAGAGAGAGAAAGACAAGATCTGAAGCAGGCTTTGCGCTGACAGCAGGGAGCCTGATGTGGGGCTTGAACCCATGAACCATGAGATCATGACCTGAGCCGAAGTCTGATACTTAACCTATTGAGCGACCCACGCACCACCAAGTGTGTCATTTTAGTAAAGAATTTCAATCTCTCATTGCAATCTACTTGTTTTCCCCTCCCCCTCTCCATTAATGTGTTCATCTAAGCCACTCACTCCCAATATTCCTGAGGAAGTACTAAAAAAGAACATAGGATGATTGATATAATGATTATAGAGATATTATTATCATTTGTGTCTCATTACAACAGAATATTTTGGAAGCCACAAAAAAATGTTTTAGCCAACAACAGTAGGAAAAAACAAACTTCACATGTGCAACTGTCAAAACTTATGCTAAAATTATTATTGGTTTTTATTTGACTTTATTCAATGTCTGGGTCCAGCTTCTAGAACTGTTCATAACTGAGAAGTAAAAACAAGATTTCAGCCTTTTAGCTTGTAATAAATGATTTCTCCATGACACCTTTTTATCCTACATTCTCATATTCTGCCTTACTACTTAGGTTTATTATATATATAGCTAAGCCCCTCGCTAGTGTTATGTACAAATCTACTTTGAATATAGCTGGGTTTTCTAGATCACATAGAAACAATAATGAGAGATATAAATGAATTTACCTATATAACCAAATAGAATATTATTTATTACAAATTTTAATAAGTATTATTCAGTCTAAATTTATAAGTTGGGACTTTGATAGTGAATTTGATTTGTAGATTTCATAATGAACCTCAAACTGTTATTCCTTTGCAAACTTAAAAGTTATAATAGCCAATGATATCTTAAGAAATAAAGTTAGTAATCCCTTTTCACTTTTTCATAAGAAAAACTATCCCTTTTAAATACTAAACAGAATTTTCTTCTATTTAATGTTAGCAATACAATGCTAGCGATAAATTCTGTGACTGTCCAAAAGATAGAAATGGGAGAGAACTTTCAGAAAAGTCCAAATACAGTCCAAAGAGAAGAAAGTTTTCCCAAAAGAAAGAAAAATGAAAACAGATGCCGCGTCATCCTCCATTATGTTAGCTCGTGCATGGTTCTTGCTAAAGAACAGACATTCAATCTGCTTTGAATTATTTGTCACTTGGCTTCTTTATATTTCCATGCCCTATTTTGCATTGTACTCACTACTCATTGTGTTACACAATCTACATTCTGCAAAAATAATGTTAATATATATCCTTACCAAGGACCAAATATGCGTGACCACGTTTAGAATCTTTGCAAACCTTGACGTTTTTTGACTTTGCAACCAAACTTGATCATTTGGGGGTTCGAGTTCGCTTGCTCTTGGCCGAGCTGAACGTAAAGTCCAGTGAATTGGACTTTAAAAGGCTTATAAAATATTCAAAAAGCTTCTTGCACATCAAACAGCTCTTAAGACAGAACATTTTGATGAGTTTAGTGTAAATGAATCAGAAGCATATGGATTAAATTTACCTTAAAATACTCCTGGGTTTAAGAATTAAGAGAAAATGTGCTTGGCAAAACACATTTTGGGTTTTGCCTAACCCAGAACATTGGAAAAGTATTTCAAGATGTTTGATGAACCTAAATCATGGCTGGGTTCACCCATCCCTAATCCCATCTGGTAATAGCAAAGGACAGGCAGAGGCAGATTTTAGGTGCATGGATCTAGTTCAGGTTTATAGCATGGTCATCCCAAACTATTGGATAACTTGAGAATGCCTTGCTTCGTCTAAATCAAATATGTGCTAGTGTTTTCATATCTAAGAACTGCAGAATGTGTGCTTTATATGAAGGGTGTGGTTCTACATAATTATAATAGCTTCTATGTACCCACTCAATAAAAAAGAGAAATCATAAGGTTTATTCTTACTTGGAGAATATCAAGATATGTTTAGAGAATTCAATATTAATCTTAATGATTATTCACTTGAATAGAATGAAAGCTTATCAATTATTTCTACTTTTTAAAGGAACAAAAATATGTTAAAGAAGCCTCAGGGTTTCAAAAAGATGTGACATGTACAATAATCAATATTGAGAAATTTTGTGTTCTTTTCCAATAGGATTTTTATTCATACATAAGAAATGGGCAGCATATATGAACAAGTCATTAAATTATTTAAGTATGTAACTTTATACTTTAGTATATTTAGTATAAATTGTTACTTTTAAGTAACAAATCATTCCTGATTTAGAGACATTCTAATAATATTTGAATTATTCTTCATTTGAATTTATGAAATCTCTTTACTTGTGGGTAAACAAATATGGAGGGGAAAAAGTTATTTATATGCCATCTTCTTTTTTCTTTTCCAAAAAACAAATAATCAGGGAGAGATGCAGATCACTAACTCACATGAATATAAATAACAGATACCTATGAATTGGCAGCTCAAATTTTTCAAATTACAGCATCAAACATTCATATTCTCAAATACGGCTCATTGTGTGGGAATACTAATGATCTCAACTAAGAAAGTTTGCTAGGAGAGACTGGGTGGTTCAGTCAGTTGACTGACTCTTGATTTCGGCTCAGGTCATAATCCCCATCATAATCCCATTGATCCCAGGTCATGGGATCAAGCCCAGTGTTGGGCTTCACTCTGGGCATGGAGCCTGCTTGAGATTCTCTCCCTCACCTTCTGCCCCTCTTCCCAACTCGTGCTGTCTCTCTTTCTCTCTCTCTGTGTCTCAAATAATAATAATGATAATAATAACAACAATAATTTTAAAAAGAATGGTAAAGATAACATCTAAAGTGCAATCTAAATGTGAGTTTTTGTAACAAATAATATATAAATGTAAGACATTCTTGAGCCTTAGATTAGTAAATATGAATGATATTTACCACTTCCTCAACATTAAGGAATAGAAGATGTTTCCAAGGAATGCCTAGGTGGCTCAGTTGGTTAAGCATCTGACTTCAGCTCAGGTCATGATCTCATGGTTCATGAGTTTGATCCGCGCATTGGGCTCTGTGCTGACAACTCAGAGTCTGGAGCCTGCTTTGGATTTTGTGTCTCCTTCTCTCTCTGCCCCTCCCCTGCTCATGCTCGCTCTCTCTCTCTCTCTCTCTCAAAAATAAATAAACATTTAAAAAAAGAGTGTTTCCATAAGAATAAAAGTTTTCATGTTATGGAGTGATGATAGGCTATTTTCTGCCATCTGAAAAGAAATTACTAATAGGATATAAAGACCTATTTGTGTACATATTTATACAAAGAGGGTAGAGTTTTTTAAAAATTTGCTCTGTTTATTTGCTTATTTACTCAAATCAACTTTACAAATAATTTTTGTTTTCAAATGAGGAACGAAGAGGTAACTGATTCACAAAATGAAAATGTTTATATAAAAATGTGTATAGATAGAGAACTCATCTTTTCTTTCTATGTATAGTTTACACAATATTATATTAGTTTCAGGTGTACAACAGTGACTTTACCATTCTATACATTATGCTATGCTCACTACACATGTAGATACCATGTGTGACCATAGATTATTAAATATCATTGACTGTATCCCTTATGCTGTACTTTATATCCATTTGACTTATTTATTCAAATAACTGGCAGTTTGTTCCTCAGTCCCCTTTACCAATTTCACTCATTCCCCATCCATCTCCCTTCTGGCAGTTTGTGCTCTGTATTTATGATTCTGTCTCTGTTTTTTGTTTATTCATTTGTTTTGTTTTTTAGATTTCACATGCAAGTGAAATCATATGGTATTTCTCTTTCTCTTATTTCACTTAGCATAATATTCACTAGGTCCATTCACGTTGTTGCAAATGACAAGATCTCATTCTTTCTTTTATGGTTGAGTAATACTTGATTGTGTGTATGCACGTGTGTGTGTGCGTGCATGCCATATCTTCTTTATTCATTCATCCATTGATAATACTTGGGTTGCTTCCATATCTTGGCTACCATAAATAATGCTGCCATAAACACAGGAGTGAATATATTTTTTTGAATTAGTGTTTTTGTATTCTTAAGGTAAATACCCAGTAGTGGAATTACTGAATCATGTCATATTTCTATTTTTAGTTTTGTGAGAAACCTCCATACAGTTTTCTACAGTGGTTGCACCAGTTTACATTCCTATCACCAGTGTATGAGAGTTTCCTTTTCTCTCCATCCTTGCCAATGCTTTTTAGTTCTTACCTATTCAATACTAGCCATTCTCACAATATATATATACATATATATATATAACTATATGTGTATATATATATATATTTGATATATAAGTGTGGTTTTGATTTGCATTTGATTTGCATTTCCCTGATGCTTACTAATGTTCAGCATCTTTTTTTTTTTTTAATTTTTTTTTTCAACGTTTATTTATTTTTGGGACAGAGAGAGACAGAGCATGAACGGGGGAGGAGCAGAGAGAGAGGGAGATACAGAATTGGAAACAGGCTCCAGGCTCTGAGCCATCAGCCCAGAGCCTGATGCGGGGCTCGAACTCACGGACCGCAAGATCGTGACCTGGCTGAAGTCGGACGCTTAACCGACTGCGCCACCCAGGCGCCCCTGTTCAGCATCTTTTCATGTGTCTATCGGTCTCTAAATCTCTTTGGAAAAATGTCTATTCATGTCCTTGGCCAATTTTTTTAATTGGATTACTTGGGGAGTTTTTGGTGTTGAGTTGTAGAAGTTCCTTATGTATTTTGGATATTAACCCCTTACTAGATATATCATTTGCAAATATCTAGAAAATATCTATATTTAATGACCAAAAATAGAACTATGACACTTTAAAATAATTCAGTCTTTCATCAACCTTAACTTTCTCAAACCCAGTAACACCAAAGATGTTCATAGTATCCTAAAGATATGTCATAAATTTTCTGCACTAAAGATATATAATTTAATGTTAGACTCTCATCCATAGACTTTTGGATTCTTGTTCACCATTTATTTACCATTTACCATTTACTTATTATTATTGAACTTGATTATACCACAAGTATTTACTAAGCACCTACTATGGGCAAGACACTGTTAGGTATAAGAGAAATATAATTATTACTTATCCAGAATTGCTCTTCTTAAAAAGTTTATGATATATTGGGTATATTAAAACATGTATAACAAGGTATTATTAAATGTGGAAAGTGACATAAAATCAGTATAGAAACATCCTGTGGATTTTTGAAAGAAAATTCTTAAGTATGGGGCGCCTGGGTGGCTCAGTCGGTTGAGCGTCCGACTTCGGCTCAGGTCATGATCTCACAGTTTGTGGGTTCGAGCCCCGCATCAGGTTCTGTGCTGACCGCTTGCTCAGAGCCTGGAGCCTGCTTCAGATTCTGTGTTTCCTTCACTCTCTGCCCCTCCCCCACTCACGCTTTGTCTCACTCTATTTCTCAAAAATAAATAAATGTAAAAAAAAATTTTAAAAAAAAGGAAAATTCTTAAGTAGATCCCATGAAGCAGGCATAATGCCAGCGGGAAAAATAACAGCTGACAATCTTACATTAAAATATGGCCCAGGAAATGTTAAACAAGAAAGTCTATCGCCTAACACTTTAACAATGGATGCTAACAAGAATCATTTAAATTACGTTGAGTTTATTTTGTCTAAAAAGATAAGGAAGTATATAACATATCTTCAGTGAACTTGAATTTAGTGTGAATTTTGTATCATTTGAAAACAACTAAACAAATGTTTTGCAGAAGATGTTATGAGGAGCTTGTGAATAAAATGACACTACCGCGTATAGAATGTCTAATGCTGCACAACAGAACAGCCCTGGAGCAGGGACTAGGTCACTATTAGCAGAATACAATTCAAAGTTGTCTATGAGAAAAGTGGCCAATCAGTTTTAAAAACCTTAAGCTACTGATGTATGATCATTAGAAGGAATATATTTAGTCTACTTCCAGCTAAGCTGCAAGAGATAAATGGAAAATATTAGCCACCTGTATGTGTGTTCTGAGGACCACATGTAGCCAAATGATCAGGAAAGATTGCTAACAAGAGCAGCGTTGTGATATGAGAATGTCTGTTAGTAGGGCCCATCTGTCCTAACTGCTAACAAGATTTCTAAATGATTATTAAGACTATTAACTTCTGAAAACCGCTATTCTAAATTCTATCAGCAAACTTTCGCAAAGATAACGGGGAGAGTTTGGCGGGTAGCCAGCGAGCAGTATCTAAGATGCTCACTGCCTTATAATGCCCAAAGGTACCCTCAAGTAAATAATGGCGATTTTTAATGTTTGGGGAACATACATTTTGTAGTGTGGGCATTCCATATTAGGGACATTTACTAGCTATACATTGATATTTACTATAAATGTACGGTTTAATTTGATTTGTAAGCCAGATATTGTGTTTAGATTTTGTTACTGTTGTGTGTCAGCTTCACACAAGTCCTAACACGGCCACACACCTGGCACGTGACAGCACCCTTTATGAAGTAACCAGGGAAAAAGTGAAAGAGCTCACACGGGAAAGTACAGTCTCCACAACACTGACATGTGAGGCCAATGTCGGCAACCTTCTGAAAACTCTTCCACCAAGAGTGATTTTTTCTAATCTTCTAGCTCTGATTTTCTAGTCTGGATTATGTTTCAGTTATTTGGAAACTGTATTCATAGCTGTAAGCATTCTTTATATCAGATACATTAGACATAACTGAAGTTTCTTATTTCTTTTTAGATCCAGTAATAAAGTAAAAAATAAAAATATCCGGGGAAGGAAAATCGAGAAAGGTATAACACATTAACAGCAGTGATGGACTGACACATATGCAAATGCAGGCTAATGACAGATATGTAGAAATAGCAAGAGAAATTAAAGAGCAGGGAATAGAAAGGGACCTGAGAGAAGGGTCACCTGTCTCCCAGCGCCCTGCCCCACTCAGATCTCCTTCACTCACTGGCACTTTTCACCAAAACACACACACACACACACACACACACACACACACACAAACACACACACACACCACCAGCCTTCAGCCATTAATGTGCTCAGCTTCACCTCGCCTGTAATTTCACAACATACACACTTACCCACGTCCATACAATTTCTGCCTTTCTTTCCCTGATCTGAAAGAGGTGAACCTGCTGTCTAACCTTTGTACTTCAATTCTTCCTCTCCTGAATTTGTCTCTCTTCATATTGCTTCCTTCCATCTCAAGGCACCTCCTTAAATCTTCCTTCTACTCATGGTCAATGTTTTATCAAAAAGTCTTGACATTCACCTTCATTTACTTATTTCCTATTCATTCTTTAATTCACTTCTAATCCAATTCCACCCCAGCTCTGCCATTAAAATTGCTTTTACTACTGTCACTGGTAGTTTTTAAAAAATGGAAGATTTAAAAAAAAATTTTGTATACCTTTAATTCTAATGCATTAATTTACTTCTGAAAAATCTCAAGTGATTAAATGATGATTATAATTTAGCTGATCAGTATTAGTTTGAGGAAAAAAATTAAGCTCTCCATTTCTTTCTAGCATGAAGTGTGATCAAATTGTTTAAAACTAACGTTTTAAGGAGCACCATTACCTACACAATGCCAAGCCACAAGCATGCATACATACCTGGAACGGAAATGCTTCTAGTGACAGACAACTGTCCCACACATCGAGGTATCATCAATACAAAACAAAGTAGCAGCAGCAGACTCTGTCTCAAATGCCATATCCTAGCATCCTGTCCTATTGACACATTAGATGCTTGTTCCAATAGGATAGACTATCTAAGACCTGAAAATGATCTCCTTTTATAGCTACTGATTTTGAAAAACTTTCACAAAACCCAGCAATTTCTTGGTGCTTCTTAGCACCAAAATGTATTTTTTTAATGTTATGTGAGTTTTAACAAAATTTACATGGGTACTTTAGCAATCAGACAGATAGAAATGTTTTGTTTTTTTTTTTTCATTTTAGAGAAAGAGAGATAGCACGAGGGGGCAAAGGAGGGGAGAGAGAGAGAGAGAAAGAATCTTAAGCAGGCTCCAGGCTCTGCACAGAGCCCATCATGGGGCTTGATTCCATGACCCTGAGATCATGACCTGAGCCAAAATCAAGAGTCAGACACTAGACCGACTGAGCCCTTAGAAATGTATTTTTAGGGGCGCCTGGGTGGCGCAGTCGGTTAAGCGTCCGACTTCAGCCAGGTCACAATCTTGCGGTCCGTGAGTTCGAGCCCCGCGTCAGGCTCTGGGCTGATGGCTCAGAGCCTGGAGCCTGTTTCCGATTCTGTGTCTCCCTCTCTCTCTGTCCCTCCCCCGTTCATGCACTGTCTCTCTCTGTCCCAAAAATAAATTAAAAACGTTGAAAAAAATTAAAAAAAAAAGAAATGTATTTTTAAATGATCACAAAAGGTAATTGTTTTATAGAGTTGCAATTTCTCTGCTTCCATTTATACTGAAGGGAAGAATGAGAAAGTGCCCAGCATGGGTCACCATTCTTGGGTTAATCATAGGCCATCAAGAAAATGGTTAAAATGAACTAATAATCTCTGGCTTCTGGGAAAATTACTTAAAAATGACTATGCCTACCTCATAATAAATGTTCTGGCTTTCCAGAGATAGACATGGAAGAGATACCTATTAAAAAAGGTAGTAATACTCTAAATTATCCAAGAGTTTATTTTCACTATCTTTGGCTATTTTGAGTCTTTAGGCCTTTAATATTTCCTCCTGCTGTTCATATATAGGTCAACAGATATATCTTTCTATGGGAAGTGTGAATGCATGGAAGTTTAATGTGAACATGACAATTGGTACTATGTTATAATGAATGCAAAATATTTGGTTGCATTATTTGTTATATTAGTGATGATTATCTTATTCAGAATTCATGTAACATGAAGGATTCCTTTAGCCTGCTTCTTTTTTTAGATTCTGAAAGAATATATAACAGTTGTAGCAGTAATAATCATAGTATTAGTGACTATTTTTATTATTATTTGCTATGACCAGTTATTAGGACCATATTTTAATATGAAAAGAATAATAATAATATAACTAATAATTATTAAATTACTGCACACTTACTAAATTCCAGGTACTGTTCTACAAACTTTACATACATGATCTCAGTACCTAATTTAATCTTGGACACTAAGTATAATAAATTATTATTAATATCCCCATTTTCAGATGAGAAAATAGAGGTATAGAGAGATAGAGCACATTGTCTAGGATTACAGGGATAGTGACAGTGACAATAAATGACAGAACCAGGATTTGAACTGACACTGGTCTCTTCCTGGAGCATGCACTCTTTTTTAAAAAAAAAATTTTTTTTTTCAACATTTATTTATTTTTGGGACAGAGAGAGACAGAGCATGAACGGGGGAGGGGCAGAGAGAGAGGGAGACACAGAATCGGAAACAGGCTCCAGGCTCTGAGCCATCAGCCCAGAGCCTGACACGGGGCTCGAACTCACAGACCGCGAGATCATGACCTGGCTGAAGTCGGACACTTAACCGACTGCGCCACCCAGGCGCCCCTGGAGCATGCACTCTTAAAGAACATCTGAAGAAAATTAGAATTTCTTGGAACCATGTCATGTAAGTAACTTACATGAAGAAAGATCTATGTGACACCATTTAAATGTAATTATGTGTCCAATAATATCTGCGGACACACAAAGAAGGGAGAAAATAATTGTTTCTTCTTTTAATTTTTTTTGTGTATTTATTTTTGACAGAGAGAGAGCGTGCAATCAGGGCAGGGACAGAGAGAGAGGGGGACAGAAGTTCCAAAGCAGACTCCATGTGCTGACAGCAGAGAGCCTGATGCAGAGCTCAAACTCATGAACCACAAGACCATGACCTGAGCCAAAGTCACTTAATCAACGGAGCCACCCAGGTGCTCCTCCTTTTTTTATGTTTATTTATGGTGGGGGAGGGGCTGGGCAGAGAGAGAGGGAGACAGAGGATCTGAAGTAGGCTCTGCACTGACAGCAAAGAGCCCCATGTGGGGCTTGAACTCACAAACCATGAGAGGAAATCAGATACTTAACCGACTGAGCCACCCAGGTGCCCCAAGAAAAGAATTGTTTCTAAGAGGAAGAGGAATGGGATAGTTTTATGGAGGTGGAGAGACCTCTCAGCTGGCCTGTGAAGAATGAAAAGGAATATTTTAGGACAAAGTGAGGAACAACATTCCAAGTGAAGGGAAGAGCAATGAAAAAGGTGCAAAGGTGAGAGAGGGCATAACACTACTAGGAACTTCAATATTCCCAGACCACAAACTCCTCAGGGAGGATAAATAGTGGGCAGAAGCCAGGTCACAGAGGGTTTTATATACAGAGCTGGGGAGTTTATGCTTTTCTAAAGGCAATTGCCATTATAAGCTTCTGAAAAAGGAAGTGATATGAAATAATTTGCCCTTAAAAAAATCCTTCTGACAGGAAGTTTGTAGATTAATTTGAAAGATGTAAGGCAAGACACAGAGAGATCACACAGAGTATTAAGAAATACTTCCAATAATTCAAGCAAAAATGATGATGAAGTAATATTATGGTGATGGCAGGGATGGAAAGGAAAGGATCAGTTCAAGAGGTATGGGAGGTAGAATAAACTGATTTGGTCTGAGGGTGGGATAAGAGAGAAGAGTCAAAATGACTCAAAATTTTCTGATTGACTCAGAACACAAACACTTAGGGTTGGGTACTAGGGAGGTTGGCATCATGGAGAAGAATAAGGCATCCTCTAAAAGGGGGCTGTGGAATGAAGAAGCATGAATTACTGGGAGACTCATTTGGATCAATATAAAAAGTGACCTAATGAATCCCTGCTTCTTAATATTACTCTTCAAGACTCTCTTTCCTTGATTTTAATCTCTAGATAGGTAGATAGGTAGGTATATAGATAGAACTTCATATTATTTTCAGTTTATTCGTTTATTCATTCAACAAATATTGATTAAACACTATAATCCAGGTGCCATGTGACATAACATGCTAGGTATGATACAATGACAATCAGAGAGGATTTGTTTTCTCACATATATGTTAAACAAACATATAGCTCTTCTGAAGCAATAGAAATGGGTACACTGTCTAACTGGGAGACTGTCTAATTGGGAGGGTGTAGTTTTTACTGTGGAGTTAGAGAAAGCTGAAGAAGTGACATTTGAACAGAAAACTGAACTTTTTATGGTGTTGACTACTTAGCAAGATGAAAAATGTAGGAAAAGATATTCCAAAGAGACCCATGATGGGGGCAAAAGCCCTGAGACAAAGAGGAGGTTGCCTCTTCCAGAATCTCAGAAGGAGGCTAAGTGTTGGCTGTGTCTCTTCATGGATTCCTTCTGGAAAAAAAAAGTATGTCTTCCTCAACTTTAGGTCTTACTGCCCAGCTCTCCATTTGAGGCACCTACTTGTTTCTTGAACTTCAGTGTAGTAGAGGAGAGGAAAAGTAATCATGTTTTGGGTAAAGGAGGGGAAAGGAATTGCTAGACATAAAATACCCAATTTCACATTTTTGATTACCCTAATACTAATTCTGACTAGAGAAGAAACAGATTCTAGTATCTTTCTCTCAAATTTGGGGGCCAGTATTTCTTAAAATTTTTTTTTTCAACATTTATTTATTTTTGGGACAGAGAGAGACAGAGCATGAACGGGGGAGGGGCAGAGAGAGAGGGAGACACAGAATCGGAAACAGGCTCCAGGCTCTGAGCCATCAGCCCAGAGCCCGACGCGGGGCTCGAACTCCCGGACCGCGAGATCGTGACCTGGCTGAAGTCGGACGCTTAACCGACTGCGCCACCCAGGCGCCCCAGGGGGGCCAGTATTTCAATATATTACATTTTATATACAGTATATATTATACATATTATTATATATTATGTAATTATATAATACTATATGATACATAGTATTTCATATATATAATACTGTATTATATATATTATTTCAATATGATATATTTATGACCAATCAACTCATTAGGTTATTATCAGCACATTGCAATATAATGTAATGGAAGAGACTATAATAGAGGATATAAAGTTGTATTGAACATAGTAAGGATATTATTTTCTTTAAATTTTTGTTTTTACCTATATACACAGATACACACTCATATGTTCACATATGTATGTATTAGTCTGTAATACAAAATGAATTTATTATATGGATTATGATCAAAGTTGAAAGCTACTGAACTTAGGTATAAATTACTCTCCTAATTTGTGGGGTGATGGAATAACTTCAGTAAAAAGTGTGTGCTCTAATAGACTACCATAATCCACTGAAGAAATGTCTTGGCAAACAAGTGTGGCATTGTGCAAGTAGCCCCAATGGGAGCCAGTACCACTCCAAAGTGACTCCAGTCCTGGGGTGATGGGAAGATAACTACACACACCAGTTCAACTATGGCCCCAGAAGTGGGCTGTGGGCAGACATCTAGTCTGATGGCAGACTCTGCCCACCAACAAAAGTTTCTCAGGGGACAAAGAGGGAGACTGCCCTATAGTTCACTAGGACTGCAGGTCGGGCAAATGCTGGTCTGACCCAAGTCAAGCCCAAGGTGGCCCCGGGCCAGCCCATTAATGACATAGGGACCACACCCTTCCCACAACAGGCAAAGAGAGTCACATTGTAGATGACTGGACTGAAGGTAAATGTGGCTCAACTACAACAGAAGGGCACACACAACACACATAGGAGACACCCCTGAAGGGCCAGGTTCTGGTGAACAGGGGACATTGCACTACAGGGCACTTCAGGACTTTCATAAGGCCACTACTTGCAAGAGTATGAGATGTAGCTAACTTTCCTAACACGTAGAAACAAACACAGAGAGTTTGATAAAATGAGAAGACATGTCCCAAATGAAACAACAGGACAAAATCACAGCAAGAGAGCTAAATGAAATGGAGACAAATATGCCTCATGGAGAGTTTAAAATAATGGTCATAAAGATACTCACTGGTCTGAGAAAGGCTGGAGAACCTCAGTGAGACCTCAATAAAAAGATAGAAAACATAAAAGGCAACCAATCAGAGACAAAGAAGTCAATCACTGAAATTAAAAAATATACTAGAGGGGAAAAATAGTAGACTAGAAGCAGCAGAAGAATGGATAAGCAACCTGGTGGACAGAGTAAGGAAAGCAATCAAGTTGAAAAGGAGAAAGAAAAAAGATTTAAAACAATGAGAATAGATTAAGGGAACTCAGTAACACCATCAAGCATTGTAATATTTGCATTATAGGGATTACAGAAAGAGTGATAAAGAGATAATTTTATTTATTTATTATTTATTTTTTTATTACGTTTATTTATTTTTGATAGAGATAGGCAGAGCACAAGTGGGAGAGGGGCTGAGAGAGAAGGAAACATAGAATCTGAAGCAGGCTCCAGGTTCTGAGCTGTCAGCACAGAGCCCAACATGGGGCTCGAACTCACAAACTACGAGATCATGACCTGAGCTGAAGTCGTACGCTCAACTGACTGAGCCATCTAGGAGCCCCAAGAGATCATTTTAAAAACAGGAAGAGGGGCGCCTGGGTGGCGCAGTCGGTTAAGCGTCCGACTTCAGCCAGGTCACGATCTCGCGGTCCGTGAGTTCGAGCCCCGCGTCAGGCTCTGGGCTGATGGCTCAGAGCCTGGAGCCTGTTTCTGATTCTGTGTCTCCCTCTCTCTCTGCCCCTCCCCCGTTCATGCTCTGTCTCTCTCTGTCCCAAAAAAATAAATAAACGTTAAAAAAAAAAATTAAAAAAAATAAAAAAATAAAAACAGGAAGAGAAAGGAAAACAGTTACATACATGGGAAACGTCATAAGACTCAGCAGAAACTTTAAAGGCCAGAAGGGAGTGGCATGATATATTCAAAGTGCTGAAAGGAAAAACATCCGTGGCCAAGAATACTCTATGCAGCAAGATTATCATTCAGAATAGAAGAAGAGATAAAGAGTTTCCCAGACAAACAAAAGTTAAAGGAATCCATCACCCCTAAACCAGCCTTATAAGAAATGTTATGGGGATTCTTTGAGTGGAAAGGAAAGACCATAAGCAGGAATAAGAAAAGTAGGAATAATAAAAGCAGTAAAATTAAGTATAATCTATAAAAACCAGTCAAGAGAGTCACAAAATAAAAGGATGTGAAGTATGCCATCATATACCTAAAACATTGAGGGGAGAGGAATGAAAATTTAGTGCTTTTAAAATGGGTTCAAACTTAAGTGACCATCAATTTAATATAGACTGTTATATGCACAAGATATTATATATAAGCCTAATGGTAACCACAAATCAAAAACCAGTAATTCACATGCAAAAATGAAGAAAGGAACCCAAGAATATCACTAAAGAAAGCCAGCAAACCACAAGAGAAGAGAGAAAGAAAAGAAAGGAACAGAGGAGAACTATAAAAACAACTACAAACAAGTAACAAAATGGCCATAAGTACATACCTATCAACAATTATTTTGAATGTACATATATTAAATACTCTAGTCAGAAGACATAGGATGATGGAATGGATAAAAAAGTAAGGCCCATCAATATGCTGCCTACAAGAGACTCATTTCAGACCTAAAGACACATACAGATTGAAAGTGAAGAATGGAAAAACATTTATCATGGAAATGGAAGTGAGGAGAAAGCTGGGGTACCAATATTTATATTGGACAAAACAGACTTTAAAACAAAGACTGAAACAAGAGACCGAGAATGACACTACATAATCATAAAGGAAAAAATCCAACAAGAAGATATAAAAATTGTAAATATTTATGTACCCAACATGAGAACACCCAAATACATAAAGCACTTATTAACAAACATAAAGAAAATAATCAACAGTAATTCAATAATTATAGGGTACTTTAACACCTCACTTACATCAATGGATAGATTATCCAACAGGAAAATCAATAAGGAAACAGTGGTTTTGAATGACACATTGGACCAGATGTATTTAACATATATATTCAGAACATTCCATCCTGAAACAGTGGATTTTACATTCTTTTCAACTGCACATAGAACATTCCCCAAAATAAATCACATGTTAGGGCACAGAACAAATCTCAATAAATTAAAAAAGGTTGAAGTCATACCATGTATCTTTTCCAACCACAATACTATGAAACTAGAAATCAACCACAAGAAAAAATTCTGGAAAGAACACAAATACATGGAGGTTAGAAAACATACTACTGAGCAATGAGTAGGTCAACCAAGAAATCAAAGAGGAAATCAAAACATACATGTAAACAAATGTAAATGAAGACGCAATGGTCTAAAATCTTAGGGATGCAACAAAAGCTGTTGTAAGAGGGAAGTTTATAGCAATACTGGCCTACCTTAAGAAGCAAAAGAAACTTCAAATAAACAACCTAAACTTACACCCAAAGAAGCTAGAAAAGAAAGAACAAAACCCAAAACGATTAATGGGAAGTAAATAATAATGATTAGAACAGAATTAAATGAAATAAAAATTAAAAACAAAACCAAACCCAAACTAGAACAGATTGATGAAACTAGGAGCTGGTTCTTTCAAAAGACCAACAATATCGATAACTCCTTGGCCAGACTCAGAGAGAGAGAGAGAGAGAGAGAGAGAGAGAGGACTCAAACAAAATTAGAAATGAAAGAAGAGAAATAACAAATGACACCACAGAATTATAAAGGTTCATAAGAAAATATTATGAAAAATCTCATGCCAACAAACTGGACAAACCAAAAGAAATGGATAAATTCCTACAAACATAAAACCTTCAAAAACTGAAGCAGGAAGAAATAGAAAATTTGAACAGATTGATTACCAGCAATGAAACTGAATCAGTAATCCAAAACTCCCAACAAACAGAAGTCTAAGACCAGATGTCTTCACAGGTGAACTCTACCAAACATTAAAAGAAGAGCTAATAGCTATTCTTCTGAAACTATTCCAAAAAATAGAAGAGGAGGGAAGTCTTCCAAATTCCTTTTATGAGACCAGCATTATTATCCTGATACCAAAACCAGGTAAAGACACCACACACACAGAAAAAGAGAACTATAGGCCAGTATCTCTGATGAACATAGAACAAAATTCCTCTCCAAAATATTAGCAAATAAAATCCAACAACACATTAAAAAAATCATTCACCGTGATCAAGTAGGATTTATTCCTGGGATGTAAGGTTGGTTTGATATTTGCAAATCAATCAATGTGATACATCACATTAACAAGAGGAAGGATAAAAACCATATAATCATCTCAATAGATGCAGAAAAAGAATTTTGTACTCTGTCATTTCAGTAGATACAGGAAAAGTATTTAACAGAATACAAAATCCATTCATGATTAAAACCCTTAAGAAAGTAGGTTTAGTGGGGTGCCCGGGTGGCTATGAGTCAGTTAAGCATCCAACTCTTGATTTCAGCTCAGGTCATGATCCCAGGGTCATGGGATCAAGCTCCATGTTGGGCTCCACACTCAGCATGGAGAGAACTGAAACCATAAAACTCCTAGAAGAGAGCACAGGCAGTAATGCCTTTGATATCAGCTGTAGCAACATTTTTCTAGATATGTCTTCTGAGGCAAGTAAACAAAAGCAAAAATAAATTATTGGGACTACATCAAAATGAAAGATTCTTCACAGTGGAAGAAGAAATCAACAAAACTAAAAGACAACCTACTGAATGGGGGAAATATTTGCAAACTTTAATACCCAATAAGGGGTTAGTATCTAAAATATATAGGGGCGCCTGGGTGGCGCAGTCGGTTAAGCGTCCGACTTCAGCCAGGTCACGATCTCGCGGTCCGTGAGTTCGAGCCCCGCGTCAGGCTCTGGGCTGATGGCTCAGAGCCTGGAGCCTGTTTCCGATTCTGTGTCTCCCTCTCTCTCTGCCCCTCCCCTGTTCATGCTCTGTCTCTCTCTGTCCCAAAAATAAATAAACGTTGAAAAAAAAAATTAAAAAAAAAAATAAAATAAAATATATAAAGAACTCGACACCAAAAAAAAAAAAAAAGGGAAAAATACCCACAAATAATCTAATAAGAAGTGGGCAGAAGACAGGAAAAAACATTTCTCCAAAGAAGACAACCAGATGGCAAACAGATGCTCAACATCATTCATCATCAGGGAGACCCAAATTCCCCTGTGTGATATCACCTCACGCTTGTCAGAATGGCTAAAATCAAAAACACAAGCAACAACAAGTGTTGGTGAGGATGTGGAGAAAAATGAAATCTCATGCACTGTTTGCACTGCAAACTGGTGCAGCCACTGTGAAGGGAGGTTCCTCAAAAAATTAAAAACAGAATTACCATATGATCTAGTCATTCTACCAGTATTTACCCAAAGAATATGAAAAGATACATGCACCCCTATGTTTATTGCAGCATTACTTACAATAGCCAAAATATGGAAGCAACTCAAATGTCCATCAGTAAATGAATGGATAACACACACACACACACACACACACACACACACACACACTGGAATATGTCAACCATAATAAAGAATAAATTCTTGCAATTTGCAATAACATGGATGGAGCTAGAGAGTATAATGTTAAGTGAAATAAGCAGTCAGAGAAAGATAAATATCATATGATTTCACTCATATGTGGAGTTTTAGAAACAAAAAATGAGGAAGGAAAAAAGAGACAAATGAAAAAAACAGACTCTTAAGTATGGAGAACAAACTGGTGTTAACCAGGAGGGAGGTGGGTAAGAGGCTGGGTGAAATATATAAAGGGGATTAAGAGTACACTTATTGTGATGAGCACTGAGTAATGTATATAATTGTTGAGTTACTATATTGTGCAACAGAAATATTATAACCCCTATGTTAATTATACTTGATTCTTGAAAAACAAATTTAAAAACAAACAAAAAAATGCCTAGGCAAAGGAAGAATATAATATACCAAAATAAATAAATAAATAAACGGCTGGTGGACAGCTCATGATTTGTTTTTGCTCCCCTATACCACGGGAATCATTTAGAATTTCTATAATCAAATTTACCTATGAGCCATTACCTATGGCATATCAACTAGGTTTTCCTGGACTTTTCACTGGACCTGTTTAATGTATGGGGGTACTTCCAGAATTGTTCTAGAACAGCTCACTCTGTTCCCCAAGGTAATCATTTTGGTGGCTGAACAAAAATAAAGAGTAAGGTATTTGGAATTTCCCCAGGTAATAAAAGAAACCTGAGTTTAATTTGTAAGAAATTATATAAATTAGAACATGCTGCCAAACATATCTTTGTTTTTCTACCATAAAAGAAGAAATAGCAGAAATCTATAAGATTTTTAATAACTCTATGGAGATTACTTTTTATTGAGGAATGGAAATCTAATATGAAACAAATAGAATTATGGTATTAATGAATTCTAAAGTTTATGAGTCTCGGATCAGTTATACAAAGCTCAAGGTGACATTTATTTACTTCATATTTTAGTCAGCAGTTTTGATTATTACGTTAGATACAATTGAAAACATGCTTCCATAAATTACTATAGAATAATTCTATATAAAGGTGAGGTCATCCCTCATAGCTTAATAATAAAGGTCCTTATTAAATCAAGTATTCTTGAAATCATTTTGGTTTCTAATATGTGTAAAATACATTCATTATTATCATATCAGGGTTACAATTTTTTTTTCATTTGGGATGAGGATTTTTGAACCATATCATCTTGAAAGGAATTTCTGGACCCCAAAATTTACTAGATTTTTCATGGTTTTTAAGACTACTATGTGTATTAGGGGAATATACCTCAGTTTCAGATGGGGTAACTGAGGTTTCCAGATGCTAAGTGATTTGCCCTAGGTTATTAAATGTAAAAAAGTAACTAAGGAGAATGTTCTTGTATACAGTTTTCCAGATTCAAACTAGTGGATTAAATAGAAAATCCAATGGAAATTCAAAGACTTGCCCTACAAACCTTTAAAAGATAATAATCTCTAAACAAATAAATAACATTTGGGAATATAAAAACATGCCAAAGTCTCTACATTCTCTAGCAAAAATATCCTTTGGCATCTTTCCTACTCATATTACAGTATCATATAATATATGAATGTATTAACAATACTCAACAAAGGGTGATTAGGAAATATACAAGTCTGCAAGAGGATTTGGTGCAATCTTACTTCAAACAAAATACAGCATATTAGGCCTGAAGGGAAACCTAAAATACCCCTGAACTACCATAAGTAAAAGAAACAACATGTACTCATAATAACATAAAGGGTTTTTAATTAAATATAACTTATAGTATTAGGCTGATTTTAATGGCACGTATTCTTGATTTTGTTGCCATAGAAACTTTTCTTTCCTGCATTTCAATCACCATTGATAAATGAAACTTTATGTCTCAATATTTGAGAAGATACCATAGAAAATTGGAATGTTTGATCTTTCTGGAAGCAGATTAGAAATAGTAGTTTATCTAGTAAATTTATAAGCAAACTAGGGAACAATGCAAAATTCAGAAGCAACATTTTCTAATGAGATGTGCTATTTTGAGTAGCTAAAAACTTATCTTTTTAATAGAGAACTTATTTCCTATCATATCATAGACTTTAAGGTGATCTTTTAGAACTCATTTTGAGACTTTGTGGTTTCAGTTACATCCTCTATATAACCTCAGGTTCATCAATAACCTTCTCTGTTGATTTGATCAACTATAAAGTAGAAACAGTATCACTGATGTGTACCATGTATAAAGTGTCTGTTAAATGTGTACTTTCAAATAGTGAGTGTGAAAGATCAATATAAATCATCTTGGTAAAAAAAAAAAGTCAAAGCTATTTAAAATCTCTTTGCTTAATCTATTTTAGCTTAATCTATTTCCTTCAGTTATTTAAAATCTATTTCTCATTTATGTCTTTATTTTCCAAATAGAAGCAAAGAACTTTGTTTTGTGCTAAACAAATATTAAAAAAAATTTTATGTTTACTCATTTTTAAGAGAGAGAGACAGAGCATGAGCAGGGGAGGAGTAGAGAGAGAGGGAGACACAGAATCTGAAGCAGGCTTCAGTTTCTGCAAGCTGTCAGCACACAGCTCTAACACGGGACTCGAACTCATGAACTGTGTGATAATGACCTAAGCCAAAGTCAGATGCTTAACTGACCGAGCCACCCAGGTACCCCTGTGCTAAATAAAAATTTTTTTAAATTATTTTACAACAGGTTCTTCAGAAATATATCTTCAAATGTAGTCAATCTTTTTGCCCTTGATTAAAATTTTAAGTTTTTTTCTTTTAGTAAAAACAATCACAATTTATCTGAGACCTTGTTTCATGGTATGTCATTTTAACTAAGGTCCCTTTCTAATCCACAATTAGATTTAATGTTCATGTGTCATGACTCTACCAAGTTAGAAAAATAACATGGCTTTCTGCAATAAACGATGCTCATATTTCTGCTGTCTCTGTATTTACTGGCATCTTTCTTCCCTTTACCCATACTTTCAAGTTGAGGTCTGCACACTTCAGTTGGTTTAGATAACCAATTAATTTTATAAACTTGTACAAAATTTTAGATATAAGTTGCATTTGGTAGGACTGCTTGGGTCACAAGTGACAGAAAGACAGTCCTATTGTTAACAATAAAAGGCAACCTATGGAAAGAATCAATACAACATTATACTCAGTTCATGGCTCATTATCATATCTGATCCATGCAAAGTCCCTCATGTTTCTAGTTATTTTTGATACTTTTCCCCCAGGTTCCACTCTCATTCCCTTTCCTCCACCCCAAAGGCAAATATCCTAACTTATTTAATGTGTGTTGCTACTTTAATACCTGACCCTTTAATTTATGTAAATTGTGTTATGTTACCTGTATCAATGTTTCTTAACTTTTTTTCTTAGCACATGACTTTAAGATGTTTCTTTGCCTATACATATAAATTTTTTACAGAACAGAGAAATGTGTGTTGCCATCCTAGGCCTGCTATTAATTCACTTTGTGACCTTACATGAGCCATCTACATTCTTTATGTCTAAGTTTCCTCATTATTAATAATAATAATAATAATAATAATAATAATTTTTATTTTTTTTATTTTTATTTTTTTAAATTTTTTTTTCCAACGTTTATTTATATTTGGGACAGAGAGAGACAGAGCATGAATGGGCGAGGGGCAGAGAGAGAGGGAGACACAGAATCGGAAACAGGCTCCAGGCTCTGAGCCATCAGCCCAGAGCCCGACGCGGGGCTCGAACTCACGGACCGCGAGATCGTGACCTGGCTGAAGTCGGACGCTTAACCGACTGCGCCACCCAGGCGCCCCAATAATAATAATTTTTAAAAAGAGATTAGGCTAGGTCTCAGATTTAAGAAATAAACTATATTAAAAGAAAGAATGCCATGCATTTTGAATTGATAAATTTTATAGATACATTGGGGAGAGGAAAGTGCAACCTTGCTAGTTGAAAAAGTTGGAGAACCACGTGACAGCAAAGAGGCTAAGAGGAAACAAGAGGGTATGGTAGTAACTGGCATTGGATCCTACTGAGCCTAAGGTGTATATATTAGTCACATTCTCCACAGAAACAGAACCAACAGAAGATGATAGATGATAGATAGGTATGTAGGTAGATAAATAAATAGATACAGCAATACATAGATAGATACATAGATAGAAAGAGGCAGACAAGGGGAGATTACAAGAAGTGGCTCACATGATCACGGAAGCTGAGAAGTCCCATAATTTGCCTTCTGCAAGCTGGAGAATCAGGAAAGCCAATAATACAATTTCAACTGAGAACCAGAAGAGCCAATGGTATGACTCCCAGAGTCTGAAGGCCTGAGAAACCAGGAGCTCTGATGTCTGAGGGCAGGAGAAGGTGGAGGTTCCGGCTCAAGAAAAGAGAGAGAACTCACCCATTCTCCCCCTTTTTGTTCCCTAAGGCCCTCAATCTGCCTGGATTGGTGAGGGTGGATCTGCTTTATTCAGTCTACTGATTCAAAGGCTAATCTCTTCCAGAAACACCCTCAAAGACACACCAAGAAATAAAGCTTTACCACCTATCTGGGCACCCTTTAGCCCAGTCAAGTTGACAGAAAAATTTGACAATCACAGTGTGCACTGTGAAACACAGATCCTTGGGCTGTGCAATGGGAAAAGGTGACATGCTTTCCCACTGCAAGGCAGAACCTACAACAGCAGAAATAATAGGTCTTTGAGGACAGGTTAGGAGGGAGGAGGGTTTCTCTGGCTATCCAGTGTTCAAGTAGAGAGCCTTGAGGAAGATTTCTAATCCAACGAAGACACATTTTGTATGAATTTGGGAATCAATGAAAATCAGTATATTTTATGACTAAGTTTCACATAATATCCTGAGGGGGGGGAGGGAAAAGGATGTACCAATAATTGTAGTGAAAGGAAAGTGTTTATAAATCTAATGGTGACCTGAAATTCTTGAGTCTTCATGCAAATATTCATGCATGGCTGAATATTTTGCCTTTGGAGTTAACACCTTAATATAACTTTATGTTAAATGTTGTCCCTTATTAGAGATAAATCTCTTGTATATCAGAAAGGAGAGACTCCTTTTCAACTAATTTCTCAAAGAAATAAATGTAATAAATCTATTCATTAAAATGTTTCAGATCATTTTCAGCTCTAAAATACTACTATTTGCTGAATTTTGCTTTATTTTTGCACGTAATAAGTCACATTGACATGGGATCACAGATACTCCTGGCTTTTGTTAGAGGACATTAGCCTAAAATTATAACCATCTTAAGGGGAGGAGATATTTTTAACAAGATCTGTTTTAAAATGAGGGGTGGCCTTTAATTAAAATTAAAATTCCCTTTAAGTATGCAATATTTATACTACTTATTTGTTACATTCTGTAAAATGTCTGAGTTTCTGGTGATAAAAATTCCTGCCAAAAAGACTATTATTTCCTGGAAATGATTCCTTATGTTTAAAGTAAATGAATTTAGAATAGTTTCCAGAAGAGTCATCATCTAAGCAAGAAACTCTTGAGTACTTAAACTGAAAACCACAACCAGTAACTGTCTACACAGCTAAAAATAAAATGTAGGGATTTGGGTCTAAATAAGCCACATTGGCTGTTTACACATGATAATAACTCAATTCTATGGTTTACTAGGCCTCTATTAACATTTCCTAAAGGAGGGAGAATAATTGTGTTGAGTATGTCAGTATTTATTTAAATAATTATCTGTTGAGTCAGCTATCTTTAAATAGTGCATGAGTCATTGTTATAGCTATACTCAATAATTATTTTGTTCATTGTTAACAAATGGGCATTGTGCTAGATTCTTAGGGTTCAGAGGTAGTTCTCTCCATTTACCTCCTCAGTATAGCTTGATTTCTTTTCTTCCCACTCACCCTACACTCCCCAAGTACAAACCCCCTTATGTCTAGCCTGAACTGCTAGAATGTTCTCACTGATCTCAATACACCCACTCTCAGCACAATCCCCTTAAGTTATTTTTTACATTACAAAGTGATCATTTATAATGCCAATATGATGGTGCCCCTGCCAGTTTTCAACATTAATGTCTTCCCATTGTCCTCAGGATACAGACCTAACTCTCCAACAGAGCCTACAAAGTCCTGCAAGACCTATTGTCCTTGACTGCAGCCTCAGTCTTGGCTTGTTTTCTTGTCCATACTCTAGCCACATTGGACTATTCTAATTTGTTAAACATGGTATGCCCCTTCCTATCTCAGAGCCATGCGTCCTCTTCCCTCTGCCTAGTGCGTGAGCACCAGTATTTCCATCATCATGTAGTTCCAGTGTTGCTGTGGATCCTAGCTCAAATAACACTCTTTTAGGGAAATCATCCGCCACCATGTCAGTTCCCGGTCTCATACATGCATAGCAGCTTACACATTCCCTTCAAAGGAAGTATCATTATGTGTAATAATGGCCCATCAAGTTATTTGGTTTTATCTGTTTCCCTCACTAGACTGTAAGTTTCCATGAAAATATCTCTCATTGTTTTGCACTGGTGTTTCTTTTATACCTTGCTGGGTGCCTACCACCCTAAGTGCAATAGAAGGAAGAGAAGGAAGGAGGAAAGAAATCATCTCTCTTGCCCAGAAGTTATTGTTTTGTTACTGCTTTGTTTTGTTTCTGCTGTCAGGGTAGATGCTAAAACGTGGATATGTTTCCTTTAAGTGGATCAAATTGTGTCAGACAATCAGAATACATACCAAATATTATTAAAAATAACTAATTTTCATTGCTTCTTGTTCTCTCAAGTTTCACACAGGACCCAGGCCTGGCTAAGCAATCTTAAAATCACACGTTCATAAATAATTGCACTGTTTTTTGATACAGAAATTTAAAATGGTCAGTTTCAGTTCTCGAACCTGAGGGTCAATGAAGAATTGTGTAAACTCTATAAGGCAAAAGACTTCCATATCTCTTACCACAACTAAAAGGATTTTTAAGAGGTATATTCTGAACCCAGACTTGAAAGTTAAAAGCCATTAATTCTGCTACTGGCCATGGAGGGGCCATGGAAAATTACAACTGGAAAGAAATTAGAAATCACTCAGGCAGTAGCTTCTGACCTTTATTTTGAAAATGACGCAACCTAAGAGAAGCTGAAGACCACAAGATATGCAGTGACAGAGCAAGTGTTATGTTTCAATTAGGACTTTCAGTTGTAAATAGTACAAACTCCACCCAAACATCTTAAAGGGAAAAGAGATGTATTGGTTCCTGTGATTAAAAATTTGAGGGTAACTGGTTTCAAGTACCACTTGATCAGACAATATCAGCAGGACCTGTTTTCTCTTTCTCCATTTCTTGGATCCACTTTATGCTATCTTGGCTCCTTTCTCATTTTCCAGATTCTAAAATTCTTCCCTCAGAGTTAAAGAATGACTATAGCTACAGTCATAGTGAGCTATATATTCTAGCTCACTGGGATTTCAGATTCATGTCCCGTAGGAAAGAGAGCTTCCTTCTCTATGTGCTCAAAATAAAAGTTCATGAATTGAGTCTTATTGATTCTTTACATGAAAATATTGGCCTATATGTCATCCACTGGATCTTGGGATGGAGGCCCATCTAATTGGGCTTGGCTGCCAGAGATTGATGGGATAGATGCTGTTATGTGAGCAATAAATTCCTGGTATCCAGGCTCTGTAATAATTATTCCTTTCAAATGATGAATTCATTGTAAAAGATCACTGGCCATGCTGACCATAGCCCAAAGTCAGATAGCATAAGGATGAAGGGGAAAACCAAGGAACAATCTTCTCAATTGTCACATTGAGGAAAGTAGTTGAAAAAGAATATAAGCATATAACCCCATCCAGAGCAATCATTCAGAGCAGCACTGTATATCTACAGATGCCCTGTAACCTATCAGGACACCCTGGAACCAAAGCCAAGGTTTTTCTCAGATATATGTTGGGGATGGATGAAAGGGAGAGGATGAGAATTATGAGAGTCTTTGTGTCTTTTGAATTGGAGTGAGTGTGACAGGTGGATGAGAAGATGGGAACATTTTCATTTTGGTCAGATGAACCAGGGCTTACAGGTAAACTCTCCCATTGTCTCTTAGTAATGGTGTTATATCATTTATGATATGGAAAAAGTGAAAGAAGGAATGTGTAATACATCACCTTATCTCATCATGTATCAGGAGATTTAAAAGAAAATTTTAAAGCACTTTTTTAAAAATGAAGAATCATAATGTCCCTGTGCCAAAAGGAACACTCATTATTAATTGCTGGTAATTTGAAAATGCATAAATTATTCTACATCCTGGTAAAGACCACCTTGAAGTGGCACCAGTTGAAACAGCTGCTTAACCTTCCTGGGGATCATATCAGGTTCTTTAATTACATTATTATGGGAAAGAATATTTCTTTCCCAAATTATGCCCTATAAGATATTAGTGCTGGGACCATGAGAAACGTTTTCAGTGGCCCAGTAGGTTTGAGAAATACTGGAGGAAATAAATTAAATCCAAATTCATACTAGAACTTCTTATAATCTTTGACATACAAACGAACATTGCAGGTCTCCAGGTCTCCACATATATCATATTCAGTGATTCCCAAACTCTTTTAACCAGGAAGTGTATTTAAAGGAATACTTCTCAGGAATAATGTGCTGTATAGAATCTCATCTTGAGAAATGCAGGACCATAATCTAAAAGTCTTCTATTTCTAATTATTTAAAAAAAATTTTTTTTAACATTTATTTATTTTTGAGAGAGAGAGAGAGAGACAGAGACAGAGACAGAGAGAGTCGAGAGACAGAGTGTGAGCAGGGGAGGGACAGAGAGGGAGGGAAACAAAGAGGCTCTGAGCTGTAAGCACAGAGCCTGACACGGGGCTCAAACCCACAAACTGTGAGATCATGACCTGAGCCAAAGTCAGACACTTAACTGAGCCACCCAGGCATAAATTCTGAAGGCTCTATAAATTTAGTCTGGATTCTAATACTTAGTGAATCTAAAGGAAGGGACAGACTCTTTTACCAAAAAAAATGGAGAAAAAAAAATAACATACAAGTTACATTGTGACCTATGCTAGAAATGCCTTCATTATCATTTTAAAAGAAGGATTTGCTAATATTAACTCTGTGCCTTTTAAAGAATCTTCTAACAATTAAGTTATAATAATATCTCATCCAAGGGCAGCAATCATTCTTCAAAACTACTGATTTGGGTTAATATTGCAATATTCATATAATAAGTAATTGGTAGTAGTTATAGAACACTAAAGAATTTTCCAATACAAATTTTAAAATGGGTATAAAGTCCTACACATTCATTTTCCCCAAATACATTAGTTGAAACAACTGAAATGATATACAAGTAAAACTGAGATTTTTTTTCTGAATATTTTATTTAGCAGATGAAATATTTAGTTTTAAAACAGTCCCTGGCCTCAAAAGATAATTAAATGTTCACTTGGGAGGTGCCTGGCTGGCGGCTCAGTCAGTAGAGCATGTGACTCTTGATCTCACGGTTGTGAGTTTGAGCTCCATGTTGGGTGTAGAGATTACTTTTAAAATAAAAGATATTAAATTTTAAAAAAATGTTCACCTTGGACAATAGCCTTTACATGTATAAGTAATTCCTGTGAATGGGAAAATATTCAATTATATTAAAATTACTACATTGCAGAAATTGAATGTTGGAAGGAAGGAAGGAAGGAAGGAAGGAAGGAAGGAAGGAAGGAACAAAGAAAGAACCTGAAAAGGCAAAGGACAATGATGAACAAAAATGCTAGCCTATCCGGACCATTAGTTTCATCTGAATGCTGCATCATTATTCTAAAATGATATTAACAGTGACATCCAGCATCAGCACTGCCTCTTTTAAAATAATAGTATTAGTTACATGGTCACTAAAAAGCCAGCATCAGAGTATAGCTGATAGTCCCAGAGAGAAGGTAAAAAAAGATTTACTATTACTTTGGCCAGGAGTCAATGGATTCAAAAAGGCACATAGATGATTTTCTGACTTGGTAACAGGACGTCCAGCTTTCCAGCTTTAAAGTTTTACCTCATAAAACCTGGGCGAGCTGCAGTGTAAATCTGAATTTCCTCTTCCCGTACTCTCCTCTCTCCATTTTCACGTTCTTTTTCCCTTTAACAGTCCCAACAATAGCCCCAACCTCTTACATCACCCATGCATGCCTGCTCTTTTCTAGCAGAGATTTTAACAGCTAACTTTTCTCCCATTTGTTCTGGGTTCTGGGCTTTACCTGGTTATGGCGGGCTTTGTTTTTAAATTATCTCATAATGCTCTGTACACTTCATGCTACTTGAGAAGCTTTTCTTCTTTTTCTTTCTCTGCTCTGTTTTGATGTGGAGGGATGGTCATCTCCAAGCATGTCTGGAATCATCCATTAACTATCTAGAGAGACCTCCTTCCATCTATCATCTTCAAGTAGTACATTTAGGAAGACACGGGGTTTTTTTTTTTTCTTCAGGGAAAATTTCTCCAACTAGGAGGCTCAGTTTCATACCAGAGATCAACATTTTTAAATTATGTTTCATTGTGGCTACTGGAACAAGAGCATGTCTATTCTGCTTGCTAGCCATATATAGTCTACCTCTAGCCAAACCCTTGTCATCTTGAACCTACAGACATTTGTAGGTAAACATCCCCAAAAGTAAAATTTTAAAAATATCATTCCATTCAAAGTTTACCTCATTCTGTTTTCTCTACTCATTTTTTTCAAAAAGAGTAAAACCAATCAAATATTCCTGAGTGCCAGATGTATCACTACCCATGGTATCGTATCACCCATGGTCACCACTTTAGAGCAAATTATGATCAGCCAAAGCCCTATGGCATTTCCCAGACTAGTCTCCCTTCCTCGTCGCCTATACTACAGCCCATTGCTGCCAGAATGTTCTACCTTAATCTTTATTTTTAAATGCTTCATAGTTTCTTGTGCCCACCTTCCCTACTTCACCCTGCCTCATACCAATCATATCTTATCTGAACTTCAGTTCAATCGCAATAAATTTTTCCATGTTCTCTGAAGATGGCCAGCCCTGTGTGTGTATGTGTGTGTGTGTGTGTGTGTTATGACGTTTCCTTTTCTGTTCCTTCCTCCTAAATTATCCTTACCCTTTTCTCTGTCTGAAGAATTCCTAGTCATTATTCTAGTATCAAATTTCACCTCCACAAAACTCTTTTCTACTTTCTCTACATGAGTCACCTCCACTCTCGTTTGTACCCCTTAGCCCTTGTACACATTTCTGTTTTACCTATATTCTATCAGTGGATTTATATCCCTCTTCTGTACACCGTGCTTGAGAGCATATGCTGATGGTCATTAAGGTCATAAATGACAATCCCTTTTCCCTGCCTGTCAAACCCAGTTGACAAGCACAGAATTCAAGCAGACAGAGGTCAAAATATCACCCTTTTAGTTAATAAAAGTGATATAAGGGAATATAGTTCAGACTTCTGGGCCAAGTGGTATTTTTAATATTTTACCTCTCAATTAGATCTAAAAGCTCACATAACAGGCAGCACTGAGCTGGCACAGGGACAGGGTCTAGCTGAGAAGCTCACTACTTGGCCAGAGACAAAGTGGGAACCCATGTTCCCCACAACTGCAACCAGACAGATGTGAGGAGAAAGAGATGGAAACATTCTGCCAGCTCCTCCTCCCAAGCTCATCAGTCAACAGAGGGATGGGAGGGGGCATTTTCCCTGTGTGCCTCTCTGTTTCTGTGTCCACAATTCCTTTTTCTATAAGGACACCGGGCCTCTTGAATGAGGGGCCCACCCTCCTCCAGTCTGACCTCATTTTAACATATTTCATCTTCAATAAACCTATTTCCAAAAAAGGTCCCATTCTGAGGTACTTGGGGTAGGACTTCAAGACACAGATTTGGTGAGGGGGGCACAATTCAACCTGTAACAGCTGATTACTTTTATAGATATCTCTAGTTATCAAATATCAGCAAATACAGATAGGAAATAACACTGCAAAAGAAACTACCCTGTGATGCTTCTTCACTTAGAATTTTAATACTCATGAAAGGGCTCATGTAGACCTATTTATATATTTTGTAATATATCTCCAGTGTATATATTTAAATATATAAGTGAAATAAACTGGCTCAGCTTTTCTTTATAACTTTTCCACATTTCAAGTTCAGTTTTGGGAATCCACTCAGAGTTATCAATGGCTCTATTTTTTCCACACAGTAGTGTCCTCTGCCCCATCAAGAGCATTGGTAATAAAACATTTCTTCTAAATACAGTCTGATGTCATTAACAGGATTCTCTTCCAAGCCAATGACACCCATTCTATAAATTTTGATAGTCGGACAATGATACTTTCTACTAAGCCATGAGTGCTTCCTGGATTTACATACAGCAGCTGTAAGACAGTACCCAATTTCATAGCTGCTTGATGTTGGAGGGGGAGGCGGCGGGGAGTCTATCTTGGAGTCAATGAAATACAATAAATATAAACTCTATTACAAAGCCCGAATTAGTTTTCTCAAGGCTTCTATAACAAACCGTCACAAACTTAGTGGCTTAAAACAACACAAATTTGTTATCTTACAGTTGTGTAGATCAGAAGCACATCAGTGGTCTCGTGGCGCTAAAATCAACATGTCAGCAGGTGCATTCTCTTCTGTAAACTCCAAGGAAAAATCCATTTTCTTGCCTTTTCCCACTTCTAGAGGCCTCCCATGCCTCTTGGCTTTGTTTTAGCCCCTTTCTTCCATCTTCAAAGCCAGCAACATAGAATCTCTCTGATCCTGCTTCCATCAGGACATCTCTTTCTCTGACCACAGTCAGGAAAGGCCCTCCACTTTTAAGGCCCTCCACTTTTAAGGAAAGGCCCTCACAAAGGCCCACCATATGTTTAGATGAACCCACCTGAATCTAATTGAGAATGATCTTTCGATATCAAGACCCTTCATTTAATCATATCTGCAAAGTCTCTTTTGCCAAACAAGTAAATATGTGGACATCTTTAGGGGGACAATTATTCTGCTTACCGCAGACTTTATTCGCATGCTATTGTCTTTTGGTTGATCTTTATGTATCTTTAAGGAACAAGTGTGTCTTTGATCGGTATTCTCAGTGTCTGGCACCAAGTTGATGATAGTAGGTTTGCCGAATATTGAAACAACGAAAGGAATGAGGGGTGTTCTTATTCATTTCTATTAAAACAAGAAATGACATCTGTAAAGGAATGAGTTATGGTAAGCATGACTCATTTCATGAATGGGAAGAAGCTTGGGGCAGTTAGAGTTTAGGTTGTATATTAGAGACCCTTGTGATAGGAGTCTAGATATCATACAGATTATGAAAAATCTATATTTGTTGCTTACAGGTTTGGAGTTTATTCTCTATCCAAAGAATATTTATTGAATAATTATAAGCAGCAAAGAGAAAAGATTGGATTTAATAAACTTAGTTTGATGATGGTACAAGAGATGATTTGAGAAGTAGAGACTGGGGTTGCAAAGTTTATACTTCATGCTTTAATTCAAGGGGGACTTTAAAGACAGGGGGTACTTAGAATATAGATCTGATTTGAGGAGTTATGCTTTGTTCCCATTGTCAACCCCCTAAAATTTTCCAGGTTTTTCTAGAATATTTAAAATCATGTCCAGCATTCTATTATGTTCATTAGTTAGGATTTAATTTTATATAATTACCTAGGAAGCATGTTTGATGATTAGTATACAAATGTTCAGATTTTCCAAGCAATTTTAATCAATTAGTTTTTATGAAGCTGTTTTTAACTTCCTGAAAGCCACCTCAGAGGGCCTTCCCCATCTGAAGTCAAAGGAATGTAACAGGAGAGGCAGGAGAAATGAAGCAGGAGGGCTTGCCCAGCTGTTGTTGCCTTTGAAGATGAAGGAAGCCACAAGCCGAGGAACGTTAAGTCCCTTGGATAGAATCTAGAAACTGGGAATGGCCACAGCTGTGAGTCAGCAAGGAAATGGGTGTAGAGTCACCAGAATGAAGCACAGCCTTGATTTCTGCCTTGTGAGATTTGAAGCAGAGAACCACCTAACCTATAGAACTGTGAGATAATAAAAGGGTGCTGTTTTAAAAGCCACTAATTTATGGAGATTTGTTATGGCAGAAATAGAAAACTAATACAAGTGCTGTGTTAAAATAATTAAATAAACATAAGCGTTTTCTACTTAAATAGACTTATCCATAACAAAAGATTTTCCATTTCTTTTTAAACTGCTTCTTTCTCTTTACCAAATCAACCATTAGACTCTTCAATGACAGATTTGTAAATATCTGCTCTATTGTCACTAGACTAAGTCTTAATGAACTTTGAGTATACCCAGACTAGTATCCTATGGCCTTATTTTCTTCCTCCCTATCCTAATTGTATTTAAAAAAAAAAAAAAAGGTACATAGCACTTAAAAATATTGGATTTGCTCCTAGATTTTCAAATAGGGCTGTTTCTCATTTTGTGCCCTAGCTACTTCTGTTTCCTGTGATACTGAGAAACAAGTCCAAGTACAACTGAAAGTTAGGGTCCTTCAACCTGCTTCAAATCAATTTTATTGACCCTACATAGCCAATAGGCTATGCCCATATCGATATGCACTGTGGATATTCTATGTTCCAAGGTTTTCTCTATAGGAAGACAAGTGCTGCCATTGACTAGAAGAAGGGAAAAAAAAGAGGCTAATGTGTAGCATCTAAGACTCAATGAAGACCAAAATGAAGTCTTTGAGAACTAGGCAGATATAAATAACCTCCAGACTACTGGTATGGCCAGGGAAATCATGAAATATACTGACTGGAGGATTAATAGTCTTCCTTCTGCCTGGGAGGATGGTCCTCCTTCCCAACCCATCACCTTGAAGCCCTCCTCCAGCATCTCTTACAGTGTAATGATAACTTAATGTCTTGTCCATCCACTAAGGGGACAATAATGGGAAAAATCAAAATCAGCCTCTCTACAGTCAAGAGAACTAAAGTTAAAACTTCCAAAAGTTAAAACTTCAAGCAATAATTTGTTCTGTCAGTGCAGAGCTCTCTTTTTTCTTCTGATCACATGCTATAATTCCCTTTTACTTTAGATGTATATCTGAATATCCTTTTAGATGTATACATTACCTTGTTGACCGTGACTCCTCCTGGTTTCTAATATGTATCTAATCCTTTTGAATGTATATTCAAACTCTCTTGTATACTTGAATTATTTTTCAAATGTATTGTTTATATTTGAGTACAAGGGACTTCTTTCTCTGTGTATATCAAAATAATTTACTGAATCACAAAAGGTTTGGAGGTCTTTGAGCTGTTTTCCTGATGTGTAAAGAATCAGGGTGGAGTAGGAAACAGCTCCAGGTTTGTAGAGGTTCACCTCAGCTATTTCTGTGTGTATACATTGAGGAGATATTACAAATTATGCTTCACAACTCTTAATCAGTAAATTTGTGTCATTTTTACATTCTCCTGAACCTATTATTCTTTAGCTGTATGCTTCAGCTCACTCTTTGTTCAATGCTTGTTTTTGGTTTTCTTACAAAGGCTATGAAAGACCTAGAATTTGGGCAGAAGAAAAGAGGCCATTGGTTTGAAAGATCAAGGTGTCCCAACTTCACAAGCTGCTCCATGTAGGGAGGGTTCCAAATGAAAGCAAGGTTGAGAAGTAGTCAGAGTGAAGATTAGTATTATGAAGACCGATTCTCTGTCTAACCCACTACTAAACCAAGGAATCCTTTTTTTTATCAAGGGCCAAGACTGTAGGGAGAGGAATGAGACAAATGAGGCTCTTCCTTCAGGCATAAAATTTAAGAGGTACCAAAAACTCAGTAAGATAAATAGTATTTTGATACGATGTTTTTAAAAATAAAAATTAATGCAAAAAAAAAAACCCAATGGTGAACAATTTATCAAAAGTTGAAATAAAAACACCATAGATATTTTGTTATCCTAGTAGCATAGCAGGGAATATCTTATGGAAAATACAGGGTCAAAGAGCAGAGGGAGGATTTCTTGTTCCCTATTGATCACTTACATGTGGTAGGCACTGTTTCAGGCACAAAGAACACAGCAATGAACCAAATACTGCAGTATTGTTCTCATGAAGCCCACATGAAGTCTTTGACATTATGGTGGGGGACAACAGAAAACAAGTTAAATATGCTAAATGCACTGGATATTAGTGATAAAGTCTAAGGAGAAAAACAAAGCAGGAAAAAGAAATAAGAAGAGTGATGCAAATATTGATAAAGTAGCCCAGAAAGTGTCTGAGAAGTTGGCACTGAAGACCTGAGGGAGATGAGGGAGTAGCCATTCAGAGAAAAAGCTTTTCAGGCCAAAGGGATTGCAGAGGCAAAGGCATAAGGAAGGAGCGTGCATTCCCTGTTCCAGGAACAGCAAGAAGGCCAGTATGACTGAACAAGCAAGTGGTCAAGGAGGAAGAGTAGTAGTTGATGTGACGCACAGTGGGGTGAGGGGGTGTAACCACATAAGGCCCTAAGTCACTACAGGACAAACCTTTTCCTCTGAGATGAGAAGCCTTTAGAGGAGCTGACCAGGGAAGTGACATGATCTGACTCACTTTCCCAGACTCACTGTGCAAACAGAATTGATCCCTACCACAATTTTGTCTCCAAGCATCTCTTCCTCTTGATTAGAAAATGAACGAAAAAGAGTTGACTCTGTGGAGGGCCAGGGGTTTTATTCCTCAGCTGTGAAACCAGGGCCTCTGTCCAGCCTCACGAGGGGATTTAGGGTAAAGTAGGGATAATATTTCACAAATCTATCTTCATGTCCTATCAGTAGAGTCACCAAGAGCTGAATCAATAAACCTCATTATTAAATGTATAGTTAGATGTAGATACAGATATAGATGTGAGCATAGATGCATTTGTACTTGTAGGTGTGGATATGGATATGTTTAATAGCAATATATTTTGCAATTACAAACTAATAACATAGTAATTACAGAAGTTTTTAAAAATATTTTCTTTCATCTGTTTATTGAGTATTTGGAAGGATGCTGGCATCTTCCTTTATTGAACAGGAAAATGCATGCAATGCAAAAGAACTTAAGAAAGAAGACGGATCTGTGGGTGTGTGTGTGTGTGTGTGTGTGTCTATTATTAAAAGCTGGCATAAAATTTTATAATATTCTCTGCTTCAAATATAAACTGCTTTGCTATCCATTACTTTATTTTTTTAAGTTTTCTTATTTATTTTTGAAATTTGTGAAGCAAGAAGCATTTCATATGTTGGAAGAATGCCTTGTTTACTAATATTGCTACGTCAAATATTCATCAAGATTGGTAGCAGACAGCTGCTGATAATGCATAAACAGGGAGCCAGGCCTTTTGATGCCAAATTCTACCCTCTCTTATATGAAGACAAAGGCTATTTTTACTGAAATCAACAAAAGCTTTCCCCCAACCCTGACTTCTAACAAAAGGCATCTAAGGGCAGAATCTGACATTAATTTCTGTTTCATTTGTTTGGAAGAGTGCAAAATAGTGAAACAAAATGAGAGGTGCCATTTGCCAGGCTGATATTCAGCCAGTAAGCTTTAGCTTGGCCATGATGGTTGCTTAGAGCTGGCCTCCAGCCTAGCTATTCAGTGCCCCATCCTGATGGAATTTGCCCTTGCTTTCCTGGGAGATAAATGTTTTGACTGTCAACTCTGGCATCGACAATTGGACATGGCTTTTCTTTTATTTGTTTTTAAAATATAGGTCAGAATATCAGGGAAGATACAAGGGATTTCCAAAGAAGACATAGACACTGCAGATCTTTTCTGCTAATAAATACTTTCTCCTCTTCTTTTTACTTCTAAAGTGAAGGTGGTAAAGCTGGCAGAGTTCACAAAATATTATTAATATTGTTAATAAAATTATAACAATAAGTTAATAAGACTTACTAATAGGTTAATACAATGATATACTATATAAAGCAGTTGCATGTTGCATAGAGTTAATCACAACCAAGCCATAAAAATGTTAAGCAATAAACATTATGATCAGGAACAGTCCCCCAGAAAACCCTTTCTATATCCTGTTAGACATGTTTCCCTGTTCTTAGAGCATAGTTTAAAATGGGTAATTGCTCTGAGTTCTACTTCTGCCATTCCTTCAATTCACTATCGATCTCAGTTTAAACACCCCATCATAAAATGAACCTTCAACATCACTCTGGATCTTTATCTCTCTGTGCATAATCATATTTATTTTACCATTTACAAATGAAAATACCACTGAGTACTTTTTACCAAATGTGCTTTTAGGCTTTACCTTTGTGAAGCGATACTATTAAAGCACAACAGGGAGGATTCCATCCAGTTGGCTCACTTTTCTGTATAATGGTTTGGCACAAATCTCAGTGTCCAGCAACTTCCGAGTGATAAGATATGGCTTTCTACTGATTTCTATATTAATCTATTCTGATTACATCCAGATAGATTTTTTTTAATCTCTTAAAGTAATGTTCCTGGTGGTAAGACATGGTAATGCTACAATAGCATTTTATACGAGAATAGATTATCAGTAGTCACTTCTTCGCAAAGGATCACATACAAGTTTCTCCTCTAGATGTTCTCCCACAGAATGGGAGAGAAATCTCAGTAAATAGAGCCCTTTGACATTTTGACTATTCAAATATGCGACATGTGAATTTAGGTACTAATTGGTCATTTTAGATGCCTGCAAATTTCACAAATGGAAATATTCCGTTGTCACAGTGTAGCCCAAGTCAGATCTGACCCGAGAATGCAAAATTCCCTTCCAGGTTAACCAAGGATCATGTAGAATTTGTCTCCAGATGTGATTGTGGTTGTCATCAGTAGGAATCAGAGGATTCCTTTTACAGGTATTAGATGGCAAGACTCAGGAAATAAGGTACAGGCATGAATCAATCTGAGTTTCACAGGAACCCATCACTGTACAGTGAGAGAGTGAGGGGCTGCACAGGCTGAGTTTTGTCATCCCCCCAAATTCATATGTTGAAGCCCTGACCCCCAGTTTGACAGTATTTAGATATAGGGCCTTTAAGGAGGTAGTTAAGGTTAAATGAGCTCATATGAGTGGGCCCTAATCCAGAGTGACTGATATCCTTATAACAAAAAGAAGAGACACCAGAATGAAGGCACACAGAGACAAGGCCATGTGAGGAACCCAGCAAGAGGCCATCTGTAAGCCAAGGAGACCAAGGCCTCAGGAGAAATCAAACCTGTGGACATCTTGATCTTGGACATCCAGCCTCCAGAAGTGTTCTGGAAGAATTTCATTGTGGCAAAATACAGAGGTCTCAGCTCCTCCTTCTATTTTACAACTTTAATCAAGTATATCACTTGGCTCTTAATGATTCAGAGAGTAAAAAATATGCCTACAAATATATGGCCTATTCTCAAAATATTTGCATTCATATGTAATATAAGGAATGCAAGTTATGTAAACCACCTGCAAACATGGTAGCACGACTGTCCTTTTCTCTCTCGGTGCCTATACAATCACCCCCATATGCAGTCCCAGTTCCTTCTGTGTTCTAAGTCAAAGCCTGGAAAGATGCTCCACAGACATGCTTTTTTATCATAACGTTGAGCCTGATGTTCGTTTTCTCAGGGTTAAAGTCCAGATTGCTGTAGGTACTCCTTCCTGAGGTTAGACCATCTCAAAGGCTTCTTTTACACTGCCTTCAAAACTGAGCTCTTCCCTTTCAGGCTCACCTCCTCCCATCTCCTACTCCCTTGCTCTAACAGTTGCCATACACAGAGCAGAGAATGCATATGCTGGAGGTGAAATAACAGAAGCCTGAACTATAGCAACTATGGGGAGGATGAAGAAGAGAAGTTCCAGAAGAAGCAATGTCCTTGTCAAACACGAGTGGCACTTTGTTACTCTTAGAGAGAGTAAGGCTAAGCCTCATGCCCTGATGTAGTTCAGAAGCAAGGATTATAGTATAGAATGGTCTCCAAGTTGGGGACTCTTTATCAGCTGAACCATGAAGAGAAAGAACTTGAACATGGAGAGAAGGTAGGACTAACCCTACCTTCCCTGTGTGTGCTTGACTCGGTAACAGTATGGTACTTTTGTAATGGACCATACTTATGGTAACTTCTGTAGTGTTTTAATCTTCTACAGCACTTTGGTCACTTCGTTGGTAACTTATGTCGTACTTTAATCTTCTACAGCCAATTTCCAGTCTAAGTTACTTGCCACCTTCACCTACAAAAGTAAATCCTAAGAATTAGCATCACAAGGAGAAATGTTTTTCCTTATTTCTTTCCTTTTGTTTCTTTTTATTGTATCTATATAAGAAGATAGATATTAGCTGAACTATGTTAATCATTTCACAACACATATGAATCAAATCATCATGCTGTACACCTTAAATTTATACAGTGATATGGCTATTATTTCTTAATAAAACTAAAAAAAAAGTGATAATGATAAAACTTTTACAAAAAGTTGAAAAACACATCAAATGAAGGAGAAAGGGGCCTTCCTCTGTCTGTCCAGGCACCAGACCTCTACTGTGGATAAAGATGGAGGACCTCCATGATAATTAGAACCAGGGCCCATTGCTCGTCAAGGAAACAGGCCAAGAAGGACAAAATAGAAACTTCATCCTCATCCATTTCAGGCAAGATTAAATGTAGAAATATCTGTGTCATCAGCCAGGGAGAGCTTGACACCAGTTTTAATTGGAAGTAAACAGAGAGCTGTAGAGGAAGGGCAGGCTGACTGGTCAAATGGGAAGCTTTGATCAGATTTCATTAGGTCATCTCATGCAGAAACAGGCTAAAATTTACAAGTGGACCAACAGTTTCTCTAAGAGTGGGCCAAAAAGTATCTAATATATATTTTATATAACAGAAACTTTCCAGCATCTAAGTTTCTCTAGCTTTAAAATGAGGTAAATGGTCTTCCTCCTTTACAATTCTCATAGAGACATTTTAATAAGATACTGCCTGCGGTATCTGTTAAGTTCCTTTGAAGAAAAACAGAAGGAAGTGGAAGACATTTTTAATGTTAAAAGACTATTTGTTGTTGATCTGCTTTATAACATAATTTCTGAAAAGTTCCCTTACCTCTGTGTGTTTAGGCAGAGAATTTTACCAAACTTTTCTAAATAATGTTTTGATATGCAAAGGAAAACAAAGGGATATATCTTAACTTAATCAATGGTTCATTCACACTTTAGTTCAAATGAAAAAACCTTATGCATTTACTAAGAAAGTAACTGATGTTAAGATAGCTGTCCTAGATAGAGTAGGTTACCCTAAAATTTGAGTATGTACTAGGAAAATAGAATTTAAATTTATTTCTTCTAATAACCCAAATAAATGCAAAATCTTTATTAGTTTTCAATGAGACATTCTTTTCAAAAAAAAAAAAAAACTATTAAGTCAGACTATTTGTGAACAAACTAAATAGACTGCTTTCAGTCTCAAAAGAATGGGACTTTTCTTGGTACCTAATTAGCTTTCTTTTTTAAGTCAAGGGGATCTGCTCAGAGTCAGGCCACCTCTTCAAAGCAGGCCCAGCAACTTCACATTATACAAGGTCATAATCAGTAGACAGAGTTTCCAAGCACGTCAGGTCATATTTTCTTTAGAGGTACAGGAAATGGAGTAAAGTCAGAAAAGTGCAGGTTACCCCACAGGCCAGCAAACAATTCTGCCAATTACTCCCTGGGGGTAGTCCAGCACCATTGAAAGGGTCCGCCAGTGTAATTACTAGTGACACAAGCATTTGCTTCAGTCAAGTTGACTTAAGTACCTAACTGAAATAGTCACTAAGCTATATGGGCAAATACTTGCCTTTATTTGCATTTTGAACATCAGAGATTCATGTGGAGTCTTTAATCTGTACAACCAATTCATAAATACTTTATACTTTTTTAAAACATGGGTAAAGCAAATACTGTCTCCTTTGGATAAAAATAAAAATAGATATTTGAATTTTATTTTAACCAAGAATTCCAGATAGATAGCCACAATGTTGAGCAATCAGTACAATTAGTGTATTTGCTTTCTTCTTCCTTTATAATTTTTTTATGTAATTGGTGCTAATAAGCAACTAATTTTCAAAAGTCAAGTACTTTGAAAAATAATGAAATATTGGAATGAGACACCTATGAACTGGCAAATCATATTCAATAGATACGTTTCAAAAAGCTATGAAAAATATAAATTTGAAAAAAGAATCATATTCAATGCATTTATTAAAGGATATTCAGTGACACAGGGAATCCAAGATAATTCTTAGACAGAGTGAATATTTTATATAAGTAAACCCACAGGAAAAAAAACCACTTCCCTAATTTTTTTATATCTGGGTTTTCTTATATCAAACTGATATGCAAAATATACTTATATACTTAGTCAAATATTTATTAAATTAATTACATTTTCATTTATAGTTTTATTCAGTAAAAGAAAGGTTTATTATAATTTTGCCTATAGTGACATCATGCTATCATATTAGCTTTTCTCACACTGTGCCTCAAAGTGATCTGATGCTTCTTGTATTAGTTTCCTACTTCTGCTGTAACAGATTATCACAAACATAGTGCCTTAAAACAACTCCCATTAGTTCTCATGGTTCCACAGGTCAGAATCTGGGCTGGCTCCACTGGTCTCTCTGCTCTGGATCCCATGAGGACATTATCAGTTGTGTCAGCCAACTGCCTGTCAGAATCTGCTTCTAAGCTCTTTCAGGTCATTGGCAGTATCCAGTTCCTTATGGCTGTAGAATTAAGATCCCATCTCTATGCTGGTTATCAGCTGGGGCCACCTCCAGCTCCTAGAGGCTTCTTTTCAGTTCTTATGCATGAGCTCCTCCATCTCAGACCAGAGATAATGCACTCAGTCCTTCTCATGCTTAGAATCTCTCTGAATTCCCCTCCTGCACATCTCACTGACTGCCATCCTCTTCTGCTTTTAAAAGGTCATATGAGACACTGGGTTTACACAGATAGTCCAGGATAATCTATTTTAAAATCAACTGATCAGTCATCTTTTTATTTTGTCATGTTTATTTGTTTTTTTTTTTTGGGGGGGGGGAGGTAATAGAGAGAAGGAGAGAGAGAATCCCAAGCAGGTTCTGTGCTGACAGACTCGGTGCTCGATCTCATGAACCATGAGATCATGACCTGAGCTGAGATCGAGAGTCAGATGCTTACCCAACTGAGCCACCCAGGTGTCCCAGCTGATTAGTAATCTGAATTCCATATACAAAGTCACTTCACAGCAGTGCCTAGATATTGACTGAATAATCAGGGAACAAGAATCCCAGGGGGGGCATCTTTAGCATTCTTCCCCCACCTGGTCACATCACAAGTGGCTCAAATATAGCCACAGTAAGCATATTTTAAAACCAGTAGTCATGTTTTCCACACTGATTAAGAAAATAAACCTTGACTGTGCCTTGGCTCCCCTAAGGAATCTCAACTACCTTGTACAACAACATCTTGAAAAGCTACAGAATACAGAAAGAAAGAAAAACTAAAATTAAGAGTAGAACTAGGAGAGAAAAAAGCAAACCAACACCAGGTATTATAAATATGCTGACTTTTAATAATGCTGGATTTTAAAATAAACTTTTGGCTATGGTTTACGTAGTTTGGCCACTCGTATCTATTAAAGGTACACATGTGTTTGTCATTTAAGGGCATATGTGAATGCCTGACCTCATGATAGGTTTTTGCATTCAAATTTATAAGTACTTGTACTGGACAGGTTCGTAAGGAAAACTCCCAGATTAACTATCAATTTGTTGCTTGTATTTAGAGTCTTTAACTCTATTTAGGTGGAAAGTTTGAAATGGGTCAGAACCAAGTTTACCAGATGGAACTTAAACTATGTCCACTGCTAGGGTTAAATATGTCTGGACATTAATTGGTGGGGCTCACCAAAGTTCTACAGAACTTCATTTGTATTAGGCTTGAAGAGCCTCCCAAGAGACGATTGTTATGAACCAGGTATGTGAGATGGCCTTCATCTTCAAAGTAGACTAGGGGTATTGAGTACAGCGTGGCACTTGTCAGTCAAAAATAAAACAAGTCCTACTTCTGGGAAGCATTTCTTGGAAAATAACACCAGAAAGATCTAGTCCCATGCATCTATTTAACTATGGGAAACCTGTGAAATACAATTCTCTGTGTCATCCAAGAAGGAAAGGAGAAACAGTGAGCACAACTCATGTCTATAGAGAAGTGCTATTATTTTCATTTTTATATTGACTTTGCAACAGGTCACTTTTCCAAATTCTCTTAAAATTTTTGGTTTCAGTCATTTATGATCTTGGATTTCATATGTAGATATTATCTAAAATAATATCAATTTTGTCTATTTCTTTCATTTTCTTTACTTCTTCACCCCTAATATTATTGAACTTGTTCCAGTAAAGGTATAATTTTATCTTGTTCGCCAGTTTAATAGAAATGCTTCCAGAGTTTCACCAGAAAATGTGTCTTTTACTATAAGTTATTATTTGCTACCTTTTATAAGTCTAAAGAAATTCCCATACAGTTCCTGTTTGTTAAGGGTTTTTGCAATAAGTAATTATTGACTTTTTCAAAATCTTAGTCTTCTTTGAATGTATGTTTTTCTCTGATCATCTTTGAAAGTAGTGAATTATACTGATGGATATTTTTATAAAACTGCTTCATCCCTGTACTCCTAGGATATAGTCTATTAGGTAATGCTGTATGTATGCATGTGTGTGTATGAGTCTAAATGTGTGTTAACATATGGTTAGATTTAATTTAACATTTTAGTTAGGACTTTTGTTAAATGAAATTGGCTAATTGGCTTTGTCTGGTTTGAGTATCAAGGTCATGCTGTCCTGCTAAATGGTCTTTTGTAGCTGTCTTTTCTTATCCAGAAAAAAGTTAGATATAACACAGAAATCTCATTCATGAAATTTTACCAAAACTTACCTGTAACATCATTTGATCTTGGCAGGCCAAAAAATGGAAAGATTTTTGACTATGGGTGCAATTCTTATATGTTGTTTTTTCCTTTTAGGTTTTTTTAAAACATGTTTATCGATTTTGGTAATTTATGTTTCCCAAAAATTATTGATTTCCTCTAGTTTTTCACATGTATAAAGTTGTTCACAACATTCTCTTTTTTAAATTTTCTGCACTACTTTGCCTAGGCAACCCATTTTATTCCTATTTTTCTCCACTCTTTTAATTTTTGTAATCTTGCCAGGGTTTTATCTCTCATTGTTTAAGAAAAACAAAGGGCTTTAGGTTTTGTTAATATTTGCTTTTTCATTTGTTAGTTTGTTCATTAATTTACCCCTCTTATTTTCTTCTATTTATTTATTTTTAAATGTTTATTTATTTTGAGAGATAGAGGGAAAGAAAGAGAGAGAGAGTGTGAGCAGGGAAGGGCAGAGAGAGAGGGAGAGAGAGAATCCCCAGCAGATTTGTGCTGCCAGCACAGAGCCAATGGGGGTTTGACCCACGAACTGTGAGATCATGAGCTGAGCTGAAATCAAGAGTGGGATGCTCAAACGACTGAGCCACCCAAAGTCTCCTACTGACTTCTGGAGTTGATTATTCAGCTTACTTATCATCAGTATTTCTTGTCTTCTAAGAAATAAATTTAAGGTAATAATTTTACTCTAAAGTGATATAAAGATCACAGAATTGTTCTAATGATTTTTATAAACCATGCATTAATGAGAAGTCTATAAAGTTTCAAATATATAGGGAATTTGGTCACTATTTTATAGCTGCTGGTATTTAATTTTAAAGCATCATGTTCAGAAAAAGTAGTCTGTAAAATCCTAATATTTGGAACTTGTTGAGATTCCCTTTATGGCCTAATATGCCATCATGTTTTTTTTTTTAATTTTTTTTTAATGTTTTTGAGAGAGACAGAGACAGAGTGTGAGCTGGGGTGGGGAAGAGAAAAAGGGAGACACAGAATCAGAATCAGGCTCCAGGCTCTGAGCTGCCAGCACAGAACCCGATGTGAGGTTCAAACTCACAAACTGGTGAGATCATGACCTGAGCTGAAGTTGGACGCTTAACTGACTGAGCCACCCAGGCACACACACCCCCTTTAAAAAAAATCATTGTTTATTTATTTTTTACTGTTTTACACACCCCCTTTAAAAAAAATAATGTTTATTTATTTTTTACTGTTTTACACACACACACATATATAATTTTTTATATATTTTTTAACATTTATTCATTATTGAGAGACAGAGATAGACACAGCATAAGCATGGGAGGGGCAGAGAGAAGAGGAGACACAGAATCCGAAGCAGGCTCCAGGCTCTGAGCTGTCAGCACAGAGCCAGATGCGGGGCTCGAACTCACCAACTATGAGATCATGACCTGAGTCGAAGTCGGATGCTTAACTGACTGAGCCAGCCAGGCGCCCCTATATATTTTTTAAACATGTTGACCAGTTTTAGTAAAGTACATATTGTTAGGAAATTGTCAATTTTATCTAGGTTTTCAAATTTATACCCATAAAATATTTTTCAGGTATGTTTTTACACAATGTGTGCTCTGTTTTGGCCCTGCAAATATCTATGTGTATCTATAGGTCAGAGTTACCAATTACATCACTAAACCATTTATGTCAATAATTTTTTCTTATCTGTTGGTTCTCTGGGATTATAATCTCCTGGCATGATTATGAAGTTCTAATTAATTCTCTGTAATTCTGTTAAATATTTCTTGATACATTTATTTCCAGTTTCTGATGTTAGGTCCATGAAGGTCTGTAAAGATCACATGTTCTTGGTGGATTACTTCACTTATGCACAAAAATTTTCCCCTTTGTTCTTTGTAAAGTTTTTCATAGTAAATTTGGTTCTGCCATTTATTATTACCCTCCAGCTTTCTTTTTTTTTTTTTTCAACGTTTATTTATTTTTGGGACAGAGAGAGACAGAGCATGAACGGGGGAGGGGCAGAGAGAGAGGGAGACACAGAATCGGAAACAGGCTCCAGGCTCTGAGCCATCAGCCCAGAGCCCGACGCGGGGCTCGAACTCCCGGACCGCGAGATCGTGACCTGGCTGAAGTCGGAGGCTTAACCGACTGCGCCACCCAGGCGCCCCCCTCCAGCTTTCTTAAAATTAGCACCTCAAAGGGTGTTCTTGCGATTCCTGGGGGTCACTAACACTCTTTCAGAGGTTCTGTGAGGGCAAAACTGTTTTCTTAATAATATTAAAATGTTCTTTTTCTCTTTTATTCTCAATGTCTCACCAGTAACTGTGGGGTTTTCCAGAGACTGCATGGCATGTGACATGACAACAGGTTGAATGTAGATGCAGATGTGAGAATCCAGCTGCCCTCTATAAACCAAGAATGAAAGAATTGCAAAAATGTTAATTAATGCAACTCTTCACACTAATTAATCCATTTTTTGTATTGGAAATGTAGTCACTTTTCAAAAAAGTTATTTATACCAACATATAATGGATTTTTCTTGTTATCTTCAAAAAGGTACTAAACAGCATTTATTTTACCTTTTTCCTAGCACCTATTCAATCAACCATATTTTCCTCTACCAATCTATTTCTAAAAATACTAATTGCCATTTTTATAGTCTAAATGTAAAGACGAACATATTTCTTTTAAAAATCAGTTTCCTTATTTTAAAAAAATGTGGAGAGGGGCGCCTGGGTGGCTCAGTCAGTTAAGCGTCCGACTTCAGCTCAGGTCACGATCTCGCAGTCCGTGAGTGCGAGCCCCGCGTCGGGCTCTGGGCTGATGGCTCAGAGCCTGGAGCCTGTTTCCGATTCTGTGTCTCCCTCTCTCTCTGCCCCTCCCCCATTCATGCTGTCTCTCTCTGTCTCAAAAATAAATAAAAGGGTTAAGAAAAAAAAATTTTAAAAATGTGGAGAATTCTGCACTATTTTACATCTTAACAATCCAACTGCTGCTCCATTTCCCTCAGCACCCGCATTCCTATATATTTGTTGTGGGATATTTTTGGTATATGTTTATTCTGCCATTGTTTTTCAGAAGTCACGGCATTTTCCCAATTATAGACAATTCTTGCTTTAAAGGAAACTCTGGTACCTGCTGTTAAAATAATAAAAAATATTTCCCCTTATAGGCTTAATAGCTTCATAGTTTCTTAAAAACAAACTCAAAAAGCATGAACTTAGTCTAATGTTTAAGTCTAACATTTAACCAATGTTAATCTAATACATCCAGTGTGATACATCCGGTCTTCCAGTCTGATTTTCCACTATGCCCCTATTCAAAATACACACTTCAACCAAACTAGATTAACGACTATTTCCTAGATGTGTTCCATCATTTACCATCCCTACATCTATTCTCTACTTCTATGTTGAATTCCCTCCTCGATCTTCAAACTTCTATAACCAACTTGAACCACGATGTGGTACAAAGTCCCTTCCACAAAGTCTTCCCTGAGAAGCCCATATGGAAGCAATTCCCATGTGCTGAATTCTTAAGCATTTTGTATCATTCAAAATGTAGGTATATTATGCTGCATTGCTTGTGGTTATTTGTAGCTATCTCCTCAATTACATTGTTAAATTCTTTGAGGGCAGAAATTATTTAACCCATCTTTGAGTCTCCCATATCACTAAACACAAGATTATTTAGAAAATAAAAACTAATAATTTTCAGGAATATAACAGTCAAAAACAACTGGCATAGAGTTAAGCAATTACTTTTTGGTTTCTGATATCAGATCATGATGCCTTCCTGATATAGAAGAAATATTCTTAGCACACGGTGGATACCCTTGGGTCTGGGTGTATTAGGGGGTCATTCCACCAGGCAAGAAAAAAATTGCAGCTTGGCAGCGGGGGTGGCGGGGCGAGGTGAGGCGTCTCCTACATCCATGCTCTGCATTCAAGCTTCAAGAAGAAACAGAAAGGGTGGCGGCCTTACCTATCACCATGGCCTCTTCTTCTTCTGCCATCCACCAAAGCATCTTAGGGCACTATTGCAAAAGACCTAATGAAATCACTACTTGCTAAACTTATTAGCAACCTTAGTCCAAGGAAATGCTTTTAAAGTACTGCAAAAACATTTTTCAATAACATTTAATGCTCTTTTATCAGTACCCATAATGCATGTCCAAAAAGGAAAGAAAGAAAGCAAATTATTGAAATGCAGTGCACCTACCTTGCATAGTACATTTGCTAGCAGTGATTTTATTTATCCTGACTTCTTCCATTTTCACAAACACATACGACCATCAAAACTGCAGAATGTATTCATTTATGTAAAGCATACCTTACAAAGAGTTTCTATAGTCCACTTCTCCAAATACGTCATCTGCTATCTTTAGTTCGACAAATGATTATGAAGTACCTAGTTTCCAGAGACTATATTAGGCAATAAGTATGTAAACATGAATAAAACACAATCCTTGTTCTTGGTGTGCTGGAGGCAGTAGAGGAAATGAACACCTAAAGAGGCATCAATCTAATGTGGTTAGGTCTCTGATAAGATGTATTATGACACATATATGTTTCAAGAAAGGCTTACACGATGAACTCATCTCTGGCCAAATGCTTGAAGGTGAGTATAAATTAGCCAGATGATTGTAAGTCACTTCAGATTGAAGTGCAAAGTACCATTCTGTGGATAGCCTTTTAGTATCCCTAAAAGGCTGTGAAGAGTACCAGGAATTGGGACTAGTTGGTTAGGTGATGAACAGAACCTTGTATTGCATGATAATAAGCTGAGAGTTAAGTTATGGTTAGCATCTTCCAAACTGTGTTACAGAGGAAGACTAGAATTCTACAGAATATAGCAGTTTCTCTTGGGGAAAAAAAAAGTTCTACAGTCAAAATCATCTCCTTTTCAGTGATTCACACTGAGAATTTTACAGGCTATGAAAAGTCCTGAAGTCAAGAAGCTGGCTTCAAGTAACCCAGCAGTTCCCAAATTTATTTGGCTTCTAATCATTTTTTCACCAAATAGCTGTTAACATCCCATGTGACTCAAGTGTTTTACAAAACACAGTTTGGGCAATATTGGATATAAGCAATGGAGTAGCTACTGGGCTTATCACTTTACATATATGTTGATGAATTTGGACTTTATTTGGCATTCAGTAAGGGACCATCAACACTGGTCCAGCAGGAAAATGGCTTGACTGAAGCCAAGACTCGGGAATGTAAGTCAACAAGGATGTAAGGAGGGATTGGAGGGGAGACAGGCAGGAGGCTGGAACACCAGTGAGGAGAATTCATTCTTGGAACAGTTCAAAATATAAAACTATAAACATATGTTTTGGAAATGTTTCTAGATTTAATAAATTCTATGATAATATACTAGGGAGATTTCTTTGAAAATCCATAACAGATGCCGGTAAGAGTACTATCTACCTTATCATCAATTAACGTATATTTGGGATCTCCAGGGAACATTATGCATGTACATAACAACCAAAAACAAATTGCAACAGGCTTGCCTTGTTGTCAAACTAGACAAAAAATGACCAAGATAAGTATAATTAATTTCAGGTGGATTAAATTACTGTAGTCAGTCATTATTCAACTATTTATTAAGCACCCACAGGGTGCACAGCACTTTACTAGATCCTTATAAAAATCCACATATTAATAACAGAGGTTTTTTTCCACCAAAGTAATATGTAGTTGGCATTGAGCTCCCTGTGGCTCAATGCATACAGAAGAGACCAGTCACCAGTGAACAGCCATTAAACAATTCTGTTCAGTGTCCAATCAAAGAAACCAGATCTTTAAACCTTTCATCATTGAGAGGTATTGAACTAGATAAATTACAACGTTTAAAAAATATATGTTTAGGATTAGGGGGAAACCTTGGAATAACTCAGAAAGTCTGGGCCACAACCAATTCTGGCACTTCAAAATGAGGCTAATAAATAATTTATATATTCATTCTGTCAACTAAAAATATATAATTTGAGCACAAATACATGTTGGCACTGAACAAGGCACTGAGAATACAGCAGTGAACAAAATTTTCTCAAACCGTTGCCTTGTGGAGGTTGAATTCTGGCAATAGAGACAGACCTTAAGTAAGAATAGGTATTGATATGCATGTAGACAGAGGTACATACAGACATAGGTATTAGTGTGATAAGTACAATAAAGAGAAATTAGACAATAGAGAAATAGATGCTTCCAAATGTTGGGGGAACTTGAGACAAAAATATTTCAGGCAGAAAAAAATAGGAGGTGCAAAGGCCCTGAGGCAGGACATCTGTGTAAATTAGAATGAAAAAGAGAAGGAGCAGAATGAGGTGAAAACTTGCAAGACATAGATCATTTGGGGCCATCATAATGAGTCTAGCTTTTCTCTGGGTATGTTAGCACATCGCGGGGTGGGAGGTGGTTTGAAGAGAAGGGATATAGATTCTAACATTACTTTAAAGGATCACTGTGGCTGTTGTATTAAGAGACTGAAGTGAAGGGTGGGTGGGGACAATGGCAGAAGTAGGCAAACTAGTCAGAAGACTTATGCAGTAATACAGTGAGAAATGGTACAGACCTGGATGAAAGAGGTAATAGCAGAAAAGTGGTCTGATTTGGGATACATTTTGATGGTAGTGCTGACAAGATTTGCTGGTGGAGGAGCCAAGAATGACTTAGTCTTTGGCTTGAGCAACTGGACACACGCAATTGCCAGCTAATGAAATGTGGAAGATTGTAGGTGGAAGGAGATTTGGGGAGGAAGACTGAGTCCATTTTTGGACATAGTAAGTACATGATGCCTATTCAGCATCCAACTGGAGATATCAAGTAGGCAGATGCCTATACGAGTTTAGAGATCAGGGAAGAGTCCAAGGCTGAAGATAGAAAATTAGGACTGAATGATATCACTAAGAATGAGAGTAGAGATAAAGAAAAGAAAAAGGACTGAGCCCTGGGCAGCGCCAAAATCTAGAAGTCAGGAAACAATAAGAAGCCAGTAAGATAGACTGAGAAAGAATAGCCAATTAAATAGAAAACCAGGGTAGGGTGATATCCAGAAAGCCAACTGAAGAAACTGTTTCAAGAAAGATAAATGAAATTGTCAATTTGTGTCAAATGCAGCTGATAGATCAAGCAAAATAATTGACTATTATCAATAGTATTGACTATTGCATTTAGGAACAGCAAGCTAACTGATGACGTTGACCAAAAGAAAAGTTTTAGTGGAGAGCTAGAGGCAAAAGCCTTTGGGAGGGGATTTAATAAAGAGGAAAGAAGAAATTGGAGGCAAATATAGACAACTTCTTCAAGTTATGAGCAAGAGAGAAATGGGAGAGATCACACTACATTGTATGTTGAATCCAATACAAAGAGAAAAACTGATCATGTGAGAGAGAGAGAGAGAGGAGAATTTTCAGAATTTCCAGAGTCTTTAAGTAGGATATAAAAATGGCATCTAGTGCCCAAATGAAGCGGTTGGACTTAAAGGAGTAAGGACAGTTCATATTTCCCAATAGGAAAAAGGTACCTAGATATAGGTATATGGATATATGTGTATGGGGAAGAGATACTTTCTCATTGCTAGTATACTTTATCTAGGAAATAGTGAGTGAGGTCATCAACTGAGACTTTTCATCGGAAAAGAGGATGTGCTGGAGATGTTTAGAAATTTGAGTAGAGAGAAGAATAGTTGCCTAAAGGGACAGGAAAATATAGCATTGTCAGGCAGTCCCAAGGTCGTACTTGAGATTAATGGTTTTTAATTTAAGGTAAGACCATTAGCATGATTTTGTTTTGTTTTGTTTTGCAGTCAAGTTGAATATGTTAAAGCTTAAAAGGAGTAGATGAAGAGTTGAGCTTGGCCAGTGATGAGCTTTTGGAAGGTGAGAATGAGAAATTTCAAAGTACAGGATCATAGAAGACCAATTCAAAGGAGTGACTATTGATGGGCCATCGAATTCAGGACTGGTAAGAAGGACATGAGGATGTGAGGAGGGTCAGGAAAGAGCAGGAGAATCAGATGGGTTGTAGATCCTAGTGGGATCAAAAATGCATTAATGTTTGAGTACCAACGGAAGTGAAATTGAAAGGGAATGGATGATAATGACAAGTGGGGTGCTCACAACTGATACTGCGGTGAATTAGCAATTTTCAATAATGGCAGGGTTTCAGAGTTTTAAGATCATGGGACCAAATGGTGAAAAGGGAGGAAATGGTTGGAAGAGACAAGGCCAAAGGCCTGAAAAGTCAGGATATTGAAAGGATTCTATGCATGGCTACTGAAATTACATAGTTTTCCCCCAGAGTTGAAAATAGAAGAAAATTAATACTGGGAAGGTTTGGGTAGAAGAAGAGAAAGAAGCAAGTGGAGTAAACCAATAGGAGTTACCAGCTGAGACTACTTGATTTTTATCATAGAGTTGGAGAACAGCTTTCAACAAATTTCAATATACATGTTACATGTGGATCATGAGGGAACTTATTAAACTCAAGAAACTGATTTAGTTGATCTGGAGTAGGGGTTGAGATTCTGCAATTACAGTACAGAAAGTGTAATAAGAGAGAGAGGGAAGGATTAGACGAAGATTTAAGTTTAGAGAATACCAAATATCTTTCAGCAAAACTCAACTCCTTCTTGCCTTCATTTTTTGTTTTTCTTATTTTCTTCCTAGGTTCACAGGAACCAACTGTCATTCAAATATGAACAGAGAAAAGGAAAGAATCCAAGATGGTAAAATGATTCAGCTATGAGATTTATTATTAGTGATGTCTGGTACAAGAGAAGCTGTTTTAAATGTATGTTTAAAAAGCAGTACTTTGCAGATTAATATTTTATTTAGGGCATAAAACCAAAAAGGAAAAATTTTAATCTTCCCAGAAGGAGTTACTGATGTTCTTTGCTTCTATCCTAAACAGACTTCCTGGTAGAAACTTATGTTACTTTTCATTTATTTGTTTAAAGAAAATAGGCCTCAAGGAAGCGAAGATTGTGGGCAGATGTGGTTCATCAAGATTAAGAAGAAATGATTCTGATACTAATGAAAATCTATTTCCTAAAGGATAAGAAACTCAGTATATAAAGCAGGTTTGCAAAAAAATACATGAACTATCATCAGCTAAAGTTTTGGATCAGGCCACTTCATAGTGCTTTAAAGGAAGAAGACTGTGTTAACCTGCAACATGCTTCTCCTGTTATGGTCAATAGAAAAGAAACAACGTATTTGGACCCCAGATAATTCCCTTTAGTTGCCTCTGCTGCTGGTTAGGAGAAAAAGAATCAGAGAAAAATAGAGTTAAATCCTAATGAAAAATTGCAGGTCTTAGAGATTATGAATTGGATTGATGAGTTTTTGTTTCCTGAAGGACAACATGCAGATTAAAGAGCTTTTAACTGTTCTTGATGCAATCAAAAGGTTATGGTCGTCTGCTAAAAACTCAGTTTCAGCCACAGTTTATGTAAGTTGTTCACATTACTCACTCAGTAATGATGTACTTGGCCCCACTGTTTGTGGTCTGGTTCTCATTTGTTTGGTATTACATTCCAAGACTGCAATGACTCAGAAATGTTCCTTATTTTTTACAGTAAGAAGAAATAGCATGCTTTGCCTGAAACATCTCAAGTTTAATCACTTGTCTGTGGTCTTCCCACAATCTATCCAAGCAGGTGTATATAAGTGAAGGCTTCCACATATTGCATTTCTCTGAGCAGAAAACTGCTGAAGTTAGCTTCTTATACTCATGTGACATTAACAGAAAATTTAAACCCTCTACAATATGTAAATATATTGAATATATATTCAATATATAAATATAGTGAATAAATATTCAATATATAAATATAGTGAATAGTGTATAATATTCACTCTTATCAGAGTGTTAGCAAGTAGGCTTTTCAGAATACAAGAAAATTCTGCAGAATAAAAAGTATTAAATATTTATGAAACCTCTATCAAGCACGTATGAGGGAACATGAAAGTTGTACTTAAATCTATTTGAAGAGAAGTTATGTTCAAGAGATATGAGAACTGTTGTGCACCAGCATGGAAGATAGAAGTAGGGGCAACATATTAATACACACACACACACACACACACACACACACACACACACACACACACACACATACTGTCTTGAATTCTAGCAGAGAGTTAATAGGTATTCATTAAGTGAAAAGAATGTTCTCTCACAACTTAACACTATTCCTACATTTACCCTTCATAAGCTGTTGGGTCACCTGATTTTTCCTCCTGTCATGGTGGTTTAGAGCACTCTCCTCTACCAGCCAGTAACAGAATGTGAGTTCTGGCAGAAATAGAGGGACATCTTTAAGGTATTCTCTTCCACATAAACATGTTTAGAGGAGGACTGGCCCAAAGCATACTAAATATAATTGAGTATAAGTGTGCATTAACTTATAGCCAGAATTTGTTTCTTATATAAAATCATCACTCAATAAGATTAGAAGGAAGCAAAATACATGGCAATAGAATTTTGATCAGGGAAGGAAATTTGGGGAGACAAAAAACAAAATGCTGCCCACAGAAGAAAGACTTGGTTAATCTTTCTAGAACCTATCTTCAGAGTGGCACCAGATGTCTGGGATGACAGACTTTACTGTAGACAGTTTGCTGTCTTTTTTCCCCCTCAGGCACGGCCCTGCCAATGATTTTCAAAAAGTATTTCAGAAAAACTTGGGGCGCCTGGGTGGCTCAGTCGGTTGAGCGTCCGACTTCGGCTCGTGTCATGATCTCACGGTCTGTGAGGTGGAGCCCCGCGTCAGGCTCTGTGCCGACAGCTCGGAGCCTGGAGCCTGTTTTGGATGCTGTGTCTCCCTCTCTCTCTGACCCTCCCCGTTCATGCTCTGTCTCAAAAAAATAAATAAACGTTAAAAAATTAAAAAAAAAAAAGAAAGAAAAACTTTGGGGAATGGAATTCTAAGTCTTGTTGGGAGTTCAAATAAACCAACTAGAAGTCAAAGGAAAGGAATCCAGTGCCATTTTCTTAATTACTTGAAACTCCCCTAATTCTACAAGGACTGTTCTGAATCTGGAAAGACTTTGTAAGGCCACATTTCTATAGTCAATGTTCACCTCAAGTAAGTTCTCTGAGGTAAGACTACTCTTGCTTATTCAGATCATTTAGAGTTAAAATAAACCTGAGTTACAAAGGGGAAGTGAAAAAGTAGCAGTTACTTATTGAACTAAAGACTTATTTTTCTCTCTCTGAAGTGTAACTATTGTAGCATAACCTCTAGGTGTGTCAAGATCTTGATTATTTTGAAAATTGTAGCAGAGATGTTCTTTCTCAATATTTGTGTGGTGCCAGAATATCTAGTTATGGCCTCCTTTCTTGAGGTACCAGAGAAAGAACCTGTCCGAAAGAAAAAAAAAACCAATAGATGAGACAAGAAGAGTCGATGGGTATTGCATTTCTTTCAGCTGGACTTTCCAGACTTCCCACACTATCCTTGAATTAGAAATGAACTCTTAGGGGCACCTGGGTGGCTCAGTTGGTTGAGTGGCCAACTTTGGCTCAGGTCATGATCTCACTGTTTGTGAGTTCGAGCCCTGAGTCAGGCTCTGTGCTGACAGTTCAGAGCCTGGACCCTGCTTCTGATTCTGTGTCTCCCTCTCTCTCTGCCCCTCCCCCACTCATTCTCTGTCTCTATCTCAGAAATAAATAAACATTAAAAAATTAAAAAAAAGAAAAAAGAAATGAACTCTTAAAGGATTTCTCATTCAACTTCTGTAAAGCTCAGTTGACATCTCTATAAATGAAGACAACACATCACATGATCCCTAAGATCACATCCAGCCCCAAACTTTATGATCCCATTCCTACAAGTCCAAATGACTGCAACCCCATTATCTTCTACACATTGAAAAACCAGCATTTGAGTTAATCTCTCTTTGTGCTCTGGTAAATTAGCAATGTCCCGGGTGGTCCATAATCCTTTTCTGAAAGAATATTATATATTCTGGATTAGGACTGTTTTAAGCTCTCTGTGAGTTCTTGAAGGTAATTATTTGTGACTCTGCAATGATTATGACCAGTTCCTTAAGTTCTTTAGCGTGAAAGTTACCTGGATCTATGGATTTAATTCACCCACACTGAATCAGCCATTTTTATCTGTCTTCAGACAGAGGCTGTCTGCCTCACATCACATCATCGCCTGCTCTCAGGATTAAATCATGGCTGACATTTGTGAGGAAAGAATGAACTACAAAGGGCCTTCATGTCATGTCATTTTTAAGTGCTTTTCTTTTCATTGGGTAAAGGGACAATGCTTTTCCCACTCTCCCCCACCTAATGATAGGTTTGAACAATTTTTTATGTCTTGAAAGTTGTATCTCAGGGCGCCTGGGTGGCGCAGTCGGTTAAGCGTCCGACTTCAGCCAGGTCACGATCTCGCGGTCCGTGAGTTCGAGCCCCGCATCGGGCTCTGGGCTGATGGCTCACAGCCTGGAGCCTGTTTCCAATTCTGTGTCTCCCTCTCTCTCTGCCCCTCGCCCGTTCATGCTCTGTCTCTCTCTGTCCCAAAAATAAATAAACGTTGAAAAAAAAAATTAAAAAAAAAAAGAAAGTTGTATCTCATATCTTGTTCCTATATTAGTGGTTTATCAACCATAGCAGAAGAGGATATGAAGATCATTGGACTTGGGAATAGGGACATCTAGGTTTCTACCCAATAATCTTTGGAAAGTATTCAAAATCTCTGAGCTTCAGTTTCCCCATCTCTAATGCTAATATGAACAAGTATGGGACACAAGTAGTGTTTATTGGCTTATTTTAGCATTCTCTCTCTGTGTTGCCTAGGCCAAGGAAGGTCAAGGCAACACTACCACTAGTACTCATAAGTGTGACAGGAAAAATTCACATGAAGCCTGGACATGGGAGAATTGATGAATATAGTTTTTAATATAGCTAATACTTCAGTTTAGGTGTACAGACATCAGAGGGGAGATAAATCAACATACAGGAATGGAGGTGATCTTCTTAGTCATCTATGAAAGACATAACCCAATGTTGGGTCTGACACCTACCTTCCCTTCCTTGGAGACCTTTAGATCAAACCAAGTCTGTCGCAGAAGAGACCACAATATCCAAACCCTTTGGTCAATGAAGAATTCTGCTACACTGAACTCAGTGTGCTAAAATGAACTTCAGCAATTCCTTGTTTTTTATTTGTTTGTTTTTTAAGAACCATTAAACTGTGAAGAATGACTCAGGTTTGCCAACTTGTAATTTTGCCGAAAAAGAGCTAGATGAAAAATTTACATCTACTCTCCCCTTTCTCCACCACTTCATAAAGAAGTGGATACTTTAACAGCAAATATAAGTAGAAAATCAGTTTCTTACAGAATAGAGACAGTTTTTAAATTGAATAAATTTAACATTATGAAAAGCTATTGAGTTCCTCATTTTACCACTGACTGATAACAAAACTAACAAGACTGTCATCTGCCAAAAATCTCCCTTCAAGTAGGAAAAGAAGGCATCCTAGAAATCTCCCTTCAAATAGCAAAAGAAGGCAAAGTAGAAAAATACACGACCACAGTCATTCCTGGGGCACCTGCTGCCTTCAGCCAGCACATTAATGGGCATAGCTGTTTCTTAGGTGAGGTCAGGATCAGACTTTGATCAGCAGCATCAGAGAGTAGCATCTGTTCACTGGCCAGAGGCAAATAGAGCTGTTGTTCTTTTTCCATGTCCAACTTTTCTGTCAATTGAAAACTCTCTGGTTTGTTATTAGATTCAGGTGTCCCTGCAGTTGCCCACTTTCTACCCTCTTAATTTCCCCTTTCCTGAGATTGTGCTATAATTTATAAAGCTTTTGGCATCAACAACTTTATTTTCGTTCTGACTAGTGGTCACAAACTCCCTGCATGTTTCTGGTTTGTTAGCAGGTGGTCTGGCCTGCCAAGAAAGAACTCACGGTCTTGGATTCCCCCCAGGGTTTACCCAGGTTCCAAAACTGGTATCAGGCCTGATACATATTACAGGGCCTCATGGGTACTTTAATGTTTATACAGGGCAGACAGGCCCATAGGGCACAAAGTTTCATCCAAACACCTTGTACGTCATTGAAAGGGGATGCAGCCCGGCAATATGATCCTTTTCTTTAAAACTGCTTTTACAATTCACTGAGGAGATGAAAAAAAGAGGAAACAGGTGAAAAGTTTGGGCCAAGTGAATTGCTCTCCAAGTATTTCACAACAAGGGAGGTAGCCGAGAATTCAGAAAACAACATCAAACTGCGTTTTCAAGGCTTCTCAATCTGTGTTGCCTAAGCAGAGGAAGGCCACGCCCATTCAGCAAACATTTGCCCCATCTTCTGAGTTGGAACCTAACCCAAAAGAGGGGAAGCAAACTAGCGCTGCAAAAAGCAAATTACAAATATATGACTAGTCAGGAGCTGGAAATGCCTCAAATTATTTACTCGACCACACAATAAAAGTGACAGGAGTTGTGTATCCTTAAACAACCTTCGGCTGGCAGAATGATACCATGAAATGGCCTGTTCTGCTGCAAGATGCACTAAAGATTAGATAAGAAAGCAAATAGTCCCTTGTGGGTCACTCCAAGTCCTTTAACTGCCAAAACAAGATCCCAGACTAGATCAAAAGTATAAAGGATTCTAGCGTCTCTCTAAATGCTTCTTGGAGGCCCAGATGTGATTTAAAAACCAAAACACTGGAGCAAAGCTGAGTATTGAGATGGCTTCTGGTGGAAGATGTTCAGAGAAGGACATTAGCCGATGGTTGGTCATTAAATGCACCATTAGTAGGCTCTTCTTCTATCACTGTTCAGATTTTTTTTGTTAATCCAAGTCATAAGCTAAGTAAATCACGATGATCTATTAACTCTGCAGGTCAGAGGAAAGTAACAGGATGGAGTGTGGTTCTGATTGCAATTCTCCCAGTAATGAGTTGTGTGGAACTCTGTCTCACTTTATTATGTCATAGTTCCTGCATCTATGAAAAATGAGACATATAGACTACACCCTTTCCAGTTCTTGTAATAAACTACCTTCTGATCTCAGCCGGAGCATTTTTGGCATCAGGAAAATCCATATGCCAATGACCATTCAATGATCAGCACTGTTGCTAAGATTTGGACTAAGAAAGTCAGAATTAGGGAATATATAGTTTGCCAGTCTCTCTTAGGAGAAGACCACAATGGAAAGAACTATGTTCATCACCAATTACATTTACAATGTCCTATAAACCAACTAACTCTGGGAAGGGCAATGTACATAAGTATTTTTAGACCATTGATAACATTATACACATGACTATTTTGTGGTAAGAAGGCAGCAAAGGGACCAAAGAAACAAGGGATGCAGTGCTCATCTACATTAGAAAAGGGAGATCACCAGTGGCTTCTTTTAAAAATCTTTTTAAGAAGAGCAGAAAAATGACCGGAAGGAAATACACTAAAATGTTAACAGAGGCTTTCTCTGGGGGTAAGAAAACATATTTTTCACACCTTTTAGTGTTTCACTATATTTTTCACATTTTCCACAATAAATACTTATTGTCATAAAAAACTTTTTTTAAGTTTATTTATTTTTGAGAGAGAGACAGAGAGAGTGAGCGCAGGGTGGGGGGGGGGGCGGCGCAGAGAGAGGGAGAGAGAGAGTTCCAAGCAGACTCCACACTGTCAGCACGGGAGCCCAACATGGGGCTTAAACTCACAAACTGTGAGATTGTGACCTGAGCCGAAACCAAGGATCAGACAGTTAACCGACAGCCACCCAGGCACCCACCAGTGGCTTCTTTTAAATGCTCAGCTGCCCTAATTTGTTTAATCTTAACCCAACTTGCAAATTTAGATATACATATATTTTTATTCAGATACAGTTTTATTCATTCAAGAGACAATTATTGAAGGTATAGTATGTGCTACATGTGGTGCTAATCACTGGTGACACACAGATGAAAAGTTTGCTTTGTTCATAGGCCTGAAGAGCTTACATTCTAAGTGGCAAACTGACAGGTATCAATCATGATTTTTTAACATGGGAAATGACAATAACAACAAATATGAACAAAATGCTTTGGAAAACCAGAGAAATTAGGATTAATAACCTTGCCTTTTACAAGGACAGAAGGGCTCTGAGACACTTTACAGGAGATCTCTGAGGTGGATGATTTTAGGTTTGAGCTTTTCCGGAGCAAATGCTTTTAATTAAATCTTGCACAACAAGTGTGGTGGGAAAGGCGTCTCACACAGAGGAAAAGCATTTGCGAAGGCATGGAGAAATGGAAATTTAGTAAATGGTTGCTGTTCTCATGTGACTAAATTACACTATGTGAGAGATCAGGGGACAGAGGAAGGAGGTGATAATGAAGAATAAGGTAAACTTTTTTTTTTTTAGACAACGCTAAAGATTTTTCATTTTACCTATAGGCAGTGAGAAGGAGTTATCAAAAATGACAGCATTTACTCATAATGGGATTGGTGATATAAAAAAAGAAGGGTCCCCGACAATTCTGGTGTCCAATTATTGCCAAGTTTTATAAAATGACCATAAGCTTTCCACACAAATAAATAGAAAAATATTCCATGTTCATGGATTGGAAGAACAAATATTGTGAAAATGTCGATACTATCCAAAGTAGTCTATATATTCAATGTAATCCCTATCAAAATAACACCAGTATTCTTCACAGAGCTAGAACAAACAATCCTAAAATTTGTATGGAAACACAAAAGACCCTGAATAGCCAAAGCAATCCTGAAAAAGAAAACCAAAGCTGGAGGCATCACAATTCTGGACTTCAAGCTGTATTACAAAGCTGTAATCATCAAGACAGTATGGTACTGGCACAAAAACAGACACTTAAGTCAATGGAACAGAATAGAGAACCCAGAAATGGACCCACAAATGTATGGCCAACTAATCTTTGGCAAAGCAGGAAAGAATATCCAGTGGAATAAAGACAGTCTCTTCAGCAAATGGTGCTGGGAAAACTAGACAGGGACCTGCAGAAGAATGAACCTGGACCACTTTCTTACACCATACACAAAAAATAAATTCAAAATGGATGAAAGACCTAAATGTAAGACAGGAAACCATCAAAACTGTCGAGGAGAGAGCAGGCAAAAACCTCTTCGACCTCACCCACAGCATCTTCTTACTGAACAAGTCTCCAGAGGCAAGGGAAACAAAAGCAAAAATGAACTATTGGGACTTCATCAAGATAAAAAGCTTCTGCACAGCAAAGGAAACAATCAGGAAAACTAAAAGGCAACTGACGGAATGGGAGAAGGTATTTGCAAACAACATATCAGATAAAGAGCTAACATCCAAAATGTATAAAGAACTTATCAAACTCAACACCCAAAAACCAAATAATCCAGTGAAGAAATGGGCAAAAGACATGAATAGACATTTCTCCAAAGAAGACAGCCAGATGGCCAGCCCACACATGAAAAAATGCTCCACATCAGTCATCTTCAGGTAAATACAAATCAAAACCACAATGAGATACCACCTCACACCTGTCAGAATGGCTAAAATTAACAACTCAGGCAACAACAGATGCTGGCAAGGATGCGGAGAAAGTGGAACCCTTTTGCACTGCTGGTGGGAATGCAAACTGGTGCAGCCACTCTGGAAAACAGTATGGAGGTTCCTCAAAAAGTTAAAAATAGAACTACCCTATGCACTAGTAGGTATTTATCCAAAGGATACAGGGTTGCTGTTTCAAAGTGGTCCATGCACCCCAATGTTTATAGCAGTACTACTGACAATAGCCAAAGTATGCAAAGAGCCCAAAAGTCCATCGACAGATGAATGGATCAAGAAGATGTGGTATATATATACAGTGGAGTATTACTCAGCAATCAAAAGGAATGAAATCTTGCCATTTGCAACAACATAGATGGAACTAGAATGTATTATGCTAAGCTACATTAGTCAGAGAAAGACAAATATCACATGACTTCACTCATATGTGGAATTTAAAATATAAAACAAATGAACAGAAGGGAAAGGAAGCAGAAATAATATAAAAACAGGAAGGGAAACAAAACATAAGAGACTCTTAAATATAGAGAATGAATTGAGGGTTGCTGGAGGGTTTGTGGGTAGAGGGATGGGCTAAATGGGCAAGGGGCATTAAGGAGGACACTTGTTGGGATGGGCACTGGGTGTTATATGAAGGAGACGAACAGTCCTGAAATCATTATTGCACTATATGGTAATGAATTTGGATATAAATTATAAATACATACATACATACATACATACATACAAAGAGACAATTCAGTTATAATGTGGCTGCATGGGGGCGACTGGGTGGCTCAGTTGCTTAAGCGTCCAACTTTGGCTTAGTCATGGTCTCGCGGTACATGAGTTCAAGCCCCACATTGGGTTCTGTGCTGACAGCTTGCAGCCCGGAGCCTGCTTCAGATTCTGTGTCTCCCTCTCCCTCTGCCCCTCCCCTGCTCATACTCTATCTCTCTTTCTCAAAATAAATAAACATTAAAAAATGTTTAAAAACAAATGTCGCTGCCTGGTGGGCCCTTATCCAATCTGGTTGGTATTCTTATAAGAAGTGGAAATTTCTATAAACAAAGACCCTGGAAGCATACATGCACAAAGAAATACCATATAAAAAGGCAGCAAAAGGGCAGCCATTTGCAAGCTAAAGAGGGAGGCCTTAGAGAAACTGATTCTTCCAGTACCTTGATCTTCACTTCCATCCTCCAGGACTGTGAGAAAATAAATTTCTGTTGTTTAAGACCAGGAAGAATGCATGATCCAGGAGACTAGATTCAAATTCACCTGGACCTTAGCTGCAGTTTGGCGCCACCTGGTGGCCAAGGTCTAATTGGGTTTAAATACCCATGGGGAAGATTCGGTTTCCTGTGGTGGTTAGGACTTTCTAGGACAAAGTCACTGATTCCAATGTTAATGACCCTTGCTTCCGCGACTCAATTTCCTGGGCCAGGAGAATACTGGGAATACAGCATCTTGCAACTGCTGCCCTGTCTTCCCTTCACTGTTTTGTTTGTTTTTTCTCTCATTTCCCATCCCATAGAAGACCAGACATCGTGGGATGCTAGCTAGAAGACAGGAACCAATCTCCAATCTCTTTGCATTATCATGAAATTAATTGGTTTTAATTTTAGACGACTAAGGTTGTATCCCTACAATAGAAATAAGAATATTAAAGAGTGTCTAAGGTTATCTTGCCCATTATGATATTGAATTAATCTGCCTTCATCAGTTTGAGGAAACTAGCCGAGAAGGACATTTTAAAACAGGAAATGGTAAAAATCATTGATATCTCTATAAGAAGTTATAGAATCATGAAGAATTAAAGGATCTATGAGATCACCTAGTGCTACATATGTAAATGTGTATGCCTAATAGATAAGTAAACTGAGTCCTAGAAAGGTTTATTTTGTTCACACTGTTGTGCACAGAGCCCAGGGAAGACCCAGTTAAATGTTGCTTTACTCTAGTGATTTTCAAGTCTCTATGAATCAGACAGGTTTGGAAACTACAGTCAACCCCCAAATCCTTCATCTCCTTTTAACACATATCAAAGAAAATGGAGGGCAGGTAGATCAGAGACGATTACACATTAGCACACAGTGTAAGAATCAACCCAAATTTCTGAAGTCTTAAACAAAACTCATGTTTCTGATGTTCCAAACACCCTAACTGGCCTTTTGCCAAAAAGGAGGGGGTGCACATGCCTTCTCATCTCATGGAATTTACACCTAATCTACAAGTTAAGAGTATCAAAACACAGTCTAATGACAAACAAAACCAAAACCAATCAACCAAACGAACAAACAAACAAAACAAAACAAAACAAAAACAAAAAAAAACCTAGGCAAACAAGAAATAAACAAAATACTTCTTCCAGGACTTCTAACTCAAATTATATTCCCAAATAAAGAAACTTTCCCCAGACAACTTCTAGACCAGAGAAAACTAGATTCATTTCTCACTACTTGGACACTTACTTGAACAGTCAAGAACTGAACTCTCATGTTATTTAAACCTGTTAGCAACATCCTCAGTTCATCCTCTCAAAGATACCAGAAAAAAAGGAAAATGACTACTTAATTTGAAAAATATTATTGGAGTATGGGTTAGTCAAAAAGTCCAAGATACATAATTTTGGAAACACATGACAGAAAATATATATAAAGAAAAACTCTATGTGAGAAAATTTTGGATAAAGAGAATTACTATAACACTCTCATTTCATTCCACAAAGTGCACTGAATATCTCTCTTTGATGTACAACGCAAAACACTTACACCACAGTAATTACCTAGAACAAGAGTAACTGCTAATGGTGACCTGTGAAATGATATGCTTGGCCATAGTCACATCTGGCGCTGACAGAATTATCAAGGAAGTGATGTTTATCTCTATTTCAGTCCTCAAAAAGTCTTCATCCATCCATGTAGCAGATGCCACTGATGCTCTACTCCATGTCCTTGGCTTCCCTATGGGTTCATCTATAGCTAAGATGGACATTTTCTATAACCGCTGATGAGAAATCTCTCAGCTTCACTGCCTGAAGCTTTTCTCTGGCTCCATGAGAACTTGTTCAGACTGTTCAAGGTTGGGGACTTACGGGGACTCAATGGTCGCAAAGTAACTTCCAAAATAATGAGAGACATGAGCCACTGGTAAACACCTCAGCTTCCATGTCTTTCTGTACTATAATTCCGAGGCATGTTTGACACAGTAAGTCTGAGGATGTTTAATGGGACTGAGCCCCAGTTAACACTGGTAACTCACTCATAATCACACCTTTTATCAGTCCCTCTCTTTCTTCCACTTATACTTTCTGTGAGAACCATCTCAAGAAGCTACTTACATTCAAGTCCTTGTCACGGGATCTGTTTTTTGGGGAAAACCAAGCTATGACATGTGTCTAATATTCCTGTGTTACCCTCTCATTGGCTGCCAATTCATCTCCCTTAATATCTCAAACAGGAACTGGGTTACAGGTTAAGGGGCTGAGTTCTAATCCTGTTAGCTAATTGTGTGTCCTCTCTAAAGCTTAGTTTTATTCATTTGAAAAATGAGGTGGTTGGATTATACATGCTGTAGAGTGCCATTGAGTTTTTACTCTTTATCTTCTATTTTATTTCAGAGTGGAAGGAAAAAATAAAACCGGCAAAGAGTGGATGGCAGAACAATCTGTCACAGACTTGCCTGATAACCAGAATGCATTTCTCCCATTGCCTTAAATTATTATTATCTGGTAACCCCACTATGGTGTGAGCTCCTCAAGGCTAAGAGAGATGTCTTATTCCTCTTTGTATTTCCATATTTTAGCAGAATGCTTAATATATAACAGGTATTTAATAAATGCATGATTAATGAATTAATAACTTATATACAGGAAAGAGAAGTGAGGATACTGGCTGGACTGATGGAAAAGAAAATACGGGAAATATGTGGAATTGCTATGATGGGGCTGGATTATACAGGATTATACTGAGTGCTAGATTTTGGGCTTGAACTGATAGCCATGACAGGGCATGAAATGTTTCTGAGTAGGAATGGCACAATGAAAAAGATATAGGTGGTACGAAGAAAGGGTAGCAGAGTGAGATACTGAGAGAAGTGTTCTATTGAATCTCAATTGGTGAGATAATGTCTTAAGAAGACTTTTTCAAATTTTCAAAAATTAGAGTGAAACTATAATGCTTGTGTTTATATGATTATTAAACTAACCGTAAACCAACTTTATGTACCATTAGCATATGATATTCATAAGTAGGTGTGAATTATGGCACAATAATTGGCTCCTTATCCATTTTAGTATTTTGTGTACTTTCAAGTGAAAATATTTTTGATGCTACCAAATTGGTATTACTTTGTTTATTTCACAGTTCTTAGTCACCAGGCTTAGTTCACAAATTCTGTTTTCAAAAATCAAGTTCATTTCAGTAAATGAAAATGTTTTCAACACTGAAGAGGCTCAAAACAGTAGAGAAATAAAAATTCATTTATATAAATGATTTCTATTGAATTTATTAAAATAAAAGAAATTTTATTTTTTGCAGTCATAACTTATATTAAAAGACCTAATCAGTTCAATATGAGTTAGTGCCAGCTTCAAAGGCAAAAGCCTAGAGTCGCTCTCAAATTCTCCTTTCCACTTACCCTCCTTACCCAAATAGCTGTTTTTGACATAAGCATAGTATAGCTGTTCTTGCTGCATCTAGGAAATGAACTTGCCAGTAGAGAACTGTCCTAGTTATGGCCAAAAACAAGTGGTATACAAATACTGCAAAGAATAAATTGCAATCGCCCAAGAATCCTTTCTAATAGGCCATTAAATTGTTTCTTTTGTCTTCCTCTTCTTTTCTTCCTCTTTCCCCTGCCCTCCTCTTCTTCCCTTTCCTTGTCCCCTCTCCTACTTCTTCCTCTTCTCTTCCTCCTTCCTCTTTCTCCTCCTCCTTTTGGTCTCCTGACCTCAAGTACCTGTTGGAATAATCTTGGAACTAAAATGAACTTAAATAGACCTACTAGCATCAAGCACATAGAAATATTGGATTAAAATAAACATATATTACCAAGCTCAAAATAAGGAAAGAACATTTGGGAAAAGGATCCACAAAGCAAAAGTTCTAGTATACAAGACTATGTGGTATCTGTATGTAAAGGATACAAGATTAAGAGAAGAGTTGGGGGTCGGGCATATATGTCATAATGATTTTTCTGCCACAAGAGGACATGAAGTTTAGTTTGGGTCCTTTGCAAAATGGGAGTTGGTTCATGATTTAGGCAAGGATCAAGAATTTGTTGTAACCATTAGAGAAAAGATCACTGGGGAACAATATACTTGGTGGCAAAGTATAACCACCCAAAACACTTAACAAAGTATAGGAAAATATACCTCTAGAATAGAGATAAATGGAAATCATCACATTAATTAAGTGACCAAACAGCATTGTCATTATGGGGCTACTTAATATTTTACCACTTGATGGAAGGCAATAAGAAATAGCATTATCCATGAAATATTTAACCTGATGATTTAACCTGAAATATTTTTTTAACCAAAAATATTTAACCTGAATCTAATAAATTCTCTGGCTTACAGTTTACAGGAACTAGAGGACCAAATAAAGATGTTACATAAGAAAACAATCAGCCAGATCAAGAAAGTTAATTAACTATTAGAAAACTGCCCTGGGTTATTTGAAAACTCAAGATCATAAAAAAAAAAAGCAGAAGGATTTAGATTGTTCTAAATCTAAAATGGCTAAGGAGGCATAGATGTCCATTACCATGCACGCTCTTAGATTGGATCCTGGATAGAAAATAAAAATCAACAAAAGACATTTGGGGATAATTGAAAAAATTCAAATATGGACTGGATATCTTATTTCATTAAGGAATTACCTATTTTCTTAAAAGGATGCCTTGATTTTTAGAAGGTATATATTGAACTGTTTAGGAATAAAATGGCATGATCTCCACTACTCACTTTCAAATAGCTCCACATTATTAAACAAAGGTGTATGTGTGTGCGTGGTGTGTGTCTGTGTGTGAGTGAAGAAGGTGGGAGGAAGAAAGCCAACATGATAGAATAGTAACAATAATGGAATTTAGGCGAAATGCATACTGGTGTCTTTTTCTTATTTTTTTTTTCCAATTACTATTATGTCCTAAGTATTTTTCCCTACTTTTAAAACCCTGTTATGGGTTTAAAGAATGGACAGGTAAAACAAATCTGTATCTATGTAAGTAAATAAAATGATACAGAAACACCAAAAGTTTCTGTTTAATTTAACTCACTGAAGAGAAAAGTTGATGAAAGTAAGCTATAAGTTAACCACTGTACCATGTCTGTATTTCCTATACAACATTGGATCCTCTCCCTTTAAGTCATATGTGCCAAATCATGAACAAATTTCTAAGCTCATTTCAGACTAAACATAATATGCTTATATTTCAGAGAGAGAAAATGTTGTTTAGTTAAAAAAAAAAAAAAAAAAAAAGAGTCAGATCCGTGTAATTCCCTAGCTGCACTGTAGTCCTGAAAAGCAGTATACAGATACCTTTCCTCCTGAAACTTCATTTCCTCTGTTATATGGTCAGAATTACCTGATAGTTTGTCGATTACCCCCCTCCAACAGCAGCTTTGTAAAATAAAGATTCTAAGAGAACAGTCTACTCTTTTTAATTCATCTATTTCAATTCACCATTATATCAAAAAAGTGAATGATGTAGAAATTAAGATAATGACCCCAAATCTAGATCATTCAGGTCCCTTTTATAAATATGCTATATACACAAATGATCATTTAGCGTATATATTTTAAGTAACTCTATAGTCTATGTTGTTGTTGCTGTTGTTTAACAAGAATACCTCTAAAATGGGCTGGAGGAACTCCAGAAAGGGCTTCAGAGGCTGGACACTGGACTGAGCCAGGACTGGAGTGCAACAAAGTAGAGCAGCAGAAAGTCTACTCTGCAGCTGGGGCTGGTGGTGCCCGAAGGCAGATTCCTACTACAGCAACACCCTTGTGGGGGCAGCAAGGCTAGGAATGATGGGAAGCTGGAAAAGGTGGTCTTGCCTTGAGGGCTGAAGTAAGGAGTACTTCTAACTATCAGTATTAATTCTCTGGAGTAAAATTTCTCCAGACAAGACATTGTGAATAAGACAAAAGAGCCATAAAATGCAAGGTATTTAGCTACCTGCTATTGACTGAATTTTATTTTCTCAGTTTTCGTATGTTGAGGTCCTAACCCCAATGGGATGGCATTTGGATATGGGAACTTTGGAAGGTAATTAGGTTTTAAATAAAGTCTTTAGAGTGGGGGGCCTTATGATGAGATTAGCTCCTTTATAAAAGAAGGAAGAGACACTTCTCCCTCTGCCCTTTGGGGACACAGTGAGACCCTGGCCCAGCTGCAAGCCAGGAAGAGAGTTCTCAAGAGAACTAGACCATGTTGGCACCCTGATCTCAGTTCCAGATTCTGAATTTCTGTCATTCAGTCACCCGCACTATGGCATCTTGTTGTGACAGCCTGGAAAAACTAATACGATACCCGAGTGACATGGATGTAGAAAATGAGAGCTACAGAATGTGGATATAATAGGCATTACCTGTTTTAGAAAACTGAGGAGCCAATTAAAAATTAGAAGTCATAATAAAATAATTTCAAGAAATAAAAAACATAGTTAACAGAAATAGCGATTTAGTTCAAGAGCAGCTTAGTCATAGTCAAAGAATTTATAAACAGAAAAAAATATGTATTACGAACTTAACTAGAATGTAACAAAGTTAGGAAATACTTATTTTTTTAAAAAGAGAAAAGCTCACTTTAAGTGATAAGGAGGATCAAGTGAGAAGGTCTAACATATGTCTCTTTGGGGTCCTGAAGCCCGGATACAAGAAAAACAATATATAAGAGAAATATAAATAAAAAGGAATCTATAACTAGACATATTACAATAAAACTGAAAAAGAAAAAGGAAAAAACAACAAAAACTTTAAAACAGCCAGACAGAGTGAATGAATTAAATACCAACAAATGGCAGTTTTCTTCTCAAGGGCAGCAGTGAAATATGGTTTTCAATGTCTTGAGAGAAAATACATGCCAACATAGAATTTTAACTAATTTAACTTTCAAAAATGAGAGTTACATAAAGATATTTATGGATAAACAACAACAAAAATGTTCTATCTAAAGTAAATTCTGGGGGCACTTAGACGGCTCAGTCAGGTAAGTGTCTGACTTTGGCTCAGGTCACGATCTCATGGTTAGTGAGTTCAAGCCTCGCGTCAGGCTCTGTGCTGATAGCTCTGATAGCTTCAGATTCCGTGTCTCCCTTTCTCTCTGTCCCTCCCCCACTGTCACAATGTCAATCTCTCTCTCTCTCTCTCTCTCTCTCTCTCTCTCTCTCTCTCTCAAAAATAAATAGGGGTGCCTGGGTGGCTCAGCTGGTTGACTGTCCAACTTCATCTCAGGTCATAATCCCACAGTCCATGAGTTCGAGCCCCGCGTCAGGCTCTGTAATGACAGCTCAGAGCCTGGAGCCTGCTTCAGATTCTTTGTCTCCCTCTCTCTCTGCCCCTCCCCTGCTCATGCTCTGTCTCAAAAATAAATAAAAACATAAACAACCAAACAAACAAACAAACATGGGTGCCTGGGTGGCTCAGTTGGTTGAGTGTCCAACTTCAGCTCAGATCATGATCTCATGGTTCATGGGATCAAGCCCCACGTCAGGCTCTGTGCTGCCAGCTCAGAGCCTGGAGCCTGCTTTGGATTCTGTCTTCCTCTCTCTGCCCCTCCCCCACTCATCCTCTGTCTCTCTCTCTCTCTCAAATAAACACTAAAAAAATTTTTTAATAAAATAAAAACACTAAAAATTTTTTAAGTAAATTGTGAAAGAAAAGGAAAACAAGGCCAGAACAGTCAGAAACTCAGAATGAGGGGTGAACACAAAGGTAAACATATAAGTAAAGGTGAAATAAACTGGTGTACATAAAAATATTTCTTAAAAAAGTTCCTAACTTGTGGGGTGAACAAATACAGAACTGAGTATAAAACTAAAATATTAAGCAATAACAGTATGTCAATTGGAAGGTAGAATATGAGAGGTAAGCTGTTCAGCAATCCTTTTATTCAAGATGGGGATAGAACATCAAGATATGGTGTGATTTTGTATTTTAAATATGCAGAGTATATCTATGCTTAAGATGCAGGAAGCCACAGAAGAACTTTGTTCCCATATTAACAATGAAAACAAGCTAGACACAAAATCATAACTTTTCTCAACCTCATCAGAAAATAGATTAATTAAATCCAAAAGAATGGCAAACATCTCTAAGGAGATACCAGATAAATGAGCTGTTTCTCCTTTGACAGAGCATAACCAGATGACTATGGGTAAGAAGAAACAACTAAAATTCCAACAATTTCTTAAAGACCGATTGTAGGCTAATATGACACTTTAGAATAACTGGAAGCCCCAGATACTTACTTACAAACTCATTTCCACGGGCCTCTATTGCAGACTCAAGAGAAAGGGGTAAAAGGAAAACTCTTCTGCTTCTGGATGAAGGACAGAAAAATACCCAGCTCCCAGGGGTCAGGCAAAGATTTACCACTTCCTGGAGAGGAGTGCCAGTAAAAGCTGACTGCCCCTGGAGGGACTCAACAAGGTCACTTCAACCTAAGATTCTACACTGATCCAAAACTGAGACCAGTTCTGATGTTGGATGGGCAGGAAATTGTTTACCACTGAAGATGTTCACAGATACAAACAGGATTTGGACATCATGGACTGGGAGGCATGAATACTGAGAAAACCTCTCTCCCATGGATTGGGTACACAGGACCTGCCTAGTATTGAGGTACCAGGAGAACCAACAAACCCTCTGCCCTCAACATAAGACAATCATTGAGTAACAAGCAAAATAACTCTTGTGAGAGGGGCAAATGCATAAGAGAGACCCATTCTGTGCAGGCATGCAGGGATTTTTGAAAGCTGAGGGTAGAGTAGGGATACTAAGAAAACCTTCTAATATCTCAGGCCCCACACAGACAAGTGGCTGACCACCCGTGGAGGAATTTGAAGTCTGGAAAATGGAACGTTACTATGGCAACGACAACAAGCCCAAACAAAGATCAAAAACTGAGACGAAGGACTCAAAATTTGATGGAAGAAACGGAAGAAATAATTATACCCAGTTATTATTGGGAATAAATGCCACAACCTCCATTTCTACCAATCCTCTAAAAATAATGTCTGGCATTCAATAAAAAGTTATAAAATGCAAAAAAAGGGGCGCCTGGGTGGCGCAGTTGGTTAAGCGTCCGACTTCAGCCAGGTCACGATCTCGCGGTCCGTGAGTTCGAGCCCCGCGTCGGGCTCTGGGCTGATGGCTCAGAGCCTGGAGCCTGTTTCCGATTCTGTGTCTCCCTCTCTCTCTGCCCCTCCCCCATTCATGCTCTGTCTCTCTCTGTCCCAAAAATAAATAAACGTTGAAAAAAAAAATTTTTTTAATGCAAAAAAAAAAGGCAAGAAAAAATTTGTCAAGGGATAAAGTAATCAATAGAACAGAACCCGGAGATAAATGAAATTTTGGAATTATAAGACAGGGAATTTATCAAAGCTATAATAAATATGTGCAAGGATCTAGTGGAAATTTGTACAACATGCATTAAGTTTAGCAGAATGATATCAGTATAAAATCATCCAATGCAAATGCTAGAAATAAAAAAACAAAACAAAAACATGGTCTCAAAAGTAGAGAATCTTTTTGACAAACTACCCAGAAGATTGGACATAGCTCAGCCAAGAATTAATATGCTTGATAAATCAATAAAAAAATGTTCACACTGAAATGCAAACAAAAGAAAACGGTGAATACAAAAGAAGAGAACTTTCATAGCTGTGAGACAATATGAAATGACTTAATATATGTGTAATTGAAGTCAAGAAGGAGAACAGAGAACAGAGCAAAAATATCTGAAGACCTCCTGGCCAGAAATTTTCAATATTAATGACAGGCAACAAGCCACAGATCAAAATAGCTCTAAGAACTTCAAACAAAATTAAAATTTTTAAACAACAACCAGACACACTGAGGTCAAATAACTGAAAATGAAAAATAAAGAGAAAATTTTGAAGGCAGTCACGGTAGGGAAGGGTAGCATCACATACAGAAGAACAAATATAAGAATTGTAGTATATCTTAATTGAGAAACTATGTAAGCCAGAAAACAATACAGTACTGAGTGGGAAAAGAAAAAATTGTCTAAAGAATAATGAATACTCCCCCCAAAATAACTTTCAATAACAATAGTAAAATAAAAATTCTTTTAGGCATACAAAAGCTGAGAGCATTTTATTGTCATCAGACATACTCAACAAAAAATGGTTAAAGGATGTACTTCACGCAGAAGAGTATAATAAAAGATGAAAATCTGGATTTATTCAAAGAAATGAAGAGCACTAGAAATGGTGAAAATTGAAGTAAATTTAAAAAATGGCTTTTGTCTTTCATCAGGGAACTACAAATCAAAACTGCAACGAGCTATAACCTCACACTTGTCAGAATGGCTAAATTAACAGCACAAGAAACGAGGTGTTGGGAAAGATGCAGAAAAAGGGGAAGGCTCTTACATCATTGGTGGGAATGCAAACTGGGACAGCCATTCTGGAAAACAGTATAGAGGTTCCTCAAAAAGTTAAAACTATAACTACCCTATGACCCAGCAATTGAAGTATTAGATATTTACTAATTCAAGGCAACACATGCACCCTGATGTTTATAGCAACATTATCAACAATAGCCAAATTATGGAAAAAGCCCAAATGCCCACTGACTAGTGAATAGAGAAGTTGTGGTATATATGTACAATGGATTATTACTCAGCCATAAAAGAGAATAAAATCTTGCCATTTGCAACAACATGGATGGAGCTAGAGTGTATTATGCTAAGTGAAATAAATCAGAGAAACACAAACACCATATGATTTCACTCATATGTGGAATTTAAGAAACAAAACAGATGTACATGGGGGAAAGAGAGAGAGAGAGAGAGAGGCAAACCATAAAACAGTCTTTTAACTATAGTGAACAAATTGAGGGTTGCTGGAGGGGAGGTGGGCAGGGACATGGGTTAAATGAATGATAGGTATTAAGGAAGGCATTTGTTGTCATGAGCACTGGGTATTGTCTGTAAATAATGAATCACTCAATTCTATACCTGAAACTAATATTACACTATGTGTTAACTAACTAGAATTGAAATAAACTCTTGAAACAAACAAAAAAAATGTATGGTTTTCAGGACAGTAAGGCATCCAACTCTTGACTTTGGCTCAGGTCATGATCTCACAGTTGATGAGTTCAACCCCCAAACTGGGCTCTGCACTGACAGAGCACAGCCTGTCTTGGATTCTCTCTCTCTCCCTCTCTGCCCCTCCCCCACTTGCACTCTCTCACACTCTCTCAGTCTCAAAATAAATAAATAAACTGTTTAAAAATGTATGGTTTTTGTTTTGATTACTTTAAAAGATAATATACTATCTACAGCAAAAATTGGGGGAAAGTATATTTGGAACGAATCAGTGAACCTGAAAATGGGTAAGTAAAAACCTCCCAAACTAAAATTCTGTAGTGGGTTGAAGAGTGGGGCCCTCAAAACTATTCCAAACCATAACTCCCAGAACTTGTGAATGCGACCTTATTTGGTAAAAGGATCACTGTAGATGTAATTGTATTAGAGATAATAAAATGAAATCATCCTGGATGTAGAGTAGGCCCTAAATCTTTTCCTTATTAAAAATAAATAAATAATAAGGCAGGCTATTTGAGACACAAGGGAGAGGGAGATATTAAGGTGGAGGCAGAGATTAGAAAAATGTATCAAAAGAAACCAAAGAAGAACAAAGATTGCCAGCAGACCCCAGAAGCAAGAAGAGGCAAGGGAAGACTCTTCCCTAGAAGCTTGAGAGGAATACAGCTCTACTGACACCTCAGTTTTGGACTTTTGGACCCCTGAACTGTGAGCAAATATAGTTCTATTGTTGTTTTAAGCTACTAAGTTTATGATGATTTGTTACAGCAACCCTAGGAAACTAATAAAATGCAAAGAGAAAATGTTGGGGTAGAGGGAGGAACAATGACAACAGAACACCCAACAAGATTTTGAAACACACAACATATGCATAATTGGAATACCAGAAAGAGACAAAAAAGAGAATAGAACAGAACACATTTGAAATAATAAGGCAAACACCAAATAATAGATTCAGGATGCTCAAAAAACACTAAACAGAATAAATACCAAAAATCTACACCTTGGCATATCTATTCAAACTGCACAAAAACTAAGAGTGAAAATCTTGAAATAAGCCAGGGTGGTGAGACTCTTTTCAATAGAGAAATAAGGATAAGAGAAATAAGGATAAGCTGATATCTTATCTGAAACAAAGCAAGCAAGAAGAGAGTGCAATGAAATATTTAAATTATTGAAAGCAAAACAAAACTAAGCTAGAGTTCTATATCCAGTGAGATTATTCTTTAAAAGTATAGAAGAGTCATAGCTAATCCAATAAAATATAAAAGGAAATAAAAGGTATACAGATTAGGATGAATAAATAAAAAATGTCTTTGTTGATAGAGGGCATGATCATCTGTGTAGGAAAATCTGAATCAATAACAACAACAAAAACTCTGGAACTAACAGGCGATAACAGAAAGGTTGCAGGACACAAGGTTAATATACAAAAGTCAATTGCTTTCCTATATATCATCAATGAACAAATGGAATTAGAAATTAAAAACATTTGTAATGTTAATATAAATTATATATTTCATATTAGTAATATAATTATATCATTTATATTAGTATCACAAAATATTTAGCTATAAATCTAACAAAAAATGTACAAGATCTATATGAGAAAAACTACAGAACTCTTACAAACAAAATCAAAGAACTAAATACATGAAGAGATAGTTCATGTTCATGGATATGAAGACTCATCAAGATGTCAGTTCATCCCAATTTTATCTATAGATTCGATCCAATCCCAATCAAAATCCCAGCCAATTATTTTATGGATATCAGCCAACTGATTTTAATGTTTATATGAAGAAGATGACGCAGAATAGTCAAGTTTGAAGAAGGACAAAGTGAAAGGACTGATGCTATCTGACTTACTCTAAAGCTATAGTAATCAAAACAGGGTGGTATTGATGAAGAACAGACAAATACATCAATAGAACTAAATAAAGAGTACAGAAATAGACACTGATAAATACAATAAACTGATCTTTGATAAAAGAGCAAAGGCAATATAATGGAGCAAAAATAGTCTTTTCAAGAAATGGTATTGAAAGAACTGGAAAGTTACATGCAAAAAAAAAAAAAGAATCTAGACAAGGACTTTACACTTTTCATAAAAATTAACTCAAAATGTATCATAGACCTAAATGTGAAATACAGAACTATAAAATCAGAAGATAACATAGAAGAAAATCCAGATGACCATGGGTATGGTGATGCCTTTTTAGATACAACACCAAAGGCATGATTCATGAAAGAAATTGTTGACAGCTGGACTTCATTAAAATTAAAAACTTCTGTAGGGGACCTGAGTGGCTCAGTTGGTTAAGCTTCTGACTCTTGATTTTAGCTCAGGTCATGACCTCGTGGTTCATGGGATCGGGCCCTGCAATGGACTTTTCACTGGCAGTGCGGCACCTGCTTGGGATTCAGGATTCTCTCTCACCCTCTCTCTCCACCCCTCCCTTGCTTGCACGCATGTGCACTCTCTCTTTCTCTCAAAATAAATACATAAAAACTTATTTTCAAAGTAAAAAAAATTTAAAAACTTCTGTCAAAGACAATGTCAAGAGAATAAGAAGATAAGTCACAGATTGGGAGAAAATATTTGTGAAAAATATATTTGATAAAGAACTATCATGTAAAATATACAAAGAACTCTTAACCTCTCCTCTTAACTCTTAATCTATTAGAGTGGTCAAAATCCAGGACACTGACAATACCAAATAGTGGTGAGGATGTGGAACAACAGGCCCTCTCATTTACTGCTGCAGGAATACAAAATAGTACAACACTTTGTGAGACAGTTTGGTGATTTCTTACAATACTAAATATACTCTTGCCAGATGATCCAGCAATCATGCTCCTTGGTATTTGTCCAAAGCAGTTGAAAACAAATACCCACACAAAAATCTTCATGCTTGTTTATAGCAGCTGTGTTCATAGTTGCCAGAACTTGGAAGCACCTAAGATGTCCTTCAGTAGGTGGACAGATAAATAAACTGGTACATCCAGACAACGGAGTATTATTCAGTGCTAAAAAGTAAGGAAATTTCAAGCTATGAAAAAAAGATATAAAGGAACCTTAAATGCATGTTACTAAGAGAAAGAAGCTAATCTGAATTAGCTACATACAGTATGATTCCAATTAGCTATACACTGTATGATTTCAAGTATATGATACTCTGTAAAAGGCAAAGCTGTGAAGATAAAAGATCAGTGGTTCCAGGGATTGGAAAGGAAGAGGCAAGGGATGAATAGGCAGAGCACAGAGTATTTTTAGGGCAGTGAATATACTATGTATAATACTTTAATGATGGACACATGTCATTGTACAATTGTCCAAACCCATAGACTCTATGACACCAAGGGTGAACCCTAAAGTAAACTATGGACTTTGAGTGATAATAGTGCATAAATGAAGGTTCCTCAGTTTTACAAAATGTACCACTCTGATGGTAGATGTTGATAATGAGGGATGTTACACATGTATGGTGAGTAGGATATATATATGAAATCTTTGTACCTTCCTCTCAATTTTGCTGTGAACCTAAAACTGACCTAAAAAAAAATCCTTTTAAAAAACCTTTCTCAGACAAACAAGAACAGAAAAATTTACCACCAGCAGACACACTCCCAGAAGTTTTTCAAGGAGAAGGAAAATAATATAGGTCAGAAACTCAGATCTACATAAAGAAAGTAATGGAATCAATGAAAATAAAATAATCTTTTGTTCTTATTCTTAATCTGTATGTGACAGAATTTCAATTAATTAGCATAAGAATAATAACAAAGTATATAATTCCAAGCCAGTAAAGAGAAAAAAGAAGTGGAATGAAAAATAATGAAAACATAGTAATTTTAAAATGATAAAAAGTAATAAAGGACAAAATGGAAACAGAAAAACAAGGCTACTTTAAATAAATTATTGGGAACAAGTTCATATAAATTGTCACAATAAATATAGATAGAACAAACTTTCTGGTTAAAAGAAAGGTATTTTCAGGTTGCATTACACATATAAATTTAGCATTATTTACAATTTAAGGACAAAGAAGTGTTGAAAGTTAAGAGAGTAAATAAAAGATATGAAGAAAATGCTACCTAAAATAAAGTGGTGTATCTATTTACCCAGAGGTAGCCAAACTATAAGATTTGAGGGCACTCCAAACCACCAAATGTAAGATTTCTAAAACCAATTGTGAGTTTGGGGGCACTCAAATCTACACTTAGTTTCCATAATTTGCTAGAACTCACAGAATTTACCAAGAGCTATTATAGTAATATGTATGGTTTACTAAAGTGAAAGGATACACTAAAATCAGTGAAGAGAAGAAACACACAGGGCAGAATCTGGGCAAGTTCCAAATGCAAAGCTCTGATTGTCATTGGGACACAGTACTCTACAGTACTGATGTACGACAATATAAACAGGGTATTACCAACCCAAAATTTCATCTCATCTTTGGTGTCCAGAGTTTTTACTGCAGCTTCATTACCTAGGCATGAGTACTTGACTGATTTCCCAAGTGCTTAAACTGACTCTCCAGGCTTTCCTCATAATATTTATAGACAGGAAAAAATAAAATCTCCAAAGTTAGAAAAGAAAATAATCTCAGAGCTGAAGTTAATGTAAAAAAAAAAAAAATAAAAACCTAATAGTAGGTTTAATCAAAGAAGAGTTGATTTTTTTAAAGAGTTGATTCTTTTTTAAAAAATGCAATTTAGGGGCGCCTGGGTGGCTCAGTCGGTTGAGCGTCCAACTTCGGCTCAGGTCATGATTTCATGGTTCATGGGTTCAAGCCCTGTGTAGGAATCTGTGCTGACAGCTTGGGGCCCGGAGCCTGCTTCATATTCTGTGTCTTCCTCTCTCTCTCTGCCCCTCCCTTGCTCACACGCTGTCAATTTCTCTCTCAAAAAATAAATAAACATCAAAAAAAATTTTTAATGCAATTTATATAAAACTTCAGTGTGATTAATTAAAAAGACAACAGATGAACAAATGTCAAAATCATAAACAAATAAACAAACATTAAACTTTTAAAAAGAATAGACAAATACTATTGATGAATCTATAGCAATAAATTAAAAAACAAACAGAACTGATATTTTTAAAGAAATTCTGAGTAGCTCTGTAACTATAAAAGTAAATCCACAATTATAAATGTTCCGATAGACCAAACATCACTCCCAGGTAGTTTTACAAGTGAGTATTACCAAATTTTCAAAGAACAGATTCTCTAATCTAACTTCTTACAGAAAGTAAATTAAGAAAGAACCCTCTCCATTCCATTCTATAAAGCTAATATAGCTCTGATAACAAAATTAGCTATCTAAATTAAAAAATGTTAAAACTACAAATACACGTCACTCATGCATGAATATCATGAACATAGTATTTTCAAAAAAAATGTGTGTAAAGAAGCAGTATATTGCAATTAAGTTATATCTATCTTGGAAATGCAAGTAAGATTTAGTATTTCCTAATATTTAATAATATCTATGAATGTTGATCACAGAGCGTGAGCAGGGGAGGGGCAGAGAGAGAGGGAAGGGGCAGAGAGAGAGGGAGACACAGAATCAGAAGCAGGCTCCACTCTGACCTGTCAGCACAGAGCCCTACGTGGGGTTCTAACCCACGAACCGTGAGATCATGACCTAAGCCGAAGTCGGATGCTTAACTGACTGAGCCACCCAGGCACCCCATAAATGGAAATAAATGAATTTAAAAAAATGCAGTTTTGTATGAGAAAAAACAGAAGGTAAACAAAAATGTTTCCATATTTTTGTCAAAATAATGAACACTGTTGATTCATATAGTATACAAAAATTAGTTTAACCTTTCCAAAGAACAACTTGGTATTGACCTTAAAATTGTTCAAACACTCCTTAACACATTAATTTTACCTAGATGAAAAATACAGGCTTTGGAATGGGTCAGTCCTTGGTTCAAATTCTGACTTCAACTCTTACTAGCTTTTTGACTCTGAGTATATAAAATAGGAAATTAATACCCACCTCACAGGTATTTTTGGAGAGATAAATGAGCTAATGTTTACAAAGGGCTTAGCTCAGGCTCAGACTTGTAGAAGGTGCTCAATAAATAGTCATTATCAATTTTAAATTAAGAGTTCATCTTAAGATAACTATGAGGGGGGCGCCTGGGTGGCTCAGTCGGTTAAGCGTCCGACTTCAACTCAGGTCATGATCTCGCGGTCCATGAGTTCGAGCCCCGTGTCGGGCTCTGTGCTGACAGCTCAGAGCCCGGACCCTGTTTCAGATTCTGTGTCTCCCTCTCTCTCTGACCCTCCCCCGTTCATGCTCTGTCTCTCTCTGTCTCAAAAATAAATAAATGTTAAAAAAAAAAAAAGATAACTATGAGGGATGTGCTTTAAAATACATTTTAATAGTCAACAGAGAATCAATTTATAATAACTGCCAAATAATCGAGATATAACAGGTAACTAATAGCTTAGATAAGCTTTTTTGTAGTCATCAAAATAAGGAATATCTGCTGTCACTGGAAAATATTATTGTTGGGTCAATTAGAAAAACACACTTGTAATTATAAGTCCAAATTTTAGTATATTTTATAAGTGTGTGTGTACATACGCATAAACTCAGTTGAAAACCTGAGGTGGTGAGGTGTGTAGGGATTTTGTTAGCATTTGTATTGATTCTGGGATATGAGATTTCTTATTCATACACTGGGTTTTTTCCCCAAACATTAACAAAGATGAAATACTTCTTTTATAAATGAAGAAACATAATACCTATGCAGTAATTATACCTAAAAATAATACTTTTCAAAGTATTAAAGTATTTTCTTGCCTGTCATTACATTTCTTTGTATCTTTTGGCATAAATATTTTAACTGGTTGTGATTCATCACTTATTTTTCTTTCATAGTATCACCTTACAGGGATAAACTTTCTGCTTGTTTCTGCGATACCAGATACAGACAGGGAGTCATTAAGCAAGTAACTTTGTAAAGATACCATATCCTGGATTTAACATTTACTCCCATGACAGAATTATTCATGAGATTTAGCAGAGGAGGATCAATTTAGGTGAATTGATATTACTGAGAGAAAAGCTGCAATAAGTTTTCAGCCATTTCTCTGTTATTCTGGTATACAAATTATTTAAACATTGTCTCATTCACATTGTAAGATCCAATAGTAAAAATTTAAAAATAAAATGTCGGATACAGCAATATATCTCAAAGTATATTCCTGCAGGCCAAAGTTTTAAAGAAAAATGTCTGCCTTTTAGTTCAATGAAATTATTAGAACACCTTTGTTTCTACTTTATGACTTGTATTTGGCTGAGAATGTAACGGTGAGTGTGAGTGGAGAGTTTCTGCCCATTGGGATTTTTTTTTTTTAGTCCGGAAACCAACCCAATAGGACATTCAATGTAGCTCAGAAAATGATAATATCCTTCCCTCATAAGATCTAATAGTATTCACCTTATGTATTAAAGACTCTCAAAGTTTCGAGGGCATAAGAAACAGAGCTTGAATAATGTGGAGATGCCCAGCCCTCTCTCCAGAGACTTGGATACAGTAGATATGAAAAAAAGAACTATGAGTCTGCAGATGTAACAAGAATTTACATATTTCTGACACAAATAATCTGCATTCCACACTTTGGAAAACATTAGCATCTGATGTAACCAGTACTTCTGAATTTTGCAAAAGCAGGAAGAGAATAGACGTTGATTTCAAATTCCTGAAAGCTCTTTCTGGTTTCCTGGAATGATTAAACAATAGTTGTCGGATTTAGATATAAATAGAACATTACATAATTTAACGTATAATTTAAATTATACCTGAGTGGTTAGCGCAACCACCTTGCTGGTGATTATAGCACAGAGAGGAGTATGCCTCTGATACAGACTGAATGGCTGTGCCCCCCCACCACCCCCGAAGTCATAGGGTAAAACTAATGCCCAGTGTGATAGTATTTGGAAGTGGGACTTTGGGGAGGTGATTAGGTCAAGAGGGTGAAGCCTTCACGAATATAATTTATACTCTCATAAAAGCTCTCAGACCCGAGAGCCACCTTGCCTCTTCTGTCATGTGAAGGCACAAAAAGTTGGCTGCCTCTGAACCAAGAAGTGGGCTCTCACCAAACCCTGAATTTGCTGTGGCCCTGATCTCGGACCTCTTAGCCTTCAGAACCACGAGAAAATGTTCATTGTTTACAAGCCACCCAGTCTATAGTATTTTGCTATAGCAACTGGAACAGACTAAGGCAGCATCTGACTCCCCTTTTGAATGGGGCAGAAACCCACAGTGTCTGAGGTCAGAGTTGATTGGTACTACCAATGAAACACTGAAAAATCCAGCTGTGTTTTGGGTTCATCACACAACTTGAACCATTTTTCAAACCCTTTGGAGTCCGTAAAACTAAAAACTCATTTTGTCAAGCACTTTCACCCCTAATTTTTAAACCCATGTGTATTTTAAGAGAAATTTAATCCATATGTTTCTGATTCATTTATACTTAAATCATCAAAATGTTGTTTTGTAAGAGCTATTTGATGTCCAAGGTTTTCTGAGCTTTGTAAACCTCTTGTCTTAGAAACAGAATGCTGTGTTGTGCCAGACGTTTGGGTCCTGGTTGAAATGCCAAAACCAGGAGGTTTCAGTGGGTTCCACATCTACCACAGAAAGCTTCCTCTTTCGATCAGCACAAAACAAGACCAAACCCCAGAGGCTGGCTGACACTATTCTCACTTTATCATCATACTCTTTTTCTCTTCATGTTGTAGGAATGTACTGAGGGGTCTGAAGTTTTGTTTGGTGTTTATGAAGCTTCTCCAGGAGGATGATTATACAAGGTTTCTGCAACCTTGGGGATTACTCAAAGCTGTTTAATTACAATGCAAAGCCAAAAACACAGACTTTTGAAATTTAAAACATACATTCAGACAGAAAAACAAGTAGTTTACATTTCAAGAGGGACTCAATTCTTTTCAAAAGGTGTCCATCTATCTTTCCATTTTTTTTATCTTTCCATTTTTAACTTCTTAACAGAAATATATTTAGACAAGGAAAGTTGTTAACTGATACCTCTCTATAATTTTTATTTACAAACAAATATGATCACTAATTTCATGATATTAAATATATGAATTCAATAAAAGTACATTTTCAAAATTATTTCCACTCAATGATTAGAATATTTTAGCAGGTTTCGAGGAAATAACATAACGCTTTAAAATCATTTAATAATCAGTTTTAGGACCTTGTAAAACACATGGCACTATGTGTTACATGAGCGATAAAACACAAATACATCTTAAAATAATTAATGATACAATTTTCTTTGAGTCATTTACTAATTATTTTTTTAAGCACTTATAAAATACACCATAAAGTATTACCCAGATTTTAAACTATTGGCGTAGAGAACATCCTGCTTCTTGTTTTTGAGACACTTCGCGAGGAAAATCCAAGGTCACTTAGCTTGCGGTTTGGAGTCCTACAGGTTTTTCAATTTTCCTTCTCCCTTTGGCTGAACTTTTTGATAAAAATGAGACACTGGAGATTGTGAAACATGAATGGATTTCGTCCTTGAGTTTTGCATTTTAGTTACCCTTAAACCTTGACTTTCCAAAAGCTTGACGGATACTGTTAAGGCTTCAACCGATTTTAAGTGTTCAGTTTTATGATTTTTCTTTAATTGCTTATGTAACCTGCAGCCTTCTCCTATTCATTAAAATGGTTTTGCAAATAACTTAAGGCCTGTTGCTTTGACAAATAAAAACCAGGCTTATTATTCTGCCTATAATTGAACAATAATTACAATGTTGATTATCTTTTGTTGGGCTTGCTTAATAACGCCCTAAGTAGTTTAGTGGGATTTATAGCTTCCAGGATTTGAACAAGAGGTCATAGAGGTCTTTACTTTTTGCCAGCTGACCTTTTGTTTGAGTTTAAATTAACTCAATTGGTGCTGCTTTTTATATCTGTTCTCAAAAGTCAGGCCTGTACATTATATAGACCTCTACAGGTGTCTAATAAAGTTATTTTTATTTTTTATTAAAATTATATTTAAATATCTGGGTGATTTAAAAATAAGATGAACTGATGTTTATCACTGCAAACACAGTCATGTAAATGACAGAACAGTTAGATCTGCCACATACTTCAATGAATATTTAACTGTTCTCTGCAAACTCTTATAAATATTGGTTGTTAAAATAGGCATTTTTTTCTTTTTTAAATAACTTTTGTTTTTAAGTTTCTTTATTTTGAGAGAGAGAAAGAGAGAGAGAGAGAGAGAGAGTACAAGTGGGGGAGGGGGAGAGAGAGGGAGAAAGAGAATCCTAAGCAGGCTCCATACTGTCAGCACAGAGCCTGATGAGGGGCTTGAACCCACAGACGGCAAGATCATGACCTGAGGCAAAATCGAGTTCCAACACTTAACCCCAAAGCCTTTTTTTGGTGCCCCAAAGCCTTTTTTTTTCCTATTCACCTTTCTATACTCTTAAATAAGGCTGTAACTATGTTTGTTCTTTTCTTAAACAAAAACAAGTTCTTAATAATTACATCTGATAATTATGAGCAAAGTCTAAATATTTGAAAAAAAAATCCTTGCCTTTCTCATGTATTTTTATCTGCTTAGCCTGTGGAACAGGAAGAAAGGACTTTTATAATTAGTTTTAGGATTCATCCACCAGTGTGCTAAGTATCTGCCACGTACCTGGTTTTACAGAGATAAAGGAAATTGGTCCCTGCTGTCCATAAGTTCAGGGTCAAGACAAGAATATTGTTTTCTCCTTTCAGTATTATATATTTCCTTAGACACAAATCCAAGTGTTTTCTGTCATATTACATAGCTTAGGCCTCCTAGGACAGGGGTTATAAATAATCATGACTCTTTGTAGAGGAGAAAGCAGTGTTTTACCGTGCTATTATCTGTGGCTTTTCCCTGACTGAACAGCACCATCTCCCAGTGAGGGTCAATGCCTTTTTGGATGCTTAGGTCTCATGTGTCTGTTGGAAAATCAGCTCCTACCTTAGTTACCATCATCAGCAACCACCTCCTGCAGAGATGGGCATATCACTGGATTTACTGCAATGAACGTACAATAGTCTGATCCCAAGGGTATGATACTTGCTCAGACAGCTTCAAATACAAATGTTTTTAACATTGTGAGATGAAAAAGGAGTACGGTTTAAAGGGTTCTGGACTTGGAATCAAATGTTTTAGCATCAGCTTTACTAATTGTAGGTACGGGCAAATTTTCGATCCCTAAACCTGTGACCTTATCTGCAAAATGGGGACCATACTTATCTCGCAAGTTTTTGTCTGTGTTTGGCCAGGAGTAAGTGAGATTCATATAGGTGAAAGTTCAAGGCACCGTGTCTAGCATGCAGAAAGCAAGCATTAAACATTAATTGGATCAAAGCAGAAGGAAAGGATCTACCTATTCCTTTAAGCAACAAGTGTCGTGCACTCAGCTGTTTCCTGGAAAATTAAAAATGAGCAAGATGGCATTCCTGCTTTTGAAGAGTTCGGTTATATTTACTTGAGCCTAGGAACTAGACAGTTTCTGTATTGTTTGCTCATCTGTCGCAAGCTTCATCTACCATAGCTTCCTCCATCCAGCTGGTCAGATCAACAGACAGGACTATTGCTGTCAATCGGGATAAAGAATTAGTTGCTGACAATCCCTTTGCATTTGTTCTCTGGCCAAGAGATTAGGCTCCAGAACTCTTATACATGTTGTTGAAAATAAAGTGTTCTAATTTCCTAAGAATAAAAACAATATTATTTTTTTCTTAATATTTGAGAGAAAGAGAGAGAGAGAGAGAGAGAGAGAGACCATGAGCAGGGGAGAGGGCCGAGAAACAGAGAGAATCTGAGGCAGGCTCAGGCTCTCAGCGCAGAGCCAGATGTGGGGCTAAGACCCACGAGCAGTGAGATCATGACCTGAGTCGAAGTCGGATGCTTAACCGACTGAGCCACCCAAGTGCCCCCAAATACTATTTCTCTATAGAAAAACAGTACTAGTTCTACTATTTATTTTCTGGGTAGGATTCACTTGGACAAATCTCTTCCTGTGTCTATATTTCTCATTTGATAAAGAATAGATTAGACGAATAGTTGCTAACATCCCTTCTAATTTCAACATTCTCTTTTTTATGATGCAGGCTACTGTTTTGAAAAATGAATCCTTCCCAGATAGGTGACTGGAGAAGACAAAGCAGGGGTACTTGGGTGGCTCAGTCGATTAAGTGTCCGACTCTTGATTTTGGCTCAGATCATGATCTCACAGTTTGTGGGTTCAAGCCCTGTGTCAGGCTCCACGCTGACAGTGTGGGACCTGCTTCGATTCTCTCTCTCGTCCTCTCTCTCTGCCCCTCCCCTGTTTGTGATCTCTCTCACTCTCTCTCTCAAAATAAATAAACTTGAAATTTTTTTAAGTTGAGAGTAGCTACAGTGTTACTGCCAGTGCTCTAAATAATAAGCCTCTTTAGTATTCATAGTTATCTGTTAACTGAGAATGGAAAGTCACAACACATATATTTAAATTCTTTTCATACTGTTTTTTGCTGAGTTGTGGGTGATTACAGTGGTTTGGGGCACTTTCATCATTTGGGTTGCACATTTCATATCCATGTTAATGCCTATTGTGAGTGCCTTTAATATTAAAATGCATACCAGCTCTGCAACTTATAATACATGTGACTAGGATAAAATATTTAACATTTAGAACCTCAAAATTTTTTTGCTTCTATAAAATAGAGCCAATAATACCAAACTAACAACACTTTTAAGTCCTTATCACAGTGTCTAACACGAACCCAATAAAGTTTTTACATTTTTTTTAAATTTTCTTTTTCTTTTTCTTTTTTTTTTTCAATATATGAAATTTATTGTCAAATTGGTTTCCATACAACACCCAGTGCTCATCCCAAAAGGTGCCCTCCTCAACACCCATCACCCACCCTCCCCTCCCTCCCACCCTCCATCAACCCTCAGTTTGTTCTCAGTTTTTTTTTTTTTCAACGTTTATTTATTTTTGGGACAGAGAGAGACATAGCATGAACGGGGGAGGGGCAGAGAGAGAGGGAGACACAGAATTGGAAACAGGCTCCAGGCTCTGAGCTATCAGCCCAGAGCCCGACGCGGGGCTCGAACTCACGGACTGCGAGATCGTGACCTGGCTGAAGTCGGACGCTTAACCGACTGCGCCATCCAGGCGCCCCGCAGTTTTTAAGAGTCTCTTATGCTTTGGCTCTCTCCCACTCTAACCTCTTTTTTTTTTTTCCTTCCCCTCTCCCATGGGTTTCTGTTAAGTTTCTCAGGATCCACATAAGAGTGAAACCATATGGTATCTGTCTTTCTCTGTATGGCTTATTTCACTTAGCATCACACTCTCCAGTTCCATCCACATTGCTACAAAGGGCCATATTTCGTTATTTCTCATTGCCATGTAGTACTCCATTGTGTATATAAACCACAATTTCTTTATCCATTCATCAGTTGATGGACATTTAGGCTCTTTCCATAATTTGGCTATTGTTGAGAGTGCTGCTATAAACATTGGGGTACAAGTGCCCCTATGCATCAGCACTCCTGTATCCCTTGGGTAAATTCCTAGCAGTGCTATTGCTGGGTCATAGGGTAGGTCTATTTTTAATTTTCTGAGGAACCTCCACACTGTTTTCCAGAGTGGCTGCACCAGTTTGCCTTCCCACCAACAGTGCAAGAGGGTTCCCGTTTCTCCACATCCTCTCCAGCATCTATAGTCTCCTGATTTGTTCATTTCGGCCACTCTGACTGGCGTGAGGTGATACCTGAGTGTGGTTTCGATTTGTATTTCCCTGATAAGGAGCGACGTTGAGCATCTTTTCATGTGCCTGTTGGCCATCCGGATGTCTTCTTTAGAGAAGTCTCTATTCATGTTTTCTGCCCATTTCTTCACTGGGTTATTTGCTTTTCGGGTGTGGAGTTTGGTGAGCTCTTTATAGATTTTGGATACTAGCCCTTTGTCCGGTATGTCATTTGCAAATATCTTTTCCCATTCCGTTGGTTGCCTTTTAGTTTTGTTGGTTGTTTCCTTTGCTGTGCAGAAGCTTTTTATCTTCATAAGGTCCCAGTAATTCATTTTTGCTTTTAATTCCCTTGCCTTTAGGGATGTGTCGAGTAAGAGATTGCTACGGCTGAGGTCAGAGAGGTCTTTTCCTGCTTTCTCCTCTAGGGTTTTGATGGTTTCCTGTCTCACATTCAGGTCCTTTATCCATTTTGAGTTTATTTTTGTGAATGGTGTGAGAAAGTGGTCTAGTTTCAACCTTCTGCATGTTGCTGTCCAGTTCTCCCAGCACCATTTGTTAAAGAGACTGTCTTTTTTCCATTGGATGTTCTTACCTGCTTTGTCAAAGATTAGTTGGCCATACGTTTGTGGGTCTAGTTCTGGTGTTTCTTTTCTATTCTATTCCATTGGTCTATGTGTCTGTTTTTGTGCCAATACCATGCTGTCCTGATGATTACAGCTTTGTAGTAGAGGCTAAAGTCTGGGATTGTGATGCCTCCTGCTTTGGTCTTCTTCTTCAAAATTACTTTGGCTATTCGGGGCCTTTTGTGGTTCCATATGAATTTTAGAATTGCTTGTTCTAGTTTCGAGAAGAATGCTGGTGCAATTTTGATTGGGATTGCATTGAATGTGTAGATAGCTTTGGGTAGTATTGACATTTTGACAAGATTTATTCTTCCAATCCATTAGCAGGGAATGTCTTTGCATTTCTTTATATCTTCTTCAATTACCTTCATAAGCTTTCTATAGTTTCCAGCATATAGATCTTTTACATCTTTGGTTAGATTTATTCCTAGGTATTTTATGCTTCTTGTTGCAATTGTGAATGGGATCAGTTTCTTTATTTGTATTTATGTTGCTTCATTGTTAGTGTATAAGAATGCAACTGATTTCTGTACATTGATTTTGTATCCTGCAACTTTGCTGAATTCATAAGTTTTTACATTTTAATTAAAAAATTAAATATGTATATCTTGGCATAGAGTTATTGACTTTAAACATATTCATTCAAATATTTGATAAGCCTACCCTATATACACACACCTCATCAGAATAGGCTAAGAAAAAAGTCTACATTCCCTTTTGCTATAAAAGCTCATAATCTATCTCAGGAAAAGAGACATAAGATTCAAGAAAAGCTGGATGATAATAAAGTAGTTGTTATAAGAAATTCCATAAAACAGTATTTGTTAAAGAGCAAATTAGTGGCAAGACAATATCTATAAATGGATTCAGAGACAGGAGACATCATGGTTAGAAAAGTCTGCGTGGAGCAGCTGATGAGCCAGGTTAATGCGAATTGCTCAAACTGATGCAAAACGTGAATCACCGCATAAGCCAGAGGAAAAGTTTTCAGAAAAACATACAATAACACCCTAGATGTATATGTGCATGCACACACACACACACACACACACACACACAAGAAGCTTTTTTAGGATAAGTTATATAAATCACCAAACACAGTGCCTGACCTGTCATCAAACAGATAATAATTGTTACTTCCTATTGCAGAAGCCATGAATTTGTAGCTCATCAGACAAATTAAATCCACATACACATTTTCTTTAGCCACAGCTTTTTCTCCCCATAACCCATAAGCCAGCTTTAAATAGTGGAGGATTTCATAATTAAAAAAAAAAAATCTGAGTCTCTGGTCTCTCTTGAAAAGTCCTAAAGACTTGCTATAACTGAGCCTGCATTTCCTTAACACCAACCTACTGGGACTGAATTGTTGCAGCTGCTTCCTTTAAACTTGACCCCAATCACTAAGGTCTCCAACAACACAGTCAGTGCTCACAGATGTACTTAAACCCAGTGCATACACCGGCTACTGCCTTGTTGAGTTTGGCATTTGCAACCCCCCCAAACCCTGGAAGAAAGCTCCGTTTGCTCCAGTCTCCTGGGGAACCCATCAAGAAAGCACCTGGGTCAGGCTGGGAGGCGAGTGATCAAGGAAGCTTTGGAAGGAAAAAAATACCAAAAGGCATCTTCCCTTGTCTCCTTCTGGCTAATACCTTCCAGAGTAGACTGATGAGACGACTTAAGGCTTTTCTCACCACTTAAAGTTCTGAAGGGCTAAATACGAGGCCCAGTGAAAAGATTTGCTGGTTCTAATCTATTTTGGGGGGGAGGGGGGTTACCTTTCTATCACCATTTGGTCCCCTCACAAAAAAAGCAGTTAGGAATTGAGTGCAGAAGTCCTGGTGAGGAAAAAAATGAGTGGATATTTAGAGGGAATGTACTTAGGCATCTCTTCCAAATCTAATTGGAGTAATAAGCAGCTTAACAAGCTGCAAAGCAGGGACCAAGACAGCCATTCCAATTCCCTCTCCTCTATAGGGTATGCCTTAGGTGCACTGAAGGGATTCTATAGCCTAAATAATACTGGGCAACCCTATTTTCCTTGAAAAGCTTAGTCAATATATGTATATATTTGTCCCAAATGTCAAGATTCACTTTAGAGTTGGCCATGTAAAAGAACATCCCCAAAATAATAAAAATCATTTCTGTGACTAAAAAGACTAGAAAATTCCATGGAATTTTAAAAATAAGCAACAGCAATCCAGAGCTGCCATGTGGGAGATTCAACGGCGAGAGCAGAATCAGAATGAAGCACGTCTAGCAGCAGAATGAATAATTCAGATCTGGTATTGAGCCCATGCAGTTACTCAGATCTGGTATTGAGCCCATGCAGTTGTTCATATAAGTATTCTTGGGAGACAGAAGGAAAGCTAGATGCAGCAAATTAGTGAATAAACAAGAGTATAACTGGAACATTAGGCTGTCATAGCCTGCCACGATCAATTTTTATGGAGGAAAGAAACTGTGTTTTTGGTTTCGCCACTCATGTGACACAGTAAAACCCTAACTTAACCAGACAGGTGAATGTAATGGGCCCTGTCTGGTTCAGCCAAGTCTTCAGATATGTTCTCTCTCATTCAAAGATGATACCATACAGTACTTTTAGCATTAAGAATTGTCATAATATTGTAAGAGGGGGCATTTGCTAGCAAGTTTCTTAACCCTTTTATGCCCCCCAGTTCTGCATTTATCAAATGAAGAAAATAGTCCAAATTCGTGTGGTTGGTTATCATGTACTTAGTGGGGAGTCTAACTCATAGTAAAGGTGCAACATCATAATTATTGTTGTTCATATAGCACTCCACCAAAAAATAATACTTCTAAAATTTTTTAAACTGGAAATTGTGTATTCACATAGCAATTTAAGGTATTATAGAATTTTGTTCTCTCTCAAAGAGCAGAGTAAATAGCATTATCCTTATTTTATATGTAAGAAGTCTGAGGTGGGGATATTTGAGTGACCTAACCAAGAAAAGTACAGGGCCATGGTGGAGCACAAACCAAAGCCTGGGGCTCCCCTCACAATTCTGTGGCACCTAGTCTTTCTCTGTGTAATCAAATAAGGACCAAAAAGAAAGTGTCTCCAAGACACTAACACAGAAAAAATAAAACTCCATGTGGTTACCTATACCACAGTTTTGTTCTAAGAAAGTGAACAGAAAACAGAAAAATTACCTCTGAACTGAAATGCGCATTGATAGATGTGCTGCATTTTAATAAAGCATCATTTACTTGCTTACGTACAGGATGCTCTGAAGACAATCTTATAAGTAACCAGTTTTAGGCAGTGAACAATTTAACCGTGTTTCACAAAGTCCTCTTTCCAAGCACCATGATGATTGTGATATCAGTGTACAACTTCCACCTTTGTGACAACTCATGAAGTTACTTTGTTCGGTTTCTTTCTGGAAGGAATGAGAACAATATTGTGGCCATTTTGGAATTTTATGTGAATTGTGGGTGAATTAAAGTACTTATGCTTCTCCATGGAATATTCCTGCATTAAGATGCCAACTATTAACATGTCATACTCCATTCCTCATTCCCCAAACTGACATTGGGCAAATTCTAAATACAGACAAAGCTAATAACATGGCTCCATTAAACAAATACTATAATTTTGGGATCCATAACATATGTTACTATAAACATGGTTTCTACCTCCAAATTCTTCTTTTTAGGTATGTAAAAACTCATAAAAGTTCTTAGAGCTTAGCATATTATCAAACACATTCACAAATATTTCCATGGGCGCTTGGGTGGCTCAGTTGGGTAAGCATTCAATTCTGGATTTCGGCTCAGGTCATGATCTCTTGGTTCGTGGGATCCAGCCCTGTGTCAGGCTCTGTGCTGACAATGTGGAGCCTACTTGACATTCTCTCTCTTCCTCTCTCTCTCTGCCACTCCCCTGCTCATGTTCTCTCTCTCTCAAAAACAAATTAAAAAATTCAAATATTTCTATAAGCATTCAACACCATTGCTTGAGAACAATGCACTGTAAATTAAAATGTACAGGTCACATGGATTTCTCCCCACTTATTATATTCAGACTGTTTTTCCTTAGAAATATGTACTTGGAGCTTTTATTACATGCAATAGCAATATCAGAGAGTACCTGCCACTGTTCTACAGCTATTGATTCCTGACTGTTTAAATTAGAATGCATTATCTCAAAGTAAGTATTAGTTTATTTTCTCTTTTAATAAATTAAATACCCATGATATTGGTGACTGCATTACCAAGAGGAAATCCAAACTTTAGTTCTTGAAAAAAATTTTTAATGTTTATTTGAGAAGGAGAGAGAGAAGGAAAGCATTGAAGGAACAGAGAGGAGAGAGAGAGAGAGAGAGAGAGAGAGAGAGAGAGAATGCCAAGTAGGCTCCACACTGTTGGTGCAGAGCCTGACAAAGGGCTCAAACTCATGAACCATGAGATCATGACCTAAGCTGATATTAAGAGCCATTTAAACGACTGGGCTACCCAGGTGCCCCTTAAAAAAATTTTTTTTTGAATATTTATTTATCTTAAGAGAGAGAGAGAAAGCAAGCATGGAAGGAGCAAAGAGAGAAGGAGAGACACCCAAACTTCAGTTCTTATATACCACTGTGATTTAATTTTCAGTGGAGACTTGAAAAAAAATTGATGTTTTAGAAAATATGTTGAGGTTTGAAATTCTGGTCCTATAGTTTTAGATAGCATATGACTTCAGTTCTACTTAATTTTTTTTTAGTTATAGCTTAAATTATATCATGACATTTCTATTATTTAGATTTAAAAAACAAATATATAAGAAAAAATTTCAGACATTAAAGTAAAATTCAATTTTTATATTTTAATTTGGTAGCAGTTGCTGTTTTTTAAAAAGTGGAGTGCTACACAGCTGTATTTTCTTTGAAATACTTCTAAAATTAGAAAAATATAGGGCTCCTGGGTGGTTCAGTCAGTTAAGATCCAACTTCGGCTCAGGTCATTATCTCATGGTCCATGAGTTTGAGCCCCACATCGGGCTCTGTGCTGCCAGCTCAGAGCCTGGAGCCTGCTTCAGATTCTATGTCTCCCTCTCTCTCTGCTTCTCCCCCACTCATGCTCTATCTCTCTCTGTCTCTCAAAAATAAATAAAAGTTAAAAAAAAATTTTTAAAGAAAAAAAAATTTTCAGTACACTTGCTCTTTATTCTGCCTCCTGCTCTTATTGGAATGTTTTTGTTATCTTCAATGATAATCAACAGCTGTACTTTCTCACAGAACTTATTAGCAGCTGTGAAATGCTACTGTCCTAAATAGCAGCATTTGTTGGTGACTATTGAGATGTGATTACTGTGACAATGAAATTCACAGGATTCAGACAGTCTTCAGTCAACATTTACTTGAACCTACTACTTGCCAACACTGAATTCACCAACACTAACAAAGATTAATCTAATTGGAGACATAGAACTTAGGTGCTAAATTACTTTTGCTGCATACCAATAGGGACAAATTAATGCCATATAAACTGAGTATTTAGGTCTGAGGATGACCAAATAGAAGAGTGAAATAATCCAAAGGAGACTCCCATTTGGACCAGGAGAAGGGAATGGTGGTGAACCAAGGGCATCTGGAGATTAATTAGCCTTAGGAAAGTAGTACAGAAAGTATCAACAATAAGACTGAAAAATAATAATGAAGCACACACACTCTGATGCATCTGGTACCTTATCTTCTTACATGTTTGCAAACCAAGAGAGAGGATGCATCCCAGTAAGTCATTTCTTGGACAGGAAAATGTCTAAATGGAAATAGAAATACCATACATAATCTCAGATTTGAAGTAGATTGAGCCATAAAATAATAACATCTAAAAATAAATAAAGGTCACGGCTAACATCATAGTCAATAATGAATGACTGAAAGCTTTTCCTCCACGATCAGGATGAAGGCAAAGATGCTCACTTTTGTCATTTGTATTCAACACAGTACTAGAAGTCCTAGCCAGGGCAATTAGTCAAGAAAAAGAAATACTAGGTATCCAAATTGAAAAGTAAGCAGTAAAATATCCTCTGTTCTCAGATGAGATGTAGAAAACTCAAAATTCCACACACCAAACAAACAAACAAAAAGCTGTTAGAACTAATAAATGAATTCAGCAAAGTTGCAGCATAAAAATCAATACACAAAAATTGTCTGCATTTTTATATACTAACAATGAACAATACAAAAGTTAAGAAAATAATTCCATTTATAGTAGTATCAAAAAGAATAAAGTATTTAGGAATAAATTTAACCAAATAGGTGAAAGACTTATATACTTCAAACCAGAAAGCATGGCTGAAAGAAACTTTAAAAGACGCAAATAAATGGAAAAAACATCCCATATTTATGAATTGGAAGGCTTAATACTGTTAAGATGTCTATATTATCCAAAGCAAAATCTATAGATTCAGTGTAATCCCTATAAAAATCCCAGTGACATTTTTTTGCCAAAATAGAAAAACCCCAGCTTAAATTCATATGGACTCTCAAGGGACCCTGAATAACCAGAACAATCTTGAAAAGTAGGAACAAAGTTGGCTGTCTCACATTTCCTGATTTCAAAACTTGCTATAAAGCTACTGTAATCAAAACAGTGCAGAACTGGCATACAGATATGTAGACCAATGGAAGAAACCTCAGAAATAAACCTTTACATATATGGTCAAATGATTTTGAACAAGGGTACTGAGACCATTCAATGGCTAAAGGATGATCTTTTCAACCAACAGTGTTGGGAAAACTGGAAATCCATACATGAAGGAAAATAGCTGGATACTTACATTTACCATATACAAAAATTAAGTTAAAAAATGGATCAAAGGCCTAACAGTAAAAATCAAAACTATAAAAAACTCTTAGAATAAAACAAGGAGAAAAGCTTAATAGCATTGGATTTGGCAATGATTTTTGGGATATGACACCAAAAGCATTGGCAATAAAAAATAAATTTGACTTCATCAAAAATTAAAAATGTGTGCATTAGGGGTGCCTGGGTGGCTCAGTGGATTAAGCATTTGACTCTTGATTTCAGCTCACGTCATGATCTCAGGGTCATGAGATCAACCCCTGCGTATTCTCTCTCTCTCTCTCTCTCTCTCTCTCTCTCTCTCTCTCTCATGCACGTAGACTCTCTCACTGCCCTTCCCCTGCTTGCACACATGCACGCGCTCTCTCTCTCTCTCAAAAAAAAAAAAAATTAAAAATTTGTGCATTAAAGAACAGTATTAACAAAGTAAAAAGGCAACCCATGGGATGGGCGAACATATCTGCAAATCATATATCTGATAAGGGGTTAATATCCAGAATATAAGAACTCCTAAAACTCAACAATAAAAAGACGTTTTTAAGTGACCAAAGGACTTGAATACACATTTCTGCATAAAGAGATATACAAATGACCGATAAGCACATGAAAAGATTCTCAATGTCACTAGTCATTAGAGAAATGCAAATCAAAACCACAAGGATATACCACCTCACACCCACTAGGATAGCTATTATAAAGAAAATAATAAATATCAGTGAAGAAGTGAAATTGAAACTTCTGCGGATTGCTGGTGGGAATGAAGAATGGTGCAGCTGCTATGGAAAACAGTATGGCAGTTCCTGAACAAAATTAATAATAGAATTACCACAAGATCCAGCAGTTCCATTTTTTAGTATATATGCAAGAGAACTAGAAACAGGGACTTGAACAGATATGTCTACCCCCATGTTTACAGCAGCATTATTCACATAAGTCAAAAGGTGCAATCAGCCCAAGTGTCTGTCAGCTAATGAATAAACAAAATGTGGCATTATACTGCATTCTAATATTAGTCTTAAAAAGGGAGAAAATTCTGCCACAGGTTACAACATCGATGAACATTAAATACAGCATGCCAAGTGAAATAAGCCAGTCACAGAAAGACAAATACTGTATGAGTCCCCCAAACGAAGTACCTAGAGTAGTCAGAATCATAAGGACAGAAAGTAGAATGGTGGTGGTCAGGGGCTAGAGGGAAAGGGGATGGGGATTTAGCATTTAATGAGGATAGTGTTTCAGTTTGGGAAGATGAAAGAGCTTCTGAGAATGAATGGTGATGATGATTACACAACAAAGTGAATGTGCTTAAACCCACCAAACTATACATTTAAAAATGTTTATATTGTATGCTTATGTAATGCACTTTTTATCATAATAAAAAAGACAATAAAATAATCAAAACTAGAAAAGGTAGCATCTATAGGAGAAAAATGAAGGAAATCACCATTGTTTTGTCTTGATAAAAGAAAGCGATTCTTGCCATCAGATAAACAGCTTTTTTAAAGGGATTTAATTACACATTGCAAATGGAGAAGTTAAAAAAAAAAAGAAACAAAGGAAACCCTAAAGTAACCCTAAAATCCTAAAGTAACATCAGTGTGTTGGTAAATATAAAAGATTTTCATCTTGACAATGAGTGTTGAATGAAATACCTAAAATAATACAATAGGAGAAAATATAACAGAAAGCAGAAGATGGATTTAAGTTAGATCAAATGAAGTAATGCATCTAAGCAGAAAACGAATAGGGAAAGGAAGAAGAATCTTAAGGTGAGGGGACTTCCATAGGACTTCTGCTAAGGATATGGGCTTGTCAGGGCATCTGCGTGGCTCAGTCAGTGGAACTTCTGACTTTGGCTCAGGTCATGATCTCATAGATCGTGGGTTTGAGCCCTGCACTGGGCTCTGTGCTAACAGTTGAGAGCCTGAAGCCTGCTTCAGATTCTCTGTCTCCTTCTCTCTCTGCCCCTCCCCTCCTCGCTCTCTCTCTCTTTTAAAAATAAATAAACATAAAAAAAAATTTAAAGAAGTGGGCTTGAACCCATAGCCATCTTGAAACTGTTTGCCTTAATGCTAGTTTTAAGAGTAGGCTTTATTCATGATTTGGATAAACTGTATCCTTCATTGGTTCTCCAATATACCCCCAACTAGAAGGACAATATAAACATAATGGAAACATTAATGGCTAGAAATGAAAGGGTGCGGAATCCAGGCTATGTCGTGTCCCCAGTTTCCTAATTTGGGGCATGTCATTTAAACTTCCTGGGTTTCAGGTCAGTTTTCTTTCTTTCTTTCTTTCTTTCTTTCTTTCTTTCTTTCTTTCTTTCTTCCTTTCTTTTGTAAATTTTAGAGAGAGGAAGCATGAAGGGGGGAGAGGGGCAGAGGGAGAGAGAGAGAGAGAGAGAGAAAGGGAGAGAGAGAGAGAGAGAGAATATCTCAAGCAGGCTCCACGCTCAGCATGGAGCCTGACACAGCACTTGTTCCCACAAATCTGGGATCAGGACCTGAGCTGAAATCAAGAGTCAGATACTTAACCACCTGAGCTACCCAGGTGCCCCTCAGTTTTCTTATTCATAAATAAAAATGTTGGATTAAAGAAGACTCCTTCCTGATTCCCCATTTTGTGATTTTATGTGGCTTCAAATCTCTTTGGCAGGGAATGAAAACTATTCACAATAAAAAAAAAAAAAAAAAAAAGGCTTTCAATGCAAAATTGGCACAAACAGTACTTTGACTGAAAATAATAGTTATAGTCAATCAGTATAAATGACTCATTTTCCTGCTTTGACATATAGGAAAAAGGGTGAAGGAGTAAGATATTATTCAGTTCCTCAGATGACATACAATGTTACCCACATAGTGGGGCAGGGGAAAATAGAATCCAAGGAGGCTGACTACCAGTTTCCCAGGCTCAACTACGTGTGATCCTATCCATCTTCCTTATAGAAGGACAAATAGAAGCATGCACAGGAGGTATCTGTGAAAGCAGTGGCTGTAGAGGCAAGTCTGCTGCTCATGATTTAAAAGCAGTATCGCTATCAAGGGGGTTTGCTGCCAGCAGATTGGCCCATCAAGATACCCCAATTCCACCACCCACTTCTGGATTTGAGCATTCAAACCTGCAAACCAATTCTCCAGGGCTCAAGAAGGAAACGATTACCTGACACTTGAGAAAACTAGTTTCGGGAAGATGCGGGACTTGGCTTGGCAGAGGAGAGAATCCAAGCAAGAGAGTGGGATTGGAGGGAGCCAGGAGAAAGGAGGGAATGAATCCTGCAGAAAAGCACAGGGACTCTGAAGAAGTAGCAAGTCTGCTCAAAGGGAAGAATTGAGACATTAACGGCAGCCTCTTCTTGTTGTTTTAGGAATTTTTTTATTGAAGGCTATTGAGCCATTACATATTCTTAAAAACGAATAAAAATGATTTCTCAGGAAGTTAACTAACACCTCCAACTTGATTTTGAAAAAAAAAAACTTACTTCAGAGAGATATCTTTAAAATCATTTGTTGATTCAAATTTATTATGCCAATTGTTCTGCTAGATGTTAGAATAACCTGTTTGTTCTGCTCTCAAAAAGTTCACATGTCAACAGGTGCATAAACAATTATGAAATTGTTTGGAATATGCAATGGGTATTATGTGAGCATTGAATGGCACCTTAACTCAACCCGAGCTGAGCAGGAAGACTTTATTGAGGAAATTACACCTGTGGTAAGTCTTCAACAAAGAAACATGATTAATCAGGGACAAGAGTAGAAAGGGTGCAAGCTGGAAAACTCTAAGCTACAAGGGAAGCTTGAGCAATGATACAGGTGTGAGAAGCAGCAGGTTGTAAACAATGTGGTGTTTCTGGGGCATAGTTATATGTGTATTTGTGTATAGTGGTTCAAGACAAAAATATCGTCCCTGTGTTGTGGCAAAGAGCATGAAAATTAAATAAAGATACTGGGACAGAAGACCATGTAAAAGATGACCAATAGTAATGGCAAAGATGGAGAAGAAAGAATACATTTGAGAAATATTTGGGTGGGAAAATCCTTGGGATTTGGTAACTGAGGACAAAGAGGGGAGAAGAATTCAAGGAGGTCTCTTGAGTGTCCCACTTTGGTGACTGAGTATGAGTAGATGGCAGTGCAATTAACTAAGAGTTTGAAAAAGAAGAAACAAGTTGGGAGAGAAACTACCATCAGGCCATGTCTTCAACACGAATGTACACTTGTTTGCCCCACCAATTGCCCATCAGACACCCAGAAGGTGTATTTGCTGAGGGGGCATGAAAGACCTAGGCAAGAAGAGAGTTCCCTGGGCTCTCGATTTACCAAATGCCTCTGAAAAAACTACATTCACCTTCCCTCCCCCCATGAGGAGCAAATGTCTACTCTGAGACCCGTGCCAGAAATAAAATGAATGATAAAGCAGATATAGTGAATATCTGAAAAATAATGAAAAAAAGAAATGAAAATGAAGTCACGAGCATTACGAGAAATATGTGGAAGACAAGAACTCTCAAAACAATCCTGCAGAATCTTGCACAATCTTTCACTTCCTCAGGCAATTCCTGCAGTGACTGGAATGTGTGTCAGGAAGAACTGCAGGCAGCACAGTGCTCTCGTCTCTTACAGTCTCCTGGCAAACAAGGCATTACTCCCATCTTTGCATGTAGCCACCTCCAGGGGGCAGAATATCGCCCATTCCATTTCACCTCCTTCCTCCACAGACACCAGAGTTTTCAAATGGCCACATAACCATAGACACCATATGCTTACACTCCGAAGGGAACTGAAGATTTTGGAGACAACACTGCGGTGGCAGTTGGCACTTTTCTGATTGGTGAAGTCTAAACCTCTCCCAGTTTACACGGGGCTCCAGGAATGTGAGGCACTCCACCCTCTCTTGTATTTTTGTGAATGTAGGGAGCCAATTCTTTGATCACAGGTCATTCAAAGAAGGGAAGAGATAGATGGGCCCTTCTTCCCTAAACTATCTCTTTTTGTAAAGCCAACATGTTTACAGGGCTGCTGTGGCCAACTGGGCAAAGAGCAGGACAGGGATGTATATGTGAAGGAATCGTTACCAGTTGCAGTAATCCACTAAAACAAGAACAATACCTCTTTAAGGTCTAAAATCTGCTATGATAATGGAATTTCAGTAACCAACAGAGCACTGAATAATTTTGCTCTGCCTATGCCTCACTAGTTTCTCATTTGAAGAAATTGATTCAGAAGCCCCTTGGGTGGCTCAGTCGGTTAAGCATCCAATTCTTGATTTTGGCTCAGGGTCATGACCTCATGGTTGCAAGATAGAGCCCCTTGTCAGGTGCTGTGATGGGTGTGGGGGCTGCTTAAGATTCTCTCTCTCTCTCTCTCTCTCTCTCTCTCTCTCTCTCTCTCTCTCTCGCTCTCTCTGCTCCTCTGCCCCGCACAGGGGTACCCCCTCTCAAAAAACCAAAATTTAAAAATAAAAAATAAAAACAAAAAGATTGGTTCAAATTTCTCATTTCCCAACAGTACTGCTTGTCATCATAATGTAAGTATTGTGTCCATTGTTTATCAATGCAACCCAGTTTGGATGGTATTTAAGCCATACACTGCTTAATAGGTAGTAATTCTTTCAGGACTCTATAGTACTAAGCACATTCAGCAAACCAGGAACCAAATGAATTGACATAAATCATGACTTCAGATGCAAATGAGAATATGGACCACCAGCTCAGTAATATGAACATTTCTGATCAATATATAGTAACGGTTTTCATTCGCACTATTAGAAATGTCAAAAATGATTTCATACATCATTGTATGAAAATCAATATATAAAACCTTCTTGGAAGTTGTCTTTAAAGAGTAGCTCTCAACCGCTGCCAATAATCCCTCTTCCATCATATTTATGCATTTTAACAACAAGCACAGAGGATCACTTTGGCATGAATATCTTCATCCTACCTCTGTGTTTTTCTTATTTATAGCCTGGACCTGAATCTCATAAAAAAGATGCGGCTCTTTACTTCATGCCAATTGCTTCCCTTGGAAAGGACAGTAGAGGACTCTGGTGCTTCTGTGGCTCCAGGTAAAGGAGCACTGAGGTTGGAGAAGGGTGAGATCTTTAGAGTAGCCAAACAAGAGTCAAGGCAAGTAATGAGACAACTGAAAGAAGGGCTCACCACCACAACCTGAGGGTGAGGACCAGTGGGGGACATACAGAAATCACACACCACCTATTACAAGCCTAGTAAGCACTAAACCAAAGCAGAAACCAGAAATGTAACACTAACCTGCAACCAGTTACAAAAGAGGGTTTCTGTCTCTCTCTCTTCCCTTTCTGCACCTCCCTCAACAAAATATTGAGGCCTTAAATAGAGAAAAAAGAAATACCTCTGAGCCAGGCCATGGCCCCTCTTCTGAGGCCCCTTAGCCACAATCTCCATCAGTGATGGGGAGGATCTAGTCCAACTTTGATGACCAAAAGTGACCAGAAGAGTTGTGAAATCATTCAACATATTTAGACTAAATCTTAATTTACTGTGGGTATGGGCGGGGCAGCAGTGTAGCAATGTAGTAGTTGAAAGCAATGATAAGGAAAAGATTGTTTTTGTTTTTGTTTTAACAGAGAGAGAGAGAGAGAGAGAAAGAGAGAGAGAGAGAGAGACAGAATGCTGTGTCACAATGAAGAATACTGTAACAGATACCGGAGCCATGCTGCCTGGGTTATAATCCCAGCCTGCAACTTACCATGGGATCATCAACACTTTACTTAACATCTTGGTATCATAGCTTCTTCACTTTAGGAATGGCAATAATACTAGTACCTACCTCATAAAGTTGATACGAGGATAAGACAAGCTAATCTCTCTGAAGTGGGAGGCTATGCAAGCATTAGCTACCGCACGACACCCCATTAGCCAGTTACATTTGCTTAAATTTTAGCTTTAACTCTATACTTGAAAAAAACTAAATTATTTAACTGTGTTTGTATACTATTTATACATTGCTGCAAGTTTAGAGAAAGAAAAAACCCTACCAATCATGAGAACTTTCATTTATGTTGGTTTTCCTTCTAATTGATCCAATAAGTTATTTTAGTAACTTCATCGACCTGCACTAATTGTAAATTAGATTAGAACTTTTCCTTTTTTTTTTTTTTTTTTAAATAGCAGTTTCTGCCATAGAAGCTGATGGTCACTGTGTAAAATAATCAGGACAATGAGATCATCGCTAAAAACTAAAAGCTCACATCATTTTTTGTTATAATCATAGATACTTTTGCTATCTTCCTTAATCAGATATGTGCTTTTAAGTCATACATTTGCTGATTTATTGCAATGTATTAACAAATATCTTGTATTTAATGGAATAGAACTAGTTTTATTAATACCCTAGATGTTTTGTGAGAGAACACTTAAAAGTTCATTTCTCATATGTGATATTTAATACTCCTATTAAATATTTTTATATTTAATATTTTTTCTTCTGATTTATTTGTCCTTGAACTATATCGGGTATCAGCTATAATGCAAAGGCAGAAATCTGCTCTATTTCAAACTCAAAGAGAGAGCACAATTTAGAAAATACATAACTGCAATTCTCTTCCAGTGCTTTACAAACTGCATGTTTTAAACTCTGAACTTAAAAAGCAGGTTATGGATGAAAGAGGGGACAGCCCAAATAACATGCTTAAGCACATGTCAGTTTGGGGACATCAAACAACTGCATGGTGTTGTCATACCAACCCTGTCCCATTCACTAGACCATTAAAGGAAAGAGGAAAATTTCAAGCAACCCTGAGTTTATTTAGTTACAGAAAGTTTAGTGAACTTCAGTTCATGTTAAGGCCTGTTAACAGCAGGAAGAATCCAAATTTCTGCCACTGAGGATGGGGAAGCCGAGTGACATTAATAAGATCCAGATCCCAGGCCAAACAACTGTGATCTTCCTTATCCACTGTCCCACAGGGTGAGTATGGTAAAGCTCTTCATTTTGCAGTGGTTTACCCTCCTCCTCCATCTCTGATTTGCAACAGGGGAAGGGGAAAGGGAAAATAAAAGTAGAAACCACCAGAAACTACTATTGTAATTTAGCATTAGTAAGAATTTGTAAATCACCACCAAGCAGATAAAGCTAAGAGCTACTAACTACAAACATAACCAAGAAATAACCTCTGAGACTGTTTAAAGGAGGCCCTGATTAGAAACACAGAAGGCAGGAGCCTTTACTGGAAACCAGGGAGCAATAATGGATTGAGAGAGAAAGGCTAATAGGCTGGAGCATAAAATAGGCATTCGATAGAGAGAAGAGAAAGAGAAGCAAGCAGGTACAGGAGTTAGTATTAATGCAGCAACTTGAAAACTGGCTGTAAAATATTGTAAAATATTGACTGATTATTATCCTGAAGTTTATGAATTAACACAGTGGAATAAAGACATAACATTGAGAAACACTCACCTACTTTAACTTCACATGATTGTACCCAGATACAGATAGACTTCTGGATTTTTTTTTTTTTTTTTCTTGTTCAAAATGTAGTTAGTTGTTTTAGAACTGCATGAGTCACTGAATAATCTTCCTTTGGGTATCAAATTTGGTGTTGCAGTCAGCTCACAGCAACCTATTTTGCATATTTTTTTGTTGTCAAATGCACTCTCGACCCATTCAAAGAGCCAGGTACAGTGCACCTGGTGATATCTTACAGGAAACTCCACAGGAACTACAGCTATCACTTCCTACTTCAGGACTTAGAACCTTTGTCACTGACACAACAGTGGCCAAAACAGTCTGGTTGAAGGGTCTCTTACAATACCTAGACATAACAGTTTCTGCATATTTGATTTCTTGCTTTCCAAAGGTTTATTTGATTTGGAAAATAATGTAGAATCTCACTTTTCGTGGTGATAAGGAAAATCAATGCTAAAGACATTAGGCATTTCACCCAGCTAATACTCTACTGTGCTGTCCAATAAAGTAGCCACTAGCCACATGCTATTCAAACTTAAATTCGTTAAAGTAAATAAAATGAGAACTTTGGCCCCTTAGTAGAACTAGCTATACTTCAAGTGCTCAGAAGTCACATGTGGCCAGTGGCTAGTGTTTTGGGGCATGTGGCCACAGAGCATTTCCATCGTTCCATTCTACTGGACAGTGCTATATAGCAAGTCAACAGTTCAGAGAACTATATTTGTAGAAAAGAATAAAGAGAAAATAGAAAAATACATTTCTTCTTTTTGTTGTTTTCAATGATTTCTCTAAATGTAAGCATTCTTAAGAGTATATTTCTCATACTGAAATTGTATACCCTGTCTTATCCATTTTATATGCTTATGGTCCAAAGATTAAAATTTTAAGTAATCAATTCACATAAAATGACATATCTAATGAAGTTTTAACATTGCATTTAAATTCAACAACGCAACAACAATTAAGACTTTTTGGCCAGATTATTCTCAAGTGTAAGGTTTTAGTAAAAATCAGATTAGGATAAACTTAAATATGTCAGGGGCATAAGACAGAAGCAAATATTTAATAATCACATTGATATCATGGAAAAATTAAATATGCACTAACTCATTGGTTTGAGTATTCCAATGGTATTTTTTTCAATATTGGTGCTAAATCAGTGGCAAATATTTCAAAATACTAATTCTTACAATGTGTTTTTACATAGAAGAGGCCAAAGATAAATGAATTGATTTGAACTCTAAGATTTTTGAGTTTTCAGTTTTACTGACAATAGTATCAGCAGTGATAAATCTGCTGAATTCCCCATGGTCTCATGAGTGACTCAGTGAGTGCAACTTTTATTTGTCAAAAGCTGTTAGGTCTCATTTCTCTCTTAGGATAGCCTCACTAAAAGAAAATCTGTACATAAAGTTGTGTATATGCACGTATACACATATAATCAGAGGCTTCACGAACACTGTTCAAAGAAAACACTCTTTCTTTGAACATGTATGATAGCATTTCAGGCAAAGCTTCTTCTAAATGGATGAGGAGTTAATCTGATGCCTGTAATTTAGCACGTTTGTGCTATAGTAGTAGAAAGGGACAGATCGCTTAGTGGTTTCAGATGTTAGACTTTAATGAACCAGGATGGATTTCCTTAGCATGACACCAGTTTATCTAGTTTATTAGCTTTGTAGTTTAAAAATTTATTATTCTTTTGTGCCTGCGAGCATTTTCATGAGTCTTCTTCCTTTTAAAAAATGTTCCATTTGTTGTGCTATGTAGGAAATAGTCCATTTAATAACTGCTTAATTGCTGGATTTAGCTCCTTCAATCATGATTCAATTTCTTTTCAATGTATTTAAGGGAATTAAAGGACCCAGTCGTGTAGGTCTATGTCAATTTTCATTAGAAGTTCTCAGCAATTAATGAATAAGTACTCCATGGCACTCAGCTGATGAGCAAAGGGGGTGATGCACTGCAGTTGCCTTTAAATAGGAAACGAGTGTTAGCGTTTCTTATATCATAATACATGTTCTCATATATTATATAGTATTTCTTTCAAATGGTTTTTTTGAAGTTATCAATTAGTTGTACTTTGAGCATACGGTAACATTTTAATAACACGAAACAAACATTTATTTTTCTCTGGATCCAAATGCATTGTCAGGCCACACAATTTATACAGTGGTCTTGTGAGAAATTTCAGACTCACTGCCATGCTCATAACCCCAGTCCGATGCGTTTTTTTCCTGAGCGGTCTTTTTTCCTTTTCTTTTCTTTTTTTCTTTTTTTTTTCTTTCTTTTTTTTTTTTTTTTTTTTTTTTACCATGTGTGGCCTCTGTGGACTACAGCTAATTGGAATGGATGAGAAATTGTTCAAAGCAAGCAGCCTGCAAGGCAGCTATCAGGTAAACTCTGACCAATGTGTCTACCCACTCTAGAGGTGCTAGCCAGACCAGCTGGAACCTCCTTATGCCCATTTATGAAAGACAGACACATATCAGTTAGTTAGCAACAGTGAACAGAATAAACAGAGATGGAAAAGTGGCCCAGTGATTGTTCAATAGCTAACAGAGTTGCCATCGAATCATTAGACCTGTTCCTAAAGCCTATTAAAAAAAAAAAAAAAATTAATGTTTACTTTTGAGTGAGTGAGAGATAGTGAAACTGAGCATGAGTCGGGGAGAGGAAGAGAGAGAGGGAGACAGAATCTGAAGCAGGCTCCAGGCTCTGAGCTGTCAGCACAGAGCCCAATGTGGGCCCCGAACCCACAAACCGCGAGATCATGACCTGAGCCAAAGTTGGATATTTAATCAACTGAACTACCCAGGCGCCCAAAGCCTATTTTGCTTTAAACTAAAAAAAGATGTTATAGTTGTCTGTGATGCCTCACTGAGACATTTAAGACATGTTTCCCTGTCTTCCTTTGCTATCTTTCCAACAAAACCTCCATTTGTTGAGGCAAACTGAACTTGAAAGACATCAAATACATAGGTTACTGTATGAACGCACTGGATATATATTCATTGATTAAAATGGCTTTTTTATAACTGTGTGGTGATGGACGCTCAGTAGACTTATTTTGATAACCATTTCACAATGTATACAAATACTGAATCATTATGTTGTATAGCCCAAACTAATATGTCAATTTAATCTCAATTTAAAAATTTTTAATTGCTTCCATTAATGATGAAAATTGAGTAGAAGCAAAGGTACAGTACAAAGTGCTAAGTTCTTGAAAGTGTGATAATTGCACAAATTGGTTGACTAATTATCTTTCCCTTTTGGATTCAGACATAACTTTGTAAAGACTAAATTAAAAGGCAGAGAGATTATAGTTGTCCCTAGATAAGATCAGTCTTCACTGTGACTAGGTCTATAAATTAACACACACACTGAGCCCATTACATATTTTATCTGATAAAAAGCAGCATCAGGAGGAGCCCACCAAAACAGAAGTAAAATAAATGAGAAGGAAATTTCCATTTTTCACAATCTTGTTTCTAAAGGAAAAATTATTATTGTATTCTTAGAACGCTCCTCAAACAACTTTGACAATTTTATCCAGTCAGTTATTCCTCTACTTTACATTCAAAGCAGGGAGGAAATGCCAACAGTCATTAACTGATTAGCTCCAAATACACACATGATGACAACAGAGAAGGCATCGTCCATTTGTCTCAATCTTCTATGTCCAACAGCTGCTCTAACCCCCTGCCTGTTCTTGGAGAGCGCCAAAATCGCCTTGAACCCTCATTAGAATGTGTTTTTCTTCACCCCAATAAAAATAGTTGAACTCTTCACTTAGGCACACCTTACAAAACAGTGACTTTAGATAAAATCATTCCCCACACTTTCATAATTAGTTTGAGGTCTGGGTGCAGAAAGGGAAAAAAGTTCAGTGTTAAATATTGGAAGACTTCCGCAGTTTTATACGTAACATCAGAAAAGAAGGAACTCCTACACGAGGCCATTCTCATGGTTTTCATTATCACATAGAGTTAATCAAAAACAGATCAACCTCAGGCAAATATCACCCTAGGTTGAAAGTATTAAGGAGGAATAAAACATCTCAGTTGCTTGGATACTAATTAACCTTGAGAAAGCCCAACGCAGCACAAAATTTGACATATTTATCTCTGAAATATTTCCCCTAAATATCAATGAAAGTGGAGCTGATGATATATTCATTCATGGGATTACCAAGCCTATGCTGTGATAGAACTAAACCAAACTGGCAAGTGCCTGTCCTCGCTATGTCCTTCAGGCACATGAGGTGTTTTAAATAGATATCTACACAATTTAATGCACGGCACAATTATTTTATCATGAGTCAACATGCTGAAATGCTACCGTGCTATTGTTTAAAACCGTCAAGAGCTAAAGCGCTGAATACGGTATGCAATCCAGATGGCAAATTCTCAAGGCACGGGACTAAAAAAGAAAACTTTTTTAAGAGTTGTTTGGGTTTCTCAGTCATGCAGCTTCCTAGCTTGCTTTTACCTTTCAGCACTAGCAAGGATTTAAACACAAAGAAAGCAATTAGTACAGCTGAGAAATAGGATTTGTTACAGGACTGCCGCTCTTTTGAAAACATCTTTATTCCTGCTAAAATGGCCTATGCTATTTAAGTTCTTGTGTTGCACCGATTAATACTGACTAGAGCACATTAAAGTAGCTTTATTTACCTAACTTCTTGTACCTAACTTTATTTACCTAACTGCATGCAAGCTAATACACATCTATTATTTACATTACATATATACATACATACATACATATATATATATATCCTTCCGCTATCCTAAACTTTGCAGGATAAGGAATAACCAGTAAACTAGTTTGCAAAATATGTTTGTGTGTTACATGTAATTGATAAAACAACTGGTTAGAAAATAGACAAATATCAAGAGAGCAAATGCAATTAATTTCCCTAATTAAAACATTAGACATCTAACTATGCCAAATCACAACTTAATCAAAGAAACCCAGACCTTACACTTAAAGATGAATACTTCAATTGCAGAATTTTAAGTAACTTCATTGTATACGGAAAATGTGGCTTGAAAATATAAACACAAGATAATGTGTTTTGGTCTTTTTGGTCAACCTACTTAGGAGGATAAGAGTCTTGCATGTATTTGAGATTAGATATTAATTTGTGGCTCTTTCTCACAATATTCCATTAAGTGTTCTTGATTGTCCTTGCACAATAAACAACACTGTCTAACTTCTAGTGTTTTGTTGTTTTTTTTTTTAACTTTTATTTATGTTGGTTCAAAATGCCTTGAGAAGTTGCCAAACTCTTCAGTAGCCAAGAGATATTTAACACACCTATCCACTTCAGGGTCTCAGTGATCGCGTATTCCACCTATTCTAAACTCCTAAAATGAAGCAGCAGTTTCCAGCAGCTTCCAGTACCATCAATTGACTCTTCTTGAACCAGTGTTCCTATTAATAAAATGTAAATTAGATAATAATTCTTAGTGGTACAAAAACAACATTGGGGTGAGCCTACTAGTGCTACATCAGTGACATGAAAATGCTGTTGTTTTGATTTGGAACTTATCTGGGTTTTTCACTTAGGCTCAGCGGACTTAAGTAAGAGGTCCTTATAGGCAATCATTATGGTTTTACTTGCTTGTTTGTTTTTCTTTTTTGATCACCAAGGCACACAGAAACATTAGTCTCAAGCCTAAAGCCCTAAAAAAAAAAAAAACCAAAAAACAACAAAAAAACAAAAAAACATTCTTTAGCTGGTGAAATTCCGATCTCATTTTATTATGTTGTCAATGGGCTGCAGAGATTCGCCTTGGCTTGTTAACATGATAGCAGACAGATGAGAAGAAATAAAAGGTACTGGCCTGTGAAAGCCAAATCAAAAAGCCAGATTGAAGGCATTCTCAAGTTACTCAGGTGAGGCCCTCAGTCCCTAGCTAGTGACCCAGCTAATGGTCAGAATGCTGTAGGTTCCGTTTGGATGACCCAAATGTTAAAACATGGTATTCAAATGTCTGCATAAATGGCTGAGAATTTGCCTTTTCTTTGTAAGCTTACTATACAATAAACAAAAGACTGGTATTTGATACTAACTAAACATAGAAAAGGAACAGACAATAACACTGGATGAATGTATTCAAGACACAAATCTGTATACGTCATAGAAGAACTTTAGGGTCCTAAATTTCTTTAGCACAGATTTTTAATTGCCCTTGGCTGTAAACCTATTGTCATTTATCAAAATACAAGTATCTGAAAATACAGTATTGCTTTCACACAGTGAAATGCGGATAAGAGAAAGTTGCTGCTTTTAGTACTAATTAAAGGATTTGAGAGAAAGGGTACATGACAATACTCTTTGAAGAAATATTTTTGGTAGTGTTAAAACAGTAGTATTGTGTCTAAGAACGCTGAATTCTACAGACTGATTTTTCTTTTTTTTTTCCCCTCTTTCTCATAGACTAACTGCTTCCTGGACACTGAGGCTCTATTGTCAACTGTCAATCAAATAAATGCATGTTAATTTTTAAATTAAATTATAAAGCCAAAAAATGTTTGTTCTATTGATCTTTTCTTCTTATTTGCTTTCACAGGTGACTATTTAATTTCAAAGAAAAGTTTATTCTTGGCAAACCGTAAGAGACTCTTAAAAACTGAGAACAAACTGAGGGTTGATGTGGGGTGGGAGGGAGGGGAAAGTGGCTGAGGGCATTGAGGAGGGCACCTGTTGGCATGAGCACTGGGTGTTGTATGGAAACCAATTTGGCAATAAATTTCATATTAAAAAAAAGAAAAGTTTATTTTGAAAATTCACCATAATTAATATTTAATCATTAAATTTCAGAATAAAATTTATTTCATATGGCTACTTATGACTTTTGGAATAAGAAAGTCATCTGTGAAAAGCAAAGTGTTGACTAGTAGTGCCATCTAGCATCACAAAGAAAAAGTTGTTCAACTACTTTGTAAAACCCTGGGAAATTTATCAGGTCCATTAATACACTATGTTCTTGGCTCCATTTCCCAGGGGAAAATAAGCAGACGTGATCAGTTGGTGGAAACACACACCAAACCTATACAGAGATGATAAACCAAATAATACAAATAACAGTGTTTTTCAGAAGATACATTTAAGAGTGGTAACAGGGAGGTATAATCTCTGGTTTGGTAGCTGTCATCCACCATTTTACCCTCCCATTTAAGAAAGCATGTTGGAACTCAAACGAATAAAAATGTTGGTGTACTGAAATATTGGCTATGTCCTAATTTATAAAATAAAAAGCAAGTCATTCACAACCTTCAGTATCTTGTTATGGGTAACAATTTGTGACACCCGACAAATGACTGAGACCTGCTAGTATTTTAGGTAATGAATTTAGAAACTCTGGGATACAATACAATGGAAATAGAGATGTCGCTAATTCAATGCAGGACAGGACTGAGGACATTATTATAATCTTCTTTAAGAAGCTTATTACTGGTGATAGGCAATAGTATGACAGTAGAGGAGTCATGACGGACACGAGTCATGAGTCAGATACATTTCTTTCACAACTCAGATGGGCTTAGATGTGTGATATTATGGAACTTAGGTGGTTATCTTGGAAAATGGAGCAAGTCATGGGACATGGGCCAGACTCCAGAGCTTGCTCCTACGGGAGTGGCCAGCCACTCAAATTAGAATATGGTAAGAGGAGGCTAACTTGAGCTCTTTTCAGGACAGTGCCCGGGAAAGGGACGTCTAGTGAGTGGGACTCCAAAGGCAAGTGGACAACCTGGTCAGGAAATGGTTGCTTTTCAGACTTCAAACATTAGTTTAAGTTCTAGAACTAAAAAGGAACTGTAAATATCTATCGTGAAATTGAAGTGTAAATCCAGCTATACGCATTAAGCAACAGTGTATCTAGAAACAACCCAGGCCAGAGGCAGCTGGCTGACTAGGTCACTAGAGTGAGTAACTCTTGATCTTGGGGTTGGGAGTTTGAGCCCCACGTTGGGCATGAAGCCTACTTCAAATAAATAAATACATAAATACATACATACATACATACATACATACATACATACATGCATACATACATAAACAAGTAAGTAAGTAAATAAATAAATAAATATATCCCAGGCCCTAACAAAAGTAACATTAGACTCCTATCTTCTAGGAGGCAGGATAGCATAATGGTTGGGAGTATGATTCTGAAGGCTCAGTGCCTCACCACTTAGCTTTCTGATGTTGAGCAAATTAGATCCTTTGTCTGAGACCCAATTTCCTCCTCTGTAAAATGGATAGTTGACATAACGTCCAGGCCTAACCCAGGATGATGGTGAAGACTGAATGAGTGAAGAACACTCAGCACAGTTCCTGTCACATAATAAACAGTCAACAACAATGTGTTATTATTATTTCCTTACAGCTCCTCTCTTCTCTGGTTAGATTTATCTCAGGAACTGGGATTAGGCTGGGTCTGTAGGTACAAGGTCTTATCTCCAATGGAGCATGCCAAGGGAACATAAACACATTCCTGGCCTAAGGAAACTGAGTAGCAACACTGCTACAATAAATATAGGGAGTAATGTCACAATGGACAAAGTGATGATCATCTAACACATTTTTCTGTGTAACATTCACATACGTTAACAAATTAAAATGTGATCGATTTATTTATTGCTCCTCCAAACTTTAGATTACAGTTTAACACAAGATATCATTAGCTGTCATGAACAATGTTTGTCACTAGCTTTTTGTTGTTGTTGTTGTTTGTTAATTTATGGGGGGTGGGGAGGAAGGGCAGAGAGAGACAGATAGAGAACGAGAATCCCAAGCAGGTTCCACACTGTCAGCCCTGAGCCTGATACAGGGCTCGAACCCACAAACCATGAGATGATGACCTGAGCCGAAACCAAAAGTCAGATGATCAACTGACTGAGCCACCCACATGCCCTTCTTTGCCCCTAGTTTTAATTCTTCCCCTAAAACACAAGTTTTGGTGTCACAAAAGTGAAATGCTGGTACTCCACGCATTCAAACGTGTACTCCAGGCTTAAGCTACTCTCAAAAAAGTACTGCTGTTACTACAATGATTATTCTCAGATTCTGAGTTATACATAATTAGAAAGAAGCTGGGTGAAGTTACAAAAAGAAAGAAGCTTTATCTCAACTTCCAAATGAAAAATCAGCACTGAAGCATCATGGAAGGGAAAAAGTTCTGCCTCAGAGGATCATGCCAGGAGCTTAGCTTACTTCTTGTGCTTCTGTGGTTGCCTTTATTCTTTCCTCCAGATATTCAAGCATCTGACATATCAGTAAAAACACTTCATTAGTTCTGGTTTCTTACACATATCCACAATTCTCATTTTCAGCAACCAAAATAAGGAATTTTGGAGACTGAGTGATTTTTTTGGGGGGGAGGGGTGCCTCCAGATTTAGACAGAATGAAAATGACCAATACATGTCTTAGGGCCTCCATTAAAATGGGAGGAAACGTCGCCACCAGCAAATATTCCAGAATACGAGAATCCCCCATCCCAACTCTGCCTCTCTTCTGTGATGACAGTTATATGAATAGAATACAACAACAATGGGATACAGAATTAGAATGCATTTTGCCTTAATAACTGGCAGTCGCTTGAAATACAAGAATTTCTCCTGTGCTCTTGTAGAACAAGCACGAAGAGAAGCACTTGCCTGCAGAAGCCAGAGCCTTAAAACCTTAAAAGCTCATGATGTTTCGCTTCCTTGTAGTCTTTTTCTCCCTCCTCCCATACCCCAACTGATAATATATAAAAAGTAGGATAAGACACTTATTTCCGGGTGAGTGTCCCGCTTGGGTAAGATTTTAGAAAGCTTATGCACCTTTAGTTTAACAGCAAGAGAGCTCAAGGATGTAAGCCTGAAAGGGAGAACTAAAGAATCAAATATGACTTCCTCAGTTTCCCACTATCAAGAGTCACTATTGAATAAACATTGATAGCAACTCAAGTTATAAGGCTATTTTGACTGAGTTCTTAATGATCCTGCACCTTTCAGCAGTTCCGGAGGCCCGCAGAAGCATTACAAGAGGTTTCAGAAGGCAGCCATGAAACAGGACTGTGTAGCTTAGATGAGCGTCCAGTTCACACAGTTTATATAATCTTCAGGAACGTTTTAAGCAAGGTGTCCAGGATGGAGGCGTAGATGAATTTGGACTTGGTTGCCCAGGACTCTTTCTTCTCCATGCTGTATAATCAGACCTCCACTTAACTTTTTATGCTAGACTGAATTACTGGCCTCAATACCTCCTCTCTTCCTTATCCACACACTTTGACACATAACTTTGCAGTTCTCCCACTAAAGCCACCGTATTTTTACACTCTCCAACTTTGAGCTCAGTCATATGACTTGCTTTGGTCAATGGAGTGTAGGAAAAAGTGATGATTCCCTTTTAAATCTTGAACTTATGAGGTCATCATGACAAGAACATACCTAAGCAAGGCCACCAATCCAAAAAGGATGAGGAACACAGAGAGGAGACCTGAACCCACCCAATAGCTTGCAGTCGGACATCACTAACCTCAGACTAGATCAGCAACTCAAACTCAGCGGATGCACAGATATGTGAGTGAAAACAATGGTTGTCATTTCATGTCATGGAATTTTGGGGTGCTTTGTTAAATGGCACTAACTGATACACTTTTCCTCATAGTTCCCAAGTTCTAGTCTTTCAGCCTCTTTTTACGTGTTTTTAATTCCTCTCCACTTTTTTCATGCTTAAGATTCAACATCATAATCTTTCAGAGCTGAAACGATTCAGGTCAAATCAATAGTTCACTAAGGTTTTTTGTTAGTTTGCTTAAGAAATATGCTAACATTATAAAAATATTGCACAGATAAATTAGAAAATGTTTAAAATCATGTTCTCATGATCAGTATCGTTATTGCCTGAATGTATAAAAGTATATTCTTTTTTTTTTTTATAAAAGTATATTCTTTTGGAGTCTGAGATATGTATTTTTTCCTATGGTCCTCTCATCAACAGATGCTACATGCTTATGGGAGATGTTACTAAGTTAAGAAATCTTTTATAGTTTATTAATTAAATCTTAGAATTGTACAATTTGAGTACCACTACATAACATCTTGAGGGCTATAAAAAGGTTATTAAATAGCAGATAAGGAATTCATGAAAATAATTATTTTTTAAGGAAAACTAAGGAACGTAAAGCAAGTAAGAAACTAATGCAATTCTGAAGAAAAACTGATTACTAATAATTTAGTTTTATTTGAAATATTTTTTAAAATATTTATTTATTTTTGAGAGAGAGACAGAGTGTGAGTTGGGGTGGGGGGGTGGGCAGAGAGCGAGGGGGGGTATACACAATCTAAGGCAGGCTCCAGGCTCTGAGCTGTCCGCACAGAGCCTGACGTAGGGCTCAAACTCACAGAACCGGGAGATCATGATCTGAGCCGAAGTCAGTGGCTTAACTGACTGAGCCACCCAGGTGCCCCAATTTAGTTTTATTTGAAACAAGCCAGGGGCGCCTGGGTGGCACAGTCGGTTAAGCGTCCGACTTCAGCCAGGTCACGATCTCGCAGTCCGTGAGTTCGAGCCCCGCGTCGGGCTCTGGGCTGATGGCTCAGAGCCTGGAGCCTGTTTCTGATTCTGTGTCTCCCTCTCTCTCTGCCCCTCCCCCGTTCATGCTCTGTCTCTCTCTGTCCCAAAAATAAATAAACGTTGAAAAAAAAAAAAATTTTGAAACAAGCCTAAGTGATACAGCTTCCCTATCTGATAAGTTTTTGAAAACTTCTAATCCTTACAATTTTTTCTTTTTAGAAATTATTTATTTATATATTTTAGAGAAGGAGAGTGAGAGAGAAGACAGAGAGTGGAGGAGGAGCAGAAAGAGGAGGAGACAGAGAACTCCAAGCAGGCTCGTGCTCTCAGCTCAGAGCCCAACACAGGGTTCGATCTCATGAACCATGAGATCATGACCTGAGCCTAAACCAAGAGTTGGAGCTTAACAGACTGCGCCAACCAGGCACCCCCGATCCTTATATTTTTCAAAACTTTATTCTTTCAATAAACTCTTACTGTTCATATACTATTTGTGCTGAATACTTTGTATACCCAATTTTAAGTTTACTGATACTTTGGGTTTATCTTTTTATATTCTTTATTGTATCGCTGAATTCTAGACATATTTCTTATAGGATATTGTATCAATATTTAGAAAGCAGAAATCTCACTGCCTTGGTTCCAGTTCACATGTGCTCTTTTATGAACTACTGTTGCAAATCTCCCAAACATTTTGTGGGCCTACAGTCTCATAATGTTTTAAATAAAGAGTATTATTTCATTCCACTTAACTTTGCAACTATCTGCTTAACACTTCCAAACTACTTTCAAATTACAAATGAAAGCCTTCAAATGGCAGTTGAAGAAGTTTCAAAATGAAACAGCAAAGGTTTGAGGATGATAGGTGAATACCTTCTTAAGTTATAATATCAATTAAGCGATCTATACCCAGCTAGAAGGAAATTTCTAGTGATATTCAGTAAGACAATATTATTGCCAACTCTATTTGAAAAGTTTCTTGAAGGATGATATCATTGCAAATTGCAGATGCGGCGAAACAGGAAGATCTTAGGGGCCAAAGATTGAACACTAGATGTTGACTTAAAGGAAACTGAAGCTTTGGATATAATCTCAGAGTAATGAATAGGTCCAGAAACACACTAGCAAATTTACAAATATAGAGGGAGCTGAGAGTGCACAGATGAAAAAAATTCAGTTGTTTTATTTCGTTAACAGTTTTAATATGTGTCAAATACCTGTTATGTATCAGCATGCCTCTGGCTAGATTTTGAGGTAAAAGGTAGAATCAGTTATGACCCAAGGGCGTCTGGGTGGTTCAGTCAGTTGAGCTTCCGACTTCAGCTCAGGTCATGATCTCGCACTCTGTGAGTTCAAGCCCCACGTCGGGCTCTGTGCTGACAGCTCAGAGCCTGGAGCCTGCTTCAGAGTCTGTGTCTCCCTCTCTCTCTGCCCCTCCCCCGTTCATGCTCTGTGTCTCTCTGTCCCAAAAATAAATAAACGTTGAAAAAAAAAAATTAAAAAAAAAGAGTAAGTTATGACCCAGTGCTCAAGGAGCTTGCAGGGTTTTTAAATTTTTTTTTAATGTTTATTTATTTTTGAGAGAAAGAGAGAGACAGAGAGCAAGTAGGGGAGGGGCAGAGAAAGAGAGGGAGACACAGAATCCGAAGCAGGCTCCAGGCTCTGAGCTGTCAGCACAGAGCCCAACATGGGGCTGGAACCCAGGAACCATGAGATCATGACCTGAGCTGAAGTTGGACGCTTAACCGACCTAGCCATCCAGGTGCCCCGGAGCTTGCAGTTTTGAGAGTAAATAATTAGGCAGAAATGTAATATAATATTTTAATAATCAAATATATTTACAGCTCACATTAAGAGAAATATAATTTCAAAAATCGAGTGGGTTATTTTGTGTCCCTCATTTAGAGCATAATACAGAAACTAAAGTCAGTTCAGAGAAGTACAATCAAGATTATGAAGAAAACTAATGTCTAGTTTATAAAACTGAAACTGGATGCAAAAATAATAATAATGATAACATAATGAAATAAAATAATTAACTTTGAACATTACCTATGCACTAGGCATGCCACTGTACCAAAATTACATAATTCCATTTAAAAAAATTTTTTTAACGTTTATTTATTTTTGAGACAGAGAGAGACAGAGCATGAATGGGGGAGGGGCAGAGAAAGAGGGAGACACAGAATCGGAAGCAGGCTCCAGGCTCTGAGCCATCAGCCCCAAGCCCGACGCGGGGCTTGAACTCACGGACTGTGAGATCGTGACCTGAGCTGAAGTCAGAAGCTTAACCGACTGAGCCACCCAGGTGCCCCTACATAATTCTATTTTAAAGGTTTGTCCTATTTTATTTCTATTTTACAGATGAAGAAATGAGGTTTAACACATCCAGTAATTTGCCCAAGGTCACAAAGTTATGGGTTGAAGCTTGAAACCCAGGTCTATCTAACTCTAGGGTTTGAGTTACTATCCGTGACACTGCTTGATGTTGTCATGATAGGTGGTCCCCAAATATCTGAGAGACCAATAGGTTTAAAAAAGATTATAACTGCCCTAAAACAGAGCATCGTCTATACCATGAAAATGACGTAGAATAATGTGATACCAGAAATATCAGTTTATGATTTCTATCTTCTACTTATTAGCTACATGACTTTGAACAGTCTCTGAATCTCAGTCTCCTTATCCATAAAGCAGATATACAATAATAACTAAATTATCCCATAAGGATAACATTTGGATCAAATTATACCAAAATAAAATCTATGAAAGTATTTTGAAATGTATAAGGTATTCTTAAAATGTTTATTATTTTTATTATTATTGTGCCCATTCGGGCCAAGCAAGGATGGACTGATAGAAAGCATCAGTAATAATTTTTAGACATGCTTTTTAAAAGTTAGGTCTCCAATGCAAATGTGACTTCCTAAACTTGTTATCAATGGATGTACTTAAATAGAGCTTGGATGACCATTTGATTGGACAGTCAGGGAAGAGTAGGCATCAAATGGGTGTCCACAAGTTTTGAAACATTTTATTTTTCCACAATCATACTTTTTTGAAAATACAATTTCAACGTGTTTGTATAACATAGGTTTTCTATTCTATAAATAGATTTCATTTTAGTAATTTTTACCTTTTGGGGAAGCAATGAAGTCATATGCAAATCATTTCAGGGAGAAGATCTCTAAGGAAGATTTGTGGTTCTCTTTTCCCACTACTGGATGCCCTTACAGACAGAGCCTTAACATCATAAATACAAAATAAATCATGCACATTTTACTTACAACTGTCACTACATTTTTTTTTCAGAAGACTGACTTTGAGTTTCACAATAAAGATGGCATCAAATTATATTCTCTAATAAATTCTATTTTCATGAAATATTTGCTAGCTAACAGTGCTGAACAGTTTAGCATCTCGTTCAACTTTAAGCTGCATACTTTGTCCCAAATAGTGAGAAATAGTCCATTTAGGGTATAGCAACATAAAAACTTCCGTTTTATCTTTCTCATTTCCCATATTTTTGGCCAACTGTAGAGAAACATTAGTCCATTAATGATAGATGCAGATGGCGTCCATCTGGTATCCATCTTTAACTCTAGAAATGGAGGCATAAGGATACTCTGAAACATTAGACTTTCAAAATCAGATGTGATCCACCAGCTCAAGGAAAAAGTTATTTGATCCATACTGATTTTTTTTCCCCACATTCTCATCTAATATTACAAACAAGATTGAGGATAATTTTCTTTCTGAAAATAAGAGTTGTATCTTTAAGTCCACAACGTTGTCCTACTCTAAGGCAGCTAACATATCAAAATCATTGGTACAAACCTATTTTCCACTTACGGCTTATCTCAAAAATCTCTTGGTAATCGCCAACATTTGAGACACCTTCCAAAATTTTTAGTGTACTCGTTCTGTGCATAAGGAAAATTCAAATTACTCAGACATGAATGCAAATAATAAGACAGAACAACCACCACTTTACAAGATGTTATCCTGCATGGGGTCCAAAAGGAGAAAAATGATCATGTTTCTCATCAGGGTCACCAGTAATCATAACTATCCTTTACATTCTATTTGGTTTATTTTTGAAGACAGAAATTATCATGGTAATGCCCTTTAGGGATACTGTGAGGATATAAGAATGTTCCAAAACATTTTAGGTGTTCCCAGAGGAAGTGTTAACATAAATACAAAGATACGCCATGCACTTAATAAGAAAAACAGAAAGAAAAAAAGAAAATAAAAAACAGGAATAATTACTTGAAATAAACACTTTTGTAAAGACAATGTATAAGAAACAGAATATCAATAGCAACAATAACAAGTAAACTTGATGATGTTTTGAATAAATATTTAAGGGGAAAAAATAAATGCTCTATTCTCTTGCCAGCGTAAATTTTTTAACTTGAAAGATTTTTATATATACTTTCTCATGCATATATGCTACCTTCTCTTAACAATTTTGCTAATTTAGAGATTCTACTGATGTATGTGCGTGTGCATGCATGTGTACTTTAGTTCTTCAAGTTCAAACAAGCTAAAAGTTATTCTTCTTATTAATATTCCCATGTCTCAAAAATATATAAAGGCATAATGTTTTTAGTCCTATACCATGTTTTTGTCACTGCACATAGCGATTACATAATTTATTTCTTAATATTCTCACCGCCCCCAGAAAACTTACAAGGTGGTGATAGGATAGTAAAGCATTTAAAAAAAAAAAAAATCTAAAGGCTTATTATTGAAGGCTTTTAAAATTAACTACACCAAAGTCCTTTGCCCACAGCAGATTTCACTTCCCTTACAATTTTCTACTGGAAGGGGCTTCTACTTTTCTTCATGTGTTATTTCTACGAGTTATTTTCTGTTTATAATAAAATGTAATCTACCAGATGATACAAGTATAGATGCATTAATACAAATGTAATATCATACATTTTCAAGTGTTCTATAATGGAAGAGACCTTAGAAATCACCTAGACTTTCCCCACTAAAAATCAAGCTAAGTATCTAAAATTTCTATTGTGGATACTGGAAGTATAGGAGGCAAGAACAGAAAAAAACAAATAAGCCAAGGCCAAACCCTTTGCCAATGCATAAAAATAAAGCAGAAACCCTGGATGTTGTTCTCACCCAGGTCTTGATCATTTTGGGGAGACATTCATTAGGTTCAACACAAGCCATCATACAGATGAAAAAACTAAAATCCAAAAAGATTATTTGCCTGGGTCAAAGCCATACTGTGCAGTACATTCTTTCACTCATGACTTTGTGTAACTGGAAATAATGGAATATTACAATATTTTAATGGAAGACTTAAAAAATATGCACGTAAACATTTCTCCATTAGCTTATAGAGTTTCTAACATCTCTACTGTGCTTAGGATAATAACTGCCATACAACAAGTAGTTAGCAAATACTTACTGAAAAACAAGGAAAAATTAAAAAAAAAAAAAATAAGAAGAGAAGCACTGGGCCCTTAGTGAGCACTACCAAAAACTACTGAGAATCTCCTGCATATTTGTAAATATTGATGAACCCAAATTACCAGGAAAAGATCCACTTCGGTATCCTACTTTTCAATAGAGGAGAATATATAGTATATAGTATAGTATATTTTAATTTGAAAATGCTTAAAATCTAAAGCTTATTCACTTAAATGTGTAAGAAAATTATCTTGAAAGCCTATTTTATTGTGGATCTTCTGTAATGAAGCCAGAACAATAAAACACTATAATAAATATGTCAAATAATACGACAAGTAATAATTTAAGTGACTATAATAATAACTCTTTCAAGTTTTAGATACAAATACTGGAAATTTTTATTGACAACTGACATTCCACATACCACACTGGGGTTGGAAAACATTGTTTTGCTATTTTATTTTTGTTTTGGTTTTTGCTCTTTGGTTTGTCTGGTTTCCAGTATAATAAGCACTATTTTTACTCAGTGAAGCAATTTCTACCTAGGCATAAATATGTAGGATATGCAATGGTTTATTACTTTAAAAAAGCAATATGTCATTTGTGAGACCCTTAACTCCAAAAATTCTGAAACTGAAGAAAGATACGCTAAAGGGATGGAAATGTGATTCCATTCTGAACTATAGTTTAATGGGAAATAAAAAGGCTTAAAGAAGAAGAGAAAGCAGACAAGGACAAGAAAAAAAGGAAGAAAACAATAAAGGAACAAATAACTGACCTCAGATTTTCATAAATTATTATTATAAATAAAAGAGACACTTGAATAAGCATCATTTATGAAAAAAATAATTAAAAGCAGGGAAGTAAAAAGGGGCTTTTAAAAAAAACTATAAGCACAAAGAAAGCTGAGAAAAGAAATCTTTGTGCAGCTAATTCCAGAAGTATTTGAAGGCAAAGGTCCTGGAGAAAGCTTGTCTAGTTTTAAGCCCTGAATCTAACTTTTTCTGGCTGTATGATGTTGGCAAGTGACAAGACCTCTCTATACTTAACTTGATTCACCCCTAAAATAGGATAATAACAATACTCAACTGTTAAGATAGATGTGAGAGTCAAGTAAAATGATTAAAACATTTTAGAGTAGGTGAAAAAACTAAAAATAATGTCTGATAAATAACAAGCAGTAAATGTTATCATTATTATTATGTAATCCTCAACTTCAAAGGAAGCACTGCCACAAATACCATCATTTTGAGATAAAAAGGAAGAAAGCTGTCACACAACTGACAAAGGGAGTGATTCTAGATCCTGTGCTCCTAACCCTTATCCAATTCAGCCTTCCAGAAATTGGAGATAACAAAGAAATCGACCCGGAGCTTGATATAGGCAAAATGCATACCCTATTTCTGATATGCATTTGACAGATGTCACTGTGGATATGACAAGGCAGTACCTCCATATTTTGTATAATCTCTTCATCCTGGTTACTTATAGGATGACAACCACATAACCGGAGCTCTACAGATTTGTTACAAGTGAAGCTGCCGTCTCCGAGTGTGGTGAGCCTCAACTCTTGACAAAAGCCTTTATATGAAAACTGGACCACCATTCTCCAGGAATGGCTTAGGAAAGAGATAGGGCCAGATGTCCTGAAAGGTTGCTGGTGACTCTAAAACGCTCTGAAAATCCATTCAACATTGGTTACATATAACCTCTGACTACAAAATAAAATAATATGTAAACAACACGGCAAAAGATACCCCAGTTTTTAAAAGAACCAAGTCTGTATAAAACCATAAACACATTAATTGTAAACAAATATACAACTGCTTTCAAATTCATCTTTTCTATTCCCTAAAGGATTTCTAATCTCTGGTTGGTAAGAGCTGATAGGTCCTAGACTGGAAACATAAAAGAAAATAAACAAAAACTAATTGGAGAGCTTTAGGAATACTTTTCAGACTTTTTACTAATCCAGGTGTCCTCTCCATAAATTGAAGTTAGGAAGATTTTACCCAAGAATCAAATCGTTTTGATGATGCATCTATGCAACAGACGTTTGTCTTTCTTCAGAAAATCACTTAGTGATGTTTGGACTATTTCCACCTGCTACCCCTGCCGCCTGTGAGAGCCAACGACTTTTCAGAGCTGAAAAATGCCAATATTTAAGTTTATCAGCCTGAAGCGTTGCTAAATCCATGCTGAGGGAGTTTTACCATCTGTTGGCTCCCTCCCTTCCCCGGTCTCAGTGTGCTTAGGGAAAGAAAACACGTGTATGGGTGTGAGCAGGTTTTCAAAGGCAAAAGAGAATGAACTTTCAAATTAAATGCCCTTCAGAAACAAATTCACCCACTTGAGTTTTGCCCTTGGCCTGGGGCGACTGAAAACCAAAACAGGATGTTTTTCTAAAAGGAGTAACTGGCTTACCTTACTTTCTCATTATAAAGAGCAACCACCCACCTGGGTGTTACTGTTTTGCTCCAGAGGAAGAGCAATTAAAATTCAATTTGGGTCACTTAAATCGCCAAGTCGAAAAGTCCTTCAAAATAAAACCTCAACATTTCTCAGGTAACCCTGACAACTCTTTCCTACAACTTCTAGTGTTTTTCCAGGTCCTTCACAAGTGCCTTCACCCCAAAATTGGTCATATTCTTTTGTCATCTTAGGAATGACTTAGGGCTAGTGTTTCCTTTAAGGTTAATTCCAAGCACTGTTTCCATGGAAGTCTCTAACAGTAAGTATCTGCTAAACCTGTAGAGCCTTCTCCAAGGTGGGTATTGTTACCTTCACTTTACAGAAGAAACATACAAGAGGTAGCAACGGTAGATGGCTTGCCCCAAAATAAAGAAAATCGGGCAACTACACACCAAAGCTGGTATAAGATCGGAAAAATCCTGAGAAACTCTTAGAAGAAAAAGCCCTTACGATTTATAACCTGGTTTTAAGGCAGGATTCAGAATATACTCTGAGGTAGACAGATTTTCCTTCCCATCCCTTCTAATTTTATTTGCAATAATTTTTTTATTATTATTATAAAAATATTCCAGCTTTTGTAAAGGTTTAGGGGAGGGCCTTCAGGCGATGGCATGAAGAGGCTGGTAAATTGGGTGTGCAGAAAACTGCTAGAGCTTTAGTTAAGAAGAGTAGAAGTCTGAATCCTTCTTGTCTAGGATGCTGCCATCACGACTACCATCCCCCGCCCCTCCTCCCACCCTGAGCACCTCCCCCACTCCCTGACCCAGCCCAGTTCAGTCTGCAAAACAGGTAGTCCTACCAGAGTGAGTCTGTCCATGAAAACGGGGCAGAAAGATGCCTGAGGAGACAGACACAGCATTCGTGTTGGGGGACAGAAGTGTGAATTCCACAGAAAATAAACAGGGAAAACCTGGAACTTTCAGCCTAAAGTTGCAATCTAGTTAGGGATCAATAGTGGACCAACCAGAAATTTAATCACAGATTTTGTAGGTGAGAGAGCCATAGAAGTACAAGGTAAGCCTTGGCCAACCAGAAAATTCTGCACATATGCAGGGAATCTCTGAGTACTCTGAGAGAAAACTCTGAGAGAAAACTACTTTCTTTTACTGCAGAAAGTAAAAGCCAAAGCAGGTTTATCAGAACTGGCTGAACACTGAATGCACTCCTCAACCACACGCAGATGGATTAGCAGAGGGCAAAAGCCTCATGGAGTTGAAGTGTTTGAGCACAACCTTGACCCAAAACACTGGGCTACGCAGATGCAAGCCATGCTAAAATAAGGAAGCCACGCTAAAAATAAGAATAAAAAGCTGAGCGGACTCATCAACAGCCATATACCATAGGGGATGTAGATTCTGGTAATAACGCCAAGCAAATTATAAGACAACAACAAAAACCCAGAAACAGATCTGGATTGATAGCTGCTGTAACATATGATTTAAAATGTCTGCCTTTCCATAAAAAAATATTTAAAGATATAAAGTGCCAGGGAAGTGTGACTCAGAAACAGAAGCAGTCAATAGACACTGACTCTTAGTGGGCCAGATGTTGGATTTAGCAAAGATTTCAATGCAGTTATACATATGTTCAAATAATTATAAGAAATTATGTTCAAAGAGTGAAAGAAAAATGTAATGACAATGATTCAACAGATAGGATATCTCAATAGATAAAAGTTATAAAAATGGATGGCTGCATCCATTATTATTAAAACTTAAAATACCATTGGGGCGCCTGGGTGGCGCAGTCGGTTGAGCGTCCGACTTCAGCCAGGTCACGATCTCGCGGTCCGTGAGTTCGAGCCCCGCGTCAGGCTCTGGGCTGATGGCTCAGAGCCTGGAGCCTGTTTCCGATTCTGTGTCTCCCTCTCTCTCTGCCCCTCCCCCGTTCATGCTCTGTCTCTCTCTGTCCCAAAAAAAACAAATAAACGTTGAAAAAAAAAATTAAAAAAAAAAAATACCATTGATAGTGTATATACTTTGTTTTCTTGCTTACCTTTTATAAACATAGTATTTACAAATGATCCCCTGAAACCTATTTTCAAATTATTGGTTTGTTTCAACCACAAATTTATTGGCCATGAAGACTTTCTGGAGCATACAATCCTTGTGGTTGAGGCCGGAAGGCAACATTCCAAAATTTCACTTGAAAAGGTAAGGTATTTTCCAAGGAAGCAATTAATATAACCAAAACTCCTAACTTATAATGCCACTATCGGTGTACATGTTGTTAACGGTAGAAATCCATTCTGAAATACAACCCAGGACACTAAGGATACATCAAATACAGACCCTAAAATGGAAGTAGAAACCTACTTTATAAATGACACCAGGGTCCAAAAAGTGTAAATAACTTGTTGAAGTTTACATGAGGAATAGAAAAAAATCAAAAGTAGAAATTAAGTTTCCTGATTTCTAATAGATCCAGTGCCTCTAACATTATTCTTGAAATTCAGGGTTTAGAATCTTTGTGATATGATAAACACATTTACATTGTAAGTTTAGGTTACCATTATGATTAATATTATGATTAGTGTACAGATCTCAAGGTTTATTTTTTAAATTAACTTTTATTGATTTGACTATTCCATAACATTTATGTGTGTTATCATATTTGATAGTTTCATTGGGTATTTATCTCATTTATGAACAAGAAAACTAAGGCTCAGAGATGTTACATAATGTATACAATAGTAGAAGTAATAGAAGACTTAATAATATTAATCACAACTAATTATTTTGTGCATTGACTATGTATTGGGTATTCTTCTAAGCACTTGATACATTTAACACATTTGATTCTACAACAAGCCTGTGAGGTAGTTATTCTCAATTTCCACATTTTACAGATGAGAAAATGAATGCATAGTAAGGCTGAAAAACTTTCCCAAGGTTACACAGCTAGCGAGCAATGGCAGCAGGATTTGAACCCACACAGTATTTGACCCCAGCTGATATGGAGTCGGATTACATAGACATGTTCTTATCTACTATTCTCACATTATTGAATCAGACTTTTAAATCACTACATTGAAAGGCCTACCACACACACCCCGTTATTCTTCCAATAAGTTATTGGCTGTCCCATGGACCATAAAAATCAGTCAATGGATTAAGTAGTTTGGGGTAAAATTAATATACTTTAATATTTGATGCAATGATAAAAGATCTCCCTGCTCTGAGTTCTTCTAGTATCGGTGACTATTGTACTTTTTTGAAACATAATCATTTTTGACTTGTTTACACAGACGAGTCTGGGATTCTTGCCCACCTACAATATGTAATGGCTCCACATCCCACCTATGTTTGTTAGCTGAGTTATTGAAGCACCAACTTGCAGTCGTTATATTAAGATAGACAAAAAATATTTTCAGGGACAATTTGATTATTTACAAATATATATTAAGCACAAGAAAAATGAGATCATATTGTAAGGAAAAAAATCTCTTTTCTATGGATGTACTAGTAATATAGAAGTGCATTTGAATATAATTTTTAAAGTTAGAATATGAAAAGAATCATGAATCACGGCACTATGTAAATTTTTATTAATATATTTCACATTATATTTCCCTAACATCTCCTTACCTCAAAAATTATTTTGGAGAATAAAAACACATACTAATACCTAAAAGAAGAATGACTTATTGGCAACAAATTTGATTTTGAACCAATAGAATGGTTTTCAAATGTGCTTTCAAATGTAGTTACTAATTTTGTGGATCCCAATTTTTTATAACAGGTATCAAATGATCTTTTAAAGTATGCTTTTCTTTTTTACTATAACTTTTTCTTTCTACTCTGTATTTGTCCTAAGAATCCATATATCTCCTTTTTCTCAATTATGCATATATATATTTCCCCCCCTTATTTGTATTTTTCCTCCTTGCAATTCTCCCTTCTTACCCAAGACTGCGTCCCTCTTTCTAAGATTTTTATCATCCCTAAGTTGTTTAAACTTCTCAGAGGGCAACTGTCATTGTCTAATGTATTATTATTTAAAAAGTGTTTGCACATGGGCACTTGGGTGGCTCAGTTGGTTAAGTGTCTGACTTCAACTTCAGCTCAGGTCATGATCTCATGGTACATAGGTTAGAGCTCTGCATCAGGCTCCACATTGGGATTCTTGGTGATCCCTGCTTGGGATTCTGTCTTCCCTCTCTCTGCCCCTCCCCATCCCCCACTAATGCCTTTTCTCTCTCTCAAATATAAATAAACTTTAAAAAAATAATAAAAAGTGTTTGCACACATAGATTCTCATTCATTTTCATAAGAACACTATAAATATGTATTATCATTCCCATTTAATAATGAGGAAAATGACAGTCCTTAAAGTTAATTGAATTGTCCAATATCTTTAAGCTGCAGGTGACAGAGGCAGATTTTTAACCCAAATATCGTAACTCCAAGCCATACTCTATACTATAACCATGATGGCAGGGAAGAGAAGTTGCTTATTTACTTTATTAAATATTAACCTACTAGGTGCTCTGGCCTTTAAGCACAAGGAGAGATCCAATTATTCAATTTAATATTTTTTGATATCATACTACACAGAGCTATATAATGCACAGAGCTTGGGGCTAAAAGAGAAATTACAAAATTTAAATCCATATTCCCTCTCAAAGAGATCACAGGCTAAATGGTAGTCACATATGCACGCACAAAAAGAAAAGAAATACCTGATATTAAAGTAGAGAAGGATGCCTTTACATGACTAATGCCACCTTAATCTCATAGAAAAAGAGATCGCTTTGAGCTAGAACATAGAGGAAAATCCAACCCAGGTGGAGAGATCTGGGCGGACCTTAAATGATGGTGGTTTGCAGAAAAGTGGAAAGCACAGAGAAGCCGTTTTAAGAAATGGAATGGATATGGGATCTTGGGGTGACTCAGTCAGTTAAGTGATGGGCTGTTATTTCAGATCAGGTCATAATCTCACAGTTCATGAGACCAAGCTAGGGATTCTTAATCTCTCACCCTCTCTCTGCCCCTCCCCAGGTCCTGCCCCTCCCCAGGTGTGCTTGTGCACCCATACCCTCTCTCTCTCGCTTTCTTTCCCTCTCTCTCTAATAAATAAGCTTTAAAAAAAAAAGAAATGGAATGGATTAAGATATAAAAGGAAGTACAAAGTCATGTCAAGGAAGTTGTAAAGACTCATAAAAACATAAATAATGGTGGGGCGCCTGAATGGCTCAGTTGGCCAAGTGTCTGATTCTTGGTTTTGGCTCAGGTCATGACCTCACAGTTCCTGAGTTGGAGCTCTGCACTGGGCCCTGTGCTGAAGGCAAGGAGCCTGCTTGGGATTGTGTCCCTCTTTCTTTGGCCCTCCTCTACTTGTGCTCTCTCTCTCACAAATAAATCATAAACATCAAAAAAACATAAATAATGGTTACTACTGGGATGAGGCGATAAAGATATTACTGAGTTCAGACTCCTGGGTAGCCCAGTCGGTTAAGTGTCTGACTTCAGCTCAGGTCATGATCTCGTGGTTTGTGCATTGGAGCCCAGCATCAGGCTCTGTGCTGACAGCTCAGGGCCTGGAGCCTGCTTCAGATTCTGTGTCTCCCTCTCTCTCTGCTCCTCCCCTGCTCTCTCGCTCTCTCTCAAAAATAAATAATAAAACATTAAATATATATACATATATATATTTAATTGCAGTACTCCTAATAACTAGAACTCAGTATTGTAATACATGTATATACATATTCTGGTATATGTATATACTATACTATAATATAAAAACTGGCCATATATATATATAACATTACTGAGTTCTAGTTATTAGGAGTACTGCAGAGACGTATGGAAGGCTGCAGATGCAAAGTGCACGAACTACCACAAGTACAAGTCCTACTACAAAGTAGTACAAATACAAACTAGCCAATATACAGCAAAATGATTTTTTTAAGTTTATGTTTTATCTTTAATTTCTAAAAATTCATTTTGATGGGGCGCCTGGGTGGCTCAGTTGGTTAAGCACCCGACTTCGGCTCAGGTCATGATCTCACGGCTCATGAGTTCAAGCCTTGCGTCAGGCTCTGTGCTGACAGCTCAGAGCCTGGAGCCTGTTTCGGATTCTGTGTCTCCCTCTCTCTCTGTTCCTCCCCCTCTTGTGCTCTGTCTCTCTCTCAAAAATAAATAAAGATTAAAAAAAAATTCATTTTGAGAGAGAGAGAGAGAGGGAGGGAGACAGAATCCTAAGCAGGGTCCCTGCTGTCAGCACAGAGGCCAATGCGGTGCTCGAACTCACAAACTGTGACATTGTGGTAGAGTCCCCTCCCTAAAGGAATAGACCTCAAGAGAAGGGAAGGCAACCTGCCCGAATGCGTACATGACATCCCTCACGACCCTGTAACATGAGATCACCCAATCAGACTGTATGCCTATTTGTTACCCATATATAGGAGACAAAGAAGTAGAAAATGCATAAAAGACTGCCACATGGCCTGGCGTTCAGGGCTCAGTTTTACGGGTATGAACCCAACTTGAGTGTGTGCCGGCACAAATAAAGTTGCTTCCTGGAAAGAAAAGCCTCGGTGTCACGACTCTCTGTGCAAGAAACCGGCTACGAGATCACGACCTGAGCCAAAGTCAAGAGTCAGGGCCACTCAGGAGCCCAGGCAACAAGACTGTTTTTGATAAAACTGAAGTTGTATACAATAAGGGATAATTTCCAGGTATCAGAAATAAAGAGAAATCTCAAATCTGTAGCAATTTGGTAACTGCACCATATTTGAGGCTTGGGAGTTGGGATGGTCTGTAAAATCTTAAAGAGATATAGGACACAATAATTGTGCAGGGCAGGGACTTAGAACATCTCCTTTGAATAATACTGAGAAGCAGAGAGCAGATGTACCTTAACAGAGACCAGAAGTAACTCACCACCAACATAGGAATTTAGCCCACAGTGGAGAAATCCCCTCCTCACACCTGTGTGCTATGAATGGAGATAGAGTCACCCAGGAGAAATCATGGTTCCAAATCTCATGACTGGGGTTTTATTAAATGGTAATAAATGGCATTTCCCTAGCCATAGCTAGCCCCTCAAGGTCCTGGAAACCTTGCTTCCAAAAGCCTTACCTTAGAGACTTACTCTATCCCTAACCCCCTCCCAACCTGAGGGTATATAATGAGTTATCCGTCACAACCCCATGTAGCTCTTCCTGTCCATGGGTCTGGCCCCTGTGCTTTAATAAAATCGCCTTTTTGCACCAAAAACATCTTTAAGAATTCTTTCTTGGCCGTTGGCTCCGGACCACCCCACCATCACCCCAAAACTTCATCATCATGCTCTTCCAACTGAGCCAGCCAGTCGTCCCTACTTAGCTAACCCTTTAACTGCACTATTTAATATACTTTTTTATAATTCAATTACTATATATTTTTAATTTTTCCAATTCAAGAATAGAACAAAAGAAAAACATTTTAAGGTATGCAGAGACTAAAAAAGATCTGCTGGTAAAGACCTTTGCTGAAATAATTACTAAGGGATGTACTTCAACAGAAAGAAATTGAACCCAAAGGAAGGAGTAACAAGAAACAACAGTGAGCAAAGGAATTAAGAAAATAAAAATAAACGGAAGCTAGGTAAGGGCAAGGAACTGTTTCGCTAACAATGCATCAACAGAACCAAGAAAAGTGTTGGGTAGCCTATAAGGTAGTATAAACATTTGTTGTTAAATTAAACAAAATAAGTATTGAACTACACATATAACTAAATTTTTAGGGTTCAAAAGCAAGGTGCAATCACAATGGCACAAAAGATGGAAGGTTTGGAGGGAAGTTAAAGTACTCAGATTCCCATAATTTTAAAGGACAGAAATATTGGTCACCTTTAGGCTTTTTTGACAAATAATAAGGTTGTGTGAATTAAAATATTTGAAATGTTTAGAGAAAGCCATTAAAATGAAGGAAACAGTATGTATAATTTTGAAACCAGAAGGAGAAACAAAGGAGATGAAGAAACTCCATTAATTCAGAAATTTCAGAAAAAGGGGGAAAAAAGAGTCAATAAATAGATGAAAATAAAATTATCAAAATAAGTCTAAATATATCAGTATTCATAATAAATAGGAAATGGTCAGTGTGGTCAATTATACTTCAATGAAAAAGAAAAGAAAAAAGAAAAAAATGGGTCAGTGTATGGGTAAGGAGGAATGTTTTAGGAGGATTTTCTTGGAAAAGTTGTTCTGATATTCCCAATTCTGTGTGTGTGTGTGTGTGTGTGTGTGTGTGTGTGAGAGAGAGAGAGAGAGAGAGAGAGAGAGAGATTGACTCCCTTTTACCTAAAGAGATGTGGCTTCAACAGAACACAAAGATTTATTAATCTTTGAAAAGATTAATAAAATAAATTTCTGGAAGATGGGTTAAGGAAAAAAGGATACGAGTCAATAAATATTACAAAGGAAAAAAGAACATAACTACAGACAATGTCATAATTTAAAATGTAAGGAAATTCTACAATCAACTTCATGCCAATAATTTTAAATTCTTAGATGAAAAAATACCAATATCAATTGAGAAAAATCTCAATTTACTTTTGAGATTAGTATAAACCTGATATTCAAAGCAAAATTAAATGTCAACTTTCCTTAGGTGTAAAAATTCTAAATAAAATATTATCAAATTTAAATCAGAAATGTTAATTAAAAAATCATGACCAAGTAGGTTTTCCAAACAATGTAAGGATGATTCTAAATTAGAAAATCCATTATTCTAAGACACTATATGGATGAATTAAGATGGAAAAATCCTATGACTTTGTAGATGTTCAGTATATAGAATTCAATAAAATTACTCATTTGTGGTTAAGAAACAAAAACATCTTAATCAACTAGGAACAGAAACACTTAGAGTAAACATTGCATTTAATGGTGAAACTTTAGAAGCATTCCCAATAAAGTCAGGAAGGATTCTTTGAGGTACTAATTAGACCAAAAAAAAAAAAAAAAAAGTAAGAAAACTGGGCTTAATGATGAAATAAAGGGGCATTTCCTTTTCTCAATAGGTCTATGAATGGGCAGCCCACACTCAATTCATATACAGACTTTCTATTGATGGCAGGGGGATTAGTGTGAGGTTTAAGTATAAAACAAGCAATTGAGATCTACCCTTTGTTTAAATGATTTCCTATGAAAGATGTAGAAGAGGGGCAGGAGCTCTGTCATCCTGTTTGAGAGCTAAACCTTCAGGTTTAAAACCTTATGAACTCTTTGGGTGATCAAACTTGTTGCACTTATAAGTCAGACAGGGTAACTAAATCCTAAACATAAAAGTTTTTCAATTTTAAAAGCTTTCTTATGGTCATTAAACATTTCAGACAAATACTCATTATGAACTAATTGGTAGCAAATGTTCATTTGAAAACTTAAGCTGGCTTTGAGTTATAGTGGTTGGGTTTTGAGACTCAAAAACCAAAATAATGAGAAAAATTGCGAGCATCTTTCCATGCTTAAAAATTTCAATTAGCAAAATCCTTTGTCTTCTAGATGCAAACTCTGAATAAAGTGAGCCTCTATTCCCAGAGTTAGGGAAGCCACTCTAAATTTGTTAGATCACAAAGATGATTTCTTCTGATGGGTCTCCTCCCTTTTCCCCAATGCCATTCACTAGATCTACTGAGACATGGTTGTGAAATTCTCCTTAAGTTTTGAAATCTTAAGGATTAGAAATGGGCATTTTTTACAAAGATGCCTACCCATTCTTAGGATTCCTTTACCTTTTCCTGTTCTATAGAAACAAAATTTATGGAGCATCATGGAATGGACTAATCTAAGTATCTCAGCAATTTTCTTCTTACCTACTAATACTAAATAACTCAGGCTTGATGATTTTTTTTTATTGTTTCATTGATTCTATATTTGTTGTTCTTGCATAATAATGTTCTCACCTTGTATCATGAAGCAAGGGTGAAGAAATACCAAGGCCAAAATTGTCTGTTCACACACCCATTTTTTTTTAACCTATGCAAGGTTTCCTATTTGCTACTTGCATACTTTTTTCCAAGACTTTTCTCTGCTATGCTATGATCACCTCCTTTAAATCTTGGCTTAAAACACATCTTCATAAAGGTGTCTTTTATTAGCTTTACTTAAGTTGAAAACAACTCTATAGTCCTCAATTTAAAATCTAATTTATGAATTCTGATTTTGGAATCATTGCCATATACATTGATTGAATACGTTTTACTTCTGTACATAATACCCCAAGCTTAATGTATGAATTATGTTTTTTTTTCTTTCCTTCTTTTATTCTTTTCTTGCTTTTTTTCTTCCTCCTTTCCTTGCTTCCTCCCTTTGTGTCCCTCCTTCTTTTCCTGCTTTCCATGCTGTCTTATTTCTAGAACTACCGTTTCTCTAGAAACATCTGCCCAACTACAAATCTAATTTGTATTTGAGGATATTACAAAATTGATTTGATTACATATGAAAGTTGGTCATAAATTATTCAGAGGCAACATCAGTTAGAAACTGATCTTGCCTCTAACTGATCTATTTCACAATTTAGTTTTAATATACATGTGCTTGTATCTAGGTGAACAGTATAGCATACTGGTTAAATCACACACTCTGATGCCATACCGTGAGGGTTTAAACTCCAGCACAGTCACTTACTGGATGATTCCAGCTTAGTCACATGACCTCTCTTCCACTCAGAATTTCTGTTTGTAAAATGAGAACAATCATAGCAGCCACCTCATAAGAGTGCTGTGATGATTAAACAGATTAGTATATGTAGAGTATCCAATATAAATGCTATACACATTTGAACTATCACAGCTTCAAAGCCCTTTGTCCACCTATTCAAACTCAAAAAAAAAAAAAAAACCCTGACACAAAATGACTTTCATGACTAATTTGCAAGCACTGAATTTAACTATCATGAGGTCATTTGTGGTCCTTTCTTATCTTTCTCGGTAACTATACCTCCATTATTACATAGAAATATTAAGGTACTTGATACAGACCCTATAGGGGGATGCAACATTGAATTCAGTATATAAAACATACTACCATTCTAAACTCAAAGAAACTGACATTTGAAACATATCTCACTCCAAAAGTTTTGTATAAAGAATTATATATTATTAGCTCTTCCACATTTCTGTCCTGATATAATATCCATTCAAATTATGAACTTATCCTTTGCAAACTGTATTTGATGTATGAGTTTGAAGTAAATGATTATTTCTATTTCTGAATGCATGCCACTCCAGAGGACGCTTCTTACCTTCTCATCCATGACTTCTTCCTTCCCTCTCCTGTTCACTTTATTTTATGCTCTTCCTATTGTCCTATATCAATTAGGACTTGCAATCAGAGAGGACTCACAGAAAAGTTGAATAAGGTGGCTTGGATATGAGTTTTTATTTTTATGCTGTGCTGGGAAATTATAATTGGAAGAAGAGTCAGTGGCTCCATACTGACAGTATCTTAATAGCATCAGTGCCCCATGGGAAGAGCCCATTCATCTGAACTATTTTATAGGCTCCCTTGTAGCTGCAAGGAAGGTCGGGAAACCTGGTTTTATTTTCTACAAATGTGAAAGCAGAGGTCACAAAGAATAATTGGATTGGAATGGACATTAAGTTAGCCAACCTGCAGCATCTGTCACTCTGTCCAGGCCCACTGTGACAGATTTTGGTGGAACTGAGTTAGAAGATATTGGCATCATAAGTACTTCAAGATGAAAGAAATGCTTCAATTTCTTTAATGTTTCCCTATCACAATGTGACCACATTGGTATCTCTGGCTACCTACATTGAATGAAGACTTGCATCTTTTAAGTACCCCCTCCAATCAAATCTCCACGCCCTTAACCTTGTGACCTTTTGTTACACCTTTCTATATGCAGAACTCTCTTCCATCTTTAACACATGGATTTAAACAATGGATATGAATATCCATGATTCTGTGAGAGTATGTGGAGATGTTTACATACTAGCATGAAGAATGAGTAAGGCTGTGAATGTATGAATAAGCTGTATTCACTCCTTCAGTGAGTCTCAAACAGAAGGAATGTGTATTCTTCCCAAGTGAAAATGAAAAATAACATTCCTCATCTCCATAGTCTTGTCTCCTCCCTCTTCATAAGCTTTTCTCCGGGAAACTTCCATTTCTAACCAGTTACTCCTCTTTTCCTTCCCTGATCTTTCTTTGGTGTTGATGTCTCCTCAGCGACAAGTAAAAAACTTATAAGAGCAACCACTGAGTTTGGAAATGCTGTGAATCCATGAAATAATTCCTCCAACATTTTTCCTTAAACTAGAAATCCACAGTTTATTAGCATATTACCAAACCCCACCATAGCTTTCCTACTCCACTTATTTACAACTATTCCATCTATTCTTCCAACAAGCCTCCTTTAAAGAGTAGTTGCTTTCATTGATTGACCACAAAAAGTCACATTTTATGCTGGAAGGTTACAGAACATTAAGAAACTATCAGCACATATAAACTATCTAATTTTCTTCTTGTCATTATTTTTCCATGGTACTTTTCTGTGTTGAATTTAACTGCTATTGTGTTGATCAATTATTTTTCTTTTCCCTGGGATTTTTTTCCCTTTCCTCTTTGTTAGGCTAAATCGTTTGTCAATAGTTCTTCCCCCTTGTTACTTTTGGTGTTTATTCTTCTTATCTGATCTTAGCTATCCCCATAGAAATACCATTATAACATCTTTCTATAGTCATACTTATTCATTTTCACTCTTCATTCTTTATTTTATACCAAGTACAAAATCTATAATTTGGCCTCTGTTTTTTGCCCCTGTAGCTACAAACCACCATTCAAATGTCTCTTCTAAGGAAATTAATTTAAACCACCCTTTCAACATTACAATAAATTCTATCCATGAATATTCAGTAGTCACCATTATTTAATTTTCTTAGAAATTCTAACACCTCACAGAGTCATGAGAGCCAAAAGGAGTCTCCTGAGGTTGCCTAGGCCATGTTCTTAACTCTGGAACTAACTATCCCAGTGATTAATTCTCATGCTCTTAATATATAATAAAGAAATGAACTCATTTTCAGTTCCTATTTTTGTCTTAGAATTCTGAGACTTTGGAAGGCTGTGGCAGTGAGGAGTGCGGTGTACTCCTACAGCTTTTGATGTGAGGATGCTGAAATTGGAACACTGGACAATATGCACTGGACATAATACAAAAAGCCTTCTAGGTTTCCTAAAACTCAGTGCTATTAGTGACAATATCACTTCCCTTCTGCAAATAACATTAATAGCTGAAAGCTAGGTTATTTTATTGAGTCAGTCAACCAACCCAGTTGATTTATAGAAACTCACTGTTTTACTCATTCAATTACAGGTTTATATTTTCCACCAGTTTTCCTAAGTTGGTTGGTTTTGTCTCCTCTGATACCACCAATTGGTAAAATCGCCACTGTACATGAAATGAAGTTATACAGAGAGATTACGTTCTAAAGTCATCACATGGGGTAAAAACCTCAGAGATTTTTGCAAACCTGGTATGAGAAAACCACATCGAAGGCTGCTTTGCTGTCTCTTAAGTCCGTCTCAACCTGCTTTCTTCCAATATTGAAAGGAGGCTACTTTTGCTTTGTTTTAGCTGAGTATGTGATACATAGGTTACTTGTGCTTTAAGGCCAAGGGCCATGGTGTACAAAAATTATAAAAATAACTTATGACACTGGAATTCCTTAGCATGGAAAGATTCTCAGTTTACAGAACCATGTAAAACCAAAACTGAATGGGAGATCAGCAAAACCATTTATATCCCCTGATGTTTATTACTGGACGTTTGTACATATTTTTATGAGTGAAATGTCAGGCAGAATAGCTCACACTATTTAAATAGTAATAATAATTTATTATATACTATAATAATATTATATTTATATTGTTTTATAATTATTATTATTACTATTATTATTTTGGCTGAGAGTATATAACCAAATTCAAGTAAGTTAAATGCACATCTATTTTCACCACATCTTGTTGAAACTGCCTATGATAAAGACATCAATGGATTGTTTTCAGCTACTGGAACTAACTGCTACAGTTGATAATACTGACTACTTTCTCCTATTAACACTATCCTTCCTTGGTTTCTAGGCTATCATTCTTTTCTGATTCTACCACATCTGTGTTAATGCTTATAGTGAGTGAGTCATTATGACTTTCTTTACTTGAAATCAACTCTTAAATACTGTGTCTTTGATTCTTTTCTCCTTTACTTCTCTTACTTGCTCAATGTCAGTTACCATCCTGATTATCCTGATTCTAAGATGTATAATCTTTAACCTAAGCTTCTGACTCATATGTTTTATTGTTCACTTAACATGTCCATAGGCATCTTAAAACCAAGCTCATGACCTTTTCTCAAACCTTCTTATACAACATCCCTTTTTCTATTAAAGACTACATAGTTTTATCAATTTCTAAATCTGGAAAATTCAGTCATTTTAACTTCCTTTTATGCCATGAAACCCTATATAAAATTAGTCTCTACATTCTGTCAATGCCATCTTTTGACTATTTCTACGACCTGTTCCATCTCCATGGCTACTGCCATAGTTGAAATCAACATTATTTCTTTCTTGGATTCTGACAAGGGATTCCTCACTGGTCTTCCTAGTACCAACTCTGTTCTCAGAATGCTAGATGCAATGAAGCCATCAGGATAGTCTTTTGAAAATGTTTAATATGATACAATTGTCCTGGGTTGAATTGTGTCTCCCCAGAAATCATACGTTGAAGTTCTAACCCTCAGTACCCTCAGATGATGAATTTATTTGGAAAGAAGATCACTGCAGATGTAACTACTTAAGATGAGGGCATAGTAGGGTGGGCTACTAATCCGTTATGATTGGTGTTCTTATAAAAAGAAGAAATTTGGACAGAGACATGTACACAGAGAGAACACCATGTGAACATGAAGGCAGAGATTGAGGTGACACATCTACAATCAAGGAATGCCAAAAATTGCTAGCAAACCACCAGAAACTAGGGAAAGGCCTGGAACATATTGTTCTCACAGTCCTTAGAAGGAACCAACACTGCTAACACCACAATCTCAGATTTCTAGCCTCCAAAACTCTGAGACAATATATTTCTGTTGTTTAATCCAGCCCATTCATGGTACTTTGTCAGGGAAGATCTGGCAAACTAATACCAGCATCATATAATGTTTCTATACTTTAGATTTTTAAATTGTCCAATGGTACCCACTGTCAGTGGTATCAAACATAGATATCTTGCTATTATATATAATACCTAATATGCTCTTGGCTGAATTTACTCCTTTACTTTTGCTTCTCATTGCTTTCCTATTTACTACACTTCATTTCTCCCATTATGACATACTCTTGTGTATTTTTATGTATGATGGCTTTTCTGCCTGATACTTTGTCACCATCACTCACAGTACATTCACTATACAATCATTCACTGTACATCATTAGCTACCCATTATGACACATCTATGGCATCTCCTTGTTTGTGAATTACTTCAAGGCAGAATTAGATTTCCATCGTCACTGTTTCCTGGGATTTTTCTCCACTATTCCTTTGTGGTGCTTACCAGGACACTTTTCCACCTTCATTGACTCTCTCTACCCACCCACTCCTCCCCCACACATTGAATTCTTTAAAGAAAGAGGTTTTGATGCATTCGTCTGGTAAAGTAGAAACAATAAATATTTTGAAAAGATACATGAGCCCGGATGTTCTCCAATCCTCTCTGCTCATTAAGAGACCCTTTCTCTTTCTCATTAGGGTGCCTACATGTGCTATGCAACCCTTTTTAATTATCCTACTTTTTTGGTTATTATTTTGTTCTAATCACATGATATGTTTTTTTCAAAGTTGATATTTATTTACAAGCTAAGGAAAGAACATGTTATAAACATAGTTTTAAAGTCCTACTGGCCAATATTCATAAGTTTTGTTTTTTTTTTTAACATTCAGTGCAGCAAATCATTAGACAAGAGAATCAAGTAAAATGGTTTTACTCTATCAAATGTCTTTCCAACTCAGACCTTTGGTTTAGAGCCTAATACCAAACTCAAACTCACAGCAGTGGGCAATGCTTGAAGTTTAAGATAAAATCCAATGGGGTGTCTGGGTGGCTCAGTCAGTTAAGCATCCAACTTCAGCTCAGGTTGTGATCTCGTGGCTCTTGGGTTTGAGCCCTGCGTCGGGCTCTGTGCTCAGAGCCTGCTTCAGATTCTGTGTCTCCCTCTTTCTTGGCCCCTCCCCAACTCATACTCTTTCTCTCTCAAAAATAAACATTAAAAAAAATTCTAAATAAAATTCAATAACCACACAATATTCTTGGCTAGAAGTATACTGCTGTAGAAAAAAAAAATTATCAAATGGAAGGAAAGAGACAAATTATCCAATACAACACTGCGTTCAATACTTGTTGGCAAACATTTGCTTTAGCAAATATAAGTGTGACAGTTAATAGACAGAATTCTGGATATGGATAATATTTTTTCCTTAGAAAGAAATTTAATATAATTTCACTTGCTAATTTTTTGTATTAAATATTTCAACTGATTAAATTGGATTTTAACATTCCAGTCAGTATTCGGTCAGGATCACAGAATTCTAAGTCAAAAAGGAGAACAGTTATCTAGTTAAAATCTTCATTTTTAGATTTAATTGTAATGCTCAGGTAGGGACAATAAAATATCCAAGTTTAGATGGATGGAGAAAGACTAGAATCCAGATCTTCTGACTTCTTGTAAAGTGTTCTCTCTATTCTACTATATTGTGTCTATTGAATGGAAAATCCAGTAACAACAAAACTTAAGAATGAGTACACTCTATCCTTGTGTTACATAAAGGGTGCCAGTATACCATAGACCATTTATTTTACACAAAAATGTAAGTTCCATATCATACATTTCTGTAATCTAAAAGTACATTATCTAATAAACAGCAAACATGGAATTGAGAAATATGTTTTGGTTGATTCATGTCTCTTTATAAATGTCCATCAACTGATGAATGGATAAAGAAATTGTGGTTTATATATACAATGGAATACTACTTGGCAATGAGAAAGAATGAAATATGGTCTTTTGTAGCAATGTGGATGGAACTGGAGAGTATTATGCTAAGTGAAATAAGTCATACAGAGAAAGACAGATACCATATGTTTTCACTCTTATGTGGATCCTGAGAAACTTAACAGAAGACCATGGGGGAGGGGAAGGAAAAAAAAAAGAGAGGGAGAGAGCCAAAGCATAAGAGACTCTTAAAAACTGAGAACAAACTGAGGGTTGATGGGGGGTGGGAGGAAAGGGAGGGTGGGTGATGGGTATTGAGGAGGGCACCTGTTGGGATGAGCACTGGGTGTTGTATGGAAACCAATTTGACGACAAATTTCATATTAAAAATAAATAAATAAATAAAAATGAAAAAAAAAATAAAGTAGTTCGAATTATCATGTTTTCCTCCCAATTAAAGCTTATATAGAAAGACACTGTGAAACCATATCACTTCCTGTCCTTGTATAAAACATTGTGGAATATAAACATGTGAACGACTCATTAAAATGTTATGTATGGAAGTTCAAAGAGTCGCATTACTGCGAGATCCAAAGATTGCTGCAATTTTGTGTTTCTCTGTTGCTTATAATCTCAAATATGAATTCATTTACTTTTAATATTTTGTTGAGGATAGGAACATTTGTATTGCCCGCACCTGGAAGATTACTTCACATATAGGAAATGATCAATAAATATTTGTGTAACTTAAAAGGTTAACACTGAGGACAGCACATCAGATCCTTTTTAGATTCAGACGAAGAATAAATTATAAACACATAATTAAATAAAAGCTATTGGCAATTAGTGGCAGCGACCTCCCTGCCAGTGATTGTACACTTTGGCTCTCTAGAGTAACAATGCATACCAATTATTGTATGTGGTATATCAGCTCCAAGAAAGATGTGTTACAATTTCCCCACTATAGTTCATGCTATGGCCTGCCAAATAATTCACCAAAGCTGAGTTTGCTTTTTATTATCTGATTAACATAATTCCCATAGACTATCCTTTAAGAAATAAATGTTCAAAATAGTATTGTAGTTGAAGTTAGGACTCCTAGATTCTGGTTCCAACTCTGTCACCAACAAACTACATAACTGTAACAAGTTTATCGAACAATCTATACCCTGTGCGGCACAATCAATACAATTTTTTTCCAACCTCTGCCTAGATCTCTATTTCACAATGATTAATGATATTTTGGTGAGACCTTTTGGCTTCCTAGGTTTTTATGTGATACAAAGAGTCTCATTTTGGCCACTAAGATTCATTTTTATATTACAAAGTTTCATCCAATTCTTTATTTTATTGATTGATTGACTGATTGTTTTTTTGAGAGAGAAAGAGCTCAAGTGAGGGAAGGGCAGAGAGAGAGAGAGGGAGAAGAGGATCCCAAGCAGGCTGCGTGTTGAGAGTGCAGAACTCCATGTGGGGCTCAAACTCACGAAACCCTGAGATCATGACCTGAGCTGAAGTCGGACGCTTATCCTACTATGCCACCCGGGCACCCCTCATCCAATATACTTTAAATGTCAATTCTCCTCTGCTATCCAAATAAAAATCTCTATTTGCCTTCCAAGTTCAAGCCTGAACCACACTGCAGAGGAGAGGAGCAAGATGTGATCCTTTACTCTTTTCTTTAAAAATTTTTTAAAATGTTTATATATTCTTGAAAGAAAGAGTGTGAGTGGAGAGGGGCAGAAGAGAGGGAGACACAGAATCTGAAGCAGGCTCCGGGCTCCGAGCTGTTAGCACAGAGCCTAAAGTGGGGCTCAAACCCATGAACCCCGAGATCATGACCTGAGCCAAAGTCACATGCTCAACCGACTGAGCCACCTAGGAGCCCCTGATCCTTTGCTCTTTTATTCTTTCTAGATCTTTCATTCTGTTTCTAACTCACTCTGTTGCCTCTAGATATCCCTTTCTTCACCGATATTCTGGGGAAGGAAAAGAATGCTAAAAAATACCAAACAAACCAGAAGTCTTCTATCTTTACCTTCTTGGTGGGCAGCCATAGGTGATTCCTATGGACAGGCATTCAAATTCACCCTCTTTTATGGGATATACTCGTGGATTCTTTAGAGGCCACTACAGAAGAAGTCCATACTATTTACCCACGGATGCTCTTTCTGGGCGACTATCTGTCATATTTTGCTAGGTCTTACAGTATCAACAAACAAACCCATATCTTAGTGGCTTACAATAACCACAGCTTCTATCTAAATTACATGCTCTCTGCTGGTTCACATCATTTCTTCGTTATTCTGGGACTCATAAAGAAGAAGCGATCCTTATCTGGGACCTGTTGCTGCCATTATAGAACACAAGATGAGGCTTAAAGTTTTAGTTGAGAAGTGTCGCATGCCATTTCTGTTCACATTCCATTAGCAAAACGTATCACATAGAGAAGCCTGGAGTCAACAGGGCAGGAAGTATGATCCTCCCACAGTTAGGAAAAGAAATATGTTTAATAAAACAACCTTCTACTATTACCCCTTGTACTCTGACCCCATGTATCTTCACTTCCAGGAAACACTCCATAGCCTCCAACTGTTGACAGGTAATTTCACACTGTCATGCCATGCTCTTGTGATGTCATGGCTCCAACATGGCTACCTTTCACTACATCTACTTACACCCTTGTATCTGGTCACAGCTTCTTGGCCCCTGGAATCTGTTCATGACATCTACTTGGCTCTGGAGTCATACACTATTTTCATATGAAGTAATGGGAAGGCATACTGTTTTTTTCTGATGCTATCTCTTCTCACCTTATCATTAGCAGCTGCTTTACCCTGATTCACAGAGTTAAAATTGCCCAGGAATAAATAAGCAGAAACCAGGATATGTATCCTTTCTGCCTTCGAACTCAACTATCGATTTCTCCAAAATGGTTTCTTATAGTGATCTACTCTGGTATATCAGGAGGTAGGCCTAAAAGTTTCTGACTGACAGCAAACATCCAACTAGGGAATGAGATTCCCTTGTTGAGGAAACCCTCAGTTTACTATTAGGGATTCTCTTGAATCTTTTCTTGCATAAGGGAGCATCCACTCTCTTTTCTTAAATAAGACACAAGGTGGGATGTTACCACACTCCCCACTAAGCTAAAAACTCATGAAATACATAAATTCAATCTTCATTAAGCTCCAGTCTTCTCCTTATATAGCCTGAGAGTCATCTTCAGTATGAGAGTTGAAGGACCCCACTGGCCACCTCTTATTTAGTCCTGGAAACAGTGCCTGGCATCTTCTTGAAATCCCTTAGAATATGGAGATTCCTAATACCTACTATCTATAACTTTGGGAATTTAGCTGAAATCCAGAGATAAACACATAGACCCTTCAAATGTCCTTTTGATATAACCATAGACAAGTAAATTAATCTATATAGGACTTAATTTTTCTCATGTGGGAAGGAGCACTGTTAACTGTAAAACTCTAAGTAGTATCAAAACCAGTAGGAAACGTAGGGAGACACTGAACAGAAGGTAGAACACTCTGATCTTAGACTTATTTCCATACTAGTAACTAAGGACAGAAATTCTTTATAAAGCACAAACACACTGAACCACTGAACTTTTGCCTTCATTGTAGAACAGCATTTCTAACAAAATGAAACATGCTTCCAACTGCACCAATCAAACATGTGGGTCCCTGTTAGGCCAATTTTAAAGGACTTCCAATTTTGTGAAAACCATAATGCTTATACTTCAGAATTTTCCATCCTCAACTACTTCTTTCACGTCATAAGAAGTCTACTCCATTTAAAGGAAAGAAAGATTTTAAATTAAGTCACAAAAGATTCAGGGAACTCTAAATTCAGTCCAGTTCTTTGAAACCACAACTGATGAAAAAGAAAAAAAAAAAAAGTTCTTTTGCCAACTTCGGTTAGTGTTACATTCTTAATTTCACTTAAATGTAGGTATTTCGTAATTTCCGTTTCCTTTCTTTAAAACAAAACAAAACAAAAAAAACCTGTCTAAGGGGGATTATGGACATAAAGCTTCAGAAATTAAACGTATCCTGTAGAAACTAGTTTGTGCATCATGGTTACTCTTTATGAAGAATACAAGGTACATCTGATCTGATACAGACACTCTGGGGCCATCATCTATCATCAGGTTGTGTACATAACACCTAACTTTAAAAAGTTAGGAATGCACCTTACACAGAAGGAGGGCAATATGAAAGAAAAGAATCAACTTTGCATTAGAAATGCATATAAAAATGTTTAGTTTATTTCATGTGCTGGCAATCTTATTTCAGGTTTTACAGGGGATTCTTTTTCCTTTTGAAACAAAATACTACAATAAACTCACCTCTCAATAATTAAACATTTGTTAATTTGAACATGCCCCTGTGACACCTTCTATACCATGTGAAATTCTCTTTAAAGTATCAGTCAGTGTTCTAACTCATCCCTGATAGTCTCTGAGATATACAGACTATGCCACAAAGACGCAGTAGTTTCTCTTAAGGAATTTTAAAAATTGGTCCCTGTTAGGAGGTGATGCTTGGTGTCACTTTTGTTACCTTGAAAGACGGTCCCTTGACTAAGGATATTAATTTTCTGAAAATTTCATGCTGTTTCAATTGAAAAATTGGCAAACTATTAAAAAACAAGTTGAGGGGAGCCTTTTAAGAAATTGAAAAGTAACTGCAAACAACATTGGGTAATTGTGACTTTCAGTTGTTCTGTATCAGTTACATTTTTGTGCTCTTTTCCCTGTGTACATGGTGATTCTATTTCTCCCCCACTGAAAATTATATTTAAAACAATAAAGTATCATGGGGCACCTGGGTGGCTCAGTTGGTTAAGAGTCCAACTTCAGCTCAGGTCATGATGTCAGGATTCATGAGTTTGAGCCCTAAGGCAGGCTCTGTGCTGACAGCTCAGAGCCTGGAGCCTGCTTCTGATTCTGTGTCTCCCCCTCTCACTGCCCTTCCCCCACTCACGCTCTGTCTCTCACTCTCAAAATAAATAAGTATTGAAAAAAAAAATTTTTAATGAAGTAACAGTCCTCAACTGAGAATATGTAACTTTCAACCACATAGTAGTTTAAGTGGTTCATAAACAGATACCACACGCTAGATAGTCACACTGGAGCATTGGAAGGAATTTTAGGAGTCAACTAGGACCTCACGAAAAGTACTGATCAAATAGGAAGAATAAAGCAAGAAGAAAGAATTTGCAGTTTTAAAAGTTAATTAATTGCCTCTACTTGCTGTCTGCATTTAATATTTAATAGTTTATAAGCTATAATACCAGGAGTAAGTACTGATCAAATTCACACAGGAGCTTTAGAAGGTGAGAGGGCACCAAGACGACCAAGAGTCCTACATCCTCCTCAGCTGCTATACAGTTTCCTTGGGGGTGAGGGAGAGGGGTAATTGGTATAAAGGCTCTGCTCGTCTTCTTTCCAGAAGTAATAAAAAATTATGTTGGTAGCTTCAAGGTGATAAAAATTAATAGAATTAAAAGACCAAAATTAATGGATTTTTATCCTTTGCTACATGAAAGAGAAAATGATTTCCTGGATAACATAAGAGCAGCAGCCTAAGCAAGAAATGAAAGGGAAGAGGTTTTGAGAAAGCAAAGGTGAATTAAAACATATCAAGTACAACGGAAGAATAGTACACAAATGGAAGAAGGGAAGGAGAAGGAAATTTGATCCACTGGAGAAATCCTCTGGGAAGAGATGTAGAATTTCTGGAAAGACGGCAAGTAGCTCCATTTCTGTGAAAAGAGAAGGGCTTTCTAGAATTAGGACACATGAAGAACTTAGTTCATGATGTACAAAGAGGAAATGAAAGAATGGAGATAGCCATTTGTACAATCACATGGATGATCACAGTTGTTTCCTCTTCTTGAAATGAAAACCATCATCTCCATTCAGAGTCCACTGGCACTTAACAATTTACTGGCCCAGCAGCTTACCTGGAACAAAGATCGGCCAATTAATGTAGTTTGAAGATGAATAAATAAATGAATGAATCCGCTGGCTCATCGTTACTTATTTATAATGCTGAATAGGGATAAATGACATAAACAGAGAAATCTGGGAACAGCTCTAGGAATGAGAGACAGAATTGTAGATAGAAAAAAGATTGGAACAATAATGGTTAGCTAGAGGAAGAGAGGTCCAGAACAGTATCTAGTTGCTACACAGGGATTATTCTGCCAGAGTGATGAACACCTGGGTATAGAATATATTGTGCAGACTCATCTGGAAGTCTGCAAGGTTTCTACTAACTTTAAAATCAAAGTCTTGGGGAATGGAGAACATTGTTAGATAAAGCTATAAAACCGGATATAATGAAGGACATCAGCCATTATAATAAAACACGTTAAGCAATTGGTACAGACAAAAGAGTCCATAGTGAAAATTACTAAAAAGATGGTCAAGAAGTCTACAGTAAATTCAAAGCCCAGAGCATTAGCAACATTTAGAGTGTAATTCAAGACAGAAAACCATTAAGATTTACCATGTGAAAACATGATCATAACAATGAAAAGTACTTTGTTCTAGTCTAGCCTTAGAAGATGTAGGTGAACTTGACATGTTATTAAGATATAAGCTTGTGTGTAACTCTTCAAGTCTGCTTTTGATAACATGAGAGGAAACATTTCAGTGAAGTAAGGGAAGAGAGAACAAGGTAAAATGTCAGAGAGAATGTTCTACAGCCTACTTACTGAAAGAAGGTCATGTTCTTTCCCTTAGAACTAGAGTGAGCTTGGATTCTGGAATTGTGCCTAGAAATGCCCCCAAGCTAGGGGTCCAGGTCTAGTCATACCAGGAACAGTGTTTACCTAAGGAATAAATGGCCCTGTGCCTGGAGGAAAAACTTGGATCTTGGTTGAAAAGATAACAGTATTGAATGGCAGATTTAAAGATCAAGACAAGGCAAAAAATAGGAGTGGTTCGAAGCCGGAAGGATTAAGTGTAAGCTGGTATGTTATGGAAAAGCTTGTGAAAAGCAATTCACAATTAAAGAAATAGACAGAGGGCAAGAGAGTGTTTGGATTACCCTCACAGGGGATGTTTAGTGTATGAGACATGGGTGTGGACGGGAATATTAACAGGTGGCAGAGGCAGCAGCTAAAAAGAATCAGGGAATACGGACCTGGAAAAGAAGACAAATATAATGGAATGGGAAATTTTCAGCTCCCCTGCAATCTGCTAAGTCTCATTCTGTCATGAGAAAAGGTGTTTTGACATCATCATGTAAAGCATAGATTTTAGAATCAAATAGGTTAACTTGAAACCTGGCTCTGCAGCGCTCTGTGATGTTGGGTAAGAAACTAATTTTTATAATGGCTTCAAATTTCTCACCTGTAAAATGGGAATTATACTGGTAACTGCATCTCTGTGATATTAGGAAGATTAAATAAGGGGACAAATTTAGAGTTGTACCAAGTACACAGTAATCCCTATATAAATGCCACTTTACTTTTATTATTGAAATTTAGCTAAAAGTAAGCTAGCTGATACATTTTTTTCTTTGCCTTGAATTTTTTTTTTCCTACCATAAGTCCATCAACCTGATTCTTAAAAAAAGACTTGGTTAGAGGGGTGGAAATGAGACTTTGGAGAAAGTTATTTCGCCACCTTAAAGCAGTGTTTCTCTAATTCAACATTCTTCCAAGATACCTGAAGGAATTTTAATATGCCCATTCTGATTCAGTTAGCCTAGCATGGGGGCCTGACATTTTCCTAAATTTCTAATAAGCTCCCAGTGATGCTAATGCTCCTGGTCCATGTACCACTCTAAATAGAAAGGCCATAGAATGCCTGAAAATGAGTAAAGGAAACATGGTAGGAAGTCAGACATGTAAAATAGATTTCATGAAAGCCAGTTTCAGAGGCAGCAGAACTCTTTCCTAGATCAAGCTCTAGGAAAAGATGACTCAAATCCAAAACCGGTAAGATGTAGTTTTCAAGAATGAAACTCTGATTCTATAATTTCATATATATATAATTCCTATATAACCACAAGCATCAATTTTAAAAACAATTACATATGCAGAAAGAGAAAAAAAATTGGAAATAAGAGAAGAGAGGTCCAGGACTCTAAAAATAATGTAAGTAAATCGATGAGTCCTAGAATCTATTGAGGTTTCAAAAGCCACCTAAAATTAATTTTAAAGGTAGTTTTATAGTAAGAAGAACACAATGAAATAGGCCATCTATAAAAAGACTAACCTATCAAGGATTATATAGAGAGAACACCAAACTTCTCACTTTTTAGCTTGCTTCTCACTATGATCTATACTTCAGAAGTAGAAGAATTAAAATAGGTAGAAGAAATAGAGAATTAAAATAGATTAGAAAGACAAGAAGCCGGTTAGTGGTGGGACTATTGTGTTATAGCACACAATTTCACTAACTGAGTTCATTTGTTTCTGTTTGAGTAGATTACATTTCATACTAATTAAAGATTACTGAATAGAATCTTTGTGAAACCACGATGAACATAAAAGTTCTAGAAGACCCTAAGTGACCAAGCATTGTCCTATTTGTTTTAGTAGTGTTTTCTGTGAAGCATTGTCTAATGAACATGATGCTAAACCTTGGCTGGCTTCGGGACATATTTTTACAAAGATAATTAATAAAGACAAAGTATTTTTCCAATATTTTTCTTCTCTGTCCAGTGGACTCCTTTTCATCCTTAAAGAACCTATCTGCATGTTAACTTCCTTGGAGTAATTTCCCATTCTCTTAGATAGAATTATATTCTCTGTGTTCTCATTAATCTTAAAGTTCTTACTTTACTTAAAACTTAACTCTACTTAATATTATATTTTGGTTACTTATTTGCATGCTTATTTTCCAACTTAACAGAGAATGGCTTATTTTTATCCTGAAAATCCTTATGTTCTGCACAGTGCATGATATATAGCAGATGTTTAACAGAGGTTTCAAAATTGAAGTCCCCACAAGTAAAACATATACATCTAATTCAATCTTAGGCTGTACACATAGAAATACCATGTCTAGAATAGGGGAGGTATAAGTCCCAGTCAACTGAGTGGTACACAAACTAGGTTTCAAGTACAAATTTCAGAAAATGAGCTTATCCAACTTATTAAGAGCATGGACTCTGCAGCCTAGATGACCTGAAGTCATGGCATTACCAGCTCTGTCATATACTTGAGCAAGCTGTTTCACCTCTCTTGATCCCAGTTTTCATGTGGATAATAATACTACCAATACCGCTGCTAAAATGATTAAATGAAATACATATGAATCACATAAAACAGTGGCTAGCACATAACAAGCACTAGATGTTAGCTATGTCAGCCATTATTATAATGGTTGTTTGTTCTGGGTATTGCACATTCAGAGCATCATCCCTAACTAACCCAGTCCAGAGATAAGTGACCAAGAAAACAAGATTCAAAACCACTTCACAAGGAAGGTTAAAATATCTCAAACTATTAGGCTGGAAGTGAGATTTGAGAAGGGTTACAGGGACAAGAGAGAGGACAGCTGCCTTTAAAAATGAAAAATGAGGGGCGCCTGGGTGGCGCAGTCGGTTAAGCGCCGGACTTCAGCCAGGTCACGATCTCGCGGTCCGTGAGTTCGAGCCCCGCGTCAGGCTCTGGGCTGATGGCTCGGAGCCTGGAGCCTGTTTCCGATTCTGTGTCTCCCTCTCTCTCTGCCCCTCCCCGGTTCATGCTCTGTCTCTCTCTGTCCCAAAAATAAATAAACATTGAAAAAAAAAAAATGAAAAATGAGTACCCTTGATCTAGGACACTCAAGGGGACAAAAATGGGACTGAAAGTGGAAACTACACAGTGGAAGATTTATGTTCAAAGGAAAACATTTCTCAAGTGGAGTACATAGAATGGAATGTCTGGAGGTATTTAAGCAGGATTTAGAGATTATGCTGGGAGTGATTAAAAGTATGAGGCTGAATCATTGAATGGCAGGGAGGGCTAGGCTAGCTGGTTCCTGTAGTACTTCAGCTCTATTCCCTTTATGAAGAACTAAGGTGCAGAAAAATAAAGAAATTTGACCATAGACACAGAACTAATTAGTTGCAGATCCTGGGCTAGAACCTAGTTGGCCAAATTCCCACTCTAGGGCTTTGCTTTGGAAGTCCTCCACAAAAAGAACTTCCCAGAACAGGTAGGGATGTGCTCCAAAGTACGAATAAGAGGCAAGAGTGCAGGTGAGGCAAGTACTTGAGAGTGAATAGAGCAAACCATGTGGAATACAGTCACTGAGTCTTACACAATGTCCTCACTCTTTGTAAGTTATTCCCAAACATGAGTTTATTTGTATGGATATCTGATCACAGAGCACTGTAAAATGTAAAGATTAATGAGTCTAACCTTTATAAACTTGAAAATGCATTTGCCAGTTTATCTCCATATGTCCCAAGTTTTCATCTGAAATACATGTATGCTAGGCATCAGCTCAATGGTCATGTAAATCTATTAATTTCTCTATGTATTTACCTACAGAAGTGTGACCTTTAAACTTTCCAGGAAAAACATTTTGAAAAATACAAGCTTTTAATAGAGAGATTCATTGGCGGAGATGATAGGTCCTGGGAATCGATAGCACCAACTGTGGGCTCAGACCTCTTCCATTCAGTTCCTGAAATCAGGAAAACTTAACTTCTATAATCCCACTTCAGATCCTCTGTCACCCTCTCTCTCTGCCCTTCCCCCACTCATGCTCTCTTTGTCTCAAAAATAAACATTTTTTTTAATTTTTTTAATTTTTAATTTTTTTTTAACGTTTATTTATTTTTGAGACAGAGAGAGACAGAGCATGAATGGGGGAGGGGCAGAGAGAGAGGGAGACAGAATCGGAAGCAGGCTCCAGGCTCTGAGCCATCAGCCCAGAGCCCGACGCGGGGCTTGAACTCACGGACCGTGAGATCGTGACCTGAGCCGAAGTCGGATGCTTAACCGACTGAGCCACCCAGGCGCCCCAATAAACATTTTGTTAAAAAAAAGAATTTATTCTACTTTTTTCAGGCTTTGACCATATGAAAAATAAAGGATTAATGGGTTGACTGATTAAACTTAACAATAGATATTTCAAGTTTAGTAGGGATGAAATAATTAACAAATATTAATTGGGCAATAAACTGATTATTCCAAGTAGGTTTTGTAGTCAGCAGATATTTTGTTCACTATGAGAAAGGTAATTATTTTTTTTTTAAGTTTATTTATTTATTTTGAGAGAGAGAGAGAGAGAATGTGAGAGCGTGTGGGAGGGGCAGAGAGAGAGGGAGAGAGAGAGAATCCCAAGCAAGCTGTGCACTGTCAGCGCAGAGGCCTATGCAGGGCTTGAACTCACCAACCGTGAGATCATGACCTGAGCCAAAATCAAGGGTTGGACACTTAACCGACTGGGGCACTCAGGCACCCCGAGAAAAGCAACGTTTTAAAAATTACTTTTATCCTCTAACTTCACGCAATTTTCAGAATTACGAATCCTCTGTTTTTCCTTTCATGAGAATATATGCCCTATGAGAAAAAGGTCTCTGTTCATCGAAATACTCCCACGGGGGCGCCTGGGTGGCACAGTCGGTTAAGCGTCCGACTTCAGCCAGGTCACGATCTCACGGTCCGGGAGTTCGAGCCCCGCGTCAGGCTCTGGGCTGATGGCTCAGAGCCTGGAGCCTGTTTCCGATTCTGTGTCTCCCTCTCTCTCTGCCCCTCCCCCGTTCATGCTCTGTCTCTCTCTGTCCCAAAAAAAATAAATAAACGTTGAAATACTCCCACGTACATAGAATACTACTTGACATATAATTCATCCTCAAATATTAGTTGAAAATATGAATAAAAAGTGAATGATTGACAAGTGGTAATGGAAGGATGGGTCATGAAAGCCACTTTAACTTTGCCAGACTTAATACATAAAAAGGGAGCTTCTTGAGTAATAAAAATAAAGCATTGTTTACCTGAAATTCAACTTTAAGCATCTTGTTCTTTATCTGGCAACTCTACATTTAGAAAAGAAAAAAAAGCTAATGGCCAAAGTATGTGAAATCATCAACATTTACCTATAAAAAGGAAGAAATAAATTTTCTTCCAACACTGTGTTGCTAGATATAAGGAACCCCAATATACATGTTTAAAAAATAAAACAAAACTTAAAAAGAATCAAAAAGGAGAAAGGCAAAGCTTCTTTTGAAACACAGACTGGTTTTTAAAAATCTTGCTAGACTCCAAGAGATGTTATGACCTATCCTATCACATGTGTATGTGGGTGTGTTTTGGGATAAACCTTAAAACAGTTTTTAAGTGTTTCCTACACTCTGTCCTAACCTACCTGAAGGTCATTACAGGAGAGTTGCTGCTAAATTGTAAGCATGGGCTTACACTTTGGGTTTCAAAGTGGAGCTTGATAGAATTATTACATCAAAAGTAAAATGCATATCAATTCACAATGCCAGAACATAAAACGGCAATCTTTTTACTCACCGACACTGACACTACATACCTGAAAATTTTCTAAATATTAAGCAAACCCCTGATTTCCTAGGCTGGTGACTCCTACTGATCCTTCCAGGCTCATTTTAACAATTAACAAAAGTGAAAAATATTTTGTGTTAAATTACAAGTCTCCCTAATAATATCTTAAGTTCCAAGAATATTAGGACCCAATCTGAATTATCTACTTTTTGTATACCTGGAGGTCAGCATAGATCCTAGTATAAATAGGTACTCAATTATGTATTGAATGAATCAAGTTTTAAGGCAAAATAAAATATAAATAGGAGTGTCGCCATCTTTTCTGTCTTTTTTAGCTTACTTCTCATCAGTGTGTTTGAGTTCCCTCACACCTTAATATTTATTAAAAGATGAAATAATAACTCTGATTTCTCCATTTCTTTGTCTGTGAAATGAAACTAATGTACCTATCCCATGGTATTGTTATAAAGATTTGGAGTTAATATACAAAAAGTATTTGGAACAGTGCCTAGCACATAGTAAATGTCATCCATCATCATCATCATCATCATCATCATCATCATCATCATTAGCTGCAGCAACATTATTTATAGCTGGGTCTTTGTCTAGTAAGAATTTCAGACTCTGGAGTTCTATTGTTTTTACCATCTTTCTGCTGGTTAGAAGTCTGGTCTCTGACTGGATGGACTCCTCTTTGGAGTTTTAAAAGAAACATCACCCCTTCTGGAAAAGCCTAGCCTAAACCGTTTCCTTGGAAAGCAACATCTCCGCTCTATGTTTGTTTACCCTCCCTTACCAACCTGCTTCTTTAGAATCCTCCCCTGAATGTTGATTACTATAGTTTAACTGTGCTGTCTTGTCCCCACCATCCATTTTTCCTTTCATTCTGAAAACCTACTGTGATGTCATTATCTCAGCTGCTTTTAATTAGACTACATCAATTGAAAATTGAGAATGATTCTAAAAATTGTCTTTTACAGTCCAGATCTGTTTAAAACAGAATAGCATGTTTTATACTATGTTGACTATTTAACAGTTATGTTAGAAATCCCTATTATCTATTGCTTGAATAGACCCAAATTAACAGACCCAGATTAAATGTTTATGATATGTTACGGCTTGAGATATCCGTATATTATACTAGCTGATATTCTTTCTGTATATACAATGTCTCTCAAGTTCTCTTGGACCAGAGTTGTATTAATAAATGTAATTAGCATAAAACTCTGCTTAGCAACATTGATCTGTGGTTGTTATATTAAATTAGTAAAATCTTCTTCCCCCATATCATCAAAATTGCCATCCTGAATCACGTTGCATAATGGTTAAAGATGCAAGACTATTTCTATTGGACTTTTTTGCTATAGAAATGCAACTTTCTGATGAGAACATGTTTCAAATTTGCCAGACACCAATTCCATAGTGACCCACCCTCAACTGGCCAACTTCACTTAATTCCCTTACCCTTTAATTTATTTCACAGAGAGCTATCTCTTGCAATGAATATGCTAACATATATAAATAACTTTAACAAATATTTTTCAATTCTATTAAAATTTTCATTCTTACAAAAGTATGTAACTACATCTCTTACCTCAGTGGCTCTCAACCTTGGCTGTGAAGCATTTTCTGAATTTTGGGAGTTGATGGAAATTTTTACGGGTGGAAATATTTTTATATAAGCTTTATACAACATTCTGGATGTTCGGCCATGAGATTTTTCCCATTTCATACTAGCTGAGAAATAACTCAACAAACTAGTAATATCACTGTCTTATTTACACACTGAACATAATAATCAAAATAATAAAGAATAAAGCTAAAATCTAAAAATGAGAAAAAGGCATATATCAGCTACATTCCTTTATATTCTGGCATATCATCTTACAACTAGGAACATCTTGTTCTTGGAAAATCTTGGTATCTGGTGAGAAATGGTAGAATGGTAATGGAAAAATGTCTGTGGTACTCTTTAAAATACCCTCTATGTGAATAACATTAGAATTCTTTGCTCTTTAAATGCCTTTTTCTTTCTTAATTTTTAAAAAATTTTTGGTGTAAGTATTCTACTTGGTGAAAGGGGCAACCAGTGTATAGTCACATTATGTACATGAAATTCTTTGAGTTAATTATTAGTAATAATTTGCAATGCAAATGAAAAGATGTATAAATTTGAATTTGAATACGTTTTTATTTATATACTTGCAAAATAATTTGCAGCTTCAAGGAAAACAGAATATATAACTGCACGTTAGAATCTTTTTCTTAATCCCAAACATATTGCATCCATTTTAAACAATGCTAGACGGAACATATCATATCATGATGCTTCAATTACCCATTTTAATCTTAATAAAAATTCAGAGAATTGGTGAATCAATAGTCATCATGATTAAACAGATATATTCCCGAGTTGTCTTAGAGCCAAACTTTTAGAAATAGCTTAGTAGGGGAAAATAGCCTTTCTTGGAAAGGTTGTACTCCAGGTTTAAGTAACTGTGATTTGGTTTCTGAGTCATACAATGTGCATTAATATCTATGTACCATAATGAGAACTTAAAGTGGAATACGGTCTGTTGATTCCTAATATCTATTCAAATATAAGTTATTAACTCCATTATTTAGGGGCTGTTTCCAGTTTATGAATTATTTATGTCCTTTGTTTTAAAAAGGTTGTTATAGCTGTTAGGGCCAAGACAATATAAAAACTCCAGAACTTGATAATAATGCTCATGAGATATTTAAGCATAAGCGAGGCACTGATTACAAAAGCAAGTAACTTGTAATTGAATGAAGAGCCTAAATAAAATGCTTCAGAACTGCAAAGACTCATTCTATATGGATTACTGAACAACAGCATAAAATGAACCCTCCAAGAATCTCCATGTGGTTTTAGTTTGAAGTGAAATAAACTATGATTTTTTTTATAAACATCAGATCTTGAAGAGTTTGATATCAAGAAGTATAGCCACAATTTTTATTTTTACCACTAGCAAACCAAACAAAAGTTCTGGCCATTGATTGGGCTTGACTGCCCTGAGCCTACTAAATTCTAGGATGATTTAAGTTTTTCCAAAGAGTATTCTGTTTGGTCCTTCCCAGGGCTTAAAATAGAACATACACAATAGAGATAATAGGGTGTAACCCATTATACAACAGATAATTTTAAACTTGGTTCCAAAAAAATATTTTTAAAAGTTGAGAAACTCTTCTTCTGTCATCAAAAATAATGATCAAACCACTAATCGTAGCCACCACTAATTATCATTAAAACACAATTTGTCTCTTTATAGGTATAAGGCAGTGCTATGGGTAAATGTTACTAATAACAGGTACACTCTGACTCAGGGAACTTCTATATGCCTAAAACCTCTGTGAACAATATTCAGGTAAAAGTCACCATTAATTCAGCTCTTTTTAACGGTGGAAGGTTTTCAGATAAATGGCAACTAATGGTCAAATACAGAATCTCTGAGATTCGTACCCACCAGATTTTATAATTTTTCATTAAGCCATTTTGTCAATGTCACCTCTGAGACCAATTAAAAATAAAGAAGAAGGATTTAAAACATTCTTAACAAAAATGTTTTTTCTATTAGACAACAGAACCAACATATTCTTTACGGCAATACAATTCTACTACATGTAACTTATATAATAGATGGGGAGTAAACTAATAGCCAACACAATCCTATTTTGGGATGTTCAACATCTCCTCCATCATCATCATCATCAGAAAACCAAGATTTTTCTGGTACTTATTTCATTATGCTAAAGTTACTTTAAATTATCATGTAATTCTTTATATTTTTGGAAATTTCAACTGAGATATTTATTTGTGAGTGCTAATGCTCACACATAATGCTAATTTACTTCATAGAAATCATTCTTCACTGAAAAATAGTATAATGACAATAGGTTGTTCATGAGCTGGGAGGAAGAACTCAAATTTTATTGCTGAACCAACTTAAGCCTAGAAAACATCTGTAACAATTGTTCAACACAGTCTGAATTACTGATAAAGGGCTTAATTTTTCTAAATCTTTATTCTGACAATACTTCTTTTAAAGCTTATGGACTGAAACGAGATGGGTTTTGCCTCTTTTATAGTTCTATTATCTCAACAAAAGTAGATAAACAGTCAGATATTATTTTAAAAAATAACTTCAGCAATAAAATGTCAGTGATACATTGCCCAAATCAAACAATTCCCAAAGTTTTCTGAACATTGTTACTAGAGCATTTAAGTAAAAACAATAACAACAACAACAACAACAAAATCATCATGATTATAAAGCTAAAAACATTCTTTCCTCTCAAATTTCAGAATATGAACACAGGAATATTTTGAGGGGGAATTATAGATCCTTATAATAACTTAGAGAAATCAAAAATTAAGAAAATCATAAATTAATAAGATGTTTTTTTTTTTTTTCAACGTTTATTTATTTTTGGGACAGAGAGAGACAGAGCATGAACGGGGGAGGGGCAGAGAGAGAGGGAGACACAGAATCGGAAACAGGCTCCAGGCTCTGAGCCATCAGCCCAGAGCCTGACGCGGGGCTTGAACTCACGGACCGTGAGATCGTGACCTGGCTGAAGTCGGACGCTTAACCGACTGCGCCACCCAGGCGCCCCAAGATGTTTAAGTTTTAAGAAGAATGTACTATCATATATATTTCAAGATACCTAAACCATCATAGGATTATCTGTCTGCTCTTCGAACTCTGGAAGGGAAATAATATATTTTCATCATTCAGATTCTTTTTGAAGTCTTTGACTTTTGAGATGATGAGAATCAAAGTTTTCCTAAGCATTTCCCTGCCTGGATTTGGACGTGTTCCTCATGAACAGTATCGAAAGATGCACTTTCCAATCTTCTTGTCCTTATTCTCAATCCCTTCCCCTACAGTCTTAATGGACACTTGATGATAATACTTTATGGTCTAGAATTCAGGGATTAGGAATTCAAAAGCCATCAGAGACATGGAAGGTAATATTAATTTGTAAGGCCTTTATACCAAGGTATAAAGTAACAGAAAGAATCGGGACCAATGGTGAACTGAAAAAGAGATACCTAGTCCAAAGCACTCAAACTTGCATTATTTTCTGAAAAATACAGGGCTAGCCCAGGAAGACAGGTTAATAGCTTGGCTTCAGCCCAACAATTGCTATGCACAACTTTTAATCTAGATCAGTGGTTTTCAAGACTAGTAGCACATTAGAGTCACTGCATGAATGAAAACAAAGCAGAACTATATATGCCCAAGTTCCTATTCCAGAATTTGAATCAGTTGGTCTGGGATGGTGCTCAGAATATGGTTGGTCTGGGATGGTGCTCAGAATATGGTATCTTTTAACAAGTTTCCTAGATGATACTAATTAATGTCCACCAAAGTTGAGAACCTTGAGTATAAATAATACATTTTAGATCTAATAAATGGATTTTATTATATTACATGAAAACTATTATATTACATGAAAACCATGTTTTGCTGAGATGTTAATTCCTACAGTTCGGGAAGAGGCTGGTAATTTACAAATTTATAATAAAGTCAATTCACTGTTTTTCAAATGCTAGGCTTCCCTACACCATCTTCACACACACATTAATTTGTTAGACAGCTGAGTTTAGAAACACAGTTACCTCAGAACATAACCTTTGTAACTATGTGTATTAATCACACAAGATTCTCCAGGGAAATAGAATAAATAGGATGTTTGTGTATATGTGTATATAAATTTGTATCTATAACACATATATATTATATATAATGTTTTTATGTATCTTAGGGATCTTTAAGTTACTAATTACATATTTAAAGCTATGAAATATGCATTTCTTGGCAAGTTACACTAGTGATTTTATATTTATTCCAATTTCCAATAACAGCTTAAGGAAACAGACAAAAATATAAAGGACAAGAAAAATAGGGGAACAGCCACAAAACAAAAAGATTCAGTGACAGGAAAAAGTCTTCACAGTCAGTGCCCATCAACATTTTAAAGTTATCCAAAGAGTGCAAACGTTCAATTCAAATCAATATCATGCACTAAACAATTAATACTTGTCCCTTGAAGTTGCAGACTAGAAAAGTAGCCCACCTCTGTCATATATACACACATTTATAGAGGGCAGGAGAAGGAGAGAGAGAGAGAGAGAGAGAGAGAGAGAGAGAGAGAGAGAGAAGGAAAAAAGATTCTGAGAATTGGTTTGTGTAATTACAGAGACTGGCAAGTCCAAAATCTACAAGGTAGACCAGTAGGCTGGAGAGCTGGGGAAAATTTGATGTTGCAGCTCTACTCTGAAGACAGGGTGGAAACAGAATTTCCTCTTCACTGGGGACCTGTGTGTTATTTTTCTTAAGCCTTCAACTGATTGGATGAAGCCCACCCACATTATGGAGGGTGATCTGCTTTACTCAAAGTCAATTGATTTAAATGTTAATCTCATCTAAAAAAAATCCCTTCAAAGAAACATTTAGAACAGTATTTGGTCAAATCCCTTGGTACAATGACTAGTTAGGTTGATGTATCAAATAACCATTACAAGTTTACCAACTACAACACAAAAGAAGGATGGAACTACTTGCTTTTGATGAAACAGAATTGCATTCTCTCACTCACAAATTCAGTTTCTTGGTTACCTATGTGTTCTCACCAGCCAAAGTAAATAACTGAAAAAAACACGGTTTTATTTCTAGACCTATGCCCTTTTCTTTATATTTTGCTTCCTTTAGGAGATGTTACATTGAGAGAATCCTCTCAATTCACGGTTTCTGGCATTAAAGAACTTTTATTTTTAATTTTCCTCTTCATTTTTCCATTTACTGAACTAACATTCACCTGAAAATGATGTACTTAGGTTTTTTTTTTAAAGGGCTAGAAGTTAAAAACAACTTAAAAAACTATAGTGCTAGAAGTTAGATTTGGAAGTTTTTTTATACTAATGTGGCAGTTTGAAAAAAATGGTTACGATTTATCTGCAACTCCTATCTGGAGGTAAAAATCTGTGTCCTCTTTCATTGAATTGGGGAAGCCTTGTGCCTACTTGAACAAATATAGAATCGATGCTATGTAACTTCCAAGACAAGGTCATAAAAGGCCTTACAACTTCTGCCAGGCTTTCTTGAGATGGCCACCTTGGGAGAAGCCAGCCTTCATATAAGAAATCTATTGTGAATGTCTTAGATGCTGGAAAGGCTGCACAAAGGAATTAATGCAGACAGTCCTGCTGAGCACAGCAGTCCTAGCTATTACTGCCATGGTGGCAAACGAAGTGAATGAAGTCATCTTAGACTCTACAGACCAGCCTATTGGCTGAACATTATGTATATATAATATGTAATATTATATATCTGACTTTATTTGATACACTAAGGAGCAAAGAGTCAAATTCTGCCTGAATTCCTCACTCACAGAATCCATGTGATACAATAAAACAGCAGATGTTTAAAGCCACTCAGTTTTCTGACAGTGGGTTACACAGAAATATAACGGAAACAATTAGTAATGGAGATAAAGGACTAGAACTAAGAGCTGAGACATCTATTTTTTCTCTTGAGTTAAATGTAAGAGCAAACTTAAATCGGCAGTTTCATACACACTACAGGCACCCATAAAGCTAAATATTCTCCGGATAAGCTGGCACAGGGGTAATGATAACACTATTGTGTTCTGCTGGCTACTTATATCTGCTTTGATGAAAGGGAGGCACTTCAGAAATTACATTTGATTTTCTGTCCCATACCTCACCCCATCCCCAATCATCCCATATCCACCGAGTGACACAAGAAATTCAAAGTAACCCTAGACCTTCCCGCTCCAGGAACCAGGCTGGCACGCTGGCGGAAAAACCAAGCGGCACTCGGAGATCTTGGTGGATCGGAGATTTATTTAACACCGGCAGGCTCAGAGGAGACCCGTTTCTCCAAAGATCTGAGCCCTGAGCACAAGCATGGGGGACAATTTATAGTCCGTTACTTCCGCATTCCGCGTTAGTAGTAATTTGGCACACACAGCAAGCACGGCAGGAGGAAGAACCCAGAAGAGGGGTCTCTAAGCTAGAAACTAGCGCTTATGTTGGTCCCGAAGGCCATCTGCACCATAAGGTGCAGAACTTTACTTATTTTCCCAACACCATTAGTACAGTAAAAACCTGTTGTGTCTACCTCTAAAATATTTTTCCAATCCATCCACTTCTCTGCATCTCTACCATCACCACCACAGGCCACCATCATTTCTTGTTTGGTTTATGGCTACAGCCTCCTAACTGCTTACTTAATTTTCAGATCTTTTTCACTGCTCTGTTTACTTATTTTTTTTCACTGCTCTGTTTAAGACTCTTATTTTATTTTCATTATCTTGGGAATAAAACTCAGGATCCTAAACTTACAATGAGTAAATAAGCCATTGATGCACTGCATAATTAATACAACAGACAACAATATTGTATTATAATCATCAAACTAGAACTTAATTATTCCCTAAATTAAAAAGGATAATTATGTAATATCATAGAGGAACTAATTATCACTTCAGTGGCAATCATATTGACAATACAATCTGTATTGACAATACAGAAATAAATCAAACTAACATGTTGTACACCTTGAGTTTACACAATGGTTCATCTCAGATATATTCAATAACACGTATACACAAAACAAAAACAAATAACTCAATACCTTCACCATGACCCATAATGTGTTGTTTGATCTAGCGCCTGTCGACACTGGCAATCTTATATCAAGCAATAGCACTGTTTATATACCATTTTCCAGCCACATCAGCCTTTTCCAAGCTCCTTGAACTTCCCAAACTTTTTTGCCACAGTATTTTCATGCTTGCCCTTCTCTTTGTCTAGAACACTCCTCATGTCTGATTCCTTCTCACTTTCACATTCCCTGATGCTCTCTACTAAAAATTCTTTTTGGCACACGCACCCCAATGTTTACAGCAGTGCTATCAACAGTAGTCAAATTATGGAAAGAGCCCAAATGTCCATCAACTGATGAATGGATTAAGAAGATATGGTTTATATATTACAATGGCATGCTAGTCAGCAACAAAAAAGAATGAATTCTTGCCATTTGCAGCAACGTGGATGGAACTGGAGGGTATTATGCTAAGTGAAATAAGTCGGTCAGAGAAAGACAGATATTATATGATTTCACTCACATGTGGAATTTGAGAAACTTAACAGATGAACATGGGGGAAGGGAAGAAAAAATGAGATAAAAATAAAGAGAGAGGCAAACCATACGAGACTCTTAAATATGGAGAACTGAGGTTTTTATAGGGGAGGTGGGCAGAGGGTGAAAATGGGTGACAGGCATTAAAGAGGGCACTTTTCGGGATGAGCACTGGGTGCTATATGGAAGAGACAAATCCCTGGGTTCTACTCCTGAAGCCAAGACTACACTGTATGTTAACTAACCTGAAAAAAAAAAAGAGCCCTTTTTATTTCCCTCATAATACTACTTTCAACATTTATGATCTCACTTATTAATTTTTATGCTATTTTTATGCTATGCTATGCCAGTGGCAAATAAGCCCCAGGCAGAGACAGAGGTCTCATTTGTCTTAATGATCCATGTTATCACCAGCGCCTACCATTGTGCCATAAACAAAAGATATGTTCAGTGAATATTTCTGAATACTTGAGTGATCGAACGAGTGCTTCGAGTTCTGACATTTCACTCCATCTGTAAGTAATAGAATAATCTGAATGCCTGGAATTAGCCAAAAGCATAGATTCTATTGCAGAGCACTGATCTACTTAACTAGAGCATTCTCAATCAATGTTTTCAGTTATCATCAACACAGCTCTCATGCATCTCTTGATTCACGCATTTGTTGAATGTCTGCTTTGTGCCTGATTACAGGATAGTATAATACAATGCAAAAGTGCCTCACCAATCTAGGACACATCTTAGGTCACATTAATATTAGTACTCAAATACTGCTATTTCCAACTTCCTGTCTGCTTGTTCAGGAACTCAAATGCCTTAACCCTCTCCCCCACCTCAGCAACAAGAGGGTTTTCTATGCACTTCGACATCAGCTAACTCATAGCTCCCACTGTACTCTGCTACTCCAAGTTCACCTTTAATTACCACTGCTGGTCTGGTTATCCCATACAAGCTTCTGAGCCCACTAAGGTGTCTATCCTTACCTTTTCATCTGCAACATTAATGCTCTCAGCTCTAACAGTACTGCATTATGTCAGTAGCCTTTGCAACATCCCATACCACTATATTAAGCTCAATTAGAAGATGATAGGGTTCCATAGATGGATGGGTTGGACACCTGTACCAGTAAGAGTAAACTCACAATTATACCAAGTAGATTCAAAACTGTAAAAGCCTCAAAACAATATGAGGGTGTTTCTTTTTTTTTTTTTTTTTAATGTTTATTTATTTTTGAGAGAGAGAGACAGAGCATGACCTGGGGAGGGGAAGAGAGAGAGGCAAACAGAATCTGAAGCAGGCTCCAGGCTCTGGGCTGTCAGCACTCGAACTCACAAACTGTGAGATCATGACCTGAGCTGAAGTCAGACATTTAACTGAGTGAGCCACTCAGGCGCCCCTAGAAGTATGTTTCTTGATCATGTGATAATACTGGGTGGGAGAACAGATTGGTGAGGCAGCCGTCTCCCATATAGTCATTCAGAGACCTAGACTTATGAGGGTTCTGCCATCTTCTGCAAGTGGCTTCCAAAGTTCCCTGAGAGAGGTCTCAAATAGGTAGCAGGAAGGAGAAAGGAGAATGGAAGAGCACCACGTGTGATTTTTATGAGCCAGTCCTGGAAGTAGCACCTTCACCATCACTTCCTATCATACCCCACAGGATAGAACTCAGCCATGGTAATGACACATAATGACAAGAAGAGCTGGGAAATGCGGTACCTACATGGGCAAATCACTTTTCAGTAACAATTCATAAACTTTTGAAGGGTAGCAGGCTATGCCTGCCACAGCCCATAGTGTTTCAGAACATAGCTTTTCAGTCCACACAGAGAACCCTTCATGTCCCCAAGATCTGCACATGTTTCTAAGATGGTTAGATTGGAACCGGTTTCAGGATTGGGCACTACACCATACCCAGACTTATCATTTCAGCAGAATCTTTAGTTGATGTGGCTAAACATAAGAACTTCAGCAAGGGTTCAAGGTTCTCCTTGTACTTTGGCTTTTGGAGCCTTCCATTGAACGATAAGTTACATCAAGTTTTAATATTTGGGACAAAATATGGTTTTCCACTTTCAAAAAACTCCTCAATCTCCAAAATAAAATCACTAGGAGCAAATATATTTTTTCTGGTAATCGTGTTGCTTAAAACAATCTACCAGTCCTATCTCATACCTCAAATTCAATCTTTTAAGATCTTTGTTAGGAATTTGAGATGAGCCTAAATATTGGCAGGAGTTTATATAGGAATAGAAACTAAAGAATTCTAGATGAGATGTAAGATTTGAACAACGACTGACAAGAATTCATTCATTCATCCATTAAATATAGCTCTGAAGCACAGAGACAGAAATTGACTTTCCAGTCTATAAACCAGAAATAATATTCTTTACACGGACCTATAAACTACCTCACGGTAGGTGCTATTTGTTATTCTTTTGGTAATTTTCACAAAATTTACCACAAAACCTATTTCACTAAAAATTTAAAAGCACAGCTTAGAGTTCCTGGAGTCTTTACACTATGATTTCATTGATGATCTTAAGGTCAGAAAATTAGAACAAATGCAAACAGATGATAGGTATTTTCAAGATAACTTTCGGAAACAGCCAAAACTAAGGGTGAAAATAAGGGTAATATATTTTAGAATTGTAACCATAGGCAAGAATCCAAGCTCACGAAGCTCAGTCTTCAGAACATCGGTTAAACAATGACATTTGGGAAAGTCAGTATGCAGTAACTCTCCAATCTCCTCTGAAGGAAAGCCTGGACAGGCCTGGCCTAGCTGGCTGGAATTTGAGGGGCCACCTCAGAAGGTAGAAAAGCTCTTGCCTGCATCTGTGGTGCACAGTGCCAGAATCCAAATACCACTTGTGTTCCAAGGAGAGATGCCAAGGGTCAGTTTGCAGAAATGAGTCCAAATGTGCTGTTGAACCAAAGAAGCTTAAGAGCCAAGCCAAGGGAGCCAAGAATCCAGGCAAGGCTATACCAAGAAACAATGGGTCAGAATTGGGAACTGGGAGGTAATGACCAGGATCTAATGATTTTGGCCATCCTTCTTCTAGGTGGGGTATAAAGTGGGACAAACCAGCAGATTTAAAGTATCTAGGACAGAGCAGACAATGAACAAATTGACTTTAAAAAATTAGGATAAAAATCAATTCTACCAAAGAAGATTTCTAGGAATGTGACACAAATGGTAACAAATGTAACTTGATTTGAAAAACAGCCGATAGGTTTTGGCTTTTCCTAATCATATTCTTTATTGACTCATTTTCAAAGAGACTTTTGAAATTTAACCACTGAAGTCATTGGTGGAGAGTAATCAATTACTAAAAGTAGACTTACATAAAATCTGGGAACCCTAATGAAACACTAAGTCACATATCCGTATCCTCTTTTGTTGTCACCTAACAAAGCAGAGGCTCAAAGAGTGAAGGTTTGATCGTGACAGGGTGAGCATTTAATAGCAGTATTTTTTTAGTGTAACTTCCTTAGATTGGGTTTCTGTGAAATAGACACAATTACAGGAATTCATGTACAAGTGATTTATGAAGACAGTGCTCCCAGGAAAAGCCAGTTAAAGAGCGGGAAAAGAAGGACAGGGAGGGGAAAAGCTAAACAAGAGTGCAACAGCAAATCCCCCTGCTTCTGGAAAATAGCAGCACCTTGATTCCACCAGGCATCTTGATTGTAGGCTGCATCTAAGTTTTCCTGTCCCTGAGCAAGGGGGCTTCCTTTCACACTCGTACCTTGCACTGGGCCAGCCTTAGCTAGGATTCCCCTGAGCAGACATCAACACGAGGCACTTCTAACTGTCTTCACAGGCAAGCAAAGGTAGCCGTCTTTTGAAATGTCGTAAGTATAGGCTGTGGAAAGCCAAAGTGCAACACATCGAGAATAGGGACTCTGTGAAGGATTAAAAGCATCTGGGGGGAATCGGGGCAAAAGACTGATAATTGTGGTGGTGTTACAGATGATTTCAGTTTATGTATGTAAACATGGTTCCATTAACAATATTTTTATATGATACCATGATTAAATATTCTTTTATAAGAAAAAGCAATGTTTCTTGTCATATGTGAAAGCAACAAAAGGATGTAAAAAGGGGGGAAATTGACATTTCCCACAAATTCTCTTCCCTTTCTATTCCTCTAAGTCACCAATGTTAAAATCATTAATTGTTTATTCTTAACATCTTTACCCATATTTATGTAAGCATATGGACATGTAAGGTTTGTTTTTATTAAAAATGGTAGGGGCGCCTGGGTGGCTCAGTCGGTTAAGCGTCTGACTTTGGCTCAGGTCATGATCTCACGGTCTGTGAGTTCGAGCCCTGCATCGGGCTCTGTGCTGCCAGCTCAGACCCTGGAGCCTGTTTCAGATTCTGTGTCTCCCTCTCTCTGCCCCTCCCCTGTTCATGCTCTGTCTCTCCCTGTCTCAAAAATAAATAAAGTGTTAAAAAAGATAAAAAAATAAAAAAAATAAATGGTAATAGCATACACAATACTTTTTCCTTGCCCACATAAAATATTACATGGCCATCCTTTCAGATAAATACATATATACATATATATATATGTATATACATATATACATATATATATATAATTCATTTTCAAATAAGAGAAAATATTCAATATGGATAACCCAAAATGTATTAAATCATTTCCCTCTAAATGGCAAACATTAAAGATGATTCTTTTTCTATGTCACTATAAATAATGCTAAACTAAAAACTTGTGTACCTATGTCCTTATATGCAAGTATTTTATTTACATAGGATAGATACTAAAAGGTGGGATTTCTGGGTCAAAGAGTATGTAGGTCTCTAATTTTAAAAGGTAAAGAGAAACTCAGTTGATCACCTTGCTTCCTATTTCACTGAGAAAATAGAAATAGTCCGAGGAGAACCTTCACAAACTGCCTCCAACAAATTTCCTTCCCACTGACCAGGATCTGCATCATATACCATGTCCTCCCTCCCACCATAAACCATCGGTCCATTCTCCTCTCTAAACCCCATGTCTCTGTCCATATACTATCTCATTCCCTCCTTGCCTACTCAAGGACGCTGTTTCTCCAGCAATGCTCCCCTCTTCTGTTCTCCCACACTAACTAAATTCTTCCATTTGCTACAGTTTAATATACATTCAGGCTATAACCACTTCTCACCACATTTAATATCATAACCTTTGTGTAAGCTGTCATTTTTTCCTGGATCATGGCTGTACCTGCCAAAATGGTCTCTCTGTTTCAACTTTGTTCCTTTACAATCCATTCTTCACATGGTAGTCAGAGTGATTCTTAAGACAGATCAGGTCTCCAGAGTGAAGATTCTCTAACAACCCTATTTAAAATTTTTAATCACCTCTCATGTCCCAATCCCTAAATTGTTCCCTTTCTTTTATAGCATTTTTCACGTTTAAATAAAATCTGTAATTTACATATCCTAGATTATTTTGGATACTTCATAAGTTAATGCAAATCATGCTCAATTCTTATTATTGCATTTCTGTCTTTATATTTTCCAAGATTATGAAAAGCACTTAAAAAGTAGAAGGGATTTTTACAATAGATATCTAATACTTATCACCTGCATTTGACCATTAACATTTTGCTGTATTTGCTGTATCATGTTTCCTTCTCCTTTCTCATTCTATCCAGCCATGCAGCCATCTTATTTTTGATACATTTCACAGTAAATTGCAGAATCAAGTTTAACTCACTGATTTTTAACTCACATTTTCATGTTTAATGTCTACTCAAATATTTTGCTCATATTTAATTGGGTTGTTATTTGCTTAGTGAATTATAGGGTTTCCTTCTATATCCTATATACCACTTCTTTGTCAGATGAATGCTTTGTGTATATTTCCCCCCATCTGTGGTTTGCCGATTCATTTCCTTAATTGTGTATTTTGACAAGCATAAGTTTTAACTTTCAATAAAGTATAATTTATCAATTTTTATAGTTACTGCTTTCTGTAACCTTAGAAACTTTTGCTTATATACACAATGAAGAAATTCTCCTGGCTTTCTTTTTTCCCCCCTGAAAGTTTGATGATTTAAGCTTTTGCATTTAGGCTAATAACTCATCTTGAATTAAGTTTTATGTATAGTGAGGTAGAATTAAGCTACTTCTTTTTTTATAATATATTTTATTATGTATTATTTATATATATACATAGATATATATATGTATATACATACACACACACATTTAAAGTGCATTTTAATACATTTTATTTTTAGAGCAATTCAGGTTCACAGCAAAATTGAACAGAAAGTAGAGAGAGCTCCTGTCAGCATACTGTGCACTACCTGTTACCAATCTTAGGGCAGGACTACAAATACTTCTGTCCACTGAATCTTAATATTAGAGTCACCAAGGAAAACACAATACAGTTAAGCACTGGATGGAATAATACTTTACTTACATAAAGAGACAGAGAAAGATCAGCTTCAATACAGGGTGTGACCCATGGCCAACAGGTCTCTCCTGGCAGCCAATACAGGACAGTTTGCTTACTTACATCCTTCTCTAGCAATGGTTAAAAAAAAAAAAAAAAAATCCTGACCCCCCCCCCCCCCCCGCCCGGCCCCGCCTTGTAGAGTCTAAAATACTCAAAGCTGGTGGACTCGCTGAGGGAGGGCCAACGACTTCCATGCTTAAGCAGAACAAAGGAACACGCACTGCTCCTGAAACAGGAGAAACAATTTCCCGCTACAAGGTGGTAAATCTAGCACAGGCTGTGCAGTTCTTTACCTGTTGGTAAGTTAGTGCTGCAGGCCCAAGGCTCGTTGTTTTACAGAAGAGTAGGGATCAAAAGACTGAACGTATGAGACTGCATTTCTCAATAATTCCCATACACAACCTGTCCCCACACATGCATAACCTACCCCCACTATCAACATCCTGCACCAGAGTGGTATATTTGTTATAACTGACACATTGTTATCAGCCAGAGCTCATAGTTTACATTAGGATTCCTTCTCTGTGCTGCACATTTTATGGGGTTTAACAAATGGATAATGACATGTATCCACCATTACAGTCTGCACACTAGTTTTACTAGCATAAAAATCCTGTGCTCTGCCTGTTCATCTCTCTCTCTCCTACTCAAGACTGGTGACCACCGATTATTTTTACTGTCTCCATCGTTTTACTTTTTCTAGAATGTCATACAGTTGGAATCACAGTATGTAGCCATTTTGGATTGGCTTCATTCACTTGGTAATATGCATTTAAGTTTCCTCCATGTCTGTCATGGCTTGATATAACTCATTTCTTTTCAGTGCTGAATAATATTCCATTCTCTGGATGTATTTGAGTTTATTCACCCATTCACTAATAAAGTACGTCTTGGTTGCTCCAAAGTTTTGGCAGTTTTATGAATAAAGCTGCTATAAATGTCTGTGTGAAGGTTTTTGTGTAAACATAAATTTTAAAATTCATTTGAGTAAATACCAAGAAATATGATTGTTGGATCACATGGTAAGCATAGGGTTAGTTTTGTAAGAAGCTGCCTGTCTTCTAAAGTGACTGTACCACTTTGCACTCCCACCAGCAATGAATTGGAGTTGTTCTTTCCAAATCCTAGCCAGTATTTGGTGCTGTCTGTATCCTGAATTTTTACCATTCTAATAGGTGTATGGGATCTTTTTTGCTGTTTTTTTTAATGTTTTATTTATTTTTGACAGAGAGAGAGAGACAGAGCATGAGCAGGGGAGGGTCAGAGAGAGAGGGAGACACAGAGTCTGAAGCAGGCTCCAGGCTCTGAGCCATCAGCACAGAGCCCGATGCAGGGCTCAAACTCACAGACCACGAGATCATGACATGAGCCGAAGTCGGACGCTTAACCGACTGAGCCACCCAGGCGCCCCTCTTTTTTGCTGTTTTAATTTGGAATTCTCTAGTAACATGATGTCGATTAACTTTTCATGTACTTACTTGCTCTCTGTGTATTATTTTATTTATTTATTTATTTATTTATTTATTTATTTATTTATTTATGAGAGAGAGAGAGAGAGAGAGAGAGAGTGAGTGGGGGAGGGACAGAGAGAGGGAAAGAGAGAGAATCCTAAGCAGGCTCCACACTGTCAGCATGGAGCCCAATGCAGGGCTCAAACTAACAAACCATGAGATCATGACCTGAGCTGAAGTCAGATACTTAACCAACTGAGCCACCCAGATGCCCCTGTATATCTTCTTCTGTGAGGTGTCAAAGTAACCTGCCCAGTTTTAAATCAGGTTGTTCATTTTCTTTTTGAGTTTTAAACTTTCTTTATATATTTTGGATAACAGTCCTTAATTAGATATGTCTTTTGAAAAATATTTTCTCACAGTCTATATTATCAACTTATTCTCTTGACACTCTCTTTTGCAGAGCATGTTTGTAATTGTTAGGAAGGCCAGCTTCTCTATTCTTTCTTTCACGGATCTTGCCTTTGATGTTGTTTCTAAAAAGTCACTGCCATACCCAAGGCGTCTAACTTTTCTCCAAGGTTATCTTCTGGGAGTTTTATAGTTTTGTGTTTTGCATTTAGACCTATGATCCATTTTTTAAGAAATTTTTTTAATGTTTATTTATTTTTGACACAGAGAGAGAGAGAGAGAGAGAGAGAGAGACAGAGCATGAGCGGGGGAGGGGCAGAGAGAGAGGGAGACACAGAATCTGAAGCAGGCTCCAGGCTCTGTGCTGACAGCAGGGCTCGAACTCACAGCCCTGTGTGTCCATGCAGGGCTCGAACTCACAGACCATGAGATCATGACCTGAGCTGAAGTTGGACAGTCAACCGAGTCACCCAGGCGCCTCCCTATGAGCCATTTTGAGTTAATTTTTGTGAAGGTGCAAGGTCTGTGTCTGGATTTATTTATTTTTTTGCATGTAGATGTCCGCTTGCCCTGGCACCAAATATTGAAAAGACTATCTTTGCTTCATGTATTGTTTTTTTTGCTTCTTTGTCAAAGATAAGTTGACAGTATTTTTGTGGGTCTACCTTTGGGATCTCTATTCTGTTTCGCTGATATATTTGTTGATCTTTTCACCAACACCATGCTGTTTCAATTACTGGTAGCTTTATAATAAGTCTTGAAGTCAGGTAGTGTGAGTCCTCCAATTGTTCTTCTTGTTCATTATTGTGTTGACTATTCTGGGTCTTTTGCCTATGTGAACTTTAGAACCAGCTTGTTAATATCTACAAAATAACTTGCTGAGATTTTAACTAGGATTTTATGGAATCTACAGATCAGGTTAAGGAAAACTGACAACTTGACAATATTTATCCTTCTTATCCATGAATATGGAACACTTCTCCATTTATGACGTTCTTTGGTTTCATTCATCAGAGTTTTGTAGATTTTCTCATTTACATCTTGTGCATGTTTAGTTTTATAACTAAATATTTCATTTGAGGGATGCTAATGTAAATGTGTTTTTAATTTCAAATTCCACTAATTACTGGCATACACAAAAGTTGTTGACTTTTGTATGTTAATCTTGTATCTTGCAATATTACTATAAATGCTTAAGCTCCATGAAGTGTTTTTTTTATTGATTTTTAAAAATTTCTACATAGACAATCATGTTATCTACTAAGAGTTTTCTTTCTTCCTATTCTGTACACATTTTCTTTTCTTGGGTTATTGCATTAGTTAGGACTGATAGTATAATGTTGAAAAGCAGTGGGTAAGAGGGGACACCCTTTCCATGTTCCTGGCCTTGGTGGGAAAGCTTTGAGTTTCTCACCATTAACTATGATGTCAGCTGAAGGTGTTTTGTAGATGTTCTTATCAAGTTTTGGAAGTTTTCCTTCTATTCCTAGTTTGCTGAGTTTTTGCCATGAGTGGATACTGGATTTTGTCAAGTGCTTTTTACGCATCTATCTATACGATTATGTGATTTTTTTTTTCCTTCTACAGTCTGTTGATGTGATGGATTATATTGATTTTTGAGTGTTCAATTAGCCTTGCACACCTGGGATAAATCTCGCTTGCTTGTGGTATATGACTATTTTCATACATTGTTGGATTTGACTTGCTAATATTTTGTCAAATATTTTTGCATCGATGTTCATGGCAGACATTGATCTGTAGTTTCCTTTTCTTGTAATATCTTTGTCTGGTTTGGTATTAGGGTATGCTGGCCTCATAAAATGAGTTAGGGAATACTCCCTCTGGTTCTAGCCTCGAAAGCACATTGTGGGGAATGTATTTAATCTATTGCTTTAATGTTTGGTAGACTTCACCAGTGAATCCATTTGGGCCTGGTGCTTTGGGAGGTTATTAATTATTGACTCAACTTATTTAACAGATACAGGCCTACTCAGATTGTCTATTCCTGTGTTGGTTCTGGCAAATTATGACTTTCAAGAAGTTGATCCATTTCATCTAGATTATCAAATTTCGGGGCAGAGAGTTGTTCATAATATTCCTTTGTTATCCTTTATTATTCATCAGATCTATAGGAACGACTCTCCTTTTATTTCTCAGTAATATAAATAATTCATGACTGCTTTCTTATTTTTTAGTTAGTGTAGCTATAGGGTTACCAATTTCATTGATCTTTTCAAAGAACTAGCTATGATTTTGTTGATTTTCTCTATTATTTTCCATTTTCCATTTCATTTATTTTTCCAGTATATTATTTTTTTTATTTCTTTAAATTTAATCTGCTTTTTTTTTTTTAGCTTCCTAACATGGAAGCTTAGATCTTAGATCTTTCTTTTTTTCTAATATATGCATTCAATGCTATAAATTTCCCTCTAAGCAGTGCCTTTACTATATCCCACAAATTTTGATAAATTGTGTTTTCAATTAATTCAAAACATTTTTTTTTAATTTTTTTTTTTTCAACATTTATTTTTGGGACAGAGAGAGAGCATGAACGGGGGAGGGGCAGAGAGAGAGGGAGACACAGAATCGGAAACAGGCTCCAGGCTCTGAGCCATCAGCCCAGAGCCCGACGCGGGGCTCGAACTCACGGACCGCGAGATCGTGACCTGGCTGAAGTCGGACGCTTAACCGACTGCGCCACCCAGGCGCCCTCAAAACATTTTTAAATTCCTCTTGATATTTCTTTTTTGAACCATGTTTTATTTAGAAGTCTATTGTTTAATCTCCAAGTATTTGGGGATTTTACAGATTTTTTATAGCTATTTTATTTGTTATTGATTTCTAATTTAATTTCACTTTAGCCTGAAAGTAGACATTGCATGATTTCTACTCTTTTAAATTTGTTAAGATGTGTTTTATCACCCAGAATATGATTCATTTTGGTGAATATTCCATGTGAGTTTGAAAGGAGTATTTAGTCTGCTGTTGTGGGATGAAATAGTCTACAGATGTCAATTTTATCTAGTTGAATGATGGTACTGCTGAGTTCAACTATCCTCACTGATCTCCTATTTACTGGATCTGCCATTTCTGATAGAATGTTTTTAGAATCTTCCAAATATAATAGTGGATTCATCTATTTCTCCTTGTAGTTCTATCAGTTTTTACCTCAAGTAGCTTGATGTTCTATTATTAGATGCATACACATTCAGGATTCTTAGATCTTCTTGGTGTACTGACCCTTTTATCATTATGTAATGCCCCTCTTTATCTCTGATAACTCTCCCTGCTCTTAAGTCTACTCTTTCAAACATATAGCTACTCCAGCTTCATTTTGATTAATGTTACTATAGTAGAACTTTCTCCATTAATTTACTTTTAATCTATATGTGTCTTTATATTTAAAGTGGGTTTCGTGGGGCACCTGGGTGACTCAGTCAGTTAAGTGTCCAACTTCAGCTCAGGTCATGATCTCGCGGCTCATGAATTTGAGCCCCGCGTTGGGCGCTGTGCCAACAGCTCAGAGCCTGAAGCCTACTTCAGATTCTGTGTCTCCCATCTCTCTCTTCCCCTCCCCTACTCGTGCTCTGCCCTTCTCTCTCTCTCTCTCTCTCTCTCTCTCTCTCTCAAAAATAAACATTAAAAATAAATAAGGGAAGGGAAGCAAAAATAATATAAAAACAGGGAGGGGACAGGGGCGCCTGGGTGGCTCAGTCGGTTGAGCAACCGACTTCCACTCAGGTCTTGATCTCACAGTTTGTGAGTTTGAGCCCTACGTTGGGCTCTGTGCTGACAGCTTGGAGCCTGGAGCTGCTTCAGATTCTGTGTCTCCCTCTCTCTCTGCCCCTAACCCATTCGCATTCTGTCTCTGTCTCTGTCAAAAATAAATAAACATTAAAAAAAAATTTAAAAAAAATAGGGAGGGGACAAAACATAAGAGATCCTTAAATATAGAGAACAAAATAAGGGTTGCTGGAGGGATTGTGGGTAGGGGGATGGGCTAAATGGTCAAGAGGCATTAAGGAAGACACTTGTTGGGATGAGCACTGCGTGTTGTATGGAGGTGATGAATCACTGGATTCTACTCCTGAAATCATTATTGCACTATATGCTAACTTGGATATAAAGTAAATATATATATATATATATATATATATATATATATATACACACACACATATATACACACAAACACACACATACACACACATATATTTAAATAAATAAATAAATAAATAAATAAATAAATAAATAAATGAATGAATGAATGAATGGTGGGGGTCAGTGCCTGGTGCCTGGGTGGCTCAGTCAGTTAAGCATCTGACTTCAGCTCAGGTCATGATCTTACAGTTCATGGGTTCAGGCCCCGCACTGGGGTCTGTGCTGACAGCTCAGAGCCTGGAGCCTATTTCAGATTCTGTGTCCCCCTCTCTCTTTACCCCTCCCCTGCTCATGCTCTGTCTCTGTCTCTCAAAAATGAATAAACATTAAAAACATTTTTAATAAAAAAATAAAGTGGGTTTCTTATAGACAACATATTGTTGGGTCTTGTTTTAGATCCACTCACAATCTGTCTTTCAAACCATTGACATGTAAGGTGATTTTCATATAATAGAATTAATATGTACTATATTTGCTACTGTTTCTATTTGTTGCCCTATTCTTTGCTCCTGTTTTTGTCTTCCATACTTTCTCATATATTTTGTGGCACTAAGTATTTTGTATGATTCCATGTTTTCTTCTTAGCATATCAATCACTTTTTTTTTAGTGTTGTCCTTAATTCACAATATACATTGCAACTAATCTAAGTCCACTTTCAAATAACATTATGCCACTTCACAGGTAATACAAGTATCTTTTAATAACAAAATACTCCTAATTCCTCTCCCCTTCTCTTGTATCATTACTGTCATTCATTTTTCCTATAAATAAGCACATATTAGCATATATAAATATATGTGTGTGTGTGTGTATATATATATATGTATATATAATCAAATACATAGTAGCTATGATTTTGAACTGTTATATATCAATTAAGAATAAGAAACATAGGGGTGTCTGGGTGGCTGAGTTGGTTAAGCCTCCAACTTTGGCTCAGGTCATGATCTCAAGGTTTGTGGGTTTGAGTCTGCATCCGGCTCTGTGCTGACTGATAGCTCAGAGCCTGGAGCCTGCTTCAGATTCTGCCCCTCCTCCACTCGCATTCTGTCTCTCTCTCAAAGATAAACATTAATTTAAAAAAATAAAGAATAAGAAAAATAAAAGATCTACCTTTATCACCTGATGTTCTTCTTCTTTTTTTAATCTGGATCAGAGTTTTTGACCTACACCACTTCCCTTCTCTCTGAAGTGCTTCTTTTAACATTTCTTACTAGGCAGACTAGCAACAAATTCTCTCAGTTTCTGTGTGAAAAAAGTTTCTCCTTCACTTTTGAAGGGTCATTTTTCAGGGTACATAACTTTATGTTGGCAGCTTTTTTTCTCTTAACATTTTAAAATATTTCACTCCATTCTCTTCTTGCTTACATGGTTTCCGAGGGGTCAGATGTAATTTTTATCTTTTCCGCTATAGGTATTTTTTTTCTTCTGGCTTCTTCCAAAATAAATTTTTTTAATCTTTGATTTGTAAAGTTTAAACCAAACATGCTTAAATGTAGATTTTTTGGTATCTCCTGCTTAGTACACTTTGAGGCTCCTGAATCTGTAATTTAGTTTCCGACATTAACTGGGAAAATTTTCAGTCATTATTGCTTCTGTTCCTTCCTCTATTTTTTTTTTCCACTTCTAGTATTCCCAATATGTATATGTTATACCTTTTATAGTTATCCCACAGTTCTTGGATCTTTTTTTAATCATTTTTTTTCTCATTCTTTCTTTTCCCTTGCTTTTTAGTTTTAGAAGTTTCTATGGTCATATCCTCAAGCTCAGTGATTCTTTTCTCAGCCATGTCTGTCTACTAATGAGTCCATCAAAGGCATTCTTCATTTCTATTACAGTTTTTTGTTATTGTTCTCTATCATTTATTTTTTATTTTCTTAGAATTTCCATCTTTCTGCTCACATTACCTCTATATTCTTATATGTTATCTATTATTTTCTAGCATATTAATATATGTTTTAAAAATTCCTTCTCCAATGAACACTATAGTCTTGCCCTATCTGACTCTGGTTTTGATGCTTGTTCAGCCTCTTCAAACAATATTTTTTGCCTTTTAACATATCTTGTAATTTTGTGTTGAAAGGCAGACATGATGTATTTGGTAAAGGGGCTGGGGTAAATAGGCTTTTAGTAATGTAATGACAAGGTGTGGGGAAGAGAAGAAGCATTCTACAGTCCTAGGACTGCACCTGCCTTTTGGTGAATCTATGCCCCTGGACTATGAACTTCACCATTACTTCTCAGTATATCTTCCTGCTCTTAGGTGGAATAGTATGGCTAGAGGAGGCTAGAATTGGCTATTTCCCTTCCCCTGTATTTAAAGCTAGGGCTTACTGAAGTTGAATTAAAACTCAGAAGGTTACACTCTTATAAAATAGTTTTTCCTGAGAAAACACCTCATTATGAAAAACAGAATTTTCTGGTATATTTAAACATGGTTCCTATTCCTTCCGCCTGTCAAAGCCTGAGATTTTTCTCCAATATTCACTCTGAGGACCTGATAGAGCTCCTGGAAGTAAAGCTCACAGAAGTGTGGGAGGCCTCCTATGACCAGGTCCCCATAGTTTTTAACTCTCAGAGTTGTATACACATAGCCTCTAACACTTGTCAATTACTGTCATATTTCCCTGCCCTGGTACTGGTTCCGGTGGGGATACCTGCTCATGGATTTCTGTTCTGGTAAGTTCTGTTTCCTTGCCTCTGTCTCTCCAATATTTGGGGCAGTGGTTTTATCTGTGATCTCATTTCTCTAAAAGATCTAAGAAGAGCTGCTGATTTTTCAGTTTGTTCACATTTTTGTTGTTAGGATAGCTGTTGTGACTTCTGAGCTGCTCACACGCTGGCCTGCAAGTCCTCAATCTCAATTAATTTTTTTTTTTAATTTTTAACCTGGATTCCCAGTTATTACAACATCATTTGTTGAAAATACTTTCCTCTACCACTGGATTGCTTATCTAATTTTGTTGAAAATAAAATCACCACACAAGTATAGATCTGTTTCTGAGATTTCTCTTCCATTTCATTGTCAATTTTTTTTTGTCTATCCCATGCTGTCTTTATGATACAGAATTACAGTCTTTTATTCTTCTTGAAAAGTGCTTTAAATATATTTTTAGATTGCAATATATATTTTAGAATCAGGTGTAGATTTTTACAAGTTAAGTCTGCTAAGACTATGATTAGGATTGCATTGAATCTACAGATTTTGAGAGAATTAATGTCTTAAAAATACTGAGTCTTTCAAATCATAAAGTGTATCTCTCCATTTATGTAGGTCTTAATTTCTCTTAAAAACGTTTTGTTTTCCGTGTAGAGACATCATACATCTACTGTTTAATTTACTCTTAAGCACTGTATGTATTGTGACATGATTGCCAATGGAATTTTTTTATACTTTCTCAATTGTTCCTGCGAGTTTGTAAAGAAAGGTACATAGGTTTTTTCCATATTGGCTTAGTGTCCTGCATCATAGTCAGATTTAATTTCTAGTATTTTTGTAGATTCCTTAGGATTTTCTATATAAACAGTCATACCACCTGTGAATTAAAGGCAATTAAGATGTTTATTTCGGGGCGCCTGAGTGGCTCAATCGGTTAAGCAGCCGACTTCAGCTCAGGTCATGATCTGCGGTCCATGAGTTCGAGCCCCACATCGGGCTCTGTGCTGACAGCTCAGAGCCTAGAGCCTGCTTTGGATTCTGTCTCCCTCTCTCTCTGTCCCTCCCCCATTCGCGTTCTGTCTCTCTCTGCCTTTCAAAAATGAATAAAATGTTAAAAAATATTTTAAAAAATAAGATGTTTATTTCCTGTCTTATTCCAACGAATACTGGGACTTCCAACGAATGTTAAATAAAAGTGGTGTCCATGTGTATTTTTGCCTTGTTTCCAACATCTAGGGGAAAATATTCAATATTTTATCGTGTATGATAGTGACTATATTTACATATGTCATTTATCATATTAAGGAAATCACCTTTTATTCTTTGCTGGAAATTTTTATCACATATGGGTGAATTTTCTCAAATTTTTTCTTTGCAGTTATTGAAATATTTTTCTCCTTTATTCTGTTAATACAGTGACTTACATATTTATATTAAATGTTTAAAAGGGGAATTCTTAAACCCTATTTAATCAAGATTTAATGTCTGATTTATAATTTTAAATGTTTATAAAAAGCATTTTTAAATCCTGCGTAGTAAAGGCTTAATGTTTTTTTGTGCTAAATTTGGTTGTGCTAATATTTTGTTCGTTGCCTATATTCCCAAGAAATACTGGTCTTTGGTTTCCTTTGTTTTTTCAATATCTTAGACTATTAGTTTCATAAAATAATTTGGGAGCAATTTGTCCTCTTTTTCATGAAATGTTTAGTGTAATATTGGGTTTTTTTCTCCATTAATGTTTCTTGGAATTCATTAGTGAAACCATCTGGGTCTGTAGTTTACTTTGCGGTAAAATCTTCTTTAATAATTTGATTTACTTAGGAGATATGGAGCTATTATTCATTTGAGTCTGGGAGTAAAATTACAGATTTATAGCTTCTGTAAATCTGTAACTTTGTGTCTTCCAGAACTCTAGCCACTATTTCTTCTCTTCTTCCCCCTCCTCCTCCTCCTTTTTGTCATATTTTCTCCTTTCTCCCCTTTGGCATACCAATTACACATATATTAGAACTTATAATATTACGCTATAAGTCCCAGAGTCTCTGTTTACGGTTTTAAAATCTTTTCCTCTATATACTCCAGATTATTACCATTTTCCTAGTTAGCTTCACTGATTCTTTCCTTTGAAATTTCCATTCTATTATTAAGTGACATTTTTAGTAAGGATGTTGTGTTTTTCCTTTCAGCTTCAGAATTTCCATTTGCTTCTTTTTTTGAATGTTTTTTTATCTCTCTGCTTTGATTTCCCACCTTTTAAACCATTGTGAGTATATTTTCCTTTATCTTAATTTACCTCATTGAGTACAACTCTTTGCAGTCTTTCTACTACTTTCAACAGTTGGGTCACTCTTGCATTGGTATCTCCTGAGTGTCCTTTCTCTTGAGAAAGGATCACATATTTCTGATTCGTCACACATTAAGTGAACTTGGGTTAGATACTAGATACTGTGAATGATATGCTGAGGATCGTGTTGTATTACCGATTACCTTAATTGGATTCAAGTTGGAGGCAAATTCTTTAGTAGCTCAAATCCCAGCACAGTTATTTTATCTTCAGCTAGGGTCCGTTCAGCAAACACAATGGTATATTTATGTTTGACTTAGTGAGTTTACATGGACTTGGGGAGAAGGGTGGGTTCACCAAATAAATTAGAGACTATGTCACAAAGGGAAAAGCTGGTGATGATTCTTGGATAGGCAGTCAATAGTGTCTGCTACATAAAACTCTGAATTGCAAAATACCAGGAGATACTTTTCACATAGACTAACATAGGAATGACAGGTCCCAGAATTGTGCAACGTGGTGCTGTTAAAATTAATTACTAGATAATTTTATGAAAATAGTATTGGAAAATTTACAAAGTAAAAATTGATTTATTTTCATCCAACTATATAGCCACTGAAATGGGAGTGTGATTAGTGTTGTTTAAGAATTCCAAGGTATGAACATTCTAAGCATGGATATACACGGAACAGGGAGAGCACTCTAGCTGGGGAAGTATATGGACTGATATATAATCATATTGAGAAAATATACGGTTAAATGGATATCATTAGACTATGATTTTCTAAAAGGTCTAAGTTTTCTCAAAAGGTGGTAAGTTTTATCAAAAAAAAAAAAACAACAGGGGCGCCTGGGTGGCGCAGTCGGTTAAGCGTCCGACTTCAGCCAGGTCACGATCTCACGGTCCGTGAGTTCGAGCCCCGCCTCGGGCTCTGGGCTGATGGCTCAGAGCCTGGAGCCTGTTTCTGATTCTGTGTCTCCCTCTCTCTCTGCCCCTCCCCCGTTCATGCTCTGTCTCTCTCTGTCCCAAAAAAAAAAAAATAAATAAACGTTAAAAAAAAAAATTAAAAAAAACAACAACAAAAAACAAAGAAAGTATATTAAAAACAAGAAACACCCGGTATTATACAAGCAACCTTCTTTATTTAAAGAAGTACCCTAGAGGAGACATGACCAAAATAGTTAGGGATGAAGTCCAGTTAGTTCAAGAGTGAGAATGATATTAAAAATTAAGTCATCTTTCCACACAGATGAAAGGAAAGGCCAAGGATTATTTTCTTGGAATAAATTCCCAGAAATCACCTGATGAAAGATTGTATCATTGTCCTGCTCATTCATGCAGTTTTTTGACAATTTCTTTTCAAAACTTCCAATTGACCTAGAACTTTCAACTGCTGATCATTTCAGTGTCTTTTGGACCTCGAAAATATCATAGCGGCACCTGGGTGACTCAGTCAGTTAAGTGTCTGACTCTTGATTTCGGCTCAATGATCTCATGGTTCATGAGTTTGAGCCCTATGTTGGGCTCTGTTGAGCATGGACCCTGCTTGGGATTCTCTCTCTCCCTCTCTCTCTGCCCCTACCCCACTCACAAGTGCACACTCTCTCTCAAAATAAATAAACTTAAAAAATGTTAAAGAAATAAAATAAAGTATTATAAATATATATCATCAAACACAGTGGTCTCATCAGGGATGCCTATGGTTAATCAAGTATCAGATATTTGACTTCTAACCCCTTCTCATCCTAAAGTACCTGGATTTTTGCCAGTCTTTTTTATAGTAGCTTGCATAAGATCTTTAAAAATCTATTTAGTCAGAGTTCCCCTTAATCCACATTTACATTTACTCAGTATATTTCTCACTCTATTACTATCCTCCTAAAAAAACAATTTTACATTATTTTTGCTTTAAGAGATGGATATAGTGAGAAGAATATTGGGAAATTCGGGTACACAGCTTCTAAGGTTCTGTCAGTAATTACCTGGATAATATTGGGCAAGTAATTTTTCCTTTATGGACCATAGTTGCCTCATGTGCAATTATGGAGAAAAAAAATGAAAAGAGAGTTTGGTATTAGATGGGCATTTCAGTTCTATTACTCCATGATTCCAGAAGATAACCTCAGTGACAAGATCACACTTCCAATGTTTAATATCATCCACAGTGCAGTACTGAAAAAATAGAACCTTTGTTATTCTGAGCCTCATATTTTAGAGAACTTTAAAGCCAGAAGTTATTTATCCCTTTGCCTAAATATTAGCCCTAGGTCTCACAATTGTTTGTGTCAGAACCAGAAATATAATCTAGATTTCCTAACTTCTAGGTCTGATGCACATCCCTCTTTTTTCACCTGACAATGTCGTAATTACACACTCTGTGAGTCTGACGAATATTCTCAATTGTTCTTTTCTCCTCAGGTGAACACTGTAGAAGACACTATCAGAGGAGATAATTAAAACACAGGTTATCAATCATTTGTCATTCCACATTTTACTCGTATCTGGACAGACTCAGCATTCTCCAATAGTAATGAAAGCCTTGAAAGTAAAGGCTAAGAAACTAAATATCTTCCTGTAAGAAACAGCGCCAGGAAATACACCTTGGTCAGAAGATAAACCCAGAATAACATCCAACAGCAAATAGCATACACATCTCCTGAGTCAAAGGCTGAGTTGAGCTTCAAAATATTGCTCAATTTAAAAGACATCCCCTTTCCTTTCTACGCATTTTAAGACATTTTTAAATGAAAAATCATTAAAAATCTACTGGTTAAAGATGATCTGCCTCTCCAACAAAAACATGTTACTTTTTATTAGCTTTACTAGTCTCTGTACAGTAGTGCTGAAGATAAAACATCATAAGAAAATAGTGATGATTTATGTAAAGGCTCTTAAAATGGTTCTCTTTGCAAAATGTAGGGCAGGGGGCAACCACTCCCATGGGTCCTGTCCCTGTCTAATCTTCCAGTTCCTTCCACAGGAACCTCACACATTTAGAACTGAGGACAGTGCCTCACCTGCTTCTCTCTACCCAAGGGGAAAGCTCCCTGGGCTCCAGCTGTCAGTCTTACAGCTGCTTTGATGGAAGATAGGGATCTAGATGGGATCCCCTCCATCTGCACACCAGCCTCCCTTCACTGCGCCCCTGTAGGAGACAGCCACTGTGACAAAACAGTTCACCTCAAACTCATCCCTCCCCACCTGGGATTTACTTCCAGCTTCTGCTCTTTCCTGACAGGAGCTGAGGGATACCCAGCTTTCTCTTTATCCTCCACCAACATAATGCCAGCCACAAATTTCTAATTTTCCTTAATAGCCACTTAGTGAGGTGGCTTTGAAAAATTCACTTGGTAATAAAGACAAGTCAGATAGGAAGGAACAAAAAAAATTCCCTCCAAATGACAGAAGCAAATATTTTTAAGACAAAATATCATGTAAATGAAACTGGCTCCCAAACCTTTACACAATTCATTTCTTCCTAAAACATTCGTCTGCTGTCATGTGGATACAGTCTTGTGCATTTTCAGTAGTCCTAAAAGGGTAGTGTTTATCAATAAAATGTTCCTAAGTACCAAAACTAATTATACTTTATATTGCTAAATCTGGAAGTTGCTTTATTTAAAAAAAAAATCTGAGGTTTTTATCTTTACCAAATATGTGGCTTCCTTGCTGTCTGTATTTCATTTCCCTTGCTTATTTACCAAAAGATAAACTAGTCACATTTCCCCCCTGGCTTTGCTTAGTTCTAATTTTTTTTAACCTCACGGACAATTTTCTTTTGAAGTTTGAGAATGGGAGATCCTGTCCTTAGGTTTACTGAGTTTGTTGTAATTTAAAATTTTACTCAGTTTAAAAATGCACTAACAGAAAGTCAACCAACAAACTTAAAATTTAAAAACAGAGTTGAAAACAGCAGCAGAGTTTGCTACCTAAATTCTAACTCATAAGCAATGAGTCCATAGGGATTTTTTTTTTCCCTCTCGCAGCCCCCATTGTTCTCTGAAAAAATGATTTGGCATCATCCCTCAGGCCTTCAGTGCTCAGATTGGGATCTGGTGTTAAGAATCCTCACTGAAAGACGCCCCAAGTGCTTACTGGGAATGTCCTCGAGTAGCTTAAAAAGGCTTTTTCTCCACTCATTATGTAGAATCTATCCGCTGCCATCCAGCCCTAGATTTCTAAGCAAAAAAACCAAATTGTATTTAATCTTGGCACAAAACTAGCTCAAGAGTCAGGTCTCTACCCCAAGCAAAAGAAAGGGAGTAGCAACTTGGCACATAGAGCAAGCCCTCAAGTTAGGGCAAAAGGCTGTCATTACTACTACTGTGGTAGTATTAATAATTAAATGGAAGAGGCAGTTATGCAGAACAAGTGTCTACGTTTAGGAAAGGAATAAAGAAGCAGAGGACATGCGTTTGAGTATGTATTCAGAACCCAGAACTTTCTGGAAGAATAAAATCAGGCACCTGAAAGAGAAAAATACAGGAACATCAATGTAAAGAACCACTGTCCCTACTCCTTAGATCCTTCCAACACAGATACCCCCAAACTTCGATACTGGTATTTCTGAAGTTCAGAGTCCTCAGACTGGGTACCCAGGACTTTTCTATTCACAGGAGAGTGTCCGAAGAGGGGTCCTGGCTCTGCCACTGGAACAGGTTTCTTCACCTTACTGGACTCCAACACATACATCTAAGGTCAATACTCCCTTCTGCTTCCCTCTGTTATTTGTCAAAGACGACGAACTCACATGTTTATTCTTGTACGGCACTTAAATTTCTTTGATAAATCAAATATCCAAAGTTGCCTTCCAATTACAATGGGCTGCTTTCCCAGTTGTACTAAGCAATTCTTTTACTGGGCTTATTTCTATCAATCTAGAAGCTGACCTCCAGAAGAGAAAGAACCCAGCACCAATTCATATAAATAACATTAATCTGTTATAAGTAAATATTGAACTAGTGCAAAAGCTGTTCATGTATTTGGAGGAAGGTGGTCAAAAGGTACAAACTTCCTGTTGTAAACAGGTACTAGGGATGTAATGAACAACATTAACGCTGCTATATGATAAGCAGGAAAGTTGTTAAAAGAACAGATCCTAGGAGTTCTCTCACAAGGAGAAATACATTTTTTCTTTTCTTTTTATCGTATCTATACGAGATGATGGATGTTACCTAAACCTACTGTGGTGAGCATTTCACAATATATGTAAGTCAAATCATCATGCTGCATACCTTAAACTTACACTGATGCATGTTAATTATTTCTCAATAAAACAGGGAAAAATAAAAATGGGCCATGTTAGCTCTTGGCCCTCTTCTTAATTCATGCTTTGCAGTTAAAAAAAAAAAACCCTATTTTTCAATCAATTCCAAATAATCTGACAGGCTCTGTATTTCAAAAATAAAAAAAAAAAGATCAGATGTCTAAGAAGAGGTGCTTGAAGAGGAGTGTGTATTTGTGTATGTATGTTTAATAAATGAGTAAGGTAACTTCTCACAGTTATACTTCTAATTGCAAAAAATACAAGAATAAACTACTACTCATATACATTTCCCTATTTTTAAACATGGCGAAATAGGTAAAACAGTAAAAATAATACCAGCTACGTAAATAAATCCAGGAAACATTGCTACCTAGTGCTATAAAGTAGGAAGAATATACCCTAATCCACCCACAAATGAGCATGACTTTGGTTAAAGGCAAAACAGTATTTCTTTCTCACAAGTTAGCCAAAAAGTTTTCTAAGTCCTTTCTCCCTTTGCCCATAAAATTTAAATACATCAAATCAAAATAGCCAAACCCCACTGACAACTGAAACCGCAATGTGAAAGCCAGAATGGTATAGGCAAGAAGGAGCCATTGTAGATACTTGAGCACAAATTAATTTTAAAATGACATACTTTTGAACTATTATCCTGAGGGCAGTCTCTTTATCCCTTAGCTAGAATTCAAGCAATTTATTGAAATGCTCTCCTAATTCACGGATAGTCTAGGATGTTCTCAACCACAAGGACGTGCTCTTCTAAAGGCACAAGTTGGAATAAACTCTGAGAATTTTCCAAAAAACCTGCTAAATGCCCCGAACATTAGGAAATGTTCTTCCTCCCTATCCCACAGCTTCAGCAGGGGCCACTGTTGTTCTTGCAAGTGTACTACATCTTTTAAGTATATGACGCTTTCTTGCAATTCACTAGTTTCGTGCAGGCGTAGTAGTTCATTACTACTAGCCCTGTCACCCTAGGCAGTTTGCCTCATCTTCCCAGGCCACCAGCCTCCAGCTGCTCTCCCTCCTTCTCCTCCTCCCACTCCTCCTTTTTGTTCTCTTTCTTCCTCCCACACCCCACCTGTGAAGCAAGGGCAGCAGAACTAAGAAATTTAACGTCTTTTCCAACTATAAAGGTTCACAATTTTATAACTGTTCATGCTGATAAGGGGAGATGATAGACAAAGGGGAGAAAAAGACAAAGGCTTGATCTGAGCTCCATAAATTCTGGGTTATGTTGATTTCTGTGAAAAGTTATTTGTGAAATTTATGGAATTGTCTAGACAGTGATCAATCCACAAAATTATCTGTATATATAGTTTGTCTTGCAAGTTTTGGTCCTGTACCCAGCTTTTATGCCTAACTGAAAAATTCAAGGCTAGCTGCGTACCCATTTTTAAAGACTTGTCTTTAGATAAAAACAAAGCAGGCTAGAAAATAATACTATTTACCTCCGTCCTTCTTTTCTAACTAAACTATCAGTAAAGTTCAATGAAACAAATTTACTCACACAAAAATAATGATTTTAAAGATTAGGAAACATTCAAATTTTTCATAGTTAACTGAAAAGAAAAAGGTAATTTTAATATGGAGCTCTTACTACAGCTTTCCACAATTGCATGCTATTTATGAACATAAATTTCTACTTTACTGTATTCATTTTCTAGTTATTTGTGTGAAAGTATTTTATTGAACATTTAGCAATCAAAATGTTTTTAGACCTCAAAGTCATTCACTAAATTAAAAAAAAAAAATCTCTGCAATAATCATTCAAAACTCAATACTAGATTACATATTTCTTGAGGTCAAGTGCCATGTGTCATTGTCTTCTACATAGTTCAAAGATTATAGCATATCAAGCAAGCACTAAATGTTTCACAATGCACTTCGTATTAAATTACACTCCTCTGTTACCTTGCACACATATAAAACATATTCCTCACTGGTTACTTACTGCAGAAGATGTGCACTGTAGTCAGTGTCCTGACTATGACACAGAATTTATCCCAACTGACCCAGAAGAAGAGACTGGAACAAAGTTACCAGTCATGGAGGTGTAGGTAGGGGAAATTAACAAGCAAGGAATGATGATGGCAGACCAGCAATAGAGAGGAACTGTTACCACTCCTTGAACTTAAGGGGCAAGCGGAGGAAATAATATTGCAGGGACTCCAATGAAAGTTGGATCCCTGGAGGAGGGGTCATCCAGCAGGATATGTGGATCTGGAAGGACACAGCCGATGTCAGAAAAGTTACAGGCAATTGAAGAGGAGAAGGAGAGGAAGAAATACCCAGAGTTCTCTCTCCTGGGCTCTGATCTTCTGGAGATCCCATTCTCCCACCAAGAAAACTAACTGCAAGTTGACACTGGTGATGCACAGGCGTTAACACAGAGCTGAGCAGAGATGGGCAGGAAACGGATCTGAGAACCAATCTACGAAAAACCCAGAACCGTGAATATTGCCTCCTCCCAACACAATAATATTTCTAATAGTAATTAGTGGATAATCTTCTTTGTGGAAGTCTATTTAACAGAGGCAAATTTTGTCAGATAGGGAGAATGAGTTTCAGGTCAAATTATATTTGGTAATATATATGTTTTAATAGGAGGCACACAGGACAGCATATAGATTAGGGAACCCTTACTGGGAAGGAATTAAAATAATAAGGTGGAAAACACAAAATATGCATACAGGAGTCTGAGAACAAAAGGCAAGGACAACAAGTCAGGTTGCATTTTTGGCAAAAAGGATGTAGCCCAGTTGCCCAGACTACAGGAGAAACTGTGAGGGATTGTGTCGGGGACACATCACAGGAAAAGATGGAACCCTGATCCTTCATGAAGCCAGAAAATAGAAGTCACACAGTTCCCTTCAGCTCTTTTTATAGGCAGTAGGACGACCAGAAAAAAAAAAAAAAATTCAGGGACTATTTTCTCCTCCAAAATGTTTTCTGGGTCCTAAGATAACTTTACTTCATTTGTCATGAATAATAAAGCACCTAAAACCATTCATTCATTCATGCTTTTTACAAGGGATGCTGCTCTTAGTTATTTGCAAAATCCCTCACCATGCACGCCCAGCTGGCACACAGTAGGTATCAATAAACTTTAGTTAAATCAAAACCAGTTAAATGAATGCACGAAGAAAGACATGTATAAATGTCTGTTGTTTTAAGACACTGCACCTTTAAGGAAAACGTAATGACGTACCAACTGAGTCACAGACATAAATTACTGATATCAGAGTGTTTAAAATTCTGATCAAGGATACAGGACTAAGAAACCTAGAGGGCATGAGGTGGAAGGAAGGACAGCGCTACAAAGGGACAGCTGGAAACACAGAAAACAAACAGAACTCTTCATACTTCACAGCTTTGTCAAGGGAAGGTTCTGTTTACCATCAGCTGGGAGGAGACAAACAGAAGCTTTGTGCAAATATGTTTGGTGTGTTTCGTGCCAATTGAGGCAGAGTGGAGTTTCCAAGAACTTTTGTGATTTATTGTATAATTTAAACATTCTTATATAGTTGTTTGTTTGTTTGTTTTCCCCTTCAAAAGATCTTTGTCACTACCTGGGCCATTTTTCATTCTCCACAACAGATCATTAAGTCTGTCTGAAAGCTTGGGAATAGAACATTTAATTTAGTTTCAAATGTTGAAAAAAAAATAGTTAAGCCAATACCTATGCTTTGAAATATCACACTGCTTTATGGAGATTTAGTCTTAGAGAAGGCAGAATCAAATTATAAATCTGCTCTTTTTTTTGAAGATGCCATGGATTTCCTAGAGGAGAACTTATACATCCAGATTATATAGAAAAAAATCATTGAAAATACATGGCATGCATTACTTTCTAATTGTGTTCATTTCACGAGTTTTGATAAAAAAAGCCCCCCTTTGCCAAATATATATCAATATTTATTTGGCTGATTAACTGGTACTCAATAATTCAACACAGAGGTATTTTATTACTTTTCTCTGCCTAATCTTTTCCAGCAAACATATATTGGTTTTGCATAAGTAAAGCCTCCTAACCATTCTTATCATTTCCACTCTGCCATCTCTGACATATTAGAGTGATGAGTGGTCATTGATAAGGAGGAAAGGAGCAGGGAGGGGGGGAAAGAGAAAACAGACAAGGCAGGTGTTACCAAAAAAATTAGGACAGCAGCCTCTGATTGTTAACATTAGGACTCAGCCCCTGAGTTCTAAACTCTGTTCTATCACTGAGTGACTTGGGCATCTGTTCATTCAGCTATAAAATGAATGAGGTAGATTCGTCTGTTGCTAAAGTTCCCACTAGCTCTGAAGTATTGCACTGCTCTCTGTGGCTTAAGACCTCTTTCCCTTTCAATTGAAACCCCTTGTTAAAAAAATAAGATATCACTGTTTGATTTGTCCCAAATGTCACTGACTATACGCATCATCTCCAGCCTCATCCTGGAAAGACCAGAAGCTCCAACAATGCCTTAAAACTGGCCTCTTCCATATCGGAAAGGGAGTAAGAGCTGGGACACACAGCCCGGAAGACTACAACTGCAGACTTCAAAATAAGGCCTGCACATGTCTACTTCGTAGAACAGCCTGGCTGACTTTTGACCTGACTTATTATTATTTGAAGCAGCTTACTGACACTGTCAATTACATCACACATAATAGAACACACATCTTGTAATTGAGCCACAGATAGTGCCAAGCAACATAAAGAATCCAGGAAATACATACTTAAAATGTAAACTGCTCAAACAGAAGAGCTACCGAAGGATCTGGAAGTACATACGCAAACTGCTTCTCTGAGGCTGAATAGCTACAGCTTACGATTCTTCAGTGGCTGCTGCCATGGTCTTGCTTTTAAAAGCCTCAATAACTTCTCAAGGCATCACATTAAACAAAAGGCCACATCTATTTCCTCCAATAAAGACTTAATCTAATATTACTGGATATGTTTAGGACATAGAAATAAAGCATGCCTTCCAGAGGTTAGAAAAAAAAAGAAACACAGCCTTTGAGAATTAGTAGGTACCACTCTAATCTGAAGCTTGTACTGTCCTTTTCAATCGTTGCAGAGAAACAATTAATAAAGGAACCCATTAAGACCTGATTATTGCTGCTAAAAAAGGAAGGTAGAATTTCAGTCCTTTGAAGTAACTGAGAATGATTCAGGCCTCATTACAGAGATATAATCTACATTCATACATTTATGTTAGTGATTCAAATCTATTGGGAGAGATTGAATTCCGTTAAATAGTGCATCTTTCCTGTGGAACTTTTCTCAGGCTTTCTCGGGCTAACCTAAGAGGTGACCTAACAATGAAAAGCAGTGGAGTATTTAGGGATTCAACTGTGCTATAAAAGAAAGGCTGTACAGAAAAGAGAAAGAAGAATGAGATATAATCTAAAAAGCTATGTCAGCTTTTCCTTTGGGCTGTTTTGTAAATGCCCTTCCTGTCATCACGCTGTACAGAAGAACGGTGAGAGGACTCTAGAACTTTTAAACACTGCACCTGCTGCAACCAGATTTTAATATGGAAGTTTGACGATGTGTTCCCCCCCCCCCCCCCCATTTCAAACAGAATAAAAACACAAAACTTCTCACAAAGATCTGAATAGCTTTCTCTGCTGGAGCAGAAAGTTGGAGTGTCTATTGTGAGCTTTAAAAAAAATTAAAAGGATCTCAAGCTGGCATCAATAGGGTTGATGCCCAGTGTAGAGAAACCTCAAAATAATAACTTCCTGAACTTTGTAACTTTTCACAGCAGAATCTTTACTGTATGGTTTCATCAAACATATTTTTAAAAACAACATGTAGTTTTAATTAGTTGTCAATTCAAACATTTGGATTCTGCTGAACAATTGGACTGAAACTCAAGTCCCTTAGAAACACTACACTCTTTCAGGCATTTGTTAGCTCAGGTATAAAACTGTGAGCTAGAAAATTTAAATTAGCACAGTGATTTCATTTTTAAACACCCATGCTTTAGTGAAAGAACAAAACTTTAAGCATACACATGACATATGCTCTTTATTTGTTTAACTTTCCAATTAATAGCCACAGAAATTAGAACTGATTATATTAAATTAAAAACCCTACTGTGGTGTTCACATTGTCAAAATCTTTTCAGTAAGCATTGCAATTGGTTACAAACAATGCAATTAAAATTCTGATTCTAGCATTACAGGGTTCTATTTCAAAGACCCTGAATGCATAGGAAAATGTAAGCGCATGCATATAAAGTCATTTTTTCAGGTCACTAAACAACATAATTGGGCAATCATTCCTAATGCCCATCTCTAAAGCTAGATTTTTTATTTCTTCGAATTTTGTTCGGTTCACAATGAAGACTAAGGTCAAACGCACACTATAGGGATTCTGGCTTGTAGTATATACACAAGCACTTCTGATTAGTTCTCTCCAGATTACAGTTGCAGAGGTCAAACTCCCAAGTTCACCTTGAAGCGATTCTCCATCTTAGAACAGCAGTCTAAAGATTAAGCTGAACCATATGAAATTGCCACTTGGGAAGGTCAAGAAATAGAAAATAGTGGCCATTTCATATGCTTCCACATAAGGCTAATGTCCAGCTGCCTTACAGAAGCTAAATATTTTACATCTTCAGTAACTCCCTCCAGTTAAGCCTTCCCTCGTTCACCGAAATTCTAGTAGTGAGCCTCTAGGAACTCTCTCTTACTCGTGTTGGAACCAATTCTGCTAGTAGTGTCCTCTCGCGCCTCTTAATTCTTGGCAAGCCTTCCTAGTCAGGGATTTGGTTCTGTCTACACCTGGGTTGTGGGCACTGCTAGCAGTAAGGGTGTTTCCAGGTGGTGAGTGTGGAACCGAGAGGGAGACTGGTAGTTCACTTGCATTGCAAAACAAAGCTCTCTTACTTAACATAGAAAGTAAAGATAGAAAAAAGAAAATGCCCCTTTTATGACAGGGTGCAAAGGAAATCGCATAGAAAACAGAATTCGGCCAAATCGCATGGTTAAATCTTCGCAATCTCAGTAAAGTGGGTTCGCTTTGAAGTGCACGCGTGGTTCAGTAACCGACTCATGCTAGCAATTAGAAATCGGTCTTTTCGGTCCCCGATTTCATTTGCGCCAAGAGAGAGGCGACTTTTAAGGGTGACGATAAATCTCCCTGAGCTTAAAAGGCAGAGAGGGCCAAAGTGTGAACTTTTTACTTCAGCAACGGAAGCGAGAAATCAGTGATTCATTAAAGCAGAGACCTCCTTGGAAGCTGGCAGAAGAGGAGGAAAAGAAGCTAATTATGGTCTCCCTTCTCTGGGCTCACTCCGACCAGTTTATAATCTGCTGCTTTGGAGGGTTTATCCTCAGCATCTTCTGCTTTCTCCCCCAGGCCTCCCCTCCTTCTGGGAGCCAGAGGGGGCGGGAGGGGGGAACAGTCAGCCGAGCACCAAGCTCCAGGTGGCTCTCAAGTACTGCACGGCCAAAAGAAGTGGGGGGGGGGGGGGGGATCCTACGCTGCAAAACAAGTGAGAAAGGGGCTCCCCAGAGGGGACTGGTTCAGGCTGGAAGACAGCAAACTTCGGAGAGCCTGAGGCTACAGCTCGCGCCGGCGGCCAGCGCAGCCAGCACACGGACACTTCACAGCAACTCCCCGCAGCTGGAGGCGCGGGCGGAGGCGGCGGCCGCGGGGCCACAAGGCAGGGACCCGGCAACCCCCAGCTCCGCGCGGAGGCACCGCGCCCTCTCCTCCTTGCTCCCCTGCTCTCCCCCCCACCCTCCCAGCCCCCTCCCCCTCCCTCTCCTGGCTTTCCCAGCAGCCGAGGGTTTCAGATGTCCCACCGCCGTTTGACCCCCTCCCCGCCCCCCCGCTTCTCCACCCCTGCAAATGAGGTTTGACCAGCGGAGGCAGAGCCCACCTCGGGCTTGGAATCACTGACATTTGGACTCCTGGCTGCAACCTGTTTACAAGCGGGCTTTCCAGAGGAAGGGGGTGGGGAGGGAGGGAAGTAGGGCCAAACAAAACACCAACCGCCATCTCCCCCCAAACAAGAAGTGACTTTCTGGAGGCTTCAAATCAACAGGCACCACCAAAAAGAGAAAGCAGGAGGGGGGAAGCAAACAACGGCGACCGGCAGCCGCCTCCAGCCCTGACAACTCCGAAGGGACGCGCTTTTCGAAGGCGGCTAGCAGGCTGGGGCTCTGCGCAGAGGGACCAGAAGGTGCCAACCTCAGAGAGGCGCAGATATCTCCCCCAGCCTCTGTGGGTTTTGTTCACCGTGCTGTCATCTGTTTTTCAGACTTTTTTTTTTTTTTTTTTTTTTGCATCTAACATGGTGAAGAAAGGCGTGAAGAAGAGAACAAAGTAACTCCGGGTGGAGTGAAGATCGTTGGTGACCACCGCCACCGCCACCACCAGCTCCTGCTACTGCGGCCACCCACATCCACCATTCACCGGGAGACTCGAGAGGCTCACGGCAGCGGCAGCGGATCCGAGAAAGGAGCCAGGAGAGGCAGCCGGCCCTTCCGAGGAGTTATGGATGTTGGTGTATTCACTTCTGGCCAGATCCGCGCCCAGAGGGAGCTAACCAGCGGCCTCCACCTCCAGCTGTCTCCTTGCCTCGCACCAGGTCTTACCCTTCCAGTATGTTCCTTCTGATGAGACAATTTCCAGTGCCGAGAGTTCCAGTACAATGTGGAAATGGATACTGACACATTGTGCCTCAGCCTTTCCCCAGCTGCCCGGCTGCTGCTGCTGCTTCTTGTTGCTGTTCTTGGTGTCTTCAATCCCTGTCACCTGCCAAGCCCTTGGTCAGGACATGGTGTCACCAGAGGCCACCAACTCCTCTTCCTCCTCCTCCTCCTCCTCCTCCTCGTCCTCCTCCTCCTCCTCCTCCTCCTCGTCCTCCTTTTCCTCTCCTTCCAGTGCGGGGAGGCATGTGCGGAGCTACAATCACCTCCAAGGAGATGTCCGCTGGAGAAAGCTGTTCTCTTTTACCAAGTACTTTCTCAAGATTGAGAAGAACGGGAAGGTCAGCGGTACCAAGAAGGAGAACTGCCCGTACAGTAAGTTACAAATGCGCGCTCCCCTCCTTCCAATTATCCACCCCCCCACCCCACAAGGGGGGGAAAATCTGTTCCAGATGTGGCCAGCTAAATATTTACGTCCCCAACCCCTGTAAAATGATGAAGTGGAATACTTTCACACTAAATCACCCCCATACATTGTGCCGCCGCACCCCCTACCCTTGGCGCGGCTCCCTCCACACACCCCCCACTCCTTGCCACCCTAGCTGCCCTGTCTCCGCTGCTTGTCATTACCTGGACCGCGCAGGGCGCTGGAGAGTAGTGCAGGCGCAGAGATTCATAGATGCCCCCCTCTCCGTCTCCGTCGCCCTTCCGCACCTCGTCCCAAGGTCCCCTCTCCCTCCCTTCTGGAAATGGCTCAAGTAAACACATTTTGTTTCTGTTCGCTGGCAATCTTATTAAGAGTTTTGGGACAGCTTCCTCAAGCTGAAAATAATTATCCGCTGTCAATTACAGGGGCTTTATGGGAGCCTTATTTAAGAAAGAAAAGTCAATTCCACTAGCTCCCCACCCCCAACCCTTTACCCACTACCTATCTAGACAGGAGTGCAAACATTTCTCTGGTTTTGATTCTTTTTTTTTTTTTTTTCTTTTTCTTTTTGGCCCCTCATGTTGGTTTGAGTGATTGCAGTCCGTGAAGTTAGCTTTTCAGGCACCAGCGCCACTATTTGTCTTCTGCCTGCCTTCTCTCTTGGTAACATGATGCTCATGTCTGCATTGTCAATGGCATATGCGCTGCTTTGTGGTGTCCTGTTGTACATTTCTTCTGAAACCTCTCATATTGCAGAGCCATACTACTACAGCGTTGTAAACATCTGGGACTGGATTCACACAGACCTCACACAAATTTCATTGTCATTCTTTTATTTTCAAAGTAAAAGTCATAAGTCTGTTTCCATGGCTATAGTTTGCCCCACTGGATGAACTTTTCTGCTCTGTATACATAAATTATGACCCCCTCCCCAGCCCACCCCACCTCTGCATTTCTTTCCATTTTCCTTTCTCTCATTCTTTCCTTCTTTACCTCTTGCTCTTCTTTCTTTCTTGCAGGGCTGTGGGCTGGGTAGGGGGAGGGAGAACTGGAGGAGGAGGGGTGGATATTGTGTCTCTTCTTGAATCAGTCCAGCAAAGCCAGATTACTCTGTTGGCTTCTTTTCCTAGTTACTTTCAAGTGGTGAGACTTATTCACCCTCTATTGACTGCTATTTGAAAGGAGCCCGAGGCTATGTAATGGCACACTGAAGACAGTAGACAATGACATTTACACATCTTTAATGACTATTTAGCATTATCTCAATGGTTCTACCAAGTCACCTCTTTAAGGGACCTTAAAGTGTCAGTCATTTGGGAATTTCTTGCCAACTAACTTAAATACATGGGTCATACATTCCAAGACACCTTGGCCCAGTAAAGTATCTGGTACCAATGGGAAAGACAGTTAATCGGAATTTAGCATTTCCTTTTTAAATAAGGATTTATAAGAATTAAAACTTGGTTTTCTTCTCTGGAGATCCACATACATTTGACATTAACTTCTGCTGCTGCTTCCACTTACTAAAATTAGCAATAAGTTTGTAAGTAATAAAAATACTTGTCAAAGTATTTTAACGTATCCATCTTACATTTAATACTAGAGCTGTTTCTGTTTCTGATTCATAGAAAGTGGCTGAAATAATGTCATTATGATTTCTTTGGGTTGAAAGTCATTTGTTGCCTGAATTCAGTAGGTATTATGTATAGACGTTATAATCGTTGGTTAAAAATTTAATACTTTTGTTCACTTCTAAAACAAAATAGTTAATAGAAAATGGGGAAGAACTGAGCCAAACACTTGCTGAAGAGTGAGCTGAGAGTTAAAAAATACAAAATAAAAAATAATAATCCCCATGGGCTGAAAATCTTCTGTGTATTTTTAGTTCATGGAGATAAATATAATAAATTTTCAGTTTTAAGCTCGAGCAAAATTCCTTTTTTTGGATACTAACTTGATTTTGCTATTGGTATATTTTAAGTATCTTTATGATTTACTGCAAGGACCAATCTATATTAGTTTGTTTATACAACTGAAATGACTATTTTCTAAAATCATAATCATGTGTGATTATTTAATAAAGTGATTGCTAGGGGTATACATTGAATTATATTTTTAGAGTAAGAATTATCTGCAAAGAGAAAAGTATCTGATTTTTACTGCATAAAAACTAGTATGGAAAGTTTCCATCCCAATTGTCCAAAATTGAATAATATCCCTTCCATATGATAAAGCATACCAATAGTCCTTATTAAAATATAATATCTTATGTAATAATGCAATGTTAATCAATGGTTGACAATGAGAGGGGGTGGGGTTTACTCTGTTAAATAATGTTAAACCATAAATAATTTAGGCTTTCCAAGAATATCTGTATCAAGACACAGCAAGTGAAAAGTAAAGGTTGAAAAAGCCTTAATTTCACATGTGGCTGGGTAATCAGAACACTCCTACAATTTCCAGCTGGACTGATTCAGCTGAACTACATGGTATCATTAAGATATTGTCTAAATGTTGCATAATTACATGTGAACAAACTTTTGCCATGCCTACAGGGTAACCAGCCGGCCAGCCCACCAAATGGTAGCCTGTTAAATATTAGGATTTCTGAAGAGTGTCAGTTCCTTGTCCAAAAACCACTTTTCAGTAACATTTTCCTAAACAAGTTATTAATTATTTTCAATACACAAAGCTGTTCTTTTGAGGTTTGCTTATTTGAAGCTTAATTTTCTTTGTTCTTTTGACCCTAGTATTATTGCTGCTAAAATACAGTAACAGCTTATCTGAGAGGTGACATGTTTGGGATGTCCTGGGTAATTAAACAACTGTTTTACAGGCTTTTTGCCAGCAAAATACTAACAAAAGGGAAGTAAGGAAATCACCCATAAGCATTGCAAAATCATTTTTAACTTCTACCTCCAAAGCTGGTTCCCAGAAATTGGATGATTCTAAAAATATTATATGTGCTTGGGGTGATTACAAACGTTTATATGTGTGTGTGTGTGGAAGGGAGGGTGATTTTTTGTTTGCTTTTTTGTCATTATGTGAAAACAGAATAAAGGGAGCAGAGATGAATTATGTTTCTCCTGCTGGAAGTGTAAGAAAGCTTGAATAATTTAGAATAGCTGTGGTGTATCTGTCACTAGATATGCTTAGGCTCATTTAAGTTTGTTTTATCACTCTTTATATCTAGAGCTTTGCCCTTGAAACATTACCACTCAGCTCTATTTCTGGACTCCTGGAAAGGCTGGATACAGCTGTTGGGTACCCTTGTGACTGGGACTGGATGCGAGTGGGCTGTGGGCTTCTCCCATGGTTGTCACTGGTAGAAAAGGGGAGTCTAGTGAAAAGAAAATGTATCCCTAAACTTGAGACAGCCAAAAATGGATATTCTCAAAATGGAAAGCCACAGTGCTTATGAGTCTTTGCAGGAAAGGCGATTAAGCTACAATAGAGAAATCAGGATGTACTGTGTAGTAAGTGCCCTATTTCTTCAAATATATATTTCATTTGACACATAATAGTCCTATAATTTAGATATTAACTATCCACACTTTTTCAAAGATGAAAAATAAGCTGAAAACAGTTAATTACCCAAGGCCATTCAACTGGAAATTGGTAGAGTCAGGATTCAAGCCTACATCTATTTGATTACGTTATTCCTTTTACCTCCGTTACTGGCAACAATACCAATATATTAGAATTAGATATCTCAAAACTCTAAAAAACAAATTATCCGAAATCTTAATTGCTTCTTGCTATGAACACCAACAGTTCTTCAGGTTCACGCTGGAATAGTAGTAAATTGGGAGGGGAAGAGAAGTGAAATATGTTAAAGGTTATCATTGCAGGTGGCTATGCAGACATGGTATCAGACAATGTTAGTGCATTCTCTAGGTGAAATACCTCTTCTGATATTTTGTTTGGGAATATATTTGCTTACGGAAACGCAAAATACATGTACACGGATCTCACCTTCTTAACAGAGGGCATTAGGAATACATTTAAGAAAATCCATGAATGTCATTGTATATCGTAATTGTTTACAGCTGAGGGCAAAATGTTTAATTGTTCCCACATGTAATAAAATAATTTGGTTGTAAATACCGGTGTGAAAGTGGGCTGTTGCAGAAACTTCTGATATATGACTCTAAAAAGGGCAAAATCTTAGAGACCTAAAGCTATATACATGTTAAGAAGGCTTTAAAATGAGTCTGCAAATCAAAAAGGTACTTCACCACATATAAATGACAAATTACTGTCTGGGATTAAAGGTTTGCATTATTACGTTTAAATCAGGACTGGGGCTGATTGTAGGAAGTTACCTAAAGTGAGAAAGGAAGTGTTGAGGGAAATAGGGACTTGAATATCATCTCCTAATAAATGATTTTATTTTGGATTTTTGAAAAGAAAACCTATATACAACTTATGGCTTCCACTGGTGTCTTATTTAAGTTGTGGTTGTTTCTAGAGTTTGGTTGCATAATTTATAACTGGCAGCATTTAATCATGCACATTGAGGATTTATGAAGGTGGAAGCACTGTATTTAATGTTTACATGACATTGTCCCGTTACCTTTACCGCATTCCTACCATATGGACCCTCCACTTTGATGGCTTTATCATAAATCCATTAAAAATGCACAATTACCCAGTTTCCTCTTCATAAACCTGATTTATAACCTTCTACTAGAAGAAACCCAAGAAAACAGTTGGCAGAAATCACATGCCAACAGTGGAGTATGAGAATTCAGAAACACCAATCTCTAGGTAGTCTTGGGTATTTCAGGAATCTATGAGGCAAAGGTATGGACCACTCTTTAAAAACAGGTGTTTTCAAAATGATGTTGAGGCACAGAATTTAAAATAAAAATTGTCTTATTAAGTGAGGGAAACCCCAATGCACGCATATTTTCTTCTATATTTTTACTGCCTGCTTTAGAGCAAAAAGGCTTATTTGAGTTCTTTTTTTTTTTTTTTTAACTGTTTAATGAACTTACAGTGGAACATGAAGGAGCACTTTACACTCCTGTAGTTACCTTCCTGTGCAGAGGCAAACCCCACTTATTATTCAAACGCCTGACTTTCCACAAGCCAAAATGTTGGAAAAAAGTTGACAGCTCATTTGAAATGGAGCTAATGTTCCTCACATTTATGAGCTGCCTGGGAATATCTACATCTTTCCTAAGCCTTAAATGTCTGTATGCTTATCCAAAATTGTAGTACCAATGATATTTCCTTATTATGCTTCAGAAGGAAGAGTAACACATGTGTATTAGTTCAAAGTGATTTTAATCTATCTTAACATTAATTCTGTGAACTTTGCAACGGGGAGTAATTCAGATGACGTTTTTAGTATTACTGTTCCAACATTTGTTAGCATTAATAGTTGATATTTGCTTAATGTAAGTAAGTAAAATATTAGTATTTCCCTCCCAGAAATTAAAGTTCTCTTTTAATTTTCCAGCAAGATGGGACACAAGATTTATGTTTATGTAATTTTAATACAGCTTTATCACAGCTTAGAAAATAATGGACCTCATTTTGTCTCAAGTCCTCTATACAGAAATATCTTCATTTTTCATGGTATATTGCAATCACTGAAGATCATTTACACTTACCATTTGACCAATGGTATTTGTTACCTGTTTTTGCAGATTAAAAATATTTACTTTTCATAATTGGCACTCTTTTTTTTCACTGCCCGTTAACCTTTGCCTGTGCCAGTCAGTCAGTATAACAAGTAATAACCTAGACACAGGCCTTTAAAATTAGTGAAAGAAAATATACCTGCATCTTGGGAAGCCAGTGATACTCTGATCAAGAGCTAATGAATACAAAATGTTGATGCTTTATAGAATCAGTTTAAAAGCAAATATTTAATCAGTACAGATTTTACACAAATAGAAAGTTTCAAGATAAACTAAAAGGGAGCCAGGTCACCCACCAATGGCCTTAAAGGCCATCCAATAATGGCCTTAAAGGCTCCCTTGCCTTTAAATCCGGTCAGTTGTGTTCTTTCTTTGAACACTGTGTTCTAATTGGAACAATAAATCAAAGAAGACACTCAGAGTAGATTCCCATGTAAGGTGGACAACTGGACAGTGACTTTTTACTGCTGCTAACACGTGCATCCAATTACCATTTGAAAGATTCATAGTGCTGGCAGTAAAGCATTGCCTCGTTTTATAGTTCACCTAATAATTCTTCAGCCTAAATCTGTCCACCTTTACCTATACCTAATCTGTCAGTATGTGTGTTATCATTAATGAGGAATTTTCAAATGTTTGGCATGCTTCCTACAATGGATGGTGACATTGAGAGATTAATGAGCCATTTAATTAACCATAATAGAAGAGGTAAAGTATTGATTAGGTCAATATATACCCAACTTCGAGTAAACTGTCAACTAAACATAACCTAGTACTTCCACCACAACTATAACTTAATCATGGATCATGGATAGTATGGGTTAACAGCAACCCAACTCTATGTGGCAATGGTTAACTGCAAAATTGAGAACTTCTTTAAAAGGCATTTTCCTATAATCATTATTGTCTTTCAAGGACCTGGTGTTATCATGCTTTACTGATAAACATGTGTGTTAGTTCATCCTTAACCCTTTTCAAGGCATTGCCCCTGTCTGAGGATAACTTGACATGTTAATAGAGTCTTTACAATTCAAGGCTCATCAGTTTGTTTTTTTTTTATATTAAAAAAATTTTTTAGTGTTTATTTTTTTTTAAACGTTTTTTTTTTTATTTTATTTTTGGGACAGAGAGAGACAGAGCATGAACGGGGGAGGGGCAGAGAGAGAGGGAGACACAGAATCGGAAACAGGCTCCAGGCTCTGAGCCATCAGCCCAGAGCCCGACGCGGGGCTCGAACTCGCGGACCGTGAGATCGTGACCTGGCTGAAGTCGGACGCTTAACCGACTGCGCCACCCAGGCGCCCCTAGTGTTTATTTTTGAGAAAGAGAGAGACACAGTGTGAGCAGGGGAGGGGCAGAGAGAGAGAGAGAGAGAGAGAGAGAGAGGGAGACAGAATCTGAAGCAGGTTCCAGGCTCTGCTAAGAGCACAGAGCCCAATGTGGGGCTTGAATCCGTGAATTGTAACATCATGACCTGAGCTGAAGTGGGATGCTTAACCAACTGAACCACCCAGGCGCCCCAAGGCTCATCAACTACTAATAATTCTGTCTGGAGGCATTTATACATCTGGAACATTAGACATCTGCAACAGCCCTGCCTCTATGGCACTGTGAATCATGATACTTTTTTGCCCCTTCACCACTCCGTTATTTTCTCCTCTTTTTCTTATTTTCTTTTTTTCCCTTTTCCCTGATGTTCAAACCCGTTACATGTCATGTAGGCCAGGGAAAGTCATCCATTATCATTGCTCAGCATGCCATGTTATATTTGGAGCCAGCAGCCTAGACCTTTTTGGATGTTCAGCATCCAAAATGCTGAGGAGTCTCTTCTCATTTTGAATCTGCACTGAATTCCCCCTTATCCCAGCACTCAGGCCAATTTCTTACAGCCTTGCCTTTAGTGAAACAGGCAAATCACAGATAAGCACCTTCTGCCAATGAATGCTGATTGTCTGGTTATTCTGCATTTTCCTCCAGATTAAATATTCTATCTCCAATAACTCTCTTTGCAGGTTCATTTTGCCTTTGTTTTAAATTATTTTAGTACATGTAACATTAGCTACTTTGCCAATTTCCCTACATTTTGCCTTTGTCTGGACTCCTATGAGAGAAAGTGAAGCTGAATTAGGAAGTCCAATAACTACTGCTCTTCTATTTTAGTCATCATTTATTTCAAAGAAGATGAATGCTAATCATAAAGGTCTTTACCATTTCTAACTTCCATGATTTCCCTTAAAACACAGGGCTTCTCTGTATACCCCTGCCAAATGTAGCTTTGCAAAGTAAAACCTACTTTTCTCATTAATACTGGTGGTCAAGGGGGAAAAATATAAAATACACATGCATTTATACTCCAGGCTGACCAAATATAGAAATGCACATATATTTTTAGAAAGATATTAAGATACCAACAGGAGTTAGAATTTGAATCAAGAGCATACGTCTCACTTATTTCTTTTAAAGAAGAACCTTTTTGTACTGATTGCTGAATTAAATTTATTTTTATGATATGTAGAATCTGACTATATAAGTTAGATTGGTCTGTTATAATAATTAAAAGTCAAGCTTCTTATAATTGGTTTCAAATTATATAGATACATAGATGTAAATAGATTTCCAAAGCCTAAATAGCTTTGACTTATTGATAGAATTATTAAAAGAAAAAATTGACATTTTGTAATATGAGCAAAATGATAACACATGATATGAATTTGTAAGCTATTTCTTATCTAAAGTGAAATAGCTTTACAATGCTATTAATAACAGTAAGTAAACCAGATTTCTAGGGCGTTTTTTGGAACATCTCTGTAGAAGGGTATGATTCCACAAATATGAAAAAGAAAAGTGCTAAGGATGTTGATAAGATTATGGTATAAAAACTAGATCAACGAAACTACCGAAGTGCTTTAAAGCAGAAGCAAGAGGGATGGTAAAGAACATATGATCAGAATGTTAGAAGCCAGAGGAAAAGCAGGAGAAGCCATTGAGCATTTCGACAGACCGTGGAAGGGAGGAAGAGATGCTGGGCTAGAGTGATGGAGACAAGGGTTCTGAACTCCCAGCAAAGAGATCAAGCTAATGAGTAGCTCTGCAAAAGGACGGACATGACAAGAAAGGTGTGAGGGAAATATAACCCAACCCCTGGCATTTGACTGCATGTTAAATTAACTGAAATGAGAACCTGTGATCTAAAAGGAATCCCACAGAAGTAATTGCAGCCACGGTATCAAAGTAAGGAAGGCTAAATCCAGAATTCTTGCTAAGGAGGCAGCAGGATAGAGGGATTAAAAGTGTGGGCTTTGATGATGACAGGTATGGCCCTGGACTGAAAATGAACTTTGGAGACACAAAAGTGGGTGTATTGGAGGCTTTGACCTGCCAGGGTGTATGACTTGGCAACTTGCCATCAGTAAAACAACAACATTAACAATACCTTCCTTTTTCCTATACCATAAAGATTAAATGAGATTATTCATTCATTCAACAGAAATTGAGTGCCTGCTTTGTGTCAGTTACTGTCTGACACATACGTACAGTACTGAAAAAAGAGCCTGGTTTAGCTCTCAGAGAGCTTCACTCTAAAGACAGTGTCAAAAAAAAAAAAAAATAGCTATGTGATGAAAACTTGGGGTAAATGCTATGGAAGAAAGAAGGAGAGTACTCCAGAAGAAAATAATTGGAAACTATTCTAAATCTCATGGCTAAGAAGTCCTGGAAGGTGAGATGTGGGTGGAAGGAACAGCATGGGGAGGGTTTGGTACCTCCTCCAAGAAGGACAGAATAGGCACACTGAGCCTGGGGTTTGGGGAGAAGTTTGGAGAAGTCAGACGTAATGCACGGAATAGCTTAATGGTGCCTGGTGCATAACAAGTCCTCATCAAATGGGTATTTTATAAAGAAAAAGTAAAGAGGGGCGCCTCCGTGGCTTGGTCGATTAAGCGTCCGACTTCGGCTCAGGTCATGATCTCACGGTCCGTGGGTTCGAGCCCCGCGTCGGGCTCTGCGTCCAGCTCAGAGCCTGGAGCCTGTTTCAGATTCTGTGTCTCCCTCTCTCTCTGCCCCTCCCCTGTTCATGCTCTGTCTCTCTCTGTCTCAAAAATAAATAAACGTTAAAAAAAAATTAAAAAAAAAAAAAGAAAAAGTAAAGAGAATGCTTCCCTTTGTTGGAAGGGAAAGGGCTGGGAAACCAACTAGTTAGATTATTTGCTGAAGTTAGAATTTAAAATATTGGAATTAAAGAAAGAGGCAGGAATGAGGAATGAAATGACATTTTTAGAAAAGGAAATATTACAACATCTGAAATTATTTAAGGTTTGCAATTGTAGCATTCATAATGTTCCGAAGTGTGGGGGGCAAAGAGTAAAGTTCTGGTTTATTAAGAGACTACCAGCAGATATTTAAAAACTGAAGATAATTTGAGGAAAGAGCGAGGAGCTGAAAATAAGTAGAAGGTAACAAATGAGTTCAGGACATATTAGAAAAGAACAAATGGGAAAAGTAGGAATGAAACAGGTAACTAGAGATCGGAAGAAGACAGATTACTGCACAAGAGGCAAAAAAAGAAGTGACTCGATGTTTACATATTTCAAGACAAACTGTGTTCCAAGTTATGATATGGTTTTAAACCAGGGTTATCACAGATGCTTAGCTCTCAGTAAATTCTGTATCTAAGGTTCTTGTTTCTCATCCCACGACAGTGACCTGTTTGGCCCATAGCTTTAAAGGGTTCACAACGTAGAGACAGAGACAGGAGATCTTCCCAAGGAGTTGGAAGATAATATAAGACAGTTTATACTAACCGCCAAAGAAGCAGAGCAGAAATTAAGTGAAAGGTAACCCAAGGGATGCATGAATGACATGGGCAGTGTCGCACCAAGGATAAGGACTCCAGCTAGACACAGATAAAAAGAGAGGAGTAAGAACATCCTAAAAGAAGGCACAGAAGCATATGGGTGCAGAGCCTTACATGAAGTTTCCAGGTAATAACAGGCAGGCAAACAGCGTGGAACAGAGTTTACAGGCTGGGGGCTTACCTTATGAAACACAAAGTGAAATACACTGGAACATGTTGTCATGTGAGAGGGAGAAATGTAAACACCCTTATATTTGAGAACTTAACTTTTCTGCTAAAATATTACATTAACAGTTTTCATTTAATATTGGCCTTATTTTACTTTTTAAAGAAAAAAAAACAAACAGAAAGCAGAGATGTGTTTTAAAAGAGTATATAAATTACAGTATAATAGACATAACCTACCCATATTGAAATTCTAGCTTGATCAGCAAAACAAACAAGAACCCAAAACTAATTTTCTACTAGGGACACGGAGAAAGTAGTTCTTCTGACCGATACCAAGTGGCATCATCTTTAGCATTCATCATTATTTAAAAATTTAAAATAGTCCCTTTGCAGAAGTTCCTAAAATATGCATAGCACGGGGTGGGGTTTTGTCATTTCTCAGCAGATTCCCAAAGGCAACTACTGAGGCCTCAACATTACTTGCTCCCATTGTATATTTTTTCTTGTCATTCCTAATTCTAAATTATCTCAGATTTACTTGGTTTAGGTGATTAGGAAAAGAAACAAAGTAGATACAGGTCCTTCTCTTGCTCCTTCTCTTCTCTTACATACTTTAAAAAAAATTTTTAATGTTTATTTTTGAGAGAGAGAGAGAGAGAGAGAGAGAGAGAGAGAGAGAGATATGAACGGGGGAGGGGCAGAGAGAGAGGGAGACAGAATCCAAAGCAGTCTCCAGGCTTTCTGCTGTGAGCACCGAGCCCAGTGTGGGGCTCGAACCCACCAACCATGAGATCATGACCTGAGCCAAAGTCAGACGCTTAGCCAACTGAGCCACCCAGGCACCCCAGTACTTATGTATTTTTAAAACAAACAAGGAGTAGGACACAGGCAGTATATACACAGTCACACCCATAATGAAGACCATCAGCTTTGGAGACAAACTTCTGGGTGTAGAATCAGGGTTCTAAAAGTGTGTAGCTTTGTGGCCTTGGGCAAATTACTGGGTTGTGATCCTTGCAACTGTTAAGTAAAGATAATAACACCGCCCACCTCATCACTGTTGGAAGGATGAGCTTGTAAACTTGCAACTGAGATTATAAATGTGAAAGTCTCAATACCGGACACAGAGTCCGACATGGGGCTCCACATGATCTGAGCCAAAATCAAGAGTCAGACCCTTAACTGACTGAGCCACCCAGGTGTCCCTTAATTATCCCATATTCTGAAAGGATCCCTAAGCCATGGCCTAATATAAAATTAGACAGGAAATTGATATCATACTATTTTACTTCATTTTATACTTTATGAAGTATTTTAATGTTTTCATGAATTGATTCTTGGAAAACTTCCATAAAATGGGTAAAATAGTCATTGTAATTCCCAAACTATATTTAGGTGAGAAAATTGAGTCCAAAAGTTATGGTGCCAGGCTGAAGTTGGATAGTTAGCATAAGTGAGTCAGGATTCAAACTTAGGCCAGTCTTAGCAAAGGTGACCTTCATCTTCTAACTTGGTTTCCCAGGAACAGCCTCAGATGTGCCTCTTGCTCTGGCGTATTATTAATAGCACCCTATTCACTCTCCAGGTCTCACATGACAAAATCACCCTTAACCAACTTGGTCTGTGTAAGGCACAAATCTACACAAGTCAGTTCCCTATTAAATACTTTAATTTCTTCCTAGTGTCCTTAGAACAAGATCCGTATTCCTCAGCATGTCATGTAAGGCCCTCAGTATTTGTTCCCTACTGACTACTCACCCCATTTCTTACTATTTCCCATTATAGGTATACTGAGTTGATGTTAGTTCTAGAACACGCCTTGACCCCTCATGTCCAGACCCTGCACACATTACTAGGTCTGACTGGAGTGACGTTTCTATCTTTGCTCCTCGTACTTCTTCCTTTCAACTTTCTATTGGATGTCATCTCTAGGAAGCCTTCCTGAACACTTCCCAAACACCTTGTCTCTGGTATTTTAACACAGTCCCACACTTGATTACTTTACCCATCTAGTTTCCTCTTACACAGAATACTTACTGAAGGGTAAGGACTATATACATCATATTGACCTTTGCATCCAAGCCCTTAATACAGAGTCTGGCCTATAATGGGTCCTTTCTATATTATTTACCAGGTAAATTGTTTTTAACTGCATATCCTTGATCCAAGTCACTTAGACTTTTGGGTTCAGTCACTTGGTCTGGAAAGTATGATTAATATGCCACCTACCTAAAAACATGTGGTTGAAGTAAATTATCTTTTACAACTACATTAGGTTCTAAGTTCCACAGTTCTGAGAACTTGAAAATGTTAGGGCCATCATTACTTAACTGAATGTTAAGAACTTAAAGTCATACCAACTTCTGAACGGAAATATTGTGTAATCCCTGAAATGGATTGTTTCCCATATTTCTCCAGTTTTCCTAAGATTACTATTGACTATGATCAGTGGATATAAGTGACGACTGCTCTCTTTTAAAATTGACGCTGGTTGTGACACAGTTTTGGTTTCAGAGTTATAGTTGGATTCTGGAGTAATTTAGTACCAATTAAGAAATAATCAATTCTTGGTAATTCATTTATAGAAGAAGAGTGTATACACTATGAACAGTGGCAGAACATATGGTTCATAGTCTTGGTCATGTCACAACATTTACTGTGCAACCTTAGGCATGCCATTTACTTTAACTTGACCTTGGACCCTAATCTATGAAATGAGTGAATTGAACTAAATTAGTACTAAAATGTTTTTATTCAAGTTACTCATTTCCTAGATTAAGGACCAAATTCCACAAGCGTACCTATATTAGGAGATATCAACTATGATATGCTGAATGATAGCCACCCAAAGGTATTAAATCCTAATCCCTAGAGCCTGTGAATGTTACTTTTTATGACAAAGTTTCTGCAGGTAGATTAAGTTACGGGTTCGTAGATGAAGAGATCATCCTGCATTCTCCAGGTGGGCTTTCCACCCACCTGTTGTTATAACAACATTTGTCACTTGTTGTTATTATAAGATAGAGACAGAGGGAGTTTAGACACACACACAGAAGACAGTTTGGTGACAGAAGCAGAGAAAGAGAGACTTAAAGATGCGATGCTTTGGTTTTGAAGACAATGAAGGAGCCACAAGCCAAGGAATGTCACTGTAGAAGCTGGAAGAGGAGACAAACAGATTCTCCCCCAGAGCCTCTGGAAGAAGCTTGGCCATTCTGACACCTTCATTTGAGCCCAGTAAAATGGATATTGGGCCTCTGCTTTCCAGGACTATGAGAGAACCAATTTCTATTGCAGTAAGTCACAACTTTGTGGCAATTTGTTACAGCAGCCAAAGAAAACAAATACAGATTTTGATACCTCAGCATACGGTGGAAGGGACTTTGGAATTGGATTGTTATAAGCAGGAAGAATTTTGAGACACATGATGGAAAAAGCTTAGATGGTCTGAAACAGACTTCTGGTAGAAATACAATGAAAGCACTCTGGTGAGGGCTCAGAAGGAAGTAAAGAGCACAGAAGAGAAAGCCTATGTTATCTTAGAGAACGCATATATCCTCATAAAGAGGATACTGGTAGAAATACGAAGATTAAACTTGATTCTGGGGCACCTGGGTGGCTCAGTCTGTTAAATGTCAGACTTCAGCTCGGGTCATGATCTCACGGTTCGTAAATTTGAGCCCTGCATGGGGCTCTGTGCTGACGGTGTGGGGCCTGCTTGGGATTCTCCCTCTCTCTCTGCCCCTTCCGTGCTCTCTCTCTCTCTCTCTCTAAAAAAAAATAAATAAATTTTAAAAAATAAATAAAAAATAAAAGTGATTCTTACGACAGCTAGAGGAAACAGGGAGCATGTTATTGGAGCCAGAGGAAAGACTGTCCCTGTTATATAGTGGCAGACACTTAGCTGAGCTGTGTTTAATAGTCGTGTGGGAAGCAGAACTTGTATGTGGTGAACTTGGAAATGTAACTGTGGGGAATTCCAAGAAAAATGTTGAAGGTGCAGCCTGATTTCTTCTTGCTGCTTTTAGTAAAATGTGAGAAGAAAGAAATAAAGTGAAGAAAGAACTGTTAAGCAAAACAGAACCAGCACTCAATGATCTGGGAAATTCTCAGCCTATCCAGATTGCAAAAGATGCTAAATTAGGAGGTACACTGCTAAGGAAGTGTGCTGTGAAGACAAAGCCAAGGGTGTGGCTGAATAGCTTGAATCTAGTGCCGGAGAGATGAGGCACTTGACTGAGCGGTTCCTTCAGCCGTCTCAACAGAAGCTAGGAATAGAGATTATAAAAGCAAGACCTGAAGAGGACCCTGTGACTACTGGCATGAATGCCTATGACATACACAGGAGACTCACAAAGTTCTTGAGAATGCCGCATCGGCAGAAACACTGCCAGCGTGGACTGAAAGAGAGCTGATAAATGAAGGAAAGCTGTCCGACTCCCACAATTGTACAGGCAGGAAACAGACAGATAAAACTATTCAGCTACAAATACATGCTGGCTTTAAAAAAAAAAAAAAGCAGGATCATCAGGATCACCATGAGGGAAGAGCCTTGGGCACAGAGGGTACAACCGTAGGTGCAGAGGCAGAGACTAACCACAGGCCCAGAGCCAGGACCCTCAAGCCACAGAGGACTATTCCGAGGTGCTGAAAGCTACTGGGCAGTTGTCCTGCTAGATTTTGAAACTGGTGGAGACTGTTGACACTTGTCTTCCTTCCACGCTTGCTTTTTGGCAATGCAAATGTCTATACCTGGCGTACTATGCCCGTCCCAACTGTATTTTGGGAACAGATATTTTCTAGTTTTACAGATTCAGAGGTATAGAGGAATTCTGCCCCAAGAAGGCTCATACCCAGAGTCTATTCACACCTGATTTAGATTTATGTAGATGATGAGACTTGGGATTTCTTAAAAGATGATATTTAAATGAGATTTAGGACTGGAGTTTATGTTGGGTGTGGACTTTGGGGGGTGTTGGGATAGGATGAATGTAGTTTATTTTACATAAGAGGTGCATGTGAATTTTGCAGGTCTAGAAGATGGACTATAGTATGCTGAATAATGGTCATCTCAAGATACTGGGTCCTAACCCTTGGAACCTCTGGATGTTATCAAATGTAGTAAAGTTTCACAGTTGTGGTTAAGTCAAGTGTTTTGAGATGAGGAGATTATCCTGAATTATTCAAGTAGGCCCTAAATACCATCACAAATGTCTTTATAAAATAGAGGCAGAGGGAGATTAGACATAAACCGAGAAGGCAGAGCGTGATCTAATGACTGAAGCAGAGAAGGGATTTCAAGATGCTATACTATTGGCTTTGAATCTGAAGGAAGGACCATGAGCCAAGGAACATGGCTCAAGAATCTGGAAGTGACAATGAATAGTTTCTCTCCTAGAGAGCTTTCAGAGGAAATGTGGCCCTGCCAACATTTTTACTTCAGCCCAGTGACACTGATATTGGACTTCTGACCCCCGGAACTGTGAGAAAATAAATTTCTGTTGTTTTAAGCCACCAACTTTGGGGTAATTGTTACAGCATCCCTAAGAAACTAATACAGCCTCCTATGACAGTTCTATGTGACTCACATTAAGGATAATTGGACAAAAATAATATTTTGCCATGGAAAGTACTAAGCATGGACTCAGATGTAAGTTCAAACACTTTGTCTACCTCCTGGGTGTCTGGATTCTTCGTCTGATCCGTGAAGATTAAAATAATTTCTGTAAAAATATCTAGCCAAGTAGCAAGCTTATAATAGAACCTTAAATTTTAATTGAGTCTAAATTGATGCTGACTTTCAGTGACTATATATCTGTAAAACATTGTTTAAAAAATATAGTTTATTTGCACCTAGTACCTTCTTTGCTGGGCACTACCAGAGCAAAGGAAGGGCTTTGATTCTCTGATGCAGAACCTGGCTGTACCTGTGGTCTGATTTTCCACCGAGTTGTAAATTCAATCCGGATCCAGAAGTATCTGTTCTCTTCCTCCTCACTGGTCCAGAAGCCACATTCCTGAACGTGCATGCTATACCCATATTTTTTCAACTGAAAGAGGCCCTTTTAGAGTTAAAGGTGATAGAAGATCTATTTAATAAATGGATAATTAATACGATTAAAATGTAAGCAAGTGGTACTTTCCAAAGTATTTCAATGTCTATGTTGAAGTTCCATTTGCTCTCTGTGAAACTATATCCCACATCCTCCATCCTCCTCTGTCACTGGTGATAAAATTCACCTAACACCCTAGTTTAAACTTTTCACTTTGCAAAATGTTTCCGTAATGGTACAACTCTCCTAAAATTTATTATCACGGCTGTTTAGATCACCTAAAATTTTAAAGCCTGGAAAAAAAAGCATGAGTCAAAAACTGACATTTCCTCTTACAGAAAATTAGTTTCTCTCACAGCAACAGGGGCTATGAAGTTTTAGACAATAGATAAATGTTTTGTTGTCATGTCTTAGGGTAACGGGCTTTTATCCCAAGCTGAGGCGGACAGTGACATCTCCTAGGTTGGAGTGTTATGGGGCTCACTCCTTTTTCTCCTTTGCACTCACTGTTAACTGAGTGCTGGACCTATAATAATTTGAGAAGAGAGGTAATGGTGGTGATTTGGGGGGAAAGTGGGTGCAATTAGGAATAGGACTCTTCTGCAAGGGAACTGGATGAAAGATCTGATCCACGATTATCTTGAGCACAATGAGCATGCTAGTGGTCACGGTCAATCTTACCATCCTTGGTGCCATTCAAAGATTGTAACTTACAGTCTCTGAGACCAGGTAAATCGCACAGGTCCATGTAAATCCACACTTCTGAGACATTTTTAGCAACAGAATGGTTGTTTGTGAGTTATGGCTTGAGAGGCAGCCCCTACCTATTTCTCTTAAAAAATAAGATTCCTTCTAAAAAGTATACAGAAAAGACATTTAGGGAAAAGAGAGAGAGAGAGAGAGAGAGAGAGAGAGAGAGAGAGAGAGGCCAGATTATAATAGCTAATAAGAATAGACAATGCCAAGTATTTCTCAGAGTTGGGCCCCTGGGCCACATGATCAGAATAAACTAGGGTGCATGCTCCAAATACAAATGGTAAGAGTCCTGTTTCAGAAGGGCTGCACGGGGGAAGAGGAGACTAATAAGAGGTATACACACAGGCATCTGAACTTTAATAAACACCTCAAGCAATTCTCAATGCCAACAAACCTCTGAGAAACAATGAAATTAAGGATGACGCTAAGGTAAGCGTGGAGGTGATGAGATGAAAGGCCAAAGGTATTCTGAGCTTGGAATAATCCAAAAAACTTGGCAGAATGGATTTCATACACATACTCCATGTCTGCATATTTTCCATTTTTGCACATAATCTGGAAATGGGGAAAGTGCCAGTGTATTTTGCAAAGAGGAAGTAATTTTAAAAGTGAGTTAAAACATATGCTAAAGTGTAAATACTCTTTCACCGGTGGAAAATATTGATACATCTGAGATTAGGTCAGTTTACAGCTCCCTACTGTAAAGTGCATGGGTCGTGTATGCCAAATCTGGGGTGAGGGGAGCGGAGATGTGACCTCCCCGCGCCCCCCCCCCCCCCCCCCGCCGTCTACAGCTGCCTGTTTTCGCCCAGTGTCAGGGTGCTCTGCGGCTGCTACTTATGAGGAAGATCCAGGGGTATACACCTCATGACAGTTGTGCAAACAAACTTTTACAGATTCAGGGTTCCTTCCCACTTGTTTTGCTGTGATTGGTTAAGCCACAGGAATCTGTGACCAAGCACCTCTATCCCAAGAGGGTTAGCAAGAACATAAACCTCAAAGTGATCCACTTCCAAAGCTAGAATCCTGAAAAAGGAATACAGATGACATTCTGTAGTTTCCCGGAAACAATCTTTCAAACTCCAGCAGCTCTTTAATGGTTTCGGCATTATTGAGAGGAATTCCTCTTTGTTGTGAGGTTCTCTTTCTTTCACTTGTGGAAATGATTTGAGCATCAGTTCCTGTATATGACCCTTTTTTCAGATGAATCGGACTGGCAGACACTATGGTGAAGGCTGTGGAATGTCCACCTTGTGCTTCATGAATATGCAAATGATAGGCTCCCTTCTGGTTCAGTGACATGTCTTTATACCTACAAAAGACCAGATTTACAGCCCAAATAACTTATAGAATGTCTCCTGCGAAGTCACAGGGAATATGAATCTGAAAATGTTAATTTCAAAAAAAAAAGTCAACAATTAGCATACCCTCTGATGGATCTTTTTTCCCATGTTTCTTTCTTCTTGTATTTTTTTTCTTTGTACTGTGAAGGCTTTGAAGGCATTTAATAAGATTAGTCAGAATATAGTCATCTGAGTTTAGCTATATGTAACCACTGACGCTGGCTATAATTTATTAATCTGAGATGGTTATTATACTGACCAACCCAAAGTAGTGTGGTTGGGTTTTTCACAATCCAAAAAACTTCACAGGGTTTTAAATTATTTGTTATATCCTGATGTGCTATACGAAGTGCCTGGCCAAAGGTGTTTTTGCCCTAATGTCTTATGCTCCAAAGAAGGCATCAAATTTTCTCAACTTTTAAAAAAATCTCAAATTGAACACTGCTGATTTTATTCATCAGAAAAGTGCCACCCATAAGTTGTCATATTATTTTCCATTTTGATGACAAGGATTATAGAATAAAAGCATGTTGTTCGGGACCTTCCCACCATCCCATGGCCATAGTCAGTGACTGACACTTTAATTGAAGTAAAAAGTTTTCAATTGAAGTAAAGTAATAGTGACATTTTGTGATGCAGCAAAACCAGAAAGATACTAGAAAAAGAAAAACGACTGAGGAAAAGTTGTATTCTTAAAGTCATCCTGGGGCGCCTGGGTGGCGCAGTCGGTTAAGCGTCCGACTTCAGCCAGGTCACGATCTCGCGGTCCGTGAGTTCGAGCCCCGCGTCAGGCTCTGGGCTGATGGCTCGGAGCCTGGAGCCTGTTTCCGATTCTGTGTCTCCCTCTCTCTCTGCCCCTCTGTCTCTCTCTGTCCCAAAAATAAATAAAAAATGTTGAAAAAAAAAAATTTAAAGTCATCCTTATTTTACCTTAAGCACAATAAACATTCAGTAATACTCCTATAATCTCTTAGATTAACTACATAGAAAATCCTTGTTTTCCTGTGTTGATCATTGACAATGTTTGGAAGCAGTCAAGTTTTCATTAACATATGGGTTCCTCATGTCCTATTGATTGTTTGTTTTATCATTTTGGATATCAGCAGAATCCACTGAATAATCAGGGAAAGCTTTATTTAAAAAACAACATAATAAGGATTTTATTGGGCAACATTCAATGATGGATGCAAACTGGGCGAACAGTCTTAACTACTGATACCTAGCTCCACAGTTTGAGATACTGTTTCAGTTCTGTTTTTAGGATGGGATAAAATAATAACAGCCATTAAATGCTTCATTAGTCCTAAATACTTCACACGTGTACTCATTTCAACGTCAAACAACCCTAAGGTGTGGATACTAGTATCATCCCAATTACAGACGGCAAAATCTAAAGCTTCTAGGAGACGGAGTAATTTCACTAAGTTACCAAGAGGTGGAGGTGGGACTGGAACCCACGTAGAGAGGCTCCAGTGTACATGTACTTTATCAGTATGAAATTGTACCCTTCAATACGTTACAACATACAACAAGTCTAACCTAAAATCCTTTAGTCAAGCAGAGGCAAACTGGGCAGTATGGTGCATCAGCAAATTGCATTTTATAGCGGGGGGAGCTCTATGCAGTATTCTATGCTTTCCTGACTTAACTTTGCCTACTCAAGACCAAAGAAGATCTCTTCTTGCTATCTATAAGTTTGTACCTGCAGCTCCAAAAGGTTGGCTCCTGATCACTTTTGTCTTGATATGATGACTAAAAAAAGAAACAGATCAAAAAAAATATATGTACTTTTTCTTTTCCAGTAGTAAACATTTTAAAGAATGATAAACTGGAAATGTTTTAAAAATAAAGTTTTATAGTATGAATTTATTTTTCTATAATTCTTTCAGCTTGAAATTCTTTAGGTCATTTACTTAATATCAAAGATAATACTTTTGACCTAATCACATATGAGGAGAAAATATTTTGTTTTCTTGCAGTTTGGGAAATATTTGTCTTGAAGCCAAACTACCCAAAGATATATTCTTTTACTAAGAAAGCAAAATTTTAAGAGTTTACTTTTCCCTTTTATTTAATGTCCCCAGAGTTCCCAAGTTCAAGACTTGAAGTATTCTCTTTATTAAAGAAAGTCATTCAGATTAACCCCTACATCTACATGTAGCCATTTCTAAATTCATAGCACTTAAAAATGATCCAAATATCGAATCAAATAAAAGACTTACTCCCCTATCTTAGCAAATGTCTTTCCTAATGAATTTTAACCAAACTAACCTAACTCAGCTTTTGGTATACCTATGCTAATGGTAGATTTGCTCTCTGCTTTTGAAGGTGAATTGATATTCACAAATCATAGGTCACAAGCCACTAAAAGTGTCAGAATCCACAGCAGGCCCTTGGTGGCTTGTTAATCTCTCCTGTTTAAAGGAAACAGACTAATTCACTTAAATATAATGAAAGCCATGCCTGCTCCAGCCTAGTCCTTCAGAGTGTCAGCCCATGCAAAGTCCTGCCTTCTTTCTTCACCTCTTTCCTTCCTGGCTCTGACAATTAAACATGAAACGAAGACGCAATGATTTCCTTAATGTTACCATGTCTGAGTTATTTCAGATGTCACATATGCACAAAATATTGAATGCTTTTTTTTTTTTGCACTGAAAATACATACAAGAACGTATTCCTGCCCACCTTTCACCATTGTTCTCAACAAAGCATAAAAGATAAACCAGGATGCTAAATGGAGGGACCAGATGTATATATAACCTTTTGCCCTCATTATTCTAGTTGGCTTCCATTAGGGAAGACAAATAAAATAATACACAATAGGAAATAATTGATACAGAGGTGCGAGAATGAACTTTTATAGTGGATTGGCTAAAACCTGAAAATACGATCAGAAAGATGGAAGAGTGGTTTTCAAAAGTGCCAAATAATAAATGATTGGTATAATATTTATAGAAGGGAAAGAAAGAATTTATCTTAATTCTACACACATAGAAACTGTCCAACTGTGGTCAGTCATGTTCAAGCTACACTATTTTTACCATTTCTAGTTTTTACATTTTTTAATACTTTTAAAGAAGAGCCAGATGTTCTGTGATTCTTTTTACCCAAAGACACACAACCCACACTCTTTTGGCTAATTTTGACCGTAGTTCGCTACCCCCTAAAAGAGTGCATTACCCTCTTTTAATAGCATTATTTATTTATGGTTGTCCATGCTGTAATGAACTGCAACATATGGTAAGATGAGATTTTTCTATCAAGTACCTTAGTGACAAAGGAAGGGACCTAGGACTGGGATGAAAGCAGATCTTTACTTTTAACATATGTCTTAATCAAGCTTAAAGTACTAAGAGTGAAAATCTGGAGTTAGGACACTGAAAGAGAAAAACAATTTTCATTGCAAGCATACTGTACATGTTAGTCATGGCTCCGTGGAGTAGAAACTTTATGGAGCAAGAAGGGGGAGGTGCAAGAAGAAGGTTTTGAATTTCCTTCCAAGTGTATTTTTAAAAAAGCATTACGGAATCAGGATTTATGAAAAAAGGAAGATAATAACTAAAAGAAAGCTTTTTCTTTGGCAAATTCTGAGAACTGGATTGACCACCAGTAAAGGGGCATGAAGAGACCAAACGAAGATAATTAATTGAAGAACTCCTAAACGTGGCAATGTCTGGAATCCTACACACAACCTGCCAGAGACTGCTGACAGCTAATCTTGGGGGATAGAGTCTGAGTGGAAGTTGTAGGAGTGGAAGGAGCTTTCAGAGGTCATTTAGATCACCTCCTCTCTCTCTCCACAAACCACACTCCTCTCATTTTAGCCAGCTCACACCCACACAGATATTTAAAAATCATCATAATTGGAGAATCTACAGTATTCATTAATACCCAATTCTAGTTTTGAATATGCTATCTGGAGATTATATATATATATATGTATTATATATAATATATTATTTATATATATTAGTGTATTCTTAAGTATTTTATTGGTTTTGATGCTATTATTAATGAGTTTGTACTCTTTATTTCTTCTTCAGACGGTTGGTGGGTAGTGTGTAGAAACATGGCTGATTCTGTATGTTGATTTTGTATCCCCCAACTTTATATTTCCCACATGAAGAGCATCTACAGAGATTATACTGCCATATTTCTACCTTGACTTCCTTAAAGCAAAAGGACTCTTATACTCGTTGAATTCATTTGGATATTTATTTGGTTTACAGGATACTTTCACATATGTGAGCTTATTTGATTTTCACAACAGCTCTTTCAATTAGGCAGGGTAGGTGGTGATATCTTCATTATATATATGAAAACACTAATCATATTGCACTTAACCTAGAATTCTCTTCCTCTGATTTCTAATTAATAATCTTTCTGCTGCACTATTCTGTTTCTCCTAGATCAGGCTTTCTCAGCCACAGCACATTTGATACTTTGGATCAAATAATGCTTTGTTGTGGGAGGCTGTCCTGTGCATTGCAGGGTGTTTAGCAGTGTCCATGGTCTCTATCCACTAGATGCCAGTAATATTCCTGTCCCAATTGTGACAACAAAAAATTGTCATTGTCACAGGCCATGGGTTGAGAGGCTGCCAAGCAGATCATATCTGGAGAATAACGGTATTCAATTTCTATTAGTTATCCTGAAATTCCTTAAATGTAAGATGTGTATTCTTCCTATTAATATACATAGAATTGTTGAGTCGTCACCTTTTTGATAACAAGGGTGTCTATTCACTCACAGAGGATATAAATTACTACCTTCCCGTAATTCTTCTAAGGCCTTTAGTTTCCCATCATAAGGTAATTTTCCATCTTTCCTTTAGAAAGAGTCCAGTAAGAAATGTTCTTTTTTTCTTTTTCTCTTAGAAGTTTAAATGGCAAAAGAAGAAAATGTACCTTGGATAAGTTTGGAAATCTCTTAGCCACCTAGACCTTGGTCTATAGCCAAGATCTGAGCCCTGAAGTCTTATTTTTTATAGTATACTCTGAAGCTGAGAGCTACTGAAATATATAGTAAATTTTACAATGCCATTCAAATGTGAAGAAATCATGTTTACTACCAATTAATTTGTTACTTCATTACCATGTGATCCAGGGCTATCTATCTTACTTGCATATTCAGGGGTACATGAAAGACTTGGAGAGACAAATTACAAAGGAAAAATTTATCTGGAGAAACCAAGAAAATAACTAATGAGAACAAAAAAAAAATGAGATTTCCTATAGATCAAAAGTATATGCAAAATTATGAGTGACTGCAAGTAGATATGTAAATAACCACTTTCTAATTTAATAAATTTCCTTATGACATAGAACATATACCAACTTGCCAAAAATTACTTTCTACAGGGGTGCATGGATGGCTCAGTCAGTTGAGTTCTGACTCTTTATTTCAGCTCAGGTCATGATCCCAGGGTTATGTGATCAAGCCCTGTGCCAGGCTCCATGTTGGGCATGGAGCCTACTGAAGATTCTCTCTTTTTCTCCCTCTGTCCCTCTCCACCACTCGTGCTTTCTCTCTAAAATAAAAAATTACTCGGGGCGCCTGGGTGGCGCAGTCGGTTAAGCGTCCGACTTCAGCCAGGTCACGATCTCGCGGTCCATGAGTTTGAGCCCCGCGTCGGGCTCTGGGCTGATGGCTCAGAGCCTGGAGCCTGTTTCCGATTCTGTGTCTCCCTCTCTCTCTGCCCCTCTCCCATTCATGCTCTGTCTCTCTCTGTCCCAAAAATAAATAAACGTTGAAAAAAAAAATTAAAAAAAAAAATTACTTTCTGCATATTATAAAGAGGGTCTCATTAATTAGTGAAGGAAGATATTGTCAGTGACCTTACTGGAAAGTCACATTTAAACTGGACAAATCCTTCACACTCTCTTTTCACTTTTCAACAAACATATCTTCTTCAGTGCTTCTTGGGTGTCTAAGATAATTTGTGTCAAACCCCATATTCTGAAATTTGCTTGGTCCAAATTCTCACAGAAATTTACAGTAGTCAAGTTTTACTTGAAATGTCTTTAAACCTTACAATCTACATACTTTTAAATCGTTATTGATTCTGAGAATATCTAATGACTAAATCTTGCTGGTTCCCTAAGGAATAATTTTATTTCCTTAAGAAAGGTTAAATATTTACTTCACCACGACTATTTAAGTTTCCTGTTAACATTCACAATTGCCTATTGAAGGAGAATATGTTGAACTGAAATTCAAGAGTTACTCCAATGCAAGCTTTTACTTAAAGAGCTGAAAACTGAAAAGCCGAAAAGCTGAAAACTATATTAATTATGCATTAAATGACAGGCATTTAGAGATATGAAGTGAAACAAATTACTTCATTAACATGCTAATTTTAGGTAAATTATATTCATCTCTTGCTTTTACCAAAACTGAACTCCAGGAAAATTGATACTGTTGTGAAACACTGGACAAGTTACAGAGCAAACATATTCAGGAGTATATTCACTATTCAACAAATACTGAGTGCCTACTGCATTCTAGGCCCTGTGAAATATTTGGGGGATAACAAAATTAGTCGTTGCTGTTTCCCACATGGAGCTCACAGTCTGGAACTAGAGACAGACACACACACACACACACACACACACACACACACACACACACACACACACACATATAGTACACGAAGTGCAAAAGAACAGGGCAGTGGAGGCACAAGAAAAGAGACGACTTAAACCTGCCTCAGTCTGAGTGTTTTGGGCAGGAACATGCAGAGATAAGTGATGGCAATTCAAGCTTCTCTAGGAAAGAATCTCTTCAGCAGAGAAGACAGGATATATGGAATATCTCCAAGAGGTTAGGGACATTGTGAATGGAAGGAGAGTAGCACATATAAGGCAAAGAGGAATACACTGCAGATTTATTCTCTAGCACATAGCATTCATTTTTACTCTAGGATATCTCTACGTGGGATGGAGAAAATGACAAAATGGATATAGGACCAGCTGCTGTGAGTGTTAATGTTGTCAAATATGAGGAAATGTAAGAATAGCTGGTTATGCTGTATGCCAGCTTATAGGAGCTTTACATATGTGCTGGTTAATTCTATCAAAAATAGTATGGAACAGATGGAGTGGGTTTTTTTTTTCCATTTTTCAGAAGAATTAAAGGATAATTTGTCACAGTTGACGAGGACAGTGAAGAGCAAAGCCCTGATGCCAAGTTAGGTCTGCTTGGATCTAATCCTTATAGAATACTCTTCCTCTTCTGTGTGTCTTATCTGGCTCAGTAAGATTTTTTTTTAGAGAGTACAGTCTCCTCCTTTGAGAAATGGAAGCAGAAGGCATAAAAGCACAGGATTTATTTGGACAAAATAAACATAGATCACCTTGCTGGTAAAGGGAGCAACTGAGAGAGTGGTAGGAGGTAGTTTTGTGTGTGTGTGTGTAGTTGAGAGGAAGACTTTTTGCAAATGCAGATGTAAGTGAGTAAAAAATGGCATCTAGGTGCTCAGGAAATGGAAACTACGAAACTGCTGAGCAGACAAATTGAAATCAGTGAAAATTTTCAAGTAAACTCACAGAAAATATCCAATGTAGATTTATTAAGTGCAACATAGTAATGAGTTTGTGAGGCACAAAGAATCTGTAGAAGCCCGATATTTCTAAGTTTTGCCAGACTATGCAAGACAGACTTCTCTCTCCTCCCTGGCTCGGCTCCTAAACAGAGCTATTATCTGGAGAGATAATTCCAGATGCTCTGACCCCTTCCAAATTCTTATTTGATGATCAGTCATCTGGAGTGGAACTCTTACTCTCCAATGGGTTTTCAGAGTAATGCACCAAGCTTTGCTCTCCTAATTAACACTATGGGTCATCTCCATGCACCCAGTAGTTCTTGGAGACTGTCAGAATTCTCAAATCTATGACACTGCCCCTGGGAAGGAGAGGGATGGGTGGACCCCTTGAGTGGCCTTCAAATGCCTCTGCATTAAAATAGAAGTCTCTCATGAGTGTCTGAAAAATCTCAGCTGTTATTTCTCCAGCTTAAAAAATTTTTGAACTCAGAAAGCAATAAACTACAAACTAAGAAGGCCCAGAGAGCTTCTGTGGGACGGCAGAAGCCGTTTTTAGCTGAACTAGCAAACTCTGATTGTCATCATTCAAGATTTCAACACTGGGGAATAATCTTAACACAGTTGCTCTGCCAGGCAACTCTTTCCATTTACAAATTTGTATTATTGCTTGTAAGTACAATACCTTTTAATACAAAAACTTCAGGGCACTTTGGTTTGTATTCTATACTGGGTCAATGAGAAAACTAAGAGGACGGTCATTCAGAAAAAGAAGTTTCAGTTCAGAAAATTAGCAATTCACCCATGTTTTCATCAGCATCTGACCTCTTTAGAGGATCCAAGTCTTGAAATATCATTTAGACAGAATATTTTCTAGACAAAGTCACGCCCTTACTATTCTTTGGCAATCAGTCAACTGGTAATGGGGTTGCTACAGGTGTCTTGCTACTTTTAGTGGTAGCGAAAATGATTATCATCATGTGCTGCAAACACCGAGTTCCTGCAGGCATAACACAAAGTGACATAAGATTCCAGCCCCCAAGCTTAAGAGTCTTACAATCTAATTTAGGAAACAAGGTTGGTAGTATAATTATAAGAACATACACAATTTCCTAATTATTGAACACAAATAGAATGGCATGTAAAGTCAATACAAAGGCAGGCATGAAGAAGCCGTGCATCCTTGAAAGATGCCCTTTAAAGGAAGAATGCAATCTAGAAAAGTGGCTGAGATGGCAAGGAACTCAAGGTGGTGGCCGTGGCTTATATTGGAACTATGGTTTGTATGTTCAGGGATCTAGGACCGGATGCTTTTGGCAGAATCAACGGCTGCCATAGGGCAGAGAATGTGAGATATTCGTAGGAAAAGCTACACTGGCATATCAAAAGCTGTCAGAATATCTTAAATGTCAGAAGGAAAGTCCAATAGTACATTAAATGTCTTACCATTCAAAACTACTTTTATTAATACGGTATATTTTAAACAATGAAGTCTGTTTCAATCAAAGATGAGTCTTATGTGGTTAAGATAACGTCATTTTATAGTGGAGTAATGAATTGTTAACATTTGGGCTCCAAAATCCTCCAAATGTGTCTTGGCAAATGTCATCCTGTGAAATCACAATATGTCATTATGAGCCAATGTGTTGAATGAACACTGGTCAATACAAAGCCTTTTTGTGGTTTCTAGGACTGTGAGGATTTGGGATGATTTCAAGACTAACTCGAAGAGTTAATAAAAGGATACAGGTATTACAAAAAGATAATTCATTCCAGGGAGGTAGCATTTTCTAAACAATCACAGAGCTAAATATAGATCCCATTGTTCAAGTTGGAATTAGGTTTTCCAGTCCAGTCCAAACTAGCCTACCATTACCTAGCTAGCACAAGCTACCTTGGGAAGTAAGGGACAAAGTAAAATCAACCATTAAAGAATATTTGCCATATGCAAATGATTTACATGTGCCGTTGTATAGGTCCTTACTGAAATGTCCAATGTACAATACTCTCCTGATGCAGCCTGCACGACTGGCCCAAAGAAGGTGTGTCTAATCCAGACTTCTCCCTTCCCCAGTAAAGTGGAAGGTTTTGTAATTTCCCTGGAAAACTGCACAGTGACAAATGCTAAGTACAATAATTAAGGATTATTTTCTCTAGGATACCCAGAATGTCATATATCAGTGTCTTTGAATACGCATCTGATTTTTGCCATAGATACATCCAATGTGTGTCAATATAATTCTTTCCTTAAAAATTCCATTATGTAAAAATGTGAAAGTTCAGAGCTTATCCAACAACAGAAAGAAAACCCTGAGGACTTCACTAGCACAAACTAAATATAAGCACTCTGCAATGTACTATGGATGATTCAAAAGAACTACCAGATGGTACCTGCCTTTATAAGACTTTGAATCTTGTTAGGGGACTCTCACTGGGATATAAGACTACACATAGTCAACTGCTGAAAGGCTTGAGCCTTTGTGCATAGTGAGGTTTGGAGGCTTGTTGGGCCTGTGTATGCTGCATCACACAGAGAGAAAATGTACCATAAAAACAGAGTCTTTCTTAGACCATATCATTCTGAATATTTGGGGAAGCTAATCCTATTAATTATATAATTTCCATTTTTTCTTGGCTTTTGAAATAGATATATCAATTTAAGGTACAATGTACTAGCTTTTAGTGTTCTTATGGGTTGAGCATGTACCATTAAAACTGATGTGTGGAGATAATATGGACCACATGGTTTCTTACTGTCTATATGTCTGGCTTTAATCACAGATTCTTCATGAAATGTTGCAATCCTGGGGTGAGCTAGCTGTGAGATTCTTCTGGGGTACAGGCTGAGCTGTGGATTATAGGTGAAACTGCATTACGAGGCTACTGAGGTTAATTATGTCTGAAAGTTTCCAGCACAATCCACATCAGTTGACAGTCTGTGCACACTACATAAACAATCTGGAGGGAGTCCTTTATTAGCAGAGCAAGAAAGCAGCTAGCTGTCTGTGTTCTATAATGTCCTCTTGGTTTTTAGAGACTTTGACTCAAATAGCCCTCTGTTTGCTTAATGTATGTTTATTCAAATCCATATTTATTCAGTCAAATAACAAGAGCCAAGAGGATCAAAATATTGAATATAAATTCTCAGTGTCAAAGAATAGTTCCTAATATAAGATCATGTGCTCCAGGACAGCAGTCCGGTGCACCACAGGGAAAGCATCCCAGTGTTCACCCAGAACTCCACAGTCCGTGGTGCAGTGCTGGGAGCCTCCCTAACCTGCAGAAGTTTGATGAAGAAGTTAGCCAACAAGCATTTGTGAAAGGTCTCCTACCCTGAGGATGTTGTGTCTTATCTGTTGGATTTTCTGCCATGTAGAAGTCTCCCAATTCTCAATGAATCACAATCCTTTGTGATACTCTTTCAGTTGTTAAACAATAACAACAACAACAAAAAGGTGCGGGGAGCAGGTAGAAGAACACTGGGGGCCCAATAGTCTAGGCTGGCCTGGGAATGCTTTTGTTTTCCATCAAGTCTCCCAACTTCGACATCACTCAGCCTCTGGAGTACACCAGAGCCACGTTTCCTCATAAGGGCTCTGCTTCGTCATCTTATCATCTGGTGGGTCTCACACATTCTGGAGGAGACAGAGGGAAATGTAGAATTCCTACAGGTCTTCTGAATTACCTCTGTAGATGAAAAGGGCAGGAAGCTTGAGGGTCCTGAAGATCTTGTAAGTAAAAAGGTACTGTGCTCACAAAGAGAAACCTATATTCACTAAGATGTTGACAAAGTAGGAGAATTTTGCCCCAAATTGGCATCTTTGTCATTATAGTGCTTAAGCACCTTGCAGAGAGAGGAACAGGAGCCCAATGGCTAAGATCAAGGACACAGGATCCATGTTGCTTGAATCCTGGCTTCACCACTTAACATATGACCTCAGGCAAGTTACCTAAGATTCAGGTGCCTGTTATCTCTCAGTAAACTAGGATACTAATAGCATCTCACTCATAGGACTATTCGATGGTTAAATGACTTGATACGTGGTAAGCGTTCAAATTTCAACTGGAAATTATCGATTCCATCCATTTCTCTAATACCATTTTCTTCGTTAGCCATTTGTATACAGACAAAATTTTATATCTGTAAACTAATGGGAAAGTAAACACATGCACATTACAAGATACCTAAATTTTGTATCCCAGCACCAGTGAACTGTATGACTATGCAATTATCTGATCTTTTTGGGTTCGAGTTTCCTCAGCTGTAACATGAGGAGGTTGAAGTAGATTACTTCTATGGCTCTCTTCAGGTCTAATGTCTAATTACTCTAACCCTAGAGTTGTTGTTGCCAAGCCAAAATAGCTCACCATGTTTCCAAATTGCATTAGAGTATTTGTTTCTCACCAAATCTTAGGAAATTACAGGTAGTGTTAGTGATCTAAATGGCATCCCTCACCTACATACACACACACACACACACACACACACACACACACACATACACACACACACACTTTTTTTTTCTTTGTAACAATCCTTCTAAAAGTTTTGGCAGTTGGAGCAGGAAGAAGTGAAACATTAGATTTTTGAAAGCAAAGTATATTGCAGGGAAAGGGTTATAAGGTCACCCGGTTAGTCTAAAGTGTGTAATTCTTTTCTCTCTCACCTCATTCTTGGTTTTTCAGAGTAGCCGTTGAGTAATATTGTATCAGTTTGATAAGGCTCTCGTGCCCTTCCTAACAACTAAAACCATCCTAGACACCTTTTCAGGGACACTCCCTCCATTAAAGCATCAGAGAACTTTAGAGCTGCTTTTTGAAAAACAGATAAATTAATGATTTTCTTAAGAAATAGTTCTCATGAGAAGAATCTGAGAAAGAATTAATGATGCCGTATAAGATCCTAACACCGAATAAAGACACGGAGCATTTCTGCCTCCTGAAACATGTTCAGGAAATATCCCTGGGACATTGATATTAGAAAAGGAACAGACACAAACTCCACTGCATTTGGCTGCCAGTAAAGAGCTCGTTTTGTTTACATTATTACTCTCCAAAGAAGACAAGACGAGATTGTCATTATCCAAATGTTATCCAGTGTTTTCCAACTCAGTTCCTGAGCTAAAGTAAGAGATTGCCAAAAATCATGTTTACAACATTGAATGCATTGTGTAATAAAGTGTTAGGTAGATCAGCTAATAAAATTACTTATTTTAGACTTAAATCGAAGTTGAATTTGGGTCTAATTCTCTTCCCCAAAGGGACAAGAGAGAGCTGATTTTCTGATAAACTGAAACATACCCAACTTTTTGTTGATAGTAAGGGGTGAGATCCTTTATTGAGATACCACCCATGGGAACCACTCTTTTTCAGTGGGAGAAATTGGCCAATCTTAACCGAATTGCTAATGGTCATCTTTCTAATTGATTTTGATTCTCAAATTTGTTAAAACAAAGTTGGCAAAGACTATTCTTTATTGTCCCTGTTGGCTGACCTATAGACTCTGAGCTGGAATGGAGTTGGTAAAAGTTTAGGAATGGAACTGAAATTAAATCCTTAGATCCCCATCATTAATTTCCTAGGGGAGACTGTAACAACTTCACCTCCCACCCTTTCCTGACACTGAGAGTTGTATGATCAGCATTCCCTTGTTAAGGCATTAGTGGATCAGGCCTCTTGGGAAAAGCAGTGCTGTGCTTTGAATATTTGACCCAAAGTACCACTCAGAATAATTCATCTCAATTTATTCTACTTATAAAATTCAGATTAGGAAAATTGAATCATGATGCTTTAAAATAAATGCAGCCTGCTCTTAAAGAGCCATGTGGAGTCATACATAAGTAGTCTTCTGTACTATGTTGTACTTTTATTATTTTATGGTTGCTCAAATATTGCAGAAAAACATGGGTCATTGAATTCTCCTTGTTTTCATACCTTTGTATACTAACACTTAATTAGTCATCCTTTGTTTTGAAGCTCATAAATCTGAGATGTTTATTAGTTCTCTATTTTCTTGGTAAAGAATACCATTATAATGTGGCTTGAAGCAGGATATATCCACACTTGGGAGTCTTCAACAAGCTTTCTGTGCTACTCAAGACTATTCATATCAGATCCTTGTAACCTGTTTGCTCTTTCTGTTCAGTCTTTTAACATGTCCACAACAAAGGCATTATCCCATGTAGATAGGGAATATACTTGGACTTTTCTATAAATATGCCCATTAGAAGATCATTTGTAATATTAGAGTGGGGCCACATATGTTAAGAGTGTTTTGGTGAGATGCTAAGAATCCACGAGGCAATGACTACACTTCCTGAATTACTTATCTTCTTACCTACCCCATTCTCCCAACATTACATACAAGTGAACTAAATGTTCTTATAAACGCTATTTTCCCTTTCATGCCATTTGGACCACAGTTCTGCAGTGCACGGACATATAATTTAGAGACTGGGTGGATGCAAAGAGGAGAAAGTCACTGTCTTTTTAAGATCCGGGTTTATATCAACACTGCCTAGCCAGAGAGAAAGCCTAATGAAGGAAAAGGGCACTAGTATTACAACAGTAGTGAATCATAAAACCTAATAAAACCAAGATCCAACCAAAGCCGCATCTGGGAGTAAGGTTTTAAGGAGCAGGCAGGAATGTGCACTAATTATCGGATTGTTAATATGTTACATGTGTTTTGGAGAAGAGATAGTGTGACTCAGGGCAGGCAGTAGCTGGACCAGTAGCTCTGGGTTTTATCCATCACAGATTTAGTATTAAAACACCAGCTGCATTATAACTTTCCTAATGGAACAAATGCCCATACGTCACCTGGTGTAACAAGTAAACATCCTGCCATTTTTAGAGATGTTGAATATGAAGACTGGGGTCTATTTGGACACCTTCTCAGCAGGAGAGGAAGTTTAGATATGTATGTTAGGTGCTTAAAGCTTTGCCATGGCAATGAACAAAATTTGAGGGCTCTCAAGTTCTTCATAAGCAATTAGATTTAAGAGTAAAGTGGTTATTTGACTTAAAGCCAGTGTAATTGTCCTTTAATATAGGATAGTTGGAGAGTCAGGGAAGACTTATTATTTTAACTACTACACACACACACATATAAATATATATATATATATATATATACACGTATATATAATACAATATGTTACAGATTATATTTATGTGTAATAAACACTTCTAATATAATAAACACTTCTTAATAAACATTTTTTTTAATTTTTTTCAACGTTTTTATTTATTTTTGGGACAGAGAGAGACAGAGCATGAACGGGGGAGGGGCAGAGAGAGAGGGAGACACAGAATCGGAAACAGGCTCCAGGCTCCGAGCCATCAGCCCAGAGCCTGACGCGGGGCTCGAACTCACGGACCATGAGATCGTGACCTGGCTGAAGTCGGACGCTTAACCGACTGCGCCACCCAGGCGCCCCTAAACACTTCTAATTAACCTTCCTCTTAATCAATATGAGAAATGCCATCAATTACAATACTAAGGCAACATGTCTGCTAGGCAAAACATTTTAGTAACAACTGAGAACATAGACATTTAACATGTCACCCACTCTCTAATTTCTATTTAAGAATTTAACTTGAAAAGGAGATTTAAATGTTACTACAACTGCAATTTCAGAATCTTATATATTCTTTGTTAAGCAGTTTGCATTCTCCTAAAAAAGGAACCTTTCTAACATTCAAAAGGTAAGGTATATCTAACATACTCTAATTTTCCTAAACTAAGAAAAGAATCCCAGAGAGTTATAGCTTCTTATTTACCACCTTACTCTGTGCTTTGCTTTATTACTTAGTTGTATTACTACCAGTAGAAATGACAAAAATACAGGGAAAAATCTTCAAATTATGAAATAAGTGCATTTGTTACAAATTCATTTCATTTCAGAAATGGAAATACGTGGGGCACGTGAGTGGCTCAGTTGAGCGTCTGACTTTGGCTCAGGTGATGATCTCACAGTTCTTGAGTTCGAGCCCCGCGTCGGGCTCTGTGCTGACAGCTCAGAACCTGGAGCCTACTTTGGATTCTGTGTCTCCCTCTCTGCCCCTTCCCTGCTCACACTCTATCTATATCTCCCTGACTCTCAAAAATAAATAAACGTTAAAAATAATTTTTAAAAAAAGAAATGGAAATACATGAGCTAGCAGGATAAATTAGAAGTACTCTTTCAAGCATAGCTGCTTTCTAGCAAGGAAAATAAGAGCCTTTTTCTTCATGATAAATGACTTTTCTTTCCCTAATCATGACTTACTTCTAAACCTAATAGGAAGTAATTGTAAAGCCTTCACAAATTTCCTTACTTCCCAGTTTCTTTTGCTGAAGTAGTTTTCCAGATATATCCAATTTTACTAACAGAATCTTCCTATTTAGAAGGTATATAAAAGGGGCACCTGGGTGGCTCAGTCAGTTAAGCTTCTGACTCTTGGTTTCGGCTCAGGTCATTATCTCTTGGTTTTCTGAGTTCAGGCCCAGGGCTGGGCCCTAGGCTGGCAACATGCAGCCTGCTTGGGATTCTCTCTCTCCCTCTGCCCCTCCCCCACTTGCGCTGTCTCTGTCTCTCTAAAAGTAAATAAATACACTTAAAGAAAATAGAAGGTATCTAAGAAACTCTTGTGACATTTGGAAAGTACCCTCGGGATTTCTCTTGTTTATTATTTCTACTTAATTACCAAAAGATCTGAAGCAATTAAAAAATAACAAACGCTAGGGGCGCCTGGGTGGCTCAGTCGGTTGAGCGTCTGACTTCGGCTTAGGTCATGATCTTGCGGTCTGTGAGTTCGAGCCCCGCGTCGGGCTCTGGGCTGACAGCTCAGAGCCTGGAACCTGCTTTGGATTCTGTGTCTCCCTCTCTCTCTGCCCCTCCCCTGCTCATGCTCTGTCTCTCTCTGTCTCAAAAATAAATAAAAACGTTAAAAAAAAATTAAAAAAAAATACAAACGCAAGACACCACCACTGAAATAAGGAAATAAGAATAGGAATTATACAAGAATTTTGTTGCAATAGTTTTATTGAAAACTATGCTAGAGGTTGCTCTTAAGCATAACATCTAGCTCTGAGCTTATTGTTGAAGGTAAACCAAAAAATGGAACGATGCAATCGTTCTCAACAACAATAGAAAAGCAAAACAACGGGGAGGTTATCTGGACAGTCAGAACTAGATCTCGGCATTGGATTCTTTTGTGACTACTGAAGACAGGGAATGGCTGACAGAAATGGAAACTAATATTACTACGTAGAGAATGTTGACCAGATGCTATTTTAGGTGCCTACGTCATTTAATTCATAAACATTACAAGATCTCGGTGAAATGAATAGTATTAACTCTGTGAGAAGGATGACCACACAGAGGCTGTGTGATTTAATTCTACCTACACATGGCCCTATGTCACATTAAGGGAGATGTTTTTAAATTCCAAAACATGTTTTCAGAGTATCTCATCCATTTTTGTGACAAGTCTAGGATAATAATAAGGAGACTGAAAGCTTATTTCTAATAGTAACAACACAACTTCTGTTAGCACTTACGGAGCACACATCATACATCAACTCATTTAAGCCTCAGAAACCCCCTTGTGTTAGGTACTGTTAATATCTATTTTACTGAGGAGGAAACTTTCCAACGTTCTCATAATTATAGAACCTAGAAGGTTCCCAGGATAATGTCTAAATCATGTACTCCTGGTGATCTAAATTAACACAAGTGTGCGTCTTAGAATACTTTGATATTCTTGGGCTTTCAACTGCTGATCTCAAAAATCAGTTATCTCAAAGCTCTGACAGGAGCTGGGAAGGAGTCAGGCAAAGCTTCTGAAATGCAGTGGATATTTTGTTCCTAAAATCTAAGAGCCTGGTTTGGACCCTGGGCCAGAACAGGGTCATGCTGACTCTGCATTTTTCAACCCCAATGCTATGACCAGTGCTAAATGACAGTCACCCACTCATAACAATTTGTGTGCTCATCTTTCATGGAATATGATTCTGATTGTTTTGGGCTCTTCTTAGCCTGAGATGGAATCACTAGTAATAGAATAATTGACCGATCCTACAAATATCCCCTAGCTTTTAAATTTTACCACTGAATTCAAATTAAAACACAGTTCTCAGTTGTTGGAAAATTCACAACTTATAGTACAAAATAATAAGTAAGACATAAATCAATAAATAATTTAACTCTAGAGTGTGTATCTGTGTGTGTGTGTGTGTGTCTTTAATTTGAAGAAAGGAACATGACCATTGTGCATCTTTTAGCACAAACTACTAGGTTGAATCATGTACTTTTAACTCTATTCCTCCAAATCTTAACTACGAAAAAAATTGAAATTTACATGGTCCAATCCAGTACTTCCAAATAACAGACTATTATTATTAACAGCAAAGTAGCAATAGAAATGTTACTTAGCATAGTGGGGGTGCCTGGCTGACTCAGTTGAGCGTCTGACTCTTGATTTGGGCTCAGGTCATGATATCATGGAAATCAAGTCCTGCATCAGGCTCTGCACAGATAATGGGGATTCTGCTTGGGATTCTCACTCTTCCTCTCTCTCTGCCCCTCCACACTTGCTTTCTCTCTCTCAAAATAAATAAACATTAACAAAATAAAAAAGAAATGCTAGCATAGAAATTAGTCAGTGATGACATGGAAACTTTCCTTCCTTAAGAAGATGATTCCAGGGGCACCTGGATGTCTCAGTCGGTTGAGCATCGTACTTCAGCTCAGGTCATCATCTCCCAGTTTGTGGGTTTGAGCCCAGCATCGGGCTCTATGCTGACAGCTCAGAGCCTGGAGCCTGCTTCGGATTCTGTGTTTCCCTCCCTCTCTGCCCCTCCCCCACTCATTCTCCCTTCCTCTTTCTCCCTCTCTCTCTCTCTCTCAAATAATGAATAAATATTTTTTAAAAATTTAAAAAAAAGAAGATGATTCCAACAATGATCTGCCCTGAAAAACACCTACTTCTGGTTTTCAGAGATAGCATGCATTGTAGCATGTTTCTCTGTTTAATTAAGCAGGCAGTGTTTGTAATCATCTGACTCAAGTTTTACTTATCGTTCTCAGATCCTCAGAGATTTTTCTGTTTTTAAATATTTGGAGACCCACGTAACTTTAAAAACAAAGTAGATTACATTAAATAAGACAAATCAGAGAACATGACCTGTCTTTTATCAAGCATAACCTCTAAGCATAAATAATAAGAGAATGAATCACTGACTCATTTTATCTATTATCTATCTGTTCATCTATCTAACATTGAATGATAAAGCACTTCTTTATGTAAGAAAATTGGAAGACACTGTCATGTCTTTAAATCATGCCTTGTGTGCTGATTAGTATATTTTGAATAAGATAAATAAGAAACTCATATCATGGATCATTATCTTCTCTCAAAAGAGAGAAAATAGGACTATTTAAAACCCAAGAGAATTTAAATTTTAACTTGGGCTAAACTGAATTAGCTTATGTTTATCAACTTAACAATGCCAGAGAAAGCAAGTTGACCTGAGAAGATTAATTTTAAGAAATGGATATTTACCTAAGTACTTTCTAAGTTCTTAGGTGCAATATAACACATATAAGTTTTCATTGGGCATTATTTTCTAAGCTACTTAATGATGCAAATATAAGCAAGTTTTCTCAACATGTAAGTTACAAAAAAAAAAATCAACATTCCTGAGGTGCTTGGGTGGCTCAGTCAGTTGAGGGACCAACTCTTCAGCTTGGGTCATGATGTCACAATTCATGGGTTCAAGCCCTGCATCAGGCTCTGCGCTGTCAGAGCGGAGATTGCTTGGGATTCTGTTTCTCCCTCTCTCTATTTTCAAAACCAAGCATGAATCAAACTGATAATGACATGTACACCTAGACCAAGTCTAACTTGATTTCAAAACAGAGACTACATTCCAGCAAGGGAAATACCTGGACTTCACCAAAGGTAGGGAGATACAGAGAACACGTAAGCACGCAAACACACGCAAACACACACACACACACACACACACACACACACACACGATTTTTCTTAGGGAAGAACTGCCATTGTTAAAAAATTAAGGCCATGAAGACATGGTCTGTAAAGTGATGGTAAAAAAAAGACAAGATAGCTAACTGCCTTGCATGTGAACTGAATAGAAATCTGGCTGCTGGGGTAAAGTAGTAAGAGAAGAAATGAAGAGGTGAAACAAAATAGGAGGAAGTAAAAGATTATAGAGGTAAGTGGTGAGTGAGAAATTTGCTCAGAGTGGAATGTAGGAGAAGGGCAAAGTGGGATGAAGTATCCTGGAAAATAAGCTCATCTTTCCTGAATCTTATTTACACTGTGAAGACCTGTATCCCCTCCCTAGCTGCAAATGTTAAGGGAAGCCCACTATATACATAATGGCTTGAATGAGTTCAGGGGAAAACATTTACAGAGAAGGAGCCCAGTTTCACAATGCAATCAGTATGGAGCATAAGAAAGAGAAGATTCATGGAAAGTGAGATGGAAATTGACACCTAAGATTCAGGGTTTTAGTACAAGCAAAAATTTAGAACCAGAGGTGATGAAAAGAAGCAAAAGTCACCACCTCCCAGCACCCTCCCCAAGCAGGCTGCCGGATAAAATACAGTTAAATAAGAATTTTCCTTACACCTCAGAGGATAGGGCAAACTCTAATATGCATAGTGTCAGAATGTTAGCAAAATCTCAAGTGCCTGCTATACTCTGAATGTTTGCATCCTGTCAAGATTCATATGTTGAAATCTTAAATTCCAAAAGATGATGGTGTTAGTAGGTGGAACCTTTGGGAGGTGATTGGGTCTCCAAGGTGGAGTCCTCACAAATGGGATTAGTGCTCTTTTATAAAAGAGATTCACAGAGCTCCCTTCTGCCCTGTGAGAACATTAGAAGTCTGTAACCCAGAAATGAGCTCTCACCCCCATCCCAGCACCCTAATCTCAGACTTTTAGCTTCCAGAACCACAAGCAGCAAATTTCTGTTTATAAGCCACCCAGTCTGGTATTTGGTTACAGCAGCCTGACCAGAACAAAACAGTACCCTGTTTCTGTCCCTAGCTCTGCTTCCATTATGACAGGACTATTCCATTAGCAAGTTTTATTAGTGTTAATAATAAATAGTATTAATAAATAGATTAATAAAATCTAAATAAATACAAAAAATATAAAATAAAAATAAATTTATTAATTTGTAAATTCTAAAATTCTTGTTAATTAAAGTAATACTAAATTAAATTAAGTTCTTATTAAATTAACAAATTCTAATTAATAAATCAATAAAATTATTTAATTTATTGATGAAATTAATAAATTCCAAATAAATTAATAAATTCTAAATAAATTAATAAATAGTATTAATAGATAAAATTAATAGTTAATAATAGTGTGATACCTATACTTCATCCTACTTTGCCATCTTACTATTGGTTCCATAAAAGAAAATTAGACTTTTAACAACTCACTGCTCACTCACCTCTAAATGCACAACTCTTTAGAATAGCTAAGACATTTCCTTAAAGAAAGGCTGCAGGAAAAAAAAAATTAAAAATTTAAATGAAAAAGGAAGAAAGGCTTCCGGGAATGGCTAACATCAACAACTCAGGCAACAAAGAGGATCTCTTTTGCCCTGCTGGTGGGAATGCAAACTGGTGCAGCCGCTCTGGAAACAGTATGGAGATTCCTCAAAAAGTTAAAAAGAGAACTGCCCTATGACCCAGCAATTGCACTACTAGGTATTTATACAAGGGATACAGGTATGCTGTTTCAAAGGGGCACTGCACCCCAATGTTTGTAGCAGCACTATCAACAACAGCCAAAGTATGGATAGAGCCCAAGTGTCCATTGATGGATGAATGGATAAAGAAGACACACACACACACACACACACACACACACACACACACACACACATATTCATACACACACACAATGGAGTATTACTCAGCAATCAAAAAGAATGAAATCTTGCCGTTTGCAATTATATGGATGAAACTAGAGGGTATTATGCTAAGTGAAATTAGTCAGAGAAAGACAAATATCATATGACTTCACTCATATGAGGACTTTAAGATACAAAACAGATGAACATAAGGGAAGGGAAGCAAAAATAATATAAAACCAATGAGGGGGACAAAACATAAGAGACTCTTCAATATGGAGAGCAAATGGAGGGTTGCTGGAGGGTTTGTGGGAGGGGGGATGGGCTAAATGGGTAAGGGGCACTAAGGAATCTACTCCTGAAAGCACTGTTGCACTATATGCTAAATTGGATGTGAATTAAAAAATAATAATAATTAAAAAATAAAATAAATAAAAAAATAAAGAAGAAAAAGGCTGCTGGCCTAGCAGCCATGATTCAGCCAGAAGGCAGGTAGAGCCCTTGGAATCTTCTATTAACCATTCTCATATTTGTGAAATATTTTCACTCAGGTTCTATTTACATTTTATACCAAATTATGACAGCCTTAAGAAAAGTGACATACTGCAGAATGGTGGTATTGAAGATTCCTATATTTACCTTCTAAATTTAATAAAAATATGGCCCCAACATAAATAAAATCCTATTTCCAGACACTAAAACTAATTGTTCTATAGAAGTAAAATGCAAAGAAAAAAATTTCTTCTTTGATAGGAATAATAAGAGTCTTGAGCCAGAGCCATTGGGTTGCATCCACCAGTGCTATGGAATCCTACTATAAGGGCATGAGCTGAGTTTAATTAACAATTATTGATGGAGCACTTACTATGTGTTACATATAGGACCTCTGCTCTGTGATGAGGTTACAACATAAGTCACTGTCCCTGAACCTAAGTACAATATATTCATATAGCAATAAAAGCATGGGTGAGATATGAAAGGTATACAAAAAAGGGAGTGATTCTCAGCAAGAGAAGGAATATCTGCCATGGGTGAATCATCATACAGAGCACACCTTCAGGTTTTTGAAGGATACATAAGGGTATCCTAAACACGAAAAGGAAGTCTTGTTCAAACCAGACTGGGATGTGTGAACACTGCAAACACTTCAGTATTTCTTGAGTGTAACATAGGAGGTAAGGAAGGCCAGCTGGGCAGAAGTCACCATATCATTAAGGGATTCTCATGACATCCATCAATGTGTTTTGAGCAGTAGTGTGTGACTTGAACACATATGTAACTCAAAAGGATCATTTAGACGGTGACATTAAGGGTACATTTAAGTGAGGCAGAAGTAGTCCTCAAGGGAAGATAAACCAGGGATTTTATGACACAGGCCTAACTTCAGCAAGAAGCAGAAGGGATGGATTCATCATTCATTCATTTATCCATTTTTCCTTCATACATTTATTGCACCTGGGTCTAACTCCAAAGTCAATCCAATATCTCCTTACTGAATAGATGACAAGAAGTCACAAGAATATAGTTATATTACAAAGAGTGCCCAAAGAATAGGAGAAAAATGCAGACAGTGCGATATCTCAGAAGACAAGTGAGAAAACTGTTTCCAGAAGTATGGAAGAACAGTTACTTCAAATGCCGCTGCAAAAGGCTTAGACAAGAAGGAACTACTGGATCTTGGCAACATGGAAATTATCGCTGCCTCATGAAAGGGTACCAAGTGGAACCCCAGTCTTATTGAGCTGAGGAAGAGAATAAAAAGTGAGAAAATGGGGATCTATAAGCAACTTATGTTTTTCCGAGATAGGAAAAAAAATGGAGAGAAACTTGAGAAAAACTTGAGGTCAAAGGTAGGTTGTTTTTCTCACACCTGTCAGAATGACTAAAATCAAAAAGATGAAACAACAAGTGTTGGCAAGAAACAGGAACCCTTGTGTACTGTTGGTGGGAATGCATACTGGTGCAGCCCTTGTGATAAATAGTATGGTTCCTCAAAAAGTTAAAAATAGAACTGCCCCATGACCCAGTAATCACACTACTGGGTATTTAGCTAAAGAATTATAAAAACACTAATTCAGAAGGATACTATGCACCCTTATGTTTATTGCAGCATTATTTACAATACCCAAATTATGGAAGCAGCCTGAGTATCCACTGATAGATGAATGGATAAAGTGTGTGTGTGTGTGTGTGTGTGTGTGTGTGTGTGTGTGTACACACACACACACACATACATATATATATATATATATCTTCCATACATACAATCATACAATGGAGTATTATTCAGCCATAAGAAAGATTGAAATCTTGCCATTTGCAACAACATGGATGGAGCCTGAAAGTATAATGCTAAGCAAAATAAGTCAGACAAAGATAAATACCATATAATTTCATTTATATGTGGAATTTAAGAAACAAAACAAATGAACAAAGTGGGGGGAAAAAAGAGACAAACCAAGAAAGAGGCTCTTAACTACAGAGAACAAACCGAGGCTTACCAGAGGGGAGGTGGGTGGGGGTGGGGTAAATAAGTAATGGGGATTAAGGAGGGTACTTATCATGATGAGCACAGAGCAATATATAGGAATTGTTCAATCGCTATATTGTACACCTGAAGTTAGCATAACATTGTATGTTAACTCTACTGGAATTAAAATTAAAAACAATAAAATTAAAAAAATACTTGATGTTAACTAACTTGGATTTAAATAAAATTTAAAAAAATAAAAAACTTGAAATCCAGAAAAAAAAAAAAAGGTAGGTTGTTTTTAAGATAAGAGATACTCAAACACATTGCAGAGAATGATCCTGTAGTTGGGTTGAAATTGATAATGGTAATGGCCTTTTGCTTGAGCAAAGATGAATGGAATTTCAATAATAATGGAATTTTTAATGTATTAACATTTTTATAAACAATACAAATGTGGTTGAAATCTGAGGTCTTGGGAAATACAATCTTAGTTCAGTTTTATTTTACTTATTTTTTCCCTAATGTACCTTCAAGTCAAATCTTCTCATTTTCTCATTCTATCGCTATTTTTCAAGAAAACAACCAATAGGCTGTCAGTAATGCTTAATCTTTTGGCATCTGAAGACCATTTTTTAGGTTAAGATATCTTGCAGACTTCCACGTGTAATCACTATAATTCCATAATGATAAAAAGCTAATAAGATGCTTTAAAAAATTTTATCATTTTATCACTACAAAATATTCTACAAAATATCACTGCAAAATGTATTTGAAAAAGAGTCTATATGCTTGGGAAATGATGTTTTTTCAGGTTATAGGTGATGTGTAATGTGACCACTGACCACAGTAACTGAAATCCTTAAGGTACCCAAGGCCACAGATTGGAGGTCCACATACAATACAAAAAAAAAAAAAAAAAAAGGGAGCCAGCAAGTAATTGTAATTACTACTGTAGCCTGAATCAGGGAAGTTTCTAGGACTATACAAGTGCTTTTATCCAAATTCAAAAAGTTATTTTCAAATGAAATCCTTTGAAAGTCCGAACACTTCCTTTCCTTTACTGACCCCTAGAAACCATTGACCCAGTACATACCATAAAATCAGAACAATGCTGAAACTGTTATTATTAGCAAATGTTTCACAGAAAATCATCTTGAAGGAATACTTGTACTCTCTCAATCCTAATTACTGGAAATACAAAATATTTATCCCTGGAAACAGAAGTGGGTCAGGGAGTTGGTAGGGGAAAAAAACTGAGAAAACCCTAATTTTGGTAAAAAGAAAAATTATTGCCCAATTAGAACTCAGCTTAAATCTGGCATTGTTACTGTGTTTAATTTAAATTTAGGGATGAAAACATTCACTGAATCTTTTTAAAATTTTCAAATGATATATCCTGTGGTTTTATAGCAACTTAGTGAAAACTACAGTTGGTCAAAATGCTATTTTGCTACCAGCTTGTCTTTACTCGAACATGGTACCCTCATCTGCCTGAAGGTATCCCCATGCAGGGATAAAGTCTGCTGGAGCCTCAACACTGGACTGTGACAATGGACTGCACTGAAGTGCTTGGACTGGGAAAGGAACTCTGCTCAGCCTTGGAGCAGATACCCTTACTGCCCTGTCATGCACACCCAACTCATTGTTCTCTCTGGATGTCCCTTTGTTTGCTCTCTGCCCAGATTTCTAACAGAAACCTTGTCCACTTGGTCCCTATGTCTGGATACCTATCCGTCCACCTCTCTGGTTTCTTCATCATAGCTTTTCCCTGAAATGTTGACATGCAGGATTTTTTCCTCTTCCAGAGTTACATGTGCAGACAACACTGAACTCTAAGGAGAAACACTTCCCAGTCTAAATTATTGAAATGTGTCAACGTGTGTAACTGGGTTTTTTTGTTTTTAAATGTAGGTGTGCTTGAATGTGGTGGGCAAGGTTACAAAGAATTTTCATTTCCTTTATTCTAAGGGTCCCTTGCTCCCTCCTCCTACCTGTGTTTTCCTAGAGTGCTTGACCTAGAGCTGGCAGTCAGTAAATACTTTGAATAATGGATTCTGCTGTCTCCATAAAGCCTTCTGTAACTTTCCTAATCCAAAATCCTTGTTCCCTTGAACTTCTATTGAAGTTATTGTTTGTACTACTCATTTGGCAACATATATATTTATAGATGGATTTGTGACATCATTAACTAGTATTTGTTAACTTTTCACAAATTGTTTTGCCCCTTGACAGGATTTGCCTAATACGGTGTTCAGTGAATTTTAGTAACTGGACTAAGAACAAGGTCTAGATGCTAGAGTGTGACTTGTACTTCCTGCAGTAAAGTATGCATATGGTACTTGACAAAGGGTCACTGATTTGTCTGTGATGCTTATGAAGTTCAAATTTAAAGCTAAAAGAATATGTTTTATGGAGGAGACAACTAAGGAATAAGTAGCAATAGGTGGTAAAGACTGAAAATATAAATCTACCAGCTTCTAAATGGTACTAAATTCACACATATCTAAGGAACAATGGAGTTATTAAGGGATACATACCTAGGTTTTAAAGCTTATGTTAGAAAAGACAGAGCAACCTTCCCAGCTTTGGCTCTATCATCACTAAATGGTATTTCTGCAAAGCCTACTGGATTAGTTACAATATAGAACTAAAAATAGCCATTATTTGTTGAACATTTTCCATGCATTGAATTATTTATTCCTTATATGAATTCTAGAAAGTAGGGTTGTTCAACATCACCTAAAATAATAAAAGGTAGAACTGGGTTCAGGTCTGTCTGATTTTAAATTCTATGATCAATCCACTATCCTATGATTTCTTCCCAGTCACTTCAGATCATTTACTGTGATGGTTCTGTTCTTACAATTGGGTCCTAAAATATATAGTGCTGAGTAATCCTGATAGTTCTCTAATTGATTTAGGTCTTCAAATAATGGGTGTGAAATCTCTTCTAAGACAATTCCCTTATCATGGGGGTGGTCTATAATGTGGACATTATAGAGCCTTTACTGTTTTGCTCAATGTCTTGAGTTGTAAAATAACTTACCCACTTGTAAACTCATTTTATGGCCTTCCTTCCTTCCTTCCTTCCTTCCTTCCTTCCTTCCTTCCTTCCTTCCTTCCTCTTCCCCGCCTCTATCTTACTTTCTTTCCTTCTTACTTTCTATGTAAAATAATGAACCATATTATATTGGTCTTTCACTGTATTCGGTAAATCAGATCCATGACCTAATGAGGTAGAACTGATTGATGTAGTTTTATTTTAAATTTTTGCTCCTTTCTAAGAATTCCTTAAAAGTGAAATCTAACCAATTTTTACTCAGACCAGTATTTATTACATACATCAAATTCCAAGAAGACATTTTCAATGGTTTTGCATAATATAAATAGGAAAGAAGCAATTTCTGTTTTAAACCTTACACTATCATATTTTTAGATTTGTACACATTTATTACCATTTATTTCCTCAAGAATTCAGGTGCAAGCTTTCTCTCTGGAATGTAGATATCAGACAACCCCCAGAGTGGTGAAAAATAGGAACACATAAAGAACTGATTAGAGTAACTTCTCTTATTAGACAGACAGTGATACCCATCAGATCATCACACAAATCCATCCTAATTTAGGTGCTTCTCATGTTAATTTCTAGGACATTCATAAGGAAGTGGATTTTTTTCTTCCTGGGCTGATTCTACCTTTGACTTCATCTTTTTTTTTTTTTTCCTTTTGGGTAAAAAAGAATACACAAAATCTTAATTCTCTTTTCTTCCTTTTTTGAATTTGCCCAAAGAGGTAGATTCTAAATCTTAGAAGAGGGGTATGTATCAAAAACAGCTATTCCATCAGAGCCTAAATTCTCAAAGGGCACTCTCTTTCAAAATTTAATGTTTGCTGGGGCACCAGGGTGGCTCAGTTGGTTAAGTGTCCAACTTCTGTTCAGGTCATGGTCTCACAGTTCTGAGTTCAAGCCCCACATTGGGCTCTCCGCTGTCAGCGCAGAGCCTGCTTTGGATCCTCTATATCCCTCTCTCTCTCTACCCCTCCCCCCTCGCAAAAATAAATAAACATTTTTTTTAAAAAAAGAAAAGAAACATTTAATGTTTGCTACCACTCTTCAGTCATAAAGTGAGAGGTACGGGCTAGCAATCATTTATGCTACTATCCTCAGAATAATGAAAAGTTAAACTATCACACTGGCAAAAGACAATGCCTATTGCCATCATTATAAAGAAACAATTAACTGTGTCCTGGAATTAACTGCTTCTTCGAGCCTGCATATGGCCATGTTCTTAAACTTTCAAACTTTTATTATGTCTCATAATATTTTGCTACCAGGCCAGTGCTGTGTGTGTTTTTTTTTAATAGTTAAAGGCAAGTATCAAGAAGCTAAAAAGGATAGTCACTTTATGGGTACAAGGGTAGATTTCAAAGGTTTATGACTCTCACTCAAGTTTATAGCTCTTAGGCAATTATTGTAGGGATGGGGAGGGAAGCAAGCCCAAGGAATGTTATTCCTGTCCTTTGGGCTACTTTCATTCCACCTTCCAAATTCTGTGTCGATGCATACTGCCACTTTTTCCCTCCACCTGCTATTTCAGCTTCTATATATTCCTCTCTTCTTTACTGCTACTCCTCCTTAACTGTCTAAAGTAGCAAATGCATGTGAAGTGGAAGAATTCATGGTCACTTTGGCGATAGTGGCAACTGGTAAGTGGAAAAAATAATGACTATATTCTAAAATTCTTCATCCCTAGTCTTCCATAAATTCCAGTTTCTTTCCACTTACTGTCCCATTAACCAAATAGTGAAGAAAGAAATTTAAAGTTAAGGGAAATGAATAAGGTTTCACTTGGCTTAAAGAGGTATCTAAGAATGGAGACCTAAGTCTTCAGAGGCAAGAGATGGGTGTTGATAGGAGCATAAAAAGAATGGGGACAGATGGCCTGGAATGGTAGTCCTTTGTTCAAGATAATAAAGAGCCTGAAGAAGGGGGAGAATTCAGTCAAACGTGAGAAGGTGAGAAGCTGAAGAGCAAAGAGCAGAAAGCAAGATGTTAAAGATAGGGGTCAAATGGCGAGAGGAAAACTTTAAGATAAGAGGACACCGTTCAAAGGATCTCAAAGTGGAAAACAAAGAAGTAAGTGGAAATTTCTCAGCATGGGCCTAATAGGTCACTGGTTCTTATATGGTGTGTTGATAGGAGGTTATCACTGCATTTCAGATAATCAACAAATACACAACATGAAAAATTCTCTTGCTAGGACAGAACATAGCTCATTCATAAAAGAAGGATAATTTCTCTTACAGGATGCTTTCTACTACATTTTAATTTTTACTTTTTTTTTCTATTGTCTTCAACCCTACGTTTCTTTAATATATAAGAATGGTATTATCATCTCTCCATTTAAAAGTTAAACATCAATTAGATTATGATATGTGTAACATGTTTGAGGTGTGGGTTAATTTACACTCGTTTGTGTTACTAAATTCTAAACCGATTTAACTATTCTGATCATCATGTTGCAACACTTAGAACCTAAGATGTACAGACTTCAGATAAAAATAGGTAAATAAAATTTTTAAATGTTCTTGGATTTAATCTCTCCTTTGAGACAGACTCAATATTTTAGAAATTTTCAAAAAATACCCTCTTTAAATCATATTCATTGTTTGCTTTGATCACTTTTAGAAAGGAAAACAATAAGAGAGAAGGCACTTTTTATAATTAAATATACTTGGTGCTAAATGACCAGGAAATTCAATTCATTGATTTGGTTTTACGTGAAGCTCTATCCACATTCTTTTTTTTTTTTTTTTTTTTTTTAACGTTTACTTATTTTTGAGACAGAGAGAGACAGAGCATGAACGGGGGAGGGTCAGAGAGAGGGAGACACAGAATCTGAAACAGGCTCCGGGCTCTGAGCTGTCAGATGCAGGGCTTGAACTCACGGACTGCGAGATCATGACCTGAGCCAAAGTCGGCCGCTTAACCGACTGAGCTACCCAGGCGCCCCTCTCTATCCACATTCTAACTGACATTTGTAACCCACCTTTTAAATTCATTATTAAGTAGCTGGTTAGATAATCTCAATCTCACACTATAAAAATACAGTTTGCTGTTCTAAATCAATTTTCCACCTCATGACATTCCTCACTGAAAAACAAGATGCCTCTATTATTTGTCTTTGATACTTCAAACAGAACACATACATCGCAAAGGCCCAGTGAAAATTAATAGAGTACTTTAACTCAGCTGTTGGGACATTTCTGATAAAGTTGCAGATAAACTTTACTTTGGAAATCAAAACTAGGAGGAGCTTCTGTTACAATTTAGTCTCTTCATAATAAATGTTTCTTTGAACTTGTGCTGCAGTGAGGGAAGGCACAGGGAAGCTTTGCTGATCTTTTAAACACATGTAGACAGCCAGTCATGTCGGACAGGTGCTTTTGTCAACCTGGATGGTGTCTGTGCCCATCTTCCTGTGGAGATGTGGCACTGATCTTCTCTCAAAGGTGAACAGGAGCCCCATCACTTCAGGAACTCTAGAAGACCTACACAGAGCTTCAAAATTTCTATGTCTTCTAGCATCTCTCCGCTTTATTATTATGTCATCTTTTCTGACAATTTTGCACTCAGAAGAAAAAAAAAACATTCAAAATATTGGGTGTGGAAAATACAGAAGATTAAAAAGAAAAAGGAAAATCACCAATAAAGTGATCATTCAGAAATAATCACGATTATTTTAGATTATCTTCCTCCTTTCTGATAATTATATGTGATATATAAGATATGTGCTGAATTGTAGCTTTTACAGGATGGTGATCATATAGCATCATATTGAAAGCTTGTATTATTATCAAATCGTCCTATCACTAAATAATGTTATTTTAACATTTTTCTAACATGTTTTATATGATTGCCAGTGGAAATATAATAATATGACAATAATAATTTCATGTGTACATTTAGTTGGATATTTAGATTGTTTTCCATTTGTTGGTATTACATGTAATGATGTCAATTTACTTTTTAATATATAAATCTGTTTTTTTCCATTCCTAACTTTTTTTTGCACAGATTTATAAAAGTGAAGTTATTTGGTTAAAGGGTTTAACAGTTTAAAAAAAAAAATTTTTTTTTAATGTTTACTTACTTTTGAGACACACACAGAGAGAGACAGAGCACGAGCAGGGGAGGGGCAGAGACAGAGAGGGAGACGCAGAATCCAAAGCAGTGCTGAGAGCTCAGAGCCCGATGTGGGGCTCGAACTCACAAACCATGATATCATGACCTGGGCTGAAATTGAGAGTCAGATACTTAACTTACTCAGCCACCCAGGTGACCTCTTGCTGAATTTTAGTTCTTCTTTTTCATTGATTTATGTGAGCTCTTAATGGACTGGGGTTAGTTTCCTTGTCAGATTTGTGGTAGAAATGTTCTCTTTTATAACATTTTGGTTTATTATGTACTTTGACATAGAGAATCATTAATTTTTTATATTCAAATATATCATTTTCACTTTGAGAGTATATCCTTGTATTTTATTTTTTTCTTATGCCCCAGACCACATTATTTCTCTATATTTTTATGTCTGATTACATGATGCCATTGCTTTTGAAAGTGAATGCTTTCATTAACTCAGAGAGTGTAATATTGATTTGAGGACAGGATCTAATCACTCCCCACCCCTCATTTTTTGCCCAGATAGGTAATTGCTCAGCATCCTATACTGAATCTTCTGATTTTTCATGCTACCTGAATCATAAACTCTATTTGACATGCTAATCATTTATTATTTCTTTACATTGTGTTTAATTCTAAATTAAGAAAGCATGTAAAGAAAAGGATAAAACACAGGTAAAATTAAGCAAAGAAAAAATAATAATTGAAATTGTATGTGGAGTCAATAATAACACAAATTTTTTACCTTCCATCATAATTATTCAAGGAATGGGCCATAAATAGCATACCTTAGGCTTTTTAAGCATCTAGTGAGAATAGACAAGTTTGGTGTGTTGCAGGATTCAAGACTCATAAGTATAAAAAACTAACGCTCTTAAAAATTACAAATTACCTGCTCAATGAAACTATAATGAAGAACACCAGAATGTGGTAAAATATATTCTTTGTTTTTGTAACAAACAGCAACATTTTTACTAACAGGCTATTTTCAAGCCCATGGCTTTGACTTTCTGCTAAGTTTGATTTCACTACAGTTTTAAAAATCGTAACTGTAAGAACAGAATCCATATCCTTCAACGTTTTTCATACCACTACACAATTTTTTAAAGATACTGTGCAGCCACAAATTCAGAAATATCCAAGCTGAGAAGGTCCCTGAAGTGCCTCGAAGGCATGCAAACAGTTGAGGGCAGGAGGACGATGAGCAATTCGAAGAGTTAGGCTAGAAAGGACATCTGCATGAGCCAGCCGAGAAGTGATAAAAGGTCATGTCTTATGTCTAACAGAAGTCCACACTCCCTCTGCTTGAAGGAAATGTTTATATGTAGGATAACCAGTGTCCCAGCTGTCTATTCCACCCATCAGTCTTTGTGCCACTGTCGCATTGTTGGAATTCTTATACCTGTATAACACATTTTATGATCAGGTAGAAAATGTGTGCCTCAGAATTATGTATTTTTAAAGGTGAAATTTTGTTATTCTTAACTATTTATTTTTCTCAATGAAAGATAAGACCCCTTTACCAAGTGAAAACATTAAAATTGAATCAAGCACATAATAAATGAAAAACTGAAATGCTTATAATGTTCGTAATTCTTTATACTCCCCTTCTTTTATATCTCAACATTGCATAAGTTTTTCCCATAGGCCATGCGTATTTTGTTCATGATTATCTCTTATTTTTTATTTCTTATGATTTATAAAGGGATTTTTAAAAGATTGTTTTAACGTTTTTATTTATTGTGGGAGAGACAGCAAGAGCACACATGTGAGCAAGGGAGGGGCAGAAAGAGAAGCGAGAGAGAGAGAATACAAGCAGGCCCTGTGCTGCCAGCACAGAGCCCAGTGCAGGGCTCGAACTCACAAACCATGAGATCATGACCTGAGCTGAGATCAAGAGTCGGGATGCTTAACCGACTGATCTACCCAGGTGCCCCACAGGGATTATTTCGAAATAGTAGTTAGCATATAGAAAAACTATTAATTTTAAATATCTTTGTATTGAACCAACTTAAAGAACTGTTAAGGTTTCCAGATTATTTTGATGTTGTAGTTAGATAATCCTATCACCCAAAGGTAATGATAGTATGGCTTCCTCTTTTCAATACTTATCCTTCTAATTTCTATTTAATGTTGTATTTCATTGACCTGAACTTCTTGGTTAATATTAAATACTGGTTGTGGCAGAGGGTGTAGTTACCTGGTATTAAACTATGTTTGAATTGCTGGATAAATCTCACTTGATCATAATGTCATCTTTCTATAGTGTATTAATGAATTTGATTAATTAGTATTTTATTTAAGATGCAACGGAGCTTTCTCTTTGTGTTATCTTTATCACATTTCAGGGTCAGTTGTATGCTTTTTCTTCTCAAAAGCAAAATGGGATCATTAATATATGGGAGAGAGCCAAAGCATAAGAGACTGTTGAGAACTGAGAGCAAACTGAGGGTTGATGGGGGGTGGGAGGGAGGAGAGGGTGGGTGATGGGTATTGAGGAGGGCACCTTTTGGGATGAGCACTGGGTGTTGTATGGAAACCAATTTGACAATAAATTTCATATATAAAAAAAAAAAAAGAAAAAGATCATTAATATAGCATGGGATTACCTGGTTTTGAAAATTAAATAACATTCATAATAACAACCATTAGATCCATTGTTAGGATTGGAGAAACTGTTATAATAGTAGAAGTAGTAAATGTGGTATTCTATCTTAAAATAGATTCTTTTCTCACTTTGAGTCAGGTGATGAAGAACATAGGTTATAAGGATATTTGAAGGTCACCCCTGGTGTTCAAGTCATTATCATTATTAACCTTCACTAATTATATTCTGATATTTTTAATATTCAAGAATATAAAGTTATAGGGGTTATTAAATTGGGTGTGCATATGTAATATAGTATATTCTACAGTTTGTTTACAGAATTATTTTTTCCATTTTTACAATCTGGATTTTTCCAACATGTACAGTTAACAGGGAGGAAAACAGTAAATTAAAGCTTGATATATAGGCAAAGTCTAGGCATATAGTTTAACTACTCTGTGAATCAGTACAAAGGATTTGTTTTCCATGATTAGCTTCCATGTATTAAAGAGTACATTGATTTCCATTAATGATGCTCAAGTTGTAAATCAGCATATAATTTAGCATGCCAAAAGTTGTATTTGGCATGTAGCTTTGGGATCATAAAATCTGAATGTTTCCACCCAGGAGAATTCCCAAGAAGACTTCTGTTTAAATTTTCTTTTGGTAAAGTGTACTTAATATGAAAGGTTTTTTATTATATACCAAGATATATACTAAGCAGAAAATTAGCTGTGAACACGACTGAAGGTACAGCCCAAACTGAAGATTTTCAATTATCAAAATTATCAACATTTCTTGATACAAAAAGAAATCTGGAGACTTTTCCAATATATCAGCGTTTGCTTAAGGTAAGGTGGAGTAGGTCATTCTCATGATGATGCATGAGTGTCTCTTGGTAAGCAACCACTGTGGATGATCATTGTTTTTTTGTGACCCACATATTCCCGCCTGTAGGCATAAGTCCTTCTAACTGGTAGTTAGAAAAATACAATCTATTCCCATCTTTAACTTATTCTCTTGTTGTTATTCACCCTTCTTCATGTTGAAGCTAAATTCTGAGTCTGGCACTATGTAAAAAGAGATTAGGCTACATGCAATAGCAGATCTTTAAAAAATCATATAACATTACCAGGGAAAACGTTCAAATGAGAATGACTAGGAAGAGAGAGACATTTTCTTACACTCAGTTATTTCCCCTCAGCATTTATGATCAATTTCCACTGAGCCTTCCTGAGGTTGATTCATGACCAGTAAATTGGTTTTCCAGATGACTGAACCTCTTAGACATCAGCTTTCTTGTTTTCCTGTCATTAACCATCTCAGGTAGAAGCTACTTTGCATAGCATCATTTTTCTAGAGCTAGTAGAAAGAACATTAAGTTGGGGTTGAAAAAACATGGACTAACCACTACTGTATAAAGTGAGATAATTCCTTTAACTACTGTGTACATCTAGTCTGTCCAATCCAAATTACTGATATTCTTTAATATTACCTCTATAAGCATTGCTATTGATAAGCTTCTAAGGCATTTCTGAATGTAGTTTTTGTGTGAAGTGACTATATTCCCTTTCGTAGCTGGGATGAGAATGTGGCAAGCATTTCTTTTCAGTGAATTGGGAGAAAATTTATGTTGGTATTGGGTTTCAAGAAATCTTTGCAGAAGATGCCTAGGAATCTTCAAAACACATTTAAGGAAAGGGCTAGAAGAAGCAGTATTTTTCAAAGGAATTCTCATTCTAGAGTGCAGGGATAATATGGCAAAATGGGAGAAGATAGAGAGCCTAGAATAATGGACATGATGATAGGGAGCTTGTATCCTCATTCAGAATCATGATCTGAATGTTCATGATCACAAAGTTTCAAGACCAAGGCTTACTGGAAGCATAATGCTAGGAAGATAAATTTGGAGAAACACTTAGTGTGAGGGAGTGGTGCCCTTGCTAGCTGTAGGAGCAAAAGAAGTGATAATCACCTTTTTGTACCATGAGACCATTTGCTTCTGAAAAGAGAGTGAGGCCCAGAAGAGGTAGTGGAAGAGAATGAATGCTCTCATGAAGGAGAAGGAAGCCAGATCTAAAAACAGATGAGAGGGTCAGGCTCTGCCTTCTCTCCTCCTGCCAGCTCCTCCCTCTTCCTACAGTCAACTCCCCACACATAAAATACAAATGTAGAGATAGTGGGATCCAGACACACATCATTTATTATTCAAACTGGCAGTCTCAGCATCATCTCCCTCCAATGCACTACAGAAGTGGTTACTGAGAATATGGAAACAAATCACACACAGGAAAAGGATTGACTTCATCTGTTAGTCAACTGGATTTAACATTTTGAAAACCAATGAAATGCAACATAATCTAGCAGTTAAGAGCCTACACATCTGATGTCTCATAAGAGATGGGATCTTAACTCTGAGCTTTTTCAACTTCAGCTTCCATATGCATATAATGGGGCCATCAAGGTGAGGACCACAGTGTGCTTAGCCTAGGGTCAAGTACATGGTGATATCCCATACACTGGAGCGATTATTAATCTCCTACAAGCTTCATTACACTTTATCATAGTTAATGTTAATTTTCTCTCTTCCCCTCTGTGAAATGACGAAATACCACTGTTGTCTTCCTTGGGTAGGTCTACACCCAGCACAGTGCTTTGAACAGATATAATGTTTTGCTGCTAAACTTAGACTGCTCTTCTGTCTGAAAAGAAATCCCACGATGCCAAGAGTTGAGTGCATCTGGACATATGTACTCATTGTTCCCATCAACACAGCTTCCTTCTGCAATAAATTACACAAATATGGAGATCATTTTCTGTCTAGACTGATTCCAATGTGTTTGTCCATAATTATAGAATTGTTTTCTATATTTAGGTTCAATTAGTTCTAATTTTTTGGTAGGCCTGTTAATTAAAATTTACTAAAATACAATACAACATTAGAGGGGCCCTAAGTCCTAATGCATATACTGTCATATGAAGCCTAGACTTAGAAACTTTCTAGAGATAGCCACTGAACGAGAGCAGTGTGGCTTTGCCAAATGAGTCCTTTCAATCTGGTGCACTTATTTCCCTCTCCTCCTCCTTCTCCTGCTCCTCTTCTTATACTTCTCCCTCCTCCTCCTTTTTTTCTCCTTCCTTTTCATCTTTTACTAACTAGAAACTTATTTCTCAGCACATGCTGAATGGGTTTCCTTCCTTACTTGGACCAATTTTGTGCCAAAGAACACTAATCATTTAAACTCTTTGCTAGTCAAACTCTTGCTGATTCTAGGACCAGAAGCAATGAAATCACCTGGGAATTTGTAATGCAGAAGCTGAGACCCCCACCTCAGGTGATTAGTTTGAGAAGCCTTACCTTAACTAACCTATTTTGTGGGCGATCTAGGGAAGATATGGTTTCACCCACTAGAGGGCAGTAGCACGTGTGCACCACCGAGCACCGCATTTATTTCTCAAGTATGATTAAAAGTTCTTTGGGGCGCCTGGGTGGCGCAGTCGTTAAGCGTCCGACTACAGCCAGGTCACGATCTCGCGGTCCGTGAGTTCGAGCCCCGCGTCAGGCTCTGGGCTGATGGCTCAGAGCCTGGAGCCTGTTTCTGATTCTGTGTCTCCCTCTCTCTCTGCCCCTCCCCCGTTCATGCTCTGTCTCTCTCTGTCCCAAAAATAAATAAACGTTGGAAAAAAAAAAAAAAAAAGTTCTTTTAAGAATCACCTGCAGTTGCCACAGGGATAGTATACTTAGTTCCTTTAAAGGAAAAAACCACAAAGTCAAACCAGGTTACATAGAGAAATTCAACATGTGAGATTAATGAAAAAAGCAGTTCCATGGCACTAGCATAGTATAAAGTCAGGTGCCAAATCCTAAGTTGTATTTTTGGCTCTTGTTCGAAGATCACAGAATTATAAAGCTGGAAAAGACTTTGATAATCACCTCTGGGGCAACCTCTTTACTTTACAGATGATGAAGGAGACTCTGAGAGGTTAACTGGCTCTTCCAAATTCATATACTCACTATCTGCCAAGCCAAAGCTGGAACTACTATCAACAGACTCCCTACCAAGAGTAAAAAGTTTTTAACAAAACACTAAACATATCTCTGTAGTATTCCATGGTAAAATGGAGTTCATTTTTATGCTTTACACATATGGTGGGTTTAACACTATTAGTTCTTGTTTCTTAAGAGGGAAGATAGAAAGGGAAGCATGTGTGTGTGTGTGTGTGTTTCCCTTCAGCTATTTGCATGCAACCGCACTACCATCAGAAACAAAGTAGATGTCTGCAGCTCCAGACCCAAAGTGTCCACATGTAAATATCAACCAATCATTAGGTATTGAGTAACCATAATATTCATGGCACTGTTTCACATTCCTTTTAGCATGATGCTAGCATGGTTTCTGCTCTTGGTGGTCTTTGGTTTTGTGTGTTATAATAGGTTGCCTGGTAACTGTTTTTAATTCTCAGTCCCATATGGTTTTTTGCATGCAAAATGGGATCAACAACATTGTGTCAGACCCAAAGATACAGAAGATGATGAAAACTGAACTGGTATATCCTCATTCATCTAAGAAGCTGGCGAGGCTTTACAGAGAAAGGAATCCTAATTGCACATACAACACCCTCAGTACAACTTGCTCACATGTCTTCAAAATGACCTTTTAAAGAATGTTTTAAATGTCAGTGCTTTTTTAGAAAACATTGAACCAAACATGGAAATCGCATGAGGAAAAATTCGGAGTCTCCAATTAAAGGAACAAAGCTACATTTTCAATTCCCTCTTCCCTTTTCTCTTATCAATGCAATTATTTAAGAAAAACTAAAGTTATGTAAAATTAGCAGACACATTCCATTGGTTGCCTTTTAGTTTTGTTGATTGTTTCCTTTGCAGTGCAGAAGCTTTTTATCTTCATGAGGTCCCAATAGTTCATTTTTGCTTTTAATTCCTTGCCTTTGGAGATGTCTCAAGTAAGAAATTGCTGAGGCTGAGGTCAGAGAGGTTTTTCCCTGTTTTCTCCTCTAGGGTTTTGATGGTTTCTTATCTCACATTCGGGTCCTTCATCCATTTTGAATTTATTTTTGTGAATGGTGTAAGAAAGTGGTCTAGTTTCATTCTTCTGTATGTTGCTGTCCAGTTCTCCCAGCACCATTTGTTAAAGAGACTGTCTTTTTTTTTCCATTGGATATTCTTTCCTGCTTTGTCAAAGATTAGTTGGCCATACTTTTGTGGGTCCAACTCTGGAGTCTCTGTTCTATTCCATTGGTCTATATGTCTGTTTTTGTGCCAATACCATGTTGTCTTGATGATTACAGCTTTGTAGTAGAGGCTAAAGTCTGGGATTGTGATGCCTCCTGCTTTGGTCTTCTTCTTCAATACTACTACTTTGGCTATTACGGGTCTTTTGTGGTTCCATATAAATTTTAGGATTGTTTGTTCTAGCTTTGAGAAGAATGCTGGTGCAATTTTGATTGGGATTGCACTGAATGTGTAGATTGCTTTGGGTAGTATTGACTTTATGACATATCAGACAAAGGGCTAGTATCCAAAATATATAAAGAACTCACCAAACTCCACACCCAAAAAACAAATAATCCGGTGAAGAAATGGGCAGAAGACATGAATAGACACTTCTCTGAAGAGGACATCCAGATGGCCAATAGGCAATGAAAAGATGCTCAACATCACTCCTCATCAGGGAAATACAAATCCAAACCACACTGAGATATCACCTCATGTCAGTCAGAGTGGCTAAAATGAACAAATCAGGAGACTATAGATGCTGGGAGGGATGTGGAGAAATGGGAACTCTCTTGCACTGTTGGTGGGAATGCAAACTGGTGCAGCCACTCTGGAAAACAGTGTGGAGGTTCCTCAAAACAGAGCTCCGCTCTGGAAAGCAGTGTGGAAGTTCCTCAAAAAATTAAAAATAGATCTACCCTATGACCCAGCAATAGCACCACTAGGAATTTACCCAAGGGATACAGGAGTGCTGATGCATAGGGGCACTTGTACCCCCAATGTTTATAGCAGCACTTTCAACAATAGCCAAATTATGGAAAGAGCCTAAATGTCCATCAACTGATGAATGGATAAAGAAGTTGTGGTTTATATATATAAATGGACTACTACTTGGCAATGAGAAAGAATGAAATATGGCCTTTTGTAGCAACATGGATGGAACTGGAGAGTGTTATGCTAAGTGAAATAAGTCATACAGAGAAAGACAGATACCATATGTTTTCACTCTTAGGTGGATCCTGAGAAACTTAACAGAAGACCATGGGGGAGAGGAAGGGAGAAAAAAAAGTTACAGAGAGGGAAGGAGGCAAACCATGAGAGACTCTTAAAAACTGAGAATAAACTAGGGGTGGAAAGGAGGGGAAAGTGGGTGATGGGTGTTGAGGAGGGCACCTGTTGGGATGAGCACTGGGTGTTATATGGAAACCAATTTGACAATAAATTTCATATTAAAAAAAAATTAGCAGACATAAGCATTTGGATATTGATGGCTATAATGCAAGCAGATTCCTAGAGTCTCAGTTATTGAGCAAACCTCCAAGATAAAAAAAAAAAAAAAATATGGTGAAACAACATCTGACTGGGGAGACCCCAGCAACAAAGAAGCTCCAAAATTAGTGCATATGTTTCTTAAAGAAGTATCTAATCTTGCTTAATTTCTATGTTGACAAAAAATTTCAATCCAGCTCCCAAATAATTTTTTCCAAGTTACTTCCCATGTACCACCTCTCTTTTAACCTTTATCCTGTGCAAATGATGTCATAACCAATGGTAATAATTTTACCGGTTGCAACTGTTTATAGTGTTAGCCACAAAATCTTTTTTTTAATTTTTTTTATTTTTAAGTTTATTTATTTGACAGAGACACCGAGAGAGAGACAGAGAGAACAAGTGAACACGGAGTGGCAGAGAGAGAGAGGGAGAGAGAGAATCCCAAGCAGGCTCTGCATTGTCAGCACAGAGCCTGATGTAAGCCTCGAACTCATGAACCAAGAGATCATGACCTGAGCAGAAACCAACAGTCAGACACTTAACCGACTGAGTCACCCAGGCGCCCCACAAGATCATTTTTAATTATCAGAATATGAATGCGAAATATAACTGCTATGATTCAATCAGTCTGAATAAAAGATCCAAGTAGTTGTTTCTATTTTAAACTGAATAGGCAACAGTTTAGCAAAAAAATGACAATATCTAATCAATTGAGCAAATAAACAATCCCTAACCTGTAAACAATTTAAATTGCTAACTACTTTTATAGGGTGTTTCCCCTACTATAAAAACAGTATGACCATAAAGAAAAACAGTAGCATTTAATAAACTTTATTTTTAGCATTTATATAAAAATGTATATGCAGTTATTTAGGAGAATATTACCATTTGGAGTTACGCTATGTATTTCATCTGAGAATATTCTTTCTTTTTTTTCCCCACTATAATAAAAAGAACAGCTCTCAATTATTGCCAGTAACATTAGTGGCATATTCATGTTTATATCTCAAATATGCTTTTAATTTTCTGAAGCAGAGGCAAATTGCTGGTGATATCTTAATGTTTAGAGGTGGTTAATGCCAAAAGGCTTGGGTCTGATCTTAAACTGAATATTTCCCAGATGTGTGGTAGGGTGAAAGGTGGAACAGCTAACAGAAACCAACTTCCTATCCATGTTAGACTTACTTAGGTGAGTTTTAAGTAAGGATTAATTAGACAATGAGACTTTATAAGCAGTCACCCTCACAGCTCCCACAGATAAAAGCTGAGGACCTGTTCAGTTGTAACATAAGCCATATGTTGAGAAAGAGCAGTTATCAACTACAACTGTCTCCTTGCACCTTGTTTATAATGCCTTTTTAGTCAACTTTCTTTTGAAAATCAAATACTTTTGGAAATGTTGAAAAGCTATTCACTGAAGGATTAAAGAACTTGCAGTTTTTGAGTACGTATCAGCTATTGAAGTAGCAAAAATATATGCAAAACATTTAATTCATACGGATGAGCTCATAAATATAAAAGGACAGCTTAAGAATGACAAGAGGAAACTGCTATTAATGTGGCTTATCCTAGACCAGCTTTGTACTAGCAGATACCCTGGGGACACTAAGGCTCTAAAAACTCTATGTCTCCGTGGGAAGCCAGGGTGCCTATTTCAGGAAGAGGAATTTGGCACAAATTCACAGTTGTTTGTCCAGATTCAGCAGAGGCTAAAGATGAATTGGAACAAGATCTTGCCAGTTAGCCATTCTGAAGGGCTGACAAGAGTTTGCCACCTACAACAGCTGTTTTCTGTTGGAGCCTAGAAGGTAATTTTGCCAGGACTACTTAGAAGGTCTGAGCCATCGATGTCAAAACAAATGTTTTTGATATTGAGTATATGCTCATTCCGTGGTATTTTTCACTTAAGTTATCATGTCAATATGGGTGCTGGTTGAGGTTGGAGGTGTTGATGAAGAAGAGAGTGGTGTCAGGTTAAAAGCCTACTATCAAAATATGCCAAACTATTAGGACAAGATCTGCTTCAACAGACATCATAAAAACTAGATTTGGTGAAGTCAAAAAAAAAAAAAAATCAATGAAATGTACCTGTTTGCTAAAAGTAAGAGCAAAATCTTCATTTGTAATATCAACTCTTCAAATATATCATATATCAACAAGTTATTCTGGATAGGGATCTACATGAGATAATTTTCCTTATATAGTTTTCTCCTTAATCTTTTTAAAGTATTTATGAACATAGGTAAGACTGTCAGGCTATGGTAAGAATTAAGGGAAGTATGAAGAATCTGAGAAAGTATCTTGCAAAGAAAATAACTATATGTTTTTCTGCCTCTAATAAATTGATCAAAACATTCTGTTTACTTAAAGACTTAGTGTGTCAATACTTTGCTTCAATTTAAAAGTCAAAAATACCTCTGACTTTCCAACACGATTACCTTACACAGTAATTAGTGAGCAAGGGCAACTGAAAAAAGAAAACAATCAGATTCCAGTAGGTAGTACACTCCTCACTCTCTAGGGATGCCAGTATTTTTGGAAGGCTGAATGAAGTTGAAAGGGAAAAAAAATGGAAACAATGGTCAGGTACAGGCATTTCACAGGATGGTGTTCATATCCCTTGAAGTTTGTGAGTGGGCAGACAGCTAAGAAAATGTCTCAGAAGCTCTGTTTTTGGAAATCAAGTTTGTGTAACTGGACAAGACATGTGCCACAAGTCTGTGCAATTAGATCACATAGCCTAGTACCACAAACATAATTATTAGCGGCTGTTTTTGTTGAATGGCAGGTTAGAAAAACAGTAAAAAGAGGAGTTGATGATGATGAATGGGGCAGGGCGTGAAATGGCTGTGCTCTTCTAGGAGCTTTTAAGTCTCAACATAAAGAAAAGACTCTGTCATCCTCTCCGGACTTAAAGTGTTGACTGAGAAAGCAAAGAGGGATGAGAAGGCTGTTTGTAGGCTAGAGGAATAAAGATAGGATCTCCCACCACGTCAGAAAGTTGTTAAGCACTCAAGGTGAAAACACCCATTGGGGTTTCAGAGTCAACAAGTAATTGTTTGTATTTGGACACTGGCAGCAGACTTCATTACCTTAACATTCTTGACCAAAGTTTCTGAGGCAAAGGACAGGCCTTTGGTGTGGACTGAGTCCACTGGAGTGGTGTGGACTGAGATACTAGACTTCAAGGTTAGGGGACATTTTTAAAGCTTTTCAAATAGGTTCTTATGACTGCACACCTATGTAAGGAGAAGGAATAAAGTGGTCTTTGACTTTTGTTGTGGAAGAAGCGAGTAGAATTTAGGAGGAAAAGACTGAGCAGAATAATTCTGTACTTAGGTTTGGGACTTCATTTTATTCTTTCTCTTCCAATACCATGCGAGCTACGGTGGCTCTTTTCATGCTCGGTAGGTGGCTTTCATACACAGTAAACATCCAGTATTTTTTAATGTTTTCATAGGATTACATAAGGTAATCAGTCCCTCGAGGTAACGACTCATAACTTTGAGTTGAATATATATACCCAAGATTAATGTGAGGGATCAGTCTCTGGGTCAGAGACCCAGTAGAAGAAAAATTGGGCCAGTGGAGGGGGACAATGTTGTGCTCCTCTACATTCCTATCTGCCACAGAAGGTGAAAATGAACTGGCTTCTGATTTTACCCAAGTACCCAGGATCGCTTGGCACCCCAGATTAAGAAGGGATATCTGCCAATAGCTTTCTCTCTTTTCCTCTTTCCAGAGGAAAGTAAGTAGGCCGAAGTTGAAACAGGTACTTTGCACATTAATTTATTCAGATAAATTAATTTGTTCCATGATTCCATATTGGGCATCTGCTATGGGCAAGGTGCTGGTAGTACAGATGTGGCCCATACAACAAACAAAAGAGTCATGCTTTCAATAAACTAAGGGAAAATTGAGACTCTACCTCCAACCAAATTCATTCTCCTTGTTCTTCACTGTGGTTCTCACTTCTGCCAAATGATCCACGATCAGACTTTTGAAAGAAGTTGCAATAGGCATACTGAACCATTTCTCCTTGATAAGAAAATTGGCCTAGTTCTTTTATCAGTGCATCAAGAATTAAGTTCAGCTACAGAGTAGCTGTAACCTGTCCATAAATAAAAACTGCTTAATAGTTTTATTCCTCAGCCCCATTTCTATGGTCTGCCATAGTTTAATCATGCTTTTTGAGCTTTCTCAGAGCATGTCTATTTTTATTTATTTATTTGCTTAGTTTTTTTTTTTTAATTTTTATGATTGTATTTTAACCAGTTTGTTTGGATAAGACAGTCGTGCATGTTTCTATTCATATATCTATTTAATAACACTGACCAAAAATGTATACTGTATTATGGTCCTGGATTTCTGGGTCTGTTTTGGTAAAATAAGGAGACTTTAAATATAGCTCCTCCTAAAATTAAATTATGACACTAGATTTGACATCTCTTTGGACATCATTTGTAAAGATTCTTATACGAAAACAAACAGGGTTTACTTTGTTTTTGTTTTTTTTTTTTTAATTTTTTTTTTTCAACGTTTATTTATTTTTGGGACAGAGAGAGACAGAGCATGAACGGGGGAGGGGCAGAGAGAGAGGGAGACACAGAATCAGAAACAGGCTCCAGGCTCTGAGCCATCAGCCCAGAGCCTGACGCGGGGCTCGAACTCACGGACTGCGAGATCGTGACCTGGCTGAAGTCGGACGCTTAACCGACTGCGCCACCCAGGCGCCCCAAACAGGGTTTACTTTGAATCTTACCCAAGAATAATCTCCACTGAAATATTTCAATGTTTGTACTAAATTAAATAATATTATAATCAGAGTTTTCTTTTGGCTATCTAGAATTAGTAGGAGAGGAGGAAACATTTGCAATAGAAATCAAATAGTATGAAACTATTGAATGCTACTTGATTTTTATAGATATTTCAATTAATTTACTAACCTGACTTGCTCAAAAGCCAACCACTTTGCCTAGAAATGTATTTTGCCATTTCAATGGCAGTTTGACAAATTATTTTCAAGTTTTTAGCTCCTGTTTTCCCTATCCCATATCTATACACTGAAATTTTAATCATCATAAATTATTATAAATTATCATATTTCAGGTGAATTTAATCATTATTTGACAATACTATATACACTAGTCTGAATCGAGCAACTGAATTCAAATTCCTTCTTACAATTTATTGTATGAATTAAATAATATTAATTGAGTCTTCTGGGGGGGATGTTTTCAGATTTTGATAAATAAACATAAATGGAAACATTTCTTCAAAATATAATATTGTGGCATTTCATCCAGCGTAACTAATGTATCCTACAAAGAAGTTAAGACAACTTTTCTCTGCATATAATTTTTCCCCCAAATTTTAAGGGTTTTCACAATTTTGGATAAAATTTTGAGTAAAGTGAAACATTTGCAGTTAGCATGATTTAGGTCAAGTCAGTGCATTCATTCTGTTTCTTGCAGTGTTTCTCCTCTATCAACTTTTCAGTTTTGGTTTTCTCTTCATCTCTTTTCTTCTATAATCCGGATCCCAGAAATATTTTATGTGTAAGAACTCAGGTACATAGTAGTTGTAACCTACCTTCTAGTCTTAAATACTAAATTTTCAGCATGTTTTATTCAGACAAGTTGACTAAGACTTGCACAAAGATGAGTGTGAAATAACACTTGCCTAAAATGCTGATAAATAATTATTTCCTGACATAATTCAATAAGGTTAAATGGACAAAAAGCAATCTTTGGAGAGGGAAATAAAAAAGAAAACTTGTTGTATTATTAAATCTATTGATCTAGCACAGTGCCATGAAGAGACCTTAAATGACCACCTGCAAGTATTTGTTGACTGATGATCAATCGGGAACACTCCAGAGTCACATTTAATTTGCAGTTAAAAATGCAGCAGAAAATTATTCTTTAACACACTTTAACAATTAATTTACAATCGGGAGTATTGTCCCTAAAATTGTGTTGTTAGTTTCTGGTACTTTTAACGGTAGGTCAATGACAATGGCTAAACTATAATACTGTTCAATTGAATATAGCCTTAAATTGAGAAATGATTTAGAATGTGCCACTGTGTTCATCAATAAGGCCAAGCTAATGACTACATTTGTCCTTGAAGCACCAGTTAAAAATGTCAAAAGGTCATTCTGGTCTTTAACAAATTAAGAAAAATATGTATCCTCTTATATAGAGAATTTTCTGCTAATGCGGGTCCTGTTTATGTCTGCGGTTCTAAATTCATGTCACGGTATCTCAAAGAACTGTGGATGATAGAGAAACTAAATCATTTCGGTTGCATTATGCTGAAAGGGCATCTGGAGTCTAAATTAGCACAGGGTGGCCCAGAACTAGGCTAATGATTAGCCCACTCTGGTGTCCTCTTTTTAAAAGTGGGGAGATCATTCCAGAGCAAGTATATGCCTTTAACTCTGGGTGGAGGATAACAGATCAAGTGACTCTCTACTGATTTGTAGCAATTTCTTGGCCATAAGCATAACAATAAAGGGGTCACATGGTCCCTTAATTTTTAGAATGGGGACACAAGTAGCCCTATGAGAATGCATGTAAAATACTTAAAGGAGTAACTGAAGGCACTTAAGTTTCAACCAACATTTCCACACTCTTATTCAGGGTAAGAAAATGATGATTATGATAATCTGCTTGCAAATCTCTAAAAAAAATTACCTATAGACAACGATAAGGTAGATTTGTACACAAATACCAAGTCCACATGGCTATAGTCATGCAGATGTTGAGTCCCACACCTGTCAAAAATACACAAAAGAGGGGTGCCTGGGTGGCTTAGTTGGCTGAGTCTCAGACTCTGGATTCTGGCTCAGGACATGATTCCAGGGTCGCGGGATCAAGCCCTGCATCTGGCTCCACGCTGAGGGTGAAGCCTGCTTAAGATTCTCTCTCCCTCCCTCCCTCTCTCTTTCTCTCTCTCTCTCTCTCAAAATAAATAAATAAACATTTTAAAAATACACAAAAGAAAAACCTAGTGCTTCTTTCCACATTCTTTAAAATTTTTTCATTGATGTTAGGCTGCTAACATTATGTGTGTCTATTCCTGTTTGTGGTTCTGTTTCTCTGTTTCTGTCGATGCTTTTTTGATGTCAAAAACCTGCTCCATTTCTGAACTGTAGTGTATAGAACAGTGTGTGGTCCTTGCACCAACAGATTCAGCCATTCCCTAGGAAATGGCTAGAAATTCAAATTCTCTGGCACCTCCCCAGATCGAGTAAATTAAAGAGCCCAGCAATCTGTGTTTAAACAAACCTTCCGGATAATTCTGACGCATGCTTAAGTTTGAGAACAGCTGATATAAAAAACATGAGCCAGCTTCAGCAGATAGTAAATACCTATTCAATACCCACTTCTCCAGATTCCATGCAATCCCATGAACTGTATGCAATTCGTTCCAATTTGCAAATGAGGAAACCAAGACTCAGGAATTACAAATCACTTATTAAAAGTCATTTTGATGGCTAAGTAACAAGGCTGAGATGCTAAGCCAAGTTCTTCTGCTCTTTTAGAGCCACTTCCCTCTCATTTATACTTCTTCCATTAATTTCGTCACATAAAATATGACTTTGATGTTCCCTTTAAAATTCTGTGTGGATGTGTGTCTGAAATTGCTGGCTGCCTCATTGTGCGTGTGTGTGTGTGTGTGTGTGTGTGTGTGTGTGTGTGTGTGCGTGATTGAGAGACAGACAGACAGATGGTGGAAGGCAGGGTGGAGAGAAATGAAATGAGAATATAAGTAGGCAATACAAAAAATAAAAGTAGTATCACAAATGTTGCTGTCCAGTTACCCTCCATTTACAGCATTAGAAACATTTTGACATTCTTTCAAGACAGTTAAGCTAGAGTCTAGATGCACTTTTTGATATTGTTGAATCAAGTGAATATGCAATTCCAAACAGGGCTACTTAAGCTAAGAGCCATACCCCTCAGCTATGTGCTTTTCTTTCCCAGTCTTCAAAAACATATTCTCTTCTTCCTTTTTGCATTCACCACTCATAGACTATTTGGCAGGGCATAGGCTACCCATGAATTTGGTAACAGTTTTCTACTCATAATTTCTGTGAAACTTTTTGAGCTCATGTAATTGAAGCAAACAAACAGCATCAAATGCTGTTAAAGGTGATAAGACAGATTTTATTCAGACTACTGTAGTAAGGGAGGGAGATTACAATATTAACTGAGCTCAACTCCAACTAAGCCAAAGATGAATGAGGTTTCTAAGGGAGAACAAAGGATTATGAGACTGGAGGAGGTGAGAAAAAAGAGAAGAGTCTACATGGAAGTGAAAAATTATAGAAGGGAATAAGTAGAGAATCACTGAAAATAGTCTGGGAAGGTAGGTTTGGACAACGTATGATTTGAAGCTGGATAGAATTGTGTTTTCTTAAGTAAAGACTCAGCATAGGACCCGAGGTCACCTTTAAGGACAGAGCCTATTGCAGGTGGAAGGCAGGCTTAAGTGTGGTCAAGTCTCTTTGCAAAGTGTTCAGGGAAGATCCTTTGTGCTCTGTGAGAGCAGCAGTTACATAATGTGTTGAGGTTTCAATTAATTTAACTTTCACATTAAAGAGAAATGAAAACATTATTTGAAATATTTTTAATTATTACGATGGAAACTAATTAGCTTTGAAAACTGCTAGGTATTTTTTCTGGACATAATCTTATGAGCCTAGAATCTATTGGACTTCCTAGATGTAAAGTAGCATTTCACTGTCAAAAACCATGAGTGGAATCATGTTTTCAAGAAATTAAAGAGTGTAAATGAACTACCAGCTGAAATAATAATTGCTGTATAATTTTTGCAACCTTGGTAATTATGAAGCAAAATTATACCCCATTAGATTGTTGGCAAATTATCACAATTTTTATAACATAAGAAAATTATATTTGTTTTATCATAAATATAAAAGATAAAACTAACAATTTGTTCTAAATATAAGCCTAAATATTATCATGTTTCCCCAGAATTTTGCACATTTGTATAGAACTTCACTCTCTGGAATGTAAGAAAGAATGTATCAAAAAGAGATTCTAGGATTTCTACACAAAACCTCATATCCTGTACTCAGAAAAAAACACCATCAAAACCTGCTCATAATTTTGACTCAATTCTAACCAGACCTCATATTAATTTATCAGCTTATTTTAATGGAGGTACTCATAAGCTCCTTAGAGCATCCTACTTTCACAGCAGAGGAAGTCATTAGAGATAATGTCATCAAGAAAAACATTAAATTTTGATTAGTAATCTCCATATATGAACAAAAAAGTGAATGAACTTGAAGATGAAGGTGCCAAATTATTTTTTAATAAAGTCTAAAAAGCTATAAAACTTTAATTACCTAGAAAATTAATCTATATAAAAATTAATCTCTTTGTGTTAACTAATCGGTATGCGTCTCTAAAATACCTTTTGAAATCTAAAAATCAAGTGTCTGCTAGAATATGGAGAAAAGTATTCAAAACAGATAAAACAGTCTTTATTACTGCCTTTTTTATTTTGCTATTTTTAACTTTATTCAACAAAACCTGATTTAGTGGAAAGAGAATGGGCCTTGGATCCAAACATTGAACCCACCCTACCCCAGGTGAGTGTGTGTTCACCAACTGATTGAATTTCTCCAAGGCCCAATTTCAACATGTACAGAAAATAATGCTTAGCTGATACGTTTTGTGAGACTGAGATATGAATATTAAAAGTATATGATACAAGACAGTCATTCTGTATTAGTTCTTGATTTTTATACCATTACTCTCTTCCAATTCAACTTACCCCAACCGGTGCTTTTCTTAACCAAGAAAGCTGCCTTGAGACCTCATGCTCTAGATAGCCTTTCTGATCCATGTCTGACACCCCTTTTCTCACAATTTTAATAATGACTAGTTGAAGAGCCATACATATATTAAGAAAGTTTAAAGGAGTTTCAGATTTGTAATAATTGCCTATAAATAACAAATATTTATATTTTGCAATCCACTGACTTTTCCTTTGAAGTATACACATTTTGGCATTTCCTTTTACTTCCATTTTCATTTTATTTGGATGTAGAGTTATTAATTTATCTCAAGGATTTACAAATTTTACTATACTATCGAAAGAAAAAAATTCTGTATTTAATGAATGCTGAGTTTTCCTTTATTCAGCTAGTTGCTGGACTGCCCACTCATTGATTCATTATGATTCATTCAATAAAAATATATTGAGCTCATATTATGAACCATGTATGTATGCCCTGTTCTAATTAAAAAAAAAAAAAATGAACATCACTGCGATTTCTATGGTTCTTTGAGAAAGATACACTACGGAGATACGACTCACAGGTGATTCTCAAGACCGCAGATGGAGCCATTTAGCCCCATACTCTAGGGTATGGCCACACAATCTCTGAGGTGTATAGGGTAAATGTGATAACAACTCCAGAAAGTCAGAGTCGGGAGTACAGGCCTTTTTATATTAGTATATAATTAGAAATTATAATTAGGATATATTATATTATATTATATTATATTATATTATATTATATTATATTATATTATATTACATTATATTATATTATATTATTTGGGACACTTGACAACAATCATGAGAAAGATTTAGTTTAGAGAAGTTAGGATTTGTTTACTACACTATACTAATTATAATATGTTTCAGTACATTGTCTAAAACTATCAAACATTATAATTTTGAGTAAAATGTTCGGAGCGAAATAACAGATATGACAGATTCTGGATTCGTGAGGCTCTGACATTTATGGAGGTGCTTCCAAGTTTCACAACAAAGTTTTTCAAAAGTACATTCTTCACCCAGGAGAGCACCACTGCTACTCAATAACATACAATCTATACTTGTATCGAGAGTGGTCCCCACAAAGTACAATTGGTGGAGAGAGTCAACCATAGCTCAAATACACACTGAAACCCTCTCCCTCCCCCATGCCTTTCTTTACTCATTCACTTCTCTCCACACAGATTATTCTCCTCGACTTTTCAAATTCTTACCTACTAAAATCCTATCCCTGAAAGATTCACCCAAAACATCAACCATCTTCTTCAGGACAACATTTTATTATTTAAAATCATGACAATGTATTTTCTCTCTCATATGGCACTTAAAACATTCTCCTTGTATTGTAATTACTTTAATTATTTGTGTCCTTATTCTACCCAGGTTTAAAACTCCTTGATGGTAAAGATTGTGTCTTGTCTTTGCCTCCTCCATAGTGAGAGATAACATAAATCCTACACAGTGTTGCTTAATAGGTATTAGCCAAATTAATTTACTCAAATAATCTCTAGGATTCCTTTATATATTCACGTTCTCTTTATTTAGGAGAGAATAACGGAATTTTGCATTTATTTTTATATCTAGTTTTCCCCTTGTCTGTACCAATTTTATTAAAGTTTTACTTGCCTTTTACTTTCTCCTACTTTTTAAAGTTGCCTCTTACTTTTAAAAAAATGTTTAAGGAGAAAGTTACCATGATGGCCAATAGCTTGTTTATTCTAATAGCCCCAAAAGAGAAGTATTCTTGGTCCAACCTGATTGCTGGGGAGAAAATCAGTCAGATGCTTCTCTTCTGGAGAAGGATGAAAAGCATAAACTGGAAGAGAAACTTGTGAATGGCCCTCCTCAGATTAACTACCCAATGATTCATCAAAACATAACTCATGCCTTGGCAAGTTAAAAGAAAAGATGATTTACATGAAAATTGTGACTTCTAGGTTATTTCCATTTGGACTTCATCAGTTTGCAAAATCCTCCCCATTACTATGGTGATGTTCCATTCTTTGGTAGAATCTGCTCATCAACAGGAGCTGATTTATGTCACAATCACTTGTAATGTCAATAATCAAACTTCATCATGTAGGATTTTAAGTATAATTCACAATAAACTTTACAGATTGCTATTATTTACTTACATGAATTTGAATTTGCCAAATACCGGCTTTTTCTAATACGGTTTTTAAGTAATATATTTTTATATAAAATACTTCCTATTTTCCAGAATACAGCATTGTTGATACCTTGAGCCTTATTAACTCCCTAATCTCACTTCTTATGACTTTCTGCCTTGCTCCTTGTTCTCTAGTTGGTAAATCAAACTTATGATTTTTCTGGAAAACACCATACTGTTTTCACCTTAATGAATGCTTTTGTTCATGTCTTCCCACCTTTCCCCTGAATGCCTCTTGTGCAACCTTCAAAACTCAGTTCAAGTCTCATCTCCAAAGAGGAAGTCTGCCTTGGAGCCACAGCCAATATGAGCCACGTTTATTTTTGCCTCTTTTGTCTTCCATCTTAGCTCTCACTATCACTTAATATGTTTTATTGTAATTCCCTGTGTGTTTGTCTTTTACTCCCAGTAGAGCACAGATTTTGATTGAGGAGGAGGGATTTTAGATTTTGATTGATTCATTTGACTTTATGTTCCCATTTCCTACAAGAGTGCCCTTCTCCTCATAGGTCTTCCTATGTTCTGAATTAAACTGTCCCGAAGCTCTTAAACAGATTTAGAAAACCACTTGGGATATTCATCTTTTAAGAGACATCAAAACTGATGTTGTTACAACAAATTTCACTACAAGAATATGTCTTTAAATTAAAAAAAAAAACAGCTGACCTATATGAATGGGAAATATAATTTGTGTTCCCTTTCATTGATGATATAATTTTTAGGTGTTAGTTTCTTTGAGTAACAAAACAGTACTTTATAACTTTTGAGATAATTGTATGCTCATATAAGTTGTTAAGAAATACAGAACAATTTGTATGTCTTTCACTTACTTTCCCTTAGGAGGTCATCCTTTAATTGGCATTGAATTTTGAACCAAAAGACACTAAGTTATTAGTCTAACAACCATAAAGCAAAATTCTGGTTCTCCTTTGCAAAAATACTTTTTTTTTCTTTTTAGTGTTTATTTATTTTTGAGAGAGAGACAGAGAGACAGAGTATGAGCAGGGGAGGGGCACAGAGAGAGGGAGACACAGAATCCGAAGAAGGATCCAGGCCCTGAGCTGTCAGCACAGAGCCCAACGCAGGGCTCAGACCCGTGAACCATGAGATCGTGACCTGAGCCAAAGTCTGATGCTTAACTGACTGAGCCACCCAGGCGCCCTGCAAAAATACTTTTTTATTGGAAGACTTGATCATTCTCACCAAAGAACATAGAACACTGGAGAGATTTTTTATGAAAAATGGACAAGTCCTCTAGACTTGAGCCCCTCAGAAAGTCACTTCCGTATTAACAGATATTCATAGTAAAGACAGTCATTGTTCATTACCACAAAATTATCAGATTATAATTTGCTGGCATATGTTATACCATAAAAGTTCTTTTTCAGAATTTGAAAGACCCTTAAATCATCTAGTTCTTCCCACTTTGTATTTTGAAGCATAGTGAACCTTTTCACACTAGTCTTAACTGGTTACAGAGTGGGGAAAATGGTTCATTGACTGAATGGATTCTTTCAATATCGAGATTCTATTTTGTGCACAGCAGAAAAACCCAGGGGTTTCCAAGCTAAATATGATATATCATGTGCAGTGCATGCTCAAAAGTGATTGGTCAAGGATTTGGTAACATTTGTCTCACGTTTCTCCTTTTGTCAACTCAGTCTGTTACTATAGATTAACCCCACTACATCTTGTTCACCTTCAAAAATCCTGCTTTACTCTTTGCTTCAATCTTTCATTCTAACAATTTCCAGTTACAAAAGCACATATAGGGAACACCTTGCAATTTACTGACAGTGCTTACTTGTTTCTTAGGCAAAGTAAATACTGGCCTAAATATTTTGCCCCAGAATTCAACCTCCTGCCTCACTCTGTATCTTCTGCTTGTGACATAAAGTATATTAGATTCCCTTCCCTGATACTTAGACATTTTCCTCTGTGGCATGCCTATTAAAGACTATTATCTTGATGAGTCATTTTGTCAGATGGTTTTCCAACAGGATTCCCTTGAGACAATGGGAAAGAGAGGGGAGATATGATGGAGAGACAAGTAGTCAGAGATGGAGAGAAATAGTTTGAAAGCCAGAAGCTTAGGTATTGGAGCCATCATTACTGACCTGTGTCACCTCATCATCTTGTATCAGTTATATAATCTCATATCCTCTGGTTTTTTTCATCTGTAATTAAGAGCAATGCCCATCTTAGAGGACTGTTGTGAGAATTAAAGAAATAAACTATAAGAAAATATTTTAAAATATGCAAATAAGTGAGTGTATTTGTTTGTACCTTGAGGGCAACTAGCTGCATAAGGAAACAGGATACTAAAAATACAGATACGGTCTCCTTCACCCTTTGTAACCTATCCTTGGTTTGAGCTTGCCAACTGAGATTTATTTCACCCTATTATTGAGGGAGTGTGTTGTGTTAGGTCAGAGGCTTCCTACAAGATACATGGAAAGAATGATTCATTCATGGCATGTAGTCTAGCTCTCTGCTTTTGTCAACTTTGCAGTGGGGGAACTCAAACATTTCTATTGGTCTCCACATGGCTGGTCCACCTAGGACAGATGAGGAAGAAAGAAGGTATTCATGTCTTAAGAACAAGCCACTCTTCCCCTACGGGAAGGTATATGTATAAACACCCAATTTGTTGAGCACATTTAGAACGGCATTTCTTATGACAGTTGATACATAATAAATGATAACGTATAATCACCTTTCAGATTTTATGGGCTAAGCCAATGGGAATTTGTATGTTCTGTCCAGGATTTACACAGTTTGGTGAAGGAGGAGTTCCAAAATCTATTAAGTGTGAGAGGAAATTTATTTTCTTTAATAATATTTAAGGAGGCACTAAAGCTCTAGCTGTAGGCAAGTTCTAATTATTTTATACGTACCAGCTCATTTATTCCTCACAACACGACTAGGAAGGAGGTACTATCGTGTTGCCCATTTTACAAATGAAATGTAAACACAAGCAGTTCAGTGACTTCTCCTGTGGTCATTCACCAGTAAATGTAAAGCCATATTCAAACCCAGACACTCTGGATCCAGAAGCCTTTGCTATTCACCTGAGTAAGCTTTTCCGAGTTCTAGAATAAGAAGTAGTCTTAGCACCTGAGGGTTTCTTAACCTAAAATAGATTTGGGGTAAAATATCAAATGCTCTCCCTTTAGTTACCTACATACTTTTCAGAGAAAATTACCTTTAGATGCACCAACCAAAATATGTGTATGAGGACAAAAGTTCTCTTGTCTATCAGTTACAAAAACCTTCAGCGTTCCATTCTTTTTAGGGGGGAAAAAGCCTTTAAAAATGCTGATGAATACTGGATATTCTCCCAACTCAGAGTAGTGATTTTGCCATTTTACAGATAATGTGGATGTTGGGATCAGTCTTTCTGTATCTCAGAATGTCAACACATTTTCCGAAACTGAATTTATCAGTTAAGTGTAGCCAAGAGATTTAGTTTATCTGAGTATCCTACAATGGAGAAATAGTTTACCACTGTTTTTACAGATTGAGGTAAATCTGACATATTATTGACATATGCTATGGATTTAATTTAATACCATAGTACAGATGTGTGTTCTGATAAGTTTTTTGTGAAATCTAGGCTACGATAGAGTTGTTTCAATATTTATGGGGTTGAAAATGTAGAGTTAGCAAAGGAAGTATTTTAATTAAAACAACATTTTTCCTTATATGCTCAGAATAAAAATAGGGGAATTCTTTTAAAGACTTACTATTTTTTCAATATAACTCCTCAGTTTTTAGGCACATTGAAAGAGGTTTGGGTTTTTTTTTCCCCAGTTTTTTAAATCTACTAATTAAAAAAAATTTTTTTTCAACGTTTATTTATTTTTGGGACAGAGAGAGACAGAGCATGAATGGGGGAGGGGCAGAGAGAGAGGGAGACACAGAATCGGAAACAGGCTCCAGGCTCTGAGCCATCAGCCCAGAGCCTGACGCGGGGCTCGAACTCACGGACCGCGAGATCGTGACCTGGCTGAAGTCAGACGCTTAACCGACTGCGCCACCCAGGCGCCCCAAAATCTACTAATTTTAGAACGATCAGAAATTAAAACTCAGTAGGTCTTCTGATTTTCTTTCTTTCACCTAAATTTATGCGACTCTTTAAGTTTAGCTATTGTTGTTTTTTGTGTGTTTGTTTTTTCCATTGTATGGTTTAGGTATCCTGGAGATAACTTCAGTGGAAATCGGAGTTGTTGCCGTCAAAGCCATTAACAGCAACTATTATTTAGCCATGAACAAGAAGGGGAAACTCTATGGCTCAGTAAGTATTCTGCTTTAATTTTCCAAGTCCGCTGTAGTAAATCATTACCAGAGTTTTGGAATGTTTCCCTCAGACATTGAAGAGCTTTGTTATCATTCTATTGCTAGTAAATAGAGCCACAGTGGGCTGGTCACCAGAGTTTCAAGGGCTGGCAAAGCGGCTCTTGCAACTCTGTAATTTCCTCTGTTGTTCACCCATCAGTCTACCACACAAGCTGTTACTGGCATTCGTCAGTCTATGCTCTGAACTGTTAAAGGGTCAGACTCTCACGGAAGCATCTGGTCAGATTGGCACGGGTGCTGCAGACAACTTGGAGAAGAATCATTGAAAACAAAGATCTTAAATTAAGGAGGAAATCATATACTGTGTTTTAGAGCTGGTATTTTGTATTCTTTTAAAATATGAGATGGGGAGACAGATTAAGAAATTTACTATTTGTGTGCCGTTCAATCAACTCCATATTTTTATTTATGTGGGCGACAATCATTAATTCAATGATGGAGCTGGAATCCAGCCAATGCTTTGAGTACATATATCTCTGGTGTTTCATAGCAAGTATTAAGGACTATCACTTCAAAATGTGTAAATAACCTTATTTTGTTGGTTAGCATAAGGATGATGGTAGTGGCTGCGTAGAGCCAGCAGGTCCCAAACTTCAGTATGCATCACAATCACCAGGAAGATTAAATCACATTTCTAGATTTTTTGATACACTAAAGCTGTGGTAAGGTCTAGGAATTTGCATTTCTTTTTCTTTTCTTTCTTTATTTTCTTTCCTTCCTTCCTTCCTTCCTTCCTTCCTTCCTTCCTTCCTTCCTTTCTTTTGAGAGAGAGAGAAAGAGAGAAAGCGAGAACAAGCAGACAAGCAGAGGACGGGAAAAGGAAGAGGGACAGAGAGAGAATCTCAAGCAGATTCCACTCCCAGTGCAGAGCCTGATGCAGGGCTCAATCCCACAAACCGTGAGATCATGACCTAGCTGAAATCAAGAGTCAGACACTTAACCGACTGAACCACCCAGGCACCTCAAGAAATGGATAATTCTTAAATGAACAGTGTCATCAAAATATTTACTACTTCTCTCATTTCCCCACTTTTTTCTTCTGTCCCAACACAGCTCATGTACTGTGCCTATGATGCTTCTTGAACTCTAAGATGTGTGAATTATCTTGTCCCATCTCTGTATCTAAAGTAGACGCCCACTTTCTAGCATAGCACCCCCTTTTACTTATCTGCAATAGGATTCATCGGAAAAAGCTCTCATTACTGTGTTTAGTGTTTACTATCTTCCCCCAATTTATTGTAAACTTCAATTGGGCAGGGTCTGCCTTGTCCTGCACTATACCCTCAGCACGCAGTCCATCCAGAGCACAAAGTCATAAATGCATAAACCTAACCACCTCTCCTAGCAGCTCATCCCATCGGAGGCTGTACTCTCCACTTTCAGCCCATTTCAGAAAGAAGTCCATTTTCTAACCACAGTGCATTTGGTTTGCAATTTTCCATTACCACCAGGAAGAGTAAACTATGATGGCTTCAAATTAAATGAAAAATCTACTCAAACTGAATGTCCCTCTCAGGGTGGACTAGGACTAGGAATTTTGCACTGAAGGGTATGCCATCAAAATTCATGAGGACATACCTAATATAATTCTGTATATCAGTGGCAATGCTTATAAATACCTGTCATCTTTTTTTCAGGTGATCTCCATTGATGCCAGAAACCTTCTTGAAAATATTAGGCCAACACTCAGAGTGATTAACTAAACCAGCTCTTTATTCTATTCTGTATTGAATATTTTCCTCTGTTCCCTTTTGGGAAATGTATGTCTCTCTTATATTTACATTATTCCTTCTCTGAATAATGCATCTATGGTATTCTTGGTTTCCACATGACTGACAGAATTAGGTTAACTAGAAAATGGTGTTTAAATAAAACAGGCTCTCATCCAGCCTGATTTGAGGACCAAAGAAATTTATGAGGCATCCTGAGGAAGTTTAAAACCTTTCTCTAAACTACCAAAACCCTACTTTTGAGATCTTGCTCTAGCCTAGACTTTTTTTTTTTTAAACTTTAATACTGATGATTCGCCTAAATGCTGTAAACACATAGATTCCTAGGTCCCTCCTCCAGAGATTCTGATATATTTGAGCTAAAGTGTAAATATCAAAAAACACTTGAGATTAGGAGTCTGCCACAGGTATACCTCACTTTAAGAGACATTGCTCTATAAATTTATATTGGGGAGACAAAATAACTACACATCCACTGCTCTTTTCTATATACAGCTCTGTTGCGAATATGAAGTCATCTCGGGGCACCTGGGTGGTTCAGTCAGCTAAGTGCACCCAACTCTTGATTTCGGCTCAGGTCATGATTTCACGGCTTCATGGGTTTGAGCCCCGCGTTGGGCTCTGCGATGATGGCATGAAGCCTGCTTCGGATTCTCTGTCTCTCCATCTCTCTCTGCCCCTCCCCGACTTGCACTGTCTCTGTCTCTCTCAAAAGGAATAAATTTTAAAAAATAAAAATAAAAAAATAAAGTCATCCCAAAAACCTCAGTCCTCCCACAGCCTCTAAACTGCGCCCCCTTTATTAGAATGAATATAACTATGTTAAAAAATCATCTCTGCTTTGAAAGCCACATAGCTTTAGACAAACTAAGATGAATAAATGGGAAAAAAAAACATAGGAAGGACTTAAATTCCTTTCTAATGCAGAATTTTTGTCACATTAAAATATTTACCTTAAATAATTTACCGATTTTCCTCTTACTTTCAACCAAATGAACCATTTGAATCTTACACTTCAATATTACGTTATAGAAGAGAAGCACATTGGATAAATAAATTCCAGGAAACAAAGCTTAAACTAGAAACATGAACATAATATATACCTGTTTGTGATGGTTCTGATAATGTTCAAAATTAGGATCCAGTTCACAGAAACCTGAATATTTAAACATACACACGTTCAGGAGTTAAGAATTTAGTAACTTTTTTTTTTTAATCCCGAGGTGAGAAAAACTGTTTGAACTGCCCGGTAGAGGCCAACGAAAGATGCCTATAATACCCTTGGCTTGGATTGGAAAAGGTAGAACCAGAAGAGCAAAAGCTCCAATTCTTTAGCTTCTTACCTGCTTTAGTGTGAGTGTAAGGGAAGAGGGACATTTCCAAAGCCAGAGTTTTGAGATTAGTGAGGTACCTCCTCTACATCAGTAACTCCAGAGTGAGACACTGGATCTATGGAATGAAGGAAAATCAATTCTTGTCCCAAAGACCCCTTAAAAACACATGGTCACCTATAACAAAGCCAAAGGACTGTGACAACTGAGTGGAATTTCTGAGGGTCAAAGTCTCAGGTTTATACAATATACACAGTGATCAGTCACCATGTTTGTAATTTCTTTGATATGGTAATTCACAAAGCAAGGCATTTCATGTCCTAATTTTCAATCATTCCTAGAGCTCAGAGTAAAATCTGTTAAAATTCCAGGTTATGGAGAAATCTAGTATTTTTAAGAAAGGAAGGCATCCCTCCACCCCTCCCTGGCCTCTTGATTATCTAGAACTATTATGATTTTCCTATAAGATCTGTTTTCTTACCAACATGGATGTATTTATTATGGATTTACAGGCAAAGTCTGCAAACTTGAGAAACACAGGTTTTTCTGTAATTCTATTTTTCCGATGAGACCCCATGGTCCTTACTCTGAAAACAGGATTGTAACACTATTGTTTGTCATTGGTTCTTCACAAATACCACCAGTAGAATCTTTGCTCTCGACAATCATTCTAGGCACTTAAACCATGTCATATTCAAAACACACTAGCGTTTTAAAGGGACCCTAATATGTTTATGATGGTCAATTAAAATGAATCATGAGCCTTCAAACACAGAATCTGCTTTGTGGTTGAGTTTTACTCTGCTGTTGTTGATAATGTGCCTTAAGTGCACAACTTAGGTACAAATGGTAACAGCAAAGAAAGCTCTTGAACTGGAGTTCTCCGGATGGTTTGTGTCAAATGGAATGAAGTATCATCATCACAGAAATAAAAGATTCTATTTTTCACTTGCAGAAAGAATTTAACAATGACTGTAAGCTGAAGGAGAGGATAGAGGAAAACGGATACAATACGTATGCATCCTTTAACTGGCAGCACAATGGAAGGCAAATGTATGTGGCACTGAATGGAAAAGGAGCTCCCAGGAGAGGACAGAAAACACGAAGGAAAAACACCTCAGCTCATTTTCTTCCAATGGTGGTCCACTCATAGAGGAAGGAATGTTTGTGGACACAGCAGAACTAAAGGCCCTTTCGCCAGGACTAGTCGGTATTCTTCATGAAGACAGTAGCTCAAAAGGCAAAGACACATTGCAGATGTCTGCCTGCTTGCAAGAAAGGAAGTCTTTGAAGGTTTTGTACTCACTGCTGACATATGATGTTCTTTTAATTAGTTCTGTGTCATGCCTTATAATCGAGATAATAGGCAGATTAAATGGGATGGAAGTTATTCCTAAGTGAACGACACTGTGGCTGGGTTTTTGGTTACGTTTTTGTTTATGTTCTTGTTTTTGAACCTCTGAGATAGAACTTAAAGGACATGGAACAATCTGTTGAATGATCTTCGGGAAAGCTATTTATGGAATACGAACTCGTATCAAAAACTTTCATTGCTCATTCAAGCCTAGTGATTCAATGAGCAGTAGGACATGCAAGCATTTACTGGAAAGCACTTGGGTCATATCATATGCACAACCAAAGGAGCTTTGGGCGTGGCATCACGGAAGAATTGGATAAGATTTAAAAATGTAAACATGTTAGCGTAAAACTGTTCTAACAAAACAAATAGTATGGTATGCTTGTGCATTCTGCCTTCATCCCTTTCTATTTCTTTCTAAGTTATTTATTTAATAGGATGTTAAATATCTTTTGGGGTTTTAAAGAGTATCCACAGCAGCTGCCCTCTGATTTACCTTTTCTTTTTCTTCAGCACACCCCATGCATGTTCATGACAAAGTGTTTTTAAAACTTGGCAAACGCTTAAGACTAGGAGAGGAGCTAGGGAAGGAGGGTGAGAGCCCCGTGTAATATCAGTTAACTTAATATCACTTCTGCAACAAGAAGAATCAACAGTAAATATGACAGTGCTGGGGCATGGCTTGATGAGACATATCTGCCATCATTTAGAAAGAGCTATCACTCCTAAGGCTTCCTTTCATAAAAAATAGACCAGAACGCCAAATTCTTTTCTCTCAGTATATCGATGGGTCTCCAATACAAAAAGAAGGAAAATTGTGAAGTAAATTTTAGTAGCCTAGCCTCATTATTTGCTAATGATTTTTTTTGCCATGGCTCACAGTAGTAAGTGATGAAGAGGCTGTCTGCATATATAAGAACCCTTTGTAAGTCCCACATAGCACATCTCCCCCAAAGGAATTATCAAGGAATTTGAAGTGCAACCCTTCCAGGGGCTTAAACTGAGCAAATATATCCTGGTATATGTCTAATCACATACGGAAACCTGTTCCAGCTGTATGGCCTAGTCATTACAAAACCAAATAAAACTTATTTTCTGTAAATTTAAAGAGCTTTGGAAGATTCCATAATGTAACCATATCAAAATTCATTTTGTTAGAGCAGGCATAGAAAACAATACATAGGAATATACCAGTCATCGTCACATTGTATTCCACTAAATAAACACATAAGCCTTATTTGCAGTGTCTGTAGTGATTTTAAAAGAAAAGTGTAGAAAAATACTATTTGTTTTAAATACTTTAAATCATAACTATAAGATTATATTGATGCTGCGGTTTTATCTTCATATTTCTTGTTTTGAAAAGGTCTGTTTATTTTTATTGTTCAGACACAGCATTTTGGTACAAGGGAAAGACTCACTAAATGTCTTTTTACTAAAGTTTAACCTCTAGAAAGGCTGGTGTTTTGTGATCCTCTCTTACAACTTCATTGTGTCGATACTTAACCAGCACGTCCAGTTAATCTGTTACTTAAGAATTAGTTTTATTAAGACATTTTCCCATGAAGTTATTCCATTACAGGTCTTTATTTTTTTCATTCCTTAAAAAAGTTGGAATTTCAAAAGATATGCATTTGAGGCAGAGTGTTTTGGCTTATGGCTAAAGTTGCATTTCATAGCATTTGGCTTCCAACTTGCTTCTTGACAAATCAGATTCTAAAAATGTTTAATTTTTGTGGTTGGAATCTGTATGTTAAAATATAATTGGTAACTGAGTCTGAGAGTTGTAATGTAATGTATTGCTATCAGAACTAGATTATCTTTGTTCTTTTATTTTAAATAATAATTGCACCTGACACATGAACACGGACCACCCAAAACCAAAATTAAACGTTTGGTAAGACAAATACAGTATTAGATGACTACACTAACAGCAAACAGGGCACAAACTGGATTCGTATTTCACATAGCCATTTAGATTACCAAGGAGACTATGTGTAAACAGGCATCATTATTGCACTCGAAACACTAAAACAGCTTCTAGCAAAATGTATCAAAGCTTGCAGAAGCCAAAAATAGAAAACATATCCCTCACCTCCCCCCCAACACACACACACACACACACACACACACACACACACACACACAGAGATAAGAACAGAAACAGTATGGTAAGGAGTAAGGAGATTCTCCTGCATTTAAAAATGGCATCTTTGCTTGATAATTGAGACAGAATTCTGGTCCCCTCTGCAGCTGGATTGTGCTACTGAAGAAAAAGCAGTTCCAGTCCGGAATATTATATGTTAAAAAGAAATCATCATGATTTGGGGAGCTCAGCCTCTGTGGGAAGTGTGGCCCCTGGCCATGATGTCAAAGCGTGTCAGCCACAAATGTATGTCCCCATCTGAGTGTTGGTTCGGAGAAGACTCCTCACAAAGATATAGAATCCCTTCCTCCTCCTACCTCCCAAAAGGCTGAACAGTGTATAGTATGTTACATTTAAGTAAATCAATAAAAATGCTGGGAAAAGAAAACAGAAATATTGTCCTTGTTTGTTTTATTAGCCTATACCTAACTATACCTGGGAATAGAAAGAGAGGCTCTAGTGTTCTGTGCATGGCAGGATGTGGTTAAATGCCCCACAGTCCCAAACAACAACAAAAGAAAAACATCACTCAAACATTTGTAAGTTTTCTTTAATGTTTTACATGTGTGAGTCAGCTATCCTTACTCTAATAACAACCAAATGCTTTGGATTTTTCCTAAGTATTCAGGTCCACCTAATTTACACAGTGGATAAAGAAGGATGAATTGAAAACAAGGATGGCTTGTGAAACAATGAAAGACTTTTGGAGGAAAGCCAGGAGGCTGCAAAATCTGATTTCAAGGGGAGAGAATAGGCCAATGAATTTGATTTGAGAAGTAGACACAGAAAAGCATATAATTATGCAAGGTGTGTCCGGGACCCAAGAAAAGTTATGGACACTATCTAAATTGGCCAGCATGAATACTGCACAGTGCCAATAATTTGGACATTGTTCATTCAGGATTTATGATTATTCAGCAAAAATAAAATTTACCCTTTCCTTATCAGTGAAGGCATTAGCTGTTCCAAACTTTGCTTAAAAAAGTTAACTGTAGGAAACCATGAAATACTTACAATACCTCGTGCATTAGAAGTAACCCATTTACATGCAAACAAATACCATGTTGAATAAGAATTCTTGTCTATTTCACTTGACAGAACTTTTCCAACTTAAAGCAGTAAGGAAAAAAGAGGAGTATTTTGGAAGCGTACTGGAAAGAAAAGGACAAGTCTGAGTTCCACTGGAACTGGGATATGAGGCAACTAAGCTCCGCCTCCTCACAGCCACTCATTTCCTCTTACCTCAGACTGGCTTTTTTTGCTGGGCTACTTACTGCTTGCCACCGATTTCCATCCTTCCAACTCTGAAACCGCAAATCTCTTTTTCTCAAGATCTCCAAGTGCAAATACACTAGGTGTGACTGTTACTGGCCAGGTGTGGAGAGCATCACAACCTCTAGAGCAAACAGTCTGGCATGGGGACCGGCCAAGTGTCAAGCACATGACCACAGAGCTGCAAGGTGCCGCTTCTGCCCACAACTGGAAGTAATGAAGAACAGTGTACCAAGGAAAGGGCAGAGTGCTGGACAGGTGCAAAACCCAAAACGGTTCTTAGTTATATCAGTGAGACCACTGACCTAATCATGTATCTCTTTTTAAAACATAGATCTTTTAATCTTATATTTTTCACTAATTCTAATTAGCCTTCATCTAATTTGTTCAAATCAGAGACATCTCAAGATTGTTTTTCTTTTATGCATCTTTTATAATGGAAAGATTATATTTGTTTTGCTTTGTTCTAAAGCCAAGAGAAGGACCCTGAATGTAGCCAGGATCACTGTAATTCTGTAAACTTTACGGAATAATAACAGATGAACGAAAGTTTTCACTAAGTCAAAAGGTAATTCTTCTACTCAATACCAGCCTCTATCATAATAACAAGAAAAGTTATTTAACTCAAGAGTATATCCCAGTATTTTCAAGTCTATCAACATGTAGAAAAAATTTGCAACTCAAATGCCATTCGTTATTTAAAATATGGAATAAAAAGGAGAGAAAAATAAAAAAACCTGCTTTATATCTTTTACTACATCTTTTATACATTCACTATGAGCCAAAAGAAAACCTTATAACATGCATTTCTCTCTTTTGCTGATTAGAATAAAACACAGAATGTCCTTGCAAGGGACTAATCTACTGAAAAACACCTTTACAAACACTATGTATTCATTAAAATGGAATAATCATGATCAAACTAATGAGATCAAAGGAACTGGTCTCATTCCTAAGTGGCTATTAATGAATATTCCCATGTGGCTGCTCCGTGATAGCAGCTAAGGGCAACAATTCCATACTCAAAGAGAAAAGCCATATGTCAACCATATATGCATGTGGCACGTATTATCTTACACATTTTTATTATCCCCCATAAAAGAGCCTATATTCATTTTTTAATACAGGCCATTGCATCCTCTAGAGATGAGCACAGGCAAATGAAGAATCAAAACATCCCATGTTCCTCATTACAACTGTAAATTGAACATATGCCTTCGTACAACTTAGGCAGTGACCCCAGCTACAGAGTAACCAACTACAGTCAGGTCTTAACCCTCCTAAGGGTTTGTTTTTAATTACCTTATATACATCCTAAATGACTAAATAATCTTACAATTTTCTAAATTAGTTATCATTTCTGTGCTCAATTTAAGCTGCTGACAATGCAAAGATTCCTAGGTCTTTCAAGGAGCAGTAAATTAAAATCAGTGTTTCATAGGTATTATTTTAAAAACCAACAACAACAAAGACTGCCTTTTATGGTTACAGCAGATATTCAGGTGAGAGGTCACTTATCAATGCAACATTAAAAATGTTTTAACATCTGCTAAACACCAGACTTTTCAATATCCATTTTTTTCAGTGACATGATCAATATATTCAGACACTAATAGTATTTCAGCCAATATCTGTAAAACTGATATGAGAAAAAAATCTGTATTTAGGGAGCTTTGCAACGAACAAAACACTGAAAAATGGTATTGCAAATAAGCAAAGATGCAAATAATATCTTATTTACTTTCCTAATAAATTGATATTAAATGTAAAATGCATTGTATCCTCATGCAGGAAACAAATGAAATTTAATAATATTTAATAATTTTTTTAGGTCCGATTACATAATGTTCCTTCTCATCCTACCCCAGGGAAGTTTTGCATTCCATCCTCTAAAATCTCCTAAGAAACACTCAAATCCCCACATTTCAACTGCAACATTTTCTCTCTTTCCTCATTTTTAACTCCAGGTGATATCAAATAGCTATGTGAAATCGACTTCCCTGTTAGACTCATAAGAAAAGACAGACTTTATATCCATACCTACCTTCAGCTGCTTCAAACAAGTAAAGACTCCACAATAATAATGTTAGTAGAGATTGTTGGAGGCCTCTAATATTGAGTGCTCGGAATTGTTACATTCTCCTTTCTGGTCATTATTATTCCTATTTCTCTCTATGGTTATAAATATTCCCTAGTGATAAAAATTAGTGGTTCCTAATCATTTAAATTACTCATCTCTACTTTTAAGAATAAAAGAAAAACAATTTAAACATAGGACCTACTAGGAGCTGTAGTCCTAACTGCCAGTATTTTAGGATATAGTCCTATTAAATAAATGGGTGATGGGTACTAAGGAGGGCACCTGTGTTGAGCACTGGGTGTTATATGTAAGTCATGAATCACTAAAACTAGAGTGGACCTCTAACCTAGCATGACTTGTGTCCTGATAAAAACAGGAAACTTGTGGGGCGCCTGGGTGGCGCAGTCGGTTAAGCGTCCGACTTCAGCCAGGTCACGATCTCGCGGTCCGTGAGTTCGAGCCCCGCATCGGGCTCTGGGCTGATGGCTCAGAGCCTGGAGCCTGTTTCCGATTCTGTGTCTCCCTCTCTCTCTGCCCCTCCCCCGTTCATGCTCTGTCTCTCTCTGTCCCAAAAATAAATAAACGTTGAAAAAAAAATTTAAAAAAAAAAAAAAAAAAAAAAAAACAGGAAACTTGGACACAGACATGCACTCAGGGAGAACACCATACAAACGCAAAGACAGGGACTGGGTGATGAGTCTATAAGCCAGGCAACACCAACAATTTCCAGTAAACCACCAAAAGCTCTCCACTCTCACAGGCCTTAGAAGGAACCAACCCTCCCAATACCTTGATTTCAGACTTCTAGCATTCAGCCAAGTGAGACAATGAAATTCTGTTGTTTAATCCACCAAGTTTATAATACTTTGTTACGGTAGCTCTAGGAAACTAATACAGAGTCCATAACTTAAGACCCACAGAAATCAGGAGGATGTTTGACACATTGGGAATCATAATGCTTTCATGTCAGTACATAGAATTGTTTGACATCAACCGTCATATCAAACAACCTGTAACACACTCCTAAGCCATGTCCCTGAGAAGTCCAATGTACAGTTTTGCTCAATAAATCTATACTTATGCCATAAATTTTTGGAGTGTCCCCACAATCATGTTATACTTTCCCCACAAATTTTGTGGTTTCTTAATGACCCCAAATATGATAGATTCAAAAACCTACACTTGACCCAAATCTCAAAATGGTAGTTAGATGAATTTGATGTAACCAGAAAATTTAGTGGGAAACAGACATACTTTGGGGAGTTCTAATTTTTTTTAAATCTTGACCTTCCTTGTTTACTAGAGGAACAACAAAAAACAATCAAATTAGTACGTAAAGTATAAATCTACATATGGTAGCCTCCACTAATTTCTGACAATTTTATGAATTAGCATCTCCATTATTTTATGTAAAATATTTACAATAGACTACAACGAAGACGTGACGATAACATAATGGAATTGGCTAATATATTAAAATGTATACGTCTAATGAATATTGCTCACTTCAGAGAACATTAGGAGACCATATTTATAATATTCTTCATCCTAGAAATCAAATGTTCTCAGCTCCTACCTCCTTTTCAAAGCACTGATTTGATGCCGGGGACTTTCTGGTTCCATCCCATCCATAGTAGTTCATACCAAAGATGGGCACCTGTGCTCACACTCATTTACAATCCTAGCTTTTATCGTTTTAGTCTTAATTTCCCCAGTAGAATTACACAATTAGCTTTTGAGTCCGAATACATTACTGAACTTGTTTCTATGATCCTACTGTTGTGCAACCATAAGATGGATGGCTAATAAGGGCCATCTTCAAAAACTTTAGTAAATCCATCCAGAACCAAAAATGTATAAAACAATGAAATGCTTGTGTTATGTACTCAAAAACTACAAGGATCTTCTGTAAATATAGTCGCATTTGCCAAACCGTTTCTCCTAATTTGTTTATTCCTCCTCCTTTGATCATTTCCCATCTGAACGTCCATCTTCTTTTGTACAACTAGTAATCAAATAAGCAAGAAGCTAGCAGGCCTTCAACAAAACAGACATCTGCTAGGCAAATAAAATAACTCCAGGATAATCCAATGCTGAGTCAGTGCTGCATTTAACCACAAGAAAACTCAACATTCAAAATATCACAGGTTGGTTCCGGGACACAACATAATACCATCACTGGAAGGTTTGTCCAAGATTTGTCTCCTATATCAAATGCAGTAAAATAGCTGAAAGGTTGAGCTCTGTCATTCGGCTCTTCCCCTAATTTTATAAAGGATAAGACTGAGGTTCATTTTCCTTACCAGAGCTCCGTGCTAGGTAATGAATGCAGGTCTCCTGATGCCAAAATCACTCTTCCTTCCATTAGATGAGAACTTTGCCAAACAAATAAATAAATAGAGAACCACACCATTTACAGTCCAAGGTTGTTGTTTTTTTTCAATGTACGTCTAAGGATAATGAAGGTGTTTCCTGTAGTGATACATCTCCTCTTATGGATGATTTTTTGAGAGGAATAGTATATATACTTTGAATCAGAGAGATAGAATTTTTTTTAATGTTTATTTATTTTTGAGAGAGAGAGAGAGAGAGAGCGCATGCGCAAGTGAGCAAGCCTGAGTGGGGAAGGGACAGAGAGAGAGGGAGACACAGAATCTGAAGCAAGCTCCAGGCTCTGAGCTGTCAGCACAGAACCCGACGTGGGACTTGAACTCACGGATCGCAAGGTCATGACCTGAGCCAAAATCAGATGCTTAACTGACTGAGCCACCCAGGTGCTCCAGAGATACAATTTTTAATCTTAGCTCTGCCATTCTGTAGCAGTGTAAACTTAAAAAAGTTACCCCACTTAAGATAAAAATGAATGAACAAAAAAAACTTGAATAATTCCTAATGTTGGGAAAGATCATATTTGTTAACTGTTTTGTGTAATGACTGGTAAGCAATAAGTACTCAATACATGTTGGTTTTTTGCCCTCTCGTTGGTCAACTGTTAATATTTATGAAACGTGTCCCAATGTGCTAAAATAATGACTGGGTCAAAATCTCTACATTACTCAGGAGGTTACTTCAACACACAGACTCCAGGTTTAACTTATGATTCTTCCTTTCTTCAAATCTTTTTCTGACCATTGAGTAGATCATCACTGTATATTAAAATCAGCTTCTCCAGCACTGTTGATGACTGGGCTCTGGGCCAGCTTGTGAGGAAGTACTGTGGTTCTGAAGTACGATTTTCTCACCTGAATAAAACGGGCTTTCTGAGGCACTGGAGCAAAGGAGGCACAGATAATATGAAAAGAACGTAAGCATGGACATAGCTTTCTTCAGATATAGAGGTGACATTGTCTGTGGAAAGTTTGGTTTGAGAACAAGAGGGATCGACGTTTTAAAATATTCACTTGGAAGGAAGAATAAACACTATGAGCGCAAGGGTTTCTAGAGAAATTATAGAGGTTTTCGTTTAGCAGTGTTTTAGCAGTATTTCAGCTTCCCTCTCCCTCCCAACTAATACAAGCCTCACTTTCATAGAAAGTGAAAGTGACAACTATTCAGCCCACAGTAAATAGTAAATATGCTCTTTGCAGGACCGAGGCACTCATTCCCTGGGTGCTAAAGGCAAGTTGCATGCTCCCCCTGCCGCCTGCTGTGGCAGTCACATCAATGCAGGTATTAAAGCCTTGCCCCCTTGCTCAATTGGGCATAAAGCTCATCCCTTATTTGACGGGTCATCCCCGTGGGATCAGCTGAGACATCTCTTGTGACTTCATCTCAGATCAACTTTTTTCGCTCTGCCTACAGCTGTTAGCTTCACCTCTCACAGGTGTTCGTTCCAAGAGCACTCCCCCATAAACTTCCTACATGCAAACCTCCATCACAGAGTCCGTTTCTCTTGGAACTAGATCGAAGACAGCCTGTAAGTGTAGTTTGTTTGTTTTTAAGGTAGGGACTATTTGACAAAACTGTAGCAAAATGACTACCCCTTCTTCTGAACGATGGTTGCCTCAGTTTTAACTTAAACAGCATGTGAGTTTAAGAAGTCCACCAGAGAAACCTAAGGATGCACAACACTTCCTAGGAATAAATTGATGCGGGAAGCAGCAATGTTTAGGACTAGCATGGAGAGAGCCAGTAGCATAAGAGATTGGGAATGGGTTTGCCAATCCAGTTGCAGGATATGAACTAGAGGTCAATGGGCAATAAGCTAAGCGCAAAGCCATACAAGGGCAAAATGGCAATTGTCTAAAAGTCTTTCCTTTTTATTTTTTGACAGAACCCGCAGAGAGAAGTTATGGTAGATGCGGTTCTATTGTGGAAAACCTAAGGATTAAAAAAGTATACTCAGGCATTTTAATCTTTTTTTAGTGTTTATTTAGAGAGAGAGACAGACAGAACGTGAGCAGGGCAAGGGTGGGAGGAGAATAGAGAGAGAGAGACACAGAATCGGAAGCAGGCTCCATGTCAGCACAGAGCCCCACGTGGGGCTTGAACCCACGAATCAGGAGATCATGACCTGAGCCGAAGTCAGATGCTTAACCGACTGAACTACCCGGTGCCCCAAAAGTATACTCAAGACATTTAAAAAGGAACATTCCCAAATGTTTCTTTACAGGAAAAAAAAGGTCAGTATAAAATGAGACATGTGTAGGTATATGAACTTCACTGTAAGAGGGTTCATTTCAGTTTACCAGGAGTCCAGAAAGCCAAGGGTGCTATTCTCAAAACTACGAAAAGTTCCAGAGCAGCCCCTCCAAACAGTTTCTGGAACCTAAGTATTTGTATTTTTCTAAAGAAAATCACTGATAACAATTTGCTATTATTTTTTTTTCCCAATGTGCTATGTTGAAATTCCATTACTGAGAGCCTCAGACATCATTATCCAGGACAATTCCCTATTATTATGTTGGAAATGGAACTTAATTTTAGGTTTTCAATTCCAAGTCCTAAGCGGGAACTAAATGTCACAGAACAAAATGTCACGCAATGAGATCGGATACTAAAATATGTGACAGTAACCAGATGTTTCCCTAACAATTACCACATAGCAAAGGCCAGTCAAAGAAATGAGGTACAGTGTTTCTCACAAGTCAGAGGGCCTCCACATTGTTATGTGATGCTGGTATTTGCCAGTTTATATTCTGGTGAGCATACTCTAGATGCCTCTGAAGAAACACAGAACACAAAACACGATTATTTCTATGAAAGACTTCTGAAAGAAATTACTTAAAGAATTCTCAAACAGGGCAGTATCAACAAGATCCAGGTTCTCATTAAAATATAAAGCAGACAGAAAAAGGTTCCTAATCACTCAACTAAATCCTTATCACCATCATCTCTGCCTTAACACCCTCCTGTTAACTACTTTACCATTTGTGAGGCATGACAAGAGGCAAAAAGAAATAGGATTTAGGAGACAGATGTTCAGCTCAGAGATGAAGAAGCAAAATGAGAGCGGACCAAAGAACAAGAACATGCTGCCTTCCACCTTGGATACTATTTATGACCAGATCCCTGAGTCTCAGTCCTTGGACTGGTTCCTCAACATTAACCAAAACCTGCAAGTTTCAGGGAGCAAGTGATTTGTTTTTAGGACTGATATCCCTGTAGCCTCTTGATATACAGTTTTAATACTGTGGTAAAATGGTGGCCAATAGTGAAACCAAAGATGAAAAGCAGAAACATTCTTCAAGCCCAATAGAGATAGATACCCAAATTTCCATGAGACAAGGGTAAATATTAATTTAGTGGATTTATTACTTTAATGGATTAAAAAAATATTTCAACAACTCAAGTCAGAAATGGAATATAGGGAATACACAGCCTTCTGATGTGAGAACAAACTTAGATTAAAACAAATTTTAGAGATAGTTATATGGTATAACAATTTGATCCAAGAAAACACAAAATATATTTAATTCACCTTACATGTGCAATGTTTCTTTTCTGGAGGTTCTAAAGTATTATATGAACTAGTATATTTGTATTAACACGTATAAGTTTAATGTAGGATAGGACAACAATTTGGGAAGTGTTTAAGTTCTAAAATGTATCCTTGGGGGCGCCTGGGTGGCGCAGTCGGTTAAGCGTCCGACTTCAGCCAGGTCACGATCTCACGGTCCGTGAGTTCGAGCCCCGCGTCAGGCTCTGGGCAGATGGCTCGGAGCCTGGAGCCTGTTTCCAATTCTGTGTCTCCCTCTCTCTCTGCCCCTCCCCCGTTCATGCTCTGTCTCTCTCTGTCCCAAAAATAAATAAACGTTGAAAAAAAAAATCTAAAAAAAATAAAATGTATCCTTGAACCTTTTAAAAACTTCACTCCTCATTATATCTAAGATCTCCCTGGGCAGCTAAAACACAATATACAATATGTTGGGTTCTTAAAAAAATATTGAGTTTGTTAATAAATCTTAAAATATAAAGGTATATAGTATTCCTCTTTTTCCACTTTCACAAAAATAATGAGGTCTTTATGCTCATAATTGCTGGCTTCAGCAGACTTGGTTATGCAAAACACAAGAAAACAGGTGGCTCCATCAATCTGGAAAGAAACGCCAACATCCATCTCTCTATGATTTAGTGCAAGTCTTAACTTGGCATATTTAATTGCTACATGGCATTCCATCTTAAGAAAGTAACATTATTCATTTATTCATCTATCTTCAAATGGATACACATCTAGTTTGTTTCTAAACTTTTATAGCCAGCGATACAGTAAAACATCTCATGCAAGTCCCCTGGGGTACAAAGTCAAAAGGCCTCTTCAGTGTGTAATTAGAGATGGACTCTAGGGTTTTATCACCTTTGAACTTTCCCATATATTGTCAAGTTGCTCTCCAAAAGAAAAAAAAATTAATTTTAACATGGTTTGTGTTTTCATGTCATTTTAAAGAAATTCTTCCCCATCTTAATGTTATAAAATTTTTCTTACAAGATTTTTTCTAAAAGTTCTGAAGATTTCTTTCCTATTTTGATTTTCAATTCATGTGAAATTTATTTTTGTTATGTGTGGAATATGGATACAAGTTTATTCTTTTCAACATAGACAGCCAGTGGTTTCCCTACTTACTTTTAGGTCCAAACTTAGCATATATATAGGATAACCATATATTTTTGTTCATAGAAAGCAAAGTGCTTTTGAAATTAAAGGGGTGATTGTTAATAATTATGCTCAGACAAGCATAAGCAAAAATTGTCCCATGCAAACTGGGACATATAGTCATTTCACTCATAAATCAAATTCAAATATGTGTGTGGTTCTATTTTTTGACTATTTGGTTTCCTCCGTTAAAGCTTAGATGCCTGCAGCTGCAACACACAATTTTAGTGATGAGTTTATAATGCCAGATAGCGGGGCACCTGGGTGGCTCAGTCGGTTAAGTGTCCAACTTCGGTTCAGGTCATGATCTCACGGTTTGTGGGTTCGAGCCCTGTGTCAGGCTCTGTGCTGACAACTCAGAGCCCAGAGTCTCCTTCAGATTCTGTGTTTCCCTCTCTCTCTGTCCCTCCCCTGCTCACGATCTCTCTCTCAAAAATGAATAAATGTTAAAAAATTAAAAATATATATATAATGCCAGATAATTTCAGGCCAGTTTTAACAAAATTTTAAGAACCATGGGATCTTGCAGTAGAAAACTTTTTCATATAAAGTTCAGATGGGAAATAATATTTGCAGCTCATAACACTAAGAAAGATTAATATGCAGAACATATCGAGAACTACAAACCTCTACTAAAATAAAGAGATCACTTCACATCCATCAAATTAGGAAAAATTAGAAATTCTGACAACACTAAGTGCTGGAGAAGATTTGGTAAAATGGAAAATCGTAGGTACTGCAGGGGTCTTGTCAAACAGAGAGGGAAAAAGAAGAACAATCTACCCAGCATCTTCATCAAAAATGTTCCAAAATGCTCCACAGCCCTTTTGATTTTACATGAGTTTTCAAATCAACTCACCTTACTCCTCTGCAAATTGTTTTGCTTCATCTGAGTAGCTGTTCTGTTCTCAGCTGGCCACATCACAGCCCACTTGCCTAGGAGAGTACCAGTGAATTTAAATTATCAATAATGTTGCTTTTTTGCACCAAGGGATACAAGTGCTTTAATACACTAAGGGATAAACATGCCATAGACTGTAGAGTGCCAAGACAGCCTCAGTAGAAAGATGCCAGAGGAACTGTGATGTGAGTGAGAGAGTTCAGTTGCCTCAAGTTGCCCTCTAGCATCATGATGGTCATTATTTTTTAAACTCTTATACTTGGAGATACTTACAGATTTGACATACTGTTGCAAAAAATAATAGATCAAGATTCTGAATCCTTTAGCTAATTCCCCTCAATGGTAACATCTTGTGAAACTACTACAATAGCACAACCAGGATATTGGGAGGAAGAGTCAACATATTGAACATTTTTTTAACTTTATGTCTCTACTTTGAGAGAGAGTGCAAGCTTGAGCCACTGAGGAGTGGGAGAGAGAGAGGGAGACAAAGAATTCCAAGCAGGCTCTGCATTGTCAGCCTAGAGCCCGACATGGGGCTCGAACTCATGAACTGCGAGATCATGACCTGAGCTGAAATTAAGAGTCAGACGCTTATCCAACACTGCCACCCAGACGCCCCCATATAGAACATTTTCATTACCACGAGCACCCCTTATATTGCCCTTTTATTAGCCACACCTACTTCCCTCTCACTCCCTTGCTCTTAACATCTGGCAACCATTAATCTGTTTTCTATTTCTACAGTTTTGTCATCTCAAGAATGTCATATAATGAAATCATAAAGCATGTAACCTTTTGAAAGTAAAAGCAAGAAGAGGGGAGGGAAGGAAAAGAGAAAAAGAAGGCATCATTTTGGGATGCTGCCTGAATTGTTAAAAATGCATAGCCTAATTAGGGGAATTTTTTTTTTCTCTCAATTATCTGCTTCTCTTGTTTCAGCAAGCTTTCCACCTCTTCTTGTGTATTTAGGTTTCCTCCTTTTTCATTGCATCCCTGCCAATGTTCTGACAAATCTGGCAAAGGGAAGAGTCTGAAATTCTAAACTCATGTGGCAGAGCCCTTCCAGCAGCACTACGAATTTATGGTAGAACAGCAACCGTGTCAATGAATGAACCTGCTTATTACTGGTTTTTTCACATGCCAGCCTGTGCTCCAGACTCAGTAACTGGGGAGTTCTTCCTTGCTAACGCTCTGAACATGCCTTTTACTATTTTCCTCCGTGTTCACTCATCTCCAACACACTGTTCTCACTGCTTCTCAAATACACAGGTATGAGGGCACCTCAGGAGCTTTGTGCTTGCTGGTCCTCCTTTGTGAGACTCTTCCCCCAGGGCACCTAATGGCTTCCTCGCCCATTTCAATCAGGTCTCTGCCTAAAGATCACTTTTCATAAAGGCCTTTCCTAACTATTCTACATAAAATATTTTTGTACATGGATTCATTTTTATGCATGGCACTTAATACAATTCAACGTACCGAGTATTGGTGTATTCTCCGCTGGCATTTAAGGTCTAAAAGAACAGATTCTTTCTGTTCACTATTATATCCCCAGAACTTAGACTATTTCCTGACAGGTAGTTAGCAAGGAAATATTTGTTGAGCAAATGAATAAGTAAATGATAGAAGGAATTTTCACCCCCTTAGGATGCTTGTATATCCCTAGTGATCAAGCATGGGGAGATCTTACTGCTGCATATTTTTTAAGGTAGGAATTCAGAGAACAAGTTTGAAGACAATCACAGAATTATTGGCAAAACAAAGAGTAGAACCCAAGCTTCAGGATCCAAAGTTTCAATCAATCTCTTCCATGAATTCTGACAATTCTCTACTTCTACATTATTATCTAAATTTTATTATCTGAAATTCTTCCATCTGTTCAACCCACTAGAAATTTCATAGACAGAAGTTTTTTAATGCAAAATTTATAGCAGAAGTTGGCTTCCTCAAATCAGGTCTAAATTACCCCAAGAATAAGCCTTTCCCCAAAGTATTTTGGCATTTCCTCTCCTGGCTGCAGTCAGATCCCAGAAGCCAAAAGGTGTTCTAAAGTGAAAAGTAACAGGAAGGAAAAATTAACCAAACTCTTGAAGCTTCCAAAACTATTGGCGTCAAGTTGCATTTGCATTTTGGTGTGGATCGATTATGAAAGAAGAAGGGGGAGGGTTATTATTCAGTCTGATCACTCATGTTTGAGATAAATTTTTGGTTAAGCTCTACTTTGGAGTTTCTTTGTTTAAATCCCTCCTGTTTCTTTTTTTTTTTTTTTTTTTTTTTTAAATGTTAAAATTTTTTTTTTCAACGTTTATTTATTTTTGGGACAGAGAGAGACAGAGCATGAACGGGGGAGGGGCAGAGAGAGAGGGAGACACAGAATCGGAAAAAGGCTCCAGGCTCTGAGCCATCAGCCCAGAGCCCGACGCGGGGCTCGAACTCACGGACCGCGAGATCGTGACCTGGCTGAAGTCGGACGCTTAACCGACTGCGCCACCCAGGCGCCCCGTAAATCCCTCCTGTTTCTTGCTGACAGTTCACTTTTAACTAGGTTCTCCTTCACGTATATTTAGATAATTTTCTTAACGGGAGCCAGAACACATTTAACATAATCAGGATGGACCTAATTAAATGGGGGACAGATGTCGATCTTTCCATAATACGTGGAAGAGTTGTAAGATTTCTTTTTAATTGAGCATGAAATATTCAACAGATTTGTTGTCACCTATGTAGAATTACAGGTTCAATAAATATATATGATAGTGTACACATTCATACACAACAGTTTTCAAAGATAGAGGAAAATAAAAAATAAACACTTGTAGAAAATATTTTACATGTAGTTGTTATGCAGTTTAGCCTAAAACCAAACTTACCAAGTTTGAGAAAGAACTACCTTCCACTCCCTTCAGTAATATGAAAGTATACTGTACCATGATGATAATCATTAGCATTTCTCGCCCCTTCTCATTATTGCCCCCCTACATGCCCAAGGTAAAGTAACAACACATTTTGTCGTAAACCATTTCATAGGCTTGTTAAAGAACTAGCCTCAACAATCTTAGTATGGTGGAGAGAATATTAATATTGGTGTCTGACAGGGGCACCTGGGTGACTCAGTTGGTTAAGCGTCTGACTTCGGCTCAGGTCATGATCTCACGGTTCGTGGGTTCGAGCCCTGCATCAGGCTCTGTGCTGACAGCTCAGAGCCTGGAGCCTGCTTCGGATTCTGTGTCTCCCTCTCTCTTTGTCCCTCCCCTGCTTGTACTCTGTCTCTCTCTCTCAAAAATAAATAATGAACGTTTTTTTAAAAAAATGTTGGAGTCTGACATAACCTGCATTCAAATTCTGGCTTACTCATTTAGCCGAATTTAAAGGAACTTTACTTACGATAAAATAGGGATTAGAATTCTCCCCTCAAAGGTTAGTATAAAAACCTGAAACAGTGCATGCAGAGCTCCCAGGGCAGCTCCTGGGTTACAGAAAATGTTCAATAAATGCAAAACCAATTGAATTCTAATAAGAAAGCTTTAAAGATTCTTACTGATATTTGTTTCAAATAAAAAACTGACTTGCCTCCTAAATTTTTCAGATACCTGATATAACATTAGTATTGGAAGGGACTTAGAGATCAACCAGTTCAACCCACTCATTTCGGAGATGATGAAACAGAGACCCCGAGAAGTTAAGCGATGGAAGAGACAAAACTTCAGGTAGCCTGGCTTCAGAGTAATGACCAAAAAAATCACTAAAAAAATGAAATTCACAATTCCATGACTGATCACTTCAATTTTCCTGTTGTTTTTCCTCCCATCTCTTTCCATATGGATATTTCTTCTCATGTGCTGGAATTACAGCCTAAATACAATTTTATAGCTTTTTTTTTTAAGCTTGTGATTTAAAAAGTAAAAGAAGAAGCAGAGTTGAAGAAACACAGAAAAAGAATATCCTGTTTGGGGAATTACTGTTATTTGATGGTCTCAAATTCTGGATGGCCAACTGTCTTCACATCTATACTCACTCGGTTAGAATTTTCTTTTTCTCCCTATCCAAGTAAGTGACCACTGTGACCTAATATCATGGTCCTCAACCAGGGATACAGTGGAGAGGAAAATCATATGTATGCAATGACAGTGTAAAAGCTTCTTTGTTAATTCTTCATCTCTTCGTGCTGCATCGATAATCAATAGATTATTAATTCATAGGATTTCAAAAGTGGAATGAAGAAGCCACAAAATTATCTGTGTCATACATGAAAATTTTTCTTGTATAGTTTAAGTGAAAAAGTAAAACAGAAACTATACTCTCTTCAAGTCTAACAGATGCATGGACACTGTTGACCTCCTGTAGTCCTTTTGTCCAAGAGCCACGATCACTCACTAGGTGAGATGTCCTAAGGGAAGAGGAAGAGGGACAGTGAGGCCCTCAAGATTTGTTTGCTTTTGGCAGGTTAGGTATAAGGGAATTGACGTGTGGCCAGCAAAGTAGACTTATTAGGTTATACGAGCCAGGTTTTTTAAATTTTGTTTTTGTTTTTGTTTGTTTGTTTGAGAAAGCCCAAGAGCAGAGGAGATGCAGAACGAGAGGGAGGCAGAGAGTCCAAAGTGGGCTCTGCACTGACAGCAGAACACCGACGCGGGGCTCAAACTCACAGACTGAGATCGTGACCTGAGCTGAAGTCAGACGCTTAACCGACTGAGCCATCCAGGCGCCCCTGTAAGAGCCAGTTTTTTGGGGGTTTTTTTGGTTTATTTTTAACGTTTATTTATTTTTGAGATAGAGAGAGACAGAGCATGAACGGGGGAGGGTCAGAGAGAGAGAGAGGGAGACACAGAATCTGAAACAGGCTCCAGGCTGTCAGCACAGAGCCCGACGCGGGGCTCGAACTCACGCACCACGAGATCATGACCTGAGCCGAAGTCGGACGCTTAACCGACTGAGCCACCCAGGCGCCCCTGTAAGAGCCAGTTTTAATTCAACTGGCCCTAACAAGATAATGAGATGGACAACTGTTTTATGTTTTAAATGACTTTAAAGCATTTCTATAAATATTCAGAATAAAGATAACATTAATAGAAGCACAAGAAAACAACTATAATACTAGAATTGGCACTTCTATTCCAAGAACAAGCTTTAGCTTCATCACAAAGTTCAAAACAGTAACTGAGTGGGGCGCCTGGGTGGCTCAGTCGGTTGAGCGTCCGACTTCGGCTCAGGCCACGATCTTGTGGTATGTGAGTTCGAGCCCCGCGTCAGGTTCTGTGCTGACAGCTCAGAGCCTGGAGCCTGTTTCAGATTCTGTGTCTCCCTCTTTCTCTGACCCTCCCCTGTTCATGCTCTCTCTCTCTCTCTCTCTCTCTCTCTCTCTGTCTCAAAAATAAATAAACGTTAAAAAAAAAAAAAAAACAGTAACTGAGCAACCCCATCTGACACAGTAATACTGTGTGTAGTTGTTGAAAATATAAACGATCTATTTCTCCAAAGTAAAATTTTATCAATGAGCTTGAAAGTAAAGCTTTTATAAAAAATACACACTCATTATGTGGTAAGAGTAATTTGAAAATAAAGGCTTGGAAATATTTCTATTGTTATGATTTTATATTGAAAATTATATATATTACTTAAAAAATCTCAAATATCTGTGCCTATGCACAAACATGTGCATACATATACAGAACCACACACTGTGAATTCTTTTTCCTAATTCCATTTTCATAACTTTGCCCCTAAAACAATCCTCCTCTTTATATTTTGTTTAAAATTTGAAGATACAGAGCAAAGTCTTCTTCCTTTACATAACCTCATTATAAGGCTTTAAGGGTTTTATAATAAAGTGAATTTCAGTTAAAATACAATTCCATTAAAAAAATGTGAGTACTTGTACATATTCTAGGCACTTTGCTAAAGGCTGTGAGGTTGAAAAAAATCAAGGACTAATTATCTCTATCTGAGATGTCAGCAACATAAAAGGAATCATGGACAAGTAGATAAATAATCTTGCACAAAATATAATGTGATAATACAATAAATACATATTATAGAAAAGACTGGGTAAATGGTGGGTCATGGAGAAAAAGTATTCACATTTGGCCGTTCAAAACAGGGTAAGATTTTAACAGGTGATTTTAGGTGAAGAGAAAGAGGAGAAGCACAAAGCCAAATGAATAGTACCATTAAGGCGAGGAGAAGGGAACCAAGGGAAAACGGTGTTGGGATAATCAATATCTGCTTTTCCATCATAGCTTTATCACATATGGATATACTCCTAAGCAACTTACTATTTAGTTTAACTTACTTTTGAACTTCATGTGAAAGAAACCAACTGTATGTATTTTGTTATTTTTTTTTAATTTTTTTTAACGTTTATTTATTTTTGAGACAGAGAGAGAGCATGAATGAGAGAGGGTCAGAGAGAGGGAGACACAGAATCTGAAACAGGCTCCAGGCTCTGAGCTGTCAGCACAGAGCCCGATGCGGGGCTCGAACTCACGGACCGCGAGATCATGACCTGAGCCGAAGTCGGCCGCTTAACCGACTGAGCCACCCAGGCGCCCCTGTATTTTGTTATTTTACCCAAATTTGGGGTTGAGACTCATCCACGTTGAAAAATTGGCTGCAGTTAATTCATATTTTTTTGCCGTTTTATAAAGATGTAACTAATTATTCTAGTATTAAAGAATCTAGGTTTTATTTTTTTTAGTTTTTGCTGGTGTAACACGTCTTCAAGGATGTGCACACACCTAGTAGCGAAATTGCTGGTATGTGTGCATTTATTACTTTACATGGTAATATGAAATGGTTTTTCACAGCAATGGTAATAGTTACACTTCCATGACGTTCCCATCCCAACAATTCCTTACCAACACACCGTATTTTTAGAACTTTAAAAAAATAGTTTAGTGACCTGGTGGTGTGATAATCATGAAAAGAATCATGAAAATAATCATGAAAAAAGAAGTTATTAATAAAGATGAGTATTTCATATGTTTATAGGTCATTCTTGGCATAAGGTATGTCCCCAGTACTGGTTTCTTAAATTAATGACGAATAATCAAACAGCACTACGTGAATTCTATCAAATCATGAGTAGTGGCATAGTAAGATCCTACTGTTTTTATGAGGGTACCAAGGATTCTGAAAACAAAACCAATGGTATTTGGAAAATGTTGCTACATATCTTTTAGAGTTGTGGTCGGTTCTGTAGAAACAAAGCAGAATGGTATGTTTCTTATTTAACTCTGATTTTTCTTATCATTTGCACTGGATCTACAAGAATACTTGCTTCTAATTAGAGTAATGCTCAGATAACATTGGCTTGCCCTTAAATTTCCCAAACTGTTTGATAGGCAGTTTAAAATTAGATTTACTAACCATTATTTAACAGATCTGTAGTTACAGATCACAGGAATATTTAAAAATCATGACCACAGATCAGTTGTAATTGCTGGCTCAATATCCACTATAGAAGCGCCCCTAATGTTTTGTTAAGTTAAACATAGGTTCCAGCCATGGAGAACTTATTTCAGGTTTCTGAATGTGCCTGACCTTTGTGCCTCAAGGTTTTTAAATATGCAGTTCTTTCTGTTATTGATTCTTCCATCAGTTTCTGGGTCCACGGTTTCCTTAGACTCTATGTATCAAAAATCATTTCCTCCTTCCCTTTTTCACACAATTATATTTTACTTTATCACCTTTCCTCATTATTCTTTGAACAGAGAAAAATCATGTAGAAAGCTATTATTTTAAAGTAATATTTTTCAAATAATCTTTATATATTTTTATAATATCCACACAGTCCAAGAACCTAATGGATATTTTTCTTATTAAAGACATATGTTACAATAAAATTAATGGTACAGTCATTGGAATCTTTTGTTTGTTCTTACACCTTTAACATTTGTGAGTGGTTGTATTTTTGCCACTATAAATTTTATATATATTTTTTGGATGGCTATTTTTATAAATATATGTTAACTATTTGAGTTAATCCCATCTGGGATTTTCTGCCACACTTAATATATATAGTTTAAATAAGAAAGAAAGAATGTTTAATTCACCATTCCAATAAAGGTAATAAAAATAAATAATTTCCAGAAAAGAAATAGAAGAATCAAGTCAACAGAATCATGTAGACACCAAATTAAGTATTTTTACTTACGCAAGTATGATCATATCATTCTATATAAGAAAATGAAGCTTCCCTTCTGAGGCCAGAGGTGAGCCCTTCCCCTCCATAAAACGCAGAGCATAAGGTTATTTCTTAGAACTTCCCATTTTGTTTTGGTTTTCTATTTGCTTCCTCTTGAAATAGTGTGCCATTTCCCAGGTTTTAGACATTATTATACATTTATGACTATAGCATTTAATATTAGAAATACACTATTTTGGAAGGGTTTGTATGTACATTTTTTTCAACTTTATCCTCCAAGCATTTTTCTAGACAGTAAAGATCAGTTCTGCACACTGGAGACAAAAATGTTTCAGTTTCCATCCTCTTACTCTCAACATTCAAATTCTTCCCCTAGATCATAAGGCAGGCTAGAAAACATCTGGGTTCTTTATCGCCTGCCCTCCTTTTGCAGAGATCTTCCTGTTACTTCCAGGAATTATTGAGGTTGCTTTCTCTAAGACACTAGTCATTCCATATAAGGAGGTGAACTAGCATTTCATTTCTGTTTCAAGAACATCAAGGTTTACCCTCAGCCCCCACACCCGCCGCCAAGCTCCTTCCACGGTGAATAACTTAGGTATTTTCAAAACACGGTATGTTATCCCACAAGTAAAGAGACATTAGAAGGAAACAGAGAGTAGATATATAGCTCTCCCTTGCCTGGAGTACTTAATGTGAGGTGGGGATGTATTGCATTGAAGGTTCTGCAAATTGACCATCCTCATATCCTCTTTTCAAAATACTAGTCTATTTGATATCTTCCTTACGTTAAATATAATAAAACAATCTTTTTAGTCTGATTCCAGCCAAGTTTTCCATTTTTTAATGTTTTATATTTCACCCCAAATTACTAAATATTACTAATTAAAGTTAGATATGGATTTATTGATTTTATTTAACACTTAATGCGTACAGATACTGAAGAAGAAACAATATCCTTTGTAGTTTTTCATGTTAGGTCAATACATCTTGTTAAAGAAAGTGTTTTGTCACTTCATCATGTGACCTTCCTTTGTGTGCGTGTGAATTAAAGCAACTTGCACACACATGCACACGGAAGCAAATCCTATTAGTTGGAGAAACCTAATCTTCTGCATGTTCTATAATAATTCCTGCTGAAGTAATTTAATTACTTTTAAATATTTCTTGGATTTTTAAGATTTTATTATGCTGGTGTTTTTCCAATTCTGTAAGGAATTATGAATTTTATTATTTCAAGTTACCAAAAAACTCTGGTGGTTAGCAAATAATTTTGTGTTTTTGTGTTTGTATTGGACAGCACTCTCAGCACAGATGAGTTGTCTATAAATGAATTCAGAAACCTAACTATAAGCCATCCCGTTATAACTTGGGCGTGCGAATCCCAGGGGAAAAAATGATTCAGCTGCATCTCAATAGCTTATAGAATAATTAGGACCCTTAGGTGTGGAATTTCACCTCATCAATTCCATTCACTAGTTAGAATTCCAACATGTTATTTTTCTTGTGACCTGTCTCACGCTGCACTATGCGGTGAATACAGTACAGTGCACCTCTGACCGATAATTAAGACAACTTGCTATTGGGGGAAGTGTCAATGGAGCCCCTACTGTGGATTTGACAGTAAGCATTTTTATCTGATGATTAAGCACTTCTCTTTTAAGAGTTTCTCCAACCATTCCTATTTAGGAATATGCCTAAGTAACCCATTTCTATTTCCTGAAATTGATCTAAGTGACACAAAGATTGGTAGGACTGAGAGCAGCAAATTGAGAACCTACGGTCCCATCCCAGCCACTAGTTTTTGTCTTGTTTTGCTTTTTAGACATTTAACCCCAGCAAGGGTAATGCTATGAAAGAAGTGCATGACAATTTTTTTTAAGTTTATTTATTTATTTATTTTGAGAGCGAGTCGGGGAGGAGCAGAGGGAGAGAGAGAATCCCAAGCAGGCTTCGCACTGTCAGCACAGAGCTCAGTGTGGGGCTCCAGCTCACAAACCATGAGATCATGACCTAAGCCTAAGTCGACGCTTAACCAACTGAGTCACCGAGTGCCCTGACAATTTATTTAAATGGAACTATCGGTCTTGCTGGGAACAAAAGGAATGGAGACAAAATTTATACATGTGAAACGGAAAATTAAAAAATGAATCAGGTCTCAGCCTAATGTTGACATCCCAACTAGAATGTAAATGACATTGGCAACAGGGACCTTGGCTGTCTTATTCAGCTCCATCCTCAGGGACTAAGACACTGCCTGGTACACAGTAACAATGAACTTTATAGTCTGGACTGTTTCTGACCATCATCTTGATCGTGAATGTGACAGCACGTGAAAAAAGGAGAGTTCATTAGAGTTGGCACACACGAAAAGCACTTCCTCCTCGGAGCAAACAGGATCTCAACAATCAAGTGCATCTTTAGTTCTTACAGAGTTGTTAACTAAGAACTAATAAACATCTGTCGTGATTGATAAAGAACTCGCCTCGACCATATTTCACTGACTTTGAAATCCTTCACCACATTTGAAAACCATTTATTTTTCTACCAGCAGTACTCCTACTGTTGTGCCACCAATAATGCTTAGGTAACTTTTAACATGCTTATTCTTGAAATATTTCCCCTCATGGACTTCCTAAACACAAAAATTCAATTGTTTCCATTTAATATTTTTGAATTCCATTATCACAGAGAGTATAAATACGAATGAGACACGGTTCATTCCTCAAGGACTTCAAAATCCAGTATGCTTAAAATAGAAATCCCATTCTGAATAATAAATGCAACAGTAGGAAGCAGAGAAGCCAGATATTATTGGGGACCAACTGTGTTCTAAGCTTAGGATCAGGCAATATTCTTTGGCTTTCCATGATCTTGCAAGTTAGGTTATAAATATGTAATGTCTAATGTTATATCTGAGGATTCTATGTTCATGGACATAGAATATCTTCCAAACCAAGAGCTTGTACTCCCGGGATCCACACTTCACTGAGCTGAATACACTGTACTACAACTTGTACTTCTGAAATCCAAACTCCACCATACTGATTACCCCATAGTGTGCTGCTTCTTCCATTTGTCTCTTTGCTATTCCTCCTCCTCTGATTCCCTGGCATATCCTCTGGCATGAGGTAAAAGATATTAAAAATTACCTAAGCTTACATCTGTTTTTTTTTATTTTTTAACATTTATTTATTATTGAGAGACAGAGAGACACAGAGCATGAGCAGGGGAGGGCCAGAGAGAGGGAGACACAGAATCGGAAGCAGGCTCCGGGCTCTGAGTTGTCACCACAGAGCCCAATGCGAGGCTCGAACTCACAAACTGTGAGATCATGACCTGAGCCGAAGTCGGTCACCCAACCAACTGAGCCACCCAGGAGCCCCTGAGCTTACATATTCTTTGGTAAGATGTTTCTAACGTCCTAAAATTTCTTCTCAGTATCAACGAAACCATATAATTTGATATAGTGACCTCATATTCTGTGTTTTAATAAAGGCAAAATTGGTATTGTGTTATGGGAAATCTAAGGCACAACTCGAGAGGATTCAAACGCTGTTTCACTAAAGATGCAAAGAACTCAACAAGAATATCTTCCCATAGCTATCACAAGGATTCCGGGGGTTTAGATACATCCCCTTTGGCCAAATAAGACCTTTCAGTCTAAAGTCTAGTATCAAAGTGATATTTTCATTTAAATCTGCTAAATGGTTCAAATACTTAAATTCATCTGTAAAAACACATAAGGACTTACATATATTTCTATTGGTTTTATCTGAATCGGGATCACCAGATTGCAGGTTTTTAATAAGGCACTCTGCTAACTAGACCCCCAAACTTAAATTGTGAGTTCAAAACAAACTTGTAAAAACTAATAGATGCCATTTATGTGCCCTAAGTCTTGCCTCCGATTTTATAAAGTTCTTTTTCCAATGGCATCATTCATATAAAAGAAGTATGTTTGTTTTAAGTTTTTCCCTCTCCTCTCCACATTTGTGGTAACATTTCACTCTTAGTTATTAATATTAGAATACAGAAAGTGTTCTCTGAGCAATGGTGTGGCTACTGTGGCTGGAAAAACAGGAGAATCTGCTTACAAAGAATTAGCCACCAAAGCAAATAAACTGGTTTTGAACTATACAAGCTGCCCACAAAATGTTTCTGGGCTTTTTGACCCTGTTTTTTCTTTTGAGTAAACAGAATTCAAGGACATGAACACCAACCATTGCTGACAAAAAGTTCTTAGACTTCACTTACTGAATTCTCACTTTCTCTTGTTTCTGAAATGATGCTACCCCTCTGGAGGGCAACCGCCTTTAAAATCAATCTCACTTTCTTCCAGCTCAAGTACATTTTAAAGTTATTTTGACAGGACAGCAGGAAGTAACATATCCTTTAATCTTCTTGGCAACATTTCATATTTTAAAAGCTTTACATATTTAATTTGGCATTCTTATCTGAAAGAAAAAAGTGGGGAAAAAAATTGTGCATGACATTCAAAGCCATAGAACGGTGACAGGCCATGCGACACTGTCTTCTGTATAGGTACCCTCTCAGACAGCAGATTGAAAAGGTAAGCTTACTTGTGTGTACAGAGAACTAATTGGCGTATTTTACTGCCTCTGTCTGAAGATTTTATTTCTCTGGGCTGACTAGTTCTTAGAAATAATTCCATATAATCTTATATCACTTTGCTTCCTATGCAGCTATGCATCTTGGTTCAGTGTCTAACATGCACTAGCTTTGAAGAATATTTGAGACAAATATTTGAACAAATGAATAATGTATATAGAGAAATATTTAGGGAAAACTAAAAATCTTATCATTATGGAATATATAATGGCCCTCTAAAATAACTATTTAACCATCAAATGGGTCGCTTTTAGTGTGCCTACATTATACTGATGTAGAAATACCAGATGTTTTTACTTAGTTCATGGAGGTGGCCTGAAAATAATTATTTCCTCTTTTGAGGGCCTTGCAGACATGTGGCAGAAAAAAAATTTCAATGCCTTATAGCTCTGGTGGAGGCACATATAACGGTACATCTATCATCAAGGGAGCTAGGAAGAAACACCTTGGCAGCTTATGAACATAGCACTGTCATATTATATAAGGTGCCCTGTAAAGCCCAGGCTGAAAAATCTATATTAAAGAGATAGGAACCTACCATGTTTCAAGTCAATGATTTGAAGAAAATTTAACATTTAAGTTAAAAGTAAATAAAAGCTGAACTATCACCAGACCACATTTTGCTTCACTTGCAAGTTATTATCTATTAACAGGTTCATCCTGTAGGCAATTCAGAAAGACAGACATTTTTTATGAAATGCACAGTGACATGCTGGGTTCCAAGATATCTGAAGGTCTTTTCAACTGTCACCAACGGGCTTCCTGTTCAGGAAATCTTTTCATTTTTGTCCCTTCCTTATAACTTATTAAGCATATGTTTTTGGGTGATGAGATGCCATGATGCAGATCACATGCCTTTTTCTGTCCACAAATTATTTGAACTCAGCCAAATCTATTTCAGATCTGTTGTTGAAAACAACAGTTCTTGTCAATCTGTGTTGGATGTAACAACTGCAGAGTTGTGACTGCATCATTGGAGATTTGAAATAACACCAAGAGTGAGTTGAACCATGGGAAGTCCCAACCAATGAATAAATTATTTTCTTTGAAGGGCTCTGAAAATCCAAGTCAAATCCTGACCAAGCTTCTTAATGACATCCTATATATAGAAAAATAAGCTGACTTTACTAAATTAATAAGTGACCAGTCATTAAATTCCTCTCTAGATTTTGGTTCAATTTCAAATTGCTCATTACCAGTATGTAGCAATACAAATTCTTTTTATATTTTGACCTAGTATCCTCTGACCTTGCTAAAGTCAATTTTTAAGTCTAATAACTTTTTTGTAGGTTCTGTGCATACTCTTCATAGACAATCATCTCATCTATTAATACAGTAAGTTTTATTCCTTTCTCTCCAATCTCTATGGCATCTATTTATTGCACTGGTTATGACCTCCAGCAAAGCGTCAAATAGTAGTGAGATGAGAGGGAGCATACTTCCCCCTTTGCCAATCTTAAGGGTTAAAGAATTCAGCCTTTCACAAAGAAGTGTTATGTTAATTCTATTTGGAGGGTGGGGGATGGGAGGGGAGTAGATCCCTTCACTGGCTTGAGAAAATAAACATTTATTTCTAGTTTGTAAAGAGTTTTATCATGAATGGATGTTGAATTTTGTCAACTGCTTCTTTTGTATAAATATGATCATATGGACTTTCTTCTTTAATTATTGACATGTTGATTGCATTGATTTTGAGTACTGAACTAGCCCCGCTTCTCCAGGATAAATCCCACTCAACCTTGGTGTATTAACATTTTCCTAAAATTACTGATTTTAATTTGATTATATCTTACTGAGGATTTTTGTATCTATCCTCATGAGAAATACCAGTCTATGGTTTTCTCTTCTTGTAATGTCTTTGGTTTTGTTAGAAGGTTCTGACTTCATAAAATGAATGTAGAAGTTATTACTCTTCTTCTGTGGTCTGGAAAAGTTTGTGTAGAATTGATATTTCTTTCTTGAATGTTTGGTGTATCAATTCCACTCCACTGAAAGTACTTTAAAATCAGGAATTTCGAGTAAACCATCTGCACCATAAGTAGGAGTCCTCAATGTTTTAAGATGTCACTTCTCAAATTGACTTTCGGATTTATTTAATTTTAACCTAAATTATAAAAGGGTTTTACAAGGAATTTGATAAGCTCATTCTAAGTTTAAGTGGAAAAACAAAAATAATCAAAGTATTGCTGAAGAAGGATAAGAAGATGGTATGATAAGCCCTCGTGAAACATCAATGTTTATTGTAAAGCTGTAATAATTAAGACAGTATGGCATGGAAATGGGATAGCCAAATTGACTAATGTCACTAAATTGGAAGGCCAGAAACAAACCCATACATCTAAGGATATGAGAATATGAGACAAATGAGAGAAATGAATTATAACTCCCTCAAGAAAGGCTGAGCCCTTTAAAAAAAAAAAGTCTGGGATCACCAATAAGACCACAAAGGAAAATTAAAATTTAATTAGTACCTTATGCTATTTATAAACATTTCTAATGGATTAAAGACATGTGGAAGGAAAACTTTAAAATTTAAGAAACCAAGGTAGAATACCCATGACCTTGAGGAAGGACAGAATGTATTAAATTGGGTACAAGAAAAAACTGATGACAAAAAATAGGTTGATTAGATTACATTAAAATTAAGAATTTCTATTAATACAGCAAAAGCAAATCATCAACAAAGTGAAAACAACCTAGGGATTGGGTTGTTGCCAGGAATTAGTTTTTTTTAACTCCCCCAAATGAGTATAATGTTTATTCAGTATTAACAGCCACTTTCTTAGATTTTTATGTCTTAAAACCTTTCTAAATTATGTCACTATGTAAGTTGCTTAATAACAGATAATGTGAAATACTCTATTTACAATATTCTTTCTGATAAATGTTACATGGCATATTCATTTAATAGCATTTTTCTATGATGGAAAATGTGAGAGCATACCCGTGGCACCTCTGGTTTGGGCACCTCATGTCGGAACCAATCTGCCACTTTTACTTAGTACCATCACCTATCACCGCCCAAAACCTCACTCACTTGGGACAAATCACTCCTGGATTAGTCTCCTCTTACATACTGAGCCTTGTTATTATCCCAGAGAAGCTCAAAATCCACACAAACACCAAAAACGAAAAGCCATAATCTCTAGTCTTATAGATCCATGACTTCCTGAAGTCCTGAAAACTACTTCTACTCCTCTTAGATAGCCAACCATAGTCTGCCCTCCTAATCTTACCTGACCTCAATTAACACTTAGCAATATTACTCAGTCCTTGGTAACTCATTCCCCCTGTCCTTGTCATGATACTCTTCTGGCATCTCTTCTCTTTGGCTATTGCTTCTTATTCTCCTTCATCAGCTTTTCATTCTCCCCTATTTGTGTCTTTCAGTGTCGCTCTTCTTCAGTTCTTGTTTTCTAAACACTTCCCATGGGTAGTTTCATCAGTGTTTTTGGCTGCAATTGCCATCCATCAGTGAAACCAAAGAACTGTGCCCCCACTTCCTCTAAGAAAACATGGTTAAAAGTGGATATTTATACTATTTTGGTTACATATATTTCATATGTGTCATTATTTGAAGGTACGTAGTTGGATTCTTTTTTCTCATTTTTTAATTACATACATAATTGAAAACATATTCTTTGGCAAAATGTCAAATCGCCATCAAATTCAAAAAGAGCCTACCACCAAGAAAAGTGGAGCATCATTAGTCTAGGCAAGTGAAGTCATTTCTAACTGATCAACTGAATTTTAATCATCCACCTACTGCTCCAGTGCAAACATACGAGGTAATATTTGTTGTCCGAGGAGAATCACAATTGTCATCAACTACTTGCTTTTATTTTCGGTGTAAAGGTTTAGTCTCCTGAACTATACATAATCTCCCACCTCTGCAGAGAGACTTAGGTGTTTCACTTCTTTAGGAGAACACTTTGAGAATGATGAACCTCAAACCGGATTAGAAGCAAGTTTCTGGTGCCCTAGCACCATCTGCATTTACAAACCGCCCAGATGATTCCGTTACAAATCACAGCTCAGTCTGGTCCAATGTTGAAGACGTAGTAGTGACAGACAGGTACTTATTAATTGATTGATGTCTATCTAAAACAGCGGGAAATTTGATACCATATTTAACATCCAGAAAAAGATGACACTTTTCTCATAGGCAAAAATGTTGTTACTTTGCTTTTGCTTTTATTTCCTCTTTAGCAATTGACTTTGGATGCAAAGAGGGTACCTTTCTTGCATTAATGCAATCATTATCCCTTAATTTCCTTTGACACAAGAAGCTTAGAGTTATCATATGAACATATCATCTATAAACCTCCCCAAAATTCTCAGTTTGTAGGATGTTTCCCTTTGTATAATTTAAAATTTTATTCATAGTTATTCAACATAAATCATGATTATCTGTCTTCTGTGACTTCCACTCCTTTCCGTTTTTTCAAGCAGTCACATTTCCATCATTAAATATCGTTTAAATCATGATTATATAGAGAAAATAATTTAAAATATGGGAGAATAAAACCCGTATCCCAGCACCAATCACAAACCATGCTTAACCACAGGACACACAGTTTGAGAAGCAAGATGTGACACAGCCTTAAATTTAGCCCCTAAGCACCGTAAGATGTTTAGTGAGCCATTATTTTCACAGTTCATCACAATGAGTAGCTTTGCCATACTTACTTTATAGGGAACATTTTATCCACCCCATAAAAGTCTTATTTTCCCCCTCCCCTCTTCTTTAAGCAAGGGTTGACAATCAGACATCGAATTTTAATGTGCAAGAATGTCCCCAGTTCACTGAGATTAGAAGCTTTCATTTTCAAGATTCTAGTCTAGCTTCAGGAAAACTTCTCTAACACTCTCCACCATAATATATTGCTACTGCTTTGACTTTCGTTCACCAAATAACTCCATTAATTACCAGCAACCAGACTTCACTTCCTTATGATGTTTTGTGCACCTGGTTTGCAGACGGGATGTAGTAACAGAAGCCAACACTGCACACCCAGACTGCAGTACAGGCCAGCATGTTGGCTACACTAAACTAATTTTATGTGTCTGTGGAAAACAGAGTTTTGGATTTCGACCAGCTGAAATTGCTGTTTGCCACTTCTCTATTCAACACGAACGTCATTCTGGACAAAGTCAGAACAAGGAAAGTGGATTTTCAAGATGGTGACCAAGTCATCATTTACTTGTAGGTCCTACTCAAGTAACCACGGATTCACATGTTGAAATGGAAACCACACGAATCAGAGCCTCCCAATAATTTGGACTTTGGTCATTGACTTTGCATATGAACAGCATATCTTTCTAGTAATAATTTCACAATAAAGTCCGAGGGCTCCTCTGGAAAAAAATAAATACCTTAAGAGTCTGCATTCTTATTTACCATTTATGTCTATATTCAGAGACTTGAAATGTTTACTTAAAATAAGTCTTAAAATGCCTTCTCTGCATGTGGCATTAGCTCCATGACTATAACATGCCCAATAAATATTTGGGGAAAAGAAAACTGCTTTGTTTTTATCGTGAAATCAGACTTTCTTCACTCCTATTTCTCTCACATTAACATGTTAGGCCATATTCGGAAGGTTTTCTGGTAAGAAGTTAGCCAGAGGAGCTGTCTTTGGATCTTCCCTCTCTGAGATCTTTTTAATAAAACCTCGAAATAAAAGCGCTGATGATGTTCTAGTGAATTGTCCCAAGACCAGGCATGTAGGGTGTGAGGAGCAGACGATCTATGAGAGTGTGAGAAGAGTACATCCCACACTTCCACTAGGGGGTTATATTAAGATACAGATGGGGTAAGGACCATAGTGTAATTCTTCAAAGATCTCCAGCACAGCTGAGTTGAGAACTACAGACCACTTTTAGGTACATTACAAAAAACTCCTCATACTAACGTCAGCATTCTAAAATAAAATGCAAAAAGATGTATTCTTGGGCTGTATATGCTGTCTCTGGACCCCATGGACCTCACTTTAGGGAGGTTGAGGATCACAAAACTAACGCAGGACCGCCTTAGGGCCACTGTGTGGCACCCCGGGAGACAACCAGAATCCTTCCATAATAACAACACACTATTTGAACCAAATTTATTTTACTTCCCGTAAGTTATCAAGAAAAATGGAATGAGGTGACTGATTTTGTGGGAGGACCAGGGTGAAGAGACAGGCATGATAGAAATATTTCAAGTTACAGAAAACTGGAAATTTTAATTTCTTCTCTCTTAGGGATAGGGCTACTCCATTTAAAATTAAATGGTTTGGCTCAGAAAATATTTAATACGCTATTTTTTTTCTAAAGTAAGAACAGATATAAAGGTAGAGAAGTTGCTGGACTATACAACAAAATGAAGTCTACAACAGCATTTCTTCTAATATTAATTTCATCACTGAAGAAATAATTGCAATTTTTCTTCTAGAGAACAGACTTTGATAGAAATGTCAAAAGATTTTTGCTAACTTTATCTTTTAATCTTAGTCTTTGTGGCAATTATTCCCAGACCTTATTGTGGTTTCCTGCACAAAATTATACCCTTAAGCTTAGCAGCCTTGCATTTACTACAGGCCCAGGACAATAAAAAGTCAACAGCAGGAGAAAATATGTTTTATATGTTCAGTTAACTTTACGCAGAACTGGAAAATATTGGCAAGTGGCACTTAATTATGTTATTCTAGTTTCTTTAATATATATAAAAATTGTCAACCTGAATGGAGATGATTAATTTCCGGTTATTTAGAGGTAGAATAACTATTATTATTTAAAGCGTTCAAATAATAGCCTCTGTATTTACGGTTTTGAAATTCTTTCCCTCTTCAATTTATAGTATTATCATTTAGTTTTAAATTATCTTTAAATATAAAATGAAGAAAAAGTGATTTTATTGAAGACACATAAAAATATAAACAACTTAATTTCTTTAGCAGGTTGATTTGGGACTTATATTAGTTTAATATTCTTTGGATCAGAGATCTTCCCATCGGTGGTAGGGTATGTATGCATTAGTTATATATTGCTATATAATGAATTACTCCAAAACTTGGCTGCTTTAAACAATAGACATTTATTTTCTTACAGTTTTGGTGGTCCAGAAATTCAGGAGTGGCTTCACTGAGTGGTTCTGGCTCAGGTTGTCTCATGAGATTGCAGGCAAGGTGACAGCAAGGGCTGCAGTCATCTGAGTGCCTGGCTGGGGCTAGGGAATCTGCTTCCAAAAGTGCTCACTGTTTCATGCTTATGGGCAAGGGGCTTCAGTTCCCCACTGGTTGTTGGCAGGAAGCATCAGGTCCTTGCACATAGGTTTTTCCATGGTCTTCTTGAGTGTCCTTACAGAATGGCAGCTGGAGTTGCCAAAAGAAAGTCATATAAGGGGCACCTGGGTGGCTCAGTTGGTTAAGAGTTCAACTTGGGCTCAGGTCATGATCTCTTGTGAGTTCAAGCCCCACATCAGGCTCACTGCTGTCATCTCAGAGCCTGCTTCAGACCCTCTGTCCCCTTGTCTCTCTGCCCCCCTTCACTTGTGCTCTCTCTCTCTCTCTCAAAAATAACAAAAAAAAAACATTTTAAAAAAGTTATATAAAGCAAGAAAGCAAGAGGAAGCCACAATGTGTTATCACCTAGCTTCAGAAGTCACATTCCATCATTTCCACAATATCCTATAGGTTACACAAGGTATCTCTGTTTCACATGGGAGGAAACTATACCAGGATGTGAATACCAGGAGATAAAGATTGTTGAGATGAGCTACACCAATCTAGGCCAGAGGAGGAGAGGGACAGGGACAGGAGGAAATGAAAGGGGGAGGGTGAAGAAGAAGAAGAAGAAGAAGAAGAAGAAGAAGAAGAAGAAGAAGAAGGGGAGAAAGGAGGAGGAGAGAAGGAGGAGGAAGAGGGAAACACGACAGAAAGGAAAAAATCCCCATACACAGGAAAGATGGACTGCAAGGTCATAGACAGTAAGAATTTCAGAGTATGAGTAGTTGGCACATTTTTAGTATTAAAATGTTTCTGGGAAATATCTGCACGAAAGCTACTCACACTTTATTTATTTTTAAATATAATTTATTGTCAAATTGGCTTACATACAACACCCAGTGCTCATCCCAGCAAGTGCCCTCCTCAATGCCCATCACCCATTTTCCCTCTCCCCCACTCCCCCCATCCACCTTCAGTTTGTTCTCTGTTTTAAGAGTCTCTTGTGGTTTGCCTCCCTCCCTCTCTGTTTGTATTTTTCCTCCTCCCTTCCCCCATGGTCGTCTGTTAAGTTTTCAAGATCCACATATGAGTGAAAACATATGATATATGTCCTTCTCTGGCTGACCTATTTCACTTAGCATAACACCTTCCAGTTCCATCCATATTGCCGCAAATGGCAGGACTTCATTCTTTCTCATTGCCAAGTAGTATTGCATTATGTATATAAACCACATCTTCTTTATCCATTCATCAGTCAATGGACATTTAGGCTCTCTCCATGATTTGGCTATTGCTGAAAGCGCTACTATAAACATTGGGTTACATGTGCCCCTATACATTAGCACTCCTGTATCCCTTGGGTAAATTCCTAGAAGTGCTATTGCTGGGTCATAGGGTAGTTCTATTTTTAATTTTTTTAGGAACCTCCACACTGGTTTCCAGAGCGGCTGCACCAGTTTGCATTCCCACCAACAGTGCAAGAGGGTTCCCGTTTCTCCACATCGTCTCCAGCATCTATAGTCCCCTGATTTGTTCACTTTAGCCACTCTGACTGGTGTGAGCTGATATCTCAGTGTGGCTTTGATTTGTATTTCTCTGATGATACTCACAGTTTAAAATAAAATGTAAATGCAAGTGATCAAAACCCTGTGGGATTCTGGGCATGTACCTGCCTTTTATTCATTTATTTGAATTTCAATTCTCAAATCTTTCAGTAATTGATACTTATCATGATTGCTGCTTAGATTTTCTACTGTCTCTGAACACTAAGACAACAGAGAATAACATGTATAAGAAGGACCTCATGAAATTTTTCCAGTAGAAGTTTAACTCAAACGATATAAATAATAATTTGTTATCATTTGAGTTGTAAGCTGACATTGTTGGTTACTATCAGTCCATGACTACATAACTAAAAAGTGGCATTTGTAAACTATAATCTGAGTTTGTACATATATAAATGAAACCTCTGCTAAAAATGCCACATGTGTATCCTATGTGTAACAGAGACCATACAGAGGTAAAAACACACAACATTTTTGCAGTTTCTCAAAGTCCTATTGGGTGACCAACTTTCTTGACAAGAAATCTTCAAAGGAAATATCATTTAGCGTGGATTGGTTTTATTTCCTCATTACTGACTTTCTAGTTGCACTCATTCTTCTAGACCTTCCAGAATGACAATGTTCCCTAATGGAGTCAAACCATGTCCCCCACCATCCAGGAAATGATGGTGAGAAATACACGAATAGTGAGGTCAGATACTTTGTTTGCCTAATGTCTGCCCGTAGGACAAGATGGCCAGAAAAAAACACAGCCTTAAATTAAAGATAGACATTAGCTTGAAGGAAACACAGTGAATCTAATTGCAAAAGATGGTAACTGAGCCCGGTAGAAAAAAAATGAAGTAAAATTAAAATTAAAATTAAAATTAAAAAAGGACTTAGAAGCAAATGAGCTGAAAGAGGGGAGAAACAGCAGAAAGGATGCACTGAGTTAACATGGAGCAACGAATGTACTATACAACTGGGGGAAATGCAAAGCAAAAACGAAATAAAACAAAAACAAAACAAAAAAATCAGAGAGAGAGAGAGAGAGAGAGAGGCAAAGAGGAAAGAGAAAAAAGAGACAAAAAGAGCTTTATTAGAATTAGCATCCAGCACAGCAGGTACCAAGAAACATACTTCAGAACATCAACTACCAGCAGAAAGATACTCTTACCCACACACAGACATGATACAAGAGGCAGAAGAGAGTCTTGGGGTTACAGCTGGCTCACTAGTCACAAGTGAGGAGTGGAGCTAGAGACGAATCTAGGCTTGTATTTAGGGAGTGCTAAGCCTCATAGCAAAGGACATCTTATAGATGTGTTTTGCAGGCAAGGGTAGGAAGAAGTTGGGAGGAGCTGGGGATAAAAAAAAAAATGTGGCACAAAAAGTCAGAAGATTCCAAACAGCATCAGGTGTCACAACGGAAGCAAAGAAGGTTGGAGAACAGGGCCCAGACAAGTTCTGAAGATTATACTCTTCTAGTTATTTTCCCAGACACAAATGACAGAGCTCCAGCACTAAAATCTCCTAATGGCACAGAGCAACTTGTCACAAGATGATGACCCATTAATCAAGAAACCATGAATCAGCCATTAATTATCCAAGCCATGAGAGACTACAGAACTCCTAATGTCAAGGAAGCTTTACTGAAATACTTAATTTTCAAAGTTCCACATATGGAGTTATATTCATACATGCAGTATATTACCAGACACTCCATGGATACCAAATGAGCTATTCTTTTGCTTGAATTTCTTACTTCCCTACGACTTAAAAATGTAAGAAGAAAGTAATGTTACCTTTGGGCATTTTTAGTAGGAGGCTAAATGAATGTGAGTGGGGGTTAGCCATGAAGTAATCAAGGATGTGGCTCAAACTATAGAGGTGGAATAAATTGAAGAGCCAAGTAGCTCTACAAATCTGTGGTTCTATTGACCACATTAGAGTATCAATTTATATAAACAGTGCACTTTTAATCTTTTGAAGTACTTCCACATATTTTCCGTATTCCATCTCATAGCCTTACAACAGTCCTGGGCTAAGTTGGGTAGGTATAATTACATCTGCTCCTTTAGCTGGAGAAATAGACTCGCAGAGGGTAAATGACTTGTACAAGCTGGTAAGGAACAGATCTATGGCATACACATACCATGAATCCCAGTATGGTTTGTCTCCCCGAGACCAGTGCTTCAGGAACTTGAAAACAAATCACTAGGAATCTTGCTCAACTACAGATTCTGATGTAGAAGTTCTAGGGGTGGGACTAAGGATTCTGCATTTCCCCAGGTAATACTAATGCTACTGGGCTGCAGTTCTAAACCAGAGCGCATCTAATCCAGTAATCCTTTAATTCAGTAGCTGTATATCAATTATTCTTTTAAAATATGGATTCAAGACCTTTAGCTCAGGGGATTCAGCGGATCTGGTACAGAATCCTGATCTCTGATTTTTTTTTTTAAGTTCCATCAGTGATTCTGATTAATAACCAGGGATGAGAATGTTTTCACACTTACTTAGTACCTATACTGTACATTTAAAAATCTTGAAGCAAGTCTTTTCACTGCAATTATTAGGAGCTCTAGTTCCATCCTAACTCACCACAAGAGAAATTTTTCATACATTTGTAGAATATTGAATTCTTTCAGATTTCCATCCCTCATCTTTTGATCTTGAGATTTTCATTTCTCTAGTTCCCAAGGTACAAAATTTCCCACCACTCTATAATGTCACAAGATGTCAGTGTCACTCATTTTTGTTTTAACGTTTATTTATTTTTGAGACAGAGAGAGACAGAGCATGAACAGGGGAGGAGCAGAGAGAGAGGGAGACACAGAATCCGAAACAGGCTCCAGGCTCTGAGCTGTCAGCACAGAGCCCGACGCAGGGCCCGAACTCACGGACCGTGAGACCATGACCTGAGCCGAAGTCCGACGCCCAACCGACCAAGCCACCCAGGCACCCCTCATTTTTGTTTTAAATAACATCACTTACAAATTTCAATCCCTATTTTCTTTGACCTTTTAAGATGTCTATGGTTCCTGGAGAATGTATTGTCCAAGTGTAATTTTCATTATAAGGCACAGTTTAGAGGTCTGTACAGAGAGATAAGGATGAAGTATTCAAGACATAAAAATCATTGCAAGAATTACATTCTGGAAGGGGGAAAAAAAACTATTATCTGAGTGACAATTAAAGAGATGGCCACCTAACTGCCACAGTTAAGCTTCCCAAGTGAGCACACAGCAAAGACTGGTTGAGTTAAGAGCAAGTGCTGACAGAAGGTTTAGAAATGATGTGCCATACTGGTCTTGCATGTGGTCTTTGAGGGTTTGATAAACCAGCAAGTTATCTTCCAGAATTTCCACTCATTGATTTGAGGTACAAGTTAAGAACTAAGGACACACATAGCTTTTTTTTTTTTTTTTTTTTTTTTTTTTTTTTTCCTTATAAGGATGACCTTGGCTTTCAATTGCTAAACTCTACTGTAGCCCATGTTACCCTTTGTATAAAAGCAAACAAATGGTGGTCATAAGGCTGTGGGATTCTGGAAGAACAGTCCAGGCAATTGTGAGTTCTCCTCACCACCAAGAGTCTCAAACCCATAATCTCAATTTATTAAGTCACTGCCTTTGGATACTAATAGGGTAATGTCACCAAGGCAGAGAGGTTTTCTCAGTTTACAGTGTTCTTAATATCACAGTAATTATTTCACAGCACATCCTAAGCTAAAAGAAATATCTAACAGTTCTGTTTGTTCAATAGTTAGGGTCTAACCATTTGTACGTACCTAACAGTTCTATTTATTCAATAGTTAGGGTCTAACCATTTGTAAGTACTTATATCCTAACAATTCAGCTCCTATTGAGCACTGAGTACGATATCTCAAACCTTGCAATCAAAAGGAACACAGCTACCTCCATGTCCTGTTTCAAAATGGTTTTCACTTGGTCCTTGCTTTTTACCATAGAAAACCCAGCCTCACAAAAACATGACATGAAAAAATAGAACATAGCAATCCAATGTTTAAACTATTAGTTCATGTAGTGCCCAAAAGAGGTTACCGTATTTTTCTTGAAAATTTAAAATATTCAGCTATGTCCCTATAAATCTGCTGCAGCACTCCAAAATGCCTTTGTACACAATTTAGAAATGGTGGCTTTAACAAATTTGAAACCCAACACTCCGATTTCTGGTCCTGGCTCCTGAATCTTCTAGACCAATGTCTTACAGAGAAGGTCTATTAATACTCTGATCTTCAATTTCTTCATTTAAAATTCATCAACAATTTCATCATCTTAAGAAGGAACATAACCAAAAGTACTTTGTACATAGAAATGCTATAGTAGAGATGTAAAGTATTTTCGTAAAAGTGAGTTGGTCTTGTATCATGAATTTTAAACTTTTGTCTTTTGGAATACAGAATCCCTTCTTCAATAAAACATCCTTGAGATACAGAGCACATGTATGAGATTAAACACAGGAATACTCCATTGGAAAAAGGCATGCTGGTCACTTTCCTCAGACCCAGCCCTTAATCTCTTCATGCTCTGTTGTGTCCCAAGGAGGATGGACTCCCGCTGTTTCCCACTTTCTTGCAGATTGGTGTATCACTGGGCTCATCTTGTAGGCTACCAGATGGAGACTCTAATAGATTGGCGCACCCCTGGGCTCGTCTTGTAGGCTACTGGATGGAAAATCTAATATCCCCCTACTCTGCCTCCCAGAAACATCTTCAGTAGTCCTATTTTCTGTCCCCCACTAAAGGCCCCCTCCTAACAAAGCTCCCATTCCCATCACATGGCCTCAGCTCCTCCATCTATTTCCCCCCCAGACCTTTGGGTAAGGGTGGGTTGCTGCAGGTGCTTATCTTGGAGTTTCCTCAACTTCCTCAGGTTGCACTTTCAAGCTCTTCTAACCTGTAGCTAATTTTCTGTATTAAATTACCTACATCAGTTTTTTTTGCTGTTGGCTTTATTTATAACTGGTCCCTAACTGATTCTAAGGTGTGAATGGCCCAGAGCCCCCCTCCAGGCCCCAGGTCTCTTGACATGGTGTTCCTCAGTCACATCTGAAAAACTCAAGGCTCATTCCCCACTCTATCACTAAAAAGCTGAGCAATCTTAGGTAAGTCACAGAACATCTCTGAGCCCCATTTTCCTCACTCAGCAAGGACCATACTTACCTTGACCTCTCCTGATAAATGAAAAGTATTTGGGATGACTTAAAGATTAGACTGACCTTTTATTACGTCCCAAAATTTTGCATATTTGGATGAAGGGTTTATTATTAAAAAATAAAGATTTTGGTTCCCAAGAAACCCAAAAAAATATGCCTCTCCTCTGCCTTCCACCTCTGTCACAAACCAGGCCTACCTTAAAGACAGAAAATTCTAAACGGTTCTTTCAAACAATTAGATTAAATGAGAATTAATCGACTTCCATCAGTTGTAACAAAGTTAAAACAGAGCTTGTTTACGGCCACTGATTCATGTTTCTATTCTGATCCTGGTGTTTATGCCTCACAGCCCACACTGGTATTGTGCTCATTCCTTCTTGTATTGTGGCTTCAGCACTTCCAGAGTGGTTTTAGTCACTCCTAGTCCAGATTTTAGGTTCATGTACTCAGAGATAATTACCCTCGGTTGCAAGGAGGATGCACACATGACAGAAGATGGAATTAGACAATTATGGTTTGAGAGCTGCCGTTCCAAACAGAAAAGTTGAAATATATATGTTTGTAAATAACTGTGGCCTGGTGTAGATTACAGGTTTTGCTTTTTTCTCAATAAAAATTGTTTTCTTTAAGTTTCACTTTCTGAGTTGCTGTAGTATCAACTCTGTCTGATGGAAAGAAGACATTTGGGTCCATGTTGCTACCACACACAGTCGGATCCATGACTGAGTACTGACGAAAGAGACTACAGCAATCGGAATACATCATACTATGACTCCTCTTATCAGCCTTTAGGCTATTATAAATTTGGACAGGAGAAAGATTGAGTCTTTTACAACATGTATTTCCAGAGCCAGCAGAGTTTCCTGGCACGTAGGTGGTTTTCAAAACACCGGAGATGAATTAATTAATACAAGGCTCTATTAAGACCAACTGATGCCCTCAGCAGTCAACAATGGTGCCCCCTTAGCCATGGCTGAGAAAATGAAGTGCTTAGGATCATATACACAAATCAGCTGGTAAGTTAAATGCTAACCAGACTCAGCAGCTATGTTTCCATTGGATAGAAGTGAAACTCTCACGCCAGAAGATAGAAACAAATGTGGTATCTGATAACAGCTTGAACCCCAAATTTTAGTCACTCACTATGACAAAGAAAATGTTTAGTAATAACAGACGAAAGCAAAATATGGCAAATAAAGTTAACAAAAAAATGAACTAAACTCGGGGCGCCTGGGTGGCGCAGTGGGTTAAGCGTCCGACTTCAGCCAGGTCACAATCTCGCGGTCCGGGAGTTCGAGCCCCGCGTCGGGCTCTGGGCTGATGGCTCAGAGCCTGGAGCCTGTTTCCGATTCTGTGTCTCCCTCTCTCTCTGCCCCTCCCCCGTTCATGCTCTGTCTCTTTCTGTCCCAAAAATAAATAAACGTTGAAAAAAAAAATTTAAAAAAAAATGAACTAAACTCAAGAGAAGCAGGGAAAGAGTTAAAGGCATAATAGGTGAGGTGGTGAGAGACTCTAGTGTCCCCCTTCCCTCGGTACATCTGCCCATTTTGCTTAATGATGAATCAAGGGCTGAATGGATGGCAGAAAATGCAGAGCTAATATTACAGAAAGTCTTTCTTAACAGTCTCCCATCTGATTTTCCTAAAATGCTTTAAGCCTCAGACCACAGTTCTATTCCATGATTCTTCCTTCTTCATACACCTCTCCCCCTTTCCCCAATCCTACGACATTATGCTTGACTTGGGGTTTTCCTCTTGTAGCACCCTGCTCTCACTGCCTAAGCTTTCACCTCTCAGAACTGGTCTTCTGTAGCCACCTAGTCGACCATTTTTGTTACGTAATGTGCACAACACTGTGGAAAGCATGAGAAGCCTAGAATATAAAGGAAAGAAAAAACCAACAGCAATTTCCTCATTCTGAAAATAGTTACTATCTAGCTTGATGGCCAATGCACAGCTGTATGAAAATATTCTGGGTCTCAATCTCATCGTTATTTCAACAGCAAAAAGTAGGTTTTTTTTAATTCTACTATTCTTTTACCAGGAGACTTACCAGTAACAAATCACCAAGTACAAATTGATACAGTATTTGCAAATTGAGGCAGTATATTTGGAGATTTACTAAGTCAGACAAAGTTATGCAAGAGTCAGAGTTAAATGGGTTAGACTTCTGAGAAGAGGGTACAGTTTGAATGATACTGGATAACTAAGATCTCAGGAAAGGGAAACCCTCAAGAAGTTTCTCATTCTATACCCTATTATCCAGCTTTATCAAATCTTAACATTATTTCTTACTTTTCTCAAATCCTTTATTTTTAAGCAATAATGGTAAAACAACAGTGATTCCTGTGATCTTGATCATATTCAAAGATCAAGAATGGACAAATTAATTAATTAATGGACAAATATGCATACTGTGGAATATTCTATAATAGTTACAAAAATAAGTATCAATATGGATAAAATTTTAAAACAATGAATGAACTATTAGGTTGATTTCAGTTGTGCGCCAATACAAGCATTGTTGCAATAAACATTCCTATCTACATCTCCTTATACATAAGTGCAAGAGTTTCTCAAGAGCACCTAAGAAGTGAAACGTGTGGGTTTCAAAGGATATGCACATTTTCAGTATCAATGGATATTGTCAAAATCTCTCCAAATGGTTTTCTACCAATTAGTAGCATATGACAGTTCCCATTGCTCCCATCGTCACTGATATCTGGTTAAAAAAATTTTAATTTTTGGGGTGCCCGGGTGGCTCAGTCTAGGTTAAGCATTTGACTTCAGCTCAAGTCATGATCTCGCAGTTTGTGGATTTGAGCCCCATGTCAGGCTCTATGCTGACAGCTCAGAGCCTGGAGTCTGCTTCAGATTCTGTGTCTTCCTCTCTCTCTGCCTCTCTCCTGCTCACGCTCTATCTCAAAAATAAACACTTTTTTTAAAATTTTAATTGTTGATGACATAATAGTTTTAGAATGGTATCTCTTTTGTTTTTATGTATACTCTATTTGTGAAGTAGCACATTAGTTCTTTAAGTTTATTGCTTCTTCTTCTCCTATGAACTGCCTATTATATCTTTTGCATATTTTTTCAGTTGATTTGTTATTTTTGTGTTGATTTGTAGGAATTATTGACATATGCTAGGTAATAAAATCTTGTTGGCTATATGCATTTCAAATAATTCAGAAAAATAATACCTTCATGAGGTTTGTGGGGTTTTTTTTCGGATTTGCCTACTTGGATACAGTCAAATTTGGCATTTTGCATAATGATTTTGGAGCCTTATGCATTCTCTAAAATACCCTCCCCTATATTTGCTTCTAAAAACTTTTAGGAAAAAAAAAAGACCTATATCTTCCTTTCTATGATGTGACATAGGAATCTAATTTTTTTTGCCTATATGAACAACTTTGACAACACTATTTATTGTCACTGCTTTATAATTCTGTCCCTAATCTAGTCCAAAAAGTAATCTTTCCAGAACATTCCAGAATGTATCACATTCTATAGATGTTTGTCTCTCTTTTAAGCCATTTTAGGACAAAAGTAGCTACAGAAAATTTAATGGGCTACTGTGGGGGGGGGGGGTGTATGTGTGAGTATTCCAGAAGCACTGAACTACTGGAAATCTTGTTTTTAAAATACTCATTATGACATAGTACTGGCTGGAAAGCAGACGAAGAAATGAATATTAATTATGCTATTAATGACCCTCACGTATAACTCACCTACAGAGGTCATCCTCAGTCATATCCTAAAGCCCAGGACCACTCTGGCATAACCAGAGTCTCAAACTCATGCCATGGTTAGACCTCAGGCTTCTAGAGAGTCTCTGAAATGTACCTCCAGGGCCTCACCTTCAGCCTGAATTTATCTGTAGCCCACAACCTGAGTCCATGATAGTCTCTAGATCAGAACTTCTCTGGGAGCAAAATAGGGAGGGACATTTTTAAGTTGTTTCTAACACACTGTCGTCTTCAGAGTAACATGTCCACCAGCAGTGCACTGCCCACAGGATGGCAACTCACTGTTTTGTTTCCCTAAGGGAAGGTGACCATGTGCTGAGTGAAACACTCTCTTCTGGGAGACCCAGGCCATCTATCAGAGAAAGAGAAATGATCCCTTCAAGCTACTCAACAAACCACCTCCAGCAAGCATCTCTGAGGAAGCCAGTGGACAGGGTCCATATGGACATTACTGAATTATCGCAGATAATAAAGAAGGGACTGTTAATATAATCAGAGGGGGCCTGCAGCTGTTCAAAAACAATTCTGAGCCCAGGTAGTAAAGAGACACATATGAAAGCAGTAATTTCTGGGGTGTTTTTTTTTCTCTTTAACACTCCCATAATTTAAAAAGAATTTAATGGATTTTCATTTTCAAGACCTGGAAAAACAAAAGTCCTCCTAAGCTGAGAGCAAATGCTTCCAGTCCTTGCCTGAAGCCATTCTTTTTATTGGGGGAGTTACAGCCCCTTGAGAAGAAGGGGTTTATAATGGAAAAAATGAGACAGCATCAACCATAATGAAGCTCAGAATATAAATAATAAAAACCCCGTTAATGCCTGACACTTTATGTTTCTAAAGAAAACCCCTACCTTTCATCTAAAATAAGACAGTTGCTGAGGAAGTAGATAAAAGCAAGCATATATTTAACACAATTCTTTTACTCGACCTTTATTATTCTTCAGGGAAAATGGTCCCTTGGTGTATGTTAGATTTCCCTTAATTTCAGTCTCTCATCTAATGCAACAGAAACCCTTTCAACAAAGTCTCCACTCAGGAGAGGATCATGCTTTGCAGTTGAACCCTGCAGTGTCTTAACGTGGGAGGACAACAGAAATCCCACGGCCCCGCTCTTCCTGCAGTATAGGTTTTGTGTGTAGAATTCCTCCATGAGGGTGTGTGTGATTTCTTGGAGCCATAGTACTTTCCTAAAAAGTATACAGAAAAATGAACTCAATGCACAGCCTTGTGGAGTTGGGTACCACACACATGGCAGTATATGGGATACTGACGCTGTCCTCAAAGAACTATTCTAGGAAGCAAAGTCACATATTAAACTTAATTTAAGTGGGCAATTTTTACACACTTTAGGTGCCCTCTCCACTAGGCTTAACTCTTCGCATGCATTATGTCCTATAACCTGCACATCAATTCCAGTGAGGTAGGGACTAACATTATTACCACTTTTTGAGATGCTGAAACAGTCTTTCAGGGATTAACGAGCCTCCACACAGGCACTGGGCAGGAACAGCAACCGAGGGGTGAGGCTGCTTCCCTGCCGCGGCAGGCAAGAGTTTATACACGTGCCCAGGTCCACAGACTGGAACAGTATCCTGGTGGAAACAGACCCCTGTTTTTTCATTTAAATGTGATCATCCCAACAGGTACAGTCAGTTCTGAAACTTTCACTCCCTCCCAATAAACTGTAGCAAGTAATATGAAGACTGCAGCGTCCTGCAGTACTACCATTAGGACTCATGCCTGGGCCCCTCTCGAAGAGAGTTTCCATAGGACCTATTCAGTACTAGTTTTCCTTAGCAAGGTCCAAGACAAGGTGACATCGTTCTAACTTTTATGCAAGTAAATTCATGTTAATAAGATGATTTACTCCTCTGTGAAAGTCAATTGTTAATGGTATGTACTTCATGGAGTTGTTATGAGAATTATAAATTAAAAATGTAATCAACACCAGGGGGGCACGTGGTAATCACTCAATACTTTAGTTTTAATTGATACACTGTCACAAATATGTGCATGAGAATACACAGATAAGGGGGTGGAAATCTGTAGTATCAGTTATCTTGGAGGGAAGGAGTCGGAGTAGAGATAGAAGAAAGAGAAGACTTGCTGTTTCATATATTTAGTCACAACGAGAATATTGTTGAATTACTTGTGCAATAAGTTTAAGACTGCCAAATAACCTCATTACAAAAAAGACCTTCCCAATTATATTTAAAATTTTTATTTCAATTTAATTTTTATGTTTTCACATTTAGAATTTTTAATTGATACTTGCCTGGTACCCAGTCACTGTTCAAAACTCAGCAATGTATTAAACACCTTGCCCACCTTCAAGGAGTCTAAAATCTAAGAAAAATAAGATAGGTACAAAAGGTAACTACATGCAGGTTAAAATGTGATATATTTCCTGCAACAATTTATAAACACAGCAACACCAGGTTTAGAGTATGTAGGACTGCATTCTACTTAAAAAAAAAAAAAAAAAAAAAGAGGACCAAAAGACTAACTCGGTTTATGCAAAAAGTGTATTGTGGTAAAATAGTATTATGGTAAAGAGACACCCGGGGTGTGAAAGAACATGAGAAAGAATAGAAATTCACTTCATGAGTGATAGGATGGGTTGCTACCACCTTATTATCAATAATACACAGATTGAGTGATTACTGTGTGCCCCAAATGGTGTTGATCACTTTACATATTTTAATTTACAATTCTCGTAACAACTCTATGAAGTACATACTATTAACAATTTCACAGATGAGTAAATTGAGGCACTGAGAAGTTAGGTGACTTGCACATGATCTCTCAGGTAGTAAGTGAAGGAAACAGGATTCAAGCCTATGCAGTTTGTTAGTGGAGCTCAAATTCTCAATCACAAGCAGACTATTTTTAACTATTCCATAATCCTACATCTTTGGAAAACATTATAATGGAATAGGCTTTTAAAAATCTTTTAATAAGAAAGTATTTAAACATATAACAAGAATAGAGAAAAGAGTATAACGAATCCCCATGTTTCCATCACCTAACTTCAAGAATTGTCAACCCACAGCCTATCGATCGTGGTCCAGCCCCATCCTGCTTCACTCCCCCAACCCCGGACTATTACGAAGGAAACCTTCAACATCACATCATGCCATATATTCTATGTATATTGCACATACATCTTGAATATAAGTTTTGTTTTTAACAACCAAGATACCATTACACTGCTTTAAAAAATTAGCAATACTAAATACTAATACTAAAAAATCAGCAAATATCTAGTAGGTGTTCAAATTTCTCTTGGTTTCTTATAATTTTTTATACGTTGTTTAAATCTGGATCTTAGTAAGACCCACATAGTTCAACTGTTGGGTATGTCCTTCAAATCTCTCTCATGTACAAGTCTTCTTGCTCTTTTCCTTCCAGTGCATTTGTTTGAAGAAACCAACTTCTTGTTCCTATAATATCTCCCAGTGTGGATTTTGCTGCCTGCATTCCTGTGGTATTGTTTCATATTTTTCCCTGTCCTGTTTTTTTTTTTTTAATTTTTTTTAACGTTTATTTATTATTGAGAGACAGAGCGTGAACAGGGGAGGGGCAGAGAGAGAGGGAGACACAGAATCAGAAGCAGGCTCCAGGTTCTGAGCTGTCAGCACAGAGCCCAACGTGGGGCTCAAACTCACAAACCGCAAGATCATGACCTGAGCCAAGTTGGACGCTTAACCAACTGAGCCACCCAGGCGCTCCTGCTGTCCTGTTTTTTTAATCAAGAATACTTCGCGTGTGTTGTTTTTGTTTTAATTTCTCTCAGGAAGCACTCTGTAGATTTAAGCATTATTATATTTGGAATCACTATTCTTATGCTCAAAATCTTCCAACTTTGACAGGGCACCTCTTCAAATTGTCTTTTTTTGATGTGGGCCCAGTAGTCTTTGATAACTTTCCTACTATTTGAGGTGACATGTTCTAGGCCCATCTTGTACATTTCCTGGAATCAGTCATTCATGCAAGGAATCCTGGTTTATTTTACTGAAAAAAAAATGTTATTTAAAGACCACCTATGGATGCTAGTGGTGCTTAGAAGTTGTTCATTCTTTGTAGACATTTTTTGGGAACAGGGCTAGGTTTGGTGTTTGTTTTGAAGCTAAAATACATTTCAAGTTTACACTTATACTTCAAATTCAAATTGAGGACAATAGTTATTAATCTCTTTTATATTATATCTATTTCTCCTTTCTCACATGCTAAAAACTCTAGATTACATAAACATAAAACATCTTTGTTTTATCCTACATCACATACACAACAATCTCAGAACAACACTACTGTGGTACATTGTTGTCATTTACAGCCCAATTCTTCACCATCTCTCATATCGATACACTTTGCTGGGTAAACTTGTAGTGTTTTTTTCAGTCTCACTCTGGGTCCATCCAATGACTTTCAATGGCCAACAGAATCTCAACAACCATAAAACAAAGAGAGGCTGGAAAAAATTCTTGCATGTTTCTGCTTTCTCTCATACACTTCTCTGATTGCTGTAAGAACATGCCTGGGCCAGACTGCTGGAGCTACCAGGAGCCAAAAGACTTGAAAAGCATGAGAATAGGGCCATACTGACCCTGTTGTCTGTCTCGGCCAAGTCATTCCAGATTAGTCAACAGTCAACTCCCAGATTGAGCCCACCAAGATCAACAGAACCATCTAGCCAATCTAAAACTGATCACATACTCGTGAACCAGCCAGAACATATCAGGTGAACTCTGCAGACTTCTGAGCCAAATAAATATTATTTTTGTTCTGCGTCTGTTTGTTACTAAATATTTTGTGTTTAGGCACAGCTTCTACAAACAACACAATGCTAATAGTGAGAAGAGCTTTTAGAAGAACTTTGCAAATCGTTTTGCAATAGAGTAACATTAGATATGTGCAGTCCAATTATGTGTTTTTAAGATATATGAAGCAGTCCCACTTTGTGAGATTGGGTGCCAACTGGATACAGAGTAAGTTCATTAATTTCATCGTACCTTTAATTGCCAAGGATTATTTTCATTTAATTTTTTCATAATAAAATATTTACATGATTCCAAGGCAATCCACAGAGCAATATGTATCCAGAGAATGTTGCTTATATCTCTTTCCCTTCCCTCAGCTCCACAATGTTTTCTCCCACTCCTATTCATAACCATTATTTTAGACTTGTTTTAACCTGGCATGTTTTTAAGATAGCAGATAAATCAATTCAGATATACACATTATTCCCCATTCTAATGAAAACTAGTAGAGGTGCCTTGGTGGTTCAGTTAGGTTTCAACTCATAAAGTTCGTGAGCTGAAACCCTGCATCGGGCTCTGTGCCGACAGCTCAGAGCCTGGAGCCTGCTTCAGATTCTGTGTCTCCCTCTCTCTCTGCCCTTTCCTCGCTCATGCTCTGTCTCTGTCTCTCAAAAACAAACATTAATTTTTTTTGTAACATTAATAATATCATTGAAATAGTAAAAATAGATAATAGTAAACCTTACTTTTCTTTCTTTTCTTTCTTTCCTTCTTTCCTTCTTTCTTTCTTTCTTTCTTCCTTCCTTCCTTCCTTTCTTTCTTTCTTTCGAGAGACTTATGTCTTACCCAAAATAGGGCTTATGTTCACCTGAAGCAGGACACAAGCTCACCTGGAGCAGGGCTCAGGCTCATCTGACGTGAGACCCGAACTCATGAACTGTGAGATCATGACCTGAGCCAAAGTCAGATGCTTAACAACTGAGCCACCCAGGCGCCCACAGAGAAAAGTTTCTGAGGATGAAAATCAATGTTGAAAATATTAGAACTTGGAAATAGACAACTATTTAGCTATTGCACACCACAACAAAAAGAGAGTTTCTCAGTCACATTTTACAGATTAAACTCATTGATTATTTTAAGGTCAACAACCCCTTTGTGATTGGCATTTTATCAAATTAAAATGTATTCTAGTTTACACATTCAGTTTTGTATATACTCTGAACATCCGAGCATAAATAATATACATACCAAATGTTGACTTTAGAGCTTCATGTAGGCAGAAAAGTTTTTCTTCAAAAATAGATATACAACTAAGGAGGCATGTTTCCAAATCTTACATGAAACTATCTTAAGCTTCTGCCAAGAATTCCAGTAGAAATTTAGATATTTTTTGCAGCCTCTCTTAAAACAAGAGATAGATGAATAAACATCTTGTATACTAAAGACTTGTTTTTGTAAAATATAATTCATGAACAAACCTTGTGAATCATATATTGTACAAACTTTTTGCACTCTTCAGCTTTCATGGTGATCAAGTATAAAAATCAATCCCACTGAAGGTGGCCTCAGAAGAGCAATTTTATTCACTGGAGTGGAGTAATGGAAATTTAATACTACTGATTCACACCTTTTAACCCTTCAGAGCCAAGATGAGCACATCCATTTATCCCCCCCAACTTTTCTTACTGTTGCATAACTCCCTTATTCCTTAAACATGCTTACCACACAAAACAATGATAGGATCTGAACTCTGTACCAGATGAAAACAGAACAAATTATTTCCATATAGGTCTAGTTCAAACAAGCTCCCATGGATGCACCCTACTTTATGTTCATCAATCTCACTTTCAGCTCTAGAATTCAAGAAGGTCAGAGTTCCAGTTCCTGCAAAAGCAACTGGCCTTTTATGGAGCAAAAGCTGTTCTTCCTTGGTATGCCTTAAAATAATACTCTTGCCTAAGAGCCTGGGAAGACATTGTGTGTATGTTTGAGGGTGTAATACATACACATATACACATATGTGAACATTTTTATACATATGTATATATATGAAGAACAAGATACATAATTATTATATTTTTGCATTTAGGTCTCACACCACTCACGTAAGAACTTTAGAGCAAAAAATATTTGTAATTCAACTTCCCCAAAGAAGGTATAAGATTACTCATGATGAGAACTCATTCAAAATACTTTTTTGGGGCGCCTGGGTGGCGCAGTCGGTTGAGCGTCCGACTTCGGCCAGGTCACGATCTCGCGGTCTGTGAGTTCGAGCCCCGCGTCGGGCTCTGGGCTGATGGCTCCGAGTCTGGAGCCTGTTTCCAATTCTGTGTCTCCCTCTCTCTCTGCCCTTCCCCCGTTCATGCTCTGTCTCTCTCTGTCCCAAAAATAAATAAACGTTGAAAAAAAAATTTTTTTTTTAAAAAATACTTTTTTAAAAATTTTTAATGTTTACTTATTTATTTTGATGGAGAGGGAAAAAGCACAGGGGAGGGGCAGAAAGAAGGCGAGAGAGAATCCCAAGGTGGCTCTGTGCTGTCAGCACAGAGCCCAATGGGGGGCTTGATCTCATGAATGAGAGATCATGACCTGAGCTGAAATGAAGAGGCAGACACTCAACCGACTGAACCACTCAGAGGCCCCCTCGTTCAAAATACTTTTAAATGTCAAAATAATGAATCTTTCACTACTTTCATCTAGACTGCTTTCCAGGGTGTTTAGTGAACTGGATGTTTCCAATAAGAAATTTTCTCTACATACTAAGTCTGACTGAATATAGTGTTTTTCTCATTTCCCCTCCCCTAACTGCTTAGATGTATGCCTATCACGTTCTTGGTCTTCCATGGACAATCATACTCTAGCCAACAGTTGTTCTGCATCTCACTCAATTAGACTTAGCTACTAAAGAAACCCATGGCCAAATTCTACTACAGATAGCTCCTTCTCACGCTGAAGTCAAAAGAGTTCTGTGCAGGCAACAGGGAAAAGCACAGGGACAGGAAGGCCTTTCATCTCTCTTTAGAAGATAATAGCTCCAGGCCTCTTGTTGCTTAGTTCCTCTCCTCTGAAATTCCTGGATTGTTTTCCACTTAAAGGCCAAGCTACTGCTCCCTTAGCTAATGTCAAATGCAAGAACACCATAGCCGCCAAAAAACAAACCAGAGAATCGTAAACTAGCCAACACTGAATTCTCAACAGTATCCATTAGCTTGCTGATTCACATGTTGCTTATTCCCACTTTAAAATACAAAAAGTTATGCAATAGGAAACCACAGCACATTTAACCTGAAGCTTTGAAATGTGCACCGATGACAGCAATACATGAAGTCAACACAGGAAATATAAGTTTAGAGCTACAGCAAGCTTGGAGAGTTTCTGGAACCACAGATCTTACTTTGATATTCATTGCTATTTCAATCAGCAAAAGCAGCAGTTGTGGAGGACAGAAAGCAAACGAACAACTTAGACTAGCATTTCTCTGGAGGACTTTTCTTTCCTTTGAGGAATTCTTTTCAATTTATTAAGTTATCTATCTCCTTTTTAGCAAAGTGTTTTAGAATGTAAGAATTTACTAAAATGACAAGTAACCTACTGGGAATTAAACCAAAATGCAAACTTAGCTGTTGTCTTTAAAACCACATGTCTTTAAATCCCTTGACTGTTAACTTTTATCCCAAAGAGAAGAGGTCTTAACTTTCACTAGGTAATAACTGGACTATTTTGAGTTATATTTCTCCCTACCCTGACAACTTAATTGACCTGTTAGAAGTATATATAATTTACCATATAAAAGTGCTCCAAAAGCATTAAATTTTATATAAAAATCACAAGAGTGTATATTTAAAATAGTATGGAATAAAAAATAGATAAAACAATTTTAAGAAACCCAAATGTAAAATTATGATGCTATAATTCTATTCAGAAACATTTACTCCAAAGCCTTAACCCAACTGTCTACCTCAGATGTATCATGGCCATCCACACAGTGACTTTCTTTGGAATTAAACTTTGGAATTACTTGTTTACACAAGAAAACTCATCTCAGATGTAGCATCTGTTTCTCACTAAGGCTTAGCTTTCACCTAATTCTCCAAATGGGTTGACTGAGGTTCAAGAATGTGAGGTGACTCACTCAAGATCATACAGTGAATCCAGGGCAAGCAGCCGCTGTCCCTTGAGTAGCAGATGTATATCTTGGTACAAAACACAACTGATACTGTCCTCAGGCCTGTGACACATACTGACATCTACTTGAAAACCTTAGTTCATTCAATACATCACCTGACGTCTTTATATTTTTAAGTGTATCAGAAGGAAAGGAAAAGCACCATGGAATTTGAATACATTCAGCAGGTCTTCTTTATTAAATTATATGTCTTGAGTCCAGAAGCAGCCTAACCTAAAATATTTAAGTATTAGACCCATAGGTAATATTATATACCTTGTATAATGCAGCAAGAATGTAGTAAAAGGAAAAGAATATATGTGGGGTGTATTAAAAGGAAAAAAAATCAGCAAAAATCTGTTCACATAGCCCTATGTACGTCTTTCATATGAAATATTTTACTATCTTTACATACTGTAAATGACTACTTATACATACTGACTCTTGCTTGGATAATTCATTGTTTTACATCACGTATTGCAAGGAAGCCAGATAATACTTAAGTTTATAATAAACCCAAATGATTATATCTCAAGGAAATTAGCAGTGCCATAATAGAAGTACAAATCTACACATCCTCAGCCAAAATAAAATGAATGCTCTTACAAATCGCCACTGTGTGAACTTCTACATTTTCCTATTGATAAGCCTGTATATTTCAACATGTTTTCATTTTAATCATGATCTTTAGTTAAATGTGTATGGATATAGAGATATAGAGACGATGGCTTCCATGCTTTTCTTAAGTATAGTGAATAGAATTATCAAATTTTCTTCAGCATTTTCTCAAGAGTAATATCTCTTATATCCATTATTATAAGAATAGCTTTGAATCAAGCAAACATATCCATAGATGTCACTTTCAGACTTGTTATTTTTCTACAAAGTTCTAAGTTCAGATGTTTCTATGTGGGTAATTACCTACGACTGACTCAGTGATTCCTAAGTCTGGCACTGCAACTAAAATGTTCTCTTCTATCACTTCCAGTGGGTATCACTCCCACCGAAGAGTTGCTGAAATTACCTTCTACTTCATTTTAAATAAAAAATAAATTGGTTATGTCAGATATTAACATTAGGGAAGCATAATCTAGGGTGAGGTATATATGAAATCTCTTTGGACTCCATCTTTGCAATGTTTCTGTAAAACATAAAATTTTCCCTAAAAAAAGTTTAATTTAAAAACAAGTATGAGCTATTTCATTGTAAAAGGGACGAAGCGATGGTAAACATTAAAATAAATAATCAGGTTCTGAAGGCAGAAAAAAGGGAATTCTTTGGAGTAACTTTATGTTTTTTCATTAGTTTGATTACCCCTTAACTATTTGTCTTCCTCTCCTTTTAGTTCTCTGAAATGTTGTTAATTAAAACAGTCAAGGAGCGCTTGGGTGGCTCTGTTGATTAAGTGTCCAACTCTGAGTTTCGGCTCAGGTCACATACGTTAGGCTCTTTGCTGTGGGCACGGAGCCTGCTTGGGATTCTCTCTCTCCTCTCTCTCTGCCTCTCCCCCCACTTGTGCATGCTCTCTCTCCCTCTCAAAATAAATAAAGGTTAAAAAAAAAAAGAAACTGGAGTGCCTGGGTGGCTCAGTCGGTTAAGCATCCGACTTCGGCTCAGGTCATGATCTCGCGGTCTATGAGTTCAAGCCCCGTGTCGGGCTCTGTGCTGACAGCTGAGTCTGGAGCCTGCTTCGGATTCTGTGTCTCCCTCTTTCTCTGCCCCTCCCCGCTCATGCTCTGTCTCTCTCTCTCTCTCTGTTAAAAATAAACATTAAAAAAAATTTTTAACAAAAAAAAAAAAGTCAAAATATCTGTAGGCCTACCAAATACCAAATGCATGCCCAATTTTTCCTCCATAAGGATTACCTGTCATGACTGCTCTTCAATCACCTCACGGGAATTTTGATAAATCATTCAGCAAACACATATGTAGCACTCACTGTATCCCAGATAGCACAAGGCGCACTGGGGCTATGAAGGTGTAAGGTGCCGTCCCTATTCCTAGAGAGCTAACACTGCAGTGGAGAGAGGTATAGATGACACATAATGAGAAATTCTATCCCAGGGACACTGTATTCCTGGGGAGCGTTCAGGAAAGCTCCACCAAAGAATGTATCTTTTAACCTAATGGTCACAGATCTTATATGTGATAGCACTGTGTAGGGTACAAAACGGCCTCGTGTAATTTTTCTCATCCCCTTATCCCAGCCTCATGTGAAGCTAGACGGGCAGCTTTTTCATTCCCATGTTACTGATGAGAGTTCCAGCCAGCTGCACCTGACACGCAGTTTAATTCATGTCCTGTGAGCTCCTGATTTGTGTTTGTTCTACTACTTCCTGCCTTTCTAGGTGGAGATCTTGCCAGACTCCTTCTATAAAGATTCCTTTCTTTCTTGATATGAACGTGAACGTCCAATGTGTTTCTTTTTCCTTTGGCCTTTCTTCTCTTACCACCTATTTCTCAAAACAAGGTTAATTAATGATCATTATTCTAGCTTTAAATCAAATCTCCCTTCGCAGGATAGAAAGTTTACTTTTGAAAATAAGGGATTTTCATTGAATCCAAAGTCCTGGAAGTACATTAGACATGTTTTGGAAGTTAGTCTCTCTTCAAGCCATTCATTACTTTTTAGTGTATTGAAGAAGCTCACAACATGAAAAACATCCTGCATTATATGCTTCACACAACATATTTATTTGCCTCTTTTATGTGCCAAGTATTATACTGAGCCCCAGAGATGCAAAGATGAGTAAGAAATAGGGTTTTCCCTATAGGAGGTCCTGGTGTAAGGCAGGTAAGGAAGATGGAAGGTGATAATGCATATGAGAATTGCTTTTCTATTTCTATGCCCAAGACCTTAAGAGGACTTGCAAGGAGTCCCTAAAGCAGAGGGTTGGAGAACGGCATTCGAAGCTGAGTTAGAAGCAAAAGTTTGGAGTTGGGAGTGTAGCTGCTCAAGGAATTGGTAGTAATTTAGAAAGGCTAGGTACAGAGAGGGGTGAGGGAATGGAGAGAGATGAGGTTACAGGTAAGTGGCTTTGCGTGTCAGGCTGAGGATCACAGGCTTTTTTTCGGAAAATGGAGAGCCACAGAAGGATTTTAAGCAAGAAAGATGTGATGAGAGATAATGTGAAAGATCTAACAATTACTCTAGCTGCTGTGTAGACAATAGATACGAGCAGAGGAGACCTGGAACGAGAAATAAGTGAGATGGACATAACAACAGCCAGGAACACACTGATGAGAACTCACCTGTTTGACCAGGTAATGACACAGCTAGCCTTGAGAAAAGTGGAAGGATTGCAGGACGACCAAGGTGGCCAGTATGATTCAGTGGACAATTGGGTGTGAGTGAAATGAACATGGTGGTAGAGAGAAGAAGATCAAGGGGGTCTCGCAGGTTGCTGGCTTAGGTCCACTGAGGGAGGCTGTTCATGGAGAAGAAGAAACAGGAGATTGATTGCCAGGGGGTCAGACTCACTTTCGGAAGGGTAGGGGTGAGCACGTATGAGAAGATGAGGTGTGCAGTTCAGGACACGTCGAAGTAGATGCCTGCTCATCTGCTGCGGGTCTACAACTCAGGGGAAATGTCTGCGACCGTATTTGGGACTCACTTGCTACCCTACTGCCCGTGTTTCTGAAAAACGGGTGTACCCTGAAGTCAAGGGCTCAGGTTTCAGAGAGGCAGACTAGCGTTTGCATCACAGACCGACCCCTGATTATCAAAGCCAAGGCTTTCCCACCTGTTACCTATGGCATGAGACTGTTGCCAGAAGAAAACCATGGGCAAAATAAAAAGCATGGTTTTTAGCACAGAAAAAGGAAAATAATTGTGCATTATCATGATCTCCCAAAAATTCTCCAAGCAAGTCCTCTAAGGCATTTTATAAAGGCCTTTTTTTTCTAAGAGAGAAGGGTAAGTACCTCTCATTTCAATTATTTGATAATTTTGTATAATTATACTGTGGTTCCTCAAGATTTTTAAAAAGCAGATTTTACTGCTTTCTGGCTCAATATATGTTAAAATTACTTTCAAGCTTTAATCTACAATAAAAAAGTTAATTCTATATAAGCAAATGAAGGCCTCTCACTTTATAAAAAGTTAATATTTTGTGCTATTATGAACGATTATGGGTTTCACCACTTGTATATACTAATGATTAAGGTGACTGAGAAAAAATGTGGAAGTATCCCAGCTTTGAATTGCCTACTTGTAATTTTTGCTGGTAATTTCCCTTTTTTTAAAAAAGACAGAGATGATAGTCCAAAAATCTCAGCTGGACTTAATAAGCTCACACTCTAAAATATAACAGAGTAGAACCTCCTCCCATCCTACTTGAGAGCCTATCCTTAAGAATTCCCTTCCGTCATTCTTCCTACTAAAGGTCACTGGAAGGAAACGGGAAGGTCTAGTGGCTTTTTTTTTTTAACCAACTTTCTGTTCTGCAATTTTAAAAGTCTGGATGCAGCACAATCAGAACTCTTCAACTACAGAACATAAATTTTTAGTACTTGTTGTTCTGGAATCCAACAGAAGAAATATTTGGCTTTTGCTTGGCCCCATCCCATTAGCATTAATAGGTTGTTTTCATTGGAGTTGTCTTCAAAAAAGATATGGATATGAGAAATGATATATTTAAACACCAGTTTTCATGCTAAGGTTGTGAAATGTAGTTTTTACAAATGAAATGGAATTAAATGGAATATAGTAAAGTAGAACAGAAAATACCAGACTGCACCCACTATAGAAAAGGTAAATACTGTTTTAGGAGACCTTTTATTTATACATCATATGATGTACTGACAAATATATATATATAGGTATAGGGATAGATACAGATATATGAGTGTGTGTTTATTGGGTCACAATATATGTTAATTGCAGTTAAACGTTCGAAGGCCACCCATGTTTTGCATTATAGACCATAAAACAAGCAAACTAGAAAAGATATGATACTTCCCCCCCAAAATTCTTTTCCTTGCAAAGTTATGCCCATCTTGCATGCAAAACCTGTCCCCAAATTCATTTTTAAAGTAGAAATATTCTCTGCTTAAATACAATGTTATATACTGTTACATACTATATATGTATACAATGTTATGTACATATATAATATACCCAATGCACATTAATGATATACACAATGTACATTAATGATGCTGAAGATGATAATGGTAACCTCACTCTATATTACACTCTGCAAAAGGATTTCAAATCAATTATCTAATTTTACCGCAAAACCAAAAGGAGAAGTAGTAACAGCTCTGTTTACACTGAAGCACAGAGAGGCCAAGTGATTTGCCTCAGGTAACTCAGTAGCAAAACTGCATGTATAAACCCGGTCACTTAAATTATAATCATGCTTTTTCACTGGATTACGTTGCTGCTTCACACTACACAGCTGCAGTAAGTTTGCCACTGTTTATCTCATGGGTCTTTGTCATTTGTTTTGTGTTTAAAGCTTTGTCTACAAAAGAGTCCAAAATATTTGGGAAAAGGCAAGAAGGAACACACAGAGATGACTTCATGATTTCGGAGTTTGTGAGTTGTCAACTGTATTTTCACCCAAGACTGAGGCTTTCACTGCAACTAGCTAGCAGCCAATCTGCTTTGTAGATGTCTTTTCATTCCAAAGACTATCACAGGGCCTGCAATGCAGCAGATCACTCAATTAATGTTGCTTCGCTGGAAAGAAAATTGCAACTTGCCAGGTCATTTTTAATATGAGAATTCAGGCTTTAGGACACGGATTACAAATTAAAAGACAGAGATGTGAGCTTGGGCAAGGGGTGAAGGGAAAAACGAGGAATCTTTTGACAAGTATGTACTATAGCCACAGAAAATGAGCTAGAGAGCTTCCCTCTGCTTTTCCATTCTCTGGAACAGAGACAAGGGACTATCTCACCTATGTATGTCTAAAACACCCTGGGTAGATAGTTTTTGATAACAGGTTTGAAAACTACTGATTTGATTACTTTAATGGGGTTGTATTCGTTACGTTAGAACATTATGTATTGCTTAGAGAATTGCCTGTTTTAGTAAAATTTTCTGTAAGGTTTTCCACAGAATTAACTTATTTGTTCAGTCTCTTTGGTCTGGAATTTTCCTCTTTTCATTCCTAACAATGCTTAGGGTTTTTTTTTTTCTTTATTTCTTCATCATTCTTGTATAGCAAATATATTTTACCAATAAATTTAAAGAACTACCTCTTGATTATTCTGTTATTTTTGGTGCTTTGTATTTCACTAACATAGGTCTATAATTTTCATTATTTTGATAAATTGGAGCTTACTCTATTAGATATTTCTTAGTTCTTAAATTCAAGAATAGCTATTAAATTTTGAAATGTTTTCTTCTTAATGTATGCTTTTTGAAGCTATAAATTAATCTGTAAGCACTCTCAGTCACATCCTATAGATTTTGACACTGCTGTTCCCTTCTAAATATCCACTGAAAGATGAAGTATTTACAACTGTGTCTATTGGAGATTATATTACTGGTTTGGTTATTAGTTCCATTTTATATAGCACTGTTATAAAACGTGATCAATATAATACTTTTATTTGTGATTATTGAGCCCATTTTGCAGCTTACAAAGTGTCAATTTTTTTTAAAGTTTCCATATATGTTTGAAATAATGTAAATTCTCTAACTTGAAAGTTCAGACTTCTATAAATGTTCATTGTAAATATCCATTAAAATTAGGGGCACCTGGGTGGCTCAGTCAGTTAAGCACCTGACTTTGGCTCAGGTCATGATCTCACAGCGTGTGAGTTCAAGCCCCCACATCGGGCTCTGTGCTGACAGCTCAGAGCCTGGAGTCTGCTTCAGATTCTGTGTCTCCTCTCTCTGCCCCTCGCCTGCTCGCTCTCTCTCTCTCTCTTCTCAAAAATAAATATTAAAAAATAAAATAAATATCCATTAAATTCAGCTAATTGTATAGTTCAAATCTGTATTGTCTTTTGCTCTCTGAAACACAAAGTGTATACTTAATATTCCACTATAACTGAGAAAGCAAAAATTTCTCTTTGTGATACTAGTCATGTGTACTTGATAGTTGCGTTTTCAGACACACGTACCTTCAGAATTGTTAGGGATTCCTTGTGAATGCTGTCTTTTAGCATTATATTGTGGTCTGCCTTATCCCTGGTAAGATTTTGTCTGTATTATAGAACAGAAATGTTGCTACATCAGATTTCTTTTGATTAGAATTTTCTCAGGAAACTTTTCCTCTTCCACTACATGCATTCGTTAAGCATATGCCCAGGGTTTTAAGTACTTTTTTAAAAAATATTTTAAAATTTTCACAGAAAATTGGGAACTACAGTCCAAGAACATTTTTTTCTGAGTGATTTGAGAGTAAGCTGGAAACATCATGCCACATAACTCTAGAATACTTTAGTGTGCAGTTCTCACAAACAGAGCACTTGCCTACATGAACACAATAGGACCTTAAAAATCAGGAAATGTATTGATACATTGATACATTACATCATTGATACAATTAATACATTGCTATAATCTACAGACCCCATTAAGATTTCAGCAATTGCCTTAATAACATTCTCTATGGGAACATTATCCAACCCGGGGCCATACACTGCATCTAGCAATGTCTTTTTTTTTCTCTTTTAATTGAAATACTTGACCCTCCTTGATATTTATGACCTTGACACTTTCAAAAATCAAAAGTAATCATTTTGTAGAATGCCCCAAATTATGGGTTTGTCTGATGTTTCCAGGTTACGTGTTTTGGGGAGTAACAGTACAGAAGTGATGCAGTATGCTCCTTACCATCCTACTAGATGGCACATTGGTTCGATTTGCCCCTTGACAGAGGTGATGTTCCACAAGTCTCTCCACTCTAAAGCTTTTCCCCTTTGTAATAAACAAATCGTTGAGGCTAAGTCAATATTACATTCCTCGTCAACTTTTCACCCACTAGTTTTAGCATCTGTTGATATTTTGTAACTGAACTGTCAGTATGATGGTTGCCAAATGATGATTCTTAATTCCATCATTCCACCTACATTTATTAGTGGACGTTCCATTGTAACAAAGAGTTTTCTCTTCTCCCCATTTATTTATGCATTTGTTTATTTAGATTTATATAGACAAATTCCGTGGATTATAGTCCATTACTAGCATTCTTTCGATCCTCACGTCATTCCGGTATTTGGCTCACGGGGGCTTCTTTACACTGCTTCTGGCTATATCATTTTCTGAGCAATTCCTCACTTTTTGACATAAGATTTTCCACGTTAATCTTGTACTTTGCTTGCCCCAGCCCTGGAAGCAAGCATTTCTCCAAGAAGCCTTTGTTCATTATAGGTAAGAATTATATTTAGAAACTAGTATCTGTATACTCATGACTATTGGTATTTCATCACTCGAGCCTCCCAGTAGACATAATTTGAGGAATATATGTAAGAATATCCATCTACAGGGGCGCCTGGGTGGCGCAGTCGGTTAAGCGTCCGACTTCAGCCAGGTCACGATCTCACGGTCCGTGAGTTTGAGCCCCGCGTCAGGCTCTGGGCTGATGGCTCAGAGCCTGGAGCCTGTTTCCGATTCTGTGTCTCCCTATCTCTCTGCCCCTCCCCCGTTCATGCTCTCTCTCTGTCCCAAAAATAAATAAACGTTGAAAAAAAAAATTAAAAAAAAAAAAGAATATCCATCTACATTTGTATCTATTTTTCTATCCATCTCTATATGACACACCACATCTCCAACTCCAGTCCAATACACAGGATTAATGCCAGCTTTTTTCCCTTCCATATTTGTAACCCCTACTCCCAGAGTGAGAAATCTGACTCCCGTTGTATTGGTCTTTTTAGGATACTATAATATAGACTTGGGTGACTGAAACAACAGAAATTTATTTCTTACAGTTCTGAAAGCCAGAAGTTCAAGATCAAGGTTCCTGCTGAGAGCTCTCTTCCTGGCTTGTGGTAACTGTTACATAGCAACAGAAAGCTAATGAACCTTCCTAACACACTTACCACAGAATTAATTTCAAAGCAATTTCAATCGCCTCAGCTCCACTACACTTGTGCCTTCTGGATGGCCTTGCCTCCCACTTTCTGATAAGATGGCTGCATGAATTTCTTCAAATCCCTTCCCCTCCACAAACATTTCTTTATTTTTACTTTGTCTTCACTTATTGTCCTTTCCTCCTTCTACCCATTGGAGAACAAAATGTCTCTTCAGTGCCAACTCTTACACATACACCTTTATTCTCTTCCTGTCTCCTCTAGACATTTTTCCTAGAAAAAAAATCCTTATACTTTCAATGATGTATTTTCAACACAATCTCATCACTCATGTGTGCTCATGCTTATCTTTTACCTCTCTCCTCCTGGCTCAATCTGAAAATAGTGGTAGGCCTAAAAATTCTAAGCCCAGGTCTGCTACCTTTTCAAGCTATTATCATCAAATCACTCCTTACTTTTACTTTCAATGATCAACTTTTTCTAAATACACTGTACTTGTAATACTTGTAATACAAAGCCATTGTTAATCCCTTAAAATCTGGCTTCAGCCTTCATCAGTCTGTGAAACTACTCTTTCAAAGATCACTTTAGTACAAACTGCTAAATCTAATTTCCATCTTTCTCACCCTCTCAGTGACATCAAGGATTGTTGCCTAACTACTTTGGACAACATGTTCTTCTTCTGTCCATGTGATCACTTCTTAATGTCTCTGTCTAGCTCCTGCCATTCCCTGCCCCTAGATTTTGCACAAAGATGTACAGCTTTTGCTTTTCTGTCTGTGGAAAAAAGAGGGCAGGAAAGGGAAAGGAAGAAAAGGGAAGGGGGGAGGAGGGGGGGAGGGAAGAGGGGAGGAAGGAAGGAGGGAAGGAAGGAAGGAAGGGAGGAAGGAAGGAAGGAAGGAAGGAAGGAAGGAAGCCAACAATGGCTTCAATTACAACCAAAATTAAATACTAATGCTTAACTTGCTTTCCAAAACTCTTCCTCTGTTGTGCCTATCATACCTGTCCAACATTATTGAAACCTAGTGAATGTGAACTATTTTCCAATTTCTGAACATTTCTTGAACTTTTAGTCTCTAAGCTCAGTTTTCACTCCATACACCTTATAAACAAACAGCTTAAAATTTTGTCATGTACATAAAATGTTTTTCATCACTGTAAATGTTCAAGTCCTATATATCTTTCAATAATAATAATAATGTAATGATTATCAACACTTACAACATATGAGATATTGCCCTAAGCACTGTGTATTTATTAATTCATTTAATCTCCAAAACAACCCCATGACCCAGCTCACATGCTACCTCCCTGATGAAGTCCTTCACATACACACCGTGTACTGTGGAAGATAATTTTTTTTCCATTCTGAAGTCTCAACTTCTTTAAATGTTCTACTTTTTATAGTTCTAGGTGCTTTATCTCATAGTGATATGGTTTTATCTTATTTATGCTTACTTAGCAATTAGGTCTTGAGAGCAGAAGTCTTGCTAACCCTTTCTGCACGATTAAATCACACCTTTTTTTTTTTTTTTTTTTTTTTTTTTGGCCAAAGCTCTAAAATCACCTCTTTTAATAAAGAAATCTCCTGATCCCAGAACTCTGTATTAGGTGTTCCCCATTGTGCCCCCACGGGTCTCTGCATCTTTATCATCTGTTTTCAATCTTTGTCCAATTGCCTCTCCTCTTAGGCGTGTCCCCTTGAGGCAAGCACAAGGTATTTTTCCTTTTCTTATCCATAGCATTTGTCACAATACACTGCAGAGTAGGTACTCCATATATGTTTGTGGGATGAATAAATGATTATCCCAAGCAAGACCACCTGATCTCCCAAGTCACAGGAGGTCGAACCTGAAAGGAGATGGTAACTGTTGGAGAAAATACATTAGGTTACTGAGGAAGAAACAGTGAAATTGTTAGCATACGATATAGTACACAATCATCAATTTTGAGCCTAAATCAGTATGAAAATATTAAATATAATGAAGGCCCCGTGTCTCCAAACACAAAAATTAATTCAAGATGGATCCTAAACCCAAACATAAAAGCTAAAACCACAAAGCTTTTAGAAAGAAACGTAAGAGACTCTCCTGTGAGCTGGGGCTTGGTCTACAAGTTTCTAGGCCATAGAAAACAAGAACCCTTTATGTAAAAACAAAAAACAAAAAACAATAAACTTGACTTTATATTTTAAAATGACTACTTATTGGGGTGTCTGGGTGGCTCAGCAGGTTAAGCATCTGACTCTGGATTTCGGCTCGGGTCATGATCTCATGGTTCGTGAGATAGAGCCCCACATTGGGCTCTGCCCTCACAGCCTGAGCCTGCTTGGGATTCTCTCTCTGCCCCTTCCCTGCAAGCATACGCTGTCTCTCTCTCTCTCTCTCTCTAAACAAATAAACTTAAGAAAATAAAAGAGATAAAAAAATCAAATGACTCCTCATTAGAATATATTGTTAAGGAAATGTGTAGGTGAACCACAAATTAGAAGAAAATACCTGACAAAGCACTATCTACAGTATCGTTACCTAACTCTTCCAGCTCAAAAATAAACACACAACTCAAAATAACAACAACAAAAAAATGGCCAACAAGCCCATGAAAAACTGCTCAACACGGTCAGTCATTACGAATATGCTAATTAAAATAAAAATAGCACCACACACTTAGGAGAGTGATTACAATGAAAGGCTCTAACACCAGCAGGTGTTGTCATCAGAGTACCCGGGCTGCTCAAGTATCTTCTGGAGGCATTAGCAAACAGTACAACCACTCTGGATAAGGTATGACAGTTTCTCATAAAACCCAATGACACAGCAATTCCATTCCTAGGTATTTACCTAAAGGAAATGAAAACATAAATTCACCAAAAAATTTAAAATACAGAAGCCTTGTTAATAATGGCCCAAAACAGCAAAAAGTTGTGTGTCCACCAACACAAGAATGGATTAAAAAAACAAAAACAAAAAACAAAACAAAAAAAAATGGTATCTTGAGCAGTAAAAAAAAAAAAGAACAAATGCTGATGGATTACACTAAAATACACCACGCTGGTAGAAAGAGAAAGAAAGTCGTATATAAAAGACAACATTCCATTTGATTCCATTCACAGGGAAATTATAGAATCACAAAATTAGAATGGCAGAAAGAATGTCAGTGGCTGCCTCCAAGGTGGGAGTGAAGATTGACTAGAAACTGCCGTGAGGGAAATTTCTGGCTGATGATAATATTCTGTGTCTGGAAATGGATTTGGATTATAAATGCGTGTGCATTTGTGAAGCCCCAGCAAACATACACTAATAATAGTGTATTCCACTGTATATAAATTATTCATCAAAAGTAAAAGCTAGTAAAGTCTGCTACGAATAAGTCTATTACTACGAAGTATCAAACTCTAGTTAAGAATGCTAGAATATTTATGAGGAAATATATGTGCAATTCACTTTGAAATGCATCCAACATACGTTAGATGAAAAGGTACAGAGATGGATACATTTGTGTTACAAAAGTATAGTAAAACATTAATGACAGACTGTGTGGTAAGTTCGTAAGCGCTCAATGTAAAAGTCTTTCGATTTTACTGTTGGTAAAAATATAGTGGGCAATCAAAAGTACTGTGCTGTGGGGAGACTCCTAAAAGGAGTCTTGAAGGACTTACACACCTTTAAGGACTGTTTTGAAATGTCTGCCGTAGTCAAAAAAGGAAAATCTAAAAATAAAGAAAAGCACCATCATATTTACATAATTTATCTGTGAAGTTGAAATAAAAGTACAAAACATTATATTCTGAAAATTCAGAAGCATGGTTGACTAATAAGATGTCTCTTTATTCATTTAGAGAAGATGAGAGGCAATTATTCCAAACTGAACTTGGAACTGTTCAATTATTTGGAGCCGAGGGCTCCAGGAGGAGGGGGGAAAAGGAGGGAAAAAGTAGCTTTCGCTAGTTCTTAGCTTTTTCTTTTAATGGTTTTAACCTCTTACTAAACTTGTTACGTGTTTCTACACACATTAATACTTGAGTTTTTCTAAAATTCCACTTAAAACTAGATAGAAAGTACATCCCTCAAACAGAAAGCCAGTCATTTATTTCTTACAATTCCTTTCTTTTCCATCTGCGTCCGCTCGTACCATTTCCTTACCCCTTTTTCTGTAGCCTATTCAATTTCATCCAGTTATTCCTTGTTTTTGGAACATTTTCTTTGTGTGAAGACTAAATCCCCATTTCCTCCTTTTTGATCTCCATTTAGTCTTGATTACAAACCTAACTGAATTATGGTCAGTATTACTAAGCTCCTTCCTCCACCCACTCACCTTATTAGACCAGTCACATCATCTCCTTTTAAAAAAATTTTTACAATGGCCCACTTCTCGTGATGACTTTAGCATGGATTAAAAAGAAAATCCATCATATAATATCGATCTTCCCAGAGTAAACAGAAGCTAAGAGAGGAAACCCAGGGATTCCTAAAAAATTTTGGTAGTTTGGGGCTTAGTTAAATATCTAAAACACTCTAGAATAGCATTCAAAAAGAGTTAGAACTCTTGTTCTCTTCTTACAGAAAGGGACTGGCCAGTGGTTGGTCAAATAAGATAATATTAAGCCTTAATTACTCTCTGATTCAAAAATAATTCTCTAATTGGTAATAATATTATTTAATATCTTTAAGATTCAGGAAACACAGATAAATAGAAGGATGTTGACTCTTCCAATCTTGGTTAGCCAAAAGCCCATTCCTGAAATCCCTTTTCCTATATCCATCTAGAGAAGTTTTATAAATAGTAAAGGTGCCTGCAGTGAAATAATATTAAATTTTTTACTTTAGCTGTTATATAAAAACATGAAACCATAAACGTTAAAGTGAAACAGAGTGACCATCTATTCTTGCATTTTCTAAGTAGCTTGGTGAAGACCCTTGTTCTAAGGGATGTTATTCAGTGTGGCTCCCCAAGTAAGTTAGGTAAGTTAGGTGGGAGGTGGTAGATTCTATTAGGTTCAAGTCATTTTACTCACAAAGAGGTGAGGTGATCAGCCTAGATTATGAGTAGCAAACTAGGGCCCCAACATAGGTCTAATCCCAAGCACAGAGCTATTTACAGGACAGCCTAATACATCCCATTAATTTAATAATACATTCAATATAATATCCATAAAGGTTTGTGGAATATATAAAGGTTATAAAGGTTTAATAATACGTTCAATATAATATCCATAAAGGTTTGTGTCAGATATAACACATCTGACAACCTTTTTTCTCTCTGAGAACAAATCAGATATTTTATCTTGTAGGGTCTTCTGGTGCTCATCTACCAAAACATGGACACTTTCAGGAAAATGTTAACACAAAGATTATATTTTCCCAGTGTTCTCTCCTCCTATCAAAAACCAAACCAAACAAAAAGCTCAAGTAAAGCATCACAAAAAGCTGGTGCAAGTAGAAAAGAACCTACTTTTGGGGCTCCTGGGTGGCTCAGTCGGTTGAGGGTCCGACTTTGGCTCGGGTCATGATCTCATGGTTCGTGAGTTCAAGCCCCGCGTCGGGCTCTGTGCTGACAGCTCAGAGCCTGGAACCTGCTTTGGATTCTGTGTCTCCCTCTCTCTGCCCATCCTCCACTTGCTTGCACTCTGTCTTTCTCTCTCTCTTTCTCTCTCTCTCTCTCTCTCTCAAAAATAAATATTTAAAAAAAAATTTTTAAGAAGATCCTACTTTTGTCAAAAATAAAAATTTTAATTAGAATTAAGCCTTCTTAATAATAAGTCAGAATAAAGACTGACTAAAAGGTAACAGTTGGTATAATTTCTCCACTTCCATGTCATTTGAAAAATAATCTGGTTATTTTCTTAATAAGTGGCCAACATAAAGATCACACTTCAGCTATGTTTCCAATGAAGATGTGCACAGGTAAATCCAAAAAGTGCTGTCCACGTCAGGCTGGCAGATGTCATTTCTAAAGAGCTCAAGGAGGCAAAGCCAAACCAGTGGGAGTAGATGAAGCAAGTAGTATACAGAATAACTACTTTAAAAGGTTCTCTAGTCCATGTCTTCTGATGGTGAAATGAACAGCATTTCTCAAATTATTTTATTTATTAAGAGACGTTTTCATAGTCTAGATCATTTCAACTCTTTAGCAAGTAAATTATTAGCAGAAAATATTACTCTCCCAAAGATATTACTAGAATGAACTCTCATTTATTTATTCTGGTCCCCTTTCTAATCTCTGAAAGTTGACTTCCAATATCGGCCCAATGCCTCAAGCACCAAGAGTAAACAGCACAATCCCTTTTTCATGACTCAAATGAATTCAGTTTCTTCTGACTCTAAAAATGATTCAAGGGGCACCTGTGTGGCTCAGTTGGTTAAGTTTCTGACTCTTGATTTCAGCTCAGGTCATGATCTCACAGTTCTTGAGTTCAAGCCCCATGTCGGGCTCTCCACTGACAGCACAGAGCCTGCTTAGGGATTCTCTGTCTTCCTCTCTCTCTCCACCCCTCCCCTGCTTGTGCTCTCTCTCCCTCAAGATAAGTAAACATTTAAAAAAATAAAAATGATTCAGGAACAGTCTATCATTTGATCCAAAGTGGATGCTGTGCCGTTGCAAAGCTAATTGAAAAAATAAGAAAGAAGATACAGGTATTCCCCTCTGTTATTCTGCTTTTTAAAAAGTAATACTCAAGTCCATATTTACTCCTGTGATATGGTCCTCCAGGTAACCAACTAAAGTTAAGATTTTTGCTTAATCAACCAGCCTAATTAAGGCTTCTGTTCTGATCTTTGGATGACAAGGCAGAGTGTGGCTTCAATCAAATTGCTGGTTGACTCTTCCATGGGCCTAAATCATACCCAGTAATGTAATCAAACCAGTTTGGCTAAATTACACACCATATATCAGGAAATGGCTTTTCTAGGTCACTAGCCTACACACAATCTGGCATTAAAGTATAGCAGATAAAAAGAAATGTTTTAACATTTCCAAGAAACTCACATGCATTACTTAAGGTTTTAACTAATAAGAAACTATTAGAAGAAAAAAAGAGACACATGAAAGCATAACAACATTGTGTCCATCCCAAATGTCATTAGCTACAATCTTTAATCAGGCGCTCACTCCAGTTACTGGGCGGTATTGCCAACCTCCCAGAGGGAAGTCAGCCGCAGACCAAGAATGAGAAAACCAATTTGAAAAAAAAAAAAAAAAAAAAAAAAAAAAAGAACCTGAATGATAACTGAGCCCAGATGGGGAGAAGAAAGGTTAACTCTGAAACTGGTCTTATTTAAAGGCCACCAGTAAATTTAAGCCACAGAAAAACTTGCCTAAACAGGGAAAATACTGTTTTCTTCCCTACAGTAAAAAAGGGAAATGAACATACTCAGTTTGACCCACCAGCAGTCTTTCCCCAAGTTTTAGTGTGGAGCATAAGGCCCATGAGCAGGAGTTACAGGCTAAATACTGCAGTGGGGCAGTGTAGGAAAGAAGCAGCTGTTTCTTATTATTTGCGTGTATTTCTCTTATGGGTAAAAACGTGGGCGGGGTGCCATGATGTACTGCTGTGCAGACCTCCCAAAATGGCAAGGGCAGAGCCCTGGCTTTCCTCTGCTACCACCAAGCATGTGACCAACAAGAGATCTAGCCAAAGAAACTGCACTAGAAAACAGACCTATTGCACAGCCAGGGGTGTGCAGCTCTATAAAAGAAGAAATGAATTGAGGGACAGCTTTTAACAAGCACATGTAAAAATCTGATTGCAAATAATACCAAGAGGACTTGGACCTTAATATAATCAAACATGAGACATCAGTAAGTCTTTAGAAGCCTATGTTACTTAAATTTTTAAATGACATGAGCTCTGACAAAATGGACGCTACCAAAACCATCATTTGGCAGAGAGGGCAGAAGAGAGAAATACCCAAACCGCTCTCCCATCCTCCCACAGGTCTCCTACAAAGGTCGCCCTCTGCACACACCCACAGGCACAGAGACATAGTGCAGGGAAGGCCTGAGAATGAATCTAGAGGGGAAATGAAGAATATTCTGTGTGTTCCTGCAGGCTCTTTCTCAACATGGCTTTGAGAGTGAGCCCTTTTCACACCTAGGTCAGAAGTGTCAACCATTCTTCTGCTTGAAACCCTTCAGTGACTTCTCACGACATCAAGAGGAAAGCTAAAATCTTCACAAGGTCTGCCCTCATCTCTACTGGGCCTTTGCTCAAAGGTCCCTTTTCATCATGGCACATCATGATCACCCTATTTAATATTCAGCCCCCATCCTGGACAATCCACTCTTCTTCATGATTTATTGTTCTCAAGAATACTCACGAGTAGCCCACTGAATGTTTTACCTTTTTTCTTGATTGTCTGTCTTTTCCTTACTAACATAAAAACTCCAGAAGTACATTCTCTTTGTTTTGTTCTCAGATGTAATCCCAGAACACCAAAAACAATGCCTGGCGCATGGTAGCCTTTTAATATTTATTTGTTGAATGAATAAATGAAACAATACATTAATGAACATTTAAGATATTTAATTTTAACATGCTTTTTGATCAAGTATTATTCATTAAAGGACTATAATCAGTATCTCCTATAAATTGACTTGATAAAATAAGTTCTTTCAAACTTTTATTATGTGATTGATTACATTTAATTTAGGTTAAGGGATAAAACCAATTCTCAACACCCTTCACATTATCAAGCAGCATTAAAACTGAACAAATTGCTTTAGACAAGAGAAAATGACATCTCTTTGATTTTAGGAACCAACTTTCCCCCTTTTTAATGTGGAGTTGCAAAGGTCACCATGATTGACCTACTAATTACCAAATCCCACAAACACTCCTCAGTATTTATCTTTCCGGATTTCTCTGAGTTATCTGACACGCTTAAGCATCTTGTCCTTCAAAACATTACTCAGTGATTTGATAATTATGGTATACGAAATAGGTGGGACACTGTTTCTTTAGCAAAATTATATCTACTTTGTTAAATCTTTTTGTAACTATTAAAGTAGTAAAACCTACAACTTAAAAATAGAATGTAAAGTGTCATTGTCTAACAATATAGGGAGTACCTGCTCGTTGTAGAAAATATATCAGAAAAATAGAGAAGATTCAAATCCCGCCACTAGAAATAAGCAATTTAAAAGCTTGATGTATATTATAATATTTATAAAACAACTTTCACTTTAAAATGTTATATTCATTTTTTTAAGATATACACATAAACATCTATATTGTATTTTAATGTAATGTATCAAATATTTAAACTATGCATCATTGTTATGTATTTGTATTATTTCTATTTCCTCTAGTATATCTAATTAAGTTTCTTGAATATATGTTTTTGTATAATTAACCCACTATGTCTTCAAGAATAACTCTTGGAAAGTGAATCACTGGGTTACAACATCCGTAAAAAGGAAGAATATTGACTGACTTTTCTCAATATGTATTGTTCTTTGGCTTATGTTATTTATTGCTTTCGTTTTTGAATGTCGTTTTGGCTAGAATCTCCAGAACAACAACTTAGTGAGCAGATATCTTGCTTTATTCCTGACTTTGTGAGAAATCCCTCTTGATGCTATTTCTTTATACATGTTTGTTCATTTTCGAGAGAGAGAGCGTGAGCAGGGGAGGGGCAGAGAGAGGGAGACAGGATGTGAAATGGGCTCTGTGTTGACAGCAGCAAGCCCGATACGGGGCTCAAACTCACAAACTGTGAGATCGTGACTTGAGCTGAAGTCAGATGCTTAACCCAGCTGAGCGACCCAGGCACCCAATACTAATTTTAAATAGCTTTCTCAAACTTAGGAACAGATAGTAAATGTACTGAACACACAACTATTAAAGTGAATATTTTTCTTTTTTTTTTTTTTATTTATTTTAATGTTTATTTTTGAGAGACAGAGACAGAGTGGGAGTGGGGGAGGGGCAGAGAGAGACATACACACAAAATCTGAATCAGGCTCCAGGCTCTGAACTGTCAGGACAGAGCCTGACACGTGGCTTGAACTCATGAACCATGACATCATGACCTGAGCCGAAGTTGGACACTTAACCAACTGAGCCACCCAGGTGCTCCAAAAGTGAGTCTTTTTCTAAACAGAAATTGCAAACTGTTGACCTCTTTGATGAATATAACATACCATTTGGATCTACTTGCCATAAATATTTTCACATTTGAAATGAATTTAAATTTTCATGTCTTGGAAAATCAAAAGACCAAGCCACACTCAGTCTGCATCCTTGGGGGACAAAAATAACTCGAACTGTATAGCTACTTACTCTTTAGATAGAACACAAACATTCTAGCTGATGCTGGTCCTCACAATTCATATACTATATGCATATATACTTGAACTCAAATTATTTCCCTCATACATATTTCCTGCCTGATATATATAGGCATTGGATTTTTGGTCCCTATTCCAAAATGTACATTATAAAGACTCCACAGAAATCTATTATTTCAAGGGACCATACTTTCTTTAACCAATGATCTATTTCTCAACATTTTTCCATCATTTCAATTTTAAATGTATTCTTATGTGTAACACTGACTATTTGCTTAGAAGAAAAATTTTAGTTGTAGATTTATTGGTATGTCTATTATGAAAGCTTTAGGTAAGTCTTGCCTACACATAAATTTATGGGTAAAGGACCTTGGTTGGTCTGGCTTAAGAAAGATGCCCATCCATCACTGTTCCAGTTAACTGTACATAATTCAAACACTGCTGGAAGAAAACTCTGAGGGGAGTTTGAGAATAGGAATGAAGGCAACCAAAACAGTTTCTCCCATATGAGATCGACCAGGTTTCTGCGGTATCAAATGCCATTTGAATTTCTCCTTTTTAGAACTGCCAGTTTGGCGGTGGCTGGGTGGCTCAGACTCTTGATTCTGGCTCAGGTTATGATCTCCCAGTTCCTGAGTTTGAACCCACGTCTGTCAGTGCAGAGCCTGCTTGCAATTCTCTCTCTCCCCCTCCTTCCCTCGCTCTCTCTCTCTCTCCCTCCCTCTCTCAAAAATAAACATTAAAAGAAAGAATTGGGGGCGCCTGGGTGGCGCAGTCGGTTAAGCGTCCGACTTCAGCCAGGTCATGATCTCGCGGTCTGTGAGTTCGAGCCCCGCGTCGGGCTCTGGGCTGATGGCTCGGAGCCTGGAGCCTGTTTCCGATTCTGTGTCTCCCTCTCTCTCTGCCCCTCCCCCGTTCATGCTCTGTCTCTCTCTGTCCCCAAAATAAATAAACGTTGAAAAAAAAAAATTTAAAAAAAAAAAAAAAAAAAAAGAAAGAATTGCTGGCTTGTGTAATTCTTTGCCCACTTTACAAATGGTGTGTTCATCTATTTCTTATAAACTCGAAAGTGCCATTTATTTATTAAATACATTATCTCCTTTCCACAAATATTACAAATTCTGCACTGGCTGTCACATACATTTTCACTTGTTTACAGTAATCACTGCTGCTTCCCTTCCCCCTCTGCAGGGTTCCTGTGAGGATTAAATAAATTTTTACATGTAGAGAACAATACTTGCAGCAAAGAAATACTTGGAATAAACAATAGCCACTACCTTTTGTTTTCATGCTAAAAAGGGCCTTCGACCTCCAACACTTTTAAAATTTTCATTTAGATTATCTTCTCATCATTTAATTTTTTTCATATTTTCTATTCATTTCTTCAACTCATGTCTAATTATTCTGGCATATAGTACAAGGGAGAGATTTCATATCACTTTGTGTGGTTATCAAATGTCCCAGCACTATTTACAGGATAATTATTCCTGCTCCACGGATCTGGAATACCGTCAATTTAACATTATAATTTATTAAATATATGAGTCTGTCTAGGGACAATTTATTAGATTATTTTTTGATAAAGGTTACCCTATTATAAAACAACAGATAGAAGTATTTTCCTAAGTATTCTTTGTCATCTCATACACCAAGTTTTCCCTCATTTTTCTTCTAATTCTCTGCTGACTATTCTAAGTTTACTTATTTGAGAGAGAGAGAGTGTGAGTGAGGGAGGGGCACAGAGAGATGGAGAGAGAGAGAATCCCAAGCAGGCTCTGAGCTGTCAGTGCAGAGCCCAAGGTGGGGCTCAGTCCCATGAACTGCGAGATCATGGCCTGAGCCAAAACCAAGAGTCAGACGCTTAACTGACTGAGCCACCCAAGCACCCCTCTCTGTTGACTATTCTTAATTTTTTTCCCACATTATCATCACTTTATCAAGTTATCTTTCTCCTGCCCCCAAATATACCTAAGATATTTTATTACATAAAACCTATTCTGAATATTTTATGTCCTTATGATATTGTGTTTTCATCCAAAAACACATTTTACTTACTGAAATTTTCTTTTTCTATGTTTATGACTACAATTTCCTCTAGGGGAAAAACAGTCTCTCCTCTTTTCCATCCTCCTAATCTTACCTGAGTGCTTCCCATTTGCACATTCTAACCCAAACCCCTAGGAAGAAGAGGTTCTGGGATTTGTAGTTGCCAACTTCTCTTTGGAAAATGCAAAGGGAATCTCAGAAGGAAGCCAGGGTAGTAACAAAATTTAGCACATAAGCCATTCCTCTGTGAATCTTTTTTTTTTTTTAATTTTTATTTAATTTATTTTTTTTAATTTACATCAAAGTTAGTTAGCTTATAGAGCAACAATGCTTTCAGGAGTAGATTCCCTAGTGCCCCTTACCCATTTAGCTCATCTCCCCTCCCACAAGCCCTCCAGTAACCCTCTGTGTGTTCTCCATATTTAAGAGTCTCTTATGTTTTGTCCTCCTCCCTGTTTTTATATTACTTTTGCTTCCCTTCCATTCTCTTCATCTATTTTGTATCTTAAAGTCCTCATGTAAGTGAAGTCATATGGTATTTGTCTTTCTCTGGCTAATTTTGCTTACCATAATACCCTCTAATTCCATCTATGTAGTTGCAAATGGCAAGATTTCATTCTTTTTGATTGACAACTAATACTCCACTGTGTGTGTGTGTATACATATACATGCACACACACGTGTGTGCGCGCACACACACACACACACACACACAAACATCTTCTTTATCCATTCATCCATCGATGGACATTTGGGCTCTTTCCATACTTTGGCTATTGTTGATAGTGTTGCTATAAACATTGGGGTGCACGTACCCCTTTGAAAGAGCACACCTGTGTCCCTTGGATAAATACCTAGTAGCACAATTGCTGGGTCATAGGGTAGTTCTATTTTTAATTTTCTGAGAAACCTCCAGACTGTTTTCCAGAGTGGCTACACCAGTTTGCGTTCCCACCCACAGTACAGAAGGGATCCTCTTTCTCTGCATCCTCACCAACATCTGTTGTTGCCTGAGTTGTTAATGTTAGCCATTCTGAAAGGTGTGAGGTGGTATTTCATTGTGGTTTTGATTTGTATTTCCCTGATGATGAGTGATGTTGAACATTTTTTCATGTGTCGGCTGGCCATCTGTATGTCTTCTTTGGAGAAGTGTCTATTCATGTCTTTTGCCCATTTCTTCACTGGATTATTTATTTTTTGGGTATTGAGTTTGATAAGTTCTTTATAGATTTTGAATACTCAACCATTATCTGACATGTTGTTTGCAAATATCTTCTCCCATTCCATTGGTTACCTTTTAGTTTTGCTGATTGTTTCCTTCGCTGTGCAGAAGCTTTTTATTTTGATGAGGTCCCAATAGTTCATTTTTGCTTTTGTTTCCCTTGCCTCTGGAGACATTTTGAGTAAGAAGTTGCTGTGGCAAAGGTCAAAGAGGTTTTGGCTTGCTTTCTCCTCGAGGATTTTAATGACTTCCTGTTTTATATTTGGGTCTTTCATCCATTTTGATTTTACTTTTGTGTATGGTATAAGAAAGTGGTCCAGGTTCATTTTTCTGCATGTCACTGTCCAGTTTTCCCAGCACCACTTGCTGAGGAGACTGTCTTTATTCCATTGGATATTCTTTCCTGTTTTGTCAAAGATTAGTTGGCCATACATTTGTGGGTCCATTTCTGGGTTCTCTATTCTGTTCCATTGATCTGAGTGTCTGTTTTTATGCCAGTACCATACTGTCTTGATGATTACAGCTTTGTAATACATCTTGAAGTCCGGGAGTGTGATGCCTCCAGCATTAGTTTTCTTTTTCAAGACTGCTTTGGCTATTCGGGGTCTTTTCTGGTTCCATGCAAATTTTAGGATTGTCTGTTCTAGCTCTGTGAAGAATACTGGTATTATTTTGATAGGTATTGCATTGAATATGTAGGTTGCTTTGGGTAGTATTGACATTTTAACAATATTCTTCCTATCCCGGAGCATGGAATATTTTTCAATTTTTGTGTGTCTTCTTCAATTTCTTTCTTAGGCTTTCTGTAGTTTTCAGTGTGTAGATTTTTCACCTCTTTGGTGAGATTTATTCCTAGGTATTTTATGGTTTTTGGTGCAATTGTAAAAGGGATCGATTCCTTGATTTCTCTTTCTATTACTTCATTGCTGGTGTATAGGAATACAACCGATTTCTGTGCATTGATTTTATATCCTGCCACTTTGCTGAATTCATAGATCAGTTCTAGCAGTTTCTGGGTGGAATCTTTTGGATTTTCCATATAAGTATCAAATCATCGGTGAAGAATCAAAGTTTCACCTCCTCCTGGACAATTTGGATGCCTTTCCTTTGTGTTGTCTGATTGCTAAGGCTAAGACTTCCAATACTAAGTTGAATAACAGTGGCGAGAGTGGACATCCCTGTCTTGTCCCTGACCTTAGGGGGAAAGCTCTCAGTTTTTCCCCATTGAGGATGATATTAGCATTGGGTCTTTCATATATGGCTTTTATGATATCAAGGTATGATCCTTCTATCCCTACTTTCTTTTTTTTTTTTTTTTTTTTTTATTTTTTATTTTTTTTTTTTTATTTATATATGAAATTTATTGTCAAATTGGTTTCCATACAACACCCAGTGCTCATACCAAAAGGTGCCCTCCTCAGTACCCATCACCCACCCTCTCCTCCCTCCCACCCCCCATCAACCCTTAGTTTGTTCTCAGTTCTCAACAGTCTCTTATGCTTTGGCTCTCTCCCACTCTAACCTCTTTTTTTTTTTTTTTTTTTTTTTTTGTTCCCTTCCCCCATGGGTTTCTCTTAAGTTTCTCAGGATCCACATAAGAGTGAAACCATATGGTATCTGTCTTTCTCTGTATGGCTTATTTCACTTAGCATCACACTTTCCAGTTCCATCCACGTTGCTACAAAAGGCCATATTTCATTTTTTCTCATTGCCACGTAGTACTCCATTGTGTATATAAACCACAATTTCTTTATCCATTCATCAGTTGATGGACATTTAGGCTCTTTCCATAATTTGGCTATTGTTGAGAGTGCTGCTATGAACATTGGGGTACAAGTGCCCCTATGCATCAGTACTCCTGTGTCCCTTGGATAAATTCCTAGCAGTGCTATTGCTGGGTCATAGGGTAGGTCTATTTTTAATTTTCTGAGGAACCTCCACACTGCTTTCCAGAGTGGCTGCACCAATTTGCATTCCCACCAACAGTGCAAGAGGGTTCCCGTTTCTCCACATCCTCTCCAGCATCTATAGTCTCCTGATTTGTTCATTTTGGCCACTCTGACTGGCGTGAGGTGATATCTGAGTGTGGTTTTGATTTGTATTTCCCTGATAAGGAGCGACGCTGAACATCTTTTCATGTGCCTGTTGGCCATCCGGATGTCTTCTTTAGAGAAGTTTCTATTCATGTTTTCTGCCCATTTCTTCACTGGGTTATTTGCTTTTCGGGTGTGGAGTTTGGTGAGCTCTTTATAGATTTTGGATACTAGCCCTTTGTCCGATATGTCATTGGCAAATATCTTTTCCCATTCCGTTGGTTGCCTTTTAGTTTTGTTGGTTGTTTCCTTTGCTGTGCAGAAGCTTTTGATCTTCATAAGGTCCCAGTAATTCACTTTTGCTTTTAATTCCCTTGCCTTTGGGGATGTGTCGAGTAAGAGATTGCTACGGCTGAGGTCAGAGAGGTCTTTTCCTGCTTTCTCCTCTAAGGTTTTGATGGTTTCCTGTCTCACATTCAGGTCCTTTATCCATTTGGAGTTTATTTTTGTGAATGGTGTGAGAAAGTGGTCTAGTTTCAACCTTCTGCATGTTGCTGTCCAGTTCTCCCAGCACCATTTGTTGAAGAGACTGTCTTTTTTCCATTGGATGTTCTTTCCTGCTTTGTCAAAGATGAGTTGGCCGTACGTTTGTGGGTCTAGTTCCGGGGTTTCTATTCTATTCCATTGGTCTATGTGTCTGTTTTGGTGCCAATACCATGCTGTCTTGATGATGACAGCTTTGTAGTAGAGGCTAAAGTCTGGGATTGTGATGCCTCCTGCTTTGGTCTTCTTCTTCAAAATTACTTTGGCTATTCGGGGCCTTTTGTGGTTCCATATGAATTTTAGGATTGCTTGTTCTAGTTTCGAGAAGAATGCTGGTGCCATTTTGATTGGGATTGCATTGAATGTGTAGATAGCTTTGGGTAGTATTGACATTTTGACAATATTTATTCTTCCAATCCATGAGCAGGGAATGTCTTTCCATTTCTTTAAATCTTCTTCAATTACCTTCATAAGCTTTCTATAGTTTTCAGCATACAGATCCTTTACATCTTTGGTTAGATTGATTCCTAGGTATTTTATGCTTCTTGGTGCAATTGTGAATGGGATTAATTTCTTTATTTGTCTTTCTGTTGCTTCATTGTTAGTGTATAAGAATGCAACTGATTTCTGTACATTGATTTTGTATCCTGCAACTTTGCTGAATTCATGTATCAGTTCTAGCAGACTTTTGGTGGAGTCTATCGGATTTTCCATGTATAATATCATGTCATCTGCAAAGAGCGAAAGCTTGACTTCATCTTTGCCAATTTTGACGCCTTTGATTTCCTTTTGTTGTCTGATTGCTGATGCTAGAACTTCCAGCACTATGTTAAACAACAGCGGTGAGAGTGGGCATCCCTGTCGTGTTCCTGATCTCAGGGAAAAAGCTCTCAGTTTTTCCCCGTTGAGGATGATGTTAGCTGTGGGCTTTTCATAAATGGCTTTAATGATCTTTAAGTATGTTCCTTCTATCCCGACTTTCTCAAGGGTTTTTATTAAGAAAGGGTGCTGGATTTTGTCAAAGGCCTTTTCTGCATCGATTGACAGGATCATATGGTTTTTCTCTTTTTTTTTGTTAATGTGATGTATCACGTTGATTGATTTGCGAATGTTGAACCAGCCCTGCATCCCAGGAATGAATCCCACTTGATCATGGTGAATAATTCTTTTTATATGCCGTTGAATTCGATTTGCTAGTATCTTATTGAGAATTTTTGCATCCATATTCATCAGGGATATTGGCCGGTAGTTCTCTTTTTTTACTGGGTCTCTGTCTGGTTTAGGAATCAAAGTAATACTGGCTTCATAGAATGAGTCTGGAAGTTTTCCTTCCCTTTCTATTTCTTGGAATAGCTTGAGAAGGATAGGTATTATCTCTGCTTTAAACGTCTGGTAGAACTCCCCTGGGAAGCCATCTGGTCCTGGACTCTTATTTGTTGGGAGATTTTTGATAACCGATTCAATTTCTTCGCTGGTTATGGGTCTGTTCAAGCTTTCTATTTCCTCCTGATTGAGTTTTGGAAGAGTGTGGGTGTTCAGGAATTTGTCCATTTCTTCTAGGTTGTCCAATTTGTTGGCATATAATTTTTCATAGTATTCCCTGATAATTGTTTGTATCTCTGAGGGATTGGTTGTAATAATTCCATTTTCATTCATGATTTTATCTATTTGGGTCATCTCCCTTTTCTTTTTGAGAAGCCTGGCTAGAGGTTTGTCAATTTTGTTTATTTTCTCAAAAAACCAACTCTTGGTTTCGTTGATCTGCTCTACAGTTTTTTTAGATTCTATATTGTTTATTTCTGCTCTGATCTTTATTATTTCTCTTCTTCTGCTGGGTTTAGGCTGCCTTTGCTGTTCTGCTTCTAGTTCCTTTAGGTGTGCTGTTAGATTTTGTATTTGGGATTTTTCTTGTTTCTTGAGATAGGCCTGGATTGCAATGTATTTTCCTCTCAGGACTGCCTTCGCTGCATCCCAAAGCGTTTGGATTGTTGTATTTTCATTTTCGTTTGTTTCCATATATTTTTTAATTTCTTCTCTAATTGCCTGGTTGACCCACTCATTCGTTAGTAGGGTGTTCTTTAACCTCCATGCTTTTGGAGGTTTTCCAGACTTTTTTCTGTGGTTGATTTCAAGCTTCATAGCGTTGTGGTCTGAAAGTATGCATGGTATGATTTCAATTCTTGTAAACTTATGAAGGGCTGTTTTGTGACCCAGTATATGATCTATCTTGGAGAATGTTCCGTGTGCACTCGAGAAGAAAGTATATTCTGTTGCTTTGGGATGCAGAGTTCTAAATATATCTGTCAAGTCCATCTGATCCAATGTCTCATTCAGGGCCCTTGTTTCTTTATTGATCGTGTGTCTAGATGATCTATCCATTTCTGTAAGTGGGGTGTTAAAGTCCCCTGCAATTACCACATTCTTATCAATAAGGTTGCTTGTGTTTATGAGTAATTGTTTTATATATTTGGGCGCTCCGGTATTCGGCGCATAGACATTTATAATTGTTAGCTCTTCCTGATGGATAGACCCTGTCACTATTATATAATGTCCTTCTTCATCTCTTGTTACAGCCTTTAATTTAAAGTCTAGTTTGTCTGATATAAGGATGGCTACTCCAGCTTTCTTTTGGCTTCCAGTAGCATGATAAATAGTTCTCCATCCCCTCACTCTCAATCTAAAGGTGTCCTCGGGTCTAAAATGAGTCTCTTGTAGACAGCAAATAGATGGGTCTTGTTTTTTTATCCATTCTGATACCCTATGTCTTTTGGTTGGCGCATTTAATCCATTTACATTCAGTGTTATTATAGAAAGATATGGGTTTAGAATCATTGTGATGTCTGTATGTTTTATGCTTGTAGTGATGTCTCTGGTACTTTGTCTCACAGGGTCCCCCTTAGGATCTCTTGGAGGGCTGGTTTAGTGGTGACAAATTCCTTCAGTTTTTGTTTGTTTGGGAAGACCTTTATCTCTCCTTCTATTCTAAATGAGAGAGTTGCTGGATAAAGGATTCTCGGCTGCATATTTTTTCTGTCTAGCACCCTGAAAATCTCGTGCCAATTCTTTCTGGCCTGCCAAGTTTCAAAAGAGAGATCAGTCACGAGTCTTATAGGTCTCCCTTTATATGTGAGGGCACGTTTACCCCTTGCTGCTTTCAGAATTTTCTCTTTATCCTTGTATTTTGCCAGTTTCACTATGATATGTCGTGCAGAAGATCGATTCAAGTTACGTCTGAAGGGAGTTCTCTGTGCCTCTTGGATTTCAATGCCTTTTTCCTTCCCCACTTCAGGGAAGTTCTCAGCTATTATTTCTTCAAGTACCCCTTCAGCACCTTTCCCTCTCTCTTCCTCCTCTGGGATACCAATGATGCGTATATTATTTCTTTTTAGTGTATCACTTAGTTCTCTAATTTTCCCCTCATATTCCTGGATTTTTTTATCTCTCTTTTTCTCAGCTTCCTCTTTTTCCATAACTTTATCTTCTAGTTCACCTATTCTCTCCTCTGCCTCTTCAATGCGAGCCGTGGTGGTTTCCATTTTGTTATGCATTTCGTTTAAAGCGTTTTTCAGCTCCTCGTGACTGTTCCTTAGTCCCTTGATCTCTGTAGCAAGAGATTCTCTGCTGTCAGCTATACTGTTTTCAAGCCCAGCGATTAATTTTATGACTATTATTCTAAATTCACTTTCTGTTATATTATTTAAATCCTTTTTGATCAGCTCATTAGCTGTTGTTATTTCCTGGAGATTCTTCTGAGGGGAATTCTTCCGCTTGGTCATTTTGGATAGTCCCTGGCGTGGTGAGGACCTGCAGGGCACTTCCCCTGTGCTGTGGTGTATAACTGGAGTTGGTGGGCGGAGCCGCAGTCAGACCTGATGTCTCCTCCCAGCCCACCGCTGTGGCCACAGTCAGACTGGTGCGTGCCTTCTCTTCCCCTCTCCTAGGGGCGGGATTCACTGTGGGGTGGGGTGGTCTGTCTGGGCTACTTGCACACTGCCAGGCTTGTGATGCTGGGGATCTGGCGTCTTAGCTGGGGTGGGTAGGCAAGGTGCACAGGGGCAGGAGGGGCAGGCTTAGCTTGCTTCTCCTTAGGTGATCCACTTCAGGAGGGGCCCTGTGGCAGCAGGAGGGAGTCAGATCCGCTGCCGGAGGTTTGGCTCCGCAGAAGCGCAGAGTTGGGTGTTTGCGCGGATCGAGCAAGTTCCCTGGCAGGAACTGGTTCTCTTTGGGATTTTGGCTGGGGGATGGGCGGGGAAGATGGCGCTGGCGAGCGCCTTTGTTCCCCACCAAACTGAGCTCTGTCGTCCGGTGGCTCAGCAGCTCTCCTTCCCTTTGTCCTCCAGCCTTCCCGCTTTCTGAGCAGAGCTGTTAACTTATGACCTCCCAGACGCTAAGTCGCGCTTGCTGTGGGAACACAGTCCGTCAGGCCCCTCCGCTTTTTGCAAGCCAGACTCGGGGGCTCTGCTTGGCCGGCGAGCCGCCCCTCCGCCCCGGCTCCCTCCCACCAGTCCGTGGAGCGCGCACCGCCTCGCCGCCCTTCCTACACTCTTCCGTGGGCCTCTTGTCTGTGCTTGGCTCCGGCGACTCCGTTCTGCTAATCCTCTGGTGGTTTTCTGGGTTATTTAGGCAGGTGTAGGTGGAATCTAAGTGATCAGCAGGACGCGCGGTGAGCCCAGCGTCCTCCTACGCCGCCATCTTCCTCCGATCCTCTCTCTATCCCTACTTTCTTGAGGGTTTTTATCAAGAAAGGATGCTGTGTTTTGTCAAATGCTTTCTCTGCATCTATTGAGAGGATCATGTTCTTGCCCTTTCTTTTATTGATGTGATGGATCACATTCATTGTTTTGTGGATATTGAACACGACCTGCATCCCAGGTATAAATCCCACTTGGTCATGGTGAATAATTTTTTTAATGTATTGTTGGATCCGGTTGGCTAATATCTTGTTGAGGATTTTTGCATCCATGTTCATCAGGGAGATTGGTCTATAGTTCTCCTTTTTAGAGGGGTCTCTGTCTGGTTTTGGAATCAAGGTAATGCTGGCTTCATAGAAAGAGTTTGGAAGTTTTCCTTCCATTTCTATTTTTTGGAACAGTTTCAAGAGAATAGGTGTTAACTCTTCCTTAAATGTTTGGTAGAATTCCCCTGGTAATCCATCTGGCCCTGGACTCTTGTTTTTTGGCAGTTTTGATTACTAATTCGATTTCCTTACTGGTTATGGGTCTGTTCAAGTTTTCTATTTCTTCCTGTTTCAGTTTTGGAAGTTTATATGTGTCTAGGAATTTGTCCATTTCTTCCAGATTGCCCATTTTATTGGCCTATACTTGCTCATAATATTCTCTTATTATTGTTCTTATTTCTGCTGTGTTGGTTGTGATCTGTCCTCTTTCACTCTTGACTTTACTTATTTGGGTCCTTTCCTTTTTCTTTTTGATTAAACTTGCTAGTGGTTTATCAATTTTGTTAATTCTTTCAAAGAACCAGCTTCTGGTTTCACTGATCTTTTCTACTGGGTTTTTTTTGTTTGTTTGTTTGGTTTTGTTTTTTTGTTTGTTCATTTGTTTCAGTAGCATTGATTTCTGCTCTAATATTTATTATTTCCTGTCTTCTGCTGGTTTGGGGTTTTATATGCTGTTCTTTTTCCAGCTCCTTAAGGTGTAAGGTTAGGTTGTGTATCTGAGACCTTCCTTCCTTCTTTAGGAAAGCCTGGATTGCTATATACTTTCCTCTTATGACCGCCTGTGCTGCGTTCCAGAGGTCTTGGGCTGTAGTGTTGTCATTTTCATTGGCTTCCAGGTACTTTTTAATTTCCTCTTTAACTTCTTGGTTAGCCCATTCAATCTTTAGTAGGATGTTCTTTAGTCTCCAAGTATTTACTATCTTTCCAAATTTTTTCTTGTGGTTGATTTTGAGTTTCATAGCATTGTGGTCTGAAAATATGCACGGTATGACCTCGATCTTTCTGTACTTGTTGAGGGCTGACTTGTGTCCCAGTATGTGATCTATTCTGGAGACTGTTCCGTGTGCACTGGAGAAGAATGTGTATTCTGCTGCTTCCTTTGTTATTCTTGATTTAGAGAACTAAGTCAATTTTTTTCCCCTGAGCGTGAAGTCTGTTCACTGTTGTTTTGATATAGAGATGATTACATTAGAGAAGCCTCATTCTAGTCTTCACTTTGCTCAGATACTTTTAAAAAGTCGGGGAGGTGCCTGAGTGGCTCAGTTGATGAAGCATCCAACTTCAGCTCAGGTCACAATCTCTCAGTTTGTGAGTAAGTGCCCCATATTGGGCTCTCTGCGGTCAGCACGGAGCCCACTACAGAGCCTCTGTCTCCCTCTCTTTCTCTGCCCCTCCCCTGTTCTCTCTCTCTCTCTCTCAAAAATAGACATTAAAAAAATAGGGAATTAATGTTGAATTCACCAAATATCTCCCTTCTTAAAATTCTCTCCTCCTTTGGTTACTCTGACCTGATTCGCTATTTTTTATTTCTTAATCCATTCTTTCTCACTTATTTGCTTGATTTTTATTCTCCATTTTCCTTCACATAATTATTAGTGTTACCATTTGCTAATCAGTTTCTGTATCTAAACATATTCTCAACTCACTACTGAACTCTGCATGAGAAAACACAGGAACTTCAAAGTGTGTCACAAAATGAAGCTTTCATTTTTCTCTAGAATCTACTTATTCTTATGTTTCCGGAATCTGCTAACACCAAGAATTCACCTTTTCTGTAGCTCCATTAAGGACAAAACCGCATACCCAATGGCTGGAAATGTCAGCATAATCTTCCTCCTCCTCTGTATCCAATAAATCAAATTTCACTTAGAAATGTGGTCTGAATATGCCTTTCGTAACATCTTTGGGTTCAAAATCTCATTGTCTCTGCTTCAGGTTGTACTGCAGTCATGTCTTAAGAGCTCTCTCTCTTTATCTTCTCTGCACATCACTCTCACCTACTCAACGTGTATCTCATACCAGAGTTATCGTTCCCACCTGCAAAACTGATCCTGTCTTTTCCTTATCCAAAAGCTTTCTTGGCTTGCTATCAGTATCAGGATAAAATGCAAGCTTATCCACTACCTATAAAAGGCCCTGAAGAATTTGAATCTTACCTTAGTTGACAATAGCTCTCCTTGGTCTCAGTCTACAGCCACTGCCCCACACTCATGCACATTCCATTTCACATTTCAGTAATGTGCCTCTCTTTCTTTTTGCTTGTATGGAAACCCCCCATTGCTCCTTCAAGACTCTGTTCAGAAATCAACTCCTCTCTGAAGTCTTTATGAGCCTCTGGGGTATATTCTTTCCAAAATTCCTTTTCCTAATTACTTGATTTTATTACAATCACTGGTTTACATGTTTCACTTCTTCATTAGACCATGAGTTCCAAGAGGCTGAGGCCATGTCTGATGCTTTTCTGTCTCTGGGACATGGCAAATTTTAAGTTTTCGATAAGTATCCAATGACTGAATATGCCTGATGCTTGGGTCTTAAAAGATTTGTGACCTATTTCAAAATTAACTTTGGCCAATAATGGGGCACCTGGGTGGCTCAGTCAGTTAAGTGTCCGACTTCAGCTCAGGTCATGATCTCACGGTTTGGGGGTTCAGGCCCCGCATCAGGTTCTGTGCTGACAGCTGGGAGCTTGGAGCTGGCTTTGGATTCTGTGTCTCCCTGTCTCCCTGCTCCTACCCCATTCATGCTCCGTCTTTGTCTCTCAAAAATAAATAAACAGGGGCGCCTGGGTGGCGCAGTCGGTTAAGCGTCCGACTTCAGCCAGGTCACGATCTCGCAGTCCGTGAGTTCGAGCCCCGTGTCAGGCCCTGGGCTGATGGCTCGGAGCCCGGAGCCTGTTTCCGATTCTGTGTCTCCCTCTCTCTCTGCCCCTCCCCCGTTCATGCTCTGTCTCTCTCTGTCCCAAAAATAAATTAAAAAATAAATAAATAAATAAATAAAATAAAATAAATAAATAAATAAACATTAAAAAAATTTAATAATAAATTTATCCAATAACGTGGATAGAAGGATAATTGTTGAAGATTCAGAAAGACTGCAGTTTTCAGACCAAGGACTATCACTTAAGGCCAGAGGACTTTTGCTAAGTCACAGAATAACGAGAATTATGTAGTCAATTCCATCCCTAACTGCCCTGAACCTCACAGTTTTTATTTATATAACAAACATAATAACATTCTTCACATGTATTAGAATTGTTCTGACAATAAAATGAGGCTGTGTGTAAGAAATCCTCTTTAACTTGGAAAAGCCACAGCACCTGGGTGGCTCAGTCAGTTAAGCATCTGACTCTTGATTTCTGCTGAGGTCGTGATCTCATGGTAGTGAGATCAAGCCCCACATTGGGGTCTGTGCTGACAGCGCTGAAGGAGCCTGCTTGGGGATTCTTTCTCTCCCTCTCCTTCTGCTCCTTCCCCATGCTCTCTCTCTCTCTCTCTCAAAAAAAAAAAAAATTGGAAGGGCTATATAGATATGAAGCATTTTTATTAATTCATACTTAATCATATAAGTCAATCTTTTATGTTTAAAAATTCTTTAACTCAAATCTTTTATATAAAAGTATTACTGGCCCTTACATGTTGGTACTCCCTTAGCTCACAGCCTAATAAATAAGAAATAATCACATGAAATTTTGAAAATGAGTAGCCTCAATTTCAGTTTAATCAAATCATAATTCACTGGAAACGAGACTAACTGCATTCTAGAACTTTTCCATAGAACATAAACTTCCTGGTGCCAAATCATTCAAAATTTAAAAACAAAATAATTTACTATTGGTCTGGGTTATACAGCCAAGATAATAAGACAGTAGACACATATGAGGTGTAAATATTGAAATAAAAGATAAGGTTTTTTTTTAATTTTAACATTTATTCATTATTTTGATAGAGACAGAGTGTGAACGGGGGAGGGGTAGAGAGAGAGGGAGACACAGAACCTGAAGCAGGCTCCAAGCTGTCAGCACAGAGCCCGACGCGGGGCTCAAACTCACGCACCGTGAGATCATGACCTGAGCCGAAGTCGGACGCTTAACCGACTGAGCCACCCAGGCGCCCCAAAAGATAAGTTTTTATAATTATCTGAAATTGATATGTTTGTATGTCTAGAAAGGCCAAGAAAATCTGCTCGAAATCTATTATAATTAAGAAGAAAACTCAACAAAGTGGCTGGATATAAGATAAAATTCCTGAAAAAGAATACAAAGATTATTTTTCAGTAATGACAACAGGTAATATATGGGAATGACTCACTTTATACTTAAATCAAACATAAAATACTTAGAAATTGTCTACTTAGAGGACCCCTGCGTGGCTCAGTTAAGTGTCTTAACTCTTGACTTCTGTTCAGGTTATGATCTCACAGTTCATGAGTTTGAGCCCCACATCTGGCTCTACGCTGACAGCATAGAGCCTGCCTGGGATTCTCTGTCTCCCTCTCTCCCTACCCCTCCCCCATGCTCGCTTGGTCACTCTCTCTCACTCTCTCTCTCCCCCCCACCAAAAAAAATTAAACAAACATTTTTTAAAGAAAATAAATTGCTTACTTAGAAATAAGAAAAAGCAAATAATTCTACAAAATTTTCAAGTATAAATACGTGTTATGTTCTTAGAGCAATGAAGGAAAGAGTACCTTTTTAAAATAAAATTATAACAATCTATTCCAAACAAAATATCAGTGGGATTTTTTGAAGTGTTGGGGAGAAGCAGAACTTGACAAAATAATTCTAAAATTCTTCTGAAAGAACACTGAACAAGACTAACCATGAATCTTTTATTTTATTTTATTTTATTTTTTTTTTATTTTATTTTATTTTTTTTTTTTATTTATATATGAAATTTATTGTCAAATTGGTTTCCATACAACACCCAGTGCTCATCCCAAAAGGTGCCCTCCTCGATACCCATCACCCACCCTCTCCTCCCTCCCACCCCCCATCAACCCTTAGTTTGTTCTCAGTTCTCAACAGTCTCTTATGCTTTGGCTCTCTCCCACTCTAACCTCTTTTTTTTTGTTCCCCTCCCCCATGGGTTTCTCTTAAGTTTCTCAGGATCCACATAAGAGTGAAACCATATGGTATCTGTCTTTCTCTGTATGGCTTATTTCACTTAGCATCACACTCTCCAGTTCCATCCACGTTGCTACAAAAGGCCATATTTCATTTTTTCTCATTGCCACGTAGTACTCCATTGTGTATATAAACCACAATTTCTTTATCCATTCATCCGTTGATGGACATTTAGGCTCTTTCCATAATTTGGCTATTGTTGAGAGTGCTGCTATGAACATTGGGGTACAAGTGCCCCTATGCATCAGTACTCCTGTGTCCCTTGGATAAATTCCTAGCAGTGCTATTGCTGGGTCATAGGGTAGGTCTATTTTTAATTTTCTGAGGAACCTCCACACTGCTTTCCAGAGCGGCTGCACCAATTTGCATTCCCACCAACAGTGCAAGAGGGTTCCCGTTTCTCCACATCCTCTCCAGCATCTATAGTCTCCTGATTTGTTCATTTTGGCCACTCTGACTGGCGTGAGGTGATATCTGAGTGTGGTTTTGATTTGTATTTCCCTGATAAGGAGCGACGCTGAACATCTTTTCATGTGCCTGTTGGCCATCCGGATATCTTCTTTAGAGAAGTGTCTATTCATGTTTTCTGCCCATTTCTTCACTGGGTTATTTGCTTTTCGGGTGTGGAGTTTGGTGAGCTCTTTATAGATTTTGGATACTAGCCCTTTGTCCGATATGTCATTTGCAAAGATCTTTTCCCATTCTGTTGGTTGCCTTTTAGTTTTGTTGGTTGTTTCCTTTGCTGTGCAGAAGCTTTTTATCTTCATAAGGTCCCAGTAATTCACTTTTGCTTTTAATTCCCTTGCCTTTGGGGATGTGTCGAGGAAGAGATTGCTACGGCTGAGGTCAGAGAGGTCTTTTCCTGCTTTCTCCTCTAAGGTTTTGATGGTTTCCTGTCTCACATTCAGGTCCTTTATCCATTTTGAGTTTATTTTTGTGAATGGTGTGAGAAAGTGGTCTAGTTTCAACCTTCTGCATGTTGCTGTCCAGTTCTCCCAGCACCATTTGTTAAAGAGACTGTCTTTTTTCCATTGGATGTTCTTTCCTGCTTTGTCAAAGATGAGTTGGCCGTACGTTTGTGGGTCTAGTTCCGGGGTTTCTATTCTATTCCATTGGTCTATGTGTCTGTTTTGGTGCCAATACCATGCTGTCTTGATGATGACAGCTTTGTAGTAGAGGCTAAAGTCTGGGATTGTGATGCCTCCTGCTTTGGTCTTCTTCTTCAAAATTACTTTGGCTATTCGGGGCCTTTTGTGGTTCCATATGAATTTTAGGATTGCTTGTTCTAGTTTCGAGAAGAATGCTGGTGCAATTTTGATTGGGATTGCATTGAATGTGTAGATAGCTTTGGGTAGTATTGACATTTTGACAATATTTATTCTTCCAATCCATGAGCAGGGAATGTCTTTCCATTTCTTTAAATCTTCTTCAATTACCTTCATAAGCTTTCTATAGTTTTCAGCATACAGATCCTTTACATCTTTGGTTAGATTGATTCCTAGGTATTTTATGCTTCTTGGTGCAATTGTGAATGGGATCAGTTTCTTTATTTGTCTTTCTGTTGCTTCATTGTTAGTGTATAAGAATGCAACTGATTTCTGTACATTGATTTTGTATCCTGCAACTTTGCTGAATTCATGTATCAGTTCTAGCAGACTTTTGGTGGAGTCTATCGGATTTTCCATGTATAATATCATGTCATCTGCAAAGAGTGAAAGCTTGACTTCATCTTTGCCAATTTTGACGCCTTTGATTTCCTTTTGTTGTCTGATTGCTGATGCTAGAACTTCCAGCACTATGTTAAACAACAGCGGTGAGAGTGGGCATCCCTGTCGTGTTCCTGATCTCAGGGAAAAAGCTCTCAGTTTTTCCCCGTTGAGGATGATGTTAGCTGTGGGCTTTTCATAAATGGCTTTTATGATCTTTAAGTATGTTCCTTCTATCCCGACTTTCTCAAGAGTTTTTATTAAGAAAGGGTGCTGGATTTTGTCAAAGGCCTTTTCTGCATCGATTGACAGGATCATATGGTTCTTCTCTTTTTTTTTGTTAATGTGATGTATCACGTTGATTGATTTGCGAATGTTGAACCAGCCCTGCATCCCAGGAATGAATCCCACTTGATCATGGTGAATAATTCTTTTTATATGCCGTTGAATTCGATTTGCTAGTATCTTATTGAGAATTTTTGCATCCATATTCATCAGGGATATTGGCCTGTAGTTCTCTTTTTTTACTGGGTCTCTGTCTGGTTTAGGAATCAAAGTAATACTGGCTTCATAGAATGAGTCTGGAAGTTTTCCTTCCCTTTCTATTTCTTGGAATAGCTTGAGAAGGATAGGTATTATCTCTGCTTTAAACGTCTGGTAGAACTCCCCTGGGAAGCCATCTGGTCCTGGACTCTTATTTGTTGGGAGATTTTTGATAACCGATTCAATTTCTTCGCTGGTGATGGGTCTGTTCAAGCTTTCTATTTCCTCCTGATTGAGTTTTGGAAGAGTGTGGGTGTTCAGGAATTTGTCCATTTCTTCTAGGTTGTCCAATTTGTTGGCATATAATTTTTCATAGTATTCCCTGATAATTGTTTGTATCTCTGAGGGATTGGTTGTAATAATTCCATTTTCATTCATGATTTTATCTATTTGGGTCATCTCCCTTTTCTTTTTGAGAAGCCTGGCTAGAGGTTTATCAATTTTGTTTATTTTTTCAAAAAACCAACTCTTGGTTTCATTGATCTGCTCTACAGTTTTTTTAGATTCTATATTGTTTATTTCTGCTCTGATCTTTATTATTTCTCTTCTTCTGCTGGGTTTAGGCTGCCTTTGCTGTTCTGCTTCTATTTCCTTTAGGTGTGCTGTTAGATTTTGTATTTGGGATTTTTCTTGTTTCTTGAGATAGGCCTGGATTGCAATGTATTTTCCTCTCAGGACTGCCTTTGCTGCGTCCCAAAGCGTTTGGATTGTTGTATTTTCATTTTCGTTTGTTTCCATATATTTTTTAATTTCTTCTCTAATTGCCTGGTTGACCCACTCATTCGTTAGTAGGGTGTTCTTTAACCTCCATGCTTTTAGAGGTTTTTCAGACTTTTTTCTGTGGTTGATTTCAAGCTTCATAGCGTTGTGGTCTGAAAGTATGCATGGTATGATTTCAATTCTTGTAAACTTATGAAGGGCTGTTTTGTGACCCAGTATATGATCTATCTTGGAGAATGTTCCATGTGCACTCGAGAAGAAAGTATATTCTGTTGCTTTGGGATGCAGAGTTCTAAATATATCTGTCAAGTCCATCTGATCCAATGTCTCATTCAGGGCCCTTGTTTCTTTATTGATCGTGTGTCTAGATGATCTATCCATTTCTGTAAGTGGGGTGTTAAAGTCCCCTGCAATGACCACATTCTTATCAATAAGGTTGCTTGTGTTTATGAGTAATTGTTTTATATATTTGGGCGCTCCGGTATTCGGCGCATAGACATTTATAATTGTTAGCTCTTCCTGATGGATAGACCCTGTCACTATTATATAATGTCCTTCTTCATCTCTTGTTACAGCCTTTAATTTAAAGTCTAGTTTGTCTGATATAAGTATGGCTACTCCAGCTTTCTTTTGGCTTCCAGTAGCATGATAAATAGTTCTCCATCCCCTCACTCTCAATCTAAAGCTGTCCTCAGGTCTAAAATGAGTCTCTTGTAGACAGCAAATAGATGGGTCTTGTTTTTTTATCCATTCTGATACCCTATGTCTTTTGGTTGGCGCATTTAATCCATTTACATTCAGTGTTATTATAGAAAGATATGGGTTTAGAGTCATTGTGATGTCTGTATGTTTTATGCTTGTAGTGATGTCTCTGGTACTTTGTCTCACAGGGTCCCCCTTAGGATCTCTTGTAGGGCTGGTTTAGTGGTGACAAATTCCTTCAGTTTTTGTTTGTTTGGGAAGACCTTTATCTCTCCTTCTATTCTAAATGACAGACTTGCTGGATAAAGGATTCTCGGCTGCATATTTTTTCTGTCTAGCACACTGAAAATCTCGTGCCAATTCTTTCTGGCCTGCCAAGTTTCAAAAGAGAGATCAGTCACGAGTCTTATAGGTCTCCCTTTATATGTGAGGGCACGTTTACCCCTTGCTGCTTTCAGAATTTTCTCTTTATCCTTGTATTTTGCCAGTTTCACTATGATATGTCGTGCAGAAGATCGATTCAAGTTACGTCTGAAGGGAGTTCTCTGTGCCTCTTGGATTTCAATGCCTTTTTCCTTCCCCAGTTCAGGGAAGTTCTCAGCTATTATTTCTTCAAGTACCCCTTCAGCACCTTTCCCTCTCTCTTCCTCCTCTGGGATACCAATGATGCGTATATTATTTCTTTTTAGTGTATCACTTAGTTCTCTAATTTTCCCCTCATATTCCTGGATTTTTTTATCCCTCTTTTTCTCAGCTTCCTCTTTTTCCATAACTTTATCTTCTAGTTCACCTATTCTCTCCTCTGCCTCTTCAATCCGAGCCGTGGTGGTTTCCATTTTGTTATGCATTTCGTTTAAAGCGTTTTTCAGCTCCTCGTGACTGTTCCTTAGTCCCTTGATCTCTGTAGCAAGAGATTCTCTGCTGTCAGCTATACTGTTTTCAAGCCCAGCGATTAATTTTATGACTATTATTCTAAATTCACTTTCTGTTATATTATTTAAATCCTTTTTGATCAGCTCATTAGCTGTTGTTATTTCCTGGAGATTCTTCTGAGGGGAATTCTTCCGCTTGGTCATTTTGGATAGTCCCTGGCGTGGTGAGGACCTGCAGGGCACTTCCCCTGTGCTGTGGTGAATAACTGGAGTTGGTGGGCGGAGCCACAGTCAGACCTGATGTCTGCTCCCAGCCCACCGCTGGGGCCACAGTCAGACTGGTGCGTGCCTTCTCTTCCCCTCTCCTAGGGGCGGGATTCACTGTGGGGTGGGGTGGTCCGTCTGGGCTACTTGCACACTGCCAGGCTTGTGATGCTGGGGATCTGGCGTCTTAGCTGGGGTGGGTAGGCAAGGTGCATGGGGGCAGGAGGGGCAGGCTTAGCTTGCTTCTCCTTAGGTGATCCACTTCAGGAGGGGCCCTGTGGCAGCAGGAGGGACTCAGATCCGCTGCCGGAGGTTTGGCTCCGCAGAAGCGCAGAGTTGGGTGTTTGCGCGGAGCGAGCAAGTTCCCTGGCAGGAACTGGTTCTCTTTGGGATTTTGGCTGGGGGATGGGCGGGGAAGATGGCGCTGGCGAGCGCCTTTGTTCCCCACCAAACTGAGCTCTGTCGTCCGGGGGCTCAGCAGCTCTCCTTCCCTTTGTCCTCCAGCCTTCCCGCTTTCTGAGCAGAGCTGTTAACTTATGACCTCCCAGACGCTAAGTCGCGCTTGCTGTCGGAACACAGTCCGTCAGGCCCCTCCGCTTTTTGCAAGCCAGACTCGGGGGCTCTGCTTGGCCGGCGAGCCGCCCCTCCGCCCCGGCTCCCTCCCGCCAGTCCGTGGAGCGCGCACCGCCTCGCCGCCCTTCCTACCCTCTTCCGTGGGCCTCTCGTCTGCGCTTGGCTCCGGCGACTCCGTTCTGCTAATCCTCTGGTGGTTTTCTGGGTTATTTAGGCAGGTGTAGGTGGAATCTAAGTGATCAGCAGGACGCGCGGTGAGCCCAGCGTCCTCCTACGCCGCCATCTTGCTTCTGAATCTTTTATTTTAAAAAGAAGTTTTAAAGGAACTTGTCTTAGCAGGTATTGAAATCTTTTATTTTAAAAAGAAATTTTAAAGAAACATATTATAAAGCTACAGTTAATAAAGTGGTACTTCCATAAGAATGAATCTATTTTAGTTGAGAGCAGTAAAAAGAAGAATTACACAGATAATTACTTAAGAAGCATATATTCTCTGTAACACTTTCATCAACTTCCACAAGCAAATTTTTCTCATCTTTTTCTGTGTTCTGTAATTTTCTATTTGGTTGACTCAGAAAATTATCAGCATTCAATCATTTCACCACCAAAAAGGTGGGGGCAGGGGCTCCTGGGTGGCTCAGTCAGTTAAGCGTCTGATTTCGGCTCAGGTCATGATCTCGCGGTTTGTGAGTTCGAGTCCCATGTCAGGCTCTGTGCTGACAGTTCAGAGCCTGGAGCCTGCTTCGGATTCTGTGTCTCCCCCTCTCTCTGCCCCACCCTTGCTCACACTCTGTCTCTCTCTATCTCTCAATAATAAATGAATGTTAAAAAAAAATTTTTTTAAAGGGGGGGCAAATTTATGTATCTTTTATAGCCCTTCATGCTTGGGTACTACAATTAGTATTTTATAGATCTATCTCAGACTATGATTTTCTTAAAATCAGAAAACTTTTTTTTATCTATCCAAGCATCTCTACCACCTAAGTAGCACCTACCCCATTATAAAAGCATAAAAATTTAATTAAGTAAATACTTTTCTAAATATTAAAAATTGTGTGGCTCTAGCATATATGAGCACACCATTTCTTAACACATACAAACATCTTCTACAAATCAAGATTGACACTGACCCAAATCTCTCTTGAACATAGATTAAATATCTGATATAAATAAGATGGTGGTAAGAAAGCAGGGAAACCAAATGAACAAGAAAGATCATAGATTAGAACTAAGCTTTTCATCTATAACTAAATATCAACATGTCCGGAAACCAGCGCCCTTCTCTTGTATCTCACAGGATATAGATTTGATCTGTAAACCTCAGATTTTCAACTATAATGTAGGCTTACTATTAAAGATATTAGGAGTTATTAGCAAAATCTATAATTAATTTGGGTGTTTTTAAAATGTGGATCATCACTATTGCTCTTTTGTTTGGAAAAACATAAACCCCATGGCCATGCCTATTTAAAAAAGGAATGTAAACCTCAAAAACCTAACTGTACTTAAGCAATATTAAGGAAAGGAATTTAGACTTAACAAACATGTAGATAATAAAACCTAATTTTATAGAGCTATGCTTGGCCTTAAGTCTTATTACGTCAAAGAAAATGAAAAACTAATAAGATATTTCAGTAAACTACATGATTATACACAAACATTTTGGCAAGAAACAGTTGTATATGTTTGGTTAGGCAATACCAACCCAATAGCAAAATGGCATCCCTACGGCTAGCACCCCGAATTAAATATCTTTCAAGTCTTTAAAATAAAAAAAAAAAAAACCTCTCTTACATTTAATAAAAGTTCCCCTGACCAGATTCTCATTTGCTTTCATATACACAATCAAAGCAATAAACTAAAATGTGTTACAAAAACATGAGCAAAAGAGTTTAAGGGGCTTATAATAAAACAAACTGTCACTGACAGTGGTTACTTATTCCTTTGATAAGAGGAACCTAAACCATTTCCTTCACACGTAAAGTTGGTGGTGGTTTGATAATTATCAGAATAAAATTAACAGAAAATTACAAATTGTACCAAATGAATTAGTTTGTTGAAGATACTTCCGGAAAGGAAGCTGAATTTTAGAGCCCACACTTAGATCATAGATTCCCACAAATATATTTGGATACTGGCTTCCTATAACAAAATATAAACCTCTTTTTATCTTTAATCAAAATTGTTTCTTTTTTTTTTAAGTAAAGGATCTTAAAAGAGTTTCTAAAGGATTCCCACCTGAAATCCGTGATCTCTGTGAAGGCATCTATAAAGAATCTGTCACTAAAATGAAATGCCAGCATACAGAAGACACTTTACTACCTGAATACCATCTTTCTGGCTGTTTCCACTATTCTGCAAAGTTAGTTATAGGCTCCTAATAAGAAGAGAAGACTCTCTCCGACACTGGGCTATAAAGCTTCATGAAGCCACTAGCCACAACCCCAAAACTTTCGGCTGGAAACGGCTCTATTTCAGGTGCCTGCATGGCTCAGACAGTTAAGCGTGTGACTCTCGATCTCAGCCCAGGTCTTGATCTCAAGTTGTGAGTTCAAGCCCCACCGTGGAGCCTACTTAAAAAAAAAGAAAAAGAAAGAAAGTGCTGGTTTTCTTTATCTTTATATTGTATTCAACCCAAGGCGGAAGACATGAGGGTGTTTGATGAGGTCTTCAGGGTGACAAGGAGCAAATTTAAGCTGTGAAATGTTTTTTGTCTTCTGTAGTTCAATTTTATAAATATTTTTAAAAAGAAATGTTAAAACAATAGCCAATATTATGTCTCCATTTTACCTAATTTATCTTTTTTGTATAATATATCTATGTAATGATATTTGTGGTATAAATGATACATTCTATAATAAGTGCCATATTTTCATGTAAAAAGTTTCCTATTCTTTCTGTGAGTCTTTGGAGACCTTGAATGAGACAAATTCTAATTTAGCCTTACTCTGTAATTATGTTGCTGTTAAAAGTTCTTTTCAGGGTCAAAAGTCAACCTTATAACCCCAAACTCTATATCCCTCTCTTTATTTTAACTAACATTCTGATGCCCACCATACTTAACGTTTTCTGAAAGGTAAAAGGGAGTCATTGGAGAGGACATTTTTAAGATTAACAACCCTCAAACCCTAGTCCTTGAGCCTACATGTACGAAAGAATACTGTTGCCAATTTGACACCAGTCACAAGAGACTTTGAAAATTAATTCAAAAACAGTTTGCACGTGTTGTCAAATTCCTAAATAATATTGCCCTGATCCAAGTGAGCCATTGTGGAGGAATCAGAACTCTCCCATAACAAGCAAATGTGTGGAATGAGCTACATTGATTGGAGCAAAAATCTGACATCTGGATATATTTCCCCATGCCTTACATAAAAAGACAGTTCATGTGTTCTGAAAATCCAAATACTATTTCCTGCAAATACTTTCCCTCAGCAGATTGGCCACGGAGGGTGAGCAGCCAAAGACCATCTCTATCACTCATGGTACATGACAAAAGTCACACTGTTGATGCTTCACATCCATAGTCTAAAAATGTACGGAGAGTCACTAGAAGGGCTACCTGAAGCTTAGAGACCAGTGATATTTCTGCTTCTCCACTGTCTGGAAGATAGCAGTGGTTTACATACTATCTACCCATACTTAAAACTCAGATCTTTTTTTTAGCATCTGCTTATTGAACATCCTCATTTCCTTCCCAAACTACTCCTAGAACAGAGGCATGAAAGTGATTTTTGTCATCAGCCATATGCTAGGTTTGTTTCTGCCAACAAACATACAATTTTTCAGAAAGTTATCTCATCACTCCACAGAAAAGTGGAGAAGAAGAATAAGCAAAACCTTACTAAAATATCTGGCAAGCCTATAATGGTCAACCTGCAGCCCTCTCCTATGATCCTTGCATGATCAGTGAAAAGTAATGCAGTCAGTAAGACCAAGGAAAGAAAAATCATTCCCTGGCTTTGAAATTCAGATAAGGTGGTTTTATGGTTTTAATTACATTGTAGTAACTACATAGAAGTAAATATACTCTTCCTGTTTTAAGTTAGGTGAACATCTGTCGTAAATAACTCCAATGCTCTTCCTTTTGTAAACTAATTACACAATAGGCCCTATAAATTCATGGAGTGTTAGGATGCAGAATTTAATTATGCAATTCACTTAACCAAAGTTTAACCAAAGTTTTGCTCTTCGGTGCGGTTCACAATCCTCCATTTTCACAAGATGTAAGAGGAACACATTACATAATGCCCATGTGTATTTCAAGTTAGAAAGAACAATAAAGGAAATCTGTGACTACTTTTCCACCTTTCTTTTCTTTTACCTAAACAAAATGAACTAATGTCATAATGTCATTTATTCTGAAAAGAAGCTAAAGTAATCACTCTTAATTTTAAAATATGAGTACATTATTTTTAAGTAACTTAACCTGTAAGTGATGTGCTTTTCTGAGTTCTGTGGGAAAGATAGGCAAGAATTCCTTTATTTATTCATTCATTATTCATAAATCAGTACTTGCTGATCATCTAACATATCCCAGAGAGTAGATTATGTGTGCTAAAACTATAAAGACAGAAATTATCATTATGTTGGGAAAATAATAAAACTTATTGGAATATATTCCATAAAAGATGTATGTACAAAATATTCTGGGATCTCAAAGAAGCTACTCCTAGGAAGGGTCAGGCACCTTCTAAATCTTCTAAAAGATAACATATGTGGTACATCTTTGTGTTGACTACAAGGAACAGAGACTCAGCATGCACTGCCCAAAGGACTTATTTTGTGTGGATGCACGTTAACTAGAATTAGAACTAGAAAATCCCACGGATCCAAAAGTCCCCAGGTACCAACTACCTTCACTGTTCTTTTCTAAGAGACTCATAGTCTGAAGACTTTTTGCTTTGTCTTCCTGCTCCATGGCCCTCTCCATACTGACAGTTCTCTTAGTACAGGTTAATCGTTTAGTACTGATGGTTAGTCCTATCCATATTTTCTAGATCAGATCCTAGAGGATATGCCAGAGTATTAGACAAAACCTTTGACACATGTCCATTTCATAGCCAACAGCTAATCTTAAGATGGACTGTTCAGGGGGTTATTTCATCCCTGATTCAGTTACTAGCATCTCCTATACGAGAACTACTCACATTGTGTTCCAGAGTAAAGCACTAAGGAGCAAGGCAATTTTTCCAGAAAGGCAAACTGAAGGTGATAGACATTGAGGCCTGTATAGTTCTAAAGTAGGAACAGGAGTTTGCCATGTAGATAAGGTTACAAATGTCATGTCTACACAACACTGTCTATACAAAGATACAACAATAACAATGATGATAATAATTATCAATTCTGTAAACTCTACTGTGCTCCAGTTACTGTGATAAGTATTTTACATGTATCAAGCCTGACACTCAAAACAATTATGTGAGTCATGGCTATTATTCCCATTGAATCGAGGATAAAACGGAAGTTCAGAAAGGTAGATAAATTGATCAAGGCCAAATAGTTCATAATTGTCAAATCCAGAATTCAGATCTAGGCATATCTGACCCCCAAATTCTGTGCCTTTCCACTGCTCCCTGCTCATTCATTAAAACCTTGAAAAGAATCTGGTACAATTCTGCGATTGCAGACTTGACTTTGATGAGAGTAACAGAAAGTTAAACTGGAATAATAGAAGTGACCCACTTTTTGAATATTTTTGGTGATTATACTAATAGTTTACATTTGACCATTAAAAGTTTCTCCCTAGAAAGTGACAAACAGCAGTATGGACAGAGACTCACAATAGACTTAAGAGGTAGGTGAATTAAAGTCCCAGTGGGCTACTTAATGTCTGAAGTAAAGCAGCTGCCATGAAACAAACAACTGAGGAGGGAAAAGATTTGGAGATTTTGGAAGTAAAGGGAAGGTAATGGAAGGCAAACAGTGAGGGGCAAGGAGAGGAAGAGAAGCAAATGGAAGAACTTAAGAACGATTAGTGAGAGTACTGTGGAACCCAGGAGAGGACACGTTTCAAGACAGTGGGAGTGGTCAAGAGTGTTAAAGGATGTAGAGTTGTCCGTCGGAATAAGGACCTAAATGCAAAGCTGGAAACAAACAAATAATCCATTCCCCATTGCATTGATTAGAAAATATTAAGTAAAGAAACCACCAAAAGTATTTGTAATTACCTCTCCATTATAGTATTCAGGTAAATTTCTCTCTCAAAGCTGAGGTTATTTGTGTATCAACTACTCATTTTTCAATGATGGAAATCTTCCTCCAGAGCAGAGCCATGGGTTATGCTACTGGAGGAAAGCCCCATACAGGGAGTATATTAAGACACTACTCCAAGATACTAACATATCCTAATGCAGGCTGAATATCATCCAGGGCCAAACTTCACATATGTTCCCTCCAAAAAGTTATTGTATGTTAACTCCTCAAAAATTACTAATCAACAAAATCTGCCTTCTGATTCTAAAAGCTTCCAGAATATTGTCCAAATAATGGAATACGTGGGATGGCTAAGAAACTGCTATTGCTATTTTATTGATTAAAAAGACAAATGTCTATTTCGGTGTATTACTTGTTACTCTCCTCACACAGACTAAAGCCACATGATATTTTTAAGTTTCAAACCCTTTATTACATACATATACTTCCATGTGGGGTATTGGGAGGGTAAAGGGGGATTGAGGTAGCTATCAGTGCTGCTCGCCAAACATCTATGGTTCTCCCTCCAGAAACATGACAGGATTGCAATTTTCTGCTCCCCTGTGGTTCTGTGTGACCACTTGACTTACTTGAGCAAATGAAAAGCAACAAAGGCCAATCTGCTGTAGAGTAAAAGCAAAACAAAACAGAACAAAACACCTAGTACCTTACTCACCATGCTCTTGCTTTCCTCTGCCAGAGAAACTGGTGAGCTTCCAGACACTGCTGTCCTCTCAGCCTGGAATCCAAGTGAGAATAATATGGACCAGAATCTCCAGCCAACCCATGATGCACCTGTAGCATAAGAGAAAAATAATTTCTGTTGTTTAAAGCTACTGAGGTGTGGGTGTGCGTTTGCTACTACAGAATAGTCTAGTTTACCTGAATAGATACAGTGTGCATAGTTTGTGCTGGTGAGGGAGATGCAGTAAGGAGAAAGAAAGGTTTAACTGAACTCACAAGTAGTGCTGCCTTTATTCTATTCATGAAAGGTGGATCCAGAATGAATAGCCAAAAGGGGGTAGGGAAGGAAACACACACAGGGTAGACCAGGATAAGAGGAGGAGGCAAGGACAGCTTGAATCATCCTCCTTCGGTAGCCTCCATAACACCCGAATACTACCTGTATTGGAGAAGACTAACCCACCATACGATTTCTGATAAACTACAAAGGAACAAGAACCAAATTCCACATCTTGCTTGAAGGCGACACATGGTAACATCATGGAGAAGCAGCTGCCCTTACAGACGTTTATGGTGTGGGTCTGGTAATACCAGGGATTGCTTAGAGCCTCTAAGTTTTCCAACTTCAACTGATTTCATCGGCTAATAAGGATAAATTTTACTCTGTGGCCTCAAAATTGACAAGAATAGTTTCACCCAAAGGCAACACTTTCACACCACATGGTTAAAAATATATTGGTTCAATAATTTAATTTTTTTAACATTTACTTATTTTTGAGAGACAGAGAGAGACAGTGCTTGAGCCGGGAAGGGGCAGAGAGAAAAGGAGACACAGAATCTGAAGCAGGCTCCAGGCTCTGAGCTGTCAGCACAGAGCCTGATGCAGGGCTTGAACCCATGAACAATGAGATCATGACCTGAGTCGAAGTTGGACGTTTAATGGACTCAGCCACCCAGGTGCCCCTGGTTCAAGAGTTTCTTAGGTACATATGGGTACATGCATTTTATAAATTTTGAAGGCTAGTTCTTAAAACTTTGAAGAAATGGTGAATTTAGGAAATTTTATCTTAAAGTTAATACATTTAATCTTAAAGAGTAATAAAAGTGTCCAATAATAAATACTAACAACACATAGGATAAATACACATATTACACAATATTTTAAATGACTCCAATCATTTATATGTACAAAAACTTATGCCAACAAAATATATGCCTCCGGCAGTAGGTATACAATTTTTTTTGTGTTCTTATTCCTCACCTATTTCCTGAACATAAACTGGCTGTGAAAAAAATCAGCTTTCCTTAAGGAGGGAAATCGTATAAATGGACTATCCATGGTATTTTAATAAAAGGAAGCTCTTTACTCTTTTGGAATACTTGAATGCAAGATTGTACCAGATATATTGCTGGTACCAAGGGGAAGAAAATGTAGTACGCGAAGGGTTTATAAGCTAATTTACAATTCATTCTAGAGCACCCACTAAGTTTTAGAGGCAAGGGTTCTCTGTTCACTTAGAAGATTCCTAAGTGATCTATGTTGTGTCATCAACCACTTCTGCTAATCCTATAGCATATTGGAGGAGATGTACCATGTCTAAATAGTGAAATATTTGGTTCATATTTGACAGAATTATCCATAATTACCTTTAACCCCCCATGTACCATATAAAGGAAATTTGCCTCATGTGGAGTTGTTTCCTACATTGAACCTCGAGGCTAAAAAGCCACTGGAACAAAAATGGTTTCCCCCAGAATTTATAGTCCTAATTCTTCTAACCTTTTCTTTCCCTTTTCTGGCCCCCAACCTCCAACTCCAACCTGTACCTTTCCTATCTATGAAAAGGTGAGCTTTTGATTTCAAATATCTGTAGGTGTTTAAAAGAGAAAACTATTACTGCCTTCGAGCCATTATCAAAGCAATATGATAGCCAACATGGAAGTTTCATTTTAAAGGATCTGAGTACAGACATTCTGGGAGACAGAGATCTGGGAGGGAAAGTCCATGATTTGACAAGATTTGAAGTATTTAAGCTGGGCGTGGCATCAACTTGCAAAAAGAAATCTTTCACTATTCTGAAAGGTGAGCTCTAAACTAGTGTCCATTGAATAAATTATTATTGTAACTTATAGATCAATCCCAATCTAAGAATGAAAATATGAAAGCAACATCTTTGGTGCCATTCACATAATGAATAACCACTCATGTGAGATTACAAATGCTTTAGCTATTGGGAGGTGCTGCATAGTCTGTATTGAAATTCATCATTTCCAAAATTAGATGTAAGTCTCACTGATACATATATCATCACATTGTACACCTTAAACTTACAGACTGTCGTCTGTCAACTATATCTCAATACAACTAGGAAAACAAGAAAGGGGAATGTCTCACTTAACTAAACAGAATCTTCAATTTGCCACATTTTTTTCTCTCCTCATTTAGGTCATGGAGACATACAGAAAGAAAATAAGCTGGTATCTGATTGGGCTTTTTGTTTTGCTTTGGTTTGGGGGCTTTTTACACATAACTTCCCCTGTATATCCTGAAGTCAATGCAGTTTTGCATCAAGCTTTTATGACTTCCACATCCATAGTATCACAATATACAATGATACCTGAAATTTGCAGCAATGATCCTGGATTTGGTACGGTTGAGAAAAATTTAGTTCAAGGTCATTGTGCTCTATTCAGTAAGGCCAAAAAAATTTGATTAAAAAAAAATTTAACATTTATTTATTTTTGAGAGACAGAGTGACAGCAAATGAGTAGGGGAGGGGCAGAGAGAGAGAAGGAGACACAGAATCTGAAGCAGGCCCCAGGCTCTGAGCTGTCAGCACAGAGGCCAACGTGGGGCTCGAATCCATGAACCGTGAGATCATGAACTGAGCCGAAGTTGGACACTTAACCAACTGAGCCAGATTTTGTAAAAATCTATACAAAAATAGATTTTTATATCTTAAGATTTACAGCAATAAATGCTTTAAAAAATCTTTCTTTAATCAGAAAATTACCAGGATATCTAATAACCAAGGTATCTAATTTCCTAGCCATTCTGATTAGTTGAGTCTATGTGCAACAACTCAAATCTTTGCATTAAAGTTTAACTCTTCCTGGTGTTTTCTTTCCAAAATGCCATATGCCACCACTTAATTGTCTAACCAGAACAGCTTTTAGGTTTTTTTCTTGAAAGCAGTACTGAGTTAACAGAGACCACAGCAAATGCTCTTGGACCGTGTTTCAAAAAACTCTCTCAAAATCATAAAATCATCATTGGTCTCAAAATCAAAATCATATCATCATCAAGAAATGATATGAACATTTTCGCAATGAATTTTTTTTTAAGAAAAGCTAATTTTCTAGGATTAAGGTAAGGGAGAAGATGCCATCAATAAATATTTTGCTTTTATAATTACATTTAATTTTTTAGTGAACTTCACAGTAAACGGTTTTCATTTTGCAATCACATTCTGAAACAGCCACAATTGTACAGAATATAAGAAACAATAGCTTTAGTATTAATTATCTAGTACTCCCAAAGTTAAACAGGTTGATACTTACAGAACCTGGCAATGAGTAATTTAAAATAAAAAATATATAAATAGAGGTGCCTGTGTGGCTCACTTGGTTAAGCATCAAACTCGACTTTGGCTCAGGTCACAGATCTCACAGTTCATGACATCGAGCCCTGCATCAGGCTCTGTGCTGATAATGTGAAGACTACTTGGGATTCTCTCTCTCCCTCTCTCTCTGCCCCTCCCCTGCTGGGATGCATGCTCTCTCTCAAAATAAATAAATAAACTTAAATATATATCTATTCACCTGGAAAAAAATTTCAAATGCATCATCAACACAGGAAATCCCATGATTTGAGAGTGATTAATAAATTTCTGCATTGGGTGAGTCATGATTCAAGACATTCGACTACCCTTAAATAAAGAGGACAAATCCTACATCAAATGAATGTTTTCCCATTCAAAAACCTAAAAGTGATCCTGGATTCCTTTCCCTCTCCCCACATACCACAGACCTGATCATTTTAACCCCCTAAATAGCTCTCCGTTACCATCAACTTCTCTTTTTTTATCCACTTCCCTCCAACTCCCATCAACGTAGTTTGACTTCCCTGATAACCACCTGTGCTCTGCTGAAATAAACAACTGGCTGGTTTACATAAACCAGCCCATCCAGAGGGAAGTGTAAATAAAAATGATAATTTGATGGCTATCTACTCCATGTTCAGTCCCTCATTTGCTTGAATTATTTTAATTGCTTGCTATTGCATTTATAAGGATAAACATTCCTAGCATTGCCTAGGGGGATGACTACTTCTGAAGCTTCATTCTCTTTTTCTTCCTCTCTATATTCTGGCCACACAAGTACATTTTAGCTCCCATTTATGTGTCATATGGACTCTCACATTAAGAACTTGGTGCACGCTGTACTTCCTACTGGAATTCTATTTCCACCTCTATTTATCTAAAAACAAAAATACTAGTGAGTTTCATTTATCAGCTCAATCATCACCTTCTTCACTTTCCTCACCTTTCGAACTAGGTCAAACCTTCTATTACATGCACTCAAAGCACCACACATCTGCCATAATGGTACTCTTCACAGTTGCAATTACACATTGAACTTTATGATTATCTTAATAGTGAGAGAGATATTAGCCAAATAAATTCCATTAGAGCAACAAGGGCCATATTTCACCACTGAGTCTTTGACTTATTACACAGTAGGTATTCAATTAGTATTTGTTGAAGAAGCGAAGAGTTAAGGAAAGTCTCCATCTCAACAAAGATTCCAGTGATGTTTCACTTGCTCAAAGACATTTTTGAAACTCTTCCTTTATAAGCAATTACAGAAGGTACATATTTATATGATTTCCTTGTTCATTTACCTGCCCCAACCTCCTAGAAAAATATAACATATTATGCTACTATCAGAAATACACACATACACATATATATGGTAATATCAAAATTAAGATGGAACTGCTAAACCATGGAAGTTTTAATGTAAAAATATCACTCTCTAGTGAATCTAAATAAGACTTCTTTTGCCAATAACTTTCTGTTTTGCTTAAATGGAAGGACAAAAGGGATCAACTTTATTGAGTTGATACAAAGTGCCAGACATTGTGCCAGATTTCACATATTTTCTTACATTTAATTGTGCCAAGTAGGCAGAATTTTCACGGTTCTAGATGAATAAACCAACGCTCAGAGAGTTTAAGTATCTTATTCAAAGTTATAGGAACAGTACCTAACCAAACCGTTAAATAAAAATATATAATCTAAAGTTCTTACTCTGAAAAATTTCTCCCCAAAATGCAATCAATGCAACTCTGAAACAGGAATATGGGGCCAGTATTGTCACTCAGTTCTCAAAACATATATTACTTTTCCCTTGGATCACTTCATCTGAAAAAAGTATATTAAGCAATTACAACATACTTGGAGTCATAAAAACTATTTAGCAAATAGAAGAAGTAAGAATGGCCACCAAATTCTGGTTTGAGCAATATCCTCCCTGTGATCTATATTCCTATTCATTAACATCTGGTTTAAATTCTGGCTTTGCAGTGAGTTGTAGTCAAAGTACATACAAATACATTTTAAATGAAAATCAGTGTCTTCACTATTCAAACGCTTCAACAGGGGAAAGTGTTTTCACGAGATCCAACAGAAGCAAATTGACTGAATTTTCTATTTTCATAAACTGTGGCACTTTTATATACGTATATTCTTAGGGCTAGGCTGGATTTCAGGAAAACTGGCATTTTCTTACTGCTATTTTCTAAAACTTTGTGGTAAAAACTAAAAATGGGTTATGTAAGAAAAATAGTAAATAACAAAATTATCTTAGACAGCTGAAAGCTTTAGCATATTTATTACTAAGTACATTTAATAATTCATGGAATAAGCCTTCAGAAAATAAGGTGGTAACTTAGATTTTATTAAAAGCAAAAGAATAAAGGTTTATTTAGAAATATATGGCAAATCTAGTCTTACACAATTTTTAAAAAAATCTAGAAAAAAGTTTTCTTTCTCTGATGCCTCTCAACACCGAAGGCAATATTCATCAATATTTTCACATTTTAAAGCATTTATACCACAGACCAAACACTAAGTCATGATTTTCAGTCAACAGAGAATTTTAACTTTTGAGTTAAAGGATACATATTTTTCCTCATTCTTTTTTTTTAAACTCAATACGAGAACATAAACCATGAAAGATGCAAACTATAAGGTGCTCTTGTAAAGGGATTATAGTAGGAATAAACTGCAGACCTAGGCCTCTGTCATTTCAATAACTTTTTAGGGGACCACTGGTCAGGGGTGCCATGACATCCCTTCCAAAGTAAAAGACAAAACTGTTTCAACCTGCACCCTCTGCCATGAAGAAGGAAGCACAAGGTCTGGTAGTCCTCTGTTCTGGAGGCAACACATTCCACACTTAGAAATCCTGCTCCAGCCCGTATATGGGTGCTGGGGAAGGCCACTAGCTTTGAATAGGGCCTGTAGGAGGAAAGAGCTCTGCAGAAAGTCCAGACTGCAATGAAAGCGCCCTGCCCCTTAGACTATCCAGCAGACCCTGTGGTGTTGGAGGCATCAGCGTTGGGGGAAAAAAAATCAGTGTGGATTTTATGGCAAGCCCTAGTGAGAGAATCACAAAGCAAGTTCCTAGGGTTTTGGAGCAAGGCCATGACATCTGCAGTGGAGAGTTACACGCTGGTAGAAAAACAGCCTCTGGCATGCTACCGGGCCCTGGTAATGATGGAATGCTAGAACATATGGACACCAAGTGACCATGCATCTGGAACTGTCCTGTTGGACTTGCCCAGTGATAAAGTCAGGCAGGCCAAGCATAATCCATCATAACATGGAAATGATACATCCAGGACCAAGCATGGGCAGGCCAACAGGGCCCAAGTAAGCTGCGGGAGCAGGCAGTCCAGACTCTTGTATCACCCATCACAGCTACACCCATGCCTCTCTGTCTCAGTTCACAATGATGGACAATGAGAACTACTAATCAACTAAAGGACCATGAAGAAGATCAAAGTGAATTACAGATTGATATGCCTGGTAATTAGGTGAAAACCAAAATTTTTTAGAAGCTGCATCGCAATCCCATTCAGGAGAGGTATTAAAAGACGGTGGCCAGGGGAAAATCCTCCAAAGGGCAAAGTTTTGGGTGGTAAACCTGGTTATCTACTTTATATGGAATGGTATTATCCAATAAAAATGTAATGTGAGCTACAAACAGAAGCCACCTATATACTTTTATATTTTCTAGTAGCCATGTTTAAAAAGCATTTCTTTAACCCAATATAGCTAACATGTTAGTATTTAACACATAATATTTTTAAATTACTTGATATTTTACATTTTTCACATTAAATTTTCTATATCTGGTTTGTATTTTGCATTTAGAATACAGTCCTTTTGGACAGTCACATTTCAAGAGCTCAACAGTGATATGTGACTCGTGGCTACCTTATCAGACAGCATAGGGTTGAAATATACACAGATACAAGGTCAGTAGCTGGTCAGGAGCCTGGAAGGAAAAAGATGGGAAAATGAGAAGGTCTGGAGTAGAGGCAAATAGATAAGCACATGGAAAATGGGCACAGAGGCAAAAGATATTTGTATTACACATTAATGCCAACCAGAAACTACTCATCACAGAAAAGGCATTAAACACTCATAGACAAACTGTCTTGACCATTCGATATTAGACAGCCTTTATCTGCAACCACCCAGTAGTGACACAATGAACACATAAACCACCTGTTCAGCAACAGAGATGGAGGCTATGAATGTGCCCAATGACAATGACTGCTTCTTATCAAGGTTGATCTAGCTACTACCACTTCAGAATGTCCAACCTCCTAGCAACACAATCAATATGAACCCCTGCTATGGCACTATTCCTAGAAGAATGCTAACACTTGGTGGCAAATTAACTACATTTGATCCCTTCTGTTCTAAAAGAGTCACTGGTTCGTGCTCATTGGAATAATCACCTGTTACTAATCTAGAATTGCCTTTCCTGCCCACAAGACATCACTACACCATGTAATAAAGGATTAACCTCTCTCTTCTAAGTTTTCCCTTAGGAAGTAAGGCCCACCAGAGCCCTGAGAAAGCTGCTTCCCAAAGGTATACAGAGAAGAGGATCAAACCATGCACTGTGGACAGAGATACAACACTTGGAACCTTCTTTAAGGAAGGACTCACTGCCCAGAAGTGAGGAGTGTGGCTAGCTGACAGCCTCCAGCTGTTAGGTTTGCTAGCATCTGCCTCAATTGCTAGCCCTGATTATACTAATTTCATAGTAGTTCTTAGTCAATGATTGAGCAAAGCAATGGGATGGCAGCACATTCTTCTTGGGATGGCCCCACCCAATGCAGAAGTCATGATACAAGGGCCTCACTACTTCTACACATAGCAGACTCCTCCATGGACCATCTTTACTCTAGGCTCCTCACTGGGCTATCAGATTGGCACTGCAATCTGATAGCTCCTGCCACACTCCTCCTTCCATTTCTTTTCCTTTCACAGGTGTTAGTGCCCAATAAAACTTCGCACTCCTAACTCCAATCTCAGAGCCTCCTTGGAATACCCAGTGACACCAACAAGTGAGAACCACATAGAGTTCTAGCAATGAGAGCAAAAGTGCCTTGATATTGGTATGGTAAGATTGGGAAGTTGGAAGGTAAAGAGCTGCCTATAGAAATAAGGCACTAACCGTATTTCACACTGAAGAAAGATTCTATTTTTACAACACATGACATGTTCTTAATCAAATTTAAAGCCTCATGTAGAATTTGGAGAAAGGAATTTTGAACACCTAGATAAAAGCTCTAAGGTCAAGAAGTATAAGCCATTTAGGAGTTTTCTAAAAGAGAGATTTTGAACTCCAATAATTTTCTTAGCTTTCTCCTAATCTAAGCTTTTGTTATCTCAATAAATTACATGTAAATATCTCACCCTAACCAGTGTGATTATGTGTGCGTGTGTGTGTGCACGCACACACACAAAATACTATATGCTAATTAAACTTTAATTCTAGGGGTAGCCATTTGCCCTGTTTAAAAATCCAAACTCCAAAGAGTTTTTATCACATTAAAAGTCCAAAGTCCTTCTACACATGCTTTTCCTTTTCTTATCTTGCTTGATAACGCAACTTCATCAATTTGCATACCACATGTCAAAAATATGTTTTCACTGGTTAAACTAATGGCTTCCTCATTAGGAGAATAAATTACACATTAGCTTTCACTGGTTAAATCAAAAGTAGAGTGAATTGGGTAAAACTATTTTACAGCGGTCTCCCCCAGTGCTTTCATGAACAGAATCAATAACTCTTGCAAAGTCTCTCCCCTTTCACCTCAGGGATGGTGCTTGAGGTTTAATCCTTAAATCGTCCTATATTTAGCTATTAATTTCAGAGGATTTTTGTTGGCCTCAGGGTAGCAGAGTTCCTCCTCTAAAATGTTGTTGTGTCTCCCTCAAGTGATCTTTCAAGGAAGATAGTAGGTAGAATTCTAAATAGAATAGAAATCTGGAATTTCATCAGCTTTACAGAATAGATTGGGTAAGCTATCTTTTGTTTGCTTACTAATAATTGTTAGTTTAATAAATGTGTGTATCTGTTGCAGATTTTTGTCTGAAACCTGTGTTCATTAAACCTCTTGGGAGAGTGGTGGGGAAGTAGCTAACATACACTCACTTTAAAAGTCTCAGACTACTGGGGCACACAAGTGGCTCAGTCAGTTAAACATCTGACTCTTGATCTTGGCTCAGGTGATCTCAAGATTTGTGAAATCCAGCCCCACATCAAGCTCCATGCTGACAGCACAGAGCCTGTGTGGGATTCTCTCTCTTCCCCCCACCCCATTCTCTCTCTCTCTCAAAAAAAAAAAAACAACAGGTTACCATTATAGACTTCCCACAAAACTAAGAATTGTTCATGAAAAGATTAGCAGTTTATAATACAAGACTGCTAATACCTACTTATACAAATCTAAGATGACTAGAAAAGGAAGAAACCTTTCATATGACTGATTTCAATGATGTAACAAATCAAAAATCCAATAATTGCACTGAAAAACATTAATATGTTTGGAGTTTTCAGAATTTGGAAAATATTAGATACTTTACATAAAAATATGTTGAAATCTATATGGACATAGGACTTATGCAGTGAGATAATTTTAGAGAATATTGCCAATGTAAATAGATCATTTTAACCAAATTGATCTTAATTGGGTTAATCTATCAGGGAAGTGTTTGCTGACTTTAAAAGGGAGTATAGTCAAATCCTGATACACACATACAAGTATGTTTTCAATATATTTCTAGAATAATTTTGCTGTCTAATTGTTAATCTTAAAGCTGACCTTTTAAAATAACTAAGTAAAATGTCTTCTAACTCAGGAAAGAAATATTGCAAAGCGTGCCTGCAAACGATCACAGACTTGTCACAAAATAAATGTCTATAATCTTATTTGGTGTCTCAGAAATGGGACAGTTAACCTGGTAGGTCATAAATACTCCAAGAGGGAGGGGTTCATTCAGTAACCCTCTGACAGATCCTAAATTACTGTAATCGATGGTGGGACCACTGTAACGATGAGGCCATCTGCAAAGCAGTTACATCCTAGTTAGAATTTCTAAGGCTATGAACAATGATAACATAAACAGACCTAGATAAAAGCTCCAAGTTAAGAAGTATATAATAAGCCAATTAGGATTTTTCTAAAAGACAAATTTTGAACAGCTTTCTTGCAAGTTCTGAAAGTTAACAACTGATGAAGTACATGTATTAATAAAATAGCACCGAATACTCATGTTTTAATAATATCACATGATATAATAACTGTTGTCTGTTTTAATAAGTCTAGACAATATGGAATTTCAAATGAAAATGAACTCACTTTTACTAAAGCAAGTTCAAAAGATGTTGTGAAGTATGTGTATGTGTGTGTTTAATTAAAACAATGTTCAAAAATAAAGCAATTGACATGGATTCTGAAAAATTGACACTGAACATTATAAAGGTCCTCAAACTATGTTATTGATTAGCTTTTGGGCATGAAAATGTTTCCTACAGGCAATAGAGCTCTATTGGAAGTTTCGACCTTTTGCAGATTGTTGGAAGACAATTTAGTTTTCCATTAATATAGTATATTTATGGGGGCACCTGGGTGGCTCAGTCAGTTAAGCATCCAACTTCTGTTCAGGTCATGATCTGACGGTTTGTAAGTTCGAGCCCCACATGGGCCTCTGTGTGGACAGCTCAGAGCCTGAAGCCTGCTTGGGATCCTGTCTCCCTCTCTCTCTGCCCCTCCCTCACTCATGCTATCTTTCAAAAAAAATAAACATTAAAAAAAATAAAAATATATAGTATATTTATGGTGTCTATATGCATGTATAATTTATTTTTGATATTTATGATACATGCATTTATTATGTGCATTCTGTCAATACAGTAGACTTATTATAATCCATATAATAATAAGCCAAATAGTAAGATGGTTCAGAACCAGACACCCTGGCTCCCTTCTTATATCTGCCACTTACTGATACAGAAACTTGAATAAGCACAGTACCTCCTCTAAAATCTCAGTTTTCTCAGAAAGAACAGACATAATATTAGTACTAATATATAACAAACGTACAATGTGAATAAAGTAAATGCATTAAAGAATAGGACTAACATCATAAAGTTCTTATGAAGAAATTAATAAAGTACTCAGTAAAGTGTTTTACAAAGTACCAATTTCTTAATGTGATATTATTATTATTATTATTACTACTATTATCTACCAAGAATCTACTCCATGCAAAGCACAACATGATGCAGAAAATTAGGCGGATTTGGCTCATGCCACTGAAGTGTTTTAAAGATCAAGTCAACAGACTCTGGCAGCAAAAAGTGGGACAATATGGAGGAGACGGACATGGGCCAGCATACAGGTGCCACAATATATCATGAAGCATTTTGTGTATGTCAAAACCCTGATCGATTCAACTGCAAAAAAATGAAACAGAAACTAGAAATTGTTATTGTTTGTCTTACAGATCAGAATATCAGGCACAAGACTGAAAACAGAGGTAATATGAAATGCATCTACAACAGAACTGGAAAGTTCTTCGAAAAGTATCTCCAAGATGTTAACTTTTCTTTTGAGATTCCAAATCAATAAAGTGAAATTGGCTGGCCCTCTGGATTAGCCGTAAATTGTGAATATGGCCACAGTACTAAAAAAAATACAAGTTTTTGGCATGTGAGAATATAAAAAAAAAATGTTGACAATGCAGCTTAAAAAAATAAATTTAAATGTAAATACTCCTGATTTTGAAGCTGGTATAATATTGGCTAAATTTCAGTTTTGTTGCCCTGATGATTATGCGGAAATCCCTAATGCAATTTGCATTTTACATTAGGAGTGTTTATATCAGATGTAGTTTTTCAGTTTAGAAAAGCACAGTTAGATTTTGACACAGGAGATGCATTTCTTCCATCATTGCATAAAGAACACAGAACACAAACAAAAATTAATGAAGCCATTTTAGCTGTCCAGGCAATTATTGCTGATCCCAAGACAGACCACAGGCTGGAAAAAGTTGGAAGATGAACATTTTAGCATTTCAGCTTCTCATTTAGTTAGTATAGTCGGAGCCTACGCACAATTTTGGATGTGTAAGGAAATCAAATGCTAGTTTTTTCAGGAAAGGAAACTCCATAAATCTGACCAAATATTTGCCATGTTGGGGTTTTTTGTCTTCTAATAAATATTGGAGATAAGTGCGGAGTTAAATTAACAGAAAATGCTATGCATGCAAAGATGTTCACTTTAACTCCATTTACAGTGTCTAAAGTTGAGAGATTCAGAGTTAAATATTTTTTGACGTGTAACAAATTTATTGATGCATATTTATTTTTGAGTACAGGTGACACATGGTGCTACCTCAGTTTCAGGTGTACAACTTAGTGACTTCACAAGTTTACACACTAGGCTGTGTTGACCACAAGCAAAGCCACCATCGGCCCCTTTACATCGCTGTTACAGTATCACCGACTGTATTCCTTATGCTCTCTTTTTATTCCCATGACTTATTCATTAAGTGGAAGCCTGTATCCCCCTCTCCTCTTCACCCATTTTGCCCAACCCCCCACCCACCCCTCCCTTCTGGCAACCTTACTCCCAGGACAATAACAGCTCACTGAACTGCTTATCACCCAGTTCTGACCTCTTGTAAAATGCCAGCAATAGAGAATTATGTGCTGGACTATGTATTTTTCCACTATACCTCAAACCAGAAAGTACTTAGTACACTTATATATTCTAAATCATAATCTCCTCAGGACCATTCTTTGGGACAGGTACTGTCCCTCATTTTGACACAGGAGGAAAGCGAGTTCAGAAAGACTTCGTGAGGGTATACAATGTGCTCAATGTCATGTAGCTGATCAGGGATGCAGCTGGAATTTCAGCCACGTCTGCCAAGCCCAAAGCCCCCTGCACATTTCTAAACTAAATGTTCTTGCCCTAAACATTCTTCTTCCTTCACTGCCATTTTCTGCTACCTAAACCACCACGTTAAAATTCTTGGCATCATTTCCTTCTCCCTAACAGCACTAATCTTCAATCACTCTTGGATCTCCCCTCCTCCATCACTCTCCCACTTCGGCAATCCTTACTACCTCTGTGCCAGGAAACTGTAATCATTCTGTTTCTTGTCTTACTGATTCCAATCTTTGTATGCCTTCAACCCATTCCATGGCTACCTCATCATCGTGCAGTTGAATGCTTACAGTGGCTTGGTTCCCTAAACCCTTTCCTGTACAGGCTGGCGTACTCTTATTTGCTGCCCACCCCCACTTATTCTGCCCCCAGTCAATCTGGCCAGCTGATCACCTGCTTTCATTGACACATTCTAAACTTCAAGTGAATTTGAAAAAGTTACCATTTTACTTAATACGTTTTTCTTCTTATATGCTTATTCTAGGTTCTTCTTTCTGGAATTCTTCCCCATTTTACTCAATTCCCAATCTTCTCAGGTGAATATAAATACCCTATAAAGAGTTAAAGGAATTGCAATCAAACTGTTGCAATGGGTGTCTCCAGATGGTAGGTGGGATTATGTTTAATTTTCTCTTTAATATATTCCAAACTGTATATCTAAGCATTTATTATTTTCATCACTTAAAAATTGTTATTTTAAGAAAATCATACCTGCAGGGAAAAAAAAATGTATTACTTGCATACAGAGAGGTCCCAGGATACCTACTAATCTATTGACATTTGAACATACAGAGCATGGAAGCAAATAATGATTTCAATATACAGTGATCTGAGCAGAAATTAAAAAGAAAGACTGGAGCCTCTATGTCCTTTTTAAAAGACCTAAATGATAGCTAAGGCATGCCTAAAAGCAGATGTCAGTTGAAAAAGAGACTGATTCTGAATACCACAGTGTGGTATCATACTGTTGAGAGACTCTGGAATGTGAAAAGAGCAGAGTAAATTGGTTTGTTTGTAAGAACCCAACATGGGATATCTACTGTAGTCAGAGGACAGGTCTCAGAAAGGAATTTATTCTGGACGTGGTGGTTTGCTCTCAAGCAATCCAAGAGGAATAGAGTTGGTTGTTCAACTATAAACACAGCAAATAATCCAACTCAGTTTATACTTTATGGAATCAATAGAAAGGTGTTAGACAACATCAGAGTGGAGATGGGGAGAAATGGGCAAACTGGACAGTCCTACAAGGCTATTCTCACTACTACACCCTCCCAGATACTCAGCAGGGAAATTTGCCCAATTGATAACAGGTTAAATTCACAACTGTAAATGCAGAATAAGAAATACCACATCTGGCTACCAAGAACAATTACAAGCAATTAAATGGCACAAATAAACTAGAAGAACATATTCAAATATAAGTTTGAAATGAACAATCAGGAAATCCCACCTGAGTTTTAGTGTCAAAACTAGAGAGCTCTAAGTCAAGTGCAAGAAAAAGATCTGCCTTTCATTACATGCTATGGAGAGGAGAACGCCTTAGCTGTGAGGATTATAGGACTTTCTCTCTGGTTGCTTATTCAAAAGAAACATAAGGAAAAGAGGCTTCTCTGCCTAGGTGCATATACAGGGTATCAGAGAACAATTATATTATGATGTATTATATTTTTATAAGGTTACATCTGAAATTTTTCATTTTGTTCTCTCCATTGGTCATGCATTCTGGTCATGGAGCAATTGAAGAAAGTGGCAATATCTAATTCTATTCAGGTAGTGAGTCAAGAATTGTATGTAAAAGCTAAAATTGTGAAGTTTATAAAACAAACCATAAAATATTTTCATGACCTTGGAATGGAGAAAAATATCTGAGACAAGACAATAATAACACTAACCATAAAAGAAAAAAAAGATACAGTGAATTTTACCAAATTTTAAAACTACTCCTCAAAAATTATAAACAAAATGAAATGGCAAGCTACACACCGAGGAAAATATCTTTAATAGATTCATCAAAGAACTCATCAATTAATAACAAAAAGAGAAATCTAATTGTTTTAAATGGGCAAAACCTTGACATTCACAAAAAAAATGAATGAATGAATGAATGACCAATAAACATATGAAAAGGTGTTCAATATCATCAGTCATGGGGGAAATGCAAATCAAAACCACAATGAGATCTCATTACACACCAACCAGAACGTTCAAACTTAAGATGTACAATACCAAGTTTGGGCAAAAATGTGCAGCAACTGAAATATTACTTATTGTTACAGGGCATGTAAAGGAGTACAACCACTTGTGAAAACTGTGTACCAGTGTCTACAAAAGTTAAACATCACCTACTTAATGACTCAGCAAATTCCACTCCCAGGTATATTCCAAGATCAATAAATGCATATGTCAACAAAAAGCCTGTACAAAATTGTCCATAGCAGCTTTATTCATAACTCCAAACTGAAAACACGGATGTTTATCGGAAGTATAAACAGCAGCATAATGCATACAAAAAATTATACGGAAATGGAAAGGAAACTACTACTAATTTGAAGTTAGTAACTTGTAACTTGAAGAATCTCAAAGCATTTTCCTAAGCAGATCCAGGCCCAGAATAGTACGTGATGTACTATTTCATTTATGTAAAATCCAGAAACAAGAAAAAAACAATCTATGATAATAGAAGTCAGAATGGTGACTGCCTCCGGCAGGGGTAAGGGGATGTGGGCTGACTGCAAAAAGTCACAAGGGAACTTTCTGTGGTGTTGAAAGCGTTCCATATCTTGATTTGGTTGGTGGATACATGAGTGTATATGTTTATAAAAATTTCAGAGTATATACTTAAGATCTGTGCATTTTACGGTATGAAAATTGTCCCTCAGCAAAAAAATTAATCAGAAAAACAGAGCTGAACAATAGACTTTAAGTGAACCAAGGCTTGTAAAAAATGCTTACAAACAACAACAAAAATGCTTTTAAAGCTATGTTCTGAGTGAGAATAATAAAAAAGAGATATGCCTCTTTACTTGGCCTATTTCCACCTGCTCACCATTTCTTCTGCTTCCATCTACTTGGCAAAGTGGAATAGCTTTTACATAAAGCGGGATAAGACAGAGTTGAAATCTCAAAGGAATTGATTATTAAACCCTGGCTTTGCCACTAACTACTCTTGTGATCTTAGGTAAGTGGCTTCACCCATACCTGGACCTCTGCTTCCTCATCAGTAAGATGAGGGCCAGACTAGACCATTTCTAAGGCCCCTACCAGCTCTATCCTTCTGTGTGTAATTCCAAATGTGATTTCTGCAGCTTAATACAAAGAACAGCACCCAGAGTTATATGGTGACCTAATGAAAACATTTGGCACCATTAGTAGACCTGGAATCTGGCAGATATTTTAAAATGTTGGGCTGCCAAGAAAAGCTTACCAAGGTCATAAGCCTATTCCACAATGATATATTGGTCATGCTAGTGTTGACAGCATCTCATATGATCCCCTCCCAATTGCAAGACCATGAATGGGATCCAGGGATACCTAATTCTTTGTATGCAACCCTGTTAAGGGATTCGAGAAAAGACTTGGAAGCTGATATTAAGATCTGTTCCCAGTACTTTGGAAAACCTTTTCAACTCATCAGACCAAGCACTCAAGAAGGAACAAACAACCAATGTCCTAAATAAAAGCATTCCTGTGGGCTTGAAAAGTTGCAGTACCATTCAACAAACTCCTTTTTTCTAGGTTACCATGTTTAATTTCCAGAAATATTAATAGATTACAGTGTACTAGAGGACTATAAAGATGCTGATTCTTCTTTACCAGATATTAACGTCTTCTATAGATTAAAAAGTAGCAGCTTGCCCAACTCCCAAACCTATAGGAAACCAATACAAAAGTACAATGAATTCTGTAGAAACAGCACTAATTTATTCATTCCTCAAGGGCATGATTTAGTACATTTCAATAATAACTGGCAGTCCATGGGTAGCCTACATGATTTATCACTCATCTCCGAGAGCCCTTTCAGTCCAAAGAATAACAGGACCTTCTCCTTCCTAAGGCATTCATGGTTCATGACTAAAGAATAAAGAACATTTTTAAAGCAAATCCAAAAGTGATTTCATAAAGGGCAAAGAACTGGATTTCATATTCTGTTGTTAATCACGTACATTCATCCTGAAGGCATCCTAAATGTAGTAAGTACATACATCATTTTCTGCAAGGGTTGTTTGTCTATTCGTTTGTTTCTTTGTTTTTGTGGTGAAGATAGTTTTCATTTTCTGGAGTGTACCCTGACTTCTCACCAATAAAAATGACTCCAAATGGATGAAGAAGAATTGGAGAGTGGAAAAACTTCAGACAGATATTGATCATATTTCAGTCTTGTGGTGTGGAAATGATAGGCACAAAATTAGATCAAAACATGCCAAGCAAATCTGTCGATTCTTGAAGCAGGGTGTATCTCTAATTAATTTACATTTAAGTATAGTTATTAAAAAATAGACATTATTAATAAAAAGAAGATATATGGGAGTCTTTTCATAATTAATCTCAAGAAAGAATGAATTCTCACCAAATAAAATATTCTTATTTCACGTATCACAGTATGGAATCTTTACCTGAAAACCACCTTAGGAAGATTAACTGCTTTAAGTGCATCCTAGTTTTTGTTCTCTTCATGTGGATCTTTTCTTGGACAGCAAACTTCAGAGCCTTTTTCAAATATACGTTGCTTTATTCAAAAAGAACACGCCTAAAAATCTTGATCAGGCAGGAACTCATTCAAAGCAAATTTCGTTAAGGACTGTTTTTGCTGTTCTTTTCCCATTCTGAAGGCTGTGAACAGTGTAGGAAAATCTGTGCTACTTCAGCATTTAAGTGAGTTTCAAAAGCATTCTTAACACTCTTGTCTTCCAATTGTATGCACGTGTAGAAAGAAGCTTAGTGTTGTTTCCAGGCTTCAGTCACAAAGACTTTTAAAGCTTCTTTTCGGAAAGTTTTAAGATTCTCTAGAGAACCACCGTTAGTAACAGAGAATGAATTCTAGGAAAGCAACCAACCAGCACTGAAAGACACCTTGAACAGCATAGCCCATTAGAAATCTTAGGACAACACAGACTAATTAAACAATAGCCTCAGTTTATAATTTACTTGCTGATGAGGCTCCCTCCAAAGTACCTGAACAAGATGTATCATGGAGTTTTCATAATACAGTTTATTCTTGTTATTCATGGATTGTGTTATTCAACTTACCAACTCACTAAAATGTACCTGTAACCCCAACACCATCGTTCATGGCACTTTCTGTCATTCATGGTCATACTCCGAGCAGCAGAAACTTGAGTACCCTGCATGCACACTCCCAACTGAGGTCAAAAGCTGCCTTTGTTTCAGCCCTCAAAATGTTCACAAGTATCTTTTTCAGTCTATTCAGTGACATTTTCTGTTCTTGAGATTTTTGTTGATTTTGTTGCTTACAATGCCTTCTGAGCATGTGCTGAAGTGTTGCCTACTGTTGCTAGGCACAAAAAGGCTATTTTGTGCCTAACAGTGAAAATAAGTGTTAGATAAGCTTCATTCAGACATAAGTTATAGTGCTTTCGGCAGTGAGTCCAATGTTAATGAATCAACTATATATCAGCTAAGGTATCTTTAAGCAGAAACATATATAAAATAAGGATATATATTGATTGATGAAAATGTTGTAACCAGAAGCTCCCAGGAACTTAACCATATTTCCCCTAGGAGCATTGATTTGGTATTCACTAACTCAGTGTTTGTAAGGAATTTATAGAATATATAACCACAGCAAATAATGAGAATCTATTGTAAGTGTACCTATTACAATAAAAAATAATAAAGGAGTCTAAAATCTTCTCATGTCTAGAAGGCTTAGTCAACTGTTGATATGTCTTGGCAGTAACTAAAAATATTTTTATATTGTTATTCCTTTATTGCACAATTATACCCATAGTGAAAAAAAAACTTAAAAGGCAAACAACAAAATAAATAGAAAACTCTTCACAAAGCTACCAGAGAAAACTATTGATAATATTTTGATGTTTAGATTTATAGAAGAGTGTGTGTGTCTATTTACTGTGATGTAAACTGACATTTTCATTCCATGTGCTGTGTATATCTTTCCATCAATAAACAGTTTTATACTTACCTGGTATATCGTTTTATAGATATTATATTGTATATATTTAAGTAGTTTCACATATATGTACACATTTTGTCATAAATAACACTATAATAAATACACTTGTTTATACAACATTGTAAACTTGTACAATTGCTTCCTTGGGGAAAAAACTAGGAGTGGGAATGTCAGGTGGAGAGGTTTTGATACTTGTCAAAATATATTCAAAAGGTTGGGTCAAATAACATACTTATCTGACTGTACGAAAATGATTTCCTTACAATCTTACTAATGCTGTGCGCTGGAATGCTTTTTAAGTTTTCTGATAGGCCCTGATAAATTAAAAAAAAATTATTTACCATTGTGGTTCTAATTTGAAGATTAATTCTAGTAATTTGAATATATTTTCATGTTTACTGGACTCTCTGATTTGTGAAATGCATTTTCATAAATTTTTTTCTATACAGCTATTGAAGAATTCACCTTTCACTCATTAGTTGATCAGAAATCATTTTATATTAATGGCTATGCTATCATATGTTGCAAGAATTATTTCCAGCATAGTATTTTTTTCCTTTGTTCATATATGTATTAAGTTTCTTTATATTTGGTGGTAAATAATTTTTTAACCATCACATAGTCAAATCATTCAAACTTTTTTTATGTTTCTGCTTTTGACATCATGCTTCCAAAATTCTGTAACTATACAATTAACATTATCTTCCGGTACTTTATGGTTTAAATCTTTACATTCAATCACTTGTAACTAACAGATGAATTAATCTGTAAATAACTATTGGGTGGAATGAGTAATGTTGAAAATATAGACTGTCATTGAAAGTCTATGTCCAATTTACTAAATTTTAATTAGGAGTAGGTGAGGAATATTACTAAAAAGTACATTTTTAGCATCTGTCATCATAAGGGTTTTTCTCCTCTCCTTTCTTTATGTAATGAATTATTTAAATACATTTTCTAATGCTGGACCATTCCCACATACTTGAAATACAGCAGATAATACATATGTGAAACTGATTTTTAATATCTTCTTAGGATTTTTGCATTGATATTCAGAAGTGTGTTAGGCCTTTGGGATCTATGCTTATCACATTCTTACATTAAGGTTATGCTGCCTTTATAATGTGAATTGGAAAGTCTTTTATGTACTGGAAACTTTTTCTACAGCTGGGGATTGCTATTCTCTGAAGACTGATCTCTGAAATACTCATCTGTCAAACCACCCAAACCAGCAGCCTTTGGAGAAACTATTTTTGACAACTTTTTTTTTTTTACTTCAAACGTGTTCATTGTCATATTTAGATTGTCTCTTATTTTGATGCTTAGCATTTTTGTTTAAAAAAATTTTTTTTTCAACGTTTATTTTTGGGACAGAGAGAGACAGAGCACGAACGGGGGAGGGGCAGAGAGAGAGGGAGACACAGAATCGGAAGCAGGCTCCAGGCTCTGAGCCATCAGCCCAGAGCCCGACGCGGGGCTCAAACCCACGGACCGCGAGATCGTGACCTGGCTGAAGTCGGACGCTTAACCGACTGTGCTACCCAGGCGCCCCGCATTTTTGTTTAAAAATCAATCATTTCGATTAAATTTTCCTACTAACACTTTACTATTTCAGTCTCACCCATATTTATTTTGTCCCCATTCTTTTTCCTGATATTATTTGTATTTATGTCTTCTCTCATTTTCATTAAACTTGTTGCTTTTACAAAATAAGGAATTTCTGGATTTTTCAATTTGAAATTTTTTTCTAGATTGTATTCTTTTCTTCATTCTATTTTCCATACATTAGCTTTTTTGTTGTGGTTTTTTTTTTCTCTAGCTTCTTGATTTGAAGTCTCATATCCAAAAAATTTTATGTAATATTCTTTTTGATAACGCAGCCAATTTGGAAAAGCTTCTATATCATTTTGTTTTGCAGTATTTCTTCATATATTCCACATTAACTTTTTTCCTTACTCATCTTTAAACAAGACAAAATATGGTAAGACCAATGTTCATCCACACACAATCTATTCAATTGCCTTTTTCGATTCTCTATACACTACAATAATCAATTTTAAGTCATTAGTTAGATTCACTGGGTAAAGCGCTCAGCTTCTAGCTTTTTCCTGATTTTCTCAGGTTGAAACCAAGAGATATTTCTGCTCTAGCGTGGTGGCATTTCTATATGCTTACTGTCTACTGTTCTGATACCCCAAATGAATTGTAATAAATAAAAAAAACCTGTAATCCCATATAATACTAGACCAGCATCTCTTTTACAGCTCTTTATTCATGCAGAACAAAGTCTCATCGTGCAGGAACCACCATCAGGTCTTCCTCATTCTTGAGCAGTCTCTAATCTAAAATTTGAAGTTATCCGTCTAGTTACTAAAAGAGGATAAAAAGGGAAAGGGAGCTAAGTAAAGACGAAGATAGAGATTGAGGACAATGAGAAGAGTGCTCAGGTCCTGCCTTATACATCACAACAAGTAGCTGGAGGTATACAGCTTTCTCCTGTGAGCTCTGTTTTGAAAAGCAAACAATCTGGAGGCATAACGTGGGCTCCGCCTAATTCCCGACACAGGGTGCAGGCCTGGCATAAGGGAAACGTAAGCCTGGAGCATCTTGTGATTCCAGAAAGAAAGAAAGTGCTCAAAAAACAAAATGAGGACATACAAAAACGGCACAGAAGCTATTCTAAGAGTCCCCAGTGGACAACACCGAAAACAAGTTGAGCGACAAAATAAAAAACTGAATTATAACTGAATTATAACTCTCCCCCACACCCAAGTATACATGAGATAACAATGAAATAAATAAGTAGGTAAATAAATGGAGATTAAGGACTATTCTTCAATGAAAAATCAATCAATAAACGCAGGAGGAATGAGAGAAATAGGAAAGAACCAATAGAACACCACAACAACCACTGCTGCAGGCAAGATCTACTGATGAATCTTACATTATTGAGTAGACTTTAAGCAGAAAAAAGGCAGTTGCAAAATCTCAAAGTATCTCTCCCAAAATATTTAGTAATTACAAAGAAAAATAGAGTAACTTTATGGTGGAAAATTCTGGTAAATACCAGCTTAGCCAAGTGGTCAGGTTAACATCACTATCAATGCACAGTGACATCATGTGCCCCCTAATATGATGCATTAATGAGGGCACATCACTGCTGTGGTATCCTTCCCTATAACAAACAACCTTAACCTAACCTTGACAAAACAGTAGACAAACCCAAAGTAAGAGATGTTCCATAATATAAGGGACCAATTCTCTCCAAAGTGTCAAGGCTATGTAATAGACAGACTGAGGAACTGTCACACATTGGAAGAAACCAAGAAAACACAACACCTAAATGCAACATGGGAGGCTGGATTGGATCCTGGATCAGGAAAACAGGATTAATAAAAACAACTGGTGAAATGTGTAGCTAAATTCTAAACTAAATTCTGTATTTTCATTAATAGTATTGCACTAAGGTTAATCTCAGCTCTGATGAGTTCTTCCGGTTATATGACATGTTAACAGAAAGGGAAACTGGGTGAAATATATTCAGAAACTATTGTTTTTACAACTCTTCTGGAAATATATCTCAAATTTAAAAATTTAAAAACTTAATTTGATAAAAAATATTCACATAAATTTCATGGTTCCCTGATACATACCTAATAAAATACCAATCTGTAAACAAAATCTTTATTCACTTTGCCCTTAACATTCTAACCATTCAAAATTCTAAAATTTCTTTTAGCCATAAGAACATTTTCTTGCTCTGGAATTCATGAAAATAGAATCTTTACATAGGTAAAATTTTGTTCAACACCACCCTGTAGGAATTTGGGCTCAGGGAACTGGTATAAGAAAATGCTGATAATCTGGCTACTGATATTAACAAAGTCCTTTGTCTCTGGCCCAATTCTCCTGTGGTATGCCAGCATCCATAAAACCGTAGCGAGTCTAACTTGCTGGCTTGTAAGAAAAGTAGAAACCTCAGACTCTTCAGAGTTCCTGACATACTCAGTTCTACTTTCTTGTACAAAAGAAGAGTAATACAGGGGCTGAAAATTCAAATGCCTAATATGCTCAGTAGGTGATATAAATAAACGAAGCAAACCAGATGGGAGATGGTGACCAACTGGAGAGTTCACTCCTTGTTGAAAGGGTACAACTGCTACTCCAACTGATTACTATAGACCCAGTGCTGCCAAACTGTTTTTTTTTTTTTTAATTTTTTTTTCAACGTTTATTTATTTTTGGGACAGAGAGAGACAGAGCATGAACAGGCGAGGGGCAGAGAGAGAGGGAGACACAGAATCAGAAACAGGCTCCAGGCTCTGAGCCATCAGCCCAGAGCCCGACGCGGGGCTCGAACTCACGGACCGCGAGATCGTGACCTGGCTGAAGTCGGACGCTTAACCGACTGCGCCACCCAGGCGCCCCCAAACTATCTGGTTTTTTAATGAGAAATCAAACCTTTTATATATAAGTAATACCCAAACTCTGATTAATTAAAAAATCCTAATGCATGTTATGAGCTCAACAAATACGGGTCACCATTGTCATAGATATTGCTACCTTAGTACCTTCGTCTGCAGGTTAGATGCCAAAAGACAGATCTAGTGTCTTCTGCTTACGGACCGCACCAGATAATCCATTAATGAATTTCGTATGTTTTCCCGCATTTCAAATCTGTTTCATATTTACAGAAAACATAGAGTAGGTGCTGTCACAATTTGTTCTTTAGACTCACCCAGACTTTTTGAGCAACTTTTGGGAGAGAACGTGACAAGAATATACAGGGCAGCAGAGAAATTCAGGAAAAAGAAATTAAACAATAAAATTCTCAAGATCAGACCTATGTTTTGCCTCCACAATCTGTCTTTGGAGAAATGAGGCCTGCAGTTTCAGGGAAAATGAAACACTGTATTTTGTTTATTGGTTATTCAATCAGATATGCACTGCTGAGTCTTTAACATTGTGTTTTAGCTGTTCTGCATTTGCTGGCTAACGATAAAAAAAAATGTATATTAAAATAAGATGCTCATAAGAACATCAAAGATTGAATAAAAATATGGGCTGCTGCATTTTGCACTATAATAATGCCTAAATCTAGAATTTTCTCACAATTTGAATATCCTATTTTTATAGGTGCTTTTTATATAATAATCTCCATAAGAAAGTCAAAATATTATCTGAGATTTTCATAAAACTATCCAGAGTCTCACTCCAAAGGACTTAAAGGAAGATATATCATTCCCAGTTATTACTTATTTCAAATGCCTTAAACCCCAAAGTGACGCTCACAAAACAATAACAAACATGTGGAGAGACAAGGAAAACAAAGAATTTAAAATAGATGTTATCTTTGCCAGACAATTCATACTCAGGGAAACCAAAGCTTGGGCTTTTAAAAGTATCCTGTGATCTGAGTTGTGTAGCTGAATGGGCCAACACGATGTGTTTTTGTTTTTGTTTTTTTCCAAGTGCACTGTGTCCCCTCCAACCACAGAGCCGCTGTTATGCTACCCCACGAAATGCTCTTCCCCCTCCTCCCTACCTGTGCCCAATCTTCCTTCAGCTCTCAACTCACTTGCTATGTTCACAGGAAAGCCCATTTCCCTCACTCTCTCCTAGCACTGCCTATCCTCTTCCTGCATCACTCACCACAGTTGTCATCAGTAGAATAAAGTCCATATTCCCACTAGACTGTAAGCAGGACCCGAGAAGACAGAACACATTTCTGTTTTTATTTTCCACAGAGTAATGTGCTCACCAAGATAAGTGTACTCTTAATTCCCAAAACTTGTTTCACCCATCCTCTCATCCACCTCCCCTCTGATAACCACCTGTTCTCTATAGTTGAGTCTGTTTTTTGGTTTCTCTCTCATTTTTTTCATGTTTTTTGAATTCCACATATGACTGAGATCATATATTATTTGTCTTCCTCTGACTTACTTCACTTAGCCTAATACTCTCTAGCTCCATCCACGTTGCAGCAAATGGCAAGGTTTCATTCTTCTTTGTGGCTGAATATTATTCCAGTGTGTGTGTGTGTGTGTGTGTGTGTGTGTGTGTGTGTGTGTGTGTGTGTGTGTGTATCCATCCCACTTCTTCATCTATTCATCTATCAATGGACACTCAGGCTGCCTCCATAGTTTGGCTATTGCAAATAGTGCTGCAATAAACATACTCTTTTGAATTAGTGTTTTGTACTCTTTGGGTAAATATCCAATAATGCAATTATAGGATCATTTGACAATTTTATTTTTATTTTTTTGAGGAAACCCCATACTGTTTTCCACAGTGCCTGTACCAGTCTGCATCCCCACCACCAGTGCAAGATGGTTCCTTCTTCTCCACATCCTTATCAACACTTGTTACTTCTTGTGTTTTTTATTTTAGCCATTCTGACAGGTGTGAGGTGATATCTCATTGTAGTTTTGATTTGCATTTCCCTGATGATGAGTGATGTTGAGCATCTTTTCATGTGTCTATTGATCATCTGTATATCATCCTTGGAGCAATTTTTGTTCATGCCTTCTGCCCATTTTTTCAGATTCTTTTTTGGTGGATCAACGGGTTATTTAGAAATACACTGCTTAATTTCCAAATAATGGGGATTTTTTTTCATGTCTTACTATTAATTTATAACTTCATATCATTGTGGCCAGAGAGCATAGTCTATATTATTTCCATTCTTTCAAATTTATAGACACATTGGTGAATGTCCTTAAAAAATGCATATTCTGCATTTATATGGCTGTACTGATGTAGGACAACTGAGATGAATGAATTAAATCTTATTCACTATTTAATAATGTTATTCAAGTCTTCTTACACTTCTTGATTTTCTACTTGTTCCATCAATTGCTAACTGAAGACTATTGAAATCTTCAGCTATAATTGCAAATTTTTATATTTATCCCTTCAATTCCCTCAGTCTTCCCTTTGTGTATTTTGAAGCTCTGTTAAATGCAGCTAATTTTAGGATTATTAACTTCTGGATGAATTAATACAATCAGTCTTATATTTTTAAGATTAATATTTGCGGGGCGCCTGGGTGGCTCAGTCAGTTGGGCGGCTGACTCCCGCTCAGGTCATGATCTCGCAGTCCGTGAGTTCGAGCCCCGCGTTGGGCTCTGTGCTGACAGCTCAGAGCCTGGAGCCTGGTTCAGATTCTGTGTCTCCCTCTCTCTGACCCTCCCCCGTTCATGCTCTGTCTCTCTCTGTCTCAAAAATAAGTAAACATTAAAAAAAAATAAAATTAATATTTGCAAGGTATGTTTCTCAATCTCTTACTTTTAACCTGTGCTTTATGTGTATTTTTCTCATAAATAGCACATAATTAGGTCTTGCTTCTTCTCCAGACTGAAATATATTTTAATAGTGACTATATCAACATTAAATGTGGTTATTAATATTAAATACCACCTTATAATTTTTTTATTATTCCATCTTTTTTCCCTCTTTTCCTGCTTTCTTTACAAACTTTGCTTTCTGGTTTTTGTTTTTGTTTTTTTAAGTAGGCTCCATGTCCAACATAGGGCTTGAACTCACAACCCTGAGATCAAGAGTCACATACTCTACCATCTGAGCCAGCCAGGCACCCTTTTCTTGCTTTTTTAGATTAAGTAATTTTTATATTCCATTTCATGTCCCCTATCGTTTTTTAATCTGTCCTTTATTGTTTTAGTGGCTGTGCTGAAACTCACAATAGGCATCTTAAATTTATAATTATATCACTCCACATTTAAAGTAAGAATTTTATAAATCTATATTTCCATTTACAACCCCCCCCCACTTTGTGGTAATGTTTTTATAATTTTTCTTCTACATAGGATATAAATCCTACAATACACAGTTCTTGTTTTGCATTAAACATCAATTATCTCTTAAAAGAAATCAGTAACTCAAAAAACTATTTTATTGTCTGTATACTGATTATTTCTGGAACTCTTCATCCCTTCTTACAGTACAAGTTTTCACCTGGTATTGTTCTCCTTGTGCCAGAACTTCCTTTAAAATTTCTTTTAGGGCAGGCATGCAAGAGGTTGACGTTGGAGGTTTTGTGTATTTGACTATGCCTTTATTTCATTCTTATTCTTGAAAAATATTTTTGCAGAATTGTAGGTTGACTTTTTTCTTCCCTTTAGGACTTTAACAAGTCATTGTTGTCTTCCAACTTGCATAGTTCCTGATGAGATGTTAGTAGTTATCTTTATTGTCACTCTACTATATATAATGTGTCATATTTCTCTGGCTGCTTTAAAAATTTTCTTTGTCAGGGCGCCTGGGTGCCTCAGTCGGTTGAGGGTCCGATTTTGGCTCAGGTCATAATCTCATGGTTTGTGAGTTTGAGCCAAGCATGGGGCTCTGTGCTGACGGCTCAGAACCTAGAGCCTGTTTCAGATTCTAGGTCTCCCTCTCTCTGCCCCTCCCCTTCTTGTGCTCGCTCTCGCGTTCTCTCCCTCTCTCTCCCGCCTTCTCTTTCTCTCTCTCTCTCATCAAAAATAAACATTAATTGGGGCGCCTGGGTGGCTCAGTCTGTTGGGTGTCCAGCTTTGGCTCAGGTCATGATCTCATGGTCTGTGGGTTTGAGCCCCCCATCAGGCTCTGTGCTGACAGCGTGGAGCCTGGAGCCTGCTTCCGATTCTGTGTCTCCCTCTCTCTCTGCCCCACCCTCATTCATGCTCCGTCTCTCTCTGTCTCAAAAATAAAAATAAACGTTAAAAATTTTAAATAAATAAATAAACAGTAATTTTTTTTTTATTTTGTCACTGATTTTCAGCTATTAGATTATTATACCTTATTGTATTTTGCTTTGTATTAATGCTGAGTGGGATTTGTTGAGCTCCTGGAATCAGTGAGTTTACAGTTTTCACCAAATTTTGATACATTTTTAACTTTATTTATTTTGAGGGAGACAGAGAAAGCGAGTGGGAGAGGGGCAGAGAGAGAGAGGGAGAGAATCCCAAACAGGATCTGCACTGTCAATGTAGAGCCCAGTGTGGGGTTCAAACCCACAAACCATAGAAACCATCAGATCATGATCTGAGTCAAAACCAAGAGTCAGGACACTTAACCAACTGAGCTACCCAGGTGCCCCAAATTTGGAAAATGTTTAACTACTATTTTTTTGGGGGGGGAAAACCTTTCTGCCACAATCTCTTATTTTCTGTTGCTACAACAATACATATGATAGATGAACTGAGACTTTGTTAAGTTTTTCTCTGCCATTTTCCTCTGTCATTCAATCTGGATAGTTTCTATTGTCCATCTATACATTAAGTGTTTTCTGCAGTGTTTAGTGAAAATTTCAATTTAGATATTGTTTTCAGTTCTAGAATTTTCAGTTGGTTCTTTTCCATATATGTATATATGTGTGTGTATATATATATATATATACACACACATATATACATATGTATGTATATACACACACACACACACAGATATATATATATATACACACACACACACATACACACATACACACCAGTTCTCCTTTGAGACTTCCTATACATTCCCTCAGAATTTCCATGTTTTCCCTAACTCCTGGAACAATTTTATAATAGCTGTTTCAAAGACTCTTTTTCTATCATCACTGTCATTATTTCTGAATCTATCTTACTGAATTATTTTAATCCTGATCAGTAGTCATAATCTTTTGTGTATGTCCTGTAAGTGTTTAGTAGTCCCTGTTGCGGGATGTTGAGGATGCTATACTGCTGAACATCTGAATGTTTTGTGCGCCTTAATAGAATGCTGAGTTTTATTCCAGCAGGCTATTAATTTACTTGCACATCTGTTTGATGCTTTCAAGTATTGTATTTTCACTTTGTCAGTGAGGCTCTAGGGTAGACTTCAGTTTAAAACTATGTTAACTCTACTCTTTAGGTGTGGTTTTTCTGTGAACTCTACTGAATGCCAACTTTAATGAGGACTCTATAGTTATAGTGAAGACTGATCTGAACTTGAACATCGTCCAACCTTGCGTGCTCCATAAATTATTCATCTCCCCACTCCCTGGTGGTTGTTTTTACCCAACAGTTGGATCTTTGCCTGGCCTCATGGGGTCTCACTCTGTGCATACACAGCTGAGTATTCAGCCAAAAACTCAATGGCTTTACCTATGCACAATTTTGGAGATTCTTCTTAGCAAAACTCCTTTACCCCCAGTACCCTATCCTGCAAATTCTAACAACCTCTGTAGCCTGGGACTCTGATCTATCTATATCAGTGAGAGTACCATACTCTCTTTGTCTTCCTGTTCCTGTGAAGTCCCTCCAGAAAGAAAACCAGAAGATCATGGAGTTCAGTGTATTTGTTTCCCTTGTTTCAGGCATTTGTCCCTCACTACCTATTGCCTAACATCTTAAAACAGTCCTACCATGTATTTTACCTAGTATTCTAGTCATTTAAGACAAGGGCATTTGTGGGGACTGGCTACTCCTTAGGCTTAAAGCAGAAATTCCTTAAATTGTGTTTTAAGAAGAATGCAGGACACAGACCATGCAAGGTCTGGGGAACCAGATAAGCAGTCTAGATTTCACTTTAGGAGCCACAGAAGGGTTCCAGGAAGGACAGGGACAGGAGATGATCTACGTTATCTAAACGTGACTGTTAATGAAGAATGGATTGTAGAGGAGGAAAAATGGGAGCAAGTAGACCAGTGAGAAGTTTCTTTCGATATTCCAATTTCTTCCAATATTGTGATGGCTTAGACTTCTTTTTTTAATGTTTATGTCTTTATCCTGAGAGATAGCTCATGCACGCACTCATGAGCAGGGGAGGAGCAGAGAGAGAGAGAGAGAGGGAGACAGAGAATCCTAAGCTGACTTCATACTGTCAGCGCAGAGCCCAACATGGGGCTTGATCCCATGAACCATGAGATCACAACCTGAGCCAAATCAAGAGTCAGATGGTTAACTGACTGAGCCACCCAGGCACCCCTGTGATGGTTTAGACTTTTTAATAGCAGTGCTAATGAAGAGAGGTGATGACAGTGGAAAAAAATATTTGGTGATAGTTTGGATATAAGGAATAAGGGAAAGGGACAAATCAAGAACGGGTCTCAGGTTTTTGTCCACCAACGAAGGGACAGGCAAGGTGGTGTCATTACCTGAAATGATACATATATAATTTCTTTATAAAACAAGAACTGTATTTTATGATCATCCATATATTAGCTTGCTAGGGTTGCAGTAACAAAGCACCACAGATGCGTGGCTTAAACACCAGAAACTGATCTCAATTCTGGAAGCCAAAAGTGCAAAACCAAAGTGTCACTGAAGATGGTTCCTTAGAAGGGTTGTGAGAAGGATGTGTTCCATGCCTGTCTCCTTGGCTTATCTAGATAGTCCTCTTCTCCCTATGTCTCTTCACGTTGTCCTCCCTGTGCATAGTTCAGTGTCCAAATTTACCCTTTCTATAAGAGCACCAGTAGGGGCCCCTGGGTGGCTCAGTCGGTTAAGTGTCTGACTCTTGGTTTTAGCTCAGGTCATGATCTCATGGTTTGTGAGTTCAAGCCCTGCCATTGGGCTCAATGCTGACAGGACGAAGCCTCCTTGGGATTCTCTCTCCCTCTCTCACTGCCTCTTCCCCTGCTCACTCGGTCTCTCTCAAAATAAATAAACTTAAAAAAAAAAAAAAAGGAACGCCAGTCATATTGGTTTAGAGGCCCACTCTTATGACCTTATTTTAACTCAATTTCATCTGTAAAGAACTTATCTCCAAATAAGGTCACATTCTGAGATACTGCAGGTTAAGAGTTCAGCATATGAATTTGGGGAGGAGAGGGACACAATGCGACCCATAAAAATAGAAAAGTCTGAAAGAAAAGACCCTAAGCTAAAACTTTTCTAATAAACTTTTATGAGGTCTTCAAACATTTGCACAGAGATAGCAATACAAGTTTTATTCCAAGGTTTGTTGGATACACAGTATAATATATGCATTAATATTTACCAAGATTTTAAAATTTTATAGATGATTTGATATATGATTATGTGGAGTTTCTAAATTTTAATGTGTGGTATACGTGTGTGTGTGTGTGTGTGTGTGTGTGTGTGTGTGTGTGTAAGAGTAATTGACTCAAATATTATCTCTTAGTAACACTTATTGCTTCTTGATAACAATAAATTTCCAAAAACTTCTTTTTCTCCAAAAGCATTTTTAAAAACCATTTCAGCAAGAGGTTTTTATTGGGAAGTACAGAGAACCAAGACTGCACCGTTGGGGTGGGGACCGGAAAAAGATGGTCTTGAATACAAAAGGAAAAATAAAGTTTTATATGATAGCAAACAAAGAATTAGTTGCATGAACAGAATCTTGACATAATAAAAATAGATGTACAAAATCAAACGGGAAAAAATCTTTCATGCTTGGTAATATTAATAAAATACGTGAGAATGAAGACCATTCAGGAAGAGACCACACAAGTAAAAAAAGTTCACTAAATAAAATGTGTCTCCCAATATTCAATGAGGTGGTGGTAGGTCTTTGAACTAATAAAAAAAGTGATGATCAGCCCTATAAATTTTCTTTATACAATGGGGCTGTAATATGAATATCTTAAAAGCAGAAAATATTCTAATATGTTTTACACATGTTCTAATTTTTTAGTTATCATAGATAATAATTGTGTAGTTAAAACTCATATCATCAGTTTGTATTCATTGGGCCAAAAATCTCTTGAGATTTCCCACTTTAGAGACAAAGAAGCCAGAAAAGGATAACTTCGTCCATAAATCAAATACAGAATCAGGTCTCTAAAATGCCAAGATAGGGACTTATGTTTGAGATTCTCATCCTGGGATTCAGGCCACCCAGACATTTCTTCCAACACTATTTGTTTTCAAGTAATTTCTATTAACCATGCTTTTTTGAAAATTTATTGTGATACTATATCGTGAATTCTCTATGCAGCCAAGTCTATTTATTCTGAGAACACTAAAGTATTCATGGTTCCTTACTCAAAGAACGGGCGCTTTGGGAATAAGAAAGATCATCCAGCTTGGGTTGTATGAGTTTAAAATCTTTCTTCCAAAATACTTTACCTTTATATATGTTACTTCATTTGATTCCCAAAACTACCCTTGAAGTATTATTATTTTTTGTTGTTTTTTAATGAATGAATGGATGGATGAATTGAATTTATTTGAGAGGGAGGGAGGGAGAGGGAGAGAGAGGGGGGGAGAGGGAGAGGGGGGGAGGGGGAGGGAGAGAGAGAGAGAGAGAGAGAGAGAGAGAGAGAGAGAGAGAATCCTAAGCAGGCACTGCGCTGTCAGCTCTCTCCTGAACCATGAGATCATGACCTGAGCTAAAATCAAAAGTCAGATGGATGCTCAACCAACTGAACCAACAGGCTTCTCATTCTTATTTTATAGTTAAAAAATTTCAGAGATTAAGTAACTTGCCAAAGAGAAATTAGAGTAACCAGAGCTTAAATTAAGCCAGTGTAATAGAATGAAAGCAATGCTGCTAAAATAAAGAGACCCACTTCCCCTTTTCTCCCTCCTACTCCCCAAACAAACAAAAAAAATTGCTTAAAGAAGGTCAAATCTATTTCTCCCATATAATAACCCAGAGGTACATGGTTTGAGGCTGCAGGATGGCTTGCATTCTCAAAATCTACCTTTCAACTCTGGATTCAAGAGTCTAGTTACCTCTGTTTTCCTAACATCAGGAAGGGAAAAGAAGGTGCTAGCAACTGTTTTTCTTTTACTAGGACCTCATTCCTGATCATATTTCAAGGACGAGAACCTAAATTGCATGGACATATATGTAGCTACAAGAGAAGCATCAAAGAAAAAAAGAAAGGAAAAAGTGGGGGGGGGGGTGGGGAGAGAAGAAAAGAAAGAAGAAAGCTACTTGGGAGGTCATGCACTGGGAGTGATATCAGAGTTGATTAATAGATGCGGAAATGTGTTAAGGCAAAGAATTCAGAGAAACACACAGAGCTCAGCTAGACAATATGGGGGAAAAGATATGGTAACAAAGAGACTAAATAGTAACTACTTTCTCAGAAAAAGAGTGACATGAACCAAGCACTCAGTTGAGAATCTATCAAGTAAAAATCTGGTTAAGACTATCCAACACATGCACCATTGCCAGTTACCTAGGTAACACATCCCATTTTTTGTATGATTATATTCAGCACATTTTTATGTAAATAGATTAATAATAAATCAGAAGAGGATTAGCACAAGATCTAGCACTGGGAGAAGATCTGGGGAGGGTTTTGAGAGTGGCTTTAGCATCTTGCAAAGGATATGACAGATAACAAGAGGCTTGAAATGTAGATAAAAGGGTTTACACCAAGCCTGATAACCTCATAACATTCTTGAGTTCTGCACAGCTCCCTCTGATTGGGTCAGATTCAAAGCAGATGTAGACTTGCATTACCTTCAAGAGTGCTATTGCTGCATGACAGGAAGTGCTAGAAGGAGCATGTATAAGAGAGTCACGTAAGTGCTTTTATCCCAAAAATGATGAAAATAAAAAGTCTTCTAAGTGGATCATTATGGAGCATTTATGTACTTAGAAATTTTAGACACAAAGAATATGTACAAGAAGTAACAATATAGGCCCACAGACATGAACTTAACTGTAGCTAAGGAGCATATTCTGAAGCAATAAGTATATAGTTGAAATGGGAAGGAGACATTTGGCCAAAAAAAAAAAAAAAACTTAAAAATTAGGTATAGACTTGAGATTCAACAGGTAATAGAGGCTCTCTCATGGATTTTGATGAAGGATTGCCTGAAACTGATGATTTTGGTAACTGCATGTATTGTGGATTTAAGTAAAAATAAACATATAGAAACTATAATTCATAATAAAAGTCCCTTCTACTTTCATCTCAGTTTCCATTTCCTTAAAAGTCTCCATTTTGATCTTCAAGATTCTTCAATGCTATTTATAGAAGTTCTTTCCTTGCCTTCTCTTATGACCCTATCATCTACTCTACTGTTCTCATAGAAGATCTACTCATTACCCATTTTGTTTTTCTTCCTGGTTAAGTCACATTTCACATTGGAAAGATTCTAGATTCTCAAAATCCATTTCTTAACTTCCAAGAGCTCCTGAATAATCTTCCTCCCATAAAAGCATGTAAGCACTATCCATCCAATGGTAGGAATTACAAAGAGAAAGTTTTGCAAAGAGGTAAATGGTTGGAGTGGCTAGACAAAGGAGTAGTGTTGGCATGTTGATGCAATCTGTCAGGAAACAAATCTATGGAGAGTATGTATCATGTGTTTGGAATTACGTGTTCTTCTCTTCCAAGAATTTAGAATAGATGCAGTGATAGCTAATTGCCTATCCAATACCTACTCTTTACTTTTGCATCAGTAACAGAAATGAAGCATATCCAGGGTGGTAATATTCCTAGCCTCACTTGCCATGAAGCACAGTCTGGCCAATGACATCTAAGTAAAAGTTTTTACCTTGGCCTTCTATAGAAACTCCATTAAGGAACAACCAAGAACGGAAACACGCCTGTTTTCGACCTGCCTTCTTTCTTCCTGCTGGATGAGTGGAAAGTTCATGTGACAGACAGATGGACTTTCAGCAGCTACCTTATACTGCCAGGCAACCTCAGGAATAGAATCCACATGGAAAAGAAGGTGAAATGGAAAGATAAGAGGATACTTTGGACCCTGATGAGTTGTTATGTCAATTCTCATCTGCAGACTGCTCTTACTGAAGACAAAACTAATTCTCTAGCTTGATCAAGTCTTTTTTTTTTTTTTTTTTTTTTAATTTTATTTTTGGGACAGAGAGAGACAGAGCATGAACGGGGGAGGGGCAGAGAGAGAGGGAGACACAGAATCAGAAACAGGCTCCAGGCTCCGAGCCATCAGCCCAGAGCCTGACGCGGGGCTCGAACTCACAGACCGCGAGATCGTGACCTGGCTGAAGTCAGACGCTTAACCGACTGCGCCACCCAGGCGCCCCGATCAAGTCTTTTTAAGGTTACTCTTAAATTTAATGGAACTAAACCCTAACTGATACGACAACTGAGTTAAATTTATTAAATGATCCTGGGGAGCGGGGAGGTAGGGAAGGCAATAATATTAACAAAGATGTGACCAAGTTAATGATAATGTTTTAAGGGTTGACAAAACCATGTTATTATAACTTGTCATATTTTTTAGACCTTACTTGTGTGATATATTGTCAAGGTTACTCGTGTACTAAATTTTATCTTAAGTTTCCTTAGAAGGATAGTTCTCACTCTTCAGAGGCATTACTATTTAATCTACTTTTCAGCACCATTATACAAATAAAACATGTAAATAGGGAAGAAAAAGAGTTCAAAAATATTTTTGCCTTAAGAAAAAATATTTCGTTTTCCTTGTTATTATTGTTGTGAAGAGGGGGTTAATTGCTATTTTGTTTGGGAAACATTTGTGAAACCAACATTATCAGGTTCAAAAAATAACAAAATTAAAGTTTCTCAGGGCACCTGGGTGACTCAGTCAGCTAAGTGTCTGACTTCAACTCAGGTCATGATCTCATGATTCATGAGTTCAAGCTCCACGTCAGGCTCTGTGCTGACAGCTCAGAGCCTGGAGCTACTTCAGATTCTGTGTCTCCCTCTCTCTCTGCCCCTCCCCAATTTGTGCTCTGTCTCTCAATAATAAATAAAAACATTTAAAAAAAGTTTTAAGTTTCTTACCAGAATTGTGTTACTCAAAAAGTAATTCTGAAAGAGCTATACCGTTTTCTTTACAAAAACGTATCCAGAATGCACTGATCAGAGTTTTAGTCAGCATTTTGTGACTAAAGAATCTAGCTAGATTCCCATTGTCCAAATAGGACATTCACTTCTCAAACATCCTTTGGTCCTCAAAGTAAAAAACAAAAATAATGTAACATGGTTATATCTAGAAACTGCAAATACCTGTAACATTTGTTGGGGTTGGGAGGAAGCATGCGATCTCCAGTGGCATATGTTTTGAGTTGTAGCACGTGAATTAAAGGTTTCCAAACAATTCCTTAATAAGTAAAAGACATCAGGAAAAAAACAATACAATATACACAGTAAAACCATACATATCCCAAGGCTGAAGTACTTTTAGTTTTCCTTTTTGGGACCATGGAAGAAGGGATATTTGATGTAGGAGGTAAATTGTTTGCCAATGGGCCTTTGTCCTTTCTATGTTATTTTCTAGAGTGTGCATTCTCTTGCTCACAAGAATGACAATCAGTGTATTTCAGCAGCTTGAAGAAAATACCTTCTCTTTTTCCAACACAAAAAATGTAAATTTTTTTTTCAGGTGCCACTCTAATGTTGCTCCTAAGTAATTGCTTAATTAAAAGGGAGTGTTTTGAGGGGTGCCTGGGTGGCTCAGTCGGTTAAATGTCTGACTTCATCTCTGGTCATGATCTCATGGTTCGTGGGTTCAAGCCCCAGGTCTGTGCTGAGAGCTCAGAACTTGGAGCCTGCTTCAGATTCTCCCTCTCTCTGCCCCTCCCCCACTCTTGCTCTGTCTCTGTCTCTCCAAAATAAATAAACATTAAAAAAAAGTGGGGTTTTGAGTCCCATACATAAAAGGACCTTTCTCCCCATCTCTAAAATACACTTTTGAAGACTCCGTTTTTATGCTACTGCAGTGTTTTAGCATTTAATTTCAATCTTCTTAACTATGGTTATTTGACCTATCTTCAAGGAGCATAAAATATTTTCAAAATTCCAGCAATTGCGTTTACTATAGGATAAAAAGACAGAGAGTAAAGTATGTGCTTTTACCTCTCATGTAAATAAAGCCATTTTTCAAACATCTTCCATCCCAAATTTATCTCTTAAGACCATAAGAAATATTTTATGTTAATGGAAAAAATTCCTAAATAATAATGGCTTACAAAAGAAAATGCTAGCTTACATTTAAAATGTGGCTCAGTCAGCTAGGCATCCAACTGCGGCTCAGGTCATGATTTCACAGTTTGTGAGTTCGAGCCACATACTGGGCTGTCCACTGTCAGCACAGAGCCTGCTTCAGATCCCGTCTCCCTCTCTCTACTCCTCCCCCTTTCACGTGTGCATGTGTCCTCGCTCTCTCTCAAACATTAAAAAAAAGCAAAAAACATTAAATTCTTAATGTTTGAGATTTAATAAAATTTATAAATTTGAAAATATACCTTTTTGGCCTATAAAACTGAAAAAGATTTTTTAAGTTTATTTATCTTGAGAGAGAGAGGGACGGACAGAGAGAGAGGTAGACAGAATACGAAGCAGGCACTGTGCTGACAAGGCAGAGCCCGATGTGGGGCTTGAACTCACAAACCGTGAAATCACGACCCGAGCTGAAACCAAGAGTTGGATGTTTAACTGACTGAACCGCACTGGTGCCTCAAAAAAGATTATCAAAACATATACTAGCCTGAGTCCATGACATGGTAGTAAATTTGATATTCTCAAACACTTGCTAAGAATGTAATTACTTCAACTTTTCCAGGGAGCAATTTGATAATCTTTATTAAGAGCGTCAGGATTATTCATAAAAATCAATCCAGAATTATACACAAAAAAATCATAAATGTTATGTGTTGTACTTTTAGAATAGAGAAATATTAAAGGCTGCCTACTGGGGTGCCTGGGGCATCCCACTCTTGATTTCAGCTCAGGTCATGATCTCACAGACGGGAGACAGAGCACCAAGTCAGGCTCAGTGCTAGGTGTGCAGCCTGCTTAAGATTCTCTCTCTCTCTCTCTCTTTCTCTCTTCTCTCTCTCTCTCTCTCTCTCTCTCTCTCTCTCTCTCTCTCTCTCCTTCTCCCTCTGCCCCTCCTTCACTCATGTGTACTCTCTCTCAAAAACTAAAAGCTGCCTACTATTTCTAATACGCCTTTGGATAAACAAATTATAGTACAACCACATATTTTAGTATTATGTAGCCATTGAGAATCCCATTTCTGAAGAAAATTTAGTAAGTAAGTTCTCACACCGTAATTTTTCTAAGTGAAAAATGCAAGACAGGAGGCAGAATATAAATTATGGCCCAAAAGGCTTTTTTTATGTTGTCTGCAAAAAATGGCCACAATAAATGGGTTTCCTATCAATGACTCTTGCATAGCATCCTTCCATCGGACTCAGCCTGGCCGTAAAACCTTGCTTTGGCCAATCAGGCATCAGCTACTGTGAAGCAAGTAGTGGCTTACTAAATGCTCACATGTGGGAGTTTGCCTTCGTGCTGCTTTCCAGAACCCTGAGACCACCGTGCAAAGAAGCCTCGGATAACACATAGGCAAGTGGAAGGCCATGTGACACAGATAAGCCATCTGAGCTTGAGGTGCCCTAGGCTGACCAACCAGCCAGTCAACTGCTACCTATAGGGAAGTTACCCAAGATCTGCCACCACCAGCGAAACTACCAGGTGACCACTTCAACTTGGAACAGAAATTCAGCCAACCCACAGAACTGTGAACTAAATTACTGTTCCTTTAAGCCATTAGATTTTGGATTTGGTTGGTTACAAAGCAAAAACAAACTGATACAGGTAGTAAGATGACTACAGACTGATCTTTTCCTTTAAAGCCTCCCACGTTTTCTAAATTCAGTAAAATCAGTGTGAGTTGTTTTTAAAATGAGAAGATAATCTTATTTTATAATAAGGAAAAATGGGTACAAAACAGAGTAAAAATAGCTGAAGGAAAATTAGGAAAAATGAGTTGTATTCTTCATGTGTACCTTCAGTTACCAGCTTTCCCTATAGAAAGAGTTGAGCAGTATCATGGCCGGAAATGCTTTTTATGAAACTGTTACTCATTTCTTTTCAGTTGCATTTCAGTGACTCTCTTTCTTCAAAGCCTTTCAGTTACTAATTCCAAAGCACACAGTCGGTAACACACAAATTGGAAGTCACCATTTAAAAGTCTCATTATAATAATCATTAGTCAGGAATAGACTAACTTGTTATCTTCTCCTTTAACAAAGATTTCCATCACACTAGCATTTAACTATATTTCCAAGAGAACACCAACAGGGAATCAACTATCATTCTTATCATCCATCATACACTCTGTGTAGATTTTATAGCAGTTGAATTTAACTCATGATTACAGCCAAATATTCATCACACAGGACATATTCCAGATTGTGTGTATATTAAAAGAAGACTGTCTTTTTACAAGGGTAAGTAGTGGAAAATTTTTCACTTAAAAAAAACCTTTACCTTTTAGGGAATTAAATGTTTATCTGATAGAGACAATTCAATAATTCACCAGTAAATTCAACATTTATTTGGTAGAAAGAATTCAATAAAATATCAAAACATAATACCAGATTAATGTATATTCTAAGTGAAAGGGAAGAAGGAAAAAAATAAGGAAAAATACATGAAACAACAACATTGTACTCATCATCTTATTGGCTCAAATTTTATGAATCAACTTGACTGGGCCACAGGTACCTAGATCAAATACTGTTTCTGGATGAAATTAGTATTTGAGTCAATAGACTGAGTAGACTGCCTTCCCCATTGTGAGTAGGCATCATCTAGTCCATTGAGGTCCTAAATAGAACAAAAGCTAGAGGAAAGAAGAATTTATCTCTTTCCTTGCCTCACTGAATAAGCTGAGACATCTCATCTCGTCTTCCCCTGCCCTTGGCCTGGGATTTATATCACTCACTCCCCTGCTTCTCAGGGCTTCAGTCTCAGATGGAATTATACTACTTTTCTTGGGTCTCCGGCCTGCAGAGGGCAAATCACAGGACTTAGCTTCTGTAACTGCATGAGCCAACTCCTCACAATAAATCGTTTATACATCTATCTCTACCCTATTGGTTCTGTTTTCCTGGAGAACCCAAATCAGTGAAATCCTATCTACTGCTCTGTGATCCCTTCCTGTAAACCATGCCCCAGATCTACACACGGCTCACCTCCACTGCCTACCCCACATCCCCACTCTCCTTATATAAAACTTTAGTAGAAGTCTCCTGAAATTTACCAGGACTTGGTATGAAAGATTTTTATTTCATTTTATATATGAGAGAGAGCATGTGCACAGGCATCGGAGAGGGGCAGAGAAGGAGGGAGGGGGGAGAGGGAGGGGGGAGAGGGAGCAAGGGAGGGAGGGAGGGAGGGAGGGAGAGGGAGAGAGAGGGAGAGAGAGAGAATCTTAAGTAGGCTCCATACTCAGCACAGACCCCCTATGTGGAGCTTGATCCCACAACCCTGGGATTGTTAACTGAGCCCAAATCAAGAGTTGGACATCCAACAGAGCCACACAGGCACCCCAAAACAATTTTTAACACAACTGGAGAAAGTGGCTGCCTTTTGCACCAAGGAGAGGTGGCAGATCCAGATGCAGAAGCCAGATGGACAGATAATCCCAGAGCTGAACTCCACAGTGGACAATCCACCAGCCATGTCCCAGGGAGCTATCCAGAGGTGCTGCCACAGACAAAACTAAAACCCAGCCAAGTTCCCTTTTTTGCCTCAGGGGCACAGTAGAACTAGCTAAGGCTGTCCCTCTGCTGCCCCATTAATCCAAACAGGGAAAAATTAAAAACAATAGAACTGAGAAAAATATCTAGGGAGGAGGGGACCAGAGGCAAAGTTTAAAAGTAAATAAAATTTGCTTTTGGTACTTCTTCCTATGCCTCAGGTGGTGACATGCCCTCCCCCTCACACTCCCAGGTCTACATCCCGCCACTAAGGCACAGTGATTTCTTGCTCTACTCTCACCTCGCTTCTTCATCCACAACTGTCAGGTACCTTGACGCTTTAGTGCTTGGTGCCTACAAAATGACCTGCCTAGGTTAGATCTGTGCTTTTCTAGAAAGTTAATTTTCCCCTATTGTTCCCGAATACCCTTGCTCTTGTTCCCTTCCCTTCAGACCTGTTTCCGCGGCTTCCAGACAACAAAGAGCCTCCAGATAGTGGTTGGCTTGCCGTAGCTCAAGTCCAAAGATGCAGCACTCAGGTCTTTAGACTAAGAATGAGCCAAAAATTCAGCTCTCTCTGCTTTCCCCTGAAGAATGACCAAGGCCCTCTCACTGTTTGAATATCCGTAGAATCCAGATCCAGACCTAGAGTGTTGGGAAAGGCAACATTTACTCACCAGGGTTCCAGCCCCATCTAACTTAGCAGTGGGAAGGGGCAATAGGGCAGGCCTCATCTTCATGGCAGATCTTCCTAAGCAGTTCACACACATAAATATCCACACAACAGTCCCAAGGAGAAGGTGCTCTTTTGAAGATGGTCAAACAGAAAACTAGAGAAACTAATTTTTCCAGACTACTGCAGAGTTTAAGTAGCAGCAATGAGATTTCAAACCCAACTATTTCCCCTAAAGCCAATACTAATCCAATTCCCTCATTTAAAGTTTTAAAATGGATGGCCTAAATATATAAAACGGTCTTAAAAGAAACAACTATTTTAAGTATGTGTTGAATGTGTTTTCAAACACTGGAAGTTATAATATACATGAATTGTCAACAACAACAACAAAAAAAGCTTACAAGAGTATGAGAGCCAAGGAGCCAAGACTAAAACCCAGTTCTCTCCGGGTCCATGCTGCTTCTTAAATTTAATTAGCATGTTTAATTGAAAAATTAGCATTTTTATTTTCTTGTCATTGATGTATATTTTCTGGCTCATGGAAAGTGCTGACAATAGATTTGTTGATGACTCGTTTATGCTTCAATAATTTGATTTCATATCATTAAATATCTATAGGAACTTTGAGTTGGAAAACTTGATTCCATTGGAATCTACTCTTTCAGGATGCTCAGCCTGCAGAATTTGGTAATCATACAACATGGCCATTTGGTAAGAACATTGAAAGTCCCTGGGAACAGGGCATCAAAAAGTGCTAATCGAGATACTGCAGTCATGTGGCCATCTGGAACCGTGATAAATTAACTTCTGAGTCTCTGACAGAATGAGGGTGTGCAGCTCTGCCCGACGGGAAAACATGGCTATTGTGATGCTCTTTTCTCAACGGCATGGGAATGCTACTTAACAGCTCCTCAACCATTTGTGAGAGATGGCATTACTTCTGCTCTCCACAACTGACCGCAAGGAAGGCAGTCATCTTCACGTGCTGTTTACTCCCCAGTGTCCACATAAGCCATGCTGGATTGTTCCTTCATCACCCACGAGAACACGTTGCTCACGTGCAGCCCTTCCCTGCTCAAATCTGCATTGCCTTGTAAAGTCCAATCCTCTCTAACTGCATCATGCTACGCACTATAAATCACATTTGCATCCCATTTGAAACCTAAACCACAATAGACACTAAAGAACAAAAGGAACCACAAGCCCAGCTTTTTTGACAAAACTCCCACACATTGATAATTGGAAGCACATAAATCTGTACATTGACGAGGTCTGAATCTCCTGCCATGCCTTACACTGTCTCACAGCCTCGTCCACTTTCCACACTCTGCCACCGAATCCCCTGGAAAACTAGGGAGGGCAAGAAGAGACTAACAAAAACTTTCGGGGGAGCAACAGACAGGAGAACAAATAACATGAACTGCCTGACAAGTTGTGCTGCTGAAGTCTGCATTTAGCCGCCATCGAGACCTGTCTGGTAGTTTGAAGGCATAGAAATCCCATTGCTAGAATACAGTATTTAAGTTGGTTTCTAAACAGCGAGTTCCTAACTGGTTAAGGTACATCTTTGGGTAAATAAGGCTTATTTGAGAAGTCCAAATTATTTTCAGAACTATGAAAAAATGATTTTGCCCCTAGCTTATATAAACAGCTCCCATGAACTGTGTGGGGTTTTCTGCATGTGTTTAATTATCCATCAAAATTCCATAGTTCTAAACTAGACCAAATTCCTTTACAATATGGTTCCTAAATTTAATTACCATTTAAGGTGCAAATCTAACAGAAAGTGAAAGGCCTTTTATTATGATGCAAAGCAGCTGATTCAGATTTGCTGCTGGACACGGTTTTGTCTGTCCTGCATACATAGGTATATCACACAGCCAATGGACTCTCTATTTCAGGATGGCAAAAATAGCCCCTTAGTAACTAGTGAAAACTAACATTACATCCCTTAAAAAAAATCACTAAGAAAGCAGACCTGACCATCGCAGAACGTCCTCCTCCAAGGAACAACATGGCTATTAGCACAGAAAAACTTCTGCGTCTGCATTGTCAGACACAGCTTACATGCATAATGGTTTGAGAGAACAGGCGAATGAGTAGCTGGCTGGAAACAGTCTGGCAGCAAAAGCGGGATTTTAATTAGATTATCAGAGAGCTATTTGTTAAATTTTGGAATGCTGATAAATTTTTAAAAGCCCTTCTAATCTGGAGATAATTACCTTCAATCATTAAACTTGTTCTTGATTAAGAATCTGAAAATGAGCCTGTTAAGCCTTCAGCAAAATAGTAAGCCCAATAAAACACTGAAAATAATACTGCCAAGCTACCAGGAAACTCACACTGCTACTCCTCCTAGATTCTGCACAACTGGTGGAAATTAAACTAATGCTCGAAAAGAGACCAATGCATCTTGAATGAATTGTGACCTTGGGCAAGTTTTTGAGGCCTGCTTCAGAAAAATCAAAAGAAAGATTGATATTTGGATAAATCTTTGAAAAGTGCCCGTAGGACAGAATCTCCTTATGCTTCACGACAGAAGTGATAAACCAAACAAAGGATACATGGATTTAACTCCTCAGCATAGGTTTTAGCTATCTGAGAAACTGCTCACAAAGAAAAAAATAAGGACCAAATATATGTGCAAGATTGATAATCATCATTATACCTTGTTGGGGATTCTAAGATACTACTTATAACTTTTCGTCTGTAAGCTCTGACTTTAATTAGCAGGGAACTCACTCAGTGGATCCTTGAAAGTGATGTTGATGGGGCACCTGGGTGGCTTAGTTGGTTGAGCATCTGACTTCGGCTCAGGTCATGATCTCACAGTTTGTGAGTTCAAGCCCCACATTGGGCTCTGTGCTGATAGTGCAGAGCCTGTTTGGGATTCTCTCTCTCTACCTTTCTCTCTCTCTCTCTCTCTCTGCCCATTCTCCACTCTCACTCTCTCTCTCAAAATAAATAAACTTTAAAAAAAGTGATGTTGATATCTCCTCCATTGTTTCAAAACCAAAAGATGGCACTACTGAACGCTGTTAAATGGTAATGACCCCTTAAGATTTTATTGCAAACCCAATGCTTCTTTTTCTGATATCTTAAGAATTATTACTGCTGGCCTAACAGTCATTATCACAGGTAAAAGGCAAGTGTTACTAATTTTCTTATTACATAGTAAGAGAAACCAGGTATACAAGAATCGGACTTTTACAAGGTTTCCCACTAAGTTTAATGGTAAAATTTAATGAAAACCACATCCTGCCAATATCTAAACTAACCTGGGTTTGGAACTAGTGGATGCTGTTTTAACTCAGACCATAAACAGACTATTTACTAAGTTGTCACTAAAATTATTTGCTGCCAGAAATAGTTTACAAAGACCCAATGGCCTGGGCACACATTTATTCTACAAATTGAGCACCTTACAATGCGCCAGGCATTGTGCTAAACTCTGGGAGTACAATGGATGAAAGAGAAAAAAACACGTACCTGTGTTAAGTTTTATTTCAGTGTAGGAAATGGACACAAAGCCACTAATAAATAAAGTAATCCCACATTATTGCAAGCATTAAGGAAGGCACCAAATCTCAGCTGGGGCAGTAACAACTCCCTAGGAAGCATCATGGGTTGTCCGATGACTTGAGGGGTTACCAATATTTAGCATGGGGACCAAGGGTGTTACTCCAAGATTTGTATGGGAGGGTAGGGGTTGAAGTCCCACAAAACAAAGATCTATCCTCTCCAAAGAGCCAACAGTGCTCCACTGAGAAATAACATGCTGAATTATCTAACATAGTCGACACCACATTTCAATATCCCTACTATGGGCAAATTATTGAACTGGGTTATAGAAAAGAAATAGAAAAATGCTATCTGCTCCCAGTGGACCTGGTCTAGGAGCTAAATTATATAAACATGTAATACCTGGAGAAGAAGACAGGTTAACAAATGCTGTACCACATTAATAAAGCATGTGCTGGTTTAGAATAGCTTGACGAGATATTGAAGAAAGGGGGAAATTCAGCCAAAGTTTAAAAAGAGGGCAATGAACTGGCATATATGAGGAGACAGGTGCTTTCCAAAGCAAAGGAAGAGACCTGCAAAAAAAAGACATCAAGTCCAGTCCTTAGATAGTTAATCTAACAGGGGTGTGGTAACTATCTGTAAATACAAACTAAATCCAACACAACACAAGCACTGGGTTTTTGTTTTTTTTTTTTTTTTTGGATATACATTCCCCTACTTGCAACCTGTTTTGCCATATATTAAGGTGACCTCTGTTTCAAAGTACCCAATATTATTTCTGTTGTTCTTACTATTCCATTTTTCCTTACTATTCCATTTTTCCTCATTTTTAAGTGTTCTTCAAATGCCTTTGATTCTGCTTGTTTAAGGCCATGAAGGCTAGTTAATAGACTTTATTAACTTTCATATAAATGGTCACCAGGCCAGCTCATACACACATCCTCTGCAATAGATTTCAACTGCAAATGACTGCAGGAGGCGAGTTCTTTCACAGCCATTAAAATTCTTGAGCAATCTAAGAAACAAAAATTAAGACTTTTTTCCTCCTTTTCCAAGGGCTGACAGTAAAGTAAGAAATCATTGATACTGGAAGAGGATTATTTACACAACAAAAAAGCATTTTTGTGCAATGTTACAAATACCTCTCTCTTTCATGGCCAAATTCTCAGGGCTTTTACATTGAGTCTTTCCTGTGGTTACCCAGTGAAATCCTCTACTGGATAGGATATGCCACATTTCAGTTCACACAATAGGACTCGGAGCACTGGCCAAAAAATGGGGTTTGGAAGTCCCCCATTATGTGGTCAATCAATGGTTTATGGAAGGAAAATTCAAAGGTATTTAAATTACATGTAACACAGATGCTTTAAACCACTAAGACTGCTTAGCAAGCCACACACACACACAAAAGATATGTTTGTTACAAACCAGTTTAGAAGTGGATCTGAAAATAATGATACTATACTAAGATTCTTAAGTAAACATTTACTCAAGTTTTATAAGGAACTAAGCCAAAACGTTTGTGCTTATATACGTAAGGATGGTCAGGTTCTCTAGGATTTGCCGGGATTTGTTACATCTTTTACATAATTTTTTGACGGGAACTTTGTATCTGCACTATAGAAAAGTGAATGACCTTTAAGGAACATATGACATATTGTCTGGGAGCAAGCTGAAATGAAAAATAGGAAAACCTAAGAAAGTAGAGGTAAGATGGGCTTTTTAAATGCAGCCATTCAGTCACTGGCTTGCTGCCCATTCAGGACCTGGAAAGACATCTTGAAACTTTTAAATACCATAATTTTCAGCTGTAAGGAATTCTCTCCATGTTATCAATGGACTGGGGAAAAAAGTATTCTTTTATAGATCTCCAGACCCAAGGTTAAAATGCATTTTAGGAAATGTTTATTTGAAAAGTATTTTGCTGCTTTCCTACACAGTCCAGTTCAAGTAAGATGAGGTCAAATGGAGTTCAGATGAGATTGTACCATTAAATTGTAACAATGGGGCAAACACCAAACTTCTCCAACAAGGTGACAGTACGCTGTTGCACAGAGGTATTTTCTATAAATAGCTTATTAGTGTAATTTCACTTGAAACTCTTTAAATATCTCAATTGTCCACTAACCACATGACAAGACAATTGAATGTCAAAATGCTTTTGACTCAAAGAATTTTGACTCAGCATCATTTCCATAGCTGAGTAGGTTTTTGGTGCTGTAGAAGAGAAAGGAGGTCATAAATATTGAAAACCTTCTTGAATATATTTATTCTGCAAGGACAATTTATTCAGCTTAAAGTGATGCCAAGGTAGGGTCTTGTTTAGCCAGGGATTCATAGGATGAAAATTCTGTTGCAATTTTTTTTCATCCTGAATAACATGGCCCGTTCCCTTTACTGTGGCTTAACCAATAATTTAGTAACTGCAGCTACAGTTAGCCCTTGTACAGCTTGTAACAGATTCAAGGATAAGGATGTCAGGCCAAAATGGCTAAGAGATAAGTAGGAATCAGGGCAAATAATGGGCGTGACAGAGAGCGAGAGCCAGATGAGGCTTCAAATGATGGAGCTGGACATGTGAACGAGGTGAACAGTGCGGAGGGCAGGAGCAGTAGTACCAACCAGGCAAGCATGAGTCTTTGGAACCTAGGATGACCAGAAAGGACCCCTCAAACCAAAGAGGATGCCAAGAAGCCTCAACACCAAGAACAAATAAAAAGCGTAGAGTACAAAGAACTGTCTAGCAACCTGGAAACCACTTTTCACACATCCTATGCAACAAACCGTCAAATCTCATTGGTTCTACCTTCAAAATATATGCAGAATAGGCTACTACTGCCCACCTGGCCCAAGCCTCATTCCTATCTTACCTCAATTTTTACCCTTATCTATAATGTAATCCCAACACAGAAGCTAGAAACATTTTTTTAAAATTCAGGTCAGCTTAGGGGCACCTGAGGCTCAGTCAGTTTAGCGTCCAACTTCAGCTCAGGTCATGATCTCACAGTTCGTGGATTCAACCCCCACATTGGGCTTTGTGCTGACAGCTCGGAGCCTGGGGCCTGCCTCAGATTCTGTGTCTACCTCTCTCTCTACTCCTCCCCACTTCATGCTGTCTGTCTGTCCGTCTCTCTCTCTCTCTCTCTCTCTCTCTCTCTCAGAAATAAACAAACGTTTAAAAAAACGCAAGTCAGGTTAAATCACTCCTCTGTTCCAAACTCTACATCAGCTCCCCATCTTACACAGCATAAAACCCAAAGTCCTATAGTAGCTGATAAGGCCCTATGCGATTGCACCCCTTCCCATTAACTCTCTGAATTGATGTGCTTTTTCACTGTCCTCTCTGATAACTCCAGGCACTGGCCTCCCAGCTGTGTCTAGCATGCTCCCACAGTGGGCTTTTCTCTGGCTCTTCCTTCTGCCTGCAATACTCTTTCCTCCGATAACCTCGACTCACCCCTCATCTTTTCAAAGTCTTTGCTCAAAACTTACCTACCCAATGAGGGCTACTGAAAACTTTTCCCTTCCTCACACCCCCATACTCCCGCGGGCTCCTAATCCCCTTAACCTCTAATTTTCCTTCTGTCCAAAACACTTATCTTCTAACATGCATCACAACTGGCATATTAATCATGTTTCCTGTTCATTTTCTATCTCTTCTCACCAGAATGTAAACACTAGGACAGGAATCTTTATTTTTACGAATTGACTTATCCCAAGCACTTAGAACAGCATCTAGCACAGAAAAGCTCAGTGGTTATTTGTTAAGTAAAGATACCCACAAACAAAATAATTTTTTGCATAGAAATTTTTAAGTCACTTATTAGCTCAGCATTTTAACAAGGCTTTGTAATTATCCATCATGAAAAACTCTTTGCCCCAATTTAGTATGGTATTTAAGATTCTAGATAAGAATGTTCTTGTGAAGAAAATCCTTTTAAGCTACTGAATGTTCTCCTTTCTAAACTTGTTTTTACTGAGTCATAGTCATTCTCCTTGGAAATTCTTACTAAACATTTGTAATGGTGACAACTAACATTTGTGTAGCAATTTATGGCTTTGTAACACTTTTTATGCACGTGAATTCATTTTCTTCAATAAAGAGAAATTACTGTTGCCAGAAGGTTTTTTTTAGTTCCTTGGTTTAAACAAAATATATATTTGAATTACATTTTTAGAGATTATAAACATGTAAGTTTTATTATTCATCAATTCATGGTTACTTAAAGAACGTGACATGGTAACAGTTGCCCACACTTAACATATGCTTCTATTTATATTATTTTGTAAAATATTTGTAGGATTAAATCACCAGGGCAAATAATACCATAGCTATAAGTAGGTTAATTTTCTTTGCTCAGCTGAAAATATGTTCAGTCATAGCACTGAGATTACTTTTCTACATTCCTATTTTACACTTGATTAACTATCATGTGCATGTTGTTGTACAGATTCCTAACTCATTTAAACATTTCAGCACAAATGTACACCTAATTAAGTTTCCATCTCAAAAGATAGCCTGAGTAACAGCTATAACTGACAATGTATATAAACCATAAAGCAAATATTAATTTCTAAATGAAGCTTTGATGAAAAGTAAATTCCTCCCCTTCAGGGAAATATAAACCCTTAAACAACTTCTAAGAAACTATATGGGCAGTAGCAGGAGTTGATGACGTTACAAATGAAGCTACACATACTTTTTTGTCTATCTTTGGTTAAATCTCTCTTTTAGGCAGCTTGCTAGCCTGAGCCACTTGCCCCCAATAGAATTAATAAGCTATAACTGTTCCAGACAACCACAAAAAAATAATAGTAATAATCCCTATGAAGATACTTTTTTTGCTATTTAAACAAAAGACTCATGGTAAAAATCACAAACAATTTAAGGTTTTCTCAAATCTATAAAGCTCTGAAGATAAGTTTTCTGTTGTTCATTTCAAATAAAAGCCTGCAAGGTAATAAGAGCTAAAAAGCATTTGAACAAACTTTGTATCTCACTAGTAGTCAAAGAAATGCAAATCAAAACAGGATACCAGTCTTCAATTCAGTGATAATACCCAAGGCTAATCAGGGGGGCAAACTTTAGGTTGCTGGTAAAAATCTAAATTGGTATAACCTTTCTAGTAAACCAATTTGTAATATATACCAAGGACTTCATAAATATGTGTATATTTCCAATTTGGAGGACTGATTCTGAAAAAAAATCTGAAATGCAATAAAAAAAACATCCTCTCAAAGATGTTTATTACATTAATTGAAGTCACAAAATTATAAGTGAACTATTGTCCAATATAGGAGATTACTTAAATTCATTAAGGTATATTCAAGTGTTATTTGGCCATTCAGCTTAATGTGCATAGAGTTTTACATAGCTTGATAAAGCTAGGACTTCCAGGAAACACAATAACAAACTAAGGCTTATAACACCCCCTAACAGAAACTGAAAATCCAAAACAAAATTTTAAGGGAAAGAAAAAATACTTCATCATAAGAGATACTGAAGAATTACGTCAATTATATATTTTACCCTTTGAAGTGCGTTTTCCATATCTAGCACAAATTGCCAAATTGCCTTTCTCAAAGACTATGATGTAGCATTTCAGAAAATATGTCAAAGAAAATGTGTTGAATCTCAGTAATATGCCCCAATCTAGAGCGAGTAAGGATGAAAGCCTAGATAAATAACAGCAGGAACCAAAAAGCATATTTAGAAGAGAAAGCAGAGCCAAAATGCCCTGGATTTCTTTGACCCAGCTCCTGGATAGCCATTTTGGTTCCTCCTACAGGAAAGAAACTCAGCCCCTAATCTGAAAATGTGTTGTCTGGAGGCCAGGGAAGGGACAGACGAGGGTAGGAAGAGTCTACTTAGACCCAATGACACATTTGAGGCCAACTGTATCAAAAGCTGCATCAAGAAAAAGAGTACCCATGGCTCATCAGTCAAAACCACAATGGCAGTGTAATGTTCCCTAACTTGAGTTAATATTGCCATGATAAATTCATCTCAAAAATGGAGAGCAATCACAAATTTCTCACGAAGACATCCCTATCTCCTTAAGCCACTGCTTAGTCAAATTCCTTGAGTTTAGTGGAATTTGTCCATACTACAGTGCTATCAACATTACTCCTGTGATCCATTCAGGCAGATAAATGACCATTAGTGATCATTTAAACCTATATCACCAGTGCTCTAGGTTGAGTTCTAAGGAGGAAGGATCTAAAGAACACCTACAAGCAGGGCCAGGTACATAATTTGTAGAGCCCAGTGCGGAAGGAAAATGTGGGATTGTGTTCAAAAGGGAGGAGGAAAGTGTCATTAGAGGTACTAAAATATAAAACACTTTCTATTCTTCTATGCTCTCTCTCAAACTGTATCATGATGGGTTATTATTATTATTATTATTTGTATTTGGTATCATGCTTCCTGGAGCTCAAGGATCCATGCTAGCTTAGACCCTCAAAGGCCCCTGGGGAACTCAGCCCCATGCCTCCTCATGCATGGTCTATTTACTGCTGGATTTCCCTGCTCTGCCAACTGCCCAACCAACATGATGTGCTCCAGCCTAGCACAGAGAAGTCCATCTTCCCCCTTCCAGATGTGCCATCTTAACCCATTGCAGACAGTGATTCAAAGTGACTATAATTTCCACATGGGGATGCACTAGGTATCTGGATTAGAGTTGGTCAAGAAGTTCATCCTGCTAAATTGCTCCCCAAACATGAAGCTGCTAGTTTGATCAGGGTCAAGCACTTCCATTCCCCAGGCCCAGAGGCCACACCATATGCACCACCTGACTCTGGCCTGACCTTGACCTTCTCCAAGGAGGAGGGAGCAGGTGACCAAGATAGGGAAGCCCAGATCCATGAGCTGAAGTTTCATGTGTGCTTTATGGTCCCAATGAACTTCACTTACACAACACAAACTCACAGACAAAATCAGGAATATCAAGAGGACAATTGTAGAGCATTAAACCTAAACTCTCCTGAACATGAAATGATGGCACTTGTCACAAGCCCACAAAGTTGGTCATACCAACAGGAATAGTCCAGAGAGCTAAGAAAAGGCAACATAAGATCCTGGGGAAAGTATCAAGCCTTTGAAGACTTCCCTCAATGACAAAACAAACAATAAAAAAATGTGGCAACTATCGGAAAAGGAAAAAGAAAAAAAGAAAAAGAAGATAGGTAGGTAACATGTAAAAGTTACATTTGGTCCTATGTTGAAGTATCTTTCCTCCTAGAAAAAGGGAAAACATGTTAGATCACAACTGCACTGAACTGTTAAACAAGAGGCAATAAATAACATAACAGTAAACTAAAATGTCAAACAGTTAAGTGAAGGAGCAATGCATGAGCAATTTTTTTAAGTATTTAGAAGATAACAGGAAAAAAAAACCCAGAAAAATGAGTATCACAGATTCAAAGTCAAAGTCTTGAGGAAAACAGACTGCAAAGAAAGGGAATAGATTGCAAATGACATATTGGACAAAGGGCTACTATCCAAAATCTATAAAGAACTTACCAAACTCCACACCCGAAAAACAAATAATCCAGTGAAGAAATGGGCAGAAGACATGAATACACACTTCTCTAAAGAAGACATCCAGATGGCCAACAGGCACATGAAAAGATGCTCAACGTCACTCCTCATCAGGGAAATACAAATCAAAACCACACTGAGATATCACCTCACGCCAGCCAGAGTAACTAAAATGAACAAATCAGAAGACTATAGATGCTGGAAAGGATGTGGAGAAATGGGAACCCTCTTGCACTGTTGGTGGGAATGCAAACTGGTGCAGCCACTCTGGAAAACAGTGTGGAGGTTCCTCAAAAAATTAAAAATAGATCTACCCTATGACCCAGCAATAGCACTGCTAGGAATTTATCCAAAGGATACAGGAGTGTTGATGCATAAGGGCACTTGTACCCTGCAATGTTTACAGCAGCACTTTCAACAATAGCTAAATTAAGGAAAGATCCTAAATGTCCATCAACTGATGATTGGATAAAGAAGCTGTGGTTTATACATACAATAGAATACTACTTGGCAATGAGAAAGAATGACATATGGCCTTTTGTAGCAACGTGGATGGAACTGGAGAGTGTTATGCTAAGTGAAATAAGTCATACAGAGAAAGACAGATACCATATGTTTTCACTCTTATGTGGATCCTGAGAAACTTAACAGAAGACCATGGGGGAGGGGAAGGGGAAAAAAAGAAAAGTTAGAGACGGAGGGAGGCAAACCATAAGAGACTCTTAAAAACTGATTGGGGCGCCTGGGTGGCGCAGTCGGTTAAGCGTCCGACTTCAGCCAGGTCACGATCTCGCAGTCCATGAGTTCGAGCCCCGCGTCAGGCTCTGGGCTGATGGCTCGGAGCCTGGAGCCTGTTTCCGATTCTGTGTCTCCCTCTCTCTCTGCCCCTCCCCCGTTCATGCTCTGTCTCTCTCTGTCCCAAAAATAAATTTAAAAAACGTTGAAAAAAAAAATTTTTTTAAAAAAAAACTGAGAATAAACTGAGGGTTGATGGGGGATGGGAGGAGGGGAAAGTAGGTGATGGGCATTGAGGAGGGCACCTGTTGGGATGAGCACTGTGTGTTGTATGGAAACCAATCTAGCAATAAATTTCATACTAAAAAAAATCCACTTATATAAAAAAAATAAAGAATAGATGTCTGTATGGAAAATACTCAGTGGAGCTGAATCATGTAGCTAGTTTTTGTTCCTGAGTACAACATATAGAAGAAATAAAATATTCAAAGATATAATGGAAGAAGGCATCATCTAACCAGAAGGAAAACCTAAAAGCACAAATCAAAAGGATTAAAGAAACTTCTCCTTCAAGATGACTCATGGAGTTCACTCAAGAAGGATACTTTACTAGAAGACAATAATATTAAGAACTTTTTAGATGATATACAGCAGATGAAACCAGACTGATGAAATAACTGAAGATACCTGGGAAAATATGAATGTTCTGAACAGAATCAAGGATGCCAAGATCAGTGGTAGTTAAGGTTAAGCTACAAAGTTCTGGGTTGATGCAGCTTTTAACCAAAGGACTGTGGAACAGTTATGCCCATGCCCCTCAGAGCACCCTAGCCCATTTTTCCATTGGGACAAAATCTTCTAAACAGACCTCCAAATAAAAGACAAGAGATTACAGATGTTTTAAGATTTAGAGATGGGCAGTTTCTAGACATCTCACCCACTTATTCAGCAAAAATATATTGAGCACCTATTATACATTAAACACCATCCTAAGCCGTGGGCATGTAATATTGCAAGAAAATATGTTGTAAAAGTACATGCACTAAAACATTGTTAATTTAAAGCAAGTACATTAGAAACCAATTGTATCTGATTTTAAAACACGTTTCTCAAATGGTCATATTAAACAACGAAAACAATTGCATCAAATTATTTCAATAACAAAATCAGATTTTTTAATTTCTTTTGTGTATTTTAAATATTTTCAATTTTTGTTAGACAATACTCAAATGCATTTTTCTTCCAATTTCAGATAAGAGAATAGAGTAAAACTTGAAATTCCCTCCTCATTCCCATAATTCCAAAGTTAATTACTATTAACATATTGTTGTATATCTACTCATTTCTAAACATTAATATACACATATGTACTTATTACACATGCATAGATTTTCTAAAAGTGGATCATTAAAAGAACAAGGAATTGAAAATATAAGAGAAATCACAATGATATCTCAATCTAAACATTATCCACTTAATAGGAATTCCCAGGGAAGAGGACAGAAAGGAGGAGAAGATATAATAAGGCAAACAACTGAATAAAATGTCTAGTAGCTGATGCTTTCTGTTATTAAAGCCACTGAGAACCATGCAAAATAAATGTGACCCACATTTAATCAAATATTAAAATGGTGACATTGTAAAACACCAAGAAATAATAAAAACTCCCCCAAAGATATTGTAACTGCTTACTAACCAGTAAGCAGAATAGCTAACATTGCATGTTCCCTCTAGCACATTTGCACAAGAGATGGAGAATTCAATTTGTTATAAGGCACTCATTTTGCATCTTATATATGTACTTTTTAAAAAAAAATGTATATTCATTTTGAGAGAGAGAATCCCAAGCACACTCTGTACCACCAGTGCGGAGCCCAATGGGGGGGCTCCAACTCACAAACTGCGAGATGATGAACTGAGCCAAAATCAAGAGTCAGATGCTCAAAAACTGAGCCACTCAGGCACCACCTCATATATGTACTTTTTAATGTCACAACTAGAACAAGACAATTATTTTAACCGCCTAAATATTGGGCTTTAATTTTTTCCATTAGGTGTCCACAAGGAGAATGGAGCTGGTTTCATACAGAATGAAGGAGATACCAATTACCTAAAAATACATGTCTAAAAAGGGTGAGAAGTTATGCTTAATTTATCTGGAAATCAGAAAAATATAGGTAGCTTTAAAGGCTACCAGAAAAAATTAAAACATAGATTGGAGAAAACTGTTATTATCCTAGGAAGTCAAAGTTTGGAATGATCAAGAAGTCTGTTTAAGTTATTTGACCAACCAACCTCCTTGGAATGAATTAACAATGGAGACTACAGCTGGAAGCCATGGGACCACTGTGGTTTAGGTAAAATCGAACAGAGGATATGTAGTGTGAAGTTTCTAAAGAGGGAAAAGTTTATTTCATGATCATGTTAACCACAATGCAAGACACACAGCTATAGAAAGGAACTAGTATCGCTAGACAAAAAGCAAGCTGTTCATGACCATAAGCGAAAAACAGACTTCCTGACAACGTACCTTGTTACAAACATTGCCGAAAAGAATCACCTTTAAATACAGAAGACATTCATTCTTTAAGGAAGGCTTATAAGATCCTTTTCTCTAATATTTTGCTCCAGATAGATGATCACCTAAAGCATTCATGAGCAGTGTCTTTTTTTTTTTTAAGTTTTCACAAAATAAGTATCTCAGATCCCTTAATTCCTTGTTTCAATTACCAAAAACTGAATCATAAACTCACACAGTATTAGAGTTGGAAAGGACCCTTGAGGTTATCTAGTAAAATCTCAAGTGGATATAAGAATTTTCTCAGCACCATCTGTCCAAGTGTCCAGCCAGCATTAGTGAAGGTGTCCAATCATTTAAGGCCATGCTCTCAAGACAATCTTTTCCATTTTTTGACAATTCAAACCAATAGAAACATTATTATATGCATTCAAATCAAACTTTCTGTAATCGTCATCTCTTTGTCCTAATTCTGTCCTCTACCCAAGGGTCTTATAGTCATATCCAGAGAAGCAGGAACAAGAGTGGCATAAAGCATAGAAACCAATTCATCTAAGATGGGACTGACCTATTTCTTGTCCTTTTCCAGGATTCAACACCTGTTCTCAAGCCCTGGGAGTCTGACAGGTAAAGGTAGAAAAAAGGATACCCCAGGGTCTCCAGGTCTACCTGGGAAAGAATACATAGGATACGCAGCTGGCAGAGGATGAGTTATTTTTCAGTCTGCCCTTATGCAGGAAGTCTTGGAGTACCTTTGCAGTCTGATGCTTAGGTTAAACATAGGTTTACTATAGATTTTATGACATACTATACTGTAGCTTTTATAATTCCCTGTAGAGTTGTTTTGCCTTGAATACTTGTCCTATATTTCAAATACTTCTATGAGCTCCAAGAAAGGAATATATAACTGGCAACATTCTGTGAGTATAACAACGTGGAAACATTCATGAAAACTTGAATGAATAGAGGTGTATATAGTATGACAGAAATAAGACTAGACGGACTTTCAAACGTAATGTAAAATAGGACATTGCTAAAAAGCAAACCTGAGAACAGTGACTTCAGCTAATTCCAAATCTGAAGAGGATGGTTTAAGTATGCAAATACAGGATTAAAAAACCACTCAAATATCCTTACTGTGATAACAGGATTTTAGGATATTCTTACTGCCTGCCCACTGCTATGAAAATGGACCATAAATAATCTCCCCAATGAAACCTTCATTGACAAAACTTCATTCCCACTGGTGAGCTTTTCACTGGATATTGGGCATATTGGTAAATATAGACAATCTAAGCTCATCAGTTAGATATAGTCCCCCAGAAGTTTTCCTGGGGATCCCATTTCTGGGACAGCTGCCTCAGCCACAGATGCATTCCCACATCTGAGAAGGTGCTGGACCACAAAGCCGCTAGGCCCTTCCTAGCAGCATTATCTCTGAGATTCAGCCTCATCAAGAGTGACAGGAGGTAGATAGGACATGCCCCAACAAGCCCATCAACTCAGCCACAGTATTCCACAGGAGATCAGTTGGATTTCGATTTCAAGGAGTGGCAGGAGAACTGTATTTGCTTTAAATGCCACTCCTTCCTTTTTCAACTCTTAATTTTAAAAAGGTTCAATAGTCAGTCTTTGTGGGATAAACCTTGATCATCTCTGAAAATTTCCATTCTTAAAATGTTATGTTCATATGCCTTAAGGAGCTGGAAAAAGAACAGCAAATTGGGGCGCCTGGGTGGCGCAGTCGGTTAAGCGTCCGACTTCAGCCAGGTCACGATCTCGCAGTCCGTGAGTTCGAGCCCCGCGTCAGGCTCTGGGCTGATGGCTCAGAGCCTGGAGCCTGTTTCCGATTCTGTGTCTCCCTCTCTCTCTGCCCCTCCCCCGTTCATGCTCTGTCTCTCTCTGTCCCAAAAATAAATAAATGTTGAAAAAAAAAAAAAAAAAAAGAACAGCAAATAAAACCCAAAAACAGTAGAAGACAAGAAATAATAAACATTAGAGCAGAAATTAATGCTATCGAAACAAACAAACAAACAAACAAAACCAATAGAACAGATCAATGAAACCAGATGCTGGTTCTTTGAAAGAATTAACAAAATTGATAAACCACTAGCCAGTTTGATCAAAAAGAAAAAGGAAAGGACCCAAATAAATAAAATCAAGAATGAAAGAGGAGAGATCACAACCAACACAACAAAAATAAAAACAATAATAAGAGAATATTATAAGCAATTATATGCCAATAAAATGGGTAATCTGGAAGAAATGGACAAATTCCTAGAAACATATAAACTACCAAAACTGAAACAGGAAGAAATAGAAAATTTGAACAGATCTATAACCAGTAAGGAAATCAAATTAGTAATCAAAAATCGGCCAAAAAACAAGAGTCCAAGACCAGATGGCTTATCAGGGGAATTCTACCAAACATTTAAGGAAGAGTTAACACCTATTCTCTTGAAACTGTTCCAAAAAATAGAAATGGAAGGAAAACTTCCAAACTCTTTCTATGAAGCCAGCATTACCTTGATTCCAAAACCAGACAGAGACCCCTCTAAAAAGGAGAACTATAGACCAATCTCCCTGATGAACATGGATGCAAAAATCCTCAACAAGATATTAGCCAACCGGATCCAACAATACATTAAAAAAATTATTCACCATGACCAAGCGGGATTTATACCTGGGATGCAGGGCTGGTTCAATATCCACAAAAACAACGAACATGATCCATCACATCAATAAAAGAAAGGACAAGAACCATATGATCCTCGCAATAGATGCAGAGAAAGCATTTGACAAAATACAGCATCCTTTCTTGATAGAAACCCTCAAGAAAGTAGGGTTAGAAAGAGCATACCTCGAGATCATAAAAGCCATATATGAATGACCCAACGCTAATATCATCCTCAATGGGGAAAAACTGAGTGCCTTCCCCCTAAGGTCAGGAACACAACAGGCATGTCCACTCTCGCCACTGTTATTCAACACAGTATTGGAAGTCTTAGCCTCTGCAATCAGACAACACAAAGAAATAAAAGGCATCCAGATCAGCCAGGAGGAGGTCAAACTTTCACTCTTCACAGATGACATGACACTCTATATGGAAAACCCAAAAGATTCCACCCAGAAACTGCTAGAACTGATCTATGAATTCAGCAAAGTTGCAGGATATAAAATCAATGCACAGAAATCGGTTGCATTCCTATACACCATCAATGAATCGACAGAGAAATCAAGGAATCGATCCCATTTACAGTTGCACCAAAAACCATAAAACACCTACGAATAAATCTAACCAAAGAAGTGAAAAATCTATACACTGAAAACTATAGAAAGCTAATGAAAGAAATTGAAGAAGACACAAAAAAAGTGGAAAAAGATTCCATGCTCCTGGATAGGAACAAATATTGTTAAAATGTCAATACTAACCAAAGCAATCTACATATTCAGTGCAATCTCTATCAAAATAACACCAGTATTCTTCACAGAGCTAGAACAAATAATCCTAAAATTTGTATGGAACCAGAAAAGGCCCCGAATAGCCAAAGGAATCTTGAAAAAGAAAACCAAAGCAGGAGGCATCACCATCCCAGACTTCCAGCTATACTACAAAGCTGTAATCATCAAGACAGTATGCTACTGGCACAAGGACAGACTCTCAGACCAATGGAATAGAAAACCCAGAAATGGACCCACAAACATATGGCCAACTAATCTCTGACAAAGCAGGAACGAATATCCAGTGGAATAAAGACAGTCTCTTCAGCAAGTGGTGCTGGGAAAACTGGACAGCAACATGCAGAAGAATGAACCTGGACCACTTTCTTACACCATACACAAAAATAAACTCAAAGTGGATGAAAGACCTCAATGTAAGACAGGAAGCCATCAAAGTCCTCGAGGAGAAAGCAGGCAAAAACCTCTTTGATCCTGCCCGCAGCAACTTCTTACTCAACACGTCTTCAGAAGCAAGGGAAACAAAAGCAAAAATGAACTACTGGGACCTCATCAAAATAAAAAGCTTCTGCACAGTGAAGGAAACCATCAGCAAAACTAAAAGGCAACCGACAGAATGGGAGAAGATATTTGCAAATGATATATCAGATAAAGGGCTAGTATCCAAAATCTATAAAGAACTTATCAAACTCAACACCCAAAAAACAAATAACCCAGTGAAGAAATGGGCAGAAGATGTGAATAGACACTTCTCCAAGGAAGACATCCATGGCTAACGGACACATGAAAAAACGCTCAACATCACTCATCATCAGGGAAATACAAATCAAAACTACCATGAGATACCACCTTACACCTGTCAGAATGGCTAACATTAACAACTCAGGCAACAACAGATGTTGGCGAGGATGCAGAGAAAGAGGATCTCTTTTGCATTGTTGGTGGGAATGCAAGCTGGTGCAGCCACTCTGGAAAACAGTATGGAGGTTCCTCAAAAAATTAAAAATAGAACTACCCTACGACCCAGCAATTGCACTACTAGGCATTTATCCACGGGATACAGGTATGCTGTTTCAAACGGACACATGCACCCCCATGTTTATAGCAGCACTATCAACAATAGCCAAAGTATGGAAAGAGCCCAAATGTCCATCGATGGATGAATGGATAAAGAAGATGTGGTATATATATACAATGGAGTATCACTCGGCAGTCAAAAAGAATGAAATCTTGCCATTTGCAATTACGTGGATGGAACTTAGCAATTATGCTAAGTGAAATTAGTCAAAGAAAGACAAAAATCTTATGACTTCACTCATATGAGGACTTTAAAAGACAAAACAGATGAACATAAGGAAAGGGAAACAAAAATAAAATAAAAACAGGGAGGGGGACAAAACAGAAGAGGCTCATAAATATGGAGAACAAACTGAGGGTTGCTGGAGGGGTTGTGGGAGCGGGGATGGGCTAAATGGATAGGGGCACTAAGGAATCTACTCCTGAAATCATTGTTTCACTATATGCTAACTAATTTGGATGTAAATTTAAAAAAATAAAAAACAACTTTAAAAAAATTAGGAATAAAAAAAGAAAAAAAATGTTATGTTCATTCTTTCCCCTCCTCCTTCCCCAGTGTGTAGAAGAGAATTGCTGTGAATTAGTTTTAGGAAACCACATTAATCTACAGAAAGCAAGCACATAAACTTCTGTAACAATGTATTAAAACAATGTGTCCCTGGAATAAAAATCTCAACTCTGATAAATGTATTAAACTTCATAAATTGGGAAAAAGATCTGGGCACCAGGACATGCTTTCCTCACAGATAACATGAACAGTGTGTTGCTATAGGAAAATAAACAAAAATAAAAATGGTGAGAGTACTCATTTTGGGAAATAAATTTTTTTAAAAAAGTTTCCTACTCTTGTATAAAAACATAATGCAGACTTACCAGGGTTACCATGGGCAGCTCTCCTCACCAAATACTATTCTTTAAGCCCTGCTTTCCACACAGATGTCATTCTAAATGGCTTGGTTGGTACTTCCTCTCAGTCTATAATCAGGAATATGGCTCCAGTTCCCAGTCCAACAAGATATTAGCACAATATTTCAGCAAAAATAGAGAGCAAGGAAGGGTCATTCTCCTAAAATAATGTATTCTCTGGTTATCTTACTTTCTGGTTTCTCTTCCCATTTGTGATGTCAACCAATGACTCAACTGGCAACCAATGTGAACAACCTAGAACTTTCCCTACAGCCTAAAGTCTAGTCAATATTTAGCTTTGTGCTTCCTACTTCCTTACTAGAACTGGGGGAACCACTGTACCACAAACTTAACTGATCAATGAATACAAGGCAAGGGATCATTTCTGGTTGCTGCCTTTTCATTCTATAAAACCTATAATACAATTCCCCCCCCCTCCCAAATAAACTATTTAGGTATTTGGAGTCAGGTACCAGAGATAAATATGTCAATTCAACATTATCTCAGTGTCTAAACACTCCTTCCTGGATAGAATATAGAAATTTGGTGATGGGCTAATTTGATAACAATGAGGCAAATGCCACAGTGTGGATATTTAGGTAGGACACAGAGAATGAAACCATCACAAACACCCATCTCTGTTAACTCAAAGTACTTTGGCTATAGTAAGTATCCTTTAGAATATTTGACCTCTTCTTGTCAAAATCACAGATGTCTGAAATTATTATATCTGCTCCCTGAAAATGAACTCCTATGGTTTAGAGAAGTGTTTCATCAAATTCCAAGATTTGGCTTTAATCCTCTATCATCCATGCCACAAATGTAGACACAATACCACATATTTTTAAATACATAAGGCAGGAAAATATTTCGAATTTGTCTAAAAAGTATATGAGTATAGGAAAAATATTATATAAGGAAGGGCAAGAATGAAATCAGAGGACAAATATCTGTTAAGGGCGATACCATGCTTACTCAAAAAAAAAAATGAGCTTCACTGCTCTTCTCTTTGGAATAATAAAGGCTGTGAAGGAGGAATCAAACATATTTAAAGTCCCAAGAGTATTGGTAGATAGCATGTATTTGTTTACCAATGTCAGTATTTTAGAACTAAAGCAAAAGGAAGAGAAATGGAGGGTGAATGCAGGCCTCAGAATTTAAAAGTAGAAAGTTTAAACCACTTTGAAACTTGTTATTGTTTAACACAGAGGTGTTAGAAACCAAAATGCATAAACACACTAAGTGAATGAGAACAAAAAATGTTTTCTATTTTGTTCATTGTTCTTTTCCAGTACCTTGAAGAGTGCCTAGAACTTATTAGACACAATAAATATTTGTGAAATGAGAAAATAATAAATGACTAATCAAGTTTTTAAATAAATTTGGAAATGACAAAGCCTTGCTTCTTGCTTTACAAGAACGTAATTTGCATGTGGTTCAGCACCTGAGAGTATACGTATTATATAGCAAATCCCTGGAAGAAAACAGTGACATGTTCATTATTTCTTATCTTGAAAATCATACAAACATCCATCCACTACAGAGCATCATACAGATCTCCCACTGGGATTGAAGCATTTCATTTTGGACACCTATTATTCACTGAAAGGTTACTCACTAGAAGAATTATGACAAAGGGTAAGTTCTATCTTCTAGCTATACTTCAGGATATACTATGCTTCTGCTCAACTCTTGTGGGTTTCCCCCTTTAGGGACAAGAAGCTCTATGAGAAATAGCATTGAACATACAGCAGGAGAATCTGAATTAAAATTCCAACTTTTGCTATATGATCTTGGGCAAATTAACCTCCCAGACTCTCAATTAGTCTAAATTTTAGTTTTCTCTTTTTAAAATGGTTGTGAGAATTAAGTGAGTTTTCACACGTATGTGAAAGCATCTCATTTGGTCTTCCTCTCCCCTTCCCTCCCTCTTTCCCTTCTTTCCTACCTTCCTTCCTCTCTCCCCCCAAATACATCATTCTGTGTCTCCCTCTTTCCACATATCTTCTATCTCATGATGCTCCCTGCTACCCCAGAGTCTACCATTTAGGTGTGTCTTTTCCAGTCATTACCCAATACTTGCCACCACTTAGTAATTCCATGTATGTTATGAATTAATTGGCATTAAAGTGTCTATAAACAGACAGCAACAATATATTGGCATGCCTCCATCCTCCGGCTTCAAAATACAAATCAAACCATATCGCATCCTTGCTGAAAGTTCTTCAATGGTTTCCCATCTGCTTTAGTATAAGTGGACTCCTGCACAAGACTTATAAGAACACGTTCCCTGCTCTCTGCCTGCCTCTTGGGCCTCATTTCAAACTACATGCCTCCTTGACCTCTATGATTCAGCAGTATACAATTTCTTCTAGGCCCTTATTTAATACCCATTCATATTTCAGGTCTCAGTCTGGCCATTTCTTTTTCAAGAAACTTCCCTTGACACATTCTCCATCCCAGCAGAGTAGTATCTCTCTACTACCCATTCCTATAGGATCTCATTTGTTTTTTTGTTTCATTTTGTTTTGCTTCTAGTTTGTTAATATACTGTAATATCTGACTTCCTAACAAAAGGGACTGGGTGCCAGAATTTTAAAAAATTCTCTATTGGCATAATTTTTAGACATCAGCAGGCTGACATTAAAATACACTAGAAAAGATGTTAGGCAATCTGATGAAAAATTCATTCCTCATCCCATCTGAAAGCCACTTCCACGGTGGACCCATAGCACTACTCATCCTGTCTGAATAGATTGAAATCTTGGAGTTGGATACAAAGGTAAGGTGAATTATCTTGAGAATCAAGTAGGAAAATTCATTCAATAAATATTTTTGGACAACTACAACATATTTATACTCTAATCTCGCCACTGAAAGTATTTATTTTTAACCTCCTATTGGACCGATCTTCTCAAGTTTCTGTTTTACAGAAAACACACTTTAAGTGAAAGTATGCCTATCCTTCAGCCTTCTCTCCTCAGCCCAACAATATGAGAAAATGGCACCCTAAAGGCTTAGATGTCTCCAAAAGAAGGGACAGACCAAGAGTGGGACAACATAGGGAACAGGACAACATGAAGTCAACAGAATTGGCCAAATGAAAACTGAGACCTGGTCCATTAAGTGTATTGGGCCAGGGAGATCAAAGGCAGGTACTGATAAAATAGTATGAATACATCTGAGGGGAGAAAGGAAGATCCCCTACTTGCTACTCTTGCCTAGATTGAGATATATTTAAACTAGCAAATGTTCATAATCTTCATTAAGACTGCCATCTCCCGGGAAGATGTCAACTCCCCCAGTGACTACAGTACAGGTAAAGTACAAGTAAAATTCACAGAGCAGGGAATGTAGGTTAACCCTGGTGGTGCTCATCAAATAAAATCATATATTCTGTTACATCTTCTACTTTTAAACATAAATTCTAAAATTTAATTTACAAAGGAGTTTCTGAGGCTTCCAAGTGAACAGAAAAATAGAGAGACAAAAGATCTGGAAAACTATAAACACTGTGTGACCAGTTGGAGGAGCAAAGTCCGTCTTAAGTTGTTAACACCTGCTGATCAATTAAGAAGTCCAGTTCAGCTAATACAGTTTTGACTTCTCCAGCTGTTTACAGCCAAAGAATCCTGGAAGTGAATATTAGAAAATTTCTTCCAACAAATGTACAACACATGCCAGGGTGTAGATGCATAATAAACTTATAAGAAACCATGTTGACAGTTTCATTGCCTTTGGTAAGACCGTACAAATTCTTGGACATATTAGAGTAAACATCCCAGTTCTTTTTTTTCCCCTTTTTTGATCCCAAGATTCTTGATTATAGCAAGGAAGGGGTAGTAACAAATTAAGAGAAGGCATTTTCTCTTCTAAAATTAAGTGATTCTTTAGGTGAAATTATGCAGATTCAAGATAATTATTTGTGGACTATACATAACTTCAATCAAATCCAAAAGTTCTGTTCTCTGGTTTCTGTAATTTTTATTGTGTTGCAGAAAGTTTTCTCAAAAGTGTTAAAGTTGTTTATCAAACACATCTGCTGTCTCATTCTGTATCAACAATAATAGACTGTTTATAAACTATTACACATAGCACACACTGGAGATCTCAGACATGTTAGGAAGATCTAATAAGTATATAATCAAAAAACCAGAAGGGTTTTTATAATTTAGCTCTTTATCAATAATCTTTCAAAACCACAAGAGGAAAATGATGGTATAAACCTAGAGAACCACTTGATTGAATCCAAAAACATGGGACTCTCTTTCATAACACTGCTTCAACATTCCAATCTCGCCTAGCACAGGTAACAATTTAGAAAAGCTTGCATAAAATTTCTGGTTTTATGAACTCCCCCCTTTGCCTCTTACAGCTGCTAAGCTTTAGAAACAAAGTTGTAGTAATCTCTTTTTTCAAGTAGTGTAAGCACTTTTTTTTTAAAGATCCATAACTAATATATTCCAGGTCTGTTTAACCTACACTGATTACAATGAATCTCCTTTTGCCTCCATCATAAGGAAGGTTACCTGCACAAGCTTTGCCACTGTCAGGTTTCATAGGCTCTTCCCTTGTACTCCTCATTTGACCTTCTGGACATTGACCAACCTTTGCGGTTCCAGAGTCCTTGCTGGCAATCCAGGTGGTCCTGGAATTCAGCCTTTTCTCTGCTTTAATTTATAGGTCTACAACACCCCTGTAGGCCTTAAATGGTTGACTTTGGCTGTGAGACAGGAAACATTGCATCCATGTGGAATCAGATGAAAAGGGAACCTTCTAACAAAGTACTAAACATAAATCAAGGGGGGAAATAATGAATACTGTGGATTAGGGTCTCGGCTGAGTGAATTTTATATGTTACACCAAAACACTGAAGTCTGAGGTTGAAATGTTTAGTTATCACTTCATTCAAGTTAGAGAAACTCATGCCCATTGGGTTTGATGGTTGGATTAAATGCCAGGTATAAGAAAATACAATTTGCTCCCCTACAATGTGGAGAGGTGTTTCTTTTTCTGGAATGCACTTCTGTTTGAAGTAAATGAGATGTCCATTGTACAACAGATGTGCACCAAATCACCCCAAATATCCCTGCTTCCTCAAAGTGTTTTTAGTGCAACTGGCTATCACTTAGAAATGATGAGAAAACACAGGAATAAAGGTCTTACTTAACTCAACATTTTCTCATTCAACAAGGGTCCCTGAAGTTTCATTTGATTTTAATAAATACATAAACTCTGCACAAATTGTATCTGCAAAAATAACTTTACATTTTTTAATGATTTTATAAACAGAGATAAATGGTATTCTTTTTTGGATTTTCTAGAGCCTCATGCATACAGTGGTGGACCACCAGATCTCATGAGGTAAGGCCAAAGCAGTAATTGGTGGTTGCTAAAATAAGCTGGCCCAATGAATATGTAAAATATTCCATATTCTGCCCATTCTACATGAAAAGAATAAGAAAATACTTTCACCTAGAGCAGTGCTTCTCAAAGTGTGTCCTCAGGTCAATGGGATCAGTATCAACCAGGAACTTGTTCGGAATGTAAATTCTCAGGCAATGTCCCAGACCTTTTGAAAAGAAATGGGTGGGCCTGGAAATCTGTGTTTTAACAACCCCTCTAACAAGATTCTGAGACATGTTCAAGTGTGAGAACCACTGGTAGAGTCAGTACCTAGAGTTCTTCTACTCCCACTCCCACCTCCATTAAAAATGAGAGCTCTCTGCCTACCCCAAATTTAAACCTGTTTACAGCAAGTCCAAATACAGCTCTCCTAAAAGCTCTATTTTTGAAATACAGTCTGGAAAATCATTATCTCTAAATGCAAACTAGATCCTTACATATAGAAGTCCACATCAAATACTCTTAAAGCACACAATAATGCAGCAAGAAGGGTTTGTAAACCATCACAAAGGATTGCCATCAATTAAGTTTTACTGAACAGTAAAATTCTTTTGTATTTGTACACAATAGTATGAGAAAAGAGCACTCCTCCCTTCTAACAGTCACAGTATTTTATATTTTTGTCCTCTGTCTTTCAAAACTATATACTGGTCATTTATCCTTAGAATTTAACATAGTGTCTGGCATAAAAAAGTAGTGAATAATCTTTGTGAATAAATTATATAAAACAGAACTAGTAGAACTCAGTGGGGAAATCATGAATTTTGTCACAAATGGAACTAGGTCCATTTTCTTGCACACCCATTTAGTATACAAATTGGCATTTGAGAAAATACTTAACCTCTGTAGGTTTTATTTTATATCCATAAAATGGAGATACTAAAATGTGTTAATAGTTTTTGGTTTTTTTTATAAGATTATTTATTTATTTTGACAGAGACAGAGACAGTGTGAGTGGGGAGGAGCAGAGAGAGAGAGAGAGAGAGAGAGAGAGAGAGAGAGAAAGAGAGAGAAGCCCAAGCAGGCTCCGCAGCACTATCAGCACAGAGCCCAACATGGGTCTCGAACCCATGAACCCACAAGATTATGACCTGAGTCGAAACCAAGAGTCGGACACTTAACCGACTGAGCCACCCAGGTGTTCCATGTTAATAGTTTTTAAATGAAAACTAAAACTCTGTGTAAGCATGTCACACAATAGTTAGCTTACTAAAGAGTATTCAGTGAATTATGGTTTCCTTTCTTCTCTTTTCCACGATAAACATGGTACTCTTATCATACATAGGGCTTTCCCTCTCAGTGATGATGTAATACATATTATACAGAAAAGCCACGTATGTTATAAACAAAAACACACATTTTACACTGTCGGAAATCCTGGTGGAGTTTTGTATGAGGAGTTCACATCTCCTTTTATCAGGTGTAGTGATGCCATAAGCAAAGAGGAACCAATAACAGAAGTCAGAATCATTGCCTTGAATAAAATTCAGTGGAGCTACATATATTGTTGAACCCTTATTGGATCTTTTACAATATCAAAATTGCTTTTAAGTTATCTTGATGGACATTTTGCCCAACCCATTGTAGTGATTCTTTACTTGTGGCAAAAGAATGTAGGCAATTCTCTTTCCATAGTAATATAGAAAGGAATCCTTTCTGCAGATTGCCCCAGAAATATGCAGTGAACACTCAATAACTACATTACTTACCACACAACAGCAGCCAGAAAATTGTTCTTGGTTTTACTCAGAATTCAAAGATTTACTTATTTATTTTAATGTTTATTTTTGAGAGAGACAGAGTGTGGGCGGGGTAGGGGCAGAGAGAGAAGGAGACACAGAATCTGAAGCAGGCTCCAGGCTCTGAGCTGTCAGCGCAGACCCCAAGGCAGGGCTCGAACTCACAAACGGTGAGATCATGACCTGAGCTCAAGGCAGACACTTGACCAACTGAGACACCCAGCCACCTCAGTTTTACTCAGAATTCAAATTGAACTTATCAAAGAGAAGCCAACAAACAGTAAATGGGAAGGATAGATAAGAAAGCAAGGGCCAAACTCTATACACACATACTTGGGGAAGAGATGTGCCAACAAAGCAACACATAAAGAGTTGCCAAGCCATTCTGATACCTGCCCAGGGTATCAGAGTCCACACTTCCCCTACAAGCAGGGCATATATCTATATCCACTTCTCAAATTAACACTCTAACATCACCAGGATGTAAATCCTTAGCCCAATGTTTGAGGCCAGCAATAGAAAAGGGCTTCAGGGATTATGACTAAGAACTCTGAAAGCCTTCACTGGACCAAGAAAATCAAAACACTCACTGGTTCTTCCAAGAGCCTCAAGATCAAGCAGAAGTGACAGAGGGTTGTTCTGAGACTAACTGAAATTCTAATCTGGATTCATCAGCTTTCCATTACCTCTTTGTATTTACCCTTTTGTTCAATTACTAGTCCTTTTATCACTACTTGGATTTTCCTACTTCCAACCACTGGACTTGCTTCTATGCAGAAGTAGAAAACACTGTAGGAGAGATATGACCTCACCATGCCTCTGTTTCATCATTTGTAGAATGGGGCTATCATCTTATCCTCTGAGGCTTGTGATATGTCTAATGGGGCTATCCTATTGTCCTATCATGTAGGACAATATAATAAATTACATGAAAAGTAATTTGCCTAATTCCTAGCACATAGCCAATGCCCCATATATGCAATAAGATCTACAGTCATTTCCACATTTTCCCTATGGATTTTCCTTTAAACCATAAAGGTCAAGTGTAGAAGTCAAAGAGAAAAATTTGTATTCGTATTAAACTAACCTCTTCCACTCATGCTTTATGGTTGGAAAAATAAACCATAACCATGAGTTTATGTCACACATCTTCTTTCTCAATTTAGAATCTGTAGACTCCTATACAACTCAATAGGAGCTCATTTTTATTTTAAAACACCTAAAAACACATGCTCATGTATAACAATTATTCTGATCTAGATCTACCCAATTACATTCCTTGCTGGCCTCTTAAATGTAACCTTAAGTTTATGTAATCCACAAAATTTAGCTCTGCATGAATTTCTAACAAATATTACAAAAATGGATGAGATTGGGAATCAGAGTAATGTATAAGTGACTGAAATGTTTCCCACTTAGATTTGAGTTTGTGAATATTATAGGACTTCTGGGAAATATTTTCCATTTTTCTCAAATAAATCACACTATTTAAAATGCCTATCCATATTCCTAAGAATTTGGCTATTAATAATATTAAACACCTAATGGCAGAAGCAAATTGACTTATTTAGGGAAATTAAGTTTTGATATTTTATCAGACTATAAATTCAAATAAACACACTGACAACCCTAAAATTAACGTTCAAGAAGAAATAGAAGTTAGTTGAGTGTAAGTCAAATAGACATGTCCAAGATTTAAAAAAATAAATCTCCCCAGGGGCACCTGGGTGGCTCAGGTGGTTGAGTGTCCAACGTTTGATTTTGGCTTAGGTCAGGATGTCGTGGTTCATGGATTCGAGCCCCATTTTGGGCTCTGCACTGACAGAGCAGAGCTTGCTTGAGATTCTCTCTCCCTTTCTCTCTGTCCCTCCCCCTCATGTACCCTCTCTCACTCTCTCTCAAAATAAATAAGCATTATAAAATAGTAAATCTCCCAACCATGGTGTATTTTCGGGCATTTTTATACATAGAGCATTCTCAACCTTTCCTTTAAAACAATATGGAGTATAATAGCATCAATATCAATAAATTAAGGCATTTGAAATAACTTATGAAAGATTTTTCTTACAACACTTACATATTCTTCAGAGACTTATCCTTTCACTTCAATTTTTTTTCAAAATAAACAAGGCAGTATTTTCCACAAAAGGCAAGGCACACAACAATTGCAAAATATAGAATAATGGTAATTATGTTTGTGAAATTATATTTGTGAAAATTGTATTTGTACTTTATCCAAAAAAAAGTCATTTCTGAATGTTATCAAAGTATACAACTATCTGAAGTAGAAAGTAAAAATCTTGAGTAATCAAGACTTAGTTTGCCCAAGTTCAAAACTCTTTCACAAAACTCCCCATTACTCAATTTAGAAATCTATAATAACTTAACTGTGTTCAGTTAAATATGAATATGTAACACCACTCAATCAGCCCAACCATCCTAGAGGAGGGGCCGAGGATACAGATTGTTCTTATTTATTAAATGTGACGTAACTAGAGACCGCAGTCATAGTCAAGAATTTGTACCCACCCCTTCCCACCACACAACACATGCAAAGCAGGTGCCTTGCTATTCAATTAAAATCAGATTGAAAGGGATCATTTTTATCTCTTGTTATTATGTATCTAAGAAACGAGACATAATAGGGGAAAGATATGCCAACATGAGAACAAACAATGGGGTACCACAGACAATTTTTTTTGCAGCCAGACAACTATGCAGTACCAAGTTTCCAAATAGATTTATTTTAGTACATGGCCTTCTCCACACAAAGGCGAGTTTCTCTTAATTTTTCTATAAACTCCCAGGAAAAACTGGGCTCTACACAGAAAACCAACTCCATAGGCCCAAGTTTTCTGAGTTTCTCAGAGTCCAAAGGGACATTTCATATTAAAGACAAAAGTGATTCTGAGCCCATGACCTTGCTCTTCCACATGCCTCAATAATCCTTCCATTGATTTTCTAAGCAAGAGCCACCTTGCCAAAATTTCACTAACACTCAGCCCATTAGCACAGGGGTAAATATTCACATGTACATTGTTTTGCTATAACTTCTACAAGGTCAACTTGAGATTCACAATTTTAAAATGAGACAAGTAGATAAAGGGAACTGTTATTAACCAAAGAGAGTACAGGCATTCTCAAAACACACGGGTGGAAGCCATCTACTACTGTCAACCAGTGGGAGTAGATTTGGATGTATTCTTTGAGTCTTATCTCCAACAGCAATCAAGCATTACCCCTACAATCAAGCATGTCAGGGGTTCAATATTTAGGAAAGCCAGTAGGAAATCCTCAACAAGAGTTTGAGTGGGAAGGGAAAGAGAAAGAGAAAGAGAAAGAGAAAGAGAAAGAGAAAGAGAAAGAGAAAGAGAAAGAGAAAGAGAAAGAGAAAGAGAAAGAGAAAGAGAGAAAGAGAAAGGAGGGAGGGAAGGAATGGGGAGGGGGAGGGAAGGGAAAGAAAGGAGAGAGGGAAGGAAGGGGGAGGAGAAGGAAGGGGAGAGGAAGGAGGAAGGAAGAAAGAAGAGAGAGGGGAAAAAAGAAAGGAGAAAGAAGAGAGGGAGGAAGGGAGAAAGAAAAGAAAAAGAGAAGAAAGGAATAAAGGAAAGAAAGAGAAAGGGAGGGAAGAAAGAAGGAAGGAAAGCAAGAAAGCAAGAGAAAGCTAGAGAAAGCAAGAAAAAGAAAAAGACAGACACTGGCCTTTCAATTGATGGACATTTTGGAGGAATGAGAGAAAAGAATTCTAATGTTTCCCTTACCTCAAATTTTGTTTTTGTACATACATACGACTTGTTATTCAACATGAACAGTATTCAAATAGTGTTTGAAACATGTAAAATAAGACCATTCTATTATGTAAAAATTTAAAACTACCTTTAAGAAGTACTGTTTCTCTGTACTGATGTTTCTAATGTGAGAAAAGTACATAAATTGGATGACCTAATGATTGCTATTTGTATCTTGCATAGTTCACACAGTGGCTCAGCCATGGTAGGCATTCTATAATAAATAGAAGAGTAAATGAATGAATAAATGAACATCTTAGACACAGAATTACCAACACAAGACTTGCTAGAGTCTCTGGCTCCCTCTAGTTCAAACAAATGCCAAACACATGCATCCCACATATGGTTCTCTGTAGGCTCTTCCCACTCCCATCCTCTCATTAATGACTTGCTTTTCCTGAAAGGAACAGTTGTAGATAAATACCAGGTGAAAGATGGTGCCTAAATAAGGTTCTGGAAGTGATTTTTGAGGTGCTAGAAGCTCCCACACATTGAGAGACCTCCCACAAGCAATTTTCTTGGGGCCAACTCCAAATAAGAAGGATTGATGGTCTGCTTCCTGTAATAGCACCTAGTTATCCATCTTAATCTAGTGTTAACTGAAGGACTTAGCTACAGCAGAAGAGGAAGAAAGAGGTGAATTGAGAGAACATTTGTTATGACCCTGATAGGGAAATGAGGCACTCAGAAGATGCCACCCTTTCCTGGAAGGAACATAATACAATTGCACACACTCACAGCAGGAGCTACTGCCTAACTCCAAATAAAATTTAAGAGAGCAAAAAACAAAAACAGAAAAAGATGAAAAACAGAAATCAAGAAATGAATGTAGGAGAAATATTAGGCTTGATCAGACCCTGAAATCCATCAATTTGAGAAAACAGATTAAAAAATGCTCTGAAGCCAACATTTTAGCTATTCCATTTATCTATTCAAACACTGCATTTCCTAAGACGTGTTTGTCACATAAAATTCTAATCAACTTCCTCAAAAACTTGCCATATTTGTCCAATGTGTGAAATGTGCTGTTTGATAAAAGTAAAGTACAAAAATGTTAGGAGCTTAAAAAATGGCTTCTTTATACTTAGCTAAGGTGACTTGGATGGAAATAATGGAGTGGTAAGGCACTGCTTGGCCAAATGGCTAGCACTGGGTTGTAGTTATCTAATTTGGGGGACTCCTTTCTCCATCCTTTAACCTTCCCTTTCTCTCTCCTACATCAAGGAAGAAGGTGAATCAATCAGAAAGATACTGCCATACTCCAGGGGGAGGACTTTATCCAAAGTATTTGGATAAATACAAATTTATCCTCCCCTCCCCCAATACAACTGGCCTGGGATCAACCTGGTAAATATGCTTAGCTGAAATTTGAATTTTGAGGTAGTAGTGCTATCTTAGTTTGAGTGCTCCCATAAGCAAACTCCGGTATATGGATTCAAGAACCAATAGTTTACTTGGAAAATGCAAGAGCACCAGGAGGAGGAGGGGAGGTGAAACAAAAGAAAGTCAATGATGAGGCCATTATCAAGCTAGCTTCTCCTGTGAGGCAACCAGAGCTCACTTCCTTTGCAAACAGCATAAAATAAAACCTATTACAGTAATTCCACCTAAGAAGAGAGAAAGCCTGTGTATTTATATACTGGCTCTCATCAGTCCTCGGTGAGGGCTGAAGGATATTAACCAGCTAGTATTTTCAATCTGGCACATGCAAATTGAATAGCTTTTGTAGATTCAGAGAAAGCTCTCAGGCAAACAGAGGCAGATACTGATAGTTAGAGGTCCACTTTGGCAAACCAAGGCAGTAAAGCCAGAGGTATATGGGCAGGCACCCAAGATGCTGGGGCAGGTTCTAAAATGACTCACAGTGGTGGCCTTTTGGTGCAAATGTTTAGTAGGACAGCTACAGGAGAACATTAACATTGTAACCAGTGTGTTCCTGTAACTATGATATGATTTTGATGTCTGCTGCCTCACCTACCCTTTTCTTTTAATTTTTTTAATTTTATTTTTTTAATTTACATCCAAATTAGTTAGCATATAGTGAAACAATGATTTCAGGAGTAGATTCTTTAGTGCCCCTTACCCATTTAGCCCATCGCCCCTCCCACAACCCCTCCAGTAACCCTCTGTTGTTCTCCATATTTAAGAGTCTCTTATGTTTTGTCCCCCTCCCTGCTTTTATATTATTTTTGCTTCCCTTTCCTTATGTTCATCTGTTTTGTCTTTTAAAGTCCTCATATGAGTGAAGTCATAAGATTTTTGTCTTTCTTTGACTAATTTCACTTAGCATAATTGCTAAGTTCCATCCACGTAATTGCAAATGGCAAGATTTCATTCTTTTTGACTGCCGAGTGATACTCCATTGTATATATATACCACATCTTCTTTATCCATTCATCCATCGATGGACATTTGGGCTCTTTCCATACTTTGGCTATTATTGATAGTGCTGCTATAAACATGGGGGTGCATGTGTCCGTTTGAAACAGCACACCTGTATCCCGTGGATAAATGCCTAGTAGTGCAATTGCTGGGTCATAGGGTAGTTCTATTTTTAGTTTTTTGAGGAACCTCCATACTGTTTTCCAGAGTGGCTGCACCAGCTTGCATTCCCACCAACAATGCAAAAGAGATCCTCTTTCTCTGCATCCTTGCCAACATCTGTTGTTGCCTGAGTTGTTAATGTTAGCCATTTTGACAGGTGTAAGGTGGTATCTCATGGTGGTTTTGATTTGTATTTCCCTGATGATGAGTGATGTTGAGCGTTTTTTCATGTGTCGATTGGCCATGGATGTCTTCTTTGCAGAAGTGTCTATTCATGTCTTTTGCCCATTTCTTCACCAGATTATTTGTTTTTTGGGTGTTGAGTTTGATAAGTTCTTTATAGATTTTCTCACCTACCCTTTTCTAAGTCTGATTCTCCTACCTTCCCCTTGATTCTGTAGAAGTCCCCTAGTATCTTCCAAATAAATTTATTTTCTATTTAATTTAACAAGTGTTAGTTTCTCTGGCTTGCAACAAAGAACCTAGATGTCTTATACAATGGTGCTCAAAGTGTGGTAAAGATTAGATGGTGGATGCTGCCTGGGGCAAATCCTGAGCCAAAGCAAAGCCTCTAAGCTTTCTAAGCAAAGTCATGCTGCCTTCAGAATGCAATTATTCCAGAAACTATGCAGTCTCCTTCTGAAAACATCTTCTGACTTACCAGTGGGCCTTGATGGGTGTGAATGCCTCACTGAGACACCACGTAATCAGAGGATTAGAGCAGCCAAGAATAAGTTGGATATAGTACAAAACAAGCTGCTATAATAAAGAAACTCGAAACTTGAGGATTCATTTTCTCTCACAGTTAATTATCCAGTGGTGTCCAGAAGTATCTACAAGTGATCCGTCACCAAGAGATGGTTCTGTTCTAAAAGGTTCTCTGTCTCATTTCTTTACTATCTCCTAGAGTATAATACTCATCTTCATGGAAAAAAACAAAAAAAAACAGGAAATGAAAAACAAAACAACAAAACAAGAAAAAAAAAAATATGGCTTAACAACATGCCCATATGCCAATTACAGAAAGTAGCCAGGAAAGAAAGTACAGGGCAATTTTTTAAACAAGTAAACCAAAATATTACTTCCGAGCACATTCCATTAGCAAAACCATAGAAATGGAGCCATATCAGCTGCAAAGGAGATGGAGAAATAAATTCTCTAGTTAAAGCAGCCGCATGCCCAGGTAAACACTGAATATAGAGAAAGGGGAGAATACATTTGGGAAGAACACTAGCAGTCTTTTCTGCATCTAGCCATAAACCAGGCCTGTGTAACACCATTCCATTAAGTAGCTAAATCAGATAGATGTAGGTTTTAGAGACAAATCACTTACATTCTCTATGTGCCCAAACCTGCAACACTGCCATTCAACTCACACTTAAGACCTCATGGAGTGATCTCTATAACCAGTGGAAAGAGAAGGACACTCTCAAGCCTAGTTTCCAGGTATCTGTGACAACAGTTAAAACCTGCTTACTGTGGAGATATAGTGACGCTGAAAACTGCCTCTGTAAAAGGGAGAACTAAGAGCAACAGTTAGAAGAACAGATATACATGGGTTTCTGGCTGGTAGATACAGGTTTAATTGAACAGTCAAGTATATGAAAGAAACAATATGGGGAGACTACTGACAAAAAGGGTTGAAGATACGTTAAATGGGTGGATTTCTTGGAATAGGCATTAAAAAACGTGTGCCAGGTGAATATCCACATATACACACACAAATCACACACACATCACACACACAAATCCTTGAAGAACAAGTCCTTAACAATGAGGTAGACATGATTTGGTTATGGTTCCAGCTTGAAAACAAGCCATTGCAAGGCTACGCTCTGGCCCCATAAGAGAAGATATACATGTAACAAGTATGTCTGAGTCCAGAAAGCAAAGGATAGAAGTGAGAATGATGCTTCTCAATAAATGACACATTTACAATTTATGTTTCTCCATCTTTGAGACTCTAGAGTTTACCAGTTAAAAAAAAAAATTTTTTTAGTACATACACTTAAAAAAAAAAAAAAAGAATACTTCCAAGACGGAACAGGAAGCACAACAAAAGTTCTTTTGAATGAATGGGTGAGGAGACAGCCCCGGACCCTCAAGGGGAAACAGTTTACCTGCCTACCCACTTCCCTTGGCACCACTTTTGCTGAGGTCACATTAAACTACTCACAATTGTCCAAGCTGTTAACTTTCATGCCTCTGGGCCTTTGTACTTGGAAACCCTTCTGCCTTGAGTATCCCCCACCACTTCTCATCTTTCAAAGCCCAGATCAAAAAATTACCTTCTGTGGATGCCTGGATGGCTAAGTAGGTTGAGCTTCCAACTTCGGCTCAGGTCATGATCTTGCAATTCATGAGTTCAAGCCCCACATCAGACTCTGCACTGGTGATGTGGAGCCAGCTTAGGATATTCATCCATCCTTCCTTCCTTCCTTCCTTCCTTCCTTCCTTCCTTCCTTCCTTCCTTCCTTCTCTCTCTCTCTCTCTCTCCCCCTTTGTCTCTCTCTGCCCCTTCCCCACTTGTGCTCTCCCTCTCTCTCTCTCAAAATAAATAAACTTAAAAAAAAAAATCACCTTCGCTGTGAAGTCTTCCCTGATACACTCAGGGTTTGCTACCATAAGCTTTATGCATAAGTTCACAGACCAGTCACAGCCCTTTTCACATCCCATTGTTACCATTTGTTTACATGTCTATAGCCCTAATTCCACTGCAAACTTCTGACCAAAAGCATTATTTCGAGAACTGCTAGCTTATACAGACTTAAAGAACTGCACATTTCTGACCAAGTAAGGTGATTTATTTTAGCAAGATATATTCAATGCCTCATTTGGCCAAGAATTATAACATCTACTATGATCCTTGGCACAGAGAAGGCTCTGAATATATCTTGTTTCAATTAATTAGTAAGCTTTTGCAAACGATATACAGAAATTAGAAGTGTGAGAAAGTTTCACACTAGGAATGACGTCAGAGTTAAGATATATATCAGGAATGGGGCACCTAGGTGCCTCAGTTGGTTAAGAATCTGACTCTTGATTTTGGCTCAGGTCATGATCTCACTGTTTGTGAGTTTGAACCCTGTGTTGAACTCCCTGCTGACAGTGTGGAGCCTGGTTGGGATTCTCTCTCTCTCTTTCTGTCTGTCTCTCCCTCCATCCCTCTCTCTCTACCCCCCTCTCTCTCACACACACAAAATAAACTTAAAAATAAGATATGTATCAGGAATCAATCACAAAGGGGGGTATTTTCTTGATCATCTTGATCAGTTTAGGCTCTCTGTGTTGTGTGCCTTACCTCTTTCCTTTGATAGGTATTTGGCATCTCAAGGACCCAGCCGTGTTAGAAATAAACTAGATACTCATTAAATGTTTGTATAAAGGATGACTGAATGAATATACAGAACTAGGGATCCTACCACGGCATAGTCTCTACCAGTTTTATATATACTTGGATAATGTTTATGAAAATGCACAGTAGAATTCTGCTTAAAAATCACAACCTTAAACTTTATCAGAATGCAGTTATTCATTCCTTTAACTTTTTATAACCAAAAGTGATTATCTCTACAACAGAGCACATAAGCATCATTAAGAGACTAATATCATCAATTGAATTTAATTAACATTATATAACAGACTATACCAAAAATATATTCATATTCCAACCTAACTCTCTATACATTTGGTTCATTATACAGAAGGTAAGAGTGTAAGTAACTATTTCCCTAGGCAAGATTTTTCAAGGTGTAGCTCTTCCTTGTGTGTCCATATTTATTATTTTGAATTTTTTTTTACAATGGGAAAGCTATTTTCCTTTATCCAAGAAATTACTTACAATATGGAAATCATTAGTGTGCTCAAATATGGAATTCAGAAATGGGAAAATGAAGCCATAAATGAAACAGACTATTTGACAATGAGATTAATAACCTGAAGCCCAGAAACAACTCGATTTTGTTCCTTAAAAAGTCTCCTATACTACTATGAACAGTATTTATTAATTCTCACGGCTATGCAATATTTGGGGTTTAGATGGCCACTCTCCAACTCTTTAGCAAAGGGATTTTCAAAAATTCTGGTAACAAAGGAGTTAATGGAGTGGCATTGCTATTAAAAGATTTATGCTGACCAGGTGTTTGAGTTGCTTGAAAAGTCAACCATTTAACATACAACCTTTCTGTTGTAAATACTGTACCACCAGAAGACAGATTAAACAGTTTTGTATAAAACTATGGTTTAAAAAGAAATAGGGATAATGAAAAAAACATTGTGTCCAACTTTTCTTGAGTAAATTGCCAAACATGTGACCCTCAGAATGCCACAGTGTCCTTAAACCAGTAACTCAAGCTGTCTCACCCAGAGACAAACGCGGTGTTTGGAGCTTTAAAACATTAATATAAATATAGAATATGCATACCAGAAACAGATTAATGACTCCTCTAATCACATATACAATTATATAGGTCACATGTGAAAACCCATTCAAAGAACCCCTAGAACATCAGACTTCAAGGAGACTCAGTTTCTCTGACTTAAGAGGTTAACCTGTTAACCCTGTCACCTTCACACTATTTCACTGGAAATCCCGCCTGTTTGGGAAAATTGTGGTTTTTTCAGGCTTACAATCTTGAGCTTCCCTTACACAAACTAACCGCTAAAAATGGGGGGGGGAAGGCTGCTTTTCACAAAATGAACATTATAGAAACTAACCTCAGAGTTAAACACTACAATCATTCACAGGTGGGATTTCCCAAGATTTTGTAACTTTCCATGAAGGGATTTACATAGGCCCAAAAGAAGCCTCTGCCGAAATAGGTTTTTAAGCAGTAAAGTAACTGTATCTGTTCATAGTTACCAAGCTGTTGTGCTTTTTGTTTAGTAGGTCAACATACTGTCGTCTTAATTTGCGTCTGGGCCTATCACGCAAGGGCCACTGCCTCACAGAAGGTTTTAATCAAAGCAGCCAAACCAACAAAATAGGACATCCTGGTCAGAATTACTCTTTCAACCTCATTTTGAACTGCTGTTTTTTCAGAGGTTTGGCAAATTTCACGATAAGCCACTTACCAAAGTGTTCACATTTAATGAGAGGCAATTTTTACATAAAAAATAATCTTCCGTCACCCAGTCCTCTAAATGTCAAATACCCCCCTGGTTACATGAAGAACAGTGCTACATTTTCAAGCAGCCTGCCAGGAAAACTTAAAGCAGAGTCTAAAACCGTGCTGTTCTCTAAAAAGACTTTTCTACGTGTATTCCTAGAACCCAGATCCCCACCTTAAAAAAAAAAAAAAAAAGATTCTGTATATGTTTTTGAGCTTCCCGTAAACATAAGGACCACAGCATTACACAATATTGAGCTTTGAGTGTCTGCATCCATCTTTCTGCTCTATGTTGCTTAGGCCTCACAGACAAAACAACTTGTACGTTACTACTAGAGCTCACTACTACTCAATGAAACAGGAAAACAACCCAGTGTCATCAAGAATTACTAGATTCCCTTGGGGCGCCTGGGTGGCTCAGTCGGTTAAGCGGCCGACTTCGGCTCAGGTCATGATCTCGCGGTCCGTGAGTTCGAGCCCCACGTCGGGCTCTGTGCTGACCGCTCAGAGCCTGGAGCCTGTTTCCGATTCTGTGTCTCCCTCTCTCTGACCCTCCCCTGTTCATGCTCTCTCTCTCCCTGTCTCAAAAATAAATAAAATGTTAAAAAAAAAAAAAAAAGAATTACTAGATTCCCTGGGGTGCCTGGGAGGCTCAGTTGGTTAACAGTCCAACTCTTGATTTCAGCTCAGGTCATGAGTTTCAGTCCCGAGTTGGGCTCCACGCTGACACTGCAGGGCCTGCTTGGGATTCTCTCTCTCCTTCATTCTCTTCCCCCTCCCCCTCTCACACGCTCCCGTTCACTCTCACTCTCATTCTCTCTCGCTCTCTCAAAATAAATAAACTTAAAAAAAAAATTACTAGATTCTTGGAGCCACAAGAATCTAGGTTTGGAGCCACAACCCCGAGACTTCCAGACTGTTCACAAACAGTCCATAGGTCAAGCCTGAGGCATATTTAACATAATTTCAACTGGGGCACCTGGGTGGTGCAGTCGGTTAAGCGTCCGACTTCAGCCAGGTCACGATCTCGTGGTCCGTGAGTTCGAGCCCCACGTCAGGCTCTGGGCTGATGGCTCAGAGCCTGGAGCCTGTTTCCAATTCTGTGTCTCCCTCTCTCTCTGCCCCTCCCCCGTTCATGCTCTGTCTCTTTCTGTCCCAAAAATAAATAAACGTTGGAAAAAAAAATAATAAAAAAAAAAAATAAAACATAATTTCAACTGAAGACCATCCTCTCTGCATCCACATATTCATAACATCTTTTTTTTTTTTTTTTGGCCAATAATTTGTTGAGGTTGGAGGGTCTTCCCTAAAAAAAAAAAAAAAAAAAAAAAGTAAAGTTTCATTTCTCTCAAAGATAGATAGGAGGAGGAGGTTAATTTTTAAAGGCCTAATTTTCAGGCACATTCTAAGATTTACACAGAGGTGACATATATACATGCATGTGCAAGCAAGTAGCCACTATGCGTCAGAATTAGGGATCAGGCCTCCCAGCCCTACCTCCTGGTACATGTGCCTAATAACCTCCATGTGCTTGTCTAACCCCTAATTTAGGCCTGGTTCCTCCAGTCACTGTTCCTGCTTCAACCACGGTGGCAGCAATGATAGGGACCAGACTGGAGACACCTCATGAACCCCTTCCCTCCTGCAATCTGAAAGCATAGACAAGGAGATCCCAGGACAAAGCAGGCAGGTGGTCTTCTGAAAGGAATGTTCCAGCCAGAGCAGTACAAAACATCTGAATCAGTCCATACACCCAAACAGGTCCAGTGACCAAGACTTCCTGCAATCTGCGTAAACATGCATGTATGTGTATGTTTGTACAATGGTTTTCCTTTTCTTTTCTCTTCCTCATTGAAATCTGTATAAATGTATTCCAAGACGTACTTTAGTGTTTCACTGAACAGTCAGAATTGCTCTTTCAAAGATTAAAATTAGTCAAAACTTTAGACGATTAAAATTGGTCAATAAAATTTTTAACCATGGCAGAGAACAACCCATTTTTTTCAAATCATTCTATGGCAGTTCACATTTTATAAGTTTACTCCATTCTTATAGTCCCTTTGTGCTTTTATTTATTTTTTTTTAATTTTTTTTCAACGTTTTTATTTATTTTTGGGACAGAGAAAGACAGAGCATGAACAGGGGAGGGGCAGAGAGAGAGGGAGACACAGAATCGGAAACAGGCTCCAGGCTCCGAGCCATCAGCCCAGAGCCTGATGTGGGGCTCGAACTCACGGACCCCGAGATCGTGACCCGGACCGCGAGATCGTGACCTGGCTGAGGTCAGACGCTTAACCGACTGCGCCACCCAGGCGCCCCCCCTTTGTGCTTTTAAAAAATTGTTTTGTTTACTGAGCAAATTTTTATTGGGCTTACGAGAACTTTGTTAGATCCTAGAAACAAAACAGAGAAAACAGGTATTATCCCTACCATCCTGAATTTAGCTTTTGGATGGGGCAATAGATCTTTCAATAACAGAGCATTACAAAATTTTCTTTACAAAATGCTGTCCTGATAGCTGAAAAAATGAATGAAAACTCTCAAAGACCCATACTGTCATTAACAATATTCTGAAATTCCTTCCATTATTGGTTGGATTGTGTTCTACCAAACTTCACATGACGTCTTAATGCCCATTACCTGAGAATGTAACATTATTTGGAAATACGGTCTTTATAGAAGTAATCAAGTTCGAGATTACTAAAGTGGCTCTAATCCAGTAGGACACCTGTCATAGTGGGTGATGCTTCTAAAAGCCAAGGAATGCCAAAGATTACTAGAAAACTACCAGACACTAGGAAAGAGGCATGAAACATTCTGACAGCTCTCAGAAAAAAAACCAATCCTCAAATACCTTGATCTCAGACTTCTAGCTCCCAGAACTAACAGATTTCTTTTTTTTAGACCACCTACTTTGTGTTACTTTGTTACAGAAAATTAACGCATCTTCTAAAAACAAATATTTCTACTCCTTTAAAGCAAATAAAGTAGGGCTGTGGAGGTAGGGACAATTCTAACTGAAGGAAATTTGTAATTAACAAATTTTTAAATGACAACATAAAGACTTCAGTTGAGCTTCAATCCATATATGCTTTAAAAAAGAGAGAGATGTATAGCTCCAAATTAAAGAGATTTATTTTTGTTTCTAATGTAAAATAAACTCCTAAGAACACATTGGTGGGACATTTGGAATTATAGTTCACAAATATGACCATCGTATTATACAAAGAAAATAAATACAATAGAGAAGTAGACAAAATAGCTTCGTATTCTGGCCAGGGCAGGATCTTTAAACATACATCTAAACTCTAACAAGTTCAAGTACGTGTTCAAAATCAAACAAAGTAAGAAAAGACACTGCTTGACTTAACATAAAAAATTAGCAATGTAACCATATTGTATTTCAGAAGATAAATTCTGATTTTTCCCTCAAATACATACCTCTGCAACTGTACTGAAAGTGTCCAATAAAGTGACAGAAGTTATAGGACTCAAACCTTTATTGTTTAAGTTGACGGAAGAAACACAATTTAAATGCATAGCCAAATTAGGTTTGAATCCATGATCTCCTATAATGCTATAGGGGAAAAATACATAAAGATGAAGTAAATGCTAAACTGAACGCTGTTTTGAGTTAATAAAAAGTTCCAAATTTAATATCCCTGACCCATCATTTTTGAATGGCTATTCTGCCCCTTAATTCTTGTCATTTTTTAAATTTGGAAACCTTTTCCATATTTGTGTTTACTTATGAAGACTTAATAAAATAGAAAAATTGCAGAGACACAGGCCTAAAGACTAAATGTTTAAAGCAATCTGTTATTTTATAGTTGTAGCTGAATAAGTATGTCTCCTATCAGTTTTATTTCTCCTGTGACACAGCAAATGGCCATAATCTTCCCTCATCTATCCATTATCACACAAAAAAAGGAAACAACAGTTTATTATCCTAATTACTTACATCCTCACAGATTCTCCTAAATATTAGCAACTAACATCAGGTAGTTAGATGTTAATTAAATAACTAAACAGGTAGTTTAAATGGCTTTTAAAGACTCATCCATATAATTTGCTAGTATAAATATAGAACTGTACACCCAGAACCAAGGCACAAAGATAGTTAAATACTGCGATGAACTGAATGTTTGTGTCCTTTTCCCCATCACGCTAAATTCATATGTTGAAGTCCTAATCCCCAGTGTGATGGTATTTGGAGGTGGGACCTTCAGGGGGAGGTAATTAGGTCATGAAGATGGAGAAACTCATGAATAAGATTAGTACCCTTGTAAGAAGACATGCAAGATAATAGCTTTCTATCATGTCACGACAGCAAGAAGATGGCTATCTGCAAACCAGTTAGAGAGCTCTCACCAGACACTGAATCTGCCAGTACAGATCTTGAATTCTCAGGCTCTAAGTGGACACAATATTTGTTGTTTAAGCCATCCAGTCTGCAGTGTTTGTTGTAATAGCCCAAACTGCCTAAGACAAATATTTCCCAAAGAAAATCTCTTTTGATAAAAGTGTGATTTGTAGCATGAATTCCTACTTAATTATTTTCTGTTGACCTTAGAGCAGGAGTCACTATAGGGTACAACAAAAGAGATGGGAGGGAGCCTTAGATGAAGTATTTTCTGTACAAGATGGAGTTGGTGATTAATACCAAAATGTCTGACAGCTAGGGAATCAAGTAAGAACCAGAAAGCAAGTGACTTAATCATGGCCAGTGAAAGCCAGCAGATTAATAAGGAGGAATAGTAGTAAATAGGAGAAATAAAAGCTTGAAATGGTTAAAAGTTTATAAGAACACAAGTAAATTCTATTCCATGGCAATGGAGATTCTTTGTTGAAGGATCTCTCATACTTCCTTCAAAAGTGTAGGTAGCCTCAGAAGCTAAACCTATGGACATAGAGAAAGCATTTACAGCTGGTCAAAATTTGAAAGGAAGGAAAGGCAAAACCTGATTAGATCCTAATTGTGGAGATGTAGAAGAAAGGTGTTTTGAAAGCAAGAAATTGTACAAAAAGAAAAATAGTAATATGGGCATGTTCTAGTTTCATCCATGATGGAGTAGCTATTATTGGACTTAACTTCTTGCTATAAACAAGTATGAAATCCAGACAAAACATATATAACAACTGTTTGCAGGCACTGGACAGCAGCCAATGCAGGGCTATGGTCCTTGAGAGAAAAGAGGCAAACAAAATAAACGTCACATAAACCCCAGATTTCCTCCTAGGGGCATTTTCCAAACCACAGCTCAGGGAAATAAAGCCTAAGTAAAGATAATAGTCCTGTTGGACAACAGAAACAGAAATCAGTGTTCTGGGCAGCCAAGAAAACTAAAGCAGAGTAGCTGGGTCCCTGAGTGGAGAAAAAAAAAACAACAACAAAACACTACAGACAAGGAGTCCTAATAATTTGTCTAAAACTTCCCCTCAGGTCTTTAGTCAATTTGTAAGATGTACATATAAAGGGCAAAGATTTGGAAACTAGCCAAGATAACCACTGGATGCTGGAGAGCAGAGCAGAGATTTCCAAGGCCACAAGGTATGGGTCCAGGATTTAGAGACTGGGGCATCAATTTGAGATCCCAAAATGCCACCTCCTAGAATGTGGAATAAAAATCTCTCCCTTTGTAGAAAGGGCATGAGCAAAACTGAAGACTTGCCCTCACAAAGCTTAACATACCTTGGTAAGATGTAGGTGATCCACAAGTATTTTTACTCCCTGTTAGTACAAAATTTAGTACAAAATTTAGCACACTTCAGAACAGAATTCACAGCGTATACAACATGTACACAATGTTAGTTATACAATCAAAAATTACTAAACATGTTAAAAATCAGTAAAAAAAAAAGTCCCAATAATCGGGATAAAATAATATAATCTGAAACAAATGAGTCAAGTAATAAAGTTAACAGAGGAAGTATCCAAGATAACTATGATGAATATACTTAAGAGGGAAAAATGGGCAGAATGGATTAAAATCTATATAAAGATTAAAACAGACATTCTAGAAATATAAAATACATTATCTGAACTGAAGAATATATAGACTTAGCAGACGAGACACAACAGAAAACTGGATTAGTGATTTGAACACAACAGAAAAATATCTCAATAGAAGTCCAGAAAGAAAGAAATCACAAAAAGAAATACAGTATTTGATTCAGATAGAATCAAGTTATACTTTAAAGGCTGTTCTAGATAAATATGTTCTGGCAAATATTCAAAGCAAGCCTTGAAAATAATCAAAATGATTCCAAGTACCTCAATTTTCCACAACAAAACATAAAAAGAGAATGTAAGATCCAGCCCCAAACATCAGAACAGTTCATGTTCTATGAATTTTAGGCTCTCATGCTCTATACAAAGTACTGTATTTTTTAAAAGGTAGACTGTGATAAGTTAAAGATGCATACCGCAAATCCTCAAGCAAGCACTAAATGTGAATCATAACACACCAAGGGTGAACCCTAATGTAAACTATGAACCCTGAGTGATAGTGATGTGTCAATGTACTTTCATGATTTGTAACAAATATATTACTCTGGTGAGGGGTGTGGATAATGGGGAAGGCTATGCATTTGTGGGAGAAGATAGGGGAAATCTCTATATATTCAACTCAATTTTGCTCTGAACCTAAAATTGCTATAAAAAATAAAGTCTATTAAATACACCCAGGTATGTGTACACACATGCATGCTCACACACAAAGATATGACAACTAGAAAGCAAACAACAAGACAGTAGATTTAAACACAGCTGTATCTGTAGTAGCCAGAATTCTAAAAGTGGGTCCCCAAGAATCCATGCCTCAATCCATAGAATCTCAATGAATGAATATGTTAAGATAGTAAGCACAGCTTTATAGGCCATAGATTTATGTTGTGACTATTCAATACCATTACTGTAGCCAGAACTCTAACACTCCAGACACTTACGTAAATAAATGGTTATGGCTATGTTCCAATAAAACTTTGCTTAACAAAAATAATGGTGGGCTGGATTTGGCCCATAGGCTATGGTTTGCCAAACACCTAACACAGAAACACCTAGGAAACTACAAAATAGATATTAGAATAAATTAATATAGCAAGGCCATAGGCTAAAAGGTCAAGCTACCAAAAAGTAACTATATTTCTATGTATTAAAACAAGTGAAATTTTAAAAATATTGCCAAAAGCATTGAGAATATGATCTACTTAGGGATACATTTTAACACAGTGTGTATGCACAAAAGCTGTACACATTACTGAGATAAGTTAAAGATGGCCCAGATAAACAGACATCATGCTCATGATTGCCAGTATTTCAGTTCTCCCCTATTTGAGCTTCAAATTAAAGGCATTGCAAACAAAATTTCAACAGGTCTTTATGTAGAAAATGTCATGCTGAATCAAAGATTATAAGAAAACACATACACACATACACACACACACACACACACACACACACACAAACAGAAGAGCTAAAACAATGTGGAAAAAGTAAAGTCTAGAAGACTTACCTAAACCACCTAAAAAGCTACAGTTATCAATGAAAGTGTGATATTTACATAAAAACTGACATAAATTAATAAAATACAGAGATGAGAAATAGACCCATACAAACATGGTCAATTGATTTTGACAAAGTTGCCAAGGCAACCCAACTAAGAAAAGCTAATTTTTTCAAAGAATGGTGCTGGCAGAATTTAGTATCTGAAAAAAAGAGAGGAAAGGTGGAGAGAAGAGAAAATAACTTTACCTTACAACATACTAAAAAAAAAAAAAAAAAAAAAAAAAAAAACCTCAAAATGATTATACACCTGAAAGTTAAAAATATGAAACATCCAAAAAGAAAATACAAGGCAAAATCTTAGTGACCTTATGGTTAGACTAAGTTTTCTTATGTAGGACAAAATAACACAAACTGTAAACAAGACCTGATAAACTGAATTTCAAAATTAACTCCTTCTTCAAAAAATATATACCGGACAATAGACTTGTTGTATCCAGAAGACTAAAGACCTCTTTCAACTGAAAAAGACATATCAACTAAAAAAATATGGGCAAAAATATTTTGAAATTAGAATTTACCAAAATGATATATTGATGACAAATAATCACTGGGAAAGATCCTTAACAAGGTTATTCATTGTTAGGAAAATGAAAAAACAAAAACACAATGAGACACTACACACCCACTGCAATGGCTAAAATTAACAAGACTGATAATGCCTAATGCTGTCAAGAATCGGGAAAGTCACTGAAATGCTGATGCATTGTTGGTGATAATGCAAAATAGTACAACCACTACAGAAAACAGTTTGGTAGCTCCTTAAGGTTAAACGTATTCCTGCCACATGACTGAACAATTTCACTGCTAGATCTTTACCCAAGAGGAATATAAACCTGTATGTCCACAATGTCCACATAATTTCCATGGGAATGTTCAAAGCAACTTTATTCATAATAACCAAATACTAGAAAGACTCAACCCAGTGTCTCTGAACTGGTGAAGAATTGTGGCAGATCACTATGGATACATGCAAAAAGATGGATGACTATCAGAAGCATTATGCTAAAAGAAGCTAAGCACAAAAGCCTGCATAATCATATAGTAATTATATATGAAATTCTAGAAAAGGCAAAAACATAGACCAGTAGCTTCAGGGGATATGGGGAATGACTGACTGCAAAAGGGCATGAGGGAACTTCTGGGGATGATGGAAATGTTCTGTATCGTGACTGTGGTGGTGGTTAGATGACTGTATGCTTTGTCAAAACTCACCAAATTGGATGCTTAAAATTGATGAATTTTATCGTGTGTGAATTAAACACAACAAAGCTGACCACAAAAAACCAGTCATTATGGTTTGATCTGAGTGATTGTTACAATGAGCTCAGTTTGTGAAAATTCATCAAGCTGTATACTTACGACATGTTTGCTTTTCTGTATGTATATCATTCTCACTCAGAACCTCTGGAAAGAAATGCAGTTGTGGGGACACCTTGATTTACCAGTCACCCAGTGAGAATGATTTATCATTCACCCAGTGAGACCCATGCTGGATTTCTGAGATATTAAGTTTGTGTTATTTAAAGCATTAACTTTGGGGCAATTTCTTACAGTAACAGCAGAGAATATGCATCGTCTTAGTATTGTCATGGAGAGAAGCTTAAAATACCACAAAACTAGAAGAAAAAGTTACTTTACCAGCAAAGAGCTTAACTTTCTGAAATCAGAAAGGATTTGATTTCTGACAATCCCATTTAGTAGCTCAGGCAACTTATCTGAGGTTCAGTTTTTTTATTTCTTTCAAATGATGTTTATAGTAACTACTTCATAGATGTTTATAGTAACTACTTCATAGGAACATTGTAAGAATTGAATTAAATAATTATTTATAAGACAATTAGCTTATTTTATTTTTCCTAGAGAAGATTCCAGAAAGCCTTTCAGGCCCAGGAAGATTTTGTCTGTAAGACTGCTTTGATTTTAATGTTGGAATCGATGTTACACTGTTTAACTCAAAAAGATCTAGTATATTGATCTAATGGAAACTTAAGTCATTTTAAATAAATAGAATGGATAAACAATCCCTTAGTGTTTTACCTGGAATTAATGCCTCACTAACAGTTCCAACAACAGAAAAGAGTAGTCCAAGATGAAGTGCTCCATCTATCCAAGAACATGTTTTGATTTCATCACTGATCCCATAGAAAAAAATTTTTCCCTCAAATGAAATTAGGCAAACTGTAAAGAAAGACATGCACATTGGCTAACCGTGACTACTCATAAATGTAAGGATCTCCAAGTTACTAACCAAGCCATAGGATCTATGGCTTACGTTTTTCAAATTCCAGGAAACATCCTATTCTCATAGTTAGACTAACAACGACAATGAAGAAATTTCCTTGCCCACATTCTCCAGACTATTTTATAACTTTAGTCCACAAGCAAAGTTCAATACTGAAGTGCTTTCCAATAAACAAGTTGAGTACATTTTTTGGAACAGATGATACAGACCTTAAGAGAAATGTTAAATAAAAAATCCAGAATGAAGACCCCTTTTGTATATAAAATCTACAGTTTGACCTGACTAAAGAACAAATAATCATATGTATAATACTTGAAAACTATAAAAATCAAAAAGTCTAGATGTACTAAGGGATTATGTAGTTTGAAAGAATACAATTCCTTCCTTAAAAGAACACTCATCCACTTGAGTTCAAGCCACCCCCTCTCACAGGAGATCGTGCATCAATGAAAACAAGGAAATATTATGTTAAAGAATCTACTTTGTCTTCAGGTTGGTAACAAAAAAATACAGGAGAGAACTCTAAAATAGAAAGTTCTTAGTCACTTTTATTCATTGATATAACCAATGTTTACTGATTCTTTTTGTGGTACGTGGAAAAAAATGATGTAATTTCTGCTCACAAGAAATTAGCAATTCAAAAGGATACATTGACATTTTTGATGAACTGTAATAATACAAGATGAAATGAAATGCAATATGAGTAATACAAAGCCCTGTGTATGTTCAGAAAAGAGCAAATTAGAAGAACCAAGAAGGAAGCATCCATGGCACATCAGGGACTGAGGGCAAGGGGGGACATTTACTACCTTTATTGATCAATAATGTTGGGATTGGAGCTTGATCTATAGATAGCATACTGGTCAGTACTGATGACTGAAATGGCATCCCAAGAAGAGCAAAAGGCTCCTACAAACATAGGGCAGTGTAAGGATGTTCAGGATTCATTAACAAAAACAGTTAAATAGTTTAGGGTACATGGAGATACATAACTGATGAGGAGAAAACCTTTGGAAAGAAGGCTGGAAAATCAGGTCAAATCAGGTATTGTCCAGAAATAAAGATACAAAGTTCACATTTTGTTACATAGAGGAAACATCAAAATTTTTTAAAGCAGAAGCTATATTTATTATATAATTGCATTTATATGTATTATATGTAATATAATATAGATTATATTTATATGTTTATTATATGTAATCTATGAGTGTGGGGACCACTACACTGGAGCATGGAGCTCTGAAATAGTACAAAATGTAGTGAGTACACAACCTCAAGTGGCACTCACAAAGTAATCAAGAAATTGATAAAAGTAGTCATAACTGAGTAGCATCCTGGCCCTAAGTTTAAGGGGATAAGAAAGAAAAGTCTGCTGAGTTTATGTCAATAAAGTTTATTAAGAACTTTCTAAAAGTGTAAGAAATTATACCCAATATGAATTTAGCCTTCGAGGAGCCTCTGGCAACAAAGTAATTGTTACAGTACAAAGTGGTAAGTCCATTAATAGCAAGTAACGCTGGAGTACTGGGAAATCAGAAAAGCAGCAAGGGCAGGTACAGATGATAGGTTTCCCAGAGGGAACAACAGTTTAAGCCAAGTCTTAAAGATTTCATAGGAATCGAGCAGGCAAAGAAAAGGGAGAAGAGCTTACTAGGCAGAGAAAAAGGCAGGAATAAAGGATTTAGAAAATCAAGGAACTGTTCAAAACTGCACAGGGTATCAATTTCTCCACATTCTAACACTTCCTACTCTGTTTTGTTGATACAAGCCACCCTAAGGGGGTGTGAAGTGATAGATTGTTGTGGCTGCAAATAGATTTTTAAACCTGCAAGAAATTGAGTATTTTCTGAAAAAATAAGTGCCTCCAGAAGACAGTAAATCTAAACAAATTACCAATGGAGAAACAGAGAAAACTTTAGAGCTAATTTTCACATGGTTTCACTGGGGTAGTCTATGAATCTATTAAAAAGCCAAAAATTCCAAAGCCATGTAAGCTTTTCCAGAGCATAGTAAAATAAAAAGTAAATAAAAGATAAAAAAAAAAAAAACCACTCATGTATTAGGATATGGATATAACTTTGATGTAAAAACCCAACAAAGGATGTACACACAAACTATAGGCCAATATCACATACGAATATTGAGAAAAAATTGAAAATAGGAAACAAAATCCAGCATCACATTAAATGAAACCACAAGCCAGGGGAATGAAAGAATGTTTCAACATTAGATACTAGGGGGAAAAAAATTATCGTCACAGATTCTGGAAAGGCATTTGATAATATTCAATGTCATTAAGTTTCAAAAATCTCAATAAGATAGTAATGGAAAGATTTCATATCTCAACCTCCAAATCAGCACCATATCTAATGAAGATAGCAGATGACTTTCCAACTAAAGGCAGAAACAAGATCACTCTCACCACTGCCCAATGAAATTCAGAAGTGGGGAATAAAAGCATAGATGTAAAAATCAGAGAAAAGTAAAAAGGTTACTATGTGTGGGTGATATGACTGGATAATTTGAGAACCTGAGAGATTCAGGTTCGAAAACAATGAAACTACCATAACTGAGGAACTACCACAAATGTTATGGGAAATTAGTAAAGTTGTAGGATACAAAACTAATGTACACAAATAAACAGCGCTTATATGAACAAAGAAGAATCAGTAGAAGCTAAAAGTTGAGCATCATTTCCTCTTCTGTGAACTCCAGGCTCATTTTTTTTCAATTGTTCTACTGTTTATTGTTGCATGAGCATTCGTATTTTAAGGAAATTAGCTCTTTTTCTTCAAGTTATATTTTCTTCCAATTTAGTATTTGCCTTTTGTTGACTGTGCTTATAGTAATTTTCCCCATGAAGAATTTTTTCCCTCTATGGTTGACCTCATTAGTCTTTTCTGTGGTTTCTTTTATGACTTTTTTATATATTAATTTTGACCCAATTAGAATATACTCCTAGCAGAAGGTATTATGTACAGATCCAATTTTATTTTTTTCATCCAGTTTCCCAGTTTTCTCAACACCATTTACTGAAAAATGTATCATTTCCTCAATGATTTGAGACACAATCTCAAACAGTTACTTTTATACGGTGTAGATGGGAATGTAAATTTGTACATCAATAGGCAATATGCATCCGAATTACAGCGCACATACCCTTTAAACCAGGAATTACTCATCTAAGAGTTTATCTCACAGATATACACACACAGGAAAAAATGATTGCACAAGATTATTTGCTATGTGTTGTGTAATAGCAAAAGTTTGTAAGTAAGACATGTGCAGATATTAGAAACTGGCCAAATATGGTATGTTTATATAATGGAATAAAATACAGCCATAGAATTAATAAAGGTGCTTTTCTATGGGAAGGTCTCCAAAATCTTTTAAGCTTAAAAACACTATAGAATCCTGACATTAAAAAAAATGAGGACAAATGAATATATGGGTGTTTATTACAAAATATTTCTGAATGGAAATACACTAGTTGTCTGTGGAAAGAGGAGCAGTGACTGGGATTCAGGAATAAGAGGCCAAGTGTTTCTCTCAATTCCCTTTATTATTTTCTGAATTGTGAATCATGTGAAAATACTACCTATTGGAAAAATTAAATAATTGGGTTAGGGAGAGAGAAAACAAGAAAAATAAACAAACAGTAAGAGGTCATTTGAAATTCTATACTCTGGGGCACCTGGATGGCTCAGTCGGTTGAGTGTCCGACTTCAGCTCAGGTCATGATTCACAGTTCACAAGTTCGAGCCCCATGTCAGGCTCCGTGCTGACAGCTCAGAGCCTGGAGCCTGCTTTGGATTCTGCATCTCCCTCTCTTTCTGCCCCTCCACTACTCAAACTCTGCCTCTGCCTCTCTCTCTTTCAGAAATAAACATAAAAAAACTTTTTTTTTAATTCTATACTCTAATTTAACCAACATAATCTAGAGGTATTTGGCAGAAGACTCTAAAAAATAACCATAATTTTTAATTTCTCAATTTTAAATTGACCGAACATGTATTGAGCACTTGAGTTAATACATCCACAGAAAAAAAAGTTTTCTAGTGAATTAAGTTGACTCTTAGATTAAAATTCTACTGTATGGGGCGCCTGGGTGGCGCAGTCGGTTAAGCGTCCGACTTCAGCCAGGTCACGATCTCGCGGTCCGTGAGTTCGAGCCCCGCGTCAGGCTCTGGGCTGATGGCTCAGAGCCTGGAGCCTGTTTCCGATTCTGTGTCTCCCTCTCTCTCTGCCCCTTCCCCGTTCATGCTCTGTCTCCCTCTGTCCCAAAAATAAATAAACGTTGAAAAAAAAATTAAAAAAAAAAAAATTCTACTGTAGTCCCTCTAACAGCAATTGTTTTTAAAGACTGATGCCAATTTTTCTAGTTTTCCAAAAATTTACTTTGAATTTTACTTTTATCTAGTACTGAATTAACCTAGTAAAAAAAAAAAAAATCAGCCAATATAGTTTTTAACCTTATTTTTCCACCCAGCTAAAGAGACTTCTCTTCTATCACCCCAACCACTATTCAGCACTACTTTAAAATAAAAAATCAAATCAATACGTGGGGTTTTTTTTTTAAATTTATTTTGAGAGACAGAGATAAAGCATGAGCAGGGGAGAGGCAGAGAGAGGGAGAGAAAGAGAATCCCAAGCAAGCTAAGCACTATCAGTGCAGCACTGATAGTGCTTAGCTTGCTTGGGCTCAAACTCACACACCGTGAGATCATGACCTGAGCTGAAACCAAGAGTCAGATGCTTAAACCACTCAGCCATCCAGGTGCCCCAGCACTATTTTACAAAACATCTCTGAATCCTCATTCCTGCTCTTCCCTGATAACTGAGTTGGTATAAAATTAATTATTCTTTAAATTTAGAAGATAATTATTGGTTAGGGAAACAGTTTAATGTTAGTCTGCCCTTTTTAATTATCTTCATGGCAAATATACATTTATTTCCATTTCTCTTTAGAATTTAGCACAGTATTGTAAAACTTCAAAGACTCCATCATCACAAGTAGGAATTTCCTAATGATATTTACAGGCATAAAAACAATCAAATGAATCTGTAGTTTTTAAGCAGTTTTCACAGCAGCCCAGTGAAGTAAATAGAAAATAAAGGAGGATCTTTGTTGGGGGCTGGGGGGATGGGGGGCTACAGTGGGGGGAGGGTCATTCAAATAATGGCATGAAATTGTAGCTATTGCAAACCTCCTAAAATAATTAAAAGCTTTAAGTCTATGTTTGTTTTTAAAGAAAAAAAATCCATCTTCTTTGAATAAAGAACACTCTAGAGTGGAACAACACTCTAGATGGATTTTATCTAGTTACTTAACAAAACAGGAGAAAGTTTTAACATGCCCATGATGCTCCCAGCATAGATGAACACAGATACTGCTGCGTTGTGGGGAAATTTTTCTAACACATCAATGTATAGCCAAAAATTAACCAAGATGAAATGAAAGTAAGCTAAAAATAATCACTAACTTACTTGCCAATAAGTAAATATTGTGTCATTTTTTTCAACTATATTTCTAGGCCAGGACCTTCTACCAGATTAACTGCTTTAAATTATTGACCTTCCACTGTCCTCTAACACTTTTCTGAAAATTATCCAGGAGTGTCTACCTGAATTTTCAATTGTGTTTTCTCCTGAGGAAATAAAATGTTTAAACTTACACCATATAGCCAGGTAAGCTTTCACCACATTCGTCAATTTCAGACGTTTACAAAATTATCCTGAAAATTTTATCCTGAAGCTATAGTCCTTGAAACCAAAACCTAAGAAGATAATTTCATCTTTGTAATGCAACTCTTGTTTTCCCACTTTTGCCTTCCCTAGTACCCCTCATTCAGATTTCTCCATGAGCCTAATCTAGTTTGAGGGCCATTCTGAGAAGCACAGGAATAATATTACCACCCAGAGTCCAAGATATCAGTCAGGATGGGAATTAGGCCGCCTTTCACGGACTTGAACTGCTAGGCCAATCTAAGCTCTCTCTACCTATCCACCAGACCCGGGAAGCATCATGATTAAGGCTCACCTTGGCATATGTTTAAGCCCAGAACCAGTACTCCTCACTCACTCGTCGGCCTACTGGAATTTGGCTTTGATGTCCCTTTCATGGTGACTCCAACTAACATGCCTGTTACCTAGGTCACCTTATAAAAGTGAACTTTGTGTGCAGCTTAAATGTTCTCTACAGCTAGACCATCCTGGCAGATCTCCTACCACATGACAACATCTCAAATTGGCCATCTTCCCATCCTACTTCTAGATGAAGACCCCACATTTAATTTTTTTTTTGCTCAGCCTTCTAGTCCTAGACTTCCACAGACTTGCTCAGTGAGCTCCTTTGCTATACCTTGGGCTACTTAATTCCTCTAGATAAAACTTTTCTCTAGAACTGGGTTTCTGAATTCTAACCTTAAGTCATCCACCTTTCTTGCCCTCCTGCCACAGGTAATAATAAAGAACAGAGAAAAAATGCATTCTCCATACAGAAAACACTGTGTGTTTTGAGCTGTCAATACAACTTGTCTCTAGTAAGATAAGATTCACGTACATGTAAATATTCCTCCAATGAATCATCTCAAGTATTTACTCAGGGGAAGAAAATGCATTAAAATGAATAAAGGTATCTTCATCCTTCACGAGTCCTACATCATCTGCAATACCTGACACATAGAGTTACTAATCCTTCCCAGATTTTAATAAGTCTTTGCAAACCTAAGATCGGACAGCTATAAATAGACTAATTTGGCTTAGAATGGATAATTTAAAAATCTGTGACCATTTCTATAGAGCCTACTTACTTAAACCTGATCTTGCATATCTTGTAGAGACTGGCAAAAGCAGGATTCAATAGAGCACAAGACAAAAATTAAGTAAGATCTGGGAAGCAGTACTCAACTAGAAATTAAAGCAATCACTTCAGAGAAAGACTGGAAGAGGGAGTAAGGGGGCATATTGGAATAAATTATTTAACTGTCTTTCCTATACTTTCCTAAAAGTGACTAATTTCTAATATAAAGTCATTCTCTCTTCTCCAGTGCCTACCTGATCTTAGAGTACTATAAGGGTGAAATGCTGATTGAGATCTCTTCCAAGTCAAATAGTGCATGCATTATAGCATATGTAGCACATTGTTAGGAAAAAAGTTACTACTTTCTCTAATGTTGAGTGGCCACAGATAGCTGGCATGTGTCCATATCCCAGCCGCAGGACCCTAGAGGGTACATCAGATTGTCAAGTTTTGAAGCTCAGTGGGCTACTTTGAAGGTAGAGGAAGAGGTACCCAAATCAGGACCACTGGCTGGGGCAGAGTGGGAGAAGGAAGCTCTCAAGTACAGTAAGTAGTTATAAGAGTCTGTAATGTTTCAGGTCCCGACATTGAAAACTTCATGGAATCAAACTGGAGTGTTATTAGAGGAGCCTACCACATAACAGAAAACACAATGAGAGTTGACTCCAATAGTAATAGGGGGAAAAAATCCACATTTGTAGCCCATTGAGCTGAGACTGCTCAAAATGGTTACAGTAATATTCATTTTCTATAGATTATTATCAATAAAAAAATATGACAAAAGTCTAAAAGAATTTTCTAGCCCATACCTTTGCATGTGCTCAGGAAGCTCCAGAAAGGTGAAAATCCTATCTATTCTACAATCCCACTTACAGGGAACTCTTCTTCCTAAAGCTACTCTAATGCTTCATAACTCCATTAGCAGGGAAATTTCCTCATGAAGTTGAAAATCTTTTATAAATGGTAAATGTCTATGTATACTCCTAAACATCATAACAATTTTAGGTTCCCCACCCTAAATGAGTAGGTCTTATTTTAGTCAACAACCTAACATTCCTGGTCTTTCATGCTAACCTACACAAGCACAATGTAAAAACCAAAAATGTTTCAGGTGGTCTTTCCTTCTTAGCAAATCCCTTTCCTCCTGAGCATGCACTTTGTACCTATACCTTCAAAAGGTCAATGTGACTAAACAGGTCAATAAAACTCCAAATAATTTCTAGACTCGATGCAATGCAAAGCTAACACATCAGTTTATCAGAGATATTGATTACGTTGAGGTTTCCAAAGGGGATAGTATATCACAGTGCGATGTATAAAAAGACACTGGGACTATCCAGTTATGTGAGAATTAGGATCTTGAAGGGTTGATAGGACAAGTGGATACTGGTTAAGAATTCCTCTACCTTCTGGAATTTCATGGAAGAAACACATCTGGCAAGAGGGTAACAGTTAACACTCTCAGGACCGAAGTGGGACAAAGTAAAAGGTATATAGGAAATTTGGAAGACAGTACCAAAGACATTGCTGTGGCAGATAAAATGTACAGAATGGAGACAGAATGGAGAAGCACAACTGTCACTGTTTACCTAAAAGATGTTTTCTGTCAATAACTGGTCAACATAAAGATGTGCTGTCACCATTGCATAAAAATAGAGAACAACCAGCACCCAGAATTACTTTGCAGGGAAGGAAGAGGGAAGCCCTTGCCCCAGAAGAATAAAATGTCGCAACTTTCAATTGCGTCCTAAGCCAAATATTCACAAAAAGATCTCTTGCCAAGAAAAAAAATACTTTCCTAATTTGTTTCTTTTGTTGCGTTTTGCTTTGAATTTTAAAAGTTCTTTTTTGTTTTGTTTTAAAGGGCAAATTCATAAATATTTACAGAGATCTTACTAAGCAGAAAAAGAGATTAGAAAATGTTTTTGAATGAAGGCAACATGTTTCATGTAAATTGAATTATACAATCAATTTTATATTAAGAAAGAACTTATAATCACAAAATATAATCTACTTTATGAGACATCTTAAATGATATGAGAAGTTAAGATAAATCCAAAGTGTTTTGTATTTGTTATGGTTCAAGTTAAATTTAATGAACACATTGGCACCTAAAACAGTAAGCAAAAGCTATATACTATTAAATGTCACTAAATACAAATATTAATAGTTAATAAGTCTTTGTTTCAAGATTTTAATTTAAAAATATCACACATACTGCTAATCATTTAAAATTCTGTTTGTTACATGGGACATCTGGGTAGCTCAGTTGGTTGAGTGTCTGACTCTTGATTTTGGCTCATGGTTCAGGAGACTGAGCCCCATTTCAGGCTCTGAGCTGACAGTGTGGTGCCTGTTTGGGATGCTCTCTCCCTCTCTCTCTGCTCCTCCCCTGCTCATGCACGCATGCTCTCAAAATAAACAAACACTGAAATAAAAAATAAAAATAAAGTACCATTTATTACAGGGTCTTATAAAACCTGATTTTATATTTTCCTCTGTGCCCAAGATTAGAGTAAAAATTTCTCAGTTACCACTTCATAAATACATAAAGTTGAAGCATACTTGTGATTTACTGGACATTTATAATGTGTGCAAAAACCTTATTTGTGTTTTCTTGAAAAACAAGCTGGTTGCTAAAAAACAAACAAACAAACTTTCACTTTAATCACTAAAAGCCTCCTTGCAACAGCACCACCGCAGAGACATTTCAATTAGTTGTTTCAAAAAAATAAAAATAAAATGTTTGTTTCAGATAGTCTTGTTCATTGTAAGGTACTTAATGAGGAAAACAGTTTTTAAAACAGGATTCTTTGAGGGTGGTTTACACTTAAAAAAAGCTTCATCCCCAAATTATAGAAGTATTTAAATAAATACAGGTTAAACTCCATTTGTTCCATTCTCTTACATATTGTATCAGTTCCCTTAGAGTCTTAGTAACCCCAAATAGAATTATCACATATATAACTAAGGGAGCCCTCGGCCACCAAGGGTGAAAAGCTAGAAGTGTTGTGATTCATCCAGGTTCAGCTATAAACTGGGCATCTGAAATACTCTTACCACCCATGTAAAGTTTTGGACATGCCCTCAAAGAAGATCTACATCTCCTTGGTTTTTGGTTTACTGACAAGCTAACAATTCATGAAGTGCCTCACAGATCCTAACAAGAAAAGCAAAACAGAGAAAGTACTAACAAAAAGAAGTTTCCACTACCCTGCCGAAAATACTGCATTTCCTTTTCACAAAACAATAAGAAAATTAACACAAGTCAGCTGTGTCTATAGGCCAGCGGTGTCTGGAAAGGAGTCAGCTATGTTTTGTCTTTAAGTTGCAGAAAAATATGGAGAAAGAAACTGATCATTAATAATCCATTCATTGATAAAATATTAATCAAGGGCTCTTTAGAAAATAAAAGTTATCATGACATATATCATCCTTCTGAAAAGATGGCTGCAGTGCTAAATGCTTACTCACTTTCCTTCGTATCCTAGGAGATTATGTTTTCTCACAAAACTTCAACTGATTTAAGAAATCCAGCATTAAGGTAATTGTTAGGATACTAGGAGGAGCACAACAGTTTCCTTTGATAAATAAAAAACTCCAGTGATGAGGGTGCCTGGGTGGCTCAGTCAGTTGAGTGTGCGACTTCGGCTCAGGTCATGATCTCACGGTTCTTGAGTTCGAGCCCTGCGTCGGGCTCTGTGCTGACAGCATAGAGCCTGGAGCCTGCTTAGAATTCTGTGTCTCCCTCTCTCTCTGCTCCTCCCCCACTCATGCTCTCTCTCTCTCTCTCTCTCCCCTTCAAAAATAAAAAAAAAAAATTAAAAAAATAAATTAAAAAAAAAAAACCTCTGGTAACAATGAAAACTGAATTCCCCAAAACCCCTCATTAGTTTTTCCCCTTTCTCTAAAGTCTAGAATTCCATAATTTAGATCACTCTCTTAAGTGTGGGAAAAGTAAAGCATGTTTTACGTATCTAAGGGTCAATACTTATGGAATAGGTGATTAAAATACATTTTCAATGCATCATATTAACAATTGTGTGAAGGTTAGAGTTGAGGCAAAAATTAGAATTTATACAGCTTTGATTTTTACACAAATTCTAAATAGGTCAAATAGAGGCTTTTTTTAAACATAAGTTAAATGTGTATTTCTCTAGCAAGCCATCACTAGTTAATAACTTCCATCATAGACTTAAAATTATATTGAGTATTTAAAAACCACATTTGCAACAGAAGTTGTTGAATAGGAATTAGAAAAAAAAATAAAATATAATGAGAGTTCTAAAATACAGTGTGGTTACTTGGATAAACAGAAACTAGGGAATTATGATTATTAATCTTAATTTTCCTATAAATCCTTTGACACAGAACCTTAATCTGTTCTATTTTCCTTAGCTATGAGACAAGTAGATTTTATATACATATATATATATATATATATATATATATATATATATGTATAAAATCTCACCTTTTGTAGTAGGGTTGTATGAAATAAAACCAATTTTGTGTCCAATCATTTTTAAGTTTTATTTATTTTGAGACAGACTGAGAGAGTATGATGAGGGAGGGGCAGAGAGAGAGAGGAGGAGGGAGAGAGAGAATCCCAAGCAGGCTCCACACTTTCAGTGCAGAGCCTGATGCAGGGCTCGATCCTACAAACCATGAGGTCATGACCTGACCCGAAATCAAGAGTCAGATGCTTAACCAACTGAGCCACCCAGGTGCCCCTCCAATCATTTTCAAAGCAATTTAAAAGTGGGAAAATAACTGTTTTGACATGAATGTTGATTGAAAACAATCAAAAGGATATAGTAGGTAGACTGACATAACCCAATGCTGTAATAAATACCCTCTGGATAAGAAGTTCTAAATGCAGGTTCAAAGGTAGAAATTATCTCACATGCACAGCATCGCTCTATCCAGTTGCCTTAATATTCTCAATTTCCATTTCAAAATTCCTGTCCATATTTATAATTCTCAGCTTGGTATCAAATTCTGCCCTTGGCTATAAAGTCATTATTTTTATTGTCTTGGAAAACATCCACGTGCTAAGAGAAAAACAAATGTTATAACTCATACTTATTTTCATTCTTCTAAGCACTGCCCAAATTCAGAACTGCTCCCTATTGCCTCGTGCAGCACTTTTCCATCGACAAGTATGTTGTCAATTCAAAGGTTCTGCAATCATCATTTTTAATAAAACAAATCCAAAAATCAAAATGCGAAATTTCTTTTAAATGCTTCCTTTCCCCAGAAAGGTTACAACTGCTTTAAAACTCTGTGTAAAAAAAAAAAAAAATTTTAAATGCAAACCTTAACATTCTATTAAAGAAATTGTATCTTAAATATCAATTAGCAGTTAATAAGCCATCTTCATTAAAAGGGGTGGGGAAGCCAGGGAGGCAAAGTGTCTGCTGAAAGAATGACCTGGGAGAAGCTCCCCAGCAGGCTCCTAGATAGAGTGAGAGGCAATTCCCATTTTCCTACACTCCCCTCTGAGAGGTCCCTGGTGAGCTACCATGGAATATGATCAAAACCCCACAATCATTACCTAGCAACTGTAATTTCTCTCTGCAAAACCAGACAGTAGAGGAAAAGAAGAAAGAACAGCATACAATCTAGAGAATTACTCTAGTGTTTAAGGAAGGGAGAAACAAAGCTAAGTAAAAACACCATCAGTTAAACATCCAGTTGGGGAGGGGGGGGTCTTCAGAAGTTATGAATAAACCTAAGAATCTTGACTTATTAGGTCCTAAAGTTGGGGGAGAAAGACAATTTTAGTTCAGGTATGAAATTTAAGTAGGAAATGAAAGTTTAGTGTAGGTAGTGTAGGTAGAAAGTATCCAGTTATATCTAAACTTGAACAATTCTTTAAATATTGCTAGGTTATGCTAATACTCATCAATAAGTATGCTTTTCTATTACAAAATTGTTTTACTGTCATTATAATTAGCAGAATTAATGGAATTAGAGTTTCTTAAATCCAAGATGAAAGTGTCCCATAGAAAACTAGACCACCACCACATCCTGCTGGAGACATGGAGATGTGCCACACAGACTCCCTTCCAAGAAGGAACTCTTTATCCAGTGCCAAAGAGTGCAGCTAATTGCCAGCCTAGGGGGTGTCAACTCCTTCATGTCTGCCTCGGTTTTTGCACCCAGGTCATGCCTTTCTCAAGGTGCCATCAGCCAATGATTGAGCAAGACCATGGTAAAGAGCCCAGCCACATAATACGCAACACAAGACTGCTCCAAAACCAGCAATCTTTGCTTCAGGTTTCTCACTGGGCTGAGAGACTATTCAGATCTGCATTACAATCCTACTTCCCACTCACTGCCTGATCCTGTTTCTCCCTTTTCCTTTCATAGTGTTCAGCTCCAGTAAGCCTTTTGCATCCCAACTCAGGCTCACCATCTTTTCCTCAGAGAATCCACAGTGGACAATTCATGGCCTATGAAATCAGGCAGTAAAGTGAGGTATTGGGGCTGGATAACTTAATGTCTGGCTGGCAATAAAGAACCATTCCAGGTGGTGTGCAAGGCACAGGCAGTCCCTTTTCAACGCATGTTCCCAATGGGCCAACCTTGGTAAAGCGTACCTGTGCAAAGTGGCACTCCGGCCACTGTGACAGGATTCAGGGGTCTGAGAAGTGTAGAGGGCCAATGCAAACAAGGCCAATGGAAGTACCTGATAATGATTAAATTACACTGACCCCTATAAGGGGTTATGAGGAGCTGAAGACAGTAAACAACTGACATAAACATAACAAAGGCTAACAAAATGGAAAGGCCACAGGGCCTCTTTGGCAGTTTACAAAAAGGCCTTCATTCCCTTTTCCATGAAGTAGGAGGATAGGAAAAGCTAAGGAGCAAACTCCAGATTTAATAGGAAGAGTCTCCCAGTTTCCAAAAAGACTGAATGCTCAGCTGAACTAAGTTATGCCAAGCTTAGGACCCTGGTTGGGAAAACCTGAAGCCCAGACAGGTTCCCATGAAATGGGAACATCTGGATGGAAGCCTGTGAAGATAATTTCTCTAGACTACTCTTAAATTAAGAACCTGCGAAGGTGATCTAGACCTCCCTATTAAGATTTAGCACTTTTCCATGTAAAAATAATCTGCAGGACTCCCTGTTCTGCTAAGCAACAAGACCCTCCCCCCACCTCAGGATCTGCCCTCACCTCTTATGCCAGGTCACCAATAAATAGATTAGTTCGCAGCAATGATATATCCAGGGAAAGCTGGGCCTCAGAAACAGGGGCTATATGCAAACAGACATGCAAGAATCAGCCAACATCTATTAACAGGGATGGATAATACCTACTGACTTGACTTTGAGAATACTTAACTAAGGAGGCTGTACCATGGGCCTGGATTTATGGAGTATTAACTGATGTAGACAGTCTTAGGACACAGAATTAATGCTCTGGAGAGGGCCCTAGGAGATGGTATAAATTAGCCACTAGGTTGGCTCCTAGGAGCCTGGAGAAACTGACGACTCATGCCGAGCGAGGCTGAACTGCCTGAATTACCACAGCAGATGGTATAGCAAAGGAATAAAAGGCTTATGGAGTCAGGCACACCGGCACAGCTATATTATGTAAGGCCTGACAACCCACCTAAGGATTCTATGCCATGAGAAGACCCAGAGAGCACACCATTCATCAAAGCTATCAGGAACGTGCTGATGAGAGAAGCACCATCATTATTAAGAAGTTCATAGTGGCTGTCTTCTGCAGATCAGAGCTGATGATAGATGGCATAACAGAATTTGGCTCATCTATACCAATGAAGATATGGGGCTCTAATGCAAGGGAGACTAGGTAAGGGTACTTAACCACAGAAGCCGGGGGTTGCAATCAACATAACAAATGGCAAGGTCAAATGGCTACATTTATGAATTCTTTAACAAATGATATCAAAACAATTCAATATCCATATGCAAAATAAAGTATCTCAACCCTTTCCCCACACCATAACAAAGGCTAACTCAAAATGGGTCCAAGACTAGATGCAAAAGCTAAAATTAAAATTATAAAACTTCTAGAAGAAGGTCACAGTCTTCTCAGGATGGCACCCACAATGACTGAACAAGACTCTGGTACAAGGGTCCAGCCATGCCTGTCCTATTGAGGCTTCTTCTAGTGGGCAATCCTTGCTCCCCAGCTCCCATGGGGCTGAGAGGGGCTGAGAGAGACTTCATCAGATCTGCTTCATTCTGAGAGCTGTGGTTGCACAGCCCCACTTTTGCCCCCTTTCATTTCACAGGCATTACCGATAAATCTTTTGCACTCCTAACTTCATCTCAGTATCTGCTTCCTATTTTCTTATTTTTAAAAAAACAAGTTCCTATCTTTCAAAAAGTACTGCAAATATTCTGCATGTAAAGAGCCTGGAAGTCACCACTCTGTCCTAACAACAAATAAGAGCTGAACAGACTGGGAAAAAAACAAAACAACTCTTCTTGGATCCATAAGAGAGGGGAAGACACAGAACAAACCAACTGCCCCCAAAACTGGAGACACAAAGAGGCAAATACAGAGAGTCACAACTTACCAGAGCAGAACTCTACAAGCAGCAACCTCCATGGGAACCAGGGCCAGGGAAGGAAAATCCTAACTGTAACCAACAAATTGCTGGTGGCTCAGGATGGAAAACTGAACATTAAAAACTCCAGGGAGATCCTGTCATAGGGAGGCACCCACAGTATCGTGATATTTACCTCCAGGAGCTCGACCAAATCCCCACAGTAAAGACCAAAGAAAAATCCCCTTATGCCCCTAGCAGGGGAGGGGAAAAGGGACCATTTTGAAATACATGAGAGCACTCCGTTCTTAATAAGGCCGGCTCACAGGAGAAACTGGTTAACCAGAGCCCAGATTAACCACAACACGGGTATTAGCAGAGCCCAACCAACCTGGGAGAAGGGAAATACCCAACTCCAGCATTCTCTACCTTTCCACATGGGAAAAGGGAAATGTCCAACCCCAGCCCACTCTTCCATCCTGTCTCACCTAAGGGAGGAGAAAAAAAACCTGAGAAACACTTGTGAAGTTCACAGTCTAGAGGTATAGGATAAAAGACTAAGACCTAATCATAGGATTATAGAATGCTTTCCTTCCCCCGCCCACACACTTCACCACTACATTATTAAAGGCCTATTTACAGTAGTTCCTCTTACCTGATACATCATGTCTGGCTGTAAGGAAAAAAATCACAAGGCATACCACAAGGCAAAAACAGAATTTGAAGAGAGAGAACAAGCATCAGAACCAGGCACAGCTTGTAATTACAGACTGGGAATTTAAAACAACTATCATTAATATGCTAAGGGCTCCAGTGGATAAAGTAGACAAGCATGCAAGAAAAAAATAGGCAATGTAAGCACAGAGATGGAAATTCTAACAACCAAAAAGAAATGCCAGAATTAAAAAACACTATGGCCAAAATGAAGAACACCTTTGATGGGCTCATTAGTAGACTGGTCACAGCTGAGGAAAGAATCTCTGAGCTAGAAGATATATCAATAGAATCCTTGAAAAGTAAAAAGCAAAGACAACAGGACAAAAAAAAAAAAAAAAAAAAAAAAAAAAAACAACTAAAAAACACCGGAATAGAATACTCAAAGACTGTGGAATGACTACAAAATGTGTAACAAAGATGTAATGAGAATACCAGGAGGAGAAGACGAAAGGAATAGCAGAAATATTTGAAGCAACAGTGACTGAGAATTTCCCCCAAATTAATGTCAGAAATCAAACCACAAATCCAGGAAATTCAGAGAACATCAAGCAGGACAAATGCAAAACAAAAACAAAAACAAACCAAAAATCCCTATACCTAGACATATCATTTTTATACCACAGAAAATCAAAGATAAAGAAAAATTCCTGAAAGAAGCCAGAGGAAAGAAACACTTTACCTATAGAGGAACAAAGGTAAGAATCACATCTGACTTCTCCTTCGACCATGCAAGCAAAAACACAGTGAGATATTTAAGGATTAAGAGAAAAAAAAAGCCACTAACCTAGAATTCAGTACCCTGCAAAATTATCTTTCAGAAGTGAAGGAGAAATAAAGACTTCCTCATACAAACAAAATTGAGGAAATTTGTTACCAGCAGACTTGACTCACAAGAAATATTAAAATTAGTTCTTTAGTAAGAAAAAAGAAGTTATGTAGATCAAGTTCCACATAAAGGCAGAACATCAAAGGAAGAATAAGTCTAGGTAAATTAAAAAAATTTTTTTTCTTATTCTTAATTATCTAACAGATAACAGTTTCTTCAAAGTAATAATACTAACAATGTATTTGATTATGCATACTTATGTGTATATTTTATGTATGCTTATAAAGGAATGCTTATTTATATATGCTTACATATAAGTGAAATGAATGACAACAATGATACAGGAATGACAGAGAGGAACTAGGATTTATTTCTTTATTTATTTATTAGATTTTTTTTTTTAATGTTTGTTTATTTTTGAGATATAGAGTGTGAGTGGGGGCGGGGCAGACAGAGAGGGAAACACAGAATCTGAAGCAAGCTCCAGGCTCTGAGCTGTCAGCACAGAACCTGATGCAGGGCTCAAACCCATGAACTGTGAGATCATGACCTGAGCCAAACTTGGATGCTTAACCGACTGAACCACCCAGGTCCCCCGGAATTAGGATCATTTTGTTATTATAAGGTACTCACACTATCCATGAAGTGGTATATTGTTATTTGAAAATGAAATAGAACTGGCTGTAAATGTATATTGCAAACTCTAGGACAACCATTTAAAAAGTAAAAAAAAAAAAAGGGGGGGGGGCACCTGGGTGGCTCAGTTGGTTAAGCATCTGACTTCAGCTCAGGTCATGATCTCGTGGCTCGTGAGTTCAAGCCCCGTGTTGGGCTCTGTGCTGTCAGGTCACAGCCTGGAGCCTGCTTCAGATTCTGGGTCTCCTTCTCTCTCGTCTCTCTCCCACTCACACTCTCTGTCTGAAAAAAATAAAAAACATTAAAAAATTTTTTAAAATAGTATAATTGATATGTAAGAAGAAAAAATGGAATCACAAAATGCTCAGTTAAAACCACCAAATGCAGGGGCATGTGGGTGGCTCAGTCAGTTGAGCATCTGGCTCTTGATTTCAGCTCAGGTCATGATCTCATGGGTGAGATCAAGCCCCACGTCAGGCTCTGTGCTGACAGTGTAGAGCCTGCCTGGGATTCTCTCTCTCCCTCTCTCTCTCTGTCCCTCCCCTACTCGTGCATGTATGTGCACACACTCTCTCAAAATAAATAGACACTGTAAATAAATCAATAAAAATAAATAAATAAAACCACAAAAGGCAGAAAATGAGTGGAAAACGAAAATAGAGCAATGGCAAAAAATAGAAAACAGTAACGAATATGGTAAATATTAATCAAAGTGTACTAGTAATCACTTTACATATCAATGATCTAAATGCACCAATTGAAAGACAGAGATTGTCAGAGTTGATCAAAAGCCATAGTGTATGATTCCAACTGTATAACACTCTGAAAAGGCAAAAACTATTGAGACAGTAAAAAGATCAGTGGTTGCCAGGGTTTGTTGGGGGAGGGATGAAAAGGCAGAGCCTGGAGGATTTTTAGGGCAGTGAGTATACTCTATGTGATACCATAATGATGGGTACCGATCATTATACATTTGTCCAAACCCACAGAATAAACAATACCAAGAGTTAACCATAATGTAAACTGCAGTCTTGGGGTCAATATGGATTCATCAATTATAACAAATGTACCACTCTGGTGGGGGATATTGATATTGGAGGATGCTGTGCATGTGGGGCACATGGAGTATATGGGAAGTCTCTGTACTTTCTCCTCAATTTTCTTATTAATCCAAAGCTGCTCTAAAAAAAAAAGTCTTACTTTTTTAAAGCTCTAGAAACTCAGCATCTTGAATCCTATTCTTAAAATTACAAGGTAAATTAACATATTAAACTTGCTGAGAATTTTTCCGAAAAAGAAATATGTTCAACTTTGTTTACTCAGTGCTTCCTAAAATAATTTGACTATGAACCCCATTTCCTCCTTACAACCATAACATCCCACAGAAGTAATGGTCTAAGGAACATGCTTTGGGAAATACTAACCAAGTGGCAGGTTACCAAATTCCAGACATGGCCCTTAAGAAAAAATAAACAGTCTCTTAAAGCGTATCCCGCAATTACAAATCTATAAAATAGAAGAGTCACATGAAAATGAATCAGAAATTTACAAGGTTAACTGATTCTAATTTGCTGCATCTTTGAAAAGGTTTGGAAAAGTGTTGAGATTGATAATTTCCCATTTTTTTACAAGTACTTGCATCAGGAATTTTCAAAGATAGGACAGCTATCTTCGACTGTCATATTTTTTAAGTTAATTTACTTCTGGGTTATTCAAATGGTAGACAGATACCTTCCAGGCTACTTCCCTTCCTCTCCATTCCTACTACACTCCACTTAAATCTCTCAGTCAAAGAAGGTTCTTCATAATGTGGCCCGACCTTATCAGCCTATTTCTGACTGCTTCACCACACATCTTTCCCTGGTCACCAAACATTCTGCTCTAACTTCTAAGATCCTACAGCACATTTTCTCTGTACATTGTACACATAGTCCATTTAACATTTTCATGTACGTTTCTTTTCCTGAAGTAGGTTATCAGCTTTTCAATGGCTGAAAGAAAACCCTTAGACACCTTTGCAACCTCAGCAGCTAAGATGGTGCATATCACAATGACCTGAGTTATCAACCTCAATTTATCTATTCTTATATTCATAGCAAAAGTCTACTTGAGGGGCGCCCGGGTGGCTCAGCCGGTTAAGCATCTGACTTAGGCTCAGCTCATGACCTCACTGTTCATGAGTTCAAGCCCAGTGTCGGGCTCTGTGGTGACAGCTCAGAGCCTGGAGTCTGCTTTGGATTCTGTCTCCCTCTCTCTCTCTCTGCCCCTCCCCCCACCTCTCAAAATAAATAAAAACATTTAAAAAAATGTTTAAGTCTACTTGAGATCACTGCTGTCTGTAAGCTCAGAAACCAAATAATACACAACTTCACTGCCTTTTTTTAAACCCATCTTTCATCTCAGCTACATAGGAAGAACCAATATTCTTTTTCCTCTATAGGGAGTATAAGTGCCTTCCAGATCATAGATGGACACAGTCATATGTTCCCCTCAGATATATCCAACCAAAGCATCATCCCATGTGTAACTACAGGGGACACTATCTTCACATAAAGGAAGCTAAGAAAATTCAAAATACTAGATAACTAGAGTGACCATGTAATTCATAATCCAAACCAGGGCATTGCTGAAAGTGAAAGAGACATTAAATCATTAATCATTAAGCCAGGACAACACACACAATGTAATGTCCCAGCAAACCCTTTCAACCAATTCCATCTACTATCTCTTCTATTTCTCTAGCAAGTTTGCTACAGAAAATGCATGTCACTCATTCGACACTTGTTCAATGCCTGCTGTGCACCAGGTACTCTGCTAGACATTGAAATAAAAAATCATACACAAGGGGCGCCTGGGTGGCGCAGTCGGTTAAGCGTCCGACTTCAGCCAGGTCACGATCCTGCGGTCCGTGAGTTCGAGCCCCGCGTCGGGCTCTGGGCTGATGGCTCAGAGCCTGGAGCCTGTTTCCGATTCTGTGTCTCCCTCTCTCTCTGCCCCTCGCCCGTTCATGCTCTGTCTCTCTCTGTCCCAAAAATAAATAAACGTTGAAAAAAAAAATTAAAAAAAAAATCATACACAAGGCAAATACAATCCTTACCTTTTTGGAGGAAATAGAAACAGGGGAACAAACATATCACTGGAATCATTACAAATTGTGATTTTAACTACTTTGAAGGAAAAAAAATTAACTTCAGAAGAAAAAGGAACCTACTGGAGATAGGCTGTTCACCAAAGACCTTCTCTGGAGTGGTGACGTCTGAACTGTGACTTGAAAGCTGAATTGGATTAGCCATGGGAGTGACTGGGAGATGGAAAGTAGAGGAGTACTCCACACCCAGAGAACAGCATGTGCAAAGACCCTGAAGGGAGAAAGTTCATTTAAGTAAGATGAAGAAGACTTGTTGCATATAGTTGAGTGAAGTAAAGAAGAAGTATCTGGAGCAGACTGGAGAGGTCAGAAGGCTTGTGTTCCTTATCTAGAATTCTCAGGTAAAAGGAAAGGAGAATCTTAACCGCCAATGCACAGAGCAGAGCAAATTCAGTAAGCATCTACTGTCCTTCTTAACATAGGGCCACCCAAAGAGGTAAATAAAGTCAAAGAGGAAAAGGGGATACTAAAATTTAGTAAGAGCCAACTGCGTTCATTTCCTCTTCTATCACCATGACTTAATGAGGAAGGTGGAAAAGGCAGAGACGTACCCTCTACAGCAGCAGAGCAGGAACAGAATCGCCCTTACCACACAACAAGTTTCCTCGCTGGGTGTCGCTATGTTTACCTCTATCAAATTGGGACCTGGTGTCTCTTTCTTCCACATCTTCAAACGTCCTCCAGTTTCATGCCTTTTCCAAGTGACCACAGCATGGGGGAATATTCTAGACAACTTACACAATACTTTCTAGTTTGAATAAGATGTAAAAATTAAGATTGCACAGTTAGACCCAGGGAAGCAGAATGCACATCTTCTACCAACATTTGGATGATAACATGAACTTAAAGTTGGATGCATCCTTCTGAGTGCCAGGGCTTTTATCAAGAACAAAGGGAAGCACAAATCCAGGGAAGAAATTAGAGGTCAGAGTAAAGTCATTTTCAAATATAAAAAATAAACAGTATTAAACCTAAACATGAATTAATTTCAAAAGAAAAGAGACTCCAGCATAATTTGGGGGTCCAGGAAAACTTTGAGCTTTATTCTAGTGTTTTGGGTTCAGCAAAATACATTTTGCCAAATGCTTTCCCCCTTAATTCAGAAAAGGCATGCATATTTCAAAGGAAATTTAATCCATATGTTTCTGATTCATTTACACTTAATTCATCAAAATGTTGTTTTGTAAGAGTTATGTGGTGTCCAAGAAGTCTTATAAGACTCTTCTCTTTGAACCAGAAAGCCTTGCGTTGCCAGGACTAAATGGAACTTTATATGCAAAAAGTGTAGGACCTGGTGTTCCTCTAGGAAGTTTGGCCCATAAACTAGACTCTACTCCTAGAGTCTTGAGGTCAAGAGTAACAGGTAATGCTGAGAATTAGCAGGGAGCCCTTTGCAAGATAAAGAGAAAACTGCCAAACAACACTTTCCAGTGAGACAAACTCATCATTCTGTTATTGAGAAGCAAGGTTTTTTCATTCTTTATTATAGAAAACCATTCCAATGTTTCAATAAGAAAATGAAGGACTTTGGTCCTTAGCATGGAATGTTATACTTAGTTATTAACCATGAATAAATATGTTATTTTATAAAACAATAGCGAAAGTGTATTTCCTCTGGTATTCCAAGCATTTTGTTATACAAATTGTGAGCTTTCTCAATGCCTTCATGGACTTCACTACTTGTTCTGAACCTCTGAGAATGCTTTCCTTAAATCTAACTGATGCTCAAGTTTTCTACTAACCAGTAGGCTTTTTCTCTTCAGGCATGTATGTACTTCCAAGACTTCAAGACTTGGTTCTTCTGTCTTCTTCTTCTTTTTTTTTTTAATAAGCCATGCAAAGTCTCTACATTTAAAGACGTATTATCCTGTGATGAATTTAGTGTGCTTGTTTAACTTGATTGTGCATACATTATGGCAACAGTTCAAAACATATTTTCCAATGATCCAAATAACATGATGCAGTTACAGTGCTATCCCTTGATAGATGTGGGAAAGCCCACAGTCTCTTGAATGACAATGAGACACAGGGATCTACAAATACAGACCTCAGATTTAAAATGACTATGAAGATTTCCTATGATCAAAACCACAAAATAGTTCAGTGAAAATAACTTGAGTAAAATACCAAAAGTAACAAAAGTAGTTTCTGTTAATGTTTTAAATAACCAATTTAAACTAAAAAAAAAAAAAAGTGATTTGAAAAAGTACACTATAGATTTGTATTATTTGATAATATTGATCATAAATCTTCATATAATGACACTCTAGTGACATAGCTTTTTCTTTTTTTTATATATATGTTTTAGGGAGAGAGAGAGAGAGCAGGAAAGGGGTAAAGGGAGAAAGAGAGAGAATCTCAAGCAGGCTCCATGCTTGGAGATTAGCCTGGTGGGGCTTGATCTCATTCATAATTGCGAGATCATGACCTGAACCCAAACCAAGAGTCGGATGCTTAACCAACTAAGCCGCCCAGGTACCCCAATTTTTTAAAGTAATCTCTACATGCAACATGGGGCTCAAACTCACGACCCGAAGATCAAGAGTCACTCCGCCAACTGAGCCAAGTGACCCACTAGTGATATAATTTTAACTCTTCTTTTAAATCTACAATATTAGTGCTATATAACTTAAATAAATCTCAATTTTATTTGAAAAACAATTCCCAATTATCTCCACAAAAATTTTGCAGACAAAGGTTGGTGAATACTGGACTTTACTGAGAGCCTAGTATGCAAACAACATTTTTTCAATACTAAAGGGTTGAGCTGTGTAATGCAAACTGTAAGATTTGAAACATAAAGTATTGTCTTACCTCTCTCTTACTGCTAACCATATTAAGAGAAAGAGGCATCTACAGAACTCGGATCAGGTCTCAGCTCTACCATTTAGGAACTGTTCACTTAGGCATTATTTTTTTAATTCTCTATCAGCCAGTTTCCTTATCCTTAAAATGGGTAAAATAGTACTTCTATCTCAAAGAGCAAAGAATTAAATACATGTCCATTAAAGTAATGCTAGCTGCTCCAACAAATCAGTGACCAAATTATAACAACTTCAACAGGACAAAATTTATTTCTCACACACATACAATCCTACATTGGTTTTCTTGATTGTCAGGGGGCTCTACTTCAATCAGGAACATTGGAACCACAAGCCAGCAGAAAAGAAAAGGGCACAGAGCATCCCATGTGGGAGGATTTTATGGGCTAGACCTAGAAGTGGTACACATCACTACTATTCCATTGGCAAGAAATAATCCACATGGCCACACCTAATTATAAATGAGCATGAAAATGTACTCACTGGATTGCCAGGAAAGAGAGGAAACAGGATGGGAGAAAACTAGCCACTCTCTGCCACATGTAAAGTGCATAGCACCTTCCTTTCGTGTAATAAGTACTCAGAAAAATGTTCGCTTTTTGCTATCACCATTGTTAATAAAGTTGTTCCTAAGTGAATTCATTTAGCTTAGAAGACTCTAGCCTCGTTGACAGGGCAGGTGAATACATATTTTTCTGCATACTTACTGTATTATATGGCTTAGAGAAACTCACATATGTTCAAAGTTAAAATACAACAGCAACGTGTTTTCAAGAAAAAGCTTTACACATTTAATGGATAGATATATCAAAAGGGTTCTAAACAAAAGACTATGTATATTCTTTAATATTACTATGGTAATAAAAAGAATCAAGCAGGCTTTCTCAGGCTTCAAATGTTCAAAGATCCAAGCTTAGCAGATTAGAACAAAATCCTTAGAAAGTGGCATTTCAAATGCTATTATAGCAAATCTCAAGCTGCTGTCCAAATTCCTTTGCTGCATTATCTTCCTGTTGCAAAGCACGCAGCTTCCATGGTGTACAAGTTGAAAATTGTTTTCATTGTATAAGTTCCCATTGTATTCGTGTTTTCTATCATGGAATAAAGCCTATGCAGTCCACTAATACCTTCAAGGAATGATTTAAAACTGTATCTATTTTTCTTCAAGTAAGATTTAAAACTATACTTCTCTCTCCAGGGCAATGTGGAAAATCTCCTGAATGATCACTCCTTTCTTTCCAAAGAAATTATTTTGTGTTGGGGTGCTTGGGTGGCTCAGTCGGTTAAGCGTCCGACTTCAGCTCAGGTCACGATTTCACGGTCTGTGAGTTCGAGCCCCGCGTCGGGCTCTGGGCTGCCGGCTCCGAGCCTGGAGCCTGCTTCGGATTCTGTGTCTCCCTCCCTCTCTGCCCCTCCCCCATTCATGCTCTGTCTCTCTCTGTCTCAAAAATAAATAAAAACATTTAAAAAAAAAGAAATTATTTTGTGAAAAATTTAAGTGAAAGAAAAGTTCAAGATTTTTCAGGTCTGTCTGGTTCTAATGGTAAAGCATTGCCAATCCAAGGGGCAGATTTCAGCAGCTTTAAAAGGAGTTTGTTAATTAAAATCACCCTTCTCTTAAGTTGCCTCTTTTTCTGTCTCTTTAGTTGGCCCAACTTGTCTATTAGTATAATATTAAACAAATGAAAACAAAAGGAAAAATGAAGTGAGTTTCTTTCTATGCATATTTCTAAGACCAGGCAGTGTATGCTCCAAAACCATGTCCACAGAGCCAAAATTATTGAGAAAATAAAGCATATTTTTAGCTGATTGAAAACTACTTGAATTCAATGCTTGTTTTACGTACCGAAATGATTCATACCCTCGCAGTTTAAAAAGTAATAGCAAAATAGACACTAAGATATAGTACATACTCCTTTCCACACACAAGGCTTTGATGGGCCTCTGAAATATACCCAAGAAAGCAAAGTACCTCTTAATCCTGTCAGAAAATGTCTAAGGAGGCCTGACATTACTTCCCACAATCACTTGTTAACTTTGGAAAGTAAAGCTTTCTGAATGTCCCCATCAACCTTGGTTTTCTGATCATGTGATCAGAGAAAGAAATACACTCTGGCTTTCATTAGTTTGAGGACATCTGCAAGTAGAACTTACAACACAAAACAATCTCAGTTGCTGATCTTGTTCTCTCATCTGGACCAAACAGTGTTAGTGTCCACAACTGCAGTAAACAGCGTGGCTAGAGCTAACGTAAACATTTCAGAAATCAGAAGTTTAATATCATTGTTCAGAAGTTGGACCAAGCTATGACTAAACTCTTCTGCGCTCTAGACCGCAGGCTAGAGGCTGACTTTGATAGATTTCCAGAAAGAAAGTGCATCCAAACCTGCACACTGAGAGAAAAGTAAACATTCCCAGCACTGGAAGGAGACATGGCAACAGGTACCATTGGTGGGAGAATAAATGAAGAACACAGGACAAAGGGCAGTAATGCCTGTAGCAGGTGGGAGGCTTTCTGTGGTCCCCACTGCTGCTCAAGTCAGGTCATAAAAGTAGATACTGTTTATTTCTGCAGTGGTAGTTCAGCTCTAGCTCCTCTGGCCACATTTTTGAAAATAGCTCCATGCCATTCCTATTATGCGCGGGCTTTCTTCAGACCCAGGGCAAGACAAAGGAAAAACCAACCTAAACAAAACAAATGGAAACTAAATACTTTGGGTTTACTTTATAAACATGACAGCCACAAGGTAGATAATTACCTTCAAATAAAGGAAAAACCTGCTGAATCACAATGCCCAAGTGAGAATTTCGGTGTCGTTTATGAGATCATAATGTTCTTTTTAGATGTTTTTGTCATCTCTAAGTCCATGCAGCCAAAGATACTTTTGAGCTTCATGTTTATTCCCAGGGCTAATCCCGGAATAAAGACAGACTATGCTGAAAGGTACCTACTCTACTGTATCGACAACGGTATGCTTACTGTCACTGGACTTCATCGAAATGATTAGGCCCCAACCTTTCTATTTACAGACTTTTTAAGTTAGAAGAATAGGAATGCTCTCTCTTTTTTTTATAATTACATTAGGACAGCCCTTTACGATTTCTCATCGGCTTTGTCATTATTGCCCATAGCAGCCTTGAGAGGTAAGCCAACAGAAAGTTATGACCCATATTTCGCGGAACAGAGAACAGGCGACAAGAAGTGACAGAGTTGGGATTTGAACCCAGGGCACTGGATGCTAATCCCCACACTCTTTCCTCTTTACCATGTTATCACTACATAAATGTCATGAGCTGAATTACAATTTCTAATAATAAAACGAACTCTGAAACACACTACATAATTTATTCAAGATCATCTTGCTAGTGAGCAGCGGAGGTCGGATCTGACCCCTGAGTGTTTCTGAGTCCAGAGCCCATGATTTTGGCAGCCACTGAACTGCCATGGCTCACAGTCCGCCAAAGACTGTGAAGTCCGCACCTAACACTGGCCCAGTAAATAAGAAACTATCAGAACTTCTTACACTTCCTCGGCATCTTATTCAGCTCATTCCTTCATTCTAGATCTTTTCATCTGTCAGTACTTAGATCTATACTAAGATTTCAGGGGGGCTCTTTTTTCTTTTTAATTGTCCTCAGTCTTACGAAAGTCACATTCAACTAATAGGTGCTGAGGCTAGTTCTGCATCTTTTATTACATGGCTATTTAATTCTCTTCTTCCTTGGTCTGAAAACTCAACTGAGAAGTAATTTAAATGCTTACTGTGGGCCAAGCACAATGCTACACATTGCAAAGTAAAAAAAAAAAAAAAAAAAAAAAAATCAAGACATTAAATCACCTTCAAGGAGCTTATAGTCCAGCTAGAAATACATGATTCCAAATGAGAGCAGAAAACATTTACATGTTCAACTCAAAAACTCTTAAAAAGCATAAAACACTCATACAAAAGATAGATGCAGTGTCGGGAACCTCTGAGGTCCTGACTAAGTAATAAGCAACTAAGTGTAATAGTTGCTATAATATTTTGTCTGTCCCACATTTGAGCAGAGATCTTTGGATTGTAAGGGACAGAAGCAGCTCAAATTAGGTTAGGCAAAAAAAGGGAATTTATTTGTTCATATTTATAAAAATTCTCTATAAATTCATCATAATTTGTAATCCTGGCCCAAGAAGCAAACTCTCAACAAAAACAGTTATCTAGGTCACTATACGCTTTTTGTTCGTGAAGATTAAACAAGGCTTAATTTTAGTTTCATCAGAAGTTTTTCAATATGTAACTATGCAGTTGAATATATAGTGAAAAAGAAATGACTGTTTTCTTAAATATCTTTTTTCAATGTTTATTTATTTTTGAGAGAGAGAGACAGAGAGACGGAGCATTAAGCGGGGAGGAACAGAGAGAGACAGACAGACAGGCAGGCAGACAGAATCCGAAGCGGGATCCAGGCTCTAAGCTGTCAGCACAGAGCCTGACGCAGAGCTGGGACTCACGAACTGTAGGATCATGACCTGAGCTGAAGTCAGACGCTTAACCAACTGAGCCACCCAGGGGGCCCCAAGATATGATTGTTTCTTTTTTTTTTTTTTTTTTTTTTTCCTGAAAGAAGAATCTATCTTTGCAATCAAAATGCCCTAACATAGGTGGTAGCTTCCAGGGTCTCTGCCTACCATGGTTGTCAGCGGGGGTTCATTAGAATAATTTCAGAATCTTTTAAAAAGAAATCAACATAAGGTCACCTGGGTGCTCAGTTGGTTAACCTCTGACTCCTGATTTGGGCTCAGGTCATGATCTTACAGTTTGTGGGATTGAGCCCTGCATCAGGCTGTTCAGCACAGAGCCTGTTTGAGATTCTCCCTCTGTCTCTCTCTCTCTCTCTCTCTCAAAACTAAACATTAAACAAACAAACAAACAAAAAAAATCAATGCCACCCATCCTCCCTCAACACAAAACCAATTCAATCAGAAGCCTAGAAACTGGAACCTAGGCACAGTATTTCTTATGTGCAATGAGAATTAACAATCCATCTTTTATTTACTATTTACATTATACCATCTATTCAGTCAAAAAGTTAGCAGTGCTCCCCAGTTAATGACAAAAGGACAGAAAGCTAATTTTGGCTACTAGACAAGGACAAAACAAGAAAAAATGATTTACGTGAGAATTCAGGCATACTTAGTGTTTCCACAAAAGTGGCACTGATTATTGGCCATGATACCTAGAAGCCATTTTTCAATTTCCTTGCAAGGATCTCTTCCCAACCATAAAATTCTAGAATCTTTATATGTGCCCTCCATTCTTTGTGGGGTTTTTTTCTTAATTATTTTTTGCCCACGAAATTAGCCAGAGAATGATTTGCCACTATCCCAAAGGCTTTACAGAAAATATGAACTGGAGGTTTAGACTTCTACCTCCAGGTAGAAAAAGGCAGAAGTGAGTGTGTGGAGTTCTGTCATCAAATACCACTACCAGCTGGTAGGTTGTCCCACAGGCTATCCTGAAGCAGAAGGTCAACCACTTGACGTTGTGAAAGGACAGTTATTTTAAGGGACTTGTGAGTGAGCCACGTGAAATGACAGAGGCCATAAAGTTGACCATAAATGTCGCTTCTGATTAAAGATAATGCGTGCATGCTGGTTCATTTGAGAAAACATGGGACTGCATCGGAGAACAGCAGCTTAACTACCACTTTATTCACACGTTATTAGTAACAAAGATAAATTAGAGCATTATGCGGAAGAAGGGAGTCATTTACACTGACTGCATTGGAGGAAAAAGCCTTAGAAGGTGACAGCTCATTGCTTAAGGGGTTTATTTTCTGCCAACTAAAAGGGATCATATGGCTATAGCCCAGTCTTTTCTTTTCTTACCTTGACTCCAGAGCCATTGCTGGCCCATGAAGGGATTAAATCTACGTCTTCAGAATCAACAACTTACTCTCAGTGGCCCAACTGGCAGAAAATAAAAATAAATAAAACACCAAAAAAACTCTTATTTTGCAATATTAACAAAGAAAACACTGACCTTCCACCTTCTACCTAATCTACCCCCAATTGCTTCTTTGACACCATGCCTAGTAAAATGAAAAGGGGTTTTCAAAAGAAGGAAAGAAACATCTGCTTGGACTTCAGATTCCCCTCCAAAGCAAAACCAAGCCTAGAAAGGTTACATGTTTCAAGGAGCCACGCAAGACAAAGCAGAAAGTTCAACTGCTTATCCCACTTGACCTTGGCTTTAACACAGGATCACGTTGATCCTGATGGAGAGATTAAAACGCCAAGTCCAGAACTGCTCACCAAGCAAATTCACAAGGGGAGTTCTAAGAGTTCTTTGGCACTCTTGTTTCATATGGAATTAGGAGGGACGATCCCAGGCCACAAATGTAGCAATATTTTAACTCAGTGTGCAAAATTTCAAAGATAAAGCCTGAGATTGGAAGCTGTACTGAACTTTTCAAACAGTGCTTTCCTGGTAGGCTTTGTCAGGGAAAAATAAAAAATAAAAAAAAATAATAATAATACAGACACATATATGAGAGCTGTTGAAAGATTTCTTTATGGAGGGGGAAAATGGAGGTCATTAGGGCCACGAGAAGTAAAGGATAAAGGTGGGGGATGACAAACTCAAAAACATTTTGTTTTACATATCCCTACTCTAACTTGCAAGTTCATGCTACCTTCCATGAATATCACTTTCATAGGACAGCAAAACGGTTTTGTCGAAAACCGACCTCTGTGTTTCAGAGCCAAAATATAACATGAAGACAGAGTTGGGGATAAAGAGAAACAATCGCTTTATTGCTTTGCAAGGAAAAAGAGGGTGCAGCAGGTATGGCCTTCAAAAACCGCAAGCCCACCGCCGGGAGGAAGGTGTTGGAGGGTTTCATAGAGAAATACCAGATCTAGACAGTTTCGACAGGAATTGTGTCCATGCCGCCAGCCTCATTCATCATTTCCAGGGTGGTGCCCGGTGTCTGAAACAAAAGGCTGGGGAGGGTTGGGGGAGGTGTGCAGAAGAGAGGAAAAAGGGTTAAGTGCTTCGCTGAAGCATTAGTGCAGCCATTTAATTTTCATTCAACTTTGTGCTTTCAAGAGGTCTCAATGGCACATACATGATCACATCTTTCTACAGTAAACACTACAGTAGTTGTGAACAATAAATCAGAAATATAAACTTCAAACTTAAAATTTTGAAAATCTGAAAGGAGTGACAACAAAAAAGAGATTAACTACAAAGGTCTGTGCTGGTCCACTAGCCCATCTCTTAAATTTGTACCCTGGGGGCACCTAAGCGACTCAGTCCGTTAAGCATCAGACTCTTGCTTTTGGTTCAGGTCATGATCTCACGGTTCATGAGTTTGAGCCCCACATCAGGCACTGTGCTGACAGTGTGGAGCCTGCCTGGGATATTCTCTCTCTCTCCTGCCCACTTGTGCCTTCTGTCTCTCTCTCTCTCAAAATAAATAAACTTTTAAAAGAAAAAAAAAAAAAAAGAAAGCACCCTGAGCCAGTGGTCTGGGAAACTGGATTCCACCCCATGTCAGCCACTGCCTGACTGCACCTCAGGCAAACTTCTTATGTTCTTTGGGCCTCAATTTCTCCATCAGTAAAATAAAAGAGTTGGAGTAGAGGAATTCCAGAACCAAAATACTCATAGATGTCATGGAAGTTATGCAGAGCTGCTCATGAATATCATGCCTCTGTTTCCAACTTATTTTTCAGACTAGCCCAACCCATAGCAGTTTCTCCCTCTTCCCTGTTCAGGCTACTCATTAACTCTCCCACTGCTCTCTTAGTTCAGGATTATTCAATCCCTGTGATGTCTTCTCTCTCTGTGACACTGTAAATTCCCTGAAGGTATAAAACAATTTGTTTCTAACTGCATCCCTCATTGAAATTAAGAATGTTAAGCACATGGTAGATGCTTACACACTTTTTTTGAGGTATTTATGAGTGAATGACTATTTGGCCCTTACTAAATATTGATTTAATTGACGAGTCACTACTGTTCACAAAAATAAGCCAAAAGAGACCACTGATTTCTAGAAAGCAGGTTCTGGTCACCAGACCAAAAACTTACCTAGGTTACATTTGTTAGGCAGAAAAAAAAAATCTTATCCCCACTTTAAAATCCCTCTGTTATCCCTGTTATGACAGAATCACAAAAGTGATTGCATATAAATTGCATCTGAAAATCTTACAGATATATAATAAACAAGCCAATGACACAAAAATCATTTGTTGTTGAGTGCCTTCATAAAAATAGGAAGAAATTCTACATCTTCCTAGTCCTTATTAATATACTGCACTTATCTTCTGGGGTTTCTTGGGGTTTTGCTCTATTTTACTAATTAATATAAAAACACTTAACTCTGTTAATTGTACCCCATTTAAGATGATTTAAGCTTTCCACATCTTTTGTCACACTTTTTCTGTTTCTGTTAATTCCGCACAGCTAGTATAAATTTATTGGCCATTTTTGTTAAAAATATCTATTGTTTTCACCATTTCCTACCACACATATACCTAATAAAAACTCTTAAGGGGATGGATATCAGAATTAGGGTGCTTATGCATTTTGCCAATATTCCTGGCTCTGTGGCCAGGCATTCTCAGTGGTTATCATCCCAGAAAAGTGCTCTGTCCTAAGATTGGACTGGAGAAATAATTAGTTAACAACTATAGGCAAAAGCAGAAAATAAGAGGCTCTGACAGTGTAAGAGTCTTGCAACGTCACAGACAAGAGCTCTCTCCCACTAGCATATGGAAAGTTTTCTTACTTGCTAATTAGACTCTACTATCCCTTTGCTCTTTACTGCACAAACACCAATTTTATCCTACACATAACCTCAATTAGTTTTTCCTATGCTAACAGCTAAGGAGACACGGTACACATTTTTCTCTCCCAGATGTTGGTTATCAGCATGTATTTGAAAGGAAAGCACGTAAAGAAAAATCATAGCCAGATAAACAGGATCAATTCCTTAGAGACATAAGTCACAAGACTATATAAAGGGCCACAAATTAGGTAAGCAACAAATACGATGGCCTTATTTTGAGTGCTAGATATTCAGCCAGTGGTTAGGACTTAAAGAAATAAACATTTCCTTCACATGTGGTTTTCGGTTCCCTGTTAAAGTTTACTATCAGAGACTTTAATTTTGGCTAAAGTGTATTTTAAAATATTTGTTCATCTCATCTGGTCACAACAGAATCATTAGGAAACCCCAAACCAGTTGAGTCCATTATAAGTTGGTTGGAATCACACACACACACACACACACACACACACACACACACACGTGATTATCCCTTTTGTCGCTAGCATTTTGTGTTAGGAAGATTGTCCCTTTTCCCATACCCCTGCCTCAAAAGAACAGTTTTAATTCCAAGTGTCCCAGCTAAACAGAAACACTGATAAAGGCAGCCAAACTAAAAAGCAAGCCAACAAGAATAATGCATGGCACACACTTGCTCTTTCCTGTCCTGTGATGATTGAGTTCAGATGGACCACCATCTGAAGCACGTGGTGTTTGCCAGTGAGGCTCACAGTATTCAAGCTGGAAGCCTGAACTCCAGGCAAACCAACAGGGAGAAGCGGCTGAGAGGGCCGTCACACCTGGGATGTATCTTCTGGTCTTGACTATGAGAAAGAGAAATGTGGACTCGAGTAACTCAGAGTCACTGAAACAGCAGAGCTGTTAGGCCTATTTATCAGATTGACCCAAGTTTGATATGACAGAAACAGCATGTTCTGCTATTCAATGAGCCCATTGGTGTAAATACCAGTCAGGCAGCTCATGAACTCCAGTGGGGTTCTGTTTATTTTGCACGTAACAGAAGGAGATTTTTCTGACATTTTTCCTCTGAAGTACAGGGGGAAAAAAACTTAACCACTGAATGGACCTGACACAAAAAGAAAAGAAAGCAGTTGCTTGAAACCAAAATACATCTCTGAAAAACAGGTCATTTTAAATACTTTTTAGTGACCATCAAATGGAATCCTTTTTATGGGATTATATTTGGTTGCTGTCCTAAAAAGTATACAGTTAACTCATTATTCACTTAGAAGATGCAGCTCAAGAACAATATTAAGCAACACGAAAATTCTGAGTAACTAAAACTCATATAGACTCAAAGCTGCTTAGGATTCTGTGTCTCCCTCTCTCTCCACCCCTCCCCCACTCACTCGCTCTCTTTCTCTCTCTCTCTCTCTGTCTCTCTCAAAAATAAACATTTACTGGGGCGCCTGGGTGGCGCAGTCGGTTAAGCGTCCGACTTCAGCCAGGTCACGATCTCGCGGTCCGTGAGTTCGAGTCCCGCGTTGGGCTCTGGGCTGATGGCTCAGAGCCTGGAGCCTGTTTCCGATTCTGTGTCTCCCTCTCTCTCTGCCCCTCCCCCGTTCATGCTCTGTCTCTCTCTGTCCCAAAAATAAATAAACGTTGAAAAAAAAAATGTAAAAAAAAAAAAATAAAATAAACATTTACCAAAATACATGAATAAAATTAAAACATTGAGTATAAAACAATCATAATTTTTAATTTATGTAAATGCATAGGAAAAAGACTTGGCATATATCCTATAGATCAGGACTGTCCAGAAGAAATATGGTGTAAGCCACAGATGTGATTTTTAATTTTAGAACATCCACATTAAAACAGCAAAAAGAAACAAATGAAATTAATTTTAATAACATACTTTAACCAAATATATTTAAATATTACCACTTGAATACATAATCAATACAAAAAATGATTAATGAGATATTTTATATATTTTCATACTAAGTCCATGAAATTTGGTGTGTATTTTGCATTTATAGCACAACTTATTTCAGGCTACCATACTGGGCAGTATACCTCGAGAATGTCAGAAATGGCCAATTTCTCTTTTTATATTTATGCTTTTCTATACATTCCACTTTTATAATCAGGGGGAAAATCGGTATTTTAAAATATCTAAAGAGAGGCAGCCTGAACAGAGAAAAAATATATGCCACATGGGTTTTGGAGTTGGAAACCAGGGGCAGAGGTTTCTGATTCTGTTACTTTGCAGCTGCATTGCAAGTCTTCATCTGAGAGGGAAAAATAATACCTATTTCATTAAAACACTGAGAGTAATGACATAACTGGTGAAAAGTGCACAGCAGAATGCCTGGAAAATAGTGTCTACTTTAAGAAAGTTAACTTTTTCTTAACCAGTAATTTCTCTACCTAAAATTTCCCTATATATAGAACACCACTTGAACCAATGGTAAAGTTTAGATATGCTGTGAGCCCTCTGAAGGAGGGAGTTTCCCATTTTGTGGTTGAGAGTCTAGCATAGCACCTGCAACATTGGTTATATAAATTAATAAATGAATGAACAAATTAATGACATTTGGATAGGCTATTCCTTTTAAAAGCATACTCGGGGCGCCTGGGTGGCTCAGTCGGTTAAGCGGCCGACTTCGGCTCAGGTCACGATCTCACACTCCGTGAGTTCGAGCCCCGCATCGGGCTCTGTGCTGACAGCTCAGAGCCTGGAGCCTGTTTCGGATTCTGTGTCTCCCTCTCTCTGACCCTCCCCCATTCATGCTCTGTCTCTCTCTGTCTCAAAAATAAATAAACGTTAAAAAAAAAAAAAAATTAAAAGCATACTCAACTAAATGAGTCCTTCATATGTCCTTCCCCTTTACGTATTAATAATTTAAAATCATCTGAAATGCAAGGTGCCTGGGTGGCTCAGTCGGTTAAGCATCTGACTTCGGCTCAGGTCACGATCTCACAGTTTGTGAGTTCAAGCCCCACATCGGGCTCTCTGCTGTCAGTGCAGAGCCTGCTTCAGACCCTCTGTCTTCCTATCTCTGCCCGTTCCCCGCCCCCTCTCTCCCTCTCTCTCAAAAATAAAAACATTGAAGGGGCGCCTGGTTGGCTCAGTCTGTTAAGTGTCCAACTTCGGCTCAAGTCATGATATCATGGTTTGTGAGTTTGAGCTCCGTGTGGGGCTCTGGAGCCTGCTTCGGATTCTGTGTCTCCCTCTCTCTCTGCCCCTCCCCTGCTCATGTTCTATCTCTCTCCCCATCTCCTCAGAAATAAACATTAAAAAATTCAATAAAAACATTAAAAATAAATTTAAAAAATAAATAAAATCGTGAAATCAAAAAAAAAAAAAAAGGTCCCATATATTTAAGACGTCCCTAATTTGCCCATTCTTTCCTCTGTTGGCTCTTGTCACCCTCCATCCACCAGCCTCGTCTTGGGATTAGCAGTTTGACATTCTTAGAGCTTCCATAATACTTCATTTTCCTCTATTTCAGCATTTATTATGATCTATTTGACTTATTTCTGTGCATGGCTGACTCCCTCAATAGACTGAGTTCCTTGAATGCAAGCACCATGTTCCCTCCACAGTTGCTAGAACAAAGTAAGTGTTCAATACATGTCTACTCTATGTTTGAGGGTATGAATGAGTAGGACTACTAAATTGTAAGCTCCTCAAAGTTATTTCATTCATTCTGTATACCTCATTAGGCCTTTCCATCTCCTTATGTGTGGAGATGATAGTCCAAGTATTAACTTGCTTCCTGCCTGTTCCCCACATTACCCTGTCCACAGGCTCACCAAATTCTTCCTCTTGGTCCCCTCCTCTGCCCAACTTCAGAACAGAATTGTCACCTACAGTGGGAAAATAGCAAAGGACTGTGCAAAATGAAAAGTTTAGATATGGAAAGGCAGGTTGAGCTACTCTGTTTTTAAAGAAATCCAACTAGAAAGGAGAAGAGAAAGTGAAGTAAGTCTACATAAACTGGAGTGGAAGGAATAATACCACCTCAATTTTTGGAGATGAAAAAGTCTGGTCAGTGAAGGGCATAGCTGTCTAATTAATGTAGTGCTCTCCTTTAAATAACTGTAGCCCAACAGAACACTTGTAAGTCCTTTGTTTTTGTTTTTTTTTTTTATTAAAAATTTTTTTTTTAATTTATTTATTTTTGACAGAGAATGAGCATGGGGGGGAGGAGGCGGGTCGGGGCAGAGAGACAGGGAAAGAGAATCCCAAGCAGACTCCTCATCATCAGCACAGAGCCCAACTTGGGCCTCTAACTCATGTACCATGAGATCATGACCCAAGCCAAAATCAAGAGTTGAACGCTTAACTGACTGAACCACCCAGGCACCCCAACACACATAAATCCTTTGTATAGACAATTACACACTTGCCTTCCATAAGGGATAATATAATGGTGATATTAAAGGAAATTCTACCTCTGGCCAAAGTGGGATTACGTGAGCCAATTTGGAACTATCCCATTTATGCCTATTATACATATTCTGAATGTAAAAATGAACAAGTAAAGAAAGTTATTTTCTTCATCACTCTTAAACAATTTTAAACTTGTCAACCATATCATGCAGTGCAAAATAAGCTGTACAAATTCTTGGCTAATACATAGGCAAATTCAAGTTCCATAAATATGTTTTATTATGCTTTGCTGATATCTAGATATATATATTCCTCATATTTGAATCCAGCTTCATACCACTAAATTTACTTTAGACTTTCAAATTCTGTAGTTCCTTAGGTTTTTTTAGGAGGGAGGGAGAAGGGGGCTGATTGGTTGGTTGGTTGGTTGGTTGGTATTTTAGAACTCCAAAGAGTTGAGTCAGTCATGTTCTTCAGTCCATAGCATATTATCCTTATCAGCCACGGAAAGCTGTTCTCTTGTTTGTTTTATTTTTCTCCTTCTTATCCATCTTCATTTTCATTTGCTTCCTTTGCACAGACATCAATTCTAGTATGTTTGAAATATGTCCTTAAATATTCATGTATGCTTATAAAATTTTTAGTGTTGTTTATGTATTTCTTCTTTTATTTATATGAATGCTAGGCTATAAATATGATTGTCTTTCAACTTTTTCAACACTGTCTTTTTAATTTCTATCCATTATCCAGCAGGAATCCATTCTAACCGCTATGCAGTATTCCATTGTATATATCTGCCATATTTTATTTATCCAATCCACCAATGATGGATACCTATACTGATAATTTCCAATTGCTATAAACCACATCAAAATAAACATCCTCAAACTGTCCATCCTGCCGGGTTATATACTTAGGAGTGGCAATGCTGATTCAAAGAGCCAAAGCAGATCTAATTTCAGTAAATAAAGGTGACAGATGTATGTGAGATTTCTGTGCCCATTTATACTTTCTATAGCACCATATAAGAATTCTTACTTCCTTGAGGCACCTGGGTGGCTCAGTCGGTCAAATATCCAACTCTTGGTTTCAGCTCAAACCATGATCTCACAGTTTCATGGGTTTAAGACCTGTGTTGGGCTCTGCACTGGCAGTGTGGAGCCTGCTTGGTATTCTCTTTCTCTCCCTCTCTCTCTGCCCCTCCCCAACTCGTGCTGTCTCCATCTCTCATAAAATAAATAAACTTTAAAACAAAAAGAATTCCTACCTACTTTTTTCATACAATATCATACCACCTGATAGTCTCCATTTTTTCAAACTTTGTCTTTGTTGTGTCTGTGAGACAGACTGTGAGAAGACTGTGGCTTCAGCTCCAATGTGTAAAGAGCTGGGAAGGTGTCAGCCTCATCCTTCCAAGAAGAAAGCTGGGGAAAGAAACTGTAAAAAATCAACAACTTTTCTTAGACTTATTAGAGAACTGAGGTCGTAGAGCAAACTGCTACCTCAAAAACTGGAGAGACAAGAAAATCCAGAGAGACAGATTTTCCAGGAAAATCAAGAACAGAAGCTTCTGGGACCATAAACTGGAAGGAACACTGAAACGGTTATTCTGAAATATTGCTGGAAGCTGAGAATGGACTAGCATGAGGTTGAGAAACTTCTGGAAGCCAAAGTTTAGGAAGGCTCCACATTTTCATGGATTTTACCTCCTGGAACAGCATCAGATTCTCACAGTGAAGAGCCAAGACAGTTCCCTCATGGCTCTAATAGAGGCAGGGGAAAATTATCCACTGTGAAATATGCCCAGAGCATTCTCCATAACCAAGGCTTATATGACAAGGGAAAGAATTTAAAAGACTTCATCAGGAAAGAATTTAAAAGACTTTATCAGGGCCTCATCCTACCTGAGGAAGGGAATTTCCCATAATATATGCCCTTCTAGTTTTCTGTCCCACCTAAGGCTAGAAAGCAGCTACAAAGTATTGGTAAGGGTCACAGTCCAGGGACACAGACCTGTTAAACATCTGAGACTTAACCGCAATACTACAGAACACTTCTCTTCTTCCACACCTGACCACACCCGCAGCACTCCAGTAGAGTAACAGTAGGGTACTGCTGAAAGAGCTGCCAGATGCAGACTCTATCTAAGAAGGGCTTTTAGGGAAGCCGAAAGACAACAGAGAATAGAAAAATAAGGATCTGGGAGGAATTTGAAGACTCTGGTACCTAAAGCCATGGCAAACATTAAATATAGCCCAACTCCTTGTCAGATTAATATAAAACCTCACATTAAGGCCTAACTACTTCAGTTCCAATTACCCAATACATCATACCCGTTTTTCAATAAAAATTACAAGGCAGCTAAAAAAGAAAGAAAAATCCAGTCCACAGAGACAAAGCAAGCATTAGAACCAAATTCAGATAAAATACAGATTTGTGAATTATCATGCAGGAATTTAAAACAACTGTGTTATGTAGTTATGTTATGTTATGTTATGTTATGTTATGTTATGTTATGTTATGTTATGTGCTCTGATGGAAAAAAATAGACAACATGTAAGATCAGATGGATAGTGTATGCAGAGAGACAGAAACTTTGAGAAAGAACCAAAGGAAATACTAGAAATCAAAAACAATGTTAAATGAAGGATATCTCTGATGGGTCATCAGTAGACTGGTCACAGCCAAAGGAAAATTTAGTGACCTTAAAGACAGATGAATAGAAACTTCCTGAACTGAAATATAAAGAGAAAAAAATAATTTAGAAAACAGAACAGACCATCTAAGACCTACTGGACAATTTTAAAAGGTGTAACTCTGCCTTTCTGATGAGTATGAAGTGGTATCTCAGTATTTCTTAGGCCTTTTAAAACCCTGTGCTAACCTTCAACATGCTGGTCCCAAAGTCAACAACTCAATCATTTCAACCTGCCTGCCCCTTTCCAACTTCATTCCTTCTACCTGCTGTATTTATTTTCTCAGGCATATTGTCAGCCTTTATTCATAACCGCCACAAGACTTTGTTATCTTGCTGATGGAGCCCTATCATCATTGGATTCTAGAATTTCCACATTGCTTCAAAAACTATTTTCTTTCTGAAGTGTTTTCTCTGCACATATGGAGCCTCCAAGGGACCTTTCTCTAGTCTATTGTCAAATGCTCACTAGACCTCCTTAATCCATCCGATTATAGTTTCTCTACATGTTTTGCTTTAAGCCTGAGATAGTTGGGTCCCTCAGTCTCCTTCCAGATTCATCTATAATCCATCTCCCCCACCCCCACCCCCAATAGGCCAAGGTAACTTGGAGTTTAATATGTTCAACATGGTTTCATGGCTCAAGGTAAACCTTCCATGTACACTCATGTCTGTATCTTCACCATTTACTTGCCATTAGTCTGCATATGTGAATACACAGAGGTCCTCAAACAAATTTCAGGTCTGTTTCAGAAGCATTTAGTGTGCAGTGGTTTGAATATTAAAATTTAGTTCTGGAAGGTATGGTGTATTTCAAAAAGCCTGGACTGGAAAACAGGGAATAGGATTTGTCTCTACACTCCGTCCTCACTAACTACATGAGCTTCATGAACTTCATTAATTGAGCCTCTATTTTTTCATCTTTAAAATGTGGTAATAATCTACAAAGGTTGTTATGAAGATTATACAAAGTAAAATAATCTATATAACAGCAATTATCTAAGTGGCTGGCATACAATAAATGCTTTAAGAAATGTCTGTTCACGTTTGTTGGGATGAGCACTGGGTCTTATACACAGGGGATGGAATCTACCCCTGAAATCATTATTGCACTATATGCTAACTAACTGGATGTAAAATAAATAAATAAATAAATAAATAAATAAATAAATAAATAATTAAAAAATAAAATAAAATATAAAAAAGAAATGTCTGTTTACATCCTTAAAAATAAGTCACAAAACTAGATAAAATAGAATTTTCATGTGAAAAAATATTATTTAACTTTTAGTATAAATTGAATGAAAATAAAGCATTTTGGAATTTTATTTCTCACTTCTAAATTTTATAGTATTTAACCTTCCATTTTGATTAAGCCATCAAAGAGACAGACTTTTCCACATCCCTTTAGCTTTTCCCAATATTCTGACTCTCCTAAAAGTTCATAGCATTTTTATGAGATTTTAAAGTATTACAACTAAATTTTTCATTGTTTTGGCATTCTGTGTAAGCTCAGATTCATAAATTAATTGAAGCATATAATCGAAACATCCTGAAAGTGCTGGACCCACTTTTAAGCTGCTAGAAGACAGCACCTCAGAAAGGAGTTTCTGTGGAGGTCAAAAGAAGTAATTCTAGAATCCATATACCTACCCAGTAATTCCCTTAGAAAGCCAGAATTGAAAAGTCAAGCCAATACATTCTGTGGAGATAGTGCGAAAATTTTCAACAATCAGGGTTTTTTCCAACCGTAAATAGAATCTCTTAACCAAAGTGGTAATGCTACAAAACAACAACAAAAATAAAACGAAAGAAAAAACAGAAGAGTCTTCCTCTAATGCTTACAGTTAATCTAGAACAGTTTGCCACAAAGGGTTGCTATAAAATTTCCTGCATCTGGTCGATGTGGTGAGCAGGGAATTAATCCTAGGAAAGAGCCAAGAGAATGCAAAAATGGAATTCTAACTGCAATACTTAGCATTGCTTGATCTTCCACATCACTGGAAAAGACCAAACAGCTCTCTGTCACACCCTTGCAGGGGACCCAGTCTGGAAGCCCAAGCTGATGGCAGAGTCTGCTGATCATAATTGGAATGATTTTCAGCCAGGACTCACATCTCTACAGAATGAACTGCTCTGATCATCACAAATTCACCCCACCATCACTTCCTTCAGATTCCTCTTATATAGCAAAGCTTATCTAGGCTGTATGGAGATAATATTTTTTTCAGGCATTCAAGACAGTTGAAGAGCTTAAGGATTTCTGGGGGGAAAAAAAGACTATTTTAATTTTGTCTATTCAACTTTTAACTAATGGATTAAATACAGTACAATGTATTGTATACAATAGGATTTTTTTTCCTCCAATACCCTAGCTTAAACCCAGGCCATAAGCACTACCTTTGGTACAAAATACTGAGTGGCCCGTGCGGGGTGACTTAAGAATTTCTGTGAAAACCAGTACCCTACGTGTAAAGGAAATGTCACCCCCAAAGAGCCACTCTCCCTTATCTCTTTTGCAATGCAAACATTCCTAAGACAGCTAAGATAGAGTCACTACACAGCCCAGTGGATGAATTCATCAGACTCTCTTCCTCCCTGAGTGAAACAGCTAACACTGACCATTAGAAGTTAAAGGCACCAAAGATAACAGTAAGACATATCAAAGACCCTTCCATCATCTTCCCAAACTGTATTCAGCTGGGCACCTCAGACCCTCCAAACTTCCACATTTTTTTCTGTCTCGGGGTTGTCCCCAGTTCAGCCACTACATGGCCATTGCTTGTACTCTTTTCCTGCAAGGTCTGGAACAGAGTACCCTTCTTCATCTCATACTTGAGTGCTAACAGATTGCAGAACTTGATTATTGTGGACTTTACCTTATTATTTAATAATAAAAAAAATCCTTAGAGGTGACATTGATAAAGTGGGATAACAGTTAAATTAAAGGCCTTGTCTTACCAATATTCTACGCAATAGGAGAGTCCATACAAATGTTTGTAACAGGTTATTCATTTGGAAGTAATCCCAAGGACCAGTAAAAATGGAGCAGGGAGAATGAGGAAATGAGGAAAAGCCAGTCATTACCAAAGGAATCATTACCCAAGGTCACTGCTGATAACTGGGACAACAAAGCTTGTTCCCACTTTGCAACCTCTAAAAAGCCTGTAGGATGACGCCAGAATTGTCCACCCAAGAGTGGACGAGAAGTATTTATCTGTTGTCTCCTACATCTCATGAGTTAAGGTAGCCCTCATGAGAGTGTTAATGCCCCCATACTTCTGAGCAGCATGTGCAATCTCGGAGCAGCCCAGAACAGAAAATGAAAGAACTATAAAGCCCTTAATGCAAGGCACTACCACTGTGATTTAAATTTGAAGCTTGCACAGAACTGTTATCATCTGCTATGCCTGAAAGCAAAGATGAAGTGAAAAAGATGCATAGCAGAGGTGTCTGATACAGCACAAATCTGATAACTATGGGGAAAGTTGAATTCTACCAACTCATAATAGAATCTTGTTTACCAAATGAAATACTGGCCTTGATGCTATAATACATTAGCCCATCCTAAGCCTCTAACTAGGATTTAACCGACAATGAACAAGTTACCTTAAAAATTACATAGTCAGAGGGGTTGACATCAGCAAGATGGTAGAATAGAAAGCCCCAAACCCTTCCTCTCCTACAGAAATAGTGCCTCAAAAACAATACACAGACCAATTTTCTTTATGAGAAATACACAAAACAGTTAAGAGGCTCCTACACCCTAAGCCAGCATGAAACCAACTGCATTAAAGTATGAAAATTCATGGTACTCTCTGACCATAATCCCTCCCCCTGGCACAGAACCCCACGTTGGGCTCTGTGCTGACAGCTCAGAGCCTGGACCCTGCTTCAGATTCTGTGTCTCCCTCTCTCTCTGCCCCTCCCCAGCTCACAATCTCTCTCTCTCCCTCTCTCCCTCTCTCTCTCTCTCTCTCTCTCTCTCTCTCTCTCTCAAAAATAAATAAACATTAACAACACCAACAAAAAAATAGTATGGTACTAGCATAGAGGCAGACACAGAGACCAACAGAGTACTATAAAGAGGCCAGAAATGTCCATGCATATTCAGTCAACTGTTCTTCAGCAAGGATTTCAAGAAGTCACAATGGGGAAAAGATAATCTCTTCAAAAAATGGTTTGGGAAAACTGGATATCCACATGCAAAGGAACATAACTGAACCCTTATCTTACACCATACCCAAAAAAATCAACTCAAAAATGGATGAAAACTTAAACATAAGATGTGAAACAGTAAAACTCCTAAAAGGAAACATAGGGGAAAATCTTCACATTGGTCTTGACAATGATTTCTTGGATATGACACCAACAGCACAGGCAACAAAAGCCAAGACCGACAAGTGGGATAGCATCAAACTAAAAAGCCTCTACAGAGCAAAGGAACTAATCAATAGAGTGAAAAGGCCGTCTACGGAATGGGAGAAAATATTTGCAAACTATATATCTGATAAAAGGCTAATTTCTAACATAAGGAACTCCTACAACTCAACAATAAAGAAACAAATAATCCACTTTAAAAATGGGCAAAAGTATATGGATATTACTTAGCTACAAAAAACAATGAGGTACTGCCATTCGTGACATGGATGGACCAAGAGGGTATTATGCTAAGTGAGGTAAGAAAGAGAAAGGCAAATGCTCTATGATCTCACTTATATGTGGAATGTAAAAAACAAAACAAATGAATATACAAACAAACAAAAGGCAAAAATAGACTCATAAAAGCAGAAAATAAACTGATGAATGCCAGAGGGGTAGGGTGATAGACAAAACGAGTGAAGAGGAGTAGGAGATACAAGCTTCCAGTTATGGAATAATGAATAAGGCAGGGAGATAAATGGTACAGCACAGGGAATATGGTCAATGGTACTAGAACAGTGCTCTACGACGACAGACGGTAGCCACAGCTGTGGTGAGCATAGCATAATGTATAAACTTGTTGAATCACAATGTTGTACACCTTACACTAATGTAACACTGTGTATCAGCTATCCTCCACTAATTAAAAAGGTTTTTTAAACTGGCCAAAAGACTTGAAGAAATATTTCTGCAAAGTTGATATACAAATGGCCAACAGGTATATGAAAAGATGCACAAAATAACTAATAATCAGAGAAAGGCAAACCAAAGGCACAATGAGATACCAACTCACACCTGTTAGGATGGTCATTATAAAAAACAGTAATTTTTCAAAAAACAGAAAATAACAAACATTGACAGGGGTGTGGAAGTATTGAAATCCTTGTGCACTGTTATGGTGCAGCCACGATAGAAACAGTGTGGAGGTTCCTTGAAAAATAAAATATATAACTATCTTATGATCCAGCAATCCCTCTTCTGGATATTCATCCAAAAGAACTGAAATCAGGATACATGTAAATCCAAGTTCACTGCAGCACTATTCACATTGTAGCACTATTTACAACCAGCTAAATGGCCATCAGCGTATGAATAGATAAAGAAAATGTGGTACTTAACCTAGAAGGGAGTATGTATGTATACAATGGCAATATGGAATTCAGCCATAAAAAGGAGGAAATCCTGTCATATGCTACAATACAGATAAACCTTGAGGACATGATGCTAAGTGAAATAAGTCAGTCACAGAAGGATAAAGCAGTAAAATTCATTGAAGCTAAAAGTAAAATGTTTTTCGGTGGCACGTGGGTGGCTCAAGCGTTAAGCATCTGACTTAGGCTCAGATCATGATCCCAAGGTTTGTGGGTTCCAGCCCTGCGTTGGGCTCTGTGCTAACAGCTCAGAGCCTAGAGCCTGCTTTGGATTCTATGTCTCCATCTCTCAGCCCCTCCCCCACTCATGCTCTGTCTCTCCCTCTCTCTCTCTGTTTCCCTCTCAAAAATAAACACTTAAAAGTAAAATGGTTTTGATTATCAGAGGCTAGAGGCAAGGGGAAATGAGTTGCTGTTCAATGGGCATCAAGTTTCATTCATGCAAAATGAGAAAGTTCTAGAGATCTGCTGTATAATAACCTCAGTGCTATAATGTACACTTAAATAAATTCTTTTTAATTTTTTTTAATGTTTATTTATTTTAGAGACAGAGAGAGCACAAGCAGGGTCAGGGCAGAGAGAGAGGGAGACAGAATCTGAAACAGGTTCCAGGCTCTAAGCTGTCAGCACAGAGCCCGACGCGGGGCTCAAACCCACGAACCATGAGATCATGACCTGAGCCGAAGTCAGATGCTCAACCGACTGAGCCACCCAGGCAGCCCCTATACTTAAAAAGTTCTTAACAGGGTAGACCTTATATTATGTATCTTTTTTACCACAATAAAGAAATTATCCAGTCAACTTTATCAAATCTTATGTTGAATGATGTCTGTTTCCTTGAAATTTTTGGCATTTTCTTAGAACTCCATGTGCCAAAGAAAATCAAGACATTACTCAGAACTTCTTACTGATAAGGCTGACTCAACCTTCATTCTTTTTTAAATTTTTTTTATTGTTTATTATTTTTGAGAGAGAGAGAGACTGAGAGCAAGCAGGGAAGGGGCAGAGAGAGAGGGAGACACAGAATCAGAAGCAGGCTCCAGGCTCTGAGCTCTCAGGACAGAGCCCGACGCGGGGCTCGACCTCACAGACCGCAAGATCATGACCTGAGCCGTAGTCGGCCGCCCAACCGACTTCAACCTTCATTCTTTATTGATCAATAAATAAAGAGGCGCCCCTCAACCTTCATTCTTTATTGATCAATAAATGTTCTTTACTTTTCTCTGAATGTGGTTGAATACTGACAATCTTCCCCCTACACCTCTTCAACCTTGGTTCTTCCTCAATTTTCTTTTTTTTATACTATACAAACTGCCATGAGAGTTTCCTTCCATCTGGATCTGGTATGACATATTGCCAGTGAGCTCACTGTTTTAGCACTTGGAGAATCACTCTCATCAATCATTCGTTTGAACGCCTTTGTGCAAGCTTGTAGTCTTCTGGTAGATCTTTCAAAGAATTGGTTCTCATGGTGACTTACCACTCATGGTATTATTTCAGATTCTCTTGTCCATGTCTTTATCCACCAGGACATTCTCAATACCTCAGAGGCCTGCTCTTGATTCAGTCCTTCCCCTCACCTCCCTGAGAAGTTAGAATGTCAAGCAATGGACAATCTAATATTCAGTGCCGTACGTATATGGACTGCTTTCCCTTTCCGTTATATAACAGTGACACCCAATTTTTAAAAGTCTCTGTTTAGAAGCCTTTGAGCAGCCATTCTCTTTCTCATGTTTAAGTCAAAGATGGTGTTAGTTGATTCAAACTGATTTGGGCACACTTCCTACACGCAATAAAATAAAATAAAAGTAAAATAGTTTTTGATTATCAGAGGCTAGAGGGAGGGGGAAATGAGTTGTTGTTCAATGGGCATCAAGTTTCACTCATGCAAAATTGAGAAAGTTCTAGAGATCTGCTGTATAATATTTTAGTCCACAATTCTATGAATTCTGATGTCTTTTCTTCTTTTTTTCAGCATCACTGCTAGCATGTGAGATAAAATCCCCCATGATAATTAACTTATCAGATGGGTTTCTCCAATTCCACTTGAATCTTTCTTTCCCATCAGCACTTGGTATGGTCATGTGGTAAAATTAAACCACAGTAATGTCTGTGTCCCAATACTCAATTTATAAAGAACAGAGATTTCTGCCCTGCCCATGCTCACAGAGTTAAGTATACTTCTTTTCATGGAAACCCAGATGAAATTTCGTGAGCAACTTACCATCACAATGAGCTAAAAGTGGATAAAATTCCTGCATAAAAATTCAGTGCTCAGAGGAATAATCTTCCTCAAAATGGATCTAGCACTCCCTCCTCTGTACTTTAATCAATATATCTGCATTTTCTGTTTTGCATCCCTAAATTAGAAATTACTTCCACAGAAATGGGGTAATGCTCAAAATCTTCTCCAATATGTTCTTAAGATTTAGTATTAAGAAAAAACACACTTCTTAAATATTCATTCACTTAACCTCCCCTCTTTTTCTTAATTTCACATTCTTGGTATCTTTGTCATTACTGCATCTATATCTCAAATTTACTATAATTTTTCACATTCATTTCCTTAATTATATAAGTCACACTTCCATTATTTACTCAGTCATATATTCTGCTGCCCAGCATTTCTTTAATGAAATAAATTTAATTTTTCAGCCTGTAAGAAATATTAGTATTCTATTAACTTATACATGGATATATTATATAACACCCTCCTGGTATTTATGCCAATATCCCTTTTGAATAGGGTACATGAAAACAAAATTAAAATTCCACATTAGAGTTATAGAAATTTAGTGGAACCTGGGCACCTGGTGGCTCAGTCAATTAAGCATCCAAATTCAGCTCTGGTCATGATCTCATGGTTCGTGAGTTAGAGCCCTGCATGGGCTCTGTGCTGACAGCTCAGAGCCTGGAGCCAGCTTTGGATTCTGTGTCTCCTTCTCTCTCTTCCCTTCTCTCTCTCCCTCTCCCTCTCTCTCTCCCAAAAATAAAAAAACCAAGATATAAAAAAAAGTGTGAACAGCAAAAAAGAAGAAAAGGAAAGGAAATAATTTATAGGAATTCTGTTATATTTAGTAAGGATCCCTCTTCTAACTTTATGCATTGGATACCATTGCTCTTACACGCTTTCTCAATTTTAGGGACAAATTTAAGACTTGCACTAGTAGATTGTCAACCAACATTTCTACTAAAAGGTAATGAAAATTAAAATTTGTATCCTTAAAAACCAGGTAATATTGAATTTTCTAAACATGGAGACATAGAGTACCCAAAGGCAGTTAAGATTACTCCCACCACGTTTCTGGCTTCATCTGTTCAGTTCCATTAGAATAAAGTGAGAGTTATATTATGACCTCTCATTACAAGGAATGAATTAATATAAAAATTACATTAAAATCAACAAAGACAGACTATGAAACAAATGAAGTCCTCACAGCAGAAGGGAACACTGCACATACAAGGGCACCAAACAGTCTAATCCGCTAAGTCCCTCAAGGAACACTGAAGCTATCAAGGAAGTGCTTAGAAAAGGACTACTCTTCACTTATGGTAGAGACTAAATATTTTATCCAGGAAAAACAACAACAACAACAACAACAAAACCAGAAAATTCAGGTAAAGCTTTTAAGACAAATAGATGGAGCTTCCAGACAGGAATTTAAGAAGTTTCACCGTGGTCACATCAGTGACATCAATAATCAGGGCATAGGGTAAGAGCGAGAGGTGGGAACAGTAATACTATTCCTAACAATTCTAACTCAAACAATTTTCCTAATTATCTAGTCTGAGAGTTGCCTTTTTTGAGAAGACAAGAGATAGAAAGCAGCAAGGCACAGCCATATTTGCCCCTAGAACACAACCCAAATTCACAAAGTTTCAGACTAAGTGGGCCTAAGTCACCAGGGCCTTTTGTCCTTGATCTTCGTCTTTTAATTTGTCCTTGGTTTTAAATGTCCCCCCAAATACACGATAGACATAATTCTATGGTCCCTCTAGCCATTCTCCAATAAGTTGGAGAGACTTTAGGATGCCTCAACCTAACTGGACAGCTGAAATATCGTAGGACCACTCCAAATACACCGAATCCTCCCAACAAAGGGTAAACTAATATAAGACACTAACGTCAGGCCAATGACTGACTGGAGCTAATGAATGGAGCTAATGAAAGCCACACCAGTCACAGTTTGCTTATTCATGCCATAAGCATTACATTGTTGTCCAGTGTATATATAGAATTGTACATCATATAATGTCCCCTAGAGCACCTTGATATTAACTATTCAGTTATTGCCATGCCAATGCCCGGCTTCCCATACTGCCACAGCATTCCATGTCCAGCCTCCAATAACCCTAATCCCATCTTCAATAGCATCCAGGGAATTTTAGTAACCAAAAGCATTAACCAAAAGACAAATCCATCCATAAAGTAACATTACTTCCAAAAACTCCAAAATAGTATTTGTCAAAGTCCAAAGAGTAACAGCTAAGAAAACGATGTTTGCAGCTATCTCATTTTCTAGTTATGGATAATATTTATGTTACTAAGAACCAGAGATTGCCAGTGGCATTTCAAAGATGTTAAGGGTGATAGAGAAAGTATCTAAAATTATTCTGATTCATAACCCTGCCCATGTTCTCCTATTTCTAAATGTGGAAAGTAGAAAGAATAAGGATGGATAAGAGAGGCAAAGTGTAGAAGATTCAAACTAGATCAAAATAAACCTAATAATGTTAAGGTATTGCTACTTTTGTTTAGAACTATCTTTTGCTCCTTTACACCAAATGGATGGAATAGCAGGGACCCCGAATATGCTAAGAAAATGGCTTTTGTGTTCAAATTTCCAATCAACAAATGGAATAAGCCCTTGTAAGTGGAATTCATTTAAAAACCATAGACTATGCAGAATTTCTAAGATATGCATCGTCCAATCCAATGGCCACCAACCACAAATGACTACTTTAAATGTGACTACTTCAACTAAGGAAGCAAATTTTTTATGTTACTTAATTTTAATCCATTTAAATTAAATTTAAAAACTGGTAATTTCAATAACTAGAAATTTTTCAAGTATGTTTGAAATAACCTAGGCACATGAATCTATTTTTTCAACTATTAATTTTATGAAATATAAATTTATATTAAGTACTTCTAATGAAAATCTGGCATTCTGATTGTGATGTGCCATGAATGTAAATATATGCTAAAATTTGAAAACTCTGTATGAAAAAAGAATATAAAATATCTCATTAATAGTTTTCATGTTAGTTACATGTCAAAATGATATTGGTTTAAGCTCATCATTAAATTAATTTCATTTGTTTATCTTTATTTTTTGTGATTAATAGAAAATTTTTAATTACATATGTGGCTCATATTATATACCTATTGAATGAATAGTGCAGATTCAGAGAATAACATTACTGTAACCAGGGATTTCCCTTGGTATTTCACACAGAATCATGTACATAATTGACCCTAACTAAATACATGTTGTCTAAATAAAAATTGTCTATATATTTAGGCAAATATTTCTTGTTATACTTCCCAAAAATTTAATTTGAAAAGGAGTTCATTTTTCAACAGGAAGATAGTTTTGGAAATAGGTCAAGCAATGAGAGAAATGGGGACATTTTTCCTCCTCTTATTCAGAGAACCCACAATTAGTGGAGAGAGTCAAATCAACTCATCACATTTTTATTGTGTCCCCACGATGCTCCCAAGCATCTGCTAGAGTAAACACCCCTTCTCATTGGGGTTTTTCCAAACCATCTCTTCATGGCTGGATCCAAAATTTAGCAAAATTCCAAAGAACTCCCCAATAGTTCCAAGAAGCTATGGGAAAGATAATAGATAAATGAGGCTAGAAGTACAGTTTTAACATCACACAAAATTAGTTGAGCCTTGGCTTTGTCATACATCAACAATGAAAAAGTTGCTTAACCTCTATAATTCTCATTTCCTCATTCATAAATTAGGATTAATAATAGTAACTACCTGTTAGGATTTATTTCTTAAAAAAAAAAAAACAGGTTAAGTACTTAATGCTTCAAACATAAAAGGAACTCAGTATATGGTAGTTAGATGATGCTGATGATTAATTATCACTGTTATTACAACTATACTATCCTTTTCCAGCAACTCTAGGCAATTCTAAAGTCTTCTTAAGTAATCTTCATTTTGGTGGTTCCCAGCTTTTCCAGGAATAAAACTCTCTTTTAGCTTTTGTTTCTTACTTTTCCTACATGAAATTATCCATCAAGCTGATAGCATTACAGGGCCATAAACATAAAAAGAACAAAAAAAAAGATTCTACAATCTAATGAGTTCCAGAAATTTCATCTTTTTTCAAGAAATCTAAGAGACCCTCTCCAGGTATTTTTACATTTTCTATACTGACAAAGATTAACTGTAGCCGGATAGGATAACATGTACACTTGTTTTACTCATGATCAGAGAACCTAATGTCCAAGCATTACTATAACCAAGGATGTCACATGTGATTATTTTATATTTTAAAGCAAGCAGGTAGTTCATAAGCCGGGCTGCCCTATTGATTAGCCACTTGTAGCCACAGTGCTTAATACCCACAGTATTTTTAGGGTACCACAAAAATGTTTTAATTTCTTTTAAAATCAGAAGAAAAAAACACTTCTAAGGAAAAGAAAATGTTTTACTATATAATAGTAACATTTTCACCTTTTGACCAACACAATCATAAAATATAATTTGTAATATTTTATGGAGGAAGGGGCCCACAAAGGCAAAGCCTAGTCATAACCTGCCAGGTAACCAGAAGGAGCAGACAATGAGACGCTGCGTGATACAACACCACCCCGAACATTAGAATCACAGATAGACTGGTTGCATAGCCCCTCATTGCCAGTGGAGAAAACATAAAAGAACAATCTGTTTATATAAGGGACAGATAGCTGCATCACTAGTCACAGAATGCATACAGAGCTAATACTCCAAAAGGATGTTTGACAATTCTGTATGTGGCTCTCCACCATCCATAAACCCTCAAATTCACCATGACCATACAGATCAGCACAGAGAAAACTGGCCCCTAATATCTGACAATTGTTTTCAGCCTCACTACTTCCCTGTTTTGCCCTTGGCATCTTGTTCTCACCTGATACTTCAGGCTGTAGACTGTACAATTTGTTTTCTTTTTTTATATCTGCCTCTATCGTCACTCTGTTGAATGATGCACACTGCTATGTCCTGGGCTGTGACTTTTTGCCTGTCTATTTTCACAAAGAGTCTCCTCTCCTCGTGCTGCCTCAGACCATCCTGGGGCCATTCTGCCCATCCCACTTGTTGTTCCAATCCTTTGGCAGAACTTTCATGCCCTTGGAAATCTTCAAAACAATCAGAGAAATTTATGCCCTGAGTACACACCCAGGAACCAGACAAATGTGATTTTGAGTTTCTAGTTCAGCTAAATGACACTCAACTTAAACATCTTTGGTACTCCCATTTATTTGGCGATAACATGAGATAATCAACACTCCTCATTGACTCACTCTGTCCCTTGGAAGTGGGAAGCAGTTGGCATATTTAATAAATGCTACTTTTTTCACATATACAGATCCTGAATTAATTTATTCAATAAACACATATAGATACTATAAATATACAGGAGATCAAAATAAAGTTTCTGACCTCAGAGAACTTATACTAATGTATAGAGACAAACAATTAAAAAAAACAGTAAACAACAGGTTAGATAATCAGATGATGATAATTATTAGGGAGAAAGATAAAACAGACTGAGGGAAATAGTGACTGAGGTGTGTATAGTTCTACTATATAAGAGGGTTAAGGAAGGTGACATTTGAACAGTCCTAAAGAAAGTAAGCAAGAAAGCCATATACAAGGAAAAGAACCTTCCAGAAAAGAGGGAAAATAAGTAGAAACACACTGAAGCATATCAGTGGCATATCTGAGGAACAGCAAAAGCTGGAAGAGAAGTCTTATTAGCCCAAAGGCTGGTAGTGAAGCTTACTGTGTTTTCAGTCACCATCGCTCCATCCATGAACAAAGACATGTATTTCCTTTCCCACTTGGAAAGGGAAGTAGGAGAGGGACTGAGCAGGATGCAAGGTGGGAAGCTCCATGGTCAGGTCTGGCAGTGCATTTTCAATTCCAATTCAACAAAACATTTCTTGAATATATGCAAGACCCTGTACCAGCCTCTAAAAGAAGATAAAGATATAGAGAAGGTCACTGGTACCAAACAGCTCATTTTGTCTGAAAAGTTGCACGTATTCAGAACTTTCTAAACACTACTTTACATGGAACTACAAACCCCCTTCATAGAAAAATAAAATTATTTTTGGATTTTCTATCATTTTGGTTCATCTATCCCATACCACTTCTCCCTAATTAGTGCAGATAATTGAAAGTCAACTTTATTTTCAAAGCAGAAAATAGCTAATCGGCCCACCAGCTGAGAAGTGGAGTGTTTCCAGACTATAATTTTAATGGTCATTTTAAGACCAGAAGGGAGTCAAAAATATCATTTAATCCATCTCTTTCCCTGAAAGCACAGGAAACATCTCCACTCTGCCCTGGCAGACAGTGCCCACTGCTTCCAGTCCCTCTCAATCATTGTACTTGGCCAAGTTTTATGCCAAGCTATATGTGTCCATCTCTTAGCAAGGAGGTTACAACTGCATGGCAATTTTATATATTTGAAAATTTTCATCTCTACTCACTTAAAAAACATAATATACTCATACTAACATAGTAATAAACATATGAACACAATAAACTTTCAAAAAAATGTTCCAATGACAAAATTTACTATATATTTTTTTGAGTCAGTAAAAATTTTTAGTTCTTGTTGTCTTAGGCTTTGTAGAACTGGCCACAAATTTTTATTTTTGGATGGAAAACTATAAGAAGGCAGTAAGTCCCTTTCCTGTTATTAAGGCTAAGCAAAGCAAACATTATTTTAACCTTTGTTATATTTCTGGCTCACATTTTCTCCACCATTTTACTGGACTTTCTCTTGCATTGCCCAATGTTGAGTGTTTGCACTTTTTTTTCTCCTACATCTGTTTTTCCTCAAACTCTCTTAAGTTTCTGCACTTTCTGTATAACTTTCATTTTCCTGCTATGACTTTTTCTCCTGCTCCATTGTCTTTGTTGACATATATCATTAAGCTACATCTTTATACTTTTTGTTTTTACTCACTTTTTCCTTTTCTTTTTGTTTCCACCACTTTTTAAAATCCTACTTTCTCTCTTGCCCTGGTAAATGCAAGTCTCATGCCATTTTGAAATTTAACCACAGTCTTCCCTGTCTCCCATGATGTAGTCAAGTCTTGGGCTCTCAGTTCATTTGCTAAATAATCAGGTTGGTCAGAACAAGCAGAAGAGACAACATTCATGTGTAGGGTCTCAAACCTAGCACATTACAAAGTTAAGAAATACTGACGTTATACCACTGCCCGCTTTCATTTCACATTTTATCTACAATACATAAGGAGAAAATAGGGCTGACACCAATATCATTAAGGGACTTACCAAAATGAGAGAATATTTTACTTCCATTTCTTTTTTTTTTTTATTTATTTATATATGAAATTTATTGTCAAATTGGTTTCCATACAACACCCAGTGCTCATCCCAAAACGTGCCCTCCTCAATACCCATCACCCACCCTCTCCTCCCTCCCACCCCCCATCAACCCTCAGTTTGCTCTCAGTTCTCAACAGTCTCTTATGCTTTGGCTCTCTCCCACTCTAACCTCTTTTTTTTTTTTTTTCCTTCCCCTCCCCCATGAGTTCCTGTTAAGTTTCTCAGGATCCACATAAGAGTGAAACCATATGGTATCTGTCTTTCTCTGTATGGCTTATTTCACTTAGCATCACACTCTCCAGTTCCATCCACGTTGCTACAAAAGCCATATTTCATTTTTTCTCATTGCCACGTAGTACTCCATTGTGTATATAAACCACAATTTCTTTATCCATTCATCAGTTGATGGACATTTAGGCTCTTTCCATAATTTGGCTATTGTTGAGAGTGCTGCTATGAACATTGGGGTACAAGTGCCCCTATGCATCAGTACTCCTGTGTCCCTTGGATAAATTCCTAGCAGTGCTATTGCTGGGTCATAGGGTAGGTCTATTTTTAATTTTCTGAGGAACCTCCACACTGCTTTCCAGAGCGGCTGCACCAATTTGCATTCCCACCAACAGTGCAAGAGGGTTCCCGTTTCTCCACATCCTCTCCAGCATCTATAGTCACCTGATTTGTTCATTTTGGCCACTCTGACTGGCGTGAGGTGATACCTGAGTGTGGTTTTGATTTGTATTTCCCGGATAAGGAGCGACGCTGAACATCTTTTCATGTGCCTGTTGGCCATCCGGATGTCTTCTTTTTTTTTTTTTTTTTTTTTTTTTTTTTTTTTTTTTTTTTTAATTTTTTTTTCAACGTTTTTTATTTATTTTTGGGACAGAGACAGAGCATGAATGGGGGAGGGGCAGAGAGAGAGGGAGACACGGAATCGGAAACAGGCTCCAGGCTCCGAGCCATCAGCCCAGAGCCTGACGCGGGGCTCGAACTCACGGAACGTGAGATCGTGACCTGGCTGAAGTCGGACGCTTAACCGACTGCGCCACCCAGGCGCCCCCCGGATGTCTTCTTTAGAGAAGTGTCTATTCATGTTTTCTGCCCATTTCTTCACTGGGTTATTTGCTTTTCGGGTGTGGAGTTTGGTGAGCTCTTTATAGATTTTGGATACTAGCCCTTTGTCCGATATGTCATTTGCAAATATCTTTTCCCATTCCGTTGGTTGCCTTTTAGTTTTGTTGGTTGTTTCCTTTGCTGTGCAGAAGCTTTTTATCTTCATAAGGTCCCAGTAATTCACTTTTGCTTTTAATTCCCTTGCCTTTGGGGATGTGTCGAGGAAGAGATTGCTACGGCTGAGGTCAGAGAGGTCTTTTCCTGCTTTCTCCTCTAAGGTTTTGATGGTTTCCTGTCTCACATTCAGGTCCTTTATCCATTTTGAGTTTATTTTTGTGAATGGTGTGAGAAAGTGGTCTAGTTTCAACCTTCTGCATGTTGCTGTCCAGTTCTCCCAGCACCATTTGTTAAAGAGACTGTCTTTTTTCCATTGGATGTTCTTTCCCGCTTTGTCAAAGATGAGTTGGCCATACGTTTGTGGGTCTAGTTCTGGGGTTTCTATTCTATTCCATTGGTCTATGTGTCTGTTTTTGTGCCAATACCATGCTGTCTTGATGATGACAGCTTTGTAGTAGAGGCTAAAGTCTGGGATTGTGATGCCTCCTGCTTTGGTCTTCTTCTTCAAAATTACTTTGGCTATTCGGGGCCTTTTGTGGTTCCATATGAATTTTAGGATTGCTTGTTCTAGTTTCAAGAAGAATGCTGGTGCAATTTTGATTGGGATTGCATTGAATGTGTAGATAGCTTTGGGTAGTATTGACATTTTGACAATATTTATTCTTCCAATCCATGAGCAGGGAATGTCTTTCCATTTCTTTAAATCTTCTTCAATTACCTTCATAAGCTTTCTATAGTTTTCAGCATACAGATCCTTTACATCTTTGGTTAGATTTATTCCTAGGTATTTTATGTTTCTTGGTGCAATTGTGAATGGGATCAGTTTCTTTACTTGTCTTTCTGTTGCTTCATTGTTAGTGTATAAGAATGCAACTGATTTCTGTACATTGATTTTGTATCCTGCAACTTTGCTGAATTCATGTATCAGTTCTAGCAGACTTTTGGTGGAGTCTATCGGATTTTCCATGTATAATATCATGTCATCTGCAAAAAGCGAAAGCTTGACTTCATCTTTGCCAATTTTGATGCCTTTGATTTCCTTTTGTTGTCTGATTGCTGATGCTAGAACTTCCAGCACTATGTTAAACAACAGTGGTGAGAGTGGGCATCCCTGTCGTGTTCCTGATCTCAGGGAAAAAGCTCTCAGTTTTTCCCCATTGAGGATGATGTTAGCTGTGGGCTTTTCATAAATGGCTTTTATGATCTTTAAGTATGTTCCTTCTATCCCGACTTTCTCAAGGGTTTTTATTAAGAAAGGGTGCTGGATTTTGTCAAAGGCCTTTTCTGCATCGATTGACAGGATCATATGGTTTTTCTCTTTTTTTTTTGTTAATGTGATGTATCACGTTGATTGATTTGCGAATGTTGAACCAGCCCTGCATCCCAGGAATGAATCCCACTTGATCATGGTGAATGATTTTTTTTATATGCCGTTGAATTCGATTTGCTAGTATCTTATTGAGAATTTTTGCATCCATATTCATCAGGGATATTGGCCTGTAGTTCTCTTTTTTTACTGAGTCTCTGTCTGGTTTAGGAATCAAAGTAATACTGGCTTCATAGAATGAGTCTGGAAGTTTTCCTTCCCTTTCTATTTCTTGGAATAGCTTGAGAAGGATAGGTACTATCTCTGCTTTAAACGTCTGGTAGAACTCCCCTGGGAAGCCATCTCGTCCTGGACTCTTATTTGTTGGGAGATTTTTGATAACCAATTCAATTTCTTCGCTGGTGATGGGTCTGTTCAAGCTTTCTATTTCCTCCTGATTGAGTTTTGGAAGAGTTGTGGGTGTTCAGGAATTTGTCCATTTCTTCCAGGTTGTCCAATTTGTTGGCATATAGTTTTTCATAGTATTCCCTGATAATTGTTTGTATCTCTGAGGGATTGGTTGTAATCATTCCATTTTCATTCATGATTTTATCTATTTGGGTCATCTCCCTTTTCTTTTTGAGAAGCCAGGCTAGAGGTTTGTCAATTTTGTTTATTTTCTCAAAAAACCAACTCTTGGTTTCGTTTATCTGCTCTACAGTTTTTTTAGATTCTATATTGTTTATTTCTGCTCTGATCTTTATTATTTCTCTTCTTCTGCTGGGTTTAGGCTGCCTTTGCTGTTCTGCTTCTATTTCCTTTAGGTGTGCTGTTAGATTTTGTATTTGGGATTTTTCTTGTTTCTTGAGATAGGCCTGGATTGCAATGTATTTTCCTCTCAGGACTGCCTTCGCTGCGTCCCAAAGCGTTTGGATTGTTGTCTTTTCATTTTCGTTTGTTTCCATATATTTTTTAATTTCTTCTCTAATTGCCTGGTTGACCCACTCATTCGTTAGTAGGGTGTTCTTTAACCTCCATGCTTTTGGAGGTTTTCCAGACTTTTTTCTGTGGTTGATTTCAAGCTTCATAGCATTGTGGTCTGAAAGTATGCATGGTATGATTTCAATTCTTGTAAACTTATGAAGGGCTGTTTTGTGACCCAGTATATGATCTATCTTGGAGAATGTTCCATGTGCACTCGAGAAGAAAGTATATTCTGTTGCTTTGGGATGCAGAGTTCTAAATATATCTGTCAAGTCCATCTGATCCAATGTCTCATTCAGGGCCCTTGTTTCTTTATTGACCGTGTGTCTAGATGATCTATCCATTTCTGTAAGTGGGGTGTTAAAGTCCCCTGCAATTACCACATTCTTATCAATAAGGTTGCTTATGTTTGTGAGTAATTGTTTTATATATTTGGGTGCTCCAGTATTCGGCGCATAGACATTTATAATTGTTAGCTCTTCCTGATGGATAGACCCTGTCACTATTATATAATGTCCTTCTTCATCTCTTGTTACAGCCTTTAATTTAAAGTCTAGTTTGTCTGATAGAAGTATGGCTACTCCAGCTTTCTTTTGGCTTCCAGTAGCATGATAAATAGTTCTCCATCCCCTCACTCTCAATCTAAAGGTGTCCTCAGGTCTAAAATGAGTCTCTTGTAGACAGCAAATAGATGGGTCTTGTTTTTTTATCCATTCTGATACCCTATGTCTTTTGGTTGGCGCATTTAATCCATTTACATTCAGTGTTATTATAGAAAGATATGGGTTTAGAGTCATTGTGATGTCTGTATGTTTTATGCTTGTAGTGATGTCTCTGGTACTTTGTCTCACAGGGTCCCCCTTAGGATCTCTTGTAGGGCTGGTTTAGTGGTGACAAATTCCTTCAGTTTTTGTTTGTTTGGGAAGACCTTTATCTCTCCTTCTATTCTAAATGACAGACTTGCTGGATAAAGGATTCTCGGCTGCATATTTTTTCTGTCTAGCACCCTGAAAATCTCGTGCCAATTCTTTCTGGCCTGCCAAGTTTCAAAAGAGAGATCAGTCACGAGTCTTATAGGTCTCCCTTTATATGTGAGGGCACGTTTACCCCTTGCTGCTTTCAGAATTTTCTCTTTATCCTTGTATTTTGCCAGTTTCACTATGATATGTCGTGCGGAAGATCGATTCAAGTTCCGTCTGAAGGGAGTTCTCTGTGCCTCTTGGATTTCAATGCCTTTTTCCTTCCCCAGTTCAGGGAAGTTCTCAGCTATTATTTCTTCAAGTACCCCTTCAGCACCTTTCCCTCTCTCTTCCTCCTCTGGGATACCAATTATGCGTATATTATTTCTTTTTAGTGTATCACTTAGTTCTCTAATTTTCCCCTCATACTCCTGGATTTTTTTCTCTCTCTTTTTCTCAGCTTCCTCTTTTTCCATAACTTTATCTTCTAGTTCACCTATTCTCTCCTCTGCCTCTTCCATCCGAGCCGTGGTGGTTTCCATTTTGTTATGCATTTCGTTTAAAGCGTTTTTCAGCTCCTCGTGACTGTTCCTTAGTCCCTTGATCTCTGTAGCAAGAGATTCTCTGCTGTCAGCTATACTGTTTTCAAGCCCAGCGATTAATTTTATGACTATTATTCTAAATTCACTTTGTTATATTATTTAAATCCTTTTTGATCAGCTCATTAGCTGTTGTTATTTCCTGGAGATTCTTCTGAGGGGAATTCTTCCACTTGGTCATTTTGGATAGTCCCTGGCGTGGTGAGGACCTGCAGGGCACTTCCCCTGTGCTGTGGTGTATAACTGGAGTTGGTGGGCGGAGCCGCAGTCAGACCTGATGTCTGCCCCCAGCCCACCGCTGGGGCCACAAGCAGACTGGTGTGTGCCTTCTCTTCCCCTCTCCTAGGGGCGGGATTCACTGTGGGGTGGGGTGGCCTGTCTGGGCTACTTGCACACTGCCAGGCTTGTGATGCTGGGGATCTGGCGTCTTAGCTGGGGTGGGTAGGCAAGGTGCACAGGGGCAGGAGGGGCAGGCTTAGCTTGCTTCTCCTTAGGTGATCCACTTCAGGAGGGGCCCTGTGGCAGCAGGAGGGAGTCAGATCCACTGCCGGAGGTTTGGCTCCGCAGAAGCGCAGAGTTGGGTGTTTGCGCGGAGCGAGCAAGTTCCCTGGCAGGAACTGGTTCTCTTTGGGATTTTGGCTGGGGAATGGGCGGGGCAGATGGCGCTGGTGAGCGCCTTTGTTCCCCACCAAACTGAGCTCTGTCATCAGGGGGCTCAGCAGCTCTCCTTCCCTTTGTCCTCCAGCCTTCCCGCTTTCTGAGCAGAGCTGTTAACTTATGACCTCCCAGACGCTAAGTCGCGCTTGCTGTCGGAACACAGTCCGTCAGGCCCCTCCGCTTTTTGCAAGCCAGACTCGGGGGCTCTGCCTGGCCGGCGAGCCGCCCCTCCGCCCCGGCTCCCTCCCGCCAGTCCATGGAGCGCGCACCGCCTCGCCGCCCTTCCTACCCTCTTCCGTGGGCCTCTCGTCTGCGCTTGGCTCCGGCGACTCCGTTCTGCTAATCCTCTGGCGGTTTTCTGGGTTATTTAGGCAGGTGTAGGTGGAATCTAAGTGATCAGCAGGACGCGCGGTGAGCCCAGCGTCCTCCTACGCCGCCATCTTCCCTCCCTCCCTTTTACTTCCATTTCTAAAACGACTATATGATTTTTAGGTGGCGCTTCTTATAGCTACTGACTTAGAAAGAATACGAACTTTGATTTGGATGGCATTCAGATCTACAATGTACTGGCAACCATTAGTAGCAGCCCAATGGACCAAACTAACCAGTTAGCCCCTAGGAGCACAAGCAGACTACAACCCAGTCCATCTCTTCTACCTTATTAATCTGTCTTATTTAAATTTTTTTTTTATTTTTAACATTTATTTATTTTTGAGACAGAGAGAGACAGAGCATGAACAGGGGAGGGTCAGAGAGAGAGGGAGACACAGAATCCGAAGCAGGCTCCAGGCTCTGAGCTGTCAGCACAGAGCCCGACGCGGGGCTCGAACTCACTGACCGTGAGATCATGACCTGAGCCGAAGTCAGACGCTTAACCGACTCAGCCACCCAGGCGCCCCTAGTGTTTCTTATTTAACATGCCTCTAATTTCATAACTGACCAAACTGTACAAAGATCTGCATCATATATTTCATCATCTCAGCTCTCTAAATGAAATTTATAGTGTCTAATGAACCAGCAAAGTTAAATTGATAATAATTATGGTAGTCAGAATAATGCCCCCTCCCCCAACACACATACACAGAACTCTACATCCTAACCCCTGGAACCTAGGAGTATGTTGTTTTGCGTGACAGAGAGTAACTAAGGTTGGAGATGGAATTAAGGTTGCTAATTATCTGACTTTAAAGTAGAAAGATGATCCTGGATTACCCAGGTTGGCTCAATATAATCATAGGGGTCCTGGAAGAAGGCAAGAGAAGAGAGGAAGAAGAGTCAGAGTCACAGTGATATGACAGAAGAAAGGCCAAACTTGCCATTGCTGGCTTTGAAGGGACCACAAGTCAAGAAATGTGGGCAGCATCTAGAAGCTACAAGGGAACAGATGTTCTCGTGGAGCCTCCAGAAGCAACAGCCCTGCCAACACCTTCACTGGAAACCCATTTCAGACTTCTGATCTCAAGAACTATAGGATAATGTTTGTGCATCAAACTAGTGTTGTTTGTGTAACAACACTAAATCTGTGGCAATTTGTTAGAGCAGGAATATCGAATTAGTACAGTAATAAAGCCATAGTTTCATTGTAATCATTTTAAATGTGTAAAATAGATTTCTCAATGTATAATTAAAATTTTTTAAGCCTACAATCTAAAGTGGGCTTCTCACCCACCCAAAAGTCTGTTTCTGAATTTTGATGTGATGATTTTCTTGCAGCAAAATTGAATTAAAAATATCACATTTAAACATATTTTGAATACTATCTAGATATGACATTGTCTAAATAGTTTTATCATACAAGGAAATGTTATCAGAAGCATTAAACTTTCTAAATAATTATCGTAAGATTTGTATTTCATTTTTAAATAGCCCTAATCATCTCTTCTCTAATTTTGTCTCATATTCCTTTTCATGGAACTGTTTTAATTCTAACCAAGATATTTGAGTTTCTTAAATATCAGACTCATTTCCACACAAACTTCTAAAATTAAGTCAATAATATTTGGATATATGTGAGTGAAGTTTCAAAATCTTGTTAGTCAAAGTCTCTGACAGAACTATTATATGAGTGTTGAACTTCTGGGGACCTTTATGATTATTTTTCTACCTTCTCTTCAAGTCAGAAATACTTATATTTTCTATGTGTGAGATTTTAGACAAGTTAGGTAATCTTTTCGCCTGAGGGTGTCAGACAAGATTATTTACAGTTCCTTGCTACTATGACTTTAAAACATGCATAGACATTCAATAAGAACAGTGAGTACTAGAAAAACATTACAAACATTTCCTATCCATGGATAAGCTTAAAATGTTAAGCTTATAATCAAGCTTAAAATTACAACTATCAAAAATTAATTACTAAATGGATGGTTACCAGAGGGGAGGTGGGTGGGGGGATGGGTGAAATAGTCGATGGGGATTAAAGAGCACACCTACATGACAAGCACTGAGTCATGTGTAGAATTGCTGAAACACTTTATTGTACGCCTGAAATTAATATAACACTGTTTGTTAGGGGCGCCTTGGTGGCTCAGTCAGTTGACTTCAGCTCAGGTCATGATCTTGCAGTCCGTGGGTTCAAGCCCCATGTCTGGCTCTGTGCTGACAGATCAGAACCTGGAGCCTGTTTCACATTCTGTGTCTCCCTTTCTCTTTGCCCCTCCCCCACCCATGCTCTCTCTCCATCTCTCAAAAAAGAATAAACATTAAAAAAATTTTTTAAAGAAATTAAAAAAACAATGTTTGTTAACTCCATTGGAATTAAAATAAAAAGATAAAAAACGACTAAAACTAATCACTAATTTTAATCAGGCAGTCACTGGGAAATGCTCAGTTTCACTTACACATATACCATAGTGGCTCCCCCAAATACCACCCCAACATCTTCCTAGTGTTTCAAATGCTACCCCAAGTGGTTTAGGGGTCTAACATTACTGATAAATTAAAAAGTGAAAAGCCTTAGAAATATCATTTAAAAAGCTGAGGATCCTAGGGGGAAAGAAAAGAATGAAATCTTTAGAGATTTCTATCAGAGAAAATTCCAAAAGCAATTCATTCACAACTTTTTATCTCCCCATTCCAATCCTTCAGCTTTGTAAAAGTCTCCAGCCAGGGCGCCTGGGTGGCTCAGTCGGTTAAGCGTCCGACTTCCACTCAGGTCATGATCTTGCAGTCCATGAGTTCGAGCTCCGTGTCAGGCTCTGTGCTGACAGCTCAGAGCCTGGAGCCTGTTTCAGATTCTGTGTCCCCCCCTCTCTCTGACCCTCCTCCATTCATGCCCTCTCTCTGTCTCAAAAATAAATAAATGTTAAAAAAAAAAAAAAAATTTAAAAAAAAAAAAGTCTCCAGCCCTCCCAGAATCTCAGCAATGAGCTAAGAGGAAAGGCACTGTCTGTGCGTACAGCTGAAAAAAATCCACGCTCTCCATAACCAGAGACCAAATCTTCATTTTATCAGTTTTCATAAGTCCTATGCCACCTTTCTGATTTATCTTACCAACTGTTCACCTTAGTTGAAGGCATACCAGCACTGACCATCACTTTAACCTCTTGAAGAGCTTCTAAACAAAAAAAGTAGACTAGAGTCCCCTTTAAAACATATTGGTCATAGGGGTAGCTGGGTGGCTCAGTCGGTTAAGCATTGGACTTCGCTCTCAAGTCTCTCACCGACAGCTTCAAACTCACGGCTTCTGAGTTCAAGCCCCATGTTGGGCTCTGTGCTGATAACTCAGAGGCTGGAGCCTGAAGCCTGCTTCAGATTCTGTGCCTCCCTCTCTCTCTGCCCGTCCCCTGCTCACACTCTCCCTCTTTCTCTCTCTCTCTCTCTCAAATATAAACATTAAAAAAAATTCTTTTAAGCACATTGGTCATATATTTAAATTTATGATTCTCCTTTTAAATCTGTTCCATGTATTACAAGTTCATGTGGTCTTAGAGTGGTACATGATTTCCTTTCCTGAAAAAAGTAAAATATTGTCCTTTGGCAGACTTTTATTGTGTAAACTTGCCATTGTGCTATTTTGCATCTCATTACACAGCTGGATTTGCCAACAGCTAATTACAGCAATCATAGACTTACTCCATCTTCACAGCATCATAACAAACAATAAGACAAGGAGTCTGACGGTGTCACTTACATGGAATTCATCATGATGGAAGTGGCTTTCACATTCTTACACTCCTCTATTCCCATGTATGCATTTATCCCTCCAGGCTTTCATGCCTGAAATAAATTTACTGGAATCCCAGCCTCTACTATATGTTAAGCCTACAACTCAAGAACAGCCAGGCCAAGGACACAGTGTTCCATCTTTACAATCAAATACAGATTTCCCATTAAAAGGAAAATTCTCTATTTCAAAAGATTTAATACTATAGTCCTTTAAAAATAACTCCAGATGGCTAAATTTCATGACTGAAAATATCTCACTACAAGAAATATTTTTGCTTTTATTGTAATTTGTACTAATTTTCAGACACTAGAGTCTTATCTTTTAATGTTTTCCTTTAAGAGATAGGTTGGGTTTAGGAATTCTACCACATTTTCTTATATTTTTTTATTTCAGCTATTTTTGTACCTTTCCGAGATGACTTCATTCTTATTGACACATTTTCAGGGATTGGTGGTGCAAGACATGTTGATATTTTCCTACACTGTTTTGCTACTTTTTGTATCAACTTGGCCATCTTTTCTCACTCACTTGCAACCCCACCCTCTCTTCTTTGAAGTCTCTGTCTACTTAAATTAAAAATAAACTTCATTGAGCTGAATGGCTTGTTACATCAAAAGGAAAAATATTCAAACAGAGCAGTGATTAAGTACATAACCTTTAACTGAAAGGAATATTTCCAAAATAAACAACACTGAACAAATATTTCCCAATGGCCTATAGAGAGCTCATGTATAACACAACAGCAATGCTTGTATTGCCCCCACACCGTATTTCACAGTAAATGTTGCCAAACAGTGTTTAAATGTCATTAATGTACAGGTTTCTATGATATTCAAGTAATTTCAAAATCAGGTTCATTGAAATCCTTAGCCCCTGCTTCCTTGGACTGAAGTCACATGACTGTAAGTCAGGTTAGTTGCCACTAGATGGCTCTGGTTTAAGTTGCTCTCTGAAACAATACATGTATGCCCTGTAATTAAAGATCTACATTGTATGCATAGGCATTGATGGTTAAAATTCTGGGGAGCGGGGGGGGGGGGGGGGGGGGGGGGGGGCAGGGCACAAACTATGAAAGGCAATACATTTTTATATTTCATTCAAGATATAATTTTGGAATCATCATTCTGAAGTAGCTAAATGTAACATATACATAGAAATGACACAAGAAAAAATAAGGAAAAATTCTACCTACACCTTAACGTGCTTTCACCTAAATGTACAAATTCTTCACCTCATGTAAGTTAAGCATCCTAGTATCCACCTCATTTTAAAATTAATTTTAAAATTTGGCTAGCACCTTCCCTTCAATGGTTTGGCCAACCCTGGTATATGCTTCGTGAAGCCCCCCACGCTTTTTAGGGTATCTTCCACCACGTAAGTGTGTGTCTTCCAAAGGCCTATGGAGACTGATTCATCAGGATTCATTCTCCCTTTTTTCTACCATAATATAACTGTTAAATTCTTCTGCTTAGGCTAGGAAAACAAGATTGTCAGCCGCTCTGGTAACTTCTAAAAGCAATTACCAGTTTAAGAAACTATGCTTTTGAGCACTTTTAAATAGTTATGTTTAACATAATAAATGTCTTTGAAAACAAATAAGGAAATTTTAGTTCCTTCATACCGTGAACGATGATTTGTTTTCTCAGTTTGAACATAATCACTGTGTGCTAAAACCTCACTACGACACATATCTTTCACAATTATATGAACACATCACATCGCAATCAAATTCAGAGCCATCTTGCCTCTATGTGACCTGCAGTAGTCATCTAAACACGTTTGTTAGATGAGTGAACAAAGAGATGATGGAAGATCCTTTTTGTTGTGCTCTTTCCTAATCTACTTGTGCCACTGCAATGAGTGATATACAAATACTCTTTAACTTATGATGGGTTGACGTCTTGATAAACCCATCACGGTTGAAATTTTCATTAAGTCAAAAATGCACTTAACACATCTAACCTACCAAACAAACATCATAGCTTAGCCCAGTCTACCTTAAATTTGCTCAGAACACTTACATTAGCCTACAGTTGGGTAAAATCATCTAACACAAAGCCTATTTTATAATATCTCATGTAATTAACTGAATACTGTACTGAAAGTGCAAAACAGAATAGCTGTGTGGGGACAGAATGGTTGTAAGTGTAACAGCTGTTTATCCTCATGATCACGTGGCTGGCTGGGAACTACGGCTCACTACTGCTGCCCAGTATCAGGACAGAGTATCATACCACATATCACCAGCCTGGGGAAATATCAAAATTCAAAATTTAAGGTACAGTTTCTACTTTTGTGCCATCATGAAGTTGAAAAATCTTAAGTCACACCATCCTGTCTATAGTAAAAACTATAAATCTCTTCCTCTAACATTGTCTTCTAGAATCTGTAAAAAATAAAAAGAATAATAATCTAAAACTGTGTCCCAGATATTTGCATTCTATGAGGAGTGGCTCTTGAATGTTGACATGATCAAACCATACTAATGAATCATTACATTTAAGACTCTGGGCACCTTGAAAATACCATTATTAGGGCCACAGTGTATACAACACCCTCTCCAAAAAATCTCTACAATTGTAAAGCCACACAACTATGGGTCTCTTGGTCTCACTTTATATAGGACAAAAAGAGATCCTTCATATGGGAGCCAATCACTACTATTTCCCTTTTTCAGGCTACCTGGTTTCTCCCAGATTTGGGGGAGGTATGTTGACCCTAAATTACATCACCACATGGTCTGCAGTGAAGTCTGGAACTTAAGCAGCCTGCTTAACATTTTTCCTCCTTTGAGATGTAGTCTCCTTCCCCTCACTGCCAGCTGACTGTGCAAAGAGTGTATGGATGTGGAAAGTGGGACACGAGCACAAGTCTGACAAACACAGAACCAAACAGAGCTCATACCTCAGGCAAGAAAGGACGACACACTTGTTTAACTGGCTTTTGTGTAACCATCGGGTGAGGGTTGATTTTTTGGCATTAATTCAAAATGACTATTTGGTCCAACTTAAAATAAAAAATTTCCAATTATATTCATACCAAGAAAAAAAGTTTTTTCAAAGTTTTGTAATAAGTGAATGAAATGTTTCTATCTCATCAGAGTTTCTATGAGCAAAACACTTAAAAATAAACATTACTATATTTTTTCTACCATCCTGCTAGTAGTGAAGCACATGTACCCATGGGTGGGTTTTTTTTTTTTTTTTAAGTAGAAGATCAGAATAGAAAGAAGGATAAAGAGTTACCCAGGCAAACAAAGGTTAAAGGGGTTCATTATCAATAAACCAACCCTACAAGAAATTTTACAGGGGACTCTCTGAGTGGAACAGAAAAACCATAAGTAAGAGTAAGAAAAGTAGGAAGCACAACAAGCAGTAAAAATAGGTATATCTGTAAAAATCAGTCAGGGGATTCACAAAATAAAAGGATATAAAGTATGACACCATATACCTAAAACATGGAGAGTAGGGAATTAAAGAATGGGTTCAAACTTAAGCAACCATCAACTTATATAGATTGCTATATTCATAAAATGTTATATACAAACCTAATGGTAACCACAAATCAAAATTTAAAACCAGTAGTAGATATGCAAAAACTAAAGAGAAATGAATCCAAGTATATCACTAAAGAAAGCCAACTACAGGGAGAAGAGAACAAGAAAGGAACAGAAAGATAAGATAAGAAACAGATAAAGGAACAGAAAGATAAACAACCACAAAACAAGTAACAAAATGGCAATAAATACACACCAGTCAATAATTACTTTGAATGTAAATGGACTAAATGCTCCAATCAAAAGACATAGGGTGACAGAATGGATAAAAAAAAAAAAAACAAGACCCATCTATATGCTGTCTACAAGAGACTCCTTTTAGATCTAAAGACACATGCAGATTGAAATTGAGGGAATGGAGAAACATATCATGCAAATGGAAGTGTAAAGAATGCTGCAGTAGCAATACTTATATCAGACATAATAAACTTTAAAAAAAGACCATAATAAGAGACAAAGGAAGACACTATATAATTATAAGGGGATAGTCCATCAAGAAGACATAATAATTGTAAACATTTATGTACCCAACATGAGAGCACCTAAATACCTAAAAGAGTTAATAAAAAACATAAAGGAAATAATTGATAGTAATAAATAACAGTAGGAGACTTAAACATTTCATTTACATCAATGAACCGATCATCTAAACAGAAAATCAACATAAAAGCAATGGCTTTTTAAAAATCTTTTAATGTTTATTATTTATTTCTGAGAGAGAGAGAGAAAGAGAAAGAAAGAGAACGAGCGGGGGAGGGGAAGAGAGGGAGAGAGACACAGAATCCAAAGCAGGTTCCAGGCTCTGAACTCTCAACACAGAGCCCAACGCAGGGCTCAAAGCTCCCAACTGTGAGATCATGACCTGAGCCAAAGTTGGATGCTTAACTGACTGAGCCACCCAGGTGCCCCAGAAGCAAAGGCTTTGAGTGACATACTGAACCAGATGGATTTAATAGATACATTCAAAACATTCCATCCTAAAACAGCAAAATACACATTATTTTCAAGTGTACATGGGACATTCTCCAAAATAGTTCACATATTAGGCCACAAAACAAGTCTCAACAAATTTAAAAAGATAAAAGTTATACCATGGATCTTTTCTGACTACAATGCTATGAAACTAGAAATCAATCACAATAAAAAAAATCTGGAAAGAACACAAATACATGGAGGTTAAGTAACATGCAACTAAATAATGGGTCAACCAAGAAGCAAAGAAGAAATAAGAAAAATACACAGGGACAAAGGCAAATGAAAACACAATGATGCAAAATTTGGGGGATGCAGCAAAAGAGGTTTCTAAGAGGGAAATTTATAGCAAAACAGACCTACCTCATGAAGCAAGAAAAATCTCAAATAAACAACCTAACCTTATACCTAAAGGAGCTAGAAAAAGAAGAACAAACAAAACCCCAAACCAGCAGAAGGAAGGAAATAATAAAGATTAGAGCTGAAATAAATTATATAGAAACTTTGAAAAAACAGTAGAACAGACCAATGAAATCAGAAGTTTGTTCTTTGAAAAGATCAACAAAATTGATAAACCTGTAGCCAGACTCCTCCAAAAAGTAAGAAAGGGACTCAAATAAACAAAATCACATATGAAAGAGAAGAAACAAAAACCAACATCACAGAAATACATAAGATTGTAAGAGAATATTATGAAAAATTATATATCAACAACCTAGAAGAAATGGATAAATTCCTAGAAACATAAAACCTACCAAAACTGAAACAAGAAGAAATACAAAATTTGAACAGACCAACTACCAGCAATGAAAGTGAATCAGTAATCAAAAAATTCCCAACAAACAAAAGTCCAGGATCAGATGGTTTCACAAGTGAATTCTACCAAACATTTAAATTAGAGTTAACACCTATTTTTCTCAAACTTTCCCAAAAATCTGAAGAGAAAGGAAGCTTCCAAATTCATTCTATGAAGCCAGCATTACCCTTATTCCAAAACCTGATAAAGACACCAAAAAAAGAAAGAACTACAGGACAGTATCTCTGATGCAAAACTCCTCAACAAAATACTAGCAAAATGAATCCAATAATACATTTAAAAAATTATACATCACTATCAAAGTGAGATTTATTCCTGGGATGCAAGAGTGATTCAATATTCACAAATTAATCGTGATATAGCACATCAATAAGAGAGATGGTAAGAACCATAAGATCATTTCAATAAATGCAGGAAAAGCATTCAACAAAGTACAACATCCATTCATGATTTTTAAAAACCCTCAACAAAGTAGGTTTAGAGGAAACATACCTCAACATAATAAAGGCCTTCTATGAAAAACCCACAGCTAACATCATACTCAATGTGGAAAAACTGAGAGGTTTTCCCCTAAGATCAGGAACGAGGATGTCCACTCTCACTGCTTTTATTCAACATAGTACTGGAAGTCCTAGCCACAGCAATCAGACAAGAGAAAGGAATAAAAGGCATCCAAACTGGTAAGGAAGAAATAAAATTTCCACTATTTGCAGATGACATGATACTGTATATAGAAAACCCTAAACTAGGATGCCTAGGTGGCTCAGTCAGTTAAGCATCCAACTTCAGCTCAGGTCATGATCTCACAGCTCATGGGTTCAAACCCTGAATCAGACTCCATGCTTACAGCTCAGAGCCTGGAGCCTGCTTTGGATTCTGTGTCTCCCTCTCTCTCTGCCCCTCCCCCACTTGCGCGCGCTCTCTCTCTCTCTCTCTCTCTCTCTCTGTCTCAAAAATAAATAAACATTAAAAAAATTAAAAAGGAAAGAAAGAAAAATGAAAACCCCGAAGACTCCACCAAAAAACTAATGAAACTGATACACGAACTCAGTAAGGTCACAGGATACAAAATCAATGTACAGAAATCCATTGAATTTCTATACACTAATAATGAAGCAGCAAAAAGAGAAATTTTTAAAAATCCCATTTACAATTCCACCAAAATAATAAAATACCTAGGAGTGAACTTAACAAAAGAGGTCAAAGGCCTGTACCCTGAAAACTATAAAACATTGATGAAATAAATTGAAGATGACAAAGAAATGGAAAGACATTGCATGCTCTTGGATTGGAAGAACAAATATGGTTAAAATGCCTATACTACCCAAAGCAGTCCACAGATTTAATGCAAATACCAACAGCATTTTTCAGAGAACTAGAACAAACAATCCTAAAATTTGTATAGAACCATAAAAGACCATGAAGAGCCAAAGCAATCTTGAAAAAGAAAAACTGGAGGTATCACAACTTCAGACTTCAAATTATATTACAAAGCTGTAGTAAACAAAACAGTATGGTATTGGCACAAAAATAGACTCATACATCAACAGAACAGAATAGAAAGCCCAGAAATAAACCCATGATTATATAGTCAATTAATCTTCAACAAAGGAGGTCAGGATATACAATGGAAAAAAGACACTCCCTTCAACAAACAGTGTTGGGAAAACTGGATAGCTACATGCAAAAGAATAAACCTGGACTACTTTCCACACACAAAAATCAACTCAGAATGGACTGATAACCTAAATGTGAGACCTGAAACCATAAATATCTCAGAAGAGGGCACAGGCACTAATTTCTCTGACATAAGGCATAACATCTTTCTAGATATGTCTCCTGAGCCAAGGGAAACAAAAGCAAAAATAAACTATTGGGAATACATCAAAATAAAAAGCTTCTACACAGCAAAGGAAGCAACCAACAAAACTAAAAGACAACCTATGGGATGGGAGAAGATATCTGCAAATGACATATCTGATTAAGGGTTTGTATCCAAAATATATAAAGAACTTAAACAACTCAACACCAAAAAAACAAATAATCCAATTTAAAAATGGGCAGAAGACATTAACAGACATTTCTCCAAAAAATACACACAGATGGCCAACAGACACAAGAAAAGATGTTCAGCAACACCCATCATCAGGGAAATGCAAATCAAAACTACCATAAAATATCACTTCATATCTGTCAGAATGGCTAAAATCAAAAACACAAGAAACAGCAAGCATTGGCAACGAACACTTTTGCACTGTTGGTAGGAATGCAAACTGGTGCAGCCACTGTAGGAGACATTATGGAGGTTCCTCAAAAAATTATAAATAGAACCACCCTATGATCCAATAACTGCACTACTGGGTATTTACCCAAAGAATACAAAAACACTAATTTGAAGGGATATATGCACCCCTATGTTTATTGCAGCATTTATAATCGCCAAATTATGGAAGCAGCCTAAATGTCCATCAAAAGATTGATGGATAAATAAAATGCAGTGTATATATATACAATGGTCATTCCTTTTTAAAGCTAACTAATATCCCATTGTAGGTATGTATCGCATTTTGTGTATCCATTCACCTGTCAATGGACATTTGGGTTATTTCCATGTTTTGGCTTTTATGAATAATGCTGCTATGAACACTGGTGTACAAGTAGCTGTTTGAGTCCCTACTTTCACTTTATTGGGTAGATACCAAGACGTGGAGTTGCTGGATTACATGGTACATTTTTGAGGAACCAGCAAACTGTTTTCCCTAGTGGCTGCACCATTTTATATTCCCACCTGCAGCAATATACAAGGGTTCCAATTTCTCTTCATCCTTGCCAGTGTGTGTGTGTGTGTGTGTGTGTGTGTGTGTGTGTGTGTGTGTGTGTCTCCATCCTAACGGGTGTGAAGTGATATTTTATTGTGGTTTTAGTTTGAATTTCCCTAATGGTTGGTGATGCTGAACATCTTTTCGTGTGCTTATTGGCCATTTGTATATCTCTTTGAGAGAAACATCCATTCAAGTACTTTGCTCATTTTGAATTAGGATTATGTTTTTCTATTGCTGAGTTGTAGTAGTTCTTTATATATTCCAAATATTCCCTTATCATATATATGCTTTGCAAATATTTTCTCCCATTCCCAGCAAATGCTTTTTAAATCTTGATACAAATGCCGAGAAAATTTCCATATTTCAAAATCCATTTAACCCTACAACTGAGGAGCTTCCACCTTGTTCTTCAACTGGAAGTAACTGATCAGCAATTTAATGACATGCTAAAGGAAAAATATCAAAATAAGAATCTAATACTTCTTGCAATGCCTAGTAAATGAGGAATATGTTAAAATAATATTGCATGCTCAGGGGGTAGGGTATGCTAACTTTAAATCCCAATTAAAAGCAGTGTTGTCCCACACCAAAAACTTTCATTTAGTAACTAATATATATGTATTATAAAAATTGTAGTTGATTATGATCATTCTATTTTGAATTTCATCAATAAAAATTTGCGGAAATTTGTTTCCCTCTTTTTGCACAAGTACCTATGTTATACACTTGATTTTGCCTCTTGGCCTGCAAAGCCTAAAATATTTGCTCTATGGCCCTTTACAGAAAAAAGTTTGTTAACTCCCATCATAATAGATTTATTATAGAAATTAGTCCTTACATAATTGCAGAAAGGATTGAGAGAAGTTGGATGATCAGAGAAGAATGATCAGTTAATCTGAGAAATCAAACATGTTCAGATACTAAAATCATATTGCAAAACGAAGGCAAAAGTATGTAGGGAGGAGGGAACAGTGCTTCTGTGTAGATTCCACCTCCGTGGTTCCACACCAAGTATCTGGTGGTGTATCTGAGTCATTATTAGTCAACAGTGTCAGTACTTGGGAAGAGGAACTAGATATGGAGTGGAAGAGAGCAAGACAGTTTTGACCCCATGGGTACCTCTAAGTCCTTTACTACATCTCACCATGTAACCTTCAGAAAAGAAGCTGCTTGCTCTCTTCTGACTTCCAAGTCTCATGCAGATTCCTCTTTTAGCCAATTCTAACTCAGGACCATATAGTTCAAAGGATTCTGGGGAAATTTTTCCAGCTTAATCAAAATGACATATATAAACCACTATGTTGAATGAATAAACAGATGGAGAGTGATCTCAGTTTCAGTTAGATTATTTGGGCTGAGTTAATACCCAGACCTCCTTGAGTCAGCTTTTTTAATTTTATCGTTTTTTATGGAATAAATATTTTCCTTTAAAATCAACTTTTTCAAGACTTATGCAGTAAAATGAACTAATTTCACATATATATTTAGATGAGTTTGACCAATGCATAGGCCCATGTAACTACCACTCCACTCAAAATATATAACGCTATTATTCCAACTGTTTTCCTCAAGTTCTTTGTAGCCAATCACTACTCCACTAGACCTAGACAACTACTGATCTGCTTTATGGCATTACAGATTAGATTTGCTTCTTTTATAGTTTCATTAAAATAGAATCATACACTATGTACTCTTTTCTCTTTACTTTTACTAAGCATTTTGTATTTGAGATTAATCCATTATGTTTATCATTAGTTTGTTTTATGACTGAATAATATTCCATTGTTTGAATAGATCACCTTTTATCTATCCAATCACATGTTGCTGAACGTTTAGATTGTTTCCAGATTTGTGCAACTATGAATAAAGCTGCTATAATATTTGTGCTCAAGTCTCTTGGTAGACACATGCTTTAATTTCTCCTGGTAAATATCTAGGAGTAGAATGTTTCTTTTTTTTTTTTATTTTTTTAAATTTTTTTTTTTTCAACGTTTATTTATTTTTGGGACAGGGAGAGACAGAGCATGAACGGGGGAGGGGCAGAGAGAGAGGGAGACACAGAATCGGAAACAGGCTCCAGGCTCTGAGCCATCAGCCCAGAGCCTGACGCGGGGCTCGAACTCCCAGACCGCGAGATAGTGACCTGGCTGAAGTCGGACGCTCAACCGACTGCGCCACCCAGGCGCCCCTAGAATGTTTCTTTTATATGGTAAATATTTAACCTTATAAAGAAAACTACCAAAATGTTCTTCAAGTGAATGTACCATTCTAAATTTCATCATCAGTGTATGAGAGGTCTTGTGTTCCACTTCCTTGCCAACACTTGTTATTACTTTTTAATTTTAACCTTCTAATGAGCGTGTAATGTTAGCTCATTGTAATTTTAATGTCCATTTTTCTGATGACCAGTGATAATGAGGCATCTTTTCATATGGGTATTGGCTATTTGTATATCCTCTCTAATAAAGAGTTTAACCATAAGAGACTCTTAACTATAGAAAACAAACTAAGGGTTGCTGGACGGGAGATGGGTGGGAGGATGGGCTAGATGGGTGATGAGCATTAACGAGGGCATTTGTTGTGATGAGCACTGGGTGTTATACGTAACAGATGAATCACTAATTTCTACTCCTAAAACCAATAAATAAAAACAGTGTAAGTCTTTTGCTAAATTAAAAATATACTGTCTTTTTATTATTAAACTCTAAGAGCTCTTTTTGTTTTCTGGGTACATGTTCTTTGTCAGAAAAACTGGAGGGGCACATGGGTGGCCCAGTTGATTTAAGCAATCCAGCTTCGACTCACGTCATGACCTCATGGTTTGTGAGTTTGAGCCCCACATCGGGATCTGCATTGACAGTGTGGAGCCTGTTTGGGATTCTCTCTCCCTCTCTCTGCCCCTCCCCAACTTGTGCTTTCTCTCCCCCCACCTTCTCTCTCTCTCTCTCAAAATAAATAAATAAGCTTTTTAAAAATTTTTTAAAAAGAAATACTAGAAATATTTTTCTCCAGTCCATGGATTGTCTTTTCATTTACTTTTTAAATTTTTTTTAATGTCTACTTATTTTTGAGAGAGACAGAGACAGAATGCAAGTGGGTTAGGGGCAGAGAGAGAGGAAACACAGAATCCGAAGCAGGTTCCAGGCTCTGAGCTGTCAGCACAGAGCCCGATGTGGGGCTCGAACTCACGAGCTGTGAGATCATGACCTGAGCCGAAGTCAGATGCTCAACCAACTGAGCCACCCAGGCGCCCCACTGTCTTTTCATTTTCTTGATGGCATACGTTGAAGAAAAGAGTTTTCAATTTGATAAAGTCCAATTTACTGCTTTTTTTCTTTATGGTTCAGTGTGTGTGTGTGTGTGTGTGTGTGTGTGTGTGTGTGTGTGTGTTGTTTCATTTAAGAAATCTTTAAGATTCAAAAATATTTTCACTTATGTTTTTTTTTTCACTTATGCTTAACCAGCCAGGTGCCCCACACTTAGGAGGTGTTTTTAGAAGTTTTATAGTTTGGACTTTTACACTTAGGTCTATGATTATTTTTTTTTTTTTAATTTTTTTTTTCAACGTTTTTATTTTATTTTTGGGACAGAGAGAGACAGAGCATGAACGGGGGAGGGGCAGAGAGAGAGGGAGACACAGAATCGGAAACAGGCTCCAGGCTCTGAGCCATCAGCCCAGAGCCCGACGCGGGGCTCGAACTCACGGAGTGCGAGATCGTGACCTGGCTGAAGTCGGACGCTTAACCGACTGCGCCACCCAGGCGCCCCTATGATTATTTTTTAATACAATTTTTGTGTATGGTGTGAGGTTAAGAGTCAAGATTCTTTTCTTTTTACTATGGATATTCATTTGTTTCAGTATTAGTTGTTGAAAAGACTATCTTTCCCCCCACTGAATTATATTCCGTGGGCATCTTTTTTAAAAATCTGTCAGTCACATATTTGTAGGTCTATTTCTGAACTCCATTCTGTTTAATGATCCGTATATGTATTCATTGCTCTGATATTACATGCCAATATTGCATTACTCTGATTACTGTAGCTTTACAGTCAAGTCTTGAAACGAGGTAAACACTCAACTTTGTTCTTTTTCAAAAATACTTTGATTAATGTTGGTTCATTTTATTTTTTTAATGTTTATTTATCTTTGAGAGAGAGAACACAAGTGGGGGAGTGGCAGAGAGAGAGGGAGACACAAAACCGAAGCAGGCTCCAGGCTCTGAGCTGTCAGGGCAGAGCCCGATGCAGAATTTGAACCCATGAACCGAGAGATCATAACCTGAGCCAAAGTCAGACGCTTAACTGACTGAGCCACCCAGGTGCCCCACATTTTATTTCTACTTAAATTTTAGAAATAACTTTAACTTGCTATTTAAAAGAGAAAAACAACTAAAACTAATAACCAAAACAAATAGACAAAAAAAAAAAACCAAAAAACTCCAAACCTTTCTGAAATTTTGAATGAGATTGTGCTGTATCTATAGGTCAGTTTGTGAACCTTAACAATCTTCAGTATCTCAATTCATGAGCATGGTATATCTTTCCGTTTATTTTGGCGTTAAGTTCTCTCAGCAATGTTTTGTAGCTTTCAGTGTGCAGTTCTTGTACGTGTTTTCTTAAATTTATCCTTAAATATTTCAGGCTTTTAGGTGCTATTATAATTTATTTACATATGTATAATATATAAGAATATATGATGTATGTAAAATATAACATATTGAATGTATATATATATTCAAATTTTATTTCTTCATCTTTGTTTGTATATGAAAATATAATTTTTTCTAGACTGACCATGAATACATGCCACCTTGCTGACTTATTAGTACCAACAGCTCTTTTGTGAATTCCTGGTAATTTTTGATGTACAATATCATGTTATCCCTGAATAGAGACATTTATTATTAACTATTAAATGCAAATATTCAAACCATTTATTTTTAATCTAATTTTTATATTGTTGGGTTTAAATATACTGTTTTCTTTTTTCTTTTGTTCTGTTGTTTGTTCTTTTGTCTTTTTCTCCTTTATTGTATTTTTACAGATTAAGTGTACTTCTGGTGTTCCATTTTATCTTCTCTATTGCCTTACTTAGCTATATACCTCTTTGTTTTATTAACTTAGTGGTTACTCTAGGGTTTATAGTCTGCATTTTTAAGTTACCACAGTTTTCCACATAGTATTTTACTACTTTTAGTAGTATTCTACTACTTATCTCTTTTAACCTTATATTTCATTTAGCCATTTTTATTATTTTAATTAAAAGAATTAAACTCTTAATTCTCTTTTTAAAATGAATTGCTCAATCTTGTAATATTTTGCTTTTCTTTCACTATTTGTCTTTGGGTATGTTTCCTATATACACAATCACCTCATGATGTGGGTCTCTGTATTTTTCAGGATGAGTCACCATCATTCCTACCAGGCTTTATCTAATCTCTTCCTGAAGCACTGCAGATGTTAACTTGACCATCTTCTTTAGCAAGTTTATTTCAAAGATCATCTGCTCATAATGTGGAGAAGAGGTATGCTATTGTATTTACTCCTTTTTAGACAGAGGGTATCTACCCATTTTTATATTATTTGTCTGCTCATGTGATTACCAACAAAGCTGCTACTGATGGGGAGACTCTTGAACAGTGGGCTGTTTTTCATAAATTGATCCCTGAGGAACCTTGAAGGTTTCTCAAACTCTTCTGATATTGGACATGGCGCTACAATATTAGCTTTACCATATTCACTTCTGATTCAAGAAAACCCTTCAGCTGATATAGTCTTCAAAACAAAATGCCCCCATTCTCTTACAAGGTATCAAGACAGAGGCTTTTTCTGTTTTAATTTTAGTGTACTTTGTTGTTATGTTAATGGTGGTAATTTGGAAGAAGATAATGCTGAGTTAAATAGTTCAACATTATTGGAAAGTTGTTTTCCCTATAGAACTAACCTTTGAATATTTCTATATCACGTATCCATTTCATCATATGGTAAATAATTAACCTGCGTAGTATTTTTGTATTACTGGATTTAGATTTTAACACATTAGCTAGGTAACCATGGAATGTAACTTAAATCCTCTGTGCCTTACTTCTTTCATCTCTACAATGGTGGTGATGGTAACACCTAACCCATCACGTTGTTCTGAAAATTGAACAAATTTTTACATGTAATGTGTTTGGAAGAGTGCCTGACCTACAGTTACCATTCAACATGGGTTAACTGTTATTATCTACGTATTACTATTTAGGAAATATTATATAGTCAGCAAGAAAGAGAAAATCGAAAAAAAAGAAGCCTAACCTACTACGTTAAGAGAATAAAAAGAATCAATAAAGGAATTTTGTGGGGTATTTACCAGTAAGGACAGGAATAAAAATGTATGATTGTTCTGCTTAATGGAGAAAGTCTGTCACAATACTTTTTAAATGACAGTAACAACAATAGCAACCTAAAACCAAATAATCCCTTTGGGAAGCTCAAGTTATTAATAGTTGAAAGTCAATTTGTATTTTCTTTTTGAAACAACCCCTTTACAAAAATTTGATGTTCGCTTATTTTCATTAGTTACACAATTTGACATTTATTTGCTTTTACAAACAACAGGAAAACAAGTTCTATTCAGTTTATACTTATCTCAGTCCCACATCAGTTCTTTCCCATTTTCCTTTATTTGGAGTTTATAGTAAACTCATCAAAAATCTTTATTGGTTTGCCACCACTTGTATTATTACATTTGGTTTTATTTTTCATATAATGAGAGTTTTTGGCTACACATTCAAATTCATTTGTTATAGTAAATTTCCTCTTGTCTAGAGCATGTCTTTGTAGGTTTTATAATGTTAACCTTTCATGATGAAGATGGTGTAAACTTCCTCTCCTCTCTAGCAAATAAGACATAGGCTTAGTCTGAGACAGCCCAGTATAATAACCAGATGGTTGATATGGTCTACTTAAATTTAATATTTGCATTTAATACATTGAAATTGTTTGCTTGGATGTATGATTGGTAGATTTTTGCTTAAGAATTATTAGCCATATTATAGGAACACTTATAGAGTATACTACAAATTAAGTATCTACCTATAAATTTACCATATAGTTTCAGAGGCTGTATTTGATCACTGGTTTATTCTCACTACTCTCATGTATGCATTTTTATACCTCTATAAATTCCAGAAAGGTTTTGAGGATGCTAGTTGCTTGAATAGATATAAATATGATGGAATCATGCAAAAATGAATTGAAGAACATAAAATATTGAACTGGAGATTTTAAAATGCTAAAAAAAAAAACTTTGTTGAAAGTAATTACTCCATTGAAGCATTCAGGTCAGCTCTTAGCTTCCTAATAAATGAGGCATAAAGGTATTCAAGAGAGACAAATATTTTTCTTATGACATATTCTAAGAGGAATTTACTACATGGAATAATTTAGAGGCATTGATATCAGCAGCAATTTTGCTGAAGACAGAAATATTCAACATATTGATACATAATATTCAAACATCTCTTCCCACCTCCTGCTTGTTTGGTAAAGTTTTAATGGAATCTAACCTATATACAGAAAAAGGCGCACACACACACACACACACACACAAACCATAAGCATAAAGCTCAGTGAATTTTCACAAAGTGAACACACCCATGTAACCAGCTTCCGGATCATCAAAAAACAGAATATTAACCGGTAGCCCCATAAGCGCCTGTTGTGCCCCCTTGCCATTAAGGATCCCTTTCCCCAAATAACCACTATTCTGAATTCTACCAGTATATATTAGGCTTGCTTGTATGCTTATTTTTTTATATAAAAGGAATCAGGCAGTATGTAGCCTTCTGTGTCTAATTTCTTTCTCTCAAAGTTATGTTTGTGAGTTTTAGCCATGTATTTGAATGCAGTTGTAGATCACCAAGTTTTACTCCTGTGTAGTTTTTCATTATATGGATATAACACAATTTATATGTACATTCTACAGTTGATGGATACTTGGGTAATTGCCAATTTTTGGCAGTTACAAATAGTGCTATTATGAAGAGTACTGCTCTTATGAATAGTGCTGTAGATGTCTGTGATGTGCAGATACATTTTTGTTGATATATATCTAAGGGTAGAAGTATTCCATTATAGCATGTATATACACTCAGTTTTAATAAATACTGACAAGCAGTTTTTCATTTTACACTCTGTAAACAGTGACAGTTCGCATTGTGACAGTTCCATTTGCTTCACATCCTTGCCAACATTTGGTATTGATAGTTTTTCATTTTAGCTATTTATTTGGTCAGTGTAAAAACACCTTAAGGTGATTTTAATTTCTATTTCCCATATGACCAATGACACTGAATATTTTTCATATGTTTATAAGTCATTTGGATGCTATCTTTTGTTAAGTGTCTGTTCAAATCTTGTGCCATTCTCTTGTTAAATTGCCCTTTATTGGCAGTCAGTTTGTATGCGGGGCCACTGAAGGATCCTCAGGTACAGGAGGAATTCTACACTCTTGACTGAAAAGCAAGACACAGTTTAGATATCAGGCATAAATGCAGAAAAGTTAATATTTTATTTTGAATATTAATGAGGCTGATATAAATTGCTACCCAGTAGAGGGTACATGTTACCCTGGCACGGGCTTGGACTGGAGAAGTAATTATTCATAAAGACAACTCCATTCCAATAGGTTGAGGCTTGGAAGAAGAAACTTCTCAAAGGGCTGGACAGCATGAGTTAGCTGCAAAATATGCTCCTGATAATAAATGATCTAGCAGTTGAAGGGAGTTTCCTCCCTCCCTCCCTTCCTTCCTTCCTTTTAAATTATTCATCTCAATACTGAAAATTGTCTGCCAGAATGATGATTTTGGCACAGATGATATGTAGATACTGAAGGAGACTGAGACAAAGGCCTGTGGTTTTATTGAGGTTAAAACTGGCACAAAGATTTGAGGAAACAATCAGTTTTGCTACCATGCTGTTTCCTGCTCTTAGTCTACAAATGGCTCTTATCTTTTTTATTCGAAATGAATTAACATATGTTAACAGTATAGAAGAGCACTTGGCACCTTCTACGTGCTCAATGTATTTTGATTGTTGTCCTCATTATTACCACATTCTGTTTCTGCTGGTGGACCTTTTGCTCTTGGTGCTTGAAATCGGGCATGGTTTGTGAACTTACCTCATCTTGTGTAACTGAAGTTCTAGTGCACTTCCGACAACTTGTAGGCAAGCAGGTCTCTGATGTGTGAGATGATGCAGAGACCCTCTCCTCTTAACCTCCTATCTGTCCCTGATCTTGTATTCGACTCCCCCCAAGACAGGCAAGGGCTGGTGTCTGCCTCTTCACTCTTGCACATCCAGCATCTAGCCAGTGCCTGGCCCCAAAAGGAACCTAATAAATTTTGCTGAAGGTTTGCTCCACTTCATCTTTTATTGTGCCACCTGCTGCACTTGAGATGTGCGTGCATCCACATGGGTTCCAGGCCCACATGGAGTTTGGAGAAACTGGGCAGAGTGGAAAAGCCATAGTTTTAAGGGTCAGATGAGTCTCACTTGAATCCCAGTTTACTCACTTCTCCCGAGCTGTGAAACCTTGGACAAATCACTTAAACCCTTGGCATTTTAGTTTCCTCATCAGTTAAATATCAGGAAAAACTTCCAAATTCTGAAAGTTGTAGTTAGGATTAGGCATAACCTGCCTAATGGATCTAGTACTGCACACTCCTCAATAAGTGGTCCTGTTACTATTTAGTAACTGTCATTTTAAAAGTGCTCACGCAAACCTCTGCTTTGACCTTCCCAGTTTCCCTTCTATTCCACACCCTTAAAACTTTTTTTCTTCATTATTGCAGTAAGTGCTCGGAGCTCAAATGTCCACAATATACTAAATGATACTGATATCCCTTTGGTTCGCTTTTTCTTACACAAATGTGCACCAGGGAATGGTACAATTTTTAGTAACATGGCAGTTCTGCCCTATGTTACAGAACTCCCTCCGTATCCATTTAAGCGAGCTTTGTCTTAGCCAATCAGGTCCCTGCATCTTCTGATGCACAATCAGGACAGCTGGTGATGAGAAATGGCAGGGTACCTATGAATCACCCAGAATGTTATTTATTATGTGTATGCATTACAAACCTCTTTGTTGCGCTTGTAATGGTTTCATATATATAAATCCCATTACCTCAAAATATTGTGAGACTCTCATGAATCCAGTGTCTATAATGTTTACTTCCTTCCTATCATCCCCAGAGCCTGGAACGGTGCTAGGTTTTTAGCAAGCATTAAAAAATGCTTATTAATTTAAAGTATTTAAGAATACATTTACCAAAGAGATTTTTTTCAGTTGAATGAAAAAAATGCTGACTCCTACTTAAGGAAATAGTTTATCTCATGTAGAGCTCACTGGATACCACATTCAGAATGTTTCAAACACTCTGGTTATCAACAGGGAGTTCAGAACTAGATCTGAGCAAGGGAGAGCAAGTGCCAATCCTTCTTCCTACTTTCACTCTCTTACTTTTTTTATGTATTATATATTTATTTAATACGTAATGTATAAATTTATAAAAATGTTTGTTTGTTTGTTTTAATTCCAGTGTAGTTAACATACAGTGTGACATTAGTTTCAGGTGTACAATATAGCAATTCAACAATTCCTTACGTTACTCAGTGCTCATCAAGATAAGTGTGCTCCTAATCCCCTTCACCTATTTTGCCCAGCCCCTCACCCACCTCCCCTCTGATAACCATCCATTTGTTCTCTATAGTTAAGAGTCTGTTTTTTTTTTTTGTTTGTCTCTCTTTTTCTCCTTTGTTCATTTGTTTTGCTTCTTCAATTCCACATATGAGTGAAATCATATAGAATTTGTCTTTCTCCAGAGCCTAAATGTCCATCAACTGATGAGTGGATAAAGAAATTGTGGTTTATATACAAAATGGAATACTACGTGGCAATGAGAAAAAATGAAATATGGCCTTTTGTAGCAACGTGGATGGAACTGGAGAGTGTGATGCTAAGTGAAATAAGCCATACAGAGAAAGACAGATACCGTATGGTTTCACTCTTATGTGGATCCTGAGAAACTTAACAGAAACCCATGGGGGAGGGGAAGGAAAAAAAAAAAAAAAAAGAGGTTAGAGTGGGAGAGAGCCAAAGCATAAGAGACTGTTAAAAACTGAGAACGGGGGCGCCTGGGTGGCGCAGTCGGTTAAGCGTCCGACTTCAGCCAGGTCACGATCTCGCGGTCCGTGAGTTCGAGCCCCGCGTCAGGCTCTGGGCTGATGGCTCAGAGCCTGGAGCCTGTTTCCGATTCTGTGTCTCCCTCTCTCTCTGCCCCTCCCCCGTACATGCTCTGTCTCTCTCTGTCCCAAAAATAAATAAACGTTGGAAAAAAAAAATTTTAAAAAAAAAATAAATAAAAAATAAAAAAATTAAAAAAAATAAATAAAAACTGAGAACAAACTGAGGGTTGATGGGGGGTGGGAGGGAGGGGAGGGTGGGTGATGGGTATTGAGGAGGGCACCTTTTGGGATGAGCACTGGGTGTTGTATGGAAACCAATTTGACAATAAATTTCATATATTAAAAAAAAAAAAAAAGAATTTGTCTTTCTCCAAATGGCTTATTTCACTTAGCATTATACCCTCTAGAGCCATTCATGTTGTTGAATATGGCAAGATTTCATTCTTTTTTATGTGTAAGTACTTAGTCTGGTAAAGCTGACCTATGTTTTGTTCTTTTAGCACAGCTATAGTGTTATTGCACTAAAACACAATGCTTTGCTGTCTACTTCGATAAGAAAATAATTCTCACTCCACCGTGCTGTGAAAGAGCAGCGTTCCAACTCTACTTTCCTTGCATTGACACAATAGGTACGCACTGGTAGTAAGAATACACAAAATGCCACAATTTGCCAATGTGCTTGGCACTTGAAACACTGCCGGGTGACAACTGCATCACTAGCATTTGCAGTATGCCAGGCAGCAATGCAAAGTAATCAGAGTACCAACTACGGCCTCTGTAGCTAATCCAACTCTACCTTCTTAGCATGGACACACTCATTGATAACAGACACATGAAGAGTGTGGCTGTATTCCAACAAGACTTTATGAACACTGAAGTTGGAATCTTATAAAATTTCCATATGATAAAATATTATTTTTATTTTTCTCTACCATTTAAAAATGTAAAATCTCCCTCTCTCTCTCCCCCTCCACCACTCATGTTCTGTCTCTGTCTCTCTCTCTCTCAAAAATAAATAAACATTAAAAAAAAATTTTTTTTTAAAAGGGAGGCACCTGGGTGGCTCAGTCAGTTAAGCGTCTGACTTCAGCTCAGGTCGTGATCTCATGGTTTGTGAGTTCAAGACCCCGCATCAGACTCCGTGCTGACAGCTGAGAGCCAGGAGCCTGCTTCAGATTCTGCAACTCCCTCTCTCTCTACCCCTCCACCACTCATGTTCCGTCTCTGTCTCTCTCTCTCTCAAAAATAAATAAACATTTAAGAAAAAAATTTAAAAAAAAATAAAAATGTAAAAAGCACTCTTAGCTCAAAGCTGTACAATAATAGACAGTGGATCAGATTTAACCAGCGGGTCATCATTTGTTGATTTAGTCCGTAACTCATAGCGGTTATGTCTCACTGACTGAACTTTGATTGACACAGTATATATTCAAGGCCAACTATGTGTCAGACCCCTGCCAGTTAAGGAAGATGCAAAGAAAAATATGACAGAGTCTCTGTTCTCAAAAGGTCTATACACATTCAATAGTTTCTGTGATAAAGATTTAACAAAGATTTGCCTGTCACCTACTATATACTTGGCATTGTATTCCTAAGAATACCAACAACTTTACTGCTAATGGCCTTTCCAACCTTGTTTGGGAAACAAAACATCCCTGTATCAATCACCTATTGCTGAGTAACAAATTGCCACAAACTAAGCAACTTAAAACAGCTTGCATTTATTACTTGTGGTTTCTTTGGGTCAGGAGTCCAGTTACAGCTTAACTGGGTACCCTGCCTAGGGTCACCCAACTGCAGTCAAGGTGTTAGCTAGGCTACCTTCTCATCTGGAACCTCAACTGGGGAAGAATCTGTTCCCAGGTTCACTCAGGCTGTTGGCAAAGTTAATTTCCTTATGGTTCTAGAAGGAAGGGTATTAGCTTCTTGCCTATCATCTGGAGGTCTTCCTCATCTCTTAAAGGCTACTCTAAGTTCTGTGCCTCCCAACATGGTCACTTACTTCCTCAAAGCCAGCTAAGGAAAGAGAGTCTCCACAAAGACCCTGCAAGCCAGATGGAGATTAATACAACATAGCATACTTAAAGGACTAACGTCCCATCACCTATGTCATATTCTGTTGGTTAGGAGCAAGACAGTTTCCGCCCACACTCAAGAAGAGGAAATTATACCAGAACATGAACATCAGGAGGCATATACCATGGAGGAGCCATTCTAAAGATAATCTGCCACAGGCCCAAAGAGTAATACAATAAAATATAGGATCAAAAGGGATAGACACACAAAATGATGTGACATAAACCACTGTTTTTCTAAGCACCTAAAGAATAAAGAATATAGGTGCCTGGGTGGCTCAGTCAGTTGAGCATGTGAGACTTGATTTTGGCTCAGGTCACTATCCCAGGGTCCTGGGATCAAGCCTGGCATCAGCTCCATACTGAACATAGAGCCTGCTTAAGATTCTCTCTCTCTCTCTCTCTCTCTCTCTCTCTCTCTCTCTCTCTCTCTCTCCCCTCCCCTGCCTCTCTCCCCCCACTCACACACACACACTCTCTCTCACACTCACTCTCTCTCTCTCTCTCTCTCTCTAAAATAAAAGGAATAAACAATACAGTAAAGACAATAATTACTTAATAAGACCTCATGAAGAAAGGAAGGAAGAAGATCAGCTTGTCTTTGAAGATTATATGAATCAAAACATTTATAAAATTCAATGGTAAATGATGCCATTCATGATAATACAGTGACAGCAACATAACTGGAGATTTGCAGTAAAATGCTGAGAATATCCAGAATTTTTTAATCCTTTTCATGACAACTTTATGTCATTACCAATTTTTTTAAATTTTAAAATGTGAAACACTACCGGTATTTAATCCAGAAAAAAACTTCAGGTCCCCCGAATAAAAGCTCTATACAAAATTTATTACCAACTAAAAGAAGAAAATAATATTGTATTCATTCTAATCTTACTTTATTATACTTAAGTGATCAGATAAGTTATGCTAATAGTATTGGCCATTTAGTAGATACAGGAGGAGAAAGGGAAAGGAATGAGAGGAGAAAGGGAAATGATTTCTATTTCTCCAACATTCTTACAGAACACTTACACTGCTGCAGAAATGGATCCAAACATGGAGACTATGATAAACCATTAGCACAGACTACACAATGCAACTGATGATGATAATGCATGTTTACAATTCTTTATAGGCAACAGAAGTAGTTTCATAACTAAAGGAAGTGGGCATTTCTGGCTTCTCATATTGAAATGTTATTTTTGATTCAATTCTAACTTCCTTATTTAAACATTCTTTTCTCCCAAATTAGCCAAGAGATTCTTTCTCAGTGAGCACAAACCACATGGAAAGTTACAGTTTTTAAGTTGCTCCCATTTCTTAGTTCTTGGTGAGCCAAACAGACTACGTTGCTTCAGATCCAGAGATCTAATTTAAAAACTCATATTTGGGTTAAGAAATAGCATGGAAATTTCCTTCCCCATAAGGTAATTTCAAGAGATCCATGTGAATTCATAAATGCCAAGAACTGACACAAACACAGATCAAATGATCCAAAATGCTAGACACATCCATGTATAGACTTAATGTCACCAGTAAGTATATCGAATGAAAATACCCATATTAATAAAATAGTTATATGAGATAAAGATAGAGATATAACTTGGTCTATTAAAAATTGAAATTTTCTATAATGGAAGATAAGTTAATACCACTTAATCTCCCAGATGTGGGGGTCTAGGAAAAGGTGTGACTCAGTCTATGAAGGAAAAAACTCTAAGGCAAAAAGTAGCTTGTTCCAAGTCAAAATTCCAGACCAGTTGGGTTAGATACAAAGGCTAAGTTCCAAATAACACACACTTTGACCACAATCTACATCATTAATAAAAAAAAATTTTTTTCAGTGATGGCATATGCTAAAGATTATTTGGCTAACACCTTGACTCCTCTTAGCCTATATGTTGTCAGTCCAAACTCATGCCTCGATTTCCTTATTACTAGTAATTGTAGAACAGTTTTCCTTGTTTCAGAAGTTTGATTCCTCAGGCTCTTCTTGAACCCACCATTTCCTTATCTATCCACTCAGACATCAAATTCCTAACTACTTCCCTTCTTTTCCAATCCAATGGCCTCCACCCTTGGTTTAAGGCCTTCCTACCTCATGCCTGGATTATTACAATTGTCTCTCAATGGCTTACCCTACTTGAATTTTCTCTGTCATGTCCCACCCTCCACATTATTAATGGGATTGATCACTCCCTGACTTTGAATAGGCAGCAAGAGCTTCCTTTGGTCTAAAAGGTACAGGTTCATTGTCTTTACTTCAGGTTCCTTTTACTTTAGCCTCTGAACCATCCTGCAGGACCCCCCTTATGCCTACCCAATATGAGAACATGCCCCACCAAACTTTCCCCTTATATTTAATCCATTTTTATTTATGTTGTTATTTTCTCCTGGGAGTCCTACTCCATATTCTTCAACTCAATAGTATGTATTCCATTAAAATTTCCACAGAAATTTCCATCCTTTTTTCTGAATGCAAATGCAAATTTCAGTTTTTTATCAAAAAGTAACTGGTACTGTAACTACTCTTGAGCAAGTTTTATCTCTCTTGCTATAGTACAGCATATATGTCTTACTTATCCTTTACTCAGAAACACATTCTGAACCCAAAAATTCTTAAAGTTACTTGGTGAATGAATGCAGTGGTCTTCAAAAACCAAATACCATATATTACTATATGTGACTACTCTATAAAAGGAAATTACTTAACCAGTATATAACTAACAGACTCACAGACTCTAGATGGAAAATTAGTTCTCATTTCCATGCTTTGAGCTTATACAGAATTAGCATAAATGACTGACTGAATTAATAAACTGGAAGCTATATTAACAATAAAAAGTGGCTGCATTAACAAAAGAAACCTGAAATAGATAAAAAAAACAATCCAAGAGGCACTCCGTGTGATCTCTTTTATAAAAAATACACAGACTGTAAACCTCAGTCACTCTAATCTTCACGTTTCACAGAGCATGATCATTTAAAATATGACTTCAGAAGTTTTCAACCTAATAATAATCATAGCCTCCAATTATTCAGTACCTCCTATGTGTTGGACTCTGTGCAAAGAGATTTACAATATTCTTCTTTAATCTTTATTGTGAGATGGGTATTATTGTCCTCATTTTGTAGGTGAAGAAACTGAGAATCACAGAGGCGAAATAAGTTTCTTGGGAATTCCTAGCTCGAGGAGGGGAGAGCCAGAATTAAAATCTGTATCTGTCTGACATCAAAATTTATGCTGTTACCCACCTCACTTCAGTAAAGATCTCTCTTAAAAACAAACACAAATAAAATATTATTTTAAACATCATTTTACCTATTATGGAATTTTGAGGATACTGGCATGTCATTCTGTCTTTTATAGACACCAATAAACAAATTACTTTCTCATCCTTTTCAACCAATGACAATATTTACAGAGCTAGGTAGTATTACAGCACTTAGCCCAATTTATTTGATTTTGTTTAGAATTCAATTAACTATTCATGAAATTTTAAGGCAGGTCTAGAAGATGAATTTTGCATCATCAGCCTCTTGTGAAAAATACTAAGATCACACAAAACTTAAGTGGCATGCAAACAAAATTTAGAATGATTGAATGTAAGTCAATACAAATGCTGAAAATACAATTATGTTATGCCAGTCAGATTCACTGAGAATAAAATAATTGTGTAAGGAATGTTTCACAAATATAGCTACTTATGTCATGTAAGAAGGATGATATATTCTGGAAAAATACTAATCTAATTTCAGAAATTAACCATTTTAGAGTGATACTAAAACCTATTTAGAACTATGTTTTATATTTTAATGAAATGGACTTCATTGCTATACCAATGGACTTAATAAGACCATGGTAAAATAAATCTACCCTATAAAAATTAGAATCTGTTAATCAGCTCAAGGTAACCGACAAATTTAAAATACAACCCAACTTTCTAAATGCTCTATTTCTTTGTGAACACTGGTTAGGGACTATGGAATTATTGATGTCGGTAAAGAAAATAGCATTTTTATATGCTTGCTAAGTCACTGAAAGATATCTAATTCACTCATCCATCCAATAACTAAACTACTTACTGAGTACCAACTGCATGCCAGCCAATCTTCCATGTACCATGGAGAGAGCAGTGAGGAAGACAAGTAAGATTCCTATTCTCCAGAACTTCTCCTATGGAGGGAGGTCAGTAAATAAGTATACAAATCAGTAAGTAAGGGTAATTTTAAGTAGTGTCGAGTACTAGGAGGGTGCTAAAAGAAGAAATATAAAAAAGAACATCAAAGAGCAGCATTAAATCAGGTGGATAGAGAAGTTATTTTGATATGATGGCATCTGAACTGAGAACCGAATGAAAATAGGAGGAGGCCCATGAAGAACTGGAGAAAGAGGATTCTGGGCATAAGGAGTGATTCGTGAAAAGGCTCTAAGATGGAAAGAAGTTCAACCAGCTCACGAGAGAATAAGGATGCCAGTGTGACCTGAGTGTTGCAAGCAATGGGAAACAGGAGAGGAGGCAGCGTTGAAGTTGTAGGAAAGCCAACTCACCTTCAGCACTCTGGTGACCACATGAAGACCTGTGGATTTTATGCGAATTGCAATAGGAAACAAGGGTACAAGCAAGGAGGTAAATGCTGTAATATGATTTAGACTACAAAGGAAATTAGATCCCATCATATTGCTCACACAATTAAACAGTTTATTCTTGGGGACAAAAATAGAATTACAATTAATTTAATCCCTGGCTTATAAAGTACTTTCCCCCACAGAAACTCAATATGCTCTGGAAATCAGCATTTTTTTTCATCTCCCAGAATAGGTTTTGTTCTTCATTTTACAGCTAGGGATGAAGACAGAGTGAGATTAACTCATTTCCATTCCCTATAAGTAATAATGACAGTCACCGTGGAAAATGCACCCCAGTAGCAAGCTTGTGGCTGCTGTCTAATCAGGGCAAGTGTCTTGTCTTGCTGATTTCATTGAACACTTTTCCTCATCCTTCACTTCTGACAGAAGAATTTTTCTGAGTGCTTCTGGAAGACAAAATGCTGCTCACTAAATTACAAGCAGACAGGCAGTCCTGCTCTAATTGATGAATGGTATGAGTGTTATGAGTCACCAAGCTCCAAACCAACTTGATTTAGCCACTTGAACTATTCAGTCATATCCTAAAAACGCATGGTAGAGAATGAGAGTCTTATTGCTTTTAGGAAATGGAATCCATAAATAAAAATAAGATGGTATTTGGGGTGCCTTACTGACTCACAGTACAGACACGTCAAATAAACACCATCCTCCCAGTTTTTCAGCCCTGAGATCAGAAGCTTAAAAGAAGTCAATCTTGAAAGTCAACCCATTAACCTCTGCCTCTCCATTATCTTGTGTTAGACTTTTAGAAAAACTTCTGTATAGCTGCAGCTCCTTAAACCTTGTAATCTCAAGAAGAGCTCAGAGGACTTGACATGTCTTAGGAGCTGAGAAAGTAGGGTTAGGAGATTTAATGAAAATTTAAAAGATCACAGAAACTTTTCTGCAAGCAAATTAATGTGTTTCCTTAATCTTTCTGCAAGCCTTTTGTTGTATAATAATAACACTTTTGCAAGAAAGTTGCCACAGTCATCACTCAAAAGTATTACTTCTTTGAATATTTTCTTTGAAATCATTAAGCACAAGAAAGTGTTGGTCAGAGAGTCCCTAAGCTGTTCAAGTGTCACTTCATGACAAAGGATTATGTGGGCAAGTTCCACTGTGGAATATCCTTTCTTAATAAATTGAAAGGGTAATAACTTCCTACAATAGCTGGTCTTTGGGTACATCACCATTCCTTGTCGGGTTTCCTTAACCTTGTCCACACCTCTCTTCATAGTCCCCTCAATAAATTCTTTCCAAGTCAACCATTCTGACAGTGTTATCTGTTTTCTGCTAGGATCCTGACTGATTCTATACCTGACCTCTGATCAACGACCAGAATCCCTTAAAAGGGTAACCAGTTAAGATCTTTCTAAACCATCAGAAGCATCTTGTCCTTTGCCCTTCATTGTCCTTGTTGTAATTCCTATGCTGTCACACTGTTCCTGGGGGCCTAGAACAAGTAAAAACAAACAAACAGCTCAGACTAACCAGTATTTCTTGAGAATATACTACATGCCCAGAACTGTGCTTCAAAACTGAAAAATATGGATGTGGAAAATACTGTTCCTTCTGTCAGGGTTCTCACATTCTATGGAGTAAATATACCTTCTCTAAGCTAAAAATCTTCAAGAAGCCTTCTTATAGATGTTTCTCCCACATAAACCCAACGCATGTATGAAGAAGGGAAGTGCAAAAGCCTGAGTCTGCAATAATTATCGTCCAGAGGCTACAAATTACTGATGTTTAGAGAGGTTGGCAGGAATTCAGTTGCATGAGGGAGAGAAGTAGATGAGGCTGGGGATTTAGTTAAAAACAAGAAACAGGGGTGTTGAATGCCATACTAACTGATTTTTTGGGTGTAATCTGATAGGAAATAACAGATCTTTAAAGATTCCTAAACAAGAGAGTTAATGATCAAATCTAAATTTTAAAAGTATTCCTCTAGGAGCACGAGGGTGGCTCAGTAGGTTAAGCATCTGACTCTTGATTTGGGCTCAGGTGCTGATCCAAGAGTCATGGGATCAAGCCCCACATCAGGCTCCATGCTGAGTGTGGAGCCTACTTAAGATTCTCTCTGTCTCTCTCTCTCTGTCTCTCTGTCTCTCTCTCCCCCCTCCCTCCCTCTACCTCTCTCCCACCCCCCTCTCAAAATAAATAAATAGGCATTTTAAATGTATTCCTCTGGTACAATCAACTAATGAATTGAAGGATCCTGAAAGAAGAGGGAAAGAGACCAGGCATAAAATTACAATAGTCCCAGCAAAAGGCTGAAAGAAAGAGTGGGCACAAAAAGGAAGAAACAAACAAACAAAAAAAAGACTACAGAAACTGAAAAACAAATGGAGACAACTCACTAATTCTAGCAGTAATACTGAGGGACAGAAAATCTTTGGTAAGTTGTTGTGGGTTACAAAAGTATTAACCATTGATATCAGCTCAAATTTATTGATTTTCCTCCTAACCCATACTACTGCTCTGTGTCAATTACTGGCATATTTTCTACTTGAAAATAATTAACCAAAATGTTCATCTGATCCACTATTACTCCATTTTAGTAAAGTTTCTGAAATGCATCTGTTTCAATGAAATAGCATGGTGGTCATCATTCTGTTAGAAAGAATGTGGTGTGGTTTTTCTGTCTTACATCAGACAAGAAGGAAAACACTGGAAGCTTTGTAATGAAGTACTGAAGCTATAATCATGGCTCAAACATGACTCCATCACATTTCACTTTCTCCATAAACTCTCTTTGAAATGAACGAGAAAAAGTAGGAATGTTCCTTCATCTTTTAAAACAAGGGAACAGAAAGTAACATAATTATACAAATACAAGATGAATAGATATCATATGGGAGAGGTTGTTACGATATTATCAATCATTGCTAAAAACAAAAGTATAAAAAGATTGAAGATCAACTATATGCAATGAAGCAATTATTAAAATTCCTCCTCTACCATTTATTTCTCCATATTGAGTCTTCAGAGAAATACTCTAAGACAAAAATCAAAGCTTTTCTAACTTCAGCATCCCTTAAAGCTCAATTCTTAATCCTCTTCCCTCTGTGTGCACTCCATTTGAGAGCTCAACTATCCCCCACAGTTTCCAATACCTTCTCAATAGTCTGTAGCTCCAGGCCTGCCATCTCTCCTAAACTGAAACCCCCTTTTCAATTTCTATTTACTCGACACTTCTACATGATGTCTTGCAGTTGCCTCGAACTCAACCTAAAATTTTTTTTTTTTAAATGGGGCACCTGGGGGCTCCTGGGTGGCCCAGTCAGTTAAGTGTCCAACTTCCGCTCAGGTCATAGTCTTGCAGTTTGTGGGTTCGAGCCCCACGTCGGGCTCTGCGCTAACAGCTCAGAGCCTAAAGCCTGCTTCGGATTCTGTGTCTCCTTCTCTTTCTGGCCCTCCCCCACTTGTGCTCTGTTAAAAAAAAATGGGGATGGCTCAGTTGGTTGAGTGTCTAACTTTTGGTTTCGACTCAGGCCATGATCTCACAGTTCATGGGATCAAGACCCACATCGGGCTCTGTACTAACAGCACACAGCCTGCTTGGGATTCTCTTTCTCTCTGCCCCTCCCCCACTTGTGAATGTGCTCTCTTTCTCTCTCAAAATAAATAAACTTTTTTTAATAAAAAAATTTAAAAATCATTAAACTAAAAACTCTAAAAATCTAAAGCAGAATCCATCATCTTCTCTCTCCCACCTCTGCATCAGTTCACCCCATCATCATCACTGCATTCAAAGGACCACATTCCCACCCCAATCATCCAACCTTGAAATCATGACATCATCTTTCTCCTCCTCCTCTATTTCATTCATTCCCGTAAATGTTTTCTTCCAAATGTGCATTATTCTTCATCTCTAGTACCTTTTCATCTAGATTAATAACTATATTTTAGTTGCATATATGATACCATATAATCCTCTGCAGCAAAATGTTGAAAAACACTGCCTTGAATTCCAGGACTGGCCCTAACCAAAATGTGTAGCCTTATGCAAGTTCAACTTCTTAGCCTCAAATCTTCTCATCTGTAAAATGGAGGTAGTAAAGGTAATGGCTTCACAGGGTTGTCAAGAGGATGAGATGATACATGTACACAAAGACACAGCACCATTCCTAGCTGCTAATAAGAACTCAGTAAATTTTAGCTGCTGGTACCATCATTACCTCACCCAAATCCAATGCATCATATATTATAGTCAAGCTAATTTTAATTAAACTTATATCATGACACCGCCTTGCTCAAGTTCCATTTATCAGCCATCTACATCATCTGAATTTATTTATCAAATTTTTCTCCCCTGGACTTGTTTTATTTGCATCTAAAGTCTGTCTTACTTAAAAAGGTGTTGAAAACACCATACGAGATGCCTCTCTATTTTGTCACCAACAACTCCAAGTATCTAGGGCCTTGGAAGGTCTCCATTTTTGGTCCTTCTTCTAATTCATAACCAAAAAAGGAAACATCAGCCATTAACACATTTTTGTTTTTATACTAAAGCCTTAAAAACTCCACTGAAGACAGTCACTTTTTTTTTTTTTTTTTAAGTAGGCTTCATGCACAGAACCCAATGTGGGGTTTAAACTCAAGGACCATAAGAACAAGATCTAAGCTGTGACTGAGGCACCCAGGCACCCCTAAAGTCATTCACTTTTGACTTTGAAAAACTGGAGTTCAGTACCAGGTGCAAGTATAATTTCTTTTGGAATGTGATGTCTTTGGCCTGGTCAGGCAGATCATGGGATCTGAATGACTGATTTAATTATGGAGTTTTCACAGACAGGTGGGGTTCTGCAGGATCCTCTGTCAATATGTTCTGATAAGTAAACACGACAGCACTCTGCGGCTGGGAAATGTTTCAAACCCTTTTACAAAAGTTGAGGATTTGGCATTATTTTTTCCTCCCCATCATTTTTAAACCCTATTGTGTTTCAAAGGAAATTCAATCCATCTGTTTCTGCTTCTTCAAAATGCTGTTGTTTTGTAAGAGCTATTTGATGTCACAAAGCCCAGTGAGTCTCCACAAAGCCATTTGCTTCCCAATAGAAGGCTATAGATCTCTCCAAGGGATTAATGAAACTAGAACCTCAGGCATCTTAGACCTCACAGACCTCTATCACATTTCTAGAGCCTCTCCCAACTTGAGTTTCCTTTTTGAAGAGCATCTCAATAGGAAATTGCTCCCCCCACAGCTTCATTAGTCACACACTTCAAAATGCAGTCTCTTGTTCATATTTATCTTTTCAGAAATTTTACTTCTGACCACTGCGTCACAAATAGGGAACGTTTTACCTGAGGAAACAAAACCTTCATGACAAGTATTTAAAATTTTTAATCTTGTAAGAATGACAACTTTCTAAGAAAAATAAATAGTTGCCTCATGCAGCAGGTCTAAAAATAGACTTTTGAGACAAAATATCTTATACAGAATTTAAAAGGTAACAATAATGAAAGGGTTTCCTTTGCCTCAATTTCCATTCTAGAAATTAATAAATATAAACTAATAGATGCAGGTCATTTCATAAAAATAAGCTGAACAATACAGCTTTTCTTCTTAGAGCAAGCTACAATTGTATATGGGATCCTGGGGGCTCTGAACTGAAGCAATGAGGGAAATTAAATTTCAAAGTAATTAAGAAAGATGCAATTTAAACAAATTATAATTTTGCCTTCCTGATGTCACCAGGCTTTTGTTACTGCTTTCTCAAATAAGTCAGTGAATTCAGAAAAAGGAAATAACTAAAATTAATGTGTTTTTGAACTCCATCAATCTGGTAGTAGTAAGCTTTTCTATGGAGATGAATTTAACCAAAACAGGAAAGAGAACTGTTCATGCTAATTTATTAACATAGTGTAGCCTGAAAACACCAGGATTCCAAAATGTTTCCACAATTAAGTGTTATGTGAGAATGCCACTGCATTTCTTTTTATAAAGCTTTCCCCTCTAAACATCTTTACAGTGGTGACTATATTATAAATATGGAACCAAGAGTGATATGAAGCTTGATATGCCATCAACTAAACCTCTATGGTCATTTACTGGTTAAATGGAAAATAGGAGAAATAAATCTTATAGGTTACCAGAAATATACCAACATCTATGAGTGGGTTTTCACCTTTGGCCAGTCTTTCTTACTTCACGTGGTAATTTTTTGCTGGTGGATCTGAAATTCTTCCACAAGATAAAATTCTCCAAGTTATTTTCTTTTTGAGTAAGATAGTATAGCCAGTTAAATAATGCTAGAGCTAGTCACAACATGAAACAGGTACATAACTTGATATGTAGCAAAGAAAGAGCAGTCTCAGGTAAGACTGCTGAGAAACAGAACAGATTCCCTTTTATTCAGATCACACAAAATTACAATACCCCAGGATGGGCGGGTATGTGCACCCAAGACACTGACATCTTGCACACATCCCTTTTCCTTTGATATAGATATAATCTTGTTAAAATGGAAATGTATTAGGAAAGTCAAACAATTAATTGATGCAAGAAAGGTTGTTTCATGTTTTGTGTAAATCAAAGCTGAAAATTCATTTGAGGAACAGGGCTGTATTGTAGACTAAACACAATTTGGCCTGAGTATAGGGTTTGGTGCGGGTGTTAAAGTTGCTCTGGGCTACACATGGTCGGTAATCCTCAACAGAAATGTTAACTCAATTTGTCAGTATTATCTTTATGTCAACAGTAATGCTTAAATATTTACAATAGGCATAGTACGCTGAGAGTTAGTAACGCAAGATAAATTGGAAAAATGCTAACAAAATGGATGGTACTAATAGAAAGCCTTGGCACTGTAGTCTCTGATTTTATATACAAGAGGCTTGCCCGAAGGTAAGATTTTATTAGGTTCTATCATTGATATGCTGCTCTAAAATTTTCCTTAAAAAATAAAAAAGATTAAAAGTTTTTGAAGGAAGTAAAGCAATGAGTTTGCTAAATTTATTCTCTATATAGTAAGTCAACAATTGAGTCTAAAGTATATGCTAGCTACTATTCTTTGTAAGAAGACATAAATTATATTGCACAACTTGAACTTATACACATTCTCCAGATATGCTGCATTTTTAAACTCTCTACAGAATCGAACAGCTAGCATGTTAAAACACAGAACAAAGGGCTATGAAAAAAGAGAAAATGCCCTCTCTCTTCTTTCATGTCCCCAGCCCTGCTCCTGTTGCTACTGTTTGTTGTGTTAAAGGAGTGCTATGTGTTTAAATTCTTTGTATCCTCAGTTCTTTGAAAAAACAGAGATAAAACTAATAAATACATCTCCAGAACTAAAACATTGCCACTGCACCAAGCCACCTAACAAAAAGTAAATCAATCTTTAAAACTGTAAGTCCCAGAATACCAAAAGCAAATAACAAATTCTTATACCAAAAGTTGTACATTTTCAGAAAGAAGAGAAAAATGAAAGAAACAAAGGAAACACATGTACAGACATGAAATAGGTAAAATTATGAATATGTGGAATTGTCTTTTAAGAGAACAAAAATTGAGTGAAATGCCAAAATTATCTACTCCCCATACAAGACTAGCATTTGTTATCTACAAGGAAGAGCAAGTTCAATAAAGAAAGCAAAAGGTATTTCCACTTTAAAGCCACTTTTAGTTTCCAACCTTCCTTTAGAATGAATTCATTGAACTGAGTCTGTGTTTAAATTTCTTTTGAGAGAGAGAGAGAGAGAGAGAGAGAGAGCCAGAGCCGGGGAGGATCAGAGAGAATCCTATCATGCCCAGCACTGAGCCTGACTCGAGGCTCAGTCTCACAACTGTGAGATCATGACCTGAGCCAAAACCAAGAGCCAGACGCTTAACCAACTGAGCCACCCAGGTGCCCTGAGTCTGTGTTTAAAGGGGGGAAAAAAGGCCACTTCTTTGAAATATGAACATCCTACACCTGTACGCTTTGCTCCTTCCCACCATTCAAGCTTTGCCATAGTAATATGGTTGTGATTGTTTCAGGAGAACTGACGGGAGATGCTCTAGCACTGAGAAATGTGGGACAAATGTTTCTGTGACACCTGCTTCAGGGCCTAATATTTCCTGAAGGACTTTGTACTTTACTGCAGAAAAAGCAGACAAATATTCTATCCAAAAGAATCCTCACTTTCCTTTCCTGCAAGAGACTTTTCAATCCAAACTGGTGGAGGAGAAATCTAGCACAGGTGGTCCTTGAAAACAGCAGTGTCCATAACCCCTGCCATATAACCTTCTGGCTTTCCCTCATTTCTTCCGCTTATGCCACAAGGACTTAGAAACAAGTACTAAGCTTCTAAGAACTTTCAAAAAGAGCACCAAATAATCATTAGGATAGATTGTTCAACTGGGCAAGTAATGAGAAGAGAGAAGACATGAAAACCAGTGACTTTTTAAGAATCCATAACTCACTAGGCTTGTGGCTATTCACTTCCACTTTAATAATACTAATCTTAATTCCTTTATAAGAATTAGTGTGGCTTGGTCGCTAGGCGTCCAACTCTTGATTTGGGCTCAGGTAGTGATCTCTGGTTCGTGGTTCTGAGCCTGGCATCAGGCTCTGCACTGACAGAGCCTGCTTGGGATTCTCTCTACCCCTCCCCTGCTCACACTCTCTCTTTCTCTCTCAAAAATAAATAAACTTTAAAAAAAAGAAATAATTTAATATCGCTATCCACACTGGGTAACAAAGATTAATACAAGTTAATAGACATAGTAGAGGAAGAAAGGATAACTTAGTAGATACTGAAAAGAGAAAGAAGAAGCTAGAGTCAGGTCTTTTGAAAAAGAGTGGTTAATAGAGATTTTAGAGATTCTTGAGAAATCACTGTCCCTCATACATATTATAAACTCGGGAGAAAGGTATGTGTATTTAGTTTTAGTAACACTATTTAGTGTTACACACATATTTAGTGTGTAAACACATATTTAGTGTGTAACACTATACCCAATCAGAGAGTGCCATCTTCTCTTTTCTTCATATATAAACCTGTAACCCTAATACTATCGATTTGGGTTATGATTACTATTTATAGTTTTCAGTTGTAGCTGCTATTACTACCAATAATGATGGCTTTCTAGAAAGGACAAATTGATCACAGTTTACTCAAGGAAATACATAGTGGAGAACTCATGAACAATTACAAACAAATGTGTATCCTGGCTACTCCAACAGTGAACCAAAGACCAAAAGTGCCCACGACCCATCCTGCATGGTCACAACCAACCTCTCTGGCCCCATCTCCTACAATTCCTCTTGCCTTTTCCTTTGATATACTTCCTTCCCTTTATACATAATTCCTTCCCTATATATAAAACGTACTTTCCTCTCTATCTTGAAGGTTCTTCCTTCTTCTTCATAAAGGCAATTCTTACCCATTTTTCAAGAATCTCCTTCAATATCTCCTCCTTTCCCACATTCTCACAGGTGGCTGGGTGGCCCTCGTCTTGACTCCCACAGTACCATTATTACTATTATTATTACAGCAGTGATCCTATTGTTGCTGGCTCCCTCACCAGAAAATGAACACCTTGCAGGTAGAGCTACTTATTATTTATATTTGTATTCCCAGCACATATCTCAGTATCTGGCATGTAGCAGGTTATCTGTTGCCAAAACAATATTTTGTTACAGATCACCCTTTAACTTAAAAAACCACCATTTACTATTGCTCACAAGTCAACAGGTCAACTGAGTAGTTTTTCAGGTCACAACAGGATTCACTCCCGCATCTGCAGTGAGCAGTGTATTGGATAGGCTCTGCTGTTTCCTAGCTATTCTGTCCTATCTTTGGAGCCACTTGGCCTCAGCTCCTCTCTGTGCATCTCACATCCCTCCAGCAAGCTAGTTCAGGCACCAACTCATGACTGGGCAGAAAAACAAGAGCAAAGAAGTTCAGTCATGCAAAGGACAAGTGAAAATGCACACGTGCTCCTTAAGCCTGCTACTTCTACACAGTCTACTGTCTATTGGCCAAAGGAAGTCTATCATCATACCAAGAGTCACAGTGAAAGGGCACCATCAAAGGGCACTGGTACAGGGAGGTGAGAAAAACGCAGGTCACTAGTGAAAGTGATACGCTGCAGGAAGTGAAAAACAAATCTTGTTAGATGAGTAAGAGCTATAAGAGACAGATTTATTCAGGGCAAGACCAGGTAAATTTGTAAATTAGGCAGAGCTAGTCTTTGAAACTCCCTTACGGCTAAATGATCCAACAAAGAAAAGTCTAACATAGCACTTGGCATATTATAAGCACTCAGTGAATATCAGTTCCAGCCTCTTCCCCATTCTTTGCTTTTTTTCCTTCTCTTTTTTATTTAGGCTTCTATTTCAGAACTATTTTCCTCAATCCTTTATCAATCTCATGCTAAGAATGATGGAAATTCCTCTCTGAGACAATACCCTCACTTTGCTTCAAAATATATCTTTCTGATATTATATCTACTCAAGAGGTTGTCAAGAATTAGTCATCGGGGGCGCCTGGGTGGCGCAGTCGGTTAAGCGTCCGACTTCAGCCAGGTCACGATCTCGCGGTCCGGGAGTTCGAGCCCCGCGTCGGGCTCTGGGCTGATGGCTCAGAGCCTGGAGCCCGTTTCCGATTCTGTGTCTCCCTCTCTCTCTGCCCCTCCCCCGTTCATGCTCTGTCTCTCTCTGTCCCAAAAATAAAATAAATAAACGTTGAAAAAAAAATTTTTAAAAAAAAAAAAGAATTAGTCATCGATTCTAGTTAGCTAATTTCCAAGTTTTAATGACTATAATTACATTTTAAATACCTTAACTAACAAGTAATTTCAGGAACCATAAAAGAAAGGGTCATCTTTGGACACTTCTAAAACTATACCAGCTTATTCAGTTCCTATTCCAATTGCATGTTAGATCTGCTCTAGATTTTAAGCTTTGAAGAGCCAAGATGGATGAACCATAGTCATCATAAACCAACAGCCTTCATTCCTAAAAATGGATTATTAAGTGGATTATATTATACAATTATTTTTTGCATAAGGTATTAGGAAAATTAAAAGGGCCACAATCATTTTTCAAAATCAATTATACTACAATCAGTAATCATATGTCCATAAAATTTTAATGCCTAAGCCTTTCATGATTTATTTCTAGAGACTGAACTTCTGAATAATTATTAAAGAATCTTTCCTAAAATTAAAGAGAAATGGGCATCAGGAGGAAAAAAAGAGAAAAGAAAGCAAGTAAGAGAAAGAGAAGAAAAAGAGAAGAGAGAAGAGAAAAAAGCAAGTAAGAAAGACAACCATATATTCAGTGACTTGTCTGGCTGTTTAGCATCATGACCCAGAAAACTGGTGATCTCAAAATATGGAATCACCAGGGGGCATTTTGGACACCATTAGGAAATGCCTGGTTCTTAGTATAAGTAATAGAGGGAAGAAACAACAAATGTTTATCCAGTGCTACCATAAGCAATGCAGTCAGTAATGGGAGGTACAGTTTGCAGAAGGCACAGGTATCATGACTTCCCTCAGTAATTAAACTTACAATCTAGAGCAACATACAGACTTTCAATCTGACCGTTGTATTATCTACCATATGTGTTCCCAAAACTCTTGAGTTTTCCTTTTAAGGTACTATGAGCCATCAAAGAAGAAGTAATTAATTCAGGTGAACAGAAAAGGAGAGTCTTAAGAAAAGAAAAAATATTTCTTTCAAATCTTAACATATTAAAATCTGATTTTGATAGTGGTAAGTGGAGGAGCAGTCGAGTCTTAGTGAATAACAAAATCAAAAGTGGCATGAAAAAGTTTCTAGTGTTCACTGGGGAGCAGTGACAGAGCAGTGAGGTGTAGTGTGTGCCTGTGAGGAATCATTTCAGAGGAAATGTGCCTGGAAGGGTGTGATTTGAAATCAGACTGACTGAGACTACAATAACACATTAAATATATACTCCCGAAGTTGTCCATGGCTTCCCCTCCCTTATACCCAGCCCATTTGTATGGTAAAGGCCGGTTCTTGAAATTACTCATCAGTTTAAGTTAAGGTGTTTAAAATGCAAATATTATTGTCCTTAATCTTGGAAATTAACCAATTAACCAGAATTGATAACCAACTCTGACAATTCCCTGAGGAAACATAATACAGGAAAGATAAATAAATGAAGGATTACTGCAGCTGCTCTCTGGGAAATCGACTGGAGATGAGCAAGAGAAAAGCAAAGAGGACAGACAGGAGGTGGGTGTTGTATTCTGGGGAAGAGATGATGGTATCTTCAATCAGGGTGGCAGTGACTGGAGATGGAGAGAAAAGTAACAGAGGTGACAGCTATTGAAACGGTAGCTATGATACAAAACAACTTTGAATAAATATTTGTGGAATAAATTGAAAAACCCCAGTTTTTAGGATGGAAATTCTGAGATTAGTATTTCATAATTCTGACAGTGTGGCAGTGTGGCAGTGTGGACGATAGCTTAAAGACAGGAATTCTGAAGGTGGCAAAATTAGTTAAGAAACTATGATAAATATGCAGGGGAAATAGAATTGAGGTACATAAATAAGACAAGGCCGAATAAAGAGAACTCAAAGATGAAATTTTAAAGAAAGAACTAGGTGAAGCTAGAGCCCCTTTGGTAGAGATTTTACAGAATAAGGAACCAAAGGCTTCTTACAAGGTGGGATGTGACACCACTAACAGAAGTAGGGCACAAAGGAGGAAAGTCAAGTTTGAGGAAGGAGAAGGTAGCAGTTCTCTTTTAAACACATTCATCTGGAAATGAGAGATAACCGTGTATAAAAAGACCATCAGAGGGGCGCCTGGGTGGCTCAGTCGGTTAAGCATCCGACTTCGGCTCAGGTCATGATCTCGCGGTCTGTGGGTTCGAGCCCCGCGTCGGGCTCTGTTCTGACTGCTCAGAGCCTGGAGCCTGTTTCAGATTCTGTGTCTCCCTCTTTCTCTGACCCTCCCCTGTTCATGCTCTCTCTCTCTCTGTCTCAAAAATAAATAAACGTTAAAAAAAAATTTTTTTTTAAATAAAAAGACCATCAGAGTTCCTGCTGGTCTATCTCAGGACCAAACTTGGGACCAGGTTTACAGAGCCTACCCATAATGCAGAGTAGCTAGGTCATAAGGCATGCTGTTCTGCAGCTGGCCACAAAAGTATAGACGTTTGAAGATGTGAGGTAGGCTGGTCTCTCTGGGCACAAATATAACGGTATAAAAAAAGAAAGAGCGGGAAGGAGACGAGACAAGGCCCCAGACTTTCCCTGGAAAGGTAATATGCATTCAATAAAGAGACTTTGCCCTGAGACAAGCTCAGACAGCTCTCTTGCCCACACTGCCAATTTGGAACTCTGTACAGGGAGCCCACATCAGGAGGCCCAGGCAGAGGGAAGTCCTGACATGTGGTTTTCCTCTGCTATCTTTCCATGTAACACAAATGGGATGGGACCCCAGACAGCTGGATCTGAGTGAGGAATTTGCAGAGATTGGGGTATTGGAAGACTCTGAATCAATGACTACAAAGTACCCCACCCAGATAGGGCCCAGAGAGGTCTGTGGTGCCGTCATAAAACGGTTGTGACTGAATCCACCTGGGAGTACCAGGAGGTACACCAATTGCTAGCTTCTGCTATAAATGAAAGTGGAATAAGCACCGACCGTATGGTCAAAGGACACTAATGAAGAGAATCAAGGGACACCCTGCCCCAAATCCCTAATTTTCTGCTCAGACCAGGCCCCCCTTACCATCCACCAACACCCATTCAACAGATACCATCTTAGGAACTAGGCGGGACAGAAGATTCAAATATCTAAGAGACTGGGCATTTGATCCTAAAGAGATTGAACGTTACCCAAGTGAAGTATTTAAAATTTGTTTAATGATTATTTATTTTTCAGAGAGACAGAGAGAGGCAGAGCATGAGGGAGGGAGGGGCAGAGAGAGAGGGAGACAGAATCGTAAGCAGCTCCAGGCTCTGAGCTGTCAGCACAGAGCCCGACGCAGGGCTCCAACTCACAGACCACGAGATCGTGACCTGAGCCGAAGTCAGCCTGTTACCTGACTGAGCCACCCAGGCGTCCCACAAGTGAAGTGGGAATTACAACTGTTCTAATTGTAATTAGAACAATTTACAATTGAACATTTAGTATAGTTGTTTTGGGGGAGCGGATCTCAGGAACAGACATCCCGTTACCTAGAGGGTAAAACTGAGTTGGGAGACCAGATAAACTATTGATAAAACTAATTGCCCATATTAGTAGGTAACATTCACCTGTCATGGCATTCTCAACATCGGGCACCATTTGACCTAATAAAAGAGGCAGGAAAAACACAGTTTGTTGAATGGACAGTGAGTAATAACACCACTGGTACTGGAGTGTTAATTGATATAAATGGATAGAAATGACCCTGAAAACTCAGAAAAAAGATCACGGAAAATCTTAAACATTCAACTAAGCAATTATTTCTTTAAGTATAGAAAGTAAATTCATAGTTTTAAGGAAAAGAATGACACTAGGAAAACCTACGCTTTAAGATTAACCTGACGGTTGTGTGGGGGACAGTTTGCGGATGAGGTGTCAGCAAATATAGGTATCACAGATGGGACAATCTTGGAAGATATGGGCCATAGGACATATTTCAACTATGATCACACTGTTGTCCCCCACTCCAAAAACATCTGGAACATTTTATGAAATTAAATCAAGTTAAAATGAACACTGGAAGCAGTCTTAACATAGAAAAGGCAGAAAGCATGCAAACTTATGCTACTGGAAGTATGAATGTAGGAACAGGAAGGAAGATGCTATGTTATAGATGGATGGATGGAGAGAGGTGCCAGGAGGAACATCTATACTCATCCTCCTACCTGACTGCCAGATCACTGAGTTTACCTAGGGCAGAGCAGGCCAGGCCACCAAATTCTGAAACACACATCCCAGAAATAGCCCTACAGCCACAGACCGTATGAGAGATGGTAAAGACAGGGGGCAGAGTGATGGACCATGAATGGAAGGAAGGTAGATGTGTGTGATGCTCAGAAGGCAGTCAATAACATTCCAGCTCTGCCATGAATTAGCTACATGACCGTGAGGAAATTATTTAATCTCTCTGGACCCCACTTACTTCTCCTAACAAAACAAGGCATAGTAAATGTCTACTAAGGTACCTCTCACAGCCAATGACTAAAATCTCAAAGTTCCTCCTTTCTGCTCCGAAATTTACAAATGTGTATGTACCTAAAGTCATGTCTTGCAAAATTCGGTGCAATAGTAGCCTTTTTGTGGTAAACCTATCAGTTGCAGATGGGTTTCTCTTTCAGATTTGGTTCCACTCTGGTTCTCTTCAAGAAGAATGTTAAGAAGCAGAAATGGAAATCTTCTCTGATACAGCTAAGGGCTAGGATTTTCTAGTTTGTCACAGAGGAATTGTTTTGTTGAGGTTGTTTTCATTTTAATACAACTTAAAGGAACCAAAAGCCTCTTTGCAAAAATATTTCAAGGATAACACCTCTAATTGCATTATTTTATTTTCTCTATTAAAATTTTGTGGTAAACTATGTTTAAGCCAAGTTTTTGCATAGTCTAGTTATTCACCAAAATACCAAAAATAAAATTTGCCAGTTGATTACCCCTTTTCAAATGATTTTTAACTAATCAAAATGTTCCTGGCTTTAACTAAAAAACGGTGTAAAAAAAAATCATAGCATAAATAATCAGTTATTCTCATTATTTTTTTAATTTTTTAATGTTTATTTTTGAGAGAGAGAGAGACAGAATACAAACAGCGGAGGGGCAGAGAACAAGAGAGGGACACAGAATCCGAAGCAGGCTCCAGGCTTCGAGCTGTCAGCACAGAGCCCAACTCGAAGCTTGAACTCACGAACTGTGAGATAATGACCTGAGCCGAAGACAGATGCTTAACCAACTGAGCCACCCAGGCGCCCCAGATATTCTCATTATTAATATCCCAACATAAAATCTCTATCTTAAAACTGACCTTAGCTCCAAAATCCTATCCTACTTTCCACCCAAACCCATGTTATCTCATTTTACTTATCCATATCATGTGTTAGTTTGATATGTCAACCCTACAAAAGAATTTAAGTCATAATTACTCCAGATTGTGCCTTTCAGATGTCTTTCAAACTTACAGTCTTGCCCTGTTTCACATCGTTTACCTTATTCTGCCAGTTATTTTGCTTCTTGACAATGTGATATTTATCTTTCATTCACAAAAATACCACTCAGAATACTAAATAATATGTAGATAGTTCTTGGAAATATCTAGTAATTTTTTTCTGCTAGTAATAATACTGCAAGGGTGTTCCAGGTCTCTAAATTGCTCTAATTAACATCACTTAGGTGATTACAATTGAGTTTGCTACAAGAGCACCATTATAAAATATTCCTATGAGGATTTTCAAAATTACACAGCTAGGATTACCTCTACATGCTTTCACATATTAGTAGGCGTCTGTATTTCTTGACCTTAGCTTTTAAAGGTAAATTAATTATTTTTAAATATATGTGACTATAATATTTCCTCTCTATTTCACAATCCTAGTATTTTCAAAAAGGAAAAATAAAATTATATTTATAGCATGTACATGTAAAGAATGAATCTATAAAATACACCTGAGAATGTGCATCTTGTAAAAGGATCTAGTTGTTGAATAAAGTCCAATAAAATATGAATACTTCTACCACCCCTAAGTAAATGGAAGCTCATAGATACTGCTTGAGCATTGATATTTACTATCATATGAATTGAAGAAAAGCAGATGCTTTTTAAAGCCGATGCTTTAAAGCAGAACACAAAAGTAATGTTTGAAAATGGGTGAAATCCCATCTTGTCTTTGGGCTGTCATTTAAGCCCTTAGACTTTGCCCATATGTTCTATTCACTATCCTTGTTCTCAGCCTGTGTTACCTGATTCCCAGTATGGTTATTTCCACCTTTTGTTCACAAGCATTTCCTCTTAACAATACACCATTCAGAAAAAGGTATGTCTTTGAATTGTCAACTCTTGTACTCAGTTCTGACAAAAGTTATCACTCTAGTGTTTAAAAACTATGTGTTAGAAATCTTGAAATTAACACCATTTGTTGACTATTAGAAATGAGCTTAATTTGACAAGTGGTACTTTAGAAAGTACAGTCAATAACATTGAAAAACAAAATCCTACATTCCTAAATGTGTAAATATTTAGCATAGGTTAATATGATATCACTTTAAGGAACCTAAAAGGATTATTATCAGGTCTGATTTCAACATGCATTTGTTATGATATATTCAATATATATTAAGGCCTCTGTTCCCCAGACAAGAAGAAGCAAAAGATTGGAGCAAATTTAAGTAATTGAAGGAAAAACTAAATGGTCTTAATTTCCTTGTGCTGGTGTAGATCAAATATACAAAACAAAGCAAGATCTCAATTGCCTAGAATCTGAAAGAAATATAACTGAACCAAAAAAAGAGAAGTAAATTAGGAGAATTGCACTACACTTTCTTCAAGCAGTTATAAAGCCTATTTCTGATGCAATACTGCAACAATAATGAAAAACATATATACCTATAAAAAAATCTAAATCTAAGAAAAAATTTGGAATATTAAAATTGTTTAAATGCTAAATCCACCAAAGCATTCAATAGTTTATTAACATATATAAAATAATATGTTCGAATACACTGTTGAATATAACTTTAGATGTAATAAATGAGATTAATATATAATTTGTTAAAATATTTTAAAGCACATGCCACATATTATAAAAAATTATAATTTATTACATTTTACTGGCAATTTAAAAATTAAGATATTCTAACTTGTTTAAAAAGTGAAATAGATTGTTTTGATTCATTAATTATAACACATATTTTCATTTATTGATATTTTAGATTTAAATTAGTAGCTGCCTATAACTAAAATTTTTAGCTAGATCAAAGGTACTGAAGTCATAAACATGTTTACTGTTTGATTCTCATACTTTCTTTGTTTTTACAAAACTAAACCTCCTCATTGAAACAGATTATCACATAAAAAATGAACCAGTACAATACCTTCCATGTAATATTATTTTAAATATTTGCTAGATCTTTCCAGAGACATTTAGACATATGCAAATATATAAATGAATCATATCTGTATATTTTTTGTTCACAAATGATAGAAAACTGTACCATGCTGTTCTATAACTCCTTTTGTTACTTAACAGTACTTCTCATTTTTTGTATTAACAGATAAATGGAGTCCATACTCCTGTTTTACAGCTGCATCCAATTCCATCATGTTGAACTGTATCCAATTCATATCACATCAATTCACATCGGTCCACTACTGCTAAATACTCTGTTCCATCATCTTTTCCTATTAACAGTGGTGCAATAAATATTCTTGAATAAATATCACCTCCCACACAGGTAATCATACCTGTAGAGTAAGCTGGCAGTGGAAAATCTGGTACAGAGATATTTTGCTTTTTATAAATTGATGTTTGCCAAATTTCCCTCCACACAGGCTGTACCAATGACACTCCCATTCGCTGTGTATAAGAATGAGGATTTCTCCATACTCTTCCAACATGGTGTGCTATCAAAGATTTTTTTTTTTCTTTGCTAGCCTGATGGATGTAAAAAGTTATGTCACTGCAGTTTAACTTTCCATTTCTCTTACTCTGAGTGTGAATGAGGGTCTTTTCATATGTTGAAGAATGCATTTTTAAAGAAACAGTCTGATGTGCAATTTGGTAAATTGGTTACCAGCAATTTGATACTATGAATTTATTAAACCTAATACCATTCCCGTTACTACAGTTGTTTCTGCCAAAGACCAACTCCGCTTGTGCACAATATCCCATCCCCTCTCAAGTGCTCAATGAGGCTGCTCTGGCAATTCTCCCCTCCCCTCCTGTGCCACAGTGGATCACTACCATTTGCATACAAGCACCCTACATTCCCTCTTAAAAACAAAACAAAATCAAAATCTTCCCTGACGCCATATCTCCTTCCAGATTTCATCTCATTTTTCTGTCTTTTACACCAAAACTCCTCCCCCATAAAAGGGCTACACTATTTTCCTTTCTCAAAATTGCCTTCTGAATTTCTGAACACAATCTTCCTTCCTCAACACTCCAGAGAAATAACTCTTGTTAAAGTGACTAGTGACCTCCAGGTTGAGAAATCAAATGGTTATTTCCCAAGTTATCTTATCTAACCTAACAGCAGTATTTGAAATTCTTGATCACACTCTCCTCCTTGAAACACTATTTTCACTTGGCTCCCAAGACACCACATTTTGGGTTTTCCTTCCACCTCACTGGCAATGCCTTTGGTCTCTTTGCTGATTTCTGCTCATCTCCGCAGCCTGCAAATGCTAAATGTAGAGCATGCCAGGGCTCAAATCTCAGGTCTTTTAACTGTCTATGCTAATGCCCTAGTGATCTCATCCAGTTTCTTTCCTCATATACCAACTATATTACAAATGCCACCAAAATTTTATTTCCAACTAAATATGTGCCCTGAGCTCCAGACTTATAGTCTACTGTCTACTTGACATCTTGCCATAGGTGGCTAACAGGAATCTCTAAATGTTCCAAACAGAACTGATTTTCACCTCCCCACAGAATTTGTTCTGACCATATTCTTTCCTATTTCAATAAATAGCCAATTCCAGTGGTTCAAGCCAAAAATCTTAAAGTCGTCCTAGACTCCTTGCTTTCTCTCAAACCACATATTCCATAAATAAGAAAATCCTATTTGTTTTAATATTCAGAATGCAAACACTTCTTCTCACCTCTACCTCTACCATGCTGGTCTCAGCCAGCATCATCTCACACCTGGACTATTGCTGTATTCTCCTACTGGCTTCCATCTTTGTCCCATAAAATTGAATCTCACATACCAGCGAGGGTGCTCTTTCTAAAATAGGTGTCAGATTGGGGCGCCTGGGTGGCTCAGTTGGTTAAGTGGCCGACTTCGGCTCAGGTCATGATCTCGTGGTCTGTGAGTCCGAGCCCTGCGTCAGGCTCTGTGCTCATAGCTTGGAGCCTGGAGCCTGTTTCTGTTTCTGTGTCTCCCTCTCTCTCTGCCCCTCCCCCGTTCGCGTTCTGTCTCTCTCTGCCTTTCAAAAATGAATAAATGTTTAAAAATTTTTTTCAACATTTATTTATTTTTGGGACAGAGAGAGACAGAGCATGAACGGGGGAGGGGCAGAGAGAGAGGGAGACACAGAATCGGAAACAGGCTCCAGGCTCTGAGCCATCAGCCCAGAGCCCGACGCGGGGCTCGAACTCCCGGACCGCGAGATCGTGACCTGGCTGAAGTCGGACGCTTAACCGACTGCGCCACCCAGGCGCCCCAAAAATGAATAAATGTTTAAAAAAAATTTGTTTTAGAAAAAGAAAATAGGTGTCAGATTAAGTCAATTCTCTATTAAAATTCCTCCAGTATCTTACCATTTCACTCAAAATAAAACCCAAAGTTATATTAAGGCACAAAATGTTACATGGGCTGGCATACCTGCATTTCTGAACTTATTTCCACACAGCTCTCCTCTTTATTTTGCCCAGTCAACACTGGACTGAGGCTCTTTGCTAGTCCTGGAGCATGCCAAGTAGCATGCTGCTACTTCATGTTCATGTACCTGATGTTCTTTCCCTGGAACGCTCTCCTTCCAAAGACCCATAAGCCTTGTTCTCTCCTATCTTCCAGATATCTAGTCAACTCTCACCTTATTAAAGGAGGCTGATCTTATTCTCTAGGCAATTAAAGAGCAACTGGAGGTTTATGAGAAAAGAGGATATTTTATGGAGGGTAATTTTGTTTTATTTGAATGGAGAAAAATTAGAGAGGAGATCAGTTAGGATAACATTATGATATTCATGGTGTAAGCAGGACCTAATTTCAACTGGTGAACTATGTAAAATAACAACCTCCATCTCCTGATATTCTAAAAAGAGAAAAGGATACTCGCTAGTGGCATAACCAAATAGATTTCCAAAACTTCTTTGATCGCTTCTCCCCAGTCTGAAGTCATAAAGATGTTCTTCTCATCTAGATACTTAACTTGTGTATGTTTCAGTTTCCCCATGTAGATAATGGGGACAATAGTACCTATGTCAGAGAAGCATTATGAGGGTTACATAAAATGACTCATGCAAAAATATTTAACACAATTCTTGACATAAAATAAACAATTAATAAATATTAGATATTACTATTTTATCATTCTTGGTTTTAGTTTTTTTTTTTTTGAGTTTATTTATTTTGAGAAAGAGAACAAATGGAAGAGGGGGGCAGAAAGAGAGGGAGAGAGAAAATCCCAAGTAAAATCCGCGCTGTCAGCCCAGAGCCCCAGGCGGGCTCGAACCCACGAACCGTGAGATCATGACCTGAGCCAAAGTCAAGTCAGATGCTTAACGGACTGAGCCACCCAGGTACCCCTTGGCTTTATTTCTAACACCACCACCAACTGAAATCAAGTCCTCCTTGCACCCTGAGTATCATAATGTTATCCTAACTGATCTCCTCTTCAATTTTTCTCCACTCAAATAAAACAAAATTAACCTCCATAAAATATCCTCTTTTCTTAAAAACCTCCAGTTGTTCTTTAATTGCCTAGAGAATAAGATCCATGCTTGTTAGCCTGGCATTCAGCACCCTCACAAGCAGGCCTTATCAGGACTTACCTCTATAACTGAATTACCCACCACTTCACATCAAGTTAATGCACACACTTTGCTCTGAATGAACCTCACATACACTTCCTATGTGAGCCCTTTGCAAGTATCATTCTATCTGGAATGTTTTTTCTCCTTCGAATACCTAAAAGCCCCAGCTATTTTCAGATATTCCCCATGCTTTTACTGAATTTTTTTCATTTTGAAATACTGTACCATGAAAGAGAAGCTAAAAATTAAAACTTTTATATAAACCAAAAAAAAAGAAAGAATAAAATCATAAAAAGCATCAAAATAACAAAGTAATACAAATAAATAAAGATATATCAGTGACCACAATAAATGATCATATTTAAACTCAAAAGAAACACTGTACCATGTATTGCTTATTCCAATACCATCCACAGTAATATAATGTGAACCACACAGGTAATTTTAAATTTACCAGTAACCACATTACAAAACTTTAAAGAAACAGATGAAATTAAATAAAATAATACCTTCAATATATGTAAAATATTATCATTTCAACAAGTAATCAATATTACTACAAAAAATTATTCTTCTTCTACATTCTGTTTTGTATTATTTCCAAAAGCCAGTGCATACTTTATATATATAACACATCTCAATTCAGACACTAAATTTTCATAGGAAATCATTGTTCTAAACAGCAACTCTCTGTTCTCTATATTTAAGAGTTGATTATGTTTTATCCCCCTCCCTGTTTTTATACTTTTGCTTCCCTCCCCTTATGTTCCTGTTTAGTATCTTAAATTCTTCATATGAGTGGAGTCATATGATATTTGTCTTTCTCTGACTAATTTCACTTAGCATAATACCCTCTAGTTGCAAATGACAAAATTTGATTCTTTTTGATTGCTGAATAATACTCCATTATATATACACACACATGTGTGTGTGTGTATATATGTGTGTGTGTGTATATATATATGTGTGTGTGTGTGTATATATATATATGTGTGTGGGTGTATATATATATCTTCTTTATCCATTTATCCATCAATGGACATTTGGGCTCTTTCCATTCTGTGGCTATTGTCGATAGCACTGCTATAAACATTGGGGTGCATGTGCCCCTTCGAAACAGCACACCTGTATCCCTTGAATAAATACCTAGTAGTGCAATTGCTGGGTTATAGGGTAGTTCTACTTTTAATTTTTTGAGGAACCTCTGTACTGTTTTCCAGAGCGGCTGTACCAGTTTGCATTCCCACCAGCAGTGCAAAAGAGATCCTCTTTCTCCACATCCTCGCCAACACCTGTTGTTGCCTGATTGTTAATTTTAGCCATTCTGACAGGTGTGAGGGGTTATCTCATTGTGGTTTTGATTTGTATTTACCTGAAAATGAGTGATGTGGAGCATTTTTTTCATGTGTCTGTTCATCATTTCGATATCTTCTTTGCAGACGTGTCTATTCATGTCTTTTGCCCATTTCTTCACTGGATTATTTGCTTTTTTGGGTACTGAGTTTGATAAGTTCTTTATAGATTTTGGATACTAGTCCTTTATCTGATATGTCTTTTGCAAATATCTCTTCCCATTCCGTCAGTTGCGTTTTAGTTTTGCTGATTGTTTCCTTCATTGTGTAGAAGCTTTTTATTTTGATGAGGTCCCAACAGTTCATTTTTGCTTTTGTTTCCCTTGCCTCCAAAGACATGTTTGGTAAGAAGTTGCTGCGGCCAAGGTCAAAGAGGTTTTTGCCTGCTTTCTTCTCAAGGATTTTGATGGCTTCCTGTCTTACATTGAGGTCTTTCATCCATTTTGAGTTTATTTTTGTGTATGGTGTAAGAAAGAGGTCCAGGTTCATTTTTCTGCATGTCGCTGTCCGGTTTTCCCAGCACCATTTCCCGAAGAAACTGTCTTTATTCCATTGGATATTCTTTCCTGCTTTGTCAAAGGTTAGTTGGCCATACGTTTCTGGGTCCATTTCTGGGTTCTCTATTCTGTTCCATTGATCTGAGTGTCTGTTCTTGTGCCAGTACCACACTGTCTTGATGATTACAGCTTTGTAATATAGCTTGAAGTCCAGGATTGTGATGCCTCCTGCTTTGGTTTTCTTTTTCAAGATTGCTTTGGCTATTCGGGGTCTTTTCTGGTTCCATGCAAATTTTAGGATTGTCTGTTCTAGCTCTGTGAAGAATGCTGGTGTTATTTTGACAGGGATTGCACTGAATATGTAGATTGCTTTGAGTAGTATCGACATTTTAACAATGTTTGTTCTTCCAATCCAGGAGCACGGAATCTTTTTCAATTTTTTTATGTTTTCTTCAATTTCTTTCATAAGCTTTCTATAGTTTTCAGGGTATAGATTTTTCACCTCTTCGGTTATGTTTATTCCTAACTATTTTATGGTTTTCCAAATGAATGTTTTTGATGTGAAGTCTATACAGTCCACTATTTTCTTCTTTGAGTCACATATACATTGTGTGAATGTGTATGTGTGTGAAAGACAGAGAGTTTATTTTCCCCCATGGTCTCTTGTCACATCTCCATTGATCTGGATAACCAAAATTTAATTAGAAAAATTAGAAATAATCTGTTATTCCATTTGATCTTGCCACAGACATCAGGCAAGCAAAACTTGACCTGAGCAGATGGGTTTACTACTAATGCTTTCTGACTACCAGTAAGTCTTGCCTCGTTTCCTAAAGACACAAACTCTAGTCTCTATACCAACAAGGATGTGAGTTCCAGAGACATAAGAACTCTATAGAAACTAGCTCTATTCCAAGTCCCACAAAATTCAGTGTAGGAACAGTTGACTTTAGATATAATTTTCTAGAAGGTAACCAACCTTAGTTTTGAAAATTACTGAGGACCAATATTCATAGACATATCACCCAAATAGATATTTAAGGCCAAAAAAATCCTATTAAAGACTTTATTATCCTGAATACTAAAAGAAAGAGACATATTTATGAAATTTGCCTAATCTGGGCATAGCATTTTAGCTTCCAAGAGGTTTTCAAGCATGCATGTGCAGCCTGAAGAAGATTCAAGACTCAGCTGAATGTCAGAGCACATTATCGGGGTGGGGGGGGGGGTGGAGACATTTCAGGAATTTAGGATCCATGAAACCCTCAGAAATTCAGGCGTCAGTTGCATATTATGAACAATAAGAACTTACAGAACACCTGCTGGGTGTAAAACACACTGCTTTCCCTGTGTTGAAATTAAATTTCCTCTACTTAAGTATCAGAGACCACCTTACTTGTTTCCAGAAGCTCAAGTCCATATATCTGTCAGGACACAGCATCCCTTCTCACTATTGTAGATGACCCCTTTCAACCTGGTCCTCAACTGAGAAAAGTGCTGGAAAAGCCCAGTGATCACACTCCTAGAATAACTAATCATATCTATTCTCCTTTTCGATTTCCCCATAATTATTTCTGTCTAAAAGACTTTGAAAGTCTATTTCTAACCAATGGGAAAAAAATTTAGAACAAGACTTCATCTCTAACTAATCATATTTCCTCTATCTTAGTCTATCCCACCTTCCTCAAACATCCCTATAGGGATGACAAAAAAGTGTCCCAATATTTTTCTGATCAGAAAACCTAGATTTCAAAATAAATACTTCATATTCCTAAGTGCCTATTTACTTCATATAGATAGATTTGATTCATATTTAAAATAGATTGTGGAACTTCTTGAAACTCAGAAATCACATCTTCTACTTTTTCCCTGATTTCCAGTCCACAGCTAGATGTGGATTTATAGCAAACCAATATGGATGGGCATTGACTCACGCTTGAATCCTGCTTTCAAAAGTGCAAGCCTGAGACAAAGATTTTTGGTAGACAAGATTTTATTTTCAGAGTAGGAATAAAGGAATAAAATAATCCCCATAGATCCCACTCAAGACCTCCCCAGCCGGCTGCCGTGACTCCTCACCTGGGCCCTCTTGGGAAACACAGGAAAAAGAAAAATGAGAGATCAGGACAGAGTCTGGACACAGCCTTAGGCTAGGATTTGCTCGTAAGTAAACAGCTTCTGACCTGAACTTGCTAGCATTCTCTCTCTCTCTCTGAGACAGCAAAAGAGACAGGAGGTACACAATGGGGCTCCAAATTTTCAGTAGGCCCCTTCAAGTCAGATCACCTTACAGCCGCACATTTTATCACTTGAACACACCGCTTTTCCCAAAAGGATGCCCTCTCAATCTGGATATTCAAAGTCGAAAACAAATCACTGGAATCAAAGCCCACCAGCCACAAAGAACATCCACTTAGGATAACTATATCCCCTCGGTTGTCAAATTTGGCCCCATGGATCACTACCACTTTGTTGTCCAGTAATGGTTTCACTGGGGGCTAAAGAAATCTTACTCCTACCTTTATAATGTTGCTTGAAAAGATCCAAAATATGAAGTTTATCTTATCTGTGAAATGTAAAAGAAAAGAGGATTTCCTTCAAATCAAACTGTAATTCTGTATTTAAAGCTACAACATAATAATAAAATATAAATTATAATACTTTAACACTTATATGGTGTTGGTTCTTAGAACAGGCGATATTCTAAGAACTTTAGGTATACTAATTCATTCAATCATAATTTAACAACTGGAAGAAATTTTTTCCAATGGCCACATTCAAGTCCTGAGGAAGCGAAAACATCGAACAGCAAAACGGTTTTTCCTGTAGGCTTGCATTTGCCTTTTCTGAAAGGGAAATGTCAGGCTAGCTAGTAGAATGTGTAAGGTGACATAACACCTCCTTGTCCCAACGGCCCTTACTCACTCCTCATATGGAGACATATCTTATAGAGCCTGCACGACTCTTAACCCTTCAGGAAAACTCACTTGGCAAACTGCCCTTCCCAGCAGCCAGCAGAGGCCAAACAGAGGAAGCATATTTGCTCCTCGCACTGGCTACTCCCGGGCAGATTCCGGAGCTGTCACTGGCTGTGGCTTCAGGCTTATCTAGAGATGTGTCACATGTTTGCGCTGTTATGTGATCCACCCTGGCTGCCTTGTGCTTCTAAAAGCTTTTTCCATTCAATGACTTTTACACATTTCTAACAATTGTGAATGAGCTGTCATGTGACTCCCGATCACAAGGAAAGGCTTTTGTGGGTTAGGGGAAGGCGATCTCTCACCACCTGAACACAGCCCCAGCCTGACTGCGAAAGCAGAGCCTCCTCCCTCAGCACCCCGTGTTCCGGCTTCCCACCACCAGCCTCACCCCAACACCTCAACAACAGGCCCCCGCCACCACTTCTGGCACCCATAGCCTCTTCACTGAAACTTCCCTTAGCAAAACATCCTGTAACTGCTAAATCCGGTAGCTACTCCTTGGGCCTCCTTACACTCGACTTCTCTGTGATACTGTGGACCGTCCTGCCCTCGGAACAGTCTTCCCTGGGCTGCCCAGGACCATACTGCCCTCTGCTCCTATCACTGTGGCTGCAACTTCTCAGCTCTCTTCCTCACTTATTTTCCTCTGCCTCCCCTTACATGTTGGCATCACCCAGGTGTCTTAGTCAAGTTCGGGCTGCTCTAACAAAGTACCATAGACTGCATGGCTTATAAACATCAGCAATCTGTTTCTTACAGTTCGGGAAGCTACGAGTCCAAAGAGATCAGGGATCCAGCACGGTCAGGTGCTGGTGAGGACCCCCACCCAGGTTGCAGACTGCCAACTTCATGTTGCAGCCTCACGTGGCGGAAAGAGGACTTGAGAGCTCGCTGGGGTCTCTTTTATATCCCAGTCCTGAAGGCTCCACCCTTATGACTCAATCGCCTCCCAAAGGCCTCACCTCTGAAGACCACCATATAGAGTGTTACGAATTCAGCCTATAAATTTGAGGGGGGACACATTCCGTTGTTAACACCAGGTTTGTGTCCGAGCCTCTCTCCTTCCTTCTCTATCAATTTTCCCTAGAGAATCGTATCTGTGCTTGCGGCATCAACCTACATGATGTAACCTCTAACCCTCGTTTTCAACTCCCGATCTCTCTCCTGAGCTCTATATACACTCCTGCAACTCCCTGGAACATCCCAACCTGGATGCTCACATGTGCCTCACACTGAAACACATTCTTTTCCCACTCTCTCCTACCCGGCAAACTCTTCTCCTGAATCCTCCACATCAATTAGTGGCATCACTATTCTCACAGTTGTTATGCCAGTGTGAAGCATGGCTATAAGTTCTTTGATGCATTTGAGGTTTCTGAGGTTGGGTCATATTGAAACTGGCAGCTCTGCCTTGGTTTCTGGAGACACATGTTCTTGGAGCCCTGAGCCAGGATGCAGAAAGCTCAATGATGCTAAGATGGCCATGCCTGAAAGGTCATAGGTAGGATGCAGTGGCCACTCCTGTGAGTGAAGAGGCCATCGTCAAAGTGGGTCCTCCAGCCAAGCCCTTCCAGCCCCCAGCCATTTTAGGCACCCCCTGCCATTTGCATCATCCCACAAAACATCAGAGACATTGTGAAGCAAAGGGAAGTTGTCACCACTGTGCTCTTTCTGAATTCCAAATCCACGAAAGCCATCAACATTAAAAAAAAAAAAAAAAAAAAGACTGCTTTATGCCACTAAATTTTGGGGTAGTTTGTAATACAACAGTAACTATTAGCTTCCCACACGTCAAACATGGGAGTCATTACCTTCTTTTCCCCCATGTTTTTATTAACAAATCATTTCATTAAAGGTCTACTATGTGCCAGGCACTATATCAAGCACTGATGATACCAATAAATTATGGTCATGTATAGACACAGTGCAAAGAAAATAAATCACAACAAAATAAAACAGCATTTCCCAACCTTGTTAAGAGACATAAGACAGATGTTTGTCAAAAGAGATGTTTCATGATCAATCAATCCTAGAACCATTGGGTAAAAACACATTTCTTCCCTGAATTATCTTTCAGGACCATTAATAAATAAATATATGAGAAGTCTAGAGCAGAGTTTCCCAAAATTATTTGACCATAAGACAAATTTGGGGTTTTTATTTATTTGTTCTATTTGGAAGACAAACTCAAGGAAATAGAGTCCTGCAAAGGAGCCTATGAGAAGGGGCATCAGAGCCTTTGCTCAGTAATCAGGGGACAACTCAAGGAGGAAGTTATTCGAAGTGAGACATAAAGAGAAAGAGGAAGGTGCCAGGTGGGCAAGCTGTAGGAAGGCTAACAGCTAACTGTGTAGAGATACTGAAATGCAAACAGACCTGGCTATTTAGGGAAACTCTAAGGAAATGCTATAGAACTCTAACATTTTTGTCTTTTTCTGAGAGACACATGCTAGAATTTCAAGTTCAGGTCAGAAGCTGTTTACTTACAAGCAAATCCTAGCCTACGGCTGTGTCCAGGCTCTGCCCTGATCTCTCATTTTTCTTTTTCCTGTATTTCCCAAGAGGGCCCAGGTGAGGAGCCACAGCAGCTGCCTGGGGGTTTCTCATTCCTTTATTTCTGTATTTACAGTAAATGTTTTCTTCCTTTAAAATCTACCTCTCATGTCTGCACTTTGAAAGTAAGAAATCAACTTGATCTAATGTACCCACAACTTTTATAATACTGCACAAGAGATGCTGTGGTTTAGATGTTCCCAACCATATCCAAAATGTGATTCCTTCATTAATAGCTTTGTATTTTTCAGGTAAGAATAATGTTTCTCAGTCTGGGATTATTTAAAATATATGTGCCCCAACTGCACATAAAGAATCTCTATTAACGTGTTGGTATTTTATAGAACAAATGCTGAAAGTTTTTACAGAAATTCACAAGGCTATTTTAAGGTGATGGGGCAGATCACAACAAAATAAAGACGATGACTGGAGAATGTAGATACTTTAAGAGTTTGTGTGTATATGTGTATTCTCTCTCTCTCTCTCTCTCTCCATATATATATATATACACACATATATATGTATATACATATATATACATATACATATATATACATATATATACATATACATATATACATATACATATATACATATATATATAGGCTGCCAAAACATAAGGCAGACTTAAAAGTCATTTTTATCTTCATATAAGAAGGATTATCTGTCTCTTTCTCTCTCTCTCATCCTTCTAAGAGATGGAGTATCCATGAGGGAATTCTAACAATTAAGGTCCAATGAAGCATAATCAAAGACCAGGAATATGAAAACCAAGTAGGTTTTATTCTGGAACTGATGAGCTATTAACTGCACGATTAAAGAACATTTCACTAGAACTTCTCATAGGACCACCCACTCTTAGAGGCTAGAATGCTGTGAGCAACGATGTAAGGTGTGACAGATCACATCTCTGTGCTGAGACTGCCACATAGAAATAATGAGGACATCCCTTCAGCTACCCACATAAAGGTGTCTCTAATCTGACATATTCAAGACTCAAAAGGAGCCATCTCACAAAGATGGCCAAGTAGGAGACACCACCCCAATCCCTCAACAAAGATCAATTATTAGCTATCTATGAACAAGAACAGCTCTGGGAGAGTTCAGGAGTCCACTTAACAAACTTCAGCAGTGCAGTGGAACAAAAAACCGGAGAATAATCATACAAAAAGGGAAGGAAGAACAGCTTCATTTTGCCTGCCTCATCCCATCCTTCAGGCCAGCCCTGTTTACGGCCAAGAGGAAATTCCCTGGCCAGAAAGAGTTCCCCCGGCTGGGAAAAGGGAGAGCAGAGCAAGTGACCAGCTTCCTTCCCAGCCTTTCGGGACACCACACAAAGGACCCACTTCAGTTTTCCCCCATCCAGAGTCCAGCAAAGCTGAAAGGAATTGAGGCAGTTAGGATCAATGAAGAAGACCAGGGGCTACCAGTATTAACCACACAGCAGAATCAACTGTGTTTCCCAGTGTCCTGCTCTGAAGAGGACCCTGGCAGCTTTTGCCACTGAATAAACCAATAGCCGGCAAGGTTGCTGTGGACCCCCTGCAGATTTCACCAATTTTTACCCCACGGTCCCCTTCACACTCACTGAGTACTTGCACATCCTTGGCCTAATCTCCCTCAGCAGCCTCCACAGTGTATGCCTAGGGTGAGACTACAGCCACAGAAGTGCACACTCACAGCCGGGGACCTTACAGTTGCGTGTGGCCCTAGCTCTAGCCCTGTCTCCTGTCACTGGCCTGCACCGCCGGGCTTATTTGCAATGAGCCCCTCCAGCTGTGCACCCGGAGCACCAGCCCAACTCCCACCACCAGCCTCCACGGCTGTGCATGTATCCCAGGTGAAACCCTGCAGCCACAAGAGTACATATCAACAGCCGGGACCTCTGCAGTGGCCAGTGTGCCTGCAGCTGGCCTTGGTCCTTGCGGCTGGTCCTGAGCTCCCTCGTTACATGTATATCTACAGCCAGCCCTTGCCACACCACAGGAGGCTGCAGCTGGTACCCGTAGCCACACAGGTAGATGTACACCGTCACTCTGACCGCCGCCAGGACCTGCCCTGGTAACTGACCGCCACCAGCCCCCGGATATTGAGATGTAGCTGAGGACCTCAACAGCCTTTGCAACCACTGCAGACCCCAATAGTCACTAAGAAACACACCGCTGTTGATGCCATGGACCTCAGCAGTCTGAGCAATGAGACATCATACTCCCCCCAGACTAGAACCACCACACGCCCTTGCACTTGATGTCCTGTACCATTAAACCCATAATCACAGAACACTTCACTGTGCCCCCCAACAGGCAAAAGTCTTTCCTTACTGAAGTCAGTCCATAAAGTCTAAAAGAGGTCACTGCTTCTTCAAATACACAGGCATCTACACAAGGCCATAAGAACCACAAACTGTTGGGGAAACATGTCACCAACGAAAGAACACAGTAAACTTCCAGTAAATGAACCCAAAGAAATGGAGATATATGAATTATCCAACAACGATTTCAAAATAATTGTTCTAAAGATGCTCAGAGAACTACAAAAGAACACAGATAAACACGACCTAATGCAACACCATCAAGAAAAACAATCTACACATCATTGGAGTCCCAGAAAAAGAATACAGGGAGAAAGGAGCAAAAAAGTTATTTCAAGAAAAATGGCTGAGGGGCACTTGGATGGCTCAGTCGGTTAAGTGTCCAACTCTTACTTTCAGCTCAGGTCATGATCTAGTTATTCGTGGGTTCGAGCCTCCTCATCGGGCTCCAGGCTGACAGCGCAGAGCCTGCTTGGGATTTTCTGTCTCTCCCTCTCTCTCTGTCCCTCTCCCACTCACACGTGCATTCTCTCTCTCTCTCTCTCTCTCTCTCTCTCTCTCTCTTTCTCAAAATAAATAAATTTTAAAGAAATAATGACTGAGAACTTTCCAAACCTGGGGAGGGACTTAGACATCCAAGTTAGGAAGCTAACAGTCATCCCATAATTTCAACCCAAAATGATCTTCTCTAAGACACATTATTTAAAAATTGTCTAAAATCAGGGGCACCTGGGCAGCTCAGTTGGTTAAGCATCCGACTTTGGCTCAGGTCATGATCTCATGGTTCTTGGGTTTGAGCCCCACATCAGGCACTGTGCTTACAGCTCAGAGCCTGGAGCCTGCTTCAGATTCTGTGTCTCCCTCTCTCTCTGCACCTCTCCTGCTCGTATTCTGTCTCTCAAAAATAAACGTTAAAAAAAATATTTTTCAATTGTCTAAAATAAAAAACAAAGCGAGACTTTAAAAGCAACAAGAGGAAAAAACATTTCAGTCATATAAGAGAGCCCCCATAAGGCCATCAGTGGATTTCTCAACAGAAACCCTTGCAGGCCAAGAGAGTATAGAAGGATATATTCAAGGTGCTGAAAGAAAAAAACTGCCAGCCAAGAATACTTTACCCAGTAAAGCTGCTTTTCAGAAATGAAGGCAAGATCAAGACTATCCCAAACAAACAAAAGCTGAGGGAGTTCATCACCACTAGACCTGCCTTACAAGAAACACTAAAAAGAGTTAGTCCTTCAAGCTGAAACACAAGGACACTAGTAAGTAACATGGAAACATAAAAATACACAACACACAGGTAAAGTTAAGTATATAGTCAAATTCAGAATACTCTAATAATGTGATATGGTGGTGTGTTGGCTCCTTAACTCTAGAATGAAGATTAACAGACAACTATATTAAAAATAACTATAGCTAGGGGTGCCTGGGTGGCTCAGTCAGTTAAGCATCTGACTTCAGCTCAAGTCATGATCTCACAGTTCATGAGTTCGAACCCCACATTGGGCTCTCTGAGGTCAGCATGGAGCCCACTTTGGATCCTCTCTCTCTCTCTCTCTCTCTCTCTCTCTCTGCCCCTCCCTGACTCACGTACAAGCACTCTCTCTCTCTCTCTCAAAAATAAATAAACATTTTTTTAAAATAACTATAGCTACAATAATTTGTCAATGAGTACATGGTATAAAACGATATAAATTGTGACATCAGAAAACATAAAATGCAGGAGTAAAAGGGTAGAGTTTTGGGGGTGGGGGGGTTTTGAAGTACAGTTGACATAGAATGTTATATTAGTTTCAGGTGTACAAAATAGTGATTTGACAACTCTATATGTTATATTATGCTCAACACAAGTGTAGACACTATCTGTCACCATACAACGTTATTACAATACCACTGACTGTATTCCCTATGCTGTATCTTTCATCCTTATGACTTATTCATTCCATAATTGAAAATCTGTACCTCCTACTCCCCTTACCCAAAAGGGTAGAGTTTTTGTATGTGATCAAAGTTAAGTTGTTATCAGCTTAAAACCTACTGTTATATGAACACAGTGTTTCAAGTAAGCCTCAAGGTACCACAAAACAACACTTATAGTAAATACACACAAGATAAAGAGAAGGGAATCTAACTACACTACTACAGAAAATCATCAATTCATAAAGTAGGACAGCAAAAGAAAAAGAAAAAAAAACAAACTATAAAACAGCCAGAAAACAGTTAATAAAATGGCAACAGTAAATCCTCACCTATCAATAATTACTTTAAATGTAAATGGAGCATATTCTTCAATTAAAAGGCATGGACTAGCTGAAAGGATTAAAAAAAAAAAAAAAGACCCAACTATATGCTGCCTAGAACAGACTAACTATAGTCAAGATATGGAAGCAACCTAAGTGTCCATTAATGGATGAATTGATAAGGAAAATATGTGATATATATACATATGTGTGTATATAATAAAATATTATTCAGCCATAAAAAAGAAGGAAATCTTGTCATTTGTAGCAACATATGGACTTTATGGACATTATGCTAGCTGAAATAAGTCATAAAAAGAAAGACAAATACTGTATGATTCACTTATATATAGAATCTAGAAACACAACTCTTAGAAACAAAGAGTAGAATGGTGCTTGCTAGGGCCTGTGTGGTAAGAGAAATGAGATATTGGTCAAAGGGTACAAACTTTCCCTTAATGAAATTAGTAAGTTCCAGGGATTTAAAGTACACCATAGTGACTATCTTAACAACACTGTACTGTATACCTGTAAGTTTCTATGAGAATAGAGCTTTAATGTTTTCACTATACCAGTAACAACAAAATGGTAATTTTGTGAGATGAAGGATGTGTTAACTAACTTTGTGGCAGTGAACATGTCCCACTATACACTATTTACATGTTATCAACTCATCACATGGCACACCTTAAGCTTAGACAATGTTATATTGTCAACTATATCTCAATAAAGCCGGGTGGCAGTGGAGGGGGTGGGGAGGGGGCAGAGTCAGAAAAACAACAAATAGTCCTCAGTGCCATATTTATAGGACATTAAAACAGCACCCACTTCTTCACTCCCACTGCAGATAAGAAAAGGATTCTATCAAAAGTGCAGTTACTAATTCAATAGAAACCCCTTGCTACATGAAACATATCTCAGAAAGTAAATCTGTCAAAAATGATCTTAAACTCATAAGAGCAATTTCAACTTAAAATCTTTCATTTTGATCTACATATATTCTTGCTTCAGGATTAACTTAAATTTAACTTCCAGTTGCCATAAAATCTACCAAAACCTTTATCATAACACTGGCAGGATTTTCAAGCTAGAATCCAACCAGATTCTTTAGGAAATTTCACTGTGAAAAGCATAAGCTTATAAATGAATAAGAAATCTTCAGAAGCAATCTTATTTTGGGAAGCATCCCTTTTAAAGGCAGCAAAAAGTGTTGTTTATGAGGGACATGGAGAAAGTTAAAAAGAAGCTCAACTTTAACAATAATCAGAGAACTGAATATTTAAACCTCCATGACATACTATTTCACCCACAGATTATCACAAATGTTAAAATCCAGAATATTAAAGGTTTGTGAGTGTGACATGCAGCTGGCACTCTTGCACACTGCTGAGAGCACAAATTGGTAGTACCACTTTGGAAAATAATTTGGTGTTAACTGTTAAAGTTGAGAACCTAAAAATAAAATAAAATAAAATAAAATAAAGTTGAGAACCTGTGTCCCATTAATCCTACTCCTTACCATGTATACTAGAGCAGTAGCTTTCAAAATTTAGGGTTATGAACCCCAATAAAAAATATATTTTAGGGGCACCTGGGTGGCTCAATCGGTTGAGAGTCTAATTTCGGCTCAGGTCATGATCTTGCAGGTCATGAGTTCAAGCCCCACATGGGGCTTTGGATCCTCTCTCCCCCTCTCTCTCTGCCCTCCCCAACTTGTGCACACACACGGAGGCGCTCTCTCTCTCTCTCTCTCTCTCTCAAAAATAAACATTTAAAAAATAAATAAATCGGGGCGCCTGGGTGGCTCATTTGGTTAAGCGTCCAACTTCAGCTCAGGTCATGATCTCATGGTTCGTGAGTTCGAGCCCTGCATTGGGCTCTGTGCTGACAGCTCAGAGCCTAGAGCCTGCTTCAGATTCTGTGTCTCCCTCTCTTTCTGCCCCTCACCCAGCTAACACTCTGTTTCTCTCTCTCTCAAAAATAAATAAAACATTAAAAATTTTTTTAAATAAATAATATATATATTTTATGTCACAATTCAACACATGCATATATATAACATACTCATATACATACTGAAGTAAAAGTTCCAAGAAACAATCCTCAGCCTTTAGAGGCAGAATGCACTCTGACATTTTCCAATCTAGTCTGGTCTACTGTAGGAATTTTTTTAAATGCTATTCACAACCCACTACATTGATTTCATATTCCAGTGATGGGTCACAAACCAGAGTGTGAAAAACACCACCCTACCAAAACTAACACGCACCACAAGATATGCAAAAGAATACTCATAGCAGCATGATTTACAACTGTATAAAGAAGGAAACATCTCAATTTTATATTTACAGATAAATCTAAATATGTTTACAGAGACATCGTATGCTCATATATTACAATACTATCTAGCAGTAAAAATGAATAAACTATGTTTACACACATCATCATCAATGAACCTCAGAAACATAATGTTGTGATAAAAGCAAGTTACAAAAGTATAACTCCATTTATACAAAACCCAAAATCATGCAAAACCAAATACGCTAAACTGTATAATTCTTAAAGGAAATGAGAAACACAAGATTCAGGATAACAATCACCGCTGAGAAGAGGCAGAAAAGAAAGGGGATGGAGTCACAGAAGGGCATGAATGGATTATGTGTCACTGTGGGTGTGCCATCATAGCCAGCTCTCCGGGGCAGCCACTTATGCTCAAACTACTTCTCACCTCAAATCCCTATCAAAATCTAATCCTCCTCCCATCCATTTCTGCCACCCTATGCGCATTAACAAAACTGTTCAGAAATAGATGTTAACCTTCACAGGCACAATACATGTGATGTAAAGATATCAAAATAAGCTGATAAAGATACTTACACTTAAAGGACCTAATGGCAGAGGTTTAGGGAATGTCAGCAGGAAAGATGAACAGTGAATTTTATCACCTAAGAATCACCTCTTACACAAGGACCCAGAATAAACTCATCAGATTAGATTTTTACTAAGCAGAAAATTCAATAGAACTACTTGCTCAAAGACAAATAAGAAACAAAGCATTTGGATTCAAACCTGTTTAGCTGAATTTTTTTTTAATTTTTTTTTCAACGTTTATTTATTTTTGGGACAGAGAGAGACAGAGCATGAACGGGGGAGGGGCAGAGAGAGAGGGAGACACAGAATCGGAAACAGGCTCCAGGCTCTGAGCCATCAGCCCAGAGCCTGACGCGGGGCTCGAACTCACGGACCGCGAGATTGTGACCTGGCTGAAGTCGGACGCTTAACAGACTGCGCCACCCAGGTGCCCCCCTGTTTAGCTGAATTTAAAACAAGAGAAATAATAGATTTGACCATTATGTTATTCAGACACCACAGATAAAGCAGGTATCAGTGATATCTAACATTATGCAGTGACAACAGGGACAGAAATTTACAGAGTACAATGTAAACAACCTAAAACTTAAGAGTATTTACTTGTGTTTGTTTATATCATCAGCTTAGCAAAAATTCCAAATAATCTATCTTTCTGGCTGTCAGTGTCAACAAACTGGAAATAGATTATAAGTTTCGAGTTCAAATAATATCCTCATTTTTCTGTGAATTTATCTGATAATGGCCAAAAACCCTGACAGTTAGATGGTGGGCACTGAACCTTTTCAAAATTTTCTATGCAATTATAGAGAAGTTCTTCTTGGAAAAGACAAATAATAGAACAATCATTTATGTTTGTGTCATGCTTCTAATTCTTTAATTGACCAGAACACACCGACGAACTTGGAAGGCCTAAAAACAGGCAAAAATACCAAAAACCAATTCATTTTATTCAAAAAGGCAGAATTATTCTCAGGTTCTTCCAGGGGAAAAAAAAAAAACTCAAAAACCTGCAGTTTAGAAGTTGTCCTATATTGTGACAAGAGAGAAATCACACTGATAAGAAAAAGAAAAAAAAAGAGCTATAAATTCTTATTTTTCAAGAAGAGATTTTTTTTTTAAATACAATATATTATAGTCCAAATAATTTATTTTTGCTTTTGCTTCCCTTGCCTCACAAGACATATCTAGAAAGATGTTGCTATGGCCAATGTCAAGGAGGTTAGGGTCTGTGTTCTCTTCTAGGATGTTTATGGTTTCAGGTCTCACATTCAGGTCTTTAATCCATTCTGAATTTATTTTTGTGTATGATGCAAGAAAGTGTTCCAGTTTCTTTCTTCTGCATGTTGCCATCCCGTTTTCCTGACACCATTTATTGAAGAGACTGTCCTTTTCCATTGAATATTCTTTCCTACTTTATCAAAGATTAATTGACCACATAGCTGTGGGTTTCTTTCTGGATTTTCTATTCTGTTCCATTGATTTACATGTCTGTTTTTGTTCCAGTACCATACTGTTTTGATTACAACAGCTTTGTAATATAACTTGAAGTCCAGAATTGTAATACCTCCAACTTTGCTTTTCTTTTTAAACATTGCTTTGGCTATTTGGGGTCTTTTGTGGTGCCATATAAAGGAAACAATCAACAAAACTAAAAGGCAACCTATCAAGTAGAAGATATTTACAAATGACATATACAATAAAGGGTTAGTATCCAAAATATATAAAGAACTTACAAAACTCCGGGTGCCCACCTGACTCAGTCAGTAAAGCATGCAACTCTTGATCTCAGGGTTGTGAGTTTGAATCCCACATTGGGAGGCTTTAAAGAAATTCTTAAATAAAAATAAATTATAAAACTCAACACCCAAAAAACAAATAATCCAATTTAAAAATGGTCAGAAGACAGGAACAGACATTTTTCCAAAGAAGACATCCAGATGACACATGAAGATGCTTAACATTACTCATCCTCAGGGAAATGCATGTCAAAACTACAATGAGATATCACCTCACACCTGTCAGAATGGCTGAAATCAACAACACAAGAAACAAGAGATGCTGGTAAGGACATGGAGAAAAAGGAATTCTTGTGTACTCTTGGTAGAAATGCAAACTGGTGCAGCTGCTGTGGAAAACAGTGTGGAGATTCCTCAAAAAGTAAAAATAAGACCACCCTACAATCCAGCAATTGCACTATTGGGTATTTGCCCAAAGAATACAAAACTACTATTTCAAAGGGATACATGCACCTCAATGTTTATAGGAGCATTATTTACAATAGCCAAATTATGGAAGCAGCTCAGCCCCATCAACTGAAGAATGGATAAAGATAGATAGATAGATAGATAGATAGATAGATAGATGTAATGAAGTATTATTCAGCCATAAAAAAAGAACGAAAGCTCCGCATTTGCAACAATATGGATGGATCCAGAGAGTATAATACTAAGTTAAATAAGTCAGCTAAAGAAAGACAAATACAATATGATTTCACGCATATGTGGATCTTAAGAAACAAAACAGTGAGCAAGGAGAAAAAAAAGAGAGAGAGAAAAACAAATCAAGAAACACTCTTAATTACAGAGAACAAACTGAGGGTTACCAGAGAAGAGGCAGGTGGGGGGATGGGTGAAATAGGTGAGGGGAATTAAGGAGTGCACTGGTCATAATGAGTACCAGATGATGTATGGTATTGTAGAATCACTATGTTGTACACCTGAAACTATTATAATACTGTATATTAACTAGAATTAAAATAAAAGTTTTTTAATTAAAAAATAAAAATTCAACCTACTTTAGCAGTTTCTCACTGTATTGTTCTTATACTAAAGTAATATCTGTTATTCACATCTGTGACTCCAAGTGATCAAAAAGAATTAAATCATCCTTCAAATGATAACCCTAGTTAGGTATGTGATGTATAATAATAAAAATGCCCAGGGGTGCCTGGGTGGCTCAGTCAGTTAAGCATTGGACTTCGGCTCAGGTCATGATCTCACGGTTCATGAGTGTGAGCCCTACATCGGGCTCTGTGCTAACAGCTCAAAGCCTGGATCCTGCTTCGGATTCTGTGTCTCCCTCTCTCTCTGCCCATCCTAGCTCACAGTCTGTCTCTTGCTGCCTCTCAAAAATGAATAAATTTCAAACAACAATTTTTTTTAATGCCTAAAGTTTAAAGCATTGACATGTTAAATTTAACTTACAAGGAGCACTGCCTTAATTCTGCATATCACATCCCATACAAACAAGGTATTCACATACCAAATGTTAACTATTCAGAAAATGAACTTTTTGTCTAAAATATCTTACTTATCCTTCGTAAATTTTTATCTTGATGGCGACTTTGAAACTGCTCATTACAAGCTCTTTGTAAGATCTCATCTTGAATCATTTTGGCACTCCTAAAAGTCATCATTTCTTCAGTATCTGGAAGTGGTTTAATGTATATTTCAAGTTCCCAAGGCAATACTTTTATTCAGAACTCATTCAATAGGTAATAATAAATGTTAGACATCAATGATATACCATGTAAGCTTGGCAGCCACCAAGAAGTTTTACCATCCAAGAACATTGCTTCAACGATGTCTATGTTTTGTGGAAGAACTGCCTCATCTTTTCCCAACAAATTACTCCTTCTCTGCATCCATGTTATTCTCCCTTTAGACAGTTGGGAGGCAATATTTTTTCTGTGGCTTACATTAAAAAAAAAAAAAAAAAAAAAAAAAAACCCTCTCAATGATGTAAAAGAAAAAAATTAAAATTCATTTTAATTTTACTTTATCAAACAATATATTGTTTCCAACACAAATTGCCCCCAAATTTCTTGCCTCAAAGAAAAGAATCAACAATCCTTGGAGCATTAATAGTGAACTCTCAATGGGTCTGCCCAACAAAGCAGTTTCTCCCCAAATGAAACAGCAAAACTTCAGTTTGAGACTCTTCACAGCTATGTTGACCCACCTGGAAAGAGACTTAGCCAACAAACAAACAAACAAATGGGCATTACATCACACCAGAATGATCTGTGTCATTATCTCATGGTGACCCTTGTCACATGATTGCTTCTCAGACAGTAAGGGCTTTCTCGATCATTAGACACCATTTCTTAGTTATTAAGTTTATCATGTGATAGAATTCTCTGAGTACAATTGTGTTGATATTTAGTTCAGTGTTACCAAAATTGTTCTACAATTTCTGTAGGCCTTCTTTATTTTGGATTACAAAAAATTTTAATTTAATTCCATAAACAATTTAATTCAATAATGTGACCATAATTGTCTCTTCTCCAAAGTTGCCCATATATATGCACATCTATGTGAATGAAATTCCTATAGAAACCCTCAATATTCAAATGTCTCATACCATTATCTTATATGAAGTCCAAGACTACCAACAAAAATTTAATTAAGATGTATATACACACATGTGTATGCAAATACATTTGCATGTGTAGGTATATACTTTTCTCTAGAAAGAAAAAAAAAGCTATGGAAAACTACTACTTCTGTTCTAATTGTTCTTTTACATGATCTGATTTTTTTAAATTTTTCTACACGGTGTTATTACTTTTGTAATATAAAAATACAAGTTTTATACTTTTAAAAAAAGCTAAAAATTTAGTTGTGCCTGTCATAGTGCTAAGCAATGTACAGGCAGAATAAAATAATTAGATCATCTATCAAAAAACAATCAGATATTTTCCGCACCTTTAACCTCACATGTTTAGAAAGGAATAAGGATAACTTGTCCAAGATCCATCTCCCGCAGACGACCTTCCAGAGAGAAGGCTGGCATCCCACAAAGCTCCGTGGAAACTGACGATGGCCAGGGGCTTAAAACAATTCAAAATGGTCAACAACAAGATTAGGACTCCAGCTCCCCATCAGGTCAGGAAAAAGACTGGTGCTTCCTTCAGGGATGATGATGCTAACCTGGCTCCGAGTTTACCACCTCATACATCTGCAACTTCACTGCTTGGACCCCAGAACCCAGATCGCCCCAGGAGAGGCTGGTGTGCTGCACCGAGAGCCCCTAATGTGAGCTGGCAGTTAAGAACTGGAGATAGGTTCTGCAATGTCATACTGCTGCGGTACCCCAGTTCCTAATCACAGGGAAGGTGTGTGCTTCCCTAACCATGCAGCTCTTTTATCCCACAGGATCAGGGTCCCCCTCCAGAAGATGTTCATAGATACATTTGAGGAAATGAATGAAACGTAATGTAGGTGATTTATGTTTGCCATGCACCCAGACCAGGGGTGGAAATTGGAACATGAAGGCAGCTTTACAAAAATATTTCTCTAGCTTAACCCCCACCTGTTTCACAAAAACTCTAATCTCCTTCCAATTCCTCCCAAATAGATCTGGGAGTCCACTAATCTTGTCTAGTAGGTTCTCTGCTAGTCCCTGTCTATACTTTATATAAATTTTTCTTCTGCCCCATTATAATAGCAAAAGAGCAGCCTGCAACCCCAAGGTACTGTTGTTGCTGGTTGAGTTCTTTACTCCACTGAGGTCAGAGTAGTGATGTTCAGGCTAGCTCCCTGCGCACCAACAATGCTGCAAGTACACTCAGAATAGAGAAAAAGAAGAAGATCCCAGAGTTCAACATGTGGACTGCATGAGGTTGAATGTTTCCAAACTGTAATGGATTCACTGGAGATGGATATGAACCAAACAAGTGTCGTATTTATTCTTAGGCAATTGCTACCAGAGATAAATGGATAAAGAAGACAAGCTTTTGTCCTTAAGGCATGATCTGGCAAAGAGAGCTAATATATGCCATAAACACAAGAAGACTATGCGTGAAGCCTCATTAAGGGAGGTACACAGACTTGTGGAAGTTCACAACAGAAAGAGGGCATTTCCCAACCATGAGAATCAAGGAAAGTTGAATGGAGAACACAGACTTTGAACATAGATGAAAGAGGGCCTCCCTGAAAGAGCAACAGCCTACGGTCTACAGTGCCTGCACCCTAGAGCACATATTGATAAATGGTAGAAACATATCCCAGAAAAGTATGCTGGACCAGATCCTTGAATCTGATGTAAGATGATTTACATGTGCCCTCAACCATTAGATCCTATGTCCTCCCCTTGGCTAACAACCTATCAGCCCTCTGCTGCCAACCAGCCTCATTCTCCCTTCTCCCATCCCTTCACACTCCATATTCCAGCCAGACCATTTGGTTCCCTGAATGCGTCCCATTCTCCCAGACCAGCAGACCTGTACACACGCTATCCTCTCTTTCTAGAACACATTCCACCCTTCTCCTTCTCCCAGCCCCATTTACTTCTATCCTAGCTAACTCACACTTGTTCCTCAGGCCCAGCTTAAACTGGACTTTTCTCAGGAAGCCTTGTCTGATCACTAATTCTCAGATAGGTCTGCCTTTTACACCTGTGTGCCTCTCATCACACTGTTCTTTAGGTACCTATTTGTGTTCTGCCCATCTGTAAGCACCCCCCCCCCCAGAGCAATGACTGTATCTTTCTCATTCATCATTTTATCCCCAGTGCTTAACACAATGTCTGACACAGAGTAACTGCAATAAATAATTCTTGACCAAATGAGTAAATGGATAATAAATGACAAAATAATATTTTTGACTAATCAGGCTATTTTAAAAATATATAGAAACTGGAGTAATTGATAGCAATGGATATTTCAGTGCTTATTCAACAATATCTCTGAAAACATGAAACATTTTATTGATGATGTGTGTTTCATGAGTAGGTGGTTATGTAACAAATACTATTTGCTAGAGGAAAAATTCCATTAGGTTGCCAAGTTTCTTAACTCCATGCATCCTATCTCAGAGCTTTAATAAGCTATCTCTGACTATGTGGTAATGACTGCAGAAGATAAAATTCTGCCTGTGATTTCATATTTCAGAAATCTTCAGTGAGGTACCACAGTTAAAACGTCTCTCTCCTCCAACTCCCACCTCCCAGGGCTGGTACAATTATATGGACTTAAAATTTATGAATGTTTTCAAAAATATGAAGAACTTGAAGAATAACAAATGTGACATGGTACATAGAGATATCTAGATATGCCTGATACTTTTAAAACTGATATCGTGATACTTTGTCATGACGCTTTTTAAACTGGATAACAGAATGAAACAGAAAAAGCAAAGAAAAATTCAGAATGACTTCTGCCAAAAGGAAAAAAGTATACAGCTTTTTTTAAGTGTTCAACTATCAAAGAATAGCTTATAGTTAAGAAAAAGAAGCGTGCTGCTTTAGAAAAGGAATACAGCGCTTATATAAGGTTGAAAGGCCTACAGAGAAAGCTATTTCAACCTGGAGTTGAATGCTACCCCTGGAGCCAAGAAAGAAAAACTAAATGACCAGAGAATTAAGTCTACCATACTCAGGTAGCCAATTTCAGAAACAAACCAAGAACCACAGGTACCACCATGCAAGAATTTGTGTAAATGACACGGTGTAACAGAATGAGGCTGTGTATTTGAAACTTACACAGGTTGTTTATAAAGTTTATATAGCTCAATATCTCCACAAACAACAGCAAAGGTTATTATACATAGGGGTCAGTATAACTTCTCATTCAAATTGGAACACTTTTAAGAGTATAAGGGGGTGATACTAAAATTAAACTAGCACTTAATTAAACTGAAACAATCTCAAACTGAGATGTAGAGTCAATCTAATCATACATTAAACCCGTGTATTATGCCAGAGAAACATTTCAAAGAAAGGATACCAAAGGTGAAATCTTCAGAAGAAAAATACACCTTCTTTGAGGAGGGGGATACAAGTTACCCAAGCAGCAGAGAATCAGAGAGCCTTCTGCTCAGGAGCTGACCTGGATGCATGCGTAATATCCTATATTAATTGGGCAGCCACAATATTTGCACAACTTATAAATAATTTGCTGACATTTCTCAATATTCTTATGCCCTTTCATTGTTTCTAAGTTAATAACGTCTATGAAATTTTAAGATCTTAATTGTCAGGAATTTTGTTCAGCTTCCTACAGACAGGCTTAGCCTGTGTTGCTACTGCATAATGCACACAGGGGAATATGAAGATTACTTCCATTTCTGAAGAAATCTCTTGTTACAGCTCATGGATTAAGCAACATCATTTTCTTAAGTGTGGCATATTATGCATGGTGATGCAGCACAGATATCTTTGGAATACGTATAGGTCAGAGTCCTGACAGGATTATGGCACATTCAAAAGGAGTGAATTATCTGAGGGTAAGGGCCACTTTCAAAGGTGGGCAAGGTGAAAGGCAACAACAGGGATGATAAAAACCCTAAGGCCAAGTGAAATAAGCCATACAGAGAACAAATATAGTATGATTTTAGTTATATGTAGAACCTAAAAAACAAAACAAAACAAAAAATAGAAACAGATTCATAAATACAGAGAACCGGTGGCTGCCGGACAGGAGGGGAGGCGGGGGATGGCCAAAATAGATAAAAGGGATTAAGAGGTACAAACTTCCAGTTATAAAATAGGTAAGTCACAAGGATATAAAGTAAAGCAAAGGGAATATAGTCAATAATATTGTAATGACTTTGGGGAAGCCTGGGTGGCTCAATCGGTTAAGCGTCCGACTTTGGCTCAAGTCATGATCTCACAGTTTGTGAGTTTGAACCTCATGTCGGGCTCTGTGCTGACAGCTCAGAGCCTGAAGCCTGCTTCAGATTCTCTGTCTCCCTCTCTCTCTCTGCTCCTCCCCCACCGATGCTCTCAAAAACAAATGAATAAATATTTTAAAAATTGATATATATATATAGTATATATAGTATAGTATATATAGCATATACTATATATATTAGATAGAGAGAGTGTATATATATATAATATATATACTATATAGTATACATATATACTATATAATATATAATACATATACTATATAATATATATATAGTAATGACTTTGTATGCTAATAGATGGTAACTAGACTTACCATGGTGATCATTTCACAATGTATATAAATGTCGAATCACTATACTGTACACCTGAAACTAATATAATACTGCATGTCAACTATACTTCAATTTTTTTAAAAACCCTGAGACCACTACCACCCCTAGACTTGAAAGGGTAAGGGAAAAGAGACATTATAGGAACTTGGAGAAAGCTGTAACTATAATAGGAAAGACCTACCAGACAGGAGCCACGGCCTTTGGTAGAGGAACACAGACTCTACCAACCCACAGCCCTGCAGGGAAGAAACTGTGGAATAAACATCCCAAACTCCCTTTCCTCCAGCCATCTAGTTAGTCGCCTTACTGGTACTTCTCTGAGGAGTAAGCCATAGGTCAAGGGTGCCTACCTGATAAAAATCCAGAGATCAGCCTCTTGAGTGACTGAAGAGTGGACCTACAGAGACAAATGGAGACTATCCAGCAGAATTTAACTGAATACTGTAGAAGACTGTATTTCTAAAGTCTAGATAGGTCACATACATCCTTTAAGTTTGTAAGTGAAAACTAAGAGCATTCTGATCTTCACAGGGGTACCAGAAATAGAGCAAATATTATCAGTATTATACTTGCTTTATGGAAAAATACTAGACAGAGAGGAGAAATTACTTGCCTAAATCACCCAAAAATTATTTAGTGAATGCCACTGTGCCCATGGACTTGTCAGAGAACTGATTATTTCCTAAGCCTAGCTTCTACCTCTAAACCCAGAGATCTTTCCATTTGGCCTTAACAACATAATCTTGTATATTCCCCAATATATGGCAGAAAGAGACTAAAAATGAATTATACAAACACATACCAAAAGAGATTCACAAAATGAAGGCACTGTCTTTGCCTTTCAGGGGCTCCTGGTTTATGGACAGAAAAAGACCACCACTTGGAAAAATGTGGGAAGACTATCAGTCAGTCAATGCACAATCCTCCAGCACCTACTATGTACTAAATGCCACGTACATAAAACTGGTGTGGCTGCAATTAGCTACTTTATTTTTGTGGTCATTTTCTATAATGGCTTGTGGTTTATGATCCTCAAAACTAATGGCAAGTTTTCAAGACTCTGACTCACAACAAAATAATGGCTGACACAACAGAGTGTGAGCGGGCCAATGTAACATTGAAAAGCTCATCCTAAGGGCGCCTGGGTGGCGCAGTCGGTTAAGCGTCCAACTTCAGCCAGGTCACGATCTCGCGGTCCGTGAGTTCGAGCCCCGCGTCAAGCTCTGGGCTGATGGCTCAGAGCCTGGAGCCTGTTTCCGATTCTGTGTCTCCCTCTCTCTCTGCCCCTCCCCCGTTCATGCTCTGTCTCTCTCTGTCCCAAAAATAAATAAACGTTGAAAAAAAAAATTAAAAAAAAAAAAAAAAAAAAAAAGAAAAGCTCATCCTAGGTAAGTATCCACCCTACGTCCCTCCATATAGAACCCTGTTGTCAGTCTCAAGATCTGGTGGTGGCAATAGTAGCAAAATTGGCACAAAATCAAGTGATGATAAATGTTGCTTTCTGCCTTAAGCACAGACATAGAAATCCAGTGACCACTTAAAAACAGAGTAAAGAATGAGAATGAGTATACATATTACCCAGGATCTTACATGAGACAGAGACTGCTCTGTGTTTACCAAAAGCTAATCCTTCTTCTCCTGGATGCACAAGCAGACCACACTTTCTACTCTTCCTATAATTAGATGAGGCCATAGAACTGAGTTCTGGCCAATGTAGCAGAAGTGATTTGCTTCACTTTTAGCCTGGCCCATACAACCTCCAGAGATCCTCTACTCTCCTTCTTTTTCCCATCTGCCAGTTCATTATCAGTGTCCAGGAGACACTGGAAACCCTGATTGAAGATGGTGGAAACATCAGCCTGAATCCAAGATGGTGGAAACAACAGCCTGAATCCTTGATTGACTATATGGAATAGCCGTACCCCACCCGGTCCACCCACACACAGCAAATGATTCAGTGAAATTAATGAGGTTACTACAATAACCTTAGGAATACACCATCTCTCAAGTGTAAGCACTCTTAGCATTTTATGTGCAGATATGGATATATAGTTCCCAAAACTATATTTTCCACATTGTTGTGGATGTAGTCTTTTTACTTGATACTACATTGTGAACAATTCCCCCATATTCATAGAATTCTGCAATATTACAATGTTCGATGACCCTATAATATTCCAAGCTGTAGCTATATCATGCTTTCAACTTTTCACTTTTTTATATAATTTCCATTTTTAATATTAATTAAATATACAGCACTGATAGAACTTTGTGACCTTATCATGAAAAAGATCATTCCTTTATCTTAGTTGTGTGCTGACCTACAGCTGCCTTCCAGAGTAATAGACTACTGATTTTTGTGCTCTTCAACCCCATACAAGTTAGTATCTTTCTTTGAGTTTGTTCCATAAGATAAACCTTTCTCACAGCCCATAGAAAGATACCCTGTGAAAGTTAATAAATGTCCAAAACAAAAGGACTGGTGTGAATCATCAGACACTAGCATCCAGTCACTGACTGCTCTGTGACCTCTATTATCATGAAAAAATGATTAATTTCTTTGCTATAAATTGATGATGGTAAATCATAACTAAAATATAAATCTATTGGGAGACCTATCTAATTTTCCCCTTCCAAAAGGAACATGTCCATATAATTGAGTTAACCGAACCCTACCTATTTTTTCACTTTCTTTACTAAAAGGATAAACATAATCTCCTTTTGGAAGCTTGTGAGGGTAAGTTTAGGAAATGTCTCAATGGAATAAATTCAAAAGAAAATGAGTATTGTTGGATTGTATTTTATATAGCGCATGGTTGCAATGGGACAGAAAATAAGAGGCACTCTCAAAATTCATAAGGTGATACAACCCTTGAAAATTAGTCAAGAAGATAAAAGTTTTTCTATAGCTTCAAAAAATGCTGACAAATCAGAGTTAATATTTCAGCGTAATTTCACTTTATACAGCAGTATAACCTTGAGATAATTTTCCTAGCAAGATTTCCTAAAATAAAAAATGTAATATAATTACGACACAATCTTGATTTAAAATCTGACCGTTACGTTTTGTGTGTATATTATCCAGATTCTGTGATACGTGATTATTTTAAGATACAAATATTTTTAAGAAACTCTGGGGGGAAAAAGATCTAAACTCAATGACATCCATCAGAGGAAGTTACGTCTTTTGGTATTTCCCTGCCTCTTTGTGAGAATCATGATTAACATAGAAAGTTTATGATATCTGGAATCAGCATTAGCTTTGAAATCTGTCCCTTCTATTTATTAACTATGTGAACTTCAGCTATTCATTTTACTCCTCTTGGTTACTATTTCTATAAAATGACTGAATACTCATGTCACAGGAATTATTAATATTTCATTTGATACCATATATAAAGAAACTAGCATAGTACCTGGGACAGAGTAAATGGTCAGCAGCTGTTGGTTCCTTTCCCCCCACTATGTATCTCTCTAATACTGTCACTTAGTGCTTTTTCTTCAGCTGGACTTTGTTATCACTGAATAATTTGTATGGTATCCAGTTACAATTCTCTTACTCACTTATCCATCTTACTTATATCTGTCCTATGTCTACTGTGTTCCTGGAACTGTTTTAAGTGCTAAGGATTTACCAGTGAACAAAATAGACCAAAAAAATAATAATAAAATCTGAACTTTATGAAAAACTTATATGCTCAAAGAGGAAAATAGGGTTTGTTTGTTTTTTCAAGTAAAGAATATGGTATAACATCTGAGTATAAGTGGTATGGAGAAAAGCACAGCAAGAAAGAGTAACAAAGAATTCTGGGACTCACTGTAGTTGCAATTTTAAATAAAATGACCAGGGGCGCCTGGGTGGCTCATTCAGTTAAGCATCCAATCCTTTATTTCAGCTCAGGTCCTGATTTCACAGTTCGTGAGTTTTAGCCCTGAGTTAGGCTCTTTGCTGACAGCATGGAGCCTGCTTGGGATTCTCTCTCTCCCCTTCTCTCTGCCCCTCCACATCACATGTTCCTACGCATGTGTGTGTATGTGTGTGCATTTGCACACACACACATGCATACATGCTCTCACTCTCTCAAAATAAATAAACTTAAAAAAAAAAAAAAGACTTAAGATGGCCAGAGTAGGCTTCACTGAGAAGGATAAATTTCTACAAATACTTGAATAAAATGAGGAAGAGACATTGGAATATCTGGAAGAATATTCCAGGCAGAGGCAAGAGCAAACATAAAGGGCTTAAGACAGGAGCCAGTCGGGCATATGAGAAAAGTAGCAAGGCCAGGGATGGTGCGTCATGAATGGACGGGAGACTGGCAGGTCAGAATGGAGGATACATCATCTATAGCCTTCTAGACCATTTTAATAGCTCTGGATTTTACTCTGAGTTAAATGGTAGCAACTGAAAATTGACCAGATTGTGTCAGGAGTAGAAGAAAGGTGACATTGTTGACCATTTTGCCATATTCTCAGTGAAAAATAATGGTGGTCTGAACAAGATAACAGCAGTGGGGACAGTGAGAAGTTGTCAAATTCTGATGTTTTAAAGGCAGAGCTACTGGGATTTGCTGACAGATTACATGCAGGATGTGAGATCTCCAAAAGGAAGAGACAAGGGTGACATGTAAGCTTTTGGACGTAGAAGCTGGAAGGATGAATTGCTTTTTACTGAGGAAAACTGTGAAAGGAGAAGTTTGGGAAGGGAAAAACAAGAGTTTGGTTTCATACATGTGAAGTCTGGGATATGTACTAGACATTCTAGAGGATGTGTCAAGAAGGCGCCTGGGTAAAAGAGTCTAGAATTAAAGACAAAATTCTGGCTAATAATAAAAACCTAGGATTCAAGAATTTATAGATGATTTTGAAAGTCACGAAAATAGATGTAATCTCCAATCAGAAGCCAGCATAGACAGGGCAAAAAAGAGATCCAGGGCTGAACCGTAGAGCAGTCAGCGTTTAAAAGTTGGGCAGATGACGAGCGAGTGATTTTTTTTTCTTACACCAACCCATTCTCCTAGTCTCCAACACCAAATATGTGTCCTACAATTCAATTCAATTCTCACAGTAACTACCCAGAGCTAGCATCAGACTCCATGTGTTCAAGAGCTCAATCCCACAAGACTGCCCTCATTTCAGACACCAGTTCCCAGTATTAAAAACAAGATAACCAGCCCAAAATGGAATCACCTATGCTAAGCCGCACATCTTCAAAATGAGAGTAAGTACAGTTTTTACTCTTTCAGAAATGGAACATTAAACCAGTCAATCAGGAATCACCTGATCAGTACTAGTTAATTTGCCTGAGAGACCCTGCCATTCCCTAAAGGAAAGTAACTGCAATAACCAACCTGCTTTTTTGCCTGGCATAACTTCTCTGTTCCTGCTCCCTTCTGCCTATAAAAGTCTCATTTTGTACTGCTCCTTGGAGCCCTTTTTTTAATAGGTTTTTTGTGTTCTTTTTTTTTTTTTTTTAATTGTTGAGAGAAAGACAGATCACAAGTGGAGAGGGGCAAGGAGAGAGGGAGAGATAGAATCAGATGCAGGCTCCAGGCTCTGAGCTGTCAGCACAGAGCCCAATGCAGGGCTTGAACCCACGGAACTGTGAGATCATGACCTGCCTTGGAGCTCTTTTTTTTATCTGGTGGTTTGCATGCTGCCCAATTCAAGTCAAATTTTGCTCAAATAAACTCTTGGAATTTTTAATATGCCTTAGCTTATCTCTTACCAGTTCTAGTATCAGAAGAAGGAACCCAAGGAGACCCCAAATGACCCCCAGGAGCAACGAGCCAGCAGAAATAGGTACCTCTGGAGCTTCTGGAGCTTGCTTTCTCGCTGCCTCTGGAGGTGGTGGCCAATTCCCTCTCAGATCCTAGCTCTGCAGCTTTGCATTATGAGCTTTCAGACTTTATCTAAGCATTTCTTTTTCCAAACTGGGTCCAGAAACAGCAGACTTGGACTGGGTCCAACTTAAAAACTGGACTGCGCACACTTAAACTGCACTGGGTCAAGTGTGAGGCCTCCAGTGTATACAATTTTGTTTTTAAGTCTGAACAAGCAGGTTAACCTTACCAAAGATAATCATGAATTACGGTGGCCACAGTGAAGAACTTCTAACCTGGATAAGTTTATCCACTTAAAAGTTTCCCTAGAACAAAAGGTGTCTCAGCCAAGGCAAAAGTGAGAATTATTCTTCCTCCTTTACGGTTTCTGGTGACCAGGATGAGACCTGCTGGAACACCCCATCCACTCCAGAGCCTGGAGACAGGATCCTAGAAGGCAGGCAGAAAGCCAGCAAAGGGTGAGAATTTCTACCAAACTCAACTCTCCCAGATCACCGTCTGTGATGACTGGTTGAGAGAGGAAGGTAAAATTTCACATTGTGCCTTCCTTTCCAAATTCAGGTTGGCGAGCAAAAAGTATTTGCCAAGAATTAGATCTTTGAAATGTGACTCATGGGGCGCCTGGGTGGCGCAGTCGGTTAAGCGTCCGACTTCAGCCAGGTCACGATCTCGCGGTCCGTGAGTTCGAGCCCCGCGTCAGGCTCTGGGCTGATGGCTCAGAGCCTGGAGCCTGTTTCCGATTCTGTGTCTCCCTCTCTCTCTGCCCCTCCCCCGTTCATGCTCTGTCTCTCTCTGTCGCAAAAATAAATAAACGTTGAAAAAAATTTAAAAAAAAAAAGAAATGTGACTCATAATTTGCTTTCAAATAACCACCGGTTGTTCATCTTTTCTCTCCCAGGGAACTGTCTCCTTCTCCTTTGTATTGTCTGTGTCCTTAGAATTTCGCTTGGCAACCTTCAGGTTGGGGGCCACAAAAACACTGCCACACAGAAACATGGGTTGCGTGCCATTTGTGGCTAGATATGGCTGGACGGAAATGTGGGTTGTACCCCATTTGCAGCTAGGGTCCTGCTGACTGTTGCCAGCTCTCGGGGGAATTATCTGAGCCTTTCTTTCACTTATCTTTGAGAGTGGCTCTGGATCTTGGGAGGGCAATATTTTTTGCACCCTCTTTGGGAATGCCACTTGTATCCAAGGGGTATATTCAATACTGCCAGGAATATTTATTGTTCATCCAGGCTGATAAGTAGTAGCTCGGTGGTCAGAAGTTGACCAAACTGGAAACTGATATTCAGAGCCTGATAGGAACTTTTTTTGAGGCTTTCTCCCCCAAGCTACAATGAACTATGCATCCAGAGGGAAAGAAAAACATCCTGAAGCCTTTGAGGAAGGATTTACTAAAACTTTCCAAAGACACACCGCTCTACCTAGAACATAGTTATTGCCTGATTTTCATCTCAGTTGAAGATGTTTTCCCTGATATAAAGAAGTAAACTGAGGATAATCGAGTTGGATGGGAGGAGCAGCCTCTTGATAGTATTCAGGTTGCAACTCATTCTTTGAAAAATTAAAAACGGTGCATCTCTTACAAATCGAGTTTTCACAAGAACAGAAATGAAGCTCTACAAACAATTCCAAGTCCACATCCCCTTTTTACCAATTCTAAAACCTCCCTATTCATCTCAGAAGGCTTACAGATACTGTAAAAAGATCTGGATTTAGGGATTAAAAATCCCTCTTGGTGGAACTTGCATTCTTTCTCTGTGCCTTGAGATAGAAGTATACTGCCTGGTCCTCTCCAGGAGCTAAGGTAATTCTTACCAGAAGGACAAGAAAGAAGGAAAGAAGGAAAGGAAAGGAAAGGAAGAAGGAAAGGAAAGGAAAGGAAAGGAAAGGAAAGGAAAGGAAAGGAAAGGAAAGGAAAGGAAGAAAGAAAGAAAGAAAGAAAGAAAGAAAGAAAGAAAGAAAGAAAGAAAGAAAGAAAGAAAGAAAGAAAGAAAGAAAGAAAGAAAGAAAGAAAGAAAGAAAGAAAGGCTACTTTGAAAACCATGAAAATCTTAAAAGTCTCTGCCACAAATATTAGTAAAAGCTTTAGCCATATGAACAGGTAACTTATTACATCTGCGGGAAACACAATTTGGATCCAACTCTTCTTTTATAAACTAGTGAGTTTTGCATTATTGTACTTGTCTCAGAGCTAAAATTTTAAAACAAAAGCTACAAAATCCCTCCTTATATCTATCTGTATGTTCGTGTGTATGTATGTATGTTATAGATGCGGGATTTGTTTTCTGCCTCTGGATGGTGCTACCAAAATTAATTTGTAAAGAGCTCTATTGAATTGGCTCAAAGACAAACAAGCATTTATATAAATCAAGTATACTCTCGGAAATGTAGAAACTAACCCAAATGTTTCTCAAGTTCAGGCAGTCGAGGATAATCTTAGGATAATCTTCAGTAAACAAGCTAGTTTAAGTTTGTTGCTTTAATTAAAACAGGCATGTTGTTATCAGCTTTAAAAATAATACTTTTATTGTACCTATGTTTACAAAAGCCAAATAAGTTTATCTGTCACAGAATCTGTCAGCAAGAAAGATAACTTAAAATGACGGTTAGCTGGTTAACGTCTCATGAAATTTCATGACTAATCAAAACATAATTAAGAACAAGAAAATTTAATAGATGTAAGATAAAGTTTATAAATGAACTTTTTAACAATAATTATGGTTTATAGTATGTGTACTTAAAGATAGTTTCAAAAATCTTTTTGGTAATTTGAAACATTATGGGTATATTGTGACAAGTTAAATGAAGGACATTTGTTGAATAGCTAGATCATTTGTAAATAAGATAAAATACTGAAACATTAATTACTGCACATAGGTTTATCCACTTTTGACTTCCTTTGACAGAGGACCTCAGATATTTGAGTCTATAGGACACCTGGGTAGCTCAGTTGGTTAAGCATCTGACTCTTGGTTTCGGCTCAGGTCATGATTTCATGGTTTCGTGAGTTCAAGCCCCGCATTGGGCTCCATGTTGAATGTGCAGAGCATGCTTGGGATTCTCTCTCTCCCTCTCTCTCTCTGCCCCTCACCCATTCGTGCTGTCTCTATCTCAAAATAAATAAGCTTCAAAAACAATTTTTAAGATATTTGAGTATATTACCATAAATAAATGTTTTGTGCCACATTGAAAATTTTACTGTAAGGAAGAAAATACTTCTAGAAATTACAAAATGTATTGATAAATATGGCTAGAATTAAGGGCCATTGTCCCACAGCCACTTCAGCTTCTATCTGTATTAAAATAAAATAGTCAAGATGCTCTGTTGGGTCAGGGTACAGACCCTTTCCGAATGCTGGGTTCTAGCATTATCCAGCATTGTTGAATCTGCCTGATCTACTCTGCTAAAGTTTCATCTTTCCAGGCTGATTTCCATTCTCTGTCTTATCCCTAAAGAGAATTCCCTGTAATCTACTTATTCTAGCTAACAAGTCCTTTTCCTCCAAATGCTGCTCCTCATTAAAAGCAAATTCACTTTGTCCCAGGATACCTAGACTGGCACTTGTTTCCATGGAATCCCTTTTCTGTCTTGCAGGCCAATGCTATTTAATTCACCATGTATGTTGTTGCCATTAGGAACTAATGTCTTGAGTGCAGTTAATATGTATGTTTTGCACCCACAAATGTTCAGTCCCTCATACTAGAGTTACATGAATGGTATTCACACCTACATAAGGTCTCTAACGACCTTTGCCATCTCAATGTGGGGACATTACCCAGGAGATCTAGGATCTACACATGATGCTCACTGCTTTAATCCCATCAGGAATCTATTGTTTTTCCCTATTTTGCTTAATAGCTTTCCATCCAGAAAACAAGGGTGATGCGCAGGCACGGTGGGCATGCTGCCATTATATTTTGTCCATTATAACCAGGGACTTTTCTAAGCATTTGATCACATCAAGGTTATACTGACACAGTGTCTGGCTGACTATCATACCCCACAGATTTTGAAATAGCAATAGGAAGCAGTTCTCAGAAATTCCTTCCCAAATGATAGCCTCTGTATTAGATATAACCTGAAAAATGGAAGTCAAAAGATTAAAATTTCTACCTTTGGAAGGTTTAGCCCCTATGCTATTCCAAATTGCTAGCAGCAATACTAGACAAGCAAATGCTTTCCTCCCAGTTCACTCCCATTCACACAGGGTAGGGTTACCCAGGTACAGAACTAGTGAGCTGTCCCAACAACTAGGCAACACAGCAGTTATTCAACCATCAGCCCCACGTTTTCCAGACGGCATAAACGCAACCCACCTCCCCCAATCAGGCCTTTAGGAATTCTGGCACAAAGGTTCAAAGGTATAGTTACAAGTTACTTGCTTAGGAATCATCCCTGCTTCTGTCACCCACAGTTGCATCCCTAGACTGGAACCACTGCATCAGAAATGAAAAAGCAAAAAAGTTGAAGTGATACAGGTAAAAAATGGACAGAATCTATCCGGTGGAGTAGTCCTTACCCCTCTCACGTGGGCATATAAGCACACGTTCGTGTAAACCAGCCCTTTATACCCATATCTCCCCACCTCCCATTTGGAACAGAAAATTTTTCAACTGCCCATTCCAATTCTTTATTAGACCACTACTCTGAGGATGATATGAAACATGATTATGTCCATTTGATATGATAGCTCTTTACCCACTGTTGGATACCATGGAATATAAAGTGTGTTGCTTAGTCAAAAGTAATGTAACTCAGCAGCCCAAACTGGTGCAGTTATCTTCTGTTCCAAACCTTCAATAGTATTTTGATCATCTGCACCTTTCACCAAGTATGCAAATCCCATATGGATTTTGACAGGTAAGTGTCCATACCTTTCAGGACCCATTTACTGCCCCCTGGGCTACGTGCATTGGTCCAATATAATCTACCTGCCAGTTATGTGTGGGGCATCCCTCCAGGAATCCTCCTCACAGGCATCTGAAATCTCTGTTTCTCTTGTTGACATGACAGTTCTTGTTAGTATTTTGTGTCTCAGAGGGTACAAGACGAATATGTCTAGGCTCAGCCTCTCTGGGCATTGCTGCAGTCCACACTATGTCTACTCAATTCATGAATCCAGGCAGCCACTTCAAGAGAGTGTACCAAAAAGTCTACTTGGTGGCTCCCATCACCTTCTGAACCTGGAAAGCAGTTCTTCTGATGGGCATAGACATGTCTTACTTCACTGCATCCCTCAAACTTCCATAGTGATTTCCACAGAGCTGTGCCCCATAAGGGCACCCCTGCAGTAAGTCAGGTTCCCACTTTCCTCTTGCCTAATCATATGGCCAAGCCATCATCCATGAGTCAATAAAAAAACAAAACAAAACAAAAACAAAAACCATCAGTGCTTTTGTCATTGTTCAATTCTTCTATCACTACTAGAAAAAGAGCATGCAATTCAGCCCACTGAGCTGATTTGTTTTTACCTTTTTCAGTCAGAGTGGTGGCATTCCAAATAGGATGCCATCCATTTACCTTGGAACTGCCATTCACAAACCAAACAGCTCTTTGTTGGTCAGTCTGGAACTGTTTATGGGGCACTGAGTGACAATTCCAGATTCAGCCCTAGAGAAAAGAGGCTCCCTGCTTATGAGTATCTCCTCTCCACATTCTTTTGGTAGTATGATCTAGTATAAACCATTTCCATTTTAGTATGGAACTCTCTCAGCACTGTCCTCCCCATTAGAGTGCTTTTTCAACATCATCCAAAACATCATGGGTATTTCAGATTTCAAAATTATTTTATATCCCTCAGTCATAAGAGTAGTTTCAATTAATAGTTGACCACAAGCTAGTAATTGCCTTTCAACTGGTATAATGAACTGAATATTTGTTTCCCCCAAAACTCCTATGGTGAAACCCTATCTCTCAGTGTAATGACATATAGGAGGTGGAGCCTTTGGGAAGTAATTATGATTAGATGAGGTCATCTCATGAATGGATTGGTGCCCTTATATGAGTCACGAGAAAGCTTGCTTCCTTTCTCTACTCTCTGCCATGTTCAGATACAACAAGAAATTGGCAATCTGCAACCTGAAAGAGGATCATCACCAGAATTTGACCGTGCTGGCTCCCTGATCTCTGACTCATAACCTCCTGAAGTATGAAAAAAAAAAAATTCTGTTGCTTTTCAAGCCACTCAGTCTATGGCACTGTGTTACAGCAGCCCAAACAGACTAAGACAAATGAAAATTCTCTGGTCCTAGTTGTCAATGTTGGGAGGCACTCATAAGCTTCTGCCTTAAGCCCCAGTCTACACTCCATTCAGACAATTTGTCTATGCCAGCACTCCAGCTACTATTCTACACTGCGTGGGCTCGGGGAATCTTGTTGGCTCCCATTTAGCATGTCCAATTAATATTGCCTGAAAGGTAGATTTACATGTCTTCTATTTTACAGGAACAGCTCTCCAGTCACACACAATGTCCATCCCCAAAAGACATTCAGGTAAAAGAGACACAACTACTTCAAACATCCCTCATGTTCCTTTGATACCCAATTTTTGTTGAGGGTTTTTATCACGAAAGGATGTTGTATTTTGCCAAATGCTTTCTCTGCATCTATTGAGATAATCATATGATTTTTATCTTTCATTCTATTAATGGCGTGTATCACATTTATTGATTTGCCTATGTTGATGGCTTATGGCTTTTAAAATTTCTACACACTAAGGTATATACAAGAGATTAGTTTACAGCACTTTAATGTTGGAGGATCAGCAAGGGATCCCTTTGATCCACCCAAAGCATAGTGCTATTATTAGCACCTTTGTTTCAACCCTATTTAATTCATCCCATTTCATAATAACCATCTAAAGATTTTCACTCTGCAGGGATGAGTTTCTTAAATCTTGCCTTTCTTTACTTCTTTATTTTGCCCCTATCAATATTTGCTCTATTTACCCCATTTCTTAATAACCATTTAAAATTTCCCATTCTGCTAAGACAAGTCCCTTGACTCTCTCCTCAGCCTCTGCAGCCTCTTGTTAAGTAATCTAATGTTTTTATTAGCATGTGTGAGTCCCAGCAGGGGAAGCTGAGACAACAAATTCAATAAGACTTCCTAGACTGTTGCTGATTTTGCAGCAGTAAGGTTACATGGGATACCCATGCAAAAGAGACCAAAAGGGACTTGGATAACAGGCATATTCAGTTAGTTAATTTCCTGATTATCATGATGCCAATCCCATATGGCTTGCATATGAAACATATAAGCTGGTTTATCTGGGGTGTTCCACTTGGCATTTATAGAGAAAGTCAGTCAGTGTCTGTTCTCAGAGTTACCAGACCTTACAGTGACTGTTCCCTTCAGAATAAACTTATGTATGTCTGGATCAGCGACAGCCATCTGTGATTTTTCTGCAGTGAGCTGTGGGTTCTGCATCAGTCCAAACATGCTCTTCCAGTGCAGAGCATTGAATCCAAAAGAAACTCCACTGTTCTTAATTAGCCACCCTCACAATCCATTTTGGTAAATATTCTTCAGGAAGCTGATGATATCAATCCACAAAATGAGACAACTCTTTTATACCATACCCCCTTGGTTTCAATAATTTCTTGCTTTTGCCCTCCCCTACATAGACTACCTTCTTAGTGCCAGAGGTATTAAAGGTACTCTTGTTGTCCTATATAATTTTTCACTTTGGGAGCTGCCTTTGAGGCTATTGGTCAAAACTCAAACTAACCAAAATCTGAGCTTGTTCCAGCATCAAGATCCGACCCAGCACTCTCTTACTTTCATATTAGCTATTACAGATAACAATAATCAAGGGACTGTATGTTTTGGTTTTTTCTTTATTGATTTGCTTTTCCCTATGCATCCAGTGAACCAACTCCCTTGGAGTTGGATCTATCTCTAAATTCCATTGGTAAGCTTTACCTTTAGTAAATGGTTGCAGCACAGTTGCTGATCCATACCATAGGTCACTATGTGGCCACCCAAGAATCAAAGGTTCCTTATCCTGTGTCTAATCATCCTTTCTCTTCCTAAACCACAAGTTTCCATGAGCCAGGACTAGTCCAGCCAGTCCCACTCCTGACACCAAATGAGTGGCTTTTCCTCATATCAACCAATTCTCCAACTTTCCAACATCAACAAGGTGTCCTAAAATTTAATTCTGAAACTATCTACCCCGAGCCTGAGTCAGACTCTACATGTTTAAGGCTCGTTACACAAGACTACCCTCACTTCAGACACCACTTCAGACATCAGGTCCCCAAGTTACCACACAGGTTACAAAGCTGTCCAACTCAGCTACAAAGTCAGGAGTTCCCACAATCCCTGGCCCCAATTTAATAACTTTCCAGAATGACTCACAAAACTCAGAAAAATGCCATACTTAGTATTACTGTTTATTATTAATGATATAAATGAACAGCCAGATAAAGAGGTACATACAGCTGGGTCCAGAAGGGTCCAGAGCATAGGGGCCTCTGTCCCCATGGAGTTGGATGCACCACCTCCTGGCACATGGATATGTTTGCCAATTCAGAAGCTCCTTGAATCCCATTATTTAGAGGCTTTTATAGAGGTTTCATTACATAGCCATGATTATGGCCTATCGTGATTAATTCAATCTCCAGCCCCTCTCCTTTCCCCAGAGGTTGGGGGATGGGGATGAAAGTTCCAACCTTTTAATCAAGACTTGATCTTTTTGGTGACCAGCCCCCATCCTAAAGCTATCTAAGGGGCCACCAAGAGTCACCTCATTAGAACAAAAGATATTCCTATCACTCTTTATTACTCAGGGAATTCCTAGCATTTTAAGAACCCTATACCAGGAGCCCAGGGATAAAGGCCAAATATCTTTCTTCTTATGCCACACAGAGAGACCAAAAAAGAAAGCTGAGAGGAGATATACATAAATGAGGAAGGAAACTAGTAGAGTGTATTATCCTGAAGGCAGGTGAAGAAAGGGTTTCAAGAAAGAGGGAGTGACTATGTAAAAAGTCTCTGATGGCACAAGAAAATTGAAGATGAGTAAATGACCACTGGATAAAACAGTAAACACATGACTGATGACCTTGATAACTATTTCTCTGGAGTAGGGGGATGAAAGTTCATTTTGAGCAAGTTCAAGAGAAAGTGGAAGAAAATTTATGGATCATGCTGTCCACAAGAGAGATTTGGGGGCTTAGTTTGTTTTCATTTTTAAGGCAGGAGATGTTATCAGCATGTTGCTTTGTTGATGGGAATAATCAAGGGGGGGAATTGGTAATTCAAAAGAGAAAACAGAAAATTACTGGCACTCTGTCTCTGAGTAGAGGAGGCGGCATGGGAGCTAGAATACATGAAGAGGGGTCAGCCTTATCTAGGACCAGAGATGGGCATCCATAGTAACAGGAAGGAATGCTAGTTGAAGTGAAACAAGTGTCTTCAAACTGTTTATTTTCTAAGATGAAAAGGGAAAATCATTAGCTGAAAGCACAGGACAGAGAGAGTGTCGGACGTTTAAACAGAGAAAAGTTATAAAATGCTTTACACAGGGATTCTCAATTAGCACTATAGACATTCAAGGCAAGATCATTCTTTGGGGGGACAGGGAGCACTATTTGTGCATCATAGAACATTTAGCAGAATCCCTGATCTCCACCCACTAGACACCAGTAGCACTCCCTCCTCCAAGCTGTGACAACCAAAAACATCTCCAGCCATTGCCAATGCCCTGTGGCTGTGGGAGGGGTTGCACAAATCACCCCTGGTTGAGAACCACTGCTTCCACTAGGAGACAGAGAGAATGAATGGATTAGAGAAATGTAAACAGATTGTGGTCATCCTGAGGCTCACTTGAGGTCAGTGGTCACGGATTGAAAACGAGGCCACTCAGCTTGCTTATGTGTGTTTTTCCAGCCATGTTCAGCTGCACAGGATCAGAGCAGACAAGTAGTTAGTACGAGAAGTCAGAAAGGGGCAAAGAGCTGAAGGTGTAAGTAAGTGATTATAATGATAGACTGTTAGATAAGGAGGAAAGAAGGGATATGAGAGTGGGAGGGACAAAGAAAGATGATGGAACAAGAGATCGCAGATCCAGAAAAACGTAGGTGTCTGGGTACCAGAGGGTGTGAACTGGCAAATTACCAGTAATGATCAGGGAGAGAGATGCTTAAAACTCACTTATTCATAACTACTTCAAGTTATTACTGCAATCATCTACAGAGACTATTATACATATATATGTAATTGTTATAGTCATCCTGTAATTTTGAGAAATCTTTAACTCCATGAAGTGTCCCATTATTGGAACTAGAAAAGCGTAAAATTCAAATCTCCTACAGGGCTTATCTATAGAAATCACAGCCTGATAAAGTTGACTGAGGTGAGTTTTCCATTTTATTTGCCAATATTTCTATCTCAAAAAGTGAAGGCAGCAGGATTCCAGCTTGCTACAAGTTCGAAGACTGGCATGATATTTCGCTTGCTTACTTGTGAGAAAACTTAAGGCGAAAGGTATTTTTTTTCCCTCAGAAAAGGGGCTACGAAGCTTGTGGAAATCAAAGCAGCTACACAAACCTCTTATTATTAGCATAATGACCATGACATTCAATATCCTTCGGGGAACATTTAACCTGGTCTTTGATTTTGGCACTTTTAGCTACTTTGAAATTAAGTCGAACGATATAGAAGAAAAAAAGAATAGAGAACCAGAGACGAAATAAGGTCATACGCCGATTTTACTTTTCAGGTACGGCTGAAAGAAACAGAAGATCAAAGTAAGCTTTCCTTAAGCTCTAACTAATGTTCCACCCTTCTGCTTCTGAAGAAAAATGTGTTTTTCTGTGGTGTTAGGATAAATCTAAAACACTATCATTTTTAGCATGAAACACTAAGTAACCGCTTTGCCAAAAAGAGTCACCCTATGCAACAACCATCTAAGTTTGTTTTAATAATCCTCAGATACCAACTACCACTATGTCAGCCTCCTCAGTGCACCACTACAATTATCTGTTGTTTAAAATAGATGTCCTCAGTACGTTATCTAAGTGAACAAAAGCGTAAACATTTCAACTATCAAATCATCAGAACTGCTTAGGCAAGCATAAGTATCTCCTGGCTCCAAAGTATCCCTTATGGATTTTTTTTCCCCTGTGACTCTCTCTGCTGTTGCAATGATAGCAGACCCATGCTGAGATAAGGAATTTACGGATCTTCTTTTTATAGTTTAAGCGCTTTTCCTTTCTGAGGAAGTGGAGGTTTATTTCCAGGTAGTGGTACGTTTTAATGCAGTTCAAATACAGGAGAAACAAGATGTTTAGCAAATGAGGAATATAATAAGTAAATGAGACCAATAAACAAATTAAATTCAGAGATTCACACCTCTCTAATTGGATTGCATTAGAGAAGGCAAAATGTGATTGCTCTTTCTATATACTTCCTGTGACTGGTACTTTTCTCACTTTCACCAGGAAACTGACCTCTCCAAGCCCCGTGTTAATATTCCAAACGGTCCTTTGGTTTTGCATAGTGAAGAACCACTCCAGGGTTACGTTCAGCTCAGTGACTAAGCAGCTGGTTTAGAACTTTTCCCTCGTGGAGGCTCCATCTTCACATCACACAAGACCACTGATTCTGTCTTGACTCACAAATGTGACTGACATACCGTAGAGGATTACAGAAAAATACAAGAGAAACCAAGTCCTCTTCCAGCTTCTTTTGGTGAGATCATTTCTTCTGGATCGGTATCAGATTCCATGTAATACTGTCCATGTCTGAGATCTTTCTTTTTCCCTCCACAGAAGGCCTCTCAACTGTCACACTGACAAGTCGGCCTTTTTCTGATGTCCCTAAGTGCCTGCACTACCAAGGACTCCGATAAGAACTGGAGATGAGTGACTAGGTTAACTGATAAAACTGCTAATTAAAGCCCTGTTTTCAACACTCCTGAAAGATTAACCAACTGGGCCAAAATTCAGAACACTGAGGAAGTTTTACTTTTAACAGTGTAAAGCCTTTGGTAAACAAAAGACTTTAACAATTTCAAAGAAAGTAATGTCAAGAAATTTCCAAAGACGTTTTTCCCTCCCAAGAGGTATACAAATGAAACAATTCAGGCAAAGCTCCATAAGGGGTTCCTTCCTTGTGAATGCTGTCACTTGGCAAGAAAGCACAGGAATTGATCAACTGGACATTTATGTATTGTTGTGCTGCCACAGTGACAGCAACCCAGATATAGAAATCTGGTTTTCTTTAAAAAGTAATAATAAATCTAATCTAATAATTTCTATTTTCAAACTTGTGAGAAAGGAAAAAAGAAATTGTATTTCTGACTTTCTCAGTCAGATACTGTCAGAGACCTGGTATAATGCGGTGGTTTAGAGTGTGGACTCAGCAGCCTAAAGCCTGACTTTGGATCCTACTTCTGCCACTTCCTCACTGGGTCAGCTCGACCTGGTTACCTGACTTCTCTACGCCTCAGTTGTCCCATCTGGAAAATTGGGAAGACAGTAATCGTACCTACCTCATAGCGTTGTAGTGAGGAATAAATGAATTAAATCTACCAAGTACTTAGAAGTGTATGAGACACATAATCACATAGTGTGTCTTATTCTTAGGAGTCTATAAGCAAAAATGACCTTTCACGGTCTGAACATAAGATTTAAATCCCCTAAGCGCGTGTATATTATAACAGAAGATAGCTAGCTTCTCAGAGCCTTTGAACGCCATTCCATATTTGAAATAATCTGATCACTGAATCTGTTTCCATGAAAGGCCTTGACTCTATTTCACACCAAGAATATCCTCACCTGTAAAATGAACTTCCTGTACGATACGATTGTTAAACTTTCTTCCTACTCAAATGATAATCAGCCTTAAGCCTGGAACTCCTGACTTCCTGGGCCCACTGGCTAATTATCCTCCTCTAGTGACTATTCTCCCGCTGTGCTATAAAACCACCTGGTGTCTTATCCAAATTATGAATGTCACCCACTCTTCTGGGGAAAGTCCATGTAAAATTATCTCTTGTGAAGGATTTTTTTTTCACTTGTAAAAAGAAAGGGGTTCATTTCCCCCAGAGGACTCTACAGTTCCCAAAAACAGTCAATCCCTCTCGTGACAGACGTGTGGCATGTGCATAGGGTGGAGAAGGAGAGATGGAGTGTGGACGGGCGGGAGAACTAAAAACAGAGAAGAAACACAGCTTCGGTGCCCTTTGCCTTGCCAACTGCCTTCTCTCTGAAAGAGAAAGACCATTAAAATGGGACCGTCTTTGATATCATTTCTAACATAGCTGGAAGCAGAACTCTTGCAGTTCAAACGTGGGGTGTTTAGACTGTATTCAAACATGAGGCTCGGTAACATCAAAGGCTACTCGTGGGTGGTTTGGGCCAGGGTAAGGTCACCACTGCCCTCAGCTGTAATAGGTGTGGAGACACTGTGTACCTGCGAAAGTGGTGGTGTTTGCTTTTTTTCTGCTGATAAATGTGGCGCTGGGAGAAGAGATGCCTTTGTGTGCCTGAGGAATGATCTACTGTAGAAGGTTTAACGGCAGACAGGTATCAGGTTAGGGTTACGGGGGCAACTTTTTGAACGGAGATGTCCTTTGTTCTCAGAGAATAGGCTTCTTAAATTGGTGGAGCAAGAGGACAGACATGAATAAGAAAGGCTTCCTGCCTGACCACCAAATTTTAACAAAGACAAGATGATTCTGGCAATAAGTGATTTGGGTGACATCAACAAAGGACACAAAGCATGAAGGTAGGTTAACCTCTTTTTGCTTATTTGTACTTAAACATCTTTATCGTTCCTTAGTCGCACAACATTCATCTTACACGTTTTTTAAAATGGCAACAGCATGAAGTTGAGGTAAGAAAACTCTGCATCGTTTCTACTAGCCTATAGGACAGGTTCTAAGAAATAACCTCTTCATGCACTATTTGTTTCTCTTGTATTTTTCTATAGTTTTAAAATGTTTTAGTGTAACATTCTAAAAGGCCTTAAGATTGGGAATATATTCCGTGAAGGAGCCCTCATCAAGACAATCCTAATCACTTTTGAGGGCCAAAAGCAATACTGTATCCTTGGATAATAGAATAATAAACAAATATTTGGTCTGCAATATCTAGCACAGTACAGTGACGACAAGAAAAAAAAAGCCAGGCAGAGGCCAAAGAAAAACAGAGGAAACAAAGAGACAGACCAGACTGATTTTAGAGAACTGGTTCAGGGCAGGGCTACTTCCCCCTCTTTCGGCATGGGCTTGGTGGCGTTATCCTCTCCCAGGAGCACTTCGTCAGGAGCCCCACTTGTGGGAGGTCATTCCTAACTCAGCCTCCGCTGAACCCTATCGGTACTCAGTCTCACGGGGGCTTCTGAATTGCCCTGAAATTGTTCACTATCTGTTGTAACTCGCCCAATAATGATCAAATTCTAAAAAGTACTTTGCTTTCTACTTTCTTTTCATCCCACATACATCTAGGAATACCATTTACGAAAGAGAAATTTAATCATTATCGGGTGAAGTAGAGATGAGGTTTTCACGTGGTGAGAAGGACAGAAATATACAGAACATATGCTAATACTCCTCTGGTACTAACCCTTCCGTATCTTTTCAGTGGGCTAAAAACATAGACAGACATTTCATTTCTAACTGCCATGTTATACATGTTTGAAGAGGGGGAATCATTTTCTGCTAGACTCAGGTCCAATTTCCATTGTGATTTCTGCCCTCCAGAAATAAACATCGTGGTCAGGATGTCTGCCCAGCATCCTTCTGGCCCAACAAAGCAGTGGTTTCCAATGAAATGCAAGTACTCTTGTGAGACTGTGCGGGCCCCAGTGGCTGCAAACTCATGAACCACAGGTTTTTTAACCACTGGCAGCATTTCAAACCGCCTAATTGAATGACAAGTCCCTCAAACAGCTGTCACTTAAGATTCCTGGGTTTGATGAAAGGCCAGAGTACTTATAATTACTCCCCTCTCGCACCCTTTTCCTAAACACAGCACACAGCATTGGCAACAATTTTCAATAAAATGACCAGTCTGAGCATGAGAGAACGAAGCAGACATCTAATGATCGATAGAAAAAAAGACATAGAGGCTTTTGTTTCCTTTTTTTTTTTTTTTTTTTTTTTTTTTAGTTACCAGAAAACCCCAAAGTCAAAAAGCAATTACAACTCTTACTAATTTTAATCTCCTTCTATCTTTCATTGGATTCCGAGATTCAATTCCTTTGTGGCAACTTTGTTGAACCCCACTTTATTAAGTGTGGTTCACCTGTGAGAAGGAAATGTCAATTTCCTCAGTAGAGGAAGCCATTCCTTGGAAGGCATACGATTCCACTTGGAACTCTAGGGATGATGAATTCCAACTTCTTTAAGAAAGAAATGACTACCATTGTTGACCTGAAACAGCAACTTAGTTTACTGAGCAACTTAACTTAAATAAAACTCCTTCCTCTAAAAATATATTTATATATTTAATATGATCTTATTTAATATAACTCCCAAGACAACTCATGAGAGATGTCTGCCAAGTGTCATGATTCCTCATTTTACAAATTAAGACATAGACTTAAAAATGTTAATTTCCCAGCCCCGAAGCTCTATTAGCTGATAGAGAGTTGGTATTGAAATCCACACCCCACTTATATCAAATCCGATAAATAATCATACATGAAAATAGTCACAACTTCTTCCACACTCACTTCTTCCTTTTCTCACTATATCCCTCTCAGCTCTCTCCTAATCTGATGCAGTTATTCACTCTCAGCATCCTCAGCACAAGCTTCCACCCTTCCCAATTTCTGCCATGCTTTTTTTCCTACTCCACATGGTCCCTCTCATGCCAGCACCTAATCTGCCCAATCTGCCCTCTGCCCCTCTGCTCTGTGGAAGTCCTGTTCAATGAGAACAAAGTCCTAGCATTTCAATAGGCTCAGGCTTTTATTTGATTGGTCTTTCCACTTCCTGCTCTTAAATGCAACCGGGCCACCATGTGGGGGGATACCACAGGGCTGATGGCTACATACCCAGTCTTGAATGCCCTATTTCTGGGACTCACTATGAAAGTTCTCCTCTCCTCCCAAACACTGTTCCCAAATGACTTTCCTACAATTCCCACTCAAATATCTTTCCTCTTCTAAAAGGAAACCTCACTTATGCCTCTTTTTCCTCACCCTCTTTTCCATCAAATACCAATTTCTAAAATACTCTGGTCTCTTTTCATTATACCTACCCCTTGCTCAGTCTTCCTTTCCACCTCTCCATCAGTCATCACTCTCAGTGACTTCAACATTCAGGTTGAGGATGATTCCAATGCCCCAATGTCTAACTTCTCAGCTTCTCAACTTTCTCAATTCTAAAGTCCTTTCTTTCACCTAAGCTAAAGGCAACTAAATGTTGGGCCAGAAGGATTGGTAGGATTTGGATATGCAGAGATTAAGGGAAGAAGCTGTTTTCTAAAAAGTAAGAACTGTGTGAGAAAAGACAAGGAGGCTAAAGTGTGTTTAGTATTTTGTGGAAATAGGAATAACACAGCTTGCCTAAATGACAGAGAAGATAGGAAGTAGAGGGAGAGAAGAATCAAAAAGAGAATGATCAGCTCTTCATATTTATGTCTTCTATTACTTCACTAGAAGCTTCTTGAGGGTACGGGCACCTCTGGGATTATTTTCAACCCTACACATTAAAATATTCAGTAAGTGTTTTCTAGAAACCCAATCATCTGTTATCCAGCAAAAAGTACTGTAAATCAGAGACCATCTACAAGACCTATTTTTCTAATTATCCCCAGCTTACATGATACCCTATGCTTCCAGAGGAATGTTAATTAGATAAGACACTCTACAAAACTTGTTTTTAAGATCAGAGTATATTCTGACTAGTCTACTCTTTAGTTAGAAATTATTAAACTTACAAAGAGTTCATAGCTCATGATTTTCATTTTGCACATTACCTACATTCAAAACAAGCTACTCTTTCCTATTCAAAATATGGTCTGTATTTATTTGAATTTCTCACCAATCACAATGCTTTGCTTCAAACTGTGTTGTATGGTGTGCTTGAGTCATTATTGAACTTTGAATTCCCCATAGCGAAATCATTAATGACTGTACCTCAGAATTTTATTTTTGTGGAGGCACCTGGGTGGCTTAGTCGGTTAAGTGTCCGACTCTTGGTTTTGGTTCAGGTCATGATCTCACAGTTGATGGCTGATAGCACAGAGCCTACTTGAGATTCTCTGTGTACCTGTCTCTGCCCCTTCCCTGCTCTCTATCTCAAAAATAAATAAACTTTAAAAAAAGAAAATTTATCTTTTTAAGACAAAATAGTTCCTAAATTGTAAATCATTCTCATTCTGAGGGCATTCTCATCCTCAAGAGTATGTGGATTAGTATCATGCCAAGATAGTTTTCTCTTTCTGGGATATACATCTCAGTCCTATTTTGAATATCTTTCTCATTGACACTGCCCAAATGTTCCAATGTTTTAGTTGGGAAGATAAAATGCTTCCCCTTATTTTTCCATACAAAAACCAGTGATTTGTTTTTCCATGATATTTATGACTGTAGTTAAAAAAAAAAGAAAGAAAGAAAGAAAAAGCCTTTTTGAACACCACAGCTTAGTCATTATTGCAGAAATTTCCATCTCAAATAGGTTGCCCAGTGGCTACCCATAATTTAAGGGTAAATCATCCCAACTGTGAGACATTCACTTCTCTGTTAGATATCCATTGGGTAAATTTCTTACGAAATAATATCTGTCAAAGTTACAGAATCTGATAGACTCCTTCTTGGACATAATATAGGAAATACAGCAGAAAGAGTGCTGAGGCAAGCCCCAAAATACAAGGCTTCTAGTGAGTTGAGACACGGCTTCTAGTGGTTTCACAAATAAAAATGTGCGGTGGGGACCACTGAGCAGAGCCCTGAAATCATGACTCCGCAGGAAAATTAGGAACACATGACTGCTGTAGCTCTTGCTCTAGTTCTCATATGTCCTGTCTGTGAGATTTTGTATGCGCCATGTCACCGTGTCATATCTCATCTGTAGAGTGGAAATCATACCTACCTCACTGAACTCAGAGCACCTGTTATCAGGCTATGGGAAATGGGGAGTTTCCCCTCTTCCTCTCTCTGTGACGCCCTGGCTTATATGCGTCAAGATTAGCCCATGACTCCACTCCCTGCCTCTCACAGTAACACAAAAAGACCCCTTTAGACTAGTTCCACGCCCTCTTGGGTCCCTAATCCTCAGCTCTTCACTGGTCCTTCCTCTCTTCCCTTACCATTTTTTCTTCATTTGCTCCCTTGTCAATCTTTTTCTGAAAGATGAGCTAAGTGTCAGCTGGGTCTTTCTGATGCATGGGCATATAAAATGAAAACTATTGCCAACTGTTCTGAGTACTTTTCTCACTAAGGAGACTTAACTTTTCACAAAAAAATAGGCTGCTCAAAAAAAGCAACAAATTGACTCAGACTAGACTCATGTTTTTTGTCTACAATGTTCCCATAAAATTCATAGTCTGCATGTTTCTTTTAAAACCTCATCCAAAACTTTCCCATTCTGAAGGAATACCATCTAGTTACCCAGGTTAAAATAAGAGTGTGAGTTTCCATAGACAATTGCCATTACTTTAAAGGTCTGAGAATCAGGTCATCTTCCCTGAGGCAAGGGTTGTTCATAGTTTTTCTATACAGGTTTTGAAAGTCTGTTTTACTAAGTGAACTACCGTTATTGAGCATTTATTTGCTGAGCTCAAGACATTTTGCCATTATTAAATGCTCCAAAAACAAGGTTCGAATATTTGATACAGTCAAATTGGATTTGTCTCCACATATAATCCTAGGTTCTCTGACTTTCTCTTTCTGTACTCATTGCTCTGGGAAATTAATATGATCACATCTCTTCAAACACTAGTATAAATACACAGTGGCTTCCAAATACTAGTTTGGAGATCAGCCTTAAATTAAAAATTATTAGACAATTTTTATGCTTCACTGCCCCTCTTAAACCTAATATCTTGAATATGAAATAATTTCTTTCTCCAAAGGCTATCAGTTCTTAAATTCTCTATGACCTGGAATGACACTATCAATCTTAATCCCTGTAGCTCAAATATTATAGTTCATATTACTTCTGTCTTTAATCATCTTACTCAAAAAGGAAACTAGTCCCTGAATTGGTTACATAAAACATACTACATCACCCTTAAAATAAAGTTTCTTACCATGGCCTACAAACCCAAGACCTTATATGACCTGGATTCTACCTGCTTCTCTGGGCTCATCTATCATTCATTACTCTAACTGTAGTGACACAGGCTTCCTTTCCATTCCCATTACTATGGATAGTTACCTCCTTATTGCCATGCAAGTTTTGGCCACAATGTCGCCTTCTCAAGAAGAATTTCCCTGACTACCTGGTCTCTTGTCAAGTTACTGTCTCATTACCAGGTTTTATTTTCTTCAGAGTATTCACTTTGTTTACTTGTTGATTATCTCCCCCCCCCCACACACATACACACACGCATGCACGTGCACACACAAACATGAGAAGGAGGGCTTGTCTTTTTTTCTCAGCTGTTTCCTCACTACCCACTAAATCAAACGGAGACCCCCAGGTCCCATTACTCTTTCCCAGTATACCCTGCACTTTGCCTTTCCATTCACTCATCACACAATTACTGTCTGATGGTTCTATCTACCACCAAAGACTGTCATTTCAGAAAGAATGTGAAATGTACCTGTCCCATTCACCACTACTTCTCTACCACCCATATTTCTCCACCACCCGGCATAGAGATTCACATAATGGCACTCAATAAGTACTTGTGGAAGGAAGGAAGGAAGGAAGGAAGGAAGGAAGGAAGGAAGGAAGGAAGGAAGGAAGATGAGAGGGAGGAAGGGAAGGATGAAAGAAAGAAAGGAGGAAAGGGACAGCAGACGTAGAAGTAGCAAATAATGACAGCCTAGTGGCAACACACGAAATATGGAGTAATGAGTTTCTGGATTTCTGAGTCTCAGAGTGTCAGAGCCATTAAGAACTATACCCTAAAGTACACTACGGTCTTCTTGAGGCCTGAATATTTGGCAGCTGAAACTGTTTCTTGCCTCCTTATTTCCCAGGGTATCATTACAATAAACCCCATTAAATAAGGTAACCTAGGCATGTCTCTGTTTCTTACAAGCTAAAAGAACCTAAAAGATCATTATTTCCTCCGTCAACAGGATTAAAAGGATAAAAAATGAAAATCAAGACCAAAAAAGCCAGAAAAAGAAAAAATAATATGCTGAAGGGAAGAGGATGGGGTTATAGGGTTATAATGAATTCCAACACAAACACAAACTAAATATTTTGTGTTATTACAAAATAAATATAAAACACACGAATAAGAACTACGAATATAAACTACATATTCATTTTTTCTTGATTGCATAATTTCCACTGAACCGGGTGATTCAGAATCTTATTAACATTTCAAAGGGCTCCCAGAAATTTCAGGAAGTTTTCTCAGCCAACTCAAAACCTTGAAAGAAGGACAACTGGGAAATAGTCCCTCACAGCAGCTTTCCACTAAGAGTTTAACTCTTAGAATTAGACTAATAGCCTACTCTCAACTTGTAATTACTCATTTTATTTAGGATAGAGGATATGTTTTTCATAAATTTGTCTATAAATATTTTATTTAGTTCTTGGATTCTTAAAGCACATAAAATAAATGAAGGGGAACAGTAATCCAAGGAAAAGGATACATGGGCTGCCATGGAAAATGGGCCAGAATTTAATAATTTTATTATAAAATATTTGAAAGTTAATTGCATATATATTCCTTTCTTCCTTAAATTTTGCCATATAGATCTAATCATTCACTTCCATGATATTCACCATTACATTTCCACATATCAAAAGCATATGAAGAAATGGGGACCCCTATGCACAACTGGAAGGAATGTCCTTGGCCAGCCATTCTACTGAGTAATTCAGCAATATGTTATGAAATTAAGTCTATGTACTCTATATTCAATAAATCCACTCTAGACATACGGTCCAGAGAAACTCCTGTACCAAGTACAAAAGATCCATACAGTAGTGTTTATGACATCATCATTTATGATATCAAAAACTTGAGAACAACCTAAATTTCCACCTTAGAAAAACAGAAATAGGGGGCAGCTGGGTGGCTCAGTCGCTTAAGCATCCGACTCTTTTTTTTTTTAATGTTTATTTCTTTTTGAGAGACAGAGAGACAGAGTATGAACGGGAGAGGGACAGAGAGGGAGACACAGAATCCAAAGGGACTCCAGGCTCTGACCTGTCAGCTTCGAGTTCTATGTCTCCCTCTCTCTCTGCCCCTCCCCTGCCCCTGCTCACACTGTGTCTCTCCCTCTCAAAAATAAACATTAAATATTTTTAAGAAAAAATAACTCTCTCTCACATCACTAACAATTCTTTTTGCTAAACTGAAAGGACATCTGGCTCTTTTTTTAATAAAAATTTTATATATTTAAGGTGTAAAGATGATAGTTTGATACACATATACGTAGTAAAATGACTACACACTAATTAACATATCTCCTCACTCAGTTACCATCTACCATTGTGTGTGTGTGTGTGTGTGTGTGTGTGTGTGTGTGTGTGTGTGTGAGATGAGTACACCTGAAGTCTACTCTCTTAGCCTATTTCCAGTGTTCAACAGAGTATTAAGTGCAGTCTTCATGCATGTACACAAGACCTCTACACTTACTCATCTTCCATAACTGCAAATTTGTACCCTTTGACCAACATCTATCTCCCCATTCCCCCCTTCCCCCTGACATGCCCCAGTACCTGGTAACTCTCTTCCTACTCTTTGATTCTATAAGTTCAACTTTTATTTAGATTCCACATGTAAATGAGATCATACAGTATTTGTCTTTCTCTGTCTGGCTTATTTCACTTAGCATAATGTCATCCAGGTTCATCTATGTTCAACTCTTCTTTTATTTGACTTCTTATCAGCATTTGACACTTCCTTCTCAAACACTCTTTCTTTGCCTCCCATAATACCCCAGGTTCCTAGTTTGCCCCGACCTCTCTGCTTACTTTCTATTTCAATTGTTCAGTTGTTTCAACCACTTCCTAATCATCCTGTAAAAGTTCTAGTTTCCCCAGGTTCTTCCCTGGACATTCTTCTTTCTCTGGACCACACAAGGTATAGTCTCAATTGCCTCTATTTTTTTTAATGTTGGCCAACTAGACCACTCTCTGAACTTCTAGTTATAGAAACAACTGCCTTCTTAACATCTCTGAATATGTCAAAGGCCCCCAATCTCAACATTTCCAAACTCATGCTGTTTTCCTTAAAACCTAGTCCTTTTCCAATGACCCCATGTCATGCAGTGATGGCACCATTATTCATCCAACTGTTCAATATACTTTTTAATGCTTATTTAATTCTGAGAGAGAGAAAGCACGCAAGGGAGGGGCAGAGAGAGAGGGAGACACAGAATACAAAGGAGGCTCCAAGCTGTCAGCACCAGAACCTGACACAGGGCTTGAACCCACAAACTGTGAGATCATGACCTGAACCAAGATCAAGAGTCAGCCTCTTAACCAACTGAACCACCATGCATCCAACTGTTTAAACCAGAAACCAAAAAGTCTTCTTTGACTCCTATTCTCCAACATCCTCTACACCCAATGTATCACTAGATGTGTTAACTTTTTTTTATGTCCTTATTATATCCTGCATACATACACTTCACTCCATCACACTGCTACTGCTTAATTCTAAGCTGCCATCATTTCTCACCTGGATCCCTCCAACAACCTCCTAATTGGTCTTTCTCCATTGACTAGAACCTACCTTCCCCCAGGCCACCAGTGTGAGCTTTTCCAAATGTAAATCTGATCACATCAACCATGGCTAAAAACATTTCAATAATAGCACATTGCTCTTAAAGATCAACATCCTCAAGATAGCCTCCACACCTCTGCCTAATACAGCCTTTGCTGTGCCTACAGACTCACCACATAGCCCTCTTCCTTTCAGTTGTCATGTTCCACCTTAAGTTCCTCAAATAAGCCATGTGCCTTTCCACCTCAGGGCCTGTACACACAGTCTCCTCTGCTGAAAAGGTTCTCCCCTCTGTCTTTCTTACTCTTCAAAACTCAGCTCAAATTTTACTCAAGGAAGTCTTTCCAAATTGCCCTGTTATACAATCTCATAGGACTCAGTATTTTTTCCTTTATAACACTTATCACCTTTTGAAATACATATTTATATTTGTGGTTATTTTATAGATTTCTCTCACCCCCTCTATGAATGTAAGTTTCATGAGAGTGAGAAACATGTACATTTTTTCTCATCAATGTATCCCCAATACTTTCTAGCATGGTCCCTGTTATACTCAGTAAATATTTGTTGAATGAAGAAATAAACCCTAGAATATTATCCCACCCTAGAAATTACCTTCCAATAAAATTCCATGAAAATCCTAACCCACTACATTAAGCATTAGCTTCTCTATTAATGCCAGAGACACTGATAATTAATATCTCAATATCTATTCTCCCTTCCTATTGAAATAGAATCCCCAATTTTTATCCAGGAGTAGGTACCATTATGGTCTGAATGCTTATATACCCCCAAAATTTATATTGAAGTCCTATCCCACAATGTGATGGTATTTGGAAGTGGGATCTTAGGGAAGTAATGAGGTTTAGATGAATTCATGAGGGTGCAGCCCCCATGATGGGATTAGTGTCTTTCTAAGAAGAAGAAGAGAGACCAGAACTTTTCTCCTTCTCTTTCCCCATTATGTAAGGACATAGGAGAAGGTGGCTGTGTGCAAGCCAGGAAGAAAGCTCTCATCAGGAGTAGAATCTGCCAGCACCTTATCCTGGACTTTCCACCCTCTAGAACTATAAGAAGTAAATTTCTGTTTAACAGAAAGTAAAAACTTCTGTTTAACAGAAGTAAAAATCTGTTATTTAAACCCCCAGTAAATGGCAGCCTGAGCTAAGATAGGCACTCAGGAAAAAAGGGAAGGAAGGAAGGAAGGAAGGAAGGAAGGAAGGAAGGAAGGAAGGAAAAATGCTGGTCTCCTTTGCGTCGTGGAAACAAGTCTGAACTAATGGGATGCAAAGGCAACTTCCTGGTCATGCCCTTAAAGGAAATGGGAATTCCCTCATTTTCCCTTTTCCTCCTTTCTTCTTCATGCTGGCAGGACAAAGTGCCGAGCAGATAAGAGCAATACTCAAAGTGGAATAACAACATAGGAAAAACCAGGCCCCTGGCCTCTCTATGGAGACCTCTATGGAGAGATCACCGAAACTCCCCAGACTTTTAGGAGACAGAGAAGGAAAATTGCATCTTGTTTAAAACCTTGCTGTTTCCAACCTCCATTACAAGCAACTAAACCGACATCTAATCAATACATTCAACTAATTAATATAGTCACAATGTGAGTATTCCTTAAAAGAGTAACACAAAAAATTGTCACATAAATTCCTCCTAACCAATAGGGCTGTTCCCAGAAAGTTAAGAAAGGAGAAAAAAGGAAATCTAGATTCCAGAAAAAAGACATACAGAGAAGCAAAAAAAAAAAAAAATTTCATCTACTGCAATTTTTTTTCAGGCCTACCCAGGTCAACCATATGCCCAGCTTATAGTTGAGCTTTGTCAACAAAACATCTTGTCAAACACACCACCATCCCATTCTGCCCCCCCCCCCACCCAGCTCACATTCTAACCCTCTTTTAAAGCCCTCAAGGTCCTTAAGGAACCCATCCGCCTCCAGCTGTGGTCAGCTCATGTTGCACCCACCTCCTTCTCCCCCTTCCTCTGCACACTTACAGTTTACTAAACCTGAGATTCCAACTACATACTCATTTCAGACATGAGACACAGAAAGAAAAGAAAAGAAAAGAAAAGAAAAGAAAAGAAAAGAAAAGAAAAGAAAAAAGAAGGAGGGAGGGAGAGAGACAGAGAGATGAAAGAGAAAGAGAGGGAGAAAGGGAGAGAGAGAAAAGAAGAAAAAGGGAAAATGGGAAGGAAGGAAGGAAGGAAGGAAGGAAGGAAGGAAGGAAGGAAGGAAGGAAGGAAGGGAAAGGAAAGGAAGAAGAGAGAAGGGGGAAGACGGGGGGAGGGAGGGAGGAAAGGAGGGAGGAAAAGAGAAGGAAAAAAAAAAGAAAAGAAGAGAAAAAAGTCTAATTTAACTCACATACCAGAGCCCCATAAATCTATCCTACCCCATGGCGCCATGTGCCCTTCAGAGATTGCTTACACGTGCACTGTGGTAGCTGCTGCAGGGCACAGGCTGCGGTCAGGCCACACGGCCAGACTCACCACGAAATGCAAGGTGTTCCCTGTATCTGCTCAAGCCAAGTGGGAAGTATCCTTGACTGTGACTTCTGTTACCTGTTTGCTCTGCTTATCTTTCTATCGGTATTTTTATTATCTCAATACGAAATCATTAGCTGAGAGATTAAGCAAAAGGCAGAATAAGATCCATCAGAAAACCAATTCATGCCATTGCTATATCTATAAATTACCACTCCTAAAAAGTCAGCCTTTTTTTTTTTTTATCTTTCTACAAAGGAAAAAGAACAGAATCAATGAGAGAAGCTATAAAAGAATGAGGTAAACTCAAAAAAAAAAAAAAGATGTAAAAACATTTGTGTGCTTTCTTATTATTGGTTAATCTTTATATGTAAATGTCAAAAGTTTTGGAAGCAAAATAATCACAGAATGGAGAAAAAATGAGCAGTCTTAATGAAAAAATCAAATAAATCTTCTATCCCTCATTATTGCTTTTTATTGACTCCATGCCATGCTGCTCATATTATATGATTTAATGTAAAGAGAAAGCATTGTCTGCCCCAACACAGCTTTCTCCACTATCACCAACTGGCATAGAACCCAACATTTCACAACAAGAAATTAATTTATTTTGTTTAAAATGACTGCATTTTCAAGAGATCTCTATTAAAATTATTCCACTTGCATATCACTTTATTTGCATAAAGTAATCGTATTCAATCTTCATTTAATCGCAATTTAGTCCCTTTAAACCAGCGAAGCAACTACCACTGACCTCATTTTAAAATAAATAAATAAATACATAAATAAATAAATACATAAATACATAAATAAATAAATGTAAAGTCATCTATTTCGTGAAGGCTGAATGAGAATTCAAACTCCCAGAATTCAAATTCTAATACCGAGTTCCGTGTTCTCCCTGCACTTCACACTGTCCACTCTGAACTACAGTCATGCAGGATAGAGTTTTGCAATAGGGTCCTCCCTGCCGCATGCCACAATCAGGATTTTCTTGCAGAGCACAGATCATTGCAACTGTAATCACATAACAGGGTCCACTTATTTATTTCCAGATGCCCCCTGCTGAAGAATCCCTTATCCTTCTGTTTCCACACAAATGTTATCTTCTTATTTGGCAGAAAACACGATGATAACAATGACAGAGACTTACAGGGCTTAACCGACACTTAATGAATTCTCCTTTTATAGGATTCCAGCCAAGTATTCAACAAACCATGCAGCTCTCAATATAAATGGTATTTCCTCCATTCTGAAATAAGCTCACCCCTAACGGGTAAGGCTGACCCTTTGTCCCCTTAAATAAATGGAAAGTGCCTAATATTCCAAAGGTAAGAAAGTCAAGGCTGGCAAGGTCCTTATGAAGCATAAATTGATACCATTTCTTAATTACAGAATTCAGACATATTTTATATAGGCAAATCAAAACTGACAGTATTTCTCCTTTGTACTTTGTTGAGGTATTTTTACATCTCGAGGTCATTTTAAAATATAAGAAACAATCATTAATACAATAGATATCTGTTACCATCTGTATATAGAAGATAATAGCACCAAAAATTCGATTCAACATGGTAGAGGCAATGAGGAAGCACACATAATTCTACCTTGGGGAAGTAGCTCTTAAATTTAATCTTTAAAAAAAAACGAGAGGAGTCTTTCAGGCAATAAAGAGGAAAAGTCATTTTGCAGAGGGCACATAACACATACAGAAGCACAGGGGCACAATTAAGGAACATATATATAATGGTTGTTTATAGCTGGAACCCAAGCAACCACTAGGGGAAAATGCCCAGAACAAGACTGGAAAGATGAGTATTTGACCCTTAACTGCTAGCTGCCTGGACAAGTCAGGCCCGCTTCGAGGTGTGCAAACTCTTCTCAGTCCTTTTCTTAAACTGCAACAACCAGCTACAAGCGATGAACCCAGAACCCGACAAGCTAATGCTGGGATCTGATTGACCAATGTGCGCTCGATGCATCACCAGGCACATTCCTCCTCTCTACCTGCTTGTGAGGTAAGTACTATTACTCCCATTTCATCAGTGAGTAAACTGAGAGCAAAAGAGGATAAGTAACTACCCAAATTTATACCACTTAGTGACAGAACCAAGCACACAAACAACAACTCAGCCTAACCCTCAACTCCAGTGAAATTACCATACACCGCATGGAAATAATAACTTACAAAAACCGTACCTACCAACATTTGTTCTGTTCGATTTATCTTACAAAATAATTTCAAATTCGTTATCTGGATCAATCTCCCTGAAAACCCTATAAGAAAACTGAAGGCTCAGAGGGTTATCCCAAGTTTAACTGGTTAACTGGTGAATCAGGGGCTGAAGACATTCCAGAATGCTGGTCTTTTGTTCAAACCATTATTCTTTTAGGAAAATCTATAGATTAACGTTTATGAAGGAACTGAAGTCCTTGAGGGTAAACTAGGAACGAAGTTACTGAACAATAAGAAACTGTAAATTAACGAAGGAAATTGCTGATCTGGATTTTGCTTTGCACTTCACTAAATCTACTCTGAGGGTCACCACATATCTTTGCTGCATAGACACCGGAGTGGCGGGTGCCTGGGTGGCTCAGTCGGTTAAGCAGCGGACTTTAGCGCAAGTCAGGATTTCAGGGTTTGTGAGTTGGAGCCCCGAGCGGGCTCTGTGCTGACCGCTCAAAGCCTGGAGCCTGCTTCCGATTCTGTGTCTCCTTCTCTCTCTGGTCCTCCCCTGCTCGCGCTCGCGCTCTCTCTCTCTCTCTCTCTCTCTCTCTCTCAAAAATAAAAAAAATTTAAAAATTTAAACTTTTTTAAAAAAGAAGTTACTGGAATGGGAGCGCTTCAAACCCCTTCTGGTCTGGTGCTGGCTGATGCGGGTTGATTTTCGCTCAAATAAACTTTTAACGTTTTTAATACGCCTCAGTTTATCTTTTAACAGTTCTGGTGTCAGAAGGAACGGAAGGAACCCCCGTGAGCCCCCAGGAGCACCGAGCAACCAAACGTAGGTACCTGTGGAGCCCCTTGAACTCGCCGCGTTCTCACTGCCTCCGGAGGTGGGGGTAAGCACCTCTTGGATCCTGGACTCTGGTTCCACAGCTTTTGCATGAAGGGCCTTCAGACTTTAGAATGATTTCTTTCTCCCACTAGTCTGGAACCAGCCTGAACCAGCTGGGTCTGACTTAAAAGCCGAACTGGGTCCAGGCTCGGACTAAGTCCCCGGATTGGACCGGGCCTGACCTAAAAACCGGACTGGGTTTTCCTGAAGCGGAACTGGGTCCAGTGTGAGGCCCCCCAGGTGAATAAAATTTTGTTTTAAGGCAGAACAAGTAAGTTAACCTTACCAAAGATAATCTTGAATTACAGTGGTCATTGTGGAGAACTTGGAACCATCTTAAATAAGTATATCCCTTTTCAAGGTGCCCCAGAGAAAAAGAGCCCCACACTCACTATAAAGGCTGGCGGGAAAATTATTTTTTCTCCTCTACAGCTTCTGGTGACCAGGATGAGACCTGCTGGGACTGTCCACTCACTCTAGAGAGCGCAGACGGCATTGTAGGAAAATTGGCAGAAGCCAGCTAAGAGTGAGTAAGAATTTCTTACCAGAATCAGCTCTCGAAGCTCTCTCTCTACGGTGCCTGGTCAAGAGAGGAAGGTAAAATTTCACACTGTCCCCTCTTTTCCAAATTCAGATTGGCAGGAAAAAAAACATTAGTTAACAAACCTTTCTGCCCCAGGGACAGCTGTTGCCTGCTTGTTTATCTCGTTTGTGTCCTAAGAACTTGACTCAGCAATCATCAGTTTGGGGGCTCCAAAAATATGGCCAGACAGAAATGTGGGTTGCACCCCATTTGCAGCTAGATGTGGTATCACCAAAATGAATTTGTAAAGAGCCCTGAAGAGTTTAACCATGTTGACTCTCTCCTTTTTTACAAATCTTTTAACACTGGCTCCGGTAACATTGTTCCAAATTTTCTCTAACCCTTTCCATTGCTCCTTCAGCCCTTGAAGATTGATTCTTCTTTAAACTACTCATCAGTGTTGACCCCCAGATAGAGTCCCTGCTTCTCTTCTCTTCCCTTCCTACTTTATTTACCCTCCGTGGGTAACCTCCTCTATAATCAAGACTTCAACTGCTATTAATTTTATGAACTTTTAAATCCATCAGTCAAGACTTCTTCTCTGGATATTCTGATGCGTATTTGCAAGTACCTTCTCAGCTGCCCCACAATTGTCTGTATCACGCTCATGTTCAGAACTGACCCCATCATCTGGTCACCAGGCTTATTTTTGTGTACACCTGTGTTGATGAATACCAGTTGCCTATGCCAGAAATTTCGAAATGCTCAACCACTATTTCACTTACCCTCAACCCCATTTCCAATTACTCCCCAAATCCTACACATATTTCCTCCTAAATATTCCTGGAATTTGTCCCATTCTCTCCACTTCTACTGGCACTACCTCATCATTTGGTTTAGTCTATTTAATGATCTCCAACTTAAATCCCTGAAGACAGTCTTACCCTTTCCAATATAACCCTACTCAAATTGTCTTCAAACTGTGGTCCCCAGTCTGGTGACAGTTCTGTAAATTGTTTCTTGTCCACAAGGAGATAAGGAGCTTGCACCAGAATGTCCCTAAAGCACACTGCTCAGTTCAGCGGACGTTTTGTTTTGTTCTGTTTTGGAACTCTTTTTTGCTTAATGTTTATTTATTTTTTGAGAGAGAGAGGCAGAGCATGAGCAGGGGAGGGGCAGAGAGAGAGGGAGACACAGAATCCGAAGCAGGCTCCAGGCTCCGAGCTGTCAGCACGGAGCCCGATGCTGGGCTCGAACTCACCAGCCATGAGATCATGACCTGAGCCAAAGTCAGACACTTAACGGACCGAGCCACCCAGGGGCCCTGATATTCATTCTTTATCAGTGAAAGAAGCAAGGCGTTGATCATGCATCCCCGGGTCAAGCTATGTGGTTCCCACCCCTCTGTGGTTTGCCTTGTCCCTCTTCCCCCGGGCTGAGTCAGGAAAGCCCTGTTGTACTCTGTGCTTACAGCAATAGGAGCACCCATCATATTACTTTAAAATTTTTTACTCATCTATTTCCTGCCACGTCCCATAAATTTTAGCTGAGCAAATGATTGAACAAATGGATAAATTATTTATACAGGAAAAATCCTACAGAATCAGATATGGTCTATTTCTAGCCCACGGGCTTTTTATTGAATTAAAATATGTTAAGTATGTGCATATTTTAAAACAAATAGTTTATTGGCTTATTTCAAGATGACTTTAGTCAGATGACACACAATATACCTGATACAGAAAATGTTTCTATAAGTTTACACAGGAAAAAATTCTGACCCACTACTACTATTTTTGGCAGCGATTTCTGTAGACAATTTGCTGTCCAAATCAGATTTGGCACCCGAGATCCATTTCTACATCTACTTGGCCCAAAGCTTACTGTACATATCACTTGCAACCTAGTTTTTCAAAACATTGTGATGTTTTTGAAATTGTATGAGCATGCATTTTAGTCCCATGATAGGTAAATATGTGTGTGTGCTATATTCTTGAAGGCACAAGAAATGTGATTTATGTAAACACACACACATGCCCACAAAACAAAACAAATACATCCAACCACCCTGTACATTGAGAAATTTGATTATTTTCAAAGAAACAGCTTGGAGATCTACTTCTCTGCGCTGTTTACAGCCGCAGCTGCTTGCAACTGGCCACCGTCTTCACTTCGATTATTTGCGCCTTTGACTTGTAATTACCCATGTTGTATAGATAAAACATGAAAATTAAACAGCATTTGTTCCATCCTTTCCCTGCAACACCTCCACTTTTGACTCTACATGAAATCTCAAAAGTGGCAATTCAGCTTGACCTGTTCTCCAACCTTTAGGCCTACTCAGTGGAGAATGTGTATCTGAGATAACACAGGTTGACACAGGGAAGCTGCATTGTCTTGGAATTCCCTCGCAAATGAGATCTTCACAAACAGTCTTGTGATTTGTGTGGAAGGCAGCAGATGTCCTGATCGTCAAATGCCTTTCTGTACTATTGTTAAGTGCAGGCATACCTTATTTAATATTTCTGGCTTAGGAGAATTTGCTATTTTTTCACTCTCTGAGGCACTACTTATCTCCAAAACCAAGTAAACAAGAGCTAACTATTTTACGACTTGAATTATAAATCACATTTCTTTCATATTTTAAGAGTTCAGAAACTGGGATGTGTCTGAAAATCAATGTGTAGATAAATGTGGCAATTTCTTCTTTCGCCCATTAAGGAGTTGTTACAGTGGTGATGTGTCTAACTGACGATGTCTTAAACCTGATGAAAAGCCATATTAAGTTCATAAAGTACCTTCTGAAAAACAAGTACACTGATGTCAAGTAACCTGTTTTTTAATGTTCTTCACAAAAACATCCAAGTTACTGTGCAACGAATCCATATTCATTTCCACTGATGCAATACATGAAATTTGGATTCATTACAGTGAGTCTTTAAGGAGAAAGAGTAAGGCTTCCTAGTTTTGTACGTATACACCCTAGTACATACTAGCATATGGTAGGCTCTAAAACGATCTCTGCTGAATGAAGGAGTGAGGATAATTATTGTGCATTGAAAAAGCACAGTGGGTATCTAAGCTTCTCGGCCCCATCTCTAAGCAAGGATTCAACAGAATTACAAAGACTTTCAGAATCTCAAAGAATATTCCTTCCAATTGTTATGAAATTCCCCACCTGGCATTTGGTCTTGGAATCCTTACTAGGACCAGAGATCAGGAGGAAAAAGAAAGAAATTAGGAGGCTTCCCTTTTCTAAGCCCCAGATTTTTGTTGCACAGATACAGAAACGAAAGAAAGTGCAGTTTTGGTTTTATTTTTATATTTTTCTCTTCCCATATCCTTCAGCTTAAAAGGAAATGAGAAATGGTCACATCTAACCAATAACTTTGAGGAAACTGAATCCCATAACTAACATGATTTGTCTAAATTCATGCAGGTTCTAAGTAGCAGACCTGGATTCAAACCCACGCCTATTGACTCCAGGGCCAATATTTTCTCCATGGCATCAGTTCTGCCAAATGGAAGAACCACCTCCTTAGGCAAGGGGTTGCAAATTCCTCCAGCTCAGTAACAAGGCAGTCTCAGTGTGACGCTCTACATGGGATCTCCCCAAAGCTCAAATAAATCTCGGTCTTTATCTTACCCTAGGTAGAATAATTACTTGTACCGCCAAAGCTAAGGGGGCAGGTCACGCTGTATTTGCTGTCAGCTCAATTTTAAAATTCTTTTCCTTTTTTTAGCAATGTACCCACAGCTTCCATGCATGGATTTTCCTTGCCATTTTCCTAGGGCTAGCTGCAGCCCCGTCTGAGATTTTATATGTTAGAATCTTGGAAAACGTTTTGCTTTATGTTAGCTTCTTGTGATACGATATTTACTTTTGCCAATGTAACTTTTTTTATCATTTTACACTATTTTTAGCTTCATTCTATAATTGTTCCTGGCCCTCATCTGAATTGTCTAGTTTATTAGTCACACACTTTTCATTTCCCCATATTATGTGTTTAGTCACTCTAAAATTTGCAAAACCAAACCAATGAATATTTTGGGGGACCGTTTCCTTTAAACTTCGATTTTGTCCTCCTGAGCTTCTGCCCTGACTTTGTATCTGAGTATCGCCTTTCTTTTTAGCATTTTCTCTGCTTTGATTTGGCAATCATCATCCTAAATTTTACTTTTCTGGGTCTCACTTGATTCTCAATTACAATCTAACTGAATTATGATGGCTATCACTCGGTTAAGCAGTCCCTTATGTCTACATCGCCAATCATTTCCTCTGTGTTACTCAAAAGACACACATAAATCATTTCCTTTCTTGTTTGTTCCTTTAAAGTCCATATTGGGTAACCAACCAGTTCCCTACCGTGTACACAAATGTGGAGTTAAACTGATTTCTTTTAACATCCTGTGGGCCAGTTACGTCCAAATGGGAGAACATGTCCATAACCCCTTATTTATTCTTTTCATATACCCTTTCCTTGTTTTTCCGTTTCCTCAGACAGCATTAGCCACATTCCCTCATATCAGTTTACCCTATGACTAAATTTAATTTTGAGTTGCTTAACAATGATACTACAGTTCTTTAAAGGTCTTCTCACTTTCTCAATTACTCCCAAACTTCATTTAGTTAGAAATTTGTACCTCCAAATTGGGTGAAATAGTCACATCTTGTTATATACGAGCAGCAGGAACATGTACACACAGTAAAGTGTAGATGATTCTGAAAAACTGTAGGCTTTCATCAAGTTGTGTACACAAATGGAATTTCTAAAACGGCTGAAATGTCCGAAAACAGTTTCTTCTCATAAGTTGCCTGTAGATAGGAATTAGGAGTCCTGAGCTGTTGTCCTGTCTCCATCATTAATTATTGCATGACTTTGAGACAGTTTCTTAAATTCCATGTCTTTTTCTGGAAATATGACTCTCCTTGTGATGCAATAGGGCTAATAATTTACTCAGCAACCATTCTCTCAAAGACTGTTCAAAGTCAACTTAAGCCAGTCTTAAACCACATCACCACAAATTCTGAATAAGTTAGATCTGAATTAATGAGTTTAAACTATATTTTTTAATTTTGAGAACTGGTGGCACAGGACTCATTTATTTAAACCAATTAAGAAGATCATTACTTTATTTTTTTTTTAATTTTTTTTCAACGTTTTTATTTATTTTTGGGACAGAGAGAGACAGAGCATGAACGGGGGAGGGGCAGAGAGAGAGGGAGACACAGAATCGGAAACAGGCTCCAGGCTCTGAGCCATCAGCCCAGAGCCTGACGCGGGGCTCGAACTCACGGACCGCGAGATCGTGACCTGGCTGAAGTCGGACGCTTAACCGACTGCGCCACCCAGGCGCGCCTAGAAGATCATTACTTTAAAAAAAAATGGAAAAAAAGATTATGCACATCTGCAACAGCCAAATGAGTAGGAGGGAGAAGGAATGTGGATGATTCCAAGCAGTAGGCAATCCAAAAACTTATCTTCTATAGATTGAAGCACAAGACCCAAAAACAGAATGAGTAGGGAAATAAAACTAATAGAGAAAATCCTTTGTTTCCAGGTTTATTGAGGTATAATTGAGAAATAAAATTGTATATATTTTAAGGTGTGCAATGTGCTGGTTTGATATATATATATCAATATGATATATTTGTGAAGTGATTCCCAAAATCGAGTTAATATACCCATCACATCACAGAGTTCTTTTTTCTTTTTTTTTCCTTTTTTTTTTTTTTTTTTCTTTTTGGTGATAACACTTGAGATCCACTCTCTTGGCAGATTTCAAGTATACAAAACAATGTTATTGACTATAGCACCATGGTGTATATTAGATCCTCAGAACTTATTCATCTTATAAGCTGAAAGTTTATGCCCTTTGACCAACATCTCCTCATTTCCCCCACACCTCAGGCCCTGGTAACCAGCATTATGTTCTCTGTTTCTGTGAGTTCAACTTTTTTTAGATCCATATGTGAGTGAAATCATACAGTGTTGGTTGTTGTGCCCCCACCACATCCCTACACATATACATAAGTGCATCACAAAAATCCTGTTACACAGTTCTGAAATAGAATGAATTCTTCTGAAGAAACCACGTAATTGAAGCTGTATGGATAGTAGGCTAATTTTGTGGTTAAGATTTTGTTATACTTAGAGGAGACTTACACATTCTTAGTATACACAGGACAAGATCCCACTAAAGACAGATGATTTCATTCTAAGGATCATTAGAATCTCACCAATACCTGACCCTGGAATTAGTACATCACTACAAACAGGAAATGGAACCATGAGAAAGCTTAGAACTGCCTTTTGATCTCATCCACAAGAGTACAAGATGGCAAACAGGTTATTCTTATGTGATAGTACCTTTGGAGGAGCTGAAAAGTTGTTACTTTAAGAACTAAGTTATGGAAAAAGATAGGGTCTATGAGCCTTGGGGATGAGTTAAGTATAGTAGACTCAAAAAGTTGAACTGTATAAGTCTGACTATTTTAATTTTTCTTTTTTTCTCCCCCTCCCCCGCCCCCAAAATCTCATAAAACTTCTAATCAGCCTCATCTGGGCAGCAGGGGAAGCCAAAAGAAAGGTTCTAGTCTAGACTTGAGTTGGGGGGGGGGAGCTTTAAGGGGGGAAGCAGCAAATGAAGAGGATCAACAGAGGTTGGCACCAGGGTTCAGGGTAAGAGAAACTTGAAGAGATGGTGAACTTGGGCTAGGAGGAAGGGAAAGAATGCACTACTTGCTTTCATAAGGTTTTGAGCACAAGATAATCCTTCTACTTTCTTCTGAAACTTATCTTTAATTTTGGATAAACGCCATGGGAAAAAATCACTATTAGAAAAAAATAATTTTAATTTAAAAAATCAGGAGCTTCCAAATAATTTAAGAAAATTTTTTAAAATACCTGATTTTGGATGGATATGAAACTTGAGATTCTAATTTGCTATTAACATTTTAAATTATATACATGAAATGTCAGACCACTCAAGTGGTGATTATGCAGAAAGCTCCTTAATACATTAATAGTGATTAAAACAACCTATACAACAGATATTGAGTGTCCTAAAAAAAATATTTGGACATAGTCATAAAAACAATAAAACAGTTTTTTGATATGGGACTTTATTACTTGCAGTCTCCTACATATCAATGAACTGCTAGTTTAATATTTATAAATAGATAAGAGGTGAAGGGAGAGTGAGTGGACAGATGGATAGGCCGATTGAGAAATAACCTCTCAAGGAGAATATCTTTTTTTATTGTGGTAAATGTGTGTGTATATATATATGTATATATGTATATATATGTGTGTGTATATATATATACATATATATATATGATGAGATCTACCTTAACAAATTCTTACGTGTGCCTTACAAAATTTTTAAATATAAACATTAAACAGGAGATCTTCAAAGAGAGTTATCTTTAACATAGATTGAACTCTTGTACAACCAAGTGTACACATTTAATAAGAAAATCTCTGAAAGTAAAAATATTCAATTTTTTGAATAAACTACTAATATATAGTATACTAATATATATACTAATATATAGTATACTAATATATATATACTAATATACATATATACTATATATATATACTATATACTATATATACTATTATATATAGTATATAGTATATATATATACTAATATACATATATACTATATATATACTATATACTATATATACTATTATATATAGTATATAGTGTATAGTATATATATAATCTCCACTAGTTAGAGAATATATATATATATATATATATATATATATATATAAAATAAAAAGCTGTATCGATAGTAGGCTAATTTTATAGGTAAGATTTTGTTATATTATATTTTTATATGTTTATGTATAGTATGAATATATATATTCTTTTTCCTTGAAGCAAAAAAAAACATTATTAAAGACCTGGGGTGCCTGGGTGGCTCAGTCGGTTAAGTGTTTGACTTTGGCTCAGGTCATGATCTCATGGTTCATGGGTTCGAGTCCCCTATCGGGCTTTGTACTGACAGTTCAGAGCCTGAAGCCTGCTTCAGTTTCTGTGTCTCCCTCTCTCTTTGTCCCTTCCCCCGCTCATGCTCTCTCAAAAATAAAATAAACACTTAAAAAAATGTATAAAGACCCATCTGATACAGTTTAAAGACTGCACTATGATCTAAAACAATTCATTTTGAGTTCCAAACCAACACAAGTGGGTTGAGAACATTTTGAAGAATTTTTCTTTTCAATAGGGGTAACACTTCATTACTAACAATTCCAAATTCATTGATTCCAAAAAGTTTCATCTTTTAATACACTTCCTACAAATCTTTTTTTAATTGCTGAAAGAGTTATATTTTTGCTCTGAGAATGAATACATGTTTATTAGAAAACAAATGGTAAATGATCTATTTTACAGATTTAATATCAGTATTTCTTGCTATTCCTTCAGATTTTTTCACTTTGAAAACGTGTGCTATTTTGAAACATTTGTTTTCTCTGATCTAACTCTGCTTTTTAGCTACATTTAGCTCATATTGTAGCATAAAAGTTGGTTTTAATTCTCATTAGCCTTTAAGGCGTCAGGTCCTAACTCCATTTTCCATGTCTCCTCTTAAGACATCTTAAAGTTAGAAAGTTCAAAGCTAATTTTGCCATCACCAAAACGCCAAATACTATGGATTTGTGTTTTCAGTTAGCTGCACATTAGAACATAAACTCTTCTGGGACTAAGTTTCAATCTCAGAGAGAATCTATAATATTGATAAGCTGCTTTACCCATTCAATCCCTGATGACCATTTAATGCACTCAAGAGTCATATATTAAGAGATTCGATATCAAATCAAATTGCCCAAAGTCCCTAAATGAATTTCAGACCTTGACCACTTCAGACTAATTAAATGGAAAATATGGAGCTAGCAATCTCAGTAATTGAGCTTGCTAGACAGTCTTAAATAGATATAAAATGATGTCATTGTAACTCCAAACATCAGTCCACAAACTCTAGGGATTTCAAAACAATTTAAAGCATCCTATCTTGAATCTGGTTTTGTAATAAGAAAACTGTATTTTTGATTCACTGTTCACCTTACCCTATAAATCATGCCGATTTTGGTTTTTAAGGAATACTATCTACCTAGTTGATTACCAATACAGCATTCAATTTGCTATAGAACTTGGCCTTTCTGCCCATACTTCTTTTGAAGAAACAATTACACATTTGGGAATAAGAAATTGGTCCTTTATACTCACCTAAATTTCTCAAAGAGTTTCTGGCAGATAGCCAGTAAGAATTAAGTAGTAAACCGTAATTTCTATCTGCATATTTAGATGATTCTTATCTTCTCTCTTGAATGAAATTATTAAAAAGCATAAAGCATAAGGAAAATTAAAGCCAAGTCCCAAAGGCCAAATAGAAGAATTATTTTCTTCAGTATATCTAGATATATAATTTGTTTATTCATGTATTCATTTATCAAATATTTACTGAGCACTAATGCACAAGGTACTCTTCTAGGTACTGACAATAAAAGGTAAACAAGGCAATAATGTAATCACTTCTCTCAATTGAGGTTAAATTCTAGTAGAGAAGAACAAAATTAAACAAATAAATGAACAAGAGAACTCCAGATAAAATCATTCTGTTTACAATATCATTCAAATAAACATATATACATAAACATAGATGTACATGTGAACATATATAAAATATAAACATGTGTTGGGGAGGACGCGGAGAAAGGGAAACCCTTTTGCACTGCTGGTGGGAATGCAAACTGGTGTGGCCTCTATGGAAAATGTATGGAGGGTGCTCAAAAAATTAAAAATAGAACTACCCTTCTACCCAGGAATTGCACTACTGGTTATTTATCCAAAGGATACAAAAATGCTGATTCAAAGGGGCACATGCACTCCAATGTTTATAGCAGCACTATCAACAATAGCCAAATTATGGAAAGAGCCCAAATGTCCATCAACTGATGAACGGATACAGATGTGATACACACACACACACCATGGAATACTACTTGGTGATGACAAAGAATGAAATCTTGCCATTTGCGACAACATGGATGGAACTAGAGGGATTATGCTAAGCGAAATAAGTCAGTCAGAGAAAGATATCATATGTTTTCACTCATATGTGGAATTTGAGAAACACAATAGATGAACATAGGGGAAGGGAAGGAAAAATAAGATAAAAACCGAGAGGGAGGGAAAACGTAAGAGACTCTTAAATACAGAGAACAAACTGAGGGTTGCTGGAGGGGAGGTGGGTAGAGGGATGGTCTAGAGGGGTGATAGGCATTGAGCAGGGCACTTGTTAGGATGAGCACTGGGTGTCATATGTAACAGATGAACCACTGGGTTCTATTCCTGAAGCCAAGACTACACCATATGTTAACTAACTTGAATTTAAATTTAAAACGTTAAATTAAATTAAAAAGGATAAACATGAACAAAAGCTTGACATCTGCCATTCTAAATAACTAGGATGGCATTTCATCAAGCATTTGTAACCAATGAAATGATGCTGGTTCTCAGAACAAAGATGTTTAAAGAAGACATTTCAGAAGACATTTTAAAAAGAAGAAGAAAAAGTAAAAATAATCATTTTTCTCCAGGTCCATTCAGTTCTTTAAATATGACACTTTAAATATATATGCCCATTTATAACATTAATCAATGAGGCAATGACGATGCCCAGTGACGGAATTATCAGATTTGCTTGAAACCCAAACAGATTATTAACTTCATCTTCATTTGCTAACAACTAAAAGAACAACCTTAATGCAACTTAAGCTTATGAGTAAATACATGACCAGATGCCGTTTGAATGACAGTCTTTCATTCAGGGATATGCTAGAGCCAGCTGAGACCCTATTCATGAAAGCCAATAATTAGAATTTCCAGAATTTGGTCATCTTGTTGACATCATATTCGTAGCCTGAATCAGCTATAGTGGGTGTGTTTACACCACAGAAATTGGCACTAAAAATCAGGGCTTTTTTTTTTCTTTTTTAGATATAGCAGTGAAATATTTCTACTGCTTCCAGTAAACAATAATAATAGACAATAATGATGTTAAAAGCTACCTTTTTTTTAAGCTTAACTTGAAAATTCAGCATGTTGAGGATATGTCAAGTGATGTGCTAAATAAACAACCTAATTTAATCCTCACAATAATCTATCGAAATGAGATTATCAGTAATTCCATTTTACAAATGAGAACACTGAAACACAGGAAGATTAAGTAAAATGGCTAGCATCCCACAGCTAGATAATGGTGGAACCAAGAGTCAAATCTAAATCAAATCTAAACCCAAGCAATAAACTGAGGGAGTCACCTGGATTAGGCTCTAAGGAGAAAAGCCACTAGCTCCTTTTCATGACTTTACTCCAGGGCTGGATACTGGACCCTCAAAGATGTCACAGATACCATTGATTATTTATCCAAAATCCACCCCCCAACACACACACACACACACACACACACACACACACACACTTCTTTGTTAGTTTATAGAATACTACCTGATATCAATAGGATTGATGACAATATTCTCAGGGAAGATGTTCAGAACATTTTTAGGTAATCTCGCTTTATAATGCATCTCATTTCTACTCTTCCCATAAACCTTCAGTAGAAACCTATTAACCTTCGGTATTTCTGGAGTCACATTTGATTGTGTGTGGTTTTCTTTACTATGGCAACATATGACATTGGCCAAATAGTTGATGTAGGAAAAGATTGGAGATTGCTGGAAAGCTCGGTAGTGTACAGAATTTACATTAGTCAAAGTAATAACCTTGTTATTTGAGACCAGTGTTAAGAATTGTTAATTTTTCTCACAGCAAATCTGTAAGAAGAAAAATAAATCCACAAGGTCTGGAAGGGAGAGAATAGGTCAGCCAATAGGAATAGATCACTAAGATGTAACCCTAATGCCTTAGTGTCCAAACCAATAGACTTATTTCCTACCTAGAAAAATATTTATTTATAACATTAGCCTCTTTCACATGCTATCCCCTCTGTGATGTTTGTTTTAGTCAGGCTGTACTATTCTAATTATCTGTATATTATTGTAGTAACATTTAAGTATATTCTGAAGTAATAGTTTAACCTTTGAATCCTTAAACATACTGAAAAAAAACATAACCAGCTATCATACCTTTATGGTTCTGTTTTAAGACATTGGAAACTATGACTAAAAGAAGCATCTTGCTAATTTAATCTCAAAAAAATTGTTAAGATTATGATTATGACTAAGTCATTTGATATAGGAGCCTATTTATAAATTTGCATTTTAAGATCTTCCTCCTGTATAGTGACATGAATATTTTATTGATGATATATTACAAGATGTCTAAGTCTAATATAATAGTATTCTTAGGAATGATGATTATATTTCATACATAAATAGAGCTAGGCATCACATATATAATACTGACTTAAATGACAAAATCCAGGGGCGCCTGGGTGGCTCAGTCGGTTGAGCGTCTGACTTCGGCTCAGGTCATGATCTCGTGGTCTGCAAGTTCTAGCCCCGCGTCGGGCTCTGTGCTGACAGCTCAGAGACTGGATCCTGCTTTGGAATCTGTGCCTCCCTCTCTCTCTGCCTGTCCCCTGCTCATGCTGTGTCTCTCTCTCTGTCAAAAATAAATAACCATTAAAAATTTTTAAAAAATGACAAAATCCAACTTCCCTCTTACAAGCTTCATATGAAAAAAATTAGTTCACTGAGGTGAAAAAATTGGAGCTTGGGTGGCTCAGTTAGTTGGGCATCCGACTTCAGCTCAGGTCATGATCTCACTGTTCCTGAGTTCAAGCCCCGAGTCATTCTTAGTGCTGACAACTCAGAGCCTGGAACCTGTTTCAGATTCTTTATCTCCCTCTCTCTTTCTCTCTCTCTCTGCCCCTCCCCTGTTTGTGCTCTGTCTTTCTCTCTCTCTCTCTAAAGTAAATAAACATTAAAAAAAACTTTTTTTAATTGGTTCACTGGTACTAAGTTGCATTTAGCAATATTCTAATAAGAAGGAAAAGAGAAAGAGTCATATGAAGCCGTTAAAAGTTAATTTGTGGGGTGCCTGCGTGGCTCAGTTGGTTAAGCCTTAGGCTCTGGATTTCGGCTAAGGTCATGATCCCACAGTTCCTGAGTTCCAGCCCCCACTGAGTCAGCACAGAGCCTGCTTGGAGTTCTCTCTCCATCTCTCTCTGCCCCTACCCTACGCATGCTCTGTCTCTCAAAAATAAATAAACGTTAAAATTTTTTTAATCAAAAGAAATAAACTTAAAAAAATTAAAAGTTAATAATTTGTTTGAAATTAGTTTATCAGATTAAATAATCAGAACTAATAGAACCACAGCAGTGAGAGAACCAGGCAGGTATATTTTATGGAATAATAAAATTTCAACTACCTCATACCGGCCTCACAAGTTGGATATCCCTAGAAACACTCACATCCAGCACAATTACTTTGAAAAATGGAAATGCCAAACTTATATTTCAATTACCTACATTTTTACATCAAGTTAAATTTTCATAGCTACTTCCTATCATAAAAAAAGTTTCCTCTGTTATTTTTCCTTATGAATAAGATTCATCCTTATTTCTAATACATTATGTTGGTTATCTGGTATATCAAAGAAAGCATTCAAAAAAAGATGCCTGAAATGCCGCTTCAAGAACATTATTTTAAAATATTAACAATGGCTGTCTCTGGTTAATTTTCCTTCCTTCTACCTACTGTTATATATTTTCCTAACCTTTCCATAATTTCCAAATTAAATTTAAAATACCTTTTAAAACAATTTATGGGGGAAATAATGTTCCATTTGCATGTATTTCTCTGCCCATTTGTGTGGATACAGAAGAATGCTGAAGGATTTAGAAACACAGACTCACCTGTAAAACAAATTTGCAAAGCACTCCACTGAGACAAATAAATATTTCTCAAGCTGCAGGCAAAATTGAATTTCTTTAGATAGTATATAAAACGTGACTTAGTTGTCTCTGAGAATATATTTATTTTTCATCTTTAAGTCTAAAATGTGGTTTTAACGAATATTTTATTAATTTCTTTTCAAAACCCCTTTTACCTTTAGTCACGCAGAGCTTCACTATAAAAAGAAACTCAAAACCCCATTTTTCAGATGCTTTGTTGGGTAATATCTGTCCTCTTTGTAGCTTTCGGCTCCACTCTCCCCCTACACACATAAATGGCACACATTTTATTCAAATCTTTATTCTCTCAGAACTTAGGAAGATTCATTATTCTTTAAAACTGGCCATGTTGAGAATTTTCTGCCAGAAAATTAGAATAACTCATTTCCTTTATTTTCACAGAAAGAGAATTTTCAACCTGACTACGTAATTTGCAGTAAGTTCAAATCCTGACTTTTCTCATTTTACAAAGAAAAATTTTGTAGCAGCCATTGGGAAGTACAGTAGCATATCACCTCAAAACATACTCATTCTTTTTGTTCTTAGCAATTTGTTAATTGTTCTGACTAGCAGTCTTGAAAACAATAGGAAATTTCATTATTCAGCTATAAAATAATCAATTTCAGTTAAAAGCGCTGATAATACGGAACACACTGTTTACTGGATATTAACAGCTAGTTGAAAATGAACTTTTGCAACATGTCTACTTCATATTTTCAGCTCCCACAGAAATTATACACTGGTAGCCAGACTCGTTGATGGGCAACATGGTGGGACTCATGTGACAGTCATCGTTTATTAAGAATGATTTGCCCTGCCAGGAAATATATCTGAATATCTTTTATATATTGCCAGTGTTGGAACCACTAGTTAAAGTCGTCTATAACAGAGGATAATACAACAATAAATAAAGAGGCATAAGTTTTCTTTGTCATAGATTTCAATCTCTAAATAACTCTTCACATAAAAAGATGTTATAACTTTGTGGGGTGTTTTCTCCCAAAGAGCCTGAATAAATGCATATTTGCACTTTTGCATCCCCCAGCATCTGACTCCAATGCCGAATTATCTTATTTAAAGACATATGCAAAGGAATACCATCGCAAGTAACAGAAAACATATGGCCAGTGAAATCAACAGACATTGCATAGCTCTGAAAACTATTTCAGAGTATGACATTAAAAACATTATTAAAAACTTTACTAGCGAAATAGCTGGTGTCTACAACTAGCTCCCCCTTCCCAATATCCACACTTCCCTTTCTCTTTTCCAAATAATCCCTATTTGGGGAGTGGAAGGCAGAAAGATAGCAAAGTTCCCAAGTTTAAAAAAAAAGAAAGAGGATGCAAACCTCAGCAACTCTCGCAGCTAGAAGTAACATTGTGACAGTTCTGACCAATGGAAGTCGGTAAATGTTTCTGGGAAAACTGATTTGAGGGAACTTTGAGAACTTTATTTCTCTGATATAGATACCCTTTCTTTCCCACGTTCCCTCCTTCTTCCTTTCTGGAACATGAGATTGATGGCTGAGCTGCAACAGCCAGTTTGCAACTATGAAAGGGAAGCCAGAGGACTCACAGAGACCTTGGCCCTAACGCCCTTCACCTGCTAACCTGCTGCCAATAACTACCAATCACTGAACTACTTGTCACATGATAAAAAATAAAACAACTACTTGGTTAAATACCAAAGTTGGTTTTCAGAAGCCTGAAGCAAATAAAAAATGTAAATTTTAAGGTTTTCCTTCCTCTTCAGTTGACAAGATAATAAAATAAGCACTTTTTAAACTTCATGAAGTTTCCATCAGCTGGGAACTGTGCATTTTCCTAAGGCCATATCTACTTAGCCAAGAATTAAGCCAATCAACCTGTGTGAAAAGTAGCCATTTGACAATGACTCCTGAAAACCAGCAATTGATAACCTTTCTAATGGCTAGTCAGGTCAAATACAATTCCAAACTATAAATTTCCCCAGGAATTTTGTGCCATGGAAAAGCCAGTCTTCCTGGACACATATCTATGCTTTCATTTAGTAGACAATGAAAAATTTGTATAACTATCTTCTTTCGTCTTTAGTCAAAAGAAAGAGAGTTACATTTTGCACACAACTGCAATAATTATCTTGTATCACATACCTGAAGAAATTATTGTCCAACTGCTTCTAAAACGCACATCTTGAGCAAGGCTGTGCTTCATGCCAATTATGAATAAACTGAAATTATATATAAAATTTTTCTGGTTTAGGGGCATCTGGGTGGCCCCACTGGTTGAGTGTCTGGCTTCAGCTCAGGTCATAATCTCACAGCTCATGAGTTGAGCCCCGCACCCGGCTCTGTACTGACAGACAGCTCAGAGCCTGGAGCCCGTTTCCAATTCTGGGTCTCCCTCTCTCTCTGCTCATCCCCTGCTCATGTTCTGTCTCTCTTTCTCCTTCAAAATTAAATAAACATAAAAAAATTTGGGGGGGTGGAGGATAAAGGCTCATTGCTTTCAGCAAAATCTCAAAGGAGTATATGACACCTCCCCCCTAATGTTACCAATCACTGCCCAAAATGGTTTTTAATCTTGTGACTTTCATATTTCTTTTCAAGTCCTCATTTTTCAGTCACTACTGATGCATAACAAATTACCCCAAATTTAGTGGCATAAGGCGACATTTTGTTATCTCTCACCATTTCTTTGAGGCAAGAATTCGGGAAGAGCTTAGCCAGGCAGTTCTGGCTTAGAGCCTCTTAGGTGGGTGCAGTGAGATGGTGACTAGAGCCCAAATGTCAAGAGGCCAGAGACCTGGGGGTTGGCCAGCATCTCTGTCTCTTCATGGAAACTCAGGGTCTCTCCATGTGGTTTTCCCATATGGGTTACTTTGGGCTTCTTCACAGCATGGTGGCCTCAAGGCAGTCAGCCCACTTAACTGGCTGCTGAAGGTTTTCAGAATTCGTATTCCAGCAATCTCATACTCTATCCCTTGAAGCAAGAACAAAAGCCCACCCAGTTCTAAGAGGATTCCACCTCTCAGTAGGAAGAGTGAGAAAGAATCTGTGGACATATTTTAAAACCACCACATGTTGAATATATGTACATTAAAAATTGTTAATAAGTTAAGGGGCGCCTGGGTGGCTCAGTCGGTTAAGCGTCCGACTTCAACTCAGGTCACGATATCGCAGTCCGTGAGTTTGAGCCCCGCGTCGGGCTCTGGGCTGACAGCTCAGAGCCTGGAGCCTGCTTCCGATTCTGTGTCTCCCTCTCTCTCTGCCCCTCCCCCGTTCATGCTCTGTCTCTCTCTGTCTCAAAAATAAGTAAACGTTAAAAAAAATTAAAAAAAATTGTTAATAAGTTAAGTAATGGCAATTTTCTATATAGTTCAAGACCAAATAAAAAGCTATTTTGATCCTACATCATGCCAAACAATAATACTATGCTTCATGGTTTTTAATCAATATAATCTGCAATAGCTGTGACTAATTTTAATTTTAGGTTTGCAAACCTTTGTATATATAACAAATTACATATAAAAATAATTCTATGATTCTCATAAAAATGAAAGATCCTACTCTAATCAGGAATAATCACACCCCAATTTATTTCATGTATTCAAGTTTTAACTATAAAGTTTGTCCAAAGGTGGATGCTCCTATATTATAACCAGAAAGTGGCACACTTTTGGCAAATTTTCTTGGTAAATGACTATGCTAATGTAAATTAAAACTTTTTGGTCATGAGTTATTAATCTGTTTATGGATGAAATGTAAAGTTTAGCAAGTAATTAACAATTTTTAAAACCTCAGCCAAATTTCTGAGCTACACTTCAAACCATGAGAAAATTCTATAACCAAGTATTTGGAAAATTCAGTCATTATTCTTCAGATACTTAACCTCAGCTCACGATGCCCAGCACTTAAATATATCCTTGGACAAAGAACATGTCATCACACAACATAAAATATACTACATAGTAAGATATAAAACATAGTAAACCTGACAATAAAAATCAGTTCAAGAGAACATAAGAATTCGAATCAGGATTATGGCCCCATACAGCTTGGCTGTAACAAAAACCTTCAGTCCTAAAACAATGTCACCGTCCCTGAAACACATTTCAATCATTCAAATTTCCTTAATAACCCATGTATTACTTACTATGCATTAATTTATTTGGAACTGTATATTTTCATTCTACAATGTATTCTCTAAAGCCTTGCTGCTGTATTCATGGTGATAGTCCTTTTTTTCCTGAAGTTTATCTCTTCTCACTTACCAAGGAATTTCCCCACTTTCAATGCACTGAAATGTAGAAACGCAGTAAGTTTGTCACTGCCTACTAACCCACACCCACCTCCATCCCACCCACTCCAAGCATGGGCCCCCCTGAGACTGGTCTTAATCTTCCTTGTCCATCTTCATAATCTGTTCCCTCCTTATGCTCATTCCTCTCAACTGACATAATTGCTCCGTCTTCTTCCAACCATCGTCTCCAACACCACCACTGACCTCCTCAGGCTCAGAATTGAACATGGAACCATTTGGAACAGTGAGATAACATTTTCTGCCTGTTTCCAAAATACTTTCAGCAAGTTATAAATTAACTTTTCCATAGGCTTTTAAGTATCAGTGGAATGATACAGAATCAATGACAAAAAGACAAAAAGACAAAAACAGCAGATTCATTAAGACACAGGTAATGTTGGGGTGCCTGGGTAGCTCAATCAGTTAAGCATCCAACTTTGGCTCAGGTCATGATCTCATGATTTCTGGGTTCGAGCCCTGCATCAGGCTCTGTGTTTATAGGTCAGAGCCTGGAGCCTGCTTCAGATTCTGTGTCTCCCTCCCTCTCTCTCTCTCTCTCTCTCTCTCTCTCTCTGCCCCCTCTGACTCATGCTCTGTCTCTCTCTGTCTCTAAAAAATAAATAAATGTTAAAAAAAAAAAAAAGATGCAGGTAATGTCCCAACTTGGCTTACTTTATTTAGAATCCAAAGACCAAGAACACTTAAGCTCCATAGTTAGCGTTCCATCAGCACATTCTGTCACTAATCAATACCCTACTAATGCTTTCATTTTCTGTTGCAGTAATTCATGATAAATGGTAAGAATTCAGAGACACCAACAACAACATATTCCATGGATCTTGGAATGTGAATGAAAAACCAAGATAATTCTAAATAAGCTCTTTAGAACATAGGCAGAGGAGACAGGTCTACAAGCCTCTTGGGCAAGGTTATTGCCTTCTTTATCTCCATGTCTACAGTACCCAGGCTAATTCTGGGATTATCATACCCTTCAATACATATTGAATGTTGAATTTATTATTAGACAACCATATGATGTTATAACAAAAATAGACCTTAGAAATCATCTAATCTAACCTCTCATGTTACAGATGAAGAAACTAATATCTAGAGGCTTTATTTTGGCAGAGCCTTGGGAACTTGCCCAAAATTTAATAGTGAGGTAATTGACACAGCAATTAATCATTTTTCCTAATGGTATGTTCTATGAGTTTTCTAGAAATTCTTTCTGTTTTTACTACATTTTAAGGAGACAAATTTCCAAGGAATATACATTCACACTTCACATCCTAAAAAATAAGCTTGATGGATATAACATTCGGTTGACTATTTCCTCGGTCTCACACATGTTAAAATCGTTGGCATGAAATTTGGTTAGACTTCTCCACATCACACCCCCCCAACTCCTGACCCTACACAGAGTCCTGAACAAACTGTTCTCTTCAATCTGGCTTTGTTTATTGAGTCTAATGTTGTTGTGCCCAGTTATATTATGCATTGCTAATTTTGTACTATGTTAAGACGGACAAGGCCCCTGAAATACCATGATGTGAACTACAAAGGAAATTCATAAATAGAATTCTTTTCAAACCCACTGAACAAAAACCATGTATCTCTGTTTTGTGCAAAGACTCACATTCATTGCTATGATGTAGGGTTCTCTTCCTTGAGAAGAAATTAATTCTCTGGGAGCAATTAATCCAAACTGCTTGAAAACATGAGGTTCCATGGAGACTCATTTCAATGCCTTACATAAGTTTATGTGTCCCCCTTATCTACTCTCACTAGCCCCTCAGCCGTTTGCTCCCCACCCTACTTGTCTCTTTTTCATGTTTCAACAAAAGGTACGTGAGAATGAAGGAGACCTAGAAATGTCCACAAAGAGAATTTGAATTCCTTGCCCTTTGAATACTGTATTACAGTATCTACAAACCACAACACCAACATCTGGGAAATAGAGTTAACAGCATTGCAAAAGCTTCCAGATGTCATATAGCCCCATCTTTTGTACCCAAGTCAGATGGTCCCCAGTGATAACAAACAGTTAAACATCTCCACGGAAAGAGCTGCTATAACCTCCCTTGGTACCTATCACACTAATTATGATAAACTGACGGAGTGAGTGTGGTATAGGCCATGTTCTCATGATCTAGATGGCTCTCTCTTACCCAGTGGAATTCTTCCTTAGATGTCAATAAAACAAGAGCGTGGATATCTTTTTAAAGTCACATGCAGGAAAATGCACAATCTGGTGTGAGAGTTGTTAAGGGAGAGAACAGGGAGGAATGGAGATGTGGGGGAGAGAGGCTTTGGTTGATTAAACATTCTTTCTCCCATGACATCAATGTTTAAAGACCATGTGCCCTTGTCTTATGTAGATATCACTATCAGAAGGCATCTGTGTAAAACAAAGACAAAAGTTGACCTGTCAGCAAGTTAGACATTGCATCTGAGAGAAGATGAGTCACAAGCAAACCCCCTCTTTGGCCATTTGTTGGTAAAACACCAGAAGTAAAATGAATCAGATGTCTCACTCTTCATACCAATAGATCCTGTCTACTTAATGTTTTGAAGGTTTAACTAATATATTATCTTAAAAATAAAGAATAACTGTCTAAGTTTTAGTCAAAGTGGTAATGACAGTAGCTTTCTCAATGGAAAACAGATGACTATATGTATACGTCAAGTAAGTAAATAAATATATTATTGTTTGTTGCCTTGACTATCAAAGAAGAAAACATTTATTGACTGTCATTTATTAAACTGTGCGATTCTATGAGACAAGTACTATTACCTCTACTTTCACATAAAGGGAAATCGTATGACTGGCAAGTAAGAAACAGTGTCCAGATTCAAAATCTTGGAGTTTCTGTTTCCAAAACCACATGCTGTTTCCATTGGGCCACACAGGAAAAGAAAAACATTGCTATCTTCGTATTTCTCCTGCAAACAAGAACAGATTTGTTTTCAAGTGAGAAATCATTCTTACACACTGTGGTTACCAAAAATGTCCACCTTTAGATAATTTATTAAATAAAGAAACTAGGATTTAGATTTACCTTTTATGATATTGAAGTCTGTTATCTACATAATTCACTATTATATGCCTATGCTGCCTTGGTCAGGGCCTTATTCTCACAAGCATCTCTGAGCCCTCTCTCACTACCCCACCTCTCACATGCACCTATGGAGAGAGAATCAGGTCTGGAAAGAAAAGAGAATGGAGGCAGCAATTTCCTTAGGTGAATTCCTGTCGTATGAGAAGCAGGCAGTTAGGAGCATTTAACACTCCGTCATATATTATAGTTATTCAAATAAATGCCTAGATCTCCTACTCTTCTAGGAGTCTTTAATAAGCAGAAGCCATACCTTAATCACTTACAGAGTCCCATAGTAGGCACAAATCATTTTTTGAATGAATTAATTTTGGCCAGACATCTCTACAAAGAAAAACTCATTGAATATTGAAGGAAGACTCTTAAGCCAAATCTATATTTGTTGGAACTAGTAGAGTATATTATTCAATAATATATTATTAAAGACCTGTGGTACCCTGGCATACAGAACTAAAAATACACGTTTCTAGAATCAGCTACCTTAAACTTCTCTGGAAAAAGGAAGGCAATAACCAACAGCTACAGAATGTCCACATTTAATGAATCCTTAAAGATAATTTAAAACAACATATTTTACTAATGAGGAAGCCTTGGTCTAAAGACGTTAGATAATTTGCCTAATGTCACATAAGACCATGGCGAGCCAGTGCTAAAACCTAGGCCTCCCCTTTAGGAACGAAGTACCCTTTCTCTTCTGTAATTTGCACCATTCTGCTTCTCATATTTCTGAGTGAATAAATAAGTTGACAAGTCTTACCAAATACAGAAAGGGTCTGGACTACCACCATGCCATAGGCTAACAATATCAGAACCAGCCCTTATAGCCTATGATTCTTATTTCCCCCAAAGACATAATTTGACACCTATTACATAAATGGATATCTGTAATAAGTTACAACAAAATTATACTGTATTTCCAAGTCACCTTCCTCTATGTCAGTTACCTCTGAGGTTCACTTGGGCAGTCACCTTTTTCTTATTTTAATTTGTTGGGCTCTTGCTTACATTTTCGAAGATGCTGCGATGATAAATCAAATTTCAGGGAAGTTCTTGGAATACCTCAGAACCCAAGCCTCAAAAATGTGCTATTCCTGACTGCTCCTTCTTTCCTTTCCTTCCCCCATTCCACAGGTTAGTTTGCAACAAAGGGGATTCATGAATCACGATTTGAGATGGAAAACATGCTATCTCAGGACATGCTCAGTGTTTTGTGGCTGCTGGCAGGGAGCATGCAACAAGCCCTGGGAGAGCGGAAGACTGAGGAAAAAGAGGCTCCACTGATATGGTTGTGGCTCCATATATTTCTTAGCAAGAAACAAGAAGAAAACCACAAAAGCCATAATTTTCAGGTTGTCTTTGCCAGGGACACTCCTGAAGGCAGCACATCCTACCGCAGTCTTAATCTTGTGACTCTTGTCTCAATTCCCTTGAAAGAATGATAATTCAGAGCGCCATTATAAGTGCCCCTGCTCCACCCACATCTGTCTTTTTAAAAACATTTCTTTGCTGCATCTTTTTTTAAAACTGCTTTTTCCATTAGTTCTTCCTCCACCATTTCCCTCATTATCATGTTCAGGAAAAAATACTTTAAAAAAATTTTTGTAATGTTTATTTATTTTTGAGACAGAGAGAGACAGAGCATGAATGGGAGAGGGTCAGAGAGAGAGGGAGACACAGAATCCAAAGCAGGCTCCAGGCTCTGAGCTATCAGCACAGAGCCAATGCAGGGCTTGAACTCATGGACCGTGATAGCATGACCTGAGCCAAAGTTGGATGTTTAACCAACTGAGCAACCCAGGCACCCCAGGAAAAAATACTTTTGTTCATTCCTGCTCAATGTCATAGTCTCTCTTTCTTATTTCTATTGAAGGAACTGATATAAGAAGCATCAGGAGGGCACCCTGGCTGGCTTAGTAGGTAGAATGTGCAACACTTGATCTCGGGGTCATAAGTTCAAGCCCCACTTTGGGTACAGAGATTACTTAAAAAAATAAAATCTTTAAAAAAAAGAAGCATCATAAGAAGCAACAACTGTAAACAAATTATAGAACTAATAGAAAGAGAATTTATAGAAAATAATTATTAAAATATGACAAAATGAGGCCACCAAACAACCTGGAAGGAATGAGGTAATTTCTCTGAGAAAAGATCACTCTTGCATATGTCACTTCCATTCTAAGGCACAGAAGCTAATGATTCATTAAAATCCATGTGTTCTCTATCCTGGGCATACAACTGTACTATATTTTACAGCTTTCCCCGCATTAAGGTGGGGCCATGTGTTGAGTTCTAGCAAATGGAATATGAATGGAAGTGATATGTGCCCCTTCCAGACCTAACCTACATAAACTTAAATGTGTTCCTGTATGTTCTCTTTGCCTCTGGCGGTCAGATCACAATGATCTTGAGAGACACGTATCAAAAATGCCAGAGCTTTGATCAATCCGAGGCTCTGAGTAAAGGGGGCCACTAGGAAATAAATCAATTTCTATTATTTTTGAGTGACTGTACATTTTGAGTTTGTTATGGCAGCGAATGTCACCCTAACGAGCCCTCATTTCTTTCCGGGCACTGTAATCAGAGAACAGATATCAAGAGGCCTGCATATCAGTCCAACTCTGCGGTATTTTTAAATACAATGTTTACTTTAGATGCATTCCTTCACTTTTGTGTCTCCTAATAATGGTTAGAGATAAAAAACAATAGAGGTTAATCAAAGAGTCCGAGAGCCTTACTATTAAAAGAACCTAGCCCGGCTTCATTATTACACAAATGAGAAAACTTCAGTCCACAACAATTAGCCTCTCTGAACCAGATCTCAGAGCCAGTTAGAGGCAAAGTTGGCATCAGAATGCAGGACTATTATGTCCAGTTCAAGGTTCTCCTTTCTAAAAGCTTATAGTGGAATGATTGCCCAAAAGGAATATTTCAATTGGTTAGAGAAAAGAATTCACATGTATATTAATTGGTATCCTATTTCCAGTACTAGAATAAAAAAAAGTGTCATCTGATTTTGTAAGACTCTATACCTTGATCATATTGTGCTTATTTTGAATGCACATAATAACTAAAAGGAGAACTTCTACTGCCTAGAAAAATAAAACACATTACTGATCGCCAATTAACATTACTGACTCAAAAGGAAGTTTTTTTAAGTTATGTATATTGGATAATAATTACAGGTGTATCAAATACCAGGGCTTTTTTTTGCTATATCCTTCTTTGGTAATCAAATCCAAAATGTTGGAGAAAAAATAGGTAAGTCTCTGAACCATCCACAAACCATCACAATTTCTTGAAACCAAGAATCTGTTTTGTTCATGATTTATCCCCAAAATCTAAAACTTGGATAAATATTCATGCAAATGACATATCAGATAAAGGGTTATTATCCAAAATCTATCAAAAACTTACCAAACTCAACATCGAAAAAACAAATAATTCAGTGAAGAAATGGGCAGAAGACATGAATAGACACTTTTCCAAAGAAGACATCCAGATGACTAACAGACACATGAAAAGATGCTCAACATCACTCGTCATCAGGGAAATAGAAATCAAAACCACAGTGAGATACCACCTCACACATGTCAGAAGGACTAAAATTAACAACTCAGGCAACAACAGATGTTGGCAAGGATGTGGACAAAGGGGAGCCTTTTTGCACTGTTGGTAAGAATGCAAACTGGTGCAGCCACTCTGTAAAACAGTATGGAGGTTCCTCAAAAAATGAAAAATAGAACTACCCTACAACCTAGCAATTCCACTACTAGGTATTTATCCAAAGGATACAAAAATGCTGATTCAAAGGGGGCACATGTACCCCAATGTTTATGGCAGTGCTACCAACAATAGCCAAATTACAGAATGAGCCCAAATGTCAATCAGCTGACGAATGGATAAAGAAGATGTGATAATATACCACTATGTATATGGTATATGTATATATACCATATATTACCACGATGTGGTAATGTTCCATTATATATATGGAATATTACTTGGTGATCAGAAAGAATGAAATCTTGCCACTTGCAACAATGTGGATGGAACTAGAGTGTATTATGCTAAGCGAAATCAGTCAGAAAAACAGATATCATATGATTTCACTCATATGTGGAATTTGAGAAACACAATAGATGAACACAGGGGAAGGGAAGAAAAAATAAGATAGAAATGGAAAGGGAGGCAAATCATAAGAGACTCTTAAATACAGAGAACAAACTGAGGGCTGCTGGAGGAGTGTTGGGTTGGGGAGATGGGTTAAATGGGTGATGTCATCAAGAAAGGCATTTGTTGGGTTGAGCACCGGGTGTCATATGTAAGAGATGAATCACCTGGTTCTACTCCTCAAGCCAAGACTACCCTGTATGTTAACTAACAAATTTAAATATTAAAAAAAGACAAAAATAATAAAACTTGGATAAATATTTAATACATGCATGAACGAACTCACATTTACCCCACAGCACTTTTATGCTGTAAATCTTTATATCACTATCATTAGCTACAGTAAACTACCCATCAATTATCCTTTGATATGTTCATTGATATTGCAAGAAAGCCCAACATATATTTAAACCAAGAGGCAGAATAATGTAGTGGCTAACAGCCTAGATTTTAATCACCATTCTACCAATTACCTTGGGCCCTTTACTTAATTTCTCCGTGCCTTATAAATTAAATATGAATACTGATAATAACAGAATATACCTTGCTTAGTATGGGTATTAGCAAGAAAACAATAGCACTCTCAGTGTGAGAGAGTTTAATGAAGGGACTGTTTACAAAGTTGTGGGCTGGGGGTCCAGGCACCCTTAAGCTACCAACAGCAGAGAGACTTCACTACCCCTAAGCCTAATAGAGAAGAGGAGGGAGCAATTACCAGAACCCAGAGAGAGTGACTACTAAAGAAGACTAAATAAACAGGAGCTATATGGCCTTTGAGTAAGCGATACAACCACTCCTAGTGACCCAAAAGGAGGGGAACTTAGGAAATAAGTACCATGATCTCACTTTGCTTCCACCTTCTGATCTCATGCTGGAAACTTCCATTGGCCAAACATAAGCAGAAACCATAAAGCAAAATATTCAGTAACAGAGGTCAGTCTCTCAAGGCACAGAGCAAGTATGGACGAATGGAGAGTGTCTGAAGAAGTAAACAGAAAATGAGCACACCTCATAGAGTTCTTGTGAAGACTAAAAGTGCTGATATACATAAAGTGCATATAGGAGTGTCTAGCACTATGAAAATGCTGGCCATTATTAATTCTTTTGGAGAGGAGCAGCGGTAGAGCATAATAACCTGAAGCCACAATGCCTAGATGCAGTAAATTCCTAATTTATTGCAAAATTCCAATTTTGCCTCTTACTAGGATGGTAACCTGGAGCAAGTTTCTTAATTTCTCTGTCGCTGTTCCTTCTTCTGTAATATGGAGATAAAAATAAAACCCTCATGGGGTTTTGTGATAATTGAGTGAATAAAACATGTAAATCACTTAGAACAATACCCAAAATATATGCAAAATACCGTATTGCTCTGTTTACTCAATAATTGTTGACCTAAACAAGACTTTTGTTAGCTTTGGTGTAACAAAACCTGGAAAACAATCCTTTTCTGGCTGAAGTGTTTTACTACATATTCCAAGGAAATGTGTAGAAGGTTTGTCTACACAACTAAACACTTGCTTGGAGCACCCTCAAGGTAAGGATAGAGGAAACATGAGAGTGAGAAGAGGAATGGTTAACAGAAAAAAAGAGAAGTTGAGCTTTCAGAGATTCATCAGGAATCAAGAAAGAAACCATCTTAATTTCAGCATACTTCTAAATCTCAGGTGGCTTAGCATTGATTTACTTTGAATAATATACTTGGGGGTGGAGAGATGAAGAGAATAATCTTTCCAGTACTTGGAGTCTCTTCAGATCTTTACCTGGTGCTAGAACACCACCATTTGCTTTTAGCTGTTTGTGTGTGTGTGTGTGTGTGTGTGTCCATGTTAGAGACGATGCAATCTCTTTCCAAGATGCAATGAGGAACAACAGGAGCCCATCTGGAAACTGGAATATAATAATAACTGGATATTTAGTATATAAACGGCATTGTGTTGGGCTCTCTCCAATATATAGACCTTTATCAGAATTATTTTTATTTTTCATTTAGTAAAGCCATTAAACAATAGAGACCCTCACACACAGAGATACAAAAACATTTAGTGTTTTCTAAATAGTCAAAAACAGTTTCCCAAGAAAAAAATCTCTTCCATCTTTCAAGAACAGATTTACACAAAACAATTTTTTTTAATTTTTTTTTAACCTTTATTTATTTTTGAGACAGAGAGAGACAGAGCATGAACGGGGGAGGGTCAGAGAGAGAGGGAGACACAGAATCGGAAGCAGGCTCCAGGCTCTGAGCCATCAGCCCAGAGCCCGACGCAGGGTTCGAACTCACGGACCGCGAGATCGTGACCTGAGCTGAAGCCGGACGCTTAACCGACTGAGCCACCCAGGCGCCCCTACACAAAACAATTTTGAAACACTCTGCGCCTATGACAGCTAAACAACCTAAGCATTTCAAAACCCAATTTTCATGGATTTTCCTCTTGAAAGGTGAAGGGGACACCTTTGTAAACTGGGCATTGGCACTCCTGGGCATTGCAGAATTTTATGCTGAGACTTAGAGTAACCCTTTAGTAGTGACTTCACCTCTTCTGCCATTCAGATCGGTCATGCTCCTTCTGTTGGCTGAATTGAGAGAGGGTGGTGGGCCAGGTGGGAGGGGATGGGAATTTAGAGAAGGCAATGTAGATGAGAGTGGACGAGCCAAATCAAACGTACCCTGTTTGTTACCTACCCCGTTTGTCTGGAGCCCTGTCTTCAGCTCAAATGAGAACCCACAATATGCCCATCTCCTCTCTCTTACTGTTTGATGCCACCAAGGAAGACTCTCTGACCATTTAAAACTCAACAGCCACATACCATTCCCATAGGGGGAAAAGAAAACAGGTCCCACATCTCCTGGAGTTGAAAAATTTTGAAATACATATTTTTAGTTCTTCAAAAAAAAGTTTAGTTTTCAAAAACACTGTTTATAATAAATCATCTGTCTCTGTTTTTAAATTGTAAGCAACTATATGGTGAGAGCAGCTCTTTTATAAAAACTCTAAAATTAAAACAACCACTTAACACTCCAACCTAATGCCTGCAGTAAATCAAATGTCTTTGTTGTTTAGATTTTAGTTGAACAGGTCCAATATAAAAAGGAGTTTTAGCACTATTTATAAGAAGAATTGTCTCTTCAAGCCCATCCAACAATTTTTTTCATTCTTTAGGTAAAAACTTCAGCAGGAACTTAAGTGGGGTATAGGCAGGCTACCAATAACTTTTTGTGCCAGACGTTATATAACAAGGTCAAATTTAATGTACACACAAATGTACAGCAGCTTAAAAGAAGTGGTTGTTCAAAAAAGTGTTCGATTAATCATTGCCAAGGAGCTGGAAGGGATTTGAGGGCATCTGTGTTAAACCACAGCTCTGTCACTAGTATACCGTGTGACCTTGGACATATCACTTAACCCCCCTGCTCCTCAGCTTCTTCGTATTGATTTCTCTACTGCTCACCCTATGTCTTTTCAGGTCTAACTTTCTATAGAACAGTCAGTGGCAGAGTATTCCTTTACATTCTCCCAAAAGACATTTGCCTCTTGACTCTTTCTATAAATCTGTTTTAAGAAGAACATAATCCCATGGTTCCTCTCTAGACAACACAGGCTTTTCCGTGTAACTAGACTTTCCACTCTCACCAAAGGCAATGGAAGAGAAAGATGAGAGCAATACAGAATAGAGAAGGAAAACCAGTTTCCAGCCCTGGCTGTGCCATCGTCTGGTTTGGGAAAAGATACTTGACCTTCTAAGTCTCTGTTTACTCATCTGTAAAAAATGAAGTTAGAACATGATCTACCTGTAAGTAAAACAATGTGTTACTGGCACATAAATAGACACAGACAAATGAAAGACCCAACTACTATGGAAATCTAGTATATGGTAAAGGGAATATCTCATATAACAAGGACAAAGTGGCCTTTTTAATAAATGATATTGGTCCAACTGCATAGCCACTTGGAATGAAGATGGACTTAGATCCATTCCAACAATATATGGGAGAAGAAACTCCAAATCGATCTAGAATCTGGAATATAAATGTAAAAATAAAGGCATACAAGTACTTGAAGAAAACATGAATGAATTCCTCTATAACCTATGATTCAAAATCCATATTGTGAAATAGATGGATTATAGATATAGATATAGATATAGATATAGATATAGATATAGTCTTTGTCCCCATTTCTGGCACAAAGCTCCTAAATTCCTTGGAAATCCCCAAGAGGTGAGAGCCACAAAGTTGTCTTCTGTTTTGTTAATGAGGTTACTTGGGGACTTCATTTAAGGATGGAGGCTGGTTGCCAGGGGAAGCAGTCACGTGATTAGAGGGTTAGACCTTCCAACCCCACCCCTCTAACCTTTGGGGAGGGAAGAGGGCCTAGAGTTTGAATTCAGTCACCAATGGCCAAGGATTTAATCAATCATGACTAGATAATGAAACCTCCATAAAAGCCTCAAAAACAACATTCAGAAAGCTTCCAGGTTGGTGAACACCTGCAGGTCTGGGTAGGGTGGTTCTCCTGAAGAGAACATGGGAGCTTCACAGCCCCTTTCTCCGTTCCTTGCCTTAATGCCTCTCTTCTATCTGACTGTTCCTGAGTTATATCCTTTCATAATAAGCCAGTAATCTAGTAAGTAATTATTTCTCTGAGTTCTGTGAGCTGCTCTAGCAAACTAATCGAACCCAAAAAGGGAGTCGTCACTGCCAATCTATAGTTGGTGGCTCAGGAGCCCAACTGGTAACCTGGACTTGAGATTGACATCTGAAGGAGGTGTGGGTGGCCTGAAGCTTTGACCTGTGGGATGTGATGCTATCTCTGAGTAGATGGTGCCAGAACTGAGTTGAATTATAGGACACCCAGCTGGTGTCAGAGAATGGCTCGATGGTTAGGGAAACTGCACACACACAGATGCATGCAGGCATATTGGAATTGGGTGTCAGAATTATAATATGCATATCATGATCAAAGACTAAAAAATGACAAATACAATACAGATTACAGAGAAAAAGCTAGTTGTTCCTTAGAAAAATGGGCAATAGACAAACGGAACATTCAGCAAAAAAGATAATTCATAAAGTTCCTTAAATATACGAAAAGGCAAGTTCACTCCTAATAATAGAAGTGCAAATTTAAAACCACCCTGAGGTATTATTTTTCTCTCATCAGACTGATAAATATTCAAACGCTTAACAATACATTTTGTTGGCTAGGCTGTGAGGGAACAGGGCATAGAAGCACTAAACCCTCATAGCAGTGAGCAGCATAGCAGTGCCCATCTTGTTTCCCAAATACCATTCTTCACTTAAAGGAAAATGAGCTCCTGGGAGAAATTGCCATTTCAGGGTATCAGGGAAAGTACAATATGAGCATGAAATAGATTTTTAAGCCAAAAAACAAGTGTTCAAAATAATGATGACAGCATATCAAAAGAACACAGAAGCCATATGACAGGGCTCCAACTTGCCATATCCATGAGCATGAAAAGAAGTGACACGAAATAATAAATTATGAGATATTAGGGTGCCTTGGTGGCTCAGTTGGTTGAGCAACTAACTCTTGATTTCAGCTCAAGTCATGAGCCCAGAGTTATGGGATCAAGCCCTGCTTCGGGCTCCTCACTAAGCATGGAGCCTGCTTAAGATTCCGTCTCACTCTCTCCCTCTTTCCCTCTCCCCCACTCGTGAGCTCTCTCCTTTTCCAAAATAAAATAAAAAGATAAAAAATAAATTATGAGATACTGAATAAAACAGAAATACATGAGTCAATACTGACAATAAATAGATAAATACATAGGGGAGAAGTGTTTTTAATTACAGCAAAAGTCCAACAGATAAGTGTGAAAGGAGAGGAGTTTGAAAATCAGTATTTGACAATGATCATAGTAAAATTGGTACAAATAAGAATCATCAATGGTTGCTAAATTTTGATGAGGAAGATAATTTGCATGGTCTTAAAAATGTCTCCTCATTGATTGCTTGCTAGTTGCAAGAAAGAGAATAGTAGCTATATAGTGGAGAAAACAGAGAACACCTTGACCAGGTTATCAAAATTTAACATCACCAATGAAAAGCAAACAAACATATACTTCCTGATATGATAGTTTGACAAAGATACGACATCCTTATGAGGTCTTGTGGCTGACCATGCAAAACCTGAATCTGGTAATGAGGAAATACACAGACAAACCCAAATCAACAAACATCATATAAAGTACTTGGCCCATTCTCTTCAAGAATGTCAATGTTCCAAGAAAAACAAGGAAATGCTGAAGAATTGTTACAGATTAAAGGAGACACACGGATCATAATAGTTAAATGAAACATGTGCTCTTAGACTAAATCCTCTTTTGAAAAGGAAAAATGTTAAAAAGGACATTATTAGGCAGTGGGAAAAGTTGGAATATGAACTGCAAATTAAAATATCATCTCAAAGTTAAATTTCTAAATTTGATATCTGTATCATGGTTATATAAGAAAATATCCCTTTCCTTCAGGGCCACCTGGGTGGCTCAGTCTGTTAGGTATCAGACTCTTGATTTCAGTTCATGATTTTGGTTCTTGAGTTACAGCTCCACATTGGGTTCTGTGTTGACAATGTGGAGCCTGCTTGGAATTCTCTCTCCCTCTCTCTCTCTGCCCCTCCCCCAGACTCTCTCTCATGTGCATACTCTTTCTCTCAAAATAAATAAATAAACTTAGGGTCACCGGGGTGGCTCAGTAGGTTAAGCATCCAACTTCAGCTCACGTCATGATCTCAAGGTTTGTAAGTTTGTGCCTGGTGTCAAACTCTGTGCTAATGGCTCAGAGCCTGGAGCCTACTTCAGATTTTCTCTCTCCCTCTTTCTCTGCCCCTCCCCTGCTCACACTTGCACTCACGCTCTCTCTCTCTCTCTCTCAAAACTAAATAAACATTAGAAAAAAAATTAAAGGGGCGCCTGGGTGGCTCAGTCATTTGGGCATCCGACTTCAGCTCAGGTCATGATCTCGCGGTCCATGAGTTCGAGCCCCGCATCGGGCTCTGGGCTGACAGCTCAGAGCCTGGAGCCTGGTTCAGATTCTGTGTCTCCCTCTCTCTCTGACCTTCCCCCATTCATGCTCTGTCTCTCTGTGTCTCAAAAATAAATAAACGTTAAAAAGTAAACATTAAAAACAAAAATTAAAAACAAAAACAAGACAAAATAAAATAAAATAAAATAAAATAAAATAAAATAAAATAAAATAAAATAAAATAAGGGATTCCTGGCTCAGTAAGTTAAGCCTCCCACTTCAGCTCAGCTCTTGATCCTAGGGTTTATGGGTTTGAGCTCCATACTGGGCTCTGCGCTGACAGCTCAGAGCCTGGAGCCTGCTTCAGATTCTGTGTCTCCCTCTCTCTCTGCCCCTCCCTCGCTCACGCTCTGTCTCTCTTTCTCAAAAATGAATAAATGTTAAAAAAGAAAAGAATTAAAAATAAATTAATTAATTAATAAATAAACAGACAAACTTTAAAAAGAAAGAAAAGAAAAAGAAATTATCTCTTTCAGATATATACAAGAAAGTTTTAGGAGATAAAGGGACATGGTATGTGTAATCTCAAATCATTCTAATTAAAAATAAGTTCTAAAGGATCTTTTTAATACATGACCTATCACATTCTGGAAAGGGTAGAGTATGAGGTTTAAAGACACACTTTGGTACAAATCCTGTCCGTCCTCACCACTAACAGTGATTTGACTTTTAGCAAACTTTAACCTTTCAGAGTTTTAGTTACCTCCCTTGTTAAAATGGAAGAAAAGTACCTGGCTTACAGTAAGTTGTGAGTACAGGATAATCTATCTCTTAACAAAGTGCCTAGCAATACAGAAAATACTGCCACCTCTCCCTTCTAATTAAAAGCTAGGGCATTTGGGGGGCGCCTGGGTGGCGCAGTCGGTTAAGCGTCCGACTTCAGCCAGGTCACGATCTCGCGGTCCGGGAGTTCGAGCCCCGCGTCGGGCTCTGGCCTGATGGCTCGGAGCCCGGAGCCTGTTTCCGATTCTGTGTCTCCCTCTCTCTCTGCCCCTCCCCCGTTCATGCTCTGTCTCTCTCTGTCCCAAAAATAAATAAACGTTTAAAAAAAAAAAAAAAAAAAGCTAGGGCATTTGGGAAATTCGTCAACTCTTTTAGACTGCTAGGATAAAATGAAATATGAATGAGTATAGTTGCCATCAGATGAACAGAAGCAGCCCCAAACAGCTAACACATAGTGTGTCAATCCAAAGTTCTGTATCTCTTCTGTGTAGAACAGTTTCGTAAGTCAGTATGGCATTCTGTGATGAATTTAGGATGCCCTGGATTTGAACACCAGCCATAACACTTACTAGCTGTTGACTCTCCAAGCCTCAATTTTCTCACCTTGCATGATTGTTACAAGGAGTAGAAAGAATATATAGCAAACAGTTTCCTGATACAAAAGGGTACTTCAATAAATGGTAAATATCACTAGTATGGATACTCATGAATGTCTGCTGATTCAGTTTTACAATTTCTGACAAGGGGTTTTTTAAGTACAAGTGAATATATTTCTGAGAAAAATCAGTAGATTATGAACTTTGTTAGGGTTTGGATGCTCAATCCGTCACACCCCCTTTTTAAGACTGCCAATCAAAGGCAGTAATTGCTATTCAAGGAAATAACAACCAACTGGAAACCGGGTCCTGCATTATCAATTTCTGGGAGACAACCCAATAATATACAATTCCAGAAACTCTGCTGGGTATTAAGGATATAAAAGTAGCTAGTTAGGGACACCTGTTAAGCATCTGATTCTTGGTTTTGGCTCAGGTCAAGATCTCACAGGTCATGGTATTGAGCCCAACATCGGGCTCTGCACTGATAGAGCAAAGCCTGCTTAAGATTCTCTCTCTCCCTCTCTCTCTGCTCCTCCCTTCCCTCAAAATAAATAAATAAACAGTAAAAAAATAAATAAAAGTAGCTAGTGATATAATTAAGAACTAAGGAGAGTGGAAGGATTAGAAACAAAAGGATTTTTAATTTCTTTCCTGATTTGGGAAGAAGTGACTAACAGTAAAGGGGCTAAGAATGGGAAAATAGCTATGGAGAAGAAGTCATGAAAAATGAAGAGCCACCCAAATGACTTGGGAGAGTATCCTCCTAAAAAGTTGAAATTGGGTTTTGGGACCAAAAAATTTCTTGGCCCCCTTTAATGATCTGAGTGACCTATTCCAAGATGGATTCTCAGTTTCCATATGTACTCTGTGGGTGGAGTGCTTTCCTCTAGGGGGACTTTTCCCAGATGTGCAATGTGGGAATTCAGCCAATAATATGTGATTCCCCATCCTCTAATCCATTATCACTCCTTGGTCTGAGCATAAAAGTGACTAAGAAAGTTTATGAATTAGAAGCCCCAGATTGAAGTCCATGGAACATTGCAATCCCATAAAGAAATATAAAACCTGCAATTATGTAATTATAAGTTTAAAAAAACCCAAAGGTATCAAATAATTGAAACTAGATCCCAGAATCTTTGAAAGATCACACCTGGAAATGTCATTCATATTGATGCAAACAGTGGCACCATAATGAAGCAAATCAGGTACAATATGGAACACAACATTAAAATTCTGAAAGCACATTCACTTTTTAAATGTCATTGCAAACCTCCAGGCTTTTAGGCCCAACCCGCTAGACTTTGAGAACTACTCCAATCTTAGCCACTCAAAAGGAGACTCTGGGAGAATGGACTCTTGCCTTTTCCTACTATAGTTTCTTTCAGGCAGTGATGCCAATGAGAAGAACAGGTGAGGCATGTATACTCAGTTAATGACTGGTTGCCTACGAAAACTGGAGAAGCAGAAGAAGCAACCGATCTCCAGGATCTCACAATTTCCCAATTACGCAGGTTTGGGTTTATATATTTCTATAAGATCACCTCTTTTATCCTTTTAGACTTGATCCAGATTCCTTCCTGTACTTTGTTTAGGAAAGTCAGGCAGGGTCACCCACCTTGAACATAACTAGGCCTGTTCTTCCAATTACTTCTTTATATTATGTTTAATGCAGGAGTGGTTTAGAGTCCCATTTAGTTAGGCACATACACAGAACTTCCTTGGGGGGGAACACTTAATAACCTTAAAGCCAATTGTTTTTGTTCCATATTGGGTCCTACATTTCTCTGGTCAAACTTTATAAGAGCTAGATAATATTTGCATTATATCTTGACGTTTTAGTTGGTATTAAGTTTCACTGTCTTGTACTTTTGTTTTAGTTTCTTGGCAAAGGTCTCTTTTCTTAAATTATACCCTTCTCCTGTACACTTGAATCTAACACATTATGAGACAGGCTTTTGTATTAGATTTTTTCCCTTGTCACATGGGACTCTCCCATGTCTTTTTTCTACCAACATTGAGCCCTGGGTGCACCAGACACTATCCATATTGGGCCAGTTTAAAGAAGTTTAAAATCAGAGACAAGCTTCCAGAAAAGATTCAAAAAGTCTTAAATAGGACACACTGACAAAGCATTGCTGAGTGAGACCCTGAATGAGATGCCTATTGCTTCATATACTTGAATTAGGCCTTATGTAACCCATTGTTATCTTTGCTTCCAACCAAGGCAACTGTATAACAAGAAACCTTAAATATACTAATTTTTTCTTGCCTTTCTGGACCAAGAGATCATCATTCAAATTATGTTATACACACCAAAAAAAAAAAACTGTAATAGTCATAAAATTCACAACCAAGAAAAAAGAAATTTACATTAGTGGGAAACGAACCACCTGAAGAAAGATATAAAGAAGACACCTTTTAAGATGCTTAATACAGCTTCTGGCCCACGTAAAATATCACATACAGAGAAAGTACATAGAAGGAAATAGAATAGGATAGAATAGAAATAGAAATAGAAATAGAAATAGAAATAGAAATAGAAATAGAAATAGAAATAGAAATAGAAATAGAATAGAAATATAGAAATAGAAATAGAATAGTACATAGAAGGAGCTTCTAAGGCCCCAAGTTTTCAGCCAAGATCTTTAAGGTAAATAAGATGGCTGTGGAATTTTAACCCTTCAATAGTTCAGCTAAATATCCTATGTGAGAAAGCAAAAGATTCCAGAACAGAAAGCCCCAGGCCTCTAGGCCATGTGTTTGCTCCCACCTAAGAGCGAAGTAGTATCAGTTCCCTGTGAAAACTTTTATTCTAAACTGTCAATCTTTTCTCATAGTTCTTTGAGAACATCATCACTACCCATGCTTTTCAAGCACATTTTTCCAAAAATCAGATGGTTCTAAACTTATTTTTGGTTAAACATACTGCCTTCTAATAGAGATCCTTTCCAGTCAAGACCTTCACCTTACCCTTAGTCTATAGCTTCTCCTTATCCTTCTAGAACTTACTATTCATCATTGCAAAGCCTACAGTGAACAAAATAAACATGAAAAAAGTGAAAAGTGCTTATTAGTACCTAAGACACTTCCTAGGATTGTCACCATCAGAACAACCCCTACCCTTCTTTCCACAACTTCATTCCACACAACTCTATCTCCATCATTCCTTATTCTTGAGCCAGTTTTCTCCACCAAACTTATGCTATAATACCCAGCCCCTTATTTGATCCCTCCATCATTAATTATATACAAAACGGTGCAAAGATCTATTCTCTGTTGACCCATAAGTTGAAAAAAATAAAAAAGTTTCTGCAGACCAAGCCAAACATTACTGTTGAGTAGAACATGATTTTTCTGTGGGGTAAAATGTATAACTGTCACTCAAAAACCATAGACCTGTCAAACTCTATACCTACATTACAGATCTTTCATCATTATTCAACCAGCACACAAGGCTTACCAAAGTCCTTCCAGATTCAACCCATCTTCCATGCTTCCTTGTTTGAGTTCTATCTTTTCAAGCATGGTCATATCCTACCAAGAGAGGATCATGGAAGAAAAAGGAGTTCAGCTCCAGGATAATATAGGAGCATCTCTTCTCCTAGGCAAAATTAGGGATCAATACCAGAAGATGACTCTTGGTCCTAGGTAACAAATCCATTCTTCTCCCAAAACCCCTGAACTTGATCAGGCTGCAAGTTTTCCATGGACAAATTACAGCAACCAAACCCTTTACTTCTCCTTTCCTTTGTATAGAAAAAAAAAAAAAAAAGGAATTACTAAAACAGACCAGTGCCAACAGAGGATTTAGTTAAGCTCACTCCAAGAAAAAAAAAAAACCTTTTTAAAACAATGAAAGAGGGGTGCCTGGGTGGCTCAGTTGATTAAGCATCTGACTCTTGATTTAGGCTCAGGTCATGATCTCATGGTTTGTGGGATCAAGCCCCGCTCTGCGCTGAGAGTGCAGAGCTTGCTTGGGAGTCTCTCGCTCCCTCTCTCTGCCCCTCCCCCATCAAAATAAATAAATAAATTTTTTAAAAAAGTTTCCAAAAATAACAAAAGAAAGATTATCCTTGTCCTGAGATTAACCTGATATTGAATAAATCCACCTAACTGTTCAGGGTTTGAGAAAATTTCCCTCATCTCCTGGGTCCTCTTTCTTTATGCCTGGCTAATGCCCCAAGTTAAAATCAACATTCTTGCTAATGCTTGGCTGCTTCACCTAAACCTCCTTAGTAAATCTTACCTGGGATTCCTGAATTGTAAATCTACTTGCTCCACTCCACGAGGCTGCTGTGGACACTGAGTTCTGCATCTTCTAACCATGGATTTGCCTATAATCTCTATTCAGTTTGAACCTGTATATGTCCACCCCAACATCTTCTCAAACTCTACGATGCCCAGGTTGTCCTGATCTCTGAGGTCCTAACCTCCAATCTATCCCAGAAGCTCCCATTAGTCACTGAGCTTCTTCTGCCTTCTTCTGGCCCCATCTCCTGACCTGACATTAGTGACCACTTCCCACGAAGTCCAAATGCTAACTTCAAAAACATGGAAGTCTTCAGCCAATCTTCAACTTAAGGAAGAAATGATGAGAGGCCCAGAAAGAGCTTCCATCAATTCCCATATCAAGGAGAAAAAAAAAAAGGATCTCAGCTGATCATTTTAAATAAGAATTATAGTTAAAGTGATCTGAGGAAAGAACTGACTGAGAACTGTATTTTTTGGCAAATGAATCTACTAGTTTGTAAAGTTGGAGGTTTTTTTTTAATTTTTTTAATGTTTATTTATTTTGAGACAGAGAGAGAGAGACAGACAGACAGAGCACGAGCAGGGGAGGGGCAGAAAGAGAGAGGGAGACACAGACTCTGAAGCAGGCTCCAGGCTCTGAGCTGTCAGCACAGAGCCCGACGTGGGGCTGGAACTCACTAACTGCAAGATCATGACCTGAGCTCAAGTTGGACGTCTAACCGACTGAACCACCCAGGTGCCCCGAAAGTTGGAGTCTTTTTTTTAATGGTTCAAGGAAGGTCCCCCAGCCTCATTTGTATGCGCTTACTAGAGTCAGGTTTTAATTGTCACCGCATTGATTTAGTGACACTTTCACCAGAAAAAAATGTTCATTCTTTTAGGGAATTGGCATTACATAACCATCATATATTTCACCCTCATAGGTCAAGATGGTTTTTCAATCTTGCTACATTCCTCCACACTTTTCTTCATTCCAATCTTAACATCAAAAGTGAAATTCCTGAGTGTGTAAGACTTAGGTCTTTATATTAAGTTTGAGCAATACCCCACACAACATCTCTAAATCATTCAGGGTTCACCACTGGTCATCTACTGCGTGAACAGTGAAACATGCAGCGTCTTTGCAAATGGTACAATATTCCAGTAGAAGACATAATGCCTGGGGCCCTCATTCCATCTGCCTCTGGTTTGTGTCAGGCTGACACCCCGGAGGTCAGTTCACTCCTCCTTAATACATTGTTTAAATAGACAGTAAAAGCAATATTCATAGAGTGGTATAAATATCATACCTCCAAATTACAACAAGTTTATTTAAGTACTTCCATCTTCTGCAGAACTCATGGAAATTTCAATGTTTCCACAACTTGAGATTCAAACAGGCCAAAAGAAATGCTCTGAGGTGGATGATACAGAAACAAAACACAGCGAGCAACAAGGTATTTTTTTAATCTCCTTTTCAAGCATCATTGCTGTGCACTTTTGAGGGGAGCACTAGCAAACATATGGATCATTCTAAGGGGTAAAGATCTGTTCTATAAAATGCTTTCATTCCTAAAACCCTTTCTCCATCCCCATTGAGGGACTCAGGGTAATAAAAAGAATAGATGTTGGTTTCAGCACAGCAGACTATATTCAACATTAAGAGAACAAAACTAAGAATTAAACGTCTGTTATGTAGAATGAAACTACTGAGATTGTTAATTTGCAACACTAACTCATAGGTAAGTCAGTAGAACACATGACCAGAAAGTCCTATATATCATTAATCACCTGTCTTACTGATGAAAAGGATTCCTGTTTGGATTTTGCTGATATTTCAAGAGTATGAAGTTCACACTGACTCTAGAGAGTACTCTGAAAGGGGGAAAAACCTTCATTTTTATCCAAAATAATTGCTAAATAAATGTGTGCCTTAGCTTAGAAATTAGAAAATTATTTAAGACTCTTCTTTTAAATATTTTTTAGTGTTTATTTATTTTTGAGAGAGAGAGAGAGACAGAGACAGAGACAGAGAGGGAGTGCAAGTGGGGGAGGTGAAGAGAGAGAGGGAGACCACACCAGGCCCTGAGCTGTCAGAACAGAGCCTGATGTGGGGCTCGAACCCACAAGCCCTGAGATCATGACCTGAGCTGAAGTCAGACGCTTAACTGACTGAACCACCCAGGTGCCCCAAGACTCTTCTTTTATTTTATTTTTTTAATGTTATTTATTTATTTATTTTTGAGACAGACAGACAGACAGACAGACACAGAGTGCAAGCAGGGGAGGGGCAGAGAGAGAGGGAGACACAGAATCTGAAGCAGGCTCCAGGCTCCGAGCTGTGAGCACAGAGCCCGACGCGAGGATCGAAGTCACTAAACGTTGAGATTTTGATCTGAGCCAAAGTTGGAAGCATAACCGACTGAGCCACGCAGACACCCTGCCAAGACCCTTCTTTTAAATGTTCTTTTAGGAACGCCTCGGTGACTCAGTCGGTTGCGTGTCCGACTTCAGCTCAGGCCATGATCTCGTGGTTTGTGAGTTTGAGCTCCGCATCAGGCTCTGTGCTGACAGATCAGAGCCTGGAGCCTGCTTCAAATTCTGTGTCTCTTTCTCTCTCTGCTCCTCCCCTGCTTGTACTCTGGCTCGCTCTCTCTCAAAAATAAATAAATATTCCTAAAAATGTTTATAAAAATAAATGTTCTTTTAAACGTATCAAAAATAACCCCCTAAATCCAGAAAGAATAAAATATTTTCTTACACCAGGAGACCTCCTAAAGCCAATGTCTATACTTCTGTTCCAAAAATTGTTATAATATTTATGATTATGCATAAGAAAAGAGTAGGTTTCACTTAGAGAGAAATAGAAGAAAAATAAAATTAAGTGGATATCTCTCGGTATTTCATTTAATCATTAATACTACCTATATTCCCCCCCCTTATGATGTGTTGTAAAATGAATATAAATAATATAAATAAAAAGTTTGGCTGAAGCAAGTCACATTAAAGTAATTTTTCTTTTGAGAGGAATGCATGGCGTATCTTAACAAATAGTTTCAGTAGATGAAGAGCTTCTTGACATGAAAGATGGCAATAGACAGTCAATAACATAAGGTAACACTGAGTCATAAACCAAAACTTTAGCTGAAAGCTTCAAAGACCCAAAGAATTACTAGTGAATAACATTTAAATCCATTGATATGCGAAGAATTTTAAGTATTTTTCAAATGCAGATGTCTTTAGAATAATGAATTCAGGGAAGACCTGACTTTTATTGAGAACTTTTTAAAAGAAAACCCACCTCCTCATGTTGGTCCAATAGCAAAACTTACTGAAATTCAATTGTTGTCAAGTGGGGCCCCCTTCCTCTGCTTTTTGTAATTGTGGGCAATCACCAGACACTAGACACAACGTTTTCCTGAAGTGTGAGCCAAGCCCCAGCTGCCTGCCCAGATTCTATCCTTTCCAATTTACTTTGACATCCTCAGTTCCTTTCATAGGAAATGAACATTAGCCTCTTGTGCGTCTTGCCTCCTCGGTGATGTCCCATCTGAAAGACCATTGTCAGAAACCAGCCAGTTTTTACCTGACCCAGACACATAATTGAAATGCAATTCTACAGGTGTCTGGCAGATGAACTAAGAGAGAAGCCTCTGCAATTTCCATTTTCCTTCTACAGCCCTAATCTCTGGTACATAAATCAGTTTTTCCCTTTCCTCTTCTTGAATTTAAGTGAATGTTAAAATAGTTAATAAAGTGAGACCACATTGTAATTTCTCCCATTTCCTGAAATCTGCCAAGTTGGTGTACTGTTTTCATCATTTTGCAACCCATTCCACATTGTGGCGAGGGCCACCTCCCAGTTTGACATGATGAACCGTGGCATCATTCATGGAAGGATGAGGAACTTGTCCGGCAGTCCATTGTCAGAGCGCTGCAATGCCTTATAAGTTCTGACCAAGGCCTCAGCCTGTAGTGGTCTTCAGGAAGGGCGGAAGAAGAAAAAAGTTACATTTTTGCTCCTCAGACACAAGTTACCTCTGATACAATTTCCTTCTGAACTTGCTGGCAATTCTAGACGCAAATGAACTATTTGTTCCTCCATGGGAATTTTCAAAGCCACAGGATAATGGTTTCAAAGAAAGGAAGGGGGTATGACGAAATAACAGCAATGCCATTACCCTTTCAAGGAGAAAAGCTACCAGCATGTTTCAACTGGGTGGTCCAATTATTACAAATGAATATTTGTTTTTTATTTGTTTGTTGGTAGTGTGACTTACTCCAGAAAGGATTTAAAGCAGCTTCAAAAGAAACTTATAATAGGGCCAGATAAAATAACTTTAAAACACATATGGAAAAAAAAAATCAAAGAAAAACTAAAGGGATAGAAAATGAGAGGGAGAAAGGAAGTCAGTAAATAAAATTCATGTTGTGTCCTTTGTCTTGCTAGGGGCATATCACAGATTTTTACCATTATTATTAACTATAAATTAATAAATCCACAAGTAACAAAAGCACTGCTTGTAGAATGGGGATATAAGATTGGAGAGCTCAGACAGTTGTTCTTGAAATGAAGATTATAGAATTCTCTGTAGGGCAGCTGTCAGTGTCACTAACAGGTGGACTTATTTCACACTGGAACAACATGCACATGCTATGACCAAGACTCTCTGTTGCAATTTTAGTCCCCCATTTTCTAAATACTCACACTAACCTGAGAGAATGGCTTTACTGGGGTCTTATATTCATTTATTTATTAACGACCATGGCATGGAAATTTACCCCGCATTGAAGTATTCTGGATTTGTATCCTGAAAGCTGATATCCTAGTATATTGTGACAAAGACAGAAGAGCAGCACCATCAAATAACACTTATAATCTGGACTCAGCTCTCTGTTGGCTGGAGAGCACTTTCTTGCACATTTATGGAAGAAAATCACTGGATTAAAATCAGTGAGGGGAAATTACTTCCTTTGCCAAAAGAACAGTCAATACTCCCCTATAGTTTGGATGATTTATTACCCTGCCCTGTGAGGTTGGCACCTAGGAAACTGACTCACTATTCATGGAAGTAGTTTATCCAAGAACCCAATGCATGACATGCTGTGACACGGCAGGGTGATTTTTCAAAATCATTAGTGCCTTCTTTCACTTTTTCCCCTGAGTGGCAAAGAGTTGAGAATTGCACTGACTCTTACCCCATTGCTGCTTTCTCTATTACTAAATTGGACATTTAGGAAGCGGACCTAAAGGCAAGTTCAACTGATTTAAAATTCCTCTTGACAACTTTTATGCTACTTTATCCTTCAATGATTTCATGGACCTTTCTATACGGGCCAAAACACTGGCAACATTTTAGGCTAAAGTTGTCATCTTAAGGCATAGCTGGTTTGTATTAGCCTTTTCCTTGGCACCGATGTCCTGAGGCATGATTGTGCTCCAGTGAACATCAACATGCTGGGTAGTGTCGTTAGAAACAATGCTTCAGGGGCGCCTGGGTGGCTCAGTCGGTTAAGCATCCAGCTTCAGCTCAGGTCATGATCTCATGGTTCTTGACTTCAAGCCCCACATCGGGCTCTGTGCTGAAGCTTGGAGCCTGGAGCCTGCTTCAGATTCTGTTTCTCCCTCTCTCTGCCCCTCCCCTACTCATGCTCTGTCTCTGTCTCTGTCTCTCTCAAAAATAAAATAAACATGAAATTTTTTTTTTAAAAAGAAACATAATGCTTCATTTCACAGTATGGAATTGAGATTTCCAAAACTTCCTCAAGATTGGTTCCAGCCCAAACCAATATGTCACAGAAGATGGCCAAATTCTCCTTGCTATGAATAAAACACTCTTTTTACTGGGAGGTTAAGCAGTGTTGAAGCACACTTACAGAACCTCTCCCCTCCATTTCTAGAGGCTTCCTTGGTGTATAGAGAACCAGAATAACAACCTACCTATGTGCCTTTCACTGTTATTTAGATTCAGTCACCTATCCCTGGATCCACAGAAGTAGAAATAACCTACATCATCCTAACCATCATCATAACACCAATAATAAGAGTAGCAGTCCCTATTTACAAAAGACCTGCTTATGTGCCTGGCACCATACTAGATGTTTAACTGTGTTATTTCACTTAGTCCTCAAAATAGGTTTATGAAATTGGTTTTATAAACCCATATTTTACAGAGGAGGAAACCAAAAGTGAGAGAAGAGAAGGAATTAGTTCAAGATCACCCAACTAGAAAGTGCTTAGGTTTAAAAAGTGTGAGCCTTTGAGCATTTCTTTCACCCCCTTGGAGAAACATACCATATGAATTATAAATTATTTGAAATGCCTGAAAAATTTTTGCTTCGACTATTTATCGACCAACCATGAAATTATTAGGGAATATAATCCGTGAAGCATAGAAGGCCAAATGGATAGCACAAGATCTGCCTCCAGTCCAGACAAGCTGAATAGCCTGGTACCATGTCTATGAGCCTGTTGCAAGTTGCTATTTGATAGGATACACAATTAAATAATGGCCAACAAAGTGTCCATAAGCTTCAAGTCTTCCCAGGAAGGTGGGGTGCCAGGGGCACTGTCCACAATGATTTTTACACCCATAATTTACCCAGATATTAAAACTAGTTCAACCTCCCTGAAAACATCCTATTTGTTTCAAGGAATCCAGCAAAATTCTATCCAACTGAGGGCTTAGCAAAATGCCTACAACTAATCCATGGCCTGTGGGTTCACTGGGAGCTAGTTTGGGAGGTCAAAGCTTACACACAAGGGAAAACAAAACATGTGCAAATGTAGCTGAATCTTTCCTCCCAAAGCATGCTGGAAAACTCATGTAAATATACAAATATGCTGAGCTGTATTGTGAAAGGAGCCATTTGTTTTACTAAAACAAGTTGGTATGGTGCAAGATTTTTCTTGGCAAATAAACAGAACACAGTGGAAAAATTTGTAAACAATGGGGTTTTCTGGCAACTTTTTCAAAACTGAATGAATGGCCTTTCCAAAAGGTAAAAAAACCTCTTCCTTCTCCTCAATCTCCCATGAGATACTACTCACATATAATCACTTTAAAAGTCAAAGCAGATGAAGAAATACAGCCCAATGATCAGCAGAGCTTGTTACAAGGACCATTTGGTCACTAGTGAACTAACCTGCCAAAAGTTCAACTTGGGGAACTATGTAGGCCAAGCCATACTAGCCAGAATGAGAAGTCTCTCCATGATGTTCACACACTAGAGTTCAGGAGGTGAAGAAATCACTCCTCTTCCCAGAATTCCTCTAAAGTGTAGTCATCGTTACAGTGACGGGGGTTTAAATAAAGGAATTGTTTTAATTACCAAATGTCACCACAGAGACCAAATGTTCTTGCTTAAACACAGGTTTCGTTGGAAACGTGTTGGTTGATGGTCAAAATATAGAGGAGAAAAGTTCCCCGGAGATAAGGTGTATGATGTTGGCTTCAGAAAACTCTGCTTAGTATGGTGACACCTCCCTCCTAACTAGATTCCAGACCAAGTGGATGCAGTCTGTCTTTAGCAACCTGTACATCTTTTTTTTCTGCTTAGCCATTCAAGATGGCTGAACACACATACACGCCATTTTGAAGTCACCGACTCATTTCATTCCTTAACATTCTCAGAAGTACATCTACGTCATGTATGTGCTAAAGATCCAACGGACTGTGAATTAGATCTCTTCTTAGATCAATTTATGTCTACAGTGTTTTTTAAATGAGAATTTTATACACTTTACCATGAATAAATTGTATAAAACTCCACATAAAAAGTGTACATTGGGTTTTGCAATCCAGTCCCAGTTCCTCTTCCCTAAGGAACTGGTGGTAACCCTTAATTATCACAACTAAGGGACTCATTCAGGTACAATTCTAGATCCTTCACTTTGTATCCCGCAGTAGGCTTATTTCATCTGGTTTGTACTGGGATGTATCCTTACTTCAGGGTTTCTACCTTCAAATCTCATAGATGTTCCTTAAGCACTTAAAGCCTATCTCTTCTCAACCAAGTAACCACTGTTAACAATCTGTTAACAACCTGCATGTATATTTTTATACTCTTCTGCATGCTCATTTTAATATGTTTATATATACATAATTTTATATACATGCTAATATAGGTGTTGGGAATTCTCTTTGATTTTCAAGGATCAGGCGACACATATATATATGCTTCTTTGCTCACTTAAGAGTTTATCATGGAAATCCCTCCAAATATCAATTTAGTTCATTCCTTTTAATGGTTGCTTAATAGTTCATAGTAAGTGTTTGCCAGAATTTAATCAACCATTTTTCTGTTGATGGGGATATATTTTATTTCCTGGGTTTTTTTTTTTTCCACTTAAAACAGTACTACCCAATTAGAAGGAAAGTACAATGGAGATATATAAATCTTAATCCCTCCAAATATTAATTTAGCTCATTCCTTTTAAACGTTGCTTAATAGTTCATAGTAAGTGTTTGTCAGAGTTTAATCAACCATTTCTCTGTTGATGGGGATTTATTTTATTATCTCTCTTTTCCCAGTTAAAATAGTACCATCCAATTAGAAAGCAAGTACAGTGAATAGATATATAAAAGCTTAATCTGTATAGCTAAGAGTACACGAGTCCTACTCCAAATAGAACACCAATGAGGGATTATACGCACATACTTTCTATTCCTTTGTCCCTCTCCTCATCCCTTATCACCACCTGTAACTGTGTAGTGGTAGCCAGCTGGCCTCTCTGTTTCCACTCTTGCCTTTCTACATTCCATTTTTTACATATCAGCCAAAGAATTGTGAAAATAGTAAGCCATTTCATTTCATTCTCTTGCTCAGAACCTTCCATCAACTTCCTTTCATGTAAAGAACGAAATCCATGGCCAAGCAAGTTTTACAGAATATGGTCCTTGGCCACCTTTCCAATCTTATTACCTGACACTCTCCACACATTCATCTCACAAACCAAATTCTCTTTCTTGTTGTTCCTCAACTGCACCAAGAAGCCTCCAACTACTGGTCTTTTCTCCTAGTGTTCTTTTGCCTGAACCCTTTTCCAGAAGTCCTTGATTCCCTCCTTTACTGTATTCAAGCATCTGCTTAAAGGTCCTCCCCTTTGGGAAACCTTCCCTAATTATCATACTTAAAATAGCCACCTACCTTACTATATTTATCTTCAAATCCCTGGTCACTACCTGACACTACATTACATAATCATATATTTTCCTCCATTAGAATGTAAGCTCCATGCCTTGCCCTCCATAGTATCCTAGGCCCTGGAAGGGTGGGTGGCACTTAGTAGGTGCTTAATAAATGTTTGTTGAATAAATGAGTGAACATTAAATAAATGAAAAGGGTTAAGAAGGGAACACCATGAGGGGCGCCTGGGTGGCGCAGTCGGTTAAGCGTCCGACTTCAGCCAGGTCACGATCTCGCGGTCCGTGAGTTTGAGCCCCGCGTCAGGCTCTGGGCTGATGGCTCAGAGCCTGGAGCCTGTTTCCGATTCTGTGTCTCCCTCTCTCTCTGCCCCTCCCCCATTCATGCTCTGTCTCTCTCTGTCCCAAAAATAAATAAACGTTGAAAAAAAAATTTTTTTTAAAAAAGAAGGGAACACCATGAGATAGATACAATACATGTAGAATTTAAGTCTTTTAGGAGAGTGGTAGCGGGAGACGTTTTGCCTGGATTGGCTCCCGCATGCACTTCATCTTATATTAGCACTTGATGTTACTAAACCTTCTCTACAAGTATAGACAGTTAAAATTTTCTATGAAAGTAAACACTTGTGTAATGGCCCTAAGGATACATTATGCCATTTGTACTATTGCACGCAGTTGCCTGAGTTTCCATTCAATTTCACTCTTTGTGGTCTCCCTGAGTGTGAACTGCAGAGTTATTAGTGGAGACCAATGACTAGTGAGAAAAATATCCCTGTATGTGAAGGGTGTTTTGTTTCTCTTTTGGGAGTTGTATGAAAAGGAATAACGGAAAATGGATGCTGAGTTGTATTATTTCTCCTTTGAGTCCAATATAATTTTCTTTCCTTTGAATCCAATATAACTCAAAAGGCAGATACTCCCATTATCTCCTATTTACAAGTATTCATAGTTTGCATATGGATTTGAGCTTCAGTGAAAACAGCTAGTTAACTAGTATGGAACAAGCATTCTATGAAATGAGAAGTGTTTGAGGATTCTATTAAGCAGAATATGAGCAGACAGGATTAACTCTAACTATTTTTAATGAACAGCCTATCTGTTGACTTGTCATGATTTTACTGTTGTTCTGCTCCTAGGGCTTTCCTTCAGAGGCAGCAATTGAGCTGAGTGTCTCCACTGCAAGCTTTGCAGAATACAATTTCTTTTTTTTTAATGTTTATTTATTTTTGAGACAGAGAGAAACACAGAGCATGAGTGGGAAAGGGGCAGAGAGAGAGGGAGACACAGAATCCAAAGCAGGCTCCAGGCTCCGAACTGTCAGCACAGAGCCTGAAGTGGGGTTCGAACCCATGAACCATGAGGTCATGACCTGAGCCAAAGTCGGGAGCTCAACGAACTGAGTTACCCAGGCACCCCAGAATCCGATTTCTTATTACTGGGAAGACTCATAAACTATCCTAATGGATGGAAGGAGGTAAGTTCACCAGATGGTAGAAAGACTTGAGATTCATATGAGAAAAATCAGCCCATAAATCCGTTCACCATTACTACAACAGAGTAGACTGTGCCTTCTTTAGCTTGGGCTCTCCCCCTTCATCCCTACCCGTACCTGCAGACATTTTTTATGTTTATTTTGACTTAATTTCATCTGAACGAAGATGTTGACAAAGACAGTAGAGTGCATAAGCTTATTTTTTTAATTCATCCAGGAGTCATATAGCTTATTATTTGTTAGATATTGCTCTAAGCATTTAAAAAGTTATTTAATCTTCATGTAAACTTTATGCGATCAAAGCTATGATTAATGGGTTTATTGATTTGTCCAAGTCACATAGCCAGAGACCAGCAGACCCAGGATTTTACCTAGCACTATGCATAAAACCATAATTGTGCTGCCGTATACACCACTTGCCTCTGGCAACATGGAGAGAACCAAAATCTTATTTACCACTTTTTCTTTTTAATTAAAAAAGCTATATGTAAAAACTGTCAATTAAAAAATGAAATAGCAACAAAAAGCAACCACTATTTTCTGTTGTATAGCATATCTACCACTTTTGCAAAACCAACTGGGAGGAGAAAGCTTTGTATTTGAAGACAAAAATGGGTAAAATATTAGTGCTGGATTTGGTCCTGGATTTAGGTTACACAACTATTTGCCAGTGATAATTTCACTTGCATTGATAACTTAAAAACCTGTTCCAGAAATGGTTCTGTTTCACAGGAACATCCATTTATAAACCTTGTAATCTGTGGGTAATTCCTATAGGATTTCATTTGCCCTAATTTTCACAAACAAAGTTAGGCTTGGTTTGTGTTCTCTATATACATTTGACTGTATGTAATTAAGAATATATGATCTCAGTGTTCCTATTATATCTAATATTATTTTATAGCAATTTTTCAGAATGTTCTGTACTGTGGGGAATTTGTCTCATGTAATGTAATATGAGGCAGGAATTGAAAAAGAAATTATATGCTTTTAGAGGGAAAAAATGTTAAGGAGAAACCGCTTATAAAGTATATAAACTAACAACAAGGAGTTGAAGAATTGCATCTCACTACAAGCTTACGTTTTACAGTTCCTCTCTCCCTCAATCTGAAATCTCAAACAAGATCTGTTCTCCTTCTTCCAAAAGAGAAAATTTGGTTACAGGTTAATTGGTGGATAGTCTAGGGTGGTGTGGCCAGTTTGCAGTAGAGTAAGGACTTAGAAATTTACGCTAATTAAAGCAATCAATAAGAAACATTTCCTGCCTTATCAAAATGGTAATAATCCAAGGTATACTTTTAAAGCAGGTGACAAGTCCAAACTCCACACCCGAAAAGCAAATAAGCCAGTGAAGAAATGGGCAGAAAACATGAATAGACACTTCTCTAAAGAAGACAATCCAGATGGCCAACAGGCACATGAAAAGATGCTCAATGTCACTCCTCATCAAGGAAATACAAATCAAAACCACACTCAGATATCACCTCATGCCTTTAGTCAGAGTGGCTAAAATGAACAAATCAGGAGACTATAGATGCTGGAGAGGATGTGGAGAAATGGGAACCCTCTTGCACTGTTGGTAGGAATGCAAACTGGTGTAGCCGCTCTGGAAAACAGCGTGGAGGTTCCTCAAAAAATTGAAAATAGACCTACCCTATGACCCAGCAATAGCACTGCTAGGAATTTACCCAAGGGATACAGGAGTGCTGATGTATAGGGGCACATGTACCCCAATGTTTATAGCAGCACTTTCAACAATATCCAAATTATGGAAAGAGCCTAAATGTCCATCAACTGATGAATGGATAAAGAAATTGTGGTTTATATACACAATGGAATACTACGTGGCAATGAGAAAGAATGAAATCTGGCCTTTCATAGCAACGTAGATGGAACTGGAGAGTGTTATGCTAAGTGAAATAAGTCATACAGAGAAAGACAGATACCATATGTTTTTACTCTTATGTGGATCCTGAGAAACTTAACAGAAGACCATGGGGGAGGGGAAGGAAAAAAAAAAGTTAGAGAGGGAGGGAGCCAAACCATAAAAGACTCTTAAAAACCGAGAACAATCTGAGGGTTGGTGGGGGGGTGGGAGGTAGGGGAGGGTAGGTGATGGGTATTGAGGAGGCCACCTGTTGGGATGAGCACTGGGTGTTGTATGGAAACCAATTTGACAATAAATTTCATATTAAAAAAAAAAAAAGAAAATATGGTAAAGGGGCATCTGGGTGGCTCAGTCAGTTAAGCATCTGACTCGGCTCAGGTCATGATCTCACACTTCATGAGTTCAAGTCCCACACCAGGTTTTCTGCTGTCAGCACAGAGCTCACTTCAGACCCTCTGCTCCCCTCTTTCTCTCTCCACTTTTTCCCTTCTTGCTCTCTAAACAAAATATTAAAAGAAACAAAGTATTTTTTAAAAAAAGATGTGCTATATATGTACAATGGAATACTACTCAGCCATCAAGAATGAAACATTGCCATTTGCAACCACATGGATGGAGCCAGAATGTATTACGCTAAATGAAATAAGTCAATCAGAGAAAGACAAATACCATACGATTTCACTTACGTGTGGAATTTAAGAAACAAAACAGATAAATATATGGGAAGAGGGAAAATAAAAGAGGAGAGAGGGAAACAAACCACAAGAAACTCTTAATGATAGAGAACAAACTAGCGGTTGAAGGAGCTAGATGGGTAATGGGTATTAAAAATGTACTTTTTATGATGAGCACTGGGTGTTGTATATAAGTGATGAATCACTGAATTCTACTCCTGAAACCAATATTGCACTGTATGCGAACTAAAACTTAAATAAAATTACTTTGTATTATTTATTTTTTTATTATTTATATATTTATTATTTATATTAAAAGTAAATTTTGTTTAATTTTATTTAAAAGTAATTTTATTTACTTTTATAATAAATAATAATTATATATTTATTTATATAATTATATAAATATTTATATATTTATTGTTTATATTATTATTATTATAAAAGTAAATAGAATTACTTTTATAAAAATTAAATAAATAAATAAATAAATAATAAAGCAGGTGACAAGAAATGTTCGAAGCCTGCATGAGAAAAATTATGAAATTCTCTGAAACTCACAAAACACACTGTGTTGTTGAGGGTTCCACATCGTATACATGTCATTTCTCCCTACACTTATTTTATAAATTAATAAAATCCAAATAAAAATAGCTCTCGATTTTTTTCAAAAACTAGACAAGTTAGATATAAAGTCTGGAAGAAGAAACGTGCAATAACAGTGAGCAAAAATCTTAAAACAAGAGCAATGTGAAGGTATGATCTTACTGTATATTAAATATACACTAAAGCCCTTATAATTAAAATAGGGCTGATGGGGGTGCCTGTCGGGAGCAGTCCGCACAGTGTGCAACTCTTGACCTCAGGGCCCTGAGTTCAAGCCCCACATTGGACCTGGAGCCTGCTTTAAAAATAAATAAATAAATAGATAGATAAAATAAAAGAGCACTCATGACTGAACAGACCAATGAAATAGAAAATCGAGAAATAGACCAAAGTACACATAAAAATTGAATATAGAATAAACACAACATCACAAATAATTGGAGGAATTGAGGGTTTTTAAAGTTTATTTATTTTGAGAGCGAGAGAGAGACAGAGAGCACAGGAGGGGCAGAGAAAGAGGAAGAAAGAGAGAATCCCAAGCTGGCTCCATACTGTCAGCATAGAGCCTGATGCAGGGCTCAAACCCAGGAACCGTGAGATCAAGACCTGAGTGGAATCCAAGAGTCGGAGGCTTAACCCAGGCATCCCGGAAATGACTTTTTAATAAATGTCTTGGAGACAACTAGAGGGTCATATAGGGGGTGGGGAACGTACCCGACTCACAACCAAGTGAATCGGGGATCTAAATGTAAACACAAAAACAAAAACACCATAAAAATACTAAACAAAACCATGACTGAATTTCTTAATAATCTGAGCTTGGGGAAAACTTTCCTAATCATGACTCAAAACCAAGAAACAATAAGGGAAAAGACTGATATATTTGACTACATTTTTTACGAATTTAAAAATAACAACTTTTTACAAGGCAAAAAAACTCCACAAGCAAAGTAAAAACACAAATGACAAGCTAAGAAGAGTATTTGCAATTTGTATCACAAAGGGTTAATAATAGCCTTACTATGAAAAGATCATATCCATCAAAATAGGTTAGATTTGCTGTAGTAACAAACAACCTGAAAAATCTCAAAGACAGAAAATGTTACTTCTCACTCACGATGCATGTCCAGGGTAGATCAGCAGGGAGCTCTGTAATCATGTGACCTCAGAGACCCAAACATGTGGAGGCACCATCTCAATGTATGCTTCCCCAGTCGCAGAGGCAATCCCCAAAATTTAAAAATAAATAAGCTTAGGGTGCCTGGGTGGCTCGGTTGGTTAAGCGTCAGACTCTTGATTTCCGGTCATGATCTCATGGTTCGTGAGATCGAGTCCCACCTGGGGCTCTGCTCTGACAGTGTGAAGCCTGCTTGGGATTCTCTCTCCCTCTGCCCCTCCCCCACTCATGCTATCTCTCTCTCTCTCAAAATAAACTTTAAATAAATAACTAAATAAGCAAGCAAGCCTAACTGAATATAAAGTTGACAGCATAACCACATAGAGAAGGATTGTTTCAAGTATTTCAAAATACACTATTTGTATTACACATTAATAGTGGGATACATCCTAAGGAAACAAAGAACCACAAAAAACATCTTAAACAACATTTAAATGTCTGTTGTTAGTAGTGATAATTCTTTGGTTTTTAATGATTATTTGGTTCTGAGAGCGAGAACCAGTGGGGGAGGGGCAGAGAGAGAGAGAGGACACAGAATTGGAAGCAGGCTCTAGGCTCTAATCTGTCAGCGCAGAGCTGATGTGGGGCTCCAACCCATGAACCTTGAGATCATGACCTGAGCTGAAGTCAGATGTTCAACTGACTGAGTCACCCAGGCACCCCTAATATGACTGTTATTTTGAAACTATCATATATAACTCCAATATTATATACATTTGGATAAAGTAAATAAGTAATATGTTAATGTGATTAGAAATGAAGCTTCAATTATAAAAGAGGTGTACCTGTAAAGTCAAAATGATTAAATAAAAACCTTGTATCTTACGTTTGAATATGAAACATCACAATGAATTCATAATTCACTTGTCTCTTTCTAAAAAACAAATATTTATTAAGGGCCTGGGAAAAATGGCAACTCAGTAGTAATAAGCACATCTAGCACTCAGACCTCAAAACACCATGTTCTAGGTTGCGCAAGTAATATACAAGATGAGCCTGAGAACTTGTCATGCCAGAAGCAAGAAGTCAGAGAATACCAGGGTCGTGCAATAAGGACATAGAAATGAACTCAAATGAGCCCACTGGCTAAAGAGGGCTCTCACAAAGCAAAGACATTTTTAGCATCAAACAAACAAAAACAAAAACATAAACAACAAGTGTTGGTGAGGATGTACAGGAAAAGAAACCCTCCTGCACTGTAGGTAGGAATGTAGACTGGTGCAGCCACTGTGGAAAACAGTATAGAGATTCAAAACATTAAAATAAAATTATCATATAATTCAGTAATTCTACCACTGGCTATTTACATAAAGAATATAAAAACACTAATTAAAAAAAGATATATGTACCCCTGTGTTTATTGCAGCATTATTTACAATAGACAAATTATAGAAGCAATCCAAGTATCCACTGATAGATAATTGAGTAAAGAAGATTGATATATATAATGGAATATAATTCAGCTATAAAAAGAATGAGATCTTGCCATTTGCAAAAACATGGATGGAGCTAGAACATATAATGCTAAGTGAAATAAGTCAGTCAGAGAAAGACAAATACATATCATTTCACTCATATGAGGAATTTAAGGAAAAAACAAAGAAAAAAAGAGACAAACAAAAAACAGACCCTTTTTAAAGATATTTTTAAGTTTATTTATTTTGAGAGAGAGAGCAGGAGAGGCAGAGAGAAGGGGAGGGAGAGAGAATCCCAAGCAGGCTCTGCACCATCAGCACAGAGCCCGATGTGGGGCTCAAACTCACAAACCATGAGATCATGACCTGAGCTGAAACCAAGAGTTGGACACTTGAGTGACTGAGCCACGCAGGTGCCCCAAGATTCGTAACTGTAGAGAACAAACTGGTGGTTACCAGAAGGGAAGTGGATGGGGGATTAAGAGGACACTTACCATGATAAGCACTGAGTACTGTATAGAATTGTTGAATCACTATCCTGTACACCTGAAACTACTATAACACTGTATGTTATTATACTGGAATTAAAAAAAAAATCAAATATATAAAAATCTATGAGTTTATCAATACTGAAAGAAAAAACTACAACAATCACCTCTTCAGTCACCACTGAATCTCTAAGGGCACCAACTCACTACGCAAAAATAATGAACTGATACTATAGGGAAATAACTAACTATCCTGTCTCTTTGGCACAAACTCTACCTGAGGGCAACTAAATTGTGGTTGGGAACAAGAACACCAATGCTACTGCAGGAAGAGTAATAAAACTATGCAGTCATTGATGGCTGCTAAGACCATTAGGTAAAGGTTGCTGGGAACCTTTGAGATAGGAATCAGGCTGAAAACACCTAAACACCGCGTCAGCATCCTTAATAGTGAGAGAACTTGACATGGTGTGCCTCCTCGCGTGATGTAATAAGAAGTACACAGCACCTCCTATGAAGTAGCTCAAAAATTGTTTTAATTTGAATATTATGGCCTCTAAATTGAACAACCAATTTACAGGAAGTATGTGAGACAATTAGGAACAAACTAAATGATGCCACGAAGATGCAGTCAGCCAAATCCAGAGTGAGGCACATTCAGTAGCACCCATGACTTGGTTTCTTCAACAAAATAACGTCATCAAAGAAAAAGGGGATGAAAAGGAAAAGAACCTGTTACAGACTGAAGAAAATTCAACAGACATTGTAACTAAATCTAAATTAGGCTTTATTTATATTTTCCTTCTAATAAGCCAACTAGAAAAGACATTTTTGAGAAAACTGGCAAATTTTTAAATGATCTTAAATTTTAGATTATATTAAGCAATTGATGTTATTTGTGTTAGATATGACAATAGTGTTGTGATGATATTTTTAAGCCCTTAATTGTTAGTAATATGGACTGAAGTATTTATAAATCAAATGATAATGAAGTCTGGAATCTGCTCCCAGTCCTTGGTGGGAAAGGGAAGCAAGTCAAGGCATGGGGGCCTGGGGGCCCGGGGGCCTGGGGGCATGGGGGCCTGGGGGCAGAGATCAAATTGGGAAACTGCTGACAATTGTTGAAGCTGAGTGATGAATATATTGGAGTTTAGTACTAGTTACCTTTGCTTTTATGGATTTTTGAAAATTTCCCTAATAAAAAGATTTTTTAAGACTCTTGGTCAAATTCAGGAGTGACATCGTCAATTATCAACAGCTCTACCCAGAACCTGTCTACCTGATCTTGCCTGGTATGTTTAAGAAGTATATATGTCCTGTACTTGATACTCTCACATGATGCTCTGCTCATCTTCCCTCCTCCTACTGAGTATCCCAATTCTACACTGCCTCAAGGCCAAGGAAATAAATGATTGGATAAAGCCCTAAAAATTAATAGACAACGTGTGTCAGCTGGTTCCCAAGCTAGTGACATCATAAAAGCATTTAACTGAGGGCCAGCCTGGGTTACAGTAATATGGGTTAACTTATATCACATTGAGAAGTATGCTTGTCAGGACTCTTCATGCGGATGTTCCAGAACAATGACAATATTTAGATATCAAAGCTGAATGAAAAATGAGACATTCCCAAGATTCATAAACTGGATTTACAACCCTTCTCTGGCACCACTGCTTTCTCTATGGACCACATCACAGAAGGATCTGATTAGAAATAGAATACACAGAGAGGGTATGTGACGATTTTGCAATCCTCTGATGCTTCAGGGCTAGCAGGCTGGATGTGCAAACAACAACACTATCAAATGATCCCCAAACAACATCTTAAATCCTTTTTTGAAATATTTCGTACCATTGAGAAAAGAAAATTGTGACACAAAAGTCCATTGTAAAGACTCTGTTATGCCATCTCAATTGATAAAAACTAAACTCTTGAAAAATTCTTCTGAGTCATAGAAGGCACACAGATTTTGGAGTCAGGCCAACACGCATTCAAATTCTGCTTTCATCACTTACCCAGGTGTCTGTCCCATGGGCAGACTGTTTAACTGCCTAGGCCTTACTTTCTTCATTTGTCAAGCAGATATGAAAATGCCTTTTTAACAAAGCTATGGCAAGGATTAAAGATAACTTTACACACACACACGAGTGTTTAGTAAAACGCATAATGAGGACTAAATAAATTATAGCTATTACAGTTACATGAGTTGGATTGATGGAATGTTCTAGCCATTTTAGAAGGGAGGCTCTAAAACGACCTTGTTACAACACTAGAAAAAGAGAATTCAACAAACCATTTTAAAGACTACTTCAGATGCATAACAAGACATGAACACGCTATGGATCATTTATCAAAACTGAATACATGCCTCCTCTGATGTGGTAGAAACAGATCTCTAACTCAACTTACAAAAGCCAAAATTGTATTACTGAAAATACCTTGGGGGAAAAGAACTGTTGGTCTGAGGAAATTTGAGTTCTCCGTTTCCTACTATCACTCATGAAGTTCCCTTTGGTCCATGTGCCTCATCACATTGATTGCTTCTCAATTCCTGCCTGGTCTGTTGTGCAGTTCCCATGGCTATGCTCACCTTGTGTGCTCATCCATTATCTCGCCTCTAAAATTTGTGTCATGTAAATACTGTATTGTCCATTTTCTATAATATAACTTCATAAATTTATTAGTAAGGTCATTTCTAATGTGTGATAATTTGAGTAGACTTTTACTTATAGCTTTGCAAACCTACCATTTAAGGAACAAACTCCTTGTGTAATCATGCCTTCAGTTAGCTTTGGCATTCACCAAACACTTTGTGTAAGTTTGTAGTGATAGTAACAATAATAGCTAATATTTACTGAGCACCCACCATGTGCTAATAACACTAAGTGTCTAAAACGCATTAAATAGCATAATCCTAGTAACACCTGTATAAAGAAGGTGCTATTATTATGTCCATTGTATAACATGGAAACTGAAACTTAGAAAAGTTCATTACTTTCTGGAGTTCACATAAATAGTACATGGAGGAACCGAAATAAGAGCTCAGTAAGTCAGAATCTAGAATCCTTCTTATTACTCCTTTCACCTACTTGTATTTAGGATTCCGTCCTGTAGTTACTGTATAAGCTCTTACTATTATTGTTCAAATAAAAAAAACACAAGTCCCAAACCAGTGAAGATCGAGTCTCATTCATCTCTGTGTCCCCAGTGCTTTAACCTGAACCCTGGCACATATATAGACAACATTTGATGAATGAATAAATCAATTGATTTCACACAAAAATGTAAAATTTTAGTAAAGTTGTTAGATTTTCTTTTTTTGTTGTTGTTTGTTTTGTTTTGTTTTGTTTTTACTGTAAGCTCTAACCTCTGTCTTTTTTTAGTTTTTTATTTGAGTTCCAGGTAGTTAACATACATGTAATATTGGTTTTAGGTATACAATATGGTGATTCAGCATTTCAATACAACACCTGGTGCTTATCACAAGTGCAGTCCTTAATCCCCATCACCTATATAACCCATCCCTCCACCCACCTCCCCCTCTGGTAACCCTCACTTTGTTCTGTATAGTTAAGAGTCTATTTCTTGGTTTGCCTCTCTCTCTCTCTCTCTTTTTTTCCTCTTTGCTTGTTTGTTTTGTTTGTTAAATTCCACATATGAGTAACATCATAGGCCTTACTTCCAACTTCACTAAGAAAATAGAAACGATCAGAAGAGTACCTTCCGGGTACCTGGGTGGCTCAATTAAGCATTTGACTTTGGCTCAGGTCATGGTTTCATGGTTCATGAGTTCGAGTCCCACATTGGGTGAGCTCAAGCCCCACTTGGGTAAAAACATGAGCCCCACTTCAGGTGAGTCCCACTTCTCTCTCTCTCTCTGCTCCTTGTTGACTTGCACCCTCATTTTGGCTGTCAAAAAAAAAAGAGTACCTTCCACATGTTACTCCCATCACTTCTACTATTCTATCACCCTGTCTTCTTGCCTGTTAGAAATAGTGAACTGCCCATGGTCCCATGGGGGGGCCAACTCCTCCACTTGTACATGATTCCCATCTGCTTTCACTTAAACCAAGGTCATGGCTTCTAGGGTTGCTCCTACTCTCTTCTGAATCACCAGTTTTACTCTACTGGATCAGCATCATTGTTTTCTTCTTCTTGAAACACTTTCTTCCCTTGGCTTATGAGACATCACTCCCTCTTGGTTCTTTTCCTAACTTTAGGGAATGTTATTATTCAGTCTCCTTTGATGATTATTCTTTTTTATCTTTCAAAATGTTAAATGTTCAAGTACTAAGTCCTCATCTGTTTTCTACCTGTACTCATTCCTAGGTGAGCTCAAGTCTATGAATTCCATATATAACTTCATGACCCCCAACCCCAATCTCTCCCCTGAACTCTTGTCTTTTATACATAACATGTCCACTTGGATGAGTAAAGGCATCTAAAATTTAATATGTCCAAAATTGAACTCTTGATTTCCAATCCCAAAACCTACTCCTTTCCAAGTTGTCTCCATTCATTCCAATGAATGGCAACTCCATCTTTCTTCTTGTTCAGGACAAAAATCTTGGAGTGAACCTTGAGTCTTTTCATTCCACATCCACTCATTCTGTCAGCAATGAGTTGGCACTATCTGTTGGCACTATCTCATCTCAACAACAAGTATAGAATATGATGACTGCTCCCCTCCACTGCTCACACACTAAGTGGAACCACTGACATTTTACCTAGAGATTATTAGCTTCCCAACTGGTATCCCTGCTTTTACCCTTGCTCACTTTTAGTCTGTTCTCAACAGAACGGCAGAGTGATCTTTTTAAAAATGTAAGTCATCCCTTCCTCTTTGCTTTCCCTTTCTTTTCCTTCCTTACCTCTTCTTCCCTAAAAATTGGGTTCTAAAGCCACTAGGAGAAGCAGAGCAAGGTAGGCATCCCCTGGATTAGGGTAGTGGTGGTGGCCCAGAGTGAAGCATCATAGCCTTGAGTGGATTAAGTAGAGTGTCCATGAGGAGGGCTTCCTGTCACAGGGAGTCAGAGCCTTAAGGGGAGGAAAAATAGGGTGAGGAGGGCATCCATAGAAAATGGTGACCCAGGATAGGGAATCACAGCCCAAGCAGAGTACAGAAAGGACCAGCATGAAAGGACCAGTACAGAAGAGTCCAGCATAGGATGTCAGAACCCAAACAGGGTAATAAGGACATCCATGCAATATGGTAGTCTGATGTGGGGTGTCCAATGGAGGGGTGTCCTGTGAAAGATGAAGGAGTCCACATGGGTGTGGGGAACAGACAGGCATGAGACATTAGACTCAGGATCCCAAACAGGGAGAAGACCTTCACAAGGGAGTGTGGCTGGGCTTATCAGAATCCAAGTGAGGTAAGAAGGATATCCATACCACTATTACCATCTGGACACTAGAGTGTGTCTATACAGGTAAGTGACCAAATTACAGAAGTCAAGACCTAAGCAAGATGAAGAGGATGTCCAAGCACAAAGGCAGCCCAACAAGGGGAAATAAGAGGCTGAGCAGAAGATGTATCCATGCAGAGAGGCAGCTGAATGCGGGTGTCAAAGCCCAAGCAGGACCAGGATCTACATAAGAGGGGCGGGTAGGCATGACATATTGGACCTCCAAGGAAATAACAAGAGCATCCACCAGGGAGGGTACAACAGCAGCATTAGGAATCTGAAAATCAACAGGGGAGCTGGTCAAACAAGGAAATATATTTAGGGTAATGGGAGCAAATGCTTTCAGTTTTGAGTTACAAATACAGAAAGAGAAAAAAATAGAATCAGATAGGAATTAATAAATATTGACGTGAACTCATGGTTTCCAATATATAAAGAGAAATAAATATAATTATAAATAGATACATATGTGGTTGTGTGTATCTATGCGTATGTACCTAGATTTTTAAAAATTAAATAATAAACTGCTTACAAGGAACAGGTCAAAAACATAAGGGCATAGAACTGGTACAGCCACTCTGGAAAACAGTATGGAGTTTCCTCAAAAAATTAAAAATAGAACTACCCTACAACCTAGCAATTGCACTAGTAGGTATTTATCCAAAGGATACAAAAATGCTGATTCAAATGGGCACATGCACCTCAATGTTTATAGCAGTGCTATCGACAATAGCCAAATTATGGAAAGAGCCCAAATGTCCATCAACAGATGAATGGATAAAGATGTCATATAGATATAGGATGGAATACTATTCAGCGATCAAAAAGAATGAAATCTTGCCATTGGCAACAACGTGGATGGAACTAAGTGAAATAAGTTAGTTACAGAAAGACAGATATCAGATGATTTCACTCATATGTGGAACTTAAACAAAACAGATGAACATAGGGAGAGAGAAGCAAAGATAAGATAAAAACAGAGAGGAAAAAAAAAGATAAAAACAGAGAGGGAGACAAACCATAAGAGACTCTTTTTTTTTTTTTTTAATTTTTTTTTTCAACGTTTATTTATTTTTGGGACAGAGAGAGAGAGCATGAACGGGGGAGGGGCAGAGAGAGAGGGAGACAGAGAATCGGAAACAGGCTCCAGGCTCTGAGCCATCAGCCCAGAGCCTGATGCGGGGCTTAAACTCACGGACCGCGAGATCGTGACCTGGCTGAAGTCGGACGCTTAACCCACTGCGCCACCCAGGCGCCCCATAAGAGACTCTTAAATACAGAAAACAAACTGACAGTTGCTGGCAGGGTGTTGGGTGGGGGCATGGGCTAAATGGGTGAGGGGCATTAAGGAGGGCACTTATTGGGATGAGCACTGGGCATCATATGTAAGTGATGAATCACTCAACTCTATTCCTGAAATCATTACTATACTATGTGTTAACTAACTTGGATTTAAATTTAAAAACAACAACAACAACACATAAGGACTTAGAAAAGTTGAAAGTAAAATTATCAAAAAAGATATATCATGCAAAACTAAAGAGGAAATCAAGAGCCAAATTTTGAACAATTTAATATGACACTCTAAGGACTCTGGATCTAAGCACCATGATGGGTTGGGTAGTAAGAGATGCAATCTAGTTCATGAGCAAGACCGGTTCGTGGGTGAGAAATTCAGTCACTATGGCAATTGGGTAACTCCAAGAATGCTAAATTGAGATAATAACGGTAACACTTTAATGAAAGGGGTACAGCTCATACAACTGTGAAGTTAGGGTCTATTTTTTGTCTGGGGGAGGCCAGTTGACTATTCATGAAATCTAGCACAAGGTGACATTTGCTTGGTAAATGCACCAAACCCAGAATCTATTTGTTTCTCAGAAACAGTATCCCAGAGTTTATCAGACTCAGGAAAAATTACTCTGACAAAGCTCACAAAATCCTGGTTTATAAAACCAACATGCTGATTCATTAATATCTAATAAGAAAGAAACAAAAACAAACACAGGTCACGCTGACCAGCCTATTGTCTCCCTGTACCTACATTATAAGCCGTCCCAGAAGGCGATCTACCGAACTTGGAAGCTGTGTGGTTTTCCTCTGCTTCCTTCCCTCTATCTTCATTTTCTGCCCTTCTTTGCCTTGCACTGTGTCCACAGAGACCAGCCCCAGTGGCCTTCGTACATGCCCTACCCTCCTTGCCAGAGGCTTCAGTATGGGTTCAGCTATTGAGAGGCACCAGCAGGAAATTAGAGGGTGGGAAAAGAGAAAAGTTGGGATGTTTCTTCCTTGCTCTCTGCTTGCTTGGTTCTACTTCTCTTGGCAGGACCCTCATCTCTCAAGACCACTGGGATTCTCATCATCTACGCTCCAACTCCACTGACTGGGCCCTGAGCCTGGAAACACTACTTCCTCCCCCTTGTGTCTTCAGCCTCCAGATAGGTAATAGTTTCCAGTTGTTGCTAGTCTCTGTGGACCACCTCAGTATCCACTGTTTGTTCCCTCAACCTAACCACACCTCTGTAAATCTCTTCATTCGAATCGCTCGGGCCGAATTGTCCTGCAATTTTAATGAGTAACAACCAAACATTTTCATATTCTACTTAGGGTGATCAATCATCCCAACTTGCACAGGACTGAGGTGGGATTTAGGATTTTCTGTTTTTCTGTCAGGATGAGCTGGTCACTCTAATCCTACCTGACTTTGACATATCTGTTTGCCACACCTTTATGGCTATTTATTTAATTTTTTTTCTTGAAATATGTTCATTTTGTCACTTATTACTTTCAAAACAAACTTTAAATCACTCCCTTAAATGGAAAACTAAATAACTTGCCTTTGATTGGTTCAACCAAACATAATATAGAAACAAAAATCAATGGAAAGTAAGCAATAATATTCAAGTTAACTAGAAGTTATTATTTGCAAAGGGACCTGAGTGCAAGTCTTGTTCTCTCTATGCTTAAAAGGGAGATTGGTGTTAAAGGCATTAAAGGCATACTGGCCCCAAAACTAAACTTTCTGCTTAAAGTGTCAGAATGTCTCATAGAAAACAGTAAGGGTAAGTGTAAGTGGGTATCTTTTTCACCATATGAGTCTATGTTACGTAAGAACGTGCGTGTATTACCTACATCATTTTGTCTATGCCTTGAGGAAACAATGGTGTAGTGGATAGTCAAACACATAACAAAATCAGGCTCTACCACTCTGCTGTCTCAATATCCACAGTAGATGTAACCAATAGACAAACTAGGTGCTTACATTGGCCTGACATAACACCCTTTACCCTAGATGATGCTGGGATGGACATCATCACCAGGTGCTTCTGACTTTATTTCTATGATTCCCAGCCCTATTCTCATGGACAAACTTTCTTCTTTGAATACAGCAATCCTTTTATCAGGAAGTAGCCAAAGTTGGGTTGCCTGATTGGCTCAGTTGGCAGAACATGCGACTCTTGATCTCAGGGTCGTGAGTTCAAGCACCATGTTGGGTGTAGAGATTACTTAAAAATAAAATATATTTTTTAAAAAGGGAAATATCCAAAGCTTTTAAGCCAGGGACAATTTGGTCTCTTTAAAGTCACTTTGTCAATCTCTAACCTGTTATGTGTTTATTATATGTTTTAACTCTTAAAATACAATCTTATTTCTTTACATTTTATGTTTTTAGAAGCTCACGTAATATTATATCAGTGTCCTACCTGTAAGTACAAAATACCCAGGCAACTTGTTGAAGTGGGAATGGGTAGGTATAGGTATAGTGACCAGGTCTAGTGTTATAGAAGAGATGACATTAGGGCTCAGGCTACAAAGATTAATTTGTTTTCTTTAGATGGAAAGAGGGAGCAAAGTTAATCTTAAGCAGAAAGAACAGCATGTGCAAAGGCACAGAATAATGAAAAAATAAAATACATACAGGGATTGAAAGTAGTTAAATATGGCCCAGGAGTGGACTATCAGAGGACACAGCATCAATGAGAGAACCCAAAATTCATATAGTAGTAATTAGTATGGCATATAGGTAGAAAGACATCAGGATTTGAGGTCAGATTTGTGCTATCTCAGCACAAAAAATTACTCTTTGTATGACCCTCGGCAAATTCTTAACATTATAAGCCTCCATTTCCTCACCCATAAACTGGGAAATAATACTTCTACCTATTTCATAGAATTATTATGAGGATTAAATGAAACGATATCCCCAGACCAGTGGTTTTCAACTCGGGGTAATTTTGCCCCCCTTTGAGACATTTAGTAATGTCTAAAGATATTTTTGATTATCACGACGAGGAAAGGATGAGAGACCGCTACTGACATTTAGTAGATAAAGATCAAAAACACTGCTTAGTATCCAACAACACACAGGACAGCCTCCACAACAAAGGTTTATTTGGACTCATAATATATTAAAGATGCTGAGGCTGAGAAACCCTGGCTCAATGCGCTTATACATTGGCTCATGCCCTGGCTCATGCTTACAATGTGCAGTCAATAAATATGGCCCAGAAGGAGGAGAAGGGGGAAGAGGAGAAGGGATGCAGTTGCACAAAGATGAGTTCACTGCAGCTGCTTTCTTGTTAGCTGAATGCCAGGCCATCATGACCCACTGTCATCAAATGCACCCCCAGTCCCAGCCACCAGCTGTCTTTCTACCTGGACAATTAGTTAGAGGGTAACTATTAAGAAGTATACACTGGTGGGCCCTGGAAGTGTACTCAAGCACCTGATCACAATGAAGTTTTATAAAACAGGGAGGGTGACCAATCCTCCCTACGACTGTGACACGTGGCCAGCATCTTCCATGATGCTGGAATGGCCAGCTCATTCCAACCAAAATGAGCAACTATCTCAGGACAACAAACGGCAAGACTCAGTAACCAAGGTCGGCAGTTCATTCTGTCCGCTAGCCTTGAAATAGTGAATCATCCCAACTCAGTTCTAATAGACCAGGTGTGTATTTAAAAGGGACCTCAGCACACTATTTTAGCGGGTCTTGCATATAAAACCTGGGAAGCCAAAAGACTTCCAACGATCCTTCAATCCAGACGATGGTGTGGCAAAGCGAAGAATGGCTGGAGACAGGAACAGAAGATGCCCTGATGAGCGTATAGTCTCACTGAGAGCGAAGCCTTTTGCAAACGAAGCTTCAGCTAACCACGCTTTGGCGGAACAAAATACAGAAGCAAGGTTCTGCCGACAGAGGCCAGAGCCACAAACCAGAGAGCAATCTGCATGTATACATGATGTGGAAAGAACTGCTTGTTGGATGTTGGTTTTTCTCAGCCACAACACACATGCGGTGGTATCATCTTCAAACTATGAAGGACAGTTTGATTCGTGACTACCCAGGCATGCAAGAAACCAATGAAGGATACTGCCCTACACTGACAAATTAATGTCTCAGCAGGGTAGGCCAATTAAGAAATGTGTCATTTAGGGTGCAGCCTATACTTCCAGCATCAATTCAAACAATGTCTTTGTTTGAACTGACATTCGAGGATGATGGATAAATGCTGAGACTCTGGAGTCAGACGGAACTGGATTTGAATACTAGCTCCATCATTTGCTGACTATGCAATCTAGGAAAAGCCATTTAATGTTTCCAAATACCCATTTCCTCAGTGGTGATAATGGCAGTGATGGCAACGGGCGATGATAATAAAGGCAACTTTGTGGAGTTGTAGTGAGCATTAAATGTAACCCTTCAGGTAGAATTTCTACCATCCCCCCTAGCAGAGTAACTCTCTAGTAAATACAAGCTGTCTTGTGGCCATCATGGTCCACTTACCTTTTCTTCATATATCATCTCCTATATTTCAGCGCAAAGGACACAGGTCCTGCCAATCATATCATATGATGACAACTGTTAAGGTGGGGGCCGGGGGTCCACATACACTAAAAATAGAAGTGTAAACAAAAACTGCGATTGGGGAATCTGTTCATAATACTTCTCAGATGTGGACATAGCCTTTCTTCAGTTTTGATCTATCTATTCAAACGGTTATCCTTTTCTTTTTCACATTCATATTGCCATCATTTGGGGAAGAAAAAAAATATTTCTCTTGAATAATTTCTTCCCCACACACTTTTCTTTCTTTGCTGTGATACTTGCCAACCATCCTAGCAACCGTCAGGTAGTGTCAGCAACAGAAACTCCCCTGGGGGTTGTTTGCCGTCAGTCACCGCAATCATTCGATCTCAGGAACTATAATGAGAAAACAAAACCATCTTTTCCTGAAATTCAAAAGAGGCTAAGCGATCGCAGCTACCGCACGTTAGGACATAAATGCCTCGTGCTCGCTTCCGCAGCACTTAGACTAGAATCGGAACGACGCGGAGATGAGCATTCCCCGGTGCAAGAACATAATTTGTTCCTGAAACAAATACTTGGTAAAATATAAGATAAAGGCAGAGTAGTAATAGGTTGGAATACTGGAATGAGAAAAAAAAAAGGAGGAAAGAAGTGCGAACTTAATTAAATTGACATTTTCCACGATTGTCTTGTGGCTGGGAATATATCAGTCTTTATTATTAAATGAAACATGGTGAGAAATGTCAGGAATGCTGACATTTCCTGAGGGCTTACTATGTGCCAGGCACCGTTTTAAGTCTTTTATACACATATTATTTTATACGTAAGATGGAGACTATGGCACTCTCATTTTGCAAGTTGAAGGAAAGGAAGTTTATAGAGGTGAAGTACCAAAGATTGCACAGCTAGGAAGGGACAGATCTGGGGTAAAGTCCAAGTGGTATGAATCCAGAGCCTTCTCTTTCAACTCCTACACTTTAATGCCTCTAAATTAAAGGAAAGGGATATTGCCGATCGCACACCATGTAAAATCTAGACAATAACCCCTTTCACAAAGAAACGTTATGAAATGAAACAATTACTCTCATAATGTAACAATTTAAATGGTTTTGCTTCCAGCCAAAGATTAATGCTGTATTTTAAGCAGAGGAAAGAGAAATTTTTAATTCACTAAGTTTGGACAGTTAGCCCATAAAACATTCAGAATTTGGTGATTTTTCTTAATGGGTTTTTTTTTTTTTTTCGTTCAAGAGGTTAATATTTTTACCAAAAAGGAAGATGAGATTTTCTCCAAGTACTCTAACAACTATAAAGGGCTGTCTTAGATTTTTCTAATTTTTCATAGCCTTATTCTATTTAATTCAGAAATTTCCCCTTGCTTCCCCTTCAGTGAATAAACCATAAATAAAATCTTCTTTCTAATTGGCTCACAAGCACCATCTAGTGAAGAAGCAGAATAATTACAGAACAGTTCCTGCAGATGATCAAAATTTAATCTGTACTAATTAAGCCTAAATGAGCACCATTTTACCATTGTTCTAAAACAGAATGAGATTTGTTAAATGCAAATATTATGGCTAAGGTTAAAAATGTTATGTATTTTGGGGTGCCTAGGTGGCTCAGTTGGTTAAGCTCAGACTGTTGGTTTTGGCTCAGATCATGATCTCCCGGTTCATGAATTTGAGCCCCTGCATCTGGCTCCACACAGTGTGTGGGATTCTCTCTCTTTCCCTCTCACTCTGCCCCTCCCCCTGCTTGTGTGCTCACTCTCTCTCTCTCTCTCTCTCTCTCTCTCTCTCTCAATAAATAAATAAACTTAAAAAAAAAAAAACTATGTATTTCAAGTTTTGTTGTTCTTTTGAACTTTCAGAAATTGAGAATTAGCTTACTTTCTATTTCCAACTCCCACTGGCCTTTCTACGACCAATGACTATGGGTCCTCAGACAGCATAAAGTGGCACATTTCACCGTAGCAATATCCCAGATTGGCTTTGACATTTTGTTTTCTGTATCTGTCCATGCATTTCTTTTCTTCCTCCCCTTTTCATTATCACACTAAAATGATTTTTTTTTAATATATTCACCTAACCATTTATCGAGAACAATCTCTGCCCTCAAGAAATTCACTATCCAGCAGAAATAGACATTAGGGACATAAAGTATTACAGGTGTTATGATAGAGTATAGTGTAGAGTAGAATTAGTCAGTTCTAATCAGAATGGTGAAATAGAACTGGTACCATTTTGCAATTTCATCAGATGGCAAGGTGCACATCTTTACAGTAGGAGCTCTCTTGGTCAGCCTCCATTTAACCAACTCACCAGATTAACCAAAGCTCTCTATTATGTCTATAAAATGTATTGATTTACACCTACTGCTTACTGATGCTTAGGCTAGAAAGCTACCCTAAAACGTTCATAAAACTTCTGTTCCTACCAGCTGAGTTGAATGCTCAACAAGAGGCAATTAGATTTTGTCCCAAATACATCTATGCCAGATTTAGTTGTAGTTATACAATATTAATTACACAATTTCAGTAAATACTACATCAATTTATCAAATATAAGTTCAAAAACTGGGATTGAATCAGGTGGAAGTGAGACAAATATAGAAGATTAAGGAGAAACCATAAAAATCTAGAATGATTCTGCATTCAAACTGGTTTGAAGGTATTTTTAGATTCTTGTTCTAATTTTTCTTTAAACCTGGAAGTCTTAGGTGATGCTTATGAATATGTTTTATGCAAGAAAGACAATACACAGCATTTCTAGGATTTCAAACTTTAAAAGGGAGTGAACACAGGGTACCTGGGTGCTTCAGTCAGTTAAGCGTCTGACTTTAGCTCAGGTCATGATCTGGTGGTTCATGAGTTCAAGTTCCTCTGTGCTGACAGCTCAGAGCCTAGAGCCTGGAGCCTGCTTAGGATTCTGTGTCTCCCTCTCTCTCTGCCCCTTCCTCTCTCTCTCTCTCTCTCTCTCTCTCTCTCTCTCTCTTGCTCAAAAATAAATAAAAACATTAAAAAAAAATTTTTTTTAAAGGGAGTGAACAGGGCACGTGGGTGGCTCAGTCGGTTAAGTGTCTGACTTCAGCTCAGGTCATGATCTCATGGTTCATGGATTCAAGCCCCAAGTCAGGCTCTGTGCTGACAGCTCAGAGCCTGGAGCCTGCTTTGGATTCTGTGTCTCCCTCTCTCTCAGCCCCTCCCCTGCTAACGAGATCACACATGCTTGCGCTCTCTCTCTCTCTCTCAAAAATAAACATTAAAAAAAATTAAAACGGAGTGAACAAAAGATGATAAAAGGATTCATTACCAAGGACAATAATAAAAAGTGTCATAGAGGTATAAGAATAATGCCAAAGCAAGCAAAAGTACAAAGTGAACTCAAGATTGTGGAAAAATAGAACAATAAACTGGGCTCTTTATGTTGTATTTTGAAAAAAATGTGAACTTGAGAGACACAAGTTTTCAGACCTTGGTAATAAGGAACAGACAGAAGGTTGGTTTCTTCAAATGCTAGTTTCCTTTCTTCTTTGAAAAGTAGAGTGAACCCTAGCTGGGAAAGACAGAAGAGCAGACTTTATAAAGAACCTCTTACTCTTCTAAAATGTGCCCAAATAAGATCTGTACATGCTTTTTCCAAGTATAATTTCAGAATATGCCTTGAGACTGCTAAATGTGTGGTCAGCCATCTTTGAGAAATTAAGACAAATAAGAGAAATGCTGTAAGACTGATAGAGGGCAAGTATATCCCTGACATTCCAAACATGGCAAGACGTAGATACTATAAACGATGGACTAGAAATATACTGATCATCCTCAACTACATTCTAGAACAAATTATTAAAATCTCAGGCTATGAACATTTTAAAAGGGAACAGTGTGTAATGTGAATCATGATTAGGTCATAGGAAACAAGTCCTACCAGAACTAATTCATTTCTGTTTTTGTATGTTTATTAGGTTAGTCAGTTCCTTATTTCTGTGTATTTTCAGAAGAAATTTGACAAAGCTTTTAAAGATACCCTCCTGGACAAAAAGTGAAGAAATGTGGATGCAATAGATTTATTGCTATTTGTACCTAAATTGCCCTGATTAACAGATTGATGTCAGACTTGGAGAAGAGTCTGTAGCATGTATCATTCAGTTTCATCCTACACTCTGTGAAATAAGGGAATTATTTTCCCTCAGTGAATTCGATGAAAAAATTGATGCCATACTTGTAGGTAACAAAAAGTTAGAAGCAACAGTCAACCCACTGGATGGCAGGCTTCTGGATCTTTATCGCAAAGGAAAGGAAATGGGCCCAAATGAACCAAGTTAGAAAAAAAAATACAGAGTACAAATGGGAGAGAAATGAATTATCAGGAGCATGTGTGGAAGAATTGTCAAGGATCTTAGTTAATATAAGATCTTTTTCAATATAGGAAAAAGAAGTGTCAAGGAGGTCATGTGCTCATAGACTATGTTAATTATAGCAGTAGTATACCAGTGAGGAGCCATTTTCTGCAGTGCCTGGTCCATGCTGTCAAATATTAGAGAGATGTCCAAGAAGATGAGTCCTGAGATTTACATTGAGTGATAAGGAGGTTGATTTTCAAGAGAGTGATTTCAGCTAAATAATTAGGGTAGGAGCCAAAAACAAAGGGTTCTGACAAGTGAAGAGAGTGTGAGCAAAAGTCAACTACCCATCTAAAGGTTTGGTTGATAAAGAAATAGCTTTCAAATAGAGAAGATAAACTAATGTTGGGATTGAAGTTAAGTTCTCTTGTTTTAGAAAACCTTGATAATTTTACACAATTTCGAGCAAAAAAACAAAACTGTAATTAAAGCTGAAGAGTCTCCTGAGTCTCCTTAGATTATATAGCTTCAGCTGTGCTCTGCCTCTAATAATCAATAAATTTTTATATTTTATTTTGATTTTACATTTATTATATAAACAAGTATAGAAAGACTAACTTTGGGGTAATACAGAGAGTAGAATGTGGTTTATCAGAATTATTAGGCTGTAAAAAGAAGAGAGGACTCTAAACTGTGAGCAACTGCAGAATGAGACAATTTTCTGCAGAAACTGAATAAGCTCTGCTCTAAAGAAGCAACCTCTGTAGGAAACATGGAGCAACAGAAGTCAAGAAAGATCTCAGGTAATAGCAAAGAGGAGGACCAGTCTAGACTACAAGCTTCATAACATTCTAGAAAGGAAGGAGTGGTAGTTAATACCAGAACCACGATGGGTTTTGTAGTTGAATTATTTGTAGCTTATAGTGTGGATATGTTTGTTTAAATACATAAGGTCTACAGCTACACCATTAAAAAAAGAAAAAAAGGAAGAAAAGGAAAACTCAAGAGCAGCCTGCACTTAGAAACAAGTAGTCCATATCCTAGCAGCAAAGCACAGGATCCTTCTCATGGCACCACACCAAAACAACAGATTCTGTATTTCTAAAAGGTGAAGAAGTCTTCTGGAAAAATCGACTGCCAAACACATGCATGAAGTTAAGCAAATGTCAAATTGGTACATTAAACTGTACTGCCTTGCTTGTTTAGCATCTCGAAGAGCTCACAATTTACAAGTAGTTCTCAACTTACCAAGATGTTGTTTTCTTAAAGTTAGTTGGCAAATCAGTTGTATGACAGCATAGTATTGTGGCTCAGAGTAGAGCCAGACTTCCCAGTTCAAATCCTGACCCCACCACCTATTTAATTCACTGGACTCTGAGCCTCTACATCTGTAAAATGGGATACCTACTCAAAGGATTGTTCTTTTGTGATTAATGAGTTATCACATTGAAAGTTTTTACAGTCATGCCTGGCACATAGTGAATATTCAAAATGGTAACTATTATTATAATTAGCATGCTGATAGAAATAGGAACACAGTAAGTATTTCCTAGAACAAGAGGATCATAGGTTATAGAAAAGGCCAGGAGAGAAACAGATCACCAGGGATTTGGTAAATGTATAGACATACCTCTCTAAATGCATAAGAGAAGACTTCTCTAGGGGCACCTGGGTGGCTCAGTAGGTTAGGTGTCCGACTTCAGCTCAGGTCATGATCTCATGGTTCATGGGTTCAGCCCCTCATTGGGCTCTGTGCTGACAGCTCAGAGCCTGGAGCCTGCTTCAGATTCTGTGTCTTCGTCTCTCTCTGCACCGCCCCCCCCCCATTCATGCTCTATCTCTGTCTCTCAAAAATGAATGAATGTTAAAAAAAAATTTTTTAAGAGAAGACTTCTCTCTAGGTGGTTAGCAGAGCACATTTAAATTCCAAACAGCACACAAAGAAAATAAAAATTAATTAATTAAAATGCTGAATTACATTTTAAAATTCAGTCACCAGAAGACAGTGGGAAATGCTGTATATCCTTTCTTCTTGGAGCTTTACAGAGAGTGTCATCAGTCCCTGTGATTAAAAAGAGAAAAATACCATTGAATTTTGTTTAATCCAGCATTGCCTAAACTTTTGTAACCATAGAAACCATTCTTCTCTTACCTGCCATTATCACCACATTTTTGAGAGATGCTTCTCCAGGTCAATTATTTTCCCAGATATTCTAAATTGGAGAATAAACAGCAATTATCCCTAAGGAAATAAAAGTGGAAGGTTTTGATTTCACAACGCTATGAGGATTACAAAAACACTCTTTATAAATTAAATACTGGCTAAATCATGATTGCCATTCTTGCTCAACCTGTTCAAAGTGAGAATAGTAATATTAAAATAAAATGTAAAGCTCCAACACTTCTTTTTTTCTTCTGATGTTAGTAAACCTACTATAAATGACTGTTTAATTATTACATACTTTAATGAAGATAAATGCGAGAACTACAAAGTGTTTGAAGCATTGTAGTTCTGACTTATTATGGCGATCATTTTGCAGTGTTCACAAATATTAAATCACGATATTGCACACCTGAAAATAATATAATATTATACGTCACTTATACCTCAATTAAAATAAAGCATTACAGTTCTTCCTCAATAATCCAAAATTGTTTAATTATAAAGGGAAGCTTTTAACTATTACTGCATGGAAAAAGAGAAATACTATTTATGGCAGCCCCATAATGTTTTTACAATACATGCTAGTACTCATGTTAACTCTTACTAGTTTTCTTATTTCTGGGAATGTTTCTATCCAGGGGTAAGAATTTAAATAGATAAGGCATTGTAAGGGAGTCCACAATGTTCTAGTAAGTCTTAGCTTCAGCATAGCACCCTTAATTTTTAATTCCCCTTTTTAAATTTTGTTTCGTGTTATTTTTTTATGAATACAATTTATTGTCAAATTGGCTTACATACAACACCCAGTGCTCATCCTAACAAGTGCCCTCCTCAATGCCCATCACCCATTTTCCCTCTCCCCCACACCCCATCCACCCTTAGCTTGTTCTCTGTATTTAAGAGTCTCTTGTGGTTTGCCTCCCTCCTTCTCTGTTTGTATCTATTTTTGCCCCCTTCCCTTCCCCCATGGCCTTCTGTTCAGTTTCTCAGGATCCACATATGAGTGAAAACATATGATACCTGTCCTTCTCTGACTGACTTATTTCACTCAGCATAATACCTTTCAGTTCCACCCACTCTGCTGCAAATGGCATGATTTCATTCTTTCTCATTGCCAAGTAGTATTCCACTGAATATATAAACCACGTCTTCTGTATCCACTCATCAGTCGATGGACTTAGGCTCTTTTCACAATCTGGCTACTGTTGAAAGTGCTGCTGTAAACATTGGGGACACAAGTGCCCCTATGCATCAGCACTCCTGTATCCCTTGGGTAAATTCCTAGTAGTGCTATTGCTGGGTCATAGGGTAGCTCTATTTTCAATTTTTTGAGGAACCTCCACACTGGTTTCCAGAGCGACTGCACCAGTTTGCATTCCCACCAACAGTTCAAGAGGGTTCCCATTTCTCCACATCCTCAGCAGCATCTGTAGTCTCCTGATTTGTTCAGTTTAGCCACTCTGACCGGCGTGAGGTGGTATCTCAGTGTGGTTTTGATTTGTATTTCCCTGATGATGAGTGACGTTGAGCATCTTTTTATGTGTCTGTTGGTGATCTGGATGTCTTCTTTGGAAAAGTGTCTCTTCGTGTCTTCTGCCCATTTCTTCACTGGATTATTTTTTTTTTCGGGTGTGGAGTTTGGTAAGTTCTTTATAGATTTTGGACACTAGCCCTTTATCCAATATGTCATTTGCAAATATCTTTTCCCGTTCCATCAGTTGCCTTTTAGCTTTGTTGATTGTTTCCTTTGCAGTGCAGAAACTTTTTATCTTGATGAAGTCCCAATAGTTCATTTTTGCTTTTAATTCCCTTGCCTTTGGAGATGTGTCGAGTAAGAAATTGCTGAGGTCAAAGAGGTTGTTGCCTGCTTTCTCCTTTAGGGTTTTGATGGTTTCCTGTCTCACAGTTAGGTCTTTCATCGATTTTGAGTTTATTTTTGTGTATGGTGTAAGAAGGTGGTCTAGTTTCATTCTTCTGCATGTTGCTGTCCAGTTCTCCCAGCACCATTTGCTAAAGAGACTCTTTTTTCCATTGGATGCTCTTTCCTGCGTTGTCAAAGATTAGTTGGCCATACATTTGTGGGTCTAATTCTGGGTTCTCTATTGTATTCCATTGGTCTATGTGTCTGTTTTTGTGCCAATACCATACTCTTTTGATGATTACAGCTTTGTAATAGAGGCTAAAATCTGGGATTGTGAAGCCTTCCACTTTGGTTTTCTTCTTCAATATTAATTTGCCTATTTGGGGTCTTTTGTGGTTCCATACAAATTTTAGGATTATTTGTTCTAGCTTTGAGAAGAATGCCGGTACAATTTTGATTGGGATTGCATTAAATGTGTAGATTGTTTTGGGTAGTATTGACATTTTAATAATTTCCCTTCTTGAAACATCTCAGAGTTTTTAGAATGCCACGTGCCTTCTTTCTTGCCTAAAATAGTATTAATACATCCAGTCCAGGCACAAAAGGGTCTAAAGTAAGAAAGGAAAAGAGAATTCAATTGTTCAGAATCTCAGTTCATCCAGTCATTCATTTGTTTCTTTAACAAATATGTATTAAATACACTCCATGTGTCAGAGTATATTCTAAGTATCGAGAATACCACAGTGGGCAAAAATAATCATGATCTCTATCTCCTTAGAGCTTATAGTCCCAGGTGATGTAAATATAACATAATTACATATTTAAAAGGTTGATTGAAATTGCTCTGAAGAAGAGGCAGTTGGTTCTATGAGCACCTGTAATCGGAGAATAGATTTAATCAGGGGGTTCAGGGACACTTCCCTAAGAAACTGTTAATGGAGTCCAGAGCTGAAGGAAGAGAAGTAGTTAACTGGCTGACAGAATAAGGGGGAAGACTTGCAGGCAGATGTACATGTGTGGGCAGGGCCCCCTGGCAAGCTAGAGTCAGTTCCTCCCTGCCTCTTCCAAGGAGAGCAAACGAACAAACTAATCTTGGCTCCATGGTGATTGACAGAGGATAATATTATGTGTCCAGGCATAGTTCGTCCTTGGAGAAGGGAATTCGTAGCTTAGAAGAAAAAAATCATTCTTTAAATAATGCTGAAGTCTCAAGTACCAGGACAGACTGAGAAGGAAGATATTCTGGGGTATATGGGGTTTCTAAGTGTCTCCCAACGCATGCTACCTAGAAGAACGACCACCCATGCTCTGATGAGAAAAGGAGAAGTGGAGACCATGAAAAGTAATAAGGAATTTAAGGAAGGAGTAAAAGGAGGCATAATCAGAACTAAGTCAATGCAGTTTTTTATAAAAAAAGAAAAAAGAAGAAGGAATAAGTTTATTATTAATGCTTTGTCATGGCTATTTCAATCTTCCATTGTTGTATAACCAACCACCCCTAAACAACAATCTGTTATTCCACAGAATTCCGTTTATTAGGAATTCCGGCAAGGTTCAGCTGGTGATTCTCCTGTTCCATGGATATTGCTCATGCAGTTGCCTTCAGTTGATAAGTCCAAGACAGCCCCTAATCCTCCAAGCCTCTCTCCAGATTGCTTCTCATGACTCAGCCCAAGGTTCCTTATAGTATGGCAACAAGCTCTAAAGAAGGAACTTTCCAAAAGGCCAAGCCCCAGTGCACAAGCTCTTATCAAGCCTCTGTCTGCACTTCACTTGCTAATGCCTGTTAGCCTAAGAAAATCGCATGGTCAAGCCCAGAGTCAATAAGGATTGATTCACATGTGCAAGAACAAGAGCTCTTGGAATTTCTAAAAATGGTGTCAATATTTCTCTGTATGTGTACCTATACTATAACCAAATCATCATTTAAATTTTTAGCCTTCTTCTTTTATCCTACCTGTAAACATTCTGTCCACACACCCCCACTGTATGCCAAAAAGAGGATAGGTTTTACAACGGTTTTAATCCCCCCTAGCACTAAGTTGTGCTCTTTGGAAAGAGCATTAATTTATATGAAAAAATCATTAACTGAATTCATCATTCAATCCATTTGTAAAGGTGGTGAAATGTGAGTCATCTAATTTTAATATTTATTAGGAGAAATGGTTGAAATTATATATTTATTTTTTGATGTTTATTTTTGAAGGAGAGAGAAACAGAGTGTGAGGGGGGAGGGGCAGAGAGAGAGGGAGACACAGAATCTGAAGCAGGCCCCAGGCTCTGAGCTGTCAGCACAGAGCCCGACGTGGGGCTCGAACCTGTAAACCACGAGATCATGACCTGAGCCGAAGTCTGAGGCTTAACCGACTGAGCCACCCAGGTGCCCCATAATCACTGAAATTATTAAATGAGACCTTTGATCACCTGTAATTTCAATTACATATGCCATTCAAATTCCTTAACACAATTAATAATCACAAATTAGCTATATGAGCATCATGACATGTGGTGAGGGGACTGTACCAGTGAAGTTTCAATCAGGGAAGCAGAACCACAGTAGGAAAGAAGAGACTTACTACGAATGCAACTTTACACAATTGTGGATGCCATTGGCTCTGTTTCTCGCCACGGGCCTGAAGTGACTCTCAGTGAGCAGAGTTGACAGCCAACGTGAAGTGGGGGAGAGTGAGGACAAACTTGAACCCTTGTCTGTCTCACACCTAACACGAGTGACCTGCAGAAGCCAGTGCGCTCGGCCAAGACCACATACATGGGCTTTGCCCAGAAAGATAAGAAGCTGAAGAAAGGGATCCAAAAGGAGTGAGAGAAGCTGGGGTCCCAGCTAGTGTGCAAGGTCATCAAGCGGACCTGGGGCAGCAGTCACGCAATGCCGAAGTAGTACCCAGCCAAACAAGCCTTTGTAGTGATACGGCCGTTGCCTGGCCTCATCTTCCAAATTTCACAAAATTTCTCTTGGGACTAACCTAGAATCAGACAAGGAAGGAAATTCTAGGCACTACACTTCCAGATTAGCTAAATTGACACAAAACCACATTAATTATGGCCGCCACCCATCAGAAACAGGCTTGCTTCTTGCCTGATAGACTCATCTTCTGAGATCCACCCAGAAGGCAAAGAAAGCCCAAGACCGTGGGAAAAGCTCCTAGTATTAGTACTACTGAATTACCACTGCCCAGTTGCAACTGACTCAATAATTTCTTGGTAACTTGAGCCTTCTCTAATGCAAAGAATAGAGTTCCTCCTTCACTGGTGCTCTGACAAAGATGGAGTAAGGAACAGATTGTGAAAAATACAAGCAATGTGGTGTTTTTTTTTGTTTGTTTGTTTTTTGGGTTTTTTTTGAGAGCAGCATGGGGAAAGAGACATTAGTCAGTACCAAAATTGGCAAATGACTATTGGCAGTAAAAAAATAAAAAAAAATAATAATAATAATTCCCCTCAAAATGACCGGGAAAATGACAGTTCTCTAGCACAAGAGTTTTATTTAAAACATTAATAACTATGAATTAAAATCTGTATTGTGTTAAATATTTGAAGAGAATTACTTCCTTTGAAATGTCTTGATTCAGTGAATTTTCACATGCTATCTCCTCCATTTAAAATACTTGTTCTGGGGCTCCTGGGTGGCTCAGTCGGTTAAGCATCTAACTCTTGGTTTTGGCTCAGGTCATGATCTCAAAGTTTTGTGAGTTCGAGCCCCACATCCGGCTCTGGGCTGGCAACACGGAGCCTGCTTAGTTAGGATTCTCTATCTCTGTCTCTCTCCACCCCACCCCCAACTTTCACTGTCTCTGTCTCTCTCGAAATAAATAAACTTTAAAATGCTGTTCCTTCTTTATGTACCTAACCATCTCTTATTTATCTTCTAGAACACTTCTCTGCAAAAGCTACCCAGAATTCCCTACTCAAACCCAAGCAACAATCATTCTCTTTGATGAACTGCCTCCATAACTTGCAAATCATTTAATTTTTGCAATTCCACCAAATTATAATTTTATCATTCTTCTATGTATCCCATACTTCACTGCAAGGGACCATGCTACATGCTTCTGCTAATTGGCACAGCACATGGCACACAATAAATAATAGGCTTGTCATCGCCACTTGATCATATATTTTATAGATAGGAAACCCAACCAAATCAATGGTGGAAGAAACAGAAATAAAAACATTTCAAGCATAAGCAATTTCTAATATCACCTTGTAACTTAGAAAATGTCATTAGTGCTACCATTAACTGTTTTTTTTAACGTTTATTCATTTTTGAGAGAGAGAGAGTGGGGGACGGGCAGAGAGAGAGGGAGACACAGAATCTGAAGCAGCCTCCAGGCTCTGAATTATCAGCACAGAGCTTGATGTGGGGCTAGAACCCACGGACTGTGAGATTGTGACCTGAGCTGAAGTCAGATGCTTAACCGACTGAGCCACACAGGTGCCCCATACCATTAACTCTTTCTGTGGTTTCTTCCAGTTTGAATTCCAACTCCTTACTCCACATCCCTTCTAAAAATCTCATGCCGATGATCTCTGATTCTTCCTTCCTTTGACATCCGCTCCCTCCACTTGGAATCTAAAAGAACTAGCAAAATTTGGGTTTCACCCATCTTGTAAATGCTCCCTTGGTCTCTCTTCTCAGAGGCTTTTCCACCTCATCTCCCCCAGGCTGAGCAGTGGCCAATTCACTTCCTCTCACCCTCTATTCCACCTGGATAAACGCTCTAATCCCCCAGATTCTTGTACAATGGGAACACCTATTATGCAAAGGTCTGCCCAATTGCCCATGTTGTCCCTTGCAGTCTAATTTCATTCTCAAGTGGTGGCATGAAAATATTAAATAATGGCACTTTTGAATGTATTTGTTATCTTCTTTGTTCCATTTTGCTCAATTTCCTTTATTTCCATGGGGGGCAAGAAAATATTCCAGAGGAGCAGAAAGCTTATGCATAAAATAGGAAAGACATTTATTGAAATGACCATGCACTTGTAATTTAAGAAAAAAAACACAGTTAATTGGCAGAAGATACAGTTCTTGTTCCATCTGCCACAGTGTAATTAGGGGAACATTGTGATGTTTTGTGCTCCAATTTCCCCAGTGAAAATTACAATTAATAACATACACAGAAATCGTTATTTTTTAAAAAATATATTTCATCAGTACAAAAGAATTAGATGGGTTATAAATGCTAACCTGTGTTCTTCAAAAAGATGGTAATTATCACAGAGCTATTTTTGACCTATCTTTGTTTCAGATGTGCTCCAACTGTGAATGAGTGGTTCAACTTTTAGCTATAGATTTAGTACCAAAGTACTGCTCATAAAATAATAGAGATTAGATGATAGAGCACTTTAAATTCCCCATGGGGCAGAGGAACATATGAAAAACCTTCCTCCAAACAACTCAATGTCTAAATTTTTAAAAATAAGGTCTCTGAAGCTCACATTCAGTTAGTCTCGTGAGAATAATTAAATGGCTCCTCAGAATTTCTTTGCTTGAAGTATTTGAATCAATTCATTTTAAATTACTTAAATAGAGCACCTACTACTTTCTTTGTGAAAATAAAATTAATATTCTTTCCTCATTCAAAGGCTACAAGTTGCACCCCAAATATAAATCATAGTAGGAGAAAGTTGCCAAAATATGTTGAGATGATCATATCATCCACGCTTGTGTATTTCTTCCCTCCCATTCCATATTGCTTTAAACATTCTTATAACCTCTTTTATTTCATTTAGACCAAAGAGGAAATTACTGAATGTCAATGTGTAAAGATATTAGTAACCACGACTGGGTAGGAGGAATAACACTTCAGAGGATGCCAGACTGGATGGATGAAGACCAAGGACCCAACCCACTCCATTCAAACATCATTGTAACTTACCTTGCTCTCCACCCCACTTTGCCTCTGAATGAAGATGTGCCCCCAGGAGTAGAAGGAGACAGAAACACCCTGAATTAAGGTCAAGTTTCCATCATCAAGGAAAATGGGAGTTTAATAAAGGAATTCAGGGGGCACATGGGTGGCTCAGTTGGTTAAGCATGCTACTTTGGCTCAGGTCATGATCTCACGATTAGTGAGTTCAAGCCCCATGTCAGACTCTGTGCTGAAAGCTCAGAGCCTGGAGCCTTCCTCTGACTCTGTGTCTCCCTCTCTCTCTGCCCCTCCCCTGCTTGTGCTCTTCCTGTCTCTCTGTCTCTCTCCCTCTCTTAAAAAAAATAAACAGGATGGGCCAAGATGGTGGAACAGCATGGAAATTGTTTTTTGCGTCTCTCCTCCCTGAAATGAAGCCAGATCAACACTAAACCATCTTGCACACCTAGAAAACTGATTTGAGGATCAACACAACAATCTATACAACCTGAAACACAGAACTCAGGAGGTACATGGTGTGGAGAGATGAACTGAGGGAGAGAGAAGCCATGGGGGGGGGGGCAAGAGCTGTTTTTGCTTGTAGAGAGAGGATGGAGACAGTGGGGGGGCGGGTAGAGCACAGATAGCATACCCCCACTCGAAAGCATCTGGAGAGAAAAGAAAGAATACACGAGAGACCGAACAAAAAAGGGAGAAAGGAGAAAGGAGAGGGTTTAAATTCCATTAAGACTCCATAAACAGGGAAGCATAGAGTCTGAAATGCCACAGCTCAATACCTGGTGGTGCTCTGGTGGGAAGGGCAAATCCTTAGGAACAGAGAGCAAGGTCTGAGGGGTCCTCGGGTCACACACTAGAGGCAGTTCCCCTGCTGGGAGGACATCTGGTAGAGGCTGTGCAGCCACCCCACAGGCAAAGGTCCCAGCAGACCCTGGCAAACAACCACACTCACTGGTACTGGAACAAGGACGTTAAGTGGGAAGCCTGGTGACAGATGGGTGTTGTGATTTTTCCATGATCCCTGGATGCTGCTGCTACATGATCACGTGAAATTTTTCTGGGGTGGGCTGGCACCCACCCACAGTCTCAGGGAATCGGCAGCAGTGCAGTCTCCCGAACATCCCTGGGGGTAGCTGGCACCAGGCAATTGCTTGGTGAGACCCTCACCCAGAGGGTCAGAACAGGCCAAAGCCCCAGTCTCTCAGAAGTGAAGGGTTGGGAAACACAGCCGCATCTGAGATAAAACTCAGGAGGGAGGTGTCGCCTGGCAGCCTGACGGCCTGTTTACAGTGTAAAAGCAAGGAGTGGACATAAGCCAGAGACAAAGGTGGGGTGCTTGATGGTCTGTCTGGGAAAGCATAGAGTTCTGGTACTAGGGATTGGGTAGCTGGCTGACGCTATTTTCACCCCTCCCGTGCATGTGCATACATACCTATAAGCGCCACAACAATCCACCCCCAGCAAGCTAAGCAGCGCCATCTAGTGGAGAATAGAGCCATTACACTAAGCCCCATCCAATTGGGCCAACTGTGCACTTTAGGAACACCACAAGTCATTCCATCTGCTTAGTTTACTGACTATAACATGCTTCGTAGTTTGACTTCTAGGAGAAACTGATGTAATTTCAATCATATTTCAGTCTGTTCACAGGTCCATCTATTCAATTTTTTTCTTTTTTTATTCTTGAATACAGAAAGAGAAAAAAATTATATTTATTTTCCATTTTTATTAAAAGTATTTTTAATTTTTCCCACTATATTTTTTATTTTGTAAATTTTTAAAATTCATTTCACTTCCATCATTTCATTTTATTCTATTCTATTATATTCATGTTTTCAAATTTTCAAACGTTTCCCTTTTTTCTCTTTTCTTATCTTTCCCTTTTTTCTCTAATCTATCAAGCTCCTTTCAACATCCAGACCAAAACACACCTAGGATCTAGCATCCTTTATTTTATTTTTTTGTGTTGTTTTTAATTTTTTAATTTTTCTTTTTTTTATTTTACTAATTCCTTTTCTTCCTTCAAAATGATGAAATGAAGGAATTCACCCCAAAAGAAAGAACAGGAAGAAATTACAGCCAGGGAATTAATCACCACAGATACAGCAAGACGCCTAAACCAAAATTTAGAATCACGATAATAAGAATACTGGCATTGAAAATAGGTTAGAAATCCTTTCTGCAGAGATAAAAGAAGTCAAAGCTAGTCAGGATGAAATAAAAAATGCTATATAACTGAGCTGCAATCTTTTTTCTCAACTTTTTTTTTTTTTTATTTTTTTTTATTTTTGGGACAGAGAGAGACAGAGCATGAACGGGGGAGGGGCAGAGAGAGAGGGAGACACAGAATCGGAAACAGGCTCCAGGCTCTGAGCCATCAGCCCAGAGCCTGACGCGGGGCTCGAACTCACGGACCGTGAGATCGTGACCTGGCTGAAGTCGGACGCTTAACCGACTGCGCCACCCAGGCGCCCCTGAGCTGCAATCTTAAATGGATGTCCTAGCAGCAAGGATGGAAGAGGCAGAGCAGCAAATCAGAGATAAAGAGGACAAACTTATGGAGAACAATGAAGCAGAAAAAAAGAGGGAGACTAAGGCAAAAGAGCATGATTTAAGAATTAGAGAACTCAGTGACTCATTGAAAAGGAATAACATCAGAATCATAGAGGCCCCAGAAAATGAAGAGAGAAAAACGGGTATAAGTTTTATGTGAGCAAATCATAGCGGGAAACTTTCCTACCTGGGGAAAGACACAGACATCAAAATCCAGGAAGCACAGAGGACTCTAATTAGATTCAACAAAAACTGACCATCAACAAGGCATATCATAGTCAAATTCTAAATTACTCAGACAAGGAAAGAATTATGAAAGCAACAAGGGAAAAAAGTCCTTAACTGACAAGGAAAGACAGCTCAGATTCACAGCAGACCTATCCACAGAAACTTGGCTGGCCAGAAAGAAGTGGCAGGATATATTCAATGTGCTGAATCAGAAAAATATGTAGCCAAAAATTCTTTACCACGCAAGGCTGTCATTCAAAATAGAAGGAGAGATAAAAAGTTTCCCAGACAAACAAAAATTAAAGGAGTTCTTGACCACTAAACCAGCCCAGCAAGAAATTTTAAGGAGAACTCTCTGAGGGGAGAAAAGACAACAAAAGTAAAATAAAATAAAATAAAACGTATTTTAAAAGACCAAAAGCAACAAAGACTAGAAAGGACCAGAGAACACCAACCAGAAACTCCAAATCTACAGACAACATAATGGCAATAAATTCACATCATTCAGTACCCACTCTAAATGTCAATGGACTAAGTGCTCCAATCAAAAGATATAGAGTAACAGAATGGAAAAGAAAACAAGATCCATCTATATGCTGTTTACAAGAGACCCACTTTAGACCTAAAGACACCTTCAGATTGAAAGGAAGGGGATGGAGAACAATCTGCCATGCTAATGGTGGCCAAAAGAAAGCTAGAGTAGCCATACTAATATCAGACAATCTAGACTTTAATGTAAAGACTATAACAAGAGATGAAGAAGGGCATTATATCATAATTAAGGGGTCTATCCACCAAGAAGATCTAACAATTATACACATTTATGCTCCAAACGTGGTAACACCCAAATATATAAATCATTAATCACAAACATAAAGAAACTCATTGACAATAAAACCATAATAGTAGGGAACTTCAAAACCACACTTACAACAATGGACAGATCATCTAAACAGAAAATCAAAAAGGAAGGAATGGCTTTGAATGACACACTGTACCAGACGGACTTAACAGATATATTCAGAACATTTCATCCTAACGCAGTAGAATACACATTCTTCTCAAGTGCACTAGAACATTCTCCAGAATAGATCACATACGGGGACACAAATCAGCCCTCAACAAGTACAAAAACATCGAGATCATACTGTGCATATTTTCAGATCACAATGCTATGAAATTCTAAATCAACCACAAGAAAAAATGTGGAAAGATAATAAATACTTGGAGACTAAAGACCATCCTACTAAAGATGGATGGGCTAACCAAAAAGTTAAAGAGGACATTAAAAAGTACCTGGAAGTCAATGAAAATGATAATACCACAGCCCCAAACCTCTGGCACATAGCAAAGGCAGTCATAAGAGGGAAGTATCTAGCAATCTAGGCCTTCCTAAAGAAGGAAGAAAGGTCTCAGATACACAACCTAACCTTAGACCTTAAGGAGCTTGAAAAAGAACAGCAAATAAAACCCAAAGCCAGCAGAAGACAGGAAATAATAAACATTAGAGCAGAAATCAATGTTATCAAAACAACAACAACAACAACAACAAAAAACAAAACAGATCAATGAAACCAGAAGCTGGTTCTTTGAAAGAATTAACAAAATTGATAAACCACTAGCCAGTTTGATCAAAAAGAAAAAGGAAAGGACCCAAATAAATAAAATCAATAATGAAAGAGGACAGATCACAACCAACACAGCAGAAGTAAGAACAATAACAAGAGAATATTATAAGCAATTATACGCCAATAAAATGGGCAATCTGAAAGAAATGGACAAATTCCTGAAACAGGAAGAAATAGGAAATTTCAACAGACCCATAACCAGTAAGGAAATCGAATTAGTAATCAACAATCTCCCAAAAAACAAGAGTCCAGGGTCAGATGGCTTTCCAGGGGAATTCTACCAAACATTTAAGGAAGAGTTAACATCTATTCTCTTGAAGCTGTTCCAAAAAATAGAAATGGAAGAAAAACTTCCAAACCCTTTCTATGAAGCCAGCATTACCTTGATTGCAAAACCAAAGACCCCACTAAAAAAGGAGAACTATGGGACAATTTCCCTGATGAACATGGATGCAAAAATCCTTAACATATTAGCCAACCAGATCTAACAATACATTAAAAAAATTATTCACTGCGACCATGTGGGATTTATACCTGGGATGCAAGGCTGGTTCAATATCCACAAAACAATCAATCTGATACATCACATCAATAAAAGAAAGGACAAGAACTACATGATCCTCTCAATAGATGCAGACAAAACATCTGACAAAATACAGCCACCTTTCTTGATAGAAACCCTAAAGAAAGTAGGGATAGAAGGATCATTCCTCAAGATCATAAAAGCCATATATGAAAGACCCACCTCTAATATAACCCTCAATGGGGAAAAACTGAGAGCTTTCCCCCTAAGGTCAAGAACAAGACAGGGATGTCCACTCTATGTTCCAATATTCAACATAGTATTGAAAGTCTTAACCTCAGCAATAATACAACACAAAGGAATAAAAGGCATCAAAATCGGCCAAGAGGAGGTGAAACTTTCACTCTTCACAGATGACATGATATTCTATATGGAAAACCCAAAAGATCCCACCAAAAAACTGCTAGAACTGATCCATGAATTCAACAAACTGGCAGGATATAAAATCAATGCACAGAAATTGGTTGCATTCCTATACACCAATAACGAAGTGGCAGAGAAATCAAGGAATCAATCCCATTTACAGTTGCACCATAAAATACCTAGGAATAAATCTAACCAAAGAGGTGAGACATCTATACACTGAAAACTATAGAGAGCTTATGAAAGAAAGTGAAGAAACAAAAAAATGGAAAAAGGTTCCATGTTCCTGGATAGGAAGAACAAATATTGTTAAAATGTCAATACTACCCAAAGCAATCTACATATTCAATGCAACCCCTATCCAATAACACCAGCATTCTTCACAGAGCTAGCACACACAATCCTAAAATTTGTATGGAACCTGAAGAGACCCCCGAATAGCCAAAGCAATCTTGAAAAAGAAAACCAAAGCTGGAGGCATCACAATCCCAGACTTCAAGCTGTATTACAAAGCTATAATCATCATGACAGTATGGTACTGGCACAAGAACGTCTAGACACTCGGATCGATAAAACAGAATAGAGAACCCAGAATTGGACCCACAAATGTATGGCCAACTAATCTTTGACAAAGCAGGAAAGAATATCCAATGGAATAAAGACAGTCTCTTCAGCAAGTGGTACTGGGAAAACTGGACAGCGACATGCATAAAAATGAACCTGGACCACTTTCTTACACCATACACAAAAATAAACTCAAAATGGATGAAAGACCTAAACATAAGACAGTAAGGGGCACCTGAGTGGCTCAGTCGGTTAAGCATCTGACTTTGGCTCAGGTCATGATCTCGCTGGGTTTGTGAGTTTGAGCCCCACGTCAGGCTCTGTGTTAACAGCTCAGAGCCTGGAGCCTCCTTCAGATTCTGTGTCTCCTCCTCTCTCTGCCCCTCCCATGCTCATGCTCTGTCTCTCAATAATAAACGTTAAAAAAATTAAAAATAAATAAATAAACATAAGACAGTAAGCCATCAAAATCCTCAAGGAGACAGCAGGCAAAAACCTCTTTGATCTTGGCCGCAGCAACTCTTACCCAACACATCTCCAGAGGCAAGGGAAATAAAAGCAAAAATGAACTATTGGGACCTCATCAAAATAAAAAGTTTCTGCACAGCAAAGGAAACAATCAGCAAAACTAAAAGGCAACTGACAGAATGGAAGAAGATATTTGCAAATGACATATCAGATAAAGGGGTAGTATCCAAAGTCTATAAAGAACTTATCAAACTCCACACCCAAAAAACAAATAATCCAGTGAAGAAATGGGCAAAAGACATGAATAGACACTTTTCCAAGGAAGACAGCCAGATGGCCAACTGACTGCTTAACCGCACTCAGCATCAGAGGAATACAAATCAAAACCATGATGAGATACCACCTCACACGTGTCAGAATGGCTTACATTAACAACTCCGGCAACAACAGATGTTGGTGAGAATGTGGAGAAAGAGGATCTCTTTTGCACTGCTGGTGAGAATGCAAACTGGTACAGCCACTCTGGAAAACAGTACGGAGGGTCCTCAAAAAATTAAAAATAGAACTACCCTACAACCCAGCAATTGCACTACTAGGTATCTGTCCAAGGGATACAGGTGTGCTGTTTCGAAGGGGCACATGCACCCCAATGTTTATAGCAGGACTATCAACAATAGCCAAAGTACAGAAAAAGCCCAAATGTCCATTGATGGATGAATGGATAAAGAAGACGTAGTATATATACTCAATGGAGTATTACTTGGCAATCAAAAAGAATGAAATCTTGCCATTTGCAACTATGTGGATGGACCTGGAAGGTATTAGGCTAAGCAAAATTAGTCAGAAAGACAAAGATCATATGACTTCACTTACATGAGGAATTTAAGATACAAAACAGATGAACATAAGGGAAGGGAAGCAAAAAATAATATAAAAACAGGGAGGGGGGCAAAACATGAGACTCTTAAATATAGAGAACAAACAGAGGGTTGCTGGAGGGGTTGTGGGGCGATGGGCTAAATGGGTAAGGGGCATTAAGGAATTTACTCCTGAATTCATTGTTGCATTACATGCTAACTAACTTGGATGTAAATTTTAAAATAAACTAATAAAAAGGAAAACAAAACAAAACAAAAACCCTACAACCAACAACTCGTGCTGAGAGCACTTTTTAGTAATTATGCTGAAGTTAAAAACAATAAAATAAAATAAGAAATAAAAATAAAATGGAAGTCAGTTCAGTTATAGAAAATAAAGTCATATTTTGGGATGTCTGAGTTTGTGGCCTGGGAGATGAAAATTCATAGCAAAAAGCTTTGGCCAGACTGGTTGTCAGGTGGGCAGTTGTTGGAGGTCCAAGTAGGCATGGATGTGCAGTAGGTATGATTCTGGAAAGCATAACATAGAAAGCATTTTGGAAAATCTGCTCCAAAGTCTCTTTTATTCTTCTCCTAAGACGCGACCCCAGGACTTAAACTTTTGTGTATGCGGCAAATGGCAGCAGCTGCTGGGAGAGAGAAAGGGTAGGACAAATCACTACTGGATAACCAGCAACTTTTGTCATGTAAAAACAGCTGTCGCTTGTTTCTTCTACAAGGTTCACATTTCTTCATATCATTTTGTCAGTGGTTGGTATCTTCTTGCTGAAATCTCAATTGGGTTTTTTAAAAATATACTTAAACAGTTTAGAAAGATATGGTTCCTCCCTTTCTTGAGTGCCATCTTTCCTTTAACTATTTTTAAGAAACATCAACAGAGTGGTTAAGTGGACCCAGTTAAGTGGAACCTCGCCAGATCTAGGTTGCCATTTTCTATTGTAGAAGGCACTGAAAACCCACAGGATGTGGACAGGATGTTGCCTAGCACAAAATGAGTACTCGTTAACTAGTAGCTACTGTTCCTATTACCAGCTGAGATACTAAATTGAATAAGGGGACAGTCTGTCTATCTGGAATTAAAAAAAAAAAAAGTTAAGATAAGCTTCCAGATAATGAGTCCTAAACATAAATCCATGTGGGACACACACAAAAATGCACTCCCCTCCCTCCATCCAAGCTGCATACTAATATACTTATTAATAAAATGCCTTTATATTTAATTTAGCAAAAGGTGAAACATTCCAGGAATGTATGCATGACCAAAAGTGAATGAATGTTTTCATTAGAGAAAACAGTAACCCTTTTCCTGGTAATGCCATCATCCAACTACTTGTCCTGTGTTCATCATTAAAATCCAACCATTGGTGCTTACACAGACCGTATTCTGGGTGAGATGCATTACAGCAAGGACCAAATCCAGTACAAGTACTCTAAAGTTCTTACATATAGAGTTAAGATTTTCATAAGATTTCCTATTATAGTCTTCGAATGCTCTATTGGTCTCATTTACAACCATGATTCTAATCTTTATGGGACCATGTTTCCAAGTTACTATAATTATACCCAACACTAATGAAGCAGTGATCCCCAATCAGACACAAGGGTGTGGACCTAAAGCATGTCCTGTCCAAGCTTCCATGCTCATACATACCCCAATGGGACAAAACCACAGAGCTGGCTATAATTTGCAAGAACAAAATTTTCCATGAATCAGTAGAAGCCTGAAAGTTTTAAAGGGACTTTTCTAGAGGGAGTGATTTCTGAAGCAAACTGTTCCAGTAAACTCGGAGAGTAGTGACAAAACATTCAAAAATAAAGCCATGTGGGGCACTCAGGTGGCTTAGTTGTTTAAGTGTCAGACTTCCTCTCAGGTCACAATCTCACAGTTCGTGAGTTCAAGCCCCCGGTCGCGCTCTGTGCTGACACCTCAGAGCCTGGAGCCTGCTTCAGATTCTGTGTCTCCCTCTCCCTCTGCCCCTATCCCACTTATGCTCGATCTCTGTCTCTCAAAAATGAATAAACATTAAAGGAAAAAAAGATTACAAATAAAGCCATGACATTCTGTTTCATCCGTCTGGGGAAGAAGCTATCTCCCTACTGACATAACACAAGGTGGTTAGTCAGTCACACTTTATCCTATTTCTCTATAGACATTTAAATGTGACATTTCAGTTCAAACCAGTGTTTATGTATGTGTAGCAGAGAACTAGAATCACAAGGTCTGGATAGAATTAACCAGGCACAGACGCTGCCACATTAGTGTAAGCCCTGTACTCTTGTGGAAAGTGCATTCCCCAAATGGGAGAAAGAAGGGGTAAAGGCAAGGCTGGCTGATAGCAACTCACTGGCTTTTGGAAAATCAGGTCCAGAAAAGAGCTCATTTAGATAAAAGTTCACTGGCTAACTCCAGTTCTACACATTACTAGAGAAGTTTCCAAGTTTTGCTTTTCCTAGAGTAAGCCAGAAACAACGTAGGTGGATGGGGGGATTAAAAAAAAAAAAAAGTGGCCTTATTTCAATTTCTGAATGGTCCATTTCTGTGTGTTTTGACTGTGCCCGACATCAAATCACATTGCTGCTGTGGTTTTCATCTTCCCAAGTGCAAAAGGAAGGAGAAGGAGAAGGTTCTTAGATCTTCCTATTCTCTCTTTATGGTAGAGGAAACAGGAACACCTGCAATCCCTTGCCCTGAGTTCTCACTTCCTTTTTCGTGTCTCTCCATTGTTGGGGGAAGGAACTAGCCACCATCATTCCACGTGTCACCTGCATACCCCAAATCCACATCACTTCAATTCTTCTCAAAGTCTGTAACAACCACTTTGACTCCCCGCCATTCTATTGCTGCCATTTGTATGTGTCCCCAAACTCAGTGACCTTAGGTGAGCTGGATAACTCTCCTCCCCATTCCATTACCTCTCTGCCTTTGTTATCCCCAGTAACTCCATACAACAAAAGTCCAAGTACCCAGATCTCTGAGGGCTGTTTTGGTCTATGGGTGAAATTTGAAATATCCAGGGGCAAACTGGACTCTCAAACTTTTAGACTACTTTTTCATTAGTATTATACTTCAGAAATAGGCTTTTTAAAAGAATTGGAAAGCAGAGTTTAAAGTTGTGATCTTTGACAAGAATATGAAGTACAAATATTTTATGTAGAATGAGGTAGTCATATGCTTTCACAATCAACGTGACAGAGATGTAATATCTCCCCACTATTTAGAGTCCAAGCCTTTAAAGTTCTTCATAATCATAAACTAGATGTTCTCTACCTATTCAATATAATTTTCCACTCCTCCCCCAAATAAATTATCTACCAAGACCCTATCTTTTCCTCCCACTATCTTAACCATCGTAAGTCAAGAGTTTGAAATAGTCAACATTCTAATTGCTGTCTCATTATCTCCTTCCTTTTGCACAAGACTATCTACTGTCTCATTCTAATTACTGTCTAATTATCTCAATTACTGTCTCTCATTATCTAATTACTGTCTCATTATCTCATTATACCCACTTTATCCAAAAGATTTCCCTCCAGAATTACGGTATATACCATGCTAAATGTCTATATAACCACTTAAATAGTGAACAGTTCAATTCCTTAGCCCAATATGTAACTTCTAAGAGATAAGTTTAAAAACAGCAGTCTTGGGGTTTTGGGTGGCTCAGACGGTTAAGCGTCTGGCTCTTGATTTTGGCAGGTCATGATCTCGCGACTTGTGGGATGGAGCCCCACATCAGGCTCTGCGCTGATAGCAGGGAGCCTACTTAGGGTTCTCTCTCACTCTCTCTCTCTCTCTGCCCGTCCCCTGCTCACATTCTTCCTCTCTCCCTCTCTCTCGCTCTCAAAATAAACATTTAAAAAAAAAGAACAGCAATCTTGAGTGCTTCAAAATTCAAATGTTACCATTTCTACTGCTTTACTTAACTAACACTTTAAAAGTTTCACTTTAGGGGCATGTGGGTGGTTCAGTGGGTTGAGTGTCCAATTCTTAATTTCAGCTCAGGTCATGGTCCCAGAGTCATGAGATGGAGCCCCACTTTGGACTCCGTGCTGAGCATGGAGCCTGCTTAAGATTCTCAAGTTCTCTCCCTCTGCCCCTCTCCCTGCTCCTGTCCTCTCTCTCTCTCAAATTAAAAAAAAAAAAAAAAAGTCTCACTTAAAAGTGTTTTTTCCCCCTTGTTAATTACACTAATTTATCTTTCCTTTGGGAATCTAAAGAGCAGCTGGAACATGCAAGTTGCTGCCACTGACGTGTAGAATTTTGTTTGTTTTTCTCCTCTTACCATTCCGACCCAATATTTGTTGGCAAAGACTCTCAAAAACTGGCAGGAGCTATAAATTAGATATTTGAACTATTCTCCCCTAGCTATACAAATGAGCTGTCCAACTTTCCAGTACTAAAATGCTTTAATTCACAAGACGTATGCCTTAAGGGACTTGAAAATTTGCCTCTAAGTCAGATGAACACATGGGTTATGAGTTATTAATTATACATAATAAGGCTTTGGGATAGGATAAATTGAACTAAACCCTAAACCTGACTGACAGATAATATATCCCATATTTGTGTTGGATGAGAAAACAGCAAAATCTAAAAGTTAGGGCCATGACTTGGATAGAATCAGAAAGGCCAAGGCCCACTATCCAGATTCATTACAAAATACCTAACTGTTATTCCCTGACTCCATCAAGGCCTGAACGCCCACTGCAGAAAAAGATTAGTCCTCTCTCTCCATCCTATTCCAATCCCTAGAAAAAAAATACAGAGAGAATGATAAAAAGATTTATATGCTGAAAAACTGTCCAGAGTTAGACAGAAACATACATATAATGTATTAAAATTTATCCATTTACTTATATATATTCTTTACTTAGATGAGTAATTTAAACACAAACTTCCAATTTAAGACAAACGAGAAAATAACGGATGGTCAAAAAGGCCTAAAAGACACATCAACATTAGCACTTCACTGCCTACACGTAATTCTTTTTTTTGGTAACACACTGTGGGGTACAATGGACTTTTAAAAAAAATTATTTCCAGTTGAATATCTATACATAGTGTAACAATACAAGAATAAAAAATAAGTCATATCTTCCAGTTGTATGCCTTAGAAAAAAAAGAACAATAAAATAGGATGGATGAAAATTATTTCTGTTGGTTTTAGACTTCACCATAAATAATCCAAGGTCACCAACCTTTGGGAGTATTAATTTAAGAAATTTTGTATCCAAAAAATCATTTAAATATCCTAAGCAATAAAGTAAAATAAAACCAACTGAAGCATAGTTTTTAACTCAAGTAATACAACTAGATGACAAAGGATTAGTCAGCAGCAAAGAATGAGGTCCTAAATTCTGAAAATATAGAAAAAGATTTACTACAATAACAAAAATAAATAAATCCAAGTATCATTATTTTTAGTTTAAGCTGAATCCAGGAATTATCTCATTAAAAAAAAAAAAAAACCAAGTTGCTGCTTTCCAGATATACCCACAAGTACTTTGGGAAAAGGAAAAGGGCATAAAGATACGATTTATTGTTTTCCTAGTAGAACTTTCATGATGTAATTCAGACTTGAGGTTACTAATGACCTGAGATCCATTAGCAAATTGCATTTATTACTTAAAAATTAAAAAGGAGCCTTTCCTGCTTTAAAACACATGTACACACCCACACAAACACACACAAACAGATCTTAATCTCAAGCACAGCACAACAGAAGTTGATTACCAAACCAATAGATATTGTGAGTTATAAACTGAGTAAACATGAGCATTACAGTAAAAAATTTCACAACAGTTAATTCTTTTTCTGGTTTAGAGATAGTTTATATGTGCTTATAATTATTTCAAGAAACTTAGTACCAAATTAGTTACAGAGAGAGACAGATATTCCAAGTATTCACTCATTCATTCACCTATATACAGCTTTTGGCACAGTAGCAAAGTCACAAAGAAAATCTACACTTTTACTGCAAAAAGACATGGTCTTTACTGATGTTTAGATAAACAAAGAGGTAGCTAATAAAAAAAAGGGCCACCATTTTTCTCAAATGTCAGCAATTACATAAGACCTCAAAACACATTCTGATTTGGAAAAAAAAATTCTTGCCAACAATTAAGGGAGCAAGTAATTTCATCTATTTCCCAGTGGCAAGTCTTCCCCGGATGGTAGTAACCAGCAAAACTATTCACTTGAGCCTTTTGTCACCAGAGACCATTGCTACATCTCTACGCAAACATGATGAACTCAATTTATTAGTCAAATAGCTGAATTCCATTCAAGTGCACTTAATACAGTAATACACTTTATAAATTGATTGAAATTAAAAACACCTCTGATTGAAAATGGGATTATTAAGAATACAATACTGATTTCAAATTATATGTTTCACTGGTGTCCTGATGAAACATACAAAGCAAATGAAGTCATTGTTTCCAGCATCTCTGAAAGATTACCTAGTCCCTTAAGGTATTAAAATAGAAGTGAGAAAATACATCCCTGAAATCTAGAATTGGTAGTACAGTTTGAAAAGTTGAAGCCAATTTGATATGGTTAATTCAGATCATGGTTAAATGGTAAGAGGATAGCTCAGGAGTTGACACAAGTCTCAAATTAGTAATCTCTGTTGAAAAAACATAAATGAAGGTACCTGTAATGTTTACAAGGTCAGAGTGTTCAGATCCATGTATGTAAGTCCTAAGATCCTAAAAACTTAATCTCTTAAAATATTGTTGACCATTGAGGAAGAATAAAAAAATCCAAATGGATTACATCTAAAATGAGGCTGTTCCTTCTCCTTTTATAAAATACTTTTGGAATTCATAACACAAAAAATATGCACAGAAAGACATTCAGAATTTTCAATCTTTTAAAAAAAAATCAAGGGATCTTGAAAAATATCCCTGTTTGCTTTGCATTCTTCAGTCTTCCTTCTCTTCCAAGAGCTTTGCTACAGATGTCTATCAGCTGTATAGAGTGATACTTTATTTGCCTGTTCCCACAACAGAAGAGGTGGCTTTGTCGGACAACAGCTTGGTCTTGAAAATTTACTTCTGGTAGGATTCTCTCACTTTTGCCTGCAGCGCATCACACGTCTTCTTGGCATCGCCTAGAAGCATGGCCGTGTTGGGTTTGTAGAAGATTGGATTGTCCACTGCAGCATAGCCAACACCCAGTGACCTCTTCATAACGATGACCTAAGGAGCAAAGATTAAGGGGCAAAATGAGTGTATTTAACAGACTGGGCTGGGATGTGATAGGTATGCCCACACTGCCCTGCCCTAGCTTTAAATGAAGCATCACCACTACTAACTCCTGAGTACACAGTTTTCTAAAATACACAAGGAGTCGTTTTCTTAATGCAGGCACACATTGTATTAACTTTAATTTTTTAAATGTGCCCATACTCACATCCAAGAGAGAAAAATCTTGTTAACAATAAATAGTTTATCTATGAAACATAAGATTACAAGTGATTTTCTTCTCAGAGCTTTTCTCTATAAAGACCCTGTAACATTTTCTACTCAGAAAAATAAGCATCTTTCTCTAATGTGTTAAAGAGACCAAACTTAGTGCATAAGCTTCTAATGGGAAAATGGCATGATTCCTATTCCACCACTTTAAAGTACATCAGAAGGTTCCAGGCGCGCCTGGGTGGCTCAGTCAGTAAAGTGTCTGAATCTTGATTTCCGCTCAGATCATGATGTCACAGTGGTGGGTTCAAGCACCAGGTTGGGCTCCGTGCTGACAGTACAGAGCCTGCTTGGTGTTCTCTCTCTCTCTGCCCCACCCTGGCTCACTCACACTCTCTCTTTCTCAAAATAAATAAATAAACATTAAAAAGAAAAAGAAGGTGCCAAGACAAAAGCCCAAAGAGCAATCTAGCCCATCACATGACAGAGGTAATAATATTACAGTCCTACAAAGCAAAATGGAAGAAGCAAACCTGTCTCTAATATTGATGTAGTATAGTCATTGACACCTACATGGATTATGGATGGTGCTATCCTGTTAAATAGCAAGTCAGTTCTTAGGAAAATAAAAAGCCTTTCTGTGGTTGTCTAGGTAGTTTATCCAAAAATGAAAGCAGTCTAAATTTATTCACACTTCACTCAGCCTTAGTATAGTCTTCTTCAAATTCTCCAATTTGATGACGAATGCAGTAATTTTTTATCTACACATGAATAAGTGCATATCACACTCCCATATTTTCAATGAAGAGAAACAAAATTAAAGGGAAATGTACTTACATAATTACATAATTATGACTGTTAAAATGCAGATCTGACCTAAGGGTAGTAAAGGCATGTTCCTCGAATGAGGCAGGGGAAAGGTATAAGCCTTTGAGTCTCTATGACCCAGCGGTGAGCCTCCACAAAGGTGATGTGCGCGAGCAGGCCTTGCTTCCTTATGCCACGTTATGGTTTGGATTTCTAAATCACCTTTCTTCTAGACACCCCATAACAACAACAAATTCCCTTTAAAAAAATTAAATGAAAAAAACATGCTCATCTTCGTATATGAAGGCAATGATACTGACTCACTGTCCCAGAGGGAAGCCATCTGCTTCACTGGACTCTATCTGGAAGTCAGCCAGACTCATTCCAAAAGCTCACAGCTCTTTTTTCAGCTGTGGCTACAGATTTTGTTAATCCATCCACATAATATCGTTTGGTTCTAATGGTAACCAGGGCATTCACTCGGGTTCTCTACTGGCCACCGAACAGACAGAAGCTGGATATAGAGAGCTAGGCCCTACGCCCACTCAAGCTCCTGCGGCTTTTAAAAGGCATCAGCGCTCCTCGCCGAGTGAACCAAGATGGCTCTGTGCGCATGTCTGAAGAGACATTTGACTATGAGAATGAAACACAAGTCTGAAACTTTACCTGCTTTGATTTCCAGACCTCGAGGACTGGCATGCCTGCAATAATAGAGTTGGGGTCTTCCTGAGCTGCTGAATTAACAGTGTCATTAGCTCCAATTACAAGGACCAAATCGGTGTCTACGTAATAAAGGGAAAAAAAGAGAAAATGTAAGTCTCAAATAGGCTACTTTCATTTTTTTTCAGGCAAATTATAGTGATCTGCACTTTATAACAATAGTAACAAAAGCCAACATTTATAGGATGCACACTTGTGCCAGGCACTGTACAAAGAGCTTTATCAGAGAGGGTCGGTAACTTAGCCAATGCCACACAGCTAAAAGCAGTAGGTCCTGCATGTGAACCTGAGCATACTGACTGGAGCTTACATTATTGTGCTTTCCCTCCCCCCAGATGGATCTACCTAATCTGATTTTGCGATTTTTTTATTATCTCAAAATGATCTTGTTGGTTATATTATTTTTGAGAAGACTGGCATTCCATTTTCAACTTTTAAAATGACCACATATGATGCTATTTGATGTCTCAAAGAAAATGGTCTAAGAGTCTGTACTGTATTAAAGCTGTGCCCATAATTCCTGGAACTGGCAGGTTTCACACAAAATTTTGCAACAGTGAAATCTCAAAGGGGGCATAAAATTAAAATGGTCCAAACTCCCTCTTTAAGGACTGTAATATAAATTACCTTAGAACTTTGCCAAAAATGCCATGTGAATGTAGATACACATATAACTTCATTATTTTTCTCTAATAAACAGTATTTTTTAAGTTTACAGTGGACACTTGCCAGGGGGAACTGGTCTAACTTTAACAAACATGATCTTGGGCCAAATGTCATTAACATTCAACATCTACCCAATGACAGCCATAAAGTACAGCACCTTATCTACTGAAATCCTAGTACTTTAAAAGAAAATAGAAAACTACTTTATTGATTATGAATCAGTACAATTAGAAGCCAGGAAAATCTCAGACACTGGCTAGCATTATACATTAAATTAGCAACAGAAGTAATTTTATAAATGAGGAACCTGAGGCTGGGATCTAATGCAAACAAGCGAGAATTGTGACCTAGATCCCAAAGCCAGATCTCTTCCGAGTCCCTCTGCAATGAGCTCCACTATCTCTCAAGATTTTCACTACCCCTAGGGGCGCCTGGGTGGCGCAGTCGGTTAAGCGTCCGACTTCAGCCAGGTCACGATCTCGCGGTCCGTGAGTTCGAGCCCCGCATCAGGCTCTGGGCTGATGGCTCGGAGCCTGGAGCCTGTTTCCGATTCTGTGTCTCCCTCTCTCTCTGCCCCTCCCCCGTTCATGCTCTGTCTCTCTCTGTCCCAAAAATAAATAAATGTTGAAAAAAAAATTTAAAAAAAAAAAGATTTTCACTACCCCTCAAAGGCACAAAAGTACCCATGCTACTCACAAATCTGTTGTGCCTTATTCAGTACCGTCTTTCACTGCTTTCATTCCAACTGCACACCTACTAGGGGTAGGTTACTCTTCATTGGACTAGTGGGTGTTCAGAAATCCCACAATTTACGTCCTAAGACGGGCGTTGCTTTATTCAGACTAAGAATATTTAGACTTCAGCATCGCCTCTACCACTTACCTGGGAAATCATGGTTGATCTCGTCCATTTCCAGCACAATATCATATGGCACCCCAGCCTCAGCCAGCAGCACATTAAGCTGACCAGGCATCCGGCCTGCAACTGGGTGAATTCCAAACCTAGACATGAAACAAATGAACAGCTGGCCTTACTTGATGGGCCAAAATGTACAGAGACCCCAACATCACCTCCAAATCTGCACACTTTGTTCTTGGCACCTCTGCTTTTCCTGGTACTATCTGATCTCTACAGGCGGGACTAGAACTAGTCCAGATATATGATCAATCTACAAATATTGAAGTTGGAGGTTTAATATCTCAGTATACACAAATGATAACTCCTCTCAAAAAATAAGTGTAACCTTAGAACCTGACTCTTCCATATGTTTTAAGTACAAAGAATTTCCAACAACATTAATAAATAAGATCACCTTACATTTAATAAGCATTATGTTCTCTCATGATACTTTCTGATAAATCTTGAATCTTTAAAAACTTATGTAAGTCAGCCTGGAATTAAACACTTGCCATGAAAAATCAACATTATTCCATCAAAAGCTGACTTCACATTCAACTTTAACCTCTATGTTCAAAGCTGGAGAAATAAAATAGTGTCATGGACAGGAGTTAACAGCCTACAATCTTTCAGAAAATGATATGAAGCATTACTCTGCATCCCAGAAGAAATGTGATAGCAACATGCTGGAGTGTTTCAAAGACGGAGTGATACACAAATCAGAGCTCCACACTTTTATTAAGGCAAAAGAAACTGAAGCATCCAGCAATTTCTTTCAACCACAACCATAATGGGATCTTTGGAGTCATTTAATCCAGCCCCTTGCCCACAGTATTGATCTCTGTCTCCTCAGCACTGGGCACAGTGCTTGACACACAGGAAGGGCTCAATAAAAAGTGAGTGAGTGAGTGAATGAGTGAATGAATCCAGCGAAGAAATGCATTTGATAGTAGTTCTTGGCAGGGATCTATCCGACTTCAGTTTAAACACTTTCAGTAACCAGAAACTTACTCCTTCCTAAGGTCTATTCCATTACTAGACAATCTCAAAAATTATATAACACAAACACACACACACACACACACACACACACACACACACACATTCATATTCAACCAAAGGAACCCCTATCTCATTGCTTTCCAAGGTCTGTAGTTTTGCTCTGGAGCCATAATGAGTTTATTCCCTCTTTCATATGTGGATTCCTTTGAGCTATCCTACGATGCTTACTAAGCAAAACATCCTCAATTCTTTCAATTACTCAATGCTGACAGATCCGCTGCTGTCTGAGTCCCATTTCCACAATGCAATATCCAGCTCAAATCTCAGTCCCCCAAAGTGAATACAGTATGCTGGATGCAATCTAGATGCATAAGGCACAGCAAGAAAATCCCATCCTTAGACCTTTCCTTGACAATGATGCCTAAGTCGGCCTTAGCTTTTAGGGCCGCCACAATACACTGCTGGCTCACACAAAAATCATGTCATTTAAGACACAGAAACTGCTGCCAAGTCAGGTGTCCCCACTGTTAATAGAGGTCCTGCTGGGAACAGATTAAAGCAGCACAGGAATTGACCCCTCCCAAAAACACAGACCTGAAAAGGGCTTTAAAATGGCCATTTAATTGCCTAAATAGATGATAAGGGATTTTCCCACATCTTTAAAAGTGATAATGAAGGGGCGCCCGGGTGGCTCAGTCGGTTGAGCGTCCGACTTCGGCTCGGGTCATGATCTCGCGGTTTGTGGGTTCGAGCCCCGCGTCAGGCTCTGTGCTGACAGCTCAGAGCCTGGACCCTGCTTCAGATTCTGTGTCTCCCTCTCTCTCTGCTCCCCACCCCCCAACTCACACTCTGTCTCTCTCTCCTTCAAAAGTAAATAAACATTTAAAAAAAAATTTTAAAGTGATAATGAAGAGTCTGAATTACTGGGGGATCTTGTAGTTGGGGGGGGGACATCAAGTGACAGGTACTCTCTCTCATCAAATTTATTTTTAATCTTAGTTTGGAGATCACCGAATGCCCCTAAATAATAATTTATGTTTATTAAAAAAACAGAAACCCCAGGCTAAAAGGAAACAAAACAGTTACCCCTATGCAGTTATACAACAGATAATCATTTTATTTCTCCTTTTTAAATATATTTTCCCGATTTTCTATGAGAATGTACACTTTTGTGGGAGAATCAAACCATGTGATTAAGGGGCTTTGGGGAAACCCCGAAGGGCTAGGAGGACAGTGAGATCAGTGACCTTGGCCCAGCCGGGATCTTCCCAGCTTCACAGTCACTGAAAGGAGGAGAATGTACACTTTTTATGGTGGGAAAAATTAACTTCATTTAAAATAACTTAATACTTCATGCTATTATATTGTAACACCATTTACAAATGATTTCTCATATATTATTCCATTCTATCCCTAATCATCTTTAAAATTCTCCATCCAGAATTAGAACACTGGGGCGCCTGAATGGCTCAGTCAGTTGAATGCCCAACTCCTGATTTTGGCTCAGATCAGGACACCAGGGTCGTGAGATCGACCACCGCATCGGGCTGCACGCTGAGTGTGGAACCTGCTGAAGATTCTCTCTCTCTCTCCCCCCACCCCCACTCACCCCCAACTCATGTACTCACTCTCTCTAAAATAAAAGAATTAAAATAAAACAAAAAGAATTAGAACATAAGAGCAAGTGATTCAAACCCAGTCCTTGGTTAAATAAGCAGAGCTTCAGAGCTTTACGCATACACCTAACAGAAAGAAGCAAGAATGTAGCAAGGGGGGCTGCTGGTATATATTCTGGCACAACGGCCAATGCTGGCTCTTCCTGATGTGCTGTGCAGTTTGTATAACTTTTTTAGTAAATAGTTACAGCTGGGATTCAAACTCAGGTCTTTCTGCCTCAAGAGTCTGAACTTTTAGCTCTATACATTATAGTAGTATAAGGGAGATATACATTTGAGAAGTATTTTGTTTAGTTGACAGCTCAGGTATTACTAGTTATGTTGCTGCTAGGCAGGTTACTTAAGGACTCTCACTGTCTCAGTTTTCCCAGAGTAGTAACCGGCTGTTACTATCAGCCCATATCCTGCCAAGGGCTATATAAAACTGTGTAGAAACGGTTTGAGAAATACTTATTATTCTCTGCTTGGATGGGTAAAAAAAGGAGTTCCAAAAATCCAATTCGCAGTGTTCTTTGAGAATAATTGAGAGCCCAGAAAGTTTCAACAGTGCTACAAGCTATAAAATAGAAAAAAAAAAAAAAATTAAATATCTGCATGAACAAACAGACACAGAAGAAAAATGTGTCTCAGAAGAAAAATATGTCTCATCTATTTCAACTACTTCATCACCTTTCCCCTCAGTGGGCTAGCTGTAGTTTTGTTCTAGCGAAAATAAAATTAAGGGCAGTCATTGTTTCACTCCAGTCATCAGTTCACTCTAGACCATGCTCACCACCTCATAGCGTTTTAAGTTCTTCCACCACAAATTCTCCTGTCATTTTGGGGACTGTAACAGTTCAACACCAGAGAAAAAATTTTAAATGTTCTCTAAAAACAAGATTGCTTTCTTTTTAGGTTCAAAAAATGTGTCTCTATTTATTGAGAGAGAGAGGGAGAGGGAGAGGGAGAGGGAGAGGGAGAGGGAGAGGGAGAGGGAGAGGGAGAGGGAGAGGGAGAGGGAGGGAGTGCATGGGCAGGGGAGGGGCAGAGAGAGAGGGAGAGAGACTCCCACACAGGCTCCACACTGTCAGCACAGAGCCCAATGGGGAGCACGGAGTCCCACATGACCCTGTGAAGTCACTACCTGAGCCTAATTCAAGAGTCAGACACTGAACTAAGTCACCCAGGTGCCCCAATTGCTTTCTTTTTAAACTAGAAATTGGTATCTTAATGTCATAGTCTATATCAAACCAAAGTTTTCAATCACTCCTGAAAACAAAAGAAATAAGGCAAAATACTGACAATTTAGGCTCCCACTCTTCATGTGGTAATGCAAGCTGTCTTCAGCACTGCAGCTGTTTTCAAATTGCCTCAGAGAAAACACTTCTGCAGGGGTAAGTGGACTCTCTGGTTAAGGTAACTTCTTCAAGATTTTAGTGTTTTTTTATAGTGGCAATAACATAAAACATTTGAAAAAAAAAATCTCCAGGAACCAAAGTATATGCTCAATAAATCAGACTTATTATTGAGACTTACTAAGACTCAAATATGAACATAAATATCATTTTAGTACTTTAGTAACAATATAGTACTTTAGGGGTGGCTGGTTGGCTCAGTTAATAGAGCATGTAATCTTGATCTCAGGGTCATGAGTTTGAGCTGCATGTTGGGTGTGGAGCCCCCAAGGGGAGGGGAGGGGAGGGGAGGAAAGGAAGGAAGAGAAAGAAGAAAAGAAAAGAGAAGAGAAGAGAAGAGAAGAGAAGAGAAGAGAAGAGAAAAGAAAAGAAAAGAAAAGAAAAGAAAAGAAAAGAAAAGAAAAGAAAAAAGAAAAAAGAAAAGAAAAGAAAAGAAAAGAAAAGAAAAGAAAAGAAAAGAAAAGAAAAGAAAAGAAAAGAAAAGAAAAGAAAAGAAAAGAAAAGAAAAGAAAAGAAAAGAAATATAGCCTTTTCCAGCTTCTGGAGGCTGTTCCCATTCCCTGGCTTATCACTCCATCCCTCTGACTTCTGCTTCCATTATAACATCTCCTTCCCTAACTCTGACCCTCTTCTCTCTCTTATGACAACCCTAGTGATCACATGGGCCCACGTGAATAATCCAAGATAGTCTCCCCATCTTAAAATCCTTGCCTTAAATCTACAAAGTCCCTTTTGCCATGTGAAGTAACATGTTCACAGGTTTGGGGGATTAAAGTGGACATCTTTGGGGGTGACTGGGAGGCTCAGTTCGTTGAGTGTCTGACTTCAGCTCAGGTCATGATCTCACAGTTCATGAGTTCAAGTCCCACAACTGGCTCTCTGTTGTCATCATGGAGCCTGCTTCAGATCCTCTGTACCCCTCTCTCCCTGCCCCTCCCCCACTCATATTTTTTCTCTCTCTCTCTCTCTCTCTCTCAAAAATAAACATTTTTTTAAAAACTTAAAACAATAAAAAAAAGAAAAACAAGTGGACATCTTTAGGGCCTTTATTCAGCCTACCACAAACTTCCTTTCTAGTCCTAAAATTCCAGGAACTAGGGTTTCTATTTTAGCTGAATAAGTCAATATATACAGTATGTAAATTACTTTTGGATTTCAATTCTGTATCCTTCCTTTATTCTAGTAATTTTATTGTTTTTAATAAAACAATAGTAATTAATTTGTTTTTAATACTGCCCTTGCTTATCTTTAAATTAGTCCATCTAGCTATCATCTTTATGCTTTAACTGACATGTCTTGGGCCAGATTAGAAATCAAAGACCTCTAAATGTATTTGTTGTTATTGTAATTTTTAATTAGCTACAGACTGCATAAAGACATTATTTCTGTTGAGCTAGTTGTGAAGGGTAAACAATCGCAAAGCTAATCAATATGTTATGCTAAATATCCCAAACGATAGATCATTTTATATCTGTTAGCATAATAATTTATTAGACCAAACCTTAAGACTCTAAGGTTGGAGAAAAACACATGCAAGGCTCTAACAAGAAAATGCCAGTGTTTTGAGAGAAATAACAGAACACGCTAAATTTTTAGAAATATATATGTGCACACTGATAAGTCAATGTGAGTTTATAACAATTCTGGCCCATATAACTGACTAATCTCCAAAGTCAGTATTAAAGTTAATTATACCAGACAATGGTTTGGCCATAACCAGCAATTTCCAGGAACTGATGGACAATGCTCATTAATGTTCCATCATCATACGAAGAATATCCAGAATTTCAAAATGCAAAGCCTACTAGCCTTTTAGTTCTTTCCTCTGAGCCATGAAAATTATCTTTATTGTACACATGCTTAAAGCAGAATTGCTGTGCTTGTCTACAAGATTCTACAGAAGGAAAATAAATACTACAATGAGATCACAAAGATCTGCCAAGGTGCCTGGGTGGCTCAGTTGGTTAAGCATTTGACTCTTGATTTCAGCTTGGGTCATAATCTTGTGGTTCGTGGGTTCAAGCCCCGTGTCGGGCTCTGCACTGGCAGTGTGAAGTCTGCTTGGGATTCTCTCTCTGACTCTCTCTCTCCCCTCCTGTGCTCCCTCTCTCTGTCTCTAACTAAATAAACATTAAAAAAAAAAAAAAAAGATATTCCACGTTCCCAGAACTTTTTCTTTATGCATCTCCTCCTTACGATGCACTGCATCATAGTAACTGGTTGACACGACTGTGCCCTCCAAACTGGGCACAACATGAGCACAGGAACCGTGTCTTATCTGTCAGTTCCCACAGCACCTGGCACTCCTTATAGGGATTCCAAGAGAGGGAGGGAAGGAAAGGGTTTTAAGAAACACAGTGTGCCCAGTAAGGTACACGGAGTCATACATTTTTATGTCTCTTTTTAGAGAAAGAATTTAGGGAAGTAGCAAGAAACAGCAGTTAAAAGCTGTAGAGTGCCACTGCCTGGATTCACAGCATTTGGGCAGTTTGGTCTGTATGCCTCACACCTCCTCTGTGTGCAATGGGATTGATAATAAAACCTCTTCAGAGGAGTATTGTGAGATTTAAGTGAGATAGTTCACATAGAGAGATTTTTATACAAAGTATTTTAGACCAATGCCAAGCACAATAAGCCTTTAATAAATTAAGCTGCAATTATAAAATTTTATTCCAATACACTTCTGTAATATAAATGCTCTCTGTATTTTTCACACAAATACACATTTTAATGATCACTTATATAAAAATTAATACACATTTTTTTTCATTAAAACAAATGTTAGTTTGATGTCAACATGTTTTGGTTGGTTTTCTAATTTTTACCTTGAAATTCTAGTAAATATCAGTATAGTCCAATAAAAGCCAGAAGTTCTTTGTATTCACAACTACATCAAAAGACTAGAGAAATTATGTAGTCAAAATAGACGAAGGCTAGTAATTGTGAATACTGCACTCACTGGGAACTTGGTCATAACTAATGTTCAAATACATACTTATTTGATAAAGTCAAATTTTAAAAGGCTATACATAATCCTTCCACTGATACTAAAACAAAAAAGCATTGTTTCCTCAACTGACAGATACAACAAATGTTATTAAGTCAGGATAATCTCTTCGATTATCTTGAAGCAAGAAAAATTTGAACATTTCTTGCTGTTTTCCTCTCTCAAATATGAAAATGATAGCCTTTTGCAAAACATTATAGAATAAAAACTAAGGCCTCGGTCCCTGATTAAAGACAGACCCAGGCACAGTTCAAAACCAGTGAAATGATCTACTCAAATAAATCAACCTGATCTTCAGAGCCTTTTAAACTAACCAAGAAAGAATAAAAACAAGTAAGAGGGTATACAAGGGCTATTTGTAAATATTGCGTGACCTGAATAGAACTTGGTAAAGATGCAATTCAAAAGACACCCTATTTCTTAAACCTTTTTTATAGTACATGATGATATAAAGCCTATTCTTACACTTTTCGCAACTTCACATTAGATTTTAGACACCACATGTTCTAAAGGGGACACAACAATGTTTACTCCCATGATTGTGGGTCATGGAGACAATATGTCCTGACCAGGGTGCATTACAGCAGTTGGTTCTTGGACATGTGGGACTAGTAAAGAGTATAAAACATTCACCACATGGATCTTACCACAACCGTTCAAATTAACTACATTTTCCTTCTTGCATTATGAAAATATCCAGATTTAGTTCAGCAATAAAACATGAAGAAGAGTCAAGTATCCCAATTCAACAATAAGACAAAGAAACTACAGAGACAACTGGGCCTCATCCTACAGTATTGAGTGTTTTCCCCATTTTACAACCTCTTACTATTTATTATAAATATTGCAAAATCTCTTCAAATTAAAAAAAAAATCTTTTTACAACCTGCAACAATTTGGTTATACATTTTGCCAGTCACTGTGCAAAATGTTTTCATACTCAAGATGTTCAAATGGCTAATTTCCTTTCTTTCATTGTGTTTTATTATTTAATATAATTTATTGTCAAATTGGCTAACATACAGTATGTACAGTGTGCTCTTGGTTTTGGTGGTAGATTCCCGTGGTTCATCACTTACATACAACACCCAGTGCTCATCCCAGCAAGTGCCCTCCTCAATGCCTAGTACCCATTTTAGCCTCTCCCCCACACCCCATCAACTCTCAATTTGTTCTATGTATTTAAGAGTCTCTTCTGGTTTGCCTCCCTCCCTCTCTATTTTTTCCCCTTTCTTTCCCCCATGACCTTCTGTTAAGTTTCTCAAGTTACACATGAGTGAAAACATATGATATCTGTCTTTCACTGACTTATTTCACTTAGCATAACACCTCCCAGCTCCATCCAAATAGCATGATTTCACTCTTTCTCATTGGCAAGTAGTATTCCATTGCATATATAAACCACATCTTCTTTAACCATTCATCAGTTGATGGACATTTAGGCTCTTTCCATAATTTGGCTATTGTCGAAAGTGCACTGGGCTACATGTGCCCTTATGCATCAGCATTCCTGTATCTTTTGGATAAATTCCTAGTAGTGCTATTACTGGATTGTAGGGTAGTTCTATTTTTAATTTTTTGAGGAACCTCCACACTGGCTTCTAGAGCAGCTGTACCAGTCTGCATTTCCACCAACAGTGCAGAGGGGTTCCCATTTCTCCACATCCTCGCCAGCATCTGTAGTTTCCTGATTTGTTAATTTTGGCCACTCTGACTGGCGTGAGGTGATATCTGAGTGTGGTTTTGATTTGTATTTCCCTGATGATGAGTGATGTTGAACATCTTTTCATGTGTCTGTTTGCCATCCGGACGTCTTCTCTGGAAAAGTGTCTATTCGTGTCTTCTGCCCAATTCTTCACTGGATTATTTGTTTTTCGGGTTTGAGTTTGGTACGTTCTTTATAGATTTTGGATACTAACCCTTTATCTGATATGTCATTTGCAAATACTTTTCCCATTCCGTCGGCTGCCTTTTAGTTTTGTTGATTGTTTCCTGTGCAGTGCAGAAACTTTTTATCTTGATGAGGTCCCAATAGTTCATTTTTGCTTTTAATTCCCTTGCCTTTGGAGATGTGTCGAGCAAAAAATTGCTGTAACTGGGGTCAAAGAGGTTGTTGCCTGTTTCTCCTCTAGGGTTTTGATGGCTTCCTGTCTCACATTTAGGTTTTTCATCCATTTTGAGTTTGTTTTTGTGTGGTGTAAGAAAGTGTCCTAGTTTCAGTCTTTTACATGTTGCTGTCCAGTTCTCCCAGCACCATTTGCTAAAGAGACTGTCTTTTTTTCCATTGGATACTCTTTCCTGCGTTGTCAAAGATTAGTTGGCCACACATTTGTCGGTCCAATTCTGGGTTCTCTATTCTATTCCATTTGTCTATGTGTCTGTTTTTGTGCCAATACTATACTGTCTTGATGATTACAGCTTTGTAGTTCTTTTACTGTGTTTTATATTTTTAAATTACATAGACTGCATTTGGGAATTCTGCCTTCCCAATACCATCATCCCACAATTTTCCTAAATATGTTATTCTAAGCTCCTAGGAAGTTCGCAAATTAATGAGAAAAAAGACATAACATGGGGAAATTTTTTTAAAGTTTCATTTGTTGAAAGCCTATTTCTTCTTTTTTAACCATAAATATTTATAAATCAATAAAACCTTTCGAGTTAAAATAGAGGGCTGGGGAGCAGGCTGTGGATGGCTGTCGCCTGCTAGTCAGCACTGGGGCCAGGCTGTGGGACAAGCTGTGGGCCTCACCCCTCTGTCCTGAGGCCACTTCTCCCTCTTGGGGTTACAGGTGAGACGGAGTCACAATTTCCACACTCAGAACCAATTGTTGGGAGTCAGTTCACCATTTTTTTTCCTCATTCCCCTACCTTGGGATTTCTCAGATATTTGTCATTTATCATCCAAAGATCTCCAGTAAAAGAATTTTTTCAAGGGCGCTAATGACAATGATATTTCTCAGGGAGAACGTCATTCAACTCCCTGAACAAGAATGTCTTGGTCTGTTTAGGCTGCTATAACAAAATACTTTAAACCGGGTGGCTGAGTGCTGGAGGCTGAGAAATGTGGGATCAAGGCGCTGAGAGATTTCTGCAGCGGTCTGGAACTGAACCTGTAATAATCTCTGAGCAAGGGAAGCCTTAAGGCAGTGGGATAAAATCTTCAAAGACTGGAGAGAAAAGAACTGTCATCATGGAATTTTAAGGTATACAAAATGAAAGAAAATCTACCATTAACCTCTCACTAAAGAACCTTTAAAAGATATGTTTCAGGGTGCCTGAGTGGTTCAGCCAGTTAAGCTTCCGACTCTTGATTTTAGCTCAGGTCATGATCTCACAGTTGAGATCAAGCTGCATGTTGGGCTCTGTGCTGACAGCATGGAGCCTGCTTGGGCCCCTTCCCCACACTTGCTCTCTCTCTCAAAATGGATAAAAAAAAAAAAAACTTAAAAAAATTTAAAGATATGTTTCATATGGTCTCTCTGACTTATTTCACTTAGCATAATACTCTCTAGCTCCATCCATGTTGTTGCAAATGGGAAGATTTCATTCTTTTTGATAGCTGAGTAGTATTCCGTTGTGTAAACATACCACATCTCCTTTACCTATTCATCAGTCAATGGCCATTTGGACTGTTTCCGTAAGTTGGCTATTGTAGATAATGCTAAAATGAGCACTGGGGTGCATATAAACCTCTGAGTTAGTATTTTTGTGTTCTTTGGGTAAATGCCTAGTGGTGCAATTGCTGGACCATAGGGTAGTTCTACTTTTGACTTTTTGAGGAGACTCCCCTGTTTTCCAGAGTGGCTGCACTAGTGTTCATTCCCACCAACAGTATAAGGGGGATCTCCCCTTCTCCACATCCTCACCAACACCTGTTGTTTGTACTGTTGATTTTAGCCAAGCTGACAGGTGCGAGGTGGTATCTCATCATAATTTTGATTTGTATTTCCCTGATGATGAGTGATGTTGAGCATGCTTTCATGCATCTGTTGGCCATCTGTATATCTTTGGAAAAATGTCTATTCATGTCTTCTGCCCATTCCTTAACCGGATCATTTCATTTTTTGGGTGGTGAGCTTTATGATTTCTTTATATATTTTGGATACTAACCAAAACGGTCTCTTAACTATAGGAAATTGATGGTTACCATAGGGGAGGCGGGTGGGGGGATGGGTTAAATAGGTGATGGGGCTTAAGGAGTATGTTGTGATAAGCACCGGGTGTTGTATGGAATTGTACACCTGAAACTAGTACAATACTGTGTTAACTGGAATTCAAATAACAACTTAAAAAAGAAATTTTAAAAAAAGCGCTAAAATAGACCTTACAGATTCTCTAATCCAACTACTTCCTCAGGCAGGCCTCCTTTATCTAGAATTACATCGAATACGTGTGCACTGTACTGTGTCACAGAGCAGGCTGGGAGCTGCACTGCAGGTGCAACACACAATTCCTGGTGGACTTTTGTATTCTATGTTTGCACATGGCAGTGCTCCATTCTGGGGAGGGTCCATGAAGGTAACAGAAGGATCTGTTACTATATTCAATTACTTTCATAATGTAATTGTGCATTTCACCTGTGAAAAATATGCTGGGATCTGAAAGGGCAGGTTTCTTTGGTTCATCACATTCTGATCAGAACTTCTGACTGACAGCTACAAGTCACTGACGAGAAGCACAAGGAAAAGTGGCATTTTTTGTTTGTCTGTTTGTTTGTTTTAAAAAGTAACTGCACTAGGGGCGCCTGGGTGGCGCAGTCGGTTAAGCGTCCGACTTCAACCAGGTCACGATCTTGCCGTCCGTGAGTTCGAGCCCCGCGTCAGGCTCTGGGCTGATGGCTCGGAGCCTGGAGCCTGTTTCCGATTCTGTGTCTCCCTCTCTCTCTGCTCCTCCCCTGTTCATGCTCTGTTTCTCTCTGTCGCAAAAATAAATAAACGTTGAAAAAAAAAAAAAATTTAAAAAAAAAAAAAAAAGTAACTGCACTAAATGCAGTGGAGAATAAAACCTTCTAAAACATGAAGCGGGGTAAACGTAACACACACCGTCCTTACTGGTGAAAAGGCTAGGACCAGCTGGGCAAGGTTAGCTTATCCATCTGAATAGAAGCAGAGTAATGAAGTGGGACAAAATCTTCCTTGCCACCCTCAAAAACGGACTGATGGGAAAAGCTGTGGAATCAACTTTCTGGCAAGGCTTCTTAGGCCAAAGGATAGACACCCGCCTCTCGAAAATTGTGAAAGCCCTTCGAAGCAGTGCTTCAGACAAACTCACTTGTACAATTCTGAATGAAAAAAAAAATGTTCATTTAATTTCCTAGAACTTTCCAATAGCCGGAACTAGAGAACATTATGTACCTTTCATTCTTTTTTTGAAGGCAAATAAGGGCTGAACTGCTACTCGGGTCTGAAATCTGGTGTTCATCTATGGCCTTCCCTTCTGGAGGAAAAAAAATTATGAATGTTAAAGAGCTTACAAAAATGTCTCAGGGGCACAATTTTTCCAAGACAGAATAACAGAACCTGTCCTATGACTGTGAATGAGAAAATGTTTGACAGAAGGCTATGGTCACGTTTTCCATTTGTGCAAGTGCCCGGTGATGCTGAGGTCCAGCCAAAGAATGAGAAGTCATCTAAAGAGGATCAGGTCAGGGGCGCCTGGATGGCTGTCGGTTAAGCGCCTGACTTCGGCTCAGGTCATGATCTCGTGGTTGATGGGTTCCAGCCCCGCATCAGGTTCTATGCTGACAGCTCAGAGCCTGGAGCCTACTTCTCCAGGGAGGGATTCTGTGTCTCCCTCTCTTTCTTCTCCTTCCCCGCTTGTACTCAGTCTCTCTCTCTCTCTCTCAAAAAAATTAACATTAAAAAAAAATTTTTTTTTTAAAGAGGATCAGGTCAGACGACAATGCAAACATCAATGCAGTATTCTGCAGAACTGCGTCACACTACCCTTTCCACTCTGAGGATGTTTTTATAGATTGTGCCCAAATCTGGCTTTTCCATCACTAAACCAAATCCAGCAACCAAGCCCACAATAGAAACGGTATGACTACTGACACGCTTTCTATTTCAAAATAACCAACAAGACTATGAAGAGTGATATCAGAGGAAAAAAACCAAAATTCTATTTTTCACTGATGTTCTAAAATATTATATTCCAGCATATTACAGAGACTTGGTAAGAATTATTACATAATTTTATCTTCCTGTCTGAATAACTGTAATGATGTTGCAGAACGGCTGTTGGAAGGCAATAGCCAGTGAGCACCATAAAATGGAAATTGTCAGCAAGATAGTGAAGAACTGGAACATGAAATGAGAAAAGGGCTTTTATTTATTTATACTCCGCCATGTTTACATGAACCTCGTTGAAGAACACCGGCTCAAAGAGTTTATTATGACTAATACTAGAACAAGAAGCCAAAAACCACCCTGATGGTCAGAGGCACCAGTTTCATGAGTAGTAAAAGTTTCTCCCTCAGACCACCAGAATGCCCGTGACAAACGTGTCCAAGAAATGAGTCCTACAAGGGCATGGCAGAGCCTTTACAAAATACCCAAATCACAGGCTTTCTTTCCACCACACCAATATGCTGTGAACAATACAAACAGAAGGCCAAAGGTGGTCTGGCCAACAGTCAACCCGCGAGGAACAGGGTCGCTTTTTAGGAGCACAACTGACACCTCTGATCTGAGAAGTTACTGGCAACTCTATACAATAGGCTGAACACAGACGTGAGTGAATGTACATACTTTCTTGGGTTTTCCTCCCTTCTACCAAAAGTTTCATTCATATGACTAATTACACAAATAACTCCCATCACACCCACCTTCCTGGCCACTATGTTTTTCAAAAAGGCAGGCTCGGAGCAAAGTGCAAAGAAATAACACCATATTCTTTCAGAAAACTTGAAGCACTGGTTAATTCATCACCCAGTAGTACCAGCCGTAACTCCGAAATTCTGATACAATTTTCTATGCTACAGCTGTTTGTCATCATTTCAGCTGCATCTGAGCTGAAGACACAATGGGGCTGTAAGTGTCTCCAAGTCAGAATCTTCAAGCCTATGATATAACCTCCCCGTGAATGTACATTTCACTGTGAATACGCAGAATTTTCATCCGTGTACTCAAGGACCTATTCTCAGGACCTAGAACGGTGCCTGGCACCAAACACTATATAACTATCTGTTCAGTGAATGGTCATTAACATGATAGTCATGTCTAAAAAGAATGTATTGCAAGTTGTCGCTGAAATGCTAAATAAAATGTCTTCTTTCGTTACTCAAATTTCGGAATATTTTATCAGGCCTAATTAATATCTATTCTCTTCAGAAGCATGTGCCTTTATTACCTTATAAATCTGAATGTCCTATCTCTTCCTGCATCCCAATACATAACAAATCCAAGAAGGCTGAACTCTGTTTACTTGAATTATATGTAATCCATGAAAAACAAGAAAATCCAGTTAGACTGACAAAATATTTCATCTTCAACTATCTTCAAAGAACGGATTCCTTAGCAAAAAATAACATATATTTAAACCGATAGCCATGCCACACGAGACTGTAAAGCACTATTAAACCGCAAATACCAATGGCAGCTAGATGTGTTTAGACAGAGAATGAAAAAGATTAAATGTTTTTAAAAACCTGCAAAAAATTCATGTTCTGAGTAGCACAAGAGGTTTCAAACGTCCCCTGGTTAATTACCTACTCCTCTCCTCTGCATTCTGATCCTCCTTCCACTCTACTTTTCCTAGCATACTATCACATTAAATGGAATTCTTTCATGGATTCATTTGTGTACAGATTTGTTTTCCTCATAACTATAAACATTTGAGAGTGGGAATTGCGCTTATGCACCCTTGAATCCCAATCCCTAGTATAAATTTCTACCAACAAATTATTAACAGAAAGATGTAGTTGAACATTAATAGGAAAGCAATACATAATATCAGTCAGTAAATCAGAGAAACTGAAAGGTGGTTTCACAAATTCAAAAGACTTCTGTGGTGAGCCAAGCAATAAGGCTTTCTGAAAAGAAAATCCAGCAGTGATTAATTGCAAACAGAAAAAAATTACACCTCTTTCTAAGAATTACTCACTGGGAACACTATCTCTGCTTTATAATGAAAAGCCCATCGGGGGCACCTGGGTGGCGCAGTCGGTTAAGCGTCCGACTTCAGCCAGGTCACGATCTTGCGGTCCGTGAGTTCGAGCCCCGCGTCGGGCTCTGGGCTGATGGCTCAGAGCCTGGAGCCTGTTTCCGATTCTGTGTCTCCCTCTCTCTCTGCCCCTCCCCCGTTCATGCTCTGTCTCTCTCTGTCCCAAAAATAAATAAAAAACGTTGAAAAAAAAATTTTTTTAAAAAGAAAAAAAAAAAAGAAAAGCCCATCGTATTGATCCAAAGATTGGGAAATAAAGAGAAAAAAAAAATGTCTACATTTTTGTAGCATAAGATTTTGGTAATAAAATGCTTTTAGAGATCAAGCAGAGGTTAGGGAAGCTATAGAGGCATTCTGGCCAACTGGGAAGCAACAATGTACTGGCCACTAGAGAAAGTCTAAGTCAGTGAACATTCATGCCGTTCGGAAAGGAGCTCTTGTCATGAAATGTCATGTGCTGCATTATGCAATCTCAGCTCCCGGTGAGTATGTTATGACTGTAGCCAAAGGAAAGGAAAACAGGAGTGTCTCTAAATCAATCATGGGCCATGAAGCCAGACAGACTGTATGACAGATGCAATTTTTCTTGGCACCACTTGGGCATAACTAATTGATGACAATCGTATGTCCTCACTGGCACATTTCCATGGGGTATGTGTGCGAATATGTCACCACATCTGGATGCTAGGCATGCTGGGGTCCTGAGGCACAAAGATCTACTGACACCAGAGGCCCAGCAGCTGTGCTCAATGAACACCGTGGGAGCTCCACAGAGTGATGAAAGGATGAAATTACTGCTAACTGTAAATACAGATTTATTTCATTAAAATACGAGGTAATGCTGCAGCCATCTCATGCAAACAGACATTTGTCTATTAAAAAAAAAAGAAGAAGAAGAAGAAGAAGAAGAAAGCCAGCATCTACAGATAGACATATTCCTAACTTCATCAAGAAAATCTCCATTTCTCCCAGGAAAAGATGATAATACACGAGACAAAATCAACAATTTCTATGACTCCCTTTCAGTTAAAAAAAAAAAAAAAAACCCACTCAGAAACTAGAAAGGAAAAATAGGATAATCTACTGTCACTGTGTTAGCAAGAACACTTTGCTTCCATTTAACTCAAACATGAGATTTGCATATGAAGCCCATGGTGAAAATTCAACAGATCACAGTAAAAAACTGAACTCTCTCAGTAAAACGTTCTCAGTAAAACGACGGAACTCTCTCTCACATAAAGTCTGATATTCTGTTCACAAAATTACTTCCATAAAACACAAATTATAACTGAGAAACTATTCATATATGTTTAATTAAATATCTCCCATAAATCTTAAGTAATTATTTTTCCCATGCAGTGTAACAGAAATCAACCTAAAACAACAATTTTTGTTATGTCCTCATGGATCAAAATCACATTTTAATTAGGTCAGAAACCGAAATTTCATTTGTCTCATCCCTTTTATTATCATTTTTTCCATCCCTCTTAGTCCTCTCGCCTCACATCCTGCTTCTGTCAAACTACCCTATAGTCACGATGCTCCCCAACTTTGCATCCACCTCACCCTGGACTGATTTTCCAAGCTGTCTGGTTAATATAGGCTGGTCCGTGGGTACTAAGGGAGGTATGTCAGATTAATCATCCCTTCCCAAAGGAGAACTAAGACAGGAAAGCTATGTTTCTCTACTTCATTAGGATTGCCACTCACATCCTAAACATTTGTGGTGATAGAAGGCATTACTAATACGTTAGACTTCTCACATGTGGACTGAATAAAAGAAAAACAATTTCTTTTTAAGAAAATCATAAAAGATTCTTTAACACATCCATTCCTTGTGTAGGTCTGCAAATGTTTTAAGTGGCAAACGTATGACTGAAAGGGCGGCCCTGTACAATACCGGATAAGAAAATGGGAATCAGTGACCAAAATGAGACTTCATATGTGAAAATCAAAAAACAGAGCCAGTGATTTTTCTCATCTTCGATCTTCAATTCCTCGAAGATTACACTAAACATGGTAACATCTACATCACAGAAAAGCTGGTCCTACCACAAAATAGTATTTTGACTCTCTGTATTTGAAAAACACAGACTAGGGGCGCCTGGGTGGCGCAGTCGGTTAGGCGTCCGACTTCAGCCAGGTCACGATCTCGCGGTCCGTGAGTTCGAGCCCCGCGTCGGGCTCTGGGCTGATGGCTCAGAGCCTGGAGCCTGTTTCCGATTCTGTGTCTCCCTCTCTCTCTGCCCCTCCCCCATTCATGCTCTGTCTCTCTCTGTCCCAAAAATAAATAAACGTTGAAAAAAAAAAATTAAAAAAAAAAAAAAGAAAAACACAGACTAACTATGGATTGCAGGAAGGCAGAGAGTGGGGAAGGAGTGAGAGAAGGAAGGAAGGAAGGAAGGAAGGAAGGAAGGAAGGAAGGAAGGAAGGAAGGAGGGAGGAAGGAAGGAAAAAAAATGTAGCTGATGTTAAAATGTTAGATCCCCTTCTATCATCGGCTAAGTCTCTTCACCACTATTAATAGCTGGGACATTCAGGATTCAATCTTGTGTAGACACTCTGACTAGCTCTGATTAGTTCTAGGCACGTGGTTAGGCTTATTCTTATCATCTTCCCCAGAAAAAGTATAAGATAGACATCTAAAAGGGATTTTCATGAACAGACATTAACAGTTTTGTCAACATACATTAACTTTCAGGTGAACAAACTAACTTTATTTGATAATAGAGTTGGCTTGTCTCTCTGACTTATGATACTATGTCAATGAAACTGCTAGAGAACAGCTTCTCTACTCAAGAGGAAACAGGTATCCCTCCCCCCTGGGAGGACAGTCCTCCAGACAGTCTCTTCACTCCAAAATAGGGATCCAAAGGTGCATAAGCCAGATACAAAGTACTGCAAGGGTTTGTCACCCACTGGCCCCACCTTTACATCCCTCAAACCCTTTATCCAAGGTCATGGGAATAATCTAGAATTGCAGAGTCCTCAACTTCCTCATTGTGTTCAAGATCCTCTCAAGGGCAGAGTCTAGGGCCCAAATGCCAAGTAACAGGGACAGCTACTGCCCTAATCCATATTTCAAAAAACGTATGGCTTTAGGAAAAAAACAATTTCAATAGTCTTTGCCATGAGAACAGGAGAGCGAACGCAGTCAAACATTAATCAGCCCACGGGATCACCACTGGGTCCCACTCACTCTACAAAGACCTCTCGTTTGAGATGTTTTTCTTCAGTCAGTGGGAACAAGAGAAACCAAAAGGTACAACCTGATGTGGTTCTAATGCTTTGTGTGACCTCCTTCCCCAAATCCAACCAGAAACAGGACTTCTGTTTTACCCCTTTAACAAAAATCCCGGAATTCGGTATAATAAAGTTTCCCTTTCCAAAATGGAGCTGTATTTAGGTTCAGTGCAACTAGGTAGCAAGACTAAGGCTAGAATAGGGTTTTGACAACTCAGTTTCTTTACCTGGGATTACATACGTAAAACTCCACTGTAAGAAAGTCATCTAAACGTCAGTCCTCTATTTTCCTTTCCTCTCACACACGTGCTGCAAACCAGGCACTATAAGCACTGACCTGACTTTCTTGCCCTGTTCAGCGAGCATCTTCACCAAGTCTGCGATGGGGTACTGCGCTTTGGCTGCACAGAGACCATAGCCTGCAAAGAACATGAAGGACACAGAAGAACGTGACTTTTATTTTGAAATCTTATAAACTACAATTTCTCCCTTGATCAAAACATATTTAAAAAAAATTTTTTTAATGTTTATTCATTTTTGAGAGAGAGAGACAGACTGTGAGTGGGGAGCACAGAGAGAGGGAGACAGAGAATTTGAAGCAGGCTCCAGGCTCTGAGCTGTCAGCACAGAGTCCGACGCGGGGCTCGAACTCTCAGACCTCAAGATCATGACCTGAGCCGAAGTCAGACGCTTAACTGACTGAGCCACCCAGGCGCCCCTTCAAAACATATTTTTAGGCCAAAAAAAAAGGGGCAATCTGTTAACAGGACTAGAAATGAAAGCAAACTTCTAGACTTGTCAAATCAATAGATTTCCTTTTTAGAAAACTCTTACGATAGCATGATAGAGTTAAAATCCTAATCTGAAGCCAATATATTACCTGTAATACCACAGAATTCTGGGGTAGGATTAAAGAAAAACTAAGCTAAACCTGAGAAAAATTAGGGATTGGGTCTAGGAGATTAAATGACTTGGTCAATGTCATGTCAATTGTTGGAGGTAAAATTAAGAACAAAAATGAGGTGTTGTGACTCCCAGATCAGGTCCTTTCTATTAGGTCATGTTACCTCACCTTATTGGAAATCACATGATTCTCAATGATTTTTTTAAATATTTACTGTTGATAAGAAAGAGATTAACATTTACTAGCATTTATTGAGTCTAATGAGTGAGATAGATACTTTCATACACTATTTCTAATTTAATACTCACAGTAATCCCAAAAATGATCATTGAGAAAAAAATAACCAAGACTCAAAGATGACTAAAACATTTGTACAGAATCAGAGAAAGACATGGCGAGAACCCTCTACATCAGTTTGTAAAATCTCTATATGATTCCCAAAATATTAACCTAAGCCAAGGATTCTCACCATTTTTTACTTGGTAATCAGAGGGTTGTTTCTATGTTTCCATTACATTTTCAAAAAATAAGTAAGTTCCAATTCAATTTTTTTCCTGTTGTAAGAAACTGTATTAATACAATAAATTCCAGCAGCTCTTATAGGTTGTTTACTTTTCGCTTTTGGTTTTTTACCTGGAGTAATAATAATGCTATTAGCTTCACGAATCATGTCAATTGCATTGTCAAGGTTGATTTCTGTATGTGTGCCAGAAATTTCCATGGGTTTTCCACCAGCTGTCGAAGTCGTACCATAGCCTCCAAGAATCACATTAGCCAGGGAGCGATTCATTGCCTGGAGAACAAAATAAGCAGCTGTGAGAGTTTAATCTACATAACTTTTTGAAAGTTTTAATCTATGTAACTTACTGTATCCAATGTATACAATATTCACAATCACTTAAAGAGGTTTTTATTTGATCATCTAAAAAAATCACATAGATCACATCTAGAAAGTCAACTGCACACTGACATGTTTTCAATAAAAGTTAATTTTAAGAAAGAATTTAATGGAAAATTACCAGTAACATTAAGAAATTAATGAAATTCAGATCCAGTTATTACTGTCTGTGTTCTGATTAAGCAAGTTCTACCTCCATATGTATTTCACCAGAGTGAAAGAGAACGATATCTATGAGAAATTTTACAAGGTGACTCTATAGATCTCTCAGGTGAATCCTGCTACCAGTTCCAACAGGGAGGAATCCAAAGGATAGGAATTCACATCATTTAGGAGTCTGCTGCCCTCTGTCGTCAAGAAAACAAGAAATGCGGGAGTTGATACATTCTTCTTTTCCAAACCAACTACATACAGCTCCAGGAAGCAGTAACAGAAGTGACTGGATTCATCATTAGGTTCCTAAAATATTTTACTTCCAAAAAGGTAAACGAGTAAGTTCATACACCATTTCATTAAAACTTATACCCACCCTTTTAACTAAAAAAATAATCTTGGGGAAAAAAAAATAAGAGGAAGGCATGCTCATTTACAATCATCCAACAATGTGCCACACAAGTGAATCATGTGAAAAAATCACAGGTCTGGTTTCTACAATAGTTCATTTGTAGACCTCTGGAGCTGTGGTGGTAAAAGACAAGAAGCAAATGCCTTTTAAGAATTCAAATCACTGCAGGGATGCCTGGGTGGTTCAGTCGGTTGGGCGTCTAATTCTTGGTTTGGGCTCAGATCACGATCTCACGGTTCGTGAGTTCTCGCCCACATCAGGCACTGTGCTGACAATGCAGAGCCTGCTTAGGATTCTCTGTCTCTACCTCCCTCTCAAAATAAATAAATAAGCTTAAAAAAAATGCAAATCACTGTACATGAACAAAGCAGTCATTCTACATGATCAGCACTGGATTTCTCACTTCTGAAAGGGCTATAATAAACATATGATTGATCCAATGTGTATACCATGTAAAAGCTATATAAATGCAATCTATTACTTAAAAAAAAAAAAAAAAGACAATACTGTATTCTTAAAGAATGAAAAGCAACTGGGATTTCCAGGGACATGTAAACACACTAGGAGAAAAAAACATGACAACCCACACGAAGACAGCCCAGCCTGCTACCACCTTCATGCAGACTTGAACATACACGTCTGAAGTGGGACAGAGGTAGAGGCAGGGAGGACAAGGTGCAGAGGCAATGAACAGAGAGCCATACCTGACTAAAGGCAGCATATCAATAACATAAAGAGGATAGATCCAAATGTTGCCAGAATTGTAATTATCCTTTTTGACCTAAGCTCACTTATCAGACACAGCATTCGCATTTTACAGAGCCCAAACTCTGGTAAACTTGTCTAAGATTATCACATACAAAATAAAGTCCAGAATATCTTTATATATTTATGAACAGACAAGAGGGCCAGAGAAAAATTCATAATGGTTTTATTTAGGTATAGAGTCCCAATCTGACATAAAGATTTATTTTTTTTAATTTTGTTTTTCAACGTTTATTTATTTTTGGGACAGAGAGAGACAGAGCATGAACAGGGGAGGGGCACAGAGAGAGGGAGACACAGAATCGGAAACAGGCTCCAGGCTCCGAGCCATCAGCCCAGAGCCTGACGCGGGGCTCGAACTCACAGACCGTGAGATCGTGACCTGGCTGAAGTCGGACGCTTAACCAACTGCGCCACCCAGGCGCCCCTGACATAAAGATTTAAATTCTTAACCCAACCTCCTATACTTAAATTCAGGTTTTATTGAAAACCCAAATAGCCAGGCCTGAGACTTCCAAACATTGAACATTTGTTGATTTTGTTAATCCTTTCTAGTTTTGAATTAGAAGATTCTGAAATTAACAGAAATATGTTCCAGCAAATAAATGTTTGCCTTAAAAACTAAATCAAAGGAATGTGCATTGACTGATGAATGGATAAAGAAGATGTGGTATATATATACAATGGGATATTACTCAGCCATCAAAAGGAATGAAATCTTGCCATTTGCAACGACATGGATAGACCTAGAGTGTATTATGCTACGCGAAATAAATCAGTCAGAGAAAGACAACTACCATCTGATTTCACTCATATGTAGAATTGAAGAAACAAAACAGATGGACATAGATGAAGGGGAAAAAAGAGAGAGAAAGAGAAACCATAAGAGATTCTTAACTACAGAAGATAAACTGCAGGTTGCTGGATGAAAGGTGATTAAGGGGTGGGTTAAATAGGTGATGGGTATAAAAGAGGGTATGTGTGTTGAGCACTGGGTGTTATATGTAAGTGATGATCACTAAATTCTACTCCTGAAACCAATACTACACTGTATGTTACGTAACTAGAATTTAAATAAAAATTTGAAAGATTAAAAAACATTTGATTCAAAGGAGTATTTCAGACATAGAGATATTTCTGTCATAGATAACTTTTTTCTTGTTTTAAATTTCTTTAAATGTTTATTCGTGAGAGAGAGAGAGAGAAAGAGAGAGAGAGAGAGAGAGAGCATGAGCAGGGGAGGGGCAGAGAGAGAGAATCCACAGAATCCAAAGCAGCTCCAGGCTCGGAGCTGTCAGCACAGAGCCCGACACGGGGTTCGAACTCACAAACCACGAGATCATGACCTGAACCAAAGTCAGACATTCACCCGACTGAGCCACCCAGGTGCCCCAGCTCATAGATAATTTTTAAAAAGTGCAACACACAAAATGGTTCCATCACCTGCATCACTCAGTCCTGCAGAGGGACAGATGTACAAGGATATGACCACTTTACTCTAACTTGGTGTAAAAGGAACCATTCTTCTCTCCCTATAAAACTGAATGGAGGAGAAGAATTTCTGAGGACATTTAATTAATGTTTACCCACTTCTAATGGCATCTTCAGGAGAAAGAAAGGGAACCACACAGTAGTTTAACAATCAAAGTCAACTTGTTAAACACATATCCACAATTATATCACCATTAAGCTAATTCCATGTGGTCTCTTAAAAACTAAATTATTTTTCATCCCTGAATTTACCATTGCAACATCATATTTTCAACAAATGCTTAGGGTGTAGGGCTTTCTTTTGTTTGTTTCTTTCTTTCTTTTTTTTGCTTGCTCAAGTGATTAATGAGACTATCCTGGGCAGACTGAGGAGTTCCCAGCTCCCAAGACAAAGTATTCGCAACACTATCCAAGACTGTTCCTTTCAAGTTACTAAGCCCTATAATGAAAACTGTATGCTACATTAAAGAGACCCTTAATTCACATCATTCCAAGCAAACTATAAGAAATAAATCTGAAAACAAAAGAAAGGTCATAAAATAGACAAAACTAACGCAATAATAACATACAGTCCATTTACTATCATTTCTCATTTCAGTGCTTTGTGGGTGCCAAATAATTGACTGCAAAGCAAAAAAAGAAATTATTTTTGGTTTGGCTTTGATGTACTTCATTCTGTTCTATTTTCATTTGGAAATAAGCAACAAAGTACAAAAATCAGAAAATTCGGTCGGAAAATGCAGTTCCCCTTCTACAAGCGCTCTACCTCCCAGGCTGTTTGGACACAATCTCAAGTACATGGACTGTAAAATCATGAAGAGGTTAATGTCTATATGACTTCTAGACATAAAGCAAATTATTCACTTGAGCTGCTTCTTTGGACACTATCGATATTTTTCAGTTTAACATTGGGTATTGTATAACCACAGCATTCGGCTCAGAAGACACACAAGAGAAGAACTGTCAAAACAAAAATTCAATTTTTGGTATTACTGATTAGCCACTCGGGGAGCATTTCATTCCCTCTCACATAATAAAAGCACTCTGTTCCGGTTTGGACTTGCATGTTTCCTTTAATAAATAATAAAATAATGAAGCTACAACATACTAGTAATATTAATAGATATCGATATATGATAGTACATCTGTTACCATATGCTATCCAGAGAAGATTCCAAAATATGAAATGAGCTGACAAATATTTATCTAATGTTCACGTAACAAGTATTATACTCATCTGAGGTGCCAGGTGCTAGGTCAGGCTCCATAAACACAAAGGCAAACAGTAAATGACATCTTAAAATATCTTCCTTGTAAAATGAGAATAGTATCTCCTACCTCCAGAATTAGTGTGGGGATTTAAACGAGCTAACATTTGTAAAGCACCCAGTTTTAATGCCCAATCACGAGCAGCTATTTCATTTTTATTTTTATTAGGAACCACTCTGAGCTGCTAAAGCATAGGCCACGAAGAAACAATTTTTTTGATAATAAAACAAGCACAAGCCAAGAATCAATGAAGATGAATGTGAAAAGTCAGGAATCGGGGCAATCTGGAAGGAGAGAAAATTTCTATCTTCAAAACTGAAAATTACAGCAGGGTTGTTTCTGTTGTTGCCTTGTTTGTTTCATAATAAGACATAGGACTGAAGAGAGTGTGAGAAAACTAGCTCCCCACGCATCACCGTTGAGAGCTAAGACTGGACAGTCCTTTGTGGACATCAATTCATAGATATTGAGAGCCAACAGAAAGCTCTTACTCCCTTTGACCAAGTAATTGTACTTACAAAAAGGTCAGCTAAAGGAAAAAATCAAAATGCACAAGGAGGTATACTGAAGAAAAAAACAAAAACCAATACTATGGACTTGGATAAATTATGGCATATCTATGTGATACAACAGGCAGACACCAAAAATTATTAGAAAATCATTGGTGAGAGCATTGAACAACACAGAATATATTTGAACATAGGTATATGGGAAACTACTGGAATTAGAATATTAAATTTTAAGAGTTAAGTGGTAATGGCATTGCAAATGATTTTATGTATTTATCCTTTTCTACTTTCTTCCAAATTTCCCACATTAAGCATCTTTTATTTTTGTAATTGAATAGTATTTTCTAAAAATTTAAAGCTTCGGCTGTCCTTGAATCCAAATTAATTTGAGTTGCTATTATAAACAGAGTATCAGTCTGATCCAGAGTGACACTTAGGGTCACAGACAGCTGTAAGAATACCTTGTTAGCCTTATACGGTACAGGAATAAAAAATATCTGTGAAATGCTGACAGTAAATGACATGCCTGACGTGGTAGAAATAGAAAGAAAAAAAAGAAAAACCAGATCAAGAAATATGAAAGAAGAGAAAAGCATAAGACAAAGATGATACAGTCACAGAAGTACACATAGAAAAAAGTATTTTCAACAACTGCCTCTTACTACCTTATTCTAGTTACTGTCATAGAATTGCTACTGTAAGTTTCTGTAGTTACTATAACCAACAATAATAAAAGAAACTAGATGAAGAAGGGAATGGGAAGGAAATTAAAAAAAGACACACAGAAATTTGGGAAATACTACTGATAAGATTTAAGAACCTAAATAAAACCATTTAAGGAAAAAAAAAAATGATAAAGCCAAGAAAGACCCATGATGATGCTCTAAGAACTAGACATAAGTACTCCTCACCTCTCCCCAGATCAGTATGCCACTGGCTTTGTTAAAATTTAAGTCTTCCCGTGTAATTTTAAAATCAGTATTTTGACCAACAAGTTTAAGTAATGATGAAAATCTGCTGCCCCCTCCTGGTCATTCAAATTCACCAAACAAAGCAAAGTCAAACTAAGAGTTCATTTTTAAATGCTAAGTGAAATAAGTCAGTCAGAGAAAGACAAATACCATATGATTTCACTCATATGTGGAACATAAGTAACAAAACAGATGAACAAAGGAAAAAAAGAGACACAAACCAAGAAACAGACTCTTAACTACAGAGAACAAACTGATGGTTACCAGGGGGGAGGTGGGTGGGGACGGGTGTACAGGTGAAGGGGATGAAGAGTAAACTTACCATGACGAGCACTGAGTAATGTGCAGAACTGTTGAATCACTATACTGTACACCCAAAACTAATATAACACTGTATATAATCATACTGGAATCAAACAAAAAACTTAATTTAAAAAAAGTTCATTTTTTGAGAAAACTATCTCTAATACAATTGAATACATTTTTCCTTGTTCACAAACATTTGTTTTTTGTCTTTTAATTTTTTTAATGTTTATTTATTTTGACAGACAGGGAGAGAGAGTGCAAGCAGGGGAGGGACAAAGAGAGAGAGAAAGAGAGAGAGAATCCCAAGCAGGCTCTGTGCTGCCAACACAGTGTCCTCCCTGGGGCTCAAACTCATGGACTGTGAGATCATGACCTGAGCCAAAATCAACAGTTGGATGCTTAACCAACTGAGCCAACCAGATGCCCCAAACATTTGTGTTTTTTTAAACCCCAAAGCCTGACACCTTTCAAGCAGGAGACACAAGCTTCCACCTTTCCAAATTCCCTGAACAACCTGGAAGATTTCATTTTAAAACCTCTTCCTTTCTTTGAACTTGGGCTATCAAATCCTTTGTTTTACAATATGGCCAAAGAAAACTAATTTTTTTTACTATAAAAAGATAACCTCAGCATTCAATTTACAAAGAGATTTTCAGTGAAAACATTTGAGAAATTCTGAGTTATAAAATAAGGGTGGGTCTTTTTTAAATATTGTAATAAAAGAATGGAGGCAGAATAAATGTCCTTTTTCTGCCTGAATTATTAATCAGCAGAGCCACATTCTGATGTCACTCCATTTCACACTTGCCCTTTCACAGTCATTCAGAACTGTTAGAGAATCGTATCTATCATCTGAAAACATTTTCTAGTCAAACCTTTAATTATTTGCAGGATATCTTCTTGCCATCCAGAAGAGAATTAGAAACAAAAAGGAAGCTAAGAAGTATTTGTTTTCTTAATTTTTTTTGCTTTTTTAAAAAAGATCATGCTGACCACAAAACTTCAAGATAGGCACTCTCACAGATGACCAGTGGGAGTGTTAACTGAAGCAAGCTTTCCGGAAACAACATAGCAATAAGTAGAAAGAACTGATAAAAACGAGCATACTCTTTCACGTCGAAGAATCGATCCGAAGACAAAAATCAGAGGTGCCCAAGATGTATTTTCTACAAAGAAAAATTAAAACTCAAACAATATAATTTTTATAGGGAAATATTAAATAAATTTTATATATCCATATGATGGATTTATATGAAGTCCATTAAAATATTAGTTAAAAATCACTTCTAATAAGGAAATGGCAAGAGGGGTGCCTGCGTGGCTCAGTTGGTTAACCAACCGACTTCGGCTCAGGTCATAATCTCACAGTTCATGAGTTCGAGCCCCACGTCAGGCTCTGTGCTGACAGCTCGGAGCCTGGAACCTGCTTCGGATTCTGTGTCTCCCTCTCTCTCTGCCCCTCCCCTGCTCTCACACGTGCGCTCTCTCTCTCTCTAAAAAATAAACAGAAATTATTTATTTAAAAAATAATACTCAAAATAATAAAATGACCAGAATATAGTAAGACGAAAAGAATAAAATGTAAAACAGTATACAATATGATCAGACAAGTAAATACACGGGTATGTAAAAGAGAAAAAAAAAAAGAGAATACAAGAGATAGACCGAAATCTTAAATGCTTATCTCCAGCTGGAGGCAGTCGGAAGATTTTTTTATCTTTATATTTAATTTTCCTAATTATCTACGCTTGGGTGCTTTAAAAGCAGTCTTGCAAATTTATTCAGATGAAACACTCTGAGATTTCTACTGAAGAAAATAGGAACGGACACAGTCGTTTCTACTGCAAATAAAAGAAATACCAAACACATCCTTATTTTGAGAACACCATGTCTTTTTTGTGCACACACGTTTCTTACCACACACATGATGTAGGACAGGATGGCACCAGAGGAGCCTATGAGTGCGCCCACGATGGTCAGCAGGTTGTTGTTGAGCAGGAAGCCCTCCGCGCACAGGGCCCAGCCTGAGTAGCTGTTCAGCACGGTGATGACGACGGGCATGTCTGCACCCCCGATAGCAGCTGTCAAAGTCACACCCTACGATGAAAACCAGAGCAGAACCAAAATTAATACGATAAAAATAAAACCTCTGACACTGGACATCTTGGTTCTTAGTCATTCTGGTGTTCCAATTAACCTACTTCCCTTGAAGTTCTCCTGCCAGTAACAACCAAGTGCCTCCTATCCAGTCAGCTCTCCAGCAGATGTACCAAGTGAGAACACTGAACCACCTCCCCGCCCCTAAATATCCCTAAGTCCCTAAAAGGCAGTGATGAAAAGCAGGCAGAAACTAGAGAGGGGTCTGCACTTGGAAAAAGGTGAGAGCACTGAGTGAATTTTATGGTTTTTATGGTTAGTCTAAGGGCAGGCACCTGCTCGTGCCAGGAGAAAGAGCTGAAACTAAATCATAAGCCCACAGTCTCACTAGTTTGAAGATCCAAGGACAGGATTTAGGGTGACTAAGGCAGCTGGAAAGGCAGAAGGCAAACTGCAAAGGAACAGGCTGAAGAGAGGGAGCCCCAAACTCTATATATAAACTCGGCCCAAATATCTGGCTCACTCTTTATGCATTACGCATTGATCTAATAACAGATTTCAGCAACCACCCCCCACCCCCCGCAATCATAGGTGAGCCAGATTTGAAATCTGAAGGCAGCCAAGTTAGCTGCCTACAAAAATAAATTAAAAAATAATGATCAATACTCTTTGGAGGAATACAACAGAATCCAAAGTCTGTCTAGTGCAACCCCAAATCACTAAACACAGGAAAGGAAAAACATGATGGGGAAGAAGAGTTTTGCTTTTTATTCCACATACTCCCACATATGTTGAGTTTAAGATGTGAATATATTCACAGGCTACTTAATTAAGTCAAAAGCAATTAAAATAGTCCACAAAATATTTTATCTTACTCAGACATCCTTATAAAAGCATAAAGTAGCTCTTAAATATCAAATTCATTTCTTCTCAAAAATAGTAATTCTTGGGCGCCTGGGTGGCGCAGTCGGTTAAGCGTCCGACTTCAGCCAGGTCACGATCTCGCGGTCCGTGAGTTCGAGCCCCGCGTCAGGCTCTGGGCTGATGGCTCGGAGCCTGGAGCCTGCTTCCGATTCTGTGTCTCCCTCTCTCTCTGCCCCTCCCCCATTCATGCTCTGTCTCTCTCTGTCCCAAAAATAAATAAACGTTGAAAAAAAAAAATTAAAAAAAAAATAGTAATTCTTAAAATTTTCTATTTCTATGCTATTGGTTTTATTTTGAGACTTTTTTTTTACCTCTTCTGCTCTCCTGAATAAAAAAAAAATGTCAAAACTACTCTTCATTGGTTTAAAATAAAACAAAAATCAGTGCTATATAATCCTGAAAAAAATTGGATTGTCAGTAGTCATAAAAAGAATTTTAAGTTACTTTTCAGACTTCTAAAGTTTCTTGGTCAAAATCAGTCCTTTTAGGATTACATAATAATAAGTATTATTTTAACACTGTAAATCATGAATCAAGCAGCCAATATGTGTTTCATAAGCAATTACTATATGTCTAATTTTGTGCTAAGCACTACAAATTATTTTAAAAACTTAAAACATTAACCTTGTCTATAAGGTTGACTCCAGACTAGACAAATAAGGGAATCAGTGAATAACAGAGAGCTGTTTGCAAAGGCTTCATACACCGATATAATGAAATGCTACACTGTAGCACATGGCCAACTAGAGAATGCTGTATGTATCAATATACTAAATACAAAAATCAGAGAGGAAGAGGAGGACCAAACCTACCATGAAAGAAAGGCTTTGCTGAACTCCCCCCACTGAGCCCAGAGGATTTATTAACTGCATTCCATTTTATATACTGTGGTTATTTAACTTGGTATCCTAGTTTCCAATAAATGTTAGCACAACTAATTGGCAGAGAATACCTTCCACTTATCGCATAAAACCCAAAGCATTATTCTGTGGGCCCTGTCACAACAGGGAGGCTCCTAACGAATGGTATTGAAAACACTTGGCTTTTTAAAATTCCCTATTCACCAACACACTGATCCAGTGAAAAGACCCCAGAACAATAAATGTGTCACATGACAACTTTGGAAGCAACCATTACGTGGAAAGAAAGAGTGGATTTTTCTTCTTGCACTTTTCTGTGTTTTCCAAATTCTAAACAGAATACATGACATCATTTTGAAACATGTTTATTCCATCAAGGGTCTTGAAGAGACAGAAATATGATTAGACTGTAATCAAACAAAATACTGCCAGTTCCTCACTGAGTGCATGCTTTCCATCTCTGACTTCTTTTTTTTTTTTTTTTAATTTTTTTTTTTTCAACGTTTATTTTTGGGACAGAGAGAGACAGAGCATGAACGGGGGAGGGTCAGAGAGAGAGAGGGAGACACAGAATCAGAAGCAGGCTCCAGGCTCTGAGCCATCAGCCCAGAGCCTGACGCGGGGCTCAAACTCATGGACAGTGAGATCGTGACCTGGCTGAAGTCGGACGCTTAACCGACTGCGCCACCCAGGCGCCCCCCATCTCTGACTTCTTACCATGACAGCAGAGAGAGCCGACACAGAGCCCAGACAGGTGATGCCGGTGGTAAAGCTAGGGTCCATCATGAACGGGACGATTCCACCCACACTAGCAGCCAACAGGCCTGCATTAAGTAAGTGCCTTCCAGGAAGCAGGAGAGGGGCAGATTTCAGGATACCTAGGACCAAGGGCATGTCAGTTAGAACCTAGCACGTGTCATTAAATTAAAACAACAACAACAACAACAACAACAACAACACACACACACACACACACACACACACGTGTGTGTCATTTAATCCTAAGCTACCAAAATTTAATATCAGCATAAAAAAAGGACCTGAAACATAAAAGCAAATTAGGGCTCTTAGATGTAACAAACGTTAACAGAAGTAGGAAAAGTATGGCTCAACTTAACTGTTCTGTACTTTGATCACACAACAATTTTACTCTTTGTCACAAAATCTTAAAAAATTACTTTTTTCCCATATGACCGACACACAAGTTGTTAAGTGTGGTTTCATTTATTTAAAACTTCAAAACAGAGTCCTAGCACATTAGCATTTCTGACTCTATCAACTGAGCCCAAGGGAGCAGAGCCCTGGTTTGCTACTTGTTTTTAAAAACAAAGCATGAGACAAGAACATTGTAGGCTTGAAGTTCTTTTGGGATTTTAAGTTCCATGGAAGTTTCCTATTTAATTTTAATGACTTGATTACTGAGAGGCCAGACCAGATTTTTATATCATAAACTAGTTTCTATATAGACTCACTTTTTCATGAAAACACTGAAAACAGCCTATGTGAGGTTTGGTTTTTTTGTTGTTTTTTTTTACCCCCACTTCTATTTTCCTGGCTGACTTTGGCAGTAGCAGAAGATGCCATGCTACAGCTGTAAAATGTGTATCTGTTTTCAGAATCAGTACTGCATAGTGATCACACCAGCTTATTCAATAAGCTGCTCTCTATTCTGGAAAACGTATAAAGTGCATTCTTGTGAACTCTACAGAGGCATCTCTAAGGGTTATGAAGATGTTGTTTTGTTCACATTTATCATCAAATGTCAACTAGTCCCTCTACACAAATTTCTGTGCACTTGTTTCCTCCATTGGCTGTCTACAGAAGGAACAGCTTCAAAGCCTTAGGAGATCTGGAAGGCTCAAATAAAGGAAAGCCACCGTGATGTGGAGGAGGGGGTCTTTTATATATTTGAGCGCTACCTGAATTCTTCACCTAACAGCTTTGACAGTTAAGCCATTTTCTAAAATTGAAATGGACCCCTAAACAAGAGATATTTACACTGAATAATATAGGTAGGTGCTAAGTCACTTACCCTGCAGTTTTCCATAGGCAACAAGAGAGCCACTGAACGTGACGCCTCCGATGTAAGTACCGAGGTAGGCCACGATCTTGGTGAGATTTGCTGCTGCGTCCACAGCAAAATGTGGGTATTCTACAATGTACTCAGCTATGCAAGTAAGCACCGCTGCCAAGCCCACTAAACTGTGGAAAGCAGCAACTAACTGAGGTAAATCAGAAATCTGGATGCGTTTGGCAATTGTCAGTCCTGTTGGGAAATGAAGGTCAAAGAGATATTAAAACTCAACACAGCTTTGAGAAGCAACTCTGATAAAGCCCATGCCTGAACATTATTCAGCCATAAAGAAAGATAGAAATCTTGCCGTTTGTGAAACTATTGATGAACCTTGAGGGTATCATGCTAGGTGAAATGAGTCAGACAGAGAAAGACAAATACCATATGATCTCACTTGCATATGAAACCTAAAACAAAAAAACAACCAAGCTCATGATACAGAGAACAGACTGGTGGTTGCCAGAGGCAGGGGAAGGGGGACGGGCAAAATGGGTGAAGATTCCAGGCTCAAAATAAGTCGTGGGGATGTAACATACAGCATGGTGACTATTATTAATAATACTGTATAGTGTATTTGAAAGTTGCTAAGAAAGTAGATCTTAAAAGTTCTCATCACAAGGGGCCCCTGGATAACTCAGTCGGTCGGGCGTCCAACTCTTGATTTTGGCTCAGGTCACGATCCCAGGGTCATGGGATCAAACCCCACATCCAGCTCTGTGCTAAGCACAGAGCCTAATTAAGATTCTCTCTCTCCCCCCTGCCTGCCAGTCTCCCCTGCTCACGCTCTCTCTCTAAAATAAAATTAAAAAAAAAAAAAGTTCTCAGCACAAGAAAAAAAAAATTCTGCAACTATGTACGGTGACAGATATTTGCTACACTTACTGTGATTATTTTGCAATATACACAAATACTGACTCATTATTTCATACATCTGAAACTAATACAATGTATGCCGATTCTACCTCAATTTTTTGGGTATACACATTTAAGGGTTTCCCATCATTATCACTAATAAGTATTTATCTGCTTCCTCATATGGGCTAAATATTCTCTCACAGGGACTATACAGAAGGTAAGGACGCTGGCTATGTATACCCTTTCAAAATAGCAGGCTTTCTCAACACACAGTCCAATTCCAAAACCCAACACACAGCACTGACACCTGCCTCTTCCCTCACAACCTGCAAACACTCCCCTAACGCTTCTTCACATGCCTTTACATCCCCCTACTGCAAGAATAACTCAAGCTCTCTTCTCCAAAAGCCAATATTTGCTCCTGAGCACACAAGAAACAGCTGGAATTTGAAGAAGGCTTAGGTTTTCAGGGTGGTGGGTGGGAGCAAAGGCGAACACATGCAAATAGCTGGGTAGAGTAATCGTGCAAATGAGGAGACTCTTGAACTCCTGCCTGGTTCTAGGCAGGTGGTACAGGAGTGCCTCTCAGAATACTTGCTAAGATCCTGTCTAAAAGTTTTTCTGCCATGAACCTACAACACATTTTGCTTCCAGTTCCTTTCCAGGGACTATTGAGAAGGGACACAAAGCATTCCTGCGAAAGTACAAAAGGAGGTCTAAAGCTACTGTTATGCTGGTAAATATATAACCACCAGCTCCTTGGGATAAAAACACGTGCCTGTGCCTGTTAGAAGTATGTACATGAGTTTTCGCTGATATAAAGGTATAGAGCACACAAGTTTCAAATAACAAAACATATAGTACTCTCTACTGTAAACTCCATGTAGCCAATTGACGTTCACAGAATGCATTTGTTGACTTTTACCCACTCTTGTGTCACCAACCTAGTGGTTGCAACTGATGAATGAGTGTGGTTCCCATGGGAATGTTGGCTGACATTTTTGTCTGCATTAACAAGTAAGACAAAACTGAAAGATGCATGTGAGAACCTCACTCATTATCAACAATGTGAGCAGCTGCTTCACTAAATCGGATGATAGTTTTCAAACACTATGAGGATATTTGCTAAGTTTTTTGTGATATTCACCACGTAATGGCTATAGACACAGCACATTTTTGAATTTAAGCTGCATTATTAATATTTTCTCCACCACTTTCTCAGGGCTGGACAATCAACAAAACAATAAATGAAACCCAGATATGTTAGTATCTGTTGATTTCCACCGTGTAAATGCAACCATCATGATCAATTTCTAACTACCAAGGTTATGTCATTAACTATGGAGCTGGGAAGCCATGGACAGAAGCCCACCTTTATACGGTATTCCTAAAAACAGATAATAAACATGGGTAATCTCAAGAGCATAGAAAATAAGCTCGAATAAATTAGAAAGTTATAAATAATATAATTACCTTTGTTTCTAATATAATGTATTTCATTTTGGTGAAAAGTCATCAAGTTGGTATAATTCTCATTCAAATACAAACATTTTAAAACATTTAACACTGAGTAAGTACATCAACTGCACCAAAAGAGTGAGCTAAAAAATGGGCTTGGGTTCCCATAAAGGTAGAAACCTGCCAAGTGCTTACCAATGGTACCGCCCAAAGCCATTGCTCCAGACATCTGGGCTAACAATTCTGGGGATGGGTTTAGTCCTCCGAGAGTGGCTGCCAGGCCTCCAGCCACCCCAATCATGCCCAATGCATTGCCAAGACGAGCTGTTCCCTGGGTGGAAAGGCCGGCCAGGGCACCAACACAGCACAGACCTGAGCCCAGATACATGATCTTTGCAAACAAAAGAGAAGAGAGAAAGAGAGAGACAGAAAGACTATCAAAACTTTCAGTCTATTAGCATAGGGAGGACTTCTCTTGAGGAAACGTGATTTCCTAAGAACAACTTTAAATTCAGATAATAGAGGGACCAATATGACTTCTTCTTTGAATATTTCAATATATCTTTCTATCCATTAGGGATATTAACAAATTAAATACCTGAAATTCTACTTGCAGTTATACCATTTAGGTAAATTGGTTTCTTTTGTATTGGATGGCATGCACAAATGCATACAGAAGTACCTAAGTTTAAACAGAGTTATGGGCTCTAGACCTGACCAAACGCTGTAAAGGAGCCAATCCCTGACGTAGTAAATGCCAGGGACCATGCCCTATACTTTACTGAAGTTGTCAGTCAGTCCCATGAGATTCACAAAAATTGAAAGAGTCATCATCCTCATGTTACAAGAGGAAACCAAAGTTTAAAGAGGTTACTACATAATTCTTCCAAGGTCAAATGATCAGAAAATAGCAAATCTGGGATTCAGACAAGGGTCTCCCTGACGTACCACTCCAACTGTTCTCAAAAAAGATTTTGTTCAATCAACAAGTAAGAAACGCTGGGAATAGCAGAAACCAAGGGAGACACGATTTTCTTGCTGTCAGAGTAGATGCAATCACATGACAGTCATTGAAAAGTGATAAAAAAAAAATACTGAGTTCAGAACAAAATTGAGTCTCAATTATAATTATATTGGAACATGGAACTTTCGAAGTTTAACTTGATTATTTCTGCTTTTCTACATAACGTTTATTTTTAAACTGTCTTTTTTAAATGAATTGACATAACATCTCCTGCTTACAAAAGATGATGCACTGAATTTGTTGGGGGAGAAACAGAAAATTTTCAAAATTTTTTACTGATTATTTCACCATATCCCTACAACAATCCAGCCAGGTACATAAAGAGGATACTAATAACTTTCTTGACTCTTTTTACACGTAGAAAAACTGAGGGACAGACAGGGAAACCCACGTTAGCACATTCAGTTAGCAGGCAAATCTGTCACTAGAATCTGGGGTACGGATTCTTAGGGGATAGGAATGCTCCATTTGACCAAGATGTTTCTAGAGTTATTATTATATTTGCTTGTCAGAGCCTGAATTTTGATAACGATAATGTGAAATCTAGTTGGAAAGAAAACACAGTGGCAAAATTAAAAATTCTCAAAACAGCCTCTTACTTGTTCAATGTTATAGCCACTGTAGAGAGCTGCTAAATATCCTCCAACAAAGGTGCCAGCAGGGAGCAGATACAGGTAGTTGTATTCTGGGGGGTCCGTGGGACGCTTGAACATGTCCAGCATTCTCTGGGTCACCAGAAAGCCACCTTATCAAAGTAAATATAAAACAGAAAGAGGTATCTCATTTAGCAACATTATTTTTAAAGTGGTACACTTTTCCTATTTTAAGCACATCTTTATCACCTAAGGATAAATATAATATTAAGTAACATTTTAAGAGCTCAAAATTAAGTTAGGCTATTACTCAAGCCAGTTCCACTGAATGCAGGGAACCCTATATTCAAAAACAAAATTTGCGACCAGGGTGCAGCACCAACTATTTCTGCGTGACTACAAGTAAACAGGCATTCAAACAGCTTGGGAACGCAAAAGATCAAAGGCTAGTAATTTTTTCTAATAAGTTTTTCTGTTTGTTAAACCTATATTAAGTGATAAAAGAAAAAAAATGCCATATTAACAGGCACCAGATTTCTTGGACTTATTAACTGATTTTTTGATACAAAATAGCATCAAATGAGTTTATACAAGTGATGGGCCAGGCTTTCAGTTTTCAGGAACACAGGCCAGGATAAGGCAAAAGGCTAAAATTTTATCTAAAAGTATACTCATTTAGAGATGTTACGGTGATAGCTACAAGTCAACTTAATTCAAAACTATGCATTCAAAAACTTTCTAGTTAACCTGTAGCAAGACAATCATTCTGTTTGTTTATTTCGGGGCACAGGGGAAGAGGGTGTTCTTTTATCAAATGGTTTCTAAAAATTACAAGTGGGCAAAATAATTTTTCTTCACAGAGAGCATTTATGATCTGAGTGAGACCATTTTTAAAGGCACAATTAAATTCTTAAAATCAGAATGTCTAACACTCCAAATGTCTATATCGGTTTATATTTGCTTCTCATGACTCCATTAAAAGCAGCACTTGGCGGGGGAGGGGGGAGGGGGGCACGCCTGGCTGACTCATTCAGAAGAGCATGGAACATGCAACTCTTGATCCTGGGGTCGTGAGTTCAAGTCCCACGTTGGGTATAGAGATCACATAATACATACATACATAAACAGCACCGTGGGTTCTTTTACCACCATTGCCATCGTACCTGCAATGTTGACTGAGGAAATAAATGTAGCAAGAGCAGCAAGGCCCTGAGAAGTTGTGGAAGGATACAAATGTCCTCCCATCAGTGCCAACCCACCAACTGCAGTCAACCCTAAGAAGAAAGAATCAAGATGGTGAACAGGCATAGTGACACAGCCATACCCAATTCATAGCTGCAGGATCTCACATGTATAGACACAAAGGAGAACGTTCCCACACAACACTGTCACTCAAGTACCATTGTGGGCAAAAAGCTAACAAATGTTTTTCCTCTTGCATAAAAATTCAGCCTTCCTTTAACTTTCTAGCTCTGTTCCCCCATAAAGGTATAAATCAATAACGTTATCAAAAAGTGGATAAACTGCTTCTGAACTGGAAGTAACTTGGCACGAACTATAAATACATGATGGTGGAGCCGTAACTTTGAACTTTCCAGAGTACAGTGCCTCTGGGAATGAGACACGTTCCGTGCAGACACCCTGGACACTGGGCCTCCAGCACTGCTGTCAGGGCTGTGCAATGGTGCCATGAGACTTCCAAGCCAGGGCAGGTCCAGGGTGGGTCTTGTTCCTAGATCTGAGTCATCACAGGGGGCCAAAGAGACCAGCTCCTGGACAACTGTGTGGACCGCTGCACAGACCACCATCAAGACTCACACCAAAAAGAAATGCCTGATGCTACTCTGGCTGGCCAGCTGGGCTTCCTGTTCCAAAGACTTCATGGTGAACCTGAGGATAGGTATGGCTTGCTGCGCGCAGACTTGCTGAGCTGAACGTTTAGATGAATCTAAGAAGAGCTCCTAATGGATGTCACAACTATAACTCTGTGAAACAGTGGTTTCCAAATTATATCACAGGAATCCCTTCTTTAAAGGAAATTGTAGGGGCGCCTGGGTGGCTCGGTAGGTTGAGCATCCGACTTCAGCTCAGGTCATGATCTCACGGTTTATGAGTTCGAGCCCCACGTTGGGCTCTGTGCTGACAGCTCAGAGCCTGGAGCCTGCTGCAGATTCTGTGTCTCTCTCTCTCTCTCTCTCTCTCTCTCTCTCTGCCCTTCCCCTACTCGTCCTCTGTATCTCTCTCTCTCAAAAATAAAAATAAACATTAAAAAAATTTTTTAATAAATAAATAAAAATAAAGGAAATTATAATTGAAAGAAATAACAATGGTTCTGCACTGCTTGAGATGGGAGCAGCCCAAAGGCCTGACACTTACTTGCTCAGCCCCTTACTTCTGGCCCCATCCTTGCCCCTGTGGGAGCCCAAATCACCACAACCACCGCCTCAGATGCCAAGCCATACAATTTGTAAACAAAGACTTTATAAACCTCACTGAAAGCGGCTGGAGAATTGAACAGCCCATGAAAACCTAAGATGAGGGAAGACAAGAGAGGACCAAACCTGAGATTGCATTAGTCACAGACATCAGTGGTGAGTGGAGAGCAGGGGTCACTCCCCAGACGGTGTGGTAGCCCACGATGCCGGCCAAGCCAAAAGTGGTCACCATCTGGGAAAAGGCTAAATTGGGCGCCGCAAGGCCCAAACCCAGAATCCCAGTGAGACCTACAGAAAGAGAAGAGTGTGAGCTGACATACAATTAATTACCTCAAGATTAAAAGCACACACATGCACGCACATACACACAAGCATGTGAAATAGTCAATCCTTTTAAATTCTGCACCCAATAATGAGATTTGCCAATAATGAGATTTTTTACACATTTCATGATGGGAGTGGGGGGGGGGGGTTAAAGGTATTATGAACAAACTCAACTTCCTGACTGCCACCTCTCAAAATAAAACAAGCTATAAAGATCTAGTAGAATTTATGAGTCACCTGAATAACAGTTTCCCCATTGTCCTCTTCCCTGTTTTAATTTCCATTGACAATGCCACATGTGTTTATACGAGTGTTTCTGTTCCAGAATTACAGACCTATACAGATCTACCAAAAAGCATTTCTACTTGGGCAAGACACAACCTTTACAAGACAGGACTTTTTTGAAGCCAATTTCATGTCACTCAGATTTGGCTAAGGAAGAGGGAGTTTAAAAGAGTAGGAAGGATTTCATTCACTCCAGCACCTCCCCAAAACATATGGCTTCCACCCACCCGGGACAGAAGTTTTGCAATTGCTCCTGAATCTGGACTGGACTGCTGGCCAGGGCAGTCAGCTCCAGCCTCAACACCAAGTCAGCAAACAGGATTTTACAAAGAAAAGGAAAAAAAAAAAAAAAAAAAAACAAATTAAATTAAGAATGTGCAGAATACAAAGTCAGCTCTGAACATACATCTTTAATTATTGCCTTTCTTAATAGCAAACATGTGGATGGCTGTTCTGCAACAGAAGGGTTACCTAGTGGTCAGTAAAAATAATGCTAATGGGGGACCAGGGAGCTGGAATTCAACTTTCTGAAATAAGGTACTTTTTTTCCTTGATATGAACTACTTCTTTCTAAGTGGCACAGCTAGAACATCTAGAAATTGACATTAAGTTTACTTTAAATCATGTAATAAGACTGCAGTTTTAATTTATATTTCCCTACCCACATATAAAATTTCCAGGGTTCCAATGCATGGCCCATTAACCATCTGGAGGTAGAGTTAGAATACTGTTTTGTGTTCTAGCTAAACATCAGAGAAGCTGTATAGAGCTGTGGTGAATACATTTCATGGGGCGCCTGGGTGGCTCAGTCTAACTCTTGAGTTCGGCTCAGGTCATGATCTCATGGTTTGTGAGATGGGCCCCACTTCGGGCTCTGCGCTGACAGGGTGAAAAGCCTACTTGGGATTCTCTCTTTGCCCCTCTCTGACTCACATGCACTCTCACTCCCTTGAGCTCTCTCTCTCAAAATAAATAAATAAGCTTAAAAAATATATATATATGGTTTCATAAGCCAGAATGCCTCGTTCAAATCCTGGGTCTACTGCTCCTTAGCTGTGTGATCTCAGGCAAGTTACTTAACTTGTCTGTGCTATAGTATCCTCATCTGTAAAATTATTAACCCTCTCTGTCCTCAGCTGGAAAAAGAAAATAATAAATAATATGTGCACCTCACTGAGGTCTTGTAAGAAGTAAATAAGTTAAGGCATATGAAGTGTTTAGTGCAATGCTTAGCACTCATTAAAGGACTACATTAATCGAGAAGCACTAAAGTATCCATCTTTTGTTGGGCATCTAAGATAAAAATCACATATCTGAAGGTTTTTTTAATCAACTATTTAACAAACTAATGTCTTTTCTATAACATATTTAATAATGTCAAATATGCTATTTCTATAGTCTTTGTAACAGAGGAAAAAGAAGAGAAAGAGAAAAAAAAGAAAGGAAAAAAAAGTAAATCATATTCTTTGAAGAATACTATTCAAATAGATTCCTAACACACATGTAAAAGAAAAATACGTTTTTATTATTACGGAGGAAGTTTAAGGTAAAGAAAAACAAGTATATGGCCATCCTTTCATTCACTAGAATATGCTATTGTCATATCTATTAAAATGCAATAAACCTTGACTTAACACAAAACAAACCTAGAAAAATAAACCATCATATATGCCTCATTCTATTTCCTGACAGATCTCAAAGAGAAATGGAAATTTACAATCTTTCCAAAAATCCTCTGCAGGTACAATATAATAAGCTGGTTTCTTTTTTTCTTTGACAAGTAAGTGCAAGTCGGGACATGGCCCCATTTATTCACCATGTTCAGAACTAGAGGCTTTTCAGTCATTTTGCTGAGACTTGCTCTTTATTCAAGGAGAGTTACACATTTCGCTTTCAAACATCTGGGCTCGCATGGGAATTTGGAGAATGCTGAGGCTACAAGAATTGTGTGCCTGGTGCTGGTCCTTAATTCTTTCTAGTTTGCTTTTCTTTTTGCTTTGGCTCTAAGTAGATCTAAATATTTTTAATTCATTCTATGAGAGAAACCAATTTAAAACCAAATGACCATATTTCAAACTCAAATAATTCATACCCAGAATGAATATTTATCACTCTTTTACAGTGACTGCTTAATGTTTTCGTTAAGATGAACTGAAAAGCAGAGAATTTGTGTTCAATTGTAAAGAAAGAAATGAAAATTTAAAACCTGAATTTTTTTACTAGGTAAATAACTAGGATGTTAGACAAACATTCAAGGGCTCTATCTGTATCGTACTGTTGATTCTTCAATGCAAACATTTGGTTCCCTAGGCTTCCCGATGTGCAGATGATCACAAGTGATGTTTTACAACCCACGAAGATAGATAAATAAGTAACTACATTTACGGGCACTTAAAACCAACACAATCCAACACACATCACTACTCGATATATTTGATGGAAGATAAAGCTATTAACAGCTATATTTTAAATGTTTTCTATGAAAGAAAAGCATTAACAGCCTGTATATGCTTTCACACACATTCATTCCAGGATCTGGCGAGCACCTGTATAATGCCACAGAGGTGAGACAAGTAACACGTTTAGGAAAACTCGCTTCTAACAGGCCCACTTCCTAATGGAATCCAAAGGAGAACAGCATTTCGTTTGCTAATTTTGACAATTGATACATTTCTTACAAAATCCAAATAATTAGGACTCAACCCTAAGGAAGGGGGTCCTCACCTGCTGTATACGCAGAAGCCGTAGTCATGGTCTTCCTCAAGGGCGTGACCGTAGCTGCTTTTTCAGCTTCCAGCTCAGCCACTGTCTTCGGTTTTACTGGGGCACCTTGAGGAATATTTTTCGGGGTGGGAGCGGGGAAAATCACTTCTCCATCCTAACAGAAATTAGAAAAACAATGTTAAAAGTCAATCCAGCATTTCAAAAACACAGAAGATAGTGACAATGCTGGGGGGGGGGGAAACAGCTGTTCTTTTAAATATAATTTTTCTGGGCCTCCTGGGTGGCTCAGTCGGCCAAGTGTCCGACTTCAGCTCATGTCATGATCTCATGGTCCGCGGGTTTGAGCCTCACGTCGGGCTCTGTGCTGACAGCTCAGAGCCTGGAGACCTCTTCAGATTCTACGTCCTTCTCTCTGTCCCTTCCCTTGCTCGTGCTTGGTCTCTCTCAAAAATAAACAAACATTAAAGAAAATTAAATACAATTTTTCTTTTAAGATTTTTTTTTTTTTTATTTTAGAGAGAGAAAGAACACAAGCACACGTGTCAGCAGGGGAGGGGCAGAGGGAGGAAGAGAGAATCCCAAGCATGCTCTACACCCAGCAGGCAGCCCAACTCAGGGCTCAATTCCGCATCCTTGGGACCACAACCTGAGCCAAAATCAAGAGTCAGATAGATGCTCAACTTCCTGAACCTCCCAGGTGCCCCTAAAGATTTTATTTTAAGTTATCTCTACACACAACACATACATTTGTAATGAAAATGCAGGAAGGATTGGGTCTCTTACCTTCATCACTACAGTTCCTCTAATGACATGACCCATTGTACCAAAGTCAAAGTCGTCTTTCACTTCAAAATAAAAGTTATCTTTGTCAGGGCTGATGGCCTTCAGGAGCTTGGTGATGTTGTTGGAATAGAGGGTGCTGGCCTGAGTGGCCATTCGGCTGGGAAGGTCTGTGTAGCCAATGTGAGTAACTCCCTACGTGAACAAAAATATATAGTCTGAAAGGTCTAATCTGGTCTGTTCACCTTCCTGCTAGGACAATATGCAGTCATAGCCAAGGCTAAGCTGTGAAATTATGATCTTTGTAAATATGCACACATCTCACAAACAAACAGTATATTTCAAAAAGAGCTTTAAATGTGCCTATTTTTAATTTTAAAAAATTTCAGGCCTCAGTTTCTCTGAACACTTTGAGCTTTGAGGCATAAATACTCTCTTGCAAGTCACTATGGTGAGCCATGGGACATTGTCCACAGAGAGAAGCAGCTGTTTCCTATACCTTGTGAACGTAAAGTTCTCCTGGCTTCGTGGTTTCAAAGTTTCCGCCAGCCTCAGCAGCTAAATCCACAACAACTGAACCTTCCTTCATTGACTCAATCATTTCTTTACTAAATAAAACTGGGGCTTTTTTACCTAATAAAATGGAAAGAAAACAGAACAAATTACATTATACTTTTTTAAACTCTATTTTCTAATTATTACAGTAGTCTCTGGAGGCTCAAAAATGTAACATCTGAAATTTAACTCTTTCAAGAGACCCAAAAGTCTATACACAGGTGGAAATGGTCATCCTCCTCAGGAAGAAATATGGTTAGTACAAACTGCAAAGCCGATATGCGGGAGGGAGACGTGTGGCTAATAAGCCAGCCTTTCCGTTTACTTACTCAGCATGGAAATCTCAGCACCACTCATGAAGACATAACCATTTGCCTGGGTTTTTTTTTTAATGCATACTAAGCTATTAAGGAAACTATGTGCACCTGAACTGGACAATCCATAAGGATCACAAAAGTCAAGGGGAATACTCACTAGCAATTTACCAAATTAAAAAATGGAATATTTTCAAACATCTTAACAAACCTCACCAGATTTTCCAACATGTTAAATTAATCTACCTTCATTTAACACAGGATAACTTCAGGGAGTGACAGAGAAATGCCATGAAATGAAAACAATAGGAAATGCCAACCTGGGATTGGGGTTGGAAATCACTCATACACTTTTATTTCCCCCCAACACTATTTATTCTGCCTCTGATGAGTCAAGCCCTATACCTGGTGCTCAGAATATACTGGTAGATAAACAGAAAAGATCCCTGTTCTTATGGAACGCTCTAGTTATGACACAGTTCACATTTTAAATTCATTCACTAATTCTTACATAGAAGATAAAGCACCAACCTAATGTATTAGTATGTTCAAAGGGGGCCCACAATGTCAGTATATTACCGTGTTCAAGTTTCATAAAACAATAAATACCTAAGCCAAAAGACAAAGGACATAAACTTGTGAGATTGGTAGTAGGAAAGTAGAGAGTTAATAGCCTAATTATCTTTATCTTCTCCTCTTTTAGTAAGTTTTCAACTCTGTGTTTACAGAATTTAGTAAAAGTACTATCAATTTTATAAATGAAAATTAATTTCAAATGAAATTTCCATTATAATAATAATCTGTTTTTCAATCTTCTTGATTGGAACACATATGGGTTTAAAAAAAGAAAACTAGGTGCGCGAGGTGAGCGGAGCCAGAGTCGAGACCAGAAGCCGAGCTCGGGATCTGACAAGATGGCCGGGCTGCCCCGCAGGATTATCAAGGAAACCCAGCATTTGCTGGTGGAACCAGTTCCTGGCATTAAAGCAGAACCTGACAAAAGCAACACCCATTATTTTCATGTGGTCATTGCTGGCCCCCAGGATTCCCCCTTTGAGGGAGGGACTTTTAAACGTCAACTATTCCTTCCAGAAGAATATCCAATGGCAGCCCCTAAAGTATGTTTCATGAGCAAAATTTATCATGCTAATGTAGACAAGTTGGGAAGAGTATGTTTAGATACTTTGAAAGATAAGTGGTCCCCAGCACTGCAGATTCGCACAGTTCTGCTATCGATCCAGGCATTGTTAAGTGCTCCCAATCCAGATGATCCATTAGCAAATGATATAGCAGAGCAGTGGAAGACCAACGAAGCCCAAGCAACAGAAGCGGCTAGAGCATGGATAGGCTATATGCCATGAATAATATTTAAAATCGATCTGATCATCAAGTGTGCATCACTTCTCCTGTTCTGCCAAGACTTCTTCCTTTTTTGTTTGCATTTAATGGACACAGTCTTAGAAACATTACAGAATAAAAGCCCAGACATCTTCAGTCCTTTGGTGATTAAATGCACATTAGCAAATCTATGTCTTGTCCTGATTCACTGTTGTAAAGCATGAGCAGAGGCTAGAAGTACCATCTGGATTGTTGTGAAACGTTTAAAAGCAGTGGCCCCTCTCTGCTTTTATTCATTTCCCCAAGAGTGGTTAAAGTATAAAGCACTGTGAATGAAGGTAGTGGTCAGGGTTAGCTGCAAGCGGTGTGGGTGTTTTCTCTTTATTATCTTTTTTTTGGTGGGGGGGGTGGAGAGGTAGTTTTAATTTTATGGGCTCCTTTCCCCCTTTTTATGGTGATCTAATTGCATTGGATAAAAGCATCTAACCAGTTCTTTAGAATATGCTCTCTAGCCAAGTCTAAGTTTATTTAGATGCTATAGATGGACAAGCTTGATTGTTTGAACCAAAATGGGAACATTAAACAGACATCACAGCTCTCACTAATAACATTGTGACTTTGCTGTCAAATACAGAATCCTTCCTTCAAAAAAAGCTTGTGACCATTTTGTATGGCTTATCTGGAAACTTCTGTAAATCTTATGTTATAGTATAATATTTTTTGTTATTCTACTTTGCACAGTTTATTTTACTGTGTCTCATTTTCTCAATGTGACAATCGTATTTAAAAATTAAAACTGATGGAACATTCTGTTTTGGTCTTCACCATCTGACAAGTCGAATGACAAGAGGTGGATTTTGCCTGTTTCTTTTCACCGATGCAAACTTGTGTTAAGATATCACTGAATGGAGTATTTATAAGCTGGCCCTGAGCATGCATAAAGCATTGGTATGTGATATTTTTTTACCTCCTAGAAATTTGAAATATGTGTTGTCTGATTAGATGATCATTAGTGTCTTGCCATGATGTCTGAAAATTACTGTACAGGAGAGTCACAGCAAAGCAGCCGTTGTGACTGGCTTTGTGTAGGACTCACATGTTGTGCCACACTTGTTTGTCTGGCATTTCGGGTATGACCTCTTTCTTAGTTTTTGTCTGAAAACTCCGTGTGTGACCACTGGTGTATGATACTATTAGGAAACACCAATCTGATAACCATCTGGGGTTTGCGGAGACATTTATGAGTCTTCCTTGTAGACCTCACGAGCAGACCTCAAGCAACCAGCTTGCATAAGTGTCATCCGAAAGGTTTCTTCCTTTGTGAACATCAGATCCTCAGTTCATGATTCTTATTTTCATCCTTCAGTATTTGCTCTGAGAGCTATTGCTTGATATTCAGTAATTTTGTCTGCATTGATAGAGTTCCTCCCCTCAGAAAAACTGTTCTTTCCCACCCGTTTCCGTATCTAATTTCTGATCCTTGTTATTTTTAAGACATCAGTGTAGCCAGTCCTAAGTATGTAAATGTTAACCTGTGGGTTGGAACCTTTGTCTTGCAATTTAAGGTAATGGATATTGTAGCCCATCTGAGTTTCCCCTACTCTTTATTCTCATAACGTCTGGAGTTTCTTCAGAATGTGGTGTATTTTGTTGTGCTTCTATGTAAGATGAAGACTTATCTATTAAAATTACATTTTCGACATAAAAAAAAATAAAAGAAAAAGAAATATTTGTGGCACATGTGGGGGAAAAAAGCTGAAAAGATAACAAATCGGTATTTATATAGTACCTCCTTCTTTCTCAATGCCAACTTTATACTTCCAAGATAAAGTCCAAATTCTAAGCCTCCTATTACTGAAGGCCTTCCTCCCTGGGTCTAATCACTCTTTCTCACATTCTCTCTCATTACCGCCCCACTGGACCTTCTGCTCCAGCCACACAGGGGTAGCTAGCTGCCACACAGTTTGTGGGATAATCTTTTGAGTTTCCAAGAAAGAGCAAGAATAAGGAGATATTTTCCCCAAAGACAATACTCTGACATTCTGGTGGTTTCATCATTTCTCAAAATTCTCTGGAAATACTCCTTTCATCTACTCTCCCCACTACAGTCCAACAAAAGCTTGAATATTTAAACTTTATTAAACATAACAATCTGGGGATGCAAACCACATACATTTGAGGACTCCTCCCCGCCCCCCAAAAAAAGGTTATGCTGCTCAGCTCTGCAATAATTTAAAGCTACAGATCATATAGGTGCATCCACATAAAGTGGCAAATTTAAAGCGCTAATGTGTGCTTTCTAGGTATTTACCATCATCCCCCTTCCTCTTCTCTACTCCAGAGCCTCTTTTCCATTAACCAGCCTCTTGTTTGCTACAGCTTTTCCTCACACCTTACCTGTACCCTCCAGTCTCAGATTGATGTGCCTTTAACTGCAATTTGGATCCGGGCCCACCCTCTTTGACTTCTAACTGCACTAACTGTATAGCCATCAACTTCACAAATTTGATTTGGCATCTAATTAATTCCTCCTGCCTTAAAAATTCTGGATTCCTTCTTTTTAAGGATCAATTCCAGGACTGTAACCCTACTGACTTTACAAGACCTCAAGTGGCCAAAACCATTTAGGCTCCCTAGAAAACATCCTATATATTACCTATTTGTCTTTGATTTTACTCACTCAACCTTCACAAAACAATTATGCAGTGGCTGACACAACTTTAATGCGCACACACATACGTACACACTGGCATCTTAACAAAAATAATAAATATTCTGTCCATATTGTCACTCTGAAATTCAATCACTTTTGAAAGGATAAGATATTCTTTCACATAATTTATTTAGTGTATAGTCAAATAACTAGAGGATGAGTTAAAATTTAAGTCACAGAGGAATATTTAAGATACGTTAAATTATTACAGATAAAAAGCACACAACAAAATAGTATGTATATACTACTGCCATTTGGTAAAAAAATTTCACATACATATTTATGAGTGTTTGTATGTATTTTTATATATACATATACTATACTACATATCTTATATAGTTTCTAGTACATTCTATATAGCATAACATTTAACCATACCAGGATATCTTTAAATGCTAAGAATATTTTCTTCTTTGTGCTTTTCCTTATCTCACAAATTTTCTATAAGAGCTAGTTTTAATTTGGGCACCTGGGTGGCTCAGTGGGTTAAGTGCCCAACTCTTCAGTTGGGCTCAGGTCATGATCTTGCAGTTAGTAAGCTTGAGCCCCACACTGGGCCCTGTGCTGATGGCACAGAGCCTGTTTGGGATTCTCTCTCTTCCCTCTTTCTGCTCCTCGCCTGCTCATGCTCTCTCTCAAAATAAATAAATAAAACAAATTTAAGAGCTAGTTTTAATTTTATAATTTAAAAAATCAATAAAGGCTACAGGGAATACAATGATGAATAGAACAGTACAGCTGGCTTTTAAGCATTCACATGTGGATTAATTTTTTTTTTAATTCTGGAAGTGTAGAAATGAAAATTGAAAACAGAAGGGGAAAAAATAGAGCCAAAAGAGGAGCAGGGTAATACATAAAAGTTCCAAATGAGAAAATCCTCAAAAGAATAGTTCAAGAGGAGGAAAGACTGAGAAGGAAATTTCAAACTATCTTACCCTGATGTCCTCCTAGGGCAAAAATGTAATACATGATAATGTGGCATCACAAAATGGAAGCAACAAAAGGAATAAGATGATTAGTTAGGTATGGAGGGGTGAATCTACTACGGGACTTCAAATTAAACTTTAAACTCTATACATCAGAATGAATTATAAAAAAATCAACCCTTGGGGTACCTGGGTGGCTCAGTAGGAAAAGCATAAGACTGTTGATCTTGGGGTCATGAGTTTGAGCCCCACACTGGGTATAGAAATCCCTCAAAACAAATAAAGTTTTTAAAAAAGAGAATCAACCCAAAAAGGAAGAGAGAAGAAAGAGAACCTTGGTGAATAGCCCTCTAGTCTTTGGATTAAAAAGTATTTTCTTGGGTGCCTTGGTGACTCAGTCACTTAAGCATCGGACTCTTGATATTGGCTCAGGTCATGATCTTGCAGATCATGGGATCAAGCCCCGTATCAGGCTCCCCTACCCATAGTACATAGCCTACTTGGGATTCTCTCTCTCCCTCTCTCTTCCCCTCCCCTGCCTGCATGCAAAGTGCTTACTCGTATTCTCTCTCTCTCTAACTAAAGAAATAAACTTTAAAATAAAGTATTTCCTAAAGCAATTGGGAAAACAATAGATTTAAGTATGAAAAAAGTACATATTATCGTCCTCAAAAATAAATATGACAAAAAATATATTAAAAAGCTCACAGAAATTTAAATAAAAACAAAACACAAAGATCCTAATAAATGAACAACAAATATAAACACTCAATTCTAAGAGAAATGGCAACAACTAAATTTTTGTTTTAAATGTTCACCCTCCTCCGGGCGCCTGGGTGGCTTAGTCGGTTGAGTGAACGATTCTTGGTTTTGGCTCAGGTCACAATCTCGCCATTTGTGAGTTCAAGCTCCACTTGAGTTTAGCGCTGACAGTGTGGAGCCTGCTTGGGATTCTCTCTCTGTCCTCACTTTCTGCCCCTCCCCTGTTTGCATGCTCTCTCTTTCACTCTCTCTCTCTCTCTCTCAAAATAAATAAATAAACTTAAAAAAAATGTTCACCTTCATAATGAATCAAAGAAATGTGAGTTACAAAAAGTGAGATACTTTTTTTTCTTTGCCTCTAAAACTGAAAGAGTCAAAAATTAATAATAGGGGCACCTGGCTGGCTCACTCAGAATATGCAACTCAGGATTTTGGGGTTATAAGTTCAAGTCCCATGTTAGGTGTAAAGATTACTTAAAAATAAAATCTTTTAAAAAAATCATAATGTTGAGGGGCGCCTGGGTGGCTCGGTCAGTTAAGCGTCCGACTTCGGCTCAGGTCATGATCTCTCGGTCCGAGAGCTCGAGCCCCGCGTCGGGCTCTGTGCTGACAGCTCAGAGCCTGGAGCCTGTTTCAGATTCTGTGTCTCCCTCTCTCTCTGCCCCTCCCCTGTTCATGCTCTGTCTCTCTCTCTCTCAAAAATAAATAAACGTTAAAAAAAATTTTTTAAAAATCATAATGTTGAAATGAAACAAGTAGCAGGATGATCTATTTATGAGATTATGGACTGCACAAGTTTCAGGAAAGCATAGTTTACAAACATGTATCAACTGGCCAAAAATGTTGATATTCACTCATCCAGTAACTCTACTTCTAAGATTTGATTAATCCTGGGGAAATAAATGAAAATACAGACATTGGAATGACACAGAAAAAAGGTGAGAGCATTATTTTTAATTGGCAAAAACTGGAATTAAATGAAAAGCCCAACTTTTCGGGAACCATTAAATAAAATACAGTACATTCAAACAAGAAAATTCTATAAAACCATTAAAATATATTTACAAAAATTTCTTTTTTTTTATTTTTTATATGTTTTTTATTTATTTTTGAGATGGAGAGAGACAGAGCATGAGCAGGGGAGGGGCAGAGAGAGTGGGAGACACAGAATCCGAAGCAGGCTCCAGGTTCTGAGCTGTCAGCACAGAGCCCGACATGGGGCTCGAACTCACGGAGTGTGAGATCATGACCTGAGCTGAAGTCGGATGCTTAACTGACTGAGCCACCCAGGTGCCCCATTTACAAAGATTTCTTAATGACTTATCATATTATATCAAGGGGAAAATTTATGATATAATATTATATGTAGAAAATGAGAAAGATACTGTATCCTGATCTAACATGATAAAAATGCATGGAAAAAAGGATGAAAGGAAATGGTAAAATGTTAATAGTATTTTTCATTAAGTAGAGAGATGATGGATGATCTTTACTTTCTACTTTGTATTTTCTACTTCGTACTACATTTCCAAAAGTCACATACTATTTTTATAAAAAACAATAATAAAGTACTCCTGCGTAATCACAACCAGTTTCTTCTTTAAGTTGAAGACACAGGTTCAGAGTTGTACTAGAAAATTACAATAACTTAAAAATGCCATCAGACCAATCTATTTACTTACCAACTGAAAGGCTTCACTCAACGTTATGTGCCCTCCCTACAGCAAATGAAGCTATACAGTTAGGACAGCCTTTCAAAGAGTGCTTCTAAAACACTTACAAAGTGAGTCAGAGACTAAGGATGGATAACAAACAGGAAGATTTTTACAATATAAAACATAGAGAAGAATATACCCAATGTTTAATACAAATCCTACAAATATAAAGAGATGTCCCATATACCCCAGAGATAGTCTGGTATAGATTTTAGACACAAGAATAAAAGGCTAAGTGATCATATCAGATCTTTCAAGACATAACTGTAGAAGATGTCAAAAGAATTAATAGAAGAAGGCAGAGGCACCTGGGTGGCTCAGTCAGTTCAGCATCCTGACTCCTGATTTTGGCTCAGGTCGTGATCTCACAGTTACAGGGTTCGAGTCCCTCATGAGGCTCTATGCTGACAGCGGGGAGCCTGCTTGGGATTCTTTCTTTCTCGCCCTCTAACCCTACCCCACTCTTGCTGTCTCTCGCTCTCTCAAAATAAATAAATAAACGTGACAAAAAAAAAAAAAAAAAGAAGGTGGCAGGTAAGAGTTATGTTTGTTTTTGGTTTTGTTTTTGAGGCAAGCACAATTGGGCTTTCCCCTTTTGATTGCTCATTTCTTTTAATTTTATAATTTTATCTGCCAAAGAGGAGATATACAAATAAACTGAAATTTTTACACTTTCTCAAACCAATTTCCCCCAAAACAATAACAAAAATCAATATGACAGAAAAAATTAATGAGAGAATTTTTTTAAATGTATTTCCTAGCACAATGCAAAATGTGGATGAAGGATTTGGCATGATGTACAACCTCATGAAATATTTCTTGGTGCCTTCTCGTTCTTGGACATTAAGTTCCCTGGGAAGATTCCTCGGTCCCCTCCCAGCTGGGAATCTATTTTCATACTGTAGCCAAAACAATGGTAGGACAAAATGCACTCCCAGTCATCATTCAAATACGTATCCATTTATCCACTCAAGTAATATTTAGTGCTTACCATGTGCAGACTGGATATGAAGGAAAATTTTCCTTACAGCTCTGAAGACTAATATTTTAGGACTGAAAGAGGCTATATTCAAAGGTCAGTAAACAGTTTTATTATCCAAAATAGCTGAGGTATTTAATAAAGCAGTCATCTAAAAATCTGTGTGGTTTCCCAATTGGTTGGCCATTATTTAGGGTGAGCAGGGATGGCATAGATGACTGTAAGGTATCCTTGAATCTCTGTGTACACCAAGAATTGACTATAGACTGAAAACATGCCTCACGCGTGCACTGTTTCTAGATGTATGCATGTATGGCCACAGAATTCACAGAATTCTTTCCATACTCCTGTATTTTCTCATTAAACAAATACTAAGATGAAGTTTTAAAAGTATTAAAGCTAGAAACTTCTAGAACAGATTGCTCCTCTCTAAAAACAGCTTCAGGGGCATGTGGCTGGCTCAGTCACAAGATCATGAGTTCGAGCCCCACGTTGGGTGTCGAGATTATTTTAAAAAAAAGAAAAAGAAAAAAATAGCTTTAACAACTATGGCTACGTAGCAAAAGAATCATTGGCTTCTCTGTAGCACTAATTTCAAAAAAAAGAGTGATTTAGCTTAAACTAAATATCAATGGGTAAAGATTTATCAGAAAGTCTTACAATACATTATACTTCATTAAATGAATCAGAGCTAACCTAATCATCTGAAATCAATAAATTCTCAGATTCTACCTTACTGGGAAAAGAATTAAGCCCTCACAGACAACTTTAACTACACCAAAACAACAACAACAACAACAACAACAGCAAAACCCAAAAACAAAATGAAACAAAAAACCATTAAGAGGAAACCACTAAAAATATTAAGAACAACAAGACACCAAAATGAAATGGGTTTACCACAAAATTTTGATTCCAAACAGCATTTAGCATTATTTACTGGGATTACTCTATAGCATGTAATCAGATGGGAAAATTTCTAACTTCCTGAACTTCTGGCCAGTGAGGTGTCAGATTAGACAGGCTCAAGAAAAACCTTCTGCTTTAACAAGATCATAGTATATTCAACAGTATAGTAGCAAAGAGATAAAAATACAAATAATAGGGGTGCCTGGGTGGCTCAGTCAGTTAAGCATCTGACTCTTGATTTTGGCTCAGGTCATAATCTCTGGGTTCTGAGTTCAAGCCCCACATCGGGCTCCATGCTGACAGTGTGGAGCCTGCTTGGGACTCTTTCTCTGCCCCTCCCCCGCTCGCACACAATTGCACACTCTTTCTCTCTCAAATAAGCTTTAAAAAAGAAAAAGAAAAAATACAAATTAAAGAATACATTTATCCAAACCAAGATAGATTTCTCCTGAATAAGTACTAAGAAAACAAGGATAATTATTAATGGAATGCAATACTATCCAGACTCAGTGGAAAATACAGCATGTAAAGACATTGTGAACTACAGCATTTACATATAAAGAAATATCATTAGAAGACAACACAGTTTTGCACTGAGCATTGTTGCTTACCCAGCACCCATCTCCTCCTCTTGTCACTACTCTGATTTCCATTTTCTCCACACAGTCCATGAACTTCAGGAGAAATAACCTCAGACACCACTCCAGATGCAGGCTGGCCTAAGGATAATCTCATCATAGTATTAGTGACCATTTTGAAATCCAGATGTAAGCCAAGGGGCATCGCATTGTCCTGCCTCCACCAGCTGGTTCAGGAATGGGCACGAACCCCACTAAGGCCAATAAGAACAAGGAAAAGTTTACTAAAGGCTTCTGAAAAAGACGTTTCCTTGCTCTTCAAGAGGGAGCCATCAGAACTGGCCTTCCTTCCAGATGTCGTGTCCTGCAGACTAGAGGCCCCACACCGCTGCTGCCTTCTTTCTACCACCTCAGAGCAGGGCAAGGTGACAGACTACAGGAGCACAGCCAAAGTCCCCCTGATGTCAGCACACCTATCCACACTTACAAGGGGACTTTCTTCGGATACACGACCCAAGAAGTTTCCTTTCTTATTTAAAGCAGATTGTGTTGGAATTTCTGCTTCTGACAGCCAAAGGTATGCTAACTGATACACACGAAATTTTGGAATTTCAAAATCACAGATGGGGTTAAAGCAATGGTTTGTAAGCTATAAAGATGTTACAGATAAGAACAAAAAGTTTCTTATACATATATATATATATACATACATACATACATACACACACACACACACACACACACACACAGGTAACTGATTATGTAATAGACAGGAAGTGGCAAGAAACTGCTGAATATTTGATCCACTGATCTATCATCTAATGGGTCTGTGATTTTTTAAATTTTTTTAAGTTTGTTTATTTTTGAGAGTGAGAGAGAGAGAGAGACAGAGAGTGAGCGAGCGCACAAGTTGGGGAAGGGCAGAGAGAGAGTTCCCGGGAACACACAGAATCTCAAGGGGGCTCCAGGCTCTGAGCTGTCAGCGCAGAGTCTGATGCAGGGCTCAAAGCCACGAACTGTAAGATCATGACCTCAGCTGAAGTCAGACGCTTAACCAACTGAGCCACCTAGCTGCCCCTGGGTCTGTGATTTAGGCAGCCTCACGGTGCAGACAGCAACATACTGATTCAACCCCTTTATCTATGTTATCACCGGCTAGGCTATAGACAGCTATGTTCATGAAAAGAGATTCTGACCCCAGCAGAGTACTTTATTGGTGAATTCTGTCCACGGAACTAGAGACAAATTTTCTCTGCACAATTAATTATTTGTATTAGGAACTAGAGAGAAACTCAGGCCAGCAAAACCTTGGCTTTTACAAACTGAATACCGTGATATTTCTAAATGTAATACTTACGAAATAGGATTAGTCAACAGCATATTTTAGCACACTGGAGAAATCCCTAAAGATCTGTTTGAAGAAAAAAAACCTAAAAACAAGTTTTTACCTAATAATTAAAGAACACATTTATAAAAAATTTTAAGGATCATCTTAATCATTTACCTCTCATAGCTATAAATTTGTATAAATAAAAATCATAATTAGTCAAGATGTTACCATGGTTCCATAAATGATGGGAATTCTTAAAACACTAAAACAGTCTACCAAAGTTAAATGGAAGCACAAACAGGAAATGTATAATATTTTTATATAAATTACAACATTGTGTTCTCTCCAATGCATGTTTAGCATTTTGCTACCAAAATGCCTTAAAATAAAAAAATGAGTATTTATTACACAATCTGATTTAACTAGTTTTATAAATAATTAAAAGATTCTTTATAAAAATAGAAACATTTTTTTACCATGTTATTTATTTCCCATGTTATTCAACTTAGGCCAGAATGAGATTAATTGACAAAAGAGCCTTACTGAAATGCGTATCTTCAGAAAATTCAGTTTTTCAGGGACTGCCTTAGACATTCCATGTAATCCTTGAGAATGTCTAGACCTTCTGTTCACAAAGTCAGTAAGTTTTCAGTCCTGAGTACCATGTGCAGGACCAGACATCACCCGTGGCAGGAAAGAGAATGATGCTAATGCTCTCTCTAGGCCAGGCCCTGATCCCTACACTGGCTTTTTTTTCTTCATCTATTCAATGAATCAGCTCTGGGAGATAAAAATGTTTACCTCCTTTTCAGAGATGAGGAATCTGAGGTTCAGAGAGACACATCAGCTCTTAAGCAGAGGAACTGGAATTTGAATCTACTTTATCTGGCTCTAAATCCAAGATCTGATCCCCAGTGAATACATTAAGCATAAGCAGATAAAATTACAAAGCAAGAAAAAGGAAAAAGCTATTAGCTGTTCACCAAAATCCATGTTTGTTATGAGCTGAACTATGTCCACAGAAAATTCATACGTTGCAGCCCTAACCCCTACTACCTTAAAATATCATGATACTGGGAAATTGGTGAATTCTTTAACCACCTTTAAAGAAAGGTGATCAAGTCAAAATGAGCCCTAATTCAATCTGACCGACATCCTTAAAATAAGAAGAAATGTGGATTAAAAAAAAAGAGACACCAAGACCACGTGAGCACGGAGCAAGAAGAAGACCATCCACATAGAAGACAAAGAAATCTACATAGAAGACCATCTACAAGCCAGAGAGAGAGACCTCAGAAGAAACCAAACCTGCCTACACCTTGGCCTGGGACCTCCAGCCTCCAGAGCTGTAAGAAAAGAAATTTCAGTTGTTTAAGCTGGGATTTTGTTACGGCAGCCTTAGCAAACTGATGCAATGTTCTATTATTCCTGGGCACACAGCTAGGAAACAATTCCCAGCATCCTTCACAGTTAGGGTTGGCCATGTGACTAAGTCTTAGCCAAAGAAATGTGACGAGTGGTATGTGCCATTCGTAGGCATCCTATGTGCATTCCTCTATGTCCCTTTCCCTCTGGCTGGCTGGAGGAGACACGGTGCCTGCAGTGATCTTCAGAGCCTCATCATGATGATGGCGACACTGTCATACCTGAATCCCCAGATGACCACGTGAAGGAGAGATGCCCACCAACATGTCAACCACCCGTTACTGCTAACTGAGCAAGAAGTAAATTTCTATCACGTCCAGGCTTTTGTGCTGATTTGTTATAGCAGCCAGACCACCCTAACTGACGCTGAGACACAAGAAAGTATAGGGAACGCGGAAAGAAGGAAATACAGAAACACATGTGGAAGGCAGTACTAGCTGTTAGCAGTAACTCCATGGGGTGTTGCTTCCCCAGGGATGGCCTCAGCCTCCCAATCCTTTTCAACTCAGGGACTGCCAGGGAGGGAAACACAACTTCCAATCTTGCAACATATGTTTGGAGAAATAATAGACCAAACCAGAATATAATTCTGTGCCATAAATTTTCCTAACAAACATTTGTTAAATTCGGCCCAATAATTCACTAGGCGTGCTCAAACACACTCTAAGAAGTCATGACTGATAAATGGTAATGGGACGCTCCCCAGTCTTGGCATCTTCCTCTTGATGACAAGTTGCCCTGTCCGTGTTGAAAGCTACGAAGAGGTGTGTAGACAGCCTGTGGTTACCAATCTTTGATGTTGCAACACTTAAGTGTTTCTCTCTGTCCTTCAAAATTCTGAAAACAAATGAAACTTCGTAGAAGTAATATTAGAAATTCCATACAGTCATACAATACATTTGAGGGAGGGGAGGGTGGCAGATGAATCAGGTTAGTCAGTAAACAAAGCAATAAATAATTCAAAAAAAGTGAGAAATGGCCAATCTATATGAGCTTTGTCCTGTCAGATCATCATGCTTACAGAGAAGGAAAAGAACAACCTGAACAATAAACCTTTACTTTAGGCAAAAACTTTGTAGAGTTGTCAAAGCCGTGTTGTCTTTGTGGAATTTCACAAATGGCAAATGTTATCACCATATCACTTATTCTCCTGGCTGAAAGAACAAATGTGAACATTACTGTGAAAAATTATTTTTTTGTACTATATTTCTGCTCTTTATGAAAGACAGATTTCAAAAAGACAAAAGTAATGTCAGATAAAGAACCAATGTTGATTTTCCAAGGAGACCGCAAAATTTCTCCGGTTTGGTGTGATATGCGTAAGGCCTTTATTTTGGGGAAAACAACCCCCCGCCGCCCTGCCAATTCTCTAGAGTCACGTAAAATTATCACAAGTGTCCTTTGAGGGGTATATTCTACAGACCCTATCTAGTGTAGATAAAAAGTATTGTTACCATAATCTGGATTGTGCCTAAAAAGAGGTCCAAGTATATATGGACTGAGATATTATAATTTATAATCAAGCAACGACTATCTTCCCTCCTGGCTGGTAGATACTTTCTAACTCCAGGACAGACCTTCTACTACTTCCTAAGTCTATCTCCTAAGAGGAGCTAACCACCTTAAATTGCAAACCTGGTAAGTGTCCTAGTTTTGACAGTTTAAGAAAGCTAGGTTCCCAGTCTTAGGTTAGCCTCTGCATTATTCCCATCCAAAAATGAGCCAACAGAATGTTCTCTCTCTCATTCCTTGGATAGCACTGGAAAAAGAAGAGACCGTACCAACGGAGACCTAAGGAAGGCATCCAGGAACATTAGCTCAACAACTTTTGCTGAACCCCTGCTGTACACAGGGCCCTGTGGTAAGCACCCACCATGACAGATCTTAAGAAGCCCAACATATGCTGCATGGGGCCACTAGGGGCAATGAGACTGGGAACTATGGGGAATCCATGGCACAGGCAGAGAGTGCTGTGGGTGCAGAAAGAACAGTGTTTACGGATGAGTAGGAGAGAGCAGAAACCGCGGAGGAAGCAGTAACTGGGTTAAGCAGGATTTCAAAAGGCAGGGAAAGGCAGCGATAGCATTCCAAAGAGAAGGAACAATATGTGCAAAGGTCTGAAAGTCCTTGGCCTATTTGAAAAGACAATAGCAGCCAGCATGACTGAAATTAGGCCCAGAGAGTAAGAAATTAGTTTAACATGAGGCCCGAAGGCGAAATGAGACTAGAAATTAAAAGGCAACAGATACCTTACCAAGGAGCATGAACTTGAAGGCATGGTGGGCGGGGCTTGTAAGCCAATCCTGATCACTTCAGGTGCCTTGTCCAATGATGGTGGGAACCCCAGTGGTCCAAGTCACTGCCATCATTACTAAACAAAAAACCCAGGCTTTCCAGTAGCTATGGTTCAATTACAAAATAAGGGCAAGACCTGAGGAGGGGGCAAAGAGGAGAGCAGGAAAGGTGGAGGAGCTTACAAGGTTATAATTTTTTAGTGAGACAGTCATCAGGAAGGTTTTATATGGAGAAGGTTGTTTCTGTCAGAGGAGATTTAGCATGGGCACCACAGAACTCCTCATTCTTACACTGGGATTTAGGTGAAATATGCCTGACAGAGAGGTAGTGCTAAACCATACGATTCCTCCTCACCCCACACCACCCCTCCCTAACTTACCCATCACATTTTCAACCTGATTCAGGTTGAAACCTGATTTCAACCTGATGAAATATTCCAAGTGTATGGAAAGTCTAAAAGGGTGCCAGAACAATAAAGATGCTGAAAAATCTCTTTGGTTGCAAAAAGTTTAACAGAAAAGATTGTGAGCACAGCCTGAACATGACCAAAGGTGGGGCTGCCTTCCTCTTTAACAATAGCCCCAAAAGGCAAAGAGCTGGACAGGAAAGCTGAGAGCTTTCCCTTGTGTGCACAGCACCACAAAATGGGACTGTCAACTCTATCCTGAAGCGACCTGTGTTAAATGACACTCCAGCCTTTAACCCTTCACCCAACCCAATCTAGGGAGTCCAGATGATGGCACGAGGCAGCAAAATAATTAGTGAGCTACAGAAATATTTCATTCCACATCCAATCAACATAAATATACCATTATTTTTCTTTCAAGCCCCTGGACTTGGAGGAATGAAAATTTACCAACTCTGTGAGGTTGCTACCTGAAGCTAGCTACCTGCCCGGGTGCCCCTCTCGGCATTCTTATCCATGTCAGGTCTTCAGGGCAGCCTCCAAGGCACCTGGATCCTAGCAAGCAATCTCAGCTTGAAGGACTTTTGACATTTGACTTAATCTCCTCTGGATCCACTCAAGGAAAACTTGAGAACAACTGTTCCAAGAGTCTTTCATGAGCTCAACACACCATCAGGTGACCTATGCAAAGGCTCAGGACATAAACCAGTAAACGTTTAATGCCACGGATGGTTTTTCAAAGGGTGTTATGCCTTTATAGAATCTTTTCCTCTTTTTGTTTTAATGCTCATGCTTTATGCTTTCAGGTCTCAGTTCCCCAAGCAATATGAAAAACCTTTAGAAAGATCTTCTTCCTTATAATACTTTTTCTTTCTTTCTTTCTTTCTTTCTTTCTTTCTTTCTTTCTTTCCTTCCTTCCTTCCTTCCTTTCTTTCTTTTCTGTTTTCAAATAAAACAAAAAAAAGGGTAACAGAAAGACCAGCCCTCTGAGTACCGGCTCTGGGTCAGTCCACTGGTCAAGGACTTTGTCTAACTTAAATGTGCTCCAAGCAGATCACAGCTTCAGAAAAGACGGAAAACAGTAAAGCTTCAGTGGAACAGATTAACAAAACGTTTTTAACAAATCTTCTCTAAGACTATTTGACCTTTTACCAAAATACACTATTAGGAAATTATTTAAAAAAAAAAAAAAAAAGATATTATCAGGGAAGGGTAGACCCTAAAAGTCAGTTATGTGTTTTACATAAGAAGTCTTGAGTTGTATCGCTTACTTTGGGCTTTATAATCAATAATAATTATATATACTATGTCCAAAGTATCCCGTGTCCAATGAGAGTATGACTTGACTAAAACTAGCTTCATGTCCGCATCATTTACTCCATGAGGAAATGTTTTAGCACCCTCTACTGGCCACTTATACCTAGTCAGCTCATAACCACTCTCCACCATAGAGCTAACTTCCAAAGGTCAGATGGTAGCTACAGTAAAGGCCACCCCATCCCTCCTTCAAAGCCACCCATGCAACAGCTGGGCCAGAGGCCACTGCCACAAAAGGAAAGAACAAAATCCTTAAATGCCCTCCTGCCACTGCTTGTTCATGCGTCCTATCATAGCCGGCAGATTTCAAAATATCACCCTGAGCCCCTGGCTTGCCTGACTGATCTGCATTCCGCCTCCAGTGACCGACCCAGCCTCATTTCTACACTCACAGATTCTTCTATGGGCTGAGCCATGTCACGAGCCTGTCCAGTCTGCTTCATGTAGCCAGCTCTGGTGGGATGCTGGTTGTCTTGAGAGCCCAGCTTACCTATCTGGTATCACTCAGGTAAACAGGACAGAAAGAAGAGCTTGAGGGACATATTTTCCCCCACAAGCTCATAGATATGATGTCAATCAACTTCCTGCCCTTGCTTGTATATTATTCAGACTGGGGGTTTGGGGGAAGATGTCAGATGAGAATTTCTCCTCTCCCATGGTCTCATGACAAAGCAACTTCTAATGTTCCACAGGCCCCCAGAGAAAGCAAGTCTCCTTTAGTAAGATCTGATACAAGTAACCATTAGCCCTGTAAACTCTCATTATCTGGCCCACTTCCTTTCAGAAAGGAAAATATTAGAGTCGGCATGGTATTCATCATTCAATAACAGAAGGAAAGGAAGAAAAAAGGTGGAATGTTTTTCAATCCCAAATCTTGCTAGGTCAAGTTACTCTTTACTGATTAATAAGAGCTTACTGATTTGGCATCAATCATCTACTGAATGAAGAATATTCTTTAGAAGAGGATGTGGCAAAGGACTGAAAAGTAATTCCTGCCATCAAAAAGCTTACAATTTGGTTGCAAAGACCAAACATGCCAAAGGAAATAATTAAAAAGTGATAAAGTGCCATATCCTTTAGTGAAAAATATATACCAGAAATTCCACAAACACACACACACACACACACACACGCAAAGTCCCTTTCTCTCTCATGCATGGGAAAATGGCTAAAATATTAGTAACAGCCATCTCTGGTGGAATTTTAGGTCTGTACTTTTGTTCTTCATATTTTTCAGTCCTGTTTGAATGTCCTACAATAAGAACATTGTATCTTAACAAAGAGAACAGAAATAAATTAAAAACCAATTTATCAAAGGTGTAAACAGGAAATTGCTTACAAATAGAATTTTGTACACAGAATATGACCTATGAACACGGCTAGATAAAAATACGTGGAAAAAAAAGACTGAACAAAAACATATCACATTATTAACGATCATTTTTCTCTACAGGCTACAGTGATTTTGGTCTTTTCTGCCTTTCATATGCTTTCTCAATTCCTAGAAAGTAAATTAATCTTTACTTAAAGCAATTCACATGTTGAACAACTCTCACCCTCATTTTAAAATATCATCAGTGAAAGTGCTTTTGATGACCCCGGGCTTAATGACACACCTGGAATAAGGGCTGTGCTGATGAGGATATCCACCTCCTTGCACTGTTGAGCAAAGAGCTTCATTTCAGCTTCGATGAACTCTTTGGACATCTCTTTCGCATATCCTCCTTGTCCTTCACCAGATTCCTTCAAGTCCACCTCCAAGGGCTCAGCACCAAGAGACTTGAACTGCTCCAAAGCTGCAGCTCTGGTGATTATTGAAGGGAAAGCAGGGGTTATTTCAGGCCCTTAATGCAGAAATCGAGATCATCATTTACATACATATTTGGGGGGCTGGGGTTTTTTTTAAGGTTTTATTCAAATTCCTGTTAGCTAACATAACAGTGTAATATCAGCTGCAGGTGTACAATACAGTGTTTCAACATTTCCATAGAACACCCTGTGCTCATCACAAAAGGTGCACTTCCTCATCCCCATTACCTGTTTCACCCATCCCCCTGCCACCTACCTTCCCTCTGGTAACCATCAGTTTGTTCTCTATAGTTAACAGTCTGTTTCTTGGTTTACCCCTCCTTCTTTCTCTTTTCCCTTTGCTTGTTTTGTTCCTTAAATTCTACATATGAGTGAAATCATATGGTATTTGTCTTTCTTTGACTTATTTCACTTAGCTTAATACAGCTCTATCCATATTGTTGCAAATGGCAAGATTTCATTCTTTTTATGGCTGAATAATATTCCATTGTACACATATACCACATCTTCTTTATCCATTCATTAGTCAAAGGGCACTGGGCTATTTCCATAATTTAGCTATTGTAAATAATGGTGCTATAAACATCAGGTGCATGTATCCCTTTAAATTAATGTTTTTATATTCTCTGGGTAAATACCTAGTATTGCAATTGCTGGATCGTAGGGTACTTCTATTTTTAACTTTTTGAGGAACCGCCATACTGTTTCCCAGAGTGGCTGCGCTAGTTTGCATTCCCACCAACAGTGCAAGAAGGTTCCTTTTTCTTCACATCCTCACCAACACCTGTTGTTTCTTGTGTTACTGATTTTAGCCATTCTGACAGGTGTCAGGTGGTATCTCACCGTAGTTTTGATTTGTATTTCCCTGATGATCAGTGCTGTTGAGCCTCTTTTCGTGTGTCTGTTGGCCATCTGGATGTCTTCTTTGGAAAAATGTCTGTTCATGTCTTCTGCCCAATTTTTAATTTATTTTTTGGGTGTTGAGTTTTAAGAAGAACGAACTATCTTCAAAACTGGAGATTTTCTTTTGATATCTTTGACTGGACTATTTCAATTATCTCCAGAAGTGCATACCACTTCTGTAACTTTTTTTTTCTGGAAAAATAAAAATTATAGGGAATTCCAACTTCTACTTAGTTCAGTTGCAAAAGGAATTTCACTATTGATAACTCCAATAATCAATTATGTTTCTTGGGCCTCCATTGTCAATGATGACATGAGCTCTGACCTACGTTAAGATTTGACTTCATTCCAATCACTCAGGTTGAGATTTTCATTTGTAAATGTTCTGATTTATGGGGACTTCTCTCATATAATGGACTCTTAGAAATATTTTAATAAAGTGATTTTTGTTCCTAGTCCTCATTAAATTGTGTTTGAAAAAAGCAACCTATAAATAGTGTATGTTAAAATGTGAACAGCCAACACATTCAAACTATATAAAAATACATTCAGTTTAAAAAAATAAACTCTAGCCATGCACCGTGTACTAGTTGGAAAACCAGAGCCAACAAAGATCTCAGTTCTGTGGTGGAAAGTGCGTTTAACTTACCAACCCCTATCCCACGATAGTGAATCCCAAACCCCACTAATGACATCGACCCCTTCCCAGACCCACTGAATTACAATCTCCAGGGGAGAGGCCAGAAGCTTTCTTTTTAGCAAGAGCTGCAGGTAATTCTGGCCATCAGGGAAGTTTGGGAAACCGTGGCCTGAGGCCATCAGTCCCAAGCAACAGTCATGGTCAGAGAGAGGACACAAAGGGTAGGACATGATTCAGCAAGAGGTTCTCACCCTTTCTGCTGGCTTGAACAAGGAAGCTTGTAGTCCTGATTGCCCAGGAAGGCCAACTTGTGACACAGGGAAATTAGCCAAAGCTGAGGACAGCCGAGAGGACAGAAAGAACCCGGTCCTGGACGGCACCAATGAACTGCTGACTCGAATGTGAAAAGGGACTCCTTCCCATGGATTTTCATTTAAAAGAGCTAATACATTTATTTAGAGTTTAAGCCAGTCTGAATTGGTGTTTTCTATTCCTTACAGCCAAAAGGATACTGCTGTTTACAAAGTTTAAGAAATGTATACTAGTTTTAATGAAATAAGATGAATTTAAAAAAAATTTTTTTTTTCAACGTTTATTTATTTTTGGGACAGAGAGAGACAGAGCATGAACGGGGGAGGGGCAGAGAGAGAGGGAGACACAGAATCGGAAACAGGCTCCAGGCTCCAAGCCATCAGCCCAGAGCCCGACACGGGGCTCGAACTCACGGACCGCGAGATCGTGACCTGGCTGAAGTCGGACGCTTAACCAACTGCGCCACCCAGGCGCCCCAATAAGATGAATTTGAAATGACCTATATGTATGTGTGAGTGATCACAATTTCATTCAAAGGGTATCTGCATAAATATCTATAAGAAATGATACCAAAAAAAATCATTAGCAATTGGATCTAGCTGGTAGAATTATAAAGGTATTTTCATTTTCTGATGTTTCTCTGTATTTTTCAATAATGGACATGTATAAATAATCAGAAACATAAATGCTATGTTAGAATCTCTGCCCTCAAAATAATTATCACTTAAAACTATTATAATGTATCAAAGTGTAAGTAAGATGTGAATATTTTTGACCCCAAAATTTCATTTCTAGGAATTTATCCTAAGGAAATAATGAACTATCTCCAAATACATATGTTCTTACATAGACATATATACAGTATTGTTTATATACAGTGAAAATGTCCATTATAGAAGACTAATTAAAGAAGTCACTCTATTTCCACACAGTGGAATCCTATGCAGCCATTAAATATGTTTGTAGGTAAGTCAAGATCTTCACAATCAACTGCTAAGTAAAAACAAAGCCAGTTAAAATAGTACTGTTAGTAAAATTACATTTTTAGTTAATGTGTAGAAAAGACAATATATACTGTTCACAGTTCTTTCCAGGGAATAGGCTATTTTATTTTCACTTTTTGTACTTTTTAATGTTTTTTTTGAATTGGGGGAATAAGCATGTATTAGTTTTATGATAAGAAAGGAAACTGAATGTTATAAAATTGATATGTCTATAGTATGTAAAATAGGGCTAATCATCCCCACATCATAGGTTTTTTTGTTGTTATTTTTGAGAAAGAAAGAGAGCACAAGCAGGGGAGGGGCAGAGGGAGAGAGAGAATCTTAAGCAGTCTCCACGCCCAGTGCAGAGCCAGAAGCAGGGCTTGGTCTCACAACCTTGAGATCATGACCTGAGCCAAAAACAAGAGTCAGACACTTAACTAACTGAGCCACCCAGGTGCCCTGAGTGTTTGTAAAGAACAAATAAAACAAAGCAGATAGCACAATGCCCGGAAGAGAGTAAACATTAGTACAGGTGTCTGAAAACTACAGCTCCTGACTTGCCAATTGTTTTTGGAAATAAAGCTTTATTGGAACACACACATACACAAAAAGAAAAATAAAGTAAAGCTATTTTATTTCTAAACTTTGCGACACAGGCACTAAGTAGGATGCTCACTATTGTTACCAGGGGAATCTCTTAGCTATTGTTTGAAAAAATTTAAAAATCACACTCCTTTAATATTAATGAGCAATGAGTTGTCCTTAAGTTTTTAGGATGTTTATCTGAAAATATATACTGTTCAGTCTTCCAACAAGAATTTATAATCAAGTGTGTTTTCTAATGTGTTTGGATTTCATATTTATGATACCAACCCCTAGTCTCAAAATAGTGATTGAGGTATGCATAATCCTTAGAAAAGGATTATATAGTTCAGCCACATCTTTCTTCATTGTGTACTTGAGCTATCCTAGTAAATGGTAAATAAAAATGGAGTTAAGCAACAGCCATCCTCTAGCTATGAGATCTGTACACTATCTAAACCAATGACATCAAAATACACAATAAATTCTCAGCAGCTGACCCAACACCAAGTTTCAAATCATCTCTAAGTCAAATATGCACATTTCCGCATTAATGCTACTGTCGCTACACTGAAAACTTGCACAACCTCCTCTCTCCAGGTTTGGATGTCTTCAAAAACGTCACATCAACAAACATTAAAAATTAAAAGCACAAATAACATGCTTAACACTGGCTATCCTTGGCATGCATCCTCGTTATTGCAGAAAAGCCTTTTCTCATTTCAGCAGGACAGCTTTTTATCAGTACATCACTTCTCTAAACTCCACGTAAGCCCTGTAAATCATATTCTATGGAACATTCCTTACTCCAGAAAGTCACATTCTTTCCAACTTTGAATGGCTGCACATTTTTTTGATCATTCTATATTCAAGATTAGCAGCAGTATTATTCCTCTACTGATCTCAGCTGATAATGAAGAACTATGCATTTTAACCTTGAAATAGTATTCATATATAAAAATAACAGCAATTCTCAATAAGCATTTAATAAAATCCAGCATCTAATATCTTCTGAAATGAAGAACAATTTTAATCAAACTTTTCTTTAAAGAATTCTAGAAAATGTTGGTATGTCTGCTTTAAAGTATTATGCAATGAACATAATTGAGTATTTTCTCCTAGGGGCTCCACTATTGCCCAATCAGCTTTATTTGCTTCCATCAAAATGCAGAGCATACCTCTCCCCGCCCTCTGCCCCCCAGTCTGTTTTCCAAAATACCTCCTATGCTGACTTTTTTTTTTTTTTTTTAATTTTTTTTTTTCCAACGTTTATTTATTTTTGGGACAGAGAGAGACAGAGCATGAACGGGGAAGGGGCAGAGAGAGAGGGAGACACAGAATCGGAAACAGGCTCCAGGCTCTGAGCCATCAGCCCAGAGCCCGACGCGGGGCTCGAACTCACAGACCGCGAGATCGTGACCTGGTTGAAGTCGGACGCTTAACCGACTGCGCCACCCAGGCGCCCCCTGACTTTTTTTTTTTAAGGAAACCCAATGCCCAACGTGGGGCTCAAACTCATGACCCCAAGATCAAGAGTCACATGCTCTAGTGACTGAGCCAGCCAGGTGTCCCCAAAATATCTCCTATACCACTCTCCTCTAACTCACAGACATCTTGGTTCATGTCCTCCCTTGCATTGTAAATGCAATCTGCAGAGCAACAGATTACAAACTCAGGATGGGAATAATCTGGTCCCACTGCTAATCCACATAAAGAAAACTGAATACGAGTTGTTTGTTTTCAATTCTTCTGCTTTTTACATTATTTCTGCTGTATGGAGTCTGGGTCCTTAGATATTTTTTCCCACTAGATAATATTTTTCTACTTTGAGTTAACTTGGAAGAAGTAGAAACATTTTGAAATGTCAAGAGCTTGTAAAGCAGTTTTCAATGTGAAACTTCCATTTATAAATTCCAAAGACAGCATAATATCTACCTGAAACAAAATGTTTTCACCTTAACAGCAGTCACTCATAGAGCACTTACCTGGTGTCAAATCCTCGAACAATAGCACCCATAGACTTCGCTGCACCTGCAGAAGCCAGCCCAGCAACACCACCACCAACTATCAGAATCTAGGGGAAAAGGCAGAACGGTATGTTTCCATTTTTTTTTAATGTTTACTCATTTTTGAAAGAGAGAGAAACAGAGTGCAAGTGGGGGAGGGGCAGAGAGAGAGGGAGACACAGAAACAGAAGCAGGCTCCAGGCTCCGAGCTGTCAGCACAGAGCCCATTGAGGGGCTGAACCCACGAACTGTGAGATCATGACTTGCGCCAAAGTTGGACATTTAACCGACTCAGCCACCCAGGTGCCCCAGAACAGTATGTTTTTTAAAAAGTTCATTATCAACTGGCTATGAAAAATCATCAGCTAATAATTATCAGCACCTGGTACACAGCATTCAGTAATACACCAGGTGGTGCCGGCAGTGGTGATCAGCCCTCAAATATACTGAGTGGATAGACAACACTTTATCTGAACCTCCGCTGTTTTTAAAAATTTATCAAAGGAACAACTGCTGGCAAAGGCCCACAACCTTCACTAAGAAGTCTGACAACCAGCATCTCAGTGTGGAAGCCACATACAGCACAATGGGGATTATGCGTGTTAAAGATTAACAGGTCTTGAGGAGCCTGAGTGGCTCAGTTAGGCATCAGACTCTTGATTTTGGCTCAGGTCATGATCCCAGGGTCATGGGATCGAGCCCCATGTCCGGCTCCACACTGAGCATGGAGCCTAAGATTCTCTCTCTCCCTCTGCCCCTCTTTTTTGTGCTCACACATGTGCTCTCTCCCTCTCTAAAATTAAAAAAAAAAAAAAAAAAAAATTAAATAAGGTAACCGTTAAAGAAAAATAGATTAACAGATCTTTCTCAGTGTGTAAAAGCTACCTGCACTGAAATAAACTCCTAGCGCAGCATTCTAGCTATCTCTCCCCTCACAAATGTTAAGGTTCCTCTATGTTCACAAAATATCAAAATAAGTTTCAAAGATGGATACAACTTTGATAAAATGTCTACCTCCTATTTTGAGTTCAAATGCTTCTGAAAGAACAGCAGGTGACCAACTATCTAATTTTGAACCAATCTGAATGACCAAAGCAACATAACTAATCTCCCTAACCACTGAACAGTTAGAGCCAAGAAAACCAAAGAATTTCTCAGAAACAAGAGTCTCCCGGCCTTCTAAGAAACACAATAAGAGCAATGTTGTCTCCAGTCTGGAATGGGCCTTTCAGAGAAAAGTTCTATTATACTTCCCAGTCAATTGAGGCAACTCCTTGTTGCTGTTTAAAAAAAGAAAGAAAAGGAAAAAAGCCACCCACAGAAAACAGTGAAGCTTATAAATCCCCACCTACCCATCATGCCCACATCTCCTTCCACCTCTTTTTTTTTTAATTATTTTTTTTTAATGTTTATTTATTTTTAAGACAGAGAGAGACAGAGCATGAACAGCGGAGGGTCAGAGAGAGGGAGACACAGAATCGGAAGTAGGCTCCAGGCTCCGAGCTGTCAGCACAGAGCCCGACGCGGGGCTCAAACTCACAGACCGTGAGATCATGACCTGAGCCGAAGTCGGACGCTTAACCGACTGAGCCACCCAGGCGCCCCTCCTTCCACCTCTTTAAGAAGGCTAGTCAAGGGGTGCCTGGGTAGCTCAGTCGGTTAAGCATCTGGCTTCAGCTCAGGACATGGTCTCACAGTTTGTGAGTTCGAGGCCCCACTTCAGGATTCTCTCTCTCTCTCTGCTCTCACTTGTGTGCTCTCTCTCTCTCAAAAAAAAAAAAAAAAAAAAAAAAGGCTAGTCAAACCATACTCCAGTGACCTCTAAGCAGTGTCTCCGAGATCATGTGAATTGATCTAGATGGTGAAGGTCACGGGGGAGGGTGTTAAGCTACAGGGAAGGGGACAAAGAAGGAGCACAGGGAACAAGTTGGCTCTGGGATCCAAGGCACCAACCCTGCTCCACACAATGAAAATGTGAAATAAAAATAAGTAAAACTCACAAGACTAGACCAAGTTACCCTGAATCCAGAAATAACAAAAGACCTCATAATTTAAAAGGCAGAATCACACAATAATAAAGCCAGGTAGATCTGACAACAGAAACTTACTCTTTCTCTCCAGGATGGGGTGAAGGAAAAGACAGAGGTTAAGAATCGGAGTGAAATCCCAAATCGGCTACCAACTAGTTCTGGGTAACTCTGAGCAAGCTGCTTAGTATCTGCAATAACACAGTTAAAAAACCTTCCCAGAAGGCAGTTACATTAAATGATGGGATACAAAGCACTGACTGCTAACTGGCACAACATAGACATATACTCAGAAAATAGGGGAAAGACCATGGGAAAGGAATGACCTTTAGGAATGTTCTTAATTTCCAGTCAGTTAACCTGTTCTTCCTCCTGACCTCCCCATCTCAGTTAAGGGCACTAACTGTGCAACATAACCATTCAAGCCAAAACAGGGAGGTCATCTTGCGCCCTCCCTTTGCACATTTCTACCTCCAATCCCTCAGCAAGCACTCTTGGAGTTAACCCCCAAAGATCTCCCAATCCACCCCCTTCTCTACATCTTTACTGCCACTACCTTCCCAGGGTACTATTTCAGCAATCAATTCTGAACAGGCCTTGCCTTCACTCTTCCCCCTACTATCCATTCGCCCCTAGAACTTCCAGATGACTTTTTTAAATCCTCGTGAGATAATAGAATATATATATATTAGTTTCTGTCTCCAGTTCCTGACACAGAACTCCTAAAACCAAGAGCAGCAGGAACATTTTTTTGCAGCAGGAACATTTTTTTGTTCCAATATCTGGTCTTTGACCCCAGTTAGTGATAGAGTTCCTAAATCCCTTAGAATTTTGAGGGTGACAGCAGTGTCTTTTGTTCTAATGAGTTGACTCCTGGTTGGCTCCTGGATGACAGCTGACCACCAGAAAGCCCATGGTTAGCAGCTGAGAATTTTCAGCTCCACCTCCCATTCTCCAGAGAGAGGAGAAAGGGCTGGAAAAGGAGTTAATCATCCATTGTTCCCACGTGATGAAGCCTCCATATAAAAAATCCCCAAAGTACAGGGTTTAAAAGCTTCCAGGGTGGTGAACACACGGAGGTGCAGGGAGAGTCGTGTGTCCAAGGAGGGCTCCATGCCCCTTCCCACATCCCTCGCCTCATGCATTTCTTCCATCTGGGTGTTCACCTGTATCCTTTATCATATCCTTCTATAACAAACTGGTAAACAGTAAGGAAACTATTTTCCTGAGCTCTGAGTTCTAGCAAATTAACCGAACCTAAGGAGGAAGTCGTGGGAACCTCCAAATGATTTATAGTCAATCTGTCAGAGGCACAGGCAACAACCTGAGCTTGCGAATGTCATGTGAAGCGGGGAGAAGGCAGTCTCGTGGGACTAGCTCTTCACCTGCGGGATCTGACACGACCTCCAGGTAGACAGTGTTAGAACAGAGTTAAGTTGTAGCACACCCTGCTGGTGTCACAGAATTGCTTTGTGTGGAGAAAACCCCCACATATTAGGTGACCAGAATGTCAGAAGTGAAGCGTTCTATTTGAAAAAAAAAGTGAGTTTTTCCAAAACAATCCTGAATCAGACACTTCCCTCCTCTGTGAGAAAATGTGAACAAGACCTGTAAGAGAAGCTCAACGTCATCCAGCCCCAACCTACCTTTCCACCATCATCTCCAATCGCTCACCACACTCCAGACCAACAGCCTTCTTTAGTCTGTTCTTTCCCATCCCAGGGCTTCATACGTGCTGCTCCTTTGGAAGCTCCTTTTCCTACGTGCTGCTCCTCTGAAATCCTAAGTACCTGGTTTCTTTCGCACCATCCATTAGGCCTCGGTTCTAATGTCAAATGGAAGCCTTCCCATCACCCTAGCAAAAGCAGCTTGCTCCCATGACTCACTATCCTATCATCCTGTTCATTTTTTTATATTTAAAATGATCTCACCTATTGATTAGATTATGTATTTATCACCTCACCGTGGCCCCTACTAGAGTGTAAGTTTCATATGACAGGGATCTCCTTTGCCTTGTTCATCCCATAGTCCAGCTCCTAGAGCAGTGCCTGGCATATTGGAAGCCATCAAATAACTAACTGATAGCTCATTGTAGACAAGTAAGAACCTTCCGTGTTTAAAGAAAAGTCAAATAAAGTATTCTTCAATCTACCTTGATAAACTCACCTAATGTCTAATTCTTCAATATGTAACTATTTCTGACATGTAACCAAAGTCTTTGAAGCTGCAATTTAAATTCGCAGGAAAGACAGTCACTTTTCTACCTCTTAAGGGCTGATTGATTCTCCTTCCTTTAAGCCTCTGGTCTTTTGTTTCACTTTTTAATCTCTTATATATTCACAGCTTTCCTCTCAGCTTCCACATAGTTCGAGAAAGAGTCTAACCAAAACTGAGTAGCAGATTTGTGCATCAAAGCATTTGGCCAGTTTGAAAACAGCATTCAGGGACACCTGGGTGCCTCAGTTGGTTAAGCGTCCAACTCGGTTGCAGCTCAGGTCATGATCTCAGTTTGTGAGTTCCAGCCCCTCATCGAGTTCCTCACTGTGCTTGGGATTCTCCCCCTTCCCCCTACCCATCCCTTGCACAAGCATACTCGCACATGCTCTCGATCTCTCTTTCAAATAAACTTTAAAAATAATAAAATAAAATAAAACCAGCATTCAACTTCTGGCCACCGTAAGTGCCAGACCCATTCTCATGATCCTGACAAAGGAGTCAAAACGTCATCACTTCAGGGGCACCTGGCTGGCTCAGCTGGAAGAGCATGTGACTCTTGGTCTCAGAGCTATGAGTTTGAACCCCACTTGGGTGTAGACATTACTTAAATAAAATAAATAAACTTAAAAAAAAAAAAAAAACATAGTCACTTCACATAGCACATCTCTGTTGTTGTTTGCTAACTTCCTTGTTATGTATTCTGGCCTCCACTCGAAGCACTTTCATTTTCTTTACCTGGCCTGTTCTTAAAGCAATTTATTTCTCAAAGCTGCTAGTATCTTTTTTTTTTTTTTTTCATTTTTTTCTAGGAGATTTATTTCATGTGCGTTCTCGGTTTATATAACAAAGTACATAAGAGCAGGAAGCACTGAGTAAACCTATGCCTACAGGCAGAGAGTATACTCTTCAGATAGATGAACAACATTTAAAGTCCTATTTTCTATACCGAGACAACATGCTTATATGGTCAATTAGTATATGTAATGTTGAAGGGTCATAACATAATCTATTCTTTTACCTAGCCATCCCAACCTGTCATCAACTGCTCCTCTCTGCTTTCAATCTACATTAAAGAAACCACACCCACTTCCTTTGCCAATTACCCAAATACAACACCTCCCTTTTTCCGTCCTCTTAACCCATATTTGAAAAAAAGTGAAGGGGTGCTTGGGCGGCTCAGTCGGTTAAGTGTCCAACTCTTGACCTTGGCTCAGATAGTGATCTCATGGCTCGTGGGAGGGAACCCCAAGTTAGGCTCTGCGCTATCAGCTGGGAGCCTGCTTGGGATTCTCTCTCTCCCTCTCTCTCTGCCCAGTGAAAAAACTAAAACAATCTTTTCTATGAACAAAATGTCACAATTGGGAAATCTAGAATCTACAAAACTAAGACAATCTTTTCCATGAACCAAGTGTCACAACATTGGGAAATCAAGAATCTACTGAATGGTATCTTGAAGCTTTTTCAAACATCAGTAATAAACACCCTACATACACAGAACAAGTTATCCAAAACCCCTTTAAGAATTCAAGTTAGTAAGTAAAAAAAAAAAAAAAAAAAAACCTAGAACTTCCAGAAATGTCAAAATTCTTTTTTGTCAAGCAAACATACACAGCTTTGAGGCTTTACCATATATTTGTACCAAATATACACAGGGTTAACACTGTGAAGTTAACACAGAACAAAACTTTTAAAATAACTGTATTTTAGTACTACACATACCCTTACCTTTAAATAATTCATATTATGGGGGCTCCTAGGTGGCTCAGTCGGTTGAGTGTCCGACTTCGGCTCAGGTCATGATCTCACGGTTCGTGGGTTCGAGCCCCACGTCGGGCCCTGTGCTGCCAGCTCAGAGCCTGGAGCCTGCTTCAGATTCTGTGTCTCCCCCTCTCTCTGCCCCTCCCCTGTTCACGCTCTGTGTCTGTCTCTTGATAATAAATAAACATTAAAAAAATTATAAATAATTCATATTTGAAGAAACATTAAAAGTTCTACCTACCTTAGCTGGAGGAACTTTTCCAGCAGCTGTGATCTGACCAGTAAAAAACCGTCCAAAATGATTTGCTGCTAGTACAACAGCTTTGTAGCTGAAAAAATAAATATTTCCATAAAATTAAAGAGCTTAGACTAATATATTATTGTAAGCCACCAATGAAGCTTTAATAGTCAAAGATAATCACTAACATTTAAAATTTTTTTTTTTTTTCAACGTTTATTTATTTTTGGGACAGAGAGAGACAGAGCATGAACGGGGGAGAGGCAGAGAGAGAGGGAGACACAGAATCGGAAACAGGATCCGAGCCATCAGCCCAGAGCCTGACGCGGGGCTCGAACTCACGGACCGCGAGATCGTGACCTGGCTGAAGTCGGACGCTTAACCGACTGCGCCACCCAGGCGCCCCTGATAATCACTAACATTTAAATTGTACCTACTATGTGTCAAAAACCGCTGAGTGCTACATGTATAACTACTCCTTTAACCTCCTCCACAATCCTACAGACAGGTACAGTTTTTACCTTCATTTTATAGGTGAGTAAACAGACACACAGAGAGTGGAAGAGACTTGCTGTCACTCGGCTAGCAAATGGCAGAACCAGAAGCCTAACCCTGGCTGGCATCCTACCTCCACAAGCACACTCTTACCCACGATGTTCCCTGGCCTTTTCAGAATGAACACTGCAGAAGATCAGTTGGTGTAAAAAAAGAAATGAAGGAAAGACCAAAAAAATGCTAACAACGGTTTTCTTCCAGTGCTGAAACTACAGACACTTCAGACTTTGTTTTACTTCACTGTATTGTCCAAATTTTCTTTAATGATTATGTAGTATTTATGTCATAGGGAAAAACTTTAAAATGAAAAAGAAATGAGATATAGCTATATGCTTGTACATAATAAAATTCTAACCTCAAACCAAACCAAAAAAAAAAAAAAAACAGAAAACAAAAAACAAACAAACAAAAAACTTCCCCTGAGGCAGCTGGGTGGCTCAGTTGGTTAAACATCCAACTTAAGCTCAGGTTATGAGTCGCCATTTGGTTCCTGAGTTCGAGACCCACTCTGATGGTGCAGAGCCTGCTTGGGATTCTGTCTCTCTGCACCTCCCCCACTTGTGCACACTCTCTCTCAAAATAAATAAATTAAATTAAAAAACAAAACAAAAAAACTTCCCTTGATCGCTAAGATTTGAAAGTATGGAATTTTGAGACACAGTGACCTCCGTGCAGGGCCCAGTTCTACCACTAACTGGCTTTGTGACCTTGGGTAAATTTCTCTAAGTCCCTAATCCTTGGTTTCCTCATCTACAGAGTGGGGACAAAAAGAGCATCTCTTAGTGTTGTTATGAGGACTAAGTGAGACCAGGCAGGTAAAGCACTTAGCACAAAGCCTGCCATCATAAGTGTTTGGTAAATCCTAGTGTTTTTGGCTAAAGAAACATTCTGTGCAGCAAAAACAAGTAAAATATACCATATATACCATCTTTTCTTACGAGGATACTGTTAACATATTATACTAATTTCATTTTCAGAGCATTTTATCCTTAAAAGGCACCTCTACACATTAACTATGACACGTTATAATTAAAATTACAATGCAACTATTTATTAAAATCTACCTGCTAGCTGAAAATAAAACCTTTCCCTGATCATATTTTTTTCCTGGCCATACTTTTTATAAAATAATATTGATATAATAACTGATGCAAAAGCATATAATGGTAACCACTACAACTTTAAATCATATTATAGCAGAAAGGCAATATTTTAGAGACCACGTTACTTGTTAGTCTTACTTCTGAATCCAAGTGACAGAAACTTTCAAAAAACCAAACATGATAAAGATTCAAAGTCCACTGTAAGAAATTTTGGAATTAATGTTTTAAAAGATTCAGCTGCTATTCTGAAACAAATAACAAAAATGAGATGAGTTACACAGGAATGTACAAGAAAACGTTGATAGTGGGGAAAAGTGATAACAGTTTGCCTCTTTTTGATGACAGCAAAAAAAGCTCAGAATGGACATGAATGAACTGGAAGGAGCGTGTCTTCACTGTAATATGGCTGTGTGTGTGACTCAGATAATGATTTATCAGGTACTGTGTGGATAAGTATCCTAGAAGATGCACCTCAAACTATGCCCTTTGCATATATCAGCTCAGGATGTAAGATAGCGATTCTTCAAACTGTGTCCCATGGATCCCCAAAGGTTCAAATTCCAGCCAACTCTGGGGCCATACTGGGTGGGGTAGAGAACAAACATGTTTCTGAACAACCCTCCGTCCCTCAGTTCAACTAAGGCCACTCTGCTCTTATTGCATTTGTTTATATTGCCTCATAATATGTCATTTGCCCAAAAGATTCTACGGCTAAAAAGCACTGGGCTGGAACCACTGGCTTTGATAACCTTTCATATTCTACATTTCACAAGACAAAATCAAAGATCACATTGTACGTTTTCTACAGAAAACATTTAAGTCTCAGGGCACTTGGGTGGCTCATTCAGTTAGGCATCCAACTCTTGGTTTCGGCTCAGGTCATGGTCTCACAGTTCGTGAGTGCGAGCCCCGCATCAGGCTCCTGGCTGACAGTGCAGAGCCTGCTGGGGATTCTCTCTGCCCCTCCCCTGTACTCGCTCACTCTCTCAAAATAAATAAGTAAACTTTAAAAAAAATAAAAGAAAATCTTTGAAGTCCCATGATACATAATGTAACTTTTCTACAAACAAAATAATATGGCAAAAATTTATTTTGTCCTTTGGTGTATACTTTATATCGCAAAAAATATCTTCAAACCAACCATTTGCTATGTTATAGTAAGGATAACAAAATGTGTTTTTAGCTTGTCCTTTTTGTTTTCTGCTTTTCTTTCAAAAATGAAACCCAAAGTAGACTCTATTTGATCTATTGGCCTAGCTGATATGCTACACCTAAGCTATAAAACCTAAGAAAACCTTCAGGTCATGTGTCAGGCCATAAAAGGCTTTATTAACGTTAGTCTCTCTTGCATGCGCCGTTTGATTTTTTTTTAACCGTTTTCATTTGTTGGTGCCTCATTCATATTAGCAAATTGTCACTATCAGCAGTTCGCATGCTTAAAATCTAATTCAACTATCTCCTGAGGAGTTGATTTCATACGCATCTTCAATTTCCAGATTTTTCCCGCTCTCTAGGCAGTCAGCAACACGATACACCCCATCCCCCCGGGCAGGAGTGATTGCTCAGTCACAGCCCTGTTCCTCAGAGCAGGAGGGGCCTTAGTCTCCTCTCAGCGCAGCTCTTCAGGCAGTAAAGTGGGAACGCAGCAGTGGCGGGCAAAGGTAAGAGGACGTAGTTAGCCCTCAGTTATCAATATGTGGTTTGGGGGGGAGGGGGGGTAATAATTTTTTAAAACTTTTTTAACATTTATTTACTTTTGAGAGAGAGACAGGGTATAAGTGGGGGCAGGGGGGTACAGAGAGAGAGGGAGACACAGAATCCAAAGCAGGCTCCAGGCCCTGAGCTGTCAGCACAGAGCCTGACGTGGGGCTCAAATTCATGAACAGTGAGATCATGACCTGAGCTGAAGTTGGACAGTTAGCCGACTGAGCTACCCAGGTGCCCCTATTAATACGTGTTTTGACACCAGGTAGAACTTTGCCAAATACAGACATTTTCCCTATTTGCTAAATATTTTATGAATTTACCTAAGCAAAACAATTAAAATGGTAAATGCTAATATGTATGTGTCAGGTTGAACAATATGAAACTGCCAATATCTGACCTTTTTTGACCTATAAAAACAGCAATTTATGTTAACTAACTTACTGTGGCAATCATTTCACAATATACTGATATATCAAATCATTATATTTATACCTTAAATTTACACAATGTTATATGTCAATTGTCTCAAATAAAATCTGAAAAAAAGTAGCAGGGTGCCTGGGTCGCTCAGTCGGTTAAGCATCCGACTTTGGCTCAGGTCATGACCTCACGGTTTGTGGGTTCAAGTCCCGCATCAGGCTCTGTGCTGACAGCTCAGAGCCCAGAGCCTGCTTTGGATTCTGTGTCTCCCTCTCTCTGTCCCTCCCCCACTTGTGCTCTGTCTCTCTCTCTCTCTCTCAAAAGTAAATAAACATCAAAAAAAAATTTTTTTTAAGAAAAAAAGTAGCAATTTCTACCTAATGTATACATGTGTATACACGTATATACACACATACATGCAAGACAGTCTATTCCTCATACAAATAATTTCACAATCATTTGCTCTGGTGGAAGGAAACAAGACTTCTACCCATGAAGAGTAGAATATGAAGAGTCATTTCTTTTAACTATGAAATAATAAACCGAGCCTTAAAAAATAAGGGCACTTTTGGTGCACCTGGGTGGCTCAGTCAGTGAAGCCTCCAACTTCAGCTCAGGTCATGATCTCATCATTTGTGAGTTCAAGCCCTGCATCAGGCTCTGTGCTGATAGGTCAGAGCCGGGAGCCTGCTTTGGATTCTGTGTCCCCTCTCTCTCTACTCCTCCCCCACTTGTGCTGTCTCTGTCTCTCTCTCTGTCTCTCTGTCTCTCTCTCTCTCTCTCTCTCAGAAATAAACATTAAAAGAATTTTTTTTTAATTAAAAAAATAAATAAGGGCACTCTCAAAGTGTTGGCACTTTTATCCCCAACAATTATTACAAGTAAAAGCACTATAAGAGAGAAGAGTCACAATGAGCATGTTTCTAGAGTAGCACTGTGCTTTGTTCAACCAAAATGGAAAGGAATCAACATACCCAGCAATGTTGGCCATGGAGCTTAGCGCATCATATCCCTGAGCAATCGTGACTCTTGGAACCTGGTCCATCGCCAAAACTGTAGTTTTTCTTTTAGAAAGTTTATTTAGCAAGTCTGGATTTTGGGCTGGGTAAATAAAGCTAATCAATGTTCCCGATGTCTTTAAAAGGTCGACCTCATGAACACCTAATGTTGGATTAACCATGGGAGCTCGCACCTGAGGAAAAAAAAGTCAAGTCACTGATTAATAATGTAAATACCTTTATCATATTTTTAAGTAAACAGGACAATCTAAATGACATGCCATGATTGAAATAATAGGCCAGAAGTAATCTTTCAGCAATAAATTTTGGACTAAATTCCTAAACAAGGTAAGGAGCACCAAGATCTTTGCCATCTGTCCTCTGACTGATGACCAACCTAGGAACTGATCTGAGTAAAGAGCATGCTATCATTCTGGAAGGTTCCCCCCCCACCCAAAATTTTATTTTTAAGTAAGGCTCATAACATGGCTTTACCATTGCCAGCTTTTCCTAAGTTTCTGCAGAAACACATTCAGATAAGCAGATTCATTTGTGGGCTTTTAAGGTGTGTTTTATATCCAAGTTTAAAATCGATCTTCAATTAACATGTATCATGTCCTTAGCTCTAAGTTCACAGTAGCACTTTTAGGCAAGTAAGCCCAGAAAACAATAGCTCAGGGACTTAAATTTTTAAAGGAAACAGAAACACAAACACTGGGTCAATATTTTCATTTCATAGCACTTCATCTCATTTACCTAGGAAACATCTTTGTTACTGCCATGTCAGTTCTTGATCTGGTGACACATATGATTTTAATTAAGGTTCTGGATTCTAAGACTCTCTAGGGGCGCCTGGGTGGCTCAGTTGGTTAAGCATCTGACTTCAGCTCAGGTCATGATCTTGCGATTTGTGGGTTCAAGCCCCACATCAGGCTCTGTGCTGACAGTTCAGAGCCTGGAGCCTGCTTCAGATTCTGTGTCTCCCTCTCTCTCTCTCTGCCCCTCCCCTACTCATTCCCTCCCTCCCTCCCTCTCTCTTCTCCCTCTCTCTAAAATAAACTTAAAAAGACTCTCTGGCAAGGTCTATTTTTCCTCATTGAGAATCTAAAATATAGATTTAATAAAAATTAGAGGTCAACTTTGAATTAATCCTACTGGCCCTTATCAAATGCTCAGCTGAGACTGTTGGCATATGAGTGAGTTAAGTCAACAGAATGTTTTCCTGAATGTGCTTTTTGGATCACTAGTTCCCCAGGATGTTAACAGGCTTGACTCAAAAATAGTTTACTAATGCAAGTATAAAGTTATCTAAGTTACTATATCATAGGATTTCTCCGTGCTTGTAACATGCTCATACACGCTGTGGATCTAAAGGAACACAAAGTGCTTCCACAACTTATATACACCTTACTAACCCTTTACTGTGGGGTATCTCAAAAGGTTTTGATCCCTGGAGCATATGTTGGAATGGATCATACTCATTTTTCTATTTGCCCTAAGCTCTTTTACTATACTAAGTTATATCACCAAGTATCTGTACACCTAAACACTTTAAAAGTTTTGGCTGAATTGCAACTTCCCCACATACCATAAATTTCACTGTTAATTTCCACACCAAAAAATTGTTTTGTCTTCTGCAAAGATCACTACTCTACCAAGTTATTCAGTAGAATTTATGTTAAAAGAAAAAAAAAGCAAACAAAAAAAAAAAACAGTTACATGATTGATGCCCCTTACAAATTAACACACATACCAAAAAAAGCTGGTCTTTCCTGAACAAGTGAGGAGCTTCTTTTTGCCTAGTAATCATGCTACTACAATCCCTATCTCCCTCTTTGTCTTGGCTGCAGAAGGCTTAGGATTTAGGCTAATGCTACTCCCTGATAATTATCTAAGGTACACTTGTGATAGTCCCTTCCTTTTTCCATTTGATTTTTTTTTACTTCAGATTTTATGTCTGAAGCTCTTCAGCACATAGATTTCTATTACACATTAAGACCTTTCATTAAAGTAGGTAAGGCTGTCTCTACTCAGCCCCGTGCTGCTTTCTCCAAGGCAGCCCTGCCCTCTCTAGAAATAGCACTTAGGTCAGTTAAATCACTGTTCCTTCTACATATCAGAAGATCAGGGTACGTTCAGTCCTAGGAGGAGTCCCGTGCCCTTTTTCCATTCTGGTAGCAGTTAAATACTCACCTGTGGGTATTCTGGATATGTATGAACCATGAAGTGCAAATTCTCCCTAGCCAATAAGAAGGGAATTTCCACATGAAAATCTAAAAAGGAAGATCACTTTTTCTACTCTCATGGTTAAACAGAGATCACACTGCCTGATAAAAGTTCTACCAGACTATGAAGAATATTCACAACATGCAACCATTTCTCTGAGAAAAGGCAGTGTTTGAAAATATGAAGAGTTATAACAATATGATTTTTCCATGAACCCTTTTTAAAAAGCGAGCTATAAATGAGGGGTGGAAAGGAATAATTACTTTGACCACCAAATCAGAAGCCAGCACTTCCTTCGCCCCTTGGATTTGGGCACCTGCTGCTCTGTAGTGATCATCAGAAAACTTGGAAGCTTCGCCAGCACCCGATTCCACGACAACACTAAAACCCTGCTTGACCAAGGCCTGAACACCAGCAGGAGACAATGCCACCCGTTTCTCATTTTGGAAAATCTCCTTGGGGACGCCAACAGTCAGTTGCTTATATGGAATTCCTACAAAGTGAGGGAAAGAAAGAAAGAAAGAAAGAAAGAAAGAAAGAAAGAAAGAAAGAAAGAAAGAAAGAAAGAAAGAAAGAGAAAGAAAGAGAAAAGGAGAAAGAGAGAAAGAAAGAGAGAAAGAAATGAAGAAAGAAAAGGAGAAAAGAACGGGAGAGGGAAAGAGAGAGAGAAAAAGAAAAAGAAAAATTAATTCAGTAAAAAACATAAAAACAATGTTTTAATAACAGTTCAAAAAATGAAAATGGGCAGTCTGTTCAAAATATACTGAACATACAAGTTGCTGCTCAAAATAATGTTCCTGATTCATAATCATAATTGAGTTTTTTGAATAATGGGAAATATTTATGCCCACTCTCTTAAATTCCAAATATTTCATTTAACCAAATAGCTCTCTTCAAGGCACATGACTAGATTATTCTTAGGAAAAAAATGGGTTGAGAGATCAATCAAAATGCTAACTCCACTCTTCAAACTAATCCTCTGGGATTTATGGTCTCCTTGTCCTCACCTTTAAGGAAGACAGAACTAATTAGCTGTTTTGAAGAACAACCCTATACTAGACACATTGTTGGCTACACTCAAAGTTTTCTTCCTGGCAATTTGGCCACAGGCAATTCCTCACAGATTCCAAGTGTTGTATCCTGAGACCCTACATTCTTGGCCACAGCGAATAAGACCAAGGATCAACAGCTGGGTCAAAGATAATAGTCTATAGGCCAGAGAGTCCCTGAGATGACTTACATAGGAACTGCCCAAGGACACTCTATGTTGGCCAGTGATGACCCAACCCATTCAGGTACTCTGAGTGTCTGAATGCGAGACCCACAGAAAAGGACAGGGGGAGTAAAGGGTACAAAAGCTATTTGTAAGCAGCCATGAGGTTAAAGGTAGACAAAGGGAGGTCTACAGCAACAGTAGCAGAAACATCAGTAGTGGTGATACAAAGAGGAAAGATGAGCCATAGTTATGGAATCCAGAATACCATTCCACTTTTCCTAGAAGTAGATGAGGGGTTTCCTAGGCTTCTGTACTTTCCAAGAATACACCCAATAAACCCTCATCACAAAATAGGACCTTGATGCAATCCTGTTCCTTATAACCCAAAAGAGCCTGTATAAAATACATAAGTATTTATATATGGCTCTGAACAATTTTAGCTAAAGTTGCTTCTGTTGTTTTATTCAACGTGCAGGCACAAATAGACTTTTCTTTTAAAAAAAATCTGCTTCTGTATGTTGTACCAAAGTTCAGGAAATCTACTCTAGCAACCTAAACTCTGAAAATACATAATAAAAAAACAAATTATCTCTACAGAGTAACAATATTGAGGCCTTAGAGAAAGTAAGTCAACTTAAAAATACCTGCATTCAAACAGAATCTTAAACCCCATACTCCATTAGCAGTAATAACTAAAAGTAAGCCAAAGGCAAACATGTGGTGAACCTTAACCTCTGTTTGAAGGAGAGGGAGGAAAATACTAGAAAGCTGGAAATATTCCAGATTGATGTGCAAAGTTAAATCACATAAACATCTGGAGTTCACTTATCTGACAAGGTCAAATTACCTAGGCCCTATATACCATAAGTCAAAGAAGCCACCAAAGACAAATGAAGTCCCATCAAACAAGTTCGGGAGCCAACTTGAAAGGCCAAATATGAAACAATTTGAGCATGAAAAAGAATAATTAATTGCAATGTAATAAAATACATCCGAGGATGTTAAAATGCAGGAGTTCATTATGATACTCAAAAAATAAATATTTTTTAAAAGCTTCATTGGCCAACTTTAGCGGGTATGTGATAAGCAGAATAATGGTATTCCATAGGTGTCCACACTTTTAATCCTCAGAACCTGTGAATGTGTCAGGATACACAGCAAAGGAGAATTAAGGTAGCAGATGGAATTAGAGTTGCTAATCAAATGACCTTGAAATAAGGATTAGCCTGGATTATGTGGGTGGGCCGACTGTACTCACAAGGGTCCTTAAGTGTGAGAGAAGAAGGCAGAAGAGCCAGAGTCAAATAGTAGTCTGAAGATGCTATGCTGCTGGCTTTGAAGATGGAAGAAGGGGCCACGAGCCAAAGAATATAAGCAGTTTCCAAAAGCTGGACAAGGGAAGGAAACAGACCACCCTTAAAGTCTCCAGAAGGAATACAGACAGCCCCACCGACACCTTGATGTGAACCTAGTGAGAGCCATTCTAGACTTTGGCCTCCAGCAGTGTAAGATAATAAATTTGTGTATGTATGAAGTTGTGTTACCTTGTTACAGCTGAATAGAAAACTAATACTTTAAGAAAACCAAGAGATTATTACCAAAACTATAAAGAATGGGACAGAACCAAACATTTATCCCACCTTACCACTACAACCTCAGGATAACTAAATAACAGAGGGAAAGTTTTTCTTTATAGAAAAATTCTAGCTAGGGGCGCCTGGGTGGCGCAGTCGGTTAAGCGTCCGACTTCAGCCAGGTCACGATCTCGCGGTCCGTGAGTTCGAGCCCCGCGTCGGGCTCTGGGCTGATGGCTCGGAGCCTGGAGCCTGTTTCTGATTCTGTGTCTCCCTCTCTCTCTGCCCCTCCCCCGTTCATGCTCTGTCTCTCTCTGTCCCAAAAAAATAAATAAACGTTAAAAAAAAAAAAAAAAAGAAAAATTCTAGCTAATAAATGAAGATAAAATGATAGTGTATCACCATTTCAAACCCCCTCCCCATAAAACCATGGATTTAGTTGATGATCATTAAATGGCTGTTATAGCCTTTGAGTGAAAAACTGATGGGAGCTCCATAATGGATGAATATCAACATCTAAACTCACTGATTAATTTTCCTGACGAAATGCAACAGATAGTACACAGCATCCACCTATGAAGTATTCTTGTCAAAAAAAACAAAAACAAAAACAAACCTGAGTCTAACCAAGCCTCTAGGTCTAGCTAAATGGTACAGAAAACACAAGGAACAGAGAAACTGGTTAAATAATATGAAGGGAATTCATTCAGCCAAACCCAGAATGTGAGAAATTCTACAGGGCAACAACTACATTCTTCAAGAAATAAAGAAAAAAGAAAAAAAAGGGGGAACAGAGATCAAAAAAGACCTGAGAGATACAGTATGCAAATACAACATGTGGACCCTGTTTGGATCGTTATTTGGATAAGACAACTGTAAAAACAGAAACTGAAAAAATACGAATACTGACTGGAATTACTTTTCATGCTTTGCAATGTGGTAATGAAATTGCGGTTATGTATTTTTTAAAATAGAATCCCTATCTTTTAGACATAAAAAGTAATTATCTGGGAAATAGTCAAGAACTACAAATTAAAAGTCTCCTGCATAGTCAATATAGAGATCTTGATGTCCATGCCTTTACTCACAAGGAAAATTTTCACGTCCTCAGTGCAGTTACTTACTTTTATCTTAGACACAATTTTATCACGCTTGGATAAGCTGGCTTTCTAAAACACCTAAAATAAAAATCTGAAGAGGGATGCCTGGGTGGCTCAGTTGGTTAAGGATCCAACTTTGGCTCAGGTCATGATCTCGCAGTTCGTGAGTTCAAGTCCCGCATCAGGCTCTGTGCTGACAGCTCAGAGCCTGAAGCCTGCTTTGGATTCTGTGTCTCCCTCTCTCTTTGCCCTTCCCTCGCTTGCACTCTGTCTCTCTGTCTCTGTGTCTCTCTCTCTCTCTCTCAAAAACTAAATAAACATAAAAAATATAAATAAAAAAATAAAAATAAATAGAAATAAATCTGAAGATAAAGTTGAGGGCTCTCAGGGACAGGTACCCTGCCAACAGTCACTTGTCACATGAGAACAAGAAAGAGGCTGTGAAATCTATTAAAGACAAACATAAGAACTCAAAAAGCATAGCAGTGTAGGGATTCTGATTGCCCAGAGTCCTGCAAACTTAAATTAAAAAGAAGGGCATTATTCTACGTGGCAAAGACAGGTATCTATCCTAGTCTTCCACCTGAATAACAGAATGCCAATTTTAGTTGAGTTTGTCCCCATCTGGAATAAAGGACCTCTTCTGTGTCCAAGTCTCCCTTACAGCTAAATAATTGCCGCCTGTCTGAGTTTTTGCCAATGAGGTACAGAGAGCTATGAGGGTCTTTGCACAAAATGCATAATAAAAGGATCTCCCTCAGCTTAGGGAGCCCTCGTTTAGCCTCTCCTTCTGACCTGCGCACAAGAACAGACGCGAGTGGGGACCCTAGCAGGGAACACCTTGTAGGGTACTGAAAGACTTCAGCTCTTCCTCTGCGTGAGCTAGGACACTAGTGGCAAATTCTGAGTAGAAGAGTGCCATGATCTTTCATTTTAAAAAGATGATGCTTTTGTGTATAGAACAGACTGTCGTGGGGGCAGAGGCAGAAAGCATAGAGAGCACTTAGGAGACTAGCACAGCAGTCCAGGGGACAGATGATGGTGGCTCGGAACAGGACGATAACAGTGGCGATGGTGAGAACAGACCCTGGATACAAGGTAGAGCTAACCCATACCTACTATGAAGACCAAGATGACTCCAGGGTTTCTGACCTGAGCAACTGAGATGAAGCTGTCATTCAGTAAATCAAGAGGCAGTACTACAAATTAATTGATACACTCAGTTGTTAGTTCCTCAGCATAGATGAGCCATATACAGTACAATGCCTCAAAAAAGACAAGGAAAAAGGAAGAGCTGCTAAGACAAATGGTTACTATGAGCAATAGTTTCCCGGATACAACTCAACTGGTTTATCATTTCTCTTGTTCTATTTTATTTTCTTCTCTATTAGCACTGACAGTCAGAAACTTTTATACATGGAAAATATTTTTAAAAGCACTCATTAGGCTTGTTTTTTTTAACGAAAAATGATGACTCACCAACACCAGGCTATAAAACTGCATCGCTTTTCCTTTTATCAATCATCAGGAGATCCGTTCACTCCTACAACTTGAAGGTTTGATCTATATACACTGAAGTGAGACTTTACCTGGTTTGGCAGGGGCTTTACACCACAGTGCCTGATGAGTATGAAATGTTCGTAAAAAATCCTTCTTCCCGGGTATAATCTTACAGGACCCCAAATTGCTACGTAAAGGACACGAACAGCCAGTCACCACGGTTTTCAGTAGGTTCGCCATGTTCATATGAGCTCCCAACTTTCTGAATCCCAAATTTCCTTGAGGGTAAATCACTAAGAAGAAAGAAAAATATTTATATGCCAAGAAAAACATACTTTGTCATTTGAACATCAAAAAAATTTTTTAAAAAATACTAATTCAAAGAGCTTGGAATATAACAGCTGTATGTGGGCATCTACAGTGAATTTTATTTGCCAAGTCCTTTACTTAGAGAAGATGCTTCAAAAGTTTGTTTCCAATTCATATATTTAAAACTCGGAATTCATTCTCCCACTTAAAACTGTGGTTATAAACTCACTATTCAATTCCAAGCCTTGATCACCTTAATTGATCCTTAATGTAGCAGGGAAGCTAAAAAAGAAAATTGCTATAGAGTCCAATCACATTTTACATGAAAGTTATCTTCTAAGTCTGCATGCGCAGCAAAAATTGCATAGTCACCCTTGGATTTCCCTTAAATTGTCTATAATGCTGTATAGTACAATAGCAACTTGTTTAGCTACAAATGTTGTACAGAAAACACTGGCAACCTATTCAGTGCAGCAAGATGCTTATCCTGTAAGACTCCCTGAATTGAGCCTGAGTGAACATGAGATTCATGTCTGCCAAGTGCTCATCTCAAGAAAATTAAGCATGTGTGGGATATGACTCCAATTTTAAAAAAGAAGAATGTCAATATCACATAGGTTTGTGCTTGTAGATATGGGTGTAACTAGGAACTCTTCCATCAGTGGTTCTCACAAGCGGCCACTTTGCACCAGCTCTAACTGGGCTGGATGGAGGATCACTGACCTTTGCTGTTACTGACCTAAGCTTCAGTGGCAACCTCCATTGTTCTCCATGGCAGATCCCCAGGGGTGCATGGAAGGCACGCCCACCATCCCCTTGATTCTCAGAGTTCCCCCATCCTTCTTTTCTTTCCTTCAAAATCAGGAAGCAGAAGATTTGGAACTCTCAGTCAAATTCAGCTAACTCCACCAACTACACTTTTAGGCTCTGCCCCATCATGTGGGCCCTCAGGAGGCCCAGCACCCAATCCCAGCAGTTCCATGAACATTCTTCCAGTCTCCAGAGGAAGAAAGGTCTAGTTCACTCAGAACTGCTGCCACAACTCCCTGAAGCAACTTCTTACAAATACCAGAAAGCAACACGGAGGATGGAAATCCTTAATCCAGATGGTGCTTATTCTTAAAATGACCTTTAATTCAACAAACACATATAGAGGGCTGAGTTTCAGAGTCACAGTCATTAGAAGCATCTGTGGAATCAAACTGGAATAGATCACACGCTCTGAGATAAGAAAAGTCAACAAGTAATAACACTACAGAGTAAGGCAAGTCCAAAGTTCTTTGAGGGATCAAAGGAGATTATGTCCTCCTACAGAGCTCAGAAAAAGAAAAAAAAACACATTTGAGATAGAGAGAGTAATATGAAAAAAGCTAAGGAAGAGGAAGTATGCAAGATGGGTTCAGGCATGCAATCAAAAATGTATAATAATGCTTTGCACTTGAACAGGTTTTTAGATTTTCAGTGTTTCCACATGTCATTTCATTTCAATCCCAAGCACCCCTGAATCCCATAAATACACTCCTCATTTATTCATGGGTCACTTCTGGGTTGTTCATGGCTGAAAACAGAGAGCAAAAAGTTCGAAACTCAGCCACATATTCAAAACAGTCACTGAATCTATGCCAACAACCAAGGGAGATACAAAGATATATAAAAGGTAACTCTTGCCTTGGGGGAGATTTGTCCTACCATTACCAATGACCTAGTCTTATCTCCGCCTCCCCATTCACTCTAGTTTCTCTTCTTAGATCATCCCAGCTCCCCAACAACCACTGTTCTCATGGGGCTGATGAGGTTTACCCAGACCTCATCAGGGAGAGAACAAAGCTAGATATAATAGAGCCCGTGTATTGTCTAAGTTGGCCACTTCACTCCCTGAATCTCTCTGCACCTCAGTCTGCTCATATATAAAAGCACAAGAAAGTTTGTTTGTAGGACCCCATTAGGCTCTAAAACATTTATGAATAGATAAGATTTTACAATGTTTTAAAGCAGAAGTCCTGTTTCGGGCCATCTGGAAAAACAGCCTTGCCTACTTGGAAAATGGTAATTTGATGTTGAATAGATCCCTGGCATCAGATGGCAATTAAGGCAGAGGACTTCAGAGGCCAATTTCGCCCCAAAATTCCAATTTATTTAAGTTAAAAACATGTAAGACAGTGAACAGAAAGTAGTTTTATTGGTAAAGCACCAATTGGCTCAGTTAAGTGTCTGCCTTCAGCTCAGGTCATGATCTCACGTTTCTTGAGTTCAAACCCCATATCGGGCTCTCTACTGTCAGCACAGAGCATGCTTCAGATCCTCTGTTCCTCCCCCCCCCCCTCCTGTCCCACTCATACTCTATCTTAAAAATAAATTTAAAAAAGGCACCTGGGTGGCTCAGTCAGTTAAGCGTCTGACTTCGGCTCAGGTCATGATCTCACAGCTCATGAGTTTAAGCCAGGTGTCAGGCTTTGTGCTGACAGCTTAGAACCTGGAGCCTGCTTCAGATTCTGTGTTTCCCTCTTTCTTTGCCCCTCCCCTGCTCACACTGTGTGTCTCTCCTTCAAAAACAAATAAACATTAAAAAGTAAATAAACAAATAATGTTTAATAAAGTAGTTTATTGGCAAGAACAGTCCCTATCGCTAAGACTAAATTAAATACAAATGACCCTGAAATATATTCAGAGAATATTTGAATTTCCCCTATCATTATTTTAAAGCTATTTTATTCATGTGCTTCTATGGCTTTGAAGCGATGGGGGAAAGCTTTACAACTCAAAACTGAAAAAAAAATTTAGTATACCACTCATACAGCAGTGTAATGTAAGTTATTTGGGCAACTATCTCCCCTAATAGGTACTAAACCTCTTGAGGGCAAGCACGTCAGAATGATGACAGCCTAGGAGGCTAACAAGGTGAACTGTGGGTTGCAAGCCCTCATTCTGCAATTATTAGCTGTGTCCTTGGCGAGTCAGTCACTTACCTTCTCTGAACCTGATTTTCTCATCTTTAAAATGATAATAGCACCTGTGTTATATAGGGTTGTTGTAAGGAGTAAAAGGACACAATATCTTTATTGCTATTACTACTCACTTTGGTATTACCTCCGGCCCGGTGCTTTGCACAAAGGAGGAGAACAACAAGTACTTTTTAACTGAGTGAATAAATAACTAGGACTAGGTAACCTGAAACCTGCGTGTCTATAAAAACACATTCTCCAGAGTTTCAGGAAATTTCCTTCGAAAACGAAATGCTGTGTAGCCTTGAGGAAGATTGATTCCATCAGCAAAGGTAAACAGCTTAGCACATTGCTGATAAAAAAGTAGTCCTAAACTGTCCATTTAATAAAAAAAAATTTTTAAGCCAGGTTTGCAAATAAAAGGCATGCAACAGAGAAAAGGGGAATGTTTTTTCTTCTTTAATTTTTTTTATAGTTTCAGATTTTTACTGAAATTCCAGTTAGGTAACATATAGTGTAATATTAGTTTCAGAAGTAAAATTTAGTGATTCATCACTTACATATAACACCCAGTGCTCACCACAACAAATGCCCTCCTTAATCCCCATTACCCATTTAACCCATCCCCCCTCCAGCAAACCTCAGTTTGTTCTCTATAGTTAATAATCCAGTTAAGAAATGGGCAGAAGTGGGACACATGGGTGGCTCAGTTGGCTAAGCGAGGGACTCTTGGTTTCCGTTCAGGTCATGAGTTGGAGCCCCAGCACGAGATCTGTTTGGGATTCTCTCTCTCTCTCTCTCTCTCAAAATAAATAAACATTTAAAAAATGGCAGAAGACGTGAACATTTTTAAAGAGGGAAGCACTTTAATAAAAGCATGCAAACACCATGGGAAGAGTCTATCCTAAAAGACTCCTTATAAAGAGATCGCTTTAGGACTGCCCTGCACCACAGGGCGAATAAAGGACGCCTGCCACCGTAAACAAGTTACGTTTTTAAAGTGAAACATACCAACCAAGGACACAATACCCTACAGAAGCTTAGACTGGCAGGCAGCGTGACCTCGCCCAAACCCACCGGTCCCGCCCCTCCTTGGGCAACTACACTACAGCTTGGCTGGCATCTGCGCGGGACCGCTATTTATAACCTTCCCTGGAAGCCTATTGGCCCCGGTCGCTTTACAGTCATTCCTCCTCCGGGGTTCAGATCAGCTCTGCCCCCACTGCTGTCTCCTCCCGGTCGCCAGCCCGGGCCCCTCTCTCTGCCTGGATGAAGTTTGCTCAGACCACCAACCCTCACAGACATACACACTCACAACTTTCGCTCGCCACCTCCTAAGTCTCCAAACGATCGCCGACCCTGAATTCCCTCAAGGTTCAAGCACAATTTCGGGGCGTCCAGCTACCACTTCTCTGGGCGCACCCTCTATGGAAAGTCCTCTGTGACCTCCCCCCTCCTCCCATTTTGCCGGTCGAAATGACCCCGTAGGACTCCCGCTGTCCTCCCAAAGCTCCAAGACCTGCACCTACACAGCTGCCGCCTCGTTCCCTGCCCTCTGCAAGGACCCAGTTTCCCAACCACCCGCCCGCTCCCTTCCACGTCGCCCCGGCAAAAGACAAGGAATGGGGCCCTCAAGGCACGGTTCTCCCTCCGGACCCCAGCCTCTGGCCTGCGGGCGCCCGGGTGCACCCCACATCCAGGTCCCTACCGACCCCGCCCCCTTCTCCCTGACAGGTCTCCTCCCCTGCGGGGGCCCGGACCATCCCCAACAGCCCCGCGCCCCCTCCCCAGCTGTGCCCCAAACGCGCGCCCGGACTGCCCGCGCCGCGCGGCTCACCTTGGCTGGGAGGCAGGGCGGCCGGGCAGCGCGCCGCGAGGGAAGCCGCGCTGGCAGCCCTGGGCTCGGGCCCCGCGGAGCTGCGCCTCCAACCCGGAAGAACAGCCCCAACCCGGCGGCGGCGGAGGCCACGTGACGGCGGCGCAGCCCCCCCCCCCCCAACCCCCCCCCCCAAGCCCCCTCCTCCGCCCGGAGCCCCCTCCCCACCAGGCCCTTCTGCCCTCCGGGCCCCCAGAGCCTACCGCCCTCCCTCCGGACAAGAAAGCGACCGCACCAAACGCCCCCTTAGCGTGCCAAGGCTAGTTACCCCAAAGGGCCCTCCACTCCTGGGTGGCAACCAAAACCTCTTTGTCTTGGGCTCGACCCGAGGCCCCCTGCCCCGCCTCCGCGCCTTCCCTCGGCGCGTCCTTGTCAATCAAACCTGGAGCCCAACGCGGCCGCTGAAGTTTTCAAGGCTACAATTGCTCTCTCCCCTGGAGAGCCAGTTACAATCCCAAGTGTGATTTCCTCTCTAGTGTCCCACCAGAGCAAGTAAGAGGGTAATATAATTCCACTTTGGTACCTTTCCTCTAGTACTCTAGGAAAAATCAGAACTTCTGTAACAGAAGAGGACCAAAAGGAAAGTGGGAGGAGGCCAAGGGGTGGTGAAGGGCGGGAATGAGGGCGTTGTTGTTCCTTTTTGCCGGGAGAGGTGGAGTTAAATTCCTCGGAAACGATGTCAAGGCCCGAAAATTAACACACGTCTACGTATTCGTCTTCCCCCGATGGGCCCAGAGAAAGCCCTGTGCTGCTGGTAGCATTAATATCCAACGGCTAGAGAGCGTCTTTGGTGGACCTTAAGTGTCTTGAGAAGGCCTAGGTTGATTTCAGCAAAACATGAGCCTATTTGTTCTTTGCGCATAGTTCTGTTAGTCTGCAGGTGTTTTCTGATTGAAAGTGGGAAGAATAAAATTTACAGTATAAAATGGTTCACTTGCCCAAAGCTGAATCATCATTAAGTGTCGGCATGGTCACTGCATTTTACTTTAAGTGAAATATTTGAGATTGGCAAAACAGATATTCCTTTAGAAAGAAAGAAAGAAAGAAAGAAAGAAAGAAAGAAAGAAAGAAAGGGAAATGTCAGAGAAACCCTTCCTTTAAGAACATCTCTTGTGTTTAACCAGCATAAAAGGTCATTCAACTAATGGACTTTCACTGACATCCAGAGGATGTCAAGGGAAAACACTGCCCCTCTCCTGAAAGAGCTCACAGACAGGAAACGACACAAGCCCCATGTTTTAAAAACTATAATGAACTATGATAAATGCAACCATAGAAACAGGTTCCAGATACTGTAGATTCAATGAGGCAGAAGTAACTGATAAGGATTAAAACTAAGCCCCTTTCACGATATATGTAAGTCAAATCATTATGCTATACACCTTAAATATATACAGTACTGTATGTTAATTATATCTTGGGGCGCCCGGGTGGCTCAGTCAGTTGAGTGTCCGACTTCAGCTCAGGTCATGATCTCATGGTTCATGAGTTCAAGCCCCAGGTGAGGCTCAGTGCTGACAGCTTAGAGCCTGGAGCCTGCTTCCAATTCTGTGTCTCCCTCTCCCTCTGCCTCTCCACCACTTGCTCTCTCTCTCTCTGTCTCAAAAATAAAATAAACATAAAAAAAAGAAAGAAAAAAATAATTATATCTCAATAAAACTGGGGGGGGGGGGACTAAAACTGGAGGGAAAAAAAAACCACTTGCTTTAAAACCTGAGGGCAGAGTGCCTGGTGGCTCAATCCAATCCTGCTCTTGGTTTTGTGCTCAGGTCATGATCTCCTAGTTTGGTTTGGGAGTTGGAGCCACCTTGGCCTCCAGGCTGACAATGTGAAACCTGGTTGGAATTCTCTCTTGCTCCATCTATCCCTCACTCCCTCTCCCTTGCTTGCACACACTGTCTCTCTCAAAATAAATAAACTAAATAAATAAATAAACACTGGGGGCAGGGGTTTGCTGCTTTTCTCTTTCAAGGCTTAAAAATCAGTGGTTCCCAGATGGGTACAATTTTATCCCACCATGTCTGGAGACATTTTGATTGTCACAACTGCAAAGGGGAGGCATCTAATGGGTAGAGACCAGGGATGCTGCTAACCACCCTTCATTACACAGGACAGCCCCTTACAACAAAGAATTATCTGGCCCCAAACATCAATAGTGCTAAGACTGAGAAACCCTGGCTTAAATAAATGCTCAATGTGTTATTCAATTTCATCTTCTTATGATTATAGCACATCAATTTCATCTTCTTATGATTACAGCACATTGGAAGAAATCCAAGGAGGACATACCACTTCTCACTTTTTCTATTAAAAGTGAGTATGTGGTAATTTTTAAAATTCATTCTTCTCATTTATCCAACATAACTTGGGTGCCATTGCTCCAGACGAAAACATTTGTCATTTGGAAGGTTCTGTTTTAGGCCCCAATCTCCTACAGAATAATTACAAAATATTCCTAGGAGTCCCCAAAGAAAATTGGATTAAGTTCCAAAAGTTTGTAAGTTAGTTGCTTCTGAATCTTAGAAACTGCCTTGTATAAAATTTTTGCAAAGATTTTATATCCCCTGTTAGGTTTTAAGGGCTTTGTCCACTTCGATATCTGCTTCTTCCTCCTTGACTTTCTCCACCTCCAATCCTCATTCAGAAAAGTATATATGCGTGTATATATACACATATATGCAAATTTTAATTATAGATTGTTCTATGCTATTAATACTTTAATAATCACTTAATTTAAATTAATAAAAACTTAAATGATAAATATTTAATAAATACTTAATGTAGGGGTGCCTGAGTGGCTCAATTAAGTGACCAACTCTTGATTTTGGCTCAGGTCATGATCTCATGGTCCTGAGATCAAGCGCCATGTTGGGGCTCCAAGCTGGGCAGGGAGCCTGCTTAAGATTCTCCCTCTCTGTCAGCCCCTCCCCTGCTCACACTAAATAAATAAATAAATAAATAACTTAAACTTGGACAATCCAATTTTATTTTTTTTAAGATTTATTTTTACATAATCTCTACACCCAACGTGGGGCTCAAACTCACAATCCTGAGACCAAGAGTCGCATGCTCTACTGACTGAGCCCGCCAGGCTTCCCTGGGTGGATCCAATTTTGAACATTCAAATTTAAACCCCCTGAAATTTAGGAGACGTTGTACCCACAAATGCTTAAAGATAGTATTTACTGGGGCGCCTGGGTGGCGCAGTCGGTTAAGCGTCCGACTTCAGCCAGGTCACGATCTCGCGGTCCGTGAGTTCGAGCCCCGCGTCAGGCTCTGGGCTGATGACTTGGAGCCTGGAGCCTGTTTCCGATTCTGTGTCTCCCTCTCTCTCTGCCCCTCCCCCGTTCATGCTTTGTCTCTCTCTGTCCCAAAAATAAATAAATGTTGAAAAAAAAATTAAAAAAAAAGATATTATTGACTATCTTTAGTAAATATTTACTGGGACTCTATAGATAGAGTCCTAATCTATCAAAATCAAAAAAGATTACATCTTTAGAAGAGTGTAACACACCATTAGGGTCTGCTTTGAGGCCTCAAGCCAGAGAGGTGCCCAATAGTCAAAAATCAAAATGTAGACTGAGCCCAAGAAAATCTGTGATCAAAAACCGAATCCTAAAGAGGACATGTTAACAAAACCCTGCATCCAGTTAAAACCTGGCCAGAGAATGGGTCAATTAAATGTGTTTTCATTGTGATTATTATGTTCAACAGTTATTAGTAGTTTATAGTTTCAAGCTTCCCTTTTACAAGTAAATATTAGCAAAGTGAACAACTCCAAAGAGAACGTATTCTTAGACTTCAGGGATTTTGAATAATGCAGACACTTGACTGATTTTAAGGAAACCATCACTAACCCCAATCTCAGCCCTTTTCTCCCAGCAAACCAATCAAGATATGTAGATTTTAAGAAACAAATATTGGGGCACCTGGGTGGCTCAGTCGGTTAAGCATCCGACTTGGCCTCAGGTCATGATCTCACAGCTTGTGAGTTCGAGCCCCACATCAGGCTCTATGCTGACAGCTCGGAGCCTGGAGCCTGCTTCAGATTCTGTGTCTCCCCCTCTCTCTGCCCCTCCCCTGCTCATGCTCTGTCTCTCTCTGTCTCAAAAATAAATAAAAACATTTAAAAAAATTAAAAGAAACAAACATTAACTGATTAAATAACTTATACTCTTCCACATTAATTGAAAACAGATCAAGGAGAACTGACCTTAAACAGCTAGGACAAAGCTAAATAATTGGCAGTTTATTTAAGTAAAACCAGTTTGTATTTAGAATTGTTTAGAACTAACTCAGCATACCTTTGGGGATATTCTTCTCCCCATATAGTAAGTGCCAATGATGAAAATCTATGTTTTTTAAAAATATGTAAGAAATTAGGGGTGCCTGGGTGGCTCAGTCAGTTACGTGTCTGACTCTTGACTTTGGCTCAGGTCAGAATCTCATGGTTCATAAGTTCCCGACTGACAGTGCAGAGCCTGCTTGGGATTCTCTCTCTGCTTCTCTCTCTGCCCCTCCCCATGCTTGCTTGCATGTGCTCTCTCTCTCTCTCTCAAAATAAATAAACTTTTTAAAAAAAAAATCTTATAGGGGCGCCTGGGTGGCGCAGTCGGTTAAGCATCCAACTTCAGCCAGGTCACGATCTCGCGGTCCGTGAGTTCGAGCCCCGCGTCGGGCTCTGGGCTGATGGCTCAGAGCCTGGAGCCTGTTTCCAATTCTGTGTCTCCCTCTCTCTCTGCCCCTCCCCCATTCATGCTCTGTCTCTCTCTGTCCCAAAAATAAATAAATGTTAAAAAAAAAAATTTTTTGGGGGCGCCTGGGTGGCGCAGTCGGTTGGGCGTCCGACTTCGGCCGGGTCACGATCTCGCGGTCCGTGGGTTCGAGCCCCGCGTCAGGCTCTGGGCTGATGGCTCGGAGCCTGGAGCCTGTTTCCGATTCTGTGTCTCCCTCTCTCTCTGCCCCTCCCCCGTTCATGCTCTGTCTCTCTCTGTCCCAAAAATAAATAAAAAAAAAATAAAAAAAAATAAAAAAAAAAAAAAATTTTTTTAATAAAAAAAAATCTTATAAAAAATGATTTATCTAATGATATCTTTGGGGGCCCCGGAAAATGGTGAGAGATAGGGCTATATTAGTATCTTAGGGCTGCTATAACGAGTTGCTACAAACTGAGTGGCTTAAAGCAACAGACATGCATTCTCTCAGAATTCTGGAGGCCAGAAGTCTGACATCAAGGTGTCAGCTGAGTTGATTCCTCTAGAGGGTCTGAGGCAGAAACTGTGTCTGTCTTCTGGAGAAAGCCTCTGATTTTCAGCGGTCCTTCGGTCCTCCTTGGCTTATAGACACATGACACATGACTCCCAATCTCTGCCTCCTCTTTACATTGCCACCCTCTCTGCATGTCTCTCTGTGCCCAAATCTCCATGTTCTTTCTCTTATAGACACCAGTCAGCTATGCCTTGGTGGCTTAGTTGGTTGAGCATCCAACTCATGATTTTGGCTCAGGTCATGATCCCAGAGTCATGGGACTGAGTCCCATGTTGAGCTTCTCTCCTTCTGCTCCTCTCCCCCACTGGCATGTGCTCTCTCTCTCTCTGAAAAAAAAAAAAAAAAAAATTAAAAATTAGAACAAATCAAGTTTCTTTGGGTGTTTCCCTCACCTGTAAAAAAAAAAAAAAAAGAAAAAAAGGACACCAGTAAATGTAATTAAGGTCCACCCTAAATCCAAGATGATTCCATCTCAAGATCCTTAACTAATTACGTCTGCAAAAGCTGTATTTCCAAATAAGGGTGGTGATAAGTTGTGGGGGGACACTATTCAACCCACTGAAGGGGCATTCTGTGTCTTTTTTAATAAATTTTTTCAATGTTTATTTATTTTTGAGAGAGAGAGAGAGAGAGAGAGAGAGAGAGAGAGAGAGAGAACAAGTGGGGGAGGGGCAGAGAGAGAGGGAGACACAGAATCTGAAGCAGGTTCCAGGCTCTGAGCTGTCAGCACAGAGCCTGACGTGGGACTCAAACCCACGAACTGTAAGATCATGACCTGAGCTGATGTTGGTGCTTAACAGACTGAGCCACCCAGGCTCCCCGCATTCTGTGTTTTTAAGGGTGCTACAATGTAAAGAGGAGTAGTATTTTGTTTTTTGGTTTTCGTTATTAATTTTTTTTAATGTTTATTTATTTCTGAGACAGAGAGAGATAGAGCATGAGTGGGAGAGGGGCAGGGAGAGGGAGACACAGAATCCGAAGCAGGCTCCAGGCTCTGAGCTGTCAGCACAGACCTCAACACGGGGCTCGAACTCACAAACCATGAGATCATGACCTGAGGCAAAGTCGGATGCTCAACCGACTGAGCCACCCAGGAGCCCCTGTTTTTTTTTTTTAAACATAGATAGATTTAACAGTTCTTGAGTTTAAAGTGAAAATCCAAATTATTTGGTGGAAATTCAAATGAAAGTTGTACTGTATTAATAATTAGAAGAATTTCCTCATATACTTGCTATGTGCTTTTTTTTTTTTTTTTTAGGTTTTAAAATTTATTTTTTTTTTGGTAATCTCTACACCCAACATGGGGCTTGAACCCACAACCCCAAGATCAAGAGTCACATGCTCTTCTGACTGAACCAGCCAAGTGCCCCATGTTTTGCCTTCTTAAATGAAAATTCAATGTAACTACATTTTTTCTTCAATTTTTAAAAAGAATTTTTTTACATTTATTTATTTTTGAGAGACAGAGAGAGACAGACCACTGGTCAGGGAGGGATAGAGAGAGAGGGAGACATAGAATCCAAAGCAGGCTCCAGGCTCTGACCTGTCAGCACAGAGCCTGACACGGGGCTCAAACTCACAAACCATGAGATCATGACCTGAGCCCAAGTCAGATACTTAACTGACTGAGCCACCCAGGCGCCCCTCCTTCAGTTTTAAAATACATATAAGTATATATTGTCCTCTCAAACTACTAGATTATAAAACTCCACAATAGCAGTTAACTTGTTTATATTTAATTTAAAAAATATTGCATTTTGATGAAAACTCTAGTTCAAATAAACAGTTTTTTTAACACCTTTGTGAAACATGGTCTCTTTGTAGATCTTTTTTTATGCTAGATGTTACCTGTAAAAACCAGAATTTCTCACCTTTGCTGGCTGTCAATATACCACTCTCCTATGACCTCCTACTTCTGTAACCATTCATTCTCAGTTCTTTAGCCACTTAAATGTGCCAACATTTCAAATGTTCTCTTGGCTCTCTTTCCTTTTAACTTGAATACTTTCTTCCTGGCAGTCGAATGTCAACTGTGCTATGGCAACTTTGAGCTTAATGTCCAGCCCAAATCTCTCTTCAGCTCCAAACTCATGCAGCCAACTGCTTCGGGTCATTTCCAAGGAGATATCCACAGGTATTTTTTTTTTTTTTTTAATGTTTATTTATTTTTGAGAGAGAGAGCAAGGGAGGGGCAGAGAAAGAGAGGGACAGAGTATCCAAAGCAGGCTCTGTGCCCAATGCAGAGCTTGAACTCATGAACCGTGAGATCATGACCTGAGACTAAGACAGACGCTCAATCGACTGAGCCACCCGGGCGCCCCTAGCCACAGATATTTTATTTTTTTTTTTTTATTTATTTTTTTTTTTAATTTTTTTTTTCAACGTTTATTTATTTTGGGGACAGAGAGAGACAGAGCATGAACGGGGGAGGGGCAGAGAGAGAGGGAGACACAGAATCGGAAACAGGCTCCAGGCTCCGAGCCATCAGCCCAGAGCCTGATGCGGGGCTCGAACTCACGGACCGCGAGATCGTGACCTGGCTGAAGTCGGACGCTTAACCGACTGCGCCACCCAGGTGCCCCTCTCCTTTTAGTTGTAACAAAATACTTACTGCTTCCTAAATGTACAAAGCTGTTGTACACCACCACCGCCCCCCCCCCCCCCCAGCCATTTTGCATGCGTTTTCTTCACTCTGGAATGCTCTCCGGTTCTCCCTATTCTTTGCAGACTTGTGCTCAGGCTTCTCGCTTCCTCTGTGAAGCATTCCAGGGAGACTTGTTTGTCTTTTCTTTCTCTGAGCTAGCACAGTGCTTGGCATGGAACAGATGCTAAATAACTATTTTGCAGGTTGTTGTAAAGAGGAGAAAAAACTAGTGTAAAGAAGATAGCCCGGGGTCTGGCATAAAGATTTTCAGAAGTGTGCCCAATTTAATTTTGGCAAAAATGCAAGAGCAATTCAATGGAGGAAAGATAGCCTTTTTAAGAAATGATGTTGAAGTAACTGGACATCCATAGGCAACAAACACTTAGCCTAAATCTAAGTCTCACAGTTTATACAGTAATTCGATCAGAATGGGATACAGACTTAAGTGTAAAATTGTCCCCAGCTAGACCCCAAAACTGGGCCTTCACTGCTCACCTGCTTGTATGTACTAACTTCTGTCTTACTTTTTCCTGTAAGCTCTTCTTTCTGGCTTTCCTCTAGACTCAGGCAAATGAAACCAGAAACCACCCCCCCCCACGCCCCCCCCCCCCCCCCAACACACACACCCTCCCGTGATAGCAACTGCCTGGGCAAAATCTCCCAGCTGGGCCAGACCACCAAGACCAGTTGAGCTAAACCTGATTTGTGCCTGTGCAGATGGAACATGGAGTGACCTCTAGAATGACCTACAATTATCTTTACTTCATAGTATTAAAGTCTCTACCTAAGGAGGAGCCTCACATGCAACATGTGTATCAGCGTGTTTCCTTAAGGCACATGCATGACCTTATGCCCTCCTTTGTGTAGGATGATGAAGCTTCCTTATCTAAATATTCATCCTAACCCTAAACAAAAAGAACCCATTCACCCTCTCTTGGGTATTCACAGCTTTGGAAACCATTCCCTGTGATCTCCTTATTTGCTACAGATGAAAGTTTCTTTGGGCAACAACTCAACCTGGTGCAATTTCTGACTCACCAAGGAATGAACTCGTGTTTGTTCATTCAACCGAGGCATCTGACTCTTGGTTTCAGCTCAGGTCGTGATCTCACAGTTTGTGGGTGCCAGCCCCAGATCAGGCTCTGCGCTGGTGGCACTGGGGGTGCGGAGCCTGCTTGGGATTCTCTCTGCCCCTCACCCATATGTGCACATGCTCGCTCTCAATCTCTCTCTCTCAAAAATACATGAACATTTAAAAAAAATAAAAATCTTTGGCACTGTGAAAGGCCTGATTAACAGAATAAAAAGAAGAGCTACATAATGGGGGAAAATATTTGCAAAACTCCTATCTACAAAGGGCATATATTTAGGATATATAAGGAACTCTCAAAATTCAACAGTTTTTAAAAATCCAAATAGAAAATGGGTAGGGGTGCCTGGTTGGCTCAGTTGGAGGAGCATGCGACTCTTGATCTTGGGGTCGTGAGTTCTACCCCCATGTTGGGGACGGAGATTACTCAAATAAACTTTAAAAGAGAGAGAGAGAGAGAGGCACCTGGATGACTCAGTCGGTTGGGCATTTGACTCTTGACTTCAGCTCATGTCGTGATCCCAGGGTCATGGGATTGAGCCCTGCGTTGGGCTCCACGCTCAGTGTGGAGCCTGCCTGAGATTCTCGGTCTCTCCCTCTGCCCCTCTACCCAACTCATATTGCTTTCTCTCTGTCTCTCAAAATATAAATAAATAAATAAATAAATAAATAAATAAATAAATAAATAAATAAATAGAAAATGGTCAAAAAGCATATTTCACTGAAGAGGGATATAAGCACATAAAAAGATTTTCAATATCATTAGTCATTAAGAAAATGAAAATTAAGGGTACCTGGGTGGCTCAGTTGGTTGAGTGTCCGACTTTAGCTCAGGTCATGATCTCATGGTTTGAGAGTTTGAGCCCTGCATGGGACTCTATGCTGACAGCTTGGAGCCTGGAACCTATTTCAGATTCTTTGTCTCCCTCTCTCTGCCTCTCTCTCTCTCTCTCTCTCTCTCTCTCTCCCCCCCCCCAAAAATAAACATTAAAAAAATTGAAAATGAAAACAGAAAATGAAAATTAGAACTACAATAAGACATTACACATCTGGGGTGCCTGGGTGGCTCAGTCAGTTAAGTGTCAGACTTCAGCTCAGGTCATGATCTCATGGCTCATGGGTTTGCTCCCTGTGTCAGGCTCTGTGCTGACAGCTCAGAGCCTGGAGCCTGCTTGAGATTCTGTCTCCCTCTCTCTGTGCCCCTCCCCTGCCTGCTCTCTGTCTCTCTGTCTCTCTCAAATATAAACATTAAAAAAATTTTTTTAAAGACATGTTACACATCTATAAGAATGTCTACAATAAAAAATAATATCAAATAGCAAATGCTAGCAATGATGAGAAGCTGGATCACTCACACCCTACTGACAGGAATGTAAAATGGAACTTGTAGTCACTCTGGAAAACAGTTCTCTAGTTTCTTTACAAACTAGCCATGCACCTATCCTGTGACCTAGCGATTACGCTGGGCATTTGTCCCAGAGAAATGGAAATTTATGTTCACACAAAAACCTATACACATATTTTCATGGTAGCTTTTTTCATAATAGCTCAAAACTGGAAACAACCCAGATGTTCTTCAACAGGTGAATGGTTGAACAGACTGTTGCACAGCTTTACCATGGAATAGTTCTCCAGCAAGGAAAAAGAGTGAACCACCAACACATACAATTTTGATGAGTCTCCAGACAATTATGCTGAGAGGGAGAAAAAAGCTGACATCAAGAGATTACATACTGTATGATTCCATTTATATAACATTGGTAAAATAACAAAATTATGGAAATAAAGATCAGAATAGTAGATTCCAGCGTTTAAGGAGGAGATAAGGGTGGATGTGACTAACAAAGGGCAACATGAGGGATCCTTGTGATGATGGAAACGTTCTGTATCTTGACTGTATCAGTGTCAATATCCTGGTTGTGACATTGTACTAGAGTTTTGCAAGATGTTACTATTGGAGGAAACTAGGTAAAGAGTACTGATGTTCTCTGTATCATGTATGTCTTACAATTGCTTGTGAATCAACAATTATCTCAAAATAAAATACTTATTTTTAAAAATAATCCCGGCAAGTGTGGTAAAACATTAATGAAGAAATCTAAAAGGAGGGTATACAGGCTAGTACGTAAAATTCTTTCAAATTAGCTGTATTATTGAAATTTTTCTTAGTATAATTAGAAAAAATTTAATGCAAACTATTATAATTAGATTGAGGCAGTCTTCCCACTCCTGTAATCTGGAGGATAAAAGTGAAACAGATTCAACTCATTAATAACATACATTCAATTCATTTCTTTTTTTTTTTTTAATATTTATTTTTGAGAAAGAGAGAGAGAGAGCACAAGACGGGGAGGGGCAGAGAGAGAGAGGGAAGGAGACACAGAATACAAAGCAGGCTCGAGGCTCTGAGCCGTCAGCACAGAGCCCCACACAGGGCTCAAACTCACAAACCATGAGATCGTGACCTGAGCCGAAGTTGGATGCTTAAACAACTAAGCCACCCAGGTGCCCCTCATTTCTTTTTTTATAAGCTATTTTTTTAAGTTTATTTATTTATTTTGATAAAGAGAGAGAGAGAGAGAGAGAGATCACATGCATGAGCGAGGGAGGGCAGAAAGAGAGGGAGGAGAGGATCCCAAGCAGGCTCTGCCCTGTCAGCGCAGAGCCCAACTCAGGGCTCTATCCCACGAACCAGAAGATCATGACCTGAGCCAAGATCATGACCTGAGCCGAAATCAAGAGTTGGGATGCTTAACCAACTAAACCGCCCAGGCACCCCATATTCAATTCACTTCTAAGTGCCTCTTTTTCGTGATACAGATTTGCCAAGTGAGTTTACCCACTGCACAAGAAATAAATTTCATGAAATGGTTTTTCAGTAGTGGGGCTTTTTTGAAATAGAGGTAGAAAATGTTGATGGTTCAAGAGACCATGATAAATTGGGGGGGGGGGAGTAATGAAGTTTTTCATCCTCCCCCATCCCACTTCAGTTTTTTTCAACATTTCCAATATTTATTAGGCCTGCTGATTCTCAAATTTCCCTCTCTACTGCTCTTTTTATTTATATAATGACCAACATACTCTCAGGATCACATTGCTCACTCTACCACTAGGTGATACTTTAGCTATCACATCTCTGTGGTAGATTTTGAATCAAAGACCAATTACAATAATTTATGGCATTAACTCAAACATTTTAAGTAGTTTCAGGGAACAATTCATTTCAGAGTTTAAACTTGGCTGACCTGAAAAGTACCTATAAATTCATAGCGATCATTAAGAATTCTTTGTTTCTTAATATCCATTATGGGCTCAAGAATACCAAAGCATACAACGTTCCACTTTAGGATATTAAGAATAGTGAAAATCTGTGTCATATGTTACAATTTACATAGTACCTTCACATATGTGATTTCACCTGATCATTTCAATAATTGAAGTAAGTATTGTTCTTCATGTTTTAAGATGAAGAAACTGGTTTGAGGTTAGCTGACCCACCTAAAGTCACATTAAAAAAGAGATATTGCTGAGACGTGGATGCAGATCTTCTAGTTCAGTGGTTCCTGGTGGGGAAGAGCATCCTCTAGGCAGAGGATGCTAAGATAACTGACTGGCCTGTGGGGTGAAGGATAAGGAAGATAAGGAAAACAGGCCCCTTCAGAGAGAGACACATTTCTGTGAACATCAAGAGTCCTTCTTATTAGTACCTCCCAATTCATTTACCTGGATTATAGCTTCTACTCCCTTATTGAATTTGAAATAAGACCTTCTCACGAAAGCCTTTCCTGACTAACCAAGGTTGAGTAAGATGCCCTCTCATTAAGACCCAAGCTTTGGGGTGACTGGGTGGCTCAGTCAGTTAGGCATCCAACTTTGTCTAGGGTCATGATCTCACGGTTGGTTCTCGTGAGTTCGAGCCCCATGTCAGGCTCTGTGCTGACAGCCTGGAGCCTGCTTTAGATTCTGTGTCTCCCTCTCTCTCTGCCCCTCCCCCCACTTGCTCTCTGTCTCTCTCCCTCAAAAATAAATGAACATTAAAAAAACATTTTTTTAAATTTTAACATAAAATTTTTATGTACTATTGAAACAGAAAGGAGATTTAGCTGACCTTTGAAAAACATAAGGGGTTAGGAGCCCTGGCCTTCTCTCATCCCCCACAGCTGAAAATCTACATATAACTTTTGATGCCCCCAAAACTTATCTAAGAGCCTACTGTTGACCAGAAGCCTTATCAATAACATAAACAGTCAATTAACATATGTTTTGTATGTTATATGTTTTATATACTATATTCTTTTTTTTTTTTTTAATTTTTTTTTTTCAACATTTATTTATTTTTGGGACAGAGAGAGACAGAGCATGAACGGGGGAGGGGCAGAGAGAGAGGGAGACACAGAATCGGAAACAGGCTCCAGGCTCTGAGCCATCAGCCCAGAGCCCGACGCGGGGCTCGAACTCACGGACCGCGAGATCGTGACCTGGCTGAAGTCGGACGCTCAACTGACTGCGCCACCCAGGCGCCCCTATACTATATTCTTAAAGTAAGCTAGAGAAAGGAAATGTTGTTAAGAAAATCATAAGGAAGAGAAAATACATTTACAGTACCATATTACATTTATTGCAAAAAAAAATCTGCATGTAAGTGGCCTGTAAAGTTCAAACTCATGTTGTTCAGAGATCAACTGTATGGCTTTTGACCTTATGCCAACAAAAGAGCAGTGCATAGACTGTGCCAGAGAGATAGGGAAGCAGAACACGTTAGTAGCAAAAGATGTCTTATTTGATATTTATATATTAAACACTCATGTTCCCAATTGTCTTTTGAATGCCAAATTTGGACTCTGAAAATAACATTTCTAGCTATTACATTACCTTGTTGCTAGCCAGCAAGCATTTCAGTTCAATTAGTTGAATTGTGCAATCAGTAGAATATTGCCTGCTGTAATTATTCACCCAGCACTTCCTCTAAAATTTTCAACTCCTATCTCATGCTCTGACCACCACATTCTTCCTTTCCAGCTCCCCTATTTCTGACTCTTGATTCCTTTTTCCTTCCAAGCTATCACTTATCTTTCATCTTCAATCCTGTCTCTATCTAGTTTAAGCCACGAGCAACCTCTCAGCCCCTTCTGACTTTACTGTTCTGCCTCAACTGCATAATGAAATTTCACTCCCACTAACAGGCTTCTCAGTTCTTACATCAGGTTGCCAAGGGTTGCTAGAGGAAAATCACAAAATTGTTCAGAGCGTTGCCCCTGCAAATCTCTGGTCTCCGACTTCAGCTGGACTTTGTGCAGCACCCAGCGGTTCTCCTGTGAACTGACCCCCTTCCTAAGCAGCTTCCTCGCCCAGAGCACCACGTGCAAGCATTGCCACTTTCCTCAAACTCCCTCTTTTTATGTCTCCCACCCTCACAGTAAAGACAGTTCCTCCCCTTTTTACTGAGAATATGGAGATCGTGTTAAGTTTCCAGCACCCTCCCTCTCCTGCAATTTCTCTGCATCTGCTTCCGTTTCTTAGTGAAATAGCTTTCCCCCATCATAAGTTATTTCTGCCACCTAGACTCTGAATTTGTGACCTGCCTCCTCCTCTAGTCCTTTATTCTCTCAGTTTCCTTCTTTTCCCCTGATGTTTTCCTTTCCCTCATTGCCTTTAGCTAACAAATGCATTTTTCTCCCATCTTAAAAAAAACAACAAAAACAAACAAAAAAACAAAAAAACACCACTATAATGGCAACACAACATCTTTAATACACTTGCCTTACAAACTTGCCATGTCTCTCCCATGTATTTTACTGTCAAGTTTAGAGCTGTCAATACTTCCTAATACTGACAACTGTCTGCACCCAAATCACTCATAAATCTCTAATATCATGAGAATACCTATTTATTAATTTACAGTGAGCAGTATAACTCAAAGAGAATAGAATCTTTGCATCTCTGTGACCCGCTTATTCTAGAGATAAAATGTAGTGTTGTTTCAGCGTGTGGACTCTGGACTTGCAAATTAATTAACTTCGCTGAATCTCAGCGCTTTCATCTATAACATGAGGTAAATAGTAAATAATAGTACGTACTTCACAGGGCTGTTTGGAAATTAAATGAGGCAATTAAGTGAGATACCCCATGTGTTTACTTGGAACACAGTAAGTGCTAAATATTAGCTATTATTGTTGTTATTGTTGTTCTCAAAGTGCAAATTTAGGCAAATTATAACCGGAAGATCGGTGGGTGAAGGAGGACTTGGTTCCCGGGGGTGGCTGTCGTTCAAGCGTCTAGTGGCATCAGGCAGTAGGTACCTGCCAAGGCAAGTAGACTGCTCCAGCTCAGAGAAGGTGCACTTTCACAGATTCTTTTCTCCTTCTTCTTATTTTTGAGAGAGAGAGAGAGTGAGCAGGAGAGAGGGGCAGAGGGAGAGAGAGAATCTAAAGCAGGCTCCAGGCTCAGCGCAGAATGGAACTCAGGGCTTGATCTCACACCCCTGGGATCATGACCTGAGATGAAAGCAAGAGTTGAACACTCAAGCAACTGAGCCACCCAGGCACCCCTAGATTCTTTATAATGCTACTTTTATTTGACCTTTCTAACGTACAACACTCTTGGGCTCTCCCTTTTTAACATTGCCGCTGGCTTCTCTCCGTTTCAGTCCTATGTAAACACAGTAAACAGATTCCTCTTCTTCAACCCAGCCATTGAATTTGCACTTCTCTTTCTTCTTTGGCCTCTTTCCACTTTCCCCCAAGTAATCTCATTTCTCCTGTGGCTTCAGTTATCAAATATCTAACTGTAGACAACATTCCTCTGAAATCTAACTCCATTTTTTTTTTTTACCTGTCCACTGAACAATTCCACTCAGATGCTCCAAGTGCCAAATGAAATTGTCCAAAATAAAGCTAGTGAGAGTCCCCTCTTTCGCTGAACCTGCTCCCCTCTGGGACACCCACTCTTGGAGGATGATGTATCAAAGCCAGAATCCTGGGAGTCAACCTTATCTCCAGCTTCTCAGTAAGCCCCACATACAACTGTCAATTTCTTCAGAAACATTTCTTGAATTTGGCCCTTCTCTCCAAGCCCACGACCACTACCTTAGTCACCGTTATTATTTCCCTCTGGAATTTCTGCTACAGCCATCACAGGTCTTCCTGCTTCTAGTCTCAGACACCTCACAGCTACTGATCTCATACCGCTGCTTATCCTCAGCACTAGAACAGTGTCTGGCACAGAGCAGACATGCAATAAATATTTACTGAATGAATTTACTGAATTCCTGCCCTCATGGAGTTTACAGTCCAGCTAAGAGATCATCATTAAACGAGTAACCACAGCAGACATTGGGGAGATCCCAAGCAGCATTCCTAGCACTCAAAGATGGATGGATTGGAGCCTTGATCCAGGAGTCAAGTGTTGACTGGCTGGGGCTACATTTCATAGAAGGCCCAAGAGACTAGGAGAGAAAGATAATTTACACAAATGAAACCCAAGAGAATAAACATGCCAGCTAATTTTTCTCTCTCTTAATGATGGCCCCACTAATTTATGGTATGTATGTTGCCATGATAATGTGGGTGGGGAACTGAACTAACTAGGGAAGTATAGGGAGTGATAGAATAAGAGGAAATAAGATTTATTTCTGTGTTCCGTTTTTAAAACTTTTTATTTAGAGATAATTTAGATTTACAGGCAGTTATAAGAAATAATATGGAGAGATCTTATTTACCCTTCACCCAGTTTCCCTCAATGGTAATATCTTGTGTAACTATGCATAAGTATAATACAATATCACAACCAGGAAATTGACAATATGCCCACCTTAGTTTTACATGCACTCATCTGTGTGTGTGTTTACACAAGCATATGTGCATTTAGTTCTATGCAGTTTTATCGCATGTGTAGATTTGGGTGAGCATCGCCACAGTCAAGAACAAAATAGTTCCATTACAATGATTCCTCATACTACTTACCCTTTTAATGTTTGTTTGTTTTAAGTTTATTTATTTTGAGAGAGAGCGAGGTGGGGAGGGGAGAGAGAGAGGGAGAAAGAGAGGATCCTAAGCAGGTTCTTCACTGCCAGTTGTGGGACTTGAACTCATGAACCGTGAGATCATGACTTGAACCAAAATCAAGAGTTGGACACTTAACCAACTGAGTCACTCAGGTGTGCCTAATGTCTATTTTTGAGAGAGAGAGAGAGAGAGAGAGAGAGAGAGGCAGAGAATCTGAAGCAGGCTCCGTGCTGTCAGTGCAAAGCCTGACATGGGGCTCAAACCCAAGAACCATGAGATCATGACCTAAGCCAAAGTCACTCAACCAATTGAGTCACCCAGGTGCCCCAGTAGCCACCCTTTTAATAGTCACACTGCTTCCCCCTAAACCCCAGCCTTTCCCTAATCCCTGGAAACCACTAAGCTATTTTCCAACTTTATGATTTTGTCATTTCAAGGTTGTCTAAATGGAATCACAAAATAGCCTTTGGAGATTGGCTCTTTTTTTTTTCCACTCAGTATAATTCCTGTGAGAGCCATCAAAATTGTTGTGTCTCAGTAGTCGTCCTTTTTCTTGCTGAGTAGTATTCTATGCACCACAGTTTAACCATTCATCCATTAAAGAACACGTAGGTTGTTTCCAGCTTGGGGATGGTATGAATGAAGCTGTGATTAAAATTTGGGTACAGGCTTTGTGTGAACATAAATCTTCATTTCTTTGGGATAAGTGCCTAGTTTGAGCTGCTTTGACAAAAGACCACAGACTGGGTGGACTAAACAATAAATTTGTTTCTCACAGTTTTGGAGACTGGGAAGTCCATGATCAGGGTGCCAGCAGGGTCAGGTTTGGGTGAGAGCCCTCTTTCTGGTTTGCAGATGGCCATCTTTTTGCTGTGTCCTCACATGGTGCAGAGAGAGTGATCTCTGATCTTTTCCTCTTCTTATGAGGGCAAGAGGCCCATTATGGAGGCTATCATCATGGCCTCATCCAAACCTAATTACCTCCACATATCATCGTAATGGGGGTTATAGCTTTCACATATGAATTTGGAGGAGACACAAACATTTATAGCATTCTGCCCCTGCCCCTGCCCAAAATTCATGCCTTTCTGACATGCAAAATACATTCACTCCATCCCAAGAACCCCAAAAGTATTAACTCATTCCAGCACCAAGTTTAAAATCTAAAGTCCAAAATCTCATCTGTATGTTACCTAAATCAGGGGCTTCTGGGTGGCTCAGGTCATGATGCCACAGTTTGTGAGTTTGAACCCTGTATCGGGCTTTCTGCTGTCAGCACAAAACCTGCTCTGGATTCTGTCTCCCTCTCTCTCTCTGCCCCTCCCCCACTTGCACTCTCTCTCTAAAAAATAAATAAACATTAAAAAAAAATTCCTCTAAATCAGATATGGATGGGGGCACCTGGGTGGCTCAGTCAGTTCACTGTCTGACTCAGATCAAGATCTCAGGGTTGTGAGTTCAAGCCCCATGCATGGAGTCTGCTTAAATCAGATATGGATGAGATCTGAGGTACAATTCATCCTGAGGCAAAATTCCTCTCCAGCTACGAAGCTGTGAAACCAGTCATATGCTTCCAAAATACAATGATGGGGCAGGCATTGGACAAACATTCCCATTCCAAAAAGGAAATAGAAAAGAAGGGGTAACAGATCCCAAGCAAATCTCAAACCTACTAGCAGGCAAATTCCATGATATCTTAATACTCAAAACCAATCCTTGGATTTATCTCACATGATTATAGAGGCTGAAAAGTCCCATGGTTTGTTGTTTGCAAGCTGGGGAGCCAGGAAAGCTAGTGGTATAGTTCCAGTCTAAGTCTGAAGGCCTGAAAACCAGAGCACCACTAATGGTGTCTCAGTCCAAGGCCAGACCAATGTCCTAGCCCAAGCAATGAGTCAGGGAAATGGAATTCTTCCTTCCTCCTCCTTTTTGCTCTCTTTAGGCCCTCAATGGTTAAGATGACACTTTGGGGAGAGCCATCTGCTTTACTCAGTCTACTGATGTGAATGCTAATCTCTTCCAGGAGCCCCCTTAGAGACATGCTCAGAAATAATGCTTAGCCAGTTACTTGGGCATCCCATGGACCAGTCAAACTGACACATAAAGTTAACCATCACAAATATCCAGGAGTGCAATTTCTGGGTTATATGGTAGTCATATGTATAACTTTTAAGGAAATTGTCAAACTAGTTTCTAGAATGATTATACCATTTTACATTCCCACCAACAAGTGACTCAGTTTCTAGTTTCTCTACATTCTCGCAAGCATTTGGTGTTGTCACTACTTTCTTCTTTTGCCATTGTGCTATGTAGGTAGTGAAATCTCATTGGGGTTTTAATTTTCATTTACCTAATAGCTAATGATGTTGAACATTTTCCCCCATGGGCTTAAATGCCATCTGTACATTCTCTTCAGTGAAATGTCTGTTTTGTCCGCTCCCTAAGTGGATTATTCTTTCACAGTTGGGTTTTGAGAGTTCTTCATATATTCTAGGTACAGGTCTTTTGTCAGTATATGGTTGTAAATATCTTCTCCTATTTAAATTTTTATGAAAACTTTCTCCTATTAGCTGGACTTGGAAGGCTGCACTGTCTACTCCCATATGGTCCAATGGGGATTTTTCTTTTAATTTTTTTTTAAACGTTTTATTCATTTTTGAGACAGAGAGAGACAGAGCATGAATGGGGGAGGGGCAGAGAGAGAGGGAGACACAGAATTGGAAGCAGGCTCCAGGCTCTGAGCCATCAGCCCAGAGCCTGACGCGGGGCTGGAACTCACAGACCGCGAGATCATGACCTGAGCCGAAGTCGGCCGCCCAACCGACTGAGCCACCCAGGCGCCCCAACCAATGGGGATTTTGAAGCCATTAAGTGCTACTGGTTTCTGAAAAACAATCTTTTCTTTTTTAAAGCATTCATCTTTTAACTTAAATCTCTCAAGAACTAGGAAAGAAAACCAGTCTTTTCATCATCACTATACTGGTGACACAGGAAAGGAAAAGCTGTATTGCAGGTGATTCCCATCACTGTTAAAAGCCTTTATGTACCAAGTACTGGGCTAAGATCTAAGGGTGTAGAGATGAAAGGTGGCCTCTGGTTGGGGTGCCTGGATGGCTAGGTGGGTAGAACGTACAACTCTTGATCTTGGGGTTGTGAGCTCAAGCCCCATGTTGGGTGCGTAGTTTACTTAAAAAAAAAAAAAAGTGTCCTCTGACTTCAGAAGTAGTTTAGTGAAGAGGACAGTTAAATAGACTAAACAGTAAAAATCCAGCATACTAAGTGCCAAGATAAAGTTTTTCCAAGATACAACTATCATAAGGGAAGCATCTAAGATTAGACAGCTTGGGGAAGTCTTCCGGAAAAGTTCTTTCAAACCCAGCTTAAGGAAACAAATTCTTTCCATATTTTACAGCAGGTCCTTTTCCCAGATTTACAACATATTTTCCAGCCTCTCCAAATTTAGCCCTACCTTCATAAATCAATAAGAAAGGCGTAAGTGTGGAGAAGGAGCATTTCTGATGATTCTCTCCAGAGAGTCCTACCTGGTGCTCATGTTTGTGTGTGTGTGGCCTCTTGGCATTTTTTAAAAAAGTAGTCTCTCCTCCCAATGTAGGGCTCAAACTTGCAACCCCAAGATCAAAAGTTGCAAGCTTTATAAGTGAAATTAGTCAGAGAAAGACAAAAATCAATATGACTTCACTCATATGAGGACTTTAAGAGACAAAACAGATGAGCATAAGGGAAGGGAAACAAAAATAATATAAAAACAGGGAGGGGGACAAAACAGAAGAGACTCAAAAATACGGAGAACAAACTGAGGGTTACTGGAGGAGTTGTGGGAAGGGGGGATGGGCTAAATGGATAAGGAGCACTAAGGAATCTACTCCTGAAATCATTGTTGCACTATATGCTAACTAATTTGTATGTAAATTTAAAAAAATTAAAATGAAATTTAAAGAAAAGGTTCTAAGATAGGAAAAAACAAACAAACAAAAAAAAGAGTTGCAAGCTTTACCAACTGAGCCAGCCAGGTGCCCCTGGCCTCTTGGCATTTTGCATTACCTACCACCTGCCACTTAGTCCTATAACAGTCCCCAGATGGATATAGTCCTTGTAGTATCTTGGCACCTTTTCTGTGAAATGTGGGTAATTGGAATGGCTATCTCATAGGATGTGAGGATTAAATAAAATGATAAAAGTAAAGCTCTTGAAACAATGGCTGGCACATACTAAATATTAACTATTGTTATTGTGATGAAGCTAAATCCATCCCTGTTATCTCTAAGTCTACCTTTCACATCTCATAAGAATAGGGGTAAAGTTACGTACCAGTAAATAGGGAGAAGGCGCAGGATAACATCTCAATTAAAGATACCCTGATGTCTCCATGGATGCATAGTAGCCTTAGTCTCAGATAAGAATGTCTCAGGTGTAAAGAAAGTGCTAGCCATCATCAAAGTTCCTAGGGGAACAAAAGGGTAATGAATGCGAACAAAAGCCTGGCACAGGTCGAGGGTATCTACCTAATGGAACATTAGGATAACTCACTCTCACTGTTTTGGAATATACAGTTTGTGAGTCCTTCCTGAAGAACAGAAAAGTAAGAAGTGACTGACCGCTACATAAAAGAATGGACTTCAATGTCCCCATCGAATTTTTACACTGTTGTCTTGTCTTTGTAATAAATACTCAGTGCTACAACATACTTATTATTTTAAAGATGAGGCAAATGAGGCTCAGAGAAGCTAAATCCCTGGCTTACCTAGGATCACACAGGCTTTAAGGGTCAAGGCCAGGATCTAAGCCAAGCTCTGGTCCACTTTGAATCCTACATTTTTCACCACACCAAAGAACCTTACTTTTTGTTGGCTTCCTTCCCTTCAATTTTTGCCAACAATCAACAGCATGAATCATTTATTTAGGATTGCCGTAATTAAAGCCATTCTTCTCACTCGTTTAGGTGAAGCTGTTAATATTGTTTTTATTAGTAAGAAGAGAAAAGGGTTAACATGAGTTTTGTTCCTAATTGAAATGATTCTCAAGATGACAAGATTGAAAAACATTAAACCTGACTTAATATAAAGGGCTACAATCAGAGTCTGTGAGGATATTTCAGTATAACAGTAAAGAAATGAATTTTTTCTCCTTTTCATTACTTACATTCATTCTTCATTTGGCTGTCACAGCACCAGACCTGACAAAAACAATAATTTACACATAAGTAATGTCTAGAACTTTGCTGTGCAATGCGGTAGCCACTAGCCACATGTACCTACTGAACACCTGAAATGTGCCAATCCCAACGGAGACGTGCTGCAAGTATAAAATAAATACACATTGTGTTTTAATTAGTACGAGAAAGGGGAAAACATCTCATTAACATTTTTTGTATTAGTTACATGTTGAAATACCATTTTGGATATATTCGGTAAAGTAAAATAGATTAAAATAATTCCACCTGTTTTTTTTTTTTTTGTTTTTTTTTTTGTTTTTTACTCGTTAATGTGGCTTCTAGAAAATTTGTAATTACATAAGTAGCTTGCGTTTGTGCTCGCGCTATATTTTTATTGGACGGTACTGGTAGACGACGAAAAAGAGGGTAATTTCATTGAAAGGTAGTGCATTTTGTGAACATTTCCGGACGGGAAGAAAAAAGAGAGAAGACTGAAGCCTGGGCACAGTAGGTAGGACCTACTCTGATAAACTACCTTATGTGAATTGAAAGGGGCGGGGGAGAGAGGTGCATTTTGATTGCGTTCCCCCCTCCCTCCCCCGCGGCCGACCAGACAGGTGGCGGAGCTTCTCCCGCAGCGGTCCTTCCGGGCCAGTCCTCGGGCCGGCCGGCTCCGGGTCATTGAACACACCTGCGCGCCCACGGAGGTGCGCGTCCGCGAACCCTAGCGCTGCCTCCACGCCCCCTCCCCCCGTATTTTTATTTTCCTGGCATCAACCGTCAGTCTCGCACTTCTCTACCGAGAGGCACCGCGTAGGTAAGGCCTGCCTGGGGTGAGCACCCCTTTCTCCTCTCGGCCCGCCCCGGGGGGTGGGCCGAGATGCCCTCGCCCGGTCCCCGCGTCGGGCAGGGCTGTCCGTTGGCCGGGAAGCCACTGGCCGAGCGGCCTGCTGGGCCGCGGCACCCAGCCCGCCACGAACCGCAGCAGACGCGGAGGACGCGCCCGGGGCCTCCGGGCCGCGGGGGGCCGCTGTGACCCGCCTTCGCCCCCGCCGCGCCGAAGGCGGGGGAGCCGGGTTTGGGGGAGAATCGAAAAGCGGAGGGCAGCCGCGGGGGGCGGGCGCTCTGGAGCGGCGGGTTCGGCGGGTGCTCTGGCTGCGGTCCGCTCCGCCCGAGGCGCCAAGGAACCGCGCAGGGGCCCGCAGCCCTCCTCCTCCATGAGGCCCGAGTGAGCGCGGCGGCGAGAGCCGGCCCGCGGCGCCTCCCCCCCGGCGTCCTCTCCCGAGCGCAGCGGCAGCGGCCCCCGGCGGCGGAGGAGGAGGAGCATGTCGGACGGTTTCGATCGGGCCCCAGGTGCTGGTCGGGGCCGGAGCCGGGGCCTGGGCCGCGGAGGGGGCGGGCCTGAGGGCGGCGGTTTCCCGAACGGAGCGGGGGCTGCTGAGCGGCCGCGGCACCAGCCGCCGCCGCAGCCCAAAGCCCCGGGCTTCCTGCAGCCGCCGCCGCTGCGCCAGCCCAGGACGGCCCCGCCGCCAGGGGCCCAGTGCGAGGTCCCCGCCGGCCCCCAGAGGCCTCCCCGGCCCGGGGCGCTCCCAGGTACGGAGCCGCTCTAGGGGACCCTGTCCTCCTGGGCCAACGCTTCCCCACGGCCCTTGGCGCGCGGCAAGGCCGGCGCTCTTTTTCCTTCTACCCCCCCCCCCAACCCCCCCGTTCCCCGAAAGCGTTCCCCGAGGGGCCCGGTTGCTCCGGGGTGGGGACGGGCCCGGAACGGGGTTTGGAAGGTGGCTGCCGGAATCCTTTGTGCGCCCCGGCTGGGGGGAGGGGCCCAATGCGCGGTCTCTGAGTTCTGCCGTCCGGGGAGGAAGTAAAAATCGCCTCCCCCTTCCCAGCCTTGGAAAGGGAGACCTTAAGCGTGCAACCACCTCTTTTAACTCCTTAAAAACGAAAAAAGGAAAAAGAAAGCTCTCGAGCATTCATTTAGGAGGCAGGTATGGCCATAAATGAGCTAAAGCAGCCTATTGTTCCTTTTTGCAGGCTTTCTGTATATATCCTGGCGATAACCTTAATATTCGTGACAGTTCTTGTTTAACTCTTAAAAACCAGTCCTTCTCCTGTGGCTTTTCAGCAGATAGTAAGTTGCTATACAAAGGAATGAACGCATCTAACACCCCGTTTTTCCTTTCTCAGAGCAAACGAGGCCCCTGAGAGCTCCACCTAGTTCACAGGATAATATCCCACAGCAGAACTTGGAGTCAGCAATGGCTAAACCCCAGGTGGTTGTAGCTCCTGTATTAATGTCTAAGCTGTCTGTGAACGCTCCTGAATTTTATCCATCAGGTTATTCTTCTAATTATACAGTAAGTATGCCTTTTTACTACAATTCTGGATTAATATTACTGGAATAACGTGATTATTACTTTATGTCATTAATCGGTATTATGGAACTTTCTACTACACATAAAAACGTCATGAATTCTTTACACTCTCCAAGAAACCAGACAGATTCAGGAATATGTTTTGTGGTTTGTGATGTTCAAAATATCCATGTAAATTGAGAGTAGACCTTTTTGTCTTTTTTCACTGTATTCCCGGTATCTATAGAGTATTTCTAGCCTAGTAAAGGATATACTTAGGGCACTTTCAATATATAAAGCTAAAATTTGTGTCCAGGGCCACCTGGGTGGCTCAGTGGGTTAAGCCTCCGACTTGTGCTCAGGTCATGCTCTCAGGTTAGTGAGTTCCAGCCCCTGATGGGGTTCTCCCTGCTGTCAGCACAGAGCTGGCTTCCCATCCTCTGTCCCCACCCCCCCCCCCCCCCCCCCCGTCCTGCTTCTGTGCACTCACACTTTCTCTGGTTCTATTTCAAAAATAAACATTAAATTTTAAAAAAACTACATTAAAAAAATAACAAAATTTGTGTCCAGACTAAGTGGATGATCTATAGAATAATGGCCTGGCAAAGCTGATTTTAAATTGGATTTCAGCAAGATAACTGAATATTCATTGGTAGTTTTAGAGTAAATTAAACCATAGTTCTGCTGCGGACTAATTTGAGGTAAGTTTTTTAATGTTACACATGTGGACTCTATTATGTTAAAACAAGTGTTTCTGGTTGTAATTAACTAAAGAAACGTAGGAGGTTTTGATAAAGTGTTTACACAAGTATGAAGAACTTTTAAACTTTCAGGTTCATTTTTGTCAATAACTTAATAAACTGAACTCCTTTTAAGTGGGAGAAAACACAACACAATTGGGAATATGTCCTGGGTAAATGCATAGCAATTGATTGTAGATAAGTGGGGCAGGAACCATTAGAGGGTTAAAATGATACTTTAGCACAGAAGTCTTCTCTTTCCTAATTTCTTAGTTTTACTGACATTTAACCCAATAGTGTACATAAAGGTTAGCTCAAAGTTTTACAAAATGAACACTTAAGCAACCAGTGTCCAAACCAAAAAAAGGAACATTAACAAAGCTCCCTATGTGTCCTCCTAATCATTACTGCTCTCCAGGTTAACTACTATTTTGATTTACAAGTTTTGCCTGTTTTCAAAGTTTGTATAAAAGGACTCATACAGAATATATTTTTTTCACTTTTTTTGACATTCAAGTTAATCCATGTTTTAGCTTATAAACATGGTGACTTAATCTAGCATTCCATTGTGAGAATATACCACAGTCCCATCTTGTCTGTTTTTGTTTTAATATTTGTCCCCTTTGTCTCCTCTAAAATTTTTTTTTTAATCTTAAGGAGGCTTCACGCCTAGCGTGGGGCTTGAACTCATGACCCTGAGATCAAGCGTTGCATGCTCTACCAACTGAGCCAGCCAGGCACCTGTTTCCCTTTGTCTCTTGATAAACATTTGATTGTTTCCACTTTGGGGCTATTATAAATAGGGCTGCTGTTCTACCCATGGGTACATACCTAGGAGTGGAATTGCAGGGACATAGGGTGGTCAACTCATTTTTTCCCCCCCAGAGGTTTTAAGTAATCTCTACACCCAGCATAGGGCTTGAAGTCCACATCAAGATCAAGAGTTTTATGCTCTACCAACAGAACCACCCAGTTGCACCGGTAGCCAACTTTAATGGAGATTGCCAAATAGTTTTCCAAAGAAAATGTTCCAATGTACACTCTGAGTAGTATGTAATTTCCACTTACTCTGCTTCCTTGTCAGTATTTGGAAATTTCTGTTTTTAAGTTTAGCCATTCTGGTGGGTACGTGGTATCTACTTGTGTTTTTTTATTAAATTTTAATGTTTGCTTATTTTTGAGAGAGAAACTGTGTGAGTAGGGGAGGGGCAGAGAGAGAGAGAGAGAGAGAGAGAGGCACAGAACTTGAAGCAGGCTCCACACTGTCAGCACAGAGTCTGATGTGGGCCTCTTACAAACTATGAGATCATAACCTGAGCCGAAGTTGGATGCTTAACCCACTGAGCCATCCAGGCGCCCCGCTACTTGTGGTTTTAATTTGTGTTTACCTGATAACTAATGATGGCACACCTATTTTGTTGCTTCTTGGGTGGGGGGCAGTGCTTTCCTTCCATATTTGATAGAAAAGGTATGGAAAAACTGTACCCCATGTTTTAGAAACTCCATGCATCTTAGACTGCCGTAGGAAAAAGCTTTGGGGGGCATCTGGATGACTTGGTCAGTTGAACGTCTGACTCTTTGATTTCGGCTCAGGTCGTGATCACATGGTTCATGAGTTCGGGTGCCACATGGGCTCTTGGCTGACAGCAAGGGGCTTGCTTCAGATTCTCCCTCTTTCTCTGCCCCTCCTCCACTTATACTCACTCACTCACGTGTGCACGCTCACATGCTCTCTCTGAAGATAAATAAAAAACAAAAAAAAGCTTTGTGGCCGGGAAGGGGAAAGGATAGGCATTCAGAAAGAGCAGTTGATTTGATGTCAGTCATGTAAAATAGAAGCGAGGACAGCTTGGATTCTTGCCAAAAAGTTGTATTTGGCTCGGAGAGGAAAAGAACCATTGGAGAGCTGTGAGTAGTTGAATTAACTCTTGAAGAGCACTTTCAGACAGCCACATACTGTTTCCCATTTGTCTCTCTGTTGGGCCATTTTATGATAGGGATGTGTTTTTTTGTGTTTTTGTTTTTTGTTTTTTCCAGAGTTCTGTATCAACTAGTTTACATAGTTCAGGTGACTCCTGGGCTACAGAGCCATGTTGGTCCACTTATTTTGAGCCATTGTCCTCTGTTAGGCACTCCTTGATATCTTCTATTAGATTAGTTTCTTCTATGCTCAGTTGGCCAGAACAGATTGCAAACCAGAAGCCCATGGCTCGTGTGTGGCCTGCAGGTGTGTCGTCTTTGGCCCTCATTGTTTTTCCTTTTTTTTTTTTTTTAAAGGCCTGTTTAATAACCAACCAGTACTTAAATTAGATGTTGCAAATCTAAATTTTCTGGTTTCTCTTAAAATCATAAGATGGGGTTGTACCGGACTGTTAACTTTGCTAGAGCAAAAAATTGTCTGCAGCTGAATGGAGGCAGCCACCTTAGATGGAATACATGACCTCTAATTGCTCATTGGCTTGCCTCATTTGTTTGTAATCCGCCTCTATTCTATAATCATTCAAGATTGCTACCCCTGCTCTGGTGCATTCTCTAGTCTTCCTCATTTACCCTTTTACCCTCTATCAAAGGTAAGTGTTTTACTCTGTCCACTTAGTCACAGAATGGCAGTATCCTTGGTTTTTCCCTGACTCTTAGGATAGGGTCTTGTGACAGATAACAGTAGCCATAATCCAAAGTTAGTTATATTCACTCATTCAACAGATAGTTGGATTCTTACTGTGAGTCAAGCACTGGGGATACAGCAGTGAACAAAATAAAAGTGCCTTAAGTCTGCTTTGATATGCATGAAAATCTGGGTATCTTTGAACTGGATCTGTTCTCAAGTATTCATACTTTTTTCTGAAAGCCTTTATGATAGTTGCTTGTGCTTTCTCAACCCTGCCAAGATTCTGAACCCTTTTATCCTCGAGTCCTTCCTCTAATCCCACTGCTAGAATTTCCTGCTTTCTATGCTTTCTTACCAGGGAGTTGCTGTATCTGTCAACTCCTGGCTATTGCTTCTTCTCAGATCAACCATTACATCTTGAATAATCACAGCTCACTTACAAGAACCAAAAATTCTACATAGGAATTCACAAAGCATTTATTAAGAAACAAAAATCCCCACCCGTCAAAATCCCTTCTTTCTTCTAAGAATGTTCCCCTCAAGTTACTGCCTATTTCTTTTGCCTTTCAATAGTGATGTTCTCCTAAATGTAAACTTATTCACTGTTAGTACTATTTTACTTCTCAGTGATCAAACCTCTGTAGGCTGATCCCCCTATTTGATTTGGTACTATTTTTGTGACCTTTACTGATGCTCTTTGGGTTTTAAAATCTATCGTCCTCTTTTTATTTATTTGTTTATCTACCTTGAGAGCACGAGCGGAGAAAGGGCGAAGAGAGAGAATCCTAAGCAGGCTCCATACTGTCAGTGCAGAGCCTGACATGGGGCTTGATCTCGCGAACCGGGAGATCATGACCTGACCTGAATTCAAGAGTCAGATGCTTAACCTACTGAACCACCCAGGTACCCCTAAAATCTATTGTCCTCTTAACCCTCATCTTAGTAGACTGACCACCATATGATCTGTGCAGTTTAACAAGTCTCAGTGAGTCTGGTCCTGTGCTAGGAGCCAAGGGTACCTTTTCAGTCTTTTAGAAGTTCCTCTTGTTTTTATAAAAACTGAATATTTAAGATACCAATTTTAATTTTTCCCTCTCTCTGCCTAGTGTTTCATTCCTAAGACTGCAACCATTGTTCTTTCAGATTTCAACTCCTAAGATTATTCTGTAGCATTTGCCTCTGACCACCTCTTCTTTTTCCTTTGGCCACTGGGGCAGTGCTTTCTTCATCCTTCCAGTTTGCAGATCATTCCTTCTTCACTCAGACTGTAGTCCCCTGAGGTTCTTCCCCCCGCCCCCCCACATTTTATTACCTGCCTTGGTGATCCTACCTGTCACTTAGAATCTGACCATTGCCTGTCTACTGATACTGAAATCTAATTCTTTCTCTGAACTCCTGCCTTGTGTTTGTTTTGACTTGTTCATGAGGATCTCACGTTGAAATTCAAGTATAAAAAAAGAATTTATCTTCTGCAAGCCTTTTTTTTTTATATTCTGACTAGCTGTGTAGGCCAAAAACAGTATATTGACTCCTGTTTGTCTTTCACACTCTTGCCCCCTTCAAACTAAAGTAGTCTTGACTCTGCCACCGTCTAGGTGTCTGATCGGTTTCCTTTTATTCCTGTTGCTTTGGATTAAGGTCTTCTCTGTACCAATGTATTCAAAGTCTTCCATGAAAAGTGCATTGTCTAACTGTCCCTCCTAATCTCTTGGCACAGAATTCTAAGAAAAATAAGTAAAACTTCATCCCTCAGCTTAAAAGCCATTTAACTCCACATTGAAGACTGATGAAATTTGTACTTGGAAAAATCTGGTACTAGAGAAATAATGCAAACACACTGGAGTGCTGGTCTGTCCAGAATACTCTCTGCTTCCTTTTTTCCTTGAAATGGCAGCTTGTGAACCAGTCCCCTGTAATGCTTATAATCAGAACAGCTCTACTCTCCCTTCTTTACTTTTGGACTTTGGGTTCTCTTAAAAGAGTTCTGCTTCTTTGAGACTGCATTTTTGCCACAGTGAGTGACATTTGATAGAAACCAGAAATTAATACCTTCAGCTAGGACGTGTCGGGTTCCTGCTTTTCTGTCATTAGTAACAGGACACTCCAAATCTATAAAACTCTATATGTCAAAGTATTTTTAATGTAAAATGTATATGTAGCTAATATTAAGTGTATTTAATGTATGCATTTATAATGCTTAACTGCTTTCAGTTTTATAAAACAGTGGTCACTGTTTATAATATGAACATTCATGGGCTCCAGAGCTGTTATCCCTTGTCTATCTTTCCAGAAATTTTCACCGTCTCCAAATCTCTTAAAAATTAAGCTGTCCTAAAATACGGTTCTGTTCTTCGCATTTAACATTAGTGATTTCTGTATTAATAGATGTAAATCTATCGTGTTTAAGTGGCTATTTGATCTATTACATGGATATAAGGTGGTATATTTAGCCAGTTCTTTGTTGATTGTTAGGTGGATTGTTGGCAATGAATATTCTTGTACATATGTCAAAGTTGGATTTTAAGCCTTTGTCAGTTCCTTGGAGTGTAGCATAGAGGTTAGAACCACAGGGTTTGTTCTGTGCTCAGTTCTTCTGACTAGCTGTGTGACTGCAGCAATTACTTAAGTTGGTACATGGTCTTTCCCATTCCAACCTTCTTTGCCCAATGGTTTTTCCACTGGCTTTCAAGCCAGTCTTAGTGTGGTCCCTAAGATTGTACGTGATTTCCCATCTGCCTCATTGATCTTGTTAGCTATTACCCCGTCTTCAGTGTCTGTTCTGGCTTTTCTTAAAGGTATCAGATAAGCACCTATCGTCTTGAGGCCTGTGTGCTGCCCTTTTTTTTTCTTTTTTTTTAAATGTTTATTTTTGAGAAAGAGCACGAGCGGGGGAGGGGCAGACAGAGTGGGGACAGAGGATCCAGATTGGGCTCTGCTCTGACAGCAGCAAGCCTCCTGTGGGGCTCGAACTCCTGAACCCTGAGATCACTACCTGAACCAAAGTTTGACTTTCAACTGACTTGAGTCTCCCAAGTGCCCTGGGGCCTATGTGCTTTGTAAGCCTACTTTCTAAGCCTCAGATATTTGTATGGCTGGGTTTATTTTGTTTTTCTTTTCATCTTCAAATGAGATGTTAACTCTTCTGAATCCTTCACTTTTTTTGTTTTTGCTTTTTTTTTTATTCCAATATAGTTAATCTACAGTGTTATATTACTTTCAGCCCACCTTTTTTCATAGGATATCCTAACATGTGAATAATGTCTTCCATGGTGGAAGATAAGCTCCACTGGAGGAGGACTTTGTCTCCTTTGTTCATGCCAAGACAGTACCCCTCCAGCACCTAGAACAGTGTTTGGCACTTAGTAGGAACTCAACAGTGAACACTTTTGAATAAATAACCAAAGGTGACTTAACTGCTCTGGGTTCGTTTCTTCCATCTGTGCCAAGTTTTTTAGGGTTAAGTGAGACAAGCTTGCAGAGCTCTTAACAGTGTCTGTCGCATATTATACATAGCTTATTAATCAGGGTATCCTCTTATATACCAAGAAGTGTGGACTTTTATTCTGTTCTTCAGATGCTTTTAGGTGTGGTTCTTTAGGTATGAGAACATGACTGTGGCATTTGTAATGTTTTACTGTTTTCCCAGAAATGTAGAAATTTGCTGAACTCTTAATGCCTTACTATGTGCTAGTCACAGGTCTAAGGGCATTTACTCATTAACTCATTTAATCTTCAGTCATATAGGTGTAATGTTTATGATGAATAAATTTGAATTTCATCAATGTTAATTTCTTTATTTTAGAGTGGAGTCATTTTTAAAATTTTATTTTTTAATTTTTTTGATGTTTTTATTTTTGAGAGAGAATGCAAGCAGGGGTGGGGCAGAGAGAGAGGGAGACAAAGAATCTGAAGCAGACTCCAGGTTCTGAGCTGTCAGCACAGAGCCCAACGTGGTGCTTGAATTTGTAAACTGCTGCATCATGACTTGAGCCGAGGTCGGCAGCTTAACCGACTGAGCCACCCAGGTGCCCCTAAAATTTTATTTTTTTTTTTTTAACTAAGCTCTGTACCCAACGTGGGCCTAGAACTCATGACCCTGAAATCAGGAGTCTCTACCAACTGAGCCATCCAGGTGCCCCTAGAGGAGAGTCATTTAATTTGCATTCAGTTTTGAGATCAGAACATTTAATGTATCAGTTTACCTGCTCTTCTCAACAAACGCTATGAGCATGATATGGGCACGTGAATCTGCTCTTCCTGCAGTTGGTCTTATTTCCTTAGTGCGTCTCATAGTACATGCAACTAATGTAAAGTAGCATCCCTTTAATTTTCCTAAGGAAAATTTGGACTCCTGATTTTTTTTTTTTTCTTTATGTACTCACTGGCTTTAGAACCTAATCTCTTCATAAAATGCTTCTATGTTGTCATAATTCTTTCATGTGGTTTCTCATTTGACTCCTTTTGGAAAAGAGTAAGTTTCATTAGTATAATTCTTATTAGGTCATAACTATTAAGCAAATTCAGAATACTTTGGTTGGTGTTGGAGGCATTGCAAGTATCCAGGTTGATAATTGCATCTAAAACCTTTTGCAGTACTCCCCCTGTTCAGCCTCTTGCCATTTACTAAAAGACTGAAAATTACCAAAGGTGATCGTGGTAAAACATAGTTGGAAACTGCTACAGTCAAGGTTGGCTAGAAGCCTGGATATAGCAGCCCAAGTCTGCCAGTTACACTGTGGTGAAATTTGTAGTCCCTTAACTATATATTTCTCTGTCCTTGGGAATTAACAGATGACAGACTTTACTGGGTTCTTTTTTCAATATAGAAATTGTTAAATAACTGTAAGAATATGAAGAGTGTGATGACCCCCCACTCCTCCCCCCCCCCCCCCCCCCCCCGCCGCCACATGGCCCCAACAGTTAGGTACCTGTGGCCTAACTGTGGGCATTCTAATGTCTCTATCTGTGGCCTCTTCTCCCTTCCCACTTTGAAGCAAATCGCAGTTCTTGTACCCATAAATAGATCAAAATCTTAATTTTTATATTGGTGTTATATTAAAATATTGGTTTAAATTTTGTCATTCGTCTTATAAATCTGCCAGGGATGAGAAGACCATTTTCCACCCAGTTAGGTGGTGTCCTTCTGCTTTAATGTAACACTTCGGCTATTGGGGAAGGAGGAATAGTTCAGTGGACTTAATTTTGCTAAAGAAAATAACAAATTTTATCGTGTGAAGGATCATTTGTTCTAGAGACTTCTCACCTTAAAGCTGCCTTAGTTTTTTTAGCCAGTTTCAAGGATTAAAACTTTTTGTTGTTGTTGTTGTTGTTGTTTTTAACTTTTGATCTATAGGAATCCTATGAAGATGGTTGTGAGGATTATCCCACTCTATCAGAATATGTTCAGGATTTTTTGAATCATCTCACAGAACAGCCTGGCAGTTTTGAAACTGAAATTGAGCAGTTTGCAGAGACCCTGAATGGCTGGGTTACTACAGATGATGCTTTGCAAGAACTTGTAGAACTCATCTATCAACAGGTAGGTTGGCTGATGGCATGGGTGATCATCAGATAGCTTCCTTGAAGCCCAAGAGTGGTGTTGCTCCTTCAGGGAGGCCAGGTTCATGTTTCCTGGCTTCCACACTCCTTAACTCTTTAAGGTTCTTGGGAGCTCTCAAGTCTCTGTTGTATAAAATCCCTGTAGTGGGGATCTAGGGCTGGAGCCAGACTGGAGATTCAAGGCTCTGTACAGTCAGTCAGAAGGAATGTTAAGACATTTATGAAGAAGGCTAGGTAAGTATCCTACCTTTTTTCCATCCCACTCTGTTTCTAAAGGATCTGAAATTAACTGTAGTTCTTTTCTCTTAGGTGTTGAATTATATAGCATTTTTGGATTAAGAGAAAAAAATCATGGGAGAACTTTTTTGCCTCATAAAGGAGTCATTTTAAAAAAAAAAACCCATAAAACACTGTTGAGTCTTAACATTAATGCTTATATCTTAAATTTCCAAGGATTTACATCTTAATTCCGTAATTCTAGATTGTTCACACAAAGTTTAGTTTTGATCCTAGTGTATTGATCAGTGATACATTAAAGCTATTTTAAGGGGGGCAACTAGATAACACTAGATTTTGAAGACCAATTTAAGGGCAGTGTTTGAAACTGACCAAAAACAGTGGGAGGGGACTAGAATTATAAACACAAGTGTTATTTAAGTCCTTGCTGAAAGAGCAACTCGAATTTGGAGTATTTGGAAGGGTGATCATGGTGGCCGGTTAATTTGGAGTATATGGAAGGGTGATTATGATGGCTGGATAATTTTCATCCTACTTAGTGTTTCATTTGATTGCTTTTACAATTGGTTCTGGGTAGTTCGTGGACCCCTTGGTATTACCTGGCAACTCTCAGGTTTGGAACATGCCTGAGATTTTAGGAAGATAGAATTGCTCTATTTGTCCTCATACCTACTTTTGGCCTCTAGGTAGGAGAAGAAAATGGAGAAATTATACTTGAAATTGCTTTTCTGGTTTCTCTTCTGTTTTAGTTGCAGCACTTCATAGGCTGCCTGGTTCTAGTTCTTCAGGGCTGGACAAAAGGATTGTAGCCTGACAAACTACAGTTTTTGTGATTGTCTCAAAGCCAATTCTTAGAATATGTATTCCTTATTTTAAGTTTTGATACTCTGTGTCAGTGATACAGGTTTTTACTTGTTTTTACATTTCATTGAGGGAATGTATAGTAACAGAATGCCTGTTATAAAAATGGCAGATTAAACCTACATATTCAACTTTGATTCCTCCCCTAATACTGCTAAAATGACAGGATTTTTAAGAAGCCATAAGCCTGTAGGGGCTGAGATGAGGAGAAGAGATGGAGACTAGAAAGCAGGTGGGTGAGTGGTAACTGACTTGGCAGATCTAAAAAAGTTGAATTCCAAGCCAGTGAGGAAAACTGAAAATCCCCCCTGATTTACTGAGTAGAGCCTTTGGAAAGCTCTAGGACAAGGTTGGAATGAGACTAAAAAGATTGCTTGGAAATCTTTAAAAAAGAAAGAGAGACCCTCTCCCTCTTTTTGCACTGAGTAGCCAGTTTGAAGTTTTATTGTAACCCTTCTTGAGAAGTTCTTGAAGGGAAGTACTCCACCAAAAAGAATTAAGCCAAGGACAAAGATGTAGAAACTAGGAAACTGCATTTTAGAGGAGCGGCTAAGTGGATTATCTAGATGGTGGTGAAGGAGATCCCAAGATGATGGCCAGGCTTTGCTGGCGTAGGGCAGAAGACTCCAGGCATGATTCCTGGTAAGGTGAGCATAGCTGCTGTGGTTGAAGATGTTAAGAAACTTAAAAACTTGTGAGTTTAGGGGTAACATCAATGAGACTTAAGTAAAGAACAGTGTAGAAAAATTAAGTCCAGGGAAAACAAAGTTGTGTAGGAAAGGAGAAATCTGTGTTATGTGGTCCAGCCATAAATGGAAACACAAAACCAATCAGATCATGGTATAACGACATTGGTAGATGGAAAGATTGGCAAATAGCAGAATGGAGTGGTGTTACGTGAATATCCAGTGAAAACTGGATATTCCTTTTCCATGGTGGGAAACTCATAAGAAATAATAACTAAACCGAAATCCCGGAGCATGGAGATACAGAGGTTGAAACCTTTTCAGCTGAAAGAATTGAAAGTGGTTGTCTGTGGAGTGTAAAGGTGAGGTGTAGTGGGGAAGTATGACATTTAATAACAAGCCTTGTAGAGCTTCTTGCCTTTTAAGTTGTATGTGATAATTTTAAAAGTAAACTAAAGGAAAACCGGCAATGTCCATAATGGGAAAAGTATGATTTTTGAATTTCAAGTCTTCTGTGGTACCAGATATGCATACGTGATCTCAGAAGAACCCAGTCTGTCTGCTGTGATAACAAGGGTCCCTTGTGAGCAATGAAATAAAAAGATCTAATTATAACATAGGTACTGTATGCTAGGCAATGCTAAACATTTAACATGTAATGAATTAACTCACTTAATCCTCCATGGTTGCAAGGTATTACTCTTCTCCCTTATACACATCTTAACAGAAGTTAAGTGACTTGTCTAAGATTTACCACAACTCCGTAAGTAGACTCCGTATCGGGTCAGAGGGGCATCAGACCATCCGTTACATCTCTACTCTCTGGTTAGTTACTACCTTTTGTAACCTTGGTCGAGTCCCTTAGCCTTTTAATGTGTTACCTAATATTGGGTAGTAAGCCATGTTGTCTCTGCTGTTCTTTAAAAGCTGTAATTAAAGTTAAAACTTAGTTTCACATAGCCAAAGCAGTACTATCTTCGGTACATAGTGTCTTGCACTGTCTTAGTTTTTGGAAGAGCTTCTCATTTCCTCTTTACCCCAAGTGTTTTTGGAGTACTCTTTAAGTGTTAATCTCTCCTACCAGGTACCATTTATCACCTCTCCTAGGAATCAAGCAGAAGCCCATGGAGGGTAATTGATGTCCAAGGTCTCCATGCAGGCCTGGGAATGTTGTTCTGGACTGCTAGATACCAAAGTCTCTGCTATCCTTGCCCTAAAAAACACCATGAAAAAGAATCGTTTGGCAAATACTCTTATTCATAACTAGCACTGTGCAACTGAGCACATGTATACATCCTATGCAAAAATTGGCTAGTATAAAGAGATCTTCTTAATTTGCTTTCTGGTAACCTCAAGTAAATTGTGGGGAGAACTTGCCTTAAACATTTTCCTTTGTTCTTGGTATGAAGTTGGGAGGGAGCGTTAACTTAATTTCCTTACGCCAAACAATAAAGACTTGTTCATTTGTATAATGTCAGTTTTAGGGGTGGAAATGTTTTTCTTAGAATGTTGCTGTTAAGTATTTGCATTAATAACAATGTATTTGTGTTACAAACAACTTTTTTTCTTTTTGAAAGGCCACATCTATCCCAAATTTCTCTTACATGGGAGCTCGCCTGTGTAATTACCTGTCCCATCATCTGACAATTAGCCCACAGAGTGGCAACTTTCGTCAGTTGCTGCTTCAAAGGTCAGTATGAACATATGAAGTTAAAGGAAAACTTTAAACATACTAGAATTTGACGATTCTTTTCTAAAGACTGTGTGTATTATGGAAAGTTGCAGGGGAAGTTAGGGTGGACCATTCTTTCTTGTATTATAGTATGGTATGTACTGTTAAAAACTTATAGTCCCACATATCAGTCTCTTTTTTTCTGTAATGATCTCTGCTTTTGGTTTTGTGCTTAGATGGCCCTTCATGTTCCAAGATCTTAAATGTGATCACTTATGTATTTCTTAGTACTCTGTACTTTCAATTTGAATAGGTCGTAATTGCTACAGGCTGAACTAGTTTGAGTTTTATCCCTACCATTTTTAAAATGATCCATTTCCTTACTGATTTGAACTGTTAACTTCCTTAAACTACATCCTAATATTTGGGTTTCATTATATTCCATTTATTGTTCTATTTTTATTTTATTATGATACTATTAAAAAGCTCTAGTTTTTTAATACCTAGTATATTAGTCTCCTCCCCGTAGTTTTTGGGTAGAGTTTCCTTTGCTATTCTTGCATGCTGCTTTTCTCCAAAGAACCTTAGAATCAACATGTGAAATTACATAAATCTTTTTGGTATTACTAGATCTTTTTGGCATGACTTTGAATTCATAAGCTAATCTAGGGAAACATTTTCTTATTGGAATCGTTTTATTCAATTACAGGGTTGTCTTCAAGTTTATTACAGTTAGTCCATTAGTTCTTTAAGGATACTTTTAATGGTTGTAGTGTATTCCATAATTTGGTTAAATTGCACTGGAACAGAATAAGGATTCCAAAAGTGACTCCAGAGACTCTTGAAAATAAGGCTTTTGATGAAGGTCCTACTTCAGATATGTATGTAGAAGGTAAATTGTGCTGCTGACAACTGGCTAGCCATTCATTGGGGGTAGAAAAAAGATGGGTTCCTGTCTACACCAAAATATATTTCAAATCTGTAAAAGACTCAAAAGTGAAACACTAAATACTAAGAAACTAACAATTAAATCTTAGGTCTTGCTTAAAAGGGCTTTACCAACCTATCCATAAGTCCTAAAACAAAAGATTAAACCTAATTTACATATAAATTGTAATATGGGGTGGGGAGGAAGGGTCCTAAATTTATATGAAGGAAAGAAAAAACGGGAATTTGTAACACATGGCAGTGAACTCATTTATCTAATATGAATGGCAATGAACTCATTAATATGAAAAGACGGGCCTCTTAGGAATGAGGTAAGAAAAAAATTATTTTAATAGAAATATTTGAAATGGCTCTGAATAGGTAAAATTTGGGAAAATATAAATGATAAAATTTTAAAAACCTATTTAGCCTTAACCTGTATTTATAACTCCTGGAAAGATATGAAAGTGGGCACTTCTAGGAGCTTGCATGGCAGAAAGGCTGGCTTCTGTTCCTGTAGACTGCTCACCCCTGGCTGTACGTTACAGTTACCCAGAGACTTAAAATAGGGCTGAGACCCTGTCCTCATTGGAAGTTCTGATGTAATTGGACTGAGGTGGAGCCTGGGTTTTTTAAAGCTCCCCAAATGATTGTAGTCTGTAGCCATGGTTGAAAACCTCTTCTGATTCTCTTGACTCTACCCGAGCTTGGAGCTTCCATAGTACTGTGTTACTGTCGGAGATATTAACGTAAGTGCTAATCCTTTAACAAGTGAAAAGCAGGGCTTGATTCTGTTACCTAACTTAGAAATGTATACATATTTAGGAAAAAAGAAAAGTTACCTTCATGGCCGTTATCTCTGGGTTGTAGTGACTTTATTTTTTATACTTTTCTGTTTTTAACCTTTCTGAAATAAGCATGTATTGCCTTTAATTAGGTCTTTAGCCTAAAAAGATTAGTTTAGAGGTGTGGGTTGTTCTCTAGATAACCATTGCTGCCCAGGGGTACGAATTTACCTTTGCATATTCATTAACATATCTTAATGTATAATAGAATAGTCATTGCACTTAGAAAACAGATCATTTCCTTGAAATTCCTACCTACAAGGTCATAAAAGGAGAATAGCCCACAAGGTGTTTGGATAACTGGCATTAATTAGCTCATCCTTTCCATTATTAAACAGGGTGTTTTATTTAGAGATATCCCAACTTTTGTTCTGATGAGGAATTAATGTTTAGAGAGTAACAAATATGACTCAAACGAAATGTTGCTCATTTAATGTAGCTTCTAAGCTGTAAGTCATATAGACACGATAAACTGTACTGGGTTTATGGTTGATTCACGGGCTGATCCAAGGTAAAATCTTGGTAAGCAGTGACTTTTTTTTTTTTTTTTTTTTTTTTTTTTTTTTTTTTTTTTTTTTTTTTTTAGGAAAAGAGAAAAAATTTTGTTTTAATTTGACATAGCCAAGCTAAACTGGTCCCTCATACATGGAAGCCATTCAGTCTCCATAAACCCCTACTTCTGTCCTTAAAAGAACTCTCAAAAAATCAGCTTTATAAAACATGACTTTCCTAGAGTCTTTCACCACCTTCTCAAGAGAGATAAGAAAAAATATTTAACACCAAATTGGTAAACATTTAAAGTACATTCTAAAAATCCTTTTAGTAGCAACAGACACCATAATTCACTGACATGGGTTATGACAGGTTTATTGTGATTGTTTTAGATAACTTCTAGGATGGCAGATGGGCCAAGGAGGGGGGCAGTGGGAACAAAGCAAGGGAAACTAAGTTATTTGGCTCCTTTTGGTCTCTGGGATATTGAGACCAAATTCATTGCTTTCTGTTTCTATGTGAATTTCAATTGGAGACTTTTCATTTCTCTGATTTGTGTAATGGAGGTTAAAAGAATAATGGGCTTAATAAAAATTCATTGTATTTTCAGTTGGGGACCCATCTATACATGTTTCTTAAGATGTGTTTTAAAGTTCATATATTCAGAATAGAACATTTTACAGAGATAATTTGAGTAAAAACAGTGCTTTCTTGACAAAAAGACTAGAAGACAAAGGTGAGGCAGTTTTTCTTTGTGGTGCCAATATACGATGTACCTCATGAAACCTATGTTGCTTAAACAGATGACAAACGCATCAGTTTCTTAAAACTAGGAACCTTAGTATGAAAAAGCACTGCAAATTCCAATAAACAGGAACACTTCTTATCCTAAAAAATCAGAAGATTGTACTTATCTCTTTATTGCTTGTGAACAGTGAAACCAACAGATGGTTGTCCTGTTTGTACAAAAAACAAAGCAATGTGAGATTATAAAAGGTATATCTTCATTAGGTGTCGGACTGAATATGAAGTTAAAGATCAAGCTGCCAAGGGGGATGAAGTGACTCGAAAACGATTCCATGCATTTGTACTCTTCCTGGGAGAACTTTATCTTAACTTGGAGGTGAGGACAAAGTTTTTTTTTTGTTTTTTTTAAGTACTGACAAAACCTGAGAACATAAACTGACCTTGGTAAGGAATTTGTATTTGCGTTACACCTTTACATTAAGGATGAAGTTGAAGAGGGGCGAGGGGAAAGAGAAATGACTCTGTACCTGCAGGCAATGGTGTGTGCGTGTGTCTTAATGGAACGTCTGTAATGTTTGTTTCTCCTGTTTGTGAGGAGGGTGTTGGGAAGTAGTTACTGGGAATTTTAGTCTTTGTGTACTTTTGGGAAGCCGTGGTTTCAATGCAAATTTAAGCTTTTGAAATCATACTTTCTTGAATCTTCACACATTTCGTATGTGGACTTTAGATGGTGGTTCACAAGCAGTCTATAGCACACAAAGCTTTGAGTTAGAAGTGGGGACAGGAGAATTTCTGGGGGTTTTTCCTACCCAAATTCACCCAGAATTACAGTCCTTGGTCCCATTTTATATATGAATCTTCCACATAAAATGCATTTATCTGAAGTATAACTAAACAAGTTTGTGAATTGGTGGTATACTTGAGTATGTGCTTGTACTAGGCAACTAAGTGCTGAATATTACTCTGTAAAGGATTTGCTTTTTTGATTAGTTAATCCCATATATGGGTTATACCTGCTTTAACTTTGATTTGAAGACTTAATCATAAACACCACTGAAAACACCCATGAATCCACTATCAAATGTGCATCTGTTAGTGCATCTAAATGGTCTCTGTCCGATCTAGTGCTTAATTTACTATCCCTTTTTTACCATAGATGGACATAACTTTTAAAAAAAATCTCCTGCATTAATCTTTTTCAGTTTAATTTTTATATAAGCCAAAATAAGAGCACTCATCTAAAATGTGCTGTAAGGGGCGCCTGGGTGGCTCAGTCAGTTAAACATCCTACTCATGAATTTAGCTTGGATCATGATCCCAGGGTCGTGGGATCAAGCCCTCTTCAGGCTCTGTGCTGAGCATGGGGCCTGCTTGGGATATTCTCTCTCTCAAGAAAAAAAAAAATGTGCTGTAAATGAAGAGTCCTTTTAAGAATGCTGTTGAGTGTTTACCTGTGTGGAAGTAATGATGCCATGTCTGTGAGAAGTGTAAATAAAGATGAGGTATGGCTCCTGAGTCTGAGTCTCTTCTGGCTGGAGAGCTAAGACACTTAGACCATTCTGATGCCAAACAGTATTTTTAAATAGTCTAAAAAGCAGAGTAAAATGCTGCATGTTCCAAAAAAGGTGGTATCTTAATAGAACAGAGAATGTTTTATGAAACAATAATTTATATAGGAGGCTTAGATTATCCTGATCATATGTATGATAAATGAAAATTTTTACCTGTAGCTTTCGGTTTACCTGTTTTTTTTTTTTTTTTCCTTTTTATTTTGAGAGAGTGTGTGCAAGAGTTGGGGAGGGGCAGAGAGAGGAAGAGAGAATGCCAAGCAGGCTCTTTGCAGGGCTGGAACAAAATGTGAGATCATGACCTGAGCTGAAATAAGCATTGGATGCTTCACCAACTGAGTCACCCAGGCATCCCTGAGGTTTACTGGTTTTATTAGAAGTTTTTGGTTTTTATTATCTTCTTTGCTGTTTATTTTTGAGAGAGTGCAAACAGGGGAGGGGCATAGAGAGAGGGAGACACAGAATCAGAAGCAGGCTCCAGGCTCTGAGCTGTCAGCACAGAGCCCGATGTGGGCTCGAACCCATGAACTGTGAGACCATGACCGGAGCCAAAGTCAGACACCTAACTAAGCCACCCAGGCACCCCTATTAGAGGTTTTAAATACATGTAAAATCTAATTTTGTGAAAATACCAGAGGATTTCTGTCTTTTATATTGTTTAACTGCAAACACTTATTTTGCCAACATACCGGACCATTCACTAATCTGTGATATTTTGGCATGGTTGCTTTTCATTTTCTTTCCCAAAAGATCAAGGGAACAAATGGACAGGTTACAAGAGCAGATATTCTTCAGGTTGGTCTGCGGGAGTTGCTGAATGCCCTCTTTTCCAATCCTATGGATGACAACTTAATTTGTGCAGTAAAGTTACTGAAGGTAGGTTTCACTTCTGTTTCTCTTGAAATTCACTGTTCTACCCCATTTGTATATGATTCAGAGGACCGAAAGTATGCATAGTATGCGTGTGAATTCAAAATTAAGTTTCTACTCTAAATGTTGGCCTTTTGGTTTACTCTTGAATTTAAATATTGGAAAAGCAGCATGTACTGTTTTTTTTTAATGGAATAATCCAAATGTAGAAGCAAAAAATGGAAGTTCTTCACCCCCATCTCTAAATTTCCTTTCCTTCCTTTCCCATGTCTGTATGTGTGCCCCTATAAATAAGATCTTTCTTCCTCTTTGTGACTTGCTTTTTTATGATCTAACAAAGATCTTAGATCTTTGGCACAGAAGATTTACCTCTTGAATCACTTCATCTCCATATGTGCAATTGTTTGTGTAGGTTCAGTTCCCACACAAAGAGTGGGTGGGCCAGTGAGCATTGCATCCTTAAATTTGATGAATGTCAAATTTCTCTTCTAAATACTAAACCATAGTACATTCCTACCAATGGTGAATGAGTACATCGCTTTCCCCATATTCATATCAATGATGATCCAACTGGTCCTAGTTTCTGTTTTGTCATGGGTAATGAGTATAAACAAAAATTTCATTTTATTTTGCATTTTCCTAATCATTGGTGAATTTAACCATTCCTTCATGTTTGTGTTAGCCATTTTTGTTACGATGAATTACCTGTGTATATCCTTAACTCACTTTTTCAATGAAGTTTATATTTTTGTTAATTCAGAGTTTCTATACTTGCATATTTCAATAAGTGATATGTTGATTAAAATCTTATCGCCTATTTTATTCATACAGGGAGTATACCATATAGTCATGGACACACAAAACCCATGATTGAGTTTCTCTCCGTCAAGAAAAACAGAGGGTATAGAGATTTCCTGCCTGTTAGATGGCAGAATATAATTGGGAATATTTAACTTGCCAAATTTATTTTGTTCAAAGAATGCTTGAATTGCTGCTGATACTTCTTTAGGATTTCTGTACTTCCTTGAATTCCAAATCTTACTGATCCCTGCTTTTTTAGTTGACAGGGTCAGTTTTGGAAGATGCTTGGAAGGAAAAAGGAAAGACTGATATGGAGGAAATTATTCAGAGAATTGAAAATGTTGTCCTAGATGCAAATTGCAGCAGGTAGGTAGATGGCCAGTAGATCTCCATTTCTTTTTCTGTGGGGTTTTTAATCTGCTATATATCAGAAGAATTAAAATCTTCTAGATCTAGAGAAAGGTTTTCTTTAAAGATAGAATATCTTATGCATGGCTTCTGCTTACCTAGCCATTTTTGTTCAGTTGTGTTTATAAATGGAAAAAGTTAAGATTTTCCTGTGGTAAGATAGGAGTTCATTAAAAAGTAAAATGATTCGGACTTTAAATTATTCAGTAAATACTTCGGTAAAGTACTGGAAGTCCAGTGTAAAGTCCAGAGGCATAAAAATGTGGAATGGCCACTACCTTTAAGAACCATATAGTCACAGATGGAACAAATATCAAGACTGCTTAAAGTACAGGAAACATCTAGAAAATCAAAGCACTTGGATATACATGTTAAATTTATAAAACAAAGTTTTAGGAGTCTCTGGTATTCTGGAGTCTGACAACACTTCTGGTGGATATACTTAACTCCTTTTCACCTTCTGTCTGCAGAGATGTGAAACAGATGCTCTTGAAGCTTGTAGAACTCCGGTCAAGTAACTGGGGTAGAGTCCATGCAACTTCAACATACAGAGAAGCAACACCTGAAAATGATCCTAATTATTTTATGGTATGCCAATGTTTTCATTTTAAGTTTTGCTTGTTGCTTGGCTCCAAATTTTGGAAATTTCTAGATGAGTTACATAAAGATAGTCTCAGAATTTAATGCCTAATAACTTTTCATTGGCTTCGGGTCACATGGCAGCCAGCAGACTAGGTAAATAGGAGTAGAAATGTGGAATCCTCTAGGGGAAGGGTGAACTGGAGAAGGATCCATCCAGTGGCAAGGGAGATCAACAAGGCTTGGACTTGGTTGAGTATAGGGATTCTGGGAAGCAGTTCCAGAGAATTTATAATCAGAGGCCCAGATCTCAAACTATTACATTGTATGTTGTAGTAAGTTAAAATAAAAGTGGTGACCAGGCCAATAATGCCCTGAAACTCCCAACATAACCAAGCATAATGCAACTATGCAGGACTGCTTCTATAAGCCCAGTCTTGGAAATTCTTTTAAAAATGGTGGGGAGGGAAGAACCACAACTAAAAATAAGCTGACACAATGCTAATCACAGTGTACCACAAAACAATTCATCACGAGTGTGACCGAGAATAGACAGCAGGGTTAGAGCCACAAGAACTTGAGATAATAGAATAGAAATCTGAAAACCATGGACTTTCCCAATGAAATGAAAATGGCTATTAGGAAGTTAGGTTTTTGCTTGTTCTTGCATTATCAGATGCAGATGAGTGATATCAGCCATGCTTCATTAATTAATGTGCTTTAAAAAATCAATTTGGAAATGGTTACATATTTGTATCACTTTGACTCATCCTAGAATGAACCAACATTTTATACCTCTGATGGTGTTCCTTTCACTGCAGCTGATCCAGGTATGTTTCCAGTCCTTTTCCCCCCATTTCTTGGTAAGCTAGCAAACTACAGGAAATCCTACCCTTACCACCCCAAAGTTGTAGCTTTTTGAAGCACTTTCTTCTGAAATACACGATGAATGTTCATCTCCTATGGAGTATTCTTTACAGTGCCCACTTTGACCATTTCAAATGGAAAGTCTAATTCCATGTATAGAATCTTGTCACCCTGACAGTGAAGGATTGGAAGAATTCTTCAGTTAAATGCAACCATGTTTATATCTTCTCTAACATTTCATTTTTATACTGTAAGCTTTCAGTTGGTTAGAAGGGAAAGATGGTTCTAGTTCACTACATAGTCTACAGTGTTCGTTACTGTGGGTTCCTACTAGCAGATACTAAGAGTTACATGGGTTTCGTTAATAGTAGGTCAGAGTTAATTAAAATCTAAATCTCCGCACACTTCCCCTTCCGGAAAAGAGACATTTATAGAAAGATTGCTTTCATTGTGACCAGTGGGATTGCAGAATGAGCAAGAGAAATTTTTCCCGTTTGATACAAATTACAACCAGCTTGTTGGGCATTTTCCCATCTGTTTCCTCTGGATAGCAGGTGCTCACTATCCTGTGCCTCAGGAAGTGGGAAGAATGACTGCTTAACTTTCAACTTTAAATTAGGAAAACATTCGGGACATCTGGGTGGCTCAGTCGGTTAAGTGTCTGACTTTGGCTCAGGTCATGACCTCACAGCTTGTGAGTTCAAGCCCCACATCAGGCTGTGTGCTGACAGCTCAGAGCCTGGTGCCTGCTTCAGATTCTGCCTCTCTCTCTCTCTGCCTCTCTCTCTCTCTCTGCCTCTCTCTCTCTCTCTGCCTCTCTCTCTCTCTCTGCCTCTCTCTCTCTCTCTGCCTCTCTCTCTCTCTCTCTGCCTCTCTCTCTCTCTCTGCCTCTCTCTCTCTCTCTCTGCCTCTCTCTCTCTCTCTGCCCCTCTCTCTCTCTCTCTCTGCCTCTCTCTCTCTCTCTCTGCCTCTCTCTCTCTCTCTCTGCCTCTCTCTCTCTCTCTCTCTCTCTGCCCCTCTCTCTCTCTCTGCCCCTCTCTCTCTCTCTCTCTCTGCCCTTCTCTCTCTCTCTCTCTCTGCCCCTCTCTCTCTCTGCCCCTCTCTCTCTCTCTCTGCCCCTCTCTCTCTCTCTGCCCCTCTCTCTCTCTCTCTGCCCCTCTCTCTCTCTCTCTGCCCCTCTCTCTCTCTGCCCCTCTCTCTCTCTCTCTCTGCCCCTCTCTCTCTCTCTCTCTCTGCCCCTCTCTCTCTCTCTCTCTCTGCCCCTCTCTCTCTCTCTCTCTGCCCCTCTCTCTCTCTCTCTCTGCCCCTCTCTCTCTCTCTCTCTGCCCCTCTCTCTCTCTCTCTGCCCCTCTCTCTCTCTCTGCCCCTCTCTCTCTCTCTCTCTCTGCCCCTCTCTCTCTCTCTCTCTCTGCCCCTCTCTCTCTCTCTCTCTGCCCCTCTCTCTCTCTCTCTCTGCCCCTCTCTCTCTCTCTCTCTCTCTGCCCCTCTCTCTCTCTCTCTCTCTCTGCCCCTCTCTCTCTCTCTCTCTCTGCCCCCCTCTCTCTCTCTCTGCCCCCCTCTCTCTCTCTCTGCCCCCCTCTCTCTCTCTCTGCCCCCCCTCTCTCTCTCTCTGCCCCCCTCTCTCTCTCTCTGCCCCCCCTCTCTCTCTCTCTCTCTGCCCCCCTCTCTCTCTCTCTCTCTGCCCCCCTCTCTCTCTCTCTCTGCCCCCCCTCTCTCTCTCTCTCTCTCTGCCCCCTCTCTCTCTCTCTCTGCCTCTCTCTCTCTGCCTCTCTCTCTCTCTCTCTCTGCCTCTCTCTCTCTCTCTCTCTGCCTCTCTCTCTCTCTCTCTCTCTCTCTCTCTCTCTCTCTGCCTCTCTCTCTCTCTCTCTGCGCCCCTCTCCCCCCCACCCTGGCCACCCCTCTGCCTCTCTCTCTGCCCCTCTCCTGCTTGTGTTGTCTCTCTTTCTCAAAAATAAAATAAACAATTAAAAAAATTATGAAACATTCAAAAGCCCTAAAAACCACAAAAAAACTGATTTATTCACTGTCAAGGTTAAACCAATGTCATTTTGCCATATTAATATACACTTTGGGTGTTCTTAAGGAAGTGAAACCTTACCGGTGACTAGTAAACCATTTTGTTCTGTAACCCCATCCCTACCTCCCAAAGCCAGTCCTTCCACTGCTTCCCTCCCAGAGGTAGTTACCATCCTGAAGTTGGAAGTCATGGTGAGGTCTTTTTACTTGATATGTCTGTAAACGGTGTGTTTTCGCACAAAGCATTGACGTAAATGGTATCTTATTGTGTACATCTCTTGCAACTTATTTTTTATTTAGTATTTTTAGTATTTATCCATGTTGAGGTATATGTAGCTTTAGTTCATTTTATTTATTTATTTATTTATTTTTTTTATTTTTTTTTTTTCAACGTTTATTTATTTTTGGGACAGAGAGAGACAGAGCATGAACGGGGGAGGGGCAGAGAGAGAGGGAGACACAGAATCGGAAACAGGCTCCAGGCTCTGAGCCATCAGCCCAGAGCCTGACGCGGGGCTCGAACTCACGGACCGCGAGATCGTGACCTGGCTGAAGTCGGACGCTTAACCGACTGCGCCACCCAGGCGCCCCGCTTTAGTTCATTTTAAACGCCAAATACTTCTGCGTGCAGAGTAAACCACAGGTTCTAGGTCCCTACTTAAGGGTGGCTACTTGTTATTACAGATTACACTATACAAACCTTATTAAGTAGTCCTTGTGCACATGCAGGAGTTTCTTTGGGGTAAAGAGGTACAGTCGCTGCATTGTAAGTTATGTGCGTCTTCAACTTCACTGAATGTTGCTAACCTGCTTTCCTGTATGACACCACTTAGTATTCCCTCAACAAGATGTGCAGGTTCCTGTTTCTCACTTATTAGCGGACCTAATTATCGTCAGTTAGATCGTGCAAAATCGTGAACTTTTATTTCCTTACTAGCGATAATGAGTTTCTTTCCATGTTTCTATTGATTTTTTTTCCTTTTGCGAATTGCCTGTTTGTGTTTTGTTGGATCACCAGTCTGTCTTACCTGATAATTCATTCATTCCATAGCTTACAAAGTGACTCTTAGCTTCTACCTGTATGTGCTGTCTTTCCATTATGTTTGCCTTGTCATATAGAAGCTTTGAGTTTTGATGTAAACGTAGCTGTCTTGTTCCTGTTCCCTGTGGCTAAGAAAGTTTCCGAATTACTATCAAATTCCATTTTCTTCAAGTCTTTCTTGCTTTTTTTATATTTAGGTCTTTCTTTAACCCGTCTGGCTAATTTTTATATGATGGATGTAGTGGAAATTAAATATCTCTTCCATATTATCTTGTCTCAGCAACAGGTGTTGAGTCTTCCATCCTGTGCTAGTTACAATGTCCCTCTGATGTGTGCCTCCTCTGTAGACTTGTATCATTCCTGTGTCCATGCATGTGGATCTTTTGTCTCAACACCAATACCACAGTCGTAATTACTACTTCACTGTAAATCTTACCATGTCTGGTAAGATGATTTTTCTTTCTTCCTTATTCTTCAAAGTTACCTTGAACCATTTGGTTCTTTGTTCTTCATCTTTGTCTCATTTGCTTAAGTCTCTTGATCTTTAGATTTTCAAGTCCTTTTTTTTTGTTTTTTGTCCTTCTAAACCTGCTTATTTTTGTTTCACATTTTGTCATTTAATTCTAATCCTGTTATTTTTATCACACAGATTTTTTTTATTTTGATCTTTTTTATTGCAATCTGATATTTAATGATCTTAAAACATTTTTTGGAAATGATTTCAAATTTACAGAAAAGTGTAATTACAAAAGTAAAAATTGCGCAAGGGACACCTCTTGTCATAGGGGTTTTTCATGTGGGTAGTAGAAATTTGAGGTGCAGGCCCATTGTTCAAAATTCTCTGAGGGACCAGTTTCTTCAGGGTACTTTTGTCCGTACTCCAAACCCAAGAAGACACCGGCAAGTTTCTTTGTTATCCATCTTTGCCACCAGAGTGTCTCGCATTTTATTTTTTCTTGGTCTACCTTTTGCTTGGGATATCCGCCCTTGGAGGGTGCTGGATTTGTGCTCGGAGAGGTGGGCATGGTCATGAATTCCATGTCCCTGTTTCACATGGACCCAGGACCTTGCTTTCTGACCTTCTGTGGGTTTTTCAGTCCAGTCCCCTTTGTGGCTGAAAGCGTGTGGTCTACAGCCTCCTGGCTGCAGTAGGGAGGTATGGTTTTCAGGTATCTTCTTGTTTTTTGGTGACTTGGTTTGCTTTTTTATGAACCCCCTCTGTACATGTCAAAGAATGTTGTCTTCTCTATTACCTCAAGGATCTGTTGCAGGAAGATTTTATAGTTAAATTTGTCTCTAAATTGCCAAAACCAGATGTCAAAATATCCCCAACTCTTTAAGCTGGAATTAGTTTTCTAGAGACTGGCAATTGGAAAAATAAGTTCTAATGTAATTATCCTGTTGAAATATGAGGTATCTGTTTAAGGCAACTAGTTTGAATACACACTGATCTTTTTCTCATTCAGAGAGGTACTCAGTATGAACATGCTACTCTTAAAAGACACGTAGTAACTCTGTGTAAGAAGTTGGCCTATGGGGAGCTATAATACTACCTGTATTGCCTTGGAAGCACCCAACCAAGGGAAAGTTAGTATAGTTGAAACATTTATCAAGTAGCTACCTTCCAGCTGTCTCTAAGGAGAGGGAAGAAAAGAAAATCCCCTGTGCTCAGAACCTTTGCTAGGTTAGCTAATCTGATTGAGAAACATGGGCCAGTGGCTGTTAGCTGCTAGCCACCTAGCTCACTTTACTTTCTTGGGGAAAAGTAAGGGGACCCAGAGGCCAGGCTATTTGATTGAAATCCTTCCTTGTGAAAGAGGTTTGGAAGAACATGTACTTTCCCAACAAGTTACGTAGCTGGTATTTTGTCTTCTGGAATGAAGCAGCAGAGAATATAAGCAGCATACACCTTGGCTGTGACCTGTACTCTGGTATATTCACGGTGACTTTGATTTGCAAGATGTAGTTAGACATCTTGTATTATAACTAAGCTCTATGGGCATGCAGGTAGCAAAAGCAAGCCAATTAGAATGTAAATTTTGTAAAAAGCTAATAAAATGTGATTGGTAGCTCACTCCTGTTTAAGCCTTGGATCTACTTAAAACTCCTAATATTAAAAACAATTTTTAAGGAAAACTGGCCTTTTTTGACTTTTGTCAGCATTTAACTAAAAAAAAACTTTTTACAGATTACCAAGAGAAATATCAAGAGTTACTTGAAAGAGAAGATTTTTTTCCAGATTATGAAGAAAATGGGACAGATTTATCAGGGGCTGGTGATCCGTAAGTTCTCTTTTTTTTTCTGCTTTCTTTGTGATGTTTCTATGGCTACAGTTTGTAGATGTTTAGGTTAGAAGAAGGTAGATGAAGAATGCACGTTGTGATTTGATGGTGTCACAGTGATATGTACATACTACTTGTCTACCAAAAACTTTCAAGAAATCCTATTAGAACACATAAACTACAATTCTGAAACGTTATATATATCTGAAGGGGAAAAACTTAAAATAGTAGTATACTCAAGCGTAGTTTTATAAAGTAGATTAGTTCAGCTCGAATACTGTAAGATCTTGGGCAGGTTCTATGCCTGTTTCTTCATCTGTAAAGTAGGGATAGCAGACCCCTCTTTGAGTTTTGAGGACTAAGTGAGAAACCTAGAACCACCTCCTGGCACACAGTAAAAAGCTCAGATCTCAGCTGTTAAAGGATAAATTAAGATTAAGGAGAACACCGATAATGACATAATAGTGTTTGGACTAAAGGGAAGGTGTGAGATATTCACATATCTCCATCTCTCTCCCTGCTATTATTTGTAATAAAAGAAACTTTTGTCACACCCTTACCATCAGATTGCATTGTGTTTGGTTACAGAAGAACCAAGAACTTGAGAGGTTTAGTTCTAGCTCTTAATAGTTTATATGAATTTGGACAAGTTACTCAGGTTCTCTTCCTAAGTGGAGGAATGAATGAACTAAATCTGACTTAATTTTTCTTATCTCCTCTCTCATGTGTGCTGTAGGTTTTAAAGTGAACCACCTTTATTTTCTCTGCTATCTAGTGAAATCTTAAGTCCATTTGAGATCTTCTAATGTTACCATACTTTTACATACTAGTTCATTAAAAAAAAATAATAGCAGGGATGTAAGGACTCCAAAACCGTTAAGAAGGTTCACCCCTGCTGGGTATACCACTGTAAGTTCAAATTGTTCTTGGCCTTGAATTTCAGGTTGTCCTGTGAAGTTTTGCTTGGTCAGTATTACATGCTCTGACACTAACACACTGGTGGCCATTTCAGCACATGGCCTTGTACTGGAAATGGAGGAACAAAATGAAAAAGTTGATAGAACTGGCAAGATAGTTTTGTCACACATGTAGTGCAAGGGGTTTTTGTGAGGTAGGGAGACACATAGATAGCATGTTGTTGTAGAGGAAAAGTATAGAAAAGGGAAAAGATTTCTGGCTGTGCCACACACTTACCCAAATCTTACAGTATTTACTTAACCTCCCAAAGTCTTTTTTCTTTTATCTCTAAAATGGAGATGGTAAGGGTGCCTGGCTGCTGAGTCCATAGAACATGTGACTCTTGATCTCGAGGTTGTGAGTTCAAGCCCCACATTGAGCATAGAGATTACTTTAAAAAAAAAAATGGAGGGGCGCCTGGGTGGCGCAGTCGGTTAAGCGTCCGACTTCAGCCAGGTCGCGATCTCATGGTCCGTGAGTTCGAGCCCCGCGTCGGGCTCTGGGCTGATGGCTCAGAGCCTGGAGCCTGTTTCCGATTCTGTGTCTCCCTCTCTCTCTGCCCCTTCCCCGTTCATGCTCTGTCTCTCTCTGTCCCAAAAATAAATAAAAAACGTTGAAAAAAAATTAAAAAAAAAAATGGAGATGAGAAATACGGAAATGATAGTAGTACCTGTCTTTTTAAGATGGCTGTGGGTTTTCAGTAAGAATGTATATTATTAAATCAATAATCACTTTAAACTTTCCACCCATACTTAACCATGGAAAGCTTTGTTTTCCATCATTTTAAACTACCTAATAGTTTAAACTACCTAATAGTTGAAAAAATTCTGAGATAGATGATCTCGAAAGTAGCTTGTTATGAAAGTGATTCCAAATAAATGGGAATGTGACTAAATTATTTCAGGGATACCATTCTGATAAGTAGACATAAAATGTATCATTAGAGGTAAATGGTACATCTGAAATTATGTTCTAATTATAGTGTGATTGTTAGTAAGATAAATTTATGAAAATGCTAATCTTGAGCCCCCAAATTTATAGTTCAAGCATTTAAATTAACTTTTAGGTTAGGTTAAGAATTTAACATGTGTCACAGTGCCTGGCTGGCTCAGTCGGTAGTGCATGAGACTCTTGATCTCAGGGTTGTGAGTTCGAGCACCACTTGGGGTGTAGAGATTACTTAGGTTAAATTTTTAAGTTTTAATTTATGTCTAAAAGTATGACAGAAGCTTAACTTCAAACACAAGAGACTCAGAATCTGGTGTAAAATTGAATTTCCCAGATAAGGCATTTAGTTGTCTAAGGGCTGACCTGTATGTGATTCAGGAAAGTACATGAATTCTCTAACAGTCTAAGATAGTTACAGTACCATACTTTGTGTGTGTGTGTGTGTGTGTGTGTGTGTGTGTGTGTGTGTGTGTGTGTGTGTGTGTGTGGTTTAGCATTTTAGATATTTCTGAATTGAAAAACATTAAACTTATGAATCATCTTTACTTCTTTCATAGATACTTGGATGATATTGATGATGAGATGGACCCAGAGATAGAAGAAGCTTATGAAAAGTTTTGTTTGGAATCAGAGCGTAAGCGAAAACAGTAAAGCTAAATTTCAACATATCAGTTTTATAAAGCAGTTTAGGTTATGGTGATTTAGCAGAACACAGGAAAGCAGGAAAATGTGTCACACTTATACCAAATTAAGGATGTTGAGTTATGTTACTAATGTATGCAACTTTAATTTTGTTTAACACTATCTGCCAAAATAAACTTTATTCCCTATAACTTAAAATGTGTATATATATATAATAGTTTATTATGTACAGTTAATTCCACTGTTTTGGCTGCAATAAAATCGATTTTGAAATAAATGAAATGTTGAAAGTAAATTTTGCTAGTTGGTTAGAAGCTTATCCTTTAAATTCTACTTTTCTTGAGGGAAAAAGTTTTAGGCTGGAAATACATATTATTGCAAAATGTAGCATCCTTTTTTAGATGAGTATATAGCTTTCATTTAGTTTTACATGGTCTCAATGAATGGGTTTCAGATATGAATCACAACCATGAAAATCTTTAGCACTAAAGTCTTAGAATATATCATTAAGCGATATACATATCCAAGTGCTGTTTGATACCAAGGGCTTTTAAAATGTCAAAAAAAACCCACAAAAACTTAAAACTCCCAACTAAACAACCAGGATTCTTCATTGAGCATTTATTGCGATTCTAGAATTGAGTTTTTTTGTTGTTGTTTTTTGTTTGTTTTCTAACTTCATTGCCCTAAAGCCAACAACATTCTGCTTTATTTATATGGCTTTCATTTTTATTTTGTAGCATGAGTTGCATTGACTTTTTTACTAGAGAATTTTACTAGATCTTTGTCATTCAGGTTTTCATCTGCTTTATAATTGATACACCTTGAGGATCACTTTTCTAATACTTTTACTATAATGTAGTACCACCTCAGCCCTATTTAAAAATATTTTTACCTAACGTCAAGTCTTTTTCCAACTAACTATAAAAGTAAAACTTCTGTACAAAAGGATTGCTTGTAAATAATGCATGTAAATAGTTCTGTTAATAACCCACTGTTTTACATTTGGTACATCTGTGTCTGCTAATACAGTTAGGTTTCTCACTTTTCTGCTTGTTTGTTCAGTCTGGATTAAAATTAGACTTTGAAAATAAAATTTAAATAGTTTTGTTTCCTCTAAGTTTTTGGAGTGATATCCTGATATTAAAGAATATCTGTTGAACTTTTATGTGACATTGTAAAAGGGTTTGAAATCAAACTATACTAGGAGAGGAGATATTTTGTTCAGTGTGTGTGTGATTTAGTTCAATAACAAGTCTACTTGGGAAAATTAACAAATGTAAAATACCTTTTAGATTCCTTATTGTAAAAGGGAAGTATATACATAGTTGGGGTTTTTGGAACTTGTAGTAGGATTCTCTTTTTCAGAATGGCTCCTGTGACATGGTAGATAATTACCTTCATCTGCAGTTCTCCAAGGACTGTGCTCAGTGTAAATCTTGGGGGTGGGGAAAAGGGTGTAGGGAAGGGGCAGTACATTAGACCGGGGACCAAGTACATCATAGCTGAGTATGCTATAAACTTCTAGCAGTTGCTCTGTGAATAACCGTCCAGCTTTGTCCACTAGCTCATTGTCACTCACCACTGCTATACTCAACAGGTACCAATAGGCCCTGGTTCAGTTCCAGTGTGTTCCAGTTAATTAGTGCTGCCTAAAAAACCACCCAAACTTAGTGTCTTCAAACAATAAGCATCTTATTCTCGTGAGTTCTTTGGTTCAGTGATTTGGATGGTGCACAATAGGGATAGTTGTGGGTTTGTGTTTTGTTTGTTTGTTTTCTATTCTGCAATGTTTGAGGCCTCAACCAGGAAAACTAAGGGCTGGAGGCAGTTCCAACAGCCGGGGGCTGTAATCATCTTGAGTCTTCACTCACATGGCTGATGACTGGGCTGAGATGAGTTGAAGATATCACTTGGCCAGACCCATCTACACATGGCCTGTCCATGTGGCCTGGACTTTTCACAAACATGGCAGCTGGATTTTGAGAGGGGGCATTGTAGAAGACCTAGGAAGAAGCTGCATCTGGAAGGTGCACACAGCATTTTTTCCATTACAGTCTTGGTTCTAAGTGAGTCATTAAAGCCATATCAGATAGGAGGCCATTAAGAAATGTGCGGACATGTTTTAAACTGCAACAGTATATCATGAAGAGATGGCCAGCACTGTAATTGTTGGCCTTTAGAATTGCTGTATCTTCAACAGAAATATGGGTCCTAAGATCTTATAGGTCTCCAGTGAGCAAGGACACAAAAGTGCTAATGAATGTCCTAGGCTTCTGTTCTGATAACCAAGCACAAGTATTGGTTTGTACCAGCAAAATCTGGCTCTTGTGTCCTCAACTCTGACCTTATGTCTTTGTTTTCAGTGCCCTTCCAGCCAAAGACTACCAGGAACACACCTGTATCTGAACAGGTTGGATTTAGTACTTTTGCAGTAAAGCAGAATACACACCAAGGGGAACTGTAAGGTGTGTCAGTGAGAGAGTGTTTAGAACCCATCATGGGGTTTGGGCTTTGGTTGAATAATTTGGGAGAGGGCCTAAGAAACTGGAGTTTCACTCTAGATTGGATATGGTCAGAAAAGGGGCAATTCAATGACTAGGTATTTCATGAACTATAGGACAGGTGGATATGGAGGAGGTTCTCATTTAAGAAAAAAAATCACACTTAGCAAGAGAAGATGATACTTGGTATGAAAGAGTAAAAAGTTGTTCAGGACTGAAGGACTGAAAATCTGCTCACTGAAATAAAAGTACCCTTGCTGTTAATCAGTCTGGGAGGACAGACACAGATAAAGCCAGCTGCAAAGTTAACAGGACACATTTTCCCCAAAGTCATGCAATTTTAACTGCCACCGTGACCCTTTGCATGGCCACTGCTTTGTTACCAATGCTGTCTTCAGACCTGCTTTGCTATCCCACCCATCTATTCCTGGGGATACCCAATTGCTAGTCCTCCCCTCATGACAGCACCACATCCCTAATTAATCCCTGCTCCTAATCCTGCTTCAGAAACAACATCCAACACAGAACCAGTATCCCTTCCCTCAGAACTTGCTCAGAATCCTTCAGGAGTCCACATCTTACCAGTCGGTGCCCTCTTCCCCCTGGTGTAGCATGCCGTTTGTTTTTTCTCTGGAGTTTGCTCCCTTGCTTACAAGTCCCTATTTTAATAGCCTGCTGGCTTGAGCCTGGTGATCTTTGGCTGACTAGACTTTGGTATACGTAAATAATTTGAGGTCACGTATACTGCTACTGTGTTGTCAGCCTGGCAAAGCACCAACCCTGGATGGACCTGCTTCACCCAGGCAGCTGGAGGCCATGTTTTCTGGTAGGTTAGTGCCAGTGTAAATTCATAATCGCCACCTAGGCTGTCAGCACTGCCAGCGATCTGTGTTTATTACCTTGTTTATCTCAAACTCTCCACTCTATTTGCTCCTCATCCCCTAAGGACTTGCTTCACAGAAGAAATTGGGCAGATGTATACAAATGCATCTGCGTTCACTTCATTTTTCCTCTTGTACAGGATGTATCCCTCCTCTTAAAGGCCAAGTATTCCACGTGTGCCCAAAACCTGTGCCCTCTGACTCATGAACTCTCTTGTTACTTAGTCTGTATTTTTTCTTTTTTTTAACCTCTTTGCATGAGCTGTCAAACATGTCATTCTTCTTGAGAGAAATCTGGCCCTTAACATTTCTCTCCCAACTACAGTTCTATGCTTTCTAGTGAAATTTTTCAAATATCCCATTTTCTTCTACTTCCTATTTGCCCTTCAAACACATAGCTTCTGCTGCCACTACATACAACAGCTCTTGCTGATTACATTTATGCCACTAAATCAAGCAGATACTTGATTCTTTAGCTTGTTCTCTAGGCAATATCTGACACAAGTGACACCAAAATTGACAACCACTAGGCACCTGGAATAGAATAGCCTTTCTGGCTTTATGTGGTTCCCCAGTGTTTGTGGGATTCTCTTCCCTTAGCTAATCTATTGAGTATTGATGTTCTTCAAAGCCCACTCCTGAACATTTTCTTCTGTCACTGTATCTTTGGGCTATTTAATCCTCTCCTAAAGCTTCAGTTAGCAGCTATCAACACTGACTTCCGGATTGGTTTGTTTCTACACTTTTTGCTAACTTGCCATTTCCACTAGGACGACTCACAAACTTTAAGTCATGCTATTCCCTAAACTTTGTTTTCTTGCATCCCTCTTACTGATGGCACTGCTACCTATCCACTTGCTCCAACAGAACTGCTGGAACTCTTTTCAATGCCTGTTCAGTCATCCCCAAGACTATAGAATTGATCTCAGTATTTCTTGGAGCTGTGCTCTCCAGACTCAGGTCTAATCTTGAGTCTGAAATGCCATCTCTCCTGTTGCTTTTTCAGACTATTGGGCTCCCCACATCTGTTCCTACATCCTACAATCCATTCTCTACCCAGCTGTTCCAGGTATCTTTCTAAAGTACAAATAGCATCATAAAACCCCCTTGTAGTAGACGGTTAACAAATAGGAGGTTCTTAGTCATTAGAGGGGAAAAAAGGTGGGAACAGGATAGGACCTAAGTACTGTGTGATACAAATTGATGTTACTGGTCAATGAAAACATGGCATCTGAAGGTCCCCTTATTATACTTTACATAAGCTTGAAGTCAATTTGCTTATTAGACTTTCAAAAATGGAGATGAATGTAAGGAGTTAGATTTCTCCCCATTCCTTGCTGTTGCCACTTTTGCTTAAAGCCCTTGTAATAGTTTACCATTGCCTTTTTTTTTTTTTTTTTTTTTAATGTCTATTTCTGAGAGGGAGAGAAAGAATCCCAAGCAGGCCCCACACTGCCAGTGCAGAGTCAGACTTGGGGCTCAAACCACAAACCATAAGAGTCGGACCCTTAACTAAGGCATTCAGGCACCCCTACCATTGCCTTTAAGATAGAATCCATAATTCATGAAACCATAATGATCTAGCCCTTACTTATCTCTATCACCCCCTTCAGGCTTTCTCTCCCCTAAAAGCCTCTCTCTATAACCGTTCTTAAACCAAACTAGCTTTTTAAGGGTCAAGATCTTTCCTTTGGACCTCAGGGCCCTGTGTTACCTCTGTTTGAAACAGTTTCACCCGCACAGTACCTGGCTAAACCTACCTACCCTTTGGATTTCACTGGAAATACTTCCTCAGCCTCAGGTCTGTCCATTACATGCTCTCACAGACCTCTGTATTCTATTTTAGGAACACTTACTACAACTGTGATCAAATTACTGTCTACTTTCTTTCCAGTTCATCTCCAGTCCTCATCTTCTACCCTGGGTCTCACTCCCTGCCTTATTTCTAAGGTGCCCAGCACATAGTAGGTTCTCCATAAATACTTAATGACAATAAATTTATCGGACACATCTACTTGCTACTTAGGAAAAAAGCGCAGATACATAGTTGAAAGATATTTTCTGACACCAAATTAGAAAAAGAAGAGGTCTCTTTGACCCAAGTTTTTTCGGTTTTGTTTTTTGTTTTTTACAGCTTTATTAAGGTATCATTTTTGTTTAGATTAAATAAGCGTTAGTCCACTAAAATCCACCCATGTGGTTAGCTCTTGGCTGAGCTATCAGATGCTGGTCCTCACGGGAGGAGTCACAACCAGGTGGGGCGGGTACCAACCTTTGAGTATCGGAAGTAAAGATCAAAGAGGAAGCAACCACATTCAGGACTGGGAACGCCCACCTCCCCTACTTCCGGTCCCGTCCTTGCTGGGCGCTCGACGGATTGGCCCCCGGAACAGAGGGCGTGCTTGGGCGGGACTTCCGGTCTTTTGGAGAGGAAAGACGCTTCCGCGGGTTGAGGGAAGATTTGAACTGCTGATTTCCTGTGTTTATTTTGCGGGGAGGTGGTTGGCGTTTCAGCTTCTCTCCCGCTACTGACTCGACGAACGTCTCGGCTAAAAATATTCTCCCTGTGGCCTTATTCCTCTGCGCTTGTCACTGTTTTCTCTCATCAAGAAACATAACTTGTTGGTAATTTGTCAGGTTCATGAAATATCCATCGAGAAGCAGTCGTGGGCAGACTTCAAGCATTTTGGCAAATTAAAGCACAGGGGCCGTTGATTGGCCTTATTTCCGCGACTTTTCATCTCAGAATTGCCGTGTTGAGTCCCAAGACGTTGGTGGTTGTTTTGGTGAGGCTTTTTCTGTAACTACATATTGCCATTTTGAAAAATGAGGTCCAATTGATGTCAAGTACAGACTTGTCAAGTACGGAGATTGTTAAATATACTGTGACGTAATGTACTGGGTGGTGAAAACAAACAAGAATAAGACGGTAAAGATGAAGCTGAAATGTGGGTTGGAGCCGGATTGTTTTTTTATGATAGGCTGGGAACTTTAAATATTCCACTGTTTCTTGTGTATGCTTGTTATTTAAGTAAATAACAACTATATCTCTAACTTTTTTTTTTAATTAAAAACTTGGCCAAACATAGAGATCTTTTCCCATTCGGCAATTTTTATTTTTTTATGAAATAGCATCTGAGATAGATATATATATATGTATATATATATATGTATATATACACACACACATATATTTCTATTTTTTTCTGAAATAGCAAGTAGACATCTGAGATATATATTTCTATTTATATGTATTAACTGTATTTCTATATATATGTTTACATATATGCAGTATAAATACATGTATTGTTATGAATATTGCTCGCTAAACGAACAAGTATGTAATCAAGTGTTGTAAAATGTTTGGTATGGTCTGGATAGTGGAAAGGTTCCTATAACAGCAATACTGGAAATGGATTGGAGAGGGAAGAAACTGGAAGAAGGTCCCAGATAGTTGCAGAAATGAAGGGGAAAGTTGATGAACTGAAATGGAAAAGGAGCCGGGTTCATAAAAGAAACCTACCAAATCAACAAGACATGTTACAGGGCTGTGGAGAGAAATATTGCTAACATTGAGACGCCATTAACTTAAATTGCAAATTCAGGAGGAACAAGAATTTTGAAATTCACTTGCTTATTCTTTCATCATTAAATAAATATTTATTGCACCCTTAGTATTTGCCAACTATTGTTTTAAATGCCAGGGATACAATGGTGAGTAAGACAGATGAGGCCTGGTTTGATTGAGTTTATACCCTGGTGGGCAAAGTCAAAAAGCGATCAAATGAATAGAATCAGTTTTGATAGTGATAGATGCTATGAGTAAGAAAGATGAAATGGATAAAAAGTGATTGAGAGATGACTGGGAACAATAAAGTCAGGCCTTTGAGGAAGTGATATTTAAGCTTAAAAGACAAAGAGCCAGCCATGTGATAAGCCAGGGGAAGGACAGGCTAAGCCAAAAACAGTGCAAAGGTTCTGATATAGGAAACATCCTGTTTTAAAAACATTAAAAAGGCCAGTGTAGCTAAAGTGTCCTGAGCAAGGAGAGAGTTATGAGATGACATTTGGAGAGGGAGATGGGGCCACATTATGTGGCTGTTATAGGCCATGGTTAGGAATGTCATGTAAGTGCAGAATGGTAGATTGTGAGCCAGCATGTGATAGATCTCATTTTTATTTTAAAAGATCTCTGTGGCTATTGTATGTAGCCTGGACTTGAGGGAGGTAAGAATGAAAGTGAAATTAGGGGACGTTGCAGAAGTTGCTTTGATGGGAGTGATTATGTTCCATTTTGGTCATGTGGATTGAGTTTGATTAATTTAGTCATGTGGATTGAGTGGAACATGAAGAGAGGTCTATCAGGCAGCTGGAAGCACTGGGAGGGATCTGGTGGATTTGGAAGTTCTCTAGAGAGAAGAAATAAAATTGTGTGGCTCTCCTCAGGAGAGACCATATGGTTTAATGTTTACTTATATTCTGACATATTCTACAGAAGATTATAGGCCAGTCATATGTAGCCGATTACATACATTGAAAGGGGGTAAGACTCTTTAAAAAAATTTTTTTTTAACGTTTATTTATTTTTGAGACGGAGAGAGACAGAGCATGAATGGGGGAGGGTCAGAGAGAGAGGGAGACACAGAATCTGAAACAGGCTCCAGGCTCTGAGCTGTCAGCACAGAGCCCGACGCGGGGCTCGAACTCACGGACCACGAGATCATGACCTGAGCCGAAGTCAGACGCTTAACCGACTGAGCCACCCAGGTGCCCCAAGACTCTTTTAAAAACCAAGGGTGGATGTAAAAGCAACACGGGTGTATATAGTAAGAAGAGATGAAATGGGGACTGAGGTCAGGTCTTAAATCCTTGATTTAAGAGAATGGTGAAAAGGAATGATTAAACTAAGAACAGAGGTAGGGGTGCCTGGTTGCCTCAGTCAGTAGAGCATGTGACTCTTGACCTCAGGATCATGAGTTCAAGCCCCACGTCAGGTGGGGAGCCTACTTAAAACAAAAAAATCAAAAACAGGTAGATGCGGTGGGGTAAACCATGGCACTCCCCCCCCACTCCCGCTTTTTTTAAAAAAGTAAAAAGGCAGAGGAACACAATTCGGTGCAGAGAAAGGTAGATAACACTATCACAGGGACCAGTTTAGTAGGATGAAGACTGAAGTTACTGGGTGCAGGGAGGCATTGGTGACAGTTCTGAATCAGTGCAACAATTCCAGCACGAAGGTGGAAGGAAACTGGATTGCAATGGATTGAAGATGGATGGGAGTGAAAGTAGATAATGAGTGGATACTTTACTTGAGAAGTTTTTTGGTAGGAAAAAGGTAAACTGAGGAACGTTACTTTTTTCTGTCAGGTGAAAGTTGATCACCTGAGTGGCAAAAGATAATGTTCTAGAAGGGGTTAGGTTAGTGTTTAGAAAGGAAAGTCTTAAAAAGGATGATGTCCTAGAGGGAGGTGGGTAAGTGTCAGAGAGGATGGGGTTGGTGTTAGAAAGGAATCATAAGATTTATTGAACTCGACATTGCAATACTGGGACTGGCAAATGTGTTCCCTTGTTTATTTATTTATTTATTTATTTAATTTTTTTTTTTTTTAAATTTTTTTTTCAACGTTTATTTATTTTTGGGACAGAGAGAGACAGAGCATGAACGGGGGAGGGGCAGAGAGAGAGGGAGACACAGAATCGGAAACAGGCTCCAGGCTCTGAGCCATCAGCCCAGAGCCTGATGCGGGGCTCGAACTCACGGACCGCAAGATCGTGACCTGGCTGAAGTTGGAGGCTCAACCGACTGCGCCACCCAGGCGCCCCTGTGTTCCCTTGTTTAATCCTTGCAACAATCCTGTTACTGTCCCTCATGTTACAAATAAGGGAAACAGACAACTTGAGGCATTTAACTAGTCTAGTAAATTGTAGAGTATGAATGGAACCCCACCCTCTAATTCCCCTTCAGTCATCCCTATATGGAAAGCATAGGTGATGACACATTCTAAAGGTAGGGAAAAAGAAATTGAATTCAGTGAAGTAAGAATGAGTCTAAGACACTCTATGATTAATTAACTTGCTCAGTAGTGACATGGAACTTCTTCTTTAATGTCAGACTAGGGACAAAAATCCAGGTATTGGGATTTCTTTTTCAGTACTCTTTTTTCTTAGGCCTGATAGTTTTGGCCTGCCTTTTGCATGCATTACAAATGATTTGCTGTATTCTTATGCAAAGGTGGAATTTCCTTTTATTTGAAATTAGTTACTGAGCATAGAATTTACAGAATTTAAGCTTCAGAAGAACTAAAGCTATTGAAATTGTAAAGGCAGTTATAACTAGGTGGGCTTTCTTCTCCCTCTAGGTTATCTTCCCACCCTGGAGTAAAGCTCTAGGGGGTAAGGCATTCTGTTAAGGTTGTTAATTTCAGATCATTTAAAAGTATGTAGTAAAGTAATCACTTTTCCCCCCAAAAAAATAAATGCAACGAAAATATGTTTTCTTTATGTTCTTAGAAAATGCATTCACTTTTTATGATAGAACTTTTGTACATTAAGGGAACAATTTGTGCTACCCTGTTTCCTATTCAGTCTTCTCCTTGGAAGGACATTTTATCCGTAGTCATAGTAATGGCAGCTGAAGTGCAAATGGTACTTTATGAAGATGATTCCGTGCAAGTGCAATATGCTGATGGTTCCAGACTACAGCTTTCTCCTTGTGGCTCTGAATTTTTATTTGAAAAGGCACCTCCTGTTTCAGCACATCCTTTAGAACGACCAGAAAGAATTCGTCAAAGGACACATTTTGTTATCAGCACTTACCAAGTAAGTAATGGCTTAAAAACAACTCTTTTTGGTACCACAATATTGGTGAGGTAGCTAGAATATGGAAAGTAATTAGTATTCTAGATTACTATCACTCTGAATTGATTTTCAAATTATTTTACATTTTTTGAAGGTTATGTTTTGTATTTCTTTCTGTAGGAGCAACTACAGCGAGCCCTAGATTTTCGAAATTCTTTTGCTACTTGCCCTTTTTTATCTGAAAGCATCATACCTTCTGAAAGAAAAAAGGTAATTTTTTAAAGCTTTTTTATAAGTAATATTTGAGGACAAGTAATTAGAAACAGGTAGTTTAATTTTTTTCTTCATGACACTTGGGAATACACACTGCTATAGAATGCGTAGGCCTATATTGTTCACCAGACTACGATGTTCTGATATTATATATATATATATATATATATATATATATATATATGTATATATTTCCATATATATTTTATATTTACATATATGTGTGTATATATATATATATATATATATTTTTTTTTTTTTTTTTTTTTTTTAATAAAGTTTATTACTTAGAGCATGAGTAGGAGAGGGGCAGAGAGAAAGGGAGAGAATCCCAAGCAGGCTTCATGTGTCAGCACAGAGCCTGATGCAGGGCTTGAATTCATGAACCGTGAGACCATGACCTGAGCCAAAATCAAGAGTCAGATGCCCAACCACTGAGCCACCCAGGCACCCTGATATGTTATGTACTGATTGAGACCCAGAAGATGCATAGTTCATCTTCCTGACCTTTTCTTTGTAGCCAAAGATTATACTCAGAATTTTCTAGATTAATGACTTTTTATTTTATATTCATATTTTTCTGTTACTAGCAAGGATTTTAGCCTTCTTCCTTTCACATCTGGGTATGAATTAATTTACCGGAACACTGGACGTTTTATTTTTATTTTTTATTTAAGGAAACTCTACACCCAGCATAGGGCTCAAACTCACAACCCCAAGCTCAAGAGTTGCATGCTCTACTGACTGAGCCAGCCGGACGCCTCCAGGTTGATGACTTTTTGATTCTCAGAGGTGTCAAAATTAAGAAATTATGTGGCTGTTTTCAGTAGTTTATGTGCAGTTCATGTGTAATAGAGATGTGTATATTTGTAGGTATACATATTTTATTTTTTTGCTTATGTTCTATTTTGAACTTTTTTTAATGTTTGTTTATTTTTGAGAGAGAGACAGAGAGACAGAGCTTGAGCAGGGGAGGGGCAGAGAGAGAGAGGTAGACACAGAATCTGAAGCGGGCTCCAGGCTCTGCGCTGTCAGCACAGAGCCCAATGTGGGGGTCAAACTCACAAATCATGAGATCATGACCTGAGCTGAAGTTGGACACTTAACCAACTGAGCCACCCAGGTGCTCCTGAACTTTTACGAATAATAATAATGATATGATAATGATAATAATGATAGCTGTTATTGAGGATTTACTATGTGCAAAGAAATAGGAATGATGTTAAAAATATTTAATAACACCAGTATGGCATGGGTCTCTGATAATCAAAGTGGGTATTTAGCCAGTCAGAATAGGTATATTGGCTGGATATTATCCCCTTTATATAGCTGAGGGAACTAAATCTCAGAGAGTTTACCTAACCTTGTTCATGGACATTTTCTAAGAGGTAGTCAGGATTTGAATCCAGTCTGTTTGAAGACTGTCTTCTTTTTTTTTTAAGACTATATCTTTTAATTACTTTCCACTACTCGATAATGACAAAGGAGCCAAGAAAAATTGTAAGCTGTAATTTAGTGTATAAGGCTATTTTTCTACTATCTTTTGAGTAACTTTATTTGTTGAAACTGCAGTTTGCTGCTGATAAGGTTATTAGATAATCTAATTCTAGAAGAGAGAACTCTCTTAACTGACCACCCTTACAAGCCAGCTTTGCCATCAGTGAATACCGTACTAACATCTGTACGTATAAATAGCACTGTAGGTTTAAGAGGCTTTCTTTTCTAAATTTAAAGTTTTATATAAATGAAAGCTGAAATGTTTACCTGTTTGCAAAATTAATTGGCTGAAAGACCGTTATGTGACACTGGCTGGTTTTATCTTATATGGAGAGATGCCATAGTTACTGGCACCTGTCATGAGTCTGTGCTATTGGTCAGGATCAGTTTACTTTTGAGTAATTCAGTTTTTAAAAATGTTGCTTTTTTTAGGGGCACCTGGGTGGCTCAGTTAAGCGTCTGACTTCAGCTCAGGTCGTGATCTCACAGTCCGTGGGTTTGAGCCCCGCATCAGGCTCTTTGCTGACAGTTCAGAGCCTGGAGCCTGCTTTGGATTCTGTGTCTCCCCTCTCTCTGCCCCTCCCATGCTCATGCTCTCTCTCTGTCTCTCAATAATAAATAAACGTTAAAAAAAAGTTGCTTTTTAAACAACCTAGAATTTTTTATTTAAATTAATTATTATTATTTTTTTAATGTTTATTTATTTATTTTGAGAGAGAACAAGCTGGAGAGAAGCAGAGAGAGGCAGAGTGAGAAGAATCCCAAGCAGGCTTCATGCTATCAGCCCAGAGCCTGACATGGGGCTCGAACTCACAAACTATGAGATCATGACCTGAGCCAAAATCAAGAGTTAGACACTTAACCAACTGAGCCACCCATGTGCCCCACTACCTAGAATTTATTTTAGCATATGGTATGCTAGGTGCTATCTAGGATAGATAGTCTTATTTAGTGTATTTGCTAACCCTTTGAGAGTACCATTTATTTTTATTTTTTTAAGTTTATTTATTTATTTGAGGGAGAGAGAGAAGGAGGGAGCTTGTGCGTGCTTTGGGGAGAGGCAGAGAGAGAATCCCAGCAATCTTTGTGCTGTCAGAGCAGAGCCTGAAGTGGCACTTGAACTCATGAACCATGAGATCATGACCTGAGCCGAAATTAAGAGTCAGACGCTTAACTGACTGAGCCACCCAGGTCCTCTCTAGTACCATTTATTAAATAAATCATTCTCCCTTTCCCTCCTTGTTCTGAAAGTTTATGTTATTACATGTAGCATCTTAAGATGTGGTTGATTCTGTTTCCATATTACCTGAGTTGCTCTGTCAGTGATTTCTATACTAGTTCCATACTATCATTTAAGTTATGATTGCTTTTAATATAGTATTGTTTGTAGTGTTGTTTGTACATGGTAGTTAGTGCTGGTCTTCCCTCAGTATTCTTTTTCAGAGTAGGCATTTGAGAAGGGTTGAAAATCTTTTTATCTCTGATTCATTGAACATTTTAAACAAAAATGTCTAACGCTAAATATAGTCAGGATAACTTTTTTATTTTTCTTCTCATTCTTTTTAAAAAATATCGATCGATTGATTGATTGAGAGAAAGAGTGCACACACGTGAGCATGGGAGGGACAGAGAGGGAGAGAGAGAATCCCAAGCAGGCTCCACAAACCCGTTGTAGGGCTCTAGCTCACAAACTGTGAGATCATGACCTGAGCTGAAATCGAGAGTTAGATGCTTAACTGACCAAGCCACTGACAGGCACTCCTTTTCTCTCTCTCTCTCTTTTTTTTAATATTTATTTTTAGAGAGAGAGAGAGAGAGAATGAGAGAGAGAGAGAGAATGAGTAGGGGAGAGGTAGAGAGAGGAAGACAGAATCCAAAGCAGGCTCCAGGCTCCAGGCTCTGAGCTATCAGCACAGAGCCTGACACCGGGCTCAAACCCATGAAGCGTGAGATATGACCTGAGCCGAAGTCAGATGCTTAACCAAATGAGCCACTCAGGCGTCCCTTCTCTCTCATTCTTTGTGTGTGTGTGTTTTACATCTCTCTCTGTAAGAGAGAGAATCTTAATATCAAATATTCTTTAGAAAACCATATATATAGACCAACACCTGGCTCTCCATTTTCATTCTCTCTAGATAGTAAAACACAAACAAAACTTTTAAGAGCTTTCTTATACAATATGTAAGCATCGAATGTGTGGAAACATTGGACTGCTGACAAAATACTCCCCATCTCTCTTCGTCTCCTCAACTCAGCATATCTTCATTGACTTCTCAGAAGTCAGATGGCCCAGTCCTGATACTGATGATGGCATGCTGTGTATGCAGAGCGGCACCGTGAAGATATCATCATTAGATGGGCATGCATACCTTTGTCTGCCGAGATCGCAGCTTGAATTTACAGTACATTTTTTGTGTAAAGTAAGCCAGAAGCCAGACTCATCTATAGTATTGTCAGAAAAGAAGATTCAAGCCAGAAAGGACAAACTAGATGAAACAGCAGGCAAAATCTGTACATATGGAAGTTTATCAAGACAGAGACTGAAGAATAAAGAAAACGAACTTTACTATCAGACCATGAAATCCAAGGAACCTTTAGAGAAAAAGAGCTGTGTAAATGGAGCCGAAGGGAGTGGCGAGCCACCTCTGCCTGGTACAAAACACATGTGTGTATACACGTGGGTGAAACAATGCTGGCCTGTGGCCTCCTGTCCAGAGGAATGGAAATATCCCTTGTCTTTAGCACTGCATTTGCATGATAAAATCAGCAGTGTGTCTAGAATTGATGCAGCCATCACCCAGAATAAAACTTTGACTTCTGATATTTCAGAGGAAAGAGGAAAAGAGGTTTCTGTTCTTCCCAGGGCCCTGTTACTCAGCTGTCCTGTCCCACACCTGCACAGGTAATGGAAGAACAGCTTATTTGTCATAAAGCCCTTGTCAGAGCCAGTCTTTATCTAAAGATATTTTTTCTTTTGTAATCATCTGCTACCATTCATAAAGAAAGTTCACTCAGTGAGCCAAAACTTTGCTAATAACCGATAGTAAAGAATTTCCCTAGCCAATGTGTTCCTTATGTGTCTTACTCTGTGTCCACGCATTGAGTGGTTATGGAAGGCTGACTATACACTATATACTTTGTTAAGCACAGAGACTATAGAGATGTCTAAGCTATAGTCCCTGCTTTTTAGGAGCTTAGACTCTATTAAGGTCACTGTCACTGACAAGATGGTTAAAGTGTGGTAAGTAGTGGCACAGGGCTCTGGCAGTGAGCACAGAGAAGCCTCCGCTGCACCCAGTGGAGCCCGTTACCTTGTAGCTGGAGCATGGTTCCGACCCGCTGATGAGCATGGGTTCTTTCTTTCATACCTAGTCTCAGAGGCCACCCCTGTCTTTGGTTAGCTGACTATAAATCTATTTATTGAAATTTTTTGAAAAAAGGGGTAAACGTGGAGAAGCCTCTGAACACCAGATATAAATCTTTTCTCTCCCTAAGAGGTGAATAAACTAATGGTTACAGATTTGTAACATGAACTTCCATAAGTAGTAGAGTAATAATGGTAATAGCTAACACAAAGCGCTTATGTGCCGGGCACAGCTCTACTGTAGCTATTTGATTCTCATAGTAGCTCCATGAGGAAAACACTGTCATTGCCCCATTTTGTTGAGGAATCTGAGACACAGGAAGGTGAAATAATCTGAGCAGGGTCACGTAGCTAGTGCTTGTAGAATTGGGGTTTGAGCCCAGGTAGTCTCCCAATACGTATTTGTTATTTAAATACGTATTTTAAATATGATTTTTCAGGCTGGTCATGATTATTTGGTTAAAATTGAAAGTTCTAGTATTATAAGTACACACTGAAAGAGATTTAGGCTTCTAAATTAACAATTTTCAATAACTTGCCACTAACTTTGGATTAAAATCCATTATCTTTAAACATGGCTTAACAGGCCTTCCATTTTCTGGTCTCTTCCTACGTCTATGATCCTCACCACGTTTGCCCTTGCTTTTTCTACTCTTGCTAAACTGGACTTTTTACAATCTCTAGAATGCCTGTTCAAGCTTGGTTTCACCATTGCACCTACTCTTTCCTCTGCGAGGAGCACTCCTTTATCTTTCTCAGTTCGCTGACTTGTGCACGTCTTCTGGTCCCAGCACAAGGCTTTCTTCCTTAGGCTGGTTATCCCCAAGTTCCTAGACAGGATTAGGTTCTTCTGCGTGTCCATAGCATCCAGTAATTCTCTTTTCTTTGTGTTCAGTGTTTACTACTTAACATCCCTGCTTGATAGGAATCTTCCCTGAGGGCAGTGACCATGTCTGCTTTTTTGGGTGTATATCTGCAGTGTGCATAGCATAGATCTTGCAGGAAATATTTGTTGTTTGGATCCTTAATTTATGTAATTGTGCTGAGATTGAATAACAAGATTGTTAAAAATACTGAAGGAAAAAACCCATGGAAAAATAAGATTAGTTTTCAGTTCCTTCATACACTTTTATATTAATTTTTACTTTTCTCGGATCTAACAAGTTAAGCCAGAAATAAATGTTACAGTTGCCCTATTTTGTTGATTTCTAAAGGTAATTTTGTTGAGCAACCAGAATTAATAGCTTGTATTTTGTCCTTCACAGGTGGAATTTTTGTGATTCACTTTCACAAGGACAGTTTGATGAAGAATATTCCTATCCTGAACTAGTGAAAGTGGTTTGGTACAAAGGTGTAACTTATCGGTAAGGCACCAGTGTTGGAAGTATTTAGTGATGTCTGAGGGGATGGGACTAGCCTTGCAGACAGACTCCCACAAAAGGACACAGTTTGGCTAGGGCCATCATTCTTCTGTTCGGTCCTATGTTTTATAGGTCTTAAAACTTAGTTTTATTAGTGCACACAGGAGTCTTGTGACTAATTCACATTAACCATATTCACAAGATTTTTGTGACAACTCCAGAGCCAGTGAGGCTTAGTTTTGCTACTGAATGAAATACTTAGGTCAGTTATTTAGGATACCCCTTCCAAGCATCGGTGGATCTAGTTGTCTGAATTAGTCACATCAAAATGTTGCCTATTGAGCATGGAATTAGAGAAGATTAGAGGCTCCTCTGTGTCTGCACTATTCCATTGAATTATCCCTACCCCACCACAAAGTACACCTCTCTAGTGACTAGAATACTAATATTGGCTAGATTCAGGGTTTTACTTCTATAAATAATGCTAGCATCGCATTGTAAGATTTTGTTCTTAGGGCTTTCCTTTTCTTGCATGAAAGCCCATCCCCTTCTGACAATATATTCTTCATATATTTCTCAGTAAAAACTGACTTGGCTGAAGTTTTGTACATTATATATACCCAGTACCTTGATTATACTTGGCTACTTCAAATATGATTAGTCACCTTCTCTTAGGGATGGCTCCTTTTACACATGGCTAATCTCATTCATCAGGTATAGATTCTACTAGTTTGATTATTAAAGAATTATCTTATTTTCAGGCTCTGGTGTTGTCATATTTAACTCCTTTGCAATGGGCATTTCTTTGGTGACTAGTATATGCCAGCTACTATGATTGGCAGAAGGGACACCAGGATGGTAAGATGCCTGAGCTCCAGAAACTAGGCTTAGCTGTTGAAATAGATACATTAACTGATTCTGTGTGTTCTGTTCATTTTTTGCAAAAAAATTAATTTAGCCAGTTGGGTGCAAAGTATGAAATTATCTTGTTTTGCTGGATAGGCAGAATTCCATATAGTACTTTGCTTTATTATTTTTTCTTTTTTGATTGCTCTCATTTATGTTTTAATCTTAATTAGAAAAAAAAATTTAATGATCACTTTTCTTCCTTAGACTTACCCATAAAAATGTGAACTCAATAGAGATTTATCCTGGAGATGGCTCTGTTTTCAAATCTGAGGGAGCTTATTTTGGGAGCTATTTTACTTATTATTCCATTCAGGAAGGATCAGAAGAGGTAAGCTGACAATGAGTTTTCAGCTCAAGAAGGCTTTTGTATATAGCTCTTTCTAAATAATTCTGAACATACATAGGACATTTGATCTTTATATAATACTGCTTGCCTACTACTATGCAGTCTGGAGAGTTAATACAACGTTACTGCCAGCTGTGGCACAGTGATTACTAACCACCTTATGTTTATTGCATTCTCCTCCTGTATTCTGCCAGTCATTTGCCTAAGTAATTTCCATTTATTATTATTTTTTAAGATTTTATTTTTAAGTAATATCTACACCCAAGGTGGGGCTTGTACTTACAACCCCGAGATCAAGAGTTGCACACTGTACTGACTGGTCCAGCCAGGTGCCCCAATTTGTGTTTAAATCAGAAGTTAAATTTAAATTTCTTATGTCACAGAATTCATCAATACTAAAACCAGTAGCATATCTTTGAATTAATATATGCACATTAAAAGCACATTCTTTTTTCCCCACCATGTAATTATTTGCATGTTTAAAATACCTCTTGGGGCGCCTGGGTGGCGCAGTCGGTTAAGCGTCCGACTTCAGCCAGGTCACGATCTCGCGGTCCGGGAGTTCGAGCCCCGCGTCAGGCTCTGGGCTGATGGCTCAGAGCCTGGAGCCTGTTTCCGATTCTGTGTTTCCCTCTCTCTCTGCCCCTCCCCCGTTCATGCTCTGTCTCTCTCTGTCCCAAAAATAAATAAAAAAAAACGTTGAAAAAAAAAAAAATTAAAATACCTCTTAACTCCTGAATCTTTATATACAAGTAGAAAGTTGAGCAAGGTTGTTCTCTGTTGTTGAAATAGTGAAATATAACGATATATTTAATATATCAGGCCGAAATGTAATCATATGGATATATTGTCAATAGTCTAAATTTGCTTGTTCCCAATCTGACATTTGACATCCACCCTTATGTATGGATCACCATGGTATCACATGGCTTTGCTTTGCAGAATGGAACATAATATATATGTTTTCTTTTTATATTCAGTGTGGAATTTTGAGTGATAAATTGTTTATCACTTGTTCCATCTGTACTTCCCACTGCTCCCTCCACTCCCTATTTATTTTTAAGTAAATCCCAAATATCTGCATTCATTAAAATTTTAGAATGAATATTTCATTCATTTTGTATATATGTGTGTGGGGGGGTATGTATGTGTGTGTGTGTGTGTGTGTATGTGTGTGTGTGTACACACACACACACACACACACACACACATACATACATACATGTATGCAGATTCTCCACTGGGTTCATTTGCAAGAAAGTATTCATTTATTCAATCAATACATCTTAACTGAACCTTCCTAGGCAGGCACTCTGTCAAGCACTGGGTGAAGACAAAGAACTTCTTCCCTCAAGGGTTCAAAGTTTAGTAGTCAGTCAGACAGGCCAAGAAGCACATGAAATGAAAGCATGACCACTGCTGTGTGTGCGTGTGCGTGTGCGTGTGTGTGTGTGTGTGTGTAGTACATGAGATCATCAAGTAAACAGGCAAATAGAGGGGTGTGTGCAGTTACACTGCTGGCTGCTGTGTACTGAGAGTTTGAAAAAGTACAGGATAAATACTGTACATCTTCCTGGAGCTTCAGTTTTACTCAGAGGTGTCAGGGGGAGGGATGATAATTTTCATACCGAAGCAAACATATCATGGAGGAGAACATGAGCTTTGGGATAAAACAGGACTTCCAGATGACCTGTGCCTTTGTGGTAGACTGCTGAGGGCTTCACTCTCAGACCTCTGTCCACTTGAGTAAGAGATTTAGAAACAATTGGCTGTCTTTTCAGGATAGAATTATTTGCTTCTTACTTTAACCCATGCTCTAAAAATAAATTCCAGATGGGTTAAAGGGCTAAATGTAAGAAACCAAAGTTTATCATTGTTAGAAGAAAATCTAGAAGAACAATGTTTATAATCTTGGGGGAGGGGAGGTCTTCTTAAATACAGTACAAAACACCAGAAGGCACAAAATAAAAGTTTGGTAACCTTGGTAAACTTACGTTAAATTTTAAATATTTAATTTTTGTTAAATTAGATAAAGCCAAAAAGTCAAAGGTCTGGAAAAAACTATTCTGTACTATAAATCAGTAATAAAAAACCAAAAAAAATAAAAACCTCTCATAGAAAAATGAATAAACAATAAGAATGGTTAAGCCATTAGAAAAGGCAATATAAATAACTTATAATATTTGGAAACCTGTCCAACTTTACTGCTTGCATCAAAGAAATGAAAATTAAAATAACAACAACATAACATTTTTCACTCATCAAATTATCGAAACGTTGTTAATATCTATTGCTGGCAAGGGTGCGGGGGGGAAAAGGGTGCTTTCGTAGTACTGGGTTGGAGTGTAAATTGATTTAGCCTTCGTGAAGGACAGTTTGATAATATCAAGTTAAATTGGCTAGAAATTCTGCCTCTAGGTATCTATCATAGAAGAATATTAACACATATATATACAAAGAAATACAGCCAAGGATATGGAATGTGGCATTGTTTGTAGGAGCGAAACACTAGAACCAATCTAAATGTTCCTCAGTAGAGAGATGGTGAAATGAGAGATGGTCAGATTACAGGGTGCTTGTGTGGTGGCTTAAAAGAATGAGGAAGACATAGATGCATAGAGGGATGGAAAGATCTTCAAGGCACTGTGAAAAAAGAAAGTTGCAGAAGAACATGTACAACAATATCTTCTGTGTAAAAAACAAAAACAAACCCCAAACCCAAATATGTTACTGTGTATAATACACATGGAAATGCACAGGGAAAGATTTGGGCAGGTAAAAACCAAACTGAAGCAGTTACTTTTGGGCGGGAGGAGCAGGGAGTGTGGGATTTTGTGAGGGAGGAAAAGTAGGGAGGGACTTAAATGTTGTATTTTCCTAACTTTCTTTTTTTCCAAAAACATAAAATAGTAATGTACTGTTACTTGCATAATTAAAATTCTAAGTAGGAAAGATTGTCAAGGGCTCATGATGTAAGTGCTCTCATAGAGATAAGAATGTGGTGCTTTGGGACCACATAAGGGGAGGGGCACCTGACCCAATTTTGGAGAAAAGTCAACTGCAGGAAGACATGGCTGATCTAGGAGATTTTCTTTTCCTTTCCTTTTTAAGTAATATCTACATCCTGTGTGGGTTTCAGACTCACAACCCTGAGATCAAGAGTCGGATGCTGTATCGACTAAGCCAGTCAGGTGTCCCTAGGACCTATACTTTTAAAGGAGTTATACAAAAGAGGGATGAAGGTTGGAGGAATATATAACTGAGGGAACTACTTGTCCAACTCTTTGCATGTTTGGCTTCCTATCATTAAAATTTCTATTTAAATGTCATCTCCTGGGACACCTGGGTGGCTCAGTCGGTTAAGAGTCCGACTTTGGCTCAGGTTATGATCTCACAGTTCGTGAGTTCGAGCCCTGCATCGGGCTCTGTGCTGACAGCTTAGAGCCTGGAGCCTGCTTCAAATTCTATGTTTCCCTCTCTCTCTGCTCCTCCCCTGCTCATGCTCTGTCTCTCTCTCCTTCAAAAATAAATAAAAACATTAAAAATAAATAAATAAATACATGTCATCTCCCAACTATCCAAATTAAAGGAGCTACCTTTGACACTATCATGATACCCTCCTCTTTTCTTCTTCATAGCAATTAGTGCTATGTGACATTTTCTTACTGATCAATGTTTGTTTGCTAACCCACTCTAGAAGTAAGCACTGTCTTGTTCAACGCAGTATTATTGCTAGAGCATAGAACAGGTAGATAAACTCACCTAACTGGAGGCTAGAGCCTGGGGCAAGGATGGAGTGTTGAAGGAAAAGAAAATGCTATAGATAGAGAATGCTGTAAAGAGAGTATTGAGGGGAATTTCCAGGGAAGAGACTAAACCACTAAGTTGAGCCAGCTCATAAATGGGGCATGAGAAACCATACTGCTTTTGCACAAGTGCTGAAGGATTAAAATACAGAAGTGACATCATATTTTTGTTAGGTCATTTCAGAGGAAGATAAACTGGAGTGGGAAAGAGATAGTAGACCAGTTAGAGGACATTGATAGCAGTTCAGGGAAGAAAGTATGAGGAACCAGGCAGTGGAAATGAGAATGAAAAGCTAGGAATGGACACGAATATTAAGGAAACAGAACTGATGACTGACTGGATATTGGGGATGAGGAAGGAGTTGAAAATGATGGCAAATTGTTGAATAAATCAATGAGTGGTGGTGCCAGGCTCTGTGTTAAACCAAAATTTTATCAAATCTAAATTGTTTTGATGACGGTTGCTTTTGATCTTACCAGGAGGTGTCAATAAAACATTTAAATTCTCTTATATCTCAAACTCACCTACCTGAAAGTAAGATACTCTTAAGATGCATCCAGATTTCAGAGAGGCTAAATTAGGCTAAATGAGTATCTTAGAATTGAAATAGGGTAGTGGAAAAGACAAGAACTCTCAAGGAACTCAGTATCCAATGAAGAAAGATGTAAATAGTTAAAATGCATTAGTTTGAGTGCCTATCATGTACTAAGGCACATTGCTAACAAATGCTAGGGATTCAGACAGAGGTCAGAAGAACAGATACAGCCCCTACCTTCATGAAGCCCCATTCTAGCAGGGAAGACAGACACTTAATAAAAAAAACTATGAAATTGAAATTATGATGAAAACCAAAAAGCAAGAGTGGTGGGTGCGGTGCTTGTGGACGTAAGTAGGGGATTTCACCTATTCTGGGTAATGGCTTCCTGAGAGCAAAGAAACGCAGGAGTTAGACAAAGGAAGATGATGGAGGAGAGAGCTGAGATCCAGGTAGAGAGAACACACCACAGGTAGATCTGAAGTAGAGAAGGAGAAAATGCAGATTTTGAAATGAAGGTAGTTCCATTTTGACACGTTGAAGTTGAGATGTCTTTGTGATATTCAGTGGAGAAGCCTCATAGAGATTTAGATATTCAAGTCTATAGTCCAGGATAAAAGAGGAGGGACTATTTTTTGGGTAACTACTCTATACTGAATTCTGGCCTGGCTGCTTTATATATGTATTACATCATTAATGCTCAAAACAATCTAGATGGTAGGTAGTATCCCCATTTCACAGGTTATAGGCACTGAGGTTTACAAAAAGTTGCATAAACCTGTCCGTCATTATAGTTAGTAAGAGGCACCTGTGATTTGAATCCAGCTTTGTCTTCAAAGCCTGTCTTCTCTCACTGATGGTAAAGTATATATGGGGACTATGTTCTCTTGTGGTTCAAATTAGATTTGTACAAGCCCTCAAGCCTTAAAGGCTTAAAAAAAAAGTCTGAGAAAGGATACTCAAAAGGAATAACAAAAAATTTTTTTTTAATTCAGAAAGCTGAGCTTGTAAATAATGTTGTCTTCTATAAACTGTAGTGATAGTTATTCCATTAATAAAATATGGCAAAATTGTATATTTGTTCAATTAAAATTGTGTTTTTGTTTTTTAAAGTTTATTTATTTTGAGAGAGCGAGAGCAGGGAAGGGGCAGAGAGATAGATAGAGGGCGAGAGAATCCCAACCAGGCTTTGCACTATCAGCACAGAGCTTAACATGGGGCTCAAATTCATGAAATGTGAGATCATGACCTGAGCTAAAATCAAGAGTTGGACACTTAACCTACTGAGCCACCTAGACGCCCCTGTTTTTGTTTTGATCTAAAGGGGAAAGGGGGCTTATAAGTTTTCTGCTAATGTGTAGGAAAATTAGTTCTGTTGCTATATTAATTTAAATATAGCCAAAACTTAAATTGGACAGTATGTTATAGGGTATTAGAATATAACTTTTGTAACTATCCATAAGAAATGCTAGACTTAAAAAAAATGGGACAATGGAAAAGCATAAAATACCTTTAAAAATATTATGGGCTTTTGGTTAAGTTAAAATAACTGCTTGCCTTGTCACAATGTAAATACATATTTCAAGAAAAAATAATAATGGCCAACATTTATTATTGAGATATTTTAAATTAATTTTCAGAAAGAAGAGAAAACTTATTCAGTAAATAACCTTCCTCCTGATAGACCAGGAAGTCTGTTCTCTGTGTGTTCTCTAATTAAACAGGCAACCAGGTAAGTTTTTCACATTCACCTGACTGAAGTGTTGTGTCTGAGAACCCTGATACATTTTCTAGTGGTTAGGGTAAGAGTAAGAAATGGTAGGTACAGTGGAAATATGTGTCTTTGGTAAAGTCTGTCAGCTTTTCTGGTCTCTTCATCCACAAAATAAGGTAATCACATCATTGTAAGAGTACTTCTGGCTTTGAAATTTAAAGTTAAATGTGGAGAAGCATCCATATATAGCAAGCATGCACAGTTAGGAAGTAAGTGCCTTTTCTCTGGGTGAGTTCATCCTTATGGTGTCTTGGAATCAAGTTAAGGATTTGATGATACATTTAAAATTTTCATATACTTTATTATCCTCAGAGTAATAAAGATTCTGAGAGTATACAGAAGATGAAGTGCAGTTCAGTTCTTCGGTTCATATGTTTTTTTTAAAATTCTAATTAATCTGTGGCAGTCAGAAGCATGAAAGTGTATTCCTGAATTAAATTATTAATTTTTGCAAACTTATGTCTAAGCAACTTCCAAAGTAGATTTGAAGGAACAGAATTGGTAATTTGATTTTTTATGGATAGTTGATTCACCTCCCCAGCACTCTTAGACTACACTAAACCTTTCAGGTGCTATGAAACCATCACCTCCTAGAAAGGAGCACCTGAAAATTGTCTCCATTTGGAGTCATTTCATTACTAAAAATGAGAGGAGTAACCTATGTAAGATTAACACAAAGGGAAGCAATCACCTTCTAGGGGATTAAAGACTTCTGGAAGAAAGGAGTTCCAAATGTATTTTAGTGGAAATGAATTACTTGCCTAACATGTTGTATAGCAGTAAGAATGCATTGCTAGAATTGGAAAATGTGATTATTTGCAAATGTTTAAGCAATATTTTTCATGTTCACAGAATTCTTCAGCACTGTGCGAAGACAAGGCTTTCTTTAAGCCATAACTATCGTATATGCTGCTGGAAAATGGTATCTTAAAATTATTATTATTTATTTATTTATTATTTTTGAGAGAGAGAGAGAGTGTACATACGCAAATGCACATGGGGGAGGGGCAGAGAGAGAGGAGACAGAAGGTCCAAAGTGGGATCTGCACTGATAGCAGAAAGCCCTATGCAGGGCTCGAACTCACAAACCGCGAGATCACGACCTGAGCTGAAGTCGGACATTTACCTGACTGAGCCACCCAGGTGCTCCAAAATTATTTTTATTTATTTATTTATTTATTTGTTTGTTTATTATTTATTTTTGAGAGAGAGAGCACTCATGTGAGTGGGAGAGAGGCATAGGGAGAGGGAGACAGAATCTCAGATAGGTTCTACACCCACCGCAGGAGCCCAGCGCCAGGCTAAGTCTCATGTCCTTGAGACCATGACCTGAGCTGCAATCAAGAGTCAGATGCTCAACCAGCTGAGCTACTCAGGAATCCCCGCCCCCCCTTTTTCTTTTTAATTTTTTTTAATGTTTATTTTGGAGAGAGACAGATCGTGAGTGGTAGAGGGGCAGGGAGAGAGAGAGGGAGACACAATCTGAAGCAGGCTCCAGGCTCTGAGCTGTCAGCACAGAGCCCAATGTGGGGCTTGAACTCACAAACTGCAAGATCATGACCTGAGCTGAAGACGGATACTTAACTGACTGAGCCACCCAAGCATCCCTATTAAAATTATTTTAAAAGCAAGATTTTTAAAATAGTTTTATTGTTTACATACATACCTCTAAGTTCAAGTTACTTTCATTGAAGTCATGTGAGAAATTCTTTGTAACATTAATATTGGTTTATTCAGAAAAATATCCACTTACTAGATAAACACTGCAAAATCTGGCTCTTATGTTATACTTTGCCTATAATTTGTTTTGTTTCTTTTTTCTCAGTGGAGGGGGAAAGGCAGGGAAATTGATAAGATTTGAAGTATGTCAAAATGTGGTTATTATAAACTATGATAGTACAGTATTCTACTCTATTTCTATAACTGTAAAAGTAATTTCTCTAACGTGGACTTCAAGGAAGTGATTCTCAAACTTTGAATTCTGTATCTGTACTAATTTAATTATAAACCTATATGTTGCTGTACTTCCTAAGTTTTGTCTGTGTTCTAAAATTCAGAACATGGACTTTTCAAAGACTAGAACTTAATCTGCTTGTAATAGACTAATTTGGCTATCCACTTCTGGAAAAGTTAAGACATATATAAGGATTCTACAATATTCAACTTCTGAATAAAGTTGCCTCAGAGTTTATTAATCATTTAAGTCTTATCAATGGATAACTCTCTTTCCTGCTGTTTTTATTTACTTGGTTTTAGGTACCTGGGATAAATGATAGCAATATACTGCCTTTACTTTTGAGAGAATCGCTCATACCCAGCGTGGGAAGATTTCTTGCATACTCTGATGACAAAGTACATGCTCTCTTTTTAAATGGCATTACTCTAACCCTAAATTGGAATTTCAGCTCTTTTACTGAAAAGAGACAGGTGATTATATTTCATACTGAAATCTACTTTTTTATCGTTTCTATCAATGGAAATAGAACAAAGAAAATCAAGTACCACACTATCTCAATTTTATTTTTTGAGATGTAAAATCTGTCAAGACGCTTTAGTGATCTCATTGGATTTCCTAGCAAAAATCAGAAAGGTGTGACAAATAATCATTTTTATAAAGGCAACTGATTATATAGAGAAGGACCAGAGTGGTGGTTAAACAATACCCATAATCCATGTAAAATATAATCTTTAAATTAGTCAAAATAAAGTTTTAATGATTCATCTACATATTTTTTAAATTGATAATGTAAAAGAGGCTTTTGTTGTGAGTTTTGTCTCAGTTTTAGAACAATAAAACTTGTTTTTCCCTCTTTTCTGCTTAAGGTAAATCAAGGTCTCAACTTAGCTTGGTGTAAGTTAACTTTTCCTGATGGGCAAGATCAGTTAATTCATATTGGACACCCTGGACCATATGAAAGGTACTGAAAAGCAGTTTTAAAAACTATTTTTATGATGGTAAACAGTTTTCTGACAGAGGGGAAGCATATAAACCTATTTAAATGTTATATTTTTAGTTTTTTCAGGTAGATATTGTGCATGTATCATTTCAGCAGATTTCAGAGTTTACAGAAGTATTGGCATCTTGCATAACTAAATAAATCATATCATTTGTAATCATTTCCATTTGTATTCAAGTGGTTTTTCAAAATGAGTATTTTCGATACACTTGTCTTGCTGTGGAAGTTGGACTGTGGTCAGCTGTGTTAACCGATTAATCCCCTAACCTTTTGAAATAAGGTTTGCACAAATAACTAAAGTTATGTATATTTCTGTGACGTGGAATAAAATTAATTCAGTGATGCTTTTTCTTAAGATGGAGAAGATTCTTAAAATCCATTTTTATGAACATGCTTTTTCTCTTTTGGTTTTATGTAATTTGTTGTAATCAGTCTACTTGTGATGTTCTCAGCATGTTAGTGATTTTATTTGAGAATGTTCATGAAAGAATTGCTTTTTTACCTCATGAATTTATTTTCCTGTTGGGATTTATTGCATTTTGGTGTAAATGCTCCAACATTCATTGCTAGTTTGAATAATTTGCCTCAAAAATACAGAGCATCTGGGTGGCTCAGTCAGGTAAGGGGCTGACTCTTGATCTCAGTTCAGGTCATGCCTGATCTCACAGTTTGTGAGATTGAGCCCTGCATCGGGCTGTGCACTGATGGCATGGAGCCTGCTTGGGGTCCTTTCTCTCCCTGTCTCTCTCTGCCCTTTCCCCACTCATATTCTTTCTCTCTCTCTCTCTCACAACTAAATAAATAAATAAATAAATAAATAAATAAATAAATAAATAAATAAATAAATAAATAAATAAATAAGAAAAATGCAGTGTCTTTGACAAACATTACTATTTGTTTCAGGCCATCACTTGAGATCATTTGTTTTATTGAACTTGATACTTAATTTTGTATATTGAATGAATTATATATAATTATACATTTGTGTATATGTGTGGGAATTAATGGCTGTGTTCTGGTTTAAATTTTAGAAAGCAAATGCTCACTTAGTCTTAATGTGTAAAGACATTTTCATTATAAAACATAATGAAATTTATTTCACTTTGGAGAATTTAGACATTTGAATTTGAATTTTGAATGAAATCCAAGTATCACTTTGTTCTGATTTTAAAGCCTGTCTTTATTGGGGCACCTGGGTGGCTCAGGCTGTTAAGCATCCGGCTCTTGATTTCAGCTCAGGTCATGATCTCATGGTTGGTGAGATCGAGCCCTGTGTTGGGCTCTGTGCTGACAGTGCAAAGCCTGCTTGGGATTATTTCTCTTTCTCTCTCTCTCTGCCCAGTCCCTACTCATGTTCTCTCTCTCTCTCTCTCTCTCAAAAATAAATTTTAAAAAAGAACTTATAGAAATATCTTTACTAATCATGAATATGAGTAAATCATTTTATTCTTGATGAATAATGAAAAAAACTTAACTTTTCCATTTGCTTTGAAAAAGACTCAAAAAATTTACCAGTAAATGCCTCACTTTGGAATTTTTTTCTTTATCATTTTTCCCCAAATTGTCTTAATGATTTTTCCTTTTAAAAAAATGTTTTTAAAAATACTATACAACTTCATTTTTCAAATATTTATTTTAATGTTTTCAATCTAGATATGTGACAGCAGTCGTATCATGGTGCAGAAGCCTGACCCAGACTAATCAGAGAGAGATGCCCACACATTCTTCATCTTCTATTCTTGAAGAAAATTGGTATTTATATTTCTTTTAAACTTTATCTGTGTAAAAGAGTCACAAAAATTAAAAATATCAAATGGTAAGCTCTGAGACTCTTATAGCTTAAGCTTGAAAATAATTTATCTTTAATCAGATACCAATTTATTACATTACATCGTATTTTATTTTATCTGAAGTTCAGAAAACTGCATTGAAAACTTCTTACCAAAATGGGCGATTCTTTTTATATGATAAATTCATCCCGAAAACTTTATGGAAAAATTTAAAGGAGAATTTTTAAAATTTTAGTAATATTAAAAGAAGTAAAGTGTTGACTAACTTTCAGAAAAAATTGATTTTGAAATCATTTTTATCATATTAATTACCTCCCCCAAATCAACTGGCAAATCAACAAATAAAGTATTTTAGTCCATCCTACGTGCCCTTCAGTGTGCAAGGGGACTAGAACTGGGCTTCAAAGGAATATTTAGGGAAATGAATAAGATATTTTAGGGAGGGAGCAAGGGTAGAGGTAAAAAGTATATTTTGTCCTGTGGAGACAGTGAAAAAATGTTTTTATGGAGCAGATGCTATCTGTTAGGGTGTATTGTGGGTTTTGAAGAATAAGAATAGATCTTGTGATCAATAGAAAAGCTCACACTTGATGGAATTACGAGTTCCTAGGTGGAAAAAATGACAGGAAGAAAGGCCCTTAGGAAGGTTAGTATCACTGACAGCATACTCTGAATATACAGGCATCCCCTACTTTTTGGAAGTTTGCACTATGCCACTTCACTTACATGAAAGACCTACATCAGCATGTCCCCATTTTTCTACAGCCATACCACCCTGGATGTGCCTGATCTTGTCTGACCTCGAAAGCTAAGCAGTGTTGGGCCTGGTTAGTACTTGGGAGTATGTTCCTGTCTTTGCTAACCAAAAAAAATTCGAGAAGTATTTTCGCTTTCAAGGAAAAAGGCAAAAAGTGAAAATAGCATTCTGCATTTGTTTAGCAGCGAGCTCTTACACGGAGGCAGCTTGCACCCCCAGCAGGGAGCATGGTAGCTCTGAGCTCCTTACCTGAGAACTACACTCAGCATCTCAGCTTCAGTCTGCCATAGCTTTGAACTGTGTCTGTGAGCCTTTGTGCTTTATCCCAGTTTATTTTGTGCATCCATTAGCAAGATGGATCCTTAGGTGTCAGAAAAAGCGTTAAGAGAGGTTATGTTTTGGGTGTGGGAATGATCAAAACATTTTCCATAAAAATGAATGGCAATTGTTTTTTCACTTTGTGCCATTTAAGTTTATGAAAGTTTTCATAGAACACTCTACCATTGGATAGTGGAAGAAACCTGTATTGGAAAAGAGGGATACCAGGAACAATTTAGGAAGCTTTAAAGTGGTTTGTAAGTGTCTTAGCATAGCATGGTGAAAAAATACAAACATTAAGCCTAATTCTCAACACCTTTTCCTAAGTGACTTAGAGAAAGAGGTCGAAATCAAATCAGTAGATGTTATTTGAATATGTTAGGCATCCTAAGGGTTCAGCTTTCCAGATCCTCCATTCTTCAGCTACAGTCTGTTTGGGAGCAGAAAAATTGCCCGAGTAGCTAGCAAAAAACATAGTTGGGATGAAAAGGAAATTATGTATGATGATAAAATTGGTCACTTCATTGCTCAGCTGACAAAGTTTGTAAGATGCTAGCCTTTTTACATGAAGACTTTGAAGAGGATAACTGTAAAGACAAGTAAAAAGTGAGGGCATGAGAGAAGTGCATATTGGTGAGAGCAGCCACGGGTGGAAGCAAAAAGGAGCAGCAGAAAGACAAAGGAGTTGAGGAAGAGTAGGGAGAGGAGACGCAGTCCAGTCGCAGTTGCTTACTGTAGCTCCATTTCCCTTGCAAAGCCTAACACATCTCCACTCTGATTTGTTTTCTTGTCAGAGAAGGGTTGAAGGAAGAGAAATGACTGCACAATCGATAGCTACCTAAATTGTATTTCAGTATTTTTTTTCCAGCTCACCTTCTATTATTTTTTTACTGATTCAACTTCTTAATAGGGATGCTAGTCAAAAATAGTACAGAAGAGAGTTCATAAGAAGTCGGGTCATCATATGAGCAACAGTACTAAAGGTAGTTTGTATTGTTGCTTACAGCCAGAAAAATGTCATATGTGGAAAAAAAAGATGTTTTTCAGTGATGAATAATCAGCAGGCCTTGGAATAAGTCATATGGAAGTCTTTACCACAGATGCTTAAAATGTTGAAAGATCTCTTTCATCCTTCAGCGAAAGAGTACAAATTGACAAGGAGGTGAATACATTCCATTGTAGTAAGGCCAGTAAAGCAGACAAGTTCCATGAACTGTGAAGACTTTTCTAGTGACTTGAATAGAGAGATGTTTTAGATATTAAAGTCTTCATTAATTTTACAGTGAGCTAGTTAAGTGACACTATTTTCTAGTTGTGTGCCACTGCTCACATTTCATTCTAGCTTAATGAGGAAAAAGAGAAAGGATACACACGTCAGAGATTCTGCCCTCTACCCATTACCATTTGTCCCAGTGTCTGTTTCTGTGGAACATGGTAAGAGTTAATGTTCATAATGTTAACCCTTCTATTCAAGGAGAAGAGAATATGTAATATACTGTGTTTAAGAAAACAATGAAATGAGTAAGTAGTCTATTCCAGAAGAAACTTAATAGAAAATACTTATATTTTGACACCTAATTCAACTGTAAAAACTTGGCCCCCCAAAACCATCTGTTTCTGAAGGGTTCCATATAAATGAGGCCTTACTTATATGTGCAAAGTACAGAAGAAAAAGAAAAAAATCCTTTCTCCTGAAAAAGACAATCTAGGTATGAAAATCAGAAGGTTAAAGAGTTCAAGAGATTACAATGAGTATATGATTAGTTAACAGTGCTATAGAAATTCAAGGAAGGAGAGAACACTTCTTTCAGAGAAGTGATAGGATTTTAGTAGGTTTTTAACTTTGACTAAACTTGGAGGAGGAAAGAAGAGGGTATACCAGGTGAGTATTAAAAAAGTTGTAGCAGGCGGGATCTATGTGTAGATAGGTGGACAGAGGAGTGGGGCCTGGAACTCCAGCAGGATATGGCAGAGGGAGAGAAGAGTAGGAAGTCTCCAACAGAAAGCCCCGATTTTAGATGTGATATCTAGATTTTCATTCCAGTTTCTGTTTGTCTTTTCTTGTTTAGATATCAATCTATAAAAAAAATTTTAATGTTTTTTTTGAGAGAGAGAGCAAGCGAGCATGGGGGAAGGGGCAGAGAGAGAGGGAGACGCAAAATTGAGGCAGGCTCCAGGCTCTGAGCTGTCAGCATGGAGCCCGATGTGAATTATGAGATCATGACCTAGCCTAACCGACTGAGCCACCCAGGCACCCCTCGATTACCAATCTTTTAAATTCTTGCATTTCAGTAAGAAGCTACCTTTTTATGGATGTTATACAGTTTATTGACCTAATATTTGCAAATTATCTGTTTGGGCAGATAAAAGTATGTAATAGTACAGTTTCATATGAGAATTTTTTTTCTTTTTATTTCCTTCTTTTTTTTTTTTTTTAAACTTTATAATGTCTCTCAAGTTATGGCCATGTACCTGTGCCACTGAATTTCCAGAGTGTAGCATTTTTTTTTATTGTACTTCAAATAGAAAAAATAGTTATATAAAAAAACTTCAAATAAATAGAAAAAATAGTTATGTAAAAAAAAAGTTGGGGCACCTGGGTGGCTCAGTTGGTTAAGCATTCGACTTCAGCTCAGGTCATGATCTCTTATTTCACAAGTTCGAGCCCCGTGTCGGGTTCTGTGCTGACAGCTCAGAGCTGGAGCCTGCTTCAGACTCTATGTCTCCCTCTTTCTCTGCCCCTCCCCCGCTCGTACTCTGTCTCTCTCTCTCTCAAAAATAAATAAAACATCAAAAAAAAAAATTTGTTTTTAAGTTGTAGCAGGAATGCCAGTTACCTTCAAACATCAATACCTGATTCAAAAGTCCTTGAGGTGAGGACTTCTATTCACTTACATTATTCATTAAAAGCACTCAATAGCAGGGAGCCTGGGTGGCTCAGTCAATTGAGTGTACGACTTGGGCTCAGGTCATGATCTCATGGCTCATGAGTTCATGCCCTGCATCAGGCTCTGTGCTGACGGCTTGGAGCCTGGAGCCTGCTTCGGATTCTGTGTCTTCCTCTCTCTCTGCCCCTCCCCCACTCATGCTCTGTCTCTCTCTCTCTCTCTCTGTCTCTCAAAAATAAATAAACATTCAAAAAAATTTTTTTAATTTAAAAGTACTCAATAGCTATCAGTTGAATCAAGTTGATTTGTTACTAAATAAAGCCAATATAGAGAGAATTCATATGCTCTACTGGCTGAACCAGACAGGCACCCAAATAAAGAGAATTCTTAACTTCTGGGCACTTCTTTCTAAAATTCAAAACTTTATGAAAAAAAAATCAAGTATGCTTACTTGAAATATTGTGGATATAAAAGAATCAGATAACTATCATTAACTTACTTTTTTTTTCTTTTTGCACAGGTCTGTGGCCTCTGAACTTGAAAAGATAAAGAAGTTTAACTGTATCCTTTAAACAGAATGTACCGTCCTGTATAATTACTCCCTTTAGGTTCTAGGCTTAATTCATGATTCTGTACTTTATATTAATCCATACTTATATATTCTAGAGCTTTACTGAATAACATTTAAGATGGTAATTTAAGATCTATCTTGTCTAGGGGCACCAGGGTGGCTCAGTTGGTTAAGCATTCAACTATTTTTAGCTCAGGTTATGATCTCACAGTTTCATGAGTTCAAGCCCCACGTGTGCTGACCCTGCAGAGCCTGCTTGAGATTCTCTCTCTCTCTCTATCTCTCTCTCTCTCTTTCTCTTTCTCTCTGCCCCTCCCCTGCTCACCCTCTGTCTCTCAAAATAAATAAATAAACTTAAAAAACAAAGCTATATCTTGTCTATAGAAGGTATATCATGTCAACATTTATACTTTTGAGTGAGTTTAAATAGGGCAGGGGACAGTGAACTAGGGTTAAGGTCTCCTATGGAGACTTTTTCACTTATATAATTCTATTCTAAATTATAACAGACCTATGTCTGACTTTTCCTTTCTTTTTTCTTAGGATATTTATTATTAAAAATTCTTTTATTTTTAATTTCTGCTTTATTGAGGTATAACTGACAAAATTGTAAGAGATTTAAGGTGTACGTTGTGGTGACTTGACACACACATATTGTGAAAGGATTACCCTGTCTTGTTAATAATGAACACCCATGTCACCTCACATATCTATATCTATATGCCCTATATCTATTCCTTCCTCTCCCCACCCGTTTTTTGGTAAGAACCTCTGAGTTCCATTCTTCTAGCAAACCTCAACCATACAACACAAGGTTATCTACTATAGTCACCATGTTATACATTAGATCCTCAGACCTTATACAATTTAGAGCTGGAAGTTTGTCTTCTTTTACCAATCTCTATTTTATCCACCCCCACCCCCTGGAAACCATTTTTACTGTTTCTATCAGTTTGACTTTTTAAAAAAATTCCACATATAAATGACACTGCAGTATTTGTGTTTCTGTCTGGCTTATTTCATTTAGCATAATACCCTCAGAATCCTTCTGTGTTTTAAATGGCAGGATTTCCTTATTTCTCATGGCTGAGTAGTATTCCATTGTATACATATACCATCTCTCTTTTTTTTTTTAATTTTTTATTTTATATTAGAGAAAGGAGAGAGAGAGACACGTGAACAGGGAAGGGGCAGAGAGACGGAGACAAAATCTGAAGCAGACTCCAAGCTCTGAGCTGTCAGCACAGAGCCCAATACGGGGCTTGAACTCCCAAGTAGTGAGATCATGACCTGAGCTGAAGTCGGACGCTTAACCGACTGAGCCACCCAGGTGCCCCTATACCATATCTTCTTTATCCGTTCATTTGTTACTGGACACTTGGTTTGTTTCCATATCTTGGCTATTGTGAATAATGCTGCAATGAACATGGGAATGCAGATATCTCTTTGAGATCCTGATGTCATTTCCTTTGGATATATCTGCAGAATTTGAATTGCTGAATGGTATGATAGTTCTTTTTTTAATTTTTTGAGGAGCTTCCATACTGTTTTCCATAGTGTCTACACCAATTTACATTGACACCAAGGTACACAAGGGTTTTTTCTCCACATCCTTACCAGCACTTGTTAACTATTGTCTTTTTGATGATAGCCATTCAAATACATATGAGGTGAGACCTCATTGTGGTTTTGATTTGCATTTCCCTGATGATTTGTGATGTTGAGCACTTTTCCATATACCTATTGACCATTTGTATGTCTTTGAAAATATCTATTCAGTTTCTCTGCCCATTTTTTTATCAGTTTTTTGTTTTGTTTTGTTTTTTTGCTATTTAGTTGTATGAGCTCTTTATGTATTTTGGATATTAACCTCTTATCAAATATATGATTTGCAAATACATTCTCTGATTTCATAGATTGTCTTTTCATTTTGTTGATGGTGCCCTTTGCTGTGCAGAAGCTTTTAAGTTTGATGTACTTCCATTTGTTTATTTTTGCTTTTGTTGCCTTTGCTTTGTTATCAAATCCAAAAAAATCACTGCCAAGACTGATGTCAAGGACCTTACCCCGTGGTTTCGTCTAGGGGTTTTATGGTTTCAGGTCTTATATTCAAGTTTTCAGCCCATTTTGAGTTGATATTTGTGTAGGGTGTAAGATAAGGGTCCAGTTTTTCCAGCACCACTTATTGAAGAGACCATCTTTTCCCCCATTGTATATTCTTGGCTTGTTGGTTGTAAATTAATTGACCGTGTATGACGTGGGTTTATTTCTGGGCTCTCTATTCTGTTCCATTGATCTATGTGTCTATCCTTATCCCCATGCTATACTGTTTTGATTACTATAACTTTGTAATATAGTTTGAGATCAGGAAGCATTATGCCTCCAGCTTTGTTCTTAAGATTCGGCTCTTTGGGTTCTTTTGTGGTTCTGTGCAAATTTTAGGATTGTTTATTATGTTTCTTTGAAAAATGCTATTGGAATTTGATAGAGATTGAATTGTATTTGTACATTGTTTTGGGTGGCATGGACATTTTAACAATATTCTTCCAATTTAGGAGTACAAAATAGCTTTCCATTTATTTGTGTCTTCTTCAGTTTCCATCATGAATGTCTTAGTATATAGATCTTTCACTTTCTTGCTTAAATATATTCCTAGGCATTTTATTCTTTTTGATATAATTATAAATGGGATTGTTTTCTTAATTTCTGATAGTTTGTTATTAGTGTATTTAATTGATTTTTTTGTACATTGATTTTACATCATGAAACTTTACTGAATTTATTAGTTCTAACAGTTTTTGGTGGAGTCTTTAGGATCTTCTATATATAATGTCATATCATCTGCAAATAGAAACAGTTTTACTTTTTCTGACTTGAATTCCTTTTCTTTTTTGCCTAATTGCTCTGGCTAGGACATTATGTTGAATAACACTGGCGAGAGTGGGCATCCTTGTCTTATTCCTGATCTTAGAGGAAAAGCTTTCAGTTTTTCACCATTGAGTATGATGTTAGCTGTGGGCTAGTCATATGTGACCTTTATTATCACGAGGTACATTCCTTCTATACCCAGTTTGTTGACAGTTTTTCTACATCTATTGAGATAATCAGGTAATTTTTATCCTTCATTTTGTTAATGTGGTGTATCACATTGACTGATTTTCATATGTTGAAACATCCATGCATTTCTGGAATAAATCTCAGTCGATTATGGTATATGATCATTTTAAGGTATTGTTGATTCCATTTGCTAATCTTTTGAGGATTTTTTTGCATTTATATTCATCAGGGATATTGGCCTGTAATTTTTTTTTAACATTTTATTTATTTATTTATTTATTTATTTATTCATTCATTCAAAAGCAATCTCTTCACCCAATATGCGGCTTGAATCTGTGACCCTGAGATGAAGAGTCATATACTCTTCTGACTGAGCCAGCCAGGCACCCCAATAATTTTTTCTGACCAGTGTTCTTGTCTGGTTTTGGTTGTCAGGGTAATGCTGGACTTAAAGATGAGTTTGGACATACTCCCTCCACTTCTGTTTTTTGGAAGAGTTTGAGAAGGATTGGTATTAATTCTTTTTCAGTGCTTGGAGGAATTCACCAGTGAAACCATCTGGCCCTGGGCTCTTATTTATTTGGAGGTTCTGGATTACTGATTCAACCTCCTTATTAGTGATTGATCTATTCAGATTCTCTCTTTCATGATTCAGTCTTGGTAGGTTGTATGTTTCTAGGAAGGTATCTGTTTCTTCTGGGTTGTCCAATTTGTTGACATATAACTGGGCTCATTTTCTTAAGAAACTTTTTGTTCTGTAAGTTCCCACCTCATTCATTTAAATTTATCTAATGATTTTTCTGTAATCCTATTCAAATAATAAAGTAGCTCTGCAACAGAGGACAGGTTTCTTTTCATTCTAGATCTTTTTTAAATTAAAAAATACAATGCATAGATTATTTATATTCCTGTCACTCTTTTGTTCTTTTAGTCCCATATCACTTCTTCACTTAAAGGAATGTTGAGATTTTAATTCTTTCATCTCCTATCACCAAATTTCCATCCAAATACACACACATACCTACTCTTTCCTTTCTTCTTCTCTTCTACTCTAACTAGTTTCTTTATCAATAAGGGGTAGACTTGATAAGTTCTAAAGTGCCAAATCTATTATGAATCCAAGAGACCTTCCTAACAGAGAAATAATATTTTAATATGAAGACCAGGCTTTCTGAAATTAAAAGTACTTATATAATGAAAATTTTGGGGAAAAACTCCTTAACTAAGCAACTTAGTGTTACTGGAGAATAGTGGTATCCTAAACCAGATTTCCAACAAAGAAAATGAACAGTCATCTGATCATTATGAACCAAAACCTTCAGAAACCTTGCTGGAAGAAGTTAATGAAAAGAGAGTATCAGTGGCATTGAAAAAAACCTCTGAAATCCTTCAGGATATTGACTATCTTCTATTAAATTCTAAAAAGTGAATCACAAACCTTAAGGATGTTGTTTCAAGTGACTAGTATTACTAGTAAGCCAAGAAATTACATATATTACTTCTGTGCAATGATTATATGAAAAAATGACAGTTAACTTTGGGGGTTACCTAACTTGTAAACTTTAAGATATATATTTATAATGTACCTTATTAATAAAGAACTATTTTAGAATTTTGAACAATTATTTCATATTTATGAAAAAAATTTATAAAATCATAGTTGTTACTGTTTTATCTTGCAGAGAATTTACTATTAATCCTCAAAGTTGTTTTTTTTTTTCCTTTTTAAATATGCAGAATTTTGTGCATTTGGTCATTTGCTATTTGGTGTCTCCAAATATTTTTCAACAGAACTGCCCAAAGAGAATTAGATCTTTAAATCATACAGGCAATATTGCTTCAAGCTAAGAATTGAGCACTTCATCAGAGACCAATTTTATCTGAATTGGCTTATTAATTTCTTTTGAACATCTGAAAAAAACTGATGCTATACAAGTGTGTGCAACTAAAATGACCTCATCAAAAGTGCTGTTTATTAGAACCTTGCCAATTGGGAAATAACAAAACCACACACTAAAGAGACTTCAAGATTTGACAAATATAGCAAAAATATTCTGATTAACTTCTGATTTCTAGAAAAGACCAGCTTCTTGACATGGAAGAAAGAACATAGGAAACAAGGAGAAAAAGGAAATGAAGCAGAGCATAGATTAGGAGTGATAATGTCAGTGACTTGAATGGGCACAATGTTCTCTTGATAGCTTCTCTCTGGGCTCCTTGCCACCTTTAAATCTCAGCACCAATTATTACTTCTTCAGAAGGGCCTCCCCCATTAGTCTCTATTACATCATCCTAGTTATTTCCTTTATAGCACATACTGTAGTTGTACAACTTTTGTTTCTTTGTAGTCTAGATCCTTCGCTAGAACTTGAGCTCCATAAAGTCATTCTATAGCCTGTTACTAAGCATGGTGTTCAGCACACAGAGAATTCAGTATGTATTGTAGAAATGAATCAGTGCCTTCGGGCTGTAGGCTGACTGCACAGAAAAGAACTAACCCTTTCTCTTTGTTTTGGTTGCAGGAAGCCTTCCATGTTGTTCTATAGCTCTAGAAAGCCTGGAGTATAAGATGTACAATGCTGCCATAAGGGCAATGTGAAATTGTTACTACAATTGAGACAAATTGTCCTTATCATGACTAAAAGCACCCCATATTGTGGTTAATGTGTTCTTTTTGATTAGCTTTTAAACTATGTGAGTTAAATTGTGTATCGTTTTCCTCAGTTGAATCTTTTCCACTGGCTAAGGACCAAGAGTGTGGCAAGCAATGAAAAGTTCTATCACCGAGAAACTGAGTCACACTTCAGGGTTTTGTGAGAGGCCTAGGAGTTTGCTTGATACTGAAGATCTCACTTTCTACTACAGAATTCTCTTTCAACTCTATGATTAATATAATCCCACTACTACCCTTGCTTTCCATCTGACACTTGTTCTGAGAAACTGTAGGTAGGAAGAAGAAAGCAATGCCCCTCTTTGAGCCTATTCTTTTGGGCCAGTGCTTCCTAGAGCCAGTGCCAAGCTAGACATCTCCTCGGTGCTCACTCAGGCAAAAGACAGGCTGGGACCTGACCACAGTCCCATTAAAAAGCTGCATCTCGTGAGTTTGGTTAATTAGGGTCAAGCTACATTTTACGCAGTTTTTTCAACTCCTGTGCGTTTAGCAGTCACGATTAAGCCAGGCCTGCCACTGCTGCTACAATAAAGTGTAGCACCCACCGTCCGCCCACAAAGTGGCGAACTATAATTATCAAGAATTCCCCAAGGGGGCGTTGGAGCGCTATGGAGGAGCGGCCGACCCGCAAAGCCGCGTGGTGTCACCGTCTCCTGAAAAACTCTCCGACGCCCAACTTGAAAGACATTTCTCTACCTCTTCGGGACCCGAGACGGCCTGTGGCTCCTAGCTCAAGCGTCTAAGCGTATGGCCTGTGCCTCCGACATTCGGTGAGGCCACTTCTGCTTTCTTAGCTTTCTGGCCGCCAGGGAGGGTGCATTATGGGTATATCGGCTAAGTCTGGGGCACGGCGCCGGCACAGCCAAGAACGAATGCTCAGGTTTGACAGAGGAAACCAACAAGGCACTTTGCACTTATCCCCCCACTATCCCAAAGGTCTCCTTATGTGGTACGGCGGGAGAAAACTGCAGGAACCCACCACCTCCACCAGCGGACCCCAGAGCTATCCGTTCCGGGCCGTTATGCATGGGGCCAGTATCCCGGCGTCCTCTCGGCGGACGTTTGGCGGGTGCTGGGGCCGCTCTGGCCGGCGTCCGGCGTCTCTATGGTGCCGGCCTAGGGGAGGGAAGAGAGGCGGGGCCGCCGTTTGTGCTGCGAAGGACTTCAACCTGAGAGCTGAGGGTGGGTGCGGCTGAGCTCCGCGAGGGACTGGGCGGGAAGGGGACGGAATGGACGCCGCGAAACTGCGTCCTGAGGTGGGAGGCCGAAGCTCCAGAGTCTGGATGGGGTGGGCGTGCAGGGGCGGCGAGCGCGCCGGACGCGAGAGCAAGCGGGGTGTGCTGAACCCGTGGGCCGTCACTGTCTGATGGTCCCGGGATCTGCGCGAAGCCCCGGCGTCTCTCTCAGGCTTCGTCGCGCCTTCGAGATTCCATAAGCACCGGGTCCTCCCCTAGGCTTTGTGCCCCGGCGTTTCCCTGGCCCAGGGCGGCGTGGCGGGGGTCTTGCCGGAGTTGCCCATTGCCCTCTTTACCAGGCACGACAGTCCTGCCCGCTCCGGATCCCTGGAGGCGTGACTGTTAAAAGTGTGACACGGTCTCTTCCCTGCACATGGAATGTTTGGTAACGTTGACGCCAGGCCTTCCTGCCCCATTTTCTTAATCGGCATTTTAAGATTATTGCATCACACCAGCCTTAGGAAAGAACGCTTTGGGAATTTGACGAGATTTGAAATATACTGAGATTCAGAATTGTATGTTTTGTTACAAATAGTGTAGGAATTAAACATTTTATGTTCAGGCTATAAAAAGTTTCTGTGAAAGTGAGGATTTGTGTTTCCTTCCTTTGCAAATTAGCTGCATTAGATTGGGCATCTGCTCTAGGTATTGTAGCATTAAAAATATATATGTATTTGGGGCGTCTGGCTGGCACACTGGGCGGAGCCTGCTACTTGATCTCTGGTTTGAGTTGGACCCCACCTTGGGTGTAGAGATGACTTAAAGAAATTAAAATTAAAAAAAATATATATGAACTTTTGCAGCACCAACAGTGAAAAAGACTTATTTGTAAAACAATACTAAAGGTAGTTGTTGGATTTGGGACTACGATTACCTCAGGTTTTTATAAATATTTGTGTGATGAGAGAGGGAAGTAGGTGACATTTACATGGGGAATTTGTTAGCTCTTTGTTTTGGCAGAAATATTTGTCTAAGATTATTAATGCATCATAGTGTATAATTAAAGTGACTATGTTTGTGAGTTAAGGAAAGATTACTACTATGTATACTTTTTTAAAAAAATGTTTTTAAAGTTTATTTTTGAGAGACAGACAACATGAGCAGAGGAGGGGCAGAGAGAGAGGGAGACACAAAATCCAAAGCAGGCTCCAGGCTCTGAGTTGTCAGCACAGAGCCCGACGCGGGGCTCGAACTCACAAGCGGTGAGATCATGACCTGAGCCCAAGTGGAATGCTTAACCGACTGAGCCACCCAGGCGCCCTACTACTATGTATGTATACTTTAAAGGCCCCATAGTTGATGACATTTTACTGTAATGGGATGGGGTGTGGCAGTTTTACCATTGTAGAAAGTGGCTACAAGTTATAAGGAGAAATTTATCATCTGGGTAACTGGTTGTTAGGAGATGAGAAGTCATCCTAAATAATATGTTTAGTTCATAGGCTGAGGGTTGCTTCCCTGCTTATACCTTGTATTAGTATACTGAAATATTTGTCGAATACCTTGTGCACATTAGGTTTTATGCATGACAGGTTTAAGAGAAAATTATAGTTACTAGTCTTAACAGAACTGCCTAACAAAAGTGACTATGTAGAATAAATCGTTATTTTACAGTTTTTGAGGTCCATCCTACTTATAGGGAAGGGGTAGGAAGTAGAAAAAGGTATGACGAAAAATGGATACACTTGGGTGCCCTAGTCAGAGACAATAAATAAAAGGACTACATTCATTAAATTTGTTTTTCCAAAAGAAAAAAATTATTTCTCATACTCAGAATCTAAGCCAGAGATGTTAAATATCTGCACTAATAATTGGAGTGGAATAGATGTCAGAATTGTATTTCTAGGACCATAATTATACTCTTTTAACTTTTTTTAATGTTTATTTTTGAGAGAGAGCGCACGAGAGAGCCAGAGCATGAGTGGGGGAGGGGCAGAGAGAGAGGGAGACACAAAAGCTGAAGCAGGCTTCAGGCTCTGAGCTGTCAGCACAGAGCCTGACGCAGGTATTGAATTCATGAATCATGAGATCATGACCTGAGCCAAAGTTGGACACTCAACCGACTGAGCCACCCAGGCACTCCCATATTATATCTTTTTTAAAAAAAGGAAACAGGTCCTTGGGTGGCTCAGTCATTAAGCATCTGACTTGGGCTCAGGTCATGATCTCAGGGTTCAGGAGTTCGAATCCCACATCAGATGAGCTCAAGCCCTGCTTCCAGGTGAGCTCCTGCCCCACTTCGGGTGAGCTAAGCCCTGCTTCAGGTGAACACCAGCCCCACTTCTCTTTCTCTCTTTCCCCCCTGCCTCTGCCCCTTGTGGGATTCTCTCTCTCTCTCTTTCTCTCTCTCTCTGCCCTTTGCTCACTTGTGCCCTCTCTGAATGAATGAATGAATGAATGAAACAGTATTGTGTTAGATACCTATTACTGTATAACAAATTACCCCGAAACTTAGAGGCTTAAAACATTTAACAAGTATTATCTCACTGTGTCTGTGGTCTCGGAAAAGGCTTAGCTGGGTGATTCTGGCTCAGGGGCCCATGTACTTGCAGTCCAGAAGTTTGCAGGCCTGCAGGCATCTAAAAAACTTGACGGGATAAGGGATTTACTTCCCTCATTAGTCTTTTGTTGTTCTCTCATCAAGCAAACTGTTTTATACTTTCCATTTATAAAATGTATTTCATGCTGCCCCATTTTGTGTATGTGTTCCTATTCAAACAATGATATAGTTATAAACAATAAGGTCTTCTTTTTCGGGTCACTTTAAATTTGAATCATCATTTAAATACTTGAAGTGATCTTTTGATGTTTCACTTTGCTCTTAACACTTCATTAGCTACCCTGTCTTTTTAGAATCTGAACTTATGTAAAACACAAGGTTAGTAACATTTAAATATATTTTGGGATGTTAAAAATTGTTTCAAGAGTAAAAGAAGATGGGGGTACCTGGCTGGCTCAGTTAGTGGACTGTGTGACTCTTGGTCTTAGGGTTGTGAGTTCGAGCTCCATGTTGGGTGTAGAGATCACTTAAAAGTAAAATCTTAAAAAAAGAGTAAAAGAGTTTGGATGTAATGCAATTTGCAATTAAGTGGATAATGACCTTTTTTTTGTCTCCTTTCTGAGATAAGATTTGAAAATAAATTTGTAATAAATGCATATACAGTAAAACCTTGTGTTGTGAGTAACTTGTTCTGCGACTGAGTAGTACATGATGCCTAATGTCACATGATCACAAATGAGCCAATCATTCTTTTCTCTCTCTCTCTCTCTCTCTCTCTCTCTCTCTGCGGGATGGTGGGTGATCGTCTCCCTTGCTCAGATGCTGGGCCTCATGCTGTGTTTGGCAGAAATCAGTGATTTTTCAGAACACTGGAAGGTACCCAAAACTGGCGATAGTGTATTTTTTGTCACTTCAACAGTCCTTTGCTTTTCCATGCATGAGTAAGCTTAGGAATGCTTTGCTTCATTCTAGGTCAGGTTGCCTGCAGATAGAGACCCTCTCCTCTGCTGCATTATTGCCAGTTACATTAAATACAGTATATGACAAGAGTTTATTAATTATGTAGTATAGTTGACATCCATGCAAGTGTATACAATGGCCCCCATGCAGAAAAGGATTCCATTGAGCCAGTAGATAGCAGTGATTTCATTAGTGATAGTGAAAGTCATCCTACACAATAACCCTCTCTCTTGTCTCCCTCACACCAGCCACGAAGGTTTTCAAAGGTAAGTGCAGGTTAATTTATTTGTCTTTATATTTTGTATTTTCTTTATTGTTGTGTGTTCTGTTACAGTATTGTAATGATTTTTATGTGAATATTTTTGGGATGTGGAACAAGTCATCTGAGTTTCCAGTATTTCTTCCGCTTTGACATACAAGTGCTTTGGATTATAAGCATGTTTCCGGAATGAGTTATGCTCGCAAACCAAGGTTTTCCTGAATAAGCATAGTTTCAGTGGCAGCAGAGCTTTTCTGTTAGGCTTTTGTGTGAGTGTGCACAGCCTTCCCTCTCACACTCATCTGCCTGAGTGGCCTTCTTTCTCCTTCGGGCTAATTTGCAGGCCACTGCTTACTGAAGGAGGGGAATATTGCTGCCAGTGCAGCACCTCTCTGACTTGGTCATTAATTCAAATTTGTGTGTCCCGATTCCCATCTGGCTAAGTGGATACTGGCATCTAGTTTTGGTTCAAAGGGATATTTTATAAACTTTAAAATTATGTGCACTGAACCTTTAAATATGTTGACTTCTTTATCCATGCAAGTGTCAAGAGTTTATTTGTAAAGTAGAAACAAATGATTCATTTATGGGACTGTAAATCCTCGGGTTTAATTAAAGGATTCATGACCTTGGAGGTATCTTTTGCATTCTTACATTTTGGTCATATCTCTTGCTTGAAACTACTTTGATATCATTATTTCCTCATCCTGGAAGAATCTGTAGACTCAAACCCAATCTTAGTGCTTTTCAGAACAGATTTCATTATTGCAAATGACAAGAATTTGAGGATTGTCGTAGACTCCATTATCATTTGCACAGTTGGTCTGTGCAAAGCAAGTCTTCACAATATGAAAGAATTAAAGGAATCTCTATAAGTTTATTTCACCTGGAGATAGAGAAATCTTTTGTAGTCTTTGCATGTGTCAACTAATACATAAATAGGAACAAATAATTTTTATAGTATAAATTTGGCTTATAAGAATTGTATAAAATTTTATTAAGGTTTATTTTAATTTTAATTTTTTTTGTTTATTTTTGAAAGAGAGAGCAGGTGGGGTAGGGGTAGAGAGAGAGGGGAGAGAATGAATCCCAAGCAGGCTCCGCACCGTGAGTGCAGAGCCCGATGCAGGCCTTGAACTCACAAACCGTGAGATCATGACCTGAGCCAAAATCAAGAGTTGGGTGCTTAACCTGAGCCACCCAGGCACCTCTATTAATGTTTACTAATGTTATATATTCTCATATTTTTATTAATACATATTTATGATGTTATAAATATACTTCTACTTTTTAAAAATTATAGTTTGAAGAGGCTGACAAGCATCATGGTCTGAGTTGTTTAATGACTTCTGACTAACTTTTCAGAGTAGCTTTAATGGTTTTGTGGTCATAATATTAAGGCATTGAAAATGTTTAGGGAACCAAACAAGGGGAAAAAAGTAATGATCATATGTAAGCCCATGAGTGAGATAGGAGCCAAATGAACAGTCTTCTCTATTTTTAAATGTATAGTATAAGTACATATTTTTAATAAAAAGTAATATTTTACGTATTATCTTACAGGCTGCCTTTTAAATGTTAATATTTTGAACATCTTTTCATGTCAGTAAAAATAGGAATAAGTGTTTTTTAATGGCTGCTTAATTGTTTGAAATTAATTTCACTAGTCTTGTATTTAGGACCTTTAATTTCTAATTTTTCCTTATTATAAACAATGCCATACTGAATATCCATATATACCTCTTTGTATTTAAATCTACTTATTTTCTGTGGATAAATTTGTAGAGTTGGAAATGCTGAGTCAAAAATATTTGTTCATTTTTAAATGGTTTTTGATACATTTATTGTCAAATTGTCCCCTAAAAATTATACCAACTTACACTCCTGCTAATACTCAGTATGAGTGATCATTTCTCTACCACTACTAACAGAAAGTATTAGCAATTTTTTTGTCAATCTTACATTGAAATCTCATTGTTTTAATTAATTTATTAATGCTTATTTATTTTTGAGAGAGAGAGCGCATGAGCAGGGATGGGGCAGAGAGAGAGGGAGACAGAGGATCTGAAGCAGGCTCCCCACTGACAGCAGCAAGCCTGATGCAGGGCTCGAACTCATGTACAGTGAGATCATGATGTGAGCCAAAGTTGGACGCTTAACCAACTGAGCCACCCAGGCACCCCTTATTGTTTTAATTTAAATTCAATTGATTACTAATAAAGTTGAAATCTTCTAGTAATTTTTGATATTTGTATTTCTTCCTTTTCAAAATTGCCTTTCCATAGACATTGCCCACTGTATTACTGGGGTATTATTTTTCCTTCTTAATTTTAAGTGCCCTTAATAAAGTAAAACTTTAAATCTTTCTCCATCATAAAGGTTCTAAATTTCCTCCATTTGTCTTTAACTTTGCCATGCACAAGTTTTACATTCTTATGTAGTCATGTCTATCAATATTTTTAAAATAATTTTGAGCTCCCCTCTAAAAGTCTACCTGGCTGAACTATGTAGAAGTCTGTTTACAAATTCATGTAAATATCCCAAACTTGATAACCAAACTGATTACAAAAGCTATCTAATCATAGAAATTTTCCAAGCAGCTAGTCAACAAAACAGATTCCCTTTCTTAACTTAACCAGGGAAATGGTCTATTATATTGCAAAACTGTAATCCATTTGAATGTTGTTTGATTTAACAGCTTTAAAACCTAGAGTTGATTTAACAGCTTTACTGTGTAGAACTGTGCATTGCACAGATTGAAAGCAGATGACCCAGTCTCAGGTTTCGTCTGATGATTGACTCTCTCCGGTCTACTTAGCACTTAACAGACTGACAACCAGTGTGGACTGCTCACTTCCTGTCCAGATAGTGTATTTGTCAGATTGCTCTTCTAATGCAACTGGAAGAAACAAAGAGCACTCTTTCTACAATACATGCTGAAAAGGCTAAGTACTGTCTTTTCCAACCTCCCTTGCAGCAAAGGTCTGGTCATGTCATGTAGAGCCAGCCAATCAGACACATACCATGCCCTACTCCAAATTTTGTATTGAGATTAAAAAAAAAAAAACAACCAAATACTGCCAAGAATCTTTCATGGCCGCAGCAGACAGTGCAGCTTTGACACCAATGCCAGTGGTAACATCTGGTGACAGGGGTTGGGCAGTGTAAGCTGGGGTCAGTGGTAGGGAGATCGTCACCAGACCAGTTGTCTGGTGTCATTTTCACTGAGGTACTTGAGGCATAGATTTGAGGCCTGGTTCTTAAAACCTGGCAAGTCTGTGATTTCCAATATCCTTTTTTTTTTCAACATTTTTTTATTTATTTTTGGGATAGAGAGAGACAGAGCATGAACGGGGGAGGGGCAGAGAGAGAGGGAGACACAGAATCGGAAACAGGCTCCAGGCTCCGAGCCATCAGCCCAGAGCCTGACGCGGGGCTCGAACTCACGGACCGCGAGATCGTGACCTGGCTGAAGCCGGACGCTTAACCGACTGCGCCACCCAGGCGCCCCTCCAATATCCTTTTAATAAGTTTTGTGTTTTGCATTTCTTTTCTTTTCCATGCACTTAGGAACCCTAACTGATACAGGATCTGAGTTAAATAATAAGTGTTCCTCTATCAGTTTAGAATTACACACATTCCCCACTCCCCCATACACACACTTAATCTGTTTCTGGACTTTGTATTCACCTTTTAGTACTTATGATACTCTGCTTTTTCAAGTTTACTCCTTTATTTTACCTGAAGCAGAGCTCGTGTTCACACAAAGCAGGGCTCGAGCTCACCCGAAGCGGGGCACAAACTCACCCAAAGTGGGATTCGAATTCATGAACTGTGAAATCATGACCTGAGTCGAAGTCAGATGCTTAACAAGTAAGCCACCCAGGCACCCGGTATTTGCTCTTCTAAATGAAATTTAGAAACATTTCATGAAGTTCCTAAAAGAAAATCCCTTTTGATTGTAATTAGGAGTATATTAAATTTATAGATTCCATTGGAAGGGAATAACACCATCAATGTTGTCTTCTTACTCAACAAAATGGTCTGGATCTTGTATTAGGTCCATCAAAGAAGAAGAACTACTTGCCTGCTAAATGTGGGATTTATGACAGGGGTTAGACCTTCTGTAATTGTGGGGGCTGGGAGAGCATTCTGGGCAGACGCTTGCCTCTGAGTCTTTTGTTGAGCCTGAAGCTGCTGCAGATCAGCTAGGCAGACAGTCAAAAAGGGAAACAATGTGGAGGAGAGCAAGGACAGAATGGAATCTGCATTGGCTTCTCACCAACTCCAGTTTTGATGCTGTGGGTGATCTGCAGGAGAAGCTGGCATTCTTGACCTTGATTCATTTTGATGTATACATGAGACTATGAACCATGAAACTATTACCATAATCAAGATAGTGAACATAACTCTTCCCCCAAAGTTTCCTTATGTTCCTTTTTAATCCTTCTAAGTCCCTCCCTTCCACAGGCAACCACTGATCTGCTTTCTGTCACTTAAGTTGATTTGCATTTTCTAGGATTTTACATAAATGGAATCATTATGTATTCTTTAAAAAATTTCTAAATGAAAATTTTAAATTTTTTTTTTTCAACGTTTATTTATTTTGGGGACAGAGAGAGACAGAGCATGAACGGGGGAGGGTCAGAGACAGAGGGAGACACAGAATCGGAAACAGGCTCCAGGCTCTGAGCCATCAGCCCAGAGCCCGACGCGGGCTCGAACTCACGGACCGCGAGATCGTGACCTGGCTGAAGTCAGACGCTTAACCGACTGCGCCACCCAGGCGCCCCTCTAAATGAAAATTTTAAATATATAGAAAAGTGGAGGTTAGAATAATGAACTACAGGGTATCCATTACCGATATTGAACAATTATAAAATTTCCCATATTTCCTTTATTTATGTCATTTTTAAAAATTAAGACTTTATTTTTGATAGCAGTCTTAGGTTTACAGAAAAATTGAGCAGATAGTACAGAGTGTTCCATGTGTTACCTCTCCCTCCATACATATTTCTCCCTATTATTAACATTTTGTGTTAGTGTGGCACACTTGTTACAATTAATAAACCAACATTGGTGCATTGATTGAAGTCCATAGTTGACATTAAGGCTCATTCTTTGTTTTTTGTTTGTTGTTGTTGTTTTTTTTTTTAATGTTTATTTATTTTTGAGACAGAGAGAGACAGAGCATGAATGGGGGAGGGTCAGAGAGAGAGGGAGACACAGAATCCGAAGCAGGCTCCAGGCTCTGAGCTGTCAGCACAGAGCCCAACGCGGGGCTCGAACTCACGGACAGCGAGATCATGACCTGAGCCGAAGTCGGACGCTCAACCGACTGAGCCACCCAGGCGCCCCAAGGCTCATTCTTTGTGTTGTCTAGTTACATGGGTTTTGACTATTACTCCATTTTTCTTTTCTTTTTGGTTTGGTTTATTTCACTAAGTATTTGAGGTTCATCAATGTTTTCGTATGTATTACTTTTTTATTTCTTTTTATTCCGTGTTTTGTTTAGCCAGTTGGGCTGTTTCCAGTTTGGAGCTAATGTAGATAAAGCTGCTGTGAACATTCATGTACAAGTCTTTGTATGTCTGTATGCTTGCATTTCTCTCCGGTAAATACGTGGGAGGAGAATGACTATGATCGAAGTATGTTTAACTTTGGAGAAACTGACAAGTGGTTACCATTTTATATTTCCACCAGCCGTGTGTGAGGGTTCTGGTTGCTCCACATCTCTTCAACATTTGGGATGATAAGTCTTTAATTTTAGCCATTCTAATTGGTATATCTGGTATCTCATTGTGGCTTTAATTTGCATTTCCCTAATAATTGATGACATTGAGCATATTTCATGTGCTTGTTGACCACTATATATTATCTTTGTAATGGACCTTTTCAAATCTTTAGCCCATTTTTGTATTCGTTTATTTTTCTGTTACTGTGTTTTGAGAATTCTTTGTTCTGGGTAGAAATCCTTTATCAAATACGAGATACGCAAATATTTTATCCCAAATCTGTGGCTTGTTGTTTCATTCTCTTAATGTTTTTCAAAGAGCAGAGCTTCTTAATTTTGACAAAGTTCAGTGTATCAATTTTTAAAAAACAGATTGGCCTTTTGATGTTGCTTCTAAGAACTCTTTACATAGTCCAAGGACACAAAAATATTCTATGCTTTCTTCCAGGAGTTTTACAGTTTTATATCTTACTTTTAGGTCTGTAATCCATTTTGACTTAATTTTTGTATATGGAGTAAAGTATGGACCGAGGGTCATTATTTTTACGTATGGATATCCTGTTGTTCCAGCAGTGTTTGGTGAAAGGATCGTCTTTTCTCCGTTTACTTGCTTTTGCATGTTTGTTAAAAATCAATTGACCGTATATGGGTGGATCTATTTCTGATCCCACTTTCTATTCCGTTTCATCAATCTATTTATCTATCTTTATATCGGTACCACACTGTCTTAATTACTGCGGTTTTATAAAACTTGAAATCAGATGGTGTAAGGCCTTCAACTTAGTTCATCTTTTTCCAAGTTGTTTTCTGATTCAAGGAATGTTTCCTTATAAATTCCGGAATATATATTATGAGCTATGTATAGTTTTTATGACAGAATGGAAGTTGAATCGTTCTTAATACGTCATTTAGTTATTCTTTAGCCTCAGAATTAAAACAGAACAATATAAAACAAAAACTGCACGTATCACATAATGTTGATAACTTTAACTGTATAAATGATTTCAGTATCCTATGCCAGGTAAGCACTAAGCACAGAATTATGATTGCCTTTTTATATCAATTAAAGTTCTTCGGTGAGAGGCAACAGAAAGGAAAAAGGGATTTATTGGAAGAATGCTAGGGTAGCTCCTAGAAGTAAAAGGTAGTAAGCTGCAGGAAGGAGGCCAGCTCTGAGAAACTTAAAAGACTGGACCTGTGGACTTGATGTCCTTATGGTTCTTTGTTTTTAGGGTGCTCCAGGTAGTGAAGCCCATGGTCTGTAAGAAGAAGAGTAACTTTCCCCTACCAGCTCCACTTAGGAAAATTCTAGAAGGGAGTCTGATTGGCCCAGCCTGGGTCACCTTAACCACTAGAGTATTCACCACTAGTCCAATCACTACTGGAAAATGATGACTAATTACTACTTACTAATTAATTACTACTACTAAGAGAGACAGGGAATTCTAACTGGTCAGCTCCAGAGTGGGTCTTGCGATGAGCGCTTTTCCTAAAAGGAGATGCTGTTTTCAGAAGTATGGAAAATAGATGCTGGGTACACAGACACGGATGCCCACTACCATGTAGCACACATGGCTGAGAGAGAGAACTGATGGATGACCTCAAAGTAATAGATTACAGTTGGTGGGCTTTCTTAAATTCCCCTTGATACATACTAACGTGTAAACTGGTGTTCCTATTCTCTTTGTGCTACATGGCATATTGTACATAACATGTAAGAAATACGATTTTCTTACACTTGAAAATTACTAACAGAGTAGTCTTAAATGTTCTCGCCACACGCACAAAAAGGTAACTATGCAAGGTGACGGAGATGTTAACCGCACTGTGGTAATCATTTCACAATATATGCGTATATGAAATCATCACATTATACACCTTAACCTTATACAGTGTTATATATCAGTTATATCTCAATAAAGCTGGGAAAAATAAAATGAAGTTACTGACAACGGTTTAAAAAAAAAAAAAAAGAATACCAGGGGTGCCTGGGTGGCGTAGTCAGTTAAGCATCTGACTTCAACTCATGTTATGATCTCACGGCTCATGGGTTCGAGCCCCACATTGGGCTCCGTGCTGACGGCTCAGAGCCTGGAGCCTGCTTCGGATTCTGTGTCTCCCTCTCTCTCTGCCCCTCCCCCTCTCACATCCTGTCTCTTAAAAATAAACAAAACATTTAAAATAATTTTTTTTTCTACAATTTGATTTTGTATTTGTGAAATCATTGCTGATTTTGTTTTGTTTAAATGCTATGTGGCATTAATATTTTTCTTTGCTTTCTGTTTTAGGGTGACTGGGGAATGTAAACAAGAATAAGCTGTTTGTCTCCTGATGGCTTTTGCTGTATACTGATGTATTATTTGTGATGGCATCTGAGGCTGAGAAGACCCATGCTTTACTCCAGTCTTGTAGCACTGAATCTCTTTTTTCCAGCCTCGGTCTGGGAATATTTTGCCTAGTAGCTGACAGACTTCTTCAGTTTTCAATCATTCAGCAAAATGACTGGCTTCGAGCCCTCTCAGATAATGCAGTACATTGCGTGATTGGCATGTGGTTGTGGGCAATTGTCATTGGAGTCAAGAAGACAACTGACTTTGGAGAAATCATTTTAGCTGGATTTTTAGCCTCTGTTATTGATGTAGACCACTTTTTTCTAGCTGGATCTTTATCTTTAAAGGTAAGAGGCATCCATGTTTAATTTTTCTGGTCTTTAACACCATTATATTGACCTTCACAGCATCATTTTAGAGCTAGGGGTTATCTTTATTTTAAAGTAAGAAAGCTCAGGGGTGCCTGGGTGGCTCAGTCGGTTAAGCGTCCGACTTCAGCTCAGGTCACGATCTCACAGTCTGTGAGTTCGAGCCCCGCGTCGGGCTCTGGGCTGACGGCTCAGAGCCTGGAGCCTGCTTCCAGTTCTGTGTCTCCCTCTCTCTCTGCCCCTCCCCCATTCATGCTCTGTCTCTCTCTGTCTCAAAAATAAATAAACGTTAAAAAAAAAAATTTAAAGTAAGAAAGCTCATTCAATCCCATTTTTTTGAGCACTCAGTACTTTCCTGAAGATGAATACAGACATGTTGCTAATCAAGTTACTTGGCCTCACAAAGTGCCAAGGATGCATACAGAGCAAGGACTCACTAAATGTACCTAGAGAGTTCTGTGCTGGCCTTACCGAGGACGGTGCTTAGCCAAGTCTTGAAGGAAGCATCAGCCCACTGGTTTAAAATAATGGGGGTCATTCTCGGAGCTAACCTGGTTCTTTTTTCTGTGTTCTTTCTTCAGGGCCACAGTTAGGATTTTCCCCCTTACGCTTCATGTTTTACAGTTAGTATGCAGCTCCTACGTGCTCTGTAACCGTGAAGCAGCTTTAAGATGATTCCGAGTCCTGGGGAATGACTTCAGTAGATTCATTCCCCAGCCCCTCTTGGAACCAAAGGTGTGCATTTCAAGGGACTCCTTAGGACACCGTCGCTGGTGGCGAAATTTGAGGAATTTCATTGAGGCTTCAGATGTTTAGCTATACAGTGACCTGCTAGCTTTGCAAATGAGCTATGCTTAAAATGACAGTTCAGACAATATTTTGTTTTTGCTTTTTTTTTTCGTTTTAGAGAGAGAGAGTGTGCACACGAGCGGGAGAGAGGGTCAGAGGAGAAGGAGAGAGAGAAAGAGAGAGAGAGAATGAGTGAGTGAGAATCTCAAGCAGGCTCCACGCTCACCATGGAACCCACCCAGGGCTTGATCCCATGACCCTGGGGTCATGACCTAAGCCAAAATCAAGAGGCACCCAGGCACCCCTGTTCAGATAATATTTTCTAAGTGTCATCAGATTTGCCTACCTTTTACATGTTTATGACCTGTAAATATTTCAGGAAAGAAATACAGACCCACAGAGCAAGGACTTTTCTTGCTCACCACTGCCTGGAACGCAGCCTGGCTCACCTAGTAGGTGTTCGGTAGATATTTGTTGAATGAATGAGAAATGATCACTTTTTCCTTTATGTGTCACACACCAGGTACTTCTCAGAGATTGTCTCACTTATGAAAACACTTAATCAGTTAGGAATCACTAATTCCTGATTAAAGACACAGTGTAACTTTTTGGCTATAAATGGAGGCAGAATAACACTGCGTTTGAGATTGGCATCAGAAGACCTGAGTTTGAATCCCGGTATGTGGTGGTGTTAGCAGAGCCCCTTCCTTCTTTAAGCCTCAGTGCCCTCATCTGTAAAATGTGGATTCTGTCTTTACTGATCTCGTTGGGTTGTCTTGAGTGTTAAGAGAGCATGTTACAGGATGCACCGTGGTAAATAGTTCACAATAAATGTTAGCAGAGATTTGGGTAAGCTAAACCACAGAAAGTGTGGTTCGTAAGTGCGTTCACCTAGAATTTAACTATCGTAATTTTTAAAAACGTTTAGGCTACCTACTATATTTATTCTTTGACTCACTTCGAAGCGGTAGTGTTGAGAATATGAGCCAAAGAGTCAGACAGACTCAGTGTTTGTACAACGTGGGGAAGCTACTTGTTCTCTGTAAGCCTCGGCTCCCTGCTCTGTAAGACCATCTCTAACTCATCCAGTTGTTGTAAGGATTAAAGGAGATAGTGCATAGAAAGTATAGCATAGTGCTGGTACTGATCCTTTTTTAAAAATGAAATATGAACGTTTTTAACCATAACACTGTTTGTGATCATCAGTAATAAGTACCAAAACTAAGTACTTATGATACTATTTAAAAAAATTTTTTTAACATTTATTGATTTTTTTAGAAACAGAGTGACAGAGTGCAAGCAGGGGAGGGGCAGAGAGAGAGAGAGCGAGACACAGAATCTGAGGCAGGCCCCAGGCTCCTGGCTGTCAGCACAGAGCCCGACATGGGGCTCAGACTCATGAACTGTGAGATCATGACCTGAGCCGAAGTCCAACGCTTAACCCACTGAGCCACCCAGGCACCCCATTATGATACTATTTTTTAAATGTCTGTTGTTACTTCTTTTTTTAAGTGATCTATTTTTACTTCTGTAATTTTATGATAATGTCCTTTTATTCTTTATTATTTTTCTTTTTTTTTAATGTTTATTTATTTTTGAGAGAGAAAGAGAGCGTGAGCAAGGAAGGGGCAGAGAGAGAAGGAGACACAGAATCCGAAGCAGGCTCCAGGCTCTGAGCTGTCAGCATGGAGCCCAATGTGAGGCTCAAACCCACAGATGATGAGATCATGACCTGAGCCAAAGTCGGACGCTTAATCAACTGAGCCACCCAGGCGCCCCCATTATTCATTATTTATCTATGCAGGAAAAGTCTCGATTGAAGTTTTAGAAGTAAGCCAAGCAACAGAAATTTCTTTAGCATCTATTAATATAAATAGACTTCACAAATGAATGCATGAAGAGTCAGACATATCCAGAGCATAACTGCTAATCACGTCAACTTCAGGCTATTGCTTTCTTCCAAGTCGGGACTACCACAGGCCCCCTTGTCCCACCCCGCTGTTAAGGAGCGCGATACAGCGTGGGTATGGAACCAAAAAACAAAGGTAGAGACAAGAATTGAGTAACAATACAGAAATGTCACATGTGCCGGCAAAGTAGAAATAAAACAGCTAAAAATGTAGAGAGGGGAGAAGGAAGGGGAATGTAGCATAAATGCCTTGATTGATGTTTAGTCAGTCTGTGGGAGTAGAGAACCCTGGTTTAAGTAGTGCGTTTAAGAGACCCCCCCAGCCGTGTGACTTCACAGGGTGGCAAGGTATAGTGTCTGTCTCTCTCTCTTTTTTAAGTTTATTTATTTATTTTGAGAGAGAAGGAGAGAGAGAGCGAGCAGGGGAGGGGCAGAGAGAGAGGGAGACAGAATCCCAAGTAGGCTCCACACTGTCAGCACAGAGCCTAATGTGGAGTTGGAAGCCACAGAACTGGGAGACCATGACCCGAGCCGAAATCAAGAGTCAGATGCTTAACCGACTGAGCCACGCAGGCACCCCCAAGGTACAGTTTTTTAAACAGATGTCTTGTATTTTAGTGTGGTGGGAAGGTTATGCCTCCTAACTTTTTTTTTATAGGTACCTAAGTTGTTTTTTTCACTAGTCCTTTTCCTCTTGACCGTCCCCAAAGGGTTCCTCTCCCTTCCTGTTTATCATCTTCTCCCCCAGAACCAGTGCCTTCCTTGTAATGCCTTGAATCACGCACACTTTGAAGTTTTTGCTTTGTAGCCGGTGCTCTGATCTATGAGGGCCCTTTTCAGTGTTTCTCTTTCTAGTAATTTTAGATCAATCTTAGGTCTCCTCGTCCTTCTTGGCTTGCGGTGGAGGTGTGCAAGAGAGCACGCTGATGTGGTGTTTATCTTAATGCTTTAGAGTATTTGAAGTTTTAGGTGCTCTCTGACGTCTGCCTAATGCCGAGTGGGATTTGGTATAGTTTTATTTGTCCTTGTCTGTAGTGTTTTTGAGGATGTGTGGGGAGATTCAGATTTAGGCAATTTTCACTATCCTCGGCTTCCTTTTCATTCGAAGTTATCTAATTGAGAGGAGCCTGGGTGGCTCAGGCAGTGAAGCATCTGACTCTTGATTTCAGCTCAGGTCATGATCTCTCTGCCCTTCCCCAGCTAGCGCATGCACTCATGGTCTCTCTCTCTCTCTCTCTCTCTCTCTCTCTCTCAAAATAAATAAACTTAAAAAAATAAAATAAAATAATACAGTCTTTCTAAATGTTGTTGTAAGTGCATTCTGAAAATATTCAAGGCCAATATAAACCGGTTACAACAAAATATGTCTTTCTTGCCTTTATTGATAGAAGAATATTTTATTTGGTTGTGAGATTTTTTTTCAATGCTGTTAGAGGCCCCAGATAATTCTCTAAAACTCCAAATTTACACAAACCATACATTTGATATATAAATTATGTTCATATTGTGACTTTTCTAAGCAAATAATAGAAAACTTTAAAAAATTGATGGCCAGGTTCTTGAGATCTTGATTCCATTTTTAACGCAAAGAAATAATCCTACTCACACCTATATCTTCTTTGCTTTACACATACCAGATTGAATATGTGTATTCACAGGTGACATAGAAAATGTTTCCATTGCATTTCTAATAGACTCCTGGAAAATATTTTAGAATATTAAGAAGCATCTACAAAATTTTGTTTGCCAAGAGGGAAATGATACCAGCTACTTTCCCCTGCAGGCTGCTTTGACTCTTCCACGAAGACCTTTTCTTCACTGTTCTACCGTGATACCTGTCGTGGCTCTGACCTTGAAGTTTACTATGCACCTTTTCAAGCTCAAAGACTCATGGTGCTTTCTCCCCTGGATGTTATTTATATCCTGGACCTCACATCATATCCGAGATGGAATTCGTCACGGCTTGTGGATATGCCCATTTGGAAAAACTTCTCCTTTGCCATTCTGGCTTTATGTCATAATCACATCCTCTTTACCTCATATCTGTTCATTTGTTATGTATTTAACAGGGACCAGACAAATGATGTCTGCAAAACATGGAATTCAGATTGACGTCTGAAGTAACTGTATGCCACTCTGAGAGAAGGAAATGGTTCAGACGATAATTAAGGGTAGCTGACATTATAAATTAAAAAATATATATTAATTATTATAACTCCTGAATCCTCTTGCTCAGGAGGCATGCACCCTTCTTTAAATATATATATATATATATATATATATATATATATATATATATATATATATATATTTGTTATAATTTTACTTCTCTCTTCTATAATACACTAGTACAATATTAGAGTTTCATTTATTCCGTGACATATTTTTATTGTGTCTTCTGTTTATCTGGCTTTACCAATAGCTCTAGTAGACTAACATCCAGTTACATTTTCTGGAGGTATACATTTAAGGCAGTCCACTTCAGGATGAAAAACAGATCAAATTGTAGGGTGCCTAATTTGAAGGCATTTGTGTCCACATTTTCCTGAGATACTGAAAACAGTGAAAGAGCCAGAATAAATGAGATCCTGAATAAGACGTATGGTGACCACTAAGATTTCTTCATTTTCCTCTATGTTGAACCTGAGTGAAGTTTGATTTTCCAGGTACTTTAGTGAGTTTTGATTACTGGTGGAATCTGTGCCAGTACACTTGTAAGAAATCATCATATTCATAAAAGATAGTAACTAATATTAGATCTAGATTATTGTTTCAGGAATCATTTTAGGAAATAATTATTGTAATATGTTGCCTGTAGTAACATTACTCAAGTATTATTTTTTTTAAAGTTCATCTATTTATTTTGAGAGAGAGAGTATGTTCATGAATGGGGGAGGGGGAGGGAGAGAGAGAGTCCCAAGCAGGCTCTGCTCTGTTGCACAGAGCCTCACGTGGGGCTTGAACTCACAAATCGAGAGATCATGACCTGAGCCAGAATCAAGAGTCAGACTCTCAACCGACTGAGCCACCCAGGCGCCCCAGTATTATTTTTTTAGTATCTTTGCCCCCGAATCCCATGTGTTAAGGTTTTAACTGTTCTGAAAAAACATAATTAAATTAACAAAATATTAATACATGGCTTATAACCATGGAATTTGAATTCACACAAAAAAAGGACTTACCAGTAATGTTATTTCAGATGTAAACTCCTAAGGTGTCATTAAAATTGTGTTAGTTGCTATCAGTTTGTTTACACACTATTTAAAAATATTATACCAGTTAAATAATTTTTAAAACATATGCCTGATGCAGAGAGACAAAACATACGTTTTTCAAAATGAAGGAGTTTCAGGAAATTTGCCTTTTCCTTTGTCCTTTCAGGTTAACCTGTCAAAAATGATTAACCTTTATTAGAGAAGGAAAATTTGGTTGCTATAAAATTTTACATTTTCACAGTTTAATGTCACTTTGATATAAACGTCAGTGCCCTAAAGACACTTGCTTTGTTTTTTTGTATCCTATGTGCCATCTGCTGTCTTTAGATTTTCTCACACATTTGTGATTTGTAATGCTAGTGATTGTGTGCCTTATTCTCTGAGAAGTGCTGAAGCAACGCCTTATCCAAAGCATATTCTTCTTATTTATTAAGTTAAACAGAGCTCTGTAAACTGTCACAAATGTTCATTTTACTTTGGTTTTTCTTTTTGTTGTTAACCAATTGGTTGCAATCTATTATATCTTAGAATCTATTAGATTTTACAATCTATTATCTTTTGAGAGCTATGATTGTGTCACTTTGGTTGGTATAATAAATATTATATAGTGGGGGGAAATTTGAATAAGGTAGGGATTTTTTTTTAAGTATATGATGTCAGAAATCCATGGAAATAAAGCATATATCTTCTATCGCTTTTTCTGACTAAATTATAAAACTACTTTTTCTTTCTCCAGATAAAACGAAGGAATGCTATTAAAATATAGGGCCTTATTTAGGAATGTCACACTGGCATTTTAGGGGTGGTTTTTGTATTAGAATGGGAATTGACTTTGACCATGACTCATTGCTTAACCAGTAACTGCACATTTTAAATGTGGGTTTATCTTCTTTCCTACCTCTACCATCAGAAATGATCCTTATCTTCTAAATGGTCTGTGACAGCTGTGGTTGTAACCTCTAGAAATATAGCAGCCAACTTCGCATGCCACCATTTTGTTTTTCACCTCGTTGAAAGAGTTTGTGTCAATACGACATTTATATTGAAAATTGGTGCCGGAGTCCAGCTCCGGCAGGTCCAGGGGTTCCCGAAGGATGAACGGCGTCGGCGAAAAAGTGAAAAAAAAAAAAGGCAAAAAACAAAAATAAAAATGGACACAGACAACAGCAGTGTGTTGAACTGGCCGCTTTCTTGTGGCAAACGTGGCATTATATTTGTTAGCAATTTCCTTGTAGCGTGCGTCATCTATGTTTTCTAGCATTACCTAATTCTAAAAATGTTCCTATGTGTAATCACCCTTTAAGGAATAACATGGTTATTTTCTCATAACGTTCTCTCCTGCCCTTTGCTTATTGATTAATTTCTTACATTATTTTCATTATGTATCTACGTTTATCTATAATCTATAAAGCATTTGCTTTGCTGTTTTCATGAAATGTCATCTCTCTCAACACCTCAAGTGGAACAGTTACAGGGACGTGACCTCTTAGTTGTTTCTCTGAACCATTTGTGGCTTGAGGAGCAAAAGTGTTCACCTCGGTCTGAGGTTCCAGGAGGGGGCCAAGAGGGCCTTAGGAACCCACGCCTTATACATTCTCAGAGAGACAACGCACCTAGGAACTAATGAACCATTCTGTACCTTAACCGACTAGGTTCAATCATCATCTGGAATGCCTCCTGGGGGCCAAGTGGGCCTAGGGGTTGGAGTAACTTGTGCCCAGAGATACACTCCTTTGTTGCTGCAGTGGGGCTTTTAAATCCATGTATTCCTCCTTTGCTGGCAAATGTATGAGGCTATCCTTCCTTTAGGTAGAGTTGTCTTTATAGGGGGTGGCAAGGGCTAAATGTTGGGCCGCACAATTTCCTCGCGGAACCTTATTTCCTTCCCCAATGGTTCTTTTCCCAGGGGGCCTGCCGAGGGCAATTCCCCAACAGACAATTCCCCAGGTACTTTTCTTAAGGCCAAATTACATAAAAGCGGGAGTACGAGAAGCTTCACTGTCGGTGGACCGCCTGCAGTCCCGATCCGTCCACCGCCCGGGCCCTGCCGTCAGGCTGGTTGGATAGCTCGGCTTCCGACAAATTGGATTGTATCTTGTTTGCATATATGTGTTTTCTTCATCCACTAAAGTCCTCCACTCACTTAGTGGGGGCTGGTCCACTGATCTAACCTTCCAATCTGCTGTTTTCTAGAGGCATGTTAGTTGTAGCTACTCAGAAAAACTTCCGCCATTGACCTGCCATTGAACTCTACTCTTCCTCAAGTCTAATTCCCTTTAAGTGATAGGCTAAGTTAAAACACCTCTGTGTCCGCACTTCCTTTCTTCAACTTAGGCAGCCACCATCACTACTACCTCCAATCAGGCGGACACGCCCTGGTTCCATTTTGTTTTGGCTAGTGGGACAATTACTTAGTTTTTCCCATTTTCCCAACTGAAGAGGAGAGGAAATAGGCCATGTTCTGGTCCTTGCTCACTATTGTCATGGCTAAACCTATTATCCACCCTAGTTCCCAGTTTTTCCTTTGATATCTCAATATATTACTCGTTCTTAATCCTCCTCATCCCCACATGCTACTCTCTCTAAGGCTCCCTTTCACCTTCTTTGATGATCTCTTTTTTCCTTTTATTCCAATGCTTGATTTTACCCTCAGTCATCAGATGAGCCACCTGAACATTCCCCTTTTTCTTCTATACCAATGATTCATCACTACATCACACCAGCCATGCACAAGTACAGCAGGCCTGCTTTTTATTTATTTTTTTTTTTTATTTTTTTTAAAATTTTTTTTTCAACATTTTTTATTTATTTTTGGGACAGAGAGAGACAGAGCATGAACGGGGGAGGGGCAGAGAGAGAGGGAGACACAGAATCGGAAACAGGCTCCAGGCTCCGAGCCATCAGCCCAGAGCCCGACACGGGGCTCGAACTCCCGGACCGCGAGATCGTGACCTGGCTGAAGTCGGACGCTTAACCGACTGCGCCACCCAGGCGCCCCGCAGGCCTGCTTTTTAAATGACACTGCTCATTGCTGAGATCTCAAACGTTGTTTAACTTTCTAGACCAGTGGTTCTCAAACTCTAGCATACATCAGAATCACCTGTAAGACTTGTTAGAACAGGGATTGCTGGAGACCCACCTCCAGAGTTTTGATTGGGTAGATCCCAAGAATTTGCATTTCCAGCAAGTTCCCGGTTGATACTGTGAAAGGTGAAATGAAATGGGCTCACTTATGTCAGGTACCTTGAAAATGGAGCTGGGAGGCCATTAAGGAGATGGGCCTCCTGCACGCCCTCACTGGTGGAAGCATGAACTCTTGAACTGAGCCAGCCTCAACTATTACAAGCACTCAAACACCTGCAACTTGCTACACTAAGAGACTTTGCTTAGCAACCAATTTATACTCCCTCAAGGGTAACTTTCTGCCCTGAGCACCAATAAAAAAATTCTTTTGAACAACCTATACAAACTTTCCTTTTTTGCTTTAAAAACCCCTAACTTTGCTCCCTAGTGGGACCCTATTTGGATTACTACCCAAATCTGAACTGCAATTCTTTGATCCCCAAAAAACATTCTTAATTATTGCCTCCTGACAATTTTAGGTTGACAATATTGGCTGTTATTCAGGAACCACACTTTAAGAGCCACGACTCTAGACTCATCCTGTTTCTTTAACTTTATTCCCTTCACTCCTCTTGCCTTGTCGATATCTTTAATTTTTCTCAGCCTTCCTTTGTTGCTAGGTCCATCAGTCCTCTGCTAGGCACCTTTGACTCTGTCCTTCTACCCAGGCAGTGCTCTGGGTTACTGTTTACTATTTCAGCCCTCAGTGCCCAGACGCCCTGTGTACTATCCAATCAGCTGACCTAGAATAATACGCATAGTCAGCTTTCCCCAGTTTTACTTATGAAACCCTACTGACTTGGCCTGCTATCTAACTTCAACTGGGTATCTTAATAATATTTTGCCCACTACTAAACAATTTTTTTTCCAAATACTGTACCCGAAAAGAGAAGCCTCAGAATTTTGGCCCGTATTAGATCCAGCCCAAAGCCAAGAGGCTCACAGCATTCCACTGATCTGAGAAATTTATATTAATACTCAATCTCCACAATGACCTTGCACTTTGCATAAACCCAAGGCATTGCCATGTGTGACCCCTTGGCCTTTCTTTACTTCCCAGGAATAAAGATACAAATAAAAGCATTTCTGAAGCATCTTACCCTTTGCCTGACCTGGCAAGGAGTTATATGGCTTACATACCCAGCAGCACTAAGTAACATTGCTTTGATGTCTGGCAACGGGGAGGGGAAAGTCTGCGTCAAGCTCTAACACTCATTTTGATCCTCTTCAGCACGCTGTGTGAGATTTCAAAGAAAGCACCTATCCGGATTCACACACCCTTTCTCATTCAGTATTCATTGCACTTAATTGAAGCAACACCCAGGTTCCCAGGTCAGCATCATTGGTGCCATGCACATAAAGTGGAAGGCAGAGAGAAAATTTTCCCTAGATATCTGGGTGATGCTCAATAAAGTATAAAACACGGGATAGTGGTTACGTATCAGACCGCGTGCAGGTGTAAAACATAGCTCAGTGACAGCGATCAGACTTCATTGCCAGCAGCTATTTCACACGGTCGCAGGGAAATGATTGGAGCTTTTTAAAGTCTTCATGAAAGACCCTGCTATAAGGACCTCATTGTGTGCTGTAGAGGCCTTCCTCTCCTTGGAGAGCCGTGTGTAAATACTACCCTTCCCTCTTCCTGGACTGCCACGGCTGTTTGCCCAGAGTCTGTAACAATAGTCTCTCAGTGTTAGGCCTGGTCTCCTGGCCAGTAGAGGCTCCAGTGTTTCTTTAGATTCTAAACAGATTGACACAGGACTGGCTTCACGAAGGGTGGCACGGACTCCAGGCCGTTCCTTCTGCAAAGGGCTCTGTCATTCCTCAGATGTGAGACCCACAGCCAGTCACTTGGCAAGTTCTCTGCTCCCATATCCACATGTCAATCCACGTGAGATGGGATTAAATTAAACCTCAGAGGATCTTTGAAAGGGGGAAAATACTACAAAACAGTGAGAAGAGGGGCTCCTGGGTGGCTCAGTCAGTTAAGCATCCGACTCTTGATTTTGGCTCAGGTTCGTGCTGAGCGTGGAGACTGCGTGGGATTCTCTCTCACCCTCTGTCTCTGCCCCTCCCCTGCTCACTCACTTGCTCGCTCTCCCTCAAAATAAATAAATAAACTTAAGAAAAAGAAAAAGAGTGAGAAGAAAGAAGAGAGATGGGAAGCCTGTCTCCTTGGCCTGCTTAGAGGTTGTAGGGTATATGCCTGTGTGTGTCCCCTATTACTCTTCTTTTGCTGCTATAACAAATTAGCATAAATTTATTGGTTTAAAACAAGATAAATGCATTATCTTCCAGTTCTGCATGTCAGAAGTCCAAAACAGGTCTCACTGGGTTAAAATCAAGGCATCAGCTGGGACGTGTTCAATCTGAGTTTCTAGGGAAGAATCTGTTTCCTTGCCTCCTGCAGCTTCTAGATGCCCCCTGCATCCCTTGGCTAGTGGCCCCTGTATTCTGTCTTCAAAGCTAGCAATGGCAGGTTGGTTTCCTTCTTCACATGCATCTCTCTGATCCTCTTTTGATAGTCGTGTCTCCCTCAGACCACAGCTGGGAAGATTCTCTTATTTAAGGACCCACGTGATTAGATTGGGCCCTGCTGGATAATCCAGGCCAAGTTCCTCAGCTCAAGGTTCTTTATCACATTTGCAAAGCTTCTCTTGCCATGTAGGGTAACATATTCACAGGTTCCAGGGATTAAGATACGGGGGTCATTCTTCTGCTTACCCTTAGATATTTTTAATTGTTTTGTTGGTGGTGGTTTTGTTTGTTTAATACGAGCTGGCAAGACACTTCCCACATAACAAAGACTGGTCTCTTGAATCCTGTGCACCGGACCAGAATTTAGCCCTGGTGTCTTTGCACAAGTCACATGTCCTTTTTGAGCCAGTGAGGAATAGGCTGTAGAATGTATAAACTGTGTAGGCAACAGTGTCCATGTGATGAGTCAGCATTGTCCTAGGGAAACAACCAGAGACTGTCCTAGTGATTGCCCCATGATTAGAAATCTATGATTTTTATCTCCTGTGAGGAAGAAAACCATTGTTTGCCAAAAAGAAAGCTCAGTTGGGTTTACCCACAGGATTCTACAATTTCCTCAATTTTGCTTTTTTTTTTTTTTTTTTTTAAATGAGTTTGGTTCTTTTAAGCCCATGGCACTTAAATGGATATAGGAGTATAAAGACAGGATAACAAGATAACAAAAAAATAAAAAGTTGGTCAAGGTTAGAATTTTGCATCTGTACCCAAAAGATGTTTAACAGCCTAACCAGATTGAGAAAGAAATTTAATAGTGTTGATGCAGGTTGACTAGGACTTTCATTATAGCTTAGCACATTTAACCTTCATGATAACTCCATGTGGTAGGGTGTCAGATGATCTTTTGTTCTAAAGACGAATAATGAAACTTAGATTAAATAAAATTGTCTGAAATAATATGTTTCGTAATAAACCTGGAATTACAAAAAAAAAAAAAAAAAAAAAAAAAGATTTAAATTCATAAAAGCTTTGGCCAGTTAAACATCCATAGTTCATCTGAGTGAAAATGGAGCCAGTACTTGCCCTCACACAACACCGGTTCACTTGGCCACTGAGCAAATGTTTAATGTGTTCCTACTCTGTAGCAGGCCTCGTATGAAACATTAATGATCTGGGGACGTCTGGCTGGCTCAGTTGGTGCAGCATGCAACTTGATCTCAGGGTTGTGAGTTCAAGCCCCACATTGGGCATGGAGCTTACTTAAAAAAATAATAATAATAATGTTCTAAGGGTGAAAAACACATAGTCTCCATCTTGAACCTGTAGGCTAATGGCAGAGACATACAGAAGACAGGCCACTTCCGTATAGCATGATCAGTAGGGCAATAGGAGCAAACACAGGGCCTCTGAAGTCCCATTAGGAAAGAAAGGGGAGTTCCCTGAAAACTAACAGAAAAGCAGGGGGCTCCCGTGAAGGCCAGAGGGAGGTGATGGAAAGGGTGGGAAGACCCCCAACGCTGAGGGAACAGCAATTACGAAGTCTCAGAAGCCCCCAGTGACAGCATGTAGGTGGGACAACAGGTAATTCAGCTTTGCTGGATTAGGGTGTCTGGAGTGGGAGAGGTGAAGGCTGAAGGCAGTCAGCTGACAGCACGGGGCCTGGATCCTCCTCCCCTAGTTGAGGAGCTGGGAATACCCTGAAGGCAATGTGGAAGCCTGGAGAGGGGTAAGGGGTAGGAGGAGCAGGTTTGCCTTTCTTCCTGGAGGCTGTAACTGGGAGTTGAGGCCAAGAGCCCCTGTGTTGGAACTGATGTCACGCAGCCGTGTCCTCTTCCCATCAAGAATGATGAAGACGAGAGGCACAGGCCTATGTGGCTCAGTGCCGATGACTTCTGAATTTAGGCTACTTACAACCTAAGAAGAAAATACTAGAAATAATATCTAAGCAAACCGGGGATGTGGCCCCTCTCCCCTTGCGTGTAGCCTTTTCGGATTGGGTTCTGCCTCCGCATGGAGCTCTGGCTGATCGGGAGTGCCCAGAATGGAAAGTGCTCACTCTTGGCTTTGGGTACGTGCTATTCGCTCTGGCTGGAAGGCGTTTCCTTCCCCACTTTGGCGTATGTGTAGCTCTTACTCCTTCAAGATCACCTCAAGTGCATCCTCTCTGTAAATCACTTTATTTATTTTTATTTATTTTTAATGTTTTTATTTATTTTTGAGAGAGAGAGAGAGAGAGAAAGGGGCACAGAGAGAGGGGCACAGAATATCCGAAGCTGGCTCTGTGCTAACAGCTTGCACTCATGAACTCTGAAATCATGACCTGAGCTGAAGTCAGCCAGCTTAACAGAATGAGCCACCCAGGCGCCCCTGTCTGGAAATCAATTTAAAACTCTCAATCCAGCCTCCAAGGTAAAACTAGGACTCCGCTTCGGTCTAGTCCTCTGCACCCTTCTGTTTTGTGGTGTGGTGGCAAAGGACCAAATGCTTTCCCTGTCCCATCTTATTCAGCTTCCTCACCCTCCACACTGAAGCCTTGAGTTAGGACTCATTTGGGCATTTACCACTAGTGATCTCCAAAATGGAATGCTCATTTGAGGCAAATGAGGTCTTGAGATTGTAGCCCCAGGATATTAGTTAACAAGAGACCAGTGCAAACATATGTTAATGAAAGGGATAGGACTTTCTGGGCTCACCAGGAGCTCCAGCGGAAATGAATCTTGGCCCTTACCTTTCTCCTTCACCTTTACCTTTTGCTGAGTAGCAGAGGAGGAAAGGACAGGGATACAAAATCTGCATGTCACCAGTGAGGAGTGAGACTTGATCATCTCCATAGGGACGTGCCTGCCAGAGCAGAGCATGGGGTGAAAGGACGCTGAGCAGGTGAACGCTAAGGGGAGAAGGTCACAGAAAGGGAGGCAGAAGCAGAAAGAGATGGGAAATGATGCCCGTCTGAGGATCCCTCCGAAGGCCCCGGGGAGAAGTCCTAGCAGGTGAATCAGGCAATAAGGCCTTGTCCCAGATGAAGAATGGCTCAAGCAGTGTGTGTTCACTCTGAAGAAAAATGCGAGGAAGGAAGTATCAGGAAAATTGATAGATGAGATACTCTAAAGGTTACCAAACTTTCTTCGCTTACAGTTGGTATTCTTAATGTCAATAATTTTTTTCACCGCACCACAAGGCCAAAAGAAATATCAGATAGCTCCTGTTATTTAGTTAGATCCAAATGACTTAATAGTGGTTGTGGGATGGTATCCAACAGATGTCCCTATCGTTTCCTCAACAATTTAAACTTCAAGTTTTTTTTTTATTTTGAGAGAGAGAGAGAGACAGAAAGAGAAATAAGTGGGGGAGGGGCAGAGAGACACAGAGAGAGAATCCCAGGCAGGCTCCATGCCGAGTGCAGAGCCTGACATGGGGCTCAACCCCATGACCATGAGATCATGACCTGAGCCGAAATCAAGAGTTGGACGCTTAAACAACTAAGCCTCCCAGGCACCCCTCCCTCAGTAATTTAGAATATCCTATTGCACCCCTAAGAGTTCATCTCAGTACCCTGGGGTGCCTTGGCACACAGTTTAGGAACTGCCTTACTAATTTTAAAGCAATGGCAGCCTTCTTTCTGAGGACTTGGGTGCTACTAAGCATCAATCCCAGACAAGACAAAGACCCAGCTGCAGACCTGTAAGGGGTGGTTACCATGATTTTCACACTTGAGAGAGTAACAAAGGGGTCACCCTGAGCGACAGGGTGGAATGGGCCCTACCATGGGAATTAATATGGAGGCTGTTGTTTCCCTTTCTCTCCTCCTCTGGCAGCATGGGTTTCTGGAGGGCAGAGCCCCTGTCTTCATCTCTTACTCTTTCTCTAGGGCTGTGCTCAGTGCAAGGTGGAAACTCAAATATTTTGTTGAACAGATGAATGACTGAATGGTCTTATTTCCTTCATCCTTCCCTATTTTTTTTAGAAGATAAGAGCTGGCATGTCTTAGACAGTCCTACCTCAGGAACTTTCCCTGAAGTGTCAGCCAAAAGAAAGAAAACATAATCACTCGGGTTCAAAGCCAACAGCAAAGTCCTGATAGGAGCTTAAAATTTCATTTGTTCTCCACCCTAAGGGAAATGTAAGAGGAAAAGGTGATCTAGGAGTGTAAAACAGGAAAAAGAAAGACATTAATGTTTTATTATTTAAGATTGTGGAGCCCTTTTCTTGACGTTTTTGAAGAAAAGAATAGCTAAATTATTGGGATGGTTTGAGTACAGGCTAGCTCTGAGCTACAGAAATAAATCAATCAATCTTTTGTGCAAGATTGACAGCAATATTTCAGGTCCTCATGCTCTTCTAGAACCTTGCCACTCTCCACTGAGAGGTGAAGTCTTTTTCCCCCTCCTTTTCAACCTGAGTAGGACTTTTTGACTATCCTGATTAATCAAATGCAGTAGAAATGAAACTGTGTAAATTCCAAGACAGGTCATACAGCTTCTTGAGTCACACAAAGTTTTTGTTTCTTTGTTTATAAGTATGCTTCAGTCCCCGTGTGGAGCCCAATGCAGGGCTTGAATTCACAACCCTGAGATCAAGACCTGAGCTGAGATCAAGGGTCAGATGCTTAACGAACTGAGCCACCCAGGTGCCCCAAGGGCAATACAGGTTCTACCCGGGTCGCTCTCTCACTAATGGGATACTTGCCCTTCGTACCCAACCACCATGCTGTGAGGAAGGCAAACTAGTCACATGGAGAGATTCACATAAAGAACAACTGAGGTTCCTAGCCAACAGCCAGCCTCAACTACCAGTGTGTGAGTGAGTAACCCACCCAGATGATTCCAGCTTCCAGCCTCAAACCACTCCAGGTGATGCTGAGTGGAGTAGACGGGAGTGGAGCCATCCCCTGCCTAAAAAGCAGACTCATGAGCAAAACAACAAATGCTGTGGTGGCCGAAGCTACAAGTGTTGGCATATTTGTTATATAGCCTCAGTTACTGGAACATTAAATTCTTGAGATTGGTGGCCAACATGGCAGAGAAGTAGGGGGATCCGTATACTTCCTGCATCTCCCAAACAAAGAAGGGCTGAAGCCAAAGGAACATTAAATTCTTTTTGTACCCCTGTACATATTTGCAAAATGCATACATGGTGTAGCAAGGAAGACAGGACTTTGAACGTAGACTGCCTGGGTTCCAGTGCTAGCTCCAACACTTACCAGCTCTATGACCTTGGGCAAACTATTTAAACTTATGCCTCTGTTTCCTTATCTGTAAAAAAGGAGGAAGAATCCTACTCTATAGGATTGTCCTGACCAATAAGTAACTTAATGTATGCAAAATGTTTGAAACAGTGCCTACTGTGAAATGAGCTCTACTTTAGTATTAGATGTTCTTTATTGTGATGGTTTTATAGTTGGTAATACTGATGTCTAGGAGCCTGGTGACTTGTGCCTCCTGGTATCCACACTATGGTACCATCCCCTTGTCTTGAGTGCAGGTGGAACCTGTGATTTGCTTCTAACCAATAGAATGTGGCAACGATGAAGAAATTTTGCAGATGTAGTTAAAGTCCCTAAAGTTGACTTTAAGTTAGTCGAAGATGTAGGTCTCCTGGGTGGAGCTGACCTAATCAGGTGAGCTCTTTAAAAGAGGATCTAGGGATCAGAGACTCTTCCGCTTTCAAGGTCCGCTGACCTTGAAACAGAAGCCACCATGAGTTTAACAATTGTGAGGAAATGAATGTGGATTACCACGTGACTCTTAAGTCAAAGGATATCTTCATTTTAGATTGACAGGTATTGCCAGATTAATATCCTAAGACTTTGCACCAATTTGCACTCCTGCTACCTACTACTAAATACTTGCTAACACCCTGTAATACGAAATACTTTGCTCTTTGCCAGCCTGGCAGGTACGAAAATGTGTCTCATTTTGTTGTTTTTATTGATGTCTAAGTAATTTTGAAGAATGCCAAGCATTACAAAAGTATTTATAAGCCTTTTTATTTCTGTGAACTATGTGTTCATATCCATAGTCCATTTTTCAGGGAGTCGTTAGCCTCTTTCTTATTGATATACAAGCCCTTTGTCTGTTGTCTATTGCCTTACAAATGCCCTCTTTTCCACACACAACTTTTTACAAAAGTTTTGACTTATTTATTCATTTAAATAATCTCTACACCCAACGTAGGGCCCAAACTCACTACACCGAGATCGACAGTCGCATGCTCTTCCAAGTGAGCCAGCCAGGCACCCCTCCCACAAAGTTTTTGCCATTTGTCTTTAATTGAGTTTTATTTTTCCATGATGGAATTTCACTTTTTTGTATGGTTGAATTTTTCATTCTTGTCTTTTTGGCTTCTGAGTCTTGTTTTATGCTTATAAAATTCTTCCCCAGGGCAGAGCCTGCTTGGGATTCTCTCTCTCCCTCTCTCTCTGCCCCTCCCCCATTCATTCTCTCTCTCTCTCTCTCTCTTTCTCTCTCTCTCTCTCTCTCTCTCTCTCACACAAATAAATAAATAAACATTAAAAAAAAAATAAAGACCTCCCCTGTTCCAAAACTTAAAAAAAATCATCCATATTTCCTTTGTACACTTCTATATTTTAATTCTTTACATTAGATATTTAATATGTCTGAAATTTAAATCTTCAACTTTATCTTTTTTCACATGGTTAGCCAGTTGTTTCAAAACCATTGAATAAACCACAGTTTTCCCTGATGTAAAATGCTAACTTCATTATATATATTAAATTTTCCCAAGCATTGTATCTCCTGGATTTATGCATTGGTGTCTAGAATCTACTATTTTAGTTACAGTAGATTTATAATATATTTTAACATCCAAAAAGGCTAGTTGTCCACCATTGCTTTTCTTTTTAAGATTTTTCTGGGTGCAGTCTGTTTTTATTAGATTGTGATACTATTCTGCTCTATAATTCCCAATTTATTGACTAATTTAGTCAAGTCACCTAACTTTTGTGCCTCAGCGTACTCAGTATAAAACTGATAATGACGATATTGGGATGAATTTGGATTGTTTCTATATCTGGAAGGCATGAACGCTAAAAAAGAAAACAGTTATACATTTAAGTCTGGAGAGGAAACTAAAATGTTAACCAGGAATAAGAAATTCAGTGCTAGGGAAATTCCCTACTTTGGCTCTAGGTTCAAACTCTGTTCCCACTGATTAGTCCTGCATTTTTTCTTCCCTGTTTGCTTTAGCATATCTGATGCCCAACCCCATCACACATTTAATTAACTACAGAGTATATATAAATCATGAAACCACAGCCTGGCCTGGTTTTGCTAAAAGCCATCTCGGCTGGAAAATGTACTATCTTATTTTGAAAGAATACAGATTTCTGAAGTATCACACACACATGCACACACACACACACACACACACACACACACACACTGCTCTTGGTCCTAATTTCAATCCTATAAATCCCCTGGTGATATATATTTTTATAATTAATCATCCTCCATGCTCTAAGGAAAACTCTATAATTTTTTTGTTTGCTATATGATATAGAAAATAATTCCTTCTATGAAATGAACATTTAAATATTATTACCAGGGCTCCTGGTTGGCTCAGTTGGTTGGGCATCTGACTTGATTTCAATCAGGTCATGATCCCATGGTCATGGGATTGAGCCCCACATTGGGCTCCCTGATGAGTGTGGAGCGTGCTTAAGGTTGTCTCTCTCTCCCTCTGCCCCTCCCCCCTGCTCGTGTTCTCTCTCTCTCTGAAATAAAAAATAAAATTAAGAAATAAAATAGAACTCTTCTTCATCCTCCTAATCCAAACGGGTCATTTTACCTAGAGCATGGATGGTATAAAGTATTTTTATGAATGTCTGAGTTTATACTTAATTCTCTTTAAGGTGAAAACGATTTGCTTTTTCCTGGTAAAATAAACAACTTTTAAAAAAATGTTTAGTTATTTATTTTAAGAGAGAGAGAGAGAAAGAGAGAGAGAGAGTATGCTCAAGCCGGGGAGGGGCAGAGAGAGAGAGAGACGGAGAGAGATCATCCCAAGCAGGCTCTGTGACAGAGCCCAACTTGGGGCTTGATCCCACCAAGTGGGAGATCATGACCTGAGCCAAAATCAAGAGTTGGATACTTAGACCGAGAAAGCCACCCAGCCGCCCACCCCTCTGCAAAAAAACGTTGTAAAGTTTGCCTCCTGGTATTCTTAGCCAGGGACACTTCACGGTGGGAAACACAAAACCAAACGTACTTTTAGGCTGTCTTCAAACTGAGTCCATGGCTCTACCCTCCAACTATTCCCTAGGTCCTTGGGGCACACATTTCCCAGTCTCCTCCTCATTTGGTTTTGTAGAAGCTCCAAGCCCAGATAAAAACATTTGAATAATCAAAGTTGTTCTCACCTCAGTCTTTCAAGGCTCCTTCCCAGTTAATTCTGGGTAGAATGATGCCCGGTGAACATCCTGTCACACACAGACACACATACCCCATAACTAGCTCGCACCGTGTTCCCCACAGGCAAAAATTCCACCATTCAGTTTGCCCTCCCCCCAATCAAACTGACCTGCCCGGCATTGCTCTCGTGCTCATAACAACACGGCACAGGGATTTCCAGTGGTTTATGGGCTCCTGCGGGTCTGTGTCATGTTTGCCTTTAAACACCAGGCTGACATAACGCCTTGTCCCAGGGCTGTCGTTCTAATGGTGGTAATCTCATGAGTCCCATGTGTAACACCAGTTCTCTTCCAGGAGCCGCTACCCAACCCATCACCTCATTGCAGCGGCCCCAGGAAGAAGTGGGAAGGAGAGGGAAAATGCTAACAACCTGAGACCACTCAAGGAAGAGCCCCTGTGTTTTCCAAGTGTTTGGATTCTGTCCCCATGCCTTCTTCCTGGAAGGCTCCTGGTGACATTCCCTAGCAGAACAGCACACAGTGAAAGGGAAGCTGTCCCATCAAATAGAGAAGCAAATAAGGGTACAAGAGTAAGAACACAGGCTCTTTCTAACCCCAGGCCCATCAAAATTGAGCTTAGCCTTCCTGTTGGATTAAAAATCCCTCTGGGTTCTCCAACAGTCACCCTTCATTTCATCTGAACAGAGGCTTTATTCTACTGCAGAGAAGCAGGTCACCTCCGCAGCTCCTTTGTGCTCCATAATCAAGACAGGGTCCCCTTGCTTGTTGGAACCACTACTCTGCGTGACTGGGTCTTCGTTCGGGCCCCAGTCTTTGTCTACACCCAGGTACTCCAAAGCTCCAGTTTCCTAGTTTATTATCACTCTGGTCCTTTTTAATTTGCTTCTCTTTAAAAATTTTTTTAATTTATTTTTTAAATTGGAGTATAATTAACCTACAGTATTATATTAGTTTCAGGTGTACAGAATAGTGATTCAACAATTCTATACATTACTCAACACTCATCTTGCTAAGTGCCCTCTTAATGCCCTTCCCCTATTTCACCCATCCCCCCACTCACCTCCCTTCTGGCAACTATCAGTTTGTCCTCTATATTTAAGAGTTTGGGGGTTTTTTGCTTGTCTCTTTTTTTCTTTGTTTTGTTTCTTAAATTCCACATATGAGTGAAATCTCTGTCTTTCTCTGAACTGACTTATTTCACTTAGCATTATTCCCTCTAGCTCCACACATGTTGTTACAAATAGCAAGATTTTGTTCTCTCTTATGCCTGGTTTTTTTTTTTTTTTTTTCATGTTTTATTTGTTTTTGAGAGAGAGAGAGAGTGCGAGTACTATAGGGGAAGAGAGAGAGGGAGACAGAGGATGTGAAGCAGGCTCTGCGCTGACGGCAGTGAGCCTGACGCAGGGCTGGAACTCACGAACCTCGAGATCGTGACCTGAGCCGAAGTCCACGCTCAACTGACCGAGCCACCCCGGCGCCCCTGTAGCTGTTCTTGATAGTGAAATTGGAGTTTGGTTAAGTACCATGACTTGACAGAGGGGGGACAATTCTGGTCTCGAGCTCTTGACCTTACAAAGTAACTTCCCAATGCAAATATAATGTAAGCTACATATGTAACTTAAAATTTTCTGAGTAGTCATATGAAAAAAGTAAAAAGAAACAAGAGATTTTAATGGTAATAATGTCATTCAACTCAAATATCTAAATATTTTTCATTTCAGCATGTAATCAATATGAAAATTATTAGGAGATATTTTATATTTTTTGTACTAAGTCTTTGAAATCTGGTGTGTATTTATGCTCATAGTGCCTCTGAATTTGGGTGAGCACATTTCATACGGTCAAGGGCTACATACGGACAAGAAGTTACTGCATGAGACAGAGCAATTATAAAGAAAGCATGGCAAAATTTTGGAGAGCGTCCAGCCTGACTTGTATTTGCAGAAAAGTTAAGTACATATTCTGAGGTTATACAACCAGTTAGTAAAAGAGGCAGGATTAGAATCCAATTATTCTTACCCTACCGTATGCTCTTATTTTCAAAGCTGATTAGCAACAAAGCCAGACTAGAACTCGCACCTCCTCCTTCCTGCTTACATCTGCTCTGGGCCTCTCTTTTCTACCAGGCATAGCCTAGAGGCAAGAGGCCTTTCTACCTGTCTTTTCTCCTAAATAAACTAACAGCTTCACTGAAAACAATTTGGCCGCAAACCAAGGCCAGAGGGGGGGTCGAATTTTTCCATATCCTTCCACCAGATAATACTGTTTTTTTATGACTTGTCACCCTTGTCCCCAGAAACTGTTAGTTTCACCAAGCTACTTAAAAACGGATTCCTTTACGCAACAGTTCTCAATGGAGGTGTCCATCAGAATCACCTATGGAGCTTCAAAAGAATTCAAATCACTAGTCCCCTGCTCCAAATCCTGAATTCTAGGTGTGTGGACGGATTCGAGTAGACAGCTATTTTTTAATGGTTCCCAGATGATTCTGATGCACACCCCCAACTCGCAATGACCTCGCCAACTGCCAGATCACCGCTGACATTGCTAGACCCCCAGGTGGCTGTACACAGTTCTGGTCGTAAGAAAGAGCCTGGTCTCAAGGAAAGAAATATGAGAAATAGGTACCCCAGCACCTCCCAGGGCGGGGCTGCCCGGCTTACTTTTCCTCCACACTCTCTGCACCCAAGGACACCTTCAGCCTCATTTCCTGATCCTACAGCCTCACCTGTGGTACAGCCCGGGGCTGGTGGGGCAGGCAGGAATGCAGCAGACAGGACTCGCTCTGGTGGCCTTGGCTGCCTGTGTGGCTTTTCCCTCCTCAGAAGGTGAGTGGGGGTGTTGGCTATGCAAGCCTCCCGTGGAAAGAGGGGGTGCTGCCTCCCCAAGATGGAGCAGGAAGGAGTGAAGTCCTGGCGGCAATTTGGGGCAGGAAGTTCGATCTCTTCAGGTAGGAATTTCCAGTTATCTACGAGAGACTGGCATAGATTTACATTGCTGATCTTCAAGAAGGATGGAACCTCATTTGAACAGATATTAGTAATTTGTCTCATGGAGGATGAGATCTTTCCACACAACAACTTTGAGCTGTGTTTCCTTTGCTGATGACAGTCTCTTAGAAAATCCCCAGGTAGAGGTTGGAGGAAAATCCCTATTATTCATCCGTCTCCTCCTTCCCCCAACCTGCTACACTGGAGACAAATGTGCATGTTCCTGCAGGAAAGGCAGGCGTCACCTTCTGGGTTAGGGGTTTGGGAAGCAACAAAGTCAGCCCTGTGGATACTGAAAAGCAAAACTGCAATCTGACCTTTAAGAAGGGATGCAGGATAAAGGAGACTGAACCATACAAATTATATCAAAGAGAACTCAAATTGTGAATTGCTAGCATATATATGGAGATAGTAACTGCATTTGAACCGGAGGCAATCTTTTCTACAGTACTTAGGAAAACCTAAACAGAAGTACTAAATACTTGACTGACTTGACTCTTTCCCACTGTCGTCTTTTCTGAAACTTGACCTTGAATAGATTCTCTAAATCCAGAAGAGAGGTGAAATATAAGTCGTGTCTGATCTGCTTTTGAAAGCATTTGCCAACCCTTAAAAACGGACAGATTTCGTATATACATTCTCACATATACACCCCACTTGTATTTTATTTAAAAAAAAAAAATTTTTTTTTTCAACGTTTACTTATTTTTAGGACAGAGAGAGACAGAGCATGAACGGGGGAGGGGTAGAGAGAGAGGGAAACACAGAATCGGAAACAGGCTCCAGGCTCTGAGCCGTCAGCCCAGAGCCCGACGCGGGGCTCGAACTCACGGACCGCACGGACCGCGAGATCGTGACCTGGCTGAAGTCGGACGCTCAACCGACTGCGCCACGCAGGCACCCCTACACCCCACTTGTATTTTAAAGCTTCTCTTGAAAAGTCACATCTGGCAACAACGGTCCCATGTCCTCTGGCAGGAATTGGCTAGAGCGCAGTAGCCCCTGTCCTTCTCTGAAGTTGGCTATCGTCCTATTAACTGCCTGGTTCCTGTAGGCATTTGTTTAGGGGACCCGATATAGTGCCCCAATGTACTGGGCTTATATTACCGAGCATGGAAAGATCTAGATAATCTCTTCTTCATTTCTATCTGGATAATCTCTTCTTCATTTCTATCAATCTATCTATCTTATCAAGACAAAGACACAAGTGTATCATTTTCTATGTTTCTGTAAAAATTTTTCAGAAGAACTCACCATTGAAATTTTAGGATTCACTTTCACTGTTTCTCAAAGGCTTACCTGCTCAGGCTTTATTTCTAGTTTTGGCAATGCACTTTTTTTTTTTTTTTCACATAAAGCTTTGAAATAAAAGTGTATGTATCTCCCTTCAGCTTCCTGACGTGTTTCCAGCTGCCCCTCAGCAATCACAGCAGCTGTCCTGTGGGAGAGGAGGGAGAGACAGGCAGGCAGAGGGGCAGGGGTGATGAGGGATGCCCCTGCCAGACCCAAGGCCAGACTTCCCATGGGACCGAGTCCTGGCAGAGAAGGTGGGACAGCAAAACACAGAGGTGTTTGAAAAAGGTCCAGTTGGTGATGAAAGAAAGAAAGAGAACTGAGGAGACCCCGCAGTGGCCTTTTGGGTGATTCCCAGGGCTTTTCCTAAGGCAGTTCAGGCCACAGGAAAATCACACGATCTGGGAAGCGCCCAACCCTCTGCCGTCTAAAAATAAGTGATGTTGGGTTAAAATACGAGAGGGTAGGCCTGAGAGCAGTTGTGGAACCTAGAGGGGTAACCCACTGCTTTCCATAAAAGCCTTCCATGGAGTATCTGTGTGTCCCACGTGCCCTGTGGGAGGCTCTAAGGGACTCAGACCTGGGGGAGGAGCAGGAGAGGAGGGAGGCAGGGAGGTGGGGAATACTGGGAAGTGCAGGGAAGGAGGTTTAAGTGGCTTTGACAATTGTCACAGGCTCCGGGAGGGGATCGGGAAGTGGTCTGTGCCAGTTGGTAACTTTGAGAAATACATTTTGTTCTTCCAGGCACCAATGGTTCCATTGCCTTAATGGTGCCTTAAATGGCCATTTTAATGTTATGGCTCAGTAATTGGCATTCTCAAAGCATTTTGCATGAATCAGGAAGCAGTTGACTTACCTGTAATTAAAAGCCTTGGATTCTACCCAAAGGTAGGAGGGTATATACACCTGCTGACGTGGCTGCTGGCTCCCAGAACTCAAAACCGAGTCCATAAAAATGTCTATCATCCACTCCGGTGGCCCTAAGCCAGATTATTTAAAGCCACAATCTAGGGCTTTGTGGGCTGGCTGTTGTTACTATAGATATTTTCAGACTAAGGCTCCACTTGTCTCTGGCAGATGCAGGGTGAGGCATTTTGCCTCACAGTCCCAAACCGACTTGGTTCTGACAACCCGTTTTCTCACAGCAGGATGGTTCCTCGTCACACAGGCACTTGCTGGGGACTTGTCGTCTGCATCCTAAAAAGACATTTTGTTTTCTGTTTGTTTTAATTATAGGGCACTCCCTAGGGAGGATTACCAAGAATGTACATTTGTGCTTGAGGGGCGCCTGGGTGGCTCAGTGAGTTAAGCGTCCTACTTCAGCCCAGGTCATGATCTCACGGCTCGTGGGTTTGAGCCCCACGTCGGGCTCCGTGCTGACGGCTCAGAGCCTGGAGCTGCTTCGGATTCTGTGTCTTCCTCTCTCTCTGTGCCTTCCCGCTCTCTCTCTCTCTCTCTCAAAAATAAATAAGCATTAAAAAACAAAGAATATGCATTTGGGCTTGAAAGTTGTTCTGCACAGTCAGGACCCTCCACTTCCCCAGGAGTGGTCCCTGAGGGGCCTGACATGGGGGCCACCAACCTGTTCTTCGATTTCTCTCCAGGTATACCCTTCTGTTAAAACAACACACCCTGCTTTCCTTAAATTCAATACCATTGTTAGACTAAGCGTCTAGATTTTGGTTAAGGAACCCAGTCATAGTATTTATACTGTAGTTCGGGGTTTTTTTTAAATATCCTTTTTCTGTGTCTGGAGAAACAGAATAATATAAGAGCAGCCTTCTCAAATCTGAGTCATACATGGGCCCCTTTACAGGAAAACATTCTTTTTACTCTCAGTGGTAACCTTTAATTATTTTACTATGTTACTTGGTATATAAACATGAAACCAGTTATAAACCCCCTGTGTGTATATCTTTTCTGCAATTTTAAAACCAAAATAAAATTTAAATTTAAATAAAAACACAACTGCAAAGCCAAGAAGAGTTCAATCGAACAATATTAATTTAAAGTAATGGTTAATATTTGGCCAAAACTACCATCACCATTCCAAACACAAATATAGCACTGATCCTTAAGATGCAGATTTTGAGTTTTATGTGCATTTGCTAGCATGTTCAGAACGAGAAGTGTTTTCTCCCCACCACTTTTTTGTTTGAGCCAGGATGATATAACTGAGCCCTCCCTTAGCATGAATGCATTAGAAAATTCCACTCTGACTGGCCTAGGACAATTAAGGCAGGATGTGACCTGATAATAGCACTAGGCATAAACATAAGCAAAATTCAAATGTCCTGAAAGTGCTCTTTTAAGATAGTCTTCCAGAAGATCCAGAACATGTCTATTTAAATATTATGATCGAGACGACATATTAAAATTTAGGAATTGTCTGGAGAGCTCATAAACCCTGAGAACACGCTCATGAGCCCCCTGCTATGAAACCTTGTTTGAGAAATGCTGGCAAGCCTGGGAAGAGTCTCTTTGGATTCCAAAAGGTCAAGTCAGAATTCTAACTACATGAACTTGAGAAATTGTCTAACATTCTGAACCCCAGTTTTCTTAACAGTAAAACAGGAATAACAATGCCTCTCTTACCTAGTTATTCTCAGGATTATATGAGATAACAAGGAAAGTGTTGGGCATAGAATAGAAGAGGTGCTCAATAATTGTTAGTTTCCTTTCCTTTCCTTTCCTTTGGCCAGGTTCTATCACTAACTTTTTTTTGAAGTTTATACATTTATTTTGAGAGAGAGAGAGACAGAGCACAAGTGGTGAAGGGGCAGAGAGAGAGAATCCCAAGCAAGCTTCGCACCATCAGCGCAGAGCCCAATGAGGGGGCTTGAACCCACGAACTGTGAGATCATGACCTGAGCCAAAACCAAGAGTCAGATGCTTAACCGACCCAGCCACCCAGGCATTGCTATCACTTTTTAAATTAAAATTATGAGGGGCACCTGGTTGGCTTAGTCAGTTAAGCGTCCAACTTCAGCTCAGGTCATGATCTTGCATTTTGTGGGTTCCAGCCCCATGTTGGGCTCTGTGCTGATAGCTCAGAGCCTGGAGCCTGCTTGGATTCTGTGTCTCACAGGCCCTCTCCACCCCTCCCCACCCCCACCTGCTTGCACTCTGTCTCTCTGTCTCTCTCTCTCTCAAAAATAAACATTAAAAAGTTTCTAAAATTAATTAATCAATTAAAATTATGGAAAGTCACAAAAATCAAATAATTGAATTCCTAAAATTATAAAATAACAAATACTCGGGGTACCTGGGTGGCTCAGTCAGTTAAGCCTCTGACTTTGGCTCAGGTCATGATCTCACAGTGAGTTTGAGCCCCGCATTGCACTCTGTACTGAGCGTGGAGCCTGGAGACCGCTTCCTGTTCTGTGTCTCCCTCTCTCTGCCCCTCCCCTGCTCATGCTCTGTCTCTGTCTCTGTTTCTCTCTCAAAAATAAATAAACACTAAATTTTTTTAAAAATGTAACAAACACTCAGTGTAAATTTTTAAAATATAGAATAAAATATATTAAGTTCCCTTTTCTCTATTCCTTTCATCCCTCTTCCCCATCCAGAGGTAATAAATAACCCCTCTGGGTTCTGTGTATCCTTCCAGAACTTTCTCTATGCATTTACAAATATGAACTCACACACATTCACACAGATTTTTAAAAACATAAAAAGGACAACAATCTACACATTACCTAATTTTTCTTTCACTTAATCATAGATAACAGTATAGCTGTTTCACACACAGAGGCATTTGTTAAAAGTTTGGATCATTCATCTTAGAGACAACATACAAACTTCCAGGAATAATTTAGAACATTGAAGTCTCATTTATTCATTCATTATCAGTCAGAGTCCAATTAAGAGACAAAAACAAGACATGAATTTGAACAGGGAAAGTTTAATATAACAAATTATTAGCTATAACAAGAGATAGGCTAGAAGGAGGCACACAGAACCCTGAAGAATACAGGGCTTTTGAGGGAAGAGATCTCATTACCCCTTCCCTGCCCAGCTGAGATTCAGACCTTGTTAGAGAGGGCACAGCCATGGCTCACCGAGTGGCAGGAAAATCAATGGTCTGCCTTCCAGTTTGCAGGAGCAAGTTCTTCACAGGGAGGTGTCTCACTGGAGACACTCTGCCCCAAACTGCCCCGAGTTGGGGGTGCTGTTGGCTGTCATGTGCTCCCAGAGCCTGGTGCTGCAGAAATGATAGGGGCGCACCCTGGAACCTGGAAGGAAACCCCTCTTGCTGCAATGCCTTTCCAGTGTCCTCCACTGACAAAGGTTTAACATCGTGCCTGCCCGTGAAGGAAAAATATTTAAAGGGCCCATCTTAATTCCCTAGAACTGGCCATTAAGGGTGAATTTGAAGCTGAGGGGCAGTAAATGGACAGTGGGCGCATTCCACAAACTTAATATTGACACCTGGATGCCTACTGTGGGGCAGGTGATGTGATTTTGTTTCTAACTATTGAGTGTTTACTATTTGTCAGCCTGGTTTTTTTTTTTTTTTAATAAATGGTTATTCATTTTTGAGAGAGAGAGAGAGAGAGAGAGTGCAATTGGGGGAGGAGCAGAGAGAGAGAAAGAGAGAGGAAGACAGAATCCCAAGCAGGCTCCGTGCTGCCAGCACAGAGCCTGACAAGGGGCTTGAACTCACGAACCATGAGACCATGACCTGAACTGAAGTCGGACACTCAACCAACTGAACCACCAGGTGCCCCTGTCAGCTTGTTCTAAGCACTTAATGCATAAACTCAAGCAGTCGTCACAACACCCCTGTGAAGAAGGTGCTATTAGCATCCTCATATTACAGATAAAGAAACTGAAACAGAGAGAATGAAGTAACTCATCCAACATAAGCTTGTAAGTGATAAAGCCAGGAGTCGAGCCTGGTTGTTTGTCTCTGTATGCTTAACCACTGTGCAGTAATGCCTTTCGGCATGTCCCTATGGCACAAAATTATCCTGATCCCCTTCAGGAATATTCCCTGACCGGTCCAAGTGTCCATGCTGTGAGAAGCATTAGTGACCAAATGTCTTCATATGAAGGTAAAGAAAAAGCCTCATTCACTCTTTACATTATCCCAGGGTTCCAAAAATATCTGGGAGGATTTTATTTGGGAGGATATTATTTGGGCATAGCAATCTCATGCCTCATTGCTTGGTGAGTCCTTCCCACCTCCTCGATGTTAGCAGTGGACACCTCCATTTGTGGTTATATCCACAATGTGATGTGGCTCCATTAAGGCGTGAAGTCCACTAGAATAGGGAAACGTATCCTTAACCAAACACATACATGTTTATTTACATATTGCTCTTCTTAAATTGTACTCACAAACTTGAGACAAACTGACAGCAGGCAAATGAATCTTATTGTTTTTATCTTTATCCTAGGAATCCTTTCCCCAACAGTGGCATAGCATTTGCTTTGTTTCCACTTTACTGTGTTCTATAAAGTGTTCTTTATACATGTGTTTTGCAAACTGCTTTCTTTCTTTTTTTAATGTTTATTTTTGAGAGAGACAGAGACAGAATGTGAGTAGGGGAGGGGCAGAGAGAGCAGGAGACACAGAATCTGAAGCAGGCTCCAGGTTCTGAGCTGTCAGCACAGAACCCAACACGGGGCTTGAACTCACAAACCATGAGATCACAACCTGAGCCGAAGTCCGACTCTTAACCGACTGACCCACACAGGCACCCCACAAACTGCATTTCTAATAAGCCGCCGAGTGATGCCATTCCTGCAGCTCTGGGAACCACATTTTGAGTGGCAAGAGACTATACGATACATCCAAGTAAGAGAGGAGGCTGGTTCATCTCTCTGTAATAACAGAGTCATTTCCTTAAAAACCAGAATCTAACTTTCACATCACAGATTTGATGTGAAGTGTTTTAGTGTTCATCTGAACAGATCTTGGGCAGGAAATCTTTAAAGCCTTGGTCCAAAATTGGATCATAGGCAGAACCAAATCAGGGCAAATCACCCACCCAACTCTCTGACACTTAATACTGGAAACATTACAACAACAACAAAACCCCAAACCAACAGAATCGAGAGCGATAACACTTTAATAGTAAGACAAATAGTAAGATTTTAATGAGACACTGATATCTTTAAATTATTAAATATAATGGGGCAAGTGATTTATCATCATGAGTTGACCCCTAATTACTTGAGGGTGTAGGGATGAAGTTTCTAAAAGCATTGTGTAATTTAAGGACATTTGGGACATAAGACCTTGACCAAACACTGATAATCTTATTTCCTAAAAAAAAAAAAAAAAAAAAAAAAAAAGGAAAAGAATTTTAATAGCATTATAAGCCTTAAAACAAAATAAAATGAAATAGAAGACATGAGAGCTTAGTTCAGCTCAAGAGACATTTACTGAGCACAAATACCAGGCACTGTTCTGTGTGGTGTGGGCACACAGATACACTGAGGGAGCTCACAGTCAAAAGACATAGTCCTTGGGGCGCCTGAGTGGCTCAGTCCGTTAAGCAGCCGACTTGGGCTCAGGTCATGATCTCGTGGTCCATGAGTTCGAGCCCCGCATCGGGCTCTGTGCTGACAGCTCAGAGCCTGGAGCCCATTTCAGATTCTGTGTCTCCCTCTCTCTGACCCTCCCCTGTTCATGCTCTGTCTCTCTCTGTCTCAAAAATAAATAAACATTAAAAAAAAATTAAAAAAAAAACATAGTCCTATCAACCCTTCATTTTATACACGGTAATGACAGGAAAGCACAGGATGTTGTGGCACCACGGACTCACATAAGGAAACAGCAAGACTGGGGGAAAGGAGACTTGATGAGGTCTTGAATTCGGGCAGTGGTAACAGGGATGAAAAGGTGGGGGACAAATCTGAGAAACGTCACAGAGACTAAAATATACAGAAGTTTGTGACTGGCTGTGGAGTGCCAGAGGATGGCGTGACACTTGGGTTTCTGGCTTGGGTAGCAGTAAATGACCTTTCAGTGAGACAAGGAAAGGAAGGATGTTTCAGTGGTAGGAAATAATGTCTTCAGTCCGGGATTTATTGAGTCATCTACAGCCTGTGGACTATTCGGATGTATGTTCAACAGCAGTGGACAGACACCTGGGTGTCTCAGTTGGTTGAGCATCCGACTTGATTTTGGCTCAGGTCATGATCCCAGGGTGGCGGGAGTAAGCCCTGCGTTGGGCTCTGCGCTGAGCATGGAGCCTGCTTAAGATTCTTTCTCTCTCCTTCTGCTCTTTTCCCCCACTCATGCTCTCTCTCTCTCTCTCAAAAAAAAAAAAAAAAAAAAAAAGACAAAACACAGCAGTTGAACATACGTCAGGATTACTGGCATAAAGGGTAAAGTAGATAAAGATATTTAAAAGTTACCGACATAGGTAGTAATTCAAAGCATGAGATGTGAATGGAAAGAAGAGTGGAAGGTCAAGGATGGAACTTTGAAGAATAACTGTTGAGGAGAGGAGGGGTTCAAGAGCAGAGAATGCAATTTCTCAGTATTAGGAGAATTAGGAGAGATGCGTATTTTGTTAATCTGGGATATGGAAAATTTCCAGGAAGGAATGGGTACCAATGTCACGTGCAGAAAGGAGGTCCTGTAAGATAACGTTAGAAAAACATCTGCTATTGGAGGTATCCTGAGGGCAGGTACCATGACTTACTAATTTTTGTATATTTAGTGCTTAGAACAATAAAAGACACAAGGCAGGTACTACACAAATGCTTATGGAATTTTATTGACCTATCACTTTCATTAGTAAAATGATGAGTTTATTCAAACCATTCAAACTCAAAAACGTTTGAGATAGTGTCGATATTTTCCCAAGGGACTTTTTCCTTGACCTAACCCAAGCTAAATTTTCAGTAAAAAAACAAAATAAATAAAGAAAACTTATCAATCCAAGGAAGGAGGGGGAGGCGGGAGGATGATAAAAAGAAAACAAAAAAATAAGGCGAATAAGTAAATTTAGCCAAAAGGTTAGTGTCACAATATTAATAGTAGAAAAGTAGAATTTAGGCAAAAACTTGCAGTAGGACTAAAGGAATTTTACAGAAGGATAAAAAGTATCAGTTCACCAAGAAGGTACATTTAGACCTGTCATGCAAGTGCAGGGTCAAATTTTGTTTGTTTTTTTTTAAATTGTAGGAAGGCTGACCATTGAACACCCTAGGAGTAAGGAGCCCTACTTCACCCTCCCCTAGAGGAAAATCCCCACATAACTTTTGACTCTCCCCAAACTTGACTAATAGCCTACCCTTGACCAGAAGCCTTACCAGTACCATAAACAGTTGATACATATTTTGTATGTGACATGTATTATATACTGTACTCTTAAAGTAAGCTAAAGAAAATGTTAAGAATACCCTAAGGAAAGTATATTTAAAGCACTGTGTCAAAAAGAAATCTCTGTATAGGTGGACCCACACGGTTCAAGCCTATGTTTTCCAAGGGTCAACTGTGTTTTATTCATCATTTTTTTGGTATAAACCTTTGTTTTCAAAAATATTGCCTGAAAATATTATTTATCTCAATTACTGAGTTTTTTGGGCGTCCGTTTAAATTTTGTCTGAGGCTACCGCTTCACTCCAATCCCGGTTGTGGTCCAGAAGGATACTTGGGTGCATCTGAAAAATAGAACTCCAAGTGATATATTGCAAACGGGGACAGAATCGGAAGAAAAAAAATCTGACATAATCTCGACACCAGTGTGAGATTTTTAACATACCCACCTCGGAAACGGACAGATCAATCAAAAAACTAAAAATTTCCCGCAGCTCTACGAAGGGCAGCGGCCGGTAGCCCAAGCCGGAGCTGGGTGCTCCGGGCCTCAGTCCGCGCCGCCCAAGCGCGGCCTCAGGACGCTGGGGGCGGAGGCTGGAGTCGCCAGCGGCCTGGGGAGGTCCCAGGCGACGCCGAGCAGGTGCCTGCAGTTCCCTCGGAGGCCGCCATAAGAGGCTAGAGCTTTCGGGTGCCCGTGGCCCCTCCCCTGGGCGTGGTCCTTATTCTCCTCCGGCCGCTTCTCCGCGAACGTCCTCCTCGGCGCCGCGCGCACCACCCAGGGGCTAACAGAAAAGCCGCCGGGCCTCGCCAGTGGCGCCAAGTCCGCTGCGCACGCGCAGAGGCAGGAGGAGCGGCGGGTTGTGGCTCCGGTATGTCACAACAGGCACCACCCGCTTCTTGCTGCAGCCGCTCTCCCTCCTCCTTCTCGTCCTTGGGCTCGGGATCCGGTTCCAGCACCAAGGCTCTGGCTCTCGGCCTGTCCTGCTTCATGGCCGCCACGACCTCAGACACGTGAGCGTGACGACCGTAAAGCGCCGCGACGTCGTGCTTTTGTTTTTTTTCCCCCCCATCTTTGGTTTTTGTTTGTTTTAGTTTCCTACGATGTTTCTTTTCCAAGTTCTTCGTTGAACGTTTTTTTTTCGTGCGTGTGCAAATAAATGCACTTAGGCTAAATTTATAACCCACCGGTTATAATAATGAATAGCACTTACACTTTTCAAAATATTTTGTGATTTTTTTCTTTGACCTATGAATCGAATACGTTTTTTTTAGTTTCAAAACACATATTTGTAAGTTTATAACTATTTGGTATATTATTTAGGTTCAAGCTTTTAAACGGTTACTTCGCATAGGAACCTCCTCTTCAAACACTATTAAGAATGAAAAAGGAGCCCTGACTGGAGATAATACTATGCAATTTTGTGATGTAGAGGAGAAAAAAACCCTTTCATTCTACCCTTAATAGGTTCTTGACTGGGGTCCCTGTAACAAAAGGCATTAAAAGGGGGAAAGCATATACATCTATGTAAGACATGGGAGCCTTCATAAGGAAATGAAAACCTAAAGAAGCAGTTTGAGTCAACACATAATTAAGTGGGGCAGAGTGGTAAATTGTGGAAAAGTGATAAGACGAAGGTATTTGGGCCAGGGCGGTTAGTGACCACAAAGAGAAGAGTTAGTTTAACAGGATTTGCACAGATTTCTCTTGGCCTCAACTTCCCCGCTCACAGGGAGGGGTGAAGTGCCGCCCCCTAGTGATAAAAATGTCTCTCTTCCTTCTGGTTCAGGGAGGGCACCTTTTACTTGGGAGTTTTATCTCCTGCTTGTAGGAAAGTTAGAATGCCCTTTTTGCATTGCTAATTTTAAGTGGTTTTAACTTAATATGATAGAGTGGCACTTTTGGGGGTGGAGTTTTCCGAATGCCTTTAGTGAAATTAAATTAGAAATTGTCGATGAAATGGACAGTTTCTTAGAAGACTAAGATATCAAGATTGGAGAAGATATAGGAAACCCCAAAAAAGCAAATAACTGTTAAATCAGAGTTGAACATGTTGCCCTCAAACAGACATCAGGCCTAGATGGTTTCAGAGGTTTTACCAAACATTGGAGGCACAGACAATCCACAAACTCTTCAAATAATAGAATAATAGAGACAGCTACCCAATGCATTGTTGAGATTAATACAACCTTAATACCCAAAACATTCAAGGTTGATATCAGGGGATAAAAGTATGAGCTAATCTTGTCTATGAAAATAAATGCAAAATTTTAAATAAGTAGAAGTCAAACTCAGAATCATATAAAAATTAATACATAATGACCAAGTATGGTTTATCCTAGGAAGGCAAGGAAGAAAATAGATTAATCCATTATATTAATTAAAAAATTTGTTTATTGGGGCGCCTGGGTGGCGCAGTCGGTTAAGCGTCCGACTTCAGCCAGGTCACGATCTCGCGCTCCGTGAGTTCGAGCCCCGCGTCGGGCTCTGGGCTGATGGCTCAGAGCCTGGAGCCTGTTTCCGATTCTGTGTTTCCCTCTCTCTCTGTCCCCAAAATAAATAAACGTTGAAAAAAAAAAAAATTTGTTTATTGAGGGGCGCCTGGGTGGCTCAGTCGGTTAAGTGTCTGACTTGCGATTCATGAGTTTGAGCCCTGTGTCCGGTTCTGTGCTGACAGCTCGAAGCCTGTATCCTGCTTGAGATTCTGTGTCTCCCTCTCTCTCTGTCCCTCCTCCACTCACCCTCTGTCTCTCTCTCAAAAATAAATAAACATTAAAAATTTTTTTTAATTTGTGTATTGAGTTTACAATGGGTTAACCAGTGTCTAGGCATTTAACAAAGTAATGGATTAAAGGAGAAAAGCCTTTTATTTCTATACAGGAATTGAGAAAGAAGAGATAAAAACATCTCTTTACCTAGAAAACCAAAGACTATCCACTCCAAACTCTTACAACTAAAAAAGTTCAGCAAAGTTGCTGGATACAAGAGCAACATAAAACAATCAACAGCATTCCCACACATCAAAAATAACTAATTAGAAAACACAGTTCTTCAAAAGACCATTCACAGTAGCACAAAACCTATAAAGTACCTAGGAATAGATGTAGGATAAGATATACAACAATATTTTATTATTTTCTTCATAAAGGTCTTGAAGGACATTGAAGAAAACCTGAATAACTAGAGAGATAATTCCGTATTTATGGATGGGAAAACAATATTTTTCAGATGTTAGGTCTCCCAAGATTTAGTTCTAAATTCAGCAGAATTCCAACCAAAATTTCAAAGATTTTTGCAGAACTTAACAAGCAGATTCTGAAGTTTATAAGAAGGGTAAAGGGCCAAGAACAGTCAAGACAATTTTGAAGAAGAACAAGTTGGGTGGGGAGACTTAACTGTGTTAGATATTAGGATTGATTAAAAAGTCACCTTAATTGAGACAGTGTGGAACTGATGCAAAGACAGATAAATAGAGCAATGAAACAAGAGAAAGCTCAGAAAGAGACCTATGTGTATATGGGAACACGAAGATTTAAGGGGTGTATATGTATCAGTGAGACTGGGTGGTTCCGCTGTGTAAAGGAAGCAATCTTGCCAACAAAAGATCCCTCTGTACCAATATAGACAAAAGAACACAATATATTATTGAGCGAGCATTAACAGATTTACAAGCCTGAAAGTGACTATGAAGTCAGAACAGAATCATGCACATTTCATACAGGAAACAAGAAGGCTCCATGCTCAGTGTAGAGCCTGATGACCCATGACCCTGGGATCTTGACCTGAGCTGAAATCGAGTCAGACCACTCAACCAACTGAGCCACCCAAGCTCCCCAGGTTGGTAAAATTTTTAATGACTTTATGAAGTGTTGTTGAGAATGTGCACAAATGGAACTTTCATCCACTGCAGGTGGGAGTGTAAGTTGGTGTGATCACTTTGAGAGAAATTGGTCATTATCAAATACAGTAGAAGGTGGTTATTTCTTCTCTGTAGTCTTCCAATTTTAGTATATGTGCTGCCAAAGCGAGTGTATCCTACAACCTAGTGATTCCATGTGTTGGTCTATTCTCCTCAGAGCAGTGGTTCTCCAAGTGCGTTCCAGAATTAGCGGACTCAGCATCACCTGGGAAGTTGTTAGACATGCACATTTTTAGGCCTCATCCCAGATGTACTGAATCAGAAACCTCAGGTGGGGGAGGGATTGACAGCAATCTGGTCTAAAAAACCTTCCAGATGATTCTGGTGCACGTTTAATTTTGAGAACCACTGCCTTAGAGGAATTCTCATACAAGGCCCAGGGAGACATAGAAGACCAAGCAAAGCTTAACTTAGTGGTTTTAAAAAGTGTCAGGCTATCTGGATTCCAATTCCAGCCCCACCATTTTTTGGCCCTTTAATCTGGAGAAAGTGATGTAGCTTTTCTGTTAGTAACCCATCTATGAGATGGAGGTAAATCTAGTACCTTCTGCATATAGTTGCTGTGCATGAATTAATTCACATATGGCAGTGGCTGACACAGAGTAAGCACTCAACAAATGTAGCCTCTTATTATCATTAGGATATTTATTGCAGCCTTGCTTGTTATCAGTAAAGTATTGGAAAAAGATTTCTTAAAAATAAGGCTGAAAACAAACATGGAAAAGGATTAAAATTGGTAAAATCTTGAATGGGGTGTATAGATGTTGTATCATTCTTTGTACTTTTCTGTGTTGAATATTATGATTTTGTTTTTTATTTATTTTTGAGAGAGAGAAGGGTAGGGGCAGAGAGAAAGGGAGACACAGAATCCAAAGCAGGCTCCAGTGCAGAGCCCAACACAGGGCTTAAACTCACTAATCCCTTGTGGGGTTCAAACTCATGAACCATGAGACTGTCACCTGAGCTGAAGTCAGGCGCTTAACTGACTGAGCCACCCAGGCACCTCTCTCTATGTTGAGTATTTTGGAAGCAAAGGAGGAGTGCAGAGGGTGTCATCAGTTCTCTCTCCACACTTAGATTTCCACAGAAGATTGTTAAAGTAAATCATGATGTCTTCATTAAAAATATTTCCATAGGGGCGCCTGAGTGGCTCAGTCAGTTAAGCCTCTGACTGGCTGAGGTCATGATCTCACGATTTGTGAATTCTAGCCCCACATTGGGCTGCTTTGGATCCTCTGTGTCCCTTTCTCTGCTCCTCCCCAGCTTGCTCTCTCTCTCTCTCTCTCTTTCTCAAAAATAACTGAACATTAGGGGCGCCTGGGTGGCGCAGTCGGTTAAGCGTCCGACTTCAGCCAGGTCACGATCTCGCGGTCCGTGAGTTCGAGCCCCGCGTCAGGCTCTGGGCTGATGGCTCGGAGCCTGGAGCCTGTTTCCGATTCTGTGTCTTCCTCTTTCTCTGCCCCTCCCCCGTTCATGCTCTCTCTCTGTCCCAAAAATAAATAAACGTTGAAAAAAAAAAAATTAAAAAAAAAAAAAATAAATAACTGAACATTAAAAAAAAGTGTCCTCGAGATTACTGAACTTGTGTTTTTGGCATATTCCTCTTACAATTTGCATTCACAAGGTATAATTTCACCAAATTTGAATATATTCTATCTTTCCCCACATTTGTGCCTTTATACTCATTGTCTCCTCCACATCTACTGCTCTATTCAAACTCTCCATCTTTCAAGTCCCCAGCTCAAATGCTACCTCCTTGATAAAGATGTACGTGGATCTCTGTTATAATTTTCTTTTCTGCCTGTGAATGCAGGACACTCATTCTATTTCTCACGTAGCCCTTGCCACATTCTGCCTTATGTTAGAAGTGTTTCCCCCCTACTTTGACTCACACTTCTTATACAGTAGCAAATTGTCTTTTAATGGGGCAAAGATTAGTATAGTCTACAAAAAATTGGAGAATGATTCAAGTATTGAGTTCAATTTACTGAATACACACATCAGATGCTACCCATGGAAATTATATGGTCCGGGCTCCACTGGCTGGTGAATAGCCATTATGATGTTCCGAGTCACCACCTTGTTGCTTAGTCAGTCATCCCACATGTTTTTCCCAGGATTCTCCAGTCCAAATATTCTTGATAATTCTCAAATTGTGGGTTGTAGAAAAAGGGCTTTTCCCTCTAGGAATCTGGGAGAGGTGGTCTGATAGGGTAGGGATGCTGGCCTCTCACGTGATCAGTGCCCCTACCTGCAGTATTATGGTGCCTCTTCTGGGCAGCTGCTGTTGACCCACTGCCTACTCACTGGTGGTTGCCTCCTTCCCCCAGAGGGCTGACCTTAGACCGGCAGGGAAATGCATCTACTGTTCTCATAAATCACCTTTTCAAAGAGATTCCCAGGTGGAGCTATTGGGATGACACACTCCGGAGTGTCCTTTCCAAAGCAAAAGGGCATGTCTGGGGCAGTTAGGAAAGGGGGTGAGGGTGGAGCGGAAAAATCCTCACAATAAACCTCAGATCTTTGCTCGTTCATACCTCTGGGCCCTGCAGCTTTATTAAGCCCCCTCTGCAAAGCCTTCTTTCTTATTTGCAAAAATTTCCCCATATTTCCCTCAAGGAGCCCCTACTCCATCAGACGGGTCTGTGTTTAAACTCCAGCTCTGAAACAAAAATAGGTTCTTTCCCGTGGGATTCCATGCTTTGTGTAGTGGTGGCCCTAGGGTGGTCTTTTGGGGAAGGTGTAGTCTTCTAATCCCTGATCAGCTTGCTTCCCCAACCAAGTAACTGTATAAATTGAATTAAAACTCTGTAAATGCAGAAGAAACGCCACTTAATCCCTCTTTTCAACCTTATTGCCACCTCTAAATCTTTCCTATCTGGAAATTCTGGATCATCATTGCAATCAGAGGAAGTTGCTGAGCATTCTTTGAAATGGAAATACTCTGACAGGACGCTGATCGAGAAAACCTGTAGGGGGCGCAGTTCTCCAAAAGAATCTTGGCATTGCCCTCGGCCAAACTACCCTGTTAACAGTCTACGCGGCCGAACTTTTTGAGCATTCTTCACAGGATTCCATCTCTCCTGACTTTTTATATTTCCAGCTGCCTCAGGAGGGCACCAGTCACATCTGCCAACATGAAATAAATCTGGCCTGCCTCTTGCCTTTTGATAGTTAATCCGATTTAGGTTAAATGATCTCCAGGTGAGCCTGCCCTACCTTCATTCATGAGAAATGTAATCCAGTTTACTGCTGAATTTACGTGCTTTTCTGGCTTGAAACTATTCCTTGAATTGATGTCAGCACTCCGATAACTCAAATTCCTAATCACACAGATCTGCCAGTATTTCTTAATTCCCACAATGCTTCTGGAAGTCCATTTCATATAGTCGCTTGGGTCACAACTAATAGCAGTGGTCTGAGTGTTAGCTCTCTGAAGCTAGTAACTCTTCATCTGTCTACTCCCAGGGTTTAGCTAATGACTGAGTCTATAAGAATTTACAAGTATATGTATTTGGATATTACTCTATAAGAATTCACATAGTGATTCTTATGTAGTAAGATGGTGAATGAATGGATGGATACACGAATAAACCCAAAACTTTGGGATTTTAAAATAGTTTGACTTGGAGAATAGGCACCATAGTGTAGCTGAAGAAACAATTCATTTTAGGAGATAAATACTTTAATAAATGAAAGGACAACCAATGTTCTGTGCTCCTATAGCGCTTAAAAATGGAAACAATTCACATACCATAACATTTACCATTTTAAAGCCTACAATTCAGTGGTTTTTTAGTATCGTCACAGAATTGTACAACCATCGCTACTATCCAATTCCAACATGTTCATGTCTCCCCCCAAAAAGACCATGTACCTGTTAACAGTCCCTCCCCACTCCCTCTAACCCCCAACTCCTGGCAACAACATCCCGTCTCTATGGATTTGCCTATCCTGGACATTTCATATAAATGGAATCACACAATATGTGGCCTTTCGAATCTGGTTTCTTTCACTTGTAACCCCATTCCACTTTACACATCAATCTGCTAACGTTTGTTTTGCTATGTTATGATTATTTGCTGACCTCCCTGCCTCCCACTGGACTATTAAACACTGCAAGAGCAGAAAGTTTGCCTTGTTTATTTCAACATTTCTAATGTTCAGGACCTGGCACAGAATGGACACTCAATAAATGCTTGATCTTCCTATTCCAGTCAGTCTGGTTTATTGGTGTTTGGATGTGCCTCCATGCACACTCCTTATATGCATAACAAAATGAAAAGCCCTTTACTGCATCTAATTTTAGTATATGTGCTGCCGAAGCGAGCACCCTTTACTGCATCTAGATGCAGAGCAAAGAGGCTCTCCTCCTTAAGGCTATGAGACTAGGGTCAAGGCATTTCCCTAAGGCTCTGGAGAGGATCTGAAGGCAGCACAGAGGTTCTTGTACCATAGTTGATGAGAGTCTTGCCAGAGTATCCTTGCCCTGGTCTAAGACACCAGCTTCTATGTGTTGGACTTGGACTCTGTGAGTTACACAAGCAATAAAACATTCTTTTCTCTCCTACCCCAGTGCTCTGGACACACAGTTCCTTCTACTTGGACTGCTCCACTCCCTTTCTCAATCAGGTTAATTTTTACTCCATTTTTATTTTTTTTTTTTAATTTTTTTTTCCAACGTTTTTATTTATTTTTGGGACAGAGAGAGACAGAGCATGAACGGGGGAGGGGCAGAGAGAGAGGGAGACACAGAACTGGAAACAGGCTCCAGGCTCCGAGCCATCAGCCCAGAGCCCGACGCGGGGCTCGAACTCACAGACCGCGAGATCGTGACCTGGCTGAAGTCGGACGCTTAACCGACTGCGCCACCTAGGCGCCCCTTTACTCCACTTTTAGAATTGAGTCTAAACTGATGCCTACCTTGTCTTTCCTATTCAGAGTTAATTTCTCTAACTTTCTGTGTTTCTATAGGACTTGGTTCAGATTTCCATAGCGTTGGAGGTTTAAAAAAATACAAATATTGCATGCCAGTTAAAAAGTTGCCCCCCCTCTGGAAGTGGTCTTTGCTTATAAATTCGGGCATATATAATTCCATAATTTTTCCTCTGTGTATGTGTCACATTCTTTTTATAAAAATGGGGTCATTTATAGTTATTATACTGAAACTAGCTTTTCTCCCATAACAATAAAACAATAAATTGTGGATATTCATATATCTTAGTGCATACACACACACACACACACACACACACACACACACACACCCCTCATCCTTTATTCCATTTGGATGTACTATTACTTATTTGTTGGTAGACATTTAGATGGTCTCTAATTTTTTGCTATAGTGAACAGCTGTGCATCTGTCTTTATGACTTGTGGGAGCCTTTTGGAAGAACAGAATTCTATAAGTTCAATTATAGTGGGCTAAGAGTGTTGTATCCTAAGCATTTAATTCTAAATGTGCCTCCACTACAATAGCCTCTTGAGGACACGGACATACTGTTATATTTATTCTTGTATCCCCCACTTACTGGCATTGTGCCTAGAACATTTTACCTGCACAATAAATATTGTTGAGTAATTAATGAATAGGTGAATAAATGAATAATAATGGAAAGTTTTGATGCTCAAAAAGTGAGTCACATAAACATTCTTAACTTCATATTCAGCTCCTCTACTCCATAGTTGTGAGGGACCTGATGTTTCCATGTGGACAAAGCATGGATATTGAGATTTTCCCCTATCCTAAGGGTAGGTGCCTCTATTGTTTAGAGCTGACACTGTGAAGAGGTCAAAACATTTCTTTTAGCACCTAATTCAGGAGCTAATTTCTGTTATCATGAGGCTGCCACGTGCACCCACTGTTGGCTGTAATTTCTAAAAAATATTTTTAAAATTCACTGCCCACTTGGTGGACTGGGAAGCATAGGAGAATACTGTGTGCATGTGGCATGTAGGAGTTTGCAGATACACGTTTTAACTTTTTTTTTTTAATGTTTATTTATTTTTGGGACAGAGAGAGACAGAGTGCAAGTGGGGGAGGGGCAGAGAGAGAGGGAGACACAGAATCTGAAACAGGCTCCAGGCTCTGAGCTGTCAGCACAGAGCTCGACGCGGGGCTCAAACGCACGAACCGTGAGATGATGACCTGAGCCGAAGTCGGACGCTTAACCGACTGAGCCACCCAGGTGCCCCCAGATACACGTTTTAGTAGGGGATCGGATTCCCTTTCATGTTTGTGTTGCCCTCCTTACACGTAAGCTCCTCCTACCTTGACCTCCTTCTCCAGTCACTCTGCACCTTAATGCATTTTGCTTATCACTGAAAGATGGATTTTCCTAAAACTCTTCTCCTTTCCCAAATCTTTAATGATCCCCTTTTCATAAAAGATAAACCTCCTTAGACTGACATTCAGGGCCTCATTGGTGTGACCTCAGTCTATCTTTTGAACCATTTCCCCAATAGCTTACCTTCCTAGCTACTCATTTCAAACAGTGTGGTCTATTTTTCTCCATTCCCTAAATACATCTTGGTCTTTCCTATCTCGGAATTCTTGACCATGCGCTTTATTTAGTCTTGACAAGTCTTCATTTTCTCCACCTATCCAAATTCTTAAAGATTCATCCAAGTCCTTCCCTGGTAGGAAACTTCAAACCTGTTCCAGGGACCCATGTGGTCTCTCTCTTCTAAACTGTGTGGGACACTCTGTCAACCTCACTTCTTTCAAGTCGAATCAGGTCCGTCTTCAACCCTGCTAGCATCGTTGTCTGGAGCTATTTTTCATCTCTTCACTTGTTTTGTGTCTTTGTGTGAACTTAATGTTTTATCTTCCCCAAATCCAGTGTAAGTTCTAAAAGGGAGAGACATGTCCTGTCCCAGGTCTGCATTCACAGAGCCCTCAGTGAGTGTGTGCGCCTTGCTTGAGTGGATTAGCATTCTGTTTCTCTGGAATCTACAAAGAGAGCCAGGACCAGGTCGTTGCCTATTTGTTGTTTGTTGTCTTTACTTTTTGTTTTTAAATTCCAGCAGAGTTAACATGCAGTGTTGTATTAGTTTCAGGTGTATAATATCGTGATCCAGCCATGCCATACATCACCCAGTTTCTCATCACAACAAGTGCACTCCTTAATCCCCATCACTTATTTCATCGTCTCCCCACTCCCTTCCCTCTGGTAACCATCAGTTTGTTCTCGATAGTCAAGAGTCTGTTTCTTGGCTTGTCTCTCTCTGTCTCTGTCTCTCTCTCTCTCTCTCTTTACCTTTGCTCATTTGTTTTGTTTCTTAAATTCCACATATGAGTGAAATCATATGGTATTTGTCTTTCTCTGACTGACTTATTTCACTTCGCATTTTACACTGTGTAGCTCTACCCGTGTCATTGCAAATGGCAATATTTCATTCCTTTTTATGGCCAAATAATATCCCATTGTATATACATATACTGCTTCTTCTTTATCCACTCATCTATTGATGGACACCTGGGCTGCTTCCATAATTTGGCTATTGTAAATAAGGCTGCTAGAAACATAGAGGTGCATGTATCCCTTTGAATTAGTGTTTTTGTATTTTTCGGGTGAATACCCAGTAGCGTGATTGATTACTGGATCATAAGATATTTCTATTTTTAACTTTTTGAGGAACCTCCATATTGTTTTCCATAGTGGCTGCACCAGTTTGTCTTCCAACCAACAGTGCATGAGGGCTCCTTTTTCTCCACATCCTTGCCAACACTTGTTTCTTGTGTTGTTATATTAGCCATTCTGATTGGTGTGAGGTGATATCTCATTGTATTTTTGATGTGCATGTCCATGATGAGTGATGTTGAGCCTCTTCTCATGTGTCTGTTGGCCATCTGGATATCTTCTTTGGAGAAATGTCTGTTTCTATTTTCTGCCCATTTTTAAATTGGATTATTTGTTTTTTGGCGTCCAGGCCGTTGTTCTATGAATTGTAAGATGTAACATTTTCTTTCTTTTCTTCTTTTAGCCATACTTCCCATTGCCTCCAGCTGTTGCACTGAGGTTTCACGTCATATTTCCAGAAGGCTTCTGGAGAGAGTGAATATATGTCGCATTCAGAGAGCTGATGGGGATTGTGACTTGGCTGCTGTCATGTGAGTGCCCTGCCTCAGGGAGGTCTAAAACTGTCCAGTGATCATTTCTCAGCCAGTGAGCAGTAGGTTGGGAAGGCTTTGCCTGAGTGCAACATACAAGCGATCGTTCAAACGAGGGGGGGAAGAGTAAATACTCCACCTTTCCGGCACCAGGCTCCCTGGAGTGAGCACACAGTCTCTGAGTACCTGCATGTTCAGAGCCCCACACTGGCCTCCGCTGCCCCTACTGCAGTGCTGTGATTCAGGATAAATATCTTCAGTCACTGGACAATGTGCGTGACTTTTCTAAACAAAACTAGGCACACTCTGGGTAAAAGAACAAAACAAAAAGCAAAACAGAAGGTGACTCTGTTTTATTTTGTGACTTTAACTGTAGCTTTTTCCAGGCAAGTATACAGGTTGCTGTCTTTTTTACTCTCTGAATTCATCAGGGGTATATACAAGGTTCAAAGAGGTAGCACCTCACACCTGTCAGAATAGCTAAAATTAACAACACAGGAAACAACAGGTGTTGGCGAGGATGTAGAGAAAGGGGAACCCTCTTGCACTGCTGGTGCAGCCACTCTGGAAACTGGTGCAGCCACTCTGGAAAACAGTGTGGAGGTTCCTCGGAAAGTTAAAAATAGAAGTACCCTACGACCCAGCAATTGCACTACTAGGTATTTATCCAGAGAATGCACACCCGCTGCTTCAAAGGGGCACATGCACCTCAGTGTTTACAGCAGCGCTGTGAACAATTGCTAAAGTATGGAAAGAGCCCCTATGTCCATCGACTAATGAATAAAGATGTGGCGTATATACAATGGGATATATTTGGCTATCAAAAGGAATGAAATCTTGCCATTTGCAACAATGTGGATGGAGCTAGAATGTAGTATGCTAAATGAAGTAAGTCAGTCAGAGAAAGACAAATACCATATGATTTCACACATAGGTGGAATTTTAGAAACAAAACAGGTGAATATAGGGGAAGGAAAAAAAAAGAGAGGGAAGCAAACCATAAGAGACTCTTAACTGTAGAGAACAAACTGAGGGTTTGTGGAGGGAGTTGGGTAGGGGATAGGCTAAATGGGTGATGGGTATTAAGGAGGGCACCTGTTGTGATGAGCACTTACATATAACACTGGGTGAGAAATCACTAAATTCTACTCCTGAAACCAGTACTACACTGTATGCTGACTAACTAGAATTTAAACAAAACTTGAAAAAATGGGGGCGCCTGGGTGGCTCAGTCAAAGCATCCGGCTTCGGCTCAGGTCACGAACTCATGGTTCGTGGGTTTGAGCCCCGTGTTGGACTCTGTGCTGAGAGTTCAGAACCTAGAGCCTGCTTCAGATTCTGTCTCCCTCTCTCTCTGTTCCTCCACCACTCACTCAACTCTGTCTCTGTCTCTCTCTCTCCAAAATAAATAAAGATTAAAAATGTCTTTTTAAGCTTGAAAAAACAAACAGAAGTATAGAGATGTCTGTACCTGTCACATGCAATCAAGCATGAATGCTCATCTTTGCTCTTGATTCTGGGCTGTTGGCTCATGGTGAACCCTTTCACCCTTACCTCTGGCTCAGTTATTAAAAATTTTAGATTTCTGTGTTCTTCATGTCTCCATAGAAACTTTAAAACCAAATCTGGATTCTGACAACAATGCTGTGAGGAAGGCGTACATTATCTCCATGTCACACAGGATAGAGCTGTGGCTGAGGCGATTACATGGTTAACCTGGGTGACATACAGCTAGAGAATGGCAGACATGGGTTGTGAATCAGGTCTTTCCATTAGGAACACCACATGCCTCAAAGATCTCTCAAAAGTGATGATGCAACCAACCATAAAATGCTCTCTCCAAACTTCATGGATTCTGTTTAAATTCTAGTTTAAATTCCACTTATGGCTGCAGGGGGTGCTAATGAGCCATTTGGTATCCCTTCTTTTAGCTCCAAATAAGGCCATTGCTTATGCCTGAGTTCCTGAGTCACTGAGAAGCTTCTTTATTTATTCAATGAATTCAACAAATAGTTATTGATTAACATTTATGTACCAAGCACCATTCTATCCTCAGCTTGCGCTAGGGATGCACCAGTGACACAAAACAGACTATGCCCTCCTGCCGTCCCCAGAGATTCTATTCAGCTGGGTCCTACAGACCATTCTCTGAGATTTAAGATACATTTTTATTTCCCTTTCAGAGGAATCCATCCATTACCCAACTTTGAAAAACACTGCTCCAAGACAGGATTCTTAGTCAAAGGAAGAGGGGTGCCTGGGTGGCTCAGTGGGTTAAGCATCCCACTCTTGATTTTGGCTAAGTCATGATCTCACGGTTTGTGGGAAACAGTCCTGTGTCAGGCTCTGTACTGTCAGCACAGATTCTAGGATTGCCTCTCTCTCTGCCCCTCTCCCACCCTCAAAAAAAAAAAAAAATTAGAAAGCACTTGATTTTAATTAAAGGGAAACTATGAAGCCAATATCTTGGATCTAAAAATGCTTACTGTTGGGATGCCTGGGTGGCTCAGTCGGTTAAGCATCAGACTTCAGCTCAGGTCATGATCTCACGGTTTGTGGGTTCAAGGGCCAGGTCGGGCTCTGTGCTGACAGCTCAGAGCCTGGAGCCTGCTTCAGATTCTGTCTCTTCCTCTCTCTCTCTGTGCTCCTTCCCCGCTTGTGCTCTCTCTGTCTCTCAAAAATAAACCATAAAAAAAAAAAAAAACTTTATTAAAGTACAGGTTTGTAAATTGGTCTCTCTGTGCTATAAGACAACTGAAAAATAGATTAGTTATGACCTCATCTCACATAAGATGAATTTGACTAGGTGGTGTTTTTAAATCATAAATTACAGATCTTCTTTGTTGTTTTTTTCTGACATTCAACATAAATAGATAAAAATTCTCTTGTTTTCAAATTGTTTTACTACAGAGCATGTCTTTACTTATCTAAAATGTAGTCCCTTAACTTTGAATATATAGGTTCGAGAATAGTATTTTAGATGCAGAAAACATGGCAAGTGTTGGCAATACAACTCACAAAAAGCATTTGTTATTAACCACAACTAACTAATATAAATTAGCTTATGGTGAACTCACTAGATTTCTTTCCTTTTCCTTTTCTGCCTAGAATAGGTCCTTTATTTCATACCCTATAAGTGATCATTGTAATTTTTGTTCTCTGAGAGGGGAGTTTGTTTAAATCCTTCTACAGTGACTTCATTAAAGAGCTTCGGGCAGTTTCTAAACATAAACACAGTGCAAAGTTGTTTATCTTGGGCAGAGGGCTGAGGTTTTGAAGCTCACAGATACTATCTGTTGGGAGGAAAACTTGGGGTTATTCAAGTTGTCTGGGAGGCTTGAGTATTTTTTCAGAAGTGATTGTTGAGGGGCTATTCTGCTTGGGGGAAAGGGGAAAGAAAAAAGGTTTAGGGAACAATTACAGGTTTAATCTCTATGGCGGGGCCAACCCCATCGGTCCATTGGCCGGTCCCTAGCTACTCTCTTTTGGGCAAAAGAACCAGGGGATCAGCTTTATGGTTTCTTAGAGCCCAAACTCTCCACCAGAGAGTACACAATGGTGGGGCGGGGGGGGGGGGGGGGGCAGTGCCCATCAGAATACCGTGGAGTTGGGGGTGGCTGAGGGAGTGTGGAATAGACCATCTCCTTGTCTAGCAGGATTGCCTCGTCTCTTTTTATCCTGAGATGGAATACACAGGGGACAGAGTGCAGTGTAAGCAGTCTTCAAACTTTGGGATTTGAAAACATCGTAGAATCTCGAATTTGGGAGCTGTGTTCCGGTAGCTGATCTTTTCCCATTGTATTACATTGAGAGTTTGAGGCCCAACTGGGCAGGCCTTTGAAAAGGGTCCTGGGGTGCCTGGGTGGCTTAGTCAGTTAAGCGGCCAACTCTTGATTTCGACTCAGGTCGTGATCTCACGGTTTGTGAGTTCAAGCCCCGCATCAGGCTCTGTGCTCAGAGTGGAGCCTGCTTTGGATCCTCTGCCTCCCTCTCTCTGCTCCTCCCCCACTCGCTCTCTTGCTTGCTCTCTCTCAAAAATAAATGTTAGCAAAAATTTAAAGAGAAAGAAAGGAAGGAAACCGTCTTGCATGGTAGCTGCTGCTGCCTGTTTTCCTGGGGATCTCCACTTCCCTGGTCCCCTGTCTGTGTTGCCCCCATCTGGTGCCCCCTTCAGCCCCAGTGCCTGTGCCCCTCATGGGAGTGCCTCATTCCTCATGGAGTAAGGGAATTGAGTGCTAGTTCCCTCCTGCATAACCTGCGGGCTTATCTGGTTGTCCGTGGAGCCTTTCTCCACTGGATGTCTGCTCAGGTCCTTGCTGACACCACACAGAAGGGAGAGAGTTTTAGTCCTTTGGGAAAGATAAGGGAGCTTCGACTCTTTCTTGTTCCTCCACTGAATGCTACAGCCAGGTTCTCTTCTATCACAGCCAAAGGGAAAACAGCTGGCCACAGGGAGAGGGCGCTTTCCTTTGGAAGACCTCTCAATGTAATACACTTAGAGAATGCATTGTCTTCCTATCGGGAAGCCTCGCTTCTTTCAAATTAATATTCCCACATGCTGGCTTGATTATACTTCAGCTCATTCAGACATTGTCCCAACTCTCCTTCATTTCGCATCCCCACATTAGTGGATGATTCCTCTTGGGTCACCTGGGGAAATGGCAGCCTACCCTCAAACCCCTGTTTCTTCTCCCAATAACACGACAGGAGTTCACTTGATCCAGGCATGTTGTGTACGTAGAGCCGGCAGGAACCGTGACATTTAACAAGAACTAAATGGCACCTGATGGCAAGTTAAAAGTCACAAAATGTTTTGTCACAAATTCTTCCAGTTATTAGAAATTGTGAATGCTGCTTTAGGGTTCTCCCACCCCAAGGTCAAGATGAAAACGAAAACATCTCAGATGTGGTGTAGATCTATAGTATATTAAAATGTTACATATCATCTCCTTTCTGAAACTCTTCTCCTTTGGCCTCCATTGCCCTAAACTTTTCTGATTCCCCTCTTATACTAAATGCTCTTTCTTAGTTGTTCTTACCTCCCCTTGCTCTTTTTCATCCCTAAATATAGGTATGTCCCAAGTTCTTCTCTTCAAAAAGTTTTCTTTTTGTGTCTTTAGTTATCGTACCTGCTGTCATGGCTTTAACTATATTCTCTATAAGACAACTACCCCATAACCATCTCTTTATATCTGATTACTCTCCTAAATGCAGACTTACTTTTTTTTTTTTTTTTTTTTTTGCCTATCAGACACCTTACAAGCACCTTATGCTAGTACATTTCAAAGGGGAACTTTTCATCTCCTGCCCAGAAGCTTCAACTTCTGACCCCAACATCAATCCAGGCTTCCAGGAATGGAGTTTCAAACTCACCTTCAAACCCTTCCTCTTCCTCATGCTCCAGTGTTTGATGAGTTGATAAGTCATTTTTATTTGATTTTCCAGTTTTCTCATGTTTGGTGTTCTTGTTCTATTTCTGCCGCCACCACCCAGTTCAGGCCATATTTGTCTTCTGCAGTAGCCCTTTCTTTCTTTCTTTTTTAATGTTTTAAAAATGTTTATTTATTTTTGAGAGGCAGAGACAGAGTGCAAGTGGAGGAGGGGCAGAGAGAGAGGGAGACACAGGATCTGAAGCAGACTCCAGGCTCTGAGCTGTTGGCACAGAGCCCGATGTGGGGCTTGAACCCACAAACTTCGAGGTATGACCTGAGCTGAAGTTGGACGCTTAACCGCTTAACTGACAGCCACCCAGGCGCCCCTGCAGTAGCCTTTTAAATGGTTTCTGTCTATTCTTTTCCTACTTCGACCTTTACCACATACTGTTATGAGACAAATCTGTGTTCAGTCTTGTCACTTCCTTTCTTGAAAATCTTCTCTCTCTCTTCACTGCCTACCAAATAAAGTTTAAATTCTCTAACATGCCCTTTAAAAGCCTCCATCAACCTGCTGTGATGTATCTTTCCAGGCTTCTTTCTCATCACCTGCCATGCTTTATCCAGGCCATGTGCTATTCCCTAAACACACTCCCTCCTTCCTGCATCTGCACATTTTAAAAATTATTATTAAAATGTTAACAAATGCCTAGAATATTTTAGTCGATTGTTTTGTTGGAAACAAAACCAGACTGTTCTTATTTGGAACAATTTTCACTTCATCTCTATAATTAATTATGAATTCCTACTGAACAAGGCCTTTTCAAGACAGTTCCAGACTATTCCTCCTTCGAGGAGCATAACACCACAGGACGAGGAGAAGCTTTGAAACAAAAAGTCAAGTGAAAGACAGCGTAAGTTAAGTGCCAGAAGAGAGGTAATGCTGAGAGACTCAAAGGGAAAAAAGGGCATTTAGCTGAGAGAATCTAGAAAAACTTTACCGAGATGTTTGAGATGGGCAGTGAGGTATGAATTGGTTTTGGTGGGTGAAGCTCAGGGTCAGGAAAGACAATCATTTTTACTACTTTCCCTCGTTCCTTCTTTCCTCCCCCTCCTCCTCCTCCCACTTCTCCTCCCCCTCCTCCTCCTCCTCTTCCTCCTCCTCCCCTCCTCTCCTCTCCTCTCCTCTCCTCTCCTCTCCTCTCCACCCCACCTCCCCTTCCACCCCCTCTCCCCCACTTAGATTCCTTCTTCTCTTTTTAATACTGATGTTTGAGGAACTGCAGGCAGAGGTATAGTAAAGATTCATCCTGGTGGTACTCAGTCTCTAAAAATACACTGTGTCTAAAAGTGGGAACTGCCTAGAAGTCACTAAATTTTTACTTACTTGCACTTTCTATCCGTGATTTTGTTTTTCTTCCCTTCTCGGCAGCCTTCACATCAGGCGCAGGAGGGTCTGCGTCAGCCCGCACAGTCACATTATTAAGCAGTGGATGAAAGAACAAGAGGCCAAGAAAAAAGCTAAAGGCAACCTTTGCCACAAGAAGAAACAGGACGGCAAGAGGAACAGCAAAGGGGCACATCAGGGGAAACCCGAAACCCATGGCTATAAAACTCCTTATTAAAGCGTTTACAAATGAATCCACGCACAGTTCCTGAAGTGAACTTGGCCATCGGTTGCTTATAAATGTATCACATCAAATATTCCTTATTGAGAGACAGCAGGGCAGAACAAAATATGTTTTTTAAAGGAACAATTATATAGGATACAAATGTAACCAATATTATACTCATCTGAAAATGAAATGAAAAGATACTTCTCTTTATACAATGTTTTAAGAGCAGCATACAGATAGAATTTCTCCAACTTTTGTATTAGGAAGGTTTGCAAACATACAGAGAAGTTGAAAGATTAGCACAATGAACACTCGTACACCTTTCACCTAGATTAATAACTGCTAATATTTTGCCACGTTTATTTACTCTCTTCTCTCTTTGCTTGTGTGTATAAAACATTTTATATATAAATATGTAATTTTTTTTGCTAAACCAGTTGAAAACAAGTTGCAAACATCATGATACTTCACTTCTAATTTTTTTTATGTTACAACTTAACATCCCTCAATAATAAAGACATTTTGTATGTATGTAATCATGTTATCAGGTTTATGTCTAAAATATTAACATTTGATGTATTCCACCTTTAAATTTCCCCAACTATTTCCAGAGCATAATTTTTTTAATTTATTTTTTTTATGTTTATTTATTTTTGAGACAGAGAGACAGAGCATGAACGGGGGAGGGTCAGAGAGAGAGGGAGACACAGAATTTGAAGCAGGCTCCAGGCTCTGAGCTGTCAGCACAGAGCCCGACGCGGGGCTCGAACTCCTAGACCGTGAGATCGTGACCTGAGCTGAAGCCGGAAGCTCAACTGACCGAGCCATCCAGGCACCCCTCCAGAGCATAAATTTTTTTTAAAAAATTTGGTCGGGGGGGGTACCTGGGTGGCTCAGTGGGTTGAGCATTCGACTTCAGCTCAGGCCATGATCTTGTCTTCTGCTAGTTCAAGTCCTGTCTTGGGCTCTGTGCTGACAGCTTAGACCCTGGAGCATGCTTCTGATTCTGTGTCTCCAAAATTTTTTTACTGTTTATTTATTTTTGAGAGACAGAGCGTGAGCAAAGAGAGGGAGACACAGAATTGGAAGCAGGCTTCTGTCTCTGAGCTGTCAGCACAGAGCCCAAAGCTGGGCCTCAGCTCATGAACCGCGTGATCATGACCTGAGCTGAAGTCAGACACTTAACCGACTGAGCCATCCAGGTGCCCTTCAGAGCATAAATTCTGTATACGTTTTTTAATCAGTCAAGATTCACATATTGTAACTAATGTTGACATTTTTTTAGTATCTTTTATTAGAAGAAAGTCCCTCTGCTTTTTTTCTTTTCTTTCTTTCCATGGCACAGACTTTTTAAAAGAGAGTCTCGGGCAGAATCTGTTCCACATTCTGGGTTAGCCTGTTTCCTCACGACCACATTCAGGTTTAACATTTTCGGTAAGAAAGAATGCTTTCTATGTGAGTTTGTATATTTCTTATTGCATTACTTAGAGTTTGTGAACATTGGCGTTCATTTTCTACATAGAAACGTTTTAACTGAATATCACTTTAATATCACATCTAGTTTAACTACTGTTGTTTGGATTGATAAATTCTGATCCTGCTTTGCTCAGGAAGCCATCTGCTTCCCACACTGAGTTCTTGGATCACTAGGGAGGGATCCAGAGTTGGAACCTATGTGGAATGATTTTACACTCTCCTCAACCAGGAGCCCTGTATCTTTTAACTCCTGGCCCATCTTCCCCACACCTTGTGGGTGGATCCCACTGTATCGCTCATCTTTTGGCCTCCTTGTCCACAGAGGCTTCCAGATGCAGAGTAAGACCTACTTTTCATAAATAGCCATCAGATGGCAGGAACACAGTGTCCATTTTACCAGGTGTCCGGTGTCCTGTGCCTCCCTGCTGGCCAGTTCCAAGCAGCGGTGTTGCCAGGCTGACTTGGAGGTGATAATGGGTCACACGGAAGTGCTGAGCCTGATGTAGGTTAAAATATCAAGTGGCTGTTGTCTGATTCCCCTCATGGACACTAATTTAGCATGTGATTTCTTTATTCTCACCAACAATCCTTTGAGCTTTGTATTGATATTTCTACTTTGTGGATGGAGAAATCTGGAGCTCACGGAGATAAAATGATTTGCCCAAGATCATGCAGGAAGTGGCAGAGACAAGCCTTGTGCCCGGGCCTCCAGACCCTCCTCAGTTCTATCACCCCCAGCAGTGGACCCTAGAAGATGTGGACAAGGAGGTGGGGCAGAGGGAGAGGAATTTAGATAAAGATCTATGTATCTGGTGCCTCACGAAGGGCTCGGAGATGCCAGCTGACAATTTTACCTGGAAGCCTGGTATTAAAACATGCTGCTACTGGCATTGCTGGTGCAGATACCTACGACAGCTCCCTTGGTAGGTTCAAACAGGCCCCAACCTGATTTTACTGGGTTTCACACTCCTAGGCAGAGTGGAGGAGATGGCACACTGTAGCCTCTGTTGCAAAATCTCCCTCAGCAACTTGTTCTTTTCAACTTAAAGATGGATTTTGTAAAAACAAACAAAAAAACAGCATTCTTCCACTCAAATCCATCATGCTTTAAAATTTCTTTTTCAACATTTATTTATTTTTGAGAGACCTAGAGTGAGCAGTGGAGGGGCAGAGAGAGAGGGAGACACAGAACCCGAACCAGGCTCCAGGCTCTGAGCTGTCAGCACAGAGCCCGATGCAGGGTTGGAACTCAACGAAGCGCCAGACCATGACCTGAGCGGAAGGGAGTTGGGCGCTTAACCCACTGAGCCACCCAGGCGCCCCCCATCAGGCTTTTTAATATGCTAATATGATCCTGAGGAAAATGGTTCCTAAACGTCTTAGCCTGTTCAGGCTGCTATAATTCCAGAGACAAGGCGGCTTATACACAACAAACATTTATTTCTTGGCCTCTCTAGAGGCTGGCAAGTCCTGGATTCGATATCTGGCGAAAGCCCTCTTCTGGTTGCAGACGGCTGACTTCTCCCTGTGTCCTTACAAGGTGGGAAAGACCGAGGCAGGGGGGGTGGGGGTGGGGGGGGTGGGGGGGTGTCTCTGAACTTTTTTTTTTTTTTTTAATTTTTTTTTTCAACGTTTATTTATTTTTGGGACAGAGAGAGACAGAGCATGAACGGGGGAGGGGCAGAGAGAGAGGGAGACACAGAATCGGAAACAGGCTCCAGGCTCTGAGCCATCAGCCCAGAGCCTGACACGGGGCTCGAACTCACGGACCGCGAGATCGTGACCTGGCTGAAGTCGGACGCTTAACCAACTGCGCCACCCAGGCGCCCCTATGAACTTCTTTTATCAGGCACAAAGCCCATTCATGACAGTTCCAGCCTCATGATCTCAGCACCTCCCAAAGGCCCCACTTTCCACTCCCATCCTCTTCTGGGGGTTAGATTTCAACACATGGACTCTAGGGGGACACAAATATTCAAACCACAGCACTAAATATTCCTTTTTAGCTGTGTAGTACTATCATCCAGGGTCCTCAAATTACAGGTTTTAAAAGCTGAAGAAAGCCACATTAAAGAAAAAAATGATAAAGTAATATGAGGCTAACTTAAAAATAAATCACAAGTTTTTAAATTAGTCCTAATAATCAACATTGATGAAAAGTCAGGATAAAATACAAACATTGGTTAAATGGTAAAATTTCCAGTTATAAAATATAAAAGTTTTGGAGATGAAAATTACAGCATAGGGAATATAGTCAATAATTTTTTTTTTTTTTGAAAAAAACAATCGGTCTCTAAGTCTCTCTGCTAACAATTTGGATTATTTTAAATTTTATCTCTCTTACCAGTGCAGATCCAGAGTTCTACACAGTTTGGGGGCAGTTATAATGACAGTAGGTTATAGGCTATATTTAAAAAAATTTTTTTTTTTTTTTTACATTTATTTATTTTTGAGAAACAGAGTGAGACAAAGCATGAGCAGGGGAGGGGCAGAGAGAGAAAGAGTCAAGAGTGTGAGGCAGGCTCCAGGCTCTGAGCAAGGGGTCAGTACAGATAGGCTATATTTTTAAAATGCAATTTTGTTGCAATGCGGGTAAGCGAAACGTTGTATGAGGACCGCTTGCCTGGAGAGCAGCCTCTTAAAGAAATTCTGTTTTATAGGCTATCACACTTTACTAAAACATTATTATATAACCATTGCTGTTATCTTTCCTATATGACTAGATCACCCAGGTTAACCCCTAAGTTTTTTTTCTAAGGTTACCTTTTTATAAAGCACTGCAAGTGTGTAGTAAAAAAAAATCTAAAGTTCAGCAGAATTTATAACTAAAAACATTCTCTCACTGTCTCCTCCCTATTTCCAGATTTACTTCTTTTTTTTTTAAAGTTTATTTTTGGGAGAGAGAGAGGGGGGGAACAAGCAGGGGAGGGGCAGAGAGAGAGAGAGAGAGAGGAGGACAGAGGATCCAAAGTAGGCTCCCCACTAACAACTTTGACACTGACAGCAAAAAGCCCAGTGTGGGGCCTGAACCCATGAACCTCGAGATCATGACCCGAGCCTAAGTCGGAGGCTCAACCAACTGAGCCACCCAGGTGCCCCCAGACCTACTTCTTTGATGCAACCGCTTTTAACCTTTTTAAAAGTTTTAGTTCTGGTGTTACAGGGGAAGAAAAGATTTCCTCGATCTTTTTAAGGTCCCCAGATGGGTCTGAAAAATAAGCTGACAAAGGCATTAACAGAAGAACATACACATTTATTTAATAAAAGTTTTCATCTTCTATCTGAGGGTTTTGTGACCCGTTACAAGGAGAAAAATGGGGAGAAGAGCAGAGTGATCTCGCTTATGCCATTTTCTCAAACTCCTTCAGCCTAAAACACTCTACATGTTAACATGCCATATTTTGGGGTAACCCATCGGTGGTTACCTCCATAATTTCAAGTGAATGCTGAAACTGTGATTTGGTTGTTTATCAGTTTTCGGCAATATCTATTGTCTCTTTACTACTCTCCATTTCCCTTCCTTCCTCCCTCCCCATCTTGAGTTTTATTACTATTACTTTTCTTTATCTTTGTAACTTTTTATTTTATTTTTTTTTTAATTTTTTTTAACGTTTATTTATTTTTGAGACAGAGAGAGACAGAGCATGAACGGGGGAGGGGCATAGAGAGAGGGAGACACAGAATCGGAAACAGGCTCCAGGCTCTGAGCCATCAGCCCAGAGCCCGACGCGGGGCTCGAATTCACGGACCGTGAGATCGTGACCTGAGCTGAAGTTGGACGCTCAACCGACTGAGCCACCCAGGCGCCCCAATAACTTTTTATTTTTTAATTTAATTTAATTTAACTTAATTTAATTTAATTTAATTTAATTTAATTTAATTTAATTGTTTTTACTTTGAAAGAGACAGAGACAGCATGAGCAGGGGAGGGGCAGAGAGAGAGGATGAGAGAGAACCCGAGCAGGCCCTGCACTTTCAGCACAGAGCATGATTCGGGCCCAAGCTCATAAACTGAGATCATGACCTGAGCCGAGATGGAGAGTTAGACGATTAACCAGCTGAGCCACCCAGGCGCCCCATCTTTGTAACTTAAAAAAAAAAAAATGCTCATCTATTTATTTTGAGGGAGAGAGAGAGCAGGGGAGGGGCAAAGAGAGAGGGAGAGAGAATCCTAAGCAGGCTCTGCACTGTCAACACAGAGCCCAATGTGGGGCTCCAACTCATGAATTTGTGAGATCACCACATGAGCTGAAATCAAGAGTTGGTCGCTCAACTGAGTCACCCAGGCGCCTCTCTATCTTTGTAATTTTGAATAATATATCCACTTTCCCATCCATTAGCCTATGGATTCTAGAATTTAAGTCTCCTCTGTATGTAAGATATAGACAGGATTCCAGACCCCTTTCCTTTTTATCCTCTATCTGTGTCACATCAGCTACACTTTTATATTTATGTGACTGAGAGTGATAATGATAATTCTGTAGAATAAGACTAAGGCTAAGGAGAAGAAGCAAGAGGAGGAGGAGGAGGAGGGGAAGAAGTAGAAGGGGAAGAAGGAGGAGGAGGAGGGGGAGGAGGAGGAGAGGGGCACTTGGGTGGCTCAGTCGGTTGAGTGTCTAACTTCGACTCAGGTCATGATCTTGCAGTTCATGAGTTCAAGCCCCACGTCGGGCTCTATGCTGACTGCTCAGAGCCTGGAGCCTGCTAAGGATTCTGTGTCTCTCTCTCTGCCCCTCCCCTGCTTGCACTCTCTCTCCCTCTCTCAAAAATAAACATTAAAAGAAAATTTTAAAGCTCAAAAAAAAAAAAAAAAAAAGAATAAGAATAAGAATTTTCTTTCATGCTCTCTTCAAGGTGGGCTTTCTCAAACCGGGCTGGATAATTATTTTGGGGACTCTCCTATGCATTGTAGATTGATTATCAGTATATCTCTGGCCTCTACTCAGTAGATCATATCCAAGAATGACTCCAGATATTACCAAATGTTCCCTAGGGGAGGGGAGCAAAATCGCTCCCTACCTTCAGTTGAGAATCACTGGTCTAGTAGAATCTATGGTATATCCAAAAATTGAAAACCAGAATAGCTGGAAAAATTCTAAAGTACCCCCTGGCCCCAGAAACTAATTTCCCATACATGCCTTCTCCCAAACACTAATGTAGGCATTGCAGTGAAGGTATTTTTGCAGATGTAATTAAGGTCACAAATCAGTTGACCTTAAGACAGGGAGATTATCAGCATGGGCGTGACTTAATCACAGGAGCTCTTTAAGTCTGAATCTGGAGGTCAGAGACAAGGTTGTCAGACTCAAAACATAAGGACTCAACATGCTACTGCTGACTTTGGAGATGGAGGGGGCCAAGTGAAGAGGTTCAGGGAAGCTCCCCACACCTCCCCCACCAGAGTGACACTTTGACATGTGGATTATTTTGACCTAAAGGCACTTGAGACCCTGCGGCCTCCAGAGAAATTTTTGCCCCTCCCTTACCTACAGAGAAGAATCTAAATTGGGAGTCTTTCCCAGAATAAGTGTCATTGACAGAGACAAATTTTGTCTGAGAGACCCACCTGTATAGCAGGGAAATATCTAATTCCCAAACATTTGCTCTTCTTATCACCCTGTGAAATACATTTCCGTCTTCTGAAATCCCAGACCCCTCCCCGCTTCTCCTTAGTTCAGAATGACATCTGTACTTCCTTTTGCTTGTCTTTGGAATTTCCATGTCTATGTGGATTTCCCTTATGTACACTTACTAAATTTGATTTTCTCCTGCTAATCTCTTTCACGTCAGTTTGATTCTCAGTCCAGCTAGAAGGATCTTTGAGGGGACAGGAATTCTTCCTCCCTGAAACAAGTCAGCTGAGAGCAGCCTTTAGCTGGCAGTTAGCCAGGAAACAAGGACCTCAGTCCTACCACCACAAGGAACTGAATTTAGCCAGGATCAGGAATGAACTTGGAGCAGATTCTTTCATGGAGCCTCCAGAGGGAATGTAGCCCAGCCAATGTCTTGATTTCAACTTTGTGAGACCCTAAGCAGAGAACTGTCATGCCATGTCTGGACTTCAGACTTACAGACTGTGAGCTAATAAATGGGTGTCATTTAAAGGGGCTAAGTGTGTGGTACATTATGCAGCAATGGAAAATTAACACAGTCAAAAAATGGCACTTGAACCGTCCTGACTATATAAGTTTTGTTTCCTGCTGAGCCAAGAAGTGTGTTCGTTTAATACCCTTCTCTAACAATGAACCATATGTGATTCACTATTCAGGCAACTGGAGTCTGATGGAGTCTTTCTGGGTTATTCATGTGGCGTAGACATTTTGCTTCTTTCTCAGGCATGGCCAGGCATGCAGATTTTGTATATCTCTTCTTGTTTTTGTCAGTCACTCATTTGAGGTATCAAGGCTCCCCCTACTAATTACAGAGAAATCTACATTTGTGCACTAGAAGCTGTTCAAAAGTCTAAGATTTTCAAGTAATAGTGTTCTTATCTCTTTTGCTGGAGAGAGCTGTGCTCTTCAATAATGCAAACTGTCTGCAATATGTCTGCCTCCAAATACATAAAATCTGGCAATGGCCTTCTAACAGCATAGCCCCCAGCTTTCCTTTTCTGAGATAAAAAGCTGCCTCTGTGTTCTGGTCACCCTGAGGTGGTGGATGAGTTTTATATTTGCCCCTTTTGAGGGGGGAAGACTACTGAAGCTTTCAGTCTAATCTAAGTTGAAAAGGATCTTCCATTTTGTAAATATGGACTCTATGTAGCACCATTAAACGTCCACTAACTATTCCAGTCCAAATTGGGTTTGCTAGAAGACAATCTAGAATACTTCCACTCATCACGAGGAAGCTTGACTAGCAAGTGTGGGAAGGTGGGCAAGGATGACCTAAGGCTTATTGTCTTATAAGACCTGGATTTTTATATGATCACAGAACAAATAGAACTACGGCGTGTGCTTCACAATTTATATAACCAATTTGATGCTCTTTTGACAATTGCAGCACTTCTTAAAAATATTTTCTTTTATTTTAAGTAATCTCTACACCCAATGAGGTGCTTGAACTTACAACCCTGAGATCAAGAGTTGCATGTTCTACTGACTGAGCCAGCCAGGTGCCCCATTATAGCACATTAAAAAAAACAACAAAAAACAGTTATAAAATCAGGTTTTCCCTCTGGTAAATTTAAGAGAACTCCAAGTTCATCCCATCCTACCCCAAATGCTGTGATTATACTCTTTCTCAAAAATCACTGAAAAATAATTTGCTTACATGGCATATTGTAGCTTTTCCATCTTGTTGCCTGTTCTACCTCTGCATAAACCACTGAAAGAGTAAATATCTCCTTCCTTCGTCCAGGGTTTGGCACTTAGTATGCACTCAGTAAATATTTACTGATAAAACTTATGTAGGCAAGAGACCTCTCATTTGGCCAGTTACAATGAAACCACAGAACAGTCATGCCCTCCTAATAACAACCACCCACTACTGAAGGGTGAGAAAGGTACTAAGGGTTAAGTTCTGCCAAGACCTGGGCTGGGAGAGTATATTTAATAAACCAGTGGGACTGGGCTCCAGTGTTCTCTAGCTTTTCTTAATCTCAGAATTTTTATGTTCTTTATCTCTGCCCTACAGCTCTGATACAAGCCTGTCCATAAAAATGGACTTAATCTCCATTTTTGTTCATCTTTCTCTGAGGGCATAGTACTCTGTATCAGTGAGTTAAAGAAACTCCTTTGCAGAGGAGGTAGAGCAAGAGAGGTGGTTTCTGTTGGGTTGATTTTTGCTAAACCTAGATCACAGTGCAGGCACGTTGCACCATCTGCAAGAAAATCTAGGTTTGGGAAGAAAATGGGATCATGGAGGCCTAGGGAATTATAAAGAGTGAGGAAAACAGATGATTCCCTGTTTGATTCTCCACTTTTAGAGTTGCCCTTGGACCTACCAGCATGAATTAAGTTAAAAAGACGAAAATACCAAGTGTTGACAAGGATGTGGAGCAACTGGAACCCCTCTGTTTACTGAAGGGAGTGTAAAGTAATAAAATCACTTTGGAAAACTGTCTAGAAGTATCTACTAAGGCTACATACCTATGCTATGGCCCCCAAATCCTACTCTTAAGTAATATCCAGTTAAGTGAACATACTCACCAAGACACACGTACAAGTTCACGGCAGCCCCAAAATGGGAAACTACCTAGTGCCCATCAACAGCAGGATGGATAGATTTAGAATGTTACAATCATAAAATGAAATACTATCTGACAACGAGGAAGGGCAATTTATAATTCATGCAACAATATGGAGGTACTGACGAGGGAACAAGATTCAATGCAAAGGAATCAGTATCACAAACGCCAGTAAGGAGCAATCTGTCAGGCTTAGCTTTTTGCTTAAGTTCAATTCACTTTATTGTCAGCTCTGGTTAGTGATTTGAAGATTTGTATGGGAGACATCAAAAATGCCCATTTCTAGACTTCATGGGTTAGCAGATAGGCAAATAAAGTTTCATAAATAAAACACGCAATGGCATACATATATAAAATATTTTGTATTTATGTATAACACCCTATGCGACACACACACACACACACACACACACACACACACACACATTTTGCTTTTGTGAAAAATTACTGTCCTTTCTTTCTCCCCTCCTAAGCCCACCCCCAAGGCATCACTTTGTTCTGTGTTGCTCTAATTAAACATGAATCACCTATGGGGCGCCTGGGTCTTTCAGTCAGTTAAGCAACTGACTCTTGGTTTTGGCTCAGGTCACGATCTGATGGTTCTTGGAATTGAGCCCTGTGTTGGGCTCTGTGCTGACAGCATGGAGCTTGCTTGGCATTCTCTCTCCCTCTCTGCTGCTCACTCTTTCTCTCTCTCAAAATAAATAAATAAACTTTTGGGAAAAAAATCACCTATGATCTTAACTTGTATGTAGAATTTAAGAATCCCCGAACTCATAGATCCAGAGAATAGACTGGTGGTTGCCAGAGGCAGGGGGCAGGAGGGTGAGTGAAATGGGTGAAGGGGTTCAAAAGGTACGAAATTCCAGTTATAAGATAAGTAAGTCATGGTTATATGATGTACAGCATGGTGACTGTGGTGGATACTATATTGTACATTTGAAAGTTGCTAAGAAAGTAGATCTTAAAGGTTCTCATCACAGGAAACAAAATTGTAACTATGTGGTGGTTAATGAAATGTATTGTGGTAATCATTTTGCGGTATATGCATCTATCTAATTATTCTGTTGTACACCTAACACTAATACAATGCTATATGTCACTTATATCTCAGTAAAAAAAAGTCTCAATGTTTTTTAGCAAATAAAGACTACAAATAAGAATTCTCTGGAGAATGCAGTGCTGTTATTGTTTCAATGATCTCAGCCTCTTTGTTTCTAGGCAGAAACGGGCAGTCACCTTGCAATGGTGATTCACTAGTCTCAGTTGTTCTGTGAAAGGTTTCTTGAGTGGCTTCCATTTGCCACAAAACTGAAAGGTCAGTGGTGAAGGCAAAGGTCACGGCAAGATCTCCCTCTCCCCCTTTCTGGCTTAGCAGCCGTTTCTTCCACAGATCTACGCAATGTTCTGGGAAAAAAGTATACGTCTGGGAAAAGGGATCAGCACTCTAACTGGACTGCCGAAATGGGAGTTCAGGGTAACCTGCCAAAACCCACTGGCAGGCAAGGCACCAACCGCTACTAAGAGAAACTAACCTGAAGGGCAGGATTCTTCTCAGCTGGTGACTTAGGCTTGATAAACACAGGCTCGGTGTCCGAGTATGGAAGTGGATTCTTTCTACCTCGGTGTGTGGTTGAGAGGCAAAGCCCTCAAGACCCTGCCTCTTAAGTGTTAGTGTCTGAGCCTGTGTGTGACCCCGGAGAGCCATGACTGCGGGAGCCAAAGCGTGGAGCATTTCCATACGCTGGTCTGTGCCTCCGGGCGGGCCGGTGATCCTCTGGGTTCCATAGTACTGGGAAAGACTCATGAGGACAGGAGCCATGTCTCCTGTGTTCCCAGCTGCATTCTTGGTGCTTAGCCCGGTGTCTGGCACACAGATGGTGCTCCGTGAATATCTGAGCACAAAGTTGAGCATGATGAAGGATACAGGATTCAGAATACAGCAGCAGCAGCACATTTGTGGTAGCAAGCACAGCGGCTGTGCTGGGAGACTCCAATCTCTCCCTTTACCTGGTGTTTGCAAAGGAGGAGTGTTCTACTTTGCACTGGATTCTTACACTATTCAGGCGGAAGAGATAGGCCTTGAGAAGGAAATACTCTAAATGTGAATAAAGGTAAACTAATTTGCAATCAGTTGATTGGAAAAATAAAGAAATCTAACTGTGTTTACACCCCAAGCCAGTGGAGCAAGTCTTGCTGGTTGCATAAGGTATTGTTTCAAATATTTGAACCCTGTAGATCACAAGTGATGATTCCAAGACGGATTCCTGGAGGGGACGTGCCCGAACAAGGCTTATTTCAACTGGGTTTGTCCTTAACACACCCACATTAATTTTTTTACGTTAGAAATAGCTCCAGATTCCTCAGTGGGCTCAAGTTACTTTTCAGGGGTAAAAGGAAAATCTCAGCATTTTTAGTTCCCCAAACCAAATCCCCAAATCAGGTCAACTTTCCCGTATTTCAGGCTGAGAAATCAGAGGCAGTAAAGACGACAGCAAAAATACTATCTGGCACTAACTAATATACTCTCAATAACCATTATGTAAATAATTCCAATGAAATATTAACTTTAATAGCCTTGCTTGAGTTTTTAGGGAGTTAAAAACTGCTACTTAAAACCCACACATGCAACTTAAAAACTGTATGTGAATCTGTTTTTACAAACTAAACGGCCCTGAAGTACTCTGAAATACTTAGAAACTACGTCAGTATTGAATTTATTGTTGTAAGCTGAATTAAATTTTAAATGAAGTAAGAGAGTCCCTTAAAGAAACGTTTCCGGGGCGCCTGGGTGGTGCAGTCGGTTAAGCGTCCGACTTCAGCCAGGTCACGATCTCGCGGTCCGTGAGTTCGAGCCCCGCGTCAGGCTCTGGGCTGATGCTCAGAGCCTGGAGCCTGTTTCCGATTCTGTGTCTCCCTCTCTCTCTGCCCCTCCCCCGTTCATGCTCTGTCTCTCTCTGTCCCAAAAATAAATAAACGTTGAAAAAAAAAAAATTTTAAAAGAAACGTTTCCAAATATGTCATTTGGTAAAAATGAGTATTATTTTTTTTTAAGAGCTAATGTCGATATTTGATTTTTCGTTTGCACAGCATTGCGTGGTAGGATTGTTTTGATCAGACCTCACTTACAGCCTTGTAGAGAATGTTGGATTGTTGATCTGCAAATGGCAATAAGAAAACCTAGCTCAAAAGATTGTTGTGCAGTTAGAGAAGGAGATACAACACCTAAAGAATAGCCTGTCTCTGAGAAGAACGGTGATGCGCTGTGAGAAAAATCTGACCGACTCTTGCTGGCTTAGAGCCATGGGGGGGGTGGGGGGGGGGCGTCCACCCTGAAAAAAAGCAACATCTGACCATGAGGTCGGTGGAATTACACCGTATCTGAATTGAGCATCAAAATAATGTGTCCCTATCTTTTAGTCACACGTGCTATTTGTTCCCCAGCAGGAAAATAGCTTCTGTTTCGTTGATTTGCACTGGGCAGGGAAGAAGTTTGGGAATGTGGCACAGCCTACCCGCCCCCCTTGCCCTTTCTTTACCAAGAGACCTGGATGGGAAGAGCTGGAGAGAAAGAGAACACAATGAAGGGTAAAGTACAGCAGCAGCTCTTCGTGATAAGGGAGTTTGTAATGTTTTGTTGTTTATTTTCCCTCTGCTTCCACTTTTCACCAAGCCTGCTTCCCCAAAGCCATAGCGGAAGATCGACAGCAGTAACTGTTTCGGGCTCTCCAGTGTTCTCGGAGCGCGTCAAATCACTGAAATTGAAGTGTAGGATGATCATCCGTGGTATACTCAATTATGGGCCCCCGTGCTTTGTCTTTCCCTACCTCCACAAGTCACTTTGCAGTTCCTGCCGCCAAAGCAGAGTGTATTTCCCCTCCTTTCGACTTTGCACTTGACCCCATGATTTGCTTTGGCAAGTTAGCAGATGTGAGGTAAATAGAAACTCCAAAAGTCCTTATGTGGCGAGGCCGAGCCTCCTGCACTGTCACTGGAGAAGAATCCTCCCCTCTGTGCAGCTGCTTCCTCAAGTCTGGATCCCAGAATGAAAACACACGGAGAAGAGATCTGAGCTGGCCAGACCCACAGCCTGAACGGAAGCTCTCTGCTGAACCTTGCCTAAATCAGTTGGCTAACCTGTGGACGTGCGAACAAATAAATGATTGCTGTTTTAAATCACTGAGTTTTGGAGTGATTTGTTATACAGTGGTAGCTAACACACCACACTTCTGGTGGAAGAGAAGTAGAGAGAAAGGAATACTTTTTCATATGGATTCACAGATTCATATGGATTCATGGATTCACAGGGGAAATGCTGCTCCATCAAAGGCTGGAGGAGAAGAAAATATGTAATTGGGCCAGGGTGACAAGGAGACTATAAGAAAAACAAGATAGGGGCACCTGGGTGGCTCAGGCGGTTAAGCACCTGACTTTGGCTCAGGTCATGATCTCACAGTTCATGAGTTCGAGCCCCATGTCGGGCTCTGTGCTGCCAGCTCAGAGCCTGGAGCCTGCTTCAGATTCTGTGTCTCCTTCTCTCTCTCTCTGCCCCTCCCCTGCTTGTGCTCTGTCTCTGTCTCTGAAAAATAAATAAATGCTAAAAAAATTTTTTTGATTAAAATTTTTTTTTCTTAAAGAAAAACAAGATAAATCTGGAGGATGAGAGAAAATAAGAGAAGTGTCACCCCTAAGATTGGGTTGTGCAAAGTGACTTCCTTTCAAAAAGCACAGTATGGGGAGGGAGAAAAGAGTAACTTGCAAGTGGAGAAACCTGACAAACACTACCTCAGCCAGGTGACCAGTCAACGTTACCACTGGTAAGTCAGGCTGATCGTGTACAACCTGGGCATGATGTGATGAGAATGGTGTCTTAGCCTCTGGTCTTCTTCCAAAAACCCAAAACCCAGTCTAACCATGGCAAAAACACCAAATTCCAATTGAGGGATATTCTGTAAAACAGCTGACCAGCACTTCTCAAAACTGCCAAGGTCATCAAAAACAGAGAAAGTCTGAGAGGAGGAGAATTGGATGAAGATGGTCCAAAGATGCAAACTTCCAGTCATAGGATAAAGAAGTCCTGGGGCTGGAGTACACAACATGGTGACTCTAGTTAACACGGCTCTGTGGTTTGAAAGTTACAGAGAGAGGGGCACCGGGTGGCTCAGTAGGTTAAGCTCCAACTTCGGCTCTTGTCATGATCTCGCGGTTCAGGAATTCGAGCCCCACGTCAGGCTCTCTGCTGTCAGCACAGAGCCTGCTTCGGATCCTCTGTCTCCCTCTCTCTCTGCCCCTCCCCTGTTTGTGTGCACACGCATGCTCTCTCTCTTTCTCTCAAACATAAAATAAAACATTAAAGGGGCACCTGGGTGGCTCATTTGGTTGAGCCGCTGACTCTGGATTTCAGCTCAGGTCATGATCTCACCATTCGTGGGATCGAGTCCTGCATTGGCGGATTGGAGCTGCTTAGGATTCTCTCTCTCCTTCTCTCTCTGCCCTTCCCCCTGCGGTCTCTGTCTCAAAATAAATAAATACACATAAAAAAATTTTATAAAGTTGCTGAGAGAGTAATCTCATCAAAAGGAAAAAACATTTTCTTTCTTTCTTTCTTTCTTTCTTTCTTTCTTTCTTTCTTTCTTTCTTTCTGGATCTATATGATATAATGATATTAACTGAACTTATTGTGATCATTTCATAACATATGGAAGTCATGCGAACATCATGTTGAATACCTTAAACTTATACAGTGCTGTATGTCAATTATATCTCAAACTGGAAAAAAATATTTAAAAGCAAAGCAAAATGATACAGGGAAATTCTGAGAAACTGCCATAGTTAAGGCAACATGATGATGTAATGTGGTATCGTGGACGGGATGCTGAAGAGAAAAAAGAGCATTAGGTAAAAGCTGAGGAAATCTAAATTAGTTCATGATAATGTATCAATATGGATTTATTAATCATGACAAATGTACCATATGTAGGATATTAGCAATAGGGGAATCTGGATGTGGGGTATAGGAGAACTCTTTGCACAATATTTGCACTTTTCTGGAAATCTAAAACTCATCTAAATTAACAGGATTTTTTTTAACAATTAGAACACTAGATTTTCTTAACCAAATTCTCAGTTTCTGCCTCAAAGACCTTCCTTTTTTTGCTTTGATTTCACTCATTGACATCTCTTCCTTCTCTTTCCTCAGGGCTTGGAAATTCTAGCTCACTCACCTCTCTTTGAGAGTGTGTTCAATTTCTCTTCTTGCCCTTCATTTGCTCCCATGTCACCTGCTCTTATCCTAGTACATCTGGCCAGTTTTCCTGCTCCTTGATTTGTGAGTGTCGGTAGCGTGCTGCCCTGGGCAGGGCAAGACAGAGCAGGTCTGGGCGGCCAACCTACTATCATCTCAGCAACTCCAACTTTGTCACCTGAAAGAGCATATCTTGTCTCCTTTGAGCAGAGATTATTTCTTTGAGGAACTGACAACATAGCATTCTCATCTCAGGCGCTAAAAAAACCTTAGAAGTTAAGAACATCATGGCAGGAACTCTGAAAATCATTTGGCCTACGCTCTCATTTTAAAGATGAGGGCCAGGAGAAAAATAAAGTGAACAGGATTAAGTTCAAAACCAGGTTTCCTAATTCAGAGATCATGTGTGCAGTTAGTTGCACAACATTTTAAGAGAAATAATGACCCAGATCAATTACATTCATATCAGAAACGAAGGATCTACTTTGGGCAAAGCATTGTACTAGATGCTAGAGGTAATAGAGACATGATCCAGAACTGTCTCTGCCCCAGGGAGCTTTCAATGTAGGGATGGGTGGGAAAGAACACCAATATGTGGAATAAACATAATATAAGCAAGAATAATACATGTGCCGTAAGTACTATAAGGTTGTGAGGAGGGAGGCATGACATCCAACTGAGGATATCAGGAAAGGATTCATGGAGGGGGTTTCATTTGTGGTGGACTTTGAAGGATGGGTGAGATCTTGATGGGTAGTGTTGGGGGCAGAGGCGGGGAGTGGGCAAGACATTGGAAACAGAAGATCACAAGCCAAGTCAGAAATGTGAGAAAGGGTAGACTGCATTTGAGGAAAAACAAGCCACCTGGTTTGGTTAAGAAGAATCTTCAATAGATTAGAATAGTATTCTAGAGGGCTGTCGGTGACTGTGGCTTTGGTATGTAATTCTGTAACTAATAAGGGATGCCCAGTTTGTGCCACTGGTAATGAAGATGTGGTGTTTATCACTACAGAATAGTAAGGTCAGAGCCACACTTTACCTCCAATGCGGAGACACAGCGTAAGAGTAACTGGAGGAAGGCATGTCCTTTGAATGAGGTGGGAACAACTGGGGAACCCAGAGTGTTCTATGAAGACATGAGGCTTAAGTGGAACAACACAAGTATAGCCAGTTAAATGTGTGAGCAGTGAGTTATGCAACACGATGAGGGTGAGGCTGGGAGGCTCAGGACACTACAAATAAGGGGCTCATTTTTCTGGAATATTCTCTCGAGCTGAGCATCAAGAGGGTACTTAAGGAAATGAAATGGACACAATAGAAACAAAATTCCAAAGTGAGTGCTGGAATAAGTTGCAGATTTTCAAAGGAAATGCTCAACCACTAGTTTCATAATTCTAAAAATACTCCCCCTGTAATAAGGGTGTCATGGACGGTCGCATGTATCGGTTGAGTCAGACGACAGTACCCAGCCACTCAATCAAACACAAACCTAGGTGTTGCTGTGAGAGTATTTGGCAGGTGTAATTAAAATCCAAAGTCAGTTATTTTTCGTGTGATTCTCTAGATAATCTAGGTGGGCCTGGTTCAATCAACTGAAGTTGAGAAGCATTAAGAGCAGAGCTGAGGTTTCCCTGAAGAAAAGAAGCGTCACCTGTGGGACGCAGCTTTGACTACTGCCAGAGTGTTCTAGGCTGCCCTTCCTGATGGCCTGCCCTATGGATTTGCCTCCACAATCATGTAAGTCAATGCTTTGCAATACATTTCTTAATATATATCTCCTATTGGTTGTTTCTCTGGCTGAACCCTGACTGATCGAACGAGTTGAAAGAGGAATGCTCGAGAGACAATTTACTGAGGATAACGTCTTTGGACAGAGATTTTGACCTGCGTTCCCTGAAGTGGGGGCAGCCTGGACTGATGGCAACCTCAGAGGCTGAGTGGTGGGCTTGCTCCTTTAGCAGAGGAGCCCCTGAACCCAGGACAGAAGCTTCCAGGTAAAGGTATGAATGAAACATACTGACATGTGCTTCCTAGTGAAAGCTTACTAAAATGATCATACATGGATTTTCCAGAAAGCCATAAATCCAGCGGCACCTGGGTGGCTCAGTCGGTTAAGCTTCTGACTCTTGGTTTCAGCTCAGGTCATGATCTCACAGTTTCATGAGTTTGAGCCCTGAGTCGAGCTCTGTGCTGACAGCATGGAGACTGCTTGGGATTCTCTCTCTCTGTCTCTCTGTCTCTCTGTCTCTCTGTCTCTCTCTCTCTCTCTCAGCCCCTCCCCCACTCACGCTGTCTCTGTCTCTCTCAAAAAGAAGTAAATGTAAAAAAAAATAAATAAATGAAAAACAAAAAGCCATAAATCCATAAAGATAGGAAGCCTAGAAAAAGGGACAACAGGACCAACATCTTGGCAGCAAGGGGATAAAGGTGTGGCAAAAATCCCAGCAGAGCCTGTGGTGGACCAGGGAAGGTCTTTCTCTGAAGGGCCAGGCTGATATTGCAAGTTACTGCATGGTGGAGAACAGGGGGCATGCTGTTTCTGCAGGCTGACTGCCTACAGGAAGGGAGAATTTATCTCTCGTGTCTTCTTCCAAAGCCTCTAGTTAAGTAAGTTACTCCTTCCTGCCAGGGGAAGGGAGAGAAAGTAGGTATGGAGAGGCCAGTAGAATTACACAGTCATGTCCTCCACATGCCACCCCCTTCCCCCCCAATAAGGTCTATGCCATTTTTTAAAAGTGTTTATTTTTGAGAGAGAGAGAGAGAGAGAGAGAGAGAGAGAATCCAAAGCAGACTCTGCACTGGCAGCAGAGAGCCCCACGCAGGGCTCAAACTCACGAACCATGAGATCATGACCTGAGCCAAAGTCAAGAGTTGGATGCTTAACCGACTGAGCCACGAGGTGCCCTAAGGTCTATGCCACTTTTATGTTTTTTCTGGGTTTCACAAGGACTGATTTTAAAAAGGCACAGGCACAGTTGGATTATAACACATATCAGTTAAAACCCCACATTCAGAATCTCCCAATAACAAAATAGAGAATGAAATAGCTTCAGAGGATTTTTCTTTAACATAAAATTAAGTATAATAAATTCAGCAAAGTACAACCATAGATAGCTAGCCATTGTATTGGCCACCATTTCTGGCTGGTTTCAGTAGAAAAGGGATTCATTGCAGTGATGTTGGGCCTCATGGAGAGCTTCAGGGAAGGCTTAAAAGGCAGGATTGGAAAATGGGCAGAAATGAAAGGAGGCTAGCCAGCCAGGAAGGGCCTGCCTCCCCTGCCGAACACACACCAGGGCTGTGGCTTGCATCACTGATCCTGAACACACTTTTGGCCTTTGCTCACCATCACCCCTCCCCAACCCCCGCTCCACCCCACGAAAATGGATGGTGCAGCCACTGTCAGAAAGAATGCTCTACTTGCTTTGCTTCTTTCCAACGCTAACTTCAGGTTCAAAGACCTAGGTGCGTGCATCTGACAGGCTAAATCCAGGTCATGTACCCTCTCCCTGTTAGGTGATGTGACAAAGTCGGTATCTGCTGTTCTCACCTGATTGTGGGAGGGAGACCATTCATGGGGAATTTCCTAAATATAGGAATGAGGTCCACAGGCTCAGAGGTGAAGATAAAAAAATGACAAATGCACACTACAACACTTTTCGGCAGTGGTGCCTACAACCAAATATTCTTGTGTATTAAGGCAAATCATACCTGACCCCACCATTTTGTATTCTATAGTGCTGTTATGATCACCAGAGAGATAAACACAAAGTGCAATTTATCAGGAATTAAAGTCCACAAAACAAAATGTTAGTACAACAATAAATCTTGGTTGCAAGGAGGAGAATCAAGGAAGAAAATAGCTAAGACAGGAAATATGGAAGTTCTCATGTGCACTATATCACACGTTTTTGCTACTTTTTAAACTCGAAGCATTCGTCATGTGAGTACAGTGATTTAACATCCTCTTCTCAGTTCAGAAATGGAACCTCAGGCCAATATTTAAAAATGGCAACCAAACTTTTATTTCTTCCTGTCTTTTTCTTAAGTATTCAGCTTCAGTAACAATGTTCATAAGTGTTCTTGGCAGATTGCCCCTTAATTATTCTTTATTTTAACACTCGCTACAATTCAGGACTCTCATTTGGAGATTAAGGTTATGCTGGAATATAAACAGTTACTATTTTAAAATAACGTTTGCACGGTAGCATTTCCTTTCCTTGGTTGGAAGCCGTGAGATGGAACTCGCTGCACTCTTCCCACATCAACTTGTCAGTCCTAGACCGGACATACCTGCATGCGTCAAAGAGAGCTTCAAAAATATATTTTAAAATACGTTTGCGAATTGGCATTCCTTATTCTTGATTACGCGTTTTATGTGCCAGCACGTTTCTCCAGGCAACCATACTTGAAACTGGCATTCTGAATATATCATAATGAGCATGATAAACTTGACTGATGTGAGTGTACTTCTGGTTAAAGTTATGGTTCCCACACTGCTACTATCCTCTTTGCCTAAAATAAATTAGGATCATTCTCCCCTCCCCCGCCCCACCTCCACCCTGCCCCAGCTCCAAGTCTGGCTAATGCCTGTTAATTTTTTAAATTCAGCTCAGTCATACTTGTCTTCTGTCTGTTCATCAGACAGGGGTCATTTATTTCTGTCTCAGAACCTTTGTACTTGTTCTTCTTGCAAGTCCCAGGGCCTCCTATGACTGGCTCCTTCTGATCATTCATTTCTCAGCTCCACTTTCACAAGAAATGACTGTTTTCCTAGCCCCCTCATGTATCACCATCCTCCTCCCAGCCAATCACATTTTATCCTATTATCCTGCTTCATTTTCTTAGTATTGTCTCTGGAAACATTGCAGCTTATTTATTAACTTATTTATCGATTTGCTTACATATTTCACTGGCTCCTCCCCATCTTTAACACTGTGACTTATAATTAGAAATGTATTTTTGGTCTGTGTCCCATTTCTGGCACAGAGCTACGAAAACCCTTGGAATATCCTAAGTGGTCAGAGCGATAAATGTGTCATTATTCATAACAAACCCCTTTCAACCACACTTGAATTTATGTTGATGAGGTGACTTGAGGAAAGCACCTAAAGATGCTGGCTGGTTTTCAGGGGAACCAACCCTGTGTTTAGAGGATTGGAACTTTCAGTCCCTCTATCTGCCCCCTGTTACCCACCCCCCTGGAGGGGAGAGGGGCTGGAGATTGAATTCAATCAACCATGCCTAAAACATGAAGCCTCCATAAAACCTCAAAAGGAGAGGGTTTGAAGAGCTTCTGGGTTGGTGAACGAGAACCTACCTAATGCTGGGAAGATGGCACACTCCAAACTCCATGGGGACAGGAGCTCTTGTACTTGAGACATTTATGGATCTTTCCCTACGTTGTCTTCATTTGGCTATTCGTTTATAGCCTTGAAATCCTTTGTAATAAGCCAATAATTACTACTGTCTAGTAAGTAAACTGGTTTACTGAGTGCTGTGAGTTGCTCTGGAAAATTAATTAAACCTAAAGGGGGTGCCATGGGAATCTCTGATTTATAAGTGGTGGGTGAGGAGCACAGGTAGTAATCAGGACTTGTGACTGTGCCTGAAGTGGTTTGAGAGGGAGGCAGTCTTGTGAGACTGAGCCTTTAACCTGTAAGATTGGATGCTGTTTCCAGGTAGATAGTGTCAAAATTGAGTTAAATTGCAGGACATCCAGCTGTTGTCGAAGAATTGCTTAATGCGTGTCAGAAGTGAAGTTGTGTTAGAGAAAATGGAGGAAACATATAGCAGTGTGTTTTTCTTTAGACCACCCCACTAGAAAGAAAGTTCTCTGGGCACAAGGACATCGTTTGTTTTGTTTCAAACTGTTAACCTTGTGGGATGGGAATCTTGAGCAAGGAAGGTGCCTTTCTGAGAAAAATGCCAACACCAAGGAAATCATTCTCCACAGTTGTGGAGAGTGCTATAGTAGTAAAGACATCAACTGACCACTTGTATCCAATTTTCCTAGAAAAAAAACGAACCTCCTGGATTTTTCATTGTACAAACACATTGATTAAGTTAGTTGATGTTGGTTTCTATTCTTTGCAACCAAAAGAGTATTGACTAATACACCAGTGAATGGACTCTCCAAATTAAATCACCCAGTTAGGCAACCAGTTAGGGTTTGAAGGGTGTATATTGCCATAAAATCCCACGTCTGGCAGGAAGAGTCCTGGGATTACTCAACCTTCAGGCAGCTCCCAGACACCCATATTCACACACAGGAAGGTGGCTGTTCAAGTAGAACTCCTCCATATGGCAGATACAGTTCCTGCCTACGCTTTAGTCTTTTGCTCCGTATTCCTTATAAATAGAACCCAGAACTTCTTTTAGAGAAGGCTGAAGCTAATAATGATAATGGTATTCCCCCATAATGATTGATTTAGGAATGGGCATGTGATGCCATTCTGCCCAATGAAATATGTGAGAATCCAGAGAGGCTTTTGGAAAAGTTGTCTTTGCTCTTCCAAAGGGATTTTGGGAAGGAAGCCCTTTCCCCCTCTTCCAGCCTTTGGGTATTGTTAGGCAAAGACATAAATCTTAGACCTGTTGCAACCATCTTGTGATGTGACTAAATAAGCCTGAAGACAAAAGACAGACAAAGCCATGGGGGTAGCGGAGCGAAACCATGGCCGGATCTTCCCGCAACAACCACACAGCTCTTACTCCCTGTGTGCTATGAGACCCTTTACATGCATCTGTGGGAAGCTCTGAGGTTCTCTTTCATACTCCTTTAGTGTCATGGTGTCATAGCACAGGAGCCGTCCTCTGTCTCCTTCGCAGGCAATTCCTCATGCGACCATTCCAACACATTTTCTTTAAAAAATCTACAGACCAAAAGTAGGCACTAATCTTTATATTTAATGTGCTCCCACCCTCCCCCCGGGGAATGTATGTAAAGTTCTTCCAATTCTTCCTCCATGCCCCAAAGTGCTCCTAAGGCTGCCGTGGGACAGGACTTCAGGCCCTGCAGCTCAGCAATCAGGCAGTCGAGGAGGGGAATGTCAGTATTCTCTTCCTGTCAATAACCAGAAGTTTAATTTAACCTGGGAGCAATGGAGAAAGAACCACCCTTCCTCCAAAGGGCAAGAAGAAATTGCCCTCTCCCTAGCATCCCAAACTTCTCTCTGGACTTATGTCTCGTGACCTCCCCCTCTTCCTACCCTCACCACCCTCTTTTCTTTTATGTTGTGGAGGTATAGTAGGTGGTGGTTGATTGCAGAAAGGTTTTTCTTTCACCAATTCAAAATCCCTTTGTAGGAATGAAACTGGCTCCAGTGTTGCTCTTTATAGACTGTAAGGTATTTAGTGCGTCTTTATTTCTCAGCTTTGGGCCCCAATGCTCAGTGCCGGCCTGGGTGCTCCAAATCTAGGGTGACTCACATTGAGTAACTCAGGCTATCTGTGAGCTGGACACTATCTTAACATATTCCTTCCATACACTACTGTGAGGGACAGTGAGGGCAATATGTGTTTTCAGGAGGTGGAGTCTTCGGTGAGGTACCCCCTAAGGACCCGGAAACTGGGTCATCCGCTGAAGAATAACCTTTAAGAAGTTGACACATACTGAAGCAGAGATAGAAAACGTCACTTCAAAGAAACCAAATGTTACTCAGGCAGTAAGACTAGACTTTAACCTGATTGATTGTACTGACTTGTTTAGGGAACAGAATGGGAAGTAGAGATGGTCAGTCATGGCTTCATAAAAAAGAAGTCACAGATACAAACGCAAACTATGCCCAATTAAGAATGGGTCACAGAAGAGATTAGGAGTGGATTGTGTATCCAGTGTTCTTGAGCCATTGGCAAAGCCAGTCTTCAAGTGGCATGGGCGAAGTTCATTGGTAGTTTCGTGGCCTTGGCATATCTTCATTCCTATTTGGAAGACCGTCCTATTGAAAAATGGATACGTCATGTCACTGTAACCTGATGGGAAGAGGAGCTTGAAAGAGCTGTGTTTCTAATTTTCTTCCCAATTCCATGTGTACAGTCAATGTCCAAGGATGACACGACCTCCCGTGTTGGTTAACCTAGAGGGTGAGTCATGCGGACTTTGAGGGCTGGGGTCCCTTTTGTACTATCAGTAGTGAACTGGCATTCTGATTTATGCATCATAAACGTGGTCAATGTAGTGCACCCCTCAGAGACGGACTTGTTCTTAGCAGGCTGATAGAAGACGTCTGCTGAGCCCAGGAGCCAGGCACCAAAAGAGTCCCCAGGGTACTCGGTGCTGTCCTCTGAAGCCTCTTGGGAGAAGTTACCTACATTGCCTTACTCGACATCTACCACCCCACCCCAGTCTACCCTCTTTGAACACAACTGTGTTTCTGTATACACAATAGTAGAAGGAACATGGGTTTTGACATCACAAGACCTGGATTTGAATTCCATTTTTGCTACTTTTTAATTGAGTAACTTGAAACAAGTTACCTAACTTCTCTGCACCTCATTCTCCTCGTTTGTAAATTGGGTTTTACACAGTGGTGAATTAGAGGGATAGTGTATACAATACACATATTATAATCTCTGAAAAACACTATACACTCAATAAACCCTTACTACAAATGTTGACAAGTGAGAAGTAGATTAACCTCAAGTAGATTAACCTCACACTGTAGGAAGAACATTCCATTGAACTCACTCCCTTGCCTCCCAAATTATATGGAAAAAATATCATACTCTTGCTCTCTTAACACTCCTTTTACCTGAAAAACCCAGCACGAGGGAAATTTTACTGGAACTCACCACCACTTGGACTTAGGCTATCACTCTTGATTGAAGTTGCAGTTCCCACATTATACAGTTGATGGTTCCCTTTCCCTGAAATGATGCCCCCTCCCTGGTCCACGACCCAGATATCTCCTGTCACTCCTCCAAAACTCAGCTCAGACACATGGGCCTTTTGTTTTCTATTCTTCAACTGGGCAAACCTTTGCCCTTCCTGGCCCTTTCACTCGGCATCCCTCTGACTCCAGAGCTAGAGAGAGGTTCTTCCTCTCCACCTCATGGACCTGTCCACCCAACAGGCATTTTCTTGTTTCATTACTCCACTGCATTCTTTTCTTCACGGTATGATCCCTGCCTGAAGAGACATCAACTTATTCTTTTTCCTACATAATGTTTGGTTTTCCTCCACTAAGCTTGACTGGATCAGAAACTGTGTCTGTCTTGTGTGCCACAATGAACCCTTGAGCCTAGAACAGTGCCTGGCACACTCTAGTGTTCAATAAAGATCTCTGAATGTGATAAATGGACAAATACCACTTGCTCTGGAAAGCCTTCCTTTGCCACCAGGATGAGTTAGGTCCTCCTCCTCTGAACCTCCAGTGTCCTTTGGGCATGCTTCTTTGTATAACGCTTGAACTATGTTGTGATTACTAATTGTGTTATTTAAGAAATACCTGTCATGCGTCCTCACACAGTAGCAACCCTTTCAGGGGTAAGGTGGGAAAGAGGAAAGGCAAGAGATAAAACCCTAGAGAGGAGTTGTGTTGGAAACACCACCTGTTTGTGGGGGTAAAAGTGCTAAGTCAGTAGGGTTTTCAATCAAGTTCCCATTAAGAAATTTTGGGAAGGGGGTAGGCGATGGTTCTGGAGAGAGGAGACTATATCCCTGGGCACCACAAGCCTACTGTGGAGTGCAGCAGTGGAGGTGAACTAGTGTCATTGTGCTGTCAGGTAGGGACAGGTCCCGAGTTGTGTGGAAGCAGTACAGAAACTCCTCACCTTGCGCAGAGCACAGAAGAGCTGAAACTGACCATGTTGAGGGGCTGTGCTGCAAAAGGGGCTGAGGGAGCCTCTAGCAGAAGTCTGCTGTAGGACTGCTGGTAGGGCATCCAATGAAAGCCATGATGAGCCTTAGGACTGTGCAGAGGTGAGCCCGGGTTCCTGTGAGCACAGGGAGGCCAGTATGAGGACCCATGGGCATGGCTGAGCGCCCTACCCTCCTCTGTTTTTGTACCAAGTCTTTAAAATCGGGGATGTAATTTACACTTCTCTCACTTTGTGCTAGCCACTTTTCAAGTACTCAAGAGCCACATACAGCTAATCCTTGTTTTATTGGACAGCATAGGCCGGGCACAATCCCTGCTGCAGAGCAAGTAAAAAAGTAAGTGTTTGTCCAATGGGTGAATTTATAATACTAAATGCTATCATAACATCTTCCTGCCTCTAATAAAATTTTTGTTCCTTTCAAAGCAGGGCCGAACAATAAACTATATTTTGCCTTTGATGTGTAGCATCTATAGTGCTTGACCAACATGACTTAGCATTCAACTTAGAAACTATAAGGAAACATAGATCTTAATGTCTTAAAAATGCACATTCAAGTATGACGTTGACTTGACTATGCTTGTATAAAATCGTAACTCAAAAAAAACTTGCAGCCCCTTCCGAGATAAATATATGTATATTTTGTCCTCAACTGCATGGGCCAGAGCTAATATTTGTGTAGCTTGGTATTATCTATTATGTTTCACAGAATCTCTGAGGCTTGTTCTTAAAAATTCAATTAAGATGCTCTGTATCTAATTATTAACCCATTTCATGGTTTATTGCTTAGCTTCCCAGTTATCAATAACTGTGCTCATTTTGCTTAACTGAAGATTAATTCGATCAAAAAGACAATCTGTGCCTTGTGGGAATTTCCTGTTGTGCAAGATGATCATTCTCACGACTATCTGGCTAATCATATCCTACTGTGAACTCCCGGAGTTGGAACTATTTGCTCTCCCTTTCTAAGAATAAAGCTGTATCTTCTTTCTTCTGGTTGTCTTTACTGCTTTTCAATGCATTCTATGCCAAGAATGTTTAATCCCCCCCCCCCCCCCCCCCCCCCCCCGCCAATTGCTGTTGATCACAACCAGCCAATTTTTGTCTCTCTTTAACATCTACTTTTTGAGTGTATGAATTGGGCAATACTATGGAGTGACAGCCATTGAGTGGCCTGTTCCCCCCAAGTAATTTATGCCACCAGTTCACAGTGGTTCCATTGCCAGTATATTTTGCCACTTCGCTGTTGAGAATGTCTTTTACTAGGTTAATATCTATAGTGGATAATAAATTTCATATAACAGTAGTTGTGCGATGCACAGAATCATCAATGACCACGTATTAGCAGCATTCCTGGGTCTCAACGAAACAGAGGGGGAGGGATACGAACAACTCTCAGGGTCCCCCACCAAAGCAAAGTTTACAGATTCTCAGTCTGAGGAGGAGATGGGGCAGAGTCTAATTTAAGGCCATAATTATCCTCCTTTGGATTCTCCCAAATGGTGTTCCCGGCGATTTCCTCCAGCTTGCTCCTCTCTTGCTCCTTTCTCTTTTCTGGGTTAGTTAGGTAGTTTATATCCCATAGATTCGCTACACCGGCAATTATGGGGCCCTTCCTTCTTTCAACAACCTTTTATTTGGCATCTACCACATATCAAGCTCAGAAGGTACAGTGGGGTCAGATGGAGCTCCTTTCCTCAGAGTGCGTGGGCTACCAAAACTCCTACAATCGTGATCAACTTCCCTGCTCAGGCCAGGAAGTCACTGGCGTCCTCACTGGTGTCTAACCCCAAACTTTGTTCCAGTTTCCTTAGGAAGAATTGTACCAATAGCAGTCTCTTAAAATTAAGTCAAGGTAGTTTTGAATAGAGGTATTAGGTACTCACAAATCGGGTGTTTAGAATATTTACACATTTACAAATTCTGAGTGATACCCTGTTACAACTTGTAACGTAGGCGTGCTTGGCTTCTCTGGAAACTAGAAAACGTTAAGATTGAATTCAAAATAAGTATTTCAGAAATCTTACAGGTGAAACCCAGATCTGTTGCTAGGCAACCTGACACAGTCCCAAGTGGGGACCAACTTGCCTCCCACACTTGACCATCTCTCCCCAGTGGTGGGACGCGGAGACCTCATTGGCTCCCGTCTCCTCTCACTAAACTCCCATTGGTCGGAGAACCTCTCACTCCGTTCCTGTTGGCTCTCGCTGTCTCTCGCCGCTCTGTAATTGGCAGGCCGGCTCTCGGGCCACCCCACGTCACTCTCTCACCCCACTTCCTCGGCCCTCCAACTTTATCCCCGCCCCTTCCCCCGCCCTTCCAGCCACGAGGGAAAACCCTAGCAAGATCCCGCCTCTAGTTTTCTTCGGATTGGTAGAAGCCGGGCTGGGGGGCGGGCGCTGCCGGGCTACTCTGTGGGCCACGATTGGCTGCTGGAACCACTGCCCAGCCTCCCACCGACTGCCGGCCTTGCCGGAGTCGGGTGGGTCGGCGGCTATAAAGCTGGTGGTGGAGGGGAGGCCCCGCGTACTGCCCTTTCGTGGCTCGCTCCCTGTCCACGACCACCACCCGGAGGTCACGTTTGGGTGAGTGCCCCGCGCGGAAGAGAGCTAAGTTGCTGCGGCGCTGCGGGCGGGCGAGGTGAGGGCCGGGCCGAGGCGGTGTCCTTGACTAGGCCCGTAGGAGGTCCTGCTTGGTTCGGGTGGGGAGGAGGTATGGACCCGGCCCGAGAGGAAGGGGCGCCGCGAGCAGGGCCGTGAGGGGACTCCCCTGCCAGGGGCCCTGGGGCTCTCACCGCGGTAGGTCTGACGAGGGGCCGAGGAGTCGCAAAAGGAAGAAGGCGAAGGGGCGTTGAGGGCTAGGGTTCTAAATGACATAGCCAGGTGCTGGAGGTGCCGGGGACGTGGCTGTGATCGCCGGGAGGGGATTTGGGGGCAGGGAGGCGCATCAGGAGGGGACGATGAGCTGGGCTGCCAGGACGTTCCTGGAGCTTTGGGTTAAGGATGGACGCCGAAGGATGGGGAAGATTATAATTAGATGGAGGCTTGTAGGTTGGCAAGTGGGTGTGTCCTCCTGCAGCCACATAGAGTTGCTGGCAAGTGGGCATAACTTTTGTTCCCTGGCTCAGGTGCAAGAAAGCATCACAACCGTGATTTAGCCTGGAGGAATACTTGGGCTCTTGACTGCTTCAGGCAGCTTGCGTCAGATATCACAGATTCCGCCTCCCACCTTCCCGCCTCCATATTTTTTATGCCCATATTAAAAAAAAAAAAAAAAAAAAAAAAAACGGTTTCCTTGGTGTTCTGAAATCCCGTACCTCCCTCCTGCTAATAGCTTCGGGGCCAGCCCGACCTGATATGGTGATGTAATGGGCAGGCACCCACAGGGCCTTCACACACAGTGGGTTTTGGATTAAGCCAGGGACATTTCAAAGCCAAGTATATGGTGTCTTTGAAAAACGTGCGTCCTGCTTTGACCAGTGGTGGAGAAAAAGATTATTCTCACCTACCCTGGAGGAGGGATTTGGACAACAGATAATGAGATTGTCTCTGCTTGTCATGTTTGCCCTATGGCCTTGGCCATCACAGGCTTTTTTTTCGAGGCTCACCTCTGGGGTATGTCTTTCCTGCTCCTGATGCTCTTGTCATCCAGCTGCAGTAGAAGGAGATGTTCTGGCTGCTGCTAAGTCACATTTGCTCGATTGCACGGATGAACTATGAAAAACAGTGGCAGGCTACGTGACAAAATTAAGACAAATGGAAGTGCTCATATAGTTAACAGGTTTTTCCTTCTGCGATGGAGCTTGGGCTTTCATTGTACAGATTCTGTTAGAAGGCGGATTGGAAGTCCTTAACATGGATCTGTGCCAAATGGTTCTTTGCATCTTGAGACGTCTAAGCCGTTTGTGTTCTTTCTTTGATCAAAACTTTGTTTTTAAAATTTCAGTTATTTTTGTGGGGGTGGGGAGGGTAGGGATAGCATATTTTATGGAAGAGGAGAAAGACTTTATTTCCTTAGTGTTTAACCTTTGCAAGTCTCTTTCTCCTAAATGTGTAGGTTTATCCTTTATTCAGTTCTAGTTTAGTCAGGAACCCCAGTTCTCAGGAAGGTGTTTCCAATGGGGAGAAATTATGGGATATTATGTTTGAGGCCATAAGAGGCCACATCATCTACTGGTAGTTTCTGGGCCTTGCTTTTCATTTCGTTTTCTTTAAGTATTTATCTAGAGTGCTTTTATACCTTGTTATTCTTTTTTATTTTATTTATTTTTAATTTACATCCAAGTTAGTTAGCATATAGTACAATAATGATTTCAGGAGTAGATTCCAGTGATTCATCCCCTGTGTATAACACCCAGTGCTCATCCCAACAAATGTCTTCCTTAAAGCCCTCACCCATTTAGCCCATCCCCCCACCCACAACCCCTCCAGCAACCCTCAGTTTGTTCTCTGTATTTAAGAGTCTCTATGTTTTGTCCCCCTCCTTGTTTTTGTATTATTTTTGCTTCCCTTCCCTTATGGTCATCTGTTTTGTATCTCAAATTCCTCTTATGAGTGAAGTCATATGATATGTGTCTTTCTCTGACTAATTTCACTTACCATAATACCCTCTAGTTCCATCCACATAGTTGCAAATGGAATACATTGTTATTCTTAACTGTGGGAATGACTAAGATTTTTTGATTGAATTGAGATTTTAGCTAGCTTTTCTGGAAGGAAGTGCAAAACCCTGATATTGATGTAATGTGTGTTTCCTGGGTACCCTAAAATTATTTAAACCCATAAAGCAGTGGAGCTGAAGGGAGATGCAGTTGAGGGTCTGGTTCGAGGAATTTGATCGGCTATATATTCAGAATCTATATTTAGTTTCATGTAGAAATGAACAGAGTCTTATAATTTTATGTTGGGTTACTAACAAACCAAATAGAAGGGTGTGATATTTTTATGTTTCTCAAGATGGTGGTATAGATTCAGAAGGTTTGAAAACATGTTACCCAATCTAATGAGAGGGTGGTAGGACTCAATTCTTAATAATCTATTCATTCTGACACTTGGCATGTGATGATCAGTTGCTGTCTGTCAATCGAGTGTAGATAGAGTAGAGGAGCTCAGTCTTCATCTTGGCAGGGTGTGTGCCTGGGGATGTATACATACGGGAATGTTGCTAAGACCAACAGACTCCTTACATTTTTCAGTAGAAAGCCACTCTTCTGAAACACCTTCTAGGCACTATTTGGGGCTGCAGCTCATTTACAAAGCGATAGCAAAAGGAACTGACTAATGAGGGCTGCTCTGTGTACTTGAGTCTAAACGATTTGTCCTCTAATTGTGATAACTCCAAATTTAACTCCTCAAAAACTGGCAGTAGAATGCCCTTTACTCCAAGGTCTCAAAGGGATTTCAAAAGAATCAAAATACACCCCCTCTCCCATTAGGAGCCTAGGAATCTAGTATGGATAAGAAGACTGTCAATAACTAGTTTTCCATTGAGAGTAGAATATGAAGACTTTGAGTGAATCACATACTTGCTGTAGAAGTGCGGGACCCTGATGAGAAAACTCTAGGAAACCTTGCTGGAAGAGGCAGCTTAGAACAGGGCCTTGAAATAGGAGTAGAATTTATAAGCAGACCAGTAACTCTGGGGAGAGGCAGGAATGTCAGTTTTTTACTTAGAGAACTAGACCAGAGTGTACAGGCGTTGCCAAAGCCTTCACCGTAGTTTTGCATGCTTGCTCCTAAGGGGGAAAGATGGCCAGCTCTTTCTCATGAGAAAGGGTGTCCTGGATTTCTCTCCTTTTATAGCGAAAAAGATCAGCAGGCAACTGCTTACCATTTATCATGGACCAAACTGTGTGCTGGGTGAACTTTTCTGACTACTTGTTTGAATCAAGGCTGTAGAGGGATGCCAAAGATGGAATTCAGAACTCTGAATAAACCCCAGGAAAAAGCATCACTGCATGAACCTGGTTGGCCCTGGCAGTCTCAGCAGTTTTCAGTTTTAATCTTTGCCAAACTAGAAATGCCTATATTGGGCCTCTGGAGGCTCCAAACAGGCTTTGTGGTAACAGTGCCCAGCCGCTTGCGGTTTATTAACTGCTTATTATCCTGACCCATGCTGCTCCATGATTTGCCCTGAAGGGACCTTCTGTTAGAAATAAGCTGATGGTCAGCTGGAGACTTTGGCCTTGCTGTTTCAGTCACGATAGAGAACCCTTCTAGCAGTTGCAGAAGAGAAAGGAAATCCCTTTCTAATGGGTTATTCCCCAAAGTGGCATTTACACCCTCCATTTCCTTTCCCGGTCTCCTGGCCTCTTCTTCTCCTGGGAGCTTAAGTAGCACAGCAGTCCTCTGTGAATCTTTTTTCTTGTGTTTCTTTCTTTGCTCTAATGCCCTTTTCTCTGTCTCCTTTTCTTTCCCCTCTTCTCTTCCCTCTCCTCTCTTTCTCTTGCTCCCCTTTCTCCTCCTCCCCTCCTCTTCTCTCTGCCTGTCACCCCCCACACCCCCCCCCCCCCGAATTTAAATAATCAAAATTGAAAGAGGGAATATTGGAAGTTCAGGAGAAATTTCCTTGGGAAAATAGTGTCAAATACATATGCCTACATGGTTTCAAGAAGAAATATTACTAAGTTATTTAAATAGTCTCAACATGGAAGGGGAATCATGTTTTCCCCTCACCAGTGAGGACTAGTCCCTGTGGTCTGCTTAATTTGCAAGTTACAAAAGCATAATTGAAATAGCAAAGAACAAAATGCAGGTTATTTCTCAAAGTGTATGTATAATTCTGTAATCAAAGAGATCTTTTGAAAAGTTTTTTTTTTTTTTAATGTTTTTTATTTTTGAGAGAGCATGAGCAGGGGAGGGGCAGGGAGAGAGGGAGGAGAGGATCTGGAGTGAGCTCTGCACTGACAGAAGAGAGCCCGATGTGGTTCTCAAACTCACGTACCGAACTGTGAGATCATGACCTGAGCCAAAGTTGGATGCTTAACCAATTGAGCCACCCAGGTGCCCCAAAGAGATTTTTTGGAATGTAGTAGTCTTATCAGGGTTTATTTATTTGGGGTGGGGGGGTTAAACTTAATGAAATAAAAGGAACTAAATCTGGGAGGAGCTCTTAAATGTAATCATGGAAAAGAAATAAATCTTTACTAAATTATTTACTAAAAATAATTCAGACTACTGAATGCAGTCTCTGGTTAATCAGTCAAGGGCAGACGCTAAGTTTGCCAATAATTACATAGAGAGAAAAGGTAATTGTGTTTTCGTTAATATAGGAACTATTGTCTCGAGCAATACTCCTTCAGAACAGATGGCCTGAAGAAAGTGCTCCAGTGTCACCTTCCTATTGCATTTCCACATAATTTAAATGATGATAAAGCTTAATGCTCCTTTGTCTTGATACTGCATGCTTATCTTTTTAACACAAGCACTATAGGGAAAATTACTTTTTAAAAAGTTGGGAAGGGTGAGGGCGGACCTGTTGAAAACTAGGAGCACAAGATTAAATACAGGAAGGTAATTAGGTCTTGCTAGAAAGATACATATTTCATTTGAAAAATTCTAAGAACTAGGATAATGATGAGTTGGTGCTTGATATTACAAAACATTTTTTAAGCTTATTTATTAATTTTGAGACAAAGAGAGCACAAGAGAATGAACATGAGCAGGGTAGGGGCAGAGAGGGAGAGAATCCCAAGCAGGCTCCACACTGTCTGCACTGAGCCCCAGTGCTGAGCGGATATGTGGCTCAATCTGATGAACCCGTGCAGTTATGACCTGACCCCAAATCAAAGAGTCGATCATTTAATTGACCGAGCCACCCAGGAGTCCCTTCACTCCATTTTATAGAAGAGGAAATTGAAGCTCAAAGAGGCACAAATCACTAAAGCCACCAACTCTTAAAAGTGTAGAGCAAGCTCTTGAATGTATCGATCTCATTACTCCAGAGCTTGCTAGTCCTGTACAACTTATTGATATTTCTTTCCTTCAATTCTTAATAATGCAAAGTTAGTAAAGACAACTAACAACTCTCCCAGCATCACACTTGATTTAAAACCTGAATCGGTAATACGAACTTCGTATGTCAGGTCATTACCGGGACCGAACCTACCATTATAAGCACTAATGAAATAACGTGGAGATGTTTAATAAGCTTTAAGTACCATTTTTCCAAGCAAAGTCAAATTTGTTCTATGGCATGTGATTGGGCAAGGAAATGCTTATTTGAACACACTTGGAATTGGAGTCATTATTTGAATTCGTGTGGTGGTTTATGACTTTAAAAGAAGTTCTTATTTGAAATTCCTAGCGCCTGAAGGAGGAACCAGAGTGACAGACCTGGAGACTACAGTCCTTTATCCCTCACACAGGTATGGCATCCTGTCGTGCTGCCGAAGGAAAGTGTTCCTCTCCAATGGAAGGGGGAGATTTAATTTTCATCCCAGGGCTAATAACCATTTGTGTGCCCCACACATTCTTAAAATCCATTACAGAGTTATACCTTATCTTTAAACACGAGTTAATGCTGTAGTGCCTTGGGAGACCATTCAATTTTGTGATTGTCAGACTGATGTTTAAAATCTAGAAACTGATTTTTTAAAAAAGTGTGCCTTTTCTCTCCTTTTTAAAATTTTGAAAGAAAATTTCTGTATTATAAATGCAGAATAGAATCCCCATTATCCCACTTACATATTTTTTAATTGCGCATACAGTGCTCTGAAAAATAACGAAATACCTTTTTATGGGCAAAAGGTTAAAAATATTTGAAGGGGATTTTTTAACTGTCAGATCTTTTTTTTTTTTTTTTAATTTTTTTTTTTTTTCAACGTTTATTTATTTTTGGGACAGAGAGAGACAGAGCATGAACGGGGGAGGGGCAGAGACAGAGGGAGACACAGAATCGGAAACAGGCTCCAGGCTCTGAGCCATCAGCCCAGAGCCCGACGCGGGGCTCGAACTCACGGACCGCGAGATCGTGACCTGGCTGAAGTCGGACGCTTAACCAACTGCACCACCCAGGCGCCCCTGTCAGATCTTTTTTTAAGTTCATTTATTTTGAGAGAGACAGAGAGGTGCGAGTGAGGGAGGGGCTGAGAGAGAGGGGAGAGAGAATCCCAAGTAGGCACCATGCTCAGTGCAGACCCGACAGAGCCCGATGTGGGGTTCGATCCCTCAACTGTGAGACCATGACCCAAGCTGACATCATGAGTCAGATGGTTAACCATCTGAGCTACCCAGTCATCCCTAAACTGTCAGATTTTTAAACTATATTCTATTTAGAGTTTTTTTGTGGTATTTAGAATAGTGAATTAACCCATTCTGTATGGAGTTAACACCATAATGTGAAAATCTGAGATCTTTAGCTGGCTTTTTTCTTTTCCTTTTTATAATTTATTTTTGGCCTGCTTCAGAGAGCATTGAGAGGACAACACAAGAGCATATGCTTAATAGGATAGTTAAAAGTAAAGATTACAGTTCAGAAATTATACCATATTTTTTGTTGTTTGAAATGCCATGGAAACAATTACTTCCTTGTATTAATTTTCCATTCTTTTCCTACTTAATCTTACTCTCCCTTAATTTCAACCAAAAGCTAAATATTTCAAATTAGATGGCTTTTTATTGGGAATATAATAAACATCTTGGCCATCAAAACCCCTCAAACAATGAGCAATATTGATTGAGTCAGATACTGTAAAACTTTTTCCATACCAAGATTAGGGTCATGATTGACTTTCAACCTGATGTGAGTGGGTTAGTTAAGCTACATTTTTTACCCCAAATGAAACAAGGTACTTAGTTAACCCCTCGGAGGTTTAAGAATAACAGAGTTATACCTTATTTCTTAAGTACCGTAATATAAGAACTGATCAGAGCTGGTCAGATTATGGTAAATATGGATTAATTCTGGGATCAAAGCCTTGCATTATGGCTTCTTATAAACTGGTTTATACCTTCAGAAGATTGTATATATTTGTCCATTTTCTTTCCAAAAGCATTGCAAGCTGTTGGGCCAGGCAAGGGAAATCACAGTGTCCTCAGGACGTTTAGAGCAGTTTGGAGAGTTGTAAAGAACCTAAAGTTTCAGCTTGTGGGAAAGGCTGGGAAGGTGGGTGATCCTCCTGCCCCTGGTGACTTCGAGGATAGCATGTAGGAGGGGTTCCTCTTCTAGGGATATGGACTGGTCTTTGTTTTTAAACACTAGTTATAGAACTCTTTTCTGTGGATTATGCAGAGGACTTCATGTTATTTTACTATAAACTGAGAATCTGCCTAGTGACATTTTAGTTCCATTATGTCTTTATTTCAATTTCAGTGTAACGCCGTGTAGATGATCATAAACTGCTAGGTTTCCAAGGAAGAGGGGAAAGAATAAAAGAAGAAAACAGATGCCTCTCTGTTAATGTAGCCAATTTGACAGAATTTCTGTCTAGTCATGACGGTTGAGGATAGAAATCTGGGAGCCATCCTAAACACTTCCTTCTTTTCTTAACTTCTAGTCAATCACAATTTCTGCTAGTTTTTTGCTTCCATATCTTTTGAAGCTGTTCCTTCTTCACCCATCATGTAGTAATTGCTCTGGTTCATGACCTGTCTTCTCTGGACTGCTGTGTCTGCTCCCCAACTCACATCTGTTCTCTACACAGCACCAGTGATTGTGCAAAATGTTGACTCTCAAAATTTTTGACCATGACCCTCAGTAAGAAATATACTTTATATTGCAACCCAGGGTATGTGTGAATAATTGAAACATAATTTTCATGAAAAAATTCTTAAATTTACTGTGTGCCATGCAATCTGATATTTTCTGTTCTTTACTATTACATTTTAAAAAATGTTGTTTGCCACCCACTAAATTGATTTCCAGAGTTGGAAAAACACTGATCCGAACACTAATATGACCCAGGTCATTCCTGTTTAAAACCTTGATGGCACCTTAATGCCTTTATGATGAAGTCGAAGCTCCTTACCATTAGCATAGCAGAACTGTTATGACCTGACCCTGACCTAGTTCTACTGACGTATTATTTGTCTGATCTACTCCCTGGGCCTCACATTTCACTTAGTAAATTAGTAAAACTTTTCATAGTTCTTTGCTCTGTGCCTTTATGTATGCTGTTCACCCTGCTGAAAATCTTCTACCACCATTTGCTTCTGTAGAGCTTTACTGATTACTCCTTACTCATTCCTAAGACTCAAGTCAACACCAGTAACCAAGAAGCCTCTCTCCCCACTCTTGCCCCGCCACCAGGTTGGGCTGGGTAGTTCTCCATAACATAATCTGTCTCTGCTGTTTCACTTGTTTAGTATTAGGTGTTTGTATCTTACACACAAGATGGTGAATATTTATTTGAAAGGGCAAGGGTTATCTCCTATGAAACTGGTCCCAAATGTTCGGCATATAACATGTTGTCATTGTTTAGGTGAATAAAAAAACATATACATAAGATTCTTGTATTTAGAAGGAAGATTCAATGATATCCCTTAAGACCTTTTTTTTTTTTTAATGTTTGTTTATTTTTAGAGAGTAAGCATGAGTGGAGGAGGGGCGGGGAGAATCCCAAACAGGCTCTGTGCTGTCAGTGCAGAGCCTGACGTGGGGGGCTTGATCCCACAACTGTGTGATCATGACCTGAGCTGAAATCAAGAGTCAGACACATAACTGACGGAGCCCCCTAGGCGCCCCACCCTTAAGACCTTTAACTTAGATTTTGTGATTATATCTCTAGGGGCTTATTTTTTAAGTTTTAATATACTCATGGCTTGATGGCTTATGGGCTCAGAGTAGATTATTACATGATTTAAGGATAACCTCTCTGTTTTAGATATTCTGTCAAGATTTCCATAATTAACAACTCACTATGTCCGTAGTTTGTAATTCATTATACCTGATAATATACCAGAGTTTGCAGAGTGGCAGGGGACAAATGACATAAATATAGGATCTTATTTTCACGTTTAGGAGTCAAAGTAGTGAGTTGGTCAATGCTGTAGAAGGTTGGTGAACCAGTAGGACCCAGGTAACTCTCATAAGCTAAGACCTTTAGGTCAACGAAAACCTGAAATTCTGTCACCTAAATAGCACCTTCCAATTGTGTGATGCCTAAAAAGGAAATTGAGTTGTAGAAGTTTATCTTTTTAAAGTTTATTTATTTTGAGAGAGAGCGGGGGAGGGGCAGAGAAAGAGGGAGATAGAGAATCCCAAGCAAGCTCCATGCTGTCAGCACAGAGCCTGGTGCAGGACTCGAACCCACCAATCGCGAGATCATGACCTGAGCTGAAATCAAGAGTTGGATGCTCAACTGACTGAGAGCCACCCCGGCTCCCCACATTGTGGAAGTTTAAACAAAGAAAAGGTTCTTTCTCTAAAACTAACAGGCTGTGCCATTCTTCAAAGCCTGACGACTATATTCCTCTGACTCCTGTGCCGGCTGGGTTCTGGGTAGACTGCCCATGGAAGTACTCAAGAGAGATTGGAAGGTGGGAAGAAGGGGCGGTCTTGTTGTCAGTGGCGGTGGCAGGAAGGGTTGGGTTGGGAGGGGTATCTTGGCTCTAGCTCAGTAGCAGAGGTGCTAGTGCTGACAGCCCCAGCGGCTTCAGCAGGAGTGTGAGCTCTGGGGATTTGAATAACCACCTTCCTTCCCCTTTTTGCTCCTCTAGCCCAGCCAACAAATTTGAAACCATTTCCCTCTATTAAATTCTCCCCTGTGAGAAATAATTTAGAATAACTTCTCTTAATGAATACAATCTCTTAAAAAAAATTGAGACTCTGGTAGGTCATGTGACTTGCCCGTAGGCAGGCACGTAGCAATGGTGCTGAGTGGCTAGCACATTTATTTTACTGTTAGTAAATAAATCTAGGCACTACTGAAAGTATGTATAGTGTGGCAACAGTTTTCTATAGTGCCCTTTTAAAAAAAAGAAGGGGTGGTTTAAAAAAATTTTTTTTTTTAACGTTTATGTATTTTTGAGACAGAGAGAGACAGAGCATGAACGGGGGAGGGTCAGAGAGAGGGAGACACAGAATCGGAAACAGGCTCCAGGCTCTGAGCTGTCAGCCCAGAGCCTGACGCGGGGCTCGAACCCACGGACCGCGAGATCGTGACCTGAGCCGAAGTCGGCCGCTTAACCGACTGAGCCACCCAGGCGCCCCAAGAAGGGGTGGTTTTAAGAGGTGTTATCTAGATGCCACATAAGTAATATATGGATTACCAGTTTTCAAATTTGAATCAGTTTTTTTTTTTCCCCTGATTTAGAAGCTAAGTGATACCTTGTGATCATTTGTTGCCTATATACTGGCTGTAGAAAGTATAGGATATTGGCATATCACCCTGTGATGGGTCCTGGAACTTATTTTTGCTTAAAATTTTAATCATATGGGTTCTGGGTGAGGGAGTGGGGTTCTTTATAATAACAGGGGCCTTGTACGGATTGATTTGGTAGACTTCTATAGTATGGCTTTTCTTTAAGTTTGTTTGTCTGTTTGTTTATTTATTTAGAGGCAGGGAGGGGCAGAGAGAATCCCGGGCAGGCTCCACACTGGCAGCGCAGAGCCCAGTGCAGGGCTCGAATTCATGAACTGTGAAACCATGACCTGAGCCGAAATCAAGATTCAGAAGCTTAACTGACTGAGCCACCCAAGCGCGCCTGATTTAACAATTTTTAAAGTCCCTTAAAGTCAATAGCTGTGAATAATCCATATATCTATGATGAGTGACTGACTGACTTATTTAAACATTCTTGGGTGGCCAGGAATGGATTAGGTACTTGAATTCTGATTTGTGGACCATATTACTAATTGTCATTGTATTTTATCTTATAGTTCTTTACAACAGAAGGATCTTATTTGAGTTTTCTTTACCTTTAATAATCATTTCTTAAATCTAAAGAGGTCCAGGGTTTTGTTTGTTTTGCTTTTTAAAGATTTTATTTTAAGTAATCTCTGTGCCCAGCATGGGGCTCAAACTCATGACTCCGAGATCAAGAGTCACACGTTCCATCAACTGAGCCAGCCAGGCACCCCTGAAAAGGTCTAGTTTTAAATCAGGTGCAAATCTTTGTAAAAGACAGTAATTTTAAATAATAGTATTCCATTCATACTACAATGACTACTTTCACATATTAAAATTGCCCCTAATATAGTCAGTGGTATTGCAATAACATTGTGTGGTGACAGATGGTAGCTACACTTGTGAGCAGAGCATATTGCATGGAGTTGTCGAATCTCTATGTTGTACACCTGAAACTAATGTAACATTGTATGTCAGCTATACTTCAATAAAAATAATAATAATTATTATTATTATTATTATTATTATAAAATAAACTTGACTGCCCTAAGTAAAATATACTAAACTTAGAACCTAAATTAACATTTTGGGTGAGAGTTGAACTTTTAATGTTGATGTCTTAAGTTTGAACTTGACAATCTGGAATTTATAACCTAAAACAACATTTTTTTTCTGTTTTTCTTTCTCAAGCTCTTTCACCATGCCTGGGTCACTTCCTTTGAATGCAGAAGCCTGCTGGCCAAAAGATGTGGGAATTGTTGCCCTTGAGATCTATTTTCCTTCTCAATATGTTGATCAAGCAGAGTTGGAAAAGTATGATGGTGTAGATGCTGGAAAGTATACTATTGGCTTGGGCCAGGCCAGAATGGGCTTCTGTACCGATAGAGAAGATATCAACTCTCTCTGCATGACTGTGGTTCAGAATCTTATGGAGAGAAATAGCCTTTCGTATGATTGCATTGGGCGTTTAGAAGTTGGAACGGAGACAATCATCGACAAATCGAAGTCCGTGAAGACTAATTTGATGCAGCTGTTTGAGGAGTCTGGGAACACAGATATAGAAGGAATAGATACAACTAATGCATGCTATGGAGGCACGGCTGCTGTCTTTAATGCTGTTAACTGGATTGAGTCCAGCTCTTGGGATGGTATGTTACATGTTATATGTTACATGTTATTCCAAAGAAACTCTCCTTGAGGATGCATAGGCCCAAACGACCTTTTAATTAATGCCATGTGCAATCTTGCCAGTTACGCTTGTTTGAATATGCTCAGAAATATAGCTCTTTCAACTAATCTGAATTATAAACTTGTTATCTTTATCATGTAGGACAAAATTATAAAAATTTGGAATATTTTTTTCTTTGCCAAAGATGAGGAAAGCACATTCTAGAAAAATAGAAGACTTCAGTTTATATGTGTGATATTTATAGTGGTGATCACCTTCTTATATATTAACAAAAATATTTTTCAGGACGGTATGCCCTGGTGGTTGCAGGAGATATCGCTGTCTATGCCACAGGAAATGCTAGACCTACAGGGGGAGTTGGAGCTGTTGCTCTGCTCATTGGGCCAAATGCTCCTTTAATTTTTGAGCGAGGTGAGTGTTTGAGAGAGCATTTCTTTTTTTATTAGCAAAGTGTGCCAGGAAAGTTGAAAACAGAAACAGAAGCCAGTATTTACTGAGTGTTCATTAAATGCGGGTACTGCCTGCTCAGTGCTTTATTTGTGTTACTGTATTTAGTCTTTACAGCGATTTTATGAGGTAAGTAACATCATTCTCATTTTACAGAGAAGTAAGATGGGTTTAAGTAACAACCAAAAAGAGCAACTGGCCCATAGTCACTCATTAGTGACAAGTTTAATTTGTTTTCAGTTCAGTAGAGCAATTGTGATGTCCCATTTAGACATATGAAGCTTGTGTAAAATGTTGCAGTGAAAGAAGTCTTAGGCCTATCCATGGATACTGTTGTTTCATTTCAATTACATGTTGGTCTCACCTTGTGATTTCTATACTGCAAGTGGCAAGAGTAGATTATTAAGGAAAGTCCCCATATAATGGGATATGCTTACTAACATACAAACATCAAGAAGCAGAAATACATATCATCTTCCTTTTTTGTTCTAATAGGACTTCGTGGGACACATATGCAACATGCCTATGACTTTTACAAGCCCGATATGCTTTCTGAATATCCTATAGTAGATGGAAAACTCTCCATACAGTGCTACCTCGGTGCATTAGACCGCTGCTATGCTGTCTACCGCAAAAAGATCCGCGCGCAGTGGCAGAAAGGTGGGTTTCATCCATTCTCCTTGGTTTTGGTATCTGTTGAGGGCAGTGCGATATACTAAGTATCTTTAGTGAGATGTTGCTTTGTAGGAGTGTCCTTTAACCATTTCTTCCTCACCTACCAGATTGCATTTTCCCATAGTTTTTGGGAATGTGTAATTTCGGAAAACAGGTAAGCTTTGGAAATGAGGTATGTCTGTGCAAAAATACTTAGATTTATCCTCAGTAAAAAATTAAAACTAGGGTTAAAGAAAGTGACTTGGGGGCACCTAGGTGGCTCAGGCAATTAAGTGTCCGACTCTTGATTTCAGCTCAGGTCAGGATCTCACAGTTCATGAGTTCGAGCCTTGTGTTGGGCTCTGAGCTTACAGTACAGAGCCTGCCTGGGATTCTCTCCCTCCCTCTATGGCCTACCCCTCCCCTGCTTGTGCTGTCTGTCTGTCTGTCTCTCTCTCTCTCTCTCTTTCAAAATAAAAAAACTTGAATTTTGTTCATCTTTTGACAGAGGTACTTTTATAAGGCTTTACTTTGCAACTGTGATCCAGAGCAAACTCTAATGAAAATAAATCGCTGAAGTGACTCCCTCCGCCCCATAGGTTGTTTGCATTTGACCTGTGAATTCATACTTGCTTTTTCAGTGTCCTCATTAATCTCTATCTTTAATCCTAAAAAAATTTCTTGAGATATACTCAACAGTACAGTATTTGAATTAGTGCTATTAAAACACACAGTATCATATAAATCAGGCTTTTTCCATAAACTAACTTTGCTTTTATAGAGGTTGTGAGAGAGGGTTAAAAATTGAATAACATAGTAAGATTGAATAACATAGTAAGATTCATGGTGGTCCTGGAGAAGAAGCATTCTTGCATTGTGTAAAATGTCATACTGTTTAACAGTATTTAACAATACAGTGATTTTCTAGCTTTTTATTAGGATCCATAGTGAGAAGTACATTCTACTTTGTCTGTGCTTGCTAAGTGGAAACAAAAATATCATGAAATTACTTATCCATGCCACAAGTTATACAGTTTGCTATTTGCTACTGTATTGTCTTTCATTAAAAAAATACTCTAAGGTTAAAAAAAAAACAAAACAGAAAAAGCTGGCCCCAACCCACTAAATTAATTACAGACTCTTAAGTATGGAAACAGTGATGTGGTAGTGGATATTGTTCTATCTCTGGATGTCTTTTTGATCTGCATTTTAAGCCATTAGAGATTATTTCATTATACAGTATATTTTTGGTTGCTTTTTAAAGATATAAGAACATCGTAGCCTTGTTCTAAAATCAGCCTTCCAAAGATAGTGGTTTAAATGAGTTTCATAATTTCTTTGCGTTTCTCTTTCAGAGGGAAATGATAGAGATTTTACCTTGAATGATTTTGGTTTCATGATCTTCCACTCACCCTACTGTAAGCTGGTTCAGAAATCTCTAGCTCGGATGTTGCTGAATGACTTCCTTAATGACCAGAACAGAGATAAAAACAGTACCTATAGTGGCCTGGAAGCCTTTGGGTAAGAGGAGTTGTTATGATTTTTTTCCTTTTGTGTGAGAGTATCATTATTTTTATAGACATGAAAATTTTAGAGTCAAAAGGATCTTAAAAGTCATCTAGTCTAACCCATCTATGTCATTAGTGAAGAAACGGAGTCCCAGACAGGTGGTGGCTTACCTACATGAATTCTTTAGTTATTTCTCATATTTTCTGATTTCCTCCTTTTAGATCTGTTCCTGTTGTCACCATAATAATATAGCCTGATGAGTGCTCATATTTACTACTACAGCCTCTGAAATCTTTTCCCTGCCTCTCAAGCCCCTGTGCCCCATCCCATCTCACACGCTGCCGCTATCAAAGTCGCCTTTCCTACTCCTTCCACATTTTCCCCACTCTTGGGGCTCCCTAGAATGCCATGCCTGTTCCTTCTTGCCTGTGGCCCTTCTACGTCTAATAAAATTCTACTCAACTTTTTAAGACCTGGCTCCTGTAATATCGTGACTTTTCTAACTAAATAGACATTATTATGGACTTGAAAGAGTAGTGTATTCAGCTTGGTGGCGACGAAGCTTTAGTGAGTTTATAATCCCACTAGAATTAAGTTGTCTTAACATGATTATAAAAAACTTCAACCAAAAAGACTGTATGTGTGCAACTGTTACATCTTCCATAACCATTAGCATGTTGCTACTTGGCTTTTAATAAATAAGGAAACTAAATCATACACACCGATTAGAATATTAGTTACGTCCACTAGTATAATAAAAATGTAGTCTTTGAGCATTGTAAGATGGTCTTTTTTCTTAATCTTTCAGGGATGTTAAATTAGAAGATACCTACTTTGATAGAGATGTGGAAAAGGCATTTATGAAGGCTAGTTCTGAACTCTTTAATCAGAAAACAAAGGCATCTTTGCTTGTGTCAAATCAAAATGGAAATATGTACACATCATCAGTGTATGGCTCCCTTGCTTCTGTTCTGGCACAGTAAGTACCCATTTCGGCTGCTTCACTCCTCTCATTTGGGGATGTTCAATTTCGAAGACTGAAGCTGCTGGCAGGCATGTTGTTGGCAGGTCACAGGATGACATTTTATTGCTAGGCTCTCTACCTACTGTCCATTGACCCAAAGAGAAATGGGACGAGGCTGCAGTTACTCCTGGGTACTTCGTTTCATACTGGCTTTCCTGGCTGCTGTTCTCGTGGTCTTCTTACTCTTGACCCGCAGTTGAACTGTAAATCCCTGGTTGGCAGAGTAACTCATTTTATGACATGATGACTTTCATAAAGCCCCATCATTCCCAAAGAGGCGAATAGTCTTGTTTCCAGTGTGCTTGTTGTAAAGCGCTAGGTTGGCTTCCTGCGGCTACAGGATGAATTTTGACTCCCAACTCAGTCTTCCCACACCTTGTAGTTTTAGACCAGTGGGACTTTTTCATGACATTTCTTCCCTCTGCGCAGGTACACGCCTCAGCAGCTTGCAGGAAAGAGGATCGGTGTGTTCTCTTACGGTTCTGGCCTGGCTGCCACCATGTATTCCCTTAAAGTTACACAAGATGCCACACCAGGTAAATGCCAACACTCCCAACAAGTGTGTATCGAGAAGCTGCCGTACCACGGTCCATTCAGCGGGCTTCCCAAGTGAGCACTTGAATCTGTCCCGCAGATAATTACATTTGAATCTTCATCACTTCTTTCAACGTCGCCAGAGTTTTACTCTTGAATGATCTGCCTTAACTGGGTAAATAAATGGCAGGATTATGTCTGAGTTGGGAGATCTTTTTCCCTCTCATCTGAGTCAGAAAAAATATATAATGAGCTTAAAAAATCTTATTATGGTGGGGTGCCTAGGGGCTCAGTCAGTTGAATGACCATCTCTTGATTTCAGCTCAGGTCATGATCTCATAGTCTGCGAGATCGAGCCCCATGTTGGGCTCTGTACTCAGCACTGAGCCTGTAGCCTGCTTAGGGTTCTGTCTCTCTCCCTCTGCCCTCCCCTGATCACAAGTGTTCTCTCTCTCTCTCTCTCAATCTAAAAATAAAGAAAGAAAAAGAAAGAAAGAACACAGCACTGCACTATACTTCCTCCTCCCCAACAGTTTTAAAATATATATATTTTTAGAGGTTTTATTTATTTTTGAGAGAGAGAGCTCAAGGGGGGAGGTGCAGAGAGAGAGGGGGATAGATGATCAGAAGCCGGCTCCGTGCTGACAGCAGACAGCCCGATGTGGGTCTCGAACTCACAAACCTCAAGATCATGACCTGACCTGAAGTCGGATGCTCAACCGACTGAGCCACCCAGGCGCCCCATTAAAAAAAAAAAAAAAAAAAAAAAAAAAAAAATCTTATTATGGCATAGTGTTTGACTTTTCCTTCTTCAGCAAGTAACTATTTTTATCCTTTGTGTCAGTTTTAAAGCATTTATAACCAGGGGATATAGGTAGGGAAAGGGATGCATATCTGTTTACAGGCAACTTTTGAGTCTGATCATACGAGTAATAGCAAACCGTTTCTTTTTGGTTTGGTTTCATACTAAGATATTTGATTTTTATAGGTTTCTAGTTTTTGGCTTATATTTTGAGAAACTTTTGCCCCTTCCCTGAGTAGGAAGGAGCAAAACATGGTGAAAAACTGGTGGAAGACTTGGCATTACTCTAAGACTGGATCATGTATTGACCATAGACAAGTTACTTATAGTTTCAGATCCCACTGATTTCCCGACTTGTCTATTGTCTGATACCAAACAAATGTCATAGGGAGGCTGCACCAAACAAATACTATCATATCTTTCAATTAAACAATGTCAGGTAGTTCTACAAGGAACAAAAAGTTGTTTTTCCATTTGGTAGCATTTTGTTCAGGCTTTGGGGCATGCTACTTTTGTCTTTTAATTTTGGTGTTTACTGTTTTAGGGTCTGCTCTTGATAAAATAACAGCAAGTTTATGTGATCTTAAATCAAGACTTGACTCAAGAACTTGTGTGGCACCAGATGTCTTTGCTGAAAACATGAAGCTCAGAGAGGACACTCATCACTTGGGTAAAAATACCAAATTGTGTTTAAACATTTATACCCAAAAGCCTATTGGAGGGCTCTAATAATATGAAACATGTTACATGTAAGATAAGGATATCTAGGCTTTATTCGATACTAATCCGGTATCAGTAAAAATTGTGGGGAAATACGCAACTTTTTATCCCTAGTTTTATTACCAGGTGAATTGTATATCATAACTAACGTTTCATATTCTCTTCCTTTCCTTTAGTCAACTATATTCCCCAGAGTTCAGTAGATTCACTCTTTGAAGGAACATGGTACTTGGTCAGAGTGGATGAGAAGCACAGGAGGACCTATGCCCGGCGCCCCTCTCCCAGTGACGACACCCTGGGGGAAGGAGTGGGACTTGTGCATTCAAGTACAGCCACTGAGGTGGGTAAAGCTCGTCGTGCTTGTTCTCTGCCTTTGACAGCATAAGAAATTTCCATCCCCACATCTCCGGGGGACCCGAGACTGAGCCACCTAAAGGAATGTCGAGAAAGCAGAGTAATTCAGAGCTAGGGCTCTGGTGTTGGATTCCAGCTGTGCCATTTTCTACTGTATGAAGTGCTTTGCACTCAAATTATTAGCAATTTGAAAATGGATAGTAAATACTAGGTTTTATTAAGAATACCAACATTTAAAGGAAAACTGATGTAGAGAGAAGGCTCATTTTGTGGTAATGTCTTGGTGAGAGAGGAGCCCCCCTCGTCTCTTCAGGCCATTGTCAAATCTCTATAAATTGTCAAGCAGCAACAATAATAGCAATGATTTGAATTCCTATTATATGCTAGGAACTTCATTTACATTTTATTTTTTTAATGTTTATTTGGTTTTAAGAGCAGAGAGAGAGACCAGGGAGGTACAGAGAGAGAGGGAGACAGAGAATCCTAAGCAGGCTCTGTGTTGTCAACGCAGTGCCCGATGTCGGGCTCGAACTCACGAACTGTGAGATCATGACCTGAGCCAAAATCAAGAGTCAGATGCTTAACCGACTTAAGCCATCCAGGCGTCCCTATTTACATTTTCTGATTTAGTCCTTACAAAATCCATCTTGAGTAAATGATGCTATCCCCATTCTACAGATGAAGCTGCAAGAAGTTAGATGATTTGCCAAGTCAAGGCCACGCTTTAAACTAAGGACTTTATGACCTTGAAGTTGTTTATTTTATCTGCTCATCACAAACTTGATGAATGCATAGGCTCGCTTCTTGCTCTTACACAAATTAGGTAGCAAGTCGTGGCGCTAGAGTGAGAGTTGGCAACGCAAGAGTAGCAAGTAGAATACTGTGTATGGAAGGTCTCGGTGGTCTTCTCTCCCTCGCTCTGAGTATTTGTGTATTACTTCACCATTAGGTAACGAATCGCTATTGAGTTCCTTCCCTGAAAGGTTCTATAGGATATGTGTTTAGCATCAACCTCTCCAAAGTTGTCCTTTCTCAGGTTTTTCTTTAATGAGAATTTTAATTAGCACTCTGTCTCTAAAAAAACCCCAAAGAGTCAACAACTCTTTTTCCTTCGATTTTAGCACATTCCAAGTCCTGCTAAGAAAGTGCCAAGGCTCCCTGCAACAGCGGCAGAACCCGAAGCGGCTGTCATTAGTAACGGGGAGCATTAAGATACTTGTGTGAAGTGGAAGACTTAAGTCAGTGTGGGTTCGGGTGGGGGGTATGTATGGGAACAGTTCTGGGAATGGGATGTCTGGGGACAATTTTAAAGGATTACATGTTATGTAACTTTTTATGTGACTGACATGGAGCCTGGAAAACTATCGTGTTCTTGGGAAAGTCTCTTTGCTCAATTTGCTAACATGCTTCCTGTCGTGGTCTAGCCAATGCTTAATGTACCGGAATGATGTTTAAGGGCTCTGTAAACTTCATACCTCTCTGGCCATTTGTATGCATGAAGCTTAGTTTTTAAATGTGGTATGACGAATTGTGCGCTTTGGGCGAAGAAAGCAGAGGTACTGGTCTCCGATTTTAATTTTTTTAAACACGTAAGAATTTTGTACTTTGAACAAACAAGCTTACTGAAAGTACCTGTGGTTTTTGAAAAAAGTTTCTAGTTCAGGGCGTATGGTCTTAAAATGTGATATGCACAAACCCTGTTTAAAAATGGCAAGACAAACCTGCTCTTTTTCTATAATTTATAAATCCTGAAGAGGGAGAAGAGTTGGGATGATATGGCACTGGTTCTGGAAACCGGAATGTTGCTTTAAATCCAGGCCAGCAGGGATGAGTTATTGCAATGACCTCTGTGAACAGAGAGATGCTAGCGTTGAGTGGACGTTTGGCATAGACAGCGTGCTGCACTGGGAGCTGTGGCTGTACCTCTGGGTCTGCTTCTGGATCAGTGGCTCAAGGTGGATTATACTGAACAACACTGAGATGTCGGTGGAGCTGTGTATGAGGAAGTGTTGGGATCCTTCTTTGCACCTTATTTTGAAGAATAAGTAAAACATCTTTCTGGCTGCCTTTAAAACTTTTAAAACAAGATGGAAGGATGAGGCAGGGCATTATTAGGTGACTTCTGATGCTTCAGTGTTATGAATTCAACTTAAAGACTGACAGCCTAAATTCATGGTGTAAGTATTCCTTTTTTTTTTCTTTTTTTGTTTTCTTTTTTGGGTATCTTTTCAATGAAAAACAAAAAAAAAAAACAAAAAACTGCAACCCACGTTTTTATATAGTATGACCAGCCAAAAAGAGTATTCCATTTCAAGTTCTGGAAGTAGGATTTATAAAGCATTTTTTTAGACTTTCACCTTAAAAAACCAACAAAAACTATCACATAGGATGAATAAGACTGGTTAGATCGTTTTGTAGATCTTCTTGGTGCTGAATATGACATGAGCCTTATAGATTGTAACATAGAGATAGTTGGAACTAATGTACAGAACTCAATTTTTTAAACTTTATTTGCTGTTAAATTCTGTGAAGTTTCAGTTATCTCAGATAAACTTACACAAATATGAACTGTAATGTTTCAGATTGCAAGGTAATATGTAATGTAGTGTTTGTAAAATACTCTTGTCTAATATTAACTAGTGGTATTTTGATTTGTACAGTCATAATTTGTTAAAATGACTTCATTTTAACATCTACTGATGTAGATTAATAATGTAAGTTCACATTTAAAGATTAATGGGAAAATGGTGCATGTAAGACTTTCACAAGTATTGGGAGTTTGGTATGTTTTGAAAAGAGTTAATTTAACTTTTGGGTGTCAGGAAATGGGTTTCTCAAAGTCCATTGCCGGCAATGGGCAAGCCTGGTGAAATTGTCAGAGCATTAACTGTACACCTCATCGACAGTGAGGTGAATAACTTTGAATAAAGTTTTAGAGAAATATTTCGGATATTTGAGTATTCTTTTTTTTCCCTCCTGAACTAAGAATTTAGGCAAGAAATCAGCCAAGGTGCTATTTCTAAATGTGGGCGTTTGTTTCATTTCATTTCATTCATTCACTAATTTATTCATTCATCACTCAGCAAACATTTGAAAACCTGATATAAGCAAGGCACTCTGCTTAGGTCAGAATTAAAGAGTTATAAGGCATAATGTCTTGTCCTCAAGGAGCTATTCATCTAGTGTGGAAGAATTTGTACTCATAATTTATTATTTTTACCTTTTAAACAAAGTGGGTGGTCAGCATGTATAAATTTGGCTGTAAATATTTATGAAGAGAGTTACTGTGTTTTCCCGGAAACAACCTAAGATTAAGAGTTACCAATTAAAGATCAAACTTTACAGCCAATGAACTGCTTCCAACCAGCAGGAGCCTCCAACGTGGTGCTGGTGCTCCCAGGGGTTTTATAGAGAATTTTCACATTGGCAGTAATACTGGACCAGATCATCTCTAAGAGCCATATCAACTCTTAGGATTATATGAATTAGGAATTAACCCAGATTATTTGCTAATCCCAATCAGCTCATATCATCGTGTCATGTCTACATTCAATACTTAGTGATAATTTCTTAACCTTCTGGGGTTTTGTTTTTATGAACACTAATGAGCAAGTTTAAGATTAGCGGTAGATCAAACTCAAACGGATGCAAACAGCTACTTTTGATCCTCCTGTGATTCAGTTGAAACGCTTCTTCCCTTACCTCCTGTTTGAAATGTCCTGAAACACTAAAGACGTCAATAGAGCAAGGAATGAATGTAACAGGGTCTTGAAATCATTTCAAGTGAGGTAATCTTGACATCAAAACGAACACTTTTAAAATTTCCAGCAACTACTTTTAATTAAGTCCTAGGTTCCTTGTGTTTTTCCAAATTGGTGGTCAAAGAAAACAGTCGTCCTGTGATTCCCCTCCCCCAAATTATTATAATGGTAGTAATTTGGTGCTGAAGATTATGAATAGCAATCCTCAAGAAGTTTATAGATCATCAGAGTTCTGGCTTATAATAATAATGCATTTTTATTTTAAATGTTTAGAAGTAAAAAGGAATTAATCTTTTACTTTTCTTTGCCCATGTTTCATCATTGTGCAAGCCTCTACAGTAAAAAAAAAAAAAAAGAAATGAGGGGCACCTGGGTGGCTCAGTCAGTTAAGGGTCTGACTAGCTCAGGTCATGATCTCACGGTTTGTGAGTTCGAACCCCGTGTCGGGCTCTGTGCTGTCAGTTCAGAGCCTGGAGCCTGCTTCGGATTCTGTGTCTACCGCTCTCTCTGCCCCTCCCCCACTCATGCTCTCTCAAAAAATGAATAAATGTTAAAAAATTTTAAAAAGGAAAAATTAAAGTTTTGTTAGACTGATTTTACAAAAGCATCCCTGTGCCTCCATGTCTTTGAGATGCTATTAAGCAAGCACCTCCAACCCACCTTAGCAAAACTCTTGATCTTTAGGGCCTCAAGAGTTGCTTCCTCCCTGAAGGCTGCCTAGACTGCATATGTGCTTACTTCAAATGTGCTTACATTTCACTCTATCAAATTCCTTACTCAGGCTTGCAAACTCCTAGAGGATCTGTTCTCTGCCTACTTCAACTCAGTACCACACTCACCAAGATTTACAATGTTTCCATCTACCCTGTCTTCTCGGTTCCTCAAAATGTGCCAGGTTTATTCAGGCCTTAAAGCCTTTGGTCTATGCATCAGAACCCTTCCACACATTTCAGATGCTCTCTGCCTTGCCTTCAACTCCAGCCACAAGGGTGGCAACTGTCTCCATTCAGTCTTTGCCCAGGACCCCGGAGAATGTGATAACGTCTCCCTTTGGATTCCCGCTATAGACCTTTCGCCTCAGCCTCACTGTGATGTGGGGTCCCCGCAGAACTCACATGGCACTAATTTCAACAGGCTGCAAGTGCAGAGGAGTTAAGTTCCCACGGCCACCCTTGACCAATGGTGGACCTTTGGCTGGCGGATAAATGTTTCCTCCTTTTCTCCCTTGGGCAGACAGTTCTGAGAAGCGTTCCAGAAGTTTCCTCAGAAGATGCTACAGAATCAGCCACCAGTTGGCCCATGGCCAATTTGCAGTGCATCCTTATGTGGCTTTCCTCTATTCAGTTTTACTCCTGTGCGTCTCCTGCGTCCTGAGTCATTTCCCAAATATGTGAGTTGCATGTAAGCTTTTGTCTCGGGCTTTTTTTTCTTTTCTTTTCTCTCTCTCTCTCTTTTTTTTTTTTTAGAATCCAGGCTAAGACGATTGATACCCAGAATAGCCCTATATTGCAGACCCTCAGGGTAGGGGTTGAGGGCTGGCTTACTCACCAGTCATGGCAATCACCCCATTGCTGTTTGTAGTAGGCATACGACTCCCCCACATCCCCAAAGATGACCATGTCTAGAACTTGTGAATATGTTTACCTTACTTGGCAGAAGCAAATGTCATTAAGGACCTTGAGCTGGGGAGATTATGCTAGGTGGTCTGGATAGGCCCACGCTAACCATGCAGGCCCTTAAAAGCCGAGAACTTTTCTGGGCTGTGATCAGAGGGAGATGTGAGTTATAGAAAGATGGTCAGAGAGATGTAACATCGCTGACTTTGCAGATGGAGGACGGGGCCACAAACCAAGGAATGTGGACAAGGAATTTGACAATTCTTTATCAAAGTCCAAGCCTTGGTAAGAAGAGATTGGGATACTGGGGCCTGAGTTAGTAACCACAGTGTAGATGAACCTGAAAATGCTGAGAACAAGATTCTGCTTACACAGGACCGGCAGAAGCAGCTGTTCTCCCTTGCCTGGAGCCGCTGCCAAGGTCTCTGGTGCGGCAGATGCCTGCAAGCTGAGGCATGACCTCCTCGAGACCATCTTCCAATACCCTTATTATTCTCCAAACCCAGAACCAGGTCAGGCCTCAACAGCTTCCACACAGACTGAGGAGAGAAATACAGCGTCTGTGTGGGAAGAAGTAGCTTGGGCACAGGAGGAATTGCAGAATCAAGCTAATATGTATTATCAGGAACCAGGGCAAAATGTGTTCGAGTGGATCTTGAAGACATTGGGCCCGGGGTGGAGGTCGAGGGAAGAATAGCAGGTGGGATAAGGGAGAGCTAATCATCCTGGGAGCATTTACCCATGACTTGGAGAGGACACCATAAACTGGTCCTAACATGCAGCCAGGATGGCTATAGAGGTTTGGACATGAGTGCGGCCTGCAGTAAATGAGGCAGAGATGGCACAGTGTTAAGGAAAAGGTAAGAAAGTTCCGGGAGGTACGAATATTAGAAAGGTTTCATTAAGTAAGACTGAAGAACCACCTACGTACATTCCCCAGGAGGACATTACCTTCACTTGAGGCAATAAAGAATGTTCTGGGAGGGGTGTACCAGCACTTATGTAAAGGTCAGTGATGGCTACACACTGCCAGCAGGCCTTGGCAGTGGGAAATGCTGCCAAGGAACCAGGCGTGCTATGATCAGCGGGGATGATGGGATTCTAGAATGACAGAGGCCATGTATTATCACTTAAATGTCAGAGGTGAGGTGGACATAATAGAATGGACAGTCTGGCTGGAGTGAAAATCAAGGAGCCTTTGTTTTGTGACAAAGGCTAATAGTTCACAGAGTTCTGAGTGACAGCTGGCTAGAGTGTTACCTGACTTGTATAACCAAAAACAAAAAAAAAAAAAAAGAAAAAGAAAAAGAAAGAAAGAAAAAGAGGCAAGCTGGTGAGGAGAGGCTGATACAGCCTGTCACGAGAAAATCATGGTCCCAGAGCTAAGTTATAGACTCAGTGCACAGTGACTGGGAGGCCAGGTCTTGAGGAAAAGCCTGCTGGCACAAGTATATACGGTATACGTGCCCAGAATTTTTAAGGACTGTTGGCTAAAAAGTCCAAACTGAACTGGATAGCAGGAAATCCTAAACACTATTATGACCCTAAGTGTGGATGGGCGTCTTTAGAAACCAGGTGATGAGTGGAGTTCTGGCCAAAGTCTGTCTCCCAGTGGGTCCCACCTTGGGGTTCCTTCCCCAGTCTCCAACTATCTACTTGGGATCGATACTTTTAGACCACTGACCTGTGGAGGAAGAGCCACGTGGAAACCTCCAGGGCTGTACCCTCTCCCAGGCCATGTTCGTAAATCACGAGCAATCACACGAGGAAATGAAGCCATCAGTATTACCATCCAAACTCAGCTTCACTACTAAAAAAATTTAAAGGCACAAAGGTAATGGGCTCCATCAAAACCTCCTTTAACTTATCCATCAGACTTCTAAGAAGAGAGCAGGCAGATAAGAAAGGATGATGGCTGTTCTCTGTTGTCGCCCCCACGCAGGATGCGGCATCTTCACTGGCAGCCTCTGGCACTGATAGGCAGCTGTTACTTTGGAAAATGCATTCCTTTCAATTTGCATCAGAAAGGAGGATCAAAACAATGCGTGGGACGGGCAGCTGGTCTCATTTGCTCCAGGCAATTGTCAATCTCCTGCTCGAGGTCACAATATCCTCTGAAGGACTTTATCCTGACAGCGTGGAATATCACGCTAGCCCACTGTATTGTGACAGCATCCTAGGCGGGTTTAGCATCAGAAAGTGGCAAGAACTCAGATGCCCTAGTGAGACTTATGTGTGCCAGAGCGTGGGTGATAAACGCCCTGAAGAATCAGGGGCCTGTTACATTGACCAAGTATTCAGAGGCCCAATGACCTGGGGCAGGCCTACACATTCCAAGGTAAAGGACAATTTGTTGCATCTTTTACCCCTTAGTGCTGAGACAGAGGCACAGGGTTTAGTAGGACTCTCTGGGTTTTGGAAGTACATTACGTTTAGTACATTCTTCCAGTTCTACCTGTCATGGCTGCCCGTTTCCAGTAGATCTCTCTCTCTCTCTCTCTCTCTCACAGACACACACACACACACACACACACACACACACACGATCCAGTTTCAGGCTTTGCAGCAAACTGCATTGCCACCCTGGCTGTATTACACGACGGTGAGGGATACTGTGGGGGGGTCCGGCAATTCCAGTGGAAGGCTACAGCACAGCCCTGTAGGGTCCTGGAGTGACACCACACTTTCTGCAAAAGAGAACTGCTTGGGCTCCTGGTGTGTTATGGGGCCCTAGGAGAGACTAAGCACCTGATTATGGGACGCAAAGAGACAAAGCAAACGGAGCCATCTCCTCATGCACTGGGTCACTATCAGATCCATGGAGTCATAAAAGCAGATGGCACAGCAGCGACCTTACTGGAATTGACATCTACTCAGGATACAGGTTTGCCTTTCCTGCCCGCAGCGTACCCTCTAACACAATCATGCTATGACACAGAGAATATCTGATCCGTTTTCATGGTATCTCTCATGGCATTTCCTCAAAGACTTTCATGGCAAAGGCAATGGGCACTTGACCATGGGATCTACTCATCTCACTATAAACCTCAACACCTGAAACAGCCAGCATAAATAGGACAATGTAGTGGTTCAGCCAAGGCACTGGCTCTATAGGACAGTATCCTGCAGGGTTGAGGTTGGATCCTGACAGTCTCCAGGACTGGGTACAAGCACTTTAACCATGGCTGATGGATATGTGTCCCCTGTTGTTAAAATACACAGACCTGGTGGGGTGCCTGGCTGGCTTGGTCAGTGGAGCATGGGACTCTTGATTGCAGGGTTGTAAGTTCAAGCCCCACATTGGGGGTAGAGATTACTTAAGAAAATCTTTATAAAAAAACAAACTATAGGCCTGGGAATCAACAGGTAAAAGTAGGATTGCCTTCTCTCACATCAGTGATGTGAGAGTGATCCACTTGCAGAATTTGTACTTCTCTTTCCTACAACCCAGGTTCAGCTAGATTAGAGGTTTGGGTTCCCAGGGGCAGGGGGATGCTTTCACCAGGGGACCCAGTAAAGGTCCAGTGAACTGGAATCCATGACTATCGCATGGTCACTTTGAGGTCTCTGTGCCAGTTGACAAGCAAAGAGAGGAGCTATCATACTCGTGGAGATTATTCACCCTGATCACCACAAGGGGATAAAGAGGAGAATGTCTGGAACCCAGGAAGTTCACTGGAGCCTAACTTTGGGGCCTCATGATACCAGTGAACAGGCAATTGCAGCAACCACGGCCTGACAAGGGCAAGGCAACTCAAGGCTCAAGTCCTTTTTTTTTTTTTTTTAAGATTTTTTAGAATCTTTACACTAAATGTAGGGCTCAAACTCACAACCCCAAGATCGAGAGTCACATGCTCCACCAACTTAGCCATCCACGCACCCCTAGAGGCTCAAATCTTTGATGATAAAGATTTACACCATAATCTTTATGGTGTAATAAATAAATAAATAATAAATAAATAATCTTTATGATTAGACCAATCTCGGCCAGCTGAAATGTTGGCCAAAGGTGAGGGACCTTTAGAATGGGTGACAGAGGAGGAAGGGATGAATCCAATCCTAGCCTCGGGACCAGCTGCGGTAGTGACTGTGGCTCCATAGTCTTCAAAGCGTGGTCCCTAATGGCATCGGCATCACCTAGGAACTTGTTAGAAACGCAGGTTCTTGGGCCCCTCCCCAGATGTGCTGAATCAAAACTCTGGGGGTGGGTTCTCACGGTCTGTTTTAACAAAGCCTCCAGGAGATTCTGATGCACCGGACCTGAGAACCACTGTTGTAACTTGTCCTACTAATCCTCCTGCATGGAGTGCCAGCAGTGACTTGGATTTAACAGAGGGTGGGTCGGGGCAGAGCCTGGGGTGGTGTGTGTGCCAGGTAGCAGCTATGCGCCCATCAGATCCTTCCAGCCACGCTTCTCCCTCCAGCCACTGAGGCTGTGACTGTTTCCATGCAAGTTTGAACAACCTTACACAGGTCCTACTTGATCGTATCTTGTCACCTGACCCTGGCCACCTCCGGGGCTTCTCTGACACTATGGCATGGGAAGCACCAGGAACTCATCTGGCACTCACACATCATAATCTGCAAATGTTCTTCCAAAGCATGCTCCAGGGGTACTTACACACAGCAAATTCTGGGGATGCAGGGCAGGTGACACCATGGGACCACTCTTGACTAGTGGTGAACAGGAGGTGATGGGTAAATGTTTCTCCATTTGTGCCCTAGGCAGACACCTGAGATGTGTTCCATAAGGCTCCTCAGAGCGTCCTGCAGGACTGAGTGCCGACCACCCATAGCTCTGGCCAGTCTGTGTTGGCTTTTCCTGTTTCTCTCCCCTGCCCCTCTCTCCTCTCCAGGATCATTTCCCAAAGAAACTATTCTACATGGAGCCTCTGTCCTAGGCTTTGTTTGGGAGGAACCCAGTCTTGAACCCCTAGCTGCCTGGAATGCTCTTGGCCTGCTTTCCAAGGGTCACTGCTGCTTCCTATTCAGATCTCAGACTATCTACTCCAAGTATCCTCTCCTAACAGTCCCATCCAAGGTAGCAAACCTCTAATATCACATCACCCTATTTGCATTCTCTTTAAAGCATCTATCACTATCTGACATTTTTTCTGTAAAAAATGTCTTTGTCGGTGCCTTTGTCCGGCACGAGAATATCCTGCACAGGAGGGGAGGGGCCGGGCCTGTGTCATTCTTTGCTCTTTCCTCGGCCCCTTAAACAGTTCCTGGCAGAAATATTTCTTGATTAAATAAATGAATTGAAGAGTTGAAGAACAAGAAAGCAAATCTAGGCTTTTCTGGGGGGGAAATGCAGATCTTAAATTTAAATTTATTTAAAAATTACAAAAATGTCTCCACCCAAGTTGTCCATGAAAAAATTTAAAAGCAGCAACAATGCTCTTGGTTAATTATCAGCAGTTAACGCAATTTATAAAATTGAACAAAACTTAGATGTGTGTCTTATGCCTCTATAGACACGGGACCCTTTCTTCAGGTCCCTTTCTTTCGGGTCTGGTAGTATCATTATCGGGACACTTTCCAAAGCCTTTTTTCTTTGGACTCTATGTAATATGATCCGATAGACCCCTGTAATGGAGCTTCGGGCATCTCTCCCTTGGTTGTTTCGAATGTGCTCTTCTGTAATACCCAAGTGTTCTAAAGTGCTTTTGACCTCATTTTCTTCTTCCTTGAGGGTGCTGGTTTCGGACAAATGTTTGGGATCCAGTTGGAAAGGCTCCAGAGGGGTGGGGTACGGCACCCCTTGCATCCACTCATTGCTCATGATGGAATCGATGCCGTGCCTGTCGGTGGGTACGGGCTGAAGGACGCCCCGGATGAGGCGGAGGCAGGGCTCGGACACGTGCGGAGGCACGCTGTATGCGCCCTCCAGGATGCTCTTCTTCAGCTTGGCCACGGTCTCTGCCCGAAACGGCATGGTGCCGGTCACCATGAAGTACAGAAGCACCCCCAAGGCCCAGATGTCCACATAAATGCCGACATAATGCTCGTCTCGGAAAAGCTCGGGCGCCGCGTAGGGAGGCGACCCGCAGAAAGTGTTGAGCATGTCGCCTTTTTTACTTACTGTGCTGAATCCAAAATCACCCACCTTCACACAAGTATTACTGGTATAAAACACGTTTTCTGCTTTCAGGTCTCTATGAATAATTTGGTTCTCATGCTGTGGAAGAAGACACAGGGAAAAGCTATCATTTTCAAGGAATAATACTAACAGAAGCGAATGTGTCAGTTGCTCTGAAACAGTGAAGTGATAGATGACGGAGTAATAACCAGTTCAGCGGATGTCAACCTAACTCAGATTGCAAGCCTCAAGGGCCACCCGGCCATGCCCTTTAGCCAACGTGACACCCACACATCCCCCAAACAGACCAAAGGTTCTGTTCTTCCGTGGGGCAACGGTTGGACTCTGTCTGACACTTGTGACTCAGGAATCAGTGCCAGAAATGAAACTTAGATCTTTTGAAACTACATGCTCCAAAACACAACGAAACGGTAATCCTTCATGTTTGAGGCCATGAATGAGTTTTTCTGGCTGAGCAACTCTTGACTAGAGCCAAAACCAACGAGACTTAGAGCCCTCCACAACTTTTCAACCCTGCTCCTTTGTGGGGGCTCCTCTCCAGAATTCAGTAGAAGGAAAGAGGCTATATTCAGCAAGTTCTAGCAAGTCCCATTGTGGGTGGCGAGCATGTACCCCACCCCCACTCTTGCATTCTGGACCCATACAGACAACCTGGAAGACCCCTGACCTACTTAGTCCTGAGGGCTCTTGGGATGGTTTAATGTGACTTTGCTGGGCTTCCTGGGGTAAGAATCTGGGCTTTGGAGCCTGATGGCTGGGTTAATTTTAGGTTCAATGATCCCAGCAGCGTAATATGAGTGTTTCCCTTCTTTGTAAAACGAGATACCGGGAGCCACCTCATGAGATTGTTGTGAGGGTGGCCAGTGGTACTGTATTTGCAGTGCTCAGCAAGGTCCCAGCCCAGAGTGGACATGCTCAGTGGAATCTGGATCTGTGTCCATGACTCACCACTGGACAGATGGGAGAAATGTCAGGGCATGGAGCTTCAGAGGCCTCAGTCTGAGTTCCCTCTGCTCTCCCACTCAATTTCTTTTCCAAATAGGATGTGGAAGACTCTTTGCCCATCTGCTCCATTGCTCAATGTGGGTCTGGCTTACTGCCTGGCCCTGGGACAGTTCACCACAGCATGGGGCCACTTAAATGACACCTGGTGGAACTGAAGATCTGAAGCACCCACCCCCATTATGGTTGGGCTTTTCTCTCTCACTCACTTCCTTTTCCTTCTCTTCTCCCTCCCAATGCCTATCTCGGGTCCCCGGGTCACTAATTTCCCTTAGTAATTTGTCCAGGAGGTCACTGATGACAGCCTTGCCTCCACAGCATCCAGTCAGAAGAATGAACTAGAAATAGCCTCTCGCCTCACATAGACCCCAGACGAGTGTCTCTTTTCTGCCAACTGTACTGAGACTGCACTAGGTAAAGAGGACAGCCCAGACTTCTGCACTAATGGAGCCGTAAAGATGGTGGTCAGGCCCGCGTGTCAGGCTCCTCAGTGTGTGGGGGCAAAACAGCCAACAGTGGAGAGGGCACAGCAGAACCAGTTCTGGGAGGAACTAGGGGTGTGTGTGTGTGTTTTAGGAGTCCACATTTACCTAAAGAAATGATCAGAGGACTGAAGTAAGAATGACATAATAAATGCTAATCAGCTGAGCACAGAGGGAGCAAGAGCTGGAGGAATTCACCAAAGGCAAGAAGGGTCTGTATGAGCTGACGTGACATTGAAGAAAATTCCAGACAGAGACAAAACTGAGCGGAATCATGAAGGGTGGAGAGGATTTGGAATGTGAGACGTGGTAAGAGGGGAGAGAGAGAGACAGAGGCAGGGAGACAGGGCCCCGAAGCAGCGTGGAGCCAGCTGTCTGGCAGTGACAAGATGGGGTCAAAGAGTGTAATCTCGTCTAGACTCTCACAGAAGGGACTACTGTCTGCCTTTTGCAGGACCCAAAGCCTCTGGGGACGCTTGGAGAGTGGCCAACTGGAGCCCACGCTCCCACTGTGGGCCACGTGGGGGCAAGACTCCATCCCTCACACCCACTCACCATGTGCTTCACGGCAGACACAATCTGGGAGAAGATGAGCTTGCTTTCTGGCTCTGAGAGTTTCCCTTCAGTGCTGATTTTCCCAAAGAGTTCCCCACCCCCTGCATACTCCATCACCAAGTGGAGCTTGGATAGGGTCTCCACCACTTCATACAGACGGATGATGTTGGGATGGTGCAGTTTTTCCATGCTGGAAATTTCACGGGACAGTAGCCTTTGGGTTTTCTGGTCCAGCTTGGTCTTGTCCAGGATCTTAATGGCCACCTTTTCTGGAAAAAAAAAAAAAAAAGAGAGAGACGATGTGCCCATGTTTACAGGTGCATAGATAGCTAGAAGTGTGAGGAACCCACATGGGCCCCTTTGTTTTACTGGACACAGAGGTTAAATGGCTGTTCTCAAGCTCCTGGAGCTCATCAGTGGTGATGACAGACAGACGGGAGTTCCTTGAGCTCACAACAGTGCTCATTCCTGGGATCGGTGTGAGTTTTCCTCACACAGCTTTTGTGTGTTTTCCTGTCTTCTAGGACTTCCGGACTTCCAAGACTCCTGTCTTCCAAGGAAGTTTCAGTTTGATGATCTTTATCTAGTTGTCTGGGTAAAGTGTAAGCTTCTTTGCTTAGCCCAGAAAGCCCCTCCTCATCAGACCCAACCCCCCTCTTCTGCCTCATCCTGCATCACTCCTGTCCACAGTCCCCGCAGCCCCATGCACAACGTTACACAACTGTTTGTTGTTCCCTGAAAAGGGACTGAACATTCATGCCTGGGACCTTTCCTCCATCTGGATCATTTCCTCTGCTTGGCTCGTCACTGCTTCCCTGTTCTGTACTCAGGTAACTCCTGATTACCCTTCAAGGCTAGCCTCAGAACCAGTCCCAGGACGTCAATTCCGTGTATTCTCCGTACGATAATCTCAGCACACCGGCCTATAGATGCTGATTCCTTGTCTGTCTCCCCCTCCTCCCTCTTCCCACGTGGCTACGTTTTATCTGACTTTGGCAGCACAAAGCACATGATGTAAGAGTACGGGCCACACAGAGGTCTGTGCAGAGGTCAGGGGGTGCACGAGACTGACCGGCAGGGTGACATGTGGCTGGCGGGAGGGTTCGCTGGTATAATGGCTCTGGACTGCAGTTTACTGTTATGTATTGAGAGCCTTAAGCATGGCTGCATGTTTTGAGCCAGCCATTTTGGTTGATTAACCTTCAAGAAATAATCTGACATGGGCACAAGACTCCCTATGTCAGAAGACTTTGGTGACATTGGGAACAGCACCCAGCAAGAGAGACAGCTAAAATGAAGTGTGGTCCACCCATCTCTATAATGGTACACCATGCAGCTGTCAATTTAATGATGCTGATTTTTATTAATTGATATGAGGTGATGTTCAATACAGAACAAGTGAGAAAAAAATACAAATACACATTTGCATAGAAAAAAGTCTGGCAAGTTATTCACCAAAAAGTTTAGAATACTTATTTTATTAATAGGGGGATCACGGGTGGTTTTCCGTTAATTTTTTTTTAACTTATCTGTATTCTCTAATTTTCCTACAATTAATCAGACAATTAACATATATTGCATAATAAAAATGGTTAATGTTTGAACACAGTGAATCTACTCCAAAGTAAAACAATTAATTTTTTTTTTTTTTTTTGGTTCGAATTGGACCACATTTTGTATTAGGAAGAAAGAAGTTTCCAGGCAAGTAAATGGGAAAACAGGATTGCAGGGCCCCTGGAGACCCACAACTGCTTTGAAGAAGTCGGGCACAGTGGCTGTGGGTGCAAAAAAAGATGCCGCTAGTTAAAAATAGGAGTGTTGTTTGTATATTAAAGTAGCTCCTCGGGGCTTCTGGAATGGAAAGGGGCAGGGTTCTCTGGTCTCTGAGGTCATGCTTGCTCTAGAGGAGGCAACACTAGGGAAGAAGGAGGCGAGTCACAACGGAGCAGAACCCTTGGGGTTTTGTGTCACCTCAGCGGGCAATCGGCCCCGGGGATGCACTGCCACTACCAGCCGTCCGGGCCTTCTGCCTCCCCCGTCATGTCTTTTCTACTGTTCCGTCCTTAGGAGTAAGATTCACTCCACCTGCTTACCAGAAGCAGAAACTCTTGGTCTTGGGTAGCCTGTTAGGTAGAGCTGCTATTTTAACAGCTGGAATGATGAGCCCCATCCTTTAACCTGGCAGATCGGCTGCAGAAGAGCCCCCACTGCCGCTCTTCCCTGATCCTGACCCTGAACCTGACCCAGACTCCTGTTAGGGTGCATATCCTCTTTGCTGCGTGGCAGGCAGAGGCACGTGGTCACCCACATTGCGGGCACCCAAGAATCAGGTCGTGGTGAGGTCAGGCTGCTGTCACAAACCTCCTTTGAGCACAATTCGAGTCTTATTTTATTTTTTTGTTTTCTTTTATTTCTTAAAGTTTATTTATTTTAAGAGAGGGGCGCCTGGGTGGCTCGGTCGGTTAAGCGTCCGACTTCGGCTCAGGTCATGATCTCGCGGTCCGTGAGTTCGAGCCCCGCGTCGGGCTCTGTGCTGACGGCTCAGAGCCTGGACCCTGTTTCAGATTCTGTGTCTCCCTCTCTCTGACCCTCCCGCGTTCATGCTCTGTCTCTCTCTGTCTCAAAAATAAATAAACGTTAAAAAAAAATTTTTTTTTTTTTAATTTATTTTAAGAGAGAGAGAGCAAGCAAGGGAGGGGCAGAGGGAGAGGGAGAGAGAGAGAATCCCAAGCAGGCTCTGCATTGACAGCACAGAGCCCGACACATTCCCATGAACCATGAGATCATGACCTGAGCCGAAGTCAGGAGTTGACGTTCAACTCACTGAGCCACCCAGGTGCCCCATTTTTTAATTTTATTTTATATGTGAGTGGCTCTTGGCAAAGGCTGCCCTCCCAGGGCCTGGACCAGAATAAGGCAGGAGAGGAGCTGCGAGAGGGAGGCCTTTCTTTTTTATTATTATTATTTTTTTAACGTTTATTTATTATCGAGAGACAGACACAGACCATGAGCAAGGGAGGGGCAGAGAGAGGGGGAGACACAGAACCCGAAGCAGGGTCCAGGCTCTGAGCTGTCAGCACAGAGCCTGACGCGGGGCTCGAACTCACAAACTGCAAGATCATGACCTGAGCCGAAGTCGGTCACTCAACCAACTGAGCCACCCAGGCGCCCCGAGGGAGGCCTTTCTTAAACTCTGTGCCCTGGATCCCCCCGGGCCTCACTCCTGTCCACTTGTTTCCGCTACTTGGTGTCGAATCAGATTATTGCCATGTCTCCTAACATAAATGTATGATCATAGAAAACATGAAAAAGGCTCCAGCATCCTGGATTGTCACTAAGTGAAAGAAACTGCTCTTCCAAGGAGAGCGAGGTCTCCAAATCCACTCTTTCAACAAGGGTTCCGTGAGCACGGACACCACGTGCCAGGCCGTGAGGAAGACACTGTCCCTTCAGCTCAGCAAGGGACAGAGACTTTTAAAAAGCCCATATTACAAGTGCAGCACGTGTGAGGAAGGGGTGCGGGTGGAGCATGGAAAGGCCTCCCTGGGAAAGGACATTTGAGCCGTGACCGAGAGGTGAGGAGGGAGGCCAGGCACGTGGCTGTGGGATCACATGTGTGCCAGGCCCAGGCGAGGGACAGAGGGACACCATGTGTGCTCAAGGACTCGAGCGGGAGCCCACTGTGCTGGACACAGAGAATGAAGGGAGCCCAGTGGGGTACGCGGGATCAGAAAATCCGGGGCTTTGGAGGCTTTGCCTGTGGGACAGCGGGAAGACAGTCCACGGTTCTCGGGAGAGGGATAATCTGACTTCTGTGTCTGAATGAGTACTCGGGCTGCACTGAGGGAAACGGATAGAAGAATAGGCCTGGGAGCAGGTTGGCGGGTTGGGAGATCCCAGAGAGAGGACTCTCCTGGTGCTGACAGGAGGGAGAGAGACTGGACACACTTGAGTAACCCTCCCCTTTCTCCAAATCTGGTCAGGAGTCTGACACAGGTCCCATGTAGTGGGCAACACATTCCTTAAACTAGGACTTGCAGACTTGAATATCTCAAGAGGCCAGGGTGGCGATAGGGTGGCGAGCTTGCATAAAGCAACCGGGAACAGTGGGGACCACGGTGTCCTGCGGAGGACATGCCCCGGTGCAAACTCAACTCCGGACAGTTGTCGCTGTTTGCCACGGAGACTCGGTGTTGTCACATCTGATTTTTTTCAAGAGAAGCCAGACCTTTGAATTTTTATGCAAACGTTCCAATTGCTAAATGACAGCAACTAATTCACATTTTTAAACCTAAAGTGAACCAGGCAGAATATATCTGGAGGACCAAAGGGAAAAGGGGAGAAAATCGATATTAGAACACAGAGGGTGGTGTCAAAAATTTGCCACAAGAGGATCTAAGATCGTCTTTACAGACACAGAGCCAGGGGCTGGGAGAATAGGTATCAGGTCCTCCCTCTCGTTCCTTTGATCCCCTGCACGAGACCAAAGCCAAGTGGAACCCAGAGAACTACGGAGACATAACACAGTCTGGGGCAGAGAGCAGAATGGGGGGCGGAGAGTGGATCTGGAGAGGCAGGTGGAAGATGCTGGGCACAGCAGGCTTGCAGGGTAAAGGTGCGGGAGGTGATGTGGGTGTAAAGCAAGAGGCTGTGCTTTCCCTGGAATCTGACTAAGTGTCAGCTAGAGGAAGGTAGTGCAGAGGCAGTGAGGGAAGGTTCTAGTGGGTGGGATGTATAGGAAAGAAGATCTTGAAGCAGGAAAGGCCCTGATACCTTGGGGTATTGGTCCACACACCTTTTGATTGGCTTTCTTTACCCATGAAATATTTTTGAGCACTACTCCGGTTTCACTCAGAGGAAAAGCCAGAGTCCTTCCTATGACATAATGACCCCACAGGATCTGGTGGCTGCTGTCCCCTGGCCTCATCCCTCTGGCCGTTCCTGGACTACTACAGGAACTACAGTACTACACTCCCTCCTTAGGCTTGCTACCCTCTCTGCATGACCGCTTCCCCCCCACATCTGTGGGCAGCAACCTTATTTCTTTCAGATCAGTGATCACCCCCTCAGGAAGGCTGTCTCTGCCAACTTATCTCAAATAAATGTGGCCCTCTCTGTATATATATATACACACACACATATATATATATATGTGTGTGTATATCACACACACATATATATATATATGTGTGTATATATATACAGAGAGGGCACATATATATGTATGTGTGTGTATATATATATATATACACAGAGAGGGCACATATATATGTGTGTATATATAATATACGTGTACTAATATACACATTATAAATGTATATATAATCATGGAAATTCAAAAGATATCATGACAAATAAATATAAATGGAAATTCTTTTTTCCAAGTTTATTTATTTGTTTTGAGAGAGAGAGAGAGAGAGAGAGCACGGGGGAAGGGCAGAGAGAGAGAGAGGGAGAGAGAGAATCCCAAGCAGACACCGAGCTGTCAACACAGAGCCCAGTGTGGAGCCTGAACCCACGAACTGAGAGGCCATGACCTGAGCCAAAATTAAGAGTGAGCCGCTGAACTGACTGAGCCACCCAGGTGCCCCCGGAAATTCTAATACTGCCTTCCCTTATCCAGTGATCATCTTGGGCATCCCCTAGGGAATATGCACCTTACTTTGGAGGCCTCTCGGGGTCAGCAATGACCCCCAATTTGCTAAGACCAATTGTTATTTCTTAGGCTTTATGCCTTCTCCTTGAAACACCTTTATCACTTGGTGTCTATGGCATTTCTCTTCCCTCTTTCTTGTGTTGTTGTTTTTTTTTTTTCCTTATTGAAGTATAGCTGACATACGATGGTATATTAGTTTCTGGTGTACCATATAGTGATTCAAGTTCCGCACATAACGCTCACCTCGGTAAGTACTCCCCACCCGTCACCATGCAACGTTATTGCACTATTAATGACTATATTGCCTGTGCTGTGCTTTCCATCTCCGTGACTTATTTATTTTATAACTGGAAGCTTGTGCCTCTTAGTCCCCTTTGTCTATTTTACCCATCCTCCCCCCACCTTCCTTGCCTCCGGTAATCACCAGTTTATTCTCTATATTTAAGAGTCTGTCTGTTGGTTTTGTTTTTTAGATTCCACATATTAGTGAATGCACATGGTATGTGTCTTTTCTCCTGCCTCTTCTACTTCTAAGCCTCTTTTGCTGTGTCCTTTTCATCTCGGTAGCCTCTGAGTGTTGGCTACCTGGAGGCACAGTCCTTGGACTCCCTCCCTACAACCATTTCCTTGGTGATTCCAGATGCAGAAGCATGTCTGCCTGCATGACCTCTCCACTTAGTTGTCTTAGTTTGGATTCTGCCTGAAGCAGAGTCCGAGGCAGGGATGCAGGTGCAAGTAGTTTACGAAGGAGATAACCCCAGGAAATACAGATAGAAGAATGAGGAACCGAGATGGGAAAGGAAAGATGGCCAGTAAATGATGTGTTACTAAGCAAGTTATCGGTCATCCTGCTGAGTTACTGTGCCTCGATATCACAAGAAGAGCTGGCGTATTTATGATTCAACTACTGCCAGTAATTGGTTTTTGGCCACTCCTGGGGGATGTAAATTCCCCTCTCCTTCTGGCCTCCCGTGCCTGCGGGAAGAGCAGGCTCCAGAACCCAGAGAAAGTCCAGAGGCAGAGAGATAGAGAGACTGGCATGTGAAGGTTAGGCTTGCATGCACCGAGGTGGTAAGGTGCCTGGAGGCGTGGGTGAGGCCCCGACACGTGTGCGTAATGGATGTGTAAAAGTACGCACGACACACATGTTCCGTACTCTGGGTCTCCTCCCCCCACCCCCAGACGTGCTCCTCCTACAGTCTCCCCAGTTTCAGTAAACGGAAACTCTATTCTTACACTTGTCAGGACCAAAACCTTTGAGGATTTGACTCTTCTCTTACACCCCACCTTGAATCTGTCAGCGGACCCCTACTAGATACAGCCAGAATCCAGCCGCTTCTCAGCATTCCACTGCTAACTTCCTGCTCCAAGCCACCACTAATCTCTTGCCTGGATAACTGGCACAGACACCTACCTGATCTCTCCTTGTCTGCCTTTGACCCCTCGCAGTCTATTTTCAACAGAGCAGCCAGGGTGATCCTGTTAAAGCATAAGCCAGATCGTGTCACTTCTATGCTTGGCTCCAGTTTCACTCAGAGGAAAAGCCGGAGTCCTTCCTATGACATAATGACCCCACATGATCTGGTCACTGCTGTCCCATGGCCTCATCCCTCTGGCCGTTCCGGAGTACTACAGTCACACCCCCTCCTTAGGCTTGCTACCCCCTCCGCATGACCACTTCTCCCCCACATCTGTGGGCGGTGACCTTCTTTCAGGTCAGGGATCACCCCCTCAGTAAGGCTGTCCCTGCCAACGTATCTAAAATGTGGCCTTCTCTGTTCCCTGTCCCCTTTGTTTGATTTTCTTTTTATCACTCACCACTATGTAACATAATGAATATTCTCCTGACTTATTTTTGTCTGTCTCTCCCCAGTAGAAAGTAAGCTTCATAGCACCATATTGTTGTCTATTTTGTTCCCTGCTGTATTCCCAGTCCCTAGAAGAGTACCTGTTACACAGCAGGTGCTCCACAAATATTTGTGGAATGAATGTTCTGATCTAACCTCACAAGAACCCAGGGTGAGGAATATCATCACAGAGTAAACTCAATTTGGCACTTTGCTTTTTCATTGACTATTCTGTTCCATGCACCTTCCACGTTACTGTAGACTCTTCATTAATCCTGATTTTTAATGGCTGTGTAACCTTCTATCCAGTGTATATGCTCTCATTTACCTGGCAATTCTTATATCATTGGATCACATAAGGGATTTCTAGTCCTTTGCATGATAAATAACACCCGCAATGAGCATTTTTTGGTTACAGTATTTCCAATATTGGACCTATTTAGGATGGATTCACCAAAGCCGCTTTAAACCATTTTTAAAATAAGAAAACATTGGGGCGCCTGGGTGGCGCAGTCGGTTAAGCGTCCGACTTCAGCCAGGTCACGATCTCGCGGTCCGTGAGTTCGAGCCCCGCGTCAGGCTCTGGGCTGATGGCTCGGAGCCTGGAGCCTGTTTCCGATTCTGTGTCTCCCTCTCTCTCTGCCCCTCCCCCGTTCATGCTCTGTCTCTCTCTGTCCCAAAAATAAATAAAAAACGTTGAAAAAAAAATTTTTTTAAATAAAATAAGAAAACAAGCTTTCATTGCTGTTTTAATGAATGTGTTCAAGAGGAGGTATCATTTCTTTAAAATCCATGAGCCTTCTCTATGAAGCTTTACTCTAGACTGAGTTAGTCCCCAGTCCTGTCCGCCAGGAGGTGACAACAGAGAGGACTTACCAGAGAGTACTGCCATGCATTGCTCCCTCTAAAATCTCTTCCCTGTCCCCACTGGGTTCTCATGAGGAGTTTTATACTAACTTAAGTTACCAAATATTCGTTGAACGTTTAGTTGAATGTTTACTATTTATAACCCATGTGGGGAAATTCTAAGGATCAAAATGATACAATGACACCAAGGAGCCTGTAACCAGAACACCCAAGATTTTCGCTACCCCCTGGATGTGTTAAGCCCCAACTCTTTATTTCCCGTTCTTACTTTCCCTCAGGCTCCAGGGTGGCTGTTAGACTCCATGACCTTCATGTTCCCCCAAATCAGTGCTTCCAAATCTTCCCTCTCAAATCTGCTTCTTTTTCTATCGTCACTACCCACTTCTGAGTTGCTAAATAAATGGGACCCTGGGGATCACTTTCAATACCTCTTCTCCCTTCCTGCTCTCACCCATGCAACTGACCACAGGGTTTTCCAATATTCTGAAATATTTCTCAAATGCATCTCCTTCTCTCCATCCTTCCTGTCACTTCTTTAGTTGAGAGGACATCATCGTTCATCTGGACTATTAGACTAATACTTTTTCTGACTTCCCTGACTCTTGTCATGCCCCAACTTCAATTTGCTTTCCTCACTGAAAGTTGATCATATTAATCACTTTGTATTAATTGCTTGCTTAAAGCTCTCCGGTGGCTCCCCAATACCTAAATGACAAAACCCAAATGCACAGGAAGACTCTCCATGATCTAGTCCCTGCCTGTGTCACCTTCTGCATCCCCCTTGCCGAATTCCTTTTAAATTTCCAAATACTCCCCTCACTAGCTCATACCTCCATGCGCTTCATAAACCTCTAGGCCTACTGCAAGCCCGTCCCGGTCAATGACCCTTTCCTGCTCCCCTTGAGCACAGCTGAACACACCCATTTACCTTACTCTGCGGCCACACCTTCCAGTCATATCCCATCTCCAGTACCTACTGTGAGTTCCTAATAGGCTACCACCATATTGTACTCGACTCTGTAAGGCCCAGAACAAAATATCGGTATGGGAGTGTTTATTATATTTTTAAAAAGGAAGGTGAGGGGGCATGAATAAACTGATGAATAAGTAAATTGAGAGAAAAGAAGAAAGGGTTCTAGAAACATGAGACTAGAGCAACACACAGGAAGACCAGGGAAGAAGAGGTCAGGAGGGGCAGCAACAGAGAAAGGGACAGGCACCCGTGGCCTCATTTACTTTTGTTTGTGACAACAGATGGAACATAAAATATTCAGAGGCTGAGTGCATCATCTCTTTTGAGAAATTTCTAATCAGCTTAAAAGGGGACTCATAGCTCTGCCCTATCAGCTTGCAAGGCCCAAGGGAATCTAAGCTGTTAGCTATAAAAATAAACTCCAGCCAACAGGGGCCTCCACTGGAGCCTTCCTTCTAGAGATCCAAAACAGCTGGTGCCCTTTGAAAACGACTGTCCTAGGAGCTGCCCCACCCCCCGCCCTCCCCCAGCACTGAAACTCTCTGCTTTCCTGGGAATCTCCTCCATTGTCTTGTCCAGGCTGTCCCCGTTGCCTAGAAAGCCTGATAACAATTCCAGGCCAGCTGGCTTTGATGGGGACCATACTTACACAATCACTGTCCACATTGTACAATCTGATGTGGCTGGGCAATGGGACAGCTGTTTGAAATTCCCAGCGAAGCTTTCTAAGCCACTTGCTGGTAAATCTCCTTCCTCTCTCAGAGGTAAAGATTTGGAAGGAACGTTGCTTCTCTCTTTCTTTTCCAGTCAGCTCAGGGTGGCCAAATGTCCCTCCTCTTTTCCTCAGGCCAGTTCTTCGGATCCCTGAGACTCCACTTCCCAGTACCGGAACCACCCTCCTCTTTCCTGAGCCTTCCCTGTCGTTGCATCTGGGGGCTCCCCCTGCTCCCCCGCCCAACCTCTCAGCTCCCTTCATTCTCACCTTCCTGCTCCTTCCTGACCGGGGGCCCACCGAAGGCAGAACCACCCAAGAGAGGCGGGGCGCGGAGCCAGGACGAGCCCGTTACAGGATGGGCCTACCAGTGAGGCCCAGGATTTCCTTTTCTGTCGCTCAATTACCTGCCATTACGTTTTCTGTTGTTCAAACTTGCTTGTTGAACTGATTTTTCCACTCCCTGTGCTTTTGGCCTTCGTCCCCCTCTTTTGCACATATGTCCCATAGCCAGAGGGTGACACTGAACCTTTGACAACAGGGCTGATCGGTGGTGGGTCAGCACTGAGGAGAGCATGTCAGTGAGGCCACTGAGGCACCCAACTTGCACAGCAGAAAAATGCCGTGTTCTCTGAAACTCAAGGAACTAGAATTCAGTTAATTTTGTAATACAACAGACGAGAAGCCTTCGGCATTTGAGCAGGAAGTCATCGTGTAAATGCCAGTTGTTGCTGTCATGCGTCTTCTTCTGCCCTCCTTACTTAACAGCCTGTCTGCAGACTTAGACGCTTGCTAAGGGCTTGCGCTGATTTCTGTGCTTAGCTGCTTATCGGCTCTGGCGGATGTGTCCATTGATTTGCTGTGCTCTCTACTCTCCCCTCTCAGAGACACTACTTTGGACCTCAGGCTCTGCTGAGAGAGCCGTGGGACCTGTGGCCCTAGAGGCTGCAGCTGACCCGATGCAGGCGTGCCCTTGAACTCAGTGGTGGCCTGTCATCGGTTGGTGGCTGAGCAGTCACATTCTCTCTCCTCAAAATTTGAGCTGTCATAGAATGAAACTAGTGGTACGGAGATGGGTAATAAAGCTGGGACATCGTGTAGACGTGGAACTGGCAACAACCATTCGTGGCCGTGCGTCTTCCGATAATCATGCAGAGAAAGCCACTCTGCAGGAGGAAGTATAGAGAGGCAAGACTTTCATCAAGGGAAGCAGAAATGAGCAACCACGAGCCCCAGAGAAAGAAGAGATGGAGAGTGTGATATCTTGAGACACGGCTCTGCTTCCTGCTGTGGGCCCACAGAATTCCCCTCGTACACACGAGCTAATCTGAGTAGGCTTCTGTTCCACGAACCCAGCTATGTGTGACTCGGCAGGCCTAAAGAACAGAGACTTTTTTGAAATCAGACTAATAATAGCATCTGATGAATGGTTAGTGTGGCTCTGTCTAGGCACATGGTAGATATTCAGTGTGTTAGATTTTTAAATTTTACTCATGAAGAAATTGAGGCGCAGGGGTGCCCGGGTGGCTCGGTCAGTTAAGTGTCCCACACGACTTCGGTTCAGGTCATGATCTCACGGTTTGTGAGACTGAGCCCCCCATCGGGCTCTGCACTGACAGCGAGAAGCCTGCTTGGGATTCTCTCTCTCCCTCTCTCTCTGCCTCTCCCCGGCTCATGCTCCCTGCCCCCTCAAAATAAATAGGTAAACATTAAAAAAAATTGCACAGAATGATAAAGTAACTTGTTCTGGGTCACACAGAAGTAAAAAGAATAATAATCCCACCCAGGTCTCACTGATTCCAAAGCCAGTGTCTTTCCACAGTATTCACTCCATGCCCTTCTGCTACTTAATGACACGGCTCTCACTTAGGCACCGTCTGAACAGGGAGAAGGGCCGGCAGAAAGCAGGCTGCAGGAAGAACCCGTGTCACTTCTAGGACACGCGGGAGGGCTAGATGAGGTCCGTGTTTCCCAAAGTGGAGCCGGTAACACTCACGGGGCACAAAATGATTTTTGTGCATGGAAACCGCCTTAAATGGCACTGATGCACAGCATAAAAACACTATTCCTGCTTCAGTTATTCTTGAATTCTCCTAATTAAGGCAAAGAGAAAGTCTCAGATCGGTTTTTGGAATGTTTTACTTTTTTGTTACTTGGCGGTTTTCCTTTAAAACTTTGTGGAAGTTCCTAAGAGACTAAATTTTAAAAGTTCTCACCATACACAAAAAAATCCTAACTATGTGAGGTGACAGATGTTTTAAATAACCTTACTGAGGTAATCATTTTTCAATATATACAGACATAATAAAATCACTGCGGTGCATATTTTAAACCTACCCAATGTTATATGTCAATTATGTCTCAATAAAGCTGGGCAAATACATAAATAATAGATCTTTTAAATTTGTTTGCATCATATCTGTTTTGGCCATTACCTTCTATTCATAGCAAGTGACGTTGGTTTTTCATTATTTAAATAACATTACATTTCCTTCCGAAGTAAGTTTATTTAAGTAAAAAAATCGAGTTGCACCAATGATAGCTACCCTTTATTGAGTGGCTACTATGTGCCATATACTTTGTATACGTTTTTTCTAATTTTCCCAACAATTCTAAGGTAAGAATCATTATCTCTATTTTATGGCTGAGGCAACTAGGGACCAAAGAGTAAGTGCCTAGGAAGGGACTGAACCAGGACCTGAAACAAATTCATCTGATTCTGAATCCCTGTTCTTTCCATTGCCCCACGCTGCTTCCTCACCACTGGAATCTAACACCTGAACTCACACCCAGGAAAAAGATCCAAGTTGGCCACATCTGGTAGCCTTTGCTCAGCCTTTGCCCCGTGGCCTTTCTGATGCGCTGGACACGCTCTCCTTTCTGAGTTCCTCCCCTGTTTTGCCTTTACCCAACTTCTCTTCTCCCCTTCCTGATCATGTCTTCTCTCCCAGTTTCTGGCCCCTCGTCTCCCTGTGTCCCTTTGTCTTTCATTCTTGCTCCAGACCACTGAAAAGCAACACATGTCCCAATTAGATTCGAGTTACAGCACTAGACCTACTTTTGTGGATAAAGTCAGCACTGTCACTGTCTGCTGAAGTACTGTCATTTACCCAGGAAAGCAAGGTGAGTAGCTGAGATGTGAGGATGTGAACCCAGATGCTTGGGCTCCGAGCAAGACAGAAGGAGACCTGGAGCTCCAGTGACTTGGGACTATGTATGTGTGCACATGTGTGTATATGTGTTGGGGGGCGGGGGTGACTTTTATATAGGGGCCGAACATAGAGATGGAATTGAAGGTTGGAGCAGAAAAGAAAGTAAGAGTCAACTCTAATATGAGAGAAGAGTGACACTGGAGATAGGGTAGCAGGCTGGGCCTATGGTGAGAACAGGTCAGTACAGTACTCTCAGGAACAGGATAGAGTCCATGGGGTTTAGGAAGTTGGTAAATTATATCAAGTCACAAATGTTATTTTCCTGCCTTACAACTCCCTTATGATAATCTCTAGGCTTCAGCTAAGTTACACGTGGCATGGGGGAGAGTGCACACTGGGCTGGGCCAACAAAGGGCTGCCGGGCTCTCTGTAGAGTTCTTCCTTGAAGCCAGAGTCGTGGGCACTGCTGGTCTGGGGTCCTGAGTGTCTGGATCCAAGGAAACATGGGTCTTTGCTAGACGGCAAGGAGCCAAGCAACAACGAGAACTAGCACAGAGTAGACTGAAGCAGAGAAGGTCCTGAGATCAAAAGCCTTTCCCCCAAAGGTAACAGAAGCAGCAGCCTCAGGTGAGGAGGGGAGACTGAACCCTGCTAGCTACTGGCAGTGGTGACCTGGGAGGCCTCCTGTGCCATTTGCATTGACACACAAACACAAACAGAAGTGATAAATAAGGACTTGGAATATGAGTTGCCTGGGAACCAAGCCCTACCCCACCCCACTTCTCCATGGCCTGACTGGACACGGTCCCCTCAACGTTGAATGAGCTCATCCACACGGTACGTTGGGAGAGGTTTTAGAGTCAAAATCCTCTGAGATTGAACTGCCAAAAACCACATTTGACTTCTTTGGATCTTAGTTTCCATATCTCCAAATGGAAATACAAATCCTGACCTCACACCATTACCGTGGAAACCAGCTGAGGTAACAATGGAAGGCGTGTGGCACAGGGCTTGCGCCCAGCAGGGCCACCATAATGTCGCTTCACCTGCTTCCCTGGCTCTGACCTCCTAACCCTGTCCCCACACTAGGTCCTGATACCACAGGAGACAATCCAGGAAGGTCAGATCCTACCTTTAGTTAGGGAGTGAATCCCGAGCTTGACTTGGGAAAAGTTCCCACTTCCAATTTCCCCTCGGATTCTGTAGAAGCCAATACGTTTCCCCAGCGTGATCTCTCTCACCACCTTCTCATCTTGGGACATGTCCTGGGTCAGCTTCTCGAAGGGTGTCAGCTGGCGGGGCTGCCCCTCCTCATCCTCCTTGCTGCACTCCGTCTGACAGCCACTTTCCACGCTATCCCGCCGTTCCCACCTGGCATAGTGGGGGGTTACCAGGCCGCCTCCATTCACGTACACTGCAGTCATCGTCCACCCCAGGCTCACATCTCCGTCTCGGCCAAGGGCACCAATCGAAGGCAGGCTTGGGGAGCAGTGCCAAGGGCCCGGGGGATGGGAGATGGGAGTTAGGGCCTGCCAGAGCCCCGTGTCTGTGACAGCTGGCCTGCAGATCCGGGTAGGATCCTTGATGAGCAGACCCCTTCTTGGTCTGAGGGGGGCAGAGGCACACGGGCCAGCAGAGTCTGCCCAGCCAGGCCAGGAGCCACCCACCTCACTCAAGACATTTCCCACCTTCCCTCACGTGGCACTTCCCAGCTCTCACTGTATAGGCCCGCACATCCAGTTACCATAACCACTCTCCTGCTCAGGCTCCAGGAACTTTCTGGCCCACCATGTGGTCTGATGCTCTGTGGAAGGTGGCTGCGTCCCAAGACAAAGCCTCCAGTTTGCTATTTCCTTTGATGGCCGGAGAATCTTTCATTGTGGTGTGTAAGAGCCCCGTGGAGGCCCCCGGGTCCCTGCTGCTGGCGTTCCCTTCTGACCTCCTTCATTTTGCACTTCTCCTGCTGGCCAGCCTCAGGGCCCCCGAGACCCAGTGATCTGGACCCTAGGAGAGTGGAAACTTGCAAATCAGCCTTCTGGTCACACGGGCTGCCAGAGAAGGATTAAATCCCTGCAATGTCACTTTAGCCGGCCTTTATTTAGATGAGGCTTCCTCTAAGCCGTGAGCTGTCTCAAAAGTTTGGCAGGTGCTGAATCACCCTAAGAACAGAGAATAAGAAAATTTATTAGCCTATGCCAATGTACTGTACAGGATTTATAATGAATGTGAAACTGCCTTGTAAGCATTGATCTAAAAAGAAAAAAAAAAGCACTGTACAAATTTCAGTTATGACTGTCAGTAGTAAATGCTTGATTATAGATGATTTAGTAAGAAGAAAATGTATACACACACTCCTCAATCTACACTTTAGAAAAGCACTCACAGCCTGTAAATAGTTTTAGCAAAACTATTTTTCTGTTTCTTGATGTTTAGGAAATATGCATGTTGCCTTAAATTGCTTTAAAGCCAGACTTTTAAAATAATGATATGGCATTAATGATGATAAAGGTTTCCTATTAATATCAGTTTTCAAAAATTCTTACATTGATTCAAAGAACAATGTTCTTTACAATTTTTCGTATATTGCTTGTTCCCACTCTTTTTTTCTGTGCCATTTGATGACAAAGGCTAATTTTTCTCCAAGCTTATTTTCTGGGTATTTCTAATCAGGTATTAGCCTCCAGGCCCAACAGCTCATTCTGAAGGTGCAGAAACAGAGGATAATGTTACTGGAGGGTAAAAGTCTATGGCATCCTCAGTGATAAGAAATACTGTCCAGTGTGAATATCTTCATGATTTTTTCTCCTGCATCTTCTAGTAAGAAATAATCACTTTCTGAATCCCTACTGTGCTTTGTGCTTTTTTCCAAAATGTCTTATCTCCATGAAAGTGGGCACTGGGTTTAACTCATCTGTATTCCCTGCTCCCCTCCTCTCTCCCTCAGCATGGAGCACAATGTCTTACATAAAGAAAGTCTTTCCCTATCAAAATAACACTAGCATTCTTCACAGAGCTAGAACAAATAATCCTAAAATTTGTATGGAACCAGAAAAGACCCCGAATAGCCAAAGCAACCTTGAAAAAGTAAACCAAAGCAGGAGGCATCCCAATCCCAGACTTCCAGCTATACTACAAAGGTGTAATCATCAAGACAGTATGGTACTGGCACAAGAACAGACACTCAGATCAATGGAACAGAATAAAGAACCCAGAAATGGACCCACAAACTCATCTTTGACAAAGCAGGAAAGAACATCCAATGGAATAAAGACAGTCTCTTCAGCAACATTGTGCTGGGAAAACTGGACAGCGACATGCAGAAGAATGAACCTGGACCACTTTCTTACACCATACACAAAAATAAACTCAAAATGGATGAAAGACCTCAATGTAAGACAGGAAGCCATCAAAATTCTTGGGGAGAAAGCAGGCAAAAACCTCTTTGATCTTGGCCGCAGCAACTTCCTACTCAACATGTCTCCAGAGGCAAGGGAAACAAAAGCAAAAATGAACTACTGGGACCTCATCAAAATAAAAAACTTCCACACAGCAAAGGAAACAATCAGCAAAACTAAAAGGCAACCGACAGAATGGGAGAAAATATTTGCAAATGACATATCAGATAAAGGGTTAGTATCCAAAGTCTATAAAGAACTTATCAAACTCAACACCCAAAAGATAAATAATCCAGTGAACAAATGGACAAAAGACATGAATAGACACTTCTCTAAAGAAGACAGCCAGATGGCCAACCGACACATGAAAAAATGCTCAACATCACTCATCATCAGGGAAATACAAATCAAAACCACAATGAGATACCACCTTACACCTGTCAGAATGGCTAAGGTTAACAACTCAGGCAACAACAGTTGGCGAGGATGTGGAGAAAGAGGATCTCTTTTGCACTGCTGGTGGGAATGCAAACTGGTACAGCCACTCTGAAAAACAGTATGGAGGATCCTAAAAAAACTAAAAATAGAACTACCCTACGACCCAGCAATTGTACTACTAGGTATTTATCCAAGGGATACAGGTGTGCTGTTTTGAAGGGACACATGCACCCCCATGTTTATAGCAGCACTATCAACAATAGCCAAAGTATGGAAGGAGCCCAAATGTCTATCGATGGATGTAATGGATAAAGAAAATGTGGTATAGGGGTGCCTGGTTGGCTCAGTCGGTTGAGTGTCCGACTGCGGCTCAGGTCATGATCTCATGGTCTGTGAGTTGGAGCCCTGCATCGGGCTCTGTGCTGACAGCTCAGAGGCTGGAGCCTGCTTCAGATTCTGTGTCTTCTTCTCTCTCTGCCCCTCCCTCACTCATTCTCTGTCTCTCTCTGTCTCAGAAATAAATAAACATTAAAAAATTTAAAAAAAAAAGAAAATGTGGTATATATATACAATGGAGTATTACTCGGCAATCAAAAAGAATGAAATCTTGCCATTTGCAACTACGTGGATGGAACCAGAGGATATTTATGCTGAGTGAAATTAGTCAGAGAAAGACAAATATTATATGACTTCACTCATATGAGGACTTTAAGAGACAAAACGGATACACTTAAGGGAAGGGAAACAAAAATAATATAAACAGGGAGGGGGACAAAACACAAGAGACTCATAAATATGGAGAACAAACTGAGGGTTATGGAGGGTTTGTGGGAGGGGGGATGGGCTAAATGGGTAAGGGGCATTAAGGAATCTACCCCTGAAATCATTGTTGCACTATATGCTAACTAATTTGGATGTAAATTAAAAAAAATTAAATTAAATTAAAAAAAACTAAAAAAACAAAGTCTTTGCCCAATGTGTGTTGAGCATGATTTTTGAACTTGAGCATTCTGAACCAAAAGCCTGAGTGAACATAAGAGATTGTCTTGGGAATGTGAATTTCCAATTCTGTTTGATAATATCACATTATTACAATTAAGTACAGAGTTGCTTACATTATTACTGTCATTAAGTATGGGGTTGCCAAATAAGCTAAAGACAGGAAAAGAGTCAAGTGCCACCCAGCTCTGTTCCTCTTTTTGCACAGGGAGAGAGGAAGCTGGAAAAAGGATAAGGGATAGAGGTTTAAAAGGGACCAGGTGTTAGGAACCACACACATCTCTAGATTAGGGTCTGATTACAATGTTTTTAAAATGTTAAGACAAGAGATCCTTAATTAAGTTTAGGAAAATCTAGCCACTGGTTCTTTTTTTTTTTTTTCAGAGAGAGAGAGAGAGAGAGAGAGAGAGAATGAGAGCATAAGCAGGGGAGAGGGACAGAGGGTGAAAGAGAGAGAATCCAAAACAGATTCCACACTCAGCATGGAACCCAACATAGTGCTCAATCCCATGACCCTGAAATCACGACCTGAGTTGAAATCACCAGCCAGACACTTAACCGACTGAGCCACCCAGGTGCCCCTAGTCACTGGTTCTTAAGCTTTCTGGGATCACACTCTCCTTTGAGGTTCTCATGGAATCTATGGTCCTATCCCCAGAAATAAACAGCACGCACGTATAATTTGCATCCAATTTTAAGGGGTTAACAGACCCCCCGAAATCCATGCTCAGACTAAGAATCTCAATGCAGATGGAGTGGCACTAGATCTCCCCGGATCCCTGGCAGAAAGTTACCACACAGATGACAAGTGGAGTAACATGAATTATAATTCTGAAATTATAACTCTAGCTTTACCTACATAAAGAGAGTAGGGATTTTAGACAGGAAGCAGTGCTTGATCACCTCCTGTTCCAGCAAACTCTATGAAGAACTTGGCTTGGTGTCCTTCCTGGGCCTTTCATGCAACTCCACAGCACCTCACCGCTCTGCAGTCTCTGCTGCTGACCTCCTCGTACCCCAACTAGATACGCACCTGGAGGGAAAGGACCTGCACCTTATTCTATTTCCCAGAGCTCAGCACATTGCCTGGCACGTATCTGATAAATGTAGACGAAGAGGGAATGCATTAATTTACCAATTTATCAACCATTACATTTGGATATGATTTAGTAGAGGTAAAGATTTTTATTTATAAAATAATAACGCTATCCCAAGATTTACTTGAATTATTCAGAAAGCTTATTTCAGTCCATACTTCCGAGGCCAGAGCTAACCTCTCCCAGCTGTTAGGATTCTGGGCCCAACCTAGTGTAGGTGAGAGTTTAATGGGAATTCCGACATCCCACGGAGAATTACCATAGGGCTGCTTAGAAATGCAAAATCTTCCTCCTCCTTGCCCCTTCCAAAGGATCAGCTCTCCCCAGGCACCCACGCCACCCAGGCCTCCTGGAACCTACTCTCTGACTCCCCAAGCTCGGCCATCTCTGCTGGTTCTCCCGTCTCCTGATTTGGGCTCCGTATCTGGAACCCCATTCAGGCCTGGGATTTACAATTGGCTTTTGGGCTTGCTACCCTGATTAGTTTCAGGTGCCCCCAGGAATTGCTCCTCTTTCTCTTCCTAATTCGACAAAAGAGGGTCAGACTCAGTTGTCAGGTGTCAGGCGTTATCTTGCATAACACACACTCTACCTGCAAATTAAATTTCTTGCGCAATGACCTTAAGACTAATTGTCTTTCCACAATGGCGAGGGAGACAGTCTTCTGTTTATATCAGATAAAGAAATTTTGCAATTTTAAAAATGTTGCCATGGGTTTGTATTGAGGATGAATTGCAACCTGTTGAAACAAGTTGCAAGCTGACTGGAAAAAACTGAACCCCTAACTCATCCTGCTCCAAAATAAATTCCAAACAGACCACCTGAGTAAATGTAAAAAAATGAAACCATGAAAGACTAGAAAAAATTTTTTTTTATGATCTCAGAGATGGTCAGAAAAGAAAACATTAAATGTGACTACATCAAACGCTTACTTTCTGTTTGCCAAAAGGTAACATAAACCAATAAGGCAAATTAAATGATAAACTGGTAGGAAAAGCTTTCCAGCAAGTATGACAGACAAAGGCCTAATTTTTAGATAAAGAAATTTTACAAATTGATCAGAAAAATGCCGATATCCCCAAAGAAAATGATAAAGAACATGAGCAGACACTGCATAGAAAATACAAATGGCTCTAAAATATAGAAGATGCTCAACCTCACTTACAACCGAGAAATACACATGAAACTACACGGAAATTAGATTTTTTTACAAAGAAATTTGGAAACTACAAAAACATTTTTGGTAATGTCCCGGCAAGATAGGGTTTGGGGACACAGGGACTCTCATCCATTACATTCATTACTACTGTGAGTCCACGTGCCTGGAGGGCGACTGGGCTCTAGCTCTGAAAGCACACATGCACGTACCCTTCACTTCGGGGAGTCCCCTTCTGGAGTTTATCTTATGCACGCTGCACAAAAATATGCCTATTTCTAATATGAGGATTGAGAGACTGATACTCACTACCGGGTTGTTTTGCGGCAAAAGCTGGAAATTGTTTACGTGGCCATCAATAGGGAACAGGTTAAATCAATGATAATACGTATATAATGGATTGCTATGCACTTGTGAAAAAGAATGTGTTGCAATCTGCAAAATGTCCTGTTAAGAAGACAGAAAATTGTATGTAAATGGGGTAGCAAGAATGTAAGAGGGGCGCCTGGGTGGCTGAGGCGGTTAAGCGTCTGGCTTTGGCTCAGGCCATGATCTCACAGCTCGTGGGTTCAAGCCTCACGTCGGGCTCTGTGCTGACAGCTCGGAGCCCGGAGCCTGCTTCAGGTTCTGTGTCTTCCCCTCTGTCTCTACCCCTCACCTACTTGTGCTCTGTCTCTCCCTGTCTCTCAAAAATAAATAAACATTAAACAAATTAAAAAAAATAAAAAGAATGTAAGAGAGAGGAGACAATATCTAAGGAACTGGCAGGAAGTTCTGCATCTGGGGAAAAGAACTGGATGGACAGCTGGAGGGAGAGAAAGGTGTACTTTTTACTATTTACTCTTTTATATGATTTACATGTTTTCCATGTGCATGTATTTACACTTAAAAAAGGAAACAGTTTAAAAAATGTGATGTGTTGCCATCTTACACAATAGGTTTGCTTTCTTTTGGTTATGCAGGGAAATCATTATACCTAATTCTCTTAATATCTAATGGATTGCTTTTAAAATCAAAACATAATTAGGAATTCTGGTTAAATACAGGAAATTTTACCCTTCCACGTATTTCTATTTCCTTCCAAACACCCACAATAGGAATAGGAGGGAAAAGGGTATAAACTCACAAGGACAAAGAGAGTAAGAGAGAGGAGAGCAGCCAATGTGAGGTGTCAACGTGTTTTTGCGGGGTAGGAAAGCAAACTGAGGAGCCGGGAGTGATTTGGCAAAGACAGTGACAAAACCCGCAACCTCCATCTCGTTGGCATGCCAGTGAGATTTGAGAGTCACCTTTCTGAATGCTCAGAAGATTTCAGACCAGGATAGACCAAGTGCCTCCACGTTTGGGGGCATGAAGCAGACAAAAACATGACGGGGATTGTTTGAAATGTGGTGCAATTAGAGCCCCAGCCCTTTCCCTTTTCAAAGCCAGATTGTTACTTTCTCCTCCTACCTCCAGCCCAGCTCAGGAATGCAAGGCCCAGGCAGGACAGAGGGTTCAGTCAGACTCTGCTTTGTGGGATACACCGGCCCCTTCTTCTCTCTGCACCCCTGCACTCTGAGCTCCCAGAATGGAGGGAAACAAGCATATAATCTTCCAGGCAGGGGATTCCTCTCAACACCCCCCCCCCCCCCCGTTGTTTGTTGATTAAGTAAACTCTACCCCCATCGTGGGGCTCAAACTGACAACTCTGAGATCAAGAGTCACTGTACTACTGACTGATCCAGCCAGGTGCCCTGGATTCCTCTTTTGGATAAACCAAACAGCTCAAGAGAAAAGACCTCCTGAAACCAATATACGCAAATTCTTCAACACAAAAGCCGCCTGACCACCTGCCATGCAGTCCCCCAGATGCCAGGTTCCCTGGCAGGCAGGGAGCTTCCAGTCAGATTTTAGGGCCTTCTGCTTACAATGCATGTCCAGCCAAGAAGGACCAGGCACCTGAAGAAAGGCTCCGAAATGAAAGAAAGAAACCATGCCCAACTAAAACGACAACAACCAAAAAGAGCTGGAAGGGAACAGCAATGCAGGAAGGAGGAGACCAAAGATAAGACATTGCATCCATAAAACCAGGACGAAATGCTAAAACAGACAAACACAAGCCCTCAGAGAACAAGAAAACTCTTTTGGAAAGGGAAATTAAATATATCAATTGAAGATTTGTAAAAAAAAAAAAAAAAAAAAATCTAGAAGAGATGAACAATAGAGAAAAAAGAAAATTTGGCAATCCATTTAGAAAGTCCAACATCTGGGGTGCCTGGGTGGCTCAGTCGGTTGAGCGACCGACTTCGGCTCAGGTCATGATCTCACAGCTTGTGATTTCAAGCCCCACGTCGGGCTCTGTGCTGACAGCTCAGAGCCTGGAGCCTGCTTCGGATTCTGTGTCTCCCTCTCTCTCTGCCCCTAACCCACTCGCATCCTGTCTCTGTCTCTCTCAAAAATAAATAAATATTAAAAAAAAATTTTTAAGAAAGTCCAACATCTAATTATTAGAGTTCCCAGAGTCACACTATCGTGTCCCCAGTAAAGTAAGACATATGACTCCTATTGTACTCGAATTGCCAACAAATTTCAAAAATAGTAATGAATGAGGGAAAGCTCCAGATTCCCAGATATTCCAATACAATAAAAAAGTAGAAGAAAAAATCTAACGGAAAGATAAATCCCACTTGGATATGTGTATAGTGAATACTCGTTTTTATTTTGCAGAATGTTTTTTTTTTCCCCTAAAAACTTTTCTTAGATGTTTGGAAGCAGAAATCCTGACTGCAGGTCGTGGGCTTGCTACAAATAGCTTACATTTACATTACTTTCTAGTAGTGGCCCAAAATGTCAAGTTACATCATGCCAAACATATGCAAATGATGGAAATGATGACATATCTAGTTGTGGATGAAATCTTCCTTTTCTCAGATGCATTTGCTAAGGGTTTTCCCTTTTGCCCATTTGATTTCGACCAATGTTTATGAAAGCTTAGAAACCCCATCAGCCAAAAACATGAAGGCACATCACTGTAGCTCAAAGCTTCCGGAGGAGGCAGATCGGTCCTTAATTATTAGCTTAGTGCTGTTGCATAGCAATGCATTAAGATTAAAGAAAACTGAACTTACTTAGTAATTCATGCTCTTGACTTGCAACCCACTGCGAAGAGTAAATCAAAGAAAACCATCTGGCCTTTGTTCTCTTTGTCTGAGTTTAAATTACAAAACTAGGCAAGGCTTTCTGAGGACCTTTTCCCCTGGCTGGCAAGGGCAGGCACTGGTTTGCTTAGAAGAAAAGCTGGGTTTTCTGTGCGGCAACTGGCTGCACTGATAGCTGAATCCCACGTAATCCTTCTCAGGCATGGTGCCTTTCTGGGAGAACCTTTAGCAAATAGTTTGCTTCACTTGTTATTATTCTTCTTAATGTTTATTTATTTTTGATAGAGCATGAGCAGTGAGGGGCAGGAGAGAGGGAGATACAGACTCTGAAGCAGGCTCCAGGCTCTGAGCTGTCAGCACAGAGCCAGATGTGTGGCTCGAACCCAGGAACTGTGAGACCATGAACTGAGCCGAAGTCAGAGGCTCAACTGACTGAGCCACTCAGGCGCCCAAAATAGGCTTCATTTAAAAAATATATTTTACAACTTAAAAATCATCTGCACTGTCTTAGCTTTTGCTCTTAGCTCTTTATTTCTCAACACACATGTCAAGATCTCCATGGGGAGCAGTTGGGAAATTTTGAAGCAAATGGAAAATCAGTATGAACTGGGTGTGCCCTACTGATGAATAAATAGCAGAGCTGTTCTTAACACTACCCCTTGCCCTGCTTGACATCCCAGGCTACTTTGCCAGCCACTCAGCCCAGGTCTCCTCCATTCCACGGACACCCACCGCCCATGGCCAATCCACCCAGTCTGACGAGCTTATGACATCAGCTCTTCTCCCACAGAATTCTACCACACTTGAGGTTCCCTCAGCCATCAAGGTCAACCTCAGCCACCAAGGTCACAGACTCAAACACCTAGAGGGCCATGCAGGTGTTCTGTGGGGCTTAGTGCAAGGCCCATGCCTTCCACAGTGCCCATCTCGGCATGACAAGGAAGTCCAGACTCAGTTTAAGCCAGAGAGGCCATGCTAGAATGCAGGCTTACTTTTGCTTGGTCTTTTGTTAAAAGCAGCTGGAAATCAAGAAATCTTTGGTGAACTCTCTCAATTTTTAAATGGTAGATTAAGTGTGTGAGTTTGTGTGTGTGTGTGTGTGTGTGTGTGTGTGTGTGTGGATTAAATATTTTTAAAATACTGTGTGGCCAAGTGAAACTGAACCATCAGGCCAGATTTGGCATTCAGGTTGCCAATTTGCAGTCTGCTCTAGGTTTTCTAGGGACATCACCAGAAGAAAAGGGGAGGTCATCCAGAGGTCCACAGTCAAGGTCACCTGGGAGTGGCACAGATATCTGCATTAGTACCTTACAGCCTTGTAATATTTAACACACACACACACACACACACACACACACACACACAATCAGTCTTTTATTTATTTGTTTGTTTAATGCAATGTCCTCGAAGTTTATTTAGCCATGTAATTTGTTCTCCCAGAATATCTTTTTGTCATGGGCATTTTTCTTATAACTCTGACATCAGAGTTAGACAAAGCTATAAAATGCTCACCTGTCGGTTAAAATATCTGTAGGAATTTGGGTCCCAAGAAGATTAGTAAAACTATTCAGTATGGAACAAAACAGAAAACAAATTTGTTGAGTTTAATCCACATAGCAGACTGGCTTGGGAAATGCCTGTCTCTGTGACATCTAGAATGACATAGTAGTTCCTCAGTGATCGAGTATCCTTTAACTCTGGGAAGATTTATCATTAAAAACAGAAATGTTTAAGAGACTCAATCCCATAGTATTAGTACTTTCGTTTTGATGATGTATAAAACTGGTATTTTATGTACTTGTGAAGAAAATTTAGCAGAATAAAGTAAAAAAAGTCTTGTGATGCTAATTTTCAATGAAGAATTGAATAATTGGTTTAGATTTGTGGTTTTGAGTTGGAATTTTATTGTTTATAAATAGCATTGGACTGTATTTAAGAAAACATAAGGTTTACCCTGTTTAGATGTTTAAGTCATCTATACTAAAAAAATTATTAGTATTTTGGAAGTTTTTTGTTAATCATATAAAATGCTTTATTTAAAAGGAAATGAAATAAATTATAAATGCAGTTTAAAATGTTTAAAAGGTTTAGGGGTGCCTGGGTGGCTCAGTCGGTTGAGCGACCGACTTCGGCTCAGGTCATGATCTCACAGCTTGTGAGTTCAAGCCCCACAATCAGGCTCTGTGCTGACAGCTCAGAGCCTGGAGCCTGTTTCGGATTCTGTGTCTCCCTCTCTCTCTGCCCCTAACCCACTCGCATTCTGTCTCTGTCTCTCTCAAAAATAAAGAAACATTAAAAAAAATTGTTTAAAAAAAAGGTTTAAAGTTTTAAGTGGGCTCAAACATAAATCTTTAAAAATAATTGTTAGATGAGAAGTTGGACCACTTTCTTAGACCTTGCACAGAAATAAACTCAAAATGGATTAAAGGCCTAAAAGTGAGACCGGAAACCATAAAACTCCTAGAAGAAAATATAAGGAGTAATTTCTTTGACATTGGCCTTAGCGACATTTTTCTAAATATGACTCCTGAGGCAAGGGAAACAAAAGCAGAAATAAACTGTTGGGAATACACCAAAAGAAAAAGCTTTTGCACAGCATAGGAAACCACCAACAAAACAAAAAGTCAACCTACTGAATGGGAGAAAGTACTCACAAATGATATAAATGATAAGGGTTTAAGATCCAAAATATATAAAGAACTTATACAATTCAACACCAATAAAAACACGAATAATCTCATTAAAAATGGGCAGAGAATCGGGGCTCCTGGGTGGCTCAGTCGGTTGAGCGACCAACTTCGGCTCAGGTCATGATCTCACGGTTTGTGAGCTCGAGCCCTGCATCAGGCTCTGTGCTGACAGCTCAGAGCCTGGAGCCTGCTTCAGATTCTGTGTCTCCCTCTCTCTCTCTGCCCCTCGCCGCTCATGCTCTGTCTGTCTCTGTCTCAGAAATAAATACACATTCAAAAAATTTTTAAAAAATGGGCAGAGGACCTAAACAGACATTTTTCCAAAGAAGACATACAGCTGGAAAGCAGACATATGAAAAGATGCCCAACATTGTTAATCATCAGGGAAATGCAAATGAAAACCACAATGAGGTATCACCTTACACCTGTCAGAATGGCTACAATCAAAAGGACAAAAATAATAAGTGTTGGCGAGGATGTGGAGAAACAGGAACTCTCACACACTATGGGTAGGAGTGTAAATTGGTGCAGCCACCGTGGAAAACAGTATGGAGTTCCTACAAAAACAGAAATACCATATGACCCAGTGATTCTACTATTGGGTATTTACGGAAGGAGAACAAAAACATCGATTCAAAAGGATATATGCACCCCCAGTGTTTATTGCAACATTATTTATGTTAGCCAAGATTGGAAGCAATCCAAGTGTCCATTGATAGATGAATGGATAAAGAAGATGTGGTACATATGTACAAGCAATAAGCCATAAAAATTACTAAGCCATAAAAAAGAATGAGATCTTACCATTTGCAACAACATGGATGGACCTAGAGTGTAGAATGTGAAGTGAAATCAGTCTGACAGAGAAAGACAAATACCTTATAATTTCACTTACATAGGGAATCTAACAAAACAAAACAAGTAGACAAGCAAAAAGCAGAAACAGATCCATAAATACAGAGAACAAATGGATGGTTGCCAGACCGAGGTGGTGAGAGGGATGGGCAAAATGGGTGAAAGGCAGTGGGAGATACGGTGTCCAGTTATAGAACAAATACGTCACAGGGATAAAAGGTACAGCATAGGGGATATAGCCAATAGTGTTGTAAAAATGTGTGGTGACAGGTGGTAGCGACATCTGTGGTGAACATAACATAAGGTAAAGACTTGTTGAATCCCTATGTGCTACACTTGAAACTAACGTAACATTGTGTGTCAGCTATAAGTCAATTTAAAAAAATCAAAGTTCTGGGAAAAAGCGTTGTTAGGTGAAATGATACGCCTGGAATTTCCTTCAAAATAATCAGGAGTGAAGGGAATGATGGCAATTTAAATGAAACAAGACGGGTCATGAATTGATCACTTTCAAAGCTGCATGACCAGCACCCAGAGACTTACCACATGCTTTGCACCGTTTTTGCATCTGTTTAAACTTTTCTATAATGCGCTTCAGAAGAAGATTGCTACAATCCACTAGGTCAAAAATACATTCGTAGTTTTAAAACGTTAGGTATTTTACAACAGGTGACAGTGCCAAACGGATGGATGGATGTGTAACACGACAGTCCTACGATGTGGGTCCTACGATGTGGGGGGTTGTCATTCTCTTTTCATACACTGAAGCAAAAACAAAAAACAAAACGAAGCCCTAGGAAAGTTAAAAAAACTAATTGTGCAAACAGACACATCACAAGGTGCTCAGCATCGCCCATCAGGGAACCACAAACCACAAGTACAATGAGATGTCACCTCACATCTGTCAGGATGGCTAAAATCAAAAGTACAAGAAACGAATGTTGGCGAGGACGTGGGGAAAAAGGAACCCTTGTGCACTGTTGGTGGGAATGTAGAGCGGGGCAGCCAGTGTAGAAAACAGTATGGAGGTTCCTCAGAGAGTTAAAAATAGAATTACCCTACAATCCAGGAATCACACTACTGGGCATTTACCCCCAAAACACAAAAACACTAATTCAAAGGGATACACACACCTGTATGTTTGTTGCAGCATTATTTACAACAGCCAAATTACGGCAGCAGCCCAAGTGTCCACCAATAGATGAATGGATAAGGAAGAAGATATGGTATATAAATACAATGGAATATTACTCAGCCATAAAAAAGAATGAAATCTTGCCATTTTCAATGAAATGGATAGAGTTAGAGAGTATAATGGTAAGTGAAATAAGTCAGAGAAAGACAAATGCCATATAATTTCACTCATATGTAGAATTTAAGAAATAAAACAAAGGGGAAAAAAAGAGAAGAAAAAAACCCAAGAAATAGATTGTTATCTATAGAGAACAAACTCATGGTAACCAGGGGGAGGAGTGGGGTGGATGAGGGAAACAGGGAAAGGATTAAAGAGTACACTTATTGTGATGAAAAAAATAAAATGATAAAAAAAAATGGAAATATGCATTTAAGTAAAAAGAGAGAGAGAGAGAAAGAAAGTTGCCTTTGATGTCCTGATTATTAACTCCATAAGAGTGGAGGCTGTGTAAGTAAACCTTATAACATGTGGAACCAGGAATTTCAAACACATAGGGAAGAGAACATTGTCATGCTCCAATCAGGACATAGCAGAAACCCAGGGCCTTCCCCATAAAGACTTCAATCTCATACATAATTCATTTCCAAAACACAAATCTTCCCATCTCCTCTGAGGGAATATGCCAGCCTCTAAAGAAATAAGGAAGGACATTAAGGCACAGGGTTGAGTAAGGCATAGCATTAAGGTACAGAATGGAATCATGGATTGAATCACACCAGAAAAACAAAATGTAGTCTTCGTTTCCTCAGAAATAATGAATTTAGGAAACAGTGTGCGAACATTCATGCCTATTTGCAGCTTATCGTTTATTTTTAGGGGTCTAAAAATATTTGCAAGTCAAAGCAGACATTGCTCTTTTCTGCCTTAGAACTTCCTTCAACTCTGATGTAGTATGTTCACTGAGAAGCAGGGAATAACATTTGAAGGATGGCCTTAGGAGGTGATAGGAAAACATTGTTCTTCTCTATCTGAGCAGAACTCAAGAAGGTCTGTCATGACAGGAGGCTGAAGGGCTATGGTCAGGGAGGGAGAGAATAGTGTTCCAGAAGAAAAGCTCTTACTTTTACCATGTAAAAAGTTCAGGTGGATTTGAAACCTTTATCACAAGTCTCCCATACCTCATAAGTGATCCCTTCACACAGTATAAACAACAAATCCAAGAATTCTTTTTTTTTTTTTAATGTTTATTTATTTTTGAGACAGGGAGAGACAGAGCATGAACGGGGGAGGGTCAGAGAGAGAGGGAGACAGAATCCGAAACAAGGAATTCTTAAATAAATTCTTAAATATTTAATAAATAAATAGATTCTTAAATATTCATAAATATACCCAGTAGTGGAAGTAAATGAGGGGTAGTGATGACAGTAAACAGGAGAGAAGTTATTGAATATAAAAAAGTGAACCGGGGGTGCTTGGGTGGCTCAGTTGGTTAAGTGTTAGATTTTTGATTTTGGCTCAGGTCATGATCTCACGGTTTGAGAGTTTGAGCCCCGTGTTGGGCTCTGCACTGAGAGCATGGAGCCTGCTTGGAATTCTCTCTCTCCACCTCTATCTGCCTCTTCTCGAATCCTGCTCTCTCTCTCTCAAAATAAATACACTTTAAAAACTTAAAAAAAAAAAAAAAAAAAAGACCTGGGATGGTGTACAATAGCAATCTGCACTAACAGAATAGAGAATTTAAAAACCAAAAATCTCATAGACATGGAAATTTCCTATGTAATTGACATGGCATTCCAAACCGCTGGCAAAAGATAAATGATTTAGTACATGATGCTTGTGGAGACTGACCCAAAAGGTGGCTCAGGTAGGCGTTAGCTCATCCAACACCCAAAATTCTCCATCAGATGTCTCCATTCTTTGATATTCATATTTTCTTAAATTAATATAAAGTGCCATGCCGACTAACACAGAGGCTCACATCTTTTCCAGTAATATTACTACCCTAAGATCCATACATATAGAAATTCTAAAGTCACTGTTGGGTGTTTAGACATGCACATATGTATGTATGTATGTATGTGTCCACAGAAAAAGTATTTGCATATTCACAGTAAAAGATCTGGACTGAACTAGTGGATGACAACCCGAAGGGGCAGAGTAATGAAGGGAGGGTATGGTAGAGGCTGTGAGTTGTCCCATCTCTATTGGTTCTTTGTTATGGCACTGATTCTTAGCTCTGACCCACATCAAAGTCACCATAGAGCTTTTTTTAAATGGGTAATCCCAAGCCCTGCTCCCAAAGATGCAGACTTCATTGATCTTGAGAGAGGGCATGGTTTTTTGTGTGTTTTTAAGTTTCTCAGGTGATTCTATTGCATAGCCAGCTTTGAAAAACACTATTCTATGACAAAGTTTTGTCTGGGAACACTGGTACCCAATTGATATATTTCCCAGTCTCCCTTCTAGTTTGGCTTGGCCACGTGTCTGAGTTCTGATCATGAGCTGTGAGCAAAAGTGATAAATGCAATACCAGGTTGTGCCTTTAAGTTTCTATCTATCTATCTATCTATCTATCTATCTATCTATCTATCATCTTTCTTTTTCTCTCTCTCTCACTTTCTTTCTTTCTTTCGTCTCTATTTATTGAGAGAGTGCAAGCAGGGGAGGGGCTGAGAGCGAGGGAGGGAGAGAATCCCAAGCAGGCCTGGCATGGAGCCCAACACTCATGACCATAATCAAGAGTTGAACATTTAACTGACTGAGCCACTCAAGCGCCCCCAGGTTGTGCCTTTAAAAGGAAAGAAACATGTCATTCTCCTCTTCATTTTTCCATTCTTCTTGTAGGTTGGAATATGGATATGACAGTGTAAATGGAAATAGCCATCTTAGACCAAGATGGAAGCCATGAATTGAGAATGGCAGAGCCACAAGACAGGAGGAACCTGGGCCCGCAACACTACACAGCCACCATATCAGCCCTGGATTGCTTACTAGTAGATTTGGTTGTGAGAGAATTAAGATTCTACCTTCTTTAAGTCTCCGTTGTTTTGACCTTTGCTAAAGCAACTTAATGTTTACACAACCTAATGTTATATAATGTTTATAATGTTTACAAAATGAACTTGTTTCATTTCTTGCTTCCTGGGTTTCTGTATTGTTTGAATGTTTTAGAACATGTATAATTACTTTAAAAATTAGAAATGTACATATCTATAGATAGAAAGTACCTGGGTCAAGGAGAGAATAAGAACTGCAGACGTCAGATACTGGTTTTCTGATATCCCAAAATATTCCAAATTATTTATACTTTCATACACAGAAAATTGACAAATATTTATGGAGGACTGGTCATATGAAAGAAACTAAGGTTATATGAATAACTATATTGCTGTTTTTAAAAGCACCACATTTACTTAATTTACTTATGAGTAACAAATTAATTTCAACAAAACAATACCATCTATACTTTTCAAGTAATATTGTTAATCTAAATTTCATTGGTTTGAAGTTTTGTTTGTATTTAACTTGATAAAATTTGTTTTGCTTCACAGCTGTATATAAGCTATAAGGAAAAAGACTTAGGGTTAGAAAGAGATTAGGGTCTAGACCTTCCCACTAAATGCCTGTGTGACCTTAAGTAAGTCCCTTCCCCTCTCTGGGCTTCAGTTTCTCTACTGGCAAGTGAGAGTGATGGACCCCATGATGTCTACAGAATCATTTCCTGACCTGAGATTCTTGATTTTAACATAGGAAAAAAGCCCTCCTGAAGTCCAAGTGTCACATTGCCCCCTTCTGGACCTTTGTAACATTCACCTGAATGAGATTATTAAAAACCCATAAGCCTACATGATGATGCTGAATATATTTAAGTCCAACTCCTTCCCCCTCACAAACAATTTAGAAAACCCAGTTTGAGTATTTTCCAATAGAAGTAATAGAAGACGAACCAGGAAAGAGAAAGGGCAAAAAGCATTAAAGGAGCAGGTGCAGGTGTTGATATGGTGGTGGGGGTGGACTCAGGACACAGTAGTTATCTCCATCTCTTCTCCCAATATAATAAGTGGTATTGGCTGGTCTTTATCAAATGCCTACTATGTGCCAAAAACCAATTTTTTAACCGATTAAAAAAAATCCTTCCAACAATTCTTCCAGCCAGGCCAAGAACATCTGTCCTGAGCGGCTCCTGATTATTCCCACAATTATGCCCTTTTTCCTCTAAGTCTTTCCCATCCTATGAAGATGGTTCCTTTCTTATTTCCTTCTAGAAGCATTCTTGACTACTTCATACGGCCCCACTACTATCCTGGAGCACTTGAGACCTGCATCTCATAATCTGGTCCTTGACTTCATGATTTTTCCATTTCGTGGGAGTCAAGCCTTCCCACAAACTCTCCTTGAGAGCAGGGTCCATGTGCAGGGCATCACGTCCACCCTCTCCCATTCCCCATCACCTAGAACAGTGCTGCTCGCATGGGGCTTGACTCACAAGATGACTATCTCTACTGCATCCTCCAACTACTTCCTCTGTAGAGGAAATTGCTTGTACTTTGGGTAGCAATCGCTCATATTTACTCTAAAGTAGAAAAATCAAGCTTCTGATTTTCTTCTCCAAATGTGCTTCTTTCACATCTTGGTAAATTGCAACACATCTTTATAGCTGAAGCCAAAACCCTTGATTCTTCTTTTTACCTTATGTCTTGTGTTCAATTTGTCAGCAAATCTTCTTGGCTCTACCTTCAAAATATATTCAGAATGGGATCATTTTATCCCATTATTACCCAAATCACAGTCATCCCATTATTACCAGAGTCCAAGCCACAGCCGGGTTTAATTGGATTACAGTTGTGGTCTTTACAGCTGGTTTCAGAGCTTCTGTCTTTACCTGCCCCCTGCCGACCCCCAACATGGTCTGTCTTGAACATAACATCTGGGAAGATGCTTCTAAAAGATGTCAGATCAGGGACGCCTGGGTGGCTCAGTCAGTTAAACGTCTGACTCTTGATCTCAGCTCAAGTCATGATCTCATGGTTCGTGAGATTGAGCCGCCCCATGTTGGGCTCTGTGCTGACAGCTCAGAGCCTGCTTGGGATTCTCTCTCCCTCTCTCTCTACCTTGCTCCCCACTGGCATGCACATTCTCTCTCTCTCTTTCTCAAAATAAATCAACTTACAAGTAAATAAATAAAGGATGTCCAATCACTTCTCCATTCAAACCCTTTTGGTGGCTTCCCTTCTTCCTCAGAATAAAAGCCAAGACCCTTAAAATGGCCTTCAAAGCTCTGTCCAAGGTGGTCCTCCCTCCGGCATCATCTCCAGTCTCCCTTTCACCTACTCCACTCCAGCCACACTGGCCTTCTCTCTCTTCCTTGAGGGGATCAAGCCTGCTCCTACCTTCTACAAACTCCTCCTTGCCCTTTAAGGATCACTTTAAGTATTACCTCTTTCAGGAATCTTCCCCATCCGCCCACCTTAAACCTGGTGGAGTTCTCGTTTGTACTTCCAACATCTGTGGCTAGTACTGTGATTTTCTCCACCTTTTTGTACCATTATGACTTCTACATCAGACTGTTCATCTCATCAGATTGTAAACCCATTAAGGGTAGTAATTGTGTTTGACTTATTTAAACTATATTCATAAGAGCTACAGTAATCAAGATGGTGTATAAGGATAGACCAATAGATCACAATAAAGAGTCCAGAAATTGACCTACACATACATGGTCAGTTGTTTTTCCACCAAGGCACCAAGCCAATTTAATGGGGAGAAGGAAGTCTTTTTTTAACAAATGGTGCTGAATCAACTAGATGTCTGTGTAAATAAAAGTTGAACCTTGACTTTTATCCTATACCATACACAAAAATGAATTTGAGATGGATCATTGACTTAAAACCTAGGACCAAAAAGTTTCCGGAAGCATACACAGGATAATAAATCCATGACGCTGAAGCAGGGCAAGCTTTTTGGACTAGATACAAAAAGCACAAACCATAGAAAAGAAAAAATTTGGTTAGTTCGACATCATCAGACTTAAAATTTTCTGGGTTATCGAAAGATACCATTAAGAAAACCAATAGAGAAATCACAGACTACACTAAAAATCTAGGGCTCTAAACAGCATCTGGCACACAATACATGCTCAATTAAATATTTGTTGAACACATGTATAAAAGACCTGCCTCCTTCTTGTCACAACATACAGCTATCCTGACAGGTGCAAGAGATGTCAATACTCTGACTGTTGAGTGGGCAGTGCCGGTTAGAGGGAAAATCTATCCTACTGGAGGGAAAGAAAAGTTATCAAGGCTATTTATCAGTTGAGATAAAATGTGTCAAGTCAGCAAACTCAAGAGCTTGTCTACAGGTTACAAGGACCTGTAGTGAATCACACAAAATAAGGAGTCGGTAACTGCAGAACATTCACATGAGTAAATTAGCTAAAAATACAGGTGGAATTTCACCAAATGGAGCAGGAAGCATATACCTCCTTCCTCATTGCCTCAGTAATGCCAATGACGTTATAATGAGAACTAGAGACACTGAAACTAGCACATGATGGTGAAGCTACCAATGTTCTACCTAGAGGAAGTGGGAGGAGTTTTATCAACAAAACAAGGGGTCAGGAAGGAAAAAAATTTCATTGGGTAAAAAGGGTTAAATTGATCCTATATGCTTAAATTTTTTTTTTCTTTTTTCCACGTTTTTATTTATTTTTGGGACAGAGAGAGACAGAGCATGAACGGGGGAGGGGCAGAGAGAGAGGGAGACACAGAATCGGAAACAGGCTCCAGGCTCTGAGCCATCAGCCCAGAGCCTGACGCGGGGCTCGAACTCACGGACCGCGAGATCGTGACCTGGCTGAAGTCGGACGCTTAACCGACTGCGCCACCCAGGCGCCCCTGATCCTATATGCTTAAAAAACTGCTTCTGGGCATGGCATAGACCGAGGCTAAACATACATTCTGGTTTGCATAAGACTGTCTAAGCATGTCCTGATGCAATTAACAGTAGCTGCTTTTTCACTCTCAAAAGTGTCCTTGTTTCCATATATAATATGATCATCCTACTTATATGTGGCATTCCTTCCTCTTACTTTGTTTGTTTTCTTCTTCCTCTTATTTGGGTAGTCACTGAGGATAAAAATAATCACGTAGATGCATATCGGTTGTATTATTTGTTTCACCTGTTAGCATCACTCTCTGGAAGGAACCTCATGCCAAATGAGAGTGAGTGTTCATTCTGATGACCAGTGTAAGACTGGTTTGAGCAACTATACAAGCTGGTGTTTAAATTGTTTCCCTGCTCCCTACTCTAAACAGGTGAGCTGGGCAGTGGGAGTCTTCAGTGTTATTATACAGTTTTGTTTTATTCCGAAAAGCACCAACTTTTTAATCAATATTTTAACCCACAATTTAATTTAAACCACAATATATTATTCATCGGGACTCTCTTTTAAAGACATGGAAACTGGGGCGCCTGGGTGGCGCAGTCGGTTAAGCGTCCGACTTCAGCCAGGTCATGATCTCGCGGTCTGTGAGTTCGAGCCCCGCGTCAGGCTCTGGGCTGATGGCTCAGAGCCTGGAGCCTGTTTCCGATTCTGTGTCTCCCTCTCTCTCTGCCCCTCCCCCGTTCATGCTCTGTCTCTCTCTATCCCAAAAATAAATAAACGTTGAAAAAAAAAAAAAAGATTTAAGACATGGAAACTGAGGCATGGAATGATCTAGTTAAATGACTTGTTTGGGATCATAATCTGGGGTAAAATTATCAGATGAGACTCCTATTTATGATCAATTTATTTTCAGTTCACCCTCACCACCATCATTCATTCAACAAACACGTATTAAACACCTATTATGTGCCATCAACGTCCTCTCCACACGATGCGTTATTCAGGACCCTAAGTCCTGGATAGTCACTGCATACGCATGGTCTAACATAGGCAATCTGTTGCTGAGAAAAGAATGTCAGGTGCTAATGTTCAATGTTTGAAGTAAGTTCCATGCTTCTACTAAAAAAAAAAAAAAAAAAAAAATTGACCAGAAGGAACCTGCAGTTCTACAGTAAGACAAATCTTTTTTTTTTCAAGTTTATTTATTTATTTTTGGAGAGAGTGAGAGAGAGAGAGCACAAGCAGGTGAGGGGAAGAGAGAAGGACAGACGGAATCCCAAGCAGTTTCCGCACCATCAGCTCAGAGCCGATGCAGGGCTTGAACTCATGAACTGTGAGATCATGACCTGAGCCGAGATCAAGAGTTGGACACTTAGCCGACTGAGCCATTCCGGTGCCCCTGCAGTAAGACAAATCTTACTTGTACTCCCGATTTGTACTTTAGGGGTCCAAGCAATAGTGGGTTATGGAGCACTTTGATGGGCAGAGGGAAGAGGTTCTTACATCCAGTAATGGAAATAACATTCAACCTTTCTACTGTATCTTTCTAATCTAAATATCTTTTGTAAGTCTCAAAAAGAATCCTTCAGGGGCACCTGGGTAGCTCAGTCGGGTAAACATCTGACTCTTGGTTTCCGCTCAGGTCATGGTCTCACAGTTCGTGAGTTCGAGCCCCATGTTAGGCTCTGTGCTAAGAGCATGGAACTTACTTGGGATTCTCTCTCCCTCTCTCTCTGCCCCCTCCCTGGCTCTCGGTAGCTCTCTCTCTCTCTCTCCTTCTCTCTCTTAAAATAAATACATAAACTTTAAAAAAAGAATGTTTCATGATGCTGCTCTTTTACATGATAAAACCAACTACAGTCTTTAATTAGTATTTTGAATGGCTCATACATTTACATTAACAGCATCACCTTTGGTGTCTTTGATTCCTGAGCCAATTGATCTGCCACAGCTTTGAAATCTCAGACAGCAATCCATTCATATTAACCTAATTTGAAAATAAATCAACTGCTTTCCAGCCCTCTGAATTATGAGGGCTCCTCTCTGTTCTGGTAACCTCTGCAATGGAGTTGGTTTTTAAAGGTAGAAAACAGCTCTTTGCCATAGTAATCATTTAACAAAATGAAACAAGCATACATAAGAAGAGGGTTGTTTCTTCTTAACAGGTCAAGCTTCAAAATCAATTCATATATACATAAATGGCTGCTACTAAGAAAATTTCTAGGTAGGTAGCTAGGTACTATGGATAATGGGAACTTTAAAATTGCATTGAAATTTACTAGATGATCTCAATTAACTATTGTGGTCTTTGTTTAATAATAATTGTTACAGCAATAATAATAGCTAGCTCTTATATATTACATATTACATGGTAGGCAATATCTTATGTGCTTTATGTGTACTAACGATTTAATCTAGAAGTCTGGGAGGTAAGTATTAATATCTCTACTTTACAGAAAAGGGAGGTTTAATCAGCATAGGGAGGTCATCAGGCAACTCTACCCATCTGGGATTCAAACCCAGTCAGTGAGGCTTCAGTCTTGGGCATCTTAACCACTATAAAGGGCTATATAGTTATTTCCAGAATGTTCTTACAACAGGGAAGTACATTTTTTTGTTTAGGGTTTAACATTTGGCATAAGGAAAGTTGAATATGTTGTTATATCCATCTCTAGTCTAGTACAAAGCAGGCTTTCAATAGGTGTTGTGGGTGAATGAATGAGTTAATTAAGCCTAGAATTATCATAGGCTTCCTCTTAGTTACCTCACTGTCTTCCTTCTTCCTTCTTCTTCCTTCTTCCTCTTCTTATTGCCCACCCTCCACCCTACCAACTTGGTTAATGATAAATTTATCCTGTCTTCCCTCTGCTAAGTCCTAACCAACAGGCTTGTACTTCTCATCTTTCAGTGATCGGACATCCTGCTGAGAACACACAAAGGCAGCTGACAATCCAGGGGGGTCTGTCAGCCCAGAAGAAGCACCAGGGTCACTGAGAAGAAGCAGAGATTGTCCATCTGGGGAGCACAGGGACTTCTAAGACTGAAACTCTCTTGCCTCATCCCCCAAGATCTGCACCAGCCATAAGATGCTTCACTTATTCATTCAACATTTACTGAGCCTCTCCCAAATGTCAACTGTGCCCGACATCAGACACATCAGACACATAAGACATTGAATGAGAAAGACATTGTCTTACTTTTTACTGTGATCACTACCTCTCCCACAACAGCTCCACAATCATGTAATCTTATTCTCTTAATCTCTTCATTATTGATCTCCACATCTTTTGGGGATGCTCTTTCTCTCTCTCCACTTAGTACCTGCATGGAGATCATTATTCATTCATTTATGTATTAGGTGAGCACCTACTATGTGACAAAGACTGTTCTAGGTGTAGGGGATATGATAATGAGCAACGTGGAAAGCATTTCTGTACTAACGGGGTTCATAATAACCTCCAAGACTATCTATTCATTCAAGACTATCCTTCATTCTTTCAGTTTCCTTAAAGAACATAAAATTACATAAGGTAACAATTACAACAGTATGTTGCATTTTTAACACATACAGATGTAGCAATTATAACAATAATAGCAAAACAAAGGGGAGATGGGAATGGAGCTATAAAGGAGTACAATTTCTAGACCTCACTGCAATTATGTTAGTATAAATTTAAACTAGGTTCTGATAAGTTAAAAATATATTTTAAGCCCTAGAGTAACCTTTCAGAAAATAACTAGAAATATATAGTTAAAAATCATTAAAAGGCTATCTATATGCAGAAGAATGAAGTTAGACCTCTACCTCACGCCGTAAACAAAAGTTGTCTCAAAATGCATCAAAGACCCAAATTAAGAGCTAACCCTATAAAGCTCTTAGAAGAAAGCATAGGCATAAATCTTCACAACTGTGGGTTAGGCAATCATTTGTCAGCCTGTGACAAAAGTACAAGCAACAAAAACAAAAATAGAAACTGGTCTCATTGATTAAAAACTGTAATGCTTCAAAGGATGCCATTGAGAAAGTGAAATACAACCTGCAGAATGGAGGAAAAAAATTTTTTTGCAAATCATGTATCTGGTAAGGGACTTGTATCTAGAATCTAGAAATAGAACGCAATAATAAAAAGATAAATAATCCAATTAAAAACCTGCAAAGGACCTGAATAGACATTTATCTAAGAAGATACATAAATGGTCAATAAACATATGAAAAGATGCTCAACATCATTAGTCACCAGGGAATGCAAAATCATAGTAAGACCTCTTCACACCCACTAGGATGGCTAGAATCAAAAAGACATACTAACAAGTGTTAGCAAGGATGTGGAGAAACTAGAACCCTTGTATCCTGCTGAGGGGAATGTAAAATGGTTCAGCCCTTTGAAAAACAATTGGTCAATTTTTAAAAACAGCTGAATATAGTTATCAGCAATTTCACTCCTCGGTATATACCTGTAAGAAATGAAAACATATGTCGACACACAAACTTTTATACAAGTGTTCCTAGCAACATAATTCATAATAGCTAAAAAGTAGAAACACCCAAATATCCATCAACTGAAGAAGGGATCAATAAAATGTGGTATATCCAGATGATAGAATATTATTATGCCATCAATAAAAAGAATTGAAGTACTGACATATGCTGTGACATAGACAAACCTTGAAAACATCGTGCTAAGTGAAAGAAACCAGTCACAAAGGACTATATATTGTATGATACGATGTATGTAAACTGTTCAAAATAGGCAAATATTTAAAAAGAGAAAGCAGATTAGTAGTTGACTGGGGTTTCGGGGAGGAGTTGGGAATGCTGTTAGGCAGAGCAGTGTTTCTTTTTAGGGTAATGAAAATGTCCTAAGATTGATTGTGGTGATGGATGCACAACTCTGTGAATGTATGAAAAGCCATTGAATCGTATACTGTAAATGAGTAAATTGTATATTTAAAACATATCTCAATAAAGCTACTAAAATACACTTAAAATAATAAGAGGAATTAAAATGTTACACTAGAAAATATTCACTTAATGCAGACTACCCAGCCAGCTGCCTCCAAATCTTTTTCCATAACTACCTTGACCATGTTTTGGATTAAATATCCTTCTGCTCCCAGACGATTCATGTTCTCTTTTCGGCCATTTATATCTCTACCTGTAACTTCCATTCCTGTTCACATTCTTAATAGCTATCTCCCCTTTCTTGCCTACAGGTCTTTGCCCAGACTGTCTAAATGCATAGAATAAAGAATTATGCAATCCTGGAATGTTAGAAATGGAAGACATCTCCATGCTCCTCTCTCCCACCTCTTCATTTCAGAGATGAGAGGACAAAGGCCCAGAGAGGTTATATGACTTGTCCATGGTCTCCAAAATACTTTGTCCTTGCTCACCTTCCCCCAAAAGCCCTCTTTAATTAAGCCAATGTTTCCTTATCTTTCTACCCTACCTCTGATACTTTTCTTTACCGCATTACTCACAGGTATCAAATGCATTGATTACAAGACATCATTCACATTTAAACTCAAATCTTGCATACCAGAGGATAAAAGCAATTCTTTGATCTCTGTAGCCACTACATCTGCTCTCAGCTGCTGCAGCTTTTCATTTGTTGTTACGAGGAACAATTCAAAATTCACAGGAGGCTGGCTCCTATGAGCTCCAAGTTGACTCCTGGCTTGGACAGCCTGGAGAAGACATAGGGATCAACTCCCTGCCTGGTTTCCATAAAGGACACCCCCTCAACTCACCTCATAGAGAACCATTCCTAAGGTCTTCATAAAAGAGCACTTTAGTGCATATAAAATATCGCATCTCTACATTTTTAAATGCTCTCAGGAAAGAAAATGGTAACAAAGGGCATTTACATTTCTTTATCCATTTATACCTAGAAGTATACCAGGATCAAAGATTAAGTTGCTTTTTAAAAACCAAATAAGTATTCATCTTGATGGGAAACAGAAAAGCTTCTGGGGGGGGGGGAGGAAATTCATAAATCATGCAGTCATTCTGGACTTTACATGAAGAGAAAATACATCAAAACCCCACTGGCCTTTCATCTGAAGGGAGCCTGGTATATAGTGATGTAAATCCATTAATGAACACGAGTTGTGGAGTCAAAAATCACACAGGCCTACCTGGCTTGGAAAAGCAAAATAAACTGCTCTGAAAAACAGTATGGAGGTTCCTCAAAAAATTAAAAATAGAATTACCCTATGACCCAGCAATTGCACTACTAGGTATTTATCCAAGGGATACAGGTGTCCTGTTTCGAAGGGACACATGCACCCCCATGTTTATAGTAGCACTATCAACAATAGCCAAAGTATGGAAAGAGCCCAAATGTCCATCGATGGAGGAATGGATAAAGAAGATGTGGTATATATACACAATGGAGGATTACTCAGCAATCAAAAAGAATGAAATCTTGTCATTTACAACTATGTGGATGGAACCGGAGGGTATTATGCTAAGCGAAATTAGTCAGTCAGAGAAAGACAAATATCATATGACTTCACTCATATGAGGACTTTAAGATACAAAACAGGTGAACACAAGGGAAAGGAAGCAAAAATGATATAAAAACAGGGAGGGGGACAAAATACAAGAGACTCATAAATACGGAGAACAAACTAAAGGTTACTGGAGGGGTTGTGGGAGGGGGGATGGGCTAAATGAATAAGGGGCACTAAGGAATCTACTGAAATCATTGTTGCACTATATGCGGACTAACTTGAATGTAAATTAAAAAAAATAATAAATTAAAAATAATTAAAAATTTAAATATTAAAAAAAAAAGGAGAGTCAGGGCCTTCCCACGTCTGACTGTGTCTCTCCTGCTCCAAGAACTGCTTGGCACAGGCTTCTGCACAGAGGACCTTCGTGATTGAGGAAGAGAAAGGCAAGTGTAATTAGAGACACTTTGTTCCCTAGAGCGGCACCGTTTGGGGGCTGATTGAGGGAGTGATTACACAATGCTGAAGAGGCAGGTTAAGTGCTGCCCACCAGGGAGCCAGGAGGCTTTGGAAGCCAGTTCTGAGAATTACATACTGTTCCATAGTGCTTGCTAATTGACCCGGTATTTCTGGATGAAAAAATTTCCCCAAGGAGTGGTGTTAAAGTAGATAATGAGGTTCTCTCATCTCACAGAGCAGTTCAGAAGCAGAGTTTGAGCTCTGGAGACTAGATATTATTTCAGTGCATCAAATGGCAAGAAGATCACCGATTGAACACGAAACGATTCGGTAGGTGCATCAAGGCTTCCACTGTGATTCTCAGCCCACACTCCGCTCTCCCGGCCCTGTACTACCTTAGTTGGAATAATTTTATGAATTATTTATAATTGTAAAGATAAGGCGTGTATAGGCGAACAGCCATAAGGTCCACGAAAGGGCACATTTCTGAGAGCTTCATGAAAATAGTCACTCACTATTCACTGAAGCAGGGATCTAGTCATACATAAGGAAAGATATCTGCCAAGTGCAGGAAAAGTTCTGGACCCATGAGTTCCCAACCGTTGACAGTGAAATGAAATTGGGCTGAAGGTGGAGAATCCGAGGAGCTCTATCATATTTTACTCTGTATACTTCTGCGTGTGCCGTTTTTACTATGATCACCACAGAGATTTTCTTGGCCTAGGGGCTAAAAATATACATTTATCTCCACCAATATCTGGAGGTTGTGGCCTGTCTCTGATGACCATGGATGTAAAAGTGACTCCTCCCCGATATGGTAAACCACTCCCCCCACCACGGACTGAGATGGTCTAGTCCAGTACTCCAAAGTCGCGATTTTTAAAAGTTTGTAATTCAGAAATAAGATGGCTTAGAAAGAAATGAAACCTGGCACCACATTAAATCAAGTGGCTGAAATGGTGACATTGCTTATACAGAATAGATTCCCAAACAGAAGTAGACACTCAAATGTTGGTGATGAACATAAATGACACTTAGGGAGCCAGTATCCTGCACTGGGCCTGGAAGACCATGGAGAGGGAGCTAAGCCTCTATTCGAGAAGGCATCTGTAAATATTTTGTCTTGAAGCTGGGGCTTTGGGAATCCTGAAGAAAACAGTGCAATGAGCCCTGGGCCAAGGATCATGGGGAAAATTCTCTTCTCAGTCCCTGATGCTTTGGTATATTCAGGAACAATCCCAGAGATATATTTAGCTGTTGCCTGGGGCTTTGTTCCCAGACAGATTTGGGGGCTGGGAGTGGGTGGTGCATGACGCTGGGAGAAAAACGAGTCTCTATCAGGCGGCATCTTCTCTTTTGTGCCACTGAGCAGGAGTCCCAGAGTGAGTAAGGGGACCAGGTTACCTCTGCGTGGAGGAGCACATGCCAGGGGAGGACAAGCGATGGGTGAGAGGATTGGGAGGCCCTGCTGAGCCCTCCTCTCCTGAGCCAACTTGAGTCAGGAGCCTCATGACAGAGCTGTGCTGAAATGGTGGTCGTGTCGGAGGCTGAATCTGGTCCTGAGGATTTTAAAGTCTGTGAGGGTCCCCAGAGGAGGGCATTTTAAAACACTCTTTGGAGCCTGGACGAAGTGCAAAACATGGAGGGACTCTGCAGGGGGAACAGATGTGAGAGGTGTGCCTGCCTCGGGCAGTAGCACTCCAAAGGCAGAGCTTGGCCAGTACCCTGTGGGCCCGGTCAGAATCTAAGCGCCATCCCAGGTTTCTCTCTTCCCTTCACCTAGTCCTGTAAGCCCCCCCCCCACTTCAATACTACCCCAGGCTTTTCACCCATCAGCCTGACTCCTGCACGACTGGATCCCACAGCAGATGGAGAGGCACATGCAGGGACGAGCCAATAAAAGTCTTAAAATATTTTGAAATTTGATCTTTTTCAAGGCATCTCAATAATCATCATAAGAAAAATCAGAACATGCACTTTATTAGGTATTTTATGGTTATCTTTGCCTAAATTCTAAATTGCATGTTAGGCTGATGAGGGCAATTGCCCCCTAATGGTCTAAATCCTGCCCTGGACCTAGCTGCCCGAAACAGCCTCCTGACAGCCTTTCCTGCATGCTGTCTTTCCCAGCTCCACTCTATCCTCCAGGAAACCATCTGCAGGAGCTTTCTAAAATTTAGGTATTACTGCTCTGCTTAAACGAACTTCACTAAAATGAATATGGAACAGGGGCGCCTGGGTGGCTCAGTTGATTAAGCATCCAACTCTTGGTTTCGGCTCAGGTCATGATCTCACGGCTTCGTGGGTTCGAGCCCCACATTGGGATCTGTGCTGGCAGTGAGGATCCTGCTTGGGATTCTCTGTTTCCCTTGCTCTCTGCCCCTCCCCTACTCGTGCTGACTCTGTCTTTCTCAAAAGAAATAAGTAAACTTTTAAACAAAATTTAAAATGAATATTGGGTGGAATTCAATCTCCATTGCATGGTCTAGAAAGCTCTTCGAGATCTGGCTTTTGATTTTATTTCTAGTCTTATTTCTCATGTCCCCTGCTCCCACTTGCCCCACTCCATATGCCCTGATAGGATTCAGGGCATGCTACCCCAAATACGGCACCTTGATATATTGAGTATTTTAAGTAGGAGAGTCCGTTTGACTTCCTTCTCCCCTGAAACATGCTATAAAATCTTCAGGTGAGGGGTGCCCTCCCTGTACCTGAAGAAAAAGAGCATCCTTATCTCTGAAGACAAGGGGCACCAGTTAGAATCCTAACAATTAGGCCTTGCTAAGCTTCCCCCAATTTATACACTTACCTCATACAGTGGTCCCTCCTTACCCTTGGGGGATGTGTCCCAAGACCCTGAGTGGATGTCTGAAACCACAGAGACTACTGAGCTCTGTGGATACTATGATATTTCTTATATGTGTATATCTATGATAAGGTTTAATTTATAAGTTAGGAACACTAAGAGATTAACAGCAATAGCTCATAATAAAATAGAACAATTACAACAATATGCTGTCATAAAAGCCATGTGAATGTGGTCTGCCAAAATATCTTATTGGACTGTACTCACCTTTCTTGTGAAGATGTGAAATGATAAAACGCCTGTGTGGTGAGATGAGGTGAATGACGTAGGCATGGTGACCTACCGTTAGGCTACCCTTGACCTTCTGCAGATAAGACAGAAGGAGAATCTTCTACTTCGGGGCCCCACTTGACCTCAGGTAACTGAAATCGTGGAAAGCAAACCCGCGGATAAGGGGGGACCACTGTACTCCTTGACTTATCATAGTGTTCCTCCACGACTCTCCACTCCTCATCAAACCTAGCATAAAATACTCAGCTCTGTTTCTGTAGGTCTTCTTTTCCTTGTAAAGGCTCCCATGTCGCATCAAACTTAGGTTAAACACTTGTGTACATTCTTCTCCTGTTAATCTTTGTCAATTTACTTTTCAGACCCAGCCAAGGACTCTAGGAAGGTCCAGGAGCACTTTTCCTTCCCTACAGCCCTATATTTGAGAACATCAAAATACTTGAGGGCCTACAAGCATCCCATGCTGCTTCACGCCTCCACGCCTTTGTACATGACATTCCTTCTACATGGACTGTTTTCTTTAACCTGTTCCCCCTCGAACCTTCCAAACTCTACCCCGCTGTGCAGTCTTCCTCGACTCCTTTAAGTCTGTGGTACTCTCAGAGTATTTCATGCGCCTGTCTGTGCACATCTGTCTCTTGTGTGAACATCTCTATCTGTCTAGGCAATAAGGGTACTGAGGGCAGAGAGGATGTTCTATTCACCTCTCTCTCTAAATAGTGCCTGGCACATCATAGGTACTCAATACTTGTTTATGGAATAGATGAATGAGTAAACACATTAAAACAGAGTTATTTTGTTGGTAAGGCACAACAATTATTTTAAATTCTTGTTTTATAAGAGATTAATTCCATTCTTTTTCTTATTTCAATCGTCTAATGGTTAAAATTCTACTTATTCTACTTATTATTCAAACTTCTCTTCTCTTCTCGTCTCTTCTCTTCTCTTCTCTTCTCTTCTCTTCTCTTCTCTTCTCGAAACTTCAGGCAGAACACAGCTCTTCCTCTGGTATTTCCCGCACAAACTCTGTGTTTTCCTTGAACATCTTCACATTCTGTCTAGTGTTTGTGCTACTTGTGCACATATTTGTCCTCCCTACTGGAATGTGGGGTTCTATGGGGCAAGTCCTCAATCTTATTAACTTCAGGATTCTGGACACCGAGTACCCAGGAGGAGTTCATAAGTGCCACGTGAATTGATCTGAGTTGTGCAGATATTTTAAAGGGTAGTGTGGATCCCAGAAGATACAGAAATAGATATTTCTTTCATATACTTCTCTGGTGGAAAAACAACAGCAACAGCAACCACAACACTAAAACAACTGTTCTATGATAAAGAAAATATAAAGGCAAAAAAAAAAAAAAAAAAAAAACTGAAAGCAACCAAACAAAATCCCAAAACTCTTTGAAGTATCTTCTCTTGAAACAAGGGCACATTTGTTACATGTGCCCCCAGCCGGAATAACTCTGGCTGGAAAATTTCTGAAACATTGTGGGTTTGGTGAGATGCCCTGTTGTTTTTCTAGAACATTCTAAGGTTCCCAGTGAAGCACACCTCAAATGTGGGTAGACATTCCTAAGAAGGCTATTTGAGTTGGAAGCATCAGAATGTTTACAGACCAGCATTTGCTCCAGCCCACAGACAATAAAAACAGCCCAATTATGGCTTCCTTTTGGAAGGTTAAAATGATCACAGTAAGAATAAAAAAGGCTCCATATTCCTTTGTTTTTATTTTTAGGGTGTGATATGTTAGCAGCCTCCAGCAGAATTTGCTTTATTTTAAAGCATGCGAAATAATCTCTGCTCTATTTTCAAGACCTTCTCTGCACGTCTCAATTCCTCCAGAGCAGTTCTGCAAAATACACATCCATGCACTTGCCTTTTGCCCTTCTCCCCACTCCTTTCCTTCTTTATGTTTATACTTCCCCAAGGGAGCCAAAGCCAACACTAATTAGCAGTGAATTAAATCTTACCTCCAGGACACCAGAGGGTCAGTGTTTACCCAGGGTTCCAAGGCATCCCTGCTCTCCTTCCCACAGGCTCAGACTCATAGTTAAATATCCAGCCCTGAAGGGAAGTTCTGAGATCAGAATCAATTATGCAATTTATTCCTAAAGTTTTACCTTTCCTATCATAAACTATCTTTTTCCTGCCGGGGTAGTTTTACCTACCTAGCTTGCTGGGACTGGAACACATTTGCTCCTTACCTCTTTCAGCCTTTAAGACCCTACTGAAATATGACCTTCTTCATGTTTTCTTTGCTCTACTTACCTAGACAGTTAGTTGCTTCTTCCTCAGTCCCACTGAGTTCAATCTTGATATTCCCATATCTTATGTTCCATCTTGATATCCCACATCTTACGTTCTATCAGTTCATATTCTAATTGTATTTTGTCTCTCTAGACTGATCTCTGCTGCTTATTTATCTCATGTCTTCAATATTCCCCAGCATCTAACCCTAGGATATGAGAGGCACCAAATAAATATTTTTTAAAAGAAAAAGGATTAAGACATAATATATGAAAGGCACTGTAACAGAAACTTGTAAACTGCAAACTAATAGCACCTTCTGAAGGACATTTGAAAGAAGCCACACTTTCAGTTGGTGTTAGCATAGTATCGTTAGCATTTTATTCATTCTAACAGTGAAAAAATAAAGGTACTTCTTTTAAGCGTTTACACTATACCAGATACTGCACTCTGTTATGGATTTAATCATTATAACAAACTCTGTTTGATGATATTAAAATTCCCGTTGCACTGATGAATAACTAACATTTTAGAGAGGTGAAAGACTTTGTCCAAACTCAAAGAGCTGGCAAGTAGCAGGGAGAGCAAGGGACCCAAGCCTACCTGACTCCATTTGCTGCCTCTATTTGCTGTATATTACTGTGGAACTTAATGCTCTAGGGAACCAGCAACCACCACGAAGTCCAGACTTGGGCATGACATGAATCAGCCATAGTAGCGAGGGCAGGCAGGAGAATCAGAAAGGAGTATTCTTTGTTTTTGGATAAACCACTGGGCCCGATCAACATCAGTAACAGTTAATACACAAATTAATTTTTTCTTCATTCCCAGCTTCGTGATGGGCTTATCACCACTGCAAAGTAGCCAAATTGACTTGATGAAACTCTAGATAACTCTGTGCTTTTGAATGACAACCTATAGTGAGAAAGTTCAAAATGGGTCATGATTATTATCATTATTGCTAAATGAGTCCAAATGCCTCAAAGGAGGTTATAAATAAATAAGAGCAATCCTTGCTATACATGTACATGCCATAGAAAAAACAAGCTATACTTTAAGCTACAACCACAACTCAGGTCATTTTGGAATACAATACCGATTGAAAGTTTGGCAGCCTCTACAAGAAAGTGAAATTATAAGCCAATTTCACTCCCTAACCATAGATATCAAAAATGTAAAATAAAATAGTAGTACTAAATCAAATCCAACAATATATCTATAAAGGCATCTCTCAATAAAATGTCTCTCAAGAATATAAGCCTTGCTTAACAGTAGAAGATGTATGAATTTTATTAAGCACATAAATTAATTAAAGGAGAAAATCAAAAGGGTATCTCAGCAGGTGCAGAAAAAGCATTTGCTAAAACTGTACACTCATTAATAAAATATCAGCAAACTAGGTGCAGAGGAGAACTTGCTCAAACAACTTAAGTCTATCTACCAAAGACCTATAGCAAATATCTTTTTAAGTGGCTCAATATTAGAAGCAGTCTTGGGGTGCCTGGGTGGCTCAGTCAGTTGAATGTCCAACTCTTGGTTTTGGCTCAGGTCATGATCTCACGGCTCTGTGGGCTCAAGCCCCACACCAGGCTCTGCGCTGGCGGCATGGAACCTGCTTGGGATTCTCTCTCTCTCTCCCTCTCTTTCTCTGCCCTTCCCCCACTCGTGCTATCTCTGTCTCTCTCAAAATAAATAAACTTAAAAAAAAAAAAAAACAAGCTGTCTCTTCCTACAAAGTCAGGAAGAAAACAAGGATGCCTTCCAGTACTGCTTCTATTCAATGTTTATTGGAACCTCTAGCCAATGAAAGAAGACGATAACTAAATATTGAAAAGAAAGAAATAAAATTATTCTTATTTTCAGACACATATTTTAAACATAGAAAATCCCAGAGTCCCTACTCAGAAACCGTTAGAACTAATAAGTAGGTTTAACAGTGTTTCTAGATACAAGATTAATGTAAATCCAATAACATTCGTATTCACCAATAATACTCTGGTAACAATAAAGAAATAATATATATTCCATTGACAAGAGTAGCAATAAAATTCCTGAGAAACCTAAGCATAAATCCAATAAAGGAGCTGAGAGAGACATAAATTAGGAAAATTATGAAAGCTTATGGGAGAACATAAAAGAAGTTCTAATAAATGGAAAGACACCATGTTTAGTAAAGGAATGCTCAACATCATAAAGATGTAAACTCTCCCCCAAACGAACCTATAAGCCTAAGGGATTTCAGTCGAAATCTCTACTGTTCTCTGTTTTTGCGTGGTGGTATGCTTAAAACGGTATATTTGGTCTTTTGTTCCATGGCACCTACGTGCAAACAGACCTGTTTGAATTTCACAACATAGACTGGTACTGCAAACATCTAAACCTTCTAAAAGAGGTATGAGCAAAACTATTACATATGGGTGGTTCAGAAGAGCCGCAGAAACCCAGAGTTTTGAGCAATTTTGGACAAGGCAATGAGTTGTACTGGGCATGGAACTGGGGGGAATCTTTTTCAGCATTTCCATGAATTAGCTAAAGCAGGAAATGTTCAGCAGATGACTGTAAACCTGACAAGTTGAAAAGTTGAGATGGGGTGTCTGGGTGGCTCAGTCAGTTAAGCATCTGACTTTGGCTCAGGTCATGATCTCAGTTTGTGGGTTTGAGCCCCATGCTGGGCTCTGTGCTGACAGCTCAGAGCCTGGAGCCTGCTTCAGATTCTGCGTCTGCCTCTTTCTCAACCCTTCCGCCACTCGCACTCTGTCTCTCTGTCAGAATAAATAAACATTTTAAAAAAACTAAAGAAAAAAAAGTTGAGAAAATCAAAATCTACCTAAGGAAGATTTCATAAAAGTAAATGAGCTTTTAGGAAGGGGGAAGATAAGGTAGGAAAGGAAGTGCCAATGAGGACTTATAAGGAGAAAAAAAAAACTCCAAAATAATTGCCAACCACACTGAAGGTGGTCAGGGATGGGGAGCGTGGAATGACCTCAGAACAGCAGTCCTTAGAACCTTGAAGATATCAATCAGGCATCGCTGTTTCAACAAGCAACCTAGATATCAAAATCCAGGGTGCAGTTACTCCTAAAAGTGGCAGAAGGACATTGGAATGCTTAATCTCTTCAGCTATTTGATAACATTATTTCCCATGAGAAAATCTAAACAAAAATTGGTTGGGTTGACTGAGCAGGCAAATGATCTAGATTCTAAATCTTTCATTTCAAAAATAAAAGTAATAAGGAACTAAGGTTGTAGAACATTGGTGGTGTCATTTAGAAAGGAGATAAAGCTTTCCCCCACTTTCCAAAAGTAGAGGGTTCGTATGAAACCTTTCATAAGCTGAAATGGCAGAAAAGTGAAGGAGCCATTACCATTCATTTTTATGGGATTTTTTTTTAGCATTCCCAGACCCCCAAAATACCCTTCTTGGGCTTTTCTAATCCTTTGGGACACGTTTTGCTAGCAGATGCTCAAAATAAATTGTGACAAAGCACAGATGCTCACAGACAACAGCTCAAAGCTCTGTGATGCTCGTGTGCCCAGTGTAGTTCCCGAGGAAGGAGCTCGGTGTGGCCTCTGCCACTGTTCCGGGTGTACTGTCCCCATAGAGGCTCGCGGCAAAGCCGATGCTGAATGCATGTTCACTTTTTGCCTTTTTTTCATAAAAGCCAAAATCTTCTGCAGATTTCTCTCGGTGAGTGAAAACAGGTACCGATGTAGGTTTTTTGGTAAAAGCGGGATGGTGTAATGTGAACTTAGAAAAGCGGGGGATACCTATAAGAGCAGAATGGGAGTGGGAGGGCTGGAGTTGAACCACCAACAGCACACTGTGTCAAAACTATTAACCTGTGACGTACTGCTAGAATTTCTCAAACACAAACCCAGGGACAGGTGAGTTACGCCTCACGGCCACTCTGCTCCTTGGACCAGAGATGTTAGGTCATTGAACGTGTAAAGAATTCAGAACCCGGAATAAAACAAGTCTTTTCCTTCCGTGTCTTTCTTCCCTCCAGCCCATCAAGTACCACTGACCTTCCATGCTGTTTAGGAAATGCCTTCCTTCTGCCAAAAATGAACGGCAAGATGCTTGGCTGGATGGATATGCATGCGCTTTGTGACCTCATGTCAGTTTTCCTCTGCAGTCTTACTTCTTAACACATCTTCAGACCAAAGTGACCTGAGGCCGCAAGCTGATTGGCTGTTTCCTGGTTTCCCTTGATGACCCAAACACACTCATGGACTCTTAGGAACACAAAGTAGAGGACCCCCCACGATTATTTCATCTCTCACTTTGTATATGAGAAACAGATCCAGAGAGGAAAGAGACTTACTAACTGGTGGCCAGGGACAAAACAAGAACCAAATTTCTTTAATTTGTTTGTTTCCACTGTCAGCCCAACAGAATATATGCATTTGTAAAACAAATTGTTAGGATTTTAAAACCGAGCTAAGGGGAAAAAAAATAAACAGTTAAGTAAATAGTTTTATTTTAAATCAACTCGAAAGAATATTTGGAAGATACAAATATTTTCTCCTGATTAAGGAAGGCTTTATTACTAAATAGCCCAAGGTCACACTCTACTACATTCTCCACAAGAGAATAATCTAGAAGATAAAATAATGTTTCTTCTGATATGCAAAATTTCTCTGATAAATTTTGTGATGGCAGAAAAGTATATCTGCCTTAATATGTAAGTGGCTTTCTAGTCTGCATCATCGGTCCTCAAAACACTCCTAGGCCAAATCAGTATCGTAGTATTGTATCCCATATTACGAAGTGGCATCACAGGCATTCGCCACATGTAATCTTGGCTTATTATTTATCGTATGGTTGCCTTCTATCTTACTAGTAACTACCATTTAATAAGAGCCTACAGTAAATAGCAAGCGCTTAATAAGTGGAACGAACATAGCATTTGTCATTCAAACCAAGACATTTTTGAGAATAGAAGGGGTTGCTATTAATAATCACACTGGGACAACAGGTGCAAACCAGGGCTGTCGCTGGCAAACTGGGACATATGAGCACCCTATCAATAAGTGACGAGTGTGGCAAACACTGCTGGCTGGCTCACTCAACATCTTTACTAACTCTTTTCTCCCTTCCTCAACTTCTGCTATAGAAGCTGGAAGCCCGCGTGCTCTTTCTCCCCGACAGCTAGGGCTGGCCTGGAGACACAGTTCTGGCAAATGGGACCTTAGTAAGGGATTTTCAATATCTTATGCTTCCCCATAAAATGGCATAGTTGTAAGTGGCCCAGCTCCTTTCCCTTTCTTCCTGTGTGGACCTTGTCTGGAGGTTTCGTGGCCAGCTAAACACACTGAAATGATAACCATGAGAGCAAGAGGAAGAATGGCAGAGCAGAAAGATAGCAATAAACTAGGTCTCTGATGGCAACTAAAACAAACCTATCAATGATTTCTCGCTATATATGAATTGTGTCTTCCCCAGAATTCACACGTTGATGCCCTAAGCCCTGGTGTGTTGATATTTGGAGACAGGATTTAGGTTTAGATAAGGCCACAAGGGTAGGGCCCCCACGATGGGATTCGTGTCCTTAGGAGATCAGAGAGTTCCCTCTCTCTGCCATGTGAGGACACAGCAAGAACGTGGCCATCTAAAAGACAGAGACGGTGCTCATCAGAACCCGAGCGTGCTGGCACCCTGGTATCGGACTTCCCACCTCCAGAACTGTGAGAAAATCAGTTTCTGTTGTTTAAGGGTCCCATTTTATGGTATTTTGTTATGGCAGCCTGAGCAGACCAAGACACCTATCTAGATCTCTTTTTCTACGTGAAAATAAACCTCTTTTAGCCAAGCTAACAGACCTCTTTTTATTCCTTGCAGCCAAAAGCATCCTTAACTTAGAATAGCTACTATTATTTGGTTCCAATTAGTTGATACAGATTTTCTTTAATCCTTACAACCGCCCTGAAAGGTGCCTGCAATTTACCCTCATTTTTACGATGAAGAAACTGAACGCAAGAAGGACTTGATAACTTGTCCAAAGTTGTACAGGCAAGAAATATCAGTTGGATTTCCAGCTCAGGCCTCTCTGACCTCAGAGCCTGTGCCTCACACACAACAGATGCTGCTGTGTTACCTGGTCTCACGAGCAGGAGCCGTGAGTGTCGCAGGCAATCCCCCGAAAAGATGTTGCTAGAAAGAAGGATGAAAGCGAGATGATTCTCCCTGACCTTCTTGCCACCCTAAGCAATGTGAGCTCGCTACCTTCACACTCTATTATGGAAGATTCTGTCAACATCAATGAAATGTCCAGTTGAGCAAACATTATTTTTAAGTGCCTGCCTACTTTATGCCAACCGTCTGAGGTGCTCGCCAAGAGTCATGTGGATGTGAATAAGTCATCCGCTGGCGGGACAAAGTAGATACCTAAACAGACCAGTTAAATATAATGGACAAAGCAGTTGGCTAGAGATGCGCACAGGAGAGTGGGTGCTCAGAGAACAGCTAGCATGTCGTGAATGTGTAGGGAAAACTTCCTGAAGCAGATGAGGCCTGAAGGCAAGCAAGTACTAAGGTAAGGAAACGTAGGTGAGGAAAACAGGGAAACGCGGCATCTAAAAATGTATCGTTGGGGCACCTGGGTGGCTCAGTTGGTTAACCAACGGACTTCGGCTCAGGTCATGATCTCATGGTTTGTGGGTTCGAGCCCCACATCGGGCTGTGTGCAGACAGCTCAGAGCCTGGAGCCTGTTTCAGATTCTGTGTCTCCTCGCTCTCTGCCCCTCCCCCGTTTGTGCTCTGTCTGTCTCAAAATTGAATAAACGTTAAAAAAAATTAAAATGTCTTGTTGAATTTAAGGCATTTATATAAAGGGTGAGCAAATCTGTACCTCTTCGCTTTCTACACCAGCTCACGAACTGGTGGTGTTGATTATGTCCGAGGAGTATTTGTCTAAACTAAAAGCTCAGAAAAGTTTAAAAGGCTTTCTTATTTTTTAAATATTTATTTATTTTGAGAGAGTGTGTGTGTGAGTGCATGAGCTGGGGGGGAAGGGGGGAGAGAACCCCAGGCAGGCTCCACACTGTAGCACAGACCCTGATGCGGGGCTCAATTTCACAAACCGTGAGATCATGACCTGAGCTGAAATCATGAGTCAGATGCTTAACCGGCTGAGCCATCTAGGCACCCCAAGTTTAAAAGGCTTTATTTATTTATTTTTTTTAACGTTTATTTATTTTTGAGACAGAGAGACAGAGCATGAACGGGGGAGGGTCAGAGAGAGAGGGAGACACAGAATCGGAAGCAGGCTCCAGGCTCTGAGCCATCAGCCCAGAGCCCGATGCGGGGCTCGAACTCACGGACCGTGAGATCGTGACCTGAGCTGAAGTCGGACGCTTAACCGACTGAGCCACCCAGGCGCCCCTAAAAGGCTTTAAAAGGATTCCTCGTGATTCAATAAGTATGATCAGAGTGTACTTTGTTAACCAAGAATGGAACTAATAGTCTGTATTTGAATCGTTGTCTCTGTGGGCAACGTTCACAAAATAATCTAGCATTTTGCACAAAATCTTGAACAAAAGAATTTTAAGTCATTGATCTGCAACTCACTGAATATTCTAGCAGTGTGACAAACAGGTTTAAGCCAAGAGCATCCTTACTTAGCATTGCTATATAGTAACCTTTGAAAGTGTCATGTCCTGTTTTCTATAGATATTAACCAATGCAATTGTTTTAGAGCTTTGGTAAATCTTTTTGACCTTCCTTGCCAGACAGTAGCCACCAGACCACACAGAATGGTTCTCACATGGGTGTTATGTGCTGCACAGAGTGATTCTTTTTTCTTTTTAATTTTTTTAATGATTATTTTTTAGAGAGAGAGCGAGAGAGACAGAGTGCAAGTGGAGGAGGGCAGAGAGAGAGAGAGACAGACACCCAGAATCTGAAGCAAGCTCCAGGCTCTGAGCTGTCAGCATAGAGCCTGACGCGGGGCTCGAACCCACGAACCGCGAGATCATGACCTGAGCTGAAGTCGACACTTAACTGACTGAGCCACCCAGGTGCCCCCAGAAAGGGTGATGCTTAAGGAAGCCTGAGTTTAAGCAAGACAGAAGTACTCCTCTAAATGAACTGTTAAATGTCTCCGGCCACAGCCAGCCACCCAGTCCACACTCTTCTGAATAACATCTTTGCTTCCTGGGATATAGTAACTCTCTGGCATGTGCAAATGACAGAACACAAAAACGCCAACATAAATTTGCCTCCATGCTACATGCAGTGCTCTGAGGAGACACGAATCCTCACTGGGGCTGCTCAAGGCTTAATTCCAAAACCGTGAAAGAGTTGCTAAGTGACTGTTTCTGGCCACACGTGTCCTGTGTGAGGAAAGCAGGCAGGCGACTGTCATGTACTGTGGAAGAGCCAAACTGGGTCAGATCTCTCAGAAGGAGATGGGGGAGATCAAAGCAGGCTGGACTTCTGGAAGTGTCTATACACAGAAGCTTTCTCACTGGCTTCCTAGCCTCAACTAATCACTGAGGCTGCGAGGAAAAACCAAAACATCAGGCCATTTCTCTTGGCCTTTGCTGTGCATGTGCCAAGATCCACACCTCCCAGCTTGGTGGCCCTACTGAGTCATGCCTCGCTACTTCCATTCAGGTTCTTGTCCATGCCACCCCCCACTCCTCCATCATATTTTCACACGAGTATTCCCTCATTCTGCTGAATCCACACTTTTCAGGTGCCATCTCCAGAATGCTTTTATTGCGTAGGAAAAGATAAGACCTGTCTTAGTTGCAGGGGGACTTCTCAAATTCATGATGGGAGGAACTCTCTTTACACCTGCCCCAAGCCCAAAGGGTCCAGAAGAAAGGGCTGGCTTCCCAGACAATTAGTACTTATTGAGGGCCTAATTTGTAAGGCTCTGTGTTAGGATCAATACAGAAAAGAAAACAAATATGTCATACAGAGAATACTAACTATCCAACAACAAGGCAAAAAGCTCAAAACATAAAGATAAATGGAAAGAGCAACAAATAAAATTGTATGTATGGTATGTCAATTTTTTTTCTTTGTTTTTAACTACCAAAAACAACCCTCTGAAATGTTAACCATGATAATCTCTCTAGCTGGGATTATACACAGGATTAGAGAGAGATTTATACATGATTATTTCTTTCATTTTAACATTTATTTCTGTATTTTTGACAATAACACTAGCACCAATGACATTTATTTTGTGCCGGGCACCATTCTAAGAGCTTTACATGAGCCAACTCATTTAAGTCTTACAACAATCCTAGAAGGTACCTGCTGTTATTATGCCCAAAAAAGGGAGGCACAAAGAGATCAAACTATGTGCCCACGGTCACATTTATAGTAAGTAAGTCACAGAGCCAGGATTCAAATACAGCAAAGCTATTTCCGGAATTAAGACTTAACCCCTATGCAAATGTATAACTATTAGGACTACATCAAAATAAAGAGCGTCTGCACAGTGAAGGAAACAATCCACAAAACTAAAAGGTAACCCACTGAATGGGAAAAGATACTTGCATATGACACGTTCAATAAGGGGTTAATATCCAAAATATATAAAGAACTTATACAACTCAAAAAAAACCCAAATAATCTGATTAAAAAATGGACAGAAGACATGAATAGGCATTTCTCCAAAGAAGACATCCAGATAGCCAACAAACACATGAAAAGATGCTCAGCATCACTCATCATCGGGGAAATGCAAATCAAAACTACAATGAGATATCACCTCACACCTCAATGAGAGATACTTTCACTTGCTAAAGTAAAACACAAGAAACAACAAGTGTGGGTGAGGATGTGGAGAAAAAGGAACCCTCGTGTACTGTTGGTGGGAATGCAAACCAGTACAACCACTGTGGAAAACAGTATGGAGGTTCTTCAAGAAGTTAAAAATAGAACTACTTTACAGTCCAGAAATCACCCTACTGGGTGTTTATGCCAAAAATACAAAAACATTAATTCAAAGGGATACATGCTCCTGTATGTTTGTAGCAGCATTATTTACAATAGCCGAATTATGGAAGCAGCTCAAGTGTCCATCAATAGATGAATGGATAAAGAAATGGCATATGTATATACAATGGAATATTATTCAGCCATAAAAAGAACGAAATCTTGTCATTTGCAATGACATGGATAGAGCTAGATAATATACTGCTAAGTGAAGTGAGTCAGTCAGAGAAAGGCAAATACCATATGATTTCACTCATGTAGAATTTAGGAAACAAATGAGCAAAGAAAAGAGAGAGAGAGAAACCAGGAAACAGCCTTGGCATAGAGAACAAACTGATGGTTACCAGAGGGGAGGTGGACAGGGGGATGGGTGAAATAGGTGATGGGGATTAGAGAGAGCACTTGTGGTGAGCACTAGGTAACGCACAGAATTACTGAATCACTATACTGTACCCCTGAAACTAATATGACACTGTATGTTAACTATAAAATTTATTTTCAAAACTAAATAAGACTTAACAACTACTTCTTGCTACCTGTGGAATATATATTGTTTTATGATACATAGTTTATAACAAAGAAGTAGAATATTTCTTTATAATAAAGAAAACAGGTTTAAAGAAAGGAACAGAGGAGAGCCTGGTTTGCTCAATGAGCTAAGCCTCTGACTCTTGATTTTGGTTCAGGTCATGATCTCATGGTTGGTGGGTTTGAGCCCCACATAAGGGCTCCGTGCTCACGGTGCACAGCCTGCTTGGGGTTCTCTCTCTCTCCTTCTCTCTCTGCCCCTCCCTCCCTCTACCTCTTTCTCTCTCTCAAGATAAATAGGTAAACTTTAAAAATGAAAAAAGAATATATGACAAAGTAACCAAGGAGAGAGAGGAGGCTGGGTAAAAGAATGAGTGTTTAAAAGGGAGTCAGGGCAGAACGACTTCAGGCAGGGCAGGTGGGGATCCCGGCGAGCTGGCCTAGGAGGCGGCCGATGACCACACTCTGGGCCTTCACGTGCAACGACCTGTTCCGCTTCGACAACATTAACTTAGATCCACCTACAGAAATGTAACGGATTCCTTTTTACTTACAGTACCTCGCCCACTGGCCAGGGTATTTCATCATTGCAGAGACACCTGGTGGAGAGTTAACGGGTTAGATCACGGGTAAAGCAGAAGGCTCTGAAGCTAGGGAAGAATGGCACGGGCATGTCACGGCTCTCTCTGTCCGTCCCCCCCCCCCCCAGAATTTCGATGCCTTGGTTTGGCTGCTAAACTTATGGAGTTATTAGAGGAGACTTCAGAAAGAAAGGGTGGATTTTTTGTTGATCTCTTTGTAAGAGTATCTAACCAAGTTGCAGTCAACATGTACAAGCAGTCGGGCTACAGCGTGTACGGGACAGTCATAGAGTACTATTTGGCCAGCAACAGGGAACGTGATGAGGACGCTTATGATATGAGGAAAGCACCTTCCAGAAACACTGAGAAGAAATCCATCATACCATTACCTCATCCTGTGAGGCCTGAAGACGTTGAATAACCATGGGCAGTGGTTCTGAGGCTGATGTTCCAGATATGTTAGGGGCAATATTATTTTCACGGGATGATCCTGGAGCTCTATCGGGAGAAAAGTAATCATTTAGGTCTTACAGACTTCAAGAAAATACAGGTTACAAATTTGAGTCTCATTGTTTCCTGTTAGCAACATCGTGCCTACTAAAGCAGTTCAGTGTAATAAAATTCAATCAAAAAGGCAGCTAGGTCAGATGGAAACATTTCACTATTTGGGTTCAGAATATTCACTCTGTGTTAAGGGGAAAAACATGCTCCAGTCTCCTCCTACATTTTGTGCCTGAGAACCACTGCTACATATATATATATTTGTTTTATATTGTCTGTTAATTGAAGCTTTAAAAGCATATGTGAAATGTACAAATCTAAGATGTATAATAAAATGCATTGTTGACCCTAAAATAAATAAATAAATAAAAGGGACTCCGGAGAAATGACCGCACACTTAATATCTCTGGATTTGTTGCCTCGCATGCAAAACAAGAGGGTGAACAAGTCTACATTCTAGAGAAATATTTACCTTGCAGGTCACCAATGGTTGGCATGGAGGATGCCTCATTATTTTAGACTTGGCCATCACATCATTGATTAGTCCACAGCAAATGTACTGTCGCTGTGCTCTAATTTAATTGTAAAACCAACATGTCCCATAAAGCAAATACACAAAGAATATAAAAACTATTTGTAGAGCTAAGGGTAGGACCCTATACGAATGAGAGCACTGATCATTGTTAAAAGACAAAAAGTGGTAAGAAAACAGAAATGGAATGCAGGATGGCCTGGCAGCATGCATGATTCCCAAGAGCAGCAACCAAGTATTCAAAACTAAATATCTTGAGTTGATGCAACCAAGAATAATCAATATGTGACAATGAAAAGTAACCAATAAAATGGAATGATTTTCCAAGTATGTCTATATCATTAATTCCCCAGAAGAGCAGGATACAAGTTCCTCAGGACCAGTAGGTAGAGAAACATAATCTGTAGAAAGCAAGTTCATATTTAGTGAAACTTCACAAAACAATGAGAGAATCCTACAAGGTTCCAGACAGAAAAAAAATAGATATCATGACAAGAATCAAGAATCAGAATAGCATTGAACTTTCAGCAACATTGAAAGCTGAAAACAATTAACCGATACCTTCCAAAATTGACAGGAATTAATTTCCAGTCAATCCTACACCCAAGCAAACCATCAATTAAGTGCAAGAGTAAAATAAGGACATTTTCAGACATGCAAGGTCTCAAAATTTTATTTCCCATAACTCTTTCTTAAGAAGCTACCAAAGTGGGTGCTTCAGAAAATGAAGCAGTAAACTAACACAGAGGAAAACCAGAGAACAGAGAATGGGGACAAAAAGGAAGTGAAGGGAAATCTCAGAATGCTGGTGTATGTCAGGACTAGGAAAGAACTGGTTCAGACTGGGGCTCCATTTTGAAGAGCTGGGTGGGGGTTGGGGGGCCTAGAAGGATCTAAGGACTGTCTGATGCATTTCATTGTATAGAAAATACCAAGGAGAGGTGTTTTACAGAGCCATTAGAATATTTGATAAGAAAGAGCCAGAGGTTCTTAAAAATTAAGCAAGTAAAAAACAATTATTTTCTCCACAAAAACTTTTTAAAGAATGATGATAGGACATGGCAACAATAGAATGAGACTAGTTTTGTAAACAGCTGGTCCTTTCAGCAACCGAAAGAAAATCAGCCAATGAATTGAGGTTTTTTTAGTCCTTAGAGAAATACCATAATGAGACTCAAAAAATGAAGGTGGATTTCACGTTATATTTTAATTTTTAAATTCTTCAAAATGAACCTACGTATTTGGCTATAAACATTAACCTACTAAGATGAAGTATTTTTTTTTCTTCTCTTAAAACTGTAAGTCTAGGAGCTTCCAAACTTCCCAATCATGTGCCATCAATGTACAAAATTGATTTTATAGGATTCACTGCTCAGGAATTGTGGATGTACTGTATAAAGGATTATAGTTCTTTGAAGACACCAACATTTGCTACTGAAAAGTATCTGAATGATGCTACTGCTTCCCCCAAATTAATCCATCTTAATTGAAAACCTCAGGCTAAATCAAGAGCATAGAGGGCTCTATGGCCTACATGTTGTTATTACTGGGAAATTTAGATTTCATACAAACCTGCCTTTATTTTAAATGCAGTGTAGTTACTAGAAAAAAAGCGCACACCTCAAACTAAATATCCAATCCACATTTTTTCCTAACACAGAAGAAGGCCTCTCTACAGGTTTTTCCAGGCTCACCACTTAACAGTGGTCAAGCCAAAAATAAACCCATGAGGCAAATTCAACGGCGCACAAAACAGGAGTCCATGGAGAGCAGGACTTAGCTTTTCCTCCATTCACCTCTTTCTGGGACCCCCACCCACATTCCCCATCTCCTAATTAGAGAGCTGATTAGGACTCCAAATTATAAAACGCTAAATGGGGAGGGGGATGTGGTGCAAGGCCGGGATTCCTTTAACACCAAACACTCCTCTCCTTCATGCTTCCCCCCTTATTGCAGCAGCTGTGGGAAGAGAGCTGGGCCAGCGGGGTTGATTGGCTGGAGGGCAGTGTTTACACTCAGTTGTCTAAGAAGGAAGATCTGTGTCACAAATTGCAAACTCTGGAAAGATAAAATTTGAAAACAACATGCTTGGGCTTTAGTATTTTAAGGAAAAGAAACAAGTATCTTATAAGCTCATTTATTATTACCATGGTGACATGAGGGGACGTGAGGAGATCTCACGAACAATTCCTGGTTCCAGCCAGGCTGCGCATCAACGGCGCGGGGCAACTTCTTCGGTTACCATGGCAACCAAAATTAGAAGTGCTTTTTGCAACACTAACAGAAACCATCTTTTGAAGCGCTTCTGTGAATCACATTGAATACTGATGATGCAAGCTTGAGTGATACATATTTTTCAAACATTAAAACACACACACACAACGTATTGCCATACACAAATACTCCTTTTAGATCCCGCGTTGAAATCTTGACTTAACTTGGAACAGATTTTTCGGTCTGGTTTTGTTTGTTTCCCTTTTGGATTCCCGCGGACTCGAGTGCAAACGCGATTTGTTTAATTTCCAAACTTGTCTGAATTGCACGGGTAAGAGCTAAGAATGTGGTTCATTTGCTCCCATTTTGAAACGGGATGAGAAGTGGGGTGGGGGAGGGTGGGTCTAACAGAGAACCCTCTTGTCTACTAAACTCTGGAGGACGAAAACGCGGGTGGGGGGGGTGAAACGGGGGTAGGGGGTAGGGGGAGGAGAGGCAAGGAGGGAGGAAGAAGAGGGAGGGAAGGAAGGGAAGGAAAAAATGCGGAAGGCTGAATCTTTGCTGCCCCAAGAGCACCTTTATCTGTTACTTTGACCTCTCCATCTGCCCAGGTGTTGTGTCGGGAACACAAAAGCTGATCAGAAATGTCATTTTACAGACCCCGTTGCCATTCTTTCCTGGTCATCCTGGAGCTCCTAATACTCCCGAAGGGACATCCGGGAAGAGACGAGGTTCCTCCTTACTCGTACAGTCTTTAAAAAAGCACGATTCTTTAGGGAGCGTCGTGGTGTGGGGTGTGGTGGGCCACAGCCGTTCGCTGTCAGCGCCCTCTCTGCCAGTCCGGGTCACGCAGGTCCCCACCTGGGCTCACGTCCTGGGGCTCGGGTCCCCGCGCCAGGTGCGCGCCGGGCCGGGCGCGAAGCCGCCCTCCCGGGCTCCGGTGCAGGCGCGCACTCCGACGCGGGGGCCCGCACGGTGCCGGGACGCGGGGACACACGCGCGCGCAGACCCAGGAGCGCCGCACACTGCACGGGTACCGGCTCGCCTGCGCCTCCGGCTACAACGCCCTCTGCTCGCGCTCGCCCCTGGGAGCGCCTGCCCTTCTCCCGCGCCCAGCTCGCGCCCTCGCCCCTCCGGGAGCCGTGCCCCCTTTTCCCCCTCGGCTTGCCGGGGACGGGCGCTGCTCGCAGCCACCCCCCTCTCCCCCCGCCACCAGGTCAGCAGCCTGGGGGAGGAGGGGCGGGAGGGGTGGAGGTGCTGGCTGCGAGCCCCGCGGCCCTCGCTTACCTTCGTGGCGAGCCCGGCTCACGGACTCGGCTGCGCGGGGCCAGGAGCTGGGGACGGTTGGAGCTGAAGCGGGCGCGGCGCGGGAGGTGCGTGGGTGGCGGGCGCCGCGGCCACGCGGGAGGCTCCCTGAGCTGTCAGGGACCGCGGACCTGACCGACAGCGGCCCCGGCAAACCCCGCCCGCTGGCCCCGGCTCGGGCTCTGCAGCGGGGACAGAGGCGCCCCGCAGCGTTTCCCCGGAGGACCAATAGGGAGCGGGGGGCTGGCCCGGGGGAGGGGGCCAGGGGCCGGTCAGGCTCCGGGACTAGGGCCCGGACCTCGTAGGCCGGTTTCTATGGCAGCCAGGAAGGAGGGGCTGGAGGGAGGGGGGGGTGCGCGGCGCGGGGACACCCATCGCAGACACTGGAGGAAGGGGGGGGGGGTTGGCCCTCTCACAGAGAGAGTCCCTCCTACGGGATGGATGAGAACCGGCGACACAGCCAAAAGAGGGTTGACACAGCTCTCGTCCGCTCACGCCTCGTACTGAGCCTCTCGAGCCTCTTGATCAAAGGTTTCCCGTGTCCTTGGGAGACCGGGACCCAGCAAGCTTACCAGCAGAACGGGGTTTCCAGCAAACCCACCGTGACAGCTCCTTCGGGTGAGTCTGGCAGGGTTTAGGCTCTGCAGAAAGAAGTGCTAATGCCACCCTCTGCCCGGATCCCTCCCATACAATATATCCAGTTCCTATGGTGTCATTTAGACTGTGAGTCCCTAATCTCTTGCCTACTCCCCAGCTATAACCCTCCGGCTAATGGTAGGTGCCAAATATTTTTACAGTTTACAAACAAGGAAGCCAAGTCACTGAATTGAGTGTTGAGCGGAGAATGCGATTCACAGACTAGCAAAACCCGTAGGATAACTAGAGGTTATCCACTGAAGTTCAAGTCCTTCATTTTACAGAGGAGGAAAGTGAGATCAGAGAGGTCAGTTAACAAGGATCACACAGCTTGGTTAATGGCAAAGCCAAGACTAGCACCCTAAGTCGCAGCTCAGCAAGCACTCTTTCCACCTCCTCATGCTCCCAGATTCTGTCTTCCTGATTGCCAGGGCAATATTTACAAAAGCAAAAGTGTAGATGAGTGAGTTTTAAATCTATTTATGGTAGAAATTAGGGAACCCAAAGATTCCTTGTTTTGCTATTTGCCAGGCCTTATTATAAATATTTTCAAAAGAGTAACTGATTAAAAATCCTCACAATAACCTTATTTTAGGTATTATTACCATCTCTTTGGACAGATGAGGAAACAGCTCAGAAAGGTTATTTGACTGCTCAGCTGTCCAATGCTGGTGCTGGAATTCAAACCTAGGCAGTCTGACTCCAGAGTCAGTGCTTTTCTTCCTCACTCTGATGCCTCTTTGTGTGATTGAAGGGGCCAGGAAGAGGAAGAGGAAGAAATAAAACCTTGGACAGCTCCAGGGACTGGCCACTGAGATTGGCGAGAAACCAAAACAACCTGGAATGTTTGCTTCCTTGTTTGATGAGAGTGGTTATCTACTTTACAGGATAAAAGTTCTCTGTGAGAAAGGTTTGTCTTTAAAGGGAGGCCCTTTCCTTAAAAGATAAGAGGCATTTTTTTTTTTTTCTTTTAAGAGCAGTCTTTAGTTGGATGGCTTAGTTGGTTAAGCATCCAACTCCTGATTTTGGCTCAGGTCATGATCTCCCCATTTGTGAGTTCCAGCCCGGCATTGGGCTCCGTGCTGAGTCTGGAGCCTGCTTGCGATTCTCTCTCTTCCTCTCTCTCTGCCCCTCCCCAACTCATATGCACTCACACTCTCGTTCTCTCTCAAAAATAAACTTATCAAAGAGCAGTCTCTAAGATAGCACATGCCATCAGTTTGTTTTCTTTCTTTCTTTTTTGAAAGATTTTATTTTTAAGTAATCTGTGGTCTGGAACCCAGAACTCGGAGATCAAAAGTCACATGCTCCGCTGAATGAGCCAGCCAGGTGCCCCTTGTTTTCTTTCTAAAGCAGGGTAAGAGTTTACATGTTTACAAATGTCATATAAAATACTCCTTGAATCCTATAACATGACAATACACAGGATAGGAGTTCATAAGGAAACTGCCTGGAAGCCAAGAACGTCAAACTCACAACCGAACATGGACTCTCTCATAGACCCTTGCATCATGCCCCCATGGAATATCATAGATACTAGATTCTAGTGGCTTGGAAGGTTACTGAAGACCTGAGGCTATCACAGAAAAGGAAAACTTCAGCATCAGAGACGACTTCTGAAGTCCATTGGCCAGATTCCATTCCAGAAGCCTCCTGCACCCCTATTTCTCCTGCAGCTATTCTGCTGGGGTCTACTCCCTTTCAAATCAGAACTGTTCCTTCACGCTTTCCTTTCCCTTGAAAGTCCTGGGACCCCAGTCATATAGGACGGACTGTTCATTCAGTTCCCTCCACTTGAAAGAAGTGTTGTTTTCTCCTAGAAAGGGCCATTCAGTAGGTTGATTACAATGTAACAGCATATAGGAGTTAAAAATTGTTGTTGTGAAGAGTATGGGGAAATATTTTCAACATATTAAGTGAAAGCAAAAGTTACAAAGCAGAATGATACAAATTTGTGATATGTTTGAGCAGAAGGAAATACACTAGATATTGGTAATGTTTTTTGTGAACTGGTGGAATTGCAGGTGGTTTAAATAACCTTAATATTTTCAGCATTTTTTCTTTTTTCTACAATGGACGTATATGTCAGAAAAAAATATTTTAATGTCAGAAAAATATTACTTTCCAAAAGAAAAAACCTATAAAGTCCATTTAGTCTCAGTTTTCTAAACCCTGCTCCATTGTGTTGGCAGAAAGTAGTCCTGGATGATTCCAACCCAGGAGGTACTTGTTCTATGCTTTGAGAGCCTCCTGGCAGTGGCTAAAAGTTTAGACCTTTGAGTCATAAAGTTACACCTTGACTCCCAGCTCTGCCACTTATTAGCTGTATGAACTCTTTAGTTGCAAGCATCTTCTAACCTCAATTTTTTCATCTGTCCTCTGGGAATTGTGAGAATTAATGAGATAAAGTTACTGGCGAACAGTTTAACTAGGTTGTCTTAACCTGGAGTCCATGTGCTTGGAGTGGTTGGTGGGAGGATCCCCCACTGAAAGTGTTTAAAGTATGCTCCTTTCATCACAGTCTCTAAGTAGTTGGGGCCCCAAGCAGGTCAGCGCTTCTTCTAATAAGTGCTTAATAAGTGGTAGCTGCTTTTGCTATTTCAAGTTCTGAGGGATCTTTCCACATTTGGTACTATTCTAGGGCATATGGGGACATTCTACTCATTTTCTGGATATTGTTACCTGGTACACTGCATCCCTGCTGAATGTGAACCTGGGCTATTCCTGGGGTTGGACTATTCCTACTCTCCTTCCTCCTTTCCTCTGATAGGGATATTTGACAAATCTTGGGAGAGGAGATAAAACAAAACTTTTCTAAGACTGCATAGCGCTGTAGAGCTGGATCTGCAACTCAAAAGGCGTATGTGGTTCCAGAAAAAAAAAAAAATGTCTTTATCCTGTTTAGGATCTTTGTGCTACCTAAATCTGACAATTCATGTCTTTCCACAATTCAGAAAAATTCCCAATCTCTTTGAATATGACTCCTCTCCCATGTTTTACCTTTCTTTTAGGATTTCGAGTTGGACATTATGTATGTCAGAGCTCATTCTATCTCATGTCCTTTTTCATGTTTTCCAGATTTTTACCTTCTGTTTAACTTCTTTTACACTCTGGTAATTTCTTCAGATCTGATATTTCACGAATTCTCTCTTGGCTGTAATTGATTAGCTGTTGAACCTGCACACTGATTTTATAAGCCTTGTCAGTGCAAATACAACAAGATCACAAGGTGGAAGCATGAGAATGCCAATTTCATCATTTCACAGCAGGAGGTCAATTGACAGTTTAAAAATGAATCACAATCAGTATTGAAATCCTTTGTCCTTAACTTTATAAGAATCTTTTAAGAACTAATATTTCTTGGGGCGCCTGGGTGGCTCAGTCGGTTAAGTGGCCGACTTTGGCTCAGGTCATGAGCTCATGGTCCGTGCGTTCGAGCCCCGCGTCAGGCTCTGTGCTGACAGCTCAGAGCCTGGAGTCTGTTTCAGATTCTGTGTCTCCCTCTCTCTGACCCTCCCCCGTTCATGCTCTGTCTCTCTCTGTCTCAAAAATAAATAAACATTAAAAAAAATTTAAAAAAAGGAACTAATATTTCTTGCAAGAAAGATTTTTTCTGAGCTTTACCATTTTATTCTGCTTATTTGTTAAATTAAGCAAAATAAAACTGAAAGAATTAAAACTAGCATGGTAATCCTGCTTTAAAAAGTCCTCTCTGCATCTCCCTCTCTCCTCTTCCTTCTTCTTTTTCTTCTTCTTCTCCTTTTCCTTCTCTTTCTCTCTCTCTTGCTCTCACGTGTGTGTGTGTGTGTGTGTGTGTATAGATAGATATTCATATATTCATGTAATGTTAACAACAGTTATTTCTGGTTAATGGGTCTTAGAGTAGATTTTTTTACTTTCTTATTTCCTAAAATATGTGAATCTTTTACTTGTATAGGTGTAATAACAAAATGAAAAAAGAAAGAGGTCACAAATTTCAGTGGCTGAATGAGGGGCCACTGCCCCTGCCTCTGCCAGTCAGCTTAAATTCTATCGATATCCTTGGTAATTTATCTAATTCACTTGAGATCTTCCTGCCTCGTCATTTAGTCTAATGTTCTTCCATAGGTAAAATACAACAAATAGAGAAGAAAAAGAAAGAAAAAAAAATCAAACTGCGATCTTGAGAAATTTTCATTAAAATGCAATTTTCACCATGAAATTTGAGTCGCTGAGATTCTCACGGTTGTAGCAATTTTACTCCACACTTTTCTTGACTGTGTAACCACATACAGCAATTAGTGTAATATGTTCTTGTAATTGGCACTTGGGTATTACTTACAATTGGGCAAGGAAGAATAGTTTAAGAGCCCCGGGCCCATTGATATTTGAGCAAAATTATTTTTTATGAAAATTTATAAAAATCAAATTTGAACCATTACCTTTGAGTCTTTAGTTTTAAATAAGCCCCATTTTAATTGGGCCAGGGTTCTGAACCCATAGTATTCCCTCCATAGTGTTTCCTAGCTGTGTCTAATAGATAACTATTATTTTACAGGACAGTTTCTGTCCTCATATAGGCAGTTTACCAGACCGCAAAACCACAGCTAATGATCAGCTATTCTCTTAAGTGAATTCATATATTGGCATTTACTTCTTAACAGATATTAGCTAAGATTTTGTGTCTAAAGTGTATTTGAGTTACCCAGAAGAAGCAAAGTATTCCTAGTCCATTATTCTGAATTTCTGGCTTTTAATTTCTTATTATTCTCTAACATTTCTTGTCTTTGTGGCATTTTCACTTTAGAAACAGAAAAGCAATGATTTATTGAAAATAAGCACAATGTTCTTGGGGCGCCTGGGTGGCGCAGTCGGTTAAGCGTCCGACTTCAGCCAGGTCACGATCTTGCGGTCCGTGAGTTCGAGCCCCGCGTCGGGCTCTGGGCTGATGGCTCAGAGCCTGGAGCCTGTTTCCGATTCTGTGTCTCCCTCTCTCTCTGCCCCTCCCCCGTTCATGCTCTGTCTCTCTCTGTCCCAAAAAAATAAATAAACGTTAAAAAAAAAAAATTATAAAAAAAAAAAAAGAAAGAAAATAAGCACAATGTTCTTGCTTGAAATTATAAAACCTAAGACAACTGCCTTAGTTCAGTCCATTACATAAATGATAAACGTGAACAATAGTTAACAGGATATTTTTAGAGTAGCACCTGACTACACCATAAAAAAAAAGACTGTCAAAAAGGTCCATTTCACTGGCTACTCATCTGTGCTTTCTTGAAGTGTCCTATGTCTGCTGTTCAACTGATAGTGGTTCCAGGACTGAGGGTATTAGTAGTACCCAGGAACTTGTTAGACATGCAATTTCTTGGGCCCTAACCCAGACCAATTGAATCTGCAACTCCGGGTGTGGGATCTATCAATGTGTGTTTTAGCAAGATTCTGACGCACACTAAATTGGAGAACAATTACCTAGACAGTATGGTCTCAGGGCAAGGAGTCAGCAAGGAGACATCAAAAGACAATTCGCAGGGCGCCTGGGTGGCTCAGTCGGTTGGGCATTCCACTTCGGCTCAGGTCATGATCTTGCGGTTTGTGAGTTTGAGCCCCGCGTCGGGCTCTGTGCTGACAGCTCAGAGCCTGGAGCCTGCTTCGGATTCTGTGTCTCCCTCTCTCTCTGCCCCTCCCCCACTTGTGCTCTGTCTCTATCAAAAATAAATAAAATGTAAAAAAAAAAATTAAAAAAAAAAGACACTTTGCTGCACGTATCTTGCCAGCTTTTCTGATCTCCTGCTCCCTCCGCCCCAAAACCTATCAAGGGCTGATGTGGATTCCAAAAAGAAAATGGATATTTAGCTTTTGCTCTGTGCAATCCCATGTTGTCAACCACAAAGAGATCTCATACAAAGGTAACTGTATTTTAGTGATCAAGACTGTGCCTATGGAGTCAATTTCCTTGGTTTCAAATACTGGCTCCATTCTTTACCAGCTGTTTCTCATCTCCTCTTTCTCTTAATTTCCTCCATTTATATTTACCTCATGAAGTCATTGAGATGATTAAGTGTTTGGCATATACTAAGTGATTCATAAATGATGCTTTTAGGTTACAAGATTTTTCTATCCTGGCCTATATTTTGGTGCAATGCCCAACAAGGTGGGTGAATAATTATGTGTGATATTAGGTTTTAGGAAAGGTGAGAAGAAGAAAACACTGCATTCACAGCCTGCCTTCCTATTTACCGCGTCAACAGGATTAACGAAGCAATGTTTATACAACACGGAGTAGTTTTAAGATATCCCCATAAGGTCAGAATATATTTATAATGACAGCCTCTACATTTGCCATTTTAAAGCAATACATTTCTGGGCCTCCAGTTAACTACAGAGGATCCTATTGATTGTTGTTGGTGGTGAGAGTTTAATAGTTTTAATTCCTGCTGCTTCTCATTTAGATCTCTTATGACAAATTCTGTAAGAGCCATAGCACAGCTCAGAACATTATATCTGATAAACATTGAGCTTAGGTTCTCCCCTCTCCTGATGCAGCCAACAGTGTTAACCTAATGAAAGCAAAGCTATTTTCTCCAACAGAATCAGACTAAACTTTTAGGGTCAGGCATTTCCTTTTAATTTTGCATGACGTAGTTATAAAACATTATTTCCATGTGAACACCTTAATGGTCATCTGATCATGTGTTTAAAACAACCCATGCTAGGAGTGCCTGGGTGGCTCAGTTGGCTAGGCAACCGACTTCGGCTCAGGTCATGATCTCAGTTTGTGGGTTCGAGCCCCATGTCGGGCTCTGTGCTGACAGCTCAGGGCCTGGAGCCTGCTTCAGATTCTGTGTCTCCCCCTCTCTCGACCCCTCCCCTGCTCATGCTCTGTGTCTCTCTCTCGATAATAAATAAACGTTAAAAAATTTTTTAATAAAAAATAAAACAACCCATGCTAAATTGAAGATGTTCATTAAAGACGCACTTGATATTCTGGTGTAGACTTTTATCTATATTTAGGCCTCAGTACTGTTGGCTTATTCCAATTATCAAGTGGGTAGTCTATACCTTCAAAAACCCTTTCAATCTTGAAATCTTTAATTCCAAGTTGAATGTAGCAGAAACAGAAGCATTTACATTTCCACGAAAATATTCCTACTTTCAATAGTGTATGAGGATGGTAGCATTTTTAAACTAGTAAGACTATAAGAACCTTCTCTTTTTGTACATATTCAAAAAACTTCTGGGTTTTACATGTATTATTAGAGTTCTGTTTAGTGTTCCTTTGAATCTCAGATTGTAGGTGTGGTATAATAAAAAATATGTATCCAGTCTTTGACCCTGGTTCTTGGCACAGAGCTCTTAAAACCCTTGGGATTTCCTGATGTCTTTAATCATAAACTCCCTTTTGCTCATCCCTGAGTTTATGCTAATGAGGTGATCTTGGCAATGGTCGCCAGAGGAACTAACCACATGATTAGAGGGCTAGAACTACCAGCCACACCCCAAGATATCCAGGATGGAAGGGCTGGACAGGGAATTCAGTAATCAAGGGCTAATGATTTAATCAATCACATCTAGGTAATGAAACCTTAGTAAAGAAAAAGAAAAAGATTAAGGGGTTACGAGAGCTCCCAGGTTGGTGAACACATCCATGTGCAGGGAGGCTGGAGCACCAGGAGGGCCTGGAAGCTCTACCCACTCCACTCCCCCAACCCCCTTTGCCCTTTGCAACCATTTGGCTGTTCCTGGATTTCCACCCCCCCCCCCGCCCTCCTTTTTTCCTTTTTTCTTTTTTAAGAGATTTTAAGTAATCTCTACACCCAACGTGGGGCTCAAACTTACAACTCAGAGATCAAGAGTCGCACACATACTCTTAATCAGCTGAGCCAGCCAGGAGCCCCTGGGTTGTATCCTTTATGATAAAACTATACTCAGAAGTGTGGTGCCTTCCTCAGTACTGAGTTGTTCTAGTGTATTGAATCTGACAAGGGGGCGGGGACCCCTGATTTGTAGTCGGCAGGGCAGAAGTGCAGGTATCCTTGGTACCCCATTTTTGGCTACCGTCTGAAGCAAGGGCAGTCTTGTGCTACTACTACTGATCACTTAACTTGTGGAGTCTACGCTAACTCTGGCTGTTGTCAAAAGTGACTTGTTGGACACCCAGTTGGTGTTAGAGAATCCAAGCACTGCTGTGTGTTAGATCGGTGGAATAGGGGAGACAGAAGAGGCTCTCCTATCTATCATTCTGCCGTGCTCGTGGGATTCCTTTGCTGATCAGTGTCTGGCACTCTAAGGACCAGCTGCCACTGTAGACCTAAAAACCCCACTAGGAGTAAAATGAGAGGAACAAAATATTCAGTTCAGTTCTTAAATACACATCATGGGTTTTCATAGTTGTTTTATTATATGTAAAATGCTTTGCAAACTGCAAAGCCTAATCAACATATGGTTTACCACCAGTGGGTAGTTTTCCTCTCCTTCTGCAATCAAATTTACCGGCATTCAGGATACACTGATAAAGCCTATATACCTTTTGGGAAAAGTAAAAGGAACTGTATCTGACCCTCAAACCTGTTTTGAAAGGCCTTGCCAAATCTGAACGCTCAAATGTTAAATTTTTAGTATTTTGTTGTGCTTTTCAATACTTTGTTGTGCCTTTGTCCATGATCTCGACGTTGTGGTCAGAGCCTTTTTAAGATTATGTTTAAAAATAAATCTCGCTTCATATCTTGGCTTAAAGGGGACATCATGAGCTATTTTCAGCATTCAAAATTCACTAGATACTAACTAGTAACTTACATACCTGAAACCACGATCTGTCAGGAATTTTTTTTTTTTTTCTTTTTAAGTTATAACTAACTCAGGAACCTGGATATCTTAAGGCAAACTGAAAATTCCATGTAATATAATTTAGTTCTATCATTTTCTGACTTTGAAGAAAGAAAACACCTATGTAAGCTTTGTGTAAGTGTCCAATTGCCAAACAGAACAGACTTGGAAATATTCATATACTTTTTTAACCTTAAAATAAAAACTCAATCTCCTCTTCCTGTATTCTCTAAATCTGTGACCTCTCCACTTGTTGGAAGCCATTCCCTTTGAGACAGGTCATAAATGTGATACCACTGAGCCACTAGGATTACCAAAGGAGAAGCTGAACTGCTCTTTTAAACTAAACACACTAGGTAAGAGGAGAAAGTGTATTAAAAATAGGCTCTTCCTAAAAAATTCCATTGGCTGTTGTGCCCCACTGTGGAAGAACCACAAATGCCAACCTCTTCCTCCTCCCGTTCTTCTGAACTGATTTTTGGGGATTAGAGGTGCATACTGAGAACGGCATATCTTAATTCACGTATCAGTCATGTTAATACAAATGAGTGAAGATCTTGGACCACGAAACCACTTCTATACTAGTAAAGAGAAAAACGAGTCATGAACACATAATTTTAAACTTTACTTTAAAAATGTAAATATCTCCCAATATTTAACAGGTAAAGAAAATAGCATATTGGTTTATTTTATGTGGTTGTTATATTTTATTTTCCAAGTAATACTGATTAAAAATATTTACACACCTACTTTTAAGTCCACAGTTTAGCACTCTTATTTGTATGGCTTTAAAAGTTATAGCACAAGATCTTTACATTAAGGATCGGGGAAAAAGATTCATTCAAAACAAAGCCTGATATATTATATACATGTTTTTCTCTGTACTTTACTTTAAATACATTAATTTTTAAATGATGCTCCTTTTTTTCATCTGGTGGTAAAATATTAGTGCAACTTTTCATTAAAAAAAAAAAAAAAGTTTACCACAGATATAAATGAATTTTCCCAATCGGAAATGGCCCTTCAGTTGCCATTAAATGCTATTTCTCACCCTACCTTAAGTTACCAAGAAAAAGAATTGCTAGTTGCCATTATAAGCAAAAACAAAGTACTACAGCAACACCTACATCGCTCCTTACAACACAAACTTTGAAAGAACCAGAGATGTTTTATAGAAGTTTAGTTGGCTTTGAAAAGGCACATGGGTGTGTGTGGGGTTTTTTTGTTTTTTGTTTTACATTCTACAAATTTTGCCACCACCACTGTTTCCGTTGCAGAGATGACATTTGTGACTATCAGTATAGACAAGAAGTTTGTTCAAACTAAAGAAAGCCAGAAGCCAAAATTTAACTGCACAGTAACAATGTACTTTTCTTCATGCAGCCTTGTGTTTCCTATATATTCAATTTTCTAACATGCATTAGAATACACGAATTTGTATTCTAATGATTTTACTTTTGATTTTACAACATGGAAAAAATCTGAGAAAGGACGTGACCTGGGAAAGAGAAGGGAGAACCCTTATCACAATGAAAATAGATACATTCGTACCCAACTATATAATAAGAATATAATCCATTTAAGTTTCCAGAAATAATACTTCTCAAAGCTTCCCATTACTTACGGGAAAGATCCCTCCTGTGTGGCATTAAGTGTGTGTGTGTGGGGGGGGGGGGGGTGGGCATTGGAATCAGTTTGTTTCAATAGAAACAGTTCACAACAGGAAAGACTTTAACTTTGGTCCACTTGTCTGTTAGCTTAAGGACAGTCACACTGCCCATGATCAGTTCAAAAACCCAACACATTAATTTAAAAATATATTCATTTGTTATTTCACTCTAAAACAGGCATAGGTGTTCTGTTTTCACTCCCTGCCCTTTCAGCTTGGGAATCCACTGTTGTTTTGGTCTCTAAACCCTCAGCATCTTCATGATCTTCTCTGGCAGCTTCAGCAGCATCTGCTTGGGTGGTCTCGCTCTCCTCCTGGTTCATGATTTCAGGGGTCACTTGTTCCAAGTCAGCTTCCAGAAGTTCAGTTTGTACTTCCACTGGCAGCTGATTTACCCGTTCAACGTGCAGCTCCTCCACATGTACTTCAGTACCTTCTTCAGTCTGAATCCGACCCACTTCTAGATAACTCACCTGAACCTGCTCTGGAAGCTCGCTCATATGTGAATCATGCACTTGGCTGTCCTGGAGCAGATCTGGATGGACCTGTTCCACAGTCACTTGTGCTGAATCCACTTGAACCTGAAGCAATGGTAACACATGCACTTTCCCAACTTGTTCTATAATAGTCATTGATGTCACAGGTTCAGTTTGCACACGTGTTTCTACTGAAAGAACTTCTTCGGTTACTAGACGCTCTGAAATATTGTGAGTATCACTGAGATGCCTCCTTAATTCATTTCCTTGCATAAACCACAAGTCACATAAAGTACAATGGTTGGGTTTATCACCAGTGTGTATTACCAAATGATCTTTGAACTGGTCCCAGCTGTTAAACACACTGTTACAGACCTGAAATAACCAAACATATGGTTTTAACACTACTAATATTCAAGCCGAAGAAAGCATGAATGCATTTATTCTCTGTTAAGGAAAAATTTGAAGATTTTTCTGAAAAATGTTATGAATATGACATTAAAATGTGATCTAAGAGAGTTCATAATTATGTTGTTTATTTGGTCTTTTAGCTGATGTAGCTAACAACTTAGATGCAATGTAGGAAACATAATACTGCCTTCATTGCTTAAATGTCATATAAATTCAAGGGATATAAAGTACCAATATTATAATTTCCTACATAATATCATTAGCATTTAGAACCATTACATTATTTGGGATACATATACACTAATCATGGAAAAAGAGCTGATCACAGCCAATGAGCCTTCCACTGCTCCACTCCCTAATTCTATTGTTTGCTCAATGGTGAAGAATAGTTTCAGGTTACCTGTTATTTAAGACATAATTTTATTGACATTGATGGAAAAAAAAAAAAAAGGCAACAACCCAAAAAACCCTATTCTAATCTCCCTTCTAAAATCAAAACGATGAAATAAATAAATAAATAAATAAATAAAATCAAACGATGGATGATGTTCTTTACTCATTCTTTCCAAACTGCCAGCTCTACACTTTTACTCTAGACTCTGCTACCCTTCAATTTTAATGATTTCAAACACCCAACTCCTTTGCTAAGGACAGAATACACCCACACGTACCTGACATTCATAAAGCTTCTTTCTTCCCTTTTTTGCCCCCACTCCAGTTTGGCACGCAGTCAGGTGACATTTGAGGGTGCTATTTCTAGCAAATCTTTCATGACAATTTGGACATTCAAAAGGTTTTTCACCTATTTGAATAGAAAAAAAATTCTATTGGCAAATCAAGAAAAACAGAAAAAGCAAATAAATTTTTTTCTTTTTGGTTAATTCTAATAGCACTTTCTTGAGAGGAAGGTCTGAATTTGTAATTCAGATGTTTTCTATCACATCCAAAAGACTCTTCTAGAGGTGGAAATAATAAGTTTCCAGTGATTATTATAATTGAATCTGTACTCTGAGGAAGAAATAAAAATTGGATCTGAGTTCTATGTTTTAGCATGTCTTAAAAGTGCACATTTTCCCTTAGGTAAAAATCAAGCTCAGTCTCTATTTTGGGGAAATGCATCACTATCCATTCCACAAGTATTTTTTGAGCACTTACTATGTGCCAGACCATGTGCTAGGTGATGAAGATAAATTGCCCTTCTTTAAAAACTTCGTATCACAGGCCACAGTATCTTATGAACGTGAAATATATACAAATTAACACCTGCAATATACTGTAGAAAACCTGTTTCAGAATAAAGGGCAATGGAAAATGTAAGGCAGCAGCACAAAAGGAGAGGGATTAATTCTGCCTGGAATGGAATAAGTGAAGGAAAGAAGGAAATGTATTCTTTTTTTTTTTCAACGTTTATTTATTTTTGGGACAGAGAGAGACAGAGCATGAACGGGGGAGGGGTGGAGAGAGAGGGAGACACAGAATCGGAAACAGGCTCCAGGCTCTGAGCCATCAGCCCAGAGCCCGACGCGGGGCTCGAACTCACGGACCGCGAGATCGTGACCTGGCTGAAGTCGGACGCTTAACCGACAGCGCCACCCGGGCGCCCCAGGAAATGTATTCTAGGCAGAGACACAGAGGTACAGAACAACATGGGTGAGGAGTAAGAGGGAGAAGGTATCAATAATGATTCTCAGACCTCTAGCTTAGAATGCCAATCAGAATCAAGAACACAGAAATCCAAGTAGGTTTGGAATGCAGTGTATTGAGAAAGATTATAAATTTAGTTTTGTATCTGTTGATTTGAAGGTACTCAAGGTGGAAAAGTCTGGTAAATAGTTGAACAGACTCCTCTGAAGTCAAATAGAGGGTGGAATGATATACAGATCAGGAGTTACTTTAGGTAGTAATAAAAACCTTTGATGTGGTGAAAACCCTAAGTATGTTATGTGATAACAGAATCAAGGACAGAACTCAATGAAACACCAAGTTAAAACACCAGGTAAATGAAGCAGCAAAGAGAACAGAAACAGAACAGCCAGAAGCAGAAGGAACGAACACTGCGGAAATTAAGAAATTTCAGGAAGATGAGGGCAGTAAACAGTGCTAAACTGAACAGAGATGTCAGGTAGAATAACAACAGGGGATTGTACTAACTCTAGTAGGAATAGTGTAAGTAATATGGTGGGGTTAGAAGCCAGACTACAGTGGGATGAGAGGCAACCCCATGAAAACAGTACAGTAAAGGGGATGGAGGGTTTTGAAAGATGACAGATATGTCATCTGCTGGGGTGATGTGTGGGCAGAGTCCTGAGTATCGGACTGAAGGCCCAAAATAGCAATCTGGCAAAGAAAGCTTTAAATCAGACACCAAAAAGGCCTAATTTAAGGTCTGGTATGAATTTTTTACAACAGTGCTCAGCAGGGAGTAGGGGTAATTGACTGCAATAATTCCAGGATTTTTTAGAGGCCTTTTTAGAGCAAGTGGGTTAAAAGCCAAGGGAATGTGCTTAGAGTACAAGAAAAAGTGATTCAAGTTGTATACAAGGAGGACAAGGTAAAATAGAGAAGTCAGAAATAGGGCAATAAGCTAGATGGGAAGAAATATGAAAGGACTGGCAGGCTAACAGGTAGACTCCAGCAGTGTGGAGTAAGGCAAGAAGAGAGAGGATTCAAGGGACAGCATGACGCTTGCAGAGAAACAGGCTCCAGTGATGAGATCCTAGTTGTGACCTTCATACTAGTCAAGTTACTTCGAGCTATAGTTTTTCCCTGACAAAAAAAACCCTCTGTTTTTTGTATAATGTTCATGAGATGGGAAAATTAGAAAGACCTAATCACCTAGAATTAGTGCTGGTACAGAAATTCCTTATCATATCTCCCAATGTTGCAAGATACTGCTAAACACAATGGTTACGTTTTGTGGTTTCAGTAGTACATAATTTTTCACTATAAATAAAACCTACAAATATAAATTGGTATAGCTCCTTTAAATAGCAATTTCATAACAATGCCAAGATTTAAAATGTACATATTCTTTGACTTGGCAATTCTGCTCTTGAACATGTACACAAAGATATATGCAAAAGTATGCTTACTGAGGCATAGCCTGTAACAGTAAAAGACTAGTAACAACCTAAATGTGTATCAATATAAATAAATTATGGTATACCCATACACTGAAACACCATGCAGCCACAGTGGGGAAAAAAAAAAAAAAGTAGATTCCTGAATTTTCATGTATTAAAAGACTTCAGGGGCACCTGGGTGGTTCAGTTGGTTAGATCAGGTCATAATCTCACGGTTTGTGGGTTCAAGGCCCATGTCAGACTCTGTACTGGGTGTGGAGCCTGTTTGGGATTCTCTCTCCTCTCTCTGCCCCTCTCCCACTCTGTCCCTCTCTCTCTCTCAAAAATGTTAAAAAAAAAAAAAAATTAAATAGTGTAAAATGGCATCACACTGTACTACATGCCTCTATTTTTTTCCCCAAAAAACCTCTGTGTGCCTGCCTGTGTATGGTTACTCAAAAACACAAAGAATAGATATGGAAGGATAAGTAAGAAAATGATGGCAGTAAGTGCTTTTGGAGAGATCTACTGAAGTAGAAAAGAGATTCATTTTTCATTGTCATTTCAGCTTTTATGTCATTTGAGCTTTTGCATTTTAAAAACTTAGTAAGTCCGATGAAGTCTAGAAATAGCAACAGATTAATTATACTTTAGATGTGTGGACAACAGATTAATTATACTTTAGATGTGTGGACAGTAGCCTGCAAAGTGCTTTTCCCTGTAAAGTAAGTTATTGCCCTTATTTACACAAACAAGGAAAGAGGCCCAGAGATAAAGCGACCATTTAAGTTCATCATACTGTCAAATGTTGGAATTGGAGCTGCAATCCAATCTGATTTTCAGACCCACCCAGGGCCCCTGAGTGGCTCAGTCAGTTAAGCATCTGACTTCGGGTCAGGTCAGGATTTCCAGACCCACATTGTTTCTATAATTCCACATTACCTCTCTGGCAAACGAGGTACTATCATTTAAAGACATGATTAAAGGTCACCTTTAGGTTCTCTTTCATATGAGGTGTCCCACTGGTAAATCTGTCAAAAGTTCTGGTATCTCCTCCCACAGCTAAAGTGCTTACCCTTCTATATTTTTCTAAATTAATAATAAACCTCCAACTATGTAGCCACCCAAACCAAAGAGCTAGGATTTACCCCCATATCTCAATGGTCACCAAATCCTGTTGACTCTGCCTCCTTAATGTTCTTCACATTTCCAACCCTCTTCCACTATCACTGCCTTTACTCAGCCCCTCCTTCTTGCTTAGATTGCTCCAACAGCTTCTTAATTAGACCTTGTAGGTTTCATCTCGCTCCACTCTATCCTGCCAGTCATCACTCTAAAACAGAAATGTGATCCTGGCTTAAACTTCTTTAAAATGACACAGTTTTCCAAAATAAAATCTGAATTCATTTACAGCACTTATGAAAAATAACTATATGATCTTGGCTTTATCTCCCATCACTTTCTCATCTCTTGCCCTTGAACCACTGGTAGATTGTCCATGATGCCTAAGTGCATGCCATGTGGGCAGCCGTTCCTAACAGCTACACATGCTGGCATTCCTCAACTTGGACCCAATCCCCCAGCCTCAACCTACCAGCAGCATTCCAAACAAGTTGCTTACGCTCTTTCCTCTATGCCTGTGCATGCTTCATTCCTGTGCATGCTTCATTTCTTTTGCCTGGAATGCCCATCTCCTGGCAAACTCCTTTTCCTTTGGGTGTCATTATAGGGTGAATACTCCAGGAAACCATCCTGGTCTCTTCCATCATAAACAAACAGTACAGGCAGGCATTCCCATAAGACTGTGTGCTTACCTCTATTAGCACTTAGCCTGTCACATGTGACTGTGCCTGCTTGTCTCTCCCAACATAAGTGTGAGCTCCTTGAAGGCAGAGACTCTAAAAATTCCTTATCTCCACGACCTAGCAGGTTGGCATTACCATTACTATTTTCCAAATGGGAACAAAATAATTCAGAGGACAAGTAACAGCCAAAATTTTGCAATTCAAGTCATAGATTATAGCGCATGCTTTAAGAACACTGAAGAAATCAAACCACTAAACTAATAAAAGTATGCAAAATGTGAAACTGAGGGGGATTTATATATATTTTGAGGGTAGGAAAACAGGAATGGGATTGTTCCTTATCTTTACACTTAGTTTGTTATAAGCAAAAAACGACCCATCCTTCATTAACATAAGCACAATTTAAAGCTGTTTACTTACGCTCCTCTTGAATTCACCAAGTCACTGATCACATCTACAACTATCTTGTTACTAATTACTAATACAGTTAATTGAGGTTAAATGCCAACAAAAGTTCAGTTTGCTTTGTGTTAAACTGTTCTTCAAATTGACATCTAGTTCTATAATTTGTAACAACGTAATTATCTCACATAATTTTAAAGATAAAGACATACAACATAATATACTTTAGCTCTATATTCTGTGTTTAATCCAAAATACAACGTATAGGACTTGAAAGGCACATTTTAACTTCCAAAATAGTCTGTGTTGCCTGTTTTCAACAGGCAAGTTATCAGGTTATGTTTTAGGTAAAAGAGACAATTGCTTCTACTTTTACAATGCTAGAAAATAATATGAAAGTGACTGTTTATCTGTTGGGACACAGGAAACCCTTATTAAAACACACTAGTTACCAATTAACATTTATTTACTAGTTTAATGGTATAGCGATCGTTTTTGCAAAACTACATTAAAACAGATGAATGTTTGTTTTAAGGACTAAAAACTATTACTATAGGCAGTTTCTAAATATACAATATAGCTCTATGTTTGAAAATCAGAAAGCATTTTCCCAAAAGGTTTCATAAACACCTATTAGTTACCCAAACCAGTACCCTAAAGCTTTTTACATCTATACTAGATGAAATTAAAGTATGAGATTCTCTTGTTATTCATGTAACCACTAAGTATTGATCCTAGGCATTTATTCAGTCCCCGAGTATGGATACTAAACATTTAAGTGAGGGATGCCACATTTATCTGAATCTATCCGCTTCCTCAATTTCAAGTAGTATACAGCAAGCAACTCAGGACAGCAAGGAAATCTATGAAAAAATTGCTTCAAAATTCTCCAAACTCCAGCAAAGAGAAAGATTTTGAATAGTATGGAACCCCTGTGTTGTCTTCACTGTATTAAACAATCTAGACAGCATTAGCCACCACAGAGAACTTGGGAACACGTGTCCAGAGTCTGACACTTGGCACATCTTATCCACTGCTCTCCCCACACCCGAGATTCAAAGCATTGGCAGAAGCTCCTGTGTGTGGCACAGGAGACTTAGCAAAGAGGCTTGAGAGGCAGAAGGACGGGGTGTCTGACAGGACAAAAACAGGCACAGGAGATGGATGCAGAGCTATAAGGACCAGAGGCCGAGTGGGACACTCCCTGGAATCACTCCTGCATGCCTGAGATGGCTCCCACGAGGAAGGCAGTAAAAGACTTTACCTTTCTCATCCCCTTTGCTGTCCATCAGTGCCAACACTGTGTGCCCTCGGAGAGGGGTGGGAAGATGAACATATGCTGACTACTTCACCACCAGGTCATAACAGGTGACCAAGTGTACACAAATGGATAAACATGCCAGGGATTTTTGTAAACATATTGATCTATGTAACATATAAATGAGATAGGAAATGTAAAAAAAGGAACAGTGAAGTTTCCCTATAATTAGGATTTCATAATTTATCATCCTTGGTAAGTAATCACAAGCTGTGTTATATGTATTTCTTTTAAAAATATAAAAACTGGTCCTGTAAAACAAATAATCCAGTGAAGAAATGGGCAGAAGACATGAAGAGACACTTTCCAAAGAAGACATCCAGATGGCCAACAGGCACATGAAAAGATGCTCAATGTCACTCCTCATCAGGGAAATACAAATCAAAACCACACTGAGATACCACCTCATGCCGGTTAGAGTGGCTAAAATGAACAGATCAGGAGACTATAGATGCAGGAGAGGATGTGGAGAAACGGGAACCCTCTTGCACTGCTGGTGGGAATGCAAACTGGTGCAGCTGCTCTGGAAAACAGTGTGGAGGTTCCTCAGAAAATTAAAAATAGACCTACCCTATGACCCAGCAATAGCACTGCTAGGAATTTACCCAAGGGATACAGGAGTGCTGAAGCATAGGGGCACCTGTACCCCAGTGTTTATAGCAGCACTTTCAACAATAGCCAAATTATGGAAAGAGCCTAAATGCCCATCAACTGACGAATGGATAAGGAAGATGTGGTTTATATATACAATGGACTACTACTTGGCAGTGCGAAAGAATGAAATCTGGCCATTTGCAGCAACGTGGATGGAACTGGAGGGTATTATGCTAAGTGCAGTCAGTCTGCTGAGTGCAGATATTGTAGGTTTTCACTCATATGTGGATCCTGAAAAACTGAACAGAAGACCATGGGGGAAAGGAAGAGGGGAAAAATAGTTACAAACAGAGAGGGAGGGAGGCAAACCATAAGAGACTCTTAAATACAGAGAACAGGGTTGATGGGGGGTGGGGAAGAGGGGAAAGTGGGTGATGGGCATCGAGGTGGGCACCTTTTGGGATGAGCACTGGGTGTTGTATGTAAGCCAATTTGACAATAAATTGTATTTAAAAAATAAAAAAATAAAAATGGACCAGGAAAAAAAAAATATATATATATATATAAAAATTGGCAAGGTGCAAAAGTGACAACTACTTTCAAAGTTGATACTGATTTTGCTTTTAAAGTATCAATATTTCAACAAACTAATACCAAAAGAACAATGTGAACTCAACCTGCATATTAGAAAAAACAGGAGATGGTTTCTGTGGTAATAAAAAAAAAAAAAAAAAAAAAGATTTAGACATTGAGACCTGAAGTGAATGTGGAAAAATATACTTTTAACATAAAGTATTTGCTAATTACCTGTATGTTTTCGAAGATGCTCTTTAAAATGTCCAAAGTGGTCAAACTGTTTTTCACAGTATTGACATATGTGAATTTTTTTCCCAGTTCTTTGCTTCTTACTGACTCCACCTTCTTCGAGGTGGTAACAGTTGAGGTGCTGTTTCCATGCGCTCTCCCGAAGATACCTTTTATTGCATATTTCACACTTGAAACTCTCAGTGGAGTGTGATTTCATGTGTTCCTTAAAATGGTAAAACAATTTAAATGAACGGTTACATTTCTCACAATGGAACAAGTCCTTCACATGTGACAGCTGAAGTTCCACAATTTCAATACCTTCTACCTGTTTGCTTGTGGGGTCAGATGCACAACCATCTTCTTCCTTAATCTGCCCTTTCCTATCACCTTGACGGTACTTGCTGGTAATATCTGCCAACAGTGCCAGGGCAGAATCATCAGAAGAACCTGTGCTCTGAATGTACTTTATGGACTGTTTGGCAGAAGCCACTTCCTCCAACGTTTCGATGCCTTCATCTTCCACTTCGATTGTGCCTTCGGCAATCTCCACCTCAATCTCAACAGGTTCTGACTCTGCAGATGGCAATGACTCAGTGATAACATTTGAAGTTTCTGCAATCTTTCTTTTTTTTGCCTCGCTTTTTCCTGTGGTATTTTCCTCTAGTGGAGCTGAGTTTTCTTTGTTCCTGAAATACATAATGTATGGATTTAAAAATCTGTAAGGTCAATCAAATTCCTAGCAGGCTTTTGGGAAGAACTGGTAAGCTCAAAGTAAAATTTATATGGAAAGGCAAAACACCAGCTTGGACGACTTATACTACCTGATTTCAAGACTTAATGTAGAATGCAGTGAGTTAAGATGCGACACTGGTGAAAGGACAGACAAGGCGTGAAGATTCGTGGGACAGAATGAAGTTCATCAATAGACCCACACTTATTCAGTTAACTGATTTTTGAAAAAAAGGCTCCAAGGTAATTTAATGGAGGAAAGAATGTTTTAACAGTGGTACTGGAACAACTGGTCTTTAAATGGAGAAAATAAATCTCAACCATCACTTTCAAATCATACCCCCCAAAATTAATTAAAATGGATCACAGACTTTAATGGAAGAACTAAAACAATTAAACTTCTAGAAAAAATAGGAGAAAATCTTTGTAACATTGGGTTACTAAAAGATTTCTTAGAGGCGCCTGGGTGGCTCAGTCGGTTGGGCGTCCGACTTCAGCTCAGGTCATGATCTCGCGGTCCGTGAGTTCGAGCCCCGCATCGGGCTCTGGGCTGACAGCTCAGAGCCTGGAGCCTGTTTCGGATTCTGTGTCTCCCTCTCTCTCTGACCCTCCCCTGCTCATGCTCTGTCTCTCTCTGTCTCAAAAATAAATAAATGTTTAAAAAAAAAAAATTAAAAAAAAAGATTTCTTAAATAGCACACAAAAACAGAAACCTTAATAGCAAAAATTAACAAAAGAGATTTCATCAAAATTAAAAACTTCTGCCCTTTGAAATAGTTAACAAAAAGGCAAGCCACAAACCAAACAAATGGCAAACCACAGACCAGAACATGGGCACATATATGTCTGCCAAAGGTCTTATATAGACAGTATAAAAAGAACTGCCACAATCCAATAAACACAAAGAAGATAACTATTAGGTGACAATTATCCATGAGTCTCATGTTTCTGCACATCTTCTGAACTGACAGCTTTTGTTCTGGACTCTCTTCAAAGATGTCTGAAGTAGAGCCAGCAATCTGGAAAGACAGAGAGTATGGCTCCCTCTAGAGCAGAGGGCAGCTGTGCTTACTGTCCATATAATAATATCCCCCTTTGGGCAACATCAGTCAGGTTTGCTTGCAGCCCGTTATCTAAGATTGGGCTTCCTAAGCTGGAGTTTCTTCGGCTGTGATGTAAGCCAACCACATGCACAGCTTTCACCTGGGCCACTCTATGTCACCCCTGTGAGGGAGAAGGGAAAACTGGCACAAATACAAAACTCATGCTGCTTGCTGTGCAAAAAAGAAAATCTTTCTAACCTAAAAGTCTCCTACCCTCTATCAGTATCTATGAAAACTGTGCAGGATAAACTGTTGGCTTGCAAATAGGGTAACATCTCAGATCTGTCACAGTTCTTGCCAGGTTTTGGCAACAAGGACAAGATGCTGAAAAAGAGCAGGTTTACCAGAAGACAAAGAATCAGGCCTCACAGAGCAATTAATGGGATCTGAGGAAGTCCACTGGAGCTGGCAATAAACATGTTGACCAAACTGCACGATCAAGTGGGCAATGCGTCGTCTTCCATTTAGTTGCCGACTGCTTTGAGTTAAACTGTGTCCCTCAAAAAGATATACTGAAGTCCTGACCCCTCATACCTGTGAATGTAACCTTATTTGGGAATCAGTCTTTGTAGATGTAATCAAGGATGAGGTCATTAGAGTGGGCCTCCTCTAATACAACTCCGTCCTTGTAAGTAGAGGTTCATTTGGGCACACACACGAGAAAGCCATACAAAGAGACAGAAGACAGCAACGTGAATGAAGATGTGGGCAAAGAATGCAGTCATACTGCCACAAGCCAAGAACACCTGGGGCTCACAGAAGCTAGAACAGGCAAGGAAGGATCTTCCCCTGCAGGCTTTTGAAGGAACATGGCCCTGCCAATACCATGGTTTAAAATTTCTAGCCTCCAGAACTGTGAGACAATAAATTTCTGTTATACCCAGTTTGTGGTACTTTGTTAGGGCAGCCTCAGAAAACTAAAACATCTATTAATGAGGAAAAACTAGGAGGGTGGTTGCAGGATGAATACTAGAGAGTAAGTTCAAGGACAGCTGCTAGAATGGTTCCTGGTTGTTGCAAACTCTCCCAGTGTTGGAAGAGGACCTCTCTGCCAACCTAGTGGTCTGTTATAAGTGCAATCCATCAAAACAACTAAGATCCACAGGTGGGAACAGGGGTGGAGACAGAAGGTTCCACCCCTTTACAGACAAGTTATCTAAACCAAGGGTGACAAGAGGGAAATTTGCAACTGCTACTAACAAAAACAAGTTGAGTCATTAGAACTTTGGCTGGTCCACATGAGAGATGAAAGGCAACACGATGCTTGCCAAGGAAGAATGGCAACACCTGGGCAGGGCTCTCTCTCCTGCAGTGTCACATCTACCTTAGATTCATTTGGAGAGGACAGTAAAAGGTCTCGGGTTTTTTCCTGCAGTGTGTCCTGGCTGCCATAAAGGTGCCATGGTGCTCTTGGGGAGATTTCTCGGAGACAAACTCCCGTGATGAAGCACTGTCTAGTAAGTCTTCTTGCCAACTGTATTTTACAATGCTCATGAAGATGAGTCACTGGGGAATAAGAATCCAAAATAATATAAATTCCTGTGGTCAAGCCTCCTGAAAATCCCAACTTTTATGTTAAACCAGGTAAAAACATAAGAGATGTTTTGTAACAACAGGGCAGCAAATGTCTAGGATTAAGGTATACTTTTTTTTTAAGAAACAGAGTACGAGTTGGGGAGGGAAAGAATCCTAAGCAGGCTCCATGCTCAGCACAGAGCCTGATGTGAGGCTTGGCCCCATGACCTGAGCTAAAATCAAGAGTCCAACACTCAACTGACTGAGCCAGCCAGGCACCCTGAACGTACACACTTTAAAGCTCACTGGCATGGAGTTACTTTCTCCCTCCATATCTCTTTCTCTTCTACCTCCCCTCGCCTGATGCCTTGACTTCACCAGCTTGGAGGAAGATAATGAGGGGTGGAGCCAAGGTCTCCCTGTTTCCAAGGGTATAGTGAAGACCCCCATATACGTATCCAAGTATGCTGAGGGAAACTCAGGAATGGAAGAGACTCAAACTTTAATGGCTCCATTAGATTCAGGTGTCCAACTAACCATCCTATCACAGGGAGAGGAGGCACTTACATTCAAGGTTTAGGGGTTTAGGCAAAGTTCACAGCAGGAAAGGGAGGCTGTCTTAACCCTGTGGGTAGAGCCGATTCTACATACTGGTGTTGCCTTAACATCTGAATGTATAGCAGGAATTGGTATGGTATTTACATTGCTCTATTCTGTAAGTACCAGAGATAGACTGTCCCAAATGGAAAAGAGCCACAGGTAGAGAGGAGCTATTGGAAGAAACTCCCCTGACAGATGACACCAACAGCTGGTCAAGGTTTAGCACAAGTGTCTCTATCTTGTGATGCCTAAAGTTTACACTATACGGATGTCCTGTTGACTTATAAGCTATAAGTCTGTCTCAAAGGCCCTGATTTCAGTGTTAGCACACCTCCATCAGTAGGTGTTGCTGATAAACCCCCAACAAAATTCAGAGGCCTATTCACCGAGTGACGTTTCTTGGGACTAAGTGAGTAGATTCACAACACCCAATCCCTCCAGCAGTAAAAGAAAAACTGTTCCTTCACCTCCTTCCTCTCCCTACTAAAAATGATGATCAGCATCTTATTGTACTTTTTGGGGTTACTGGAGACAGCATGTACCTCACTCGGGCATCCTACTCCTTTGTATCGGCTCATCTGCAAATCAGCATCTTCTAAGTGAGGCTCTAATCAAAAGGCTGCACTGGAAGTTGTCCATCAAGCTGTGGTACATTCTCTACTTCGGAGGTCCTATAACTCTTTTTTTTTTTAAAACGTTTTATTTATTTTTGAGACAGAGAGAGACAGAGCATGAATGGGGAAGGGGCAGAGAGAGAGGGAGACACAGAATCAGAAACAGGCTCCAGGCTCTGAGCCATCAGCCCAAAGCCTGATGCGGGGCTCGATCTCACGGACCGCGAGATCGTGACCTGAGCCGAAGTCAGACGCTTAACCGACTGAGCCACCCAGGCGCCCCGTCCTATAACTCTTAATGACCCCTCTGAACTACAAGTCTGACATTGATTCTTTTGCAGAGTAGAGCTTCTGACCAAGGCAGGCTCCACCCACAAGGTAGACCTTGTAGTTTTGTACTGGTCAATTCCCTGACACATCTGCACAGCACACTCCCTTTGAAAAGAAAGGATCAGTGTGCTGTTGGGCTCTTGTTGAAACTGATGCCTGATTCAGTGAGGCTTTGAGGCTCTCTAGCCTGATATTGCCATTTGGGAGCACATCAACTAGGACTTTAATGAATAGCAAGGTAAAACAAGCCCACTAAGTCTCATTTCTCAAAATAAGGCTCATTTCTCAAAATAAGATACTCAAGAAAGCAATTGACCTCTTGGCTCTACATGGGGGAGAAAAAAAAAAAAAAGGTTGCTCCCTCACTCTGATGCCCAAAGAAAGCCACTAGATCAATGGGGTTTTTGATTCACTAATGGTTTGGCTAAACTCACGACTGGTGGTATTCCCTGGGCTGCTGCGAATGCTCAGCTTTAGCACCAACTACACAAAACCAAAAGTGGATGCGGTTGCTGTGCTCAGAGGGCAGAACTCAAAAGCTTTCTTCATAGCTCTAGACAACATTCTCCACAATGAACCATGTTATACTGTATTGACTCCTGGGCTGCTGCCAGTGGCCTAGCTGTTTGGAAGACACAGAAATCTTGGCAGATTAAAGACCTCTATCTTCAGGACCACAACTGTGGAAACAAATAGCAGCTGCTGATCAAAACTATCTGGATCACTGATTCATGCCCATGGTAAGGACCCGTTCTCTACCAACCAGATACCAACCAGAAGGAAGAGGCTGATCAAGGCTGCACTGCCTAGACTTCCATCACGGACTCCTAGGATCCAATATTATTCTGAACATGGTGACATATCCACCATCATAGATTAAGCATAAAGTAGCCTATGTTTCCAATGTGGAAGTTGCCACTGGATGCCAGACTTGTGACACCCACCGAAAGCTGGCCTGTTTGTCTCACCGTGAAGGAGGCCACTGGACCTCTGACCCCACTTTAGAACCATCAGTACTGCCTCACCAGTGTTGACACTTTTTAAGGTCACAATGCTGCGGTTCCAGACTGATCTGTTGGTTCTGGCCACCCCACTGTGGCCCCTGAGGCTAATCTGTGTCTTGTTTAGCTTTCTAGATCATTTGCAGTCTGATAATTTTGTGCCAAAACCTACTCAATAATTGGCTAACAGTCAAGGTATTGAGGAACCCTTTAAGCTCCCCACCATCCACAGACACTTGTAATACAGACAGCAGTGCAAAGCCTCCTCAAACACTGACTCAGGAAGATTTTTAACTCTACTTCCCTCCCATCCTTTGTCCAAAAATCTGAGTAAGGCACTTTGTGATGACCAGACTCAGCTGTCCCCAGAAAGAGATTATCTCTTCTCATCTGCTTCCTGGGTAATGATCAAGACAAAAATGGGTGGAAAGTTATAGAAGCCTAATTAGAAATTTGAATTCTGCCCTGACCATTCTTAGCCACAATCCTTTTCTTTCCCACCACAATGGCAACCCTGGCACAGCCTGGTTGGTATCTCTTCCAGGTGACAGCCCAGTCAAAAGTGGGCTTAGGAGATTCAAACTTAATTCTAGTTCAGCCATCTGGAGTCTCTTTTTGAACTGACATCATCTTACATCCTAAAATAATGACCACTTGGCTGAATATACTGGTTGCCAAGTACACTTAAGACTGCCCTTGTGAGCCAAAGTGGAAGACACAATGGGTCTAGAAGCTTTATGAAAATGCCCTTGTGTCCCTGACCTTTCTGGATGAAAGGTCTGGGTAAGAGGAATGGATGACTGGAAAAGAATGAGGTTATAGCTACCAGAATGTAACACAATGATTCTGTGGAGGTGAAGAGAAAGCAACAATCCTGGCAAGGAGGAGACTTGTCCTTCTCTTATCCTTCCAAACTGCCCCCACAGCCTTCCTTGGGTAGGAAAATGCTCTGATGCAGTTCTCCCCATCTGTTGCAAGCCGACGTTTAAACTGACTGCTAGATCTGCCCTCCCCTGCCAGATGACTCAGACCATGATTTGATGATCATCTCCCTTAACTTTACCAAGAAGTCTTCTGCAAACAGCAGGGGATGGCCAAGTTCCTGCATGTTCCATGCAAAAACAAGTATTTGCCCCACTACCATTCCCAAAGCTGAGGCTCAGTTCGTGAGATGGATAATTAATTACCACTCAGGTAATTAACTCAGGTGTTGACCACCTTTAGACAATCCCTTCTAAAAACAAGGACCAGATTCAATCACGGAAAGGGGAAAGCCACATTTGAGGCCTGTGCCCCTGACTGATGAAGGTCCTACTGGGCACAAACAACTGTAAACACCACTTTCTTTCCAACCTACCTATAATCCCTTAGGACCATACTTCTCATGTGCAAGCCAGGTACTAACTTCTTTCCCTCTCTAAAGTATGACGACCTGCACTTCAGGAGTGGGTAGAAGAGATCATCCTGTTTAAACAAAACACCACCAGTAAATCAGTTTAGTTCTCAGATGACTGCAGAGATCTCCCCAAAACGAGGCAACTTTTGGTTATTTGGGGGAGCTTCCTGGAGGAATAACTGACTTGTTATTTATGTGTGCTCCACGCATAGTTTTCCCAACAATGTGAACCATCTAAATAAAAAAGCGGCACAAAATTTGTGCCTGACATAAGCCTATGTAATCAAGGACACCACTTAGGCCCTGGAAGGCATTCATGTCAGCTTCAAATCACTGGCCAGAGTTATTATGGATAGACTTGCCCTAGACCTCCTCCCTGTGGGCCAATGAGGGACTGTGCAAGTGCTAAAAGATCTTGCTATACTTGGATTAATGCTTAGGGCTAAGTGAAAAAGGTCACTTTTCACTTAGGGCTAAAGAATAAAGTTACCTGGCTTTCTAGGAATTTGTTCAGATGGCTGAGTCTAGGACCTTAGGAAAATGGGTGGATGGGTAAGCTCAGTGGTGCAGGGTGGCCACATCCTGCTGCTTCAAGTTCTGTTTATAGTTGCCTTCATTAAATCCAGTGTGAAAAAAATTCAATGGATTAGGACCCAGTCCCTATTGGTCAGATTAATCAGAGTGGTCAGAGTAGTGTACTCATGGAACAATTTACCAGAAGCTAAAATAATATAGAAACAAGGATATTGTGGAAGATAGTTATGGATCCCTCATGTTTCTGCATGTCTTGTAAACAGACACTGATAGCCTTTTGTTCTGGATCTTTTCAATGCTGCCTGTATAGCAAATAGCCTTAGAAGAGAGAACTGGTCTTCCCCCAAGTGGGGGACAGGTGCATCTATAGCTCATTATAAAAGATTTGGGTTTTCTACAGCTCAGTGTTCCTCAAATGTGATGCAAACCACTGTGAGTACAGCACACACCTAGGCCACCCTGTCACCCCCATGGGACTTGCATATGGGCTAAGGAGGATAAGAAAAATTGATGTGAACGTGAGAGTTCATGCTGCTCCTTATGCTGTGAGAGAAATGAAGTCCTTTTTTCTCTGACTCAGGAGTCTCCTGTCTTCTGCCAGCATTCAAAAAACAGTGGCAGGACAATTTATTAGTTTGCAAATAGGATAAAATCCCAGACCCTTCACAGTTCTTGACAATAAACCCAATTTAAAAATGGGCAAAAGATCTGAACAGACACCTTGCCAAAGAAGATAAGCACATGAAGTAATGTTCATCATTAGTCGTAAGGGAAATGCCAACTAAAACCACTACACACCTACATCAGCAGAGCTAAAATGAAAAGGCCTGATCATGTCAAGTATCAGCAGGGCTGTGGAGCAACAGGAACTCTCATACACTTCAATTTGGAATACAAAATGGCACAGCAATTTGGAAAGCAGTTTAGCGGTTTCTTAAAAAAAAATTAAAAACATCTATCATACAACCCAGCTATTCCACTCCTAGGTATTTACTGAGAAATGAAAGCATAGCCACTTTATTTGTAAAAGGTGGAATCCTAAATGTCCATCAACAGGTGGTATAGCCATACAAGGGAACACTACTCAGCAATAAAAGGTAATGAAATAGTAATACCCACGACAACACTGACAAATCTCTAAAACATAATGCTAAGTGAAAAAAGTCAACCAGAAACTACACTGTAGGAATCCATTCATATGACATCCCAGATAAAACTACAGTGATAAAAATCAAAGCAGTGGATAACTGAAGCTGGGGATTAGGGCTGACTAGAGAGTCATGAGAAACTAAGAATGATGGAAACGTTCCTATGTCTTGATTATGGTGGTGATTACACCAATGTATACAAACGCCAAAATTCAAACTCTATCCTAACTGGGTGAATTGTTTGACATGTAAATTACACTTCAATAGGCTGGCGAGGAAAAATCTATAAGGCAACTGCTGCTCCCTAACAAGTATCAGGAAGCTTCTCATACACAGCTTTAAATACACAATTCTAGCAAAGCAAAATAAGTCCCTAATATTTTCCTCAGCGTCATTCAAAAAGTTGACACCGTATGCCAAAAATACTTGCATAATGCGAATGTGAGAAGAGCACTTATTTCACCTTCTGTATCCACAAAACAATTATACAATAATCTTCTCAGTATAGAATTGCCTTAACCAGTCAATTTAACCACAACTAAATTAATTTTTATTCCTTAATTGTATTATCGTAACAGCCAACATGTAATGCTGCTTGCTGTCTTCTTGTCTTTAAAGAACTCTTCAGAGTGGGGCGCCTGGGTGGCGCAGTCGGTTAAGCGTCCGACTTCAGCCAGGTCACGATCTCGCGGTCCGTGAGTTCGAGCCCCGCGTCGGGCTCTGGGCTGATGGCTCAGAGCCTGGAGCCTGTTTCCGATTCTGTGTCTCCCTCTCTCTCTGCCCCTCCCCCGTTCATGCTCTGTCTCTCTCTGTCCCAAAAATAAATAAACGTTGAAAAAAAAAAAAAAAAACTCTTCAGAGGACGCTGCATGCCTAACTGCTTCAAGAAACAATTCAGTATGTTACTGTATTTACATTGAAAAGCATTCAATGATGGTTGTAATTACTTATAAGGATCCCATGCTTATAATAATAAATCTTCCCAAAGTTTCTAAATAGGCCTGGGAAAAGAGCCATGCCCAGTTGTTCTTACCTTCATCTCACAGTGACTATACACAATGAACTCAAGTCCTAACTCTCCCGAATCCAACCTAGACTGTCAGAATGTGTTCCACTGTTCTGCTGCCAAGGACTTTCCCCACAGCTGGATACTAACTTACTAGTATGAGCAGCAAGGAGAACTACACAGATAGAACACTTTTTCAGTAGATTCTCAGCCAGGATTTAACCACATCTGATGTTGCCCTATCCGTATTATATTCCCTTTCTACTTTCATTCTGAAAAGGTATGACATCAGGTACTATCTTCAACATACCTCTATTTTGCTACCCAGGTCTCAGCTCTCTCTGCAGGAGTGTTGACCTGGTTTTAACTGGTATGCATCCACCCATCCATTCACAAATGTGTACACACATACTATGTGCCAGGCACTAGGCATTAGAGAATACATACATACCAAGCTCGTGGTTTAATCCTGAACTCTGTCATCAAACTAATTACAAGTTCATTAGGAGAAATGGTACTTATGGATAATTATAATTCAATTATTTCTTAGAATTATTCTAATTTGCATCTTTTGACTAAACCATACCAGTAAGTTGAACTAAATTATTTTGCCCACGTGCAAATGGATTTTACCACACTGCACTTTAGTGTTACACCAATGACATCACAAGAAACACAGCCGGGAGATATTAATAACAATGCCAGTTCACATTCGGAGTACCTTATACCAGACACCATGCTGAGCATTTTACATGCATTAATTCATTTAATGCCCATAAATAATCCTGTGTAGAAAGTACCACTATTACCTCCTTTGACAGATGAGGAAACTGAGGTGCTGACAAGTTGAGTAACTTCATTACGTGGTAGAGAGCTAGGCTATTACCCAGGCAGCCTGACTCCAGAACTCTTGCTCTCAGTCACTGTATTTATTTTTATTTTGTTAACATATGCATTATCTTTATTTTAAAAAGAGACTGTGTGTACACATGTGCATGAGCAGGGGTGGGGCAGAGAACATCCTAAGCAGATTCCATGCTCAGCACGGAGTCCCAAGAGGGGTTTGATCTCACAAATGCGAGATCACAACCTGACCAGTATCAAGAGTCAGATGCATAACCGTCTAAGCCACTCAGGCACCCTGGTCACTGTTATATTGCCACTGTTTGTTATGCAAGATGTTGAGTCTTTGTTATGTCATTTAATGTTTTCTTAATACTTGCTGAGAAATTTTGTGTCTTAATGCCAGGAATGGCTCCGAAGCAACTGATTTGTTCTCATAGCCATGAGTAATGTAACTTAAGGTTTTTCTTTCCTTTTTCTTTCCATTAGGTGCTTCAGAATTCAGAGCTAGATTTAGCCCACCTAGCAAGTATATAGACTTGAATGCCATGCATATTGGCTACTGTTATTTCTAACTTCACTGATTATCACCTCATGTGGCCTATTCATCTTCATCCATTTCCTCACTATTTTTAAACAGGACTATGTTAATCTTTGTAAGCTAAATTCTTTTTAGAATAAAGCTTGGTACAATTAACAACTCAAACCCAACAAAACAACTCCTTAAAAGCTGCCTAGTCTTCCCGATTTTATTAGATACAAAAGATGCTACTTTAATTACCCTTAGCAGTTTTTACAGAAGGACAAGAAATCAAGTGTGAGAGAAAGAGCAATCAGTATCCAGAATTTTATAGATCCTTAAATATTCTTAATTTCAAAATGTCAATCCTTTATGGCATAACACATACAATAAATTCTTGACTAATAGGATGTACATGACTGAACAGAACTATCTGTGCATCACTAAGAAAATAAGTAATTACCTGACTTCAAGGGCTTTGATAGCTTCTAGCATTTGTAGAAACTCTGCTGCTTTCCATACATCATTGGCTTCTTCTTCTCCTTGTATCATTAATTTTGCTGTGTATGTGAACTCAATTAAATGACGGAAGGCCATTTTACTAACACCTGTAAAAAAAAGATGTGCATTAGCACGTTTGCCCATTGATTCAAAACTTCTAACATTTAGTAAAGAAAAAAAACAAAAGCTCAGTGTTCAAAACCTGATTAGTATCTGAATTTCAGAAAATTATTTCCTGGTGGAATTCTCATTAACAGTACAGTAATACTATAGTCAAAGTTCCTACCAAACTACTTTAAGATCTTTCCCAAAGGTTTCCTAATATTCTTTTGAATAGTAAAATCTATCACTTAAATACATGAATTGGCTAACTATTACATGTCAGACATGCTATGTTTCTTGCCAGGGATCACTACATCAACTCAGCTCCAAATCTTCAAGGGCTTTCCACAGCTCAGCAAAAAAGTTCCAAACCAGTCTGCCTTTATTTCAAGGTACTTCACGTTATTTTTCTATTTACCACTAATTTCCCTTCCAAATTTTAAACTGTATCAATCCCATACTATATACTGATCTTTAAACAAACCCTTCACTTCTAAAAGTTTCCTTGCCTTAACACTCACCTTCCTTAATGAATGCTCAGTTTGTATCTGTATAAGTCCTATCACCCTTGAAGGCCCAATTCTAATGCCACACCCTTAATGAAACTTTCTAATACTTCCCCCAGGCTGAACTCTGTACCTGTTCTGGTAATTAAAACCCATGGGCATCTCTGGACTCTAAGTTACATGAGGGAAATGATTTTTGTCTCTGTACACTCACCTCCCAGTATCTAAAACAATGCTCCCTAAAATGCAGACACACAAAGTAGGAGTGAATAAGGGCTAAAGTCACTTCCAAAATTAAATTTCCATGATTCCAACTTTTCAAGTTTTATGGTTAGATTTTGGCCCAAAAGGATACTCTATTTCTTTGTTCTCTTCAATGCTATATATTATTGTTTCAGTCTGCTAATGCAAGATTACAAAAATCTATTGAAAGAAACAAATAGAAAACCACTTTTATTTAAGGATTTTAAGTAATCTCTACACTCAAAGTGGGGGGTTGAACCTATAACCCCACAATCAAAAGTCACATGCTCAACCGACTGAGCCAGCCAGGCACTCCAAGAGAAAGCTACTTTCAACACTGAATTTTTACACTAAGAAATGCCCAAGTCTAAACTGCACACAATTTGCATAACTGCAAATACAAAAATACTTTTATTTTCTTCCTATGCACTTTATATACCTGAATAAGAAATCTAAAAATGACTGGATTCTTTTCAGGTTGCTTTTATTTGGGTCTCCCCTAAATCTTTGTTTTCCTGTTGTCTTTTCACCATGGTATTCATTATTATATGAGAGCAGCCTGAGGTACAGATAACTAAATTTAAGGAGTTTTGATCAAATGTTTAAAAGTATAACAAAACACCTTTGTTGGGGTGCCTGGGTAGCTCAGTCGTTTAAGTGTCTGACTCTTCATCTCAGCTCAGGATATGATCTCACCGTTCATGAGTTTGAGCCTCACGCTGGGCTATGTGCTGACAGGTCAGAGCCTGGAACCTGCTTTGGATTCTGTGTCTCCCTCTCTCTCTGTCCCTCCCCTTCTCAAAAATAAACATTAAAAAAACTTTTTTAAATGTGTATTTTTCTTGAAATGGAATGACACATATAATACTACAAATACCAGGCATGACTCTAAACACGTCACAAGTATTAACTCCATCCTCATATCAATCCTATGGAGAACTTACTATAATAATCCCCATTTCACAGACAGGAAAACTGAGGCACACAGAAGTTAATAACTGTGACTTTGGCAAGTTACTGAAGAGATGAAACTAGAATCAAACACAGATGGCTCGACTCTTAAGCCCAACATAAGATTTTTTTTTTTAAATAATGTTTATTTATTTTTGGGAGAGAGAGCAGAGGCAGAGAGAGAGGGAGACAAAGAATCTGAAGCAGGCTCCAGGCTCTGAGCTGTCAGCACAGAGCCCCACGCAGGGCTCAAACTCACAAACCGTGACATCATGACCTGAGCCGAAGTCAGATGCTTAACCAACTGAGCCACCCATGCGCCCCCAACATAAGATTTTTAAATAAGATGATGGCAGGAAACACTCCTGCTTGGAAGAGTTTGAATATCCACAGCTTAATTCACTACTGGCCCACAATCTCTTATTCACAATTCCAAAGTCCCCCAAATCTCTTAAGACCAGAAGTTTTCCCATTAATTTGGCAGCAATATTTGATCTGAATGGACATCAGGCTATTTTTAGTCTTTATCCCACTTAGAGTAAATATTAATATGCTACTCTGCTGAAGTATTATTTGGTTATAGAATGTCACCCCCCTAGACCCCACTGGGAGTATAATGTACTACACAGACTGCATTATCTTTAGAAAATTTGTAATTTCAAGAAACATCTGGCCTCCAAGGATTTGAATAAGGAATTACAGACTTAGTTCCCAACTTTGTTTAATTAGAATCATTGCAGACTTAAAGCATGGGTCTCCAATCCTTAGAATCAAAACCGGGATAGGAAACTTTTTTTTTTTTATAAGCACCTTAGGTGCTTAAGTCGCCAGTCCAGCACTAGTCCTAGGAATAAACTACTGACCTAATTAGCTAACATGGACCAAACGGCTAACATGTGCCCAGGGAAGTGATGTGGTGACAGATGATGCACAGCTGCGAAAACACTTGGTTCTCTATCAGGACTACTTTGGTAACTTCCAAATCTCAGTCTACTTCACTAATCCCTTGCTCCTTTCATAACAGAAGTGGGCAAGAGAATATAGTCTTTCTGAGTTATCTAAGGAAACTGTTAATATGAACACCTTAGCCTGAATCTTCTTTTTTTTCCCTTAGGAAGAAGCAAAACAGGGCAGCATTCTAGACATATAGAGGTCATTATTCATATTTTACGGAGGGAGGTTAAAATTATAACTAAGATGGAGAAAGCACACTCCACCCTATCTTGTCCACTGATTACAATTAAAAATCCTGGGCAGAATACATAAGGACTCTGAAACATAAATAGAAACAAGCAGGCTGGGGACAGAAATCAAAACTCAAAAGAGCAGCAGTGAGTTTCCTGGTTTTTATTTTTCCTCTCACATATCCCAGCTTACACTTGAAGACAGCCCCAAATCCTGTAACTGTGTAGCAGGTACAGAAGAAAACTCTGGCTAGAGAATCAGGAAAGGGAACAGAGAGTATACACCGGGGGGGGGGGGGGGGGGGGCGGGGATACTTGGATTTATTCCTCTCAGCCCTGCCTCAAGGCAAGTCCCAGTTCTGATGCTGCACACCTGTGGCTGGTGGCCGCCAAGCAGACACTAATTCTTAGAAAAGGTTCTTCTTTCTGACAGAAAACTAGCAATGATCTCCAAGAACATGGAGAGAATTTTTTCCCCCCTTTCATCACTTTGTCTAGAAAATGGATCCCACTACAGGAAGTCTGTGTCAGCACAGGGAAGCTAAAAATCCCAGTTTTCCAGCCAGAGGATCAGGAAAAGTTGCCCCGAGGAGCTAAAGTACAGAAGTCAGAAGAGGGAGCTAGAGAAAGGTCCTTGTGAATGCAGCCTAGCACTAGCCACTGAGCTACACATGTGGAACTGACCTGAGGCAGCACAGTAAAGGGTCTGAGACCTGCACTATGATGTGGACCCAGGCTGGCACACCCGGCACCCGAGCAGCACAACAAAGGTTTTGAAAAATAAACTGGCATTGCATCCACAGCCCACATAAGCCCAGACTGAACCTAAACCAGGCTGACTGCCTGCTAAAAACAAAACCAAATCAAAACAACAACAGCAGCATTCTCCAGAGGATTTTAACAGCACAGCATGTCATAACATTAAAATGTCCGTGACATAGTGAAAACTTAACTTGACATATCTCACAGATATGAAAAAGAAAAGCCAACACGTCCAAGGTTATATAACTGACAAAACAGTGAAGCCAGGACTACAAGGCAGGTTGTCTAATGACATGTCCAGGGCTTTCTTTATAGCCAAGTGACTTAGACAGATTGTACAGTGATCCTGAAGTTAAGGGCTTAAGAAAACATTGAGCCAAGGGGTGCATGGGTGGGTCAGTCAGTTGAGTGTCCAACTTTGACTCAGGTCATGATCTCGCAGTTTGTGAGTTCAAGCCCCACTTTGGGTTCTGTGCTGACAGCTCAGAGCCTGGAGCCTGCTTTGTATTCTGTGTCTCCTCTCTCTGCCCCTCCCATGCTCATGCTCTGTCTCTCAATAATAAATAAATGTTAAAAAAAATAAAAAGAAAGAAAGAAAGAAAGAAAGAAAGAAAGAAAGAAAGAAAGAAAGCAAGCACTAAGCCAAGGGGTTCCTGGGTGGCTCAGTTAAGCATCCAACTCTTGATTTCAGCTTGGGTCATGATCTTGTGGCCCATGAGTTTGAGCCCCACTTCAGGCTCCTCACTGACAGTGTGGAGCCTGCTTGAGATTCTGTCTCTCCTTTTCTCTCTGCCCTTCCCCTGCTCACATGCGCGTGTGCATGTGCTCTCTCTCAAAGATGAATAAAAACATTAAAAACAATTTTTTAATAAAAAAAAAAAACACCAAAAGAAAAACAAAAACACACTGAGCCAAATTGATTCTTTAAACCTGAACCTGGCAAATAACAAAAACAGAAAATGTTCTTACACTTTCTCATTTGTCATGTTAAGTACTGAAGGCTCGTATGTGCTATCCTATAATGAAGGCAGCAGGTCAGAGGTACTAAGATGTACAAGAGAATCTCAAGGTGATTAGTCTCCAGAAGAAAAGACCCTACTTCTCCAGGTATATTCCTTGTTCCAAAAGCAGTGCATATTCTAGACTGGGCCACTTATTTGCTTAAAAAGCAGAAGTCAGCTCCTCTTTGAAATCTTTATCTCACCAAGGTAGACTAAACCACTCGTCCTCCCTCCTTGGCGACACCATTCCACAATAAAAGTCTCTGCAACACTCTTTGCTCTCTTTTCTGCATCTGTTGCTCATCTGTGATTAAATTTGCAAATTCTTTAAAGTCTGTCTCATTCATCAATTTTCACTTCCTGGGTCCAGTACATAACACATAACAAGTATTAATTCTGACAAACAGTCCCAATTTATTAAACTTTGACAATGTACCAAACACTATGCTCAGCGCTCTGCACATGTTATTTCAAGTAATTGTGACAAGCCTATAAAGAAATGAGGAATTTTCAGATGAAAATTTTATTCCTCTCAGCCCTGCCTCAAGGCAAGCTGTCTATGCAACTAAGGTAAAGTAACCTGCCTGGCGTCACAAAGTACCTCAGGTAAATAAATGGATGAAATCTTGCCCTGTAACAGAAACTAATACCGTATAGGCAGCTAGATTCTCACTTTAGTAAGCTTCGTGGATTTCCATTATGCCTGTGGCTGTCCATCACAGATAATGAAAAGATTATCTATGGATGTATCAGCCAGAATGCTAAACTGGAATGTAAAGCCACCTCCCCAAAAGGAATATGTTTAAGTTTTCACATTCTCTTTACTCCCCAGAGCACCAAATTTTCCCAAGAGAACAGTGTTTCTAGGCAACTCATTCATAACATATATATATATATATATATACATACACACACACACACACACACACACACACACACACACACACACACACACAATGAAGAAGATACAAAACCAAAGCTCAAGAACACTGGAAAAGCTAAAGTTCTGTATTTATGTAGACAAGTATTTCCTACAGTTTTGGATGGTGGGGAGGGGTAAGTAATGTCATATCAAAAGACAAAAGCATGGTAATTAATACACAAAGTGAATCCCTTACTAGCTGGGCAACACTGAGCAAGTAACCATTTGGAGCCTGTTCCCTGATGTATAAATTGGAAATAATACCACTTACTTCAAAGGATTGCTTTAAACCTCAGAAAATGCACCTAAACAGCACTATAGCTAGCACTTGGGAAGCTATTATCACAAAAGTCAAACAAGTGCAAAAATCACTTTCTACTTTAAGAGTGTATCTACTGAACGATTCGTTCCATCCCAGACTCTATATCCACTACAACTTCTGAATGCTGCTTCGGTTCATCTTTCCTAGCCTTTTCCATATCGTGGCAGCACACTTCATCTTGCGCATGTCGTAAGTACCTCTGCTAGTAAAGCAGCTCTACTGTAACCTGCGGCATCCCCACCAGTCTGAAACATAAGCCCACCGAACAAAAATGGGAATTCACTTCTAATACACGTTTTCAAAAGAGTGAGCACTGGTCTCAGAAGTTGAAAAAGACTCTTTTATGAGATCAACATCTACCATCTAAAGTAAGGGTTTTCCCTGGCGGATCATTTTACCATGCACTTTACGGAAAGCAAGAATTCTCAAGTGTCAAAAGAACAATTTATCCAGTCAAGTAATAGGAACCACTGATACCTACTTCCTACAGTATCCTGCTAAATTAACACTTCTTCATTAATTATAATGTTTGCTAAATATTGTATTTATAACAAGTATTTACCAGGGCACCTGGGTAGCTCGGTTGGTTAAGCGTCTTCAGGTCATGACCTCATGGGTTCGTGAGATCCAGTCCCAAGCCCTGTGTCCCGTCCCCTGTGTCGGGCTTGCACTGCCAGCAAGGAGGCTGCCAGGGATTCTCTCCCTCCCCTTTCTCTGCCTCTCCCTCCCCCATTTGCATGTGTGCACACGCATGGGCCCTCTCTCCAAATACGTAAATTAATTAAAAAACAAACAAACAAAAACAAGCATTTACCTTCAATCTCCACCAAAGGTTCCTGAGTAAACTCCTGAAAGAATTTGTAGAAGAACTTACTGCAAGCAGCCAAAACAGCTTTGTGGGCCTTAAAATGGTGTCCTAGATTAAAAAAAAAAAAAAAAAAAAAAAAGAGTATCATATGTATTCAAAAATCAAAAGTAAAACCATAAAACAAAGTAGTAAATTATATAAAGATCTTTCTTCATAATACAATCATAAGACTATAAATTACGAAACTAAAGTCAGAACATTCTAAGCAGCTATCTTGATAAATTTCAATTTCAATTAGACATGAACCCAAATCTTTACCTCAAAGACCTCATAAAGTCAATTTATAAAAGCCAGTTTATAAAACTAAAAGAGATAAGAGAAGCTTCTTACTACTTAAAGAGTGAAAGGCATATCGGATTCAGTTTAAACTGCTAAATATAAACACAACCCAAAAAGTTATACATCACTTGGAAAGAGACAAAAAAAAAAAAAACAGAATAAACATAATGCTGGATGTATCTGCTATGGAAAACATGTTAATATGCCTAATATTTGGAAGCAGCAGATCTACAGTAAGCAGATCTATAATAAATAGCTTGCCTTGAGGAGTCTATTTTCACTAAACAGAAAAGATACCCAAGCTATGTTTGTCTCCATTATAATGACAACTCCTAACACTGGTAAAGACCCCATTTGATTTGTACCCAAAGAGGGTACAAATGCTGCAAAGGTATGTCTCACGTTCTCCCTCCAAGACCATTTGGGAAGGTAGAAACAATCAACACTTCTCAAATGATTGTTGTGAAAGGCTCCTCAAAGAAGTTTATGAGCAGAAAGCTATTAACCAAACATTTAGAGACATCCTCTCTATCTCCACGCCATCATCTTACACTAATGTGTGCAATAGGGAAACTTCAAGAGGCTGCAACAAGTTAAGATGTGATGATTATGTTGAAAGCATGACTAGCCAACTAGCCTTCTGCAACACGGTCTATGTGAGTGGCCACTGACAAGTCCCCCCTCGTCCCAGCGCACACTCAATAGGCACAGTCCACAGAGGGTTGGGTATAAAAGGCGGGCGGGGGAAGGGGAGAGAACGGTAGCCACAAATTCACTGCTCTGCCCACCACCCTACCCACCATCGACAATCAGGGTGATGTCAGTAAACCGATCTTGCTCTCGCTGTTCATTCAATCGGTCCAAGATCATTTTATGATGTTCCGGGAACTCCTGAAGGCATTCCATCGTCTCTTCGGCCTCCATGGCCGTCGGGCTGCTCTACAAAAGAGGAGCATGATAATGTACACCCATGAGCTCGGGCCGAGGCACAAAACCCCTAAAGCATAAAACAACAAAACCCAAAACCCCAGCTACGTGAAAAGAAGGGCGGGGGGGAGGGTGAGGCAAGAGGAGAGGAAGGCAAGGGAAGAAAGAAAGGCGAGCCGGGTGGCCGCCGCGCGTTGGGGGCCGGAGCCACGGCCGCGGGACTCCGAGCCTGACCTAATTGGAGTCGGGAGACGCGAGCTGAAGCGGGGTGGGCAGAGCGCCGGAGGCTCCGGGCGCCGGGGCGCGCAAGTCCGGCAGGGGAAGGGACCCGACAGCCGTGGCGGCGCCCTAACGGCCCGCCAAGCCCCTCTGCCCGGCCCTGGCTCCTGCGGCCCCGGACCCGGTCCGGCCCGCGGCCCACAACGACTCCCGGGTCGCCTCTCCCTCCCCCGCCCTCCCTCTTCTCCCCCGCCCCGACCGGGCCGGCACTCACTCAGCGAAGGAGGAGCGGCCCGGGCCTGCGCGTCACTTACGTCGACGTACTGCGTCACCGCGCTGGGCTCCGGCTGACGCGGACGCCGACCAAGCGCCGACCACGGAGCGAAGAGGCCACACCTCCACCGCCCCGCTAGTGGCGGATTTGGCGTTCGGCGAGGGTGAGGCGGCCAACGCTGGGAGGAGGAAGTCGGGCTGTGCTAGGGTAGAGCCAGTTGTGGGCCAGGCTGTACCCGGGGCAGGGATCCTAAATCATAAATCCTAAACCCCGCCCTTCCACCCACCTTCGCAGGACTCCAGGTGTGAGCGCTTCCGACCCGGACCTCGGAATAAACTCACAACTCGTCCCCGGTGCGCTTTTATTCCGCGGCTCCTCCCGCCCCGCCCCCTTCCCTCCCAAGCCTTGGGTGGGCCCGCCTTACCTAGCTCTTGATCCTCCCTCTCTCCTTTCTGGCCCTCGGATCTTCCCCGCTCTCAACCCTCTGGGCGAAACTCAACCCACACTGTTCCCTACCCCTAAATAGCGCCTCGCCCTCCATTTCCTCACGATTGCCCGGGCACTGCCTCTGCTGGGTCCGACCGGCACACGTGCGCTCGCTCCGAGACCCGGGCGGCCGCGGCGCGGGCGGCGGCCACGGGCGCGAGCACGTTCCGGCCGCCTGGGACCTTCCTCCCCGGTGCCCGCCCTCTCCGCGCTCTGCAGGCGGCACGTGCTTGCTAGGCTTGGGACCTGGATCTGCTCGGATTATTTACACATGATGCTATTACTACAGCTCTCCACTCCCAACCCCTGCGCTTAAACAGACCAGTGACCTACAATCAGCCTCTCTTCCCTGGGTCATTCATTCATTCATCCGAAAAAAATGCTTTTGGAGGGTAACGGTCGAGATTTACTTTTTTCTCTCAGAAGAAAATAGAGTGAGGATTAGGGAAAGACTCAAAATACCTGGCTGTATGCAAGGGTGAGTGTAATCATTGTTTCAACAGACATTTATTGAGAGCCAGCGCTGTGCTAGGCACTGTTTAAGGGACTGAGAAATTAAGTGGTGAATAAGGCGTATGTAGTTTGTTCCTTTCTAATCTTAGTCTGATGGAGTAGATTGATCTTTTGTACAGTTAATTGCCTGGATGCAGATTTCTGAGTGTTATATGAGATGTGAAGAACAAGGTAATCTGGGGCGGGGAGTAGGGCTCCTTGAGGAAAACTAGTGACCTGTAAGAAGCAATATGAAGTCTGAGTGTTTTTACGCAAGGGTACACAGCGCATTCAGAGATAGCGAGATTATAGCATTCGAAGAACTAAAAAAGAATGTTGGTGGGGCAGACCCACCGGGGCCTGGTAAACAGTGTTAAAGATGATAGATTTTCTTATAATCACAAAGGGAAACCTTGAAGGTTGAACAGGATAGTGACATACGAAGATTTACTTTTTAAAGAGGTAGTTCCAGCCCCAATAGTCTAATAGGTGAAGATGCAAGTAGAGACCAGAGGGAAGCTGTTAGTAATCTGGATTAAATCATGGTGGCAAATGGGATTAGAGAATTGGATGGAATCTAGAAATAGAATCAACATTGACTGGAAACATGTCATGGGTACTAAATAAATAATGTTGGATATATTCATGGTAAGAGAATGGGTCCTAGATTTCTGGCTTGAGTGGATGGATTGTTGGTACAATTTACCAAAATAGAGAATATAACTGGAAAAAATGATTGGGGAGAAAGGATGGGAAGGGGAGAGATGATTTTAAGGAGACAACTAAATACAGATGATGTCAACAAGGCATTTTATATATGGACCTGTATAGAATTTAGGGGAGAGAGCTAGCCATAGGGATTTGGAAATTTTTAGCATAAAGTGGATATTAAAGCCATGGAAACAGATAAGATTTTATTTTCATCTATCCTAATGCAAATTTTGTTTATTTATTCATTCATTCATTCTTTAGTTCCAATATAGTTAACACACAGTGTATTAGTTTCAGGTGTGCAACATAGTAATTCAATAATTCCATACATCCCCCAGTGCTCATCGGACAAGTGCACTTCTTAATACACATCCCCTATTTCACCTCATTCTCCACCCACCTACCCCTGGTAACCATCAGTTTGTTCTGTATAGTTATAGTTAAGAGTCTGTTCTTTGGTTTGTCTCTTTTCCTTTGCTCATTTGTTTTGTTTCTTAAATTCTACATGAGGGAAATCATCTGGTGTTTGTCTTTCTCTCACTTATTTCACTTAGCATTATACTCTGTAGCTCTATCCATGTCATTGCAAATGGCAAGATTTCATTCTTTTTAGCGTTGAATAATATTCCAGTGTGTGTGTGTCACTTCTTTATCCTTTCATCTATCAATGGATACTTGAGCCACTTTCATAATTTGGCTATTGTAAATAATGCTGCTATAAACTTAGAGGTGTATGTATCCCTTTTTTAAAAAATGTTTTTTTTATTTTGGGGAGAGTGAGTACACAAGTGGGGGAGGGATGGGGGGGGAGGTGGGACGGAGGATCAGAAGCAGGCTCTGCACTGACAGCAAAGAGCCCAATGTGGGGCTTCAACTCAAGAACCCATGAAATTATAACTTGAGCTGAAGTCACTCAACTGACTGAGCCATGCAGTTGTCCTGCATGTATCCCTTTGAATTAGTGTTTTTGTATTCTGTGGGTACTCACTAGTGCAATTACTGGATTGCAGGGTAGTTCTATTTTTAATTTTTTGAGGAATCTCCATATCATTTTCTATAGTGGCTGTACCAGTTTGCACTCCTACCAACAGTGCAGGAGGGTTCCTTTTTCTCCACATCCTGACCAATATTTGTTGTTTCTTGTGTTTTTGATTTTAGCCATCCTCACAGGTGTGAGGTGATAACTCATTGTGGTTTTACTTTGCACTTCCCTGATGATGGGTGATGTTGAGCATATTTTCATGTGTCTGTTGGCCATCTATGTGTCTTCTTTGGAGAAATGTCTCTTCATGTCTTCTGCCCATTTTTAAATTGGATTATTTGGGGTTTTTTGGTGTTGAGTTATGTAAGTTCTTTATATATTTTGGATACTAACCCTTTATTGGATGTCATTTGCAAATATCTTCTTCCATTCAGTAAGTTGCCTTTTAGTTTTGTTGATGTTTCCTTCACTGTGCAGAAGTTTTTATTTTGATGTAGTTCCAATAGTTTATTTTTACGTTTATTTCCCTTGTTTCAAGAGACATATCTAGAAAAATGTTGCTATGGCCAATGTCAGAGACAGTACTGCCTGTGCTCTCTGTAGGATTTTTATGGTTTCAGGACTCCCATTTAGGTCTTTAATCCATTTTGAGTTTATTTTTGTTTATGATGTGTGAAAGTGGTCCTGTGTTATTCTTTTACATTTATCTGACCAGTTTTCCCAAAACCATTTGTTGAAGAGACTGTCCTTTTCCCATTGGGTACTCTGCCCTGCTTTGTCAAAGGTTAATTGACCATATAATTGGGTTTCCTATTCTGTTCCATTGGTCTATATGTCTATTTTTGTGCCAGTACAATACTGTTTTGATTACTACAGCTTTGTAATATAACTTGAAGTCCAGAATCATGAAATCTCCAACTTTCTTTTTCAAAATTATTTTTGAATATTGGGGTCTTTCGTGGGTCCATATAAATTTTAGGATTGTTTGTTATCTTTCTGTGAAAAATGCTGTTGGTATTTTGATAGAGATTACATTAAATCTGTAGACTGCTTTGGGTAGTATAGACTTTTTTTTTTAAGTTTTCATTTATTTATTTGAGAGAGAGGTGTGTGTGTGAGCTGGGGAGGGGCAGAAAAAGAATTCCAAGCTGGCTGCGCACTGCCAGCACAGAGCCTGATGCAGGGCTTGAACTCACAAAGCATGAGATCATGCCCTGAGCCGAAACCAAGAGCTGGACACAACCGACTGAGCCACCCAGGTGCCCTGGGTGGTATAGACATTTTAACAATACTTGTTCTTCCAATCCATGAGCGTGGAATGTCTTTCCATTTCTTTGTGTTATCTTCAATATCTTTTATCAATATTTTGTAGTTTTCGAAGTATAAGTCTTTCACCTCTTTCGTAAGTTTATTTCTAGGTATGTTATTATTTTTGGTGCAGTTGTAAATGGGATTGTTTTCTTAATCTCTCTTTCTGCTGCTTCATTATTGGTGTATAGAAATTCAACAGATTTCTGTCCAGTGATTTTGTATCCTGAAACTTTACTGAATGCATTTATCAGTTCTAGTAGTTTTTTGGTGGAGTCTTTTGGGTTTTCTATATATAGAGTATCATGTCATCTGCAAATAGTAGCAGTTTTACTTCCTTACCAATTTGAATGTGTACTGTTTTCCTTGTCTGATTGCTGTGGCTAGGATTTCCAGTACTATGTTGAATAAAAGTGGTGACAGTTGGCATCCTTGTCTTCTTCCTAATCGTAAGGGAAGAGCTCTCAGTTTTTCCCCACTGAGTATGATGTTTGTTGTGGGTTTTTCACAGATGGCCTTTATTATGTTGAGGTATGTTCCCTCTAAACTTACTTATTAAAGGCATTTATCATGGATGGATGTTGTTCTTTGTCAAATGCTTTTTCTGTGTCTATTGAAATGATCATGTGGTTTTTATCCTTTTTTCTTATTGAGATGATGTATTATGTTGATTGATTTGAGAATATTAAACTACCCTGGCAATCTGGGAATAAATCCCACTTGATCATGGTGAATGATTTTTTTTTAATGTATTGTTGGATTCAGTTTGCTAGTATTTTGTTGAGGATTTTTGCATCTATGTTCATCAGAGATATTGGCCTGTAGTTATTTTTTCCTGTGGTATCTTTATCTGGTTTGGGTGTCAGGATGATACTGACCTCATAGAATGAATTTAGAATTTTTCCTTCTATTTTTTGGAATAGTTTGAGAATAGGTATTAACTCTTCTTTAAATGTGTTTGGTAGAATTTGCCTGTGAAGCCATCTGGTCCTGGACTTTTGTTTGTTGGGAGTTTTTTGATTACTGATTCAATATTCTTACTGGTAATCAGTCTGTTCAGACTTTCTATTTGTTCCTGCTTCACTTTCGGTAGGTTATATATTTCTAGGAATTTACCCATTTCTTCTAGGTTGTCCAGTTTGTTGGCATATAGGTTTTCATACTATTTTCTTACAATTGTTTGTATTCCTGTGGTGTTGGTTGTTACTTCTCCTCCCTCATTTGTGATTTTGTTTGAATCCTTTCTCTCTCTCTCTCTCTCTCTCTCTCTCTGAATCTGGCTAGAGGTTTATCAGTTTTGCTCATGTTTTGAAAGAAACAGCTCCTGGTTTCATCGATCTGTTCTATGGTTTTTTTTTAGTTTCTATATCATTTATTTCTGTTCTAATCTTTATTATTTCCTTTCTTCTCCTGGTTTTGGGTTTTTTTGTTCTTTTTCTAGCTCCTTTAGGTGTATAGTTAAGGTGTTTATTTGAGATTTTTCTTGCTTCTTCAGGTAGGCCTATATTGCTATGAACTTCCCTCTCAGAACCACCTTTGCTGCATCCCAGAGATTTTGGACCATTTCATGTGTTTTCATTTTCATTTATTTGTATGTACTTTTTGATTTCTTCTTTGATATATTGGTTGACCCATTCATTGTTTAGTAGCATGTTACTTAATCTCCATGTATTTGTGGTCTTTCCAGACTTTTTCTTGTGGTTGATTTCTAGTTTCATAGCATTGTGGTCAGAAAAAATGCAGGTATGACTTTGATCTTTTTGAATCTGTTGTGGCTTGTTTTGTGGCCTAATATGTGATCTGTTCTGGAGAACGTTCCATGTACACTTGAAAAGAATGTGTATTCTGCTGTTTTAGGATCAAACATTCTGAATATATCTGTTAAATCCATTTGAGTGTGTGCCATTCAAAGCCCCAGTTTCTTTGATGGTCTTCTGTTTGGATGATCTATGCATCAATGTAAGTGGGGTGTTAAAGTCCCCTACTATTATTGTATTACTATCAATTAGTCTCATTATGTTTGTTATTAACTGTTTTATGTTGGGTGCTCCCATGTTGGGTGAATAAATTTTTACAATTGTTATTTCTTGTTGGATTGTCACCTTTATTATTATATAGTCCTTCTTTGTCTCTTCTTGCAATTTTTGTCTTAAAATCTATTTTGTCTGATATAAGTATTGCTACTCGGGCTTTCTTTTGACATCCATTTGCATTATAAATATTTTTCCATAGCCTCACTTTCAATCTGCAGGTGTCTTTAGGTGTGAAATGTGTCTCTCGTAGGCAGCATATAGATAGGTCTTGTTTTTTTTTTTTATCCTATGTCTTTTGATTGGAACATTTAGTCTATTTACATTCAAAGTAATTATTGATAGATATGTATTTATTACTGTTTTGTTACTTGTTATGTGGTTGTTTTGTAGTTTTTCTCTGATCCTTTGGTTTGCTCTTTTTCTTTAGTGATATACTTTGATTCCTTTCTCTTTATTCTTTGCATATCTGTTAGTGTTTTTTGATTTGTGGTTACCATTAGGTTTGTATATAACCTCTTCTGCATATAGCAGTCTGTATTAAGTTGATGGTCGCTTAAGTTTGAACACATTCTTTACTACTCTTTCCCCAATGTTTTATGTATTTGTATTTCATATTTTATATCCTTTTATTTTGTGAATCCTTTGAGTTTTTACAGAAATACTTATTTTTACTGCTTTTGTGTTTCCTTTTTTTTATACTCTCTTTTCTTACTGTAAAGTATGGCCTTTAGTTTCCACCACAGAGTCTTTAATATTTCTTGTAGGGATAGTTTAGTGGTCATGAACTCCTTTAGTTTTTGTTTGTCTGAAAAACTCTTTATCTCTCCTATTCTGAATAATAGCCTTGCTGGAAAGAGTATTCTTGGCTGTTGTTTAAAATTATCATCATTATTCACATGGTGTTTTTCAAGGCGAAGAAACTGCACACAGAAATAGGCTTTTGAAAATTCTAGTCTATAGGACTACTTTCCTATACAACAATTGGGTTAGGATAAATAGAAACTCTCTCTCTATTTGGGATTCAAACTATCTAGTTCACAGTCTTCATCACTTTCTAAGGTCTTAAATCTAGTTCATATCATTCATTTTTACTTGCCTTGTTTTTAGAGCATATGAGTTTGGACTCTTGGTACACACGATCACAATGGAAGAGGGTGTAGAATTTTATCCCTGCTAAGTATCGATGTTTATGGGTTGAGTACAAAAGAAGAACCTCAAAGGACAATATGGCAGTTGAAGAAAGGAGGAAGAACAGGTCAATGTTTCAAAAGAGAGGTTGTGGTCAGCAGTGCCAGATGCTGCCAAGTGGTCAAGCTAACTAAATAAAGATTAGCAAGGGTTGGTCCATTAGATTTAGTATCATGATGCGTTTGGTAGAAGACCTTAGCAAGAACAGTTTTTAGTTAACTTCTCTGGAAGGTGGTAGTGGTGGTGAGAAGCCTGTATCCAAGTAGGTTAAGGAATAACTAGAAAAATAAAATGAAAGGATAATGATAGAATTCTCATTAAAAAATGAGGGAGGAAAGAGAGGGGTACATGTGGGTCAAGCTAGTTTTGTGTTTGGGGATGGGAGAAACTTAAGCAATTTAAAAGCTGATGGAAAAGGATCCAGTAGAGGAAGATGATGAAAATACATAAGGAAAAGGGGCTAATTGTGTAAGAGAAGAAGAAACTAGAGAAAGTGATGTTGAGAGGATATGTGAATGAATCAACCTTAGACAGAAGGAAGGACATGTTTTATCATTGAAAAGATTAATAGAGTGAATGCTCTTAGGAGTGTAGATTTGCTTTCAAGAGGTTGAGATTCCTCTATAACTGAAAACATTTACTTTTTCCATGAAATAGGTGGCTGTTATCTACTAAAAGCCAAGATTAGGAGGGGTGTGTGTGTGTGTATGTGTGTGTGTGCGCGCGCGCGCATACGCACACTAGTGCGCACGTGCTGGGGAGAAGAAGTTTGAGATTGGAAGATGTTTTAGTTATTTAAGACTGTGTAACAAATTGCCCCCAAATGTAGTGGCTTAAAACATTATTATTTCACAATTTCTGTGAGTCAGGAGTATGGATGTTACTTAGCTGGGTTTCTTAACAAGGTTCTAGTCAAGATGTCAGCTGCTGTGACCTCAAGGGTTGGCTAGGGGAGGATCTGCTTCCAAGGTCACTTGGAACAACAAGTGGTTATTGACAGAATTCAGTTTCTCTTGGGCTATTAGACTGAAGACTTCAGTTTTCTTTGCAAGGCCTCCCTCCATGTGGGGCTCACCATAGGGAATGACAGCTAGATTCCATCAAAGAGCAAGAGAAAGTGAGCAAGACAGAAGCCAAAGTCTTTTTGTAACCTAATCTGAGAAGTGGCATTCCACGACTGTTGCTGTATCTTTTTTGTTAAAAGCAAGTCACTGTGTGCAGCCCATAGCCAAAGGAAGGCACATTCTAGGAGATGTAATCATTGTAAGCAATCTTTGAAGCCGCCTATCACAGAACAAAATGGAAAAGATTTGAAATGGATCTTGGGCATAGTAATATCACAGTAGCATTGATAGGATCAGTAGAAGTTGGTGAGCAGCCCTCAACACTGCAATTTAAGATCTGTTTCTGACCCACTCATCATTGTTGTTGCTATTGGTTTTTCTTGAAAGATTTGTGCATAGGGCTTAAGAAAGAACCCTATTTGTGCATAGGGTTCACACAATACTGAAATGACCCATTGATATGTCTGTCCCCGAGATTGGAATTTTCTTGAGGATTGATAATATGTCTGATCTGTGGTCTCTCAGAAGTCAACAGGGCATGACCACTTTCACCTTTTGAGGTTCCAGGTATATTAAAAAAATTAAGAAATCTCAAAACAACTTTCTAAAAACTGTGACCTCTTTAAAATATTTAACAGATTTCTACTTTTTCACAAATCAAAATATAATACAGTGTAGTTATGCTTTTCGAAAGATAAATGACAGGATTTTCGGAAAGAAGATATTAATTCATAGTGCCAAGCAGGCACGCAAAATGTAAAGTTGTAGAATTACCATATATCATTCTTGTCACTGCAGCTCTGTGGTTGAGGCCTTTCAGGTAGATGAAGCCTCGCTTCAGAGGGGCCTCCCGCCTCCTCTGGCACCAACTCTCAAGCCTAGGATAGTGGTTGGTTCATAGCAGACATTTAACAAATGTTTGTTGACATTTTTTTCTGAAACCAAATCTTTCAAGAATGATTCAATTCATTTGACTTCTGAAAGTCAAGGTACCAGAATATGAGTTTTCTATTAGGACTCTTAAAATTCCATTTTACACATGATTTTGAGACTTTGAAGTGCTTTTACTATAGTTCCAGTGCATGACTTTCCCTCAGGCTTTCCTAGCATGATTCATAATTCGCCTTTGGAAAAATCTAAGCTGAATTCAAGGATTGTATGTGTAATGAGAAAGGGGCAGGGGAACAAATAAACACAGAAAATCTCTACCTCAACTTTTGACCCCATGAGCCCATGTTATTATGGATAAATCCAAGGGATGACTGAATCAGGGAACTCTAGAGCCATCTTACGTGTATGTTAGGGTAGGTAAAGACTCTGGAATGTACTAGATACATCCTAGCCATCCCAGGCTCCCCCAGACTAGGAAGACCAACACCAAGTCTTTGGGACAGTGGGAATTCCCTGAAACTCAGCTTCTATCATCTTATTCCATCTTTTGCCTGGTAAGCTCATTCTTGGTCTTGCTGAATATATAATCCACACCTATATCTCCAGCTTCGACATTAATATTCAGCCCCAGGCTGGTGGCTCTGTTGGGATGCCCCTAGGGTACCTCAAAACCACGTCTGATGTACATTAAGATTCATTACCCTCATTAAAATTATATTCTTGGTTATTGATACCTACATCTACCCATTAGTAGAATAATTCAGAAACCTGAAACTTTCTTTTTTTCCCTACTTCTCTCCCACACAAACATCTAATTGATATATTACCCAGTCCTGTTTACTTTAAACCTTAATAACTCTCAGGCAACTGATTAACGGTATTTCTGGAAAGATGTTTGGCCATTTTTATGGAGGAAGTTTGACAGTTTCATATCCTTCCACAAGTTGTATAATATTTTTTAAAATTTTATTTATTTTGAGAGAGAGAGCACCTGTGAGCACATGGGGGAGGGGGGGAGAGAGAGAGAGAATCCTAAGTAGGCTCTATTGTCAGCACAGAGCCCAATGCAGTGCTCCAATCCACGAACCTGTGAGATCGTGACTTGTGTCAAAATCCAGAGTCAGGTGCTTAACTGACTGAGCCATCCAGGTGCCCCACAATTTGTACAGTGTTATGTAAGTCAAGGGTACAGTAAAATCCCCAATTTTAAAGTATATAGATGTGAGTATGGGCATGGCAAGAGTGGGCATTAAGAAAATGCAACAATATATCAATACTGGCTGTCTTTTGGGGCGCCTGGGTGGCTCAGTCGGTTAAGCGTCCGACTTTGGCTCAGGTCATGATCTCACGGTCCATGGGTTTGAGCCCTGCGTTGGGCTCTGTGCTGACAGCTCAGAGCCTGGAGCCTGTTTCAGATTCTGTGTCTCCCTCTTTTTCTGACCCTCCCTTGTTCATGCTCTCTCTCTCTCTGTCTCAAAAATAAATAAATGTTAAAAAAAATTGAAAAAAAAATACTGGCTGTCTTTTGATGGTAGAATAAGAGAATATTTTTCTTTCTACAAGGTTCAGTATTTTCTAAATGTTTTACACCAAGTATGTGTTATTCAATGTGAGTCCCATGAAGTCAGATACAATTTTTTTGTTCACTTACGTATTTGAAGTTCTGGAACAGTATCTTATATATGGCAGGTGCTTAATAAATATTTGTTTGTTGAATGAATGAATCTTTTTTTTTATGTTTCTCAGTCTATGTGTTCATGATTGCTCTTGAGAGAGACAGACAGACAGAATGTGAGCAGGGAGGAGCAGAGAGAAAGGGAGACAGAATCTGAAGCAGACTTCAGGCTCTGAAGTGTCAGCACAGAGCCTGACATGGGGATCGAACTCACAGACCGCGAGATCATTACCTGAGCCGAAGTCAGATGCTTTAACTGACTGAGCCACCCAGATGCCCTGAATGAATGTATCTTTATCATGTAAAAAGTCATATGAAAATTATTAAATGTACTAAAATTCCATTTCATCCTCTTCTTGGATTGTATCTTATTTTAATAAATTATTCATCCTTTCCTTTAGATCACCTGTGGCTGACATGGTCAGCAGTGGCCATGCCTGCAGAAGTGGTTCCTGGCTCTTGGTTTTTTTTTTTGTTTTGTTTTGTTTTCTGCCCAACCTTACAAGTATTTGCCCTCTATTCTTTCCTTTCAAGTTCTTCTGCTGGCATTACTAGGCAGATTGGTCCAAAATGAGTTTTCAGAGAAGTGACATTAGCATCATGGTAGAATAAGAGATTTTCCTTTGTTTTTTGGCTGCCCTCTCAACAACGTTGATTCAACATCCATCCGCAGACAAAAGTGGTTTGTGGGAGCTGTGGAAGGCAGCACCATACACCAAGGGACCCAGGCGAAGTCTTGCCCACCTATATGTGAGGTAATAGGCATACATACCTTGGTCCTGACTGTGGACCCTGCAATGGTCCATGAACCAGCTCCAGCCCCTCTCAGCTGTGGTCCTGGAGACCCTGGAGAACACTGTCTTACACAATCACCAACAGACAAAAAGAGCTTTTGTGGAAATCTAGGTTTCTGAAGAAGTTCTACCATGACGTTGGATGCATTGGAGAGAGTAAGAAAACAGCTTGATTTTATCTTCATCATCCCTCCCCTAAGCGAGCACAGCTTGGGGCCAAGATCTTGGCCTGTGATTTCTCTGGAGTGGGGGCAGGGAATGCGCATGTGAGTGAGCCCTGCCTGCCACACCACCCCAGCTATGCAGGATGCCCAGAAGGAGGCACTCTCCCTACTGTGGCAGCAAGAACAAGTTTTGGCTGGTGGCTAGTGAGCATGCACAGAAAGCCAGTTCAAATCAGCAAGCCAGAGACCATAAACTTGAGCTTTAGTGCCACCTTTGGGAAAACAAAAGAGAAACTCTCAGCACTAGGTCGGCACTAGGCGAGGTTCACTGTAGGATCCAGAGAAGGCATACTAACTTGAGAATTCTGCCACAATAGGGAGCAAAAAGCATGAAGCAGGTGTACCTTTAGCAGGTCTAAGAGAGATTAAGAATCTCTAGCACAGCTGACAAGGCACTTCTCTCCCAAAAACAGTAAAGACTGGAGAAAGTGATTGCCATTTCAATTGGGAAGACAGCAATGCAAAACTTCAAGGAACATGAAAAATCAAGAAAACATGACACCACCAAAGGATCACACTAATCTTCCAGTAACAAATCCCATAGGCATGGAAATCTGTGATTTACCTGATTAAGAACTCAAAAAATTTTAAGGAAGGTCACTGAGCTATAAGAAAATAGACAATTCAAGGAAATCAGGAAAACAGTGTGTTATCAAATGAGAAGTTTAATAAAGAGATAAAAAACATAAAATGGAACAAAACAAATTCTGGAGGTAAAGAGTACAGGGAATAAAATTTTTAAAAATGCAACAGAGAGCAGCACCAACAGCAGGATGAATCAACCAGAATAAAGAATCTGTGAGGTAGAAAACAGGAGGAGAAATTCAAAGGAGAACAAAAAAGAACAAAGGAAGAATGAAGGCGTGAAGAAAGCTTTCTCTTGATAGAAGAGAAGCAATCTGCAAATTACTGGAGAATCAGAAGAAGGGGAAGAAAGTTAATTGAAAGAAATAATGACTGGACTCCCAAATCTGAAGGAGGGATTTGTCCAGCCAAGTTCAGGAAGTTCATAGGACCCCAAACAAATTCAACCTAAAAAATTGTTCTCCAAGATGCATTTGAATAAAGATGTCAAAAATCAAAGACAAAGAGAGAATCATAAAAGTAGTAAGGGAAATAAAACATCACTTACAAGAGAAGCCTGGTAGGCTATCAGCAGATTTCCCAGCAGAAATGTTAGAGGTTAGGAGAGAGTGGAATGATACTATTCAAGGTTCTGAAAGAAAAATCTGCCAATCAAGAATACTCCATCTGGTAAAGTTAACCTTCAGAAATGAGAGATAAAGATATTCCCAGATAAACAAAAGCTGAGACCAGACTCATGGCAGTTCATTGCCATGAGACCTGCTTTACAAGAAATGCTGAAAGGAGTTCTGTAAACTGAAATGCAAGGGCACTAATGAATAACATGAAAAATACGAAAATATACACAAATACATGGTCAAATTCAGAATACTCTAAAACTGTAATAATGGTGGTATGTTAACCCCTTACTCTAGTATAAAGGCTAAGCATATTAAAAATAGCTATAGCTACGATACAGGTATGCCTCAGAGATATTGCAGGTTTAGGTCCAGACCACCATGATAAGGCAAATATTACAAAGTGACTCAAATGAATTTTTTGGTTTCCCAGTGCATATATAAACTTTATGTTTACACTGTACTGTAGTCTATTAACTATGCAATAGCATTCTAATATATATATCTTAATTTAAAAATACTTTATTGGAGGGGAACCAGGATGGCTCAGTTGGTTAAGTGTCCAACTGAAGCTCAGGTCATGATCTCATGGTTCCTGAGTTCAAGCTCCACATTGGGCTCCACCCTGGTGGTGAGGAGCCTGTTTAGGATTCTCTCTCTCAGCCCCTCCCCTTCCCTCAAAATAAATAAATAGACTTAAAAAATACTTTATTAGTGCGCCTGGGTGGCTCAGTCAGTTAAGCATCTGACTCTTGATTTCAGCTCAGGTTATGATTTCTTGGTTCATGGGATGAAGCCCTGCGTTGGGCTCTGCACTGACAGTGTGGAACCTGCTTTGGATTCTGTCTCTCTCTCTCTCTGTCTCTCTCTCTCTGTCTCTCTCTCTCTGTCCTTCCCCCACTTGTGCTCTATCTCAAACTAAAAAAAACCAAAAAACAAAAAAAAAAACTTCATTGTTAAAAAATGCTAGCCATCATCTGAACTTTCAGCAAGTCATAATAACTGATCATAGGTCACCATAACAAATAATAATGAAAAAGTTTGGAATATTGTGAAGATTACCAAAATATGACAGGGGCAAATGTTGTTTGAGAAATGGCACCAATTAGACTCCCTCAAGGCAGGGTTGCCACAAATCTTCAATTTGTAAAAAACACAGTATCCGTGAAGTACAATAAAGTGAAGTGCAACAAAATGAGGCATGGCTGTAATTTGTTAATGAATACACAGCATACAAAGTGGTAAGTTGTGACCTCAAAAACATAAAACAGGGAAGTAAGTGGGTAGGGTTTTTGTATGTGAATAAAGTTCACTTGTTCTCAGCATAAAATATGGATATAGCTATAAGATGTCTTACATAAGTCTCATGGTAACCAGAAAGCAAAAATCCATAGTAGATTTCACAAAAGAGGAAGAAAAAGGAATCAAAGCATACCACTACAGAAGGTCATCAATTCATGAAGGAAGGCAGCAAGCAAGAAAGATTGGGAACAAGGGAAATACAAGAAAGCCAGAAAGCAATGAATAAGATTGCTTTAGTAAGTCCTTCCCTATCAATAATTACTTATGTAAATGGATTAAATTCTCCAATCAAAAGGTATAGAGGGGTACCTGGGTGGCTCAATCTGTTAAGCATCTGATGTCGGCTCAGCAAATCATCTTGAGGCTCCTGAGTTTGAGCCCCACATAGGACTCTTTGCTGTCAGCACAGAGCTTGCTTCAGATTTTCTGTCTCCTTCTCTCTCTGACCCTCCACCACTAGTGTGCGCGCGCTCTCACTCTCTCTCAAAAATAAATATACGTTAAAAAAGAAAAAGGTATAGAGAGGTTGGATGAATAAAAAAATAAGACCCAACTCTATACTGCCTGCCAAAGAGTCTCCTCACCTTTAAAGACACACATAAGCTCAAAGTGCAGGCTAGAAAAAGATACTCCATGCAAGTGGAACCAGAAGAGAGCAGGACTAGCTATGCTTACATCAGACGAAATAGACTTTGAGCTAAGTGGTAACAAGAGACAAAGAGGGTCAATATATAATCATAAAGGGTCAATTCATCAGGAAGATAAAACAATTATATGTTATATATATATATATGTGCATATATATATGTGCATATATATATATATGTATATATATATGTATATATATCTCCAACATCAAGCACCTAAATATATTAATCAAATACTAACAGATCTGAAGAGAGATAGACAGCAATTCAGTGAGAGTAGGGGACTTAAATACTCCATTTTTAACAATGGATAGATCATCCATACTGAAAATCACTACAGAAACATTAGACTTGAACTACATTGTAGACCAAATAGACCTTATTGACATATGCAGAATATTCAATCCAACACATTCTTCTCAAGCACATGTGATGTATTTTGGATACACCAAAATACAAGATCTATACCAAGCATAGACCATATGATAGGTTACAAAACAAGTCTTAGCAAATTTAAGAAGATTGAAGTCATACTAAATATCTTTCCCAACCACATGCTATGAAACTAGAAATCAATAACAGGATGAAAACAGGAAACTTACCAAATATGTGGAAATTAAACATTCCACAGCTAAACAACCAACACATCAAAGAAGATATTAAAACGGAAATTAAAAAAAAATCTTGAAACAAAAATTAAACACAGCACACCAAAATTTGTAGGATGCAGCAAAAGCAGTTCTGAGGGAAGTTTTTTCTTTTTCTTTTTTTTTTTAATTTATAAAGAGATGGAAACCAAGAAATCTCTCCGAGAGAGAGAGATTGCGCATGCCTGAGTGCAAGCTGGGAAGGAGCAGAGGGAGGGAGAGAGAGAATCCTAAGCAGACTCCATACTCAGTGCAGAGCCTGATGCGGGGCTCAATCCCAGGAACCACCTGAGCCGAAATCAAGAGTCAGACACTTAACCAACTGAGCCACCCAGACATCCCATATTAGGGGAAGTTTACAGTGACAAATAAACTTACACATTAAGAAAAAGTAAATCTATCAAATAAACAATCTAACTCATATCTTAAGGAACTCGAAGAACAAACTAAGCCCATGCTAGCAAAGGAAGGAAGTAACAAACAGAGCAGAAAGAATGAAATAGAGACCAGAAAAACAACAAAAGGAATCAACGAAATTGAGAGCAGATTTTGTTTTTAACTTTTTATTTATTTTTGAAAGACAGCATGAATAGGGGAGGGGCAGAGAGAGAGGGAGACACAGAACCTGAAGCAGACTCCAGGCTCTGCACTGTCAGCACAGAGCCCGACACTGGGCTCAAACCCACGAGCTCTGAGTCATGACCTAAGCCTAAGTCGGATGCCCAACCAACTGAGCCACCCAGGTGCCCGATGAGAGCAGATTTTGTTTTTAAACAAAATTGACAAACTTTTAGCTAGATTAACCAAGAAAAAAATAACACTCAAATAAATAAAACCAGAAACGAAAAGGAAACATTATAATGAATACCACAGAAATACAAAGGATCATAAAAAATTACTGTGAAGAGTTGTACACCAATATATTGGATAAACTAGAAGAAATGGATAAATTCCTAGACACATAAAGTTTACCAAGACTGAATTAGGAAGTTAAAAATTTGAACAAATAATGAGTAGGGAGATGGAATCAGTAATCAAAAACCTCTCAACAAAGAAAAGCCCAAGACCAGATGGTTCACTGGTGAATTCTACCAAATGTTTAAGAAGATTTAACATAAATCCTTACTCTTTCAAAAAAAAAAAAAAAAAATTGAAAAGGAGGGAACATTCCCAAACTCACTTTAAGAGGTCAGTATTACCCTGACACCAAAGCCAGATAAGAATATGAGAAAACTACAGGCCAATATTCCTGATAAATCAGATGCAAAAATTCTCAACAAAATTCTAGCAAACGGAATTCAACAGCACATTAAGAGGATCATACACCATGATCAAGTGGGATTTATCCCTGGGATACAAGGATGGCTCAATATACACAAATTAATAAATGTAATATACCACATTAATTGAATGGAAGGTAAAAATTATTATAATCTTAGTAGATTCAGAAAAAGCATGTGAGAAAAATACTTTCATGATAAAAACTGCTAACAAATTGGGTGTAGAAGGAACATACCTCAACATAATAAAGGCCACATATGACAAGCCCATGCCAATATGATAATGGTGAAAGTTTGAAACCTTTTACTGTAAGATCAGGAAGAAGACAGGGTGCTCACTCCTACCACTCATATTAACATAGTAGTGGAAGTCCTAGCCAGAATAATCAGGCAAGAGAAAGAAATAAAGGGCATCTAAATATGAAAGGAAGAATAAAACTGTCTTTGTTTACAGATGATTATATATATATGTGTGTGTGTATATATACATATATATGTAATGTTATGAACATATATAATATAAAATAAATATATAAATATTATATATGTGTTATGTCTAAAGAAAAGCACGTTCAGAAGAATGAAATGGGATCCCTATCTTACACCCCTCACAAAAATTAACTCGAAATGGATGAAAGACTTAAACATAAGACCTGAAACCTTAAAACTTCCAGAAGAAAATAGGAAAAGCTATAGGGGAAAATCTTAACTTTGGTCTTGTCAATGATTTTTTTGGATATGGCACCAGAAGCACAAGTAACAAAAGCAAAAATTAGTAAGTAGGAGTATATCTGATGAAAGGCTTCTGCATAGCCAAGGAAACAACCAACAAAATGAAAGGTAACCTACAGAATCTAAGAAAATATTAGCAAATTATAGGTCTTATAAGGGGATAATATCCAAATATATGAAGAACTCTTACAACACAATGGAAAAAAAAACTCATTAAAAAATGTTCATAGGAACTGAACAAGAAGACATACAAATGGCCAATAGGTGCACGAAAAGATACTCCATTATTAATCGTCAGGGAAATGCAAACCAAAACCACAATGAGATACTGCCTTACAGCTCTTAGAGTGGCTGTCATCAGAAAACAAGAGATAAGTGTTACTAAGGATGTGGATGTGCACTCGTGGTGGGAATGTAAATTAGTACAGCCATTATAAAAAATGGTATGGAGATTCCTAAAAAAATTAGAACTAGAACTATCATGATTTATCAATCTCACTTCTGGGTATACATCCAAAGCAAATGAAATCAGGATCTCAAAAAGATATCCGCACTCCCATGTTCATTGCAGCATTGTTCACAATAGCCAAGATATGGAAATAACTTAAGTGTCCTTCAAAAGGTGAGTGGATAAGATATGGTGTGTGTGTGTCATATATGAATACCATTCAGCCATGAAAAAGAAGGAAATCCTGCCATTTGCAACAATATAGATGGAACTTAAGGGCATTATATTATTTTTAAAGTATTTTTTAATGTTTATTTTTGAGACAGGGCACAAGTGGGGGAAGGGAAAGGAGAGAGGGAGGGAGAGAGAGAGAGAGAATATGAGAAGTAGGTTCCCAGTCAACAGGAAGCAGACAGCCCAATGCTGGGCCCAAACTCCTGAACCGTGAGATCATGACTTGAACCAAATTTGGACACTTAACCGACTGAGCCACTCAGGAGCCCCATGAGGACATTATATAAGAGAAATAAGTCAGGTGGAGAAGATAAATATTGTTTGGTAGATTCTACATGTATAATCTAAAAAAGATAGACATAGAGTAGAATGGTGGTTGCTAGGGCCTGGGGGGGCAGGGAGAAATACAGAGATGTCAGTCAAAAGGTACAAGTGTCCAGTTAGAAATGAAAAAGTTCTGGGAATCTAATCTACAGCATGGTGACTATAGTTAACAACACTACATTGTGTACTGAAAGTTGCTAAGAGAGTAAATCTTAAATGTTCTCACCACGAAAAAGAAATGGTAATCATACAAGGTAATGGAACTGTTAATTGAGGCTATGGTAATAATCATTTTGCAATATATGTCAAATCAATACCTTGTACACCTTAAACTGACACAATGTTATATGTCAATTACAGCTCAGTAAAGCTGGAAAAACCAAAACAAAATGAGTTTTCAATTCCACTTTTTTGGGGGGAAGGCAGCATCGCCTCCTAGTGGCTGTATCAAGAATGGCAACGTTGATCAATCTTCAAGACTGCGTAGCATTAGGCCCCTGCAAGTCCCAGGTTCTCCAGGGAACCAGGAGGTCCTGCTTGAAGCCCTGCGTGCTGCTGCCCCCTAGTGGTGAGTGAGCAGGCACAGGCCTCACAGCTTTTCTCTAAGGCTGGAGGGGATGCGAAACTTCCAGGCAGAAAGTTAGCAAACGTTGAAATTGGCTGGGCTATTGAAATCAGCCACAGTCCACCATCCTCCCTTCAAGCCTCGGGAGATGTTGGAGTCAGGCAGGAGGAATCGTCAGGGCCTGCACTGGGAAGAGGGCTGAGATGTGGTTCTTCGGTGGAGCTGCAGGATCTGTCGGTGCCATTCCCCTACTTGTGTGTATGCAAAATGAACACGACTCGGAAAGAGAACGGAGCGCATCTGCTCGCAGTGACCCAGGGCCAAATGGTCTTTTTCTTTTTTTTTCCAAATGAATTCAGGTGACTGTTGGTTTGCGGGGGCGGGTGTCTCTAACGGATCAAAAGTGACACGTGCGTCACACTCTAGTTCGCCTTTCAATTCTACAGGTGTTTTGGTTGTTTTAGTCTGGGGTTGTTTGTTTATTTGGTTTTGCTTCCCAGCCTAGGTTTTGAAAGAGGACTTCCACTACCCCTATTTTGACCCCAGTCTGTACTTTCTAATTGATTAAGTTCTTCTTTCCAGCGTATCTCTTAACTTAAACAAAAGACCCTGTGGACAGAGCATCCTGTGATGGGAACCGAAATTACCCCTTCAAGCAATAAGCACTGCCCTGTGCCAGCAAGACCCTGTGATCGATCCCAAGATGATGACCGATCTGACCTTTACTGCCCACCTGGACATACCCAGCAACTTTGTCTCACATTTTCCTTATATAAACCTAGAAGTATTTCCAGCATGGACAGGCTGTGTGACATTAGTCCACTGTTGTCCCAGTGCTGGCCTCACTGAAATACATTCCTTTCTTGTTTCACCACCACTGGTCTCTCTGCCTTTGGATTTTGTCAGTGTGGCCAAACCTGGTCTGTTTGGGGCCCCCGAGCCAGGTACTCTTGCACCCCTGTACCCCGCTTACGGTTTCCTTCTCTCCCATTTTTTTTTTCACCTTATTTTTCTCCCTTGATTCACCTGCTCTGATAGCTCTAAGCCTCGGTGCCATCTTCTTTTCCAAGTCTAGAACCAAGACTCGTGCACCCTTGAAGGGTTGTGGCATAAATGCAGGTGTATTCAAGATGAGCCCATGGAGGCACCTGGGTGGCTCAGTCAGTTAAGTGTCTGACTCTTGATTTTGGCTCAGGTCATGATCTATCTTATGGAGCCCCCCCCCCCCCCCATCATGCTCCATACTAACAGCACAAAACCTGCTTAGGATTCTCTCTCTCTCTCTCTCTCTCTCTCTCTTTCTCTCTCTTGCTCCTGCCCCACTTGTGCATGCACACTTCCTCTCTCTCAAAATAAATAAACTTTAAATATTTAAAAAAATAATAAAATGAGCCCATATTCTTCCCTGTTCTCTTTATCATTTCTCTCTGCCCCTCACAGATACACCTGAGTCCACTGTTATGGAAAAGAATAGATTCCATGATATAAATGCCATTTACAGTGATGTAAATGGAGAGACATGACCAACAGACCAATGGAACATAATATTGAGCCTAAAAACAGCTCTGCACAATCTGGACACCACATGTCTCATAGACTAGAAACAGCACTATTTGTGAGACATATCCTGATTCCCAATATGTTAAAATAAGAAAAATTTTAGAGTTCCTCTGCATATAATCAATGCCTAATCTATGGCACTCCCAGTCCCTCCCAGTTCCTACCCACCCCCCCCCACCTTCACACCCTAATTGCTTTCATGAATGGATGTTCTTTTCACACCACTTGAGCTCAGAACCTCTCCCAGTGGGCAGGTAGCCTTTAAGCCAGGCCTTAATGATCACTATCTCCTAGTATTCATGTCTGTCTTTTCATCTTCCGTTGAGGTGGGCTGGACCTGGTGATTTTCTTCCAAATATAGCTGGGTAGATTCAAAAGCTGAGTCAGTCTCTGCTGAAGCTGAGAGCTGGAGGTTTGTCAGATAGCTATGCTCCTCACAGCTGGGCATCGAGTCTTTTTATTCAGGGGAGAACTGAACAGTAAGTATCAAACTCATCAAATATACCAGAAAACCAGTGTTCATACTGATACTTAAAACTAACCAAACTGGGCGCCCTGGTGGCTCAGTCAGTTAAGCATCCGACTTTAACTCAGGTCATGATCTCACACTCCGTGAGTTCAAGCCCCGTGTCGGGCTCTGTGCTGACAGCTCACAGCCTGGAACCTGCTTCGGATTCTGTGTCTCCCTCTCTCTCTGCCTCTCCCCTGCTCATGCTCTTTCTCTGTCTCAAAAATAAATAAAAACATTAAAAAAATTTTAAACTAACAGAACATTTATTAATCACCATTGGATGTTGCTATGACATACCTTTTCTCTGCAAATTGATAAAGGAAAAGAATTAAGCATTTATTCAGTCATTGCCATATGAATTGCATCTTAGTCTAAGAAAACAATTAGTAAGAGAAAGTACATATTTATAGTAGACCTCTATTAATACATGAAGGTGAAAGATAGGATGAAGTAATCATCATTTTGTAACATGTCCCCATGATATAATGGATCTAGGTAATAATCATTAACAGATGCTAATGCCACTAATAAACACATTAATGGGAGAATATGTAACTGAGGGATCAAACATATATCGCCTAAATCCAGCTATAATTCTTAATCTCACTGTAAGATATTATGTACCTTTTCATTAACAGGTAAACGGCATCACTTATGAAGTATTTTTGCCTATAAAATTCAAACTAAATCTAACAAATATCAAGATCTTATGTTCTTATAGTTATGAATAATAAAAGAACAATTAACACCGGAAGAGATCAGTCAAATCCAGGAAGTGGAAAATTCTACAGGATAAATTACCTACATTTTCAACAATAAAAGGCAAGAAAAAAGGCCTTGGTAAATTGCCACAAATAAAAAATATTTATGAGGCAAATCAACTACATGTGTTGTAATGTGTGTATCTTCTTTGAATCCCGATTTAAAGAAATCAAGTGAAAAAAGGACATTTTTAAGACTGGGGGCAATTTGAACACATACTGATTATATAATACTAAAATTATTGTTAGAACTATAAAATGTAATAGTAGCAACACGATTATGAGAAAGTCCTGGTGTATTTTAGATAGATGCTGTAGTAGTGACAGAGTGAATGATACGATGTCTATTATTTGCTTTAGAATACTCTGGGGGAAAAATGTGAGGGACAGGTGAAATAAGATTGCCAAACGTTGAAAAATAGTTAAAACCTGGTTGACAGATACATTAAGGTTCATTAAACTATTTTTCTCCATGGGTATATTTGGATTTCTCCATAATAAACATTTAAAATGAAATTTTTAAACTTAGAACCATATCAAAAGGTGTCCAAGATATATAAATATAAGTAATTCAAAACTTGATGACACAGTTTATCTGTGTGTATGTAAAAGATACATTCCAAATATGTTTAAAAATTGGTTGACCTCCCAATGTCAGATTCAGCAAATCTCTAACATGATATGCACGTACTATTCATCTGAATTCGAAAGGGAGGTCAATGTTTACAACCCAGTATGAGAGCCCAGATACCTGTTTGTTCCGGCCCTGAGATATTATCATGCATTTTGCCATTGTACCTTGTTGGTAATGGATGCGGAGCAGACGGACGCCATTGCTGGTTCTCTCTGTAGCGACTTCTTTCTGGTGCACCCGTAACACAGGCCAGCTATGCCTTCCTTCTCCCTTGGATTTCAGCAGTCACTGGGTTCAGACAATTCTGACTTGGCCTCCCCCTTCTAAGAACCCAGGCTGAGCTCTCCTATTCTGTGTATCTTTGTTCTGATCTTCACCTCAGCTATGAGAATCCGAAATTGCTCCCATAAACCTTTCAACTAGCTACAGCTTTCAATCTGCCATCTTCACTGTCTATTGTTCGATTTTTCTGTTTTGTTATTTCTCATTTAGTATTCTACTGTAGCCTATTTTTTTCCCCCTGCAATTAAACAAACAATACAAGTCTCACTTTAAAGGGAGGTATCATGTTTGGAATATACGTCTGGTGATGCTCACAGCATTGGCTGTGTTCTCTTGACTGTGTCTTTGCTCTCTCCCTAGAATGTAGGGTCTGAAAGCTACAGCCGGTTGTCTTTGTGTTGGGTGGCTCCCCTTACAGCACCCGGAACACAGAAGGATATCAAAATTTGCTTCCTAAGTGTTGGGGATAACTAGACTTTATTACAGTAAGATGAATATCTAGTTGAGGAAACCTATAATGTATTCACAGATGCGTTTGTCAACAGGTTGTTAGACACAGATGAAGAGGAATGTGTTACAATGCAATACACCATAGACATGATACACTAAGGAAAAACATAATCCATTTAGAGAAAGACAATTCCCCCAGAGGCAGTATTTAACATTTGTTCTCATTATAATTCTACCCATGATAATACTGAGAATGATGATAATCACAGTAATAATTGAGCAAATTAAATTCATGGACGTGCACGCTTGCACTGCTCCAGCTACCTTGTAAGGAGAGGTGATTTGTCCCCATTTCACAGATGACAAAAGGAGGCCTAGAGAGGTGAGATAATCTGCTGAGGAGAACTTCCCCTTCACCCAAGCCGTCCAGTTTCTGCAGCTTCTGGGAGAAACACTGGTCCAAACACAGTCTGAGGTCCTTGGAATTGAGCAATCACCAGGAGAAGGCAACACTGGGAAGTGAAAGTCCAATGTAAGAACTGGGTCACCACCCTTACAACCTCCTTCACGTCACAAATTCCCTTGTCACTCCCCCCATTCAGAGTGTTCAGCCTGGAAACCTAGGTTTCTGTGTCCATTCCAACACTACAAACCAATGTCCCCCCCACTTTTCTTTTCTCAGGTGCACTAGTCCTTTTTATTGTCAAACCCAATTCAATCTATCACGAAGAGAATTTGACCCTGGATAATTTCATCCAAGGTGATTGGGTTTTGTATGAATATCATCAGGTCTTTTGATGCAATTATCTGGTGTGAGCTGAGTGCACCACCACCCTGAGCTCAGCCGCTCCCTTCTCTCGGGACCTGGGAGGGCTCTCATGGGAACGCCAAGACTTCCCCTGGGAAAAACGCTTTCCAGTCCCCGTGGGCTTCTGCGCTGGCGCTGCTCCGGTAACCGACACTTGCAGAGCCTGGAAGACATGACCCAGGACGTCCGCCCCCCCCCCCACCAGGAAACCCCCTAGGAGCCAGAGGCGCCCCGCGTCAGCCGGACGCCAGCCAGGAGCCAGGCCGCCGCCGGCCCCCGCAGCCTCCCGCGGCGCGGTCGCCTCTCTCCGGGACCCACGAGAGGAGCCCGAGGCCTCTGACGGTGGGGACCCTTCAGAGGGTCGCCCTGTTCCTGACCCCAGGAGCCACCACCGCACGTCCCAAGGCACTGGATCCGAAGCGCTGTGGCCCAGACGCCCCTGGCCACCAAGGAGCCCTGAGATTTCTGCCGAGACCCTTCTCCGCTCACCATCCTTCGCGCACGGAAGGCGTTACGGTGACACCTGTGCGTTTGCAGGATAACCACGGAAGCAGTCTTGTCTTCGGAGTCCGCAGACCATTTTCTTTCCGCTACTCACTGACCAAGAACAACGCCAAAGTATTTCTCCCCGTGTCCCCGGTTCGTCTGCCAGGGAGCGACGAGGCGCAGGGGTGCGGGTGGCCGGTGACGGTTCCCGCGCCGGACCCTCGGCCGGCGGGCTCTGCTGCGCGCGGGGAAGGCGGTGGGGTCTGCGGTGCATTGGGGTGCAGCGGGGGGCGGCCAGGAGTACAGCGTGGCGCTTGGTGAGTCCAGCAAACGATGGCTCCTGGAACAGCAGGCAGGCGGCCGGCGGCCTCCAGGACTCCGCTCAGCCGGGGAACGCCCCGCCGCAGGGCTCTGGCCGCTCGGAGCTGGGATCTGTCTCAGAAGCCCTCGGGGCATCCGCACATGTCTCTGCCCCGCCACCACCGCACTCCCCCACCCCCCTCTCCAAACTCCCCCAGAAGTTCAGGGGCCCTCAGGCGCCGGCCAGAGCCCAACGAGTGCCCCTTATCCCTCGACTCTGCTGCCTTTTTGCCCAGCGCCTGCCAGCGTCCCCCGAGCTGACCTGCCTCAAGGTCGCTGAGGTGCAAGGTGATGGACGTCGTGACCTGGACACGTGACCTGAGAAACCGGCCTCCCTGCTGAGAGCGGAGGGTTTGCGGTCGCGGAGGGTTTGAGGTCGCGGGCGTGCTCATTTGCAATCTGCATCTCTGCGAGGTGACTTTCTCAAGGTGCCTTAACCCCCAGCACCGAACGGACTCCATCCCGGAGGTGGGAGGGAACTCTCCCTTGAGAACAATACCGAACAATAAGGCAAGAGTGTCGGGCTCAGCAGGTGCGGCCACTTTAGAATTCCCCAACTAGATGAATTCTAACACGCATCTGCCCCACCCCCAAGGTTTCTGAGAAGCTACTGTGAACCTGTCAATTTTCTAGTTACAGTATATCTGTATGTAAGTATGTAGCACAGAAATTGAACAATAATATACATACCTTTATGTAGCCAGCTTTGCCTACAAAATAACTTTCTCAATTTCATTTACCCTAGATACATTTCTTTGGGGGTTTACAACGACTTAATTCGTACTTCCTATTGCTTTTCCCAGTTCTTAGTTTTGACTATAAACATGCCGATCTTGTGGGAGGATTGTGTGTGTGCTAGGGGGAGATGTGTGCTTGTTCGTGCACCGTGTGTAACAGACTGCCACTTAAGTTTTGTTTTTCGAGAATATGTGTGAGAATATGTGCTTTGTAAATTTCATCATTGTGTTACTCTACCAAATACAGTCCTAACTGCAGTGTGAGAAATATGTATTACCCTACAATGTGACAGTCATTGGTAATATCAATGGGTAATAAATATCTTTTCAATTTGGTAGGCGAAAGATACGTGCTCTTGTTTCAATGTCTGTGTTTTTTGTTTTTAGGAGTTTGAACCTGGTTTAATAAACTTTTTTTAAAATAAGAAAATTATGTAATATGAATGGTATTTTGCTTTCAACAAAACCGAGGAACTAAATTTTACTTGTTTGAGATGAAGTTTAAGTTCCCTGAGCGATATTGGCTGGAAACTGCCCTGAGTTCCTTGCCAAGTGGGCTCCTGCAGAGGTCAGCTGGTCACAAGAGATCCTGCCCCAGCAAAGCAAGCCCCAGAGAGAAGTCCGGGAGAGGCTGTGTGAGCAGGCTGAGGCAGGAGTCAGGTTAAGCATGTAGTCTTTCTCCTCGATAATTTTCTTGCTTGCTCTAGCTAGGGAGCTACACTTTGGTCTTTAGTTTCAGGGTCCTCTCAACCCTCCACCCTTACCAGCAGCACCAGTCTCAGCTCCTAACCACATCAGACTCTGCATGATTCTATCTTTGGACTACTTTGTGCCAACGGGGATTGGAGAAGCTCCTTGTTCCTGTCCCAGGACCCCTATGCTAAGAAAATTAACACATAAAGAAGGGATTCAAATTCTTGATTAAAATGACTTATTTCTTTTTTTTAATGTTTATTTATTTTTGAGAGAAAGAGAGAGAGAGAGAGCACGCGTGCACAAGCTGGGGAGGGAGGGAGAGAGAGAGGGAGACACATTCTGAAGCAGGCTCCAAGCTGTCAGTGCAGATCCCAATGAGGGGCTCGAACTCACGAACCAGGAGATCATCACCTTAGGTGAGGTCGGATGCTTAACCAACTGAGCCACCCAGGCTTGGCTTCCATCCTTGATGGAAGGATGTGTAAGAAAGGAAAGATGTCAGGTTTCAAGATGAAATATTGAGAGAAATTTTTCTTCTTTAAAGTTTATGGTTTCATCTAAAAAAATCACGATCAATATAAAACAAACATTCTTAAAATATCCTGAAAACAGAAAGAAAAACTTCCAATATTTACACGTTATTAAGGAAGTCTAAATCATTCTTCTAAGATGGTTAAAAGGAAAAGATTATAATAAGTAAATATAATGTTGAATGTGATATCACTGTTGTATTCTTTTTATGCTTTTTAGGAACAGAAATGAAATATGCTCAAATAGTTGAAGCATCAAATAACTTATTAGGGGATAATTTTTTTTTAATTTAATGGAATAATGAGGACATAGTTTAGACTGAACAACAGTAATGGCTTTTAGAACCACAGAGCAAAGCGGGTCCCAAAGAGTAATCAGAAAACACGAATCCACAACTACTACCACTGTTGATCTGTTCAGAATCACCAAATCCCTGGCAAGTGTTAGCATACTGGGTCATTCCAAGTGTTTGTGCGGAATGTGTGCATGGAGTAATCCTCAGGCATTATTGTTGGAGGGTACGTGTTGTCTGTCTCCTGAAGAATATGGCATTACTCAACGAATTTAGGTTTTTGCACTTTTTCATGGCATAACTGTTCATGGATATATATTTTAGAGAAATTCTCTCACAAGGACTATCATATGTGGTGAAGTTGGGTAACTGACGTTCTAAGCGTCTACTGTGGGGCAGCAGATAGGTAAAATGCGGCAGGGGCTCATGGGAGGTTAGTATGTCAGCAGTGGAAACCACAGATGAAATGTACATGTAACAGAGGTGTCTAGCTGGGTCAGTCCAAAGAGCATGTGACTCTTGATCGTGGGGTAATGAGTTCAAGCCCCATGCTGGGTGTAGAGATTACTAAAAATAAATAAATAAACTTAAAAACATTTTTATTTAAAAAAATTTTTTAACGTTTATTTATTTTTGAGACAGAGAGAGAGAGAGCATGAATGGGGGGAGGGTCAGAGAGAGAGGGAGACACAGAATCAGAAGCAGACTCTGAGCTGTCAGCACAGAGCCCGACGAGGGGATGGAACTTGTGAACCACGAGATCATGACCTGAGCCGAAGTCGGACACTTAACCGACTAAGCCACCCAGGCGCCCCTAAAAACATTTTAAAAAAGAGAAATGTAGGGCACCTGGGTGGCTCAGTCGGTTACGTGTGTCCAACTCTTGATCTAGGCTCAGGTCTAGATCTTGATGGTGTGGTTTCAAGCCCTGCACTGGGCTCTGCTCTGTGCGTGAAGCCTACTTACAAAGAAAAAATAAGACAGAAATGTACATGTCACAATTTTATAAACTTGCAAATGAATGGAAAATACTAAAAAATTACAATTTTAAGGCAGGCATGGGATTTTCCTTTTCCCACCTCTACCGAATTACTTCTTTACTTGTTGACCTACATATACTCTCAGTTCAGCTCCAGCATAAACTACGTTTATGATCTTGTTTTCATCTAACGCTCAGGGTCTCATCTCTAACACCAGGCAATCGTCTCTGATACTCTAAAAGAAGGGACATGAGAAGTGTGATTTGTCTACATGTGCCTGACAAGGAGAGAGGCTTTCTACAGCGACTGTAAACAGCCAGGAACTTGACTTCTCTCCCCAAAGACCTTCCTTCTCCCTGCTCCTCCCTTAAGTCCATCACTGAAACCCTTCAAACTCTCAAAAGCGCCGCCCACAATGATGCAGTTTTCTCCTTGATCTTATCCGGCTCCGAGGTAATTTGCAAGGCTAATGAGGGTCAGCCTCAAGTATCAGGACAGTCCTTTCTGAGATCCTACACACGACAGAGCGCTATAAAAAGGCACACCCAGCGCTGGATGCATCTTCTTTCTCCCAGACTGGCTGCACGTCTCGGCCTGGTCAGAGGCGGAAGCCATGGACCTCCATCTGCCCACGCTGGAAGGGCCGTCTTGCAGGTGGGCACGTCCGGAGCCCCGCATGCCCCCGGGCCTGAACCGAGAACAGGCCTGGGCCTGGGCGCTGGATAACTTCCCGGCGCTGAGCCGCCCCTCCTGCCAACGCCCCCAGTTGTGTGGGGACTGGAACCCCGGTGCGTGCGGGAGGCTGCGCCACGCTGGCCCCTGGCACGGAGATGGTCCCCGGCTTGAGAGGGCCCAGAAACGCTGTCGAGACCCTCACGTCCGAGCTGAGACCGCGATGGAGCTACAGTCACCTCCACGAGAGGCACATGCGACAGACCGTGTTGCCCGATGGACCCTGAACCGGCCAGGAGATGCCAGCGCCAGCGGAGGTGGACAGACCCACGGCCAGACCGCCTCCAGGAGCCCAGGCCGTCCCCGGAAGCTGCTGAAAACCGTGGCTCAAAGCAAGGTGGAAGCCGGAGAGGGAAAGAATTCCAGCATCGTCGTCGGGGCCCACAGCGCCCCTTCAACCGATGCGCTGGAAGGAGCCCGAGACACCCTATGGGGCCCTCATTCTGTCTGTGTGGACTTCTCGCTGGACTGGCCGGACCGAGATGAACCTTGAGGTCTCTGGTGGAGAACCTTCCTTATTTACTTTACCTGTCCTCAATTACCTACAGGTTCTTACATTAGAAAACATTCTTCATGGAATCAGTATCTTGAAAAACTTCTAGAGCCACTGAGAATCGACACAAATTCTAATCTTACTCGAGTTCCACACGACAATTAAAGCCTTTTCCTCTTATTCTCAGCCTGTGGATTTAATTTTGGGCGGGTGTGGTCAGGACCCGAAGGGAGTGGTGGGTTCGGGGCTGAAAGGCTGGTGGGAGCTCATTAAAGTCAAAGAAATGCAAATTAAAACAATGAATACCAGAGGGGAGGAGGGATAATGGGTGAAACAGGTGAAGGAGATTGAGTTCATTTATAGCGTGGAGCACTGAGTAATGTGTAGAATTTACCCAATGTTGGTAAACATATAGAAAGAAGTAATTCTCAGTTACTCACTTCGGGAATGAATTTGAAAAGCTCTTTGGGAAGGCAATCTGGCAAATTTATATTAAACATCTCAATGAGCACTAATTGGGCCCAGAAATTCTACTTCTTACAAGCAAGAAATTATAAAGACAAGCCTGCTGGAGGAGTTAAGATGGGGGAGGGGGCGCCTGGGTGGCTTGTCGGTTGAGCGTCCGACTTCGGCTCAGGTCATGATCTCACGGTCCGTGAGTTCGAGACCTGCGTCGGGCTCTGTGCTGACCGCTCAGAGCCTGGAGCCTGTTTCCGATTCTGTGTCTCCCTCTCTCTCTGCCCCTCGCCCGTTCATGCTCTGTCTCTCTCTGTCCCAAAAATAAATAAACGTTGAAAAAAAATTAAAAAAAAAAAAAAGATGGTGGAGGGGGACCCTAAGCTTGTCTCCTTCCTTGAAGACAGCTGGATGGTTATCAAATCATTCAGAAGACCCAAGAAACCAACCAGAGGTCTGAGAGAACAAAAACTGCAAATCTACCAGTAGAAAAGGGTCCTTGGTTTGGAAGGGACGAGGTGGAGAGGGTTGCTTGGTGGAGACAGAGCACTGGGTGTGGCCGCAGGAAAGGAGGGAAGCCACCGCCAACCATCACAAGCAGTGGAACACAAAATCTCAACTTTGGGAAGTCGGTTCCTGTGAGGACATGCCTGGCTCAAACGTGCTCAGGTGGCAAAGCAGCATGGAGTCCCAGGAGTGCCAGCATGGCCTGAGGATCCCCTGGGTCGCAAGAAGAAAGGGTGGCTCCAATGTGCCGCGCTGTTCCAAGGCATCGGAGCAGGGACTCGGGCGGAGAGCAGTGAGCTGGGGTGTCTGCTCTCTGCTCTGTTTTGCCGTAAGTTCCGAACTGCTGCTTGGTCGTGGGACCGTCTTCCTTGCACACCCGGCAAGCAGCAAAAACAGGGTGATACCGTCCTCCAGGGGAACAACGCAGGTCACACAGGTCGAGGCTGGGCCGTCCCTAAGATGGGGTGTTTTGAAACCCAGTCCCGCGCCTGAGATAAAAAACATAGGCAGGGGGAATGCAGGGTTCTGACCGAAATCAGGGACACAAGAGGGGTGATTGGTTGCTTTTCTGTGAGGGTTCCCCGAAACGTTGGGGGTGCGGAAACTTTGAGCTCTGGGGCTAGAGAGTGGTCCGCCACGTTCATCCCACCCCTCGGCGCTGAAACCTTCAGGAAGCAAAACAGCGGCACCTAGTGGAGGCCAGAGCCGCTTACACCAAACTCCCCACCCCACAGGTGAATCTCCACTAGGGCAAGTCCACCTGAGAATCAGTGCAACAGGCCCCTCCTCTAGAGACCAGCACAAACAACGTGCTGGCACCGAGTCTACTGATCACAGAGTGCTGCAAAACCTTCGCTCTAGGGTAAATAGGATCTAGCTTCCTTTTCACTTTTATTCTGTGATTTTTTATTATGGGTTTTTTATTTCGTTTCTTTTTTCAATCCCTTTTTTATTTTATTATTTTTAATTCTTATATATATTTTTTTATTTTATTTCAGATCTAGATTCATTTAACACACAGACCACACACATCCAAGATCTAGGTTTTTAAAAATTTTTCTTTTTTCCTTTTTGTTTTTTCCCTTCTTCTTTTCTGGACAAAATGAGGAGACGTACAAATTCACCTCAGAAGAAAGAACAGGAAGTTAATCTCACAGCCAGGGATTTAATCAGTACAGATATAAGTATGATGTCTGAACTAGAATAGAAAACAATGATTGTGAAGATACTAGCTGGGCTTGAAAAAAGCATAGAAGACACTAGAGAATCCCTTTATGCAGAGATAAAAGAACTAAAATCTAGTCAGGTTGAAATTAAAAATACTAAAACTGAGATGTAAACCCAAATGGAGGCCATACAAAAGAGGATAGATAAGAAGATTTGCATAGGAGAGAATCAGTAAAAAACAAGATACAATTATGTGTGGGGGGGGGGGGGGAGATGAAGCTGAAAAAAAAAAAAAAAAGAAAGAAAGGTAATAAATCCCCAAGGCAGACTTATGGAACTAAGTGACTTATTAAAATGGAATAACATTCCTATCATAGGAGTCTCAGAAGAGAAGAGAGAGAAAAAGGGGCAGAAGGTTTATTCAAACAAAGTATAGTTGAAAACTTCCCTAATTTGGGGAAGGACACAGATATCAAATTAAAAAAAGCACAGAGAACTCCCATTAGATTCAATAAAAGTTGACCATCACCAAGGCATATCATAGTGAAATTCACAAAATACACAGACAAGGAAAGAATCTTGAAAGCAGCAAGGGAAAAAAGTCCTTAAGCTACAAGGGAAGACAGATCAGGTTTACAGGAGATCTGTCCACAGAAACTTGGCAGGCCAGACAGGAGTGGCAGGATATATTCAACGTACTGAATGGGAAAAATATGCAGCCAAGAATTCTTTACCCAGCAAGGCTGTCATTCAGAATAGAAGAAGAGATAAACAGTTTCCCAGACAAACAAAAACTGAAGGAGTGAGTGACCACTAAACCAGCCCTGCAAGAAATCTTAAGAGGACTCCTTGAGGGGAGAAAAAAAGACCAAAAGCAATAAGGACAAGAAAGGAACAGAGAACATCACCAGAAGCACCAAATCTACAGGTAACACAATGGCACTAAATTCATATCTTTTAATAATCACTCTGAATGTAAATGAACTAAATGTTCCAATCAAAAGACATAGGGTATCAGAATGGATAAAAAAACAAGATCTGTCTGTATGCTGCCTGCAAGAGACTCATTTTAGAACTACAGACACCTGCAGATTGGAAGTGAGGAGATGGAGAACCATCTATCATGTTAATGGATATCAAGGATATCCATTATAATGGATATCATTATCCATTATATCATTTTGTATAATGGATATCAAAGAAAGCCAAAATATCCATATTTATATAAGACAAACTAGATTTTCAACAAACTGTAACAAGAGATGAAGAAGAACCTTGTATCATAATTAAGGGGTCTATCCATCAAGATTCTAACAATTGTAAATATGTATTTCCCCAACTTGGAGCACCCAAATATATAAATCAATTAATAACAAACGAAAAGAAACTCAATGATAATAATACAACAGTAGTGGGGATGTTAACACCCCACTTACAACAATGGACAGAGTATTTAAGCAGAAAATGGCTTTGAATGACACACTGGACCAGATGGACTTAACAGATATATTCAGAATACCTCATTCTAAAGCACAGAATACACACTTTTCTCCAGTGCACATGGAACATTCTCCAGAAGAGACCACACATCCGGTCACTAATCAGTCCTCAACAAGGACAAAAGGACTGAGATCATACCATGCATATTTTCAGACCACAACACTATGAAACCTGAAGTCAACCACAAGAAAAAACTTGGAAAGCGCTCAAATACATGGAGGTTACAGAACATCCTACTAAAGAATGAATGGGTTAACCAGAAAAGTGAAGAAGAAATAAAAATATACATGGAAGCAAATGAAAATTAAAACACAACAGTCCGAAACTTTTGGGATGCAGCAAAGGCAATCCTAAGAGGGAAGTGTATTGCAATTCGGGCCTATCTCAAGAAGCAAGAAAGGTTCCCAATACACAACCTAACCTTACACCTTAAGCTGGAAGAAAAGGAACAGGAAATAAAGCCTAAAGAAGGCCAGCAGAAGAAGGGAAATAATAAAGATTAGAACAGAAATAAATGATATAGAAACAAACAAAAAGGAGTAGAACAGATCAATGAAACTAAAAGCTCGTTCTTTGAAAGTATTGATAAAATGGATAACCCCTAGCCAGACCTATCAGAAAGAAGAGAGGAAGGGCCCACATAGATAAAATCATGAATGAAAGAGGGGAGATCACAACCAGCATTACAGAAATATAAACAATTAGAATACTATGAAAAATTACATGTGAACATACTGGGCGATCTGGAAGAAATGGACAAATTTCTAGAAGCTTGCAAACTGCCAAAACTGAAACAGGAAGAAAAATAAAAATTGAACAGACACATAACCAGCAAAGAAATTGAAATGGCAATAAAAAAATCTACTAACAAACAAAAGTCCTCAGCCAGATGGCTTCTCAGGGGAATTCTATTAGAAGTTTAAAGAAGAATGACTACCAATTCTTCTCTATCTGTCCAAAAAATAGAAATGGAAGGAAAACTTCCAAACTCATTCTATGAAGCCAGCATTACCTTGATTCCAAAACCAAAGACTGCACTAAAAAGGAGAATAAAAAGCCTAAGTCCCTGATGAACATGGATGCAAGAATTCTCAATAAAACACTAGCAAATAAAATTCAATACTATATTAAAAGAATATTCACCTTGGTCAAGTGGGATTTATTTCTCGGATGCAGGGTTGATTCAATATTTGCAAATCAATTAACATGATACAGCACATTAACAAAAGAAAGAATGAGGACCAGATGATCCTGTCAAGAGATGCAGAAAAAGCATTTGACAAAATACAGCATCCATTCTTGATAAAAACCCTTAATTAAGTATAGGGATAGATGGAACATATCTTAACATTATAAAGGCCATATACAAAAGACCCACAACTAATGTCATCTCCAATGGGGCAAAACTTTCCCCATAGTCAGGAACAAAACAAGGATGACCACTCTCACAATTCCTATTTAACATATACTGGAAGTCTTAGCCTCAACAATCAGACAACAAAAAGAAATAAAAGGTATCCAAATTGGCAAGGAAGAAGCCAAGCTTTCACTATTTTCACACAACCTGATATTCTATGCAGAAAACGTGAAAGACTCCACCAAAAAATTGCTAGAACTAATACATGAATTCAGCAAAGTCACAGGATATAATATTAGTGTGGAGAAATCTTTTGCATTTCTATACACCAATAATGAAGCAAGCAGAAAAAGAAATTAAAAAATTGATCCCATTTGCAATTGCATGAAAAACAATTAGATACATAAGAGTAAACCTAACCAAAGAGGTAAAAGATCTGTACTCTGAAAACCAGAGCATGTATGAAAGAAATTGAAGTGGATACAAAGAAATGGAAAAGCATTCCATGCCCATGGATTGGAAGAACAAACATTGTTAAAATGTCGATACTACCCAAAGCAACCTACACGCTTAATGCAATCCCTATCAAAATAACACCAGCATTTTTTGCAGAGCTAGAAGAAACAATTCTAAAATTTGTATGAAACCACAAAAGACCCTGAATAGCCAAAGCAATTCTGAAAAAGAAAAAACCAACTGAAGGCATGCTGAGTCCAGAATTCAAGCTATATTACAAAGCTGTAGTCATCAAGACAATATGGTTCTGGCACAAAAACAGACACAGAGATCAATGGAATAGAATAGAAAACCCAGAACTGGACCAACAACTATATGGTCAACTATTCTTTGACAAAGCAGGAAAGAGGACCCAATAGAAAAAGACAGTTTCTCAACAAATGGTGTTGGGAAAATTGGACAGCAACAAGCAGAAGAATGAAACTGGACCACTTTCTTACACCATACACAAAAATAAATTCCAAATGGATGAACGACCTAAATACAAGACAGGAAATCATCAGAGTCCTAGAGGAGAACACAGGCAGCAATGTCTTTGACCTCGGCTGCAGCAACTTCTTACTAGACATGTCTCTGGAGGCAAGGGAAATAAAAGCAAAGATGAACCATTGGGACCTTATCAAGATATAAAGTTTCTACACAGTGAAGGAAACAACCAACACAACTAAAAGGCAACCGATGGAATGGGAAAAGATATTTGCAAATGACATATCAGATGAAGGGTTAGTATCCAAAATCTATAAAGAACTTACCAAACTCAACACCTGAAAAACAAAGAATCCAATGAAGAAATGGGCAGAAGACATGAATAGACACTTTTCCAAAGAAGACATCTGGATGGCTAACAGACACATGAAAAGGTGCTCAACATCAGTCATCATCAGGGAAATACAAATCAAAACCATAATGAGATACCAACTCACACCCGTCAGAATGGCTAAAATTAACAATACAGGAAACAACTGGTGTTGGCGAGGATTCAGAAGAAGGGGAACCCTTTTGCACTGTTGGAGGGAATGCAAACTGGTGTAGCCACTCTGGAGAACAGTATGGAAGTTCCTTGAAAAAGTAAAATTAGACTACCCTATGATCCAATAATTGCACTACCAGAGTTACCCAAAGGACATAAAAATAGAGATTTGAAGGGGTAAATGCACCCCAATGTTTACAGAAGCACTATCAACAATAGCCAAACTATGGAAAGAGCCCAAATGAAGATATGGTATATATACACACAATGGAATATTACTCAGCCATCAAAAAGAATGAAATCTTGTCATTTGCAATGACATGTATGGAGCTAGAATGTTATGCTAAGCAAAATAAGTCAACCAGAGAAAGACAAATACCATATGATTTCACTCATATGTGGGTGGAATTTAAGAAACAAAACAGATGAACATATGGGAAGGGGGAAAAAAGAGAAGAGAGGAAAACAAACCACAAAGACTCTTAACCATAGAGAACAAACTGAGGGTTGACAGAGGGAGATGGGATGCGCTAGATGGGTGATGGGTATTGAAGAGGGCACTTGTTATGATAAGCACAGAGTGTTGTATGTAAGTGAAGAATCACTGAAATCTACTCATGCAACCAATATTGCACTGTATGCTAACTAAAATTTAAATTAAAAAAAGAATAAAAACAAGGGTGCTTTGCAGTAAAAGATTAGAAAAAAAAATCATCGTACACCTGTACAATGCCAAACTATGCAGCCCTTGGAAATAAAATGGAAGGCATGATTTTGAAAAGCCATCCTAGAGGTTAAATAGGCTCCGGGCCTCTGAATCCTGGGAAGGCAGTGACTAGCAATGAGGCTAAGCAGGTATTATTCTAACCCAGGTGGGGAGGGAAGCACTGAGGCTCAGCCAGCCAGGTAGGCTTAGAGAAGGGCAAAGTCTGGGGACTCTTCCCTATGTGGATACCCTCTTGCAGTTCTCTCCACAACCACCTGCCCTGGTGTTTTCTGGGTCTAAATCAGCCCCTGACCTCCAGTATTAGGCTCCATGAGGCTAATGCTGGAACAGAGGAACCCAAGTATCAGCTCTAAGGCAGGCCAGTCTGGTAGCTTTCCAGCTGCTCACTGCACAAAATCTCTGAGTCCCCATCATTTTCCCCCCTGTCCCGGCAGTGCTCATTGCAGGAGGTGTGCCATTCCCCCGAGCCTCCTCTCAGCTGCTGGAGGTGGCCCAGACCCGGGCTTCTGTGGTGTGCAGGGCAGGCAGTAGGCAGGGCTCCTGCCTCCTGCAGGCCGACAGCCAAACCCTTGCAGCACGAGGACAGATGAAGCTCCAATCCCTCAGGCTTGTAGATGGTAAAACAGTATGTCGGGGCCAAGAGGCCAAGAGAGATGAGAAGGAGGCAGCAGTCTTCTAGCCTAGGAAGTTTAGTCGTTAGAAAACAAGGTGCTGAAAACAGATGTTGGTGTTAACCTTCAGTGCAGATTGTTTCAGGAAGCCTGGCTTGGTGAGAGGAGATACATAAACATGCTCTTCCTGAATGACATTAATCAGAACTGCGTTGAGTGCGGTTTTGGTTGAGTCTGCTGATTGGGTCGTGCTAGCATTTAGGTGGTCATAGCAAGCTTACTAGTGTTTTCAGAGAAGCAAAATGGAAAAAAAAAAAAAAAAACTTCCAGGAAAGGTATTTTTCTCTTTTTTTCAGTGACATCTACTTTTCCTCTGTTCGAAGGAACAGATAGTAAGCATGCCAGCAAATAAATGCATTAGACTATTTTAGTATAATAAGTGCTATCAAGAATGTTCTACAAATCCATTGAAAAGAAGGTAACAGGGAGGGTTCCATGTTACCTTGGAGAGTCAAAATAGAATTATTAGAGATACGGGAGTGTCTTTTCAAGTTAAATCAGAATAATGTGATGAAAACGCGACACAAAATCTGAGGGAGCAGTTATCAAGAGAGAACATCAAATTTAAGGACTCTGAGTCTAGAACAAGATTAATAAAGTCATGGACAGAGAGGGCAGGCAAATGGTGACTTTCTGTGGCCCAAATAGGATCTATATAGACCATAACAATCTCAGAGTACTCTATCTAAGAGGACCTACTTGCATAGTCATACTTGATAGATTATTTAAAAGAAGGATCAAATTTTTGAGTTCATTTTGATTGAAAGATTTAATTACTGATAATAACACTGCTCAAATATATGATCTTGACCTAATAAATTATGAAATTGATCAGAAGTATAACCAAGGGATTGATAAGAGAGATCTGATAGTGTTGGAAAGTGTGTTCACATTTTTTTTTTCTTCATTTGGTCAGATTGTATGACCCCCCCCCCCCACACACACACACATCCGCTGAGCTTTGTAGTTTTTAGGTATTGTGACACTATACTTCCCAGGTAGAATATAAAATAAAGAGAGTATTAAAAAAAAAAAGTGTTATAAGTGGCTATTCAAGAAGCCTTTCCTGGCACTAGAGACCCACAGAATTTTGATTTAAAAGTAACATTGTAAATTTAGATGGTGTAAATTCCAGATCCCCTAATAAATTATCCTCTGTCTTAGCAGTTTCTGCCTAGGAGAGTTAAGAAGAACTGGTGCCCTGTTTGGTGCAGTTTGGAGGGAGAGGCATGTGAACTTGTGGGCTGCTCATTAGGTCTTCGCCTGGGTAATGGAGCTTCCCGTTGGGAAACCCCACTCTTATGAGTGACGGCCACCCAGGCACCTTTTTCTCTCTACAACACAAGCATCCACTCACGGTTCACACCTGGATAGATATATCCCTGCTATGTGACACAGAAAGCTGAAGCCTGCTTTTGGGGATCACTGCTGAAGTAGATGATAACTTGCCGGTTGAGGCTGCTCCTGCTCTCAGGACCCTTTATCTAGACACCTAGAGTCCCTTTACAGGGATACTTTCCATTTCTGGTTGTAAAAGTTCCCATTATTTTCCTGATATCTTATAAGAAATGTGCATCATTTACGGTGATGGGTATTGAGAAGGGCACTTATTTTTAAAAAAAGATTTTTTAATGTTTATTTATTTTTGAGAGAGAGAGAGAGAGAGAGAGAGAGAGAGAGAGAGATACACACACAGTGTGAGCAGGGGAGGGCAGTGAGAGAGGAAACACAGAATCCCAAGTAGGCTCCAGGCTCTGGGCTGTCAGCACAGAGCCCAGCTAGGGTCTCTAAATTATGAACTGTGAGATCACGCCCTGAGCCAAAGTTGGGTGCTTAACTGACTGAGCCCCCCAGATGCCCCAAGAAGGGCACTTCTTGTGATGTTGTATGTTTGGGTGTTGTAGGTAAGTGATGAATCACTGAATTCTACTTCTGAAACCAAAATTGCACTATATATGAACTAACTAAAACATAAATTAAAAAAAGAAATGTGCATCATTTTAATCCTTATTGAAAAAAAGGGAAGTTAAATAGATTGCATAGGCACTCATTAGCCATGTGACTTTGAATGTGTGTCTTCAGACGTCAAGAATGTGTGAACACCTGCGTTGTAGAGAGTAGACAGTGCCTGGGTGACTACAGCACACAAAGGGGGGATTTCCCAATGGGGATGCACATTACTCAGCCAAACATTTGCTTGGCAGTTCCTCATGCTGAAATATTACTTAAATTTTGCACCTCTACATTTTTTGCCTGTAAAATGCATTTTTTTTTAATTTTTTTTTCAACGTTTATTTATTTTTGGGACAGAGAGAGACAGAGCATGAACGGGCGAGGGGCAGAGAGAGAGGGAGACACAGAATCGGAAACAGGCTCCAGGCTCTGAGCCATCAGCCCAGAGCCCGACGCGGGGCTCGAACTCACGGACCGTGAGATCGTGACCTGGTTGAAGTCGGACGCTTAACCGACTGCGCCACCCAGGTGCCCCGTAAAATGCATTTAATACCAGCACCTAATGAAATAGGATAATAAAACCTCTTAATATAATGCCTCTCATATAGCAATTTCTCAGTAAATATTAGCTATTATAATTTAAAGGTAAAGTAAATGGGCATTAGAATCCTTTTATTTGTCTCTTAATAATTTCTAAATACTTTTACTGTTAAAATTTAAATATATTTTTACATGAATAGAACAGTAAGGTGTCAAGTGAAAACAGAACTTCCCCCCTCCTTCTCCCAACCTCCTAAATGATAGGTAACCAGTACTGATACCTTGGAGTGCATTTATAGTTTTATACAAAATCAAACACACAAATACAAATGCAAATATGTAAAAATCATTCCCCTCCAGAAAATCATATCACACACACACATCAATAATTTGACTTGTCAGGTATTACTGTTTGGGACACCTTTCTGTTTTTATTGGAAGACACTGTCTTCTATTTAATGCAGCATGGCAATCCAATTTACATACTATACTCCAGCATGAGTTGCTAGAACAAAAATCGTGTGAAAAAGCCAGCTTTGCCAAAAATAGTAATATTCTCACAGTCTTCATGCTTAATAGTGGAAGAAGCAGCCTCTGGTGCATTACTGTGGGATTCACCATCCAACCCCTCCCGTACTTAGACCACTGCTCCCCTCTTCCCCATCCATATGTCTACAGGAGTAGACAAGTTTATGCTTAACCCTTGTGTTAATTGGGTACTGGGTGTTGGCCTAAGTCTTGGCATCTTTTCCCAAGCTGAGCCTGTAAGTCCCTATCCTGGTTTTGAAACTGGGACTTACAATTTAATCATAACATGGACTCCAAGGGTCAATTCCCTTCCCGTTTATTGTTACCTATGTCAAGTTTATGTGCAAACATGAGTTTTTCTCATGTCTTCCTATATTGTCCACAGAGCCATCACATCACAGTCCTCACTGTGGTCCACCCCAACGTTCCCAGCTTCTCTGTAAGAAACGCTCACATCACTGCTGGTCACCCGCTGTGTGCCAGGACATAGTCACCCTAAGAGCATACTACTGTCTGTGCACCGATAGCAACAAAAGGGTTATTCTGTTTCAGGATGCATTTCCTCTACTGCCCCTTCTTTAATCCCTGCAATTCACCAAGGATTGTTACACAAGGTTGAAGACAAACAGCTGTATCAATTTTGACAGGATTGCAGGAAATTATAATATAAAATGGAGAAAATTAAGCTACATTTTAAATCTCATTGCTGAGAGTACCCTATGGCCCTCTAGAAAAAAAATGAGCCCCTTTAGAAGTAGTCTACTGATAGGGGAAAATAAGGGTTCAAATTAGAATCAGACACTTACCGATTCTATGCAATAACTAGTGCTACCCGGATATCCTGTAAGCTCCAAATCACATCCGCCCCTTCATTAAGTAAGGTGGGCCCACAGCTGTCACCAATTTCTGCACTAGGTGTGAGAGACTCTACTGTGGTTTATCCCCCTTAAGGAGCTTGCATTTTACCTGACTTCTTTCTCAAAAGCAAAAAGATTAGCAATAAGACAGCAATCAGTAGGCAAGGCCTCCTCATTCTAAGACCAGAACCCCAAACCCTAGAAAAAGGAACCCTCTTGCCCCACGCAGAGACTGTCCTTGATTTTCTCACTGAGGAAGTCCAATCCCTCCCTATACATGTTCTTGTTAACCATTCTCACAAATCTATATTCTTTCATGCTACCTTTTTCCTTAACAATAGACCAAAACTTATTTTTGGTATAGGTGGATAAGAAATGGAGTTGTTTTATTCTAAAATCCATCTACATTTTTGCATATCAATTTCAATGATTGTGAAGTCTATAAAATATTCTTTCTGTCTTCTTTTTCAAGTTTTAATTAAGTTCTAGTTAGTTAACATATAGTGTAATATTGGTTTACAGGAGTAGAATTTAGTGATTCACTACTTATATATAACACCCAGGGCTCAACACAACAAATGCCTTCCTTAATCCCATCATCCATTTAGCCCATTCCCCGCCCACCTCTCTCCATCAACCCTCAGTTTGTTCTCTATAGTTGAGACTCTTATTGTTTGCTTTCCTCTCTTTTTCCTCCTTGTCCCTTTGTTTTGTTTCTTAAATTCCACATATAAGTGATATCATATGGTATTTGTGTTTCTCTGACTTATTTCACTTAGCGTTAATACTTTCTAGTTGTATCCACATCACTGAAAATGGCAAGATTCCTTTTGATGGCTGAGTAATATTCCATTATGGAATATTGTATATATTGACACTTGGACTCTCTCCATAGTTTGGCTATTTTTGATAATGCTGCTATGGACATTAGGGTGCATGTTCCACCTTCTCTTTTTTCTTTTTCCCTTTTTTTATTTTACATTTATTTATTTTTGAGAGACAGAGACAGAGCACAAGTGGGGGAGGGGCAGAGAGAGAATGAGACACAGAATCCGAAGCAGGCTCCAGGCTCTGAGCTGTCAGCACAGAGCCCTATGTGGGGCTCGAACTCACAAACCGTGAGATCATGACCTAAGCCGAAGTCGGACGCTTAACCCATCGAGCCACCCGGGTGCCCCATCTGCCTTGTCTTCTTGAAATCACTTAATTCTTGTCTTGAGAAAATTGCTACCTAGGCAAACCTTGCTGCTTCACATGCCCAGTATTGAAGGATGAACTTGCTCCATGCCAACACACAGGGTCAGTGGAATATTCCTAGCTTTGATGCTCAGAAAGGTTGTTTATGAATGAAACTTTAAAAAACAGAGGAGATGCTATACTTAACATATGCTTCTCTTCACAAAATAAAAGGGAAAAAATGAAAGAGATGGGGATCTCATAGATGAAAAGAGATTTTAAGACATCTCAATGGAATATAATGAGTAGATCTTGTCTGAATCCTGGCGATCCCCACTTTGTTGAGAAGGGGGCTAATCATCTGCAGTCTGTCCACATTGCTGGTTCTCACTGTAGAGGCTTCTTTCTGATGCATCTACAATGCGGACTTTCTCCCCCTAACCTCACTGGTGGGAAGCAGCTATCACTGTGGTTCAAACAATTCTCTGGGAAGGTTCTACACCACCAAACCCAGTGAGCTGCAGGCTGAGCCTTCAAAGAGAACAGGGATGTTGAACCATGTTTGTCCCACTCTTGGACTCAGCGCAACAGAGCTTTCTGTCTGGAGTATCTGTATCCCATGCCCTGAGTTAGCTGCAAAGATACCATGTTATTCCAATGAATTCCTTCGACTTAGTGATACTAGCTGCCTTGACCAGAGCTTCCAACCCTCTGCTTCTTCTCTTGTCCATGTTTTCATCCTTACTATGTCCTTATTTCTACCTCCAACCCTCTGTCTCCCTCTCTCTCTCTCAGCTTTGACTGCCTATCCTCTTTTTTCCTGTTTATTTCTCATTTTACCTCTACCATTGTCTTTTTTCCTCAGCTCATGAAAAAGACGGTCTTTGGTGGGAGTCATCTCAAACATTAGAAGTTTTCTTTCCTGGCATCAAATGAACCACCACAGGGAGTAAGAGTTGTCTGTGTCTCCATGGTTTCCTGACTGTGACTCTGTTCTCCCCCTGAAATGTGAGTTATGCAAAAGCAGGAACCCGTTCTTCGACTCTGCATGTGCAGCACCAACCACAGCACCCTGCTCATGGCGGGTGCTCAAAACATGCTTGTTATGCTCTTGGAATTAAACTGACTTTGTTACATTGAAGATAAACGTCTGATCAAGGAAATGTAGGTTAGGATGCACTGACAAATTTACCAAATGGATGTACGAAGTCTGAAATATTTGAGGAAGGATGTAATAGGATTCAATTTCACGATAGATATGATGCAGGAAGGAAAAAGCAATCCACCACGAGTAATCACATACAAAAAGACATTTTATATTTTATTTATCGATGTTATATTTATCTCAGTGGCCATATCACCAATGATGACAATGAAAATAGTAATTGTAACAGAACAACTTATTTTCTGCCAGGGATATTTAATTACATAGCCTTTGTATCCAATTTAATCATAAAGGCTACCTTGTAAAATGTTGAGTTTTATCTCCAACCAATAGATGAAAATATGTTGATAAGAGAGGCTAGGTCCTAGCTGAGTGTCCCATATAGAGAAATGATGGACCGACCTTGAACAGAAACAGTATCTGGATCCTTAGATCTTGACCCCCACCCCATCATACATACTGGCTGAAATTCTGAAGCTATTTTAACTTGGAAACAGACAAATATAAGATGAGGGTGTGAATCTGACTTCTGTCACTAACCAGCAGTGTGATTTCATGCAGAGATAGCCAGCCACTTCTCACTCTGGCCATCTGGGTAAAATCTGCTAGCATGTCCATGAGAATCAATGGATGGAAAGTTACCGAAAATTGTCAGTCACGTGGGATTTTTTAAAAAATTATTTTTTTGTTATAAAAAATGTTTATTTTTGAGAGAGAGAGAGAGAGAGAGAGAGCGAGCGCACAAGCAGGAGAGGGGCAGAGAGGCAGAATCTGAAGCAGGCTCCAGGCTCTGAGCTACCAGCACAGAGCCCAAGTTGGGGCTGGACCTAACCAACCCTGAGATCATGACCAAAGCCAAAGACGGACACTTAACGACGGAGCCACACAGTTCCCTTAGGATTTTCGTAAATAAAAGAGTAACCCTGTAAATAGCTTGTTTTGACCAAGCCCCTCTACCCAAATTTTCTTTTAAAACAAACACTCTTTAATGTCAGTCAACAAAATCAATTCAACTTCAGATAACTCCATCCAAGATGATTGACTTTGCCCTTAATTTCATCGGGCGCCGACTTCCGAGGCAATTTACACCTTAGAAAACGTCCCCACCCATCCTAATATGATGTGGGCCTATGCCCTGCGCCCAGGAGAGTATAAATTTGCAAGAAAGGAGTCTGTGCACACTTTCCCTCCCGTGGGCAGCTGAAGCAATGGGGCACAGCTATCCATGGGACACATCCATCCGCTCTGCGTGCGCCAGGCCTGGGATTTGGCCCAGCGGGAGCAGGGACCCAGCACGCCGCTGACTTTGCACTCATTGAGCTCTGGGCCCTGGCCGCTCCCTTTGTATCCGAAGCTTGGCCAGCTCTCTAGGGACGACCTGGACTTCAACCAAGAGCTGCTTCGTCGCCCTTGTGGGCTGCTGCACCAGTACTGCTGGCGACACGGACCCAGAAGCGGAGCACGTGGAGGCGAGGCTCAGGGCGGCCAGCCGCGGCCTCAATGTCCCGAGGCCTGCAAGCAACCAGAGGCGCCCCGCGGCAGAGCCTCCTTGCGCCGGCGTCGCCGGGACCGCCGTTCGCGGTGAAGACGCTTGAGAGCGGCGTCCTCCTCCTGCCAGACGAGCTACCCCTCGGCTTTCAAAGGCTCCGTGGATTGGGTCCCACGCGCTGTGGCCCGGATCCCCGGGGCGGCTGCGCCGCCGCCCGTCTGAAGCGCCCAGGGCCCCTGAGACTTCCCCTGCGAGCATTCCGGGCACGAATCTCCTGGGACAACTAGGCTACAGTAACCGCCCCGTTTAGTAATCTGTTCTGATTACTCAATGTAAGAATTTGGCCTTCACAGACGTTGGGAGATTTTCCTTTAGCTTTCTTAATAAAATGGTACAAAAAATGCTCTAATTCTGATTTTTCACTTACGTTTTTGGTTGGCTGTTGGGGAAGGACGAGGCGCAGGAGCGGGAGTGGCCGGTGCCGGTCCCCGAGCGGGGACCCTGGGGCGCCTGGTTTGCAGTGCACGGGGTGGGCGGTGGGGGTTTTCTCCGTGCGCGCGGGGGCGGCCGAGTGGGGGCGTGGCGGGTTGTCCAACTTGCCCGCGCGCGGTGGACTTCCGGGAGACGCGGCACCCGGGCAGCCAGCAGCCGGGAGAACTCCACGCAGCCGGGAAATGTCCCCGCTCCGTGGCCCTGGCCCTTCTGTGCTCAGATTCCATCTCGGTGAGTCTCGTGGCGTCTGCACGTTGCTTCACATGTTCGCAGGTGGAAACTCACTTAGGTTTCTTTTATCTGCGCAACTCACTCCAATGAAAGAAACTATTGTGTTTACTGTTCTAATGTTAGCAGAATGACCTGAGAAGGAACAATTTCCATCTGTGGGAGGTTTGCTTATTTACAAAAACCATAGAGTCCTTCGAAGGCAGCATAAAACCTTATAGCTGGGCAGTTGTTGAAGCCTTTGCCGCATCTCTCAGCGCAAAAACTGTGGAGGCTGCGGCGGAGGAAGGAAAATCTTGTTTGGGAAGCTTTAGAACCCACCACCTCTGGAGATTGAGCACCAACTGCCCGGAGCCAAGAGGAATCAGCAGCACAACGAGCAGGGCTGACTATTCCACTAGGCAAAATGCCTGGGGCCTCACAATAAGTTCACGGCCTCACAAAATTCTTTTAGTTTCTTTTAAAATCAAAAGGGAAAAATGAAGTCCTTGGTCAAAGAAAATATTTAATATAAATATAAGGTCTTAAAACCAATGCCAACCTGAAAGAGATGGGTTTTTTTTCTTTTATGGATTGAGGGCCCAAGGAATGCAAAAGCGTGCCTGGGGCTCACGAAGACCGGATATAGTCACGGGAAGTGTGGGGGCGCTGTTCAAACTCCCCAGGCTGGGAACCGCGCCGTCTCTGGACACGGGGCACACGTGGGAGTCAGGAGCTCGGTGAGGCACTGCCGCGGAGGCGGAAGACGGGCAGCCAGGTCGGCAACTGCGCCTGCGCGGAGTGCTTCCTTGCTGGGTCCTCCAGCTCCGAAACTTTGCTTCCCTGAAATCTACTTATCGAAATTTATTTAACTCTTCAGTTTTAAATCATTTCATTTCTTCCATAACTGTGTCCCCAAATCATCCATAAAATTAAGTGCCTAAAAATTTCACTGGTTTTGAGGACATCATTTCGTAATGACATTTTACCATATACCAAAACTTTTCTCTTTCGCTTTACGGATGTGGTTGATTCAGAGTTTGACCGTTGAGGCGGAAGGAGGGTTCCTCGGAGCGGGTGGGTGGGCGTGAGGGCAGCAGAGCTGGCAGTTACCGCGGAGGTGGGGACCGGAGGGGGGGGGGCGGCTCCTCTCTGGACCTAGGCTACCCGGAGCCTCCAGGGAGCGGGGCCGGGCAGCGAGGGCTGGGGGCGCGGGCAGCGCCGGGGCATGGAGGGGAGCCTGGGGGCCGCCGGACGGAGGTAGGACCTCAGTTGTGGGCGGGGACCCGGACGCCGAGCGAATCTTGGCATCCTCCCGTCCCACGTCTAGGCTCCTGCATTCGGTTGAGGCGTCCGAGGAAACGGCGCCTGGCCCACGCGGACTCGGGTCGATGACCCGGGAGGAGGAACCGGTGAGGACCGGGCCGAGCTCACCCAGAGGCCCACGGCGGAGGAGCAGATTTGGGGGAAAAGGGGAAAGGCGCCCTTCTTCCAGGCTGTGCCGCTTTCCTTCGTTGCAGGTCTGAGGAAGGGAGGGAGGGAGGAAGGAAAGAAAGAAGAAAAGAAGGAAGAAAGATGACAAGAAAAGAAAGGACAAAAAGAGCGGGAGGAGGTTTAGGAGTAGGGTCAGAAGAAACCAAAATAGGAGTGCTTGGAATGCTTAGGAGGCTTGGCATTGACCCCACTCTGGCCGTAGTTAGGGCTGGTTTCCCGCCCACTGTAAGGACTAGCAGCTTTTCTGCTTTCTTTCTCGAGAGTCACGCCCGGTCTTTCTCATTCCTCCACTCTTCGTTCCCTTCTGATGTTAACAACCTAAGCTCACCAGACCCTCCTGCGGTTGTGTTAGATCCCCGCAGTCCGGTCGGGGTCCTCTTATGGTGAAGGGAAGGAGAGTAATAGCTTTCATTTTCCGGTTGTTTGATTTGGAGCCAAAAGTGGGAGAAAACTTATCTAGCCGCTTTCCCACAACAGCGTCTCAATGTGACTGCGCGGGGTGCGCAGTGGGGCTAACAGGACCAAATGCCCCGCACTTTATTCCTTGAAGTTCCAGAGGAGGCTCTCCGCTTCCTTAATAATTCTTTCTTTCTACAGCATGTTTTTTCGGGCGCCACTGTGCTGGATCAAAAACAATAATAATAAAGCATGGTTTATCTGAATGCTTATAGGAAATAAGTATTGTACTAATATAGAAGGTTATTAATAGAGACACCTTAAATTTTTGATTTGTTTAAAAACGATATATATTAGTATATATAGAAACTATGTGTTTTTAGATTAAAAAATAGAAAGAAACTGTAATGGTTATCATGAATATTATCTTTCAGTCTATAAGAAATTTCTATGAAAATTTGCACAAAATTTGCATTAATTTTGAAACTAAAATATTACCATATGCCTTTAATTATTTGATCTTAGGCTTCATACCTCCTTTAGATTCCCCCCTTGAAAAGAAAACCTCGGGGCGCCTGGGTGGCTCAGTCGGTTAAGCGGCCAACTTCGGCTCAGGTCATGATCTCGCGGTCTGTGAGTTTGAGTCCGTCGGGCTCTGTGCTGACAGCTCAGAGCCCGGAGCCTGTTTCAGATTCTGTGTCTCCCTCTCTCTGCCCCTCCCCTGTTCATGCTCTGCCTCTCTCTGTCTCAAAAATAAATAAACGTTAAAAATTTTTTTTTTATAAAAGAAAAGAAAACCTCCTGATGTGGAGGAGAAACGGGAACCCTCTTGCACTGTTGGTGGGAATGCAAACTGGTGCAGCCGCTCTGGAAAACAGTGTGGAAGTTCCTCAAAAAATTAAAAATAGATCTATGACCTAGCAATAGCACTGCTAGGAATTCACCCAAGGGATACAGGAGTGCTGAAGCATAGGGGCACATGTACCCCAATGTTTATAGCAGCACTTTCAACAATAGCCAAATTATGGAAAGAGCCTAAATGTCCATCAACTGACGAATGGATAAAGAAGATGTGGTTTATATACACAATGGAATACTACTTGGCAATGAGAAAGAGTGAAATCATGCCATTTGCAGCAACGTGGATGGAACTGGAGGGTATTGTGCTACGTGAAGTCAGTCAGAGAAAGACAGATATCATATGTTTTCACTCATATGTGGATCTTGAGAAACTGAACAGAAGACCATGGGGGAAGGAAAGGGGGAAAAATAGTTACAAACAGAGAGGGAGGCAAACCATAAGAGACTCTTAAATACAGAGAACAGGGTTGATGGGGGGTGAGGGAGAGGGGAAAATGGGTGATGGGCACTGAGGAGGGCACTTGTTGGGATGAGCACTGGGTGTTGTATGTAAGCCAATTTGGCAATAAGTTATATTTTTAAAAATTGGAAAAAATAAAAAAAAGAAAAGAAAACCTCCTAGGGATGCCTGGTTGGATCGAACCCCATGATAGGGCATTATGTTAAAAATAAATAAGATAAAATAACAGTAAATAAATTTAAAAATTGAGAGAATTGAATTGTTATTTAAAAAAATAAGTGGGAATTCTTATTTCTGGGGGGTCAATTCTAGAAGTACTTCCTGATGAAGCCTGTGGTTTCAGCTTACAGTTTCTGTTGAAGGAGCTCTTTGTACCACCTTTTGTCAACAATTTCAAAATTTCCCATAATTTTCTTTCCTTTTCAACTAAATTGATGGTGGGTATTTTTTGGGTGAGAGCACAATATATGTAGCTTTGTGTATGGTAAAGGTGTCGCTCTTTTTTCTTCCTAGGTTCTGAGTTTATACTCAGCTTTGTATTCACCAGATTTGGAACAGAAGTTTGTCTTTTCACAGAGTGGTTCAGGAGGCTGAAAGGATTATGTTACTGGGAAATCATCTTCTCCACTCCTGCAATTTCTATAAGGTGCAATTTTCCAGAAATAATTTTTGTTTCTTGCTTCGTTTGTTTTCTCCACAGTGCTTGAGTGGATTATCTGTCTGTAGAGTTTGGAAGTGAATCCGCATATGAAAATTCCCACCCGTCAATCCCACTCTTACTTGAGCCAGCTATCCATGGAAAACACATTTTCTAGTGTGCGTGCTGCTCCATGCTCTACAGCCCCATTTGGGGAAGTTTGAGGTGTGTAGCTGTCCGTGTGGCTGGATGGATGGATGTAAGTTTGCCATTCAGTGTTGAGAAATCCATTTTTGGTGTAGATATATAAGATGAGTCTTTAAGTCTAGTTTCTTGTGGGTAAGATTTTCCTGTATTCCATCCTCCCAATGCTGCAATTGGGTTGATTTATTCATCGCTTTCATTTTTGTATAGTTTTACTTTTTATGAGTATAATTTAATATTTTAAATATTATTTTACATATTTTAATGATATTTTTGTTTTTCTCCTTATAAAACAGAACTGTGCTGTATGTAGTTTTGAAATTAAAAAAATTTTTAAGTTAATTTATTTTGAGAGAGACGGAGACAGCACAAGTAGGGGAGGGGCAGAGAGAGAGACAGGGAGAGAGAGAGAGAATTCTAAGCAGCCTCCACACTGCCAGTGCAGAGCCTGATGCAGGGGTTGAACTCATGAAGCTTGAGATCATGACTTGAGCCGACAGCAAGAAGTGGACACTTAACCAACTGAGTCACTCGGGTGACCCTGTGGTCTTTTACCCTTATTATTTCTCTGAATAGTGTACCACCACCATGATTTTGAATATTGTTGTAGTTTATTTGAATTCTTGTAAAATATTCCATTCTGTAAATATACCACAGATCATTTAATCCACTCATCAATTGATGGGCCTTTGATTCCTCCCTCTCCACCAGAATTTTGTTGCTGTAGACAGTGAAGATTTGGACTTTCTATTCTATGTTTCCTGGTGTACATGTGTAAGAATTTCTCTTGTGTGTCGACCTTGGAATAGAATTGGTTGGTTATGAGATACTCCTAAGTTTTTAAGTTCTTCCTCATTTTACAGGCAAGTTGTGACAACTGAGCCTGATTCTATGTAGGCTTCCATTGAAGAAATACTTTACCCAACTATTTAAGCCTACTGGAGACTTTCTTGCCTGCTTAAGTACAAGAAAGCTAGAAATTCTATCTGCGTCCATGTAAATAAATTTTGTATGTTTCATGTCATGTTCTGACCTTAGTATAGAACCTTTAAGATTCATTTCTGTACACATTCCAAAGGTTTCTGCCAATGTAAGTTAACTACTTGTTGCAATTGTTTTGATACATGAGCAATAAATCCAAATTCACACTTTATAGTTGTCCCTTTGGGGCATTCTAGTATCTGCAGCTAGTTATGGGTTTGGAATGAATTATGATGCTTATGACTTTAGGTGAATTGACATTCTTCTAGAAGCTAACTTTCTCAGGTGAGATCTTCTCTGTGTCTTTAATCGAGGAAGGGCTAGCCTCCTGAGACGAGGGACTCGTTCTTCAAGGGAAGCTCAGAGAGATATGGGGATTGAAGGTTCTTATATTGACAAAGATCCACCCACATTAACCCATTTGAATCCACAGAGTCCTATTACTTGCTCATCAGTCCCCCTGCTTGCACGTGAGAGGTGTGGCAAAGATGTGAATTCACCTTCTATTTTAATTCAGCCTCTAAAAGGCTCCAATTTTGGGTCTGATTTTTGGCCCTCTCTTCACTGTACCTATGAGAAATAAGGCTTTTTAAAGGGGCATTACTGAAACTTTTTCTTTCAAAAATTTAAATCCTTGTATCTTTTGTTTTTGTGACTCCTACAATTCAGTGGAGGCAGCCATCACACCCTGTGGTTATTGTAGCCCTCACTCTCATCGAAGTGGTCTACAAAGACAACCAGTATTTTGACTTCAGTATTTTGACTTCAGTAAATTTTTCACTGCAGATAATAAAAAGTTATAACCTGTCTACCATGTTTCAGTAGAAATGAAGCATTCATGTTCAAGTTTAGCAAATTTACCAATACTCATCCTCTAGGGTTATGTTGATTTCTGGGTCTGAAAACCAATTCTAAATTCTCCTTTTTAAATTGTTTTCTGAACCCACTCCTGGTCACATACACTCTACCTGTCAAGTTCAGTCAGGAAAAGAGAAACTCAAGCGGCCAATGCTGTGTGAGCCTGAGCAACCGTGCTCTGATTACACTGCCAAAGCCATAAGTGGCTTGACTTTTTCCTGCCTTGTATGCAAGCAAGGATGCCTTCCACGGAGGATGGGTATTCCATGAAAAGGAAAACACCCCGCAGAGGCTGGAGGAGCTGTAAGACTGGAGAAAAAGGCCAACAAGTCCAGCTTGACAAGAAATGGTTTATTAAAGGGACTTACAGACAGAGGTAGGTCTTGGGTAGCTACAAAGTGAATAGATCTCCACAACCCCACCTCCCGTAAGACTCGCTTTTATAGCACTCCAGGCTGGGGAGTACGTGCCGAGGAGGCTACCCAGGAGGAAATGTTTGAGGATCACAGTCATACCTCTACAGCAGGTTAAGGATGTTCTACCCCAAGAGTGTACTCAAGGGTGCGGTTAAACAAACAGAAAAAATAAGGGGTGTGTTGCTGTGCTGAAGAAGTCTTCAGGTCGCAGAACGATCATCATGGCAGATTTGTCCAAGATGGTGTTCGTCTGGCTCAGACACTCCACCCCTCAAGTCCAGCTCTTGCGACCTCACACGCCCACCTCTTCCACCATATTCCCTGAGCCATCATGGAGGGGCTTTTGGAGGTAGGTGTTTTTGCCAGACGGCGTTCAAATTGAGGGCTTAAACCACAGCAGCAGTACAGACAGCAGCAGTAAAAGAAACCCCTGAAAAAGGGAGCAAACCTCATTGCTAGCATGAATCCCACTGTAAACCATCTCTGTAGGTCTATGCCCACTGCAGAAAAGGGTTTCCTTCACTAGCATGAGAGAGGAGCAGCAGGCTAAGGACAAAAGAATAAATGCTTAGTGGGTACTGTCTGGGAAAACCCTCTCCCTCAGTATGATGCTAGTGGCTTCACTCTTTGTCGTGAGGACAGAGGGAGTCTGAGGTGCATGAGCAGGAGGGACACACCAGACACGTTGCCTAAGGCCAAAGAGTCAGCCTGTCCGTGTAAAATTAAAGGTGGTGCAAACAAGCATGTCAGGTAACCAGCCATATCGTGCTTTGTGGTATCGATGCCTGTGTGGAATACGTATATGTTGACTGTTTTGGCCCCAACTCCAGCAGGATCAACAGGGACCACTTTAGCCCTCCAGGATATTTCTCACACTCTGGCAAGAAACAGCCTGTTCAACTTGGGGGAAGTTGCCATTCCAAGCCCCATTCAAGCGTCCCCTCCCCCAGGGAGAATGGGCTGAGGAGCACAGAATACAGTTGTTTCTGGCCTGCTTTGAGCTCAGGAACCAGTGCTTCAGGCCTCGTTTTCCAGAAGGCATGCTGGTTTTGGTACCTAACCGTGGGTTTGGGGTGTGGCTACAGGCTGTCAAATTTAACAAGGTCATGGCTTCTGGCAAGATGTGCCACTGTAAGAGGGCTCTGAGTTGAGCTTTGAGAATGTCATTCTTCCTTGTAGTGAGTCCAGCAGCTTGTTGATTATAGGTTAGATGAAACTGCCCATGTATGTCCTGTTCATGAGCCCAGTCCTGTGTCCAGTGAAATATATGTCCTATCACTATGTATCCTTTGAGGTTATCCATACATGACACAAAGTTGTTCGAGGCCATTGATGTTGGCATTTTGATTAGCTCTTTTGCAGGGGTGGCTTGTGTGAGCCCAGAAGCGTATCACCACAAGTTCGGATGTGCTTTTTTTCTTGACTTGTGGGTAGAAGACCAATACAATCAATTTGCCAGTCTAAAACTGGTTGGATCCCAGGAGGATTGTGTGGTGTGTGGAACCTTCCTAGGTCTCAGACTGTAAGAGATCAGGCAGTTGCTAACAGCTGCTAGGAGGTCAGTACAGCACTTCACTATGCTCCATCCCACCCTTGTACTGAGATGCTCACTGTGCTTATGAACCCCTGCAACTAATTCTAAACTTTGTATGGGGGTAAGAGCCCTGATCTTTGCTAAGGGGTCTGTCTCAATATTCTCAGGGGGTGAGGGAGGCCTATGCTCCGAGACCTGGAAATCAGTATAGGAGGCAGCAGAGTCCTGTATCCTTTCCTATATATCTTTCCATATTTCTGCTACTTATAATGATTTCTGTGGGTCCCTAGCCCATTGGGCCACCTGTGTTTTCAAACCCCTATAGACAGCCCAAGTGTCCATGCAGAGGGTAAGGAGCCAAGGTGCGTGTATATATACTATCCAGGCAGCTCTCAATTCAGCCCATTGGCTGCTTTTAGCCTATTCCAAGTCTCAAACCGGATAGTATCAGTCTGGGGCTAGATCGCTACTGTAGTCCAGTACTGGGATTCTCTCTAATAAACCCCTCTGTATAGCAAGCTTCTTTAGGAATATGGTATTTGCCTTTCTTTATGTGTTATGGGGTCTCTCCATAGGAGGCTGGGGGGGCATTAAAGATTTCACATTCTGCTGCCCAAAGTTAGCATGTAATTCAGCTCCCGATGGACTAGTGGAGAGAACACTCCTTTGTTGTAAGTAAGCATCTTAGAGGCTTGTGCTACTGCAGATGCCATTCTTGCAAATATACCATCTGTCCACCCCTTTATAGGCAGACTGATCCAGGCATTTATCAGAGGGATGGTCATTAAGGGCTCCCCTTGTTAAAGGACCTTATGTACTCAACACTTGTTCAATAGGAGAATTTCAGCTCTCTGCTCCCTTCCAGAGTTGTGACCAAAAGCTAAATGGAATTAACTTCCCATGCTGTTCCTTCCATCAAGCCCAGTTCACCTTATCTGGTGTAGCAGTCACATCTAAGGTCGGGGTATACCAGGGAAAGGTGCCCTAAAGCCTGTGCTTGAGCAGCTACTACCTTAGCTCGGTCAAAGGCAGCTTGATGTTCTTCTTCCCAATGCTGATGCACTCCCTTTTTTGCCTGATGGTATAGAGAGTGCAGGCATGTTAAATATAGTCTCAAAGGCTGGAGAGTATGTTCTGGGGACCATCTAGGAGGAAGTGTTTGAAAATTACATTCATATCTCCAGAACATATCAAGGATGTTATGCCCTAAAACTGTACTTTAGGGTGTGCTTAAACAGAAAAAAAAAATGGGGAGGATGCTATGTTCAAGAAGGCTTCAGGTCATGGAATGGTCATCAAGGTAGATTTGTTCAAGATGGTGTTAGGCTGGCTCACATACTGGTAAATACATTTATTATTGGAGAAAGGTAAAAAGAAGGTATTGGATGCTCTGTCCATAAAAGTTGAACAAAGTAAGAGACTTCTAGAGGTGACTGATTGTATTTTACAGGGACAGGAGGAAAAGAAGATAAATTGGTCACATGGAAGACTAGAGGATCTTTAGCATCATGGAAAGATCAGAATCTTTGATGACAAATCCAGCAATCTGGAAGGTTACCTCCCTTAGCAATGGCCTGGGAGCTACGAATGAGGCATTATCTTTCCAGGCCAATGCCAAAGTAAAGAAAAGGAAAAGAGGGACAACCTATTTCATATTTAAAGTATGAAGTCTTGATCCATTGTCTTGGGCAGAAGCAGTTTACCTCAATGCCAGCTACTTCTCTTCCCTGTCAATTTGTTTCAGAGGTCTCCAGTGTCTGTAAACCACCAGATATCAGGTGGATCCTTCTTCAGTTGTTACATGTGTACTCAAGGCTCAATGCCTTCCAATTTTGCAGCAGTGTCAGTGGTCAGGAGCACTTGGTAAGGTCGTTTTCAATGAGGCTCAAACACTGTTTTCTCTAATGCTATTTCCAGAATACCCAATCATCGATCTCCCCACTATGACCAACAAGATCCTTTGAATTGGAGTCTGGAGAGGCTTCTTTAACCTGTTGATGATAGGCTTTACCATAAGACATTGAAGACTTAAGAAGCCAGTCATATTAGCATGAGATAATAAAGGATCAGGAGAAAGTTGTATACCCATAGACATTGGTCTCCTGCTGACTATCTCATGTGGAATGAGTTTGTGTTTCCCAAGAGGGATACCATGAGTAGTCAGCAAAATCAAAAGCAATACCTTCGGTCAGGAAAGTACAGTTGTTTTGGCAAGTTTAGTTTAAAGTTAGAGGATCCCATTAGTTCTCTCAGCCTTACCTGAAGATTGAGGATGATAGGGACAATGATAATTCCAAGAAGTTTGCAAGGTTTTCATCCAGGTTCCTTGATTTGCCTGGTGAAGGTGGGTTCTTCTGTCGCTGGAGATTGGGAAAGGTATACCAGGTGGGAAACGCAATTTCTAACAGTTTCCTTGCTGCCATGAGGACATCAGCCTTGTAGCAGGAGAAAACTTCAACCCTTCTGGAAAACCACATACAATAACAAGAACATATTCATAACCAATAATGAGTGGCAGTTGAATGAAGTCTAGCTGTAGGTGTTCAAAGGGTCCAGAAGGAGGTCTGAAGCCTCTGGGAACAAAACCAGTTTTATAGGATTATGGACCTAGATGGAAATCAGACATTGCTGGTAAAAATTTTTTTTGCAACTTTATTGAAGCTTTTCACACAATGTTTATTCATAAGTTGGGTCATTTAGGATGGTGAAGGAATGCAAAAAGCAAAAAATGGGGTTTTCGAGGGAGGTAGGAGGAACCAAGCAAGTGTCTTGGGTTTCCCATATCCCTGAGTGTTCATTTAATTTACAACCATTGTTTACCCATCTCTTTTTTTAAAATTTTATCTTTTATTTTTTAAAGCTTACATCCAAATTATTTAGCATATAGTGCAACAATGATTTCAGGAGTAGATTCCTTAGTGCCCCTTACCCATTTAGCCCATCCCTCCTCCCATCACCCCTCCAGTAACCCTCAGTTTGTTCTCAATATTTTTGAGTCTCTTCTGTTTTGTCCCCCTCCCTGTTTTTATATTCTTTTTGTTTCCCTTCCCTTATGTATCTGTTTTGTCTCTTAAAGTCCTCATATGAGTGAAGCCATACGATTTTTGTCTTTCTCTAATTTCACTTAGCATAATACCATCCAGTTCCATCCATGTAATTGCAAATGGCAAGATTTCCTTCTTTTTGATTGCCGAGTAATACTCCAATTGTTTACCCATCTTAATTTCTCTGATTCAGGAGCAAAACGTTGCCATGTCATAAACACATCAAGATGGCAAAAGTCTGGCAGTGTGGGCCCATTTCTTGCAGAAAGAGAATGGACTTCCTCTACATCTTACAAATACACAATCTTACAAATACAATGTAAAGAAGGCTTAGTATTATTTGACAATACTTCCCATGAAATATACATATCAAATAAGTCTAATTAGTTTGGCAAATACTTTGAAATATTGTAGGTCAAAAAGACTTCATTTACAATTTGACTTTGGGAAATTTGTAAAAAATATTTTAAAAAAAGTTTTAAAGCCCTTCTCTACTTAGGACCACAGATGATTATGAAACCTAATAGTTAAAAGGTAAAGAAACTTGGGGAGTATAGCCAGTTGGTGGAGCGAGGCAGTGAGGTGGAAGAGGTCAAAGGCTGATGGTGGTATAGGCTCAGAGGCTCTCTAATGCTCCCTCTGTCCTAGAGCCCCTTGAAGGATTCACAATGACATCTTTTCAACAAGTCCCCTTGCAGACTTCCAACTTTGCCCATGTCATCTTTCAATACGTGCCCAAGAGGGGCGCCTTGGTGGCTCAGTTGGTTGAGCGTCCTGACTTCAGCTCAGGTCATGATCTCACGGTCTGTGAGTTTGAGCCCCACGTTGGGCTCTGTGCTGACAGCTCAGAGCCTGGAGCCTGCTTTGGATTCTGTGTCTCCCTCTCTCTCTGCCCCTCCCCCACTCATGCTCTGTCTCTCTCTGTCTCAGAAATAAATAAACATTAAAAAAAATATGTGCCCAAGAGTTATCTTCCTAATTCACACCTGGAATGTCATTGCACCGTAACTCCGTATGTCCATCCACATCCAAAAGATTGGGTTGATATATTCAAGGTTGGATGGAGTACTGCTTGTGATTATCACACATTGTTATGGCCTTGTATGCCTGAACATTATGTAGAAGGAACCACCGTTAGTTGTGTATTTGCATTTCAAGGATATTGCCTTCCAAATGATGATGGAGCATTTTATTAGTTCTGTTATGTTACCCATTAGGGTGAAATTCGTGGAGCAAGTACACCTTTCCAGTTGAGAACTTCTCCAGCTGAAGAGTTACTTACTATGGAAGATGAAGGAAATTCTGACATGTTAGTGGTGACCACAAAAGTTGGCCTTCTCGAGTTGAAAATTGAGAAAACCATGAAAGAAAAAGAAGAACTCTTACATTTCATTGGTGTTCTGGAAAAAGAACCAGCACAACTTGCAGAACAAGTTGGAAGAATGCAAAGAGAAGGTAACCATGAGAAAGAAAGATGTGACCAACTAATTGCAATCTGAGCAAGAGGGTCTTGTTGAAGTATCACAAAGTTAGAAATGGAAAATGAAGGGTTTAAGAAGAGATACAGTGATGTTACATGCAAAGCTCTCCAGCTTGAGGAAGATATTGTGTCAGTGACACAGAAAGCAATTGAAAAGAAACTGCATGAGGCAGTTTATTTTTTTATTATTATTATTATTATTTTGCATGAGGCAGTTTAAAGGACAAACTCAGGAAGGCATGATATGAAAGAGAACAACTGGAACATTAGTTGAAGATGGAAAAGGATGAGAAGGAACTTTATTAAGGTACCTTTGAAGAATACGAAATATAAAATACCAAGCCGTGTCAGAGGTCCAGACGTTAAAGAATTTAGATGGGAACAAAGAAAGCATGATTAGTCAGGCTCCTGGCTGACTTAGCCAGGGGAACATGCACCTCTTGATCTCTGGGTTGTGAGTTTGAGCCCCATGTTGGGTATAGAGATTACTTAAATTAAAAAAAAAAAAAAACAACTTAAGAAAAAAAGCATGATTACTTATTGCCAAGAAGACATTGGGAGGCTGCAGTTCTGTTTGGCTGAAAAGGAAAATCTGCAAAGGGCTTTCTTGTTTATAACCTCAAGTAAGGAAGTTACGGGGTGTGTGTGTGTGTGTGTGTGTGTGTGTGTGTGTGTGTGTGTGTGGTTTGTTTGTTTGTTTGCTTTTAAAGGAGCAACTTTGTAAAGCAGAGGAACAGATTCAGGCAACTGGGCAAGAAATGGTCTTTCTGGCCAAAGAACATAGTGATGCTGTGAATGTGGGAGATCAAACAATGGCAGAGCTGCATGCTGCACAGCTGGAAAGTGAGAAAGTCAAAAAGCAGGTAGCTGATGCAGTGGCAGGACGTCAACTAAATGCTGTGAAAAGAGATCAGGAAGAGACTGATACATGGGTGCACGATATGAGAAGAGAAGTGGAAGATTTGAAACATCATCTTCAGATGGCAGCAGATCATTAATTACAAAGATAATTCAAGGAATGCCAGAGGGGCCCAAAACAAATAAATACACTTTCAGACCAATCAGCCAGTAGCAACAGCGTATTCACCATGAAAATTGGGAATCGGCAGAAAGTAAAGGATGCCTCAATAAACACAGACCCAGCTACTGCTGGCTCTACTGTAGATGTAAAAGCCATCACTGTCTGCAGCTGAGACAGTTTCTGCCCTTGTAACAAAGGGGCAAGTCTGTGAAATGACCAAGGACATTGCTGACAAGACAAAAATATAATAAATGTAAACTACTCTTGCAGGATGAGAAAACAAAATGCAATAAATATGCTGATGAACTTGCAAAAGTGGAGTCAAAATAGAAAGAACAAGTGAAGATTGCTGGAAATGTAAAACCAGCAGTGGTTGAAGTACAGGACAATGACAAGCTTGAGAGAGAGACAAAGAAATAGATGGTCTAACTTCACATTTGGAAAACCTTTCCAGGAGCAAGGAACTTGAAAGAACTCTAGAAAATCAAGCAGAAAGGAAACGGAAGGTCAGAATTTCCAGGGTTCTCAGAAGATTTCACAGTGTCTCAACATATGCTCAGAGCAAAATGGTCATGTTGCTGCAGTGCTGAATATACAACCCGTTCTGCAATATGTTAATCCTTGTGCAACACAGGAAACCAGAGATGGAGCAGATGGTGCTTTTTTTAAAAAAATGTATTTTATGTTTGAGAGAGAGCAAGTGGGGGAGGGCAGAGAGAGAGGAGAAACAGGGGATCCAAAGCAGGCTCTGTGCTGGCATCATGGAGCACGTGCAGGGCTCCAACTCAGGAACCCCTGAGATCATGCCCTGAGCAGAAATCTGACTCTTAACAGAGCCACCCAGGCACCCCACAGATGGTGCTTTTTACCCAGATGAAATCCGAAGGGTACCTGTGAGAGCCCACTTGAGGACTGAAGATGATGGTCTTTGCAGCCAGCCTGCCAGATACCTTAGTCGGCCTGATGGTTTAGAAGATCTGAGGACAAGAAAGAAGATGAGAGTGTGCCCACTGCTCCTGACCCTCCAAGTCAGCATTTACATGGGCACATGGGCGCAGGACAGGCTTTTGCTTTGATTCCAGCTTTGATGTTCACAAGAAGGGTCCCCTCTGCGAATTAATGTTCCCTCCCAACTATAATCAGAGCAAATTTGAAGAACATATTGAAAGTCACAGGCAGGTGTGCACAATGTGCAGCAAGCAGTCCCCTCCTGCCTGTGACCAGCAGGGCTTTGAAAGGCATGTGTAGACCCATTTTGATCATGGTTTAAATTTGACTAGTTACATTTTATTATGAGTTAGTAATCCAGTTTAGCCATTAAAAAAAAAAAATCACCTCAAATAGACCACTGTGGAGACCACACGGTATCACTTCCATGAACCGTCTACCACACTTTTCTGAACAAGGGCTACTTTTTAGTTATGTGTTGCTAGTGTCAGGGTCAATCATTGGCTTATCAATAAATATAATTGTAACTTCTGTTACTCTTACCAGCTCAAGATAAGACGTTTTTCTGTGTTTGTATCTTTTTTTTCTAATGTTTATTTATTTATTTTGAGGGTGGGGAAGGGCAGAGAGAGAGGGAGAGAGAGAATTGCAAACTGGCTCTGTGCTGACAGCGCAGGGCTCAGGACTTGATCTCAAGAACTATGAGAGCATGACCTGAGCTGAAATCAAGAGTTGGCTACTTACCTGAGTGAGCCACCCAGGTGCCCCTCTGTGTTTGTATCTTTATTTATTCCCCACTTTGCAAAGGTATATGAATAAAAGAAATGGAGTATTTTAACGTTACTGTACTGAAAATGTATGTACATAGAGTGTGTTATTTAGCACAATATTTACAAGTTTCTGTTGACCTTGTTGATTGAGTGTGATTACCAAATATAATGTAATAAAAGTAATTTATCATAAAAAAGGTAAAGAAACTTTACACAGTATATCATAATCATACAATAAATCCCAAGAAAACTGTCCTTTTAACAGAGAGAAAACAAAATTTTAATTTCGCACCAGTTTACTTTTGATATTAAAACTCATTTTTAAGTAAATTAATTTTAATCTTAGTTTGACTACACATTACAACTCCTTTTCAAAGATTCCTTTTCTATGGTGCTGACAGCTCAGAGCCTGGAGCCTGCTTCAGATTCTGTGTCTCCCTCTCTCTCTGCTCCTACCCCACTCAAGCTCTGTCTCTTGCTCTAAAAATAAATTAAACATTAAAATTCCTTATCTATAATCCTTCTACAAACTTTCTTTTCTGCATTCCAATTTTTTCCTGTTTTTCTTCTTTAAACACCCTCACTTGGAGACAAAATTACTTTCTTTTCCCTTAAGAAAAAAATGTACCTCCTTTCCTCATATCTTCTCTTATTGAAACATATCCTACTTTTTTGGCACATGAAGATGCTTCCCTTATTATTTCCAGTAGTTTGAATTGCATATATTATTTAAATCACCTTAATTTCTAGTGAAAACTAACTAAGCAATTGTGAACTGAGTGTTATAGCAGCATTCTTTAAATTTGCAAATTTATAAATACATTTCATAATTTCTAGAAGCATATTCTTTTTTCAGTTTTCCCAGATAGCATTAACATATCTGGGTAACTTTTAGTTTTTCTGCGATGAAAGGACTAGATGATGCCTGGAAACATGACAGATAAAACTGGGCCTGTGTAAATGTGTCTGTGAGGATGTGCAAATATGCCTGTATTGCCTCCTCAGAGGGAATTATATCATTTTGTCCTCATATAATGTCATCAATATAATGCCCAAAGGCATCTTTCCAATTGTAAGGTACTTACATCCTATCAAACCTGCTCGCAGAGGTGATGTGCAATTGCAGGACTGTTTAAAAATATCCCAGTGGGAGCTAAGAAAATGTATACTGAGTCCCTTAAAAAGTGAAAGAAAATTAGGCCTGGGACTCGTACACAGTGGGAACAAAACAGAACATACTAGCTAGGTCAGTGACTGTGAAGGATGTTCTTTGGGCCTGTTGTATGTCCTATAATCAGTTCTATAATATTAGGAATTGGAGCCTAAATCAGGGAACCTAAGCAGTGAGGTTTGGATAGATAGTCAACGGTGAGGTGTCATGCATTAGTGGTTGGCTTAATACCAGCCTGTGGGGCTATTGAAAGGGGGGAGCTTTGGGAATAATGACTTTTTTTTTTTTTTTTAATTTAAAAAGTTTAGGGGCGCCTGGGTGGCTCAGTCGGTTAAGCGTCCAAGTTCAGCTCAGGTCAGGATCTCACGGTTTGTGAGTTTGAGCCCCGCATTGGGCTCTGTGCTGACAGCTCAGGGCCTGGAGCCTGCTTCAGATTCTGTGTCTCCCTCTCTCTGCTCCTCCCCTGCTCACACTCTGTCTCTCTCTCAAAAATAAATAAAGATTGGGAATGCAAGCTGGTGCAGCCACTCTGGAAAACAGTATGGAGGTTCCTCAAAAAACTAAAAATAGACCTACCCTACCACCCAGCAATTGCACTACTAGGCTTTTATCCAAGGGACACAGGTGTGCTGTTTCAAAGGGACACATGCACCCCCGTGTTTATAGCAGCACTATCAACAATAGCCAAAGTATGGAAAGAGCCCAAATGGCCATCGATGGATGAATGGATAAAGAAGATGTGGTATATATATACACAATGGAGTATGACTCGGCAATCAAAAAGAATAAAATCTTGCCATTTGCAGCTACGTGGACGGAACTGGAGGGTATTATGCTAAGTGAAATTAGTCAGAGAAAGACAAAAATCATATGGCTTCACTCATATGAGGACTTTAAGAGACAAAACAGATGAACATAAGCGAAGGGAAACAAAAAGAATACAAAAACAGGGAGGGGGACAAAACAGAAGAGACTCATAAATATGGAGAACAAACTGAGGGTTACTGGAGGGGTGGTGGGAGGGGGATGGGCTAAATGGGTAAGGGGCACTAAGGAATCTACTCCTGAAATCATTGTTTCACTATATGCTAACTAATTTGGATGTAAGTTTAAAAAAATAAATAAAATTTAAAAAAATATTTAAAAAATTAAAAAATTTTAAAAGAAGTTTATATATTATTTTTGAGAGAGAAAGAGTGTGTGTGCATACGTGGAGGAGGGGGGAGAGAAAGAGAGAATCTCAAGCAACCATGCAGAGCCGGATATGGGGCTGGAACTTATGAACCCTTGAGATCATGACCTGAGTGGAAAGCAAGAGTCCACTTAACCGACTGAGCCACCCAGGCCCCCCATGGCTCTTGGCTGAAGCATATCTTTAATAATGGGATAGGCCTTCAGTGCTTTGTTTAAGTCGTACTGGGGAGTGTTAACTGTCTTGACTAGAGAGGAGTGGTCAAGGCATCCATTTGGCAGGCCAGTTAGGAAGAACAAGAGCATGGCATCCTGTCAAGGCATCCATGCATATAGTAAGGAAAGAAAGCGCCAGGGGGCCACCACCAGAGGAGGCCATTTGAAGTGAATGGTCCCAATAGCTACATCCCAATGGGTTTATACACCTTTGATTGTTTTGTCAGCAATTCCCTATAAGGATAAGGACTTTCCTTTTGGGAACCGAGAGGGATTTCATGGAATGACAGTGACCTGGGCCCTGGTATCTAATAGGGGCAAAAAAAAAAAGACTGAAATTTTATTGTCCCACTGGACTACCAGAGTGGCATAGAGGAAATTGTCCTGGGAAGGTGGGACAAGCCCCAGGGAGTCGCCAATTCCTGGGGTAGAACCTGGAGTGGCTGCTAGGCCTGGTGGTTAGGGAAAGGGACAAGGTTGGTAGTGGAATCAAGCTGGGGAAGGTCAGAGGAGGTAGAGGGCTATTATGTGGAAGTGGAGGGCCAGCAGAAGGGTGCTGTGGCTGACAGAATCTAGTTTTAGGCTCCTAAGTTTAGAAGCTGGTTGTCCAGAGATTAAGTGGCCAGGAACCCTGAGTCTCCATAACTCCCAGCAGGGCTTTGCCTGTGTATTCCCAAACAAGGAAACATTAGATGGGTAGGGTGTTACTGGGGAGGGAGTGGGGACTACTTCTGCCACAAACGAAACAAAACAAACAACAAAACGACGATTTCCTTCCACCCAGTGCTTTTGATTTGGGAACGGACAGTGGAAGCGGTAGTGCTTGTACCACTTTTCAAGAGTAGCACCCGGTGCTAGTTTATGGGCTACAGCAACCCCGATTCAGAACCAAGGGTTTCCCACTAGAGCTGCCAGAATGCTCAGAACCGCTGGTTCCTCCCGGCACCACAGTTGCTCTGGGAGGAGGGATGTTCATCTTTGGCTCCACCACAGCCATTTGCTGTGCTGGCACAGGGAGTGTCCCAGCACCACTCCTTCTAGGGAACTGCAGGTCGCTCAGGCAGCTCCGTTGAGGGATCTCAGCCCGTTTCTCCTTATTTCCCCTGGGAGTACCCATCCAAGCAGGGGATTGGGAAGGCACATCTCCCTTCCCTGAGACCAACTGTCGGGCCCCTGCACTGATCAGTGCTCTCTGCTGGCCCTTGCTCCTTCCAGCGTTGGCAGGTGTCAGCCTCCCCTCCACTAGGTGCATGGCCCAAGATGTGCGGTCACAGTTTCTGGCAGAGCCGGGCTGGCGCTTTCCCGGTGGAGGTGGCTCTGCTTGGCGCGGAGCTGGGTGTGTTTCCCCGGTGTCGCCCATCCTTTCGCTTAGCGGGGCGTTCCGTTCCCGGCCCCACTGGCAGCCGGGAAATCGGGGTGGGGGGGGGGGTCAAGGGGCAGCACCTGTGCATGAGCCCAGCCAGGTGTTCCTCGGGGCAGCTCCGCGCCGGTACCCAGCAGCCTGTTTCTCGTCACCACTTTCGCGAGCAGCGCCCACCAGATACCTCTGGGATTTCTGCGCCACCACTTGAACTCCGCCCAAAGTTCAGGGTCGTTGGGTGCCGTCCCTTCCTCTGCCCAGGAAGGCCTGTGCCGGCCTTCCGGTGGTCGCCCTTCCCGGCCGTCCCCTTGCCACTTTGGCCAGTAGCTCCAAGCCGGCGGTTTGTCTGTCACAGCCCGGATTGTGCACAGGCTCTGTGGCAGCACCGCCCACGACCCGGCCTGCACTGTTTCTCAGTGACGGCCCCTATTACGTGACTTCGCGGTGCGGGTGTTTGTCGTAGGCAGCACCGCTCGTCTCCCCCAGTTTGCATTTCTCTAATTGTCCCGATCTGGCCATTTGACAGGTGCAGTTTCCCTAGTTCCCCGGAGCATTCATTCTGTGTCTTGGTGGCTGCTCGGCGGCTAGCGTCCAGACCGCCGCTGCTCTTTGGCCCTTTGCTAGTGGAGATGCGCCGGCGCTCGCTCTTTTCGCAGAGAGGCCAGCGACGTCAGAACGCCTCCATCCGGACATTGGAACAATCACTGCCTGTGTTGGTCGGGTCTCGGTCTCCAACCCTCCAGGTTTCACCGTCATCATGCATTTCTTCCTTCTAGCACACCTGGAATTAGCGGTGCGTGGGATTTCCTTGTTGTAGCAGGTCCCGTGTAGTCGCGCCTGCGATTTCCAATCTTGGCCGAGTCCGAGAACAGCGGCCAATGAGACTTCTCCGCGGAGCAGATCCCGCTTTAGGCGAATCAAGGGTTTAGCCAGGCCTGGAACTTCTTAGTCAAAGGAAGTCCATGTTGATTCTGGCAAATGAGTATTTAATCCTGCCTTGCAGATTTCTATGTCTGACCGGATCCCGGTTTAGCGACTTACCAGCGTAGCATGAGGTGGGTGCTTCAGTTCAGCCTAAGATTTCCAGTTGTAATAAGTCTGAATAAACCCATGTCTCTGGTATATCTGAGATCAGGTGAGCTCAATGTCAGACCGAATGTGTCCAGATTTGCAAGGAATCTGTACCTGTTCATCAGGCCTGCCATTTCTTTTTCAATGGTAGCAAGTGTTTCTCAGAAATGCGATGACCTGCCATGCCTATGTTTGTTATTAGGTCCCACAGAAGTAGGGGTATATTGGCAAAACTACCTTTTTTGGGGGTAGTATTAGAACAGTTGTTTTGTTTTGTTTGCAATAGGAAGTACATTTTATTACTAAATCTGGGAGAAGTCAATATCAACAGAATACAAAAATTGCTCATTGGTCGGACGTTCTAGGAAATTCAGACATACTGTTTTTGATTATTAGTTTTCTAGAAGTCGGTGTATATTTGCTAAAGAGATTTCTGATTTGGAGTCAGTTCTGGGGTGTTCTGCCTTAAGTATGTTTGCATCTTTAAGCCCTTAGAAGTCAAGGTGTGATGCAAAAATGGTTTTTTAATCGTAGCAGTGCTGCATTTGCCATAGGAAGTACCCTCTCTCCACTTACTAAGTCCTCTCAGAGTTGATATAAACTGAGGAAAATAATTTCTTCATCCCAGCAACTTCTGTAAATCAAGATTTAGCTGTGTTCCTGTTTATTATGCTGTGAAAGTCAGTGCATATAGAGACAAAAGCGGTTTCTTAATCATAGTAAGTTAGGGGTTGGAAACACAAGGTCTGCCAATCATTTGTTAATATGAAATCCCATGAAAATCAGTATATACTGCTGAAAATGATTTCTTCACTGTAGGCAGGTTTGGTTGTGCAAGTGACAGTCTGCCTTAGCTGTTCATTACATTGATTTCTTAGTTCTACCAAGTTAATTTTTTGCAATAGAAGTTCAAACTGTGCTTTTTATTATGAAGTCCCCTAAAGGTCACTGTCCACCAGCTGAAAAGATTTCTTGTTTGCAGAAGTTCAAGGAAATTCTGATTTAGCTATGTTTTTGTTTAAGGACACTGTAGAACTCAATTTCTTAATCGCAACAATACTGTATTTGCAACTGAAGTCGGCTCCTTCTCTTTAAATCCCGTGGAGTCCCTACATACTGGCTAATGAGGTTTTTTTTTTTAGGTGTAACAAATACTGGCTTAGCAGTGGCAGCTATTTCTTACTCCTGCTTCCTCTGGGTTTGTGCTTACGGAACACACGATTATGCTGACGCTGACGGAAATATAATAATCTGGGAAAGGAGCATTTAGCATGTTTGCAATTTCTTTCTCTGAGGGGGAGGGGTTCTATGAATGCATTTGCTCCCTTAGTCTTCTATTCTCCTGCAGTGTATTTTCCTTGGAAATCGATGTGTTTGGTTTCATTTGTGTTGGGATCTATGTGTTTTGATTTCTATTTACATCTTGGTAGTTTATCCAATGCTCATGTTATTTTACTTCCTGAATTTAACTTTGTTATGTATCCTACTTATTTCCTTGCGTGTTTCACCACTCAGCTGCATGCTCTCTGACTTGCCTTCACCTACTGAGAGCAAGCTCAGTCTCAGCCCCGCAGATGCTGGGTCTCCCTGTTTCCTGCAGGCTGCACCAGTCCTTCTGCCAGACAGGAGGCACACACTGCCTGCTTTATGGCCTGGAGCGCCAAGGACAGTTCTTGGTCTGGGCACCGTTCCTAGTACATAGTTTCTCCCACTCAGGACCCCAGGGTTCTCTGTGCCATCTCCTTCTCAACCCCAGCACAGCTGGTTCCCCTGGGCTGGCCTGATCTCTGTTGGGCATGGACATGTGAGGCCAGCCGGTGTAGAAATTGCGCTCCAAAGGCATCCTCTTCTTGCCCATAATATCGAATGTTTTATTTGTTGGGTTAGTTTCTGTATGGTTTGCTTTTGTTTCGGTTTCATTTCGGTTTGTTTTCCTCCTTTCGGTTTGTTTTCCGCCTGTCCATTTGCTTTGCGCCTGTTGCTTGGTTTTAGTAATGGGCCTGTTGCTTTGGTTTATGCGTTCTCTGCCAGGTTCTCCTTTTTCCTGTAGTCTCCACTGATTTGTTACCACTCAGTCGCGTGACTTTCTCCAGACTTCTGCCTTGCTTCCGCCCACACCCGGAGACAGCATAAGTACCCAGGCTGCAGTACTGCTGTAGGTTAGCTTACTTCATCTGTGCAAAGCTTGAGTCCTGGAGATCAGAGCCCCGAGCGCGATGTAGCCGCATTTTCCTGGCCGTGTGAAAGAGGCTTGGGATTCCACAGCGGGGGCGCCAGAGCCCCAGCCTGCATCTCTGTTGAACTCAGAAGATTCTGGGCTTTGCCCACTCCCTTTCTATCCTGTGCTGGGAGAATCCTCAGGCCACGGTGGTGGTTTGGTTTCGGAACTGCTTTCCAGTCCTCGTTGGCAGCTTCGCTGGGTCTACCCTCAAAAGGAAGTCTTGCCCAGATCCCACTGCACCTCGGAACCCACACCCGCTCTGCCCACTGTGGGCCTCTGGCCCGGGACACAGACGAAGCCAGAGGCATCTTCAGGAGAGGCGGACTCTGCGAAGGAACCCGAAGGACTCTCGCACCAGCAGCTTCCCTGCACCAGGACGCAGCGCCTGGCGACAGAAGGCTGGAGGAGACCAGACCGCGGGGACCCTTCGGAGCACCGCAGACCCCTGCCCGCTCGGTGGAGTCCCGTGGGAGCATTCTCAGGCTGCTTGGACTGGATTGGTCACACCGTGTACACCTTGAGGAGCGGCCTCTGCAGGAGCATCTTTGGGACTAAGGAGCCCTGAGATTGCAGCGGGAGCCTTTCCTAGCTGCCCTCGGAAAAGAGTCTCATTTGTGAAACTTACAAAATAAAAATCTCTTAAGATGTGCCCTTCAGAGTTCTCTGTCCAGTTCTTCTCATTCTCTGAGGTTTCTACTTTTCGTTTCTGGTTGATTGCTACATTCGGGTCCCTTACATATTTTATAGTAAAAAGTAGGACTTGGCTTTGTTCCTCTCTCTTAAATTCCTAGAAGTCGGTGTACACTGGGGCAAAACGACTTTTGTCTCCTGGCACGTTCTGCGAAATCGCCTTTAATTTTGTTTGTATTTGCCGCCTCAGCGGAAGTCCTTGTATACTGGTGAGCACAGGATCTTTCTGCTAGCCGAATGATGGAAATTACCGCATGGACTTGTTCTTTTTGCTTCCCCTTTTAGAAGTCGGTTTACTGCTTAGGAAACGATTACTTTCTCCTCACAAGTTCTGCAAAATCACGATTTACCTTTGCTTAGGTTTGCAATTTCAGTGGAAGTCGTTTTATACAGGTGAACACGATAACTCGTACTACCAATATCTTTAAAGTTACCGCATGGACTTGTTCCTCATTCTTCACTGTGTAGAAGTTGGTTTACAGTGGTGAAAAGGATTTCTCCTGGCAAGTTCTGGGAAATCACGATTTAATTTTGTTCGTATCTGCCTCTTCCATGTATACCCGTGAACACAGTATCTCTCTGCTAGCAATACCACAGAAATTACACATGGACGTTTTCCTTTGTCTTCACTCTTTAGAAGTCAGTGTACAGCATGCAAAAGGATTTCCTTCTCGTAACATGTTGTCTGCAAAATCACGATTTAACTTTGCTAGTTTTACCACCTCAGTGGAAGTCTTTGTCAAATGGTGACCAGTGTATCTTTCTGCTAGAAATACCACAGAAATTACACGTGGACGTTTTCCTTTGTCTTCACTCTTTAGACGTTGATATACAGCGTGAAAAACGATTTCTTTCTCCTCACGAGTTCTGCAAAGTCACGATTTAACTTTGCATTGGCCACCTCAGTGGATGCCTTTGTACAGTGGGGAACATGATATCTTCCTACTACCAGTATCCCTAAAAGTACAACACGTAGTTTTTCCTTTTTCTTCCCTTTTCAGTAGTGAAAAACAATTGTTTTCTCCTCACAGGTTTTGGGAAATGACGATTTAACTTGGTTGCTATTTTTCACCTCAGTGAAAGTCGTTGTGCAGCGGTGAACATGATATCTTTCTGTGAGCACTGTCCTAAAGACTACCACGTGGAGTTGGTCCTTTTTCTTCACTTTCTAGATGTTGGTGAACAGGGGGGAGAAATATTTTCTGTGTTCCTAGTCGCTTTAGGAAATCACGATTTAATTTTGTTCACATTTGCCACCTGTATAGTGGTGACCTGTATCTTTAAAAGTACGACATAGACGTGTTCTTTTTTTTCCTTTTTCACTTTTCAGAAGTTGGTGTACAATAGGGAAATATTATAACTATGTCTTTCTTGTCGCAAGTTTTGCAAAATCATGATTTGAGAGTTTGTTTACATTTGGCACCTCAGTCGAAGTCCTTGCATAGAGGTGAACAAGATATCTTTCTGCTAGCGATATCAGCATAAGCTTCTGACTCTTGATTTTGGCTCGGGTCCTGATATCACGGTTCATGAGATGGAGACCTATGGGCTGCATACAGACAGCAGGAGTCTGCTTGGAATTCTCTCCGTCTCTCTCTCTGCTCCTCCCTGCCTTCTCAAAATAATTGGGTCGGCTTTAGCTCAAGTGGTTACTTTGTGTGTGGTTGTCAAAATAAATAAATAAGTTAAGAAAATAAAATTTTTAAATCAAATGTATTAAAGCCATAACTGCAACAATATGTTATTGGATATGCAATATAACATATGCAAACTATAATATCAATAACCTAAATGTGAGGGAAAGTAAAACTGTAAAGTTAAAAATGCTATCAATATTAATTTGTTATCAATTCAAAATAGGGTGTTACATGCACATAGTAGAATGCGATTTGGCCATAAGGAAAGAATAAAATCTTACCATTTGCAACCAGATGGATGGCCCTAGAGGCCATTATGCTAAGTGAAATAAATTAGACAAATAAGGACAAATACCACATGGTATCCCTTGTATGTAGAACCTAAAATATGTATGTATTTTATATAGCGAATATATATTTTTAATATTGAAATAAATATAACTGAAACTAAGGTCATACATACAGAGAACAGATGGATGGTTGCCAGAGGTGGGGGATTAGAGGTGGGAGAAATGGGTATTGTTTTTAGTTTAAATAAATTGAAAAATAATTTTTAAAAAATAGGGTGTTACACATTTAAACTAATAAGCACATGGTAACCACAAGGAGAAAATTTGTAGTGAATATACTAAAGAATATGATTACAATAGTATAATGTAGTCTTTAATCCATGTTGAGTTAATTTTTGTGAGTTGTATAAGGTAGAGGTCTAATTTCATTGTTCTGTACTTGTTTATCCAGTTTTCCCAACACCATTTGTAGAAGAGACTATCCTTTACCAATTGGGTGCTCTTGGCTCCCTTGTCTAATATTAGTTGACTGTACATGTGGGGGGTTTAAATCTGAGCTCTCTGTTCTGTTCCATTGGTCTATGTGTCTGCACGTGTACTAGTATTATGTTATTTTTATTAATTTATTATTATTTTTTTATTTTTATAGCTTCATACCACAGTTAGAATGAGGAAGTATGATGCTTCCAGCTTTGTTCTTTTTCCTCACAATGACTTGGATATTTGGTGTCTTTGTGGTTCATACACATTTAAATGGAGACCAGGGTTGAAAAACCCCTGGAGCAGATAAAACCATTTAAGCCACATAAGAAAACTCAATTTAGCCTATTTCATGAACATAGCAAATCTTAAGTTATTTCTTTAAATGCCTTTGATAATCATAAATGAAATTTATCATCTTTCCAAAATAGTGTAATATAATCACTTGTACCCAATCCCTGCCATCAGGAAACTCCCCTTGTAATATTCAATCACTGTAAAGGTTAAACAAGTTTCTCCTTTTCACTTTATAAGCCACCCTGTAAGGTCATGCTTCTGAACTTCAGACTACTTCCAGGTCTATCCATGATCTCCAAAGTTCTAGGGGAAGGTATCAGATTATCCAAGGATCTCTCCTGGGATGCCTCCCCCTAGTGGCTATTCGGACTTAAGTCTACCCATTTCTGCCGAACAGGTAGCATTTTGTGGTTAGGTATTGTTCCTGAGTTTGTGTTCAGATATGACTGCAGAGTGGTTTTGTTTTTGTCTTAATCCACCCATGGCACTGAGTAGTTTTCTCTGATTTGGTGTCCTGTGAAACTTTATATTAAAGAGGAGAACACCAGTGCCTACCCGGGAGTCCCAGGCCAGCTCCGGGCAACACTAAGGCATAGTACAGAGCACCACCTCACACTTTGTAATTTAAATTAAAAAAATGTTTATTTATTTTTTTGAGAGAGAGAGAGAAACAGAGCGGAAGCGGGGGAGGTGCAGAGAGAGAGGGAGACAGAATCTGAAACAGGCTCCAAGCTCTGAGCTGTCCGCACAGATCCTGATGCGGGGCTCGAACTCACGCACCACGCCCGCTCTTTGATTTTGGAATTGCTTTTACCTCTCTCAGGTAGTATATTCTCAGCCATAGCTGTCAAATGGTAAGCCTAGGTACAAATATGAGGAGGAATTCATTTTGAACTGAAATAGCAAAAATATCACCCTGTGGTCAGACTGTGGAATAAAGTAACACCTTTTCACTCTGCCTTGAACATTGAGGGCTTTAACTCTAAGAAAGGGCTGCAGCATATCAAGTGGGGGTGCTTCTTGCAGGTCAGGACCTCTCTACCACCTGCATTCTACTGGATCTGCTCAGATGTTCAGGCTCACTTTTTGAGGTAAGGTGGGGCAGCAACTTTTGTTAGTGGCCCTAAACCTGCTCCTCCAGAGGGAACGTTCAAAAAGTCAGGCAAGAGTCAGATGTCAAAGGTCTCAACGCCTAGGGAAGCCAGGCCCTCAGGTTATCAGGGGACCCTTGCTTCCTCCTTACACTCTCCACACTGCCACCCTCAGCCATCAGGGTGGTACTACAAGTCAAGCAGAAAAATAAACAAAAAACAGGCACCTAAATGCCTCCCCGCCCCTTTGATATTTCTCTGTAATTATACTAAGAAAGACAGGCAGCATTTTGCAAAGAAACATGAAGGCAAACTTTTTTTTTTTTGGAAACGAAGAGATGTTACTGTAAATAATATTCATTTTGGAGAGAAAAATGCAATAGAAGCCGTGAGCAGAAATCTCAAGGCTCCTAGACCTGGACCCCCGTGGACAATGCTGCGGTGAGAGCAGAGCTCTCACTGCTCTCCAGGTGGGAGGAGAAAGCCCCCTGCAGCATCCAGGGTCTGCCAAAGGTCCAACCTGCCAGGGTATCGCTGGGCACTGGTCTGCACATTTTGCCCAAGGGCCAGGCCGAGGAAAGCAGTGTGTGGGGGCGATCTGTCCCTCAGCTCTGAGACCCACAAAAAACGTGAAGGCATCATAACGGTACTGGAACCGAGGAAGCCCAGCTACACTGGGCTAGTAAGAGCCTTAGGGCAAAGTGCCAGATTCCACCTCCCAGCGTGTGGCTGGCAAGACCCAGTGGGCTTGGAGGAAAGGTACTGTTGTGACCGAGAAGCCAGTCCCAGGAATGAGCAGTGCTCACACCCAAAACACTGGGCAAGGCAGCATGATGGTGCTGCTCCAGAGAAAAGGCCACCTCGGTGCCAAGAGGCCCAGTGACAGGAAAAATGGTGACCCCGCGCCACTAGGGAAAGTGCTAACAAACACTGGCACTATGCAGATGCAGGGCTGCCGTTAGGAACCAGCTGACGCAACCAGAAGGTGCCCTGGGACAGAGATGCCACCGAAGGAAGCACCAACCATCCCAGAGAGCTTGAAAACCAGGGCTCTGGCTTGAGGGAGGAAGCCTCCTGAGCTGCTGGCGAAAGTGCTGCAGGAAACTCGGGCCTGTAGGGGAGGAGCACAGGGACTCTCGGGGTCTTTCTCGAGGAGGAAGGAGACCCAGCAGGGTGCTCCAGCTGCGCAGCCAACCTGGGTTAGAGCGCAGAGGGGTGAAAACTGAAATGCTCAGGCCCATCAAAAAGTGAAATAAGAAGAGGTAAAATAATAAATGAAACAAACATGTATTCACACAAGAAACCGCTATCCCCAGTATATCTGACAGTGTCCCTGGGGTTAACAAACATCAACAAACCCAAGTCCCAGTTGCACAAAATTGGCCTGGAGGAGAAGTTTCCCCGGTGAACACGGACTTCTAGGAAGACAGGAAACACAAACGTTAAGTCCTATGTTTTTTTAGACCTGGTGAGGAGGAAGATACTGTTTTCACCAGCAAACAATGACTTCCCCGGGTTAGCGAGCAAACAAAGTTGAGTCCTGTTTTTCAAGAATTTGCTAGGATGAAGAAATTGTTTACAACAGTATATATTAACCTGAAAAAAGGAGGTGAGGAAACAGAGTTGCTGGCATTCCTCATCAGGGTCCATCTCTCCTGCAGATGCCTCTGGATTCTTCTGTGTCCCTGGCCAAAGGCCCACAGTGGCTCTTGGCCCCGGGGTGCTCTGGGCTCTGGGCAAGACTTCCTTTTGCGGGTAGACCCAGCGAAGCCGCCAACAAGGACAGGAAAGCAGTTCCAAAACCAAACCACCACCGTGGCCTGAGGATTCTCCCAGCACAGGATAGAAAGGGAGTGGACAAAACCCAGAATCTTCTGCGTACAGCAAAGATGGGGCCTGGGACTCTGGCATCACTGCTGTGAAATCCTAACCCCTTTCACACATCCAGAAAAACGCCGCTCCATCACGTGGGTCTCTGACCTGGATGATTGAAGATTTGCACAGATGAAGCTGGCAACGCCCTCAGCTGTACGGCAGCCTGGGTACTTATGCTGTCTCCGGGTGTGGGCGGAAGCAAGGCAGAAGTCTGGAGAAAGTCACGCGACTGAGTGGTAACAAATCAGTGGAGACTACAGGAAAAAGGAGAACCTGGCAGAGAACGCATAAACCAAAGCAACAGGCCCATTACTAAAACCAAGCAACAGGCGCAAAGCAAACGGACAGGCGGAAAACAAACCGAAAGGAGGAAAACAAACCGAAATGAAACCGAAACAAAAGCAAACCATACGGAAACTAACCCAACAAATAAAACATTCGATATTATGGGCAAGAAGAGGATGCCTTTGGAGCACAATTTCTACACCGGCTGGCCTCACATGTCCATGCTCAACAAAGGTCAGGCCAGCCCAGGGGAACCAGCTGTGCTGGGGTTGAGAAGATGGCACAGAGAACCCTGGGGTCCTGAGTGGGAGAAACTATGTACTAGGAACGGCGCCCAGACCAGGAACTGTCCTTGGCGCTCCAGGCCATAAAGCAGACAGTGTGTGCCTCCCGTCTGGCAGAAGGACTGGTGCAGCCTGCAGGAAACAGGGAGCCCAGCATCTGCGGGGCTGAGACTGAGCTTGCTCTCAGTAGGTGAACGCAAGTCAGAGAGCATGCAGCTGAGTGGTGAAACACGCAAGGAAATAAGTAGGATACATAACAAAGTTAAATTCAGGAAATAACAAATAAAATGATCATAAACTGCCTAAATCTAAATAGAAATCAAAACACATGGATCCTGACCCTTGTGAACACAAAAGGAAACCAAAACACATCGATTTCCAAGGAAAATACACTGCAGGAGAATAGAAGACTAAGGGAGCAAATGCATTCATAGAACCCCTCCCCCTCAGAGAAAGAAAGAAATTGCAAACATGCTAAATGCTGCTTTCCCAGATGTTCCCATCGGCGTAATCGTGTGTTCCGTAAGCACAAACCCAGAGGAAGCAGGAGTAAGAAATAGCTGCCACTGCTAAGCAAATATTTATTAACCCTAAAAAAAAAATCTCATTAGCCAGTCTGCAGGGACTCCACGGGATTTAAAGAGAAGGGGCCGACTTCAGTTGCAAATACAGCATTGTTGCAATTAAGAAATTGACTTCTACAGTGTCCTTAAAGTAAACCATAGCTAAATCAGAATTTCCTTGAACTGTCTGCAAACAAGAAATCTTTTCAGCTGGTGGACACTGACCTCTAGGGGACTTCATGATAAAAACCAATTAAGTTTGAACTTCCTATTGCAAAAACATACTTTGGAAGGACTAGGAAATCGACAAAATGAACAGCTAAGGCAGACTGTCACTTGCACAACCAAACCTGCCTACAGTGAAGAAATCGTTTTCAGCAGTGTATACTGATTTTCACAGATTTCCTATTAACAAATGATTGGCAGACCTTGTGTTTCCAACCCCTAACTTCCAATTTTAAGAAACTGCTTTTGTCTCTATACGCACCGACTTTCACAGCATAATAAACAGGAACACAGCTAAATCTTGATTTACAGAAGTTGCTGGGATGAAGAAATTATTTTCCCCAATTTATATCAACACTGAGAGGACTTAGTAAATGGGGGGAGGGTACTTCCGGTGTGGAATCTAGCATTGCTGTGATTAAAAAATCGCTTTGCCAGTACACATCGGCTTCTAAGGGTTTAATGATGCAAACATAGTTAAAGTAGAACACCCCAGAACTGACTCCAAGTCAGAAATCTCTTTAGCAAATATACACCCACTTCTAGGAGACTAATAATCAAAAACAGTTAAGTCTGAATTTCCTAAAACTTCCACAAATAAGAAATTTTTGTATTCTGTTGATATTGACTTCTCCCAGATTTAGTAATAAAAAACATAGCTAAGGTGGACTTCCTATTGCAAACAAAACAAAGCAAAACAAAACAAAAAAACAACTAACATAATAAGCACAAAGAAGAAATTGGTTTTGCCAATCTATTCCTACTTCTGTGGGACCTAATAACAAACATAAATATGACAGGTCATGGCATTTCCAAACCACAACTTGCTACTATTAAGAAATGGCAGGCTGGGGTGCCTGGGTGGCTCAGTCAGTTAAGGTCTGACTTTGGCTCAGGTCATGATCTTGCAGTTTGTGAGTTTGAGCCTCACATCAGGATCTGTGCTGACAGCTCAGAGCCTGGAGCCTGCTTCAGATTCTGTCTCCCTCTCTATCTGCCCCTCCCCCATTCATGCTCTCTCTCTCAAAAATAAATGTTAAATAAATTATTAAAGAAAGAAAAAAGAAATGGCAGGCCTGATGAACAGGTACAGATTCCTTGCAAATCTGGACACATTCGGTCTGACATTGAGCTCACCTGATCTCAGATATACCAGAGACATGGGTTTATTCAGACTTATTACAACTGGAAATCTTAGGCTGAACTGAAGCACCCACCTCATGCTACGCTGGTAAGTCGCTAAACCGGGATCCGGTCAGACATAGAAATCTGCAAGGCAGGATTAAATACTCATTTGCCAGAATCAACATGGACTTCCTTTGACTAAGAAGTCCAGGCCTGGCTAAACCCTTGATTCGCCTAAAGCGGGATCTGCTCCGCGGAGAAATCTCATTGGCCGCTGTTCTCGGACTCGGCCAAGATTGGAAATCGCAGGCGCGACTACACGGGACCTGCTACAACAAGGAAATCCCACGCACCGCTAATTCCAGGTGTGCTAGAAGGAAGAAATGCATGATGACGGTGAAACCTGGAGGGTTGGAGACCGAGACCCGACCAACACAGGCAGTGATTGTTCCAATGTCCGGATGGAGGCGTTCTGACGTCGCTGGCCTCTCTGCGAAAAGAGCGAGCGCCGGCGCATCTCCACTAGCAAAGGGCCAAAGAGCAGCGGCGGTCTGGACGCTAGCCGCCGAGCAGCCACCAAGACACAGAATGAATGCTCCGGGGAACTAGGGAAACTGCACCTGTCAAATGGCCAGATCGGGACAATTAGAGAAATGCAAACTGGGGGAGACGAGCGGTGCTGCCTACGACAAACACCCGCACCGCGAAGTCACGTAATAGGGGCCGTCACTGAGAAACAGTGCAGGCCGGGTCGTGGGCGGTGCTGCCACAGAGCCTGTGCACAATCCGGGCTGTGACAGACAAACCGCCGGCTTGGAGCTACTGGCCAAAGTGGCAAGGGGACGGCCGGGAAGGGCGACCACCGGAAGGCCGGCACAGGCCTTCCTGGGCAGAGGAAGGGACGGCACCCAACGACCCTGAACTTTGGGCGGAGTTCAAGTGGTGGCACGGAAATCCCAGAGTTATCTGGTGGGCGCTGCTCGCGAAAGTGGTGACGAGAAACAGGCTGCTGGGTACCGGCGCGGAGCTGCCCCCGAGGAACACCTGGCTGGGCTCATGCACAGGTGCTGCCCCTTGACCCACCCCCACCCCGATTTCCCGGCTGCCAGTGGGGCCGGGAACGGAACACCCCGCTAAGCGAAAGGATGGGCGACACCGGGGAAACACACCCAGCTCCGCGCCAAGCAGAGCCACCTCCACCGGGAAAGCGCCAGCCCGGCTCTGCCAGAATGGCCCATGATGTGTGTGACCGCACATCATGGGCCATGCACCTAGTGGAGGGGAGGCTGACACCTGCCAACGCCGGGCGCCAGACGATGATGGAAGGAGCAAAAGCCAGCAGAGAGCACTGATTGGTGAATGCAGGGGCCGGAGAGCTGGTCTCAGGGAAGGGAGCTGTGCCTCCCCCATTCCACCGCTAGGCTCTGAGCTCCCACGGGAAGCGAAAAGTAATCCAGGGCTAAAATTTACTGAAGAATATCTCAATCATGTATACCTGAACAGGTATGTTTTTGTATACAAAAACGTCAAGGTTTGTTCCATATTTCTTAGACTTTAAGACATAATTCATACAAGCACATATTTTTCTTTATGCTAGTTAATCACAGGTCTCTAACAAACATCACACTTATCGTGCCTGGGTGGCTCAGAGCATTGAGTGCCTGACTCTAGGTTTTAGCTCATGTCTTGGTCCCAGGGTGTGGGGCTCCGGGCTGGGCGGGGAGCCTGCTTAAGATCCTCTCTCTTACTCCCTCTGCCCTCCTCCTCATTCTCTCTCTCTCTCTCTCAAAGAATATCACATATACATATTGTCAACTGAAAGAAAGCCAATATCAATCTTGGCTAGCAAATGCTTTATTCATTGTCTCATTGAGGACTATAGCCCAGGAAGCAGATATTCAGATTGCTCTGAAGAACTGTTCTGAAGCTTGTTAGCTACAATACATTTGATGTACAAAGTGGATAAAGGGGTTAGTACTTGCAAGCATTTTTCCAAATATTTGCACATCGCAATGTATAATTTGTTCGGTTGTAAAAATTAAAGTTTACTGATTTCCACATAGACACGTGAAAGACCCTTAGATCATTTTAATACATTATGTGTCTTTCATCTCTGATTTTTCAAAAAGATTGATTGCATACCTCCACTTAACTGTCTTTCCAGTTTTTTCTGTTTTTGTTTTTTCTTTTTCTTCCCCCTGCCCCAGTTCTTCCTGTTTCTGAGATCTCCTTGAGGTTGCTTGAAATGGCCCACTGAGGGCTAACATCAGTTCTCTACTGCATTTTAGTGCATGATAATACATATCCCTGCATAGTTTTACATAACTATACAGATATACATAAACACACAATTGCAAAAATTATAGCAATCATTTAAAAATCTTAGCCATGTGTCAGGTACAATAACTCAAAGTTCAAAAGAATAGTTGGGTCTAAACTGGTTTTGGCAGGTGGTATAAGTTAAGGTTACCTGCTTGGATGGGTACAGCTTTTCAGTAAAGCTTTTAATTTACTACTATAAGATTTTTTTTTTGTTTTTTAAATTTATTTTGAAGAGCACGCAAGCAGGTGGGGGCAGAGAGAGGGGGAGAGGATCAGAAGCCTGCTCTGCACTGCACTGAGAGCAGCAAGCCCAATGTGGGGTTTGAACTCAGGAACCCTGAGATCATAACCTGAACAGAAGTCCAACCTACTCAGCCACCCAGGTGCCCTTAGCATAAGAATTTTTTTAGAGAACCTATTTTTGGAGTCATTTTGCTTTTTTAGAAACTTCTACATCCTAATAAAAGAATGCATTCCATTGTCTTAGAGAGGTTTGGGATTCTCTTTTTTTAAGGGCATCCTCCCTGAAATAGGCTTTCTTATGTAAGTTAAAGCTTCCCTAAAGTGGCCACTGCAAACTGTTTACCAGTTTTCCAAAAAGGAACAAGATCCAGCTCCCAGTTTGGGACCAGGTGGAACCCATCTCTGCCTTTAGATTCCTGAAGACAAAAAATCTGCCCAGAACTCACTAATTTACCACTGCCCCCAAACCTGAGAAGCATGGGTATTCTGGCCTTACAGACGAGAGTGTGACTTACCAAAAAGCTTTAACGAAGTTGCTCAATTAATTGGAAAGGTCAACATAAAGGGAGTGGAGCTTGGATTTGGGAGACAGTACCTGGAACTCCATGATCAGCAAGAAAGCAGTGACCGCAGGGGACTCCGTGGGTGCAGCACTCATTACTCACTGGACTCAGGGTTCTTCAGGGGTCTTTTTCAAATCCCACTTCTGATGCTAGTCACTGTACAAAAAAATTATACCATAAAATCAATATAAGTACTTCTGTGAGTGAGAAGCAAACTGTTCACAAAGAGGGAAAACTGAAATGCAAAAGTGGTCTGAACTTCGGGGCCTTGATGTTATAGGGCGGCTTATAAAATGAAAGAGAGGAATCTGACCTTTACAATGATTGGTTATCACAATTGTGGTTTCCAGATGGCTGGCGATTGGTTAAGTGATTTTTATACATCTTGGGAAGGTATGCATCATCTATGAAGACCAGAGGCATTTACAAGAAATAACCTACCTTTCGCTTATGTTCATGATATCAGTTGACTTACATTGTTTATGTGACTAACCTTATGTCTGCTTGGAAGATTTTTGAGACTAGTCTCTATTTTATTATATTTTAGCACCTAAAAGGAAACAGGAGTCCTGACATCCAAGAGTTGGATGGTGCTATGTACTGTGACTTACTATTTCCATGAGCTAGCCTGGCACTCACAGGTAGGCATTGATGTTCTTCAGTTGAATATAAACAGTTTCATACGACAACACCATCACATGTGGCCACCCAGTGCCAATATATGGATCAGGACAAAAAACAAGACCACCCTATAATCGTATCTGATCAGAGGCAAAATCATGAACTTTTTCCTAACCACAAAAATAAGCAAACACACCTGTCCTCGACGATATTAGTGGATTGCTGCTTCTTTACCAATTTTAGCTGTCCTCTCTGTCCGGACTTCCATCCTTCCAGAGAGATTTATTAAGATAGTGAATCATAGAATTACCCCTGTCTGCTCATAGTATGTAATGCAGAGCAAAAGCTGCTTGCTGAGATCCTCCACAGGGTCAGCAAACAAGCCCACTCACATCCTGTAAGTCTCACCCTTCGTCTTGAGATGCCTCATGGTTCCTCCCAGGCATAAGTTGATCTTGTACGAAGAGTAATAAACTTATTCAACTGCAAGTGTATTCCTGGTGTTCTTTGCTCAGAGCACATTGACACACCCAAGAAATGAAAGAAATCAATAGGTACTAAGGACATTAGTGGTTCTTTAAGTACTGTGATCTTTCCGATTGGCCTTTATTTCAAATGAATGCCTGTAAGAAAGGTAAGGCACAAAGCTGAAGTGGAAGAGTTGCTAGGAATTTATTTTCATCTTTTCCCTTAGATTTAAGAGTAAGACGCATTTCACGGGCTGCATCGGTCTTCCCAAATTCCTATGTTGAAGGCCTGTTGCCCATACCTCAGAATGTGAGTGTATTTGGATATAAAAATCATTAAGTGGTGATTAAGTTAAAATGAGTCCATTAGGGTGGGCCCTACTCCAATCAGACTGCTGTCCTACAGGGAGAGGAAATGTGGTCAAACACAAAGACAGCAGGCATGGGGACACCCAGAGGAAAGAGTGCACGAGGACCATGCAGAAGGTAGCCATCTGCCAGCCAAGGAGAGAGGTCTCAGGAGAAAACACCTGCAGATACCTTGATCTTGGATTTCTACTCTCCATAACTGTGAGATCATAAACTTCTGTTGTTTAAGTCACGTCGTCTGTGGTGTTGTGTTATAGCAGCACCAGCAAAGGGTACCAACTTCATCACTGGGGGGAATGACGTGAGGTGAGGGGATGCCAAATATTCCCGTATGGACTGAAAACTGAAGTCTGACAGAGTATGCAGTATAGGTGTGCATTCCCTTATTAGCGCTTGACAATCCCGCATTTTTTAAAGCTTCTGGTTTTGCTTTTGTTCTTTGGGGAGTATACACAATGTATTTAGACTCTTTGGTAAAGAAATCCTGGCCTGATTTGTGATGAGGGTGTGTATGGTGTTTATCAATTTTTAAAATTGCTTGATATTCCCCACTCTATATTATCACCGTTCTCAACAAGTTGGAATACTTTTGTAGGAGAGAGTTCTAGAAGATTTAATTCCTAAGACTCTTCATGTTACTTGACTAACATAATGTTGATTGGCATTTCTATGTTGTTCTTCAAAATATTGTACTAAAGTAAACAATCACTTGCTCAACATGACAGATGAGTCTCTCCATTCCCAAGTGCCCTCCTTGCTGCCTGCCTTTCGCCTGGCTGTGCCACAGTGCTCCCTGGTGCCTCAAAATCTAATTTATCAGATCTACCACCATATCTGTGGTTATCACTGTGGATTTTAATATGGGTTTGAATCATATGATCTACCGGAACCTCAAATGTACACACATAATGATAATATACACGTGATAATGGTGTATCGGGTCCAGTGCCTGGGAAAATTAGCCATTATGCTGGCAATGTACTGAGCCTAACACTTGAAACACAGCTGAGTTCTCTAATGGATCAAATTCCTTAGAACTACCCAGAATGGTCTCTCGTGCAGTCCTTCCACTTCTCCATCCACGCACTACTTTAAACTATTCAATTAGAAAGCATCATATTCCTGTCAATTTTCACTCTTAGCCATTTCAAATTCCATTTTGGTCCAAACTAGGTCAGCCATATTTCAGTGTGCCTGAGATAGTCCCGGTTTCTTGTCCTGGTAAAATCATTAATATTCCCCCTCTCCCTTGATTCTCAAGTGTCCCGGTCCGGATGACACATTATATGCTTTTCCTGGCTTTTGCACTCCTACCTTTCCTTGTCTCTTTAAAAATTTCATAGCAAACATTATCTTTAACAAGTTACTATTCCCTCTGCTCAAGTTCCTGACATAGTTAAGTCCTAGGAGAGTTTACATCCCATGGAATTAATTTTTCTTATTATGACAGAAGCTCTCAAAATGAAATCAATGTGTAACAGGCACTATAGATTCGAGAAACATCCCCACAGAATTAACAGGAAGTAACTCAAAATACCGTGATCCTTTTCCTCTACAGACAATATACATAAACTCAACAAATTGAAGAGTCACAGAGGGAATTCCTAGGAGTAGAAAAATTTGTGGCATTCACATCAATATCCCATCCAACAGGTAACCAAGATGTATCTCTCAGAAGGCAAATGATGTTGTATAGTCCTAGGAATAATGTTCAGAACACTTAGGAAGCACTTGTAAGAAAGTAAGACATTTTGCTGCTTGACTGGATGCTGCCTGATTGGCAGAAAAGGACAGAATTACCTCAGAATGGCCACTGTTGTGAGGCACTTTCAGAGAGACTGTAGACCTCTTGCCTGCTCTTTGCCCAGATAAGCAAAGACTAAAAGGTCAAGGCTAAAAGATGGCTGAAACAAACTGTCAACAGGGCTGACAGTGCAGCACTGTGGTCAAAGTAAATTTCCACCACAGAAGGAGCTTCCCTTTCACACTGTGTCTGATGTAGAGGAAGAATAAAGAAGGTTAGCTGTAGGTGGTGAATTTCAAAGAAAGTTTTTCTTTAAAGGTGTTCTGTTTAAGACCAAACCCTCTTTGTTTTACATCTCCTTTCCCCAACTTAAAGGAAAAATATACCCCCTGTCCTTTATCAAGAATCTCTCCTTAACTATGCATTTATTCCCCTTGGGACATAAACACACATGGATGGAACACATTTTTTAAAAATCTAGAAAATCCTCACTTTTCTTCAGCTACTTTATTTGTCCATTTCACTGCAAAAGCACTTAAGAATTTGAAGATGAAAATAGGAAGAGAATGGGTTATACTTAAGATAGAAATCCGTTAGTCTCTACTAATTTTAAAATAGGCAAGAATGAAGGATTCTTACGGCAGAATTCCAGTAGACAAATGTGCAGAGAGTGTTAGCACTGGAAAATCATTTGCAACCAATATATTAAAAGTTTACTTGGGCAGCAGTTGCCAATGGATGCTTAATATGCAAAGGGGACTTTAATGAGATGCAGAATATTTGCATTATCTCAACTTCTCTTCCTTTAGATTGCTTATTAGCTGTGGGGTGGGGGCGTCACATACAACCTACTGGCATTATCAAAGTTAACATCATCAGTGGGGAGCGCGACATTATATACTTCCAAGGGCGATGCCTTGAAATCACACATCACTTATGCAGCATTCCAGCCAGAGACACATAATCTCAATCAAATCATGAGGAAATATCAAACAAACCCAAATTGAGGACTGTTCAGTAGAATGATTGGCCCCTATTGTTTAAAATGTCAAGGCCGGAGAGAGTGAGGAACTCTTCCATCTTAAGCAAGACTGAAGAGGCAGGGTAACTAAATTTAACATTTGATTCTGGACCAGATCATGAACTGGAGTAGTGAAAGTGCTGTTAACATGAGTAGGGAAATTGGCCAAGTGGAACTATGGAGTTTAGATTCCATAGAAGTATAGTGTACAGGTTAAATGTCCTCAGTCCAATAACTGTACTGTGCTTAATTAGGTAAGAGCCTTAGGTGAGGATACACACTGAAATGTTTAGCTATAGGTGGAGATAATATATGCAATCTAGTTTCAAGTTGTGTGGATGTGTGTCTGAGAGACTGAGAAAGAGACAGAGATAGAGAGAGAGACGAAACGTGGCATCCTGAACCTTGAGCCATATGGGTAAAAGGTCTGCTGGATTTCTATAGGCTATTCCTGCATCTTTCCTGTGAAGTCCAACTTATTTCCAAGTGAAAACCACTTTATTTATTTATTTATTTATTTATTTATTTATTTATTTATTTATTTATTTTAGAGAAAGAAAGAGAGTTCAAGTTGGGGAGGGGGGAGAGAGGGAGGGGGAGAGAGAGAGAGAGAGAGAGAGAGAGAGAGAGAGAGAGAGAGAATCTTAAGCAGGCTGCACACTCAGGGCAGAGCCTCATGCCGGGCCTTGATCCCACCACCTGGGATCATGACCTGAGCCAAAATTAAGAGTCCCATACTCAACCCAGGAAGCCACCCAGGCCCCCCTTCCCCCCAAGTGAAAATCTTTAAAAAGTCACCCTAAGGGCACACATTCACCATCTCCATCTTTCCCTTCCCAGCCTCTCCTAACGTCTACAAGAACACTGTCATTTCCACAACGGGACTCTTATCCTCGCCATCCTCATAGTCCTTGGCTGCCACGATGTCCCAGTCTCCTTGTTTCTATTGTACTTAAGGAGACGCTCCTTCTCAGCTGGGTCGGTGGGCGTCTCTTCCGTGCCCGGCTTCTGCAATGCCCCCAGGACTAAATATTTTGGTTTCCTAAATATCTTGGAGTGATTGTGCAGTTGGAAAAGAGGCCTGTAAGCATCAACGTTGCCACAAAACAAATGCACACTCCACAGGGATAACTGAGAAGCGTTTAACGGAGTGACTCCCCGCAAAGGGCGGGTGGGGGCAGGTTAAAGGAAATGGACAGGGAAGCACTCCAGGCCAGGGCTGGCACCAGAAGGAAACAGTCGCCCCCTAGGTCACGGGAGAAAGGAGAACGAGTGGTGTACAAAGGAAGTGCCGGAAGAGATGGCCACCTCACAACAGTTTTGGCCTTCGGTTAAGTAACTTACCCCCCTGAGGCGTAGCTGGGAGAAGCCAGGGGAAGAAGCCCCCCCCCCCCCACCCTCCGGGACTCTCAAAGTCTGGGGAAGGCGAAGGGGGCGGAGCGGGTCCGGGAGCGCATGCGGGGCGCCCCACTCGGGTACTTTGGGGGCGCAAAGGGCGCTCAAGCTGGGCAATTTCGCCCGAATCAGATCACCTGTTTTGTTTTTGTTTTTTCTTTTTTTCTCCCTGTTAAAATTCTAGACCATCATGGGGTCATTTATCGTTCCCACCCCTGCCAGATCCCTCTTCAGCCCTGCTGGGCGCTGCGCCTCAGCCCAGTCCCGCCGTCGCTTCCCCCCCCCCCCCCCCCCCCCCCCCCGGGCGGCAGCGACGCCTAGGGAACCCCTCCCCTGGCGGCTCCGGGTCCCTCAGGCCCAGGGAGACCCCTTTCATCCCGAGCTCAGTGGCCTTTCCCGCGCTTCCCCGCCTTCCGCGTCTCCCGCAGTGGGGAACCCCCCCCAACCCCCCCCCCCCCCCCCCCCCCCGCCCCGCGCCTTTGCGGGCAAATGCGCTTTTACGTTGGGAAGAATAATTTTTAAAGTTTGATATTTTGCAAAAGGAACAGAAACAGTTCCCCAGTTCCCTGAATGTCCACTCATTGTAAAGGTGAAGCCTGTAAAATTCTCTTCGCGCAAACGAAGGTGATTTCGCGTGGAAACACAAAAACCTAACAAGGATCCAGAATGCACGCCGGTTTGAGCTCCCTCAGTGTCCCTGACGACTCAAGGCCCGGGAGGAACCCCCTCCAAGGTCCCGCTGGGCTGGCTCTGGCGACGCAGGGTCCGCCCGCGCCAAGCTCTCTGGACACAGCCGGGGCCGCCGGGCCGCGCGGGGCGCACGCGGGGTCGGCTCTGCGGCTCCCACCCGCCCGCGGGCCAAACCCGCCCTCTCCTGGTGCCGCCTCCGGCTCCAGCCCCGGGTGGACTCGAATCCCGGCGGGTCCGGGCAGGGGGCGCGGCTCCTTCCCGCCCGGGCTCACTCCCGGGGCCCCAGCGCGCGGGGACTTTGTGTCGCGTCCGGCCGGGCTCCAGGCGTGGGTCCCTTCCCCCCCCCCCCCCGCACCGCAGGTCAGGGAGCAGAGCGCACGCCCGCCCTCGACCCATCCTACTCAGTGCAGATCGCTCTGGGCCTTCACCCCGACCCGCAGAACTACAATTCCCCGAGGCCACCGGCACCGTGGGGAGCTCCTGTGGGGAGTGTGATAGGGCAAAGGGTTCGGTTATCGCGCAGCCTTCAGTTTTCCTCTCCCTGTCCTATTCCACCCCAAAGGGTGCAGATTGTGAAGTTTTCACGCTAAAAAATTTTCTTCTGAATGAAACAGATGGACAGCATCCAGTAAGCAATTCTTCCTAAGCATTTTTGTGCAAGCTGGGATTAGCAAAAGAATAAACTTCGTGCAGGTTGGGTCTGATGCCAAACGAGTTCCACAGTCCTGCCTCCATCTTGCACTGTAGGCTGGCAGAACCGTTTGGATTTGGGCATTGCTAATAAAGAACTGTGGAACTCTCCTCCGAATCCCCTCAGTTACGGACAAGTGGGTTTTTAAGGGACTGTCATTCTCTCAGTGAATTGAAAGCATGTTTCATTTATTACCCCCTTCCTCTTAAGTGTTACTATTGAAATCACTCCCCAGAAAAGCTGAGGATGAAATATAGAAACAATTCAATTCTGGACAATAATTTATCTCCCATCCTCACTTATCTTCTCTCTTAAACAAACCTCCCAATGGGTGGGGGGAGGGGGGAGGCCAAAAAAGAAAATGAGAGACGTCAAGTAATTAATGTCTCCAAAACACATCTATGATAACAGTTCCTAGGGTGGTAGGCTAGCTCATATGGAAAAAAAATCCCTCCCTTAGATACTTTTGTTTTGTTTTGTCTTTTTGAGACTGCAAAGGGAAAATCCCCTTGTGGTCCAAGACATGGAGGAGCAAGTACTTTGCAATTCACTGAGGACATGGTGTTCACAGTGGTCCAGCAACAGCATGCACACCAGCAGAGGTGGCCCAGAAAATCCTGAAGGAGAGGAGGGAGAGAGTGGGGCATGGGATGGGATCTTGGAACAGAAGAGGTGAGGATATATATTTTACCTGTAATCGGTATTTTAAGTTGATGATACCCAATGTTATTAAGAGCATTAAGAGTGTAGGGCAGTGCCATATACTCTAAGTCAAATTTGTTGCTGCTGAATTTTGATTAGCAGTAAAACTATATTTAAATTTATAAAATTTATAACACAAGAACTTTATACAACATATAAATTTAACTTCCAGCAATGTATTCCACCATTCCATAGGATTAAGATGATTTAAGCCAAAAGGGAGAAACTGGGAAATGTCTAAAAATAGGAAATTGGAAATAAAAATTTCTGGCACCCCTCAAAATGACATATACAGTTGGTAAAAGAAAGAGAGCAGTTTCACTAGTAGGCATAATAAAAGTTGGCTGGGTATTAAACATGTTAAAAAGTAAAAGTGTGTCACAATGGTGTCTATATCATGATTACATATTTATATATAACTAGAACACATACAGGACATGATAGCTTTTAAGAATTACTTAGAGCACGTTTGGTTTAAAATTCAGAAGGTAGAAAATTCTAGACAGGCAAGTGAGTGCCCATCCTGATAGAACATAACCCTGAGTATCTTGACTTGTGGTTGGTACCACTCTGTCACATGATGTTTCCATTGTGGAAAGTATCACTATCTCTGTTAACTGGGAGAAACAAAGAGTGTGATATACCTTCTCTTCACTTCAGGTCTGCTTTGATGCAAAAGAGTTTTGGAGCCAATTGTGTGTGTGGAGAGAGTCCAGGCTTTAAGAAGTTTGGGACTGTAGAATCTCCAGTAAGACATTCTAGAACTGTATTCCACACTCTACCAGTGGTTATTGGCAAGCAGGATTGTAGAATCCTTTCTTTTCTTGTCTACACAGGAGCAGTTTATCCCTTCTCCCTAACCCCCATTGATTAGTTATTGCTTTGGAAACAAGAAAAGGAAAGGTAGAGAAAAAAGAAACAGTGTAATTTGTGGCCAATTTTATCTTCAATGATTGTGTCTTTTCTTACATACACTCACTCAGAACCAACAAATTACTGTGTTTAAATAAAGGCACACTAGCATCTATAACATACGTCAATGTCTTCAATTCTTCAGGGGGTAGAATGTATGTTCACAAGCCAACTATGACCGGAGAAATCATCATTGAGTTTGAAACAGCAGGAATATCATCCTGTCGCCAAACAGGTGGACTAGACAATGGTTTTCAATTCTCCAAGAAAGGCCAACGCTTGTTTACTGGATAAGCTCCATACAGCCTCAGACCAGTCAGAAAATAAAGTAGGGTGAAAGGAGTTTAGGAAATAGCTTTTGGGGATGAAAGCCTAGGGCATTCAAGTACCACAAATTGGTGAAATTTGTCCTCCCAAAGTTGCTGGAAAAGAGCAAATGGCATAAAATCCCAGTTAATATTTATCGACATCACGTAGTGCTGGATGTGTGCTTAAGGGAGTACACCGTCTAAACACATTGATGTGGCGGCATGTATAATTGAACGTTGTTTTCCTGAATGAGGAAAATGAAGCAGAAGAGATAAACTAACGTTTGAACGTCAAGAGGCGAGAGATTTGAACAACAGAATGACCACAGCAGAATCCTAACACTGAAACCTTCAGCCTACATGGGCCAGGTGTCTAATTTCACCATGTCTGGGCCACCATTCTCAGTGGACTCCCTCCTATCTCCCATCCCCTCACCGGGAATCCCAGATGACAGAGGCCTCTCTTCCTTGGACTTCCTCTGAGTTCCCAAGGTGACACCGAACAAGCGAACAAGTGTATGTGTTTCTGGCGGGAGAAGGGAAGTTCAAGAAACACTGGTGCAAATGATAAACAATCCAAAGGTACTAGGAGGCACCTCAGGATAGACTCTAACGGACAATGTCCTAGGCCTCCCAGGGGAACACTGGTCTCTTAATTGTATTTTTTTACCCACCTGTTCTCCCCCCCCCCCCCCACGCTGTCCTATCTCTTAGATTTTGGTGAGAAGGTCTTGCTGAGTGACTGCCTTCTTTCAGCTAATCTTTTGGTTTTTGAGAAAGAAATCAGATAAAAAGCAGGATTCATCCCAGGAAAACCACAGTGGTGTTTCTTACTCTGGTAATGCAAGTAGGTGGCATCTGTGGCCCACCTGACTTACAGGAAGGCTGTGATGTGGAGCTTATGGGAAATAATCTGGTGAGCACTGGTTATTGCACAGAACCAGTAATATTGTGATTCGGATTTGAACCATTATTGTGCCCTATAAGTAGAGTAATTCCAAAGAGGTGTATTTTCTCTAGATAAGTTTACATCTAGGAACTTATGTTAGAGGGTAGTCTATAAATTGGATTACCATGCTGCTTTAAGTAGAAGACACTATTTTTGAGTAAAAAAGGAAAGATGTCCAAAATATGAATAAGTGACAAGTTGTTGATTCCTGTACGTAATGCGATTTCCTTGGAGGGAAATACAAGTTGATTGTTTGCATTTGTATACGTTATAGAAATACTCCAAAAATATCAATAGTGGTTACTTAACCGTTGGGAGGTAGGAAAAAGGAAGGTATAACTTGTGTTTTTACTTTGTATCTTACTGTTTTATTTCACTTGGAAAGAAATATGTATCATTTTGGTGGTAAAATGTTTAGCGATAACTCAAAAGTAATAAAATAATTCTATTCACTTTCCTTTAAAAAATTATCCTGAGGGACACCTCGGTGGCTCAGTCAGTTAAGTGTCTAACTTCAGCTCAGGTCATGATTTCACAGTTTGTGAGTTGGAGCCCGTGTCAGGCTCTGTGCTGACAACTTAGAGCCTGGAGTCTGCTTTGATTTTGTGTCTTCCTCTCTCTCTCCCCCTCCCCAACTCATATTCTGTCTTTCTCTATCTCAAAAATAAATAAACATTAGGGGCGCCTGGGTGGCGCAGTCGGTTAGGCGTCCGACTTCAGCCAGGTCACGATCTCGCGGTCCGTGAGTTCGAGCCCCGCGTCAGGCTCTGGGCTGATGGCTCGGAGCCTGGAGCCTGTTTCCGATTCTGTGTCTCCCTCTCTCTCTGCCCCTCCCCCGTTCATGCTCTGTCTCTCTCTGTCCCAAAAATAAATAAACGTTGAAAAAAAAAAAAAATAAATAAATAAATAAACATTAGAAAAAAATTATGCTGATATTTTTGAAGAACTTACTATATATTATGTACTATTCTATATGTTTTATTTTTATTGTGTTATTTATTTATCATTTATTTAGATGTTATTATGTCTATTCTATAGGTAAGGAATTGCAGCTTTCCAGAATCTAAGTATTTGTTGGCATGAGGGGCTGCTTAGCAAGTGGTTAGTCTGGTAATGTGGCTCTCCATTGGGAGACCCCACACCTCTGTTATAGTCAGCAGGGCCCCCATCTAAAGCCATCACCTTTGTTTTCCTACCTGGAGAGACATTATCTAAAGTCATGTGGCTGCTGAATGGCTATAGAACCTATTCAATTTGCTTTTAAGGAAGATAAAAATGATGTACGTTCCTTGTAAGATGGGAGGGGGGGGAAATAACGTGGCTTCCAAAGAGTCCTCCCTGCTCCAATGCGAAATCCAGAGAAATGAGCCCCCACTCCACTGCTGTGTCAAGTCTAGAGAAAGAAGAGGCAAATAATATTTATGTTATTAACAAATATGAATCCTTCTTTATTTTTATTCATTTTTTTGGAGAGAGAGAGAGAGCACAAAGTGGGGAGGGGCAGAGGGAGAGGGGGAGAATCTTAAGCAGGCTCCATGCTCAGGACAGGGAATGGGGGGCCAATTGCAGGGCTTGATCTTAGGACTGAACCGTGAGATCATGTCCTGAGCCTAAATCAAGAATCAGACACTTAACTGACTGAGCCACACAAGCACCCTGTGAAGCTTTCTTTAAAAACAAGAATGGGAACTCTCTTGAGAAATGTGAATTCCTGGAGGTGGACTCCAGCTGTCTGGAGGATGGACCCTGAAAGCAAGAGCAGACCCAACTGGCAAGTGGTCGTTGGGGATTGTAGTGGTGACCCCAGGAAGGTGGCATCAGCATTTCCTGGGCTAAGGAGCAGGGATATGTCTCCCGAGGGTGAAGAGCCAGTAGACATTTGCATTGTAGAGAGTGGGTGGGACGGGGGAGGGCAGTAACACACAGTGGAGAGGGTCTCCCAGTGGGAACCTGCATTACCCAGGCGGAGACCTGCTGAGCAGCCTTAGTTCCATGTCAGTCTCGTGGAAACAGAAACCACCCACTGCAGCAGGAGATGCTCTATTAGGGAATCTTGATTTACACAATCTAAAAGTACACTCTTCTTCTTAAATCAAATGGTACTGGTTTCCTGGTCTCCAGTGACCATGAAAGTTTCCTTGAAGGATCTCTTAATAATGTTTTATTCTTACACATTTTTTATTTTCTATTCTATTCTGGAAAATGTCTGTGTGTCTTAATGTAGAAACTAAACAGCTCAAATGAAATGGGGTAATATAATCTGACACACTTAGGAAGAAAATGTAACAACACATCTCCAAAGACATTTGGTTGGATCTCCCTTGCCAATCTCTTGGGTATATGTCTGGTCAATCTTATAATTGATTGGGTCACTGTCATATATTTGAGTGGTCTTATTGTCAGCAATCAATTGAAAGTGAACCAAAACTTCCATCTTTCATCTAAATCATTTCTTAGGTCTGCCTGGAGGCCAGCAGGCCCTCTTTGGACAGGATCATTCCAGTCCAGATACCTCCCACCTGAGCCACCATTTGCCTTCTGTCTGTCCGTGATTGTATGAAACTTGTTCTAGACTCAGAGCCTTTGCAGTTTAATGTTCTCTCTTGATGATAACTCCTCTCTCAGGCTCTGCATGGCTCCCTCTATCACATTATTCATATCTAAGTTGAAAGGATACTGGCACATCTCTGACAATTCTATCCTGACTACCCTAGCTAAGACAGCACCCTCCCAGCTACATTCCTTTCTAATTAACTTGCATAACATTTTTGATAGCACTGTCACTCACACATAGTCTTCTTTCTTTAATTTGTGAGCATGTGTCTTGCTTGTTTCCTTCCACGCAAGTGTCAGATACTTTACAGCAGAACTCATGTCTGCCTTGTCAGTTGCTGTATTTCCAGGGCCTTGATTACCATGTAGCCCAATATAGGCACTTAGAAGGTGTTCATGAATGAAGAAGGAATGAATGCATACAAAATACTCTCCAGCCATTGGCTCAACAGAGGAAGGGCAGATGTAAATATCTGCCTTGGAAGCTTTGTTTGTTTGTTTCATTTTGCTTCTGGGAAGATGCAAATAAGCTTGTCACCACCATCTAATGCTGGCGTGACCCAATCAATTAGACTTGCAAAGCTATGCTGAACTTCCTTTGATTAAAATCATGCAGAAAGAGCATGTTTATGTGCTTCATCTCACCAGCCCAGGCTTTCTGAAGCAAATTGCACTGAAGGTTAACATCAACATCCAGTTTTCAGCACTTTGTGTCTGACAACTATTAGTCCTAGGCTGGAAGCCTGCTGCTTCCTTCTCCTCTCTCTTGGCCCGGACATATGATTTAACCATCTAGGAGCCTGAAGGATTGGAGCTTCATCTCTCTTGCTCGGTGGGTTTGATTGTTGCCTGCAAAAGTTGAGAGCCCGGGTTATTACCCCCTCGCTCGTGATACCAGCCTGGGTCTGGGACGGATCCAGGTACTGAGAGAGGAGGCTCAGTTGAATGCCCCAGACTACTGGGAATAAGGAGAAGGTGGAGACTGTGTCTGTGCCCCCAACTCTTTAAAAAACTGCCTAGATGGGCTTACCTGGGAACTGATACTGAGGTTCTGACTGGGCCATAGTAGACCCGGGGGAGGTGAGTCCTATAGACCATACGGCTGAGTGGGACCCAGAAAAGCTGGGCCATGCCATTGCTGGTGGAAGCTGAGAGATCTGAGACCTGGTGTCCACGCAGGCAGAGGTCCTGGGACTCTGCCCCCTCTAACCCTAACCTGGTGGTTTAGCCATAGTGCTTTCCTCTCTAACTTGGGTTTGTCCACTCCTTCCAAGCCTTGGTGTGGCCACCGCTAGTGCACGCAGTTCTGGGTTTGTGGTTCTGTAGGGCAGCCTTTCAAAATAATTTATTTCATTTTACTTCTAAGGGCTGCATAGTTTTGGGTTTTCAGATGTACCATTGCTTCCCCCAACTCTTTCCTGAAAAACACATTTATTTGTTTGTTCTAATAGACTTTCTCTTTTAGAGCAGTTGTAGGGCACAGCAAAACTGAGCAGTAAAGAGGGAGAGTTCCATGTATCCCTTCCTCTACACTGGCATCGCTTCCTCCACAATCAGTCAACATCCTTCACCAGGGTGATAGAGTTATTCCAATCTATGAACCTGCAGTGAAATTGTTACAGTTTCATGCCTGTAGAAGCAGAGCAATTTCTAGATAAAAAGAGTATTCACCTTTAAATATTTAATGCATATTGCCCTATTGAATTTACAAAAATCCTCTGAAATTTATTCCTACTGGTGTGTATTAATCACGTTTTCTGTTTTCTGTGTCTTGTGACGTTTTGACATCTTAGAAAACCTCTCTGTCTGTGGACAGACCGCCCCTCCCAGAGCAAGCCCATTTAGAAGTAGCAAAGGACCCAGCCAGGAGCCTACCGTTGCTGTGCAAACAAACCAATCCACAGCCATACTTCCTATGGCCCAGCCAGTACATTCCTGGAGGCAATATTCCTGTGTCTAATCATTGCAGGGCCAGGTGCCAGGCAACTGGGGACCACCCCTGTAGCCCAAAGCTGGCCCTAAATATTCGAACTTGCCAATCCTAAACTATTTACTCCGCATGCCTGGTCTTCTCCAAGGAAACTCCAATAAAGGCTCTGGCCTAACTGACTGCTTACTCCTGCTTCTGCTTCCTGACTAAAACCGGGTGTAATCCACTGGCCCTGAGTGGTGAACTACGCCTCTCACTTCTAGGGGCACTGGGAGTAACAGTACACTTCTCTTTCAATGGGGTTGACCTCTCCTTGGTGTTAATCAGTCACTTTTAGCAATTAAGACATGGGGACAGAACACAGCGGTGTTTGGGAGTTACTAATTTCCAAGCTGTCACCAAAATGGGGAATAATAACAAAAGTGTAATATGTACTAATGCCCTAGGCAAAATTATAGTCATTGTTTTAAATTGCATTTCTTTGATTTTAGTGAGATTAAACTTACCTTTGGAGGTAAGGTTTGAAGGACGCTTTTCTGAAAATTAAGTTTATGGAAATTAAATTTTTGTCAGCAATTATTTTCTCCAATTTTTCTTTGGCTTTCCAAAAATTTTTTTTAATGTTTTTATTTATTTTTGCGACAGAGAGAGACAGAACATGAGCAGGGGAGGGCCAGAGAGAGAGGGAGACACAGAATCAGAAGCAGGCTCCAGGCTCTGAGCTGTCAGCACAGAGCCCGATGCGGGGCTTGAACCCACAGACTGTGAGATCATGACTTGAGCTGAAGTTGGACGCTTAACCGACTGAGCCACCCAGGCGCCCCTCCAAAAAAATTTTTTTAAGTTTATTTATTTATTTTGAGAAAGGGAGCAAGCACAGGTGGGGGAGGGCAGAGAGCAGGAGAGAGAGAGAGTCCCAAGCAGGCTCCACAATGTCAGCCTAGAGCCTGACATCGGGCTCGAACCCACAAACCGTGACCATGACCTGAGCCAAAACCAAGAGTCGGCGCTTAACTGACTGAGCCACCCAGGTGCCCCTTGAAAAATTTTTTAAGAGGAGAGAACAAAGAATATTTAGCATTTATATATTCAATTGTGTCAGTCTCTTTCTTTTTAGTTCTGAGTCTACACTCATTTTTTTCCATTAAATTTTTTTTAATGTGGTGAGGGCGCACATGTAGACTTTACCATTGACATGTTTTCAAGTGTGTGGTCAGTGGCATTAACTACATGCACGTTGCTGTGCAACCAGCAACACTGAATTCCGTGCTCACAAAAAGTATTTCCACATTGGCCCCTCCCCTAGCCCTTGGCAATCCACATTCTTCCTTGTGTCTCTGTAACTTTGACAATTCCGGGTGCCTCATAGAGGTGGAATCACACAGAACTTGCCTTTTTTGTATTTATTATTTTTTTTAAATTTTTTTAATGTTTATTTTTGAGACAGAGAGAGACAGCGTGAATGGGGGAGGGTCAGAGCGAGGGAGACACAGAATCTGAAGCAGGCTCCAGCCTCTGAGCTATCAGCACAGAGCCTGATGTGGGGCTCGAACTCTCAGAGTGTGAGATCTGACCTGAGCCGAAGTCGGATGCTTAACCGAGGAGCCACCCAGGCGCCCCAAGAATTTGCCTTTTTTGAATGGCTTATTTCACTTAGCATAGTGTCCTCTTCCTTCATCCGTATTGTAGCAGGTGTCAGAATTTCCTTTTAAGGCCAAATAATACTTCATTGTATGCATATTCCTTATTTTACTTAGCCATTCATCTACTGATGGGTGCTGGGTTGCTTCCACTCTTTTTTTTTTTTTTTTTTTTTTTTTTTTTTTGAGAGGCTGAGACAGAGAGAGAGAGAGAACAAGAGGGGGAGGGGGCAGAGGGGCAGAGGGAGACAAAGAGAATCCACCACCAGAGTAGCTTGGTGATGGTTCGATCCCAAGATCCTGGGATCATGACCTCAGCCAAAATCAAGAGTCGCTTAAAGGACTGAGCCGCCCAGATGCCCCTGCCTCCACCCTCTGACTGCTGTGAACAGTGCTGCTGTGAACATGGCGGTAAAGATACCTGTTTGAGTTCCTGCATTCCCTTCTTCTGTCTTTACCCCAAAGGGGAATTTAGCTGGATTGTATGCTAATCCTATTTGTAATTTCTTTTTTTTTTTTTTTAATTTTTTTTTTCAACGTTTATTTATTTTTCGGACAGAGAGAGACAGAGCATGAACGGGGGAGGGGCAGAGAGGGAGACACAGAATCGGAAACAGGCTCCAGGCTCCGAGCCATCAGCCCAGAGCCGACGCAGGGCTCGAACTCACGGACCGCGAGATCGTGACCTGGCTGAAGTCGGACGCTTAACCGACTGCGCCACCCAGGCGCCCCAGTAATTTCTGAGGAACTGCAGTACTGTTTATCATTGCGGTGGTTCCATTTTTTACATTCCAGCAGGAGTGCACAAGAGTTCCAATTCCTCCATGTCCTTGCTAAGGTATCTGCTCTCTTCTTTTTCGATAGTAGCCATAGTTATATTTACTTTTGTATTTTGGAAAACTGGGGGACAAAAGCCTAGGGCACAGTCAATGTGTGTTAAAATGTGGTTCAAAATAAAAAAACAAAAATCCTGTACTTTGAATTTAGCAGCTGTTTGGGCCAGACCTGTCCCCAGTAACTCACCGCCTTTCCTGAAAACGGTGGCTCAGAGAGTCACGTCATCTATTTTTACAAGATTGCACAGGAAGTAACACATGGTGAGAAGAAATATAACACCCAGAGGTCTGTGATGTTTATATTCTGGCTTTGAATCAATACATTGTATTATGCCAAGCACACAATTACTAAATTCCTTACACCCTCCATTCTATTATTTTTTCCTGATCCATAAGTGTTTTCAGTATAAAAATATTACAAAACATTTATTACAAGCTTTCCTTTAAGAAATTGGTCATTAGAAGAATGGCATTGAGTAATAGAGTAATCATAGTCCTTATTTGAAGACATATGTGCTTGCATTTGTATTTACTTATTCTTTTTTTTAAATATTTGTTTATTCTTGAGAGAGAGAGAGAGAGAGAGAGAGAGAGAGAGAGAGAGAGAGAGAGAGAATCCGAAATAGGCTCCAGGCTCTGAGCTGTCAGCACAGAGCTAGATGTGTGGCTTGAACTCATGAACTGCGAGATCATGACCTGAGCTGAACTCAGACACTTAACTGACTGAGTCACCCAGGTGCCCCACGTATTTACTTATTCATTGATAATCCTATATTAAAAATCAATAAAGCCCCACTGGAGGGAGGTTCCCATTCCTTGCACACCATGCCTCTGCCAGCCCTTGTCTGCAGAGACTTACAGAGTATCTGACTTACAGATATGAAATCCCCCCCATAACAATGGGGGAACAAAATCCCCCCCCCCCCAACTCACCTGCTTTATGGTAGATCAAGTGCACTAAAAGGAAAAAAACCATGGGATTGATTGGTTGTACCTCATACCAGAAACAGGTGTCCTCATAGAACAATTTAATGCCTATTGAAGACTCAGCTGTTGCGCTATTTTGGAACAATACCCTGTGGAGTTGAGACACGGTTCTCCAGGATGTGCTTTGTGTATTGAAAAAATGATGGACACATAATGTGATGTCACGAATAGCTATAGTGTGCAGATCTGGAAACTAAGGAGTGAAAGGAGAATTGGCTTCCCTCATGTCATTACCCATGACCTACACGTCCAGAATTTGTGATTTGCATTTCTATATCTCTCCATTCTGCTGGGTTGGAGGAGTTCTTGGTTTTTGTGATGAAGAGGATGGGGTCCCTTTTACCTGGGGACATAACATGGGTTCCACTAAACTTGATGCTATGCTATTGCCTAGGCACTTTGAGTCTCTATAATGGTGAACTGATAGGCAAAAGAGGAAAATGTTATACTGATCATCAACCTGATTATTGTGATAAGTTTTATAAAGAGGCACAGGGGAATATCTCTGTAATTTGGGGGACTCACCCAGGTGGTAACGATAATCAGTCAATTGTAGAGGCCGTGAACTAGAGCTTATAAAAAGTGAGATCTCTCGGAGATAGATTGAACATTTCCCACTACATCAGTAGCATCACAATGCTGGTGTGCTTAGAGGTGAGGAAAATCTAGAATGAGTAGTAGAGTGGGGAGAAGGTGAATATTAGTGATGGTTTTTAAAGCTGCTGCTTCCATGAATATAGTGGGTCTTGTTCTGTGTTCCACTCACCCTATATTCATAAGTCTTTTAATAGAGTTGCTATTGGCTACCACCTTGAAAATTAGTCCATGTTTCACCAACTCTATGGGTATAGAGGAACTTGTTCTGTGTTCCACTAATCCTATGGGCACAAATCTTTTCATACAGCTGCTATAAGTGCCATCTTGAAAATTTGGTGGCAGAATGGACTTAATATGACACACGGGAATATTTGTGGTACAAAGAAAGGACTGTAATATATGCTTGTGATGTGTGGGACCAACTGATTTTAGAAAACTGTGCTGGAGATTTCTATCCCAGCGAAATATCCCATCGAATACGTGTCTTGGTGGGTTTTCTTCTGCTTTTTCTAAAGCTATGGAAGACCACTTAGCCATGTGCAGTGTTCGTTCAGGAGTTAAAATCCCTGGTTATAAGCCGCAGACATTTATGGAGCAGGATAAATTAAGCGACTGGAGGGTGTATAGGAATCTGACAACTGTATGCTTGGCATAATACAATGTGTTGATTCAAGGCAAGCATGTAAATATCACAGGCATTAGTGTTATATTTCTTCTCACCATTTGTTACTTCCTGTGCAACCTTGTAATTCTCTGAGACACAGTTTCCAGGGGAAGGCAGTGAGGTACTGGCCCAAACAGCTGCTACAGTGTTTAACTATTATCAACCTTTGGCAATCTTGTTTGATGTATGTGTCTCAGATTTCAGATAGAATGTTTTAAAGAAGATCAGAGGCATCATATTGTTGCAACTCTTAATACTGGAGTCTCTACACAGAACAGATCACACCTTGTTCATAGTGCCATCATCATATCTTATAATTTTAACAAGAATTAACACCATCCAGTAGTCAGTACTCATGACCTTCTCCCCACTTGTCTCAAAAATACCCTTTTATACTTGAGTTCTTTACATGAGGATTCAGAGAAGGTCCACGCATTCCATATAGTTAATATGTCTCTGAAAACTCTTGATTTACAATGATTCCAGTCCACTCTTTTTTCTTGCTTTTCATTTCTGAAAAAGCAGGGTAATAAATTCTGTAGAATAATCTACATTCTAGATTTGGCTGATTGATTGCTATGTGTTGCTTGTACTTCTATTCCTCGTAACTCTTTGTGCTGTTAGATTTAGAGGAGTGGTTAGATTTAGACTGAATTTGGGGGGACGAAAATACTTCATAGGTGATGCTGTGTTTCCTTTCAATTAGGGGCCACATAGCCTGAGTTATGCCCCTGTTAGTGGGTCCCACTGTGAGCGAAATTCAAACATTATTAGGGAAGCTTCTGGGTAAGAACCATGTTTCAGTATAAGCTTCAGTATAAGGACTGCCTACAACTAGGACTAAATGATGAGGAGAAGGAGGTTGCTAGTGCAATGTGGAAATCCTGATGTGGTTCACCAGCAACAACGTCTGGGAAGAGGGACAGCATACAAAACAAGCAAAACTTCCATTCATTGAAGAATACACACAAAAAAGTGAGAGATGACAATAAATAGAAGATTACTGTAGCATGGCTGAATTGTATGTGAAGAGAAGCTAAAAATCATTCTTGATAAGATAACACGCTAATTAATCTATGCAACTGTCAAAAGGACACAAATTAGAAACGTGGGTAATTCATTGCTTTGTTGCTCAGGCTTTGAAGTGAACAGACCTCTCAAAAGGCTGGTATTCCTGTGAATTCTGGAAAGCATTATGGAAGTATTGGTGGAAAGCTTTGTCCTTTGTTTGTCTAAACAGTACTCCTGGACCCATCTCACAGAAAACATCTCATACAGGTCCCCAGGGATACATACATGAGACATTGATCACAATATTTTTTTGTGATAGAGGGAAGTTGGAGGCACTTGTGCTGTTTATGGAAAATGTCCTGTATTCATTCTATAAAATGTTCTGTAGCAGTTAGCTATAACAAACAAGTTGTATATAGAGCTCAACTGATTAATCTTAAAATCCTAGTGAGGAGTAACTAATTAAATAGAAAGAGATATATACCAGAATCACATTTATATACGTGAAGAATATTTACATGCCCAAAGCTACAGATTCCATGGGATACATGCATGATTCCATGTAAGATCCAAGCAGGTGAGCTATCTCCTGCTGTGTAACCAGCTATCTCACATGTAAGGAACTTGAAACAGCAAACATTCTAAGATGAAGAGAGTTCTAGAGATAGGTGGGGATGATGGTTGGCAACATGAGTGCATTTAACACCGCTGGCCTGTGCACCTGAAAATGGTTAAGGTAGTAAATTTTATGTGATGTGTATTTTACCACAATTTGAAAAATTAGGGGATAGGAAAATCCTCAGCAAGCATGTACTATCTTACACAGCTTGTATTAACCAAGGAGGAACTTTGCGGGGTGATCATCTCACACAATTTCTGGAGATCAGGGAGGAGCTTAGCTGGGGTGTCTTGCAGAGGGTCTCTCAGGAAGAGTCATCTGAAGTATTGTCTGGGGCTGAGGGATCACTTTCCAAACTCACTCATCTCCTTGCTGACAAGAGGTCTTAGTTCTTTACCACAAGGGACTTTCCTAGGGATGTTCATACTGTAGAAGCTGGCTGCCGCACATGTAATGATCCAAGAGGGAGGAGGGATCATGATAGAGTAACCAAAATAGACCTGCAGTGTCTTTTGCAACCTAGTCTCAGAAAAGACACATCATCCCTTCCTACATATTCTGTGAGTCCCACCAACCAACCCATTACAATGTGGAAAGGGACTGCAAAGGGATGTGAATGCCAGGCTGCAGGGATCATTGGTGGCCATCCTGGGAGCTAGCTACCAAGTCACTTTAACGTTTAGTTTCCCCCAACAATAAAGTTTAGTCCAAAGGAAGAAAATGTAGGAGCACCAGGTTAGCTCAGTTTGTTAAGTGTCTGACATAGCCTGGGGTCTTGATCTTGTGGTTTGTAAGTTTGAGCCCTACACTGGGCTCTACATTGATGGTGTGGAGCCTGCTTGGGGTTCTCTCTCTTTCTCTCTGCCCCTCCCCCACTCATGCTTTCTTTCTCTCAAATGAGTAAATACACTTAAAAAAATAGAAAATATAGTTACATAATAATTCTTAATGGCAATCAAATTATCAATGCTTCAAAAGTACTTACAAAGAAATAATAAAATCATGCTCAAACTCTCCAAAATAAAACTGGGATATATATATATATATATATATATATATATATATATATATATATATATATATTCAAATCACTTGTATATAATATATATATATATTGCCTGTTATAGATATTTTAAGTTGATACCCAATGTTATTGAGAATAGGGCAGTATCTTCTCATATAATTCATGTAGGAAATTAGTGCCGCCATATTTTAAAGAACACTAATTTATATAAATTATATTTATTATGCACAGATCTTTCTACAACGTAGAAATTTCACTTTTAGCAATGTATTCATCCAAAAAAGCTCCATACAATGGAGATTATATGAACCACAAAGTAGAAATGGGGAAATTTGAAATAGAATATTTTTACTCCCCTCAAAAAAGTGTAAGTAGGGTGAAAGAGAAGACTCCACAATGTGGTCTTTTAAAAGAAAATACCAGGATATCAAGAGGAAAAAATAATTATAAATGGAGCGTTTATCATGATTTCATATTTATATGTAACTAGGAGAAATATAGGACCTCAATAGCTTTTATGAGATATTAGGGGCAGATGTGCTTTAGGATTCAGGTTGTGGAGGGTTTTAGATGGACTCGAAAGTGCATATTTTGAGATATGGTAACTGTGACCATCCCGGTCTGGGGCAGCATTTTGTAACATATCATTGCTATTTATGGTGTTTATGGCATGAAAAAAATGAGTAGTCATGTTAATTGGAATAAATAAAGAGCATAATACATATTTACCTCAGTTCAGATCTGTTGTGATGTCTCATACTTTGGGGACCAAATTGTGAAATAAAAAGAGGAGGTTTTAAGAAGCTTTGGACTTTAGAACTGCTAATAAGAAATTGTGCTCCAATCTGAATCTGTGGTTATCGGCAAGGAGCTTTGTAGAATACTTTCCTTAATCCATTCGGGGACTGTTTATCCACTTTTCATTCCCCTCCCCCAGTGATTAGTTACTAATTTGGATAGAAGAAAATAAACAGTAAAATTAGAAGTAAAGATGGAATTTCTGGCAATCTGTTATCTTTGATGCTTCCCTCTCTATTTTCCTTGCTCGTCTTAGAAATAAAGATTAATCCAGGGAAATTGAAGTATTTAAGTAAAGGCACGCACACCAGTGTCTCTGGCATATATCAACCTCTCTGGTGGTATGATTTATGTTTTATGGGCTAACTTTAACTGAAGTACTCAGAATTGATTGAAATAAAGAGATTATCATCCCATGGTTTCAATTTTTCAATTCCCCATGGAAAGGACAATGTTTACTTCCTGGATGAGTTACAGTCTCAGCTCCAGTGAGGGAGGCCCAGAGAATCTTGTAACAGGAAAAATGGAAAGGGTGGTGTGGTGTCTTAAAAAATAAAGAAGGGGTGCCTGGCTGGTTCAGTCAGTAGAGTAGGCAATTCTTGATCTCAGGATTGTGAGTTTGAGTCCCATGTTCAGTGTAAGGATTACTTAAAAAATAAAATCTTAAGAAAAAAGAAAAAGAGGGGAGTAGAAAAATGTTTAGGAAGTAATTCACAGGGAGGAAGGTACATTAAAACCTTGGTTTGCAAGCATAATTGTTCAGACAACATGCTTGTAATTCAAATCACTTGTATATCAAAGTGGATTTCCCCATAATAAAGAATGGAAACTGAGATGATTCATTCCACAACCCAAAAATATTCATGTAAAAATGATTACAATACTGTAATATAATACAAAATAATAATGACAACACAAAATATAAAGAAAAGTAAACAAATTAATCTGCACTTACCTTTGAAAACCTTCATTTTCAAACAGAGATGAGAGAGGACGGTTACTGTGTAGGATGGCTTTCACTGTCACTAATGGAATCACGGCTATCTATTGGCTCAACGGAATCTTTTTCTTGCCATGGGACTTTAACAAGGAACCTATCCAATGGCACTTGGTTTGGCCTCCTTTTGAGGATTTCGTGGAAATGGGACATTGCATTGTGGTTAAACAGATACATCGCTCGCACTGCTACAGCCTTCTTTGGGTGGTTTCTACAACATTTTGCACTGTTTCCCACATTTTACACATCTCCCTAATCTCATTTGAAGTGAGGGATTCTCCACCTTTTTCTCCTCCTCCTCTGCAAAGGAGAGGCAGACTTAGACTTCTCATAAAATCCTACATTTTTGGCCACTCTCATCATACTTCTCAATGATTTTCTTCTTTTTTTTTTTTTTAAATTTTTAACGTTTATTTATTTTTGAGACAGAGACAGAGCATGAACGGGGGAGGGGCAGAGAGAGAGGGAGACACAGAATCGGAAGCAGGCTCCAGGCTCTGAGCCATCAGCCCAGAGCTCGACGCGGGGCTTGAACTCACGGACTGTGAGATGGTGACCTGAGCTGAAGTCGGACGCGCAACCAACTGAGCCACCCAGGCGCCCCTCAATGATTTTCTTCTTAACTTCCACCGTAATCATCTCCTCCTTACCACCTTTCTTTTCAACATTTTCCTGCATGGGGGCCATTGTATATGCTCACAGTGATGTTGACTATAGCACAGTATTAATAAACTCTTGCCATATACTATATTTACGGTAACTGGCAATAAGGCAGCAGAGGAAAGGGTCTATATCTGCAGGCAGCCTGACCTAGAATGAAGCAAAGCATTCTTAAGCTTACTCTTGTATGGAAAAGAAAAGGACTGTCCATAGGTGCTTTGAAGTGACAAAAAATACACTAATGCCAGTTGTGGGCACCTTCCAACGTTCTGAAATATCACTGATTTCTGCCAAACACCACGGCCTGAGACCTAGCATCTGAGCATGGGAGACAATCACCCACAATCTTGCAGTGAGAGAGAGAGAGAGAGAGAGAGAAGAACCATTGGCTCAGCTGTGATCATGTGATGTTCGGCATCACTTACTACTGGTATTATAAGATTTTGCTTGTTTATCAAGTGAAAATTTATTAGAAATATTTCCTCCTCTTTTGGAACACTTGCAGGGCAAGTTAATCACAAGGTTTTACTGTATGAGTTTTCAAGAGCTCCAAAACTGGTACTGGTGAAATTTCTAGGAAGGAGGAATTAGAATAAACTCCTAGTTAACATTTTTTTGAGTTTACATTGTGCTAGATGTATGACTAAGGGAGAGTATCCATTAAAGACAGTGATATGGTAGGAATTACAATTAAATTCTGTTTTCTGTTTTTTTAAGTACTATTTTTTTTTTAACTGAAATATAGGGGCACCTGGTTGGCTAAGTTGTTTAAGGTCAGACTCTTGATTTTGGCTCAGGTCATGATCTGAGGGGCGTGGGACTGAGATCTGTGATAGGCCTGCACTGAGCGTGGAACCTGCTTAAGATGCTCTCTCGCTCCCTCTGCCCTTGTCCCCCACTTGTGCGTGCACACACACTCTCTCTCTAAAATAAAAAAAAATTAAATAAAAAATAAATTGAAATATAGTTTACCTAAACTCTATTTTCTTTTTTTTTTTTTTTTTTTTTTAAATTTTTTTTTTCAGCATTTTTTATGTTTATTTTTGGGACAGAGAGAGACAGAGCATGAATGGGGGAGGGGCAGAGAGAGAGGGAGACACAGAATCGGAAACAGGCTCCAGGCTCTGAGCCATCAGCCCAGAGCCCGACGCGGGGCTCGAACTCACGGACTGCGAGATCGTGACCTGGCTGAAGTCGGACGCTTAACCGACTGCGCCACCCAGGCGCCCTAAACTCTATTTTCTTAATGAGTAAAATGAATCAGAAAGGATCAACTAACTTCTGAAAGTCAAAGCTGCAAAAAACTCAAACAGAGAAACCACACCAGAATCCTAGTGCTTAATCTTCCAGGCTATAGTGGCCCTATGGCTGGTGTCACCATGCCTCAGCCATCATTGCCCCCAGACTCACTTCTCCATCTTCCAGAACTGCGATTCCCCGATGCCATGGGCATCTCTTCCTTGGGCTTCACCTGAGATCCAGGGAGAGGTGCACAAGGAGGCCTAAATTTGTATGTCATTTGGGAGTATAGGGGTGTTCAGTAAATGTTGGTAGAGATGGCAAAGCAATGTAAAGATGCTTGGAGAGCTCCCAAGGTGGACTTGGAGAAAACTATCTCAGGGCTGCCCCAAGGGGACTTCAGCAATTACACTCTCAGAGACACATGGGATCCAGTTCCTGTTGTTCAATTTCTTTCATCTCAGCCCCTTTTACTTGTTACTTTTTCTCATCTTCTCCCCCTTCTATTCTGTTTTCTGTCAACCTTTCTCCCTCGTATTCTGAAACTGTTCTGTACCTGAACCATATCCTCTGATCTCCATTTTTTTTCTTATCTTTTCCCGGGATTTACTTTTCTTTGCAATTTCTAGTTCTTGCTGCTGGATTCCAAGGTTTCACTGACCTCGATGTCATGTTCTCTTGGTTCTTATCCATCTTTGTTCACAACCTGGTTCTGTTGGGCCCTCAAACCCGGCAGCCCTAGGGCTGATGTGAGGTGAGAGCGCAGTCCCAGGGGCCACTTGGCCGCCCCTCCCCTGTGGGTATGGAACTGAGACCCTCCCCTGTGGGACCCACGTCTTTCCTCACTGTGGAGGCCAAACTGCCTGGCATCCTTGTGGTTCAAAAGAATCCCTGAGGAGAGGGAAGGGAAGAGGAGCAGACTGACTTTGGGACAGGAAGTAAATCTGATCAGATTGGGAAGCCAACTCCACATCCAGACCACAAAACCACTCCAACTCCTCTTTGACCACCTATGTCCATTCTCAAACACCGACAACTGACATCTGTTTAATCAGTTCTGCAAGATGTGCAAGGCAAATGCAGCTTTGTCCCAGTTTCCAGAGATTGCAGTACCTCAACTCTTCCACACAGATGTCCCTGGTCTCCAACAATTTGACTTACCTGACTTTATGGTGGTGCTAAAGCGATACATATGCCACAGAAATCGTACTTTGAGTTTTGAAGTTGGGTTTTTCCCCGGGCTGTGATATGCGGGATGATTCCTTCTTGCCATGCTGGGCAATGAGTCTGCAGCTCCCATGATCATAGGGGTCAAGAACCTATAGGCTTCCAACCATTCTGTTCTCATACAAGCATTCTGTCTTTCACCTTCAGGACAGTATTCAATAAATTACATGAGATATTTGACACTTTATTATGAAATAAGCTTTGTGTTAGATGATTTTGCCCAACTGTGGCTAATGGAAGTGTTCTGAGCACATTTAAGGTAGGCTGGGCTGAGCCGTGATGTGATGTTCAGTAGGTGAGGTGTATTAAATGCATTTTCAACTTAGGATATTTTCAACTTATGATGGGTTCATTGGGACATAACCCCATTCTAAGTCAAGGATGATTTGTATTGAAATGTGGAACAGTCTGTGTAAAAGGAGAAATGTCTTCATAGGGAGATTCAATAATGCCAGCACCTAGTTTCTGAATCTTGAATTCTAACTTCTCAGGGGACAGAAATGTTTAAAAGCCCAAAGTGTCTTTACGACATACTTTTTCACTCCTTGTAGCCCAGCCACTTTCATGTGGTATGCAGACTGCAGGGCTGAGGACTAGAAAGCTTCCTCCTAGGACACCAGGAGAGTAACTGTCAGATGCTGCAGGCCCCGAGATGGGCAGAGACTCTGAGGGCACAGCCTCACTGCGCCAAATGGCTGCATGCATGAGCCTTCACTGTTGCTGGATCTTGAAGTACAGTCCCTGTGAGTCCTGGTACAAGGTGGGTGCCAACAGAAGTCAGGGGAGTTGGATTCTGTAGCTGCCTGGAATTGTCTGACCTGGGGCAGATCCCCTGGAACTCCATGGCTGTCAGTTCAGATAGCACAAGGCTTAAGATCTTCCTCTTGTCCCTCTTTTTTTTTTTTTTTTTTAACGTTTATTTATTTTTGAGACAGAGAGAGACAGAGCATGAACGGGGGAGGGGCAGAGAGAGAGGGAGACACAGAATCGGAAGCAGGCTCCAGGCTCTGAGCCATCAGCCCAGAGCCTGACGCGGGGCTCGAACTCACGGACCGCGAGATCGTGACCTGGCTGAAGTCGGACGCTTAACCGACTGAGCCACCCAGGCGCCCCTTGTCCCTCTTAAACTTAACCTCTCCCCCCCACCCCCAGCCCTTGCTAATGTATCCTTCAAAGCATTCAAGGAACACCGATGCCTGCTCTCTGCACTCGGCTGGAGGGCCACGTTCAGCTTCAAGACAACCCTCCCCCCAGGAGGTGTCATCTGCTGCCCCTTCTCTCCCTAATAACCATGACATCTGAAAGGGCACTCTAGCTGAGCCCAGCTCTTCCTGCCCCAAAGCCACCCATATCTCTTCCCATCCCATCTCGATGCCACGTTCTGAGAATCGGGTCCACAGTGGAGAATAGGAAAAAGGGTTTAAACCTTGTATACATATTCAATTAGAGAACCATGAAAATTATAAGTAGATCCTAAAGTTTCTTAGCACATTATTGATTACATTAAGACCGGTGTTTTTTTTTTTTTTTTTTTTTTCCAACTAAAAAAATCTGCAAGTCATTCAAGGGAGGGAAGATAAGGCATGCTCTCTATAGCAGTGTAAGAACTCCTACTGTTGTGTCTCGGGCTCCTTCCAGCGCATCAGTTGAAGGGGCGCTGTGGGCCCCGACGACGATGCTGGAATTCTTTCCCTCTCCGGCTTCCACCTTGCTTTGAGCCACGGTTTTCAGCAGCTTCCGGGGACGGCCTGGGCTCCTGGAGGCGGTCTGGCCGTGGGTCTGTCCACCTCCGCTGGCGCTGGCATCTCCTGGCCGGTTCAGGGTCCATCGGGCAACACGGTCTGTCGCATGTGTCTCTCGTGGAGGTGACTGTAGCTCCATCGCGGTCTCAGCCGGGACGTAAGGGTCTCGACAGCGTTTCTGGCCCCTCTCAAGCCGGGGACCATCTCCGTGCCAAGGGCCAGCGTGGCGCAGCCTCCCGCACGCACCGGGGTTCCAGTCCCCACACAACTGGGGGCGTTGGCAGGAGGGGCGGCTCAGCCCCGGGAAGTTATCCAGCGCCCAGGCCCAGGCCTGTTTTCGGTTCAGGCCCGGGGGCATGCGGGGCTCCGGACGTGCCCACCTGCAAGACGGCCCTTCCAGCGTGGGCAGATGGGGGTCCATGGCTTCCTCCTCTGACCAGGCCGAGACGTGCAGCCAGTCTGGGAGAAAGAAGATGCATCCAGCGCTGGGTGTGCCCTTTTATAGAGCTCTGTGGTGATCCATACCCTGTAGGATCTCAGAAAGGACTGTCCTGATACTTGGGGCTGATCCTCATTAGCCTTGCAAATTACCACGGAGCCGGATAAGATTAAGGAGAAAATTGCATCATTCCAGAAGGCACTATGGAAACTCCAAAGTGTGATGATTGGGGGATGAGAAGAAGGGTCCAGTTATTGACAGCTCCCTTAGATATAGAAAGGCTCCACATGTTTCAGATAAGCATAGACAAATTGCACTTCTTATATCCAATTCTCTTCCCATCTCACAGAGGCACTGCCCGGTGGTGGAGCTGAGACTCTGGTGAGGCTGGATCATCACAGAAGATCACAAAGCTAGTTCATGCTGGCACTGGACTGAGAACCTTCATTAAGCATGGGTATGAGGTAAGGGAATGAGCAAAGGAATAATTAGGTTGGGCAGGAAAAAGGAGAGTCTCAGACCTACTTAGAATTGTAATTTTTCTCTTTCTTTCTACACTTAATTGCCTGAATGAAAGGGATGTTCAAAAGTGCTATGATTTTCATACCCTGTACGCAAATGACTTAAGGTCACATTTTCAAGAGTGTTTTTGCTGAACTTTTTCCTTTTCAATGCAATTATGTGCATTCTTAGTTATTTCCCTTATTTGCTTTCCCTTCTTCCACTGCAACACTATTTACTTTAAATGTGTATTTTTCTATTAACCAGTCTTGTAATAAGTGATTTATTTTGTGTGTGCTTTTATTTTCAATTCATGCAGAAACTATTAGATTGCATGTTATTTTATTTATTATTTTGCACTCATTTGCAAATTTCTAAGATGTTTACATGGACATTTGATCTGTTGCTTCCAAGTCTGGCATATTAGCCTCTGATGAGTCTCTGCCAGTCTTTACCTGTCTGCTGTCCCCAGGGGATACTCAGATTGCCACGTAGCCACCATCACCATATATGACAGTCCCTTACAACCTGTAAAGAGAATTTCTCTAGGCTATGAACCCATAGCAGAATTGTGCCATGGGAAATGTCTAAACCCAATTTTACCGAGTTCCGCCAGATTGTTTTTTTAGCACGAATGCAGCACTTACCTGGCACATGAGGATTACTTGGTGCACACATTCCCCCCAAGCCCTTGGAAGACCCAGCATTGGAACACTTGCCAGGGTGGCATGGTTCTGAAGAGACCAGCTGTGGTGGTGACCACCCGATTCAGTATGTTCTGATTTCTGACGGCATCTCTCTTGGTGTGTCAGTTTGCACGGCTACACTTGAGACCTTTTCTCTGATGTTCAGTTAAAATGTGTGTTCACCTTCCTGTTGGACTTGAAGTTATTCTTTATCTGCTAAAATCCTTAAACTACTGGGCTTAAACTACTGTTTCTGTTGCAAAAAAAGAAAAAGAAAAAGAAAAAACAGAAAAAGAAACAACAGTGACCGCACATTCAACTTTATGTATATATATTTTTAGCTTATTACAATCTATTTTCTTTTTCTTCTTGTATTTTTGTATTAAAAAAATTTTTTTTTTAACCCTTATTTATTTTTGAGACAGAGAGAGACAGAGCATGAACGGGGGGAGGGTCAGAGAGAGGGAGACACAGAATCCGAAACAGGCTCCAGGCTCTGAGCTGTCAGCACAGAGCCCGATGGCTCGATGCGGGGCTCGAACTCACGGACCGCGAGATCATGACCTGAGCCCAAGTCGGACGTTTAACCGACTGAGCCACCCAGGCGCCCCTATTTTCTTTTTAACAACCTTGGTAGAATGAATGTAGTTTTTCCTCATAAACTATTTAAATATTTAAAGTATTTTTTTTCTATTTTCAGGATATTTCAAGAATTGTTTTTGTTTTTAGATTTTATTTTCGAGTAATTTCTACACCCAGCCTAAGGCTTGAACTTACAACCAAGAGATCAAGAGTTGTATGTTCTACTGACTGAACCAGCCAGGCACCCCTATTCGAGAATGTTTGTTTGACATTGCACATGATTTTTAGATGAGCAAAAGGTAAATAAGAAGAAAAAAGAAATTCCCCTCATTGTTGCATCTGGAAACCTTACATTTTTCCTTTCTTATAAGCCCTTCCATCAAGAATTAAGTAAATTATTTAAATAAATACATTTTGATCCTTTCTGTATATGTTAATTTCATTCACACAGGGATCTTGGGGCAGGAGCCACGAGGGCTGCTTTCCAGGACCTACTGTGATCCCGGTGGGGTTGTTGATCTAGATCATACATTGGAGCCTGACTCTATGGCTGGAGGCCAGAGAGGGGAGAGAAACTCAAGATGTAGGAACTACTCCTTGGCTGAACTCAGAAGAAAAATTGTCCAAGCAGAAATATATCCTCCTTAACCAGATTCCCGGATTCCTGTCTCATTGCATATCCACTCCCAGACCTGCCCAGATTTTAAGACTGGCTTTGAGTGAGGCTGAAATTAGCACTCCTTTGCCACTGGCCGCATTGAATACTTTTTACCCATCCTCCCAGGACCAAAAGGAGAGGAGAACTCTAAGTTCCCACTGCTAGTAGGTCTCAAGGATAGCTCAGGATCAGAGCTTTGTCCCCTACCCTTCACCCTTCTGCAGCTTACTACCTTTATTCCAAGTACTAAAAGGAGAGGAAAAGTACTTCCTCACAGGTGTACCCTCCCTCTCCTCTTTTCCCTCTTTTCTTTTAATTCTGTTTACTATGGAGAAAGATAACAAAACATTTACACAGGCCTATAAAGAACATTTATTGTCTTACTAGTGAGTATATGAAGAGACTTTTGTAAATGAAACATCTCTCTAGAAGAGGATAAACAAATACAAGTTCCCAGGCTAACACCTCAGTTTTCCTAAGACCATATGGTCATGGCTCAGAGGCTCAAAAGTAGCATGTATCTGGGGAGCATCATTCTGGAAGTCCCCACTGCCAGAGATCTCAGTCTCCAGGGGTCTCTCCAGAGCTGGATGGATCTGGCTAAGACAGCCTGCCATGGCAGGTACCTGTCCCAGTGTTCTGAGGCACCCTGCTCTCCTGGGGCTGACTTGCACTCCTTCTGGCTCATGGGTGATGGCTCCTAGGCAGACAGGTCTAAGTCTTGTTCCAAAGTGTTCTGGGCTCTAGACAAGTGTTGGTGTTGAGGGCAGACCCAGCTCAGGAGTCTGCACAGACTGGAAAGCAGTTCCCAGTTGAAACTGGGCTCCCCCAGCTTAGGGTAGAAAGGCAGTGGCCATGGCCCCAAATCTTTTGAACTCAGAGACAAAGGCAGTTGGGGTTCCAGTGTCACCTCTGCAGAATCCCAAGCCAGCTTCACCCAGGGGCAAAAAGCTGGTCCATGACTTCAGCCTCTAGATCTGGAGGAATGGAGTATCTGGACCAAGGGAGGAGGCCAAAGATGGACCCCAGCATGGGAATTTGCACCGTTTGGTCTCTTGTACGGTCCCAAATGACAGTGCATTAGGTAGGCTGGTGACATTACTTTTGGAGACAAATTGCTTCAGCAGGCCGAAGGCTGTTAAGTCGGAAGTGTAAACGAATTGACTGCAATTTTATTGAACTGGCATCAGTTCGTAATTGGATTAAGGTTGAAAACCAGAAAGGCCACAAATGGGGTTAGTGATTATGAAAAACCAGATACATTCTGTGTCCCTTATATATGTGATGTCTGATGTTCTCATCACCTGAAATCAAAGCACAGGCTCTGGTGGAGCCCAGATGAAAACCTGGGTCTCCAGAGAGAACATTTCTGTAGTGGGGAATGGCTTGGAGAGGAGATGGGGGCCAAGGTAACTGATCAATTCTCCAGTCTTGACTTGGACTCTCAACTTTCTGTTCTGGTCCTCTTCTTTGCAACTCCTAAATTATAAGAACTGAGACAAGAGAGCCAAAGGAACTTTAGATACCAAAAGGTTACATATTTTGGGTCCCAAATCTGGTTTCGACCTTTACTAAACGTACGTAATTATTATTTAAACTCTCTAAGCCACAGGTTTTGTTTTTTAATCTCTAAAGGGAGGGAAAAAATTACTAATTTCAAAAAGTAGCTTTGAGGATTTTTTTTTTTTTTTTTTAATTTTTTTTTTTCAACGTTTATTTATTTTGGGGACAGAGAGAGACAGAGCATGAACGGGGGAGGGGCAGAGAGAGAGGGAGACACAGAATCGGAAACAGGCTCCAGGCTCTGAGCCATCAGCCCAGAGCCCGACGCGGGGCTCGAACTCACAGACCGTGAGATCGTGACCTGGTTGAAGTCGGACGCTTAACCGACTGCGCCACCCAGGCGCCCCGCTTTGAGGATTTAATAAAGTAATATAGGTAAGGTGACAGTTCCTGACACAGAATATCGTTAATAACCTTTGCAAAGGTATAATCATTATTATTTGATCAATGCTAGTATGGTAGAGGTCCGCGGTTCTATTACGGCTCTTTATCCCCAGAAGAACAAATGGAAAATGCAGCTTTCAAGAAATGTCTCTAATGTAAGTAGATTTTTACATTCTTTTATTGGATCCACAAATTGTAGCTAGTGTACCCATTTTCTGTTGAGCATTTTGCATGACCCAAGTTTTCCTCTTCAGTGTCATCGACATTGCGTATTCATTCAATTAACAGGCGTATATTGAGAGCCTGCCTTTTGCCAGGTGCTGTGAAAGGAGCCACACATACAAAGGCAATGAAGGCCCATCTCTCCTCTCCTGCCTGAAGCAGGTGCAGGATTCTGCAGCCCCACAACTTGAGCCTGAAAGGGACCAGACGCTGTGGAATTTGCCCACCGGGAACGGCTCTCTGAAAAGCACTGGGCAGACAGGAACCCCAGCCAGCCTCCCTGCTAGCTGCTTGGCTTCGTGGTTAAAGACACGGACAAGGTCTGGACACCAAGCGTACATGGCCTCTGCCAGGCCATTTGGGGCCCAAGCTCCGGTCCTGGGTCCGAAAGCCCAAAGCAGCGCCAGGGGAAGTTGGCCCACCTTGGCCAGCCAGCGGGGGAAGCGTCGCAGGGAGGCCGGGCCCTGCACGGGGCCTGTCGTGCTTACAGAGCGATTCCCGCGGCTTGCTGGAGTCTTGGCTACATCCCACACCCATCCACCCATCGCTCTTTCACATCCACCCCCCACCCGCACCCTTACACTGCCGCCTGTCCCCGAGCCCTGCTGCGGCCCTCTCCGCTCCCCCTTCTCTTTTTTTTAATACTTAAAAAAATTTGTTTTATAATTATATAAAATAATTCTTAAAAATTGAAACCAAAATGAAAAACAAAGGTCCTAAATGTGTAACAAGTTTGTGTCATACCACACCAGGAGGAACTATTTCAAGTGACTTTAAAAGGCCGTAATTTTACTATTTCTCTCTAGTAGAATAGACCAAAGACTCTTTTAAGTGCCCTGGATGCATAGCCTTCCGAGGTCCTCAGCCCCCCGGGGGCCCGCTTCCTTTCCGTGCCCTTCGTTTTGTGCACATTTAAAAAGTCTTCCGAATTGAATCATCCGCTTATGATAAAAAAAAACGTACCGAGATTTGTCTTTACGGGTTTTAGAGATTTCGAGGGGATGTTTTTCAAAGAAATTTTACCCCCCGCCCCCCAAGTCACAGTCATTTCGCTAATTCACTCGTTCAGAGGTGAAACAGGAGAGCAAAAAACTCCGTTAACGTTAACGGGAAAATGCAAGTCTTTTTTTGCACCCGCCTTTCGTCTTCCAGGTTGAGCCCTGACACGCTTTTAAAAGCCTTAGCTAGTGTTTCCAATCTAAGTTTGCTTAAAATTAGACTAGTGGCCCAAGGGCACAGCATTATTAGCTAATGAGAAGAAACAAAAGGCATTCACGTTAAAAACCAGCCCGCAGCTACTAGGCATTAAAGAAACAAAGTTTAAGCCGGACGCCAGAAGGGGGAGCACAAAGAGAGTGAATCCCTAAGTGTTTCCAACACACACACACACACACACACACACACACACACACACACACGCACTAACGCTGTGAAGCGATGGATGTGTTAACTAACTTGATTGTGGTACACTTCGCAATGTATACAGTATATTAAATCATTACGTTGTACAGCTCAAAAAAAAAAAAATTAGAGAAAATAGAAGAATGGGGGACCTAGAAGCTCGAACCAGAGAGAGAAGCTTCCTCCAGATGAGAGAAACAAGTTTCCACTCTGTTCTCTTCCCTCCTATCACCCAGTACTTTCCAGAAACACAGTTAATTACATGGGTTATCTCAAATGCACCCACAGGCATGCCAGAATAACAATTCCAACTCCAATAATACGGTTATAAAAAATCATTATAATTTTGAGGCACTTAAAAGAGTCTTTGGTCTATTCTACTAGAGAGAAATAGTAAAATTACGGCCTTTTAAAGTCACTTGAAATAGTTCCTCCTGGTGTGGTATGACACAAACTTGTTACACATTTAGGACCTTTGTTTTTCATTTTGGTTTCAATTTTTAAGAATTATTTTATATAATTATAAAACAAATTTTTTTAAGTATTAAAAATTTTCCCAAACCAAATCTACAAATTACATCCAGAGGTGTTCAGATTCTGTTCAAACGTCTTCCACTCTGTTCTTCTATATTCATATATATGGAGAGAGAGAAGGAGAGACTATATTCTCATCTTGCTTTTTTCCACTTACTAGGTTTCCAACAAGCTTCTCCCTTGGGTTCAATCCTTCCCCCATCTTTCAGGATTCCATAAGGCAGTTCTCACTATGTCTGTCTTCTTGTTGGTAAAGGACATAATTTATGATGGAAAATTGAGATTTCTCCCCCCTCTCCCAAGTCCCCACCTGTCTTACTGATTTAGAATGAGAAAATTAGAGGGAGAAAGGCAGAGGGTGGAACATGAGAAAAGGGATTCCCATTCAAGAATGAAGAAACTTAATTTTGATTAATAATTAAAAGCATTCAGATAAATGGATTCTACTTTTCTGGTTTCCTATCATTTGATGTGAAAAGATAAAGACTCTCTTGATCTCTCATTGCTTATTATTGTTTTGAGGTGAAAAGGTGTTTTAGAAAAGAGGGAAAAATATTTAAGATTTAAAAATGTTTATTTACTTTTGGGGGGGGGGGAAGGGGCAGAGAGAGCCAGGTAGACACAGAATCTGAAGCAGGCTCCTGGCAGCTCAGAGCCTGATTTGAGGCTTGAACTCACAAACTGTGAGATCATGACCTGAGCCAAAATTGGACACTTAACCGACTGAGCCACTCAGGCACCCCTGGGGAAAAATATTTAAAACATGGCTAGGGTGGAAGGTAGTGATAATCATTCGTAAGTGTATTATTTATCATTAATCACTCTACAGATCATTGAGCATAAAATGTCTTTATTGAGATTTAAAAATAGTTCCCACCGCCTAAAAAGACTCCCTATTCTCCAACATCATTAAAACCTTGGAGTGCCTTCAGCAATTTCAGACTGTAGTCTGACTGCTGTCTCTGCAGTCTTGCCCCAAAGACAAGTGTTTCTGACTGATTTCCAGCAGAAAGACATGCAGAGCTTTGCTTATACTTAGATATCATCCACCTCTCTGTGCCCAATGGCCCCTCAAGACAAATTTTTATACGTCCCCCGGTAAAGACCTTTCCTTCTCTCCTTTGTGCTGGCAAATTGGTGCCGCTGCAACCCCCAATGGGAAGGTTCGATTTGTAAATAGAAAGCAGAAGAGGCTTTTCCCCCTTCCCATTCTTCCCTCCCAGTGGGGCCAAAAGTAAGCTAGGATTTGTAGTCTAAGTTACTACTCAGCGTGTGGTTAGCAGATAGCACGGGCATCACCTGGGAGCTTGTTAGAGATGCAGTATCCCAGGCTCCACCCCAGACCTACTGAATCTGAATCTCATCGGTGGCGGGTGATTTGTGTTCGCATTAGAGTTGAGACATACTCTGCAGGATTGGGGTCTGGGAGTTTGGGAACCAGCTCCTTGTAATAGGCCGAGAGGACACTGACGCCCAATGCGGTTGTAAGATCCTTGGGCACAGGCTTTGGAACACAGGTGGCACTCTAGCTGCTCAGTGCCGAACCGTTCTTGGGAGACGTGCTGCTTCCTGCAGAATAGCTGCCAAACTGGCCCCGTGATTTTGAGTCAGATGAAGCCAGCGTCACCTCCCAGTAATGTCCAGGAGGCAACCTCGAGGCAGCCATGGCCCCGTGTTGAGGACAGTTACTTTTGTTATTTGGAAGTTTTGTGGGACTGCTAGTCCATGATATTTTACACACAAATTAAAATTGTTCAATCCTGGCCAGATTGAACTAGAGGTTGAATCCAGAGACAAATGGCAAGATCCTTACGAGTGGATAAAAATGTTTTTTCTAAGTGTGAATGTTGAGCTTTCATCAATGATTTTTCTGTATTTTTCTTTTGTTCTTTTAATGCATGGAGTTGCATTCATCAATTTACCCTTAGATACATCCAATTTGGTATCTATCTATCCATAATTTATCTTGGCTGGTTTCAATTTCCTAAAGAGAAAGGGAAGCTGAAGGGGTTCCATAAAAATATGCTTTTTGCTCCTTTTCTTGCTAAGACTGGCACCCCCACCTTACACATGCCGTTTTCAGAAAACATTTTTTATTTATTATTATTTTTTTATTTTGGGGAGAGAGAGTTGGCGAGAGGGGCATAGAGAGAGAGAGAGAGAGAGAGAGAGAAAGAGAGAGAGAGTGAGAGTGTGTCCGGGAGGGGCAGAGAGAAAGGGGGATATAGGATCTGAAGCCAGCTCTGTGCTGACAGCAGAGAGCCTGATGTAGGGCTCAAACTCACAAACATGGAGCCTACCTAAGATTCTTCCTCTGGGGTGCCGGGGTGGCTCAGTCGGTTGTTGAGCATTTGACTTCAGCTCAGGTCATGATTTCAGTGAACTCAATTTTTTTTCTACCAACAAGAATGAGTCACAATAGAATTTTACTGATATAAAGAAACAAACTCGGGGCGCCTGGGTGGCTTAGTTGGTTGAGCATCCGACTTCGGCTCAGGTCATGATCTCACAGTTCGTGAGTTCAAGCCCCGTGTCGGGCTCTGTGCTGAAAGCTCAGAGCGTGGAGCCTGCTTCTGATTCTGTGCCTCCCTTTCTGCCCCTCCCCTGCTCATGCTCTGTCTCTCTGTATCAAAAATAAATAAAACATTAACAAAATTAAAAAAAAAAGAAACTCAAATCTATCATAGAACTTTGAAACTATTGTACCTAGAAATTTTAAACAAATTAAATATTTACAGTTTTCCTGAATAGCTTGTGTTTTTTTATCATAACCGTATAAAAAAGTAATGATTTTTAAAATCAGGCCTCATAAACCTCTCCCCAATCATCTTCACTTTATCTTAGGTGCCAAATATTTTCATCATATTCTTTTTTTTTTTTAAGTTTGTTTATTTTGAGAGAGAAAGAGACAATGTGAGTGGGGGGGAGGGGCAGAGAGAGAGAGAGAGAGAGAGAGGGAGACAGAGAATCCCAAGCACTGACACTGCGGAGCCCAAAGAGGGGCTTGATCTCATGAAACTGTGAGATCATGACCTGAGCTGAAACCAAGAGTCAGATGCTTAACCGACTGAGCCCCCCAGATGCCCCAAATATTTTCATCTTCTATGTGTGCCAGGATATGAAAACATTGAGAAGAGTTGTTTGAGATTATAGCACAACTTAGTTACAAACTATATTTATATTACATTTTTTTTAAAACTGGCCATGTACATATAACTTATCTGACTTAGGAAAACAAATATTTGATAGTTTAAAGCCTCATCCATTTCCAGTTTATGAAAAAATGGAATCTTTGCAAGGATGAATGCATGCTTGCAATCCGATAATGCTTTCTGTGTTAACTGCACTATTACTGAGTGCAAACTATAAGGTCCTGTTAGACTCTAGAAGCATTTAAAAAGTACTGGAGTTAGTAATTTAAAAAAAAATTTTTTTTAACATTTATTTATTTTTGGGACAGAGAGAGACAGAGCATGAATGGGGAAGGGGCAGAGAGAGAGGGAGACACAGAATCGGAAGCAGGCTCCAGGCTCCGAGCCTTCAGCCCAGAGCCCGATGCGGGGCTTGAACTCACGGACCGCGAGATCGTGACCTGAGCTGAAGTCGGACGCCCAACCGACTGAGCCACCCAGGTGCCCCCGGAGTTAGTAATTTTAAGAGACCTTACTGTTGGCCAGAATCCCAGTTAACATTTAGCTCTCCTCCCACACCTCTTGTGGTTCCAGGTGCTGAGATATTCAGCCCTACAAGAACAGTTGAAATAAGACAAATTTGAAACATTTCCCCCTGAGATCAGATAAAGTCGGAAGGAACATGTGAGTCCTAACTGGGCCACAGTTTCGTTAGAACATTTCCTCCCTCTTTCCCATTCCTCTCCTTGGTCCCATATTTACCCTCTCTAGTACATCTTCCATCTACCCTTTGCCAGATGACTCCTTTTCTCAACACAATTTCTTCTTACCAAGCAAAGAATGGTCAATATTTGTTTAGTCAATAACATAAACAAGCATTAACAGGCTGAATTTCAAAAGGGAGTTTCCCCCACAGCACAGATATTATTTGCTCACAGCTCGGAGTCCAGGGATGCGGTTAGGAGGCATCCCAGGAATGGGATCGGCCAGAACTATGAGTCTTACTACCACTAAGGACAAAGGTCTGGAGGTCTCCGCTTCAGGTCCTCTGGGACTGCAAGTGAAATAGCCCAGGCAGACAGTTAATCTAGTGAGTCAGGCAGAAAAAGGTGGTGGAGTCACGAGGGAGTGAAATGGTACAATTGTCCCTTTTGGAGGCTGGTTTCCCATTGTCCTTAAAGAATTAAAAAAAACAAAAAACAAAAACAACCTTCTTTCCCCAATAGCACCTTTCTATATGGAGAATTAGCCCTGCCCTTCTCTTTCAAATCCTCAGCCCTCTCCTGTTTCCTCCCTCCAGTATTCACTGTGTTCCAGTGTTTCGTGCTGGCCAAAAGCCAGCTCATCCTGCAAAGAGGGCATCAGAGGATTCTGGTGGGAGGAAAAGGTAGAGAAAGGGAGAGAAGAGGTTAGAGCGTCTGTTGGAAAACTATAAAATCTGTTCTATACTTATGAAAGCACTTTATTCACGGGTAACCACAATATTTTTATAGCATGTCCAGTGAATGTTAGCACTGAAGGGATATAATTTATTTCTCTATATTTTCCACTCAAGCCCAAGCAAGGAATTTCTGTTTCTGAGCTCATATATATATTATCTTCATTTGTATCTGACAACTTCTGCTAATAAATAAGTCAAAAACATATGTTTAGCATCATTTGTCTACTATTTTTCTTAAAAAAATTTTTTTTAACATGTATTTTTGAGACAGAGAGACAGAACACGAGTGGGGGAGGGGCAGAGAAAGAGAGGGAGACACAGAATCCGAAGCAGGCTCCAGGCCGGATCTGTCAGCACAGAGCCCGATGCGGGGCTTGAACTCATGAACCGCGAGGTCATGACCTGAGCTGAAGGCAGACACTTAACCCACTGAGCCACACAGGTGTCCCTACTATTTTTCAATCAACTGGGGGTCAGAGATGAAAAATTCTGTCCTCTAGTTATGAATATTTATATCTATTCAGACACACATACTTACACATCATATACCAGGCACTGTGCTATGTCGTGGGAAACAATGAAGAGCAATACAGACGTGGTTCTATACTGTTTTGTCCACAACCATCCCTTGTAATTCACCTGAGTCTGGAAAGGGACCAGAATGCTTTCTCAACGTATTTCTTCTGGCTGCTCCGTTGGCAGCAGATGTTGTTTCATAACTTCTTGGTGTATACTACACGACTTGGCTCACCCTTCATTATCCTCTTCTTTGAGCACCAAATCAAGTCTTGGAAGGAACCTAGGAATACATGAGGAACTGGAATAAGATTAGGTCATTAGGGCTACAGTTCAAGTGATTAGGAACTTCCCTGCGGCAGCTTGTTATCCTCCATAGAGCAGGTGGGAGATTGAACCAAGAAGCAAGACCAAATTGAGAGCTGGGATCAGCACTGGATACTCATCCCTGGTCATCCTGACAGATCAGGGGAGGCTTATTTAAGCCCATTTAAGTAGGGTGGGGCTGGAGTGGGAGAGGCTATAAGGGACTGGGGCTATCTTGGCTCCCAGCCTGTCTCCAATCTTAGATGAATTGACAACAGAGGGAGAGAAGCTAATCTTGCAGGGGAGAAGTGAGGGGCTTCTAGGAGAACTAGCACAGAAGGCAACGACAGAGACAGAAAAATGTGGTTGGGGAGCGTTTATACTGGAAGTAATGAGACTTGGGAATCATTACATTTCCCTAGAGTGGTGATTCTCAGCCCTTGCTGGAGCTATGGTCATCTGGGGAAGCTTCTAGAAATACTAATGCCCAGGCACCATGCTTCCAGACTCAATCATTGGTTAGTGTGATGCTTGAGCACTGATGTCTTTAAAGCTCTAGAGGTGGTTCTAACATGTAGCCAAAGTTGAGGACAAACAGCATCACCATAACCTGGAACTCGATAGAAATGCAAAATCTTCAGCCACGGATCTACTGAGTCACAATCTGCATTTTAAAGAGATCCCCGGCGTTCTTGGGTGGCTCTGTGGTTGAGCGCTTGACTCTTGATTATGGCTCAGGTCACGATCCCATGATCCCAGGGTGGTAGGGTTGAGCCACTCTTCTGGCCCTCATGGGGCCTGCCTAAGAATCTCTGTCTTCCTCTGCTCTTCTCCCCCACTCATGCTCTCTCTCTCTCTCAAATTAAAAACATAAAAGAGGTCCCTAAGTGATTTGTATGCCCATTAAGTTTGATAAACATTGTTCAAAAGGAAAATGGATTGTGGGCAAATAGGAATTGGCTAGAGATGGGGCTGGGTGTGCTTCAGCCTCAGGCTTAGCCTGTCCTCCCTTTTTCATTAATGATGGACCCCTTTCAGCTACCCCTTCATCATCTTCTCTCTTATTGCTCCTCTTCTGTATTCTTTGAACCATTTGCTGTCACCTTGCTCTGTTTACAGCCATCCCTTCTGATCCCCAGGCTTCGTCCTGCCCTTGAATTCATACCAGTGATACAACAGCACTGGGATATGCTCCGTCCTTTGGTGTCCACGTCTACCCAGGCTGTGTCATCAGGGCTACATCATTCTGTTCATGAGTCTCCCTGAGCCATTCCCAGACCAGAGTTGTGCCATCATTAATCTGTCATCCTCAGCCTCCACTCGGCAGTATGACTGGCCTGTTGTTCCCATTTCTCTGTGTCCACCTTCTGCTGCCCATTGCTCAAGTTTCTAATTGCTGCCATTTTGTGGGGTCTCAACTGCCTTCTCTGATTCCCTCTGTTTTCTAAATTCTTGGGTTTAAGAAATGTCTTTTAGTATTTCACTATACCCTCATAAAATATGAGCCATTATAGAAGATATCATGAGCATTCAGCGTGATCTTTCTGGTGTTCAAGCCAACCTTGTGGGGTCCTGGTGTTTCTTGTCTGGCTCTCAATCTAGACTAAGAGTGTAAGGAGGATGGGAACCAGGCCTCATTCGTTCATTTTTTTGTGTGCCCAGCATTCAACACGGTGCCTAGCATGAAGCAGATGCTCAGTGGCTGTGAATTAGGCTGTGTTTAATGGACAGAATTGGTTGTTTAATGGACAGAACTATTCCATTAAACATAGAAACAAAGGTACGATCAATCTATATGCTAGATGGAGGAAAACTATATTTGTTTCCACCAGTGTTTCTGAAAACAGAGGCTCAAGAATTAACTGTAGGTATAAGAAGTATAAAGAGATTTCACAGTGTATGTGATTTAAAGAGTCAAAATTATCTTCTCATAGAAAGAACAACCCAAAACTCTGTTCCTATTTTGGTGTTTATTCTTCATTAATGGCTAGTTGTTACCTTAAAGAATAGCAATAGAAGCAATAGGCATTGACTGAGCACTTTCTTTGTACTAAACGCTTTGGAAAGCATTTTACCTGTTGTACCATTATTAACTCTGAGGCAGCTACTCTTACTGGCCCCACTTTGCAGGTGGAGAACTGCCGGAGTCAGGGGTTCCCGAAGGATGAATGGCGTTGGCGAAAAATTGAAAACAAAACAAAACTAAAATAAAAAACTAAAATAAAAGCAAAAGACAAAAATGGACACAGACAAACGCAGTATGTTGATCTGACCGATTTATTGTAGCAAACGTGGCATTATATTTGCTAGTGATTGCCTCGTAGCATATACGTCATCTATGTTTTTCTAACATTACCTAATTTTAAAAATGTTCCTATGTGTGATCAACCTTTAAGAAATAACATGGCAATTTTCTCCTAATGTTCCCACACACCCTTTGATTATTGATTAATTTCTTACATTATTCCATTATGCATCTGCGTTTATCCATAACCTACAAAGCATTTGCTTTGCTGTTCTCGTGCAAGGCCCTCCATTTCTCAACACCTCAAGTGGAACAGTTACAGGGACATGACCTCCTAACCACATGAGGCCAGAAGAACAATATGTTTGCCTCGGTCCGAGGTGCCAGAAAGGGGCTGAAAAAGCCTTAGAAACCCACGCCTCATGCGTTCTCAGAGAGACAATGCACCTAGGAACTGATGAACGATTCTGTACCTTAACCGACTAGGTTCAGTCATCATCTGGAATGCCTCCGGGGGCCAGGCGGGCCTAGGGGTTGAAGTCACCTGTGCCCAGAGATACACTCCTTAGTTGCCGGAGTGGGGCTTTCAAATCCATATGCCTCTTCTTTACAGGCCCTCTTTGCTGGCAAATGCATGAGGCTCTCCTTCCTGTAAGTAGAGGAGTCTCCATGGGGAATGGCAAGGGCTAAACGTAAGGCCGCACAATTTCTTGCTGAACCTTACTTTCTTCCCTAATGGTTCTTTTCCCAGGGGGCCTGCCGAGGGCAATTCCCCAACAGACAATACCCCACGTAGTTTTAAGGCCAAATTACCTAAAAGCGGGAATACAAGAAGCTTCTCTGTCGGGTTGCCCTACAGTCACCAATCCGTCTACAGCCCGGGCCCTGCCACTCAGGGAGAGCTTGGCTTCCAGCAGAAAACCTAAGGTTTTAGAGGTGATACTGACACAAAGTTACTAAATATTGAGGCCCATATAGTCTGAATCCCAGAGCCAATGATCTTGTACTTTATTTGCTCACGTGCACATAAACATATTCGTGTTCTTAGATTGGAATGTTCAAAAGTAGAAAATGAAATAGGGAGATGTAAATCAGTCTCGAGAGGGATTAGTGTAGATCTGAATTCGACTCCTGCCCCAGAACTAACTAGTACTGTAAACTGAACCTCGTCCATAAAACCAGACTAGTCTTACCTGGAAGAGATGCCTTAATGAATAGACCATGAACATTCTAGAGCAGACTCTCTATGATGGTTGGAAGCTCTACCAGCCCTCAAAGGACCTTTCTTTACTAGGTCCTCTGCTGAAGTTTGTCCAACTCTGCTTCTGCTCCAACCCATATGACAATCAATTCACATTGAAAAATATCATCCAGATCGTCCCAGTTACCCCCTCAATTCTATCAGTTCTGGCATTTTGAACCAATGTCACCAAAGATTAATGCCAGCATCCGCCATTCTGCCCTTTATTGATTTCTGATATGCTTAGAGGTTTGGAATAAACTTCACCTTATGTCTCTGTCCAGACACACTGCTTCTTTAGGTCTGGAGACTGACTCTATGGCAAACCTACATGTTACCTGTGGAAAGTGGGCTTGGAATTCTGCAGTGGAGGAGACAGCACCTCAGGTGTTATTAGCCTGGCTCTAGGAATGTTTTGGGCTGTAGGAGCTACCTTACTACCCCAAGTTGGGTTATCCCTTTCAGCAGAGCCCCAAATTGTCCTTGGATTTTCTTGGACAATTTCTGTGTTCTGTCATCCTGGAATTGCTCACGATGTGGATGTTTGCTCAAAGAAAACTACAAACCCTGCCCAGAGTGTCCTGAGCCCCAGCCTGCAGCTGGGGATATGAATCCCAGGGCAATCAGAGCAACTGAGCCTTGGGAAGCTCTCAGGAGGCCAAGGCCCACCTCTGGGGTGACAAGCCTGCCGTCCTCCCCATAGGGCCTTCCTGGGGCGACCACTAGAAAGAGTGCAGCCTGTAAGGCAAGTGCCACTGGCCACGGTGCTCCAGTCCAGATGCTAGCAGTTCATTCGGGTTGTACAAGGCCTGGTGATTTCCAGGGGAGAAAGAAAGGAAGGAAAGGGAGAGACTCTAAGCAACACGATGGATGTTATTGTGCTGCCCTGGCCTTTATTGAGAACTGGGAAGCAGATAAGTCAGCAGAGTGGTGACTTGGCTCAGGATTTACAAGGAAAAACCATGCCTTGGATGGTTCGGTGAAGAAAGAAAGAAGAGGTAGCTTATTTGCCTGGTTCCCTGATGTCTCCATTTTTCGTTGGTTCAATTTTATCCTTAGGGGAGCTGACTGTATTGCACTTTGGATTGTTTCATCCTGGATTACAGGCTTTTCAGGATGTTAGATCCCATACCTGGTGGGCCAGTGTTTCATCTAAGACCCAAGGTGGCATGGCACCAAGGAGGAGAAAAATGGGGTAGTTGAAGGTGTCTAAGAAGATGTGTAAGTTTGTGTCTTAAAACTTTACCCCTTAAGGGAAACTAAAATAATATAAAAACAGGGATGGGGACAAAACATAAGAGACTGTTAAATATGGAGAACACACAGAGGGTTACTGGAGCGGTTGTGGGAGAGGGGATGGGCTAAATGGGTAAGGGGCATTAAAGAATCTACTCCTGAAATCATTGTTGCACTCTCTGCTAACTACTTTGGATGTAAATTAAAAAAATAAAAATAAAAAACAAAACGAAACAAAAACTTTACCCCTTTTCCCACTTAGATCCACTCATACCTTCCTAATATATGCAGCTCCCAAACCACAATAAAGGGCTTCCCTTTCTTCTTTGGGAACAAAAATGTCCTCACTCTTTGCCTGTAAGGAGTTCAGGTCCAACCAGCCATAGATTCTTCTTCAAGGCAGGTAATCATGATCTCCTGGAAGAGGAAGGCAAGAGTAAAAACAAGGAACATTCTCCACTTTTTGGTTGGTCTCAATGCAATCAAACAGCTCCCCAGTTCTGCCACCAGGTGGAGCCATTGCACCCTCTTATTTTTTCCAGAAGGCAGCCTGTTTGGCCAATTTTCATTTTGTGATGTCTTCCCTAAGTTAATGGGCGGCACTGAACCTTTTAAGCAGAAAAAGGGCATGCTCAAAATCAAATAAAAAAGTATGGTGGCATTTCTATGGAGGATGGATTGAAGGAGGCCATGACATCAATAAGGAAAATTGTTAGGAATTTATTGAAATAGTCTGGGTGATAGGTTATTGCAGGTTTGAATTTGGACCATAGTAGTGGGTATAGAGAACAGGCCACAGGAGTCTATAGCACATAAAATAGGTCTCGGTGATGAACTGACATAACTTGATATAATTGGATTTATATCTACCATCTTAATATTTGTTTTCTATTTGGCCCATAAATTTAGTTCCATTTCTCCTTCTTTTTTTTTTTTTATCTTTTGGAATATCCAGACATTTTTATCCTTCCAATGTTTTCTTCTATTCACTTATTGGTTATACATTATTTTACTATTCTTTTATTTTTTTTATTTTTTTTTAACATTTATTTATTTTTGAGACAGGGAAAGACAGAGCATGAACAGGGCAGGGTCAGAGAGAGGGAGACACAGAATCTGAAACAGGCTCCAGGCTCTGAGCTGTCAGCACAGAGCCTGACGTGGGGCTGGAACTCACGGACTGTGAGATCATGACCTGAGCCGAAGTCGGACGCTCAACCGACTGAGCCACCCAGGCGCCCCAACTATTCTTTTAATGATTATGCAAGGGATAAAAATATTCAAACTAGACTTATTTAGTCTAATAGATATTATTGATTTTATGGTTTTCCTTTTTTTTTTTTTAGTAACATCAATATCTGGATCATCTGTGGGTTTAGTTCTATTATCTGGTTTTTTTCCACTTAGTTAGGATTTGCCTTATTACCTATCATTTTGTTGTATGCCAAAAGCATGAAAAAGAGGTAGATGGAGCCTCCATATAATGTGATCTTCCACCAGAGAGGGCTCCCTCTCTGTTCCTTAGGCAGATAGAATGAAGGCTTATCAGTGTTTGAGGAAAGATGAGACTGGGCTCAAGACTTTGCTGCACTTTCAAAGAAGGTCCTTTTCATTGACAGCCATGCTAATCTCCAACTTCAGCCCTAAAAGACTGAAGGAGATCTGGCTCTCTTCTTCAGAAGTTCTCATCCCAGCTCTAGAGTCTCCTGCTCTATGCAGCTCCTATCAGGTATCTGGAGGAAGAGAGTGGCCATGGGCTTGAGACAGGCCTTCCCTGCTCACGGGTCATGTTTCCTGAAAGGGACAAAACACTCTGCCTTCTAGAAGCTTTCTGGATAGTTTCTCAGCCTCTCATACAGCCCCAGAATTTAGCAAATGTCACTTAGGGAGAAAAGGCTATGTATTTGAGGCACATCAAGTTTTACATTTGCCATTTTAATATTTCTATTTGCCTGCAGAATTGGCCTGTGCCATGGTAGAGCCTGTTGTCTCCACTCAGAATTGGTAAATCCTCTGTGGTGTGAGTGTGTGTGTGTGTGTGTGCTGAGGGGCGGTGGCTGACACTGTCAACATATCTCAGAACAGTTCTGTTTTCCCTGGAATGTTAGCTCATCTACTTTTCTTTGATTTGACAGATCTCCAAGTCCCTTTTCCAGTGTGCCCTTGTTACTGAGCTGTTCTGACACTGGTCGCCTGACTGCTTCTTCCACTTCCTGTTTTTCTCTGAAAAGCATGTGTGAAGTCTTGGCTTTTGGCCACGATTCAGAGACTGGTTTAAAGCACACTTCACTGGAAATCCACAAGTGACATTTCAGTAAAAAAGCAACATTTTTGAACATCAGAGGGGGAGGTCAGTTCCTGACTTGTTGCCTGGGAGTTCATTTCTCTCTGGGACCTACCTTCCAAGTCCCCGCCTGCACGTTGGTAGTCTCTCAGTCACCTGCACTAATATTGGTTGGGCACATACTAGGTGCCAGGCCCAGTTATAGGTGTTGGGGATGTAGAATTTAACAGTTCAAAATCTCCTTGTCTGTATGGAGCTTATGTTCTAGCAGAGGAGAAAGAGCAATAAACAAATGTGTGTATTCTATAATGTCAGGATAAGTAAGAAGGAATATAAAAATATATGAGTAGGATGGAAAGGAAGAAGAATAAGGGTGGTGATTTAAGATAGAGGAGTCAGGAAAAGTTTCTCTGGGAAGGTGGCATATGAGCAGAGATTGAACTATGGGAGACTGTGAATCCTGTGAATATCTAGGGAGAAGAATGTTCTAGACAAACAGGACAACAAACACAAGGGTGAGTTTGGCCCATCCTAGGAAAAGCAAGGAGGTCATTCTGGCCAGACTGAAGGGAAAAAGGCAAAGAGTGAAAGGAGGGGTGCCTGGGTGGTTCGTCAGTTAAGCATCTGGCTCTTGATTTCAGCTCAGGTCATGATCTCACGTTTCACGGGATTGAGCCCCACGTTGAGCTCTGTGCTGAGCATGGAGCCTCCTTGGGATTCTCTCTCCCTCTGTCTCTGCCCCTCCTCTGCTCATGTGTTCTCTCTCTCAAAATAAATAAATAAACATTAAAAAAAGAGTAAAAGGAGATAAAGCTGGAGAAATAAGCAAGATCCACATTGGTGATCTTCTAGGACATGGTGAGGAATTATGAGAAGCCATTGAAGCAGGGATGAGATAAGATGTAACTTATGCTTTGGAAAGAGCATTTTTCTTTTCAGATATTTATATAAATTCCAGTTAGTTAACATATAGTGCAATACTGGTTTCAGAAGTAGAGTTTAGTGATTCATCACTTACGTGTAACACCCAGTGCACATCATAACAAGTGCCCTCTTTAATATCCATCTAGCCCATTCCCCACCCACCTCCCCTCCAGCAACCCCCAGTTTGTTTTTTATCTTTGTTTTATTTATTATTTTTAAAGGTTTAATGTTTTATTATTTATTTTTGAGAGAGAGAGAGCGAGAGAGCAGGGGAGGAGCAGAGAGAGAGGGAGACACAGAATCTGAAGCAGGCTCCAGGCCCTGAGCTGTCAGCACAGAGCCCGACGCGGGGCTCGAACTCACAAACCATGAGATCATGACCGGAGCTGAAGTTGGACGCTTAACTGACTGAGCCACCCAGGCGCCCCTGTTCTTTACCTTTAAGAGTCGAGAGAACATTCTTTCTATCTGAAGATCTGACCAGTGAGGAGTGAAAAAGGAACCAGGGAGTACAGGTGAAGGGCTACTGTCACAATGTAGATGGACAGGGATGGTTTCTTCAGTCTAGATGGTAGCAGTGGAAGTGGTAAAATGGGGTGAATTTGAAATAAAATTTGAAGGCAGAGTGAATAGAAATTTCTGATGAATTGAATGTGAGCTATGAAGAAAAGAGTTAAAAAAAAAGTGTCCTCTATTTTGATTCTGAACAACTGGGTGAATATTTGGGCCGTTTATTGAAAGGAGGAAGGCTGGAGGGAGGGCTAGGGTGAGGGTTTCACTAAACACCAACAGCTGGAGACATGAGGCGGGAGTTCAGGGGACAGATCAGGGTAAAGATGTGGGTTTGAGATTCTCCAGTATCTAGATGTATGTAAAGCTCTGGTTCTGAGTGAGACTGTCTAAGGGGAGGAAAGAAGATAGACGAGAGGGTTGAAGACTGAGCCCCAAGATGTTGGAAGAAGGAAGAGGTACCTGAACAAGATCAAGTTCAGGGGAGTGGTAGGAGTGGCCACTTAATCATTGTGTGTTGAAACCACAATCAGTAAGAAAGTGGAGGTCTAAGTATAGACAACTCTATTTAGAAGTTTTCTCTAAAGGAAAGCTGAGAAATGAAGCAGCGGTTGGAGGGAGATGAGGGGCCTAAGGAGCGATCTTTGGCGCTTATCAGGAGAGATATTGCAACATGGTTCCCTTTTCAGAGCTCAGGTTTAAGGGCAAATGTACAGGACTTGTTGGACAGAGCTCTGCTCCTGGCGGAGGCACAAACAGCAGACTTTTGCCTGAGAACTTAGATTCGCCAGAAGGGATGGAGCCTATTGGCTGCAGCAGCGTAAACAACACCACTGGGCAAATTGAGCTGAGCAGATCTCCATTTTGTCCTGAAGTTTCACGGTGAACATTTTTTTTTTAAGTTTTTTGTTTGTTTGTTTGTTTATTTTTAGTAATCTCTACACCCAACATGGGGCTGGAACTCATGACCCTGAGATCAAGTCACATGCTCCTCCAACTGAACCAGCCAGGGTACCCCTGATAGTGAACTTCTAATTGGGTGGTCCAATCATGTAGCCTTCAGCAACCCCACATGTGTTATCCCCCCGTTATTGGTGAAATTGGGTCTAAGCAGCTGATGGGTGGGTTTGAGGTCTATGGACTATGCTAGGGCAGCGGGGGCTGTGTGCCGGGTGAGTGCAAGGACAAAGGGCATATCCACGGGCCTCTTTCTCAAGAGGAGATAACAAGGGGGGACCTACTGGTGCTATTCTCTCCATCTCTTCACCTTCTCTTACACTTCTTTGCCTTGTTTTTAGAGAAGATGTAGAAGCAGCCCTTTATATCCCTGTCACACGAGAAAAGTAAATTAAAATGCACTGACATCATCTGAGGTCATAAGAATCCCATTAGAGAGTGTGATTAAAGCATCCAAATGAGAATAGAATATCCCAGTTATCTTATGTTGTTGTGGAAATTGCACTAAACTAAAATCACGGTGTGACCTTGATTGAGCATGTTATCTTTGGGCCTAAGTTTCTTCACTTACAAAATGAAAGTTTGGTAGGACAAGACAATGTCTAAAGTCCTAGCTGCTTAACAGTTTCTGGCTCTATGATGTATACAATTTTGAAGTTGTGGTGTGAATAGAGCTGGGGTTCTTAACGTTGGCTACACATTAGAATCATCCAGAGGAATTTTAAAAGTTCTTGACCCCAGGATGCAGGCATCGTATCCTTTGTTCATAAAGCCTGTCTGTCACCTGACTGCACCATGCAAGACCTGAGGCTGAGCAGCAGGGCTTGGGAGCCTGGCTATGCCCAGCGTGCTTCATGAACCCAGAGAGGCGTCCCTTGACTGCTAATTAGACACACGGACCTACTGAATTAGAATTTGCCTTAAAAAAAATTGTCAAGGTAGCTAACATACAGTGTAGTCTTGCCTTCAGGAGTAGATTCCCGTGATTCATCACTTACATACAACACCCAGTGCTCATCCTAACAAGTACCCTCTTCAATGCCCATCACCCATTTTCCCCATGTCCCAACCCGCATCAACCCTCGGTTTGTTCTCTGTATTTAAGAATCTTTATGGTTTCCCTCCATCTCTGTTTGTGTCTTACTTTTCCTTACTTTCCCCTATGGTCATCTGTTAAGTTTCTCAAGATTTCAAGGAGATTCACCTGCACAGGAAAGTTGGGGAGGCTGTTTTAAGAGCTTTGCTGACACCTACTGGAGACAGCAAATTTTGAGTTCCCCCAAATCCCATTGCAATACCAAATGTCGCTGTAGTAAGTCAAATTTGTGAAAAGCCAGTTTTGTGAATCCTGAGAACAATGTCTAAAGGAATGACCGTGCCCTTCTTAAGAGTAAATAGTGAATACAAGAAACGTGACAAACGTATTCCCTTTAGTGGAAAAGAAAAATGAAAATTGCTGGTGAAAGCACCCGGCTTCTGTAAATATATGCCAAGATTTAGCTTTTTGCATGCAGGTTTTTGTTTTCAGTTTAATTTCTGGTGTTAAAAAAAGCACCAGAATTAGAAATAATTCAAGTGTTTTCCAAGAGGGGGAATGGTTAAATAATTACTACATCCACTCAATGATTTTCAAGCAGATACAGTGAGGTTTTGGAAACATGAAAAAAGACAGCAGTCAAGATTTAGTAAAAAAAAAAAAAAAAAAAAAAAAAGATAGGTACACATTTGTACACAATGTGGTGTACAATGTGAAAAATAAACAACGCAAAACAAGCCCAAGGGCACCTTGCTGGCTCATCAGGAGAGGATGCGACCCTGTGGGCTCAAAAGGAACTTTTGCTTCTCTCTTAACTACACAGAAGAGTCTAAATTGGGGGTCTTTCCCAGAATAAGGGTTATTAGCAGAGACAACTTTTATCTGAGTGACCCACCCGTATGACAGGACAAACATCTAATTCCCAAACATCAGCTCTTCTTATGGCTCCGTGAGGTGCATTCCTTTCCTCTGGAGTCCCAGACTCCACATCCTTCTCCTTAGTTCAAGATGACATACAGATCTCATTCTCCCAACTGTCTTAGGAATTTTCATGTCACTGTGGATTCCTTGTACATACACTATTAAATTTGATCGTTTCCTGTTGCTCTGCCTCATGTCTTTTGGATTCTTAGTCCAGCTAGAAGAACCTTTGAGAGGATGGGAATTCTTGCTCCCTGACACTAGAAAACCTCTCCACAAAAGTAGGAGAAAAAGAAAACAGTTTTATTATTGAATAAACATTAAATCAGTGAGCATCATGAGCAACCCATCGAGAGATCGCAAGGACAGAGGAAATCTCACCTTTCACATAGCCCAGCAGAAACGGCCCATCACATACATGTAGTGTACTTAATAATAGTTCTCAAGTAAGAGGATTTAGCTCCATTTGTCATACACAGTCCACCATAAATTCACCTGGTTATTGGGATACCTATTTGCATTAATTAGCTCAGTGGCTTTATCCACAGGAGAAACAAATTTCTATCTTCACGACAGGAGTTTTAAAATTTAAAGTAAGACACACACCCTGAAGTTGGACTCCCACTTTCCTGGAAACTGTGGCTCAACTTCCCTCATGTTTACATTTCAAAGAGATAGCTCCCAGGTCCTGGAGAAAGACATTCTGGGTCCTAAAGCCAGCGGTGGGAGCTGGGATCCAGCCTAGGCTTGACCTAGCGACCAGGAATTCCCTGAGGGAATTTGCTCCTTTTGATTCGTGGAATTAGCGTGATCTTAAATGTTGGCTCTAGATACAGGGGAGGCAGATTGTAAGATTTCTGTTCCTCCCCTAGTGCTGGAGCCTAAGAGGAGACACATGCACATTTCAGAGGGGCTGGGGAAGCTGTTTGTCAGCTGCTTGGGTGGACTCAATTAAAAACGTGCAGATGCAGGTCATTTCCTGTATTACACATACCTTAACGTGGCCTTAGGAGTTTATGGCCTTCACAGTTGAAGAGGCCTCACCTCAATCCAGAAACTTCCATTGCTGCTGCAGCAGAGACCATCAAAGGCCTCAGGGTTGTTGTTGAGAGGCCCCCTCTATCTAGTTATGCCTCTGAGCCCAATTCTCCATATATCCCATTTGAGTAACCAGAAGCTGCTAATTTCTTATTCACTTGAACCCCAGCTGAATCCCTCCTTCACTAAAGCTGTGCTGATTGGATCTGTCCAGTGCCCAACCCCCAGAATCCTTCAGTCTCTGATGATGTAAACTCACTTGACTCCTACTGTGCATTCATGCTTACCAGAGGCAATCCAAAACATCCCCAGGAATTTTAGGATTCTTAGGCCAGGGCACAGTGGCTGAGCACCATTTTGACATGGCATCTGGTCCTGCTTGAGCATCATTCCCTGTTCCTCTTACCAGGCTTCTGTTTGGTTCCTGAATCTAAGCCCCTATCTCATACCACGCCAGTGTCTTGTCCAACTAAGCCCCTCTGCCTGAATGATGACATTTATAATTTACCCAGGACTCTACTTGCTCTAAAACCTAGGCTCCCACTTGATAGTTACGTGCTTGCCCTTGAACCACCATGCAGACTCTGGGCTCTTTCCCTGGTGCTGCAGAACCCCAATGCAATTCCCAGGTCCTCTGCAGAAGCATTTTCCCAACCGTCTTCTCCTCCTAGGGCCTTTAGGACACAGCCAGGCATCAGGCTTGTGTTCTTACTAAGTGTTTCGATGCCTTCTGGACACTACACCCCCTGGATTGGATCTGTCCTCCAACCTCTAGGCACTCAACATCTGCTTCACCCTGAAGAGCTGCTCTAGCCGTTCTAGCAGTCAGGAATCCACTTCTCCTTTGGCCACCCTATATCTTTTCCGTTCCAATGCCCCTTGTGTCTATCCCTTCCCAGTGTGGACACTGACTGAACTGGGCAATAGGAATAGAGGTGTTGATTAAAGGTTAATGGTCTCTTTCAGGAAGAAATGTGACTCTGAAACCCTGGATGCAGCTTGGGTAATACCTTCCTTTAGAATCAATATGATAACTAGTGTTCTAAATTACTAATGACTGTACTTTTAAGAAACGTACTCATTATCCAAATAATACCCATTCATTATAAAATTAGAAATTATGCATAGAGGAAAAGAAATAGTCACTTATAAACTACTCAGCTAGGCTCAGCAATTTCCAGTGCTGTTTGTTCATCATTACTATATGGAGATAATGTTAGGAATACATATTTCTGGTCTCTAACCCAGAACTACTGAGTCAAAGTTTCCAAGGGTAAGGCCTGAGAATCTGTGTTTGCTGTTTTTTTTTTTTTTTAACGTTTATTTATTTTTGAGACAGAGAGAGACAGAGCATGAATGGGGGAGGGTCAGAGAGAGAGGGAGACACAGAATCTGAAACAGGCACCAGGCTCTGAGCGGTCAGCACAGAGCCCGACGCGGGGCTCGAACTCACGGACTGCGAGATCATGACCTGAGCCGAAGTCGGCCGCTTAACCGACTGAGCCACCCAGGCGCCCCGAGAATCTGTGTTTTAAAAAGATTTCTGATGTAACAAGTTCACTAATCTGAAGCCACAAGTCTAGATAGAATCACTGTTAATATTTGGTGGAGTCTACCACGTTTTCTGTTCACAGATAATTTTAATTTCTTTATTTTAATAAAATTTTGGGATAATATTGTGTATTACTCATGATGGCACCCAAGCCCTAATTACCTTCAGCAAAAAGAATTTATTGACTCATAACTTAGAAGTCCAGGGCTGGCTCTCACTTTAAGAATATTCAGTCCGGGGGTGCCTGGGTGGCTCGGCGGGCTCAGTGTCTGACTTTGGCTCAGCTCATGATCTTGTGGTTTGTGAGTTTGAGCCCTGTGTCTGGCTCACTGCTGTCAGCCTGTCAGTGCAGAGCCCACTTCTGGTCCTCTGTCCCCTCTCTCTGCCCTTCCCCGGCTTGTGCTCTCCCCCAAATAAATAACTATTAAAAAAAAAAAAAAAGAATACTAAATCCAGGGTGTCTGATATCTTTACCACCTTTAACTTTATTTGGAAGTCAAGGCCCTCCTCTCCTTTGACAACTGGAAGAAAAGTTCCAGGAATTGTCCTCATGAGCCTGTCTTTCGCGTTGTGCTAAGGGGATTGTGGTACTTAGGTTTGATCAGATTCACTTCTTTGACCTGGATGGGTTGAGTCAGTACCACTTGAAACACACGGCTTGTTCCTTTATGAGAAGGGGAAGTTCTGTCACCAGGGCAAGGGGAAGGACATTTGCTGACCAGACGGAAACAATAGATACGCAACAGATTGCACAGATGGGCCTGCTTCCCATTATTTTCACTTAATATTGTCTGCTCTTCACATTTCATGGCATCATGTATTCTTTGAAAATCTGATACTTTATTGCGGCGCAATGTTCTCCTTTATGTGGACGCTGTATTAGTTCTCTATTGCTGCATTTCAAATTACTTCAAAATTTAGCAGCTTCAAACAACAACAAAAAAACCTTCTTGTCTCACACAATTGCTGAGTGTCGGTAGTCTCAGAGTGCTTGGCTAGGTAGTTCTGGCCCAGGTCTGTCATAAGGTTGCATGCTAGCTGTCCCCCAGAGCTAGTCCTTGAGGACTTGGCAGGGTGGAGGGTCCTCTTCCAAGCTCACTCACGTGGCTGTTGGCTAGAGGCTTTGGTTCCTCATGTGGGATTCTCCACAGGGCTGCTGATGACATGGCTTGCTTCAAGGGAGACATCCATGAGAGAAGGCAAGGGAGGTATGGGCAGGGAGAAAAGAGAGCTGCAAGTTTTTATCTTATATTTTAATCTTGGAAATGCAATATCATCACTTTTGCTTTATTATATTGGTCACGCAGACCTACGCAGGGGCAATGTGGAGGGGCTGCACAAAGGTGTGAATACCAGGAGGTAGAGATCACTGGGGGCCATCTTGGAGGCTGCCAATCACAGATACCACCTCTTTCTTGTCAGCTAATTAGGTTGTTTCCAGTTTGCCAAGAGTTTAAAGCATCTTGTATAGCAAGCATTATGCTTAAAATTGGGAAAAATATATAATTTTAAAAAAAGAATTAAGAGCAGGGAGCCTGGGTGGCTCAGTCAGTTAAGCATCTGGCTCTTGGTTTTGGCTTGGGTCGTGGTCTCACAGTTTGTGAGTTTGAGCCTTTCATCAGGCTCTTTGCTGGCAGTGCAGAGCCTGCTTGGGATTCTCTCTCTTCTCTCTCTGCTCATCCCCCGCTCTCTCTCAAAATAAATACATAAACTTTTTTTAAAAATTTAAAAAATAAATAAAAGAATTAAGATCAATTGTTGAGAACTTTGATGATCAAGACCAAAAAAATTATATCTTGGCCAAAAGAGGAGTTTCCTATTGATCCAAAGAGAACTTGTAACTCTCTTGAGCTTACATAGCGCAAATGACAGGTATATAAGTGGTTCATTCTGTGGTAAAGCCTCTGGGCCACCGTCAGATCCTCTGAGCCCACCTCTGATTTCGGGGGCAGCTGTGATGGGCAGGAGTGACTGACTCACATTTGGCTTTTGCCTTGTGTCTTTCCATATTCTTCCCCAGGCCTTTCCTTTGCCCTCGGAGCTTGTCTGGTTCCTGCTAAGGGCAGTTCAGAAGTGCTAAAGAGTTAAAGCCCATGGGACACCCCTTGGGGACCGACATCATAGTATTTATTCCACCTTCCATCTTTCAGGAGAACCACTGAAGAGAAAATTCTGCACGCCACTCAGAAGTCCCAGCAGAATTGACTATTAACTGTCTATGGCAGGGACCATAATAACACACCCACCTTTCCTATCTCACTAAGTTGGCTTGCTCCTGCTTCCTGGGATAACCTCTCCAATAAACTCCCCGCACAATAAACCCAGTGCTTACCTCTGGGTCTGATTTCAAGGGAATACTCAATAAGTCACCATGGTTTTATAATTACATAGTAATCATCCTGTTGAATTAAACTGTGAAGTCCCAGAAAAGACCAAGGATTCTTTGCTTCCCTATGAAGTACCACAGGACATGGTATATATACCATGTTTTTTGTGCTTTTGGGTTAAAGAAACATCATTTCCCTATTTCCTTTACTGAACAGATTACAACAAGCTACATTAATAGATGTTAATAGAAAACATTGCTGGGGAGCCTGGGTGGCTCAATGGTTAAACATCCTACTCGATTTTGGCTCCTTTCATGATCTCACAGTTTGTGAGTTCAAGCCTGCTTGGGATTCTCTGTCGCCTTCTCTGCCCCTCCCTGCTTGTGCTCTCTCTCTCTCTCTCTCTAAATAAATAAATAAATAACTGAATAAACTTAAAAAAAAAAAAAACAAACCAACATTGCTTCCCAGATAGTTTTCGAAGCTATATTTCAAATGATCACAATAGTTTCTCCTCCAGAAAAAAGAGAGTAGTTAAGATCCACCTTTGGCAAGCCAAGGCCATTAAGGAGTGGGATGTTTCCATTTAAGCAAGAAGGACTTATACCAGCTGCACCATCACTGGGCCAGATGTGGAACACACCAAAGCTACTATTCAGGACAATTTCCAATTTTGTGATGTGTCAATCCTAATAAAAAGAGTACAGAAGATAGTCCAAGGTCCTATGAGTTGGCCACGTACTAAGCCCCATGACTTTATGCAGAATCCAATTGCTAGGGACGTGGCTTCAAGTCAAATCTAAATTACCCTGGGTTAATGGGAGGAGGAGAAGAAAGGCATCTGCTCTATCAATGTCCTTTATCCTTTCTGTACATATTTTTGCAAGTTATGGGTATGCCTTACTTTATGCAATAGAAATTTATATGAGAAAGTTCTGAGCAAATCATACCATTGTTTAAAATCGCTATACTTCTCTCTAGACTCATCAAGTTATATATACTAATTATGTACAGCTTTTTGTACGTAAATTTTTAAAAAATAAAATCACTATAAAAATGGAGGAGGAAGATGTTTATTTACTCCTGATGACATGGGATAATTTTAGATTTAGATTTTATTCTCATTAAAATTTTCAACATTCAAAAAGGATTCTGGCCAGTCTTTCAGTCCAGCAGCCTTTTTTAAAACATTTGTGTCCGAACTTAACTGAAAACACAATGCCCAAAGGACTTGGTAGAACTATATCTAAAAATAAAAAAAAAAGAACTATATCTATAAACTTGCTGTGATTCAATGTATATTAAAAAGTTAAGATGAAATGTGTAAGAAAACTCTAATATTTAAACCCTGTGAATATTTTGGTGAAGTAACTATCAGGAACCAGTCTAATTTATGTTTGGGTTTTTCACATATTAGATTTTCTGCTGAATCACAAATTATCTGTAATAATCATTAAAATGAATTGACATAATTTTAGCTAAAGCAAAAACAAAAATGAACCCCCAAAAACACCAAACAAAAAAACTTGAGAGTCTAGTAAGTATTTGTACCATTAGGGCAGGCAAATGAAGATAGAGTTTTTTTGAAATACAATTTTTTTAGAGTCCTCATGAACAATTTTTTTATATTTTCAATTACAGATATAAATTTATAGATGTAATCCAACCTCTGGATTTGATATATTTTCCCTTGCAAAAATACAAGTAATTTGAACATACTGGACCCTTGTACCACAGCACTGAAAAAAATCAAAGGGATATAATTGGAATACCAAGAAACGGCACGTTTGTATAAGTGTAGTAAGATTCATATAAGCTATAATCAGTTTAGCTTAGTTTATATTCTAAATATTTATATATATTTTATTGAAGTATAGTTGACATTGAAATACAATCTTAAAGAAACTTCTCAGACCCCATTACTACTTTCAAAGAACGTTGGGTATGTGAAGTCCCCAATTTAAGAGTCCCTGGTTTAGGTCGTTCTATTTCTTGGAAGTCTGTCTGGGTCACTTGATGCAAATCAAGCTGAGGCCCTGGTAATCTAGAATTATCTCCCTTCTAATGCCTGACTGTCTGGTAACCTAAAGATCATAAAACCATGTCAGAGAGAGGACCTTGACCACTGGGAGATGAGTTCATAGCCAAGTCCACACTGGAGGTTACTCTTTTACCAGTAGATTCTGCAGGGAAAATGTTTGATTAGCATTTCTAGATCAAAGTTCCCATTTGTGAGGTCAGAGCTTTCCTGTGGTCTTACTACCCTGTGCTGGAGAGCGACAAGCTTGTGTATGTGTGTGTGTGTGTGTTTGGGGTGTCCTTCTCAGCATCTTTTTCTCTACACACACACACACACACACACACACACACACACACACACACTTTGTGCTGCTTTGGAGCAGGAAAATGGACCCGAACACACAGTTCATTGTGCTTTTCCATGTTTGACATCTAATGACTCCAGATGTGGGTTATACTGGAGAAGAGCTGAATATCAGGACAAATATTCTGTAAATATTCTCTCTTCTCTCCTCATGGTTTTTTCTTTCTCATTGAATGGGCTCAACACTGAATTCACAATTTTTATAGTGAAACCATGTTATCTTTTTCTCGATCGAACACTCAGATTTTTAAGTAGTTGGCTTTGATCCTTAAAATTTATGAATTTTTTCCCCTTCCAGCCCTCCCTTTAGAAAAAAATCCAAAAGGGAGCTCATTTTGCATTTTGGGTAGTATATTTATGATGAGAATCATTCAAAAACAATGTGTGGCTCTGTATCTTGGCCATCAGAGCAGCACTGGAATGCTGGCATAAAATCTATCAATGGGGCAGGGACCATTTCAGCAGCTTTTGTTTTGTTTTGTTTTGTGTTTTGTTTTGTGAACTCTCTAGCTGTTGACCAAAGGGCGGTTGCTGTAATCGGATAGGGGATAATTTTTCACGATTAATTTGCTTCCTCTTGTCTCCTTTTTTTCTGAACATTTATTTATTTTCAAGAGACAGAGGGAGACAGAGTGCAAGTGGGGGAGGGGCAGAGAGAGAGGGAGATACAGAACCAGAAGCAGGCTCCAGGCTCTGAGCTGTGATCCTTAAACTGACTCGGGGCTTGAACCCAACAGAGAGATCATGACCCGAGCTGAAGTCAGACGCTTAACTGACTGAGCCACCCAGGCGCCCCTTGTCTCATTTGTTTTTAAGTTTGTAGTCATCGCATGAGGATTATCAGCCCTGTACTCTCCCAGCAAGGATGCTGCTTCCCAAGGCTGCTGCTTCCATCCCAAGGACAGTTCTGCTGCACTGTGCCCGTCACTTTCTATACTCCTTCTATTCACCCTGAATCCCTGTTTGAGAGAGAACTTGATAAAACAGCCAAGAGGGAAGTGAAGGTCTGAGCTCTCTGGTCTCCTCTGGCCTTTGACCTGGCTCCCCATGTGTTCTTGAGTTTAGCAGGCCTCAGATAGAATTACCACAGATGAGAAGCTAACCAGCCTTTGCCTTCTTCTCAGAAAGGTCCTCTTTTCCCAAGGTCTCTGGACGCTCAAGCTTTCTCCAGTGATCCAAAGTGCAGGGACGGAGCACAGTGTAATTAATGATGACAGCAAGCAGTCCTGAGTACCTATGGTGTTGGGGGTCACGCACTAGCTGTTTACATGCTATCTCATTTCATCCTCAAGGTAAACTTTGCAGACTGTCACTTTCATTTAGGGGTGATGAGATCATTTCCACACTCCCCTGGTAGAACTTTTTCCTACAGCCCGTGTCCCAGGCCTGCAAGCTGCTCTCTGAATGCGCAACTAAAAGCTACCGTTTATTGAAGGTCTGTTACAGTCCCAGGCATTTTAACGGCAGCCTTAGATAAGTTCTCTAACTCAGTTTATTCCTCACCACCCTATTAGTCAGCTAGCATTACACCATTTGCTATTTCTCATTTCTCCTTGCTCATGAGAAAATTGTAGCTCAGAGAGTTTGAGTTGCCCAGTCACCCAGCTAGTAAAAGAGAAAATATTCAAGCCCAGTTTTCCTGATTGAAAGAAAAATGTTGTCTTTCCAAGGCATTAATTATGACTTTGCTTTCTTAACTGAAAAGTAATGCATGAATTCATATCAGATTCAGCATGTAATGGGGCCCCCTGATAGAATATTTGAAGTTATGATTGTCCTAAATGAATGGGGAGACAAGTTGACTAAACCCTATTTCATGGTCACCTCTTGTCCTGTCTCCCACATGCCCCAAACTGGTAGATATCAAGTAGCTTTTAGGAAGGAAGCAACGTGATGAAATGAGTCATCCAGATCAGGCTGGTGTGCTTGTTGTGTTGTGTTTTGTTTTCTTCTATGGTGTGAGCAATGGATAGCTTCAAATTATGAAGTGCTTTGAGGATTTTCCTGTTTTTATGTGGAATTTTAACATATGTGATTGCTAACTTGACAAGAACTCTCTCTTTTCCTTTCTTCTTTCTTCTTGAACAATGTACAAAAGGCCCAAGTTTCCTATTGGCCTCACCCAGCAGATTCAAAGCCTTCCTTTGTCTGCCCTCTAGACAATGCAGGACCATGTCATCTCTTATCAATGTCTTTTTTTTCCTTTTAATAATCAGCTTTGTATAGGAAGGTAATTAACCCCAAAAGGAACGTCTAATTGGTGAGTTTCTTGCTGGAAGGGGTTTCTGATCCCTCTGAAATCACATACTGGGTGGACATGCATGCGCCCCAGGAGTGAAGTGAGTACCTGGTGAAAGGAAGAAGAGGAGAGTCCATGAGCTCCCCAGCAGGGGGAGGAGGTGACAAATCCAGGGGTGCTGAGACTTCCCCACTCCCACTCAGTTATCTCCTGGACTATACATGAGGCAGGTGACCCAGGCCCCGAGGGGTCTTAAAGTAACGGCTTGGTGGTCTGCTCATCAAGATTGCTTTCCCTGCGCTGACTCCTGTCGGTCGGACTGCAACCTGTGCCCATTCACTTCCTGTTTTCAGCTTGACCCTGGGCTCTGCTTCCTCTTTCATCTCTGTGTCCTGAGGAAGAGGAAGCACCGGAAGAGGAAGGTGACTCCCCAGAGGAAACAGAAGCTGTGCTGAGTCCAGAGGCTTAAGTGATTGACTCAGCACTTCTCGCTGGAGCAGGGAGTGGACATCCTGAGGGTACATTCTGGATCTTAAATGTTTGGAAATCTGGGGGCAGAGGAAAGGGCACCGGAGAAAAGGGGAAATTCATCAGACCAATAGGTTCTGGTAAAAGATGTTGTAGCATTATGATTAGGGGACTTGAGACCCAGATTCAGTGAAGCCACTGAAGAGGGTCACATTGCTTCCCACACACTGGTCCATGAGGGTGCCCTCAGGTCAGTGAGAGGTTTTTATTACAATTTTACAAGTTACTAACCTGAGATTTGCTGATCTTCTAGTTCACAAAATACTCAAATACTCTAAGTTGTTTTTGCTGCTTATTCATTTCTGGGCACCTTTTCACATGCGTAGGGAGAAAGGGCATGAACACATCATAGCCCCCCAACCCCAACACAGGCGTATTTACTCCTAATAAACCACCGAGGCCAAACTCCAGTGGGCACAGGCAACCTGAGTTTGGTCAAGTCTCTGAAGTTAAGTTTCCTCCTTTGTAAGTGTGAGAGAAAATAGGGTGTCGTGAGGATTAAATGGGTTAATCAATTTTCCTTCATTTTTTCCCAACAGATATTTATCAAAAGCTTATCCTGTGTTCCCTTCCTCCAAACTGTGGGATTCTCAGCAAACACAATAGATGGGCTCTGATTATCAAGGCACTTCCATGGCATAGTGCGTTAGTGGTTTCTAATCTTTAAAAAAACATTTTTTAAAAATTGAGTAACCCTTTGTCTAGTAGCAACCTTACCTGGAAATCACTGTGTGAAATAAGTGAAAAGGAAATAACTGCAGAAACTAAATTTCTGCTTGCTTATCCCAGTCCCAGTTTCCCGGTGAACTTTGGGAGTACTGTTTGAGAACTACCTCAGTCAATTTCTTCACACACCCAAAAGATACAGATTGGGAACACGATGACTCTCAAATCTGCAAATACTCCGTGTAGATGCTGTTAGTGTCCGCCCAGACCCCCTATGCTGGCTGGAGCCCCAGCCTTGCTGCTGGGACTGTTGGCCACTCGCAGCTCACAGCTGACCCCCCCACCCCGATCCAGAACTTTGTCCTTGGCTTTGGGGAGCCTACTTGTCCCGAGAAGCTAGGGTACACCTCCTTCCTTTGACTCAACGTAGAGAAACTCTGTGGAGCCAGCCCTTCATGCATCAGAGCGCTCTGTGGGACCCGGCTGAGACTGACTTCAGCTAGAGCCCTCACCTTTGCCTGCCTTCTTTTCCCACCTGTCCTGCTTCCTCCTTCCATTCTGATTTCCCCTGCAAACACCCTCTGCACAAATCTCCTACACAAGGATTCCCGTCGCAGGCTATGCTTTTAGGGAGCCCCACCTGACACTTTTCTCTGTTCCATATGACGCCTATTTGGCACAAAGGCACAGAAGCACGATGTTGATGGAACCCTAAAGGTTCCGTGTCCATCGATGCTCACTGTTAAATCGCGATACCAAGGCTCCTCAGTATATGTTAGCATTTCCTAAACTAAGTACTAGGCAAATGTGAATCTTTTTTTTTTCTGGCCAGGAGTGATAGCAGCAGGAATGGTATAAGCTGCCTTCAGACACTGACTGCTCTTCCCCACCTTTCACTAAAGTTCAAGTAAGTCAGCAGAGATGCACTAGCTTCAGAATGCTTGCTTAACTGACCTGGTTGGGGTGTGTGGTGACTCAGAGACGACATTATTTTGTCCTCCCAGCAAGCACAGCGCAGGACTCTCGTGGGACTGAACAACAGATGCGTCGCAACGCATTTGAAAAATTTACCATTTTCGGTAAAAAAAAAATCTCATTCTTGAAAGTTGTTTGGTTACAGTTATGTTTTATTTCCATGGGCAAGGGAGAAACTTGGGGGAAAAAAACCCAAATTCGTCTTTCATAAATTATTTGTCTTAAAATAATTTCAGTGAAGTCTGCAAGTGGGTGGGCTTTTGTCTGAAATAAACGTTATTCATGCTGCAGCAGAAAATGCGGCGGTGTCTTGTGTCACTTGTGTCTTCTCACCCTTGAGGCCGGGGAACACGACGCACATAGGCCAGGGAGGTCTACAGCACGGTGTTGGCTGGAGCTGGAGATCCCTCTTGATCTGGTCTTTCTGAGACATCCTGGGGAGAAAGTGTAAGTGTGTGATGCGTATGTGAGTGTGTGTACGTTCGTGAGAGTGTGTGTGTCCATGTGCACGTGAGGGCGCGTCTGTGTGAGCGTGCGTATGTATGTGGAAAGAGCTGGAACCACCAAAATCCAGGAGGGGCTGTGGAGTTCTCCAACCTCAAGGGGTTTCTCTGGTAGTGTAGAGTGAGCCACCAGAGTTGTTTCTCTGGACGAGAAGTAAGCATCCTGAGTGTGTGTGTCTGTGTGAGTCTGGGGGACGGGATTTGTGGAGCTAGAGCTGGGGTTCAAGAGGAAGTTTACTTTTCAAGCACCATGCTCTTGGAAAGGCTTTGACCTCTGAGACGGCTTTCATACCTAAGTTGTCAGCTATGTGTTTTCCCGAATTACATCACGTCGAAAAAAATTCTTTGCCACTCCATAAATATTTATATGCATCCTTATTGGTTAGGGCCCTATCATAAAACAGACGAAAGAGAATTTGTGAAAAGGGGTGAGTGAACAGAATTTAATGGGAGTGTTTACAAAGGCAGGGGCATGATAAGAAGCAATGAACTCAGTGAGAACTGTAGCCAATGGAGAAGCTGCCTGATGACCTTTGCAGACTTTAGCAGAGGAACGCAGCGGCTGCCAAACCAAAGCCTGGTCAGAAGAGGCTCTGATCTCTGCCTCTTCCTTCCCTCCATCTCCTGTCAATGTTCTGCACTGGTGGAGACCAACCAGAAACTGAAGGCAAGGAGCCCCTGGTGATGGCAGGCACAGAGCAGGGTGGTGATGCGTGGGAGAGTAGACCTGGACAGGCAAATGGAGAATGTCTGTGATGGCACACTGGGACGTGTCGGGCTCTATGCGAGGTGCTGCAGGTACACAGTGGGCGAGGTGTGGCCCCTTTCTAGAAGAACGCAAGTTAGTAACTCTAGGAGAGAGCTAGCTTAGAATCGCGGCCTAGATAGTGGCTGTCTTATGGCAGAGCAAATGACAGCTTATAATCAATCTAGAAACTGGAATCCATACGCCTAAGAATAGCAGCCTCTGAACCAAAACCCTGATATTGATATGCAATACCCTTCTCGTGTCTTTCTCTGACAGGGTCCTGTCAGAGAAATGCAGACCCTGACCCTTAGATATTTGGCAACCTGGGTTCCTTGTCAGTATGACCTGTTTTGCTAATGGCATTAAAAGGTGCCTTGCAGTAACGCAGTAGAAAGGAGAGGGACCCCACCCCCACTCCACTCCCACCTTACCTGCCAAGTTAGCTCACAATGTCCTGTCATCTCGGGGGGGGGGGGGGACAATTGGCAACTGAAGGAAACATGATGAAACGTGAAACAAGGTAATACAGGACGTCCGTACATGACAAGTACGTGACAGTACTTAACTTGTGAAACCTGTCACAGCTCTACATGGCAACACAGTAAACATCATGGGTGCGTGTGTGTGTATGTCTTACTTTTTAAAGTTAAAAAAATATATTTATTTTGGGGGGGGAGGGAGGGGCAGAGAGAGAAGGAGAGAGGAGAGAGAGAGAGAGAGAGAGAGAGAATCCCAAGCAGGCTCCACGCTGTCAGCACAGAGCCTGATGCGGGGATCCGACACAGGAACTGTGAGATCATGCCCTGAATTGAAGTTGGACACTTTACCGACTGAGCCACCCAGGCGCCCCAGGTGTATGATTTCAAACACTGAAAACACAGACAAATATGTGGATTGTATGGATCCACTCCTGCTTTGGATTATTCCCTTCCCATCTCAGTAAGCTTCTGCTATGATGAAGAGTAGATGTGGAGGTGGGTCTATATGTCAACCTAAGATGGGGGTGGCAGGGCTCCTGTCCCCTGAACATTGATGGCCCTTGTTCTGTGGTGGCTGACTGTCAGAAGGCAGCTCCCAGGAAGCCTGAGGGTTTGCTGGGCCTCTGACCTCCTGGGAGAGCACCTGCCCATCAAGAGTGGGCAAGAAATCTCATCTTGAATGTTGTAGTTCAGTCTCCAGTTGAACTGCCACTGGATGGTTAGGAAAACTTGAAACAAATTCTTAATCAAATAAAACTGTGAAAAGAATTGTTTCTGGTCAGAAAACATTCGTCGATTTTTATAAATGCCAGCAAGTATGTGGAGAAAACATCTGATTTATCCAATGCAAGACTCCACAATTATGACTCAATTTTTCTAAGAATTGGAAATGAAATCGTTTCCCTGAGATAGAAAGGAAGTGGTTAATTGACCCTCTCTCAGAATCAAGTCTTCGAGGGAAAGGGAAAGGAGGAGGCAGCACATATATTGGCAGTACTCCGCCATGTCTGAGTCCCTGGGAAGGTGGGGAGGTTGTAACGAACCCTGTAGGCTCCCTTAACGAAGCAAAACTTGCCTGAGATGGTGTTCATAAGTTCCTTTCTGAAAAGTAACACAAAAAGATCAGGAAGGTCTGTTTTGAACACAGACTCTCTAGTCTGACTTTGTTTTCAGAAGCTGCTGTTTCCATTCACCTAAGAATGTGCTTTTTTTTTTTTTTAATGTTTATTTATTTTTGAGAGATAGAGACAGAATGCGAGTGGGGGAGGGGCAGAGAGAGAGGGAGACCCAGAATCCGAAGCAGGCTCCAGGCTCCGAGCGCGACGCGGGGCTCGAACCCACGAGCTGTGAGATCATGACCCGAGCCGAAGTCGGAGGCTCAACCGACTGAGCCACCCAGGCGCCCCGGGACTGTGCTTTTTAAAGGTGTACTATGCACAGAAAGTTCCTCTGGGTGGGACCCAGGGGAAAGGGGCCCCAAGGCGAGAAAACAGTTAAACAAACATGCCCAGGAGAACGAGGGGTGGCGTACAGGTTCTAAGGGCAGACGATAGGGCTGCTCAGTCTTCACCTACGGCCGCTGGGTCGCTTGGTGTGGGGAAAGCTGGAGCCCCTCCTTGTCACCCAGGACGTGACAAGGAGGACGTACTTACTCCATGTTCCTGAGGAAATAATTCATGGACGGGTCTGCACTTTGTCTTCTGAGATTCCTTAGCAAGTAATCAGTCAGGATGTTGGTAGGTTAAAGCTTGCTGACTTCCTCTTTCATGACTGTGAGAATGGTACATATATGGTTTTTTAAAATCAGAGGTTGAAAGTACCAGTGTCTTTAATGGAAAAAAATGGCTGGAAGAATGCTGTTTGGACTCACTGCCAAAACAGAGCTTCCTTCTGTTTTCTCCTTTGAAGTGTGTTAACCCATTAAGCTATGGAGAGTTGAAAAGGAGCCAGTGGAAAGGGGTAGAAAGGTAGCTGGGTCTGCCCAGAGGGAGGAAGGCAGGGAGCCACTGCCTCTGGGTACCGGCTGGTGGGGGAGGAGGAGAGAGAATGAAGGTGGAGGAAAAGTGGGGCACTTGTGTCTTCCTGCCCGCAATATTTTTTCCCCTCCGTTGTCCCACCGCTAGAATAGAGGAATGAATACCCTCCTCCTTTTCCTGTTTCTCTCCTCTTGTAGCAGCCACACATACCACTGTAAAATGCTGGGCGCGTGCTGTTCTGCCAACCCTTAGTGTGTACTTTGGGCAAGCTACCTAACTTTCTTTTCTATTTTATTTTATTTATATTCAAGTTAGTTACCATACAGTGTAGTCTTGGCTTCAGGAGTAGAACCCAGTGATTCACCTCTTACATATGACAGAGCTCATCCTGAAAACTGCCCCCCTTAGTGCCCATCGCTGATTTAAACCCCCTGCCCTCCGCCAGCAACACTTAGTTTGTTCTCTTTATTTAAGAGTCTCTTCTGGTTTGCCTTCCTCTCTGTTTTTATCTTATTTTTCCTTCCCTTCCCCTATGTTCATCTCTTTTGTTTCTTAAATTCCACATATAAATGAAATCATATGATATCTGTCTTTCTATTCTATGACTGACTTATTTTGCTTAGCATAATACCCTCCAGTTTTGTCCATGTTGTTGCAAATGGCAAGATTTCATTCTTTTTCATTGCTGAGTAGTATTCCATTATATATGTGTATGTATATACATATATGTGTGTATACACACACACACACACACACACACACACACACACACTACATCTGCTTAATCCATTCATCAGTTGATGGATATTTGGGCTTTTTCCACAATTTGGCTATTGTTGATAGTGTTGCTATAAACATTGCAGTGCATGTGCCCCTTGAATCAGCATTTTTGTATACTTTGAATAAATTCCTAGTAGTGCAATCGCTGGGTCATAGAGTAATTCTATTTTTAATATTTTGAGGAACCTCTACACTGTTTTCCAGAGTGGCTGCACCACTTCACATTCTCATCCCACCAACAGTACAAAGGCTTCCTTTTCTCCTCGTTCTTGCCAATATCTGTTGTTTCCTGAGTTGTTAATTTAAGCCATTCTGACAGGTGTGAGGTGGTAACTCATTGTGGTTTTGATTTGCATTTCCCTGATGATGAGTGATGTGGAGCATCTTTTCATGCATCTGTTGGCCATTTGTATGTCTTCTTTGGAAAAGTGTCTATTCACACCTTCTGCCCATTTCTTCACTGCATTATTTGTTTTTGACTGTTGAGTTCGATAAGTTCTTTATAGATTTTGGACTGATACTTTATCAGATATGTCATTTGCAAATATTTTCTCCCATTTTGTCAGTTGCCTTTTAGTTTTGTTGATTGTTTCCTTCGCTGTGCAGAAGCTTTTTATCTTGATGAGGTCCCAATAGTTCATTTTCGCTTTCATTTCCCTTTGGGCAAGTTGCTTAGTTTTCTGGTTCCCTCATTTGTAAAACGAAAATAATAAAAGTCCTTAAACATCCTAAACATCCACTGACAGCACTTAGAACCGTGTCTAGCAATAGCAGGTTCTCAGCAAAGCTGATAAAATCACTGCTCCTCCTGCTGATAAGTCTTTGGATTTTCCCAAGGCCCATTGATCACCAACTTAGGGGTGAAGGAAGTCATGGTACAAGCAGCTAACTGGGAGGTGGAGAAAGAGAATTTGTCAACAGAACCCTCTTCTTTCTGGAAATTCCTGAAGAGGGTGAGGTCAGTGGCAACAATTGATTAGGAGACCACCCAATAAGCATTGAGGATCTAATGATAAGGGACCCTTGCTTCAATGCGTGCTGTTGATTGTGCTGCACAGGCATGGTACTTAGGCCTGCAGATCTTTCATCCAGAAGCAAAGAGGAGCAGTGTAGATAAAGAATGGGAGTAAAAAGGTGTGGGAGCACCTAGAGAAGGTTAGGATTAGCATAAAAAGATCTTGACTTGCAGAGAAAACTCACACTGGCTTGGCCCGAGGGGGTGGAACTGACTTTACTTCCCCCAGTAGGATTGAGAACTTGAGCAGAGTAAAATTGGTAAAGTAGAGGGACTTGGTAGGGAGAATTTTGAGATGTGAAGGGTTAAGGCCAGAGATGAAGCAGAGAAATCATAGCTACCACTTTCACCATTAATAACCAATATTCACTAAATCTCTAGACAATTTTTATCTCATAAGTAATATACACTTGGATTTCGAAACTGGACTGTTTACATCGAGTAATCTCAGTTGTATAGTGTTCTCACTGTAATGATTCAGGTTATAGCAAAAGTTTTTATTTCTAAGTGACTGATTGAGTAGATACCCATGATGAATCTGTCTGCCCTGAGGAGAAATGCATGGGAGAGATAGAGCAAAGATGACAATGTGAGGTCTTCGCCCTTCAACATGGAATTCGCCTTTAGCCCCGATAGCAAGGACAGGGCAACGTCTTCACCAAACCACGTACATTCCATTCCTGAGCACTCAAGGAAACCACCTTTCTCAGTGTTTTGGTCCATATGATTAATTCTGGCCAACAGAATATTAGCAGAAGTGGTGTAAGCCACTAACATTTCCAGATCTTCTACTCTCTCCTTGTCCTTTTTAGGGAGTAGAGCCATGGTTGGGAGGGAGCCTGTATCCCTGAGTCAGAGCTTAGAGAAAATCCACCTGGGAAAGCCACCTAACCAACATCAGCGTGCAAAGTGGACTAGAAATAAAACAGCTGTATTAAGCCACTGAAGTTTTAGGCTTGTTTGTTGGGGAAGCTAGTAGCATCAATGACCCTGACTAGGTCATTGACATCAATGACCCTGACTAGGCTGACAGCCTCAGACAGCAAAAGTGTTGAAATCTTACTATTAAAATAACCATGGACCATGGCATTTCATAGCAAAAATAATTTATTTTGTCTTAAGATTTTCCTGTTAAAGTACAAATATAGAAGTAGAATATATCATGTGATCAAAAGGCATGATGACACCTGCAGAAGTCAGAGACACATGGAAATGCATAGATTCATTCATTCACTCAGCATTGAACAAGTGCTTGGCAATGGGATAGATGCTAAAGGGACTGGCATTGGTGCTGGTTGGTGGTTTGCGAAAGGCTTGTCTACTAGGATGGAGAGGTTTTAATATTTATTTATTTATTTATTTACTATTATTTTTCATAATCTGTACACCCAGTGTGGGGCTCAAACTTATGACCCTGAAGGGCGCCTGGGTGGATCAGTCGGTTAAGTGTCCAACTTCAGCTCAGGTCATAATCTCACCGTTCGTGAGTTCAAGCCCTGCGTAGGGCTCTCCTGCTGACAGCTCAGAGCCTGGATCCTGCTTCGGATTCTGTCTCCCTCTCTCTGCCCCTGCCCCGCTCACACTCTGTCTCTCTCTCTCTTTCAAAAATAAACATTAAAAAAAAATTTTAAAAAGCCCCTCATGACCCTAAGATCTAGAGTCACGTGCTCTGCTGACAGACAGCTGGGTGTCCCTAGGATGGAGATTTTTTTAGACCGAAATGAGAAGCTTACACATTCTGGTGTGCCTCCTCTCTGGGTTTTATTCCTCAGTCATACCAAGGAAGGACAAGGAAAGAGTGCCAAATGGTGAACATCTTGACTCACCCTTTGCAGTCTAAGTAGAGGCAACTCCCTGGTTGAGAGGCCCTGGGCTGGGCAGGGGAAGAATAGGGAATCCTTATGCACCCGAGAAGGGTGGGTAGGAGAGGACTATGTACTCATTTATGGTAAGGTAGGAGCCTGGAGGGCTTACAGAGAGCTTGGGATTCTTTGGAATAGGGACCTATTAGGAGGTCTGGATGCCTAACAATGTCCACTGTATATTCAAACAAATAAAAGCAGTGTGTCGTTTCCCACCTATAGATTTATATCCTTTGGAATTCTTTCAACTCTCCCAATATGACGGAGACTCTGAAGAGTGGGGTGAATGGCTGATGTAGAATTTTAAAATACTTTGTGAGAAAATCCCGTATTTATAGAAAGATAGAAAATCACCTTGGTGTAGACATTTGTTTCACTTGACATTTGAGATCACTTGAGTGGCCTCCTCATAATTGTCCAAGGTGAGAGTAGAATGCCCTGATGCCCTAGGAAAGGGATCTGAACATTTAAAAAAAAATTTTGTTTTAACGTTTATTTATTTTTGGGACAGAGAGAGACAGAGCATGAATGGGGGAGGGGCAGAGAGAGAGTGAGACACAGAATCGGAAGCAGGCTCCAGGCTCTGAGCCATCAGCCCAGAGCCCGACGCGGGGCTTGAACTCACAGACCGGAAGATCGTGACCCAAGCCGAAGTCGGACGCTCAACCGACCGAGCCACCCAGGCACCCCGGGATCTGAGCATTTTTTAAAAAATGTTCATTTATTTTTGAGAGAGAGAGAGAGAGAGAGAGAGAGAGAGAGCATGAATAGGGGAGGGGCAGAGAGAAAGAGAGACCATAGAACTCAAAGCAGGCTCCAGGCTCTGAGCTGTCAGCACAGAGCCTGACTCAGGGCCGAACCCAACAACCGTGAGATCATGACCTGAGCCAAAGTTGGACACTCAACCAACTGAGCCACCCAGGTGCCCCAAGGATCTGAACATTTTGTATTTGATGAAGAGAGCCCCTTCCTTGGTTGGAACTTGCAGAGTTCTGGAGAAGGGGACCAATTGCATAAAGAGATCAGGACTTCCTGCAAGAAAGGGATGGGATTGTAGCTCCTGGGTGGCTCAGTTGGTTAAGTGTCTGACTCCTGATTTTGGCTCTGTTCACTATCTCATGTACTTATACCTGAGAAAACACTCCTATGCTTTTTAAGCACAATGTGACATTTATTATGAAATAATGAAGTTCCCCAAGATGGTCTTTCAATTTCCCTAAACGTACCAGGTTCTCTGTTCACGACCATCTACCCTAATCTAAGGAGGAAGCAAACTGGGTCCAGTTGCTGATATTACTAAATAGTGAACTTAAAAAAGTCTTGTAAGAAAAATAATACATGTATAGATATGATCTAATGATGTACAAATAAACAGTACATACATACTATGTGTTATAGGGTTTACTTTACAACGTGCCTTTGTATACATACCTAATTTGATTCTCTAACTTATCTGTAGCATGATTATTATTAGTGTCTAAGGATTACACATTATTCTTAATTTTGTTAGACAATATAATGCTTGTATATTACAACGCACACTGCGGTTGCCTGCCCTTCTCCTTGTAACCACTCCGTATTTCATTTGTAGGCACACCTCCTCATGGAGTTTTCTAGAGCAGGTTTCTCACCTGGCAGCTATTTTCCCCCCACCCCGAGGACATTTAGCAATGTCTGGAGACATTTTCAGTTGCCAAAACTGGAATAGAGATGCTTCTGGCAACTTGCGGGTAGATGCCAGGAATGCTTCCAAGCATGTGACAAAGCATGGGACAGTCCCTCACATCAAAGAATGATCTGTCACAAAATGTCACTAACATACAGAGAGATTCTAACAGCGGGGCACATGGTTCAAGCCTAGCTTAAAAATCACAATCCCGGGGCGCCTGGGTGGCACAGTCGGTTAAGCGTCTGACTTCAGCCAGGTCACGATCTCGCGGTCCGTGAGTTTGAGCCCCGCGTCAGGCTCTGGGCTGATGGCTCAGAGCCTGGAGCCTGTTTCCGATTCTGTGTCTCCCCCTCTCTCTGCCCCTCCCCCGTTCATGCTCTGTCTCTCTCTGTCCCAAAAATAAAAAAAATGTTAAAAAAAAAATTAAAAAAAAAAATCACAATCCCATCTCCTTGCAAGACTTATGGATTCAGGGTGAACACACGACCATTAATGATCAACGGACCTGAAGAAGATATTTTCTGAGGCTTTCTGGGAAGAGAAGCTTCCACACTCTTCTCTCTCTTTTTTTTAGATTATTTTATTTAGATTTAGATTTATTTATTTATTTAGATTTATTTAGAAATAAATAAATATTTAGATTTATTTATTTATTTATTTATTTGGAGAGAGTGTGTGAACAGGGGAAGGGTAGAGAGAGAGGGAGAGAGAGAATCCCAAGCAGGCTCTGCACTGTTAGCACAGAACCTGAGGCGAGTTTCCATCTCACCAACTGCAAAATCATGACCTGAGCTGAAATCAAGAGTTGGGAGCTTAACTGACTGAGCCATCCAGGCAGGTGCCCCCATACTTGTTTGAGAAAGATTTTGAAATTGACTCTTGATGGTTCACTTTCCAGCCTAAATGGACTAGTAGTCACAGTTTTACCCTCCTGTTGGAAATTACTAAGAAACAGAAAAAAATATATATGAAACGATGGTTTTAAGACATTGGACATCAGATTGTGCAGGACAGTCATTCCTGAGAAAGGAGAAAAGCTGAAATAAACACAGTATCAGTGAGCTATGGAACAACTCCAAGCAACCTAATTCTATGTGTTACTGGATTAAATCGGGGGAAAGAATAAAAAAAAATAAAGAAATAATAACTTAAAATTTTCCAAATATGATTTTAAAAAGCTCCAGAAACTCAAGATCCAAGACTCTTGATAAGCTTCAATCATAAAAAAAAAAAAAAAAAAAGGAGAGGGGAAAGAACATATTACTATAGTGAAAGTAATTTACATCAGTGGTGGAAATCCATAAATCGTTTTTCCTTAAAAGAGGTCCATATGATGTCTTGTAGAGTCTGTTGTAAATAAATTACTCTTCTCTAACTCAGCAGTACACTGGGGATAGTTTGGTTTCTGTTTTGGCAGAACTCAAAACTAGCTCGGATATGTGAATAAGTCTCATTGTCCTGCTAATATATTATTCATCTCGATCACATGTTCAGGCCAGACCACTCTTGAGATTGTTGACAGGCAGGAAGAGGATGTGCCCAGCGTGTTGGCAAAGATGGTGAGCAGCTCATCTGTGATCCTCCTAATTGTCTGGGTTCGGCTCCAGCGATAATCTATCTTTATAACCAATATAAAGCATGCTGGGATCATGCAGATAGGCTGTATATCAATTTATAACAATTGCCCAATTAGACCATGAACATGAATAAATGTAGATTAATAGAGATTTGGAAAAGACTTTGAAAGGCTAAGATTACTCCTCCAGGAGAACCTAAGTGATAATCACACACTGGTGCCTGGAGGTCGCCGTCACCTGGTGGGACAGGTTGGCTATGACTATTGCTCCAAGCCTGACTCATGTGCTCAAAGTTCAGATATCTTCCAGGGATGCTCCACTTACAGAAACAGAAAGGAAAATGTCCTCTACTTCTGCTTCTGCAGGAGAGGAGGGCCAGCCCAGGCAAAACTGAGTCCTGCTAGCTTAGCTTCCTTATTTGGTGAAGGTTCAGTGATTGTGGACTATGTGATCAAGCAAAACCTGTCAATTAAAAACACCAGAAGCTGACTCTTTAGAAAAAATTAATTGTAACTTTAAATTTAAAACATATGGAAAATAACAGACACGTATCTATTGAGTTAACAAATATTAACATATTGTCATATTTCCTTTAGATCATTCTTTTTCTCTATAGAAATTAATCACACTCATTCCTACATCCATCCTAAAACCACAATTTTGAAGTTCTCTTGCTTTGAAATTAGAGACTGTAATTTTATTTCTACAGTGGTTATTCTTACATTAACAAAATCCTCTAAAGAGCCAAAAGTTAATAGAGCTATACTTTTTCTGAACAAAACAATGACTTTAGAATTCTTTACTCTCAATCACCTTTCCACCTTCCATTTTTTGTTTAATATTTTAATTTTACCTCCTTAAAATCCCCCTCTTCAGCCGTTGTTATCGTTGTTATTTCAAAGAGCCAATGAGTATTAACCTGAGTACTTCCCCAATTCTTTGGTCCCTACTCTTCCTGGTTCCTTTCCTGCTCCTTAAGTGCATCCTTTAGGGGTTCCTTGAAGGACTGTTTGAAAATGTATGCCATTTATTGCATATGGCATACACACTCGGACTTTTTCAATTTTCTCTCTTCCCTTTTATGATAATTTGGCTGACATGTTTCTTAGGCACTCTCTATTTTGTGGTCTTAGTTTTATTTCTGTTGAGAAGTTTCCTTTAGTCTTATTGTTACTCTGTAGCTAATCTGTCTTTTTCTGATTACTGTTAAGATAGATCTCTGATCTAAAACACACATTTTGTTTCTTCCAATAGATTTTAAGAACTTAGCAAGAATTCTTTCTTCATCTGGGAGATGTTAGACATATAGAACATAAAAACTAGGAGGGACCTAGTATTATCTGGTCCATTTTTCATATTTCAGTGATGAGAAAACTGAGGTCTTGAGAGTTTAAGCAATGGCGCCATGGTTGGATCCTTTGCAATGGCTAGCAAAGTGTTACGTACATAGAAATGTGCTCAATAAATGTTCATTATATGCATGAAAGACTAGAAATAACTTTCAGATGGACACCAAAGCTGGCTTACCTTTCAATATGCCTCAGGAGCTCTATTCTAACAACTTTCAAGCACAAATGTCTGGTCAGAAAATGTGAATTGGATTTGCCCTCTACCTGCTAATCTCTCTCATCCTTGAGTTTTTGTGACATTGTAAGATTTACTGTGTGATCTAAGTGCTTATTATCTGAAATATTTTTCTGTACATTATTGATGCTTTTCTGCACTTTAAATGTTCCGAGAGCATCTTAGTTTGTATTGCTCTGCCTCCCTCCATCACACCCAATCTTGGAACAGTGCTGGGATTTTAATAATGGTTAACTAAGTTCTTTGTCATTAATCACTGATAGATTACTGATGCCTAATTTCCAAGTAAAGTTGTTATACAGGTGACATTTACCTTCTTTGAGCTGAATACTGTCACTTGACATAGTCTTCACAGTAAATGGGTGAGTAAAGGTTAAATTCTCTTTCAAGCATAACTTTAGCAAACAACACATTGTGCTGCCTTGTTTTTGGAGACTCAAAAACACAAAATTTGAAAGTAACTTCCTGTTCTTTAGGGACATGTGATCTTAGTCTGCAAACATTAGTGCATTTGAGAACGATGTCTTATTTACTCATTACACAATGACAAATCCACAGCCTTGTGAATGTTAATATTTTCTGGAATGACAACAGACTTTGAAAAGATAAGAGGTGCAGAAATAGTCAGAAGTCACCTGCAGCTTGGAGCCTGAATGCCATTATTACACAGGAAAAGATGAAGATGAGGGGCCTAGAGAGGCAACAAATTAAATTTCCTGTGAGTCAAGAGGTTAGAGCTCTACTGGTTCAAGTCAGCTGTGAGGCCTCGGATAAGTCTATAAATCTTGCTGGGCCGACAGCTTCTCACTTTTAAAACCAGAGGATTGAATTTCAAGTGATTTGTAATGTCTCTTCCAAGTCTAAGAGTCTACCATTTATTTGAATCCATAACCACTATGATGGAAAGAACATATAATGGTGACAGCAAGTGTTAGCACTGGGAAGATGGGCTGCAGGATGGAGAGGAAGAAACTAGTGGTCTTGTGATACAGGGAGGACATAATCCTTCAACCTAAAAGCCCAAATTTCACAGCATCTGAACTGAATATTTAGGTGTTTATTTCCTTGCTTAAGAAGATTTTGAGGGGTGCCTGCCTGCCTTGTTGGTAGAGTGTGTGACTCTTGATCTGGGGGTCATGAGTTTGAGCCCCGCCTTGGGTATAGAGCTTCCTTAAAAAAAAGATTTTTGGGGCACCTGGGTGACTCAGTCTGTTGAGCATCTGACTTTAGCTCAGGTCATGATTTCTCCGTTCGTGAGTCCGAGCCCTACGTTGGGCTTACTGCTGTCAGCCTGTGGGCATAGAGCCCATTTCAAATCCTCAGTCCCCCTCTCTGCCCCTCCCCCACTTGTGCTGTCCCAAAGATAAATATTAAAAAAAAGATTTTGAAGTCCATAGATATGTCCAGCTAACCATTAAGTGAGTGAAACCAAGATATACGTAGACATAGATAGAAGTTCATAGAAACTAGGATCTCTTCTACAGTTTTCAATCAGTTGTTTTGATTCTGGGACTATGAAGACCAAGTCTTCATGGTCTCTATGACCAAAACTTCCAAATAATTTCTGCAAAGGTATTACTGAATTCAGCCAAAAGTCCATCTGACGTGGAAGGCAGCATGTTTCCAAGAATGACAGTTGTGGCTTTGTGAAGCCTATTCTGGGTGATGAGCCCACATGCCTCCCCCCCCCCACCTGCTTTTTGAGGTTGGGTGTTGGTGGTTGCTCTTTCTCTGCCTATGTGTGAGGTAGTCCTGGGTAAGCATCATGTGATGAATGGGCTTTTAGCTCTTTTAGTTAAAAGATATTAAGACTTACCCTGGCTGAGTGATCAAGGTTTATAGAGAGGATGATCCACGTGTAGAAAGGATAAACTTATAAAGTGACTCTAAGGGATACAGAAAATCCATGAAAAACAAGGGGAGGCTGGGTTGATAGTTTTCAGGGAGAAAAGAGGAACAGCATTTGGGTAGCAGAAGAACAGAGCTTGAATAGCTGCGTTATCTTGCTGAACCCTCAGCACTGGACTTTCTTCTCTTCACTAGAGTATCACCATCAATGTGACTCAACTATGCCCTTATCTTTGTTTCTCTTTGTGCCTGGTCATTTCTCCCCTCAAAATCAACAGTCTGAGGCTATTCTTGTTTCCCAGATTCTATTCCATCATCAAAGTTTATCAGTCTAGCTAATAATTATCACCTCTGTTTTGGGCCATGTGCAGAAATGAGTTAATACAGCAGGCCCAAGACTGCTATGTCTAGAAGGCCAGTTCACAAAGTTGGCCCTCGGCTGGTGTCTGGGTGTTTCCACTATTCTCATAACTGATAAGAGTGGTCCTCTGTGCCTAGACTGTTTGCATAAACAACATTATTCATGCTGAATATATTATTTCCTTCTGGGAGTCTGGAATTTGGAAAATGATAAGCAGAATGCAGATGTGACCAGCCCCCAATAAAAATGTTGGACGCCGAGTCTCTAAAGGGCTGTTCTGGGCAGGAACACCATACACATGTTACTGTACTTTTCATTGCTGGAGAAAGTATCATGTTTATGTGTACCCCTCACAGAAGGAGAGGGCACAGGATGCCTGTGCATGGATTTCTCTAGATTCGGCCTATGTCTTTTCCCATTATGATCTGATGGTGTATCCTTACTATGTCATTGTAATAAATCTTAGCCATGAGTCTAGCTATGTGCTAGATCCCATGAGTTCTCCTAGAAAATCTTTAAATATGGGGAACGCCATCCCAACTCATGCCACCTCAAAGGACCCAGGCCAACTTAGGTATTGGCTGTCCTTGGGCCAACTGTTCAACATGGGTCCAATCAATCACATATGGGGGAGGAAGTGTGGGATTGTACTTAGCCTGGCCAGTTCAGCTTGTGGAATAGTCTAGCACAGGGGTTCTCAGTGCAGGCTGAAAAACAGAATCTTCTATGGTGGCTTTAAAAATTAGACCCTATCCGGGGCACCTGGGTAGCTTAGTCAGTTAAGCATCCTACTTCAGCTCAGGTTGTGATCTCGAGGTCTGTGAGTTCGAACCCCACGTTAAGCTCTGTGTTGATAGCTCAGAGCCTGGAGCCTGCTTCGGATTTTGTGTCTCCCTCTCTCTCTGTCCCTCCCCAACTTGTGCTATCTCTGTCTCTCTAAAATTAAAAAAATTAACTTAAAAAAATAAAAAATTAGACCCCACCCAAGATTAATTAGAATCTCAGAATTAGAATCTGCAGGAATGGGGTTTAGATAGTGACATGTTTTTAAAGCTCTCCAGCGATTCTGATGTATATCCAGAATTGGGATAGATGGTCTGGAGTACAAGGCTCTAGGTGGCAGATTCCTTTAGAAGGAGACTATAGTCTTAGGAGGCATTGTGATCCATTTGGCCAGGGCAAAGTACATTTTTCATATGAAGAAAGGAACTCATATCTTCAGTCGTCTTGAAAAAAATGAGTGTGATCGCTTTGTGCTTATGAGCAATATTCTGGGAATTATGTCATTTTAGGGGTTCTACTGGAGCCACCTTCATAGCATAAAGTTCATGTTGACAACTTTCTGTGCTTCTAAACTGTGGTAGAAAAACAGGAAGGAAAAAATGAATTATAATGTATGTAATCAGTTACAGCAATATTTTGCCATGGATCCATATTCTTGAACATATTATTCCACAAAATCTGTCTCTTATGAGATAAACAGTCACATCTGTTTCTTAGGGTTATTTGTTATTCAAAGATCCATGTTAAATTGTTTATCCTTAGAGAGATTCTTTCTTTGTCTTTATTTTTTAATTTTTTAAATGTTTATTTATTTATTTTGAGAGAGAGAGAGAGAGAGCACAAGCAGGGGAGGGGCAGGGAGAGAGGGAAAGAGAGACTCCCAAGAGGCTCTGAGCTGTCAGCACAGAGCCTGACACGGGGCTCCATCCCACAAACCATGAGATTATGACCTGAGCCAAAATCAAGAGTAGGATGCTTAACAGACTGAACCACCCAGGCACCCCCTTTCTTTGTGTTTAAAAAAGCTGACTGGCCAAAAATCCCTATTGGGTCAGCCTGTGGTATCATGGTGATCCTTCCCTTTCAGTGCAGGGGGGCACAGCAGTTGACCCTTGGGTATGGGGGCGAGGGTGAGGGTTCCTCGGCCAGTCTTCCTGTTGCTCACTTCCTCACAGCCTCCAGTTCCAAAGCTGGCTGGAAGCTGCTGCATGAGAGAGCTCCCAGCTGCAGGACGCTGCCTTCACTGGGCAGGTCTACTGTGATGCAGTGTCCTGTTCACAGTGGATGCCTGGCATATATTTGTTGAGTTGACTTGATGTGATGGAGTTACTGGAAGAAAAGAACTGCAGTTGACAGGTGGGCGCTCACAGCCTTGTGTTTTCTATAGAGTCCAAGTTCGCTCCACAAAGTGCCACCTTGGTCTGTGCCACTTTCTTTTTTTTTTTTTTTTTAATTTTTTTTTTTTCAACGTTTATTTATTTTTTTGGGACAGAGAGAGACAGAGCATGAACGGGGGAGGGGCAGAGAGAGAGGGAGACACAGAATCGGAAACAGGCTCCAGGCTCTGAGCCATCAGCCCAGAGCCCGACGCGGGGCTCGAACTCACAGACTGCGAGATCGTGACCTGGCTGAAGTCGGACGCTTAACCGACTGCGCCACCCAGGCGCCCCAAGGTCTGTGCCACTTTCTATATGGAAGCCACCTTGGTCTGCATGTCCTGGGAGAGATCCTGAAGCCCAGGTGGAATGTGTCTTTTCCTCTGTAGGGTATTTGTAAGAGAACTCGACTACCAATCATGCCACCTCATTGCCCCCAGAGCTTAGACTGGTCCTTGCACAGTTCTTAGACTGTTTACCTTGGAGGCAAACAGGACTTAACTTCCAGCTTCCCCTTTGGAATCAATGTCTTTCTTACCCACACATGCCACACGTTCTCTCAAGCTGTTCCCCTGCCCCCGTTAAAACCCGCTTTTGGAAAGAACCTGCAACTCATTTATCCTAAGAACTTGAGGTTTAAATGTTCTCATGAATTTTTGCATTTTAGGAAAGGTCAGTGGACAGAACTTCAGGTGAAGGAGGTTGCTTTTCGGTGATAGAGCCAGGATACGGGCACCGAGGGGGTAACTTCCTGGTACCTTTGGCACCACAGCTGGAGTCTCCTCCTACAGGCCTGCTCTGTCTTGTGGCGGCCTGGCTCTGTCAGAGGTGTGGGCTTGGGGCACAGCTGACCCTTAGAACCACTGCTAAAATCAGCAGAGGAGCAAACATCCATTCAGCCACCACCATTTTGTGGTCTCTAAAGCATTTCATTTCATGATTCCATTTTGTTTTCCTTTCCATGAGTTAACCAAGGCATCTGGCAGCTACAATGTGGAGTCAGCAGGAACGGTTCTGTTTAGTTTTTGCCTCCTGGCAGTGTCTCAGATTTGAATGAGTTCTCGACCCCAACTGTGCTTTTGGAAGTTTTCTCAAACACAAGGAGCCTGTAAAAGATCAAGAGTCTTACTTAGAATGGCATAGAATTCTATACCAAGAGGTCTAAAGGAAGCCTGTTCCAATGAAAACATCATGAGACCAGAAAAAACCATTCTTATGTATGGGGCATTTATATATCCAGAAATGAAACTTAATAGGTAGATAAAACTCTAACAAACATGAGAAAATCTAGACTGCAAAAATAATGTGGACAGAATGACCCCATTTTGGTAAAATACAGACTTTGTAAAAAGACACAGAATATTTATTGTTTGCTTCCTATGTACCAGCACTTAGGTGCTTTATATCCAGCACTCTATTAATATATAATTGACAAAAGCCCAGAGAGGCCGTTCTTATTATCCCCATTTTACAGATGAGCTCATAGAGGTTCTGACTTGGTCAAAGTTGGCTGAAGTCACATTGATAATATGTGGGAAAATCCATGATCCATTAGAATACTGTGAACCATCACTGTGTATATCTGCTGAGACAAATCATTGGTGCTACATCATAATATAAGTTGGTAAAGGATAACGAGTGATTTTTATTTTCTTCATTTTGCATATATATATTTTCTACTCTTATGTTTATTTTCTAATTTCTCTATTTTCTAATATTTTCTAATTTCTAATTTCTCTCAAAACACTTCTGATAACAGAAGGTTATTCCTTAAGTAAGAAACCCATACCAAATATAGGCTTCCCCCACTATCCAAGAGTTGTAAAGTTGTAAAATCTTCCATAGTCAAAAAGGCATAAAGTGAAGAAGCAATTGCCATGAATTTATATGGAAACAATTTCGAGCATTCCCAGACCCCAAAAATAATCTCCTCTAGGTTTTCCTAATACTTCAAAACATATCTTACTTAAAGATGATAAAATAAATTAAGATAAAGCACAGACGCTCACACCTACTCAAAAGCTGTAAAGGCTTGATACCGAGATGCTGAGTGTAGTTCCCAGGGAAGGCGTTGGGTGGCGCCATTCTCGCTGCCTCTAGAAGACTGCGAAACCAATGCTGTGCGCTATTGTCACTTTTTGCCTTTTTCGTGAAAGCAAAAATCCTCTTTGGATTTCTTTTGGTTAGCGGAAATAGGTACTAATGTAAATCTTTTTTGTACAAGCGAAAAGGTGTAAGGCAAACATTCGAAAAGCAGGGTAACCTGCTGCAAACAGTTTATAGATGAGTGAAAATATATTTACTATGAAAGAATGATTTTTAAAGTTTTAAGTAAATTCTCTTTATTCTGTTTGTGAAATGATGAAGACTTTAGTGTTAGTTTGCTAGGGCTTCCACAACAATGTACCACAGGCTGGGCGGGCAACCCTGCTGATACCTTGATCATGGACTTCTAGCTTCCAGAACTGTGGGAAAATAGATTCCTATTGTTTAAGCCACCCCGCCTAAACCCCCGATTTTAGTGGGGGAGACAGATAATAAACAAATACAGAGATAAAGAAGCACCCAGAAAATCCAGTTATGGTATGAGCTGTGCTAGGCATTAAAATAAGATGAGGTGAAAGAGTAAGCCGAAGTTTGGATTATAGTACAGGGTAGGGGGTAAGAGCAGGGACGCAGGGACTTCGGAGCCACCTCTCTCATTTACTACCTGTGTGGCCTTGGGCACATTATTGTGGTAAAAAAAAAAAAGTCTTATAAAAAATCTACCATCTTGTCCATTTTTAATATTTTTTTCAATGTTTATTTTTTTGAGAGAGTGTGAGTGGGAGAGGGGCAGAGAGAGGAGGGTTCAGAGGATCCAAAGCTGGCTCGTGCTGAGAGCAGCAAGCCTGATGCCGGGCTCAAACCATGAGATCACGAACCGTGAGATCTTGACCTGAGTCGAAGTTAGACGTTCAACCGACGGAGCCACCCAGGGGCCCCCCATCTTAACCATTTTTAAGGGTACAGTGTTAAGTGTATCCACATTGTTGTGATCTTCAACACATTTTTGCCAGAGTTTGCCGGATGGGAAGATTGCCTGGACCCAAGGAAGACCCATCTCTCCAAAGAACAGTGAGAACCTGGTCTGAGGCAAGTCTCACCTGGTTGCTTAGGCTGAGGTCAGGGCCTCCACTCCTGGGGACTCTGATCTTAGAGCTCATGAGACATTTAGCCTGGTGGTACCCTAGTGAAGTCAAAGTCTCTGGACAGACCACTGTGATCTCCTACATGCTGCCAAATGTGGCTGCTTGATTGATGCTCGATTGTTTGCAAAGAAACACAGGAAGGAAGGAAGGAAAGAAGGAAGGAAGGAAAGAAGGATACAGTCAGTATTGTTGCTAAGCAACTTTTACCGTCTTATGTAGACCCAGCTTTCATGGTGTCAGCATTGGACTAAATGATATTTCTTGTGTAACTACAAAATGACCAATGTGCATGCTCCAAGGGCTCAGAATGCTGGAGAAACTGATTGCAAGTCTGCTCGCTTGAGCTTTCTTCACTAAAAAAGAAAAAGAAAAAGAAACATATTGTTTTTCTTCCCTACAGGCCTTTAGCTGCCTGGCATAAATTTGTTTTCTCATATTTTCCAGAAAACCTTGCCGTTGGACTGAGATCAAGAAAACTCTAGGCTTTTCTCAGAGCAAATGCAAATAAGATTCTGAGTGAAGTCTTCAACTCTGAGGAATGCTCTGTTTCCTTTCACCCAAATACATGCTTACCTGGCCCCAGGCCTGGGGGGCTCTGTCTGGGCACTGCTGGTGGAAACCCAGGAAGACAGGAGCTGCTAAAAATCTGCCAGAAAACCAGTCATGCCTCTTCTTTCCCCCCAGCTGTTTTGCCAACTCACAATTTCCCTACCCGAAACCTCCTTTCCCAGCCCAAAACACAGAACCTTCTGAAGATTCTTGACTTCCTTATCAGTCACATCTGTACTTTTCATAGTGACTCTAAATTCTATTACTTGAGGGGAAAAAATTGACTTCCTTTTCTCAGGACAACTAACTACATATAATATATATTTGCGGTCACCAAGTTGACAAGGCATGAGTTTTGAGTCTCACTTGAAAGCTAGGAGGGGGCACCTGGGTGACTCAGTTGCTTAAGCGTCCAGCTCTTGATTTTGGCTCAGGTCATGATCTCATGGTTTGTGGGCTCAAGCCCCACATTGGGCTCTATGCTGACAGTGTGGAGCCTGCTTGGGATTCTCTCTCTCCCCCTCTCTGCCCCTCTCCAGCTCGCTATCGATCTCTCAAAATAAAGAAATAAAATTTTTTTTGAATTAAGAAAAAAAAAAAAGAACAACTCTTTAAATTGAGTTGGTCCTTTTTCCAGCCCTGAACTATTCTGGCCAGGTGTGTAAATAGCCCCTCCGAGCTCCTTTTGAGCCCCTGGGAACCTTCAAGAAGCGGGCTTATGGTTGAAAAGACAGAGACTGGCCTTTGGAGAAGCCTTTCTGGACTATCTAGGCTCCACCTGCCGTTCTTGCTGCCTTCCACCCCATTCCTCACTGTGTGCTAAAGTGATCTTTGAGAATACAAATCGGACATGTGGCACACAAACTCCCACCAGGTCTGGCCCCTGTGCATGGCTCCTTTTCATCGCTTACCCTCTGCTCCAGCCACACGGGCTTTATTCAGTCCCTTCTGCCTGCCATGCTTCCTCTCACTATAGGTCTTTGCTCATGTTCTGCTCTCTTCCTCCAGCTTCATCTGATTAACGCCTCCATCTCACGTGGGTGGCAGCTCAGTTGTTATCTCATCAGGGAAGCTTTTACCAACTCTTGAACTGGCTGCTTTTCCTGTTTTCTACTCGCTGTTACTTAGCACTCGCTGACATTCGTTCTACCGTTAGACTACAGTGTCGTAAGCATAGGGCTGAGTATTCTTCTGCTTTTTCTTTTCTGCTCTCTAATATACAGCTAGTGCTCACAGCAATATCAGTATCTAGATACTCAATACATATTTGTTGAATTAAAGAAAAAACACATCTTAGGAACAGTGACCAAGACAACAAACACCACATCTTCCCTTCCTGGGATATCTTGAGATTTTTGCCATATTTTTTATTTTTATACTGCTTTTAAATGATAGGGTATCATTCTGACACCCAATTCCAATGTGCGTGTCTTTCCCCCACACCACCAAATAATTCCCTGAGACAAGCTGGGTGTCCTACAATTTAACTCAATTCTGCCACTATCTACATGAAGATGGCATTAGATTCCACATGTTAAGGGCTCGGTCCCACACGACACTCCCTTCCCTCCCGATAAGATGTCCAGGTTATCACCTGCATGTCTCACCACCCGGCTGTAGGTCAGAGGTTCCAAGGACCCCCTTCTTGGGTTTGATTAACTGGCTAGAATGGCTCACAGAACTCAGAGAAACATTTTATTACCAGATTACCAATTTATGGTGAGAGGATATAACTTGGAAATAACCAGATCGAAGAGATGTATAGGGCAAGATATGGGGAAGCGGGGGGGGGGGGGGGGACCTCCCACCGTGGGCCATGCAAGCCATTCTAGCAAGTGAAGGAGAGGACAGGGTACGAAGAGTTCACTGGACAGTGGTTTTCTGCTCCAGTCCTAGGTCTTTTTATAGTCCGATTCCTGAGGTGAGGGGAGCTTGTTAGAATATTGTGTCACTTGATAAGTAAGACAATGTGTAGACATAGTTATTGCTACTATGAATTAGCAGCCTTTCAAAACTTACCATTGATTATCGGTTCTATAGTAGCCAAAAGGTAAATAAAAAGAAAGGTTATTACCTAGATAATTTCATAAAAACCTATCAGCTGTACAATTCATCAAGAGAATTCCTTAGCTTTAAAGAATCTGGCCACAAAGTACAACCAAAAAACGTGAGGAAACAACTTTTCCAATGCTTCAGGGGTTCCAAAGTTTCTGAACAAGCAACTGATTATTCACCGAGCAGCACCGAGCAGAACTGGGCTAAGCATTGCAGGGAGAGCTCAGACTATCACATGTGCCCCCTACAACATAGTATCTACCTGCAGAGCTAGGAAATACAAGTTTAACAACCACAATACTAAAATTACAGCAGTGGGAGAGACCTAAGGCTCAGTGAATGGCGCAAAACGTAAGCTTGAGAGTCCTTTGAGAAGGGAGGTCTCACGCAGGCTGGTGGGCTTTGGAGCCGCTGGGACTTAAGTTGGGGTTTGAAATAGCAAAATCAATGAACACTTCATGAGCACTTACGAAGCCAGGCATTGCACTAGGTGCATACGTGCATTTTCTTATTCAGTCCTCGCAACAACTGTGCAAAGCTCTTAGGTAACAGAACCCCAACTATGTCAGCATAATGAAGGGGAAGCTTACTTGTCCTCACATAAGAAGGAGGCCAAGAGCGGGCGGTCTGGGGCTGAGGCAGGTGCTTGAGAAAACACAAGGCTCCAGCTCCTTCTAACTTCCTGCTCTACCGGCTTGGGTGTGGTTTTTTATCCTCGGTATAAAGTCCTTGACCGATCCACTTCGGGCGTTACATTGGCATCCCAGCAGAAACATAAAACCACAAGTGCTGGGGCACCCGGGTGGCTCAGTCAGTTGAGCATCTGACTTTGGCTCAGGTCATGATCTCACGGTTCTTGAGTTTAAGCTCCATGTAAGGCTCTGTGCTGACGGCGCAGAGCCGCTTAAGATTCTCTGTCTCTCTCTCTCTGCCCCTCCCCTGCTCTCTCTCTCTCTCTCAGAAATAAATAAACATTAAAAAACATAAATAAAACCACAAGTGCTAACAATGGAAAGAAAAACTTCCCTAGGCGTCCCCAGCAGACTTCAGACTTCTGCTCCGTTCCATTGGTCAGACTGTGTCACATAGAGACCCCGGCTGCAGGACTGGCTGAGGAAGGGAGGTGTTTTTGTTTTTATTATTTAGCCTGAGTACAGAGCTGCTTAGAAACTTGAGAGCTGTGTACAGAGAAGAAGGAAGGGAGTGGGTGTAGGATGGGCTGCTGGCAGGGCCTCTGCAGAGAGCACTGCCCCTCTCATTTTACACTTAAGAAAACATTAAGCATTGAGAGTTAGGTAAGAAAGCATTAAGTTAGTTAGAAAGCATTAAGAGTTAGGTAACTTGCCCAGGGTCATATAGTTAATAAGTAGAAAAGCTGGACACACGCATAAGCAATCTGATTCCGGAGCCTGAACTTTTAACCCCGTGCTAGGGTCTGAACTGGAGAGCGGAGGGAAAGGCACTGTGGGGCAAGGGGGACGGTGTTGACAAAGGTGCAGACGGGTGCCGTGTGTGAGTGAGGCCCTGAGGCTGGAACAGGGGAGCTACCCCAAGGCGTGGTAGGAGACAGGCTGGAACGAGTGGTTTGGGCTCATTCCTCTGCTTGGTTAGGTCTTCAGGGTCATGAGAATTGTCAGTCCTGGGATTGAAATAACGATAAAACACATAGGTGAGTGCTGGCAAGAAGCGAAAGCCTTGTCCAGAAGGCGAAAAGCCAAGTCAGCAAGCATGACCAGGGTCAGTTTATCAGGAGCTGCTAGATGTGAGCAGAGCCCAAACCCACGGTTCATGGCACATTCAACACTGAACTTGGGGGACTCTGGAGCAGCAGCAGAGGTGTGGTCCAGGTCTGTTCTGGAGAACAGATGATTCCAGCTCCCCCAGAGCTGGAGGTCAGGGTGTGGGTCTGATGGTTTGGGGTCAGAGAGGTGAAGAACTGGACCCCTGGATATGACATGCCTAAAGCCTGGTTGGTTTCATAGCAATATTTGTACACTTGAGCACCTTTGGAACGTTACTGTCAGCCTCCAGAGTCGAACACTTAACTTTCGATAGGATGTGATGACACCAGATGTTTTCCATCGGGACTTACTGCTTCCAAATATTAGCTTTACCTTAGTTATCTCACAGAGTAACTGGAGTGAGGACAGGAAGAGAAAGGCAGAATTCATAAGGAGGGGGCTCTTTCTGTAGAAGGACCAACCATATCAGGTTGAGCGCATATGCCTTTCTGTGTAGCTCCTGAGATGGCGCTTGTACCGTACGACTTCAGGGTCATGTCAGGAGACATTATTTATGAGACGGGAGACTTAGCAAGCCTGCACACGACCACCCAGAGTGGGAATTTTCCACACTGGCAGTGTTTAAGCAGAGCCTCAGAGAGAGGTTTCAGAACTGTTTCCTGCACGGGGTTTGAGGACTTCAAGTTTACGTCTTTTATAATTGTACAGCATGCTCATCTGAAATCATCTGAATTTTAGGCTCTAAGTAGTTAATCTGAGAGCATGCTGTTCTGAGTTGGCTGCCAACCAAACAGTAGGAGAGGCTTTGCAGAACCTTCTTCCTCCTCCCACATGTTTATTCTTTCTTCAGTTGAAAAAGCCTAGCAGTTAAGGTAGTTTGGGAAATAGTTATAATGACATTTCTCTAACAATCGAGAGAATGGAATTCAACTTTAGGTGTCACGCATTTATTTAAATGTACCAAGCCTCAGCACACATGTGCCTAGCCTTAAATGAAACCAGATGTACAGATGATTCTTGAACAATGTGGGGTTTGGGATGCCAACCCCCTGTGCAATTGAAAACCTGTGTATAACTTTTGACTCCCCTCAAAAACATAACTACTCACAGCCTACTGTTGACCAGAAGCATTCTCAGTAACATAGCTGATTAACACATATTTTGTATGTCATATGTATTATATACTGTATTCCTACAATAAAGAAAGCTAGAGAAGAGAAAATGTTGTTAAGATTGTAAGGAAGAGAAAATGCATTTACAGTATTGTATTTATTTTAAAAATCTGCAAATAAGTGGATCCATGAAGTTCAAACCCATGTTGTTCAAGGGTCGACTGTACACACACACACACGTATTTACACGCACACATACATTTACGATGAGAAGTAAGTTCACATTTATTACAGCAGTTGAACTCTCCAACTCTGGAACTGCTGAATTTGATCTCTACTTTCTAGAACCAAATCTGGTGGAAGCTACTCACCATCTCATCGCTTCAGGTGTGAGGATTAAACGAGCTGTGACCTATAAAAGACTTAGGATCATGACTGGCACATGAGAAATGATAACCATTACTGTGAACTGTTTAGAAAAACCAACTGAGAGCAAAGAAGAATGAAGCTACCCTTATACTAAAGGAGAACCACTGGTCATTCTTAGTATATCTTCCCAGTCTTTTTCATGTGCATGTCTTCTGTTTATTTTCACTCTGGTCTCAGTGAATTTCTTGTAAAGGTTAGATATTTTTTTCTTTTGCTTCTTGTAAAGGTTAGAATGTGTGCTTTAATGGTTAGATAATCCTGCACAAATACGCATTCAGGATTAAACTATGCACCAAAAGGTCAAAACTTGCTTTAATAGTTATCTTGGGGTCATTTTTCGAAAAGGGACAAATACTTTGCCATTTTCCCATTAATTTTCTAATCAGAGAAAGTATATATTCTTCTATTGGTTGCTTTGTTTGAATGTTTATATTTTTTAGTTACATAACCACAGAATATCTTAGGACTGAAATGGATGTCTATTTACACGGCCTGTTTCAAAAGGGAAATAGAGTATATTAGTTGCTTTAGTTGTAAATTACTGATAAATTGCCAATAGTGTTTCAAATAGCTAACAGGTCCCTTTATCCTTCTGATCTGCTCCTGCCTTCCTCCCCTTCCTTCCCAATGTAGAGAAGTCATTTTATTTAACATGGGTCTCTGCTCACATATTTGTTGCTTAAGCGCCTGACTTCAGGTCATGATCTCGTGGTTCATGAGTTCAAGCCCCACATCAGGCTCTGTGCTGACAGCTGGGAGCCCGGAGCCTGCTTCAGATTCTGTGTCTCCCTCTCTCTCTGCCCCTGCCCCACTCATGCTCTGTCTCTCTCTCTCAGAAATAAACATAAATTTTTTTTAAAAAGCATACTGTTATACAAGTTAGAAAACTGAAGCACAGGGTGATAAAGTTCCAGTTTCCAGGAAGAACTGGAGTGGTGTATCCCTTATTTATTTCCTGTTCTCCAGAAGGAATATTCTCTACCTAATTTCTTCCCTTCTTCACGTGAGGATTTCTGCAGGCTCAGGGACCATGTGTCTCATTGGTGAACAATATCACCCAATAAGTACATGAGAAACAATGGGTGATGATGACAATGTGACTATTTATGTTCTCTACAGTTCTAAGCTCTAAGTTGCATTATCAGACCCTCCTGGCCTCATTTCCTTAAGCCCGTGGCCTTGTTGCAGCACTGAGTTACTGTGCTAACGGTAGCCTTCTTTCTCAACTAACCATTTGCTATATCCCAGCGCTTTCTGGAGTCAAGGACAATGCTCCTAGGAGGACTTAAGGTACAGAGGAAGTAGTTTTGTGCCTCTCAAACTAAACCATATAGATGATTATCTACCTGCCTAAAAAGATAGCTGCTTCCACAGGCTGCTGTTTTCTTTATTTCTTTTTAGAAGGACGATTTTCATGACTGCTTGCACCAACTACTGGAAGGGTTAATAAGAAGAAAATAGCAGAGGAGAGCCTAGAGCTAAATTTGGGTGCTGGCTCTACATATTTTGTTGCTGAGATGTCTCCATGCTACCAGCATTACACTGAAACTGTGTTGTAGCAAACCCTAGTCTTAAAACTCCAAGAAAAACTGGGGTGCCGGGCTTCTATTTGGTATTTTAAGGGCATAAGAAGAATAAAATCCCTTCTGCACCTAGGCTTATACTGTTAATACGCCAGAATTTAAAAGATACACTTACATAAGTTGATACGTAAACCAGCAAAGAAAAGCACGAAGTGAAAGTATAATTTCCTCAATATACAAATAATCTTGGTAATAAATTTGAAAAGGTGACCTGATTAATAGTAAAATAGCCAGCTGGCATGTACTGGCATTTCACAGAAGAGGACCTACAGATGGCTAATACTATGGTCTGAATTGTATTCGTCCAAATTCATATGTTGGAATCCTCATTCCTAGTACCTCAGAATGTGACTATATATGGACACAGGGCCTTTGAAGAAGTAGTTAAGGTAAAATGATGTCATTCAGATGGGCGCTAATTCATCATGACCGGTGTCCTCTCAAGAAGCGATTAGGACGTAGGTACACAAGGAGGAAGACTGTACGAAGACAGAGAGAAAATAGCCATACAAACCAAGGAAAGAGGCTTCCGAATGAAATCAACTCTGCTGACGCCCTGATTTTGGACTCCTGGTTTCTAGAATTGTGAGGAAATAAATTTCTATCGTCTGAGCCACCCAACGTATGGTACTTTGTTACGGCAGCTCTGGCAAACTAATCGTCGGTAAACTTACAAATGATGAAATAAGCTCAAATTACACAACAATTTGATGGTGGAAGCAAGTACTACCATGTACTTTTAGGTGGGAGCATAATTTGATACACTTTGCGGTGCAATTTGGTAATAACGATCAAATTGGAAAGATGCACTCCTTTGATCAACAATTTTACTTCAGGCAGAAATTATACGTCATTCACAAGTGCATATATTGTATAAATATGGTCATTCGTTCGTAGAATGAAATTTTGTGCGAATTTTTTTAAAAGAATGAGGTGACGCTATACACATTGACATAGAAAGATGTCTACGGTTTGAAAAGATGTCCATGATAAATTATTAAATTAAAAATAGCTGTGGGGGTGCTTGGGTGGCTCAGTCTGTGAGGTATCTAACTCCTGATTTTGCCTCAGGTCATGATCTCACAGTCGTGGGATCAAGGCCTGTATGGGGCTCTGTGCTAAGCATGGAGCCTGCTCGGGCTTCTCTCCCTCCCTCTCAGTTTCTGCCTTTCTTTCTCTCAAAATTAATTAATAGACATTGAAAAAAAATAGCTGTGAAACAGTAAGTAGAAAATGACTATGTTTATTTATACCCAGTATATACTTTTTCACCCTTTTAGGATATAAATTAAGACCGCATTTCCTTTTTTGAAAAGTTGAAGTATTTTTAATGAACACTATATAAACCCACCTGGTCTGATATTATTATACTTAGTTATTCTGTCAGAAAATTCATGAGATCTGCTTTAAAATTTTATCAGAAACTCTTTAGATTTGAGAAATCATCAAACACAAGTCCTAGAAGACTTTTTGGTAGTACATACATATGTAAAATGGAAAGTGGCAAATTAAGACCACCATAAATTAATGTATGTTGTCTTGAAATATCCATTTAACTGAGATGAGAGGTGTGGTTCTCCTATATGAACCTGGCTTCTTTGCAAACTGGATAGCATGTTAGACATGCTCTTGGAGACAGCTCTCCAAGTTTTTTTTTTTAAGTTGATTTTTATTTATTTTGAGAGAGAGATAAAGAGCAAATGGGGGAAGGGAAGAGAGAGAGGGAGACAGAATCCCAAGAAGGCTCTGTGCTGTCAGTGCAGAGCCTGATGTGGGGCTCAAACCCATGAACTGTGAGATGATGACCTGAGCCAAAACGAAGAGCTGGATGCTTAACTGACTGACCCACCCAGGTGCCCCAAAAGCTCTCCAGGTTTTAAGGAAAGTGGGTATAAATGGTTTTTGATAGTCAGTCTAAGGCATTGTTAGTTTTGGAAAGGAATTCATCAGATACAACTATGTTTTGGGTCTTTCTTTTTAATCTGGGATGTGAAAAATGAATATTCACTTGAGTTTTACTGGGAATACTGCAGCTCTGATCATGGCAAATATTCTGGATAAGAATGAAGGAAATGATTTACTTCATTATGTTTGAATGTTCTTTGGGCTACAAAGGATTTCACAGGGATTTCAATGGAATCTCATAATTCCAGAATTCAGACTTAGTTCATACGTCTCAGGGAAAAATTCACCATTAATTTACACATCCCTTCAGCAAATATTTATTGTGAATCAGTAATTTATCAAGCTGCCCAGTGAATCTCTACTGTTGTGATTCAGAAGCCCCAAGGGCCATGAGAAAATGTGGCATGTTCCTAGTGCTTGTCTGGGACACCCGTCTCTGGTCCTTGTCATATTGCCTTATCAAGTATGTAAGAGCCAAGTACTGTCAACATTGCCTGTACAGGTGTCTGTCCAGCCATGGCTTCCAGATTACTCTTTTGATTCCAAACTCCCTGATTTTTTTTCTCTCTGCTCCTTTTTCCTAGTTCCATACCTGATTTTTTGAGCACTGACACTAGCTCCCCTTAGTTTGTTGACCTATTAGAGCCCTTACAAACCTCAGCTTCTGACTCAAGATTTTATCTTTATAGGCTCCTTCGACTTTAGTGTTTCCTGAAGCTTTGAGTTGAAGATAGTCCAGTCAGCCCTACGTTCAAGAACTCTCATCTGCTGGGCTAGTGGGAAAATTATAAAGGTTAAGCGTCAATTATGAGAAAATATAAGAATAAGACCCAGAGTTGCATTTAATTTCAGATTTTGGGAAAACTAGATCGCATACTTAGGAAGAAATTCCATAAAATTTACTCCAGACACCAATCTAGACAATCGTATAAGGGCTGATCAATATTATTTTTTTAAGATTTTTTTATTTTTAAGTAATCTCTATACGCAACGTGGGGCTCGAACTCACAACCCTAAGATCAAGAGTCACATGTTCCACTGAATGAGCCAGCTGGGTGCCCTGATCAATATTATTATAATGAAAAATAATTGCCAGATTTGCAAGAATATTCTTGGCAAGAATATTCTTTTTATAAAAAGAGTTTTCTAAAAGTTAATAGACTCACAGAAGAAGTCCTTGATCAAAGCTACACATTTAGTTGGAGTGCTGGTTAACTCCGATATCAGTGTGCTTTTTCTTCCCTGAGGACTGGGGGCATACCTACCTATAGCACAGGGCAGATGGTGTGAATCAGAACACCACTTTCCCACATGATCGCTGTCTAGTGTGGCTGCAGTTGACTCAAGAATCTCCTTAGTGCTTCTCTAAGCTCAACAGCTGTGTGTGTTAGAGCCCCAGTGCAGCTATAGTTAGGTGGACACCTCTCTAAAAACACAAAAATACTTCTTCAAGGCTTAAAAAAAACCTAATGAGAAACACTACTGATATTTTTAAAGATAAGCTAAAGTAAGTGAATAGAACATTGATTTTTCAGAGTATGTGATTCTTAATAGGTCACAATAATGTTAAAATTCCATGTTAAATACTTTAAAAAATTAGCTAATATATTATTCCCTATTTTTCAAACAATGAATGTTTTAAAAATCATGAATACTAACCTCATTGTTCCCCCCAACCCCCCCAACAACTATGCTTTAAAAAAAACTAAAAATTCTTCTACCAATTAGCAAATGCGTTAATAATACTTAAATACATAGCTGGTTTTTCATTGGTCAAAACACAAACGTCATACTCTATGAATGTGGTTTCCTTAATTCAGGGGATTATGTCACTTGGGGGCCATCTGGTGCCCCTACATGCTTCTTGCATGTTTGTGCCAACACCGTGTCCCGTGAGGAGCTGTGGGCATCAGCTCTGGCTTTGACAAGTTTGTTTGTTTTAATTAATAGCATCCTATTTCAAGCAAAATGTGTCTCTTGTTTGTTACCTTTGGATGTGCTCAGTCCCACGTGAAATTTGTCACCATATAGTTACCTCCATACCTGCATTTATGTTTGATACAGCAAACAGTTCTCAGATCTGTAAACTTGTGAGCTTGAAGAAAAGCTCCCATCAAAGCAGATCTCAGTCTCATGAATAGCAAAGGATCAAATTAGTCCTTATCTAATCAAAGCTGCTGTTTCCATGCCTTCCTCTGACTACTGTTCTTATTTATCTACTTTGAAAACATCTTGAGTTTTCCTAGGCATCCCTTCCATATCAGTGGCTTATCTTTCAACATGGATGCTCAAACAATATTAGATTTGGAACAATGCGTAGGGTGAAGTCTAAAGCACCTTCTAGTATATGCAAGGGAAAGGACCTTTTAGTAAATGCAAGGGAAAGGAAGAATCATACAGGTCAATTGGTGCTATTTCCCAAGATATTTCCCTTTGCATGTAAAACCCCCACCTAACACTCAAGCTAAGGGGGTTAGTGCTTTACATAGGCTCTTCATGTAGCAATAATACTTTCACTTTCTCATATATTGAGACATCAGTGTTTTACAAATGCTAATGGATCAATGCTGTATTATCACCTGCTGTAGCTAATAAACTCATTTATAGAGTCACAGCTCATAGCTCTTCTCTCTTTTAAGTGTATATTGGACTCAGATTCGTAGGGTCCTATTCTCCATGGAAATTACCTACTACCAATAAAAGGGTGAGCATGCTTCTTAAAACTTGGACCTAAATAAATGCATCAACATTCTGGGGCCAAATAATAAGGATGGGGAAGAATGAGATAGTATGCAGAGAGATCATTAGGATAAAGTTGAACTTGATAGAATGCAGTCGATGAACTTAATGTTCGATTGTGTGCTGGTGGCTGGAGCAAATGGTCAGATTTTAATCACTCATACAAATTGGAACAAAAAAACTTTCTAGACGGTGCTGTGGCCAGGTCTGCTGGGTGGTCTGAAGTAGAGGGTAAAATAAAAAGGGACTGTTGAACTTGCTTGAAGTGTACTAATCTAGCATGCTGGCCTATCTGTAGGCTGGGTTTAATGCTGCTTTTTTCATTCCCAAGTTTCCGACAGAACCTTGCGCAAGCAGCCATTAGGACATTGTCATACTTTACGGTTTTGTTTTGTTTTTGTTTTTTTCTGTTTGCTTGTATGTCTACCCTATTAGATTTTGAGAGCCTTGAGTATAAGAGAACTTAGTAGCATTGTAAGGGAACTTAGCATTGTGCCTGGCGTAAGCACCTAATTAAATGTTTAATTTCATTTGATTTAATGTAATTTAACATCACAGAAAGGTTTGTTTGAAAATTCTGTTTTCCTTTTCTTTTTAAAGTTTGTTTATCTATTTTGAGAGAGAGTTTGAGAGACAGGATCCCAAGCAGGCTGCACGGTCAGTGCAGAGCCCACGCAGGGCTTGATGAGATCACGACCTGAGTTGACACGAAGAGTTGGACACTTAACTGACAGCCACCCATGCGTCCCCAAAATTCTGTTCTCTTAACAATGCTGACTGGTCCCAGTTTGCTTGGCACAGAAGAGGCTGAGGCTGTTAAGGATGGATTGGTTCCCTGCAAACATCCCCGCCCCCCACCCCCAGTCTTCTCCTTTTGCCATCTGGGGTTTTAGACACACGCTGACCTGCACTCACAATCCTGGGTACTTTGCTGTGTAGCTAGAGGCACATCTGGAGGGAATCCTTTTGGGGCAGGAGGCAGCTGCTAAGCCACTTGTAAAGGAGGGAGGGGCTGGTAAAATGTCCTGCTGCAGACGACCCAAGATGACTATTCAAATAATCTGTCAGGGGAATGAGGTACAAGGGGGACAATCGGCTTTAAACAAAGATTTTTGACAAAAGTCTTTCAAAAAAATAAGTCTGTATATTTGCATTTTTATTCCCTGGAAAAACTAGGCATTTCTCAAAGGGATCTGGGACCCAAAATAGTACTACTGCTTAGTTTGAGTAAACAGTTTGGCTTTCAAAATCAAGCTTCTGATTTGATAAATTTCTTTGTGGGAAGGCTGACATCTGAGCCTCTTTGTATTCACCCTGTGTGGTACAACAGTACTCAGTACACAACAATCAATAGGGGTTTGTTTGGGAAAAATACATTAATAGTATAAGCAAGGCTTACTTGAAAACCAGGGCTATCCAGGGATGACATTTGACGTTGCTCCTTACCTTATACCCCATGGTGTGCTCACGTGTAGCAGTTATTGGGAAGCGTTTACCCCCTTCTGAAAGAGTAAGAACTTTCCATTTAATTTGTGAAAAATGTGAAATTTCTATATCCTTTTCCATGCTCAACTTCTACCACTAAAATTTTTTATCTGTATGGTACTTATATTTGTAAATATTTTCCATTCAATTCTTAAATGCTTCTGTGGGATCCACAGGTCTTACAGGGAGTACAACATCTGTTACAATAAACTGAGGCTTGGTTTCCCTCTGCTAGGAGGCTTAGTTTCTTGTTCCTTTCCTTAAATGAAAAAGAAGAGAGCAGAGATCCTGTGAGATCCCACACAGATCCAAGTTTTAAACATAGATAATCCAAGCAACTCTGTAACGGCAGGAGAGGGAAAGATTTGAAACAGCAGGTGACTTTTGTAACAAAGCTCACACAGTCTGGGTTAGGCTAACCTGGCCACAACAGAGCAGAAGGAAAAAACAGATTTTTTTTTTTTTTTTTTTTTTAAAGCAGCAGCTTAACTTGCTGGCTCAGCAAATGTTTTTCCCTATTATAGTTTGAAAAAGAACATTACTTGGAGGCCCTTTTACCCTTAGTCCTTCCTCCCGCCCCGACTGTACCATTAAATCCTAGATACTGGGGTGACTAAAAAAGATAGGGAATAAATCAATAATCACAAAAAAGTTTCCCCCCATTTTATGCCTGGCAGCACGATGCTTTCTTTAAGTTGATTGTAACACCCAGTTCAGGGGTTTGCTCTGCTTGCAAGGTCACAGCCAGAGGGGGGCAGTGAACTTTGGACTACAGCCCGGGAGAGAGGTAAACAACAGGACTATAAATATCAGGGCTTCTGGCTGTGGAGCTGCGGAGCTGAGCAAAGAGAAAGGAAGCAGGCTGATCCGAAGGGGTTGTGTAAGTAGGAACTTTGTGTTCTCCAGTATTTCTTTTAGAGTCTGGTAAATAATTTGATTTTGAGTCTGATAAAATGTTTCTGTCCTTAGAATAGATTTTTTAAAAAAGAGAGATGGGTAAAGAGATAAAAATAATACAAAAGAAAGAACAAAAGGGTCTGGACTTGGGTGTGGTGGGTGGAGGTCCGCAGCCCTTTGCTGACTTCTGCCCTGTCTTGTGCCCCCGGAGGACAGAGATGGGAGCAGAGGAGGCTGGAAAAATCAGTTACTCTGCAAAGAGTTGTGATGTTATAGAGGCAGTTTTGCTTGTTTAAGCTTAAATGTCTCCCACTGCAATGCAGAGTGAGAACTCTAAGGAGAAATCAGCCCGTGGGTTTGAAGAGCAGAGACTGAAATACGGCGATTCTACAGTGCTGTAGAAACGTCCAGGGATACTGTGAGGAGTTTCAGGAAACAAACAAACAAAACAAAACAAAACAAAACAAAACAAAAAAAAATCCCTGGCGGCAGGGAGAGCAGGTTGGGTCCACTGGGCAGAAGTGGTTGCCCTTAAAAGAGTTCAAACCCATGTCAAATCAGGTGGTCTGTGATTAAGTGCAAAGTTTTGCAGTTTACAAGGTGAGTGGGTACTTTTAGGTGAATGAGGAAGGACCTTCAGATGCCAGTTTGAAGTTAAGGGAGAAAGTTTCTGCATATTCTGCCTTTTAATGGGGGAGTTTTAAACAAATGTTAGTCTGTATGTGGCCAGAAATCTAGTTCTGTGATTGAAAAGTGGTGAGATTAGTGAAATTTACAAATACTTTCAACAGCTTCTAATAAATCCTATTTAGTTATTTATAGATAGATATAACTATAGTCAAATGTTTATTATGCAAAAAAATGATCTTAAGACAAAGTTGAACGGCCTATTGAATATAACAGAAGAGGAAAATTTGCGAGTGTGAACACTGTAACCCACTACCCTTTATGTCTTTTTTCATCAAAAAAATTAAATGAAGGGAATAAGGGAAAAAGCCTTTTCATTTATATTCGCTACTTAGCCACTAGAAAGGGTATACAAAAGTGAAAGGGTATGGCAAAGTGAGGAAACCAAGCGCTGAATTTATGCTGAAGCTTCTATAGTTACTGAAATTCTATTCTAGAAAGTAGGGGAAATCGCTCCATCCTAGTAAAAAACCAGACAGATTGAATTGAATTATTTTGATGTTCTCCTTGCCATCCCAGGGCATAAACAAACAAAACCCTGGCTACTATAGTTATTAAAGGTGATCTACCTCATAGCTAAGAGGTCATGTTTTGGATTTAGCAGAACTGGTTTGAATCTAGTTTCTTTGGTGACTTAATATCTGTGTGGACTTGGGCAAGATGCCTAAACTCTCTTGGCCATGTTTCTTCAGCTGCAAAAGGGGGGTAATGGTCATATAGTTGTAAGGATTAACTGACATGATAAAAAAAAAAAAAAACTGCTTAGCACCACCTGCATAGAGTTCTGTAAATGCTCAATGAGCAGTAGCCATAATAAGGATAATTGTGTCACCAGTATAAATACTATCCTAAAGAAATTCCCTAGATTTAGTCCAGATATATCCTCTCTTTTTTTAAATATTAGAATTTTAAAAAACATTAGAATAGTTGGGATGGCCTTAATCATTTATCTGTCTCTCTTTAAGTTAGGCTCTTGGATTTTGTGATATTAAATGATATGAAAGATAATCAAGTTTTAAAAATTCTATACTTATCAGTGCACCAGATCCCAAATCAATCTGATTCTAACGTTTCTACTCCCATCTTAATTCTGGGCTCACTCTAACTTATCATTAGCTGCCTACTAGCAGCTATCATTAGCTCCCTCCTCCCATCCCTCCCCCCCCCCCCCCAAAGTACCTTTACTTTCTTATCCCAGATCAGTGCCTGAAAATGTGTCAACTTCCTAGTTCTGGAATGTTGCCCTGATCTCTCTCCACAGATTCTTACATCAGAATAAGCCTGTTCCTGGGTTTTTCTCTTTCTGCTCTTCTCTGCTGAATGTGTTCCTTGTTTTCACTATCTGCCTATAGTTCACCTGTTTCATGTGTACCTCCCTGCTGAGAGTTAGCCCTAGTCTGGGGAATATTTCTAGTCAGATATTTAACTTTTCTACTCAGAGGTACTTAACCAAGAACGTGCCATCTAGTCACAGAAATTTCTTGAAAGTAATGGTAGCCAATAAATAGACTGAGTGTGAATTGCAGTGGGTCTTAAATGGTTGAAGGGGTCGTGATTTGTGACATTTCTCCTTGGTCAGTCAGGCTTTTTCCTTTGGTTCCTATCTATCTTGGATGTGGTAGTAACATTTTGGCAGGCAGTTTTATACCTGAAAAGATTCAAGTCCTTTAATATTCACATACAGCTAGACTTTAAAGAATAAGAAGAACAAAAGGGAGCCGGACCCAAGAGAATTATAAATACAGAAGGCTTGAACATGAAGAACTAAGGGCCCCATATGGGCCACCTTCATGTTGGTAAACTGCCCTTACAGCCTCCTCTTTCTTCCGGGGTTCTCTTTCCATGCTGGCTCTTTTCATTTCTGTGCAGAATCCTCTACTTACCCTTTCCTTTCTTAGATTGGTGGAGGACAGAAAGCAGCAATCAGAACTTGGTGCATTTTAAATAAAAACAAAATCACGTCTGCAGAATGTTATTGGGTTATAGAGGGCACAGTCTCAAAATTTTTCTAAACATGTATATTCTCCTAGAGAAATACTGGGCTGCCTGTTCAGGCAGATTTCCATAGCATGCTTACTAAAGTATCTTGTCAGGTCAGATAGTTAAGAGGTGCTTTGACAACTCCCTTGCCTCTGGCTGATTTTTTACTCCTTTTGGGAAGATTTGGTGCAGGAAGGCCCAACATGATGAATGAGCCCAGCAACACTGGGATAGAATCAATGGGCTAGATAGTGATAGAAAGGGGGACTGTACTGGCTGTATTTCTAGAAATTCCTGGCTATGACTGTGAAGTCACCTGTGAAGATGACAGCAAGGTTTCCTCTTTTACAGGACAACCCCAGCAATGTGGAAAAGCCTGGGGCTTGCCCTGGCTCTCTGTCTTCTCCCATGGGGAAGAACAGAGAGCCAGGGACAAAGCTCTTTTTGTAAGCAGCCTCCAGCCTGGAGCATAAGGGATCAAAATCCAATGCTAAACTCAAGTGGTTCCGTGACCGTGGTTGCTCTTCTTCAAGCCAGCTGATACCTGTGCATCCTGCAGGCATCCAGGTGAGCTGGTTTCAGTGGTCTAGGATTTCTCAAGGGGAAAGCTATTAAATACATAATACATACATACATAAAATAAAATAGAAATGGAAAAGATGTATTTATTAAATCACATTTTATAAAGAAGAGATATGAGTAAGTAAAAAAAAAGTAGTAAGAGAGTTTCATGTAAAAAAAGAGTGAGGAGAGAGAAGTCACTAATAAATTCAATGAGATTTTTCCTTTTTTTTTTTTTTTTGTATTTTTCCCAAATATTTTAGATTGGAAGACCTGAGAGTAAAACTGGAGCAAGCAGGATATTTGAACATCTCTTATGTTGTTGTTAATCATCAAGGACTCTCTTCTCGATTAAAATACATGCATCTTAAAAATAAGGTTTCAGAACATATTCCTGTTTATCAACAAGAAGAAAACGAAACAGATGTCTGGACTCTCTTAAATGGGAAGAAAGATGACTTCTTCGTATATGACAGGTGTGTATACACACACACATGCACACACACAACCCAAATTAAAAGATGCCTTCTTAGCATTTAATTTAATAGTGATTTAAAATAAGACATCTTCTTTTGTTTTTATTACCAAGTACTCAGGTGAGCTATTAAAATGGTTTTAATGTTTTATCTCAAAACTGACTTTCTTCTGTGCAAAAGAACTCACCATTCTAGTAGGGAAATACAGAAAATTGACTATAATCCCCCCCCCCCAATAAATTAGCATTCTGCCTCAATAAAAGGATCAATTTGTGTATCAAGTACAATTCAAACCTGAGAATTTGCAGAATAACTACACTTTGCAGACCACTTTTTTATCTTTAATCTGATTAATAATTTAAAGGGTACACACCTGAATTTCTGAACTATAAAGTGTTAATCATTTAGATCTAATCTGCATGAATCTGCTTTTGATTCCATGAATGAATAAAACATTTGTATCTTAAGGGAACCTCCATGCTTACATTATTTGATATTACCAACATTTTTAGTTGGTGCTGTTTTCTTTTGACTCTTCAGAAATGGTGAGGCATACTCTGCTTAGACCTAAGCCCTACTTCATCTTACTCTAAATATTTTTAATATTACATACTCTTTTAGGACTGCAGACTTCTAATTTAGACAGTTGCAAAGTGTAGCTCTTTGATAGTCACATAATATTATATATCCTGGGAAAAATGTGGGAAAGAAGGACATTTCAACTCCACTATTTCTGAGAATGCTGAGTATTATAATTCCATTTCTTTCATTATGCTGAAATTTTTGTTGCATCAGACATTTTTATTTTTATTAAAAAAATTTTTTTAACGTTTATTTATTTTTGAGACAGAGAGAGACAGAGCATGAATGGGGGAGGGTCAGAGAGAGAGGGAGACACAGAATCTGAAACAGGCTCCAGGCTCTGAGCCATCAGCACAGAGCCTGACGCGGGGCTCGAACTCACGGACCGCGAGATCATGACCTGGCCGAAGTCAGATGCTTAACCGACTGAGCCACCCAGGTGCCCCAATCAGACATATTTTTAAATGGCTATTGGCCAAGACTTGAGGATACTATAATTTTTTGTTGTTTGAAATTTGTGCTGCCATAGCAGTTATGAAAACCTCATGTGATTTGCAGAGCCTGATTTATGGTAAGGTAGTGGTTTGTGCATTCATAGAATTTATAAGTCTATACCAAATTGTATTCGGCCAAGTCACAGTGACTTGACTATGTATTTTGATATCATTTATAGTGGCATATCTAGAAGATTTCAAAACGCTGGTATGAGACTCCCGGTAGTCTTGCTCTGACCTAACCTGGTATGTGGTGCCAGGGAGCTCACGTGAGACCCCATTCAAGGAAGTTTATTGGAGGTGTGAATGGGTCTTAGTTATAAGACCATTAAACCAATAGCACCTTTCCCAAACTGCTTGAGTATGATCATGATACAGAAAATATTGTAATGATATGTAATGATAAATGTAATGTTTGCCCTTTTTTTTTTAGATGTGGCCGTCTTGTATACCATCTTGGTTTGCCTTACTCCTTCCTAACTTTCCCATATGTAGAAGAAGCCATTAAGATCGCTTACTGTGAAAAGAAATGTGGAAACTGCTCTCTCATGGTATTTTATTTTTCTCAATTATTTCTCCTGGGAGAAAAGAGAAAGTCTTTTAAGCTTTCTCTAAATAAGTTAATATTTCATGATCAATTAGCTAAGCAATGTTTCTGTTGGTATACTATAAATAAACAACAGTGATTTTTATAATTACTGCCTATTATGTAACATACACTGTAAGACATTTTTTCCAGATCTGTATTGCTGCTTTTATCTAGAAGGAGTTTATAAAACAAAAACCAACATAGATGGCATATTTCAAATACCACCGAATGATGTTGGGTGTGTTCAAAATGCCTAAAGAATTCAGCCAACATAAAATATTATTGTAGTACCCTGAATGTGTTCACACGAGAGCATAGTGATGGCAAAGCTTATTCATGGCATTACCTGAAATGGAATTGAGGCCCAGATAGTTACTTACGATATCAAAGATCTAAGACTGCAGCTTTCCCATGAAGCCCTTACACTGTCTGCCCACTCTGCAGTCAGAATTACTGCATTTATTTCACAGTGGAATAAGTTTTCTACTTGTTACTGATATTTTTCTCCTAACAACCATGAGAATATTTACTCCTTTTTATGAGAAGCTCTACATTCAAGTATTGTTTATAAAAAGATACTCAAGGAATTGATTTTAATTTATATTAACTAGACTCCCCCCTCCCCATATTGAAAAGGAAAACAATTACAAACAATGTTTCCTTAATAGGGAAAATTGGCAAAATTTGAACTCAGGTTTATTTATTTATTTATTTTTTTAAAGTTTTTTTTTTTCAACGTTTATTTATTTTTGGGAGAGAGAGAGAGACATAGCATGAACGGGGGAGGGGCAGACAGAGAGGGAGACACAGAATCGGAAACAGGCTCCAGGCTCTGAGCCATCAGCCCAGAGCCCGACGCGGGGCTCGAACTCGCGGACCGCGAGATCGTGACCTGGCTGAAGTCGGACGCTTAACCCACTGCGCCACCCAGGCGCCCCTGAACTCAGGTTTAAAAATAGTTCTGAATTTTATTTGAGAGCTATACATCCTTCAGATTTTTCCAGTTGTAAAGAAGCCATCTCGATTTGTAATGAATTATTTAATTAATTAATTTAGTTGTTGTGGAGCACAACAGGTTAATTACTCTAGTTGTATAATTTTTCACATTTTAATCTTCATTATAATCCTATGAAGCTTCGTCTACTCTTTCTAAAGATGGGGAGACTGAAGTAATGCAAATAAAGTATTAACTCAATGTCTGACTTCTACTAAGTATGTAATAAATGCTAGTTATATTGATTCCTCATATTCTGGGACTATTTTGCATTTTTGCAAATGCCTAATAGTTATAAATATACCCCGTTATATTGAAACAAAGGCAGAAACAGTCCCATAACATGCTTAAAATTTATGAACCTCTTGTAAATAGGATATACCATATAGATCTGATGTGCCAAATCAAATTGGAGTTTTCCTTTTTCATAGTATCCTAGATGCCATCAATTGTAGGACACATTATTTTATGTACTATTTTAAAAATGCTGTCAGCTAAGGTAGGACACTGTTATTACAACACCATCAATAATAGGATGCATTCTGATTTTAAAGATATTAAAATGTGAAAAAAATACCTTGTAGGATCAATAAAACCTAGTAATCCGTTTCAGAAACTAATGAGACCGCTACTGTCAACTTTTGAACATTTAGAACATTACATAGTATATTTTAAACATTTGTCAAGTTGTTTATAAGCTTTTAATCAAATAACATTAAATACTCAAAAGGAAACAGGCGACAAAACTAAAAGGCATCCTGTGGAATGGGAGAAAATAGTTGCAAATGACATATCCGATAAAGGGTTAGTATTCAAAATATATAAAGGACGTCTAAAACTCATCACCAAAAAAAAAAAAAAAAAAGAATAATTCAATTAAAAATTTGGCAGAAGACATGAATAGACACTTTTCCAAAGAAGACATACAGATAGTCAACGGACACATGAAAAGATGCTCAGCATCACTCATCATCAGGGACACATAAACCAAAACTACAATGAGATGTCACCTCACACTTGTCAGAAGGGCTAAAATCAACAACACAAGAAATAACAGGTCTTGGTGAAGATGTGAACAAAGGGGAACCATCTTATACGGTTGGTGGGAAGGCAAACTGGTGCGGCCACTCTGGAAAACAGTATGGAAGTTCCTCGGAAAGTTAAAGATAGAACTACCCTATGACCCAGCAATTGTGCTACTAGGTAGTACTAGTATTAGTACTAATTCAAGAGGATACGTGCACCCTGATGTTTATAGCAGCATTGTACGCAATAGCCAAATTATGGGAACGGCCCAAGTGTCCGCTGATTGGTGAATGGATGAAGATGTGGTGTATATACAATGGAATATTACTCAGCCATAAAAAAGAATGAGATCTTGCCATTTGCTATGGATGTGGATAGAGCTAAAGAGTATTATGCTAAGTGAAATAAGTCCGAGAAAGACAAATGCCATATGATTTCACTCATATGTGAAATTTAAGAAAAAAACAAATGAACTCACAGGGATAAAAAAGAGAGCCAAACCAAAAAACAGATTCTTAATTACAGACAACAAACTGAGGGTTGCGGGAGGGGAGGCGGGCAAGGGGACTAGGGTAAATAGGTGATGGGGATTGAGGAGTGCACTTGTCATGAGCATCAGATGATGTGCAGAAGTGTTGAATCACTATAGTGTACACCTGAAACTAATATTACACTGTATGTTAATTAATAGGAATTTGAAGAAAAGCTTAAAAAATAGCATGAAATTCTCAAAAGTAATTCAGAAATAACCAAAAACTGTACCACTTAATAGTTGTATGCAAAAATCCATGGAATTTTTAACCTTTCAAAACACAGAACCATACCACTTAGAAAATCAGTTTGAGAGATGAAAAAGACTCACTAAATTTATAAATCACTTTAGGGTAAAAGTTTCATATGATATTGCGATATCTATAAGCTTTGAGCTTATATTCGTAGGCACACAAGACAATAAAGACTTGGCAGCAAATTAACTAGATTGAGGCAGAATGGGATTGTATGCCCAATGGAAGATGGGCGGTAATTTGCTACTTGCAGCTGCCAGCTCAACAGTAGGGACACAGTAACAAGACTGGTGAATGGTGAAGTTCAAAACATTTCCTGGCATAAGCTGAGGCGTGAAAAACTGATTTTCAGCAGAGTTTATTGGCATTTTTGAATTAGCAGAAATTAGTTTGCTTCAGAATAGAACATTAAGTATGAATATAATATTAGAAGTATCCATATAGTTCAGCTGCTTTTAGGATTTGATATTTGTTTGACTTTACTGCAATCGATGTAAGTTCTTTTAACCAGTTTATTTAGTTTTGATTCTGCAGATGTAAATATAGTGGTTTGGCTTTCTTTTTAAGCCTTCTGTATCTCTTAAATTCTTCTTCAGGGTTCTTAAAAATCAGGGAAATGCTCTTGATAAGAAAAGGAAAATTTGAATTCTGCTATTGATTTAACCAGTATAGAAGCTTAGGCGAACTACTGAATTTTATTTATTTATTTATTAAAAAAAAATTTTTTTTAAACATTTTTATTTATTTTTGAGACAGGGAGAGACAGAGCATGAACAGGGGAGGGTCAGAGAGAGGGAGACACAGAATCTGAAACAGGCTTCAGGCTCTGAGCTGTCAGCACAGAGCCCGACGCGGGGCTCGAACTCACGGACTGTGAGATCATGACCTGAGCCGAAGTCGGCCGCTTAACCGACTGAGCCACCCAGGCGCCCCTGAACTGCTGAATTTTAATTGTCTTGTGCTTTGTTTTATCTATTTGCAAAACATTAATGTTAATTCCTTTGGAAGATGCTTGAGGATTCTCTGATTAAATGCAAACTTTGCACAAGAAGAACTTTATAATTATGTATGATTGGAACCAAATTTTAATAAAAAGTCTGGGTGTTGAAACATCAAAATTTTATCTCATTAACATGATGCTAGAAAAACAAAGCCAGTTTAATCCTAATTACTTTGAATTTTATATATGTTAGCTTTATAAATAATTTTTTGTGCACAGCTCCTAAATCTACAAATTTGTTGAAAATGATTCATAAATTTGTTCTAGACACCGGAAGATGAGGACTTCTGTAAAATTGTATCTTCAGCTACCGTGGGAAATACAACTGAGGCTCCACAGCCACATCACCACCACGACCATCACCACCATCATCACCATCATAATCATGAGCATGGGCATCAGCATCATGGGAATGGTGAACTTGCAGAGAACCAGCAACCAGAAACACCAGATGTCCCTGGGCACCCCTCTTCTCAAGTCCCTCATAACCACCACAAGCACAAGGACCACCAAAGACAGGGCCATCCAGAGGACTGAGATATGCCAGCAGGCAGTGAAAGTTTACAACTTTCTGTCCCACCAAAGAAGCTCTGACGAAAGGGATGTATAAATCAATTACACTGCAAATTGCCCAAAGATTCAGAGTTGGCTCCTAGCAGCTGATGCTGACACTGACGACATCTGATATTTGAAAAAACAGGGTCTGCAATCACCTGACAATGTAAAGAAAACCTCCCCTCTTTATGTAGCTGACAGGGACTCTGGGCGGAGGAGAACGTCATTGAATCTTGACAGTGACGTTTACCTCCTGCTGCCTGACACGCAATTCAGCAGCCCAAGCCCACAGAGGCCAGCACCAATTGAAGCTGAGAAAATAAGGCCAAAATGTGAAAATGACCTTCATACTAAATATTTTAAATAGGATTTTACTCCCCAAGTCAGTCTAGACAATTTCGTTTCCAGCATTTTTATATGCTACCTAATTAACAATGATCTAAAACTAAGAATTGGATTTGTACAAAACACGGGGAAATCTATTATATTGGCTCCCAAATTTTAAAATTTAAGTCAAAGAAATTTTGACCTAAACCAAATTTTTATTATTTTATTATAAAGGTGATTGCAGCACTTGGTTAATATGTTTTTCTTTTTCTTTTTCCAGCATTCTACTTGTATTAATGAGAACAGAGACATAAACTATGACCTAGGGGTTTCTGTTGGATAGTTAGCAATTTAGAATGGAGAAAGAACAACAAAGACATGTTTTCCATTTTTTTCTTTACTTATTTCTCAAAAAAATACTTGTCTTTTTAATCTTACATTTTTAACTGATTAAATCTTATAAAGAACTGCCTTTATAATTCTTTCAGGTTCCAGAAATACTGACACATGAATATTTTGCTGTGACTACATTTTAAATATCCATTTATACTTTGTATGTCTAAGAGTCATAGTCTTGATTTTTACTATCACATATGAATGAAACTCTTATTTTCTTTATCTAGCATTATATCATACTGTTTAAAATTTGAGATAGTCTGTCTTGAAAGATGTAATGGAGAAGGTAAATGAATGTTGTCTGTCTCTTGATTGCTTAGAAAGTATTTCCATAGTCAATGATGGTTCAATAGGTAAACTACGTGCTATAAACCTGAACTCCTCTATGGTTAATACTATTAAGCAAGAATGTGGTACACACAGTTGGCCAAATGTGGATTTGTTTAAATAAACTCAATTTAAAATGTTTAAAGCGATCTTTTTTTCATTGTTATTATTTAGGTAGTATGTTATATTAATGACAGAAGTGGCATTTTCAACTGCTTTTAAAGAAATTAAGTAGCAACTAATGAATTTACTGTCATACTCAAAACCGTCTACGCTTAGGGCAAGAACCTTTGTCAAAAGGTTTAAGTTGAGAATCTTTGTCAACAGACAGACGTTGCTCTAAATTGCGAATGGTATTACGAAGAACTGCAATCTCCTTGTTTTTTTCTTCTTGAAGATGTTGAAGCTTCTAAATAAAGCAGCAAAACATTTGTTATTGCAATTCAGAAATAGTAAGATTAAATACAAGAAGCAATAAAACAACAAAAACTACATTTCTGGTTTAAGTAGATTAAAAAAGCTTGTTTTGAAAGGTTTATGATTTTATTTTTATGAGGCATATGGGGTACAACTGGAATAAGGATATTAAAACACGTTTTAGCACCATTTGTTTTAGTTTATTCTCTTTTTTGTATATAGCTTGAAGTTCTGAATCATAAAGTAGGAGTTGAACAATAAAAAAAATATATTACCTAAGTGCCTAAATAACTTCAGAATAGTAGGTCAGCCTTAGTTCAGAACAGATCATGGAATTCCTTACATGACCAAAGATCAGAGGACTTCTCTAACGTTTTAATTTACTGCTAAGATTTACTAGGTCTTTAAATTTTTTAAAGTTTTATTTATTTTTGAGAGAGAGAGGGAGAGAGGAGGAGAGAGAGGCTCAAACTCGTGAACTACGAGATCATGACCTGAGCTGAAGTTGGACACTTAACTGACTGAGCCACCCGGGCACCCCTAAGATTTACTATTTTAAATTGAAAGTGACTTTTAAATATTATTCAAGACCTAGTATCTTTCTGGTTGTGTGATATATTTTAAGAAAAACTGTTAAGTATATTGTTAGTAAATACTAGATAGCTTTTATAGAAACACACTGAGAACGTTTATTTTCTTACACAATGGCTATGGAAAAAAATCTCACATACCCTTCTGTAGATACTCTGTGGCAAAACAGTAGAATCTGCATAGGATTTTGATTTAGTTTGAACTCTTGCTAGTTTGGCATCAAACTGAATCAAGTTTAAAAAGAAAGTCATTGAGAACATTCTAGTTAAACAATTGCTTCTATAAATATAAGTATAATCCATTATATCTTTTAACATGTAATCTCTAATTTAAGTATATTCTCTGTACAATACAATATAGAGAAGTTTTTCTTTAAGAAACAGTTTTTAAGAAAGAGCAAGGAACACCCAAACAAGATTAACCTTGCTCCATGTTAAAATTTCCTGGGGAGCTTTTTAAAAGTACCAAATACCTGGGCACTACCTTAGAGATTCTGGGATGGAGTCAGCATTATCTTTTTAAGACATTAAAAAGATAGATGATAGATGATTCTATCATGCAAGGCAAAGAATCTAGATAACTAGGGTTGAGAATCTAGTTAAAGATGGATAAAAATATTTTCACATTACTGTGAGTATCCTTTTGTAAAGAAATGTAGTATAGTCAACAGTCATGGGATAAAAACTCACATACTCTACTGTAAAAACTTTGAGACTAAGTGGTAGAATCTGGATATAATTTTGTTGATTCAGTCTGAACTCTTTTGACATTAAACTGAATCAGGTTTAAAAAATTCTCATAAGTCATTCTTACAGGTCATATATACATATATTTTTTGCAAAATCTTTCATTATAATTCTTCCCTTCGGGTTGAGTTCAGTGTAGCCTCTCTGTGGTCTAAAAACAAACTCTGTGAGATTGTGTTCTGGTTTGAGGAGGAAAATGGATAGCTACAATGAAGACGAGGAACAAAAAGAGTTGTGTGCATCAGTGTAAACCACAGATTTGGGCTCCACCAGAGAGACAGGGCACAGATGGCAAACAAAATGCACATTTGCAATCAATGGATTAGAAGTTGATGGTAGAACCTGAAACATGGCTTATTGTTTCTCAGTTGGCTATCCAGACCTCTCTGTGGGTTGTGGGCACACTTGACCAGAGACAGTAGCAGCAGCAAAATGCCTCTCAAGTCAACATCAGTTCCCTTTTGCTCAAAGATTATACAGATTTCAACACTGAACCTCACCAAACACCCCAGAGATACCAAACATCCATGAACGTGAATAGTAAGTTATCTTTAATAACTAAACTGGGGAATTCTGACAACATAAAGTAAGGTGGGAGTCAGACTGGGGAAAAGCAATGGAAGAATGATGGAAATGGAGATGGGTAGCATCTAGAAAAAAATTTTAAAGAACAAATATATTGTCAAAACATCAATGTCTCTGAGATTCTGACATCTGGTTAAACAACCTACTGAAAAGGCTTTAGAGCCTAGAACTAGAACTGCAGCCTTTGAGATGCCCTATGTAAGGTCCCTTTAACATTTATTTATTTTTTAAATTTATTTTTATTATTATTATTTTTTAAATACAATTTATTGTCAAATTGGTTTCCATACAACACCTTTAACATTTTTTTAAACATCTAGTCTGTCTGCCCTTCTGATATGTATTGTCCACACATTTATTAGGGAGCAACCTGCCTCTTTTTAATAAAAGTTGAAGGAATTTCTATTGGTTTACCAGGGTTCCACAATTTCTGCTGAGGAGAGAAAAATGTTAACGATTAGATACACTCTCCCCACTGCTGGAATGGTAGTCCTATGAAGCTTGCATAGACTCAGCTACAAAGTGTGGGTAATCCTTGAATTATCGATCTCCAGTCTCAGAGTAAACAGTACCCTCTCTGGAAACCAGGACCTTTTGAACGACTGAAGAATCCCACCTTCCAGCCAAATGCTGCAAGATAGCGTAGCTAGCGTGGTCTGGTGTTTGAGAACTGCACGTGATGGAGAATGAGTGTGTCGGGGTTGTTTCTATACCTGAAGTTTATCTCACTGTGATGAAAAATAACCAAAATTCAATCTAGACTTGAGGGATGCATCTTCAAATTTAGCAGACCCTTAAACACTTACCTCGAGCTGTAATTTGATTATTTCACTTTGTTTTTCCTTTTCTTGAGTTTTTAACTTTGCATTTAACTCTGAAATTTCCACCTCCTTTTTCTCTATCAGTTCTTTATGCTTTTCTTCATTTGACTCAACTGAAGAAAACGAAAATAAATAAATAACTAATCAGTTAATTCATCTTAACATTTCAAACATTTTATAAGCTTGTATTTCATTAGCATTTTAAACAATCCATAAGCAAGTACATTTTGGTAATAAGTAAACATATTTTAGAAACTGTTTATATGCAGGGTAGGTTTTATATATTTTGAATAAGCCCCTACAAAATGCTTGAAACACAAAGATCACCCATTAACTGCTTCTGAACAAATACGCTGATTTAACTGAATCAGCTGCTTCTGAACAAATACGCTGATATAAACATGAATTATATATAGGGGTGTCTGGGTGGCTCAGTCAGTTAAGTGTCCGACTTTGACTTGGGTCATGATCTCGCAGTTTGTGAGTTCGAGCTCTGCATCAGGCTCTGTGCTGACAGCTCAGAGCTTGGAGCCTGCTTCAGATTCTGTGTCTCCCTCTCTCTGCTTCTCCCCTGCTTGTGCTCTCTCTCAAAAATAAACAAACATTTAAAAATTTTTAAAAAACAGGGGCGCCTGGGTGGCGCAGTCGGTTGAGCGTCCGACTTCAGCCAGGTCACGATCTCACGGTCCGTGAGTTCGAGCCCCGCGTCAGGCTCTGGGCTGATGGCTCAGAACCTGGAGCCTGTTTCCGATTCTGTGTCTCCCTCTCTCTCTGCCCCTCCCCTGTTCGTGCTCTGTCTCTCTCTGTCCCCAAAATAAATGTTGAAAAAAAAATAAAAAAATAAAAAAAAAAACACAAAAAACAATTTCTAAAAAAAAAAAAAAAAAAAAACATGAATTATATATAATTATATAATATATAAATAATATAGTAATAATAAAATTAATAATTAATTATTAATAATATAACATATTAATAATATATAATACATATAATATTATATATATATATATATATATATATATATATATATATATATATATATGAGAGACAATAAATAGGAGACTTAGTGGTTAAACAGGGACACAAGGCCTGGGTTCCTAGGTACAGGGGGTCCCAAATTACTGGATGATTCTAGAGCTACATCAAACCCCCGCTATACTCTGTTCCACGTGATTGGGCCTCTGTCATGTTCACACCATGTCTCTATGCTTCATCAAATTTCCTCTGGTCTTATCTTTCCTATTCCTACTAGTGATACCATATTATCCAGTATGGGAGTCTCAAGGACATTTCTGACTTCAGGGGGAAAAGAAGGAGTCAACTCATCCACAAGCCCCACAAATAAGGGGTCTCCATCCATGATTAATCCCCTACTTACTTAGTTTCAAGCCTCATTTTTGCCTCAGTTGGACTCTATGTCCAGGCTCTTAATCACAAGTCTCTACACCCTATACACTGTTGCCAGGTTAGTCTTCCTAAAGCATACCTCTAAGTATGGCCATCACTTTCTCAGAAACCTTTAATCCCTCCCCCCCCTTTTTTTTTATCCTAAAATTCAAGGGGTCAAAGAATCCAGCCCTAGCCATGGCTGCTGGCTTTTTTCTTGCTAACCTTTCTGTGTGGTGCAAAGAAGAGGTAAGAAATAGACTATTATTCCCTAGAATGTCCTATGTCTTCCCCTCTCTACGTCTTGGCTTCTATTTTCTTTCTACTGAGAGACTCTTTTTTTCCATCCTCTCCAGTGAACTTTAGCCATATTCAATCTTCAGGATCAGGGCCTTGTACTTAACAGTGCTGAAGGACAAAAGTTAGTAACTTTGATAAAGTTCAAGTTAGAATGTTTTCCTTCATTGTTTGTGCTTTTTAATTCTTTCCAAGGAGTTGTAGCTAACTCAAGTTCACAAAGATTATCTTCTATGCTTTCTTCTAGCAGTTTTGTAGATGTAGGTTTATATTCTGACATCCATTTCCAGCAAATTTTTACCTATGTTGTACATAAGTATGGGCTCATTTGGAAAAGTTTTTGTTACTTTTATGAAACCATATAACTCTCAGCATAAGATCATGAGACCTGCTTTAATAAAGGAAGAAATTTTATTATTGAAATTATATCCTATATGCCAAGTATATAAATATTAAAGGTATTATACATTTCACATTAATTTTTATATAAGGACATTAGCTGCTTCATATTAAATAATGTTAAGTACAAAAACCATAAATCCAGCTTAGAAATGTTGTAATTTATATCACATAAATAAATTGAAAGGTACAAAACCCAAATTAAAATGCATCAAGGCAATGTTCATTCAAGAATACGGGCAATTACTGAAAAAAGTTTATACATGCATTTAAATTATTTTATGATGTCTTAGAATTCAGTAGGTCAAAAATAAAAACTTACTTTTTTCCTGCATATCCTGATAAAGTTTCCTTATTTCTATTTTATGTCCCTCCTCTTTGATTTTCATTTCACTCATAAGTTTGGCAATATTATTCTTATATTCCTAAAGATTAAAACACATATTAATTCTTCAGTTTAAATATATGTACACAACTTTCCACTAATTAGAAAGGTGAAATTCAGGGGCGCCTGGGTGGCGCAGTCGGTTAAGCGTCCGACTTCAGCCAGGTCACGATCTCGCGGTCCGTGAGTTCGAGCCCCGCGTCGGGCTCTGGGCTGATGGCTCAGAGCCTGGAGCCTGTTTCCGATTCTGTGTCTCCCTCTCTCTCTGCCCCTCCCCCGTTCATGCTCTGTCTCTCTCTGTCCCAAAAATAAATAAACGTTGAAAAAAAAATTAAAAAAATAAAATAAAATAGAAAGGTGAAATTCTCATACTTTATATTAATTGTTAATATGTAACCATATCTAGAGAGGAAAGATACTGTTTATCGCTTGAATAATCAGCTTTGAGAAGGAACAATTTCTGATCCAAGGAGATACAGCCCATCCAGAGACAATGTATTCTTATCTTTGCTTCCTGAATACTCATCACCAGTGTTTAACATATCATATAATCTCAAAGTATTTTGGTAACTGTATAAATAAATGCCATGATACCATTAAAATATGTCAATTAAAGCCAAAGTTATACTTTAGAGCTAATAGTACATTCTGTTCGATAGCTGGCAAGCTTAACCTAACATAGGATGACTCCTTTGAATGTGACCTGATGTTCTGTTTCTGAAAATTATATAAACAGCCCTAATTCCCAGAAGGAAGTTAAGCACTACCCATGGTAAAGGTTAGTTTTATGAGGAGGAGGCTAGAGAAGAATGAATTTGGGAGTTGAGAAGTGCTTGACAAGTGCCTGAGATTAGTTTCTTAGGTTGCTGCAGCATAGAAATGATCATTGTGTTAATGTGGACAGTCGCATTCAGAGAGGTGTTGGAAGAGAAAGCCCCCAAAGATAAAATTTACAATTTTTCCAGAGGGATGTTCCTACATAAACCACTTACAGTCCTAAGATGTAGGCAGGAGAAAAGGAAAGCAGCAAGAATAAAAATAAAATAGGATACTAAGAAAGGTACATTAATGAAGGCAAGAGGTTCAAGAAAAGCTTCTAAACATCATAAAAGCAGGGACTTTATTTTTACTCATCATGATGTCTCCAATTCCTATAGTATCTTAGGCTAAGCAATATTCTATGGCTTGACATTTTAGAAGAGAAAGAAGGTAAAAATTTCTCCCCCTTTTCTCTGCCCCAATGATACCCTAACTGTACCATCTATCATTGAGCTTTATAGGAAAGGTATGGAAAGAATGGGAAAGAAGAAAGGAAAGGGATAAAGGAAAGGAAAAATAAAGGGTGGGATATATTCCACACATATTTAAATTAACTCAAGTGAGGAACCAGATTGAATATGGAAATGATCCTTCAACTTGAAGTTCTAAGCTTGATACAGATCCAGTTTGAGTTTTGGAAATCTTAGGTCTGCCAAGGTTTGACATGTTGGCTCTTGGGAAAGGAGAAAAAAATTATGATAATAAGCCTCCCAAAGGGTGGTGGGAGCTGACATTTACTGAGCACTTTTTATGTTCTAAGCACTGTGTTATTTGTTCTATAATTGCTGCCGTATGCTGTTCCTATAGGAGAAAAGAAAAAGTAGCAGAGGGTATGGTAGCCCTGGGGAGAGAAATAATTGGTTATCCACATAAAGTCTTCCCTTCGTTTGGATGATGTAATAAAATTGCAAAAGGTTACTTAAATCAGAAAGATCAAGACTCATTTATTTTATGGTAAAAAGTTTAAAACTGCTAATTAATATAACAGAGTATACTCTATAGTAAAAGTTTTATTAACATAATTTAAAAATATGTAGCAAAATAGTTGTATCTCTTTTTGGTGGGAAGACAAAGTAATATAAGTGATACCTTAGTGCGTTATAGTCTGCAAAGAGACTAGAGTCCTTAAAACTGTTATTTCTTTAAGAAATTTTATTCATTAAAAATTCTGGCACACACATACACATATATATATTTCCTTTCCAAATTTTGGCTGTCCTTATTAATGAAAACCACCCTCCTTTTTTTCTAATTTGAGAAGACAAATGCTCTACAGGAATTTGATTGAATACAAAAATACATAAACTCACTTGTTCATGAGACTTCAGCTTTTCTCTCATAAGATCAGCATTTCTTTTTAGTTGTTCATTTTCACCTATGTAAAAATAACCAGAGGGCATCCTAATACACAAAACATTTTAACTAACATGGGAATACATTTAACATTTTGAGTTTCCTTTCATATATGCATTCAACACATACATACAGCATCTACTACACACGAGGTTGCATGCATGGCGCTGGAAATATTGAAACAAACAAAATTATTGCTCTTCAAAGAACTTACGGCCAAACGGTAAAACAGATGTGTAAGTGGTTATGATATGCTATGATAATTGCTCTGGAATGGCAGTGTGTCTGAAATACCATGGGGACTTGTGGAAAAAAAGTCTTATTCAGCCTGAAGTCAGGAAAGGATTTACAGAAGAGAAACCATTTGCACTAAGACTTACATGATAAGGGTTACCCCATGTGGCAGGAACGCATTTCACATACATAAAACTGCACAGAAGACTTTGGGCTTGAGTGACTATAGCACATTTGGGCAAGTTACAATTCAAATACAGTATTGTTGGAATGTAAACTCTGAGGAGGATGTGCTACATAGGTTGAAGCCATATCCTAATAGGAGATGGACATATTGCATATGAATGGCTTTAAGTTTTATCTTATAGGTTACAGTCAAAGAACTTTGAACAGTGAAGGGAAATGATTAGTTACATGTTGAAAAAATGATCTGGCAGTGTAGATGACGAATGGGCAGGTTTTGACCCTAGATGAATGGGTATCAGTAAAAATAGATCAAGTAGGAAATAACAGGAGCCTCAATTAGGTCAGTGGCAGCAGGACATAAAAGAAAATGAAGATAATTATTTAGATGGTAAGATTACCAGGAGACTTATGACTGACTGGATAGCAGAGGCAAAAAGGAAAGGGGAACTTTTGCTTTCTAGGTTTCTGGTTTGGGTAATTGAAAAATGTTTTGGTGCCTGGGTGGGCTCAGTTGTTAAACATCTGACTTTGGTTCAGAACACGACCTCAAGGTTCATGAGTTGAGTCCCATATCCAGTGAGTTCAAGCTCTGGTAAAACCGGAGACCCGCTTCAGGTGAGCCCTGCTTCTCTCTCTCTCTGTCTCTCTCTCTGCCTCTCACTCACTTGCGCCCCATCCCTCTCTCTCAAAAAACAAAGCAAAATTAAAAAAAAAAAAAGAAAAAAATGTTCATCAGTTTGGGAAAGATTAGAAGAGGAAGACTTTTAGGAGTGAAATGAAGACTATAGATTTTTACCTGCTAAATTTGATTGCTTGAGATATCCAGAAAACATTTCTGGTAGGCTGAGAAATATTTAGAGGTGGCCAAAGGAGAGTATTCTGTAAAGGAGACTGAGAAGTGTCCAGAGATGCAGGAGAGAGTGGTACTGAGAAAAGAGAGGTTAAAGGGATCATAATAAGTAGCAATAAAAGCAGTAAGAAGATCAAGTAAAAGAACTTTGAATCTGAAAACTTTGGGAAATGCTCAATTGTTGTAAGTTGAAGACTAGGCAAAGGTAAGGCAATGGATAGAGTGAGTACACCAGACCATTCCCTTGAGGTTTGATTGTAAAAGGAAAGAGTGAGGGCATTTGGAGGGAATCAACCTAAAGTTAAGGAAACTTTATTTTCTTGTTTATTTAAAATATGGGAAAGATGTGAGTTGTTTAAATGCTGAGAGGAATGGACAGTAGAAATAAATGAAAGACAGAAAAGAAGGGACAATTGAAGATGCAATACCCCAGAAGAGAGACAAGAGTTAAACCCAAGTGGAGGAATTAACTTTGGATAGGAAGAAGGATTTTCTCTCTCTCTTTTTTTAAGCTAAAGAGGAAGGTAGTAAGGATATGTCCAGGTATGTATATATTTGGAAGAGGTATAGTGGGAAGAAGAGGTACTAGGTGGTAAGAAATGAGATAATTTATGTCTGACAGCTTTCACTTTTTCTGTGAAATAGAAAGTAAAATAAGTTGAAAGAAAAGAACAGGTTTAAAGTTGGGGGCTAGAAGATTGCAAAGTTTGAAAAGTCAGGATAAATGAAAGGTATAATTGAAACTGGGATTCATAAATTAACATAGGTCTGCAATGTATGGTTTTTTTTTTTTTTTTTTTTTTTTACCATTAGTCTTCAGTAATTGCAGCCTTGTAAGTAAAGCAGGTGTATGGTTGGATTGATCCATATTTGAAAATTACTATAGTTGGTATTACAGGATGGGTAATGGAAATAAAACCACTGCCAAAAGAGAAGATAAGTAATATTCTAAGCTAGATATATAAGCTATAAAGGGAGGAAGGTTTTATCTTACAGCAACATTATTGAGAGCATTGTTATATTTACTTAATGTCTTTTCATGTAAAATGTAAATAAGAAAAAAAGAGAAACATATTAAAATATGGTTTTGCATCTTTAATTTGCCATATTGTTTCAGACCTACCATAATTGACATCTTTTGTATATAACCAAAGCTATCTTCTGACTTGGGATGATTAAGAGGGAGCAGTGCTTGAGTTTTCTATACTCACCTTGGTAATCTCTAGATTAGATCAGGAAAGAGTCCATCCTGATATAGTGTGTGATGAGGGTTTGAAACAGAGCCAGACTCTGTACCTAAGCCAGACATAAAAGGCTCAAAGCTAAAATATAGGCCAGGAGTAGACTTGGCATCAAGACTTGTAATTCAAAACCAGTGCGAAATAGAGCCGGGGCTTGAGTTCAGGGACTACTGGGGACCAGTGACAAGGATGAATGAGACACTAGACTTGGATAACAGTAATTATAGCTTTGTATTGTTTAGAATCAGTTTGTCTGTCAATATAGACAAAAAAACATGCTAGAATTTTGATTGGGATCACACTGAATTTATAGATCAAGTTGGGAAGAACTGACATCTTGACAATATTGGGTCTTCCTATCCATAAACATGGACTATTTCTTCATTTATTTAGTTCTTTTTGATTTACTTCATCAGAGTTTTGTAGTTTTCCTTATATAGATCTAGAACATATTTTGTTATACATATAGTTAAATATTGAATTTTGGAGGTTATTGTGTTTTTACTCTCAAATTTCACTTGTTCATTGCTGTTATATAGGAAAACAGTTGACTTTTATGTATTAACTTTGTATAATGCATGCAACCTCGCTATAATTGCTTATTAATTACAAGTAATTTTCCTCCCAAATCTTCTGAATTTTCTACCTAGACAGTCATGTCATCTATGAACAAGGACAGTTTTATTTCTTACTTCTGAATCTGCATACCTTTTATTTCTTTTTCTTGTCTTATTGTCTTGTCTTACTGTCTTATTGTACTAGAACTTCTAGTACAATGCTGAAAAGGAGTGGTGAGAGAGGAATATCCTTGCCTTATTCCTGATCTTAGTGGGAAGTCTCTAATTTCTCACCATGAAATATGGTGTTAGTTGTAGGCTTTTATAGATTTTCTTTTTAAATCAAGTTGAGTACATTCCCTCTACTCCTAGTTTACTGAGATGTTTTATTTTCAATCATGAATGGGTACTGGATTTTGTCAAATACTTTTTCTGCATCTACTAATATGATCATCTTTTCAATCTGTTGGTGTTCTGGATTAAATTAATGAAGCTTTGAATGTTGACTCAGTCTTGTATACTTAAGATAAATTCTACTTTGTTGTAGTGTATAGGCCTCCCAAAGCATTTTTCCTTTCTGTTATGGAGTTTTTGATCTCTAGCATTCCTTTTTGCTTCTTTCTTAGGATTTCATCTCTCTGCTTACATTGCCAATTTGTTCTTACATGTTATCTACTTGATCCCTTACAGTCCTTAACATAGTAATCATAGCAGTTTTGAAATTCCCAGTCTGATAATTCCAACATCTCTGCCATGTTTGATTCTGCTCTGTCTCTGCAAATTGTGTGATTTTTTTTGCCTTTTAGTTGGGTTAATATAATAGAGAGTCTAGGTTCACCTAACTTTTGGTAACATATTAGCAGCTCTCTTTAGAATACGGAAATATTTAGCTTAGAAATATATATTTTTAAATCTTGTGCCCTAGTTAGTAATTTCAGGTTAATAGCACAAGTCCCACTCAACATCCTATTACACTTTTCCTCCTACAATCTTAACATAACATAATCAATAACTAGTCACAGCAATAATGAATCATTAAAGATTAAAAAAAAATTTTTTTTAACGTTTATTTTTGAGACAGAGAGAGACAGAGCACGAATGGGGGAGGGTCAGAGAGAGAGGGAGACACAGAATCTGAAACAGGCTCCAGGCTCTGAGCTGTCAGCACAGAGCACGACGCGGGGCTCGAACCTATGGACTGCGAGATCATGCCCTGAGCCGAAGTCGGACGCTTACCTGACTGAGTCACCCAGGAGCCCCATTAAAGATTTTTTTAATGTTTATTTTATTTTTTTGACAGAGAGAGAGAGAAAAAAAAAAAGAGAGTGAGCAGGAGAGGGGCAGAGAGAGAGGGGGACAGGGGATCCAAAGCAGGCTCCATGTTGACAGCAGCGAGCCCAATGTGGAGCTCCAACTCACAAACTGTGAGATCATGACCTGAGCCGAAGTCAGATGCTTAACTGACTGAGCCACCCAGGCACCCCTAAAGATTTTGGATGTTATATGAACAATGCTTTAGGAAGGCTTGTCTTGCAATATAGTACTGTTAAGAGGAACTTTGGAAATGGAGTCTACATATGAAACTGTCACAGAAGCATGGGTAAGAGGTTATGAATATGTAAAATTGATATTGTTGGAGAGGAAGAGTACATAGTAACTGCAAACTTTTGGAGTGCTGGTTATTAGGAGAATAGAAGTATTTGGAGCAGAAAGAGAAAATCCAGAACTATGTTTACAGGGGAAGATGATGAGTAGCATAAATATCCATTAAATCACAACATTACAGTGAGAGTAGAAATCTAAAATCAGTTTGCTTTCAAAGGCTGTAATCAGACAGATAAGAAAGTGTTATATTTAAAAATTTTTTTTTTCAACGTTTATTTATTTTTGGGACAGAGAGAGACAGAGCATGAACGGGGGAGGGGCAGAGAGAGAGGGAGACACAGAATCGGAAACAGGCTCCAGGCTCTGAGCCATCAGCCCAGAGCCCGACGCGGGGCTCGAACTCACGGACCGCGAGATCGTGACCTGGCTGAAGTCGGACGCTCAACCGACTGCGCCACCCAGGCGCCCCGAAAGTGTTATATTTTAAAGCGTCATATTTTAAAATGAAGAGCTTAATCTGAATGGTGGCTTTAGTTTATAAAAATTTTGCTGGAAAATTGATATTTCCTTGAATGGAAAGCACCAATAATTTGAAAATATTTCCAACTAAAATACTTACTTATAAAATATACTACTGCCTTTAGAACAAATACTTCAGATATGTTTCTCCCACTCACTCCCATTCTAATGGGATTTTCAAACCATAGGGACACAGTACATTAATAACCATGTAACCTGAAAGTTTCCAAGATGAAATGTGACTTGTTAATAGAATATATGTATTCTAGAATTAGGAAACTGGAGATTTTGGAGGATTTTGAACTCTATAATAAAGGAGTTATACTTTCCAGTATCATTCAGTTTTGTATGATTTTCAAGTTTAAGATTTTCTGTTTTTTTTTTTTTCTTTTGTTTTGTTTTGTTTTTGTCAAAATAATTAAGGGCTGGGAACTGTGTAAAAAAAAAAAAAACAAAACATTGTGCTAACTAGGCAACTAATACCTCTTGTACCTATTGGAAATGCTGAAGCATCCATCACTGAAAGATGAAAGAAAAGGTATTTGATGCTTTCTTTTTTCAAAAGTTTTTTAATGTTTATTTTTGAGAGAGAGGGAGACAGCACAAGTCGGGGAGGGCAGAGAGAGAGAGACACAGAATTCGAAGCAGGCTCTGAGCTGTCAGCACAGGGCCTGACGTGGAGCTCAAACTCACGAACCACAAGAACGTGACCTAAGCCAAAGTCAGACACTTAACTGACTGGGCCACTCAGGTGACCCCGATGTTTTCTAATTTATAAAAGTATACATGGTTGTCTTAGCAAGTGAAGCATCTGTAAGGGGAAGCTAATCACCTCTACACACCTTCCCTTCCACTTACCTCACCAAAGTTATCAATGTTAACAGCATGGTCTGTATTTCTTTCCTACTTTTCTTCCAGCTTATATAATCATATATAAACATATCACACATTTGTACTGGTTTTATTTATTTTTACCAATATAAAATTGTACTACATACATTACTTTGCAAAAAACTTGTTTCCTAAAAATGGATGTTCCTTCAAATCTGTACTTTTTTTATGCATATATGTAAATACATTTTTATAATTTTATATACATAGGGTCATATCATGGATGCTGAGCTATCCTTAGGACACTCTTCCCTTCTCTCTCTTTCATTTTCTTTCTGCTTTCTTTCTCTCCCTCTTTTTTTTCTCCTTTTTCCTCACCCCTCACCCCACACCCCTGGTGTAATTGTGTTTCCTTCTCAGTTTTTCCCTTGAACTTATTAAACTCTGGATCACATGTATGTATACACATACACATTTCCATAATTTTATTCATATCTTTTGTTCATTTAAAAAATTCTATTTATCCCTGCTGGTCAATTTGTAGATCTCTTTGTATATGGAGAGCTCTTTGTAGATTGTAGATATAAACTACATTTGTATTTGAAAACACTTTTTGAAATAAATTACTTGTTTTTTTTTTCACTTTTGCATGACAAAATAACATGCAAAGTTTTGTTGTTGTTGTTGCTGTTGTGTGGTACTTTTGTTGTGTTGTTGTTAAAAAAGTCTGTTAGGTCTTTTTTTCTTTATATAGTATCTGAAGTTTCCAGATTGGTCAAGAAGACACCCTGCAGCTAGCTCTAGGTTGTATCCTGGATACAGCTGATGATATAGCCTGACTTTTCTTTTAAGTTTTTATTGTTCTTTTTCATACTGAAGTCTTTTCTCCATCTGGAATTTATTTTTAATGTGGTAGAAAAGAGTCCAACTTTCTTTTCTTCCAGATGGAAAGTTAGTTGTGCCAGTACCATATGTTAAAATGCCATTCTTTTCCCAATAAATTGACATATTTCTTGTGTCATCTATTACATTAAAAAATACTGAGGCCTGTTTCTAGAATCTAGTTCTCTATTTTTTCTGTGGATGTATTTTTCCATTTTGATGCCAATACCATAATGATTTCATTACAACAGCTTCAGGGCATGTTGTTATCTGGTAATAAAACTCCCTTTTCTCTTCATTCTTCTTAGTTTTTTACAGTTCTCTTGTTTATTTGTTTTTTCCATCAAATAGCTTCAAGATTATTTTATACAATCTCCTCCAACCCCAACTTAGAATTTTACTTAAAATGGCATTAAATGTGTATATTAACTTCAGGAAACTGACATTTTAATGATGATAAGTCTTCCCTCTGCCAGAATAACTGATCAACCCATCCAAATGTTATACTGCTTGCATATTATCTGGTTTTGGCACATCTATAATTATGCTAAATGCTAAATAGAACCATATAACTTATCTGTGAACTAAAGCCACCTACTGAAGAAATAACAAACCTTCCTTAATACTTTATATTACACTTCAGTTGGCTCTATGTTGCCTTTCATTTGTAATACAAACAACATATGATTATTGTTGGCGCCGTTACTTTTTCGTCATCCTACCAGATTCTACATTAGATTTTCAAACACAGGTTCCTACTCTGGCTACTTCTTCAAGTGGTAAGGCTCTTGATGCTCTGGCTAGAGTATCTGTAAATTCAAATAGTATTTTGTATCAGTGTAGAGTCCACCTGGTCCTTATATTTGGCAAGTAATCCTTCTCTGGCCCAGCCAAAATTCAACTTATTCTCTTGGACTCTAATAATTTTGCAGTATATTTTTCTAAAATTAGCTATTCTCCTTTAGTACTGAACTGGGAGGAAGTCCTTAAGTGTACATTGTCTTTATACTCATTGTTCACTTACAGCGAGTTTTTAAAATATCATTTATGATTAGATTGCTTAGCTTTGTAATAATTTCATTCCATAATGAACTAGATATTTTTACATTCAAAGTTCTTACTTGATTGGTTGCCTGAATAAAGGCTATGTTGATCTAGGGGCGCCTGGGTGGGTCAGTTGGTTAGGTGTCTGACTTCGGCTCAGACCATGATCTCGTGGTTCACGGATTCGAGCCCCACGTTGGGCTCTGTGCTGACAGCTGAGAGCCTGGAGCCTGTGTCAGATTCTGTGTATCCCTCTCTCTTTCTGCGCCTCCTCTGCTCATATTCTGCCTTTCTCAAAAATAAAATAAACATTACAAAAAATTTTAAGTTTATTTTTTTTTTTTCAACTTTTATTTATTTTTGGGACAGAGAGAGACAGAGCATGAATGGGGGAGGGGCAGAGAGAGAGGGAGACACAGAATCGGAAACAGGCTCCAGGCTCTGAGCCTGACGCGGGGCTCGAACTCACGGACCGCGAGATCGTGACCTGGCTGAAGTCGGACTCTTAACCGACTGCGCCACCCAGGCGCCCCAAACATTACAAAAAATTTAAAAGAAATGCTATGTTGACCTAAATTAAGATTGTCCTCCAGTGGCATTTACTCAGATCCTGGGAAAGTTTTTGTCTTTTAACTAACTGAATGTTTTTATTTTATTTTATTTTAAATGGGAAATTTATAGTTATATAACCATTTTTCTTCTTATTTTGTTTTGCCTTGGTTTCTAGAAAATTTAGAGCTAACTTTTGTGCAATACTGAAATACCTACTCCTTAAGTGAGGTTTCTGATCCAAGTATTTTCCTAACTCTCTTCCTATTCATTACAGGCAGGGCCAGCATTATGAGTGTGCAATCTGTGTGTCCGTGTTGGGCCCTGCACTCGGAAGGGTGCAACGCTTGCTTTAACATTCTGCCATTAATGTCTTGAAGTTCTTTTTGTCTTCGAACTTGTATTTTTAAGTAAATTCCAGTGGGTCAATGGAGCATGCATGTGAGCAGAGAAGATAAGAGCAACATCTGTGTCTACTGCTTCTTGACACTACATTCATACACGGCACTTGCAATGCCCCATGAACACAGAATTCTGGTGGACTCATGATACTTGGGAGTTCAGCAAGACTCAAAAATACAAGTACAAGGTAAACATGTTCCATCTGCAACTAAGTAAGCAAGGGGCCTCATTTTCTTTTTCACTAGAACTCGCTTCAAATGCAGAAAGAAAGCAGTAGCATTCTAAGAAATATGAATGACCAAGGAACTCTACCATGTCCTTTCTTAATTCTGTTATTTCCCTCTATTAACCCAATAATTATGCTAAAAATGAAGACGTAAAAGGAAAGAGAAGGATAGGAAAATTCACAGTTCCTTTTCCTTTTAGCCCATCTTTAGTAAGTGTAGGTAGAGAGTATTGGTAGCAAGGGCAGGTATCAAGAAGTAAAATGAGGGGCTTTTGGGTGGTTCAATTGGTTGAAAGTTTGAGTTCAGGTCAGGTCATGATTTCACAGGTTTGTGAGTTTGAGCTCTGCGTCCTGGCTTGCTGCTATCAGCGTGGAGCCTGCCTGGATCCTCTGTTTCCCTCTCTCTCTCTCTCTCTCTCAAAAATAAATAAAATTTAAAAAAAAAGAAGTAAAATGAATAATAAATGGTTTAGGTAGTTTTGCGCAGCATTTACACTATTCTAGTAAGAATGAAACAAATATGCATGTGCAAGCTAGGAAGTATTAATTATGTACTTTCGTGATTCTGCATAGGAGTTAAATGCTCATGTCTTTGGATTTAAAATTCATTTGCACAATGTAAAGATGAATGGTAACATTTATGTTCCTAATTAAAATTTTTCATTCTTTTTTACTTACAGCAACATTAACAGCAAATACAAAACCCTGTCAAGTTGAGAGAGACCACAGAAGAAAGAAAAAAAGCTCTATATTTTAGAACTTTTAATGTTACTTTTTTCCTGCCTTTTGCACATTAGGCCCCACATTTTCATTTGGCATGGGGCCCTGCAAATTATGTAGTTGGCCTTGTTTATATGTTTTGTTCTTTAGCTTCCTTTTAACGTGCCACTAGCAAATCTCTTTTGGAAGGAGGCAATTTTTAAATAATGAAGATTCTGAAGTATATTCTCATAGCAGATCATTTTTCCATACAGAATATACTTATATAAATGTAGCATTTTCCCAAGGATGTACTAGAAGCTAACATGTCAAATTACTGCATGTTGAAAGAAGTTTTTCTACATTTTTCAAACTACTTTTAATTTGAGCAATACTTTTTTCTTTAGGAGTAACTTGTCATTGATTAGTTTACTTTCTCAGAAAATTCTTTTACAAAATAGCACTCAACTATGTGCTATTGTCCTTTTTAAAACATTCTTGTCAGTGATCAATTCTGATTAAATCACTCTGCTTACTACAATTTTGTAGAGTAAAGTTGTACTATGCATAATGATGTCTTCCTGGAAACCTACCCTGGTAGAGTCTAAGGGCCGAAATAAATTCAAATTATTCAAGTTCAGTTCAAACAGGGGAAAAAAAGCAATACGAAATTGCAAGAAATCATTTAGAGATAATTGGAAAAAATGAGTTTGAATTCTACTGATTTTGAAGGTGCTCTGTGTTTGCAGTTGATTTCATGTGTCTCCCTCTTTTCTTCATATGACACCCTGCCAACGTGTTTGAATTTCTAAATTAAATTCCTGAATTCTCCTCTAATGGACAAAAATCTCTGAATCTTGTTTTCTTTGCCCTGGTAGTAACTAACCATAAGTTAGATGGCATAATGTAACTATCTTTAATACAATGTATTATAGGGGTTCTCCTAAACCAGTATATAATATATAGTAATATGATATAGAAAAAATCCCTATCATTTGATATATTGTGATGAATTACTCTACTAAGGACCCATGTCCATACTCTAAACTCCAAACACACATTACTTCAAAAACAGGATATTATGACTATGAAAATATTGTATTCTTGACCATTGGTCAATATTTAATATCTTCTGTACAAAAAATTAATTATAATTCAGTAATGAATATGTTAAACATTAACTTTCTGAGACTTCAAAGTAACTTTAATTTCTGGTAGATGTTGTATTTGAACAAAATCCTAGGAAGAGTTCAATTAAAGTACCATTTGAATCCTAGAATAAGAGGACTGTAAGGATTATGAACATTCACAATTTTTTAAATGCAGCTGGATGTTGTATTTAGTCACAGAGAAGGGAAAAGTTGTTCTGAACCATTAGCATTGAGATGGGAAAATGAAAGCTCAGACCAGGTGTGGGATGGGGATCAAACCCTGAAAAAAAGTGAGCAGACTGCTAGAGTCAAGAAAAATGAAAATCTATTGGACATAAGGGAATCAGAAGTCTGCAGGACTAAGCCAAAAGAAAAGGCATTGGAGAGGCACCTGGGTGGCTCAGTCAGTTAGGTATCCGACTTGATTTCGGCTCAGGTCATGATCTCATCATTTGTGGGATGGAGCCCTGTATTGGACCCTGCTTGGGATTCTCTCTCTCCCTCTTTCTGTCCCCACCCTGCTCGCACTCTCTCTCAAAATAAACAAACAGTAAAAACACAGAAAAGAAAAGGCACTGGAGAAGGTGTAGTTCTCTATATTACTCTTTTGCTCTCCAGAAGAGCTGAATCCTTTCTGTACTGCAGATGCTGCTTGACAATGTAAGCGTAAAGTCTTTTAATACAATTTCTATATTTGTTTCATCAACCCTTGAGGAGATATTTTAAGGTAAAACAATGGGGAAAAAGGAAGAATAGTAATTCTTAAAGATAAATACCAGAACATTATAAAGACAATAAGGAATAACATGCCAAAGCAAATAAATGGTGTGTAAGATCATTATCATACTTCACCTACATATAAAAAGTACTTTATGATAACAATAGAAGACTAAGGTAAAAACATTCTTGTTTGATGAGAGTTTTATGTTGGAAGGGACTCTGAACTAGGGACTTTCATCTAGTCTCCTATATGAAAGGAAAATCCCAGTAACACTGCACTGTAGCTAACTCAGGACAAACACTTGGTTGCTTCATCTGTTTTGTCAATGAATAGGCCTATTGGGTTAGCATGACTAGTAAAAATAAAATAAGCTGAATATGCTGGCTTCATTACACAAACATAGCTTTAGTCTCTGATAAAACACTAAATAGTGAACTATCACTTCTGTTTGAATAGTATATTCATCATGTAACTACTACGAAATACCTACCCTTCAAAACTGAACACAGGATCATTAAAAACCAAGAGTACTTCTGAGAACAAATATATTTCTAAACTTTTGAAAATAATAAAGAGAATTATTATAACTGATTATAAAACATCCTCTGATGTTCCTGTCAGAATATGACTGAATTATTCTGTTCAGCATGGTATTTCTTATTTCATAACAATTTAGGAACGTATTATCTTGTAATGAGAAGTCTTGGCATTAGCTGATGAGTTTAACAAGACCAGATTAAAAGAAACTTACTGTCAGTGATGTAAAAACTCTATTTTTAAAGGCACTCAAATATATCATATTTTCAAAGATTTTTTTCTAACTTACCTTTCAAATTATGTTGATGTTCAATGGTCTGCTGTAGCCCTTTTATCATATTATGAAGAGCAGAACATTCTAAAATATGAAAGACACATTTATTTGAAAATTATTCTCTTTCATTTTGGAACTATTCTCTCAAAGTTGAAAGACTTAAAATAATTGACAATATGAGATTTCTAAAAATGTTTATTTTTGAGAGGAGAGAGAGAGAAAGAGAACGAGAGAGAGAGAGAGAGAGAGAGAGCGCATGAGCAGGGGAGGGGCAAAGAGAGAGAGGGAGACACAGAATCTGAAGCAGGCTCTAGGTTCTGAGTTGTCAGTACAGAGCCTGACGCTGGGCTCAAACTCACCAACCGAAAGATCATGACCTGAGCCGAAGTCGGACACCCAACCGACCGAGCCACCCAGGCGCCCTGACAATTATGATATCTTTATGGAGCAGCCAGGTATCTCGAAATAAATAATATAATAAGTAGTTTTTAATTACCCTTTAAACCAAATGCATTCTGGGATTTAGGAATGAGTTTTCCACAGCACAATAAATTTAGTATAGTAGGGATTCCCTACCCCATGTGCTTTAGCAATACCTACCCTAAAGTTAAGGCATACTTGGACATGCCTGGGGAACTATGTGCGGTGTATCCATGTGAGTTTTCCATGAAAGAACATCTCAAGGAAAGAGAGTCAAGGTACCCTCAATTTTGTTAAGATCGAGAGCCAGAGTTGGTGAGGTGTCATTTGGGAGAAGATAATGTTTTTCTTCCTCACTGTCTTCCAACCTGTCCTCTTAGTACTCATGCTTAAGTCCCAAGGCAAAGAGGTAAAAACTCAATGTGCTGAGTTACAAGGAATTAGCAACTTTGGTACTAATGACTTCTGCCACAATGGGAAATGAAGACTTCATTGCAAGCATTCATACCCTGACATGTGAATATAAGCTGGTTATAACTAGAAAAAGCTAAACCTTTGATGGGTAGCAACAGAGATGGACCCTTCTGTAATTTCAAGCAGTCCACTTGGCTGTAAGCTGTAGGAGATCAGGGACTATTTTGTTTTGTTCACCATTTCTCTAGAGCAGTTGTGATCCATAGCAGGCACTCCATAAATATTTGCTGATTGACTGATTGATTGATTGATAGACAGGCAATGTAATAGTAAACTGAAGCAAGAAAGGGGTAAGTGGAAAAACTGTCTGAAAATAATATATATTATATTGCTATTCTAAGTGCTTTGCAAATATTGAATAATTTAGCCCTCTTAACCCTATGAGGTAGGTCCTAGTATTTGTCTCATTTAAATATGAGGAAGCTGACACATAGAAGTTTAGTGAATTGCCCAAGGTCACACTTCTACTTAGTAAGTGGTAGAGCTACAGCTTGAACCCCAGCAGTCCAACAACACGTCTGTGATTTAGCTACTTTACTACCACAAAGACCAGTCCAGGAGCGGTCCTTTAGAGTAATATGAGTAGGTTGGACGCCCTGGAAAGAGGACAAGAACAGAATCAGAGACTCTTTCTGATTGTTATTGCTATCACATTTTTACTATAAGGTTAGGGAGAACAGGTTGCACTAGTTTAAGTTTACAATTATACTAGCTAAATATACAGTGATGAAGGCTTCATAAAAGAATAACAATATTTTTCAAATATTAAAACTCCTAAAGTTTAAGGAAAATTTCACCTTTTTTTTTTTAATAGGACAATTTCACCTTTATGTAGTTGACTTAACAACTAATAAATATTGAGCCTTATTCTCTTTCATTAGGTTTTAGAGGCCCAAGACCAATATTCAGCCAGTATGCACTGGTATGACATACTAACTTCCATTCTAGTTGGGCATCTGTTTTGATGGTTAAATATTAAATACCATATTTGCATCTAATAAAAAGTTACCTGTGTATAATAATACCATTGATTGTTTACTCTGCCAGGTATTACACTAAGTGCATTATAAACATTACCCCAATTAGTTTTCAAAATGATACTGAGAAGTTGGTATTATCCTGATTTTACAAAGAGAGATGGTCATCCATAGAGGTTTGGTTACTTGCCCAGGATTTTAGAGTTAATAAGTGGAAGGTATGGACTTGAGCATATGTTTTTCTCATTTCAAATCCTGCTCTTAATCTGCTATTCAATACCTCCTGGGGAATTATAGGATATAGTGATGAAACCATGAAACTTGGAGTCCAAGGAAATAGAATAGAGTTTCCTCTCCACTCTCTAGCTATGACACCCTGGACAAGCTTTTTGAGCTTTAGATTCTCCATCTGCAAAATAAAAGTATGGGTAATACCTATCCTCCTTCACATATAAGACTATTCTCATACATAAGACTAATCTGACAACCAAATGAGAAAATAGTACTCTCTAAATTTACTCACAAATGTTCAATATTGTTATTGTTGTTATTTCTCTCCTCTGTCTCTCAACAATTTGTATATATCTCTTTTCTCCTTTTATCACATTTCATTTATTTGTGGTTCCTCCTACTAGATGGTGAACTCTTTCAGGTAAAGATCATATCTTATCAATTTTGATATTTATTGCTTCTAATATGGTGGCTATTTCATAGGTATTCAATAGTATTTCTATTTATTGACTAAAGGAAAGAACCCATACTGTGAAGGGAAAATGCAAAATTTTGCCTTTCGGTTAGAGGTCCTACACTCAGTCTCCAGTACTTTCTTCAACTATGCTAATAGAAATGAAAGTACTTTGCAGAAGTTAAAAGCTTTATGCAGATATAAGGTTCTTCTGTTGTGGTTTTTCACTCTTCCTTGTACCCCCTCTACCACCCCCCACCACCTACTCAAAGTTCCCACCATCCTCCATTTTTTCTCTTTTACTATTTGCTAGTAATAGATTGATAGTTAAATCACACTTGACATTGCCTACTTCATATATGTTACTGTGTTAGCTGCTATAATTAAAAAATTAAGGGGGCACGTAGCTGGCTTAGTCAGTGGAGTGTGCGACTCTTGATCTTAAGGTTGTGAGTTTGAGCCCCACATTGGGTGTAGAGATTACTTAAAAATAGAATCTTAAAAAAATTAAGGAGGCATAGGCTCTGCCATCACTTCTCTTTGTGCCTTTTAGAGGAATAAATAGCTGAAACTATTTCAGTACAGTTGACTCTTGAACAACATGGGTGTTTAGAGGTGCTGATTCCTGTGCAGTTGAAAATCTGAGTGTGGATGTGCTTGGATGGCTCAGTCGGTTAAGTGTCCAACTTCGGCTGGGGTCATAATCTCGCGGTTTGTGAGTTCGAGTCCCGCGTGGGGCTCTGTGCTGACAGCTCAGAGCCTGGAGACTGCTTCAGATTCTATGTCTCCCTCTCTCTCTGCCCCTCTCCTGTTCACATTCTGTCTCTCTCTGTTTCTCAAAAATGAATAAACATTAAAAAAATTGAAAAAAAAATCTGAGTGTGACCTTTGACCTCAAAAAGTGAATTACTGGGGCATCTGGCTGACTCAGTTGGTAGAGCATGTGACTCTTGATCTTGGTTGGGATTGTGAGTTTGAGCCTCACATTGAATGTAGAGTTTACTTTAAACAAAAAAAAAAGTTCCAAAACTTAACTACTAATAGCCTACTATTGGCCAGAACCTTACTGATAACATGAAGTCATTAACACATATTTTGTGTTATATGTATTATAGCCTATATTCCTATAATAAAGTAAGCTAGAGAAAAGAAAATGTTATTAGGAAAATCACAAGGAAGAGCAAACACATTTATAGTATTGTACTGTCTTTATCAAAAAAACATGCACATGTAAGTGAATTCATGCAGTTCAAACTCATGTTGTTCAAGGGTCAACTGTAATCAGCAAATTGAAAACAGAGCCCTGAAACTGAAAGTATATTGAATTTTTTAAAAAATGTGTATTTTCAAAATATGAACACAAGGTGGCTCTCTCAACACTTTTTTTTCCCAAAGGAAAATGGCTCAACAAAAAATTATTCATAAGGTAGAATATCATTCCTTATTTTAGAATAATGGCTTTTAATTTTCTTTGCAAACCTTTATCCACATTATCATTTCTGTTGGATTTTAGAATGAATACTATCCTATCCAATGCTTCTTAAAAGCTAGAGCTCAGAATATTAAGCTACTTCTTTAAAAAAAATTTTTTTTAACATTTATTTGTTTTAGAGAGATAGAGCATGAGCAGGGGAGGGGCAGAGAGAGGGAGACACAGAATTCGAAGCAGGCTCCAGGCTCCAAGCTGTCAGCACAGAGCCTGACATGGGGCTCGAACTCACAAACCACGAGATCATGACCTGAGCCAAAGTTGACGGCTCAACCGACTGAGCCACCCAGGTGCCCCTAAGCTACTTCTTAATACTGTATAATTTAGTAAATAAATGGTGGTTTTGAGCTCAATTTAGGCTCTGCCATTAACTAGCAATTTGAACATTAATATCTATTTCACAAAGCACTTGGAAATGTTGAATACAATTATGTATGAAAAGTACTTGGCCATTAATACTAACATTATTATCATCTTCAACTGGCACAGAAATTCTTTATCTGGTATCCAATGTAGAAAATATAATGTCATGACCTCATTCTTTATCGTTGAACAAATTGAATCATATATGTAGTTTGTTATTCCTCTCTAGGTCAGTTGGTACACACTTGATTCTACAAACTTATTCCTACTAGTTCTTTTACTTCTGCTGCATATTATCCAGTAAAAAGGCCATTAGATTTAGAATAAGTAGAGCTGGATTTTAAAAAAGTATTTAATTATTTTTTCAAATGATAAATACACACGAAATACTAGTATAGTAAAAAATGATTATCTCTCCAGTTTCGGCCTCTAGACTAACCAGTTTCCCTTCCCCCAAAGCAAGCACTGTTACCAGGATACTGAGGCTGTTTATCTTTCCAGAGATATACAGATGTATCAGGGAGAGGGTTTTCTGTGTGTACAAAGATATTTTTATAAAAATGATAGAAGACGGTTGTGAACACTGTTGTTTTCATTTATGGTATCTTGGAAATTATTCTGTATCATATAGAACTACTTTTTCTTTTATCAGCTGCCATAATTTAACCAGAATCCTACTGATGGATGTCACACTCGGAAAGGCCTTCTCCGTACTAAAAAACAAACACACAAAAAAACCCACAAAAACCCATATTCTATTCTATTTTTTGGGGTGGTTTCATTTTTTTCACCTTTAATTAACTTTATTTGTTGGCATAGTTTTAGATGTACAGAAAAATCAGGAAGGTATTAGAGGTGCCAAATATCCTACACCCAGTTTCCCCTGTTATTAATACCTAACATTAGTATGAGATGTTTGTTACAATTAATGAACCAATGTTGATACATTATTATTAACGAAAATCTATACTTTATTCAGATTTTCTTAGTTTTTACCTTATGTTCTTTTTCTGTTCTAGGATCCCATCCACAATACCATATTGCATTTACTCATCATGTCTTCTTAATGTCCTCTTGGCTGTGCTAGTTTCTCAGCGTTTTCTTGTGTTTGATGACCTTGACAGTTTTGCAGAGTGCTGGTCAGGTATTTTGTAGAAAAGCCCTTTTTGGGGATTTGTCTGACGCTTATCTCATGGTTAGATGGGGTTATGGGTCTTTAGGAGGAAGATCATAGAGGTGAAGTGCCATTTTCATCACACCATGTCAAGGGCACATACATATGGCTTTCTCTCCTTTCCCTCCTGACACAGGGCACTTTATTAGTGAGGAGTGTTGGTCTGGGAAAAGGGTGTTGGGATGAACAGGATCAGCAACTATCCTGGGGAACATTCCTAAACATAAAGCATTCCTCCACGAAAATTTAGAGAAAACTCCATCATGGATGAAACCTCCCCAGAGGACAGCACTGTGACCACCCGGCCCCGCCAGCAGTGGTACAAAGGGCACCTAAGGCACAGATGGGCTCCAGTACAGCAGGGCTTCAATGTCAGGCACAGACTGTTGGGGGCATACCAGGAACTTCTCATAGTTCCATGTGAACATGAGGGAATTCTGGCTCTCTTGAGTTCTCCAGATACCCTGAACTGGTTGCACAGTGAAGCCAAGCACTACTGGGCCTTGAGGGCTGCAGGTGCAGCTGAAGCTCACTTACCTGGGTGTAATCCCAGACCATTGTGCCTCAAAGCAAGTTGGCATTCTCAAAGAGCAGCGCCTTGCCCTGCAAAGAGCCTGGGTTTTCAGGTTCCCTGCAGGCTAGTGGGCCTGCAAAGGATGGACCAAGACCAGGGACACAGCCAGGAGGACAATTGGTTGCTGGGAGCTGAGAGGCACACATGGCCTGGTTGTCCCAGAAGTAAGGGGAGAGCTTTAGACTAGAACAGCCCATTTTTGGCACTAAAATTTTTGACTCATCTGAAATTTCTTTTGGTGTAATTGTGAGACAGGAATTCAACTGTTATTTTTTCCCATGGTTTTGAAGGCTTGGACTTGCCATTTCTTGGTTTAGTGGTCTCCAACAGATTATTTAATTTCTCTCATCCTATGTTTTTTCATTATTGAGGTGGCTTAGTAATACCAATCCTATGTATCAGGGCTATAAAAGATAAAATGAAATGATAGCTCGGAAAGTTCTATGTGAATTTAAAATATTTTACAAATGTATGGTATAATATTAATTGTTGTGGTACCGAAAAATACTCTTATGAGATTTTGTATTTCTTCAGGCAGTAAAGAACTAACCTTTTTTAATTGAAACCTCCTTTGTTTGGGTTACTTTTAACAAATAGTTAGTTTTTTCCAACTGCATATCCAGTATATTATTCTTTCCACTGGTTTCTATCATTTTCTGTAGAAGAAACAATATATATTACCAAAGCAAGGAATGTCGCTATTTTTATTTCATTTTTTTTACCTAATGATATGAAGACTAACGAAAATACAGACCACTTAATACCTGAAAGTCTAATAATTAAGTGTGGCATATGTTTTATGTAAGCCAACTTCCTCATTTATCTAATTTTAAAAGTAACATGGCAAAAAATTAAAACAGACTAACAGTTATAAAAAGTTATGAAAAGTAAGAATATGAGCTAACTTGGAATCCCCTTCTTTCCAACTATTCAACCCTCAGTCCTATGGTTAACAATTCCTTATACATATTTCCAAAATATTTTATGATTAACTATACAACTATAGGAAAGGATCATATTATACTCTGTTCTGCACCTTGGATGTTCCACTTAGAACTATTATCTTGGAGATGATGTCCATACAAGCACATTTAGGTCTACTTCGTTCTTTTTATTTATTTTTTTTTTTTTAATTTTTTTCAACGTTTTTTATTTATTTTTGGGACAGAGAGAGACAGAGCATGAATGGGGGAGGGGCAGAGAGAGAGGGAGACAGAGAATCGGAAACAGGCTCCAGGCTCCGAGCCATCAGCCCAGAGCCCGACGCGGGGCTCGAACTCACGGACCGCGAGATCGTGACCTGGCTGAAGTCGGACGCTTAACCGACTGCGCCACCCAGGCGCCCCTACTTCGTTCTTTTTAAGACCTGCATTGAGTTTCACTTATGAATATACTGTAATTTATTTAACTAGTCCCCTTACTGAGGATAATTTGTGTTGTTTTCACTTTTTTTTTGCTATTACAAATAATGAATAAACCTTCAACATACCTTTTTGGTATCTTTGTGTACAGTGTAATAGCTGACATATACCCTTCAGACAGCTTCAAAAATCCTCAATTCATTGTATCATCTATATCTCTACCCACTTTCCCATTCTCTCTGCCTCTGAATTTATCTTAAAGCAACTCCCTGACATTATATTATTTCATCCACAAATATCACCATCTATACGTATCTCTAACAGGTAAGATTCTTAAAAATACAATCACAATACTTTATCACATCAAAAAATCAATATTTCTTATTTAAAATATTTAAGGATATGACAGATAGTTCTAAATAATCTCCAAAAATTTTGCACCAATTCCTCTCCCACGAACAGTGCTTCTTCTTTCTTTCTCTATTCTCTCTTATTTTAGTAAGAATCACTTGGTTAAGAAAACTCAAGTTCATTGTTTAAAGAAGTTCATAATGTGGGGCACCTGGGTGGCTCAGTCAGTTAAATGTCTGACTCTTGACCCCAGCTCAGGTCTTGATCTCTGGATCATGAGTTCAAGTCCTGCATTGGGGTCTGCAGGGGTGTGAAGCCTACTTAAAAAAAAGCTCATAATGCTATCTCAAAATACCCATTGTCATGATAATTCCTTTATTATGGACATACCAGACTGTGCAGAGGAAAAGAAGGAATAGAGAAGAATGATAAAGAGAGAAAATAGAGGTAGGCATTATTCTCTTTCCCACCCTTGCTTCAAAAACCCACTCCCCAAATCTTTCATTTATTCACCTATATCTTCTCAACAACTATTCTTACTCCTCTCCAAGGCAGACAAGGGGGAAAAAACCCAATATATACTTGTGGGTTTGGTCTATCATGTAATTTGTCTAGATTTGGGGAGAGGAACTTCAAATACATCTGTTTTTAGGCAACAGAGAAGGAAAAAGGAACAGCAGAGGAAAAGAGTAAAAAAAAAAAAAAATTAGAGTTAGTCATAATGGTAAGAGACTGAGGATTGAGTTTATTTTATTTCAATTCCTATTAAACCATTCCTGAGTTTATGGACATTTTGAACATTTAAGTATGTATTTTCCTTTTAACTTTAGCCAAAGTATATCAACTATTTCCTTGTCCCAGAAACATTTTGATGTATTAGTACAAATGATCCAAAATGAAATATATTTTAAATATGGATTTTAAAAATGAGAAAGGACTTAGCAAAAATATATTTCCATTGTCTTTACTTTGCTTATTTTTTGGTACATTTTTCTTTACTTCCCAAATTCTTCCACTGGCAAAATCTATTTCCCTTTTATACTATAAATTTTATACTATATGCTTTTATACTATATATAGTTTTTCTACTACAACTGTTTTATATCTTTACATACCTTTTCTATCTGTGAGAAATCACTTATAAGCTTGTCAAGATTCACACCGCTAATCTTTTTCATACATCCTTCGCTGCTTTGACTCATGTCTAAACTAGTGAAGAGCAAATAGGGTTAAAAAATAGATGAAGAAGTAAACAAAAGCTGTACAATAGTGACAATAAGTCAAATACTAACGTTTCTATACTCCACGCATAGAGCACCTACTTGAGCTCCACAGCATGTGGAAAATTTTTGCTATACACATTATTAATAATAGTCAAAAGCATTAAGGCTTCTCCATTCTTCTGCATGCCACCCAAGTTTTCTCTAAACAAATCTAAAATTAGTGCAATGTTATGTGCATATGTAGAAATTATTTGTCCCTGTTACACAAAAAACTATCCCATTGTTCAACTCATCTTCCTGCCATCAGTATGACAGGACTCAAAATGTGGTGTACTGCTAAATCTGATGTGTGACTTTTAAATATAGGTATTCTCAATGTACGGTGTTTAAAATATTTCATAACTATCATGCCACGAGTATTTTTTGCTGTATTTCCTGGTAGTGTGCTTATTGCCATGGACTGAATTGTGTCCCCCTGCCCCTCAAATTCCTTTGGGTATAACCAGCTAACTGCAAAGAATGAGTTTTAGTTTTAGTCCTATGGAACCAATCATAAGAAATTCTACATTATTCCAGAGGTAAACTCATCCAGTTAGGATGAAGAAATGGACTTTCACAAAACGGCTAGCATTTACACTTGGGGATGGGAGAGTGTTTAGAAGAATTAGGATTAATACAATCTAAAAATATGAGACACTTTAGACTTTTCACAAGCAAAGTGCAAGGAGAAAATACAAATTTGAAATTTAGGCATTCTGGATTAAGGAAAGAGCATATGCCAATGCCTGGTATGTGAAAGTGGTAATGGAAACTAGTCCAAAGTAAAAGGTAAATAAAATTCCTAAAGTAATTTTACGGGTCATATTATTGTTTCAAATGAAGTACAACACAACAGACATTGCTTTGACAATTTGTTACTTCACAAATCTCGTTTCCTTCCTCTTTTTGATTGGACGTTAAATCAAATATATGACATCTGACAACTATTAGTGGTTTTTAAATGAAAGAATTTTAGCTGTGCATTTTCAGCTTACTGAATTATTATTCAAGTAAAACTATATAAAAATCCCTTTAAAAATTATAACTTGATCTTTAAGGCAGGAAAATAATTGTAATTAGCACCCCATAATAAATACAGCAAAATTCTTTTTTGGGGTAAAGCTTAACAATCATCAGTATTTGATAACTGTTACTCTTTAATAGAACTATAGGATAATCTGAGGTAGTTAATGCAAAACTTTCCCCCGTCCCCCCCCCCCCAACATTTTTCTTTTTAGTTCCTAACATTTTAAATAAAAAGGTTTTACTACAGTTCTCAGATCCCAGCTCTTGAATTAAATTCATTTTAATTTCAGCTTGATTTTCCTCCCAAACGCCTCTGTTCTAATGAGACTCTGGGAGTGTTTTTCTTTTTAAAACCATCGCTAATATTCCACTGGCTGTTATCGCATGCCGTTCCGCCCGGTGTAGGAGTTTGTCACACAGGCTGAAAAGCCATCCAATCCATTTCTAGGTGTCTTCACGGTACCCCCCAATTTCCTCCATCAACATCTCTTCAGTGGCTGTGGCCTTCTTGCCCGTGAAACTAGGAAACAAGCTGGTGATTCAGTGCCGGTCAAGTTCATCGGTGAGAAGCAGGCACTGACTTGTGACCTTCCGGCCCAGCAGCAACCACCCCCCTCAGGTGGGTGACAGCGCCGTTTTCTCCCTGGCTCTTATGCCAACCAGCATCTGGGCCTCAGCTCCGTCTCTCCCCCTCCCCGGTTTGGCGGGGCCCGTGCGGGGCCCGAGGACAGACTGGGAGTGGGGGTGGGGCTCCTCCTCTCCCCTCCCTGCTGCGCTCGGTGAACGCACGCTCGGTCCCGAGGCCCGGGGCTCCCGCTCCCTCCCCCCGCGTGCCGGGGACCAGAGGGACCCAACTCTACTGCAGGACTCGGCGCACCAGGCCTGACGGGAGTGGATGGTTTAGGAGACGTGAGGAGGTATGAAGAAAAGAATTTCCAAGGCTAAAGTGGGAATTTCGAACCCGGGGACAAAAAGCCTGGAGCGTACCTGACGCCGCTCACAGTTCCCCACAGTCTCCCGCGTCACCACTTCCGGGTGCTGGTCCGCCCCGCACTGCTGTCCCCTCCCCGGAAGCAAGTTCCCCCAACAATAGGCCCGCCCTTCTCCCGGCCCCGACCTGGGCCGCCAGTTTTCCACCTCCGGTGGTCCCTTCCTCCTTGGCCTTTGCTCGCCTCAGCATCTGGTGCTTCTTAGATATTTTTTTCTGGTTTCTGGGACATGACCCAACATCCAGTGCCTGCCAGATTCCTAATTATTTCCCTAACCAAAGAATAAATCACATTGGTTTTAAGTTTGGAGCAGTGAGTCAGCATCATTGAATTAATAATCCATATTTATTTGAGTAACATGAAATAGGCTTATAATGTACGAAGAGATTGTGCTACGTGATGGAGATGAAAGCATGAATATAATCAGTCTGTGCAGTCCAGAGTCAGCTGATGGAGATGATCTCCCATCTACAAAACGGTCTTGGTAACTAATGGTAAAGGCTTAGTCTCCCTCCGCATGAATTCAAGCCCCCAACTCTTTTATATCCCAACTGGGTGATCCCGGGCAAGTTTTTAAGTGTACCAGCCTCGGCTTCTTTATTTGTAAAATTGACATTGATAATGATGCCTACTTCATAGGCCTGTTGTGATGACTAAAGGATTAGAATTTTGGTTAATAACAGTTTGAAACTGTATCCACTGCCAACTCTGGCCTACTTTTTTTTTTTTTTTTTTGAGTGGGAGAAGAGAGATATTTTTTATGAATTTTGTTTTCTATGAAATCCAAGATGTGGCCAGCAAATACATGTATACTGTAATAGGATAATTCATACTTGATTATTGGGAAGGTAGTAGAGCATGATGGCAAGATAATCTGGTCAAAGTGGGAAATGTAGGGTGGAGCCCTCTCTGCCTTTAGTCAGCTGGGAAGGCTGATTCATCTTCCCAAGACTTTTTTTGCCCCCCTAATTTTAAAATAAGAGAAGTGGACTAAATAAAAAAGCTAAAATTTTAGGATTTTAAACTGGTCTTATCAAATATTTTGAAAAATGTTTTTTTCATGTTCTTGAGCTCATTAATTTCACAAAATTTGTGTATATTATTTATGCATATATGTCTGTGTGCATTTTTGTTTAATTTTTATTTATTTATTAATTAAAGTCTATCTGTTTTTTGAGAGTGAGAGAGAATACGCAAGCTGGGGAGGGACAGAGAGAGGGGATGCAGAGGATCTGAAACAGGCTCCACGCTGAAGCAGAGAGCCTGACATGGGGCTCGAATCCACAAATCATGAGATCATGTCCTGAGCCAAAGTTGGATGCTTAACCGACTGAGCTGCCTAGGCACCCCTTATGTTTAATTTTTAAACTTCTGGCTACCCAATAAGCTTTCCTTGATGTAACAACACATAGGGATATTAAAAATGGCCTTTTGAATTGCTGGTTCTATCCAATTAGCACATATAAAATGTTCCATGTAACCCATATCATAATGGTTATTGAAATAAGCCCATTTTAAGACCCACCTAAGATGCTACCTTCTCCATAAGGCATTCACTGATCATATCGATCAGTTGTGACATGCCTTTCCTTACTCTATGCTCCTATTACACTTCGGACCAGGCTGGCCTTTGTTAGGGCTGTTGGAATTTTTTTTCCCGCTGTTTGATCAGCTCCTTGGGGGAAGAATCTCTATTTTATATATATATTTCTCCATAGTGCCTAGCTAATGAGAATAAATAGAAATGAACCAACACACCAGAAATAAATCAGAAAAATTTAGCTTGATTTTTCTAGTTTGAAATGAGTCATAAGCTTCTCTTCCAGTTCATAGATACTATTTTTTTTTTCCCAAAGAGTCTAGTGAGTTCAAAATATCTCTGTCAATGAGAAACTATATAAACTTCCCATGATTTCATTTTTAAAAAGGGAATGCCTTTCACAGTTGTATTCACAGTTTTATTCATCAAGTCTCATCCAATTGAGAAACAGAAAGGATTCTTTGAGTATTTGCTCAGAAACTGCCTGAAAAACCTAAGAGGAATAAATTATATTATTGTGCCATATTAACAAAGGGAGTATAAAGAAAGTAATGTGCAAGTCCATTAAAAAATACCATGATATAGAAAATAAACATATGAGCCTACCCAACTGCAAAAAAATCAGAGGCTACTGATTAATTCATATAAGGATCTTAAGATGAGTGATACGTCGATTTTTTTTTAGGTTACAAACAGCTTCAGTTATTAATTCATTCAAAAATATTTGTTAAGTCCTTGCAAGGTATCAGCTACTGAGTGTTTAGGCACTATGGAGAGAAAGACAAGTAAGGTGCTATCTTAATTTGGACCTCACATCTCGTAGGATTGCCTTTTTAAGACCATGAGCAATTACCCATCTGTTCAATCAAGAAATACTTGCTGGGCACCAAACCTGTTCTGGGATCTATAAGAATAGGAATGAATAAATCAGACATGGTCCTGGACCTCAGAAGGCTTACAGTTTTGAGAGAGAAATACATAATAAATAAGTAAACGACTGATAAATAAAAACTGAAATAAGAGCAAAGAAAGAAATACAAATCCAGGATATTGACTCAAAAAGTGAATGGGAGCAGCTTTAGATATAGTGATCAAGGAAAGTCTGAGGAGACTTCCTCCTCTTTTTCTTCTTCTTCTTCTTCTTCTTCTTCTTCTTCTTCTTCTTCTTCTCCTTTTTAAGTTTATTTATTTATTTTGAGAGAGAAAAAGAAAGCACTGTTGAGGGTGGGGCAGAGAGAGAGGGAGAGAGAATCAAGCAGGCTCTTCACTGTCAGTACAGAGCCTGATACAGGGATCAAACTCACGAACCATGAGATCGTGCCCTGAGCTGAAGTCTGATGCTTAACCGACTAAGCCACCCAGGTACTCCTCAGTTTCTTCTTAATGCTCACTTTCCCTGATCGATTTTCTTACTCTTACTTTTCACTAATCTGTTTTAGTGGCCTCTAGATCTCCTATGGGACCTCTTCATGGCACTACTTACAAGGGAATTGGTTCTTGTCCTCCTGAGTTTTAGGGCACTGTTGGTTGGTAACCTTCCAGGAAGCTTCACTGGTCTAATCTGAAACCAGTCTCCCCTTACTGTGAAGGCAGGAAGAGACCAAAGCAAGAGACTTGCCACTCCAGATAGATAGGTGGCAGTTTTAATAAACGAAGGGAACTTATGCGGTTTGTCTTGGGTGGCAGCAAGGTGAATGGATCCCCAAACCCACCTGTCAAACCGTAAGTTTACATAGAGGCTGTAACTAGGTTCAGTCATGTATACTATGCAGGTGGTTCTTAACACCACATCACTATCTCAAGGCCCGGCAGCCTCTAGAAGTGGGAAAGGCAAGTGGAATGCACATTTCAAGGACAGCAGAAGGGATGAAGAGCCTCTGAGTGCCCAGGTCCAGCTCATAGGTCAACTGGCAGTCACATCTTTTTGATGACCTTCCTCAACAGGCACTTTTCACTCTTTGAATCTCACGACCAGGTAAGAGAGAGACTTTCAGCTTGATGGAGATTGAAGGGATGCAATTTCTAGTAATATCCATTATACAATCAAATATAAATGTCCTATTTCATGTTAAGTTCATTCATTAATCTATCTTGTCTCTGACTTATAGTTGAAGACTGGAATTGAGTTCTAACCACTTTCCAGTATCTTGATTGTGGAACAACTTTGATAAAGCTGTTTGCAGCCTTTGTTGAAAAATGGGCTTAGCAATCTCCTCTGCGGCTGTGTTCAATCTTCACTAATGGAATTTACCTTGTAATAAGAGCTTATTCTACTCCATGGGATAATATCTTCATGTCACCGATTGTTTCTTAGGCTGCTCATGGAGGTCTGAAGCCTGTGTTCCAGCCGAGACTCAGCCCAAGTTTTTCCCTCCGTCCATTTCACCTGGGAGATTTTCTACTTCTCCACTCCACCCTTCCCCATTATAAGGAAGTATTTGTTTAGTCTACTTCTCTCCATAGTTAGGAGGCATAAATGGAAGTCTTGGGACTTTTCTGACTCAACAGTAATGTTTGTAAGGGGTGACGGTGGGTAGAGGAGCCCTCACTAACCTGCCTGTGTTACTCTCTTTGCTGTCATCTTTTTAAAAAATGTGTATTTATATATTTTGAGAGAATGTGTGAGCAGGGGAGGGGCAGAGAGAGAGAGAGAGGGAGAGAGAGAGTCCTAAGCAGGCTCTGTGCTGTGAGTGCACAGCCGGACGTGGGGCTCAGTCTCACCGTGAGGTTCAATCTCACTGGGAGATCATGACCTGAGCCAAAATCAAGAGTCAGTCGCTTAACTGGCACCTAAGGCTGTCATCTTTTTAAATGTATGATATGGGGTTGTCTGGTTCTTGTTGTTGAACTCTTTTATGGTTTCATCTATTTTTTGTTTATCTTGCTAGGTTATAGGGTGATGGGATTCTGTGATTTGTTTATTATCTCCCATCTTTACCGAGAAGCATCAATAACAATTGTACACCAATTGTGTGCATAGTTTGAAGAGATTTACGGAGATAAATCGTACTTGAAATATCATTTACAACTCCTACGAAACAATTTATCCATGGGCTTCATATGCTAGCATGATTCTCAAATTGCTTAGTGTAATGTCTCCCCAGCTCCATGGCATGCATTATGAAGACTTCACGTCCATTTCTTTTTTTTTTTTTTAATTTATATATGAAATTTATTGTCAAATTGGTTTCCATACAACACCCAGTGCTCATCCCAAAAGGTGCCCTCCTCAGTACCCATCACCCACCCTCTCCTCCCTCCCACCCCCCATCAACCCTTAGTTTGTTCTCAGTTCTCAACAGTCTCTTATGCTTTGGCTCTCTCCCACTCTAACCTCTTTTTTTTTTTTCCTTCCCCTCCCCCATGGGATCCTGTTAAGTTTCTCAGGATCCACATAAGAGTGAAACCATATGGTATCTGTCTTTCTCTGTATGGCTTATTTCACTTAGCATCACACTCTCCAGTTCCATCCACGTTGCTACAAAAGGCCATATTTCATTTTTTCTCATTGCCACGTAGTACTCCATTGTGTATATAAACCACAATTTCTTTATCCATTCATCAGTTGATGGACATTTAGGCTCTTTCCATAATTTGGCTATTGTTGAGAGTGCTGCTATGAACATTGGGGTACAAGTGCCCCTATGCATCAGTACTCCTGTGTCCCTTGGATAAATTCCTAGCAGTGCTATTGCTGGGTCATAGGGTAGGTCTATTTTTAATTTTCTGAGGAACCTCCACACTGCTTTCCAGAGCGGCTGCACCAATTTGCATTCCCACCAACAGTGCAAGAGGGTTCCCGTTTCTCCACATCCTCTCCAGCATCTATAGTCTCCTGATTTGTTCATTTTGGCCACTCTGACTGGCGTGAGGTGATATCTGAGTGTGGTTTTGATTTGTATTTCCCTGATAAGGAGCGACGCTGAACATCTTTTCATGTGCCTGTTGGCCATCCGGATGTCTTCTTTAGAGAAGTGTCTATTCATGTTTTCTGCCCATTTCTTCACTGGGTTATTTGCTTTTCGGGTGTGGAGTTTGGTGAGCTCTTTATAGATTTTGGATACTAGCCCTTTGTCCGATATGTCATTTGCAAATATCTTTTCCCATTCCGTTGGTTGCCTTTTAGTTTTGTTGGTTGTTTCCTTTGCTGTGCAGAAGCTTTTTATCTTCATAAGGTCCCAGGAATTCACTTTTGCTTTTAATTCCCTTGCCTTTGGGGATGTGTCGAGTAAGAGATTGCTACGGCTGAGGTCAGAGAGGTCTTTTCCTGCTTTCTCCTCTAAGGTTTTGATGGTTTCCTGTCTCACATTCAGGTCCTTTATCCATTTTGAGTTTATTTTTGTGAATGGTGTGAGAAAGTGGTCTAGTTTCAACCTTCTGCATGTTGCTGTCCAGTTCTCCCAGCACCATTTGTGAAAGAGACTGTCTTTTTTCCATTGGATGTTCTTTCCTGCTTTGTCAAAGATGAGTTGGCCATACGTTTGTGGGTCTAGTTCTGGGGTTTCTATTCTATTCCATTGGTCTATGTGTCTGTTTTTGTGCCAATACCATGCTGTCTTGATGATGACAGCTTTGTAGTAGAGGCTAAAGTCTGGGATTGTGATGCCTCCTGCTTTGGTCTTCTTCTTCAAAATTACTTTGGCTATTCGGGGCCTTTTGTGGTTCCATATGAATTTTAGGATTGCTTGTTGTAGTTTCGAGAAGAATGCTGGTGCAATTTTGATTGGGATTGCATTGAATGTGTAGATAGCTTTGGGTAGTATTGACATTTTGACAATATTTATTCTTCCAATCCATGAGCAGGGAATGTCTTTCCATTTCTTTAAATCTTCTTCAATTACCTTCATAAGCTTTCTATAGTTTTCAGCATACAGATCCTTTACATCTTTGGTTAGATTTATTCCTAGGTATTTTATGCTTCTTGGTGCAATTGTGAATGGGATCAGTTTCTTTACTTGTCTTTCTGTTGCTTCATTGTTAGTGTATAAGAATGCAACTGATTTCTGTACATTGATTTTGTATCCTGCAACTTTGCTGAATTCATGTATCAGTTCTAGCAGACTTTTGGTGGAGTCTATCGGATTTTCCATGTATAATATCATGTCATCTGCAAAGAGCGAAAGCTTGACTTCCATCTTTGCCAATTTTGACGCCTTTGATTTCCTTTTGTTGTCTGATTGCTGACGCTAGAACTTCCAGCACTATGTTAAACAACAGCGGTGAGAGTGGGCATCCCTGTCGTGTTCCTGATCTCAGGGAAAAAGCTCTCAGTTTTTCCCCGTTGAGGATGATGTTAGCTGTGGGCTTTTCATAAATGGCTTTTATGATGTTTAAGTATGTTCCTTCTATCCCGACTTTCTCAAGAGTTTTTATTAAGAAAGGGTGCTGGATTTTGTCAAAGGCCTTTTCTGCATCGATTGACAGGATCATATGGTTTTTCTCTTTTTTTTTGTTAATGTGATGTATCACGTTGATTGATTTGCGAATGTTGAACCAGCCCTGCATCCCAGGAATGAATCCAACTTGATCATGGTGAATAATTCTTTTTATATGCCGTTGAATTCGATTTGCTAGTATCTTATTGAGAATTTTGGCATCCATATTCATCAGGGATATTGGCCTGTAGTTCTCTTTTTTTACTGGGTCTCTGTCTGGTTTAGGAATCAAAGTAATACTGGCTTCATAGAATGAGTCTGGAAGTTTTCCTTCCCTTTCTATTTCTTGGAATAGCTTGAGAAGGATAGGTATTATCTCTGCTTTAAACGTCTGGTAGAACTCCCCTGGGAAGCCATCTGGTCCTGGAGTCTTATTTGTTGGGAGATTTTTGATAACCGATTCAATTTCTTCGCTGGTGATGGGTCTGTTCAAGCTTTCTATTTCCTCCTGATTGAGTTTTGGAAGAGTGTGGGTGTTCAGGAATTTGTCCATTTCTTCCAGGTTGTCCAATTTGTTGGCATATAATTTTTCATAGTATTCCCTGATAATTGTTTGTATCTCTGAGGGATTGGTTGTAATCATTCCATTTTCATTCATGATTTTATCTATTTGGGTCATCTCCCTTTTCTTTTTGAGAAGCCTGGCTAGAGGTTTGTCAATTTTGTTTATTTTTTCAAAAAACCAACTCTTGGTTTCATTGATCTGCTCTACAGTTTTTTTAGATTCTATATTGTTTATTTCTGCTCTGATCTTTATTATTTCTCTTCTGCTGGGTTTAGGCTGCCTTTGCTGTTCTGCTTCTATTTCCTTTAGGTGTGCTGTTAGATTTTGTATTTGGGATTTTTCTTGTTTCTTGAGATAGGCCTGGATGGCAATGTATTTTCCTCTCAGGACTGCCTTCGCTGCGTCCCAAAGCGTTTGTATTGTTGTATTTTCATTTTCGTTTGTTTCCATATATTTTTTAATTTCTTCTCTAATTGCCTGGTTGACCCACTCATTCGTTAGTAGGGTGTTCTTTAACCTCCATGCTTTTGGAGGTTTTCCAGACTTTTTTCTGTGGTTGATTTCAAGCTTCATAGCATTGTGGTCTGAAAGTATGCATGGTATGATTTCAATTCTTGTAAACTTATGAAGGGCTGTTTTGTGACCCAGTATATGATCTATCTTGGAGAATGTTCCATGTGCACTCGAGAAGAAAGTATATTCTGTTGCTTTGGGATGCAGAGTTCTAAATATATCTGTCAAGTCCATCTGATCCAATGTCTCATTCAGGGCCCTTGTTTCTTTATTGACCGTGCGTCTAGATGATCTATCCATTTCTGTAAGTGGGGTGTTAAAGTCCCCTGCAATTACCACATTCTTCTCAATAAGGTTGCTTATGTTTATGAGTAATTGTTTTATATATTTGGGTGCTCCGGTATTCGGCGCATAGACATTTATAATTGTTAGCTCTTCCTGATGGATAGACCCTGTCACTATTATATAATGTCCTTCTTCATCTCTTGTTACAGCCTTTAATTTAAAGTCTAGTTTGTCTGATATAAGGATGGCTACTCCAGCTTTCTTCACGTCCATTTCTTAATTGATGTTGCTGTTAAAAGGCAATTTCCAGTTCCATTTAAGTTGATCTAGTAATCCGTAAAGGATTTATGTTAGGATTTTAAAGAGAGAATCTGGGTCAAACAGAAAGAAGTGATAACCTGTCTCTTCAACACCTTCATCAGCTACTCTGGGGCCCCCTGGGTGATTTCCCCTTGCAGTCGGGTCTCCATCAGGAGCAATGTTGTTTATTTGCCAAAGTACTTTGAACTCTCTCAAAGCCTTGGACGGGAACAAACAAAACAACAATGGGAAATAAAATACTGCTGAGAACCAACAAGACTAATTTCGGCTCCAGGAACTTGAATTACCACAGAAATCTAAGTTACAGTCACCTCACGGGCTCAGCTGAAGGATTAGGCACCTCTAAGTGGTTGGGCTGAAAGTGCCAACCTCTCCCCCTGGATCTTTAGGCCAAACACTCAAAACCAGCTCCCAGCAGTGAAGCTGATTCCATCACAGCTGTTGTAAATACTGGAAAATAATATTGCCAAAAACAGGAAGAAGAAAGTGAAAATAGGCACACAGGAAACAAATGAAGATAATTAGATTCCACCTGGATCCTCTTGCTTACTGAAAGAATCAGAGAAAATCAGATGCCCAGGGTTAGCAAGTGGTAAAATGAAACGAACACTGGCAGAATGTCTTCTAACCAATTTTAAATCGAAAGACTTTATGGCTGGACTTGGATTTAAAAAAATTAAAAAAAACCTTAATGAAGAAAATCCAACACATCAAAGATTTCCCTAGGAAAGGCTTAGTGTGGCTGAAAGTGCCAGGCTTCAAATCTTTTGACCAGAACTGGCTACAAAATTTGTGGGGCCTTGTGCGAAATGAAAGCGTGGGGCTCCTGTTAAAATAATATTAAGAATTTTGGGACAGAAGAGCAGAACCTGAAACCAGGAATAGGCCCTTCTATACGTGAGGCTCGGCTCTGTGCTACTACACTGGTCACACATCCGTGCAGCTGGCCCTGCCTTTGACTCCCGCACTCTCATCCCACAGCTTTTTCCTTTTTTCTTAAAAAAAATTTTTTTAATTCATTTATTCTTGATAGACAGAGCACAAGTGGGGGAGGGGCAGAGAGAGAATGAGGCACAGAATCTGAAGCAGGCTCCAGGCTCCGAGCTGGCAGCACAGATCCCTATGTGGGGCTTGAACTCACAAACTTCGAGATCATGACCGAGCTGAAGTCGGATGCCCAACCGACTGAGCCACCCAGGCGCCCCTTTTTACTTTTTTCGAGTTCCTCTGTTATTTATATATTTTTTGCTTAGATGTTTAGGACTTGTCTGTGTGCGGCGGGTGGGCAGAGAATGTTTGGGATGCAGAGGAGGAGGGATACAGCTCCCTCTGTTGACGCCTCGAAGCATTGCATAACCACCTGCCAGGAATGCAGGCTCCTCCTAGGTTCCCTCGTGTGCTTTATCGCTAACAGTCACTGTTTTATAGCCGTGAACCAGTGCGAAGAATTCTTTAAAGTGACCTCAGAAACTATGGTGTCAGTGAGCTATTCAAAAGGTTACAGGTGTATTTGTTTATTCCCAAAGTTTCTTTGTTATGATGGGGGGGGTGGGGGGGAGGAAACACTGCTCTTTCAGTAGGTCAGATTTGGTGGAGTCACGGGGATACAGGACACAAGGCAAGGTTAAGGTCACTAAGTCGTTTCGTTAAAAATAGAATCCACACAGGCCATCAACATCTTCAGGCCAAAGCGAAAGCTCAGAGTTTTAAGGATTGGCTCTAGATTGAGATAGGAGTTAGAAGTGCCTACAGAAGGCTGGTGTTGCAGGCCAAGTTTGTGATGAGTCTTTTTTTTTTTTTTTTTAAATTTTTTTTTTTTTTTAACATTTATTTATTTTTGGGACAGAGAGAGACAGAGCATGAACGGGGGAGGGGCAGAGAGAGAGGGAGACACAGAATCGGAAACAGGCTCCAGGCTCCGAGCCATCAGCCCAGAGCCTGACGCGGGGCTCGAACTCCCGGACCGCGAGATCGTGACCTGGCTGAAGTCGGACGCTTAACCGACTGCGCCACCCAGGCGCCCCTGTGATGAGTCTTAAAGATGAGGCTAAGGAGCATAAACTTAACCTTGATGGCCGTGGTGTTGCAGGGTTTTTTTTTTTTTTACCTCAATACCTGGGATTCATGGTCTCACCATTTCGAAGAATGAAGAGGTGGACACAAAATGAGCAGCAGACAAAAGTTTATTAGAGAATAAGAAAGTAAGTAGTATGAAAGCTCTCTTTATAGAGAGGGTATTCAAAGGTGAATACCCATGACTATAGGAGAGGGTCCTTATTTCGTAAGGTTCTGGTCAACCCCCCCCCCCCCCCCCCCCCCCCCCCCGCTTTCCCCTCATTCCTTCTCAGGTCCTACCCTTACTGGCTGGACAACTCTAGGTGCTGGGTTGTCCCTTTCTGATTGTCTCGACTCCATTGTGTGAGGAGTCTGACTGGTCATACTACTGTTCCTCCCTCGTATAACATAGGTTTCATGGTTTACTTTCTGTAGTTAGGTATTTTGATTGTCAAATTCCTGAGGGGAACCCCAGGGAGAGTAGTGGGTGTCTGTTACATTCTTAAGACGAAACTTAAGCCCAAGGGGCTTTGCTGTGGTCAGATGCTCCCAGCACTGTTCCAAAAATATGTGGTTTTTCCCCACCCAGGGACCTCAGGCCCTAACCTTTCCCTCTCTGTCTATTTTATCCTATCTTTCCCTATCATAGTGGGAGCTCATCAACATATTTTAACCAAAGGATTGGCGTGATCCCATCTATATTTTAGAAAGACAGTTCTGGTGAGACCAGAGCTTATGGAAGAGAAATTTGGGAAATCAGACAATAAAAGTCTGAACTTTTAAAAGAGAAAATTCAAGGGATATGTAGAGGTTAAATCCTGGTGATGGAATGGGTGTTTGGAGGTCAGAGAGTGGATAGTTAGGGCTTAGATATTTTGTAACTTAGATCATCATAAATGCTGATGCATTATTGGATATAGGGAGTACCAGAGGAATAACAAGTCAGTAAAATTCCTGTCTGGGGGCAAGTGTAGGGGGGCCTCCATCCTATGGAGTAAGATAATAACAAACCAAGAGATTTATCTTTTGACTTCTACCATTTGCAACCTCATCTTTAGAGATTTAGTGCATTACAACTTTTGAAATTATTGAGCAACAGTAAACAGCTATTGTCCAATAAACTCCTTTTAAATAAGGCCAAATAATTAGAATATAGCTGAGACAGATGTCTACTAAAAAGTTCTGATAAAAGTTTTAATAAAGTAAGGCATTATGCTATGCATAGTGCTCTTTGGCATGAGGATCATATTGAGCTGATTACTTTGGGAAACAGCAGACACAGGAGAAGCTCTGACAACAGAGTAGAAGTTGCCCTTTTCTAAGGGTAATTTTACATTAGAAAGGGGACCTGTACCAGGAAGAGAGCTATTACCAGAGATAATTTCATCTGAGAGACTTATCTACCCAGTAGGGCAATCCTTGTTGAACAAACATTTTCCTCTTTTCACTTTCCCATAAATTGCCTTCCCCCCACTTTGAAGCTCCGGACCCCTAGCCCTTTCTTTAGTTCCAGAAGGTATATAATCCTCAATTGTCTGGCTGCCTTTTGCAGGGCTCCTGTATGTTTGAACATAATTTAAATAAATTTTCTTCTCCTGTTAATCTGTCTCATGTCAGTTTAACTCTTAGACCAGACCACATAACCTTGAAGAGTAGAAGGGAGAATTTTTCCACCTCGACAATATTAACAGTCCAAGAATGGATTTTCTGACTCTAGCTAAGTTACCTTATTTATTATGTAAAAGGAGATTTCAAAATGGAATAAGCAAGCCTAGCTAAGAGAGTCTCTTTTAAAATGAGGTCAGGTCGGAAGCTGTAAGGTTGGGGGAATTTATGCATGTCCTCATTGGAGGAACCATGAACTTTTTGCCTGCTGCAAACCTTCAGCATGGGTTTAACTCTCTCTTCACCAGGACACCTGTATCATTTGCGGTCTTCAGTTTGAAAGGCGTCAAAGTGATTGACGAGTCTCAATCCCTCATCTGCGTATTAACTCAAGCAATCCTTGTCTCGCTTACTTTCTATCCCTGTTTTGCGTCAGGGACCTGATTAAGAACCACACTTGTAATCTTTTGCCTTTATAATCTTGCACCCTCGTTGTCTAACTTGGATATGGATTCAGGTTTCGACCTGAATCTGTGTCTCCTTAATTGCCCAAATTCCTGTTTGCTTAATTTTTTTTAGCTAATTCTTGTTCAACAATTACAACAAATTCACTGTAATAGTCATCTACAAATCACTGAATTATATTTCTGAAACTGATCTAAACGGAAATAGCCCATTCTTTTAGACTCATTAGAAATGCTAGTCAGAGAATGGCAGAGAAATAGAACAGAAGACTATTAAATGTCATCTTTCAGTTGAGCCCATTTGAGAAACCTTCAGAAATACATCTCATTGGGATATGTCTTTGTCCTGTGTGCGCGACCTTAGGCGATCAATGAACGCGAGGTTACTTTGGCCGTGTTACAAAATTAACCGAGGCATATTAAAAATTTCAAGAGTTTATCTGAGCAAAAATTGATTCCACTGGGCACCTCCAAACCAGAAGTGGTCAGGAGGCCTCTGAAAACGGGAGCTGGGGAGAGATTTGTTTATAGAGAAAAGGTGGAAGCCAAGCAAGGAAATTATTGATGGAATATAGCTTAAAGCCCAATTGGCTGTTTGTGATTGGTTGTCCTTAGGTTTTGATTTCATAACCTTGAGGCATTTACAGGCTTAGATTCTGGTTTGCTGACGTAAACCTCATGGCATTTGAGCCTCCTCAGTCCAATGACCTCCTTGTTTAATTAATTTAATAGTGTCATAGGACTTGTCTTCTGTCAGTGTTATGAAAACTATGAGGCTGGGTCAATACTATACTTCTAGGCCTTTAGAGGTAGACTCCCCAAGAAATTCCAGGGAATTTCAATCTGAGCCCATTTTACCTAGCAGAAATATTTCTATAACCTTCCCCACCCTTCCTGGTGCTCTGTCCACTGTATTACTATAAAATGTAACTAGTCCAGAAATTGAGATAACCAGAAGACCATAGTGGTGAAACACACTGATTTTGCCTATGGATGCTGGGAAGCTTTTACAGTGAAGACAATTCTTGTAGTTTTTAGCCTCTTCTAGAAGGAGGGGTAAGAATTGTTCTGGATGAATAAAGAAAAGTGTAATATCAACAGGTGATTCTGGTTTGATCTTTTTGCAAAAGAGACTCTCCTCTTCCCTTTGAGAATTGGAAATCCTTAAGCAGGCCAGTGCCCTCTGGAGTTGCTCTAGTGTGATCTGCCTAATAGATATGCTCTATATGGATTGAGACTACCCAACAAAATCAGAACTTCTTTCTTACACTGTGTCAGGAAGTAAAAAGGGGGATATAGAAAAAGAGCATCAGGGCCACAGGAACAGGGTGGGATGATTAGAGGAGAGAGACCTCCAGATGAATGCCTCTGAGGAAATGTAAGAGTTAATAAGAGTTACCGTTGGGTCACTGTTGGAGTCTGATTGCGTAGCTAAGAATGTGACTTTCTGAATTTAATTTCTTAAGTTGATTTGTATATTGAGATCCACAAAATGGAGACTGCCCTAGTGGCCCAGCCCATGTCACAAATCTAAACCTAAGTCAGCCTGCTCTTACAAGAAGTATCTGTCAAGGAAATCTAACCACAGGTCTCCAACTCAGCTTTAGCTAGCTTACCTTACTCTAGAAAATGGGACCTGCTGGTCTTCAAAAGGAAATCCCTGACCTAGTCAATCCTGCTTTGCTTCCCTGTTGCTTTTTCTAAGCTCTATAAAACTTGAGCTTGCCTAAAATCCCTTGGGAAAAGTGCTCCACTGCTTAGGAGACATTGTACTCCCCCAATCCATGGCTTTTTTTTTTTTTTTAAACGAAGGACATCAAGGTCATTAATAAATTTTTTGTTTTCAACGTTTATTTATTTTTGGGACAGAGAGAGACAGAGCATGAACGGGGAAGGGGCAGAGAGAGAGGGAGACACAGAATCGGAAACAGGCTCCAGGCTCTGAGCCATCAGCCCAGAGCCTGACGCGGGGCTCGAACTCACGGACTGCGAGATCGTGACCTGGCTGAAGTCGGACGCTTAACCGACTGCGCCACCCAGGCGCCCCTCAAGGTCATTAATAAATTGGTTTTGTCACTTGACACTTCTTTACTTTTTACTGTGTTATGAAGGCTCATCACATAGCATGGTAGATTAAAAATGGCCAAAGAGTCACTATAGCTCCTGCCCTCAGAGGGGGCTCTGTTTCTTCATTCCTTTTAATTTAGATTGGCCTTGTGACATTCCCGAAGGGATGTTGTGAGATTTTGAGCCTAGTCCTCAGGAGGCTTTGCACATGAATCACCCTGTTTTAGAGGCCATATGGAAGAGCCTCTCTAGTGGATAGCTCACCCAATGCCCAACAGGTGTGTCCATCCTAGACCATCCAGCCTCAGCCAAGCCATCAGCCAATTGAGTGAATGAGCTTGGCTGAGATAAGCAGAAAAATTGCCCAGCTGGGCCCAGCCCCAGTGGCCAACACACCAACTTGCAAGCTAATAAATTATTGTTGTTTTAAGCCACTAAGTTTTGGAGTGGTATTTAAGGCATCAAAGGCTGAGGATATTGCTCTTACTTGAAACGTGAGAGAGTGTAACATATCTGCAATTGAGAGTGCAATTGAGAGTGTAACAAATCTGGCAATTGTTTTTCATTTACTGCCATTTTCCAGAAATGACCATTTCAAATTAGATGAAAGGTAGCTTTCCTAATCTGATGCAAACTGGGGGACAATTTAGGAGATTAAGACATGAGATAATCAGAGCCTGGACCAAGGTAGTGGAAGTGAGGATACTAAGAGGATGCATTAATGGGTATTTCAGAGACTTTCAAGTCACATTCCTGAGCAGGGCTATGGATGACATTTTCATTTTACAAATATTTCCTCTGTCATGAATAATTATAGATTTGTGTGCCAATGATTGTCCTGAGCAATCCCAATAATTGAAATTGCTGGAAAAATCCTAAGTTCTGCAATAATTTGGGTTTTCCCCTTCAAAGCACTGGTCATATGAGTGAAGACAATATTTCAAATAGGTCTGTGCATATAAAATTTCAAAGAAAGTTAAAATAATAGGAACAACAAAATATGAAAACCTCATTTGAGAAAAAAAACCACAGACTAGAACTCTTAAGTTCATTTCTCTGCATTTTGACTTTTGAGAGAAAGAGGTATATGGTAGGAATTTCAGTAGAAAATTGAAAACATGTTATATATTATTTTATGACCCTAAAATAATAAATATTAATTATAGACAATGCAGGAAATTATATTGAAGTAAAAATAAGAAAAATTTAAACACCCATCTTCCTACTTGCCAGAGATAACCATTATTAACATTTTGATGTATATACCATAAATCTTGCATCTAACATATACATACATACAAGTACTTGTGTACATGTATATGTGCATATTATATCAAATTTAGACCATACTGATTATATTGCTTTATATCCTCCATTATTCTCTTATTATGAACATTTCTTATCCCTTAAGAATATGAATTTTAGTAGTTGGGTATATTAAAATATATCTAAGTAATGTTGGGTAATAATGTTCTAACTTTTACAAAATACATGTGATAGACTTTTAGGTTCATCATTCTTTGTATACTCTTTAAGACTAATTTTTCTGATTAGTCTTATAATTAAATTCGTAGAAGTGCAAATACTGGGTAAAGTTTACGAATGTTGTCAAGGTTCAAGATACATATTGCCAAACACCTATCTAGAAAAGTTGCACCAATTTGGACTTGCACCATAGCCACTAAGTATTGTCATAAATGACAATAATTTATAAGACTTTCAGGATACATATGATCAGTAGATCACTTACATCTATATACATAGGGCAACATAATTTGAATTGAAATCCAGGGTAATGACCTTGATACTTAAAAAAAAAATTTTTAACGTTTGTTTATTTTTGAGAGACAGAGAATGAGCAGGGGAAGAACAGAGTGAGGGAGACACAGAATCCGAAGCGGGCTCCAGGATCGGAGCTGTAAGCACCAAGTCCGATGCGGGGCTCAAACCCACGAACCGTGAGATCATGACCTGAGCCTGAGCTGAAGTCAGTTGCTTAACCAACTGAGCCACCCAGGCGCCCCTAATGACCTTGATACTTTATGAGAGACTAGAGAAGTGGACTCAGATACTTAGTAACATTTGACAGAAAGTATAATGAAGCATTCTTCAAATTGGGCATTCTAGTTAACCAAGGGTTTACCCTTCTGCCATCTCATTTTTATAGTAAAACTGAAATCATCTAGAGACTGGTGTTCTGGTAACTATAAGCGTCTTTCACCACTCTGAATATAGGCAGAATGAAGACAAGGAAAATAAAGTGTCTCTCTTGGTGAAAAAGAGACTTAGAGCAGAGAACAATCATGAAAACACCCAAGAGCCAGAGGTAGCTTTCCTGACAATTACATACCATACCTCTGATCAGTTATCTCCTGAACAGAAGGAACCCTACTGGTCTGACTCTGTCTTTAAAGTTCAGATTTTTTGAATGAGATTCAAGGCTGCTGTAGAATAAGCAGAGAAAGAGAAAAAATAGGAGTAGATGTAAAGTAGAGGGAAGACAAGTTTAAAACTGCTTGGGTGATCCTGGCTTCAAGGATATAGAGGAGAAAAGAAGTAGGAATATAAATGTCATATCAACGGTGTGGTAGCAGTCAAACCACAGAGGGAGGAGGAGGGGAGAGAGATAATGTTAATAGGCTTGCTCTTTTTATAGAGAGAAGGAAAAGTGGAAGGGATGGGGTCAAAAAGACCCTGGATAGAAGTTTGGGTTGAATAAAGCGATAGGAATTGTTTGTAATTTTGAAGTCAGAGTCACGTTTTCAGCACTTTCAGTTCTTTTCATTGATCCATTTCTATCTTTTCTCAAAAATAGCTGGTAATGCATTCCCGGGGAACATGTATCTGACCAGGATTCCTGAAAATAACTTATTTTATTTTTTTAACAGTTTTACTGAAATATATCTGACATATAAAAATTATATATATTTAAGACATAGCACTTGATGTTTTAATATAGTATACCTTGTGGAATGATCACCAAAATCAAGCTACTTAACATATCTATTAGCTCTGAATAGTTACCATTTTGTATGTGGGAGTGGGAGGGTAGAGATTTAATTCAGGATATATCCTCTTAGCAAATGACAAGTATACAATACAGTATTATTAACTATTATCACTATGTGGTACATTAGACCTCCAGAAATTATTCCTCTTACAAAACTGAACCTTTGTACCCTTTGACCTATATCACCCTGTTTCTCCCTCTCCCTAACCTCTTAGCCTCTGTGCTTTTGTGAGTTTGACTATTTTAGATTGCATATATAAGTGAGATCATGCAGTAGTTCTCTTTCTGTGTCTTATTTTGCTTAGTGTAATTTCTTCCAGCTTTCTCCATGTTGATACAAATAGCAGGTTTTCTTTGTTTTTAAGGCTGAACAATATTCCTCTGTGTGTGTGTGCACGCGTGTGTGTGTGTCTGACATTTTCTTTAGCCATTCATCCATCAGCGGACACTTTGGTTGTTTTCCTATCTTGGTTACTGTGAATAATGCTGTGATGAATATGGGAGTGCTGATCTCTCCCTGTGATCCTGTTTTCATCTTTTCAATTCTAGAAGTGGAACTGCTGGATCATATGGCAGTTCTATTTTTTTTTTCAAGTTTATTTATTTTGAGAGACATCATGAGTGGGGGAGGGGCAGAGAAAGAGGGAGAGAGAGAATCCCAGGCAGACTCCGTGCTGTCAGCCAGAACTCATGAACCGTGAGATCATGACCTGAGCCGAAACCAAGAGTCAGAGGCTAACCAACCGAGCCACCCAGGTGCCCCGGCAGTTCTATTTTTAATATTGTTTTCCATAGTGGCTGCATCAATTTACATTCCCACCAACAAAGAACAAAGGTTTCTTTTCTCCACATTTGTCCTTTGTCTAATCGCCATCCTAGCAGGCGATAATCGCCATCCTAGCAGGCGATAATCGCCATCCTAGCAGGTATGAGGTGGTATCTCATTGTGGTTTTGATTTTCATTTCCCTGATTATGGGATGATGAGAGTTTTTGTAAATACCTGTTAGCTATTTGAATTTCTTCTTTTGAGAAGTATCTATTTAGGATTTTTGCTCATGTTTTTCTCCCACCAAATTTAATAAGTGTTTGTATGGGGAATCCACATAGTGGATGAAATTCCCCCTTTACCAATGTTTTAATTGGGTTATTAGTATTTTTGTTATTGAGTTGTATGAGTTCCTTATATATTTAGAGTATTAACTCCTTATTGGCTATATGGGTTGCAAATATTTATTCCCATTCTATAGGTTGCCCTTTCATTTTGTTGATCTTTTTCTTTGCTGTGCAGAAGCTTTTAATTTTGATACAATCCCATTTGTCTATTTCTGCTTTTGTTGCATGTGCTTTTGGTGTCCTATTCAAAAAATTATTGCCAAGACCAATGTCAGGAAGGTTTTTCTTATGTTTTCTTCCAGGAGTCTTAATAATTAGAGTTTTAATAATTAAAATTGTTATAAAACCCAGAATGAATATTTGAAATGGGCAGTAAAATAGATAAACATCTGATGAGTTCAATGATGAAAAAGGAGAAAGAAAACACAAATATCAAATAAATAAGAAAGTATATATAACTGTAGCTGAATGAATTTGATAAAATTCATGACCAATTTCAAGATTTAGATAAAGTGCTGGAAAAGCATAGACAATAGACATTGACTAAGAGTTCAACAAAGTACAAGAAATTGAAAAATTTGTTAGCAATCTATTTCCATAAGTGCAATAGATCAAGGTCTATCAAAACTTTAAAGAAGTCCTTTGTTATTTAAATTATTCCAGAGAATAAAATAAAATTTCCCAATTTATTTTGTCGATCAGCGTTTAGGAACAGCATTCCTAAGATATAGAATATTCTGCTTAGAAAGAAAAGCAATGAAGACCTATACATTTTATTCCTCCAGCTGAAACCAGAACAGAGATCAAACGTTCCAGACAACGTTATCATGCTTATATTTAGACTGATGCTTTTTAATATACATAACTGTAATTCAATTAATATAGGTTGGTATCTCTTTTTGAAATTAATAATTCATTTAGAAATTTCATATTTTTGTGTATACATTCACATTTGATTATTGTTATTGATAGGATAGTTGTAATTTTTCCAGTCTCAGTCTGAACAAATCCATACAATTTATTTAATTTTTAAAAATTTTTAGGTTTTATTTATTTATTTTGAGAGAGAGAGAGAGAGAGAGAGAGACAGAGCATGAGCAGGGGAGGGGCAGAGAGAGAGAATCCCAAGCAGGCTCCTTGCTATCACTGTGGAGCCCGATGCAGGGCTTGAACTCACGAACCATGAGATCATGGCCTGAGATGAAATCAAGAGTTGGATGCTTAACTGATGGAGCCACCCAGGCGCCCGAAGTCCACACAGTTTAAATGAGGAAAGAACACAGAACATTTAGTGCAAAGGCATGGATACAGTATCAGACACTCTGGTTATGTGGCTCTAGGCAAGTTCATTAATTCTCTGTCTCAACTCCGATAGGAGTGTAATTCCTCCTTTATCTACCTCATAAGCAAGTAGAGAATTAACTTTATGTGAAGACACTTGGCTAAAGTGAGTAAACAAGTGCAATTAATGTCTATGTGTAAGGTGCTGTCATCTTAGCTTCGCCTCAATATTTGGTTGTTTTAAAAATTTACACTTTTAGACTATAAAATCCTGTATACTTTTAGGACTATAACATTCAGTCATCTTGAAATCACTTGAAATATTCAAGTTAGTAATTACAAGACATGTATTGATCTATGCTATCATTTAATTGCAATAAGAACTTACAAGGATAAAAATACAGGCAAAATATCATAAAAATATTCCCATTTGCTGTAGTCCAGGAGTTCTTGCCCGTAGCACTGAATTACCTGGGATCAGCCATTGCTTTGGGTACTCACAGATACACACTGTCCAGATTTGGCAGTGTGGCCAAGGTATGTTGGTCATTCCATGGGCCAGATTAAGCTTTTCATCCTCCTCATCTGTGATTACATCTTACCTCTCAAATATATCAACAATGAAATGACAGAAAGCATTTGAAATTCAAAAGCATCAAAAGCATTTGAAAAGAATCAAAAGCATTTGATTCAAAAGCATCCAAATTCCCTCACATACACCCAAACTATCAAAATATTTATTTTCTTCACAATATTTAGCTGGGTCACCAACTTTTCTTTGATTCTTGTCACAAGCTGATTTTGTAAGAGTTATAATTCCTTCTGAAACTCTTTCTTCTTGCTAAGTAGTGATGTGGGACACTTGGTAGGTGAAGAATTTACTGTGGTAAATTCAACCACATAAATTAAGATTATTCTTAAGAATTTAACTTCTGGAAAGTTAATCAGAAAAAACATTTTATCATGTGCTTCAGTCAACTAAAAGTGAACAGATGTAAACAACAAAAATACGCTTTGATCAATGCCCTTTGGCTGCCACCACCAGAGAAAACTGGCTGGATTCTGTTTTCTTCTAGACTGGTGGTCCGGGACCAGTAGCCCAAACTTGGCAAGTGGCGAATTCCTCTTTCCATATGTTGACCCTAGTAATCATTTGCTCTTCCAAAAATGAATTCCTTCTGTAAATTTCAAAAGGTCAATTCAGAATGTAGTAAACTTAAAAGAAGTTGGGCATAGATGTTTGTTTAATACCAAAAGGCAATGAGGAAAATAAAGAAAAAACTGAAAATCTAGAATGAAAGATTCCCTTTTTCACTGAGGGGAAAGAATTCTAGTAGATAGTTTTGTCAAATGTCAACCCAACCTATTTTCTCTGGAAATTTCAGCATCCCTGATTATGAAAAAAACCGAACCCTACACATTAACACAGGGATGAATATGGAGATCTCACCCAGACTGGGCCAAGTTCATTTTCCTCCTGATACTTAAAATGGAAATTCAAACGTCATCAGTTATTCTTTTGAGTGGTTGGAAATGTGCTATCAGCTGCGGAGCTGTGTGGAGGCTGCCTTCTTCTAATTGCACTGGGGAACAGAAAATCAAGTTTTCAGGGGAGTGGGGAGAGAGAGAGAGAGAGAGCGAGAGCGAGTGAGCGCTGAGACTGAAACCAAAGGGTGGAGCGAAGTTTCTTTCAGGACGTTGACACCTTTCCAATTTCTCATTTCGATTCATCATGAGGCTCTTCATTCCTGTGCTTGGCTTTCATGAGACACCACTATGACTTCAGAGAGAAATCTTTTTAGCCAGACTTTTGTTTCTGTTACTTTTTTTTTAAGTTTATTTATTTATTTTTGAGAGAGAGAGAGAGAGAGAGAGAAAGCATACGTTTGCATGCACAGGGTGGGGGAGAGGCAGAGAGCAAGGGAGAGAGAGAGAATATCCCAGGCAAACTCCATGCTGTCAGCCAAGAGCCCAACGTGAGGCTCAAACTCATGAAACATGAGATCATGACCCAAGCCAAAACTAACAGTTGGCAGCTTAATGGACAGAGCCACCCGGGCATTCCTGATTTCTGTTACTTGTAGCCAAGAGTCTTAACTACAACAAAGGACCAATGAGGTAAGATAAGCGGCAAGGAAGTAAAAGATAATATGAAGACATCAAATATTAATTCGTGGCGTCAAGAAGGCAGAGAACAGTCTCAGGACTAAAATGTGTGTTAGAAAAAGGCCCTTTGCTTCTTCCCTGCTCCACATCACTCTGTGTTGTTCTTTAGCCTGGATGGTCTAAGAATATAAGAGATGGTTGATTCTGGGGGTTCAGTGGTCTGGGATATGTCCAACTATCCCTTTCAAAATTTAAACTAGCTATTGCACCTTGAACCGTGACCACTAAAAATGCTTGATGGGATTCTTTGGATTTTGGAGACAACATACATTATGTTTGAGTGTGCTGCTCTGAAACATTTATTTAGTACCCCAGAAGGCTGCTGGGTTTCAGTGGGCCCAGAGTAAGAAAAGGCACTTCAGCAATTCCAGGATGTAGTACAAACAGCCCTCCCACTGGGAGTTATGAGACAGCAAATGCAACAACACTCAAAGTTTCTGTGGCAAATGGAGATGCTGAATGAAGTTTCTGAATAGTGCCAATAGGAGAATCACAGTTTAGATCTCTAGGGTTTGGGGGTAAACCATGTCCTCTGTTGTCCTCTATTTTTTGAGAAATAGTTCTTGGTTTGATACTGGATCTCGGCAGAGTCTGAATCCTGACTATGGGACAACAAATGGCTGTGGAACTAGACTGCCAGTCACGAACCAGGTGTTAACTAGCTCATCATGTTTTAAGGTTGGGAGTGTGTGGGGGGGTGCCTGGATGCCTCAGTTGGTTAGGCATCCGACTCGATTTCAGCTCAGGTCATGATCTCACAGTGGTGAGATCGAGCCCTGCATCAGGCTCTGTGTTGAGTGTGGAGCCTGCTTAAGATTGTCTCTCTCCCTCTGTATCTGCCCCTCCTCCACTCTTGTAACCTCTCTCTCAAAAATAAAAATGGTTTGGGGGTGTGCAGCAGCAATCCATCATCAAGTGGAAGTGGTCTAAAAGAGACTGGGTTCAGGCAGGCAAGTAATTTGGTTCAAACTTGTACAACTTCTCTTCCTGCATGCTTCCTGTCTCTCAGGCTCTCAGACTTCATGCACACTCTACTCTCATGGCAATTTCTTTTTTTTTTTTTTATTTTTTATTTAAAAAAATTTTTTTTCAACGTTTTTTTAAATTTATTTTTGGGACAGAGAGAGACAGAGCATGAACGGGGGAGGGGCAGAGAGAGAGGGAGACACAGAATCAGAAACAGGCTCCAGGCTCCGAGCCATCAGCCCAGAGCCTGACGCGGGGCTCGAACTCATGGACCGCGAGATCATGACCTGGCTGAAGTCGGACGCTTAACCGACTGCACCACCCAGGCGCCCCTCATGGCAATTTCTTATAGCCAGTTGACAAAGGAGGGGAGAATTCGGGTTTGGTGCAAATGGTTTTGCATGATATGCTAGCACTAACCACATTTATAGTCATAATCTGGAACGTCCTAGGAAGACAATACTGGAGGAAAAATCCTTCCAATAGGCAGAAATGTGAGCAGTACATATGGCTGCCCCATGTTTTCTTGAGCCTACACCAAAACCTTCTTCAAATTCCCCAGGCAGATTATTTCCTTCCTCGTGCTTTCGTTATGTTCTCTGTATAGCACTAATACTGATTTATCACTGTGTCACAGCCATCTATCTGTTTGACCCCCATCTCAAGTGTGATCTTGAGGGCAGAACCTGTTTTGCACTTATATCCTCTTCATCTAGAAAATCCTTGGTGCACCGTAGGTGCTCAGTAACTTTCCTCAAAACCTCTTTATGGTGTTGGCTCCTCGATGATTGTGGCTATGCTTGTTCCTGGGGTCAGGGAGGCCTGACAGAAGCATTGTGGTTTAGTGAGAAGGCTGGCTCTGGAGACAGAGGGGCCATCCTTCTGCCTCTCACTGGCACTGTGACCTTTCGCACACTGAGGAAGCTCCTGAAGCTCAATGTCTTTACCTTTCAACTGTGAAGGAAGATAACACTGACCCTGCACGGCCTCAGGAATTATTAGGGGTGGAGGTGGGGGTATGAGACAAACCAACCTTTGTGGTAGTAGGGCAGGGATTTTCTAAAAGTGAGATAATCACCCTTCGATGGTTTGAAGAAGGTTGGTTTGGAGGTTCCTTAGGAAGGAAGAGGTTGGGATGTTCACGAGAGGTACCCTATTAAGTAACATGAGAGTAACCCTGTTTACTGTTTTCACATGTGTTCACACGCGCCATAAAATAAAATTTTCTTGGTAATGTTATAATTCTGTCTAGTTAATCACAACCTTTAACATTTTTTAATACTATATTTTATTTCCCCCAGTATATCTAAAATATTATCATCTCAACATGTAATCAAAATATAAATTTATTAATGAGATATTTTAAGTTCTTCCTTATGTGGCTGTTCGTACTAAGTCTTAGAAATGCAGTGTGTATTTTATACTTCTAAGACACACATGGCTACTATACTAAACAGCACACCTCTGGATTATCTTCCCAGAACATTCGTTTAACAAACAGGAAAAGCAAGGTTCAGAGGGGGCAATGACGGGCTTCAGGGAATGCAGGCTGTCGTCTTTATCCCACATTACTCTGCTGTGTAAAGTGTCCTCGGTCCTGTGCCACCTGCGGTGACTCCCAGAATGGCGCCAAACCCCGGCCCCCTAAGGAGAGGTGTTGCCCACACGTGGATCGGGCTTGAGGTGCACAGCCTCTTATTTAACCCACCAGCCTGTGATCATCTTCTGAGGGACTGTCAGCCGGAAGCACTGAGCTCACGGGCAGGGAGGGAATGCTTGGGGTCCGCTGCTTCTCTCACTCCCCTGCATTCGGTGACTGAAAGGGAACCATGAATCACACCTTTCTGCACAGCCTAGTTTGGGAGTGCTTTTGGTAAATAAAGGGAGCAGAGAGTTTCAAGAAATTTGACCTTCCCCAATTCACTGCATCACTAGTACAAGGAAGGTCTATGGTCTGGTTCTGTTCAGTGGCCAGCAGCAAACTTGGAGCAAAGGGGAACGGCACAAGATGAAGTCACCATGGTCATACGGAAGACTCAGAAGCAGCATTTGCCAATCTCTGTTTTTCCCAGATATGAATCTAGATGATTATCCCTGAGGGCCCGGGAGGATGATGCTGTGTTATGTAAAGATTAGCAATACTGAATGTGAACTATTTGCTTGGATTCTCAAGTGCTCAGTAGTTGGCTGACTTTTGTTTCATTATGTACATCCAATCTGGACACAATTAGCATCTGGAAATTGGCGGGCACTGAATTTAGAGCATAGGCTCTGGAGCTAGAGTGCATGTGTTTGCATCCTGGTTCTAATATTTCTTAATTTTGTGACTTAGGTCAAATTCATTAAACTATGTCTGCCTCAGTTTCTACATCAGTACACTGGGAATAACAGAATTTACCTCATTGGATTGTTGTAAGGATTAAACTAAATTCATGGATGTAAAGTGCTTAGAACGGTGCCTGGCACATGATAAGTGCTTAACGATTATTAGCTAGAAATGTGGTCTACTCATTATTAAAACTGTCATCCATTAGATGGAATTAATTATAAAATTGTGTAGACTCAGTGGCCTACTGGAGCCAGTTCACGCAGTCTCACGAGAGCCTATTGTACAATCTCTTCCCAATTTTGTGTTCAGTGATGAAACTGATAGCTTAAAATCAGCCACATTGGGAGTATTTACACAATGGAAACTGGCAAATGTTACACCTCTGACCTCCCCTCTCTCCCCCAGAGGGATTGTTAAACATTTATTAACATGCTGCTGGTTATGGTTATCAGAAAAAGAACATTTTATCTTTAGCAGGTGGTTCTTTGGATCCATGGAGATTATAAAACTATTTTCCATTTTCTCCAGACTATGAATAGGATCAGAAACTCCCTCATCCCTCATCAAGAAATGTTATCACCTCCCCTTTTTTAGAATACTGCACTAGTCAGAAGTTCTGTATTTTTGTCCTGGCTCTATCTCTTACTAGTTAGTTAACTCTGGGAAAATCTATTAGGTTTTCTGAGCCTTGGTCTTCTCTCCTGTAAAATGTTAAAAGTAATGTTTTGGGTTGTCTGCAACACATATTTGTTATGTTTAAATGAAATATTACATATGGAAGTGCTTTATGAAATAAAAATCCTATGCAAATAATTTTTATCATTTGGTACCATTTAAAAAAAAGCTAACAATACAAATCTTTCTACTTTGGCTTTCCCAATGGTACTATAATAAAAAATCCAAAGGGCATGCAAGTTCCTGACAAATTATTTCATGCTTACAGAAAATATTGGTAAAATCTCTTAATGCCCACAGAACAATCATGTATAGATTCTTTTAAAAAAATCAGTAGAAAATTGCTTTTCTGTATACCCTGCAAAGACTGTTTCCTGGGCCTATTGTGCAAAAGTTTATTATGTTTGAAGTTCCGTCTGGGTATTTTTTTCAAAACTCAGCAGATGGCAGTAAGGAATGAATTATTTTTGTTCAGGTAGTAACAGATACATATTGTTCTGGAGCTTTACAGAAGCAAAATATGCTCCTTTTCATGAAGAGTGATATAAGCATTTCTGTGTTATAAACCTTAGTTGAGACAAAACGAGGTGCACTGAGACTAAGAGTTTTGTTGATGTTGGTAAGTCTCACGTGTTAAGCATTCTCCTCCAGTCTTCCAGCCGAAGAGGTAGGAAATTCAATGTCTGTTTCCTCAAGGAGATAGAAAGTCCTTGGCACAGAGAGGACAACAAATGCTCTAAGACCTCCAAGCTCTTAGAAAATGTCATTCCATATATGAAAACAAGTAATGCATCTGAATTGTGAAAAATCTGTGGTTATTTTAAAGGTGTAGCTGCTTTGCCTTTTATATGAGAAGTGTTGCTGAGAAAGCAAGCTTAATGGCGTCACATAAAGATGCTTTGTTCAGATTCACATTCATCTGAAATTTATTATAACTTCATTTTGTGTTAGGCCTGTGAATTCTCAGAGCAGCTCTTCCCAAGTGTTAATAGATATAATAATGGGTGCTCTTTCGCCATTATATTTTTGGCTGTTAAATAAAGTAGGGAATGACGTGTTGAGTTTAAACAGGTGCATGTGTGTGCACGCAGGTGTTTTGTAGAAGCTTTAAAATGTCAATAGGCACACTGGCTCTCCCAGAGGGAAGTGTAGTGTGAAGTGTTTTCCAAACTTTTATGTGACCACAGAAGTACTCATTTAAGAACATTGTAGAGAACATTTATGCTCCAGGATACATGTTGGTACACCACCCATCTTACATGGTTGTTAGGGGACCTAACAACCAGAGTGTTATAAACGCCATTAAAAATGGTTTCAAGAGGGGAATGATCACTTAATGTGACGGGAACTGGGGACTGCAAGAAGGAGACATTTGAGTGGGGCCATGAGGGATCAGGGAAATTCCAACAGGTAGGTTTAGTAATTGGGAGGTTTTCGGGTGCAGGAAGAGGAATAGGCAAGGACATAGAGATGCTAATTGCCTAAGTTAATATAGTTGGCATAATACCCTTATTAGATTTCCAAAAGAACAGAGCTTGAATCTTAACCAAAGGTCAAATTCTTATTCAGAAGCTGTACCCTTCGTGCATAGCCTTCACATATTAAGCTAGCAAAGGAGACTGGGCAAATTGTGTAGATCTTGGATTCTAAACTAAAGCATTTGGATTTAAGTAATGTGCAATTTCCCCCCTATTTCTTACCCTAAGCAGAGAACACGAACATTTAGTATTTTAGTGTAAAACTGTGTAAATATGTAACGGGAGCAGACTTCAGTGTTAGTAGGTCTGAGTAGAACCAATGAGAAGATTAAATACAGAAAAACACATGTGTGGCCATCTTCAACAGGACACTAATGTTCTGTCATAGAAAGGGTTGTGCCCTTTCAACCCAAGGAAGTAAAGAGGTCTTCTTTTCCCTTCACCCCTGATACCTCGAAGCACCCCATAAGACTGAGAAGCCTGTAATACCACAAGGCTGAGTTTTCTACAGCATCTGTAAGAAATAAATATTTCATGCTTAAAGTGGTGAGGTTTTATTTGGTTTGTAATGTTAAGGCAGTGTGTATTCCAATATCTTAGTGACAGAAGAGACGTGATTTTCTAAACCATATTTGCAAAGGAAGGAGTAGGGAAACCCTGAGGCTTCACCCATAGTTCTTTCAGGTAATAGCTGCTCAAAGGGCAGAGGCAGCAGGTAGAGAATTATTTCTGGATTGAACGCAAACCCTCTCGTGTAACGAAAAGTTGTGGCGGTTTGCACTCAACTTGCTGCGGCAATAAATCATTGCTCCGTGGGCTTCACACCATCACTCCATCCTCACTTTTCATGGACCTGGTGCCTGCACAAGAGACTGTGATTTATTAGTTAACCCACCTGAGCCTGTCTCCTGAGGAGGAATCTGCGCTTCATGGCTTTATTGCTCCTTCAGGCTCTGACACAACCTACCTACCGGGCATCCCCATGCGGGCCTGACTTCTGTCCTTCCCGTGATGACAAGTATCTAGTGTGACACACTTGTGCCAGTGTGTGCGTGGGACAGAAGGCCTGCCTTCCCTCCTCCTGGGCAACGTGCTCCAGCTAGAAGTGTAGCTTCAAGGCAATGCTCAAGTATGAGAGGGAAAAGCTAGGACAAAATAGGCAGAGAGGGAGAGGTTAGGACCTGAGGTCTCCGAGTGGGGAAAAAACCACATATTTAGGAACAATGCTGGGAGCGTCTGACCACAGCAAAGCCCCTTGGGCTTAAGGTTCCTCTTAAGAATGTAACAGACACCCACTACTCTCCCTGGGGTTCCCCTCAGGAATTTGACAAAAGACCTGACTAAACATAAGTAGAGCATAAAACACATGACCCAGACCCAAGGAACAGTATGGCCATAGACCATCCCTCATACAATGATTGAGCCAATCAGGAATGGACAACCCAGCACCTAGAGTTATCAGTCAGTAAGGGTAGGACCTGAGAAGGAACGAGGGGGAAGGGAGAGGGGTGCTGACCGGAACCTTCTAAAACAAAGACCCTTGCCTATCGTCCGTGGGCATTCACTTTCGAATGTCCCCTCTCTACAGAGAGAGCTTTGCTACTATTTCTACTTTCTGGTCTTAGACTCTAATAAACTTTTACCCGTTGCTCATTTTATTTTGTGTCATTCTTCGAAGCGGCGAGACAACGGACCCGGGTATGGAGGTAAAATAACAAATCCTGCAACACAAGCACCACCTTCTCCTCCTCACTCTCCCGACTCCTCATGTCATACATGCTATGTTGCATCCAAACATGGCTCTAAGAGCCTCTGCCCACGAGGTGTTACAGCCAAGGAGAAGGCACAGTCCAGGCAAGCTGGAATAGTAATTTTGAGCTGGGCTCCTGCTTCCTCAAAAAGAGAGGGAGGGAGCTGCCAGCACATAACAAAAATCTCCACATCCATTGCCAATGTGTTTAAACTAATTGTGCTCAGCTCCCCTTCCAATGAGAACTGAAGAGCATGCGGTCTGGTGTAGGGTGCCTTTCATGTGGGTGTTTGACAATAGAAGCATGCCACCACGGGTCCAAGAAAATAAATTTATTAAACTTTGAAGGAAAAAAATCCACAGACATGAGGAGAGTTAAATATAAACTGCAGGACACAACTAGTCATACTAGTGAATAATGGCTTGTGTGGCCAGCAAAGTACCAGAATGACATTCTGAGACTGATTGAGGTATTTAGCTATTTTTGGCTATAGAAATTGTTGTCAGCCTATGGTGAAATAGTAAGATAGTTTTCCCAAGCACACAGTTTTAAGTTGAATTAGGTTTTAAGTTGAATTAGGTTCTACACTGATGAAATTGTATATGAAACTAAATTATGTAGCTCTTAGAGAAAACTATAGCAGCAAGGTAGCAGAAAAGTTCTATTAAACACCTATTACAAAGTAACATGTTGAACTTGGAACACCCAGTTCTAGCTTTTCACTGTCCTTCCCACAAGAAAGAGGGAATTTAAAATCACCAACCATTAAGCCTGTTTCCTAAAAAGGTCTGAGCTAAATGGCAAATACTATTTAAGTTAAAGCTAACTTTAAAGTTTCATTAAATGTAAAAAAAAAAAAAACAAAACACAAAACCAAAACTTAAAGTGAGAAGCATTTTTCAGTGAGATGAGATTCTTCTCTTTGGACAAACCTTTTGGGGAATAATCCCAACGCTCCCAAGAATGATGTTGAACGATAATTTCAACGTTACTTCAGGACGCTTCTTTCTCTTCTGACTGCCCTCTTGGAGGCCAATCCACTCAGAGGGGAAATAAAAAATGAGGACACTTCTTTGCTACTTTAAATAAACCCTAGAAAGAGTTGGGTGAGGAAGAAAGTTTCCCCATTGGTTTAAGAACATTTTGACTTATCCGAGGGGATTGGAAATCTTGTTTCTTCTGTTTCTTGTTACAATGAATAGTGGGTATATTTCTTTATCTTTTGGTTCCATTATCTGGTTAACTTCATTTTCAATTTGCTTCCACTTACAAAATGCTTCTTGTACTTTATTCCCTTCTTAGGTCACTGTGCAAGAGAATCACATTGTGTTAGAAGAGATACTACTACAAAGGTTCTGGGGCCATCACTCATGATCTGCCTGCCTAAACACTCACTCCGTGTGCAACAATAGCCCCTGAGCAGCCTGTCAGTAAGGACCAGCTAATACCCTCTCCTTCTCTTAGTAGGGAGCTCTCTGACCTGAGCCGAAATTTGGGTAAGAAAGAGTCTTTTGTTTGTTTTGGTTTGGTTCACGATGAGTAGACCTGTGCATACATCTTAAAAGTTGTCTCAATTAACAAATATTTCTTTAAAAATTTAAATTAAGACAAGCATGTGCCAATAATGCAGGTAACAACAATCATTTCAGAATTGCTTAAGGAGTTTTGGGAGGTACAAAAAGGGCTGCGTAAAAAACTAATTTGCTTATTTGTTTTTCTTTAGGTGGACTGACCAAAGCATTAAACCGGCTTTAGAGTGCGGTTGCTACATTCTCCAGATGGGTCTGCATGAACTACGGTACACAGCGTGTAGTGTAATATAAAATAGCCATGCTTGTAGTGTAAATTCTTAAAAATACCTTTATAAATTTTATGTCAAAATAAATGTTTTACATATCCAAACTATTTCTTGCCTTCTTACCTATAATTTTAGTTCCGGATTATCTAAAAAACATTGGCCTGTGCTCTGATTTGCATTCGATTTTCCTGAACTGCAAAAGCCACCTGATTTTTTGCTTTTTCAAAAAGCTTGATTTACTATACATTAGAGACAGCCATTCAATGCTTAGTATCACAAAATTAACACCCACATTAACAAGACAATCACTGCCACTAAACAGTCTTTGAGACGATTCTTTAAAATATTTACAGTTCACAATAGGAATATCTATCTGATCAGGCGTTCTTGTTTCTTTTTTAATATTATCTTTCAACACTTCAGGAAAAAGGCATTTAGAATCCGCTCCCCCCATCCCCCCCCAAAAGTTTAAACATTGTTTTGGTGTAAGCACTCATGCCCTAGCCAGCTCCTCACCATTCAATATGTAGCTTGTGGGAAATCAAAGAAAGGCTACGGCATGATTTTGTTCAGTTGGTCTGTGCTCACGTAGCCACACGATGAGAGAAACTCTTTGTCAGGCAAGGGCAAGGCTGTGGCATTGAGCACGAGGCCCTGCGGAGACTGTACTATGTGAATGGAGGTATAGTCTGGGACAGGCATCTCAGAACCCGGAGCCCGTTCTGCTGTCCCAGACTGGCCAGCGGTAGTGGTAAGGCTTTCTGTGGTGATGTAAATGTCTTCCTGGTTAAAGCTTGGCTCCACACGTGATTCAGCCTCGACGTGAGGGGCCATAGCGATGCACTTTTTGGCGTCTGCCTCGCAGAAGTAGGCGTTGTCCATGATGAAGTTTGCTTGGCAGAGTGAGACCGCTTCTGGATGCATGTCACACGGGGATATCCCTGCCTTATTCTTTTGGCCTGGGGAAAGGACCACACTCCCTGCTGGAGTAATGTCGCTTACCTGGGCATAAAAGTCGATGTTTGCCAGTGAACTCGGATTGCTCAGCTGAGTATGGGCAGCTTGATGAGTTGACTCAGTTCCGCTAATAAGAAGCGGTCTTGGTTTGTTTTCCTTTGCTAGGATAACACTGGGCTGCTGAGTGGTAGGGGTAGCATCAGTAGAAGGTGAGTTATTTTGATTCTTCTGGTCAAGGCACAAGAGATCTACTTCCCCTTTTAACCTCTGTGGCTGAGCAACCTCTGAGGTACCATCACACATGTCACTGGCATTGAAATCAGTCTCCAAAATGTCAGGTTCATAACAGCTGGTACGTCCAGAGTCATCATCCTTTGCTCCAAGGATGTTAAGTGATTTCTCATGGTCATTGCTTAGAAGTCTGTCTGTGTCGGAGCCTTCAGTCTTTTCATCGGGGTCATCAATATCCAGCTCAATGAATTCAACCCAAGAGTCATCGTTGTAGAATTCAGGTTTATAGTTGTCATGAATGGCTAAGATTGTGTTCACCTCTTCTAATTTTCCTTCCTAGGAAACAGAAAGAAAATGAAACCTATCAAAAGGAACTCATAATGATTAAATGTTTTCACAAATAACATTCAGAGACTAAAATTATGGTCACAAGAAAAGCGATAGCAACAAAGCCATATAATAAACACATTAGTGTAGAACTTTCAAATACATCATAAGACATTCTCATAATTTTAAGAGATACATTATTATTTTGAAACATTTTTCTCCAGAGGGGTTAAAAATGGAATGGGATACACATAGCTTGCAAAAGCTCTCAACATAGGACAGTATGCTTCACGTGGTATTTAATTAGTGTTATCTAGGCCTTAGATAATTTATTGGGTACCTTGAGGAGATCTGGATCAATTCCTTTAATCTTTGGAACTGGAACTGGGGGAAGAATCAGCATCTTAATCCTTGAAAACAAATAAAATTTTGGTTTGACATATCTGCAAAGTTATACATTCTCGTGTTTCAAAAGATAGGAATAAAATATTAATAGAACTATTACTTATTCCAAATATTCTGGTAGTCCATATAAGTGGAGTATGAGAAAGAAAATAGTAAGCAGTAAATGATGAGGAAAAACTACAGAAGAAGAAAAAAGCAACAAAAATTAACAAAAAGCCCTCATGTGAAGTCAATTTAAATAAAACATAATAGGTTGATGGGGGGGTGGGAGGGTGGGTGATGGGTATTGAAGAGGGCATCTTTTGGGATGAGCACTGGGTGTTGTATGGAAATCAATTTGACAATAAATTTCATATATTAAAAAAATAAATAAAACATAATCTTTTTTTCCTTATGTCTTTATTGACAGCCAGCAGCAGTATTTGGGAATGAGAAATCTGACTCTATCTGAAGCCAATTTCCATTTCATCTATAAGGATGGCAATTTTAATGTACATCTCATCAGTAGTTTGCAGAAAAGAGGAAGGAAGAAAGAAAAAAGAAAGAAAGAAGAGCTGATTCACTTGAAGCCAAAATTATTTGCACCCTCAAAAATGGGATGAATTGAGATAAGTTTGTACCACACAGCTCACATTAATCATAAAATTACCTAAGATGATCTCATAAACCAAGGTGTCATTGCAGGCTTCATTTCAGTTGGGAAAGGCTACACTTGAGCTATCTCTAACTGATCAATATGGATTTATATACCCAATTCTATGATGTGCTTGAATCTTCTGTTCCCAATATTTAAATTATTTCTTGATCATGATTCATTTCAATGTCTCTTCTGCCTGTCTTGCAGTTTATTGTATCCCTAGCACTTAGAACAACTCCTGGCACATAGAAGGTACTCAATAAACATTTCTTGAATAAACTTGAATACCTCATATATCTATTTTGTTAATAGCATAACTAGAATTTGTGTCTTAAAATTAACATTGCAGCTCTGGAATAAAGCTCAGAGATTAGCTATTCTAGTCAGTTCATTTATTGTTTTAAAACAACAAGAGTCAGAGGCACCACTGTTAGGCAGGGATGATAATCTGCTTTTTGGATATTAGTTGATATTCCACTTAATGTGAATGGATCGTCTAGTCTATTCAATAGGGAACCCATCTTCTGAATATTTCCATTTGCCTTTTTACCTAACCAAGGAATAAGCCAAATTTCACTTTTTAAATTGCTGTAAGTAGCCTCCACTAGGTTTACTTAGCGGAGCAAGTGTTAAAACAGATTTTTACTGATGAATAGAAGATACAGAAAAAATATAAATTATTAATAGTTGCTACCATTTTTTTGGAATGCCTCTGATAAAACAGACACCATAAGATATATTTCACACTAATCTATGGGCTAGTAAATGATGGTCTGAGGGCCAAATCTGGTCTGTTCTCTGCTTTTGTAAATAACGTTTTATTGAAACACAGTCATGTTCATTAGTTTAGATATTGTTATGACTGTTTTCATGCCACGGTGGCAGAGTTGAGTAGTTGTGACAAGGATTTCATGGCTCCAGAAGCCTAAAAATTTACTATCTGGGCCTTTAGAAAACAAGTTTGTCAACCAGACACTAAACATTTTATTTGTTCTTATAACTACCAGGGAGGCAGATATTATCTGTGGAAAGATTTAGAGGTTTAAGGAAGGTACTCAAATCATACACTAATACTTGGCACAGCTGGGGCTCAAATCCAAAGTACCTAACCCCCAAACCCAGGCCTTTTGCCTTCTGTCACGCTGCTGTGTTATTTGGTCCTACATCTCTAAATGAATATTTCAAATGTCAAAAACATAGAAAAATGCAACATAATTGTAATTGCAGGAAACAAAGATTCCTAAATGTCTAATGCTTGACTTTGTTATGTTTGCCTCTTGATTTGCAGAGTATAATGCATTTAGGCACATGTTAGCTTTCTTGGACTTGTAGTTGACTTCCCGCCAGGGTAACAGAGCCTGCAGCCTATAGGGCTCAAGCAGGTGATGCAAATGCACGAAGCAGGCCTGTTGCATGTCAAAGGGAGGGATGGGAATGGTCACAGAGAACACATATCCTTCCCAAATGGAACAGCTGGTCCTCTGCTTCAACACATGTTGCCACGCAGGAATATCAACTGAATGTCACGAGATCTTTCAGATTTTAAACATGACCTGGAAATCTGGGTTTTTGTGTGGAAATTCCCTAGTTTGTAAACATTTTGTAGCAAAATTTTTACTCCAAAATCAAATACATAAAATAACAAAACATAAGATCTGCAGGCTGAGCTTGGCTTTCAGATTGCCAGTTTGCCACTCCTGTCTGATGCTGATTCAGTTGTTTCTTTCCCCGTTAGTAATAGCTCAAAGGCTGGGATGAGTGTATGGTGAGAATGACTGAATACAGAGTAAAGATAACCTGGCCTGAAGCTATGTTTGTGACTTTGCCATCATTTTATTCAAATCCAAATCACATTATAAACATGGAAAGGGAAAAGTGGCATGGACTCAAAACTTCATACAAAATGTAGAACCTGAGCCCTTTAGAGCCCTAACATTCTGGGGAAAGCTGACATAAGAACCTCATTCTTTGGAGGATCATCTTATTTATTTATTAAAAAAATTTTTTTAATGTTTTATTTATATTTAAGAGAGACAGAGAGAGAGAGAGACAGAGAGACACAGAGTGCGAGTGGGGAAGGGGCAGAGAGAGATGGAGACAGAATCTGAAACAGGCTCCAGGCTCTGAGGTGTCAGCACAGAGCCTGATGCGGGGCTCAAACCCACGAACCAGGAGGTCACGGCCTGAGCTGAAGTCAGACACTCAACCAACTGAGTCACCCAGGTGCCCCTGGAGGATCATTTTAATCATTAGAACTTCATGTTCTTTCCACACCTGTTGACAACTGTTTTCTCCTGTTTCCTACTTTCGTTGGAACATGGAAATTTAGACCATGACAAGGGTTTTTATGGGCAAATGAAAGAACAAAACTAATTCTTTTCTATAAAGAACTTATTTAGTACAGGAAATGTGAGAGTACAGTAAAGATTTCAGAACAATTTTATAATTTGGTAATTCTGACTAAGCATTGAAGTTAAGAGCTTCATTATTCATAGAAAACTCTTTTATACAAAGATTAATATATTTTCTTTAACATCCTATTTGTTGAGAGAATTATTTTTTCTTTGAAATATTGGTAGCTAATATAATTAACCAATATAACAAATTTACATGGCCTTCACAAAGACTCAAAATTGACAGCTTATGTTAAGAGTGAATTACTTTATATACATAGTGGGTATGTCTACTGTACTTATATATAAATTAGTCCATCAATGATATAGATCAATGAATTCAAATTAATCAACAGAATTATTTGACTCTTCTGTTGTTGGCATTATTTAAATATATAAATTGCCTAAAATTCTATAAATTTATTTACATTTACTATTTCCCCCCAACAAATGAAAACCATATTGTCAGGCTTTATAACACTCATGCTTGTAAAAGAAATGCTGTTAAAAAGTTAGATAAAAATGAAATTCTGCAGAATGACTTCTGCTTTCCCATTGGTTTACAGTATGAAGCTGGAGATGCTACTCTAATTAAAAAGCTTTTGCAATGTGTTCACATAGACCCTATTTTGATTTGTAGATGTCTCTTGGCTTCAGCTGGAGAACATGTCTTTAGTTCTAGGAAATATGGCCAACCACCTTGGTTTGTCTGGAACTGAGGGGTTTCCCAGGACACGGGACTTTCGGTGTTCAAACTCCCAGGAAAACCGGGAGTGTTAGTCACCCTAGTCTTGGAGAAGGGGCAGGATTAACCCAGGGGACTTAAAAAAATACTCTAAAAGTAAGAAAATTTGCAATCAGTACCAATAACATTTCCTATATTCCTATTTCCAGTCTGTACGGAATTTCTTTCAGGGAGAAAAACAGAGAGTGATAGCTCATACAGCTCAAGGGACATTTAAGCCTCATTATAATCCAACATCCTCATATTATTGATGAGAACATGCAGCCTGGAGAAATTAAGGGGATAATCAAACAGCAGTAGCAGAATAATAGCTGGAACCAAGTCTTCAACACCAATACAGAATAGAATCTCCTCAACCTTAGAAAGCATTGTAGCTGTATTTACAAATTCAGGTACTTTGTAACATTGAAATAAAATTTAATAATTTAAAGAAAACCCAGATTTACTTGAAATCGCCATCATACGAAGTCTAAAATGGTTATATTAGATTGAATTATCTAGGTGGCTTTAGTTCGCCTTTTAAATTTGCTTCTATTTTAGGCCTGTGTCAAACTCAGCCAAAGGTTCTGTGCCACCTTGTCATCCTAGAGTGGATGGGCCTGCTCGTTCAGGACTCTGAAGAGGTCAAGGGGCAGCTCAGAGGTAATGATTTTGTGAAGGAGGTTCATATCACAAGGTGTGCAGTCGCTAGCCTCAGCGTCCTGTGTCCTATACAACTTCCCAGTTAGAAAAGACACCTGTGAATTCTCTATGATGAACACAACAACGTGGTAAATGTATACCTAGGGATAATATTTTACTGCATTAATTAAATTTTTCACTCATGATTTGCAAAAGAAAATATCAAGTAACAAATGGAAACACATATGGAAATCTAAACACTGGAAAAAACATCTAAATATTAGACCATTTCCCACCTACCTTTGCTGTTTAGAAAATACGAATAAAAATAGTATCATCGTTAGCCCAAATATTCCAAAGATAGTAATTAAGAACCATGGAAACTGGAAATCTGAAACACACAAGAATAGCATCTCACTCATAGGGTTAGGAATAGTTGAAGTTTACATTTCACTTTCCTTTTTCACATAAAAAGATTTCTTAATTTGTATTCATCTAGTAAAGTCACCGATTTTTCCTGCTAATCACTAAAACAGAATGCAATGATTTGGAGTATTTTCTTTCCCAAGAACATTTCTGTCCACTGCTTCAAATCCTTTCACATATGAAAAAAAAATCGAAATGAAGAAACAGCAAACAATTTAAGCACAATCCATGTTTGCATTAAAAAAACCCCTGCAGCAACCCCTTTAATTAAGCACCTTATGTGTTCAGGGTGCATCATTAGTGGCTTCAGCTCTAGAAAAAAGTGCTGTTTGTTAACATACTACTTTACCTAAATAATGTCTACTTGGTTCTTTCTTTTTTTCTTTTTTTTTTTTTTTAAGTGTGGTAATATTTTTTTTTTTAATCCTCCAGACTGAGGATATATCAAAAAGATGGAGGCAGAGTTTCTATTTTTGAATCATGACTGAAACTTCTTAGACATGAAGATCATGTATTTTACAGCTTAAAAAATATCCTGTGATAGAAGATCACTACTGGGGCTCCCATTTTTCAGATTTTAGTATACGTGTTAACAGACTTGGGGGAATCTGTTTGTAAAACTTCCGTTTCATTTCTTTTTGAAAATTAAAAATTTTTTCTTTTTTTAACCTTTTTTCCCCCAAAGTTTATGATTTATTTTGAGAGAGCAAACGAGAACAAATGCATGCCAGCAGGGGAGGGGCAGAGAGAGGGAGAGAGAATCCCAAGCAGGCTTCGTGCTGTCAGTTCAGAGCCCGAAGTGGGGCCTGATCGCATGAACCATGAGACTGTGACCTGAGCCAGGATCAAAAGTTGGACACTTAACCGACTGAGCCACCCAGGTGCCCCACTTCTATCTCATTTCTTAAGACTGAGTGCCTACCAGCTGCTTGCAGTAGGTCCCCAGTGTTCTTACCACTTACCAAGAGGTTACCCACTTTTTAATTGAAATATAGTTGACATACAATCTTATTTTGGCTTCAAGTGTACAACATAGTGATTCAACAGTTTCAAACATTACTCAGTTCTCACCATGATAACTGTCGTTACCACCTGTCACCATACGATGCTATTACAATATTATTGACTACATTCCCTATCTTGTACTTTTCATCCCTGTGGCTTATTTGTTTTATAACTGCAAGTCTGTATCGCTTAATCCCCTTTACCTATTTCACCCATCCTCCCTGTGCTCTCCCATCTAGCAACCACCAGTTTGCTTTCCGTTTTTATGAGTCTGTTTCCATCTTGCTTTTTTGTTGTTCTTTTTTTTTTTTTTTAGATCACACATATAAGTGAAATCACAGGGTATTTGTCACTTAGAATTATACCCTTTAGCTTCATCTATGTTGTGAATAGCAAGAGTTCATTCTTGTTATGGCCAAATAATATTCCTGTGTGTGTGTGTGTGTGTGTGTGTGTATAAATCACATCTTTTTATACATTCACCTATTGATGGACATTTAGGTTACTTCTATATCTTGGCTGATGCAAATAATGTTGCAATGAACATGGGGATGTGTATATATATATATATATATATGTACATATATACGTATATATATATGTACATATATATATATGTACATATATACGTATATATATATGTACATATATATATATATACGCACTTGAATTAGTATTTTCATTTTTGTTGTATAAATACCCAATAGTAGAGTTACTAGATTGTATGGTATTTCTATTTTTAATACTCCATACTTTAATACTCTATTTTTAATATTCCATACTGTTTTCCATAGTGGCTGCTCCAATTTACTTTCTCACTAACAGTGCAGGAAGGTTCCCTTTTTTCCACATCCTCATCAAGGTTATCCACTTTACACAAAAAAGACAGGTGGAGTTTACCTTAATGTTGCTTTATTAAAAGTAAGATTTTGTGCTGTAATGTTCCTTTCTTATTTTTTTCTTATTCAGTTATTAAAATCTCCAAAGGAGATATTATGTATAGCATAAAGAATTAATGGAGGAGAGAATACCATTTTATATCTTGTGGTATCTGTAACTTTGTATCAATTGCAGAGTATCAATGACAGTTCCCGTATGTATTCAGGAACATAACAAAGCTAGAACTTCAGGTTTTTTTTTAAGGAAAACAATTTTTGGAAGGAAAAATCAGTTAAAAAAATCTATGCTAACTGAATTAAATGGCATCACAAGAAGCTTAAAGGGTGTGTGGCAAATTTACTTTCGAAACCAGAATTTCAGTATATCAAATATTATACAAAATAATAAGCCTGTTAACTAGAACTTAGAAAAAAAAAACAGTGCTACAGGCATTTTCATTTAAGTGCTATTTAGTATCATGGATTTTACTTGTACCATCAATGCAAAAATATAAATTTAATTTCTCTATTGCTTGTGATTGCTTCATTAACAAACTTCACATCCTCATACATAGCCCTGTGAACCCTCTGTGTTTAATTGTAGATGCACTATAGCTAATTCCCATGTGGGAGTGATAACTTTATATACTTATTGTTCATTATTAGGCAGACTTCTTTATGTCTGTATCAAAAGTTTTAATTCTCTTATTTTGAATTCATAGATCTCATTTCTCTGAACTTGCATTATCTTTGTATTTTTCTTATATAAGATCTTCAAATGTTCCATGTTATCCTTGCACATAACTAGCATGCTACTTATTAAGGCTTTCTCCCGGTGAAAACCATACCTAAGCTTTCTAAAACCACTAAGCAGCTGGCATTGACAACCTATGCTGACACAATAGTAGGCTTTTAGATGCCACATATCCATCCATCCATCCATTTCTTCACTATGTATTTGAAATACACAGTATTTCTTCACTATGTATTTGAAAAACATTTTTCTGATTATAAATGCAAAACAAACTCATAGAAAATTTTAGAAGTATGGAAACATATAAATAAAAGAATCATCTGAAATTCTGATATCCAGAGATATCCCCCATTAATATCTTAGTACATCTTCTCCTCTCTAACTTACACCTCCCCCAGGACAATTCCTGAATTAAATAATTCAAAAAATAAGTTCTCCTTCCCCTTCTGTAATGAATAATATCTGTTATAGACTGTGAACTGGAGGTCTCTCACCCTGACATTTGAAGCTAATGGATCGTGATCTGAACAATGTTACGACATTGACAAAAGCCACGTTGGCTGCCATTTTAAATCTTTTACCTTCTTCACATGCAAATGGGCTCATTTGAGGAAGTGTTACATAGAGCACCTCACTGAACTCGCCATATTTTTCAGAGTTTCGTTGTCTGGATCTCACACGCACTTCATATTCTTTATCTAGTCTCAGTGAATAAACTGGAACTGATGTTGACAATACAGGGTCCATCTTTCAAGACAAAATATAAAACTTACTGGTTAGCGAGACAACAACTCAATGCAATCAACTCTATAAAGTGTTTCTGCGTCTGTATTCAAAATGAATTCTGTGAAATAGCACAGGGGGAGTTTGCCACTTAAAGGAAGATCAAAGCAAATAACTTTGTTAAGAAACATTTTGTTACATGGATCACAGTTCTCCAAGCTATTTTGGAATAAACCCAAAGAAATAATAGGCTTGTTTATAGAATTGCAACTCCATTTTTGTACTAGGCCGTCAGATATTCTATACAATCAAAGCATAATAGAATTACTATGGAGAATGGTGGAACTATAAAGAAAACTACAGATACGTTTTCTACCCTTTGGGATATTACAGTTTTGCATGAAGACGTAAGAACAGAAAAAAAAACCCAACATTATTTCTACACCAAAACAAATTATAGTCACACACACACACACACACACACACACACGCAGAGTTTGTTCTTTGGAAATTCTGGATAGTCACTCATAAGATCACAGAACTGGAAATGGTCCTAGAAAAATCACAGTTGTCTAAATTATTCTGTTAGAAGCAACTACATACCTATTCTGCTTCTTCTAGAAGGCTTAAAAGTACTTCAAATGATTTGCTATTCAAAATTTGCAAAGACATGCCGCTAGAGTCCTTGGTAACAAAAATCAAGGTCCCACAACCCTTCTTTTACCTTCCTGGGGAAGGGTAATAAGGCTATTAGACTTTTAAGACATAAGGCCATAAAAGAAATAGACCCAAGTAATAATGGTGTTTTCCTTCAAGTTAAATTCTCAAAGTAGGTATTCAATATGTGCTTTTCATGTGTTTTCAGATAGAACACCTTGTTACCATTTATAGAAAATTAGGAACACTTACATTTTCAACACCATGGATTTTTCCATTAAAAAGATTCTCATAATTTGTCTTATTAAGTCAGAGGCTGGGCCTGCAGCTTCTACAATAAATTTCCTTTCACCTCAGTAAGTTTCTACTCACAAAGTCCCTATTTTTTCCCCATGTGTACATGGGATGGTTAGTTTGTATCTTTTTTGAAGCTTTTTAATATATGATATATTTGCATGCCTAAAGTGCATTTTTATTTATTTATTTAAAAAAATTTTTATTATGTTTATTTATTTTGAGAGAGAAACAGAGTGCGAGTGGGGGGGGGGCAGAGAGAGAGGGAGACACAGAATCTGAAGCAGGCCCCAGGCTCTGAGCTGTCAGCACAGAGCCTGATGCGGGGCTAGAACCCATGAGGGTGAGATCATGACCTGAGTCGAAGTTGGACGCTCAACCGACTGAGCCACCCAGGGCTCCCCACCTAAAGTGCATTTTTAAAGGCAAGCTTCTGAATTTTAAACTTACCTTATTGGTTTCCTTAAATATTTTTTAAACTGTATGTGTCTAGTTTTGAAGCCCTAATTTCTGTTATTGTAACTAATATTATTAGAGTATAGATTTCACTAATAACAAAACTAAAAAGAGGCCATCAGTGATTTGACCGATGGTCCTCTCTTTATCTTCTCCCAACCCTCTAAAGAAGCCACACCCCACTCGATTTGGCTCCCACAGCCTGCACTGAACCCTGCCACCTGCCTTTGAGGGAAGGCCTACACTCTGCCAATCCTCAACGCAAGTATTGCTGATATCCTAGGAAGTCTTTCTTGGCCCTTTTTCCTACTCCATCCTGACAGATAATCAGTATTACGAAGACATTACTTCTTATATTTCACTGCTTATATTTCTATATTACTCTGCAAATTCCCTGGAGCAAACAAGGTCTTCATTACCTTTGCATTTCCAAAGCCCAGTTCAATACCAGGTACACAATGGGTGCTCAAGAGAAGGCCCATATAACTGTGGATAATTCTATGCCACACATTAAGTCTTAAAAAAACCCCATAAATTCCTTTTTTAAATTTTATTTATTTGAGAGTGGGAGAGCAAGCAGGGGAGAGGGGCAGAGGGAGAGACAGAGAGAATCTTAAGCAGCCTCCACGCTCAGCGTGGAGGCTGACACGGGGCTCCATCCCATGACACTGGGATTATGACCCAAGTGGAAACCCAGAGCCTGACGTTCAATTGACTGAGCCACCCAGGCACCCCCAAAACCCCATAAATTCTTAACTTGATTTGGCAGGTAAACAAATTGCAAACAACTACATGGTCATGACTATTACTTTCATATTCAAAATGTATTTAGTTTTAAAAAAAGGCAAAATTCAATATTGTCATTGGCAACCTGAATTCCTGATATAAGCAGCAAAACACTGGCTTCCACCTCCTCTCCACCTTACAAACCTCACTTGTTTTTTTTTTTTTTAATATTTTAATATTTATTTTTGAGAGAGAGAGAGAGAGAGAGAGAGAGATAAAGCACCAGCGGGGGGGGGGACAAAAAGAGGGGAAACACAGAATCCGAAGCAGGCTTCAGGCTCTGAGCTGTCAGCACAGAGCCCGACACGGGGCTTGAACCCACAGACCACAAGACCATGACCTGAGCCAAAGTCGGTCCTTTAACAGACTGAACCACCCAGGCACTTACAAACCTCACTTGTTTTTATGGTTATGGCATTTGTGCTCGTAACCAATTAGATGGTGTGTTTCTTTAGCAGAGGTCAATTTTTTTAAACATTTATTTATCTTGAGAGAGAGAAAGAGAGAGTGGGGGAGGGGCAGAGAGAGAGAGGAAGAAAGAGAGAATCCCAAGCAGGCTCCATGCTGTCAGCCCAGAGCCTGATGCAGGGCTCAATCCCATGAACCGTGATATCATAACCTGAGCAGAAAACAAGAGTCAGATGCTTAACTGACTGAGTCACCCACTCAGTCATGAAAACCCATGGTGTTCATGACAACTCTGTCTGAGACCCTTGTAAAAAATACCATGAGTATATAACTTCACTTATAAAAGGTGAGTGAAGTAAAAGTTAACTGACCCCTTTGGACTATCTTATGAGATTGAGCAGAGATGCAATTAAAAGTGAAACAAAGCCAAGCTGGGATGCAGCCCTCAATGGTCAATTGACTGAGTCCCAAGCTCCCATGCACCTTCCTCAGGGTGTGAGTTTCATATCTGTGCATCAGCTGATACACAACTATATGCACTGGGCTTTCAGGGTTGAAACTATGATTCGTAAATCTAAGAATGCTAATGTTTGGATTCACACCTTTGCTTTTTCTAGGTAGTCAACCTTTTTGTTTCAGGACTCCTTTATACTCCTAAAAATCACTGAGAATCCTAAAGGTTTTGGTTTACTTGGGTTATGCTTATTGCTATTTACTGTATTAGAAATTGAAACTGAGAAATTTTAAAAATGGTATTAAATTGATTTTTATAGAAATTATACTTTGCAAGACAACAGAATTATAGTGAGAAGAATGACTTTGTTTTACATTTTTGCAAAATCTCTTTAATGGATTTCTTAATACAAGATGGTGGTATTTTTACATCCACTTCTCTCTCTCTATTTTTTTCCAAACAAAAGGTCTCATATATTACCAACCAATCTACTGGTGCAGAAGCATAGTAACAGAGAAAAATCATTCCCCTGATAAAGCATGTCTATTGTTCAGGTAGTGGTGATGTTTACAGAGTAATAGGATAGGAACACATGACCTTCATGCAACATAAATACGTGTATCATCTCATGTGCAATCCCTTATAGACCCAGCGTGGTTTTTCTCCAATGCCTCCTCTTGGAGTTGTACTTGATTTTATTACCAGTTTTCATCTGAATCCACTGGGGAATGGGATGATTCTGCTTTTGTTTCTTGGCGAGGGATCACTTGATGCTGAAAGTTTTGTGAGAAGACGTGGCGAGGAACAGTGAACCGCACACACCATGATGGCGGAGAAAAGGAGCTACATCTGCTTCTGTATTGCATTAAATCTGATGTGTTGTCTTGGTTGAAGTACATGAATAAAATCTGGTCTCACATAGACATATAGTGAGGAAAAGGAGGGATATTTTAATAGCCTTTTCAGATAACGTGGATATTCTTTTAAAAAGATTTTAAAGTAATCTGCATACCCAATGTGGGGCTTAAACTTACAACCCTGAGATCAAGAGTCGTCAACTGAGTCAGCCAGTCCATGTGGATTTTCTTCTTTAACACTAATACCAAAACTCAACAAGTGGTAGTTTTTTTTTTAAGTTTCTAAGGAATGTTAATTTTGAAAAAGTGCCCATTGGCACATCTTAGCCTACGGTATTAAATATGATTGCCTGCAGAAAAATCAATACTGGGGATAGTTCAGAGTAATTGTGACCTTCTGTTGGATAAAGAAAGTAGCAAAATATTCACTTACAGACATGTCTATGGATAGACATCTAAGAAATCTTGTTATTTAATAAAGAAATCTATGGATTTTGCAAAGATCACTCTGAGCCATGGAAAGTGATTTAGTGTGGGGGAAGGAGTGGGCAAAGAGTAATACACAGGAACTGATAATAACACCAGTTCATGATATAACTTGAGCATGAATCAATAGGAACTGGTAATTATTTGGATATAAGGAATAAGATTAAGAGACAGATAGATGTCAGAATAATATTCTGGTTTAAATTTGAACAACTTTATCGACATGTTGTCATTTACTGAGGGGGGAAATTGGGGAGATAGGAGGAAGTTTGAACATGCTGTTTTTTTGAGATGCCAATGAGGCATCCCAGTGGATATGTTCAGGAGGCATTTGGATGTACAAGTGTGGAACACAGAAATGAGGTCCGGGCAGAACCACTGTGCTAAGTGCCCTCATGTGTTGACATTAATCTGGAACTTTCTATTTTTCAACTAGCTTCCACCAAATGGATTTTTTTTTAATACTCACAACCATCATGTGAAATAAAGTGAACATGACCAGTTTTATAGTACACTGAAATACTCCCAGCAATAAAAAGGAATGTTACACTCAGCAATATGAATGAATCTCATATGCATTATGAGGAGTGAAAGAAGCCGGAATCCAAAGGTTACTTATTATATCATTCCATTTGTATGACTTCCCGGAAAAGGCAAAACTACAGAGATGAGCAGATCAGTAGTTGCCAAGGATTAGGGTTTTGGGAGGATTTGACTTCAAAGGGACAGCATGAGGAAATTTTTTGAAGGTTATGATAAGTTGTTCTGTATCCTGATTCTGGTGGTAGCAACAAAGCTCTATGGATTTTTCAAAACTCACAGAATCATACAAGTAAAAAGTGGATTTTGATATGTGCATTTTTTGAGTTTTTATTAAAAGAATGTTAAGCGAGAGAGTGTTTTAGAATGATCACTCTGGCTCCAGTGTGAAGAATGGATGAGACGCATCAAATACCAGAGGCATAAGATCTGCTTGGGGGATGTTACATGAATGCGGTCAGATAGGACTGCAACTAGGAAATAACACATGGTAATTCCTTAAAGGTTAGTTGCAGTGTGGAATCTGAAACTGTATCAATGAATCTTGCCTACCTTACTACATGAAAATACACCTTTCCATCTAGCACTTTGAATGGATCATCTCCCTATGCATGATTTTGGTTACATCATGTATTTGGCATTTGGAAAATACTCGTGCACTGAGTTATGCAAATTTTCTAAATGTTCACACATTTTATTATACAATATAAAAAATCACTTTGGCTAATATCACCATTGCATCAGGAAAATCTTCAAAGATTGGGAAAGCTACCAGGCTCACTGCTGCAGAGGCAAGTTTCCCAAAACTCTGATTTTCCTTTGAAGGTTCAAATATCATTGGTAACGACTATCGTCCATTGTTTTTCTTGAACTGATAAGCACACTTCATTCTTTTCCAAGAAACGTTTGCCAAATACTTGCCAACGCCACTATGAGAAACCATCTATGGGGTTATCAGTTGTTCTTTCAAGCAAAAATGGCGTTCCACGTGAAAAGCAGCTGATCTGGCTGGCAACTTGGCTTTATTAAGACAACCGTGGGGGACTCAGTGTACAGCAGAAGTATGCTATGTGTCCTTGGCCTGTGTCATCCAGAATATTAAAAAGCTGTGTCATCAGGGGCGCTGGGGTGGCTCAATCAGTCGAGTGTCAACTTCGCCTCAGGTCATGATCTTGCGGTTCGTGAGTTCAAACCCTGCATTGGGCTCTGTGCTGACAGCTCAGAGCCTGGAGCCTGCTTCGGCTTCTGTGTCTTTCTCTCTCTCTCTCTCTGCCTCCCCTCTGCTCGTACTCTGTCTCTCTTTCTCAAAAATAAATAAAATCTTAAAAATTTTTTTTAAAAAAGCTATGTTGTCAAAGGTTGAGATTCAATAAAGTAAATAAAACATGCAGCTGCATCAAGGACATTGCTCAGTGAAGCTGGCTCTCCGCTCTCATTGACTGTGAGCGCATGGTGACCCTGCCAGTGCGGTTTGCAATGACAGCCTTGATTTTTCCTCAGGTGACAGTGGGTTTGCCACCATTGCTTTTGTACCATTGCCGCAAATCTCAACATGGTGAAAAAAGGCGATAGCATTTTAGTATGAGTAGGAAAACAATCTTGACCTTGTGGATTCCCTGCCAGGCTCTCAGGACCCCTCGGGGGGTTCACAGTTCACACTCAGACAACCTCTGCTCTGGAGTACGCAGTGCAGTGCCTCGTGTGGGGTAGTCCTTTCACTGTCTGGCTGTGGAATAAATGTTTGACCGAAACCTGAATTTAGAAAGTCTTATTTGACTCTGCATCCAACCAGGGATTTTTGCACCAAGTTAGTGGAACAGATATCTAAATTAAAACGATTCTGGAAACTGTACTGCAAAGTCCAGTATTTAACTGTTCACAGCCGCTCCAAAATTAACTTTAATGACAAAATTGCCTTCTTTTTCAGCAGAACATGGAATGGACAGGCCTGGTGTCTCAAAATTTTGGGAGTGAATCTGTCAGGGCACTGGGCACGACCTGATGACTGGCCAGAATCCACTGGGCTTGGCCAGGGCTTGGCTATGGTTAGACTGATTTAGAATTAGTTATACAGGGAGCAGCAAGACAATCCTGTTTTTCTTCTTGTTGTGTGCCATGTGGAATTTATCTAAGTGCCCAGTTCCCATGAATTTGTCAAGGAGGTAAGGAGTTCAGAGGTCAACCACATCCATGCTGCTTGCCTACACAAAAACTTCTCAGCTTGATTCTCCCCTGAGGTATGGAACAAAACATCCTTCTGAAACCTCTAGGGGACAAATTCCCTTCCTCTGTTTCCCTCCTGGAGTCACTTCAGCACTTAATTTAATGGGGGTCTTGTGAGCAGTAGCGACTAAGATCATGGGAGAATATTTAGCCATAGCTCACTATTGGCCTCGATCATAACTCTTCTCATGTTTAGCCACATCCCCAAAGACAGCTTAAGTGCTAGAGTACACGATTTTGTTCTAATGTTAAACTGGACACTGAGGATGACTGGGGAAATAGTTTTCCTTCCTTTCCATAGGCTTCTGTATAAGCTCCCTGTCAGCACCTGCTGTGGGACAGAATTCCAAGATGATATTTTACTGATCATATCCGTTTCCCTCAAATAAGAAAATATGGAGTATACAGCACGGGCATGTGGTATTAAGTCAAAAGGAAGTCCAATGATAAATGAGAGAGGTGTTGCTGAGATAAAAAGAAGAAAAGCCAAAGCATTTTTAAGTGTGATATGTAATGATATCTTACCGTTTTCCACTGGGACTCATTTACTTCTTTGTATTGCAGTTCATACTCCAGGACTATCCATCCCTTCTGAACGTCTGCATTGGGCGGTGGTTCCCACCTCACCTGGATATCTGCATGAATCCCCGTTAAACTGATGTTCAGTAGAGTCCAGTTGAGGCCAATGGGTGGATCTGGTTGCACTGTGCGTTTCGACAGAGAGTTAGTGCACAGAGAGACAGACAGGTACAGCTCGGTATTAATGGAGTGCTTTCTTCTGAAGAGACCAATTACTTCATGCATTTTTATCGTTTACACTCCTAATTCTTTCAATATTCTTATTATACACTCATTTTATAAGAGGGTACCATTTTTTTTTTGACTTGAGTACGATCTGTTTTTAACTTTGAAGAGAACCCCTACAAAAAATTCCTTTTCAAGTCTACAACCTGACCTAAAACTTTTCTTGAGGATCTGCCATGTCTTACAATTCTTTTAGCCCCCAAAGAATTAATGCTTTGGGATTTTGGCCAAGGAATTCATTTTAACTCAAAACTGAAGGAACAGAGTCAGAAAGACCTACAGCATTTAAATACGTGGCTGTTTTGGAACCAGGGATCGAAAAATCTTTTTTATTCCAAATTGCTTATTACCTGCGCCAAGGATCTTATATTAACTTCTGTATGGCTACCAGAACAATCCTTCCAAACACAGCACAGGCTCCTTAGCTTGTTGTCCTCCAGTCACATGTCATGATTTTTTCACACATAAGAAGGATGGGCATTGCACTCGACTCTCAAACGGTGAGGAGTCAGGGTTTTGTGCCTTTTACCTAACTGCATGTGAACAATCTGAAATCGTGTCTTGCTTGGTTTCTACTGACATATTGTACATTCTCTGGTAAGTCGGCTGTATTCTGCTTATTAGGACCGCAAAGACCACAATTTCCCAAAGGTTGATGCAGAGAAATACGGATTCCAAAGCTAGGAACATATCTAAATTTATGTCCTAGATAGTTCCCAATAAATTATTGCACTTCATGTCTCAGTAGAGGTTTTCAAAAATCACTTGCAGATACAGAGTAAAATGTACTTTCTTTTCTACTGTTTGTAGAAGGGTACCCAGAGTGCTGCAAAGTCTGGATCCCCAGAGTTGACCACAGATAAGCCTACAAATATATGCTCTGAGGAGCCATAATTGGCTCTTAAAATCTGGTGGTCAAGAGGGGAAGCCCTTGCATTTAACCAGAGTTAAAACAGACTTCACTGTGAAGGAGCATGATAGTGCCCCCCCTTCCCCCCCCCCACCCCGTAGAGTGGACACAACTTAAAAAATTAGGAAATCCAAATTTAATAATGAACACATTTCAGAAGTTAAATTGGAGGGATTTGCAACACAGCTGAGCCACAGTATGGCTACAATAATGACAGTAATGCTTCACTCTTCTGAATTTGTTGGGGACTGAGCAATTCTGAGAGCCGAAACTTAACACTTTAAGAGACCAAATGTTTTTTTGTGGAAAAATTTCAACTTATTACTCATGTTTCATCTTAAAAACTCCCCTTTCTGCTTTAAATAGAAGATATGGAACATGGTCTTTTTCTTTTCACTTTTTAAATGTTTATTTATTTTTTGAGAGAGAGAGAGAGAGAGAGAGAGAGAGAATGAGTGGGGGAGGGACAGAGAGAGAGAGAGAGAGAGAGAGAGAGAGAGAGAGACAGACTCTGAAGCAGGCTCCAGGCTCTGAGCTGTCAGCACAGAGCCCAACATCGAGATCGAACTCAGTAACTGTGAGATCATGACCTGAGCCAAAGTCAGAGGCTTAACCTACCGAGCCACCCAGGCGCCCTGAACATGGTGTTTTTTGAGTGGACTCATATCACCATTACAAGCATAATAATAACCTCTCCCTTTCCTCCGTACATACTGCCACATGCTGTACTTGACAGGTCCTCCAAGATGTTGGAAAAGCACCTGAGACTGAATACATCCCCAGGCAGCCCTGGTCCTCTCCCCAGAATATGCTCCCTCCCCTGTCACTTTCCATCTCTCTGTTGCTAGTGCCTCCATTCCTCCAGTCGTTCAGGGTGAAGTTAGTGAGCTCTTGAAGTTAGTGAGCTCTTCCAGGACTCATCCCTCTCTTACCACCCCCACAGTCTGTCAGTTGTACTTTCAAGACAGTCTCCGAGCCCAGCCACTGCCCACTGCTGCACCTCTCAACCCAGGCCTGCCATTAGGGTTTTTTACCCATGTTGCTGCATTAGCCTCCTGAACGGTCTCCTCCTGTTGTTATTGTCCTCATTTTTTAAATTTACTTATTTTTGAGAGAGAGAGAGCGAGCGAGCAGGAGAGCAGAGAGAGAGAGGAGAGAGAGAGAATCCCAAGCAGGTTCCATGCAGTCAGCACAGAGCCTGACATGGGGCTCGATCTCACAAACTGTTCGCTCATTACCTGAGCTGAAATCAGGAGTCAGACGCTTAACTGACTAAGCCACCAAGGCACCCTGGTCTTGATCCTCCTTCAGTCTATTCTCAACACAGTCCTCAATACACTTGTCACAGTGGTTACTTTCACACTTGATTTAGAGCATATCACTCATATAAAACCCTCCACAGCCTTCCTATCCCACTCCAAGTGGAAGCCAAAGTCATTCAATGGCTTCAGGTGTACTGGAGCTTTGCTTCTCAGCTCTCTCAGATGTGGCCTGTTCCAGGCCCCTCCTGGCTCACCCTGCGGCAGGTCCTCCCCAACCACGCTGTTCCTCAAGTGAGCAAAGGCAAGCTCCCACCACAGGAGCTTTACCCTAGCTGTGCCCTCTTGTTGACGTGATCTTTACCTCAGATGGATACAATCAATGTTCTCTCATTTTTTTTCTCTCCCAGCAAAGCCAGCTCTGATAACTCTATTAAAATTGCAACCTCTCCTGCATGGCTCTTCTCCTTCCCTATGTTAGTTTTCTTCATAGCCTTGTCTCTCTCCACCCCTATTGGGATAAGATCCCACGAGGGCAGACGTTTTCTTCTCCTGGCACCTAGAGGTGTACTTGGCCCGAGGAAAAGACTCAATCGATATTTGCTGAATGAATGAATAACAAATGTCTAATAATACAGTGCTTTCAATCCAAAGACAAGCCCTGTAAGGTAGTAGGATACTCTCGTAATACAGGAGGACGCTGAGGCCCATGGTTGTCATCTTCAGATCTATCAGGCTTACCTTGTTCCTTGCTGTCTCCCCCTCTCAGCTCCCTCCCTCCCTGCTATGGTTGTAATATCTGTCATCATCTTTTGTCTTGGTTATCACAAAGCCTTCTAACCTCTATCTTTGCTCCGTGCTACTCCAATCTACTCTCTCCACTGCAGGACGGATTTTCCTGAGACATTAGTAATGCGACCGTACAACTTTGAGATTAGGAACATGGACTCTGGAGTTACGCTGCATAGGTTCAAATCTCAGCTCTGCCTACTAGCTGTTTGACCTTGAGTTAGCCTTTAAATGCTCCCAGCCTCAGTTTCATCATCTGTAAAATGGGGATTATAATAGAATCTATCTCACATGGTTATTATACCCTACCCATAGGTAAGGGCTTTGTAAGTGTTAGTTAGCTATTACTATCCCCAGGTCATTTTCCTTCTTAAATATCTTTAAATGCACCTCTTGGCAGTAAGATACGGTCTTATCTTACTGGATACACTTATGATTTCACATAGGAACACTTACGATTTCTCTTGGCTGATCAGTCAGGCCTGCCTAACCGAGGCAGTTAGGTCTCCTGAGTCCTTCAACATTCTGTGCTGTTTGTCACTTCCGGAACTTAGTAGTTGTTGGAAGACACAGGCCAGCCTGTATACTTGGCAGCTCCCACTGATGCTTTCAGAAGGAAGTGAACTGCCATAATTTCTGGGCACCCCTTTCTCATCCCTCAGGCCCAGTCAATCATCTGTGTCTTTGGCCACTACCTCAGCTTACTATGTATTACACACACCTTGAGTCCAGCACCTAAGACACGGTACTGCGGTTATTTAACACATTGGACTCCCCTACTTGACCATATCTTACTCATTCTATAGCCACCATACCCAGCACAGTGTTCAGGGCATGGCAGGCCCTCAGTGAAGGCCAGTCACAGAAATGAGTGGGGCTAGCTATTGGCAGGGTCAGGATTAGAACATGGGTCTTGACCCGATATTCTTACTACTACCTATTCAGCCATTCAAAAGCTACATCTATTGATATTGGGGCATACACTGAATAGTCTCTCCAAGTTAAGCAGTTGGGTTCTCTTTTCTGCTTGTTCTTCTCCCTGACAGGCTATCAGATTTACTTGTTTCTGCCTGCAGCTTCTAGCCACATTTGCTCAGCCTCTTCTAGTCTGCTGATGCCTGGGAAACCACACACAAGCTTGTAAGAACAGCACGTCTCAGAGGAACTTCAAGGAACTTCCATCTATAACAAATGAGCCTTTGTGGATAGAGTCTGAGGCACCGATGTCATCTACTCAAAGTCCTTCTTTGGTTCTCTATATTTTGCTGTTTACACTATTCTAGTATAAACATAACAATTCCAATTACAGTTGTTTGTTTTGTTTTGTTTCATTTCCCCTTGTGTCCGCATGATGGGCAAGGGATCATCTGTCTAGATCTTTCATTTAGTTCACTGAGCTGATTATCTCCAATGTTTGTCTTGAGGTCTTATAAACATGTTTTTAAACCGATTTGGGGTTATTTTGTAACTATAAAGTTCCAGAATTATTATGCCTTGTGATAAAGAAAATCTAGGCTTTGGTTATAACAATGATAGGGATCAAAGGTCAACATGTGTCAGATCTGAATAGAATAATCCTATTGAATAATTAGGAATGAAGGAATCGTGGGAGTATGCTGAGTTTGTCTCTTGCGGTGGCACCCAAGAACACAATTCAGCTTTCAAGATCTCCTCAAGGAAAAGACTCTGGAAGGCTCCCACTCTTTTCTCGACAACATTTACTGCCATTTATGTTAGAGCCAACTTAAGTCCCCCGTGCCTTCTCTCTCTTGTTCGCTGGCTGATCTCATGCCCTATAAAGCAGACTTCCATTCACCTAGATTACAATGACCAAGGCTTCCTACTTGAACACACTTGGACATTGAGGCTTCCCTGCTTACTTAATCTAAAGCCATGTCAAATAAAACACAAACCTGTGATTTACCTATTTCCTCAACAGAGAAACACTTTTGATCCACTGTACCACCATTGCTGGTTAGCTTGATACAGTAGGGTATCCAAATGGAGGTATAAGATGAATTAAAGTAACAGCTGTTTTCTCCAGCAGAGACATAATCGGGGCATTCTTTCCATTCTTGAGTCCACTCTTGAGTGCTCCTGAAATGGAGGGTAAAAGAGCATGAATTGTTCCAAGCCTCATGCCACAGTTTAAGTCAAAGCGAAGAGCCCGACAGTCAGATTCAATAAACTGGAACACAAATGTTTTACAAGCAAGTATTTTAGCAGCACCATTTCCAAGAAGTACCCCATCTGTGGACATCATCCATAGTGTCTGCAGACCGAGAGGAGGCCATTTGGGACATGGACTATAGCAAAAGCATCTGTTCATTAACTGCATACGAAGTGCCAGCTCCTAGATTAAGTCATTTGTGGTTAGGTACTTTATTGTCCACATTTTACAGATGAGGGTTCTGAGGCTTAAGGAGGTCTAAAATGTTCCTTTATTAAAACACTCCAGAGGGTCATCTCCCAAACTGTAAAGATTCCCAGAATACAATGGCTCTTTGGACTGGGTGTTTCCTCAGCTCATGGTGGAACATCCTGGGGAGGCATGTTCTCCAGGAGGAGGGACACTGAGATTTGGGTGGCTTTGAGGTGGAAAATTACCACACTACTCGGAATCACTATCATCTTCCCAAGGCTGTCTTATGCTTGGGCGAGTTATCCTGATGTCTTGAACTCCTTCCCATACTCCTGGTTTTTTCCTTAAGTGTATGAAGAGCCTTGGGAACACTGTAAACATGGTAGACATCCAGGTGACATTTATGAAGCATGGGAATCCCAGCCTTTTTCTCCCCACCCGTAAACGAGACAAAAGGCCATGAACCCAGAGGTTAAAAAATTTTTCCAAACCTAGAAAGCAATTTTTTTTCTATTTTTAATTAGAGTGAATGTTTACTTATAATATGAAAAATGGAAACAAAATGGGCTCCACTGAATCCATGTGTTTGCCTATCTGTTCCTTTTTGTACTTTCTCTAAGAAAACAAATTCATATTTTCCTATATCTTGGATCTGATAAAAACACACAAACAGACAAACACAACAAATCATGGAGGAAAGATGGCCACATGGAGGATACCGAAGGAATCAGAGAAGCCACATCTCTGTAATTACACTCTGCCATACATTTATTCACTTCCGTCCTACTCTACAGAAAGCATCATTTACCCAGATGACCTAAAACACTGGCAGGGTGTGTGAGCTGGATGGAAAAGAGATGCTGGGAAGTTCACTGTGGAAGGAAGCAGAGGTTTGGGAAGGGAAATTCCCTGGTCAGCTGCCATGGGGACCTGAACAAAAATGCAGAGCAACCAAGGATTGCCCAGACTCAAGTCCACCATGGCAAGAACAGAGCAAACACGTGCTAGGATGTGACACAGCTCTCCAGAGTCCCATCCCTCTGACTGACTGAATGAATGAGTTCAGCAAGCCATCTTTGGGGGGCCTACTATACAAGTACTACAGAAGCATTACATCTGGCACCAGCACTGTGTGGATACAATGGTGAATAAGATTTCATTCCTACCTTCAGGCTAGAAGAAGACGCAGAAATTACACCTGAGTACTTTTTATTTTTTTCTGTCTCCTGTATTCATTGCATTCATATTTAATAAGCACTGATTATATATCAAATACTGTGCTGGACATTAAGGGGATGCACGTGTGTCTAAGGAATGACTCCTGCCTCAGAGGGATGACTAAAAAGCTGTATTACAAAGCATCATGAGTTTGTGCTCACAAATAGTGCTAAAAGTTCAGAAGAAGGAATGATTGCTCTGTTCATGGAAGGCTTCAAGGTGGAGGTGGTGTTTCCAGCAAATACATGGCAACAGGGAAAGGAAGGAGGGAACAGAGTAGACAAAGGCACTGAGGTATGCAAGTATGGGCACGAGTGTGGTGAGGGAAATAGGAGACAATGGAATAAACGGGACAACTTTTCTTAAATTAGAATTGCTACTTGGGTGGAGTAATTCATTATTTGCTTATTATTCATGAGGTATCAGCTGAGAAAAAGGCTTGCAAGTCAAGGAGACATAAAGCCAGGGAGTGAATGAGAAGAAGGTGGGAATGACCTTGTGTAGGCTGAGGTGCTTGGGGCTGGTAGGCCAGACAGTGGGGGGTCTGTGAGACTCCTTCTCAGGGAGGGGTGCTGGGTAGCAGCGAGCGACAAGGCTGTGGGGAAGGCAGGGACCGGAAGGAAGGGACGAGGGAGATAACACACACTTCCTTCTTTACAGCTGTTTCTCAGGCTGGTCTATTGGCACTAGGAGGAAACTTGTGCAGTATGAGGGGGTCCTTGAGACAGGTGCTCATCAGCTGTTGGAAAGAACTTGGGATTAACATGGCCAGTGAACTGTTTCTTAAACTCTGGTTGAGATTCTCAAAAGTTGCATACCCTTGGATGAGAGGGAGATCCATCCCTGATGGGAAGTGTGAGTGGTGTGTGTATACATGCATGTACGTGTGTGTATGTGTATGTGTGTGTACGTGTGTATATGTGTATGTATGTGCATGTATACATTTGTGTGTATATGTGGACATGTGTGTGTGCATGTGTGTGTGTTTAGAATAATAGGAAAAGGATTTAAAACGTTAGGGCTAGGTGGGTCATTGACATATACTATGGTTTATTTTATCTTGACTGTCAAGCTAAATAAAAGTGTATTCGGGAGAATGGTTTAGCAAGATTGTCCAGAGAAATGAGCCTCTTATTTAATAGCATAAATACAAAATGTATTTAGCATAGTTGATAGTATAAAAGTTAGCATTAAAATGTAAAGATGTAGAACAGTGCCTGGCAGGTCTGGACTGTAATAGGGAGTTTAGCTCTGTGTGTTTTACGGTTTCTCAACTTGTGACATCCCCATGGGGATGGGGACTGTATGAAAAATCTTGTTTAGATTATTCCAAATCCATGAGTTCCACAGAGCAAACAACTTAAGCACTTATCTTAAGCACGATGGGTTGAGAACAGTTAGTTCAAAACATGACTCCCAATGCCCTCCCCATCTTTAACCAAAGTTGAACTTTATTTTAAATAAATATTTAAAACTTCTTTTTAAACTCTTAAATTTAGACAGAAAAAACCCCCAAGAAACAAATGGACTCACAAAACAGAGACTCTGTTGCCTGCTTTCCCCGGTTGAATTTGTATGCAGGCAAGCAAAGCCATATGGAAACTACTCTCCCTTTGTCATGCTGCTAAGAGTTAAGTGCACTACGTTTGTTCCTAGTCTATCTTGTGAAATAGAAGGAAGCTGTACAATGAGACCATCAGTAAAAATCAGAATAAAGAGCAGAAGAAATGCTTTCTATCCAAATGCTGTTCCATCTAGCAACTGGAAGAAAAATCCTAAAAGTAAAACATCACTTATGTTCCAAGGACGGCTATTTTCATTACATACAGATCATGTGTTTCAGGCTTAAAATTCAACCTTTTCATTGGGAAAAAAAAAAAAGTAATAGTGCCCTTTCTCCCTTCTAATCTCCCCTACAACCTTGCATGGAAGATCAACTTCCCTTTAAAAGGCTAGGATATGTATATATTGTAAGCATTTGTATTGAAAATGTCCCATGGGGCGCCTGGGTGGCTCAGTCGGTTGAGCGTCCGACTGCGGCTCAAGTCATGATCTCTTGGTCTGTGAGTTGGAGCCCTGCGTCAGGCTCTGTGCTCACAGCTCAGAGCCTGGAGCCTGTTTCAGATTCTGTGTCTCCCTCTCTCTCTGACCCTCCCCCGTTCATGCTCTGTCTCTCTCTGTCTCAAAAATAAATAAACGTTAAAAAAAAAATTAAAAAAAAAATGTCCCAAATTTCTAAATGAAACTTACTGATAAAAACTGAAAAAAAAAAAAAAAAAAAAAAAAGGCTAGGATAATTGGTTGAGGGGAGTGAGCACGGGGGAGGGCAGAGGCGTGGGATACAGCCTCAGGGACTGGGCCTTCCCACACCCGCCCACTTTCTTCAAAACTAAAGCGTCTGCAGGCAAGGAGCTGAGAGCACAGCAACTCTGACAGGTTTCCCTGGAGCCTCCTGTTGGGGTGCCTGTGGTTTGCATTCAGGTGGGGTCCTCTCCCAGCTCGGAGATGAGACCTGGCACCACCTCCATCCCGGGGGGGGGGGGGGGGGGGGGGGCAGAGACCACTCCGCATCAGCTGCCCCTCCCTCCAGCTCACCTGGCTGGGAGCAGGGCCAGCCAAGCGTGTGGCTGCCTCTGGGCCCATCCTGTCGACGGCCTGACATGTTTAGGCTCCTCTGTGCTTTAGTTACCAAGGCCAGGCTGGTAAGCAGAAAGCCCAGTGGCCCGGGCCCCTTCTGTGCCCCTCCCTGTCCCCTCTGCTTCAGTTCTGGATGACATCCTGTCACAGTGTTGTATGTCAGGGAAGAGGGGTCATGGTTCTATACTTCCAGAAGTTGCCTGGGAACTGAATTCTAAGAAACAACGACAAGGGTCAGAAAGTGCATTTGTAGAGTCCTCTCTGTGCAAGGGGGCCAATGGGAAGTGTAACACATTTGTGTACTAGACGCTGTGGTCTGGGCCTGACACTCCAGGCCCTTTGATTCTGCCCTTCCTAGATAAACCGGGTGGGGGCTTATGCTATTTTGGCTAAATCTTCAAAATAATTACAATTTTGTAGAGAAAACAGAAAATACTGGTTTTGCAAGTTTGGGTTGGCTCTGATCACGAGGTTGAAGATGTGACAATTTTTTCCCCTGGGATCCCAAACTCCATTAGGGCAACAGTTAACGACATCCTTCCGAATATGTTCCGGTTTCCCTGCCACCTGGTCACACTTTCCGTGGCATCTCTGTTAGCACAGAGCCAGGGTTTGGAACCGGGGTGCTGAGAGGCCGAGGGTGGGCAGAGGAGGCCTGGAGGCAAAGGTCTGTGACCCTGACAGAAGAGGGTAAGGAACAGATACATATTTGTGAGGGCTTTCTACCTTTCGGGTTATCTCTTTGCTCACGTTCAGATTTGGAGACTATTGGGGTGGTAATAACCCGTTTTCATAAAATGGGCCCGACTCTGCTATTTCTTTATCCCGTTTAGCTCATTGTGCCTGCACAAATAACTTGTTTTGTTTCCACTGAGTTGGCTCTCTGTTGCTGAGGCAAAAACAGAAGAACTGTACCTCCAAAATCTCTCTTCACTCAACAGTCAATTCAACAGGCATTCAAGAGAGTTACCAAACATATGCGCTTCCTGTCTGACTGTATTCACACAATCCAGCTTAGCCTCTTGGTCCCTACCTCTCTGTAGGGTCAGCCATAACAGAGAAAAAGTGCATTTGGTGCCCAACCTTGTCACCTCCGTGGGTACAACCAGGAGACTGCTCTCACACCCGGGAAGTGGGGAAGGCCAGTAGGGGTTGCTAACTCAAAGTATTTATTTGTAAATTGAGTACCCAGTTTTGCACTAAAAATGGTCTTAGAGCACACCAATAATCACTAATAGTAAAGAATCAAAAGTCAATTTGGTAAGCTCAGGCATTGGATTTCTGTATCATTATTATCGTAAAGGATTACTATATTATAAACAATAATAGCAGCTACCACTTGCTGAGTACGTACAATGTGCCAAGCACTGTGGTAAGCGTGTTTCATGTATTATCTAAAACATCCTCACAAGATGTCATGAGACCAGGTCTATGATCTCCGTTTTGCAAATGAGGTGACTGAGTTGTGAACAAACTACTTTGCCTGGTGTATGCAGTGAGTGCCAGCCAGGCTGAGATGTGGCTTTGTTGGCCCTGAGCCCATGTCCTGAACTGCTCACCACGTCTTCACTCCCTTTCCCCACTCCTCAGTGGGGGTAGATGGCATCCTCCTTGGACTGATAAACACCCCCGCCCTGGGGTAAAGGGTCCTGGCTAACTTTACCTCTCGGCTTAGGCCTTCCCTGGGAGTTGGGTGGAAAAGGGGAAATGATAAAGTGTTTGAACCTAAAAATTTTAAAAAAGCAAAAAGGGACAACATAAGAGTGAACAGAAAGGGAAATAATTCTAGGGGAGAAGTCAGAAATAAACTACTTGGGTGGTGATGATACCGAGAGACTCTGTTTCACTCTTCCTCTGTTATTTTGCAAGACAACCAGTCAAAATGGAATGGAAAAGTATTACAGTTCCTTACTGAGTATAACTAATTTAACAGGAACATTGTCCATTTTTTACACAGAAACCAAGCTGAGTCTTTCAAAACATACATCTCTTCTAAAAGCCCACCACAGATAAAGTCAGATTCGAAGCCCAGCCATGACCAGCAAGGCTTGGCACAGTCTGGCTCTGGCTAACCTTCTGACATCTTCAAACATCGCATCCCTACGTCTAGGCTTGTGCCATTCTTGCTGGCTTCCTGCTTTCCTCCAGCAGCTCAGCCTCAGGAGCTTTGCACTTGCAATATCCTCTGCCTGAACAGTTCCTCCCCCCGCCCCTGCAGATATTCATGTGGCCTCTCTCACTTCACTTATGTCTCTGCTATAATACAACACGCCAGCAAGGCCCACTGTGACCTCCTCATCTAAAGTATCACCAAGCTCCCTACACACACACACACACACACACACACACACACATACACTCACACTTATCCACACTTTCACATACTATCTCACATACGTTTACACATTCACACATTTTTGCACATCCACATACCCACTTTCACACATTCTCACATGCACATACTATTCACCCTCTTGCACACACACTTGTACACACTCACGCATATTCACACTTGCACCTACACTTTCACGCACTCACACATATGCTCACTCACTTTCACACACTCGCCCTCAGACACTCTCATGCACATGCATGTACTCACATACAGTGTGGACACTTTTTATCCTCTTTCTGGCTTTTACTTTTCTTAATAACCCATATTACCAGCTGACATTTATTTTTAAATTTTTTATTGTCTGTCTTCCCCAATTGGAAATGAAGCCCATGAGTCTAGGGCCTTTATCTTTTTTTTGTAATCAATGCCATATCTCCAGTGCCTAAATAGTACTAAACACGTAGAAAGGGCTTAATTAATAATTTTTGACTAAATGAATGCATTTAAGTCATCAAAATAAATTATTTCCATCTCCACCACTGCATGCAGTTCAGTATACTTTCATCAGAAAATCCATGGAGGAAAAAGTCAGAAAGGCACGAAGGCTGCACCTTCTAATATAGAACAGCTGTGTGGATCCTGGGCTCTTGAAGCCACGACGAACCCCATCTGTCCAGTGGCACGAAAAAGTCTCTAGTTCAGGTGAACGGCACTTGGTGAACTTAGGCTTCCCAGAAGAATCTGCAGATAAGCAGAAAAGGCAAAGCATGAAATCAGGAGGGTAATGTATGGTCCTAATAAAACACCTATTTAAAGTGGTAAAGAAGAACCACTTTTTCTAGACACAGTCTTTTCCTGGGTCACAGTTTCAGAGCTTGTTGCCTGCCAGTTATTTCTCTGTCAGCTCTTGATTCCAGGAGCAAACTGTTTTGTCTTCATTACAAACATTATTTTTTAGGGCCTATTTAAGAAGCCAGAGCTAGAGAGAAGGTTTATTTGGAAGGTGACCCCAGGGACAGGAAGTAAGGGCAAGGAGGAGTGGGAAGGGGAGAGTTACCATAGTGGCCAGCTAGGGCCCAACTCCACAGCGGACCCTCTGAATAGCTATAGAGTGTGTCCTAGAGAAGGATGGGAGGCTGGGCTGTTTATCCACCAACTCCCACCACCCATTGCTTGAAGGCTACCCTGGGGGTGTTCATGCACCTGCACATGGGCTGAAGGTCCTGCCTGACTTGGGAGAGGCCTGGGCAGGCACCTGAAATGTCCCAGCAAGGTTCATGATGGCGACTGTCCACCACAGATGCATGCACTGACATCAGGTGGGACAAAGGATGTGGCGTGGGATCACAGCTTCCACTATAGGGCCCTTCCTCCCTTTATGGATTGTTTGATAAAAAGCCACTTAGGTTTGCATTCTTTTAAAGATTCAGCCATTACATGCATTAAATAGATGATGACTAAAAAATTCATGCATACGTATGTGTCAACTCTAGTTTGGGAAGTGATGACTGCCTCTAAGTGTTAGGATATTAGCTCAAACTCCTCTGCATCTATGAAATCTGCAGCAGACAAGTCTGAGGCAAAACCGATTTTTCTATATCAATTCTCATTGTTCTCTGACTTCCATGGCCTTTTTTGGAGATAGCCAAGTTTCTTTTTTCTTTTTTTCCTCTCCTTATCTGATTCTACTTCAATTATACTGTAAACTTAATACATTTGTTCTCTGATCTAAAGCTCTCATCCCTGAGCAACAGGGAGGCTCTCAATTTTAAAGTACCATTATAAATACTTTAAAATATACTTTAAAAATAAATAGCGTGCAACCAAACACATACAAATTCCTGATTCCAAGTTCCAGGTTCACATCTGATGTTCTGAACCAAAACATGCTTCCTTTTTTTCCTTTGTCAACCTCGTAATGAATGGGATGTTATAAACCTTCTAAATAAATCCATCATTCAACCATCCACTCGACAAACACTTACTAAACATCTACTTAGTGCCAGGTTCTCTTCCAAGAGTAGAGCAGGAAACAAAACTGCTAACATTCTGGTCCTTATGGAATTTCCCTTCCGGTGGGGGCTGGGGGGAGGGGGAGTCCCATGTAGAATAATGAGCAGAGTAAGGACATAATGGGCTGGGAAATAGAGGCCCCATCCTCCTTCCACTAACACCCATATTAATGCAGCAAAGAAGCTCAGGCTGGGGAAATGTGTCCTTGTTTCTGAACACCTGCTGCCCCAAATAGTCTGGCCACAAGAAAATGAATCTTCAGGAAATCCTGAGTTGCAGATAGGTCCTGCAACCTATCTGCAGATAGGGGTGGCAGAATGTCTTAATTAATAAAATTCCATGGTCATATTGTTGTAAGAAATATTCCTTTTCCTGTATTAGCTAAGGGATTCACAGAGTTTTGGGGAATGGATAGGATCTGCTCGGTACCAAGGGCAGATGGTCAGCCCTCTCTAGGTGGTCAGCATTTAAGAACCCCCTGAGAGCACTGAAGTGTAGGAGCCTGTGTGAGCTGCTACAAGTGAATATAGTGAACAGGGTGTGTGTTTTGTTAGGTAAGCACCTATTATACGGTAGAGTATCTGGAAAAGTTCCTTTTTCTATCAGCTGAAGCACTGAAAAGGGTATTTTCAGATCCTTCCAGAAAATAAGTAATTCATAAAACATATTTAAGCCACCACTACTTTTAATTCCTGCAGGTGTGAGGAGAGTCTTACATATTTTGACCACTCCTCTGCATACAAGGCAAGAAGAGGAAATGTGCCGGGTTGCAAAGTGAGAGATCCGTGTTCTAGTCCTGGCTCTGATACTATTTAGCCTTGTTCTTCCCAAGCTGTTTGGGCCTCAGGCTCCTCAATAGAGAGGCTGGAAGAGATGAGATCCAAGGTACTTTACAACTTCATTTTTACAATGAAATGACATATACCACCACTAATAACAACGTACACAACCAAAACGTAATTTTGGCATTTGAAACAACCAGAGAGCACCAAAAGGAAACACTACTCAGTTTCTTCTATTCTCTGTGCCACAAGCCTGCCACATCATGGCAAGAATAGTAAACCCAACTCAAAAACTTGAAACAGAAAGGAAAAAAAAAACCCAAAACTTTGTTAGCTGGGGAGAAAAAAACCTAAAAAATTTAATTTAAAACACATTTTTCTTACTTAAACATAGTACTCTTGTTTATTCTGTTTCCTTTTAACTCCAGATGTATAGAAAGCCCTGTATTATCTTCTCATTATACATAAGAAATAGGAGATTTCTGGTTGTGGTGCTAATGTGATGAAGTGTGTCCCTACACAGGCATTCAGATACAGACCTAGTGCAGCAAAGCTATTTTTAACTTGTCTTTTTGGTGTGTATTTTCACGGTCCACCCTCCTTTCCCTACCTTCCTCCTTTCTTTTCCTCTTTCCTTCTTTCTCTTTCTTTCTTTCTTTCTTTCTTTCTTTCTTTCTTTCTTTCTTTCTTTTCCTTCCTTCCTTCCTTCCTTCCTTCCTTCCTTCCTTCCTTCCTTCCTTCCTTCCTTCCTTCTTCCCTCCCTCCCTCCCTCCCTTCCTTCCTTCCTTCCACATGGGTATGTCCTGCTAAGTGCTGTAGACAGGACTAATTCTCAATGGCCCCAATGATCCCTGCTTCCTATCATTTATAAGCTTATGTATTTAATCTCCTTGAATAACTTGCTAATCTAATCTACAGAATGTGGCAGCATCGAGGGGATGTTGTATCTATGATTAGACTATGAAAACTGTGGCTTCCACCTCAGCAGACTTTCATTCTTCTTGGTTTTGATGAAGAAAGCTGCTGTGTTGGTGAGAACCACATGAAAAGGGACTGAAGTGGCCTTTGGCCAATAACTAGCAAGAAAATGAGGCCCTTAGTCTAACAACCCTTGAAGAACTGAATCCTGCCAGCAACCACACAAGCAAGGATGGAAGCTGATCCTTCCCCAGTCTGGCCTCAGATGAGACCAAGCCCCAGCTGGCACTTTGCAGCCTTCTGAGAGTCTGAGTAGCAGAAGTCCCAACTGATGGGCTAATTTGGAGGAAGGGTAGGGAATAATATTAGCTGAATTCTATTTATACTGAATAAATGAATCCAATATATTAGAACTTGAAAGTGGTGTTCCACAATGGCATAAGCCACTTTTCTTAGCAAATGGAATGCCTCACGGTGCGTGTGGGGAAGTATGTAACTTCTCTGTTGGAGGCAAGAAGAACTGTAGTGTAGCTGGCTGCTTAGCTTCTTCTCTGTTGCTTCCTGCTTCAGCTATTACTACTGTGGCTGAAGATAGCTGGCATTTCTAATGTTCAGCTCCTTAGTGTCATGCTGAGGTTTTTCCAAGTCTAAGAGGTACTGGCCTAAACTTAAAATGAGCACCTCTCTGATTATCTCTGAAAATCCTAGTAGAAGCTTGCTTTTTTTTTTAAGTTTATTTATTTATATTGAGACAGACAGAGAGCGCGAGAGAGAGAGAGAGAGCAAGAAAGTGCACATGCATGCATGCAGGGCAGGGGCAGAGAGAGAGAGGGAGAGAGAGAGAATCCCAAACAGGCTCTGCACTGTCAGCACGGAGCTGGAGTGAGTCTCAAACTCATGAACAGTGAGATCATGACCCGAGCGGAAATCAAGAATCGGATGCAACTGACTGAGCCACCCAGGCCCCCCAGAAGCTTGTTTTACATTTCATTATAAAGACAACAAATGGCTATTATACATTCTCAGGTCCTGTCTGATGAGCCACAAACAATAATTTTGAACTAGTATAATTCCTGCTCTTTCATGTTTTTTTTTTTAGCCTAAATCTAGAGACAATGTAGTTCAATATCCATTTATAGTATCTCTGTAAAGAATGTTGCACTTCACAAGAGAGCCTACCTTCGGCCCTTACTAGAAGAATTGAGTATTCTAACTCGAGTGGTCCCACATTTTGAAGAAATGTTAGTATTAACATTGATCAGCACTCAAAATCTTGAGAACAGATTTGGTATTTATTTTTATTTTCTCTTTGGAGCCTTTATTTTGAAAATGTGGATTTTGACTTGCAACTCTATATTTATTTTAGTTATAATTACCATGTTACATACATCACCTTCCATCTTATATCATGTTGAATACTTTACATATATTGTCTCCTTTAATACTAACAATGATTACAGAAGGTGGGCATTATATCCACTTAGAGATGGGTGAAAAACTGGAGTTTAGAGAAGTGAGTTGCCCATGTTTATACTGCTGTAGGAAGCAGAGGTGAGACTGAAATACAGGTGGTGTGTGATTTTAGGTCTAAAGTCAGAACTAGCAAAAAAACAGTAGCTTTTTTGTTAGACAATTTTCTCTGGCTTCTCAAAAAATTCCCAGAAGGGAAAAATGACAAGCTCAGATGTGCTCTTGATTCAATTCTCAGAAATCAGTAACCTGGCAAGCCCTAAGAGCAGCATTTCCTAATTGTAATTGCACAGTGGAATCAACAGGGGAGCTTTAAAAAATACTGATGCCTTGGCCTACTCCCAGAGACTTGAGTCAATTTGTCTGGGGTGCAGCCAGGTTATCACTATTTAAAAATTTTTTTTCAATGTTTATTAATTTTTGAGAGACAGATGGAGACAGAGAGAGAGGGAGGGAGACAGAGAATCCGAAACAGGCTCCAGGTTCTGAGCTGTCAGCACAGAGCCCAACACAGGGCTTGAACCCACGAACACTGAGATCATGATCTGAGCCGAAGTCAGACGCTTAACTGACTGAGCTACCCAGGCACTCCGGGTTATCACAATTTTTAAAAGGTCCCCATGTGTTTGCAATGTGTTTGCAATGGCACAGGCTGAGAGCCATGTAGAGAAATAAAGTTATAAGTAAGCACTGAAAAGTTGGCTTTATACATTATTAGGTTCTCTGATCAGTTCTAGCAGAGCTTTGTATCAAGAGTAACTCTTGGTTTGAGCACCTGGCTGGTTCAGTTGGTAGAGCATGCAGCTCTTCATCTTGGGGTCGTGAGTTCAAGCCCCACACTGAGCGCAGAGCTTAAAAATAAAAAAAGAGTGACACCTGGTATAAACTCCCATGAGCTTCATACAGGAGGGTGTGGGAAAGATATGAATATTAACTTTCACCTCAAAAGAGTGCCTAAACTTCTGATAAGACTATAAAATGGTAATGGGAATTATTAAGAAGTTAAACCGGTATTCCTACTGCAGTTATCATTTAGAAAGCTTGAAGAGGGTTTTACCAAATTCACGTCTTTAAATGATGATCGAATGACAATGTGTTCAAACTGCAATGATAGAAGAACAGTGTCAGAGGGGGCTGGTTGCAACACGTCACCGTTGACAGTGACCATGGCTGATTCTGCCAGTCAGACCAGCTGGGGTGGCCAAGGTCGGCTCCCCTCTTCACTGCCCAGTGGCTCTCCCCTTGGGGGGAGATGATCTTCCTGACAGTATGCAGAGCGAGAATGTCAAGTAGCAGTTACACACTGAAGAAGTCTTGTGTTCTTACTCTCCCTCACCAGACATGCTTTTCTATCCTCTACTCATGACAAAGAAAAAACAAAAACAAAGGAAATCACACGCCAGTTCCCAAAGTTGGCTTGGTGCTGGGTGTTAGGGGAAAGGGAAGAAGAGGAGGGGAAGGTTGGTGGGAAAGGACAACCTTCTTCAGAGAGCTCTGGGTTGTGGACTGGAAGGCACTCAGTGGTCACCTGCCCCGAAATGTGGAACATCCACTGGACCGCATCATGAAAGAGGAAATATTACAATGAGAGAGAAGCATGACACACATTGGGCCAGATGCCTTTTGGGTCCTTTTTGATAGATCTGAGCTCTGCTACGAGTAATCATCATATAAGTGTTTGCGGTGGTTATTATTTCCATCCTCGCAGTCAGCTGGGACTGCCAATTTATGGTTTGTTCACTGTTGCTACCCATGAAGAGCAAATGCTGAGCACGCTGCTAGATCTGAAATGTTTCCTGCATTTTACATGCAATTATAAGTCTACCAGCGCTAGTTAACCCACATGAAGTGTATGTGGTCGTATCGTGACAGCTATTTCCCTCACGGTTTAGAGGTGATTTTCTGTGGTTATCTTCTAGATAGTCATAACTACTGAAGTCTGAGTTCTAGATAACTAGAAGATGTTGCTATATTATTATATATTAGCATTGAAGTAAAAAAAAATCCAAGCACAGCCTTTCTCTGTGTTTTCTTGAGAAGCAGTTAAAAAAGAATGCTGTAAGTCTACGAAGAAGCAGCAGGAAGGAAAATTAGGGGCACCTCAGGCAGCACTGTGGGGCTGGCCCAAGAGGATCTCTGGAACACTGAGAATGCTACGTGATGCTTTTCCCTAGTGACCTGGGTACCCGTGGCACAAGTGTTAGCAGCTTCTTGGCAATGATCTTTTCAGAAAAGGCCCATTAAAACAGAAGAGGGCTGAATTGGAATTTGGAGAGTTCTGGTTCTGTCATGAAGAGTCCCTCCAACTATTTCAACTCTCTGAGCCAAAGCCACCCTGAACGGAATGGGCCGGGTGGTTGAATCATATTTTTAAGGTTTTCCATTTCATTTACTTGTAGAGGAATCCAGCCTGTAAGTATTTGCTGGGGCTTCCTGGGGATGGGGTTCTGTACTGAGGGATCCTGGGTTTTACACAGTACTTGTAAACAGATTCAGAGGACTAAGCCTCCCCGCCCCGCTTGTGGGGGTCCTCCCTTTTGAAGCTCTGCTTGGAGGCCACATATCTTTCTCCAAAGTACCTCTGTCATTTACAAAGTGCTCTTCTATCTGAAGAGCTTCAGGAAATCAGTGATTCCTCCTTATACACACTCCCTTTCACTGAAGGTCATGTCCTTGATGGATGCCGATCAAAATATGGTAAAAGAAATCTGTAAACTTCCTGGTTGATCACTATTGTCAAAAGTCACTGAACTACTTTGTAGGTAACATAATGTTAAAGAGCACATTAAAGAAAACTGGTAGGCTTTTGTTTCTAACCTATGCCATTGCCAAGTAGTTATGAAACCACAAACACTGAGTTTGCGTAGGCTATTGGCACAAAAGGCTTTGAATTAATGGTAGAAATTGGCAAAAAAATTTAATACAGTATTTCATTCATACTGAATGTAAGGAATTCACCTTCATAGTTGCTTTCCTTTATGGTTCTCCGAGGCACTGAGGAAAGCACAGCTGTAAAATCTTCTGCTTAGGTACTCACTGTTTCAGAGTTGAGAACAAGAGTTCCCAAGTTCTTTCCTGAAATGTTCATCTTTTTCTATTTCAAATTAAACTCTAGTACGCTTTTAAAAATGGATTCTTGGTGCATTAAAAAAATTGTAGGGCTGACTAAAATAAAGGCTTGGTGATCATGTCCAGGTACTTTAGGATGAATGTCAAGTCAACTGAACTGAATGGCAAGTCGTTAGTATCTTGGAGAAGTGTTTTTGGCACACGCTGTCTTCCAGGACATTGACCTGAATGGAGTCCACAGGCAGCTCATGTGGATGGTAATGTCAGAAAACAGAGGGTCACCTACTACTACCAGCACTTAGGCATTTATCTTTTTACCAAAACTTACTTTATGTTGCTTTATTTGGTTTTCATGGAATACTTTATAAAATGTACTGAATTTACTTCCCTTCTTAGGTACTTACGATTGAACATGATTAATCCTGGTTTTCAACACTCAGGGGGGTTAATCAATCACCTTTCTCCTCTTTCCTTTCTTGTCAATAGCACGTAGCTGGTGCATTTAGCTTACTCAGTGTTTTCACATTATTTCATTTAATTGTCCTGGACAGAGTGATCATATACTTCTCTAGCTAATTAAAAATTTTCTCTCTTCTCCCTAGATTTCATCAATTCTCTTAAGACTCACAGGGCTTCTTGGTGGAATGACAGGGACACTATTTTCCTTGGTGTTTTCTCCTCTGGCTAGAGAGGGAGATGTGCCAAGGCAGCTATAAGCAGCCCCAAGTTCCAACAGTGTAGCCTGCTGGAAGGTAGAAACAGGAACATCACTTCAAAGATACACATTTACTGCCCTGCAGAACTGACCTAGGACAAAGAATTGCCACGGTTTCATTATTAAAAAAAAAAAAAAAAAAAAAAAAAAGATTCCATATAGCATGGTTTTGAGATGTCCAAGTAACAATTAGCCCTACATTTAATAAAATTTATTTTCTGTTTGGATAAGGTAAGGGATATCCTAGATAAATATCAAATAATTATATAATCAAATATGTTGGATTATATATATTACAAATATATTTATAATAGAAATTATACATTATATTTATAATAGAAATTACATGTTATAAAAATATGAGACAACAGAATCAAATATTAAAGATAATATAATCAAATAATTAAAATATAAAGCAGGAGGATTAACTAACTGGAGTAGGTGGAGCTTCTGGACAGCATGTAAAATAGTACGGCCACCACAGAAATACAGTTAGGAGTTCTTCAAAAAGTTAAACAGAGTTACTTATGACCCAGCAATTCTACTTCCAGATATATGTATACCCAACGGAAATGAAAACATACGTTCACAGAAAAACTTGCACAAGTATGTTCATAGTAGCATTAGTCTTAATAATGAAAAGTAGAAGCAACCCAATGTCTGTCAGCTGATGAGCAGACAAACAAAATGGCATAAACATATCATAGAATATCATTTAGTCATAAAAAGGCATAAAGTACTGATAACGTGCTACGCCATGGATCCAGCTGGAAAACGTTTTGTTACACGAGTGAAGCCAGACACAAAAGGGTACGTATTAATTACATTACTCCATTTATAGAAAATGTCCAGAATAGGCAAATTCATAGAGACAGAGAGCAGATTAGTAGTTGCCAGGAAATGAGGGGAAGGGAAATCGGAAGTGACTACTAATGGGTACAGGGTTTCACGCCGAAGTTGAATTGATGGTGGTGATGGCTACACAACACTGTGAATACACCAAAACCTACTTTTAAATGGCTAAAATGGCAATTTCTTAATGTGAATTTTATCTCAATAAGAAAATCTATCTAAACTTTTTAAAGCCAGAAGTTACACTTACTCTAAGATTTATTACATATAATTTAATTTTTATGTTTTCTAAGCCTTACCTTTTCAATTTGAAACTCACTTTTCATTAATTTTAATGAATTTTAACTTTAATGTTGCCATGACACAACAGGGATCGCCAACTCACTGAACAGAAGACACCACTGAATCCTTCGGTCCTATGAAAATATCTTGCATGAAATTTAGTTAAAGTAATTGCGAATGGGACTGTCAGGTTCTTTTTTTTTTTTAAGTTTATTAATTCATTTTGAGAGAGACAGGGCGTATGTCATGCATGTGAGTGGGGGAGGGGCGGAGAGGGAGAGAGAGAAGCCCAACCAGGCTCCGCGCTGTCAGCGCAAAGCCCCACGCGGGGCTTGATTCCGTGAACCATGAGATCATGACCTGAGCTGAAATCAAGAGTCAGAGCCTAACTGACTGAGCCACCCAGGCACCCCATCTTTTTAATGAGATTATTCCAATTCCTGAAAAACAGTAGCTGAAGAGTCTATAGGCAGAGTTAACATGTTACATGCTGGAATCCCCTGGGGTTTTAAAAAATGCCGATGCTTGAATTCCAGGCTTCAACTGGAAGGTAATTTATAGAATTACCAATTTAATCATCTGGTCTTTGGATCTTTAAAAGCTCCCCAGTGATTTTATTATTTATTATTGCTATTATTTTTTAAATTTTATTTATTTATTTTGAGAGACAGAGACAGCATGAGCAGGGGAGGAGGAGAGAGAGAGAGACAGAGACAGAGACAGAGAATCCCAAGCAGGCTCTGTGCTGAGAGCACAGAGCCCGACTTGGGACTTGAACCCATGAAACTGTGAGATCATGACCTGAGCCAAAACTAAGAGTTGGACCCTTAACCAACTGAGTCACCTAGGTGTCCCAAAAGCTCCCTAGTGATTTTAAAGTGTAGCAGAATTTAAGAATTGCTGACTTACATCTTTTTCCTTCTGAGCCCAGAAGGCATTGTGCTTGTTTTTCACTGCTGGAGCCTCTTGTCTGGTTCTCATATGCAAGTTCTTGGCCAGGAACAGGAGGAAAAAGTAAGTGTGGGGACATTCTAATCCAAGCCTAAAAGTATGGCAGTGCTTTGCCAACATCAAATCTCTGTCACTGAAAAATATGAACCTCCTGAAGTTTAAGGGAAGCCTTCTACTGCCAGGAGAAACCAACTGACAAATGAGACTTTATTTTCCCCATCTTGTAATTTTGCTGAGGTCACTTCATCCTCGCTGATAATGATATATTCTATCACGTAATTTCATTTCCAAAGTTTGGAGTTTCAAATGCAATAAAACATGGTCTTTTGTAGTGAGCACACCAAAGTTTTTTGGTTGTAGGATTAACTGCTACATTCACCACTCAGTTATTGATGCGTTCATTTATTCAACAAACAAATCAATGAACACCTGCTTATAAATCAGGCTTCAGATTAACATGTTCACTTGCTGGAATAGTGTATTTGGTCCAAGGATCATGGCACACAAGACAGACCATTTTATTTAAACAGGCTGGCCCCATTCCCCGAGAAAGAGAATCAGCCCAGTCATTCTTCCCTAACTTTTGCTCTGTGTACATTTTCTGGCTTGGTGGAATTGCTATGACCACTTTTGAATTCCCAAGTCTATATTCACATTGAAAACCTGTTCCATGTATATATTTCTATTTCCACAAAAGAATGGCCAATATGATAAATACAAGGATAAATATGGTGGATGTGGACATGGTCTCCACAATGCAGAAGCAGAGAACATTTTTTCTATAAATACTTACACAGGAACACAGCTTGTCATTCTTTTGTGCGCATGTTTTAATTTTTAAGGTATTTATTGCTACAGTAAGGCAGCTGTGTCACACTGCATTCTCCTAAAACAAGTGTCCTCAACCAGGAACGAGCTTCCTTCCCAGGAGACATTTGGCAGCGTCTGGAGACATTTTTGATGGTCACGACTGGTGGAGGGAGTGATACCGGCATTTAGTAGGGAGAGGCCAGGGGTACCGTGAAACACTCTCTACTGCACGGGACGGTCCCTACAACAAAGAGTTATCTGGTCCAATATGCCAATAGTGCCATGCTCCAAACAAATAAAACCACTAACTTACAAAGTAGTTCTCCAAAATTCACATATGTACTCACAGTGAAAAAAGCTAACATAAAAATCTACATCTCCAATCTCCTCTACCCCTTTACCTCTCTAAACTCTTTTTCTGCTCAACAAAGAAAAAACACCCTGCATTTTTAAGTCCTTCAGATTGTTTTATTTTATTTTGTTTTCTTTGGATTTTTAAAACAGACTTCCACACAGACATTCCAAATTTCAGTTATTCAAGAAGCACTTATACACCATCTATCATGTGTAAGGCACTCCCTAGGTGCAATGGGAATTTTAAAAAGAACATGACAAATGGATTCTGCCTTTGAAGAGCTATATAAGCTAGTACAGGAAATAATACATGTACATATGAGAAGTAGCTAACAATAAAAGGCAGTTAAAGTAATAATTGCTTTAAGAAACCAGAAAAAGTAGTGAATAATAAGAGCTGAGGGTGGAGGGACAGAGGAAGGTTCCAAAGAGGACCAAGGAGAGGGTGATGAACTCATCCCAGTTTGCCAACATGGAAAAGTGCTGAGGGGTGATCACCACCCAAATGCCACTAGGGACACATCTGTACACAAAGTTAGTGTTATTTACCCTCCTAAGTACTGAATCAGAATCTGCATTCTCACAAGATCCCATGTCATCTGTATGCACAATAAAGACTAAGGAACATTGACTTAAGGCAACTGACTGCCAGCCAAGGGCTCTAACTGGATCAGTGGTTCTCAACTCTGGCTGCACATTAGAGTGACTTGGGGATCTCTAACAAAATACCTTCTAGAGATCTAATTTAATTAGATTGGATGATGCCTTATACAACATTATATGTCAATTTTATCTAAAAAAAAAAATAACACTATTTCAACATATTGAGTAAAAAGATTGGTGTGATGCCTGGACATTGGTATTTTTTCTAAGTGCCCCACATGACATGTGACTCTAAGGTGCAACCAAGGTTGAGGACCACTGAATTAGAACAATGAGCTTCTATGTTAGGTTAAAAGGTCCCTCAAATACCAAGTCCTGTGTGGAACAAACCAAACAAGAATTAGCAAGGTGAAACAGCATGCATTGAATCTCAGGGGGAACTGGACAAGCCCCTGTATACAATAAGGATCTGATGTTGAGTGTGTCTGTGTTGGCTCAGAGGGAAAGGCAGTGTGGTAAGAGCACAAGCCTCTCTTGTGGGTGACCTTGCTGGGGTCTCCCAGTAAGGTCCAGCCTTAAATTCCACTTGTGTGGAGCAGAAACATATGCTTACAGCTGTGTTTCAAGGGTTCTAAAGTTGCAGTTTCAAGTATATATGGCAGTGAGAGTGCAGCTGCCTTAATTGTGGGAGTCATGGAAGTTAGTGTTAGATTCTTTGCCATAATCCTGGGAGCAGAGCCAACCCTAGGCTCCAAGATGGCCCCGTGTCAGTCCACACAGGAGAACAGCCATAGTCGGCTTTGTGGGAAACTTGCAACTTCTCAACAGAACACGTTATGCCAATCCCTGGCATCAATCAACTGCAACAAATTTCCTAAGCCTTCATAGTTCTTCATTCATTGGCTCTTTCTGGAGTTTTCTGTTGTAGCAATCTGTGTTTTTTAGAGAGACGCTTCTCAAACTTTAGTGTGTAAAGGCATCACCTAGGGGTTTCGTTAAAATGCAGTAAGTAAAATTCAGTTAAGTGAGGACTGAGATTTTGCAACTTTTGTTAAGTTCTCATATGCTGCCGATGCTGCTTCTGGTGACCACATTCTAAGGAGCAAGAAGTTAGATCTGTGCTGTCCAATATGGTAGCTTCCAGCCACATGTGGCTATTGAGAATTTGAGATGGGGCCACTGTAACCAAGAAATTGGATTTTTAATTTTATTAAATTTTAAGTAGTTTACATTCAAATTGAAAAGTGAAAAGTTATTACATATAACTTTATTGTTTCAGTAGGACTACATTTCACTTTACTGAAAATTTAGTGTCCCAATTGAGATGTGCTGTAAAACACACTGGATTATGAAGAATTATTAGGCTAAAATAATGTAAAAATTCTTAATAATGTTTTTATCAGACTGATTACATATTGGAATGATAATACTTTGGGTATATTGGACTAAGATATATTATCCAAATTACTTTTAGCTGTGTTTCACTTTTTTAATGTGGCTACTAGGAAATTTGAAATTGCATATGTAGCTCCCATTATATTTGGTTTAGATGTAGAACTGCTTTCAAAGGAAAACCATAATTAATTAAAAAGGAGGAATTCAGAAAATATATCGCATCGGGCTTAAACATGAAATACCTTTTAAATGTTGCTAAATTGGCAAACTGTAGATTATGGTGTAGCTCTAACCCCCACTTCAAAGCATCTATCTCCTCTGGTCCACTCTCCTGAGACAGTCAGAGTTTTCATCTAGTTCATAGATGTTCAAGGGCTCCTCAGCAGAGCCCCTAAAACTTCTTTAATTTTCTTTCCTACCTTTTTTTCTTTAAAACACACCCGCCCCCATTTCTGATCTTAGATCCTTGCTAAGTAGGGCTAATACGGAATAGTAGAAAGAGCACAGGCTTGGAGGCCTGCGGGATTTAGGTTTGAATCCCAGATGTGCGACTTACTAGAAATATTATATAAATTTTGTAAGCCCCAGCTTCCTCAGGTATAAAGTGAGAGCAAAATATCTACACAGCTGATGAAAATTAAATCAGATTATTTACAAAAGTACCTGTCATATGGTTGGTTTTCAACAAAGAACCACCACCATTACTAAGAGAACAAATTCAGCGTTTCTTGTGGATCCTGACTCCGTCTATTGATACTTTTGAAATAGATCAGGTCATTATGCATTGCAAGGACTTAGCCTAGAAGTATACCTCATAATGAGAATCCAAAGCACTGGAATAGTGCACTTAGAAAGTCATTTAAGACTAGGCAAATCTCTTCATAATCCATGAAAATGGAAGCTACCCTCTTATCTGTGCACCTACTTGGTCTTAAATGTAAAACAAACTTAGCTCAGAAGTAAGGGACTCCCGAGGTTCAGTGGCATGATTTCTCAAAACGACACTACTTGTATTCTGGACCAGATAATTCTTTTTTGCAGGGGGTTGTCCTGTGTACTAAATATCCTGCATAGGATATTCAGCATCATTCCTAGCCTCAACCCACTAGATGCCAGTATCACTCCCCTCTCCCCCAGTTATGACTAACCAAATGTCTAGAGAGACATTGCCAAATGTCCCCGGGGGCCAAAAATCACCTCTGGTGAGAACCACTGCTCTATGGGAATGTATCACCCACTTTATAACCCTGATTATATTAAACTCTGATTATATTAAATTTTTTAAAAAATATTTTAATTGTTTTAATGTTTATTTATTTTTGAGAGAGAGACAGAGCGTGAGCAGGAGAGTGGCAGAGAGAGAGGGAGACACAGAATTTGAAGCATGCTCCAGGCTCTGAGCTGTCAGCAGGGAGCCTGACACAGGGCTCGAACTCACAAACTGTGAGATCATGACCTGAGCTGAAGTCAGACATAACTGACTGAGCTACCCAGGTGCCCCTAAAAAAATTTTGTTTTAAGTTTATTATTTATTTTGAGAGAGAGATAGAGACAGTGAGTGGGGGACGGGCAGAGAGAGCTGGAGAGAGAGAGAGAGAGAGAGAGAGAGAGAGAGAGAGAATCCCAAGCAGGTTCTGCACTGTCAGCATGAAGCCTGATGCAGGGCTTGAACTCATGAACATGAGATCATGACCTGAGCTGAAATCAAGAATCAGACGCTCAACCACCTGAGCCACTCAGTTGCCCTGAATATAATTAAATTGTAAAATTGCATTTAAATAGAATAATTTTTACTGTATAGAAGTAAAATCATTTTATTTAAATGATAGTTCTTTTTAATTTTCATTGATTGAGTTCCTACTATGTGCTAAGTTCTTGCCATTTGCTTTCTCATTTCATCCTTAAAACTCTTCTGTGAGGATGTTGTGCAAAAGGATATAATCTTCATTCTATAGGTAAAGAAGCTCAGCTTCAGAAAAGGTAAATACTATTTAGTCAAAAACCAAACTAACAAGTAACAAAGCTGGGATCTGAATCCAGATTTTTCTCACTTCAAAGGTTTTTTTTTCCCTCATATGCTGAACTGCCTCTTTCCGTTTTATTTGGGTTTTCTCTTCATTGTAAGGTTACTTTTTTGGCATTAGTCTCAGAGTTATTGGCTTTTATGAACTTGTAGAGACTAGAGCTTAAAGGTTAACTGTCCTATACTTGATTTGAGAAGATCTTATACTTCATCTTTTACCCTCATTCTATGAAGCACATAGGAAAAGCATCTTTATTATCAGAACCATATATATTTCCTAGAGAGCAATGCCAGATCCCCTCATGGAAATAAGAAATAGTCCTTGCATCTGTGAAGTTTTCAGTCTGGTGGGAAAATAAGATTTACAGATATGAAACAATGTGAAAATAAACATTTTAGGATATATTGGAATAGAAAATGAAATATTTCAGGATATAGCTATATAGAACTTTATAAAGAAAGGAAAGACCAGTATGAGTTATAATAGACCTAGAACCTTTAATAGAGAAGTTCTGGTGGGAAATAGACAGAAAAATGGCGGTCAAGTTTAGGAAGCAGATCATTTATAACAGGCATTATAATTCCAAATTTGCCATTGTGAGTTAAAGGAAGAGGTTAGATGTATATTGCTGAGTATCTAGTTAACTGTTGGTTGGACAACTCTTAAGAATCATGGTCCACATTTGCCTCTTTCTCTTCCAAGTCAGGCTTTCTGCTAACTTCTAACCAAAAGATGGATAAACACATAGAAGAGTCAGAGAAGCAACGTTTACTTCAGAAATAAAAGAGGATTCTGGGAAAATGGCTTTGACAGCTTCAAAAAGAAAACAGTTTATATGTAGTCACACACAGTCTTAGAGCTAGTCAGTAAGGCCACCATTTCATTTTACAGGTGAAGAAAATGATGTTCAAAAAAAGAGAAGTGAATTGGCCAAAGTGGCACAGCTGGTAAGAAGATTTTACTTCCCTCCCTGAAGAGAAATCATGGTTGCTAATTGTGGTCATTATTATTTACTTTGGATCTACCAACCTCTAAGGCCCTACCAAATTTCCAACTGTCACGTTTACAGAGAGCAAATCCTGAGCCTTACACTCCACGACAATATTTTTTTTAAACTTTATTTTTACTTATTTTGAGAGAGAGAGAACAAGTAGGATAGAGACAGAGAGAGAGAAGGAGACACAACCCCAAACTGCTGCTGATAGCAGCACAGAGCCTGATACGGGGCTCGAACTCATGAATCGCGAGATCATGACCTGAGCTGAAATCAAGAGTCGGACACTTAACCAACTGAGCCACCCATGTGCCCCGACTCCACAACAATATTAAGACCATGTTCAGGGTTCCAGTGATCAGAAAAATAGGTATCTGAGTAGGCATGTTGAAAGCTTGTAAGAAACTAAACTAAAGCATTATTTTAAGTACTAACGGTCAACCATGTAATGAGTTCAGAATTCCATGCATAATCAACCTATTTTATTACACTAGATGGCAGCAAATAGGTATCTAGGTGTATAGTCAGTAAACCAGGAAATTGAAAACAAAATGAAACCACACAAAGACTGAGTCTAAATTTGCCTAAATCAAGTAAAAGTTCCCACAATTATTAAGCTTTTGCATGCTCTTGAACATTCCGAAAGAAGTTGTCGTTCTTCTTACATGTTTTTCTATGGAGGTTCCTCCTTACACATAGTAGGGTGCTAAAAATTGTGATGAACCGTTTCAACGTTGAATTGTGTAATCACTGATGCTTGAATAGGTAGGGCAATATTTTATATATTTCCAGAATCCTTGTCCTGGCTGTCAGAGGCAGAGCAGTAATCAGTGAGTGGGGGATAGGAAGTAGTGAGAAGAGGACTTGGATAAGATGTTGCAGGATAGGACATCAGGATGCATAAGACAGAAAAAGCATAAAAGAAGGCTGTGAATGCTGGCAACAGAGGTATTTAAAATTAGAAAAAGTAGGTTAGATAATCACTAGTGGGACTGAAAGATTTTCTAGGTTATTCTAGCTTATTGTCTTCAAAGTGGACCATGCAAGCTGATCTATTGGGGAGTGAAAAGAAAACACTAAAACTTTTATTTCTAGGTTTGGTATATCTCAAGTAGGATGGAAATTTTTTTTTTTTTTTTTTTAACGTTTATTTATTTTTTTGGGACAGAGAGAGACAGAGCATGAACGGGGGAGGGGCAGAGAGAGAGGGAGACACAGAATCAGAAACAGGCTCCAGGCTCTGAGCCATCAGCCCAGAGCCCGACGCGGGGCTCGAACTCACGGACCGCGAGATCGTGACCTGGCTGAAGTCGGACGCTTAACCGACTGCGCCACCCAGGCGCCCCTCAAGTAGGATGGAAATTAAGGTTTAATAACACTGAACATTTAGAGTCACACGGAGCCTTCACTCAGCCTGTGTGTCAGGGTCACAGTCATATTTGGTAAGAGAGAAACCCTCAGAAAGAGTGGGAGAGCCACTGGTGGTTCAGAGGATGAGTTAGCAGTACCTTTACTTGTCTCTTCATGTTAGAGGTATTTTTCATGTGGAGTTATTCTACATGGCTGATTTAATGGATAAACACATTGTACTGATATACATTCTGGTGGTTGATCATGAGGTAACAAACAAGTGGCTTGAAAGGATTCACGTAAAGAAATCTCATATAAAAAGTAATTCTAATGGTGCCGGCCCATGTCAACAAGAAGGAAATGAGCTGACACTGTTCTTATTGTAGAACAGTCTCCAACCAAATCTGACGGGAAGTTCACTTCCCAAATGGGAAATCATCCTAAAGACCATTTGAAATACAGATTGACATCTATTACAACTAGTGTTCATTTTTTGAACCTCTAACTTGCTGTACCTTGTGCCCCTTTTCAGGTAGGAGATAGTAATGAAAAGCAAATGCTGAAGTAAATGTAACCTTCAAGTTGTGTATGAACTATTAAATGAGGACTCCCCCTGCAAAAGAAGTAAACTTCAAACACACTGAAGGAAGTATTTTGTTCTATTAAAGTTAAAATGTTTTATAATATTGCTTGGTTCAACTTTATCAACACTTTAAAATTTATATGTTTAGATACATCGTACAATGAACAAAATGTGTACGATTCACAAATAGGTGAGCAATGTATATTGTGAGCATGTGTTTAAAAATTGCTTTACTAATGGCATATAGAATCCAAGTTTCAGTAACTGATAACTTTTGCAGATAAATGAATAAAAAACGAGGCAAGAGGCTTAGGGACTACCAATGAACCAACATAGCACAGATTCCCAAATTCTTAGTATTCAAACTCTTTCCATTTTATTCTACTCTGCTTTCATTCCCTCCTCAGGTTTGACTTATAGGGTACACATTTAGGTACATGGATCCAGGGCACAGACCTGGGCTCCTCCTCCTTTTACAACTCTCCACATGCCTTCATCCTTAAAGGATTGCTCTCTGGGAAGCACAAACAAAGGTAAAAGTAATATTAAAATGGAAGCATCTGCCCATCAGATAAAATGCAACTATGTGCAAAAGACAGACTCAGATATTAGAGCAGAAAGACACTGCAGTATAAGCCAAGTGCTTATTCCTATAATTAAATCTTTTCACATGAGCCCTCATAAACAAGAAAATTACTAAAAATGTATTCTCCTTTTTAAACTGTACAGGAGAATGAGGAATGGCTTAAAAATAAAAGGTTGACATGGGTTTGAAGTAAATAGTCTGATATTCTGGGGCAAACACAAGGGGAGTTTCCTTCACAGATGAGGAGTTTCCATGGCCCTGATGGGTTTTCTTCTACGTTGGCTCCCTTTTCTTTGTAGAGTTTGGCTGAGAGGCCATAATCAATGGTCTGTGTAAACTGTGCTACAGAAGGTATGAACCCTTCCTATAGGCCAGTGCTTCCAAAGTGTGGACCTACGAGTCTGATCTACCTCCACCAGGACCACTTGGATAAGCATCCAGATTCCTGGGCTCCACCTGAGATCTACTGAATCAAATTCTCAAGAAGGGGCTATTTTTGATTTCCCTTGTTGATTTGTATACTTTTGACTTTCGATTCTCAGGCAAAATGTGCTGTCTGGTAACCAGAAAAGGAGAAAAGATCAGAGGTTCCCCGACTGGCCCAAGATCATTAGAGGCTCATCTTTGAAAGACTGTATATTCATGTTATGGGCTTCTGTAAGATGGAAAACTTCTGGCTCATCAAGAAAATTAAACACTAGAATTAAACACATTTAAGGAGAGATTGTAAATCTTCATTTTAAAAAGGACTTGTTTAAGCTCTTCTAAGATGTACCTTTGCCTAGGTGGTGGGTAGGGCACTGAGACAGATCCAGCTAATACTACACACAACTATGTTCCAGAAACACATACATTTAATGCTCAAGATAACCACGGATGGCAGTTTATAGATGGGAAATGTAAATGTCCTCCTAAATTCATTCAGCTGGTAAGAGGCAGAGAGGTGAGATTTGTACCCAATCTCTGAAATTCACAACCAGTGCATTTTCAACTGCCTTTGTGTTGCTACCTTTCTAGTTCTAAAATTCAGGATACCACTGGCAAACAGATGAGAAAAAAGGTAAACTATAGAGGAAACAGAAAAAAAGAAGGAAAAGCTAGCATATTTGACAAAAGAAAAAAGGCAGGCATTCCTTTTGACTATTTTATAGAACTACAGTAACTTACAACAGAGGCGAGTAAAGGAATCTTTCTAGACAGATGACTTAGCACCCTTGAAGTTGTAGGTCAACAAACAGGAAATATTCACTTGGTTTGAACTAGAACACAGAGTTCCTGTCCTAGAAATTTTATAGGACTGTCAACAGTGACAAGTGGTTGGGTCAGCTGTTGAGTTTCACGTCTTCCATGGACAGAGCAGGCTTAATAACCCTGGAGCATGGTTCAGTACTGATTTAAGAAGCAACAGCTTTCAACTAGGAGCTACAGCTGCCACTTCCTACATCCACCAAGATTTCTTGGGTCTTTCACCACGCTGCAATTATCAATGCAACTTTATTTATGGGCTCAGACAGGTCTTAGGACAGAGCAGGATAGTTGTTTTCCACTGAGTCAATACAGCTGCTTTGTTCACTTGCCCTACGGTGCAATTTCACAAGCTTGACATTACTTTTTCTCGTGTGTTTTGTACTCATGTTTTTTGATCAATGAATCAGAACTAGCTGAACAAACCTGAGCTTTAGAACAAGGCGAGGGTGGTAGAAGGAGCTAAGGCTTTGGGGCCCTGAGTCTGAACCCTTGCTTATTTGATTTTAGGAAAATAATATCTTTTCTTGTAGTCTGAGTTTCCTCAAATTCATTGAACTGGGAATAGTAAGAGTAATCTTGCTGAATTATTATGAGATTGAACTCTAAGAAATGCCTGCTTAATAAATGTTTATCATCTTTTGCCAAGGATATTTGGGTGATTCATATTTCATATACTGAAGTTGATTTAAATATATTTGTTATAACAAGAGCTAACATTTATTTGGTACGGCCATCTGTCAGACCCTATGCTCAGAGATTTTGATGTATTATCTCATTCAATCCTTTTAACTGTGGTATGAGATGGGGACTGATGGTACCCATGGATGGGAAGCACCACGCCCAGGAGGTCTCATTTCAAATCCCATGCTCTCAACCTCTATATCACCACTTCCTATTATTCTAGAAGAAGAGTTCTACATCAAGAAGACATAAGGAAGTCGCATAGCACAATGGTAGTGAGTAAGAGTGCATGAGTAGGATGCCTGGGTTTGACTCATGGTTCTGAACTTCTCAGCTATGTGGGCAAGTCACTTATTCTCCCTGTGCCTCTATCTCCTCATTTGTTAAATAAGGATAACAGTAGGATCTTTAGGATGACTCTTAATGATTTAAAATACATAAAGTGCTTAGAACAGCACGTGGTAATTGTAAGCACTACTGTAGATCTTCAACACGAACTAAAAACAATTTTTTTCTTGCTCCTTTCAATGATTACAAACTTTCCTTATAATTTTGCATCAGCTAATAACTTTGCTAGTGCTTTATAAAAAATAAGATCTGAATTTCTTTTTAACACAATAATCCATTCTGTCCTCTTTATGTTGTGAACAGTACTAAAACCCACTTAGGTCAGTGAAATCATAGGGCAAGAAAAAGAGAGAAAATAAAAGCATGGTCTTGAAAAGCAGGCACTCATCAGACCAGAGACCCATCCGACACTGTAGCCACACCCATCACATGCAATCTGTGATTTTGAAAACTCACACTTTTGGTGGCTCGGTCGGTTGAGCGTCCGACTTTGGCTCAGGTCATGATCTCGCGGTCTGTGAGTCTGAGCCCTGCATCGGGCTCTGTGCTGACAGCTCAGAGCCTGGAGCCTGCTTCTGATTCTGTGTCTCCCTCGCTCTCTGCCCCTCCCCCACTCATGCTCTGTCTCTCTCTGTCTCAGAAATAAATAAACATTAAAAAAAATAAAAAAAAAAGAAAACTCACACTTCAGCACTGTCACACTTTTAAAGATCTTATTTTTCAAGGTCAAAAACTCAAGTTTAGGATTACATTTGAAAGTTCAGAATTCCCTTTGTCACAAGTACCTGTGATACAAAATCCAGTACTTTCATTTCACTTGTTTGGTATAAGGAGTGGGAAGTGTGCAACATTTTCCTTAATTTTTGCAGCAGGGGGTTTACCACATTCTAATTCTGAATTTTCCTTTGGCCCCACAATTCCTGGTTTATGATTTGTAATTTGAAAGCTATGCATCAGCACAGCTACACAATAAAGTAGCACCTGCACATTTCCCTTTTTGAATGATCCTAAATAAACACAATTCAATAATGCCCCCAATAGTTTAATACATAGCTCATTTTATAGAATTTCAAACAGTGCCCTTTTTCTTTTGTACTTTTTTGACTAATTTTTTTAGCCTGGCGTTTAATTCAAGGGTGAAGCAACTATACCATCAGGTTTAAAATCACTGTAAAAAAATTTTTTTAGGGGCACCTGGCTGGCTCAGTCTGTTGGGCATCCGACTTCAACTCAGGTCATGATCTCATGGTTTGTGAGTTCGAGCCCCACGTTGGGCTCTGTGCTGACAGCTCGGAGCCTGGAGCCTGCTTTGGATTCTGTGTCTCCCTCTCTCTCTCTGCCCCTCCCCTACTTGTGCTCTGTCTCTCTCAAAAATAAATAAATGTAAAAAAATTAAAAAAAAATTTTTACTGTTTATTTTTTAGACAGAGAGAAAGAGAGAGAGCACGAGTGGAGGAGGGGCAGAGACAGAGACAGAGAGACACACACACAATCTGAAACAGGCTCTAGACTCTGAGCTGTCAGCATAGAGTCCAATGTGGGGCTCGAACTCTGAACGCCAAGATCATGACCTGAGCCTAAGTCAGACGCTTAACCGACTGAGCCACCCAGGCACTCCTAAAATCACATTTAAAAAATATTTGTACTGGGTGGTTGTATGCAAGTGATGAATCACTAAATTCTACACCTGAAACTGATATTACACTGTATTTTAACTAACTTGAATTTCAATAAAAACTTGAAACTACAAAAAAAAATTGTACTGGGACATAATGCTGAGGTTGAGAATACAGCAGAAGACTTACTAAATAAAATCAGTACAACTTTCCCTTTTAATAAAAAACTACCACCCATCTTTTGGATTGATAATATCAGTCTGGAAAATATTTTTGAATAAGCAAATTAACTGCACAGATATGACTGGGAGAATAGGTGGAAATGGAGGAGCAGAGAGAAATAGCTGGAAACAGTTCAGCCAGTCACTCTAAGAAGTATGTCTCCCGTTTCTCACTGCTCCAGGAGACACTATGGGCCAGCTACAAGAGAAGCCCATCTCTTGATCCATGTGTGTCTACTAACCTTGGGCCCCTGGCCTCTTCTTCTCAACATCTTTCTTACTGATAAATGGCTGCCACACACCAAGGTTTCTGTTTCATTCTCGACACTCAACCAGGGTATCCACTGAAAACCTGGTCCAGCCTCGAGAATCTGGAGTTTCTCTAACCCCTTTGAGATGTGCAAGATGTTGGGAAGGAGACAGAAAGATTACAGAGGTGCCTGGGTGGAGACTGAAGATTTCTTGGGAGCAAACCTCTCAGATGTGAACCAGATACACCTGAAGGGAACATGTGAGCGGTGTGGTTTCTTTGGCATCCTATCATAGGAAGCCCAAACCTTGTCAGCATTTATGAAAGCTCTCAGATTCATTGTAGAGGTCCTTAATACCCAAGTGGGGGCCCTTTGTACCAAGGATGTAGAAACCGGGCAAACCCTATTTCCAGGATCTCTTCCCCCTACTTGACAATTCCATGTTTTCCCCAGCAAAGTCCCCAAGGAGCAGACTAGATGAAGTCCAACTTATGCTAATGAAGGCCTATAATGATATGAAATCACCTTAGAGTTTCTATGTGTAAACTGACAGTGGTTACTTGCACTCATGAATTTACGATGCTTGGAAATGTGTTCAAGATAAAGGCTATGTCACCTACTTAATTGGGGAATTTGGTTCAGAATCCCCAAAAGACAACCACAATTCTGGTACGAAGAATTGCTTCATAAAGACTTCCACATGCTGGATATATTTTTATTGTATTCACTACTCTCACAGATTTTATTTCAACTAATTAGTACTTGATGTGATTACAAAGTGATAAAACATATCATTTTAATCATTATGCCAGCACTCATATATTTAAAAACATTATCTTTAAAACTGAGTAGATTGGGAAGTTTTAAATAAATCCCAATGAGGTTGTTACCACTCAAAGGATTTTTAAAACTCTTCCTTGGGAATTATCTTTTGAGTTAAATGAATTCATGCGCCACATAAGAAAATCAGTCTTACTACTTTTTAGTCCCAACCAATCTAATTTAATAATACCGTGAAAGTGTTCGGAGCAAAAAATTTCATTATGTGTAACTGGCTGGTACTGGCATTTTCCTGTCCCTACTTGCAATTTCCCCAGGCAACTGTGGATAACTGGGGTAGAAAACATAATGGAAGCATTTAAGTGTTACTGTTGCTCTCTATAATATTATCCCCAGTAAATTCATACCCTCGTGTATGACTTCGAATAACATCATGGTGTAAGGAAAATTGGCACAAAGAGGCTTCAATAAGTTGTAAGCACTTCAGGTGTAAGTTCTTCTTTCTTTCTAGCCCCTGGCTCCCATCCGTCTACTTCCTGGATCCCTTAAGATAATTTTATGTTTGCAATAGTGCTCAGTAAATACTCCCAATTCACTAGTAGTGGGTTGAAGGTTGAAATCTACCTTTCTAATTTATTCTTCCAACTGAAATCTATGTTTCTTAAAGGAAAGGACTCTGGTTCTCCCCTGGATGGCTGGCTTACCCCCAAAATAAACAGGATTTTCAGAACATTCTGTTTTCTCAACCTGTCACACTGCTTTATAGCAGTCAAACAAAATCCTTGTATTGGGCTACTTTATTTTCAAAAAGACTGCAGAAATTACCCTACTCCATGTCCAGGATCATGCTTTTCAGATTTAATTATTTTAACTAGTTCTGATAAATCATTTCATCTCCTTTACTTACTCTGGCTGTTCTTTTTGTGCTTCAGAACGTTGCTTGTTGCTTATCCAGAGTAGGAAATGAGGTCCAGGGAGTAGACCATAATTTTCCAGATGTCTGTTTTCAACAGCTCTTCAAAAAGAACCAGACTTTTTGGCTTTGTCTCCTCTTAAATGGGGTTTTATGGCTCTGTATTACCTTACAAATATCAAGGGCCCTGTACCTTATTAGTTTGATAATTTCCTCTTTTGCTGAATATTAATCTTCAGTTTATTTTCCCCAGGTTCACTAATTAAGGTATTTTGTTTATTTTAAATTAGTTATTGTTATTTTTACAAACAGTCCTTATTCCATAAAATTCCAAATTCCAAATCCCTTTTAAAAAGTATCCTGCAGGACCTCAGATCTTGGGGTTGATACATTTATATACTTTTCACTTGTGTTAATGAAATGTTAATGGCTTCCTGCACCACTGCATTTTCAGAGCTGGATAGCAAAAAGGAAGGAAACTAACATCGGCTCAGTGGAAACTTTCATGCATGCTTACGAAGTTGGTTGTATTTATCCTTGTTTACAGATCAGCAGTTTGAGGCTCAGAGGTTAAGTGACTCGTCCAAAATCCCACAGCTAAGTGACCAGCAACGTCAGGATTCAAGCCATGCCTGTCTGAGTGCTTCGGCAAGACTTCTAAGAGGGCTGTGCCTTTGAGTTTCATTTTTCAAATACTCTCATCTGAAGGAAGTTTTAGGAAAATCACTTGTGCTTTCTGAACCTCTCAGACGAGAGAGATTATCATTACTGATTCCAGGAACAACAAATATTGGTCAGTTTTAAGAGGCAAGATCTCGAGAGCTACAGGTACTGTAGTTTGTCACGGTTTATTGAGGACACTACCAAGTAAGCTAAGTGCAACAACCCAAATCTGCAGGCAGCCGTGCACAGGAAATATTTCCATTTATTTTGATTTCTCTTCCTTATTGTTATTGGTATTGTTAGACATGTAGAACATTCATAGACCAAGGGAGTAGGGTAAGAGAAGGCCAAATGAAATCTCAGCTTTCTGATGTTTATGAACGAAGGAGGGTGAGGAGTCCTTGTTTCCAGGCTTGGGGCAAAGACAGGAATAAGGCTCTAGGAAAAGCCAGGAGTAGAGATGAAGCCAGGAAGACAAATTATTTTCCCTTTCATCCTCCAACACACACACACACACACACACACACACACACACACACACAACTTGCACTGCCAGCCATGTCCCCCTTCACCAGAAAAAATAACCAGACCTAGTCACATGACAGAGATTCTTTGCCACCCTATTTCACTATTTGGAGCAACCCATAATTTCCTCTCCTTTGAGAGGAAACCTGAGAACTCCTTATGAGCTACAGAGTCCCAGAACACTTGGAAGCAATGTGCACATCATTGTCATACCTGATCCTTGTGAAGGTGAGAGTGTAAATATAAATATTTGCATTTTGGGGGTGCCTGGGTGTCCCAGTCAGTTAAGCATCCGACTCTTGGTTTTTGACTCAGGTCATGATCTCAGTGTTCGTGAGTTTGACCCCCGCATTGGGCTCTGTGCTAACAGCATGGAGACTGCTTGGGATTCTGTCTCCCTCTCTCTCTGCCCCTCCCCTCCTTGCTCTTTGTATCTCTTTCAAAATAAATAAAAATAAACTTGAAAAATAAATACATATATATATTTCTATTTTTGAAAAGAAAGACATAGGCTTCAAGAGGTCCATGACTTTTATATGGTGGAGCAGGTACACCAGGCCAGGTTTTCTAACTATGCTCTTTCTACTTATTCTTGTTGCTGGAAATCTCTGGTCTTTAAAAACTTAAAAACACTTTTTAAAAAAAAAAAAATTTTTTTTTTTTTAAATTTTTAATGTTTATTTATTTTTGGGACAGAGAGAGACAGAGCATGAATGGGGGAGGGGCAGAGAGAGAGGGAGACACAGAATCGGAAGCAGGCTCCAGGCTCTGAGCCATCAGCCAGAGCCTGACGCGGGGCTCGAACTCATGAACCGTGAGATCGTGACCTGAGCTGAAGTCGGACGCTGAACCGACTGAGCCACCCAGGCGCCCCAAAAACATTTTTTAAATCAAGGTACTTTACACATAGTGCAAAGCATAAATTTAACTTTACATTTCAATGACTCGACAAAAACACGCAGTGTCATCCATATCCAAACCAAGATACAGAACACTTTTTTAAAAATTTATGGTAGCATAAAATCTTGGACCATTGGGTAAGTCTATTCAAGAGGGGGAAAAAGTCATATTCAGGGAAATAAAACTTTAGGCACTTGATATACTTGTGTAAGATCCTTTTGCCTGGAGGGGAGAGGGGAGAAGCCAGCTAGAGTGCTGATTTTTCTAAGCTATCCCCTTGTTATTTCACTCATGTGTCCTGAAAGTTGGTAAGCCTCTCCACTCTTCTTTATACTTTCATATAAGATCTCCTAAGAACATGTGAAAGTTAAAGAAAAGCATCAGGTTTTCCCGTCATTTTTACTTTTGATTTTCTTATAGTATTAATATCATACCACAAAGCTCTTGGTTGCAGCTGGCTAATTAGTCTCACTCATAATGAAAAAAAGGACCCAAATCCTGTCTTAAACCTTACACAGTGCAGCTCAGTGTTTTCTAGTCAGATGGCTCTCAACCGTAATGTTATAATTACACCATTTTCTCAGCAGCACCATCCACTATAATTACAGTCAAAGCTAAGACTATGTTTATAGTGTACTAAAGAGGATGGAATTGCTTCATTTTAAGTGATTCAGTTACCTCCTCTGTTGGTAACAGAAATGTGTGGTAATGGAAGAGTCATGGTCTGAATATACTTCTCCAAACAACAATTTTGGATACCTAGAAGTCAAAAAAGAAAATAAAAACCCCAAACCCCAATATGAGAATTCCTGGTCTGGCTGCCACAATGACTCCTAATTTGAAAATCTAGGATGGAGACCAACATGCTGGCGGCCCCTGTGGGGCCTAGAGGATGTCCTCACTTGATTTGCTTTGCTGCACATCATGCCCAAGCACTCCAAGTCCGTCTGCAGGACCAACATCGTGGTAGTATGTTCTATCTAGGCTCTGAAGCTACATGATGATGACTCATCCAAACACAGAAAACTTCTGTCCTGCGGGACATTCATTCCTTTAATACATATTTCATTCATTGCCATATAGGTCAGTTCTGGGTACCAAGTACATAGCAAGGAACAAGGCAAAAATCTCTGTCCTCATGGAACTTAACTATAATCTATTTTAAACTTGTCTTTTGACTATTTACCTGGATGCATAAAAAGAAAGCTTTTGCTTTTACTAGGAGGGACTGGATTTATCCATATTAGCTTGCATGTCAAACCCTCAGTCGGGTATAGACTGAAAGCTACCATTTTCTTACTATATGGGTACGGACTCAGTCTGGCAAAGAGAGAAATGGGAAGTGAGTGGAACTTGCTGGGATTCTGTTTGCTGGGTCCGTTGGTAGTCAGCTAGGAGACAGCACCTGTCAATTCTGTGACACTGAGAGAGGCCGAGACAGATACTGCATTTTCAGTGCACCTCTCACTTGCTTGTCCAAAGCCTCTGTTTTAAAATGTTTCATAAAACCTTGACGCTCTTTGCCTTGTCCTGCTCCGTGGAACCTTAAGTGTAGGAAGAACAGGAGACAACACTGTGGCCAACCGTAAAGGATGACTTGGTGGGAAGACATATCTAGGGACATGTCTTGTGATTGTTTTTTAGGGATTATTTCCCAAGTAAATGGGGTTTTGTTCTTTTTCTTTTTAGAATAGGTGTAGGCTGAGTTATGAATAAATTTTGAAAGCTTTTAGGCCAATAAGCAAATGCATATGGTATAAATGATCCTCTCCTTGGTTCTGAGACATCTAAGAGCTGAGCCTAGGGCTCCTAGAAATCAGTCAGCAACATTAAGGTAACTGAAGAGTCTTGGAAATGAAATTCTATTATTTTTGGTTATCATTTGGATTCCTTCTTATTTATGTGAACTTGAATGACTATGTTACCTGCACTGCTTTCAGCCTCTAGGCTCCCGACTTGGGACATTGTGCAGAGGTGATTGGGGAGAAAGCAGGCCATGTGGCATGGACAAGGGCAGGGGTGGCTGGCCATATTCCAAATGCTCTCTGTAGGCTTGTAAATGGCAAGCCTTCAAGCTGTGGCTTTAAGAGAAAATAGCTAGAAAGTAGAAATGAGAAAAAGACTCCATTTAGAAAATTGCAACTAACTCGTTCTCTCTTCTTTCTCTTTCTTTTTGATTTGTGACTTAATCAAAAGCCTGTTGGTTATCTTTCCTATTTCTTGTTTATGAGTGGTGAGAGGCTAACCCACGGGGGCAGAATGTAAATACTCTGTGGCCATATCGTCCCAGAATCTCTACTTGTATACAGCAGTGTTTACTATAATGTGACTTCAGCTTAGGAAAATGTTTGCACCAGTGTCAGACCTAGAGCAGAGCTGGTGTGCAAGCAAATAACATCACACTAGGTAATAGCAGCAATGAAATCTTCCAAACTTGAGCTCAAATACGACTTAGAACCGCAGCCTTAAATTTTAGCCAAGTCGTTTATATTTTTCCTTGCCAACTGAAACCAAGGACGCCTTTCAACATCAACCCTCATGATTACACCGTGCAGCGTAACACATTAATGTCTAGTTAGCCAGAATGCAAACATTTTCTGGTTTTTCCTACAGCAGTTCTCTCAACTGATGTGTTCTTATGAGGGTCTTTCCTACTTTTCAGAGAGATAACACTCTGGTCACTAGTAAGGCTAATTTCATGGGTCTCACTGGGAATATGAATTGTCTTTACTAGGGGATGGGGGTTGAGATTGTTTATGAGGTATTACTCTATTTTTATTATGGAAATACACACAAACAGATAAAAACATGCAAATACACACAAAAATAGAGAGCCTGGCTTAGTGAACCATGTTAAATAATAATAAGAGTAACACTAGTAAAACTATGTATATTATTATTAATAATAACAACAATAAAACATATATTCATCACCCAGCTTGAAATATTATTAGCATTTTACCAGTCCTGTTTTGTGTAGTTTATCTATTTTTTGGTCATCTGCTTTTAGCCATAACTACCTACATGGCTATCTCTAAAAGCTAATAAAGACACTCCTGTTAAAAAATTAATGGGGCGCCTGGGTGGCTCAGTCGGTTAAGCATCTGACTTTGGCTCAGGTCATGATCTCACAGTCTGTGAGTTCAAGCCCCGCATCGGGCTCTGTGCTGGCAGCTTGGAGCCTGGAGCCTGCTTCTGATTCTGTGTCTCCCTCTCTCTGACCCTCCCCTGTTCATGCTCTGTCTCTCTCTGTCTCAAAAATAAATAAACATTAAAAAAAATAGAAAATAAAAAATTAATATGAATATTATACCTAACAAATTAATAATGATCCCTCAATACCACTAAATGCCCAGTCTGTGCTCAAATTTCTAAAAAATATTTTTGAAAATGTCTTTTGACAATTCATTTGTTTGAATCAGGATGCAAACTAGGCCCACACAATGTCTTGCCTGTTCAAATCCATGACATTTCTTCTCTCTTCTTTTTATTCTGTGATTTTTTTTTTGGTTGAAGGTATTTTCCTTCAGCTTATTGCATCTTAGAGTCATTTACAATGTTCCTCCATGCCTCTTATTTCCTATAAACAGGCAGTAAGACCTAGAGGCTTAATGTAATTCAGCTTAACACTCACAGAAAGAGTCTATCATGGGTGGTGTGGCAAACCCCTGTGTCAGGGACATATGATATCAGACGTTGGTAAGATTGATCTGGGTTCAAAGTGTTGTCAGCCTGAATCACCCAGAACAGAGTTCACCGAAGTATTTTATCATTCACTGACAACCTTGCCCAAATCTATAATTTCATTAGGGGTTCTAAACTGGTGATTTCTAATCCTACCATTTCATCTATACATACATATTCATACTTATATACATATTGATATTTATATACACATACACATGCTAGCTAATGTATATTAGCAAGACAGAGACACAAGAAGAAAACATTTCTTCATCAACTATTCAGTTACCCTGAAATGCAATTCATACAAAAAATTCAAAGAAATAGCGTATTTCCCTTGATGTATCAATTTTTAGAATAATGAGTACATACCCTTGTAACCTCCAAAGGTGACCACTTAAAACAATATATTGCTATGAACTTACTGATGAATCACATTTTGATGCCATTGTTGAGAGACTGGAATTACAGGAATAAAAATGATGAAGTCATTTCTCCTTTTTCGGCTATTCTGGGCATTTTGGAGAAAAAAAAATGCACATTGTGTAATGTTGGCTACCTTTCCTTTTCCATTCCCCCTTTCTCCACTCTATCATCACAATCCCTCCGAAAATAGCAGAAGGCAAGACCAGAGACTAGATGACATCTAAAAATCCACACACATACACAAACTTTCCAGACAACCCCGGTGGATATTTACTGAAGGATGCACTCATACTCAGAGAGGGATCAGTACACCCTAAATGTCTGAACACTCACATGCTAGACCCGCAGCATGCCCAAATCACTGACCAGAGCTGTGAAAGTGCCAGTTACCTGCAGCCTGTGCTCCCCTGAGCACCGGTGGCCACTGAAGCAGTAATAGATAATCCCTTAAAAAGAACCTCCCCAATCAACTATTTTCAGGAAGTGCTATTTTTTTTTCTTTTTCTGGGACAATCATAATGCAACCAAGCAGATTAGAGAATCTGAGTAGTTCTGCAGTAAAGAAGCCTGTTTAACTCTGCATGGCCTAGTATTTCCTAAGCACTGGGGAAATGGTGGGCTAATACATGAAGGGCAGAGTTCTTTGCAGGAGTGTGCAGAGTATCATTTTTGGAGGGGATTTTTTTTTCATATATATGTGTAGTGGGTTAAATTGTATCCTTCAAACATATGCCCAAATCCTAATCCCTAGTACCTGTGAAATGTGATCTTTGTTTGAAAAAGGGTCTTTGCTGATATAATTAAGGTAAGGATCTCAGAATGAGATTATCCTAGGTTAGAGCTCCAAATTCAATGATGGGTATCCTTATAAGAGACAGAAAAAGAGAACAGACACAGAGACAGGGGAGAGGCCTGTGAAGATGGAGACAGAGAATGAAGTGATACATCTACAAACCAAGGACCATCAAGGATTGGCAGCAGTTTCCAGAACCGAGGAGAGAGAGGCATGGAACAGATTCTCCCTCAGGGCCTCCAGAAAGAATAAACAGTGATGACACCTTGATATTTGACTTGTTGCCTCCATAACTGTGAGAGAATAAATTTCTGTTATTTTAAGCCACCAGGGTTATGGTACTTTGTTACAGCAGTCTCAGGAAACTAATACAATACCTATGAGCTCCATCAGTGCAGGTCTGAGGGAGACCTCTGGCATTTGTATTTATTGAAAATGTCCACAGGTGATTCTGATGGAGACACTCACCAAGAACCAGCATTTCAGGATCTTGGGGGTTGAAGGGTTAGTCGCCTGCTTATATTGACATCCTGTTAGGATTTTAGTCTGTGGCTGTGGCTCTGGATGCACCAACCAAGCCTCCAGCCCTTTATCTCCAGGTCTCTGTTTTTCAAAGAAAGTAGTCCAGAAAAAAATATTTATGGGCCATCCCTTAAGAGGTACGTTAGAACTGTCAGAGGTGGTGACAGTGGTCAAGGCTGTGTGAGTAGAGGAAAGGATTTACGGGCTCAAACACGGGAGGGAGACCAGCTTTTGTCAGATGAATCATATGATCTCACTTGAAGGGAATTCTCATTTTGCAGCCCAAATAAAGCTGAGCTTCCCTTTTTTTGGTAGTTGAGAAATCTTGGTCTCCTAAGACTTCTAATCCTTCTGGACCCAGTTTGCTTCTTTCACTCAGCTGCCTGAAAAGGCTGCTTCTTTCATCCCAGACTGTCCATATGAAAATATTTTATTTCTTTTCTTAGTTGTTCTCTTTCTTAGCAGCCTAGCTTCCCCAGGTATCTTTTTGATATACTTATCTCCCAGGCTTTGGGTATCTCCAAAAGGAGCTGGAGACTCCTCTCTTGTCCTGGCAATAATTGATGACTAATAACAAGGTACCTGCTTTTATAAAAACCTCAACAGGGGGAGGTATGCAGGGCAGGAAGGAGTTGGCATGTGTTATTCTGGTTTGAAAACTCACATCGAGGCTGACTATACCCTAAGAGATTATTTAGTCATGGTTTAGCCAAGATTGTTCAGTCACAAACTAAATTTGGGGGAAGGCACCAAAGAAAAATTTCATCTAATTCACAATTTTTGCCTTCATCCAAGAAAGGCAGGGTATTTAGAGTAGGGCATAGGGGGAGACAATGGGTAGGGATAGTGAGGTGTCATGAAGTAGGGTGGAAATTATCCCCCCTCTTTCTGTTCCATTGAGCTCCTGCTCCAATGTTCCGGCACAGCCACAGTTCACCTGTAGCGTGAGTCAAATGGGCTGTCATAGGTGCTGGCCTGAGTATGTCACCACTAGTTAATGTATTATTTGTTGTGGCTGTGAAATTTGATCCAGGAAGCCTCCTTAGAGCTGAACTCCTGAAGCAAAAACAAATTTTAAGTTAGTGACTCCATATAAGAGAATCCTAACAATAAAACAGCACACGATTATTGTCAAATGAATCATCCAGATAGTAAATGTGCCTTGGGACTGAGTTTAGTCTAGTAGGGGGTAAAGATGCTTTTTGGAAAAGTAGACAGTTTGTTTCGATGACACACACTTTAGTGATCTGTACAGCCTCATCTCTTGTCTATGCCTAAGGACAGTCTTTCAGGGAAAAGAGGAAGGAAAGGCAATAACATTTCACTAGGTGTCAAACATTTTACCTAATCCTGTCTGCGAAGCAAGTAGGCTGGGCTTCAGGCTGCCCTTTTGCTCTCTTCCCCAGCACCCTCTTCCTTAGGAAGAGGCTCTTGCCCGGAGCCCATGTCTTGTCCTCTGGTGTCTAGAGTGTGGCAAACCCCTCAGGCTTCCCTTCCAATGCCCCCTGCTTCCCTGACTTAAGCAGGCAGTCCAGATGGCGGTGCTCGTGGCCGGACCCAAAAGCAGGGCTTCTGGGACGAGGGCCTCTCAGGCCATGAAATTAAGTTTTGCACTTTTTTTTAAGAGATTAAAGCAGAATGAAAAAGACATGTCCATAACATTAAAATTTATTTGTTAAATCAATTTTTCTCAAACTGGGCGATACAAACATTCCCTGAAATCTGTGAGGGTTTTATTTTCTTAAAATATATACTACTCAGATGTGAGATATACTATATAAGATCAAGCCTCTTTCCTACTGCCCCCCACCCCCAGTAGAAATGAACTTAAATTGGAGATAAGCTTTGGTGAGTGGGGTCAGGAGGAGGGGAGGGTACTTCCGGGGGCCCAGGCCACTACCGCTCTTTCTACCACTCTGCAGTGACAGCAGTAGTAAAGATCATAAAATAGCTAACAAGTATTCCATACCTATTTTGTGCCAGGAATTTTTCTATGTACCTATTTGCTCCTCACAATGACCCTTAAAGACAGCTGTTGACATCTTCGTTTATAGCTGGATAAGTTGGAGCTCGTGGCATATTGGCAGGATGCTGGGGGCATACACAGAAGGCAACCTGTGGTCTCCATGCCCAAACCCTAAAGTCCTCATCAGATAGCCTATGACATCAACTGGAACTAATAAGAGTTTGCCAAAACCAATACTGTCTGATAAGAGCAAATATTTCCAAGGCTTCCGTAGGACCTTCTTCTCTTCCCCATGAGAACGAAAAATGGCAGAAGAGGAAAATGTATCTATTGCTCTCAAGTTTGAGGAAACAGTTATGTTACTCATCTGTGTGTGTGTGTGTGTGTGTGTGCGTGTGTGTGTGTGTGTGCGCGCGCGCGCGCGTGTAGGGGGAATTGGGATGCCAAACTCAAATATCATGATAATCCTCGCTAACACCTCTCCCTCCACTTCCCTTCTAGAAGCAGTTGTTCTCAGGTAATTCCTGGAACTCCACGTGATATCAGTTTGACAAATATTAAGCTCCCATTTTGTGCAAGGCCCTGTTTAAATTGTGAAGGAAAGGACAGAGCATATAAAGATGAGGAAGACTATGTCCTTGCTCTCAAAATAACTCACAATCTAGAAGGGAAGACACCAGGTGTACGCAAGCCACTTGAGTTTAATGCAAAAGATGGGCAACTTCAAATGCTTTTGGAATTCAGAAACAGAAAAGCTTCACTAGCGGAAAGGATGCTATCTCCCTTTCTTTGGGGTTTGCCTGGCAGGAGCTTCACAGCGACAGGTGCACATAGCCATGTGTGCCGACAGCACAGACCACAGATGGGCTCGCCTGCAAATATTTGCTTTCCCATTAATTCAAATTTGGAGTTTGAAAATTCTTACTTATTAAAGAATTTTAAGAGAGAATAAAGAAGTGTTCAAGGCTGCTTTTCCATAAAACATGAAAAATCAGAAGTTAGCCTGTAGGAGTAAACACACGATTGCTACTTGAGAATACCTTGAGGACTCATGAAGGCTATTCATCCGAATCCTAACATCGATGGTGATGTTGTGAGGTTTCAGGTTTAGGAGTCTCTTCCATTACACGATTTCCTAACAAGAGAGTCTTCTGTCTTTATTCTTTGGCTGGAATTCAGTGGCAGCAGTCAGTTTATAAAAGATTTACAGACCTGCAAAGTCAGGTTTGCCCTCACACTAGAGCCATGTGATATACTGACTATAATTCTTCAGAAGATACATATTATGTGAAAATGATGATGTATCCAGACAGTTGAGTTGCAGATTATTGCCTGTTTCATCCATCACCGAGCATTTACAGATGCTTTCATCTGACAGAGTACCAATAACAATGCCACCACTGCCACCACCAATAATAATAATAATAAATCCACATGTCCACATTGATTAGAAGATACTTTTAATCTACTTTACAATATAGTGTATTTCAGAAGAATTGACTGTGAAGTAAATTCATATAGTGAATCTAGTATCCTCATTAATGTCAGTTATCAAATTGAAAATAATTTTCTATAGGAGACTAAGAGACAACCACCGATACAAACATGATGACTAGTCTATCCTCAGAGCAGCCATAGACAATCTGAAGCAAATAGGCATGTTTATTTACAAAAGCAAGCATCTAGTCTGGGGACTATAGTTTGCCAACCTGTAGTTTAAATAATTGTTGACCTTAAAAGAAAATAGCTTATTTTGTATCACAGATTGCAAATTACGTGCAAATCAATTTCTTATAAATCATACTTTTTTTTGAGAGAGAGAGAGAGAGAGACAGAGAGAGAGAGAGAGAATGCAAGCTGGGAGAGGGACAGGAGGGGTGAGAGAGAATCTTAAGCAGGCTCCACACTCAATGCACAGCCCAAAGCAGGGCTTGATTCCATGACCCTCAGATCATGACCTCAACTGAAATCAAGAGTCAGATACTCAACTGACTGAGCCACCCAGGTCCCCCTAAATCATACCCCTTTTTTTTTTTTTTGGAGTATTGGCATTTTCTTTTTTAAAACTTTTTTTTTTATTTCAGAGGGGTGGGTCAAGGAGGGACAGAGGGAGAGAGAGAGAAAGAATCTTAAGCAGGGTCCATGTTCAGCACAGAGCCTGATGTGGGGCTCGATCCCATGACCCTGGGATCATGACATGAGCCAAAATTAAGAGTCAGACACTCAACTGACTGAGCCACTCAGGTGCCCGAAATCATATATTTTAAGAAGCCCTTTGAAAGTTGTATAACTTCTTTTCTAAGTGATACATTTTTCATTTAGTAATTAATCACCTGAGTTATTTCTTACTTAAATATGTTATTTCATATTGCATATATTTGCCATGAGGCATACTCTTATTTGAACTACTATTTAATGGCACGTGTGTTTGAGTTCCATGAATCTTTAGAAATGTGATGTAGTATTGTCTCTCTAAGTGTATAGATTAATTTGTATTAAAATCAGTGCACACCTATGTAACAAATTCAAATTTTTCCCCCAATGTACACGTGTATATTATCTGAAGAAACTGTTCATCACAAGTAGAAGCTGGTGTGGTCAAAGGCTCTTCTGGAATGACAGATTCAGGGGTTCTTTCCCTAGAGAGGCTCCTGTGTGCAGAAGCCAGAGCTCTCTTGAGAGCGGTAATTACAGAGTTGGTTTTGAAGAACTCAGCAGTGAATCAGAAGGCTGCAGGCTAGAAGAACTCCAAGGTCACAACCAACACTGGGAGGCTTTAGCTTTCTAGAGTCTAAAAAGTGTTCACCACCCACTGAGGTCACCCAGGGTGAAAGAACGTTTATCTTGGATTTCATCCTTGAAAAATGTGTGTTATGCTTTGGAAGAGAAACCAAACTAGAAATTGGTGTATAGAGCACACAAAGGGCCCACTGGGATTTTTAGGGAGTTGCTTAGTCATCCTTTGCAGACTTAAAAAAAAAATCAGTCACTTCTAAGATTCAAGGCTTTTAGAGGCCTATGTCCACAGATTTCTAAATACTTTCTTATTGTTTGGGTTCCAGAAGAAAGAAAAGACCTTGATAAATGTTTATAACCAGTAAGGAGCTGCGAGTACTTGAGGAGGCTGGCCTGAGCTGCAGGCTTACTTCCCACTCCCACAGTGCCACTAACACTGGCTGATGCATCTGCACAGAGAACAGCTCTCTTGTAGATTAAGTAGTAAATGTCTACCTACCCCCAATTGTGGCTCAGCAAATTGCTAGGAATTGAGGAAGGATAAAAAAGTTAAGACCTAGTATTTATCTTACAAAGAATCTTTATCTCCCAACAATTACATGTGAAAACAGGACGGTGTATGATAAAACACGAACAGCTGGGGAGTAACAGCAGGCATTGTCTGGGTGTTTGGGGCTGGAAAAAAGTCACTGCCAAGGCCATATTTTGCCTTGTAATTGAACACTGTTATTGAATTATCAATAATATGCATTGTCTACACTTTATTTTGCGTATCCTGGGAGAGATACAAAGTACTTTCACTGACAGTATCTTCTTTACTCTCTTGTTGGTCTTGTTGGTCTAGGAACGTCTTTTCTCTGCACTTCCATTTCGTTTTGTGTAAAGTACATAATTCTGTCTGTCTTCCTCGTACTTCAGAGAAGCAAGGAAGCGGGGGTGGGTAGTAAATAGTACCTGTAGGATGCTTGGCGTTACCTGGAGATTAGTGCTATGAGTCAGGAAGGGCTACCACTAGTCTGCGTGCAAGGGAGAGCCAACATAAACACTGTTTCCTTAAAAGGGATCATAATAATCTGTGTTTACTTACTGAATCATTTACTGACTTATTTATAAACAGTAGCCTGTCAAGAATTCAATGTCAGCTTTAATTTCAGAACCCATTGTCAGAACTGCTCTCTAAAGCATGTCTGAAGCTCAAGTTCTTTGTTAGAAGTAAATCCTGCAGATTCTCAGATACCGTCCCTGCTCTGACACACGCCCCTGTGTTGTGCTTATTTTAGCCATATTGTCAGCTAGTAAGCCCATAAAGTTGAAAATATCTGATGAAAAAGAATGCTCAAAGCTGAGAGGGTCATTCAGCTTGGATGGGGGCAATGATGGGTCACAGGCAGGAGTGGGGCTATGCTTCCCTCAGCAGCTGAAGTGCCAACAGAATACCACAGTGATGACATAGAGGTCCTGTGACATACCCTAAGACTAGACCATGACACCAGTCCCATGACCTGAAGTTAAGGTTCTGTGGAAGGCTTTTGGGAAAGACTATACGTGTTTATAGCAATGGACAAGAGAAATTTTTCTTCCTGTATATATTTGTCCCTCTCCTTTCATAAATGCCTGCTGGAGGGCATAGAGGTGCTCTGTGCTAGCCAAAGAGTAATTATGCTATCAGGGAAAACCTGGATTTTTTTTACATGTGTGCGTGTGCGTGTGTTCAAAATCCAGAAACTACTCATTAAGCACTTGGCATGTGTCAGGCACTGTGGGAGACAAGGACATATACAATAGAGCCTCTACCCTTGAGGATAGTATAGTCTATTACAAGGGAATAGAAAGCATACACAAGAATCCATTAGGTTGAAACAAATGACATGATATTAAGGTCCAAAATAAAGCTGAGTATAGGACATTTCATCCAGTTCAATCCTAATACCTGTTGGAATAAAATAAGGGCCACGAGAGAACACAATAAACACCATGGGGCCAGATACTATTCTAACTCTTTTAAATATATCAACACTTATAATTCCCACAACAGCTATGAGGTAGGTACTGTTAGCACCCCTATTTTAGAGACAAACAAACAAACAAACAAACAAACACAAAACAAACAGCCAAGGTACAGAGAGCTTATGAAACTTAGGAAAGATCACTCAGGAAGTACATGGTAGATCTGGGACTTAAACAGTCTGTCTTGCTATCTTGCTCCACAGGCTGAGTTTTGAAAAGTACTGTGTTATATACTCTTTCCTTAAGAGAAAGCAAGGAAGGCCTACACAGATTCCAAGATGGAAGTACTCATTCTCTTGGGGATAAAGTGATATTTGAAATATGCCTGAAAGAGAACAATCCATGAAGGATGTTCCTGACTCAGAGGAAAGAAGAGGGAAGTTCTGGTGAAGGGGTTATTAGGAATAGATACAATGAAGCAGGAAAAGCAGAGACACGAACGTGGGTATCCATAGCATACAAGGGCGATAAGGCTAGAAAAGCACTTAGGATCCACATGATGGACCTTCTTGAATGCCAAGGAGATGAGCTTCTTCATAAGGTAGAAAATAGTGGGGGGCTACTGAAGGTGTTCAGGCATAAGAATCACTGCATGAGACGTAGGCAGGAAGAATGAACATGGGAGCAGAGAGCAGGATGACTTGGAATAGGGAAAAGCAGGAGGTAACAGAGAGAAATTAGCAGACGAGGACAGGAGTCTGGCTAAGACTGTAAGATAAGGACATATAAAGGTGACGATGACTGTATCAAACTTCTGTCTCATAATCATGTTTCTATTGAAAAGTAACTTACGAAGTGAAGGAAGTTGTTTGGGAGCTTATAAAACTGTAAGCAATTCATTTGTTGTGCCCATCTAAGATGATAATCTTTTGGAATCCTTTCAAAACTTAACTCTGACCTCGGTCATTATGTTTATGTTCAGAATGCCCATTTTCATAAAATCTTGGACTCATTTATGCTCCAAATGCCAGTCAATGAAACTTCAATATTTTCCTCTGGTTGGATATTCATTTTAATTTCAGGTGGAAATGCCACTGATCACAAAATTTACACTCTCACAGCAATATGCAGTAAATTCAGTGAAAAGGAATGGCTTTTAAAAGTGAGAGAACAAAATCTCTTTCAGAAAGATGTGCAGGATATAGAAGTCTGTCAATGCTGCTTAGCAATGTAATTTGGTGTGCAATCCGCACCTAAAGTGGAACCTGGGGGCTGATGGTTAAGGGCGTCCAAACAGTTAGAATGTACCTACATCACTGGCTTACTACAGAAAACCCATCGTGAGAAGACTTTGGGCTTCCTGGTACAGAGGTGTTTGGCAGGCACTTAGGCAGTGATTCCAAATCTGGAGACAAAGAACATCTGTGTTTCACAGAGGGGACAAAAAGGCCCACACTTGGGTCAGACCCTGGCCAATGCATACCCTTCTTCTACTGTTACCATATCGTAGCCTTTGCCTGTAAAGAAGCTGTCCTCGGAGTATAAACCATTTGATTCCTAGGAGTCCTTTCCACAATGGAACAGGGTAATTAATGTGTAATTAACACAAGTGGGGAGATCTGATCCTCCATGAGGGTTCCAGCCAGCCCAGAGGCCCCATAACAAGGGGTGCTTGTGGGAATTGTTAAATGTGGAGAAGGATGGGTAACCAGGGAGCTATGAAGGGTGCTTCCATTTAATTAATTCATATGCAAGGTACTGTTCAAGGTACCATGTTCAAGGTACCGTTTTAGGCCCGGTGAATTACACAACTCTGAATAAGATCCAGCTGTTCACAATCCTGATGGGGAGATAAGAGAAATATGCAAATAGCTCTACTGCAAAGCAGCATTTGATATACTCCTTAAAAGTGGTATAAAATAGCATGATCTCCCTCGAAGACGAACATGGCGAAGAGAAGTACTGCTTTGGGCCAAGCACTGTGTTCTGGCTGAGCCTTAAACACGGGCAGGATTTATATTTACAGAATGCAGGGTGAGGTGGAAGGAGGATTGCTCCAGAAGACGGGCTGAAATGAGCAAGTCCCAGGGGTGGGAAAGCACAGTGTTGTTGGGGAGTACTAAGTAGTGTAGACTTATAAGCGGGGATGAGGGATGTTGGATTTCAGTGGCTTGGGGTAGGTTTGAAGTTTGAAATTTGAGTTGTTTAGAGCAGAGTGATATGTTGGGTTCTTAAAACTGTCATTGGCAGAGGAAGGTGGATACAAGAAGGGAGAGATGAGTAGGGGGGAGAAGGGGAGAGGAGGGAGACTGCTACTCAGGGGTTACTACAATAGCCCCATAATTTTTGACCCAGGTTTTAGCCCCAGGTTTTGCTTTGAATCTGAGAATTTAGAAAAATGCACATAGGAAATGTATGAATTATAACTGCGTAATGATCAGACAGTTCACGTTGAACACTAGCTTCGTGTGTGAAGTTATCTCCTGAGTGAGAATATGAGATTGCTGATGTTAGGACAATATCTTACTCATGTCTTTCTTCCCCAGGGTGCAGAGTTAGGGCTGGGTGCCTAGCAAAGAATTAAACACTTGGGATACAGTGACAGGGAGGTGATAAGAGCACCAGGGTCTGTCGCATCTCAATGAGATGCTCGGATGATAAAGGTGGCCCTGTGTCCAAGCATGTGCACTGTGGAAAAGTGTGCACTGGTAGCCACATCCACGGACGCGAGTAACTTTATCCAATCAGTCCTGGGATGGAGGGGGGCTAACTTTTGAAAAGGAGAAGCTGGAAGGGTAGTATTCTGCCTTGTGTGGGCAGGTCAGTATCTCTGTGATATATCACAGAGAAAGGATAATTGGTATTCTTGCTTATCACAAAGACAGAAAATCAACATATGCCAAATGACTTGGCAGGACTTTCTTCAACACATCTGCCATACCCAGAGGTTGTATTGCAACAAGGCCCAGCGTGACTTTACAAAGAAAATGGGAAAAATCGTATGACCCCTCCGAGGGAAAGTGAGGAGCAGAGTCCTACCTGTGTGGAGGAGAGACCAATGCAGGGCGGAGCATGCACATCAGTAAAACATTCTCCTTTCTGAAGTTTTTAATTTTAATTCCAGTATAGTTAGCATACAGTATTATATTAGTTTCAGGTGCACAATACAGTGACCCCACCATTCTATACATAGGAAGACATTCTTAACTGATTCCTTTTCACTTCCTTGCAGAAAGTAGCAATAAGTTACATTATCTGCTGCGTGAAGGCTTTGAAAAATACTGGCTGGGAGAACCCAAACATCACTAAAAAGCCACCCCTTTTCTAACCCCTCATATTAGGGGGTTATTAGGGAACAGACGAACATGGTGGAGGCTTCTAAAACAGGAGGGTTTGAGTTCTGCGCATAGGACCAGCATATACGCTCAGACACCAGGAAGTGGATCTCTAATGGAGCAGTGGACAAAGTTCCTTGGGAGCACAGAGGCAGAGCAAGTCTTTGGTTCTAGCCGATGTAGAGAAGCGTCTCCACAGAGCTGATGTCTGAGTTCAGTCTTGGGGATGAAGGGGAGATTGTCAGAGGACAAGAGGGTGATGTGCAAAGGCATTTTAAGGAGAAGAGCTCGCTTGAAGGCAGAATTTTGGATCATAAGACGATATGGTTGAAGGGAAAGCTTTACTGTCAATGAGAGCACTAGGTAAATAAACATCTCAAAATCATACTGACAACATAATACACGATTTGTAAAAGGAGGCAGTTCCTAAATTCAATAAACGAATGGTTGGTCCACAATTATTTTATCTTTTTTTCCCCTTCACATTAATTTGGCTTTACTTAACCTCTAAAGATAAGCAAATTAGAGAGATGAAAAAGCCCCCTTGTAGAGAAGCTGAAAAAGACATCCTTTAAAAGTCTATACATATATTTTTGCTTATTTTTGCAAATTCAGTCAGTCATTTATCCAGGTACCAAATCTCAAATAAGGCAGAGAAAAAAATAGTAGCTTGAATACGGTAAAGCATGGACAATATCACTGATGACAGAAAAAGGACTGAAATTCTTACTTGTCCCTAGGCCTGGATTAACTCTTTGCAGACTCTGGGATGCTCTGCCAAGGATAGCTGGTGTGGCTGGAACAGAAAGAGAAGAAAACCATTAGTCATCCCTGTAAAAATGGTCTGATGTGACTCTGTTACAATTTCACTTTCAAGTGACAAAATGTGACCTGGCTCAACCTCACAATAATCCTCTCCCTTGTTTTCTTTTTCTTTTTAAAATTAAAAGTGTACCTACCCTCTAAAAAGAACTCATAAATATCAGAGCACATGGAAACCCTGGTGTTAGTCACCTCTGGTCTCATGGCTAGACATGGTCAGAAACAATGGAAAATTGCCTTCCTATAACATCTGAGTCCAAGCTTGAGCCTTGCTTGTGAAAATGCAGAGGGACATAAATTCTCGTTTCAAAACAATATTAAAAACAGTTCAGTCAAACAAGTTTATTCTTGGAAATAAACATGTGAGCAATCTTGGGGGTGGGGAAGGGGTGAAGGGAACTGAAAAGTTGCACAGGAGGGACACAGGATTTGTGACGTGTGGCATGCAATGAGTCATCTATTCTAAAAGTGGCTATAATTCTATGGGTACCACTATTAGGTTGCATTAAAAACAGGAAAAATGGAAAATGATCAATGCAGTTGTCTTTGAACCTCTGAACCAGGTTGTTTTGCTACAACTGTTGCTACTATGCAACTGTTATCTGGGTGGACAAGGGATTTCTCTAGGATTCTGCACCTCCGTAGAGGGGCAACGTGGTCCGGGCTCACAATAAACTCTGGGAATCATGTGGAAGCGGGGAAGCTGCTGATGCTTTGGGGCCTCCGTAGAGGTCCGCAGAAACAATGCTAAGAAATCTCTCTCTGATTATGAACAAAGGGCAAGAAGCAAAACAAAGATGCATTGGGCAGTGAGCTCACTCCTGTCTCCCTGAATTTCAAGAGTCAGGCGGGTCCTGCCCACCAGCCCCGGTCCACTCTTCAATGTGCTTTTTCACTAACTGCTCCCACTGAGCTACCAGGAGGAAGCAGCTGTCGGGTGTGGTGTTCATAATATAGAGCCCAGCAGATGAAGTCAGGATCCTCTCACTAAACCCTGCAGGATTCTAACCTTTGTAAGATTTTTTCCATTCTGGGCATATCAGTGAGAGCATTTTTCCAAGTGAAGTTAGGCTTTGGGGGTTTTGGTGAGTTAATATTTTAAATTCTGTGCAACTATGACTTCTGAACTATGAGTTCTTTTTATTCTCTCTCTAAATGTTAATATTAGAAGCTCATTTGCTGCCAAATGCAATAAAGAATTATGACAGAAAGCAAAGAGAATACACATTTGCCCAGGATAGATAATGTATTACACATTGATTTTAACGTGACCAGAAGGAAAATTGCATTTTATGAAAATACCCTCAAGTCTACTTGACCAGAGGCCTTGATATCCTCAGTCTTTATTATTACCATTATCTAGAACATGCTCCCCTCCAATTCCTTACCACACATCAGAGAATGCTTTGTTTTATGACCCCTTGCCTTAAGTTGGGCATTAAAACATTATTTCAGTTGGTAAGTTTACATAATTTCTGACTGTAAATGAACTGTTCCACTGACAACTGTATGCACCTTAAGAAACTCGTGACAGCTCAAAGGAAGAGTAAAATTAAATCAATCACAGGACAGCACACAATCCTACGTGTTATTTTGGTCAAAATTATCCAGCAAATGTGTCTCAGCTTAAAACTGGGAACACTAATGGACACCAGTTTCCAGGCACAGATCAGCAGTAAAGCTGACAAATTTCTCCAGAATGATGACTGAGATGGAATGTGGGGGTCAATTATGAGGCCCCAAGGGAGCATGCAGAGCCAAACCCCAGGCCCGGAAATGCCTGGGGAGCCCTGGCTACCCCTGACTCGTCACAAACGAGGATTTTGCTTTCTTTGCAGACAGACATCTGGTGCTTTCCTCTTTATGGTATCAGCATTTGGTAACATTTTCATAAAGCAAATGTGCTCCTCAGCTAACACTCTCCACAATATGTGATGAGTCAAGACATAAAAGGAACAAATGGCGTCCTCAAGGAAAGGCCACAGATTTGCACCAGGCCCAAAAGGGTGCTGGTTACAAAAGTAAAACACAATGAATAAAACTGTCTTCTTAGCAAACAGAGGTGTCATGCTAAGTTGCTAATTTTAATTTGTGTCAAAGCTGTCCTTAATGTCTATAAGTGCTGAGCAGTGAGGGAAAAACGAACGCATGCGACAGTAAGCAGATAATGAACACTCTGACATATTTACATAGGAGCTTTTAAATGCTGCTGTTATAAATGGTCAGCTGCAGCCCCTGGCCTCAGCGAGCCCACAGTCTTCTGGGTAGGAATCTGTAAAGGAGCAGTGGGATGGCCCTTAGCAAGTCTGGACAAGCTTCCCGGGGAAGGGACTCTTTGAGATGGGTGCCGACCTTGGGATGAACAGGCAATGGAGAGAAAGGGAAAGGCAGCTGGGGCTAGGAGAACCACTGCACAAAAGTGAGACACAGGCTGGGTAGGTAAAGAGCCTCGATCTCTCTGTTGGGAGTGGGTGGAGCAAAGCTGAGCTGGGGTGTGTTGAGTTGGGGGGGATGTCAGGGTGCGTTGGGATGGTCATTCCAAACAAGTTAATTTTGATCCTGCAAATGTTGGAGAATTCCTGCTTTGCAGTATCCTGAGTAGAGCTCCTCAGGGTGGACCTGCCCAAGAACAGGACCCCAAGACTAGAACTAGCTGCAATCAGATCTTTCCTACTTATGTGCAACCTTGTACTCAACTTTTAACTATGGCATATATCTGCCCCTGGTTTCTCCATCTATAAAATGGGGACAGTGACAAGTATCTATACATGCAAGGTTTAAATCAGTTAGTACACACAATATACTAAATATACAATATAAGTGCTTAGTAAATGTTAGATATTCTTATTATAGCTATTCTTATTTTTCAGTTATTATTGCTAGCCATTACCCTGAAAGCAAGGGCCCATCTTTCCCATGAAGAATGTGACCGTGTTTTTCACGAGGCTGTGTGAACTTAGGGCTTTGCACTTAGGAGGACAGGTTGTTGCCCTAAGCCCAGTGAGACCCTCCACTATTTACATCCTCCTGTGCAGGCTGAATGTAGACAGTGGGACTCTGGGGAGGTGATTTTGGTCAAAGACTCAGGCTGGGACTAAATGCAGTCAATTCTAGTTTTTGTAAGTTAGTGAATTCTCTACTGTACCAGGAAGGAAGCTAGAGGGGAAGAATCAATGTTCTGGGGAGTATCGTAATTTACCAGTTGTGCAGCAATGGCATTTGGACCCAGCTCCGAATAGACCGTGCAAACACAAGTCAATAAACAAAAGTACTGCATGTGGCAGTCATTTTACACATGACGAGAGGTAACATAAAGGGCCTCACATGGAATCTGCCATAAATTAAGCATTGATTAATGTTAGCAGTTGTTATCCCTACGAGTTTAGGATTATGATAACGATGATGTAACTGTCATGAAATCTTTATCTCAAGACTGCCTCTGACTGTGATAATTATTTTGCAATACCTACATCTGTCAAGTTATTACATTGTACACCTTAAACTTACACAATGATTTATGTCAATTTTGTCTCAATACAATTGGGAAAAAAACCTTCTGGGAGGTTTTGCTTTCTCCTTCAGGAAGGTTAGTTGTTCTCCATCCGACAGTCCTGGATACTGCTTTTACCCCCCTTGCTGTCACTGCTCATTTGCCTGTGCCCTTTGACACGCAGCGAGCTTCCTGGGGTGGGTGTTTCATCTTTGTAACCTCTGTTAGGACAACAGGGCATGACACTTTTTAGAATCATGATGCCTGCTACATAAATGAGGCAAATGATGATGACCTATAAATGCTCTATACTTTGGCTTTGAGGCTAAAAGGGAATCAAACAAAAATAATTTATTCTCAGCAAATTGTGTCTCTCCTTGGAAACCTCACATTTGATTGACTATTGCCTGTCTTTCTGAGGTCTGTTTATCCTTGACCGTATAGCAGAAATCTTCTCTCCTTGGGTTTCAATGGCTACAGCTCTTTCCAGACCCACCTGTTGCCTTTCTGCCCTTCTTTTCTGTCAAACTGTGATCAACCTCACTAAAAAGTATTCAGTTTAAAGTCCTTATCTCCCTTCAACCTGCCCTTGCAGGTTCAAGGTCAAGCTGGGTATCTGGTCACACTGATGCCACACCCTAAACTATCCTGCTGTCTGAAGGCGCTGGCTGATGGCAATGTTAAAAAATGTGAGGTGCTTATGTCTCACATTGCTTATGTGCTTAAAAATGCACCAGGCACTATGCTAAGCACATTTTATAGATTTTCCCATTTTACCTTCACAACAACCCTCTGAAGTATTATTAGTTATGTTTTATGGATGGGGGGGGGGGGGTCAGAGGCCCAGACCAACTAGCTAACTTGTCTTAGGCTACCCAGCAATTATATGGTAGAATCCAAATTTGAACTGGAGCCAGATTCTGAATCCACCCCCGCTCCACTGTTTCCCAAACTGGCCTGACCATCAAGATCCACTGCGACATTTGTTAAACATACGGATTTCAAGGTTCTGTCTCAGATCTATAGAATCTGAATCTCCAGGGCCCTGGTCAATCTGTGTATTGGCAAGGTCCCCAGAATCTATTAGTTTATCTTCTATGCCCCATTCCCCAGCCAGGTGATTGTTATGACAAGGTGTATTTTCTCTGGTTGGAGTCCCTGTGTCCTCTTTGGGGCTCTACTGTGAGGACTTCCCACACACAGGTGATGCTCATGAGGGCATACTTGTGCTATAGAGCGCAGGATGATTTGTCTGAATACTGAAGACATTCTGTCAAGATATATTGATGGGGCCAGGTTGCTGGGGCTTTGAGCAGAAATACCCTTTAGGGGTCAATTCATGAGAGACCAGGTAAGACGCATGACAGTGATGCTACACAGCAGGTCCTGGAACTGCACTGTCTTCTTGGCCATGGCTACCCTTGGGCACAGCAAATCCTGGGCCTGACTGCAGGGATACTTCTAAGCTGGAACTTCCTTTCCTTTGTGGCTCACTGGATTAACTGAATCCCCATCTACAGTTTCTCCTGAATTAAAGCATATTATCTCGTACATATTATGACTCTTGGCAGCTCTAAAGAAGCCTGTGTAATCTGAACAGGAAATCTTTGGACCTTTGGAACAGACAATATTACCTCCCCAGAGCTCAATGAGGGAGTGTGTTTCTTTTATACTGGAACAGTAAATCACAGAGCACATCACGTGAGATAAGTGAAACAAGCAAACAAAAAGAACCATGAAATGATGCAGATGGTTTCAAACACTTTTTCATGCTAAAAAAGTTTCTTTATGAAACAATATATAACAATTTGGAAGAGAAACTATCATTAGGAAAAGCGCATGCTGAAATAAATCTGCAGTGGCCATATTTTGCTATAAATGTATTTTGAGAGTAGCTGGGCCTCAAGGTAAGAATCCATGTGCAGCGAGAGATCTTAGAGACCTCCTTTTCTCACAGGCCAGCCCCTTGCTTAGTGGGCCCAATGGGGGAAGTTTCCTAATAATAACTTTAAGTTTCACATATTCCTTTCCTGTCTGGCAGAGGTCTCCTTGGTGAATTTAAAAAAAAAAAAAAACATCCTCCTGACACAAGCTTATGCACGTACTGAGGACATCTGCTTGCAATTAAAGACAGATACTGGGGCCTGGCATTTCAAATGTAACCCTTTGGGTGATAAAACCAGTTAAAGGTGCAGTGGCTGAAGGAGAACACATCGGTGGTGCGGCTTGTGTTGTCGTGGTTGTTGTTTTTAAGAACTAAAAGGAGCAATTAATATGAATTCCCGGTCTCAGCTGGCTTGCATCTTCCTTCAGCAAAGCTTCCCAGCAATTTCTCTGGCTTTCCCTTCCAACTGCTACAAGAACAGTTAAACACCCTGCCCAGCTAGCCAGCCGCTCCTAGAGCTGCTTTTCATTATGGAGACAGCAGGGGTGTCAACACCGGCAATGGGCAGGAAGCCAGTCCCTGTGCCGTGCGATAGCCGGCCCGAGCATTCACAGACAACGCTAAGAAGAGCAACCAGAATCACAGGTTGGCACTTGGCCAAGATCAATACTAGGTAGGCCAGTCCGGGACATAGGGCTGAGAACAGAAGGACAGACAAAGAGTATTAAAAGGTCAGACTGAAGCGGAGGGAGAAGGGCAGAAGTGTCTCTTCCCTTATAATGTTGTTTTAGAGGTTTTTAAGACCTGTGAATCCACTCATTAAAGCAGTAGGGTCAGACTGATTTAATAAGGTCCAAAGCTCAGATGGTGACTCATAGATGGTGTGCTGGGGCTGGCACTTCTTCCCAACTTTGTATTCAGTGGCATCACGTCATCGACTTGAGATCAGCCAAACTGGGAATATTTACACAATAAAAGTCGGCAAATGCTACACATCAAGGCCCTCTGCCATCTAATCCTATGGAAATTCCGTCCACCTTTCAAGAGCAGTTTGAGTGTATTCTCTTCCATGAAGTGTCTTATTTTCTCCCACTTGGACTCCATCCCTCCATCCTTTGTGTTTTTACACTTAAAAAAATACCTGGACTGGGACACTTATTATTTCCTGTTACCATCTTAGTTATCTGATGTGCCCAATGAGTGAGAAATTCTTTGAAGCTTGAAGGCAAGAACCATGTCTCATTCTCCTTTGGGTTCACCATCCCATTAGCATAGTTTGTTAAACATAGTGAGTGCCCCATACATATTCATGAGATTACGGAATACTTCACCATGAACTCTTCCAACAAGGAAAGTTGGGAGGCATCACGACCTTACTTATATTATTACTTTGAATTTATCAGACATCCTGTGGCCTCTGGAGTCTGAATTTGCACAAAAGAAGACTCTCAAACACGTTATTCGGTCCTATGATAAATGCCCTCCAGGAACCATGAAAGCTCAAACCTGAGGCAAAGTCAGCATATTTTAACCCATTTTCATGGCGTCTAGCTCCTTAATAGTGTTCAGTGAGGGAAAGAAATAATGAAAATAAGATTGTTTAATTTTCTCACTTCCCTTCCTGTCACCTGGGTGGTTCACTTGCCTCGCTTTGCTTACAGCAGCGAGCCAGTCTTTTGATATCATGGCATACGGTTCCCCGTGTCCGTTTACGAGGCTGAGACTGGTAGCAGTGATTCTTACGTCCTGGGAATTGGTTGTTTTGGCAAATTTATGGATCTTGTTTAGCCAAGGTGCCATTTCAGAAGCACAGCATGCTAAAGGTGTCCTAAGAAAGCATGTACTTTGCCAGAGGTTTTAAGGTGTATTTTCCCCTTGCTGGGCAAAGGCATTTTTTATAAACAGGTTGGTCTGGCTCCTGCCACTCTGTCTCTTGTTTCCAAGCTCTACTCATCAATTTCCACATAACAGTTCTTGAACAAAATCTTGTTCCTTTGGGAAGGAGGTAGTTGAGAGCTAGGGAGCATGATCTCCAGTCAGAATTGCTGTGTGTGAGGGGGGCCTGGGTGGCTCAGTTGGTTAAACGTCTGACTTCGGCTCAGGTCACGATCTCGCGGTTCATGAGTTCGAGCCCCACGTCGGGCTCTGTGCTGACAGCTCAGAGCCTGGACCCTGCTTCAGATTCTGTGTATCTCTCTCTCTCTCTGCCCTTCCTCCACTCCCTCTCTCTCAAAAATAAATAAACATTAAGAAAAAAAAATTGCTGTGTGTGAGTACTTAATGGCATGCCAGGTGTGATCCTAGATGCTGAGGATACAATGGTGAAGAGAACAGATGGAATTCTGCCTTTCTGGGCCCATGTTCTAGTGTGTGTAGGGGAAGACAGCAGACAGATAAACAGATAGTGCCAGGGGGCAGGGTAGGGTAGCCAGATGTGGCGAGAGTGGCTATTACAGACCTGAAAAGCAGGGCGGAGGAATTTGGGCTCTGAGATTGGTTTGAGGGATAGCAAGGAGGCCCCGGTGGCAGTAGAGGGAGGAAAAGAGGGGGGAGAAGAAGGATTTGAGGTTGCAGAGGTGCCCAGAGTCAGATATCGTACAGTCTTGCAGGCCAGAGTGAGGACTTGTGAACTGCTCACCAGGTCAGTTTCCATGACAGGAACCCCAGTGAGTTGCAGCTGCTGTTGCTGTCAGACCTGTCCCACTATGGTGTATCTTTCCCACTTGAATCCCTTACTGTAATTGGGGGACTGGGAGGTATTGGCATTGGGTTCTGAGACTATTTGGTATATGGCTCTAATTCACTAATTACTCTTATCTCACTGTACTTGATCTGGGTTATAGACACAAACCAGAGGGCTGTTTTGTTTTATTTTGTTTTTGGTTCATGATATATTTATTGAGCAACTGTTTTGTGCAAGGCACTATGCTAGGCATTGGGATATGGTGGTGAACACACTAACACAGGCCTCAAGGTTCATTTCTTTCTATCCCCTAAATGGGTCTTTAGCCTCCGATCAATGTATCTGCTTGCCATCTGGCATATTCCTGATTCTAGATCTTTGCCTCATTCTTCTTTCTTTCTTCAGAATGGGGAGAAGATCAGAGGTAATTCCCATTTTTAGAGTGAGGATAGTACTTCAGGAAATGAAATAATGTACATAAACTACTTAACAGAATGTCTGGCACATAGTATTAGTAATTATATACTAGTACGTATTTATTACAATTAACTCTCAATTAATGACATTTATTATTTTTGCTACTTATCTGATAGTTACTTGTGCCCTATACTGTATGTTGCACTATTTAGTTTGCATGTGTTTCCATTCTTGCCCCCTCAATTAGATTGCAAGTCCTTTGAAAGTAGAAACCACACGTTATCCTTTCTAACCCTGCATACACAGGCCCTCAGTAAATATCTGTAATATGATGCCTCTCTGACTTTTTATTCTAACAACCCCTCTTTTGATGTGTACCTGTCTGATTATAGGTATGTTCGTTAACAGAGCGTCTTGGTGGTAGGTCACGTACATCCTATAGATCTATTTGTCGCATTTAGATACAATAAAAACAACAACAACAATAACAACAACAGAAAACTTTGACACAGCTTCGCTCAGATACCTGATTCAAAAGGTTTAAATTCATTTTCTGAAGGCCAGCTTTGGAAAGAAATTGTTGGAGCTCTGCTCTGTGGCTAACACGGGACCAGCTCCAAGAATTATTTCGCAGTGGAAAATGGAAGATCTACCCAACAGTGAATGGAGACTGGTAAGGTGACAATCCATCACAGACACGTACCTTGGCAGCAAGGTACCTGACGCTTGTTTTTTTGCACTTTGTCCTTTTCCTTATGCCTTCTGTAGTTCTTGGCTGCAGTGAGAAGCAACCTTTATGGGTGCCGAAGCTCACTTCTAAATCTAACTTCAGTTAGAGTTTCCAAAATGGACAATTTACAAGCAGAGTCAAAACAGTCAATCAAGTCACATAACATCCACTTAAAGGGGAAAATTATACTGGGTGTAAAAAAAAAAAAAAAACTTATGACATTTTTCTGGAAGGAACATGCTGAAACTGAAAAGTAGGTACATTTCTTTGTAGCCCTAGGGCATGCAAAGTCTTACAGCGTAGAATCTAAGTTTTGTTTCCTTGCTCGAATTATGTTTAATGTGATGATGACATGACATAAGGAAAAATCAAAAGCCTATTGATAGTCCACATGTGGCCCCTGCTCTGGCCATAGACACTTTGCACAGTGAGTCTTTGTGGCGGCCTGAAGGGGCATCCTGCCCATAGGTTTTCTGGCGGGACAGGGACACTGTATGGCTTTAAGTGTTCCCTGATCGAATGTGGGAAAAGAAGCAGCTAGCCAAATTCTGAACAGAGTTTTTATTGTGCTGTGGCCAGGAGGTGAGGGGGAGGGAGAAGGACAGGAGCTCCACACAACTTCTGCCCTGCTCTACTTTCTGGTGGATGTAAGTTAAAGGGACTGAAAGGGACACCTTTGGGTAGATGGGGCAAAGGAAAATCAGGGACCTTATAGAGTTCAAGTTTAGGATCTGTAGCAAATGCAACAAGTATACATATATTTGTATTATTTAATTCACATCTATATTTAGTTTACATTTACATTTAATTTACATTTATATTTAAAGTTTTTTTTTTTTCAACGTTTATTTATTTTGGGGACAGAGAGAGACAGAGCATGAACGGGAGAGGGGCAGAGAGAGAGAGGGAGACTCAGAATCAGAAACAGGCTCCAGGCTCTGAGCCATCAGCCCAGAGCCTGACGCGGGGCTCGAACTCACGGACTGCGAGATCGTGACCTGGCTGAAGTCCGACGCTTAACCGACTGCGCCACCCAGGCGCCCCTACATTTATATTTAATGAATGTCCTAGCAGGAGCTGGTCCAACTGGAAGAGCAACTGAGATCCCAAAGGAATCTTATCAGCCCCCTGCCCTAAACTGCAAAATCTCAATTGCCTAATTTCCTTTTAATAGACGGACTATGTAGGGAAAAGGAATCTATAGAAGCTAGAAATGGTGGGGCCACCAACCTCATTTCAAATGAAGACCCCAACAGGACATTTCTCTTTCCAAAGAATACCATCAGGGGCACCCGCCTGGGTGGCTCAGATGGTGAGGCGTTCCGACTCTTGATTTTGGCTCAGGTCATAGCTCATGGTTTGTGAGCTCGAGCCCCGCATTAGGCTCTGTGCTGGCAGAACCTGCTTGGGATTCTCTCTCTCCCTCTCTCTCTGCCCTTCCACCCCCCCACCTCTCAAAATAAATAAACTTAAAAAAAGAAAAAAAAAAGAATAACATAAAAAAAAAAACTCCTCTGGAAATGATACTCTAGTTTTGGGTTCTTAGGAGTTGTCATCCCAGAATCTTCTTTTATTCCTGCATCTTTTAAGCCCTGCCTGAATGACTGACTCCACTTCTAGTTTCTTCTCTTTTGAATCCACTTCAGCTATACTTCTGACCCTTTCCTTCCACTAAACCTGTTCTTATCAAACCCAAAGCTCTCTTCTTAGTTCTTAGATTTCTCAACTCTTCAGGTGCATTTGATTTAGTGGTACCATTGCCTTTTAAAGACATGTTCTTTTGCCTGGTTTTATGATGCCAAATTTGCTTGTTTTCCTTTTTATCTCACTGGCTGCTCTTTCTTGGTCCCCTTTCTTGGCTTCTCTTTCTCCTTATTGTGTTGCAGACTCTGCTTCCAGAGCCTTCCCCCTCCCACCACCCCTCAAGGCATATCTCATCAAGTCTCATGGTTTTAAACATCATCTATATACTGATGGTTCCGTAATGGTTTCTATCTTCAGCCTGAGCCTCTCCACTGAACTCCAGACTCTACTCAGCCTCTTTTGGCATCTTCACTAGATATTCAATATTCAATATTCTCAATCAAAACACAGAGCTCTTGATAATTCCTAACAAAACCTGATCCTTCTCAACTTATCATTATCTCTGTAAACTATTTTACCATCTAACCTGGTACTTAAGCCAAAAACCTGGAAGCCATTTTTGTTTCTTCATTTTCCCTAACTCCTACCCCCCAGTTCAACCCATCAACAAGTTATGTCAATTCCATCTCAATTCAATTCTCTCCATCTCCTTTGTTATTTTTTATAGTTCAAGCTCCCATCATCTCTTTCCTGGACTATCAGCTTCCCACCCAGTCTTCCCACCTCCCCTTTGTTACCTTTCAATTAACCACTAAAACATTTCACAGAGTGACCATTTATTTATTATTTATTTATTTATTTATTTATTTATTTATTTATTATTATTTGAGAGAGAGAGAGAGAGAGCGCGAGCACGCCAGGGAGAGGGAGAGAATCTTAAGTGGGCTCCTGGCCTGATGCAAGGCTCAATCTCAGGACCCCAGAATCATGACCTGAGCAAAAATCAAGAGTTGGACACTCAATTGATGGAGCCACGCTCCCACAGGGTGACCTTTTAAAACCATAAATCAGATCATGCTACTTCACTGTCTAAAATTCTTCAATGGCTTGGTGTGTATACAGAGTAAGTCCAAACTCTTTATAATGGCCACTAAGATCCCTTATGTAGTAAATATGGCTGGTTGCCTTTCCAGACTGCCTTTCTCCTTCTTCTTTCCTAACAGAATCTTAATTTTATTCAGGAGCCCTTCCTCTCCAAGCAGCTCATGTACCTCAAGGGAAGCTGACCCAACCCCTGCACTCTAAGCAGGTGTAAGAGGGTGGAGGGTCACTCCCATATGCTTCAGAAGTCAAGAAAGAGGATGTGGCCCAAAGGGAATCTTACTGAGGGGATTAAAGAAAATTTAAGGGAAAAAATGTTACAGTATGCCATAATCTCCTTGCTTTATCTACTTCAACCCAAGCCCAAAGATGAAGTTGATACACCTAAGACAGCAAAGACAAAACTCTTGGAAAAGAAATTTGGAGTCACTGGATTTAGTCAATCTACCTCTGGTTTTCTAGTTATATGTATGAGTTTTCTTGTTCTTTAAATCCGTTTGAATTATGCTTCCTGTCACTTGCTCCTGATGCTAATAAATTCCAAGAGTAGCTCCTGCTTTCCACTTTTACTTCTTATACCAATGTCTTCTTATCATTATACTCCAGCTCTGAAACTTGCTCAACTAATTCAGTCCCAGCTCTTGCTGTTCCTTGCACCTAAATGACCTGTGTGTGATTGACTGAGGTCTCAGCTCAAATGGTATCTTCCCAGGGATGCTTTCTCTGATCAAATAATTTGCAAGAGGTATCTGCAGTCACTTGTGGGACAACACAATGTTTTATTTTCTTCAGAGTCCTTATTTATCTTTGTGTTATTTTATTCATTTAGTTGTATTCTTGATTGTTTTCCTATTTTTTTTCCCCATGAGAATATAAGGCCTGAAAAAGCAAGAATCTACTTTCCTGGCACAAAATAAGCATTCTATAAATATTTGCTGAATGGATAAATACATGAATGAAGCCCTTGGCCCTGTAATAGTTGGAACTTTACCTACTTCCTGTTTGTTACCTTATCTGCAACAAATTTAAAAGTTGTAGGCTATGTGTTCTACAGATGCACCTGTAAGTATTTTCCTGGAAACTTGATGACAATTCCTTAAAATCAGCAACAGATAAGTGGTTGCTAATTTGCTTAGCTGGGCATAAAGGGCTGTAAAGCAGGAAGGAAGAAGCTTTGAATGCAAATAGTTGGTCATCTAAAGAGTAGCTACTGTCTTTTCCCCATCTCCAGCAATGGCATCATCACTGTTTTCTTAGACTCTTAGGCTTAAAATTTTGGACTTGTCTACAACTCCTCCTTTTCCCGCTAGTTGTCAGAACATGATGTTGGTTCTTTCTGTCCTTTATGGATTTCCTAGGCTCTTCCCTTCCTCTCCTTCCCTCTTAACACTTCCCTAATGAGGCCTCATTTCTTCACTCATGCCTTACTCCAAAGTCTTGTGTTATCTCTGTCTGGATCAAGGATTCCAGTCCATTCTTTGTATGCTTGCTGGATTAATCTTCCTAAAATACCATTTGCATTCTGCTATGTCCCTGCTTATGAACTCAACTGGCACCCTAAGTCCAAATTCTTCAGTCCAGCATTTAAAGCATTTCTTCAGGGGTGCCTGGGTGGCTCAGTTGGTTAAGCATCTAACTTTGAAGCTCAGGTCAGGATCTCATGGTTCATGGGTTCGAGCCCTGTGTCAGGCTCTGTGATGTCAGTGAGGAGCCTGCTTGGGATTCTCTGTCACCCCCTCTCTCTGCCCCTGTCCCACGGGCATGTGTACTCTCTCAAAATAAATAAATAAGCTTAAAAGATATTTAAAAAAATAAAGCATTTCTTTAGAAGGCTCTGCTCTACTCCTCCAACTCCTGTCTCACAACTTGTGAATGCAAACAGATGCCTCAGACGAGACAGTGTCCTTATGATCATTAGCCTGTGTTCTCTCTTCTATCTTCTTAACTTTTTTCTCTTTATCTTTTCCTGCTGAACGTTTCCATCTTTCCCTTCCTAGGCAAAATCTCCAACTCCTTGCAATACACCCCTCCTTTCTAAAACCTCTCATAATTGGCTTTATTCCAACAACTGTTGACATTTCATCCTTCCCCTTGAACTGGCCACTGAAGTTCTCCATCAGTAATTTTTCTTGAAAAGATTGCTGAGGAGGAACATGGAATGCAAACTATTTGTATACAGTTACTATCATCAGGATGATCTCTCCAAACAGGAAAATGTGACCCAAGTGTATGCTATAAATGAGTAGCATAACAGTGTTAGAGGACACAGAGACTTCCAAAAAAGTTCTTGAAGTCACATTGGAATGTGGATTATTTGGAATACTTATTTCCAATAAATAGAATCTATCCAAAGCTTCTAGGAAATAATTTACATTGTTTTCCTTCCTTGGACATCTTCCTACCATAGACTGGCACAAATCAGTATATTTTAGAAATATGCCAATTTATAGCCACATAATTTTCTTTAATTAAAACCAACTAAGTGTATTTTTTTTTTCAAATTTCTACTTTTGTAGTGTGGTTTTAGTAGGTAACTTCCTGTTTCTTCAGCTTAACCACAATACCCATGTATATTCATGACCAGTGGCACGCATGAAGGTAAATGAATGGTATGTCCGTATTTCTGAAAATGTCTTCTCTACACCCATTTCTTGATGATCACAAATATTGGGATGACAAACTGATTACATATAATCACTTCAGTCAAGGCATTGCCTAAATGCCTCGCTCTTTGCTAGGTTCTGTGGGCTAAGGAAAAGTGTTGAAGACATGATTCCTGGGCTTAGAAATTACAGTCTAGTTGGGGAGCAAAACTAACAGAGCAGATGCTACCAGAGGTTCCTAAGGCCTAAAATGTTTAGAAGTCATTGATGAACAAGGAGTTTGAGAAGTAGGAGAGCAGCACAATCAGGAGAAACTTGATAATTTTTAGTGTAAGTAATGGGACTAAAATTGATTTTGAAAGCTTGGAGAATGGAGGATGCAGACAGATGGGCAAATGAGGGAAATAACATGCCTCAGGGAAATGATAAAAGGGCAAGACTGGCTTGTAGCTGCATTCCTAGGGACACGTACGGCCATGATGAGAGGCGGTGTGTCTGGGAGGAGAAGGAGGAAAAGCTGGATATTCAGTATGGAGCCAGATGGCCTCAAAACACAGACTTGAAGCATCTGGCAACGGGGAAGCCACAAAGATTCTTGACCTAGAGTGTGGTGGGACAAAAGGGCTGTTTTAGGAAGTGGCACTCTTCAGCTGCATGCCTGAGGAATTGAGGAATCTAAGGGACTCTTACAACGGCCCAGGAATAACCTCTGGAAGTACTAAGGTCATATCCATTATTCTCTGTTGTTCCTACTTGTTCAGAAGACCTTGACAAAATAAGGCTTTCCACATGACTTAACTTCTATGTGAAAGTTTCCTTTTCCATATCTCCTGCCAAGTCTCCTAAGAGCCATCCCCCTAGCTTGCCTCCTTCAGTGGATGATGACTTCCTCTTCAGTACCCCTCTCACCCTCATGACCACTAAGTGCTAAAACACATAAGTGATCCTAAATTTGTGCTTGCTAAAACATCAAACCCAGCAGTGTCCAAAAATTAATAAAAATGTTCATTTCTCGTTGAGAAATAAAAGTAAAATGTTATAAATTTCTATCAAATGTTCCCCACCTCCCTGCAGTGTAGGCTATGTCAAATTCCCCCTTTCTCTTGAGTTGGGGCTCCTGCAATGCCATGTTGGGAAGGTTCTAGAAAATTTCAACACTTCCACTTAATGGAATAATCTCATTCTGATATTAAAGACTCCATCTGTTCATTTTAAGATAGGGCTTCTCTGGCAGAAGAGGGAGTAGAAGGCCCAGGTCGGCCCTCTAAATACATTTATTTGCTTCCTCTCTGCAGAAGGCTGTGGGAAAAAGCCTAAAAATTAAAAAATAAAACGAAATACCTGATTCAAATCATAATATTTCAGAGGTTATCTGTACAAATACTTGAAAATTTATGAGGTACTCGTAACAACAGAATAAAGCACTGTTTCTACTCATTCATTAAATCGACCCATGATGCCTGATAACTTACTCTACCTGGCATGTGACTGGTATGACTGAAATATCCCTGCCCTCATGAAGGTTATACTCTATGGCTACCCTGTCAACAGTATCAACCTGGTTAAAAACACTCAAGACAACATCTGTCTTGTGACTTCTTGAAAATAATCTAATTTCTTTAATGAGCAGAGAAATGAGACTGTGATGATGAAGAAAGTAGAGAATGAATTTGGAAAATAACTAAAATCTTAGTTAAACCTCCTTTAGTTATCTAACTCAGTATTCAACCAACACAGCCATAAGTTGTATATAAAAATGGTTTCTGGAGTGGGGCACCTGGGTGGCTCAGTTGGTTAAGTGTCCAACTTCAGCTCAGGTCATGATCTTGCGGCTTGTGAGTTCGCACCCTGTGTCAGGCTCTGTGTTGATAGCTCAGAGCCTGGAGCCTACTTCTGATTGTGTCTCCCTATCTCTCTGTTCCTCCCCTGTTCACTCTCCCTCTCTCTCTTTCTCTCCCTCTCAAACATTAATAAATATTAAAAAAATGGTTTCTGGAGAATATGCAACGTATTAACCTAAGCAAATGTCCAGCATTATGTACTGAATGCGTATTTCTAACAAAGGTTCAAGTCTATATGGTGGGTTATTTATGCCTCTTCCAATTCTCTCTCAGTTAACAGCAGCACATCAGTGTATGTGCCCCAAAATATCCTTATTTTCTCTGTAGTATTTTTTGTTGTGGAGGTTAAAAAATCTTTGAGACACAGTCTTGTAAACTGGCCAGGCATAGAGTTCGTGTGAAGCAGGTATGAATTTTCTGCAAAGTCATCAGCATGTGAAGAATGCCACATTATTATACTTCTCTAAAACTGATTTGAGTGTGACTCTGACATCCCCAACTCTTACCAAGTTGGTGGGATATTCAATTCAATTCCCTCTCCTGAGTTGAGAAAGGTCTTTGGCAATCATATTCAGAGATAAATATTTACAAAAACAAAATCCATTGTCTTTCTCTTTCTTCCCTTCAGGTCCCAACTCTCCTTAACTCCAAAGATGCTCACCTCTCTCCCCAGTATTTATAAACAAACCTAGGAAGAAGAGTCCTGTTCTAGACCTGCAAATCCCCAGGAGCCAAGAGAATGTGAAGACTTGGCTGTCTTTCGGAATGGGAGCTGGAACAAAACACAAATTAATGCATCAATAAATGCTCCTGTCACATTTGAAATGTTAAGTGGCCAGTGTTAACCTTTCATTCTTACAAAATGACTCAGAAGTGTTGAAAGGCAGCAATTTTGAGTCATTAATTCCTTGGAATTGTAACCTAGACTCGAGTAGGAATTTGTGTTCATGCAAAACTGTTCTCTGTGTCTTAGAGAGCTTGCTACTCTGGGTTCTGTGCTCTTTGGACCAGCAGCATCAGCATCACATGGGTGGGGGCTTGTGAGAAGGGCAGAAACGCCGGCCCCACCCCAGCCTTCAAAATAAGAATCTGCATTTTAACACGTTTCCCGGTGATTCATATGCACATGAAAGTTTTAGAAGCACTTCTTTAAGTGTTTTTCCTCCTGTTTTTTCTTTTCTACTTCTCAAACACTAGGCTTAATCTTTGCATTTCTTAGGGACCCCCCCAAAATCTTCCAAATGGGTAATGAAAATTAAGCTTTTGAAAGGCGCTTCCTTCTGTTCTGCAACCCTTGGATGAAAACTGTGTCAGAACATCTGGGATTAGGTAATCGATAGACTTTCAATGGAAAGTCCATTCCAATTTTCTTCTAGATGGAACAAGGCATAGTTACACTCTGGTTCTGTTCACGCTGCTAATTCTACTAAATTGTGTATGGAGGAACTTCCAAGTTGGGATCTCTAAACTGTAATTTGAGAAATGAAAGACCAGCATTTGGTCCGGGTTCCAAACACAGCTTACCGACTGCTTACTACAGAGGGCAAGAAAAATGCCCTTTGAGCCAGGGTACAAGTAGTTTTCAAAAGTCATTTGACTTGCAAAAATTCTATTTGGCCTATAAAATTTACACTTGGCTTAACCATTTACACTGTGCAATGCCAGCTTATTTTCCAACCAGATAGCCCCTTCTCTGAATGTCCCTAACTTTAATATGCCAAGGATCAAGAACCAGTTTGTCCCTACTCCCCACCCCCAGTGGAGATTAGACAAGGAAAACAGATTAGATTAACATTTCCTTTTTTTTTCTTTCTTTTTTTTTTTTTTTATCATTTCCACATTTCATGACATTTAGGTACATCAGTCACTCACTCATTCGTTCATTTACATTTTTGTCCACTTTCAAGTAGCTGTTTTTAAGGCAATTTTATGTCTTCAAGACAATGTCAAAATCAAATACCTGAATAATTTACACATGTTTTTGAATGATACTCTCCAAATTACACAGCTTCCTATAATGATGCCTGGTAGAAAATGCCACCAAGAAATACTTGGCTCACTCATTTCTTAAATGTATTTATCAGGTGGTAGTTATCTGCCCAATCAGTTATCAAACAAGAATAAACAACATGAGGCAAGGGTCATGGAAAGCAAATAGTGTAAGACAAATCCCCATGCTCGAGTAGATTACAGCTTCATTGGAGAAGCTTCACTGTCTCACACAGTGAGACAACTGCAAAGATGAGCCAGAATTAACAAAGCATTACTAGAGGGACTTCCAAAAACGCTGCCTGATAAGTCACTAACTAGGTCAGTGGTGTGGTCTGAAAGTTGGAGCAGTCTGGGAAACCTACATGGATAAAGTAGGACTTGAAGCAGAGCCTGGGCGATGGCTAAGGTAGGAGTTACAGGAAAAGAAATGCCAAGAGAGCACAGTCATAGATAATGTTATACACTTATTCTGACTTTGAAACAGCTTTATCTGAAATAACTATAAAAAATATAATTTCTCCTCTGGAAGAGCAATTTGGAAGCAAGGCTTGATTTGTAGAAGGTTCTCTCTGGATCTCAACATTATACAGACAGTAGAGGAGACTTAGAGGGCCACACTGCATGCTGGGTAGGCTGAGAATTTCAGACCAGGAACCATTACAGCAATATTTGTGAGGCTTGGGACCCTGGAATCGGATGGCAATCTCTGGAAGGTGCAGCTCTTCCTCTAAGAGCAGGTGCAGTTCTAATCTAAACCAGAAAGGATAAACAGCCTCCTAAATCTTCATTCAAGCAAATATCTTGAGGTAAAATTAAATAGCCAAAAGTTTTATGATATCAAAAATCTAAAACAAATAATAACACATTAGAAAAATACTTGAGCAACAGTTACACAACCTCAGAGACGTTCTGGTCTAGAATGTAGTTACCAAATACATCCTTGGTATGGTCTTTCCATTCTTCCCATTATTATTCCTCATCAGTTAATACTGCCTGATGGAGTCACCATTTGACAGGGCACTAGTAAGGCAAAGTCATTGCAAATTCTTGGCCTCTATCCAAGGAATGCTCAAAAAGTTGTTAAAAATCGAAGTGCCAGAAAATAGTTTTATCTTTTTCTATGGGGCTGTGACTTGTGAAGGAACTAAAGAACAGTCAAGAGTTGTGGTGAGTTGCCAATACTAATCCTCCATGTGTGGCAAATCACCTATTATTGTGAAAATTATTAATATGTCAAAATTAAATGGCTTTCCTAGCAGGCTCACTGGCAAAACATTTCCAAGAAATGTTATGCCTATAACTTTAGGTCAAATAAATAAGACAGCTCATCTTCCCAGAGACTTAAGTGAAATGCCTACTTTTTTTGAGTTTCCGTAAGTCATAATACTATAGAAAGGCCAAATTGATGTCTTTGCACCACAACTATTTTTACAATGGGGCTAGAGTTGTTCATTCATCATTGAGGCAGAAGAGCTAATTCTGTGTGTTTGTGTTACAGACTTTCTTTTTGGAAATTAAATACCTAAATTTGGTGATTTTTCAGTCAGCCTACTCTAAGGGAAGCAGGTAAACTACCATTTCTCTGGCATTTCACAAATAGCCATATTAAAACCAATACACCAAGAATCTATAGGCATATTGCTGCTATTTGTGAACTTTAGTAAAGACATTCATGTTTTCATTGCAGGTTTTACCATATCTGTTGCCTCCTTTTCCATTCTTATCTCTACTTTACCTCTAGCTTTTTGGCTCTTCATCATTCAGGATAATAATTTCTCACCTAAGTACAAAATTTCCTTCACCAAAAAAAAAAAAAAAATCAAAATAATAAAAATAAACGTCTTTGTTGTATTTCATGTATCACCTCCCTAGATTAGAACTTGGGCATTTTCAAAATTTTTAATTCACAACAGGCAGAAATGAGGACGTTATGTGGCAACACTCTGCACAGTGCCTGGACACATAGATATTTAACATGGAATAATAATATTATGTTATTTAATAACCACTTTCCATGGGCCAAACACCATGTTAAGCATGTTCTCATTTGGTTTGTGAGAAAAATCTCATGACACTATTATGCAAGTACTCTTATCACCATCATTTTAAAGACATGACTAGTGAGGTACAGGGAAGGTAAGTAACTCACCCCAAGTCACAAGGTGCTAAGTAACGGAAGTGAGATTTTAAGTGAGGGTCTAGAGTCACATGAGTAAACCCTACAGTCTAGTTGATATTTCTTCGGGTGTTTCTACGTATGGAAACTTTCACTTGGGTCATCATTGGAATCCAACAGCAACAAACAAAATGGACATGAAAGCAACAAACAAAACAGATCATGGAGGGCTAGGGTTTGAGTGGACCTAATTGTTAAATGGGCCACAATTTTATAAACAAAATAATTGGGTCCCAGAGTGGTTAAGGGACTGATCAAAACCAGACAACTAATTAGTTGAGCTGAAAATATAATCTAGGTCTCCAGCCTTGTCTGTAAGGTCTCTTTCTACTGTGCCATGCACTCTTTCCCCTTTCTTCTTTTCCTCCCTGCCTCCTTATCATTCCTCTGCCATTTTATTCCTCTACTCTAGGCAAGGCTCAGGGCATGAAGATGTTCAAAATCATAAAGACAGAGTATGAGTTATAAATTAAATAATAGTGCAGAATTAAGCTGGCATATACTTTATATATTCCTTTTGATGGCTTTATCTCTACTGAAAAAGTATCAGTTAACAGGTTTTTTTTTCTATGATAGATAACATTTTAATGAGAAGTAAAAAGTGTAGAAACATATTAAAAGATACATCTATATTGGACTAATTGGTTACATGAGATTTTTTTCACTGTTCTGATATAGCCTTAATTTGGGCAATGTGAATTGCAAGTGTGTGGGGGGAGCACAGAGGTTAAGAGGATGAGAGACAGTGGTATAATAGGGACGGGAATAAACTTCCAAAAAAAAAAAAAGGAATGATTTCAGTTGTTAAAAAGATACCGGGGCACCTGGGTGGCGCAGTCGGTTAAGCGTCCGACTTCAGCCAGGTCACGATCTCGCGGTCCGTGAGTTCGAGCCCCGCGTCGGGCTCTGGGCTGATGGCTCAGAGCCTGGAGCCTGTTTCCGATGCTGTGTCTCCCTCTCTCTCTGCCCCTCCCCCGTTCATGCTCTGTCTCTCTCTGTCCCAAAAATAAAATAAAACATTGAAAAAAAAAATTAAAAAAAAAAAAAAAAAAAGATACCGGCAACATGTACCTCTTGCCCAGCAAATGAGCGAAACGGTAAACTGGGTAGAATTTCTAGTACTTGCTATTGAATGGAGACTTACATATATAAGGTCAAATTTTATAATATTTAAAAAATCTAGCAGATGTTAAAAGGCATGTTAGCGTTTACAGGCAAAAAAAGTTAATTTGACGTTGATTCATTTCAAATGAATTATGTCCTAAACACTTATTTCTGGGAAATATTTAGGTTACAAAAACCAGTACAGAAGTTGGGTAAGTATCTTTCTTATTTACTTGTTCTTTTAAAATACTGTGTATGGTCTCTTTAGTTCTAGGTGAAGGCTGGCGTAAATCTTTTCAATCTTTCTACTGTAAGCAACCTTTGAGGAAGTAAAATTACGTATAATAACACTGGATTTAGGATGAGGAACATTCCCATGCTGGAGAGTCAAGGCACTACAATGTGCAAATCGCAGTTTTGTCTTAATGAAACTGCCTATGGTGGGGTTTCCTGTAGGAAAGGAAATGATATCATTAAAATAGTCCTCATTGAGGAGAAAGGTCTATTTTAAATAAAAGTGCTTCTGTGAATAAGCTCTGAAGTGAAGATCTGACATTGTAGCCTATCAACAATACATCGTGTTCCTTGTCTTTGTAACCCCTTGTTTCTGAGAAGACAGGGAAAAAGACAACAAAAAATAACAACTGTAAAAATCTGTATATTGCTACATACCGAGCTGTAGGTCATGTGTAAGGTGAGGTTGTGTTTGAACACACATGGTAATTTGATACAGTAAAACAACATTTTAAATTCTAGCTGCCAGTGGTATCTACCTACTGAAGAGCTGTTTCAAAATAGTAACTGATTTACTACTTGGCCGGGTGTTCTTCTTAAAACTTGTTATCTGTAATACCTGATTTTCAAATAAATGATAAACTTACAATATCCTATCTTGAAGGGAACCTACAGTTCATTCCCTCAACAGAAATGATCTCATCTGCTTAGATTTTCCTCTGGTTGAAGTTCAGAACTCTTTGGCTAAGTGAATGGTATTTTCCAACTATGATATGAAGTCTCCATTTTCTTCTACAATTCTGATAAATGTCAGAAAGGGCAAACTTGCAGAGAGCGTGACATTGTTCATGTATTCAACAAGTGTTTGTTGGATGCAACCAGAGGGTGCTATCCTAAATACCATGCTAGATACTGAGAGATGAATCAGACATGATTTATCAAAACTTCAGCTTACAGTCTGATAGGAAATATGAAATACACAAAAATATACTATAAAACATTTTATGTATAAACATGTATTATGTATGAAGGATGTACATAACATGGGACTCAAATGGTTGAGAATCTGATGACGCAAAGACTCTACGAATGCCATGGCAGTATCTTGCAAATGGTGAAATTTGTACCTGCAGAGCCTAAGCTCTTTATGTGACTATACCTCCCTCCTCATTCAAGTTTCACGTTAAGTGCCATCTATTCTGTGACCGCTCTATCTACGTGTATTTATTTATTATTTTGGGACAGAGAGAGACAGAGCATGAATGGGGGAGGGGCAGAGAGAGAGGGAGACACAGAATTGGAAACAGGCTCCAGGCTCTGAGCCATCAGTCCAGAGCCTGACGCGGGGCTCGAACTCACGGACCGCGAGATCGTGACCTGGCTGAAGTCGGACGCTTAACCGACTGCGCCACCCAGGCGCCCCTGTGACCGCTGTATCTAAAAGAGAGCCCTCCTCAATTCTGTCAGAACATCTTGTTCTTTGACTTCTGATGCTCACACATGATTTGTAGACATGTATTTGTCTATTGACCTATTTAGTGTCTGTTGCTTCTCCACTAGATTCAAAGCTTCAAGAGGACATAAACTACATTTGTTTTGTTCCCTCATATATACCTAGTTTTAACTACAGGGCTCAGCCTATGGGAGGGGAACAGTAAACATATATAATGAATGAATTATAGCTAAAAAGAACAGGATGAACAAAGAGATAGCAGTGGATAAACAAGAATCGTTTAGGAAATGGCAACTATTTCAAACGCCTAAAATACGATAAGTGGTGACTAGGGTTGGAAGGTGGGCTGGGACTAGACTGTGGGAGACTGAACTCCAAGCTAAGAAAATTTGGACTTTATTATTTGGATGCTATAGCCATATTTTTTCCAGCCTAAATTTAGATATATTGTGTGCTCATGGGCCAGTGGGCCATCTGAAAAAGTAGTGTTTCACAAAACCTGGGGTATAAGATCACACAAGTCAAGTCAAGGAGAAAGAACTAAAAATTCTTTGATGGGAGGAATGAGATGATAGCTGGGATGTGAAAAATGAATCCAATTGTTAATAAAGGGTCTTCATCAATGTATTTCTTCATCTGAAAAATAAGACATCTCCAAATTTTGCCTGTATAACCCATTGCTCCCCAAAGGTTTTGGGGTTGTGGTGGTCTGAAAAGGCATTTCTCAGATCTCCTACCGCAAAAGCATCCCTGGCCTATGCCCGCAGTTGCTGTGTTCTGAAATCCATCCAGCCAATGACTTAGCATGGAAAGGACACCAAGGCAGGTCCATTCCTGGGAGACGGGGGATTCCTCTGTCAGTTGACTTTGGCTTGAAGACTTCCCACTGGCTGCCCAAACTTTCCTAACATAGTCTGCAATCTAAGATCTTTCCCCTCTTCCTCTTTCTTTCTTTTTTAATGTTTCTTTATTTTTGAGAGAGAGAAAGAGCGAGCAAGCAGGGGAGGGGCAGATAGAGAGGGAGACACAGAATCCAAAGCAGGCTCCAGGCTCTGGGCTTCAGCACAGAGCCCAATGCAGGGCTCGAACTCACAGACTGCGAGATCATGACCTAAGCCAAAGTTGGATGCTTAACCAACTGAGCCACCCAAGTGCCCCTTCCTCTTTCCTATCTTTTTTTCTTCTCTCCTTCCTTCCCATATTTCATTCCTTCTTTCATTTCTTTTCTTCTTCACAGGGGTTGGTCCTGAATTGTAGTCTGACAGCTTGCCCAGTCTCAAGTTTCTTCCCCAGTTTTCTTCACAGGCATTTCCTCTAAAATAAATCTCTTGTACCTCTTATCTCCCAGTAAATCTCTTGCAGGACTGCATCTCAGAAAACCAAGACTAATATAGCAGCCAAACCTTGCATTCCCAGAATCTCAAAGACTTGAAAAAAAATAGATGATTTCAACTGGTCAGCCAGTAGCAAGCCACTGTGGAGACCCCAAAACACCATACCATGAACTTATGAACCACTTTTCTTTGCTGCTTCTCCTAAGAATGAAGTGTGAGCCAGGTAAAATGGCTGCCAAGCTTTGAAATTTTAAAAAAGTCTCAACGGATTAGAGGGGTTCAGATTCAGGTTAGATTCACTGCCAAAGGTATGCTTGCCAAGCAGGACCCAGAGGCTGGAAGAACATGGCTAATCTCAGCATCTAGGACCTTCTCTCTTACTTTTCGTTTCCCCCTTGAACATGCTATCCTCACATTTCCTCCATACTCTTGTGATTTCTGTCTGGTCTTCTTCCTTTAGAAATTCCCTTTCCATTCTTTGACACTTGAATAAGAAAAGAAGAGTAACTCCTGTCACCCACTTATAAAATTTTGCCTCCTACCATTCAAGGGCCTCCTAAGAGCCTTGGCTGTCAAGAGCCTTTCATGATTCCTGATTTACTATTTAAAGTCATGTTCATATTTTAGTGACAGTCACTAAGGCCACCTCATCTTCCAAGGTTTTTCTTAGTTACTGGACCATTACTTCCCCCATTCCAGCATGGTACCAAATGATAGACAACATAGTCATTAAGGTGGAAAAGGAGGTTGAAATTTCAAATGACACCTGAAAAAGATTAATCTTGCAGAAGCAAAAGATGACTGTAACAAGAATTACCAGAAATGAATCTGGCCACTTTGGGCCTTCCTACCTCCCTTCTAACTAACTTCCTTCCTTCTTTGAACCTGTGACCTAGAACTTGTGTCTATGAAATCGGTCAGGACACTGGACTTTACCCTAGTTCTTCTAAGAAGTTCCTGTGGGCAGGCACCATTAGTTGGTTACCAAAGTCCTCTATACATGTGCCCTGAATTGGGATTAGCCTAAACTAGTTCAGGCATCCCATTCACCTTCACCAGATGCTGGCCCTTCTGACAGCCTTTGTAACCGGAGGTAGCAAGAGACAGAGTTCTGACTAAAGAAATTTAAGTGGAAATTGGCTGAGGACTTCTGGAAAGGTTTCAGATGCCTTACAAAATGGACAGGCACAGGCAAAGAGCTTGAGGACATCATTCTCTTAATCTTCAGGCCCTGAATACGTGTGTGATGTCTGGAGTTACAGCTACCATCCATTCATCATGCAGAGACAATCATGAAACCCAAAAGCCGACTGAGGGGTAGAGCAGAAAGCCAGGCAAAGCCAGAGATCTTGATGAGATCTCAGCAGCTTAAGCTGCCCAAGCAAATCGGAGATCACTTACTTCTAAACTTATTTTCAGTACGCGGTAAATGTCCATATAGCTTGAGCCACTGTTGGTGGGATATTTTGTTACTTGCGCCAAAAATAATTTAAAGCCCCCTCCCCGCTTCTCTCTGTTCTGTGGCAGAGACTGTGTTCCGCTGTACGGATCTGGTCATGGGGTTCTTCTCCCACTGCTCCAGTTAAACTCTTTCCTCCCTGGACCGAAACTGATAAAATGGATTTGTATACACACTGAGCTTTATGTTTTGATTCCACAATCCTGAGAGTTTTCAAAAACTACAAAAAGTAGGGTAAGATGAGGTTCTAAGCTTACAGATTTTAATGGAAACAAACAAACCCTTTCTACATGCTTTCTACACCATATAGTAGAATGGGAGACACAACTGGAATTTTAACAACAGACATAAGAACGAAATGCCACAAATGTAGTTCAAAGCCCTATTTCATCATAATGTCACTTTCTTTACATAGTATAACTCATCTTTGAGACTTATCTTTTTGGTTAGTTTAACTTGAGGGTTCAAAAATGAGAACTGAACGTTTTTCACTTTCAGTACTATACTATTAAGCAGTGCCTTTCAATCTTCTTTGACAGTCCACAAAAAGCAATATATTTTACATTTGACCCATAGGTCCATCACTTATGTCTTTGTGCGTCACTGAACAATACTTAACATTATGATGAATGGTATAACCTTCCATGTTAAAGAATATAAGATGTGTCTTACTCTTCTGTTCTTGCTACCTCATTAAAAAGTATTAATTGATTACTGTTAATATATATTAAATATTAATTAATATACATTAATATATAATCAATAAATCAATTGATTGAAATATTAATGATTACTAAATAAATCTCATGGCAGTCTGATGGTTGCTACTTGTAGTGCAAAAGCCATTGCTGAATACAGGTAACTTTTTAGTGAAAATGAATCTTTCCAGTGAGGGTTTTTAGTGAAAAGAATCTAAATCCATGACATAAAAGTACGGTCAGGCAGAGAGGGTAACAAAAATATAATAGTTAAAAAAATTTTTTCCCACATTTAGTAATATAATTTAACAGCCACAATAACCCAGGAAGATAGATAAGACTGTCATTTACATTCCTAGATGGGAAAACCAGGGCTTAACAGAGATTAAATGATTTGCTCACATCCACACTGCCAAACAGTGCAGAGATTTCCATCTTGGACGCCTAACTCTTGCTTCTTCTAGGTTACCAGTAGGGAATCAGAATCAGTCCAAATTGTATTTGAGCAAGTCGATAATCTCAGTTGTAAATCAATAAAAAATACCTGCTTCTTTCACTTTGCCAGGAAATCTTGAAAGTAGATTCAGGTGCTGGATGTTTTCAACACTCAGAATTCTTAGGAGAAGTTAGTAGTAAGTGCTCACCGACATCAACCCTCTGCTGTTCTCGTCTTTAGAAATCTCGTTACCTCTACCATCCTTGTTACACAGGAAGGAGCCTCTTCCTTTATCTCTCCAAGTCCCACCCCCTTCCTTGATACTCAAGTTAGGCTCCTTCTCTTCCCTGCCGTCTGCCCGACCAATCCGCCATCTATCTTGTCCCCTTGCAGTTTTCTGAACTCTACCATCATTTATAAACTATCACAACATTTAGCAATTGATTCTGGTGCCTTGTTATTTTGCTTTTACCTTATATGTCTCAGTCTTTGCTCCCTGATTAGACTGTAAGCTGTCTCAGAGTAAGGATAACAAAGCCTTTGATGGCTGTATCTTTCTCAACCTTTAGCACAATACGGAACACCTAGTTAGTGTGTTTAAGAAATTAGTTAACTATTAAAAACTGCCAGACTTATTTTTATACTGTTTCCTTCCCTCTTTCTTTTTCTAGTTTTCACATTTCCGGACAAGAAATAGAGTTTTGAGCTATAAATCCTATTAAAAACAACTCTGACACACAGTAGGTTTTCATTAAATGTTTAGGGATGAATAAAAAGCTGAGTAAGAGGCAGGAAAGATAAGATCCAGCACAACTGAATTAGAAACGGCTTCTTTAGTATTTGACAGCTAAGGGCAATTACCTTACATATATTTAATACAGTATGAAATTATAATAAATCAGATTACATTTTAGCAATTAGTGACATTAATCCTGTCAGGGATGGGAGAGAGAGGAGAGTAGTAGGAAAATTACATTTGCATTAAGGCTTTACTGAGATTTTAGAAAATAACAAACCTATGATGTGTTTGGGACTGTAATTTCTTATTTGGGCAAACTGTTTCAGAACCACTTAGAGAAATGTATCTATTACTGGGTCAAGTCCCCCCACATCCCTCTTGCAATGAAGTGAGATTTTTTTCAAATGCCTGTGGCAGTAATCTTCATGAATAGATTAAAACAAAATAAATAAAAGTAAAAACTTGCACCAGCAATTATACAAACCACAGTTGAAGACATCTGATTACTCATTTGGTGGTTAACACAGCAGAGTTATAGGTTTGGGGGAAGAAAAGGGAAAGAAGATTCTGGTCCTTTTCAAAAAGCATTCTTTTCTGAAGTTAGAATAAGATACAGTAAGAATTGATTCAGATTTCTGGACACAGAGTGGTAACAGTTTGCTGATCTAATATTATGTGAAGATGAAAACTATTTCTGCAGTGACTGAATAAGTCAGTAAATGGGGTAGAGAGTATCATGGCACCATACTGCTCTCTTTAGGGCCAGAACTTGATTCCGAATCAGTCTGAAGAATTTAGGCACAGCCTTGGGTAACCTGTAGGACAGGGTCACACTCTGTACCTAGAGGCAGAATTGATATTCATCTGTTCTCACTGGCACAGCTCTGGTTGTGATGGGCACTGCGGTTTGCTCTCCAGACCCCTTCAGTGAAGGGCTTGTTACTCCAGATGCTGGAGGTGCCCTAGGCCAATAGCCTTCAGGTTCTCCGCCCCTTTGAAGGATTGCCTCAGCAGTAGAGGGCTGCCTCAACTGAGGGCAAGACCCTTGCAACCCTCAGTGAGTGATGTGTACTGGGGCAGAATGGCCTGGCCATCTTAGTCCCATCAGAAACAATTATGAAGGGCCATTCTGGCTCCAGAGTTCCTCATGGAGTTAGCTGAGGTTGCCATGGGCCTGTTTTGCAGCTTGACTTCCCCTCTGCCCACTTCTGCTCCCTTTCTCTCTCTTCCACAGGTATTAATTGATTAAGTGGTGTCCTTAATAAACATCCTGTATGCCAATCTCCATTTCAGAGTCTGCTTCTTGGAGAACCCTACCTATGACATAGATTTTTAACATTTTGAAAATACTTCCATGCTACCTGGTAAAAAGCTATTAGCCCAAGCCCCTGAGGGCCCCACAGCCCTCAGGCTGTGCCTCCTTAGCCCTTCCCTGGGATTTTCTGGTTGTTTCCATGATCCAGTGACTAAAGGGACAATGCCCAGCCTAGCAAAGTCACGTTTTAGGACTCTGTCTTGGTGCCTAGGCCCGGTTTCTTCTGCCTGTATTTGACTGCCTGTGTGATACCTGCTATTCAGTCTTTTAAATATGACCGTGGCCTACTGAAAACAGTGGGTAGCAAAAATGTCTGAAGCCACCATGAAGGGGAACAGTAAAAGAGTGGAGAATGTTTGCTCCATCTAAAAGGGGCAGAAGATACTTAGATCCAGCCAATTGTCTTAAGAATTCTGGACCAGGCTTGTCTAATTAGTCAAAGAAAAGCCAGAAATAAGAGCATGTTTTTGTTAAATCATTCAAATTTTAAGTGATACTAATCAATTTGACTTTATAAAAATGCTGCCTGGGTAAAACAAAACATGTCCATGAACTAGATATGGCCCACAGACGTAAGTTTATGAGCTCTGTGATTCAAGATCTCTCTGGTTCACATGGCACTAGGAGGCTAATTCCAGTAGGATTTTTCTCCCTGATCTGGAATCCATGGAGATGTGGAAATACCTGCAACTTATGCAAGTCAGAAGACCAGGCTAGGGTTAAGGATGCCAAAATCTACCTCAGATGGTCTTGATTGACTTTCTTTCTTTTCTTCCTTCCTTCTTTCAATTTTATTTATTAAAATTTTTTTAATGTTCATTTTTGAGAGAGAGAGAGAGAGAGAGAGAGAGAGCAAGCACACAAGCGAGTGAGGGAGGGGCAGAGAGAGTGGGAGACAGAATCGGAAGCAGGCTCCAAGCTCTGAGCACAGAGCCTGATGCACGGGGCTCGAACTCATGAACAGTAAGATCATGACCTGAGCTGAAGTTGGATGCTTAACTGACTGAGCCACCCAGGTGCCCCATATTTTTAAGTAATCTCTACATCCAACATGGGGCTTGAACTTACAACCCCAATCAAGAGTCAGATGTTTTATAACTGAGCCTGCCAGTGCCCTGGTCATGACTTTCGATGAGGTATGACACTGACCAAACTTTCACTAAAGCTATTGATATCATACAGGATAGCTTTGTCCACTGCCCCTGGAAGTGGTCACAGAGAGAGACTCAATAACTCAAATTTATACTTTCTGGACTACAAAACTGAATGACCCAGAGCTCTGAAATTATGCCAAATAATCTGAGTGTAAACGAAGTAGCACTCTCTTGAGAAGCTCCTGTCTACGGATACCCTTCATAGTTTACATTCATATCTGTACTCTCAAGTGACGTATCTATTTTCTTAAGTTTTTCCTTTTAAGATGATCTCAAGTAATTGGTCCTTAATTTTTTAAAGGTTTTAAGAGGCTTTGGCTATGTGTATTTTCCCAAATTCTCAATACAGATTTATAGAAACATACTTCCTGAAAATGACAGGACACAAAGTTCTATAACTACAGGCAGAAGATGAGTCTGACAAGTGCAAGATGCAAGCATAACGAGTTCTGGGGGTTCACAGCCATTTATGTGCAGAAGATCAGTGGACAGTTACTTAAATGATGAAAGATTCACTGTCTTGATTAAAGGTATATTGCTTTTCTAATTTACCTGGTGGAAAGGAGTAGAATAACTTGAAATATGAAGACTACTGTTTTGGCATTGAGCAAACACTCCCTTTAAGAACAAGTTGGGGCCAACCCCTAAAAGGCCCCGGTGTTGAAATAGCAGGCAAGAAGAAAGCCTCAAGCGGTACCCAGCAGCCTGTGTACTGACTTGGGAAATTTTACCATAATCCCCAGGTGATGGAGTGGTGCCCAAGCATTTTTTTTTTTAATTCTTACAAAAACAAACCTGATTCTTTCAGTCCCTGCATATTCTAACATCTTTCTGTTACTGAAAGGAAAAAACTAGAAACTCCTTACTATGGCATAAAATGCCCTTGACAACCTGGCCCTGAATCTCATCTTCCACTTTTATCTTTCCTGGCACTCTGGGCTAGAGGGCATTAGAGGGCCTCTTTTACAAGGGCACTAATCCCTCCACGGGCGCTCTATTCTCATGACCTAATCACCTCCCAAGGTGCGCCCCTAATATCATCACCTTGGGGATTGGGATTTCAACATATGAACTTTGCTATTCAGACCATAGCAGCCCACTACCCAGGTACCCAAGTGGTTATCTGGACAATCCTGAAACGCTCTATGCTCCTTCACACTCCTACACTTTGTCTACCGTGTTTCTTCCACCAAGGATAACCAGTCTCTCATCCTTCCCTCCCAGTGTCAGTGATGAGTCTTCTCTACTCATCATTAAAGACCCAATTCAATGATAGCTTCCTTCCTTCACTTTCCTTTGAACCATTTCAGAACCATAATTACTTCTTCATTTCTGCCTATTGACTATCCTACATTTGAATCCCTCTAAAAAAAATGTTCCTGAGACTGTCTCAAATTCCTTGGTGGAGTTCTCACCAAATACACCACTGGGTTTCCTACTTGGTACTAGATGTGGCAGGGTGAGAGCTAGCAATCATTCCAGTGTCTCCTAACAATATCACTCTGCTCTCAGGGCCTCCCAGTCTCCTGGCAAAGCTCATGGAGTAGCTCTACACAGTACTTTGCAAATGGAACAGTCAACCATAGATACAGGACCCGAAGCTAGGTAGGCCATTGAGGACGACTCACTCTCCCTTGAGAATGACAGTTTCCTGGCTGTTGGAAGAGACCTGGGAACAATACTGTAGCATCTAATTGGTCTTGCCTCAACCCCGGAACCACGGACAGTTGGAGCATTGGAACCATGGATGCCAGTGTTGGCACCTTTCTTGGGAAGGACAAAGTACTTCTTCCAGTTGTTCTTACCTAGTGGTATGCTGGAATGAGCTCTTACCAGCTCATGGAAGTGAGCTGGTTGCCAAATTTTAAGGAATTTTGTGAGCTGGTTATTAAACACAGTCACTATTAAAAATTAAAACATATCAAGTGAAATAAAACATTAAAAATAAATGTAATAAATACTTAAAACCCATCAGTTCATAATTATTTTACCAAATTTAATTATTATCTATGACCTTGAAATTATTGATGTCTGTTGTATCTGTATGATAGAAATACTATATAATGGTGGATGGCTGTGCCTCTTCCCAATGCCTTTTTCAATCATGCTGGTGGCTGGAAGTTGGCCATGGTGGGTGTATTTATACCATGGAAATCAGCAAATGCTACAAATCGCTGCTTCTCCTTCCCCTGCTCCCGCCCCACCACCAAGAGCAGTTGGTGAACATTTACCAGCATACCACTGCAAATGGTCCTTGCCAATTTACCTTGAGTGAACACAACCTGCATCCAGCCTGTTCTAATCATTTTTCATTGTGTCCTGTGGGGATGTCAGGGACTGGCCTCACAAGTCTTACAGGTTGAAATGCAACAGGTTACTAGCAAAGCAGAGTGCAGTGCTTATAGGCCACCCTCTCACTTAGGCTGGTGAGTTGAGTTAAGAACTAATCTGCTCAAGACTGATCTCCCTACAAGCTGGCCTCCAAGAACAGGAGGTGGATTCCTGCAATGCTCTGTGGAAGAGTTCTGGTCCAAGGCTGAAGCCAATCAATTCTATTCAACCTGAAGGCTTGGACCTCAGACACTTGATCGTGCCAGGCAAGAGGCTGGTACTACCTGTAAGCACAAACACTAAGCTGGTGGGATTGGGCCAAAGTTCTCATATACACTTCAATTGTATCCTGGCTCTTGATCACACCAGGGAAGAAGCTGATGTTTTCCTCATCAGGTGACTTAAAAATCCCACAGTCAAGGGCCCTGACCCTGCAAGACTGTTGATGTGCTACCCCCGCTTTTGGGAAAAGGCAAAGCGGGGTTATCCACCTGCTTCTGCCACCTGTCGTCTCTATGGGTTTCCCTGGCTGACTGTAGCTCCATGCTTTCTGCTTGTCCTTGTTCATAAGACCCTCCCAAAGCAATCGATGCATGGTTCGTTTTATCTACTGATTTACCTATCTACTTCTCTTCGTCTTCCTTGGAGGCAGGGACACATTTCATTCACCTAACACAACACTTCTGAAGCACCCACTATGTGCTCCCTGCTGGGGTAGGCTCTGCATGCAGTAAGGGATAAAGCAGACCTGGCAGAAAGTCAATAGTGAACTGATTTTAATGCCGGTCAGCGACAAAAGCTGGCTGCAATTCACTGATTCTTCTCCATACTCTCACGTGCTTCTCCCTACTTGTGTTTCGACAGACCTTTCTTCCATATATACCATCAGAATTTTCTCCTAATTGGCCTCTCAGTCTTTAATTCTCTACCTTCTCATTTATTTTAGAAACCGAAGTGAAAATCCTTCTTTATTAGGAAACTGACTCCACCTTTCCTTAGCTCCCATCCTCAGCTGCCTCTTCGATCCAATAAAAACATAAAAAGGCAGTCAGCTCCAGTCCCACAGTCAGACAGATCCCCTTACTGCCCTCAGAACATCACTCACTCAGTCCACAGCTGCACCTTTGTTAGAGCCAATCGCTCACTTGAAACACCCCTCGCCTTCAGCAGCCTGCTTCCTTTTCCTCCTAAGCTCCACTTAAGATCCATTTCATTCATGAAACCTTATACAGCAAACTCTCCTTGGTCTGCACCACTCCCGGTACTCCACTGATCCCTCTAAACTGGACCACATATCTTCTTCATTCATTCATTCATTCATTCATTCATTCATTCCCCCTGGAGATTAAATCCACCACAAGACATAATGAAAAAATATATGCAAAGAAAAATCAGAACAAAGGAAAAACAAGATCCAAAGGAATAAGATAATTCCTGGGAAATTTTCATACAGAAGCAGTGCCGTTGGGCTCTGAATGTTAAATGAATAGAAGTTGGGTTTTCAGCTCTTATCTTCCTGGTAACCAAAGCAGACCACAAAGCACAGGTACAAGGTTGACAGTGGCCATGAGATAAAAACACAGTATGTTCTGAGGAGAAGCAGAATTTTTACTATGGCGTTTGGCATTTCTCCCACAGGTCGTTATACCATTTCTCCCATGGGTCATTACAAAAGGGAACCGTGTGCTCTACATCATTGCTAAGGTTATGGGAAAAATTTCAGAGGGCTGCTTCTCATAAAATGAAAATCAGTTGAAGCAATTCTGCGAGGTAGGTAATAACAGAGTAGTCAATACCAAGTGGCTAATGAATATATGCTGGCTTCTATCTATATTTTTAGGATTATTGCAGGAAGCATCATTAAATCAGAATTGAAATGGGATCACATCATTTATTAGTATTAATCTTCGGCCTTGGATTGTAAGTTTCTAGATGTTATGGAATGTGCCATGAATATGTTCTATGTTGGTGGGTCCACAAGTAAAAACTATTATTATAACACTACATCATTTATGTCTTTCACAAGTGTAGTTTTCCAGAAGCTAGAGGACATGATGAAGTCATCACTCTAATGGCTATGTTCTAACATTTCTCAGTTTTAATTTCGAATACAGTAAATATCAATATAACTCCTATAAATAAAAGCTCTTTGGTGTCTTCAATAATTTGGAAGAATATATAAAGGGGCCCTCTGACACAAAAGTGGGACCTCCTGTTCCACTACATTGGTTACTAAGTATGTATAGAAAAATGTTAAAAATTTACAGTATGTGTGCTTTATTGTTACTAAAGTGAGCATTCTAAAGGGATTCTACAGTTGGCATTGCTACCTCTGTGGCTAGGAGGAAAATGTCAGCTTTATCTAAACTCAGCCCTGGTCATGACATTATTTTTGTTTCTTTTCCTCTTTTTCTATTTTAAAGTTTTTGTTTAATTCCAGTAATTCATACATCACCCAGTGCTCATCCATCACGACAAGTGCCCTCGTTAATCCCCATCACCTATTTCACCCATCCCCTATCCACCTCTCCTCTGATAACCATCAATTTGTTCTCTATAGTTAAAAGTCTGTTTCTTGGTTTGTCTTTTTCCCTTTGTTTGCTTGTTTTGTTTATTAAATTCCACATATGAGTGAAATTATGGAATTTGTCTCTGACTTACTTTGCTTAGCATTATACTCTCTAGCTCCTAGCTCCCTAGCTCCATCCATGTCACTGCAAATGGCAAGATTTCATTCTTTTTCTTAAGTCTGTTTATTTATTTTGGCAGAAAGAAATATAAAGAGAGAGAGGGAGGGAGGGAGAGAGAGAGACAGTGCATAAGCAGGGGAGGGGCAGAGAGAGAATTTCAAGCAGGCTCTGCACTGTCAACATGAAGCCCAATGCAGGGCTCCAGCTCATGAGCCCTGAGATCACGCCCGAGCCAAAATCAAGAGTCGGATGCTTAACTGACTGAACCACCCAGGTGTCCCAAGATTTCATTCTTTTTTATGGTTGAGTAATATTCAATTGTAATATATATACATATACACCACACTGTCCTTATCCATTCATCAATCAATGGATCCTTGGGCTGCTTCTATATCTTGGCTGATGTCATAATGCTGCTATACATATTGGGGTACATGTATCCCTTTGAATTAGCATTTTTGTGTTCTTTGGGTAAATACCCAGTAGTGCGATTGCTGGATCATAGGGTAGTTCTCTTTTTAACCGAGGGACCTCCATCCTGTTTTCCACAGTGGCTGCACCAGTTTGCATTCCTACCAACAGTATAGGAGGGTTCCCCCTTTTCCACATCCTCACCAATACATGTTGTTTCTTGTGTTGTTGATTTTAACCATCCTGGCAGGTATGAGGTGTTATCTCAGTGTAATTTTGATTCACATTTCCCTGATGATAAGTCATGATGAACATTTTTTAATGTGTCTGCTGGCCATCTGTATGTCTTCTTTGGAGAAATGTCTGTTCATGTGACCATGAAATTATTCTAATGACATATAAAATGCAGTCTTAAGATTTTCAGGAAAATGAAAATAAGCATGTAAGAACTATAAAAAATGATGAAAGGTTTAGTGTTATTTAATCCCAAACTGATTCCTCTCGGCTAAGGACTGCATTCATCTATGTGGGAGAGAGGAAACCCAGAGAAGGGAGCTATTTGGATCCACAAATCCACATCACTTTCAAGGACCGTCTAGCAATTCAGTAAATAAAGATACAACCATGACAAAGAAGAGCTATAGAAGTTGGCAGTAAATGGGGATCACATTTGAAAGTTTGGGAACTCCTGATTTAGAAGACAGGAAGGCTAATGTGATAGCATACACAAAGATATAAGATATTTTCACGAGCAAAATGTTGACAAAATTCTGGCAATGCAAATACGTTCCCCATTCACAAAGAACCATTTAGGTTAAATACAGAGTAAAACTCTGATGGCAAGGGTTTCCAATAGAAATAGTGCATCAGGGATTGTAAAGGACTTTTTTTTAATGTTCTAAGGATGATTCAGGTACAATCGCGGATGGTGACTGGGAGGAGGGAAGCTGAACTAGACTATTCTAAGTATGTTTATTGCCCTGTGCCCTTTTCAACCTTCAACTTCAAAATACTCTGCCTAAGAAACCAGCAGCTGAATTCCCAATTAGGAAGATCTGTCACTATTTCAAAGCCTCAAGAATGGTTAATAGCCTATTCAATTCAAAAGAGGAAACAGGGTTTGGATCAAGTATCTGAAATCACTGGCTATTTCCAGCGAAGGGGATTCCCCCACAAGTGGAAAATGTGTATGATGTGCTCTTGGAGCCTCACTTCAAATTCCAGGCCCAGGCACTACATTCCAGAGCACTGCCTTCAGAGATACCTTCAGCAGGGCCACTCGTTTCGTGGCCCACTAAATACAAATGGGCCACCTTAGGAGGTGGCTCTACCAGTGTAAAGTCTGGGATCCAGTTAGGGAAGCAAGAGTGAAGTGACGATGCCTCACACTTCTTCAGCTGCCCAGTGCTATATGTACATATATGTATATAGATCTAGAACGTTCACCAACTCAGCTGAATGTTTTTGCAAAAATAGTTTGTTTATGCAAAAACAGTTACTTTGACATCCATATTCATAGATAAGAGCTTCTAAGAGACAGCTTCCGTTGGCTTAATCTCCCATATCCCAAGGAAATCATTGAAAGCACAGTAAAACAAAAATTAAACTACACTGACTCATTAAATAAGCATTTGTTAATTGTCTGCTTTACACAAAACATTTTGCTAGATGCTGTGTAGACCTACGAGATATGGTACCTGACACAAGGCATTTGTCTCCAAGGAAACGGTAACAGGGAATTACACAGCTGACAATTTAAATCCAATATTGATTTCTCTAAATGCTTTTTACAGTGTCTACTGTTTTGTAATAATGAACAATGCTTGCACAATTAACTAGCATTTTAATAAGAATGATGCTCTGAACTACATGCTTCTAAATGACAAATTTATAACAGAACTTTGAGGGTAGAGGCCAGGTTTTCCACTGCAAACTGCTTGGCCTTCATGGAAAATTTTAAATCATTTCCCTCTTATCATTGCCTTCTAGAGGGCAACTACTACCCTTATTAACCAGACTAAGGTATCTATCTCCCTTTATAAGTTGGCATTACTTTGAATCTGATTAACAGAAACTTTCTGAAGTTTTAGCAATCTATAGGTAAGGCTGTCAAAGAGCATCTTCAATTCAGCTGGAGACTTGGTTTAACAACCTGAATTAAAATGGTAGCCCCTCCTCCCCCAAAAGCCTTCTCTTTTATTTTCACTGACCTCAATGAATTTTGGCAAAGGTGTGGAGATAAATGTTTTCTAAGACATGACTGAACTCTACATCTTAAAAAAAGAAAATGATGGGAAGTTGGATTAGGCATTTACCCAGAGAGTACAACCTGAGCAGCTAAGGAAAGAATCCCTTGGCTCCCCAAACTGTCCATACCAACTGGTGCAGGAAAACAGAAACTTCAACATCAGAGATTTATTCATTTGGATGACTCATGGTCCCCTATCAAAATGCTCATACCCCTTAGTTATCACATTCAGAATACTCGGCAAGTTATACCTCAGCATAAATCATTTTATCTGGTTCTTTCCACGGGCCATCAGTTTGGGGCACAGGTAAATAGGTTTGGAGGTAAGGCTAAGGTCTGGACCTCTTTCAGGAGGGCAGGCCTGGTTAGGGATGGCAAAAGAATGCCTTGGCAGCAAAGGGCAGTGGGAGGGTGCTGAGTCGAGCAGGCACGGGGAGGATAGGAGACAGGAGAGAAGGAGTCTCAGAGAGAGAGGTGTGAAGGCCTTTAGATGATGAAAACCGCTGTGCCGATGGCACAATTCTCCCTGGCTGGCAAGGTTCGGTGCAACAGTCCTTGAGGTGATTTGCCCACCCCTGGGGAAGATGGTGGACACCGAGGGATAGCAGGAAATACCAGGTCTCATTCCTCATCTTCCCTCTCTTCAGCTGCAGCTATGAAAACGTCTAACTCGCAGTAAAAGTGAAGCAGTTCAAAAAGCAAAGATCCTACCCTCTGGTTCTGAACAAGAAAACTAGCCTGAGAAATGATAGAACGAGGGCCCGGAGAGCCGTTCGCCTCACATGGGGTCAAAAGTTCACTTCACGAACCAGGCCGCTGCCACTGCTTTGACCTAATGTGGAAAGCGTCTGCCCTGTTTCTGGGCCTTCTAAGTGCTGTCAACAGCCCGCACAGCTCCTACAGACAGCCCCTGACAGTGTTACAGCTGTTTCCTCGCCTGCCAAAACCGCTTCAACTTGCAGGGCTCCCTGCATTCTTTTAAATCAGGGCTGGAAGCTATAGCTAACGGTAGATGATTCAGCTCAAGTGTTTTTCATTTTGATGGCAGAACTGTATATTTGCCTAACGTGGAATGCTTCGACACAGAGTCCCCTTTGAGCCACTGTGAGGTGGGTGGCCAACAGGGAGTTCTCTTCTGCTCAGCTTTTACTGTGCTGAACTGAAAAACAAGTTGCTAGGCTTACATCAGGGAAATCAACCATGGTCCCGGCAATGCACGCACGCGCGCGCGCGCGCGCGCACACACACACACACACACACACACACACACACACACACACAGCAGTATTAAGAAATCCAACATGGAAGGCCAGGAGTCTTTCACTGCTGTACAACTCGTGAGCAGCTCTGTGAGTTCTAGGTACACTCGTACTATGTTTCTGATGCTGCAAATCTGTAAGTTACCCGTTGGAATGTCAGTAACGCGCACTTACTGTCATGAGTAACAGCTTCTTAATATCAAAATTGCCTGTTTTAGATGCTGGTTTATAGTCACATTTCCCACAGTAGAATTCAAGCAGCAAAAATCCAGGGATAATTCTATAACAGAAACTTTGTAACATTCTGTAGTCGGTTTGCAATCCAAGCATGTGGCAAAACCTGATGAACTGTGGTTGCTTTTAGGGAGACAGTAGCTCTTGAATACTGAATGGATTCGTGTTTCCATTTCCTTGACCACATCGCTAGGATGCTGCCAACACAGCAGTCCTCCTATACTAAACACTAGCCTTATTAACTTTCCCCACAAAAATGCTTCTTCCTTTCTGATTTTCATTTTATGTCTCTTTAAATAGTTACAGATAGACTCTTCTGGAATCTGTCTTTTTATTATTTTGAAACATTATATGTCGAAGTAGAAGCTGGCTAGAGCTTATTTCCTTGGTTGGTTGTGTGTTCGGGACAGAAAAGCATATCGGTATGTGGACTGGTCCAGCTGTTGTGGAGGGTGGAGAGTGATTCCTCCTAACTCATTTTCACTTCTCATTTTGTCTCCCTCATCATCCTAGTTTCACTGAAAAGGATGTCAGGCATGCAGGATGCTCACAATAAATATTTATGAATGAATGCATGAATGAAAGAAAGAAAAGAAAGAAAGAAAGAAAGAAAGAAAGAAAGAAAGAAAGAAAGAAAGAAAGAAAGAAGAAAGAAAGAATAATTGGTCAGTGTTGCCTTTCCCTTCCCCATCTTCCCAATGACCTCCTGTTGACTCCGAAGGTCCCAGAGCCATTCACACATGTTTTCCCCTCTAGCTGTTCCTCTCTGGCTCTGATTTTCTCACAACCATTCCTCTCTACCTAAACTTAATGGTCTTGAGTTTTACTGGGTCTTGCCAAGTAATGGCACCAAATCTGATGATTTGCGATATTTAATTTGTAATTTTGAAACTTGTAACTTATTCCAAGAATAGTAACTCAAAGCAATTGTCTCCACCTTAAATTAAACCTCATGCATGGGTAGCTTCTCAGTTCTCTCACATGTAGCACAAGTGACCTTTAAATATTCACGATGCACTGAAAGAATGAAAAAAAAACCTATACAAGCACATGTAGGTGCAAGTGAGAGCGCACGTGTGCGCGCGCGCACACACACACACACACACACACACACACAAAGAAGAAAGAGATACTACAGACTACTCTTTTAGGATGATGCAATAATCAATAGTTCCAAACTTTTACACTTAAATGCTAAAATTATATGCTGAGATACATTTTGCCTCATCTCACAAAACTAAATATGAAAAAGAATAGACAACTCTGAGAAGAAAGGGAAGGCAAAGGGAAACTGTTAAAGAGTTTTCTTCTTAGTCAAGGGTAATAACAGGAAGACTGAAGAGTACAGAATAAATATGGTTAACAAAACTGAAGTCTAAAGTCAATGGACAATAAACACGATCTCAAACTAATAATGAATTCAAACATTTGAGATCAGTTGAGACCCACCCAAGATCCGGGAAATATTAAATGGATCAGTAAACTACTCGTTATTGCTGAGGATTTTTGGAGGACAAAAACAGGAGATATCACAATGTATGAATAGGTTTAAAAGGTTGATTCTTAAAGCTATACTTTTAATCTCAATCTCCCCCAACCTTCTAGAATGAATTTTTAGATGGTTTCTGAGTACCGAGAAAAGAAACAATAGGTCACTTGATATCAAGATGGATTCACCAAGAACAAATCATTATAGGAAATGTACGTCATTTCCTTTCATGGAAAGAATTATCTGACTGTTGTTAGGCGAGTGTTGCTCATCTAATGTTTCTCAATTTCAGTGAGACAGTGGTGTAGTCTCTCATATGTTGTGAGTGAAATACATTACTGTGACCTGAATAACTATAAAGATAAGTGAATTCACTGGTAGTTAAAGAAAAGACCCAAGAAAGTTCATTAGAGAATCCTGAACAGCCTGGGGCACAATCCTCAAGGGCAGGTTACAATGTTTTGAATTTGGTTTTGTATAAAAGCTTTGGTAGAGGACCAAAAGAAAAAAAAGGAACGTTTATGGATTTATCAAATCCAAGGATGAAAGAAAACTGGTAATGTTGTCATGGAGGAAAAAGATCTCATTAGATTCCGCTAATGGACTAAAGTGAACTAAAATTCTCCAAAATTAATTTGGAGATGTAAAGTCCTGAGTCTGAATTTGAAATTCTCCTGCAAAAGTCGAGGGCACTCTTTACCACCATGTACCACGGCCTGCCCTCCAGCTGGCAGTCTGTGTTATCAGAGAAGCTTCCCTGACACCCCCAGACACTGCATCAATATGATCAGACACTGGGCATCATTTTGATTTTGAAGTTGAGATTCAAGGAAGACCGGAAATTATTATAATGTTAAACAATGCACACTTGAACTCTGACAATCTTAGTCTCCCTGACTCACACCTCTATGGCAACGATAGAAATCCTGGCAAGGATAAAAGACAAGTTCAGTCCCTTCTCAGAAGATTGGCCCTGAGCCAATGGATTGCTCTTCCTGGGAGATTATAACTCACAGTCAGGGGCAGATGGGTAACCACAAAGTGTGATGAATATGGATGTGGGCTAGGGTGGGAAAAAGAGGCAATAGGAGACAAATCCAGGGGAGGGCATGCTGCCCCATTTGTCTAAGCTCATGATCTTGTTCTTTAGTTAGCTGTGGTTTCTGTGTGCCATGGAAGAAGTCTGTGAGAGCAAGTCAAGTCTCTGTTTCTTTAAAAGAAACAGCAGCAAAAGCTATCCCCTAAAGTTCATATTCCCATCTGAAAGAGAAGGGAGCCAAACTTTTGCCACTAAACAGGAAGACCAGGCAGTTGTGTTTGCACAAGGTTCCCAGGGAGGAAGGAGGAGGGATCTGGACTAGTGATAAGACCACAGCTCCCAGCCTGAGTGGCTTTCCCTGACCCTTTCTTTGGTCTTGGGAGTTCTGGACCAGAATTCAGATCCCTTCTGGCTTTGACAAGGGAAAAAAAAAAACCCAAAAACAGAAAGGGGAAAAGAAAAAGAAAACTTTCCCAAGTTAACCATCTCCTTTCCCCCTCATTCCTTCTGTCTTTAGTCCATCCATCCCCTGCCATGATTTGGAGGAGAAAAAATTATTTCAGTAAGATCCCTAAATATTCCCACCTCTGCAGCATCCCAGCCTTACAGACCATCCTCAGGAAAGCATAACACCTTCATGGGGTTTGTTTCTGGCTTTTGTTTTGTATTCATTTGTTCTCAAATTACACATGTTTTCCAATGTATTCTAAATAAAAGAAATCTTGTTTAAAAATTTGGCTTACTAGACTTAAAAATAAGCCCAGGCAGAGTTCATTTCATCCACAAGATCCATTTTTTTAATGTGCACTCACCTTGAGGTTTGGTGTTAGAAATGGTGAGACTGACCTCAAGTATCAGACAACAGCTCAATATTTTGCCCCTCTACCCTTTTCCCTTTCCATGTTATTTATAAACCATTTCTCCAACAAACTGATCTGCTGTACCCAGTGCCACATGTTTGGGCTTTTTTTAGTCATACATTTTGCACCTTCATTCAGCTTTGGCCGTAGTCCCAGGCCTCTGGCTCAGATGTGCTTCATGGCCTGGCAAGAAGGGCCCTTTGAGGTCAGTGAGGCCTTGGTAAGGAGGGGTGAAGATCAGCGAGTCTGGAAAGACACACTAAAGACACTGAAGGCCAGAGGGACAAGTTGCTCTTAGATTTTGACTTCCGTTATGTTTCCATGCAAACTGCAGCAACTCAGGCCAAAGGTTGGTGAAGACAAGGGAGCTTTGCATAGTAAATTCTCCTAAAAGCACACATGACATTCTTTTCACCTTCATCCTGTAGATCCCTGAGTCCAACTGTCCTCCTCTGTCACTGAGGCAACTTCCATGTACCCATATGAAGAGGCCCAGCCATCAAAAAGTTAAGCCCATTTCTTAAGAAGTAAGCTTTCTGATGTCACAAAGCCCATCCCTACTGGACACAGCCCCTTCAGCCGACAGGTATACTTGCCTATCAGAAAGCCTGGCACCTAGAGGTGAAAGTGGTAGAAACAGGATTCAAATCCAGTCTGTTCTCTGCATCACTCTGCTTTATCGCCTCCATGTTACATGGACGCCTGTAACACTGGGCAGGTGAACATTCCAGGTTTAGACAACATTCTCTCTCTTTCAGCCTTACTAACTCTGCCCCTCCTTTTTTCCCCCCAAGTTTGTTACAAAGATTACATTGGTACATTTATTTAGTATTTTATTCATCAGAAAAATGAAGAGATGGTTATTGCTCGGAATCCTGAAACTTCAAATGGTCAAAATTTGGGGGAAAGAGTTTTTTAAATTTTGATTGTAAACAGGTAAGCTGTGAGAACAGTAATAAACTGAAAAAGTGTGCAGCAAAAGGGGGCAGGAGGGTGCGTGGCTATAATTCTTATACACTGCAAGCTTGCCAGTGCTTAGCCGTAGGAAGGAAGCACAGGAAGTTGTAAGGAACATTCCAGGATTGGGGTTGGATAATGACAGACTGCCAGGAACTCAGCCTTCATCTATCAAGTCAGATGTACCCTGCACCCGAAAACTTGAGATCACACACACATAAAATGAAATTAAAAACAAGATGTCGGGGCGCCTGGGTGGCGCAGTCGGTTAAGCGTCCGACTTCAGCCAGGTCACGATCTCGTGGTCCGTGAGTTCGAGCCCCGCGTCGGGCTCTGGGCTGATGGCTCAGAGCCTGGAGCCTGGTTCCGATTCTGTGTCTCCCTCTCTCTCTGCCCCTCCCCCGTTCATGCTCTGTCTCTCTCTGTCCCAAAAATAAATAAACGTTGAAAAAAAAATTAAAAAAAAAAAACAAGATGTCATTCTTTACATAGACATTTTTATTTTTTTTTTATTTATTTTTTTTTTATTTTTTTTTTTAAAGTTTATTTATTTTTGGGACAGAGAGAGACAGAGCATGAACGGGGGAGGGGCAGAGAGAGAGGGAGACACAGAATCGGAAACAGGCTCCAGGCTCTGAGCCATCAGCCCAGAGCCCGACGCGGGGCTCGAACTCCCGGACCGCGAGATCGTGACCTGGCTGAAGTCGGACGCCCAACCGACTGCGCCACCCAGGCGCCCCTAGACATTTTTATTTTATGAAAGGTGTAATCTAGGATTTCTTTTAACTATGCTATGCCAGGGTAGTGCTTATCTGTAGGCTGTTTAGGAACCAGAAGAATCATGAGAGAAAACCAGATTGAAGGGATTCTCTCATTGGAGTACCTGTCAGAAAGGAAGGCAAGCATCATTTATGCAAGCCAATGGAAAAACACGATCCAACCAACAGAGACTTAATTTTGATTAACATGGTTTTCATGTAACTATTCAGTGGTTTCAACTGTTGTACAAATCAAGGTACAGCTCACAGGCCAGAGAGGCCAAAGGAATCTTTTGGATAAGACTATTTAATTGAGCCATATATGTAATGTTGTCCTGGGTATACAAGAGCAACTGAGGCTCACATTTTATTTACCTCACCAAGGTAGCAAAGTTTAAAAATGGCGGGAAGGTGGTACCTGGGTGGCTCAATCAGTTAAGTGTCTGACTCTAGATTTTGGCTCAGGTCATGATCTCACGGTCATGAGATCAAGCCCAGAGTTAGGCTCTGCACTGAGTGAGGAGACTACTTGGGATTCTCCCTCTCCCTCTCTCTCTGCCCCTCCCCTGCTTGCTCATTTTCTCTCTCTCTCTCTGTCTCCCCCCCCCCCCCCGCCTCAAAAATAAATAAATAAACGTTTAAGAATGACAGGAGGTCAGGAACTGGAATCCAGATCCTAAGTACTATTGTTTCCAGTGGGTCTAGAATTCACAACAAATTCTCTTATGTACATAGATATGTATTGTATTTTCTATCATTACAGGGAAAAAAGGCATCCAGGTGAGTGTGTGTGTGTGTGTGTGTGTTTGTGTGTTTGCGTGTGTGTATGTGTATACACATCCCAGTAAAGAAATTAAATAGGCACATCCCAGTAAAGAAATTAAATATTTCAATAATAATGATCACATATAATGGTAAGAAAAACATCAGCCAAATGAAATCTTGTATTATTTATGTTCCTTAAGAAAAAAATTATATGGCTAAAAAAATCACTTACCAAGATATTAACAATCAAGGATAAAAGAAGAATGAAAAACCACAAAAGGGGTAAACTCATGCTGGTATATCAGTCATGAAGAATCTTGTGGGGGATGAGACACACACACACACACACACACACACACACACACACACACACACACGCACAGTTTATATCAGTGCTTGGCCTAGGAGTTCCGATCTATCTGCTGGTTAATATAGATAACTACTTAGTTTCATCAAAGCTTGCAGGATATGTGGCCTCTATCCTGTGATAGCCAGTCTCAGCTTTGCATCGGCACTGTGGCTTCTGCTGTTCTCGCCTCCTACCCAAACTTCCCCACCTGTTCCTCTGCTAAACAATTCTGGATGCAAGAGTATTAAAAGTGAGGTATGGGGATTGTGTGGAGATACGCTGATGATTAAACATTCATTAAAGTAAGGTTGAATGATTTTACTATGAGTATAGTACCAGGAGACTTAATTTCATTTCCCATGAAAGTTATAATTTATTACTCAGAAGACTAAACAATCACTGCATGGGGGTAGCATAGCACATTAAAGGAACCCACAAGGGCTTGCCGTCAGCCACACCTGAGTTCTGGTTCTGGCTTTGCCCCTTGCTGAGTGACGTACCACAGTCTTCTCAAACTCTCTTGACCTCAGTGCCTCGTGGGTAAAAGAGAGCTACTTCAGGTATCTCACAGGATCTCAAAGGGATGCAAGGTGAACACATTGCTGCCTAAGTGTCCATTACACTGTTAATGCTGAATTTGCATCAGTACCTCTTATCTGGTGACTGGAGGCTTCTAAACTGTAAGGATTAAAAAAAGTACTTTCTTTCCTTGCAAGATTTGAGAAACCCAAAGATTAGGGGAGGTAGGGATGAACCACCTTCTTTGGCAAGAGGTGGAATTTGGATAAATGACAGAAGAAAGAACTGGGGAGAAAGAGGCAAAAATATCCCAAGGATAATCTTTTCCTGGTAGATTTCTGAAACCTGGGAAAAACCCATAGAGAGATGCAGGGGTCTTCATAAAGCTCTGCTCTCAATGTAAGTTGTGTGTCAACAGTGTCCAAACAGCTTGAGGCTATCCTAATGATTTCTCTCATAGCTGTGGTCTGTGGACACCCCTGTGGGGACTGCGTTGACTCCTTGTGAGCTCACCTGTTTAGACTGGTCAACCCCTGGTGCTCGCATTTAAATATTTTGCTGCTTGTCAGCACCTCCACTAGAGGGCAGCAGGTGGAAAGAAGAGGATGTCAACATGGATTATTAATGTAGACACTTGGCAATAATAGCTGTCAAGGTGGGGTGCCAAGCACTAGGGGTACAAGGGGACAAGTTAATGGAGTGGAAAAGATGAGAGCCTGGGTAATTATTGGTTTTCCGTTTCTAAGTGAAGCCATGGGTAGCAGGAGAAGGAGTTCGGCATTAGTAGGAAGTTGGAGCAAGGTTTCCCAAACCCGTAATTTTTAGATTCATGTTCAAAGTTTTCCTAGAACAAACACAAACATATAACATTAAAATAAATTTCAAATCGCTCTAGATCTTCTGCATTAGAATCTCTAGGTATAAAGTTTATGAATCTGTATTTTTCAAAAACTTCCCAGCTTATTCTGAGTAATAGCCACGATCGGTTCCCTAAGGACGTCGGAGGTCCCTTCCAACTCTCAGAAGACTAATTTCACTAACAACAAATATGCCTAAAGCAACCTTGAAAATAATGGTAACTTGTGTATCCCTCTAGTAACCTGTTTTTAGAGACAAAAGGGGCAGAAGGAACTGAAATTGCTAGTGTGGACCACCATTTACAGTTTTCAGAGTGCTATTACAGACACATTCTTCCTCAACCTTTTAATCCTCACAACAAGACTGAAATAAAAAGATTTTAAAACCCCGCTTACAGTTAGGGAAACCAAGTTCTAGCTAGGCTGCCTTATGGTGGTAAGTCTAGACACAGTGCCTGTTGACTACAGTTCATTCTGTTCCATCAGAGTGCTGTGCCTTTTCAGTTCTGTTCTTGACCTGGATTTACCATCTTTTCATCAAATGATTTAGTGGAACTCTAAGAATGATGGCCAAGTCTAAGTTATATTCAGAAGAGAAATGGCGACAGTCTTAAGAGAAAGCTGGGATGGCAAGGCCAATAGACCATCTCTAACTGTGTCTTCCGGAGCTCTAGGAAACAGAAAGAAGTGAACGGTGACAATATGTGAGCGAGAAAGATGGATGAGGGTACATGAATCAGAGCCCATGCTTCTGTGGTTGGCCTGCCACATGAAAGAGCAGAGTGATTTCATAGAGGCCTTATCTCAATCTAATTCATACATTTCAAAATCTTTCTGCTACTGACCTTTCTGTCAAGAGGGTGCCATTCTGCATGCACCTAAAGACATTTCCAAATTTTCAATGTTTCAAAATAGATTTTCAAGTGGATTCCACCAACTAGGTCACTTGTTCTCAAAGCGATCTATGGAAGAATGCACAATGGAGCAGGAGTTTGCATGTTGGCCCCACTCCTGCCAGTAACTGCTGGAATCTTGGGGAAGTCACTTAACCCTTTTGGGCCTGGGCTTCCTCTCCAATAACCAGACAGAGGGCTGGTGCTGCAGATTCCAGACAGACCATGAGAATAAGTTTAGTGTCAAATGACTTTAGATTGGTGTCTAACATTTAAAACCAAGGAGATTCATATAAAATATTGATGGCCAACCTTGGGGAACACTCCAACAAGGAACAAATGAAATGGTTTCCTATGGCCCCTTCCAATGTATTAGACAATTATTTTTTACTATTACAGTCTTTCATCTGCCTCACCCACCCACATACCCTCTGCAAACACCTCCTCCCCCCCCCCCCCCACACACCTCCTGTGAAGGAAAGCCCCAGGACAGTAGGAGTTTTTATCTTTCTTGTTCACTGAGGCACTCCAATGGTGCCTGGCACCTAGTTGGTGCTCAAAAAATATTTGTTGAATGAATTCATGGTAACTTTGTGAAAAGTATAGTTTTTGTTTTCAAATGAGGGAAGCTAAAGACAATCCACTCAATCCAGAAATAAGACACGAATATATCTAATAAATTCCTGATTTATCACAATACAGACTTTGTTTTCATGGGCCGCTAAATAAGGACTATCAGTATATATTTATTTATGCCTATATGGTGTGTTTCTCATACATATAGTCAAATTGAGACTAAAAAATAACAATGGTGAAGTCACAGGATTCTGAATGTACTATAAGATCCACCTGTCAGCTGTTTGTTTCACTTGTAATGCTTAAAGAAGCAGCATGCCATGGTTATTCTAAAGGCATGTGACAGTTCAGTATGTGGAATGTTCCATATTAGTGTAAACTTAAATATGAAGATTGATTTCTCTGGTGGTAAAAGGCAGGTCTTAAGACTGATGAAATTTAATCTCACACCAATTATATTAATTTCAACAGCTGGCTTTGCAGTTACCACACTCTCCCATGCTTCTTTTAATAAATGCTCATGGATGTCTTCCTGTTCACTCCACCAGCCTTTAATTCTCAGAGCGGTAGAGGGAGAAGTGACAGGAAGCATTTGCTGGAAGCAGTCAGATGTGACTGTGCATTCATGAGGATTTGTTAGCTGATGTTTAAGTCACTGCGCTCCTCATAAACAAGCATGAGTGACAGGCTTTAAGGGTAATCTTCCAAAACAAATGTGACTCATAACCATTAGTGCAGCACATGCTACAGTTAACAACTCTTGTTCTATCTAACCTATGAGTACCTCTGGAGCATGGAATAGGCAGAATCACAGGAAAAGTTTAAAGGGGGAAAGAAGTTGCAGACTTTAATGCAAATGTGGCTACACCAGGCACACCAGCCCTTAGATGGACTTTCCTCATCAGTGACGATTTTATTTAGAACACCGTAGAAATTTGGAAATTCTGGTACTTTCATGATGGTTAACCCAATCTCCTTGGTACAGAATTATTTCTGTCGAAATATACAATGTCAGATTTAGCGTTTCAAACAGGTGTTTATGTTGCTAAGAATGTTTGTTTTTGAATCAATAGACCTAAAATTATAAGCTTCCTGGTGTTCCTTGTGAGTGTTTCTGACATTTGCGCCCTCCTTAAGGAAACCTGGGTTGGAGTTTGGGGCTTTATAATTTTTATTTGATTGTTTGATATGGTTTGCTATCATTTAGCAAGTATGGGAAAAAAAAGATGGGAAAGTAACAGGTGTCTGTAACCATTTCAATTCTTAAGTTGCTCATTAAGATTTCATATCACTTTATAAGTAGCCCTAAAAATGATAATACCTTAATCTGTGTTGCATACTGACTGTTGGCAGGCACCTTAAATACTTCTAGCAACACTGAACAAATTTATGACATTGTATGAAAAAGAATTAGTCCATCTGTAATTACTATCACAGAGCTTCAGCTGTAGAGTCCAACTAGTTTTCTATGGTTTGGGTCAAAGGCAGGCCTTTCTTTCCTGGGACTCCCACAATATTTTGTGCATGTTATATATACACATTCATTTTGGAGGTCTCCATGATCTTTTTCTTCTAACCTCTTTGTTTACTTGGCAAACCCTAAAGCCTCTAAGTTTATTTATTGGTTTCCAGCACCTGCCCAGCCCCCAAATCTTAAATTTTTTTTTTTCAACGTTTATTTATTTTTGGGACAGAGAGAGACAGAGCATGAACGGGCGAGGGGCAGAGAGAGAGGGAGACACAGAATCGGAAACAGGCTCCAGGCTCTGAGCCATCAGCCCAGAGCCCGACGCGGGGCTCGAACTCACGGACCGTGAGATCGTGACCTGGTTGAAGTCGGACGCTTAACTGACTGCGCCACCCAGGCGCCCCCAGCCCCCAAATCTTAGATGAATGAACGTATGAATCAGTGAAAAGGTAAGAGATGTACTGTAACCAAACATGTAAATATTTTATTTTTAAAAGTACTTAAACACGCTTTCTGTAATTTGACTCCCACAACAATCCTGGCACTATCCGTTCAACAAGCAATCACCAGATCTGGAACAGTGGTTCTCAATGGGTGTCCATTTGCTCACCCCCAGGGAATGCTTAGCAATGTCTGGAAATGTTTTGGTTGTTACAACTGAGGGTAGGAATGCAGCTCCTACCACCTACTGGGCAGAGGTCAAGAATGCTGCTAAACATGCTACAATGCATAGGACACCTCCCACCACAAAAAAAATCACCTGGCTTACAATATCAATAGGCCAAGTTTGAGAAACCCTCATCTAGGCCCTCCAACTCTGAAAACTAGTATACCTCTATGTTCTGTGAGCTCCTGTCCAACAATATTTTTCTGATTAAGTCTATCTTGTAAGAAATTACTCAGTATTATCATATCAAACGACCTCTTGCACTCAATCATCTTCCTCAAAACATAGAAACAACTAACCTTGCATGGGAATAGCAAGTTCATGGTTAGATTCCTAATTGCTGGGTCAGGATGAAAGTTTGGTTTGCTAACTCTGTTCTTTTAGAAAAGACAGTTGGGGGCGCCTGGGTGGCTCAGTCGGTTAAGCGTCCGACTTCGGCTCAGGTCACGATCTCACAGTATGTGAGTTCGAGCCCCGCGTCGGGCTCTGTGCTGACTGCTCAGAGCCTGGAGCCTGTTTCGGATTCTGTGTCTCCCTCTCTCTCTGACCCTCCCCCATTCATGCTCTGTCTCTCTCTGTCTCAAAAATAAATAAAAACGTTAAAAAAAAATTAAAAAAAAAAAAAAAAAAAGAAAAGACAGTTGGGTGTAGTTAGTACCTGGATACCTCCATGCATCTCAATAGGAATGAATTCAGAACATTCACCAGTTCAGCTGTTTCTTATGATCAGAGCTCCTAGGAGGATAGCTAGAGAGGCCTAGGTGGATTTAAATATCAGCTGTTAAAAAAAAACTTCAGAGTCAAAATGCTGGCAAGTGAATTCCATGTTTTGCATTTGAGAAAACCATACCTGAGTGAGTGGGAGGGAGCAGGAAGTGATGGAGCTAGAAAGAACTAGAGAGAGAGTCAGAAAGCCCTTTTGTTTGTCACAACTGAATATCTTTCTATAACTTCCAACAATGATTCCCTGACTTAGTGGGTGTAGTGAACAACATATCTGGATCCTTTATAACTCAATCTCCAGCAATAAATTATAGTGTTAGTAAGCATCAATTCCAGCAATGCAGAAGAGCATAAATCAGGGAGAACAGAGGAGTCTTAGAGATCACATTACTCATATTTTCTGCCTATTTTTAATTTTCTGAATTATTTATTCACACAAAACATACCTGGAAACCTACTCTGTAAAATCAAAGTGTTATTATATGAAGCTATGTTTGAACAAGAATAGGGCACCAGAGTCCTTGGCAAGTTAGCTCCATACTCCCACATCTTAACCCCAGCCCTCTCTGACCTATTAATTCATCCTACTTTGGGATAATTATAATTGGCATAGAGTACTTTTTGTTTGAATGTTTATTTTTGAAAGAGAGAGAGAGAGAGATAGAGAGAGAGATCATGACCTGAGCCAAACTAAGACACGTAACTGACTGAGCCACCCAGGCGCCCTGGCATGGAGTATCAACCTAATTGCCCCCGTTCTCCTGTTTAAAAAAAGTTTGTTTATTGAACATGAGTCGGGGAGAGGCAGAGAGAGACAGAGAGAGAATCCCTAGCAGGTTCCACATTGTCAGCATTGAGACCAATGCGGGGCTCAAACCCAAGAACCAGAGATCGTGACCTGAGCTGAAGCCAAGAGTCAGACATTTAACCGAATGAGCCACCCAGGTGCCCCTGTTCTCCTTTGGAACTAAAGAGGAGATTAGCCTTTATGGAAAACCTCACTCTTCCAGGTAACTACGCCACCTACTGAACATGCTATCTCATTTAATTCTCATGGATAATTTTATGAGCAAGGATTATTACCTTTATGTTTTAAAAGATGATACATGGAAGTGCTGAGAAGATCATTTGCTTAGATTGACAGAATTGATACAGGTTGAGCTGAAATTCATACATGCATATGTTTGGTTCCCAGTCTATTTTTATGGTATAATATTTTACCACACTATATAAACAGATTTGGTTACAGCCCTCCTCAAGATGATACACTTTAAAAGCAAATATCTTGCCACTGCCCCTTCATTACCCTCAGACTAAACATCTCTAGTTCCTTCCACATGATTTCAAGGATCTTCACCAATAAGTCTGTTTTGTACTGGTTTGTCAATATCCTTCTTAAATCTTGATGTCTGCAGCTCACCAGATTATTCTAGATATGTTGTGGCCATTGCAGAGTCAAGACTGGTAACTTCCTTGTTCTGGACTCTCTATTTCTAATTAAAGCAGCTCCTTTGCAGCCACATCATAACAGGTTATTTACACTGTACTTGCAATGAACTCAATAACTAAGTCTTTCACAAAGGACTTGCTGTAAGCCAAGAATCTCACTGCCTTTATTTGTGAAGTTAATTTTTTTAAACCTGGACAAAGGACTTTACATTTATCCCCATCAAAGTTTATCTTGGTAGTTTTGGCTCCCAACTGTAGGCTGTTGAGATACTCTGGATCCTATGTCTGTCCTACAGCACGTTAGTTATCTTTATTTAGCTTTGCATCATCTGCAGATTTGATTAGCCTGTCTTCCTTGTCTGCACTCTAGGACACTTATTTAAAAAAAAAGTCCAGAAGAAGAAGGCCTATCACAAAGGACCTAAGATAGGGCTTGGCAGGAGGGAATCTGTTCCACAGTACCACATCCATGTCTAAGAAATTATAGAAAAAATAGTTTTTGAGTTGAAAGGGACAGATTAGACATTTTTTCTCTGAAAGTTCTATTAATAGACAGGCAACTGAATTTAGAGAAATTAAGAACTTTTGCACATAACCATAGTGCTGATTACTGATGGAACTAGATTCATAAGCAGGGTTGCTGATTGTTAACTTTTTTTTTCCTATCACACCATTAGATGGGATCACTAATGGCCAAGAAGACATCTCAAATTTGTTTCAAATAGTTTCTTGACACAATTTTCTTTTCTGACAACTTGCCCCTTTCTCCTAAAACAGCAACACAAAGAGAAATTCCAGTGAACTGAAGACTCTTGTTCTTATAAGCTTGGTTTCACTTTCACTGACTTATATGGACAAATCCTATCAGAAAAAAAAAATGGCATAAGAACAACGCTCACCCGACCTAAGTCCTATATGCAAAATGGGGTCTATTAATCCTATGAAAGGTAAAACTTTGGGTAAGGAAGTGTAGATTTAGAAGCAGGCAAAAGAATATGGCATAAAAGTGTCTGTTGTGTGTAGCATAACTCTATAGACCTGTTAGGAGAGAGAGGAGACTGCTTCCCTTTACTTTGATAGCTTCTGGATTCATGAAAAATACGTGAATGATACAGAAGAGAAAACCCAGAGTTGATTTCATAAGCAGTCCTTGTACCTCCCTACAACAATGGGGGTAGAGCCTTGTGGGTAAAGGACTGGACAGCAGGAGACAGCTGTTCAGTGACCCAGGAGGTACTTTTCATGGAGTTTTTTTTTCAAAGGGTAAGAGGTGGTTCCTGTCCCCATAAACTTTGGCTATTGATTTAGCCTCAGGAGGAGATGCCCAGTTGCTTTGAGAAAATTACCCATACCTCATCAGAAGCTTTATATATATATCTGATAATTTATACGTATAATTTATACCAGAAGTTATATATTAATTATATTATATTAACTATTTTATATCATATATCATATCATATCAGAAATGAGGTCCAACAGTGAAAGTCTAAGTACTACATTAAATGTAATTAACCTGAATCTAAAGGATTTACTGAAGTAGCTCATGGAATCACCTCCTGTCTTTTTGACGTAATATAACCATGGCTCTTTCATAGGCTGATCAGGTAAACCAGCAACTTCCAGGAATCAGATGAGATCCCTACAGAGGCATTACAGTTAGATAGTCACCAAGAGAATCCTAGGACACGACAGGCAGTGTAGTATGCACTCTGGCTTGGACTCTCACTTTTGCCCTCATTAGCTTTGTAAACTAGGTATGAAATTATTCTTGGTGTTCTTCCCTAAGGGTAATATCAAAAACTTCTTCTTAGCATTGCTGTGCAGATTAACCAAGGTAGTAATATAAGGGACTTACCACTGGAACCACTAACAAGCTTCTATATAATTATTGCAATAAATTTGTTTTAATTCTGTCTTTCCACATCCCTAATTCACCTAAGTGACTAACCTGGGGACCTGGCCTCATTCCTCTTGACATTGTGTCTGCCACACAGCAAGTGCTCAGTAAACGCTCACTGAACTGAATTGACTTGCCCAGTATTAACTACCAGCAGCAGATTCAACTCATGACAGACCCCTTTGCTGACTTGGTCAGATTTAATTTAATTAAAAATACAAGAACTAGAGCACTAAGGTTTTTATCAAACTTACCCTCTGAAGATTCATTACAAAAACTGTAAACAGAATAGTGTCTCATTTAGTAAAAGCTTATGCTGTAATGTCAATTCTATTGTTGAAAACACCTTAAATATTAGAATGCTCTTATCGACAGTGTTCTGAAGGCATTATTACAATTATCTTTAGCTTTCAAAACTTCCTTGTGCAATTGAAATGCTTCTTTTAGGCATATATTGTTACAAATCAAATTCTGCACATATCTGTTTGTTTATTTAGGCCTCAAGGTTCGCAGTCACTCACTTCAAAGCCAATAATAGTTACGTTATTGAATATCTGTTTTTCCCATGGAATCTCAACAGGTGGTCTATTTGTGTTACTTCCCCAATGATTTTAAACAAGTTATTTTCCTTCTATTTAACAGATGAAAACACTGAGGCTCAGAAGCTGTAATAATCTACAAAAGGCTTTGTAGCAGATGTTGTCAGTCCTTTGCTGATGTAGATCCCTTAACCATTTTTTACAAATGTTTATTTATTTATTTTGAGAGAGAGAGAAAGCCCATGTGTGGGGAAGGGGCAGAGAGAGGGGGAGAGAGAGAGAGAATCCCAAGCAGGCTCCGTGATTGGTGCAGAACCCTACGCAGGGCTCTATCCCACAAACCGTGAGCTGAAAACAAGAGCCAGATGCTTAACCAACTAAACCACCCAGGCTCTCCCTTAACTAGTTTTGTGCACACAGATTCCCTGTGTGCCTTCACTCTGGACACCCAGCACCTGTGTCTTTGCAGCCCTCAGGCTGCTGGAGCCATCTTGATCTGCCCTTGGAGAACTGATAGTGTCTAGGAACTTACATCCGCCTGGGTCAGCCCTTAACCACCAAATGAGGGCTAATCTGGACAACTTGGAACACTGCTTCTGGACGGGAATGTACCAGATACCACCCTAAACAGTCACCTCACAGTACTTGATATTGCACCCTTGCTTGCTTTTTTTTAATTTCTCTATCTTATTTCCCTACTTCCCTGTCAGCTTCTTCCTGGAACATTTTCTAACAATTCACTTTCATTTAAATCTTTGTCTCAACTTCTGGCTTCTGGGAAACTCAATCTTTTTTTTTTTTAAGTTTATTTTTTGAGAGAGAGAGAGAGAGAGAGAGAGAGAGAGAGAGAGAGAGAGAATCCCAAGCAGGCTCCATGCTGTCAGTGCAGAGCCCTACGTGGAGCTCAGTCTCACAAACCGTGAGACCATGACCTGAGCTGAAATCAACAGTTGAACATTTAACTGACTGAGCCATGCAGGCAACCCTGAAGAATTCAATCTTAAAAAAAAATCACGTGACTCATAAATGGCAGAGCTGCATTTCAAACCCAATTCTGACAAAGTTCAAGATCTGAAATCCCTACCTTAAACCACTTCTCCTCACAATGAGAGAAGAAACAGGAGTCTGATATGATTGGTACAGAGATTTTCTTGCTGATCCTTTCCCCCAAGCACCTCTGTACGTTCTCTGAGTACCAGCCAAGCCACATGACCAGCCTCTTCTCTTCTTGGCAAGTTCCTCCACAGTGTCCCTCAGCCTCTGACAGTGTAAGCCTCTGGCTGATGGCTGCTGCCCCAAGGAAGTGATAGCCATGGGCAGGACCACAGCACCAGAGGGACACCTTGCATAACCAAATCAAATGAAAATCAAACTGGGCTCCTGTCAACTAACTGCAGAAATCAATCAGTGGTCTATGCAGTATCTACCGAATGCCACTGTGGGCTCAGTGGCAGCCAGTCTCTCATTACAGCCTGGAATTTCAGTCCTTTCCTTCTATCTTCCGGTTTAAGGCATCAGTTGACTCTCCCTATATCAGAGGCTCTGACTTTGGGTTCATAGCAATCCACTCCCAACCAACATGTTGGAAAAATCACCCCCTAAATTCCACAGGGAAGAGTTCTATTTTAGATACATCTCATGTTAATGAAAGTGTTTAATATTCTTATTTTTCATGAAGTTAAATTTTTTAGACCTAGGAATACAGGTTTTTAGCACCCATTCATGGAAATAAGACAGGTCACACAGGGAGTAGCTACACTTTTGCCTTTCACACCCACAATGGCTATAATAAACATGAGTTTGACATACAGATATAGCCAAGGTATGCACAGAAATTAATCCAGCTCTTTTATTCCTCGATCAGAGCTTTCCAGGAAGTCAGGCTTAATGATAGCTGCGAAGAGTGAGAATGTTAGTCAACCGTGCTTATGAAGTTCAGAGCAAACATCCAGAGAATATGGTGCTGGCATGGTTCACACAGGCAGCTGGGCACAGTCATACACAAGCCAGGCCTGTCAGAGCATAGCCCCTTGGGGACTTCGCTGCATTCTACTCCTTGCTACATCTGACCAAACCGCCTGATGTGGAGCAGGGCTCTCTGATGGACTCCTGTCCATTTCCCTATTCCCTTGCTATCAGCACAACACATTCTTCCATCACCAGCTATTGTTCAGAACAGCATAGTGCCTCTTGCTCCAACCAAAGAAGCAGCTGGGTCAATGGCTGAGCAGAGGAGAAGGGAGGGCAGGTCCTAAATGTTAAGAAGCCACAAAATGGTCCTTTCCTTTAAAAATGACCTCTTGTTAGATGCTGGCAAGGATGTGGAGAAACAGGAGCCCTCTTGCGCTGTTGGTGGAAATGCAAACTGGTGCCCCTCTGGAAATCAGTGTGGAGGTTCCTAAAAAAAATTAAAAATAGTACTACCCTATGACCCAGCAATAGCACAATGAGGAATTTATCCAAAGGATACAGGAGTGCTGATGCACAGGGGCACAAGTACCCCAATGTTTATAGCAGCACTTTCAACCAATAGCCAAATTATGGAAAGAGCCTAAATGTCCATCAACTGATGAATGGATAAAAAAGATGTGGTTTATATATATAATGGAATACTACTTGGCAATGAGAAAGAACAAAATCATGCCATTTGCAACAACGTGGATGGAACTGGAGGGTATTATGCTAAGTGAAATAAGTCAGGCAGAGAAAGATATCATATATTTTCACTCACATGTGGAACTTGAGAAACTTAACAGAAGACTGTGGGGGAAGGGAAGGGGAAAGAAAATAGTTTCAAACAGAGAGGGACACAAAACATAAGAGACTCTTAAAAATAGAGAACAAACTGATGGTTGATGGAGGGGCAGGGGAGAGGGGAAAATGGGTGATGGGCATTGAGGAGAGCACTTGTTGGGATGAACACTGGGTGTTGTATGTAAGCGATGAATCATGGGAATCTACCCCCAAAACCAAGAGGACACTGTATGTTAGCCAACTTGACAATAAATTATATTTTTAAAAAATATAAAAAAAAATGAAAAAAAATGACCTCTTATTTTGGGGGAGGCCAAGGCTCTCCAAAATATAGTGGTCAACATCACCAATTCAATCTCCGATGATGTGAATCTGGTAATTCTTACACATAGCATGTGGCTATCAAGAAGTCAAATGCTCTAAACATTATTTCTCATTCCACAAATTTGCAAAGTTTACCAAATGATTAGACAATACAGAAAATACCAGTTTTTATTCATATTCAGAGACTAAGAAACTAAGGATTTAAGCAGTATAACTTTGAATTTTAATTTTGAGAGTTTCATGCTTTAAGATGGGTTCTCACTGGAAAATTGGAAAGACCTGATATTTAAGGAAAGGAGCTGGGAAAAGTGATCTAGCTATGCATATAATCACTAGTCAGAGTTTTCGTAATCTAAAGTTCAATGTCCAAAGGGGCAGAGAAAACTTGGATTTGGGATCTGCAGGCCTCATCATACCTCTCTATGTCTGTCAATATTTGAAATAATTTAATCAGGTAGGTGGGGCACAGATAAACGTGGTGTCTATCTGTGGGGGTTGGTGCTGGGTGACTGGTTCTTTCAATGCAGGATGGTAGGCAGTGGCTGGTGCATGGGGTACAGAGTTCAGTCACTTGGGAAAAGGTTGACAAGACTTAGGAAGGGCATCAGCCTCTTAGACATTGGTGTGTAGGACAGATTTCTGACCTTGATGGCATCTGAAGTATATAGCAGAATGAGATCATTCCATCCACGCAGAAAGCCCATAAATCAGGGCTTAGAGTAGGACACATGGATGCTCAGGGCTTCTTTGAAGCCACTGGGTTTTAGCTTCTATAGCTGCACAGCTATTTCCCACTGGAAGGGGGTCCTAATTCAGCCCCCAGTCTGGTTAAAACAAGATAACCGATCCCTAGTGACAATTGTGGGATATGACTAGAGAAGTCCGAGGTCAGGATTTACATTCTGGTTCATTCATTCACTCAAGAAATAAATGAAGATCTACTGTGTGTAGGGGAGGGGGATATAGGGAAGAGCAAAACATCCTTCATCGATTTTAAGGTTTGGTGAGTTTTAAATCCATGACACTTTATTACACAGGTACATGGGGGTCATTTTGTTAATCATTTACTTGAAAACAATTAGGTTGCCTAGTTCAAGCCCAATCCAGACTTTGTCACATAATTTAAAACACAGATGTCATTACAACCTCATTGAGAACTGGGACACACAACAAATGTTACTTTTCCTATACCCTGATCCTACCTCCCCTTCCCATCCCCTTGTCCAGCCTTTTGGTGAGAGATTCTATTAACAACATCCTAAAACATTTCCTTCATGCTTGGGACATGATCCACCATGATTTGGTACGTGCAAACCTGCCAAAAAAATGTAATGAAGACACTGTAATGAGTTAAGGTTAAGGCTTAAGGCCAGTAAGTTGTTGTATAAACAGAAGCAGAGATTCCTGATAGATGTATCTGGTGAGATACTGTGGATTCATTTGAACAGATTTGAGAAATATGAGCCAGAGAAAACTCTGATTTGCAGCTGAGGCTGAAGAAGGGCTCCAGGCCCCTGGCCCTTGTGGTCTGTACAGTTACCACCAGCCAGGCCACCACAGAATCCTAGCTTTGTATGGTCAGATGCATCAGATTTCAAAGTGTGTTTATGTTACACATCATTACCGCCTTTACGCTGCTAACTACAGATCATGAGGAAGCTTCTCTTTGGGTTTGAGAATGACACTGTTGACAGCATTACTTCAACACCCATACAAGTGTTGGAAAAGCCAAAACAGGAAGGTGATGCCTGCTGCTTGTGAAAGATGAGGGTCGTGGCTGCTGGGGACTGCCTGATGACAAGTTAGAAGCACAGGCTATGGATAAGCTGGCAGTTAAAAGGAGCAGGGGCTAGGTCTTCAAAAATGCCTTTGTTGCTGGCTCTGAAATGCTTAAAATTCTATATCATATAGAGATTAAAATTAAGGTTTAAACTGAATTAACCCTGGGGAAATAACTCACTGACTTAAATTCACACTGAGGAGAAAACCATCAACCACAGGTTCTTCCCAAGAGGGTTTTCTAGGGAAAAGGTGCTGGGTGGTTGAGGAATGCTGGGTCCCATGTCGTGGAGGACGATCTCAGGCAGAGGCTGGCTGGGCTGGTCCAAGCTGGTGCGGACTTCTGCACAGCCAAACGTGGGTTAGCCTCCAACCAGAGGCAGGAAGCCCAGTGTGTCCATGAATAGAGGCTCTGGCCACATATCAAATCTACTATATCAGCCTCGCTCCTGTCTACCCCATAACCAGAGCCCCAGTTTAGACTACCGAACCAAAGTGGTGGGGATACATTTTGCATACCAGGATTGGCTCATCCCGAAAGAGTTGGAGTCTGAGGTGGAAGACTAGAAGCACAGTCAGTCACTGGCATGCGTGAATTGAATGTTCCAGGTTCAGACTATTCCTGGGCGGTCCCAGCCCTTTCATTTACTAATTAGCTGAGGCACAAACCTAATCACCCACACTGCCAGTTGCTTTGTAGCGGTGAGTCACTTAGCTATGTGTAAGCCTGACCGACCTCCCAGATTGTGCCCGGTGCAGGGCTTTGCTGCTGTCAACTTATCCTGTATATATTTCATTGTGCTCCATGAGGTAGGTACATACTCTGGTGATGATATAATATCTGGGGGTATGTTCAGGTCTCAGGATATAGTCATGAATGTCTGGAGACTACATGGGGAGACAGCCAGGCCTTTGTTCCATGGCAAACCCTCAGTGCACAGTAGCCTGAGCCATACCACAGCGACATGACAGAGGCGGGAAGCTAGCTGTGCAGCCCAAGCTGGGCACAGGCAAGAGTTCTGGAAAACGGTACAAAAGGAAGGAAGCTTAGATGCCCTGTTATATCAGTGTGAGTATGTCTCCTCCCTTACAGAGCAGCTCCATGCAAGTACCACTTCACTGCTAACAGTCCAAGCTGTGTTCTGGGACTTCCCCGTATTAACAGTGAGTCATTGCTGATGCTGATAACCTTAACTAAAAATATGAGAACTTAGAGATGGATGGAGGAAGAAAGGTCTGACAGTTCCTGAAGTCAAAAATGCACACATAATTGGGCTCCAAGTACCGACGATTCTGTCTCCTCAACATCTCTGTGATCCATCTATTTTTTTTTCATCACAACCATCACATTTATATCTTCTCTCTCCTGACCTATTACAATCATCTTCCTCTACATTCATCTCTCTCAAATTCACTTCCATCCTATTACCAGTAGTATTTCCAAAGTGAAAACCTGGCAGTGTTATTACCCTCTTTAAAACTCTTTTAGTAACATAAGGGGATCACAATTAAATAATGTTTACTTGTCTGTCTTCTCTTCTATAAACCATGGGCAATCTAAAGGCAAGAACATAAAATTAAAATTCATCCTTGGATCCATAAACCGGCCAGGAGGAGGTCAAAGTTTCACTCCTCACAGATGACATGATACTCTACATGGAAAACCCAAAAGATTCCACTAAAAAACTGCTAGAATTGATTCATGAATTCAGCAAAGTTGCAGGATATAAAATCAATGCACAGAAATCGGTTGCATTCCTATACACCAACAATGAAGTGACAGAAAGAGAAATCAAGGAATCGATCCCATTTACAGTTGCACAAAAAAAAACCATAAAATACCTAGGAATAAATCTAGCCAAAGAGGTGAAAAATCTATACACTGAAAACCATAGAAAGCTTATGAAAGAAATGGAAGAAGACACAAACAAATGGAAAAAGATTCCATGCTCCTGGATAGGAAGAACAAATGTTAAAATGTCGATACTACCCAAAGCAATCTACATATTCAATGCAATCCCTATCAAAGTAACACCAGCATTCTTCACAGAGCTAGAACAAATAATCCTAAAATTTGTATGGAAGCAGAAAAGACCCCGAATAGCCAAAGCAATCTTGAAAAAGAAAACCAAAGCAGGAGGCATCAAATCCCAGACTTCCAGCTATACTACAAAGCTGTAATCATCAAGACAGTATGGTACTGGCACAAGAAGAGACGCTCAGATCAATGGAACAGAATAGAGAACCCAGAAACGGATCCACAAACGTATGGCCAACTCATCTTTGACAAAGCAGGAATGCATATCCAATGGAATAAAGACAGTCTCTTCAGCAAGTGGTGCTGGGAAAACTGGACAGTGACATGCAAAAGAATGAACCTGGACCACTTTCTTTCACCACACACAAAAATAAACTCAAAATGGATGAAAGACCTCAATGTAAGACAGGAAGCCATCAAAATCCTTGAGGAGAAAGCAGGCAAAAACCTCTTTGATCTTGCCCACAGCAACTTCTTACTCAACATGTCTCCAGAGGCAAGGGAAACAAAAGCAAAAATGAACTACTGGGACCTCATCAAAATAAAAAGCTTCTGCACAGCGAAGGAAACAATCAGCAAAACTAAAAGGCAACCGACAATGGGAGAAGATACTTGCAAACAACATGTCAGATAAAGGGTTAGTATCCAAAATCTATATAAAGAACTTATCAAACTCAACACCCAAAAAACAACTAATCCAGTGAAGAAATGGGCTAAAGACATGAATAGACACTTCTCCAAGGAAGACATCCAGATGGCCAACCGACACATGACAAATGCTCAACATCACTCATCATCAGGGAAATACAAATCAATACCACAATGAGACACCACCTTACACCTGCCAGAATGGCTAACATTAACAACTCGGGCAACAACAGATGTTGGCGAGGATGAGGAGAAAGAGGAGCTCTTTTGCATTGTTGGTGGCAATGCAAGCTGGTGCAGCCACTCTGGAAAACAGTATGGAGTTTCCTTAAAAAACTAAAAATAGAACTACTATACAACCCAGCAATTGCACTACTAGGCATTTATCCAAGGGGTACAGGTGTGCGCTGTTTCGAAGGGACACATGCACCCCCCATGTTTATAGCAGCACTATCAACGACAGCCAAAGTATGGAACAAGCCCAAATGTCCATCAATGGATGAATGGATAAAGAAGATGTGATATATATATATATATATATATATATATATATATATATATATACATACATACACACACACACACACACACACACATACATACACACACAATGGAGGATTACTCGACAATCAGAAAGACTGAAATCTTGCCATTTGCAACTACGTGGATGGAACTGGAGGGTATTATGCTAAGTGAAATTAGTCAGTCAGAGAAAGACAAAAATCATATGACTTCACTCATATGAGGACTTTAAGAGACAAAACAGATGAACATAAGGGAAGGGAAACAAAAATAATATAAAAACAGGGAGGGGGACAAAACATAAGAGACTCATAAATATGGAGAACAAACTGAGGGTTACGGGAGGGTTTGTGGGAGGGGGGATGGGCTAAATGGGTAGGGGGCATTAAGGAATCTACTCCTGAAATCATTGTTTCACTATATGCTAATTTGGATGTAAATTTAAAAAAATAAAAAATAACATTAAAAAATTCATCCTCGGATCCATAAAAGTGCTTGATTAAAACTTGACGAAAGACTGTTTTGTGTCATCATCTGCAGAGGTCTGTGCTCACATCTTCCACTGGCACCATTTAAATTGTTGAGGCCAGGAGCTCCTCAGCCTGGTCTGCTACGTCCTGCTAAGCTCCAGTGTGGAAGCGGTTTGTGATATCAAGAGGACCAGGTGACACAGGGTTGCTAATGTACATGGATGCAGGCTATGGCATGACAGCAGAATGAAAGATTTCTTCTTGCCTCCTGGTGACAGTGAAGACAGCAGCAATCTAGAGCTCTGTGGAGGTTATCTTCACTTTCAGTATGCATGGAAAGCCTAGAACTTCTTGAAATCATTTGATAGGCACACCGTTTACTGGTTACCAACTATAACCATGACTCTAATCCTTGCTTGATATATATCCTACAGGTGTTGGCAACTTCTCAGGGCCCTGTGGGGCCTCACTGTCAGGGTGGGGGGAGGGCTTATTAAAAAAAATACAATGTTCCTTCCACTGGGTCATTATTATTTCCATTATTTCCTTCTCATTAGCAATGAGAAGAGAGGTGTCTTTTTTTTCCCACATAAGTGCTGTGTCAGTTTGTGTAAGTTTATAAAAAATGTTTAAATATATGCAGAAAATATTATTTTGAGGACCCTGATTCCTTTAGGATGTAGCATGTCACTCCTAGTGCACATTTCTTACCTTGACTGATACAGAATGATGTAGCACCTTTTAATCTGCCGATAAAATACTAATTATGTGCTTTGCCTGCAATCCATGCCACATCCACACACATATATATAATGTACATTATACATAAATATTATAGATGCAATTTACACATATTACACACACACACACACACACACACACATTATGTCCCATCATTAGGACTTATGCATGGCCTACAGCTTTGAGAAGAACTATGACTTACTTGCAGGATATGCTTTACACTCTGTCTCTTCTCTTTCTCTCCAAATACCATCTTCACTCCTCAAGACCCAGCAAGACCTGCCTTTTCCACAAAGCTTTTGCTATTGCTAAGCCTTCTGTAATTTAACTCCAATCTATTGACCTAAGTTTACTTCCGAAGTGAATAATTACAAATGGAGTGCTCATGTGTAGCACACTCTGGCCAAATGAATCATATGCCTTCTGCAAAGTAAGTGCTCAAAAAATAGCTGTTGAATACCAAATGTGTAAAATAGAACCACTCATTGCCTGATACAGTGTCTGTACGTGGGAAAAACTCAGTAGCTGAATGAGTTGTTCTCCATGTACACCTTCTACCTACACCTGTGTGCTTCCGTTTATGTTGTTCCTCTATCACATCGGCTATTCCGAGAGTCTCCTCCTGCTCTTCTCAGCCTTTTAAAGTCTTAAACAAGTATTGTAGTTCTGCTGAATAACACCGACCTCCTTCTTGAAGTTCTAATTCACTGCAGCAGGAGGTGACCCTCCACACTTCACTCCTCCTAATGAGTGTAGTTCGGGGCCACTATTTCAATTGTTAATAGGCATGGTCTTACACGGCAATTCTTTGTGCAGGTTCCTGATCTCTTAACTCATGGTAACTTCCTTGAGAGAAGAATCACTATATTCCTCATAGCCCTAAGCTGAATCTTTGAAAAAAGAAAGCTCTAAAAAAATATCTATACATTAAACTTGAAGTAACTATTCCAGTCCATCTTCATTTACTCTTTTTCAGAACATCTTGACCATATGTATTCATTGCACAATTTAGACCTTAAAGCTATACAGTTTCTCATTAATTTCTAGAAGTTCCTTATGTCCCAACTAGACTGAAATTCTTCAGGGCAGGGGCTAATATGCTCCCATGTTTGGTTGCTGAGGTCAAAGAGGATGCTCAGTTGTGGACTGACTGAAGTAGCAGAGATGTGATCTAATTTATAACAGGCACTCCTTTGAAGAATATTTCAAAATCTTTATACACATTTCTCATTTAAAGTCATCATCCCAGGAACATCAGTTCTGATGCAGCCAGTTGACAGTTTAACCTGTGAAGGCCCTCTGAAAATAAGGCACTGCTGGTCATTCCTGATTTTGGGGTAAGAAATTGTCCCGGAGACTATGTAACTGGTCATGAGAAGCAGATGTAGAGACTAATATAAGGATGAAAGACAACGAGAGGGCACCTATTACAACATCGCAGCTAACACAATGGTGCACTGTTCCATGTTTAGCTCTCATTAAATTTCTCACAGGGCAATTAGACATAATGAAAAATCCTCTCAGGGCCGGTATATTTCTAACCACTCATCTGCCCAAGCAAGAAAAACCCTGCTCCAGGCTTCAAGTGCCAACCTTCCCTAGGCATAGAGATGTGTCATCTTTTACCAGCTCCTAGGTAACTTTTCTCCAAGTAACACTTGCCACATGCCTTCCTCAGCAGTGTCACATCTTTCCCTGACCAAACTGATTTCAAATGAATGGTTTCATGGTGAAACTACAGTGGTAGCAGGTTTTTGTTTTTGTTTTTTTTTTTTAAATTCTTACCTGTATGTTTAGTCTGCCTCATATAATGGGAGACAACATAAGAACAATTTGGCTACAATCTGGACCTGGCAGAAGAAGGACCACATGGCCCCCAAATGTCATCTGAGATTCAATCCACGTTGTCACGTGACCACTCTGGCAGAACTCATCAGATAGATGGCCAGAACTGGTAAACACATTTATGTGTGTGCACGCTCATGTTCGAACATGTTCATCTACACCTTCTTATGTAGACATCATACTCATCCATAACAATCCCCAGGCCATTTTAAGGTAGAACCCTGGAGTAGCCACATATTCCAAAAGAATTTTGGTTAGCCCACTAAATTAAAAAAAAAAAAAATTTTTTTAAATTTAAAAAAAATTTAAAAAAAATTTTTTAAAAATTAAAAAAAAATAAAAAAAAACAGAAGAAAAAAGAAATTTTTTCCTTTGCTAAATTACTTATTATGTGTAAGTACTGGTAGGCTACATGATTTGTTTACAATAAGCCAATGCATTTTCTTATCTCTGTTACCCCCAAACAGAGCAAACAAAAAACTATCAAAAAGCAAACATAAAACCAGTTAATGGCGGTGTTTTCTCCACTCTCCTTATGAAGTTAAAGGTTTATGTCAAAGCTAAAATGTCAAAGCAGCTGAAATAGATGCTCTTCGCAGCCTCTCTAGGTCTAAAATGTAACTTGAGCTCTACTCTTTCAGCTGGGGCTACGTTTTTAATTTTCTTTAAAGATTTCCTTTGCCATACTTTTCATTTCACAGGTTGTTTTTTTTTTTTTTTTTTTTTTTTAATTCCTCAAGCCTTGCCCAGTGCAGTGAAAGCTACCTTAATGAAGAAAGTAGAGATTAAACTACCATGACTTTGGAACAGCAGAGGCTCTCAGCTGTAATTCTTTGGCTCAGAACCAGGGTCTAAAACCAGGCATGGGAAAAGCTGCTGACATGGAGCCTGCAATTCTCTCCATGTTTGACTTGCACAATGTTGACATTATAACACCAGAGAGACCCAAAAATATTTCAAACAATTATGACTTCTTTTCTATAAATATTTTAAAATTGCTTTACAAGATAAAATAACATATTTTACCCTTCTTGTTTTTTTTTACTTTGGTGGCCCTCAGCAGCTCACTACTACAGATTTATTTTTGGCTCAAAGGTCAGGGAGGACATCTTAAGGCACTACCTCTGTTGTTAAACTGTGTTTTCCAACATGAGTTGCCCAGTGAGTAGGGGAGTCAGCTACTCTTAAAGCAACAAATGAATGCAGTGTCAGAGCATAGGAGAAACAGACTTTATTTCTTATGTTGGACACTCAAGCAAGGAAAAAAAAATCATGCACTCAAGACAATCTTTTAAAAAGTCTCGTACCCCTTTATAAGCAGAGTTTACTTTCTGGACAGGAACATCCTTCTTCTCATTCCCTTTCATTACTCATTCTCGCTCCAGTTATTTCTACTATGAGACATACGTTTGAATGTACTGGGACTTCACTAGGAAGAGTGTATAAAAAAGGAAGGAGACTTATAGAGATGGCCAAGGAAATCATGAGTTCTTAGTACATTATTCAACTCTTTTCATTTGTGTCTTCCTTCACACTTTGCCAAATGGTAACCATCCAGAGTGTGAGAGGTGAAATTTATTTGAAACCTGCAATTTCCGTTCTCAGAGAATATGATTCAGAGACCTTAATTCTGAGCTCTGGAAATAGGCGATGATATCCTTAGTCACGGATGAACAGAGTGATCAGTAGGTTAATAACCAACCTTCCAGTGCAATTTCAATATCTCTCCCAGGACCAACAGACCTGGCTTGCTTTCAATATAAATGTCCTCAGCATGATTTGCAGCATTTATTTTTGATGTGAAAAGATCAGATGCCAAAACTGTATTCCTCCTAAAACATCCACAGAAAAGTCCTCCCAGTTTATGATTTTAAAGCTAAGACCAGTTTCCCATTTGCTGCTACTTAAAACTTACCTTTTCTAATTAAAGCATCCAAAGAACTTATATTTAACAAATAAAGTTCAGTGTTATTTCAAAACACTGGGGGTGGGAATGGGAAAGTAGAACTCACCTTCACTCCCAGAAAAAGCACTGCTTGATCCTGCCACTGCCAAGGTCAACAGCAGCTGCCAGAAATCCATACCTGTAGGACCTGCAATCATACAAAAAGGAGTAATCATACAAAAAACAGTAAGATAAAAGCAGACCATTATCATTACACACTGTTTATAAGCTGACAAAACCATGAATGAGCTGACATGCATGTCAGTTCCAGAAGGAATCCCAGTAAATCTTTCATTGCCCCAGAGTCTCATATTATTATACTTTTCATAAGGGCAAACAGTAGGTTTGTAATAAATTCTATTTCCCATGTGTGCTTGCCTCAGGAAATAACATGGACACTAGAGAGTTTCCCATCTTGGCCAACAGCCCTAGAAACACTTTACAACAAAGGACCCCCTCCTCCTCCCCTTCCCCCCTCCCACTGCTTCAATAATAGGGCCAGTGTGGTTTCACGTTAATTTGATCTGGAAATAGAAAAACTTGTCAGCAGTATCACCAAGCATAGGGCCTTAAGCTGGACAGGCCATAAAAGGCAAAACACAACAAACCACTTGTAATAGTAAAACTCCTCCAGTGTTTCTCACTGAATAAAGGAGCTCAACTAATACTTAGAAACCCATGCTGATGAGCCATCATGAGGAGGTGTAGCTAGAAGGGAGCAGAAAGGAGAAGGTGAGAAGCACAAGAAAACAAAACACCTGTGCTTCCTAGGTGGCCTGCCTAGGATACCCTGCCTGTCGTGGTTGTTTTCTGTTTTAGGAAGAATGTGGTCTCTGAAAGGCCCAGGAATGTGAACACCAACCCCCCCCACCCCACCCCACCCCCACTCAAAGAAAGGTCAGTTGGTGGCCTTGCTAGCTATCTGGGTGTGGCCACGCCTTAATCCCTTCAGTTTGATGAATAGGGGAGCAGATCATGCCTCAGCCAGCCCACACTTTTACCTGGGGGAAATAAGCTTCTTTGGAATAAATAAGCCAGGTGTCCACTTCTAGGACCTCTGAAGAGACAGGTTTGGGCTGGTTTAACATGAACTCAGCACACTGTCCTTTGGAGAGCTGTTGCTACATCTGACAACTAATGCCAACTACTTTAAAGCTTAGCGGCAATATTTTCATAAAATTACATTACTTACACATCACTCAGGCATACCTGATCATCACATTGGGAGCTCCACCGGGGCCTCTATTGGCCTCATTTTCTCTATGGTACATTCTTGACAATAATGAAATAGCCTTTCTCATTACCCCTAATCAGGCTGAAATGATGAACAAGAATATTTGTTCTCATGGGTAATGGAATGGTGTGGTTCCCAGTAATGGCTGTGTAATTCTGAATAGGTATAAAGTGTGATATTTCAAACTTTCATTTCTAGATAGTGGATGGCCCATCATTTTTTTGTTGTTGTTCCATATGATTTCACATTCTTAAGAAGTTCTGAGAAAACACATCTCTACATAAACTGAATATCTTCCTGGGTCTGAATACCCATGTATATGCCTATCGTATAAAGAATGCCCTCAAACATTGCCTCGCGGAGTCACTGACAGAACTGAGTGACACTGCATGTGCACACACTGCCAATTACAGGATTGCACACAAATGTGAGTTGCAGTTATTGTAGCATCCATGTTTTAGGTTCCTAACCTGGAAGGCTCTGGGCTAACGGCCTTTGCATCGTCCTCATCTGCTTTGCAAATGTGAACCACTGAGCGGCTCTCTTTACTGCTAGGTGAATAGGCTATGTGATCCTAGCTGGAAGCCGCCAGCAGAAATGTGTAAAAAGGGCAAAAATAAATATGTGAAAGGCTGAAAATGCCATCCTTTTGCTAACTGGATATTTCCTTTTAAAATTTATTTTTAAGGTTTTTTTGTTTTGGGGTGTGTGTGTGTGTGTGTGTGTGTGTGTGTGTTTGTAAGGAGGAAAGGCATCGAGGAACTGGGCTCTGAACAGTGTTAGTTTTCGTAGCAATCCCCCAATGCACTTAGTGTCAGGTAAAGACACCTCCTCTGGCACTTGCTCTCTCGATATCAGGTTGTAACAGAGAGTTCCAGTTCTAGGCAGGGTTTTTTGCTTCCCAACTGAATCAAGATATGAATAGGTCTGCCTTTCTCAGAAGGCTGCTTTCTCTGGTTTGGAAGTCACATCTTCAAATATTTCAAAGACACTTGGCAGATGCCAGAAACAAGGGAGTTTTGCTTCAGATGAATTGTAGTTGGCTCCCTCTCGTCCCCAAACTTTTGAAAGCTGCTGCCTGCAAATGAACTTCACCTCTTTCAAATTTTCACAACATATCTCCATAGAACGCATTCTATCTCATAAAGAAACAAACAAATCAGAGTCCTTAGAGCAAAATTAGCCATACATCTGTTTGCACAGCCCTACAGAAAAGGAGGTATTTAAAACTGCTATTTTACCCCTAGGAGATAAGAACAGGTCACTGCACTGAGAGCATGGCATAGGGCCCCAAGTCTCGCTCCAACTAGGGAGCAGAGAAGAGGATGGAGAAGTGTGGCTGGATTCAGGAAGAGCTAACTGCTTCATCCAAAGACTAAAACTCTCCTTCCACTGTTGCTGGCTCAGTGGGGCTGACTCTGAAAGTAGTTCCTTACTGAGCGGTCCCCAGAGCCAGCATGTGGCTGGGCTCATGGATATTCTGTTCGATTTGACTAGAGGCTGCTCTCTTCAGTTTTGCAGAACTCCATGTGGCAGCTTCTAGGTGAGAGGAGCCTTCTTTATTAGGTTTAAGCTGAGAGAAAAATGTCCCTAGGAGAGGACAAAGTGTCAACACACAAAGTCTGAAACTTTAATGTAGTTCATCAGTGATGTGCCCATGTGAGAAGGAGAAAGTACCATTATTCCCCTTCCCCACCATAAGTCTCTATGTAGAGGCAGGTACTCCAGAGGAATCTACCAAATTGTACCTTAGCCTACTGGGTTCTTATTTTACAATGTAAGTTTGTAATATTTTTCTAGGGAAAATACCTCTGTAAATTTCTACTGATATTTATGCATTCTTTGGCTATAGCCTCACAGCAAGATTTTCATTTGGGGTGGGGCGGTGGTTGGGTGGGGGAGACAAGTTTCTATTCTTGCATAATGGAACTCACACCATTTTCACTTTCAAAGCCTGAGGCATTTTGCCTGCCCATGCCCCCAACCCCCACTTCCACAAGGGAGAGCTAGCTGAAAAGCAGTGTAATCCGCTGGTGTGAGTTTTCATTCTATAAACTGCCCAGCAGAGGAGACTTCCAAATCACAGTTAGGCCTGTGATATACTGACTTTTATTCCTCGGCTATAAAACGGTACATAAACACATGAGAAGAGATGGAGATTAAACATGATATTTTTTTCCAATATGTTATAACCAATTCCAGGCCAAGAAAGGAATCGCTTCCATTTTTTTTTTTAATCTTAAAATGAGCAAGCAGTTGTTGAATTCTTAGTTCTAGAATTGTGCAGGGCACAATGGAGAATACAAAAGCAATCACAATCATGGTTCTCTCCCCCAAGAATTAGGCAAGATAGGCATGTGAAATTATGAAAAGAGGAAGTGTACCTAAAAATGAAAGAAAGATCAGAGTGGGGAAATAGCGAGCGACTGAATGACAGAGAAGATTGTGCTAGGTAAGGAATAGTGGGGGTAGGATGTGAACATGCATTATGGGTAAGAGCTCAGATGGTACAAATGTCCTGGGTATGGCTTTGGATCTGATTAGCTCAGGGCAGTAGTTGGAATGAGCTGGTGAGATAGAGAACAGGTTTGAAACTATGAATAAAGGGGAATAAAATTGGACTGGCAAAGGAGGACTAGCCCGAAATAGCATTTCAACTCGTATTAATCAGAAAGTCACTAGAAGTTTTGGGATAGGCAAAGCATGTGTAAAATGGATTATTCTTGGGTTAAATCTGCCCCTCATACTTTCCTCATTAAGTATCACTGAGAAATACTGACAAGATATGGTGATGACTGGATATAGAAGATGATAAAACATGTCTATTGTAAATGGCTGAATATATGTGTGGAGGAAAGATGGCGCTATTGATAGAAATCGGAACTTTGGGATCGGAGCTGTTTAGAGAGGATAAGATCACATGACTGTCTTGGGATATTTGGTACTAAAGTGATTTACCAGTGATTGAAAGACTTGTGGAAATGTTAGAAATGTCTGGTAGGAAGATGAAGGTAGGAGACCAAAGACTGGGAGAGAGAATGAGGTCATTACTGGATTTTAGAGATATTTACATAGAGAGGATGAGTACCAGATGAATTTAATGTGAAGACTAGACTATTTCAGGAAGAACCCCCATATCAACTTGATTAAAAGTAATCTTAAAAACCATGTTAAGCCATATAGGGGAACATGTGTTCATATCTGGTTTGTAATTTGGCAGGGACAAAATGAACCACCACCCACAGCTACCTATACCCTCTGATTTGTATCAAGTATTTAAAAGGAAAGAGGTTAACAGCATCCCTAGAAGAATGATGTTAGCATATTTATATATAGGAGGAATAGTATGGAAGATTAAGGAACTTGTAGCCCTGTTAAGGCAAAATACCAGAGTGGCAGCTGAATTGATAGAAATAATATATCCCCAAATTTTCATTTTACTGAACTAGCTATTCTGATACCAAAAAAGTAAGAGCTGATTAAAAAATCCCTACAGAAGCAGAGGTGTTTATATTGCAAAACCAAGACTCTAGCTAGATAACCTAATAAATGTGTACTTTCTGATGCAGGTGTTGATTAGTAATGAAATATTGCAAAACTGAATCGAGTTGATTTCCTGGTGAAGCTGTGCTAAGAACTCAATGCTGAAAAAGAGGCTAATCCAAAAGAGTATTTGTAACAACCCATTGTAATTAGTACTGGGCACTTACTTGAATAGTTTGCATTTGTTCGTGTCATTACCCACTTTTTATAGTGGTGGTCACTTGAAAATTGTTCAGACCTAAAATGCCTAAGGTCATTTTATTTCTTTCCCGTTAGTGAGACAGAAAAAGTTCACAAACATTACTGACTTCACTAGTTTTGCTGAGATTTCGCTCTTCTCAGAATCTAATGGGGAATACAGGATAGGAAATTATTTTAAATGTGTAATGTGTGAGGGAAAACGGCCTTTCGGAATATTATATATACTAAGTCTCCTTTTTTATAAAACATTTAAAGCATAGATCATATGTACCTGCATTAACCAATTCAGTTACCAATTCAGTGTCCGTGGTGCATTGGAAACAGGGTTAATGTAACTGAGGAAATAAGTATGCAAAATTTTTACAAAATTTCAATTAGATAGTTTAATTAAGCATTTAATTAAGTATATTTGGGACAGGTTGAGACGTGAATCTAGTGAATCTAGATTTTTATGAAATCTAAATACAGATCAGTATTTCTGATGAAATGTTAGCATTCAAATTAAGATGTGCTATAAGTGTAAAATATACACGGATTTTAAAGGCTTAGTACAAAAAAGGGATGCAAAATATTTTGACAAGGCCTATGCTTACTATATGTTAAACTCATATTTTGGATTGCTGGGTTAAATAAAATATATTATTGAAAACTAATATTCCTTGTTTCTTTTTATTTTTTAAATATGATCAGTAGAAAATTTAAAATCACAAAAGTGGCTTTCATTATATTTTATATTTCTCTTTGACAACACTAACATATACATATTATGGTTTGTATGTTTGTACTTGCATTCAGAAACATTAAACTGTTACAGTGGGCATATATGCTTTTGTAACAAACAATAATAAAAAATTATATTTCTAATGATGTATCAAATCCTGTGGTTATATTTTAAGAGGTCGTCCCAAATGCAGAATGATGGGGACTGAAGGTTCGCTGAAGAATTAGGCATGATTATTTTTGTAGGCTTTTTTTTTAGGGTACTCAGTATGCCTTAGTTTACCTTTAGAAGGGTGACAATTCACACTGTATCTCTCTTTGAGTCATAGACAGTGGTGCACTGATAAATGTGTAACAACTGTCTCTCTGGAATTTAAAGAGAGAGAGGGAGAGAGAGAGAGAGGGAGAGAGAAAGAGAGAGAGAGAGAGAGAGAGAGAGTGAGTGAGAGAAAGAAGGACCATGATTGGTAGCATTTACCACTTTCTTTGGTGTAAATACCTTCACCACGGCTGATTTTAAGTTATCAAGTCACTGAACCTGGATTGCCTGAAGTCACTGAACGTGGACCCACAAGCTAGTACAAACGGGACCCAGCACACCATCAGCTCAGGAAATGAATGATGTTATCTAGGCTCCATGCAGGTGACAGGTACAAAGATTAATCTGCTGACATTGATAGAAGATGTAAGAGACAGGACTACTGAGTGGACCCTGGACACAATTTCATTTGATGTCATCTGTTTTACTGTTTGCTGATCATATTTAGTTAATAATCATTGACAGATATTTTCCCAAGTCTTTAGAAATTAGCATCAGCCTCTACCATAAATGCCATCTTTGATCATCATTTACAGAGAGGGTGAGCTTGGGGCTAAGTGCATGTGTTCTGGAGTCAGAGAGAGCTAGGTTCAAATCCTAGCTTTACCAAACCTGTTTACTAGTCTCTAATATAAGGATGATAATCTTATTACCTTTTTCATAGGAAAATCAGGAGGAGATTAAATGAGATGTTCTATTGAAAGCATTTTACATGTATCCAATAAATAAGTTCTTTATTAGACTCTTTCTGATACTAGTAATAAATAGATTATGTTTTGTAATGCTTCCATTGGGCGGATTGGGGTTGGGGCCCTCATCTATATATCATGAAATAGAAGCCTAGGGAGGTGGTAAAGCAGTCAGTAAATATGTTCTCGGGTAGCCACAACATGTACCACTCCCTTCTTCAATCATGCACTTACATCACATAAGGGTCCGAGGAAAATGAAGAGTCATCATAATGTAATGTGTGCATCTTCTAGGATAAAGCAGGAATGCTGCTCATTTTTGCTTGGGTGTATAGGCAATTGTACACCTTTGACATGGATGCCCAGTTGTGGGAAAAAATCTAGAGGTTGATTTCACCCGTAATTACTATCTCAGCTGTTGTAAAAAAAAAAAAAAAAAGTCTATGCTGTTGTTAACTGGGTCCAGATCATTTGTCTTATGAATCATGCATTTCTAGAGATGAGAACTGGGTAGATGAATTCCAATGATAAGAGGCTTGACTTCAAGCTAGGACTTTCCCTGTGAGAATAGAAAAAGCAGCTGGGTTATAGGAATTTTGGTATTAAACTCTTCCTTTCTGGAGAAGTGAAAAAATACAGGCCTTTTCAGAACTAAATACTTAGTGCTGCCCCTATCTTGGTCTGCATGGGCATTCTGCTAGGAGTGGACCTTTATTGGTGCATGGGCAACCTGTTTGAGTTTATTAGTAAGATCCGGTGGCACTTTGCAGTACCTTGACATAACAACTACCCTTGTGGATGGTGGCCAAACTCACCCAGCTTGACTCACTTGGTGCATCCACTGATTCACAATGTGGGCGTATCTCTCACATGAAAGAGAAAATCAATTGCATAGGTACGTATTTGAACAGTGCGTTCCTTTTTATATCATACTTTATACCACTGCACCTACAGAGTCATTTTTGTTTTTCCAAAACAGAATTTGAAAAAGCAAGTCTCTTACTGGATTTCTGCTGTGTCTCTCTCTTTTCACAAGTGGCTTTTTTTTTTAAATCATTTATTTTTTTAGTGTGATACATCATATAGAACATGGAGAATATACTTTAAACAAACAAAGTTGAAGATGTTGGAATTTCTTTCAAACTCTCAGATAGAAATTGGTTTTGTTTTACCTAATTTAATAGGAAATGGATAGCTGTTGAAGACATGATCACAGTGAGTGAAGTCTTCAAGCAAAAACATTCGTTATCTTGATGAAATGATAATCTGACAATGATTAGTAAAGTAAGTCAGTGCACTAAAAGGACTTACTAACAGACCCAGATAACATATAGAGCAAACATTGGGAGAAACTCTTCTTTCCTTTCATCAAGTCCAAAATGAACTTGTTCTTTTAAGGCAAACAAGTTGAGAAACCAAGAGTGAGGCAATATGATCTTCTGGAAAAAGCATTTCCAGAGAAGGTGTCAGCAATCCCAAGCCTTGGTGCCAGCCCGACACTGCCTGACCTGGTAACTCAGGCACTCATTCAATCATTGTGGGCCTCAGTTCCCTCATCGGCATGCCATCCGTGATTTTGTGGTAAGCCAAATCCCAGGCTGCGCAATGTAATGAAAGCTGCCATTCTTTGAGGACTGCTTGTCCCGATGCTGCCAGGCTCCTTGTCCTTCTCTTCTTTTAGCTGTGAGTAACTGGGGGCAGGAGGTCTGCCTCACGTACACGTTGTGTCCCCAACAACTAGCCTTGGGCCTGACATAGAGTAGATGCTTCCCCTAAAAACTGCCTTATTATTTCATTCAACTTTTACAAAGACTCTGTGAAAGACAGCCTCATTTTAACGTTGAGAATACAAAAGTTTAGAGGAACTTTGAGAGGTTCCATGAATCCCCCGACAGAACCATGCCCAGAGTCTCCAAGGCCTGTCTTCACCTTCCCATGCTGCACCGTAAATATGAAACTAGGCCAACCGAGCACATGAGCAGAGTACCAGTGAGGCAGGAAAGCTACAGAGGGCAAGAAAAAAAGAAAGAGGAAAAGTTTGGATTCGAATTATGGACAGGGTCAGACCACAATATTTTCAGTGCTCCGGCCTGTCAAGGGCGGTAATAATTCATAAATGCTGACACAGTAGGTTCTTTAGGAGTATTGCTCAAGGGATATAATATTCATCTCTAGGCCTTACAGCCTCCAAGAGCACCTGGCCTACTTGCGGGTACGTTACTTAAGAGCTATAAAGTGTGCGCTTTCCATGACATGGGGCATCCCCCCACCTCCTTTAAGCCTATATATATAAATAGAAAGGAGTCTACTTGGCCAGACTGACTGGCTGCCAGATAGATGGCAGACACGGGGCAGATCAATGTCAGGTCTCAGCTCCAGGAAGTTTATAATATACCACTTCACTCTTCGAGATCATAGGACGTGTAACAGTTTGGACTTGGACCATTCATTGTTAATAGCTTTAATAGAAGATGTCCTCTAGAACAGTGCTGGGTCACAGAAATATAATGTGAGACACAAGTGCCAGCCACATACGTACTTTCGAATTTCCGAGTAACCACGTTAAAAAAGAAATACATAAAATTTTAATTTTTTAATATTTTCAAAAGATATCTTATTTACCCCAATATATCTAATATATTATTTCATCATATAGTAAATATGAAAAGCATTGAGGTATTTTTCATATGGAATCTTTGAATCTCTGCGTGTATTTCACGCAGCCCATCACAAGTGGCACAAGCCAGATTTCAAGTGTTCCACAGTCACATGCAGTTAAGTGGCTACCATGTGAAAGTGTGCAGCTCAGGGACACAGAGACTGTCGGTGTCCATGTGGCCAGCTCCCTGGCTACCGCAGAATGTATGTGCGCTCATTACTGCTCATGAGCAGAATAAGCTGCTGAGAAGGGACCTTGAAACAGTCATTTTTCAAGATGTAACAATTTCTTAAAGTCCTGGAAAGAAATAAGTCTTGCTACGAAACCAAGAGGCAGGATGCTCCAGTCCTTCCTAACATCCATTTTACATATAATTACCGAGCACTGAAATCTACGTACAGTTAAATCATAAACCCTTTGTTTGTGGCACAGAACTGGCACAGAGCACCAGATCTGTCACTGGTTATGGGACTTTCAGCAAATCATTTCTCACCCTCAGCCTCAGCTTCCTTATCTTCAAAACAGAATGTCTGGAGCATATCAATAGTTCTCAGCCTTGACTGCAAATTAGAACCATGTGGGAAACAAAAAAAAAAAAAAAAAAATGCCCTGCCTTTACCATATATACAACAGCATCTCTGTGGTGGGGCCTGAGTATTAACACTTTAACATTTGTTATGTGATTCTAAAGTGCAGCTAGGGTTAAGAATCACTGACTTAGTCCAAACCAAATGTGCTATGATGTTTCAGTCTGTGCAAATGGAGCTCATATGCCCCAGGGAGCCTTCCTCAGCTGAGTGGAGGGAGAGAAAACAAAACAAAACAAAACAAAACAAAACATCAATCTTTCCCATCCAGTCAACCAATAAATGTAATTTTTGCAATAGAAAGCCTTCTATGCCAACTGGGGTTGAAATACTAAATATAAAGGTAGGAAAAGAAAATATTATCCCATGAAATGGCAAGATAAAAAGAATACATGTAATGGATGAAATCATTCACAGATAAGATCACTCAAGGAATGATGAAACATTATTTCAAAGTGTTGCTGATGAGGTCCCCTCAAGATGACCATCTCTGGGTTTTCAATCAAACGCTAATTTAGGTACTTCCCTGAGGGAATTCTACAGATGTAATTAAGGTTACTAATCAACTGATTTTAAAATAGGGAGATTATCTTAGATCACTGAGGTGAGTCCATGTAATTATCCTATAAAACAGAAGTAATCCATGAGATGTGGCGGAAGAGGAAGCCTGAGAGGTGAGAAATGTGAGAGGGATTTGATGTGCTGTTGCTGGAGGGGACGGCATAGAAAACATGAGATGCAATGCAGGCAGACGAAAACAGGAGTGAAAACTGGCACCTAGCTGACAGCCATCAAGGGAGCAGAGAAGACAGTCCTACAATGACAAGGAATTAAATTGGGTTAGCAATCTTAAGGAGTGTGGAAGCAAATTCATCCCCAGAGCCTCCAGAAGGTAACAGAGCCCTAAAAAGTTTTTTTTTTTTATTTCAGCATTCTTTAAGCAGAGAATTCAGTTGAGCCATGCTGTGTCCAGACTTCTGACCTACAGAATTGTGAAGTATTAAATGGGTATTGTTATAAACCAATACATTTATGATGATTGCTTATGGAAGCAATAGAAACTAACACAGTCTCCAAAAGTCCATTAGAGAGTCCTAGATTGATTTCCTAAACATCAATCAGGAAGATAATTATCCAGTCACCTTTGAAACATGTCCAAGTGAATAAGGGCCTTTTTCCAGAGCACAGAAACTTGTGACTTGAGAGGCAATCTAGTTCAATCAATTAATGATGGATAAGGAGTGCTAAAAAAAAAACTTAGATACCAAATAATCTGTGGCTTTGTCTCCTCCAACTATCCTTGGCCAAGAGCACTTTAATCAGCCAACAAGAATGTGCCAATATGGAAACAGGTACAATAATCTCTCAGAGCTAGGTGATGCTCTCACCTGAAGTCATTCAGTTCCCTCTATTCCAACTCTACGATTGCCAAATGAACTTCTGATTCTTATCTTACTTTCTGGGTTTCTTCTCTTTCTGGATAACCAACACAATAAATAGCTGAAATGAAATTGCTTGACAGATGAAATGGAGCATAAATGAATGAACTGGCATTCTGGTATACTGGTCCATCTCTTGAGCTTGGCTAGTAGAAATTGAATTCCTAGAGTCTAATCACCTCTGGGTCATTTGATGGAATTTATTTTTTGAACACATAGATCTGGACATGAGATGATCCCAGGGAAAGTGAGAAACACTGCGAGCACTTGTCTGAATTAGTTTGTTGGCCTTGCTTCTCATCTTAACCCCAGGTCTAGCCAGGGAATTAAAAACAGATGATGTGTCAATGGGAAGGTAAATCAAAACAAAGGTCAAGGTCTATGACAGAATAGGGTAGGGGGAAGACAAGGATAAGCAGCATTTATTTTATGGAAAAGGTGGTTTGGAAGGGGGAAGTACAGGCTATCTTTGCAACATGTCCTTGTAAATTTAACATCTTGGCTCAGGAGAGCCTGTTTTTAGTCCTTTGCATTAAACATTTAATTCCCAGGAGCCTTGTGTTTACCACCTCATGAGACCACAACGTAACTCAGGAAATGGAAATTCAATGAGCTGGCCATGTTTCTCCTAAATCAGTTGGCTGGTGGATGATGACTGGAACAAGCAGGCTGAGCCAAACCCTGACCCACTCACTAATGAATCACAGAGACTGTCCACCTACCAAGAAGTCAAAGAAACAAATACTTCAGTGCTTTTCCATTGTAATCTCTGGGTGATTTCAGTTTCATATCTTGTAGAACAGTAATACAACATTTATCTTCTAACCTGAAAACTGATTCAAATGAATTTTTTTTTATACCCAACCTCTTGTGATCATGTTACTAACTAAAACTTTACTTCCAAACGAGGAAGAAAAGCTACAGGGAATCCCCAGGGTGGCAGTTTATATAAAGCCTCATGTAAATACTGCAGAACTAGAGAGCAGGTTCCCCAGACATAGGGACTAATACCCATAAGCATCTGAAATAACTCCTGCCCAAATTGAACTCAGCACCTCCTACCTGTCCCCAATCTCATTCCTCACATTCCCTGTCTTGATTGATGAGATTAGGGTTCTGCAGCTACCTGAACTAGATACCTTGGTTACCCCATCCCTTTTCACAGGTAACTTGATGCTATAAGAGAGTAATTCTACCTCAGAATTCTCTAGGAAATGTAACTCCTCCTCTCCCAATCCTAGCCCCACTGCCTCTTTCCTCGTGCAGCCTTCCTCGTGGTCTATCTTCCTTTACTTTTAAGGCTGCTGCCAGACAAATCACAAACCTATTTATGCTTCCATGAAGCCTTCTACACTCCCCGAGAAACGTAAGTGTTAACTCTTCTGTGCCTCCACACGGACTTTTTTTAACCTCTGCTATACACAATGCCACAGTCAGAAGATGATGAACCCATTTGTGGAATAAATGAGTTCTCAGTGCCTGTGTTACTATCTAACGCTCTGCAGGGCAGAAAAAGTCCCACTTCCGCTATTTATTACTCTACCCCACCACCAAAGTACTTTGCAGGATTCGATGAGTGGACAGATATGTGGGTTGGTTTTGCTGGCGAGTATTGCTGGATATAAGGTGGGCCAGAAGCACTAGAAGTTCTCCCCTCCCCCCAAGAACATCCACAGTATCATCTACCTATAGTTTCTGGATCTTTAGAAGTTAGTTTGGGTAAAAGAGAGCACAGTGCAATTTTGGGGTTAGAAGATGGGCCCAGGACTGAACTTTGGGCAGCCAGAATACAGTCTGAGGGTGCCAGGTATAGGTACGAGAGAATTTCACAAAGGGACAGAGGGTCACAGGTCAAAATTCTGCCTAGGACCCACCCGAATGGCTGCGAATGCTGACTAAAGGCTGCACTTGTTTGGAATATGGCAGAACTCAGCTTCCACAGGTCAGCCTCCCCATGAGTAACCTCACCCTCAGTCCCTTCAGATTCCCCATTCAATTTCCTCTCTACCTTTGCAGGAGGGGCAAGCAGGAAAAGTCAAGAGAAAAAAGAAGATGTATCCAGGTGGCTTTCTGCTTTCCTTTTATCATCAGCACAGCACAGAGCATGCAGTGTAATTATTTTCCTGCAAGTTATTTGCCACGATCACCAGGTTACGTTCTTTAAACTACAACTGGTTTAAACATAAGTGGTTTTGCTAGTTTTTCTCTTAATCAGAATGTCTGGAAGTCCAAGGTTAGTGCTGATGGAGGGAAGGAGAGCCAATGTGGAAGCCAGAAGCCCAGTGAGAATCCGAGAGTTGGAGGGAGCTCTAAGGACCATGTTAGTCCAAACGTTTCACTTCACAGCCGAGGTAAGCGAAGTGCAGTGAGACACCACTGCTGGTTACAGCCCAGCTGGGAGCAGCACCCAGGTCTCCTGCCCCTCCTCCAATGGTGTTTTTTTTTCTTTTCTACAACTCCACATTGTTGTGGAGCAATCACCTGTTGCTGTGATTTCAAGAAGCAAAAAGCCACACTTAGCCTCAGCTCACATGTGCTGTCATACGCAATATCATTTATCATTAGACATTCAGGACAAGCAAATCATAACACGTATGGGCATACAGCCACCCAGTTCTTCTAGCAGCCACAGAGGGCTGGCCACTACCCACCCTCAGCAGGAGCGGAGTGCCCCCTGCCAGCTTCTTTAGGGTAGGAAAAGAGGCCTTGAGTCATTGAGAAAAGGAGTTTACTCATAACCAGCCCTAAAGTCTGGAGCAAACTGAACTGAAATTTCTGAAAATAATCCCGGATAGAACCTTGCAAAAATCTATCCTCTACACGGATGCCACAGTGATTTTCCTAAATTGCTGATCAACAGCCTCTGATTCAGACTCCTCATTATCAAATGATAAACTCCTAGAAAGGTACACCCAGCCCTGGGCAGTCTGACCTGGACTCTTTTTTTTTTTTTTTTTTAACGTTTATGTATTTTTAAGAGACAGAGCATGAGCAGGGGAGGGGCACGGAGGGGCAGGGAGGGGCAGAATCAGAAGCAGGCTCCAGGCTCTGAGCTGTCGGCACAGAGCCCAACGTGGGGCTTGAACCCACAAACCGCAAGAGCCTGACCTGAGCTGAAGTTGGACACTTAACTGACTGGGTCACCCAGCACCCCTGACCTGGCCTCTCTCTACCCTTCCATTCCTATCTTTCACTAATTTCCCAAACCGCCCCTTTCCTCTGTCCACGGGAGGGGACTTCTCTGAAGTTTCCGGACTCTTCACCTCTTTGGCCCCTCTGCCACCTGTCTTCTTCCGACTTCACCCATCTCTGTACTCATCCCCCCAACCCTCAGATCAAGGTCACTTCAACTTAGATGCATTTCTTCACTTACCAGATAAAATTAGGAGCCCCTCCTCTCTACTTCCATACAGCCTTGACAAACCCTTATCAGAGCAATGTAAGATAGCCATGATTTTCCCATCTCTCTCCTGAGATGCTATTTCACACGTGCCTAGCACACTCCGTTTAAAATGAATTTTGAAGGAATGAACAGAGACACCTGACACTGTTTTAAAAATGGGTATTTTAAGGGGTGGGAGCATGTCCTTCTGTGGAAAGTTCATCTGAGTGCATTTTAATGAGATAAAGTGGCATTTCCATCATATCAGGCATGGTGGGATAGCTTGATTCAGGCATGCAGTAAGGAACCCAAAGCATAGAGAGCACAAAAGCATAGAGAGCACAAAGCATAGCTAGGCTAGAAGCACAAAAAACCAAAGTAATGTTTTCTTTTTCTTTAAAGTGTATCTTTTCTCCTTACACCTGTCAGAATGGCTAGAATAAGACAGACAGGAAATAATAGGTGTTGGCAAAGATATGAGGAAAAAGGAACCCTCATGCACTTTTGGTGGGAATGCAAATTGGTGTAGCCACTGTAGAAAACAGTATGGAGGTTACTTAAAATATTTAAAAAAAATAGAATTAGCATATGATCCAGTAATTCTACTAATGGGTATTTACCCAAGGAAAGTAAAAAAAAAAAAAAAAAACTAATTCAAAAAGATATATGCACCCCTAGGTTTATTGCGTTATTAACAAGAGCCAAAACAAAACAAAACAAAAAACAAGAGCCAAGATATGGAAGCAACCCAAGTGTCCATCAACAAATGAATGGATAAGGAAGATGTGGTATATATATATATATATATATATATATATATATATATACACACATACATACATATAAATACACACCACATACCATGGATGGTATACCATGGATGGATCTATAAGGTATTATATTAAGTGAAATAAATCAGAGAGATAAATATCATATGTAGAATTTAAGAAACATAACACAGAAAAAAAAGACACAAAAATTCATACTCTTAAATACAGAGAACAAACTGGTAGTTACCAGAAAGGACGTGGGGTGGATAGGTAAAATAGATAAGGAGATTAAGAGTACACTTATCATAATGAGCACTGAATAATGTATAGAAATGTTCAATCATTACATTGTACACATGACACTAATGCAACACTGTATGCTAATCATATAAATATAAACATATACACAAAAAAGTGTTGACCTTTTCTAAGACTTCAGAAAACCTAGAAGAAAATGAAAAGCACACATGGACCAGAATCAAAACTATGAAGTGTTTCTTGAATGCAAATTATAATCTCTATTGACATTCTCAAAATGTATGAGCCCCTTAAATAATCAGAAAACTAGCCTTTCATTCAAAGAACAAAGTTTGGAAACCCAAATTATATCTCACATGTTCAGCTAAGGAGTATGCCTTCAGTACACTAACATTCATATGTTCAGTTTTGTTTTGTTTTGTTTTGTTTTGTTTTGTTTTGGCAGTTGACAAGAAGTTAATTTGCTTAAGGAAAATCCCTCAGTCAAGCCTTTCTAGCTTTTCCTTGCCGTTTTAATGTGGTACATGCTATAGCCCCACAAACGTGTTACTCCAGTATAATCTGCAGTGTCCTAACTAAAGTTACTGACTGGGTCTTATCTGCACAGTTTTTGTGTCCTGTTTGCTTCTTGAATCTGATTAACCAGAATATTTCTCTTACCTCTTTTTAATATGTGAAGTCACTTGACCTAATTTATGTGTAGAAGCACTACACCATTGGTTTCAATCTTTATATTCTGTGTAAAAACAAAATCCAATTTATATAATAAAATCATTTCTCTAAAAATTTAAGTCATTTTCAGATAAAAAAAATAAACATGCATTTCTGATACGCAAAAAAAATCTGTTTTTTTCTGATAATATTTTATGAACTCCAGCACAAGGAAAGGGGGTTTTGTTTAGAGTAGAAAGGAGAAGGATGAAGAAGTAGAGGAAAGAGGGAGCAAGGGAAATTAGGGCAGTTAGGGGAAAGAGTGAGGTGGGAGAAGAAAGAAAGCAACTGGCTGAGCCATCAGAGATTTACATCAAAAAAAAAAAAAAAAAGAGACCTGACTCTCAGCCTCTTAATCAAAGTTAAAAAGAACGGCACGCTAACAAATAGTCCGGCAGACATTCCTGAAGTAGAAGCTGGATTTTCATAGGGTTTCCTCTGGGCTTTACGGCAAGAGGTTTTTAGATGCCCTTTTTCATTCAGTCATGTGTGCAAGCAGACCATATTATTCAAACTTGGTTAAAATCTGTCAGAAAGAGGAGGCATGAAGGTGGAATATGGTGAATTTCTTGGTCACTGCTTGGCATGTCTTAATCACTAGTTTCTCGGACTTGCTGCTTTCACTTATATATGGCAGCAAAATCCTCTCCAATCAATTATATTCCCTCTCGTGAGCCCCGCCCCCCCCACATGGGCGCGCGCGCGCGCACACACACACACACACACACACACACGCACGCGCGCGCCTCTGGTACCAGAAGAGTAGATGAAAGCACACGACCATTGCCTCATATAACAACCTCCCCCCACCCCCCGACCTTTGCCCAGAACGTCTTTGGGTTCTGCCAACTGAAGTGAAGGCCAGGCCTGGGCTGGAGCCTCGTGAGACCCATCACAACATCACAGTAGAGCCAGCCAGGCCAGAGGAGAAGGCAGCCAAGTGTTAAAATTCAACAAAGAGTACGAGCTGGACAGGCTGACGACAGTGATAGCCGTAACTAACTCTAATCCCGTGGTCTAAGGAGCGCAAAAATGAAAGCTCTCAGAGGGCAGAGGTGTCCATCTGCTATATTCACTGGTGTTTCACTGATGTATACCAAGTGCCCAGAGTGTAACACTTTGAATACTTGTTAAATGAAGGATAAATGAATGACTTCCAAAGCATTAGTGCCCATTGGAAATCTTAACACACTTAACTGTTAAATGTTTAACCATAGTATCAACGGTGCAAAGTAGTGGACTAGAAAATTATTAGTACTACCTACATATTAACTGGATATCTATCCCACTAATAGGATATTTGGGTTGACTGGCAGGAGGACATAGTACTGAGATTACGCGGGTTTCTCTTTTGAATTAACTTGTAATAAAGAGAAGTAGGTCTCTCTATGAAAAAAAATCACAAGTCAGCAAAAGGTGCTACACACTCAACATTTAGTGAATTAGGTCCACAAGCGGCACAAGAGACAAAATAACTGCTTTCTAGCTCTGGAGTTTCACCATCTTTTTTGTTGTTCCTCACATGGTTGGAACATCATGATGATTTCCATCACCGAGTGCGGGCTGAGTTGTTATAAATGCAAGGCTATGTTACTAACATTCCTGTGTATGATCAACACTCCCGTCCATCCTATTAGTACGAGAAGACTGCTCATGATTTGTGACCACAGCCGGAATTAGCAAGGCCTGTTGGTGGTGAAAACTCCTTTCTGCCTACTTGGCTTTCCTAAGTTTGTATGCAAGAAACCATTCTATGACATCATCCACACAAAGTCCTATAATATAAGAAAACCTCACAAGGGAACATTCACTTGACTAGGTTAATTAACAATGACTAGATAGGAGTCTCATTAATTGTGAATTGGAGGTTAATTTATTACGAACTCATATTTTGGATGTGTAGAGGCAGCCTTCCTGACGCAGGTCTCTAAAGCACATTTCTGAAGTTGAATTCAGGGGTCCAGAAACACTTCCTCCCTCAACTTGGTGTTCCTGCAGTATTTGTAGCACAAGCCAGAAACAGAGGAGTTACCCGGCCATCTTCTCTACCTCCTCTGTCCCCATTTCCTCTGTCAACATCACCTCTTCAGCATCTTGAATTCGTTTCATGCCCTTATCCTCTGTATTGCTATCACCAAGTCCCAGCCACTCTGTCTCACTCGGACTTCAGGAATGCCCTCTTAACATCCAATAAGACTCCCTCCAATCCATTTTTTACACAAAGATTATGTGTTGAAACACAACTGTGATTATGACACCCTTCTGAATAAGACATTCAAATGACTTTCCTTCTCCACAGTACTCATACCACAATCCATTAAGGTGGTCTCATATTTACCAGTTGTGCTTAATAGTCACTCACTCTACTTTCAACTAGTAATGGAATCCAGTGCAAGAAGACGTTTCCCACACAACCTTGCAGCAAACTGTGTCACGTGACTCAGTACTGGGTAGGAGGATGTGAGCAGAAGTGGCAAGTGCATCTTTCAGGGAAATGCACATCTCCTCTACTTCCCCTTCTCCACTCCCATTGGCTTGGATGTTGATGTGCTTGGTCACCAAACACATGGATAAGAGCTACCTAGATCTGGGGAACACTTCTGGAAGTCACTCTGCAGAAGAATCACAGAAAATGTGGGTTTGAACACCGGCAAAGGACCGAGGGGCCAATGGTTTTTTTGACCAGCCAGCATAGATCTTTCTAGCTTATCCTTGAAAGAAGAAGGTCATTTTCACCTAATTTTTTAGGCTCAACTGTAAGGGTAGTTGGAAAGAGTAATTACACAGGACTTGCACAAAAACATAGGCTGAAATTTTATCCTTAATACCTATTTTTTTTTCTTTCTTTTCTTTTCTTTTTTGAAGAAAGAAAATGTACCTGAATGTATAATGTGACAGGGCTTTTTTTTGAGTCCTTTATTTTTTTTTTTTTTACAAGACTTATGAATCCTATTAGTGTGCTACAATCAGAAGTATTTTTTACTTTAGAACCTGTGAATTGTTTTTTGGGGGAAATTATTAAGGCCACAGAAATGACCACCATAGTCAGATAGAAATATTTTGGTCTAATAAGAAAATGGGACAATCTATCCCACCCTATCCCAAACCAAATTTCCAAACCTCAAGTTAGTAAAAACAGTTAATAAACACTGGTTATACAAAGAAGAGTAGGGAACTATAGGAAATTAGGAAAAGGAGCCTGTCCTACTAGTGTCGTGGGTTATATTTTTCCAGGTTTGGGCACCCAGCTTCCCAAAACCAAACTGTATACTGAGCAATGTATTTTGAAATGGTGCCAGTGGGACAAACATGAGGCTCTCTGCTTCAAACAGCATTTTATTCACAGATGCTTCATATTTGTATGAAGGAGATGAGCTAAATCAAGAGTAGGAGTATGTGATGCTGGTTTGCAAAATGATATTTTTTCCTGAAGCCAATCTTTATTTTATTTTTCTGATAGTAAATGCACAATACTTATGTAGAAGTTTGGTAAGTATTAATACAATGTAAAACAAATTATGAATTCCCTTTCTGTCATTCTCTTTCCAATAAAATTTCTAAAGAAAGCTGAAAACAGACCCTATACAAAAAGCTGTCTCATGTTTTTTCTTTTTCTTTTTCCATCTAACATTAGTGTCTCTTCAGTACCTGCAATTAGATTGCCACTTTATCTAGGAAATGCAGCTTTTAGCAATTCTTTGTTGATTCCAATGAAATCAACCTGACTCAGCTAATATGAACTAATTAGACTGAGAATGAAGTCCTAATACCAACTGCTGTCCAATAGTAATTACTTGACATTAAATTTTGGGTGACCCAAGCAAATTCTATAAGCTTAGAGAAGTTTCAAGTAAGAGGATAGGGAGCTTGAAGACATTACAAAAAAATCCATGAAGGACCCAAGATGTACTGAGAGAGAGATACATGAGAATGGCTATGCACAGCAGCAGAGATCTGATGTCATTATAGTAAATCCCCATTACATGGAATTATATGGCAGCATCCTCTTCCTTGCTGGCTAAAAAAGCACAATACCCTCCTGCCCAACCACCACCACCCCAAAATACAAAAACTGCATATAAAATTTAATGGCTGCACTAATTAATATTCCTCCATATTCTTGTTTTTCTAACTGTGAGTCACAGCCTATTATACTGTAGGGTTAGTCTAGTGGGCCAAACCCGGCTTTGTTTGCTGGCCTATTTACACAAATAAAATGGTGCTATAAGGCTAAATTTTCATACCCCCTGCCCCAATTCGTATATTGAAACTTTATCCTCAATGTGATATTTGGAGGTGGGGCCTCTTAGGAGGTGATTAGGTGATTAGTGCCCTTATAAAAGTGGTCCCAGAGAACTCCCTGTACTCTTCCACCATCTGGAGATATAGTGAAAACAGCTGTCTATGACCCAGGAAGTAGGCCTTCACCAAACATGGCATCTGCCAGCACCTTGGTCTTAGACTTCTCAGCCTCCAGAATTGCAAGAAATAAATTTCTGTTGTGTATAAGCCACTCAGTCTATGGTATTTCTGTTACAGAGCCAGAACAGATGAAGACAAATGGAGAGGAGAAGGGAGGAGAATAAGATAGTTTCTTCACATGAACCTTTGTGCTGGCCAACATGGCACTGCAAGTTTACACTTTGAACTTCCTCCTCTGTGCCAACTACTGCAATGGTAGGTTTGTTTGTTTGTTTGTTTGTTTGTTTATTTATTTATTTATTTATTTATTTATTTATTTATTTATTTATTTATAACTAAGACAGTAGTACTGGAAAATGTTAAAGAGCAATTACAAGCCATGGAAGGCAGATTGAGGAGCTCCAACCCACATATGGTGGGAGTTCCAGGAGAGAATTTAATTCAACTGCAAGAATCATTTTTGGAAAAGGTTATTATTAATTTTATAAAATTAAAAGAATGGAATGAGTTTTCAGATTAAAAACCCACAATACTCACCAAGGATTATAAATAAAAAGTAAATTCACAATAGGGCATCATGATAAAGAAAAACTCTTTAAAGGGACTTCAAGTAAGAGGCAGATTATCCACTAATGAATTCAAACATACCAGTAGAAGATTTTTCCTCAGCAACAACAAATGTCAAAACACAAATGAAAACCTTTAAGTGTCAGAGAAATAACCATCCATTTAGAATTTGATACCTAGCTAAACTGTCACTAAGTCTTGTGGTGAGCAGGTGGTGGAGGGCATATGAAAACAGTTTTCTACCTAAAGATTCTAATTTAAATAATTATTAAAAGAACTATTTTTGCAAGAAGACATCAATCATCTTAAAAATATACTGAAAGTCTTTTTTAAAATGTTCTATCCCAACTATTCCAGTTATTATACCTATATTTGTTGACCCATTTCTCTGCCCCCCATTTAAAGCCAAACTTCTCAAAGGAATTACATTAGACTCTTATTCTCAATTCCTCTTTGTCCACCTTCCTAAACCCATTAAAGTTAGGCCTTAACCTCCACCACTCCAATGACATAGATTTGTCCTTGCCACTAATGACCTCTACATTGCTAAATCTAGTGGTTAGTTCTTAATCATCTCATTTGATTTATTAGCATCCAACATAATGGATCACTCTTTGAAACACTATCATAATTTGGTATTTCGACACTATTCTCCATTGATCCTACTACCTCACTGGATACTTCATCTTGGTCTACTTTGCTGTGTCATCTTCATTTCCCAGCCATGTGACATTGGAATACCCTTAGTCCTTATCATCCACTCTTCTCTACCTACACTTATTCCTAGGTGATTCCATTTGTAATATGTCATTAATATCATCTATATGATTATGTTCTCCAAATATATAACTTTAATTCAAAACTCGAACTATAGGCTTATACATCCAATTGACTAATAATCCCCTTGGGTGCTTGATAGGAATCTCAAACTTATAAATCTATAAACAAACTTTTGATTTTACCCTCGTAACCTTTTCATTCCACAGTGTTGGTCATTTCATTAAATATCACCTTAATCCTTCCAGATTCTCAGGCCTTTCAGTCATACCTTGAAAACCAATCCATCAACTAATTCTCTCAGATATGCCTTCAAATTACATCCAGAATGTGATAATTTCTTTCTATCTTTATCTCTCTCACCCAAGTCACCAATATTTCTTATCTGGATTATTATAAACATTTCTTAATTAGTCTACATGCTTCTGGTCTTGAAAACCCTTATCCCCAAATATATAAGTCACCCATCAAGATCTTGCTAAAATAAAAAATGTCAGTTTTTTGTTCAAGACCCTCAGATGGCATCCCATCTCACTTAGAGTAAATGCCAACGTGCTTACAGTGGTCTAAAAGTCTTACTTGGTCTCCTTTGACCCTCTCCCCCCACCATTAATCACTATCTCTGCCTTCATCTACCACACTTTTCCTGCCCATTCTTCTCCAACCACACTGGACTCTTTGATGTTTCTTGAAGACCCCATGCAGTATATGCTATTCCCTCTGGGATATTTTTCTCCCAGATTTTCATCAAATAGCCATTAAAATATCACTTCATCTTTGAGCTCTTCCCTGAAAACCCAGATTAATAATAACTCTTATATCTTATTCTTCTCCATAGCGCTTATCTTTATTTATTTTCTGATTTTTATTTATCTCCTCTTACTAGAATGTCAATTATATGAGTTCAGGGATTTTATCTGTTCTGTTCACTGCTATATTTCCAAGCACCTATAACTACAGCAGGCCAATAGAAGACATACAATAAGGATTTATTAGATGACTAAATAAACGGTGAGGAAAAACAAAGGTAAAACATGATAGCCAACTCAAACAAATATTGTTTGTAAAAACAATATAGGCCACATTTTCTACTGATCAAAAACGGTGAAAGAAACTTTTAGATGAGGCAAATAGGTGAGTTTATCTCAAAGAACAATTAAAATGTGTTAGATTTTCTACTTTGTTTGGGAGAAGGACAGATAATCTGTGTGAAATGGGAACACTAATGTTGCTTGATGTGGGAGTGAGCGGCCCAGCTGAGGGGTGCATGAGTACATGGGTGTAAGGTCAGCACTGATGATGTGGCTGTCGCAGGCCTCTGCTGCCTTAAGAATCAGCACAGTTGTTAGGGGACCCACATCAGGGAAGACTGAGAAGGTCACACCCCACCCAGACTCTAAGAAGGGAAAGAGAAGGTGAGCATAATCATGGTCTTGGGAAAGTGGCAGGCCTCACATAGTTTAGGAATAGAAAGAGGAGATGTTATAGACTCATGTTCTGTGGATGTTTTTTCTCAGTAGGCAGAAATGAGAATCATTATTGCCAGGTAATAACTATACGTATTTGAAAAAAAAATGAAAGAAAAACCTTTGCATTTTTAGCTTTGCAAAGAAACATTTCTGAAGAGTGATTATTTAAACCAATACCTAAAAAAAAGAAAGTCTACCAAAATATGCTTCAAGACATTCTGGGGGAAAAAAGCCCCAAAAGATAATACAATAGAAACATCCTGTACAAGTAACATTTAGACCAGGAATGCAAGGACAGTGCAATATCAGAAAGATTTAGCAATATAATCTACTGCATTAATAATTTTAAAGAGGTAATCAAATGGTTATTCTACCATGCAGAAAACCAGTGTTTATAATTTAACATTTATGATAAACTCTTAATAAACTAGAAATCCAGAGTTTTCTGAATCTGACAAAAATATGTCACCCAAAAACCTGTACCTAACAGCATACTTAAAATGAAACTTTTCAAGCGTTCTCACAATTATGTGGCACAAGAAAAAAATGCCTATTATAAAGGCATACTATTTACATGGCATGGTACCTTATAAGGACAGGAAAGTTGAGATCAACAGGGAAAAAAAGCCTAGAAAAGTTTAAAGCATATATATGATCTTAGAACACAACAGAGAAGGCACTGCAAATAATGGAGAAAGAATAGAGCTCAGTAAATGGTATTGAGACAACTGGTTTTTCATATGGAATAAAAATAGATCCATGCTTTACACCACATATACAAATTAGCTCCATGTAAATTCATTGTCTACACATGTAAAACAAAACTTTGAGAAGTAAATTAAAGCAATTTAGAGTACAGGAGAGATTTAAATATAATATACTCATGGAGGAGAAAGTGACTGCTTAAGCAAGGCACAAAATGCAAAATAATAAAAGAAATTTAACTATATCAAAATTTAAAGATTGTGTTAAAAGAGGTCATGAAAAAAATTAAAATGCCATCAACAGACAGGAGGCAAAATTTTCAACAATATATTTTTCAATATATGAAAAAGTATGAGTCTTATGTATGAAATATAAACACATATATTAAAATACATATACATTAGGATCATACACACTTACACGTTTTTGGAAATCAATAAAGAGAACAGACAATAAAAGAGTAAATAAAGAGTAGAAATAGATAATTCACAGAGGAGGAAATCCTAATGGCCCTATAAAAATGATGTTCAATTTTACGAATAATCAGAGTAATGAAAATTAAAACAATGAGATACTGATTCATATCTACCAACCCACACATAATTAAGTCTGATAATAAGTGTGAGCAAGGACCTGGTGGGAGTGTAAATTGGTAAGAGAGCACTATGGAGAGCAATTTGTTAGTGTCTACCAAACACGAAAATGCACATACCCTATGATGTGGTAAGCCCACTGATATATACTCCAGAAAAACTCTATTACATGTATCCTAAAGGAAATGTCTAAGGGTATTGATTTCAGTACAACTTATTTTTGTAAAACAATTGAATCATTTTAAATTTTCAGTAGTATGGGAATGGATAAGTTGTAATATTTTCATGAGATGGAGTAATATACAGATATTTTTAAAAGAATGAGCAAGGGGAATATAAAAACATAAATTCTGAAAACAGAATGTTTGATAGTAAAAGTAGTGATTGCCAGAATACCACAGTCCATATTTGAAGTAAAACATATGGGTTTACCTGGGTGCTCAACTCAGTCAGTTGAGTGTCAGACTTTGGCTCAGGTCATGATCTCCTGGTTCGTGAGTTTAAGCTCCACATCGGGCTCACTGCTGTCTGCCTGTCAGTGCAGAGCCTGCTTCAGATCCTCTGTCCCCCTCTCTCTGTCCCTCCCCCACTTGTGCTCTCCTAAAAATAAATAAATATTTAAGAAATAATAAAGCGAAATATATGAAAATTTTATTTATTTTTTTTTTGAGAGAGAAAGTTTGCAAATACATGTGCATGAGACAGAGAGGGAGAGAGAGAAGCCCAAGCAGTCTCAATGCCCAGTGCACAGCCTGACATGGGGCTCAATCTCATGACTGTGAGATCATGACCCGAGCTGAAATCAAGAGTCAGACGCTTAACTGGCTGAGCCATCCAGGCATCCCATGAGTATTTTAAAATACACAAATAATTTGTATTTCACGCATACAATAATCATGTTTTATATATGTAGCAAAATTTAAATGTATAAAAACAGGACTGTACAAAGGCCAACACATGGCAGTTGTTCTGGGGTAGCAGAGAGTAGGGTGATGCTGAGAAAGGCAAAACAGGGAACCTCAAATTCACCTGTGTACTTTGTTTCTTTACAAATAGAAGCTAGGCAGCACACATGGGAAAAATATTTACTTTTGATGTATTCATCTGGGTGGCAGGTACATGGACACTTATTTTAGGGTCCTGAGTATATTAAAAAAAAATAAGAGTATTAGAGAGCTCTAAATCTATATCCCTGCCCAGGGTCAAAAATAACAAGCCTGCACAAATTTATGCAGATAGAAAGATAAAAAGAGGTTCTGATAAAGAGGAGTTTGTGTAGGGCACCCACTCCTGGACAACACTGACAGAGGAGGGTTGGAATGGTTACTCAGGTGAGTTCCGGTCACTGAATCCATGACTGTCACCCCCATATGCACCCTACCCACCCTCATGGCTCAGCAGTTGGCCCTCCCCAGACACAGTGTTATATGACAAGGAAGGGGAGCTTTCTCAATACCTGTTTCTAGGCTAGGCTGAGGAACATTTTCTTCATAGATTCCAGAGAAAAGCCACAGAGTGGACCTTCCAGGAAGAACGGCAAATCACATGTGAGATTGCACAGGCTAGGTCCTGTCACAAGGCTTCCCAGAGTTCTGGTGCCAGCCATGTCTGATTAGTGCAAAAAAAAAAAAAAAAAAAAAGAAAAAAAAAAAGCATATTTTTTACTAGCTTCAAAAAAGTTAATTTAAGCACTTCACTCCAGTGAAAAACTGATTTGGGGCACAATGATTAACAAATGGTTCTCAATCTCTGTCCCTGGAAGTCACAAACACATGCACAAGCCCTAGGTAAGCTGGACCTGGGGATCTTATTTAGTCACGTGAGTCACAACAAATGGGTACGCCAAAGCTGGTTCATCTTACTCAAGTAGACCACCATGGAACCTTCCAGCAAACACTCATTAAAACAAGAACCAAAACATTTCACAGACTATAGCGTGTTTCAGTTGGTTGAGAGCCATCATAATTAATAATACAGTAACAAAAAAATGACAGCACAGGCAGGAGCCCTGTAGCGTAATGATCCAGAGTGAGCTTCACACATCTGTGGTTATGTCAGTTCCTGAGTGCAAAAGCACCAGAATGCCACATTCATGGTCTCAAATGATGGCAGAAAGTATCTGGAGAAAGGCCATAATTCATCTTCTTTTTTTGTCACCAGAACCACTGAGAATAAACTCAGAAGCTCCTACTGAGAATTCCTTAGAAAGAGAATCAGTGCCTTAAATAAAAGGATTTTACTCTTAAAAAAAGATATTCCGAATAGGCTTCCTTTTATATTTCATGTATGCAGAAGTATTTTCCTTATATATTTATTCTGCATGTCATATAATAGTATCCTTCTCAAACATTTCCCATAGAGTTGACCAGCAGCTTCAACTGCTTCCCTAGAAAACACTCCAGCTATTCCTCTCATTAAAAGAGACAAAAAGCCAAGAGGATAGGTGACTGACTTAGTTTGTGCCAACAATCTATCTCTTAATATGACAGAGCTTGTGCAAAACAGGCACTCCTTATATGTTAATAAAAGATTGGGCACTGGTAGTCATTTCTAGAGCCCCAACTGAGCAACTGAGTTGCATCAGTATTTAGAAAATTTAAAAGTCTGTGATTTGACATCTAATTATTTCCCAGTCTGAAAAGATTTTATTTTTCACGTTCCAATGTGGTCCCCGCTTTACAGCAAAAAGGCAAAGTATGCAATAGATAACACCGTATGTGCCACTCTGAGTTCCATCATGGCTCTGTCTTGCCCCTTCAACTAAACTGGCAACATCTGTTATTCTCTAAGACAGTGTGGACATTTCCTTCCATGTCAGTCATTTCAGAGGTAAGTGCCCCCACTCATTCACAAATGTTTGACTGTCTGAGTCTTCCTCATTATCATTTCTAAAACTGAACATCCACATGACAATTTCTCCTCTTTGATCACAATTTTAATTGTGTTGTAAGTTGTAGCCTGTTTAGTGCTAATGTTACATTTAGCTTGTTGCAGGTGAGGAAGGGGGGGCGCGAGCGTCATAGGGAAGGTGGGCTGAAGAGTCCCTCCATTTGTTCACTTTTCTTTTGGTCCTGAGAATGAAGTTTGGCTCCATTTTTAGTTAATAATAGGATATTTTTAAATCATAGAACCAAAAAAAAATCGTAGATCTTCTATCTCAAAGATGAAGGGATGACAAGAGTGAATGTATTTCATTAACTCAGCTTAGGCAAGGTGGGTATTTCCACTATGGATCTGAAACCAGCCGAGACCTCAAATGGAGCAGAAACTGAGTGACCTACCACGAGTTAGGCAGTGTCTGTGACACGGGCTTCAGTTAAACACAGTGTGGAACACTCACTTTCATGAAGGCTGTCAAATTCAAAACTTGCCAGACAGATTCACCTTCAGGACTCAGACATCTTGTAGTTGTAGGGAATGAGCTGCCTTAACTGTTGGCAAAGACACACAGCCTTCCAATCTTCAGCGTTACAGATAGTAAGAAGATGGCCAGAATTTTAACAGGTAAAGAGAAATGTGTACTGATGTATATACTCGAATATACATGTCCTACAGGGTTTATCAGCTCACTGTGATCTGCATCATCATTAGATATTGTTCCTAATTCCACAGCTGGATCATCAAACTAAATCCCATTACAATGAAACTCCACCGAATTGTTCCACTTAATTTGTGCTCTAAACAGATACTACTCCTTTGAAATACACTAATCTGTGAAGAGGTCTTACTGTAATCACCTACAAAAGTGGATCTATTCCCTTTGTTCATTTTGGGGACTATTACCACACAGTCCCTGTTGTCCAACTCTTCTGTCTCCAATTCATCGTTTAATTTTCCACCAGGAATTGAAAGTCTATCTCCAAACATGAAATTTTCTTGTTTAATATTCTTTAATGACTTCCCTAAGGACCCTGAGTCCTTGGCTGACAATCAAGGCCCCAAACAACTTGTCCTGGTCTATTTTTAAGCTATATCCCCCTCTATACTCAACTTCTTTAACTTTGCTGTACGGACTGGCCCAAACTCTTAGTTGATAATGTTCAATACCACTTGGCATACCCAGCTATTTCTCTCGACACTTTAGCTCTTTTCATCTTGTAAGATTTACCAAGCTTTCCAGGCCTACCCCGCCTGTCATGAAAGTTGTCCTCAGCTACCAAATCGGGAGGGATTTTTCTTGCTCTGTATTTCCAATGTATTTTCTTTGTCACCTGAGCTCACTCAGGTTACCACAGCCTGTCTATGACAGTGAGATGTACACTGTCTTCTCTTTACCAAACTATCAATGTCCTTTGGACAAGACAGACTTACTGAATATATTTGCTGTTAAACGGACACTGCTTCATATTGGAAAAGGTGCCTGATAAATGTGATCATGTGGTTCACACACAAAAAAAATCTACTTAAAAATGATCTAGAGCTTTTCAGTTCTGCCCCTTCATTCCTCAGTGCCCAAAGGGAAAGAGATCTGACATTTGGAAGCAAGACCTCATCTGTGCCTCCTCCATTATCTTGCATAATGTCCAGAAAGTTATGAGCCCTGATAAAGTGTTATTTTTCTCCTTCAGTAAAGGAGGCTTGGTTGAACGGAAACAGCCAATCTCACTACAAGGAGGCACATCTTTGGGTTTTGATCTTCTTTCTTATGAAGGGACAAATAACCTTGTGAGTGAGAAAAGTTGCCCAGCCAGCAGCTGCAATGACAACCCACCTTGGCAGCAGAAAAGAGTGATAATTAGACACCAATTTCTTTTGTAGGATGAGTAGTGGGTGGGTTTTTTTTTTTTTTTTTGACTTGTTATTTCAAGATCAAAGAAAAAAAAATTTTTAAATGTTTATTTATTCTTGAGAGATACAGACAAAGCACGAGCAGGGGAAGGACAGAGAGAGAGGGAGACACAGAATCTGAAGCAGGCTCCAGGCTCTGAGCTGTCAGCACAGAGCCCTACACGGGGCTCAGACTCATGAAGTGCAAGATCAAGACCTGAACCAAACTGGACGCTTAAACAACTGGGCCACCTAGATGCTTCCTGAGAAAAATGTTTTTTTTTTTTGTTTTTTTTTTTTTTTTTTTTTAAATTTTTTTTTTTTTTTCAACGTTTTTATTTATTTTTGGGACAGAGAGAGACAGAGCATGATGGGGGAGGGGCAGAGAGAGAGGGAGACACAGAATCGGAAACAGGCTCCAGGCTCCGAGCCATCAGCCCAGAGCCCGACGCGGGGCTCGAACTCACGGACCGCGAGATCGTGACCTGGCTGAAGTCGGACGCTTAACCGACTGCGCCACCCAGGCGCCCCGGGAAAAATGTTTTTATATTTAGCAGTTTTATTTTGATCACCATAGTTAATATTATTGCCAGAGTGAAAACGTGGTAAAAAGATGCTAAGACTGAATTTATCTGTATTTACATTGTCACTTTTAAGCTTCAAATAGGAAATGCCTTTGATCAAGATTTTTCAACAGATTGCTGAAAACAGAAAGTTTCTTCTGCTAAGTACTAGCATGCATAAATTTCTTACATAATACATGAGAAAAAATTTTTTTTGATATATGGATGTTTTTTTCTTGTGTTGACAGAAATTTGGCAGTTACTGTGCACCACCCTTCACACAAAAAGTGGCTCAATCAACCACTGGCCTTTTCTTATAAATCTGGTAATCTGTGTCCCCTTAATAGAATAATTATAGGGATGTTTTCCTATTTGCAATACAAAACTATGGAACAATGGAGTGTTTATTTTGGCCCAATGACTTTGTACAAAGGTCCCATCTATGATCCCCCTTCAAAATCCTGCTTATAAATCCCTAACACCCAACAAGTCAACCTGAGAAAAACCATGACTTTAGCATTTCCTTTTGGCCAAAATCTTTAATTTGGAGAATGCAAATAAGACTTTCAAAATTATTTTTGAGCAACTGAGAGAACCCATGAATATGCCAAAACCTTTCAACCCAAACTATTTCCAAAAATTATCTGCTTGTCCCATTTTTGATTCAGTTAAGAATTAGAGAAGTACATTTTATGTAACTACAACTCTCCGCCCAAGTAACATCTTCACTTTTAAAAAGAGAAGTCAGTTTTTTCTCTTCCTTTATTACAGGTTTTCCTAGCAAAGCAAAACAAAACAAAACAAAATTAAAACAAAATTAACTTAAGTAATATGAAATATATGTGCCAAAAGTGTCTTCAGTGATCTGCTTTTTAACTAGACAAGCTCTCTGGCAGATGAAAATCATTAGCAAGCAAAACTGTAGAGCTTTTAAAATGTGCTGGAAAAGTTTCAGAGAAGATATACAGCATAAACAGCTTTATAAACCCGAAGCAAAATTCTAAATCACACCTGGTATATCAGTTGTGTGAAAGGCTCAGGTTAAGAAACATGAATTAAATCTTGAGAGATACTGGCCTCAACAACATTACAGCCTAAAGGGAACCTGTATCCAAGATGCCATCCTTTAATCGAAAAACATCGGTATGTGTGTTCCTAGTGCCCACTGTTGCACACGTAGAGAGGTATGGGCTGGAGCTAAGGCAAAGGCACCTCAAGCTAAGGCAAAGGCACCTGATATTCTTGCAAGAAGTTTTCTTCAGGCAAAGAGCACAATAGGACTGCAGACCATTTCCCTCAGCACCTAGCCACTCACACATTCAATTTATCATTCAATAAACATGTGGGAGTGCCTATCATATGCCACACAATTTCCAGGGCCTTCCAAACCGGTGATAAAGGTCTCCTATTTCATGGAAGTGACATTCTAGTGAAAGAAAATTGACAATAAAAAATAAACAAGTAAGCGAGAAACGAACTATTAGATGGAATAAATGCTATAAAGAAAGCATAACAGGGTGATGGAAATGGGGGTGGGGGACTTACTCATCTAACTGGGATCACAGAAGATCTTTCAGTTGAGTTGAGACTGGATGACAAGAGGAGTCAGCTATGCCAAAATCTGAGCACAAAGCATTCCAGGCAAGGGAATAGCCTGGTGGATGAGGTAACAGAAGGAAAATCAGTGTGGCTGGAGCTTAGTCCTCAATTCAATCACCTATAATTGTGCACGCTTATGTCACTGTAACATGTTCTTCAAACCTGGGGCAAAACAAGGAAACCTACAGACAAAAACACACCCATGCCTGTAAAACATGAAGAGGTCTTAGGGTCTTCTGGACACAACAACAACCCTAAGAACCTTCATGTCAAGAGCTTGAGCTTCATTCCAGTTTGTTTTCCAGTACTGATGTATTTGACCAGTTTCTCATGGTTGAAGGCACAGAGAGAGCATGCAAGGCTAGTAGGACTGAGAAGTGTAGGATGTGGCCTTGAAAGGAACCATAACTGCTTATTTCCTGGGACCTCTGACCAAAAAGGAAACACTTTTCTTGATTCGTCAGGAGATTTGCATAAGATCACAAGATATCTTGTGGTACAGTAATCTCTCTCTTGCTTTTGACTCTTTATTATGTTCTCCCTTGTATAATAGTTATTTTAGTATTGTCTTCTTGCCATTGTTAACCTGTAAGTGACTTCCTGTCAGAGACAGTCTTACTGATTGTTCTCTGAAGTACTGAATACATTGCCAGGCACATAGGGATGTTGAATAAATGATAAATTCCCCGGGGTTGTCTTTGGCTTTTTTAGTCCAATATTCCAATTATAGGTACAGTAATGGTATCCAAATGATGTAGTTGTTTTTGTTTTGCTGTATATGTAATAAATCCTTAAGAACTTCTGTGCTATCTGACATAGTACAGATGGACTCCCAGTAATGCTTTGGCACAAAGTAGATAATGTTGCTTGTTGAATGTATGCATGCATGTCTGAGTGGGCAAATCTATGAACAAATTCCAGCAAGAACAACTGCACCCAAGGCCATTTTATTCAATCAGCAATGGGTTCTACTGTATGTTCAGCAGTAAGCTAAGTGCTGTAGAGACAATGGTGAGTAAAACAGATGGTCCTGCCCTAATGGAGCTATTGGTATGGTAGGGAAACATACTGAAGATATCACGCATGTACGTAAATGTAAGTGCTGTGAAAGGATGATGATCAGAGAAGCGTTCTTTGAAGGCTACCTGAAAGACATGGTCAAGTTTATTCAACATTCAATGCCATAATCATGAAGTCTTTTTAGGAACCAGGCCTGTAGACATAGAGCAAGTGGTCAAGAAAGATGACAACTGATGGTAGCTCAAGTTGCCTCTGGTAACCAGGGATGGGTTACTGAGAAAATATTTGGAATCTTCCATTTTGGCCACCTTTAAAATTAAACTCAAACTTTTTATGTGTCCTGATTGTGTGTGGTCTTGTTTAAAGACAGAATATACCAAGCAACCTAAAATTGTCTTCTGTGGGCATTCTTTACTGTACCATGATTCCTTTACTAAATGCTTTAAATATAGCAGCTCAGCTATTTTTCTGAGGTAGACCAGGAAAAATTGAAATTTATTTTATGAGCAAAAAAACAATGCAGTGCCCTTGTTCTCCCATCATTCAGGAAAAATAGCTAAGTGAAATTCTGGTCAAACTTTCCAAAAAGCTTTGGGCTGAGGACAAGCATGGAAAAATTCAAGCCCAAAGGAGAAATTTCCAGAAATTTAGAAGCAAGTGAAAACAGGGGGTTATAACAGTTCAGTACTTGCTGCCAGGAACAAAGTATATACGATATTATTTATTGCTGAAAGCTTTTCAGAGAGGCAGCATCTGGTTTCAGTGAGGTCTTGCTTTTTCATCCCATCCAGCAGCTGGACTGAGCACTATGGCACAAGGAGATCAACCAATTGGCCAAGGTGACGCAGCGAGTCAGTGACTCTTTCCAGATTAGACCACAAGAGCCTCTGGCTTCTTGAATGCCAAGAATAAGTCACATGACAAATGGAGAGTTTAACACTTTTTATTGACTCCAAGTGGATTCTTCAGCTTTAATTTTCTATTTGTGTTTACATTTTCAGAGTCCCAAAGAATAATTCTTTCTCCTTCTTCTCCAGTGGACACATCAGATATCAACTTGGTTCTCTGTGAATGCCAAAATTCCCCACCCCCCTCAACTAGGAATTTTTCATCTAGGCTGAGTGTGCTAATGGCAGGAAAAGTCAGAAATGGTCATGCAATGTTCCACTCACACTGGAAAGAGGAAGATGGAGATCGAAAGGCTGGCTAACTCTGAGCAGAGAAGCTGGGCACTCTGCTTTGGTCATTCCAAATGTGCCTCTCTGAGGCAGGGGAAACACTGAAGAAGGTAAGGTTAATCTTCCAGGAGAAAGTGTCATAAGCTTTTACTTCTCTGTGAGTCTTTTTCTCTACCAGTGTTATTTCTCACAGAGCCCTGGCAAGAGAAAACACATCCCTTCATTCCTTCTGCATGTGTCTTCCATACCAACAGGAGAAAAGGAGGCTCTGTTTCCTAAGCATATGTGTTTCTCACATCCCAAGAAGACTGTAAGGGAACAAACAAGCAACAACATGCACACGCACAAAATACATTTAATAAGAAATTTCAGCATTAATACAATCGCCAGTGTAGTACTTAATTATTCTAAGAAGCAACTTCAGCTACCATCAGTTGTCATCTCTCTTGACCACTTGCTCTATGTCTACAGGCTTGGTTCGAAACAAGGCACACACATCCCCTAATAGTATCAGTACAATAGTATCAGTACAATTAATTAATGATTAATATTATTACTAGTTTCATGAAATTAAAAAAAAAAAACATTTTTAGGGAAAGAAAGGGAGGGGAGGGTGGCGAAGGGAAAGGATTTTCACCATTTTTTTTTTTTAATGTCTAAACTTTTAGATGTAATCGGAGAAGACTAGAGAACTGAGCCAGTTAGTTGTGTGCATGAACTTGATGTATTGTGAAATGATCAAAAGAATATCAGGGAGGGAATAAGCCTAATCTGGTTATCAGACTCTGCAATAGCAATAGGGCACAGCATCAAGAGAAACCTTGCAAGCTTTTGGAGTACCTAGCGATGCCCAGAAGGCATGCCATTTTAATAACGTAAAACATATGTCTACTCTATGGCAGCAACCTAATTTCACTTCAAATTGGAACGAACAATACCACTAAGAAACATCTGACAATTTCAACACAATAGGAGTTGGGGAATTTTTACTCCAAACTTAATGCAGATGTCAAACACAATATGAATAGAACATCTCACTTTGTTTCCTTAACATCACAATTTTCTCTTAATTGGAACAGACGAAGTAATTTCTGACCAGAAAGACGTGATGACATTTCAAGCATAAGGACTTCAGTTTTGGCTTACAGACATCTTCTATCCCCCTTTGGCTTATTATTACTCGAAGGGACAGCCACAATACTATAAATATTGTACTCATTCATTCGGCATTTATTGCGTGTCTATGACCTGGGTACTAATCGAGGCCCAAAGGTTAGAGTCATAAACAACACAGACACATCCCTGCCCTCCTGGAGCTTCTAACCTGGCAGTTCACTCTTATTTCAAAGTTCAGTTATTGTTTCGATAAAGCTCAGTTCAGGTTTTAAAAAGGAAACCTTCATCTAAAGACAATTCTTAAGTTATCACTGTCTTTCCAAAACATTTTTTCAACCCTCCAATTAGTCCATTGATATTAAACTCCCAGTTATGGTCATTCTTAGAAGAAAGAACTAGGACATGATTAAGGGTTTTTTTTTCTTTTGAGAAGATGAGCTCCTAAATTATAGATGTCTAATGAGTTAACCAGTAGGTTCAACTGCTACATGTCAAACTAAGAACTGTCACAAAAGCCTGGACAGGTTGCCTGAAAAAGATGCCTCCAAATAGTAAATGTAATCCTTTCTGGGCCAAAAACCCTGAATGGATTCCTTAGCAAGCGCCGGTGAGTAATTACACATTTTGGCAATCCAGTGCAAACAGCCCCATTAAGTTTGCCCCAATCCTGTCCACGAGATCCTTTGTTCCAACAGGGCTCAATCTGACCAAAGGGATGCCCAGGCAAATGGCTAGGATGTAGGTCACTCTGCTTCAGCATGAGTTTCCACCTTTTGCTGATGAGTGCTAAGGTGTTTCAAAGCTACGTGAGCACACCTATATGTCTCTTCTTAGAAAACAACACAAAACAAAAAATAGCCATTTTATATTGGAGATTTCTTCTACCTTACCTTTTTTAGCTTTCTCTCTCACTGCCCCCGCCCCTCAGCCTTGCCTCCTTTCCCCTTATCATTTCTCTCCTACTTCCCAGGCAACAGGGTGAAACACTATTAGAAGCTCATTACATTTTGTGAAGCTCTACAAACATTGTATGTTGCCGGAGAGGACCCTGAAGCCCAAGGTCACACAGTGGGGAAGTAGCTGAACCAGGATTCCAGGTAGCCCATCTGATTTCAGAGTCCTCAATTCCTGGACCATACTGCCTCTTAAAGAATTTTTGGCTTTCAGTCTTTATGATAAAGATGGACTGTTTCTAGGCATTAAGAGTAGCAGTGAAACGTAAGAAATTAATGTTAATCTCTGCTACACTTGAGAAAAATCTAACAAATTCACTGAAGTGCTTTAAAGGAAGTAATTAAGGGGACAATTTATTAAGGTTTTACATCTCAATTGCACCAGCAATCAGGTCTTTTTTTCCTCCAGTTTTATTGAGAAATAATTGACGTACAACACTGTATAAGCTTAAAGCACACAGCATGATGGCTTGGTTTATAGATACTGTGAAATGATGACCATAAGGGGTTCCATTAACAGCCATCTTCTCATATGGATACAATTAAAAAAAAATGTTCCCCTTATGATGAGAACTTTTGGATTTACACTCTTAATAACTTTCCTGTGGATCAAACAGTAGTGTTAGTTTATATTCATTATGTTGTGCATTACATCTGTGGTACGTATTTATTTTATAACTGCAAGTTTGTACCCTCTACCACCTTCCCCCTTCCCCCTCCCCTATCCCCCACCTCTTCTTTCTACGAGTGTTGTTCTTTTGCTTGTTTTAGATTCCAAATATAAGTGAAATCATACATACATACAGGACAAATACTGTATGACTTCTCTGACTTCTTTCACTTAGCATCATGCCTTCAAGTTCCAAGCATATTGTCCCAAATGGTAGGATTTTTTTTTTAATGGCTGAATAATGTTCTATTGCATATCCTAATTTCTTTATCCATTCATCCATTGCTGGACACTTAGACAGCTTCTAGGTCTTGGCTATTGTAAATAATGTTGCTGTAAACATGGCAGTGTACATATCTTCTCCTATTAGTATTTTTGTTTCTTTTGGATACATTCCCAGAAATGGAATTACTGGATCATATGGTAGTTCTATTTTTAATTTTTTGAGAAACCTCCATCCTGTTTTCCAGACTGGCTGCACCAATTTACAATCCCACCTACAGTGTAGTGGGCCCCCGCCCCCCCCCCCCTTCCTCCGCACCCCTGCCAGCATGTGTTATCTCTTTTTTGATAATGACTATCCTAACAGGCATGAGGTGATATCGCATTGTGGTTTAATTTGCATTTTCCTAACAACTAGTGATGTTGAACATCATTTCATGTACCTGTTGGCCTTTGTGCATCTTCTATGGATTCAGGTTCTTTGTTCATTTTTTAATTGGGTTGTTTGTTTATGCTATTGACTTATAGGAGTATTTTATATATTTTGAATATTAACCCCTTATCAGGTATATGGTTTGCAAATAATTTTTTCTCATTCTGTAAGTTGTTGTTTCACTTTGCTGAGGGTTTCTTTGGCTGTGCAAAAGCTTTTAGTTTGATGTAGTCCCATTTGTTTAGTTTTGCTTTTGTTGCTTATGTTTTAGGTTTCATGTCTAAAAAATCATTACCAGGACCCATGTCGAAGGCCTTTATTCCTATGCTTTCTTCTAAAGTTTCATGAGGTTTCAAGTCTTACATTTAAGTTAATCCATTTTGAGTTAATTTTTGTGAGTGGCATTAAAATATGGGTCCCATTTTCGGGGCAACTTTGGCTCAGGTCATGATCTCATGGTTCATGGGTTCAAGCCCCGCATTGGGCTCTATGCTGACAGCTCAGAGCCTAGAGTCTGCTTTGGATTCTGTGTCTCCCTCTATCTCTGCCCCTCCCTGGCTCATGCTCTGTCTCTCTCTGTCTCTAAAAAATGAATAAACATTAAAAACTTTTTTTTTAAATATGGGTCCCATTTCATTCCTTTCCATGTGAATATCCAATTATCCCAGCATCATTTATTGAAAAGGTTATCTTCTCCATTGAGTGTTCTTAGCTTCCTTGTCAAATATTAGTTCACCGTATATGCTTGGGTTTATTTCTGAGCTCTCAATTCTGTTCCATTGGTCTATTTGTCTGTTTTTATGCCAGTACCATACTGTTTTGATTACTATAGTTTTATAGCATACCTTGAAATCAGGAAGTGTGATGCCTCCTGATTTATTGTCCTTTCTCAGGATTTCTTTGGCTTTCATGGTTCCATATAAATTTTAAGAGTGTTTTTTTTTTTCTAGTTTTGTAAAGAAAATGACATTGGAATCTTATTTGGGATTGCATTACATCTATAGATGGCTTTTAGCAGTATTGACATTTTAATAATATTAATTTTTCCAGCCTATAAACACAGGATATATTTCCATTTATTTGTACTTCTTTGATTTCTTTTATCAATGTCGTGTTTTCTGAGTAGAGTTCTTTCACCTCCTTAGTTAAATTTATCCCCAAGTATTTTATTATTTTTATACTATTATAAATGGGATTTATTTCTTTTTCAGAAAATTCATTGTTAGTGTATAGAAATGCTACTGATTTTTATATATTAATTTTGGGTCCTGAAACTGGACTGAATTTATTAGATCCAACAGTTTAATTTAATCTTTAAGATTTTCTCTATATAAAATCCTTCATCTTCAATCAGAGATAATTTTACTTCTTCCTTTCCAATTCTGATCCTTGCTTCCTCCCTTCTTTCCTTCCTTCATTGCTTCCTTCCTTCCTTCCTTCCTTCCTTCTTCCTCCCCCCCCCGCCCCCCCCCCCCCCCCCACCTAATTGCTCTAGCTAGGACTTCTAGTACTATGTTAAGTAGGAGCGGTGACAGTGGACACCTTGTCTTATTCCCGATTTTAAAGAAAAAGCTTTCAACCTTTCACCATTGAGTATGATGTTAGTTGTGGGCTTGTCCTATATGGCCTTTATAACGCTGAGATACATTCCTTCTATGCCTAAGTTGTTATGAATTTTTATCACAAATGGATGTCGAATTTTGTGAAATGTTTTTTTTTCTGCATCTATTGATATTATGATTCTTTTCTTTCATCCTATTAATGTGATGTATGACATTGATTTATTTGTGTATGTTGTACCATTCTTGCATCTCAGGGATAAATTCCACTTGATCATGGTAAGTAATCCTTTTGCTTTGCTGCTGATTTGGTTTACTAGTATTTTATTGAGAATTTTTGCATCTATATTCATCAGAAATAATGGCCTGTAGTTTTCTTTTCCAGTAGTGTCTTTTTCTGGGTTCGGTATCAGGATGTTGGCCTTGAAAATAGGTTTGGGAGTGTCCTCTCTCTCTCTCTCTCTCTTTTTTGAAGACTTTGAGAAAGATTGGTGTTAATTCTTTTTTTAAAGTTTACTTATTTATTTTGAGAGAGAGAAAGAGAACATGAGCAGAGGAGGGGCGGGGGGGGGGGGCGGGTTGGAGAAGGAGAGAGAGAATTCCAAGCAGGCTCCATGTTGTCACTGCATAGCCCAGCGGAGGGCTCCATCTCACGAACTGTGAGATCATGACCTGAGCCAAAATCAAGAGTCAGATGCTTAACTGACTGAGCCACCCAGGTGCCCCAGGTGTTAATTCTTCTTTGAATTTTTAGTAAAATTGCCAATGAAGTCATCTGGTCCTGAGCTTTTATTTGTTGAGAGGTTTTTGATTACTGATTCAATTTCCTTAACTAGTAATTGGTCTCCTCAGATTTTCTATATCTTCCTGACTCAGCCTTGGTATGTTGTATGTTCCTAAGAATCTTTCTATTTCTTCTAGGTTGTCCTAGAAGAAATAGGTTCTTCTATTGTTATTCATAGTAGCCTCCTACAATCCTTCAAATGTTTTATTGTCAGATGTAATGTCTCTTTTCTCATTTATAATTTCATTGATTTGGGTTCTTTTTCTTTTTTTCTTGGATAGTCTATCTAGGGGTTTGTCAATTTTGTTTATCTTTTCAAAGAACCGACTCTTAGTTGGGTTAATCTTTTCTACTGGTTTTCTCCTATTTCTGCTCTAATCTTTATTATTTCCTTTCTTCTGCTAATTTTGGGCTTGGTTGCTCTTCTCTTTTCTAGTTCCTTAGGGCATAGAGTTAGGTAGTTTCTTTGGGATCTTTCTTACTTCTTAATCTAGGCATTTATTGCTATGAACCTTCCTCTTAGAACTGTTTTGCTGCATCCTACACTGTGGTAGGCCGTGTTTGTATTTTCATTTATATCAAGAAGCTATTTTATTTCTCCTTTAATTTCTTCTTTGGTCCACTGATTGTGGAGCAGACTGCTGTTTAATTTCCATGTGTTCATGAATTTTTCAGTTTTCCTCTCATTATTGATTTCTAATTTCATGTCATTGTGCTCACAGGAGATACTCAGTATGATTTCAATCTTCTTGAATTGGCTAAGGTTGTTTTGTGGCCTACCAAATGTTCTATCCAAGAAGAAAATGTTCCATGTGTGCTTGAGAAGAATGTGCATTCTGCTGTTGTTGGATTGAATGCTCTGTATATGTCTGTTAGGTCCATTTGGTCTATAGTGGTGCTCAAATCTGTTTCCTTATTGATTCTATGTCTAGATGATCTATCCACTGCCGAGAATGGGGAATTAAAATACCCAACTATTATTATATTACTCCTTCTGGCTCTGTTAGTTTTTGTTTTACATATTTAGGTGCCTTAATGTTGGGTGCATAAGTCTTTACAATTGTTATATCTTCTTGATGTGTTGCCCTCTTTATCATTACATTATGACCTTTTTGGTATCATTTTCACATTTTTTATTTAAAGTCTGATATATGGATAGCTACCCCTGCTTTTTATTTTTTGTGTTTTTTTCTTCTTTTTCCTTTTTTATTGATTTATTTTTTGGTTACCATTTGTTTAAAATGTATTTTTCCATCCCTTCACTCTCAGTCCATGTGTGTCTTCTCTAAAGCTAAAGTGAGTCTCTTGAAGCCAACATATTGTTAGATCTTGTTGTTGTTGTTGTTGTTGTTTTAATCAATTCAACAATTCTATGTTTTCTAATTGGAAACCCTAATTCATTTATGTTTAGAGTAATTACTGATAGGTAAGAACTTACTATTGCTACTTTGCTATTTTCTGGTTGTTTGTAGATTCATTGTTCCATGTTTCTTATCATGCTGTTTTTGTGTATTTTGATGTCTTTTGTTATCAGTACACTTTGACTTCTTTATCATGTCCTATTATATAACTACCATAGGACTTTCCTTTGTGGTTATCATTAGGCTTACATAAATTTATAATACCCTATTTTGAACTGATAACAGTTTCTTTTTTTTTTTAATTTTTTTTTCAACGTTTATTTATTTTTGGGACAGAGAGAGACAGAGCATGAACGGGGGAGGGGCAGAGAGAGAGGGAGACACAGACTCTGAAGCAGGCTCCAGGCTCTGAGCCATCAGCCCAGAGCCCGACGCGGGGCTCGAACTCCCGGACCGCGAGATCGTGACCTGGCTGAAGCCGGACGCTTAACCGACTGCGCCACCCAGGCGCCCCTGATAACAGTTTCAATAAAATGCATAAACTTTATAATTTTACTTCTCTTCCTGGTCACATTTTAAGTTTTTGCTTTTAAAATCCACATGTTATTTTATTGTAACATGAATTTTATAACAGAATATTGTAGCTATAAGTTATTTTTACTACATTTGATTTTAACTTTTAAACTAGAGTTTTAAGTGAATTATGCCCCACTATTACCATATTGTAGAAGAAAACATATTACCAGAGGATTTACTCTATCTTTTTATGTTTTTATGATGTTAATTAGCATTATTTTAATTTTCAAAGAACTCCTTTTAACATTTATTTTAGGGCAGGTCTTGTGGTAATAAATACCCTCAGCTTTTGTTTGTTTGGGAAAGTCTTCATCCCTTCTTTATTTCTGAAAAACAGCTCTACTGGGTATAGAATTCCTGATTTTCAGTTATTTTCTTACGACATCCTGAATATGTCATCCCATTCTCTCCTAGCCTGAGAAATCTGCCAGTAGTCTGATGGGGGTTCCCTTGTTTGGAACTTCTCTCTTCTCTCTTGCTGCTCTTAAAATTCTTTGACTTTTGATGATTTAATTATAATGTGTCTTGGTATAGTCCTACTTGGGTTCAATCTATTTGGAATTCTTTGGGCTTTATGGATCTGGATAACCATTCCTCTCCCCAGGTTTGAGAAGTTTTCAGCCATTATTGCTTTAAATATACTTTCTGTCCCTTTCTCTTCTCCTGGATTTCCCATAATGCAAATATTCCTTTTCATTGTGTTCCATAATACCCATAGGCTTTCCTTACTCTTTCATTCTTTTTCCTTCTCTGACTGGGTAATTTCTAGTGTCCTATCCTCCAGGTCACTGATTCTTCTGTATGGCCAAGTCTACTTTTGAAACTCTGTACTAAATTCTTCAGTTCAGTTATTGTATTTTTCAACTCTAGGATTTCTATTTGTTTTTTTGATGGCTGCTATCTTTTTGTCAAACTTCTTGTTTGTTCATGCATTGTTTTCCCAATGTTATTTAGTTGTCTGTGTTTTCTTGTAGCTCATTAAAATTCTTTAAGAGAATTATTATTAATTCTTTGTCTGACAGTTCATAGATCTCCATTTTATTAGTGCCCTATTATTGGAGCTTTATTATTTTCCTCTGGCAGTGTCATATTTACCTTTTTATGATCCTTGACTCCTTACATTGCTGTTTCCTCATTTGAGTAATCAGGCTCCTCTCCCAGACCTTACAGGTCTCTGCTTTGGCAGAGACAGTTTTTCACCAGTCCACTCATTTTGGGTTTCTGTGTGTGCTTGCTGGTAATGTCCTTGGGCAAGTGGCACCTGCTTTTATGATCTATTTTTGAGCAAGGCAATTGCCAAGCTCAGAGGATGGGGATGGTGGTAGGAGTGGTTTGCCACTGGCTGAGAACAGTTGGATAGGACTGCTGGCTTTGTTTCCTACCTAAGTGAAGCTGTAGGATGAGATCCACAGTTGCCTAGATTCTTAGGTCAGGCTTACTAGATGGTTGGGACTGGGTACTATATTCAGTAGTAGCTGGGGCTATGAATTAGCTTCCCTGCCCTATCAAGACAGACCTATACAACCTGTTGTTTGAGGACCCAAATCAGTCCAGACTGCGCATTCAATTTCCTGGTCAGGTGAGACCTCAGACAAAGCCAAGGGTTGTGCTCTCTGTTCAAGTGCCACTATATGTAGGGCTGCTGAATGGGCTCTACAGCTTCCTATGTGCCCGGGTCTGGTTCCCTGGTTCAACAGGCTGAAATCTGTATTCAGCAATGGGTGGGGCTATGAATTAGCTTCTCTGCCTGGGCACAGCAGGAGAAGCAGTTCTAGAGTTGGTAAAGCATGCTAGTGGCTATCCTACTCAAGCCAACCTGCATCCCAAGTTCCCTGACCAAACAGGGCCACTGGCTTTGCTCTGCGAAGTACCAGCTCTGCCAACCTCTTGGTTCAAGTGTCACTGGACTGCACAGCTTCCAGTAGTTATCTCCAGCCCTTCTGGTCAGATGGGGCTGGAAGACACTCTCCATGGTAGGTGGAGCTGTCTCAGCTCTCACGCCTGGGCATGAGAGTAGGGGCTGCTCCAGACTGCTCTCAGTTTCCCAAACAGGCTCTCTGATTGGGAGGAGCTGGGAGCTACCCTCAGCCTTGGCTGTGAATTCATCTCCCTGCCTCTGCATACATTGGGAATGTTCCATGCCTGGTACTGGCTTTGCTCTGGGGATGATCAACTCTGCCTGCTCGCCTCTCAGCTCAAGTGCTGCTAGGCCACGCTGCTTTTAGGAGTTGTTACCAGGCCTTCTGGTCAGATGGGGCCAGAAGGCATTCCCCATGGTGAGTCGGACTATGATTCAGCTCCTTGCTTAGGGCTAGCAAAACTCCTCATTTGAGGACCCAAATCAGGCAGACTTGCACTCCATGGAGTTCCCTCGTCCGAGCATACCCTGATGTGGTTCTACAGATGAGCAAATCTTCTGGCTGGGTTTACTACGAGGACACAGCAGGCATGAACCTGGTCTGCCAAGATCCATGTGCTGCTTGTTGCAAGTCCCTCTCATTTTCTCCATCATAGTCAGATTCCCAGTGGCTGAGATTCCCTGAAATCCCCATGGTGCAAGATTAGAGTGGGGGCTCCTGAAAAGAAACCTACAATGCTGGGGGTGCTGCTAACTGTCCCCCTGGGGTTCTCTTCCCAATGTAGGAACTGGAGGCTCAAGGGAGACCTCTGCCTTTGGTGCTGGCCTTGTGGAGGGGCAATGTGGTCAGTGTGTAGCTGCTTCTTTTACTCTTGCAATCTGTCTTAGCCTCTGTGGTGTAAGGTGGTTCTTCAGCTGCACCCTCTGTTTTAGGATTCTCTCAGTGGTGTCCTATTCTTGAATAGTTGTTATTTGTTTTTCTTATGAGGGGGAAAACCTATGTTACCTTGGTGATGTTAACCCCAACTTCAAGCCTTTTGCCTGTCCCATGTGGGAGCACGTTGACAAAAGTCAGGAACAAATACCAATTAGAGGTTACAATGACCCACATGAACACATAAGTAAATAACAAAAATCTACTCTATAATATCACAGTTATGCTCTGTAACTCGCTCCAAAAGTAAGCCAAATGAAGCCTTTGTTTCTATTAGCATTTACTATTGTTACTCATTTCATGGGTCCAGAAGAGCCTTTGGTGGGCATAGTTCTTAGATTTATACTAAGCAACTCGATGGAGAGAAAGCTGAAATAATGGCTCCCACAAGACCAACGTACCTAATGAACTCATTTACAGGCCTGTAAAACAGACGACATGGAAGGATTCCTACTGGCCTCCTTACCAAAGCTTTTACAGCCCAACTCCCTTCTTACTGGTTATGAAGCCTGGACCACCCACTAAATTTTCTCCAGCTAAATAAACAGTTATAGTTGAGAGAAGTGCAAACTTCTGGGCTTACTGTTTTTAGATCCACCCAGTGTTCACTCAAGTCTGAGTTCCAGCAGGTAATAGACAAATCCCAACAGAATGAAACTGGGATCTTAATTAAGCCTTACCGCCAAATGCATGAAATCATTAGGTTGGTCCTCAACCTGTGTCTACCATCACTCTTCTTTCCATTGAACAACTGCCTGACTCAGAATAGCCAATGCTTTTTAGATGAAACAGATCATTATAACACTGATTCCATGGAAAAAAGAAAAATGGAGCAGCTTATAAAGGAAGTTCCATTAGTAAACTGACAGCATTTAACAACAGAGAGACCATATACCGGGAGATGAAGAAGGAAAAATATGACAACAACAGTTGTAAACAGTAGCTGTCTGCATGAGAGAGACACTAGCCTCTGCCAAAATAAACTATGAGGAGAAGAAAACTGTTTACCAGTAAGGCAAAACTGGTTTCTGGGTTTGTAATCATTTCCCTTTAGAGTCGTTCTTTGGTTTTCTGAAAGGCACCACGTTGAAGGTCTATACAGAATTCTGATGAGATCAGGGGGAAAAATAGCAGCTAGTATGTATTTAGCAAACATACATTAAATGCCCACTGTGTGTAAAGACGTTGCATTTTGGTAAAGCCTGCATCATGCTTTATGACCTTGTGGCATAAGCACTCTTTGCACTTTCAGTCGGTGTTCTTGATAAAAGATGACTGCCCCCTCCTGGCCACCTTTTATGAGATTGTTTTAAGAATTTGTTGTTCCCATCACCTGTCCTCATTGCTCTTCCTTCTCTGAGATGTCACAAACTTCCAGTGAAATGGAGTGTCCCATTGGTCTTTAAAGGGCTAATCTACTTTCAGATGACAGAGACGAAACACAGGAAATCTTACAGAGCTCCTTTATCCAATAGGGCTGGGATCATATTACTTAGAGGGACCCTCCACTGTCTCTCCCGCAATCTTTTCTTTCCATCTTCGTCTGTCATTGTGTAATGACTACAAACCTTCACCAGTGTTCTCACCATGGCAGAGTTTCAGAGACAGGCCTGGGTATTACCTCACCAGAGATCCCAGTCTATTTACTGCCCTAGCTGCTTCTCTTACTTAGGCCCTGCTCCAATTTTCCATTTCTATTTCTCAAACCCACACCTGGTTCTGCTAACTCTGTACCCTGAGACTCTGTAATTGGTCTCAGGGTATCTTTTTTTTTTTTTTTAAATTTTTTTTTCAACGTTTATTTATTTTTGGGACAGAGAGAGACAGAGCATGAACGGGCAAGGGGCAGAGAGAGAGGGAGACACAGAATCGGAAACAGGCTCCAGGCTCTGAGCCATCAGCCCAGAGCCCGACGCGGGGCTCGAACTCACGGACCGCGAGATCGTGACCTGGCTGAAGTCGGACGCTTAACCGACTGCGCCACCCAGGCGCCCCAAGGTCTCAGGGTATCTTTACATTTCTTTCTTCCTGCATCTAGAACCATTTATGTCCAGGATCAGAGCTAGGTGGGAGTTTGCATAAACCCAGATAAAACTTGCTTTTTGAGGATAAGTTTTAATAGGAAGTAAGAGGTCTGGTTATTAGAGAAGCAAGGCTAGAAATCCTACCACGTAGTATAGTGAATTTATCTTCTCAATGCAGAATCTCTGGACCTTCCTCTCCAAGGAGGGGACTTTGCTCATGGTGGATTTGCAGAACAAATCTGGACTGGGGACCTGTACCCAGAAGCCACTTGCAAGCATCAAATTCCCACCTGCAGAATCCAAAGCATAGGTGTTAAGATGGATCCACTGACTTTAGTAAATCTTTTTACTATAATTAGCCACTCGTCGTCAAGACCAGCTGAAGAACTTCCCAATGTTGACTAGGAAAAATAACATCCAGAGCATAGTAGGTTTTATTTCATTTTGATTTTCCTGTAAGTGATAACATAATTTTTTCAAAGACCTATAGGGTCATAAAGAATTTTCATATTGGCCTCATTAATGTTGGTAACCAACTCACACTTAACCGCTAGAAAAAAGGAGGCAGGGAAAGGAGGAAGGTAACGTACATAAGTTAAAGTCACAGACAATCCCCAGACCTCTTCAATCCAGTTTTAACCTCATCCTGCTAAGGCTTTTATCAGAGTTGCTAAGAAATAACCAATGTGACATATTTAAGCTTCATCTCATCTATTTCCTCTCCCAGGCTTCTACTTGGGCTGCTAATGAGCTGTGAAGTGGCTAAAGACAGCTGGCCTCCACACGGGAGGGAGAAGACTACAAGCTGGATAATCCACAAAGTCACGTGGATACCACGCAAGAAGGCATACTCTTGTTACTCCAGCTCCGCTAGATAGGAATGCAGAGTCTAAATAGGACTTTTTCTTCCCAATAACTGTCCCTACGCAGTTGAAATCTCGCAAAAGAGGTACTTTTGTTGTTGTTTAAAGCATTGGGTCTCTAGCAATCATCTGATTATCAAATTTGGCTACATTAGCCTACTGAGATGCAGAAATATACAATAGTTGGTAGTGAAACACAACCTGCCAATGGCAGAGCCGAGAAATGGCTTACAGCAGGGCACTGTTTTCCTCGGGAACCTCACTAAGGATCTCTCTAATTCAACCTTATTTCCTTGATCATTGAAAAAAAAAAGTTTTCTCCCAGAGCCATGAATCCAGGATACCAAAGTAAGAACCTTAAGGTGTTAAAAAATGTTTAGGGTTGGTGAGCTAGGGGGTGGGGAGCAGTGACAGCACCACAAGCCGAGAGGTGAATCAGAAGTGGCAGAGAGACCTGGGGAAGAGGATGTGTCAAAGCTTTTAATTCAAGTCAAAAACAGTTATGGGCAGTTTACTTGTTCCGTTACCTTTATTAATTAATAGTCTTAGCTAGTTGCCAATGGGCAGCTCACGTTCAAGTATAGGGCCCTAAAGGATTTAGATACAGAGTAATTTTTGCTGTAGAAAAACATGCAGAAATGAATATTGCTAGTTATCAGTACATATATATGTATGTGCGGATATATATCCGCACATACATATATATGTACTTATATACCCACACATATATATACACACATGTAAATGAACACATAGAAGTACAAATATAAACATATATTCATGAAATATCTTTACAAACAAAAACAAAATCAGAAAAGGTAGAAAGGCAGATGGACTATTCTCTAGGTAAGAAGGAAATGCAGGTGAATTCTAAAGGAATTTGAATTTCATTAATTCAACAAAGATTTATGAAATGCCTTCCACATGCTGGGCCATGCTCTAGGCACTGAAGATACAGCACAGAAAAACAAGGAAAGCAAAGGAAACAAAAACGACATAATTCTTGCCTTCACAGAGCTTATATACTCATGGATGCAGGTCAGGCAATAAATGAGTAATATCTATCAGGTGATGAGTACTATGGAGAAAAATAAACAATGGCATCCAGGGAAGAATGTCTGGAGGGGGTGAGAGCGTGGAACTTTTAAATGAGCTGTCAGGGAAGCTGACGCTATGAAGGACAAAAGTCTGAACAGAGATCTGCAAGAGATGAAGAAATCCGGGAGGACTCCTGGAGGGACAGAACTCCAGGTGGGGAGAGCAAGTGCAAAAGCCTCAAGGAGATGCTTGCTTGACACATCTGAGAAAGAGACACGATGACAGTAGGTGAGAACAGGCCGTTCTGTTACAACATGTGTTTCTGTAACAGCAATTAGCTCATAGACTATTGGTTAATAGTAGGATAACGTTGGTATAAGATAGCAACAAGATTTTCCTTAGGCAGAAAGAGCCAGAATAGGAGCAGAATTCTAATCTTAGCAGGAAAGGGGAAAGCCCTCAGCTTGGCTACTGCACAGGCTGGAGTGTCTTCAGCTCCATTTAAGAGAATTAAAAAGGAGTACCTGCACCAGAGGTATCTCCCCAGAAATATGTCCCCTCTCACCTAAACAGCTTTTCCAAGTTATCCTTTATTGCTTTCATTAGTGCTGAGGTTTTAAATCATATAAGACAGGAGAGGTCTGCTCCAATCCAAATTTTCCCAGAAGCCTTGTTATTTTTAGAGTAGGTTTTGCAGAGCACAAAGTTTTTCAGAACACATAGAGTACTACAGTAGAAACATCTGCTCAAGTGAAGCCAAGGATTACAGAGAACCGGACCACAGTGGGCCTTATTGGCCACTATGAAATGGGGAGGCACTGGAGAGCTTTGAGCAGAGGCATGCGATGATGTCATGTGCTGAACACAAACTGGCGGGGGGAGGGGATCAGAGGAGAGAGGCTAAGCAAGTACAGAAGCAGGCAGACCAGATAGGAGCCTTTACAATAATGCAGGTGAGAGAGGATGGTGGCTTGGACCAGGAAGGTAGGAGTGGAAATGGTGTGAAATGGTTCGCAAGACTCCAATATGGTTCTGCCTAAGCAACTCAAGGATGGAGGTGTCACCAGCTGAGATGGGGATGGTTAAAGGATGACATAATTAAGGGTGATCAGTTCAGTTTTGGTAAAGTCAATGTTATGTGCCTATAAAACATTCAAGTGGAGATTTCAACATGTCCAGAGCTCAGGGGAGATTAATTTGGAGCTTTTCAGTGTATGGGTATTATTTTAAGCAACAAGAGTAAACATATTCCAATTCCTATCAAAACCTGACTTCCCAGCAACCTACTGGCAGCTAGACATGCTAATATCTACAAAGCCAATGGACTTAATTTTATTTCTTAGCACAACAGTCTAGATGCCTGGAACAGGAGCAGGAAGTGTTTATGGTGGCAGAGGAGTACCCACCCCTCCCCCAACAGAAAAGGGTCTAAGGTTTGGTTCCTGGGTCATTCTAACAGAGGTTGGGGTAATGAGCAAAAACAGCAAGGAAAGCTTAGAAGGAAGACCTGTGAGATGTGAAGAGTATCAGGAGAGTGTCTTGTGTCCTGGACACCAAGTAAAGAAGGAGGGGGTTGGTGATCAAACAAGTTAAAGAAGAGGAAGACTAAGGAATTGCTACTGAACTGAGCAACCAGGATATGGTGAGCAAAGGTCCCAGTGGCCAAGCACAGTTTCAGTTTCCATCTGCCATCCCACCATAATTAGTGTAGTATAGACAACTCTCCCAGGGAGTTTTGCTGAAAAGAGGTATAAAAAAAATGGAGCAATGGCTAAATACACAGGATCGACAGCCATGTTTACTTTTTAATAGCACTGGGACATTACAGCATGTTTTTATGGTGACTGGAATGGTCCAGTGAAGAGAGAAAATATATAATACAAGAAAGAAAGGGGAGAATTTCCGGGGTAATATCCCTGTGTAGAAGGCCAGGGGGAAAGCAAGCGTCAAGTGGAGAGGTCCGTCTTAGCTCTTTGTTAACGGGAGGTAGGCAGAGCATATGGGCACCGATTCTGAGACACAGTGGATGTGGTGGTGGGAGTTTGTAGATTCTCTTCTGATTGCTCTGGGTTTTGTTTTGTTTTGTTTTGCAGTAAAATAGGAATACCAGTTATCTGCCAAGAGGTAGGATGTGGGAAGTAAGTGTTAGAGGCTTGATGATAAATGAGAAGGTGTGAAATAGTTGTCTAGAAGAGTAGAAAAGAAAATGGACTAGGGAAATAAGGACACTGCCAGACATTACTAAGGACTCTATGAGGGTAGTGGCTGTGCATTTAAAGAGAAACCAAGTCAGCATGGTGTGTATTTTCTCCAGTGTTACTGAGCTCTCAGGTACACGCATGGTATAGGTGGAGAGCTGGATATAATCTAGGGTGGAATTTTGCCAGAGAGTATGATGAAGCAAGAGAAGTGCAAAAGATTATGATAATGAACTTCTATCTATGGTTTGAATGTTTGTGTCTCCTCCAAAATTCATATGTTGAAATCCTAACGCCCAAAGGTGATGGTATTAGTAGGTGGGGCCTTTGGGAGATAATTAGATCATGAGGGTAGAGCTGTCATGAATGAGATTAGTGCTCTTATAAGAGATCCACAGAGCTCCCTTCCACCACATGAGGACACAAGAAGTCTGTGACCTGGAAGATGGTCCTTGTGTGACCATGCTGATGCTCTGATCTCAGATTTCCAGCCTCCAGAACTATAGAAATAAATTTCTGTTGCTTTTAAGCTACCCAGTCTCTGGTATGTTGCTACGGCAGCCTGAATGCACTAAGACATGAACCATGGAATATGGTTGTGGTAAGGGTGTTTATTTCTTGTCAGCTGAAAGTGGACATCTTTTCCTCCTTACTTTTAAAATGTTCCTCTTCCCCTTCAAGCTGGTGGAACAACAGTAACCTCAGACACCAACTTCCTGTTGGGAGATGGGTAAGATATGTAATATCTCCACTCATACCATGAGTACACATCTCTTGAGGTTCACTACTTATAATAAAGAGTCTACCAACCATGCCCTCAAATGAGGGCTCTAGAAGATAGTGGAGGGGACCAGTAGCAGGAGTGTGGGACAGAACATTACCATATTGCTGTGAACTCATTTGCAAGTCATTTTCATGCACATGCCTCCTCCAGGCTTCCCTACTGCTCTTATTCCATCCCTAATTATAACACTTCTGGGGAGATTCTCAATGTCTTTTCTATTTTTTTCCCTTTTGACCTTCACCCATCAGTGAGCTATAGAATGAGCCCTCTCAGTTCCACAACCACATACAGTCTTGAGTGAGGAGACTGAGCCAGGCAGAACTGACCAGTGACTCTGGCTGCTGTGAGGCATTTACAAGTGTCTTTGCAAGAAAGTACCAGAAAGTGGATGCTACCCCAAGATCAAATGAGGTCAGGACCCTGAATTATTTGAATATACTATTCTTTTTTGGCAGCTTGTGGACTCTAAAATAGCATTTCCCATCTGGGCTGGTTATTTTATTTGGCTCTGCTCCCCTAGCAGATCCATTCTAGGTCTTTCTCTCCTCCTCCACCACAGGAGGCTTGCCTGCTATGGGCTGCCATCACCACCCTCGCTTGCTGGCTGACTTCCTACTGGGTTTGAACAATTTGGATTTGAAAGAGAGGTCAGAGAGGACTTCCCCACAACTCCTTAGAATCCTAAGTCCCGACAGGATTCTAGCTTCTGTCACCTGTCCCTCCTCTGTGGCACCTGCTTTTCCAGAACTAGAGTAACACCATTTCCTCCCACTGCTGCTTCACATATAGGGGTGGTAACAGCCCCCACCTCGTGGCGAGGGTCTGAGTGCCTCAACACACCTTGTTGGTGACTTCAACCCTACCCACACTTCTGTCAATCTCCCCTTCATTAAAGTCTCTTGAAATTTCTAAGTTAGACTGTTTCTTGACAGGACCTGGACTGATACAGCATTTCAAATTCTACCGTGTGTAATTTTACAACTGCATGTCAGTCCTGAAGCTGCGAGAACAAAGGAAGGAAAAGCAAATCTCAAACATGTGTAATATATTCATTCATTCAGTCAGGCAGTCAGTCAGTGAGTCTAGGTGAATATGCTAACACCTATGTCCTATTAAAAGTAGAGACGGAATACTTTTTTTTTAAATTAATTAATTAATTTTATTTTATTTATTTTTTATTTTTTTAAATATATGAAATTTATTGTCAAATTGGTTTCCATACAACACCCAGTGCTCATCCCAAAAGGTGCCCTCCTCATTACCCATCACCCACACTCCCCTCCCTCCCACCCCCCATCAACCCTCAGTTTGTTCTCATTTTTTAAGAGTCTCTTATGCTTTGGCTCTCTCCCACTCTAACCTCTCTTTTTTTTTTTTTTTTCCTTCCCCTCCCCCATGGGTTCCTGTTAAGTTTCTCAAGATCCACATAAGAGTGAAAACATACGGTATCAAGACAGAATACTTTAAGAACTTCAGAATCATTTAACAGGGAACCAGCTCTACATATCCCTTTTTTTTTTTTCTAATCGAAGTTTCACTTCCTGAATTAAAGGACACTTACAGGGGCGCCTGGGTGGCGCAGTCGGTTAAGCGTCCGACTTCAGCCAGGTCACGATCTCGCGGTCCGTGAGTTCGAGCCCCGCGTCAGGCTCTGGGCTGATGGCTCGGAGCCTGGAGCCTGTTTCCGATTCTGTGTCTCCCTCTCTCTCTGCCCCTCCCCCGTTCATGCTCTGTCTCTCTCTGTCCCAAAAATAAATAAAAACGTTGAAAAAAAAAATTAAAAAAAAAAAAAAAAGGACACTTACAAAGGCTAGTGGTCACCTTTGTTAAAATCTTTTTCTATTAACCTTGAAACTATAATCATTTTGACAACAAAGCTTATTTAATACCATAGACAGCTGGTTATTAGATTATTTGAGAGGTTCTCCTAATAAAAGCCCCTAAGTTTCTGTTTCAGAGAAAGAAACACAGGGAATAAGAATTTTAATTTACCTCAGGGCACAGGGGTGGCCCAGTCGGTTAAGAATCGACTCTTGATTTTGGCTCAGAACATGATCTCAGGGTTGGTGAATTTGAGCCCTGTGATGACAGTGTGGAAACTGGGATTCTCTCACCCTCTCTCTCTGCCCCTCCCCCGCCCCCACATGCATTCACTTTCTCTATCTCTCCTTCAAAGTAAATAAATGAACTTAAAAAAAGAATTTTAATATACTACAAAAGAAGTCTTCAATAGCAACAACTGGCCCATTGGATAGCTAATTTGTGCTAAATGTCAATAGATTAGTAACACAGTCATATGTATCCAAGATTAGCAGTTTGGCTGTAAAGACTGAGGTCAAAGAATACTTCTGTTAATTTTCAATGATTTTGCTTAATAATCAACTGCTAATGACTACATCCTTATTTCCTCGTAAGGACCTAGGATCCTGAAAGTCTAGGGAGAAATTTGCTATTACTCAGCTGAACTCAGGTCAGGGTGAAATTTCTAAAGGAGATCTGAGTCCAGTGGTTTCTTATCTTAAGGAAAATAACTTTTCAGATTGACCAATGTCACCAGTGATGTCAACATCAAATATATGTGAACATTTCATTGTGCAGAATATATAGTCTATAAAGTCTGGCTAGGAAGACTAAAAATGTACTTCTGTTAAGAATTAATAAATAGGAAACCTACAGTTCAACCTAGCGATGGATCAAAACTGTTTTGCTATGGAAAAGGAAGTGAACAAAGATGATACATTGGCAACTTTTTATACGCTTTGTTACTAAAAAGTGTGGTAAATGAGCAAAACCAGACAAATCTCAGTTCAAATACTGGCTTTGCCTTTGTTACTTCATTAATCTTGGGCATGTAAATTTACACCGCCAAGACCCAGCTTTACCACCCAAAATACAGGAAAAAAAAATATTAGTTTCCTTTGCTTCATAGATACCATTAATTATGAGATGTCCTATCTCACTTAGAAATGGCTTTTGGGGGAAAAATTACCACATTAAACGTACTTATTATATAATGAACCCTGACTTAAGAAATATTCAACTGGATAAAATACTGCTTAGAAGATAGGAAACAGGACAAGATTATCCATTTTATTGAGTGTGTCACATGGAATGAATCACAAAGAAAGTAAAGAACCCATACGGCTCCTGGCTCCAGAGTAAGTCCTCAGTAAATACTGATGATTTATCGTTAGCATTAGTATTCCAAAGGAGAAGCATCCACTTAGATTTTTGCTCAATACATTTCAGTCCAAAATAACGTGGAATTTTAGAAGTAAAACACATTGTCCAGAGATTTTTTTTTCCTTTCACTTTATAGATGATCTACACATGTGGTAGGATAAAGTGACTTATCGAAGTTATCTAATAATTGCAGAATCAAAACTAGAACCCAGGTCTCCTATTTGTCTAATCAAGTAACAGTAGTAAGTGCTTCTCATGTGCCAGCCTTCTAATTGCTTTGTGTATAATATTATTGAGTCACCAAAGCAATCCAATGTGACAATGTAATAGATATTATCATCCTAGTTTACAGAAGAAAAAAGCTGAGGCCCACATAGGATAAGTGAATCTCACCAGGCATGCTCTTGGTCAGAGTCAAAGCACTGATCCAAATCCAGGTCTACCCGATTCCAAAGCCTGGACTCTTTCTGCTGAGCTAATGCCTCCTGCTTGGCTTCTCACTTGCTCCTTCTTGGAATTCTTTTTTTTTTTTTTTTTTGCTGCTGCAAGTCTTATATCTTTTTAACAAAACTAACTCTACAAGTTCAAGGACAATGTTACCTAAGCCTTTTGGACATGTATGGCATAGGACTGGACTCTGGGTAGGTGCTCAGGAAAGGTTTTCTGAGTGCAAAGAAAAAGAATTTTTTTTTTAATTATGACTTGTAAAAGCAAAAAACCATAAACACTGAAGCACTTGAAACTTGCAAACTATGGACAAAATTGGTCAAGTAATGACTTGTGTCTGGATGCCATCCCTTTTCAGGAAGTACTTCCTTGCTTCTTTAATCACTCTTGATTCATCAGTCCCAGGATTGGGCTTGAACAGAAATTCTCCTCAGCTCTAAGAAGTAGAATTCCAGCATATTCTCTTGTTGGTCCTATGCCAGTCCTGCTTTAACAGTCAACAACTCTCAACACGCATGCTCAACAACCCCGAAGGCAAGGCAATCCTGAGAGGCACAGAGGTGAAATCTGACTGTCCTTGAGAACAGGGAAACCACTTCCAACGAGCACATGTGACCCCATTCGATGTTAGGCATTAAAAAACCTAGAGCAATTCCTAGCTGCAAAGGGCAGCTGATGCCTCTTTTCTTTACATGTTTAAGAAGAATAAAGCCCCTCTTGAGCTAATAAGGAGATGCAGAATAGAAGGTAAGAATTTCCTGAAAGACTCTTGGAAAGGTTCTATGACTGAAGTCCTCAGCATCCTTCCCCTGGCCTGGAGAACATGTCACACCCTTTAGAAGAACATTTCGCTCATATGAGACCAGACTAGAGGGACATGAAGGCAATGTGAAGCCAAGTAACATGGGATCTTTACCTATACTCTTCTGTTTTTCCTCCTTGAAACTGCCCTGCCCAGCACGCTCTCTTCCCATTAAAATCTGGTCAAATGGACTAGGGCCCACAGTGAGGCCCAATCTGGTTGTTTTACTTCCCGGCCCAGATGAATAACATCCTCTAACCTGGGCAATGTTGATGAACTGTTGTTTTTTGAGTTAGCCTAAGCTTTGCAGGACAGCTCAAAAAGACAATCCCATCTTCATTATAACTCAGTTTATACAAAAGACAGAGCTATGGGTCTCATATTTAAAAACCATGTAAAAGATTGGCAAACACCTAATTCAATTTTACGGTTTGTCTAATCAGTGTATAAATTCAGTGAACACATTCAATGTGTCTCTATTGCTTTCCCTGAGCTCCCCCTTTTATCTTTCCCTCTTTCATCTAAGTACAGATAGGCCTGCTATTCTGAGTCCTAATAAATTTTCTGTTGGAACATTTATAATGGTTTCTAATATCTTCCCACAGATATCCATAAGACTCTCCGTTTTATTTCCTTCAGTTCTCTGAGCAAATGTCACCTTACTAGAGGCATTCCTTGATGATCCCATATAAAATACTAAGTTCTTGGTCAATCTGCTTCACCTATCCTCTTACCCTGTTTTGGTGTTCCCCATATCACTTATCTCTATGTGACATATCATATATTTGTTTATTGACCGTCTCCCTTCATTAAATGTAAACACGATTTTGTTTTGTTCACTGTGTAATCTCTACCACCTATAACAGTGACGGGCTCATAACAGGCTCTCAGTGTTCATTAAATGCATTAACAATCTTCAAAGGGATTCTTCATTTCACATCATTGCCAAAAGGTGACAGCACAGTCCTAGGTAAAAATACCGTATCTCTTCAACCACCTCTCTCTTTAAAATCTGGAATAGATTATATCTCCACTCCTCCAAGAAGCATTATTTTTTAAAGTGAATCATGTGCTTATTTTACTAGCACACTTTGTATTTTGACACCATACCTATTTCTGAATAAGATCATCCTTGAGATCCAAAAAAGGTCGAAGGCATTTCCTGAAGTCTTTTGACAACCTTTATACCACATTATAAGAGGAAGCTTTCTTTTTATTGCTTGGGCACAGGAAGATATTTGGAGCACAGGAGAGAAGTTGGATCCACACCTGACCTTGGAGAATTGTTTCAGAGACCCTGGTAATCATAAACTAAAGTTAGACAGAGCCTGGGGCATCACACCAGGCAGCAAGAGTACACCTTGTAATCAAAACTTGCACATACCAGGACATGTTGTACCTTTCCTTTGGTGATGTTCTCATATTCCATTTGAACACCATCTGAATCTGATCATCTTCCTGCCTTACTCTTTTTCCTCTGGATCAGGAGCTGACCACATGGAGAAAACATGAATAGTACATATTCTCCATATAATACTGTATATTCCTCCAATTCGTTAAAGAAATTTGGATACAGGGATGCGTATCCTGTACCAATGTGATGAATTCATTCACATCACCTTATTTTAGAATTATAATCTGAGGGGCGCCTGGGTGGCGCAGTCGGTTAAGCGTCCGGCTTCAGCCAGGTCACGATCTCGCGGTCCGTGAGTTCGAGCCCCGCGTCAGGCTCTGGGCTGATGGCTCAGAGCCTGGAGCCTGTTTCCGATTCTTAGTCTCCCTCTCTCTCTGCCCCTCCCCCGTTCATGCTCTGTCTCTCTCTGTCCCAAAAATAAATAAACGTTGAAAAAAACACATTTTTTAGAATTATAATCTGGGTGAAGCTGATAATGCTGCATGGAGGTGGGAAGAGAAAGGGTGAGAATATTTGGTCTGTCTTAAGGACAAATTTTAAACCATAGTTCCTTTCAAGTTCCAAATAATTCATTTAGTAGGCATAATTCATGAGTATGATAAGGCACATTAATGGAAATCTACCCTTTCCAATCAGTTGATACTATGCAATCATGTGTTATAAAGAGAAAATAATTATAAATTTTGGGATCCTGAAGCAAAGGGTACACTGATAGTATTTTTAATTTTTTGAATTTGAAAAACATTTTTAATTTTGTCTCTGGTTTCTCTTAATTCCTAAAACTTTGAAAATTGACTTGAGTATATTTTTAACATTTTACTCAGTAATTCTGTGTCTATACTGTTCTATACCTGTATTGCTGAAAATTTCAGGCTAGTGTCTGAATCACCAAAGTTTATCATAATAAATTATGTTGCAAACTATTCTCTGGACCTCAGTGCCTTGTCCTATAAACCATAAGAAGTGGATTTGATCTCTGAGGTCCCTCTTACTCTTACTCTTACTCCCGATGAGTTTACACCCGAAGAGCTTTTGATGCAAGCACCAATGGACAAGCAATGCTCCTGTTTACAAGTCTGGATAAATGCTTTAAGGGTGATATGGATGATTTGGATGACGACTCATCCTTCTAGACTGGTTAGCAATTTATCTAGTGTGATAGCAATTAACACAACACATGGAAAAGCTGCCTCATATGAAGCTTAGCAAAATCACCCATCTGCCAAACATGGTCATTACAGGATTTTTCTCTAAGCATTTTGGACACAGTTTGCAGATCGCTTATTTTCAAAACTTTTCGAACTCTAGGGCCTTTTGGTCACACACACACACACACACACACACAGACACACACACACACACACACCCCAAAACCTGTTGTGTTTACAAATATCAACACTTTTAGCCAAGAGCAGTTGTTCTCAACCAGGAAGATCTCCTCAAGGTGGCATCTGGTGATGTCAGGGACTTTTTTTTATTGTCACAAGTTGCGGGGGAGGGCACTACTGGCAGCCAGCAAGAACAGATAAAGGATGCTGCTGAATATCCTACGGTGTGCAGCACAGCCTCACAATAGAGAATTACCTACCCAAGATGTCAACAGTGGCAACACTGAAAAATCCAGGTGTAGAGAGCACAGCTTTGGATTTATGGTAGCCCAACCAAGTCTATGTGAAGGAAATAAGAATTCCTGGGGCGATCCTTGTCTTCCCAAGTCTCACCGAGAGTCTTCGTATTTTTTTAGGACTTACTGAGTACTTAGGGGAAGCCTAGATATTAACGAAGTGGGAGAAAAGTTACTTGGATGTAGGTAGAACTAAATACATTGTTTCTTGGATGCCCTTTCCTGGTCATGTTACGGAATAGGTTGACAGGCTGCCTTTTCTTTAAAGAACATTATTGAACACTTTGATAGGATTGGACCTCCCAGAGCAACACTTTGCCTCATTTCAACCTAAATCCTTGCAGAGTCAGTCCTGGATCATCACTCTTCTCAGTAGAGTCTCACTGACGGGAGTTGAGCTTACGTAGAGCCTTGATGCACGTTGGATGCAAAGAACTATGATGGTTTTTAACAATAGAGTTATCTACTCTCTGCCCCCCACTCCAAGAGAAGAAGCCAGTTTAGAAAATGAACTCAAATAATTGAGCCTGAGTGTCCTGAAACTCCAACCCTTTTAAATTTTAAATTATTCTAAAACGTATCTCACACACCATGCCTTTTGCAACAGATGATACTAACTTTAATCTTTTCCTAATGATTTTAAGGCATCATGTTATGGATGTCAGCTGTGAACCCCTGTAACTGCTTTATGCAGGGAGACAGAGACAGTGGTCCAAACGTTTACTTCACGAAGGTTTTTATGGCCCTGGTAGGCCCATTGGTAAGTAATGCTAGTAAAGCTAGTAATGCTACCCTCACAAAGTTACCAGAGACAGAGCATAAGCATTTTCTGTATAAATAGGAAGAAATCCTGTAGGTCTGAAATGTACTTTCTCATCCATTTCAGATGCTGTGAATTCTCCAACAAAACTTGACTTGCAAGGATAGGCCAATGAATGTGCAAAGTCTGTTTTTTACATGATTTTGATATTAACTAACACTTATCAATGCTATTAGCCATACTCTGAATGGCTAAGTGCATTTCATCCATTATTTAATCTCAACCTCGTAATAACTCTGTGAGGTAGGTCCAAGTATTTATACCCATTTTACAGATACTGGAGGTGGAAGCAGAGAAAAACTGAATAATATGCCTAAATACTAAATAGATTTGAAGCTGGGTAGTCTGATGCTGAAGCTTTGTTTAAACCACAACCCCAGGGGCTGCAAAATGATAGTCTGTGGGCTAAGTGTGGACCACAATATCAACGTTATGTGAGCCAAACAAACGTAACTTTTGGGGCCATGTCTCAAAATGGGCAGCTGGTGGGGTGCCCAGCTGGCTCAGTTGGTAGAGCATGCAGCTCTTGGTCTCAGGGTTGTGAGTTCAAATCACATGTTGGGGTAGAGTTTACTTACAAAATTAATAAAATAAAATCTTAAAGTTGGGCAGCTTGTGTCTGGCACAAAGGCTCTGCCACGGGGCAGGCAAGGATTGATATTCAGCCCGCACTTGACTTGCACAGCCATGGGTCCATGTATGAAGAAAGGGGTGCCATTTCCTAATCTGCACAAAGGAGTCAGATGAGCTAGCAGCAAGCCTGGTCGGCAACACTAACAAATTGGACTATGACACAAAACTCCACATTTATGGCTTCTCAGGGAAGGGAAGGGAAGGGGAAGGAAGGAAAACCGAAAGGAAGGAGGGAATCAGGAGTAGCATTCCCCTGTAGCAACCAGTTCTACAGAAGGGACACATGCTTGCCTGTGTGCAACTGGCTCATTTCACACCTTTATGTTACTTGCCAAGACACTCCAAGCTTTCCGAGTTTGTAACCTCTGTACTACATTGCACTTCTGGCATTTTGTTTTAAAATCCCCTCCCTTCTCCTTCTGAACAAGGGTCCAGTCACAGTGCCTCAACTGTTTTGGCCCCCTCTGCAGAGTACCATGAAAGTCCAGCTCTCCTGAGCTGACTGACTCCTGCAGGTGACCAGGCAGGGTGGATTCTGTTTTCCTTTGCAGGCTGAAATTCTTGTTTTTAGGACACACTGTTCTCTTCAGGCTCTATGACTGACGGAAAAAAAAAACCCACCCCCCAAAAACATGGAAAAGAACTTTGTTGTGGGTAGCCACGAATGGGGGAAAGACCCACGTATTTGATAACTGTTCCCCTTAAAGCACTTCCTTATGAAGGTGCACGTGAAAAATACCCACGTGAGCGTTTACATTTTGGAGGCATCACTATTTCTTCTCCTTAGACCACAGCAGGTCTCAGCCAGGTCTGGGGCATGTGAGCAATCAACAAAGAGCCACAGGGGATTGGCGACTGGAAGATGAAAGTTAGCTGCTGACTGAACAGTAGTCACTTGGAGGGTGCCAGATATTTTCCTAGCCCGCTAGAGCTCCAGTAGGGGCCACATTTGTCTCTGCAAGCTGATGCGGTCCAGCAGCTCCAAGCGGCCTCCCCATGCCCTCACCAAAGGGACTGTTGGCTGGTCCACAGAGACACCTGTTGTTAATACACAGCTAGAGGACTTGGAACGTCATCACACCTCCCCACATTTGGCTGAGGACATCAAGCAGTCACCACTCCTCACTGGCATGTGTCTTGTTTTAGTATGGAAGCCAGAAGGAATTAATTCTATCTGCTGGATCTCTGCCCTGTACCAGGAGATTAGAGAGGGATAATAACCTTTATTCTATCAAATTCATTTGAACTGAGGAAAAGCAAGATCCATGAGAGTTTAGATCAGAAATGTTTAATCAGTCCATGTATCAGAAGGACCTCTTGAAGAAAAGATTGTAAATGGCCTATTGAAAAACATTTCTCCCCCACTGCTGTACCTGCAGAACATATTTCTTTTTTTTTTTTCAACGTTTATTTATTTTTGGGACAGAGAGAGACAGAGCATGAACGGGGGAGGGGCAGAGAGAGAGGGAGACACAGAATCAGAAACAGGCTCCAGGCTCTGAGCCATCAGCCCAGAGCCTGACGCGGGGCTCGAACTCCCGGACCGCGAGATCTTGACCTGGCTGAAGTCGGACGCTTAACCGACTGCGCCACCCAGGCGCCCCATAGAGAGAGGGAGACACAGAATCGGAAACAGGTTCCAGGCTCTGAGCCATCAGCCCAAGCCTGATGCGGGGCTCGAACTCACGGACCGCGAGATCGTGACCTGGCTGAAGTCGGACACTTAACCGACTGCCTGCAGAACATATTTTTATGGGAGTGGTAATGTGTGCAGCTTAAGACAAACAAAACAAACTGCATATTTTCAGGTTTCCCTGCAGAAAAGGATGCCCTATGATGGTGACTAATGAGATGTAAGTTGAAGTCACCAAGTAGGACATCGAGGAAAGGACAGATGTGGCTAGCTTGTCTGTTTACCTTCTGTCCTTTATCCTTAACCTTCTTCTTGCTTAGAAACACGGTGCTTAAATCTCTAGCAGCCATTTCATGAGCATGAGAAAGGGGCCAACAAGGTAAGGATTATGGAACAGAAAGCTAGAAGAAGCTCGTGGCATTGGCTGACAGAAACTATCATGGGAACTGGGCAATTTACTTAGTTTTTCTGAGTGTCAGTTTCCTGAAGTGTATTACCTCCCTTGCAGGGTTTTTTATGAGTATCTAAATGAGATAATATGTGTCACACTGCCTCACAATGACTGATATAAAAGCCAATCCAATCAACAAATCACGACTTTCCCCTTCCCATCAGATCTCCAGAGTCAAGGAAAAGTTAAGCCCGACTTACTTGCTACTAGCTGACATTTTGAAAGTAGGCCTCTGTATAAAGTGGTTTTTTTGACTTGCCGTCAACTGGCGCAGATACTACGGAGCAAACAAGTCCCGAGGCAAGTGAAAGAGATTCCCTTCAAGGTGAGCAGTAGGAACCCAAGGTAAGCACCAGACTGGGCCTTGCCAGACTGGAGCAGAGAGAAAGCATGGCCTTTCTCAGAAGAGAACCTAAGAATATCTGAGATAAAGCAACCATCAGGAAGTATCCAAATCCCCTTATGGTCCAATGCATTCATCCCTCAGGGAAATTACGGCAAAATGGAAGAGTAAAGAGGGAGAGCAATCCTCTGCATGACCTCCAGCCTGGAGACCTCCACACAAAGAGAAGGCCTGTCATTCTTTCTCCCAAGTACAAGCGTGCACAGTGTCTTGATACCTAAATGCATGCAGGTCACCCGTGAACAAGCGACTTTTCCAATGTGTTCCATTTTTTAAAGAAAATCTAGAACTCTACAATTTCTCTTTTCTAGCCAGCAGTTCTTTGGCACCATATAAATCTGATAACTCTTTCTCTTCAAAGCAGCCATAAGCAAACCTTTACTGTAAAGGACCAGAGGGTAAATATTTTAGGCTTTGTGGTCCATAGGGCCTCTGTTGCAACTATTCTCATCTCTGCCGTTCCGTGAGACCGCAAACACTGGTAACACATGCAGGGATGGATATGGCTGTGTTCCAGTTAAGTCCCATTTTCAAAAACAGGTGGCCTATAGCTTAGCAGTCTCTGCTTTAAAGGACACTGAAACCATGCAAAACTAAACAAGAAATGTTCAATAATAGAAAAGACTCTCTCACCAATAATCATTACCATGAGAGTTTGAAGTAGAGGAAGGAAATGAAATGCGGAGAGTCAGGCATTCGTACATTAGAAACAGTGCCTTTCACGCAAAGCCAAAGACTCAAATGTTACAAGATTATTGCAGATTGTGATAAGGAAGGGCAGAGAAGGCAACCTGATTGCAGAAATAGGTTAAGATAAATATTCAAGTGAATAAAACAACCTGTGAACTACGGCATGGGGGTTCCATGCGACGGAATGAAGGAATGGGAAACACCATTACGAGTTTTAGCCTTTGACTCTTGAAGCACAAAAGTAGGACACGAGTAGTAAGTGTGTGAGGTAAGGGCTAGAGGCAGTAGCAGAACATAGGGCCCAAACAGGTATCCTTCAAACATCTGAGGCCCCCGGGTTCCTGGCCCCAACACCACTCAGCACTGGTGACACCGCTTTGCTTTCTTTTCTACTCACACACAAAATGTTCATATAATGAAAATAACTTACATGGAATGGAACGTGGAGAGAGATGGGAAACAGAATTCCATGAAAAAACTTAGTCAGAGGAGGATCATCTGGCACAGTTTTCAGGAAGGCTGGTCTTTTGGCTGTTCTATGGCCATGTACTTCTTTTTTTTTTTTAATGTTTATTTATTTATTTTGAAAGAGAGGGAGAGAGAGAGAAACAAGTGGGGGAGAGACAGAGAGACAGAAAGAGAGAGGCAGGGGAGAGAGAGAATCCCAAGCAGGCTCCGTGCTGTCAACACAGAGCCCAATGTGGGGACTGATCTCACGAACCGTAAGATCATGACCTGAGCTGAAATCAAGAGTTGAATGCTTAACCAACTGAGCCACTCAGGCACCCCTGGCCATATACTTTTGTTTCTACTGTTCTTCTTTCCCTGAGCTCCCCTTTGCCTTCTCTCATAAATATAGTAAAGTGCTAACGCCATGCCAATGTTCTAAGGTATGCCACATTACATGCACACATGTCGATCCTCCTGATCCTTATAACCCTGTACGTAGGTGTTATTATTGTTCTCACTGAACAGACGAGACAACTGAGAGGTCAAGGAATTTTCCCAGGGCTATCCAGCTAAGAAGTGACAAAACTGAAACTGGAACCCAGACAGTCTGGCTCCAAAGTCCATGCTTCCAACTGCCACTTTTCCCCAAGTTCATGGTCTTCCTCCTCCACATTCCAAAAGCCAGCCCTGACTGGGCACCTCATACCAATGACTCCACTTTACCCTCCAGTGTTCATCAGTGCTTAACGTTTTCATTTTCTCGAGACAGTAATTTAACACAACTTTCAGGTACAATTACCAACGTATAGACTATAGGGAGGACAGAAAAAACATGGCAAAGGATACCATGGGGAAATAATCAGCAAAATGCAGACCGTAGCAAACTCTCCCAACAGCTCGGTTTCTTCAACAAATAAATTGCAGATAGAAAGAGAAAGATTTTGAACCTATAGATTAAAAGGAACTTACAGGGGCGCCTGGGTGGCGCAGTCGGTTAAGCGTCTGACTTCAGCCAGGTCACGATCTCGCGGTCCGCGAGTTTGAGCCCCGCGTCGGGCTCTGGGCTGGTGGCTCGGAGCCTGGAGCCTGTTTCCGATTCTGTGTCTCCCTCTCTCTCTGCCCCTCCCCCGTTCATGCTCTGTCTCTCTCTGTCCCAAAAATAAATAAAAAAACGTTGAAAAAAAAAATTTAAAAGGAACTTACAGACTTAAAACCAATTACAGTATATGGAAATTATTTGGAGCCTGATTCAGACTCTGAAAAACAAATTATGACATTTGAAACAACTGTAATTTGAACACTACATGTATATTCAATTATTTAAAAATGTTTATCTCTTGGGGCGCCTGGGTGGCTCAGTCGATTAAGTGTCTGACTTCAGCTCAGGTCATGAACTCACAGTCCACAAGTTCGACCCCCACGTCGGGCTCTGTGCTGACAGCTCAGAGCCTGGAGCCTGCTCTGGATTCTGTGTCTCCCTCTCTCTCTCTGCCTCTCCCCTGCTCACGTGCTATCTCCCTCTCTCTCTCAAAAATAATAAACCTTAAAAAAATGTTTTAAATATAACAAAAATGCTTATCTTTTCATAAGTGGGGTGATGGATATGTTAATTAGCCAGATAGGGGAATCCCTTCACAATGTACACGTATATCACATCATCGGAAAGTACACTTTAAATATCTTATAATTTTATGTATCAGTTATATTTCAATAAAGCTGGGAAAAAGAAGAAAAAATGCTCATCTTTTGGAGATTGATTCTGAAATGCTAATGAATAAAATGGAATGTTGTCTGGGATTTGCTTTCAAATAATACAGGAGGGGGAAATTGTGTGGGCAGAGATGAAGTGAGTCTGCCCTGAGTTGCTAACGACTGAAGCTGGGTAACAGATATTTGAGGATTCGTTATACTATTCTGCCTACTTTTACAAACCTTGAAAGTTTTATATAATAAGAGCTTTATAAAAGCTTGAAGGAAAGACACACTAGGGTTTATAATTAAACTTTAGTCAGGGAGAAGATTCTTGATTTATTGGTATTTCATCTGTATGCCCATGCATAGTTTTGTTTGTTTGTTTGTTTGTTTTCTCTCAATGGGTATTTTAAAGATTAAAGGGAGAGTTTAGAGGAAATACAAGCGTGGGAGTAAACTGTTCTTATTCCTGAAAGATAGGCCTTGGAGATGCCGGGATAACCTGCAACTTAATTTCTTAATGAATGAATTTCTTGAATGGCACTAAAGTACTCTCACAGCAATGAAACATAACCCTCTGTAACCCCCTGGCCAACACTTCATCCTGCAGCTGACAAGCTCAAGGCAGAAAGTACGAGGAGGAAGAAAATCACACCCAGAGGTTTTAGGATTGGCGGATGAAAAGGAAACACTGAGTGGAGAAGATTATGGAACATCTACACATTTGACAGAGTGAAAGGTCATTGGGGTCTTGTTCAAAGCACCATCCCAAGAGCCCTAGGTTTCTATTCCGGCCCTGCAACCAATTGGCTGAGTAATCTTAGATGATCACTCTACCACTGTGGTCCTCAACTGTTTTATTTAGAAACTGAAGAATCTGGACTAAAATTCACAGAAAGATCCATAATTTAAAAGATAAAAAAAAAAAAACCCTCAGGATTTATGCTCCTGCAAGCCAGCCAGAAAACACTAGCCCCTGCCATATTACCTACTACTAGTCTAGTGAGAGCTGCTCTGAAATGTTACCACTGAGCCACAGAGCCCCGAGTTTTTGGCAAGACAAAGAAACAAGGTAAAATTAGTAAAGTTAGGAAGAGACCATACCGGAGTAAAATGGAATGTGAAAACTAATATGCCCTATACTGGGGTCAGTGTTTCAACTAAATTATGAATGCAAATGACTAATGAGAGCAAAGGAGTTTTCTGTTAGCTGTGAACTCTGGGTATTCAACCACCCATGGGTGCCAACTGTCCTGAAGGCAATCTGTCCTTCAACAGCTGCAGTCGATATGCTGTTGGACAAGGCATACCTGACACAAACTTCACAGGCCAAAGAATACTGGCTTAGCTTCCAGAAACTAGGCTCCCACAACACAGCACATGGATTTCCACTCGGTGCCTCAAGATCAGTCACAGTTCCAGATCTGCATCTCGACATAGATGCATCCAACATATCTGGCCTTAAACTCTCTGCATGCCATTAGCTCTGAAACAAGATTTTTTAAGAAAATACTCAGACCAGTTTGCCCAATGACCTTCAAAGAGAGAAAGAGTCATTGGGAACGATGAGGAAGCCTGGCATATTGAATTAACTGACGATACTTTTTGACCTTAAATTGCAGGAACTGCTCACTAATCAAGAACTAATTCCCTCTACTCAGAAAGCCTAATTATTTTTGTGCTTATGCTTCCCCTTCTGACATAAAGTACCTCTTCACAAAGCAGGGAAGTTCCTGACTGCGTTGCCTCAACTGGTCTTGACAAAAGAAGAGATGAATCACCGGAGCAGCCTGGCACCATCTCAACTTGTAATAACTCTTTACTAAGAGCTAAATCATAGCTGGCCGGACACGGGGAGCTCTTCCTTTCTCCCTCCTTTCTCTCCTTCCTTCCTTTAATAAAAAGAGGGGAATTCACCAAGGATCACTCCTTGACATAATTGGTAGAATCATTGGTGAATTAGTGGACAGAAGTGCTGTCAAGAGAGGATCTATGTATATAGTAAAGGCAAGGACAGACAGGTTGACTTGATCTTCAGGAAAGCTTGTTGATGGCCCCCAAACTAATCTGTAGCAACAGATGGAGAAGTCAACATAATCTCCTATATAAAGATGACAGAGAGAGAGAGAGAGAGAGAGCGAGCGAGCAAGAGAGAGAGCTAATTACCTCTGAGATTTCTGAGCATCACCTCCATTAGACCACTACAAGCCAAGGCTCTCAGGCTTCCTCTACTGCAAATGTTTCTTCTTATGATTTGAAGATATATATACAAGCTTCAGTTATCTGCATGAACAACTCTCCTCCAACCCAAATGAACCTACTACCCCATATGTCTGGGTTGGGCTAACTTTGAAGCCTGTGCATTTTTTCCTGATCTCATAGGAATGGGGCAGTAACAAAAAGCTGTCCAGAAGAAAAATATGGGATGGTAATGTGTGTGTGTGTGTGTGTGTGTGTGTGTGTGTGTGTGTAATACAAACAGGATGAATAGCCTACATAAGGAAAATATGCAAATAAATAGAGTAACCAATATTAATAATCTACCAGGCTGGCAAGCAACAGGTGAGATGATTGTAATCTTGGTGGAAAAATTAGCTAATAAATAATTCATAAGTCTCTGGGGGGGTGAACAGGGAAAAAATTATATTTACTCTGTAGCCATACCATGTCACTCTCTAAGGAGCCCACTGCTGTATTCTTTTTCTGTGTGTGAATCTCCAAGTACACACAAGGTGACTGGAAGTACTTATTAGACTGTCTCTAAGTACTTATTAGACAGATGGAGTGACCTGAATGTGACATGGGAATACCTTCCTTCTACCCATTATTTTCTCTTCTCTTTTTTTCCTTGCCTATAAAAGTAGCCAGTACCCTTAAACAACACCTGCACCTTATAAATGTAATCTATCCTCCTCCTTAGATAGATAGATAGATAGATAGATAGATAGATAGATAGATAGATAGATAGGAATTGGGAGATATGTCATCTAGTTCCATACAATAAAGTGTAGATGTTGGCATATTGTCTCAGTGAGGCAAGATTCAGAAATTCAGAGATTCAGAAATACCAAGAAACACTCAGAAACAGCAAGATGTGGGAGCTTCCATCACCTATCTAAAGGGGGTTCTGCTGACAACTTAATTCCAACCATTTACAAGTTTGGCTCTGATAGTCAAGCACTACAAAAGAACTAATCCATTCATATAGCACCAGGTTATACCTTCTTTGCAGTTCATCTATCTATGAAAGACAATGTTCAGAAATAAACACCTAATATGTCAAGAAGACTCTCTATTGGACTTTTAAATTCTGGCTAAGGATGTTATCCATCTGTCTAAGGATCAGTTTGCTTTACATAAGTTGTATTTAAGGTAGTATGTTTTCTCTCTTATCCTCCTATTCATGCTAGGCTATGCTTAAAGGTACACAGAAATGCCCGACTTCCTCATGGCAAATTTCCAGAAGATAGAGTGTTGAATGAATGCTTAGGTTTGTAGGATTAGTTATGTGTCTCCTGGATACTGCCACTTTCATATATATCCATCCATGCTTGATGATGCTTGGGAATTTAAGACAGAAGACAACATCTGGCTCTTTTATTCCGCACCCCTCCCCAACAAGTCTTAAATAATCAGAGTCGGTTTCTAAATATTAGGAATTTAAATAGGGCTCCATTACATCTTGACCTATGTTACTAGTATCCAGGAATGAAGATAAAAATGACCCCTAAAAATGACCATCCCACCACTTCAATCAGCCAGGATACGGTTGCCAATACTTCCAGCAGGAAGAGAAGTGTTTGGTCAGCCACAGAGAGTTAAGGTCCAGTCTTGGTGATGATGTTCCCTTTAGTTTCTGTTGTTCCTTTTGAGTTCCTAAAATAGGTCAGCAATAGAGCTTATGGAGAGTTTGGTCATGAGAGGTAGAATAAAATATATGCTGCACTATGGAACTTATATTCTCAAGCATTTTCTGGGCACCCGTTTAGAACACCTATTTTCTGCTGCAGTGAGTAATATTCCCAAGAAACTGTAAGATTCACTTTCTGTCCTCCAAGTGCTCGCTGTCAGTGTCTTAAAAGGCTTCTCTGTGCTGATTATGTAAAACCATGTTAGTTGACCTCTAGATATCTAGACCTACAACAAAACCACGATGGAGGGTTTGCAGCATGATCATAATGTAGGCAAGATAAGGAAAACTAAATCCACCTGGCTGTATCTTACTAATAGATAGTCTGTCCTGGCAAATGAAAGCTGGAAGAAATAGTTCAAACCTAATACCTGTGTAAAATGTATATGAAACTGGTAATCGGGTATATGGATACAAAAGCAGTACTTCTAAAAAGATTTCTTTTGCTCTAAATTTATAAGCATTAACAGACTCTGAAAAGTTTACTTTCTTTTCTGCTATCCCATTAATTCTGCTATCCCATTTCCCACGAATAAGAAACAGACAATGCATGATCCTTCTAAATTATGTGTTAGATCCCTCCACAATAATCATTTATAATTGGATACCAAGGTCCTCTCAGAAAGTCACACACATAGGTCTGAGACTATGTATCCTGTATGTTCATGTAACTGCAAAAAATAATTTTTAGGTTCACAACCCTCCACTGAAACAGATTTCCCTTCCTTTTCTTTTTTTTTACTTGAAGCCTGGAAGTGTTTAGGTATTTAGGGAGTTTGAAAAAATAGACTTGATAACTTAACAATATTTTTAAAATCCAGCATTAAAAGAACATTTTCCCTGATAGGATATACCAAATTCCTTCTCCTTTCTAAAGAAAGGCTGGCTTTATTCAAAGCAACAGCTTTCATTAAACACACTTTAAGTCCTCTATCTCCCCACCTCCAGAAACACATTTGGCACCAAAAGCTGTTTTCCCTACAAAATTATTAAAACTGGAAAACGCCCCAATCACTCATAGGGAGAGGGGAGCATTAGCCCTTTGAAAACACAATTTCCATTTTATCTTAAATGTACCAAATAATGGAGTTTCTACATACTAATAAGACTTTCCTGACAGCATGGATTCCAATTTCCTGTTACATTCCATTATTTTATTTGTGGTGATCTAAACTGCTTCTGACATTCTTTGATGCCTCCACCCTTTACACACTTGCAGGCTTATCTGTGTTTTAAGTCAACTTTGCCCGCTGTTTGCCAAATTCCCATTTAACTCTCAAAATCTTTACCCAGGCAACACGGTTTTTGGTTCCCTTGCCTTGAATTTGAATGCACAGAAAATATGTCCTTTCAGGATGGCCCATTTGTAAAAGCTCTCTCTTAGGAGTACTTTTAAGCTGTGATACCAAAGTGTGCTCCATCAAAAAATATTTAAACATTCTAAATATATTTCTCCGCAGATTTGTTTTCCAAGTCCGCAGCAAAAAGAAAATCTGGATTATAACCAACATTTGCAAGTGTTAGTTTATGAGTTACCATTAGTTCATTATATTTAAAAATCACTCTTTCCTCTCTATATAAACAAAACCTTAAGCCAAGTGGAACTACAGCCTTCTTCACCTCCCTGGGTCACCTCAACTACTTCTGCCTACAGAGGAAAAACTCTTCAGCATCTTCCTGAACATGCCTCCCCATTCTCAAACCAACGACAAGAACAAACTCCAGTTTTTAGCTCCACATATCAGAGACATTGTTCCATCAATCAATTTCTATATAGCTTCAACCTGAATCGTTAAGTAGTCCCTTCCCCATATTTCACTTCACTTCTTACTTATTCCCACTATATTTTACTTTTCTCTATCCTAATCCTCATATTCCTCAACATTAGCCACTCATTGTTTTTCCCACCACTGTCCACTATATGGATTTGCTAGTTTTATAAACTCAACCAGCCTTTTGCCTCATCATTAGAGTCCCCATCTAGTAGTTTGCAGAGCTTCACAGAGACCATACAAGTGGACATACAAGTGCAGACAAAAAGGGATCCCTTCCTGCAGGTTTGACTTCTTAAAATTGCTTAAGGAATTGCACAGGAACAGACAGCAAGGAAGAGTTGGAATTGGTGAATATGACACAGGCAAGAGGGGAAGTAGAAGGGGAAAGGAGGCCTGTGATTTTTCTTTTACTCCAGCTAGTAGTCACTCTTCCATGAACTCCCAGTCTGCTTGCTGTTCAAGATCTTTACATCCAGGCTTATCTAAAACTTCCTAATCTTTTGCCCTGTAAATGCCACATGCATTCCTGCCTTCATGCCTTGGCGGGACCCACACCTGCTGTCAAGAATGCCCTCTCCCTCCACCTGCTTAATGGTGTCCCACCCACATGTCTGTTCTCAGTTCCAGCTGACCCTTTGGACAGCAGACCCCCTCATTCACACCTCCTGTCTCCTTGAGCAGGAGGAAAGGAAAACTGAGAAAAGGAATTGAGCCTCACAAAATTTAAGTGATGAGCCCAGGGCCATACCTGCCTCTGAAACCCTTGTCTGTTTCATTATGCTAATTGCCTCTAAAATGCTTTAACACCAGACCTGTGTCTCACATCTCTCAGTGTCCTCAGCTTGTAGGCTGTGAGCACTTAATGAATATTCATGGGAGCTTATATTCAAACAAGGTCATATTTCCCCAGTATACCACTATAGAGGGAGAGAGCCAAGAGGCAGAGGAGAACAAGTGCTGGATTAAAATTTCCGTAGATAATCCACCAAGTGAATGATCCACAGGCATGATAATCCAGTGTTGGCTAGATACCCAATTCCACAGAAGTCTCCTGCTTCATGTCACAATGTCAGAGCATAAGCACCAGCCTGTGCTTCCATGGCCGTTTCTGCTCATCCAATGAACTTGCTGGGCCTGGAATTAATCCTCGGTGGATGTTAGAAATATTATGACAACAGCTGGCACTGTCATTTGCAGTGTCCAAAATGGAACTTCCATCTCTTTTTTTCCCCAAGGAAGATTTATGTGTTTCTCTTCAAGTACCAGGCTTACTTCAAAATTAAAATATTCAATTTCTCTTCAACAGTTGGATTTTCTGATGATTTAAAACAAAGAAAAATGGCTTTCTAACATCAAACTAGCCCCTGTGTTATACAGGCTGTGATATATTCATGTTTTACATTCAAGGTAGTGTTTCTTAGAAACACGTTTTTGATGATGATTTTCGAATCTGTGCAAGTAAGAGGTGTGATACAATGGATGCCAGCATAGTGCTTTTCGTAGGGGATGGAGAGTAGTTTTTATTAAAAAAAGAAAGAAGGAAAGGAAAAAAAAGAAAAATGCCTCAATTTTTGTTTGTTTGTTTGTTTTTCTTTCTGAAACTTGGTCATGGAAACGTCAATCCAGAAAGACCAGGCAGGATATTGGGGGCCAGGCTAAGGCTGAAGCCCTGTTTACTAGGGCAGCCATGTCTATGGCATTAACAGCCTGGGCACAGCAAAGTGGCATATGCCAATGAAGGCTATCCCAGCTGTCACAAATGCAATATAATCAGGCAAATTTGACAACACAGCTCTGCCAAGATAATTCATATTCCTGGGCCAGGGTTATAATCAGTTTGTGCAATTTTCAAATATTTTTGTGATCCTTCTATGCAATGGTACGCAGTATTCATAATATAATTCATGTGGTGATCCCATTACTGATAATAAATGTGGTTTTAGGCAGCACAGAGCCTAATCTTTCTGTAAGAATTAAGGTAGAAGCCACAGGGGATCCTATAAGCCATTCTAGTGTTTCAATGAGTAAAACTGGATCTCCGGGAACATTTCAATAATCAAAACTTCTCCACACCATTCCACAAGCTCAGAAGTTCATTCCATGGTTCTTCTTCCAAGTTCTACTGGTCAGCTTTAAGTACTTGCCCAATTTTTGTACTTTTCCATGTGGGAATCTCTCTTACCAAAATGTTCTTACTATATTTTTCTTTAGAATCTACTGTAATTGTTAGGCTTTTTTTTTTTTTTTTTTGGCTTCTCTTCTTTAGAGAAAAAAAGTGGGGGAGGGTGTTTAAATGAGATTTAGAGTTCAAAGCTAAATAGAAGGGCAGTTTGTTTAGCTGGGCATATCCAACGCTGTTTCTTAAATGTTTATTTTATGGCTTTGTCCTACTTTAAAAGTCTTATTTAAAAGATGAATGACCATGACTTCAGAAATTGGACAGAAAAACAAAATGCCTAAGCCCAGACATCCAAATGAGACTTCAGTGGTAATTCATATCAGTGTATAATGATCTCCAAAGTAACTCTCTAGACAATAGAACACAAGAAGGAAGGCCATGTGATGAGCCTATCTATACTTCTGTATGATAACTTGAATTATTTTGTGGTTGTTGCTGCATTGCTAAAAATATGCTGCCCAATAAAATGGTCATCAATGCATAAAACAATTTTGTGTGTGTTTAAATAGTGCCTTATTTGGATACTTAGAAACCAGGGAGTTCACGACATTATAGTCACTCATCATTTATGTTTCTAATAGAAAAAGTAAAGAAATTCTTTATTTCAATTCTACATTCTACTTCTGTTTTCACCTAGCTAATTATTATATGGTAATGATTAGAAATTGCCAAGGAAGTTAGAGGGTCCATTGTTAGGCATGAAGGTGTTTTGTTTTAAGATTAAAAGGTTAAAAAAGTGAAAAGGGGGCCAGGCAAATGAGGTGGGAGGGCACTGGGAAGGTGGGAGAGGACCAAAAGAGGACAAAGTTAAGAAAGAGGAAGATGGTGGGGCGCCTGGGTGGCGCAGTCGGTTAAGCGTCCGACTTCAACCAGGTCACGATCTCACGGTCCGTGAGTTCGAGCCCCGCGTCGGGCTCTGGGCTGATGGCCCAGAGCCTGGAGCCTGTTTCCGATTCTGTGTCTCCCTCTCTCTCTGCCCCTCGCCCGTTCATGCTCTGTCTCTCTCTGTCCCAAAAATAAATAAACGTTGAAAAAAAAAAAAAAAAAAGAAAGAGGAAGATGGAGAAGATTGAGTGGGAAGGAAAGAATAGGTAGGGAGGGAAGTGAGAAGTAGAGAGAACAGATGGTAAAGAATGGAAGGAACAGACAGTAGGTAGAACCCTAGATCCCACTGAGGGAAACATGGGGGTAGTTAAGCATGTGGAATCGGTGTTGGATAGACTCAAGCTCTACCATGTAGTAACTGGATGAACTTGGGCAAGTCTCTTAACCTTGAGGATAGCAATATAATCCACTTGACAGGGTTATTGTGAGGATTAATTGAAATAATCCACGCAAATGTCTGGTACATGGTAAACACTGCCTAGATGTCAGCTGTGCTGATGAAGATGAGGAAGACTATTGGGGGTCAGGAATGTATGTGTTTGGCTCAGTGGAGAGTCCCTAAATGAGCAACTTACAATTACTCTCCACCAGAAACTTACATTAGAAAGGAAGATAAACATGTAGACAAAAGAATCACTATTATGTAAAATAAGAAATAGTTGGTGGGTCTTCAATATTAACACATGCACAAAATTAATACACTGAAACCCTTCCAAGTGAAAAAAAATGGGAAGTTAAAATAGAGAGCAGGTGAGATGTGAATAAGGTTTTGTATCATAGTTAGCAAAAAGGGATATGGCGACTGTGTACATAGTAATTAAAAGAGTGGGCTTTAGAACTCCATGCACCGGGGTCTAGCTCACTCATTTACTAACTTTGAACATGTTACTTGTTCTGGACCTCTGTTTATGCATCTATAAAAGGAGAATATAAATCCCCATCTTGCAAGATTGTTATGTGGATTAAATGACGAAATATACAAATTTAGCACAGTGTTATGATAAAGGTGATGTCATTATTACTTTATTAGAGTTTAGTACTATAGTTAGAGTTCATCACAGATTTAGAGAATACTTTATATGAGAAAAACAAATACAGCTAGGCTCACTAAGCTTACAGAAAAGATGACAGGAGCCAGAATACAGGGCACAGGGAGTAGACAGAGTAGGTATGTTGTGGTGGGCAGTGAGAGGCAGAAGTGTAAGCACATTAAGGGCCGTACCAAGAAAGATAAGCAGCTGTTCTCATTTTCTGATATGGCCAAGATAAGCCAGAAAAAGTGTTTTTTTTTTTTTTTCATTTTTTTTTTAACGTTTATTTATTTTTGAGACAGAGAGAGACAGAGCATGAACGGGGGAGGGGCAGAGAGAGAGGGAGACACAGAATCGGAAACAGGCTCCAGGCTCTGAGCGGTCAGCACAGAGCCCCACGCGGGGCTCAAACTTATGGACCGCGAGATCATGACCTGAGCCGAAGTCGGACTCTTAACCGACTGAGCCACCCAGGCGCCCCTCAGAAAAAGTTTTAAGTTAAATGTTGGCAGAAAAGTTCACAATACCCAAATGTTCAGAGCCATGACAAAGATCCTCAACAGTATAAGCTTCCTTTGGAGGATTTTTTTAAAAATTTTATTTATTTTTGAGAGAGAGAGACTGAGTCAGGGAGGGGCAGAGAGACAAAGGATCCAAAGTGGGCTCTGCGCTGCGTGCTTGAACTCACAAACCATGAGACCATGACCTGAGCCCAAGTCAGACACTTAACTGACTGAGCCACCCAGGCACCCTTTCCTTTGGAGGGTTTTCAAGATATATAGGAAGTAATCTTTACTAGTGTTTTTAAATACAAGTCTGCTTGCAGGCTGATGGATGGAGTAAATAACTCTCTTAGTCGGGTCTTCTACTCTAGAGGACAAATGGCATTTGCCTCTTAGTTGAAATATAGTTTCTTTCTTCCTGGAAGAAGAAAGAGGAACAAAGAAGGCCCACTATCTTGAGAAACTACATCTAAGAGTCTGGCATTATGGTAGATCACCTGTGTTGGATTTGTAGCAATTCTGCAATCTGTTCCACAATGATCTTTTTATTATGTTGTATTTCATGATCTCTATTCATTTTAATCCTACTGATGAACAATATTGTAGTATAATCTTTATTTAGCAAACTTGGAGACTGAGGCACAAGGAAATTAAATTAGTGCCCAAAATAACCATGGAAGATAGAGTTTTTCAGCCTAAATCTATTTGTCAAAGCTTATGTTAAAAATGGCAGTGAATTGCCAATGAGTTATTAGACAAAGAAAAATGTTTCCCATACCAAGAATTGATACACTAAAAAATATTCATGATAATATTCTATTTGATAAAACTGCTCTAACTAGGAGAAAACCTTTCCATAGCTTAGGATCCAGAACCACTTTGGCCCCTTAATGTGAGGCGGGTTCAATCATCAGAGTTGGACTGAGATTCACCATGAAAAATTATGGTCAAATTGTATGAAATTTTCTAAAGAAAAATCAATGTCATAATAGTAACAGCATGTTAAAAGAAGAAGAAAAAATGAACCCTGAAATACTGAGCCTGTTAAGGATATCATTATGTAGAAGACTGTTATCTACAAATTTGAAAAAGTGATGATTTGGAACCCATCTTCTGGATTAAAAATAAAAAAAAAAACTATTAAATAATGATAACCAGGTATTTTTATAAATCATGCAGAGAGAGGACAAGAGGGAAATTCTGAACCATCTCACAGCATTAAACATTTATTTAAAGAGCACCATTTGATTTCAAACAAATGAGACTTTTAAAGGATAAAGTTAGAGGCTTACACTCTTTCACTCATGACTACCACTCATTCATTCAATTGGCACTGATTAAGCTCAGAGCCCTCTATCAGAATGTTATTCAGGGTTCAAAAGGAATAAAAGATATGGTCTTTGATCTCACAGAATACACACCTTAGATAGGAGATAATGTTTCATTAGGTTTCCTCTGGATAATTTAAAATCTAGAGTTATATATGAATAAGAATAAAGTTGCATGTGTTATAGGAATATAACCAATTTTTAGAAAATGAGTAAAGCAGGGAAGTTTCCATTTCTTTTATATGTCTTGCCTACATGTTTTATCTAATTCCTATGTATTTTAAAGAATGCCAGTATTAAATTAGGAAAAGCATTAATAGTAAGAACACAGGTAGGAATGATTGCAAAGTATGTTTGGATAAGATTATGATTCATTATAAGTAATCAAGATTAATGAAGCAAGGTGAATGCAAATGAGAAGGGTAAGTGACCATCAGAAAAACAGACAAAGCATCCTTATGCAGCAAAGTCCTTAAGGAAGGAGAATAATCATTAGAATGCAAAGGAGTTCATTGTGAAATGTTTCAAAGTACATTTGCCCTCCCCTCTCCCACCTCCAACTGCTTAATGTAAGGCTGGCGGCAGTCCTACGATGCCCTAGAGGGCAACAAATTCAGGTCAGTGAACCAAGTCTGCTATTCCAATATGGTTCCTAGAGGAACCATCCTTATTAGAATATAGAAATGTACAAGATAACTCTTTAGTGATGTGTCATCAGTCTCTTCCATCCACCTCCATAAAAAAAAAATAATAACATGGCTTAATTCTGCTGTCTTCAAGCCAATCCCCAGATTACAGTATCTCAGTTCCTAACCAATGGAAATGAATTTGAAATTGTCATGTATTCTTACAGAAATCATTTTGTTTACGATCATTAGATGTGCCAGTGTATCTTAAATGCTACCCCTGAGAGAAGAAATTAAAGCAGTTTTGTTAGTAAGAGAGAAATAAAGGCAATAGAATGGGTGATATAAAAGCTGCAGAGGGACCGATGGGCTACAAGACCCTGAACCAGACAAAACGAGCTGGGATAAAAACTGCGGGTAAAAGGGTTTGGCTTTGGAAGAGATTAGGCTTGTCTGAATTGTCACTCACAGACAGAAAGGAAGGCTAACAGTGGAGAGAAGTTTTGTATCGGAGGAGACAGCCATCACACAGAATGGACTAAATCAGTGGCTCTTAAAGTGTGGTCCTCGGGAGAGCTGCACTGGCATCCTCTGCGAGCACCACCCCCGAATCAGATGTAGCGAATCAGATCCCTGAGGATGAGGCCCAGGGAACTGTGCTACAACAAGCCTGTCATGTGATTTGTATACACACTAAAGTTTCAGAACCAGGGACCTAAATCATCTCGGTTAAAGCAGATCCTCCGCTGAGAACAAGAGGGTGGGGTCCGGATTTCAGGGTGGAGATTTAGAACAGCTGCAGGGAGGAATGTAGGATGGAGGTGAGAGAGATGAATTAAAGGCCTGTATGAGGCTAGGAAGCATATCCCTCGGAACTGAAAAATCTTGTCAGATGGCTTCTGGGTCTGTCTTCTGAGCACAATAATAATGAGTCTATGTAAAACTGCATTCAGATTATCACATAACTGACTACGAATCTGGAAAGACAGCTTGATTATGATTTAGGGACTGCTATATATGGCACATATATATGTAATCCACATATGGGGTGTGTGAGTGTGTGTGTGTGTGTGTGTGTGTGTGTGTACAGAATGGGTCAAATGGAGCAAAAAAGAAGAAAATCTTCAGATGCCTAGCAGAGAAAACACACTGGCACAACAGACTCAGAATGAAGTCCATAACTCTTCTGTGTGGCCCTGGGAAAATCATTAAACTTCTTCATAGCTCATTTTCTCATCTGTAAAGTTGAATCCAGTATTCATTTATTCAAACAAAGCGGGGGTGAGGGGGAGTAGACAAGTCCATTAATAACTACAGCACAGAGAAAGGCTACGATAGGGGTATTTATGGATATTTACAGAATGCTTAGAGAACAGTAAGGAATTACAATCAATTCTAAATAAGGAAAACAAGGAGGACTTCACCCTGAAGAGGCCACGGAGCTGGACCACAAAGAATGAGAGGAAATTCAACAGATGTTAGACCATACAGGTAGAGCGTAAGAGAATGCAGGGCAATCAGAGGGAACAGAAATAGGCCAGCACGGATTTGTAGGCATGAGACTATTCTGAGGGAGGGAGAAGGTCTCTTCTAGCTCCACAGCTGGTTTTTCAAACATCTTTCAGCAGCCTGAAAATAATGGGCAAATTTGATAGTGTACTTTTATCCACCAAGCCAGTGCTAGGGCACTTTTTTCATTTTTGAACAGTTCATAAATATTGAGCTTTGGGTAAAAGCCTCTCAGAATTCTTCCCGGCTGGTTTTAAAGTAAAAGAACCAGGAGTGTAAACTGTCGAAGGATGCCTAGCCCTTCCATTTTCCATACTCCTGGCATGGGGATCACAGGTATTCTGGGGGCCACTTGGCAGAAGGGTTTCTTGCCTCTATGAAAAATATTGCTGCTCAGAGGCCAGAATTTAAATTGATTCCATCGTAGGAAAAGGAAGAACACGCTGCAATGAACTTTTGATTACCCTTTTATAAGTGGGCCAACTTTTTATTCTTGTAGTAAAATTCATATATTGAATCTCTGGCAAAGAGCCCTTGCTAAGCACCCTTTTCTTGTCTTGGGTCAAGCCTCAGGGGACCTGAATGAGCAGGAAGCAGTTGTCCTCTTGAATTTAAAAGCAGTTCTGAGCTCTCCTCAGGGTAGCTCAGTTACACTTAAGACAAAGGAGTAGCAGACTGAATTTCTGGAAGAGAACACACATAAGAAGAGTACCTTTTTCAGTTTGATCAGATTCCATGATTCCAGGACAAAGGAACAGGCTGATCAATCACAATATCATACCTCCCTCTTCTGGAAAATGTTTCTGATCAGTCACTTTTTACAACTTCTGAAAACTTTCCCAGCTGCCAGCCTGAAAGGGCATCCTCACAGGGGACACCTATGGTTCTACTTGAAAGAATGAATCATTTTTTCAGGTAATGAATTATATACCAGGCACATGAGCCTCAAAAGTTTAGTCCAAAGAACATTATTTCACTAAGTTCTAGGTTCACATGGAATAAATCACACGCCTATCTATTAAGATGATTTCTCTGGGCTTTTTAAGGCTTCCCACAGTGTGGAACCTCCAAAGGGAAACCATTTCCCCAGAGCAAAGCGTTCAGGATATGCACTCACACCATTATCGGGCTGAGTGATGACCAGCAAGCATTATGAAGCATCTACTTTGTGCTGAGCAGAGACTACAGTGGTTGGTTCGAAACACAAAAAATCTGAGTCAAATCCTGTCCCGGAAATACAGCCCAGAATGTTACAGTTGTTGGTTTTTAATCCTTCTCTGACAGTGTTCTGACAGAATGACAGTGAATTTTGAGACTTCAGATCTGGGTGAATTGGTCAGCTACCCTTTCCCCGTCTTTATGTTAATGATAATGTTTTGAACATGGGCCAAACCTTCACTGTGTAAGTTTTTCTCAGCTCTTGCTACATCACTTGGCCTCATAAAATGGGTATCGCTTTTATTTTTTTTTTTTTTATTTTTTTTTTCAACGTTTATTTATTTTTGGGACAGAGAGAGACAGAGCATGAACGGGGGAGGGGCAGAGAGAGAGGGAGACACAGAATCGGAAACAGGATCCAGGCTCTGAGCCATCAGCCCAGAGCCTGACGCGGGGCTCGAACTCAGGGACCGCGAGATCGTGACCTGGCTGAAGTCGGACGCTTAACCGACTGCGCCACCCAGGCGCCCCTGGGTATCGCTTTTAGATTTGATTCCCTCCCCTAACATGTTAACTAGGTATCATTCAGGAAATAGTTGATATCATGAATGATCACCCCTTTCCTCGATAACCCTTATCGTCAATAAAAGGTTTTGGATACTGTAAAGAAACAGGTTTTTGTTTTGTTTTCACATATCCAAATCAAATGAACCTTGGAGATCTCACAGAATCATAAACTGACAGATGAGGCTAACAGGAAACTTTCTCCAACAAGCACAGGCTCTTTGGGCAGATTTCTCATTTGCAAGCCAGGCATAATGCCAATTAAAAGACAGGCAGTGTGAATGCCAACAAGAACCCCAAGTGTGTGTGTGAGGGGAGACGGGGTGGAGGACACAGAAGACAAACCACTGCCTTGACAGGATTTCACTGAAAGCCCAGCAGGGGCAGTGATACCCGGAAGCACTGTAATTGTTAGAACCTCAGAAGTCTCCAATTTCTGCTGAATTTCTGTTGGCCATTATTTCTCCCTCAGAAGGGAAGTCTGAGAAAAGGCATTATCATTATGTAAAGTGCCAAAGAAAAGGGAAATACAGTTTTCAAACAATTTTTCTCTTCAGTCAGTTTTCTCACTATCACTTTCACAATTAACTCAATTTGTATTATTTTCAAAAATTCATGACTTTAAACATTATTTAATCTGATGTATTTTTCTTAACCATTACATGCAACCGTTCCATGCAACGGGTAGTCTGTTCAAAACAGACCCCAAAGACCAGGATAAAAAGCCCGATTTCCCTACTGGCAAATGCTGGTTGGGACATGGATTCCCATTTGCCCTCCCTTATGGCATCTTCCCGCTTTTATTTCTGACTCTGACATTTTGGCTCTGATTCATAGGCAATTTCTGATTCATAGGCAATTTCTGATTCATTAGCTATTCCATTCCTATGCCCAGGGGAAGATCCCTCTTTATAGTGCTTGAAACTCCTGCAATTTGAGGGATCCTTTTTAAGAAAAGGATACCACATAACAAATACAAAATGCCGATGATAACTTGAAAGTCACCCATGTGAAGGGGAAGCACAAAGGAGGGAAGTTGAATTGGAAAGTGACAGTGATTTTAACACTTACCATTGAAATACATTGTGTTTAGAGTTTTTACAAAAAACCACCATGACAATACATTACTAGAGCCCTTTCCAGAATGCTGGAAGGGGCCTGTGCAAGTGAGGAGCTTCTACAGTTTCATGACAACAATCCTGCCTCTGCTCTTGCGCAAATCTCCACTGCCACCTTTACAGCCAAACCAAGGGGGAGCTCCAGCCCAAGAATAAGTCTAACCCCCTTTACTGGTTTCCCTGAATCCAGAGAAAGATCAAGCTCTCAAAAGAGACATAGTTCAAATTAGTGTTTTCATTTTCCTTAGGTAAATACCCAGAAGTAGAATTACTAGGTCATAGGGTACTTCTATTTTTAGTTTTTTAAGATACCTCCATATTGTTTTCCATAGTGGCTGCACCAATTTACATCCCTACCTAAAGGGCACAAGGGTTTCCTTTTTCCACATCCTTGCCAACACCTGCTATTTCTTGTCTTTTTGATACTAGCCATTCTGACTGGTCCACTGACAGATGCGTAGATAAAGATGTGGTGTGTGGATATATACGTGTATATATGTACGTAATATACACACGTGTATATACATACATATGTATGTATACACGTATATAAATGTATACATACGTGTATATAGTATGTATACACATATATATGTGTATATATATGTATATATATGTACACAATGGAATATTACTCAGCCATAAAAAGAATGAGATTTCAGCATCTGTGAAACACGGAGGTACCTAGAGTATATTATGCTAAGTGAAATAAGATAGACAAAGACCAATACCAAATGATTTCACTTGTATATGGAAATTACAAAAAACAAGAAAACAAACAACAAAAAAGAAAACAGACTCCTAAATATAGAGAATAAACTTGTGGTTGCCAGGGCAGGAGGTGGGGAGTAGGGGGGGCGGGGCAGTGGAAGGATAGGCAAAACAGGTGAAGGGGATTAAGAGGTACATCCTTCCAGTTAAAAATAAGCCACAGGATGAAAAGTACAGCATGGGAAATATAGTCAATGATCTTATAACTTTGTGTAGTGACAGATGGTAACTAAACTTATCATGGTGAGCATATAGGATATGTATATAATTGCCAAATCAGTGCTGAACACCTGAGACTAATTAAACATTTTTTTTAGTTTAAAAAGTTAAAGAATTAAAGGTAAAAAAGTGAAAAAATATTGTAGAAAATTAAAGTATTGCTCCTAACTATACAGGTTTCTGATCCTCAAAATACTACCCAATACCTCCTTGATCATCTCATCTGAGCATCCAGTTTTCTTTTTTTTTAAATTTTTTTTTTAACGTTTATTTATTTTTGAGACAGAGAGAGACAGAGCATGAACAGGGGAGGAGCAGAGAGAGAGGGAGACACAGAATCCGAAACAGGCTCCAGGCTCTGAGCTGTGAGCACAGAGCCTGACGCGGGGCTCGAACTCACGGACCGTGAGATCATGACCTGAGCCGAAGTCGGACGCTTAACCGATGGAACCACCCAGGCGCCCCTGAGCATCCAGTTTTCATAGGATGCACATTACCATAATGTTCCTCCTCATGGAATGTTGTATTTAGTGATCAAAATTTACTTCTCTCTTAGATTCCATGCCCCCCTCCCTTTTTTTCTTTAAAGTTCAAACAGGATCTTCCATTGTGGTTCCGGACTCAGGTCAGAGAGACATACGTTATTCACAAATAATTTGCCAAAGACTTCTACAGGCTTCTAGAGCTATTTTTGATGACTCTCACAGAAGGGGTTTTATTTAACAGTCTAGTCCCGACTGTGTTCCATCAAGTGACTGGCTCCCCAGGCAGCCGCTAGAGCTCACGGCCATCCTGAACCAGGCACTGCCACAGTAGCAGAGGGGCCACTCAGAAGCACGTTGGCAGACAAAAACATTGCCATAGACCATTCTAATTCACTTACCAGCTTTCCTGAACCTTGCCAAAGAATAAGTCCTTATCTTCAGAATGCACATTGTATGATTCACCTAATTATGTTCTGGTTATGACCTACTATGTATCCAACACAGACCCAGAGAATAAATTCTTTCTAGCCACAGAGAAATCTTATTCTGGAGCCATTCATATCTCTCCCACTTAGACCAGCTTCATTCTGAGCCTCAGCTGCTTATATGGCAAAAGCCATGCTGATGGCCGCATACCAATTCACCCAATCTTTAGTCATACACCTTTTTTTTTTTCAGTTTCGTTATTTACTTTTTTGTTAAAGTATAATCAACATACAGTGTTACATTAGTTTCAGGTGTACAGTATAATGTTTCAACAATTTTATACATTGCTCATTGCTCATCAAGATAAGTGGACTCTTGGGGCACCTGGGTGGCTCAGTCAGTTAAGCATCCGGCTTCAGCTCAGATCATGATCTCACAGTTTATGAGTTCAAGTCCCACATCGGGCCCTGTGCTGACAGCTCAGAGCCTGGAGCCCGCTTCAGATTCTGTGTCTCCCTCTGTCTCTGCCCCTCCCCCACGTGTGCTCTCTCTCTCTCTCTCTCTGTCAAAAATAAGTAAAAACATTAAAAAACTTAAAAAAAAGAGTCTCGAAAAAAGATAAGTGGACTCTTTTTTTTAAAATATGAAATTTATTGTCAAATTGGTTTCCATACAACACCCAGTGCTCATCCCAAAAGGTGCCCTCCTCAATGCCCATCACCCACTTCCCCCTCCCTCCCACCCCCCACCAACCCTCAGTTTATTCTCAGTTTTTAAGAGTCTCTTATGGTTTGCCTCTTTCCCTCTCTGTAACTTTTTTTTCCCCTTCCCCTCCCCCATGGTCTTCTGTTAAGTTTCTCAGGATCCATATAAGAGTGAAAACATATGGTATCTGTCTTTCTCTGTATGACTTATTTCACTTAGCATAATACCCTCCAGTTCCATCCACGTTGCTACAAATGGCCAGATTTCATTCTTTCTTATTGCCAAGTAGTATTCCATTGTATATAAACCACATCTTTTTTATTCATTCATCAGTTGATGGACATCTAGGCTCTTTCCATAATTTGGCTATTGTTGAAAGTGCTGCTATAAACATTGGGGTACAAGTGCCCCTGTGCATCAGCACTCCTGTAACTCTTGGGTAAATTCTTTGCAGTGCATTGCTGGGTCATAGAGTAGGTCTATTTTTAATTTTCTGAGGAACCTCCACACTGTTTTCCAGAGTGGCTACACCAGTTTGCATTCCCACCAACAGTACAAGAGGGTTCCCGTTTCTCCACATCCTCTCCTGCATCTATAGTCTCCTGATTTGTTCATTTTAGCCACTCTGACTGGTGTGAGGTGATATCTCAGTGTGGTTTTGATTTGTATTTCCCTGATGAGGAGTTGAGCATATTTTCATGTGCCTGTTGGCTATCTGGATATCTTCTTAATTTTTTATTTTTTTTTCAACGTTTATTTATTTTTGGGACAGAGAGACACAGAGCATGAACGGGGGAGGAGCAGAGAGAGAGAGGGAGACACAGAATCGGAAACAGGCTCCAGGCTCTGAGCCATCAACCCAGAGCCTGACGCGGGGCTCGAACTCACGGACCGCGAGATCGTGACCTGGCTGAAGTCGGACGCTTAACCGACTGCGCCACCCAGGCGCCCCTATCTGGATATCTTCTTTAGAGAAGTGGACTCTTAATCCCCTTTATCTATTTCACCCATCCCCCACCCTAAGCATCCCCTCTGGCAACCACAATTTCTTCTCTGTATTTAAGAGTCTGTTTGATTGTTTGTTTTATGTTTTTTTCTTTGCTTATTTTTCCACACACGAGTGAAATCATATGCTCTTTCATATTTGTCTTTCTCTTGTCTGACTTACTTTACTTAGCAATATACCCTTCAGGTTCATCACGACCCAAAGCAATCTACAGATGTAAATGCAATCCCTATCAGAGTACCAACATTTTTCACAGATAATACTAAAATTTGTATGGAACCACAAAAGACCCCAAATAGCCAAAGCGATCTTGAAAAAGAACAAAACTGGAGGTATCACAATTCCCTATTTCAAGACATACTACAAATCTGTAGTAATCAAAAGAGTATGATAATGGCACAAAAAGAGACACATAGATCAATGGAACAGAAGAGACATCCCAGAAATAAACCCACATTTATATGGTCAATTAATCTACAACAAAGGAGGCAAGAATACACAATGGGGAAGACAACCTCTTTAACAGATGGTGCTGGGAAAGCTGGACAAGCCACACACAGAATGAAACTGGACCACTTTCTTACACCATACACAAAAATAAACTCAAAATGGATGGAAGACCATTACATAGGAGACTTGAAACCATAAAACTCCTAGAAGGAAACCTAGGCAGTCATGTTTTTGACACTGGCCATAGAAACATTTTTCTACAAATGTCTCATCAGGCAAGGGAAACAAAGGCAAAAATACACTATTGGAACTACATCAAAATAAAAATATTTTGCACAGTGAAGGAAACCTTCAATAAAATGACAAAGCAACCTACTGAATGGTAGAAGATATTTGCAAATGGTTAATATCTTAAAATCATAAAAAATGTCTACCACTTAACACAAAAAACAAATAATCCGATTAAAAAAGTGGGCAGAAGACCTGAATAGTCATTTTTCCAAAGAAGACACACAAATGGTCAAAACACATGAGAAGATGTTCATCATCACTCCTCATCAGGGAAATGCAGAGCAAAACCACATTGAGAGATCACCTTACATCTGTCAGAATGGCTAGAATCAAAAAGACAAGAATAATAAGTCTTGGCAAGGATGTGGAAAAAAAGGGACCTTCATGCACTATGGGTGGGAATGCACACTGGTACAGCCATTACAAAACAGCATGAGGTTTCTTTAAAAAATTAAAAATAGAATTACTATATGATCCAGTAATTCCACTACCGGGTATTTACCCAAAGAAAATGAAAATACTAATTTGAAAAGATATATGCACCTATATATTTATTGCAGCATTGTTTATAATAGCTGAGATATGGAAACAACCCAAGTTTCCATCAATAGATCAATGGATAAGGAGGAGATGTTGGGGGCGGGGGGAGAGGGAGAGAGAAAAGAATGTGATCTTGCCATTTGCAACACCAACTTAATATTAGACTAGCTAGCATAACAGCAGCATTGGAGCTAACATCCAAGTCATGAAATCACAGAGTAATGGATTTTTAGAATACAAGGAGCATCCAAAGTGATCTGGTTGAACGTCCCATCTAGCAGAAGGAGTCTAGTCCCTAGAGCTCAGAAGCTTGTCCATCTGGCTGCAACTGCATAGATCCACTCACACAGAGCTCCTCCTCTTATATGGCAGGCCATTTCCTTGGAAATTGATTTTAATGTTTAGAAACTCTTCCTTATATTTGCTCATTTCTAGGCCATAGTCCCCCATCTACCATTCCTATTCTGGGAGCATTCAAGAATAATCCTCTTCTTACTCTACCAATGACAGACCTTTTAGCTCTTATGAACAATATACTGAGTTCTACTTAGGCATCTAATTCTTTTTCTACTATTAACCATTTGGCATGGTTTATTACCCTTTCACTATTCTGGCACCTGCTTCTAGGTGTTCTCTAATTTGTCATATTCCTCTTAAAACATCTCACCTACACCTGAAATTACTAACCTAAATGTGGTCTATACATATTTATAGTAGATACTTCTATTTTTGTGGAATAGCATTCAAAGAATACACAACTGAATTAATTTTGGGAGTCAATTGTGTGAAACCCTTGGCTACAATTAAGCTCATAACCAATTAGATTTAAAACAAGAATGTTCTCTAAACTAGATTCTCTAAGAATAGAATATTATGTCTCTAGAAGGATTTAAAACTGTCTTATAGGGGCGCCTGGGTGGCGCAGTCGGTTAAGCATCCGACTTCAGCCAGGTCACGATCTCGCGGTCCGTGAGTTCGAGCCCCGCATCAGGCTCTGGGCTGATGGCTCAGAGCCTGGAGCCTGTTTCCGATTCTGTGTCTCCCTCTCTCTCTGCCCCTCCCCCGTTCATGCTCTGTCTCTCTCTCTGTCCCAAAAATAAATAAACGTTGAAAAAAAATAAAATAAAATAAAACTGTCTTATAATGATCATCTTCCAATTGATATTAAAAGAATGGAACTCCATAATAACCATCCCCCATCCAACTGTGTTGACCTGCTGTAGAGTTGGTAACCTAAGGTCTGCAAACTCATCCTCAAATTCTGCCAAGTGTCTACATGGTACCATGCTATTTACATAAAAGTTGTCTTGCAATTTATGACTACAGTCTTCAGTGGAATGGTCACCAGTCCTAAAAAAACATCATCTAGCCTAACCCAGGTTAGGTAAATGCTTTATAAATTTCTTATATTTTTATACTTGTCTTCACATTGTTGATATCATTCCAAGGCCTATAGTAAGCATTATATCAATACTTACTAAGCTATCAGATAAATGAATGATAAGTTCCCTTGCTCTCACCTTCTCTTTAATAATGTTGATTGGTTTTCCCAGCCCTTCAAGAAATTGTAAGGGGGACTTTCTGAGGGGAGAAAAGATACATATTTATATAAAAGATATACATTTATATAAGAGATATATATTTATATAAATATATACATATCTCAAAAGCAACAAAATATTAGAAAGGACCAGAGAACACCATCAGAAACTCCAACTTTACAAGCATCATAGTGGCAATAAATTCATATCTTTCAGTACTCAGTCTAAACGTCAATGGACTCAATGCTCCAATCAAAAGACATAGGGTAACAGAATGGATAAGAAAACAAGATCCATCTATATGCTGTTTATAGGAGACACACTTTAGACTTAAAGACACTTTAAGACTGAAAGTAAGGGGATGGAGAACCATCTATCATGCTAATGGTCAACAAAAGAAACCCAGAGTGGCCATACTTATATCAGATAACCTAGACTTTAAAATAAAGACTGTATCAAGAGATGCAGAAGGGCATTATATCATAACCAAGGGGTCTATAGACCAAGAAGACCTAACAATTGTAAACATTTATGGGCCAAATGTGGGAGCACCCAAATATATAAATCAACTAAGCACAAACATAAAGAAACTCATCAATCGTAATACCATAATAGTAGGAGACTTCGACACCCCACTCACAGCAATGGACAGATCATCTAATCAAAAAATCAACAAGGAAACAATGGCTTTGAATGACACACTGGACCAGATGGACTTAACAGATATATTCAGAACATTTCATCCTAAAGCAGCAGAATATACATTCTTCTCCAGTGCACATGGGACGTTCTCCAGAATAGACCATATACTGGGACACAAATCAGCCCTAAGCAAGTACAAAAATATCGAGATCCTACCATGCATATTTTCAGACCACAATGCTATGAAACTCGAAATCAGCCATAAGAAAAAATTTGGAAAGGCAACAAATACTTGGAGACTGAAGAACATCCTACTAAAGAATGAATGGGCTAACCAAGCAGTTAAAGAGGAAATTAAAAAGTATATGGAAGTCAATGAAAATGATAACACCACAACCCAAAACCTCTGGGACACAGCAAAGGCGGTCATAAGAGGAACATACATAGCAATCCAGGCCTTCCAAAAGAAGGAAGAAAGATCTCAGATACACAACCTAACCTTATGCCTTAAGGAGCTGGAAAAAGAACAGCAAATAAAACCCAAAACCAGCAGAAGACAGGAGATAATAAAGATTAGAGCAGAAATTAATTCTATCAAAACCAAAAAAAAAAAAAAAAAACCAAAAACACCAAAACCCAGTAGAACAGATCAGTGAAACCAGAAGCTGGTTCTTTGAAAGAATTAACAAAATTGATAAACCACTAGCCGGTTTGATCAAGAAGAAAAAGGAAAGGACTCAAAGAAATAAATCAAGAATGAAAGAGGAGAGATCACAACCAACACAACAGAAATAAAAACAATAATAGGAGAATATTATGAGCAATTATATGCCAATAAAATGGGCAATCTGGAAGAAATGAACAAATTCCTAGAAACATGTACACTATCAAAACTGAAACAGGAAGAAATAGAAAATTTGAACAGACCCATAACCAGTAAGGAACTCGAATTAGGAATCAAAAATCTGCCAAAAAACAAAGTCCAGGGCCAGGTGGCTTTCCAGGGGAATCCTACCAAAGATTTAAGGAAGAGTTAACACCTATTCTCTTGAAACTGTTCCAAAAAACAGAAATGGAAGGAAAACTTCCAAACTCTTTCTATGAAGCCAGCATTACCTTGAGTCCAAAACCAGACAGAGACCCCACTAAAAAGGAGAACTATAGACCAATTTCCCTGAAGAACATGGATACAAAAATCCTCAACAAGATATTAGCCAACACGATCCATCCATACATTAAAAAAATTATTCACCACGACCAGTGGGATTTATACCTGTGATGCAGGGCTGGTTCAATATCCACAAAACAATTAACATGATTCATCACATCAATAAAAGAAAGGACAAGAACCATATGATCCTCTCAATAGATGCAGAAAAAGCATTTGACAAAATACAGCATCCTTTCTTGATAGAAACCCTCAAGAAAGTAGGGATAGAACGACCATACCTGGAGATCATAAAAGCCATATATGAACGACCCAACACTAATGTTATCCTCAATGGGGAAAAACTGAGAGCTTTCCCCCTAAGGTCAGGAACAAGACAGGGATGTCCACTCTCGCCACTGTTATTCAACATAGTATTGGAAGTCTTAGCCTCTGCAATCAGACAACACAAAGAAATAAAAGGCATCCAAATCAACCAGGAGGAGGTCAAACTTTCACTCTTCGCAGATGACGTGATACTCTATATGGAAAACCCAAAAGATTCCACCAAAAAACTGCTAGAATGGATTCACGAATTCAGCAATGTTGCAGGATATAAAATCAATGCACAGAAATTGGTGGCATTCCTATGCACCAACAATGAAGTGACAGAAAGAGAAATCAAGGAATCGATCCCATTTACAGTTGCACAAAAAAACCCATAAAATACCTAGGAATAAATCTAACCAAAGAGGTGAAAAATCTATACACTGAAAACCATAGAAAGCTTATGAAAGAAATGGAAGAAGACACAAACAAATGGAAAAAGATTCCATGCTCCCGGATAGGAAGAACAAATGTTGTTAAAATGTTGATACTACCCAAAGCAATCTACATATTCAATGCAATCCCTATCAAAGTAACACCAGCATTCTTCACAGAGCTAGAACAAATAATCCTAAAATGTGTATGGAAGCAGAAAGGACCCCAAATAGCCAAAGTAATCTTAAAAAAGAAAACCAAAGCAGGAGGCATCAAATCCCAGACTTCCAGCTATACTACAAAGCTGTAATCATCAAGACAGTATGGTACTGGCACAAGAACAGACGCTCAGATCAATGGAACAGAATAGAGAACCCAGAAATGGACCCACAAACGTATGGCCAACTCATCTTTGACAAAACAGGAAAGAATATCCAATGGAATAAAGACAGTCTCTTCAGCAAGTGGTGCTGGGAAAACTGGACAGCAACATGCAGAAGAATGAACCTGGACCACTTGCTTACACCATACACAAAAATAAACTCAAAATGGATGAAAGACCTCAATGTAAGACAGGAAGCCATCAAAATCCTTGAGGAGAAAGCAGGCAAAAACCTCTTTGATCTTGCCCACAGCAACTTCTTCCTCAACACGTCTCCGGAGGCAAGGGAAACAAAAGCAAAAATGAACTACTGGGACCTCATCAAAATAAAAAGCTTCTGCACAGTGGAGGAAACAATCAGCAAAACTAAAAGGCAACCGACAGAATGGAAGAAGTTATTTTCAGACAACATATCAGATAAAGGGTTAGAATCCAAAATCTATAAAGAACTTATCAAACTCAACACCCAAAAAACAAATAATCCAGTGAAGAAATGGGCAAAAGACATGAATAGACACTTCTCCAAGGAAGACATCCAGATGACCAACTGACACATGAAAAAATGCTCAACATCACTCATCATCAGGGAAATACAAATCAATACCACAATGAGACACCACCTTACACCTGCCAGAATGGCTAACATTAACAACTCGGGCAACAACAGATGTTGGCGAGGATGCGGAGAAAGAGGATCTCTTTTGCATTGTTGGTGGCAATGCAAGCTGGTGCAGCCACTCTGGAAAACAGTATGGAGTTTCCTCAAAAAACTAAAAATAGAACTACCCTGTGACCCAGCAATTACACTACTAGGCATTTATCTACGGGATACAGGTGTGCTGTTTCAAAGGGACACATGCACCCTCATGTTTATAGCAGACTATCAACAACAGCCAAAGTATGGAAAGAGCCCAAATGTCCATCGATGGATGAATGGATAAAGAAGATGTGGTGTATATATATTACAATGGAGTATTAATCAGCAATCAAAAAGAATGAAATCTTGCCATTTGCAACAACGTGGATGGAACTGGAGGGTATTATGCTAAGTGAAATTAGTCAGAGAGAGACAAAAATCATATGACTTCACTCATATGAAGAATTTAAGAGACAAAACAGATGAACATAAGGGTAGGGAAACAAAAACAATATTAAAAAAAAGGGAGGGGGACAAAACAGAAGAGACTCATAAATATGGAGAACAAACTGAGAGTTGCTAGCGGTGTTGTGGGAGGGGCGATGGGCTAAATGGGTAAGGGGGTATTAAGGAATCTACTCCTGAAATCATTGTTTCACTCTATGCTAATTTGGATATAAATTTTAAAAAATAAAAAATAAAATTAAACAAAAACAATAAAAAAAATAATAATGTTGATTGGTTTTCAATGTATTTCATTCCCCATATTCTTCTTAGGAACTATGGTTCTCCACTAGGGCACTAAGCAGTGATACTATTCTTGCTTCTGCCATTGAGTGATTGTGTTAATTTGGAAATATGTGTAAACCTCTAAGGATCCTTATTTCCCCAGGTGAACAACATTTCATGTATTTATTTTTTTTTTAATTTTTTTTTTAACATTTATTTATTTTTGAGACAGAGAGAGACAGAGCATGAACGGGGGAGGGGCAGAGAGAGAGGGAGACACAGAATCCGAAGCAGGCTCCAGGCTCTGAGCCATCAGCCCAGACCCTGACGCGGGGCTCAAACTCACGGACTGCGAGATCGTGACCTGAGCCGAAGTCGGACGCTCAACCGACTGAGCCACCCAGGCGCCCCAACATTTCATGTATTTAAACAAAGACATAATAATACTTCATTTAATTTTCAGGCAAATCAGAATGAAGGACAGAAAGGTTAACTAATTTTGCCAGGGTCATTTTGCTAGCAGGTGGTGGAGATGGGATCTAAATCCGGGCAGTCTGGCTTCTGCATGTGTGTGCTCAATCCCTGTGCCATACCATCTCTCCATGTCTTCTGAGAGCATAATGTTTGGGAAATAAGGAAGAACTGTGTCTTCTCTTCCTTGGGTAGTATGGAAGATCACTGATCACACTGCTTACATAATAAGTGAATCTCTCAATATATAAAAAACTGATTGGGGGCATCAGCTGTGGTGACAGCTCAGAGCCTGGAGCCTGCTTCAGATTCTGTGTCTCCCTCTCTCTCTCTGTCCCTCCTCCACTTGCACTCTGTCTCTCCCTCTCTCTCTCAAAGATAAATAATAAACATTAAAAAATTAAAACAAATAAAAATAAAAAACTGATTGATTTTTCATTAGTTCCTCAGAGAATAGCCTCTTCTGAATCATATTTTTTAAAGTTACCAACCAATGGAAAATCACTCAAAATACAGTGCCTTGAACACAGAATGGATGCAAATGCCTTGAACTGATTTGGATTCCTTCCAGTCACAACTGTTGGAAGTATTTACCCGAAATGTTAAGAACCATGAGAGTCAGTTGACCTACTGCTGGAACAACAGCAAATCAAAAAAGTGCTACACCAGGCACCAGGAATCCGAGGGAAAAGGAAAAACGCATTTCCTCAGAAAAACATCAAGGTACAGACTATTCCAGAGCTGAGCACTGGAGCACTGGCCCAGTTGAAGGTAAGAACAGAAAGGTACTCAGACACTTGCAGGCAGTTTACAGTAGCATAAATAGTTACTTATGACCTCACAAATGAGAAAATTCTCAGGATTTATTACCTTGCTCTAGGCTTGTCCACACCCATGCCCCCAGTCAGTGAGTTCGCTGGAGTTCAGTATTTCCTGGGTGCCCACTACTCTCAGGGCTCTTATCCCAATGGGTTCAGGGCAATGTCTTTTTACAAAATAATTAAAGCCAGTTCCCAAAAGCTATAAACAAACAAACTCCTCAAGAATGTGGTGATAGGGAGAAAAGGAAGAGTTGGAAGGCAAAGTGGTCACAGAAGCAGTTCGACTGAGTGGCATTTTTTTTACTCCAAATTTAGATTCAAACTGAATCCAGTATTCCTTCAGCTGAATAAGAAGTACTCTAGCACCGCACAGAGCAGAACCCTAAGGGGGAGGTTTCTATTTCACAGTAGGCTTCACAGAAGGCAAGACCTTTCAATGTAAGGTTAGCATCTGTGGCAAAGTAGTCTCTAAGTTCAGAATTTCTCTCCAGAAAGGTTATTTCTGAAGGGAGTTTATGATGATTAACTCTAATCATCAGAAAGAGAGACACTGATGGTCTTCTGAATGACTAAAAGTCACACTTCATTTAAATTAAGCAGCAGGACACAGCAATAGAACATCTGCATTCAATTAATGTTAGAGATAAAATGATCCACCAAGATTCTGGAGGGAAGCTTTTGGGAATGCAAATATGAATCTGGACTTTTACCTTTGGCTAATTGAAATACTCTTCTGACATATTAGATGAAAGGAATAAAGAGCAAGAAATTGCAAGACAATTTAAGAAGATAATGCAATATATATGTATACTCGTTTGCGCGCGCGCACACACACACACACACACACACACCCCTACATTCCTTCCACCCTCTTTAGGGGGTAAAACTGTTAGGTTGTTGACATAGGCTAATTCTTGACATGTTTTTCTGAAAGATAAAATGAATATTTGCCCCCAATGAGTAAGTATTCCTGGGAACTTTCCAGAAAGAAACTATTAAAATGTGAAAACCAGTAAACAGAAAAAGAAGCAATAGCCCAGGTAAAGTCCAAACTTAAGAACTCAAACACACCTTACACTTATTCTGGCACCAAGGGCTCCATTTCCCAGTTGAGGAGGTGACCCAAATACCATGAGAACAGAGTCCAGGAATGCCCTGGGTCTGTAGGTCTGAGGAGGCTGCTCTCCTCTCAAGTCTTCCCTGGGCATTGGTCTGATTGTACTGGGAATTAAGTTTCTGGAAGATGCCTGAACACTGGCAAGAGAGGAAAATCTCATGAGACTCTACGGCAAGGTGCTTAGACATGTCTTGCAGAGGCAAAGATGGGCAGTAGCAATGGCAAGGAGAAAGCAGACGTTTTTCCTGCCACCATGAGACTCTTTTTTCTCCTTGATCTCTTCGGCATCTCCTCTAATATAGGCTGAGGCAGATAATGGATTGTCAAAGTGGAATACTAGATGTGAACAGGTCTAAGTCTCAATCTCTTGATCTGTAAAGTGGGGATAACTATACTGTCTTCCCTATCTCAAAAGCTTGCCATGTAAAATCCCAGTGTGTATGATCCACCTGCTATAGACTATTTTGTGTTCCCCAAAATTCCTATGCTGAAACCTGACACCCAATATAAAGGTATTAAGAGGTGAGGCCTTTGGGAGGTGATAAGTCATGCAAGTAAAGGCCTCATGGATAGGATGAGTGTACTGAAAAGAGACCCTACAGAGCTCCTTAGTCACTTCAGCCACATGGGGACAAAGTGAAAACATGGATGTCTACGACCCAAGAAGCAGACCCTCAGCAGAGACTGATTTTGCTGGTGCTTTGAGGTTGAACTTCTCGGACTCCAGAACTAGGAGAAATTTCTGTTGTTTATAAGCCACCTACTCTTCTGTTATAGGAGCCCAAATGGATTAAGACACTATCCTAGTATTATATTTCTTCCTTTATCAACAACTTCTAGACTATAGAAATATAAGGAACAATTTTCCTTCTTTTCTCACTTCCCATGAGGCTATCATAAGTTCCCTGGACCTACCTCTCCCAATAAAAAGTGGGAAAATGCAGTTTTTTAACAGAAAGTAATAAAATGACAATATCTGTCTTGTCTCAACCTCCCAAATTGCCTCTTTCCCAAGACAAGAGAACTTCTTCCCAGAATAAAGTTATTTGGAACTACCATTTATCATAAACTCATAATTAAATATGACTCCATTTTATGGACTTCAAAATGCCATACTGAAATTTACCTTGCCTGACATGTACAGACATATTTAAAACAAACTTGTTCTTTAAAATCATCATATTCCATAAAAGAAAAACAATCTCCATTCAAAGTTACAGTTCTGGCTTTGTCAACCTGATGGCAGCCTCTGGGCCTAGTTATTCTGTTTTCTTCTTGATTCAGATGCTCATTATTTTTTTAATGTTTCATTTATTTATTTTGAGAGAGAGAGAGAGAGAGAGAGAGTCATGAGCAAGCAAGGGAGGGGCAGAGGGAGAGGGAGAGAGAGAGAGAGAGAGAGACTCTCAAGCAGGCTCCACGCTCAGTGGGAAGCATGATGCAGGTCTTGGGCTCACAACTGTGAGCTCATGACCTGAGCTGAAATCAAGAGTCAGACACTTAACTGACTGAGCCACTCAGGTGCCTCCAGATGCTCATTATTAACCAGTGTATCCCACTGCTTTTCATTATATCTTAGACTAAAAGGAACTGGGGTCTGCGTCACACTGTGCCTACGATGGAAGCACTTTTAACAGAATGATCATTCTCTATGTTGAAGGCCACAGAGTTGGTCAATCGGCAACAGGAAACGATTATTCCACAGAGGAGAATCTTCTCCTAATGTATTTCTTCATTATTTTCATGGAAATAAACATATTCCAGCCATATGCAAATCCTGGTTTTTCAGTCAGTTTAATTCACTCACTAGGTTCACTACAGCCTGGTAATTTCTAATCCGAAAAGAATCTGATTCTCTTCCTTTATCTGTGAAGACAGAAGACACTTGCTCATAATGACAGACTTTAGCCAGTACATTTTGTGTGTGTGCGTGAGTCAGTGCAGACATTCATAATTGAGAATACAGACTCTGCTAAGGACTCCAGGGGGCCCCCTGCCTCAACCCTCTTTGATCCCCATTATAACCTGACAAAACTGAGATAACATGGCTGAGACTTCCCTGGTTCTGTTTCTTCTTCCAGTCCATTAGCCCACATATGCAGAATGGATTCATGACCTTCCTACCTTTCCTCTCCTTCCCACTTGGCCCTTTCTCTGTCTTTTCTCTCAACCAGGTCCACTTTGTTCAGCCTGCACACCTTTCCATCAGCTGCCACCTTCCAGAGACCTCATTCACACAGTGCATCTGAGTTTTTCATGGAGGTGTTTCAGATGACATGTCCCCACTGCCAATTCTTTCAAAAATGCAAAAGTATCAATAAACTTAAAACTGAATGCTGCAGATCAAGCCTCAAAAGGGCAGTTTCAATTGGAACAAGAAGAGAGAAAACTAACTTTTGAGCCAGAATGCAAGCTCCCATTCACCGTTGACATTATATCCTCGGCATCTAAAGCAGTGCTCAATAAATACACACGTAAGTGCTCAATAAATAAATAAATACAAATGTAAGTGCTCAATAAATACACACGTAGATTACTGTGGAGCTCCAAGGACCAGTCATTAGCAGATAGAAGATCGTAAAGCTAGAGCATTAGAAGTCAGAAGCCCTGGAACCCAGTACTGGCTCTGAAAAAAATAAATTTTGTGACTATGAGCAAATTTTTTCCTTGGTAAAAATCAATGGATTACCACTAAATTATTTCTAAGGTAGCTCCTATTTTAAAAATTCTATAATGATAAAATACATGAATCACAGCTAAAGGTTGAAAGGTCTCTGAAGAGGTATATGGTCAAGCCACCCACCTCTCTCACCTTTTTTTTATATTTCCAGAAAGATGACTGACTATCCTATTTGGAAAATTTCCAGGAAAATATCTGAATTTCCTGTTGTCATCTATGCTGAGATTTTAGTTCAAAAAAGTCATTCTCAGATTTAACCTAAAATCCATTTCTATGCTGTTTCTACTGCTGTTAATCAATTTAGGGCGTAACTATCCAATTATAAAATTCCACAATCCTCATAATCTTGGAATGTAATTTTATTTCCAATTCAAGTATTAAAAGATATGGCCAATAAGGCATAAAAACATTTTCCCTGAAGTCGTATCATTGACTAAATCATTAAGCTTGTCTACTGTGCTTCTCTGTAAATATACATTTGTAGCAGGACTTGATTAGTTTTCTACCAAGAAATACATGTTTATTAAATTATATCTCATGCACCAGGGCTCCTTATTTATCTTAGTAATTTTTAATGGAAAAGTAAATGAAACATTATTACATAAATGCTTAGAGAGATGACAGTAATTTTATTCTAAATTAAATAAAGAAAAGGTTAAATAAATGTTACAATCTTTCAGGAATTACAGTATAAGCCTTAAAATCATAAATCTCCCACTTGCTTTTTTATAACTTATTCTTAAAATATTTATCAGCATAATATTGAAACTAAGTTCTTGTTAATTATTTTCTGGCAATTTCCTGGTTTTTCAAAAGTTTCAGTTAGATGATGTGCCAATTCCCATTCAGAACTTAAATATTACATTTTTAAACACATTCTAGTTTTCCAGTTTAGTAATGAATTTTTGTGCAATAGGAAATGCTGACATTTCAACCTTCTATCATAATCTCTGGATTTTAGGGTATATATATATATATATATATATATATATATATATATATATGGTATATATATATATATAGGGTATATATATATATATATATATATACACACACACACACACACACACACATTCTCAAACATACAAAACATTTTGTTGTCAAATATCTAAAACAAAGTACTCAGTCTCATAACCATAATAAACCAGAAACAGAGGAAGAAACCTGCTTTCAGTAATAAGGAATGGCAAATATCTGGATAATCTCATTATCTATTTGAAAGTACATCTCCCTCATGAAGAAATAATAAATTACACATTATGACAAAGTGGTTAAATCTACATCTGGATTAATAAAATCATTAAAATCTAAAGTTCCTCCCCCCATCCCAAATCTTGCATCTTTTTTGGGTGCAAAATTAAAAAAAAAAAAGGTCTAAACAAGTACTATTAAATTTAATTTAGCTTCATTTTTAATAAGAAGTGACCTCATAATTCCCACAGACATGTTGAAAAATAAAACCAGGGGCGCCTGGGTGGCGCAGTCGGTTAAGCGTCCGACTTCAGCCAGGTCACGATCTCGCGGTCCGTGAGTTCGAGCCCCGCGTCAGGCTCTGGGCTGATGGCTCGGAGCCTGGAGCCTGTTTCCGATTCTGTGTCTCCCTCTCTCTCTGCCCCTCCCCCGTTCATGCTCTGTCTCTCTCTGTCCCAAAAATAAATAAACGTTGAAAAAAAAAATTTTTTTTTAAAAAAAAGAAAAATAAAACCTATCTCTGACTCGGAGAGTCTGAGTTGAGAACCATCAAAATAACTCTAAGGGCAGAAACACAGCCATGACCTGTTACAGACGACAAGAGAAAACCAATAATTGAAATAAGTCCTAAACAGAGTAATTCCCAGTTTTGTGTTCAAGTCAGTGTCTGTATCTGGGCTGGAAATGTGAACATTAGATTTGACACTCATTTTTAAGACCTTACTTCAAAAAATGTGACCCTGAACAATTTCATCAGAATTCACTTCTTATGAGGCAGTCCTTGGTCCCTGGGTACCAACCTCTCTGATAGGAAGAAGAAACCACATACTCGAGGGGTTATGTCCATAAGCTTTTAGGTATGGGACTTGGAGGTGGTCGCCAGAGGTGAAATTGCAGAAAGTAACACTCATTCTCTATGCTCATGCTCCACGCTCCTGAACTAGTTTCCACCAGCCTCTCCTGCTAGCACCCTGCTTCCCTAAGGTCCCATCTCACTCTCCCTAGATAAATCTTCATGCATTTCTCTTCCTCTTTTCATGTTCCCTTCTATAAATACTGAAAGACTTCTGGTGTTGAACCCAGCACCAAGCAAGGGAGGGGTTAGGGGTAGAGTTGGAACCAAAGTCACACACAGTCCCATCCTCATGATGCTGACAGACTACCAGGAAAAGATGACCACAAATCAAATAATCACATGGATAAACATACAGCCAGTCAAGGTGGTTGCATCTCTAGTTTCTTTGCCTCCTTAAGGAAATGACAACTGAGCAGATTGTCATTATGTAAGGGGGACACAGTGGGGGAACAAAGAGTCTCATGACCTGAAAGATGATAAATGTGGCCACTGCCAAAAAGGAGAATTGTGACAGAAAGCTGGAGAGGTAGTCAGGTGCCAGACCATGTGGCTTTTCAAGGAAAAAAGTAAAGATTTACTCTAACAGCACTGAGGAACAACTGAATAATTGTACACAGATAACGAATGAAATAATGAGGTCTGAGTTTAGGAAAAGGTCATTCTGACCAAATGTGGTGGACAACAGAGTGGGAAGAGGACAAAATATAGCCAGCCTGACTGCCCAGCAAGTTCACTTGCCTCCTTCTCCCCTCTGCACTTAAGAGGGACAGTTGTGTCCTCTATGGTCAGCACCTGCCCTTCATTGAAGTGGGCTCCTCTTAAAATCATCTATGTCACTTTGTTTTCCTTATCGGCAAAGAAGGAATATGCCCACCCCAGGATTGGAAGCAGATCCTAGATATGAAATACTCAAGGGATCTCCCACTCCTCAGCCACAAAGCATGATTAACGGCGGGCTGCTAGGCTGCTGCACACCTTAGGATATATTCAGGAACGTGGGAGCTTTCTCATGTCTCTCAAATGATACTGAAAAAGGTCCTAGAAGTCCATCTGAAGAAAACGCACTAGAACTCTAACTTTGCTTCATTGATTAATAATGAAAGACAATTATTTCCTTACTGACAGGCATTCAGATGAGCATTATTAATATAGCTTTCATTATTACATGTTTGGTTTCTTTCAGATTCCCTATTAGCCCATCAACTATTAAGAAACATTTATACTGCTTTTGGGTTGAGCACTGGTATACGCAGATTTAACACCCTGCAGATAAAAATGTAAGTTTAACATGAAAAAAATTATTACAATCAGTCACCAGACTATTCCAACAGAAGGTGAACCCTTTGCAGAGGAATAAGCACTCCCCAAGGCAAATATTTGCATAATTAAAGATCCTTTCCAAACTTCCTGGAAATGAAACCAACTTTAAGAGCCTACTACGGGTCCGCATTATGAAAAGCAAGGTACATATGCGACTTCATTTAAAACTCAGACAAAACCATTTTGCAGGTTGAGGAAAAAGAAATGGGCCTATATGACTAGTAAATGCTAGAAGCAGGATGTGAAATTTTAAGCAACTTACTCACCTATGAAGTAAATTCAAGTAACCTGCTTCCATGATAAATTAGTCTGCTCGGGCTGTCATAACAAAATACCACAGGCTGGAGGCTTAAACAACAGCAAGTTTTTTCTCACAGTTCTGAAGGCTGGAAGTCCCAACATCAAGATGTCAGTCAACCTGGTTCCTGGTGAGAGCCCTCTTCCTGCCTTGCAGGTGGAAGTCACAGCCCTCTAGCTGTGTCCTCACATGGCAGAGAGAAGGCTCCAGGGTCTTGTTCTTTTCTTTAAGGCCACTAGCCCTATTGGATTAGAGCCCCACCCGTATGACCTCAAGTAACTTCTATCTATCACCTCCTCACAAGCCCTGTCTCCAAGTATAGTCACACAGGGGGATAGGGCTTCAAACATAAGAATTTGGGGAGGCACAAATAGTCCACATATAACACGTGGCTAGAAAATGATAAGAGCAGGACTTGAATAGAGGCCTCAAACACCCACGATCAGTCTACTTCTCCTGCTGTCCCTCTTGGGGTGAGAGATGTAGAAGTTTAAGCTTCAAAAAGCTAGAACATCATTAGTGTATCAGGACAGCGGGACTTCTTGATCAAGTCTCTAGCCTGCTAGCAACACAAAGAAGTAACTCATTCATCTCACTGCCCTCACGTCATACTCCTTAGTCTTTCAATTTCTTCTTTACCTTGCTCACAGGCTCTTTATAAATGAAACTGATTAAACATTTTCACAACTATACTACAAATCCACCCGGTCAAGCATTTCGCCCCAGGGAACAAAGTTTAGTAAAAACCTTTGACTGAAACACAGGGTAACAACAACGGGCATTTAGCCTTTGAAACTGAAGTATAAACAAGCAGATAATTCATTATGTTGAACATAGTCAAAGGACTAATTTATTAGTGCCAGAAAACAGGTATTCGATGGTGTGATTTATACAGCTTCTCTAGTTTGGCATCATTCTCTTTCAAGTTAGACATTACTCACGAGGTTGGAAATAAAAATCCTCTCCTTTAAGCAGAAATTCACATTAACTGAGTTTGAGCAAATAAGAGTTATAACTTGTATTAGTAAGTAGCTCTTAAAAGACTTCAAGTTATCTTGAAACCAAATAAAACCCCAAAATACATTCTAATTACTAAATTAAAACTCCTAAACTTCTTTTTAATAAATCTTTAGAGGAGAGATTAGAAAGTTCAGAACATTTATCTTTCACTACCTTTAGAAGATTACTCTAAGAATTAACAAATATTGGTTTTTATGTGCCAGAGAACTTTATGAGAAAGTTGTTTTAAAATAAATATTTATCTTATCCCACAATATGAAAGATGGAGTTTCTCAGGCGGCTAGAGCATTTACTAGGGACGGTTATGTTTCCTGGCCTTTTTCTAACTGCTGTCATTGTTGAATTCATTGCAGTGATTACATGTAGTATTAATTATAGTAAGTATGCACACGTTCTGCCTATATATGTAAATTCATACCTATATATACATGTCTAGGTGTGCACACACATTCCTATATATATATATATATATATATATATATATATATATATATATATATATATATATATACACGCACATAGCCACTGGGACCTGAGAAGAATATGGATCCCTGTTTTTAGTGTTTTACTTTTTTAAAGGCTATCTGTACCATAAAGTAAAAATTAATGATGACAAGCACACAACCACACGTGACACAATGAATGAAAGAGTCAACTCATAATTTAAAATACTTAGCAGATGGGAGAAATTGTGCCCCCCCCACCCCTATTCCCAGCAAATCTTTTCCTGACAAGTTAGCATGAGCTATACAAGGAGATTCACTTCGTGTGTCGACTTATGACAAGGTTGAACACACATAAGCAACCTTTCAGGACAAAGAGTAGACATGGCTTCAACAGGAAAAAACAATCCATCACATCATCCATTTGCACTGAGAACAGCTTGCCAGCTGATGCCTCGAACAGGTATGGAAGGAGACTGTTCTGGGAACAAGTGTAAGAATGAAATCAACTTGCAGCCCGAGCTTCAGAGACAAAAATTACTCTTGTCTGATCAATCCACATACCTCGAAAGGGATTAAATCTCTAAAATGGAAAAATCGCCATGGATTATTGTCCCTAAGCACAAGTATGTTTACCTCATATTCTACATCATAATGAATACATCAGTATCTAAGATAAACATGGACATCTTCTAGGGTTGATGAAATACATTTTCATTCATTAACACACTCGATCCTAGAAACATCCCTGTGGGCTGAGGTTAGGTATATATTGTCATTTCTATTTTCCCAACAAGGAAACCCAGGGTCATGTGGTTAATAAGTAATTTGCTTGGGTTACAAGTGCCTGTTTTTTTTTAAGTTAAAGGTAGGAAATACAGGTGATAAGCTTATATTCAAGATTTCTGAGGTTACTGAGAATTCTGTAATCTAGCACGAGTGAACAATATCAACAGACCATAAAAATATAATCCAGTGAAGTTAACTGGAGGAACTAGGGGGAAAAATAACAATTAATCTGCAACAATGTACCTTGTCTTTGTCAAAAACAATACCAAAAAACTGCTAACAGAGGTCTGGTTATCCAGGTAAATGGGTCTCACCCGGGCTTTGAGGCTTAGTATTCCTCATCTATAACACAGGGATAATATTAATACCTGTTTTATAGGTTAGTTGTGGCGAATAAATTAGATATACGTGTAAAGCAGTTGTAACATTGCTGGCACATAAAATGCTCATTAACTGTTATTTTTATTATTGTCATCACATATAATATATCATAAAATACTGTTTTCTTAATAGAACACGGCAGAGAGGATTATTCACTTTGGGTAAGAAGTCCTGCACAAACCAAATGCATCTTTTCAACCTGTAAAAATCCTATCAATTCAAATATACCCACTTAGATCTCACTCCAGGCGGCTACCAATTAACTACACAAATCAGTCCTCTCTCCCACCTAGGTATTTGCTCTCAGGCAGACACAGCAGGAAGCCACAAGGAAGCTGAAGGAGGGCAAGAACCTCAAGAACCTTCCACAACCAAGCACAGGAAGAAGAGAGCAAAATCTCTGATAATTGCCTCTTTGCTCCCTAGGGAAAGCCAGTCACATCCCAACTAATGATCCCACTCCTAAACAGGAAAGAATGAAAAAGAGGAGGAGAGGAAGCTTCATTAAAAGTCACCGGAAAATGAATTAATCCTCTGCTGCCCCCCCTCCCAAGCAGGTGTTCTCTATACAGCAGTATGAGGAGTTCTGCTGGTAACAAGACACATTTCCCCTTCCTCTGGACCCTGGGATTTTTCCATCTTCAAAGATTGAGTTCCCTTTGATTTCATATAACGACTAGCTTATAGATAAAGGTGTCATTTGTTTGCCATCACTTTTCTGGTTTTGGAAACAAACGATTCAAAGAATTTGAGACTTTAAGACAATCTAGTTCAGTTTCACAAATGGAAATGCTTTCAAGAGCCGGGAAAGTAACACAAATGGATGAAGTGGGCCCAGCAGAAACTGTGGTTTACTTTGTGGAATTTATGCCACTCAAAAATATACACTTAATTGTTGCCCAATCTTTCCCTTTTTTTCAAGAGAAATTGGACCTTTCTTTTGAAATGTTAACAACAAATTTAAAAAATAATTAAGCTCTATTCCCACATTCAGAGAAAATTCCCCTGTAGATTTCCAGTAGGGACCTCCAACCTAGTGCAGCTTCCAAAACAACAACAAACAACAGAATCACTGGGACCTTTAAAAATATGCATGCCTTCTCCTCCAACGGCAATTCTGATTTAATTGGTCAAGGGTAAGTGTTCAGGTGATTGTAATGGACAACCAACGTAGAAAACCCCTACTCTGGTCAAACCTACGGATTCTACAGATGAAACAATGGTCCAAAGATGAACACAACCCACAGCGAGCAAGAGAGCAAGAACAGGACCTCTCATTCCATTATGCTGTTAGCAAAACCCTACCACAAATGCTACTTTTTTGCCCATGAATGGGAGTTTGGGCTTCAATATACTTGTCTGTAAAACATTTCAAATCTTTCCCCAGCACAAGTGTCAGTTTTTGATGCTAGAGTTCTTTTTTCCCTAAATCCAGTGACTCTCAGGCCACATTTACTTGGACTATGAACTTCATGAAAGCAGAGGGCTTGTCAGTCCCTCCCTCACCTGTGAAGCAAGTCAGCGCCCCCATAAGTACTGAGTCAATGAATGATGTGATTAGGATTTTCCAAATTCTCTTCCCATGCAACCTGGGAATCCAGTTTCATGAAAGCTCGAAAATTCATCCCATACAGAAAAGTGTCCATAAGCAGGTCCGAGTCAGGGGAAACAAACTGCCAAGTGTTGGCTTTAATCTAATGGGAAGATCACTTGGCTCACTTGATAGAAAGCCATGAACAGTAAGTGGAAGAACAGCAAGCTGTTCACAGGAACCCATATCACTGGATTTGAAGCTTCCTTTCCCTGTGACAGCACAAAGGAACAGAAAACTCTCCTCATGTCACCCTCACCGCCACTGACTTGGTGTATTTACTTTCCCTGGAGCTGAACCCTTGCCAATACCAATAGCCATACTTAACTATCCTGTCTGGTTTCCTGCCGGCCTGTGACAGAGAACTCTGTGTGGCATGCCCTCATCTGACTGCACGTGATGTGCTCTTCACACACTATGTCCTCGAAAATGGAATACAGCCTTGTGTTAGAGTTACATCGCAAAAGATTTGGTGACGAATACCAGGCTTCCTTTCATCTTACGAAGATGCTGGCAAAATCCTACTCATTGTGCAAGAGTAAGACAAGTTATTGCTCATTCGGTTTATTATTGAAAAATACACCTCGGCCCTACCTGTCAGTTAACACGATGCAAGCGTCTCACTCCTTCACACTGAGCTATCTTTCTAAAATAACAAACCTGATCATGTCACTTACCTACAGAAGATATTCTGGTACAGCTACCTACGGTGCCCCAGAAAAAGTCCAAGATCCCAGACACAGCTCATGAACTCTATCTCCTTTTCTAGCCTCATCTCCTTTCAGCTCCCTCAAATATCCTCCGGTTCAGCCACCTCAAACCTTATCTCTCCCTGACACACCATATTCTTTTATATTTCCATGCTTCTGGGTTGTCTCTTTAAAGAACACCTTTCCCCTTTTCTCAGCCTAATGGCCTCTTCTAGAACACTCAAGAATCACCTCAAATGGCACATTTTCTGGGAAGCCTTCCATGACTCCTCCAGGAGTAATGAGTCCCTACTCCCCATCTCTGCAGCCTCCCATTGGGCTCGCGGTGAGTGTGGCAGTGCGATGCCTCAAGGCTGTGTCCCCCAAAGCCCAGGTCTGCGCTTTATCACACCCCTGGTGCCTGACTCATGCAGGCACTTGGTCTGGAACATGGGTTTACTGAGTTCACACTGATGCCCACTGCCCCACCTGTGTGGGTAAAGCAGACAAAGGTGGGTTTCCTGGGCAGTTCTGCCTTCTACGGCAACTATGGCTTCTATCCACAGTGAGCCTTGTTAGTATTTGTGGCTGTTTTGTTTTGGCTTCAATTAGGAATCTCATAAATTGTTTGAACCCATTTTTAAGTCTGTCTTGTGAAAGAAAAAAAAATGCAATATCTCACTTATATGTGCAACATGAAAAAGCCCAACTCATAGAAACAGAGAACAAATTGGTAGTTACCAGGGGCTGGAAGGTGGGTGAAATGAGGAGATACTCGTCAAAGGGTATAAAATTTCCATCATAAGATGAATAAGTCCTAGAGACCTAATGTACAACATGGTGACATAGTTAACAAAACTGTATTACATACTTGAAATTTGCCAATAGAGTAGATCATAAATGTTCTCACAACACGCACACACACACACACACACACACATACACACACGAAGGTAACTATATGAGGGGATGGATATATTAACTAACCTTCTAACCTTAATATAGTTATTATACATATGTGTCTTATATATGTGTGTGATATCTATATATCTATATATCTATCTATCTATCTCAGGGGACCTCAGTGCATGTCTTAAGCTTATACAATGTTGTTCGTCAATTGCATCTCAATAAAAACCTTAAAATACATTAAAACAAACTAATAAACAAAAATTTGCCCTCTTCTGTGAATCACACTGAGCTTAAGTCAGACTCTCCTTACTCAGCATTGCGTATGACATATGAGCAAATGTTGAACTGAAGTACATTTTTCAAATCAGAAGACAGATACCATAGGCAGTCTCTATTGATATTTATCCAAGTCTCTTTTGCTGTGATTTAAATCAGGAAACATCAGGCACATTTTCACAAAACTCACCACCAGAGATTGGAGGAAACAGAAAAGCACACTCATGCCTAGTTTATAAATAAAAAAAACATTTTCTTTTAATCACAGGGATTGCTGGACTACCGAATCTCTTCCCCAGCAGAACACGCTCAGACTGCTCTTTTAGTACATAAAGTTGGCTATGGGTGCTCTCTGGAGACATCACCACCAATACATTAGAGTTTGACGGTAACACAATTCCACCGATGAATCTGACTCATGACTGATTCATTTTTCTCTTTCCTGGGCTTTAAAAGATACCATAGTTTCCTCCCATGTGCCTCAGGAATAATGCTGCCTTTCGAGACTTGTATCATCAGACCAAGCCTCCTTTAGCCTGAAAGCACCCAACAAACTTTATCGAAAAGAGAATAAATCCATCAATTGCTGATTAGTGAATGCCCACTGTGGGCCCACTGCCTAGAATATCACTAAAGTACTGTGGAGGATGCACAAAAAAGTCAACAACAAAAAAATCTTTCCTTGGATGAAACTGATAAATCATACGAGGCTTTACCCATCGGGTCCCTCACTTTAATCTTCTCGGCAAGAACACAGGAAGAGCACATCACGTGCAAGGTACTGCAAGGAGACTACTGGGGAGTCCGCAGACATCGATCCTGGCAGCGGGCCACACAAGGTGAGCCAATGCCCACAACAAACTCACGAGTGAATCTACACAAATGTGCCAATATTTACTTAGGAAAGAATAAAGGAGTTTGTAGCTGGAAAGATGGCAGGTGGGGCAGGGGAAGGATCAGAGCTGACACTATGGAGCTGTGTTTCGTGGCGTTTGAGCTCAGCCTCAGGGTAGCAGAATAAGACACAGAGGGGCCAAGGCGGAGGGCACAACATGCACTGAAGCTGTTGGGCAGACACACACGAGATATTTTGAGGGCCAAGGAGTAGTTCAGTTTGAAGCTCAGCAGAAAATACAGTTAGATAGGTAGGCTGGGGTAATATCACAGGGCTGTGAACACCAGGCTTAGGAAATCTGAAAGTCAATCCATAAGCTGGAAGATGGTTTTTGAGAAAGTGAGTGGCCAGAACAGCATTTCAGATGCTTTGGCGGCAGTGAGAGAGAATTAAAGGAGGATAAATCAGGACTGCTGTGGCTGTTTATTCTGCTCCAATCCAGGTGTGCGAGCTGAAAACAACAGGGAACCTTCTGGTTAATGTTTACAGCCACTGCCAAATTGAAATCTATTAACTGCTGTGGTGTCTTGTTTCACAAAGCTTTGGCTTCAAACACAAGTGTGTGAAGTCACTTGTCACTGGCACTGAGCACTGTGTGTGCTCTGTCGCACAGAGCTACCGGAAGTGTTATAAGACAATGCCAAAAGACATATATAAAATACCCCAAAGAAGACCAAACTTGTAGTATAATGTCTATATTCCACATAGCCCCTGACATACGTTAAGCACCCTACAAATAACACATTGGACTGAATTCAATCTTGTTGAATCCAGAGAAGACAGCATCATAACTTCCCTTGGTGTGATGGTTAATTTTATGTGTAACCTTCCTGGGCCACGGCGCCCAGATAGAAGCATCCCCCACTTTTCAAAAGTTCATGTTACACCACTTCACTTTTATGAAAGACCTACATTAGTACTTGTTCTCGCCAACGGACAGAAATCCAAAGAGGACTTTTGCTCTTAGGAAAACGGAAAAAGTAAAAATAGAGCTCAGCAAACCATTATAGAGGCAGCACCCACCCCAAACAGTAAGAGTGGCACCACCCAGCTCCTTTGCTGGGAATTACACTCAGCATCTCAACATTAAACCACCACAGCTTTGAACTGTGTCTGTGAACATCTGTGCTTTATCTTGATTTATTTTGTGTATCTATTAGCAAGATACATCCTAACGCATCACAAAAGCCTAAGAGAGGTTATTTTGGGGATCTGGGAACACTCAGAAAGTTTTCCATATAAATTAATAGTAACTGCTTCTTTGCTTTATGCCATTTTAGTTTACAAAAGTGTTCACAGGAATGCTCCACTTTCAGATATTGGGGGAAACCTATATGTGGTCAAACATAATTATGTTTCTGTGAGGTGATTTTGGATAAGATTAATATAGAAATCAGTAGACCCTAAGTGAAGCAGATTACTCTCCATCATGTGGTGGGCCTTATCTCATCAGTTGATGGCCTGAATAGAAGAAAAGACTCACCTGCTCTGAGCAAGAGGGAATTTTGCAACAGACAGCCTTGAGACCTGAACTGCAACATTGGTTCTTCTCTGGGTCTCCAGCCTGCCTGCCCACCCCGCAAATTTTGGACTTGCTAGCTTCTATAATTTCTGTGAGCTAAGTCTTTAAAATAAATCTCTTTCTATACACACACACAAACACACACACATCCTATTGGTTCTGTTTCTCTGGAGAACCCTGACCAATATACTAGTAAAACATGCTAATATTTTCACAATGTGCTCTATGTCTATGAATCTTTTTATGACGGTCTTCTCTAGAAAATGTCCTTGATCTATACAGTGGACTTCTATTTAACATGGAAAGAACAGAGGTAAGTTTCCTTAACTGAAAGAGCTGGCAGTGATGACCCTTGTCACTGAATTCCAGATAAAACCTTAACAAACCCTCATATGTGATTTCAATGAGTAGAATTTTGCCACTATTTCAAGATGAGTGGACTGTAATACAGCCGCCAAGTCCAAGGATCTGGGCTGAGGGCTGACCATGCCCCATATAGGGACCTGAGCCACACACGCAGACCTCTGCAGCCAGTCTGATACCATCCCATGACAAGTGAGCCAAGCATTGTCCCTCCAAAGAGACTGTATAGTCACCATGCTTCTAATTCCAGTTTCCATTAGTCAAATACCTAAGCATCTAGCCCCCAGGTAAGTCATCCTGAATTACACCATCTTCCTCATAATAATCTTTAATTCTTTGCCTTGGACATCTAATAGCAGAGAGAATAAAAAGAAGGCAAGGCTTAGGACTTCAATTTGTAAAGAAGGAAATGTGTGGTTTCTGTCTTTTTATTTTTTATTACTTTTTTTTTTATTTTAGAGAGAGAGTGCACACATGTGCACACAAGTGGGGGAGAGGCAGGGGAAGAGAGAAAGAGAATTCCAAGCAGGTTCTAAACTGTCAGTGCTGAGCCCGACATGGGTCTCGATCCCACAACGCTGGGATCATGACCTGAGCCGAAATCAAGAGTCGAAAGCTTAACCAACTGAGCCACCCAGGCACACCTATTTTATTTTAAAGGCACAATTCTTTGCTTTCTCTTTTTGTCTCTTCAACTTGATTTCACACTACTAGTATCTTTTGCCATCATGGGCTTAATGACAATGACATTGGCATTATATTCCTTTTTTAAAAAGCACTGGACTTGCCTGAGGACCTTTAAATAATTGATAGGCCCCGCCCCTGAGATTTGGATTTAATTGGTGTGGTATGCACCAACCTGTTCTCATCACTGACTTCTGTTCTCCCATCACCTTTAATCAGCTTCTCTGACTACAACCTTCACACAGACCTCTACTCCCTCCCTCTCCTGTCTACTTTATGCTTAACCAGCTTTGGCTTTGACTTTGACTCCTGGTTTGTCATTTCCATGGCTCCCGTGCTGCTGTCATCTTTCCATCATACCTCTCAGAAAAAGCCCTAGGTCTAGATGATTCCACTTTCTCTGTACCTGGTGAACTGTGGAACACCTCCAGAAAGGGTCACATATTTTGTAATACTTTTAACAGTGGCACTACCATGAATTTGTGATCATCGACCCCAGTCCGGCCTTCAAGTAATGACTAGCAATCCTACTAAGCTTTACTAATTTATTCCCTTTTATGTTCTAGCTTTCTCTCTCCTCCTCAAACACCTGAAATTATCTCCTTTCTTTTCCAGTATGCCACCTCCTTCCTGTTTCACACTGACCTTCCAAAGCAGATAGAGGCCATAGAACACATAGAGACCACGGAACAGAAATGTCTTTAACTTTCAGCTACCACACCTCAACATCTGCACACATTCCTCCTCCTTCCTTCCCTGGACGGAAGGGCTAGCACCCTTTCTCCTCTCCAGTTACTCCCAAGCGCTCTGGATCTAACCACTCCTATCTTCTCAGGAACCTTACGTGATTAGGGTTCCACCCAACTGGCCTTCCCTATCAACGTTTAAACATACTCAAATCGCCCACCTTTATCAAACCCTCCCATAACTGTTTCCTTCTCCAGCTAAAGCTCTATCCTTTTGATTCCCTTGACAGTCAAATGTCTTGAGTTACCTTTATCCATTGTCTCCTTCCCTTTCCACCCACTCACCAAGACACTTCATTCTGGCCTCTGCCCCCATCACTACACCCATGTACCTCTCCTTAAAGTCCTATAACATCCACTTCACTAATCTAAAGGACATATGCAGGACTTTACTTTTCCCTTTATCAGCATTTAAACTATTTTCTGTCCTTGGCCTCTGAGAGCCAGGTAATCTCCTTAAAATGCAGACCTGATGGTGTCACCTCCCCCCCCACCATGCTTCAAGCAATAAATAAATAATTTATTTATTTAAATAAATATTTTTAAATATTATTTATTAATTCTTTTATTAAATTAAATTAAATTAAATTAATTTATTAAATAAATTAAATTAAATTAATTAAATTAAATTAAAATTTTTAAATATTATTTATTTAAATAAATATTTATTTATTTAATAATAAATAATTAATAAATAATTTAAAATAAATAATAAATATTATTATTAATAAATAAATAATTTATTTAAATAAATAAAGACTATAACACAGTCTGCAACACCATGTAAGATATAGTCCCTTCTTTGGCCCCTTCTTACATCATACTCCTTCCCTGCTCTGAACTCTGGGCACCCTGACTGTTTTCAGTTCTCGAAAGTACCAGGTATCTTCTTGACTCCTGTTCCCTTTGCCCAGATTGCTCTTCTGTCTTCCTCCTACTTCTACTCCTTTAGGTTTTAAATATTTTCTTTTGAAAGCCTTCCTCAACTACCAAGCCCCAAACAGATCAAATCCCCTTATACTTTTACTTCATATTACTTACAACAGGTTTTTAAAAAATGTTTATTTATTTATTTTGAGGGAGAGAGCGAGCACAAGTGAGGAAGGGGAAGAGAGAGAGAATCCCAAACAGGCTTCACGCTCAGCACAGACCCTGACACAAGGCTCGATCCCATGACCATGAGATCATGACTTGAGCCAAAATCAAGAGTCAGACACTGAATCAACTGAACCACCCAGGTGCCCCACACCAGTTTTTAATTTTTTAATTATACTTGTTTAATGTTTTTCTCCATCTTAGACCATGAACTCTAATAGAAAAGAGACTATTTCTGGGTTGCTTATTAAAGTATTCTAGCACCTAGTCCACTATTCTGGGCAAAGTGTAGATTAAATTAGTGAGTTTGTGAGTAGGTGAGCATATGAATGAATGTGTACTGGATTTTTACACTCAGGCTATCAGTATTCCTCTTTATCTCCCTCTGCAGCACAAACCCATGAATCAAGGTCAAGTATATACTATCAAGTCCAGCTGAATATAAAAAATGGTTTTGAGAACTCATGGTGCAAGCTGCATGGAGGAAAACACATTGAAAGGGAAAGACTAGGAGAGTCTGATCTATGTTTTCCAGCTTAGGCAAGGAAAAGGTGGCAGCTCTACCTTACTTTCATTCTGATTACCAAACAAGAACTAGTCATATCTATTTCATGATGAATTCCTTAACTCACTTAAATTGCTTTGTAAATATACAAGAAAAAAATCACTTTCACATAATTTTTAAAGGCAAATCAAGTGGGATCTTTTGTAAGGACTTCTAAAGCTTCAAGTGTAGGGGGCACCTGGGTGGCTCAGTTGGTTAAGAGTCCGACTTTGGCTCAGGTCATGATCTTGCATAAGTTTGAGCCCCACATTGGGCTCGCTACTATGAGCACAGAGCCTGCTTTGGATTCTCTGTCCTCCTCTCTCTGCCCCTCCCCTGCTCGTGCTCTGTCTCTCAAAAATAAACATAAAAAACCCCTCCAAATTCAGTACCTATGCATGTACTAAAACCAACACCAATGCACCTCCTTCCAGCTTTCAGAGTCCATCTTTAAATAAGTTTATAGTACTATATCCCAAAGTCTTATACAAATTCTTAATCTCAGGCTAAAAGATATTAATCAAAGTCCAAGTCATTTATTAAACTGCAAGTGGCCATAAAGCAGAATTCATGCAATTTGTCAGGCAGAGCAAATCAAGAAACTGCTTGACCTATGAGCTTTTAGGACCCTCTTTGAAAAGCTGGGTAAAATCACCAGGGAAGAGGTTAAAATTCAACTTTGCTTTATGTCCCTCTTTAAATCACGTAAAGTGCAAGCATGCTCCTGACAACTTAAGATTATGAGTGATAACTTATCAAACAGAACACTTCCTGAGTTTTCCCATGAGGATTTTTTGAAAGTTCAAAATGCTATCTTCAGCAATGTGGTTATTATTAATATCCTTCCTCTTTAAATCACGGATTTTTAAAGCAGTTGTCATTTTGATTACAAAATCCCAAATCCCAGAGAAATCATCGTAACTATTATGTTAATTGGGTATTAATATTCTACTAGTTATATTGAGTAGCATGTTTTTTCTGGAAAACTCCTCCTTGCTGTGTATTTCAAAATTTAAGATTCAAGGAAATTAAGACAATTTCTTTTTTAAAAAAAGTAAGGCAATGTTAGGCTGCCTTAGTTATTCTATTGCCACATATAACAAATTAACCCAAAGCTTAGCAACTTAAAACAACAAACATTTATTATCTTGTAGTCTCAGGGCAGGGACCTGGAAGAGGTTTGGCTAGGTTTTTCTGCCTCAAAGACGTTCATGAGGTTGTAGTCAAGCTGTTGAGGGGCGGGGGCTACAGTCATTCTGTAGCTGGACTGGGTCTGAAGGCTCTACCTCCAAGATCATTCCCATGGTGGTGGTCATCAAGATGCTTCAGTTTCATACTGGCTATCGGACTGGGGGTCTGAGCTCTTCAGTCCCCACTGGTTATGGGACTCCCTTACTGCCCTTCCATCTGGGTGTACCCATAGGGCAGCTCAAGACATGGCAACAGGTTTCCCCCAGAAGAATGATCCAAAGACAGAGCAACTAAGACAGAAGCCACAATGCCTTTGAATGATCCAGTCTCTAAAGCTGCACATCTTCACTTCCATTCTATTTGTTAGAAATTAGTCATTGAGTCTAGCCCACATTCAAGGAGAGGAAACCTGGACTCCACCTCTAAAAATATCAAAAAATGTGTGAACATTGTATTAAAATCATCACATAGTGGTGGCTAAAATGGTTGGAAGCACGGGAGTTAGAGTCAGAATTAGGAAGATCTGTTTGATTCTTGATTGTGCCACTTGCCAATGGTGAGTCCTTGCACAAATTACGTAACCTCCTAATGCCACAGTTCCACTAAATGTAGAATTCAGTGGATCATGGGGGTTTTGCATGGGATTAAACAATACAACATGAAAAAGAACTTTATAGAGCCCTGGGTCATAGTAACCACTTCCTTAATGCTGCCCACACAACAGTAACTGGTGAAGCCAACTGTTGTGTGCCCACTAAGTAGAGATTATGCAGTCCTTTACCCTATAGGATCTTAGAGTTGAGGAGTTGGAAAGTAAATCTGAATGTGGACATAGAAAAGCTAATGTGATTTTTCATCTAGAAACCAAGGGACTGCCTACCAAGAGATAGGAAAGCAGTCTGTTCCGCATAAGGAACTCTACAATGGGATTTTAAAACCTTTTTGTTTGGTTGCTTTTTTTAAAGAGAGAGGCAGTTTCTTCAACTTAAAATTTCTGAGACGCACTATGTGTAAAACAGATGGGCACACGGCCTCTTGCTCGGTTTGGAGGCCTGCAATGCAGCCAGCCTGGCCCTCTCTTCTGGAGCCCCCAGGGCCCCTAAGGGAGCTTGCTACAGCACAGTTTGCAAATCTGCACAAACAGATTTTGCCAGTAATTGCCCATACAAAGGATCGAAGGTCATGGTTTAAAACCATGCCAATTTAAAGTAGCCATTTAAGTAAAGAAAACAGTTTTGAGCATAGGTTCTGAAAGGTAATGGTTTTTCTCCTTTAAAAATGTCTAATGCTCTAAACATTAGAGTCTGAAGCGATTACCTTTCAGTCAATCCCTGTTTATTCCTTCTTCAAAAAAAAAAAAAGTCCACTTTCACATGATTGTCCCTTTGTATCTTCTTGGAAGTTAGATTTCATAGTGAGCCAATAATTTGTGTTTTACATAGATTGTGTTATTAGATCCTAACTCTAGGCTTCCAAAACTTGTAATCAAAGTAAAAATAAATAAAAAACCTTAAAGCCTATTCTTTTCTGAATTTAGAATTAGAGGTTAGAGGAACCTCAGCATTGGTTAGTCTAGATATTCATGTTGTTTATTTTCCCAGAGTCAAAGCCCAAATAATTTATAGGAATTTTTCCTTCTGAATTTCATGTCCTGCACTCTAAGGCAACTAAGGCAAATTTTCCGTTGGGCCACTGCAAGTATAAAGATTAATCAAAGATTTCATTGAATGCTTCATATCCCTGAGGTAACACTTAAAAAAAAAAAACTATGAAAAGACTGAAAAATGGAGGTCAGCAACCCAAACTCAAATGCATTATAAAACAGTAAAATATTTTAATTATTACACAACATCAATGCCCTGCTCTTTAGAGATGCTTGCTTCTAAGACTGCTATTAGCCCTGTATCAAAACCTTATCACTGATGTATGGGTGTCTTTCTGAAGAGCTCTGTGATCAATGTATGTGTATGCCAAGATGACAGGTTTTACAAAAGTTAGGTGGGCTTTGAAAAAATTCACAGATTTCAGGTTGGCGCTTAACCCAGCTCACTTAGAAATATACCATGTATCCACATCCACTGCAGTTTAGTAATACAGACTTGTTAAAGAGCACATGCCTAGCAAAAAGTCACCACAATGAGGTGTTGGGCAAGCAGAGAAAAACGGGGATAACTGAGTATAGTAGTAAGAGTGTAGGAGCCAAGGCAGGAGACGTTTTTCATCTCAGTGGTGTCATTTACCATTTCTGAAGAGCCCTGAGCAAGTAAGCCTAACAGTCTCAAGGCTATGCGACTCACAGCAGAATTAAGTGCAACACGCACATACAATGCTAGGCACATTGGAAGGACTCAGTCATGTCTGATTTAGGGGGTCCTGCTTCATATTTGATGATCAGGACACATGTGCAGAATCAAATTTCTTCCAAGTCGTCACACTGTTATGAGTACTTCCTAGCTAACTGATGGAGGCTCAGTTACACATATGTCTATTGAGTAGACTTTTGCTCTTATTGTTGTTTTGATGTTATTTGTTTTGTTTTCAAAACATAGCCTTGTCTCACAATGATGCTGGATGTCAACATCATTGTATTTTCACTCAGAGAAAGTGAGTAACCACCTAGTTACAAAGACTAGTTAATCACAAGAAGGCTCAGATAAAACAGTGTATGCACAGTATTTAAAAATTGTAAAATTGCGATGTGATATTATAAATTGAATCCTACAATACAAAAACGCCATTAGCTGAAACAGAGAAAATAAAGCCTGGAGTTTAGTTAATAGCACTGTACTAATATTTGTTTCTTAGTTTTGATAACTAGACCATGATTATGGATGTCAACATGAAGGAAAACTGGACAAGGAATATATAGGAACTCTAACATTTTTCTTCACAGGTTTCTGTTAATCTGAAACTAGTCCAAACAAGAAGTGTATTTAAAAAAACACATGGTCTTATTCGGGGCAAGTTGCCTGTCCCTTCCCCAGCCAGATCCCCTCACCTCTACTACTTCCCACTGCCTAATGCCTAACTGCCGGCACCTGCATTTCTTCTCCTAAGGGTTCGCTTTTGCATCCGGAGACTGCTTTGTCCTCCCCAGAATTACTGATCAGGAACTAAGCCTGATGAAAGCTGGTTGGGGAATATTCAAACCTTTTTCACTGAGAGGGACTCTGAGACGTGTATTTTGCCTGGGCTCCCAAAATCTCTCTGGGAAGATCAAAAACTCCAGGGGCTAAAGGTATCTTGCTTCCTAATGCACCCTTTATTGGCTCCTTTCCCTTCCTTACTTCACTTTTCTAAATAAACTTTTACCTGAATCTTTATCTCATGGTCTGCTTCTGGGAGAAATCCAAACCAAGACATTATTCCTAACTGTATTTGCTGATAAAGTAAAGTGGCTACTACATGTATCAGTTCAAGGTAATTTACAGGGAGGTATTCTAGCTGTCCTGGATTATTTTTGGTCCCTGGAAGGAGCTCCTCACTCCATACCATGAGGAAAATCACCAAATTATAAACATGCTAGGAACTGGCACATGAAAGCTATACATTTTTGGATGTGTGAAAGAGATTTAAATATCTGGAAGAATGCTAACAAAAACTTCTCTTAACTACTAAAAGGCATTCATTTATTTATTCAACAAAAACTTCCTGAGGATTTTCTATAGAATATAAAGTGAACAAGACAAAAAAAGTTCCTACTATTAAGGAGTTTACATTTTTGTCAGTGGAAATGGACAAACAACAGGAAATCTAATAAACAAGATAGTATCAATAGTGATAAGTAATGTCAACACTAAACAGGGGCATATGATAGAATGACCTAGTTGGGGGAAGGTTACTCTATTAGATTGGGGTCAATGAGGTCCTGTCCTTTCTGAAAAGGTGACATTTGAGCTGGGGCCTGAATGACAAGAGAAAACCATTGTGAAGATAGATACACACACACACACACACACACACACACACACACACACACACACACACACTGATTTTACTTTGTTGAAATGACCCCTTAACATATCACAAAATCAGGCCTGAAGAGTATAATGTCCCCTCCAAGTATATCTCTCTGTCCCCATAAAATATAGACTGTGTGGTTACTAAAAAATAGGAGACTTACTTGTTAGACATGCATGTTAAAGTATTTACATGTACAAATGAAAAAACACAAGATGTCTGGGGATTGCTTTAAAATAGTCAGGACCACGGTGGAAAGATGAAACAAGATGAGCAAAATACTGATGACTCTGGAAGCTGAGGAATGGGTACCTGAGGCCCAAAATACTATTCTCTTTATTTTGTACGTACTTAAAATTTCTCATAATCACAAGTTTTTAAAACTAAAGCATATATTTGGGAAAGATGGAGAATTCCAAACGTTATAGGAATCCCACTTCCCCAAATTTTCATCAGCAAATTAGGAGTTCAAGCCAATGGAATCATAAAGGTGTAAGGAAAACTCTTGACTTTGAAATGAGCAAGGAGATTACTGGATATCCTTTCAATGGAATGCTGAGGCCCCCAGGGATTAGCTGATCCTATGGAGATCAGAGCCTTTGTCTTTGACTATGCTGTTTTTTCAGCTCTGAGGAGACCGAAGTTAACCTGTAGAAATCAGTCATAAAAATAATTTTTGTCCATACAGTGCAAGTCAGCTGTGTCCAGCGGAATGTAATTGATTACCGTCCTGTGGATAGATTGGATTTTGCAAATTCTCTTCAACATTCCTTTATATACATTTGTGGTTCTTTGAGTTCTCCTCTAAAATGGCTACACAATTATCTTTTTAAATTACTTCATTAATTAATATCTGTATCATTTTCCATCTGTTCACTTTATATCTGTATCATTTTACCCTTTTAGAGAATTATCTTTTAACAAAGAAAAACAATTTTAAAGTGTTCCAATAATGGGAAACTGTGTACCTATGTGTCAAAGTCTGCATATTTCCTCAAAGTCAAGGACTGAAACACTCTTAGGCTTTTGTGTGCATTCCTCCAGGCTCTTGTATCTTTCAGTGGACCACCATAGGCTGTTCTTTACCCAGAAAGGCCTTTTACCACAACACTACCACCCCAACTGGCCAACTTTCAATTGTCCCTGAACTTACAGACAGTATCACCTTGCCTGAGGAGGGTCTCCCAACACTGGTAGAGATCTCTCTGACAAACATACATCCAAGAATAACTTTTAATATTGATTTTTAAAATCCAAATTTTATAAGCCACCAATAATCATCTGGATATAGGTTTTGTTTCTGTTGTACAGGAATAGTCTAGGCACACTGACAGTGCAGTCATGAGCAACTAACCTCTGGCCAGTAGTACTCTTCCGAAGGAGAGACGTTTCAATAGTTTAAACAAAAGAAACACTTCAAGAACTCATTAAAGCCCTAAATTTGGTGGAATGGGGAAAGGCGGAGGAAGCAAAAAAAAAAAAAAAAAAAAGCAGATACCAAGTGATCTTTATGGGGTGAAGGTAGGAAGTCTCCTCTCTCCAAGTCTCTCAAAAGGGTGCTGCAGGGAATCTCTTTCTGCAGTGTCCAATATGAGTCGGGCATTGTTTTGACTCCTATAAACTACAACAGCTTCGTAAAGTAAGAATCACTATCCCCACTTTGCAGATAAAGCCGAGAGAGTTTAATGAACTTGCTGAGAGTTGCAAAGGTAGTAAATGGCAAAGCTGGATTCAGATCTCATCAGACAAGCCAGATTTATGGGATTCCAAAGCCTACTCCATGACCTTTCCAGAATTCCAACCTACCTTCAGGCTTTCACAGTGGTTGGCCCCTCAGAGGGCATCTGCCAGCCCTAATTTACAGTGAAAAGAACTGCTGGTCAGGTGTCATTTGCCTCAGTTCACAACCTCCCCACTCAGGTGGTTAACACAGCTTAACTATCACCCTCACATATGAATGACAGAGGTAAACAACACCCTATTCCATGGGTAAAGTCCACGTTTATGGGTGGGAATGCGGTATAGCAAAAAAAACCCTTGAAAGAATGCTAGAAGACCTGGGTTATAAACCTGTCACTATCACAGTGGAGTTTTAATCCTAGAGAAGTCTTGTCACTTCTCAGGGACTCCCACTTCCTCACCTATAAATAAAGTGAGGATGTTGCACTCAGTTTTCAACAGCAGTCTACTGGCATTTGAGGACATATAATTCTTCCCGGGGTATAAGGCTACCCCGGGCATTACAGAAATTTAGTGTCCTGACTCTGGGCACTAAAAAAAGCCTATAACTCTTTTTTAAGTTTTTATTTAAATTTCAGTTAACATATGGTGTAATATTAGTTTCAGATGTACAATGTAGTGTTTCAACACTTCCATAAAACACCCGGTGCACAAATGCCCTCTTTAATCCCCATCGCCTATTTAGCCCATTCCCCCTGCCGGCCTCTCCTCTGGTGACCATCAGTTTGTTCATAGTTAAGAGTCGGTTTCTTGGTTTGTCTCGCTCTCTTTTTCTCTCTCTCTATATATATCATAGTTTAAGCACTAATTCAGAAGCCACTTTGCCCATAAGTGCTTGCCCCAAATACTTCAGGCCAAACAAATCTCCTTTCTCTCAAAATAAATATAGCATTTATACCCTGTAACACAATTTTTCATTAAATTGTATAATTGTCTACTGTTCCTTAATCACACAACAGACATTATTAGTGTTGCCTTCCTAGCTTGAATGATAGGCCCCAGAGTCAAGGGCCATGTCTTATACTACTTTTATATTCCCCAGAGTGTCTAGCACATTCCTGGGAACACAGTAATGGCTCAATAAATATATGTCCTGTCTTTGATTTTTCAGTGATCCCAAAAATACCACTAGCTTGGCCAAACTTACATCCTGCAGGCTAATAAAAAAATTTATTTATTCAGCATCTTTTTCCCAAGTAGTTTTCAAAGTATTTTTCAGATGACATTCCTAATTCTCACATACCCTACATGTACTATAAGGAATAAATAAAAGCAATGAAGTTTCAGGACAAAAGCAAAGAGAATTAAAATTTCATGCTCTTTGATGAGAGGCATTCTGAGAGCTGGCAAACTGGATATGTCTCCCAAGTCCTATTGATTCGCACAGAAAAACTCCAACACATCTCCGTCTTGCTTCAAATATTAAAAACTTCTCGACATTGCCAAGGCCCTGAACAGGATCCGCCTGGGAAAGCTGGTCATCAAGTATGGGTGTGATCATTAACCTAAACAGAATAATACCAAATTTGCATTATGAGCTTAGATTCTAGTCATCACCTGACCTGTTCAATATCCCTTTGCCCCCAGCTCTCCACATCCTTCTTATCAACACTTCCATTTCTCTGGTTTACCACAAACTAAGGTCATCAAAAAATATTTATTAAACAACTGTTCTATGACAAGCAGAGCACGGTTTTGCCAATGTCTCTAAAGGAAATAAGATGCTATGCTGACTGCAAATATGAAAGAAATCATTCGCCTTTATTTCTGCTCCTCTTTCTTCAATCTTTCTGACATGCTAGGTATCAACGTGCTATGTTTTCTTCATTCCTCATCATCTTGCACAGGGACTCTGGTGTCCTCCTCTACCCCTAGGGGAAGAAGCCATGCAGAGGCTCTGTCTTCAGTATTCTTTCCATAATTCATCATTCACATATGTTGTGCCAGACTGTTTTTCACTCTGCTTTGCCAAATTGGGGTTTTCCGGGATAACAATAACATAGCTTGAAGGTGTCTAAAGAAGCCACAGAGACGATGAATTAGAATCATATGCCATCATCCTGACCAAGGACAAAGGCTGCTTAACCAATGGCAATCAGAATTGGAAGTCTGACTAAAGTTTGTCACCTGCCATCACCAAACTTGATGTGAGCTGTTTACTGCATCACTTAGCACCTTTTGTTTCAATAAGCATCCCGGGGGAGAGCTACGGATGTCTATTTTGTACTAGTTACACTCTACTTTTTTCTGACATGGCAACTCAAAGCAAAAAAAGATAGATATGATATTTGTTATGATAAAGTACACTTTTTAAGCAAGAAAAAAATGAATTTCTCTTTTGACCAATGACTTTATGATATATCCAATATATTCTAAAGGAACAGAGAGGGATACCTCTCCAAAGTTTTTAAAAAATATATTTTCAATGTTTTATTTTATAAACAACTGAAGAAACAATCAAGGAGGAGTCACTATAGCAAATGTCTAGCATAGCAGGCTGTCCACCACAGGTAATTACAGAAAAGAACCTATTCAACTTGCAAAATCTTTTGATGTTCTAATACCGAATAAGGGCTTTATCAGGGTATTCTCTATCATCTGCCTTAAATCCCCATGAAATGAGCATCTTCACCAGGATACACTTTTCACTCAGAAGCCCAGCCAGCTGGAGATAGATTTGTTTGTGTTTACACAAATTCACAATCTAGGAAGTGTAATTCATTGGGATTATAACGATATTATTCTAAAGAAAACTGACTGAAGTCTTGTCAATACCAAAAGAAGTAAGGCCTAATCAAAGCAGTAAACACATCTGGAAGTTTTAAGGACTCTGTAGAAGAAATTATCTATGATTTTGAAATGGAGTATTTGAAGGTGGGTTTAGATGCTAATTAAAAAGACACAGCCCAACAATTTCTGACAAAATCACAGACTTCTTATAAATCATTATTAAGTAAAATTGGTACCTGACCTAAGGCTTCATTGCCTATATTAAAAGGCAGCGAGAGGCACCGAAGAAAGATGTTGAAACTAAACCATGACTGTTTCTGTCACCCTTCTTTTTCTTTCTTTTTAAAAAAATATATTGGTGACATTTTACTTTTTTAAGAGAGAGCATGAGTGGGTGAGGGGTAGGAAGGGAGAGGGAAATGCAGAGGGAGAGGGAGGGAGGGAGAGAAGGAGAGAGAGGGAGAGAGAGGGATAGAGGGAGAAGGAGAGGGGGGGAGGGAGAGAGAGAGAGAGAGAGAGAGAGAGAGAGAGAGAGAGAGAGAATATCTTAAGCAGGCTCCACGCACAGAACCCCACTCAGGGCTTGAGCCCATAACTGTGAGATCAGGATTTGAGTCGAAATCAAGAGTTGGACACTTAACCCACTGAGCCACCCAGGCACCCCATCATCCTTCTTTTGAGATTCTGGTACTCCTCATGGCAACAAACAAACAAACAACAAAAGAACACAGTTTCAGAAAGATTTTCTGCATCAGACCTTGGTGAGCTGCTATGGCTCCAGAAAGCATAGCGTGATTATATTTTTATCTGTTTCCCTTAATTGATTAAAAATATTAATGGTGAAGGAATAAAATAAGCAAACGCTATTTCTCGATGCTTATATTGAAAATTATTGAGGCACCTAAGTGGCTCAGTCAGTTGAGCATCTGACTCTTGATTTCAGCTCAGGTCATGATCCCAGGGTCATGGGATCAAGCCTATGTTGGGCTCCACATTAAGCATGGAGCCTCCTTAGGATTCTCTCTCACCCTCCCTCTCCCCATGTCCCCTACTTGTGCTCTCTCTCTCTCTCTGAAAATAAAAAAAATTTAATGAAAATTGTATCTTAAATAAGTGATATGAATTATAGCTCAACTATCCAAAGCATTCCACGTTAATTACACTAACGCTCTTTCCACAGCTGCTGTGTTTACAAGCATTCAGCAAAGAACGGAAAAATATAAAAATGAATAAAATTTATTTCCTGTTTCGAGGAACCCTTCCTAGCAAGGAAGACAGATAATGAAAAAGTAGACCACGAAACTGAAAGCAAATGAAACAGGTGTTCTTAAAGAGTTTCAAGCAAAGTCCCAAAGGAGCTGAGAGAAAAGAGAAATTCAGTAATCAAATGAATTCAAATCATAGCCCTGTAAAGAATCCTAAGAAGGCATCTTGTTTATTCCTCATTTTTGTTGCTGTTGTCTGTTATTAATGTGTAAGAAATATGAAACCCAGGAAAGTTCAATAGTTTGCAAAAATCACATTGCCCATTTGAGGCACAGCTTGAAGGCACACAAGTTCCCGGACATCGAGTTTACTATTGTTTCATATTATGCCATCCTAAGCTGAGGGTTTCTTATACCAAAGTAGAACTTTGGGTTGGAAACTGCATGTCTAAGAACTTGTTGGGGATGTACTGCAATTTTTTGTTTGTTTGTTCATTTTTGCAGGAGGTTGGGGCTAAATAGGAGGTGGAGAGTTGTGAAATAAATTTTTGAGCTTTAAAAAAAATATGTACTTTATCATTGGTTATTTCCTCCCTTTATAGGAGAACAAAATAAAGCAAAGAAGAAAATGTAATATAGATGGAGATCATAATTCAAGGGGCTTAGTGAGCAATCTCACTGCAAACACACACACACACACACACACACACACACACACACACACACACGAGGGGGACAGCATGAACAATTTTATTAAAGAGAACAAGGCTGCATTGGCCCTTTGTTCTGACAAAAGGTCAATGCACAAAGTAGGAGCTTCTGATAGGCCCAGATGTCAGCCTATATCACAGGTTGGTTTTCTCTCTTTGCCAAGAAAAATGGTTATTTTGTTCACACTCAGACTTGCTGAGAAAAACAACATTGTCATCATCATCAACCATAAACATTTCTTGCAAGAGGACAGAAGATTCTCAGCTGAGGCAGATTCTCAGCTGGTAGCAGGGGAAACATAACTTCCTTGGGAAGCCCCAGACAGATACATAAAAGGGAAATCAATCATGCCAGGCAGGTGTCTAATGTGCAGTGCAATGCCATAAATGCTACAGAGGTTGTGTGGAAATACCTCAGCCCAGGATGGTAAGCATCGTAATTTTCACAGAGGAGAAGAGTGAGTCTCAGAGGAGCTAATCCGCACATTGGTGGTAAAGCTCAAATTCAAACTAGGGTCCAATGGGCCTCAAAGTACTTGCCTTTGAACCAGACCCTCTCCCCCTGTATATACCAGCTTTGCTTCCTTCCCCCAAGAAGGTTAGAACTTGGTAAGTGAAGACCATCAGAGCCTTTGTCTGACTTGGATCCAGACACACAGCAGGAGGGAGGAACCTTCCTTAGAACTGATGCAGTGATATACCTGCTTTGGACTTCTCTGCCACATCACAAGCCATTTACCTCCAGGGGAAGAAGAGGTTGCTGACTCAGTCATGTCCTGTATGTACATCTTAAATCCCAATTGCCGAAGGAAGCATTTCTGTCAGTTGTACTTTTACCTCATTTAGGGCCAGATGGCATACGGTCTGACTTGGACAGAATGAGCCATCAGTAAATGCCTGATTACTAGTACTGACTCATGCTTGTGGAAGCAGACACAATAAGGTCCAGGAAAATAATACCTCGTAGTCCCTACCTGTCCATGATATGCAACTTCAATCTGCTTGTCTCCAGAACATTCTACGTCTGTTTTTTTTTTGTTGTTGTTTTTTTGTTTTTTTTTTTTTTGGCTTGGTGTTCCTTGACAGGGAGAAATTAAGCAGCCATTTTCATTGCATGTAGAATTCTATACACCTGCACAGTAAGACACTTTCCATAGATTTATAGGAAGTTCAGGCATGAAAAGAAAATTTTTTTATTATTGAAGTACAGTTTAAAAATATTTTGAAACAATTATAATGTTTCGACTATGGATGACTAATAATCTGAAAAGACTAAATTGTTATCTTGTTTACAGGTTTGAAATTAGTGAACAGTGTAATGAGATGGCTAAAATAGTACATGAAGATTAACCTGCCTTAATGGATACAGAAAGTCTAGAACTAAGGATTTCATATCTGTGTTTGAGATGACAACCATGATGAGGGGCAGCATAAATGCGGACTCTAGGGCATATTGGTCAGGGCAGGGAAGGGTGGGACCCCACTGTGGGTGAGAATAGCTGCAAGAATAAGCAAAAAAAAAAGGTATTCAGGAAGAAGGGGCATAATGTTTGTTTTCAAACATAGCACTTAAAAGGAAGAGAGATTAGATTCATTGTGTGTTGCTCCAGCAACTGAACAGTAGGTCAATAGGTAGAAGAAAATGTTGATTTAGTGCAAAGCAGAACTTTCTAAAAATGAATCTCTCCTAGAATGGACAGGCCAGTGGACAGAAGCAAGATTCCCCCCTCTGATTATTTTCAAGAAGAGGTGGGCTGGCCCACTTATAGAAAGGGCTACTGAAGTGGAAGTTCATCCCTATGATAGGTACCTCTGAAGTTGGCTCATACTCACCAACCATTTTATTGGGCACATCATTGATATTATATTGCCCAAGGTCCAAAAAAAAATGACTTGCCAAGAAGACATCCTACATTGTTTTGTTTACACAATGAACAGAGGGCTAACTCCAAAGCCTTACCAAACTTCAACTCATTTTTTTCCGTTTATTTACTTTTGAGAGAGAGAGAGCGTGCGTGCGCATGAGCGGGGGCAGGGAAGATAGAGAGGGAGACAGAGGATCCAAAGTGGGCTCTGTACTGACAGCAGAGAACCTGAGGTGGGCTCAAACCCACTCTGGGAAATCATGACCTGAGCAGAGAGCTGAAGTCAAACACTTAACCGGCTGAGGCATCCAAGCACCCCAAACTTCAATTCTTATCTATTCAATATTCAGAAAGTGATTAGATGATTTGAAATCTCATATTATTTAAATAACTACCATAGAGATTATAGAGTTTTCTCTTTAAAAAAAAAAAAAGGGAGGGTTTTTATGGACATATGTAAACACACTAAGTTATTTTCATTACTGACATGTTTTTAATTGTTCTCTAAAACTAAACCAAGTCTCCATAATTGTGCAATTTATTAGCAGAATGACCAGAGAAGCTTAATCTTCAGGATAGCAGATTTAATCAATATAACCCATGCCTGTTTTTCTAAGTTAAGCAATTTGCTGTGCCACATTCTCACTGTATCACTCAGATTTATCTTTACATTAACAATGCTTACCAGCAGATAGCCAAAAAAGACTTGCCAAGTTGGACCAACTTCAAGGTTTGTTTCCATGCTGGGGTGTTTCATGCACTTGGCAGAAGCAGGCTGCAACTGGGGCTCCATTTATTACATTCTGCTATAAACATTATGTCCTGACCTAACAAGACACTGCACATGACAATCCCATAGGTTACCAAGCACCGTAAACATCTGTTAACACAAGCACCAGAGATAGCATGGAGAAGATGTCTAGTATCCATTCTAAGTGGTTTATTATGTGGAGTCTGCTGTTTACACACAAATAATCAAAAACACAACCCCAAATTCTGCCTAGAACAAATATTTGCAAGACAAAGTTATGCCCGGTTTGAAAAAAAAATACACTGGAGTCATCACTTTGTCACTGCATTTACAGACTTTTATTTCACACCTTTGCCTATTAAGTGTTGGCTTTCCATGACATTCAGTAGACCTAAACTATAATTTCACTGTGATATATTTACTCCAAATGAAAAGCTGAATGTTGACTTACCAACTTTCCTTAGACTTATGTGAATCAAAAGTTTACAAGTGTGGAAGGAGATAAGGGATGGGCAGTGCTTCAACTCAAACTATGTTTTTTCCAAGGGTGTCTGGGTGAAAACACATCCTTCCAGCTCCATCTAAAGTCCATCTGAAGAGAAACCAGAGACCCCCTTGAAATCTAACCTGGGAACACCAAGCTTTGCTTTTCTCAAAAGGAAACAAATCCCCAATCACAGAAAAGATGGAACCAACAGTCCTGTCTACTAAATTATTTTATTTTGTTTCTATTCAGCGTCTTAATTTCTGGAAAATGTTTCCTACTAGTTACCTCCAAGGTCTATATACCTTGGCACTCCAGAGAAAAGGATTTACAGGGTGACCCAGGTGGAAACTAGCCTAGAACACCAATCGCTTAGGGCACAGCTGCCACAACATGTCTGAGGAGAGACGGGTGCCTTCCCAGGCACACATGCCAGGGATTCTAAAGGTAAACATCACGGAGACCATGTAGTCTCTGGAGTGTGCACAGCAGCACCCCGGGAATCTCAGATCCACAGCTCCAAGTTGGGTCTGGGCCTCCAGGGTCCTGTGCCTACACATACACACGTCTTCGAACCCTCGTCCTCCTCTGCAAGTCTCCTGAGAGCTTCAGGAACCTTCACCTCTAGCCCTCAGCTCCTCAAAGGCAACGGGTTTAGTTAGTGTTTTAAAGTCCGTGGTATTTAAATCCTACGCAGGGTTGCGACTTCCCAACCCTCTGGCCTCCCGTTACCTTTCCCTGTCCCTTCCAAGGTCTCCTGGCTGCACAAACGGGCGGGCGGCACCTCTCTGGCCTCCTCCTCCCACCCTGCACACCCTACTGGCTCAGGCGCCGACACGCCTCCCCAGGCGCACACACACGCGCGCGCACACACAGTGCTCACGTACACCCATTCAGCACACGAACCCGGAGCCAAGTTACCAACTCCCGCAGCCCGGCCCGAGAAGGCGTCCCCCACTCCGGTTATATATAAAGCACTCGCCCCAAATTAGACTCCCCTACGCGCCCGGGAGTGGTGACCCTGCCCGGCACCCTGCACGCGCGGCCAGCACCCTCTCCCCTGACACGCCGCTACCCCACTCACCCGCAGCTCTCAAGATCCGGGCAGTTCTGTCAAAACTTTGAGCCTGGTTGATTTCATAACCACTAGTGTGTTCGGGGCTGGGGGTGCTCGGCTCGCCACGGTTTCCACCCACTCCAGCTCATGGGGACTGGTGGCAGTGACTCTACTGACCCCAGCTCCGCGGGTGCCAAAGCGTGGCTGCAGCCTGCACAAAGGCGCAGAGGGCGGTGCGCTTTGGGGAGGAGCGCACGGTGTCGACGAGCACAGCCCGACGACCTCCCCTCTCCTCCGGTCGCGCCGCCAGGGACCTCTCTCCCCGCTCAGCAGCGACAGCCTCAGCAGTTCCTGCCCCAGCACCGCTGATGATGTCAAATAGAAACACTCGCAAAACTTTTACGACTTCAACAAAACTGGCTTCGGAGGCAGCCCCTCCAGACACCGCAAACATCGGTCACAGCAGGCGCCAGCGTGGGATGGTTCGCCTGTGGCCCCCAACTCCCTGACGCCCCCCACCAACGTGCACACACACACGCGCGCGCGCGCGCGCGCGCACACACACACACACACACACACACACACACACACACACACACACACACAGCGTGGATCGGGTTACGACAACCCACCAGCAGAAAACAACTTCGCGAGGAGGAGGGGAGCACAGCCAACCCCCAAGTCACCCGGAAAAAAATTACTCGTGTAAATACATAATCCAGACCCCCACTTTCATAAACAACTGGTGCCCCAGGGTCCACTCCCAGGTCCCCTGGCACAAAAGGGGGGAAAGAAGAGCCCGACTCCCTCAGCCCCCCTCCAGTACCTCCGAGCCTCGCCTCCGGATAGAGGGCGCGGGTTCGCTTCCGCGCTGGGGCCGAGGGCGCGGGGGCCTCCGGCCTGCGTGGCCCCAGCCCGGGGTCCCCGCCGCCGCTTCGGCTCAGCAGCAGCCGCCGCCGCCGCCGCTCCAGCAGCCGCCGCTGCCGCCGCCGCCGCTCCCTAGACCGCCTCCTCTTCCCATGGCTGCGCCCTGCTTGGCAGCTCGCGGGCTGTCAGGCTTGGGGAGGAGGAGGGGGCGGAGTGAAACGGGAAGGGAGGACGGGAGGGGATGGGTGGGAAACGGCGGCCGCCGCTCACCAGGGGTCACTCCTGGACGGGCCTGCCGCCCCCGCGACCCGGGCTGCCGCCGCGAGGTGAAGCGGGAGTTCGGGGCGACCGGTTCGAGACCCGCTGCGGAGGCGCGGAGCGCCGTCCGGGCCAAGCATTCCGAGCAGCTGGGATGAAGCGTTCCCCGGCGAGGAGTTGGAGTTGGTGCGTGTCACTCTCTTCTGGGCTGCGCGGCTCCTCCTAGAGGAAAATATTGGTAGTTGCAGGACACTTCCTTCCTCTCCGCCCACCCCTGTTCCCAAAAAGAAGGCAGGACCTAAAAGAGCATGAAGTGCAGTCAACAAATTGAAAAGAACACTTACAGAAAAGTTAGCTATCTGCAGGAATGGGAAAAAGACGAGCAGGATAGCTCGGAAAGCGTGATAGGCCAACCAAACATTGCCTCTCTCCACCTGCAACCAATTTCCAAACTCTTGCTTCCTGGGTAAAAAGATAGTTAAAAGTAGACGGGATCTTATTTTAGAGGTTAGAAAACAGAGACAGAGAGATGAAGTAATTTGCCAAAAGCACAAGTCTTGTTAGGAGAGACGTCTGTCCCGAAGCCAGAGCACGGGGCTACAGGGTGTCCGGACACAGGCCTCAGCCGGAGGACTGTCCTTGTGTATGACTAAGGGAACGCAGTTTAACTGCCCTGCACAGAACACAGCTCATCTGTCAAATACGAGCCTGTCCACCACTTTTCACCGTAGGAAGACAAAGTGACAGAAGTTGTCAAAGTGCTTCAGAAAGTTAATATCGTTGTGCATGAGCATGTCGTTTTGTAAAGCATCAAACTCCCAGTCACCACACGCTTTTCTCAGCAGAAAGTACAAAAGTCCAGGTCTAGGTTGTCTGAGATCTGAAGGAGCAGCCAGTCATGCTACCTTTTTACTATTTACTTTACTACTGACAGCCAGTTATAATGTCGTTTATCTAACAGCTTCTAAACAGCTTGGGCTTACAAAATGACTTTTTTTTTCTTTTACAGGGCTCCAAACACAGAGCAGAGTTTATAACCAGAGAGAAATGTTGAAACAACAATCTAAAGAAACCAAGCTTCTTAGCACTGGAATAAAAGATTCCTGGGGTGTGGAGAGCAGCACATGGTGAGTGGTACATGGCAAGTAGTACAGAGAAGGCAAAAGGAAGGAAGGAACTCAGGACCCAAGAATGCATCACATAAGATACTCCTATTTTTAAAGGAATCAAAGATATGGAAAATTCTGTTCCTTAAGAGTCCTTTTTGAGTCTCAGCTATGGCTCAACAACCCAAATGTTCCAGGCAAAGAAGGACAGCCAGAATGAAAGAAGGAGGAAAGATTCTAGAAGGGGTTTGTATCATCACAGTCCTATACCGTGGCAGGAGTCAGGTGGATGTTGATTTTGAACTGGTCCTGTTCTATCCCACCTGAGTACAAGGTGGCTCTCCTTCTCTTCTCCGGTCCCTTGATTTCTAGGGTTCCGGGCTCTGCGAGAGCAGTAGGGTGCTTCCCAGTGTCTAGAGTTTTTAAAACAGGAGGTGCTCACATAGACAAAGATGAGGGCCCAGGCAGGCGGAACTCCTGCTGGGCGTTCTATCCATGCCATGTCAGCTGAAAGGGCATGAAAGGGCATGACAGGAGGGAGACAAGGCAGTCCTCACGTGCTGACTCCATTCCTGTTTGAGGTGACCTTCCGAGTTGGCCCTTCACACTCTGGCACCACCACCTTCTCTCTTTATATGCCTTTTCATCCTCTTTCCCCCATCCTCCAGCCCAGGGAATCTTGACATAGTCTAGGAGGTGCCAGATGGACTCACAAAGTATTTTCTAAGTTCTATTGTTTATGGCCTGAGATGATTTAAGAGCAATGCTATAAAAGAAGGATTGCCTTCTCTTTTTTTCTGGGTTCAGCAGTAGCCTTCATTCCCTGAGTCAGGAAAATGTAGACTGATTGCTTTGGCTTCTGCTCCACCTTTGGTAAAATAGTCATTGTGCACCAAAGCACAGGAAAAGACATGTTGGTTAATATAAAATGTTATGGAACTAGATATAGCCTTGCAACTTACACGAAGGGCAGTCTTTAAGTCCCACAAATAAAGGTCCTTGATCTCATACATGACTATGTATAGGTCTATAGTGGTATGTCCCTCTTTATATTCTCTAGGTTATGGGGGGAAATGTATCAGGTCTTAGGTTGACTAATATGTTACAAATTAAGGCATACCAAAGCACACTTGCCTTGTGAAATGTGCAATTGCATTTCCTCATGCCTTCTCCTCTGCCTGGAATATCCTACTTTGACCGTGTAGGGAAGTTCTCCTTAACCTTCCAATTCCAGCTCAGTTGTGTGGTTTCTCTATAAAGTCCTTCCTCGCTCTTCCCAAAGGCGGAATTAATGAATTATCTTTGCATCTGCATCCTGATAGGCTTTTATACCTACTTTCATTACAGTTTTTATTGATAGGTCCACTTTCCCCATTAGTTATGAGACCTCCAAAAGAGGCACAGGTAGTCTTAATATTAGTACCTAAAAAGTCTAGGTTTGTGCCCAGCAAATGGTAAAGTGCCTGACAAATGCTTAACCAAGTTAAATGAAAATTTATTCCATCCAAATTTGTACCTCAAACCCAGATCTCTATACAGAGCTGCCATGTTCCATGTCTCTCAAACTTACTTTAAAGGATTTTTAAAAACTAATCCTGAACTCCCATCCACCAGTTTCTTTCATTCAACAGATGTTAGAGAGCATATACCATGACAAATTTGTTCTAGGAACTTAAGATGCATCAGGGAACAAAACTTATACAGCATCCCCATAAAGACCTTGCCCTCAAGGGGCTTGCATTCTACTTAAGAGAGACAATGAACACAGTTAAGAAGTAAATCACTGAAGTGCTGATTATAGAGAACTATGGCAGGGTAAGGGGCTGAGGAATGCCAGGTAACAGGTACAAGAATGCTGGGAATTCTCTCCTTGCTCAGAACTGAGCAGTGTATTAGAGGAGTCGAGCATGTGATGGTTATGAACACATAAGCGATCCTTGAGCAGGATAACCTCTCCATCCTCATCCCCAACTCCAGCCACAAATGCCTTGGTTGAGAGGATGCAAAAGGAATCATAAAGGGAAGAAAACAACTTAGGAAACTTCCTCTACTGAAAGGCAACATGGGAAAACCCATTTCATGATCTAGAAATTCTTAGCCGAGACTTATGAGGAGGTCCCAGAACTAGAATTAAAGCTTCAACCCACCACTGATTTTGTGAATTTCAAAAACAGTAGGTATTTCATTTCAGAGCTCATAAAAGCTAAAAGGAATATGATTGCCTTGACTCTCTGGTGGATTCAGAGCCACCCACAGGAAAGCTCAGGGCCTGAGCAACACCAGACAATGGACAGACACCTGGTGGAAAGGAACAAAATAAGAGGTCTCAGTAGGGACTCATGAATGAATGTTCCCTTTTAAATCATTTCAGTGTAGGGGCGCCTGGGTGGCCCAGTCAGTTGGGCAGCAGACTCTTGATTTCAGCGAGGGTCATGATCTTGTGGTTCATGGGGTCACGCCCTGCATCAGGCTTTGCGCTAGCAGTGTGGAGATTGCTTGGGATTCTCTCTCTCTCCCTCTCTCCCAGCCCCTCCCCTGCTTGCATGCTCTCTTCTCTCTCAAAGTGGGTAAATAAACTTAAAAAAAAAAACCACTTAAGTGTAAAGATTTAAAAAATAAAAACAATTTTTGAGATTATTTTTCCCCTCCTCCCATCAAATGCAAAACCTTGTTTTTAAAAAATGTAATAGAAAGTCATCTGGCTTCTGTCTGGATAATTATGTTGATGAGTAACCCACTAACTCCCTTACTGGGAAGCAAGCATGTTCCATTTTGTGACTACACCATTCGTTAAAAGTACTTTAGCCAGACTCTGCTATTCTATTATTTATACCCAGTTCTATCTCTCAAGCTCATAGGAACAAAATTAGGCATTTAAATTTATTTTTTTTTTGAGACACACTTTCACTCATGTCAGTGCAAGTTACTTCTTCTCTGGGCCAAACGTGGCAGATCTTTTCGGTTCTTCTCATGCAATGTGGTTTCCAAACCTGACAACATCCTTGTCCTTTACCTTAGTGTGTGCTCTGCTTCATCGAAATCCTTTATAAAGTGCTGTTCCCAGTATCAAATTCAGTCCCATTATGGACACCACAAGAGAGAGGAGAACCGTGAGCTTCCAACTACACCTTCGGGAGTAATGGAAATGGTAGAAAGAATCCCTGGAGTCTGGCAGATGGGGCCGGAACCCCAGCTCTGACCCAACTTAGCCTACGCTCTAAGAAAGTGAATTTAGCAAACTTAACCTCGATCCTGGCATTTGTATCTCTTCTTTCCCTCCACATTCAGTCCTTTCCTACTTTTGTCTTCACAGATTATTTTGTTCTTTGTTTCTATACTTCTCATCTTTAAAAGAGGTGGAAATATAAAAGCAAAAAGGGAGGTGAATGAAAGGAGCCTGAGGAGGTATGAAAAAGTTTCTCATAGCAACTTTCCTTTATAGAAATTAGGCACACAGAATATTCCAATTACTAAATAAACTACCAATCTAATTTGCTTATCAGACTTCTCTGAAAGCGACCCAGGGGGAAGAACATTGAATCCTTTGCACATAAAAGGAACAGACCTACCTACCTACCACCAAGGTTCTACCCAGTGAAATCAGGAGAGGTCAGGGGAGGAGATGTGAGAATTCCTGGCTGGAAATTCCCTTAGGTATATTGAAGAGAGAGAGGGCTTGCAGGGTAGCAGCATTTTTCTCAAGGTTACCAGCCCTCTGTAGCAATTGCTGAACCAAGCCTATGGTTCTCACCACAAGAAAGCACAGTATCTTTAATAAGAAAGTTTGAGGACTAAATAAAATAGGTCTCAGCTATTGTAGACAAATAATAGATTAGAATGTCCAAATTGCATTTGCCTCATAAATTTGTTTCTCATACTTCCCTAATACTCAGTATTCCAAACATTCACATAAATTATGTCAATTTTTCTTCACAGTAGTTCTGTGAAGAAGGTGCAGTTATCTTCTGTTGATCAGTGAGGAAGCTGGCTTAGAGAAGCAAAGGGACTGGACCAAGCACACAATTAGGCAGATTCAGGTTTGGATGGGGACACAGAGACTTTCTGGGCTGAGTCCATTCTTTGGACTCCTCTACTGCCTCACCTCTCCATCTTGTCCATCTTGTGTGTGTGTGTGTTTAAATATTAATTATAGTATAGTTAAAATACAGTGTTATATTAGTTTCAGGTAAAATATAATGACTCAACAATTTTATACATTACTCCGTGCTCATCGTGATAAGTAAGTGTACTCTTAATCCCTTTCAGCTATTTCACCCATCCCCCACCGACCTTCCCTCTGGTAACCATCGGTTTGTTTTTACCCCAGCAGACCACAAGCATCTGTCTGAGGCAAAAACTTTAAAATTTCTTCAAATTTCCAGGAACCAAGTTAATAGGGAGTGGTGGGGGGACATAAGCAGTCTATTGCATTTTTAATACTGTTCCATGCAGGTTCACCTCTAATATTTGTGGGGTTCAGAGCCAGAAGATAAATGGAGCCCACATACCACAGGTCTAGATATCCAAAAGTGATGGTCAAACTAACAAATTGTTGGATACAATATACTCTATCTTCTTATCTTGAGAAATGTACCTTCAAAATGACCTGGGATAACAGATGTGAGTTTGGATTTCTCAGAGTTCTGCATCGCCGAGTGGTAATGTAGTAAGATCGGCTTGATCTCAGTGTCCATCCTCCCCGCTTCTCTTCTCACTCCTGGCTCTCCCTTACACACAGAGAGGTCTCCTATACATATGTGAAGGACCCTAGTTCACATGTGTAAGCTCTAACCAATCTCTCTCTCTCTTTCCATCCTCAGGACTTCAAGACATTTAGGCTGGGAACTCCAAAGTCTGAGATATCCAAAGGATAATCTAAAGAAAGCACAGCCCATGGATAGGCAATCTCATTCACCCAAAGGTTCCTTGTCTTGTGAATTAGGACATGGCCCCAAGAGAGCCAGTGGAAGGACCTTTCTTTCATAGGTCTGAAGGCAGTACTTATTATTTGATTTCATTTAGATGCATGTACATTTCTTTAATGGAGGCATTGGTCTAAGGGCATCTTGGAAAGGACATCCAGTTGAGGAGCTCAGTGCAGAATGCAGCATGCATTAAGTACTCAGCAAATGCTTGTTTAAAAAATTGAATTTCAGGGGCTCCTGCATGGCTCAGTAGGTACAGTGACTGACTTCGGCTCAGGTCATGGTCTCGCAGTTTGTGAGTTCGAGCCCCACTTCATCTCTGTGCTGACAGCTTGGAGCCTGGAGCCTACTTCGGATTCTGTGTCTTCCTCTCTCTCTCTCTGCCCCTCTCCTGCTTGTGTGCATGCTCTCTCTCTCTCTCTAAGAATAAATAGGCATTTAAAAATAAAAATAAAGCATTGGATTTCATATTTAAGGCAATTTGATGCTCAATATTGAAAACAAACTAAAAGAAAAGCAATATATTACAAAATATATTTGAAATATATATCTAGAAGACACCAACAACATGATAGTATAAATGCTTGTATATATGGGAATTTGGATAATTTGCAAATTTTAGTCATTGTAAGTAGTTCTCCTATGGACTTCTGATGTGTATCTTTTGGTGAGCATTTGTACCCATTTCTATTGGGTACATACAACCAAACGCTGCTCAAAGTGATTGTATGAATTTGTACTTCTGCCAGCACTATATGATAGTGATTGTTCATATCCTCACCAACACTTAATATTTTTCACCTTTTTGGATTTAGTCATTCTGGTGTCTGTGGAGTAGCACTAAGTATTCTGATTTAAATTAGTATTTTCCTGATGTCTAAGGAAGTTGAGCATCTTTTCATATATACTAGTTACTTGGACCTCCGCTTTTTAAAGTGTCTGTTTAACTCTTGCCATATGTGTGTGTGTGTGTGCACACACACATCATTATTTTTCAGTTATTTGTAAAAATTACATTAAATTATTAACTGTGGTTTCCTCTAGGGAGTGAAATTTTTTGGAAAGTGGGAGGTAGGTGGAAGGAATGAAAGAACAAGGTTTTTTATACTTTTAAGCTCTAGTTTTGTTTTCAATCAGGAAACATAAAATCTGAATATGCATAACAAAAACCTCATCTGTATCAGAAGCTGAATATTTATACAATATTCATATGATACTAAAGCTCTGTGCTTATGAAGTGCTCAAATGGCAAGTTCCTGTAGTAGATTAGATATAGAATTTGCTTTATAATAATCTGATTCACAAGCAACGTTCTGCAAATAACATCTGTTGTGTGATGTGATACAAGGTACCATCACTAATTAATTAATTATTTTTATACAATAAAAAATATGGATAAATCAAAGCAGTTGATACATAATAATCACTTTATTTCTGCTTCCTTGAATAAACCAACATATGATGTCAGAATTTTTTAATTTGCCTATATGCCTTATTACCCACTTTATCATTCATTTACCTTATTTGTCTAATTATTTAATGCTTTTCTAGTTTCCTTATTCTAAACGAGGACTTGAGATGGTTTGCAGAGAAATATATAAGCCATAAAGATGAATAAATAAAACAAATGAGAAAATGGGAAAGAAAGGAAAAGAGGGGATAAAACTAACATAACAAGCAGAGATACTTAGCCTTTGAAATTCGTATCATAATGTCCTGTTCATTTGCCAGAAGTCAGACACAATATTGGCTCTGACAATTGGTGACTATAACAAATAAGAAGAAAACTATAGCCAATAAAAAACATCTGCAAGGTGTACCCTACCCATAGGTGAAAGCCAAGCATTGGAAGGGCATCTTCTTCTAAAACCAATACATTCAAGAAGTTGTTCCTGGAGGTCATCTTACAGGGATTTGACATGGTGGGCTGGATGATGTATTGGTGACGTATATGATAAGACTGAAGGACCTTCTTTCCTCTGAAAATTTGTGTGGAGATACCCAAAACGGAAAACTTTGCCAGAAATTACAGGCAATCTCATACTCACCTTTAACTTCTTTTTAACACAGCCATTGATAACATTTAATTTTAAGAAACAAAGTGTTTACTTCATAGTAACCACAGAAAGTTTGGTTCAAAAGTTATTTCAATTTGCTAATATCTTAGATTTGAGAATATTGGTGTTTAAAATTTAATTGCCCTCTGGGGCACCTGGGTGGCTCAGTTGGTTGAGTGTCTGACTTAGACTTAGGTCATGATCTCACAGTTCGTGAGTTCGAGCCCTGTGTCGGGCCCTGTGTAGTGCCCCTCTCCCACTCGTGCTATGTCTCTCTCTGCCTCTCAAAAATAAAGAAATGTAATAAATTTTGTTTTTTAAATTTAATTTCCCTCATAGTTCATGAAAACATTAAAGAGTCTATGGAACTATGTGTTCCAGGGTTTAAACAAAATCCATCCAGATAAGCAAAAACCAAAATGAGCAAGGTATCTGAGATTTATTTATGATTTCCAGCTTTATTGGGATTATTTGAAGTAAAAGGTTGATCTATCAACTGCCTTTTCTGGGGTTTATTAAGTTTACTAGAAATATATCAATTGTTTCATCCATGCTTATGACATACAAAAGAGTTAAACAATTTTAACCACATTTACATGCCTTATACATGATGAATGCTGATTTCATCCTGAAAACTATCAAAATACAACCCAGAACCTATTTTTTACCCCTTGAGATCACTATCTGAAAATAATTTTACAGAAATAAATAGCCTCGTTAACTTTAAATTGTTGTAAACATCCATAACAGGACTGGTAGGATCAGCAGCCCTACCAGAATTTCGGACATGAAATTCCAATTTTAAAATCCCTTCTTTTGGTCAAGATTTAATTTGTAGAGTGGTCTTGTCAAGATTCAAATATATTTATTTGAGATGAGCAACAAAATTAATTTATTTACTAGAAGTTGTATGTGCATTCACAGGGATGAATGAGGTGGTTATACATTTTTAAAACAATTTTTAAAACATTTTAAAACCTGTTTCATTTATATTTTCCCCCAATAATTCCACATTTGAGATTGTATGCCAGATATTACATTCATTTATTCCCATTTTTATAATTTATCCATATAAATACAAAATTGAGCTGCTGATCACTATAACATTGAGTTAACACAGTTTCATTCAATAGGGAGGAATTTGGTGTTGTAGATTTTCTATCTGGTTTTATTATAGGTAGTGTATATTTTGCATTAGAAGAAAGTGACTTAGATATAGATGTAGCTATGTCATAATACTATATATGTATGCACATTTATTCTAGAATTTTGCTTTAATTTTGAAATATAATATATCTCTATGGTAAAAAAAAAAAGCACAAAAGGATATAGAATGAAAAATTATTTGCAACAGATAAAACAGAAGAAAAATTTAATTAACATAAAAGGAGATCTTAAAAACTGATTTATTGGGGCACCTGGGTAGCTTAGTCAGTTAAGCATCCAACTTTGGCTCAGGTCATGATCTCACAGCTTGTGAGTTCGAGCCTGGCATTGGGCTCTTGGCTGACAGCTCGGAGTCTGGAACCTGCTTCAGATTCTGTGTCTCCCTCTCTCTGCCCCTCCCCTGCTCATGTGCTCTCTCTCTCTCTCTCTCTCTCAAAAATAACATTAAGAAATTTAAAACAACTGATTTATTAAAAATAGACAATCCAATGGAAAAATAGGCATTTCAAAGATGATTAAGAAGAGACAATTCAAAGAAAAATAAAAATAAAGTATTATGAACATATGAAAAGATGTTGAAATTCATTTACTGCTAAGAAAATGTAAATCAAAATAATAACTTTAAATCTATCAGATTGGAAAAGATAAACATGTTAATAGCATACATTATTAGTCAAGGTGCAGGGACAAACACCTTTTCAGGACAATTTGGCATATCTATAAAATCTTCAGTGCATATATTCTTTTGGCCAGAGATTCCACTTTTAGAGGTATATATTTATAGATAAACTCACAAAATTTTGCTAAATTATATGAATGAAAGCAATTTCAAAATAATTCTACATTCTTTACCTTGTAACTTTTTAAAATGGTATATTGTTTTGATACAGAAAATAATTTTTATATGGTCATACTTATCCATTTACTTATCACAGGCTATTAGTTACCTTATATAGTCAACTCCTATGAGATAGGACAAAGTACCCCCACTTTTCATCTGAGAAAACTGAGGCTCAGAGCATTTAGCTACTCAGAACGAGAGTAGAGATTTGATCCCAGTTCTAACTGACTTCAAAACCTATGATATTTTCACCACATCAAACTCCATTTTGAAAACTTGAAAGATTGAAATCTTGAAGGTAGCTTGGGCATCATCACCACCACTGTTTGAAATCCTACCAGTCTGGGGACTACCAGACAGGAAGAAACTACTCTTTGCTAATACACAGTTCCACTAGTGAATTCACTTATTTCACTTCTTAGTTTTTGGTATATCGAGTATGCGTCCAAACCTTGCTCCACTATAGAATGTTGGAATAAATGAAATCACATTTCCACATTTGGAAATGTATCTCTGAAGATACTAATGTTTTCAGAGATTTCCACATGGGAAATTAACACATCAAAAAGATAGTGACAGCAAGCACATGGGGAAAAGGACACCCCCTATATAATGATGAGATAGATGGTATGGTTAATAACATTTTTAAAAGGCACTTTGGCAATAAATATCAAAATTCAAATTCCATGTATCCTTTGCATCATTTCAAAAATAAATAAACATTAAACAAAATTTTAAAAAAAGAATGTGATAGACCAGTCACCCCTGATATGGGCTACTGTCAGTGATTAAATAAAAATAATTGCCAAAAAAACCCCTCAAGTATGAGTCAAATTCTATAAAAATGAAGAGCGAAATATCTGGTTACCCCTAGGGGTAAAAATAGAGGAAGGGACAAGTGGGGAAAGGTGAATGTTCACTCCTTATTTCATATAGTTCTGTGTACTGTGTGAATTTTTCCCAGTGAGTATGTAAAACTAACAAATCCACTCCTCATATAGTTTTATTTTATGAGCTTTTTTTTCAATGAGCAAGGACAACTTCTGTAATTTTTAAAATGCAATGATGTTTTTTAAAGCACGTGATTTTTATGAAGATAAAAGTAGCACATATGCTTTGGTTTAAGAAATAGGTAGTGTAGTCAAGCTGTGTAGACCACGTATTGAAATAAACCCGTGAAGCAAACTGAGGATGAAAGCTCACTTCTACTAACACAAAGCATTAGATTAGACAGCTTTTCTTTCAGTAAGAATTGTTTACCTTAAAATTTGGCTTTGTTATTAAACCAACTTTCTTGAGATGGCCTCATACCCTTAAGCAAAAATGAATCGCAGAGAATGATAGTTGTGTTAAAAACTCCCATAAGGACTCTCTTGGGGAGATTCAACTGATTCATATACTTTGACGAAAGGAAGAGCTCAAGTGGAATAAGGCTGGTCATTATTCCAGCTCCTACTAGAGATCAATTTCTCTTCTTTCTTCTAAGTGCTGGCACCCTATCCCTGTGCTTGGCAGAGTATTTTCTCTGCATAAGTTAGGGAGGGGTTGAGCATTCTTTCTTGTGGAGGAGCTGTCAGAATCCTTGGCACGTTTTAGGTTAAGGCTGGATTATGCTATCATGGTAAAAAGTTTAGCTCAGGAGCTAATCTCTACTTTGTTAATTTATCCAGACACGGGATTTACCAAGGAAAAACTGTAATTATTGCTCCCTAGTGGATTCAAAGAAGACACAATAGCTTTTCTGCTTGAATGCTTTGTATATGATGTACAAATCTCTACCCAAAATGAAATGTTTTAGTTGGAAGTTTGAGATGATTCTTTTAAAAACATAAATTCCAGGGGCGCCTGGGTGGCGCAGTCGGTTAAGCGTCCGACCTCAGCCAGGTCACGATCTCACGGTCCGTGAGTTCGAGCCCCGCGTCAGGCTCTGGGCTGATGGCTCAGAGCCTGGAGCCTGTTTCCGATTCTGTGTCTCCCTCTCTCTCTGCCCCTCCCCCGTTCATGCTCTGTCTCTCTCTGTCCCAAAAATAAATAAACGTTGAAAAAAAAAAATTTAAAAAAACAAAAAAAAACAAAAAAAACAAAAAAAAAACATAAATTCCAGATATGCCAGAAAGAAGGCTGGGCTGGTCAGAAAGTGTGGGGGTGGTGCTGTTATAGTTTACACTCAGTTGTTATGAATTGATAGAAATACCTCTAGGTGTTGCGGTGAGAGGTCTAGCAGTGTTGTGCAGAAGCAGGGTGTAACTGACTATGGTTTGTTTCTTCTCAGGCTCAGTCCCTAGGGTTTCCTCCTAAAGACCAGAGACATAAAACCCAACCCTCCTTCGTCACCACCCTACCTTCTCTGGGTAAAACAGAAGTAGCTCAGAAACAGAACTTTGTGGGATTTTTTTTTAATGTTTATTCATTTTTTTGAGACACAGAGAGAGACAGAGCGTGAATGGGGGAGGGGCAGAGAGAGAGGGAGACAGAATCTGAAGCAGGCTCCAGGCTCTGAGCTGTCAGCACAGAGCCCGACCCGGGGCTCAAACTCACAGACCACGAAATCATGACCTGAGCTGAAATCGGACGCTTAACCAACTGAGCCACCCAGGTGCCCCAGAACTCTGTGGGATCTTAAATGCGGTCATCATTTCCACGTATTTTGATTGTCAAAGAAGGAAGAAGAATCCTTTGTAATAGTTGTTGTAAAATTAGGAACAGTAATCAAATTACTGAAATAATGTACATAGACAGAATTCATGTAACAATAAGTCTGCAATTGAGACTGATAATTTTGTAGTATTATTAGTAATATGGTCAATTATTTGATGGAAAAGCCATTTCAATGTAGAACTTCATGAAACTCATGAGGGAGATGAAGGAAATCTGGGCCATGAAATAGTCAAGAAGGAAATCTGAACTCAGCACAACAGAAGCAATTACTTAAGCCATGCTTCTGAGCCCCAGCAATTGTCTGTATTTCATTGTATGTAATAACATATATATACTAAACTGCATTTTTTTTTAATTTTTTTTTCAACATTTATTTATTTTTGGGACAGAGAGAGACAGAGCATGAACGGGGGAGGGGCAGAGAGAGAGGGAGACACAGAATCGGAAACAGGCTCCAGGCTCTGAGCCATCAGCCCAGAGCCTGACGCGGGGCTCGAACTCACGGACCGCGAGATCGTGACCTGGCTGAGGTCGGACGCTTAACCGACTGCGCCACCCAGGCGCCCCTAAACTGCATTTAATTGTTGTTTCAACCATTGTTAACTAACCCTCTTGTCTTTTTAAGTAGCACGGTTAGAGAATCCTGTGGGCATTATTTTAGAAAGCTATCTGTGGCAGCCATGGTGGTGCTCAGATTTTCCCCCCAGAGAACTTTATGCAAGTACTGGGGTTGGCAGACAGCCTCCAGTGGCCACACCTTGGAATCTGCCATAATGTGTATGCCAGGGCCACACTTTCTCCAGGCTGCTCCCAGCCAGTGACTGGCTACTAGAACTGAGCCATTTCTTTCCAATAGCAGATTCTTCTAAAGGGCAGTCTGTGCTCTGGGGCTCCCTGTCGACCTGACCGAGTCATTCTCAGAGCTGCAGTATAGTCTGAGACTCTTCCCACATGATCCTCCTTCCTTCTTTCCTTAGGTGCTAGACCTGCATCATAGTGTGATGCTCTCCTTGCCTATTCTGCTCCCACTCCCCCACATCTTTCACAGGGGTCTCCTACAGTAAATCCTGCAAGCATCTAATTCTGTCTTGGCATCTGTTTCTTAGACAACTGGAAATAACATAGCATTTGAATTAAGTGGACCCTAACTTGCAATAGAGTTAAAAGTTCTCCTAAGTACTTTTTTTGAAGAATTTTCAAGCAGTAATTTAAAGCTTGCTCCAGCAAGAGTCATTGCTGTCTGGATGTGCTTTAGATTATTTACAAGGAGGCCTTGATTAAGGAGCCCCTTATCTGAACAATGGAGCTATTGCTGTTTAGAATGCTATGTATGAGAGAATCCTTAGGGACTTGGCTTTCTCTCTGACCCAAGTACAATTTGTCTATCAGCCAAAAAGAGTTGCTTCAAAGCCAGCTGGCCATAACTGTTTATTGGCATCTCATTGGCAATACTTTGCAAACATATGTTTGATGTTCAGGTTCAGAGTTCGTACATGCAGAAATCAAACAACTGAGTAAGAGTATGATGTTGGATTTTTCTTACACTTGCCTCTGCTTAAAATGATAACCTATTCACTTTGGATGCCAAAATATGATTTTAATATGATTAGATTCAGATTCAATTAATTAAAAAATAAATCAAGAGGGCCAGTTTACTTAAAATTTTCAGTCACATATATATGTATCTATAATATGTTACTTTGCCCTGCAGATGAGTGTGTGGAGTCATGCACTTTTTCACTTCTTGTTTTCTTATCCATTCTGTTACCCTATGTCTTTTGATCAGAGCATTGAGTCCATTGACATTTAGACTGAGTACTGAAAGATATGAATTTATTGCCATTATGATGCTTGTAGAGTTGGAGTTTCTGGTGGTATTCTCTGGTCCTTTCTAATCTTTGTTGCTTTTGGTATTTATATACACACACACACACACACACACATATACATATGTATATATATATATATACACACATATATAAAATATACATATATATAATATACATATATATATAAAATATACATATACATACATATATATATATATATATATATATATATATATATATATATATTCATCTTCTCTCCCCTCAGAGAGTCCCCTTAAAATTTCTTGCAGGGCTGGTTTAGTGCTCACAAATTCCTTTAATTTTTGTTTGTCTGGGAAACTTTTTATCTCTCCTTCTATTTTGAATGACAGCCTTGCTGCATAAAGAATTCTCGGCTGCATATTTTTCTGATTCAGCACATTGAATATATCCTGCCACTCCTTTCTGTCCTGCCAAGTTTCTGTGGATAGGTCTGCCGCAAATCTGAACTGTCTTCCCTTGTAGGTTAGGGACTTTTTTTTCCCTTGCTGCTTTCACGATTCTTTCCTTGCCTGAGTATTTTGTGAACTTGACTATGATAGGCCTTGTTGATGGCCAGTTTTTGTTGAATCTAATGGGAGTCCTCTTTGCTTCCTGGATTTTGATGTCTGTCTCTTTCCCCAGGTTAGGGAAGTTTTCTGCTATGATTTGCTCACATAACCCTTCTACCCCTATTTCTCTCTCTTCCTCTTCTGGGACTCCCATGATTCTGATGCTGTTCCTTTTTAATGAGTCATTGATTTCTCTAATTCTTAAATCGTGCTCTTTTGCCTTAATCTCCGTCTTTTTTTCCTGCTTCATTATTCTCTATAAGTTTGTCCTCTATATCGCTGATTCTCTGTTCCACCTCGTCCATCCTTGCCGCCACTGCGTGCATCCATGATTGCAGCTCAGTTGTAGCATTTTTAATTTCATTCTATTTTTTTACTTCTTTTATCTCTGCAGAAAGGGATTCTAATCTATTTTTTCCAGCTAGTATTCTTATTATCATGATTCTAAATTCTGGTTCAGACAAGTTGCTTGTATCTGTGTTGGTTGAACCCTGGCTGTTGTTTTTTCATGCTGTTTCTTTTGGGATGAATTCCTACTGAATTCTGTGGTTCAGGTTGTACAGATTGTTGTTAATCCTCCAATCAGTTTTCTAGGTGTATAGGATGGTTAAGTGTTGGTCTGGCTCTATTTCATGGACGTGAGACACACAAAAAACTTCCATGCTGTTCCGCCATCTTGGCTGCTCCCCCACATTTTTTCACTTCTATAGCCCTCCTTCAAAGTGGCTCGGTTTTACATAGAAGGTGCCCCAGGTTCAATATTATACCCTGTGCAACTAATGAGATGCACAAATATAATTTAAATAGCCTGAAATATTTCTTGATAAAACTATTCATATTCAATTTTTAAGCTATTAAGAGCAGATTTTATTCACTATGTGTTACAATACTATCAGGAATTTTAGCATGATGTATTTATATGTTTCCTGTGTTATCTTACTGTTCTCTATGTGTGATGACCTATTAGATTGATTATCTCACAAAACTCACATTATAACCTTATGTGGTAGGCTACTTATTATCTCCAATTTAAGACATGGCAGCTGGGTTTTACAGAGGTTGTATGCTCGCTCAAGGTTACATAGCTAGCTATCATTTTAGCAAGGATTTTATTGTGGGTTACTCTGACCCCAAGTCTATACTTTTATGTACACATGGTACTTCATTCCTAAATAAATTCCCTACACAATAAAAGAAAGGGGCCATGTTACACATTAATATGACATTGGGTAAATCTCTTAACTTATTTAGGAGAGTTTATAAAATAGAGTTTATAAAACAAGAAGGTTGGATTGGCCTTAAGCCCTAGACACTCTCTAGGGGTCCCTTCTGTTCTAACATTCCTTTACTTTAGATCTCATCTGGATAAGTTCCTACTAAAACATAATCTGAAAGAAAAATTATATACAGTGTAGGGTGCAAGCCTCTGCACATGCTGATTGGGTATGCCATGTCTTCTGAAATGTTCTTAAGTTTTATTCCTTCCTCTACCTTAAAAATGGAGTATATATGGCAAGAAAAGAAAAAGGTGTATAGTTTTGATGAATGAGTGTCCTGTGCTCCTGTTGAGGAATATGATTAAATTAAAAGCCATGAATAAATTTCAAAACCAAGACATCATGATTTAAGATGAATGAGTAGCTGTAAACTATATTTAACTATGCAAGTGAATTCACCCCAAGGTTTAAAAAGGCCATATATCCTACAAAATTTACATTAGTGTAACTTATTATAAATTCTAATTTAAGCAATATTATTCAGGGGGTAGGTCTCTGATATGTACATTTCCTCACCTGTACTCATCTTAAAGTCTCTAATCTGATAATACTAGTAAGTTATAATATCTGAGATAAAGGCCATTTGGATCTAGAAAGGCCACTTCAAAGCTGTTCAACAATCAGTGAATGATCCAAATGGAAAGTCTCCTACAGGCAGTATGACATAAATTGTTCTGTTTGAAGGACTGGCATCTAAAATTTATCTTATGCTTGAAAATGTATAATTTCCATTCAAAATATAGTCAATTTCATGTTTGTATTAGTAGACTGATGCCATATGGACAGAGTACTATCGTATAGGCCAGGTGGCACTGTGACACAATCTTGTAATTTCTTCCTCAGGGTTCTCTTCAGTTTTATTCATTCATTCATTATTCCCATTTTTGTATACTACTGGAAGCCTAGGGTGAACTTTCTGCCATTTTGGGCTGTAACAGATTGTTGTTGAATAACCTGCTCATCCTCCACTTGCTATTATCAGACAAACAATAGGAGTACTGAAAAGTGAAGTCAATATTTAACTCAGCAAAGCACTGAGAGTCCTAAAAAGCACTAAGCCCAGGATTTACTTCATAAAATTACTCTTTTCACACCTTCTCTCTCCATCTGTTATTTTATCATCCACTTCAAGTTAAAGACACAACTTTTGCCCAATGGACCTGCCATTGCATTTTTATTATTTTTTTTTTAAATCAAATTGTGCAGCTTATTGAAGACATATTGAGTGATCAAAATGAAAGAGTTCTATAAAGCTTCATCTTCCTTTCCTATTTTTTTTCACAGTGGCAGCTAGAAGAGAAGCTTTCATGTTATTCAGGAACAGACAGAAATTGCTCCTTTTTATGGATACATTAAAACAGCCTGGAAATATAATTTCCTTTTCTTTTCCCCACGAGGGGAGATAACCCAGATTTTAATATGACAAATATGCCTGTAAAACAAAATGGAGCTATCTCAGTTTATGTGGATAGTCTCCTTTTGATACACTGTCACCAAAATGAAACGGAGAAAGGTAGATTTTTCTTCCTAGTTGAAAGAAAGAATTAACAAAAGGAAATGGAAGAAACAAGCTAAAAATATTTATTCTTTATCTTGCCAGAAACACACACACTCATCCCTTCCCTGAAGGTGCCACACAGCTGATACGGCTCTTGTTAAACAGTAACTAACAGTGAAATGTCAAGCATCTAAAAGGAAATTGGTTTATAGTTCTCGATTCCAAAGTGAAATGTAATGAAAGTCAAACGCAGCAAACATGTAACTCAGTATCTTGATGTTAAGTCATGGAAGGTAACTGTCAGAATTGAGTTTTGTGAGAGCAATGAGAGTTTAGTCATGCCCATATTTTTCTCGATAAATAATGCTTACGTTTTCAGCTGCTTAATTTTCTGACTAATGCTGCTACCCTCCCAGTCTGAGCCCATTTAGAATGACTTACCAATCATTTAAAAAGCATGCAATTTCAGATGATTATTTCACATCATTAATCTCCCCTCAAACCTGCAACACCTCTTCTTCACCTTCATTTTTGGCTGTTAACACTGCTTCTTAGTTCACTAAGAAAATTGAAGTAATCCAAGGAGAGAATCCAGAGACTGGTGCCCCCTCCACTGCCAACACCACTGCATCTACCCACATTCCAGCATCTGTCCACATATCTCTGATGGGTCAGTTTTTTCACTTATAATAAACCCAGACTTCTTTCTTGTGCACAAACTTCTATGACATGTCACTCCGGACATTACTGTTTCCCTTCTCTCCTACTATCTTTTGCTCTCTCCTGAACCATTCTTATAAGTAGGCAGACATATTGTCATAATTTTTATATTAAGAATAAAAACTGTTCTTGATGCCATTTCCCCTCCCAACTGTCACTCAATTATTGTTACTTGCCTTTGACAGCAAAACTCCTCAAAAGAGTTACTTACACTCACCCTTTCCAACTATTCTTCTAAAACTGCTCTTAATTCCACTCCACTCAGCCATTTCCTCAGCCACTCCATTAATACTGGCATTAATACTCCATTAATACTAGGTGATCAATGAACTTCCCATTGCTAAATTCAACAGTCAATCTGTAGTCCTCATCTTAGTTAACCAATCAGCAATGTTTGAAATAATTGAGAGGTCTCAACTCCTAGATTTTGCTTCTTCATTAGGCAAGCAGAGACATACAGATGGCTTTGGAAACTCATTTGTTCTTCCATTCTGGTAGTTTAGTGACGCTGAATTAGCTCAGTAGAACTGGCAGGTACCAGTGCTGGGTTCCAGAGTGGACTTTCTAGGAGTCACTTTCTCAATAAGGAAGCTTTCATTGTTACATAGTATGTAGACATTGTTGTCTATTCTTGTGCATACACAGCACATTAGAGTGGTGGTATCCTTCTGGATTCCTGCCTGTGGAGATGGTGGCTCAGGGGATCCCTGTGTGCTCTGCTTGGTTTGTGAGATTTTGCCCAATATAACCTATTCTGAGTATAACACGGTGCTCACAAGTAGTGCATGCATGAGACTCTTCTGCTGTCAAATGGCTCCCAGAATGCTTCATTCAAATATTGGTGGCCACTTTCTGAATGATTTTACCCAGTCTCATGACTTTCACTTCTAAGCCAGACTATTCTATTGACCATGAGAGGGCAAGAGTGAGGATATTGGGTGCTGATAATGTTTTAAGCCTAGATATGTGTGGTGATTAAACAGGCTTGTAAGAATTCACTGAATTGTACACTTCTTATGTGTTCATGTTTCTGTATGTTATCTTTCAATAAAAATGCATCCAGGGGCACCTGGGTGGCTCAGTCAGTTGAGCCTCCAACTCTTGATTTCAACAAAAACACTTAAAAAAATTTTTTTAATATCCAAAAAAATCATGTTGGAGGTTGTGTCTTATCTCCAAAATGGAAATAATAATACTTACTTCATAGAAATGCTATGATTATTAAAAGAGGCGATACCTGTGCAAAATACTGTCAGTTTCCAAGGTGGTCAATAACTTTTATTTTACTCCTTCACCTTTCTTCTCTTTAACATTCTGATATTTACTCATTTTTCTATAAGCAAAATTCCTCATGCATTTAAAGAACTAGTAGGTCTTATGGAGGCTACTTTTGTCACAGACTGGAACACTGACTAACCATGAAACCATTAATAAGGGATTATAGTAACTTAAGGTCAAGGGAATATTGATTCTAAGAAGGAGGTGATCAAGTATGTGTCTGATCACAAGGAAAAAGATGTGTGTGTGGGGGGGGGTTAAAAATAATAAGATGAACTAATTGGTACTCATCTGGAGCTACGGAGAAAAAGTACAGTGCTGAATGGTGTGTAGAATATATCACCGTACCATCCTCTGTGTGTGTGTGCCTGTACATGCACATGTGTGCTTGTGAAAACATAAACACACACACACACACACACACACACACACACACACACACACACCCTTAGATGTTTGCATAGGCACAGAAAGATAACCAAGATGCTAAGTGCCTCTGCAAACAAAGGAAGGGACAGGGTTCCCCAACACCACGCAGCTACTACAATTGCTCTGGACTGCCTATTCCAGACATTTTCACTTGGAGGAAAAATAAAACTCTGTTTTGTGTAAGATATCTGTCATACATGGTTGAACCTGATAGCAATTGCCACAGTTCTATTTCTTAGTGATTAATTTTTTTTTTTACTGAGTAGGTAATTTTTTGAAAATAGTAATAGAAATGAAAAATTGCCATTTGAATCTATGCCAAAAAACCAAAAGTAGATTAACTGACAGAAACTAACAAATCTAGGAAAATATGTGGGATTTATGTCTTATATATGAAAGGTCAAGGGAGATGATTTAGGTGAAATTAGCACATAGATGAATTTTGTGTTTGGGGTCCTATCAATTGCCTTCATCCACACTTTCTCTCCTTCTATAATCTCTAGTCTCTCTCCTGCCCCTAATCATTATTATCCCCAACCAATCTTTACATGTTTCATTTTGTTCTTTTTTTAAAAGATTTTATTTTTAAGTAATCTCTACATCCAACATGGGGCTTGAATCACAACCCCAAGATCAAGAGTCATATGCTCCACTGACTGAGACAACCAGGTACCCCTTATTCTTGTTCTTTGATGACTTCCACAAATGCTCTCTTAAGAATTAATAGTTAATGGATGAATGGATAAAGTAGATATGATATATATATGTACATATACATGTATATGTATATACATATATATATACATATACATGTATATGTATATACATATATATATACATATACATGTATATGTATATACATATATATATACATATACATGTATATGTATATACATATATATATACATATACATACATACACACATACACACACACACTAGAATACTACTTAGCGATGAAAAGAACGAAATCTTGCCATGTGCAACAATGTGGATGGAACTAGAGGGTATTATGCTAAGCAAAATAAGTCAGCAAGAGAAAGACATCATATGATTGCACTCATATGTGGAATTTGAGAAACTCAACATATGAACATGGGGAAAGGGAAGGAAAAATAAGAACAGAGAGGGAGGCAAACCATAAGAGACTTTTAAATACAGAGAACAAACTAGGGTTGCTGGAGAGGGGGATTGCTGGGGGAAAGGATTAAATGAATGATGGGCATTAAGGAGGGCACTTTTTAGGGTAAGCACTGGGTGTCATATGTAACAGATGAAACACTGGGTTCTACTCCTGAAACCAAGACTACACTGTATGTTAACTAACTTGAATTTAAATAAAAAAATAGAATTAATAGTTAGCAGGAGTGTTAAAAGTGAACTGTTAACATTGATTATCTGCTGGGATTATAGAGAGGTGGGTCTATATGGAATGAGGTACTCTAGTATAGCAGGAAGAAGCTTCCTATTACTCTTGCCTCTTCGATATACTTGACGTATACATTCCATGTTATAAGGCACTGTTTTTTAATCAATGGTACATGTTCATTTAAAGGCTGTGCAATCAGTTTAAGAGGGCCATGGCCAGATTAAAAATGGAAAACCAAATGGAAGAACATTTATTTGTAATAGATTCAAACTGGAAACAGTCCAAATGAATACCAACATGTTAATGGGTAAATAAATTATGATATATCCACATGATGGAATATTATTCAATAATAAAAAAGAATGAACTGTCAACAAATACAGCATAGATAAATCTCAGAATAATTACATATTTAGTGAAAGAAGTCAGACCAAAAACTGCATACTCTATGATTCTATATTTATAAAAACCTAGTCAATGAAAACTAATCTATAGTGACAGAAAGCATTGGTGATTATCTGTGGGTGGGGGAGGGAAAAAAGGGAGAGGAAGGCTTAACAAAGGAATATGTGAAAACTTCTGAGTATGTCGGATATTTTCATTATTTTCATTGTGTTGATGGATGCAGGTGTATGCATATGTCAAAACTTATCAAATTGTACACTTCAAATATGTGTAGTTTGTTTACCAGCTTTATCTCAACAAAGCTACTAAAGAAATTCATAACATCAGAGTATATCATACAGTGAGTTAAAACTTTGTCTCATGAAAATTTTCAGTGTATTTTTGTGTATATGTGTGTGTGTGTGTGTGTGTATACAGCTCCTGTATTTACATACTGATTCTTTTAAAAAAAATTCTGTCTGGTTAATTTCTGCTTTTATTCTTCTTATTTTCCTTAGGTATGTTTTTTGCACCCCCTGTTTCTCCTCCTCCTCCTAAATTCTGGAATTAAGTGCATAATTCATTTATTTTCATTCTCTTTATTTTAAGAATAAAATAATTTAAGGTTATAATTGTACCCCTAAATAATGCTCTTGGGGATTCTCATATATTATTTTCATGTAGTATTTTCAGTGTCATTAGTTTGTTTTGGGTTTCTTTTTGATGAAACACAGATTAAGAGAATTTTTAATCTATCTTTTTTAAAGTGTAATTTCTAATTTTATTGCTTTGTGCTCAGAGAATGTGCTCTGATCAGCTTCTCCTAATAAGAATTAATCAGTTAGGAGCATAGCTCTGAAGTCACATATGCTGGAGTTAGAATTCTATCTCCCTCACAATAATTGTGATTTGGAGGCAATAAATTAGATAAGTTCTTTAAGCTTCAGTTCCTAGATCTTTAAATATGTTTAATAGTGTCTGTCTATCTCTTGTATTATGGTGAGGATTAAATGAGATGATATATACAAAAAAGTACTTGGCATAGTGGCTGGCCTAAAATGGAATTAAATACATATTAGCTAAATAATATTAATATTGTCAATTCATTTTTGGACTAGGAAATAAGCTTATTCTAACATGTATTCTCAAGATATAGCATTTATTTTAACTTCTAAAACATCTTTTATTATTTAAATCTACTTATTATTTAAATCTATAATTTTATTATTTAAATATGTTATGTTCTTATTTTGTCTGTTTTAGAATGGTGTGTTAGTCTCCCACTAAAATTGTAATTTTTTGAGAACTTGTTTTGGCAATCACTTGTTTATATATTTCAGTGTCTTGATATTTATTCCACAAAGTTTCATGATTATAATATCTTCTTTAATACGATACTTTAAGTAAATATAAAATGGTGACCTTCCTCATTTAATCAAATGCTTTGAGGCTTGAATTCTACATTGTTTCTAATAATAGATTAGTTACCTGATTTTTTGTTTGTTTATACTTACCAGAAAATATTCTTTTTACTTAAATCTTTATAAATTATGCTTTTTTTTTCTTCCAAGCTTTAACTACATTCAAATTAGTTAACATATTGTATAGTATTGGTTTCAGTAGAATTTAGTGATTCATCACTTACATACACCACCAGTGCCCTCTTTATTTTTTTTCTTATTTTTATTTTTTAACGTTTATTTTATTTTTGAGACAGAGAAAGACAGAGCATGAACGGGGGAGGGTCAGAGAGAGAGGGAGACACAGAATAGGAAGCAGGCTCCAGGCTCTGAGGCAAGTGCCCTTTCTAATGCCCATCACCCATTTAACCCATTCCCCGCCCCCCCCCCCCCCCGCCCACCTATCTCCCCTCCAGTAACCCTCAGTTTGTTCTCTATAGTTAAGGGTCTCTTATGGTGTGCCTCTCTCTATTTTTTTAATGTTTATTTATTATTGAGAGAGAGACAGAGCATGAGCAGGGGAGGGGCAGAGAGAAAGGGAGATACAGAATCCGAAGCAGGCTCCAGGATCTGATCTGTCAGCACAGAGCCCGATGTGGGGCTGGAACCCACAAACCGTGAGATCATGACCTGAGCCAAAGTCGGACGCTTAACCTACTGAGCCACCTAGGCGCCCCAATCCTCTATTTTTGTTTTATTTTTCCTTCCCTTCCCCTATGTTCATCTGTCTGAATTACACCTTCAAGCACATCTTTGTAATTAAAATAAATATGGAATTTGATAAATTCATTAGCCTTTATTTTTTTAGTAGAGGGTATCAATACAGTTATGTTAGGATTATGTATTTCTGTGTTAATGCTTTTTAGAGGTTATTTTTTACCCTGATATTTTATGGTTTTCTTTTTTCCTTTTGTTCAATAGATTTTTTTAAAGATAAACATGACTTAGAGTTATCATTTTTATTGGAAAAATTATATCTGTTTTTCTGTTATTATGAATGTCAAGAATGGAATGGTTTCTATTGACACACCTGTAAAATAATTTTGTTCTTTTCTTCCTCTCTCAATTTACCAGTTTTATTAACATAATCTATTATTTAAATTGGGAGTCTATTTTATAAGATTCTTATGTTTTACAATTTTATTTTTAATATTTGCATTGGATTTTCTAAATATTTAAAAGTAACTAAAATTTAAAATGTCTCTAGCTTTCTAGTTTCATTGCCTACTTACAGTTCATTTTATTTTCCTCATTCTTGAGTTCTTCACTTAGTTTTATCTCTTAGATAGCTCTAGTAAATCTTTGAGTAATATTTGAAGGGATGGTATCTTAAGAGTATATTTTCAAAGCCCTGACATTTCTATTCTTTGATGAGTATTTTTGATTAGTAGACTCAGATCTTTCTTCAATTCAGGAAATATTTTATTTTCCTATTTTTTCTTTGATCATAGCCTTTGCACAGTATGCCTTATGCTTTTCTTCTTGAATTCCTATTAAACTCACTTTGTTCTATCTTCAATCTATATACAGAGCAGTCTCCATTTGCCCCATAGATTCATTTTTGTCCCTCAGCCCCTCTTGTCCTGCTACATTTTGCAGAAGGCTATCCTCTATTTACTGTATTATCTAGCTTCTTTTGCCCTCTAGTTCTGGTTGTCAAAAGAAACCAGCAAGGGATCAGAAGGATGAGGAGTGAGGTTGAGGTAATTATTCACCTGCTGTCTTCCATCGGCCTTGGTTGGAACAGAGGCTGCATTCCTCAACCAAATGTCATAGCTCCTGTTGGATAGCATCTCTCTTATGGCTGATAGAAAAGAAAGATAATAAACAATGGGGTGTTGTGGTAGAGAATACCCTCAGGACTCTACTTAGGAGACCATGGGCAAGGAAACCTTCCCTCTGGAGGTAACACTTATGCAAAAAGATGAGCAAGACTGGTCATATGAAGGCTGGAGAAAGAATGGCCCAAGCAGAAGAAAATGTAAAGCAAAAAGCTTTGGCCATTCTAGGAATGAAAAAAGTCCAGTGTCACTAGAGCATAGTGAGAAAAAACAGCCATGGCATGAGATGAAGAAGACAAGGATTTAAAGTGCAGTGGAAAGCCATTTGAAGTCTTGTCAGCAGAGAGAGATGTTTTGGTTTGTTGTTGTTGTTGTTGTTGTTGTTGTTGTTGTTGTTGTTTTTAATTTTGAGAGAGAGAGGGAAAAAAGTATGAATGGGGGAGGGGCAGAGAGAGAGAAAATCCCAAGCAGGTTCTGCTGTCAGCACAGAACCTGACATTGGACTCAATCCCTGAGCCATGAGATCATGACCTGAGATGAAATCAAGAGTCGGACACTTAACCTACTGAGCCACCCAGGTGCCCTGACAGATGTATGTTCTCAAAGGACTGCTATGAATGCTCTATGGAGGGCGAATAGGTTGTAGAAAGGCAAAAGTGAAAATAGTCCAGTTAGTTGGCTATCTCAGGAGTCCATGTGAGAGATGTGGGTGGACTAAGGTGATGGCAACAGATTGCTCCTGAAAAGATTTGCTGATTTACTGGATGTTTTGCTAAAGGAAGAAAATAATTCCACAGTCTTTTGCTTGAAAACAATGGGACAATTTGTAGTGATAGGAAAGACAGTAGAGAAACAGTCATGAGACAGCCAATAAGCCATTGGAGATGTTAAGAGGGAGTTTTTCATATGAGACAGAATCTCAGAGGAGAAGTCTGTTCTGGAATTAGAATTTCAACATTGTTAGCACATAGACAGTATTTACATCAAGGGAAGATCTGGAGAAAGGATGTATAGATAGAGGAGGGAAAGTGGCTCCATTTGGATCCCTGAAGAACTTCAGCACTGAGACATTGGATGGAGGAGTTGACCGCGAAGGAGATGTAGAAGAAATAGTTGGTATGATAAGAAAAAAAAAAAAAAAAAAATACCCTGAAGAGCATGATGTGAAAAAGCAGAAAATGGGAATATTTTCACTGAGAAAAGAGTACCAATTATTTCAAATGTGGCTGAGAGATCATTAAGGAAAAAGAAGGTATCCACTGGATTTAGCAATATATAGATTATTGTTGTTTTTAATAAAAACTGTGTTAGTGGAGAGGTTGGGACAGAAGCCAGATAACATAGGTGGAGGCAAGAATATTTGATGAAGAACTGGAGAAAATGAATGTAAGCAATTCTTTGAGATATTGTGCTATGAAAAGCAGGGAAAAAATGGTGTGGAAATGGGAATAGCAAGTTTTGTGGTAAGATGAGCACTCTTATTTAATTATTGTTAATTTTTATTCAGAGAAACTAAACTATGTGTTTAGGTTTATGGGAATATGCCTAGATGATATAGGTAGAGGGACTGAGAGATTGATCTTGAAAAAATAATTTTTTTAATCTTTATTTATTTTTGAGAGACAGAGACAGAGCACAAGCGGCGGGGGGGGGGGGGGGGGGGGTGAGCAGAGAAAGAGGGAGACACAGAATCTGAAGCAGGCTCCAGGCTCCAAGCTGTCAGTGTTGAGCCTGATGCGGGGCTTGAACCCATGAGCCATGAGATCATAACCTGAGCTGAAGTTGAATGCTTAACTGACTGAGCCACCCAGGCACCCCAGAGATTGATCTTTGAAGAGGGTAAGGACATGTCCTCTTATAAAAAAAGGGAAGAAAGAAAAGATGGTAGTGAGTATTGCATAATGTATAGAATTGTTCAATCACTATGTTTTACACCTGGAGCCAATACAACTTCGTATGTCAATTTTTTTAATAATAAAAAAACCTTAAAAATATAAACAAAGTTAAACTCTAATGTTTAGGAATGCATAGCCTGGAAATAAAAACAATTAAGAAAGTAGTTACAATAAAAGTTAGAATAGTGGTTGTCTTGGGGGAAGAGATAACAATGGGGGGAGCAGAGGGGGATTTTTGGGTGCTGGTGATGTCCTATTTCTCACATGGATAGTGGCTGTCGAGGTATATACTTTGTGACAAATCATTGAGCTACATTTTTCATTTTGTGTATATTTCTGTATGTGTGTTATTATATAACTAAAAAGGTAAACACTAGCTTCTCAGTTAAAATTTTGAGCATAAAAAATCATTTCAGGTTGTAATGAGTAATTTTTAAAGAGGATGATTCTTTGCATTATTTTTCGTAAACATACATATCTATACCAGTCCAAAAAAAAAAAAAGAGGCAGGTTTGTATGTTTGCTGGTGTAAGGAATTCCCAAACTGATGGCCTCTATATTCTTAATAAAGATGAGGTAAGATTATTCTCTAAGTGTAAGATGTCCAACTTTTAAAAAATAAAAAATAATATTTTAATCTCATTTTTAACCACAATTACTTGCTAATGGGATATGCATATTCTTGGCCACAACCTCTCAAACTTTGGAATCGTATTAGATACCGCCGCCTGCATTTCCTGCTCTGCATTGATTCTAGCATGGTCCTTGCTTATGTAGAATGTCTTAAGTGAAGGTGTGAAATGGTCAACTCAACTAGTGGGAAACCACATTTACTTGGAAAATGTAGTTGAATTGTTGGGAAATGTTGAATGACAAAGTAAAGTTTTTCAATCATCAATTTAAAGTACAATCACTTATACAATTTTATTTTTCCTAGTTCCTTGGGTGTTGACAGATTAAAAATAAACATCTAGGTTGATCCAAGTTTGGGGTTTGGAATATACAGCATTCATCTAATCTGCTTTTTATTATCTCCATTGCAAATTTAAATTCTAGGATCATACATTACTTTGCATGAAATCTTTCTTAGTCTCACAGTATAATCACTCATGACTTATTCTTCGTCCATGAACTTAATGTTGGATTGAACCTTCATACAACATAATTCAGAACACACTATACTTTTATTTCTTGTGGCAAGTTTATCTTATGGGGAATGCTGATCATCGGCTGATTTCTCAGGGGAAAAAAACTCTTTTGAATGCATATGTTATTTTATATGTCCAGGGAGGTGTTTTTTTGTTTGTTTGTTTTGTTTTCTTTTTGTTTGTTTTAATTCTTTCCTCATCCTTATAAGGGAAAATCTATGATTGGCAGGATTGGGAATTAAAATAGATTCTTTCAGGTACCATGTGAATTTCTGTTCATTTTTTAAAAATCAGAGAAAGAGAGAAGAGAGAAGTTGGAGATTATTGCAGCTAACTCTCTTAGTTCAGAAATCCAGAAATATGGAGGGTATGAGAAGAAAGAGACAGGGCTAGACAGAGTGGTGACAGGAATCCTTACCTATGTAAGGAATTATTTTTCTGTCACCATTACTGTGGTGCCAGAGGGAGGCCAAAGCAAGATCTCCACTCTTTGCCTGGAGGTTCCTTTATTAAGAGCCCAGTGCAGGGGCACCTGGGTGGCTCAGTCAGTAAAGCATCTGACTTCAGCTCAGGTCATGATCTCACAGTTCGTGGGTTGAGCCCTACATCAGGCTCTGTGCTGACAGTTCGAAGCCTGGAGCCTGCTTCATATTCTGTCTCTCCCTCTCTCTCTGCCCCTCCCTTGCTTGCACTCTGTCTCTCTCTCTCTCTCAAAAATAAATAAACATTAAAAAATTAAGAAAAAAAAGAGCCCAATGCCATACTCTCCATCAGTCTGGTGGTTCAGAGAAAGGGTAAGCTTGCCATCAGCACCATGGGTGTCTCACATACTATGGTCCTGAAACCTATTACACTTCCTGAGACCATGGTGTGTGGTCTTTCTGGGCTTACTTTGCTTCCCTCCACTCTTCACTCTTTGATTTAGACTCATAGAAGATTTCTACCAGGTTTTCTGTTATTCCCTTCCCAAATAAGTTGCCGGGTAGATTCTTTTAATCTGTTCACATATACATAGTATCTGGATAAATCCTTCCAATATTCTGATTTGGGAATATTACTGCTTACCTATTCTCTGGACTGAGTGGGTTTTTCCTTTATTAGTATATGAGATGGCCATTTGAATGGGAATCTGGATAAGAGGGAACATAGCGAATCTCTGTTGTTCCAGAGACCCTGCATCCAGGCACCTTTTTGTTGTAACCATAAATCATCTTTCCTTTGGGGAGCTAATCTGCAAAAATATCAGTCCCTGTGCTTAAAGATCAGAGAATGAGACAGATAAAGCCTTTTGCCGCACTTTCTGGGAAGAGGTCCTTGTTCTCTCCCATGGGGTCTGCGCCTGAGAGAATGTGGTGCTAGATATGCTGCATCAGTGCTGTTTGCAATTGTGAGGGGAGAGGCTGTGTAAGAGTGGATTTGCCATAGTCAGTGGCAAAGCCTCAAACCAGAGGCCTGGCACTATCATCTGAGCCCTGGAGTGTAAAAAGTGTATCCCTTGCACTTTTCAGATACGTGAGCCAATTAATATGTTTTCTGACCAAAGACAATTTGAATTGGGTTTCCTTTCATTTGCAGCTGCAAGATTCCTAATTGATAAACACAGAGGTGAGAAGCTAAGCTCAAGATATCATCTTATCTAGAAACCTTTCCTTTGATAGATCACATACTGGGTCACAACACAGCCCTTCATAAGTATACAAGAATTGAAATCATACCATGCATACTTTCAGACCACAATGCTATGAAGCTTGAAATCAACCACAGGAAAAAGTCTGGAAAACCTCCAAAAGCATGGAGGTTAAAGAACACCCTACTAAAGAATGAATGGGTCAACCAGGCAATTAGAGAAGAAATTAAAAAATATATGGAAACAAATGAAAATGAAAATACAACAATCCAAACGCTTTGGGATGCAGCGAAGGCAGTCCTGAGAGGAAAATACATTGCAATCCAGGCCTATCTCAAGAAACAAGAAAAATCCCAAATACAAAATCTAACAGCACACCTAAAGGAAATAGAAGCAGAACAGCAAAGACAACCTAAACCCAGCAGAAGAAGAGAAATAATAAAGATCAGAGCAGAAATAAACAATATAGAATCTAAAAAAACTGTAGAGCAGATCAACGAAACCAAGAGTTGGTTTTTTGAAAAAATAAACAAAATTGACAAACCTCTATCCAGGCTTCTCAAAAAGAAAAGGGAGATGACCCAAATAGATAAAATCATGAATGAAAATGGAATTATTACAACCAATCCCTCAGACATACAAGCAATTATCAGGGAATACTATGAAAAATTATATGCCAACAAACTGGACAACCTGGAAGAAATGGACAAATTCCTAAACACCCACACGCTTCCAAAACTCAATCAGGAGGAAATAGAAAGCTTGAACAGACCCATAACCAGTGAAGAAATTGAATCAGTCATCAAAAATCTCCCAACAAATAAGAGTCCAGGACCAGATGGCTTCCCAGGGGAGTTCTACCAGATGTTTAAAGCAGAGATAATACCTATCCTTCTCAAGCTATTCCAAGAAATAGAAAGGGAAGGAAAACTTCCAGACTCATTCTATGAAGCCAGTATTACTTTGATTCCTAAACCAGACAGAGACCCAGTAAAAAAAGAGAACTACAGGGCAATATCCCTGATGAATATGGATGCAAAAATTCTCAATAAGATACTAGCAAATCGAATTCAACAGCATATAAAAAGAATTATTCACCATGATCAAGTGGGATTCATTCCTGGGAAGCAGGGCTGGTTCAACATTCGCAAATCAATCAATGTGATACATCACATTAATAAAAGAAAAGATAAGAACCATATGATCCTGTCAATCGATGCAGAAAAGGCCTTTGACAAAATCCAGCACCCTTTCTTAATAAAAACCCTTGAGAAAGTCGGGATAGAAGGAACATACTTAAAGATCATAAAAGCCATTTATGAAAAGCCCACAACTAACATCATCCTCCATGGGGAAAAACTGATACTTTTTCCCTGAGATCAGGAACACGACAGGGATGTCCACTCTCACCGCTGTTGTTTAACATAGTGTTGGAAGTTCTAGCATCAGCAATCAGACAACAAAAGGAAATCAAAGGCATCAAAATTGGCAAAGATGAAGTTAAACTTTCACTTTTTGCAGATGACATGATATTATACATGGAAAATCCGGTAGACTCCACCAGAAGTCTGCTAGAACTGATACATGAATTTAGCAAAGTTGCAGGATACAAAATCAATGTACAGATATCAGTTGCATTCTTATACACTAACAATGAAGCAACAGAAAGACAAATAAAGAAATTGATCCCATTCACAATTGCACCAAGAAGCATAAAATACCTAGGAATAAATCTAAGCAAAGATGTAAAAGATCTGTATGCTGAAAACTATAGAAAGCTTATGAAGGAAATTGAAGAAGATATAAAGAAATGGAAAAACATTCCATGCTCATGGATTGGAAGAATAAATATTGTCAAAAATGTCAATACTACCCAAAGCTATCTACACATTCAATGCAATCCCAATCAAAATTGCACCAGCATTCTTCTCGAAACTAGAACAAGCAATCCTAAAATTCATATGGAACCACAAAAGGCCCCGAATAGCCAAAGTAATTTTGAAGAAGAAGACCAAAGCAGGAGGCATCACCATCCCAGACTTTAGCCTCTACTACAAAGCTGTCATCATCAAGACAGCATGGTATTGGCACAAAAACAGACACATAGACCAATGGAATAGAATAGAAACCCCAGAACTAGACCCACAAACGTATGGCCAACTCATCTTTGACAAGGCAGGAAAGAACATCCAATGGAAAAAAGACAGCCTCTTTAACAAATGGTGCTGGGAGAACTGGACAGCAACATGCAGAAGAATGAAACTAGACCACTTTCTCACACCATTCACAAAAATAAACTCAAAATGGATAAAGGACCTGAATGTGAGACAGGAAACCATCAAAACCCTAGAGGAGAAAGCAGGAAAAGACCTCTCTGACCTCAGTCGTAGCAATTTCTTACTTGACACATCCCCAAAGGCAAGGGAATTAAAAGCAAAAATGAACTACTGGGACCTTATAAAGATAAAAAGCTTCTGCACAGCAAAGGAAACAACCAACAAAACTAAAAGGCAACCAATGGAATGAGAAAAGATATTTGCAAATGACATATCAGACAAAGGGCTAGTATCCAAAGTCTATAAAGAGCTCACCAAACTCCACACCCGAAAAACAAATAACCCAGTGAAGAAATGGGCAGAAAACATGAATAGACACTTCTCTAAAGAAGACATCCAGATGGCCAACAGGCACATGAAAAGATGCTTAATGTCATTCCTCATCAAGGAAACACAAATCAAAACCACACTCAGATATCACCTCATGCCAGTCAGAATGGCCAAAATGAACAAATCAGGAGACTATAGATGCTGGAGAAGATGTGGAGAAACGGGAACCCTCTTGCACTGTTGATGGCAATGCAAACTGGTGCAGCCACTCTGGAAAAGGGTGTGGAGGTTCCTCAGAAAATTAAAAATAGACCTACCCTATGACCCAGCAATAGCACTGCTAGGAATTTACCCAAGGGACACAGGAGTGCTGATGCATAGGGGCACTTGTACCCCAATGTTTATAGCAGCACTCTCAACAATAGCCAAATTATGGAAAGAGCCTAAATGTCCATCAACTGATGAATGGATAAAGAAATTGTGGTTTATATACACAATGGAGTACTACATGGCAATGAGAAAGAATGAAATATGGCCCTTTGTAGCAACATGGATGGAACTGGAGAGTGTGATGCTAAGTAAATAAGCCATACAGAGAAAGACAGATACCATATGTTTTCACTCTTATGTGGATCCTGAGAAATTTAACAGAAACCCATAGGGGAGGGGAAGGAAAAAAAAAAGAGTTAGAATGGAAAAAAAGAGTTAGAGTGGAAGAGAGCTAAAGCATAAGAGACTCTTAAAAACTGAGAACAAACTGAGGATTGATGGGGGGTGGGAGGGAGGGGAGGTTGGGTGATGGGTATTGAGGAGGGCACCTTTTGGGATGAGCACTGGGTGTTGTATGGAAACCAATTTGACAATAAAGTTCATATATTGAAAAAAAAAAGAAACCTTTCCTTTTATTTTGTTTGTATAAACTCATTTAATATTTTTAATGGATTCCATTTAACAATTTAGCTTTATGCACTGAAGTCAATTCTAAAATAATTGATTTAAAGTCAAATGAATGTAATTTTGAATTTCATTTTTGTATATCAAGTTGAAAAGCATGACAGCTGAATGCTATTACTCCTGTTAGAATTTTAGTCAAATATCATTTAATAAGTAATTCAAAAAGTTTTGTCAATAAACATATTCTAAAGCCCATCTGCCCATTTATTTGTCTGCAACCTTTCGGTTTGCTATAAATTTGAGTAGCCCAGAGTGAGACAAACTGCATCTAAAATATTCCTACCCATTCTCTTCTGCAAAGTGCCCATGCGGTGCACTTGTTTCAGGATAACTCAGGGTGTAGAAAGAGTATTTGCTTAAAGTTTGGAAACAGTCAAGAATTAGATATGTAATCCTGGACACATCGAAGAATAAAATTACATTTCTATGCATGCAAATATATAAAAATAAGTCTCATGTGGACCAAAAAATAACTAAATATGAAAAACAAAATTTTAATCTGCCATTAGAAGAAAATATGGCGCAAATCTTTATGTGTTGGATGGAGAAGAGCTTTTTAAACAGGGTCCAAGAAACACAAATCAACAAAGTAAAGTTTGGCTATATCACCAGTTAATCTTTCTATATAATTAATAGTCCCACAAACAAAGTGAAAAGATGATAATGAAACTTATAGGAAAATATATTTTCAATGTATGCAACAGATAATGCATATTATGATAATGTATCTAGAGTATATTGAAACAAATTTTAAAAATCAATAAAGAAAAAGACTACTAAAAGAAAAATGGGGGAAAGACAAGAACAGGCAATTTACAGAAGAAAAAAGAGAATCAATAAACACATAGAAAGGTGTTCAACTTCATTAGTAATCAGAGAAATACAAAGTAAAAGAAAAAAGGGATTTTATTGTTTACCTATCATATCTCTTAAATATTTTTAAATGGGTAAGATCAAGACTGGCAAAGCATGTAAATTTTAATTAAATGCTACAGAGAGCTTAAGTTACTATAGCCACATGGAAGAATGCACTGAAAATTTTATAAACTATAAAAAGCATATAACTTGTGGCCCAGTAATCCTGCTACTATTTATATAAATCCTAGAGCAATTATTATGCTACACACACACACATAAACACACATATATTAATTTCAGAATTGTTTATAGCAATGAAAATTTTAAAACAATATATCTTTGGTGGCCATAAAAATCTCCAGCCTGCCCTCTGACTCCATCATTGCCTTTAAGCTAAGATCAGACTTCCCACAGGCTGCTCTTAGCCAATGATTGAGCACAATGAAGATAGTAAGGCAGTCCCTTTCTATAGGACATATCTGCAAGTGACACTGAAATAAACCTTGCTGAAACACTCTTAGAACTACAGCACATCTGGTTTTCCTTCCTTCCTTCCTTCCTTCCTTCCTTCCTTCCTTCCTTCCTTCCTTCCTTCCTTCCTTCCTTCTCTGCCTCACAGGAGCCGGACCTGCATCCCAGTCTGATGGCTCTCCCAGATTCCTATAGCTACCTATACATTGTCCCTTATAGGTAATTTCTCCAATAAATTTGTTGTATAACTAATCCCATGTTGGTATATGCTTCTTGGGACTCCTCAACTAGCTCAAAGGATGCCAGAAATGGTCCAACAACACAGGTGGTAAAATGACATGGATATTGCTACTGGTCCAACTGCTACAAATTTCACTGAAGGTTACCTGGGAAAATCTCATAGTGGAGGTGGGGCGGGGGAATCCCTTTATGGGTGAATTGATTCATAAATTTAAAAGATGGTGGTGGTAATGCAAATGCTTACAAAGACAGCAGAGCTGGCCGTCTACCGCTAAATTGTACTGATGTCTTTCCGAGTAATAATGAGAAACTTAGATCCATCAGTAAGAAGTTATAGGTTAAGTGTGAAGACCAGAGGTCCTCACTAGTAACTAACAGAGGCCCATATCTCCTATAGTGGGATTTATGACACAGTTAAGCAGCAAACAGTTGGTAGTTAGAGTTACAGAATTATAGAGATGTTTGAATGCTCAGGCTAAGGCAGAACTCTTACACTAACAGACCCAAGTTGGGAAAACCTAGGATCTTGAAATATTGGATACAAATATCTGGGTGGATGCCCTTGAGGATGCTGGCTCTGAACCCTCAGAGCCTACAGAGGTACCACACTCCCTAATAAGTGTTAGCACCTGCCCTGTGAGACAGAATACTGCAGAGGTCCCTCTCCCACAAGGCAATAGGTGCCCACCCCTTGGAGTTATCTGCATCTCCTCTCCTGGCTGCTAGACCAATAACTAGCAAGGCCTTGCCAGGGAAGTGTTAATTCTATAAAAGAGAGAGACAGAGAGAGAGAAATGTTATACATAAAAGGAGATACAAGAATTAGCTAGGTTGTATTGGCAGGAGCCATTAGAGCACCTTTGGGATTGGATTTTGAGGGTGCATGATCAAGGAGGCCAGCATGTAAGACAAAGCAAGAATTTATTGAGTCAGGGTCAATTTATCAATACATGGGATTTATCAATTTGCCAAGGCTTCAGGGGATGGGGCAAACTCACTGTCAGGGTGACTCTCAGAGGTCCGGAAGACACTATAGCCAATGCTGAGTGAAGCGGAAATGCCCCATCTGCGCTGGCAGACAATAAAGGAAGGGATTAAGAGGCTGCTGAAAAGTAGGCATACCAGAATGGATATATTATTATATGAGACCAGAAAAGCCAACAGAGGATTGTGTTCTACCAGAGCCCAGAAGACACACAACTCACTAAGGCCATTACTGAGGACACCAGTCAGCAATATCCAAAAATGTGGTAGTAGCTCTCCTTTGTCGACCAATGTTAACAGTAAAGGAAGTGGCCAAAGAGTTAGGTTCATTAATATCATGGGGACATGGGGCCTGAAATGATAAAAGCCATTGGCAATGCTTAACTGATAGGAGCCAGGCAGCTGAAATTACCATAACGCCTGGCAAGGTTATAAAGGTAGCAAGAGGGCTTAACTGGCAAGGAATTGCAGAAAAGGTAAATAGAGCATGACATCCCCAGAGGCATATTTGAGGGCAGCCAATAAGGATGCTGTTTACCATCTGCAACCAAAAAAAAAAAAAAAAAAAAAAAAAGTAGTTCTAGAATTCTGGCTAAAGTGCAACTCCTAGTGGACCCACTCTAATTATTTGCCCAGTCCCTGAATGTATAATTGCAATTGTTACACTTGGCATTGAAGTTACATGCCCCTCCAACACACACACAAACTGGTCCTTTGCCTCTGCAGTAAAAGTTATCTTAAGGGAGAAGGTCAGGTGGAAAACTCTGAAACTACCCCCCACCCTGGCTAAGAGAGTAAATCAAAAGCAATATGACAGTTGGGTGAGATGGCAGAAATGAGTGTGTCCATTACAAATCTAAAAGATTGCAGGGGTAGTATTCCCTATCATATTTCTGCTCGGCGTGCCAGTCTGGCCTTAGCAGAAACTGTATGGATCCTGGAAAATGACTGAGGACTGGTGCAGCTTAACCAAGTAGTAGCCTCAGTGCAGTGAGAGTGATTGGGTGGCAAGGAGGGTATTGCCATTAGAAGAACACATTAATAATGCCTCAGGTACATGGTATGCAATCATTCATCTGGAGAATATATCCCTTTCACTCTGAATCAGGAGAGAGGATCAGAAACTGTTTGCATTCATGTGGGGCAGCAATATTCATTTACAGTTTTGCCTCAGGACTCTCTGAACTCTTCTGCTCTGTGCCATGATATGGTCCAAATAGCCTGGGCATTCCACAGAACATCACACAGATATATTACATAAATGACATCATACTAATTGGGAAAAACAAACAAGAGTTAACTAATATGCTGGAAGCCTTGGAAAGATACACATGTTGCAGAGGGTGGAAGATAAACCTTATGAAGATTCAAGTACCTGACATTCAGTGATGATCTTAAGGATCCACGATCAGGGGCATGCCATGATACATCATACAAAGTAAAAGCCAGAATTCTGCACCTCTCCTATTCCCCCATACCCACCCTCTGCCCCAACAAGAAGAAAACATAAAGCTTGATGGGTCTCTCTTGGTTCTGGGCTCACTGTGAACTAGACTTCCATGACTGGGATCTCTGGGCTGGGTAACTGGCGGACGGTAAAGTCATTAACTGAACTAGGAGAGGCAGAGGAGGACAGTTTTGCTTGAGGGTAGAGAGAGACTTGAGGCTGCAATAAACACAACCTCAGACCTCAGATCAGAAAAGGCTCCAAGACACAGAAGGGCTGTTGGAGTGTAGGTGTAAATGGGGACAAATAGCTATTTTTTATCTCTGTATGAAGAGAGTTGCAGGGATAGAGTCCCAAGTGAGCATTCTTCTAGCATGACACTGCTTAGAGTGTGTGACAGTTTGGAGGAGTATTATTTCACTAAAGTCATTATAGATGTAGATGTAAAAAATGCTTATTTGTTTGATGTTCTTACTAACCTCCATCGAATAACATCTTATAAGGACATTTTAAAGCCCTTGTTTACTCATCAAAGAGTAACTGTTGTTTGCTCATTAAGATCAGTTAGTTTATGAAAACATCCTGCATTAGTACCAGATGTTTTCAGTGAGTTAGAGAAAGAGGTTGAACCACCAGAAATGATGTCTATGTTGAAATCTAGATGTAATTAAATGACACTAGGTTGAAAACCCTATGTAATATCTTTCTGCATCATGTATGTAACTTATTCCTGTGCTGTGAAGATGAAACATCTTCATTTTTAAAGTTATATAAGGACCTTTTACAAACCTTAGAAGGGAGAAAAACAAGGAAAGGTGTTGGAGGAACTTTCACTGGATACTCTTGAGTGCATATTTTATTTTGATCCATGGGTATATATCTTATATTTAAAAACAAATAAATATTTAAAAATACACAGAACTGAAGAAAAACAGTTCTATTCACAAAGTCATCCAAATTATAACATGCATAGGAATAAAATATAGCAGGAAAGGGGTAGGATTTTTATGACAAAAGCTATAAAATATACTTTAAAAACATACAATAAGACTTGGATTGGAAACAAAACCTATGTACTTGGATGGAAGATTTACTATAAAATATCAATCCTTCCCAAATTAAAAAAATAGTAATTTTTTTTAATTTTTTTAACGTTTATTTATTTTTGAGACAGAGAGAGACAGAGAATGAATGGGGGAGGGTCAGAGAGAGAGAGGGAGACACAGAATCTGAAACAGGCTCCAGGTTCTGAGCTGTCAGCACACAGCCCGACGCGGGGCTCGAACTCACGGACCGCGAGATCATGGCCTGAGCCGAAGTCGGACGCTCAACCAACTGAGCCACCCAGGCGCCCCCCAAAAATAATAATTTAATGCAATTACAATCAGAATTCCAATGGGTTGGGACAAAAGCATTTTAAAGTACATATGGATGCATAACTGATTAATAATAACCACGACAATTTAGAATAAGGAGGGAGCATTGGTGAAGGATCTAATGTTATTGGATGTTAAAAATTTGCTGTAATATTTTTATAACCTACTGTTTTGGATAGTATACCATTGAAATTTATTGTTCTAAGTGCTTTACAAACATTAACTCACTTAATCCTTAGACGACTCCATGAGAGAGATACTATTCTTATTTCCATTTCATAGGTGAAGAACTAAGGCCAGAGAACCTTGCCCAAGGTCACAAAGTCAATACATAGGAGAACCTGGATTCAGTCATGCCCTTGCTTAGTATATTAGGCAACTTCTCAAAGGCAAATAAATCAGTGGACTAGAACAGAGTATAGAAACGGATCTGTTCCTGGGTGATGGGTTGTGGAACTCCTCAGTCCTTGTCTTTTGGAAAGAATTCAGTCAAGACATTCAACAGAGAGTTAAAGTAGCAACGTTTTTATTTAGTAAAGAGCGGCAGTACTGACCCGAGGATGGATGGCAATGCTCTGAGTCGCTGACACTTCTCCTTTATGGGGATTTATTTGGTGTGCTCCCTCCCATCTCATTATCATCACTCCACCCTTGGATCCACCTTGCTTTCCTCCCCTTCAACATTTTGCTCAAATTTATGTTAATCCTTTTCCCTGTGAGTGCCTAAGTGTAACCCATGGCGATGCAATGATGCTATGGTGATATTATAATAACCTCGAGGTTACTAGTGGACAAGGTCTTTCTCAAGTAAGTGTGCTTCAAAGTTGTATCTTCTGCTTGTCAGTCTGTGCTAAACCACAATAGGGAGTGGTTTATGGGAGTTGGACAATCTCAGGGTGGAGATCAGGTGGTCTCTGGCAATTGTCCATTTGTTATTCCATCATTCTTCTTTCTCCCCTCCTGCTTGTGTCTATCCGCCTACTCTAACAGATCCACTGGCAAACAGGATCTTATTAGATGCAAAGAGTAGTGTTTCTATTCAGTAAAACATTACTCTCTAGTACCAACACACTGGTTCTTCAACAAAACTCTAACTTGTCTGATCCTAGATGACTAAAATCATTTGAAAAAGTGGGTCGCCAAAAAAGGTTTCTTGGAGGTGAAAAGAAGGTAAGGAATGACTGTTGTATACTTCTCTAATCTCTTTATCATAAGAATTCATGTATGGAAGAGTGTTTGCACAGATACCAATTCTCTGGGTGGGGATTATGTGGTAGAGATCCTGTGAAAAGAAACAGGATCTAAGGTCTTGATCAACTGGCCAGGGATGTAAAGACCAGAGAACTACTTCAAGCTGTTGGTGGTAGAAATAACGCATCCCACCAATCAGCACAAAAATACCCAGGAGCTAACTGAATTTGGCTACTACCCTGTTTTTATCCACAGGCAATTATTCTGTTTCTTCTGTTATTTCAGCTATAAAAATAGGATTTTGGGGGCACCTGGGTGGCTCAGTCAGTTAAGCATCGACTTTGGCTCAGGTCATGATCTCATGGTTCGTGAGTTGAGCCCCGTGTCAGTCTCTGTGCTAACAGCTCTGAGCCTGGAGCCTGCTTTGGATTCTGTGTCTCCTCCTCTCTCTCTCTCTGCCCCTCTCTGCTTGCTCTCTCTCTCACTCTCTCCGCTCCCCCTGTCAAAAATAAATAAATATTTTTTTAAAAATATGATTTTCGGGCGCCTGGGTGGCGCAGTCGGTTAAGCGTCCGACTTCAGCCAGGTCACGATCTCGCGGTCCGTGAGTTCGAGCCCCGCATCAGGCTCTGGGCTGATGGCTCAGAGCCTGGAGCCTGTTTCCGATTCTGTGTCTCCCTCTCTGTCTGCCCCTCCCCCGTTCATGCTCTGTCTCTCTCTGTCCCAAAAATAAATAAACGTTGAAAAAAAAAATTAAAAAAAAAATATGATTTTCATTGATGTATTTGTTATTTTAAGATCATCCAACATAAGAAGACACTATATCACCCATTCTACAGTTCAAATTGGAACTGCTTCTAAAAAAATCACCTTTACCCATTTTCACATTTCCCCTAATTCTTGCATTTCATTAAGAGAAAAAGAACACATTAAAGACATATACAAGCAGATATGTACATGGATTCCCATGAAAGCCAAATTAAACTGAAGAGACAATGAAGATACATTATAATGCATGATTTCACTGCCTCATTTTCTTTAGAGCTATTCTGAATTCTTTTAGAGATTGACCACTTCTCTCCCCATCTCTCTTCCTCCTTCCCCCTTTCTCTCTCTCTGTCCACGCTTTATCCCTCCCATCAATTGTCTTTACTTTAGATATAGCTTAAGGCTACAGCCATTTTTTATTCATTTTCTTTGCAAACATTTTACCTTGGGAGTGTTTCTCAAAGTGTGGTCCATGGACTACCTGCAGCAGAAATACCTGAGATATTTGATATAAAAATGAAGGCTACCATGTTCCACTTTGTACAAACTAAACCCAAATCTCTGGGAATGGGGATCTAGATTTACAAGCATACCGTGCAGAGATGTGATTCCCATACATGTCTAGATGTGATCTAGACATAATATTTAACATGGATACATCATTTTAGAATGCTAGTGATTTGCACATGAAAAGAAGTCCCAGCAGTCATTTCTTTAATCAATAACGTTTTTTTTTAAGTTTATTTATTTATTTTGAGAGAGGAGGAGGCGGGGGGAGAGAGACAGAGAGAGAGAGCGAGCATGAATATGGGAGGGCAGAGAGAGAGGGAGAGAGAGAGAATCCCAAGAAGGCTCTGTGCTGTCAGTGGGAGCCGGATGTGGGGCTCCAACTCAAAAACTGAGATCATGACCTGATCTGAAACCAAGAGTCAGATGCTTAACTGTCCAGCTTCACTTAACTGAGCCACCCAGGTGTCCCTCTTTAATCAACAACTTTTTAAAGGACAGTTACTATGGGCCAGGCACTGAGTTGGGTACAGTAATATGATAATGAGTAAAGCAGACATTGTCTTGCCTTTATGGTGCTTTTAGACTAATGGGGAAGAAAGATATTGATCAATTAATCATCTAAAACTGTGTTATGCTATGAAGTAGTACCATATAATACAATAGAACTTGGGATTCAAGGAAGGCTTTCTGGAAAGAAGTCCCACTAGAATCACACTTAAATTGAACTAGGGAAGAAATGGAAGAGAGTTTTCTTTCTAGACAAAAGGAATGTGATGTGCTCGTTGTGCAGTAAGTCCAGTGCATGGGACAGAGGAGAGCTGTATGGCTACCTCTGAGACAGTGGGGAGGGTACGTAGTGCAGGGTGAGAAGGAGCTTGGGGCTTACAGGACATTTTTAGACAGTTTCTCAGATTGTAAAATCAGGTTTGTAGGTGATGACCTATCTTGCTAGGATGATGCAGCAGGGTATTTTGCAAAGAGTACTTGAGAGATTAAGACATGTTACCTTGTCCTACCACCAACTAGTTGCATGATAAGCTATTTAGCTTCCTTACATATAAAGCATGGGTACCTTCCCTGTCCCTGTATACTGTCAGAGTGGTTTTTGTGCTTTAACCTTTATTATTACCCAGGACAGGGAAGGTACCCATTTCTGAAGGTCTGTCATGAACTCAGCTCTTGATCTTTGCTTCTGCTGGCTTTTACCCACTATTTCTTACTACTTCTCTGAGCTCTTTTCCTGATGATTACACTAGTCTTATCAGCTTTAGATGACTGATGTCTCAGTTCATAGTTGTTAAAAAGCACTCTGAGGATGTATTTTCCCCTGAGTTTCTGGCACCTTTTCCTTTCTTTCTTCTTTTTGCCTTTTTGAAGTTCTACTATCCTTTATTCTTATGTCTTTTATTCCAGCCTAGAATTCAAACAGCTGAAAATACCTTAAAAACACCCAAAGATTGCCCCTTTTTTGCAGTACCCCTTTCTTAGCTGTTTAGTCTTAGAAATTTCTCACTTGCCTCAACTTCAGTGCCAGATTTGATTCTACTTTAAAGCAGAGCATTAGGTCCCTTTAGTTCATACATTTTCAGAAACACTTAAATTGAACAACGTGTCTGTATTTCTTCTCTTCCTTAGCCTTGGCCATCTCCACTGTCATAAGCAGCACTGACTTATCTTACTTTCCATAAATATTAGATTTGAAAAAATATGCAATGATTTAGACTCTACTTACAATTAACTCTGCTGGTATTTCAGAGGAGCTGAGTCTTATAATCAAGGTTATCCCTTATCACAGTCTGGTGGCTGACCATGAAGAAAGTAGATGGTGAGTTTCCAAAGTCCTTGGAGAGCAAGGCCATGTCTTCTGTTTCTTTCATATCCTTCAAAGTTCAGAGCTGAGCCCAGAATTAGTCTCAGCTCTGGTACCAAATCAGTGAGTAAGGGAACATCTCAGAGTTATGCTTTCCAGACCTCTACATGGCAAGTTGTAGCTGTGACTCTCTTTATCTAATGACAGACTTGATGTTTGACAGTTTCTTCTAATTCACTTAAACCTACTTCAAGTTTAACAGGGAACTAAACCTCCTCCCTCTTCTGCTCTGTCCTGAGGCCAGACACCATTTCTTGGATCTCTCGGTTCATGGCAAGCCTGTTGCCTTCCCTAAAGGATTGGTTCTTCATTTCATTCTGGCAGCGTCTCAATTCTAGAAGACTTGGCAATAATCCCCAAATGCTTTGCATATGTTGTCCCATAAGGACTGAGAGAAATGTAAACAAATTTAGGGATAGCCCCATCCTACAGTATAATATAAAAAGTAGGCATATTAAAATTCTTCATGGTCTTAGCTTATATGGTTATGAAAATTAGTTTTAGTTCATGTGTCCAATATCTAAATGAAGCAAATGTCGGACATGTAAAAACCAGACAGTAGCTCTTGGAAGACCTGCCTTCTTCTGTTCTCTCTCTGACCCAAGAATGAATTGATAATAAGGGAAAAACCCAAGCAGAGTATATCTGTTAAAGGAAGACAGTTAAAGCTTCCTGGGTTTTATCTCTGCATTCATGCACCTGAGTCAGTTTTAGCAGTCAAAGCAGTTGCTAAGTAGAACGTCTCAGTGGCAAAAAAGGTTGAAATGACTAGTTGTCTGTGTTATTATGCTGTTGTTTTGATTTTCCATTATCAGGCTAAATAATTTATTTTAAAAATGATTAATCAATGAAACATAAGCATAACCTAAAAATCAAGTTTGTGGAGTTATTAGTCCTACATGGTTGATGGAAACTAGAGAATAGATGAGAATAAATCTGCCCTTGAGGGCCTTATTCACTAAAGTGTGGGAACTATTCTAATCAATAGAATACAGAAGATAAATCACAAAACCAAAGGGAGTGGAAAGAAAGGAGCTCACCAAAGTAACTTTGAGAAATAGTGTTTTGACTGAATAGAAATAGACTAAATAAAAATTTAAAAATTCTGAAATGACTTTGTTTTTATACTGTAGTTGATAAATAAGTATATGTATGGTAGATAATAAGAGCCAGGTTTCTCACCATCAGAGAAAGAAGATATAAATAAGGAAAAGGAGGAAAGCAGAATTAACCCTGCAAGGGTGGATTGGTATCCGAGGCATCAAAATGACTCATGTTTGTTTTTAAATACTTATACAGATAACTAAATAAATAAATAGAAGTTAGTATATTGGCTTTATCCACTGAGAGTGGCTAGAATAATGAACGCTCAAGAGCAAGGAGAACATCTAATACCAAGATCCCATTTTCTAAATACCATTCTCAAACTAAAAACAAACAGACAAACAAAAACAGAAGTCTTTAGAGAACTGGTTTATTCTAGGCCTGAGTCAGGGAAAACACAAGTTTAACCTGAGCATCTTGTAGTGTCTAAAATAAGGAAGTGCTAAACAAACAAACAGACAGACAAAAAATGAGATCATACCAAAAAGACACTGGAGATCCTCTAAAAGTTCCCAATGGCCAAATTTAGAATAGTTTGAAGAACAAAATAAATAATGATAGTATTGGATTATAACCCAAAGACTAAAATAAATATCTATGAGTGTATATTGATACAAATAAAAATAAATAAACGGTCTAGAAGTGACAACTTACAAAAGAATTCCAATTAGTAAATGGAAAAAGAATGATAGAAATAGAAAATCATTATTAGCATAGCATAGTAAGAATTGTTGCAGACAAGGTCCATTATGGAATGCTTAAATCTGTTGACTGAACTTTAATTAAAATAGGGTATTTGCATAACCTTAAAGTATCTTTGTCAAAATATTAATTTCAAAAGGAAAAATAGTGGGGTGCCTGGGTGGCGCAGTCGGTTAAGCGTCCGACTTCAGCCAGGTCACGATCTCGCGGTCCGTGAGTTCGAGCCCCGCGTCGGGCTCTGGGCTGATGGCTCAGAACCTGGAGCCTGTTTCCGATTCTGTGTCTCCCTCTCTCTCTCTGCCCCTCCCCCGTTCATGCTCTGTCTCTCTCTGTCCCAAAAATAAATAAAAATTGAAAAAAAAATTTTTTTTTAAAAATAAAAAAAAAAAAAGGAAAAATAGTACATTTCCACCTTAGTCAAGTGATCAAGGGTAACATCATCATTAAAAATAGTGACATCATGTTTGATGATTTGATACCCTGAGAAGGGCACATCATGCCTTGGTAGCCTTCCCCAAAATACGTAATTTCAATATAATCATAGGAAACTTCATATAAACTTAAGTTGAAGAACATACTTCAAAATAACTGACCAGTGCTTTTTCAAAAATGCCAAGGTTATGCAATATAAGACAAGACTAAGGAATTGTCAGAGTGAAGGAGACCTAATTTAGATACTACATCTAAATTAGGGGTAGGCAAAGTTTTTCTATAAAGGGATACATTGTAAATGTTTTAGGTTTTGTAGGCCATGTGACTTTTGTCCAACTATTCATTGCTACCAAATTTAGTGTAAAAGCTGACAGAAATAATATGTAAATAAATGATCTTGGCTATGTTCCAATACAAGTTTATTTACAAAAAAGACAGTGGGCCATATTGATATCTGGAGCCATAGTTTACTGACCTCTGATCTAAATGTATTGTAGGATCCTTGCACAGAGAAAAGACAGTTAGTGGAAAAAACTGATAAAATCTAAATGAGTTCTGTTTTTTAGTTACTAGAATTATATCAAGATTACTTTCTTAGTTTTCATAAATGTTCTATGGTTATGTAAAATGCAAGCATAAGAAAACTGGGAGAATGGTGTGTAGAAACTCTGTACTATTTTGCTATTCGTCTGAAAGTCTAAAATTATCTTTAAAAAATTCCAAAAAGCCATTAGTCAAATACATACATTCATAGCTAGATACATAGATACATAAATGGAATTGAAGATGGCTAGGAGAGAGAAGAGATGGGGTTAGTTACTGTAGGAAAAATCAATGCAAACATAGCCAGAAGTATAATATTCGTTGACCTTGTGAGCTTTTAAAACTACTACATATTGAACTCTTATTTAAGTTTTTGTTCAAGTCACTAAGGTTTTTCCCCATAAGCATTTTTTCCCCCTTGTGATAAGAGATGGGCCAGGGGCCATTAGGAGATTTTTGAGACAATGCACACAAAAAATTGTTCATTTGTAGAGAAAGCTTGCACAACTTTAAAGAACTACTAACAGGTACATTTATGAGCTGGTCAAAGCAGCTTCTCATACTCATTGTTGAATGATTCTTTGATTGAATCCAGGCTGACCTGTCAATTTGTTTAGGGACTGAGGCCTTTCATGTGGTTAGAAACACAAAAAGACCTCTCAAAAAGACAAAGGCAGATATGTCTACATATGCATATCCACAGATTTAAAGGGATCTGCATTCCCTTTAGATCCACTTTAAAATGCTTAATTCTTTTCCTAAGAAGTATAGAAATATGGGAAGGAAATGGAGGAAGGGATTGTGACATTTGGGCTCAGGCTCAAATTGAAACACCAGCTTCTTTCCTTGGTGAGAATCATATGTACATATCTGCATATCTACATACATACATTTGTTCATTTTTATATTGTTAACTTATACTTGGAGGATCTTAATTACTTATCTTGGAAGGATCTGAACTCATAAGCCATCAGCCAATCAAAAAATCCTTATTGAGTAATTACTGTGTGATAACCCTCTCTCACACCCCATCTTATTCAATACAAATCCTTTTGGTGCTAACTCTGAAATCTATCACAAGTGTAACCATTTTTTCCACTATATCCTAAGTCCAAAACTAGTACAAACCATCATTTTTCCTTGCCATTATTCCTGCACTACCTCTTTCCTTGTCCCCCGGTCCACTCTTCAGTTTGTACTTCATATAGTAGCCAGAGTGGTCTTTCAAAACTGGAATTCAGGTCACATTACTTCTTTGATTAAAACCCTCCTATATTTTTCCATGCACCAAAAGTAAATCTGAAATCCTTTTCAAGTACTGCACAACTTTACACAATCTCTCTCCTGCTTACCTCTCCAATCTGATATGATTATTCCCTTTAGTGTGAATATCACTCCTCCAGATCTTTCCTTGGCTTACTTGTTCTTACTTAGATCTCATTTCAGATGTCAGGAACCCCTCCTGAACTTCAGAAATAAAGTTGATCCCACCCCATCAGTCTCTATCTCATTACATTTTTTTCTTCATAGTACTTACTACCCTCTGTAATTATCCTATTTGTTTCCTTTCATATAGTGATTTCCCCCAACTAGTTCATTAAGGGTAGAGGCCGTATCTGTTTTGCTCGCCACTGTACTTCCAATGCCCAACATTGTAGTTGGCATAAATATTTCCAATAAAGAAATATTTATTTATTCCAATAAATATTTGTCAATAAATATTTCTTGATGGAAACAAGTGAACATGTAAATGAATTATAATGCAAGGCCCTGTGCTAAAAATAGCAAGTGTTCAAGACTGATTTCTGGGCTCAAAGAGTTTATAATTTGGTAATAGTCACATTAGGGAGCATAGAGTGCATCTGCATGAGGTCTTAAAAGAGAGGTCTTAAAAGAGAAGAGTAATGCTGAGTTAGGATTCATAGGAAGGACTAATGGATTCTGACCAAGGAGATCAAAGTGGTGTCATTCAGATTAGGCCTTAACGAGTGAGTAAACCTAAATGCAAAAACCTGGGGCTGCAAAGGGGATGGATAGATTGCCCTTCCATTCACCCCTCCAGGCCAAAACAATAATATAGCCTATCAATGAATACAACAGTTGATGCAGACAGTGGGAAATAGGAGCCAAGGATGCAGGGTTTCTTGGGTCATTAAGTTTCTTGTCTCATTAAGTCACAATTGGAACAACAGAAGTGGAAGAAATCTGGGAGGCAAAGAGGGAAAGTGTACAGATGAAGGTAGAATAATTATATTTAAGAAAAAGTAAGCATAAAAGTCACTACCAAAAAGAGACAGAAAGAGAGAGAGAGAGAGAGAGAAAAAAAGAAACAGAGACAGAGAAACAGAGAAAGAATGGTCAGAGAGGTAGCAAGAGAACATGTGATGGGAACTCATTATTTACCAGCCCTCTGTAGTCAATTCTGAAACAAACAAATGCAAACATTCTCTCATAGTTTAAGGAGGAGGATTATAGAAACCAAGGGAAAAGAGATTCAAGAGCGAAGAATTGGTCAACAGGGTCAAAGAACAGTTATAGAGAACTGGGAATTGGATTTGGCAATCAGGAGGTTATTGCTGACCTTCTGGGAACAGTTTCAGAGGCATGCTGGAGGGAGAAGCCAAAGTGCAGTGGGGTAAAGGGTGAGTGGCAGGTGGTCAAGTAGAGGCAAGGCAGTGAATTCAGCTTTGTTCTTCAAGAAGCTTGGTGGTAAATGGAGGCACAAGAAGTGTGTTTTATTTTTTGTTTTGTTTTGTTTTGTTTTGGTGGGAGGACTTCTGGCCATTGCAAATCATCTCAGGGAAGAGGGTGGGGCAGGTAAGTGAGCCAGCGGCATCACTGAGTGAGTCCTAGTCAGGGAAGTGACTTCAAAAAAAATTTTTTTAATGTTTATTTTTGAGAGAGAGAGACAGAGTGAGAGCGGGGAGGGTCAGAGAGAGAGGGAGACACAGCATCTGAAGCAGGCCCAAGGCTCCCAGCAGGTTGGGCTCAAACTCCTGAACTGCGAGATCATGACCTGAGCAGAAGTCAGACACTTAACCAACTGAGCCACACAGACACCTCTGGAAGTGATTTTTGATATGCCAATATACTCAGTGCTGAAGGAAAGTAAGGGGTGCCAGCCAATTTCACCTGTTCAAGTTAGTGAACTGAGTTAAATTTGGCTCAGAAACATATGCTTTTAAATTCATCTTTTCCTATATTCTTTGTTTTGTGCTCTCATTTTTTTTCCTCTCTTAAAGTTTTCTTTTAAAAACTCTCACCTTGGGGCACCTGGGTGGCTCAGCTGGTTAGGCACCTGACTTCAGCTCAGGTCATGATCTTGCAGTACAAGTATTTGAGCCCCACATCGGGCTCTGTGCTGACAGCTCAGAGCCTGGAGCCTGCTTCAGATTCTGTGTCTCCCTCTCTCTCTCTCTGCCCCTCCCCCATTCATGCTCTGTCTCTCTCTGTCTCTCAAAAATAAATAAAAACATTAAAAAAATACAAAAATTCACCTTAATTTGGCTGAATTAAGAAGACTTTTTTTTCACTTTAGTCAAGATAGACTAGTATATAATTGGGAAAAGTGTGTGTGTGTGTGTGTGTGTGTGTGTGTGTGTGTTGGGGGAGGTGTGAGTGATAGTTAAAATGATTGAGAATAGATGGGTGGGATTGGGGACAAGGGGTAGGGACAACTGTAGACACTGGCCCTTTATTACTTACATAGTTGTCCCTATTATATTTACAGAACAAAAATCAGCTGGGTGTCAAAGTTTTGGGGAGCTCAAAACCTTATGCAAACTTTAGATATGTTTGAATGCCTGGTTTATCCCTTTGAGTATAGGCATCTCAACTTCTGCATGTGACTGTCTCCCAACTCTGTTCACCGTCACAATGTCTAATATGAGATCGTGTACTTTGTGTGTTCTCTACTGATGGCCATGAACAAAGTTCACAGCAGCTATAAAATTCCTGCTGCATTTTGGTATATCCAATGTGGACTAAGGCATTTATTAAGACATAATAACTGAATCAAGGATGACACTAATTCTATATCTAATGTGAACCCTCTTAAATTAATGGCTAAGGTCTGGAAGTTGTTTCTTCTTCCCCACACCCAAGGCAATAGCTAATTATTTCAGTGTGAAGGCTATTGATGGAGCTAGTTGAAGAAGAAAGCCACTGAGGGGCACCTGGGTGGCTCAGTCAGTTGAGCATCCAACTCTTGATTTTGGCTCAGGTCATGATCCTAGGGTTGTGAGATCAAGCCCCATGTGGAGAGCCATGTGGAGCCCTGCACTGAGTGTGGAGCCTGCTTAAGATTCTCTCTCTTTCTGTCCCTCTCATCCACTTGCATTCTCTCTCTCCCTAAAATAAAAATTAAAAATAACAAAAAGAAGAAATCTAAACTCTTGACTGTACCTGTGCCCTGGTAACAAAGGATATCTTTTTTCAGAAAACTATATGAAATGGGTTTCACTGGATTCTGTCTGGTGACAGTATTTTATTACTGACCACAGTCTATCAGACTGAGGAACCAAAATAAGGCGGCAGCACTGGGCAAGAAGCAAGTGGGAAAGAGCCGCTAGCCTTTGGCCAAAGCTGGTAGTTTTGGTCAGAAAACTTGATTGTGTCACCTTTTCAAATAAGCTGGTCTGTAAGAATACATTTAACCCCTTTTTCTGTATCTGTGCTAAGTTCAGAATCAAATATGTGGTAAGAGAAATCACTCTCTCTATTTAGACCGAGTTCTGGACCAGAGGTTTTCACACCTTTCATCACCTGAAGTGTGTGTGTGTGTGTGTGTGTGTGTTGTGTGCAATTCTTCTTTTTCAAGAGCCATGATACTTAAATCTTCAACCAAACTTTAACCAAAGCAGGCAGGCAGATTTATGTGATCTATGGGATTTCAACTTTTACTCTGCTGCCCTTAAATCACTTTTATTATTTCAAATTTAGACTTTTGTCCATCAGCAGAATATCAAGCATTAGCATCCATCTCTGACCTAACAGCCAACCTATTTGGTTTCCATAAAACAACTATTTTTATATTACAATGGTACTTGTTTGTTGATCCACTTGAGTGTTTTATTACGTTTTCCTTCATTGTTTAAAATAAATAAATGTAAGATGGAGAAATTTAACATGCTAACATTAGCAATAATATAGTTAAGAAAAAGATGGAGAAAGCATGCAGTAGACCACACATTGGTATTGCAACCTTAATAGTTCCCTGGATGAAATATGAAATTGGCTTCCACAGAGAGAGGTCAAAGAGAGACTGAAAAAAGAGACAGACCACTCCAGATTGGTAAGTGAAAGTTTTAAGAAGCAAGGGAACTTACATGTTAGGCTTTTCTTGGGTGGCCACAAGACAAGTAGCTCTCCACACCAGCCCACCAGAATCTTAAATTTTTGTAGTAGGCTTAACTGGGTTCAGTCCTGTTTTAAGTCCAGATGGCCTCAACAACACTTTACTCCCTCAAGGCTATGTCCTTGAAATAACTTCTAGTGTGGAAATGGTGAGCAGAAGGACAGGAGAGAGGGTAAAGAGCTTCCAATGGCCTGGGTCCAGCTCACAGTTCAACTGATAGTCATGTCCTCTCAATAACCTCCTCCAACATCAAAGAAGGTGTCTCTTCCGTCTGGTTTGGATGCACATTACAAGTAACCCTGTTGAGAAGAAGTCAAACCTTCACTCTGCAAATGACATGATACTCTATGTGGAAAACACAAAAGACTCTAATAAAAAACTGCTAGAACTGATATATGAATTCAGCAAAGTCACAGGATATAAAATCAACGTACATAAATCTGGCATTTCTATATGCCAATAATGAAATAGCAGAAAGAGAAATCAAGGGATTAATCCCATTTACAACTGCACCAAAAACCATAAAATACCTAGAAATAAACATACCCAAAGAGGTAAAATATCTATACATTGAAAACTGTAGAAAGCTTATGAAAGAAATTGAAGAAGGCACAGAGAAATGGAAAAATATTCCATGCTTAGGGACTGGAAGAACAAATATTATTAAAATGTCGATACTACCCAAAGTAATCTATATATTCAATGCAATCCCTATCAAAATTATAGCAGCATTCTTCACAAAGCTAAAACAAACAATTCTAAAATTTGTATGGAACCAGAAAAGACCCTGAATAGCCAAAGTAATGTTAAAAAAAAATCAAAGCTGGGGCGCCTGGGTGGCGCAGTCGGTTAAGCGGCCGACTTCAGCCAGGTCACGATCTCGCGGTCCGTGAGTTCGAGCCCCGCGTCGGGCTCTGGGCTGATGGCTCAGAGCCTGGAGCCTGTTTCTGATTCTGTGTCTCCCTCTCTCTCTGCCCCTCCCCCGTTCATGCTCTGTCTCTCTCTGTCCCAAAAAAATAAATAAACGTTAAAAAAAAAAATTAAAAAAAAAAATCAAAGCTGAAGGCATCACAATTCTGGACTTCAAGCTGTATTATGAAGCTGTAATCATCAAGACACTCTGGTACGAGCAAAAAAACAGACACATAGATCAATGGAACAGAATAGAGAACCCAGAAATGGACCCAAAAATATATGGCCAACTAATCTTTGACAAAGCAGGAAAGAATATCCAATGGAAAAAAGAAAGACAGTCTCTTCAGCATAATCGTTTTGGGAAAACTGGAGAGACATGTAGAAGAATGAACCTGGACCACTTTCTTACACCATACACAAATAATAAACTCAAAATGGATGAAAGACCTAAACATAAGACAGGAAGCCATCAAAATCCTAGAGGAGAAAACAGGCAACAACTTCTTTGCAGTAACTTAGCTGCAGTAACTTCTTACTTGACATGTCTCAAGAGGCAAGGGAAACAAAAGCAAAAATGAACTATTGGGACCTCATCAAGATAAAAAGCTTCTGCACAGTGAAGGAAACAACAAAACTAAAAGTCAACTGACAGAATGGGAGAAGATATTTGCAAATGACATATCAGATAAAGGGTTAGTATCCAAAATCTATAAAGAACTTATCAACTCAACACCCAAAAAACAAATAATCCAATAAAGAAATGGACAAAAGACATGAATAGACACCTTTCCAAAGAAGACATCCAGATGGCCAATAGACACATGAAAAAATGCTCAACATCATTCATCATCAGGGAAATACAAATCAAAACCACAATGAGATACCACCTCACACCTGTCAGAATGGCTAACATTAACAACTCAGGCAACAACAGATGTTGGTGAGAATTCAGAGAAAGAGGATCTCTTTTGCATTGTTGCTGGGAATGAAAGCTGGTGCAGCCACTCTGGAAAACAGTATGGAGTTTCCTCAAAAAGCTAAAAATAGAACTACCCTATGACCCAGCAATTAGACTACTAGGTATTTATCCAAAGGATACAGGGGTGCTGTTTCGAAGGGGCACATGCACTGCAAAGTTTACATCAGCACTATCAACAAGAGCCAACGTATGGAAAGAGCCCAAATGTCCATCAACTGATGAATGGATAAAGATGTGACTATTCTTCTTCCATTCCATACCGTGGAATATTATTCAGCAATCAAAAAGAATGAAGTCTTGCCATTTGCAACAATGTGGATGGAACTAGTGTATTATGCTAAGCAAAATAAGTCACTCAGAGAAAGACAAATATCATATGATTTCACTCATATGTGGAATTTAAGATACAAAACAGGTGAACATAAGGGAAGAAAAATAATATAAAAATAGAGAAGAAGACAAACCATAAGAGACTCTTAAATACAGGGAACAAACTGAGGGTTGCTGGCAGGGTGTTGGGTGGGGGAAAGGGCTAAAGGGGTGAGGGGCATTGAGGACATTTTGTGGGATGACCACTGGGTGTCATATGTAAGTGATGAATCACAAAATTCTATTCCTGAAATTATTATAACACCATATGTTAAGTAACTTGGATTTTAATTAATTAATTAATTAAATGGAACAAAGAACAACAGGAGGCCTTTCAACAACTGAAAACTAAAAACAAAACAAAAAAATAGTGTCCGACTTTGGCTCAGGTCATGGTCTCACCATTTATGATTTTCAGCCCCCGAAATGGGCTCTCTGCTGTCAGTGCAGAGCCTGCTCTGAATCTTCTGTCCCCCTCTCTCTCTGCCCCTCCCCCCATATAGGCATATGTAAATATGCTCCACCTCATGTCGTCAGGGAAATGCAAATTAAAACAACAATGAGATGCCACTACATACCTATCAGAATGGTCAGAATGTGAAACACTGATAAGGCCAAGTGCTGGTGAGGATGTGAAGCAATAGGAACTTGCATTGCTGGTGGGAATGTAAAGTGGTATCTTCACTTTAAGAGAGAGTTCGGTGGTTTCTTCAAAACTAAACACAGTCTACCATTCAATCTAGCAATTACATTCCTTAGTATTTTCCCAAAGGATTTGAAAGTTTATGTCCACACAAAACCCTTCACATAGATGTGTATAGCAGCTCTATTCATGATTGCCAAAACCGATGAATGGATAAGTTAACTGTGGTACATCCAGATGATGGAATATTATTCAGTGCTAAAAAAAAGAAATGAAAGCCATGAAAAGATACAGGGGAAATTCAAATGTATATTACTAACTGAAAGAAGTCAATCTGAAAATGCTATATACTATATAATTGAACCATATGACATTCTGGAAAAGGCAAACTATAGAGACAGAAAAAAAATTAGTGGTTACCAGGGGAGAGATAAATAGGTGGAACACTGAGGATTTTTAGGGCAGTGAAAATACTCTATATGGTACTACAGTTGAGCCTTGAGCAACACAGGCTTGAACGGTCCCACCCATAAGTGGATTTTTTAAAGTATAGTACAGTGCATGTATTTTATCTTATGATTTCCTTAATATTTTCTTTTCTCTAGCTTATTTTATTGTAAGAATACAGGATATAGTACATATAAAATACAAAATCTGTGTTAATCAACTTCATGTGAGTGGTAAGGCTTCTTCTGGTCAATAGTAGGCTCTTAGTAATGAAGTTTTTGGAGAGTCAAAAGTTATATGTGGATTTCTGCAAGGGATTGGCACCAAAGCCCTACATTGTTCAGGAATCAGCTGTAGAATGATAGCTACACGTCATTGTACATTTGTCCAAATCCACAGAATGTGCAGCACCAAGAGACAACCCTAAGGTAAATCAAGGACCTTGGGTAATTATTAATGTATACCTGTAGGTTCATCAGTTGTAACAGACGTGTTGCACCACTCTGGTTGGGGATGTGGATAATGGGGAGGTTATGCAGGTGTGAGGACGAGGGAACACACGAAATCTTGGTACCTTCTTATCAATTTTGTATAAACTTAAAACTGCTCTAAAATAACGAAGTCTTTAAAAAATAAAGTCTACTCCCTCTATCTCAAAAATAAATAAACATTTTTTTTTTTAATTAAAAAAAAAGGCGGGCACCTGGTGGCTCAGTCGGTTAAGCATCTGACTTCGGCTCAGGTCATGATCTCGCGGTTTGTGGATCGGAGCCCCGCATTGGGCTCTGTGCTAACGGTTCAGAGCCTGGAGCCGGTTTCGGATTCTGTGTCTCCCTCTCTCTCTGCCCCTCCCCCACTAGCGCTCTGTCTCCCTCTGTCTCAAAAATAAGTACACATTTTTAAAAAAATTTTTTAATAAAGTCTACTAAAAATAATTTATAAAACACTATCAAAGTTATTATAATCTCCTTTCCATCTGTCGCAAATTACCATCAGGGATTCCATTTTACTTCATTACACCTTTTTTTTATTTTATTTTTTTTAAATTTTTTTTCAACGTTTATTTATTTTTGGGATAGAGAGAGACAGAGCATGAACGGGGGAGGGTCAGAGAGAGAGGGAGACACAGAATCGGAAACAGGCTCCAGGCTCTGAGCCATCAGCCCAGAGCCTGACGCGGGGCTCGAACTCACGGACCGCGAGATCGTGACCTGGCTCAAGTCGGACGCTTAACCGACTGCGCCACCCAGGCGCCCCTACACTTTTTTTTTAAAATCAAATGTGATTTCAGTGAAACTAAGAGAGCTAGGCTTTGAGGTAAGAAATTTATAAAATTCATTTTCATCGCACATTATTAATGTTTAATCCTTGTTTTGAATATTCATGGATATAGTGTATGACATACAGGGGTTAAAAAGCTGCAGTAATCTTTGTGTGAAGAATTTTAGAATTATTATTTATTCTCTGAGAAGATACCTCACTCCCCTTTACTTTCTTTCAATCACACTCTCAGGAAAGCTTCATTTATAAAAGTAGCAAATTGTATCTTAATGAAATATTAGTTTCATACCCTCACAAAACTTATAACCTGACTCTGTCTACAATTCCCATTTTTAGACTCACCTTTGGGTTAAGGCTGTTACTACAATGTAGGCAACAGAAATAAAGCCCCATTATGTTTCAAAATGAAAACATAAAAGATTAACTTTTTTGATGGGCATTTTTCTAAAATGTATTGCTCACGTTCCTACATTCTTAGGGTATGTAGAACATAATGACAAGTGTTCTCAGTTATCTGTAATCATCACCATTATGTATTATTGTGCCATTTGGAATAATATTCTCAGGGCCTAATGAAGTAGAAGTATAGGGTTTTATGGATTTACTTATAGGCATATTTAATAGCAACCATTTAACTTATACAAATTTCATGTCTGTTTTTTATGTATTTTATTTCTTCTTCTTCTTTTTCTAATTACATTTTACTTCTTACTACTTTTAGCCAATCTTATAAAATTACATTTAATAGGCTGTAAATAAGGATCTGAGAGTTTCTGCTAGGAATAATGAGTTTGAGCATATAGTTTTAGAGTTTGTGTTTGGCAACTGAGATGCCTCTTGGTCTCAATTGTCTTTTATATGATGGAAATCACCCAATGAGTGACAGCTGGAAATGTGAATGTTATGTTTCAGTTTACTAATAACTTCATGAGTATTCCTAAAGGATTGGTAAGCTTTCCCTCTTCTATGACAAAATATTTCAAGAATGTCAAAAATACCAAAAAATATTTTTAAATTTATTTTTAATAGGTGCATATATGCCAAACAGATTATATAAAATATTGACATTTTCCTATATTAAGAATTTTCGTTAAGGGCACCTGGGTGGCTCAGTCAGTTAAGTGTCTGACTCTTGGTTTCAGCTTAGGTCATAATCTCACCATTCGTGAGTTCAAGCCCTGCATCAGACTCTGTGCTGACAGTGCAAAACCTCCTTGGGATTCTCTCTCTCTCCCTCCCTCTCTCTCTCTGCCCCTCCTGCACTCTCTCTCTCTCTCTCTCTCTCTCTCTCTCTCTCTGTCTCTCAAAATAAATAAATAAACTTTCAAAAAAGAATTTTTGTTAAAGAAATAAAATGCATGAAGACAATTGAGGTTTTTTATATTACCACAGATTCCCTTCTCCTTCTTTCTCAGATGCAACCACTTGCCTGAAGATGATGGGTATCCTTTCTGTCCAAGGTTTATGCATTCACAGTGCACATGTATTAATAACTCATTTATGTAATATACTGTTGTATGTTTTTTAAATTTTAAATAAGTAGTGTCATACTTATGTTACATTCTGCAATGTGTTTTTCATTCAGACTTTTTCAAGGTTGGCCTATATAATTCATGGGGTTCTAGTTCATTAATTTTAAATACTGTGCAATATTCCATTGTATAACTAACACAATTTACATGAATTTTTCACTCTTTTAAATAGGATTGCTATAAACATTCCCTTGCATATTTCATTATGTATATTACATCTTATATGCATGTTGGAGAATTTCTCCAGGGTGTATAGCAGGCATTAGAATAGCTAGGTTACAGAATATACACATCTTCACATTTACTAGATGTGGTGAAGCACCCTCAGGTAGTGGCAACTTCTATTTACTCCAGCAACGCCACGGTGGTCCCATTATCTCAATTCCTTACTAACTCTTGATTTTGCCAAATTTAAACTTTTTTTTTGCCATTTTTGTTTTTGTTTAGTTTTGTTTTGTTTTTGTTTTGTTTTTCATGAGTGAGGGCATGCCAGAGAGAGAGGGAGAGAGAGAATCCCAAGCAGGCTCCTTGCTGTCAGCGCAGAGCCCAATGCAGGGCTCGAACCCACAAACTGTAAGATCATGACCTGAGCCTAAGTCAGATGCTTAACTGACTGAGCCACATAGGTGCCCCATTATAGTTGTTTTAATTTGTATTTCCATCATTATCAGGGAAGTAAAACATTTTTCTTATATTTACTGGACGTTCAGGTTTTGGTTTCTGTAAACTGCATGTTCATATCCTTTGCTCATTTTCCTATTACATTTTTGAATTTTTCATACTCATTTGCAGTTATATTTATATATTGAAATACCAATCATTGGCCAGGTATTTGTGTTACAATGGTCTTTTCCTAGCCAATGGTTTGTTTTTTAAATTTATTTATGGCAACTTTTATTTCACACAAAACATTCTCGTTCTTGAATTTAAAGGAATTGAATATATTAGTCTTCTGCTTTTTGTTTCTTAATGAAATATTTTCTACCCCAATGTCTTAGAGATGTTCTTTCAGCTGGGATTTATCTGTGCGCATTGTGTGACACAGATATCTCACTTTGTTTTTTCACACAAAGAATCTACTTAGATCTCTTTTGGAATCATCAACATCTTTCAGATATTGAGTTTTCATTGGTGTTAAATATTCATTTTTTGGATAAAAGTGTGGTTATGTTTCACCCTTCCTTTTAGAGGTTAGTTCTTTGGATAAAGTGACCTTTCATCTGTCAACTCAATATCTATTAATCATGTTGTTGTTATTACTATTGTTAGTGATAGTAACAAGCTATGCTGAGTTGGAATGCAACTAGTCCTCATTTGTTCAGAGTAAGCATCACACTTGTTCATGTGCAAGGGCAATGACTAGTCCATGGAGCAAATTAACAGAGCTACAGTAAATAATAATGATTAGTTATTATGTGCCAGGCATTATACTTAATATTTTACTTGAATTAAGTAATTCAATCCTCATAAATATTCCTTGGGATAAATTGTTATTATCCTTGTTTTCCAGAGGATGCAGAAAAGGTTTAATAACAGTCAGCCATTGTCAGTTTTGACCACAACCAAAAACCTATTTATCCCAAAGTCTTCACTGTTTCTTAGGGAGGTGGTTATTGTGAAAACAGCAGGAAAGAGAAGTATCTACCCAAATTATTTGGCTTTTGTTGTGATTCTTCACCAAAGAATTATTAAGTTGTACCACAGCCTAATGTTTGCCCTCCCTTGAGAATAATTATTAGTATTTCTAGGATAAGACATGTTGTTAGTTTTTTGGTTTTTCTTTTTAAATCAAAGCAGCAAGCCCTAATTGATCCGATAATTGACAGAAAGGACCAGTTGATGGGTGAGACTTTTAAATATGGCTGTAATAGCATAACATATCGAGAAGTTGAATCACTATGTCGTGCATCTGAAAATAATGGAGTATTATGTGTCAACTATACTCAAAAAATAAAAACAAAAAAATAATACAGGCGGCTCTTTCATAAGTGAAGAACAGACGCATATAGAAGAAAACTGCAATAGATATTTCATCACCGTGTGAAATACTCTAAAAATATTCAGGGCAAGGAAGAATGATAAACCAGTGTTTGGCTGAAACCATGCAGAAAATAAAGAAATCTAAAATCACATGAGATGTTAACTCAGAGTAGTTCCATCTCTCCACTTGGAGAATTCCCTAGCAATGTTAGTGTAGCTGCTTTTGTCCAGCTATTAACTGAAAGCATTCTGTTGCTCATTAGTGAAGAAACATATTGAGTCCCCAGCAAAATATAAAGGAGTTATAAGCTAAATAACGTTTTAAAACATGCTATGTAGTAAAATTACGGCTTTAGATTTTTCTAGTAATGGGTAGTAGTCCAAATCAATACAATAACATTCTATAAAACATACTGTTAAATAGTTTACTTAACTCTTAGAGAAGAAAAGGTAGGAAAGACGTTTTCCACAGTAAACATTAAAAAGTCTTTGTAAACCAGTTTCTTGTCATTTCAACAAGTATTTTTTTTTTGAGAGCTTGCTTTGACCCTTGTATTGTACTAACCAAAAATACCAAGATTAAAAACTTAATTATCCTTATCCTTAAAGAAATTGTCATCTTGATTAGTGGGCCATTAGTGGCCATCACTTAGCTATATCCTGAGAGCATAGACTAAAGACAGATAAAGTTTGATGGTAGACTGACTGCAAAAATGGCCCATTCTATTCTCTGTAATCATGACTTTTGCAATATGACTTTATAGCTCCTCCCATTAAGAGATGAGTCTGGCCTTGTTATTTGCTAATAAAATGTGATAGAAATGATAGCATATCAGTTCCTCATTTAGGCCATAAGAAACTTCTGCTCCCTAAAGCCCTGCCACACCCATGAAAACAAGACTGGAATAGTCTAGATCAGCCAGCCTGCATCATTGATTACCTAGTTGACCACAGAATGAATTAGGTGGAGCAAACATATATGAGATCAACTTATGTTGCTCCAGATCGCCAATACTGCCCAGCTTACCCACAGCTCATGAGAAGTAATAACTGATTATTGTTTTAAGGCTCAAAATGTAAGACACTAGGTTTTGAGGTGGTTCGTTTTATAGAAGTAGCTAACTGATAGAAATATGCAAAATATTTATGTGGCTGGAGTATGGCTCTAGAAAGTCAAGTCCTTCCGGAGCAATTCAGGAAGTTTAGGCAACTGAATGTTCCTTGGCAGGTATTTGGTGGGAAAATATGAAAATGAAGACAGTTGAGGAATTATCAAGTCAAACTTGACCAACTTCACAAGATTTTCAAAGTCAGGGCCTCTGTACAGGTGTTGCCAGGCTTCTAAATGTCTTCTTTTATGCTTTTGACAGTCAGTGTTTAGGCTCAAAATCTAGTGTCAAAAGACCATAGAATGTGAGAACTAATAGAAACTTCAGAGATTTCATACCCTCATTTTGCAAATAAATAAGAATAGAGACCCAAAAGTGATCAATGACCTGTCCTAAGTCACACAGATAACTTTCACCTCTCACTCTTATTTGTCACTCACAATTAGTTACAATTGTCAGTGTTCTATGGATTGGTGCCTCTTTTTCACTGCTTCCTTCAAAGTTTATGGCTTTATCGCTCGGTATTTGATTTACTTCAATGGCCTATTTCTTGATATTTCTTCTTATTGCAGTATTTCATAATAAGAGCACCACTGGCATTTTAGGTAGGAAAATTCTTCACTGTGGGAGACTGCCTTGTGCCTTGCTAGACATTTTGTCTCCTTGATCCCAAGGTAATAAGTGGTATGTTATGTGAGTTTTGCCACACCTAAAAATAAAAGTTAAAAAAAAAATACCCCTACATAGTTACAGTTATGCCCCTCTCTCACTGACACTATGGAGGGTGTACTAAGCCACTACAAAGACTCTTAAGAAACCCTTTGGAAATTCCTCCTAGAGCCTTCCCTGGTGAATCCAGCCCATTTTATTCTTTGAATTTTCTGACCATAGCAATAATTGACCTTTATTATATTTATTCATAGCTTCAAATTATTAGTATCACATAATCTGATATTTTATACATTTTGTTTCATTAAATGGCTATTATCGATAAGCTCTGTGTTCTGGGCTAGACCTTAAACTGCTTGGGCTTTTGCCTTTCTCATAGCACCTTGCTCAGTAGTAGGTCTGTGGTTTATATTCTACATATACTTGTTGATCAGTTGACTATTGGAGACTTGACTGGAGAGCAACAGAAAGCTACTAGAGTCGTGGTTACTTTGAAATTAAATGTTGCATTGTGCACTTTACCTTGCCTTTCTCTGCATTGTCTAGCGTACTACAGCACTGTGAGCTGCTGTCCTCCTACAGACTACAAAAATACACCATTGTCCTGTGGATTTTGAGTCTTGCTGCCTAGTTTTATGGAAAATCGTAAAGACCTCTTTAAGTTTGAGCTCCCTTTATCCATGTAACACACAGGATGACTTTTAAATCCAGGGCATTGTCTAGGCCCTCCTGGAGGAAGCCTCCCTTCAGTTGTCACATTCACCAATAATGCCAGACCTTTCCCACCTGTTTGTGCTGGCCTTTTCATTTACTATTCTTTGGAACCATTTCAAACTTACTGTCAAATAATAACCTGCCATCACGTAACTGTGTACCTTATGGCTGTCTTCCCTCCTGCACTCTCTTCCTCCTCATGTAACTCTCCTCACCCACTCCAATCCCTAAACTAGACATTACTGAAAAAGATCCATGAGGTTTTCCAGCATTCAGCATTTCTCTGTCCCCAACAATTCATTTTAAGAATCATAATGCATTTAATCTTTCTAAATTTCTCTGACCTTAGGCTTTCATGCAGGAATAAACACCATGCTCAGTTTGTCAGAGTAAGTAGTAGAGCGGGGAAAAAAGAACCTTCGCAGTTTGGTACAGGGAAATGGAATCCTGAAAATCTATTTGAGGCATAATCGTCTGACAATTGTTCATGCCCCGGATGGAGCAAATCAGATTTATTATGCTCAAAAAACACCTTCAATTTTGATAGAGTTTCTATACAAGAAAAACAGTCATTTCGTGCTGATTGCTGATATTACTTCTTATATTTTTGTTCAATTTTAACAGCCTATGCAAGAGCAATAACATTTCCCCCCTAATTTTTGCCCTTCATATTTGTTCAGAGGTCATAAACCCTACAAGTCATTGATGACCATCTTGACTGATTTTATTTAGTAGAGTTTTAGGTGGTCTCCATGATTTTGGCTCACACTGGAGATGAATTATACAGGTCCTGTTTTCAGCATGAGGCTGCGATTCCAAGTGTTAACTTGAACATCTGTTGATTTTGATATCTGCCTACCCAGAAGGCGTGTGGTTCTCTTCTGAAGAACTCACGTTAAATGTTAATTGGCTCCTTAGGGGAGTCTTCTTTGTGAAAATAGAAGATAATTTGTACTTTGTGCTAAACATTTTTCTCCATTGATTTTGGCATAGAGCTGATGGGAAATGTCATGTTTCCTTTAGCCACAGGGAAGCAATGAGGCTGGAAGGGTGGGTAGAGGGCTTTATTTACCTGTTTCCTCAATGTTCCTTTCTTTCCAAGGCAATGTTTCAGGGTAGAGAATGTCCTCTTTGAGCACAAATACTGGTAATGCATTTCTCAGGGCAATATAGTTAGCAAGGTCCAAATCCATTTTTGTTAGGGCAGTTTTGGAATGTTTCAAAGTAGTCCTGCAATGTCATAAAGTCTTGTATTTCCATGCTCCATTAAGAAAAGGTGGCTATTAATGTAATGGAGAAAGAGGCAGGTGTGCTTGGCACACTTGTATGTTTTCTAATATGTGATCTGAACAGATGGCGAGGAATGTGTAGAAATCCCGATGTCTCCTGGTCTTCTGACAAGTTGATCTCTGTGCTGCAGTGTGAACAAGAGTGGAAAACTCTTCAAAGGAAGACCAGTTGTTATGTTGGCAACTCTGTCAATAAAATGATCCTGCTCAACATAAGTCCAAATCTGCCAGGGACTGAGGTTAAAAGAATTCTATTCACTTCAAGAATTGGTAGTCCTTGTACTGCTAATGTCATTATTTTAAAATTAGGGATTCATGGTCTTCCTCCTCTAGGTGTGTGGTGCCCTATAAAGTTGCCCAACACTACAGGAAACAGACCTACCTCTGCTTCATAGGCATCATCAATTAACCCTTTACTTAGTGTTTTTGAGTTTCCTGGGAGAATTACAACATAGCTTTAAAATGTGTGAGCTGTGAATTCATCTGTGTGATTACCAAACCATAAACCATTTGGTGGCAGTTCTACAAGTCCAACATGGGCAGAGACTGCAAACACATGTTTATGTTCTCTCTCTTTGTGGCAGTTAGATTCAAAGTGACTCCCATAAAGTCAAAATGATCCTCCTCAGATGAGAAGGTGGTGATTATTCCTTTGACAGAGAGAGATAGAAAGAGAGAGAGAGAGAGAGAGAGACCTTGGATCATCTGGAAACTCTTGGTGAAGGGTATACATGCTTGGAGGTCAGGCCAGCTTCAGTTACAGCTGGTCTATCTTTGTGTCATCTACACATTAGGCTCATGTATAAGCTTTTATTCAAATTAGGAATCCAAAAAGTTAAATCCATGACAAAAAGCTAAAAAACTACTTTTTAGCATATTACAGTTGGCAAAATTAATTTTTGATGCCATGTCTCACTTCCACCCTCTTTCTATGTCCTTATTTTCTTGATTTTATTCCAATCAATCAATCAAGCCTCTGTGGCCTCCTTTTAGAAAGCTTAAATTGAAGTAGGAATAGAAGATGGCACCATCTATGGCTCAGAACCCCCCTTTTTTTTGCAAGACCCTTCTCACTACTCCATTATCTTCTCTCTTTCTCTACTTTTCTCACTTTGACTTCTACTTTGATCTTTACTCTGCTTTCATCTAAAATTTTCTTTCCTTCCTTCTTTCTTATTCTTTTCTTTCTTCTCTCTCTCTCTCTCTTCCTCTCTCCCTCTCTCTCCCTCCCTCTCTCCTTCCTCCACCTCCTCCCCCACCTCCTTATCCTCCTCCTCTAATTCTTATTTCAAGTGGAACTATAGAAGATTGTGAGGCAGAGAACAGGAGTCAGAGAAAAAACTGCATGTCTGTGATATAGATACAGTTATTCTTTCCTTGTTTTCTGTGTCCTAATTTGTTCACCTTTTACTGGATCTTAGTTCTTTCTCTTAAAAATATGCACAAAATTCTTTAGAGCAAAGCAAAGAGCAGCTTTAGCTGCAGAAAACCTGGGACCCTGGGTCTTCTAAAGCTCTGCCATGCTTTTCCAGGCATGTCTCCTCCACTCCCTTAAAGCACTTGGCCCTGCCCCAGGCGTGCTCCACCTCGCTGCTGTACATCACAGAGCAAAAGCAAATTCTCAGTGGATATGGAACAGGGGTTGACAAATTTTCTCCATAAAGAGCCAAATAGTAAATATTTTAGGCTTTGCAGACCATCTATGGTTTCTGTTGCAACTACTCAACTCCAGCAGTTGGGCACAATATCTGCCAAAAGCAATACATAAATGAATGGGCATGGCTGTGTTCCAATAAAACTATATTCATGTACACTGAAATTTGAATTTCAAATAATTTTCATGTGTCGGAAAATATTCTTCTTTTCATTTCCCTCAACCATTTACAAGTATAAAAAGTAGTCGTACCTGGTGCTTTAACAAAATCAGCTTCCTTTTTTTTTTTTTTTTTTTTTTTTTTTTTTTTTTTTTTTTTTACCAAAGATGTCTCAGGAATTCTATCTTGGCCATTGGCTCCATACCTCAACACTTCAAACCACATCACTTTTCACCTGCACTTGCCTTTGATCTCTTCAAGAAAAATACAAAGGACCTGGACAAAAGATTAAAAGACATTGGCTTCCTGCGAGGTTTTCACCAACTTTGTTGCTCTCAGACTGAAGTCTAGCATCTAAATCCAAGCAACGAAACGACTGCATCATTTGAACAGCAGAAAATTGAGTAGGAAAATTGAATTCTGAAGCTGAAGGACAAAGTATAGAATCAAAGGCCTTTGCTTATAAATCTTGCTTTTTCATTTATCTTCTTTTTTATTGTTGTCAGACTATTTTTCCCAACTAGATATTCATATTAGGAAGTTCTGCTTAAGCAATTTGTTATCTAGAAGGGAAAAAATGTACAACTTGAAGAAGCGGTGGGTTTTCAAAGAAATGAAAAGAAACATTTGTTGCAATGACTTGTAAAAACCCTGTGGCAAAGATCTTGTGTTGGTACAAACAGCTCTAGACTTATAAGTGGATTGTGAGCCAAAAGTTTGTAAGTCATTTGTTTATAACTTGGAAGGCATTTGCCTATCGGAACAGTGTTGTAGGTGGTGGCTGAACACTAGCATTTAGTTACCACAGCTTGTGTAATACACCGTCTTACATTTGAAATGGTAAAATAACAGGGCTTGAGGCTCTCAGACTGAAGTATGCAGAGACATGGCAATGAATACTTCTGGCCATGGAATAAACATGGTGCATCTCTCTGATATGTTCATTTTGTTATAAAATTTAGGGAAGTATCCCTTCTGAATTAAAAATAGGTAATGCAGGGGTGTCTTAAGTACCTCAGTCTTAATTTCTGCTCAAGTCATGATCTCACAGTCGTGAAATCGTGAAATGGAGCCTCCAGTTGGGGTCTGTGCTGGGCGTGAAGTCTACTTAAGATTCTCTCTCCCTCTGCCCTTCCCCCACTCATGCTCATGCTCTTTCTCTCAAAAAAAATGGGTAATGCATAATTTATCGAATAAATCATAAAATCCCTGAAAAATGTAAAGATAAAGGACAAGACTCAAGAATATTTTGTGCTTGTAGCTTGAAGCTTTGGTCCAAATCCCCAGGCTTCCTTGATTTCCCTATTATGCAAACTGGAGATGTGAGAGAAGCAAAGCAGGTCAGCATTCCAGCTCCACCTTTGTCTGCAGCATGGCAGCTTCTAGAAGTAGACTCCAGTGGCTCCAGCCAGGCAAGGACAATAAATGAAACTCACTTTATCTAAAATGTAAATTACCATCTTGCTGGGGTAGAAGGAAATAAAGTACCCAAAAGTAACTGGAAGAGACAAAGGAGTCTTGACCACTTCATGAAAGGTGGATCCTAGACTGGATTGTGGAATAGGAAAAGGACATTAATGGAAAAACTGGTGAAATTCTTTTTTTAAGTTTATTTATTTTGAGAAAGAAAGAGGAACAAAGCGGGGAGGGGCAGAGAGAGGGAGAGAGAGAATCCCAAGCAGGCCCTGCTCTGTCAGAGCAGAGCCCGCCACAGGGCTCGAACCCATAAACTGTGAGATTAGGATCTGAGCCAAAGTTGGACGCTTAATCCACTGAGCCACCAGGCAACCTAAAACTGTTGAAATTCTACTAAAGACCAGAAATTAGTTCAACTATTGTAACAATGGTGGAATGCCAAAGAAGAGTGGGGAGGTCAGAAGCACATGCTAAAAATTAAACTGCTAAAAACAGTGCTCATATCAATCTCAGTCTTTTTCCTTAAACATCCTTTTATTAATTAATAAGATAAGGGGATATCCTGATATTGTTTCCACATCTGTTATCTCTAGAGATAGGAATGGTGAGGCAAGCCTGGGGCTTAGTGTAAAAAGAGCTTGCTTCAGATGGTTCACACATCTGAACTGGACAGTTCATGGAAATGGATCAAGTTTTCCAGACTCTACTATGGCTGGGAAAGTTTGGGGTGAGACAGAGCTTTCCTGGGAGACTTCTTGGTTAACTTTCTAAGTCAGAGGTCTTGTTCCAAGACAGTTGACCTGAAAGGCTGCCCCTGCTCCCAAGGTATTGGTGGATCCAGGAGTATTTCCTGCTCACTGGGGTTAATCCAAGATTTAGTATCATTTTGGCATAATGTGCAATTCCCCAAGCCCTTAAAAACTTCATGCCATCCATGAATGGAAAAGACCTGTTATATTAGCCTGACAGATACACTGTCAATATAATTAGTGCTATTGAATTTCTTTCTCCTTTAGGAGGGAATAGGAAAGACAAAGCAGAAAAAGAACTAGTCATGCAAAATGAAAAGGCAGATGCGGGGGGATGACAATTAAAGAGAAAGGGGAAAAAAAGAGACTACGGCAGCAGGTACAAACTCAGTGACTGCAGTTTTGCTGCTCCCCTGTGGAAGGACAAATAGAAGTTTGGAGGTTAGTATCACGAGAACTCCCTAAACTACAGACACACATGTGCACATTTGATGGGACTTATTCTGACCTATGCTTACTTTAATTCCAGAGAGCAGAGTCTAGGGAGGGTGTCAAGGGCAGGGTGGAGGGAAGAGTGAGGGACGCTCACGATTCTTAAGGTAAGTGTAAGGGACAAAAAGAAAACTCTGCATGTAGCTTGGAAGGCTTCCTCTAGCACACACTTATGCCTAAGGATGTTCTTTATGTCTCCAACTATTTGAGAACAAACAAAAATTACTCCCAGAGGTGTTCTAAACCATGCATGGATCATAAAAAAAAGCACTTCTCCACTTTACTGTTCTATTGCTGGTTCTGAGGTCTGCAGAGCATTTAGTGAGACTTTGAAGTCTCCAAGAAAATGCCTTTCTCTGCAGAGAAAATATCCCCTGTCCCAATATGCCCCAGTCCAGCCATCCAAAGGGGGAATTAATTATAAATGGCTTCACCGAAACCAAGACATACTTATGTATTGTTGGAAGAGGGGTTTTTCCTTAATGTTTAAGTGTTTATTTTTTTAAATGTTTGAACTTAAAGAAAAGTTGCAAAAATAGCACAGAAATTTCCCACATACCCTTCACTGAGGTATTCCCAGTGTTAACATCTTACATGACCATGATACAATGATCAAAACAAAAAAATTAACATTGGTACAATATTGTAGATAACCCACAGACTTTACTCAGATTTTCTTAGCTTGTCCCCTGATGTCCTTTTCCTATTTCAGGATCCAATCCAGGATCCCGTGTTTGAGTTAACTGTCATGGCTCCATAGTCTCCTCTACTATGTGATAGTTCCTCAGTCTTTCCTTTTCTTTCATGACCTTGACACTTTTGAGGAGTACTGATCAGTACTGAAGTTATGCATTTTGATGAAGAGTACCCTTCTTGGAGCATCATTTTGGGACTTTATTATGTCAGTATGTTTTATTATTAATGATGCTAACCTGGTTAAGGCGGTATCTGCCAGGACTCCCCACTGTAAATTTACTATTTTTCCTTTTATAATTACTTAATATATTATAGTGAGACACTTTGAGCCTCTTCAAATATTCTTTTTCATTATATGTTACTAAGTTTAACATTCATCAATAGTTCTCCTTTGTAACAATTATTATGATGTCAATCACCTAAAGATGATTTTCTATTTCTATCACTTTTTCTACATTTATTCATTAGAATTCTACTGTAAGGAGGAGGTGTCCCTTCTCTCCCATTTATTTACTCATTTGATTATTTATTTATATATATCAATATGTACTCAGGATTTTTTTCAGCCATAGTTATAATCCAATTCTATCATTATTTGCTGGAAGTTGTTTTTATTTTGTTTTTTAACCTCATGCATCTTGAGCTCCTAAAAGGTGAAAATTATACCAGGAAAAAGAGATCCTCTCATCTATCTTAGATATTACATTTTAGTGCTAGACCTGAATGAATCTTTCAGAAATACTAAAGAGAGACCGGAAGGCCTGGGGAAATGTTTGGTACATTTTGGTAATACATAATTCTGGAGAGCCTTCTCTCAAGCAAGCAATTTAGAGATACCCTTAGTGGCTAAAGATAAGATTTTAAACCAGGAAAAAGAGAATTCTTCAATTAAGAAGATAAATAGGAAGATGAACCCACATTGGAATCCTCAGAATTTGACTTTGAATGCTCAGAATTTGTCTAAATTGTAAATGTACAATTGCTTTGCTTCTAATGGAATCCCTTGCCCTGTTGTTTCCTGCTTACTAGGGAAAAGGGAAACAACACAAAATCCACAAGTATTCCATGTAGAAGAAGGACTTCCTCCTGTGTACTATTTCAGAACCACTTTTCTGAGAAAAGCCAAAAACAAACACTTGTAAAATGTCCTAAATGTCGATCCTTTCCCTTGGGTGAGATGTTCTTTAATGCTGGAAATCATCCTCCTTTCCACAAACTCCCACAGCTCCTTTGCACTTTTCTTAGGACTGTTACCACATTTGGTCCTATCTTGTAACCTCTGTATATATCTAAACTTCCCAATAATTCCAAGTCAAAAATAAGCTGCTTTATTTGATGATACTAATAAATTATTCTTACATTTTTAAAGCTTGATAATAGTATTGTGGATTTGTTTTTTAAGAACTTGTTTTTTTGAGATACACACCAAAATATTTATGGATTTCATGGTATGTCTCAGATTTATTTCAAAATCACCCAGCATGGGGGTCGGGGGAGTAGGTAGCATATGTAGAGGGTGGAAGAGAATATCCTCATGACCTTGAATGAAAAAGAACTTCTTAAACAATACTTCAGAAACATAAACCATCAAACAAAGGATTGATGACTTTGATTAAAATTAAGGCTTTTCTTTGAAAAATGGTGGAACATGGGTAAAGGCAAGACAGATTTGGAATGACAAAATATATTTGCAATATTAGAACTGATAAGAGGCTTATATCTAGAATATACACTACACAATCTTCAGATCAGCAACAAAAACAAAAGAACAGTCATCCCCTTCAAAAAAAATGAATAAAGCAATCTTCAGCAGAGGAACTCCTCAAAATTAACAGGCATATTAAACAGAGGCTCAATGTTATTCATAGTTCTAAGAAATGCAAGACAGTACAGTAGATATATTGTTTTATTAAAGTGGCAAAAATCTGAAAGTTCTTTACTGTCAAGTAAGTAGGGACATGGGGCTCTCATAGTCCTCATTCTTAGTTGGTAGACTGTAGGCTGGAATGGTCATTTCAGAGAGCAGACAAGCAGAACTTAGTCACGTTAAATTTACAAATGCCCCATGATCCAGCAACCATGCTACTGCACGTATATCCCAGGGAAAGCCTCAACGGGTCTGTAAAGATGTTCATTGCAGCATTACTTTAAAGATGGAGATTTGTAGTCCCAAATAATCTTATAGGCAACACTAAATAAAAATATTCAAGAAACAGATATTCCATTTCTACAAATTCTTCCAGAGAATAGAAAAGAAGAAACGCTCTCCTACTCATTCTCTTAAGCTGAAATAGCAGCAGTAGATAGATCAGTGATTCTCAGTTCTCAAACTTTGCCTCATCTTAAAAGCATGATGTTTTTCTTGTGATCTTTCATATTTCTGTGGTATCGTTGTAATGTCTGCTATTTCACTTCTGGTTTTACTTACTTAAGTCTTCTCTCTTTTTTCTTAGTCTAGCTTAAGATCTGTCAACTTTATCTTTTCCAAAACAACTCTTAGTTTCATGTATCTTTTCTGTTTTTCTAGTCCTTACTTTGTTTATTGCTACTCTGATCTTTGTAATTTCTTTCCTTTCTTCTAATTTTGGGCTTAGTTTCTTCTTCTTTATCTAGTTCCTTGAAGTGTAAAGTTAGGTTGTTTATTTGAGATTTTTTTTAATCAATATAAGCATTTATCATTATAAACTTTTGCCACATCCCATAAATTTTGGTATGTTGTGTTTTCATTTTCATTTGTCACAAGATATAATTTTTGTTTCTCTTTTGATTTTTTCTTTGACCCGTTACTTGATCAGGAGTATATTGTTTAATCTTCACATATTTGTAAATTTTACAGTTGTCCTTCTGTTATTGATTTCTATTTTCATTACATTGTGGTCAAAAAAAGGTATTTGAAAGGAGTTCAGTCTTCTTATATTTGTGAAAATTTGTTTTGTTACCCAATATATGATCTATACTCGAGAATGTTCCATGTGTGCTTGGTAAGAATGTGTATTCTGCAGCTATCGGATAAAATGTTCTGTATATGTTGTTAGATTCATTGGTATAAAGTATAGTTCAAGCCTAATCTTTCCCTGTTTTTTTTTTGTTTTTTGTTTTTTTTTTGGTCTGGATGATCTACCCATTATTGAAAGTGAAGTCTTGTACTATTTTATTGTTTTGCTGTCTATTTTTCCCTTCAGATCTATTAATATTTGCTTTATATATTTAGGTGATTTCATGTTAGGTATAAATATATTTACTATTTTCAGTTCTTGGTGAATTAACTATTTTATTATTATACAATGATTTTTGTCTCTTGTTATATTAGACTTAAAGTCTATTTTGTTTGATATAAATATAGCCACTATTCTTCTCTTTTGATTTCCACTTGCATGGAATATCTTTTCATATCCCTTCACTTTCAGCTTGTGTGTGTCCTTAAAATTGAGGTGAGTCTCTTGTAGTGCACATAAAGTTGTGTGTGTGTGTGTGTGTGTGTGTGTTATCCATTCAGCCACTCTGTGCCTTTTGATTGGAAAATTTAATGCATTTACATTTAAAGTAATTTATATGTAAGGACTTACTAATATCACCTTATTAATTGTTTCTGGCTGTTTTGTACTTCTTTTGTTTCTCTCTTGCTGTATTCTTTTGTGATTTGATGATTTTCTACAGTGGCATGATTTGATTCTTTTCTTACTATCTTTTGTGCATCTATAAAGGTTTTTGCTTTGTGATTATGGTGAGGCTTATATAAAACATTTTTCCTTTTATTTTTTAATTTTTTTTAATATGAAATTTATTGTCAAATTGGTTTCCATACAATACTCAGTGCTCATCCCAACAGATGCCCTCCTCAATGCCCATCACCCACTTTCCCCTCCCTCCCAACCTCCATCAACCCTCAGTTTATTCTCAGTTTTTAAGTCTCTTATGGTTTGGCTCCCTCCCTCTCTAACTTATAAAACATTTTGTAGTTATAACAGTCTGTTTTAAACTGATCATGTAAAAACTCCGCCCTTTTATTCCCACCTCCACATTTTATGTTTTTGATGTCACAGTTCACATCTTGTTTGTATTGTATATCTAGTTATATTGGGTATTTAACAAATTAGTGTGGCTATCATCATTTTTAATGCTTTTTTCTTTTAATCTTTATACCAGAGTTAAAGTGATTTACATGCCACCCTTATAGTGTTACAATAGTCTGAATTTGACCATATACTTATCTTTACCAATGAGTTTTGTGCTTTTATGTTTTCATATTACTAATTAACATCTTTCATTCCAGCTTGAAGAACTCCTTTTAGCAATTCCTATACAGCAGGTCTAGTGTGAATCTGCTCAGCTTTTGTTTGTCAGGGAAAGTCTTCAGAAGAAGGAGAACTTTGTCAGGTAAAGTATACTTGGTTGGCAGTTTTCTTTCAGCACTTCAAATATATTATCCCATTCTCTCCTGAACTACTAAGAAATCTACTGATGGCTCTAGGGGATTCTCTTGTATGTGATAGTCTCTTCTCTTGCTGCTTTCAAATTTCTCACTTCATCTTTGATTTTTGACAGTTTAATAATGTATGACAGTATAGACCTCTTCAGGTTGAAACTCTTGAGGGACTTTTGAGTGCCATATATCTGCATGCCCGAATCTTTCCCCAGATTTGAAATGTTCTCAGCCATTATTTCTTTAAATATACTTTCTACCTCTTATTCTCTCTTTTTTTTCTGGAACCCCCATAATTCATATATTAGGTCTCTTTATGGTATTCTATAAATCTCATAGTCTTTTTTAATTCATTTTCTTTTTTTTTTTTTTCTCCTCTGACTAGATTATGTCAAATAACTTGCCTTTAAGTTCACAGATTTTTTTTCCTTCTGGTGTCAAGTCTGGTGTTAACACTCATGATTGCGTTTTTCATGTCTTTCATTGTATTCTTTAGTTTCAAACTTTGTTTGGTTCTTTTTTTTCTCTTTTATAATTTCTCTCTCTTTTGTTCAGCTTCTTATTTTACTTATGTATTTTTTCCTGATTTTATTGAGTTGTCTATTTTTTCTTATAGCTTGCTGAGCTTCCTTAAAACAATTATTTTGAATTTTTTGCCAGAAAATTTACAGATCTCCCTTTATTTATGGACAGTTACTAGAAAATTATTGTTCCTCTGATGGTAGCATGTTTGCTTATTTGTGTGTGTGTGTGTGTGTGTGTGTGTGTGTGTACACTTTGAAGTCTTGTATTGCTATCTTTGAATTTGAAGTAGGTGTCACCTCCTCCAGTCTTTACTGGATGGGTTCAGAAGAGAAATGCTTTCACAAGTCGGGCCAAAAAAGGTTTCTGAGACTCTCTCAGACCTTTTGTGTGGATGCGCCCACTCCACAACTCTTTTTCCTTCTTGGGGGATTAGTCTTAAGATTGTATGCCCTCTCTTGATCCTGCAAAGCCAAGTAGAATGCTGAGAGCCTGCCATTTGTTTTCCCTAGGGCAGTGTCCTGAAGTGCTCGTGTTTGTGTGCCTTCTCTCAATCCTGCAGAGTTGGTTTGGCATTCTGTGCATGCTTGCAAGCACCTGCAAAGACTTGCACTCACAGTCCATATGGGAATGTGCAGGGAGCTGGCCATAGGGTGGTGGTTGAGGTAATGGAGCATTGGGGATTGGCCACATTAGGGATCTGCAGGCAAGGCATACCTAGTGGCTCACAGATGGGCTTCCTGTTGGGAGTCTACAATGTGGTTAATAGGATCAGCAGCCCTGTGATGAGTTCCAAGTGCTGTTTGATGTGCTTCCAGCCTCTCCTAACCCTTCAGTCATGCCAATCACTTGAGTATTTTGCATTTGATAATAAATAAGTGGGTTTCTTGGGCAGTGTCTCACAGAGCTGAGGAAGTCAGACATTCACTCACTATGTTCTCACTTTCCCTCTGTGAGAATTTGGCACTGAGCTGTGCTGCCTTGGAGGAGGAGTTGACATGGATAAATTGAAATTTTTCTTACCCTCTTCAATGCATCTATTCTTAGATGTTTTTTCTCTTATGGTGTGTTAGAACTTCTCCACTGGACTCCCAGTCTCCCACATAGTTACAATTACCTATGAGTGGTTGTCAAAATTGATGTTCTGTGGAGGATGATGATAGAAAACTTCTATTCCATCATCTTGTTGACATCACTCCTTCCCTTCTGCCTTTATTAATGGTAATTGTATTGTAAAGAATATCTATCCATTGTTCCCAATTTATTTATTTATTAAAGAAGAGAAAAGGATGGGAGTTAGATGTCTTTTATTTCCGTTACTTTAAAATTTTTTTAATGTTTATTTATTTTTTGAGAGGGAGAGAGCAGGAGCATGGGAGGGGTAGAGAGAGAGAGAGACAGAATCTGAAGCAGGTTCCAGTCTCTGAGCTGTCAGCACAGAACTCCATGTGGGGCTCAAACTCACGAACCACACATGAGATCATGACTTGAGCTGAAGTCAGACGCTTAAGCAACTGAGCCACCCAAGCACCCCAGATGTCTTTTATTTTAAACTCAAGTTTTAAAAACTAATATTTTAATTAAACATGATACAGATAAGTGTATAGAACATATATGCACTACCTTACAAATATTTTTGAACACATTGTTCAAGAAATAGAATATTAATGACTTTCCATAAACTCTTAGTCTATTCTTTCCCAGTGAAAATTTATCCCCCGCTTAGAGATATCTGCAACTGCCATGACTTTTATAGTAAACATTTCCCTCCTTCTCTTTATGTATCCCTAAACATTAAAGCTCACTTTTGCCAGTTTCTGGATTTTATATGAAGAGAATCATGCTCATGCTATATGTGTTATTTATAACATGCTTTTCCTTCTTCAACATATTTTGAGATGTCGATAATTCTTTAGATTTCTGAAGCTCATTCATTTTTAGTGTTGCATAGTATTCCATTGTATGACTAAAGCACAATTTTTTGTTCTATTGTTGATGAGTATATGAATTGTTTTTAGTTTTTTGCAATTATGAAAAAAAGTTATTATGAACATTTTTCTGTGTTCTCCCTAGCTCACATGTCCACTTATTGCTGGGGCTATATATGAAGGATGAGAGTGCTTGTATAATAAGGTAAAGGTATCTTTCATTTACTCCATAATACCACAATGTTTACAGAGCCAACAGCAGTGTATGACAGTTTCTGACCCTTTACATATTTGTCGACACTTTATCATGTCTAACTTTTAAACTTTAGTGACTCTAGTACATATAGTGTTATCTCAGTGGGGTTTTGATTTTTATTTTCTCAGCTACTAATGATGTTGACACCTTTTAAAATATTTGTTGGTCATTAACATATCCTCCTTTATAAAGTATCTGTTGTAATCTGCCCATTTAAAAAAACTGGTTTTGGGGGGTGCCTGGGTGGCTCAGTCAGTTAGGTGTCCAACTCTTGATTTCAGCTCATGTCATGATCTCATCGTTCGTGACGATGCCATCAGGTTCTGTGCTGACAGTGTAGAGCCTGCTTGGGATTCTCTCCCTCTCTTTCTCTCACTCTCTCTTTCTCTCTCTCCGTCTCTCTCTGCTCCTCCCTAACTCGTGTGCACACATGTGCTCTCTCTCTCTCTCAAATAAATAAACAAATATTGAAAAAAATTAAAAGGCTGGTTTTGCTGTCTTTTGGGATAGACCTATAGTTCTCTGTATCTTCTTATATGTTAGTAGTTCTTTGTTGGTTATACTACTGCAGACATCTTTCTTCCACCTGGTGGCTTATCTTTTCATTCTTTTTATAATGCCATTTGGTGAACAGATGGCTTAATTTCAATGTAGCCAAATTTATCATATTTTCCTTTATGGCTAGTGCTTTTGTATCTTGTTTATGAAATCTGTCTATACCACAAGGCCATAACGATATTCTCTTATATTCTCTAAAACTTTATGATTTTGGCTTATACTTGCAGACTTTCAATCTATCTGTGATTGATTTTGTGTTTCGTGTGAGGTAAGAATTAATTTTTTTAACCCATGGGTAGTTAATTGTCCTGAGATCATTTATTTAAAGGAATGTTTTTTATTTAAAAGAGAAGTGGTTGCCAAAAACCTCTTTGATCTTGGCCGCAGCAACTTCTTACCCAAGATGTCTCCAGAGGCAAGGGAAACAAAAGCAAAAATGAACTATTGGGATCTCATTAAAATAAAAAGCTTCTGCACAGTGAAGAAAACAATCAGCATACCTAAAAGGCAACTGACAGAATGGGAGAAGATATTTGCAAACGACATATCAGATAAAGGGTTAGTATCCAAATCTATAAAGAACTTATCAAACTCAACACCCAAAAAACAAATAATCCAGTGAAGAAATTGGCAAAAGACATGAATAGACACTTCTCCAAAGAAGATATCCAGATGGCTAACCGACAGATGAAAAAAATGCTCAACATCACTCATCATCAGGGAAATACAAATCATAACCACAATGAGATACCACCTTACACCTGTCAGAATGGCTAACATTAACAACTCGGGCAACAACAGGTGTTGGTGAGGATGCCAGAAAGAGGATCTCTTTTGCCTTGTTGGTGGGAATGCAAGCCACTCTGGAAAACACTATGGAGGTTCCTCAAAAAATTAAAAATAGAACTCCCTACAACCCAGCAATTGCACTACTAGGTATTTATCCAAGGGATACAGGTGTGCTATTTCGAAGGGACACATGCACCACAATGTTTATAGCAGCACTATCTACAATAACCAAGGCATGGAAAGAGCCCAAATGTCCATCGATGGATGAATGGATAAAGAAGAAGTGGTATATATATATATATATATATATATATATATATATACACAATGGAGTATTACTCAGCAATCAAAAAGAATGAAATCTTGCCATTTGCAACTATGTGGATGGAACTGGAGGGTATTACACTAAATGAAATTAGTCAGAGAAAGACACATATCATATGACTTCACTCATATGAGGACTTTAAGAGACAAAACAGATGAACATAAGGGAAAGGAAACAAAAATAGTATAAAAACAGGTAGGGGAACAAAACATAAGAGACTCATAAATATGGAGAACAAACAGAGGGTTATTGGGGGTATGTGGGAGGGAGGATGGGCTAAATGGGTAAGGGGCATTAAGGAATCTACTCCTAAAATCATTGTTTCACTATATGCTAACTAATTTGGATGTAAATTTAAAAAAATAAAGTCAAAAAAATGATAATATAACAAGTAATAAGCATAAAAATAAATGTTCTTTCCTTCTCCAAAAAAAAAAAAAAAAAAAAAAAAAGAGAAAAAGAGAGAGAGAGAGAAGTGGTTGCCAGAAGTTGGGGCTGGAGAGAGGGAAATTATAGGTAGAGCACAAGAGATTTTTAGGGCAGTGCAACTATTCTGTATGATATAGACATGATGGCCACATATCATTATACACTTGTCAAAACCCATAACATGTGCAACACAAAGACTGAACCCTAATGTAAACTATAAATTTAATTAATAATAATATATAAAGACATAAAAAGAGCAGCATGGTCCCAGCCCTCTATGAACTTAATGTCTTTTCAAGTTTAGCTGGATACATTAGTTATTTATGCCCTTGAGATTCTTTGCAAAAATAAGAATGGAATTTGCTACATTTACAAAGAAGGTGATTATAATTGAAATGTATAATATGTAGCCTTAAAGTTTGATCAAGATGAATTTTATACTAGAATGTTATAAACTGAAAGCAGTTAAGCTGTACTTCCACAATGGAATCTTTATATCTTTGAAGACAGCAGGAGACAGCTCAGGGGTTCTTTCCCCCAGGTCTGACCCAATTACAAAAGGATGTGATATTTCTTGGGAAAGCATTGCTCTTTACAGTATTTCCTTAAAAAATAAAGATGTCAAAAAAACAGTGATACAAAAGGAAAGAAGAAATAGAAATAAAGAGAAAAATGTTCAAAGCATAAAAGAATGGATGAAAGGAAAAGAAAGAACTGGCTAAAAGGAGAAGGGGGAAAGAGGAAAGAGGAGCAGGGGAAGGGACAGGAGGGGAAGGAGAGAAGAGGAGTAGTTTGGGAAGAAAGAGGATTCAGTAAAGACTGGTGATTTCCTGAGACACAAAGGGGAAAAAATAGCTACTAAAAGAATTTTTTATCTTAAAAGAAAAAAAAAAAAAAACATTGCACAGTCATCCCTTCTGTCCCTGGTGCTCCACTCCAGCCACACTCTTATCTGAGGCATTTCCAGGGGAGCTTACGTCCCCTTGGGCCACTTGCCTGTTTTTTCTCCAAAGCATCTTACTGGAGGCTTTCACAATTCTCATTAATAAGCTCTAGATATTCTGGCTTTGTAAGTCTTTGAGGAGAAAAGCATTTCTAACCTAATTCTGAAATAGATATAATTAGATAAAATAAAACCAGCCTTTTAAAAACATGGCTTCATTAACATCATCTGCTTCTTTTTTTATATAGCTTTTCTCTGAATCCCTTCTATGAAGGACCATGCAATGAAAAAAGGTCAGGGAGAAAGAATGAATACATTTTAATGAATATCTTTTATTATGGCAACTGGACTTTAAGGAGTCACAAACATTTAAGCACTGAATACAACCTTAAAGATATTTTTATCCAAATACTTTGTTGCATATGTCGTATATGAAACAACATATCCATATATTTTGTTTCTAAATAATTTTTGGTGAGAAGCCCATTTGGGAAGAATAAAATGCTGTCATATATAGAACTAAACATTGACCTGTGTGATTTGTGCTCAGTACGGACTCTTGGCCAGGTCTGGGCCTGTTGTGCAATGCGAGGCACAGAACTCAAAATCTCTAAGCCCCAATGTCTTCCACATGTAAAATGGAAAGAATACCATTTATCCTTTAGGATTATCAGAATTAAGGAAGATATATTCGAAGGCAGATGGAACGCAAGAAATAAGTGTCATCCTCTATTAGGGTGCCTGCCCTACGTGCTTCCTTTTCTTGACCTTCTAGCTTTTCTGTTTCTTTTGTGGTGCCTGTGGCTCAGGCAGCATACCAGCAAGCATGTTAGACCTAGAATTAGAGTTAACAGCAGTCAAGAGGCTGTCTTAATGGCAAACTGCATCACCTTTAAAGTTGGGAATCCTTGGCCTCTGTTGGGCTGCTCAAAATCTTCTTTTCCCTTTTCTGATACTCAGCCAAGTACACCAGTCTGTAAGTGGTCTATGCCAAAGTAACATATGGCTATAGCTTTGGTGATCCACTGGGAGGTTTTCTGATTCAAGTGCAAGAAGTTTTGTTTTGGCATAGAAACTTTGAAATCTTCCACATTGGGAAATCACCCATTTTTCCAATCTGAGTAAAGTAGTATTGAAGAGAGATTATGTAGCTCTCAAGAGTAAATTGTCTTAAATAGAAGTTTCAGACTCTCCCTTGTCTTCTACCAGGATATTTCCTCAAGATGTCAATTATATTTTGTAGTGAGACAGTGACATTTATTTCAACCTGTTTATTTCAAACAACACCAGTAAATCCAGACAGATATTATGTACTCCAAATGGATTTTATGTATGTATGTATGTATGTATGTATGTATGTATGTATGTATTATTTAGAATTTATTTTTCATTTTCCAGAAGAGAAGGCAGTGTGGGATACCAAATATATAGTGTATTCTTTGTTTCCTCCATTCCTATTAGAGCCTCTTAGACTTCCACAAAACCCCAGCATCTTTTGAGACTCATGTCCTTCCAGAATTATCTTCTCTGGCCTTCTCTCCCCAACGTGACTCTCTTATTTATGAATTCACAACTTTTCCTTCTCATTTCTCACATCAAAATTTATTTGTGCTGTGTCCCTTTCATATATTTGTATAATCTTGGAGATTAAAGGACATGATTATCTAGTAGAATTAGGAGTTCTTATTATGATAGTGGTTCTGAGGGGTTTTTGTTTGTTTGTTTCAGTTTCCCTTTTATACTCATAAATTATTGAGAACCCCAAAGCTTTTGTTTTTGTGGGTTATAGTTATGAAGATTTGCCATATTAGAAGTTTAAACCTAGACCTATTACATTTTAAGATAAATAACATTTTTATGAGAAATAACTATTTCCCAATAATTTGTAAGAGCAGTGCTGTTTTACGTATTTACAAAACCTTTTTTATGTTAGCTTAATAGAAGACAGCTGGGTTCTCATATCTGCTTCTGCATTCAATCTGTTGCATTATTGCATTCAGATAGCTTCTGAAAAATCCTGTTGTTCACTCATGAGCAAATGAGAATGGAAAAGCCAAATAATATCTTTGGATTTGTATTGGTTTTCTACTGCTGCTGTAACAACTACAAATTTAATGGCTTAAAATAACACAAATTTATTATCTCATAGTTGTGGAGGTCAGAAGTCCAAAAACTTTTTCTGAGCTAGAATCAACATTGGCAGGGTTGTGTTCCTTCTGGAGGCTCTCAGGGTCAGTAGGTTTTTGGTCTTTTCCTTCAGGCTTCATGTAGCCACCAACACTACTAGGCCTGTGGCCCCTTCCTCCATCTTCACAGACAGCAACAGTTAGGCCCAGTCCCCTTCTGTCTGGTTCCCTCTCTAGATTCTCTCTTCCACTTGTAAGGACCTTTGTGATTACACTGGGCCCACCCAGATAATACAGGATAGTCTCTTTATTTCCAGGTCAGGTGATTAATAACTTTAATCCATTACAATCTTAATTCTCTTTACCATGTAATGTAATATATTCACAAATTCCTGAAATTTGACCATGGACCTCATGAAGAGAGTGTTATTTTGCCAACCACAATACTATTATTAAATTCATTTTGACTTCATGGATCCCATGAAACGGTCTCAGAAACCTTCAGAAGTTTCCAGATCCTACCTTGAGAACCACTATTCTATAATATCCCTAATAGGTAGCATGTTCCTGACAAAGCATCTCACAAGGAAGCCTTTTCGAAAAGTAGTGAAAATTGAACACTTAAAAAAAGTCTGTCTTCTGTAATTCCCACCCAGTAATGTTCTTCTATTTTTTGGAGCTACAAATAATAAATCTACTCTACAATGTTGACAACCTTTCAAATATTTAAAGAACATTAATGTGCCCCACATGATTTTTCTCTTCATGTTATATATATACAGATCCTTATGAGAGAAGTTATGATGACATTAGCAGCAATAATATTTGTCCAAACTCCACCTCCCTTCACAGCCCAGCCTACGTGTCAAGTTTTCTGCAAACTTCCTCAGATGCCACTAATGGAAAAATTTTTTTTTTCCTCTAATCTCCCACAGCACATTATCAGAGAAGTCATTTACATTCAGGGCTACTCTGTAATATGATTGTAGATTTCTTGAGTGCAAGGTCTTTCACTCATTTGTTTTTACATTATACACAGCTTGATATCTTTTGGAAAAGAAACACCCTAAGTGATGTCCTTTTGAATAAAAGGACCAAAGAATTAGAGCAGGAGTTCCAGCTGGAACCCATGCTTACCCTTGGTTTCAGGCACATATGATAAGGTTGAAGATTCCACGTAAGAACCTCCTACCTGCAGGGTATGTACTCCAACGGAAAGGCGAATAGAGACCCACTCTGAAGTGAGGAGGATGCACAGGTTTGAGATTAGGAATGACTGAGCCCAACACAGTGTCCATCACTGGGGCTGTCTTGAATCCTAGAGAGAAAGGACTCAGAATGAAAATGAAAAGTACTATTTCCTAAAAATCCCTAGAAAGACCAGATAACAAAGTGCAGCCTCACTCTGGGGTCCATGTTTTAGTGATTATCACCTGATGGTACAACGCACACCTTCTCTGAGGCACAGACTGGGGTATCATCACATGGGGCCTGCTCAAGGCTTCTGTTCAGATGGAGCCAGCTTCTCAACACTGGGCAATGGCAACTTTAGCAGAGACAGATTGTTTGCTAAAACTTCTTTCTTTGAGCAACATCTTCCTATTTCCCTCATCCCTTGTCCCAGTAACCATCATTCTACTCTCTGCTTCTAAGAGTTTGACTTTTTCAGGTGCAACATATAAGTGACATCATGCAGTATTTATCTTTCTGTGACTTGTTTGTTTCATCTAGCATAATGGCCTTAGGGTCCATCCATGTTGTCGTAAATGACAGGATTTTCTTCTCTCTTTTTTAGGCTGAATAATATTCCGTGTGTGTGTGTATGTGTGTGTGTGTGTGTGTGTGTGTGTGCACGTGTGTGTGTGTTTGTATATATACATCTTTGACCTTTGAACAACATGGGTTTGAACCGTGCAGGTCCACTTATATGTAAATTTTTTCAATAAATACAGTACAGTAATGCAAATGTATTTTCTCTTCCTTATGATTTTATTAATAGCATTTTCTTTTCTCTGGCTTACTTTATTGTAAGAACACAGTATATAATACACATAACATACAAAATACGTGTTCATCAACAGTTTACGTTATTGATAAGGCTTCTGGTCAACAGTGGCTATTAGTATAGTTAAGTTTTCGGGGAGTCAAAAATTATATGCAGATTTTCAACTGCTTAGGGTTAGGCCCCTGGCCCTCACATTGCTCAATATATATTACATATTCTTTACCCTTTCACGCATTGATGGACACTTAGGTGGTTTCTATATCTTGGCTATTGTGAAAAGTCCTGCAGCAAACAGGGAGGTGCAGATTTCTTTGATATACTGATTTCATTTCCTTTGGAGTTTCAGATATGCATGATAACTATAGTAAATACTGTATCATGGAGCACCCGGGTGGCTCAGTCGGTTGGGCGTCCCAACTTAGGCTCAGGTCATGATCTCACAGCTTGTGAGTTCGATCCCCACATTGGGCTCTATGCTGTTGGCTCGGAGCCTGGAGCCTACTTCGGATTCTGTGTCTCCCTCTCTCTCTCTCTGCCCCTAACCCACTTGCGTTCTGTCTCTGTCTCTCTCAGAAATAAATAACATTAAAAAAAGTTTTTTAAATACTGTATCATAACTGGAAATTTGCTAACAGAGTAGATCTTAATTGTACTCGATTTTTTTAAAAAAGGTAATTATGTAAGATGATGGAGGTGTTAATTAACTTGACCGTGAAATGTTTATAATGTATATGTATGCCAAAACATCACATTGTACACCTTAAATATCTACAGTTTTTATTTGTCAATTATACCTCAATCAAGCTGGGGGGGGTGGGATCCTCTTTCTTCGTGAATAAACACAAATATTACTTTTAATAATATGACTGAGAAGACGAGAAACAGCAGCAGTAGCTTCCTTACCTCTCGGGTGGAGGCATATTCCTTCTCTGAACTCATGCAGGGAGGCAGGAGCAGAGGTGGCTATTCCACTGTTTTCAGAGGCGTATAAAGCAACAAAGCACGTGGGTGAGGAGAGGAGGGTGGAGGACACTTATCAGATGCCATATGACAGCTTGGGAGCCAGTGCTTACCTTGGAAGACATGGTCTAAACAGAGGAGTTGGGTTTAAAATGGGGCATGGAGGCCCTAGAATGGTGAATAGGTAAGGCCGGGAGAAGAGAAGTTCTGTTTTGGCTCCTATTCATTAACTCCAGAATGGCATAGCCCACAATGGGCCGTGACTGGGAATCCTGGCTTGACTTGCTCACAGCTCTACTTACCAGAGGAAGAATCTTGGTCTCCCCATTTCCCACTTATTTCCACTGTTATAGCAGTTCCTGACTCTTTTCCCAGTTAATGAACTCTAGCACTTTGCCATAGGGCTAATACTTAGCTTCTGCAAACACTTGAGTCAGCTCTTATTGGAATCAATGTTTTTTTCTTGAAACCAAATCTGTTTACTATTAACAGTTCAGACATATTAACTTCAAGCTAATTAGAAACATACACAGTGTAAAAGAGCAAATAAATATTGTAATTCATTCCTTGTTTATTTATTAATGAAATTGGATGAACACGCTGATCTTAGTATTCTAATGATTTAACTGTATATGTGGCACTAACTACATAATGACCCCCAAAATTAAGTAATCAAGCTCTTATCCAACAATTGTATAACACTAATTTTGGTCCAGGGCTAGATACATCATAAAAACACAAACGCTGCTCTCCACCAAATGGGAAGAGCATTAGTAGCTCCCTACCCTCCCCATCCAGACATCTGTGTTTGCACACGTCCTTAGTTACTGAGGTCTCTATCACCACTGAGTGTCTACAGCAGCATGTACTATGGGGTCCCCTGTACATACTAGTGTTTGCTGTGGTATAGCTCCTCTCCATGTGTGCACATTGTTTGATGTGCTCTGATAGCTGAGATGTTGTTAGTCCCACCTGGTTTTCATACATAAGGTACTGGCTGGCATCATTGATAACTGATATTCGTGGTCTCTGCCTTTGTCTCAGATCACAACATAATTTAGTGCCATAGTCACACTGACAAGAGTCCTGTGAGTTGCCTCATTCCCAGCCAGCTTTTTGGATGCTGTGTCATACTACACTAAGCCAATCTGCCAAGATGCCTTTGCCTGTCATTGGCATTTGACCACCCACGTGTTGTATTGGACTTGAGGCTTGACTCCTAGACTTGCACTCTTTCAGGCAGGAAGCAAGTGCAAGTCCTCTCTGCTGTAAGATTTAGCCTAATCTGTGGATTTCTGGGGTTATCATGAAAGCACACCTCTCAGATGTCTGACTATGGAGAGTATAACTGATCCCTAGCTCTACCTGCTGTGCTCAGAAATGCATCACTGTGTTCGAACGATGTTACACTTTCTAGGGACTGTTCCCAGTAAGTAAGGAGCATGGCTGGGCTACGAAGGTCAGAAAACCACCTGGAGGCACAGGGCTCATCTGATGGGGGACTTTGGCTTGAGGACTCGCTGTAGGTTTTACCAAAATCTTCTTAGAAACTGCACTGCTGTCTACATCTTCCTGCCCCCTCCTTTCCTTTCTCCTCCACAGGCTCCAGATCATGGTCTGACAACTGTCTTGTCTTCACCCCTACTTTTCTTACCCCAGGAAATCTTCTTCATTTCTAATCCCATCTTGGCATCTATTTCTCAGGGGGCAAGGACTATAACAATCTAAAGCAACTAAAATTTTCATCTTCCTGCCTTATTTCTTTGGGATACTCTCTTTGGGACCTAAATATTGCCAATTTCTTCTACTTCCCCTCTTCCTTCTTTCTAATTGAACTTATTTTGTGGGTGGGAGAATGGCTAACATTATCATTCTGTAAACACTTCAATTTTATTGTTTATTTTTGAAACTCTATAATCTAGCTTCTAGCTTTCATCTTGCTTAGAAAAGTTAAGCTTTTGGAATTTCAGAAAACAGAATCTCTAAACCAAGCAAATCAAACAAAAATATCTATTCTTCCCACAAAACTTGTCTCTTACTTTGTTTCCATACAATGTGTTCATCAAAAGCCCATTCAGAAATTCATCTATCCCTTGGTTTTTGGATGTGTTCACTCTCCTTTTGTGGGCAGAGCAATGAAAAAAGCTATCACTGATAATTAAATGGTGGGAGAGGTATAAAAGAATTGTGGGGAAAATGTAAAGTAAAAGGAATAAAAAATAACATGTAATTTAGAATCAAAATCACTAAAGTATCATTTAATATAATTTAGCATCAAAATATTTTTAATCCCATCTAAAGTTCATCTCTTCCTTGTGATTCAGGATCCATGGGAAGGAACTGACAGTTCCCTAGTAGGTATATTTCAGTTGTAGGAAAAGATTATATCTATTTTTCCCCCTTCCCCTCTATTTCTTTTGGGAACACCAGCCCAGAATTTCAAAAATTCTTGTGCACTATTACAAATCATATATGAGAATTGGAGTAAGTCAGCTTGAGGCAAGGACTTTAACCCTAGGAGAGATGGTATATGCAGAGAGGGAGCCAGATTTTGGTTTTAGAGCAGTGGACTTATTAATGTTTAGCTTGAAGTATACTACAGATTACTTTAAATCCCCAGAAATAATCAGCAGAAGTAAGAAAATAGGAGGAAGGGGGCAGTGTCATGGAAAATTAGGATTCTCTTAGACTATGAACATTGAAAAGAATTGAAGCTTTTCTTTAAGAGAAAAGACTGATTCCAATAATATCAGCCCAAAATGCAAGAGAAGGATCTTGAGGGGGGAAGATTTTCATGATGACAGTTAAGAGTTGCTCTCCTTTTGGGTTTCCTTTTGGTAGGAAAATGGAAATTTGACATTAGTTTTATCACCAAAAAACAAAAAACAAAAGGCATTTAGACAGAGTTCAGATGGGGTTCAGGAATTCTCTGGAAGTCAGAGGGAGACCAGAGACTGGAGCCCAGGTCCTGGGATCATGCCAGGCTTGGCTGGTGCCTACTCTCCTTATAGGTCAAGGCCAGTATCTGAGCAGTGACTCATTCACACTCTGTCAGTGAAGCCTGTGGAGTTGGACACACACAGGGAAGCTTCTCATGCTCCTGAGGGCAGAGCCCTGGAGGATGAGGGAGTGGTAGGAAACACAGAGCAAGGAGCATAGAGGCGTCAGGTGGGGGGGGGGTGAGTTTTTAACCCAGTATCCAGGTCCTAATATATGATCTCAAGAGCTTGGCATTATATTCTAAAGAAACAGACTCTGGAAAGAGTCATAATCCCACCTGTTTAGAAGGGAAGAATTTAGATGCGAGTAAACATCCTTGTGGTGGCTTACTGGGAAAAAAGAAGGAAAAATTTATATTATAAATTTTCTTGGTAAGTTACATTTTTCCTAATTCACTTTCTTTTTACATCCTTCCCAATATTTAATGGTGATGAAGGTTTTCATCTTAAAGCCATGACTATCAGGATGGGAACAGCACAGAAAAAGATAAAATCTAAATTCTAATTTTTGAATTATTTTATAACCTTCTGTAACCTACAGCAGAAGCAACATTTTTGAAAGACATGACCTCAACTGCAAAAGCAAAGCATTTAAAAAACTAATGATTGGGGCGCCTGGGTGGCGCAGTCGGTTGAGCGTCCGACTTCAGCCAGGTCACGATCTCGCGGTCCGCGAGTTCGAGCCCCGCGTCAGGCTCTGGGCTGATGGCTCAGAGCCTGGAGCCTGTTTCCGATTCTGTGTCTCCCTCTCTCTCTGCCCCTCCCCCGTTCATGCTCTGTCTCTCTCTGTCCCAAAAATAAATAAACGTTGAAAAAAAAATTTTTAAAAACTAATGATTTATATTTAGCTACCTATTTATAATTTTTTTTACCATTTCAAAAGCTTCCTTTAAAATAGTGAAAACTATATAGGTCAATACAGAGATATAGAACACAGAGTTGATAATACAAACAACAAAGTCTGGAAGAATCCTTGATTTAAGAGAAAATTTCCCCACTATGGCAAGAGAAGTCTCCTTTCTAGATTGGGAAAAGGAGTTTATAAAGGAGAACAAGAGAGTTTTAGGTTAGTGTTGGGCTCTGAGCACTTCTCTAATCGTCTCTAGGAGTTGAAACATTGGGGTGTGTGTGTGTGTGTGTGTGTGTGTGTGTGTGTGTGTGGTATGTGATAGAAATCTCTTGGCTATGTTTGAATCACTGAAAGCTGATAGGTCTTGTGTCCCATTTTATATCTGAAACTGTAGGTGATAAGATCATAGGTTTTATTTCTCTCCTGATGCCTTTTAAAAGATAAAAAAAAAAACTCTGAAAAGTGTAACAGGTAACATAATTGATTCTTTGGGGGAGTATAATACTCTGTGGTGGGGGTTGTTTTGTGCATTGTGAGATTGTGGGGTTTATAGAGTATCCCTGGTCTCTATTAACTAGATGCCAGTAGCATACCCCCTCCCTCAGCTGTGGCAACCAAAAATATTTTCATACACTGTGAAACATCCTGAGTGGCAAAATTAACTCTGGGTAAGAACCAGTGCCCTATGGTACATTAGAGTTTGTTAGATCATTCTCCTTCATGCTATGGGGACTAGGATGTCATAGGCAGTAAGGACAAGAATGGAAAAAGGGCATTGAAAAGGAAGTTGGAACCAAACCCCCAAGCTTCCTCTACCAACATTTGTCCTGGGTTGGGTCTTTGTTCAGTCTTCAGATTTTTATTAACATTTTTTTAACAAGATGTCAAACTTAAGGAATGAATTCATCTCCTTAGGAGCCTCTCCAAGTATGTGGAAAGAAGAATTATTCCAAACAACAGGAAATAAAAAAGACAATGTGTGTGTCTAATGGCTTGGGGTTGGTTAGGTTGCAGTGAACAAACTAGTTTCATTTAATGGCTCATTAGTGGATGGCTGAAAAATGTGTAATCGTTCTAATATAAAATCTGCAGCTAGACCAGAAAGCAGCTTGAGTCCCAGACATACATAAAAGTGTCCCAAAATAATAAATTGGAATTCATTTAACAAAATATTTGCTAATGCATCTGAAAAAAAAATATATGCCACAGATATTCTGATGGTAATATATACCTAATGAATAATATTGCCAAAAAAAGCCCATGAGTGTGCACACAGAATGAATTCTGCAATCTGATACCCAAATAAGAAGGACCAAAACAGTGTTTAGTTGTTGTGGAAGGCCTGGAAAAAGCATTAGCTTCATATGCTCTGACCCTGAGATTCTGGGCGGTAAATATATCCAGGTGAGGTCACACCTGCCATTTTAAAATGTACTTTGGCTCATTTCAGGTCTGGATAGACATAAATTATTTGGCAAGCATTCAAGAGTGAGCAATGATGAAGGTAGGGGAGGTGGTGGATGGAAAAAATAGAAGGTAGAGGAGACAGAATATTACCAGGAGCCTCCCCCAAGTAACAAGCGTGAATGCTACGCTATATGCACACATTGTCTGAGACCAATTTATGGTTGAACCATTTAAAGTGACTCATACTCTAACAAGCATTGCTATTAACAATGTACTAAGGCAACCTGCAGCCAACCCAATTTGAAAGTAGATTATTGAGACAGAGGTCTGTAAGAGACATTACTTATCTAGTTTATCCATTTGGGGTACCAGAATTAATTATAATAGGTAAGATTCAAAATATCACCTGGAACTGTATATGTTACTATTGGAAGGAGGTTCCTTAGATGGAAGCTTTAAAGAAAACAAAATGACACCACCCTATATATTTTACTGACCCCAACAAATTGTTGAGAATCTATGTATATGTATATTTACATGCTCTCTCTTTTTCTTTTTTTTCTCTCTCTCTTTCTCTGTCTCTCAAGTATTTTGAGATCTATTTCCTAACTGAGGAATTAGAAATAACTCATAACTAGGGACGCCTGGGTGGCTCAGTTGGTAGATCATCCGACTTCAGTTCAAGTCATGATCTCATGGTTCATGAGTTCTAGACCTGCATCAGGCTCTGTGCTGACAGCTCAGAGCCTGGAAACTGCTTCAGATTCTGTGTCTCCCTCTCTCTCTGCCCCTCCCCCACTCATGCCTGTCTCCCTCTCTCTCTCTCTCAAAAATAAATTAAAACATTAAAAAAATTTTTAAAAAAGAAATAACTCATAACTAGCATGGTGAAGAGAATAATCTGCATCCTTGTCTGATGTTGATCCTAGTTTCCATGTCCCATGATGTGTTCCTCCCAAGCAGTCTGTGTTGAGTATCCATTTTTTATTGAAGGGGCTCTGAATTAATCCTAGAAGGAGGACAGCAAATAAAGGCTGGGTTTGGGGGAGGTGAGCTGATAAATTTCCTTATAGCATAGATATTAATATGCTTGGAGATAGTTTTTTATGGAAATACACCTGTAAATTTTCCTTGATAAAATTAGATTCATTATACATAACTGTTTTTAAGATCATCCTTTCAGGAACATATATATTCTATATGCATTAAGGATCATTCACATATATTAAAATGATTCAATCCCAGTAATGTTGTCATTTTTACGTGTTCAAAGAACCTTAAAAAACTTAATTATATGAATCACCTTAAAATGGTCAAACAACCAAATAAGAATGTAGAAAGACTTCCCACCATAATACTTTAATTTGACTTGATAAATACCATTCTGTGTAGGCTCCTGCAATGGCTTTCTTCTCAGTTGGATGGGAAAAGAGAGGAGTCCAATAAGACTCTCTTAGGGCTACTCTCTTCTGGTTCTGACTCCTGCCCCCAACCCTTTTCCCCTCAAACTTTCCCTTCACACCCTCTTGCTCTGGTTTGATTTCCCCAGATTCTGTAAAGTTGCCTAATTTATAAATAACTAACATTTACTTAGTGGTAACTGTATTGTTAAATATCTAGTTAAAAGACTAATGGCAAAATATCCTTGTCTCTTTATGAAAAGAATCTATGATCCTTTGTTTATTGTAACTTATGCTAATTGGGCACAAAGAAAAACTACTAATGGGTGTTTTGTTTAATCCCCACAGTGTTTTATAAATTGTCCAACTGGGGACAGAACATATTTAAATGGGAAGGAATTCAGGGATCTGACAGCCAGTGAGCTGAAGCTGGGTAGTCTGTTTCGCTAGGCAAGGCTGCCTGCCAATGCTTGAGGACAGGCTGGCATACTTTAGGTATCAAGGATATTTCTGATGACATCACAGAGAAGGTGATCCAGAGGATTGGTAGAAAAGTCAAAAGATCAGCCCAGAATATGGCTGGTAGAAAGTTCTAAAAAGAAGTATCTTTGGCAGAATAGCAATATTGCTTTATCATCAGTTAATTTGCTGATGTTGGTCTTTATAGACATTTGTTTCACAACCAGAATTTTGAAGTTACTTGTCTTCGATCTGTTCTCAGAAGGTTACACTGTTTGACCAAACCGTTTCATTCTGATATGCTTTCAGAGGTATAATGAGCCAGAGGCCCAGGAAATGTTGAAATCCTACCACCTCAGGATTCTTCCGTATTCACAGATGGCCACAGTATTGTGATTATAAAAGGAAGCACAAGTCTGTATTATTATGTAAAGATTAAAATGTGAGTTCTCCTGACTCTTCTTAGTGAAAGTTTATCCACATGATTATTCACACCAGGCCTAATGGTTCATCTGTGTGTTTATAACGTTAATGAACCTTTTGAGTTTTCAGATTCCAACCTCAAACATCTGAGTGATAATAGAAGTTTCCATGTAAAGGTTATATGATTTAAACAATAGATTTACTGTTTTACTAGGGAGAGCATTTTTCTTCTGTCTGAAGGCTTAAGGATGAGAGAATGCTAGCACTTGGTAGTTTTTTTGTCACTGTTTTTCATCTTTCATACATGTTAAAAGGGATGAAAAACACCGTATTAAAAGGTTGGTGATGAGACCTTTGAATTCTGTATCAATATTTCAGTCCCTTGACTAGATCTGCAACCATTTCCTTTCCAATAAGATTAAAATTGAAGTATTATGTGATGAACATAGACCAGTTTAATAGAGATAATTAAAGTGTAGCATCATCTTTAATTAAGGACACTTGAGATAATTTCCTTTTCCATCTGCATGGCTATTTAAAATTGTCTCTTATGGACTATAGATGCTGGAGAGGATGTGGAGAAACGGGAACCCTCTTGCACTGTTGGTAGGAATGCAAACTGGTGCGGCCGCTTTGGAAAACAGTGTGGAGGTTCCTCAAAAAATTAAAAATAGACCTACCCTATGACCCAGCAGTAGCACTGCTAGGAATTTACCCAAGGGATACAGGAGTACTGATGCATAGGGGCACTTGTACCCCAATGTTTATAGCAGCATTCTCAACAATAGCCAAATTATGGAAAGAGCCTAAATGTCCACCAACTGATGAATGGATAAAGAAATTGTGGTTTATATACACAATGGAGTACTACGTGGCAATGAGAAAGAATGAAATATGGCCCTTTGTAGCAACGTGGATGGAACTGGAGAGTGTGATGCTAAGTGAAATAAGCCATACAGAGAAAGACAGATACCATATGGTTTCACTCTTATGTGGATTCTGAGAAACATAACAGAAACCCATGGTGGGAGGGGAAAGAAAAAAAAAAAAGAGGTTAGAGTGGGAGAGAGCCAAAGCATAAGAGACTCTTAAAAACTGAGAACAAACTGAGGGTTGATGGGGGGGTGGGTGGGAGGGGAGGGTGGGTGATGGGTATTGAGGAGGGCACCTTTTGGGATGAGCACTGGGTGTTGTATGGAAACCAATTTGACAATAAATTTCATATATTAAAATAAAATTAAATTAAATTAAAAATTAAAAATTAAAAAAATTTTAAAAAATTGTCTCTTATGCCTAAAGTTTGCCTATTAATCTATGGTCATCCAACATTTCAATCCAATAAACATTGCATTTTCAATCCAACAAAAATACTCTAACTCAGTGCTACATCTCAGTTTGGGTTTTTGAAACCTGTAGGTGCTGACAATTCTGGTACATTAATAAAACTATAGCAGTTTGAAGAGAAAACTTTCTTTCCAATGTTTTCCAAAGAAAATGCAGTATAATTTTGTAACTGCAAGGTACCCTAGAAGTATTTAATCCAACATCTTCATTTTACATAGGAGAAATAAGACTTAAAGGAATGGAAAAAGTTGTCTATCACACAACCAACTGTCCCTAAAATCTATGTTTCTTTATTCTGGGTCCAAAGTTGGTCTCTCCCTATGTCATGATTGTACCATATATAGAACTTCTCTCATCATGTATCTGATAGCTGATAGCTAAGGAAGGAGCCTCTGCAGAGGCAGAAGAGCTTAGTGGGTAAGGGTTTGGACCACCAGCTGAGAAGATTCTGGTCTAGAAACCTGATCCTACTGGATGTGATTTTAGGTAAATTACTTAACTTCTCTGGCCTCAGTTTTCTCATCTGTAAAATGGAGTTTGTAATATCACTAAGTTTACAGGTCATTATAAGAATCAAAGGAGGCCCTGACACATATTATGAACTCACTATGTTTCAGAATAAGTATCCTAACCCTGCTTTTGATAAGCATGAGTATAGTTCAGTAACTTTAACATTGAGACCTTTATCTCTTTATCTTCAGACAACATAATTCAATAGATAGAGAGTAGGGAGATCCAAATCAATTTTGACTAAAATACTTCTTATAATGTTTTGACTTGTCAAATCCAGCCAGGCTGTATAAATTGGAAATCTGAGTCCTTTCCCAGAGATTCAGATAAGTATTACCACAACCATTTCAGGCCGCAAAGCATCTATCTCAACTTGTGACATCTCCAGAGATAGAGATTTGAGAGACCTGTGGTGAACCCATTTTTGAGCTCTAATCACCATCTTCTTTTCAGTTTACCTCACTAATTAAATATCAAGAAGAGAAGAAAGTTGAACTTGGACTTACTGAATGCTTGTACCAATGTGTAAAAGATTTCCTAAGTATCTGCTTTGGGTCCCCTGAGAAGCAGATGCTAAGACAAAGATTTGAGTGCAAGTGGTTTATTTAGGAAGCCATCTCAGAGGGAATCAGTAGGGGAGCAGAAAATAAGACAGAGAAGGGAATGAAGTACCTTATCAAGCAGATTATTGCTGGGAGCAACTGGCACCCAGTCTCTCTGGGGAACTACATACAGAACACACCCGGATTTATCAAACCTGACAGGTTGGGGAGGTTAGGATATTTATTCTTCAACGTCAGCCATGCCTGAGTGAGAGCTGCTCCTGGAAGATTTAATTCCCCAACATTTCTGGCTTGTCCCATACTTGGGCTGAGAATAAGCCATGTGGCAGGGTATTGTAGTAGAATGCTGCCAGCATAAATTTGATCAGTGAATATACAAGGAATATGGGTGATGTCCACTGTAGCGTGCCTTGTGATTAAAACAATAACCACTGGAAAGTATCTAGGCCTAGAATGTGACCCATGAAACCGAAGAATCTGATAAATTTATCTAATGAAATGTCACTGAAGAAAGAGTCATAGACCATATTATATCCTTCTTAGAAAAAGCAGGGGTAGGTGGATTACAGGTGCCCTTTTGCACATTCAGATGCATACACGTAAACCCACATAATTTCAATCCCATCTTCATTTCTCATTTCACTAATACCTTCTGGAAATATAGCCTATTGGAAACCATTCTAAAACACAATAGGCTGTTATCTCTCTAGTGCCCATTTTCTGCTCAGCACACAGTGACAACATGTTTATCAAGTTTGTGGAAGTATCAACAGTCCAAGACTTGACCCTCCATTAAGCACTGTATTCTACAAAAGCTCAGTTGAGGAGTAATTGTAAGTAGGCACAGAAAGATAATGCAGATAGTACTGAAAGAATAACAAAATAAGGAAAGTTAGCATGAATCTAACTCAAAGTTCAGAATAAGTTCAAGCTGTTGCTCTGGCATATGCTTTCACTTGGGACCAGAGCGAAGGGTGGGAAATTTCAAAATTACCCAACATGTTTTCTTGTTATACTTGGAAAGATGTCTAGTGTTATTTTTTCTTTTTCCATTTATGAAATGAGCCCAATTGCTTGTGTTTCTATGATGCATTCACACCACTAAGAATTAAAGCACTATCTGGGTTCTTTCTTCTCTACCCAGGCTCACTAACCTGCTAATTGGGAAAAGTCATTAACAGCATGTACTGAATTTATTTGCATGTTGCGACTTGCTGTAACAATAATGCAATGGTATCTTTACCTTTTGCAGTCAAGGTTTCAAACAAAGGAGCCTTGTTAAGGATGTCTTATCAATAAATTTTGACAAGACAGATTGTTAATAACCTATTTTCCAGAGGCAGTCTTTGGATAAGAATTTTATATTAGACTATCAGCTAGATGATCACTGTAAGATCCACAGCTATAGAAGTAAATTAATTTCTCTTTTGGTGTGCCCTGTGACATGGTAGGAACACTAAACCCAAACATTTAAAGTGAGTCTATGAGAGCAGAACATTTGTTTCCATTGGACTTTAAGGTGGGGAATTAGGCAGAAAGCTGGGTCAGGTCAACACAATGCTTTAGCTGATTGTTTAGAGATCAATCACCATCAAGACAGGAAAGCAACATTTTCTATTTTTTGTTCCTTTTGATCACTGCAATAAGCTAATGGATTGTTAGTGAACTGGAAATTAAATAGCTGACTAATGACTAAGCAATCCAAGAGGAAATGGTTAAATCTTTTACATTTTTTAAATGAATGCATTATAAAGCAGGGGGTTAGCAAACTATGGGCCACGGGCCAAATCCAGCCCACCATTGTTTTTTTTTTTTTAATTTTTTTTTTCAACGTTTATTTATTTTTGGGACAGAGAGAGACAGAGCATGAACGGGGGAGGGGCAGAGAGAGAGGGAGACACAGAATCGGAAACAGGCTCCAGGCTCTGAGCCATCAGCCCAGAGCCTGACGCGGGGCTCGAACTCACGGACCGCGAGATCGTGACCTGGCTGAAGTCAGACGCTTAACTGACTGCGCCACCCAGGCGCCCCATTGTAAGTAAAGTTTCATTGAAATTTTAGCCACACTCCTTGACATATTGTTTAAGGCTGATTTTATGTTACAACAGCAGAGTTAAGTAGTTGTTGCAAAGACCAATAATACCCAAAGCCTAAAATATTTACTATTTGGCCTTTTACAGAAAAAGTTTATTATATCTACTATAGAGATGTAACTCAATTTTTTTTTTTTTTTTTTTTTTTTTTGGTACAAAATACGCTTGATAGACTGCTTACCTAGAGAGGCCAAAGATGTGGATTTCACACCACATACACATGTTAATATCACCTTCTGATGCAAATTCTGTTCTGTCCTCTTAAAAATAAATGCTATTAATCATAAGAGAAATTGTTGTAGCAAAAGTTAGAATGTAAATTATTAGAATTGGGAGCATGCCATAGAGACCATATAGTTTGAGGTTCTAATTTTATAGATGAGGAAAATGAAACCCAGAAAGGTTAAGAGGTTTGCCCAAGGTTACTCAGCTAATGGCAGAGGCAGGTCACCATTTCTCCTCCTAAAACAAATAATCAAACAGCAAAAGCCCTTTTGATGAAGCCCAGTTCTTCCTGATAAGAGGCAGGGAATATTAATTTTGTTCTTTCAGGAACAACCCTCATTCTATGTCGAGTAAATTCAGTTACTTTAATACAGTGGTTCTCAAATTTCAGGGTGCATGTTGTTTAAAATGAGGATTTCTGGGCTTAATGCCTCCTTTCCAAATTGCTGATGCAGTGGGTCTCAAGAATTTGCATATCTAACAAGTTTTCCAGGCAACACTGATGTGCGGGTCTTGAGAGCACATTTAGGATACACTGGGAATGATTAATTTCTGTCTCTCTCATGTGTAGGGATTTGCTCTAAGGTTGAAACAATGATAACTTGCTCATGGCTTATTAGAGGATGGTAATCAACAAAGAGCTAGCAACACACTATTGCACTATACCAAATAAAGCAAAAAGAAAGAACAAGAACAAATGAGACTAACCACTTTAGTCTAGTTAGCAAGCTCCTGGAAGGTGCAGGGACAGAGATAAAGGAAAGATGATGTAGAAAGTTTTCGTTCTGTGGGGTATAGCAGTTGACAACAGAAGGAAGAAGGGTTTGTGAGGGTAGAAGAGATGACACAAACTGTCAGGATGTCAATATGTTCTCAGCATTTTTAAGTACATGATTCATTAGGTAGTGATTCAGCATTTACATTATAAGAAATCACCTGGTACTATCTTCTCCCCCACATACAAATGAGTTAATTTAATATGTATGTATGCAGATTTATATAAATATTTATTCCATAAAAGTTTTATGTGAAAGAAAATAACATGTTATTTCCCTATGTTCATAAATTCACAAAATCTCTTTATGGTCAAAGATTTCTTTTACAACTAGAAAGACAAGAAATAGAAATTACATTAAGTACCTAATAACCATGCAACAAACCAGTAAAAAGACAAAGAAAAATGCTAAATTCCCTTGATTCTTTGAGAAAAAGACATTAATAGAAATGAATAAGGAATAGAGGTTTATTTTTCTTGGATACTTTGTAATTTAAGTTGTTTTGCCTTTTCTTGAGAAAAAATGGGGGAGATATTTAATCTCAAAAGATTGAATTTGAACAGGGCAGTGGTGATGAAGAAAAATAATTCACACCCCACCCTCTCACCAATCATCAATAAACACGATTGAAGTGGCTTCTTGTAAGAAAAAGCTCTAAAAATTTAGAACTGAGAAAATTTAAACCTGATGTTTCCATTTCCTTCCAACTTCTCCTGTGTCTGTTGCAACACTTGACTTTTCTTCTGCATCTGTGCCTGTGGATTACTGGATTGCTGGCACCATGGGCTCCCTGACTATTCCTCTTGGGATTATGAGGCCCACTCGGGGCATGGCTGAAACTGAGCTCACCCCTACCCTGCCCCTCTCTTGGCCCCAGTTGCTCCCTCTCTGTACATCCTCACTTCTGTCAAAATTATTATCAATTCTCCTGTCATACAAGCTCGAAAGAAACCTCAGTGAACCCTACCAACTCTTTCTTTCCTACCAAATTTAGCCTGCTCCCAATCCTCTTGATTCCCCCTTTATAATGTTCACACTTATCCTGTTTCTCTCCCTCTCTTCCACTCCCACCCACCCATTCTGAGCTCTCTGCAGGGAATAGTGGTTAGAGCAGGGGCTTCAAATTCAGATACCTAGACTGCACTGCCAGCTCTGAAGCCTCCTAGCTGGGTAACTTTCAGTGGTGAAGTGTCTGAACCTCAACGTCATCATTTTATTTCTAAACTGGGCATAACAACATTGCCCACAGAATTGTTATGTGGATAAGATAGCATATTCAAAATGCTTAGCACCGTGTCCCATACAATGCTCACAGTGACACACAGAAATGCAGTCACTAGAGTGATTATAACAGTTCTTATGTGAGAGGAACACTTACAGTGTAGCTTCAACTTTCATTTTCCCCTTATATACAAATATTCACTCTCATCTATAATCTTGTATTCAAAATTCTATTTTACTTTCTCACATATAATCTTTATTGTTTTTAACAAATGATTCATCCTCTGCTCCAGATGAGAAAGAACCCTGTGGAAAGAGAAAAGCAAGAAGTATTTCCTTCCACATTGACCGTGTAGGGGTAGTGGTGAAATTTATTCCTTTGTGCAAATGTCAGGAAAATAGAGAAGGCTCTGTCCTTTCTCCCACAGTAGTATTTATATATCCCATTTAAGTTTCTAGGGTGCTTTCACATTTGTCATTTCTCTGAACCCTAGTGTTATGGATCAAATTGTGTCCCAGCTCCAAATTCTTACGTTAAAGTCTAAAACCCCAATACCTCAGAATGTGATATTATTTGGAAATCGAGTCATGCATATATATTTAGTTATGCATGTATATATAATTAGTTATGCATATATAATTAGTTATGGAGTAGAGTGGGCCCCTAATCCAAGATGACCAGAGTCCTTATGAGAAGGGGAAATCTGGACACAGATGCACACACTGGGAGAACATCATGTGAGCATGAAATCATGGGTAATGCAGAAGTCAAGGAACACCAAAGATGGCCAACAAACTACCAGATGCTACAGAGAGGCATGGAACAGATTCCTCTTCACACCTCAGAGGAAGCATGGCCTTGTTGACACCTTGACATCAGATTTCTAGCCTGAAGAACTATGAGATGATAAATTCCCATTGTTTTAAGCCACTCAGTTTGTGGTAGTCTGTTACGGCAACTAGCAAATTAATATACCTGCAAAGATGCTATGAGACAGAGAAGATGGTGACTCTCAAGCTGGCTAGGGTCTGGTGGATGGGACCAGACAAGGTGAGAGCAATGAGTGGTGCCAGGCATGTCATGGGACCAGGTTGGATCCTTATGCAGCACCTCTGTTTCCTTCTCTGCTCACGTCTGGCAAGGAAGGGACTAGGAGGTTAGATTAGAAAAGGAGGTTTGAGTTAGCCTCTGAAAAGCCTGAAAGTTCGGGTAGCTACATCCCCATTTGCTGAAGGTTCATCTTACTATAAGGGAGGGGAGTTCTACAGGGATGTTAAAGAGTGGAAGGTTTCTTGCTCCCAGCCCAACCAGCCTGGGATGGTTTTTAGTTTGTAGAATTTTCCATCTAACACAATTTCCCAATACACTGGATCCTCATACTCAACCAACACACTCCCTGTTGCTTTTAATCCACAGGCCAGAACAAATCATAATCATGCTTTTAAAAGCAAGAGGGTAAGTTTACCCATAACCATACCAATAGGTATAGAACATATGCCGGCACTGTCTTATTTTCTACTTCTGAGGCTTTTCCTCTTTAATTGTGAATTTATGACTGTTTAATTGATAACTAAATTGCCTGGAAGTCTGATATCAAGATAAGTAAGGTTTTATTTTAATCATAAAATAATTCCTTTCAAATTTACCATCTGAAAAGCATGCAGGTCTTATCCCTTGGGAGCTAATTATGGTACCTTCATGATGATGAGAATGGCAGCTCAGCTTGACCCAGGAAACAGATCATGCCCTAGGTAATATAGACCATTTTTTTCCTCTATACAGACACTACATTCCCACAATGCTAACTACTTTTTCCCACAATACCAATGTGAAGACACCTGAAGATACCAGACAATCTGAAGACACCTTGTTTTCTCAATGCCTTCTTCACAGTCTTCATCTATACATCTCCATCTACCCTCCTCTTTGTCTTTCTGAAAAAATGCCCATTTATCTTTTTATCAGCTGGATCATTTCTTTTTTCTGTGAAGCTTCCCCTGATCTACCCCTTCATCCCCCTCCTCCACCCTTACTCCCTAGACAGGCAAGACTGAGGGACTCTTTCTAGCCTCTCATATCACCAAGGAAAGAAATGGAAGCCGGGCAGATCTGGCCATGGAAGATCTGTAAGAGACCATGTCAAGGGTTTGCAGAGTGCTGAAGTATGTTAGGCTCAGTGAGGGTAGAGACTGGGAGACTTCTGTGGTGGTAGCATTTAGGACAGGGAGCAGATGAGGTGACAGAAAAGGAAAAGTGAGTCTAACATGACTCTGAGATTTTGATCCTGGCTGACTTAGGGCAGGTGTCACAAACTTGTTCTGTAAAGGTTCAGATACTAAATATTTTAGGCTCTGTGGGCCATAGAGTTTCTGTCACAACTACTCAACTCTGCCACTGTGGAACAAACACAGCCACAGACAATATATCGATGAAGTGTGACTATGTTGCAATAAAATTTAATTTACACAAACAGGTGGTAGATCAAATTCGGCTTGTGGGCTATTGTTGCAAACCCAATTGAGAGGATGGGGGTTTCGTTATCACAAATAGAGGCTCTAAGTGCTAAAGCCCGCAGATGAGGACAAACTGGCAGAGGTGGGACTCAGATGAATTTGGATGAGCCGAGTCTGAGATGCCGGCATGATTTCAATATGAAAGGGTCCAGTTTGGAACAGACAACTGAAAAAATCAAGATGGACACAAGGCTGACGTATTAGTTTTACTTTAAAATAATTTCTATAGGAGATAATGTATATGAAGCATTTAAAAGATATGAAGTTATGCTTGTTACAGTTTCCAGAATTCAACTTTCATGTGCAAGTCATTTGAAGAAGGCCTGCAGTTTGAGACTAGCAAATAAGGAGTCAGGGGGCCCCCTCAATGTCACTGATTGGTCAACATAGGACTCTAAAATAGTAAGTCTCCTGTGGCAACTTGAAAACAAGCCAAATAAAAAACAAAACCTGCTCTTTCCCCTGTTTCCTCTATCCTCCTTAGCAGTAACCTAAGCTAGGGTCATAGGGATTATCTGAAATTTCTTATTCTCCTTTAGAATACTCCTATTCATTTGGCTTACTTCATATGTTTAGTATTTCAGATGCTGATCTTTCCTCTTCATTGCCGCTGCCTTACTTTTAGGCTCCCATTAGTTTTTGCCTGAATCACTACAATAATCATTCTCCTAATCCTTGACCTTATCTTATACTACTACTAATATTATTATAATATTATTAAATACTAATAATCCCTATACTAACACTCACTCTTGCATTCTCTGTGCTGGGTTTACCATTGATTTCAGAGATGCACTTGAAGCATGTGTGTTTCCCTTCTCTATAAGACGCTATTGGTCCAAAGAATCTGCTTCCAAAGGGAGAAGGCTTTCATGAGGGAAAATAACTGGTTCTTCCTGGTCACTTTTGCTCCCTTGTATCAAGACCAGTAGTTAGGCAAGGAAGAAGCACCGTCCCAACAGAAATAATTGACCCTAATGACCAGGAGACAGTAGGGATGTTTGTTACACACTGGTAACAGGGAGAATATATTTGGCACTCAGATGATTCACTGTGGTGTCTCTTGCTTCTCTCCTAATTTTGATAATAAATGGACAAATGCAGAAGCAGGTTTGTCCAATTGTGACAATAAATGGACAAGTACAGAAGTTGCACTTCTAAACTTAAGGATGAGAGTCAGGGTCACCCCCTCAGGTAATCCCCTTAGACTAGCAGAGGTACTAGACTAGCAGAGAATAAGAATAATCTAGAATGGGTAGTCAAACAAAAAGATGATAAGAATTAGTTGCAACTCTGAGACTAGCTATAATCATGGAGACTCCAGTTTTATTCTGCTAACTTTTCTTATGTTAAGTCTTCCTGGAAAAGAGACGAACCAGAATCCTGGAAGAGTTCTTCTCATTGGGGATGAAGCAAGCAGATCTGAGTGATGTAGGGGGTGAACTCTAGTGGATGCTGAGGTGCACAGCCTAGGTCCCCTCTGCAGGACCAAGGCCCCCACACTCCTGCCTGACAGGAGTGTTGCCTGTTGACTGCTCCAATCTGGGGCCTTCCTCAGGGTATAAAACCTAGCCCCTGTTTTAGTTTGGGATATAGCTAAAGAACTAAACCAGCCCAAGGGCTCCTGTGGGAGTGGCTGATGCCTCTGTTGCAAACTCATCAGTTCAACTTCTTCCCCTGCCCAGTCCTGCTTCCCTTACTCCCTTATGAGTACTGTTCCTGAAGACACTCCACAATAAGCCACCCACTTGCAAATCCCATCCCAGCGTCTCTTCCCCTGGGGTCCCAACCTATGACATCAATATTACAACATTTTCCAAGTGGGTAGGTACCATTTCAAGTCTTGGAATTAAGTACGCACATTTTTTATTAATAAAAACTGTGTTCTTGATTCTTTCAAAGTTCAGAACCTACAATGCTTCCTATCTACGGCAGCCTCTCTGCTCACAGGCCCAACTAGTTCAGTCACTGTTCATGGCTTCTCCTCAGGCACATCATTTAAATTCTTTGGCCTCATTTTAAGCCAGCCAGGAAATTGAGCCCAAACTCTAGCCTGGAGACCTTTGAAAATCATGTTAGAGCCATATTAATTCAATTTCTATTACTTTGGTTATATTTTATGATATATTTAAAACTGTCATTTTTTAATCATCCTGATTTTCATTGTTAAAAGATGAATGATGTACTCTAACCTGATTCAATCAGCTGGACCCAATATGTGAGATGAAAGCCATGTAATGTTGAAAACGCTGCTGACCAAATAAAATTTTCCAGGATACAAAACAAGTAGATTAAGGAGGTCAATATTTTGCTTCATGGTCACTTTACTGCAATCGTCAGTGATGAAGATAAATGTAGTCTGAAATTGTGTCCATGTTACGTAGTCAGTCAATACATCCTAATATGGAGGAAGTGCACTTATAAGGTGAATATGACCTTTGGCATTTGATGGTGTTTCAAAGTACTTCCAAGTAAGACTGTCTATTTAATTTGTGGAACTCAGTGCAAAATGAAAACACAGGGCTCTTGTTGAATAATTCTCAAGAATCTTTAAGATAACGACAGTAGAGCATTAAAACCAGCACAAAGCCCTTCTAAGCCAGGGGCTCTGTGCAGATGCAGAGGTCTCATGTCCATGAAGCCAGCTCGGGCCCTAACTTTATGATTCACTTAATTTGTTCTAGAATTTTATTTGATATTTGACAAAGCAAACACGTACTGGAGGGGAGAATATAACTGTAACCAAGAAAGGAGGTAAGCACATTTTATCATATTATTGTCTAAATAACTGCTATGGAAAATAGCATTGTATTTTTTAAAATTTATTTGTTGATTCTGAAAGAAACACAGAGAGAGTAGCAGGGAGGGGCAGAGAGAGAGGGAGAGAGAGAATCCCAAGCAGGCTCCATGCTGTCAGCACAGAGCCCAGTGTGGGCTTGAATCCACTAACTGTGAGATCATGACCTGAGCCGAAATCAAGAGTCAGATGCTTAACTGACTGAGCCAGCTAGGCACCCCATAACATTATAATATTTTTAAAAAATGTTTCATTTAATATTTTTAACTGTTAATTACTCAAAATCTCAAAAATCAAATTAGTAATACGTTTCATGGATATGTAGGATTTTAAGGTTTAAAAGGCAATTGGTCTGCAGATACTTACTTTGGAGAAGGAAGAAATTATCAAATTTTTCCTTTTATGTAAATGAGCCTATGAAATGAGCCTATATTGTACTTTCTACTGAGAAAAAATTATTTAGGAAATATTTGTCTTTCTGTGTCTGGGTTATTTATTTCACTTAGCATAATGTCCTCCAGTTTCATCTATTTTGTTGCAAAGGGCAAGACATCCTTTTTTGTTGAGAGATTTTATCATGAATGGATGTTGAATTTTTTCAAATGCTTTTTCTACATCTATTAAAATGATCATACGATTTTAATTCTTCATTTTGTTTATGTGGTATATCACTTTTACTGATTTGCCTATGTTGAACCATCCTTGCTTCTCAAGAATAAATCCCAATCGGTCATGTGTATAACTCTTTCTAATGTGCTGTTGCATTCAGTTTGCTATTATTTTGTTGAGAATTTTTACATCAGGGATGCTGGCCTATAGTCTTCTTTTCTTGCGGTGCATTTGTCTGGTTTTGGTACTGGGTGATGTTGATCTGACAAAATGAGTTTGGAAATATTCCCTCTTCTATTGTTTGGAAGAGTTTAAAAAGGATTCTTTTTTAAATGTTTGGATTAATTCACCTGTGAAAGCCTCTAGTCCTGAAATTTTCTTTTTAGGAGGTTTTGATTACCGATTCAATCTCCTTATTTGTTACTGATCTGTTCAGGCTTTCTATTTCTTCTTTGGTCAGTCCAGGTGGATATATGCTTCTGGAATTCATCCATTTCTTCTAAAGTGTCCAATTTATTTGTGTGTCATTGTTCATAATAGTCCTTTATGATCATTTTTATTTCTGTGGCATCAGTTATAATCTCTCCTCTCTCATTTCTGATTTTCTTTAAGTCTTTTCCGTTATTTTCTTGATCAGTCTAGGTAAGGGCTTATTGACATTGCTTTTAGTTTCATTACTTTTAGTTTCACTGATTTTTTTCTATTGTTTTTGTTGTTGTTGTTGTTGTTGTTGTTGTTCTCTATTTCATTTATTGCTGTTCTAATCTTTGTTATCACCTTCCTTATGCTAACTTTGGGCAAATTTTGGAGCTTCTTGGAAGGAAGGGACAAACAGAAAAAAATTACTTGAAGGTGATTTATACAGTGGGAAATTAGTGGCATATGAATTATATGCTCTTTGGAGGGTAAGGCCATTTGTAATTTGTGAAAACCCAGGCAATTTGTGCTGTTAGTTCCTTAAAATAGTTTTAAAAAGAAAAACTGGCCATATTTAACCAAGTATAATCTTCTCTGAGGAAGTACTCCAATCCCACTCTTACCCAGTGACATTTTCTGGCTCTGTTAATGTTTGGGCAGATGAAGAGGGAGTCACAATGACACAATAAATTAATACACTTCCAAGAGACTCTTGTGAAATACTAAAGTATACTTCCAAACCAGAAAAGGCTACTTACACATTATTCATGTTGATAATAGTATTTAATTTTTGAAACTTTTCTGAGGATCCAGAGGGATACTTTGTGAATTATACCTCATGAAATGAGAAAGATAATTCAGTTCTAATGGTTTTTACATAGCCAAGTGATGCATTTTCAAATTTGGCAACAATCTATAAATATTGTAATTCTCATGCTTGGATGATGATCAGTAATTAGAAGAAGGGAAGGCAGGAACACATGTCTCACTGAGGAGCTTTTCAAATGAGCAGATTCCCCATCTTCCGCCAGAAATTGTGACCACTGTGTCCAGAGAGTTGCATGTCCACATGCAACATGCATAGTAGATGATTCTCATGCAAATGGCCCACACTCTTAAATACACCAGAAGAAACTCTACCTGCTGGAATCAGTCCAAGGAGTATCTGTTTTGCTTTTCCATTCACTTTTTAGGTCAGTTAGCATGATTCCATCCTCTTCTTTAGAGCTATTGATTTAGAACATTCATGGGTGTGACCCCAAAAGAGATCATTTAAAAATGGTCCTGGGGGATTATAATAATCCATTGGTTTCCTACTGGATTTGGTATCCAGTGCCCCAGAACAGTGTTTGTCAAAGTTGATTCAAGAATCACTTGTATCAGCACCACCTTTGAGCTAGATAAAATGTAGATTTTGGGGCTCTATCTTTAGGCTCATGTACTCTGAGTTGAGACCTATAAAAAATAATTTTTAACTAGCTCTGTCCCTGATGTCTGAGAATATCCCGGTAAACAGTTTGTTCCTGGTAAAGCAACAAAGGATCAAAACTACAGTAAAAATAGTTACAGGACTGGTTGTCCTACTAGGCATGTCAAAGATTCAGATCAGACAGAGCATGAAAACCAGCAGGATGCCAGCTTCACATTAGGCGGGTGTAAGAGAAATGGGCTTACTCAATAGTCTATAATTAAAGAATAAGGGAGAAATGGTGAGAATCAGCAAGAGGCATTCACAAGAGGACACAGAGGTCTCTCTGGGGAGTTCTAAGGACTGCAGTCTGAGCAGAAGAATGAATTCAAGAACTGCAGAGCTCACTTTCAGAGTTAGAGTTTAGTCATAGGATAATGAGATGATTTTTTTTATTAACAGGTTTTACTTTCAGAAAAAAATTGGAAGTTTTACATTGGAAGTGTCCCCTACATTTTATGTTCAAATAGGAGGAAAAGTAATTATCTAGATCAAATTAAATAAACATAGATTTACCAGTTATAGAGTGAGCTCCTTTAGGGCAGAAATTGATCATTTTAATTTCCTTTCCTTATTTTCATTTTTAAAAAATTGTATTTAAATTCAAGTTAGTTAACATATGTAGAATTTAGTGATTCATCACTTACATATAACACCTGAGATATCTTCATTGTATTGTCTTAGGGCTCTTTGGTTTGAAAAATAGTCATTCAGGCTAACTTAAACAAAAGGAAATTTACTGTAGGAATGCTCATAGAGTGAAAACCAGATGAAATATACAAAAATGCAAGGGCTCAATGCTAGAGATGGAAGAGGCTCTAAATGCCTATAAACAGAAAACTTAAAGACTGTCACTCTGGTGCCCTGCCATTAGCAACACTCAGCTGCTCTCAACCTGTCTGGAGTGTTCTAGGTTTTCTGCTTTAAAATGAGTATTTTTTCCCTTTGATTTCCATTCAGTTTTTCAAACAGGGAATCTAACTGCCTAAGCCAATTGTTGGTCTGTTTTTCTCCAAGTTGGCCAACGTACGGATCAGGTTGCCAACATGGGTCTAATTTTTGCCATGGCAGAGGATGGGGACATGGAATTGGGATTCAGGCATATGCATCAAAATGACTACTTTGGAAGCAAGGGGTGTGGGGGACACAGATTCCTTTAAAATACAGAAGGTAGGCAGCAGACAGGCAGAGTAAACATGTTTGGGACCTTCCTCTTTTTACGTGAATCACTTAATGTCAGCATTAGTTTTTACCTGGGAACATGATAATTTTGCTTGACCTTTCATGTTGGGGCACATAAGCAAAACAGGCAGAATGGCCTGGCTAGAAATTCAGGGAAAGGGCTGGAACCCTGATAGCTAGACAGGACACTGTCTGGTGGCTGAGACTTAGGAAGACAGAGCTCATTGTTTTGGCCTATATTTCAACAAATTTGTATACCTTGGAATTAGGTCTACACAAACAAATTGATAGGTTTCTACCTTACTTTTCATTTCAATCTTTTGTGGAATTCAGGTAAGTATGTGTGATTTCAGACTATGCTTCAGTACCTTTCTGCCAACTGCAACACTACTGACTTCGAGATTTCAAATTTTGCTAAAATTACAATGACTTCTTTATGGATACATCTCAGGAGATCTATATAATTTTCTCTTCCTCGCTTTGGTAGTTGGTTGGAAAAAGTCCAAGATATGCCACAATTTCCATGTCTCAGTATGACAGATGTTTTTGTTTGTTGGTTTGCTGGTTTGTTTGTTGCTTATATTCTATAGTCATAGTCAATCCTTTTGAGACTTAGCAAAGGTCAATTTTATTTAGACTTGTAAAAATGTGAGGCATTACAGTCATTGGTCTTCCCTTATGACAACTAATTTTCCACTTCTTTCATCACAAGAAATCCTAATCTGTAGGGAATAAGTTTAGGAATCCCCTGGGCTTACACCAATGGGGTAACAAGGCATAAAGAAGTACAAAGTCATAGGATGCTCACACCTAAGTGTGGGTAAACAAGATTAGCACACCAGAATAGGGAGGTGAAAAGGCACCAAGAATAGGGAGGTGCAAAGGCACCCCAGAATAGAGAGGGGGTGCAGAGGCCCCAGAATATGGGGGGGGCAAAGGCCCCCAATACAAAGGTATATGAGGTAAGCAAGATTCAGGGAGAAAACAACCCCCCAATTTAGTACTATAGCAGAAAGCTGCTTTCACAGGAAGGAAGGACCAAATTAGGTAAGCAGGTAAATAGGGCTATAGACCACACGCTGAGGGGCGGTTGATGCTCCCCAGAGTGGAGCTGACTAACAAAAGAAAAGATGCCTTGTTAACCCTGAGGTTATTCCCCTTACCTGTCTTATCCCCTAGGCTAGCTAAGATAAACAGACACAGCACCTCCTGTCTGCCTTTAACAACCATCTGCCCGGTGCCAGGATTTTGTTTTATATTAACCCAAACCCCAAACACCATATATCTTCAAAAGCCCCCTTTTCCCTCATGCCCATGGTCTCTTTGTGCATGCCCATCACGTTTGTAAGCCTTCTGATCCTAATAAAACCGGGGCAAGGACACTTACTCAGGGCTCTTGTCTTCTCCTGGACCTGAGCCATCTCTCACTTTTCATCCTGCATCCCACTGTTTTGCTGGCCAAAAGAGAACTTCAGACTTAGAGTCTACGACACTAATCCTACATTTTGTATGCCTTTGAGAAATATCAGTGACTGGCTTTCTGAGGCTAAATTAGAAGAATAATTATTAAATTATTAATTAATGTGTATTAATTAAATATATAAATTAATAATGACTAAATTATATCAAATATTTTCAATAATGAAGAAAGGAAAAAATATGGCTAAAAGGGTAAAGGTGAAACATCTAGAAGTAAAAACATTGCATCATATGTCCAGGAACCAGAGTCTAGTCCCAGCTGTGACATTAACTCTGTCTTCTTGGACAAAGTCGCCTAAAACTCTTGAAAAATTAAGGAGTTACATTCGTTCTGTAAACGATACAGTATGAGAAGTTATTTTGGGAATATATATGCATATATATGTATGTATTTATGTGTATATATAAGGAGTATGTCTATATGTATATGTGTGTATGTGCATATTTAATATATATGTAATATTATCTAGGTAATATATATTACATATATAAAATACATATGCAATGTATTAAAATGTAATGTGTTATATTTAATATATATTACATATGTAATCATATATGTAACATATTGTTTATATATACAAAGAAAACTCAAACTTTCTATATGATTTCTTTGTAAGCTCAAGCTCCCTCTTTGGAAAACCCAGGACTATGTGCTAAGGACTTTGAATTCAGTCAACAGTCAATGTCAATTAATCTATCCATCCATCCATCCATCCATCCATCCCCCCCATCCATCCACTTAGTGTTCCTCAAACTCTAAGGTGCTAGATAGTGACACGGTAAGGTTTGATATGTAAAGGAGAGGAAATAAATCATTCCAACTCTATTTTGTTATTGTTTGTTTGTTCCTTACTTTAAGTCCTGGGTTTCATTTTATGGAAGGAATTGAGGCAATGTGTCCCTTAAAGGAAGTAGCATGTATCCTTATCTATCCCTAAGAACTACTGGGGTACTCAAAGATATTTGAAAGCATGAATAGGTGAACATATGTGTGAATGTACTTCAGAGACCAAAATGCTAGAAATTTCTCTATGATCTATGCCTTTTGAAGAGCTCCTGTCCAAAGTTTACTATGACTGACAAAACCAGGGACTTGAAGAATGGAATATTTCTCATTCCTCTTTTGTTCAGATTTTACTATGTTTGTGCAGTGGAGGACATTGGAGAGCAGAGAAAGAAGAGGAAAATGGAGGGAAGAATTGAGAAAACATTTTGGAATGTTGTATGCATGGTCAAAAGAGGTCAAAAGTTAACCCAGATGGTGCATCAGAATGGCATTACCACTAGCTCTCTCAAGCCCTCCACCCTCACCCCCCCCTTCAAACCCAAATCTCTTCTCTTAAGAATAATGAAAATGTTATACTGATGACATGGATGAATACTAATCCATGTGAAATATCAATTTTGTAAACATAATTTAGAAATAAAAATTATTCTATCCAAATTCCTCATTCCTGTGGCTAGTCAAACTTTCCCTAGATTTAAATAATAGCAAAGGAGAGAGCAATATTTATAGTTGACTTTGTCATTGTGGGAACACAAGCAACCTCAGCCTGAAGGATGCTGAGACTTCAGAGGCAAGCAGGCAAAGAAAGGAGCATATGTTAGGACAAGCTGGCATAAGAGAACTGGAGAGAAATGTAAACCAGGCTACTTGTGGTTGTCTTTGCAAAGGCATTTAGATTTTAAGTCCTTTTTTATTGCAGCTAGCATCCAATTACAGTGACGTGGCCATGGGAGCTTAAGGACCAAGCACTGCCACTTTATTTTTTATTGTTGTCTATATGTTATAAAATGGGTGAGTTTAATGCCTAGATCTTTGAGTATATGATTTCTTCTGGAGGCATGATAATCTCACATCCTTTCATAAATGCCATCTAGTCATCCTCATGTGGGCGCTCAGTGAAAGTCTATAACATTATAAGAAATGGAGTTAAATAAAATGCATTTGAATTTTAAAAGCTGCCCTTTATTGCCCATGAAATACCCAGAGGTCTCCTTTTAGCACAAGAAGTCTCTTTTACACTTATGGACAATGGTAGCTATTGCAGACCATTATAGAGTTAAGTTAGCACTTAGGTAAAATTTGGTCATTTTATAAAATCCTAAGGAGTCTATGATGTTTCCGGTTGTCAGAAAAGGTTCTGAAAAGTTATCTATGCTGCTGACACCATGCACGTAAAATTAGGTCCTGAAATGTAGCTTGGACTCGTTGCAAACTGAAATCTTTTCAAAGGTGAAAACACAGGAAGAAGGGATCAAATCAAAGAGTAACCAAATTTGACAACTGCCACAAAGAGAAAAATGGGAAAAGAAATGACACTTTGTGTTTGATCTTGATCATAACATGGAGAAGTTTCCTCCTAAAAAAAGTGGCTTGAATTCCCCCCTTAATTGATTGGCAAATAGACAATGCTACACCTGTAAGCAGTCAGGTAATAAGAGCAATTAAAAACCAACCCTTCCATTTATTTTTTTTTTAATTTTTTTTTCAACGTTTATTTATTTTTTTGGGACAGAGAGAGACAGAGCATGAGTGGGGGAGGGGCAGAGAGAGAGGGAGACACAGAATCGGAAACAGGTTCCAGGCTCTGAGCCATCAGCCCAGAGCCTGACGCGGGGCTCGAACTCACGGACCGTGAGATCGTTGACCTGGCTGAAGTCGGACACTTAACCGACTGCGCCACCCAGGCGCCCCCCAACCCTTCCATTTAAATAAGACCTTATCAAAACTTGCTACCAGAACTTCCCTTTTGAAACAATTCTTTTCAAAGGTTAATTTCAACTAACAGTTGGATATTTAGCATTCCTTTGTGGAAGTCATTTCAATTAAAAATAGGAATTTGTGCCTTGGGCCCAATTAACCCCCCCCCCCCACCTTTCTAAATTACATCCATAGTAACAGGAACAGCTCTTTCTACCATGGAACATATTTAACCTGGTGTCAAATCCTGGTATAAATCTAACATAGTAATTCCAAAATTTTTCTGAGCCTCCTCTTTGAGAATCTGATGAGAGCAAAAGTAAGAATTCATATTTACACAACAACTTGTCAAAAGTTCAGCAAGTTAAAAAAAAAAACTTGAAGCCCTTCATAACTCAAATGAAAAATTCCTGAAATAGAGCCTTTGCACTAAAATGTCTAGATGCCCAGCTATACACATAAGCTATTGCTATTGAGTCAGTAGCAGATTCCTAAAAATGGAGTTGCAAAAGAGCTTAGCTATGTCTCATAAAATCTAAGATATTCCTGAAATCTGTTCAGTTTATTGTGCTCAAAGGAGTATCAAAATATTACACTGTTCCTTTGTTTTCATTTTTTTGTAATTTGAGGAACAACTTGTTGTGTTCATTCTGATACTCCAGTGAACCCTTCATGACACAATGTTACTGAAGCCATATCAAATTTGGCAGGTTTAGAGCATGATGATAAATGAGGGATATCCTCTGGCTACCCAATGAGGGTGTGTGAATCAGCAACACTGTATCATATGAACATTTGAGGTCACTGAACCCATCTTATAACCAAATCCAGGGATTCCGTCAAGAGTATTCCTTGACCTATAGTTTTCAAGCCTCTGCTGAGACACCCCAGTGAAGGAGAGTTTATTACTCCTCGAATGATTCATTGTATTTTGGCAGAGCAGAAAATATTAATAAAATTAATTAATAGTAATAAGGTAAATTTTATTCATTCATGTTGAGCTGAAATCTTCCTCCTAACTTCCATCCTATAACCTCCACATGAAAATAAGTGATGTATAATTTTCAAAAATACAAGATATGTTCTTTTGTGCTTGCTCCTTCTCTTTAAACTTCTCATAAAATTGTTTAATTTGCAATTACAGAATTCATTAAAGCAATGTTAGATATTGATCAGAAGATCATCATAGCAATGCATCACAAAGCTAGAGAGGGACACATTTTGGTAACATGCATGATGCTTAGGAGCATAGCCCCTGGGTTAGACCACCGTGTTTTGAATCCTAGCTCTGCCCCTTACTAGCTGTGTATGCTCCGATGAGTTACTTAACCACTCTGTGCCTCAGTAAGATGGAGGTTTTATTATCTACTTTACAGTGTTGGGAGGATCAAAAGAGCTATCTCTAAAATATCTAGAACAATGCCTTGCTTATAAAAATAATACTTTGGTTCACTGTGAAGAAAAATGTTAACAATCAGAAGAATATATTTCTTGGCACTAATAGAAATTTGAACAAAAACGAGACACCTGATTTTCAGGATTAAGTGTGCAGTCTTGCATCATGTACCAGTTTGAATTAAGACTGAATTAAGTCATCTGCTAAAGTTAAGGCCTCAATTTAATTATAACTAATCCAAGGCAAATTCATGGAAGATTAGGCCTTTACCACTTTCACTGTAATGCTTTAAAATATGTAAGGATTGTGCCTTATATAGCTACAGTTCCATCTCATGTGTTAGGCATTCTTCATTTCCTTAGGTCTTATGCTTAAGCCACTTTGTATCATTCAGACAGTGAAAAGTACCCATTGATGGAAAGAGTGATTTGTGAAGCCAATGAAGAGGAACAATAACAATGCTCATACTTAAGGAAGCTCATGGTGTCTTCACATAGGAATGGTAAATGGCCTTCATCTGCTTACACCAGAAGGCCTGGCAGATATGAAATTAAGTGCTGTGAAAAAAAAAATCTTTATTCCTTTAAGAATACTCCATAATTCACCAACTTTGCCACTGAGTTTGGCTTTTTTTTCCTTCTGAGAACACAAAAGTAGCAATAACAACAATAATAAAGGGTATTCTTAACTGTCCTCCTTTTTTCCATACAGTTTTGGCAGAACTTGTGAACATCCTCTTTCAACAACTTGTCTAGAGCTCTCAACACTTCCAAGTAATTTAACACTCCACACGGAGCCTTCGTGTCATCAGGCTTATTTCTTGCCCTTGTAGCTGCGTTTCCAAATAATTCGATCCCATTCACTGGCTTCCACAGGTGGCCTCTGGTTTCTCAGGACTAGATAGAAATAGGCCCCCATGGGATAATGAAGTCTTCCATGGCTGGCCGCAAGTTTGCCTTTTAACACCGAACTCTTAAGACTCCAAAATATTCATCATTTGTCACAGCAGATAGTCTGCAGGAGATACTTGGCTTTATAATCGGCAAGACAGGTAATTGTAGTGCAAGAAGGAGTTATGGTCTGAGGTTGGGCATGCGGTTTATTTTCCATTTGTTACTGGGAGTTGAGTGAGCACCTGAATAGGAATGAAAAAGTCCTGCTGCTTTTTTATTGAATCACCGGTAGCAAGGTCTTCTAGGTAAGGCTATTATAAATTGGGAAGTCATTCTTAATTTTCTATGGCTTATTTTCTTCTCTCATGACTGCCAAGATAGAACTTTGGAAATTGTAAGTTATGTGAATATCATTAGAGAAGATACAAATGATGAAGATTTCAGCACAATCCCTGTTCTTAGAAACCAGAGAGAAGGGCAATCTGCAGCAAGCCAAATCTGTTTCTACACAAAATGGGGTTCACCTGAAATCTCATTCCAAATGCTTACAATCAGCAGTGCAAGAGGACATGCCTGTGGTTCCCACAGCTTTGTCCCTTTAGGATCATTCTGCAATTTGTATTCACCAAAAGACACTCCTGGGCAATACATAGGGGACTGTTTTTTTAACAATGCCAAGGTTAATAAAGCCAAGATTAAAGGTTATGAAAATGTAACACTGAAAGTTGAAAAGCCACACACAACCTAAGATCCCTGGTCTGAGGAAGCATCATGGCTCAGTGAGTCTATTTATTAACCCAGCTTTATGTTTTGGTTTGTCTTCAAAGCTAGAATGGAGCTCCAAACAAGAAAAATAACCACATATTTGGTTGCTCCAAGCAACCAAATAATGCCCAGTTATTTTCTTGATTCCTATTATTTCTTCTTCTGTCACTTGTTCATGCCTTTTGTCTTTATACTGCTGGTCTGTCCCTGGGTTCAAGTGAAGATTATGAAATAACAGAATTTTCCCCGTGAAAATCCCCCAAACAAGTTTGAGAAAATATTCAGAAGATAAATAAGTCATATTCTGAAAATTGGTTGGTTAGAACTGAGAAAATAATTCATTTAGAGAAATAATGCTGTGATGGTTGGTTGGTCAGCAGCTAGCCCAATCCACAAAAGCCACTTTAGTAATTCATTCCATTAATAACTGTTTATTGAGTATTTGCAATGGGTCAGGCACTATGCTGAGCACTGAGAATACTATAAGGAAGGAACAAGTTCCTCTGTCCTGCAATTGTTTACAGCTTTCCCAGGAGACAACAAGTATCAGACAATTGAGAGATAGTAAGATAAATTGTATTTCAGAGGCAGATTAAAAGTCTGGATCTTCTTTTCTTACTTTTATGATATGATTAATAAAAGTGAGTCTTGGAGCACCTGGTTGGCTCAGTTGGTTGAGCGGATGACTTTGGCTCAGGTCATGAGCTCACAGTTCATGAGTTTGAGCCCCGCATCGGGCTCTGTGCTGCACAGCTTGGAGCGTGAGCCTGCTTCGGATTCTGTGTCTCCCTCTCTCTCTCTCTGCCCTTCTCCCGCTCACACTCTGTGTCTCTCTGTCTCTCTAAAATAAAATAAACATCAAAAAAAAAGTGAGTCTTCATTTCGTGACCCAATTTCATTGTTTTCTAGAGAAAATGGAAAACACACTTGTGAGACTGTTAACTTCTGCTGGTTACCTTTAAGAATCATGGAGAATGCAAAAATTAAAAGACTCAAGATAGGGAAATATCTTCATATTATCAAAAAAGACTAAGCTGCAATTTCCAAAAAATATTAACTAGTAGATGTGATGTCAATCTCAAGTAAGCTTTTAGGAAACATTAATGAAGAAATAGTTTGTAAGCACCTAGAAGTGAAAGCAGAGATTACTAGTTTCAAAAAGCAGTGAAATTCTATATTAAGAAGATTTTTTGATAAACAGAGCAGAAAAAGGCACTTGATGGAAATCTAAATTTTACCAAGATACTTGACAAAATATATCATTATAACACTATGCATAAATAAAAGTTGGAGTAATATGGTTCTCTTAAAATACAATTCATCCAATTGAATCCTTTTCTTTTCTTTTTTTTTCAAAAAAATCAAAGTATCTAAGTTTGCAACAGGGTTCTGTCCTAGCCAATATTTATCATGACTTGGAGAAGATACAGAAGGTATTGTAATGGGACTGAGGTTCACACAGAGAGTCGTGACACTGAGGCTTTTCTTTCCAGGAAGCAACTTTATTTGTGCTGGCATGGGCTCAGTGGGTTTGTACCTGAAAAACACCCCCAGCACAGTGAGGTGTATGTAGCCTTTTATAAATTTTCTTCTTCTTTATCTCCCATACATGATAACCTACAGACATACAATCTGATTGGGTGGTCTCATGTTACAGGGTCATGAGGGATGTCACATATGCACACATAGCCAGGTTGCCTTCCCTTATCTTGAGGGATTTTTTCTCACCACATTCTTTAGGAAGGGGACTCTACCACAGTATGTTCATCCAATTTGAGGATAAAGAAAATCAAATCTGGAGGAATAAAGAGTGTTGAGTAACAGACTCAGAAACTCCAACAATTTTCACAGGCTATAAGGAAACAGACAAACCAAAGCTATTAGAATGAAGATGACAAATAAAATTATCTAGCATAAAATAATATTATCCTAAAAGTAGAAGCTTTAAAAAGTGTAAAAAGAAATATATGTAGAGCTGAAGTATATAATTCATTTCAATTTTTCTTGAAATGAGGAGCTAAATTTTTCTTTACGTTATGTGCCAGGAAAAACTGAAACAGAAACTTGGACACTAAAACACATTCTAATTACTGAATGTCATGGGTAATTTCAACAGAAAGTTAGACATCAAGACATATTCTAGTTTTAAACTTCAAAAAAGGTCACCTTCAAGTGGGAAGAATCAGGCTGTCTCAGTTTTCTCTCTAGTGATACTCAATTCTCAAAGATAAAGGAACTTGTCTCCAAATTTGAGGAAAAGATGGTGACCCAAGAATTTTTTTCCAGCCAAGTTGTTGGCTGGAAACTTTATTCTCTGACATAAAAGATATCAAGAAAATTCACACCAGTAAGTTCTTCTTCAAAACAAAATCTAACTGAGGCACCTGGATGGCTAAGTCAGTTGAGCATCCGACTCTTGATTTCAACTCAGGTCACAATCCCAGGGTCATGTGATTGAGCCCCATGTCAGGCTCCATGCTCAGCATGGAGGTTAAGATTCTTTCTCTCTCTCTCTCTGCCTCTCTCTCTGTTTAAATTAAAATTTAAATACAAAATTTTTTTTAAAAAAAGCAAAGAAAATCTAACCAACTAGAGGATAATTCAAAATTAACAAAAAATTAAGAATATATGGAGGAAGGACTGAGAGTGAGCATTGAACTCATTTAAACATAAAATTGGTGGTTGAAAAATAGAATATAAATATTATAAAATCTAAACTTACAAAAATAAAAGAATTTGGGACTAGGGAGAAGATACCTAATTATAAGTTGGAGAATACATAATCTTTTTTTATTTTTAAAATACTTTAGATCTATTTTAATTTGTTTGGGGTTTTTGTATTTTATTTCTGCTGACCCTTAAAATTTTATTTATTTATTTTTGTTTTTCTCGAAGTATAATTAACATACAGTGTTATATTAGCTTCAGGTATACCATATAATGATTTAGCAATTCTATACATTGCTCATTTTTCATCACTATAAGTTTACTCTTAATCTCCTTTTTTTAAATTTTTTTTATTATTTTTTTTTTAATCTCCTTTATCTATTTTACCCATCCCTTTATCTACCTCCTCTCTGGTAACCCTCAGTTCGTTCTCTCTATTTAAGAGTCATTTTTATATGTTTCTTTGTCTATTTTTAATCTGTTCATTTGTTTGTTTCTTAAATTCCACGTGTGAGTGAAATCATATGGTATTTGTCTTTCTCTGACTTATCCTCACTTTTTAGTTTTTGTTTTTAATTAATAGATTTTTAAAAAGAGTAATTTTAGGTTCACAGAAAAATTGAGCCAAAAGTACATAGTATTTGCATATGCCCCTCTCCCTAACCACACAGTTTCCCTTATTTTAACATCTTGTATCACTGTGGTCCATTTGTTACAATTTATGAGCCAATACTGATAGATTATTATTAACCAGAGCCCATAATTTACCTTAGGGTTCACTCTTGGGTGAATATTCTGTGAGTTTGAACACATGTATAATGAAATGCATCCACCATTTAGTATCATATACAATTGTTTCATTTGTGCTCTATCTATTCATCATTCTTTCCTTCCCCCAGAACTCCTATCCCTTAGTAACACTGATAATTTTACTGATCCATAGTTTTGCCTTTTCACATAATAATTTAATTATCAATTTAATAGATACTGTCTAAAATAAAATGTACTAAAAAATTCATATGGCTTCCATCCCCAAGTTTTCACTTCCTTTTAACTTTAGAAAAGACATCATGCATAAAGAGATATTTGAAATTTATAATTAACTTCAATTTTAATTCTTCTCCTTTTTAAAGTTTAATAAAAAATACTTTTATACTGATAACTTTAAGAGAGTATATATAGGGTAGATATATACTATGGAATATTACACAGCCGTAAAAAAGGACGAGATCTTGCTATTTGCAACAACATGGATGAACCTAGACAGTATTATGCTAAGTGCCATAAGTCAGACTGAGAAAGACAAATAACATATGATTTAATTTATATGTGGAATCTAAAAACAAATTTAATTTATATATGGAATCCAAAAACAAAACAAATGAATAAACAAACAAACAAACAAAAAGCAGAATCAGACTGATAAATACACAGAACAAACTGATAGTTGCCTGAGGGAAGGTAGTGGGAGAATGGACAAATGGGTGAAGGAGAATGAGAGATACAGTCTTCCAGTTATGGAATGAAGAAGTCACAGGAATAAAAGTCACAGCATACGGAATACAGTCAATGATATTGTAGCAGCATTATATGGTGACAGATGAGAGCTACACTTGTAACGAGCATAGCACAATGTATACAGAAGTTGAATCACCATATCGTACACCTGACACCAATGCAACATTGGGTGTCAACTACAAATAAAAATAATTTAAAAAATAAAATAACATGCATAGTATAATTATATTTGTATTAGTTTTTTTCTGAATATATCTGTCCATTGACCCAACTGCACATATACATAGAGATAGATTTGGAATCATGTTCAACAACTATCATAAGGTTATTCCAAGGTATTGAAATTTTAGACAATTTGTAGGGTTTTTTTCAGGTGATTTATAGCTGCAGGTTGTTTTGCTGTTTTTCTTTCTTTATTTTTTAATTCATGTTAGTTAACATACAGTATAGTATTGGTTTCTGGAGTAGAACCCAGTGATTCATCACTTACGTATAACACCTAGTGCTTATCCCAGCAAGTGCACTCCTTGATGCCCATCACCCATTTAGCCCATCCTCTGCCCAATGTCCCCTCAAGCAATGCTCAGTATGTTCTCTGTATTTAAGAGTCTCTTATGGTTTGCCTCCCTCTCTGTTTTTATCTTATTTGTCCTTCCCTTCTCCTATGTTCATCTGCTTCTTAAATTCCACATATGAATGAAATCATATATTTGTCTTTCTCTGACTGACTTATTTTGCTTAGCATAATATACTCTAGTTCCACCCACGTTGTGGCAAATGGCAAGATTTTATTCTTTTTGATCACCAAGTAATATTCTAGTGTGTGTGTGTGTGTGTGTGTGTGTGTGTGTGTGTGTATATCTGTTTAACATATATTAAACATCTGTTTAATCCATTCATCAGTTGAGGACATTTGGCTGTTTCCATACTTTGACTATTGCTGATACTGCTGCTATAAACATTGGGGTTCATGTGCCCCTTTGAAGCAGCATTTTTGTATCCTTTGGATAAATACCTAGTAGTGCAATTGCTGGGTCATAGGGTAGTCCAATTTTAAATTTTTTGAGGAACCTCCATAGTGTTTTACAGAGTGGCTGCACCAGTTTGCATTCCCACCAACTGTGCAAAAGTATACCCTTTCTCCACATCCTCACCAACATCTAGTGTTTCCTGAATTGTTAATTTTAGCCATTCTGACAGGTGTGAGGTATAAGGTATCTCATATGGCTTTGATTAATATTGCCCTGATGATGAGTGATATTGAGCATCTTTTCATGTGTCTGTTAGCCATCTGGATGTTTTCTTTGAAAAAGTGTCTGTTCTGGTCTTTTGCCCATTTCTTCACTGGATTATTTGTTTTTTAGGTGTTGAGTTTCATAAGTACTTTATAGATTTTGGATAGTTGAGTTTGATAAGTACTTTGTAGATTTTGGATACTAACCCTTTACCTGATATGTCAATTGCAAATATCTTCTCCCATTCTATAGGCTGCCTTTCAGTTTTGTTGATTATTTCTTTCACTGTGCAGAAAATTTTTATCTTGATGAGGTCCAATTGTTCATTTTTGCTTTTGTTTCCCTTGCCTCTGGGGACATGTCAAATAAGAAGTTGCTGTGGCTGAGGTCAAAGAGTTTACTGCCTGTTTTCTCCTCTAGTATTTTGATGATTTCCTATCTCCCATTTAGGTCTTTCATCCATTTTGAATTTATTTTTGTGTATGGTGTAAGAAAGCGTCTAGTTTCATTCTGCTGCATGTCATTGTCCAGTTTCCCAGCACCATATGCTGAAAAGACCATCTTTCTATCTTTGGATATTCTTTCCTGTTTTGTTGAATATTAGTTGGCCATATATTTTTGGGTCCATTTCTGTGTTCTCTATTCTGTTCCACCGATCTATGTCTGTTTTTGTGCCGGTACCATAGTGTCTTGATGATTACAACTTTGTAATACAGATTGAAGTCAAGAATTGTGATTCCTCCAGCTTTGGTTTTCTTTTTCAACATTACTTTGGCTATTTGGGGTCTTTTCTGTTATATACAAATTTTAGATTTCTTTGTTCCAGCTCTGTGAAGAATGCGTTATTATTTTGATAGGGATTGCATTGAATGTGTAGATTGCTTTAGGTACTATAGACATTTTTACAATATTTGTTCTTTCAATCCATGAACATGGAATGGTTTTCCCTTTTTTGTGTGTATTTTTCCATTTCTTTCATAAGCTTTATATAGTTTTCAGCATACAGATCTTTTACCTCTTTGGTTAGGTTATTCCTATGTATCTTATGGTTTTTGGTCAATTGTAAATGGGATAGATTCCTTGATTTTTCTTTCTGCTACTTCATTTTTGGTGTATAGAAATGCAATCGATTTATGTAGATTGGTTTTATATCCTGTGATTTTGCTGAATTCATGTATCAGTTCTAGTTTTTTTTTGGTGGAGTCTTTCAGGTTTTCCACATACAGTATTACGTCATCTGTGAAGAGTGAAAGTTTAAAGTCTTCCTTGCCACTTCGTATTTCTTTTATTTCTTTTGTGATGTTATTGCTGAGGCTATGACTTTCAGTAGTATGTTGAACAAACAGTGGTGAGAATGGACATCCCTGTAGTATTCTTAACCTTAGGGGGAAAGTTCTCAGTTTTTCCCCATTAAGGGTGAGATTAGCTGTAGGTCTTTCTTATATGGCCTTTATGATGTTGAGGTATGTTCCTTCTACCCTTTCTTGAGGGTTTTTATCAAGGAAGGAAACTGTATTTTGTCAAATGTTTTTTCTGCATCTATTGAGAGGATCATATTGTTTCTACCCTTTCTTTTATTAATGTGGTGTATCACGTTGATTGATTTGAGAATACTGAATCAGCCCTACAGCCTAGGAATAAATCCAGCTTGATTATAATGAATAATTCTTTTAGTGAACTGTTGAATTTGATCTGCTAGTATCTTGTTGAGGATTTTTGCAACCAGTTTCATCAGGGATATTGGCCTGTAATTCTCCTTTTTAGTTGGGCCTTTTCTGGTTTTGGAATCAAGGTAATATTGGCTTTATAGAAGGAGTTTGGAAGCTCTCCTTCCATTTCTATTTTTTGGAACAGTTTGAGAAGAATAGGTATTATCTATCCTTTAAATATCTGGTAGAATTCCCCTGGGAAGCTACCTGGCCCAGGGCTCTTGTATGTTGGGAGATTTTTGATAACTGATTCAATTTCTTTGCTGGTTATGAGTGCGTTCAAATTTTCTATTTCTTCCTGTTTCAGTTTTGGTAGTGTGTGTGAGTTTCTAGAAATTTGTCCATTTCTTCCAGATTGCCGAGCTTGTTGGCATATAAATTTTGATAGTAATTTCTTATAATTGTTTGTATTTTTGTGGTGTTGGTTGTGATCTTTCCTCTTTCATTCATGATTTTATCTATTTGGGTCTTCTCACTTTTCTTTTTGGGAAGTCTGGCTAAGGGTTTATCAATTTTTTTTCATTCTTTCAAAGAACTAACATTTAATTTCATTGATCTGTTTTACTGGGGTTTTTCATTTCTCTATTGTTTATTTCTGCTCTAATCTTTATTACTTTCCTCCTTCTGCTGTCTTTAGGCTTTATTTGCTGCTCCTTCTCTAGCTTCTTTAAGTGTAAGGTTAGGTTGTGTATTTTAGACTTCTCTTGTTTCTTGAGGTATGCCTGAATTGCAATGTACTTTCCTCCTAGGGCTGCCTTTGCTGCATCCCAAAGGGTTTGGACTGTTATGTTTTCATTTGCTTCCAACTATGTTTTTATTTCTTCTTTAATTTCATGGTTAACCGATTCCTTCTTTAGTAGGATGTTCTTTAACCTCCACATATTTGAGGGCTTTCCAATTTTTTTTCTGTGGTTGATTTCAAGTTTCATAGCATTGTGATCTGAAAATATGCATGGTATGATCCCAATCTTTTTGTATCTGTTGAGGGCTGATCTGTGACCCAGTATGTGATCTATTCTGGAGACTTTTCCATGTGTACTCGAGAAGAATGTGTATTCTGCTGCTTTAGGATAAAATGTTCTGAATATATGTTAAGTCCATCTTAACATTCAAAGCCATTGTTTCCTTGTTGATTTTCTGCTTAGATGCTCTGTTCATTGTTGTAAGTGGTGTGTTAAAGTCTCTCCTATTATGCTATTATTATCAATTAGTGTCTTCATGTTTGTGATTGTTTTATATATTTGGTTGTTTTGCATTGGAGGTATAAATATTTACAATCTTCTTGATGGATTGACCCCTTAATTATGATATAATGTCCTTCTTCTTCTCTTATTATAGTGTTTGTTTTTAAAATCTAGTTTGTCTGATATAAGTTAGGCTACTCCAGCTTTCTTTGACATCCATTAGCATGACAGATGCTTCCTCATCCCCTCACTTTCAATCTGCAGGTGTCTTTAGGTCTAAAATGAGTCTCTTTTAGGTGGCATATAGACGGATCTTATTTTTTTTATCCATTCTGATACCCCATGTCTTTTGATTGGAGCATTTTGTGCATTTACAGTCAGAGTGATTATTGAAAGATATGAATTTGGTGTCATTGTGTTACCTGCAGAGTTGGTGTTTCTGATGATGCTCTCTGTTCCTTGGTAGTCTTTGTTGCTTTGGTCTTTTTTCCCCCCAATTCAAGATAGTTCTCCTTAAAATTTCTTGCAGAGATTTTTAGTGGTCACAAAATCCTTTAGTTTTTGTTTGTCTGGGAAACTCTTTATCTCTCCTTCTATTCTGAATGACAGCCTTGGTGGATAATGAATTCTTGGCTGTATATTTTTCCCATTCAGCACATTGAATATTTCCTCCCACTCTCTTCTAGCCTGCCAAGTTTCAGTGGACAGGTCTGCTGTTAACCTTACATGTCTACCCCATGTAGGTTAAGGACCTTTTCCCCTAGCTGCTTTCAGAATTCTGCCTTTACCTTTGTATTTTGCAAGTTTCACTATGATATGTCATGGTGTTGACTTTTTTAGTTGAAAAATGCCTGTTTCCTTCCCCAGATTAGGGAAGTTCTCAGCCATATTTTTTTTCAAATCTTCTGCCTTTTTTCCTGCTCCTCTTTTTCTGGGATTCCTAAGATACAGATATTGTTTTGTTTTAGGGAATCACTAAGTTCTCTAAGTGCCCCCTCTTGATCTAATAGCTTATCTCTCTTCTTTTCTAGCTTTATTATTTCCCATAATGTTATCTTCTACATCACCTATTCTCTCCTCAGCTTCTTCAATCCTTATTGTGACTGTATCCAGTGGGTTTTGCATCTCAGTTATAGCATTTTTAACTTTCAGCCTGACGAGTGTTTAGGTCTTTGATCTCTCGGGCAAGGGTTTGTCTGGTGTATTCTATAATTTTTTTCAAGCTCAGCTAATAATCTTATGACTGTTGTTCTAAATTCTTATTCAGATATATTACATATATCTGTTTTTGAATTCTGCCTTTGATTTCTTCTTGACCTTTCTTTTGGGGAGCATTCCTTCATCTTGTAATTTTGGCTAAGTTTCTGTCTTGTGTGTGTTTTAAAAGTTTGTTATGTTTCCTGCACCTGAGAATACTGCTATATTAAAAAGGGGTAATACACCATCCAGGGCCTGGCACTTCAGGAAGTGTTTCTTGTGTATGCTGTGTGCACTCTGCTGTTGCGTTTTGGCTGCTCTTTCCCACTGGTCAGTCCTCTGCAGAGCTCCTCCTTGCTTGCAGTGGGGAGTGTTTGGACCTTCAACTAGGTGTGTTTTGATTTGTTTGTTGAAGTAAGCCTGGGAAAAAAAGGAGGAAAAAATCCTAATCCCAAAAAAAGAGAAAAGGAAAGGGAATAAAAAAAAAAGCCAAACAGAGAATCAAACAACTATAAGACTGAGTCCAAAGAAAAAGAAAGGGAAAAGAAGAAGAAAAGAAAAATAAAAGAATAAAAAACCTGAACCAAAAAAAAAGAGAAAAGGAAATGAAAAAAAAACAAAACAAAACAAAACTATGAGCCTGATTCCAAAAGAAAAAAAGAAGAAGGAAAAAAAGAAGAAGAAAACATAAGCTTAGTCCTATTTCCACCATAACTGCAGGTGACACTTTGAAGCACTTGATTTTCAGTACACTTGGTGCATACAGGGTTCTGGTTGTGCAGGTCTTCTAGATGAGAGGCTCACTGAATAGGCTGAGGGTCAGTCTTACCCCAGTAAATAAACAGTTGTGGACCATGGGCAAAGGATGGGGGGGTGTGGTGGTGGTGGGGGGGTGTTGGTGTAAGTGGGTCCTGCCTCAACTGGGGGTCGCTGTGTTGCTCTCTGAAGTCCAACCATGTTGGTGTTAGAGGGAAATGGCACCACCCCAATCTCTCATCTCCGGACAGGGGATCTCACACCCTCCCTCCCCACTGTTCAGGCAGCCCTCACAGAATAGCAAGGGCAGTCAGCTCACCTTGTGTCATAACTCTCCTGTGTTTTTTCCCTTTGTGCACAGTTGGGATTCAAAACTTGAAGTCTTAATGGCCCCCACTGCTGGATCTGCCACCCTCCCCCAAGTAGAGCCTCTCCATGCTGTGTCTGGAGTCCTTTGTCCCTGAAAAAGAATCCCATGCCTGCACATTGTGCAGAATCTATGGTATAGCACTGCTAAAAGCAACAAAGGTTATATTCCCTCTGGGTGCGCCTCTGTCCTTTGCTGATGAAAAGCCTTTTGCTAGTGCCTGCAGGGCCTTTTGTCCTTGTGGAGGCCATATATCCTCTTCAAAAAGTACTTCACAAAGGGAATGGTCTCTCCAAATATGCCTTGGAGATCCTTACACCACGCAATGCACTCAGCTGCCACCTCCCTCCTCCCCAGAACTGTGCACCACAGCTCCACTCTGGAGAAAGTGGTGCACTGCCAAAAACCTCAGTTTGTAGTCCAAACTCTGTTTCCAAAAAAACACCTGAAACATTCAGTACTTCTCGCTCTCCAGTCGGTGGTCCAGAGAGATTTTCATCTTGTGTGAACATGATGCCGCACTTTCTCAACTTCTCTTTCTCTCCCTTTGTCTCTCCAGGGAAAGGGTTCTCTCCTCTCTGTAACACCAGTTTTTCTCTCCCCCAATTCACTTCCACGCAGCTCACACCTGCCACACTGTCTCCCTCCAACTATAGAGATCCTTCTGTCATTCCATAGATCCATTTTCTGGGTGTTCCAAATGATCTGACATCAATACAGCTATGTTTCAGGGATGAGGAAAGCTCAGAGCACCCCTCCACCATCTTAACTCCTGCTGTTTTTCTTTATATATTTCAGGTGCACATATTTTTAATAAGAATTATTATTTTAAAAATCAAATATATTAAAATAAATGTAATGAAATTATGTCAAACTTTTCATTTGGGTCAAAAATGCATCTCATAACTACAAGATAAAGAAATGAAGACTAAAAAGTTTTAAAATACTTTTATTATTGATGACAGTGAGCTTAATGCATACACCTGAAAAGCTTAACAAAATATTAAGCTATATTAATAATGAATAATATCAAATGAAGAAGTCCTTGTGGGTTTTAAAGACCACATGTGGAAGTTGAATTCAGCTCTGGGTGCAAATTCAAATGCTTTCAGAAAAAAAGTGACTAGGATTTTGAAAGAATCAAAATGAATTCATGATAGACCAGCTTGTGAAAGTGTTAGTATTCTTATGTTTTGTGATTTCAAAGAATTCAATATGTATTAATAGGTAGAACCTATGGAGAGAAATAATTTGATTCAGTAACGGAAAATCTTCCTGAGAGGACTCTCCACCATAGATGTCTGAGCATAAGTTGATCATTCCTTTTGGCAGGGATGCTGTGGTAAAGAATTCAAACTTCAGGCAGGTGAAAGAGTGAAAATATCTAAAATGTTACCAGTTTTAAGACCCAAGTCTGGAAACAAGCAAAGATAATGTGATGAGTACAGTGTTTCACAATCAAATAAATCCACTGGGAGCCATACTGATGCTATATTGGATCACCATCATGAAGTGTGAACCATCAGTGTTTCAAAAAGCAGTTGTTAGCCTTCATTACTCCAAATGTTGACAAAGATTTTTCTTTTCAACGGGCAGTGGTAGAAGAACGGGGAAAAACTATGCTAATTAAGATGTATATATTTTTATGGTTAAAAAATTTATATTTATATTTAGCCAGCTGGACTCAGTTTGGCTGACCCCAAATTTGTTGTGGCAGCATCCAAAGCATCAGAGTCAGGAGCCAGTCAAATATATGCCTTCTTCTCTCCATTGGGCCTGATCAGAGTGTTGACCTTGGCCATGCCAATGTCATAGAGCTTCTTCTCAGCCTGTTTGATCTGGTGCTTGTTGGTCTTGACATCCACAATGAACACAAGTGTGTTGTCTTGTATTTTCTTCGTGGCTGACTTGGTGGTCAGGGGAACTTGAAGATGGCATAGTGGTCAAGCTTGTTTCTCCTGAGGGAATTCTTTCCAGCCACCTTCAGAGATGTGATGTCTTGGGCTGTTGGAACATAGGTGACATGCAGATCTTCTGTGGGCGGCGGGGGGGGGGGGGGGGTGCGGGAAGAGAGAGAGAGAGAGAGAGAGACTGTGGATGCCTTTCACCACCACTTTCTTGGTTCTTCAAAGCCTTTGCTTTGGCTTCAGATTTGGGAGGAGCAGAGGCTTCTGTCTTTACTTTTGGTGCCATCTTCATGAAAGATGTATATTTTTTAAGGGGTAAGTTTTTATGGTTGATGCAAAGACAACATTCCTTGCCCCCCAATTTTTCTTAGCCTGATTTTCAAAGTTAAACTTAAGGAGAAATTTATAATTTGTGTACATATAACATGTGCAAATATATGACTGAAGGGCAATGCTTGTGGAAATACCTGCTTCTGTATCTTTATTTTCCATGCACTTCTTTCTAGATTGTAGAGATTTATAGCTCAAAATGGTCTTAGAAATCATTTAATACAACCACTACATTGAAGAAACTGAGCAACTTGCTCAAGGTCACATAGTTACTTCCTAAAGGAGGTAATTCTATACCTCAGTACCTCTGATACTCAGCCCAGAGTTCTTTATATTACATCACGTAGTGAAATTTCTGTGCTTTATTTTCTCTTTTCATATTGGCTTCCTGATAAAGTGCAATGCTTTGTGCAAAAGCCTTTTCTGTACATACCTGTTGCAGACATTTTGAATAAAATATAATCTTTGACATTCTCCTGTTTTTGTGTCTATGAACTGTGCCTGTGAACGAGTGTCTATGTCTATGAACGAGTGTCTATGTTCACTGTGCCTGTGAACGAGTGAACTGTGTCTATGAACGAGTGCTGTTCCTGTCTAGTCTCTTTCTTGAATTTTGACTGTTTTGCAAAAACCACTAATTTTCCTTTGTTTAAGGGGATATATTATTTAAAGAAATTCTTGGGGTTTTCTTTTGTTTTGTTTTGTTTTGCTTGAGAATATTGAGTTGAAGAGAGAATCCCTGAATAGGTCAAGGTTCTGGTTTGCAAACACTAAGATCCATTCTGCCCAACTTCTTAAGTTTAAGCAATAAGGAATTTATCACACAACATTAATTAGCTCAGAATACAAGATGGTGAATTTTTAAAAAAATTCACAACTATTATGCTCACTAATCCAATTTATGAGAACTCATTCCACTCAACTGAAATTTTGGAAACCCTATTATCAATGGTATTATATCAGAACAAAAGATGAAATTTCTGACATATAATTGGAATCCAATATGCTCCACAAAGTCTAGACTAGAGTGAACATAAATGCTTGGATATAGACAAGCAGGTGAAACCCAATCCATCTGACAGTCTGCCAGGTATATTTTCTGCTAGAAGTGGTAATACTTTGTAAGGAAAATTCACTTTCTGAATAAAGAATTTATTTAATATCCATATACACAAGGCTGGGCACCAATTCATTATAAAAACATAGTATCTCACAGAACTAATAGTTTGCAAATGAAAATAGATGAATAATGATCCAGAAAGACATATGACAGGGCATTTGTACACATACTGAATACGGAAATTATTAAATATGTTTCTATTATGTAAAGTCATCAGTGGGAGTCTGGGGGTAGATAGGAAATTGTTTGAACAGTAGTGTAAGACTTATGGAAGGTGAAGTTTTCTCCCTTCCTGTTATTTGTGAGAGACTTGGATTTAAAGAGAACCTTGAATGAATATTCAGGTTTGAGAGCTATACCAAGTCTAATAGAAAATCAGAGCATTGGCTCAGAAATACTTACAGCACAAAATTCATATGTTAGTTAGCTTTGTTGCCGTAACAAACAATCTCAATAATTGACAAATATTTATTTCCTGCTCTCATTACATTTGGGCTATAGGTCAAATAAATAAGGCTTGGCTTGGCTTAGCTTCATGCATTTTCTCATTCTGGAACCCAGGCTATTGGAATAGCTACCATTAGGACATGCTGTTTTCAAGGGCAAAGGTTGTAGAGGAGGATGAACAGAAGCATGTGATGGCATTAAAGCCTCTGTTCAGAACTCACACACTGACATTTATATCCACTTTCTATTGGCTAAACCAAGTCACATGGCCAAGCCCTAAGTCAATGGATGAGGATGCACATTCCACCCACTGCAAGATGCTGCAAAAGGTGTACATGAATAACTTTATCACAGTGAGGGAGAGAATAGTTGGGAACAATAATCTGATCTACAAAAATGTATCAAGAATAATTGTTTAAATAGATGTCATAAAGGCTGGAGGGGGCAAGATTAGGTCATCCAGGGTTTTTTCGAAACAATCTGTAAATACAGAAGTTTGTCCTGATTTAGAGAATAACCCCAAGCAAGTCAACCAGATAGACTCATAGCTGGAAGTAGGTGATTTGTTTTAGATACTTCAAGTCTCTGCTTTCGACATCCTTTCCTCATCCCATCTTAAAATTTGCAGTCACTTTATGAGCTCCCAAGTCACAACATCAAATCTTACTTAGGACCAGGACCCATCAAAGTAGGGTATTCACCATAGTCTTCAAACTTAGCATTTTGAACTTTTCTCTAAATGGCAGTATACATAGAGTCACACAAACAATATTGAATATTTAATTTTAACCCTTTCTTGAGCATTTTTTTCAATCTTTAATGTAATAAAAGCCTCAAAAACAAAAAGCTCTATCTCAACTTCTGAAAGGCTCAGCCTAGGAATATATTAAATAAGGTATGTCTGGTAGAATAGTAGTTCCTTCAATGAAATTTTACAGGGATGCCCAGTGGATACAAATAATATATTTTGATTTCGGCAGTCCAAAGGGAAGTCCAGAGTTACTTCCACCTTAAACTCTATTCTTTCCAACTACCTTTGAGGGACTACTGAGGAAGCCATATCACTTTTTGAAACACCACCAATATAAGTGTCTGATAAGGCCTAATGAGTTACATCTTTTGAAACTCTTAAACAGTCCACAGTTTGGTCAGGCAAGGACACAGAGTATGAACTCTGGAATACATGGCTCTTTGGGTAGGTCAAAGAAGTACTGAGGAGCAGGAGGCATTTCTGCCATCCCAGAAATCGTGCCTCATAGAAAACTACTACTCATAAGATAATTATCTTCAGCACTATCAATGTTACTACATAGGAAATTACATCTGATGTCACATTAGATTAGAATGAAACTTATCAAAATCATAATTCCTGCAACCAATTAAATAAAGGCCATTTAAACATATTCCTAGATGGTATTGTACTCTCTGACACAACAGTCAAGCTATGCCAAGTTGTGTAGATGCAAATTACCTTAATGTTTCTCTCAGATAAAACAATTTTACTTTTAGAAGTCTCAGTCTGAAATAATGGAAGGCAAGTATACATGCACACAATTACACATTTAAATAAAACACTAAAATTCTTTTGGGAGCTCATAAACAAGAGTAAGGAATGGTCCATGAGTCACTGCAGAGATCATTTTAGATGGACCAGGGCCATGTAATTAACTTTAAAATGAAATGGTTCTTGGGCATTAAAATATGAGGAATAATTATTAACTATGTAATTAGGGACATCGCTAAGGTTTCCAGTTTGATTTAGTATCATCCCTTTTATCTACATACAGGGGATCCTCTGTATTACACCTCTTAATCCTCTGTATTAAGGATTATCATTCTTCATTCAAGAATGATATTCAACAAACACACTGGGGAATCATTAGCTCAATAAAAGGACAGGAATTTATGGGGGGGCTTAATGAATAAAAGGAAATATTCACTAATCTCTTCTTGAACACTTATTATGTGCAAGAATTGTTCTAGATTCTAGAGTTACAATGTTAAATAAAGCATTGAATTCCCCCAAGAAATTTGCAGTCTACTGGGGGATACAAATGCATGAATTGATTACAACGTGCAAAGTCCTGACCTAACAGACCCAGGCACAACGGGCACTGAGACACATATGCTACAGTCAACATGTGGTCAAAATATAAAATAGAGTTTATTGGTGATAAACTGCTAGCAGAGAGATAGTAAAAACCCTTAATACTCTGGGTTCTCATTTTTTCATGGAGTGGTGTGCCTAAGCCAGCCACAGCAAACTGCCCCTGAAACACTCTTCATTTTTATACAGAAAGGCCACGGTCCTCTAGGTGACTATATAACAACGGAATATTTGATAAGAAAATGGCCTTGTTATCAAGGAGGAGCCTATAGCAATTGGTCCCTGGATCAGCCTGTTCTTCAGGTGAGTTACTCAGGCTTGCTGAGCCAGCAACTTGCCAAGCTACAAAGGGAAAGGATATTAACCTCAAGGACCATCTCTGAATTTGCTGCTTGTTACTCTGGAAGTTCAGAGGATGGCATGAGGATTCAGAGAAGGTTTCCCAGAGGAGGACATTAGAATTTAATTTTGAATTTTGAAGAGGTTTGCAAGATGAGGAAGAGGAAGATCATTCTGGTAAAGAGAAGAGCAAGTAAGAATGAATAGCATAAAGGACACAGTATAGTCAACATACTCCTGGAACTGCAAATGGTCCAGTGTAACTGGATAATAGTTAGAAGTGAGATAAGTCTACAAGGCAAGTGGATACCAAATCAGTGCATTATGCAATTTCTAACAGGTCAAAACAATGAGGAATTCATCAGCATATATTCTTTCTATTTAGTCTTCATTTACTGATGTTGGGGAAGAGAGATCACCAAATAACCAAGAAAACAAAGATGACAAATTCTACCTCTTAAGTTGAAAAAGCCACTGGTTTAGGTATAAACCAGAAATATTCTGATGTATATGTACAGACAGAACATTCTTGCTCCTTTTCTAGATAAAAACAGTCTGATGGGAGAGGGGAGAGGAGAGATAGCAAGTGGACAGAAGAAATCTGCAAACCCCAAGAAGCTACCAGGAGTCTCCAGAGACAGGAAGCTAAAATAGATGCAAAACAAAACCCAGAGACTGCTCTATCTCTGTGCAGTGTACCCCTGAATCTCTTGATTCCATCAAGTGAGATCTGTTGATCCACAATTCTATCACCTATTGATTGTCCAACAGGATGAAGGCCCTCTTGTGTGCTAAGACTGTGCTTAGTTAGCTCTTTAAACAGCTCACAAAGACAACTCCATTTTTAAGAGCCTAAGATACTGTAAATTCCTAGGAACCCTGGACCTCCAGAGGGTTGGGGATGGTATGGAAAGGAGAGTGCCTCCAATGGCCAAATATGTGGTAATGGAGCTATATATATGGTAGAATATCAACTGTAGGTAGCTTGTGAGAAGCTGTGGTGAGCTGGTGAGACTAATATGGTTATTTTCCAGAATGGAATATCCAAACTAAGAAGGGTTTAGAGGACTATGAGGAGGACCAATCATGATGTGAAATCATAATCCAAACTAGTGAAGTCTCTTGAAATCCTTTAATACTTGTAAAAATCAGCATTGCAAACTCCTCTTTTTTTATTTGTTAAGAACACTGAATGAAAAAAGTCTTTAGAAATCTATATAAATGTTTTTAAGAAAAAAGATTCTTAATGTTAATTTCTTTTGCTATAATTCTTACTATTATGTAGTATGAGTATCATTATATAACTCAATTCCAAGTTATGATATTTCAACCTGCATTCAGTGCATTGATCTTAGTCTTTTGGATAAATTACTTTTCTTTCATGATTATCAAAGTACTAAAAATACTTTAAAATAAAGGAATTCCAAATTTCAGAAAAAAATACCAAAAAGCAGGAGAAAATCATATGTCATTCTAGCACCCCAAGAAAGCCAGTTTTCACCTGTTAACCTCAGGTCTTTATTCTTTCCAGTCTTTTTGCCATATGATCTTTCTTTTGGGTAGTTGACATCATACTGTTGATAAAATTTTTCTTATTCTTTAACTTAATATTATATCAAAAGCATTTGCACATGTTCTTGACCAAGAAAGAGTTCATTTTCTTTTTTTTTTTTTTTTTTTTTCCTTCAACGTTTATTTATTTTTGGGACAGAGAGAGACAGAGCATGAATGGGGGAGGGGCAGAGAGAGAGGGAGACACAGAATCGGAAACAGGCTCCAGGCTCTGAGCCATCAGCCCAGAGCCTGACGCGGGGCTCGAACTCACGGACCGTGAGATCGTGACCTGGCTGAAGTCGGACGCTTAACGGACTGCGCCACCCAGGCTCCCCGAAAGAGTTCATTTTCTAAACGTTTTTTAGTTTTACTAGTGGGTTTTATCATATATTTGTCTCCATATATATCCAGGCAAAGAGCAGGAACAAGGTGAAGTAACTGAGAATGAGAATAGCCCCTGGGGATATAACAGTGACTACAAGTAAGGAAAGAAGGGAGTATATGCAGAGGTACAAATGGGGATATCTGTTTGCCTCATGCCCTCTAGAGGGCAAAGACTTGGGAATGTGTCTCAAATGAACTTCTGGTACCAGGTATGCTTGAGCATCTTAAAGGGCAGAGAAAAGGAACATCATTAAGCTTATGAATAGATTCATTAATTGTTAGTACTGCTTTGTTAATGAATTTTGTCTAATAAATATTATATGTGTGGAAGATTTTATTTGACACTGGATTTCATTAAAAACCAGTGAGATTTGGGGGGAGTAACGCTTAGCATCTCAAATTTTATTAGCAGACATTCTTTTCTACCAAGAAAAATATTAAGGAAACTGAATTGCTTGGGACAGTTTGCAACAATTTCACAACTCCAGTGCATCAGTTCCCCAGGGCCCAATGTAGAGTCTTGTTTCTCCATAACAGCTCCCCGGTATAGAAGCTGTTCTGCCACTTCAACTTTCCTAAGATTTGTGCACAAGGAATGCTCATGGGAAAAACCAAATACTCTGTTACTATAATGTTGTTGTGATGGCTACAGAACCCCTGCTGCCACCACCATTAAGAAAGCCCCCATCCTACCCCAACTGCTGAAATTATCTTTACTGTTGCTATCCAGAAGGAATTATAAACTGGGATTACATTATGAGCCATTCCCTTGCCTCCCATCACCCCCCTCAATTCTATCCCCTCACACAAGAGAAATATATGGACCTAGAGCCCTATATTTTTCAATGCCTGGCCCTACTCATGGGATCCCAGTGATAAGCCCACTTTTCCTACTTTTTTCCTAGTTCCTTATACAGCAATCCAAATGGTACAGATCTTCATTTTTTCCCACTGGCAAACACATTCCAGACTACTTACCCTAGGCGGATGGATAAGACCAGCTAAGCTTACATTTATATTCAGTACCTCTGGTTTGTTTAAGTCTGGCATTTAAGCAGGAATGCCATCCAGATCTCCTGAGAAGTTTTTTTTCCAAATATATATACCTACCTCCCACCAACAGAGAATCAGGTTCATTTCTCTGGGTGGGCCCAGGCATGTATAATTGGAAAAAATCCAGGCTATTTACATATATAGCCACATTTCAGCATCACTGATTAAGTCTCTAGATAAATGGGCAGGACCTAGGTGCATTGAATGGGTAACTAGGCTTGCTTTGATACACATTTTCAAAACATTTCATTTCCTAAAATTGTGTAAGAGCAGCCCCTAGATGTTCTCAGCTGTTTTTCTTGCATTTTTGGCTGGTTCTTAAGGACTGGGGTCACTTTTGTGCTCCTCCTCACTTTTTAGGTTGCCTGGCATAGACCAATCAGGGCACTTTTAGTCATATTTTTCTAGGTCTTATATTACACAGAGAAATTGGAATATTGGTTTGGAGCAACAAATATCTTTCTGGTTACACAAGCCTGGTGGCTGGGTTTGGGCTGTGTGCAGTACAACACTTCACTATGGGGGTGGGGAACGGAGAGCACACAACTGAGAGGCAGTGTTCCCTAGCTCCCGGTGACAAAATAGGATGGGTAAAAAATCAAGCAGGTCAAGAATTAAGAGTTGCTGAGGGGCTCAGACAGGGGGACAAAAGGAAGGGGAAGGAGTATTTATGAGAACCTACGGGCCATGCGTGGTACATATTACAGTGCATTTGTAAACTCTAGGAAATCCCCAAGCTGGGGAGCACGTGTTCAACCATGGCTTGTTATACAAGCCTAAGGCCTATGGTATGGGTGTGCTGGGTTAAAAGTCTTCCATACAGGAAGGATGGAAGAAACAAAGGAGTTGGCTTGCCTGGGGATATGTGGATTCTTCTGGTACCTTTGATAGTAATAAAACAAGGCTACAACAATTTCTACTCTTCTTAGAAATAATTCCCCTATCACTGAATGTTCCAGAATCTATGTGAAATTTGGTCAAATGAAACTCTTATTATTGAAACACCAAACATTAATCTGTTCATTTTTCATACTTGTCATATTTTTCTCTGATAAGAAATGAAGTAAGCTTTGTGATTATTCACCCTGTCACCACTTAAATGACTCATTTACAGTGCAGAACAGAAGTGATTTTGTGGACAAAGGACCTAGGTTTTTTGGGTTTTCTTTTTTGCCACAAGTGTTTCCAGATGACAAACGTTGAGCATCCATGGTATGCCTGTGCTGTGCTCTTTTCCAGTAGGTGGGAAAGACCTGAATTGTATTTTCTTATAAATCAACAGATTCTAAATAAAAAGCTTCAAAATAAATGAAACTAAAATTATGCCACAAAGCTTTATCTCCCAAGGGTACCCATTAATTTTTTCATCCAAATTCCTTGCATCATAGCAAGGAATCAAAATCATAAAATATGAATTTTTCAAGGGAACACTGGAAACCAGTTGTAAACACTTGAAAAACACTTAGTTGAGTTGACAACTCAAAAGCAATTTTTTTGTGTGTTTTTTATATTCATATCATTTTGGTAGGAGTGGGCAAACTCTGTCACTATGGCTACCTTTCTTCTTTTTGTGCATCATTAATTCATTTCCACCTTCATTCATTATTCATTCAACAAGTATTCATTATGTTTGCCATGTGTCAGGTACTGTGCTTTGTCAGGAAATAAAAGGGTGAACACAAGTGGTTACATTCCTACTGCTTAGAACTCTTAGTCTGGCAAAAGATATGCATTAATGAAAATATCACACATACTTATAAAATTGTATTTTAAATGTTAAGTATTAGAAAGGAAAATGACAGCATACCATAAAATAGGGATTTAACCTTGTCAGATGAATCAGGAAAGACTTCTTTAAGGATAGGAAGTGAGCTAAGATCTGCACAATAGGTAGGATTTATCTAGGCAAAGACGTGCAGCAAAGGGAAGAGCATGGGTGAAGGCCATGTGGTCAGAGGTGCATTTTGAGATCAAGGACCTGAAGGAGGACCTAGGTAGCTGAAGTGAGAGAGCAAGAAGTACAATAGGAGATAAGGTTGAGAAGGTGTAAGACAAGGCCAGATGAGGAGGGTTTCCTCTCAAGAATACCCCTCTTACCCTGTCTTATTTTTCCTTACCCAATGCTCTCAACTGAAGAATTCTTCATTCCCAAAACACCCCACCACTTTCCCCATATCCATTACTTTCACCTAGAATTTCCCCCCATCTCCATTTCCTGTGATTTTATTTAACTTTCATTCCTGCTGAGTTCCATTTTCTCTGTGAACCTTTTAGTAATGCCCTAAACAGAATTAATCTTACTCTTTCTGTTTCTATGAACTTTGCATTTTTTGTTAGAGCTCATCATATTCCAGGTTACCTACTTTTTTTTTTTTTTTTTGGTATATATTTCTCCTTTTCCAAATTGTATGCACCTAGATGGCAGGAATCATCTCTCATTCATTTAATATAAAGCCTAGCATAGATTCTGTGTCTAGTAGGTATCTAATCAATTCTTATTATATTGCATTAAAACACCAAACTTCTAGAAAATAAAAAGGCAAGTACATTCCTTTGTTTTCTTTCTCTTTAAGAAGTTTGTTGTTTTAAGAAAAGGCAGTAGATAACAGTGAATGTAGCACTGAAGACAGAATCCAAATAGCTGCTTAATATTTATGAAGATTAACTTTATTTTAAAGAAGAGATATGCCACTTATTGGCATGATGCATGGCCATTAACTTTCATACGTGTACTTTCTGTAATCCTTTCTTATGCACATACTTATGCCTCATGCCATTACTGACTTCTTTTAGAAAATGTTATTTCTAAATTTACAATCATGCCTGAGGTTAAATGCAGACTTAACGTTTGTTAGTTTTAACCCTGATGGAGTGGATTTAGGTATTGAGGTGCCCTGGTAAGTGATCGAGAGAAATGAAATTTAGGGATTAGTGTTAAATGTTGACAACAGGCATTGCAATGATTTGTGGCAGTGGGAATTACTCTTTTCAATAATTATGACAGTAAAGGAGGATAGCGGTATCATTGCTAAGTAAGAGGGACAGGAGAAAAGCTGGGAGAAAACAAAAGGAATCTGAACCACTTTGCATGAAGTTCATTCAACAAAAGGAATTGCAAATGGTTTTCATGGCCTTTATGAAACACTGGGATTTTACATTTTCCACAGAGGCAGAGTGGTATGAGCTCAAAGGGCATTGAGAGAGACAAGAAAGAGTATAAAGAGTAATGCACAGTACCCACTGACAGATTTTTAGCCTGGGATCCACAGATCATTTCAAGGAGCCTGTACACAAATTTTGCATCTGTGTGTATTTTCAGGGGCTCATGAAAGTTAAGAAGCTCTAGGTATGGTATAATTTTCTACTTATTTAATCAAATACATGGTCTGCTATTTACTTTTGAATACTTCATGTTAAATCGTGTGATATAGTTGTGTCTATTACCTAGCTTTAACTGACATCCTAGCGTAGCAGTTCACAGTGTGGTCCCACACACCTCCGGGGCTCTCCAGGACCCATTTAGTTCAAAACTATTTTCATGATAATACTAAAAGGTCAATTACCTTTTTTACCGTGTTGACACTTGCGCTGATGGTGCAAAAATGGTGGTCAATAAAACCGCTGGTGCCTCAGCATGCATTAAGGCAGAAGTGCATAAGGTAGTGGCAGTATATTCTTCGGGTTCCATTTTGGGGGGTGGGGCAGAAATTTCTATTTATTTTCAGTTTACCACAAGAACAACATGTGTAGTCACTATACTATCATGCTAAGCATTTGTCCAGAGAAATTGTCAAGAAAAAATAAGCACAAAACCACTAAACTCAAAACCTGTGAGTTCATAGCAGCAAATTCTGCTACTTAGCGTACAGTGGTGGGCAGGTGGGTTACAGCAGGCACCAGCACTGACTCACACGGCAGGGGCCCCTGAGTTACTGCCTGTAGGATACACAGCAGACTCCTCTCGCCTCTCCATCTACGCTCCTGTCAGCACAGCAGCTTCCCAGCGCCCAGGGCTCAGGGTAATTGGGCCTAGTATCATAACTACAGATACCATTTCCTGCCAGTTAGGTTAGAGGGAAAGTCTACCCAGAAGGGAAAATTGGAGGATCCTTCCTTTCATGTGCACCTATTTGTGTTGGATACCTGTATTCTCCTGGCCAGCCAAAAGGAAACATCTCTTGAGGAAACCTAGGTCAGGAAGAATTTGGGAGGGGGCTCCCCACGGATGCACATCTCCACTTCTGATGAAGATAGCCCCTGTCTTCTGTGTCTGGGATCCTTCAGAAGTGCTGGTGATTGCAGGGGTCAGCCTGCCCTTCCATAGTGGCCCTTCCTCCTTCCCTGCCCTAATGTTCTATTGAGCCCTTAATCCCTTTATCATTCCTGGAGACATCATGATACAGTTCTGCTTACCAACATAGTTTGCATGCACAGCCTTGGTCTCAGCATTCTGAATTGTCTGTGCCATGACAAAGATAGGGAGCAGAGAGTTCAAGGAATTCCACATAGGACATGGCAGTAATTTCAAATGGAAAAAGACTGTCTTGCCTAAAGCACCCACCTCTGAAGGGATTTGAGGACCACGGGAAGTGGGCCAGCAGTGACAACAAAGTGACATATTGACTCCCAAGGATGACATATTAAAAAGCTGAGTAGAGTCTGGCAGTCTTAGTTTTAGAGATACAGTTTTAGAGTTCAAGGTTTGACAAGATAGAGGAACCTTGGTAAACATTCCAGGATTTCATTTGAAACCCCAGAAGATGGAATCCTAAGAATGGGCCAAACAGAAATAGATCAGCCCTCAAAAAAACTGGCAGAGAGACTTGAGGGCCCTTAGTCCCTGCTTATATTATGCTAACTTGCCCCTGGGAAAACTACATGCCAGAAACAAAAGCAAATTCTCTTTAGGAAAAGATACAATCTCTGATTATTAAATGATTCTTCATAGGCAAGATCCTGCATTTAATCAAAGCTATCTTTGTTTTTCAGCATCTTGACACCATGATGTGCCTATGTGTGATTTTCTTTTTATTTATACTACTCAGTTTATTAGTGTTTCTTGAATCTCTGGTTTGATGTCTTTTGTCACTTTGGGCATACCAAAAGACAAGTCCAAAGGACTGAAAACTAGGAAAAAATATCTATAGGAAATCCAGATTTGAAGTTATTATGTAGGGGTTTAACCATGATTAATACATTCAAGAAGATACAGGAGAATGTGAAATTTTTCAGTCAAGAAGTAGAATCTATTTTAAAAATATCCATAGAAACACTGAAATTTTAAAATGTAATAACTGAAATTAAGAACTTAATAGATGGATGCAGGGACAAAACCAAATCAAAAAATAGACAACTGGTAAAAAAAAAAAAAAAAAAAGGTTAAGCCAGAAACCAGTGAAACTGGGTATCTACATGAAGTATATGGAAATGAGGTGGAAAGTAAATGTAACTTCTTCAAATATTCATTTTTATCTAGCTTGGGATTTGTAATCATATTACTGTTTTACATATTTGAAAAAGTTTTATCATGCTCTGTCTCTCTCTGTCCCAAAAATAAATAAATGTTGAAAAAAAAAATTTTTTTTAAAAAAGGGGCGCCTGGGTGGCGCAGTCGGTTAAGCGTCCGACTTCAGCAAGGTCACGATCTCGCGGTCCGTGAGTTCGAGCCCCGCGTCGGGCTCTGGGCTGATGGCTCAGAGCCTGGAGCCTGTTTCCGATTCTGTGTCTCCCTCTCTCTCTGCCCCTCCCCCGTTCATGCTCTGTCTCTCTCTGTCCCAAAAATAAATAAATGTTGAAAAAAAAAAATTAAAAAAAAAAAAGTTTTAAAATCAACAATAAAGGGAAATTAAAATAGAAACAAATAAATATAATCATGTATCAGATAACTATGAGAATTAAAAAGAGGCCAGTATCACAACCATGAATTTTATTAAGAATTAATACTAGATTTTACATTTCAATAAAAGAACTTACACAAAACCACAAACAAAGATGGGGTCTATTATGTTATATGTTTTCTTAGGTCAGCTTCCTTAGAAGCAGAATGTGAGATGGGGATTTATGTGCAAGTGATTTATTAGGAGAATATGCTCAGAAAAATCCTCTATGGGAGTGAGGGAAGCAGGCTAGTCAAGTGAAGCAAATTAGCAAGGAGGTGATTTCAGATAAAACCTTGTCTCAGACTGATCGCACATAGAGATATGAAACCTAAATTATGCCAGAATTTGTTCTGCCTAGACAAGGGGCTGGGCTTGTATAGGCCTGTATCTGTCATTCATTGGATAAAGGCCATTCCAAAGGAGAGGCATATAACTCTCAAGTAACCTAGGAGTGATGGGTCTAGCTATGAGTGTCCCTCCAGAGATTGGTAGCAGCAACTCCTAAACAGCTACAAGTGGGGAATACCAAAGAAGTAAAAAGAGTTCCTGAGATCTGGGCAGGACTATACAGCTTCTACAACATCCATGTGTAAGTTCCATGATTTAAATTCCTCCTAGAATTTTGTTCTGAGAAAAGCACACTATGTGGTCTATCATGGTCTGAATGCTGTAATGACAATGATTATAATTATAATGTGGTGCATACTAGGTGGCATTCATCTCCCATAAAGGGTTTTGCATGTGTCAACTAATGTAATCCTTATTAATGACCCGAAGCTGGAGAAACTATTATTACATTTATTTTTATAGGTGAAGAAACCGAGGTAGAAAGAGTTTAAAGTTACACAGTTAATGGGAGACTGGGATTTGAACCTAGTAAGGTTCTAGAATTTCTTACCTAGTAGGGAAAGAAAAATATACATTCTCTTTATGTTGTGTTAGGCTACAACCTGGGCCACAACTGACTGCACTGAGAATTAACACTGAATTCAAAAGCAGCTCTCTCCAGACCAGACATGAGAAAGGCCAGTAGGCTATTATCAAAGGCATTGGATGAGATATCTATTGAGTGATACTGTAATCTGAATACTGTTCAGTTAATCAAATCACAATATTTAAATGTGACAAAAGGTAGAGAGTCAGGAGTAGAGGTCAAAGTCTTAGACAGAAGCCAGTAAGCAGAGACCTTCAAAGGATAGAAACAGGATCAGTAGATGGAAGTGGAAAGAGGAAGGAAGTAATGAGAAGATGAATCATACATATATATGAGTGGGCACAGAGTTGGGGCAGGAACTCCAAAGGAACTGACAAGGGAACTGAGACACTAGTCTGGGGCTGCAAAAATTGTTAATGGGACACTTCTCTTGTTGTGGCACATCAACCCACATTTTAGCTGTTGTAACGTATTTTTAATATAATAAAACTTCATCAACATATTTTTTTAACAACTGAACTGAAGGAAAATATAAATCCCATCTGATGAGCTGGGATGCCTCATTTTATCAGACAAGGGGGCCAAAAATATCCATTATGTTTCCTTTTATGACTTAGCTGTTGAATGGAATAAAGCTAAATCTAGTTTCAAGACTGGGAACAATTTTATTCCCATATTCTGATAAAATATTATATATGTATAAGGATTGCTCGTGGCACTCATTTTTTGATCTGTAATTGTTCTGCTTTAATCTAGGTTTGATATTTTAAGCTTCCTTTTTTGAAAACAAGCACAGCATAAATTTCAAATAGCAATATGGGAGAGATAAAAATGTTATTTCATATCAGGTCATGGTGTAGGAATATATGACAAAGTAAGTTGATAGACATAAAGTAAAACATCATGGAGTAAAAGCATGTGACAAAAGACAGGAAGTTAATTTACACATTAGCAAAGTACACAGCTCCTTAAAATGCAGCCAAGAGTGGCAAAGAATGGCCAAGGAAACCATTTCCTTGCGTAGCAAGAGCAAAATACTTTATGTTGGGAAACAGGAAGATGGAAATTCATACTGGTTGTGACTATTACTATTTATTTAATCTTTTGTAAAATCAGTTATTGTAAGTTTGTAAAAAAAAAAAAAGCAAAAACTGAAGTGTGAGAGTAAATGCAAAGTAACTGAATAAATACATTAAATAGTACTTGACTATATTAGAACTTTGTTACTTAATGCAATAATTATCAACTCTTAAAAGCTGTGGAACATCAATAATAACATAACCCAATGCAGAAGTAAAACTAAAACCTCCCAAATCTCAACTAATCAGAATTTTTAGGACATAACTACATTTTTTGTTTCTAACTTTTTTCTATTAACCGAGAGTTCACCATTTAGTCCATTTTGCTTCAACTCTCTGCAGCTAAAAATATCTATAAGTATCATGCTAGCCATCAATTTTCATTGTTGTTAGGGGAGCCTCTTTGATAGAATATAAATGTTACGACTAAAGGTGCTTTTAAGGAAATACATTTCTCACTTGCCACAGGAAGTTTTGTAAAAATACTCAGCACAGTATCTGGCCCAGAGTAAAAATGCTCTGTGCATGAAAAATTAGTATTAGTATTGATATCATGATTGGCCCACCTATAATAAAGTAGAAAGCAGAAAGACTACTAAGTCATTGAAGATTTCCTTTATTTTTCAACCCAAGTTTATTTCTTTCTATGATAGTTTTTCATATTTATTGTATAATTTTTTTAAATAGAAAGAAGAAAAAAATAATGTCAATAAATAAATAGCTGGGCAACCTTTATCTGTGCTTTAGTAAATTGTTCTAAAACTTTTTCTTTCCTTTGAGAAGTGCAAAATGTTTCTACACATATTCATCATCTATCTGCATAGCAGTTCTGTGTAATAAAGGGCAGTCACTGTACCCAGTGCATAGAGGAAAAAACATACAGAGGTTAAGTGATTTTCCTACTGGGTAAAAACAGAACTAGAACCTCTGGCACTTGGTACATGAAGCTTTCACTATTTGGCTTAAGACCATCTTGCTACCAAACAATATTAATTACTAAGCACTAAAATATTCATGAGCACAATAATCACATGGATTGATTTAGGCCCTTAACATGTGGTGGGAAACAATTTCTTACCTCCTTCACCTAACAACTAAAGCCCCGATTAGCTAAAATGTGCACTTAATAGTTTTAAATTTTAAATTTCCACCTGTGATACCCTTTGAAGATATCATGTAACTCTAAAACAGAAATGAGATTAAAATAAATAGATGGATACAGTCCTGCAAAGAAAATTAGAAAAACATAACATCCTACAATCAGCCAGCACTCCCTAGGATATACTGCTTACAACTCAACCCAAAGCTGACTTCTAGTGATAATCATAGAGGTGGTAAGACAGAAGAGATTAAGATGCACTTTGGAAGTAGAGCTGGCTGGGTTTGCTGACAAATTAGGTGTGAGAGAAAGAGTCTAAATTCCAACTTTTGAGTCTGAGCAGCAGAGTGAATGTAGAATTATTTCCTAAGATGAGGAAAATGGGAAGAACATGTTGGGAGAGATGGAGAATTTGATTTTAAAAATATTAAGTGTAAGGTGCTCAATATCCAGTTAGATGGAGCTATCACATAGGCAGTTACATACTTTAGACCAAGACTTACAGGAGTGATCCGAGCTAAAGATAGAAATGTGGGGGTCATTTGGGTGTCAGGGAACTAGATGGGATCACCAAATGGAGAATTCAGGTCAAGATTTCTGATGGCTGCAAATTAGAAACACTGAGCCAAGGAGGATCCCACAGACAAGATGGTGCAGTTAGGGAGTTTGTGATGCAGTATGGTATCCCAGAAACCGAGGGAAGAAAACATTTCAAGACATGTTCCCAAAGTAATGATCAATTCTATTAAATGCTACTAAGAATTCAAATAAGAGGACTGAGACGAGATTCTTGAGTTTTGCAACATGAGGTTCATTATTGACCCTGAAAATGAGATTTCTATTGGAAATAAAGTTCTAATTGAAATGAGTTGAAATATGAAATGAGAAATTAGAGACAAAAGATAAATAACCAGTTCTGGCAGTTTAGTCAAACAGCAAAGCAGAAACAGGACAGTAGCTGGAAGGATATACAGGGTCAAGCTTTCTGAGGTTTTTTTTGGTTTTGTTTGTTTAGACTGACTTGGTTTGTTTGCTTTGTTAAACATGAGAGATAGTACAGCATGTCTGTATGCTGTTGAGAATATAATAGAGAGAGAAAAACTGATGGTACAGAGGCAAGGAGGAATAACTCCAGGAACAGAGTCCTTAAGTAGAAGAATGACACCAAGTGTATAATTGATATATCAGCCATAGTTTCAAGCATCAATAATTTATTCACTGTAATAGGAGAAAGGTAGAATGCACCAGTTATAGATGCAGATAGTTTATAAATGGTGTGAAAAAAGATGAGGAAGCCTATTCTGCTTACCCCTATTTTGTTAGTGAAAAGAGAAAAAAAGGCATGAGAGTGATTTTGAGGAGAGGGAAGTTGGGAGAAGAGAAGATATAAGAAGTGGTCTCGGAGAGGGGGAGAATGAACTGACTAGGGAAAACTGTAGTACTACCATTCAGTACTTGGGAACTATAGCATGGCTCTGTGTTTTTTTCCAGGCATCTTGAACTAACTGTTCATCCACAGGCACCGAGACTGAAGACAGTTGGATTTAACCAAGATTGGGGTTTGCCAGTGAGTATAATGATGGGAGAGAAAATTAGAAGAATTAGGAGTGTATAAAGGGTAATGATTATAGTAATGATTATAGAATCTAAACCAGAGAAGGAGGGACGCCTGGATGGCTCAGTCGGTTAAGCGGCTGACTTTGGCTCAGGTCATGATCTCACAGATGAGTTCAAGTCCCGCATCAGGCTCCGTGCTGACAGCTCTGAGCCTGGAGCCTGCTTTGATTCTGTGTCTCCTCCTCTCTGCCCCTCCCCAGCTTGCACTCTGTCTCTGTCTCTCTCAAAAATAAATAAATGTTAAAGAAAAAAAATTTAAACCAGAGAAGGAAAGGACTAAGTACATTTGCAGATTAATGGAAAAAGCAATAATAAATGCATTAAAAATATCAGCTAGTTCAAGAATGGAAAAGTCTATGGCTCTTATCCTCTTTTCTGCAATGGTACGAATATTTTTATAACAAAAATTTCTTAGAAATGTTAACTATCATATAATATTATTGTATAACAGTCTACATTAAAATGATACTAATTTGGTGGAAACTCAGTGAAAGTTACACAGTTTTTTGACAAATATCTGCAAACTTTCATTTATGTATTCCAAACCTAAATCATAGGAAAGTCCAATTAAACCAGCATTGCCTGTTGGGTTTGTCCAGTACCTAAATCTGTTTTGACTCATTCTTCTCAAACTCTATATCCAAATGAACCCCCAAGCACTTTGAATTCTTTTTTCCATAATGCTTCTTTTATTTGTATTACTTCTGTTCATATATACCTTAGACTCATAACGATACAATCTTCATCTAAAGACTCCAGCCTACATTGCACTGCAAGATTAACCATCAGGTTCCCTGACTTATGCTCCATTTGCAACCTAAATGTGTCTCAAATACAGCTAACTTTGTTTTTTTTTAATTTTTTTTTTCAACGTTTATTTATTTTTGGGACAGAGAGAGACAGAGCATGAATCGGGGAGGGGCCGAGAGAGAGGGAGACACAGAATCAGAAACAGGCTCCAGGCTCTGAGCCATCAGCCCAGAGCCTGACGCGGGCCTCGAACTCACGGACCGCGAGATCGTGACCTGGCTGAAGTCGGACGCTTAACCGACTGCGCCACCCAGGTGCCCCTCAAATACAGCTAACTTTGTTTCATTTTATGTCCCAATGCAAAATGTTCACATCTTTACAATACTATCCAGTTAATCTGGAATTTCCTGTGCTTTTACATTGTTTTATGTCTTCCCCTTTCCTCCCTGTTTCTATTCCATACCCCATCCTGTGTATGCCTAAACCTGCCCCTGGAATATTCAGAGGTTCCACTGTGCATTTAGGCAGCTGTGAGGGAGAGACCTTGAGAATCCTGGACACCAGGGGACCACAACTAGCTGGCAAAGATCTTCTTTGGCAGCCTTGGTTTGGAAACACTTCACAGGCCGTTTCTTGTGAGCTGGGCAGAGATTGCTCTTTTGGAAAACTCCCTCCTAGTCAGCTGCATGCTGGCTGGCCTCTGTGCAAAAGTATGATCCTTCAAAAGAAGGCAGCAGAAGTTTGCTTGGGAATCATTTGTTAAAGATGAGAACGATTGTGATTTTGTGAATTCAATCCTAAGACCAATCAACTTTCTTTCCTTCCTTCAAACATATGGTATGAATATAGAGAGACAAGTAAGTTTAGTGACTTAACTAAACTTATTTATCATCTCCCCCTTCCCAAAAATAAAAAAATAAAATTTATAAAGGAGAAAAAAAGCCATGGTGGTTTCACAGCTTAGTTAGAATAGCTGGTGACCCAGCTAAATTCTTCAAAAGCTTTGGCCAGAGGGAGGGGCAAATATGTAAGATAACAAGATATTGATATTTTATACAACATAGAGGAGCCGATTATTCGGTCCATAGAATAAAAGAATTTAGCCAAATGCCAGGTTATAAATTCTTTTCCTGAACACATAATCTAAAAGCCTAAGAAAGTGTCATGAAACCTGCTGATTGTTCAGGCTGTATGCAAGAAACATTTCTTTGTACTGTCTTTCCAATAGTAAGATTAAAATGATGGCCTAAGGAAGACAGAATACAAAGATGTTGGTGAGTGACTTCCTGTGTATAGGAGATGTTTCAGGGACACTGCAAACTGGGCCTTCGAAAGTATGTCACTACTTCCTCCCCACATGTTCACAGCAGGAGCCCAAACAGCCAACTGGCCTCCTCCTTGTTTCAGGGCAGACAGAGGTCAATGTGACTCAGGATAGAAAGTTGCCAATGGGAAAATGAAAACAGACCTAACTGAATGGATTGCAAGAACTGAAAGAAATCACATCAAAGCTCATGAGGTTGACAGAGTGACCCACAGAATGTATAAAGTTCACCAGTTTCTCATTGGCAATTTAGGTGCAATTCAGAGCAAAGTGTCAGTCCATGCAAATCACATGACTTGGATCTCCAATGCTTTGCTTTCCACAAAAATGGAAGGTTCTGCAAACTCTGCATTTTCTCCCATTATATTTGGTGTCTCTAGGGAGGAATGTCAATGAGCATATTGTTAGAGAATGTTGTTGGTAAAAACACGATCATAAATCTGGAGTGTTTATATGTCTTATTATACTTTTTAAAGGCTCTACCATAGACTAAACTTAAGAAAATTGGTAGTGTCTGGGGAACACATTAAAAATGAGTTATGTATACAGCCCAACTCAGAAAGCCCAAAAATCAGTTGATCAAATATAAGTGGGTCTATTACTGGATATATAACTATAGCTACAGCTATAGGTATATTCTTGTGTATGTATATGTGTGTGTGCATTATATATATTATATATATATATTATGCACACACACAGACACACACACTTATATATATACACACAGACAGTCCATATGCCAATATCATAGTCTTAATTATTTATAGCTTTATAGTAAATTCTCTTTTTCTTTCATTCAAAATTATTTTGGCTATTTTAGATCTTTTGCATTTCCATATAAATTTTAGAGTCTGCTTGTCAGTTTCTACAAAAAAGCCTTCTGGACTTTTAATTAGCTTAACATTGAAACCATGGACCAATTTGTGAAGAAATGACAGTTTAACAATATGGGATCATCCAATGCAGAAACATGGTATATATCTACATATATTTATGTGTAATTTCTGTCAGCAATGTTTCATAGTCTTTAGTATACAGAACTTGCACATAATTAAAATTTTTTCCTCTATCTTGGGTTTTTGATGCTACTGTGAATGGTATTGCTTTTAATTTTTATTTTTAAATTTTTTATTACTAGTATATAGTCATTTTTGTGTATTAACCTTATAAACTGTAATCTTTCAAAATGCGCTCATTAGTTATGAAAACTTTGTTTTTTAGATTAAGATTTTCTGTATATATGATCTTCTTATCTGAAAACAAAGACAATTTTACTTTTTGGTTCCAAAATACAAATTTTTCTTTATTCTTATCTTATTACATAGGCTACCTTCAGCACAATGCTCAATAGATATGATGAACATAAGTATATTTGCCTTGTTTCTGATTTTAGAAGATGGAATGTCATTCACTCTTTCACTAGTAAGTCTAATGTTAGCTCTGTAATTTGTTATAAATTGTATAACAATTTATACAAATTGTATATAACAATTTGTAAAAATTGTTATAAATACTATAAGTTGAGGAAATTCCCTTCCATTTCTACGTAATTATAAATGAGTATTGAATTGTACTCAATGTTTTTTCTGAATCTGTTTGGATGATCATATTTTTTATCTTTATTCTTATAAAATGTGAATCTCATTGATTATCAAAAACTAACCCAAATTTCAGTTCCTGAATTAATCCCACACCGGCTTACCACTTGACAAAAAAATTTCTGAGGATTTTTGCATTGATATTCATGAGAGGTGTTAGTTTACAGTTTTATTTTCTCATGTTTCTTTTTTCTGGTTTTATTTTTTATCAGGTGGTGCTGGTCTCATTAAATGAAGTAAAAATTTTTTCATTTATCCCTTATTTTGCAAAAGAGTTTGTGCAAGATAGGTATTATTTCTTCCTTAAATGTCTAGCAGAATTACTGGTAAAGTCATCCAGACCTGGAATTTTCATTGTTCAAATATTTCAGATTACAAATTCAATTTCTCTAACTTAAATAGAGTTATTCAGATTTGCTCTTTCTTCTTGTGTATGTTTTGTTAATTTGTACTTTGCAAGTAATTTGTGCATTTCATCTATGTTGAATTTATTTGCATATAATTGTTCATTATATTTCCTTCCTATCCTCTGAATGTCCACAGGATCATTGATTTATAATAATCATAGTTTGTGTTCTACTCTTCTTGGTCAATATTTTCAGAGTTTTCCAATTTCATTAAGCTTTTCAAAGACCCTATTTTTGGTTACAATTATTTTTGTCTATTATTTGTACATTTTCTGTTTTACTGATTTTTAATATTAGATTTATCACTTCCTCTCTTCTTTTACTTTGGGTTTTATTTGCTTTTTCTGGCTTTTTAAAGTAGAAGCTTACAACATTATTTTTCACTTTTCTTCCTCTTTAAGCATTTAACTTTCTTCTAAACACTACTTTAACTTCATAATAAGGGTTTTGATAATATTTTTTGTTAGCATTCAATTCAAAGTATTTTGTAATTTTTTTCTTTATAAATGTATAAAGTTAAGTGTCCAACTCGTGATTTCAGCTCAGCTCATGATTTTGTGGTTGTGAGATTAAACCCTGCATCAGGCTCTGCACTGACAGTGTGGAGCCTCCTTGGGATTCTCTCTCTACCTCTCCTTCAGCCCCTCCAACTCTTGTGCTCTCTCTCTCTCTCTCTCAAAATAAATAAGTAAACATTTAAAAAATTAAAATTAAAAATATTTTCAGTTATTGATATCTAGTTTAATTTACTTTTGGTCATAAAATTAAATTGCTAAATATATTAAAGCCAGAGTAGCAATATGTATATAAGACAAACTAGATTTTAAACCAAAGACTGTAACAAGAGATGAAGATGGGCACTATATCATAATAAAGGGGACTATGCAACAAGAAGATCTAACAGTTACAAATATTCATGCCATCAACATGGGAGCACCCAAATATATAAAACAATTAATAACAAACATAAAGGGGGAGGAGCCAAGATAGCGGAACAGCATGGAAGCTTTTTGTGTGTCTCCTGTCCATGAAATACAGCCAAACCAACACGAAACCATCCTACACAACTAGAAAAGTGATTGGAAGATTAACACAACAATCTGCACAACCTGAACCACAGAATTCAGCAGGTACGTGCGACACAAAGAGCTGAACTTGGGGAGCAAGAAGCCCTGAAAGGTAGGGAACTCCTTTTGCAGGCAGAGAGAGGACAGAGACTGGGAAGGGGGGGAGCATATGGGAAAAGCACCCCTCCGCAAAAGCAGCTGGAGAGAAAGTGGAAAATTGGAAACACCCTCAGGGACTAAACTAAAAGGGGAGAAAGGAGAAAGGAGAGGGTTTAAATTCCATTAAGACTGTAAACAAGAGGAGCGCAAAGGCTGCAACTCCGCAGCTCCATACCTGGTGGTGCTCTGGTGGGAAAGGTGAATCCCCAGGAACAGAGTGAGGTCTGGGAGGTTCTCAGGCCACACGGGGAAAAGCGGTTCCACTGCTGGAAGGACATTTGGTAGAGACTGTTGAAGCCACCTGGTCCCAGCAGACCCCGGAAGGCAGCCACATTCGCTGGTGCTGGGGCAAGGTTGTTGAGGGTGAAGCCTGGTGCCAGATGTGTGTTGCAATTTTCCTTAATCCCTGAAACACTGATGCTATACTGTCTTGCGATCTTTTTTGGGGGTGGGCTGGCACCTGGCCGCAGTCTCGGGGCACCAGCAACAGCAGGGTCCAGTGGGCATTCCTGGGTGCAGCCTACATTCGGCCATTGCTCTTTCAGCCATTGCTCAGTGAGACCCTCCCGCAGAGGGGTGGAACGAGTCAAAGCCGCAGTCCTTCGGAAGTAAGGGGCCGGGGAAAACAGCCGCATCTGAGACAAAACTTGGGAGAGAGATACTGCCTGGGGCCTGGTCACGGAGAGTGGAAAAGCGGAGAGTGGAAGAGAGCTGAAGACGGAGGACCGGTGCGCGATTGCTGATCTGGGAGAACAGACTGGGTGGCTGGGTGGCGCCATTTTTTACGGCTCCCGCGCATGCGCATGCGCACCTACAAGCACTGCAGCAATCCACCCCAGTAGGCTAGCAGCGCCATCTAGTGGAGAGCGGAGCTGTTACACCAAGCCCCACCCAACTGGGCCAACTTTGTTCTTCAAGAACACAAACCTCACCGCTGGCTTAATGTATGGACTATAAAGAGCTACATGGACTGACCTCTAGGGGAAAATGAAGCAATTTGAGTCCTACTTCAATCTGTTAGCAGGTTCATCTATTCAATTTTTTTTCTTTTTTTTCTTTTTCCTTTTTCTCTTTTACACTTTTCTTTTTCTTGAATACAGAAAGAGAAAAACTCATTTTTATTTTCAATTTTTATTAAAAATACCTGTCTTTAATTTTTGTTACTATATTTTTTATTTTTGTGCAATTTTTTTCAAATTCTACTTTACTTCCATCATTTTATTTTAGTCTACTTCAGTGTACTCACCTTTTCAAATTTTCAAACAATTTCCTTTTTTCTTTTTTCTCTTTTTCATTTCTTTTCTTTTTATTGAATGCAGAAATAGAAAAACTTCATTTTTACTCAATTTCTTTTAAAAATATTTTTATTTAATTTTTATTACTATATTTTTTGTTTTTATGTAAATTTTTTCAAATTCTATCTTACTCCCATCATTTTATTTCAGTCTACTACAGTGTATTCACTTTTTCAAATTTTCAAATGATTTCTTTTTTCTTTTCTTTTCTTTTGTCTTCTTTTATCCTTTTTCTGTTTTTAGTTTCTTTTCTTTTTCTTAAATACAGAAAATGAAAAAATTCATTTCTTTTTAATTTTTATTAAAATTATTTTTCTATAATTTTTTCTACTATATTCTCTATTTTGTGCATATTTTTTCAAATTCTATTTTACCCACATCATCTTTTTTCAAATTCTCAAACGATTTCCTTTTTTTTCTACCCCCCCTTTTTTTTTTGTTTCTCTAATCTCTCAAACCATTTTCAACACCCAGACCAAAACACACCTAGGATCTAGCATCATCTATTTGATTGTTGTGTGTGTGTGTGTGTGTTTAATTTTTAATTTTTAATTTTAATATTTTTTTATTTTAATTTTTTTTAATTTCAATTTCTCTACCTCATTAATTCTTTTTCTCCCTTGAAAATGACAAAATGAAGGAATTCACCCCAAAAGAAAGAGCAGGAAGAAATGACAGCCAGGGATTTAACCAACACAGACACAAGCAAGATGTCTGAACCAGAATTTAGAATCACGATAATAAAAATACTAGCTGGAGTTGAAAATAGATTAGAATCCCTTTCTGCAGAGATGAAAGAAGTAAAAAATAGCCAGAATGAAATTTAAAATGCTATAACTGAGCTGCAATCAGCGGATGGATGCAGCAGCGGCAAGGATGGACAAGGCAGAACAGAGAATCAGTGATATAGAGGACAAACTTATAGAGAATAACGAAGCAGAAAAAAAGTGGGAGATTAAGGCAAAAGAGTACAATTTAAGATTTAGAGAAATCAGTGACTCATTAAAAAGGAACAACATCAGAATCATGGGGGTCTCAGAGGAGGAAGAGAGAGAAATAGGGATAGAAGGGTTATGTGAGAAAATCATAGCAGAAAACTTTCATAACCTGGGGAAAGACACAGACATCAAAATCCAGGAAGCACAGAGGACTCCCATTAGATTCAACAAAAACCGACCATCAACAAGGCATATCATAATCAAATTCACAAAATATTCAGGCAAGGAGAGAATCATGAAAGCAGCAAGGGAAAAAAAGTCCCTAACCTACAGGGGAAGACAGATCAGGTTTGCAGCAGACCTATCCACAGAAACTTGGCAGGCCAGAAAGGAGTGGCAGGATATATTCAATGTGCTGAATCAGAAAAATATGCAGCCGGGAATTCTTTATCCAGCAAGGCTGTCATTCAAAATAGAAGGAGAGATAAAAAGTTTCCCAGAAAAACTAAAATTAAAGGAGTTTGTGAGCACTAAACCACCCCTGCAAGAAATTTTAAGGGGGACTCTCTGAGGAGAGAAAAGATGAAAAAAAAAGTATATATATATACAAATAAATAAATAAATACCAAAAGCAACAAAAGATTAGAAAGGGCCAGAGAACATCACCAGACTCCAACTCTACAAGCATCATAATGGCAATAGATTCATATCTTTCAGTACTCACTCTAAACATCAATGGACTCAATGCTCCAATCAAAAGACATAAGGTAACAGAATGGATAAGAAAACAAGATCCATATATACACTGTTTACAAGAGACCCACTTTAGACCTAAAGACACCTACGGATTGAAAACAAGGGTATGGAGAACCATCTATCATGCTAATGGTCAACAAAAGAAAGCCAGAGTAGCCATACTTATGTCAGACAATCTAGACTTTAAAACAAAGACTGTATCAAGAGATGCAGAAGGTCATTATATCATAATCAAGGGGTCTATAGACCAAGAAGACCTAACAATTGTAAACATTTATGCACCAAATGTGAAAGCACCCAAATATATAAATCAGTTAATCACAAACATAAAGAAACTCATTGATAGTAATACCATAATAGTAGGAGACTTCGACACCCCACTCACAGCAATGGACAGATCATCTAATCAAAAAATCAACAAGGAAACAATGGCTTTGAATGACACACTGGACCAGATGGACTTAACAGATATATTCAGAACATTTCATCCTAAAGCAGCAGTGCACATGGAATGTTCTCCAGAATAGACCATATACTGGGACACAAATCAGTCCTAAGTAAGTACAAAAAGATAGGGATCATACCGTACATATTTTCAGACCACAATGCTATGAACCTCGAAATCAACCACAAGAAAAAATTTGGAAAGGTAACAAATACTTGGAGACTGAAGAACATCTTACTAAAGAATGAATGGGCTAATCAAGCAGTTAAAGAAGAAATTAAAAAGTATATGGAAGTCAATGAAAATGATAACACCACAACCCAAAATCTCTGGGACACAGCAAAGGCGGTCATAAGAGGAACGTACATAGCAATCCAGGCCTTCCTAAAGAAGGAAGGAAGGTCTCAGATACACAACCTAACCTTATGCCTTAAGGAGCTGGAAAAAGAACAGAAAATAAAACCCAAAACCAGCAGAAGACAGGAAATAATAAAGATTAGAGCAGAAGTTAATGCTATCAAAACCAAAAAGACAGTAGAACAGATCAATGAAACCAGAATCTGGTTCTTTGAAAGAATTAACAAAATTGATAAACCACTAGTCAGTTAGATCAAAAAGAAAAAGGAAAGGACCCAAATAAGTAAAATCAAGAATGAAAGAGGAGAGGTCACAACCAACACAACAGAAATAAAAACAATAATAAGAGAATATTATGAGCAATTATATGCCAATAAAATGGGCAATCTGGCAGAAATGGGCAAATTCCTAAAAACATATACACTACCAAAACTGAAACAGGAAGAAATAGAAAATTTGAACAGACCCATAACCAGTAAGGAAATCGAATTAGATATCAAAAATCTGCTAAAAAACAACAGTCCAGGACCAGATGGCTTTCCAGGGGAATTCTACCAAACATTTAAGGAAGAGTTAACACCTATTCTCTTGAAACCGTTCTAAAAGATAGAAATGGAAGGAAAACTTCCAAATTCTTTCTATGAAGCCAGCATTATCTTGATTCTAAAAAGGAATCTCTTAAAAAGGAGAACTATTGACTAATTTTCCTGACGAACATGGATGCAAAAATCCTCAACAAGGTATTAGCCAACCGGATCCAACAATACATTAAAAAAATTATTCACCACAACCAAGTGGGATTTATACCTGGGATGCAGGGCTGGTTCAATATCCCAAAACAATTAATGTGATTCATCACATCAATAAAAGAAAGGACAAGAACCATATGATCCTCTCAATAGATGCAGAGAAAGGATTTGACAAAATACAGCAACCTTTCTTGATAAAAACCCTCAAGAAAGTAGGGATAGAAGGATCATACCTCGAGATCATAAAAGCCATATATGAATGACCCAACGTGAATATCATCCTCATTGGGGAAAAACTGAGAACTTTCCCCCTAAGGTCAGGAACAAGACAAGGATGTCAAGTCTCACCACTGTTATTCAACATAGTATTGGAAGTCTTAGCCTCTGCAATCAGACAGCACAAAGATATAAAAGGCATCCAAATTGGCCAGGAGGTCAAACTTTCACTCCTCGCAGATGACATGATACTCTATATGGAAAACCCAAAAGACTCCACCCAAAAACTGCTAGAACTGATTCATGAATTCAGCAAAGTTGCAGGATATAAAATCAATGCACAGAAATCGGTTGCATTCCTATACACCAACAATGAAGTGACAGAAAGAGAAATCAAGGAATCGATCCCATTTACAGTTGCACAAAAAGCCATAAAATACCTAGGAATAAATCTAACCAAAGGGGTGAAAAATCTATACACTGAAAACTATAGAAAGCTTATGAAAGAAATGGAAAAAGACACAAAAAAATGGAAAAAGATTCCATGCTCCTGGATAGGAAGAACAAATATTGTTAAAATGTCAATACTACCCAAAGCAATCTACATATTCAAGCAATCCCTTATTAAATTAACACCAGCATTCTTCACAGAGCTAGAACAAATAATCATAAAATTTGTATGGAACCAGAAAAGACCCCGAATAGCCAAAGCAATCTTGAAAAAGAAAACCAAAGCAGTAGGCATCACAATCCCAGACTTCAAGCTGTACTAAAAAGCTGTAATCACCAAGACAGTATGGTACTGCCACAAGAACAGACACTCATTCCAAAAAAATAGAAATGGAAGGAAAACTTCCAAATTCACTACCCTAATATCAATACCAGAAAGACTCCACTAAAAAAGAGAACAACAGGGCAATATCCCTGATGAACATGTATGCAAAAATTCTCAATAAAATACTAGCAAATCTAACCAACAGTACATTAAGTGAATCATTCACCACTATCAAGTAGGATTTATACCTGGGATGCATGGGTGATTCAATATTTGCAAATCAACCAACATGATACACCACATTAATAAAGAATAAGAATCATGTGGTCCTTTCAATGGACGCAGAACAAGCATTTGACAAAGTACAACATCCATTCATGATAAAAACCCTCAACAAAGTAGGGTTAAAGGGAACATACCTCACATAGTAAAAGCCATATACAAAAACACACAGCTAATATCATCCTCAATGGGGGAAAACTGAGATTTTCTTCTATGGTCAGGAACAAAACAGGGATTTCTACTCTCACTACTGTTATTTAACATAGTACTGGAAGTCCTAACCACAGCAATCAGACAACACAAAGAAATAAAAGGCATCCAAATAAGCAAGGAAGAAGTCAAACTTTCACTATTTGCAGATGACATTATACTCTAAATAGAAAACCTGAAAGACTCCGCCAAAAAGTTTCTAGAACTGATACATGAATCAGTAAAGTCTCAGGATTGAAAATCAAGATACATAAATCTGTTGCATTTCTATACACCAATAATGAAGCAGAAGAAAGAGAAATCAAGGGATCAATCCCATTTAAAATTGCACCAAAACCCATAAAACATCTAGGAATAAACCTAACCAAAGAGGTAAAAGTTTTATACTCTGAAAACTAAAAAACACTGATGAAAGAAATTGTAGATGACACAAAGAAATGGAAAAGCATTCCATGCTCATGGATTGGAAGAACAAATATTGCTAAAATGTCTATACTACCCAATCTCCACATTTAATGCAATCCCTATCAAAATACCAACAGCATGTTTTGCAGAGCTACAGCAAGTAATCCTAAAACTTGTATGGAACCATAAAAAACCCAGCTAGCTAAGGAAGTCTTGAAAAAGAAAACCAAAGCTGGAGCATCACAATTCTGGACTTTAAGTTATATTACAAAGCTGTAGTGATCAAGACAGTATGGTACTGGCACAAAAACTGACACATGGATCAGTAGAACAGAATAGGAAACCCAGAAATGAACCCACAACTATATGGTCATTTAATCTTCGACAAAGCAGGAAAGAGTATCCAGTGGAAAAAAAGTCTCTTCAAAAAATAGCGTTGAGAAAACTGGACAGTTACATGCAGAAGAATGAAACTGGACCACTTTCTTACACCATACACAAAAATAGATTCATAATAGATTAAAGACCTAACTGTTAGACAGGAAACCATTAAAATCCTAGAAAAAGAACACAGGCAGTAACCTCTTTGACACTGTCTACTAGAAATGTCTCCTGATGCAAGGGAAACAAAAGCAAAAATAAACTATTGGGACTTCATCAAAGTAAAAAGCTTCTGTACAGTGAAGGAAACAATCAAGAAAACTAAAAGGCAACTTATGGATTGGGAGAAGATATTTGCAAATGACGTATCTGATACAGGGTTAGTATCCAAAATACATAAAGAACTTATAAAACTTAACAAATAATCCAGTGAAGAAATGTGCAGAATACATGACTAGACATTTTTCCAAAGATATACAGATGGCGAGCAGATACAAGAAAAGATGTTCAACATCATTTATCATCAGGGAAATACAAATCAAAACTACAAACTGATATCACCTCGCACCTGTCAGAATGGCTAAAATTAACAACACAGAAACAACAGGTGTTGGTGAGGATGCAGAGAAAGGGGAACTGTTACAGTGCTATGGCAATGCAAACTGGTACAGCCACTTTGGAAAGCAGTATGGAGGTTCCTCAAAAAGTTAAAACTAGAACTACTGTATGATCCAGCAATTGCACTACTAGGTATTTGTCCAAAGGATAGAAAAATACTGATTTGAACACCCAGATGTTTATAGCAGCATTATCAACAATAGCCAAATTATAGGAAGAGTCCAAATGTCCATCAACTGATGAATGGATAAAGAAGATGTGGTGTGTGTGTGTGTGTGTGTGTGTGTGTGTGTGTGTGTGTGTGTCTATACAATGGAATATTACTCAGCCATAAGAAAAAAGAATTAAATCTTGCCATTTTTGCCAATGATGTGGATTAAGACAGAGAATATTATGCTAAGCAAAATAAGTCAGTCAGAGAAAGACAAATACCATATGACTTCACTCATATGTGGAATTTGAGAAACAAAACAAATGAACGTAGGGGGTATAAAAGAGAGGCAAACCAAGAAATAGACTCTTAGCTAAAGAGAACAAATTGATGGTTACCAGAGGGGAGGCAGGTGGGGGTGATGGTTTAGATAGGTGATGGGGATTAAGGAGGGCATTTGTGACCAACACCAGGTGTTGTTGTAAGTGTTGAATCGCTAAATTCTACACCTGAAACTAATATTATATTGTATGTTAACTAATTGGAATTTAAACAAAAACTTGAAAGAAAAATAAATAAAATTACTTACTATATTAATGATAAATTTTTAAAATTTCAGTCCTTTTATGTTTATTGAGCCTTTTAATGGTTTGAGCATACAGCTGGGTGAAAGTTTCATATGCAACCTGAAAGAGTATGCATTATTCTTTACGTTCCCTTTTCTTTCTTTATTTTAAAGTTTATTTATTATGAGAGAAAGTGAGGAGGGGAAGGGAAGAGAAAGGACTCTGCACTGTCAGCAAGGAGCCTGACACAGACTCAATCTCACAAACTGTGAGATCATGACCTGAGCCCAAATCAAGAGTCAGTTCCTTAACTTACTGAAACACAGGCACCCCTGTTACGTTCCTTTTTCTATATATATGTTAATTAAATCAAGTTGTTTGATAATATTGTTCTGGTCATCTGTGTTTTCTGGCAGAGAGAGGATCCTTTAAATTCTGTCAGTTTCTGTTACATCTATCGTAGGAAATTTTCCATCTTGAAGTCTACTTATTGTTCTGGCCAACCCAGATTTCTTATGTTTATACATTCTGAGTTTTTCATTCTTTTTAATCTATTTGATTTTCTTATACATGTCATATAGGTCTACTTTTGTGTGTAATAATCTCTGCCTTTTAAAATAGTATTCTTAGACCATTTATAGTTAAAATAATTATCAGTATGGCTGTTATTTTCAAATCTACCATTTGCAGTTCATGTGTTAATTGTTCATCTGCACTTCATCCAGTATTCCTCTTTTCTTGCTTCTTCATGATTGTGTATATTTTATATTCACTATTTTAATTGATGTATTTTATATTTTATAAGATAGTCTTATATTGGATTTATATTAAGCATCTGTACCTTATTACAGTCTAGTCTATTTTCAAATAATATTATACTACTTCATGTGGTATACTTACAAAATATAATTTTTGGACAGAAGCACCTACACATCATAGATGTAGTCTGCCCTTGAGAGACTTATTAAAGAGGTGTGCATTGGCCCTGGTGGGCTTGGTGCCTTTAGGTGGAGAATTCCAGGCTCAGAGAATGGCCTGGACTAAAGAATATGTAGATGGGTGTATCCTTTTGACCCTATACACTTTCACCAAATGGAAGGGCAACAGCTAGATGAGGACTGCAGCAAGACTTTCTACGGTTCAAGGCCCAGGGTCTATGGGCAATATTACCTTCTAACATTGACTATGGTCTTTAGCATTATGTCCTCAATAATTGGTTATATTCTTCATCAGAGCTTCTAATTTGAGATAGATTTGGAAATAATTTCTCTTGGAATTAACTTCACAGTAAAAAAGTAGAGTGGGAAAGAAGAAAAGGCTAAAAATCTAAGGAACCTTTAGACAAAGTGGTGAAAATATTTGAATTTTCACTGCCTGACAATTTCTCTGGATTAATTACTAGGGTAGTATAATTAACTAATTCATAACTTCATAGAATTATTCTGGTCAGTACCAAAATTTTATGATTCCTTTCTCTTCTTTGGATCTTCCTCCTCTTTTCAAGACCTTCTTCTTTGCATGGGTCTAAATTCCTATTTTCACATATTTCTGTACATCTTTAAATGTCTAAATATTTTCCCCAAATTGAGGCTGTTTCTACTACCACTGAAAATATTAAATTTTTAAAATATTTTTTAATATTTATTTATTTTTGAGAGAGAGAGAGTATGAGTGGAGGAGGAACAGAGAGAGGGTGACACAGAATCCAAAGCAGGCTCCAGGCTCTGAGCCGTCTGCACAGAACCCAATGCTGGGGCTCGAACTCATGAAGTGTGAGATCATGACCTGAGCCGAAGTCAGTCACTCAACCTACTAAGCCACCCAGGTGCCCTGAAAATATTAAATTTTAATAATTATATTCTGTTTAATTTTATTACCTATTTCATGTAGAAATAATGACACTGGTACTTGGGAGAAGAGAACTCAATTGATTTGTACTAGCAAAATTGGGTTCACACACACACACACACACAGCATAGTTAAAACCAATGATTATTTCAAAGAAAATGTTAAAAGTTTTTTTTTTTTTTCTTCCTTAGTTAAATGGGACTGTGCTATCCAAAGAATGACTGCTTCTCTAAACTATGTCTAAACTATGACAAATTTACGGGCACTTGGGTGGCTCAGTCGGTTAAGTTTCTGACTTCGGATCAGGTCATGATCCCATGGTTCATGAGTTCGAGTCCTGCATCGGCTCTATGCTGACAGCTTAGAGCCTGGAGCCTGCTTTGGATTCTGTGTCTGCCTCTCTCCTGATCACCTCTGTCTCTCTCTCTCTCTCTCAAAAATAAATAAACATTAAAAAAACTTTTTAAAAAATCTATGACAATTTTGGCCTAATCACATATTAAACATTTATTAAGTTGTCACATCAGGATAGATCGTGTACCTAATATTAAAAAGCTATGTTCTCTTCTCAAAGAGCTAATGTTCTAAAGTTAAGAGAGGGAGAAATAACATAAACAAACAGAGACAGGAATGGATCCAAACTCAGTAGAGACTCTCTTTATTATAGTTTCCTTTTTTGATCACTCCCTGATTGTGTACAAATAGACTTTTGGCATGTGAAATTATGTCATTGTTTAAATTGGCAGTTTGGTAAACTGGCTTGACCTGACTCCACCTCTTTCAGCCTGAAGGATAGTCCCATCTTGGGTGGCCTTCCCATCAGAAAAGTGTCTCAGACAGGATGCCAGAGCCTGGTCTGTGACCTACAGCACAGGAACTTTCCAGAGGCAGCTTTGAGATAACCCATCTCTAACAGCCAGAATATTAGTTGATTCAAAGTGACATAGATTCACTGGAGTTCAGTGGATTTCAGTCTTCACAGTAGAGAGAGAGAGGGAAAAAAACTTGTTCAATTGATCATGTAGCATGATTACTAAATATTCTTGCCAACAGTCTTTTAAAAGTTATAGTTAAAATGTTGATGAAATGTGCAAAGAATACAGAGAATATAAAAAGTGAAGTTAGCCCTGGTGGGAGAGAAAACCACTTACATATAATGATATGACATATAGTCCTCACTCTTTTCTCCCTATTCACAGAAAGGAGATTGCCTTCTAATGCCTTATGAGAAGTTTTGGTAAGAGGAAAAAAATTCTGAGATTGGTAGTGGCCTCCTCTTGGTACTAATTGATCATGAAATCATTTACATTGGTCTCCTCAAATATCACGTGCCTAGAAATGGTGCAAACAATGTTCTCCATGCTTATGTCTCCTTGAATTGGTCTGAATTAAACCTCTAACTGGACTAAGGGCTGGTATGTATTTTGCAGCCCATGCCTTTAATAAAACCTTCACCTATTTTTATTGACAGAACTCTACAGGAAAACGCAAGTCTCATGTCAAAGGGACTAAATGTGGGGCTCTATGAAGAGAACGACTGAAAGAAAAGTTAGAGGTAGTTGTATATAAGCTAGAAGGGAGAAAATGGCTTCTATTTTTTGGATAACCATTAGGTAATTACATCTGTGTGAGCTTACAAGCAGAAACTGAAAACATTCCCATTAAAAGCTTTGTGAGTTCAGTCCACCAGTAGCATCGCTTAGATGGCCAGAAAGAATGTATAGCATAAAGCTAGCAGGAGGGTGTTCCACACTGCAGGATAGAATACTGTTGGATTCTGATGCATTGAGTCTCCAGAAAATATAGCACCGCTCTGGCATTTCTTGGCTGCAAAGAATCCATGGCAGCAATGACCATGGAAATTATCATGGAGTGAGGCAGAGATACTAACTTCTTGCCAAATATCCATGTGCTCCTCACATTACCCAGTCTCAATGCAATAAAGTGAGACTACTTCTGGTCAATGCTCTGTGAGCAGAAATGACCTATTTATTTTTGGGCCAAAGCATTCAAAAGCCAATACAAGTCCTTCCAGTATTTCTTTGCCTTAATGACCCTTCAGGCCACTTATTGAGTTGGAAACATTGTAAGATGGTGAAACCTGTTAGATTGGATCTACAAGTTACAACTTAGAGGAGAGTTCCAAGCTATCTTGGGATGGTTGTCAGATCCTCAGAGAATCTGGCATGCTCTTTGAGTAAGAAGGAACTTTTATATGCAAAGCCATTAAAATTTCAGGGTTTGTTTCTGTAGCATAACTGAGTGACTAACATAAGGAGACTATACCAATAGAAGGGAAGAAAAGGTTAAATGCCACACAATAGGTAAATAAATGTGTTCATGAGACATTTGTAGAAATACCTAAAATACTGTTTAGAGACTTTAGAGATATATAAATAACAGGCAGGTTAAGATTTGGTAAAATAAACGTTATTACTATTCATGTATTCCTTCCTCTTAAACCTTATTATGCTGTATATTAGAACTGATAGATCAGAGATGGCTTTTCCATTTCTCTTATTTTATATATGTGCCCCTTAAAACATGAGTGTGAAAGTTGCTTGCCTAAGCCTTCTCAGCAAATTAGTGACAGAAAATGGGATGAAGGGCAGCTTGGGGGTCTAGGAGCCAGGTAGGCATAGTGAAGGCCCTTTACAGATGACTTCATTTTCCAGCTCTCTCAGGTGCTTCCCTCTCAATATTCTCTTAGTACTTTGCTCTACTGGTACAACTATACTTATACTCTACCGCAATTTGTGAATTCCACAGTGAAATACTTGATTATAGAGATCATTAATCTTTGTCTTCAGTGTCCAACACAGAGACTGCAGCAAAAAATGAACTAAATAAAATTTTATTGAATAAATGAAACTTCAGGTGGTGTTAACACTAAATAAAGTTTTGGGTAAGGTAGTGCTTTGGATATATGGAATATATACATTAAAATTATGTAAAAAAAATCCACTGATAATATTGGATAGTAGAGCAAAAAATATCTTCTCCAACACTGATAACAGTATATCTCTTGCCATTCAGCCCAGAGGTTGGAATTCTCAAAAATAGAGTATACCTTAGTTTGGGTATTGAAGGTATTTAATAAAATAGAAATACAACCTGGGAAAAATGGAATGGCATATAATTATTTATCTGTTAAAACCTTGGTACAAATTAACCAACCATATAGTCTTAGCAGACATTAGGTTCCTGATGGAATGGGATGTAGTTCATTTTTAAGGAAGTGGGAGCAAGATTACGGACCTATCTGAACAGGTAAGATATCAAAGTGTAAAATCTAGGCCATCGCTTAATGGCTTTATTAAAGTCATGAAGACATGAGAAAGGTGAATATTTTGTCATCATCTTATCAAAATTAATCAGAAAGGTGAATATTCTGTCATCATTTTGTCAAAATTACAAATTAGACCCATATATAAAGTGTCTCATGGATAATTAATTAGTTGCCTTTTTTTTTTCCCTCATCACTTTCTAATACCTATCTTAAATTGTAAAGGAAAGGGAGGGAGGAAGGGAAGGAGGAGTTAAATATAAATTCCCTTTTCACATTATATAATATGACGTCATTGAGGTTAAATATATCTTGTTGGCAAATTCACTGCAATATGTTTTGTCAGTCAATGCCTAATACCTTGATAAGATAAATTTGCCTTCAGTTTGTCCCTACCTAATCAAACACAACTTACATTTTCATATCATCTATATGAAATCATCAGATTGAGATTAGGAAAAATACAGACTTCCAAGTCAATGTCTGTCCCCTATAAGAAAGGACAGCTATGTCTTAGCTATGCTAATGTTGATTATTAGATTATTCCTTTCTGTTTCATTTACTTAGGTACCAAATCACTTTGCTATATCCTTAGGTGAGGCAGCATAGTGCCCTCGATAAAATAAACAACATTTAGATAAACATTAGATAACAACATTATCTAACGTGTGAACATACCCACAGATACCATGCAAACTAAATCAAAGTCTTTTTTTAATTAATGTTTTAAACTTTATTTAGTTATTTTTGGAGAGAGAGAGAGAGAGAGAGAGAGAGGAAGCATGAGCAGAGGAAGGGTAGAGAGAAAGGGAGAGAGAGAGAATCCCAAGCAGGCTCTACACTCAGCATGGAGCCTGGTGCAGGGCTCAAACTCTCAAACTGTGGGATTATAACCTGAGCTGAAACCAAGAGTGGAACACTTAACCAGCTGTGCCACCCAAGTGCCCCCTAAATCAAAAGTCTTAATGGAAAACAATTTCCTACACTTGCATGACCTTTGTAATAATAGTTTCCTTTTCTTAAAAACAAATAGTTTTATAAACTATGTATGTACTCCTAAATAGTAGAGTTTAGTTTTTCCTGGTTTTAAAATTTCTACAAAAGGAATAAAACTATATTCTTGCATGTCCTATTCTTTTCATTGAATATTGTAAGATTCACCATGTTCTGTGTAGCTATAGTAATATTCTTTGATATGACTATATGCAATCTTATTCATCTTGCTAATGACAGATACTGGTTTCCAGTTTGTTTAAAGCATTATGAACATTTGACAAATGTGGCAAGAAGTTACATATATAAGAACTAAAAATAAGACAAAATTTGGAACAATATTTTATCGTAGTTTCCTCATAGATTTGTTACTGAATCTGGAGTGAGAATATGTCCAAATCAATCATGAAATCAAACTAGGAATCATGTAGTCAAATCTTTTACTTAATAGATAAGGAAACAGAGGTCCAAAGAAGATTTGACTTGGTCATAGTGACATAATTATAGAGTCAAGGATGAAAGCCAGCTCTCCAACTTAGGTAACACAGAATTCTCTTAACTTTTTATGTTGCCAAATTTCTCCACCAGCACCAGTCTCCACCAGTGTTAAGGAATAAAGACCATCTGAAAACTTCCTGTTAGTCTATCCAAAAAGATCACAGTCCATGGTCAAAAATGGATAAAAAAATATTGGTGTTATATTTTGAAAAAAAATTTTTAAATATTTTGGGCACCCATTTACCATGAGAGATGTGGCATTGAAAATACTTAAGGAAATCCTTTTTAGATTTTAGATGTAGAGGATTTTTTATAAAATTTTAGGGTAATGTTATTTTGCTTTAAAATTTTTTTAAACAAAATTTATATCTTTCCAAGTCATTAGCTATTTAAGGAACAAAACAAAACCAAAATGATTTGCTCAATATCATATAAAGAGTTGGCCATAAATTGGAAAGAAAAATCAAGCTTTGTGGTTTTTTGTTTTTTGTTTTTTTTTAAAGAATGAGAATGCAAAGGAAGAAACACCATTCCAGGAGAAACATTCTGGGTGGCATATTGGAAAAGACTCTGCAAAGTTCTGTGCAATAAAAAAAAAAGATAACTTCCTCCCTGACAGTTTGAAATTTCAATATTTTTAGAAAGTGAAAGTTAAAATGTTCTGCTACTTAAACTAAAATTCTGAAACAAGAAAGTAGATTATATCAATATAAATGTCATGGCTTGGAATAAATAAGATATTTATGAGATTATTTCTACACTTTCTGCACTAGATCATATAACTTGATAGTGTTGACAATACGATACTTCTTGTCCTTTTTAGTATGACACATATAGAAAGATGATGTGTATATAGATTGGCAGCTAAGGGGAGAGACATAGAGTAAAACAAACACATCTATAGAAATCTGTAAGTACCAATGGGAAAGTTGCTGGCAAAAGTCATTGATATAAGGAGCTTAGCCAGTGGATCTTTTTCCTCAAAATGTTTTCACTATGTGTCTCTAGGCAGTGTTGACATTTTTATATTCTACTATATGCATGCTTTTTCTTCATTTGGTTTTGCTTTGGCTTACTACTAAATAAAATGTAATTCCCTTTCAATTTTTACCTTGAAGTTAGACTTTCCAAATAAAAATATTCTCTTCTGTTTTATTTCCTAAAACAACCTAAGACATAGGGAAGAATAGAGGTTTTACCTTTTTTTTTTTATTTTTATTTTTTTTTATTTATTTATGGGACAGACAGAGACAGAGCATGAACGGGGGAGGGGCAGAGAGAGAGGGAGACACAGAATCGGAAACAGGCTCCAGGCTCCGAGCCATCAGCCCAGAGCCCGAAGCGGGGCTCGAACTCCCGGACCGGGAGATCGTGACCTGGCTGAAGTCGGACGCTCAACCGACTGCGCCACCCAGGCGCCCCGAGGTTTTACCTTTCTTGAAACTTGCCGTATTCACTTGCAATGCAAATTTCTTAACTTTTTATAATTTATCAACTTCTGTTTCATCATCATTACCAAACTATATGACTAGAATCTGTTGGGCACTCATTGCATTATACAATTTGACCTCCTGCATTAAAATGGCTATTTTAGCAATGATTTGGAATTTATCTAGATGGTTGAAATATGCATAATTCTTTCAGTTGTCCCTGAAATACTGGTGCTACTGAAATACTGCCATTAAATACTGAAATAAAGAGAAGAAAATATGTCACCAGTGAGCTTGAAATCACCAAAACATGATGCTAGTCTATTATCCCACAAGTCAGCTAATCTTTGCCTCAGATATAGGAAGAACAGAGAAAAATAAGAACATAATTTGTGATTCAATGTAAACTGTCACATTTTAAGGGACTATATTGTTTGTGAATATAAAAAAGAAACGTACAATCTAACGCATGCTTTTATTCTTTGAATAAATATCTAGTGCTGAAATCCTAAAAATACTTTAGTACTGTTGATGTACTTATAAAATAAGGCTTGTGGTAGACGACCAGGAAGAAACGCTGTAGCAAGAAACATGACATTGAATTCAGCTGTCACTAAAGATGTTCAGAGATTAAGCAATATACATGAAAGTGTATGGCACCAATCAGGTAAACTGTAAATGTGTGATAGTGTTACAGAATGTGAATTCTGCCCAGTGGGGGGCCAAATCAAAAGATTTTTTTAGTGTAGAATGGTCCACAGCTGCATTAGTGCTCTGTTATCTGAAAGACAAAACCAAAAGAAAGAAAGAAAGAAAGAAAGAAAGAAAGAAAGAAAGATCAGATAATTCAGTAGTATAAAAAAGACATTTACAGAACCATTTCAATCAAAAAGGCTATTTCCTAGGGTACAGGCATTTCATTATATGCCAATTCATTCAGCTGACACTTTTGTATAAAATTGTTTGACAGCATGGTAGGTGTTCATGGAAAATGAAGAGAAAAACTAATAAATTGCTACAGCAAGAGAGGGAACAGTGGTTTAAGTTTCAGCTTTGAGGAATATGCTAAATCTTCCATGAGATATATGTATTTTTTTTACTCTTCCTCAAAACAATGAAATATCACTCAAGTAAAATATAAACTGTTTAATTAAAGTATTCATGACTTTTAGGTGCATTAATAGACATAATGAGAGCTGAAAATGCAAGATCCAGGAAGAGCTCTTTGATATCCAGACAAGTGGAAGATGGACTTTAAACCCAAATTTGTAACTCACTCCCTGCAAAATCACCAGGAAGTCATAGCTCTGATATGACTGACCTAAAATGGGAGGACCAATGGCCTATTCCTCTGGTTTGTTGTTAGAAGAATTTGTTTCCTTGCAGAGTTTCATCTGTATCCTGAACCCTCCAAAAACAAATAAAGTCAGCCTCTATGGTCCTCCTTCCTGCCCCAGTTAAATTCTTCTGACCCTGTCCCATTTTGAAAGCATTGAAGTTCAAAAGCACACTCTGGCATTGTTTCTTGTTTGTAGAGACCCCACAGACTTTAAGCCCTTTTAACTAATTAACTACTTACTTCCTATCTGCATCATTAGAATAACAGGACAGCTTAATACTGGTTCAAGGAAATAGCACTTTATTGCTTCCACAGGGTTGCCACCTAATTGAGTAATGTGGATAAACTTAAACAAGGGAATGATCATATAAATAAAATTTGCTAAGAGACCAGAACGTAGATGTTCTTGCCACACCCATCCCTGCAAAAAAAGAGCCAGATAATATGTGAAGGGAGACACATATATCAAATCACTATGATGCACCTTTAAGTATCTTACAACTGGGGCGCCTGGGTGGCTCAGTTGGTTGAGCGTCTGACTTCGTCTCAGGTCATGATCTCGCCATCCATAAGTTTGAGCCCCGCTTCCGGCTCTGTGCTGACAGCTCAGAGCCTGGAGCCTGTTTCAGATTCTGTGTCTCCCTCTCTCTGATCCTCCCTCATTCATGCTCTGTCTCTCTCTGTCTCAAGAATAAATAAACGTTAAAAAAAAATTATTTTTTTAATACAATATTTACTTTAATACTTTAATAAAAATATTTTTTTATTTATATATGAAATTTATTGTCAAATTGGTTTCCATACAACACCCAGTGCTCATCCCAAAAGGTGCCCTCCTCAGTACCCATCACCCACCCTCTCCTCCCTCCCACCCCCCATCAACCCTTAGTTTGTTCTCAGTTCTCAACAGTCTCTTATGCTTTGGCTCTCTCCCACTCTAACCTCTTTTTTTTTTTTTTTGTTCCCCTCCCCCATGGGTTTCTCTTAAGTTTCTCAGGATCCACATAAGAGTGAAACCATATGGTATCTGTCTTTCTCTGTATGGCTTATTTCACTTAGCATCACACTCTCCAGTTCCATCCACGTTGCTACAAAAGGCCATATTTCATTTTTTCTCATTGCCACGTAGTACTCCATTGTGTATATAAACCACAATTTCTTTATCCATTCATCAGTTGATGGACATTTAGGCTCTTTCCATAATTTGGCTATTGTTGAGAGTGCTGCTATGAACATTGAGGTACAAGTGCCCCTACGCATCAGTACTCCTGTGTCCCTTGGATAAATTCCTAGCAGTGCTATTGCTGGGTCATAGGGTAGGTCTATTTTTAATTTTCTGAGGAACCTCCACACTGCTTTCCAGAGCGGCTGCACCAATTTGCATTCCCGCCAACAGTGCAAGAGGGTTCCCGTTTCTCCACATCCTCGCCAGCATCTATAGTCTCCTGATTTGTTCATTTTGGCCACTCTGACTGGCATGAGGTGATATCTGAGTGTGGTTTTGATTTGTATTTCCCTGATAAGGAGCGACGCTGAACATCTTTTCATGTGCCTGTTGGCCATCCGGATGTCTTCTTTAGAGAAGTGTCTATTCATGTTTTCTGCCCATTTCTTCACTGGGTTATTTGCTTTTCGGGTGTGGAGTTTGGTGAGCTCTTTATAGATTTTGGAGACTAGCCCTTTGTCCGATATGTCATTTGCAAATATCTTTTCCCATTCCGTTGGTTGCCTTTTAGTTTTGTTGGTTGTTTCCTTTGCTGTGAAGAAGCTTTTATCTTCATAAGGTCCCAGGAATTCACTTTTGCTTTTAATTCCCTTGCCTTTGGGGATGTGTCGAGTAAGAGATTGCTACGGCTGAGGTCAGAGAGGTCTTTTCCTGCTTTCTCCTCTAAGGTTTTGATGGTTTCCTGTCTCACATTCAGGTCCTTTATCCATTTTGAGTTTATTTTTGTGAATGGTGTGAGAAAGTGGTCTAGTTTCAACCTTCTGCATGTTGCTGTCCAGTTCTCCCAGCACCATTTGTTAAAGAGACTGTCTTTTTTCCATTGGATGTTCTTTCCTGCTTTGTCAAAGATGAGTTGGCCATACGTTTGTGGGTCTAGTTCTGGGGTTTCTATTCTATTCCATTGGTCTATGTGTCTGTTTTTGTGCCAATACCATGCTGTCTTGATGATGACAGCTTTGTAGTAGAGGCTAAAGTCTGGGATTGTGATGCCTCCTGCTTTGGTCTTCTTCTTCAAAATTACTTTGGCTATTCGGGGCCTTTTGTGGTTCCATATGAATTTTAGGATTGCTTGTTCTAGTTTCGAGAAGAATGCTGGTGCAATTTTGATTGGGATTGCATTGAATGTGTAGATAGCTTTGGGTAGTATTGACATTTTGATAATATTTATTCTTCCAATCCATGAGCAGGGAATGTCTTTCCATTTCTTTAAATCTTCTTCAATTACCTTCATAAGCTTTCTATAGTTTTCAGCATACAGATCCTTTACATCTTTGGTTAGATTTATTCCTAGGTATTTTATGCTTCTTGGTGCAATTGTGAATGGGATCAGTTTCTTTATTTGTCTTTCTGTTGCTTCATTGTTAGTGTATAAGAATGCAACTGATTTCTGTACATTGATTTTGTATCCTGCAACTTTGCTGAATTCATGTATCAGTTCTAGTAGACTTTTGGTGGAGTCTATCAGATTTTCCATGTATAATATCATGTCATCTGCAAAGAGCGAAAGCTTGACTTCATCTTTGCCAATTTTGACACCTTTGATTTCCTTTTGTTGTCTGATTGCTGATGCTAGAACTTCCAGCACTATGTTAAACAACAGCGGTGAGAGTGGGCATCCCTGTCGTGTTCCTGATCTCAGGGAAAAAGCTCTCAGTTTTTCCCCGTTGAGGATGATGTTAGCTGTGGGCTTTTCATAAATGGCTTTTATGATCTTTAAGTATGTTCCTTCTATCCCGACTTTCTCAAGAGTTTTTATTAAGAAAGGGTGCTGGATTTTGTCAAAGGCCTTTTCTGCATCGATTGACAGGATCATATGGTTCTTCTCTTTTTTTTTGTTAATGTGATGTATCACGTTGATTGATTTGCGAATGTTGAACCAGCCCTGCATCCCAGGAATGAATCCCACTTGATCATGGTGAATAATTCTTTTTATATGCCGTTGAATTCGATTTGCTAGTATCTTATTGAGAATTTTTGCATCCATATTCATCAGGGATATTGGCCTGTAGTTCTCTTTTTTTACTGGGTCTCTGTCTGGTTTAGGAATCAAAGTAATACTGGCTTCATAGAATGAGTCTGGAAGTTTTCCTTCCCTTTCTATTTCTTGGAATAGCTTGAGAAGGATAGGTATTATCTCTGCTTTAAACGTCTGGTAGAACTCTCCTGGGAAGCCATCTGGTCCTGGACTCTTATTTGTTGGGAGATTTTTGATAACCGATTCAATTTCTTCGCTGGTGATGGGTCTGTTCAAGCTTTCTATTTCCTCCTGATTGAGTTTTGGAAGAGTGTGGGTGTTCAGGAATTTGTCCATTTCTTCCAGGTTGTCCAATTTGTTGGCATATAATTTTTCATAGTATTCCCTGATAATTGTTTGTATCTCTGAGGGATTGGTTGTAATAATTCCATTTTCATTCATGATTTTATCTATTTGGGTCATCTCCCTTTTCTTTTTGAGAAGCCTGGCTAGAGGTTTGTCAATTTTGTTTATTTTTTCAAAAAACCAACTCTTGGTTTCATTGATCTGCTCTACAGTTTTTTTAGATTCTATATTGTTTATTTCTGCTCTGATCTTTATTATTTCTCTTCTTCTGCTGGGTTTAGGCTGCCTTTGCTGTTCTGCTTCTATTTCCTTTAGGTGTGCTGTTAGATTTTGTATTTGGGATTTTTCTTGTTTCTTGAGATAGGCCTGGATTGCAATGTATTTTCCTCTCAGGACTGCCTTTGCTGCGTCCCAAAGCGTTTGGATTGTTGTATTTTCATTTTCGTTTGTTTCCATATATTTTTTAATTTCTTCTCTAATTGCCTGGTTGACCCACTCATTCGTTAGTAGGGTGTTCTTTAACCTCCATGCTTTTGGAGGTTTTCCAGACTTTTTTCTGTGGTTGATTTCAAGCTTCATAGCATTGTCGTCTGAAAGGATGCATGGTATGATTTCAATTCTTGTAAACTTATGAAGGGCTGTTTTGTGACCCAGTATATGATCTATCTTGGAGAATGTTCCATGTGCACTCGAGAAGAAAGTATATTCTGTTGCTTTGGGATGCAGAGTTCTAAATATATCTGTCAAGTCCATCTGATCCAATGTCTCATTCAGGGCCCTTGTTTCTTTATTGACCGTGTGTCTAGATGATCTATCCATTCCTGTAAGTGGGGTGTTAAAGTCCCCTGCAATTACCACATTCTTATCAATAAGGTTGCTTATATTTATGAGTAATTGTTTTATATATTTGGGCGCTCCGGTATTCAGCGCATAGACATTTATAATTGTTAGCTCTTCCTGATGGATAGACCCTGTCGCTATTATATAATGTCCTTCTTCATCTCTTGTTACAGCCTTTAATTTAAAGTCTAGTTTGTCTGATATAAGGATGGCTACTCCAGCTTTCTTTTGGCTTCCAGTAGCATGATAAATAGATCTCCATCCCCTCACTCTCAATCTAAAGGTGTCCTCAGGTCTAAAATGAGTCTCTTGTAAGACTGTTGAGAACTGAGAACAAACTAAGGGTTGATGGGGGGTGGGAGGGAGGAGAGGGTGGGTGATGGGTACTGAGGAGGGCACCTTTTGGGATGAGCACTGGGTGTTGTATGGAAACCAATTTGACAATAAATTTCATATATAAATAAAAAAAAAAATAAATAAATAAAAAATAAAATAAAATAAAATAAAATAAAATAAAATAAAATGAGTCTCTTGTAGACAGCAAATAGATGGGTCTTGTTTTTTTATCCATTCTGATACCCTATGTCTTTTGGTTGGCGCATTTAATCCATTTACATTCAGTGTTATTATAGAAAGATATGGGTTTAGAGTCATTGTGATGTCTGTATGTTTTATGCTTGTAGTGATGTCTCTGGTACTTTGTCTCACAGGGTCCCCCTTAGGATCTCTTGTAGGGCTGGTTTAGTGGTGACAAATTCCTTCAGTTTTTGTTTGTTTGGGAAGACCTTTATCTCTCCTTCTATTCTAAATGACAGACTTGCTGGATAAAGGATTCTCGGCTGCATATTTTTTCTGTCTAGCACACTGAAAATCTCGTGCCAATTCTTTCTGGCCTGCCAAGTTTCAAAAGAGAGATCAGTCACGAGTCTTATAGGTCTCCCTTTATATGTGAGGGCACGTTTACCCCTTGCTGCTTTCAGAATTTTCTCTTTATCCTTGTATTTTGCCAGTTTCACTATGATATGTCGTGCAGAAGATCGATTCAAGTTACGTCTGAAGGGAGTTCTCTGTGCCTCTTGGATTTCAATGCCTTTTTCCTTCCCCACTTCAGGGAAGTTCTCAGTTATTATTTCTTCAAGTACCCCTTCAGCGCCTTTCCCTCTCTCTTCCTCCTCTGGGATACCAATTATGCGTATATTATTTCTTTTTAGTGTATCACTTAGTTCTCTAATTTTCCCCTCATATTCCTGGATTTTTTTATCCCTCTTTTTCTCAGCTTCCTCTTTTTCCATAACTTTATCTTCTAGTTCACCTATTCTCTCCTCTGCCTCTTCAATCCGAGCCGTGGTGGTTTCCATTTTGTTATGCATTTCGTTTAAAGCGTTTTTCAGCTCCTCGTGACTGTTCCTTAGTCCCTTGATCTCTGTAGCAAGAGATTCTCTGCTGTCAGCTATACTGTTTTCAAGCCCAGCGATTAATTTTATGACTATTATTCTAAATTCACTTTCTGTTATATTATTTAAATCCTTTTTGATCAGCTCATTAGCTGTTGTTATTTCCTGGAGATTCTTCTGAGGGGAATTCTTCCGCTTGGTCATTTTGGATAGTCCCTGGCGTGGTGAGGACCTGCAGGGCACTTCCCCTGTGCTGTGGTGTATAACTGGAGTTGGTGGGCGGAGCCGCAGTCAGACCTGATGTCTGCCCCGAGCCCACCGCTGGGGCCACAGTCAGACTGGTGCGTGCCTTCTCTTCCCCTTTCCTAGGGGCGGGATTCACTGTGGGGTGGGGTGGTCTGTCTGGGCTACTTGCACACTGCCAGGCTTGTGATGCTGGGGATCTGGCGTCTTAGCTGGGGTGGGTAGGCAAGGTGCACAGGGGCAGGAGGGGCAGGCTTAGCTTGCTTCTCCTTAGGTGATCCACTTCAGGAGGGGCCCTGTGGCAGCAGGAGGGAGTCAGATCCGCTGCCGGAGGTTTGGCTCCGCAGAAGCGCAGAGTTGGGTGTTTGCGCGGAGCGAGCAAGTTCCCTGGCAGGAACTGGTTCTCTTTGGGATTTTGGCTGGGGGATGCGTGGGGAAGATGGCGCTGGCGAGCGTCTTTGTTCCCCACCAAACTGAGCTCTGTCGTCCGGGGGCTCAGCAGCTCTCCTTGCCTTTGTCCTCCAGCCTTCCCGCTTTCTGAGCAGAGGTGTTAACTTATGACCTCCCAGACGCTAAGTCGTGCTTGCTGTCGGAACACAGTCCGTCAGGCCCCTCCGCTTTTTGCAAGCCAGACTCGGGGGCTCTGCTTGGCCGGCGAGCCGCCCCTCCGCCCCGGCTCCCTCCTGCCAGTCCGTGGAGCGCGCACCGCCTCGCCGCCCTTCCTACCCTCTTCCGTGGGCCTCTTGTCTGCGCTTGGCTCCAGCGACTCCGTTCTGCTAATCCTCTGGTGGTTTTCTGGGTTATTTAGGCAGGTGTAGGTGGAATCTAAGTGATCAGCAGGACGCGCGGTGAGCCCAGCGTCCTCCTACGCCTCCATCTTCCCGACCTTTTCTAAAAAAAAATTTAAACATAAGTATCTTACAATTGTATTTGTCAATTATACCTCAATATAGCTAAAAAATAATTAAATAATTAAATTAAACAAATAAAATGGTCTAGAGCTCTCTCATCTCTTGAGGCTACTTCTTCAGGACACTTAGAGGACAATTCAAAAAAACACTGCTATAAAAGGATAGGGAAAAAATGTTTTTAAAAGCTGCAGGTAGCTCCCGACAAGTTTAAAATGTGTTCACTAGAAAAAAAAATATGTGAAAAATAAATGACTATGTTATTAATTCATTAAAAAAAATAAATTGAGAACAAAAGAAATTACAAGAAGAAAAAGTTCATGCATAGCAGACTTTCCTTTTTGTTTTTCTTTTTTTCTCTTTGAAATCTTTCTCCTCCCTATATTTCCTCCCACTCTGGAGAATTTCTCTAATGATATTTGTTGTATTTTGGTGGCCCAGGACCTGACCTCCTTCTGGTGTTTGTGGAGTCCTCTACTCTGTGCAATGGTGAGAAGATGGCCTGTAGCCTAATAGCCAGACAGGTCAGATGCTTGCTTCCCATGCTCCCCAGAGCTTTAGTATGGTCTTTGGGAGCAGCCAGATATACTTTCTCCATCTCAGAATAAGATGTAAGATGTTCATAACCCAGAGAAGTAAGTGCAGTAGATAAGCTACTATAATGGGGACAAGAGCAGTTCAGAAATGTCCTGTCCTCCCAAGGCCACTATTTCTTTCTTTTTTTAATATGAAATCTGTTGTCAAATTGGTTTCCATACAACACCCAGTGCTCATCCCAACAGGTGCCCTCCTCAATACCCATCCCTCCCACTGCCCCCTCCCCACCATCAACCCTCAGATTGTTCTCAGTTTTTAAGAGTCTCTTATAGTTTGGCTCCCTCCCTCTCTGACTTTTTTTTTCCTTCCCCTCCCCCATGGTCTTCTGTTAAGTTTCTCAGGATCCACATAAGAGTGAAAACATATGGTATCTGTCTTTCTCTGTATGACTTATTTCACTTAGCATCACACTCTCCAGTTCCATCCACGTTGCTACAAAAGGCCATATTTCATTCTTTCTCATTGCCACGTAGTATTCCATTGTGTATATAAACCACAATTTCTTTATCCATTCCTCAGTTGATGGACATTTAGGCTCTTTCCATAATTTGGCTATTGTTGAAAGTGCTGCTATGAACATTGGGGTACAAGTGCCCTCATGCATCAGTACTCCTGTATCCCTTGGGTAAATTCCTAGCAGTGCTATTGCTGGGTCATGGGGTAGATCTATTTTGAATTTTTTGAGGAACCTCCACACTGTTTTCCAGAGTGGCTGCACCAGTTTGCATTCCCACCAACAGTGCAAGAGGGTTCCTGTTTCTCCACATCCTCGCCAGCATCTATAGTTCTCCTGATTTGTTCATTTTAGCCACTCTGACTGGAGTGAGGTGGTATCTGAGTGTGGTTTTGATTTGTATTTCCCTGATGAGGAGCGACGTTAAGCATCTTTTCATGTGCCTGTGGGCCATCTGGATGTCTTCTTTAGAGAAGTGTTTATTCATGTTTTCTTCCCATTTCTTCACTGGATTACTTATTTCTCAGGTGTGGAGTTTGGTGAGTTCTTCATAGGTTTTGGATACTAGCCCTTTGTCTGATATGTCATTTGCAAATATCTTTTCCCATTCCGTTGGTTGCCTTTTAGTTTTGTTGGTTGTTTCCTTTGAAGTGCAGAAGCTTTTTATCTTCATGAGGTCCCAATAGTTCATTTTTGCTTTTAATTCCCTTGCCTTTGGAGATGTGTCAAGTAAGAAATTGCTGCTGCTGAGGACAGAGAGGTTTTTTCCTGCTTTCTCCTCTAGGATTTTGATGATTTCCTGTCTCGCATTCAGGTCCTTTATCCATTTTGAGTTTATTTTTGTGAATGGTGTGAGAAAGTGGTCTAGTTTCAACCTTCTGCATATTGCTGTCCAGTTCTCCCAGCACCGTTTGTTAAAGAGGCTGTCTTTTTCCCATTGGATGTTCTTTCCTGCTTTGTCAAAGATGAGTTGGCCATACGTTTGTGGGTCTAGTTCTGGGGTTTCTATTCTATTTCATTGGTCTATGTGTCTGTTTTTGTGCCAATACCATGCTGTCTTGATGATTACAGCTTTGTAGTAGAGGCTAAAGTCTGGGATTGTGATGCCTCCCGCTTTGGTCTTCTTCTTCAATATTACTTTGGCTATTCGGGGTCTTTTGTGCTTCCATACAAGTTTTAGGATTGCTTGTTCTAGTTTCGAGAAGAATGCTGGTGCAATTTTGATTGGGATTGCAATGAATGTGTAGATAGCTTTGGGTAGTAGTGATGTTTTTATAATATTTCTTCTTCCAATCCATGAGCATGGAATGTTTTCCATTTCTTCGGATCTTCTTCAATTTCCTTCATAACCTTTCTATAGTTTTCAGCATACAGATCTTTTACATCTTTGGTTAGATTTATTCCTAGGTATTTTATGCTTCTTGGTGCAATCGTGAATGGGATCAGTTTCTTTATTTGTCTTTCTGTTGCTTCATTGTTAGTGTATAAGAATGCAACTGATTTCTGTACACTGATTTTGTATCCTGTGACTTTGCTGAATTCATGTATCAGTTCTAGTAGACTTTTGGTGGAGTCTTTCAGATTTTCCATGTATAATATCATGTCATCTCCAAAACAGTGAAAGCTTGACTTCATCTTTGCCAATTTTGATGCCTTTGATTTCCTTTTGTTGTCTGATTGCTGATGCTAGAACTCCCAACACTATGTTAAACAACAGTGGTGAGAGTGGACACCCCTGTTGTGTTCCTGATCTCAGGGAGAAAGCTCTCAGTTTTTCCCCCACTGAGGATGATATTAGCTGTGGGCTTTTCATAAATGGCTTTTATGATGTTTAAGTATGTTCCTTCTATCCCGACTTTCTTGAGGGTTTTTATTAAGAAAGGATGCTGAATTTTGTCAAATGCTTTTTCTGCATCGATTGACAGGATCATATGGTTCTTATCTTTTCTTTTATTAATGTGATGTATCACATTGATTGATTTGCAAATGTTGAACCAGCCCTGCAGTCCAGGAATCAATCCCACTTGATCATGGTGAATAATTCTTTTTATATGCTGTTGAATTCGATTTGCTAGTATCTTATTGAGAATTTTTGCATCCATATTCATCAGACAAGAGCAGTTCAGAAATGTCTTGTCCTCCCAAGGTCACTATTTCTTCCATTGCTTCAACAACAAATTCTTTCCTGATGGCCAACGGAGGTCCTGGATGATGTCCCTAGGGTCATGAGACCACAAGCAGTCTCATGAGCATTTCATATGCTGTGCTGAAGGAAACTTCTAGTATGTCTGGGAGTTGGAGTCCTTGATCACTAATGTAATTTACCTGCTGTGCATATAAAGAGGCAAATTACCTAGTATCATCTGTAACTGAGGGAAATAGTATCTAGTTCATTGTTCTGTGGTATTAGAGAATTCATGTAGAGTAACTGGCATAAAGTTTGTCTGTAACAAATAGTAGCTATCATTGTTATTGTTGTTTCTATTGTTTCTATTACTAACCCTGTGACTATTTCCATTACTATTCTATCTTGCCTCTACTAGCTTGTGAACTCAGACCTCATGTCCAGTTCCTTCAATTAAGCAGCAGCTAGTCACCTCTAACAACAAAGTCCCCCTTGTTGCCCTCTGTTTCTGTCTCTATGCAAACACATCCCATCATTTTTTCTTCTTCATATAATGGCGGTTGATGTGAACGTACATGTAAATATATCTTCTTCTAGAATATATGACGGTGGGCACCCGGGTGGCTCAGTCGGTTGGGCATCCGACTTTGGCTCAGGTCATGATCTCAGGGCTAGTGAGTTCCAGCCACGTGTTGGGCTCTGTGCTGAAAGCTCGGAGCCTGGAGCCTGCTTCAGGTTCTGTGTTTCCCTCTCTCTCTGCCCATCCCCCACTCGCATTCTGTCTCTCTCTGTCTCTCAAAAATAAATAAACATTAAAAAAATTTTTAGGATATAAGATGGTGACATTAGTGGTACTTTTATTCTTTTCTTCCTAATTCGTAAATGTTTATGTTTTTTAAAACAACTGCATATTACTTTAATAAACAGGAAAAAGTAATAAAGCTATTTTAAGTAATATCTTCTTGACACATAAGGCTATTCCATATTCCTTTTGAATAGATACAGTTCTTTGGAATAAGGTGTACCCTTCCTTTTTTTTTTATATTCCTATTTTTATTTTGTCCAAACAATTACACATAAGATGTAGTAATATGTAGTAATAGTCATGATATTCTGGGTACTACTTGGTTACAATTCATATTCCCACTGATCATATTTATTTCTCCTATCCTATACTGCTACATGTGTATTTCTCAGGATCCATGATTTCCAAATATGTTAATTCTTTAACATATTCATCTTCTCATCCTACCTGCCATGTTATGGTTCTTTTTCATGTTTTAGAAGTTGTTGGTCATAATAACTGATTCCTAAGTTATAGCAGTGTTTGTCAAAATCTGATCATGCCTCCTGGGTTACTGCATTACTGAACAGTGATCATATAAAGCTAATGCTTTCTCAAGATCATTCAAGAAAATCACACACACACACACACACACACAGAGAGAGAGAGAGAGAGAGAGAGAGAGAGAGAAAATGGCACATAATTCCATAGGAATTAATTTTTATGCGTGTAGAAGGGATATTTACTGGGATAAGTACTAAGGGAGTAAAGAATATTAAAGTTTACATTTATAAACTAAATTGAACTCATTACTAGAGTTTCCTGAGCTCTAATTGAGGTCCCAGGCAAAGCCTAGCAATGAAGACAATAATAAGCATAGCTCTCAGGACAGCATCATTACTGGATCTTGAGTTGGTCATGACTGTTAGTTGTAGCTGTTCTTGGTTGCTAATTATAAGGCAACTATCAAACATCCCCATTCCCTTCTCTGGCATATCTAGAAAAATGTGAGTTTGTTTCATATTCATAAGTGAGTCACTTATCCTATTATATATTCCTCCCATTGGTCCCAGGTCCCCAGTGAGCTGTCTGCCCTCTTTTTGCTGCTAGCCCTACACTGAAATGTTTGGGCTAAAATCTCCCATCCATATATAAGTAGATATGGCTACCTCTTTGACATTCTCAGTGGCGAAATAAATACAGGACAGGGTATACTTCCCATGATTGCCACAGAAGTCTATCTGGTATATATCAACCTTTACTGAAAGATGGAAGGTCAATAAAAAAAAAATTACAGTGGGGATCAGGTGCATTTAAGACTATATGCCAAATAGGGGTATTTCATAATCCAAGGAAAAACACGAAAATATCAAACACTTCCTAGGGAATTCTCCCATGGTTATACTCCAATTCTTGGTTGCTCCACCATATTTAGATTCTCCCTCCTCTATAAGGATTTCCTCCTCCAAACGTCCCTTGAGGGCAACCCCATTCCCTATTTACACAGGTTGATGTGAGTCTGGAAACCATCCACTTCTTATTCACAGGAATTCTGTGGATCCCATAACCCACTAGTAGTATATAGCCCAAATTCTGAGTTATTCATCTCACAAAGACTAAAGAGTTGGGGGATGACGTTGAGTGAATTACAAAATGGGATACAGTACTACAAAATCTGTTAAGTTGCAAGTACGTCTTCTTATTCTTACTGATAATCCAAATGGATCAAAAATATACATTCACAAACATCTTCCTAGGATAAACATCAATTCTTAGAAAGACTATAGCATAAGTCCTTATTGAAGTAGAGGAATATTTTACTAACTACAGTATAATTAGTACAGTTGGCCCTCACTTAATGATACAATGTAAAAGAGTAAAAGTTTTCCTTTGTTTATCCTTCTGTTTTCAGACTGTGCTCATGAGCCTATCATTATGTAACCAACAACAATTCCAGTGACTTCTAATTTTGATGACTGTAGCCCAGCCCAAAAGTGGCATTCTATAAACTCCAGTGATTTTCTGCAGGAAGATTTTTTTTGTTGTTCTGACTGACAGTGATTTGGTAAAGAAATACCTGAGTTTGGATGAACTACTCTGAGGAGTGTTCTGTCAGAATTCCTCAATGAACTTTACTTCTGGTGGCCTAGTGCTAGCTTACTTTCCTACCATCTTATGTCCTCATTCCCTAGTGCTTACTGGGTTCCCCAACAAATTATATCCTTGTCTTGGGATCTGCTTCTGGGGATTGCAAGCAAAGACAATGGTCATCCTTCTCTTTTCAGATAGATCAGAAGCTTTCAGATTAAACTCATTTTATATTTTGGGCCAAGTCAGATTCCTAGGCAGGGTGAACTTGTATATTTTCTGAATGAGGAAAAAAAAGCCAGTGCGATGATCCATTATTCTTCTGAGCAACAAGATGGAGCTCTTGTTCATGTAGGTAAGAAAAGATTAATCTTCTAATAATTAAAATCTTAAAATAAAAAAAAAATACTGTTTATTTTATGATTGCCCATTTAATTTTGTTTGAGTTTTTTTAATAATCCAAGTGCAGAGCAATACATTTAGCCACAATATTTTAGCCAATACTTTTTCTAAAAACTGGACTCTAAGTCATACATGTATCATCATTCAAATGTAAATAAATTACACTCCTTTCACAAAAACAGACCATGGTAATTTCCATAAATTCTAATGAACTCTAGCCTCTATCTGGTCAACTATTCTTGCAAGTCCTCTTACCTATTGGGAGTAGTACAGCTTTTGGAGCACAGGTTTAGGACTAATGTAGCTGGAGCTCTCCTGAGTTCTATGCATTCTCATTTTAACTTCATATAATACACTTAAACACTGCTTCAGATACCTCATGTAGAAAGAGTTCCTATTACATAAACGGAGCTATTGTGATTGATGAGGTGATGTATTTATTTTAAGTAGTTGGTCTAGCTTCTGGCTCATAGTATATAAGCCTCATTGTTCAGCATTATAATGATTATTGAAGTAGACTCATTCTTCAATTGGAAGAAAGAGTGAAACACAACACTTAACTGCCTAAGGGTCCTCACTTTGCAGACCAAGAGTTCCCAATGACAAAGGGGTCTTCCTTCTTTTCTTCTCTCCTTATATTATTAATCCCCATGGAAGCACTGGGGGTGGGTAGCCATCATCAGATAGGTAAATCTTGGTAGGCTTTTTGGAGCATTCTGAATGTTCATTCTAGAAAGACAACATGCCTCCAAAACATAAGTGAGATTTACATGGTATTGCTTTTCACTTTTCTGTTCCCCAAGTTTTTCTTCCTCCAAGGGCCACAGGCATCCTTGACTTAGCCTGTGCTCTTCTTTTTTCCATAATATGCTATGTTCAATCATAGCCAACACTAGGCTTTTATCTAAACCATGAGGCATGGCCAAAGAGGTGACAGAAGTAAAAGTGATTCACTAATGGGAAGCTAAGAGGAAAGCAAGGTCAACATGTGATCCCTTCCAGTTTTGTGGAAAAATACAGAAATAAAGTGTGATCATACTCTGCTTCTCTATTAAAGTATTGGTACTTAATTAAAACTTGAATTAAAGATCAGATTTGTTTCTGTTCCCCACTTTCCTCTTCACACCTTATTAATGGTGAATTTTGACCACTGTCAGCTCCTAGAACTGTAAGACATATGATATACACTATATAGAGAAATATAGTCATCTCCCTCCAACTTCCTGAAATAGATGTGAACAAAATGAAGGAAAAAAATGATAGATGTGTCAAAGTCCTGATAGGAAATGGATGGTAATTGAGAATAATTTTAAAAGGTCTATTTACTTAGGAATCAGGAGAATGAATGGAAACCAGCAAAAGATAGTGTGTTCATCTGGGGAAAGAATGGAAGAAGAGATCATTGGGTTTTCTGGTTTTCATTTTTTAAATAATTGAATATCTGTAAGAGATCATACATGTTAAAAGGCTCATTCCTCCATGAAACAATATAGCTAAAATAGCAATCTATCTTAAATCTCCTTTGTGTTCCTACTCAGCTCTAACACTTAATGACATTATCTAATTGTCCCACTACCTAGCAAGCTAATCCAAAATATTTATCTGGCATTAATCATAAGTATGCTCCTTTCACCATCTGAGGTACAGAAAAGAATAAAATTTTCAAAAAATCTTGGAAATAAATCCTCATACTTTATAAGTTTGACAAATAATAAGGAGAAGTAAGAAGTAGGGAAAGGAACTAATTTGTATTAAGTATTTTGATTAGGCAACTATGCTATATGTTTGTAAAATTTCCTTTCTATTGTTTGTTACAATTATGGTTTTTCACTCTAGAACTATTAGATGATCCTCTGAATTCTGAGCAGTGTCATGGTAAGCTATTGCATTGCTGTAGTATAACAGCATATATTCTTAACTAAGGTTACATTGCCATTATAAAACGGACAATGAAATCATTTGGAATCATTTCCTCCACAAGGGCCATGAACTTCCCTTCTTTAAGATAAGGGTTAGCACTGGGCATTCCCTTCCTGTACCTTAGAACCCAACTCTGTTTTTTTAGTAAGTTTGGAAAGAAATTTATCATTAGTTGATAAGGGAGAAATTCAGTCTCTTTCTATTTATCATTAAAACCCTATTGGGAGCTTCATCTCTCTTGTCTAGAAGATTATGCTGCCATCTTGCACATCTGTCATATTTATCTGTACACACAGCTTTCATAATCTTCTACTAATGCATTTACATTACAGGAAACTGGCAACATTAAGTATTTACAGGGTGAGAAGGTCAGAAAGAGAAATTGCCAGAATGCCTGGAGTTCAGTCAAAAGCCCAAGGGGTAGTACAGTAGGTGATGTTTTCTACTCTTTCTGTCTGAAGTTCAGAAGTCGTTACTAGATTTTTTCAAAGTAATATTAAGTTCCTTGGAAAAGGATCTTACTTCTGCTATAAGTTACAGGAAGAAATAAATCCTGTTGACTCCTACAACAAAAAGCTGTGACTTGCGTGTGCTACAATGTATCTCTATCTTCAAAGAGAGCTGTAAGAGTAAAATGACTTGCCTGTATTTAGTAAAACCTACTTCAATGGTTAGGCATTTATGTTCTGAGAGTTTTCAAAGGAAATGCATTCATTTCAGAGCAGTTGCTTGAAATGACTAATTATCTGTTGCTTTTCCTAATTTCATTCTCATTTGATTTATCTTAGAGTTTGGGAGAAATGAACTATTCTCTATCAATTAATTTTCCAGAATTTTAGTCACATTGGGAAAAAATTAAAACTTTATTAAAAAACGGTCCGTGTATGGAGTGCCTGGCTGGCTCAGTCAGTTAAGTGTCTGTCTTGGATTTCAGCTCAGGTCATGATCTCACAGTTCATGGGATTGAGCCCAACATTGATTGGGGTTCTCTCTGTCTCTCTGTCTCTCTCTCTCTGTCTCTCTCCCTCTGCCCCGCCCCTCTCACTCACATGCTCTCTCTCTCAAAATAAATAAACTTAAAAAAAGGAAATTAAAAAATGGTCCATGTGGATAAAATTTATCATTTTAACCTTATACCTGTTGGCTCTGCTGTCCTGTGGGACAGTAATATCTTGTCCCCCTGAATTCTTGGCAGTCAGTGCTATACATGACACATCCATCTATTCAGCCAATCACAGCTTAGTGCCTGCTTTGCACTGAGGTAGCATGACTAAACATGGTCTCTCCTTCACTGAGTTTATTTATTTAGAAGGCATTCAACACATATACATTAAATTAATGAATATGAATAACACAAATTCCTCTGGCTGATTGCCTCTACTTACAGGTATATGAAGAACTGCTACTTAACCAGCAATCCTTCCCAGTTATTTTGGAGTATCCCCGGGGAGCTTTCGATGTACTTGGAAATAGGTCTGCTTATGATCTTCTCTTTCATAATTGTTACTGTATGTCAGACCTGTTCTAACCACTGTTCTAATATACATTAATTCACCTATGTTGTCCTCATGACAACTATAGGACAAGAGCTGCACAACAAAATGTGGAAGAAAAAACTTTCCTCCATCTTGATTTCTACTTGGTTTGCTGATCCTAGAAACACCAATCTTTCATGAAGATTGCTCATGAAAACTGGTGATTGGGTTCTGCTTTTAAACCCCGCCCTCCCCAAGTGTTGATGAACAACCTAGCAAGCCAGGAGCTGGGAAGAGTTATCATGTCATTCTCCCCCATTGTCCCCCTGTCTCTTCTTTCTCCCCACATACATTTGCTGTGATTGTTCTGTTTTTTCTATACATCAAATATCAAAAATTTTCATTTACATTAACTTGCATATAGATATATTGAGGGGTTCCACAAACCAAGAAGAGAAATCCCATTTGTGCTGAACTAGGACAACTGTTAAACCATATGGAGCATTAAGCACTATTTCAAAATGTACATTCATACCCCTTCTCACTAACTGCTTTAATCAACCTTGGGACGGGAAGGCGGGTAACTAAGCAACTAAGCAATTGGTTTTCTAGGGCTGATGTAACATTACCACAAACTATGTGGCTAAAGACAACAGAAATTTATTCTCTCACAGTTCAGGAGGCCAGAAGTTCAAAATCAAGGTGTCAGCAGGGTTGGTCTTTTTGGGAGAGGAGAATCTCATACATCTCTCCTAGCTGCTGGTGATTGCTGGGTTCTTAGCATTCCTTGGCTCATGAACAAATCACTCCAATCTCTGCCTCTCTCACATGATGTTCTCTGTCTGTGTCTGTATCCCTGTGTCCAAACTTCTCTCTTGTTATAGGGATACCAGTCATATGGATTTAGGGCCCACCCAAATTCTGTATGACCTCATCTTGATTACATCTGCAAAGATCTTATTTCCAAATAAGCCCACATTCATAGATTTGGGGGGGGGGCATGAATTTTGTGGAGACACTATTTAACCAAGTATAGCAATGATGTTTGTTAAATGGGAATAAAATGGTGACACTTTATAATGACTAGAGACAATTTTTTCCACGTCTAAAAGGACGTTTTCCTTTATTTCTGCATGGAGGCTCTGTTGAGATTGGAAGAACACTAAACTTCAGAAAAGTCAAGTGTTATTGTAGGTTAGGTGCCCTTCACCTATCTGTCTATCTATCTATCCATTGAGAAAGTCTTATCTAGTTACAGTACATGAGGTTTACTGATTTTGTACCTGACATTTCAGGATCTTGGTACTCAGAATGTAAAAGACACCAGTTCCTACTGCCTTCTTTCTGTCGTGTTCAATATTATATCATGCAATCTTCCATCTGAGGATTGGGGTTTTTTTTCTTTTTATTTATAACGTTTGAAATATCCTTTTTTTAAATTAAAACTAGGAAAACTTAAAGTAGGGACATGGAAGTTATTAATTTTGTTATATGAAGTACAGTAAAACCTTGGATGGTGAATAACTTGTTTTGCAAGTGTTCCACAAGATGAGCAAACATTTCTAATAAATTTTAACTTGATAAATGAGTGATGTCTTGCAATATGAGTAGTACCTGACACCGGATGCCACATGATCACAACTGAGCCAATGGTTCTTTTCCCATCTCTCGCTGCAGGATTGTGGGTGATCATCTCCCATGCTCAAATGCTCAGTCTCAGACATTGGTGTTTGGTAGAAATCAGTGATTTTTCAGAATGTTTGAAAGTGCCCACAACTGGCACTAGTGTATTTTTTGTCACTTCAAAGCACCAGTCCTATGGACAGTCTTTTCCATACAAGAGTAAGCTTAGGAATGCTTTGCTTCATTCTAGGTCAGGTTGCCTGAAGATAGAGACCCTTTCCTCTGCTGCCTTATTGCCAGTTACATTAAATACAGTGCATGAAAAGAGTTTATTAATACTATACTATAGTCAACATTCTCTAGTGATAGTGAAAGTTGTCCTACACAATAACCCTCCTCTCTCTTGTCTCCCTTACCCCGGCCATGAAGGTTTCCAAAGGTAAGTGCAGGTTAATTGGTTTATTTTTCTTTTTATTTTGTATTTTCTTTACTATTTTGTATTATGTTACAGTACTGTAATCATGGGTTGTGTAATGAATCGTCAAAGTTTCCATTATTTCTTATAGGGAAATTGGCTTTGATATACAAGTGCCTTGGATTACAAGCATGTTTCTGGATGAATTATGCTCGCAAACCAAGGTTTTACTGTATATGCTTTTGTATATTACTTCAGAATAAGTACTTACATTAGATACTTTAATAATACAAATAGAATTTAATTTTATCCTTGAATCAGATACAATGGGCACAGTAGATCCAGCACAGATATGGAAACTAGAATAACGTTACATTTCTATTTCTACAGCAAACCCACGTAATTATCCTGATTAAGTACATAATTTGTTTAATATATATTCTTTGTTTGCCTCTTCTGACTCTATTATTCAGTGCCTTAGATGTATCTAAAATTTACCTTTTAGTGTCAAATTAGCATCTGTCATCAGCTACCCAAGAAGACTAGGTGTATGAAACAAGGAGTTATACTAATGGTTGGATAAGGGAGTATTTGGCTTAATCAAATTTAATTAATATAAATGCCACATAACGTTTGGTTTTCAAGGAAATAGAATACAGTGAGATACAGGGAATAATACAGCCCAAATGTGGGCAAGTAAGAGCTTCTTTCAGCTCTAAGTGTAACCACTGCTTAATGCTCCTTTATTCATTCAGAAAGATGAGGATGTGGAGAAAGGGCAACGTTGCTGCACTATTGGTGGGAATGCAAACTGGTGCAGCCGCTTTGGAAAACAGTATGGGGATTCCTCAAAAAATTAAAAATAAAACCACCCTATGATCCATCAATTGCATTACTAGGTATTTACCTAAAGGATACAAAAATACTGATTTGAAGGGATACATGCATCCTGATGTTTATAACCACATTATCAACAATAGTCAAATTGTGGATAGAGGCCAAATGTCCATTGACTGATGAATGGATAAAGAAGATGTGGTATCAATGGAGTACTACGTGGCAATGAGAAAGAATGAAATATGGCCCTTTGTAGCAACGTGGATGGAACTGGAGAGTGTTATGCTAAATGAAATAAGCCATACAGAGAAAGACAGATACCATATGTTTTCACTCTTATGTGGATCCTGAGAAACTTAACAGAAACCCATGGGGGAGGGGAAGGAAAAAAAAAAAAAAAAGAGGTTAGAGTGGGAGAGAGCCAAAGCATAAGAGACTGTTAAAAACTGAGAACAAACTGAGGGTTGATGGGGGGTGGGAGGGAGGAGAGGGTGGGTGATGGGTATTGAGGAGGGCACCTTTTGGGATGAGCACTGGGTGTTGTATGGAAACCAATTTGACAATAAATTTCAAAAAAAAGAAAAAGAAAAGAGAAAGAAAAAAAAGAAGATGTGGTATATATAGGCAATGGAATATTATTCATCCATAAAGAAAAATGAAATCTTGCCATTTGTAATGACGTGGATAGAGCTAGAGAGAATTATGCTAAGTGAAATAACTCAGAGAAAGACAAATACCATATGATTTCACTCATATGTGGAATTTAAGAAACAAAACAGATGAACATAGTGAAAAAAAGAGAAATGCAAACCAGAAAACAGACTCTTTACTATAGAGAATAAACTGAGGGTTGATAGAGGGAGGTGGGCAGAGGGATGGGTTAAACGGGTGATGGGTATTAAGGAGGACACTTGTGATGAACACTGGGTGTTGTTTGTAAGTGGTGAATCACTCTATTCTATACCTGAAACTAGTATTACACTGTATGTTAACTAATTGGAATTGAAATTAAAACTTGGGGAAAAAAATCATTCAGAGAGCTGGTTAGCTATTTCAGTGCTCTATAGTTAGCATTAAGAGTTTATTGCTATTCTGTAAAAATATTAATAATTAACACTACATATAGTACTTAGTCACATGTTAGTCAATAAGCATTTCATGTATATTAACTTATTTAATCCTTTCAATAGTTCTATTAATACAGGTACAATAATTATTTCTATTTTACAGAAGAGAAAGCTAGGCACAGATGTACTATGTGACTTGCCTGAAGTCACAAATTGACAAGTGGCAAAGTCAGAATTTGAACCCACATAGGCTGGTTCTGGAGCTCATGCTCCTACCCTCATTCTACATTGCCATGTTAAGGGGTAGGATGTGGTGTCTGCATATTTAAAATCACACTCTACAGAGTATGAACTGTGTGCTCCATTGATCGTTGAAGACTAGTTGGCAGTCTCTACCATATTGACAAAGACAGTATGAATATTATCTATGGAGTATTAAAATAACATAGCTGGAAAGCATATTTTATTGTGTTAGTCAACCAGTCTTCATGAATCAGCTTTTAGGTTCTATGCACTGTCTTATGTATTATTGATACAATGGTAAGTGAACCACAGCCCTTGAAGGTAGAGGGACACAGGCACGTAAATATCTATATCACATACTATCTGTTAGGGTTCAAAAGCACAGCACTGTCAGAGGAAAACATCTTGCCATGATGCCTCTGAATTGACCACAACTCAGTATAAAGAACCGAACTCCTTAGATACCAAGCAATGTATGTTAATGAGGTTCCTGGACTTCATTCTGAAGTCCCAGTAGAGGGACATTCTGAATGTTTTGAAAAACCTGCCAGATCATCTGGGATCTGCAGACACTGCAGGGCATGGCTCTCAGTCTGAGAAATGCTTGCTTGCATTTACATACCTTGCCTCAGCTTTTCTGATGCAGGCAACCCAGTGCTTTGCTGATCAATGACAGGAGTTTAGCATTAAAGCCGTGCCCTTAAAATTTGGGGCAAGAATTAATGCAGGCTCACCAGTTAGGGAGTTTTCTAAAAGCTTCAATGATTTGATTATTATTAATCAGGGTTTATTAAGAGTGGGTCAGTGCACTAAGCACTTTGCATGCACCATCTCATTTAATCTTCACAGCTTCCCTATGAGGTAAGTAGTCATAATTATCTCTATTTTACAAATGAGAAACTGAGGTGTAAAGCTTGCGCAAGGAGTGACTAATAGAAAGTGGCAAAGTCAGGACTCAGTTCCAGCTCTGTCAAAGTATAAGGCTAATGCAGGCCCTTAACTGCCATGCTATCCTGCCTCTGGTTCATTCAAAAAGCACCACTGAAGAGCCTTGCCACCATGTGCACCTATAGAATGGAACCTTCAGAGTGCATTGTAGAGACAGGAGGTACCACGGCTCTGTATTATAAACAGTAAAGCCCTCCATATCCAATGGCTATTCTCCCTTCCACTTGTGACATTCGAACTTTTGAACAGTGTTTAACAGTACAGATGAGTATGCTTACATTAAGCATCAGTCTAACAAATGTCTTGTATTAAATAAAGGTAAGATCTCAGTATGGAATATATCTGGACCCTCTATCCTGTCAGGAAGCCAGCAGACTTTAATGACATTGTTGCTAGCTATTGTTTCATTTGAAGATCATCACTGTCAACACAGAAGTGAAAGCTGGAGAGGGGAGAATATAAAGGACAGGACAGGTAGATGTTTACTTAGAAGTAGAACTTCTGCATTAGGTCAGAAGAATTTGAAGTTGTTAGTGAAGTCATAACATTTAAGCTTATCATCTAAAAGTTGTTCCATTTTCTGAGAAATACAATTTAATGAGGCAAAATGTATAGATTATTAAGTTTTCAGTAAATGCATAATAAATAATTTGAAGTAAAACAGTGTTTTATGTAGAGATTATGTTTATAAGGACATTAAATTTAGAGAAAGCTATTGTTAAAAGTATTAAGATGATAAAGATACCTCTGTGAGACACATGGAGACTCTACTTAAATATGTATTCAGTCAATCAGTCAGTCATTCTTTCCAAACATTGAGTATTAGACATTTTATTAATAGAGTAGCAATAAAAATAGTAAAAATATTATTTTTAAAATATTTTTAGATGGTTTGTGGATTTTAAGATCGACTTTAAAATGTTCCTTTTATTTAAAATCACAAGGAACTGAAGGGCCGTATTGAAAGTCAGTTACCATAATAAAGGTTAGTATCCAAACTTGAGCCAATCAGTTAACTTCTCCAAGCCTCAATTTCCTCATCTGTAAAATGAAATGTTGGATTAGAAAACTCCTAAAGTCTTTTCAGCTATAAAATCTTATGCTTCATTCACAGACTTCCCATTTATTTGCTTAAGTATAAAATTAGTCTCTCTAGAATTAATCTCAAGAAGCTAAGTAGTCAGAAACATTTTATAAGCAATGAATGAGACTTGAAAGAGAACTAAACTGTGAATATATTGAGAGGAGAGGAGAGAAGCAGGTGGAGATTCTAGTTTGGAGAAAGAATGTAGGCTAGAGGATGTTGCCTCGAGATTGGAAACTGAGCTGTGGACAATGGAAAGTTACTAGAGATTTGCGAGCAGATGACTAAGAGTGGCACTATCTGGGCTTTATACAAAGGAATAAAGACTGTTGAAGAGTTGACCAATTTGAAGTGTTTGGGGAACTGTTTAGTTAGTTACCATTTAATGTTTCGAATACCAGAGCTATCACAGAAAAGAAGGAAGGAAGGAAGGAAGGAAGGAAGGAAGGAAGGAAGGAAGGAAGGAAGGAGAAAAATATTTCTCCTTCAAATATTCCAATATTCATCCAGATAGATGAAATAATCGTTCTATGTATCTACCTAAGCTATCCACACTGTTTATTCCCGTGTATAATCATGCCGGGAGCACAGTAACACTGTAGATAGGAATACATAATTTCATGGTTAGATACCTGAGTTACAGATCCAACACCCTCTGGCAGATGTATATAAAATATATCTAAAGTCTCTTAATAATATCCTCTCTGCAAAGTGAGGATAATAGTATATCCATTTTAGGATTGTCATGAGGTTTAAATAAAATAATACTGTAAAGTAGACAGCTAGTTCTTAACATGTGCCCAACAAATGCTATCAGTAACAATAATAATAGCTATTATTATTATTATTACTATTAATATGATCACTGCTTGAGTAAATATTAAACAAATATGACAAATAACAAGGGTATCCAAGAACCAAGTATGAGCAAGCTGGTACTTGGAGTTGAACCCCGTTTTTCTTGAAATGAGTAGTTGGAGTTGAGGGAGGTTTCCTTGAAATAAGTGACATTTGGTGGGTGATAAATTTGGATTTAAATAGGTGATTTTAGAGACAGGACAAGCCAAAGCTCAAGGGTTATATTGGTCAATGCATCACCTGAAAGCAATGACTCCTTAATTCCTTTTATTTTCAGATTTTTGAGCCACTTAACTTCTCAGCATGTTGAGAAGCACTGGTGTAATAAGAGAATTGTATTAAGTTGGGAGTATTGTGAAATTTGCTTATCTGGGTTTGAATTTTCGAAAACTTTAGTTCTATAGTCCTTTGAGTTTTAGAGGGCTGTGATCTTCTGCCCTAAATACTTGATGTATCTTTCTAGAACTAAAATTGGTTTGGAGAATTCACTCATGTTATACAGAGCAAACCAAGGTCCTGATACTTAATTTAAACATGAGTAAGCTTAAAAGAAACAGCATGACCCTATGTAAAACTACAGCTAAATAAATAACCAAAAAAAGAAACAAAGAATGAAAAAGACACATAGGAAAGCCATTAATATAATTCAAAGACCCTTTTATGTATAGCCACATAGCTGCTCATATATAAAAAAGATAAACATTACAAACACAAAGAACTCTCAGAATATAATAAGCATGAGCTGTTCATTAAAAAAAAAATCTGCTTAATGACCTCCCTGTCACCAGTGGAGACATCAAAATAGAAGAACTAGTGGCAAACACTGATTCCAATGAAATATGGAACTGATCTAAACAGAGGTAGGAAAATGTACACAGAAAATAAATTCTGTAAGCCCAGACAATGCAAAAATAATACAGTGATAAATGCACACTAAAAGGTTTATCTCAAAGGGGTGAGGGGCATTAAGGAGCACACTTTTGGGATGAGCACTGGGTGTTATATGTAAATGATGAATCACTAAATTCTATTCCTGAAATTAAAAAAAATTTTTTTTAAATAAATAAATAAAAATTTTAAAAAGTCAAAAATAAATAAATAGAAATAAAAGGTTTGTCTCTTCTTTCTCACTGGGAATTAATAGATACTGTCTAAAGTTGATAAATCAAGAAACAGAAGTTTACATACTTTGTATAAAATTAATAATATAACTGCCAGGGAATAAATTTCAGTACTGACATAATATATCAATCTACATTCGGATAACACAGAAAATACATTTTAAACAATCCCCCTTCCACCAAAATAAAAATAATAGTGAATACTTTTTCTGATTACAATGCATAAAAGTAGAGAATAGTAGAGAAACCAAAAAATTTCCAATGCATTTTCCATTCTGCAAAAACAAAGTAAAACAAAACAAAACAAAAATTTTCCCAAAAGAAGGAAAAACATCCCCATGGTCTTTTTCTATGGAAGACCTGAAAGAAAACGTAAGCTGAATAAAGTAGACATCAAAAATGAGTGACAAAATACTGAATGAGATTTAAAAAAAATTTTTTTAATGTTTATTTTTGAGAGAGAGAGAGAGAGAGTGAGAGAGACAGAGAGAGCGGGGGAGGGGCAGAGAGAGAGGGAGACAAGAGAATCCCAAGCAGGATCCAGGCTCTGAGCTGTCAGCACAAAGCCCAACACAGGGCTCGAACCAACGAACTGTGAGATCATGACCTGAGCCAAGGTTGGACACTTAACCAACTGAGCCACCCAAGTGCCCCCAGAATGAGATTTTTTTTTTCTTTTTTTTTTTTCTTTTTTTTTTATTTTTGGGACAGAGAGAGACAGAGCATGAACGGGGGAGGGGTAGAGAGAGAGGGAGACACAGAATCGGAAACAGGCTCCAGGCTCTGAGCCATCAGCCCAGAGCCCGACACGGGGCTGGAACTCACGGACCGCGAGATCGTGACCTGGCTGAAGTCGGATGCTTAACCGACTGCGCCACCCAGGCGCCCCGAGATTTTTTTTTTTAAAAAGGAAACTGCATATTTCCTCATTATTAAAATCTTACATTAGTGTACTATATTTGTTAGGACTGAGGAGCCAATATTGATACATTATTATTACTAGCATCTATAGTTTATACCAAGGTTGACTCTGTGTTGTACAGTTCTGACAAATGCAAAATGTCATGTATCCACCATATAGCGTCACACAGAATAGTTTCACTGTCCTAAAAATGCTCCATGTTCCACCATTCATCTCTCCCAAATATCCCTCAACCCCTGGCAACCACTGACCTTTTTAATATCTCTCTAGTTTTGCCTTTTCCAAAATGTCAAATAGTTAAAATCATGCAGTGTGTAGCCTTTTCAGACTGGCTTCTTCCATTCAGTAATATGCATTTAAGATTTCTCCATTTCTTTTCATGGCTTGATAGCTCCTTTGTTTTTAGCACTGAGTAATATTCCATCGTCAGGGTATTTATTCAGTTTGCGTATTCATTTACCTATTAAGGAACATCTGGTTGCTTTCAAGTTTTGGCAATTATGAATAAAGCTTCTGTAAATATTCTTGTACAAGTTTTTATGTGGACATAATTTGCCAATTCATTTGGGTAAATACCTAGTAGTGCAATTTCTGGGTCATATGGTAATAGTATATTTTGTAAGAAAATTCCAAACTGTCTTCCAAAGCCACTGTACCATTTCGCATCCTTGCCAGCAATGAATGAGAGTTCCTGTTGTTCACATCCTTGTGACCATTTGGTGTCATCAGTGTTTTGAATTTTAGCTATTCTAATAGGTGTAGAGTAGTACCTTATTGTTTTAATCTGCATTTCCTAATAACATGTGATATTGAACATCTTTTATATGATTATTTGCCATTTGTACATCTTTTGTGAGGTGTCTCTTCAGATATTTTATTCATTTTGTAATTCAGTTATTTCTTCTCTTTGTTTCCAGGAAAATTCATCATCTTCCACATTGACCTTATTTTGTTACTTTCAAAGGTGTCCCCTCTCTATGTAATTTTTTTATTTGTATTTTATATTTCAAGTTTATTTATTTATTTTGAGAGAGAGAGTGTGTGTGCAAGCAGGAGGAGGGGCAGAGAGAGAGAATCCTAACCAGGGTCTGGCAGGCTCAGGCTCATGAACTGTGAGATCATGTATGACCTGAGCTGAAATCAAGAGTAAGACACTTTAATCAACTGAGGCACCCAGGCGCCCCTCTCTTTTAATTGTCATCAAAGGCACTTAGAATAATTTCTTTAATAGGTTTGTCCTTTAGGAAAACAACCACCAGGAAGAAATTTATCTTTGAAGAAAAACATGGGGTTTGGGGAATATAGAAGTAAGATTTTTCATTTTATAACCTGCTCTACTAATCGATTTTTCCCCATATGCATACAATTATTTTTAGTTTTCAAATAAACAGATAAGTTAAAAACCGAGGAGCGCCTGGGTGGCTCAGTCAGTTAAGTGTCCGACTTTCGCTCAGGTCATGATCTCACAGTTCGTGGGTTGGAACTCTGTGCTGACAGCTCAGAGCCTGCAGCCTGCTTCAGATTCTGTGTCTCCCTCTTTCTGCCCCTCCCCTGCTCACGCTCTATCTCTCTCTCTCTCTCTCAAAAATAAATAAACATTAAAAAAGAAAATTAAAAAAAAAACGGAACTGCCATGATGACAAAAGAAACATTAATTATAAGAAGCCAGTGACAGACAGCCTTACTCTTCTCTAATGTTATTTCTCTTTTACTGCTCACTTTGTCAACTGTTGCCAAAAGAGAACATCACAAAACAGAATGTAAAGAACTAAAAAAGGAAAGAAAAGAAAAATCACATTAGCAAGATTTTGAAGAGAAACTGTGATTTAAAAATACAGAGGTAGAAGATTTATGTAATATATAGTGAGCCTCCTACTCAGCTTCTCACGTGAACCCTTAGTCAAGCTGACTTCTAGTAGCTGACCACGTGGAAGTCTTTCAATGCCTCAGTAAGGCTGGAAAAACATGGGAGAGGATATTAAAGAAGAGAATATTTTATTAGTTCCTGGTTTCAGTGCTAAAAAATTACTGGCTAAGGTAGAAATAAAATGGTTTTCCTTCATACCGAACCAAAAACCAAATACTCCTGTGAATTTCACAGAATATAATTAAAGAGAACTTTTAACCCAAGCATCAGTTCTCAATGCTGTCCCTGATTGCAAGATGGTCTATCTTTGCCTTGAACCAAGATTCAGGGTAGAAATGAAAATATCTCTTCACGTGGGGACTGCAGAAGCTGTTGCTAGGAATAAGTTAGGGTGCACATCTTCCTGGCTAGCTGCTTTCAAATTTCCAGATGATAAACCAAAGGATAAGCATAAGGCACAATTCCAAATTGCTGCTGAGGGAACACCAAATATTCCTTTTCTTGTCCCTCTATATCTCATTTTAAGAAACAAACTTGCAGACAAAAATGACAGCAAATCCCCAAAGCTCCCCATGACTTGTGTGTATCTATCAACAATCTTATCTTGGAAGAAGAGAGGAAAGTTTAGAACTCCACCATTTTTGAGGGGTAAAAGAAGAAAACACTGTGTCCCTTCTTGGGAAGTTACTTTCCAAACATCTTCTTGAGAGTGAGTCCAAATAAAATGCATGTTGTTTGCTTTTAAGCAGAAAACCTCTACCAAAATACTGCATGTAATGGTAGAATTGCGTCTCCTTCATTTTTAATTAAACAAATAACTGTAAAAAATGTTCTGAGCTAGTTATGCCAAGGCCTTATTATTTTCGGATTTGGGAGAAAGTTCCAAATGAAGTAGTTTCAGTGATATAGCTTGGCTAATGGCCTCATCTCCCTAAGAGTCAATTCAGCCTTTTTCTCAAAATATCACCCTCCCCTATATTTCTCAGCTCTGAGATTCAAATCCAGATGGATTTTGGTCCTGCTTTTATAAAGCAATTCCTAAAGTTCATGGAAGGATTTGATAGAATGCCTTTAAATTGGATTTCTGTGTTAGGGAAGCAAAGTGAAATATTATTCAATTCAATTTAACAAATAGTTTTTATGTAAGGAAAAAAATGCTTCAAATAGCCTGTAACATTCTTTGGCATATTATCTCCTATACTGGAGAGTAGAACTATAGTCATTTCTATTTCTAAATAATACGGCCTGAGATCTGCCCATTTCTCTCTTTTCATCTTGACATTAACCATCATCACACTGAATTGCCTAAATCATTATGGGGCGCCTGGGTGGTGCAGTCGGTTAAGCGTCCGACTTCAGCCAGGTCACGATCTCGCAGTCCGTGAGTTCGAGCCCCGCGTCAGGCTCTGGGCTGATGGCTCAGAGCCTGGAGCCTGTTTCCGATTCTGTGTCTCCCTCTCTCTCTGCCCCTCCCCCATTCATGCTCTGTCTCTCTCTGTCCCAAAAATAAATAAACGTTGAAAAAAAAAAAAAAAAATTAAAAAAAAAAAAAAATCATTATGTGTCCTCCATTCAGGCTGCCCCACTCAGTATGGTAGGATTCTTCAAAGAAAATTAAATTAGGGCAGACAATTAGAGGCTTAGAAACGTTTGAGCCCTTTGTCACAAGAATGACACTTCTATTGATTTTTCCTCAATAAGTCATCTTATGTGTAGAAAGAAAGAAATAATGGGGCCCCTGGGTGGCTCAGTTGGTTGATTGTCAGACTTCAGCTCAGGTCATGATCTCACACTTTGTGAGTTCGAGCCCCGCATCCGGCTCTGTGCTGACAGTTCAGAGCCTGGAGCCTGCTTCGGATTCTGTATCTCCCTCTCTCTCTCTGCCCCTCTCCTGCTCATGCTCTGTCCCTCTCTGTCTCTTAAAAATAAATAAAGGTTAAAAAAATTTTATTAAGAAAGAAAGAAAGAAAAAACTGATATATAGAAACATTAATCACAGCAGTATTTATAATGATGAAAATTGAGGGGTGCCTGGGCGCCTCAGTCAGTTAAGTGACTGACTCTTGATTTTGGCTCAGGTCATGATCTCATTGTTCATGGGTTCTAGCCCCACATTGGGCTCTGAGCTGACACTACAGAGCCTCCTTGGGATTCTCTCTCCCTTTCTCTCTGCCCCTTCCTGCTCGTTCTCTCTCTCTCTCTCTCGCTCTCGCTCTCAAAATAAATAAATAAATAAATAAATAAATAAATAAATAAATGTTTTTTAAAAAAAGAAAATTGAGGCGCACCTGGGTGGCTAAGTGGTTTAAGTGTCCAACTCTTAATTTTGGCTCAAGTCATCATCTTGTGCTTCGTGAGTCTGAGCTCCACATCGGGCTCCCCACTTGCAGTGCAGAGCCTGCTTGGGATTCTCTCTCTTCCTCTCTGCTCCTCCCATGCACGGGTGCTCTCTCCCTTTCAAAATAAATAAATAAACTTTAAAAAGAAAATTGAAAATAAACTTAATGTCCAAGAATCAGGGAAAGGTTAAGGAAAACCCCCACGTTTAAATTCTGAACCATTAAAAATGTTGGTTTATCAAACAACCGAATTATTGTGGGATAATGATTATTTAATTATTAATTTTTAAAGCTATTTTAAAATATAATTTTATTGTGATTTTTCTATCCTTTTATATTTTTCCTATGATCTCTTGTGGAGTTGCACTACTTTTATAATTTTTTAAGTTTATTTATTTATTTTGAGAGAGAGAGCAAGCAGGGAAGGGCAGAAAGAGAGGGGGAGAGAGAATCCCAAGCAGGTTCCACAGTATCAGAGCAGAACCTGATGCGGGGCTCAAACCCACAAACCATGAGATCATGAGCTGAGCCAAAACCAAGAGTTGGACATCAACTGATTGAGCCACTCAGGCATCTCTATAATTTTTTTTAAAAGCATGTTTCTGAAAGTTGGAGCAAACAAAGACATATTTTTGTCATACACTTATTATGTTATGAAGGTTTGTTTTTGTTGTAGTGGTTACCAGTTCACATGCTGACAGAGGACCCAGACTAAAGCAGGAAACCAGCATCTCTGGAACTCTTGGAAGAGAAGATGGACTGACAGAGGTAAATATCTGTCTTCCTCCTGGAGAAATCGGATGACAACCAGGAGCCTAGAAATTATAGCTACTGGGAATAGATGAAGGAGTTAACAGGGAAAAGAGATCCTGAAAAATGAGGTGTTTCTTCTAAAAGAATAATATTACTTAATATTTGCAGGGCATTTCACAGTTGAAACAGTTTGCAAACATGATCTCATGCTATCCCTCCAACAACTTTGTTAGAGGAGTGTAATTGTTTTGGTTTCACATTTCATGAAGCTGAAGCTTAGGGAAGTTAAGTAATTTGCCCAGTCACAACGCTTTTAAGTGAAAGCTTGGGTTCTCAACTCAGGTTTCCTGATTGTCAATTCAAGCTCTTTCTGCTTCCACATTGTTACATAATGTCCTATATGTTGTTCAAGACACTACCCACATGCAACACACACTGCTGAAATTAAAAGGGGGAAAAAGAAGCATGGGTTCTAGTCTCCATGAACTTAACAACCTAATAGAAAGAAAAGGATCCAGAAAAACTGTCTAAGAGTACAGGTCATATTTAAGTGCCACGTCAGTAGTGTGGACTGAAAATGCAATAAAAGTTGAGAGGAAAGAACATCAGCTGTGAGCAGAGGAGACTGTGAAAGGATGGTCTGGTTATCAGGGCAGGAATTGGGGAAGGGAGAATGGTGCCATGGCTACCGTGGGGAGAAGAGGAGACTGAATAAAAAAGCAGAAAGGATGCCAGACCAGCTTCAATTATCTTCTTCCATCTGCATGGAGATTCACTCATCCTATTTGTAATATAAGCTCTCAGAGTATAAGTAAATGTGTCGATTTTTGTAGTTTTTAGTTTTGAGTTTTGTTTGTGTGTGCACGCGCACGAGTGTGTGTGTGTGTGTGTGTGTGTGTGTGATCACAATGAATTAGTTATTGTACACCTTTGTCCATTATCTGAGATGATGATTTCCCTCCACTGATTAATTTACTCAACCAGCCACGTATGTGTGAGCCTATGATGAACCAGACATTGGCACCGGTGTGGCACTGACTACACAAAGTGTACCAGACACTGCTGACTGCCCTGAAAGTGCCTACTCTCCAAAGGGAGAGACTATATAAAAAATGCTAACAATTACATGCATAATGATCAGGATGAAAACTCAGCAATCTATAACGTAAAGGGGAAGCACATACTCCTGCAGAAATGGGGATATGGTGTAGAAGGAGCTAGCTAAGGATAAATTGAAACTACCAAGCAAAGAAGGGAGGATGGGCAATTTCAGCAGAGGAGGCTACATGGCCAAAGTTAAGGGTGCAAGGAAAGGCCAGTGTATCAGGAATTGCTAGCAATTTGGTACTTTTGGAGATGAGGGTAAAAGGCAAAAAGGAGATTAAATTAGGTTTTGTAAACTATTTTAAGGAACTTGAACTTTAATCTGTACAGATAATGGAGATGCACAAGACTTTAAAGCACAGGCACAGGTAGTGTAATTAGTAATTACACTAATTACTAATTAGTAACATCGTGGGTATACTATACCGCACTATTCTATACCATACTATACATTACTATACCTTACTATATGTTACTAAGTATATTCCAAACATTTTTTCAGATTTTATGGGAAAATATCTTTTAAAAATAAACACTATGAACCTTATTAACTTTATTCAAATTTCTATGTCAATGCCTAAGCTTTTATCTCATTAATGGGAACTTAAGGAGAAATTTAGTAGAGCATGATTATATGTCCTCAGTATGACAGATGATTCCTGTTTACCCTCTACCAAGATTTGGGTTTAGCTTATTTATGTCACAGGAGGACGACAACCCAGAAAGTGGCTATAAAGGTCTATGGGATATTTTTCGACTGCTCACTAGAAAAAGAAGGGTAAATATATCCCTACAGGATGAAGACCCTTGAGGACATAATTTAAAGGGAGTCAAATTTTTTTTCACCTTCTATAAGCACTCTCTTTTTAAAAAAAAAAATTAATGCTTTTATTTATTTTTGACAGAGAGGGAGAGAGAGAGAGACAGAGCACAAGCAGGGGAAGGGCAGAGAGAGAGGACACAGAATCTGAAGCAGGCTCCAGGCTCTGAGCTGTCAGCACAGAGCCCAATGCGGGGCTAGAACTTACAAACCATGAGATCATGACCTAAGCCTAAGTTGGATGCCTCACCGACTGAGCCACCCAGGCGCCCCTGTAAACACTCTTACATTTAACAACCACAAAAAATAAAATAAAACAAAAACACACATAAAAAAAAATCTTTGCATTTTGCTTCATTGTTTGCTTTTAAAAATTTTTATTTATAAGTTGAGAAATGTGTTTTCCTAAAAATTATGACTAATCCAGTTGCCTAGATTCAAAACTAGGAATTAGGAACTGAGACCTGTTTCTGTAGCTGATTTTCTGCTTAGTATTATAAAAAGCCTTTCTGTGACTCAGCCCCTGTTAGAATCGGATTCTGGGGTTGTCCATGCTTCTTGATGAAAAAAAAATGGAGATATTTCCACATTCCTTAAATGCAATCTATCTTAGAGTTATGAAAACCCTGGAATTAAAGAATTTAGACTTTAAGGATGGGACTTTATAAGTTCTCTGAATCAATATTCCCTCTTGATCATTGCATCCCAGGTCCCATGCAGCAATGTTCTGTATACAGTTATACTAAGAGTTTGGAGAAGACCTAGAATAGTCTAGTTGGTCTATCTAGGAAGCAAGGATCACACAGGTGAAGGCAGTTCTAAGAAAGGATTCGGAAAGCGGATATTCTGAAGGCCACAGACCTTGAATGAAGCTGGTTCCTTAGGGGATGGGGGGAAATGGTGCCTCTCTCAGTGTGATGTTAATGTTACCTCTAACGCTGCCTGCCTGGTATCATTTCCCTCAGGTTGGCCCTCATATCACCCATACCTACAGTCTGACTCAAAATCCTTATTATTAATAATTTTTTTTTAGTTTAACTGGTAATGACAGCAACATGGCATGAATGTTTTAATTCCCCATTCTCTGCCCATCAGACATTACTACCTGGGCATGTCTCATTCCCTCACTGAACCCAGACTCAGCCTTAGAATTTGTCACAGCCTAGTACTCTGGGCAGCCACTGCCAATGGACTTAAACTTATCCCATCAGATACAATTTCTTTGCCATCCCCAGATTAGAATTTAAGATACATATAATGGTTCCAAAATTTCTCTGTTGCACTGAAAAGATGGTGTGATATTTTTGCTTAATACATTCTTTTTCATTGAATGCCCAATTTACATTTAAGCTTACTCAGACAAGTATTTCTCCAGTTGGCTGAGAGATGGTGTCAAATGCTTTACTCTGTGCCGTAGCTCTGAAAGCTCTTATTCCAATAAGCTGACTTTGTTTGGTGTTACTTTTTCCTGTGCTAGTTGCTTTCATCATCCTACCCACAGGGAGGTAGATATTAACACCAGTATATACATTTTTAAAAACCTCAATTTGTAAAATAAGCAATAAAAGCCCTGCCCTTTCCCCAGGGTTTCTACAAGGTGCCTAGTTAAATATGGCCCTGTGTGAGTTCTGGTTTCCTTATTTGGTTGTAGAGGGCAGAGACTTTGCTTTTTATGATTCACCCTGCATATTCATGACCCCTGCCACAGGATGCTTTTTGAATCTTCTTCATAGTTTTGGATAAGATGAATTTGCACATCCCCCAACCCATGTTTGCTTGCTGAGGCTCTCTCCAAGTGGCTGCCATAGTCCCCTGTGTGGGTAGAGGAAAGGTGGTTCATTCATTTAGTGAACAAATGTATATTGAATGCCTACTATGAGCCAGGCTCTACACTAGAGACCATGTTTGCTGTGGTTGGTCAAATAGAAATGATTCCTGGCCTCATGGAGCACAGGGTTCAGTGCAGAAGACAAGCAATAAACATAGATAAATGACATACTAGCATGGTGTGATAAATGCTTTGAAGGGCAAGAACGTTATAAGAGAATGTATGTAGAGAATCCATTTATATTGAGTGATTAAGGAAGACACCAATGAAGAGGTAACCTTGAAATGGCGACCTGAAGATAAGCAGTTATTCATGAGGAGTAAGGAGAAGTGTTCTACTCAGGAGAAGTGTGAGTGTAGGCCCTGAGGTGGCATTTGATGTGAACAATGACCCCAACTCCCCTATGAGGGCCTCATCTGGCTCTCAAATAGCCAGAGTAGCTTTGGCAGACAAATACAAATCCCAGTCCAGGAAAGAGGAAGACCACCTTCTGAGCAAGGTCTCATGTAAGAAAGATTTTCCATTTTACCTGGGGTGAGATATGCCTGTTAATTGATTTAGGAATGTTTCACAGCAGTATGCATAGGCCAGGAATGAGGCTTTATATTCATGGTAAAAATTTAAGCCTTTGGGACTGCTATTTGGGAAGGTCTGCACTGCAAAGGCCAAAGTCAAGACTGGAATGCTGGCTCCCCCATGTCTTCTGACAGTTTGGTATCCTTGCTGCTGTAGTTCAAATGATTTTCCATCACTCTGGCCTTTGGGAACTAAGGTGCCAGATTCTCTGAAGAGAGCATTGTCCTGATAAAGGAAAACCATGAAGGCACTGGATGTTTTTTAACTGTGGAACATAAGAGAGAAGGGAGGTAATGTTTTAATGTTTTGTTTTTTTCCCCCAATTTGCTTTACTTTTTAGACCAGATTGTTTGGACACTGAAAGTCATATTTTTGCACTTCTTTTGTGGCATTTTGACTGCCACAAAAGAGCCAGAAAAACTATTCCAGAGCCAGAAAAACTAAAACATAAATAAATCCAGACAGGCTCTTACAAGCAGTTAAATTAGTCCTATATTTAACTTTTTTTTTCTTTTCTAAGTAACTATTACTTGAGCTGAAGCTTAGCTTACCAGATCTGACTCATTTGAAAGTTTTCTGAAACAAAATACTTGACAGAGTTTCTTCCTGTATTAAAATTAATCACATATATGAAGACTTTTTCCAAGTCTCTACAGAGTGAAGGAAAGCAAAAAGGGGAATTAATTGCCTAACAATTCACCTACAAAGTTGCTTATAATTGGTCTACATTTCTCCAAAAGAAACATAACAAAGGTTTTTTTCTAACAGCTTAAGAAAGGTGGGGAGAACAAGACAAATGATTCACTTTATTTTGCATAAGGAAAATAAGTGGTAAGGCACACTCACTTCCCTTGCATCCACTACTCTCCTTTTTAATTCACCCATTGCACTCAACAATTAAATGAGCTAATATCTACTAAGTCCCCCCAAATACTGGGCCCATATTGCCCCCTGTATAGCATGCGTTAAATTTAAAAAAAATAGAGGAATTAAAGAAGCACAGGAAGCAGAAAAAAGAGAATGAAGAAGGCAAAGGAGGAGAAGCAAGCAGAAAGAAACTGTGGAGAGAATTCAGAAATGTTCAGACTACACAAAATGAAATTAAATTCTTCCAGAATGCTTCAAGAACCTATATGATATCTTCTTAAACTCAAGTTACACTAACAGACACTCTCAAACAGATAAATTCTGTAAAAAGCAAAGTGAAAGTAAACCCTACAAGTTTCTGATCTATAGATGTCATGTGCCTATACCCTGAAACTATTCTATTCTTTATAAAAAGTGCTTAAAGTCTCTCGGTTTTGAGTAAGTCTAACAGTTTCTGACTAGTAAGTCTAACAGGTTCAGCCCTCCCCCAGAGTACAAACATGAAGCTGGGCAACAGTCTATGAAAGACAGCAATCTCTGAAAGAAGAGACACTAACAAGAGAAGCCTCATATTAGCCCTACCTCCCTGCTTGGGATTTTCTGCACTGAAGCCAATGACATGGAATCAGCAAAGCAAGATTGCCCTGCCGACTTGAGGAAGCTGAAGTAGCTGGAATCTGCAGGGCAGACACCAGAGAAGAGGGGATTGCACAGAGTAGAGCCCCAGGAGTTTTCATGGTGATCGGAGTGATGGGGGGAGTTCTACATAAGTCCTTGACCAAGGCTGTGCTTGACATGAGCAAGACAAGCTGTGTGAGGTTTACCAGAGGGTGGAGAATGAAATAGAGATACTAGTGGTTCTGCTAAGGACAATGGAGTTCTGGCCCAGTGGGAGTGGAAAGACAGCTCCAACACCTTGTTAACATCACAGGCACTTAGCTGAGACACAAGAAAGGATGTAATGGGTTGTGTAAATGAAATTATATTGTTGTAAGGTTATTGCATTTCTTTTTTTTTTTTTATTTTTTTTTCAACGTTTTTTATTTATTTTTGGGACAGAGAGAGACAGAGCATGAACGGGGGAGGGGCAGAGAGAGAGGGAGACACAGAGTCGGAAACAGGCTCCAGGCTCCGAGCCATCAGCCCAGAGCCTGACGCGGGGCTCGAACTCACAGACCACGAGATCGTGACCTGGCTGAAGTCGGATGCTTAACCGACTGCGCCACCCAGGCGCCCCGGTTACTGCATTTCTTAACTGAGAACTATGAAGTGCAAAATGGCTCAATATTGACTATAGACTTGGATAAGTTCAGGTATATGTTATTAACCCTAAAGCGACCACTAAGAAATAATAAAAGTAGATATACGTAATAATTCAACAAAGGAAATAAAATTTAATATAAAAATTGCATAAACACAAAAGAACATAGAAAAGAAACAAGAGAAAAACAAAAGGGACAAATGAGAAACAAATATCAAGAAGATAGATATAAACTGAATTGTATCAATAATTACATCAGGGGCACCTAAGTGGCTCAGTCAGTTGGGCATCTGACTCTTGATTTTGGCTCAGGTCATGATCTCAGGGTCCAGGGATTAAACACTAAAGATTCTCTCTCTCTCCCTCTGCTCCTCTCCTGTACTCACACTCTCATTCTCTCTCTCTCTCTAAAACAAAAACAAACCAAACAAAAATTGCATTAAACATTAATGGTCTAAACAATCCAATTAAAAGGCAGGAATTGTCAGACTGGACAAAAAAGGCAATATCAAACTAGATTTCTGCCTAAAAGAGATATTCTTTAAATTTAAAGACACAAACTAATCAATTTGATTAGATTTTGCAGAAATAATTTTTTTTTATTTTCAAGTAAATAAATTTAAAGACACAAATATATAGAAAGAAGGAGGAAGCTGGGTAGTTAATATCAAGGTAGAATCAAGACTAAGAGGTTTTTTTTTAATTTTTTAATGTTTATTTATTATTGAGAAACAGAGAGATATAGAACATGAGCATGGGAGAGGCAGAGAGAGAGGGAGACACAGAATCCGAAGCAGGTTCCAGGCTCTGAGCTGTCAGCACAGAGCCCGACGTGGGGCTTAAAGTCACAAACCATGAGATCATGACCTGAGCTGAAGTCGGATGCTTTACCCACTGAGCCACCCAGGCACCCCAAAGACTAAGAGTTTTTAAAAAGGACAGAGGGCCATTTCATGATGATAAAATGTAATAATTAGGAAAAATTAACAATCTTAAATATGTATACTCCAAACAACAGAGCTTTAAGCTTCATGAAGCAAAAATTGATAGATCTAGAGATAGAAATCAACTAATATAAATTTAGCAAGTTTGTAGAGTACAAAATGATTTCATTTCTGTATTGGCAGCAATTGAAAAATTCAATAAAATGCTACTTACACACAAAACATAAAATACCTAGAGATAAATTTCATAAAAGATGTGTAAAACTTCTACATCAAAAACTATAAAATATTTCTGTCAATTATATTTTAAAAAGCTTATTTATTTTGAAAGAGAAAGAGGGAGAGAATGGGGAGAGAGACAGAAAGACAGAGACAGAGACAGAGAGAGAGAATCTCAAGCAGCATCCATGCTGGCAGCACAGAGCCTGATGTGGGGCTCAATCTCATGAACTGTGAGAACATGACCTGAGCAGAAATCAGGAGCCAGACACTTAACTCTGACTGAGCCACCCAGGCACCCTAACTATGCTTTTATTTAAAAATCTATAAAAGGGGAGCTTGCATAGCTCAGTCCGTTAAGTGTCTGACTCTTGGTTTCAGCTCAGGTCATGTTCTCACAGTTTTTATGAGTTCAAGCCCCTCATAGGGTCTGCACAGCTGGCAGTGCAGAACCTGCTTGGAATTTCTTGGAAATATCAACATGAATTCATTTTAAAAGTACATTTCCTGGGTCTTTCCCTTAGAGTAGCCTAAAAACAATGGCACCCCAGTAGCAAGAAAAATACATATCACTCAGATATTAGTTTTGAATACTATTCCCTAATAAAAGGAACTGAGCATTTTGGAGAATTATTTGATTCCAGATATGGTACAGGAAAAATCTACAGTAAGCATGGGATGCTTTCTTGGTCTAGAAAGCAGAGGAGTGCTCAAAGACCAACAGGGTAATATCAAAAGCACAGAGGAGCATACTGAAAGGGGCTCCTCTTGACCAAATGTGACACAATTGGAGCATCAAAAAGTAGAGATAGTAATATATTATAATACATTAAATGTAAAATACCCTATGAGTCCATTGTGATATTTAAAAGAGAAAGGAATGGGGGAGGAGTGGTTTGTCTTTTGAGAAAAATTCCAGTTAATAGGTAAGATTAGTCATTTTTCCATCTCCAATATAGTAACTTATCTGGGTAAATAATATCAATGAATGCTAAAATTGGGATGTGGGATTGTGGGAAACAAGATACTCACACAGTTGCAAAGAATCACTCATAGATCACTTATTAGATATAACTTTGTAAATTCAAGTACAATTAACAACACAGTATTATATTAGTTACAGGGTATGATGTAATGATTCAACAATTCTACACATTACTCAGTGCTTATTAGATATAATTTTAAATAAAATTAAGCAAGTTATGAATTTATCATTAATAGTAGTAGTTCAATCTGACACTATATGTCCTCTGATGTGATGCATTAAGTACACAACACCTCCCATAAATTAATCTTATCAGAAATCCAAATCCAAACATCAGAAAGCAATAAGACAAACCCATATACTCTTTCCTTTTCCAAGTCAGTACCATGAAAAACAAAACTAAAAACAAAAAGCAGGGACTATTCTAAATTAAAAAGGCAAAAACATGGGAATGCAAGCTGGTGCGGCTGGAAAACAGTATGGAAGTTTCTCAAAAAACTAAAAATAGAACTACCCTATGACCCAGCTATTGCACTACTAGGTATTTATCCAAGGGATACAGGTGTGCTGTTTCAAAGGGACACATGCACCCCCATGTTTATAACAGCACTATCAACAATAGCCAAAGTATGGAAAGAGCCCAAATATCCATCGATGGATGAATGAAGAAGATGTGGTATATATACAATGGAGTATTACTCGGCAATCAAAAAGAATGAAATCTTACCATTTGCAACTATGTAGATGGAACTGGAGGGTATTACGCTAAGTGAAATTAGTCAGAGAAAGACAAAAATCATATGACTTCACTCATATGAGGACTTCAAGAGACAAAACAGATGAGCATAAGGGAAGGGAAACAAAAATAATATAAAAACGGAGGGGGAGGGGCGCCTGGGTGGCGCAGTCGGTTAAGCGTCCGACTTCAGCCAGGTCACGATCTCGCGATCCGGGAGTTCGAGCCCCGCGTCGGGCTCTGGGCTGATGGCTCAGAGCCTGGAGCCTGTTTCCGATTCTGTGTCTCCCTCTCTCTCTGCCCCTCCCCCGTTCATGCTCTGTCTCTCTCTGTCCCAAAAATAAATAAACGTTGAAAAAAAAAAAAAAAAAATTTAAAAAAAAAAAATAAATAAAAAAATAAAAACGGAGGGGGACAAAACAGAAGAGACTCATAAATATGGAGAACAAACAGAAGGTTACTGGAGGGGTTGTGGGAGGGGGCATGGGCTAAATGGGTAAGGGGCACTAACGAATCTACTCCTGAAATCATTGTTGCACTATATGCTAACTAATTTGGATGTAAATTTAAAAATATATAAAATAAAATAAAATAAAATAAAATAAAATAAAATAAAATAAAATAAAATAAAATAATAAAATAAAAGGCAAAAACAGCTAAATGTGATTTTTGCACCTGGGTTGAATCTTTGAGAAAAAAATTAGATACGACAATGGAATTATGGTTCTGTTAAAAAGGCCCTTAATGGGGGCACCTGAGTGGCTTAGTTGGTTAAGTGTTCAACTCTTGATTTCAGCTCAAGTCATGATCTCACAATCATGAAATCAAGCCCTCTGTGAGGCTTTGCAATGAATGTGGAGCCTGCTTGGGATTCTCTCTCCCCCTCTCTCTGCTCTTCCCCTGCTCATGTGCATGTGTTCTCTCTCTCTCTCTCTCTCTCTCTCTCTCTCACTCTCTCTCTCAAAAATAAATAAATAAACATTTTTTAAAGTTCCTTAAGGTTAATGAGACCATGTTAATATTTTAGGGATGAAAGGTTATTGTGCATACAACTTACTTTTAAATAATTTAGGAACGAGAGGAAGAGAGAAAGAGAGAAGAAAGGGGTGAAAGAGAGAGAGAAAAAGAGAGACAGAGTTAAATGCAAGAAATTAGTAACTGTACACAAAGTGTATTTGAATGTTCGTTGCACTAGTCTTCCAAAATTTTTGCAAACTTGAACATTTTCCAAATAAAGAGTTCCAGAAAAGTAAAACAAGTACTTGCCTTGAAACTGTAGCCTTACTGTCTGACCAAATTGCCTATTGTCTATGGAATAATGAAAACAAAAAGTGATGACAGATATAACTTTAACTTTGTTTTATTCATTATTTGAGATGTGTATAGCATCCTTGCTCATTTACTGACACACACTGCCCTCAGAACCAACCAACTCATTTTGGGAGTGAGTTTGGGATCTGCATGGCATTCCTATAGCCATGTTGTCATGTCTTCATGGAATATGTGAATGCCTCTGCTGTTTCCCCTTTGTCATAGCAGAAAGGAGTCAAGCCAGCAATCTGTTCAGTTCTAGTGTCAATTTTGACTTTTATTCCCCCCCCCAAAAAAAAATCAAGAAGACGATCAATTATTCACCAAATGAAGGTGGTAGGAAAAGCAGATGGGTTGAAAAGCTTCCTGCCAACACCAGAATTCCAGAGTCAAATGCCTTAGGGTGTTGAGAGAGCTTTGAGACACTTTAGGAAATGGCCTTAATACAGGAAGGACAATCTAGTCCATGATTTTCCAGAAGTGTTTTTGAATGTTGATGGATTCAAAACCACACTCTTTCTCAGTACTTTAATAAGCTATTAAATGCTTCCCTTTCATCTCAAATAGATTAAATCAAAACTGTAGGTTTGCATGTGTGTCGGGGAGGAGTTGTGAGGTCCTAAGTTCCCTAATAGGGCCACATGTTTCTAAATGGTGAGGCTAAGATTAGTGTTTTGAGACAGAAGGGCCTGGAATTGATGCCAGGAAGGCAGAGAAAATCTTCTTCTTGTTGGTGATACATTCTTTTTGTCATAAAGACCCTTCACTAGGTTCTCTCTGTGTACAAAAAGTCCTCATTGTCTAAGAATTGGTTCTTTAAAAAGCCACTTAAAGTGAATTCACTTTCAAAAGAGGATCAAAGTTATTTGTTAAATTGTGGAAAAAACTATTTTATAGAGCTTTATCTTGAAATAAGATTATTTAACAAAATTTAAGAATAAATTGTTGAATTTGGAGGCTTTTCCCTAAAATTAATACAATGCAATACCCTTCCACTGTATGTTTATTTTCTTAGATACAACATTTAAAGCATGCACACACACACACACACACACACACACACACACACACACACACAGAAAGTTCATAAAGTATATTCATTGAAATTAAAACATTTGGCTCTTTAAAAGACAATATTAAGAAAATAAAAATAAAATCACAGCCATCAACTGGGAGGAAACATTTGCAAAACACATATTTGATAAAGAACTTTGTCTAGGATATGTATAAAGGACTCAGCAGAAAATCAATAAGAAAACAATGTCTCTGAATGACACATTGGACCACATGGATATAACATATATATAGAACATCCCATCTGAAAACAACAGAATACACATTCTTTTCAAGTGAACTTGGAACATTTTCCAGAATAAATCACATATTAGGCCACAAAACAAGCCTCAATAAATGTAAGAAGGTCAAAATCATACCATACATCTTTTTTGATCAAACAGTATGAAGTAGAAATAAATCACAAGCCAAAAACAGAAAAAAAATGCAAACATGTGGAGACTAAACAACATGGTACTAAACAACCAATGGGTCAATGAGGTAATCAAAGAACAAATTTAAAAAATACACAGAGACAAATGAAAACACAACAGTCCATAATCCTTGGGAAGTAGCAAAAGCAGTTCTAACAGAGAAGTATACAGCAATACAAGCCTACCACAGGAAAGAATAAAAAGCTCAAATAAACAATCTAACCTTACACCTAAAGGAACTAGAAAAAGAAGAATAAACAAAGCCCAAGATGGGTGGAAGAAAGGAAAAAATAAAGATTAGCAGAAATAAATGACAGAGACTTAAAAATTTTGAAAAAAAAATCAATGAAACCAAGAACTGGTTCTTTGATACAGTAAACAAACTTGACAAACCCTTAGCCAAACTCATCAAGAAAAAATAAATAAAATCAGAAATGAAAGAGAAGAAATAAAAACTGACACCACAGAAATACAAAGAATTATAAGAGAATACTATGAAAAGTTATATACCAACAAACCGGACAACTTAGAAGAAATGGATAGATTCCTAGAAACACACAATCTTCCAAAACTGAACCCAGGAAAAAGCAGAAAATCTGAACAGACTGATTACAGTCTGATTACAGTAATAAAATTGAATCAGTAGTCAAAAAACTATCAAAAAATGAAAGTCCAAGACCAGATGGATTCATAAGTGAATTCTACCAAACACTTAAAGAAGAGTTAATACCTATTCTTCTCAAACCAGTCCAAAAAGTAGAAGAGTACGGGAAGCTTCCAAATACATTCTATGAGGCCAGCATTACCCTGATAGCAAAACCAAAGATGCCACACACACAAAAACAAAATTACAGGCCAATATTCCTGATGAACATAGATGCAAAAAATACTTAACAAAATATTAGCAAACCACATACAACAATACATTAAAAAAGATCATTCACTACAATCAGGTGGGATTTATTCCAAGGATGCAAGGATGGTTCAATATTTGCCAATCAATCAGTGTGATGTACCACATGAACAATACAAAAGATGAAAATCATATGATCATTTCAATAGATACAGAAAGACTATTTGACAAAGTACAACATCCATTCACAATAAAAACTTGCAACAAAGTGGGGTTAGTGGGAACATACCTCAACATCATAAAGGTCATATATGAAAAACCCACAGTTAACACCATGCTCAATGGTGAAAAACTGAGAACTTTTCCTTTAAGATCAGGAACAAGTAAAGGATGTTCACTCTGGCCAACTTTATTCAACATAGTACTGGAAGTCTAGCTACAGCAATCAGACAAGAAAAAGAAATAAGACATATCTATATGGGTAAAGAAGAAGTTAAACTGTCACTATTTGCACACAACATGATGTTATACATAGAAAATCCTAAGGATTCCATTAAAATACTACTTGACGTAATAAATGAATTCAGTAAAGTTGCAGGATACAAAGCAAATACCCCAAAATTGGTAGTGTTTCTATATACTAATGATGAAGGAGCCAAAAGAGAAACTAAGAAAACAACACCATTTACAATTGCACCAAAAAGAATAAAATATGTAGGAATAAATTTAATCAAAGGTGTAAAAGGCCTGTACTCCAAAAGCTACAAAACACTAATGGAAAAAATTGAAGATGACACAAATAGAAAGATATACTATGCTCATGGATTGGAAGAATATTGTTAAAATTTCCACATTACCCAAAGCAATCTATAGATTCAATACAATCCTTATCAAAATGCCAATAGCATTTTTTTTAAATCACAAAAAATAATACTAAAATTTGTATGGAATCACAAAAGACCCAAAATAGCCAAAGCAATCTTGAGAAAGAAGAATGAATGTGGAGGTATCACAATTTCAGATTTCAAGATACACTACAAATCTACAGTAATCAAAACAGAATGGTACTGGCATACAAATAGACACATAGATCAACAGAACAGACTAGATAGCCAAGAAATAAACCCACGCTTATTTGGTCAATTATCTCTCACAAAGGAGGCTAGAATATATGGCAGGGAAAATATGGTCTCTTCAATAAATGGTTCTGAGAAAACTGTATAGCTACATGGAAAAGAATAAAACTGGACCACTTTTAACACCATACACAAAAATAAACTCAAAAGGGATTAAAGATCTAAATATGAAATTTGAAACCACAAAAATCCTAGAAGAGAACACAGGTAGTAGTTTCTCTGACATTGACTATAGCAACTTTTTCTAGATACATCTCCTAAGGCAAGGGAAACAGAAGCAAAGATAAACTATTGGGACTATACCAAAATAAAAATCTTTTGCACAGCAAAGGAAACCACCAACAAAACAAAAAGATAACCTACTGAATGGGAAAAGATATTTTCAAATAATATATTTGATGAGGGGTTAATATCCAAAATATTTAAAAAAAAAACATTTCAACTCAACACCAAAAAAACCCACAAGCAATCCAACTACAAAATGGGCAGAGGACCTAAATAGACATTTTTCTGAAGAAGATATACAGATGGCCAATAGACACAGGAAAAGACAGTCAACATCACTAATCATCAGGGAAATGAAAATCAAAACCACAATGAGATATCACCTGTTAGAATAGCTAAAATAAAAAAGATAAGAAATAATAAGAATTGGAGAGGCTATGGAAAAGGAACCTTCATTCACTGTTGGTGGGAATGTAAACTGGTACAGTCGCCAGGAAAATAGGATGGAAGTTCCTAAAAAGTTAAAAATAGAAATACCATATGATCCAATAATTTCACTGTTGGGCACTTACCCAAAGGCAACAAAAACACTAATTCAAAAAGATATATGCACCCCTATATTTATTTCAAAATTATTTACAATAGTCAACAAATGGAAGCAATGTAAGCATCCATTAACAGATGAATGGATAAAGAAGATATGATACACACACACACACACACACACACACACACACACACACACAACACACTGGAGTATTATGCAGTCATAAAAAGGGATGAAATTGTGCCATATGAGACAATATGGATGGACCTAGAGAGTATTATGTTAAGTTAAATAAGTCAGACTGAAAAAGACAAAAACCATATGATTCTGTTCATAAGTGAAATCTAAAAAGAAAAACAAACAAAAAGCAGAATCAGACCTATAAATACAGAGAACAAACTGATGGCTGCCAGAGGGGAGGATGTGGGGGTTTGAGCAAAATGGGAGTCAGAGATACAAGCTTCCAGTTATGGAATGAATAAGTCATGGGAATAAAAGGCATAACATAAGAAATATAGTCAATAATATTGTAATAGCAATGTATCAGGACAGATGATAGCTACCCTTGTGAACATAGCATAATGTATAAACTTGTCAAATCAGTAAGTTGTACACCTGAAACTAATATAACATTGTATGTCAACTACTACTCAAATAAAAAAAGAACTGAATAAGAAAACTCCATATTTTAAATGGACAAATAAAGCATGTGCTCATTGTCAAATATTTGGAAATAACAGACACATGAAGTATAAAGCAGAATTTATCTATAATCCTACTACTTAGAGATAATTATTGCTAAATAAGATATTAAGTCACAGGTCCTTCCAAGTTTTTTGAGAAAATATGCCATTTATATTCTATTTTTATATTATTTTACAATCTGCATTTTTTTACTCTACAGTATATATATATTATTGAGCATGTTTCTATATCCTTTGATATCTTCAAACATGATTTTTTTAATAACTATAATGGAGAGACCATATTTACCCAATTTTGTTTAGTTAGACATGTATATCATATTCAATTATTATACAACTTACACTATTGTGATATACATTGCTATACATAACTTTTTAGCCAAATTTCAGTTTATTCTCTAAGTTATTATGATTTCACAAATATGACATTAGATTCTATTAAAAACTACCCCCAAAACCAAGAGCACACTGTGTACAGTGTATGTTAGCCAATTTGACAATAAATTATATTTTAAAAATTATCTACATTTTATCTAAAATTTTTTTAATGTTTTATTTATTTTTGAGAAAGAGAGAGACAGAGTATGAGCAGGGGAGGGGCAGAGAGAGAGGGAGACAGAATCCACGAAGCAGGCCCCAGGCTCTGACCTGGTAGCACAGAGCCCGACTCGGGGCTGGAACCCATGAACCACAAGATCATGACCTGAGCCAGAGTCGGAGGCCTAACCAACTGAGCCACCCAGGTGCCCCTATCTACATTTTATTTATTTTTTAAAGTTTATTTATTTATTTTGAAAAAGAGAGAGAGAGAGAGAAAGCAGGGGATGGAGCAGAGAGAGAGGAGAGAGAATAGCACAGAATCTGATGTGGGGCTTGATCTCACAAACAGTGGGATCATGACCTGAGCTGAAATAAAAAGTCAGACACTTACCTGACTAAGCCACTCAGGTACCCCCCAGATTATCTACATTTTAATGAATTTTGTTTTTATATACAGAAAACATATCTTAATTCACTAAACTGAATGCATTTTGTGTTTCTTTTTTTCATTTTGTATCTCTACAACAGAAACCCAACAAATGGAGTTGTTCGTGCAGATGTCCAAGGATGAAGTTGTCAGGGTACGGCAAATGCCTTCAGTCAAGAAACAAGATGGGATGGGAATTTGTATAAATGACAGCTTTACCAAGATTTATGTGCTAAGTTTGTGGAAAGAGTTCTGGAAAAGCAAGAAAAAATTTCTGTTCAAATTCCCATGTTTATTGGGGGAACGGAGGCATCAAACATTTTATTTTCCATCTCTATTAGCACAACTCAGAACTTCTACACTTTCTCATTGTTGTTTTTTGTTCTCTGAAACATATTAATGAGAGGCCAGCAGTGAGTTCAAGTTTTTCAATGCCAAGTTGAGAGTGCCACACCTCACATACCACTTCCCTTGGAAATTCAGACAATCCAAGTTTTCCAAAATCTTTTTGTTCTTTGAAACTCCATGTTTTACCACAGTGCACGTCTCATTAGGTATTTAATAAAATATTTGTTAGTTGTTTTCTCATCAAGAAGGTTTTGTTCTTAGAAGACAAGCAACAACATACAACCATTAGATTTGATTGACTATAATTGATTTGAATGTTAATGAAACAGTGACTCCAATGTGTTTTATTTCAATTTAACTTTGACGACACTGAAGTAGTTGTCTTGCTTCCCCCAAATTGCCACTCCTACTTCTCCCCACCATCGCATTTGACACTGTTCCTGTGCTATCAACATTGTTTGTCTGAAAGCCTTTTAATCAGCTGTGGGTGAAGTTGGAGAGGAGCACTCAGGCTCTTCCAGCTCTACCACCTCCCATGTTAGTTGCCAAGGGAACCATCTCACTGAGTCAACAATAAAAGACTCATCAAATTTGGTTGTTTTTTTCATTTGCTTTGATGAGAGCCACTGAAATGTCCTCTTGCATCAGACCACATGTGCCAATCTCTTCTCCCATTTCTTCTCATATGATCTGAAAACAATTTTTACTCATAAGGGATGAAAGAGGGAGGTTTGACAAGGTAGCATTGTTAAAGTTAGCTGAGATCGATGCTATAGAAACAATATGTATTTGCTTTCTAAAAGGAAAAATTAAAATTTGATATTCAGATATTTGGACAGAATTTTTAGTTTTATGTCCTGTTTGATTGGAATGGGGTCGTGTTTTATTTGTATTTTGTAGGTCTGTATTTTATTCTGACCAGTATTTTGAAACATCAATAAGGAAAATGGTGAGGCTGCCCCCTAAGGCAGGACAGAATCTAAACTTCCTTTGTTTCCTTCTCTACTACTCTCAACTGGCACAAATATAACTCTCAACAAATGTAGAGAATTTCTCACCTAAGGCTGCTGCCAACCTACAGAAGTTCTGTACTGTTTCAAAATATCCAGCCAAGTTACCATCTGGAAAAATGTAGAGGCTGGTGAGGAAAAGTCTATGCAGGCTTTCTACTCAATATACCCTACCCTTACCTATTTTGAGTTGTAAACAATAAAGCTCCGTGAACACAGGAGAAGGAAATCCCTTTGAAGGGAAAGAATGATGCCAAGGCCCCTTGTGAGAGTTTGGGGTGAGAGAAAAATTTGTTCTGCCTACCTACCCCCATTTTCAATCTTTTATGTGGAAAATATGAAGTTAAAATGGGCATTGCGGGGAATTTTCATTGGGAAAAATGAAAACAATGTTCTAGGATAGCCAAGCTGAACAGAAGGGCAGATAGAGTAGGGTCTGGAATGGGAAAAGCCAGCCCTACTCTTTTTACCTACGTTTCTATGTGGTAGAAAGAAGTGGTCTGCTTGCTTTTACTATATTTTTGTACCAATTGAGACACCTTTTTCTGAGTCATTGCCCAGCTTTTCAGTTGTGACTGTTTCTCAAATTGTGATCATTTATTACTTGCATCAGCATCACCTGAGGCTCATAAAATAACTGCAGTGTCCTACTCAGGATTCCACATCGGCTGAATCAATCTGAGAATGGAAGCCACACATCCATATGCTTAACAATTACCCCCAGGTGATTCTTATTTATACAACGCATAAAGACTAATGCAAGAAAGTCTGTGGTAATGGTAAAAAGACTCCCCTAAAGGGAAGGGCACAGGGCAATCTTCTCAGAACATAAGTTCTAAATATGGATGAGCTTTGGGATAGGAGGGTCCATAACATGCCTAAAGATGTTTGAAATGTTTTGTGTGTAACTGTTTCTACATACATCTTTCTGGTGACGGGCTTTAGATCTTTAATCAGATCCTCCAGGGAGTCCATGTCTTTCCCCAAATGTTCGGAGCCACTTGTTTTTGTCATGCTTGAGTTGATGTCTGGAATAGTGGCAACTATCTCCAAAATAAAATGTCTTGAATAACTTCCTCACCCACTCTCACTCCTTCCCTTTCCTCCCTGCAACACCCTCAACTTGGATATTGGAATTGTTCAGATTTATCAAAGTCTCAATTACCAAGTCTATCTGGTTTGTAAACAAACAAAAAGAAACAGTATTATAATGGCTTTCTTTTTTGGACTACATGATTGCTTCAAACCAGAAAACGAAAGGTTAATTTTGTCCTCTGCCCACATTACAAAAACAAAATCAGTGTTGATGCAGTCACTCCACTTCACCAAAAACCAAAGTGGTTTCTGAGAAATCCCTCACCACTTTGAAGAGTGAACGATTGGAACACTCATGATTAGAGAAATCAGATTAATTGGCCCAGAGTGTGATGTGAGAATGTGTTCTTTAATGACAATGGCTGTGCAAAATGGATGCACACAGCGCTCATCCCGAATGGTGCAGAGAACTAAGGCCATGTTTCTCAAAGTGTGCTTAGAAAACCGCATGACCAGAGTTATCTTGGAAGCCTGTAAAGATGCCAATTCCCTATATCCACCCAGACTTTAAGAATCAGAATCATTAGCAGTGGGTCCAGAAAACTGGCAGTTAGAACAGGTATTGAGGAGATTGGTAACTATGAAACATTCTAAAATTTGAGAGTTTTCTTGGTAACATTTTTTCTGAGTCATCTTTACATGAGGATAAAAGTTATGGAACAGAGAAGCCAGTGTTATTGAACGCAGAACCTGAAGCATATCATCGGTAAGTAGCAAAATGGCACCCAGTCTCTACACACAGGAGATTATAATCCTGTCCAGATGTTTATTTCAGAAGGCTGAGAATTGAAAAATGATTGCATAATCATAAAAATTCTTCCCTGGACACAATTAAGAAGCTTATTACACCATTGTGTTTAGTGGATGTCTTAAAACTTCATTATTCTACATTTGAAAAATCCCAATGAGTTATCTTGGGATAACTATCTCAATCAATAGGACTCAACTTAAGTATGAAAGGACAAATTTTAAAATTATAGGGCAATTCATATCCCACCTCTAAGACTCTCTGATAAAGGATGTTTAGAACTGAGCCTGACCATCCCCTGGCCTAGGAAGACTTGGGGGAAGGGGAAGGGCCTCACATATTTGGTTTACTGCTTTCAGAAGGGTGTGTCTGTGAGACCAGGGAATCCATTTCCATTTTGTTCAGTCCCAAGAGAAACAAAATATTCCTGTTTATTCTTTTCCTTTTATTAGTCTCTGAAATTGTCACTGCTTAGAGCTCAGGCTCAGATGATTCTTGATATTCATTGTTTCCACACCAAAGCATTTCTAAGGAAGTTGGGAATAGATCTATAGCCATAAATAACATAATTCATTTGTCATCAGGTAATTATCAAGAATATTTGCTATGTCTTATTGTCTATTTTTGCTCTCTCCCAATGTCTATGCAAAAGAGAGACCTACCTTCAGGAAACAAAGTCAGTTGTGTTTTAACATTACCTTCTTTTTTGAAAAGAGAAAAAGAATGCTAAAGCAAGGCACTAAATTTACTTGGAGGTGTAGATGCAAACTGATGTCAGAGAGTTGTATACACCCCTGCCTGCTGCCATAAACTTCTGTGATATGCACAGTAGGGTTTGCTGAAAGACCTTTTCACTAGTCTTCCCAACCAAGTTAATGAGGTCGCCTACACTGCTCCTAGGAAGATCTGAGTTATTAGAACTGATACGGGCAGCAACTCCTGGCTTGTTATTTATTGTTGACAGAATAGTGCCCCCCCACCCCCTGCCCACATCCTAATCCACAGAGTCTGTGAGTCTATTACTTTATATTAATGTTGCAGGTAGAATTAAGTTTGCTAACTGCTGATGTTAAGAAAGGGAGATTATCCTAAATTATTCAGATGAGCCCAATGTAAACAGAAGGGTCCTTAAAAGTGGAAGAGGGAGACAAAAGAGTCAGTGTGAGGATATTCAATGTGAGGACTTGACAGACAGGTCATTGCTGGCTTTGAAGATGGAAAGGGGCAATAAGCCAAGGAATGTGGGCAGCTTCTAGAAGATGGAGAAGGTAAGGAAATTAATTCTTTCTAGAAGTTCCATAATGTAACACAGCCCTCCCAACACCTTGATTTCAGTCAGTGAGACTCACTTCAGATTTCTGACCTACAGAACTATGAGACAGGAAATTTGTGCTGTGGTTAGTCGCTAAGGTTGTAGTAATGTATTACAGCAGCATTAGTAAACTAATACATCCATCTAAATATTTATATCTCTTTTAACTTCTCCCTTTCAGAACAAGTAAATTTTTAGTACTTTAAAAAGTAACCTGGACTTTTCTTCAAATGGAGGAACTTTGAGACAGTTTCCTGTTTCATTTTAATTATTTCTAACATCTGAGCAATGCTTGACCTTTTCTAGTTATATTAGACACTTATAATGATCATCATGATATAATCATAAAGAATCTTGAGCACTGAGGGGGCTTCAGCTTCTGGGGAGACAGTAATGTTCAAGTGTGAGCTAATGACTTTAGGCGCTCTAGATATCTTAGAGGAAAGTGGAGAATGGGATGGAAAAGATGTTCAGTCAGGAGAAAGTTCATCTTCTAGCTTCTGCTATGAAGAGAAACAGTTTCGACTGTTCACAGAATAGAAAACTACTTAGCAATACTTAAATTTTGATGATGTGCAGATCTTCTCAGGCGTTATACACAGGATGGTAACACTTATAGTTTTAACCTCTTATTCTGTTGCTTATTTCTAACTAAAGAACCTAGCTAGGATTCTATTCTCTTCCACACCCACCAGATTTCCTTCGCAATTAATTACTGTTTGTGTTTAGAAGAGCTGGTTTAAGAACTGGTTTTTTTTCAGCACTATCTCCTACTGGCTTTAATAATCACCATATTCTCTACCCTAAAACAGCCAAATCCTATTTCTTTGAGAATGAAAATTCTTTTCATTTCCTTCATTCCATAAAAATGTAACATTTTAAATACATTAAGCATTCTTTCTTTCCAACTCTGAAAACCAGCAAAGCAACTTTTTATAGGACTTAAGATTTTAGGATAGATCCCCAAACAACGTCTTTAAAATCTGGAGATGATAACTAACGTATATGGAGTACCTAACATATGCCAGGTTGTCTACTAGGTAATTTCACACATTGCAAAATGTTGTGTATCCACCATCCGTATTAAAGTATCATGCGGAATAGTTTCACGGCCCTAAAAATGTCACCTATTCATCCCTCTCTTCCTCCCACTGAACCTCTGACACCAATGATCTTCTCACTTTCTCTATAGTTTAACCTGTTCCAAAATGTTCTATGGTTGATATCATACAGTTTGAATCTTTCTCAGACTAACTTCTCTCACTTAGCAATATGCATTTAGGGCTCCTCCATGTCTTTTCATAATTGGTAGCTCATTTCTTTTTATCACTTAATAATTCGCCATTGTATGGGTAGCCTACAGTTTATTTATTCGTTTGCTTATTGAAGGATTTCTTGGTTGCTTCCAATTTTTGGCAATTATAAATAAAGCTACTATAAACATTCACGTGCAGGTTTTTGTGTCAGTGTAAGTTTTTAACTCACATGGTTAAATTCCAAGGAACGTGATTGATGGATATGATAAGCTTATATTTAGCCTTGTAAAAAACTGATAAACCATTTTCCAAAGTGTACCATTTCTGCATCACCATCAACAATGAATGAGAGTTACTGTTGCTCCATAGTCTCATCAGCATTTGGTGTTGCAGGTGTTTGAGATTTTTGCCATTCTAATAGATGTACAGTAGTATCTCATTGTTGTTTTAATTTGCAATTCCCTAATGACATATGATTTTGAGCACCTTTTCAAGTTCCTGTTTGCCATCTGTGTAACTTCTTTGATAAGGGATCTCTTCTGATTCTTTCTTTGCCCATTTTATAATTGGATTTTTTGTTTTCTTCTTGTTGAGTTGAGTTCTTTGTATATTTTGATTTTTTTTTTAATGTTCATATACTTTTGAGGGCGAGAGAGAGAAACAGAGTGTGAGTGAGGGAGGGGAAGAGAGAGAGGGAGACACAGAATCTGAAGCAGGCTCTAGGCTCTGAGCTGTCAGCACAGAGCCCGACATGGGGCGTGAAGTCATGAACCCTGAGATGATGATATGAGCCAAAGTCAGACGCTTAACCTAGTGAGCCACCCAGGTGTCCCTAAGGGTTCTTTGTGTAGTTTGGATGCCAGTCCTTTTAACAAATGCATGGTTTGCAAATACTATCTCCCAGTCTGTGGCTTGTCTTTATATTCTTTTGAGAGTGTCTTTCACAGAGCACAAGTCTTTAATTTATTGAAGTCCAACTTGCCAGTCTTCTTTTTCATGAAACATGCTCTTAGTGTTGTATCTAAAAAGCCATTACCAAAGCCTAGATCGCCTAGATTTTCCCCAATTTTTCTTCCAAGAGTTTTATTGTTTTGCATTTTAACTTTAGGTCTATGATCCATTCTGAGTTAACTTTTGTGAAAGGTGTAAAGTCTATGTCTAGATTCACTTTTTGCATGTCAGTGACCATTGTTGAAAAGACTATCTTCACTATATTGTATTGCCTTTGCTCCTTTGTCAAAGAGCAGTTGACTATCCTTGTGTGGGTTTATTTCTGGGTTCTCTATTAGGTTCCTTTAATCCATTTTTCTATTCTTTCATCAATAATACACTTTCTTAACTAGAATCTTAGAATAATATGAAAAGAATGCTGTTATAATGTCCTTTATAGCAGGGCATGGGGATATCTTTGTTATATTGAGCAGATATTTTATTTCTTAGCAAGTTAATTATTCTTCCCCTACAACATTTGAAGTATGGCACAGGGCAATTGGTTCTGCTTAGTGTTGGTCTCTACTGGGACATCTGGGTATCTCTTCCATCTTTTTCTTTCTATATCCTGAAGAAATCCACTGTGATTAGTTTGGATTAAAGACAATTAATTAGTCATTGAGTAGGTAGAGTTACAGATGAAGTTAAAAATAGAGAATTCAAAAGCGTGAGGTCTCATTTGACTCCCTTTTCCACTAATACTGATATACTTTCTTATCTCACACTCTTCTAAGGCAGACATTTTGAATGCATATCTCCATATCACCCATGCATTTGGATAAATTCTTAGTCTCTTCATCTCCTCTCTACTTCTTTTAAGACCTTCCAAGAGTGATAACATCAGAGGCTTTGTTTAGAGGTTAAATAGGTTAAGCAGGATTCTTTGCTACTTCATTCAAATAAGTTGTGGCTAGCCACAATTAGATAAAGCATTTCTCCACAAAAATTAGTGTAGCTCTCGAGAAAGTGCATTGGCATTTGGAACCAAGGTCTCTGCTAGCAACAAAATGTAACATTTTTCTTGCTTTGTTTTCTGGGTGATGACCTTGAGGTAAGTAAGGCATTGGTAGTTTGAAGTATAATTCAGCAATTTCTGGGATTCTCAGACAAATTCCATAGTATCTTCAAAATTGCATACAAACAAGTCTAATTGCTAATGAGAGCATAGCTTTCTACTTTGATGCAATTTAAGTATAAAATTAAAACTCTGTGGAGTACCTGGGTGGCTCAGTCCGTTAAAAGCCTCAGGTCATAATCTCACGGCTCATGAGCTCGAGCCCCATGTCAGGCTTTGTGCTGACAGCTCAGAGCCTGGATCCTGCTTCAGATTCTGTGTTTCCATCTCTGTCGGTCCCTCCCCTGCTCAAGCTCTGTCTTTCTCTCTCTCAAAAATAAATTTAAAAACATTTAAAAACATTTTTTTAAATAAATAAAATTAAAACTTTGTCAGTTTGGTCCATCTTAGATTCTCTATAAACTAAAATCAAGTCCAGATTACTTGTGCTGGTTTAGATAAGTAGCCAAATTGATAGATTATATTTATGGTGGCTTTTCACCATTTAAAAGGATAAGGTAAAAAAATAAAATAAAATAAAAGAATAAGGTATAATTTTGACTTTTTTTTTTAATTTTTTAACGTTTATTTATTTTTGAGACAGAGAGAGACAGAGTATGAACGGGGAGGGGCAGAGAGAGAGGGAGACACAGAATCTGAAACAGGCTCCAGGCTCTGAGCTGTCAGCACAGAGCCTGACGCGGGGCTCGAACTCACGGACTGTGAGATCATGACCTGAGCCGAAGTCAGAGGCTTAACCAACCAAGCCACCCAGGCACCCCTAATTTTGACTTTTAAAACACATAGTAGTTAAGGTTCTTCTTTGTGGGTCCCCTATATATCAGCTGCTATGCAGACAATTTCTCTGACTTTAAAGGGCCACCTAATAAGTGTTTGGCTTCCTTATCTTTTGTTTTATTTTTTTTTTTTTTTTTAAATTTTTTTTTTCAACGTTTTATTTATTTTTGGGACAGAGAGAGACAGAGCATGAACGGGGGAGGGGCAGAGAGAGAGGGAGACACAGAGTCGGAAACAGGCTCCAGGCTCTGAGCCATCAGCCCAGAGCCTGATGCGGGGCTCGAACTCCCGGACCGTGAGATCGTGACCTGGCTGAAGTCGGACGCTTAACCGACTGAGCCACCCAGGCGCCCCTATCTTTTGTTTTAAAAAAAAGGGAACATTTCAGGTTACACATTGATTCTCTTTTGCTTAACTCATCAAACACTTAACTCATCAAACACTTCCTGAATATTTATTATATACCAGGAAATACACCAAGTGATGGGAGAACACAGATGAGTGAGAGGCAGTCCCTTTCCCAAAAGAATTTACAGCCTATAGAAAAAAATTACCTTGTAGTATGATGTCAAGGAAGGTCTCTTTCTGTGTCTTCAATACATTAAACAGGTAGATCTTAATTACCAAGCATAATCCATTTTATCTCCAACTGAGAAGTTTAATCAAACATACTTAATGTGGCTTGTAGTCTCCCCTTGTTTTAAAAAATAAACCTTCAAAATAAATCTTTCAAAAACAGAGACTAGTTTTCTATTCACACATTTATTTACACGGCCAGCTATGTAGTCTCAGGGTTTTTCTTGAGGTTGGTGCTGTTATTAAAGGGCCATGGCTCATAGGTCAACTGGATTTGGGGTTTGGTAGAATGGTTTGGTGAAAGTTATAACTTCCCTGGGTAGAGAGTCTTAGGTTATGATGAAAGCAGAAAGAAATCATGAATGTGGATGGGATTAAGAAGGTTAATAAGTGCATTCCTCACTTGATTAGTTTCTAAACCCTTGCAAGCTTGAAACCAATGAAAAGGAAGTATTCCCTGCAGACATAAATTATTCCAATGAAAGAAGTTGGAGGAAAAAAATGAAAACAAATCCCCTCAAGAGCACTGTGTTGGTGCTATAAGAAGAACACAATTTAAAAAGAATATTTGGCGTATAACACCCAAGAGGTTAATATACCACATATTCTACATTGGTTGAAACCATAAAAGTAATAAAATTAGGATCTATATCTGCTGAATGCTTTAAAGAACTCTTTATTCACCTTTGACCAAAAACGTGCAAATGAGTTCAACTAATGAAAATCCAAGAGAAAAAGGACATGAAACCATTTGTGTAGGAGAGCCAGAAAAGTGCAGACAGTGAGAAGAGCCAAGGAAAAAGTACTGACAATGATTTAAAAATAGGAACAAACAGCGATAAGTGAAAGAAACATCACTCAAGGCATGAACTATGAGGACACCCAACACTCCTGTGCAGCTGCTCTGGTCTCTTTTCGAAACGTGAGCCAAAATAACTCAGGGAGCTATTCTTGACTTTAAATGGGGAACCCAACCCTGGCAAATTATGAGGATGCTCAGTGTTAACACTGCTGGGGAATTTCAAATAGGCTAGAGCCTGCCTGAAAATTCCAGATGCTAACATTTGCACATATGTTTTCAGGTCAGAAGTATGTAATGCAAGCGTTCATGATTTGTTTTTATGTTCATCTTTGTATAATTCATAATTTAAAATTTTAAGTCCCTTGCACAGCTACTGAATTATTTTGTCTCGAAAGGCACATGGGCTATTTATCATTCCCCATTTATCATGTTCATTTTTTGTTTCAAATATGAATCTCATTTATAAGTAGAAAGAGACTCCATTTACTGAGCACTTACTGTTGGCAGACCCTGTAATACATGTAGAAGACTGAGCAGAATGTAGGATTTCTGGGCCCTTAATGTGTTTTGGAAAGAGATAAGATTATAATGTAATGGGTTCAGAACTGAAGCTTTGGTCTTGCTCCTTTGCCTCATTAGGAATAATTTTCACCCTTCTCCCTAAAGTATAAAGATTATCTAACCTTTAATGGTTTTATATTCTTCAGTGGTCTAAGTATAGGTAAGGAAACAGGTCCAGAGGAGTGAAGTGACCTGTTCAAGGTCACAGAGGTAGTGAGGGGTAGAATTTTAGGGCCAGATCACAATTCTCAAGGCAATGTTTATTCCCATATTTCCCAGGGCCTCTCCAGAGATGGTTTTCTAATTCAGAAAAGATTAAAAAGCAATTGAGTCTTTTACAAAGCTCTTTCTCATTGAAATCTTTCTCTTTGCCTTAAAGAAATGGCAAATTGGACCTGGAGAATTTGGGCTTGAGATTTTTTCATGGTATTTTTTGTTCATTTGTTTTATTTGTGTTGGATAATATATGATGCTGGTTCAGGAAGCATTTTCAGACTCCAGAGGTAGCATTGCTGACTTGGAATTATGATATTCGTTTCTCACAGCAGAATTCTGGTATGCCAAATATTTCTTCTTCCCTTTGATTCCTGCTTGTTTGGTTTGGTTTTTATCTCAAAGTAGTCATTTCATGAGGAGAATTCTGCCTCAAAAGCTAACAAAGAAGTCAAACTTCCTAAATTGTGAGAGGGTGGAAGACACCCCAGAATCAACTGCTTATCTAAATCCATTAAACTGCCAATTCTTTTAACAAATGTAGGTGGGTAAAACAACTCCTTAGTAACCAGGAATTGTATTTTCAGACAGCCACTGCATTCACGTCACAGAAATAAAGGAACATCTTCTCAAACAGTGTTCTAATGTTGTGAACAACAGCAGAAGATTCCATTTTGGCTCAAGAGAGGTTATTTGTTGACATGCCAGAAGTATCTTATCAGTAGCTAGTTTTAGCTAGTAAGCTTTCTCATAGTGTAAATCCCCTCAGGAGAAAAAAAGCAACAACAACAACAACAACAACAACAAAAGTATGATGACGTTCCAGAGTAAAACCTTAAGTGAAAATAAGAAAATGAAACCTTTTAGGATTTCTCTGCCTCTAAAACTTAGCTGTGTTTACAACCATTCTGGGTATTCTGTCTAGACCTATGAGCAGTAAAAGATAACATGGGTTTCAGGACATCCCAGACTTCCTTATCAGTCATACACTAGGTCAAACTTTATTGAAGATCTACTGTTTTCCAAAAGCTAATCAAAAAGTCTGGGGATAAAACTCTCAGACTTAATATCACACATAGCCCTCTCTTCCCACTGCATAAACACACCCACATGCTCTTTCTTTCATCATCTTCACATTCAACAAATACACTTGTTACCCAGGTGAAACAATCTTCCCCTCCTGGTCTGGAATCAAGGCTGCAAGCTGTCCTCTCTGGAGTGGTGGCACCCAATACTGGCCTAAATGTGCTTCTGACCAAATTGGTTCTGTTATCACAGTAATATTTGCACATAGTGTCCTTTCTTTTTTTGGGAAGTGTCCTTCCCAAATCTGGCTTTTAAAATCTCAGACAGTGCCACTTAGTTATAATGAAACTACTATGATGCTATCATAAAGCCAACCAGCTTATGGTATTGGCTGTTTCAAAGCATTATTGGCTACAGAGGTAAATTGATAGGAAAACTCTAAGGGAAAAGGGGGATACTTCTACCAAATGAAGACAGGCTGAAATGTTAAGGGCAGATAATCCTAATGTTTATCATATGAAATAGTGCTGTTACCATTGCTAATTTGGTACCCCAGCCAATAAACACTCAGTGACTCCTGCCAGGCAGTGTTAAATTTAATTGAAGTTGAAGTGACCTTTTTTGAGAACCGAGACTATGAAGTACATCTTTGTGGGTTTTTAAAAATATTTTTAAATGTTTATTTATTTTTGAGAGAGAGAGAGAGAGAGAGAGAGAGAGAGAGAGAGAGAATGAGTGGGGGAGGGGCAGAGAGAGAGGGTGACACAGAATCCAAAGGAGGCTCCAGACCCTGAGCTGTCAGCACAAAGCCCAACGTGGGGCTTGAAGTCATGAACTGCGAGATCATGACCTGAGCCAAAGTCGCATGCTTAACTGACTGAGCCACCCAGGCACCCCTGAAGTACATCTTTGTATTTCCAGGACATAGTAGGTGGAAGGCATAGCTATATATATTCTAAGATGCCATTGATTTCAAATGCACCATTATTTTATATATCATTAAGGAATAAAAAATGCTGCCAATTAAATCAATGGTTTTATTCTTAGTGAAAGAGCTATCTGAGGTTTAGATTTTTAACTCATTGCTCATATCAAAAAAAAAGTCAGTTGGCTAAGATATTCCTAAAACTTCATAAACTAGAAGGTGCACACTTATTTCAGAAATGTTAAAATATGGAAAAGATGTGCACTTTAGAATGTACAGAAAATGACAGATGGTGCTCAGTATCCCATATTTGTTGTTGCTGCTGACAATGGTAATCATCATATACACGATTGTGATCAGTACACACTCAGCCCCAACTGGCATTTTCCATTAGGTTGTGTAACTATTCTACTACTGTCCATCTATGACAACTGACTAGAATCTATATGAGGACCGTGATTGTGTCTGGTTTTCACATCATTGTCTCTGGTCTGTAGCTGAGAGTTCTGTAAATATTAGTTGCACGTTAATAGGATGAGTAAGCGAAGGATGATGATGATGGAGTGCCAGTCATATACAGAAGAGGAGCCTGAGGAATTTTTAAATGAGATTTAAAACTCATTAAAACTTGAGACATATATTCTCTGGAAGGTCAGGAAGTTAGCTCCAATAAAGCCACTTCTAAATTGCAATAGTAAAAAACTTTTTTGAAGTGCAGATATTTAATTGAGATGGAAGGACTCATGACCCGGCTTAATGTATTAAATAATGTACAAAGCTGCAGGCTGAAGTCATGACCATGACCTACCAAGACAAAGTTTATTTATGCACCCTCATTGGTGAAAAGCATAGCTGAAAGTAAATAAGAAACCTGATTTTCACATGTGATAGCATCAGAAAAAGACTTGAGTCCTATGTGTGAATGCTTATATGGTAAAACCTTAGATTGCGAGTAACTTGTCCTGCAAGTGTTCCACGAGATGATCAAATGTTTCTAATAAATTTTAACTTGATAAATGAGCAATGTCTTGCAATATGAGTAGTACATGATGCCACATGTCACATGATCACAACTGAGCCAATTTCTTGAAATTTGGTTCTTGAAATTGATTTTGATATACGAGTGCTTTGGATTACAAGCATGTTTCTGGAACCAATTATGTTTGAAAACCAAGGTTTTACTGTATATGTATTAGTGTATCAGATTTTTGCTTAAAAACACAACTGTAAACTATTTTATATAGAAAGTGTTTTTACACAATATTAAAATTAAAGTTCATAACTCATCTTGGAAAAGCCCAATCAGTGGGATCCATGCTTCAGCATTTATTAAAATTTCTGTGAGAGCAGAGACTTTGTCTTTCTTGGCCATATCCCCAGCACCTACAACGCTTCACAAATAGTAAGTGCTCAATATACATCTATTGCATACATGAACTAATAAGTTTTGACTATGTGGAAACCCTTTCTGCCATTCATTTAGTGGTAAAATGACATTAATGAAGGATTCCTGGTGCTTAATGCCTGATATAAAGATGACTTAGGAAGCCTGAGTTTGAATCCCGTTTTTGCTTCTGGTCCACACTGACACAAATCACACAATGTCTCTGGGCTTCTGTTTCTTCACCTGGAAGGCAGAATTGGTTACAGAGTAGTCTTTCTCAAATTTAAGTAATAGATAGACCCTGTGTTAGACATGATAGGCTAAGTTATGCAGCAATAGTAAATTGATCTCCAAATCCCACAATGAGATTTTGTTTCACATTCATATTCCATGACCCTTAGGGATTTCCAGGGGTCTCTGTTCCATCTAGTCACTTAAAGATGTAGGATGATAAAGGCTCCATCATCTCATAGACTCACCAACTGGAGCATGTAGCATTCCAAATGACCGCAGCAGGAAAAAGGATTAGAAATTGTGCACTTCATTGGCTAGAAATAGTCATACAGACCAGCTTAACTGAGAGAAGAAATAATGTGAAAGTTTTTGGTGTCTTGGACCCATTATTGGGCTGGTGAACTCATCTGCAAGCTACTGTAAGTGTTGGTTGCTAAACGTTCAGAGTTGCACCCTTTCTCTTTAGAATTATCCCCAGCTAAGTGGAACCATCTTGCCTGGGAAGCTTTCCCCATTTCCCAGGGATAGCACACAAAGACTGACTGACATACTGGTATACTGCCAGGCCCTTTGCCTCAAAGTAACCACCTCTGTGGTGAACATCAGGCTTCAGAGCTTACTGAGATGAGGCTGAAGATAGACTCCTTCTGAGCCCTATACCTTGGTTAGTTTGTTTTCCTCCAATCCTTTCTAGTTTCCCTCATTCCAACTTCTCAGAGTACTCTCTCAGTAATTCACTTGCATACAAATCTTTACCTCAGACTCTGCTTCTAGAGAACCCAACCTAACAGAGTTTGTACCACTATTGGTTCTAGGAAGCTTGCTCAACAATGGGATTCTGAGGTAAGATCATTCAAGCTGTATAGCAATTAATACACAGCATTAGTGGCAAGTAGAGTATTACTAGGTCCCGGCATGCTGTAGCAGCCCAGTCACTAAGTGTGTCACCTGTAGTGAACTGAAGTGGAATACAGGTAGAATGGGATACACTGACAGATGCAGTGCCTTTGGCTTTTGAGAGTTACAGAGGAAAGAGTAGCTATAAGGACTTTGGAATTGTTTGAATGATGCTAAGTGCCATTAATGCATTGAAGAGAGAAAATGGAAGGCTCAGATCTATTAATTATCGATATAAAGCAAAATGTGACAATTAGAGGCTTCTTTGGCAGTATTTAAAGGTACTTTCATCTTTTTCAGCTAAGAGTAGACAGAGCTAAATAGTAGACACAATACTTATTGTAAGAGTGGCAGGACATTAAAAAAAAAATCTGAATTCTCTGCCTGGGCAGGTCTATTTATCTGCCAAAGCATTATTTTCCATGCCCACCAGAAAGGGAGGGATCCAAAAGAGATTCTATTTATTGCTGGTGGTGGAGGAAAAAGCCTGAGCTTGGTTCACAGGTAGATTGGCTTGGTATGTGGGTTCCAGTTGAAAATGTACTGCTATTGTCCCACACTCCACTTAGGGATGGCCCTGAAAGACTGATGAGTGTCTTCCACTGGGAAGAAATCCTCCATCGGGAGGAAGTGCAAGCAGTGCATCTGATCATCTACTTTAAGAGTCACAAAGAAGCAGTCTATGATAAGGGTAAGAATTGACTGCATGATAAATGGTTTCTCTGGTGAGTTCAAAGCCTAGAAGGAGTAAGATTAGATTAGGGACACAGAAGAAGCATTTGGATGGAGCTGGAGAGTGAGTACAGCATACCAACAATATTTGCAACATAAATCAGTGCTTGCAAGACAGTGTCCACCATGGAAGAAGAACTAAATAACAAAGTCAACAGGGTGATTCGGCCAATAGACAGCAACCAGCATCTATTGTTGGCTGACTCAATACTTATGCAATGCGCTCTAGAACAGAGAAGAAATCGTGGAGGAGATGAAGGCCATGTGAGGGCCTGATCCGCACACATTCCCTTTCATGAAAGCTGATCAACTGCTGCCACCACTGAGTGTCCAATATGCCAGCAACAGATAACACTAATACAGTATCATCCTTCAAAGAGACCAGTCAGTTATTTGGTGGCAAAATGATTACATCAAGCCCCTTCCACATTACGGGAGCTACATTTCATCTGGACTGTCAATCAACTCTAGTCTCTGCCTATGGCACCCAGATAGCACCACTCCAAAGTGTCTGATCTAAGCCTCCAAATCCACTTAGCATTGCTAGGGACCAGGAGACAAACTTTATGACAAAATATGTGTAGTGGTGGAACATAGCCATCATATCCATTTATTGATATCACCATATACTGGATCATCTAGAAGCTGCTGACTTAATAGAGTAGTAGAAAGTCCTCTTGAGGGCTGTTGAAGTTCCACCTTGATGAAGACACTTTACAAGGATGGAGAGCTCTTCCTCAGGATACAGTGTATACCCTAAAACAATGGACAATGGTAGTGCTATGTCACCAGTAAGTAGAATGCAAAGTCTGGAAATGAATGAATAAAAATACAGGGAGGGGCCCATTCATCATCATTCCCAGACACCTATTCAGGGAATTTGTGTTTCCCTATTCCTGTAATTTTAGGCTATGTGGGTCCTGGTCCCTAGAGCGGGTGGGGAGGCCTCCACCAGGAAATCAGGGAGAATCCCAATAAACTTAAAGCTGTGACTAACTCCTAGCTACTTTTAGCTCCTTAAGCCAGTAGCAGACCATCAAACATGATGACCCTATTCATCATGAAGAAATAAAGTACTACTAGCCAATGCAAGCAGGGTGATTTGCTGGGTTGTCTCTTTGTATTTCCATGACCAATTTTACTGTAACAAGCAAGTCTAACAACCACAGGCTGATAAAAGCATGGTAACTGAGGTATAAGATGTCACAAGGCAAGTCCAGCAGAGGTGCTAGCCAAGGAAGAGGCAATCTAGATAGCACAGTGGTAGAGGAGAAAGGATAAAAAGTATCTTGGGATCAATTGCACCAAGAGGAGCTGTAGTTTATCTAAATAAACTTCTTGTAAGTTTTCCCAAAACACCAACCATTTAGGACCCTGGAAAAGCTGTACCCAGACGAAGCCAGCTTAACTTGAGAAGCAAGTGTATCTGAGAATTACAAGGCAGGTACTATAGGAGGCCTCATGATTGCTCTGCCCAGATTCACTCTACTGGGCTGGAATAACCATCCCCTGGCTCTCATGCCTTAGCAGTCATTAGTGGCTCACAGCTATTTCCCTCCTCCAAATAGGAGCCATTATAATAACTCCAGGGGGCAGCAACCCATGGTGACACCGGACAAGCTGGTGAAATTCATGCTCCATTGCTTGCAGTGGAACCAGACTTTTTCCAGCTGGTCTCCAGCTGAGACCACATCCTTTCTTAGTTCCTCCCTCTGTCCTATCCTTCTCTCACTATCCACCCCCACCCTCTTCTGAAATCACTTCCTCAATAAATCATTGTATAAGAATCCCAGTTCCTAGCTCTGCTTCTAGGAAACCCCATCTAAGATAAGGAACAAATGGACCATTTGGCAGACAATCATCTCTCAGCCACAGATGACTTTAAAAGGAAAACATTTCTTCCAGATTCTTGTTGACCAAAATCACCTTTGTTTTAATATTAATAAAATATGCTCAAAGGTAAAGGTACTTGTAGATTCCTTATGTGGCTAGCTCTAACAAAACTATAAAAGCAGGATAAACTTGCCAATTAGATTAACCAAAACAAAAATAAAATGTAAATTTACAACATTAACATAATGTGACAATTTTTTTTGTGAGGCCAATTTGCCAATGTTGTTTTTAAAGGCAGAAAGATAGTAGCCCCAGACTTGGTTCTATATTTAGTCTGTTCCTGTATTTTAAACTACACAATACAAATTCAGAGCATGTCATTGTTATTATTGTTTAAGTATGTTCTGCAAAACATCATTAATAACTTCCAGGCTTTTTTGCTAATTCAGAACAATCAGCTCTCTTTCTAAACTAAAAGCCAGCTAGCAAACAATCCTTTAGTGGCAATTGTAATAAATTCTCCCTTGATGACTTGTTAACGGGTTCATTCTTACTTACAAGGTAATGGTTCAGAATAAAATGGTTCAGGCTCTTTTGAATTTGGTATATCTTTTCTGTGTGCCTCGAGAAGATTCAATGCATCTACCACTATCAATTTGATCTGCTATGCCACATCCATTCATGGGGTGCCCCATGACACCAGTTGAGCTTTCTGTGGTGGGAGTAATACCAGAAACATAAAGGTAAATATGATCACTAAAATTAGGAAGCTATACTGAAGGCCCTCTCATAATCCCAAATGTGCATATGTTACATTAGAGACTGTCAACAAACTGAAAATAAACCGTTGAAAATTTCCGTTAAAGAATTAATATCCCCCTGCTGATACACTATACATACCACCCCCTCAGCATGTATGCTTTACTTTGGGAAGTAATACTCTAAAAGAACCATGAAATCCTTCCTACTCTAAAATTATATAAATTTTGCCCATCTCAAAAGCTGCCATAAACTGGGATGGTTCATCTCAAAACAAAACAAAATGGTAGCGATTAGAATATGCTGCCTTTGCATGCCCACTGGAAGACACTGACTTTGCTTTGCAATGAGTTGAAACAATTACTGGTTTTCTCTCACAGTAGTGCTTTGACTTCAGGAGACCTCTTCTCAATTGGATTTTAAGGTTTTATTTTCCTTTAAAGTAGTAAAGATTTATGGATGAAATGAAATCATGGTTAAAAATGGTAAAACAACATTTATTTATTTAAAAAAACGCATACTTTGAGCTCCTTAAATTTCAGTGGCACCAATTCATATTAATTAGCAAGAAAAATAAAGAATAAAAATATCTTCTCCATCTCAAGTGGCTCTGTGAATGGTTGACTTGGATATAAATGCATTGGCTATATCTAACCTCTCATTTGTCATCTCAGAGACAGAATATTTATTTAAAAAAACTGTTTTTAGAGGTCTATTAAAAGTTTATGACATTTTGAAACTACATTAGGCATTTAGAGTCAATTTTCTTTTCAAAGCTAACTCCAAAATAGCATTACAAGAAGTGATTTACAGAAAAGATTAGTCACCAGTATATAAGGTGCCACCCTTTAGGTCTGGCTAAATTGAATTATTGCGATATGACCCAAGAGACCCTTATAAAATTATCTCAGTTATCTGGTATCTTAGGGGAATAGAAATTCTGAATTAGAGAATTTTCTAGGACAGAGAAACTCAGCTTTTCTGCTGTGGTTAATAATAGAGAAAATTTGTAGTCCTGCAGATCTAGGTTCATATCCCCTCTTCTCTGCCTTGTACTATCTGTGTAATTTTGTCACCATCATCTACAAAGCAAGAGTAAAATATTGAGCTTTCCTAGGATGACAAAGTATATAAACAACTTGGAATTCCTTCTTGGCACACAAAGAATCTAGAAATGTATATGCACGTTTCACTTCCTCATTTTGAGGTAAATTTTTTATTGTTTTTTTTTATTATTATTTATTTTTGAGAGAGACAGAGTGTGAGTGGAGAATGGGCAGAGAGGGAGAGAGACACAGAATCCAAAGCAGGCTCCAGGCTCTGGAGCTGTCATCACAGAGCTTGACTCAGAGCTCAAACCCACAAACCAAGAGATCATAACCTGAGCTGAAGTCAGACACTCAACCGACTGAGCCACCCAGGTGCCCCTTGAGGTAATTTTTAAATTCACTGTGCCTGGTTCTTCCTCAGGCCCCTTTTTATGTACTTCTCTACCCTTACCCCATTCTTGCCCCGACTCTTCCTCCCTGGAATTGCTTTCAAAAGGTAGTATTAATTACAATTTATACTTTTTAGGCCTTTCCTCACTTGACTTCTTTGTAGCATTGATGCTAGTAACCATGTATTTCCTTCTTAGAAAATTCTCTCTTGGTTTCCACAACACAATCTTGGATTTCTTCTAACTCTTAATGGCTTCTCCACAGCCCTCCTTGCTGATCGCTTATCTAGGGTGTTTCCAACACCAACAACCAATTCTCCAATTCTCCAAACACCAACTGGGTGTCCAATGATCAATTAAATTCTGACACTCACTACCTGAGGAAGAAACAGATTCCACAGGTTTAAGGATTCAGTCACACACACACACACACACACACACACACACACACACACACACACATACCCTCACTTCAAAAACCAATTGTAAGTCCCTGGGCAACCTGTACTTCTGACTTTTTCCCTTGAAAAAAAGAGGTAAGCAGAAATTGAGTAGATAGCAAGCTAAAAACTGCCACCAGTTAAAGAGGCATATAATAAGAAATATACTTCTCTGAGGAGAGCACCTGTAGCAGAAAAAAGAAATGACCCTAAAGGCCCAAAGACATAGCAATAGGCACAGAAAAATTTGACATAAGCAAGCAAAAGGACTTCAGCTTATCTATTTAAAGGCAAATTAAGAAAATAATTTATATTCACAATGCTAAGGATAGTAAGGAAAGGTAAAAATCATTTGTATTTCCTTAAATATTTCTCTATTTGATAAATCCAATTTAAGTGTATTATTTTTTCAGTGTGCATGATTAGCTCTAAAAATATTTTAGAGTGCCTACTATAGGGAAAAATTGTGAAAAAGATCAAAAGCATTACTGGCTTTCTTGTGTAGCACTTACTTCTCTGTTACCTCAGCCTATTGCTTAGCCTTTGAGCTATTTTACAACCAAGTTGTAGAAATCTAACAGTAATGCAAAATGATGCTTGTTCATAGGAATGCAAATTGTGCCTGGTGAAATACAATCAATTATTTCCCTGTGGATATTAGCTAGTGTCTTCATTTTTGCATCTATTTGCAAATTCTTTTCAGGTCTTGATGCCTAGATATTTGCTGCACTTCAGATTCTCCTTCAAATCAGTTGTACCACCTATTGATTCCCTCATTATTTAAAAATAAAATTCATCTTTTATACCATATGTGTCAGGAAGTATTGTAGTTCATAGAGCTTACTCTTTTTATCACATTTGTTGTTTTAATAAAGATTTCTATGATTTTGAGAAGTCTGAGTAAAAACAACAACAACATCTCTTTAATTAGGTGGTTTGATTTATGGCAGCCTGTCATGTGACTAGAGATCTAACAAGTAAATATCATCCCAACTTCCAGTTCACTTAATACTTAAAGTTTATGAATCTTTCATAATTGGGCTCAAAAATCAAACTCCCAGATAGTCCTCAGAAAGTATACCTTTCATTCTCCTGTGGGCAATATATTCTTAAAAAGTTGGGTTTTAATAAATATTATCTGTAAAAGATTTGCTGCGTTGAGTTCCCGTACATCTCTAGGTACCTTAAATTTGGGGCCAAGATTGGAGCTATGTCAGGCCAATTATGCCTATGTCACATTTCCCTCACTCACGAAACTGCTTACTGAATTATACTTTGGTTTTAGGCCTTTGCCTACATGGACATATAAGAAATACGAAATTTACTTTTGTATTTACTGGGAAAGTGTTGAAGACATTGTTTACAATGTCACAATGTCCACAAAATGAAGAAAGCCACTGAATTGGTCAGTCTAAAGAAACATAGTATTCTCCTAAAGCACAGTTTTATTTTTATTTGGGGACATGATAAAATTTATTTGACTTTGTTTTTTCTGTGCATTAATTGCTAGAAAGCTAGAAGCAATATTTCTGGCTTACATAGAAAGATGCACAGGACATTTTTTCACAAATATTACATACTAATCTTATTATCAGCATCATTTTATTCATTATCCTCTACTTCCCTGTCCCCTCAATTTCTTCACATACTTATTAGTCTGTATGAATAAACTATTATTTAATAAATATTTATAGCTGCCTCAAATCTATTTTTGGAATCATATACCATATATGTGTTATCATTGCTAATATTTATTGAGACTACTATGTGCTAAAAAATATGCTGAGCACTTTATAAGGATTACCTCATTAATTCTTACTACAGTCTTATAAATATTGTATTTATTCTTATATTGCAGATGAAGAAACGGAGACTCAAGAAATTGTCCAAGTCCACACAGCTGGTTAGGCCAAACAACTAGTAAACAGCTGAGCTGGGATTTGAAGCTGTTCTAACTGACTCAGAGCCTGTGTTAACAACCACATCATTATGTGCCTTTATATAAATACACTGTGTGTGTGTGTGTGTGTGTGTGTGTGTGTGTGTGTGTGTGTGTGTGTGTGTAAACAAATAACTAATTTTCTACTTAACCCAAACCTCTTTGGAACCAAGTTAGTCAGTTCATGGCTCTTTAAGCCAAGAACTATATTTGAAATTATGCCAGCTTACTTTAATTAAGGGAGGTTCACTGTGAAAATGCCTAGGAGAATATCAGGTATATAATAGACTCCCTATCTAAATACAAAAGTTCATTCCTCCTTTAGAAAAGTTCATCTTAGGGGCACTTGCGTGGCTCAGTCAGTTGAGCATCTGGCTTCGACTCACTTCATGATCTACGGTTGGTGAGTTGAATCCCCATATTGCACCACCAGGTGCTTGGGATTCTCTCTCTGCCCCTCCCCCACTTGCACGCACTGTTTCTCTTTCTCTCATTCTCTCTTTCAAAATAAATAAAGAAACTTAAAAAAATTGATCTTAAGAGAGTTAATAGCCAATGTTGCCAAACATCAGTCCTTATCTGGAATGCAAGACTCCCTATTCTTTCCCATGGGGACAGAATTTTAGTCCAACAACATCAGCCCACAGCAACTCTTAGGCAAGTCATCCAACCTATCAGCCTTAGGATTCCATATGTAAAATGAGGGAAATATAAATAGTCTCCTGGGCTTTTATGAGGATCAAAAAGAGCAATTACATGACATAATTTTATAAGAAATAACATTTTATCATTATTGATTAATATTATTTTGCTTTTGTGTAGAAATCATGTGATTATCTTTAAGAAGAAATGGCTTTGTATAGGTGGTATATATGGAGGAAATGGAGCATTTCCTGATTGGAAGGTGTTATAATATTTGCTCCAGTAATTGTGGAAATATAACAACAATGTCACTCTCTAATACCGTTTTAAAGTGTAAGCCATTCCAAAAGAAGCAGTTCAATGATGACTTAGTGATCCTTGGAACTTACAAGCCAGTGATCTGGATGTGTTCCCATTTTCTAACTCACTGCCTTTATCTACTTTTCAAGAGGTTGAACATCCAATTCAACACCACACTGCTTTCCATGTATACACATACCAAAATATTTATCATTAATGAGTAAGGACATTTTGATGATTGCCATCATGGATAAGGATACACTCCCCCTACAAAATAAAAGTATAGTGCTAGCAACTAACATTGATGTATTTTCAATTATGTCATGTTTTATGTTATTTGTTTACATGTCTGACACCCTCAGATTAGCAAGGATTTTGGGACTTTGATCCAGTTACTTCACTATCTTTAATATGTTTCCTCATTTGTGAAATAAGGAAGTTGAATTTAAAAATACTGAAATTTCCTGCAAGCCTTGATACTCTATTACTCTATAAACTTAATTGGAACAATGTATTAGTTTTTCTGAATTAAAAAAAAAATACCATTCCTATTCTTCTTCAACATACTAAAGTACATTTCATCTTTGCACCAGGCTCCATAAGGCAAAATTCTATTACATGATAGGAGATGCTCTCTTCCAGCAAAACCTGACAAAGTGTCAGAGGAAAAAAAAACTAAGAAGGCCTGCTTTTCCATGTCATTTTATATTTAGACAAAATTCAATTTGAGTTCCTAAGAATACTAGATATAGCAGTGGAACAGATCATTTATTTTCTTTGTGCTTAGAGGCTCTTTTTCACACCTTTGGCCTTTCTGACTATTTAGATCATCCTTTCCAGACTGTGAAAGAGATGCCTTTTTTTTTTTTGCAAAGAGTGTGTCCCAAGGGCCACATTTTCAAGCCACATCTACCTGAAGAACATGGCACTCTCTCCACCACACTAAGCAAGCCCCTTGGTTCTAAAATCTATTATCAGCTTCAGAACCTGGGGAAAAATGATTAGTTTTTAAATGGCTGTCCTATTCACACTCCATAAGCTTCTGACATCTATTTCTCTTAGAAATGCTTCCATGCCAATGACAGGAGAAAATGAACTTCAAACTAATGTAGTCAACCCTTACACTTATAAATCTCTTTTCATATTTCAGAGTTACAGGTCCTATTAAAGTGTGAAATTTGGAGACTGCTTTAACTCTTTCTTCATATAAGTAAAATTCTTAAGAAGGTAGATTGGCTGTGTATTGATTCAACAAATATTTATTGAATGTCTGATCTATGCTGAGCATTGTACTCGGTACTGGGGATGCAGAGATGAAAGAGACCCTCCTTGAGTTTCCGAGAGGTCAAACTCTAGTGAAGGATACAGGGAATTCCACAGGCATTACAATATATTGTCACACATATTGTGAGAGAGATAAGTACGGGCCAGTTGGGAAGCATACAAAAAAAGTCACTTGAACAAAAAGAGTCTTACAAGCTTCTTAAGGAAGGGAGGTCTCTGAGCCTGCTTTTCCAAAATGAGTAGGTATTAGCCAGACAAAAGGAGACAGAAATAGAGTAAGACAGGCAGAGAGAGTACAAGCACAGAGGCACTGACAGGGAAAACAAAAAGAACTTGCAAGATTACAACAGCTTCAGGTTCTTTGAACACCAAATTTCAAGTTGGGAAAGATAAAGTGAGAAAAGGAGTATTCCTTCCTCAGAGGAGAGCAAAGTCATTTGAACACACTACTACAGATTATGAATAATGAGTTAAAAATCAACTGTATCACTATTCTAGAGCTTGAATATTTTCTAATCAACTGAGATAGGAGGACCTTTGGGGATTTTAAAAGGTAAGAGTAAAAATTGAAAACTGCTCTCAGAAATAGTCACAGTGTATGAATTTAATCAAGCTCCTCATAATTTGAATGTAAATTATAGGTTTTTCCTTTAATGGTGCCAAATACTCTATTTGCTTTGGAACTATCTGGAAATGGGACAGGATATGTACCCAGTGGCTACCAACTTGTGTGACCTTATGCCTCCTTCCCTTCACAAGAACCAACTCTCTCTCTCTGGCCATCTCTTGATCATTCACCCAATCCTCGGCTCCACAAATATCCTCATCTCAATAGGGTGGACAAGCTCTAATAACTTGTCTAGGCCAAAAATTAAATCACGAATTTCAATCTGTATTACAAAGCTGTAATCATCAAGACAGTATGGTACTGGCATAAGAACAGATGCTCAGATCAATGGAACAGAATAGAGAACCCAGACATGGACCCACAAATGTATGGCCAACTAATCTTTGACAAAGCAGAAATGAATATCCAATGGAATAAAGACAGTCTCTTCAGCAAGTGGTGCTGGGAAAACTGGACAGCAACATGCAGAAGAATGAACCTGGACCACTTTCTGACACCAGACACAAAAATAAACTCAAAATGGATGAAAGACCTAAACGTAAGAAGCCATCAAAATCCTCGAGGAGAAAGCAGGAAAAAACCTCTTTGACCTTGGCCGCAGCAACTTCTTTCTCAACACATTTCCAGAGGCAAGGGAAACAAAAGCAAAAATGAACTACTGGGAACTCATTAAAATAAAAAGCTTCTGCACAGCAAAGGAAACAATCAGCAAAACTAAAAGGCAACTGACAGAATGGGAGAAGATATTTGCAAATGACATATCAGATAAAGGGTTAGTATCCAAAATCTATAAAGAACTTATCAAATCAACACCCAAAAAACAACTAATCCAGTGAAGAAATGGGCAAAAGACATGAATAGACACTTCTCCAAAGAAGACATCCAGATGGCCAACCAACACATGAAAATCTGCTCAACATCACTCATCAACAGGGAAATACAAATCAAAACCACACTGAGATACTACCTCACGCCAGTCAGATTGGCTAATATTAACAACTCAGGCAACAACAGATGTTGGCAAGGATGCGGAGAAAGAGGATCTCTTTTGCACTGCTGGTGGGAAGGCAAACTGGCGCAGCTACTCTGAAAAACAGTATAGAGGTTCCTCAAAACACCAAAAATAGAACTACCCTATGATCCAGCAATTGCACTATTAGCTATTTATCCAAGGGATACACGTGTGCTGTTTTGAAGGGACACATGCACCCCCATGTTTATAGCAGCACTATCAACAATAGCCAAAGTATGGAAAGAGCACAAATGTCCATCAATGGATGAATGGATAAAGAAGATTTGGTGTATACAATGGAGTATTCCTCGGCAATCAAAAAGAATGAAATCTTGCCGTTAGCAACTACGTGGATGGAACTGGAAGAGTATTATGCTAAGTGAAATTAGTCAGTCAGAGAAAGACAAAAATCATATGACTTCACTCATATGAGGACTTAAAGAGATGAAACAGATGAACATAAGGGAAGGGAAGCAAAATAATATAAAAACAGGGAGGGAGACAAAACATAAGAGACCCTTAAATATGGAGAACAAACAAAGGGTTATTGGAGGGGGTGTGGAAGGGGGGATGGGCTAAATGGGTAAGGGGCATTAACGAATCTACTCCTGAAATCATTGTTGCACTATATGCTAACTAACTTGGATGTAAATTTTTTAAAAAATTAAATTAAAAACAATTAAATCAGTGATATCAAATATCAATGTTATTTCTTTTTATACCTAATGTTCACAAAATTATAACTAGTGTCACACATCAAAAGGAAGTTTTTGATTTTGTAAAGTGATACATAAGTTTATATGTAACAAAATATAGATGCAAAGCAAAAATAAATAAAACAAAAAGTAATAAGTGATGACTCCACAGGTATAAAGACATATTGTAGAGCTATTATAATTAAAATAGCATCTTATTAACATAATAATATTAATGAAACTGAAAAGAAAGCTAAGATATAGATTTCAACAATATCATCAGGTCTCCTCCTGAGTCTTTTTCTCTTCTCTAGAATTAACTCATCCAGTTTGCAGTTTGCGGCTGTATCATTTACATATTGATGATTTCCAAATTTTAATTCAACTTAGGCATGATTTCTCTGTCCCAGACTTGAATATCCACTTGCCTACTGTATTAGCATTCTCCAGAGAAACAGAACCAATAGGAAATAGGTAGCTAGGTAGGTAGGTAGGTAGGTAGGTAGATAGAGATTTATTATAAGGGATTGGCTCACACTATTACAGAGTCTGAGGAGCCCTACCATCTGACATTTGAGAGCTGGCAGCCCAAGGATACAAATCCAAAGGCCTGAGAACCAGAGGAGCCAGGGGTATAAGGCCCAGTCCAAGTCCAAAGGCCTGAGAACTAGGAGGCCTATCATGTTAGTGCTGGTACAAAGTCAAAGGCCCAATACCCAGGAGTGCCGCTGTCCTAGGGCAGGAGAAGACATGTGTCCCAGTTCAAGCAGATCATAAATGTGTCCTTCCTCCACATTTTTGTTCTACTCAGTCTTCCAGTGGATTGGATGATGCCCACCTGCCCTGGTGAGGGCAATCTTCTTTACTCAGTCTATTGATTCAAATGCTATTTGAACACCTTTATTTTTTTTTTAAGTTTATTTATTTATTTTGAGATAGAGCAAGAGTGAGAGAGAGAGAGAGAAAGAGAGTCCATGCATGCAGAAGGGGCAGAGAGAGAATCCCAAGGAGGCTCTGCACCATCAGTGCAGAGCCCTATGCAGGGCTCCAACCCATGAACCATGAGATCATGACCTAAGCCAAAGTTGGACACTTAACCAACGGAGCCACCCAGAAGCACCTGGAAACATCTTTAAAGACACACTCAGAAATAGTTTTACCAGCTATCTGGGCATCTCTTAGTCCAATCAAGTTGACACATAAAATTAACCATAACATCTATGTAACAACCTACTTAATTCTTTGAAACTCGATTTCTTCCCAAGCTAGTCTTCTATTCCTTCCCCTCTCAATAAATGCTACCACAATTCACAGTTCCTACAGCTAGAAACCTGAGAATTATCCTTAGCTTCTTTCTTTCCCTCACTGCTCACATCCATTTCTAGAAGAGTCCTCTTGGTTCTACCTCTAAAATAGATCTCCATCATTGCTACTATCATAGTCTAACTTAGAAAACTGTCATTGACTATTACCAAGGCCTCCTAACTGATTTCACTGCATCTACTCCTGTCCTACTCCAATTAGTTTTCCTCTCTTAGTGATTTTATTATAAAGTAAATCAGATCGGAGTTCCTGGATGGCTCAGTCAGTTAAGCTTCTGACTTCTGGTTTCGCCTCTGGTCATGATCTCACGGTTTGTGAGATTGAGCCCCATGTCAAGATCTGCACTGACAATGTGGAGTCTGCTTGGGATTCTCTCTCTCCCTCTCTCTCTGGCCCTCCCCTGCTCACACGTGCATGCTTTCTCTTTCTCTCTCAAAATAAATTAAAAAATAAACATTAAAAAAATAAATTCATTAAATATAATAAAATAAACCAGATCATGTCGCTCCCAACTTAAAACTTTTTAATGGTGTCTCATTTCAAATAGACAAAATTCAGTCTTTACAATGCCCTGATGCCCTGAAAAGTATTGCATGATTTGGCCCCACCTGAATAGCAGAAGTGCTATTAATATATCATTGAAATACATTAGAAATTTAATCCCATTTATCTCCTTTCTACTTCTTACATTATTGTCTAAGTATAAACTGGGCTTATAATCTTAATTAGGAATACACACACACATACACAAAACACACATCTCTCTCTTGTTGCTAGGCAGGCCCATCTCTGCTGTGTAGTTTTGCTACAAGTAAGTGACATTTTACCATGTAATGCATGCCGTGTCAATCAGCCCTGGGGGAAAAAGACAGCAGAGGCCACTTCCTCAATCATTACCAAATTTCACAAACTATGCAACTTTCTCAATTATTACAAAATACAGTAATATTCTGGGGGAAACATTAGGATGCTATAAGCAAGGTTTTATTCAAAAATAAACACAAATTAAAGACACTTTCAGGTAAAAACAAAAGCTGAGAGAATTTGTTGCCAGCAGAACTGTACTACAAAAAAAGGCTAAAGCAAATCCCACACACCAAAGATGAAGTTTACCAAGACACGCTCTATTTTCTTCTCAGCAACATGTTCTATTCCTTCACTGCTTCCTTCCTCCAAAGGTGAGCCCTTGGGAATGGTTTGTTTCCCCCACTCCTACTCACCTTCCACCCTCACTACCATTCATCCTAACCCACGCAGGTTGAGCACGCTGTGATTCAGTCCTTCCATTTCCCCAAACACAGTGTCTCCGGCTCACCTCCACTTCCTGAATATTATTTAGCTTTTCCATTGCAAACTCTCAGTCACTCTAACATTGTCTTTTTAGGGTTAAATATGTATATGCTTTGCTCTTTTTAGAGACCTTGGTCATGTTTAATCTGTTGTTCAGTCAGAACCCTGTTGTGATTATTTTGTCAGGAAGGTAAATGGATAAAAGTCTCCCTAATTCTTTGCTCATCCCCAACAATAGTTTTATTTCATCATGACTGGGGACTGCAATCTTGGGTGACTTCAGGATTGCTCATCCCAATCACTTCCTCTCTGTTATGTATAGATGTTATTTCACTACTTACACTAGTTTTCAGCTATTTTGACTGATGTTTATATATACATTTTCAAGTTTATATATACATTTTTTCTAAGTAAAAGCCCATGGTATTTTCATTTTAAATTGAGAAATATAATAATATGACCAGGAATATGTCTAGGTGTATGTTGTTTCTCATGATCTTGTTTGGGATTAAGGGAGCTTCATTAATCTGTCAAATAAAGTCTACATCTTGAAGAAATTCTTTTTCTCTTACTTGGAACTTCAGATATTCATAATAAATTCAAAAATTTCCTGAGAATATGTTATACTTTAACTTTTTCCTGAGAATATGTTATACTCCATTCATTTTATGTAAAACAATAAATAGATTCTATAAAGATGCTAATATACAGAAGTTCAAAAAGGATGACTTATTATCTATTGATTTCATAAAAACACATCAAATAAAATTTCCCTAGCACAAGCAGTTTACAAAATATTCTAAAGCTACATGATGATTCTAAAATTAATAATTTGACCTGCATAGCAATCATAATATGAAAAAATAAATATACTAACTTGTATGCAAAAGCTATCATGAGCCATAATAAAACTGTTTGAATCATAATAATTATTTTTTTAATATTTATTTTTGAGAGACAGAAAGCATGCAAGCGGGGCAGGGACAGAGAGAGAGGGAGACAGAGGATCTGAAGCAGTCTCTGCACTGACAGCAGAGAACTGAATGTGGGGCTTGAATTCAAGAACCATGAGATCATGACCTGAGCCAAAGTCAGATGCTTAACCAACTGAGCCACCCCAGCACCCATAAATAATTATTTTAAAAGGGAAACAAATGATAAAGAAAAAGAAAGGCCTAGTATAATACAGATGGAAAGGAACATTGATTAACATAATATTCTGCTGAAAGAGTGTGCATAACTTAATTAGATATAAGCTCTTTTGAAAACATACATCATTAAGAACCACACAACCTAAATGACAGGAGTTCACTGGACCCTATGATTTCATTCTTCAGTTATCCTTTCCCTTATATCCCCATCTCATAACCCTATATTAAAAGTTCTTGGCACTTATTATTCTGTCAAAGATTCCCCAGAACGCTCCTAAGAACGGAAGGGGAGAACTTTGCCTACCCCAAACACTGGCAGAATTGAGAAGTAAGAAAAATCTATTTTGATTTCTATTAGCTATTCATTTCTGCATTAGTTGCCTTACACTTTCCTGCAGGCCCCTAGGCCCCTCATGTTCTCTCTTCACAGCAAAGAAATATCTGCTTCCAGGAAATAATATATCCTGGATTTATAGGCAACTCTGAATTTTAGGTCAAGAACATTTCAACTATCAACAAGTAAAATAGAGGGTACATATTTTACACTCAGAAAAATTTTACCTGCATAACACAAAGAAATAACACCCAAGTGGACCACTTCTGATTGCATAAGACTATGATCCATTGCTCTGCATATAAGATGGATAGGCTTATTATTGGATAGGAATTTTGCATTTGTTCATTTACTCTTCAAAATTTTTTTGAACAATTAGTATAAGTCAGGTTGTGTTTTGGGCATTTAGGCTATAACTGAACTGATTGATACTCATGCTATACATAATCTATCCATGGAATCGACACATTTCATTTACTGGAATATTTTTGCTCTACCTCATCACCAAATGAACTAAACACTCTTAGAATGGATATAAGCCTAAAGAGTATGGAAAAAAAGAGAAGGGGACAAAAACCCAGGGAGAGGGTTACCAGGTTACCGGGGCACCCTTTCAGTGGTGTAGGAATGGCAGTGCAAACCTCAGATGATCCAAAAGAGATGGCAGTCCCAGTCAGAGCTAGAAGTTAAAAGCTAATCAAGTGGTGTGTGAGAGAGTCTATGGGAGTAGCACTGGGTCTGAAGTTGTGGTTGACAATAGGAAGTCAGAGAGTTATAGGCAGAGTCTAAGGTATAGAGCTAGGATTGCAAAATTGCACAGAACCACCTGGACAGTAGACCTGTCTGATGCAGAGAAACGGAATTGACATTGAACAGGCCTAGAATAATCATCCAATATGCTGATGCTGGAAGAATAACCAACACATTTTGGTTAGATAGAATTTGTTAGGTATGTATCCATATATGGGTAATGCTCACCCTAGTATCTAATTCCAGGTAATGAAGAAATGCATTGCATCAAATTCTATCATAGGTACATTAGGTCACATTACTTACAATCCACAAACCAGAGCATATTCTAAGGTAGCAATTACAGTGAGAGGCTATAGTTTCAGTGATTATTGCAAGGATGAGTTACCCATAGGAATTATGGGGCTTTATAATCTAGTCCAATTGTACCACAATCAGTTCTTAGTCATTTGGTAACTTCTTAAGCCAAGCATCATGCTAGACACTGACTGGGGTTCATACATGAACAAGATGAAATTTTCATCCTCATTATCTTCTTTTAAAGCAATATGGCATTAAAGTATGTGGACTTGAGATCAGCCAGATCCCAAATTTGAGTTCCATTCCTTCTGAGTTGCCATGGGCAAGTTACTTAACTATTTGATTCTTAGTTTCCTCATGTGCCAAATAAAGACAATAATGTCCAGATCACAGGGCTGTTAAAGGTCAAATACAGCAAAGCATTTAGTGCCCTAATACTTAGCAAATTCTCAATAATTGTTAGCTGCTATTATTCTTTAACTTTTTGTGAACAAGAACACACAGTTTTTGAGAACCCTATTACATGAGACTTGCTGCACATTAATTAATACCTGACAGCAATCTAGACTTCCTTCTGACACTTTTTGAAGAAATACTACTACTGAGCATTTGTGAGCTATGCTCATATTCAAGAACCTGTCAGAGCTCCTAACTGGTGAATTTGACATCTTAGTTAGAAATGCCAAATGTAAAAATTAATGAAACATAAACATATGAAGGATAGGATTGTTTTTTTTTCTTACCCAGAATACCAGTTTATTTATTTTTTTAATATAATTTATTGTCAAGTTGGCTAACATACAGTGTATACAGTGTGCTCATGGTTTTGGGAGTAGATTCCCATGATTCATCACTTACATACAACATCCAGTACTCATCCCAACAAGTGCCCTCCTCAATGCCCATCACCCATTTTTCCCACCCCCCCCCCATCAACATGCTAGATGCCTCCTAAAAACCCAGAAATAAGGCACAAGATGCAGAAGTGTGAAGCTTCTGGGTATAGAGCCACAGAAGGGAAGCAAAAAGATGCAGAGAAAAGTCCAAATGGGAGATACATCAGGTTAACTTCTCTGTCATTTGACAAGAGTCCAGGAGTGAAGGATAAGGCTGCCAGTGAAGGTGTAGGAGTGAAGGATAAGGCTGCTAGTGAGGGTGTACCACTAGAGCAAAAAAAAAAAAATTAGAGCAAAAAAAAAAAAAAGGCAGGGTGGTGGTGAATCTGGGCTAGAAATACAAAATCTGTTGTTACTGTGGTTAGCGAAACTGGTGGTTTCTGTGCACTGTCAGATACAGTGGCTCATCAGCAGGGACTGACAATTCTAGTGGGAGAAAAAAAGATATGAATAAAGTCCAAATTGGAACAAATAGAACTTGGCATCGTTCTGGCCAGACTGAGGTAAACTGTGTTTGTCAAAGGTATAGACTCTTTCTTAAGGTCTGAGTCTTTAGGGAGGATTCCCCCAAGAAGGAGAATGTTATGTCCAAAACAGTGCTATTTAAGAACTTCCCTGAGCACAATCTAGAATAAAGTATTAGATCAGTTTAGCTTCAGCTAAAACAGTGATAACCCAAGGTGAGAGAATGCTAACCAGTTCTATATTTATTTAAGTTGATGAGAAAAAAATCAAAATGCCTCTCCCTCATCCATTGTTACAAATATAAAAGATTTGTCCAAAAGGTTTGATGACTGAAACTAATCTGTGTAGCAATACAAATTAACAGAATTTAGTAATGAAAATCTAAGACAAATGTATAGCATTTTATTTCTTTTTTTTTATATATGAAATTTATTGTCAAATTGGTTTCCATACAACACCCAGTGCTCATCCCAAAAGGTGCCCTCCTCAATACCCATCACCCACCCTCTCTTCCCTCCCACCCCCCTCAACCCTCAGTTTGCTCTCAGTTCTCAACAGTCTCTTATGCTTTGGCTCTCTCCCACTCTATCCTCTTTTTTTTTCCTTCCCCTCCCCCATGGGTTCCTGTCAAGTTTCTCAGGATCCACATAAGAGTGAAACCATATGGTATCTGTCTTTCTCTGTATGGCTTATTTCACTTAGCATCACACTCTCCAGTTCCATCCACGTTGCTACAAAAGGCCATATTTCATTTTTTCTCATTGCCACGTAGTATTCCATAGTGTATATAAACCACAATTTCTTTATCCATTCCTCAGTTGATGGACATTTAGGCTCTTTCCATAATTTGGCTATTGTTGAGAGTGCTGCTATGAACATTGGGGTACAGGTGCCCCTATGCATCAGTACTCCTGTGTCCCTTGGATAAATTCCTAACAGTGCTATTGCTGGGTCATAGGGTAGGTCTATTTTTAATTTTCTGAGGAACCTCCACACTGCTTTCCAGAGCGGCTGCACCAATTTGCATTCCCACCAACAGTGCAAGAGGGTTCCCGTTTCTCCACATCCTCGCCAGCATCTATAGTCTCCTGATTTGTTCATTTTGGCCACTCTGACTGGCGTGAGGTGATACCTGAGTGTGGTTTTGATTTGTATTTCCCTGATAAGGAGCGACGCTGAACATCTTTTCATGTGCCTGTTGGCCATCCAAATGTCTTCTTTAGAGAAGTGTCTATTCATGTTTTCTGCCCATTTCTTCACTGGGTTATTTGCTTTTCGGGTGTGGAGTTTGGTGAGCTCTTTATAGATTTTGGATACTAGCCCTTTGTCCGATATGTCATTTGCAAATATCTTTTCCCATTCCGTTGGTTGCCTTTTAGTTTTGTTGGTTGTTTCCTTTGCTGTGCAGAAGCTTTTTATCTTCATAAGGTCCCAGTAATTCACTTTTGCTTTTAATTCCCTTGCCTTTGGGGATGTGTCGAGTAAGACATTGCTACGGCTGAGGTCAGAGAGGTCTTTTCCTGCTTTCTCCTCTAAGGTTTTGATGGTTTCCTGTCTCACATTCAGGTCCTTTATCCATTTTGAGTTTATTTTTGTGAATGGTGTGAGAAAGTGGTCTAGTTTCAACCTTCTGCATGTTGCTGTCCAGTTCTCCCAGCACCATTTGTTAAAGAGACTGTCTTTTTTCCATTGGATGTTCTTTCCTGCTTTGTCAAAGATGAGTTGGCCATACGTTTGTGGGTCTAGTTCTGGGGTTTCTATTCTATTCCATTGGTCGATGTGTCTGTTTTTGTGCCAATACCATGCTGTCTTGATGATGACAGCTTTGTAGTAGAGGCTAAAGTCTGGGATTGTGATGCCTCCTGCTTTGGTCTTCTTCTTCAAAATTACTTTGGCTATTCGGGGCCTTTTGTGGTTCCATATGAATTTTAGGATTGCTTGTTCTAGTTTCGAGAAGAATGCTGGTGCAATTTTGATTGGGATTGCATTGAATGTGTAGATAGCTTTGGGTAGTATTGACATTTTGACAATATTTATTCTTCCAATCCATGAGCAGGGAATGTCTTTCCATTTCTTTAAATCTTCTTCAATTACCTTCATAAGCTTTCTATAGTTTTCAGCATACAGATCCTTTACATCTTTGGTTAGATTCATTCCTAGGTATTTTATGCTTCTTGGTGCAATTGTGAATGGGATCAGTTTCTTTACTTGTCTTTCTGTTGCTTCATTGTTAGTGTATAAGAATGCAACTGATTTCTGTACATTGATTTTGTATCCTGCAACTTTGCTGAATTCATGTATCAGTTCTAGTAGACTTTTGGTGGAGTCTATCGGATTTTCCATGTATAATATCATGTCATCTGCAAAAAGCGAAAGCTTGACTTCATCTTTGCCAATTTTGATGCCTTTGATTTCCTTTTGTTGTCTGATTGCTGACGCTAGAACTTCCAGCACTATGTTAAACAACAGCGGTGAGAGTGGGCATCCCTGTCGTGTTCCTGATCTCAGGGAAAAAGCTCTCAGTTTTTCCCCGTTGAGGATGATGTTAGCTGTGGGCTTTTCATAAATGGCTTTTATGATCTTTAAGTATGTTCCTTCTATCCCGACTTTCTCAAGGTTTTTATTAAGAAAGGGTGCTGGATTTTGTCAAAGGCCTTTTCTGCATCGATTGACAGGATCATATGGTTCTTCTCTTTTTTTTTGTTAATGTGATGTATCACGTTGATTGATTTGCGAATGTTGAACCAGCCCTGCATCCCAGGAATGAATCCCACTTGATCATGGTGAATAATTCCTTTTATATGCCGTTGAATTCGATTTGCTAGTATCTTATTGAGAATTTTTGCATCCATATTCATCAGGGATATTGGCCTGTAGTTCTCTTTTTTTACTGGGTCTCTGTCTGGTTTAGGAATCAAAGTAATACTGGCTTCATAGAATGAGTCTGGAAGTTTTCCTTCCCTTTCTATTTCTTGGAATAGCTTGAGAAGGATAGGTATTATCTCTGCTTTAAACGTCTGGTAGAACTCCCCTGGGAAGCCATCTGGTCCTGGACTCTTATTTGTTGGGAGATTTTTGATAACCGATTCAATTTCTTCGCTGGTTATGGGTCTGTTCAAGCTTTCTATTTCCTCCTGATTGAGTTTTGGAAGAGTGTGGGTGTTCAGGAATTTGTCCATTTCTTCCAGGTTGTCCAATTTGTTGGCATATAATTTTTCATAGTATTCCCTGATAATTGTTTGTATCTCTGAGGGAGTGGTTGTAATAATTCCATTTTCATTCATGATTTTATCTATTTGGGTCATCTCCCTTTTCTTTTTGAGAAGCCTGGCTAGAGGTTTGTCAATTTTGTTTATTTTTTCAAAAAACCAACTCTTGGTTTCGTTGATCTGCTCTACAGTTTTTTTAGATTCTATATTGTTTATTTCTGCTCTGACCTTTATTATTTCTCTTCTTCTGCTGGGTTTAGGCTGCCTTTGCTGTTCTGCTTCTAGTTCCTTTAGGTGTGCTGTTAGATTTTGTATTTGGGATTTTTCTTGTTTCTTGAGATAGGCCTGGATTGCAATGTATTTTCCTCTCAGGACTGCCTTCGCTGCTTCCCAAAGCGTTTGGATTGTTGTATTTTCATTTTCGTTTGTTTCCATATATTTTTTAATTTCTTCTCTAATTGCCTGGTTGACCCACTCATTCGTTAGTAGGGTGTTCTTTAACCTCCATGCTTTTGGAGGTTTTCCAGACGTTTTTCTGTGGTTGATTTCAAGCTTCATAGCATTGTGGGCTGAAAGTATGCATGGTATGATTTCAATTCTTGTAAACTTATGAAGGGCTGTTTTGTGACCCAGTATATGATCTATCTTGGAGAATGTTCCATGTGCACTCGAGAAGAAAGTATATTCTGTTGCTTTGGGATGCAGAGTTCTAAATATATCTGTCAAGTCCATCTGATCCAATGTCTCATTCAGGGCCCTTGTTTCTTTATTGACCGTGTGTCTAGATGATCTATCCATTTCTGTAAGTGGGGTGTTAAAGTCCCCTGCAATTACCACATTCTTATCAATAAGGTTGCTTATGTTTATGAGTAATTGTTTTATATATTTGGGCGCTCCGGTATTCGGCGCATAGACATTTATAATTGTTAGCTCTTCCTGATGGATAGACCCTGTCACTATTATATAATGTCCTTCTTCATCTCTTGTTACAGCCTTTAATTTAAAGTCTAGTTTGTCTGATATAAGTATGGCTACTCCAGCTTTCTTTTGGCTTCCAGTAGCATGATAAATAGTTCTCCATCCCTTCACTCTCAATCTAAAGGTGTCCTCAGGTCTAAAATGAGTCTCTTGTAGACAGCAAATAGATGGGTCTTGTTTTTTTATCCATTCTGATACCCTATGTCTTTTGGTTGGCGCATTTAGTCCATTTACATTCAGTGTTATTATAGAAAGATATGGGTTTAGAGTCATTGTGATGTCTGTATGTTTTATGCTTGTAGTGATGTCTCTGGTACTTTGTCTCACAGGGTCCCCCTTAGGATCTCTTGGAGGGCTGGTTTAGTGGTGACAAATTCCTTCAGTTTTTGTTTGTTTGGGAAGACCTTTATCTCTCCTTCTATTCTAAATGACAGACTTGCTGGATAAAGGATTCTCGGCTGCATATTTTTTCTGTCTAGCACACTGAAAATCTCGTGCCAATTCTTTCTGGCCTGCCAAGTTTCAAAAGAGAGATCAGTCACGAGTCTTATAGGTCTCCCTTTATATGTGAGGGCACGTTTACCCCTTGCTGCTTTCAGAATTTTCTCTTTATCCTTGTATTTTGCCAGTTTCACTATGATATGTCATGCAGTAGATCGATTCAAGTTACGTCTGAAGGGAGTTCTCTGTGCCTCTTGGATTTCAATGCCTTTTTCCTTCCCCAGTTCAGGGAAGTTCTCAGCTATTATTTCTTCAAGTACCCCATCAGCACCTTTCCCTCTCTCTTCCTCCTCTGGTATACCTATTATGCGTATATTATTTCTTTTTAGTGTATCACTTAGTTCTCTAATTTTCCGCTCATACTCCTGGATTTTTTTATCTCTCTTTTTCTCAGCTTCCTCTTTTTCCATAACTTTATCTTCTAGTTCACCTATTCTCTCCTCTGCCTCTTCAATCCGAGCCGTGGTGGTTTCCATTTTGTTATGCATTTCGTTTAAAGCGTTTTTCAGCTCCTCGTGACTGTTCCTTAGTCCCTTGATCTCTGTAGCAAGAGATTCTCTGCTGTCCGCTATACTGTTTTCAAGCCCAGCGATTAATTTTATGACTATTATTTTAAATTCACTTTCTGTTATATTATTTAAATCCTTTTTGATCAGCTCATTAGCTATTGTTATTTCCTGGAGATTCTTCTGAGGGGAATTCTTCCGCTTGGTCATTTTGGATAGTCCCTGGCGTGGTGAGGACCTGCAGGGCACTTCCCCTGTGCTGTGGTGTATAACTGGAGTTGGTGGGCGGAGCCACAGTCAGACCTGATGTCTGCCCCGAGCCCACCGCTGGGGCCACAGTCAGACTGGTGCGTGCCTTCTCTTCCCCTCTCCTAGGGGCGGGATTCACTGTGGGGTGGGGTGGCCTGTCTGGGCTACTTGCACACTGCCAGGCTTGTGATGCTGGGGATCTGGCGTCTTAGCTGGGGTGGGTAGGCAAGGTGCATAGGGGCAGGAGGGGCAGGCTTAGCTTGCTTCTCCTTAGGTGATCCACTTCAGGAGGGGCCCTGTGGCAGCAGGAGTGAGTCAGATCCGCTGCCGGGGGTTTGGCTCGGCAGAAGCGCAGAGTTGGGTGTTTGCGGGGAGCAAGTTCCCTGGCAGGAACTGGTTCTTTTTGGGATTTTGGCTGGGGGATGGGCGAGGGAGATGGCGCTGGCGAGGGAGATGGCGCTGGCGAGCGCCTTTGTTCCCCACCAAACTGAGCTCTGTCGTCAGGGGGCTCAGCAGCTCTCCTTCCCTTTGTCCTCCAGCCTTCCCGCTTTCTGAGCAGAGCTGTTAACTTACGACCTCCCAGACGCTAAGTCGCGCTTGCTGTCGGAACACAGTCCGTCAGGCCCCTCCGCTTTTTGCAAGCCAGACTCGGGGGCTCTGCTTGGCCGGCGAGCCGCCCCTCCGCCCCGGCTCCCTCCCGCCAGTCCGTGGAGCGCGCACCGCCTCGCCGCCCTTCCTACCCTCTTCCGTGGGCCTCTCGTCTGCGCTTGGCTCCGGCGACTCCGTTCTGCTAATCCTCTGGCGGTTTTCTGGGTTATTTAGGCAGGTGTAGGTGGAATCTAAGTGATCAGCAGGACGCGCGGTGAGCCCAGCGTCCTCCTACGCCGCCATCTTTAAAATTTTTTCTCCGCATTTTATTTCATTGAAAAGAAAGATTTAAATATTAAAATCGTACATATAAGCAAAGCTTATATATATAGCTGATTACTACTTAAAAATGAAATATATTCATATAAATTCATATCATTCCAATATGGAATAATGTAGGAAAGCAATTAGAATGGGAAATAATCCCAGTAAAGTCAAAGGATCCTACCATATCAAGAGGGACCTTTCTCAAATAAATCACTCAACAAGTGAAATTTTGGGATTTTGGAAGCTACTGAAAAGAGGAAAAACAGAATTAATTAACATAGGAAGGGAGGTCAGGTAAATATGGACAATGTAAGTTATTTCTAAATCTTACTTCTTTGGGAACTTTATAAAAGTTCCGTTAGTCAATCAAAAGAACTAAAGGGATTAACATGGCTTTAGAACCTTGCTTATGGGTCAACTTTTGCCCATCAAAACAAGAACCACTTTAAAATTACGTCTCAGATAGCATAAAAGATCTTTGAAACTTGTACCATGTTCCAGTAAATTTGCTTTAAATCAGAAAAAAACAACCCTTAATCTCTGAGTAGAAATGTTTCACACTGTTGGCTCAGTTTACTCAAACAAATATAATCTATTACAATGTATCTGCAGTGTGAGGGTCTAGGGAAAAGGGGAAGGACCTGGACATCTTTTATGCCTTTACTGATAATGGAGTCACAAAGAGGGTTTGTTTTCCATCCTTTCTTACGTCTAATAATAACCAGAACTAATGTCTAAATAGCTACAGAGCCCAGGATAACAGATCAAACAAGTAGAGACCCTGTGAAAGACAAAATGCATGGGACAATTCAGCAAATGAGTTTATTCAGGTTATTGCAATAGGGATAATACCCATTAATGAGAAACATCTAAGGACTCGTGGACGAAGGGCCTGCAGTTTTATTAGAGACAGGTATGAAGACGAATGGAGATGGGTCCTACCTAAGTCATTGACAAATGATGGAGGAGAGTCTTATGTGAGGGCAGAGTAGTCCTTGGAAGGTAGTCACAACTCAGAACACAAAAAGGTAGGAACACAGGGCTCACGTGCAGTGCTCACTGTTACCCCTTTGTATTCTTTTTTTTTAATTCAATTTTCAGCTGGTTTAAATAAAAGAGCTACTTTATTTTATATAATGCCACATTATTTTATATAAAGTAAATTGAAATAGTAAGTAGTACTATAAGTAGTACAAATAGTAAATTTAGAAACAACTATGATGGAAATGCTTTCAAATTTATGTTAAATAACAACTCAAATAATAAGTTGTTTTGAGTTAAAAACAACTCAAATAATAAGAAAAGGAAGTTTTTTTAAAACATACATTTGAATTCTACAGTGGTTGTTTTTTGCAGATCTCTAAAACCAAAGAACTAGAATAACAAAACTAACATTTTTTTCTGTGAATGAAGAATATACAATCCTTGAATCTGTTTCTTGCGCAGGGGTACTTTGTTTATTATTTATTATGGCAACTTTCAAAGATACACAAAGTCAACACAATAGCATAATGAACACTCACGTATCACAACCCGACCTCAGTAATTGTCACTAGTCTGCCATTCTTATTTCTTTATTCCCCTGGAGGTTTTTACTCAAGTATTTTAAAGCAAAAAGTAAACAACACATTATGTAACCAAAAATACTTCAGTATGAATATTTAACTGGCAATGACTTCTTTTTTAAATTTTTTTTTTTTTTATTTTTTAAACAGAGAGAGAGAGAGAAAGAGAACACAAGCAGGGGAGAGGAGCAGAGAGGGAGAGAGAGAGAGAATCCCAAACAGTCTCCACACTCAATGCAGAGTCTGAGGTGGGCCTCAATCCCACCACCCTGGGATCATGACCTGAGCCAAGATCAAGAGTCAGACACTCAACCAACTGAGCCACCCAGGTGCCCCTCAAATGAGTTTATTTGTTTAATAAACTTTTTGTTCAAATTAAATCCTATTAGGGTTGTGAATATATTAAATCCACTCTTCAGATGGATCAAAGTTCCTGAGCACAGGTGGACCTCTTGGAGCTCCATCTATTTGGTCTCGCTAGTTCTCAGCATCCAATATGATCCCTAAGGAACAACCTTCAAATTCTAGGTCTATCCATAGGAAAAAATTGTGACAATCCAATGGACTATGTTTCTAAAATACCTTCCTTAATTGGACATAAAGGGACTAAACAGAAAGAGATGCTCAAAGCCTAACTTGTGAAGTCCACATCACTTCTAGAGTGCTGTCTTGGGGTAAAAGCAGACCTTCTTCCTCCATGATAATTTTCAACCCTCAACCTCCATTTCAATTATTGATGTGTAAATCATTAGATATTCACTATTTCCCATGGACAAATTTATTCTTTTCAAATGTAGGATCTTTTAGGTTTATTCTTTCACCTTGGACCTCAAAATCACTTGCAACTTCCAGACATTATCAGGTTCTAAAGGAATAAATGTACATCTAAAGGAATAAATGTTTGAGAAAGAGACACAGAGACAGAGACAGAGTGTGAGTGGGGGAGGGGCAGAGAGAGAGAGGTAGGCACAAAACCTGAAGCAGGCTCCAGGCTCTGAGCTGTCAGTACAGAGCCCAACACAGGGCTAGAACCTGCGACTGAGATCATGACCTGAGCTGAAGTCAGACATTTAACTGACTGTGTCACCCAGGTGCCCCAAATGAATGTACATCTTGAAGATGGTGGTGTAGCGAGAGCATATTAGGGGGTCTTCAGGACAGGCTTTCTTCTTGAAGCAAGGAGAAGTTTGCAACAGAAGGCAAAAATGAGAAGGAAGGAAGAGAGCAAACATAAATTACAAGTCCTTCGTAGTGTAGCCAAGGAATGTCCATGTCTATGTACTGGATTAATTTGTCCAAACCCTTACAGAAGATCACACTGTTTCTATCACAGAGATATTTCAAGATCTGTGAGGCAAGAACATCAAATAAGTACACTGTCCCTTTTCTAGGATTCACAAATTACATCTGAGAAAAATAGGAACATAGATCCCTTTTAATTTACCATCTACTCTCATCTCTTCCCTCAGCATTAGCACTTTATTTTCTGAATAATTTTTATTCCTGTTCTTTGCTTGTATATCAGTTGAGATAATACTGGCATGACTTTACATACTAGCAGGCTCATTACTAGTTCCTGGTCATTTTTGTTTGTTTTTTGTATTTTATTCATTTCCCACAGAAAGACTCTAACATCTAAATCATTCATTAGTTTTAGTAGTAAGCTAAATCTTTTCTTTTTGTGTAATTTTGTGAGTTGTTTAGATACTGACTGACTTTATTTATTAAGATGAATTGAGCATGGTAGGGGAGGCTTCTTGCTGATAGTTAATAAAGCTAAATTTTATATGTGCAAAATGATCTCAGGGTCAGAGTAGATCTTATGGTTAAAAACATTATTATTTATCCTGGATTTTAAGCAGGGAACATTGCTGGTTAACTTAGGAAACAGAACAAATATCTGGTCAACATCACCCTGATTTTGGACATTTAATGGTTTGTACATCTTGTTTGTCGAACTGAACTGGTTCACTTAACTCTAATGGCTGTTTTCAAGGTTAAATTCATTTTTAAGCCTTCAGCCATGGAAATGCAGAAAGCAAATGCTCACAGAATGGCAGCCTTCTAACATGAACATGGTGAAAACTTAGGTGCCCGTTTGACAATTCAGAAAGGAATTATAATGTTGAAGCCCGTCTGAAGATTATCTGACTTACTGATTGGGCAACAAGTATGGAGAGTTTTTGGCACTATTTGACCAAACCCATATAAGCAATAGATTGCAATATAGAGAGGCTCCAATAATCTTACTATATTGAACTAGCTTGTTTAACAATCAACTCAATAATAATCAGTATTCCAATTACAATGTTAAAACACTCAACTCTTTCAGAATTATTTCTACTCATTGAGACAGTGAAAATGGCAGCATTCAAACATAAGAAACACATTTACGTGTGCTAGGTAGGGCATTTTAGTATAACTTTTGAAATAAAGCTAAGATATTGTTACCTTAAAAGTAAAGGCCAAATGTATAAGGAAGGTTGTAAGGGAGTTGAAGTCTTGAGATACACTCTGATAACAGAAACATTGTGCTACTTTGTAATTCATGTTTTTAACAATAGCATTGAGATATGCATTTAAGTACATAGTTCAATGCATTGTAGTATGTACACAGGGTTGTATAAGCGTCAACATAATGTAAACTTAGCCCATTTTGTTCCTCCCCAAACAAACTCTATGCTCATTAGCAATAACTCCATACTCCCTCCTCCTCTGGGCTTCTGGTAACCATTAATCTTTTTTCTATCTCCATAGATCTGCCTATTCTGGATAATTTACCCAAGTTAAATTACATAATATGTGGTTTTATGACTGGCTTCTTTCACTTAGCATGATGTTTTCAAGGTCCATTCACATTGTAGCATGGATAAATACTTCATTACTTTTTATTGGCAAATAATATTCCATCGTAAAGATCTAATATATTCTGGGCATTTTTTCATTAGTTTGTAAGAATTTGTGTTATTATCACTTGTGGGCCAGTAAAAATAAAGGTACTATAAATAGCTATGAAAAACTTTGTGTACACATTTTTGTTTTGTTTTGCTTTCCAGCTTTATTGAGGTATAATTGACAAATTAAAATTATATATATTTAAGATGTACAACATTGTGATTTGCTATATAAATATATTGTGAAGTGATTACCACAATCAAGCTAATTAACACCTTTATCATGTCACATAGTTACCACTGCATGTGTGAATATGGTGAGAACACTTACCATCACTCAGCAAATTCCAAGTATACAGTATTATTAACTACAGTCACCATGCTGTCCACTGATCTCCAGAACTTGTTGATCTTCCAGCAGAAAGTTTGTTTAATGACTCGGCTGAACTCTTTCTGTGAAGTCCATTTTCTCCAGTGTGCACAGCCTCTCTTGTCCCTACCCTACTGTCCCTAATGTTGTTTTATCTCTTATCTTGGGCACCCAGAGGTCATCCCAAGGTCAGAGGTTGTGTTCAAGTGCCTTAGTCAGTTAGATTTTTACCCTTATGCCACTGGATGTGCTGCAGCTTGGAGTATGCTGTCATAGCTCAGGTAGTTTACCTTGTTTGCCAATGTTCACCAGAGACCAGGATCTCTGATGAGTCCTCTCCGTTATCTCCTAAGAAAGAACTACACACAGCCTTCCAAACTGCCAGAGATAAGTGTGATTTTAATTTTGAGCCTCACTTCTGATGAGTTGTCAGAGCTTGTTGTTCAGCCAGTGTTTGTTCACAGCTTGTGTTTAAGTGCTTTTTGCCAGGAAGCTTTCCTCCTGTTAATAGGTCTGCAGGTGGCTCTGGGAATGCTAGACTGTGCCCACCACATCATGCTCTGCTCGCTCCTGAGCTGGTGAAGCCTGGGACATGTATGTGACCTTCCCAAATCCTGAGGTTGGCAGTTGTTCTGGACTGAGTGTTTGAGGGATGATGTCCCCCCTACTCAAATTCATATGTTAAAGTTTTCCCCCAGTACCTGAGAATGCGACTGCATTTGCAGATAGGGCCTTTAAAGAGACATGGTTAAATGAGGGTGTTAGGGTGAGCCCTAATCCACCGTGACTGTTATCCTTTTGGGACAAAGAAATCTACACACAGACAGAGGGATGACCATGTCAGGAAACAGCAAGAAAGAGGCCCTCTGTAAGCTAAGAAGAGAGGCCTCTGAAGAAATCAAACCTACCAACACCATGATCTTGGCCTTTTAGCTTCGAGACTATGAGAAAATAAATTTTTGTTGTTTAAGCCAGCCAGTTTGTCGTCCTTTGTTATGGTGGCCCTAGCCAGCTAATACAGCAGTGATCCCAGGAGGATCTTTCTCCAGTTCCATCTGTTATGCCACTTGGCTCTCATATCATGGAACTATCATCCTCCTCTTAATTACTCTTTACTAAGATCTTTTCTCATTCCACTGGAATCTTGATTTTACCTCCTGACAAACCCACACTGGTTTCTCTAAAAATACTGGCTTCAAACTCACCGATTATATTTCCCATATTTATCTCATCTTACCAGTGTGCAGTATTTGACTCTGTTAACCTTTCCTCTCCTCTTTCCTGTGTTTTCTGAAATTACACTCTTCTGGTTTTCCCCCTATTTGTAGTTATCTTCAATATTGTTAGACAATTCATGTTCCTTGTCCAGGATTAACTCTTGATGTGCCTCAGAGTTTTGTGTGAGGTTCTCTTCTCTCAGTATATTCTTCCTGGGGAAGCTGACCCATATGCTGACGACTCCCAAATGTATACCTCCAATCCAGACTCCTTTCCTAAATTCCAGACACATACACATAACTTTATCCTCAGCATCATCATAAGGATGTCCAGAGTTAACTCAAATTCAACATGTTCACAACTGGCCTAACAGCCTGCCCTTATGCCTAGTTCCCCTCTTGTGTTTTTCCTAACCCTCCTTTCTCACGCTTCATCCAAACCAACTAATCTAATCTCTTTAATAACTCTCCATCCCATCCATTTCTCTCTATCTTTATCTACTATCTTAGTTTAGGCTACCAACATTTATAATAGGAATGACTGTTATAATCTCTGAGTAGGTTTGAGGCCCCTGGTCTAGAAATTTTCCATCCCCAACTTATTTTCTCCACTGTAGCTAGAGAAATCTTTCTAAAGTGAAAATCTAATTACATCATGCTCCTCTTAAAAACTATCATGGCTCCCCAGTGCTCTCAGAATAAAATCTATACAAGGCATTAGCTATACAGAATCGTTGTTGATTATATAATTTCCAACATCCATCTTGTCTCTCTTCCCACCATGTTTTATTCATGCTAAAATTATTATAATTCTCTGAACATGAAATATTCATTTTTACCTAAATAATTTTTAATCCTCAAAGTCATATGGCTTTCTAGCTCCCCAAACTTTCATCAGTGGGCTACCTCCTACTCATATTTTGGGTTATAATTTAACTGTCACTTTCTTTAGGAAGCTTACTGTGACATATTCCTCAATTCTCACTCCTACCTACAACTCATTTAGATAGTCTCATTGACTTTGATTTTCTCTATCAAAGTCCTTTTCCAGTTCAGTAGTTTGCCTTCCCCATTAATCCATACTTTTTTTTCAAGAGAATGTGACCTATTCACATATAGTATTGCCTTATAGAACAGTGACTTATACAAAATTTTGTTCTTAATTCATATTTCAGAATGAATGAATGACTCTACCACCCTAACACATAGTAATGCTCAGTAAATAGTTACTGTCCTTCAAATAAACTATGATCTGTGTGTAAATTTTTGGATGTATTACTTAGCCCATCGATGAATGTGTAAGATTTGAAGTAGAGAATTTAGTAGAACTCCATGATGTATATCCTCTACCTTCTTTCCACTATTATGATAAGGCAACTGAAACTTATAATGGAATCATCAATGATGTTATTCCCTGTACCTAGGATACTACCACAGTGACCTTTATTGTCATCCCATGGCACTGGTAAAGATTTTACTTTTTAGCAACACAAGATAAAATAAAAACAGTAGACTCCTGCTCTCCATCTGCCCTACAATCAATTTTTAAAAATCTGAATTAAGTTACAAATCCCAATTATTTCTGTCTTTATAATATTAAATGATTTATTTAATTGTTTCCCACTTTTAACTGACTATTCAAACACCACAATGTCATACTCTTTCATGAACTATCCCTGGGGATTTTTACCATTTATTTTTTATTTAACTTCTTTTAGTGTTTATTTATTTTTGAGAGAGAGAGACAGAGTGTGAGTGGGAGAGGTACAGAGAGAAAAGAAGACACAGAATCTGAAGCAGGCTCCAGGCTCCGAGCTAGTCAGCACAGAGCCTAACACAGAGCTCAAACCCACGAACCATGAGATCATGACCTGAGCTAAAGCTGGATGCTTGACTGATTGAGCCACCCAGGAACTCCAATTTTTACCATTTATGAGAGACATACTCCACTTTAAGCCAAACCTTGATTTACACAAAGTCAGAATAACCTGAGATTCTCTACTTGCTTTAGAAGGATTTATCACATTTGTATTTGAACTATCTCCCTATCTTATTCTGAATATTACTTGATTAAGTTTGAGTCATATAAAACTTTTCAGGTATATACATCCATTATATAAAACAAGACACAACTATTAACAGGCTTTCAAAATTTTTCTTGGCAACTGTCAATCAGGTTTTACATTTTCAAATTCATGTGGACACTGACTTCTAAGTTAACTGACAGCAATAAGGCTGGCAATATGATTTCTCTTAAATAATATCCACATGGTAAACAAGATCTGATTCTATGGGTTGGAGTTCTCTCAAGCTCTGAAGCAAGGGGAATTCTGTGACTAATTCGAGATGGAATTACTTATCATGGCTTGGTATCCTGCTCTCCTGATCTAATATTGCCAAGGAAATCAATGAATAATGTGTTAAAATTAAAATGGGGGGGGGGGAGTTTGAATGAGGAAAGTTTGTTTAAAAGTGCCTTTCAAATTCTTAGCCCAGCTCAGAAAATAGCTTCTTTATGAAGCTCTGAAGCTTTTCAGTTTTACTTACAGTTTGATTTATATTCTCTAATTCATTGCCAAGAACTGGTATACACTCAGTGCTGTGTGTTTTTTGATGTGAAAATGCACATTAAATCAAAGAAGAAAAATAGAATCCTAAATAAATATTGTTTCATTTAAAGTTATGAAATATAGGAAGACCAGTACTACAATTTTTAAAGTTCTTTAGACTCAGGAGTTCACATTCTATCTTTTACACAGAAAATAATTAACTAGCTGGGAATGCAAACTGGTGCAGCCACTCTGGAAAACAGTATGGAGGTTCCTCAAAAAACTAAAAATAGAACTACCCTACAACCCTAAATATACTACTAGGCACTTATCCAAGGGATACAGATGTGCTGTTTCAAAGGGACACATGCACCCCCATGTTTATAGCAGCACTATCAACAATAGCCAAAGTATGGAAAGAGCACAAATGGCCATCGATGGATGAATGGATAAAGAAGATGTGATATATATATATATATATATATATATATATATATATATATATATATATATATATATATATATATATATACAATGGAGTATTACTCGGCAATCAAAAAGAATGAAATCTTGCCATTTGCAACTATGTGGATGAAACAAGATGGCATTATGCTAAGTGAAATTAGCCAGTCAGAGAAAGACAAAAATCATATGACTTCACTCATATGAGGACTTTAAGAGACAAAACAGATGAACATAAAGGAAGGGAAACAAAAATAATATAAAAACAGGGAGGGGGACAAAACAGAAGAGACTCATAAATATGGAGAACAAACAGGGTTACTGGAGGGGTTGTGGGAGGGGGATGGGCTAAATGGGTAAGGGGCACTAAGGAATCTACTCCTGAAATCATTGTTTCACTATATGCTAACTAATTTGCATGTAAATTTTAAAAAAGAAAAATGAAAAAAAGAAAATATTTAGCTAGCGTCTTTAGTAAACAAAGTTCTTTCCTATTTTTGACTTAAAGAAAAAGATCCATCAGAAAAAATTGAGTCAATAACCAATAATTAGTTAAAAATAATGTTTTAGTTTTTGTCCTGAAGACAATTGCTATTATCCCAGTATCTCATATCTCTGCTCCTACATGATTATCCAATGAGAATAATCCTGAAGCCCTAAGACATCCAGGTCAGCAAAAGAAAACAATTTTTGAAAATTATTTTTTTCACCGAGACTAAAGTGAAACCACATATTTTAGAAGAATTTGGAACAAATGTTACATACAAGTCTTATTACATTTACTTTTCTAAGGCATACGTCCTATTAACAACATTCATCAGCAAGTCTATGTACAGTTTCTATCTTCAAAGTAAATCCTGAGTCTGACCACTTCATACCATCTCCATAACCTCCACCCAAGACCAGGGCTGAGACAGCTAGGATACACATGTACAATTGTACTCGCCATTAAAATATTGAACCATTTCTGGGCAGGTGGTATATAGCCTCTTAGCCATTGAACTGAGCCTGGCAGGTGCCCCTGCCAGCCACTCTGAGCCTTCCTCTCAAACACTCTATGACTGCCCTTGATATAGAAACTAAAGCATTAACACCGGACACAGCAGGAATCCCACCACATTTTACTCTTTGTGTCTGGTCAGTACCTATAACATATGGAACCCAGATCTGCCCTTGACCAATGCAGTACTCTCTTGCAGCAGCCTCCTTGCTACCATTCTTACCCCTACTGTCTGTTCTATGGGAAGGCAAGATGATTTTTACTATTATTATTAATGCAATCAGATCATATTGCTTTCCTCTTTAAATTCTTCAGCAGTTTCCCATTACATTTAAATAAAGTCCAAACTCCTACCTAGACTGACTTGGCCCTGGGTCATCTGGATCCTGCCTCCCTCTCTCTCTTCACCTTATGCCATTCTTCTCATTCACTGTGTTCCAGCAACATAGGCATCCCTGCTTTTCTTCTGTCAAGACTTTTACACTTGCTTTTCCCTTTAAGTGTAAGTGCTGTTCCCTTGCTGTTCCACTTGCTGGGAAGACCATATCTTCAGGTTTCAATTCTTGCAGGTCTTTTCTCATATGTCACCTCCTTAGCAAGTCTGATGTGACTACAACTGTACATAAAACAGTTACTTGCACTTCTGCTCCAGCTTGAACCTGTCCCCAGTCACCATCTTTTCCATCACCCTACTCTATTTGCTTCACAACCCTCATTCTGTTTATGTATTTAGCTGCCTTCTTACTTATTTTTTCTTTCCGACTGAAAGGTAGTCTCTCTGGGAGGAGGAGGAGGATGCATGGTTTGCTTGGTGACTCTATCTGTTCCCAATATCTAGTGCAGTATATGTCCTACCATTTCCTTCTCCTATGCCTGCTCCTTCTTTCCACCCTTCCTCCCAAGGCTACCTGCCCAAAATCAGCTTCTCCACTAATGAGAAGCTCAAATTCCATCTCCTTAGGACCTTCTTTGATCATGCCATAGTATGTAATCTCTCTTTCTCGCACATTGCTACCAATATTCCTCTTTCCTCTTAAGACTTTAACTGCTGTGTTTTTGTTATTCGTGAATTACCTTCTCCTCTCAGTGAACCATATGCACTTTGAAAGATAAATTTTTAACCCACATGTAGGCCTTCATTTCAGTCATCAGTAAATTCTCATCCAGAATGAGCTTGCCTTTCTGTTTATTAGCTGACTTCTCTCTTTAGGATAAACCTCAGTTTTAGGTCATGGGACAAAGAGAGTCTTCATAAATTTGCACTTCATGGTGAGTTAACTTTGGCTTATGGGAAGGGAGCTGTGACAATTCCCCTCAGGACACATTGCTGCTTGCTTAGGAAAACTTAAATATAGTTTATAAACTTGAAGGAAAATAAGGTAGAACAACTCCCTCAAGAGATTCTTTCCAGATGTTTTTCAAGTAAAGTTAAATCCTTATAATCATTCAATGTTCACCAGTCTCCTTGCTTAAAAGTTCATCCAACTATACAAGTCATATTTCTTTTCTAATAAAAACACTTTTAAGCCAATGAAAGTATTTACTGGCATTGGTTCACCTCAATGAGAAGTGAATATTTTAATATTTTTTAAGCAGATGATCTAACTGCAAAGTTAAATTATTTGTAATTCTCATAAATCCTATCTTTTATCATCAAACAACTATGTTTGGAATTACAAAATTTTAGCACCAAGGAGTTCCCTAGAGTGCAGCTAACAATAACTAGCATCTAACAGAACATGCCAGGTATTGTTTTAAGTGCTTTCTATGCAATAATTCTTGACAATAACCCTCTGAAGTAGGTACTATTAATATCATCATCCTTATGTTAAGGATGGAAAAACTGAAAGGCAGAGAAAGCCATGTCACAAAGCTGGAATTTGATCCCAGGCATGTCTTGTTTGGCTTTGTATAGCAAACATATCCTTGTTGTAACCCCCTCTCCCTCACCTTCCATTAGTTTTGAGCACTGGAGTAAAATATTTGACTTCTCAGCTTCCCTTACATGTAGAGGTGGACACGTAACCCTTCTCTGGCCAGTAAGAGTAGACATGAGTTCTTGGGAAAGATTTCCCTTCACAAATAAAAAAGAAAACTTCATAAAGGAAAATATTCGGCCATTTGCCTCATTTACACTGTTGCTTTCTTATTCTATTTTTAGGATACTTATTATTTTTTTTAATTTTGTTTTTAATGTTTGTTTGTTTGTTTGTTTGTTTATTTATTTATTTATTTATTTGTAAATTTTTCTAATGTTTATCATTTTTTGAGAGAGACAGAGACAGAGCCCAAGATGGGGAGGAGCAGAGAGAGAGGGAGACACAGAATCCGAAGCAGGCTCCAGGCTCCAAGCTGTCAGCACAGAGCCCAATGTGGGTCTCAAACCCACGAACCAAGAGATCATGACCTGAGCCAAAGCCAGACGCTTAACCAACTGAGTCACCCAGGCGTCCCTAATACTTATTACTTATTTTTAATGGTAGTTATTCTTTCTTGGTTAGTCAATACCTAAAAAACAGTGTTAGGAAGAAAGGGAAAGTGAGGTAGGATACAAGCAGCTTAAATTCAGGTATATTGCCTCAGAAAACTCTCCTCAATTCTACTGCATACTCTGCCCTGAGACATCTCACCACTCTATGTCCTCAGCCATCAATGTGGCATAAACGTATATGCACTCTCCACTTCAGGGTGAGCAGGGTGGTTTACGGTGGAGAACTACATGTCACAGAATTTGTCTTTATTTCTTTGGAGGAAGAAGGTGGTTGAAGTGATTTCAGTAATTTATTTCTCAACTGACCTCTGTCAGATTGGTTGCTGCCACTCTTTCCTTTGTTAACCCGGTTGGTATCCTGCCTCTTTGAGTAGTTTGCAGAGTTTCTCTGTCCTGTCATTTGTGTTACTCTACAGTATGGAAACTGGCCCAAGGTTTCTCATACAGCCCATGCACAGCCTCAGACTCTGCCATTCCAAGGAGGGGATTCGTGGTTAGGCTCTTCAGAGCCAAATAAACCATTTCCCCTCATATGTGCTGAAAGATCTGAAAAAGAAATTATCTGCAATCATTGTCCTCCCTCCTGGGTTTTGGCACACATTCTTCAACCATTTAAACTAAGGAGTCATTTTAGTTGCTAGTTTCATTAACAATGAAGAATCTTTTCTCCCCATTTGTCCTCTATTTTACCACATATAAGGAAGAAAAAGGTATTTACAACACTTTCCTTCCGCCTAATCTTTAGCAGACTTTTTTCTCTTGGGGAAAAGAGTCATATAAGTAACATACTCAGGGCTTCAATGTGTATCATTACTTTTTTACAGAGTCTTTTCCTGGTTTATTTTGATTAGCTTCTAAGAAGTCCCAGTATATACTATAATAGTAAACCTGTTCCTTACCAGCCAGACATGTTCAGAGCCCAGGATGCCAGTGATATCATAAACACAAATACTGCCTAGGGCACTGAAATCACCTCACACTTCTCAGAAACCTTACACCTGATGCTAAGATCCTGAGACTGAGAACTGAGTGCAAGAGGTTTTATCAGGGAAGCTTAATGGGAACCAGACCTGTGGATTTTAGCCAGGGTTTTCTCAACCTCACCACTATCGATATTTGGACAAAATAATTATTTGATGTGGGGGAATATCCTGTGTGTCGTACAGAGTGTAGCTGTAGGCCTGGCCTTTACCTACTAGATTCCAGTAGCAAACCTTTCCTTACATCTATAATGTTCAAAAGTATCTCTAGACTTTGTCAAATGTCCACTGGGATGTGGAGGGGTGGGAGGTGGTGGTGGTGATGTGTGTGTGCAGGTAAAATCTTTCTCAGCTGAGAAGCACTGGTTTAAGAAAGAAGGAAGTGCGATACAGTTAGAATAAAGGTCTCATTCGATTGGGTGGAAAGCACTGGAGCTAGGATGGTTCTTCAGAATTGTCCCAAATCTGCTTCAATGAATATTGGATACAGGCTGCTCCCAGTAAAGAGATGGAAGTTTGGCAAGGCAGCTCCCTTTAGTAAGCCCGAGAGGGACTCAGCAGTGAGATGTCTGCAGGGAACCGCTCCAGTAGTTGGGGAAATGAGTGCCGTAGTCCTGAAAGGTGAGCTGGTGAAACTATAGCATCCTCTACATAGGTCAAGCAGGATTCCTAGGCCTTGTCAAATACTTTTGAACATAAAATATTGAGTAAATTGTTGATATGGGACCTGATCCCCATAAGTAAAGTGAAGGTGAAATAAAATAATGTATGTAAAGTTTCTGGCATATATACTGTGCTGTTTAAATTCTAGCCATAATTGTTTTGTTCACATATGTAATTTTCTAGGCCTAATTAAAATAAAACAAAGCCAAGCAGATTTATACCACACTCTTAAGGTTACCTAACCACTTTCTTTGGTTGCTTAGCAATGAAGGACAATGGGACAAAGCTACCAGTGTGACCAAATACCAAATTTACATGATTGGAATTTTAGCCCCAAGAAGTCTTTCAATAGTAGACATTGTCCTAATGTGAAAATGACAGTAAACACTCCATATCTGGCTTTGCACTCATAATGAAATACGTTCCCAGATACAAAAGCTGTACTCCTTTGTAATGATAATTTACAACTGTGAGACATTTTCATCAAGTAAGAATTTTGCTTATTATTTAATAAATTTAAACTCTGATTTACTACAATAAGTCAACAAATGCAACAGAATAATGTGTTACTTTAAATATCTCGGGTTAGTGGTTAAAACAACAACAAAAACAGAGGCAACCTTCATATGTAAATGATATTTAACAAATGAAATGACAAATGTGAAAACAATGTTTTCAGACTATTTCAAACAGAGATAAGTAGAATTCAGTGAATACACACATACATAGAGAAAGAATAGATACACTTCACTCATTCTATCTCTATAGAGACCAAATTGGGAACCATCATTAGCAGTAAGTGTAGTAGTAAGAATATGAAGAATATTTGGTTAATAGATTGTCTTCATAGATAATAGATTGTTAAACTTTATTCAGTATTACAATTTGGAACTCAACCACTGAAATGAATGAGTCATTAAAATAATGTAAGAGTAGTTTAAAAACAGCTTACTGTTTAAAAGAAAAAGCTATCAATAGCGTGAATGACAATGGCTTATAAGATGGTCCATCATAAGCAAAATTTAAGGAATCAAGTTAACCATAAGTAAAAAGAGACTATCCAAACACATTTTCACACCATTAAGCTCAACTTTAACAATTAATTAAAACAGTGTTTGACATATCAAATTAACTTGAAAGTTATTAGTTTTAGAGTTTCCTTCGAATATTTGGGTATTTTAGGAACCACTTTTAGTAAAAATAATTTTAAACTTAATCAGGATATGAAATATAATTATTTCCTGCATCTTAATGAACTCACATAGAACCCCCCAAATCTATCTAGAATTTTTTGAAACTTCTTTTAAAAGTTATTTTGTTCTTATAAGTTCTTAAAAGTTGTTCTTAAGAGTTATTCTTAAAGGTTCTAATAAGTTCTTATTTTGATTTTATTTATTTTTAATCTTTTAAAAATATATTTACTTATTTTGGGAGAGAGACAGAAAGCGTGAGTGGGGGAGGGGCAGAGAGAGGGAGAGAGGGAATACCAAGCAGGCTCCATGTTAGAGCCCGATGCAGGGCTCAATCCCACGAACCATGAGATCATGACCTGAGCCAAAACCAAGAGTCAGACCTTAACTGACTGAGTCACCCAGGTGCCCCAAATTTATTTTCATTTAAAATAATTTTTTAATGTTTATTTATTTTTGAGAGAGAGAGACAGAATACGAGTGGGTGAGGTTCAAAGAGAGAGGGAGACGCAGAATCTGAAGCAGGCTCCAGGCTGTGAGCTGTCAGCACAGAGCCAGACGAGGGGCTTGAACCTATGAACTATGAGATCATGACCTGAGCCAAAGTTGGGCGCTCAACTGAGTCCCCCAGGCACCCCTATTTTCATTTTAAAGTAGTAAAAGACTATAACCGTAAGTAGTTTACTCTAAATTTTTAAATATTTTTATCTTAAATAAACAAATACATATATAATATATTTATAGCTATATTTATATTATATAATATATAATATATATTATATATTATATATATTTTAAAAATATATATATATAAGCATTATTACAATAAAAGTAATCCAAGTCAAAACTAGAGGTTCTTAAGAATGTTCTCCTTGAAAATTAGTCTATATTTGTTACTCAATTTGAGAATTTGAGAATTTTGAAAAATTGAATTGTGTTATATTGTCAGTATTGAAGTATGTGTCAAACTTAATGCTTGTATATGCTTGTTCTCCTAGGAAACTGCTTATAACTTAAAGATTCAGTTAAAAAAAACACCAACTCTGTGAAGCTTTTCCTGAACTCCACACTACCACAATTAACAACAGAGTTAATCACTTACTCTGCAAGTAGCCTTTATAGCCTTTGTCACATTTCACTGTCCTTTTATCATCTTCTGATCTTCCTTCTCAGAAAGCCAGGTGTTTCAGAACACAGCCTGCAACTTATTCATCATTGAAATCACAGTTCCTGGTTCAGTCACTAGCACATGGAAAACATTCAGTAAATGTCTAGTGAACAAATAAAATAATTATTTAATTAACTGGTGGAAAGGCAAAAACAATTTCTCCCATCAGCAATAAGACTCAAAAATCTGCAGCATGTGATCACTTGAAACACATCAATGCTAACATCTAGAGAGGAATGTTCATAAAACAGCCTGGCCATGTCATACTGGAGAAAAGTAAGAATGATCACTGGGGGACTTAGAGAATGTGAATCAGTCTACCAGCAAGTGTTCCCCAAACTGTCATCTCAACCCCTCATCTCGGAGGATGAATTCTTAAGGCAACTAAGAGAAGAGTATCAGAGAGCTGTGCTGAAGAAAGAACCAGTTCAAGAAAGTCACTGAGCTTTGAAGAAAGTGGTTGCCAGTGACACATCTGTTTAGGAATTATTCAAAAAGCAACAGAAGAGACATGGACCCCTTCATGAATTGTCTGTAAGTCCAATACCATGTCTGAAACTTTTATCAGCTAGAAATATAAGCTGAATTTGTACCCAATTTTCCTTTTGACCCTTGGAATTCCTCAGCAGATACTGTTATGCTTTGGTACCACCAAGTCCCAGCAGACTAAAACAACAAAAGTTTCTTTCTTTCCCGCATGAATGTCCACTGGCTGGTGGTTTTGCTCTGTACCATCCTCACTCAAGACCCAGGCTAATGAAGCATCCCATCTGGAACATCACCTTGGCAGACAGAGCAAAGGAGCTCTCGAGGGTCAGGCAGCAGCAACTAAATGCTCCAGCTCAAAAGCCACATGTGTCATTTCTGCAAATGACACACATTTTCCAAAAGTAGTCAGTGGTCCCACCCAACCACAAGGTAGCAAGCAGTGCCTTCCTACCTTGTGCCCAGAAGCTGAGGAGCCAGCACAAACCACCACACCCTAAGACTAACTCGTTCCGGAGGTACGCCTTGACAGATCACCAAAATCTAGTAAAAGGGATTATCTTCTTTTCAGTTTGGAAAAACCAAAATCAAACCAAACCACACCAAAAAATCTTCTCTCCTGTTAATTTATTAGCCTCAAGTTTGCCTTTAAAGAAATGCAATACACTCTGTGTACAGCCATTATATGAGGCAAAAGAAAACAGACACAAAGATGGAATGCTGCATGAAAACATAAAGTTCAGAAACAAGTAAACCTAACTGACGGTGATAGAACACACAAAGGCGGTTACCCTGAGGGTTTAATTCTGACAGGAAAGACTGTCTTCAAGGGGCTAGAAAGGTTCTTTCTCTGCATATACATACATAAAAGTTGATTGAACTATACTCCTAAGATTGGGTCATTAAATGCGTGTTATAACCTAAAAAATTTTTTTTCTCATATGTAGAACATAGGCATTAATGGAAGCTGGGGAGAAACGAATGATTCATGTAACTCCATCTCTCTTTTTTTTTTTTTTTTTTAATTTTTTTTAACGTTCATTTATTTTTGAGACAGAGAGAGAGAGAGCATGAACAGGGGAGGAGCAGAGAGAGAGAGAGACCCAGAATCCGAAGCAGGCTCCAGGCCCCGAGCGGTCAGCACAGAGCCTGACGCGGGGCTTGAACTCACGGACCGTGAGATCATGACCTGAGCCGAAGTCGGACGGTTAACCGACCAAGCCACCCAGGCGCCCCTAAATCCATCTCTTAACTGGCACATTGTTCAAAAAAATGCAACTATAATCTAAGTAAAAAAACTATTCACCCAGAATTCATGAGAAAGTGAAAACTGAAACACTTGGGATGTTTCTATAAATTCCCTAAGCAAGCCTTTTCTTAAGTGATTTCAAATCATCCTCATCTTCAATAATAAATATATGCAGCTGATACATGTAGTCAACTCTATAGATACTCTAATGTAGTAAAAAAGGAGATGCTTCCTGGAACAGACTAATGTGAAAAGCCAGCTTGTCAGGAAGCCTTGCCAATAAGCATGAAGTTTTAAACGAAACTGTTGATCCATAGGCAGAACTAAAAAGCAGATACTGCAGAGGGGCATAAAGTAATATGGTTCTGGTTTTTACTAGTTAGTGAATGTTTAATAATTCTTCATTATTATAGGCCTTTATTCCACACACTACTTAATGAGGCCCTTGAAAATCCAGAATTTTATCTTGAGTGGTCTTTATAATTATTTAAGAAAATAAGAATTACATTTGAATATTAGATTCTCCTGGAGAAATTCCACTTATTATACAACAACTTTATAAAGAAATATGTATTATTTTAAATTAAATGTATTGTGCATATGGACAAAAGTCTAATCATGTTGACACCTTGAATAAAACTAGCTGGTCTCTTCAGATTGTTTAATAATTTACAAACAATGATCCATCTTTTTTTTAAATTATTTAACATTTATTTATTTTTGAGAGACAGAGGTTGAGTGGGGGAGGAGAAGAGAGAAAGACACAGAATTCAAAGCAGGCTCCAGGCTCTGAGCTGTCAGCACAGAGCCTGACATGGGGCTCGAACTCACAAACCATGAGATCACGACCTGAGCTAAAGTCAGGTGCTTGACCAACTGAGCCACCCAGCCACCCCAATAATGATCCATCTTAATGGTTCTCAAATTTGTTCAGATGGCTAGAGACCTCATGGAGACCTTTTCAGAATACCATAATCTTTGAACCACACTTTGAAATTTGATATTTAATTCCTTTACACAAATAAGAAACTACTTTCTTAACCAAAAAAAAAAAAAAAAAAGGCGAAAAGAACATATACACATACATACATAATATAAGGTCACAATCATTAGCTCACAACTTTTGAAAAGAAAAATAAATTATCAAATCAAGTACAACAGACTGTTTTCAAGTTTTTTGACATTCATTTGCTACTTTTAATTCAATAATAATAAATAATATATAAATAATAATTAATATATTTATGTAATATATGCTATAATACATAATAAAAATTTATATATCATTATATACTACAATAAATAATACTGAGTTCAATAATTCAATAGCCACAGCTCACTAATAGATAAGAAGCAGGTGTCACCAAAGTTTTTAATAAAATTTTAAGGAAAGAGCTAAAAATAGAAAAAGTCTATTGATTATTATATTTTCCTTAAAAAATAGGAAAATAGATATTATTCAGTTTTAGCCTCAAAATATTTTGTTTCTGGGGCGCCTGGGTGGCGCAGTCGGTTAAGCGTCCGACTTCAGCCAGGTCACGATCTCGCGGTCCGTGAGTTGAGCCCCGCGTCGGGCTCTGGGCTGATGGCTCAGAGCCTGGAGCCTGTTTCCGATTCTGTGTCTCCCTCTCTCTCTGCCCCTCGCCCGTTCATGCTCTGTCTCTCTCTGTCCCAAAAATAAATAAACGTTGAAAATATTTTGTTTCAACTTAGAGAATGCCGGAGTTTTGAGAGCACATAGCTTGTTTGACTTCATTGTCAATGAAAAGAAATGGAAATCCTTTTTGGTTTCATTATAACTGCTAGAGATTCCTTGGGATCTGATTTTATTTGATCTCCTCTACCACAGTGAAGGTAGGGGAGAATTCTAAACTGTTTACATATAAAGGGCTATACCAAGAAATATCGTAGGATAATGACCTACATTTTTTTTTTTTTTTACTCCTAGAAAAGAATACTAGTAGAAAGAATTTTGGCAAACTGTATACCTCTCTGCACATTTTTTAAATACTTTTTTTAAAGTTTATTCATCTTTGAGAGAAAGAGAGAGCATGAGCAGGGGAGGGGCAGAGACAGAGGGAGACACAGAATCCGAAGCGTCAGAACAGAGCGTGACGCAGGGTTGGAACCGACAAACCCCGAGATCATGACCCAAGCCCAAGCTGGACACCCAACTGACTGAGCCACCCAGGCACCCCTCTCTTTGCACATTTTTAACTTAACAACTATATTTGTTTTTATCATAAGCTATATTGGAAACAATGTAATTTCTGGTCTACTTAAATACTGACGTGTAAATAAAACTTTTATATCCAAAAAGAATAAACGTTAGCTCTTCTTTAAAAATCAGAATTTTGTATTGCTTCCTTTTCTGCTTGAAATTTGTATTTCCATTCCACTTCCCCTACAGAATTTTATGCTAATCCAATCTATTTTTATATTTTAAATTATTTTTTAATCAACCTATCTTAATTTTATGTCACAAAAATCTATATAATTTAAATATGGTTTTTACATTTATGAGCTGTGTTAAAGTATTTCTTTTAGATTTAATTATTTCAATTTTTAGTAACAGTCAATTATAATATAAATAGTATAAATATTGATAATTACCTAACATAGAAAAGTAAAATTTTATTGGTAATATAAGTTAGTAGGTATGGTTGTTTTTTCACAGTTGGTTCGCTATGGATAAATATTACATATTTCTAGGATAAGACAGAGTTTAACAAACATTCCGTTCCTACTAGTCATTTTTCATAGACATAATTGCTGAGAAATTATATAGTTGAAAACAGAAGGAGTTTTGTATACCAGTGTCACTCAATTCTTTGAACTCCTTCCAAGTTATATGGTAAAAATCACATACTAATTATATTTGTAAGCCATCACACTGATCCATCATCAAAAATTTTTAGTGATCTGTTATCTGATACTCAATATGTGAGGCCAGAGAAGAACTAGCCTGAACTGCAGAAGAATTTGTTATAGTCATAACAGCAATGTACTTCTTCAGCTTTTAGAAAATACACCCAAATGGACTTACCAAGAAAAAAAATGACTATTAATTGTATATTTTACTCATACCTAGAGGTAATTTATTCAAACTGGTACACTCAAATGGAGTTGGGAAAAATTCAAAGTATTGTTAACTTCGACACATCTGGACCAAAATAATTTTTTAGTTATTTATTTTTATTTCACCTGTGTTTTACCAATATTTTTTGTTAAAACTTTGGCGCTCTATTGGGGCACCTGGGTGGCTCAGTCACTTGAGCGACCGACTTCGGCTCAGGTCATGATCTCACGGTTTGTGAGTTCGAGCCCCGCGTCGGGCTCTGTGCTGACAGCTCAGAGCCTGGAGCCTGCTTCAGATTCTGTGTCTCCCTCTCTCTGACCCTCCCCTGTTCATGCTCTGTCTCTCCCTGTCTCAAAAATAAATAAGCATTAAAAAAAATTTTAAATAAAAAAAACTTTGGCGCTATAGATTTAACTCTTTTGAGTTATGAAAAATGTCTGTCATATAACCTAATTAGCATAGTCACCCTACTGCCTCTTTCCTTGACTGTTCAAAGTTCTTGTAATTTTCTATCAACATATATACTCTTTGCTGAACAAGTATAGGTATGGGATATAGGGTTGGGGAGTTTATTGAAATATATGCAAGCCATTCTGCTAAGAGATCCAAGCTATTCCTTAGATCTCATCTCATTCATCTCTTCCTAGTTCACTGTGTTCCAGCCTGAAAGACTTCCTCACATACTTTGAATATGCCAAGCAGAAAACCCCCCACTTCCTGAAATAATTCCTCACTTCATTAAGATACCTGCTGAAATATACCTTATCACCACTGTCTCCCTACTCTCTTTATTTATTTCTTTAAATTTATGTCCACTTTATATATTTATTGACTTATAACTTGTCTCCACCCTCATCAGCATTTAAAATCCATGAGAGCAAATATTTTTGTTACTCCCTGTTGTGTTCCCAGCACCTAGACCAGTGCTTGATATATAGTAACATCTCAAAAGTTATTCAGTGCATAAGTAGATGAATGAATGAGAGTGTCTCTGATCTCAATTAACAATAAAATATTAAAAGAAAAAAAGGTGAACTAGCATGGGGTTAATAATAGTAATAGTCTATTTTGCCAAGCATGGACACTTTAAAAATTGCTACCCAATAAAGACTCATTTCCTAAAACAAAAGGAATCTTCAACACCAAAATCCAGTAAGAATCTACTACATCAGAAACAAATGAGTGTATTAAAATACTGTTCTAGAAATTCACTATATTTTTCTTATTTTCTTACTTCATACTAATGAAAACTTCAGCAAGGAAATCACTACTACAAATACTTTGGCTGTCAACACTTATCTGGGCCATGGCAGGATGCCATCTTATTCTCACTTAACCTGGAGAAATGATCTGAAAAATTGCCTCAGCTAAAGCATTGGTAGTTGATAACTGGAAAAAACACTAAAATATATTTGAAAGAAGAAGAAGGAGGAGGAGGGAGGAGGAGGAGGAGAAGGAGGGGGAGGAAGAAGAAGAAGAAGGCAGAAGAGGAAGAAGAGGAAGGGGAGAAGGAGGAGGAAGGGGAGGAGGAGGAAGAGGAAGAAGAAGTAGGAGGAGGAAAAGGAGGATTGATTTATGATGAAACTGCAAAATGTCTAATGGCTTTTTAGATAGAATTTCTAACCTAAAGGAAAGAGAGAGTATATTCTCTTTGTGGAATTTTGGACTTCAGAATCATAAGGAGGAAATTCTTTTTCAGAGCATCCTTCAAATTACCTTCAGAAAGAGTGAGAGCCCACAGATAAACTTAAAGGAAGTTGTGACATTACACCTGACATAGTATCTCAGATTTGGGGTGAGCCTAAATTGGAATTTGCTGATTACTGATTCTTCTCCATCTTGTCTCATTGGAGGGTTACCATTTACATGTAATATCATAAGAGATGCCATATTATGCTTTACCTCCTGGCCATTTGGTCTTTGTTTGTCTTCAGTCTTTGCTATATGGTTTGTTTATTCTTTGTATCTTTTAGGTCTCATAACTTGGAAGAGATACATGCTGTTTTACTTGTAAGTCTTACAACTAAACCATTAGTCTCTAATTATCAGTGTCAAGACTGAAACATCCATTATTTCCTTTTTAATGACAGGACAAAATAATTTGCATATTTGTGCCTTCCTTAACACCCCTATCCTCCCTTTAGTGTTGTTTTCCTTTTTGTTTATAATCTGGAATGCTTTTATTATAATCTTGGATGATTTTTAAGTGTATCATCAATTTCAAAAATTACGTTTGTTTCATTCTGTAAACACACGACAATTGTTTACACTTTACTTAAATGGTTTCAGTGTTCAACATCAGTCCTTTCCTATCATGACATACATGCCAAATTTTTATTTTGATGTACTCTTTTGAGTTCATCTTTAAGTAGTGCTTCTTGTTAGAGGCCCCCAGACAAATGGTCCCTATTTCACCCCCTGCTCATCATTGTCACTAACTCTAAGCCCCTCCAAATTAGAAGGTCTTAAAGGTGTAGGCCAGCATTTCCTTATTTCCTGCAAAGGATGCAACACCTCACTATCTTCTTGGCAAATTTAGGAGTCTTTGGTGGCTCCTTTAATAGGTCTCATCTGTGCTCTATTAGAAATCTATTAGAAATTATATTCATATCATATCATTGCTGCTATTCTCTACTATTGTTATTCATTTACCATTACAATAGGTTTTGGAGAAAGAGACAGTCTGAAAGAAGATTTTATCACAACACTCCTTTGCTTCAGATTTCCTAGCTAAGTCCTCACCTATAAGAGTAACATTCATACTCCATAGAAGAAAGATCCTTTATTCTCTGGGCCAGCCTCTTAAATCTTGTACCAGAGCAAGTGCCTCATTCACTTCACCCTTGTTCTGGCCCTGTTTCTATGTATAGATAAAGACAGAGGAAGACTTTTTGTCCTTAAGCTGGTTTAGACTGTGTCCAAAATTAAAACCATCCCTTATTTATTTTATTTTGCTTTTGGTATTTTATTTCATACTAAAAGACTGAATGAAAAATCAACCCAAAGTAAGTAAAAACATTAATAGCAACTGAATGAGGACACATATAATGTAAATAAATACAGGAAAATTATCTATGAAATAGCTGTCTTTGTATTTTGACAAATATCAAGGGAACTAGCATCCTAAGTAAAGCCATCTATGGTGCAAGCCAACAAACACTTTGGAAAAAATTTACCAGTACTTTTGGCTATGAATATTACTTCTCAAATGTTAATAAACATGAAGAATTATCCTAGTCAACCAAGAATATCATTCACTAGCATCATCAGGGATCTCTCAGCAACTCTTGCAGTCATTCACAACTGTTTGAGTATGTTGACTTCCAGGTCAAATATTTTTCTAGCTTGAAAGTCAAATGAAGAACATCTTTTTATAGTTTATTCTTAATTCCCATCTGGATATAACTTATTACAAACAGTCTTATGAGTTCCTATGACATTTATACATAGAATAACTGCTAAACCTAAGTTAAATTTCTCAAAACATATTACTATGTCTAATGAAGTCATCTTCTGTGATCTATGTTAAGCTTTCTTCCAAACCAACTTTAAATTACACTCAACCTGCTAAGCACATTATGAATTGCTCCACAGCAAATAGTAGACATGCTTATTTGGCCTAATTAACTACGATAAAAGGATCAGCAGGTAACACCTTGTGATATTTGTTGCAATTTCTAAAAAATATGCATAGAAATTGTACATACAAAAGCTGTTTAACAGAAACAATTTGTGGGCTCTTTAAACTTTGGGCAAATAAATGAGGGAAAACTGAAATAATATTTTATTTTTAGACGATGGTAAGTTAAGATAATTTCCACTATCTAGTTTACACTAATCATTTGAAATAACTCTTATTAGCAGTGAACTGAATGCTTCTATCTGTAATTAAGCTAAGCTTTTGATACTTAGAACAATAAAATGATTGGTTTGCATTTATACACACCTCAGTTTTTCCACTTAAAAGACACATAAATACAGATTATTTTCCACTTTTGCCAAGAGATAAAACTGAGTTACTATTAATTTTATGTACACATTTCTATCAAGCATAAAAGGAGTGGTCAGCCTTCATTTCTAGCTAATTAATACAGTCATTGGATGACAAATGCCTTTTTTCTTAGCAGTCTGAGAATTCAAAAAAAAAAAATAGCTTCCAGAGCTCTGCTATTACTACAAGTATGAGAAACTGGATTACTGCCTAAAAAAATAAGAAAATGTTTTTTTCAGATATAAAGCTCTGGTGATCATATCCCTAGAATTATAATAAAAAATGTTTTTAAACTTCTAGATGTGTTTAAAACATGTCTTCTCGTTGATACATTTTTTGAGAGCAAGATTTTTTTTCTTTTTGGCAGTTGGGGAAGTATCCTATAGTCTCTACTGCTCCTTATAGGGAAGGAGATGGCGTTTATTAGATACAGCAAGTACTGTTTGCGACATAAACATTAGCCACCTTTGGCGATGGGGAAAAGAAAGTAATTGTGCTTCTCCTCCTTCCTCAGTGAAGCTCTCCTCAATCTCTTTTGTTTTCCAAGGTCTTCCCAACCTCTTAATTTTGAAGTATCCCAAGACATTCTCAGTCCTCTTCTTCAGCTACACTCACTTGGTGATTTCATTCAGGCCTGAGGCTTAGTCCATCTTCTCTCTATTCTAATGCTCCCAGATTCTTATCTCAAGTCCAGATCTTGTTCCCAAACTCCAGGTTCCTATATCCAACTGCTGCCTCGACATTTCTACTTGGATGTCAAATAGCATGCCAAAGTCAGCATGTCCAAAACTCAAATCCTATTCTTTCTCCACAGAGACTTTTGATCTAGGTGTTCCCTTTGCTGGAAGACTCCCCATCACCCACCTCCTCCCCATCCAATGGACACGCACTCATGCACACATGCACACATGTACAAACCTGATTGCTGCTAGGCTAAACTCCTAACTTCTTTACCTTTTACAATCTTTGGTCAGATGCTGCTATCTTAAGGAGTCCTGCCCTGTCTGCCTTATTTAACACAGCAACCTGATCCTCTCTGTGACTTAGACCCCCTGACCCTACTTACTTTGCTCTACCTGTTTTGCTCATAGCACTTTAACCTTGAACAAGTTCAATCATCAAGCAGTGGAAATGGACAAGTCCAAAAATATTCACTTGCTAATTGCTTTACTATGTTTCTTACTGTCAATACTGAATTTATCTGATAGCCAGGACCACTACCTAGAAAAACCTTAAGCCAAGGCAAGAGTTTATCAGCAGAGATCATAACTGTACCTAAAATTTTTACTTTTTTCTTATCTCCCTATACTTCCACATATATCTAAGAGGTTCACATACCACACATCTTAGGTAAATACCTCTTATTAGTTACTGACATCTTCACACACAAAATCCATTCTCATGTTGTTTTCCAGATATGCTTCTTAGGATATCTAAATGGAAACCTTTGTTTCTTCATGTATGAAAATTGCAAACAGCATAAACAATTAATTTCATATTTTGTTCATGAAATTATTTGACTGACATTGGATGACATAGAAGTTACTGGTTGTTTATAGTTTGAAGTCCTTGTAAAGCAGTATCTATTGGACTACATTTCTCAATATTTACCTAAAACTTACTATAAAATTTCTATCATCACCATTCTGGTCCACCAACACACACACACACACACACACACACACACACACACACACCCCAAAGGCCTGTCACAAGTCTTTCTTTTCTAAGTCATTGGTTTCCTGAAACAAAGGGAATATCTTTCCTGTTCTTTTCATTAGGAGATTTAGTATTTGCAAACTAAAAGTTTCATGGTAAAAATAGATGATTTCTATATGCTTTGTGTTAGGCATATACTGAGCCCTGTGTGTGTATTTGTTCATGTAAATCTGACAACAATCCTATGATGTATGTGTTATTATTAACCACTTTACAGGTTAGGAAATTAAGGAACCTTTACCATGGTGAGTAAAGCTAGGTAAAAACCTGCACTCTTTACCCCAACTTCTGGTGTCCTTAACTCATTGTATAAGAACTTGTCCATTGACTGCATCAATTACATTACCAGCATCAACATTTTAAACTTATAGAATGTAATAACTTACAGATTTAAGACATACATTTTATATACACACATACACACACACACACACACACACACACACACCCATGCACATACAACTAAAACAAAAGTTTCACAAACCAGTAATCAACCTTACTATTTTACTACATGCAAGGCACTCCAATAGTTTCAATGTTATTCTAGTCTGGTGTAATGTATTTTTTAATTTATCAACTCACTAAATTGACTTATACCTGAGTTAGAAATACTGTGAAAAACAGTAAATGATGATATTTAGCTTTTATTTTTCTATTACTCTATAAGCTTCTTAATCATTTATCAAATTTGATGCAAAAATGAATTTTAAAATTTCCTGATAATTCTGTTTTAAAAAACAATAAAAACATTCAGACTGTATCTACCCGAGAGAAGCATATAATCCAACACTTCAAAAGATTTAAGTTTTTAAATATTTTCTTAAACAGTAAAACTTACATGAAAACTATCTTTATAATCATGATAAAGCTAAGCACACAGTAGTCTCTCCATGTATATTACAATAAACATAACTATGTAGCAATAAGTAATAAAGTAGAAATTAGCCTTTTAAAAAATTTATTTTTGGGAGACAGAGAGAGGCAAAGCACAAGTCAGGGAGGGCAGAAACAGAGAAGGAGACACATAATCCAAAGCAGGCTCCAGGCTCCAAGCTATCAGCAGAGAGCCCAACAAGGGGCTTCAACTCACAAACTGCGAGATCATGACCTGAGCCGAAGTCGGACGCTTAACCAACTGAGCCACCCAGGTGCCCCTAACCTTTCAAAATTTATTTACCAGCAAATATATTTTTAATTATTTGAAAGAAGTAATTAGTTTATTTTACTTTTTTTCTTGGGAAATTCAAGACTGGCTTCTATACACAAAAGTTTATAATTTAAAAAATTATAATTTTTAAAATGGCATTGTTGGGGCTCCTGGGTGGCTCAGTCGGTTAAGCGTCTGACTTCGGCTCAGGTCATGATCTCACGGTTCGTGAGTTCGAGCCCCGTGTTGGGCTCCGTGCTGGCAGCTTAGAGCCTGGAGCCTGCTTCAAATTCTATGTCTCCCTCTCTCTCTGCTCCTCCTGGCTCATGCTCTGTCTCTCTCTCCTTCAAAAATAAATAAAAACATTTTTAAAAAAGATATTAAAATGGCATTGTCTTGGTAAATAAAATAAATCACTTAAGCATAATTTATTCACAACGTGCAGTGGAATCATTCCTCTCAGAAATGAATATGACACCATTTTCATAGTTGGAATGACTTGGAAGGATATTATTTGTTTTTACCTAAAAGAATAAGTAAAAATACTGACTGGAGAAACTACATATTTCCAAACTAAGTTTAACATTTATACGTAAGATGAAATGTGAATCTTTGAAGACTGGCAAGGCCAATTCTCACCCCAAATTGGAGTCAGCCAGTCTTCATTTACCTGGGAAGAACAAGGTTAAGCTCATATTCAGAGACTGTGTCAAAATCCCTATTACCAAGTACAACTACTAGCCATGTCCAGAAAAAAGTAGCTGGTCTAACTTCAATGAAGTTGACAGTAAATGCAATAAAAGAAAGGATGGATGGAAGGCTAGCAGGTAACCAATTGATTTGCAGGAAAGTTAGAGGTGGATTTTCATATTTGTGAAATGCTTTTGTGTAGGTATCATGAATTATACGTGGCCCATTTATAATGCATATTTTGTGGGAACTAACAGATACCAGGAGTGCAATAGTAGCCTAAAAGAGTAATAAAGAGAAATAGACTTCATCTTTGTAATCATACTTATGTCATTTATAAGTGTCACAGTTTATTTCCATTGATGGCCTCTTCCCGTCTTTGAACTTTCTCAAAAATAGGAAAATATACATAACTCAAATGCTATTTTATTCAAGTGCTAACTAAAGTTTTTGTCCTTGGACTTGACTAGTTAATTTTTAAAAAAATTTTTTTAATGTTTATTTTTGAGACAGAGAGACAGAGACAGAGCATGAGTGGGAGAGGGGCACAGACAGAGAGGGAGACACAGAATCCAAAGCAAGCACCAGGCTCTGAGCTGTCAGCACAGAGCCAGAAATGGGGCTCGACTTCACAAACCGTGAGATCATGACCTGAGCTGAAGTCAAGACGCTCAGCCAACTGAGCTACCCAGGGGCACCTTGACTAGTTAATTTATTTTTTGTCCCCATGGCTATTTTATTTTATTTTTTATTTTTATTTTTTTATTTTTTAAATTTTACATCAAAATTAGTTAGCATACAGTGCAACAATGATTTCAGAAGTAGATTCCTTGATGCCCCTAACCCATTTGGCCCATCCCCCCACCCACAACCCCTCCAGTAACCCTCAGTTTGTTCTCCATATTTACGAGTCTCTACTGTTTTGTCCACCTCCCTGTTTTTATATTATTTTTGTTTCCCTTCCCTTATGTTCATCTGTTTTGTCTCCTAAAGTCCTCATATGAGTGAAGTCATATGATTTTTGTCTTTCTCTGACTAATTTCACTTAACATAATGCCATCTGGTTTCATCCACATAGTTGCAAATGGCAAAGATTTCATTCTTTTTGATTGTCGAGTAATACTCCATTGTATATATATACCACTTCTTCTTTATCTATCCATCCATCAATGGACATTTGGGCTCTTTCCATACTTTGGCTATTGTTGATAGTGCTGCTATAAACATGGGGGTGCATGTGTCCCTTCGAAACAGCATACCTATATTCCTTGGATAAATACCTAGTAGTGCAATTGCTGGGTCATAGGATAGTTCTATTTTTAGTTTTTTGAGGAACCTCCATACTGTTTTCCAGAGTGGTTGCACCAGCTTGCATTGCCACCAACAATGCAAAAGAGATCCTCTTTCTCTCCATCCTCACCAACATCTGTTGTTGCCTGAGTTGTTAATGTTAGCCATTCTGACAGGTGTAAGGTGGTATCTCAGTGTGGTTTTGATTTGTGTTTTCCTGATGATGAGTGATGTTGAGAATTTTTTCATGTGTCGGTTGGCCATCTGGATGTCTTCCTTGGAGAAGTGTCTATTCATGTCTTTTGCCCATTTCTTCACTGGATTAGTTGTTTTTTGGGTGTTGAGTTTGATAAGTTCTTTATAGATTTTGGATACTAGCCCTTTATCTGATATGTCATTTGCAAATATCTTCTCCCATTCTGTCAGTTGCCTTTTAGTTTTGCTGATTGTTTCCTTCACTGTGCAGAAGCTTTTTATTTTGATGAGGTCCCAGTAGTTCATTTTTGCTTTTGTTTCCCTTGCCTCTGGAGACATGTTGAGTAAGAAGTTGCTGTGGGCAAGATCAAAGAGGTTTTTGCCTGCTTTCTCCTCGAGGATTTTGATGGCCTTCTGTCTTACATTGAGGTATTTCATCCATTTTGGGTTTATTTTTGTGTATGGTGTAAGCAAGTGGTCCAGGTTCATTCTTCTGCATCTCGCTGTCCAGTTATCCCAGCACCACTTGCTGAAGAGACTGTCTTTATTACATTGGATATTCTTTCCTGCTTTGTCAAAGATGAGTTGGCCATATGTTTGTGGGTCCGTTTCTGGGTTCTCTATTCTGTTCCATTGATCTGAGTGTCTGTTCTTATGCCAGTACCATACTGTCTTGATGATTACAACTTTGTAGTATAGCTTGAAGTCTGGGATTGTGATGCCTCCTGCTTTGGTTTTCTTTTTAAAGATTGCTTTGGCTATTCAGGGTCTTTTCTGGTTCCACACAAATTTTAAGATTATTTGTTCTACCTCTGTGAAGAATGCTGGTGTTACTTTGATAGGCATTGCATTGAGTATGTAGATTGCTTTGGGTGGTGTCGACATTTTAACAATATTTGTTCTTCCTATCCAGGAGCATGGAATCTTTTTCCATTTTTTTGTGTCTTCTTCCATTTCTTTCATAAGCTTTCTATAATTTTCAGTGTATAGATTTTTCACCCCTTTGGTTAGATTTATTCCAAGGTATTTTATGGTTTTTTTGTGCAACTGTAAATGGGATCAAGTCCTTGATTTCTCTTTCTGTCGCTTAATTGTTGGTATATAGGCATGCAACTAATTTCTGTGCATTGATTTTATATCCTGCAACTTGGCTGAATTCATGAATCCATTCTAGCAGTTTTTTGGTGGAATCTTTTGGGTTTTCCAAATAGAGTATCATGTCATCTGCGGGGAGTGAAAGTTTGACCTCCTCCTGGCCGATTTGGATGCCTTTTATATCTTTGTGTTGTCTGATTGCAGAGGCTAAGACTTTCAATACTATGTTGAATAACAGTGGCGAGAGTGGACATCCCTGTCTTCTTCCTGACCTTAGGGGAAAGCTCTCATTTTTTCCCCATTGAAGATCATATTAGCGTTGGGTCATTCATATATGGCTTTTATGATCTCGAGGTATGCTCCTTCTATCTCTACTTTCTTGAGGGTTTCTATCAAGAAAGGATGCTGGTTTTTGTCAAATGCTTTCTCTGCATCTATTGAGAAGATCACATGGTTCTTGTCCTTTCTTTTATTGATGTGATGAATCACATTGTTTTGTGGATATTGAACCAGCCCTGCATCACAGGTATAAATCCCGCTTGGTCGTAGTGAATAATTTTTTTCATGTATTGTTGGATACGGTTGGCTAATATCTTGTTGAGGATTTTTCATCCATGTTCATCAGGGAAATTGGTCTATAGTTCTCCTTTTTAGTGTGGTCTTTGTCTGGTTTTGGAATCAAGGTAATGCTGGCTTCATAGAAAGAGTTTGGAATTTTTCCTTCCATTTCTATTTTTTGGAACAGTTTCAAGAGAATAGGTGTTAACTCTTCCTTAAATATTTGGCAGAATTCCCCTGGAAAGCCATCTGGCCCTGGATTCTTGTTTTTTGGCAGGTTTTTGATTACTAATTCGATTTCTTTACTGGCTATGGGTCTGTTCATATTTTCTATTTCTTCCTGTTTCAGTTTTGGTAGCGTATGTTTCTAGGAATTTGTCCATTTATTCCAGATTGCCCATTTTATTGGCATATAATTGCTCATAATATTCTCTTATTATTGTTTTTATTTCTGTTGTGTTGATTGTGACCTCTCCTCTTTCATTCTTGATTTTATTTATTTGGGTCCTTTCCTTTTTCTTTTTGATCAAACTGGCTAGTGGTTGATCAATTTCATTAATTCTTTCAAAGAACCAGCTTCTGGTTTCATTGATCTGTTCTACTGTTTGTTTTTGTTTTTTGGGTTTTTTTTTTTGTTTTGATAGCATTAATTTCTGTTCTAATCTTTATTTTTTCCTGTCTGCTGCTGGTTTTGGGTTTTATTTGCTGTTCTTTTTCCAGCTCCTTAAGGCATAAGGTTAGGTTGTGTATCTGACATCTTTCTTCCTTCTTTAGGAAGGTCTGGATTGCTATATACTTTCCTGTTATGACTGCCTGTGCTGTGTCCCATAGGTTTGGGTTGTGGTTTGACTAGTTAATTTAAAAAACTACACCTGGGGGTGCCTGGGTGGCTCAGTCGGTTAAGTGGCCGACTTCGGCTCAGGTCATGATCTCACAGTCCGTGAGTTCGAGCCCTGTATCAAGGCTCTGTGCGACAGCTCGTAGTCTGGAGCCTGTTTCAGATTCTGTGTCTCCTTCTCTCTGACCCCCCCCCCTCCCCCATTCATGCTCTGTCTCTCTCTGTACCAAAAATAAATAAACGTTAACAATAAATAAAAACAAATAAATAACAATAAAAAAATAAAAAACTACACTTGTCCAGGGCAGTTGGGACACTGCCCACAAGATGGTCATGTCCATAACCCTCCCATTTGTTTCCTCCACTGGAAGGACTTGAGAACATAAGAAAGCAACATGCTGAAATGTTATAATTCTTTTTTTGAGTCTATGCTTTCATATGGAAACAAAAGCCTCTTGTTCCTGGCAACTTGATTCCTGAAATACTTGCCTGCTCTCTCTAATTTGCCTGCACTCTTTTCTATATTGCACAATCAAAAAAGTGAAACACCAAAGAGATTTAGCAAATCTACTTGATGCCCACCCTGAGAAGGGCAGGAGAGGACTGCTCACCCATTTGCTTCTTTTCTTCCTGCAAGCTCAAGACAAGTCTCAATTAGATCAATGGTTCAAATCTAACAGTTTATGTTCATAGCCTTGAGTCTCTATACAAGCCCTGTCCTTGGCTGAGGAACCAAATGAGAATATTCTTTACTGAAGTGGCCTTAGTCAAGCTTGGGCCATCAGTGTTCACTCATGATTAGAGCAAATGGGAGTTCTAGGTAAGAGACTTCGGATTCATTCTATAGGCCTCAGAAATTGTGTCTCAATCTACAAACTCTAGATATTTCTAGATCAGTGATCACACATGTGTGTATGTAATGAGTGTGATGTGTGTGTATAGATGTGTAAAGAGATTTTATGTCTTTTGTTCATTTTGGGAAAAACACAAAAAAGTGAAACTCTGATTCTTTTCTTTGATAATTATTCTGAGCCATAGATGGCAATTAATCTGACAATCTCATTCTTACTTCCTGTCCTTTGGGAGGTAAGATTGTTTGTGAACCTTAATTATTGTTTGTAAAGCTACCATATTTTTCTCCTTTGCTGACAGATAAAGTTCCCCTAAAATAGACATTGAAGAGATAAAAGTTCTGCTTTGGGAAATTTAGAAATATGAAAGTCAGCTGAGTGAAAGGGGGAACAAAGAAATCAGAAGAACAGCTTTCTTCATTCATTGAACAAACACATATTGTTTATTATGTTCCAGGTTCTCTTCTAAATACTGGGGGTGGGAGAGGGGGCGGGGAGTAAGCACGTGAGATCAACATACCTATACTTAAACTACAGCGGGAGAAACTGAGAATGAAAACACATACACAATAACTTATTTAGAATATAAACTGCAGATAGGTACTTTTTTTAAAAATCAGAGAAAGAGGCAGAGAGTGTAGGTGAGGTACATTTTACCTAAGGAAGGTGTATTAGTTTTCTATTGCTCTATAACAAATTTATCACAAATTTAGTAGCCTAATACTATATCCATCTTGACTTTGGTGGTCTACTGCTTAGGATCTCACAAAGCTGCAATCAAGAATAAGTTGGCTGGGGCGCCTGGGTGGCTCGTTGGTTAAGCGACTGACTTAGGCTCAGGTCATGATCTTGCAGTTTGTGAGTTTGAGCCCTGTGTCAGGCTTTGTGCTGACAGCTCAGAGCCTAGAGCCTGCTTCAGTTTCTATGTCTCCCCCTCTCTCTACCCCTTCCCTGCTCACACTATGTGTCTCTCTGTCTCTCAATAATTAATAAACATTTAAAAAAATAAAAAAATAAAAAACAAGTTGGCTAACGCTAGGTTCTCATCTAAGACTAGGGGTCCTCTTCAAGTTCAGAACACTTCCAAGTCAGCAGGATTCAGATCCTTGCAGCTGCAGAACGCAGTGTGGTTGCTTCTTCACAGCCTGCATAAACCCCTGATGGCTGAGGAGTGTAGCCTTTCTTTAGACCCTCTTCCTCCCAAATATTCTCCAGACCCAAGACATGTCAGACTACATTGGAAAGAAGAAATTATTTTTTTTAATTTTTTAAATGTTTTATTTATTTTTGAGACACAGACCCAGAGCATGAGCAGGGGAGGGGCAGAAAGAGAGGGAGACACAGAATCTGAAGCAGGCTCCAGGCTCCGAGCTGTCAGCACAGAGCCCAACATGGGACTCAAACTCACAAACCGTGAGATCATGACCTGAGCCGAAGTCTGACTGAGCCACTCAGGCGCCCCAGAATAAATTATTTACTCAAGGCTTAGGTTGCTCTCAAAAAGAATTATGGAAAGAAAGAAAAAAATATATAGCTTTACTTGCAATAGAAGGGAATAGATGACCATCCTGTATCTTATGTTTTCTTGCTCATATCTATCTTCTGTTTAACATGTCCAATCTTTTTTTGTGTTCTCTAGTCCAGTATTTCACCCCCCTCCTACAGACATTCCAACTTGCCCCACCAAAGAAGGCTGTTTGACCCCTCCCAGAGCCCTTTTGCCGTATAAGAACCTGGTTGCCTTATGTCGGGGCTAGATGCAAACAGAGGCTCCCCAAAGGCTGTTGGTGAATACTTAAATTTCAGTTCATTTTCCCATGATTAGTTGTGGCTGGTTTTCTCCATATTTTAGTTAAGAAATAGGCACATTTATCTAAGACATGAGTCAGCATACCATTTTTCTTTAAAGGGCTGCACAGTAAACACTTCGTCTTTGCAGACTGTATGATCTTTGTACTATATTCTAATAAAATTTTATTTATTAAAACAGGAGATAGGCAAGCATAGTTTAATGACCCCTCACCAAAGCATTACTTTTCAGTAACAGACTAATATCATATTCTAATATGCTATCTCTCCTGTAGACACAACTCTTTCTAATCCTTTGCCCCTGCATACCTTCTCAAAACATAAGCAAAATGAAAATGAAGCACTATTGGCAGTAGACTTCTTCAGACCTAACTGATACTGTGCACCTTACCCCCATGACCTCTTTTGGATCCGCTCCTTCCAACACACTCTTAGCAGGAGTCCATCCAAAGGGGCACCACAAAGGTAGCGTTGTGCAAGCAGCTTTGTCAGGGGCCAGCACAAACCCAGAGGGGAAGAAAACCACACACACCAGTTTGACTGTGGCCCCAGCAGTGGGCTGTGGGCAGACATCTGGTCTGACTACAAGCCCTGCACACCAATGAAAACAAAGACAGGGGTGCCTGGGTGGCTCAGCTGGTTAAGTGTCCAACTTGTGATTTTGGCTTAGGTCATTATCTCATGGTTTGTGAGTTCAAGGCAATGCACAGCCTGTTTGGGATTCTCTTTCTCCCTCTCTTCTCTGCCTCCTCTCTCTCTCTCTCTCTCTCTCTCTCTCTCTCTCTCTCTCTCTCAATAAACTTAAAATAACAATAATAATAATAATAAACATAAAGGAAGTAATCAATAGTAATACAATAGTAGTAGAGGACTTTAACACCCCACATACATAGATAGATCATCCAAACAGAAAATAAAAAAAGAAACAGTGGCTTTGAATGACACATTGACCCAGATGAATCTAACAGATATATTCAGAACATATCATCCTAAAACAGCACATACACATTCTTTTCAAGTGCACATGGAACATTCTCCAGAATAGATCACATATTAGGTCACAAAACAAGTCTCAACACATTTAAAGATTAAATGCATACCATGCATCTTTTCCAATCACAATGCTATGAAAATAGCACATGAAAATAATCTGTAAAACACAAATACATGGAGGATAAATGAAATTCTACTAAACAATGAATAGGTCAACCAAAACCTCAAAGAGGACATAAAAAATACATGGAGATGAATGAAAACGAAAACACAATGGTCCAAAATCATTGGGATGCAGCAAAAGCCATTCAGAGAGGGAAGTTTATTGCAATATAGACCTACCTCAAGAAGCAAGAAAATCTCAAATAAACAATCTAGTCTTACACCTAAAGGGGCTAGAAAAAGAAGAACAAACAAAATATAAAACCAGCAGAAGGAAGAAAATAATAAAGATTACAGCTGAAATAAATGAAAAAAAAAAAAACAAAAATAAAAACAATAGAACCGACCAATGAAACCAGGAGCTCGTTGTTTAAAAAGATTTTTAAAAAATTAATAAACCTCTAGTCAGACTCATTAAAAAGAGAGAATAAGAGAAAGAGAATTCAAATCAACAAAATCACAAATGAAAGAGGAGAAAGAAGAACTGGCACCACAGAAACAAAGGATTATAAAAGAATAGTATCAAAAGTTACATGCCAGCAAATTGGAAAACCTAGAAGAAATGGATAAATTCCTATAAACATATAACCTCCCAAAACTAAATCAGGAAGAAATAGAAAATTTGAACAAACCAATACCTGCAATGAAATTAAATCAGTAATCAAAGAACTGCCAAAAACCACAAGTCCAGGACCAAATGGTTTCACAGGTGAATTCTACCAAACATTTAAAGAAGAGTTAATACCTATTCTTCTCAAACTATTTCAAAAACCAGAAGAGGAAGGAAAGCTTCCAAATTCATTCTCTGAGTCCAGCACTACCCTGATACTAAAACCAGATAAAGACAACACAAAAAAAGAGAACTACAAGCCAATATCTCCGATGAACATAGATGCAAAAATACTCAACAAAATATTAGCAAATCAAATCCAACAGTACATTAAAAAAATCATTTACCATAATCAAGTGGGATTTATTCCTCAGACGCAAGGTGGTTCAATATTCACAAATCAATCAGTGTGACTGATACATCACATCAACAAGAGGAAGCATAAAAACCATATGATCCTGGGAGCTTTGTTGAAGATGGCGGCGTAGGAGGACGCTGGGCTCACCGCGCGTCCTGCTGATCACTTAGATTCCACCTACACCTGCCTAAATAACCCAGAAAACCACCAGAGGATTAGCAGAACGGAGTCGCCGGAGCCAAGCGCAGACGAGAGGCCCACGGAAGAGGGTAGGAAGGGCGGCGAGGCGGTGCGCGCTCCACGGACTGGCGGGAGGGAGCCGGGGCGGAGGGGCGGCTCGCCGGCCAAGCAGAGCCCCCGAGTCTGGCTTGCAAAAAGCGGAGGGGCCTGACGGACTGTGTTCCGACAGCAAGCGCGACTTAGCGTCTGGGAGGTCATAAGTTAACAGCTCTGCTCAGAAAGCGGGAAGGCTGGAGGACAAAGGGAAGGAGAGCTGCTGAGCCCCCGGACGACAGAGCTCAGTTTGGTGGGGAACAAAGGCGCTCACCAGCGCCATCTTCCCCGCCCATCCCCCAGCCAAAATCCCAAAGAGAACCAGTTCCTGCCAGGGAACTTGCTCGCTCCGCGCAAACACCCAACTCTGCGCTTCTGCGGAGCCAAACCTCCGGCAGCGGATCTGACTCCCTCCTGCTGCCACAGGGCCCCTCCTGAAGTGGATCACCTAAGGAGAAGCAAGCTAAGCCTGCCCCTCCTGCCCCTGTGCACCTTGCCTACCCACCCCAGCTAAGACGCCAGATCCCCAGCATCACAAGCCTGGCAGTGTGCAAGTAGCCCAGACGGACCACCCACCCCACAGTGAATCCCGCCCCTAGGAGAGGGGAAGAGAAGGCACGCACCAGTCTGACTGTGGCCCCAGCGGTGGGCTGGGAGCAGACATCAGGTCTGACTGCGGCTCCGCCCACCAACTCCAGTTATACACCACAGCACAGGGGAAGTGCCCTGCAGGTCCTCACCACGCCAGGGACTATCCAAAATGACCAAGCGGAAGAATTCCCCTCAGAAGAATCTCCAGGAAATAACAACAGCTAATGAGCTGATCAAAAAGGATTTAAATAATATAACAGAAAGTGAATTTAGAATAATAGTCATAAAATTAATCGCTGGGCTTGAAAACAGTATAGCTGACAGCAGAGAATCTCTTGCTACAGAGATCAAGGGACTAAGGAACAGTCACGAGGAGCTGAAAAACGCTTTAAACGAAATGCATAACAAAATGGAAACCACCACGGCTCGGATTGAAGAGGCAGAGGAGAGAATAGGTGAACTAGAAGATAAAGTTATGGAAAAAGAGGAAGCTGAGAAAAAGAGGGATAAAAAAATCCAGGAATATGAGGGGAAAATTAGAGAACTAAGTGATACACTAAAAAGAAATAATATACGCATCATTGGTATCCCAGAGGAGGAAGAGAGAGGGAAAGGTGCTGAAGGGGTACTTGAAGAAATAATAGCTGAGAACTTCCCTGAACTGGGGAAGGAAAAAGGCATTGAAATCCAAGAGGCACAGAGAACTCCCTTCAGACGTAACTTGAATCGATCTTCTGCACGACATATCATAGTGAAACTGGCAAAATACAAGGATAAAGAGAAAATTCTGAAAGCAGCAAGGGGTAAACGTGCCCTCACATATAAAGGGAGACCTATAAGACTCGTGACTGATCTCTCTTTTGAAACTTGGCAGGCCAGAAAGAATTGGCATGAGATTTTCAGTGTGCTAGACAGAAAAAATATGCAGCCGAGAATCCTTTATCCAGCAAGTCTGTCATTTAGAATAGAAGGAGAGATAAAGGTCTTCCCAAACAAACAAAAACTGAAGGAATTTCTCACCACTAAACCAGCCCTCCAAGAGATCCTAAGGGGGACCCTGTGAGACAAAGTACCAGAGACATCACTACAAGCATAAAACATACAGACATCACAATGACTCTAAACCCATATCTTTCTATAATAACACTGAATGTAAATGGATTAAATGCGCCAACCAAAAGACATAGGGTATCAGAATGGATAAAAAAACAAGACCCATCTATTTGCTGTCTACAAGAGACTCATTTTAGACCTGAGGACACCTTTAGATTGAGAGTGAGGGGATGGAGAACTATTTATCATGCTACTGGAAGCCAAAAGAAAGCTGGAGTAGCCATACTTATATCAGACAAACTAGACTTTAAATTAAAGGTTGTAACAAGAGATGAAGAAGGACATTATATAATAGTGACAGGGTCTATCCATCAGGAAGAGCTAACAATTATAAATGTCTATGCGCCGAATACCGGAGCGCCCAAATATATAAAACAATTACTCATAAACACAAGCAACCTTATTGATAAGAATGTGGTAATTGCAGGGGACTTTAACACCCCACTTACAGAAATGGATAGATCATCTAGACACACGATCAATAAAGAAACAAGGGCCCTGAATGAGACATTGGATCAGATGGACTTGACAGATATATTTAGAACTCTGCATCCCAAAGCAACAGAATATACTTTCTTCTCGAGTGCACATGGAACATTCTCCAAGATAGATCATATACTGGGTCACAAAACAGCCCTTCATAAGTTTACAAGAATTGAAATCATACCATGCATACTTTCAGACCACAACGCTATGAAGCTTGAAATCAACCACAGAAAAAAGTCTGGAAAACCTCCAAAAGCATGGAGGTTAAAGAACACCCTACTAACGAATGAGTGGGTCAACCAGGCAATTAGAGAAGAAATTAAAAAATATATGGAAACAAACGAAAATGAAAATACAACAATCCAAACGCTTTGGGACGCAGCAAAGGCAGTCCTGAGAGGAAAATACATTGCAATCCAGGCCTATCTCAAGAAACAAGAAAAATCCCAAATACAAAATCTAACAGCACACCTAAAGGAAATAGAAGCAGAACAGCAAAGGCAGCCTAAACCCAGCAGAAGAAGAGAAATAATAAAGATCAGAGCAGAAATAAACAATATAGAATCTAAAAAAACTGTAGAGCAGATCAATGAAACCAAGAGTTGGTTTTTTGAAAAAATAAACAAAATTGACAAACCTCTAGCCAGGCTTCTCAAAAAGAAAAGGGAGATGACCCAAATAGATAAAATCATGAATGAAAATGGAATTATTACAACCAATCCCTCAGAGATACAAACAATTATCAGGGAATACTATGAAAAATTATATGCCAACAAATTGGACAACCTAGAAGAAATGGACAAATTCCTGAACACCCACACTCTTCCAAAACTCAATCAGGAGGAAATAGAAAGCTTGAACAGACCCATAACCAGCGAAGAAATTGAATCGGTTATCAAAAATCTCCCAACAAATAAGAGTCCAGGACCAGATGGCTTCCCAGGGGAGTTCTACCAGACGTTTAAAGCAGAGATAATACCTATCCTTCTCAAGCTATTCCAAGAAATAGAAAGGGAAGGAAAACTTCCAGACTCATTCTATGAAGCCAGGATTACTTTGATTCCTAAACCAGACAGAGACCCAGTAAAAAAAGAGAACTACAGGCCAATATCCCTGATGAATATGGATGCAAAAATTCTCAATAAGATACTAGCAAATCGAATTCAACGGCATATAAAAAGAATTATTCACCATGATCAAGTGGGATTCATTCCTGGGATGCAGGGCTGGTTCAACATTCGCAAATCAATCAACGTGATACATCACATTAACAAAAAAAAAGAGAAGAACCATATGATCCTGTCAATCGATGCAGAAAAGGCCTTTGACAAAATCCAGCACCCTTTCTTAATAAAAACTCTTGAGAAAGTCGGGATAGAAGGAACATACTTAAAGATCATAAAAGCCATTTATGAAAAGCCCACAGCTAACATCATCCTCAACGGGGAAAAACTGAGAGCTTTTTCCCTGAGATCAGGAACACGACAGGGATGCCCACTCTCACCGCTGTTGTTTAACATAGTGCTGGAAGTTCTAGCATCAGCAATCAGACAACAAAAGGAAATCAAAGGCATCAAAATTGGCAAAGATGAAGTCAAGCTTTCGCTCTTTGCAGATGACATGATATTATACATGGAAAATCCGATAGACTCCACCAAAAGTCTGCTAGAACTGATACATGAATTCAGCAAAGTTGCAGGATACAAAATCAATGTACAGAAATCAGTTGCATTCTTATACACTAACAATGAAGCAACAGAAAGACAAATAAAGAAACTGATCCCATTCACAATTGCACCAAGAAGCATAAAATACCTAGGAATCAATCTAACCAAAGATGTAAAGGATCTGTATGCTGAAAACTATAGAAAGCTTATGAAGGTAATTGAAGAAGATTTAAAGAAATGGAAAGACATTCCCTGCTCATGGATTGGAAGAATAAATATTGTCAAAATGTCAATACTACCCAAAGCTATCTACACATTCAATGCAATCCCAATCAAAATTGCACCAGCATTCTTCTCGAAACTAGAACAAGCAATCCTAAAATTCATATGGAACCACAAAAGGCCCCGAATAGCCAGAGTAATTTTGAAGAAGAAGACCAAAGCAGGAGGCATCACAATCCCAGACTTTAGCCTCTACTACAAAGCTGTCATCATCAAGACAGCATGGTATTGGCACCAAAACAGACACATAGACCAATGGAATAGAATAGAAACCCCGGAACTAGACCCACAAACGTACGGCCAACTCATCTTTGACAAAGCAGGAAAGAACATCCAATGGAAAAAAGACAGTCTCTTTAACAAATGGTGCTGGGAGAACTGGACAGCAACATGCAGAAGGTTGAAACTAGACCACTTTCTCACACCATTCACAAAAATAAACTCAAAATGGATAAAGGACCTGAATGTGAGACAGGAAACCATCAAAACCTTAGAGGAGAAAGCAGGAAAAGACCTCTCTGACCTCAGCCGTAGCAATCTCTTACTCGACACATCCCCAAAGGCAAGGGAATTAAAAGCAAAAGTGAATTACTGGGACCTTATGAAGATAAAAAGCTTCTGCACAGCAAAGGAAACAACCAACAAAACTAAAAGGCAACCAACGGAATGGGAAAAGATCTTTGCAAATGACATATCGGACAAAGGGCTAGTATCCAAAATCTATAAAGAGCTCACCAAACTCCACACCCGAAAAGCAAATAACCCAGTGAAGAAATGGGCAGAAAACATGAATAGACACTTCTCTAAAGAAGATATCCGGATGGCCAACAGGCACATGAAAAGATGTTCAGCGTCGCTCCTTATCAGGGAAATACAAATCAAAACCACACTCAGATATCACCTCACGCCAGTCAGAGTGGCCAAAATGAACAAATCAGGAGACTATAGATGCTGGAGAGGATGTGGAGAAACGGGAACCCTCTTGCACTGTTGGTGGGAATGCAAATTGGTGCAGCCGCTCTGGAAAGCAGTGTGGAGGTTCCTCAGAAAATTAAAAATAGACCTACCCTATGACCCAGCAATAGCACTGCTAGGAATTTATCCAAGGGACACAGGAGTACTGATGCATAGGGGCACTTGTACCCCAATGTTCATAGCAGCACTCTCAACAATAGCCAAATTATGGAAAGAGCCTAAATGTCCATCAACTGATGAATGGATAAAGAAATTGTGGTTTATATACACAATGGAGTACTACGTGGCAATGAGAAAAAATGAAATATGGCCTTTTGTAGCAACGTGGATGGAACTGGAGAGTGTGATGCTAAGTGAAATAAGCCATACAGAGAAAGACAGATACCATATGGTTTCACTCTTATGTGGATCCTGAGAAACTTAAGAGAAACCCATGGGGGAGGGGAACAAAAAAAAAAAAAAAAAGAGGTTAGAGTGGGAGAGAGCCAAAGCATAAGAGACTGTTGAGAACTGAGAACAAACTAAGGGTTGATGGGGGGTGGGAGGGAGGAGAGGGTGGGTGATGGGTATTGAGGAGGGCACCTTTTGGGATGAGCACTGGGTGTTGTATGGAAACCAATTTGACAATAAATTTCATATATAAAAAAAAAAAAAAAAAAAAAAAAAAAAAAACCATATGATCCTTTCAATAGATGCAGAGAATGTATTTGACAAAATAACATCCATTCATGATAAAAGCTCTCAAGAAAGTAGCTTTAGAGAAAACATACCTTAACAAAATAAGGTATCATGTTAAATACTTAACATAATAAACCCATAGCTAACATCATACTCAATGGGGAAACAACAGAGCTTTTCCCTAAGATCAGTAACAAGACAAGGATGTCCATTCTCACCACTTTTGTTTTCACTGGAAGTCCTAGCTAGAGAAACCAGACGAGACGAAGAAATAAAAGCCACCCAGATTGGAAAGAAAGAAGTAAAACTTTCACTATTTGCAGATAATATGATACTATATATAGAAAACCCTAAAGACTCCACCAAAAAACTACTAGAACTGATAAAGGAATTTAGTGAGTTCACAGAATGCAAAATCAATGTACAGAAATATACTTCATTTCTATGAACTAATAATGAATCAGCAGAAAGAGAAAATATGAAAACAGTCCCATTTACAAATACACCAAAAATAATAAAATACTTAGGAATAAACTTAACCAAGGAGATGAAAGATCTGTACTCTGAAAACTATAAACATTGATGAAAGAAACTGAAGATGACACAAACAAATGGAAAGATATTCCATGCTCATGGATTGGGAGAATATCATTAAAATGTCTACACTACCCAAAGCAATCTACACATTTAATGCAATCCCTATGAAAATACCAACAGCATTTTTCACGGAACTAGAACAAATAATCCTAAAATGTATATGGAACCATGAAAGGCCCCCAAATAGCCAAAGCAATCTTGAAAAAGAACAAAGCTGGAGATATCACAATCCCAGATTTCTAGTTATACTATAAATCTATAGTAATCAAAACAGTATGGTACTGGCACAAAAACAGACACATTGATCAATGGAACAGAATAGAGAGCCCAGAAATAAACTCACAATTGTATGGTCAATTAATCTTAGACAAAGGAGACAAGAATATGCCAAGGGAAAGACAGTTTCTTCAACAAATGATGTGAAAACTGGACAACTATTTGCAAAAGAATGAAACCAGACCATGCTCTTATGCCATACAGAAAAATAAACTTAAAATGGATTAAAGACCTAAATATGAGACCTGAAGCCATAAAAACCCTAGAAGAGTGCAGAGGCAGTAAATTCTCAGACACTGGCCCTGGCAACATTTTTCTAGGTATGTCTCCTAAGACAAGAAAAACAAAAGTAAAAATAAACTATTGAGACTACATCAAAATTAAAAGCTTCTGTACAGCAAAGGAAACAACCAACAAAACTAAAAGACAACCTAATGAATGAGAGAAGATATTTGCAAATGACATATCTGACAAATGGTTAATAACCAAAATATATAAAGAACTTATACCACACCCACCCACCCCACACACACACACTAATCCAATTAAAAATGGGGATAAGACATGAACAGGCATTTCTCCAAAAAAGACACCCAGAGGGTCAACAGACACATGAAAAGATACTCAACATCACTCATCATGAGAGAAATGCAAATAAAAACCACAATGAGATAACACCTCACACCCATCAGAATGGCTAAAATAAAAAACACAAGAAACAACAAGTATTGTAAGTATGTGGACAAAGAGAAAAGCATTGTTGGTGGGAATGCAAATTGGTACAGCCACTGTGGAAAATAGTATGGAGGTTTCCCAAAAACTTAAAAATAGATTTACCATATGATCCAGTAATTCCACTACTGGATATTTAACCAAATAATATGAAAACACTAATTTGGAAAGATATATGCCCACCTATGTTTATTGCAGCATTTTTACAGTAACCAAATTATGGAAACAACACAAGTGCCTATTGATAGATGACTGGATAAAGAAGATGTGCTACACATATAGAATGGAATATTACTCAGCCATAAAAAGAATGAAATCTTGCCATTTGCAACAACACGGATGGATCTAGACGGTATAATGCTAAGTGAAATAAGTTAGAGAAAGACGAATACCATATGATTTCATTCATATATGGAATTTAAGAAACAAAACAAATTAAAAAAGAAAAAAAGAGACAAATGAAAGAACAGACTATTAACTATAGAGAACAAACTGGATGGTTACCAGAGGAGGTAGGTAGGCAGATGGGTGAAATAGGTGAAAGGGATTAAGAGTGCATTTATCATGAGCACTGAGTAATGTATAGAATTGTTAATCACTATATTGTACACCTGAAACTAACATAACCCTGAATGTTAACTACACTTATTTTTAAAAATTCTACCAAAAAAAATGAAGTACTATCATTATACTAAGAAGGACTTGATTATTTCATAGATCTGGCTCTCATCCCAAAGCCTCCATTTATATTTATTTGTTTTATGGTCCTGTTTCCAGTTCATTCCATCATGCAGACAAAAAATATTCATCAAGTTCTTACGATGTGACTATCATTATGGTGACCTTTGAGAATTAAATAGAGAAGTATAGCATATATCATCTTTCCTCAGTGAGTTTATAAATGAATTGTGGAGATACACACACAAATTAAATGACAATACAAAACTATAATTCAAGAAGTATGACAAAGCAATATTGGATTAGATGTCTACTTAGTGGCACAGAAAATAAATGCAGTGTTCAGAGGAAGGCTATTTACACTATCAGAGAAGGCTAGGGAGAAAGGACTTTACCTGGGACACAAATTATTAATACAATTTAGATAAACAGCTTATGCATTTTTCCAATAAATTTGAGGAACCTATAAACTCACAACCTAAGCAAAAATTCAGAGCAAAAAAATGCATGTACATATTCAGACAACAGTAAGCAAACTCAGTTGAAAACAGAGTTTGGGGGCGCCTGGGTGGCTCAGTCGGTTGAGCGTCTGACTTCAGCTCAGATCATGATCTCACACTCTGTGAGTTTGAGCCCCGCGTCGGGCTCTGTGCTGACAGCTCAGAGCCCGGGGCCTGTTTCAGATTCTGGGTCTCCCTCTCTCTCTGACCCTCCCCCGTTCATGCTCTGTCTCTCTCTGTCTCAAAAATAAATAAAACGTTAAAAAAAATTAAAAAAAAAAAGAGTTTGTAGGTATAGCACAGCAGCACTTTCTACAATTATTTTTATTCCCAACTAAAATGGGAAACTGAGAAATTATTTTAACTAACTCAGTGGTGGAACTTGCTTCAGACAGGATTAAGACTATATTATTATTTTAATTATATTATTATTATATTATATATTATATATTACATATATAATATATATTACATATATTATATATTATATAAATAATATATATTACATATATAATTATATTATTAATTATTATTTAATTATAATTATTATTATATTATTATTTCATTATTATCTTGATTAGATATTAGATATAATATCTAGATATTTCTAGATCAGTGATCACACATGTGTGTATGTAGTGAGTGTGATGTGTGTGTGTAGATGTGTAAAGAGATTTTATGTCTTTTGTTCATTTTGGGAAAAACACAAAAAAGTGAAACTCTGATTCTTTTCTTTGATAATTATTCTGAGCCATAGATGGCAATTAATCTGACAATCTCATTCTTACTTCCTGTCCTTTGGGAGGTAAGATTGTTTGTGAACCTTAATTATTGTTTGTAAAGCTACCATATTTTTCTCCTTTGCTGACAGATAAAGTTCCCCTAAAATAGACATTGAAGAGATAAAAGTTCTGCTTTGGGAAATTTAGAAATATGAAAGTCAGCTGAGTGAAAGGGGGAACAAAGAAATCAGAAGAACAGCTTTCTTCATTCATTGAACAAACACATATTGTTTATTATGTTCCAGGTTCTCTTCTAAATACTGGGGGTGGGAGAGGGGGCGGGGAGTAAGCACGTGAGATCAACATACCTATACTTAAACTACAGCGGGAGAAACTGAGAATGAAAACACATACACAATAACTTATTTAGAATATAAACTGCAGATAGGTACTTTTTAAAAAATCAGAGAAAGAGGCAGAGAGTGTAGGTGAGGTACATTTTACCTAAGGAAGGTGTATTAGTTTTCTATTGCTCTATAACAAATTTATCACAAATTTAGTAGCCTAATACTATATCCATCTTGACTTTGGTGGTCTACTGCTTAGGATCTCACAAAGCTGCAATCAAGAATAAGTTGGCTGGGGCGCCTGGGTGGCTTGTTGGTTAAGCGACTGACTTGGGCTCAGGTCATGATCTTGCAGTTTGTGAGTTCGAGCCCTGTGTCAGGCTCTGTGCTGACAGCTCAGAGCCTGGAGCCTGCTTCAGTTTCTATGTCTCCCCCTCTCTCTACCCCTTCCCTGCTCACATTCTGTGTCTCTCTGTCTCTCAATAATAAAAACAACAGTTTTTTAACCCTATTGAAAAATCATTGAAATTGTTTCCTATCATTTGCTGTCACATTAGTAAAATGAACACCCTTTATGTTGTATTTGTAAAGGCATACAAATAAGTGTTTCTGTAGGATTCAATTCTCTAGTCAAATGATAGGTGCATTATACATTTTAAAAGATATAGTAGAAACTTTCCCATTGGAACTTCTAGATCAGTGCTGTCCAATAAAATATAATGCAATCCAAATATGTAATTTAAATTTTTTTTTAAATTTTTTTTTCAACGTTTATTTATTTTTGGGACAGAGAGAGACAGAGCATGAACAGGGGAGGGGCAGAGAGAGAGGGAGACACAGAATCGGAAGCAGGCTCCAGGCTCTGAGCCATCAGCCCAGAGTCTGACGCGGGGCTCGAACTCACGGACCGCGAGATCGTGACCTGGCTGAAGTCGGACGCTTAACCGACTGCGCCACCCAGGCGCCCCGTAATTTAAATTTTTAGTAGCCACAGAAAGAAAAAAGAAAAGATAAAATTAATATTCTTCAGCATATATTTTATTTAACCCATTATGCCCAAAAGATTATAATTTCAGCATGTAACCAATATAAAAAGTTATTAAAGAGATATTTCACATTCTTTTTATCTTCAAAATCTAGTGTGTATTTTACACTTGCTGTATATCTTAGTGCAGATGCTAAATTTTTATAAGTAATATTTGATTTATATTTAAATTTCACATATACATAGTTGTAAAAATAGATTTACATATCAAAGTTGCTCTAAATATATTTAAAAGCTTTTCAATTATTGAATTATTAGTTTTTTAATTTAACTTTAAATTAATTTATATTAAATTTTAAAAAATTCAGTTCTGTTAAACTAATCTCATTTCAAGCACTTAATAGTCAAGTGTAGCTAATAGCTATGGTACTAGATAGCACAGATATAAATTAACCAGATTAACCAAAACTTTCCATTCTCTCTGTTCACCAAACTGACTGACAAAAAGTAAATATTTGCAGCTAGGAAGCTACCCTTTGGTAGCACTAACAATAGCATTTTTCCTGCCAGTTGAGTTTTATATTTACAAGGATGAAGTTGCATTGTTATGAAATATGGTTGATCTCTTTGTTTTGTTATTGTAATTGTGCAATTTGATCAACATTACAAAACATTGATGTAAAATGAATTCATTGCTTTGGAAAAACTTAATAAAGGAACATTCACTTAATAACAATCTATTGATTTAGAACTGGACAAGACCTTAAATGCTTGGGAAAACACTATAAAAATATAGAAGACTCCTGTACTCCTTTTGCTTGGTAAATTTTTTTAAATTCTTGCTACACTTTAGGGATGCCTGGGTGGCTCTGTCAGTTAAGCCTCTGACTCGGTTTCCACTCAGGTCACGATCTCATGCTCCCTGGGTATGAGCCCCACATTGGGCTCTGCGATGGTGGCACAAAGCCAGCTTGGGATTCTCCCTCTCTCCCTCTCTTTGTTCCTCCCCCACTCGTGCTGTCTCTGTCTCTCTCAAAATAAATAAATACACTTTAAAAAATAAAAAAAAAATAAATAAATTCCTGCTACACTTTGAAAGGACAGAAACTGGAAATAATAAACAATTTGGGGGCTAACTATTGAGATAATCACATAATTTTCCTCCTCTTAACTGTTCAAGTAATTGCATCAAGAGTTTTACTAATATTTTATTTCTATGCTTTCAAGTTATTCCCTTAATACACTATTGAGTTTAAATTGTTATTATTTTATCATTATTTTTGTACTTATTTGTATTTTTATTTTTCCATGCCTGATTTCTAGCATCCAATGCCTGCCCTGAAGCCATTTACATATTTTTAAGAATTGCATGACCTGAGGCCCTATGTCTGATAGAAGATACAATGACAAACTGCGTTCTTCTCAGGCCATTGCTTCAGATTTCCGTTAGACATACATGGCATAGCTGTTCTCAGTCTCTAATGGACATAAATAAGGCAGAATAAATCGGTTCTTTATTTGGTGAATGGGAAGATCCTAAATCACTCTCTTTGTGTCTCCCAGTGTGAACTAGAAATAAAAGGCACATTTTCCTTTGTACAGTCTATTGCCTGAAGTGTAGAGAAAATGAGTAATATCATTTGAAACACTATCTAAATAATGCTGCTTAATTAGTTTTCTGCTTTAATTTCATATCACTCTCTTTAGCAATTTAATGTTTTTGGCTGCAAGTAACAGACCAACATTATAGAAATGTAAAGACCTTTATTCCAACAAAGAGGGTTGTATAAAAAAAAGAAAATGTTTACACTACCGGTAGATAGAATTTTTAAATGAGTGTCATGATTTAGTAACCAGATCCAAACATACATTTATTTCTTCCCTTGTGATCTTTTTTCAAATATTAACCATTACAACAAAATATTAAAATAATCTGATTTTACAAATAGACCATTAATTGTGTATTAGAAAATGTTTTAAAAAGAACTTTTTAAAAGTTGCATGTTCAATTTTTATTTCTCAAAATATTATATATTAATAACATCTTAATATGTTAGTGAGAATACAATGTTTCTGTATCACTAATAAAAGAAAATAAAAATATTATTTATGTAAAATTATAAAAAAGAAGTAAGTAACTATATAGGTGATTGCAAGGTTGGTTTGTGGTTTGATTATGCCAAGAAGGATCTAGACCTTTAAGTTTTCTATTCTGTTACCCTTGTGCTGCGGTTATGTCTCTTCTCATGGTTGCAGCATGACTGTTAAAGTTCCAAGCATCATGCAATTCTATTAACAGCATCCCAGGAAGAAAAGATAAAGATGGAGGGAAATAGAGCTTTCCTCCTAGATCTCTTTCTATCAGAAAGGATTATCTTTTGCAGAATTCCCAATAGATTTCTCTTTGTATCTCATTGCTCAGAACCGGGTTATATGCTACTTCTGGCTGCAAGAGACTTTAAGAAAGTGAGTATCTCTTTTTTCAGCTCTAGCTGCAGGCGGGCATAAAAATGGGAAGGGGGATGGTGGGGGGGGGGCGGGAGGGAGCTGGAGAAAAGGAATTGGGAATGGCTAATAGATTAAAAACAAACACTATCCTGTTTCACTGCTCTATTTTTCTTTTAATTAATTAATACGTTTGATTTTTTCCTATTTTTCCTTTGTGCTTATCCAAGTTGATATCAGTTTTCCCTTATAGGACTTAATATTTCTATCCAAACACTTTTAATGTTTTTCCTGATTCATTGAGTACATCCCAGCCAGTCCCTTTTAACTTGCTTGGCTTTCTTTTGTGCCATCACTTTGAGGGCAAGTCTCAGCTTCTGTTTCTAACATAAATACTAGGTGGTCACCACATTCCAAATAGTTTATCACACTTGAGACGTTTTCAGTCACTTGCTTCAAAACATAATCTCATGAGATCAGACTCTCCATTCTCCTGTTATTTCCAAAAGCACACTTTTAGTGCTCATGTTTCCATGGCATACTTTTTCCCTTAGCAATATCAGATTAATCAAATTCCCTCTGACCATTATTCTGTCAGAGTAGAAAGAGTCAAGGTCAGAATCTTCTTTCCAGCCTCTGACTAAAGTAGAATTGGCATTAGGAGAGTGCCATATTAGTACATTCATGCTTAGATAAAAGAGATTCTTACGGAAACTGAGCTTGGATTTAGACAAATATAGGTATATCTGATAAATTGTGAGCATCACCAGCCTGAAGACATGGGTTGATGTGAGTACAGAGAAAAAGGCAAAGGCTTTTATGTATTTTTTACTACAAAATCACTCTCAAAATGAACAACTGTGACGTCATCTATATGTGCCAAGGGCCAACTCTTCTCTGGATTAACTTCCATGTCCAATATAATTTTTTAAAGGAAAAGTGATGAAAATATGCCAGTTTTAAGTCTTCCCCCACCAACATACATACACACAATTAATCTCAACAGTATTCCCCAAAATTACTTAGAATTTAGGCCAACTTGGGGCGCCTGGGTGGCTCAGTCGGTTAAGCGGCCGACTTCGGCTCAGGTCACGATCTCGCGGTCCGTGAGTTCCAGCCCCGCGTAGGGCTCTGTGCTGACAGCTCGGAGCCTGGAGCCTGTTTCAGGTTCTGTGTCTCCCTCTCTCTGACCCTCCCCCATTCACGCTCTGTCTCTCTCTGTCTCAAAAATAAATAAACGTTAAAAAAAAAAAAAACTATAAAAAAAAAAGAATTTAGGCCAACAAAAGACTTTTTCAGAAAGGAATATTTATTACTAAGTCTGTGACATTGTTTACTGTTGCTGTGCATGGTGATAATAAAAATAAGGCCATTTTTAGTCAGTTTTATTCCTATTTCTAAATTCTCTACAGATAATGCTCCCCTCCCCCCAACTGCCTGTACTTGGAGCTGATCATGACTACTATCCCATCCTTGGTATGTCACTAGGGGAAATGAAGACATTTTGTATGTTCACATTGTGGAAGAATTGTCTCAGTGTTTGTATATAATATATCAGAGGCAGATATTCCTTAATTTATGCATGAAAAAAAACTAGGGCTAAGAAAAGTTTATGAAGTAATTAGCAAATCCAGAATAAGTCAGATTCATCAGGTTCCAAAACCCATGCTTTCTAATGGATACCAACTAGCTTTTAAGAACTCATGAGACTTGGATTGTAGTCTCAAACCTCCTGTTCCTGATCTGGAAAAGAGCAGGCTTGGGTGAACTGATACCTATGATCTCTTTTAGCTAAAAAATTGAACTATCTTTTTTGGGTACTCTCTATGCCTCAACCATTAAGGTAAGGATTTTACATATGTTACTTATTTAAACACAAAAACTAAAAAAAAAGCTAGTAAAGTAGGGGAGAAAATTAAGATGCAGAAAGGTTAAATAAAATGCTGAGGGAACTCTAGAGTTAGCAAATAGTGGAACTGAGATTTAAATTCAGACTTATCTGGTTCATGAGGACACATACTTAACCTAAAATACCTATTGCTTTAAAGAAATTGTTCTCAATTACAGATGTATGTCAAAATATGTAGTGTTAAAGGGTGGATTTTTAAAAGCATATTGAACATTACAGATTATTTTATATTCACATTTCATAAATATATTTTATAGGACAAATTTCTGGAAATTATTCCCATCTGTTATATTCATAGATAAAGGAAATGTCAACATATGTAGAGTCAGAAGCTAGAGAGAGACATAAGTTTGATTCTCTCCAGAATTTAAAAATCATAATGAACAAATCAAAACTTCCAGGCCTAAGCATGAAGAGATGAGAATACAGAAGGGTGAGGGTGATGTGTGGAAGCTTCTTCACTGAATGTTTTTTCCTGAGGATTGAAATCCCACTTGCCTCAACTGAGTTAAATTTCTATCCTTCTACAGACATTGACAGTCTTGATATTTTTGTCTTTTTTGTAATTCCATCTGGTTATCCTACAATATGTATAGGCTACAGCGGTAAAAAGATGGTTACATATTCTGTCTTCATGGAGCAAATGGTCTTACATGTAGGAAAGCTTATAAACCAATCTCAGACTCTTTCTGCAGCTGAGTGGGATGTCATTGGCAAGTATTGAATTCATAGAGAATTTCCTTGCTGATGTGCAGTCCTGGCCAGAAGCCACATTAACTTTTTTCATCTCTGGGGAAAAGCTGGCAAGAAGCAAGGTGCCAAAGCTAAACTTTACCTACTTCAAGTTTTGCCAGGGAACAGCCCTGTTTGCTCCCAACTCAGCACAAGCTCATAAAATCTATTTCTGTCCTGTGGCACTTGAGCAGATGTCGCTTATTGGGAATTTGTCTGGACTAGAGGTGAGAATAAAGGTAAGAATAGAGAGGAAAGGATAGATTCAAGGATCATTATGAAGGAAAAATTGTTTGGTGAGTGACTGGATGTGGATGCCAATGATTAAAAAAAAAGCAAAGATTCCACTTTTTAGCTTGGGTGGTTTGAGAATGGTTATCATTTGATAGAAATATCAGCCAACAAGATAATTTGAGATGTACTTTGGATAAACTGATAAGAACACCTATGTGGAAACATGAACAGATATATGTTCAACATCACAAAATTAGGGTAAAAAGTGACATTCATGTTCCTTTTAATATTTGAATCAAAGTCTACATAATCTTCTCTCCCCAACTACAATCTTTAATCCCATAATAACCCACTCAGTCTCATATGTGATTCTAGATACTTATGGAGAAAAAGTAGAAAATTTAGTCAATTCCCTATAGGATTTCTGTTCTTTGCTTCTCCTACATAACATTACTGAGTACTGCTTTATAACAGGTACCATTTTAAGTTTTCACATGTATTTGTGCATATAATCTTCACAAAAAACATGAGAAGGAGGTATCATCACACCCATTTTGCTTATGAAGTTACCAAAGCCCAGAGCCAGGAGTTACACACAACCTGTCTAGATTCAGAGACCTTATCCTTCCTTGTCTCTTGTACTCTGCTGCCTCTATCCTCATGGACAGTTGTGGTACCTGGTGATGTATTGGGAACAAGAAGTATAGCAACCTGTCACAATCCTTGCTCCCTGCTGGGAGTTCAGTGGTGATCTAAGGCTTGTCTGACCCCCAAAGCACAGTAGAAACCCATTCCTGGTTTGCTGCCCAAATTCATAATGACTAGGGCACTCACTGCCACCAAAATCTAGGGTCCCAGGGCCTATGTGGCTCCCAACTCAATAAAGATGGTGCCTAATAAAAGATTCCTGGGACACCTGGGTGGCTTAGTCAGATAAACATCTGACTCTTGGTTTTGGCTCAGGTCATTATCTCACAGTTCATGAGTACAAGCTCCACATTGGGCTCCACACTCACAGCACAGACCCTGCCTGGGATTCTTTCTCTGCCTCTCTCTCTCTCTCTTTCTCTCTTTCTTTCTCTCTTTCTCTGAAAATAAATAAATAAACATTTAAAAAAAGATTCTCCTCTCTGCTCTCACTGGAAAAATACATTTCTCAGAGTATGCCCCTGCATCTAGTCAGGGTATCCAATGTTACACCTCTTGAGTGACACAGATCTTTCAGTACACACACACACACACACACACACACACACACACTCAAGAGGCATCTATACAGCCGGGTTTCCAGCCTTCTCCCTGGACATCATAGGCCCTGGAGTTGTGTCCCAGACCCCTTGGAGAACCTGTGTCTAATTCTTGATATTTGCTCTTAGTTAGAGTCCTTAAACCCATCAAATATTCTAATAATATTGAGCTTCAAGGAAAAAGCAATCTATTGTCTCCATACATGTCCTCCTGTGGTCTACTTGACTCCTATGTAAATTTACTCACCTTCCTGAATTTCCCTCAACTTATTTTGAGCTTGGCATATTCAGTAATTGTTCTCAAAACAAAGAACGTCCACCCACAAGTAAAAGAAACCATTAAGAAATTTGACATGGTCAATTCTTTAATTAAAAAATAATTCTTAAAGGTCTCCTTTGTTGCATATACCCTACCTAGGAATGGAACCTAAGTAAGAGGCAAGAATGTGCCAGTGCAGCTTATTAGGAAATTCTTCCGTAGACTTAACCTAAATCCATGAGTAATATAGTTTATTATAATGAATATCAATTAGAATCATCTATAGTAGTTCAATAAATATTTATTAAATATCTATATGATCCAGGCACATGTGCCAGATGATGGGACTTTGAGGATGAAGATATTGTTCCAGTCATCAAGACTCATTTTGTTACACCCATGAGAATGGCTATTATTACAAAAATTAAGAAGAAAGTAATGAGTGTTTGACAAGGATGTGGAAAAATTTGAAGCCTTTTGCATTGCTGGCAGAGACATATAATGGTACAATCACTATGGAAAACAGTATGGCCAGTTCCACAAATAATTAAAAATTACTTACTATAATAGTCCAGCCAACTCCTCTTCTGTATATATACCCAAGTAAATTGAAACAGGGACTTGAACAGAAATTTATATGCCTGTATTCATAGCAGCATTTTCACAATAGCCAAAAGGTAGAAGCAACCCAAGTGTCCATCAACAGATGAAGGGATAAAAAAAATGTGGTATAAACATACAGTGGAATATTAATCAGTCTAAAAAAGAAGGAAATTCTAATATACAACAAAATGTATGAAACTTAAAGATATCATATTAAGTGAAATAAACTAGGCACAAAGGGGCAAATATTGCATTACCTCACTTATATAAAATACCAAAGAGTAGTCAAATTCATAGACATGGAAAGAATGATTGTTGCCAGGGAATGGAAGGAGGGAGAAGTGGGCAGTAGGGAGTTATTGTTTAATGGATCTTGGGCTTCAATTTGGGAAGATGGAGAGTTCTCTGGAGGGTGGTGGTGATAATAGCACTATAATGTGAATGTTATGTGTGTTTTAGCAAAATTTAAAAAATTTTTATTTTAATTAAATAATTTAGCCTGGCGTGGGGAAAAGACTGATAAACAAGCAAGTATTTAATAGTCCCATGAGTGTTAACACAGTGATAATGCAGCATAGGTTCTACATTCTGAATTAGGGTCTACATGCCTAACACTTTCCACAAGTAGCCCTTTTATTTAAAGTCAGAAGATAGATCAATGTTTCAAGGAAAAGTTAAGATGATGGAGGAGTAAGGGGAAGCTAGGCTTGCCTCATCCTTTGAACACATATTTGATAAATATCAAATTATTATGAACACCCAAGAAATCGATCTGAGAACTGAAAGAACAAAATTGCACAACTAGACATAGAAAAAAACGACCAGATAGTGGAAGACAGGAGTTGCAGACAGTTGATTTGGGGGAGAGAAGAGCTGCAGGCACCACAAAGGGGAGGGAGCCATGATCAGAGAGAGAGAAGCAAGACAGAAAGAATGAAAGCATATTAAGGGAACTGCACAAGAAAAATTCTTCTCCAAAACAATTGACTGGGGAAAGGGAGAGGGGCTGAATACCACAAGTTTTTATAAGCAGCTCAGTGCAGAGTGTGAAGTTTCAGAGGTCTGTGCCATTGCCATGGTTGTGCCTGGCAGGCTTGGTGGTGTTCCCGTGGGGAAGGAAGGCAGAGACTCAGGAGCAGGCAGTGTGGTCTGAGGAGCTCCTGGATTGCAGGGACAGAAATAGTTCCCCTGCTTGGAGTGCATTTGGGAGTGGCAGCACATCCTCTCAGGGAGCAAAAGAACTGGCAGTGCCAGCATGGTGCCCTATTCCTTAGCATTGGAACAAAGACACCAGCTGAGGGCAGCAAACCTCAGTGCCAGCTTTTAGCTGCACTTTACCATAAACTTGGAATTGTTGCCCAGTGGAGCAACTGATTTCTGGGAAAAGCTGGCCCTGGCCACAGCACAGCCAGACCCTCCTCCCCTCACCCCCCAGAGAATCAGCAGGGGTCTGCACCACATAGATCTCTAAAATTTGGAGTTGTGATACCCAGTAGCACTTGAGGTCAAACAAAGGAGTGCTTTGCTGCCTGGCAGGTGGACAGCCTGGACACAGGCAGGGTGAAAGTGGGGATCTAACAGAAGCCAGAGACATAAGACAGGTACTTATTTGCTCTTTTGTGAGGGCTTCCTGAAGAATGAAGGGTACAGGCTTCCCATGCTGGGGAGGCGAGAGCAGGGTGAAACCATTTCCCTCCCTGCCCATTAGCACTCACCAACTTCAGGGAGCAAACAGCACCAACAAGTGGAGGCCCCAGCCACTTACACCAAGCCCTATATCCCTGCTTCCTGCAGATGCATCTCCACTCAGGCAAGTCAGCTGGAGAATCACAGCAGCAGGCCCGTCCCTGAGAACACCAGCACAAACTCCTTGCACACACCAAGTCTACTGGTCATAGAGTGCTGCTAAGCTTCACCTCTAGAGAAAATAAGATCAAGCTTCCTTTTTTTTTGATCTAGCTTCTTTTAATAAGCGACCAAAACACACTGAGGATCTAGCTTCCTTTTTTTTTTTTTTTCTTAAACCTCTTCTTAATACAGCCATTACTCCCAGGAACATGAATACAATAGACTTTCCTAGTAATCACACACAAAAAACACAGTGACCCAGACAAAATGACAAGATGGAGGAATTCACTCCAAAAGGAAGATCAGGAAGAAGTCATAGCCAGGGATTTAATCAATACAGATATAAGTAAGACGTCTGAATCAGAATTTAAAACAATAATGATAAGGACACAAGCTGGGCTTCAGAAAAACACAGAAGACACTAGAGAACACCTCACTGCAGAGATAAAAGAACAAAAACTAGTCAGGCCAAAATAAAAAATGCTATAACCGACATGCAAAACCAAATGAATGTAATGACAATGAGGATGATGAAGCAGAGAAAAGAATCACTAATACATAAGACAAAACTATGGAAAATAATAAAGCTGAAAAAAAGACGGAAAGAAAGGTATCATGAAGATAGACTTAGGGAACTCAGTGACTCCATAAAGTATAATAACATTCATACAATAGGAGTCCCAGAAGTAGAAAAAAAAGGGAGCATAAGGTTTATTTGAGCAAATTATAGCTGAAAACTTCCCATAATGTGGGGAAGGACACAGACATTGAAACCGAGGAAGCACAGAGAACTCCCCTTAAATTCAACAAAAGTGGGCCATCACCAAGACATATCATAGTCAAATTCACAAAATACACAGACAAGGAATGAATCCTGAAAACAGCAGGGTGGGGGGTGGGAGGGGAGTCCTTAACCTAAAAGGGAAGACAGCTTAGGTTCACAGAAGACTGTCTGCAGAAACTTGGCAGGCCAGAAAGGAGTGGCAGGATATATTCAATGTGCTGAATGGGAAAAATATGCAGCCAAGAATACTTTATTCAGTAAAGCTGTCATTCAGAATAGAAGGAGAGATAAAGAGTTCCCCAGACCAAAAAAAAAAACAAAAAAAAAACCAAAACTAAAGGAATTTGTGACCACCAAACCAGCACTGCAAGAAATATTAAAGGGGACTTTTGAGTGGAAAAAAAAAAAAGACCAAAAGCAACAAAGACTAGAAAGGAACAGAGAACATCATCAGAAACACCAACTTTACAGCTAACAGAATGGCACTAAATTCATACCTTTCAATAATCACTCTAAATATAAATGGACTAAATGCTCCAATCAAAAGACATGCTAGGGTATCAGAATGGATTAAAAAGAGAGAGAGAGAGAGAGAGAGAGAGAGAGAGAGAGAGAGAGAGAGAGACCCATCAATATGCTGGCTAGAGGAGACTCATTTTATACTTAAAAGCATCTGCAGACTGAAAGTGAGGAAATGGAGAACCATCTAACATGCTAATGGATGCCAAAAGAAAGCTGGTGGAGCCATACTTATATCAGGTAAACTAGATTTTATTTTTTACTTTTTATTTTTGTATTTGGTATAGAGATCATGTGCAAGTGGGGGAGGGGGCAGAGAGAGAGAGAGGAGAGGAGAGAGAGAGACAGAGAGAATCTTAAGCAGGCTGCAGGCTCAGCACAGAGCCTTAGGCGGGGCTTGGTCCCACAATCCTTGGATCATGACCTGAACTGAAATCAACACTCAGATGCCCAACTGACTGGGCCATCCAGGCACCCTAAGTACAGAGACTGAGACCATACCATGCATATTTTCAGACCACAACACTATGAAACTTGAAGTTAACCACAAGAAAAAATTCAGAAGTACCATAAATACATGGAGATTAAAGAACATCCTACTAAAGAATGAATGGGTTAACCAGGAAATTAAAGAAGAAAAAAATACATGGAAGCCAATGAAAATGAAAACACAAAAGTCCAAAACTTTTGAGATGCAGCAAAGGCAGTACTAAGAGGGAAGTATATTGCAGATCAGCCCCACATTAAGAAGCAAGACAAGTCTCAAATACACAACCTAACCTTACACCTTAAGGAGACAGAAAAAGAACAACAAATGAAGCCTAAAGCTAGCAGGAGGGAAATAATGAAGATTAGAGCAGAAATAAACAATACAGAAAGAAACAAACAAAAAACAATTAGAACACATCAACAAAACGGAGAGATGGTTCTCTGTAAGAATTAATAAAATTGATAAGCCCCTAGCCAGACTTACCAGAAAGAAAAGAGAAAGGACCCAAATAGATAAAATCATGGTGGAAAGAGGAGAGATCACAACCAACACCACCATTGTAAGAGAATACCATGAAAAATCATATGCCAACAAACTGGACAATCTGAAAGAAATGGACAAATTCCTAGAAACTCACAGGAAGAAATCAAAAATTTGAACACACTTATAACCAGGAAAGAAATTGAATCAATGATCAAAAATCTCCCAATAAACAAAACTCTCTCCAGGTGGCTTCCCTGGAAAATTCTACCAGATATTTAAAGCAAAGTTAATACCTTTCCTTTTCAATCTGTTCCAAAAAACATAAATGGAAGGAAAACTTCCAAATTCATTCCATGAGGCCAGCATCACCTTGATTCCAAAACCAAAGACCCCACCACATAAGAGAATTATAGGCCAATATTCCTTATGAACATCGATGCAAAAATTCTCAATAAGATACTAACAAATAGAATCCAACAGTATATTAAAAGAATTATTCACCATAATAAAGTGGTATTTATTCCTGGGCTACAGGGCTGGTTCAATATCTGAAAATCAATCAATGTGATACACCACATTTAAGAAAAGAAAGGATAAGAACCATATGATACCCTCAATAGATGAAGAAAAAGCATTTGACAAAATACAGCATCATTCTTGATAAAAACCCTCATACCTCAACATCATAAAAGCCATATACAAAAAAAAAAAACCCACAGCTAATATCATCCTCAATGGAGAAAAACAGAGAGCTTTTCCTCTATGATTAGGATCAAGACATGGATGTCCACTCTCACCATTACTATTTAACATAGTACTGGAAGTCTTAGCCTCAGCAATCAGACAACAAAAAGAAATAAAAGGCATTCAAATCAGCAAGGAAGAAGTCAAACTTTCACTATTTATAGATAGCATGATACTTTATGTAGAAAACCTGAAAGACTTCACCAAAAAACTGCCAGAATTAATACATGAATTCAGCAAAGTCACAGGATATGAAATCAATGTACAGAAATTGGTTGCATTTCTATACACCAATAATGAAGCAGCAGAAAAAGAAATAAAGGAATCAATCCCATTTACAATTGCACCAAAAACCATAAGATGCCTAGGAATAAACCTAACCAAAGAGGTTAAGATCTGTACTCTGAAAACTATGTAACACTTATAAAGGAAATTGAAAAGGACACAAAGAAATGGAAAAAACATTATATGCTGATGGATTGGCAGAACAAATATTGCTAAAATGTCTATACTCTTCAAAGAAATCTATATATTTAATGCAATCCCTATCAAAATACCACCCACATTTTTCACATGTTTTTTAGAACATAGAATCTAAAATTCGTATGGAACCATAAAAGACCCCAAATAGCCAAAGTAATCCTGAAAATGAAAAGCAAAGCAGGAGACCTCACAATTCCAACTTCAAGCTATATTACAAGCTGTAGTCATCAAGACAATATGGTATTGGCACAAAAACAGACACATATATCAATGGAACAGAATTGAAAACCTAGAAATGGACCCACAACTATATGGTCAACTAATCTTCAATGAAGCAGGAAAGAATACCCAATGGAAAAAAGACAATCTCTTTACCAAATGGTGTTGGGGAGCCTCACAACAATACGCAGAAGAATGAAATTGAACCACTTTCTTACATCATACACAAAAATAAGTTCAAAATTGGATGAAAGACTTAAATGTGAGACAGGAAACCAAGAAAATCCTAGAGGAGAACACACCAGCAGCCTCTTTGACCTCAGCTGGAGCCACTTCTTACTAGACATGTTGCCAGAGGTAAGAGAAACAAATGCAAACATTAACTATTGGGACTTCATCAAGATTTAAAAAAAAAAAACAAAACACACACACAAAAAAAACAAAAAACAAAACAAAACAAAACTTCTGCACAGTAAAGGAAACAATCAACAAACCTAAAAAGCAGCTAATGGAACAGGGAAAGATATTTGCTAAAGACATATCTGTTAAAGGGTTAGTATCCAAAACCTATAAAGAACTTATCAAACTCAGGGCACCTGAGTGGCTAAGCTGGTTAAGCATCTGACTCTTAATTTCCGCTCGGGTCATGATCCCTGACCTGACATTTATCTGTGGAAGTGAGCCCTGCATTGGGCTCTGTGCTGACAGTGCAAAGCCAGCTTAGGATTCTCTCTCTCTCTCTCTCTCTCTCTCTCTGCCTCTCCCTTGCTTGTGTGCTCTCTTTCTCTCTCTCAGGGAAAAAAAGAACATATCAAACTCAACACTCAAAAAACAAATAATCCAGTTAAGAAATGGTCAGAAGACATTAATAGACATTTTTTCCAAAGAAGATATCCTAATCTAGATGGCTAACAGACACATGAAAAGATTCTCTACATTACTCATCATCAGGGAAATATAAATCAAAACCATGATGAAATACCACCTCACACCTGTCATTATGGCTAAAATTAACAACACAGGAAACAACAGATGTTGGCAAGGATGCAGAGAAAGGGGAAAACCCTCTTACACAGTTGGTGGGAATGTAAACTGGTGCAGCCATTCTTAAAAACAGTATGGAGTTTCCTCAAAAAGCTACAAATAGAACTACCCTATGATCTAGCAATTACACTACTAGGTATTTACCCACAGGATACAAAAATACAGAGTCAAAGGGGTACATGCACCCCAATGTTTATAGCAGCATTATCAACAACAGCCAAACTACAGAAAGAACCCAAGTGTCTACTGACTGAAGAATGGATAAAGAATATGTGGGGTGTGTGTATACTATATATAGTATATATATATAAAGAATATATATATTATATACATATAAAGAATATGTGGTGTGTGTATATATATAGTATATATATAAAGAATATATATATTTATATATATAAAGAATATATATATTTATATATATAAAGAATATATATTTATATATATAAAGAATATATATATTTATATATAAAAAGAATATGTGGTGTGTATATATATATATGTGTACCACATCTCATCTCTCAAAAATAATGAAATCTTGCTATTTGCTATGACATGGATGGAGCTAGAGTATATTATGTTAAGTGAAATAAGTCAGTCAGAGAAAGACAAATACCATATTATTTCATTCATATGTGGAGTTTAAGGAACAAAACATATGAATGTAGGGGAAGTGAGGGGAAGAGAGAGGGAAGCAAACCATAAGAGATTCTTAACAACAGACAACAAACTGAGGGTTCAGGGAGGGAGGTGTGTGGGAGATGGGCTAAATGGGTGATGGGTATTAAGGAGGGCACTTGTTATGATGAGCCTTGGGTGTTATATGTTATATGAATCACTGAATTCTAATCCTGAAATCAATATTACACTATATGTTAACCAAATAGTATTTAAATAAAAATTTGGAGAAAAAAATAAAGCCAGAAGATAAAGAGGAAGGTGTTACCATTTTGAAGTGTTAACCATTGAGCTCCAGTCAGTCCACTATGATTCAGTCACTTGAACGCCTAGCCTTGGCAGTTCGAAATCAGAGAACAAAGGTAACAAATCCTTGACTTTCAAGTTGCAAATCAACAGTACGAAAAAGGGGCAGAAAATATTTAGAAGATTCAAGTCCCCTTCCCAACACACATACACAGATTCCCAAACTAGGTAAAGATTCCACAGGGTAGAGTATAGAGACAGGGAAAATGATTGGAGTACTGGAATTGGATTGTAGACACTAAACAACCTGCCTGGGCAGTTCTTTGTGTCATACAATATCACACAGACTAGTGAGAAACAGGGAGCGGCTGGGAGGAGAGTCAGTGGTTGTATCATGTTTTAGGTGCTTAGAGACATTTTAGTCTGCATATACTGAGAACTGCATAACACCTGCTCTGAAGCACTGCCTTAGTTGTCCTTCTCACTGATGATAGACTCTGTGGGAGTCCATCAAGAATGATGCATATGTGCTTTCAAAACTTGCTTAACTCCCATCCTACCTACCTTATATAGAATAATTTCCCTTTCAACGGTTATGGACCCTTATATCTCCTTGAAAGAAAGGGTAGAGCTCTGAGTAAATGATAGTGGTACAGGAAGGAAAGAAAACCTGACCTAGGACATGATATGTATAATAAGTTCAAGATCTCCCATCCATCTGGAACAGTGTTGGAATGGCAATCAGCTTAGTTCTGTAGCCATTATAACATAATTAGAAAGCTTAAAGTGCTAAAAGCAAAAAGTCTGAGTACCACACATTAGAAAGTTGAGCACAGATTCTGTGGAGAATTTTTTTAGAAAAAATATAACAATATCAATGTTTAAGTAATGAAATTCATACAGGGCTCTTTTGGATAGAAGGACTAAAAGAGACCCTCTACAACAAAGCAATGTCATAAGGACCATTCCTAGAAGACTGTTAAACTTAGACACATCTATAGATACAAAGCACAAAGTCCCAGGGCACAGCAGAGTAGGGGTCACAGTCAGTAGCATTAAGAGATTGGAAGAAATCAGGACAAATAACTGGGGCCCAGAGGTCTGGAAAGGGATCCAACCCTGACAACACTGAATTATCAAAACAAATCCCCTGAAAAGATTTTTAAACCATCTGCCCAAATTTATTCTTGCAGCTCTAATTACAGACTTGTCTCCTCTGGGATCAGGAGGGAAAACAGAAAGAAACCAAGCTAGTATGTCTAGTCTCTAAAATCTCCAAACAAGGATCAGTTATGCATCTTTGATAGGCCTGTGTCAATACTTTGCTCTTCATTAAAAGAGGTCAGCTAAATGAAAGATAATGGAACTCCCATGACCTATTGACTTTGTTGCATCATCAACTAAAATTATCCCTTAGCCAAAATGTGACCAATTTCTTATTATTCACACAGCACCCAGTAGACTCCGGATTTTTGGAATTCTAAATGTCTTAGCAATAATTTAATTCAATGCCACAATGTCTCATTGTTCTCTAGTGAGAATCATCTCCATGTGATTCTTCTCAAGTCCATTATTCATTCTTTTCCTTTCCTTCTGGTTGTTCTTTCTCTTCTCCATGGCAACTTCAAATTATTAAGTTTCTCATGGTACCAAATACAGGCAAATGGCTAGAAATGGAAAACTGTCTTGTGTGGATTTCGTTTCATGTGTAAATACTCACCAGAGAGTAGGCTCCTATCACCACCCAGTTCTAGAAATATTTGAGATTAGTCTACTGTGTGTTGATTCCATTCAACCAGTGGACTCACTGTTTAAGTGCAAAAAGATAAAATACTATATAGTTTTGCAATAGTATTAGTGTCTAATGAGTTAGGCCATCTAAAATACATGTTCGTTAGCTCCAGGTGAAAACGAATGTTGCATTAGAACCATTTGCACCACCCACCTATGAAAGCTTGATAGATAAACCAAGTGACTGGGGACTCACTTAATCTATGAGTGTTTGCAATATGAAAATTTTCTCAGGTGTAACACCTATCTATGGATTATTTTGAATACTGCATTTAAGAAATGTGGTATTTTTCTATTTAAGAAATAGAAAAATTAATATAGATTTCTGCCCCTGAGGAGTTTCCAAATTTACAATCTTGGGGTATAGACAATGCTTTTAAGTAATTTTAATACAAGTCAGTTTCAGCTCTTTACAGGTTACAAGATGTTTAGAATCTAAAGTCAATTTCTATGTAGTAAAATATATACATCTCCAAAATATACCTTGAAAATCTCTTAAATTATCCAAAGTAATATATATATAAATTTAACTTACACTGTTATAAAATACATAGTGTACATTTTAATATGAAACATAATAAAGAGCAAACATGCAAAAGCTGTTTAGATTATAGTATGTTTCATATTATTTCATATAAAGTAACTGCTGTGTGGCTTAAGTGTTTACATCATAATACAGTTTCTTGCATATACATAAGAATTTACATTATAGCAACATTTTTTCCAGTCCTAATGATATTTAAACATATATGTGTGACTTTTATAAGTCCTATATATTCAATAATTTCTGCTATTTTGTTGATTATTCAGTTCACTATTATATATATTATTTTCAAACTTTTAGCTCTTTTTTGAAATTTTTAACCCTCTGAAAAAGACTTCAAATTTTCTTTACTTCTCAAAGTCATTGTACTTCTAGTTTATTTACTTCTAAAAAAATTATCCATTTGTTCTTACACGTGGTTTTTTGTTTGTTTTTTCTTTTGTCTATTACTTAAAGGCAATGTTTCCTGATTGTGAATTTAAATTTTCCAAAGATATTAAAATAAAATTCTTCAACTAAAATAGGGCTTCAGCAAGCATGACTGCTCCAAATCTATAAGAATGTTTTGTATGGTCTGGGTATAATTTGTTAGGGGCATTAGAGGAAAGGAATAGGTGATAAAACAACTTGGAAATGACCATTTCACAAACAGGTATTTACAGAAATACAGAAAGCCAAATCACAAGCAATGTGGTAAAGGCTAGATAGATGGCAAAATGCTCAGCTATTGTTTTTGCCAACCCAGCATCCAATCCCTCTTCTGAAAACAGTATCATATTTTCACTTGAAGAGTTCTCCCTCCTTCACTCACAGTCCATGTAGTTCGAAGGCTCTAAGAAGAGCCTATGTGCCAGGTCTGGCCAATTCAAGCACTGCCTCTCTGCACAGACAATGTGGAGCCTGCTTGAGATTCTCTCTCTCTCTCTCTCTCTCTCTCTCTTCCTCTCCCTCTCCCTCTCCCTCTTTCTCTGCCCCTCCCCTACTCATGCATGTGCTCTCTCTCTCTCTCTCTCTCAAAATAAATAAACTATAAATAGCTACTAGCTAGCTAGCTAGCTAGCTAGATAGATCTATCACTGCCTCCTTCAGGACACAAAGGTTGGTATCAGGATGAGCATGTAACCCAAGACAAAATGAAAGGTTAAGTCTGTTCTTGGCTCAACTCCAAAATTTGTCTAATTCTATCATTATTTAAGTTCCTTAAAGTTGTGGTAATTTTTTCTTGTCCTTTGAAAAGAATAACTGTATTAACTGTCCAATCTATCTCATAAAATTCTTCTAAGGATGAAATTAGTTTAATATACAACTTATGAAAATGATGCATTATAAAAGCATATATAAAAGCATATGCAATTATGACATTCATAATTGAAATCATAACATACATATCTTACCCATATCATGCTGTTATAAAAATAAGATGTAAATGTTCTTTGAAAAACAAAATGCAATGTATAAACACAAGGTGATGGTGATAACATCATAGCAGGTTTGCTATTAAGCACCAAGGCATGAGTTCACTGAAACTGGAATAAACTCGTATTATCTGAGCCCACTGATCCATTTATTTTTAAGTATTTATTGAACATTACCATGTTCCAGGTACATTCACTGGGTCACACAAAGGCTATACTGGGATATATATTGTATCACACATATATCAAGAAGATAAAAATGCTATTTAACATACACATGTTCTCCCATCACACATACACAAAAGCAAAGTATCTAAAGGACTATAGCTGTTTCTGCCTTCTAAGGGTATTAATCATATCAGGGAAAAAAATCCTTGAATAAATATCTGAGTTGGGCAATCATTAAGGAAAATGCTTTCATTTGAAGTTTCTATCCATGTTTTCTACTGGTAAATTATACAGTCATCAAGGGTAAGCTCTTTATTTATCAGAAAACTTTAATAAGTTTGGAGATATAACAAGTAGGGCCACAGTTCAGATTCAGATCATCACAGTAAGAGCCACTCTTAAATGTGGCAGGCAATGCCCTAAGTCCTGTACTACAATGCCTCACTGAAAGCACATAAGACAACTCTTCCATACTCTCACCATAGAGGATAACCAGAGCATCGTCATTAAACAGCTTGAAAGTGGCAAAGCTTACACTTGAACATGTGCTCTAGCAGCCTGGCCCCTAACCAGTACATGAGATTGCCTCCTTAGGGGTTAAAGGAAGCAGAATCTTGTTTTATCAAGTCAGAGGGCCTGATTTTTTTTGAGAGACAGTAGAGAGGAAGTGTAAGAACAGAAACCCACTAATATGGCCAGACTATTGAGTTCCACGTGAAAAGATACCCAGTCAAAATTATTTAGTGGCAGGTATGACTGACGAGATTTTAAAAAAGAACAATTTTACTGAAATTTAATGAATATACCATTCAGTTCATCCACTTAAAGTGTGTGATTTACAAAAAGACAAAAAGTAACAAGTATTGGCAAGGATATAAAGAAAAAGGAACCCTTATACACTGGTGGTAGGAATGTAAACTGGTACAGCCACTGTGAGTATGAAGGGTCCTCAAAAAACTAAAAATAGAAATACCATATGATCCAATAATTCCACTACTGGGTATTTCCCAAAGAAAACAAAAACACTAATTTAAAAATATATATGCACCACTATGTTTATTACAGCATTATTCAAAATAGGCAGGATACAAAGGCAGCCCCCCCACACACACACACACAGTGGACTATACACAAACATAAAAAAGGATGAAATCATATCATTTGAGACAACGTAGATGGACCTAGAGGATATTATGCTAAATGAAATAAGCCAGACTGAGAAAGGCAAATGCCATATGATTCCACTCATATGTGGAATAGAAGAAGAAGAAGAAGAAGAAGAAGAAGAAGAAGAAGAAGCAGCAGCAGCAGCAGCAGCAGGAGGAGGAGGAGGAGGAGGAAGGGGAGTGGAGGGGAGAGGGAGGGGCAGGAGGAGGAGAAGAAAAAAAACGAATAAACAAAAAAGCAGAATCAGACCTATAAATACAGAGAACAAACTTATGGCTGCCAGAGGAAAGAAGGGTGGGGAGGGAGGGAAAAATGGGTAAAGGGGAGTAGGAAATACAAGCCCCCAGTTGTGGAATGAATAAGTCACAAGAATAAAAGACACAGCATAAGGAATACAGTCAATGATACTGTAATAGTGATGTAATGGGACAGATGGTAGTTATACTTGTCATGAATACAGAACAATGTATGAACTTGTCAAATCACTATGTTGTACTCCTGAAACTAATGTAACATTGTGTGAACTACACTAAAATTTAAAAAATTAAATAAAGTGTTAAGATTTGGTGGTTTTTATTATATTCACAAAACTACACAATGATCTCCAGAATCAAATTTAAAACATTTTCATATCCCAAAAAGAAACCCCATTCTGAGATGGAGTGACACATATTGCAAACCAAGGATCCACTCTCCATCATGTTTAGGTCATAGAAAATCACGGTAAATCAGCTTCCATATGAAGGACAGTAACATCTTATATCTGTAATTTGCATCATGCTTTAAAATATGTGTTCACATGTATAACTTCACTTGGTACTGCTGATGCAACCCTGTGCTGTTGTCAGTGGAATATTGTCCACACTTTATAAATTAAAACTCAGAAATATTATATGATGGCATTAACTCCTCACAGAGGAGAACCTAAAATCCAGCTCTCTTGATTCCAAATCCTATAAATCTTGTAACTTTTTTATTGATAATGTTTTATAAACTATAGATAAGCCAAATATATCCATCTCTGAAATCCAATAACTTCAAAAAACTCTCCCATGGCTCAAAAAGTAGTCAAACTTACAAATTTTTATCTGAATACCTATGTTATTTCTTTTTCTATCACTGCTAGCCATCATGATGTCACTATACAAATGAAACACTTATTCATCCCTTTTCCCACTTATTAAGTGTCATTTAAAAAGTCTGGAGTTTGTGATATTATGATTGTTACCATGGCAATGAACTGCAATATCAAACTCTATTCATAAATCATCTGTAAGTAAAGCAAACAAAAGAATGAGACTAAACACTGAGAGTTTCTTTTACTTAGAACCCATATTTAATAATAATAAAAATGTGTGCAAAAATTAAATTCAACATTTACTACATGCCTAGTATATACCAGGCTTTGCACCAGTTTCTGGTAATATAGAAACAAATGATACCAGTTTAGAGCCATTAGCACAAATTACTTTTTCAGCAGTTTGCTCTTTCAACTAAGGCTATGGTTGAGTTTGCCACTATCTTGTTTCGATATGTAAGCTAATAAACTAAAAACATAGGATACAACCAACCAATCATTCATCTTTAAAGACAATGCTATTAGTGCTCACTTTGGCAGCACATATACTAAGATTGGAACGATACAGAGAAGATTAGCATGGCCCCTGCACAAGGATGACATGCAAATTCGTGAAGCGTTCCATATAAAAAAAAAAGAAAACAAAGATAATGCTATTAAATAATACTTAAATCCACTTAAGTATTTAATGAATTTTAAATCCATTAAAAATTTTCACAATGTGTTTTTCCATTTAAAAAACAGGTTATAAAATAGTGTTTATAGTGTGATTATAATTTTCTTCTCTAGATTTTATTGTGTTCACCTAAAATGACATGATTCAGAGTTGAAGAATGCATTTGCTTTTTAAAAATCAACACACTAAAAATTTAGTAGCTGATAGAATGATATAACTGGAAGTCTTCAAATCTGGCAGCAGAAAGAATAGAAAACGCCTCTTGCTGAAAAGACCTCACCTTAAGCAATTTTCCACTAGATTATTTGATGGACTATTTGGAATTTTCCATTCCATTTATTTGATGAAGGCTCTTCAAGAGTCCCAGTCAATTAAAAACAAAGAAACAAGAAAGAAAAAACAACCCCAACACACTTTCAGTTCAAATCTGAAAACATTTTCCCAGTAAATCAAGCTGCCATTGTAATGAATTCCTTCATGTAAACTTTCTAATTGGCTATCTTACCAAGAAAAGAGTTTTTTCCCCGAGACCAAGCCTGGCTCCAAAGAGCCCCACCAATGCTTCCTTTTCATAGCAACAGGGCTGAGAAATGTTTGCTCCAGGATCACAGCATTGAGTAGAAGACACTATTCTGACTCTTCCGCTGTCCTCAAGTTTCCTTTTAAGAATGGAAGGTAAAGGTAAAAGATAGGCTGGGTTCAAGAGTTCTAATAGAGAAAGAGCAGACCCTTGACTTCAGACCCTAAGTTCTCAGACCCACTAAAAGTTTATAAACCATCATTACTCATGAAACCCACATAAACAAAGACTATTTATACTTTCATTTCACAGGTAGGGATAGGACTGACTGCTAAATCTAATATTAGTTTAAATAAACCAACTGTGTACTATGTTCCAACAGTACATAAATAACTAGAGAAAAATCTAAATGAAACAGTCTTTTATTTATTATATAGGAGGAGGGATATTTCTTCCTAAGAGAAAATGGAAAGTAAAGGTATATAGACTATTTTTTAAAAACTGAGGAACATCAAACAATGTATGTTCTTAAAAACTATAAATTAGGAGATAAAGTCACCTGCTAAGAGTATGAAGGCAGCGCTAGGGTTGAAGTTAAGGAATTCAGGGGAGAGCAAAAAGCTTTAGAATAACTAGAAAACAGGAATTGTCAAATAGCTATGAAAACCCATTTGAGTTTGAATAGCAGGAATCTGAAGAGACCAATCAGCATGGTTTAGTAATTTCTCAACCAATGTTCAGGAGCCCAGAGGAGCAACTAAAAGATGTATTTTTGGGTAAGCTAATCAGACCTGAACTTTTGGAAGGAGAGCCCCGAAGACTGTCAAGGAGGGAAAAGACTGGGAAGTCTAGGGGGGTATCATCAACCTAATCCTATGCTAAGAGTAGGCTCAAGCTTTAACAGAAAGCAATCAGGTAATTAGGAGAACATAAAGGGTTAGTAACTAAACTGCCACTTCTGTAGGCAGAAAGGAGTTGGTAGATAGTAAGTATGTTGTGGTCAGAGTTACAAAGTCTATGGTTATAAAATACTGGAGAATAGCTATAGTGAAGCTAAGCTCCAGGGTGTCATTATGGGAGGCTTATGTAGAGCTAAAAGTCAGTGGTTTAGTAGGGGCTGAGGAATTGTAAGGGTGAGATATTAGAAGGCACATTAACTAAAATGTTAACTCACCCAGGATGATGATGAAGCAGAGAGCTACTTTTTGACTAACCTATTTAGTCAATCCAAAGAATTTGAATTTTGTGCTGGAGATGTGGTGGGACAGAGTTCATGATGATGAAGATGAGAAAAGACAATATAAATGTACACTTCAAAGGGGAAGGATAGTGGGGTGCCTGGGTGGCTCAGTTGGTTAAGTGTCCGACTCCTGGTTTCGGCTCAGGTCATGATCTCATGGTTTCGTGGGTTTGAGCCTCACATCGGGCTCTGTCATGACAGCATGAAGCCTGCTTGGGATTCTCTCTCTCCCACCCTCTTTGCCCCTCCTCCCTCACACTGTCTCTCTCTCTCTCTCTCAAAATAAATAAATAAACTTTTTTTTTAAAAAAAGGAAGGATATTCAGTGGGGACAGAAACTACATGTTCCTTGGTAGTGAGGAGTAGAGACATGATGATCCCTACTCCTTTTATGAAATGTTAAAGAAATTGCCTGGTGTAACATTAAAATTAATGAGCCCAAGAGCCAAGAAAATGAAAAATAACCATTCACATATTTTCCTTATTTTTCCCTTGTGTTGCTCTTTCGATGGCCCAATGAAAATAGCATTAAAATGATATTATCTCAACTCAGAATAATCATTAAAAAAAAGATAACTATCTACAATACCTTTTCAAAGTAATGATAACTAAAACTGTAATAATAAAGGCTTTGAGTAACTGGTACTATTCCTGGAAAATTAGTCAAATATTGAGAGAGTTCCCTGATTAGCTCCTATTTTTCAGATCTCAGCTCAAACACAATTTTCTCACAGAAATTCCCACCACCAAGACTTCCTCATAGTAGTCATCATTTTATTCTTTTACATTTGTTTGACTTTGATGAACACCCTCCTCTGCACTACATTGTAAGTTTCATAAAGCAGTGATTTTAAATTCTTTATTCTATATATACCCACTGTCTGTCAAATTGCTCACTACAGTGAAATATCTTTTGAGTGATTTAATGAATGATATTTGTCTAAATTCCCTTACGACCCTAAACCAGGCAGTTTAGGTTTTATTCCAAGATTTTAACAATCAGATTTGGTATATGGGACATGCAGAATTTTAAAAATGCAGTTATAAAAAAAGTGGTAAGATCAAGGGAGGATCATTGAAATTGGCCACTTAACTGTGTAGTATTTAAAACTACTTAGTCATATCTTAAAATTGTAAGTGCATTTTTATGATGATGGCATTTTTGCACCAAGTAAAGGAAGATGCTAACCCACATCTAAATCCCACTTTAGACATAACTACTGTAACTACTAGGTCCTTCTAGAGCCAGTATGCACACGCCAGACATACACATTCTGTACCTGCCATGTTTCCTCTCCCCTGGTTTTGGAGAAACTGATGTTAAAGCCTATATTGGCGAGACCAAGGAGTTACATAGCTAATAGACATGTTTCCTGAGTATGAGCATTTTAGTAGTAATCTTAGGTCTGAATCAAAGGTAGAATGTTTAAGCTAGGATGAATGAAAAGCAGGTGCTGACACAGGGAGCAACAGGGAGATAGTTTGAAGAGATGCTTCTTCAATTAGTAAATCATTACTGAGTAGGCATCTCTGACTAGAGTAATTCAAAAAATTCAATAAAGAAATAACACCTGACTCCTCTTGTTTTAATTGGGTGTGCACTCTGATATTGATATTGTTTAATTGGATCAGGTTGCAATAAGACTCCAAGGTAAACATATTTTAATGTACACAAACAGAGCTTTAAAGAAAATTATCAAAATTACAGTAATCACTTAGCAACCTAATATCTTTCCATTTGTCTCTACAACAACTTGCTAAGGTCTTAAGCAAATTTAGATGGCTAAGTTCTGAGCTAAGTTGTAAATTAATAGCTATTTTGACTTTAAAATACCACTCCAAGTTTAATTACATTAACCATATCTAATGTGTTTATTTACACAGACATCAACCTCTTGAGCTATTTCTTGACTTGGTGACATCTGAATCTACTTTTACATCAGCATTTCTTATTAAGGATAGCCGATAATAATAACTAATTAAGGTACAAGGAGCCCTGCTAATGCAAACTGAAGTCTTTAGTGTGAATGAGATTCATTAGGTTCACTCGTATGACGCTTAATGTTAGTATCATAATAGTTTCATTTTTTTCTTTCTTAAATCATTTAACTTAATTCTACTGTAATCTGAGAATACACTGAAAGATTCCCATCCTTTGAAACTTGTGCACCTTGCTTTATAATTCATCATATGGTCAATTTTGCTAAACATTCATGGGCATTAAAAGGAAGATAAATTCTGTCATTGTTGGTTCTGTGTTCTACATAGCTCAGTTATTAATTTTGTTGTTCAGATCTCTTGTTGTTGTTTCTCTGTTGGATAAATAAATTTTAAAACTAGAGCCAACTGATTTCTAAGAAATCAGTAGTAGGGGTGAGATAAAGAAAGTTTGTTGTCTCCAAGACTTTTGGTCTGAGCCATGGGAAAGATAAATGGCAATTAAATGAGATGGAGAAGAAAGAAAGGAAAAAGTTCACATGACTTACATCTTCCTGCACATCTGCTGTCACTGTTTCTCTACTCCACCCCCTTCTCCCATATCCTGAAGGACTTGATGCCAAATGAATATGCAGAGATGGTATTTAGCTACACTATAGGATAAGCTAACACACAACATGTTCCCTAACTTCTCTTCTCCCCTTCTCATAGTGTTTTCCCATGATGTGACCTATGAAAGAGGCTAATCTTCTAACAGACCCAGGAGAAGTGAAAGGGAGCTACACGATAGTTCATGAAAACCCGCTAACAGAAATGTGATTCATTTCATTATACAGAAAGGATAAAATTACACATAAGCAAGTATTTCATTAATTTACTTGAACATTGCATATCCTTAACATATACCATAGCTTGTAATCCATAGATGCTGCAAAAACATAATGAAATGACATTCAAGCTTGTATAAATGTCAGAAAGGTTTAAGGCCATTTCTCTACACTAATAGCCCTCACAAGTTTATTTACACCTCTGTATAGTTTTTCATTTCTATAGTAGTTCAGTGCCTAAACTGAACTCAGAAATTTGAGGACCTTCCAACAAAAACTGAATATATGTGAACATGAATAGACAGACATTTAATAAAATCCTTTGAAATAATTATTCAATTTCTAGGTCCACCAGGTCAGGTCAACATTGATAATTCAAAGATGTGATGTGTCATGAACAAAGACGTAAGGTTGACAGCAGTGATGGCTGCTTTGTTTAAGCAGTGATGGAGCTGATATTTATGGTTCCCATTTTATTTTTTTTAAGTCTTTCTAAACTAAACTAACATGACATACTAATCTCTAATAAAAACAAGCCTAATTGCCTCTCATTTGGATTACAATCATAAAGGTCTGTTTTTTTTCCATAAAAACACTGCTCATTCTTAGATTACAGTGTATTCATAAACAAACCTCTATAAGTTATTTGTTTCTTTTTTCCAGTTAGAGAGAATGTAGCATTTCATTGCATGAAACTGAACTCAGGGATTAAACCTAAATGGATTCAAATTGGAGGACATTTTGTTTTCTATAAATATCAGGATGACAGTAGCATTTCCATTTTAAGGCAAAAGGCAATGAAAATAGGAAGTAAATCAAAATTTACATAAATATTACAATTTTATTATTTTTCTACCCAAAGCTGTATTATTCTGTTATATGAAAAAAATCAACAACAGAAGTATTTAAGAACTCACAAACCTTAGAACATGTTTGCACTTTTGTGTTGTTATGTTTTCTGAGAGCTAATAACATTATAATTTTGTGTCTGTGGACTATCTTGCCTAGAGTTAACACTTGAGTAAAAAGACTGAAATTCAAAAAGTTCATACAAACATCCCAAACACAATTCTGAGAATCATTCCACTGAAGCACCTCATGAGTTTGATACATGAATATAAGTGGTAGCATCACATTTTGTTCCCTGGACCTAAGCTCATTAAAGCTCAATTTTATTTCAGAATGGAAGAAAATGAATAGAAGGCTACATTTGTCCTTAAATAACTCAAGTAAATTATCTTAAAATGATTCAGTCCTTCCTTGTTTTTATATCTTCCTTTCCCTCTCTTCCCCCACCCCCCACATACATCCCCCAAATGAAAGCAATCCTACAGTCAATAGCTTTTTTTTGTTCTTAGTCAAAAATATAGTAAACTTTGCTTTGGGTGGTTATGCCAAACAGTGGAGCCAAGAAGTAAGAGAAATAGACATAGGACTAGAAAGTCATCTCAAATTAAATTAGGGTGTTTTAACAACCTAAACATGCTCTAAAATCCTCTCCAAACTATCTTAAGGATTGGGGACTGCTCTCATCCCACCGTAAGCAGCCAACTTTGACAAGTCATGATCTCACAGTTTGTGGATTCAAGTCCTGGGGGCCTGGGGCTCTGTGCTGACTGGTTGGAGCCTGGAGCTTGCTTTAGATTCTGTGTCTCCCTCTCTCTCTGTCCCTCCCCCACTTACTCTCTCTCTCAAAAATAAACATTAAAAAATAATTATAATAAAAAATAATTATAATAAAAATAAAAGCTCCCACTTTGTGTCTGGATAACATTATCAGATTTTTATTTTCAAATTGTTTCTTCCATTTCCCAAGTAAAATACAAAAACAAAAAAACATAATATCACAACAACACTGAGAACAAAACTGATGAACAACGTATTCTTAGAATCTATTGCAAGTCCCATGGATAAGTCTGAGAATCACAATGGATGGCAATCTCAATATTTTCTAATTTTTTTATTTAGTACCTCTCTCCTGTTAGGTTATATTAGGAAAATAACATATTAAATTATATTAACAATGATAGAGAGAAGGGAAAGAAAGTGAGTTAAGTTATGGTATTTACGTCATGGGAACTCAAATAACAACATGCAATTATGGAATCAGACAATTAGATATAAAATAAATATTTTTAATTTAAATATAATACTAGTGAAATTTTAAAATAGGACCATCACAAATACTGGGTAAACACATGACATATTTAAAAAGGCATAAAAGAGAGAAATGCCAAGGAATTAATAAAAGAATCAGAAAACGCAACAGAACAGATATACCTATTGCAACAGTAAATCTAAATAGCTTAAATTCAGCACTGTAAAATTATTTTAAAGAATATTAAACAAAATGGCACAAATAAGCTAAAAAGAAAAGTGATAGGTCAAGATATATAAAATAAGGTAAATACAAAGAAAGACAGGTAATGATAGTAAAATTGAACAAAGGAAAACTCAAGTAAATACATTATAAATATAAATAAAAATAAATAAATAAATTGATAAATATTTCAATTCATAATAAAGTCATGTCTATTATTAAGAATGTTCCTGTAATGGACAATTTTCTCATATAATAACAAATATAAAAACTATAATACACTTTAATGTTTATTTAGTTTTGAGAGAGAGAGAGACAGAGTGTGAGCAGGAGAGGGGCCAAGAGAGAGGGAGACACAGAATTTGATGCAGATTCCAGACTCTGAGCTGTCAGCACAGAGCCCGGGGACTCAAACTCACAAACTGTGAGATCATGACCTGAGTTGAAGTCAGATGCTTAACCCACTAAGTCACCCAGGCTCCCCAAAACTACAATACACTTTAAAAATCGACACAGATGGTAGCATTAGAAGTCTCTAATATACCCTCCTTTGAATTTCAGCAAATGTAGTAGGCAAAAACCGAGCTACTAAGGATGTTAATTACATATTGATTTAGATTATTTTATGTTTTATAGATAATACAGAGTATATTGTATATTGCAAATATTATGCTTTTAAAATAAAATACATAATTGCAAAATCAATATATTTAACTACATGAAATATCAAAAACAAAATTAGTAGAAAAATTAGAATAATGTCTAACATAAATAATACAGAAAGGGAATTAATTTTGTCAAAAATATAAATTATTATGAAAAACACTAGCAATCCAATAGAAAAATGAGCAAAGGACTATTACTCAGAGAATATAATTTTTTAATATAAATAAATTTTAAGTTTGCTATTCATCAAAGACATATAAATTAAATTAGCAGTGAAACTTGGGGATGCCTACTGAATAAGTCCAATTTTTAATTACTAAGCCAAGTAAGAATGTCATAGATTGAGCCATCTTTTATATTGCTTATTTCTGGGAATAAGTAAAAAAACTTGAGACTTGATAATGTTCAACACTTCTTTTTTATCAGTAAAGCATAGCCCTGTGGAAATTATACTAAGTGCATAAAAAAATGTAAGCACAGAAATGTTCATTGCAATATTATTCATGAAAACAAAAATATCTAAAACAAATTCATGATCTCTTATCTGAAACCCTTAGAGAGGAATTTTTGGGGCATTCATCATTTTTTTTTTTGGACTTCATAATGCATAGACTAAGCCCATGCAGCTTTAGGGCAACACCCCATAATCTATCAATATTTATTCCTGGAAATATCTCCCTTTAAATGGAATAAACACAGGGGCACCTGGGTGGCTAAGTCAGTTAAGCATCTGACTTCGGCTCAGGTCACAATCTCACGGTTCATGGGTTCGAGCCCCGTGTCGGGCTCTGTGCTGACAGCTCAGGGCCTGGAGCCTGTTTTGGATTCTGTGTCTCCCTCTCTCTCTGACCCACCCCCATTCATGCTCTGTCTCTCTCTGTCTCAAAAATAAATAAACATTAAAAAAAATTTTTTTAATGGAATAAACGCAGATAGTCAGTAGCCTCACATCAGTTTTGGTGAGTCTTGTCACCAAGTTAGATCTGAGCCCAGGTGCTCTCAGATGAATTCCAAAAACACTTTTATTTTCACAGCTGTTTGGATTTTGAAATTAGAGATAAAGGACTAGAGATAAGGAATTTTAAAATTACAGAAAAGGGAACTCTACTGATGGAATATTTGAAGCATCATTACATTATGAAGCATCCGTATGGCAGAATACAACTTAGCAAATAAAACTAGAGTCTAAACATTCTATAGGACAAGGAACATGTCTTTTATATAGAATTGGTAGAAATGTTAGTGTTTGAAATTGTATATATACAGTATAACTCCAAGTTTTAAAAGTATTTATGCGCAGGGGCACTTGGGTGGCTCAGTTGGTTAAGGGACTCTTGATTTTGGCTCAGGTCATGATCTCACAGTTGTTAGTTTTGAGCCCCACGTCAGGCTCTGCACTGACAGTGTGGGGTCTGCTTAGGATTCTCTCTCTCCCTCTCTCTCTCTGCCCCTACCCCACTTGCGCACACATGCTCCCTCTCTCTCTCAAAATAAATAAACCTAAAAAAAAATTATATGCATAAGGCGATGCAGATAAAATACCATTAATGTTAACAGTAGTTCTCTCTCAGTGTTAGAGTAATGGTTGATTTTTCTGTTTTATTTACAAGTGTTATCTGTATTTTCCAATTTTTTAGATAATGAGTATGCATTCCTCTTAGTTTAGTTTAGTTATTTATTTTGAAAGAGAGACAGCACAGGTGCATGAGTGCAGGGAGAGGCAGAGAGAGAGGGAGAAAGAGAATCCCAAGCTGACTCTGCACCACCAGCACAGAGCCAGTGTAGGGCTTGATCTCATGAATTGTGAGATCATGACCTGAGCTGAAATCAAGAATTGAATGCCTAACCAACTGAGCCATCCAGGAACCCCAAATTTCTTTTATCTTAGAAAAAATACATGGCTTAAAAGAAACAAGACAATGTGGAAGTAGCTATAATGTAACTTAAAATCATTCTTGTGTGTTTAAGGTGCTATTATTGGGATAAATCTAAGCAGGTATTCTTTAATTCATAGGATGATAAAAGTATACATTTAGGGGGAAAAAAACCCAAATCTGAATTTCTTGGCTGTCAAGATGATTGATAGCAATAGTAGTTAACTAAGGAATGCTTTGGAATCACTATTCCTAAGAAAATCTAAATGATTTACAACTCCTGCCTTCATGCTTTTATTTATCATAATGATGTGTTTTATGTTTCAATTTCTCCTTTTTTTTAATTTATTTTTAGTAACCTCTACACCCCATGTGGGCCTTGAACTCACGACTCCAAGACCAAGAGTCACATGCTCTTCGGACTGAGCCAGCCAGGCGCCTCCCCCATTTCTCCTTTAGAAGAATGTTGATAAAATAGTGATGGCATGGCATAGGGAGATTAAAAGAAAGGGAGTAAGCAATAAGAAATTAGCTTCAAGATTCTTTCAATCCTTTTTTCTGCTTTCATCCTAGAATATGGAGAAATGATAGCACAAGAAATTATTAGACTGTTTGCTCAGTAAAGTCCACAATTACTCAAAATATTATCCTGAATATGTACTGTAGTCTCTTTATGACCCTTCCTGGTCTCTCAGCATTTGAGTTCTCAGTCAAAAGTCTTGAGCACTAGCTTCTGTAATTTTTCTATTCAACACATAACCCCCACCCAAATCTTTATTTTAGCATTCCCATGAGTGGTTCAGGCTCTCTGTTCTACAAAGAGACACTGGAATTGAAATACTCTTAAGACTGTTTCACAACAGACTCTCCCAGAAGGTTCCAAATGTTCAGTATTTGTTCCATTTCCCCTGCCCTGTTGTAAATAACAACTTAGGATGTCATCTTATTAGGCCACAGTCACCACTTGACTCACCCAGGGAGAGTTAGTAGCTGGCTATGAGTGAGCACCAAGGCAGCTATTTTTAGATCTTTAAAACACAGACCTTCTAGCTAACCTATATCAATCCAATGAGTCATATTCTCTTGGTAAGAAATGCCAAAGCTGTTCTTTAACCCTCCCAGATCCTTTCCCCAAATTAAATTTGCTCTAAGCCCCAAGGTTAGGGCAGTTGACTCCTGGCTAGCTGTCATAAACAACTTTTAATTGCAAAATGGCTTGATGCATCTCCTTGTTTTGAGTTTAGATTGCTTTGGGTACAGTTGATACAAATTGGTGTATGGGAGCCTCTGGATGTATTTTTGAAAGTAGAAAGAAATCCTCTGAGGGGGATATAATAATTTTTAATGAAACTGAAGTCTTTAGCAATAAGAGAATATAAATTTGCAAAAGGGTGAAACCTTGTAGCCGCAGATTCCTTGGACATTGGAAAGCCTTAGAATTAAAGTAGCAGGTCCTAGAAAAATCAATAGTAACCAAAAACCAAAGACAGGTCTTAACAAGAAAAGAGAACCTAATCGGATAAGTAGTGCATACTGGAGCAGGCTTGTACTGACTCAATGCAATGACTGTGCTCATGTTTTTTCTTATCTCCACATTCAGTGAAGTCACAGTGGTTGCTTGAAATTGGCCATGGTTGGAGTGGTTAGGCCACAGAAACCATCAAACACTACAAAGCAGGGCTTTTTTTTTTTCTTTCTGTCCTGCGAGGCAGTCGTTAAGCATTTGTTAGACACAGACTAAAGTATATAGTTTTCAGAACTTTTAATAATGTAATTAGTAATAGGTGTGATTGTATACTCTTTCAAAGTCAGTACTATATAATGAAAAGTACATGAAGCAGAATATTATTTGAAGGCAGTCTCTGATTAATTGAAGATATATCCTAGGGCAACTACTAAAAAAATTTTGAAGTATAAATATATCAGCCAATAGTGAAGATAAACTAAATCATAAGAAAAATGTTCAATTAACCAAAGAGCAGTGAAAAAGGATAAAAGATGAGGAACAGATAAAACAAATAGAAAGTAAGATTATAGATTTTAATCTAACCTTATTAAAAATGATAAATTGTGAATGTTCTAAACACACTAATTAAAAACAGAGATTGTTAAACTGGACTTTTTTTTAAGTATACACTATTTGTAAGAAACCCCCTTAATATAAAAGCATAGATAGATTAAAAGTAAAATGATGAGAAAAGATAGACCATGCAAAAACGAAGAAAAGAAAGCTGGAGTAGCTATCCTATCACACAGTTACTTCAGAACAAAGAATATTACCAATATTTAAAAGAAAAATTAGATAATAATGAATGGGTCAATTCTCCAAGAAGAGCTAACGATTCTATGTACACTCCTAACAACATAACCTCAAAATACATAAAACAAAAACTGAGAGCACTGAAAGGAGAAATAGATAAATCCACAATTACAGTCTGAGACTTCAACAGTCCTCTCAGTAACTGCTAAGACAAATAGAGAGGAAATCAGTAGAGATACAGGAGACATAAGCAACACTATCAACGAATCTGTTAATATAATGTCATATTATTTACATTTATAAGACACTCCATCCAACATCTGAGTAAGCATTTCTTTCAAGTGTATGTGGAATCTTCAACAAGATAGACCATACTGAGGCCCTTAAAATAAACTTCACCAAATTTAAAAGAATAGAAATCATACAAAGTATGTCTTTTGACCATAACAGAATTTAACTAGAAATTAATAAGGGATAGATCTGAAAATTCTCCAATACAGTATTTGGAAATTAAAGCTGCAATTAATATATCATATGTCATCACTGCAACTGAGTTAAATTCATTTTTTAAATATGTGATTTCTAAAAAATATGATGACCCCCTACAGTACAATGAATTACTATTGGCATACGCAGTCTTGTTGTTTTATAGGACTAAAAATACACCACTTCTCAAAATGATTCTTGGCAGAGTTACCTCAATTTGAAATGACATTCAAGAACTTTTCCAACACCGTCTCCCACATACCTATGTCCATTGACAACGTACTACTAATCCTTTTGGACAAGCTCAAACAGCCCTGAGCAGTCTTCCATGACAATTGTCTTTGCATGCCCACTCCTCATCATCCCCCGAAACTAGACTTTCCTTCCCTCATGTGCCCACAACACTCCGCACATACCTCCTGTAACACATCTGGTGTCCTCTGTCTGGTTAAGTCCAGCTGTTCCTCAAATTTCAGTCCAGATTCAGTGAAAGCCTTCCGTGACTCTTCTCCCCTACTCACCTTTACTGGGTTAGATACACCTCTTACACAAACCCCAAAACACAATGATTAGCATAAGATTTCTCAACAGTAGCACTATTGACATTTTTATCCTAATAACTCTTTGTTGTGCAGGGCTGTCCTGTGCATTGTAGGATGTTAGGAGTATCCTGGACCTCTACCTGGTAGCTACCAGTGGCACACACACCCCAATCATGACAATCAAAAATATCTCCAGGCATGGCCAAGTGTCCTCTGGGGAGCAAAATACTCCCCATTTGAGAAACCACTGAGTCAGTGCTACTAATCATACTGATTGTGATTAATCTGTTTTTCTGTTTATTAGTCTATCTTGGATCATTGGTAACTCACGGGAAGAAAGTGCATTTTCTTTCTGAAGCCCAGTATCTAGCACAGAGACTAGCATCTAAATACTTATAAATATTTGCTGAAGAAAATGAATGAAATTATATTGCTTTGGAAATTATTTTGTTTACAGATCTATATAGCACCTGTCTTTTTCCTCTCCCTTCTGGATTGGGATTTCCTTGAGGACAAAGAGCCTTATTTAGTCACTTTCATATTCCCTGATTCATGCATCAGTACTGTCTAATCCTTGTTTTATAATTAAATCAATCAACAGAAGAATTTCTCATGTAAATAAAGATGCAATAAAACTGACAGATTATAACCCATGCTTCCAAGAGATAGTAGGAGAAAGAAAAGGTTTGTGTTTTTAAAAATACATACATGTGTGTATATATATATATATATATATATATATATATATATATATATTATATTTATATACATACAATGAAGTAAATGGGAGCATAAAAATTATTCATAATTATAGTGATCTGTACATAAACTCTTCATAATTTATTTCAATCAATTTATTTCTGCTTTAATAAACTACAATAGCAATGAAAATGATGGAACAAAAACTATAAATGCTGGAAGAATAGAGTAAGACATGTTGTACCTATTTTAAGATCCATATGAAATGCACATAATCAAGGGGGAAGAAGAGGACACTAGATGATTTATGACCCTATGGAGTGGTCTTTTTATTTTTTATTTTTTTTTATTTTTTTTAATTTTTTTTCAATGTTTATTTATTTTTGGGACAGAGAGAGACAGAGCATGAACGGGGGAGGGGCAGAGAGAGAGGGAGACACAGAATCAGAAACAGGCTCCAGGCTCTGAGCCATCAGCCCAGAGCCTGACGCGGGGCTCGAACTCACGGACCGCGAGATCGTGACCTGGCTGAAGTCGGACGCTTAACCGACTGCGCCACCTAGGCGCCCCTGGAGTGGTCTTTTTAATAATAATCAAAGTGATCACTACTTCAGGAAGATTATCTAGCATATAAGATGCTAGTCATGCATACGATTATTATTAGGCAGAAACTTGTCTCTATACCTTCATTTTTACCAGGAGACATACTAGATTGAATAACTTTTTATTATCTAGTTTGCATTTTTTAAAAATTATTACAAAAGCAGCATATATGCATTGTAGAACGTTAGAAAAAAATTATGAAATCAATCCTTCCTCACCAGAGACCACCACTACTAATTACCTTAATTCTGTATTTCCAGGTCTTTACAACACACACACACACACACACACACTCCTTTGCAGTTTCACCTCAATATAAAATCATACTGCATATGTTTTTCCTCAACCTACTTTTTGCAGTAAATGACCTCTACTTTTCTTTCAGTACATTTTATCTCCTCTGATATTGAGACTATTTTCAAAAGTCCCCATTTGATCCCAAAATATCATATATAGGTGGTCTGTCCATTCAAATATCAAATGTAGAGTCAGTTGTATCTGATTTTTATGTCCATTGGTTTCTCATAATCAACCACAATGTCTTTTTCACTATAGTAACTTTTTAAAGAATCCAGCCTAATTTATCTCCTACAGAACATCATTAATTTTTCTGGTTTCTTTGCTATGCTCCCATTTAACTTGTTTGCCTATATCCAACATTTCTTGTAAATTGCACATTCTATATGAGGCATAATAAATCCAACTTAAATATTGTTGCCTAGAATAATTAATAGGCAATGGTAACTTCATGTGACATTATATCAAAAGGCACATATTATTTTATGAACAAACAATAGGAATGCTGCAATTGATTGATTCTTCTACCAAGTTATTTTTCCTCTCCACTGAACAGATAAGGTTTCCCCTTGCTATTAAAAAAGTAATGTGTGAGATTTTCTTTTAGCAATTAACTAAGTTTCCCATCAACCATTTACTTAATGATTTTTGACAGCAATTAATAATACTTCCCTTAATCTATAATATCATTTGGGTCTGTGAAATTATTTTTTTCCAATTCTATATTCCCTTCTATGTTTTATAACAAGCATTTTCTGTAAAACAGTCCATTTCCTCAAAAATTGGGATATTTGGTTACCCTCTCAGTGAGGATGTAAGCAACAGAATTCCAACAGACACCTGGTAAGAATATTTGTACCATACTTTTGCAATACAACTTGGTATTATCTAACCAAGTTGAAGATACATATGATCTATGACCCAGAATTTCCATTTTAGGTATAGCATTTCCCACTTTAGGTATTCTCCACTTAAAATCAGAAACCTATTTCTATAAATTAGACTTTTAAAAAAATAACTGAGTCTATTTATCAATATTTTAAATAAGAAAAATTATAACATTTTATATATTAACTCAAAACCTCAACCAATTTCCTAAAACATAACTAATTCACAGTAAAATACATATATATATGTATATATGTATACATACATACGTGACAAGCTGTCATGTTATTATGTAAAATGACTGAAATGTTCATTAAATGATCAATATGGTTATTTCAAACAATTACTTTGTATACAGCAACAGCAACATGCTGTATTAGTCTGGGTTCTCTAGAGAAACCCAACTGATTGGATATTTATATATGATACGATTTATTGTAAGGAACTGGCTCACATGATTATGAAGACTGAGAAGTCCCAAGATCTGCCGTCGAGACCCAGGAATTTGCTGAAGACCCAGGAAGGAGCCAATGGTATAGTTCTAGTCCAAGTCCAAGTCTGAAGGCAGGAGAAGACCAATGTTCCAGCTGGAAGATAGGCAAAGAAAACAAATATTCCTTTACTAAGCCTTTTTGCATATTCAGACCATCAGTGAATTAGATGAAGTTCACCCATATTGCAGAGGGTGATCTGTTTAATTCACTCTATTTGAATGTTAATCTTATCCTGAAACAGCCTCACAGAATAATGTTTAACCAAATATCTGGGTATCCCATCCCAGTCAAGTTGACACAAAATTAACCATCACACATGCCCTTTGTTGATTCTAACTGTTCCTTTCAAAACGTTAACACTTAACAATTCTACTTAGAATATAATTCAAGACTTCCCCTACAACCACCCCTCCCACACACAGAGAGCTTTCTTTAAAATCTAGTACTGCATTTGAACATAAATACAAATTTTTCGTAAAAACATCAGCTGACAAGTGTTATTACAAAAACATTTATAATCTAAAGTTTGGATACCAAAATCCAAGAGGTTTTTCACCAGGGAAATATTAAAGAATGCCAGTACATACCCTAAAAGCATATAAACATAGGCCCCAGCATGCATGTGTAGGAGGATTAGCAGCAGTCTTATTTACAGTAACCAAAAACTGCAAACAACCTGAATGTCTACTTACAGTAGGATGAATGAGTTGTGAAATGTAAATACAATGAAACAGTGTAGCACTAAGAAAATGACATAGCCAAATGCTATAGTATGGATGGCATTGCAAACACTATATTAAACACAAGAAGTAGGATAAAAAGAATTCCAGCAGGGCACTTGGCAGCAGCCACTGTGCAGATCAGACTCTGCTTGCTGGAAAGCATTGCTCTGCTTCCTTTGCAACCATGTCTGACAAACCCCATATGGCTGAGATGGAGAAATTCGATTAAGTCAAAATTGAAGAAGGGAGAAAAGCAAGAGAAAAATCCACTGTCTTCAAAAGAAACAACTGAACAGGAGAAGCAAGAGGGCAAATCGTAATGAGGTGTGCGCCACCAATATGCACTGTACATTCCACAAGCGTTGCCTTCTTATTTTACTTCTTTTAGCTCTTTAATAATATAAGGTGCAAAGAGGTTGGATCAGATTTAAATGACTGATGCCCCTTTCCTCATCAAAGAATCAGAACTACTGAGGAGGAACACTGAGGCTGCCTCCTCCATCTGCACGTCTGGCTGGGCAGGGAAGGAAAAGAACTTGTATGTTGGTGAAGGAAGAAGTTAGGTGGGACAACAGTGAAATCTAGAATAAAAACCAAGTTGGTACAAGATGTCCTGTAAGCTGCAAAGGCAATTTAATCAGAGTACCATTTCTGTGTTCAGATGATTTTAATTATTGGAATGCACAATTTTTAATATGCAAATTAAATGTTTAAAATATGAAAAAAATTCCAATAGTATGATTCCACTCATATTAAGTTCAAAACAGGCAAAACCAGACCATTGTTTAAGAATGCATATATAGGTTGTAAAAGCATAAAAAAAAGGTAAGGTTATCACAAAGCCAGAATAGTGGATACCTCCAGGCTGGAGGGATAGGATTATAATTAGAGAGGAAGCCAGGAACTAAGTGGGTGTGCTTGGATGCTGCCAACATTCTTTTTTTGACTTGGCTTATACTAGTGTTTGTTTTCTTTCATTATTAATTAAACAGTACAAATATATTTTATAAATTCTTCTGTAAGTATATATATTTTATAATAAAAAAAGAAAACAAAGGAAAGGAAAAAGTTAGGTTAGGCATTAATGTAGAAGATACGATTACAGGATGTTGGTGAGGGCACCAACCTCTTCTTGCTATATCTGAGCATAAAGAATTGAACTACAAGAGAGAAAAAGAGAGACAAAATAAGTCAGCAAAAAAAGCATTTGCAAAGGAGATTACACTTAAAATTGCTGAAAAATAATACATTTGTTGGTTGGAAATTGACAGATGAAAAATCTTCCATATGAATAAAAAGCATAAGAAAACAGTTTAGAACAAAAAAACTGAATGTCTTAATGGGGGCATTAAGACACTCATAAACCCATAAGAAGTAAGAATGCTGTAAACATGGTTTTATACAATAAATCCTGCAATTTTTAATACATGCGGATGCAAGTGAACTTCAAAAGAAGTCATTTTCAACAATTAAAAGAAATTGTATCTTACACAGAAGGCAGAACATTTGCAATAAATCATTATTATTTTATGTCCTTAAATTTTACCATTTAACAGAAAAAATCAAATAAATAAGCACCTAGTAAGAATATTCAGCCTCAAAAGAAAGTGTTCCAAAATTTCATAACTGTTTAAAATTCAATAGATAAAATTCAATAACTGTCTCTGGCACATGAGGCAAAAGTTCAGAAGCATTTCCCTAGCAACTTCTTATTTCACATAGAGTGCTGCCCTCTGCTGGGAACTTTGGCCACATCTGATCCCATAAATGAGTGCTTTTCTGTGGTATTTTTGCAAAAAAATTTTGCAAAAATTTCCACTTTTGTTTACACGAATGAAATGTATCTATCTTCCTCTTAAAACAAATCATTTAAAATTAGTTGTAAACAAAGTGAAGATGTGCTATGACATGTTTTCAAGAAAACTAAAAAAATTAACTTATTTTTCCATTTAGAAAGAAAACCATAAAATGGTAAGCTATATATTAACAGTTGAATTGCATTATTAACAGTACAAGAAGAACAAAATTTGAAATATTTTTTTGAATTTATTTATTTATTTTGAAAGAGAGAGAGAATGCACCTGAATGGTGGGTGGGGCAGAGAGAATCCCAAGAAAGCTCTGCACTATGAGCATGGAGCCCAACACAGGGCTTGAGACCATGACCTGAGTCAAAATCAAGAGTAGGACGCTTAACTGACTGAGCCACCCAGGTGCACCTAAAATTTGAAATATTTTAAAGTATTTTTCAAGACTAGATATATGAGCAATAAAAATGAACTTAAAAATTACATGTTCCTCAATACTTGATTTAAATTACTATTCTATAATTAAGCAGCCATCATTAGAAATAGTTTTATTTCAGTTATGCTGTTATCACTCAAAAGTAGTTTTGAACTGCTTGTATAAAATTGCCTTCAAAGTTGTTTAAGAGACATATAAGAAAATCAGTCTATTTTATAATTACATTGTTTTCATGATAAAACATTACTAAATTTCATTGTCAGCATTATTTACAAACTTAATTTTGAATGCCATTTTTATTTTAGAGAAAATATGATTTTTGGAACTAAAGATTTTCTACCATTAAGGATATTCAAAGGACTGTGATGAATGACTTTAAGAAAGTATGAAAGAAGAATTCCCAAAAAATTTTTTGTGAATTAGAATAACTTTTTTCAAAAGTGTGTGTATATATATACACACACACACATATGTATATATATATGTATATATATATACATATATATATACATACACACACATATACATACATGTGTATAGGTGTGTGTGTATGTATATATATTCATGTGTGTGTGTGTGTGTGTGTGTGTGTGTGTGTATGAGTAGAGAGACAGAGAGAGAGAGAGAAAATAATCATTTATATGTAAATGCCAGGTGTCAGCTTCTGCTTAGAATGTAGAAAGTTATAAGAGAATGCCATTGCTGGAGGGGCCAAGATGGCAGAACAGCATGGAAGCTTTTTTGCATCTCGTGTCCATGAAATACAGCCAGATCAACATTAAACCATCCTGCACACCTAGAAAACTTATTTGAGGATTAACAGCAATCTGCACAACCTGAACCACAGAACTCATCAGGTACATGGTGGGGAGAGGTGAACTAGGGGAGAGAGAAGCTGCGGAGGGCAGGAAGCTATTTTTGCTTGTAGAGAGAGGACAGAGATGGGGGGAGAGTACAGGAAAAGCACCCCCGCCAAAAGCAGCTGGAGAGAAAGTGGAAAAGTGGAAACAGCCACAGGGACTGAACTAAAAAGGGAGAAAGGAAAAAAGAGAGGGTTTAAATTCCATTAAGACCCTATAAGCAGGAGGAGCACAGAGTCTGAAACTCCAGCACTCGATAACTGGTGGTGTGCTGGTGGGAAAGGCGAATCCCCAGGAGCAGAGAGTGAAGTCCAGGGGTCCTCGGGCCACACAGGGAGAGGCAACACACCTACTGGGAGGACATTTGGTAGAGGCTATGAAGACACCTGGTCCCAGCAGACCTCAGAGATCAACCACATTCACTGGTGCTGTAACAAGGATGTTAAGGGTGAAGCCTGGTGCCAGATGTGTGTTGTGACTTACCATAATCCTTGAAACAGTGTGGCTACAAAATCATGTGAACTTTTACTGGGGCGGGCCGGCAGCCAGCCATAGTCTCTGGGCAACGGCAGCAGCATGTCCCACGAACATTCCTGGGGGCGGCCGGCACCTGGCCATTGCTTGGTGAGACCCTGCCCCAGAGGATCTGAGCAGGTCAAAGTCACAGTCCCTCAGAAGTGAGGGGTTGGGAAACACAGCCGCATATGAGATAAAACTCAGGAGGGAAATGGGGTGCCTGGGTGGCTCAGTCGGTTAAGCATCTGACTTCAGCTCAGGTCACCATGACTTCAGCTCATGAACCATCATGAGATTGAGCCCTGCATTGGGCTCTGTGCTGACAGCTCAGAGCCTGGAGCCTGCTTCAGATTTTGTGTCTCCCTCTCTCTCTGACCCTCCCATACTCATGCTCTGTCTCTCTCTCTCTCTCTATCAAAAATAAATAAACATTAAAAATTAAAAAAAAAAAACTCAGGAGGGAAGTGCCACCTGGCAACCTGATGGCTAGGTCATGGACAGTGTAAAAGTGGGGAGTAGACAGACTGGAGACAAAGGACAGGTGCGCAATTGCTGACTGGGGAGAACAGAGTTCTGATACTAGAGACTGGGTACCTGGGTGACACCATTTTCACCCTTCCCATGCATGCACATCCACACCTACAAGCACCACAACAATCCACCACAGTAAGCTAAGTAGCACCATCTAGTGGAGAACGGAGCTGTTACACTAAGCCCCACCCAACTGGGCCAACCTTGCTCTTCAGAAACACCACAAGTCTCTCCGCCTGCTTAGTTTACAGACTATAAAGTGCTTCATGATTTGACTTCTAGGGGAAAACGATGTAATTTCAATCATATTTCAGTCTGTTCACTGGTCCATCTATTCAATTTTTTTTCTTTTCTGTTTATTTTCTTTTTCTTGAATACAAAAAGTGAAAATTGTATTTTTATTTTCAATTTTTATTAAAAACAATTTCTTTAATTTTTTGCTCCTATATTTTTTGCATTTTTGTAAATTTTTCAACTTCTATTTTACCTCCTTCATTTCATTTCATTTTATTCTATTTCATTGTATTCATTTTTCCAATTTTCAAGCATTTTCCTTTTTTTTTCTCTTTTCCCTTTTTTCTCTAATCTATCAACCTCCTTTCAACAACCAGACCAAAATACACCTAGGATCTAGCATCATTTATTTGATTTTTGCGTGTGTGTGTGTGTGTGGTTTTTAATTCTTTAATTTTATTTTTTTTACCTTATTAATTCCTTTTCTTCCTTCAAAATGACAAAATGAAGGAATTCACCCCAAAAGAAAGAGCAGGAAGAAACAACAGCCAGGAACTTAATCAGCACAAATACAAGCAAGATGTCTGAACAAGAATTTAGAATCACAATAAGAATACTAGCTGAGGTTGAAAATAGATTAGAATCCCTTTCTGTGGAGATAGAAGAAGTAAAATCTAGTCAGGATGAAATAAAAAATGCTATAATTGAGCTGTAATCTTGAATTGATGCCACAGCAGCAAGGATGGATGAGGCAGAGCAGTGAATCAGCAATACAGAGAACAAACTTATGGAGAATAACGAAGCAGAAAAAAAAGAGGGAGACCAAGGCAAAAGGGCATGATTTAAGAATTAGAGAAATCAGTGACTCATTAAAAAGGAAGAACATCAGAATCACAGGGGTCCCAGAAGATGAAGAGAGAGAAAAGGGGGTAGAAGGGTTATGTAAGCAAATCATAGTGAAAAACTTCCCTAACCTGGGGAAAGACACAGACATCAAAATCCAGGAAGCATGGAGAACTCCCATTAGATTCAACAAAAACCGACCATCAACAAGGTCTATCATAATCAAATTCACAAAATACTCAGGCAAGTATGAAAACAGCAAGGGAAAAAAGTCCTTAACCTACAAAGGAAGACAGACGGGTTTGCAGCAGACCTATCCACAGAAACTTGGCAGACCAGAAAAGAGTGACAGGATATATTCAATGTGCTGAATCACAAAAATATGCACCCAAGAATTTTATCCAGCAAGGCTATCATTCAAAATAGAAAGAGAGATAAAAAGTTTCCCAGACAAACAAAAACTAAAGGAGTTTGTGAGAACTAAACCCGCCCTGCAAGAAGTTTTAAGGGGCACTCTCTGAAGGGAGAAAAGACAGAAAAAAAAAGACCAAAAGCAATAAAGACTGGAAAGGACCAGAGAATACCACCAGAAACTCCAACTCTACAAGCAACATAATGGCAAAAAATGCATATCTTTTAGTACTCACTCTAAACGTCAATGGACTCAATGCTCCAATCAAAAGATACAGGGAAACAGAATGAATAAGAAAACAAGATCCATCTATATGCTGTTTATAAGAGACCAACTTTAGACCTAAAGACACCTTCAGATTGAAAGTAAGCAGATGGAGAACCATCTATCGTGCTAATGGCCATCAAAAGAAAGCTGGAGTAGCTATACTTATATCAGACAATCTAGACTTTAAAATAAAGACTGTAACAAGAGATGAAGAGGGACATTATATCATAATTAAGGGGTCTATCCACCAAGAAGACCTAACAATTGTAAATATTTATAGTCCAAATATGAAAGCACCCAAATATATAAATCAATTAATCACAAACATAAAGAAACTTATTGATAACAATACCATAATAGTAGGGTACTTCAACACTCCACTTACAGCAATGGACAGATCATCTAAGCACAAAATCAACAATGAAACAATGGCTGTGAATGACACACTGGACCACATGGACTTAACAGATATATTCAGAAGATTTCATCCTAAGCAATGGAATATGTATTCTTCTCCAGTGCACATGGAACGTTCTCCAGAATCGATCACATACTGGGACACAAATCAGCCCTCAACAAGTACAAAAAGATCAAGATCATACCATGCATATTTTCAGACCACAGCACTATGAAACTCGAAATCAATCACAAGAAAAAATTTGGAAAGATAACAAATACTTGGAGACTAAAGAACATCCTACTAAAGAATGAATGGGCTAACCAAGAAGTTAAAGAGGAAATTAAAAAGTACATGAAAGCCAATGAAAATGATAACACCACAGCCCCAAACCTCTGGGATGCAGCAAAGGCAGTCATAAGAGGAAAGTATATAGCAATCCAGGCCTTCCTAAAGAAGGCAGAAAGATCTCAACTACACAAGCTAACCTTATGCCTTAAGGAGCTGGAAAAAGAACAGCAAATAAAACCCAAAACCAGCGGAAGACAGGAAGCTGGTTATTTGAAGAATTAACAAAATTAATAAACCCCTAGCCAGTTTGATCAAAAAGAAAAAGGAAAGGACCCAAATAAATAAAATCAAGAATGAAAGAGATCAAAACTAACACAGCAGAAATAAAAATAATAAGAAAATATTATGAGCAATTATATGCTAATAAAATGGGCAATATGGAAGAAATGGACAAATTTCTAGAAACATATACACTACCAAAACTGAAACAGGAAGAAATAGAAAATTTTGAACAGATTCATAACCAGTAAAGAGACTCTTAAATATGGAAAACAAACAGAAGGTTACTGGAGGGGTTGTGGGAGAGGGCATGGGCTACATGGGTAAGGGGCATTAAGGAATCTACTCCTGAAATTATTGTTGCAGTATATGCTAACTAACTTGGATGTAAATTTAAAAAATAAATTAAAAATAAACAAATAAGTATAAGTAAAATAAAAAACAATTATTGTTTTGATTAGGATTATAATAATGCTTGAATTAACTTTAAGATAATTAACATCTTTTTAATATCAAGTTTTTTGATAAAAGAACATGTTCAATTATAAATTTTTCAATAAAAATTTATATTTAAATTTTTTTCACGTCTGATTTACACAGTCATGATGTTTATTCCATACTATATTTGCTCATCTAATATCAATTGTAAATGGAATTGTATTTTCCATTATGTCTTCTAACTGCTTGTGGTTTTCATATTTTAAAGATATTGATTTTTGTTTATTAATATATGCTAATATTCTATTAGATTATAAAATATTAGGAGCACATATCACCATTAGGTGATAGTTTCACCTATTATTTCCAGTTGTAACATTTTGCTTTTTTTTTCTTCCCTCTAATTGCATTGGTTAATAGCTCAAGTGCAAGGTTAAAATAGCAATGATGTTAGTGGATATGTTTATCATTTGGTCATAGTATATTTTTTAATGTGATCTGCTAATATTTCATGTGGGACTTTTATATGGACATTAATAACTGAGTTAACATGTAGTCTTTAAAAAAGAGAGAGAGAGAGAATGCCATTTCTACCCTAACAGTAACAGGCCAGATAACCAATGAAATCATAGTTTATTAAAAATTCATCAGAGAGATAAATATGGGGGGAAATATATAATGAATTAATAAAATCCAGAAACTTATAAACCTCTCTCTGGAGTGAAGAGACCCAACGGTTTTCTTTCATCCTAAGTGAAGGAATGGAAAAGGAGAAACCTGCAGAGAAATAGGTAAAAAGAAAACTGCTGAACTTTTAAAACAATTTTGATTTTGTAGACCAAGTGTGGTAGTTTAGAATCCTTGATAGTTTAGAATCCTTAGGACAGAGTATGCCCACCTTCAATACTTCCTCATGGGCCTTCACAGAGTGATCATGAGAAATACTGGGGCTAGGTTAGGAATGCTGAAAGAAACCTTCAAGCACTAGGGTTTTATGATGATTGATACAAGGCAGCAGGCACCTAATTTTAGTGGAAGGGCAGGAATGCTGAGAAAGATCTGCTCCTCTAAGGTACAGTGTGAAGGACCTCATGAACTCTGAGGACAGGAAAGGAGAAGGGAGACAAGTTCTATGAGTTCTCAGGGCCTAACACTGAGTTAGAGACAGTGATAACTTATGACTGGGAGAGGGGCAAGAAAGATGAAAGGGATTCTCCTCTGAGGTGTAATCATAGGCAGTTTCTTGCAGTCTTGAGGCAGCAGAGGAGGAATGAACTGAACTCTTTAGGTACTTGGGATTCCCAGTGAGTACCAAGCAATGACTGATTTTGGATGGGGGCAGAGGCAAGAATGTTGAAGAACATCCCTCTGAGATGCAGACAACCAGGACCTGAGGAAGGCTGAAGGCAAAGCAGGAGAATGGAAACAGATCCTCTAGACACACGTCTGGTAAAAAGAAAATTCTGATCCCTTGAACAAATTATTATTGAAGTCTGTGGTGAAATAAATCCAACTAAAGAAATAGCCAAGCCAAGATTCAATTCAATTACAGATGAGATTGACTCATCTCCCCACAACTTACCTGCTCTTTTTAGTGGACTGACAAAAGGAATGTGCCCTTTTCTGGGTATAACTATTATTTTCCTCAGCTTCTGTATCAAACCATCAATCACACACACACAAAAGTGACTTGTTCTAAAGGGAGAAAACAGTCAATTAAAACCTTATCCAACAATGGTCCAATACTAGAATTATCAGAGGGATTTTAAAATAACAATAATAAATATATTAAGAAATTTCAGGGGCGCCTGGGTGGCGCAGTCGGTTAAGCGTCCGACTTCAGCCAGGTCACCATCTCGCGGTCTGTGAGTTCGAGCCCCGCGTCGGGCTCTGGGCTGATGGCTCGGAGCCTGGAGCCTGTTTCCGATTCTGTGTCTCCCTCTCTCTCTGCCCCTCCCCCGTTCATGCTCTGTTTCTCTCTGTCCCACAAATAAATAAACATTGAAAAAAAAATTAAAAAAAAAAAAAAGAAATTTCATGTACAAGGTGGGTAATGTGTGAACAGATGGGGAATTATAGCATAAAAATGAAAACTATAAAAAGGAGCCAGATGATAATCCTAAAAATGAAAAAAAAAAGATGAATTATTTTGATGGGCTTATTAGCATACTGAACACATCACATGAATCAGTGAATTACAAGATAATTGAAATTATCCAAATTAAAAAAGAAAGAGAAAACATTTTTTAAAAAGGGGAATCAGAAACTCCGGTAACTGTGAAACACTATCATATAGGCTATCATTTGCATACCTGGAGTCCCAGAACAAAAACAACAACAGAGAAAAAGAAATATCCTAAGTAATGAGTGAGAATTTTCCAAAATTGATGGAAGACATCAACTTAAGAAGTTCAGAGAAATCCTAGAAGAGTAAATACAAAGAAAACCACAACTGGGCATATCATAATCATATGGCTGAAACCTAAAGGATAAAGATAAAATCTTGATATCAGAGGAAGGAAAGAAATATTACATACAATGAACAATGATGAGAATGATGCCTACCCTGTTATCAGGAAAAAAAAATGAAAGGGGTGAGCAATGTAATGGTATCTTAAAGTTCTTGGAGAAAAAAGAAAAACTGTTTACTTAGAATTCTATACCCTGTAAAAATGTCCTTTAAAAATGAAGTCAATGTGGATCCTGAGAAACTTAACAGAAGACCATGGGGAAGGGGAAGGAAAAAAAAGTTAGAAAAGTTAGAGAGGGAGAGAGCCAAACCATAAGAGACTCTTAAAAACTGAGAATAAACTGAGAGTTGATTGGGGGGAGGGGAGGGAGGGGAGGGTGGGTGATGGGCATTGAGGAGGGCACCTGTTGGCATGAGCACTGGGTGTTGTATGGAAACCAATTTGACAATAAATTTCATATTAAAAATAAATAAATAAAATAAAATAAAAATGAAGTGAAAAAATACACTTTTCCAATGAAGACATCCAGATGACCAATCAACACATGAAAAAATGCTCAACATCACTCATCATCAGGGAAACACAAATCAAAACCACAATGAGATACCATCTCACACCAGTTAAAATGGCTAACTTTAACAACTCAGGCAACAACAGATGTTGGCAAGGATGCAGAGAAAGAGGATCTCTTTTGCACTGCTGGTGGGAATGCAAACTGGTGCATCCACTCTGGAAAACAGTATGGAAGTTCCTCAAAAAATTAAAAATAGAACTACCCTACAACCCAGCAATTGCACTACTAGGTATTTATCTAAGGGATACAGGTGTGCTGTTTGGAAGAGGCACATGCACCCCAATGTTTATAGCCATGCTATCGACAATAGCCAAACTATGGAAAGAGCCCACATGGCCATCAATGCATGAATGGATAGAGATGTGTTATATATACACAATGGAGTATTACTTGGCAATCAAAAAGAATGAAATCTTGCCATTTGCAACAACATGGATGGAACTTGAGGGTAATATGCTAAGCAAAATTAGATAAAGACAAATATACCTTCACTCATATGAAGAACTTAAGATACAAAACAGATGAACATAAGGGAAGGGAAGCAAAAATAATATAAAAACAGGGAGGGGCACAAAAACATAAGAGGCTCTTAAATATAAAGAACAAAGAAAGGGTTGCTGGAGGGTTGTGGGAGGGGGATGGGATAAATGGGTAAGGGGCATTAAGAAATTACCTGAAATCATTGTTGCACTATATGCTAACTTGGATGTAAATTTTAAAATTAATTTAATTAATTAGAATTGAAGTCAAAATAAAGACATTTAGAAGCAGGCAAAAACTGAAAGGATTCATCTTATCTACCATAGACTTGCACTGTAAGAAATATTAAATACTAATGGTCTGTGGAGGAGGGGAGTCAGTAATTTTTTTCTCTTTACTTATTGTATAGATTCAATTGCTGTGTCTTCAAGTTCAGTGATCAGTTCTGCAATATCAAGACTCCCACCTACTATATTTTTCACTTCAAAAAATGTAGTTTTAATCCCTGAAAGTCCAATTTAGGTCTTTTTAACATCTTCTGGCTGTACCTAACGTACACAATATTTACTCCAGTTTCTTGAACGTAGGAAGTATAGTTATAGTAATTGTTTACTGTCTTGGTTTATGAATTCTTTTGTGACACATCTGGATTGATTGAATAGATTATTTTTCACCTCCTTATGGATAATACCTTGCTTCTTTGCATGCTGATAATTCTTGTTGAATCCTAGACATTATGAATTTTATCTTGTTGGATGCAGTATATCTTTGCATTTCTATAAATATTGTTGAGGCTTATTCTGGACTGCTATTAAGCTACTTAGAACCAGTGTGATACATTCAGGTCTTGCTTGTGAGGGTTGTTAGGAGGAACAAAGCAGCATTTAGTTTATGGTTGATTTTGCCACTATTGAGGCAAAACATTTTTGAGAATTCTACCTATCATCCAGAATTATGGGGTTTCCCACAGTGGCTGATGTCTTCTGCAAGTCCTGGGAATTATTCCCTCTAATTCTTTCTTGGTGGTTCTTTCTCCAGCCTCAAGTAGCTTCCTCACCCTCATGCACAGATCAGTGCTCAGCTGAAAACACACAGAGGATTCTGCAGATTCCCAGAGATTTTTCTACCTTTCTCTGCATAACTCTCTCTTCTGTGACACTTTCCCTATGAACTATGGCTTCCTTGACCTCCCCAGATTCCTTGCTTCACCCTCTCAACTCAAGAAGACCACCAGGCTTTCTCTGGGTTCTCTCTTCCTTGTGGCCTGGGAAATCTGCAGCCAATAACCTGGGAAAATTATAGATCTCATCTATTAGTTAAGGGAATCACTACCATTCATTGCCTAATGTTCAATATCTTAAAAACTGTTCTTTCATATATTTTATTATTTGTTGCTTGGACAGGAAAGCAAATCTTGTCGCTCTCAATTTACCCTCCATCTTGGCTAGAAACAGAAATCTTTATATCATGCTTTTAAAAATATTCTAGATCTATGTAGTCTGTATATTATGACTGAAATGCTGTTTTTTCCTGAGACCCAGTAAGTAAAAATCCTTTTCATTCCTGTATGATGTCAAATTTAGAATACAACATGAACTGTGAAGGAAGCAAAACCATCCATAAGTGGGAGCACACACACACAAAAAGAAGGTCATATGAAAGGACATTGACTGTATGATATTCACCCTTATTTGCCTACATCCTTGTCCATTTTCATATTCTTCTCTGACATGACTTACTTTTAGGACCAGATGTTCCTGTATTCCCTGTGATTACTTTCTACTCTGATGAGGGAGAGTAGCATGAGATGTCTAAAAACGCTTTTATATACCAAACATGTATCAAATTTGCAAACTTTCTTTCATCTAGGTAAGGCAGCCTTGCCTACTTTCTCTAAAATTTCTCTACAAGTGAAGAAACAGAAACATATGCAACACATATAATTATCTATCAATTTCATACTAAATTAATGTCTATACTTTAGCCTTCAGCTGGAAATGTAATTTAAGAATTTAATTAACTGAAATTAATCTTTGATGTCCCTCTTTTGGACATCCTTCACTTCAGATGAACAGATTGGACATAATCAATGATTATGAAGTGATTAATATATAAAATAACATTCTGTCTTCCTAGTTACACTGAAAAGAGGCAACATGAGTAGCTTATAAATCCTTCTATTATTTGCAGTATAGAGAATAGGCCACCAGCTGGTGTTCAAATAACTAAATTGTTTTACTGAAAATTCAGAATAGAGGGATTGGCTAGAGGTGAATGTTGAATTATGATTATATGATTCAGTGCTATGTTCAGAGGTTGTTGCTTTGAGAAGAGTGGTTATAAAGCTCCAATGACTAAACATCTTAATTTAAAACTCATATTACATGTTTCATGCCAATGAAATAAAAAGGAAAATTCATGACATCTCTGATAAAATATTTTTCTATTGCTTCCATTTCACATAATAAAAAATATACTAACAGCATTCATGAAGTATTTACTCTTCAAAAAAATTTTTTTAAACAAGTAAAATTATTTATTTAAAGTACACTTCTCTTAAAAAATGTTTTTTAACTGAATATTGAGTTTTTTATGTTTCTTTTTATTTTATTTTTGAGAGAAAGAGAGAGACAGAGTGTGAGCAGGTGGTGGGGTGGGGGGCAGGGGTGGGCAGAGAGAGAGGGAGACACAGAATCCAAAGCAGGCTGCAGGCTCTGAGCTGTAAGAGATCATGACTCGAGCTGAAGTCAGCCACTTAACCAACTGAGCCACTCAGCACCCCTTAAAATGTTTCTTTAAGCACATTAAAAAGTGCTCTTTATCCCTCCTCTGTAAAATAATTCAATTTTAGAAGAAGTAAATCTAAAAGATTATTCCTCTTTACACACTTATTTTTCTCTTAGGAAAAAAGTCCAGTACAGGTATAAAACTGACTTTAATCGTTATCAAGCCTATTTGCCCCTGTTGGCAACATGAATGGTGACATGTTGACAAATACGCATTTTGAAAAGTTGAAGAATTTAAAATCAGGAGGTTTCACTTACAGGTGACCAATTATGTACTATTAGCTGACAAAGACAAAGTCTGCTATAGGATAGTTGTCCTCTATTTAAATGTATATAATCATGGCTTTTTCATTTAAGATTATGTGAATTTTTAAAATATAATGAAAAGATCCAATCCCCCAACCTCAATAATCTCTTATTTTTAAGTATTTACTTAAAATATAAACTATTTGGTGCCTGATTTTAAAAATAAACAAAATATAAAGGCTAGCCCAGAGACAATGTGGCCCTACTTGAGAACCAGCTGGCAGCTCTGAGCATTATTAAAAGCTCCAACGGTCTTGGTGGCCTTTTAAGAAGAAGTCTCATATACTGAACACTAGGTATTCTTTAATTTAAATAAACATCAATATTTAGTTCTGAAATTTGAGGACACAGTTCACAAAATAAAATCACAGTAGTGTTTTCTTCTGTTACAGTGACACAGTATATCAATTCCTCCATATTAAGCCTACCTTTCCAGATAAGTAGAAATTACATTTGCAAAATCCAGAATGAAATTACCAGAAAATGTAAAACTCTTATTTGAAAAATATTTCATAATATCACATCTAAGTTGCACAGAAGACCCCAGTGATCACTAGGAAATCTACCACAGTCCAGTTTTTCCAACCCAAGGAAGTCCAAACTTTGGGTAACAATAGGACCACTTTCTGCTGCTATTCTGAAACATATTTGATTAAAATGAAGCTTACAAGTAGCAGACATTCCAAGATTAGAGTTTATTTGTGTATCCCATGCATACTGGCAATGCCTAGATTTGTCAAAAACTCCCAGACAAATTATTTTTGGGTAAAGCACCCATTTGGTAACTTGGTGATCCTTAAATTTGTATCCACTGCAAATATAACTATAGCTGACTCTGGAGTTTCTTGAATTTTCTTTAAAATCATTTTTAACTGATTCATTTGTTCCTTGGCATGCTCTTTGGTGCTTTCCACATGAGAAGTCATAAGGCAAAGTTCATTTCCCAACACAGTTGCATACACACACAAAACGTTTTTCATCATTTTTGTATTTGGAAAAGGGATATCTTGGATTTTAAATTTCACTCTCGATTTCTTCAACATTATAGCTGTGAAATATCCTTCTTCGTGACCCATAATAATCACATCACTACTTGCTCTCTTCTTTAGGTAGCTACAATATGGGGGAATAACCTCCTGTACAAATATCAAATATTATAAATATTTGAAAATCAAATATTTCAAACATTTGTAAAAATCAAATGCATAATACCTTCAGATGTGCTGGTTTTAGAACTAATGGAATCAGTTGTTTCTTTATTCATTAGGTCAACACAGGACTTTGACTTGGCTGGGGTCTGAGTGTGGCTTTCCAAAGCGCCCTCCTCCACAGGAGCTCAAAGTACAAGTTCAGCGCTCTCTCCATCTCCCAGTCATTCTCCACCAGATAGCACTGAGCCACGGTGGTGTCACAGCTCATGACCGAGGCAAACTCCACACAGAGAGGTTCACACGTATAAGTCCACACAAAGAGGTCCACACATAGAAGCCACTTCTTTGCCTCGGCCTCACCTTCTGCCTCATCTGCCTTCAGAGTGGCCTCCAAACCATTGGGCCCCTCCATTTACTTGCTGTGGGCAGACCCCTCTTCAAAATATTTTTACATTAACCATTTTTGAAGAAGAATGGCACATTTTAAATATCCCCTTAAATAGTTTTTTTTTTTTTTTTTTTTTTTTTTTTAAGTCAGACAGTATAATATCGTCTCTGTCAACTGTTTGGGTCTTTTAAAGCAAAATCAAGTTCCAAAATGAGATTATTTAGATAAATTCAGGCAATCCTTTCCTCTGTAGCATTTGAAGACAAAAAAAAAAAAAAAAAAAAAAAACCCTTGTAGAAACTGAATAATCTTTGACTTCTATATTAAAGAAATTGATTGAATGTTGTACCTCTGAAATTCTTCACATCACTCACTTTTTAACCATATTCTCTCTTTGACCTCTGCATTTGGGAGGACAGTCTGGCCTGCTGGTAGTGTCAGATTAGGATTTCAGAGCCTTTGATCTGGAATGCTAGTTTTCTAGTTCAGAGTTTTCAACTTCCATTCAGCTTTGACACATGAAGGATGATGTTCCCATGCATAACACAAGGCATTTTCTTCTCTTCACCTTTCTCTTAATACTGGAGGGCAAGTGCAATAAAGTGACTTTATGATGGAATTAAACTTGAATCTTATGAAATTTATTTTAAAGTAAATCATCACCACAGTAGCAAATAACTTGATGTATAGTAGTCTCCAAGTAGTCTACTAGGCAGACTCTCCCAGAGGTACCAGAATAGAAGGGCTCACAGACCAAATTAAGATAACTGAATCATACAGTTAGATGAATCAACTGAAAACACACAGCAAGAAGCAAGAGGAGAGGGGGCAAACTGGCAGAGTAAGAGGACCCTAAGCTCACCTCATCCCACAAATACAACTAGATAACACTCACCTCAGTGTAATAACCCAGAAAACACCCTGAACACTGGCAGAACAAACTCCACAACTAAAGGCAGAGAAGAAGCCACATCAAAGATGGTAAGAAGGGCAGATACATGGTGGGGAGTGAAACTGTGGTCATCCACACAGTGGGAGGAGGCAGTTGTGGATGTACAGACAAGCAAGAAAAAGACTATCAAACCAAGGAGCTCACATGACGAAGAGGAATCCCTATAACATTTGGTTTTACAAAACTACATGCCATGTATGCCAGATTTCTAGAGTTCTAACAACCAGTGAGACTTAAGGCCTGAAATTTTAAATATCAGAGGGTGCAGCTCTGGAGAGTCCAGAGGGTGATAGAAAGCTGAGGTCCTGCCCTTAGCATAACAAACAGCCTGTAGAATTACAGCACAGAAGCAACAGGTTGAAAAACACTGGGGGCAAACAAGAGGGGAAGTTATTTACATATCTCAGAGAATGTTCCAGAGGGGCAGAGTTCATGGAGGGACTTCTACAGGAACAAAGAAGCTGTCAGGTGACATCTCCCTCTCCATCCCCTTGCATAAACACATGAGGACCTGCAGGAATCAGCACAATGCCCACATTCACTACCTAAATGGCTTATGCCAAGCCCTGCCCCCCACCCAGCACTTTGGCAGATCCCAGTAACCCTTGCCTCCCTCAGTCCAGTCTCTGTGGGTATCCTCCCCCAGAAGACCAGTGCAAACCTTGCCAACACCTCCTCTCCTCACCCTATTTTCTAGACCCTCAGTCCCAGTGGCAGGGGTGGTAGTAGTGGGCCCTGTGGAAGCCCAAGGTGCACCTTGTTAAAATTGTGCACCCCACCCTGGCTGGGGACTATAGCAGGCAAAGAGAGCCTCTGAAGACAACTGGACTGAAATAAAAAGTGGCCAGGACACAACAGCTGAGTGCACACAACATGCATAGATTTAGCTAAAGTGCCAGTTTATACTGAAGAGGGGTCATTGTACTGCAGGGCACTACAGAACCTCTTCTTCATAAGGCCTTTACATTTAAGACCAGGAAATGTAGCTGAACTCCCTAACACAGAGAAACAGACACAGAGAATTAGACAAAATGAGAAAACATAGGAATGTATCCCAAATGAAAGAACAAGACAAAACCACAGCAAAAGACCTAAGCAAAATGGATATAAGTAATATGCCTGATGGAGAACTTAAGGTAATGATTATGAAGATATTCACTGAACTTAAGAAAAAAAGTGGAGATATCAGTGAGAACTTTAACAAAGAAAAAACATAAAAAAGAACCAATCAGAAATGTAGAACATAATGAATGAAATTAAAAATACACCAGATGATTTGGGTAGTAGATATTTTAATAATATTTGTTCTTCCAATCCATGAACATGGAATGTCTTTCCAATCTTTCCAATTCTTTGTGTGACCTTCAATATGTTTCATCAGTGTTTCATCAGTTTTCAGACTAAGTCTTTCACCTCTTTGGTTAGGTTTATTCTAAGCATCTTATTGTTTTTGGTGCAATTGTAAATGGGACAAATTTAAAGCAATTTCTATCAAACTACCAACAGCATTTTTCACAGAGCTAGAACAAATAATCCCACAATTTTCATGGAACCACAAAAGACCCACATAGCCAAAGCAATCTTGAAAATGAAAAGCAAAGCTGGAGGCATCATAATTCCAGAATTCAAGTAATAATACAAAGCTGTAGTGATCAAAACAGTATGGTACTAGCACAGAAAATAGGCACATAGATCAATGTAACAGAATAGAAAACCCAGAAATGAACCCACAACTATATGGTCAATTAATCTTTGACAAAGTAGGAAAGAATATCCAATGAAAAAAGACAGTCTCTTCAACAAATGGTGCTGGGGAAACTGGACAACAACAAGCAAAGGAATGAAACCAGATCACTTTCTTACACCAAACACAAAAATAAAATCAAAATGAATTAAAGACATAAATGTGAGACCTGAAACCAAAAAAAATCCTAGAAAGAACACAGGTAGTAATGTCCTTGACATCAGCCACAAACACTTTTCTAGATACGTCTCCTGAGACAAGAGAAACAAAAGTAAAAACAGGCTATCAGGATATCATCAAAATAAAAACCTTCTGCACTGCAAAGGAAACAATCAACAAAGTAAAAGACAAGCTACAGAGTGGGAGAAGATAGCTTCAAATGACATAACTTCTAAAAGGTTAATATCCAAAATATATAAAGAACTTATACAACTCAACACCAAAAAAAAAAAAAAAAAAAAAAAGAACCCAATAATACAATTAAAAAATGGGCAGAGAACATGAATAGACATTTATCCAAAGAAGACATACAGATGTCCAACAGACACATGAACAGATGCTCAACAGTATCAGGGAAATACAAATCAAAACTACAATGAGATATCACCTAACACCTCTCAGAATGGCTATAATAAAAACACAATAAGCAACAAATGTTGGTACTGATGTGAAGAAAGGGGAACTCTCGTGCACTGTTGGTGGAAATGCAAACTGGTGCAGCCATTCTGGAAAACAGTATGGAGTTTCCCCAAAAATTTAAAAATAGAACTACCCTACAACCCAGCAATTGCACTACTAGTTATTTACCCAAAGGACACAAAAGTACTAATTCAAAAGGATACGTGCACCCCAATGTTTATAGCACATTATCTGCAATAGTCAAATTATCAAAATAGCCCAAGGGACTACTGACTGATGAATGGATAATGAAGATGTAGAATGTACAAACAATGGAATATCATTAAGCCATAAAAAGAATGAAATCTTGCCATTTGCAATGACATGAATGGAGCTAGAGAGTATTATGCTAAGCAAAATAAGCCAAAGAAAGATACATACCATATGATTTCACTCATATGTGGAATTTAAGAAACAAAACAAAGGAGCAAATGGGAAAAAAAGATATGGAGAGGCAAACCAAGAAACAAACTCTTAACTACAGGGCACAAACTGATGGTTGCCAGAGGGAAGGTAGGTAAGAGGATGGGTTACATATATAGATGGGGATTAAGGAGAGCATTTGTGATGAGCATTGGGTATTGTATGGAAGTGCTGAATCACTATATTGTATACCTGAAATTAACATTACACTGTATGTTAACTGGAATTTAAATAAAAACTTAAAAAACACACTAGATGTTATGAATAAATAGCAGGCTAGATGAAGCAGAGGAATAAATTAGTAACTTGGGAGGGCAGAGTAATGGAAAGTAAGCTAAGCAAGTGAGAGAAAAACAAATTATGCAAAATGAGAATAGGTTTAGGAAACTCAGCAACACCATCAAGAGTAATAACATTCTATAGGGATCCCAGAAGAAGAAAAAAAGAGAAAAGGGGGCAGAATATTAATTTGAAGACATAATTGCTGAAATCTTCCAAAATTTGGAAAAGGAAACAGATATCCAGACCCAGGAAGCATAGAAAGCCCCAAACAAAATCAACCCAAGGAGCCCTACACCAAGACACATAGTAATATAAATGGAAAAAGTAGTGATAAAGAGACAATTTCAAAAGCATCAAGAGAAAAGGAGACAGTTATATACAAGAAAAAATCCTAAGGCTCTTGGCTGACTTTTCAACAGAGACTTTGAAGGTAAGAAGGGAGTGGCAGGATATTTTCAAACTGCTGAAAGGAAAAAATACGCAGCCAAGAATACTCTGCCCAGCAAGGCTATCATTCAGAATAGAAGAAGAGATAAAGAGTTTCTCACACAAACAACAGCTAAAGAAGTTCAGACCACTAAACCAGCCATATAAGAAATGTTAAAGGAGATTCTTTGAGTGGAAAGGAAAGACCATTAGTAAGAGTAAGAAAAGTAGGAAACGCAAAAGCATTAAAAAAAGCGTATCTTTACAAATCATTCAAGAGACTCACAAAATGAAAGGATGTAAGTATGACACCATATACCAAAAACGTTCGGGATGGGCAGTAAAGAATGGGTTCACACTTAAGTGACCATCAACTTAATACAGACTGCTATATGCAGAAGATGTCATACACAAACCTAATGGTAACACAAATCAAAAACCAGTAATTGCAACTCTAAACAAAAGGAATCTAAGTATATCAGTAAAAAAAGCCAGCAAACCATGAGTAAGTTAGCAAGAAAAAAGGTAATCAGAGAAGAACTACAAAAACAACCACAAAACAAGTAAAAAACATGGCAATAAATACATATTTACCAATTATTACTCTGAATGTAAGTGAACTAGACACTCCAATCAAAAGACACAAGGTGACAGAATGGATTTAAAAAAAAAAGACCCATCTATATGCTGCCTATAAGAGACTCATTTCAGACCTAAAGACACATGCAGATTGAAAGTGAGAGAATGAAGAAACATTCATCACACCAATGTATGTCAAAAGAAAGCTGGGGTAGCAATAATTATATGGGACAAAACAGACTTTAAAACAAAGGCTGTAATAAGAGACAAAGAAGGACACTATATAATAATAAAGGGGACAATCTAACAAAGATATAACAATTGTAAATATTTATGTACCAAACATGGGAGTGCCTGAATACAAGAAACAGTTAATAACAAACATAAAAGAACGAATCGATAATAATACAATAATAGTAGGGGACTTTAACACCCCACTTACATCAATGAACAGATCATCCAAACAGAAATTCAATAAGGAAACAGAGGATTTGAATGACATACTAGATTGGATGGATTTAAGAGATATATTCAAAACATTCCATCCTAAAACAGCACAATACACACTCCTTTCAAGTGTACATCAAACATTGGACAGAACAGATCACATATGAGACTACAAAACAAGTCTCAACAAAAACGAAAAAAAACCAAAATCATACTATGCCTCTTTTCTGAACACAATGCTTTAAAAATAGAAACAACCAAAAGAAAAAAAATCTAGATAGATCACAAATACATGGAAGTTAAATAACATGCTATTAAACAATGAATGAGTCAGCCAATAAATCAAAGAATAAATGAAAAATTACATGGAAGCATATGAAAACACAGTGGTCCAAAATCTTTGGGATGCAGCAAAAGTAGTTCTAAAAGCAATACAGACCTATCTCAAGAAGCAAGAAAAATCTCAAATAAACCTAATTTTACACCAAAAGGAGCTAGAAAATGAAGAACAAACAAAACCCAAAACAAGCAGAAAGAAGGAAATACTAAAGATTAGAGCAGAAATAAGTGATATGGAAATTTTAAAAAACAATAGATCAATGAAACTTTGAAAACATCTTTGAAAAGATCAACCAAATAGATAAACCTTTAGCCAGACTAATTTTATTTATTTTTAATTCTTTTAACGTTTATTTATTATTGAGAGACAGAGAGACACAGAATGTAAGCAGGGGAGGGATAGAGAGAGGTAGAATCTGAAGCAGGCTCCAGGCTCCGAGCTGTCAGCACAGAGCCCAACACGGGGCTCGAACTCACAAACTGCAAGAATATGAACTGAGCCAAAGTCGGTCACCCAACCAACTTAACCACCCAGGCGCCCCAGCCAGACTCATTTTAAAAAAGAGAGAGAGAAAAAGAGAGAGGGGACTCAAACAAAATTAAAAATGAAAGAGAAGAAATAAGAACCAAAACCACAGAAATAAAAAGAATTTTAAGAGAATATTATCAAAAATTATATGCCAACAAATTGAACAACCTAGAAGAAATGGATAAATTCCTGGAAACATATAACCTCCCAAATCTGAATCAGGAATATTATAGGAAGAAATAGAAAATTTGAACAGACCAATTATCTGCAATGAAATTAAATCAATAATCAAAAAACTGCCAACAAACAAAATTGCAGGACCAAATGGCTTTACAGGTGAATTCTACCAAACATTGAAAGAAGAGTTGATACCTATTCTTCTCAAGCTATCCCAAAAAAGAGAAGAGAAAGGAAAGCTTCCAAATTCATTCTATGAGGCCAGCATTACCCTGACACCAAAACCAGATAAAGATACCACAAAAAAAAGAGAACTACAGGACAATATCTCTGATGAACATAGATGCAAAAATCCTCAACAAGATACTCACAAACTGAATCCAACAATACATTAAAAAAAATCATTCACCATGATCAAGTGGAATTTAATCTTTGGATGCAAGGGTGGTTCGACTTGCAAATCAATCAACATGATACATCACATCAATAGAAGAAATGATAAAAACTACATGATCATTTCCATAGATACAAAAAAATGATTTGACAAAGTACAACATCCATTCATGATAAAAACTCTCAAGAAAAAGTAGGTTTAGAGGGAACACACCTCACCATAATAAAGGCCTTATATGAAAAACCTGCAGCTAACATCATGCTCAATGGTGAAAAACTGAGAGCTTTTCCCTCAAGATCAGCAACAAGGATATCTATTCTCATCACTTTTATTCAACATAGTACTAGAACTCCTAGCCACAGCAATTAGACAAGAAAATGAAATAAAAGTCATCAAAATTGGTAAGGAAGAAGTAAAACTTTCACTATTTGCAGATGACATGATACTATATATAGAAAACCCTAAAGATTCTACCAAAAAAATGACTAGAACAATAAATGAATTCACTGAGTTTGCAGGATACAAAATCAATGTACAGAAATCTGTTGTGTTCCTATAGACTACAATGAAACAGTAGAAAGAGAAATTAAGAAAACAATCCCATTGACAAATACACAGAAAATAATAAAATATCTAGTAATAAACTTAACCAAATAGGAGAAAAAGATCTGTACTCTGAAAACTATAAAACACTGAAGAATTGTTTTATAATTTCTTAAAACAAGAAAGAAATTGAAGACGACACAAAGAAATGGAAAGACATTCTATGCTCATGGATTGGAAGAACAAATACTGTTAAAATGTCTATTCTACCCAAAGCACTCTACACATTTAACTCAATCCCTATGAAAATACCAACAGCATTTTTCACAGAACGAAAACAAACAATCCCAGAATTTGTGTGGAACCACAAAGGACCCCAAATAGCCAAAGCAATCTTGAAAAACAAAATGGAAGTTATCACAATTCGAGACTTCAAGTTATATTACAAAGCTGTAGTGATCAAAACAGTATGGTACTGGCACAAAAACAGACATATAGATCAATGGATAGAATAGAATAGAATAGAATAGAATAGAATAGAATAGAATAGAATAGAATAGAATAGAATAGAATAGAAAGCAAGAATAAAGAATGTGAAAAAGTCTTTTCAACAAATGGTGTTCTGGAAACTGTTCAGTTACATGCAAAAGAATAAAACTGGACTATTTTCTTACACCATACAAAAAATAAACTTGAAGTGGATTGAGGACCTATATGTGAGACCTGAAACCATAAAAACCATAAAAGGAAGGACAGGCAGTAACTTGAGGCAAGAAAAATAAAAGCAAAAATAAACTACTGGGGCTACATCAAAATAAAAAGCTTCTCTACAGCAAAGGAAACCATCAACAAAAGTTAAAGACAACCTACTGAATTGAGAGAAGATATTTTCAAATGACACATCTCAAAAAGTGTTAGTATCCAAAATATATAAAGAATTTCTACAACTCAACACCAAAGAAAACAAATAATCCAATTAAAATACAGCCAGTCATTTCTCCAAAGAAGACATACAGATGTCCAACAGACACATGAAAAGATGCTCAACATCACTCATCATCGGGGAAATGCAAACCAAAACAACGAGATATCACCTCACACCTCTCAGAATGGCTAAAATCAAAAACACAAGAAATAACAAGTATTGGTGAGGATGTGAGGAAAAAGGAATCCTCAGGCATTGTTTGTGGAAATGCAAACTGGTGGAAAACAGTCACTGTGGAAAATAGTATGGAGGTTCCTCAAAAAATTAAAAATAAAATGACCCTATGATCTACTCCTGGGTATTTACCCAAAGAATACAAAAACACTAATCTGAAGGGATATATGCACCCCCACGTTTACTGCAGCATTATTTATAATAGCCAAACTCTAGAAGCAGCCCAAGTATCCATCGATAGATAATGGATAAAGAAGATATGGTGTGTATGTGTGTGTGTGTGTGTGTATGTATATACATGTACAATGGAATATTAAGCCATAAAAAAAAACAATGAAATCTTGCCATTTACAACAACATGGATGGAACTGGAGAGTATAAATGCTAGCAAAATAAGACAGAGAAAGACAAATACCATATAATTTCACTCATATATGGAATTTAAGAAACAAAACAGCAAACAAAGGGAAAAAAGAGAGAGAGAAACCAAAAACAATCTCTTAATTATAGAGAACTTACAGATGGTTACCAGAGGGGAGGTGGGTGAGAGGATGGGTGAAACAGGTGAAGGGGATTAGGAGCACACTTATCTTGATGAGCACTGAGTAATATATGGAACTGCTGAATCACTATATTGTACACCTGAAACAACAAAACACTGTATGCTAACTACACTGGAATTAAAATTTAAAATGTTTAAATTAAAAAAAAGAAGAGGAAAGAAATGAGGTTGGTTAATACACTTAGAAGAGACTTCAAGCAGGATAAAGGTACCATGCTACCTGAATCCTGTGTTACACAATGTTCCTATGTTCTCTTTGTCTTTCTCACCCCTCCCCCCCCCACCCGCCATTATCTCCCTCCCCCAACCTCTCTTTCTTCCCCTCCCTCCCCTCTCACTTGCTGGCTTGCTACCCCCCTCTCATTCTTTGTTATATCAGCCTTCTCTGCTTACAATACAGTTATAAGGACCAGAGTTAAAGGTGAGAAAAGTGACTCAGCAGATGGAAGGTACCTGGAGCCAGCACTCACTTGCTGATTTAGACATCTAGAAGCAAATATTCCTGGTCAGTAGCAGCCCCAGCAAAGGATATTTGTGGCCAAATTGGATGTCAATAATGGATGGCCAATTTAAGGACATAACTGTCTTGAATATTCCATACCTCATGAATGTCAAGTGCCTATTTGTTCCTTCCATCCCTCCCTATATTTGTTCAGTACACATAAACACTAATTTATTTATGCCTAACATGTCCCACAAGTTACATGCTTTAGTTTTAAGAAAGACTATTCTTAAACAGTGCAGTAAATATAAACACGATTATCAAAATAACTATAATCATTAACACACCAGTGGATTATTCTTGTATTTTAAAAATATTGAGGGGCACCTGGGTGGCTCAGTCGGTTAAGCATCTGACTTCAGTCAGGTTGTGATCTCATGGTTTGTGAGTTCGAGCCCCATGTCCACTGTTAGTACAGAGCCTGCCTGGGATTTTCTGTCTCCCTCTCTCTGACCCTCCCCCACTTGCTCTCTCTCAAAATAAATAAACTTAAAAAAACAAAAATAAAAATGTTAATTGATCACCCATCATGTACTAATGACTGTTTTGGGTGCTGGAGATAAGACAATCACTAAAAGAAAACTAAAATTCTTACCCTTTCAGAGCTTACATTTTAGTGAAGATGCATGTTTAAGGAATACTACATCACATGTGCACGGGTATGGATATCTGCATATGCATTTACACAAGTGTATGTGTGAATACTTTTACATGCAAGCACGTGTGTGTTGCACACACTTAAATTTTTATTAACCCAGTTTGACAAGTACAAAGTGACAAGTCTAGGAAGTATTTGGGTATTGAGGCTAACAATGAATTACATTATACTTTCTCAGTGTGCTGTGTTCCAATGAATATAGAATACATGAGTGAGTACTGGCTCTGTCACTTACTATCTGGGTGTCTACGGACAAATCACTTAATCTTGATGAACCTTGCACCGTGTATATACAGTATCTCTAAAGGCTTAATGAGATAAAATGAGGAACATGGTGGATACACTAGAAAACCATGCACAAATATAAGGGATTCTTCCATAGTATTACCCTGACTTTGTGAAGTAAGTAGTACTGATATTTATTGATATTTAGTGGTGATTTTTTTCCTATGGTCCCAAACTAGTAGGTTTGATTTTTTTTTTTTCTTATACTCTACTCTCTAGGTTTAAATTTATATTTTTCTGTACCCAAATCTTCAGGTTTAATTCTCTGCTCTTTAATAAAGATATGAAAACACATGGAAGTGCAGGTGGTAAAATTACATAAAGAAATGTATCATTTTGCTTCATTAAGTCCCACTTCTGGTTTTCATCAATGGTTGGTAACCACCAAAGTTGCAATGAAAATTACTAAACCTGTGCTCACTCTATCTTCTCAACTTCACTCCTCCATTCCATTTCCCTCACATTCTCCTATAACCTTTCTATTTGAAACCTGTAAGAATGCTGTGCTCCATACTGAAAATTTTTAGCAACCCCAGGATTTACTTGCATCATTGCGTAAAAAGGCATAACCTTTTGGTGCCACATAAATGACAGCAAGCAAAGCAGTACTGTCTTAATTCATTAGCATTCACTTTGCAGCACTAGACTCCTAATTAAGAGCTTCATAAGTATTCATATTTATTCAGGCTATTCTACACTGTATTTGCTATATTTGGTTAGAAACATTTAGACACATTAACTGTTCTTCCAGTCAGAACAAATACTTCCTGTATTTGTGGATAAGCCAATTGATAACTGTCCTTTGTCAAAAGCAAAATACAAAAACATATTCTGTTCCCATTTTCAATTTTCCTTTATTTCCTTACATAAGTCATTGTATTTAGATTAGACAAAGAAAAGTGATTATTCTAAGAGTGAACTTTTGAACTGGTATTGTTAGCTTCTTCCAGTGAGGATAACATCCTCAGGTTATGCTGGTAAATACATTATAGAAAACTATAAACCTGAGAAGTTTGCACCTGTGATAAAGAAAGTGATCAGATGAGGAAGGGTGACTTGAAGCCTCACCACCTGAAAAATGGTTGAAGAGCTGATTGATTATTACTTCAGAAGAAGGATTTTATGGGCCGGGGAACAGCTTTTGTTAGAACATAAGAGAGAAGTTTGATTTACCCTATGTTGTCTCAAAAGACACAACCAGGACCGATATGTAGAAATTAAAAGAAATTTTAGTTCAAAAAAGGAAGACCTGATCAACAATTATATTTATTCAAAAACAACATGATTTGGAATTCCACAGGGCAGTGGGGCCACCACTAGAATATTCACATGTATTCTGAATACCATACAGATCAGAGACAATGAATAAAACCCCTGATCACCCAGTGCACCTGTGTGGCTCAGTCGGAAAGCAACTGGTTCTTGATTTCAGCTCAGTTTGTCATGACCTCACAGTTCGTGGGATTGAGCCCCATTTTGGGCTCCACACTGTCAGTACAGGGCCTTCTTGGGATTCTCTGTCTCCCTCTCTCTGCCCCTCCCCCACTAGCACTCAGGTACTCTCTCTCAAAATAAATAAACCAAAAAAAAAAAAAAAAACAACACCCTCTGATATCCCATGCTTACACCATGACTAAAACAGAATAATACTTCAATTTCAATGTAACTAAGGTAAACATTCAGAAGCCAGAAGAACCACCTCTGGAGTCCCCTGTAGAGCAGCAAGTAGGCACTTGACATGTGGAATACAGACATAATCATCTTCCAAAAGATGAAGCCCCACCTCAAGGCAGAAATGCTGAAAATAAATCTGCTATCTGGATGTTCAGAGTTCTGGTTATGGAGAATTGAAAGGGAGGGCCTTGAAAGTGGATGCAATCAGCTTGGGAGTTGCACCCCTTCTCAAGAAGAGTGGAACAACTTGGAAGTGGGAATGGCCTTGTATTCTCATGGATTTGGGGAATAGGGGAAAGAAGGAAATAAGTAGTAGAAAGTAAAGGTTTTGCAAAAACAAAATAGAAACATCAGAAGGCAGCATTATCCTCTCTCCTTTGGCCACAAAAGAATGTAGTAGACATTAATTTAAGAACCTGCACTTCATCATACCAACAGAAGAGGGGACTCTTGTGCTAACAAATCTAAAAAGTCACCAAACTTAAAACTTGCTGGCCTAGGAAAATGTAAGACATTCCAAAATTAACAGAAAATAGAAGACATCATCCATACTAAAGGTTATTGTAACAGAAAAAAAAAAAAAAAAGAAAATAAAACATTTTAGATGAAAATAATTCCCCAAAACAACCACAAAACAGAAAAAGTGTAACCAAAATATGCCAGTCTAAATTAAATACCCTTAAACAACCATTTTCTGTTAAAAAAAAAAAAACCTCAAAGAACATATTTATTTAAAAGTTCAAAATAAAAATCAACATAAAAACAGGAAGGTGTAAAATGAGAGTTGACTGAACTCAGAAACAAAATTGAAAATAAAGAAAAAATCACCTATAAAGTAAAAGACCAAATTGGAAGACATCACAGGAAATATAGATTAGATTGAGGATGTAATAAGGGACATAAGCAAAAATTAAAACAAATGAAATAAACAAAATAACATAGATAAAAAGGATCAAAAGGATAGAGAAGATGGGAAAGAAATCTAAAGATCATTAATGAAAATAACAGTACCAAGATGACCATAGAAACAAAAACATAAACACAGAACATGTAAAATACATAATATTTAATATATAACATATAATATTAAAAGTATTAAATAAGGAACATTAAAAATATATAGACAACATAGAAAAGAAATACAATAAATATATAACACACAGTAAATATTACTTAAATATATAATAATTAAATCAATAAATAAAAATGAACTAACTCATCTATTAAATAAAAAGCATTTTCAGATTGGCTTATGTAGCAAAACCCAACCGCTAAACAAACCCAAGGGTTAAATAAACAGACCCACTTAACACAAACAGATTCAGAAAAGCTAGACCAGGGGCACCTGGGTGGCTCAGTGAGTTGAGCATCCAACTTTAGCTCAGGTCATGATCTCACGGCTGGTGGGTTTGAGCCCTACATCGGGCTCTGTGCTGACAGCTCAGAGCCTGGAGCCTGCTTTGGATTCTGTGTCTCCCTCTCCCTCTGCCCCTCCCTTGCTCATGCTGTCTCTCTCTGCCTCTTAAAAATGTATAAATGTTAAAAAAAATAATTAAAAAAAAAAAAAGAAAAGCTAGACCAGATAAATCCAAGTGAATAAGAAATCTTGACATTCCACACAGGATACTTTAGGCTTAAAAATATTAAATAAGACAAGAAGCTTACTTCATAATGCTAAAGGATCTAATTCACAGTGAAGAAACAATGGCTATCAATATATATTCACCATATAATGCAATAACTTCCTTAACAACGTATAAATTACAGAAAACACAAGACAAAACTATAATAATAATGGGTTTAATACTTCACTCTCACTGAAAAAAAAAGATCAAAAAAAGAATAAAAAACATTAAAATATAGATAACATTAAATAAAGTTAATAATGTTTAAATAAACATTAAAGATAAAGTGGATCTTACTGACACATGTAAAAAAAGAACATACTTTCTTCTCGATACACATAAAGCATTCAGTAAATTTGACCACCTATAAGCTCACCAAAAACTGTTGTACATTTCATAAAATGAAATTAATATCACATTCTCTGATTATAAAATAACTAGAAATTAATTAAAAACAGAAAACAAAGACTTTTCAATGAAATACCCTTCAATAAAAATGTTTAAACCTTCTATTAAATAATTCTTTAAAAATACAGAAATAAAAATCTAAATTTCTAAATTTCTAAAGAAGCATAATAAAATCTCTACATTAAAGAATCTATGGAATACAATAAAAGCAGTGACAGAAGAAAATGTATAGCCTTAAACACTTAAATCAATAAACGAAAATAATCAAATGAAAGAATGAAAGAATAAAAATAATCAAATTCCCAACAAAGAAAGTTAGAATAAGTACAGTAAAATAAACCTGAAGTATAAGAACAAAAATAACTGCAGATATTAATGAGGTATAAAAAAGGATAACAAAATGCTGCATATATCAAAATACTAGTTCTTGAAAAAATAAGCAATAATACAAAGTATTAACTCTTCAAGGCGGGGGGGGGGTGGGTAGGAGAAAGCATACAAATACAAAATAAGGCATGATAAGGAAAAATTTATCTTGAAACAGGATTTATTTTAAAATCATAAGACAGTAGTTTATATATACCTATGCAAATAAACTGGAAAAAATCTAGATAAAATAAATAATTTCTTAGGAAAAACTGAATCCTATAGAGAAAGATTGAACAAACCAATTTCCATAGAATAAGTAGAGAACATGAGCAAAAAAACTTTACTGTAATAAAGGAATCAGAACCAGATGTTTTCACAGAATAATTCTACCAAAATATCAAAATCACATGTTCTCTCAATACTACCTAAACTGTCTCAGAGAATAGAAAAAAGAAAAATTTTATAATTATTTTTATGAAGCAAGTATAACACTAATACATCAATTTAATAAAGATATTATATATTTTTTAAATTCTTATGAATTCATTTCTAAATATTGAAGCAAAAAACTAATCCTAAACAAATATTAGCAAAAGATATTAACACAATATGGAAATAACACAGTATGAGGCAAGAGAGATTTATCCCAAAATTGTAAGGATGGTTCAATATTTAATTCATTTCACCCTGTAAGTAATTTAAGAAGAATCATATGATTATCACCATAGAAACTAAAAAGGCCTCTGACAAAATTTGACACCTATCCGTCATTTTTAAAAAGCACTTAATAAAATAATATTTTTTGCATATGTTCTTAACATGATTATTAAACATCACTCCCAAAGCCAGTATCTTACATAATGGGAAACTTCTGACAAGAAGCATTCCCACCAGGATGAGGAACAAGGTAAGGAAGAACGTCCATTGTCTTAGTATTATTTAACATTTACTGGCAGTATTAGCAATGCAAAAGCAAATAGAAGATTAAGCATTGTAAAAAAAAGTAAAACTTCCTGTTTGCAGATCATATGATTGTAAATCTGGAAAATCCAAGGAATTATTAATAAGAAACTAAGTCAAATAATAAAGTATAAGGATATCAATTTAATACACAAAATCAACAATTTTCATATATACAAATAATCATGTAGAAGACATAATGTTATAATAGCAACAATAAAGATAAAACTAAAAATAAACTTAACAAGAAATGTGCAAAATGTACCTAGGGAAGATTTAAAAACACACCTGTTTTGAATAAATGGAAACACATCTATTTTATTTTCTTGGAAAGGAGACAACATCCTATGTAGTTTCTCTCCAAAGTATTACATATGTTTATGTACGTGTGTGTGTGTGTGTGTGTGTGTGTGTGTGTGTGTGTGTGTGTGTATACATCCCATTCCCAACATACAAGGTTTTTTGGGGTTTGTTTAACAAAGATAATATTAAAGGTTATGTGAACAGTAAGTATTTAAGAATATTTTGGAAAACCTTTCAAAAGAGAAATGATGAAGCCATGCCCTATCAGATATTAGAACACATGACAAGTCCTTTATAAGTTTAATAGTATGGCATTAGAGCATATAGAGAAGCAGACTGAAAAAACAAAACAGGCCATACTCAATTAACGTAAAGAAATCTAGTGTTAAATGAATATGGTAGCTCAAAATACTGAGGAAAATATGGGCACTTTAATAAATTATTATGTAACAATTATATCAATTTAGAAAAAGATAAAATTGGATTCACACTTCACAATATACTTGAATAAATTCCAAATAGATAGAAGATTTATATGTAAAATGTGAAACAACACAAGTACAAGAAGAAATATGGGTATATTTCTTCATAACCTGTTTGTGGGTAAGGCATTTTTTAACTATGAAACAAAATGTAGATACAAATAAAAAAGTGTTAATAAATTAGACATTAAAAAGTTTTGCACGGGAAAAATACAAGATCAGAAGACAAATGATAAACTGGGTAAAAACATTTGTATCATCCAAGATTCACCATCCTGATATCTGAAGAGTCCTTTAAAAGCACTGGGTGTTGTATGGAAACCAATCTGACAATAAATTTCATACATTGAAAAAAAAATTTTGAGGGGAAAAAAAGTCCAATAAAAAATGGGCAAAAGACATGATCAGAAAGCTCACAGAAAAAATACTCAAATGGTTCTTAAATAATGTTCATAATAACCTAGAAAAATCAGGCTGATTAATACTGGCCTATACAGTTATAATGAATCAAACAATTTATTAGTAGTTCCTATACTTTCTATTTCATTTAGTAATTAGCCTAGATTTTTTACTTAATTACAGGTTGTTTTCACATCAAAGAAAAAAGCACACATGACCCCAGAATTGGCTACCGACACTCAGCAACATGTAGTGAAACCATCCAAGAAAAAAATTCAAGAGTCTAGATGGATGTTTGAAATTTTATTGCCATCCACCCCACGGTTCCATCACCCTCTCTCCCAGTCTTAGCAACCAATGATCTATTTTGTGTCTCTACAAACTTGCCTATTCTGAATATTTCATATATATGAACTCATATAATATGTGGTCCTTTGTGAGTGGCTTCTTTCACTTACCATGTTTTCAAGATCCATCCATATTAGCACTCTTTTATTGCTAAATAATATTCCATTGTATGGATAAACAGAATTTTATCCATTTATCAGATGATGGGTATTTGGATTGTTTTCACTTTTTGACTACTATGAATAATGTTGCTATGAACATTTATATACAAGTTTTTGTATGCACATTTTCATTTCTCTTAGGTATATACCTAGGACTAAAATTGCTGGTTCATATAGTAACTAACACCATCTTTAACATACTGAGAAACAGCCAAATCATTTTCCAAAGTTATTACGCTAACCAAAAAGGTATGTTTTTCTATTTTTACACATCCTCCCTAACCTTGTTAGTATCTGTCTTTTTTATTACAGTCATCCAAGTGGGTGTGAAACGGTATCTCATTGTGATTTTGATCTGTATTTCTTTGATGGCTAATGATGTTGAGTATTTTTTCATATGCTTATTGGTCATTTGTTTATTCTTTTGGAGAAACATCTTTAGATTCTTTTCTGATTTTTTTTAAACTGAAGTATAGTTGACATATTAGTTTCAGATGCACACCAGTGATTCAACAATTATGTACATTACAAAATGCTCACTAAGGAAGTATAGTTATCAAGAAAACTACTATGCTTTTAGAATACACTTTAGAAAATGCTACTGAAAATCGAATCTAATCAAAATTGTACAAGTTAAATTCAAATAGCTGTTTTTGAGAGGGAGGGAACAAATTCTTTCTGTATGAGGCAATCGTGCCACCTTCTGGAAATCTAGAGATAGCACTGTCACATTTTTCAGAATTTAACAGTCTTCTGTTATAGCAACATCTGACAAACAAGCTAAGACTTTGTGCTTTACAAGGTAGAAAACAGAAAATAGCCTTCAATGTACTCTGGTGTAAAACTGATAGTGCTAATCATGGCAAACAGAAAAATTAAGTATTCCTTTGCCAACTTTTTAACTAAAATTTCTATAGTTCTGTGGGGAAAAAAATCAAGAGCCTTACATTCTCCTGGAGTTATTTTACTAGATCTATCTGTTACATTTTATAAGCTTTCTTAAGTAAATGGGGATTTTTACAGCAGGTTTTTCTTATGAGACTAAAAATAAAAACTCAAGGACCCTTGGGTGGCTCAGTCGGTTAAGCATCCAATTCAGCTCAGGTCATGATCTCACGGTTCTTGAGTTTGAGCCCCACATTGGGCTTTGTGCTGACAGCTCAGAACCTGGAGTCTGCTTTAGATTCTGTGTCTACCTCTCTCTCTCTCAAAAATAAACACTAAAAAATTTTTTAAATAAATAAAAATAAAAACTCGTTTTGATAATGGTGTTGTGCTGTACATCGAAACTTATTTATTGGACAAACTATTTTAGAGCACTTTTTTGTACAACTGACAGTCTTTAGTGCTTCAAAATATTAATTTATTTAAGTCTTTTAAGAACTTTATGAAGTAGGTATTATCTTCATTTTACAATTAGGGAAACTCAGCCATATAGAAGAAATGTGCCCACGATCACACAGTAATATAGTTAGGGTGTGAACTCAGACCAATCTGGTTTTAAGGTCTATGCACTTCATGACTTAGTTATGCTACTTCTAACATTCTTATACAACTGTGTAGAAAGAATAATCAACTGTAATATTTTAAATTTAAATATATTTAATTTGTTGAGACTGTAGCAAGGGTCAGATCTGAAATGTTATGAAAAGTTGCTGAGGACTTCTTCCAAGGATCAAAGAATGTGAAGGCAAATATAATTTGCTTGATAGGAAAAAAAAAAAAAGTCCTCATACTTTTTAGTAAAAATGAAATAATACAGAAAATCAAGGGGAAATAAGACATGAGAACTCTTCTCAATGTATAATAATGATCAATATAGTCCAGCTACTGTGTATACATAATGCTAGAAACTTTTTGACAAATAAACACTGATCTAGAAATTATAAGGTGTTTAAGAGACAGTATAAAAACCACTAAGAATTTTGCTTACTTTCAGATAGAATGTAGGTCACAAATGATCGTTACAGCAATAAGAAAACAGAATAAAATGAAAATTATACTTTAAGCCATCAAAGAGCACTAAGTACAAAAAGTCTAAATAAATTCCAAAGATAAAACAGGTCTCTTTAGTGCTCAAAGAACTGTTGCTTTTATGGGACCAACTGCCTATTCTGGGTACGCGTGGGTGGAACAGCAGGTCTGTCAAAAATTTTGTTGGATAAGAAAAATACCACTGACACTTTTTTTAAATGTTTATTTTTGACAGAGAGAAAACACAAGTGGGGGAGGGGGAGAGAGAGAGGGAGACAGAGAATCCCAAGCAGGCTCCACACTGTCAACACAAAGCCCAATGTGGGGCTCAAACCCGTAAACTGCCAGATCATGGCCTGAACTGAAGTCCGATGCTCAACCGACTGAGCCATCTAAGCACCTCCCAACACTGACACTTTTCATGACACTATGTTTGATATACCAAATTGCAAATGTAAGAACTCCAAATGTGAAAATAAACTGTTGAGCCCTCAACAGGAATTCTGGGAAAAGACAAGAGAGCAGATCTGAAAAGCAGAAAAATGTCTTGATTTTGTTCAGGCCAAGAAAGAAGTCATCTCAGAAAAGAAAACTCCAGGGGAAAAAAAATCACTAAATTCTCTGTCTATATCTTTGGCTAAACTTTGTGTGAAAGACCAACTTAAGGTGCTCATTTGGAGAAAAAAGATAAACTGAATGTGGAACTGTTGCCCAAGAAACAGAGTTTGCAATTTACGTTTAACCATGTTAATTGTTTAAACAACAGAAATAACACTTACCGGAAAAAAATAGCAGAAGCTAGAGTCTCAACAACTTATCATTCATATTAATACAAATTCTGCAAGATACAAAAGAAATGAAAATGGCACCCATTCCTTTAATAAAAGAAAACCAACCTTTAAAACCAGCCCTTCCAGATATGGAATTGGCAGACAAGATTTTTTTTTAATTTTTCTAAGTTTATTTATTTATTTTGAGAGAGAGAGAGTAGGGGAGGGAAAGAGGGAGAGAGAGAATCCCAAGCAGGCTCCACGCTGTCAAAAGAGAGCCAGACACGGGGCTTGAACTCACAAACCATGACATCATGACCTGAGCCAAAACCAAGAGTTGGACGCTTAATGACTGAGCCACCCAGGTGCCCCAGACAGGATTTTAAAGGAGCTATTACAACCACTCTCACTGATGTAAAGGAACATATGCCCTCAATGAAAAAAAAAAAAAAAAAAAGGAAATCTGAGAAAAATAGAATTAAAAAAAAAAAGAACCAAAAGGAAACTATAGAACCAATAAAATAATAAATTATAATCAATCACAAGATTGATTTAACAAAACATAGATAAAAATAAGAGTTTGAAAACCTGAAGATAAATCAATTGAAATTATCCAAACTGAATAACAGAGAAAAAAAACACCACTGAAAACAATGAGCAAAGCCTCAGAAACAGGTTAAAATAATAACAAATTATGTTAACGCATGTGTTATACAATATAGACCCAAGGAGGAAAAATGAATGGGGAGGAAAATATATTTGAAGAAATAGTGACCAAAAATTTCACAAACTTGGTGAATGACATGAATTTCAATATTCAATATGCCTAGTAACTCCCAAGATGGATAATAATAAACAAGGCCATATCTAGGCACACTGTAGTTAAACTGCTGGAAGCCAAGATAAAAAGTAAACATGAAAGAAGAAAAAAAGGGGTAAATTACATGCAAGAGAATAAAGATGCAATTATTAAATAACTTTTTATCAGAAATTACAAAGCTTAGAAGAGAACAAAAAACCATCTTGAGAGGGCTGAAAGAATAAAAATGTCAACCAAGTATTTTATATGTCTTAAAAAAATATAAGACCACTTTCATTATTTTGTGAAATGTTTCTTCTTTTAATTTCCTTATAATATATATGGACTGTTTTAGCAAAATCTATTAACACTGTCTTCTGGGATTTATAACATGTGCCGGTATAATGCATTTAACAGCTGTAGCAAAGAGTGGTGAGAAGAATAAAACTTACACAGTTACACCATTTCTACATATTATACAAATTGGAACAATGTTAACTATAAGAAAACTTTCAAAAGCTAAGGAAATACACTGCAATCACTAGAGCAACCTCTAAAAAATTCAGAGACATGCTAAAAAAAGCTAACAGAAAAATTAAATTGATTTCTAAAAAATACTGAAATATCCAAAACAGAAAGAATAGACACAATAGTAAAGAGGGGATAAACAAATAATAAAATGATAGATCTGAAACCAATCCTATCCATAATTACATTAGATGTAAATGACCTAAACATTCTAATTAAAATGTAGGTATTGCCAGAATGGAAAAAGAAAAAGCAAAATTTGCTATATTCTATCTGCAAGAGACACACTTAAAATTTAAAGACAGATTTAGGTTGAAGGATATACCATGAGAACAGCGTTTCGTTTTTTAAATCCTGAAGGGGTTATATTAATATTAGAGAATGGGTTTCAAACCCAATGAGTGTTATCGGCAAAAAGACCATTATTAATAATGATAGAAGGATCAAATCATCAGGAAAATAAAAGTCATATATGTATGTGCACCTTAAACCATCATCAAAACTCAGTAAGCAAAAGCTGACAGTTAAAAGGAAAAATAGGCAATTCTATAATCATACTTGAGAATTTTTTTTCCAATATATGAAATTTATTGTCAAATTGGTTCCCATACAACACCCAGTGCTCATCCCAAAAGGTGCCCTCCTCAATACCCATCACCCACCCTCCCCTCCCTCCCACCCCATACTTAAGAATTTTAATGACTATTGGTAACTGATACAACTATATACAAATCAATATGGGGCACCCAGTTGGCTCAGTCAGTGGAGCATGTGACTCCTGATCTCAGTTTAGCAGGTTTGAGCCCCATGTTGCATGTAGAGATTAAACATAAAATCTTTACGAAAAATCAATGTAGCCAATATAGAATCTGAAAATTATCAATGGTTTTGAGCTAATAGATAGCTATAAAATATTCTACCTAACAACTACAGAATATAAACTCTTTTCAAGTTCATGTAGCATATTCACCAGAATAGACCATAAAGCTGGGCCACAAAGCAAGACTCAACAAATTTAAAAAGATTGAAATTTTAGAGTGTGCTCTCTGAAAAAAGAGATTTAATTACATGTCAATAGCAAATATTGACAAATTACCAAATATATAGGTAATAGATATTAAACAACACTAAAACAATACTACTAAATAATCCATGGATTGAAAAGTAATCTCAAGGCATTAGAATACATTTAACTGCATAATAATAAATACAAAATATTTCAAAATGTGTTCATGCTGCTATAGAGGGCTTAGGAGAAAATAGATAGCTTTAAATGATTAAAAAAAAATGAGAATCAATGACCTAAATTTCTATCTTAAATAATAGAAATGAAAAAAAGGAACTAGAAAAGAGAAAATGAAAGTTCAAAAAAATTGTAAAGCATAAAAAGAGAAGTTAGAGCATAAATCAATGAAATGCAGAATAAATCAATAAAAACCAAAAGGTGTTTGAGAATAAAATTTTAGCCAGACTGCTCAAGAAGAAAAATGACATAAGTTACCAATATCAGAAACCAATGAGGTGACAAACTACAAATAATAAAAGGAAATATTGGCATAATAACATAAGGAATTCCATGGAATATCTCCCTAGACAAACTGGAGAAAATTATTTTTAAACAAACACCATTTAAAGACTCTGTAAATGGTCCCCAAAGCATACAGTAAATGAAGAAGCATTTTTTAAAAGTCCACTATAACTCAATAAGAACATCAAGTGTCTGGGATTTGAGCCAAGACTCACTGCCTCCTTCCCTCCTCTAACTCAGCAAGATGGAAACGCCAATCTAGACTGTGGCAGCCAAGGAAGCAAAACCATACTACCTAAGTTGGAGAAATATCTTCCCAGGAGCAGGATGTTAGCATTTCCCATCCAGCCCCCGATTACCATGCTGCTGAAACCAAGTTCTGGATGAGTGTACCCAAGACACAGGAGTTACCTTTTTTGGAGTAGCACCCACTCATAAGTTGTAGGCTATATCTTGGGTCCAGTGCCACTAATACTACTACACTTTTTTTTTTAACACTAACCCTAATGCTAACCCAAATACTATGCTCTTTTTATTACAATCTTAAAATTCCTCCCTTCCAATGTGACAGGAAAGCTGTAACATTTCCTCTGCAAAGTGCAATTTGTGAGGAAGTCTTATGAACATGTCTTAATGGAATGTTTTCTCTAGGAGGATGGAATACAATTTGACTTTAGAACCTTATGAGCCTTCAAAGTTATCTGAAATAGCAAGAACTTCCAGGAAAGTTATTTTCACTTAATTAGCATTAAATATGATACCAAGTTAATTTCTACTGTCTCAGGAGAAAACCCAGAGGTTGTATGACCATAATATTAAATGCAATTCCAAAGAATATTCCAGCCTATAAGCAATATATTTATTAAGAATACATAAAAACTTCTGATAACCAGTTAAGGACCCTTGAAAAGAACCTATAGAAAATTTGGCAAATTTGGTATTTTCCACCAGGGCAATCTCTGAACTGAAAAGAGAAATCACAAGGAATGACAGAGGTACAAACTTGTTTTTTCTAGAATTTAATATTTTAAAAAAGAAAAATATAAAAGTTATCAAAAAAATCTTAAAGGGTTCATTTTAAGGCTAAATACTAGCACTGAAAGTTTTTTCTTGTAATTGATTTAAGGTAAAAAGTAAAAATTATGTAAAAAACATAGCAGCTACAGCGGTTCCAACATAAAGCCCACCTGCAAAAAGGCAGGACAAAATAAGCTGACTGAGCAAATATCCACATCATGACCTCAGTAACAGGTTTCAAATGGTTTCAGTTCTCAAGGTCTAAAAGAAGGATCATCTTGCATGCTTAGACTCTACTTCTTCAAGAATCCACTGAATGCCATTCAAAAAACCAGTTAGAGTTTCAGCCTCTGTATCCTGGACCTATGAGCAGATAAGAGAGATCACTGTAAGAAACTGAGTCCAAAATCTTATGATTAAAAGAAACATTTTTCTAGATACTAACAAAAGAATACAGTTTAAAAAATCCCAATAAACTTTGGGTGAGTCATTCAAATTTTGTCTTCTATGTAACTTAGATAAAAAAAATATGATCTTCTCTTATGTCTATAATTTATTACCAATATACGGCTTATTACGTATCTTAGAACTCAGCTTTGGGAATGGGAAGAACGATCATTTCAATGACTTGTTTGTATCAGAAAAAAAAAAAAAATTCTCCAACATATCCACTTTGAAAACTAAAACATTTTTGAAAGAATCCAGCTACTCAGATGATAAATGTGATATCCAGCTGCAAAAACGTGTCTTTGAGACTGCCACTCTTCTTGGGGCGCCTGGGTGGCTCAGTCGGTTAGGCGTCAGACTTCGGCTCAGGTCATGATCTCGCGGTTCGTGAGTTCAAGCCCCGCGTCGTGCTCTGTGCTGACAGCTCAGAACCTGGAGCCTGTTTCAGATTCTGTGTCTCCCTCTCTCTCTCTGACCCTCTCCCCGTTCATGCTCTGTCTCTCTATGTCTCAAAAATAAATAAACATTAAAAAAAATTTTTTTTAAAAGACTGCCACTCTTCTTAATGGTAAACTAAAACTCCCACCACCCAGGAAGGGACGCCTTTATCAGTTGTTTTCGAACTGTGTTCCAAAGAGTCTTCAGGGCTCCATGGAAGGTGTAGGGGGAGGAAGGAAGAAAATCCTGTAACTTTTTAAGCATAAGTATTTCCAATTTTAATTTTTCTTTATTTTACCTAGGAGCTTTCATGTAAGGTTTCATTGAAGAAAGTGTTCCATGAGTAAAATAAAATTTGGAAAGCAAGAAATAGTAAGATAGAACTTGTATTTTTGATGACTGTTAGAGCATATTACATTCATGTTTAAAAAAAACATGACACCAACGTCAAAAAAAAAAATGGCCAACTGATTTACTGTATCTATGGTAGGAAAGGCAAGTAGAGAACAAATTGATCAGGTGAAACAGTGATACCAACTGACTATCTCCCACTGATTAAGCTATTAAAACTAACTTTAGAATGTGATTTCATTAAAGAGAATGAGTAGGAAAGAATAAAATCAAATAGAGAATAGTGAAAAATAAAAATAAGATTTTTCTCACCAGAGAAAGTAAGACCTTACCATCCATGGGTGGTTCAGAAGATTTAGACGCAGCTCATGAGCCAAATAAAAACAAGGCATTCTTTTTACATCTGCTTGAGAAATACAAGATAAAACCAGCATAGGTCTTCCTGAAGATCCAAAAGCTGGATCTGTCATTGCCATAATACGAGAAAATTCATCTTGCCATTCATGTCCTAGAGAATGTAGTCAAACCCTTAATTTGCATTACTTGTGATTTTTAAAATAAACAAAACAAGGAAATAAAAAAAAAATTACCAGGATCCAAACATAATAAAGTGCCTATATTGCTATTTACAGCTGTTCATTTATGATCTATCATAAAATTACATTAAGTAGTCTTCAAGGATAGGAATTTTGGTAATATTAGAGGGCAAAAATAGTCACAATACCATTCAGATGTCTTTACAGTTTGAAAATAAAAATACTTTGATATAGATATTTTCCTCTCACAAATTTTGTAGCTAAAACTACCCTTTCTTTCAAAGGCCTTAGTTTAAACAATTTAAACATATAGTTGAATCCAGCTCTTTATTAAAACTAGCAATCTTTGCCTTTCTTTGGAGTGTATAAATCATTGACATTGTGAGGTAGTCAAAATTCTAAAAGGTCTCCCAATGATTCACACCATTGTACACATTCATGTATAATCTCTTATCCTTTAAGTGTGGGAGGAATCTAGAATCAGTGATGGGATATCACTGCCCTGAGCAGACTACATGATAAGACAAATATGACTTCAAGAATGAGAGATTATCCTCAGTGAAGCTGACCTAAGAGAAGAGATGAAGTTGTCTTGGTGAGAAAGATTCTGTATTGGCTGGATCTGAAGACAAGAGGGAGTCACAAGGCAAGAAATGAAGATAGCTTCTAAAAGCTGATTCAGCCTCAGCGGACAGTCAGTAAGAAAACAGCTCAGTCCTACAACAGTAAGGAACGGAATTCAGCCAGTAATTTCAGTGAGTTAGGAAGCAGATTTTTCCCCAGAGCCACCAGAAAGTGATGTAACCCATCTCACCCTGATTTCAGCCTGTAAAACCCTAAGCTGAGAACCCAACCATGCTGTGCAAACTTCTGATATAGAGAACTATAGGCTAATAAACAGGTGTTGTTTTAAGCCACTAGGTTGGAGAGAATTTGTTATATATTAATAGAAAATGAATGAACATTATAATGTGATTATCAACAGGGTCCATTTAAATCTATCATAGATCTCTTAGATTTTTTTACTTGTCTCATCTGTTCTTTGTTCCTTTATCCTACCTTCTTTGGACTGTGTTTTGTAATGATTCCATTTTACCTTAACTACCGACTTATTTAATTGTACCTCTCTCACACATTTTTTAGTGGTTGCTCAAGGATTTACAATGTACATTTTTAACTTGTAACAGTCTACTTAGTATTATACAACTTTACATATAGGAGAACCTTGTACCGGTGAATATCCATTTGTTCTCTTCCATGCTGTTTGTATTATTATATATCTTAAAAATATCATATAGCCACAATACATTATTTTTTTTTTAATGTTTTTTTTTTTTTTTATTTTTGAGAGAGAGAAAGACAGCATGCAAGCAGAGGAGGGGCAGAGAGAAAGGGAGACACAGAATCCAAAGCAGGCTCCAGGCTCTGAGCTGTCAGCACAGAGCCCGACGTGGAGCTCGAACTCACGAGTCATGAGATCATGACCTGAGCCGAATTCGGACGTTCAACTGACTGAGCCACCCAGGTGCCCCCACGATAATTGTTATTATTTTTCCTTCACATAATTATAAAAAAGTTAAATTAAGGGAAAGTATATATATGGATATATATATATATATATATATATGGACATATATACATATGGAGATATATGTATATATATATATATAGAAACAGTGTAGCCATCCCAGGGCTCCTTTTTTTTTTTTTAAGATCCAATTTTCTATCTGGTATCACAGTCTTCTGCTTGAAGAGCTTGCTTTAATATTTCTTGTAATGCAAATCTGCAGATAATGAACTTTCTCAGGTTTTGTCTGAAAGTCTTGATTCTGTCTTCATTTTTGAAAGGTACCTTTGCTGGATGTAAGATTTTTCCTGCTTTACAATACTGTAAAGACTTCCCTTCACTGCCTTCAGCAATTCTTTCAGGAATTCTGTGTCTTTATCTTTGGCCCTCTCTATGTATGCTTCCTTTTGCTTTCACTGCCTTCAAGATAATCTCTTAGTCTTTGGTTTTCATCAGTTTGGCTATAATGTATCTAGATGTAGTTTTTACTTATGTATTTTATTTATTTATTTATTTGGAGTTCTCTGAGTATCTTGGATCTATGGTCTGTTGTCTTTTTGTTATTTTGAAATACATTTGGCCATTATCTGTTCAAAAATCTCTTTTTCCTTATTTTATTTCTTCATGTTTTGGGAAGATCAGTTACACATGAGTTAGATCAGGGATTGGCAATACTACATTCTATGGATCTATTTTTATAAATATAAATTTTTTCTAAAACAGTCATACCTATTCACTATAAATTCCCTATGGCTACTTTTGCACTTTAACAGCCGAGCCGAGTAACTGTGAGAGATCATATGGCTTATTATACACCTAAAATATTTACTATGTGGCCTCTTAAGAAAAAGTATGCTGACCCCTCAGTTGTTTCCCTTGATGGGTTTCTGCAGTTCTTAGATGCTCCCCCACTCCTCTTTTCTCTATGTTTTAATTTGGATAATTTCAATTAATTTATCTTCAGGTTCACCAAAGGTTTATTTCCTTAAATCTATTAAGGAAACTGTTCACCTGTTTCCCGTTCACCTGTTATATATTCACATTTAGCATTCCCATTTTATGTTTTCATAACTTCCTCCTCCTCTGCTGAAAATCCCTATCTGTTCACACATATTTTCCACTTTTTCCACTAGATCCTTTAACATATTAATCATAGTTATTTCAATGTCCCTGAGAGTGGCAACATCTGGGTCATCTCTGGGTCTGATTCCACTGATTGCTTTGTCTCTGGACAATGGGTCATTTTTTATTTTTTTGTGTCTTATAATTTTTAATTTAATGTTAAATGTTTTATGTAAAAGAACAGTAGAGACTGAGGTAAAGAAAATCTATTCCCAGACATGGGCATGCTGCTTCTTCTGTTATGTGACTAATGCAGTGGTTGAGTCCAACCAGTCAGTAGTTGAGCTGGACTTAGCTTTTGCTGCTGTGGTTAACTTCAGTGCATCATAAACTTTAAATTCTTTCGGCAGTTGAGTGGCTACTGCTACCTTGTTCTGAGTGAGGACAATGTATTATATATTCATGCCCTAACTTATTCACAAAAGATTTTGGAGAAAAATTATAATACTCGCTTGTGACCCAGTAATACTCTGATTTTATGCCTAAATAACAATGTGAAGGGCAATTATTCTGAATATGTAGTGAGTGTTAACTAATCTACTTAATTAAATACTCCACCCCACACATCTATCTGGACAACTGAAACAAAGGTAAAAATTTTTCAGTTATCTGCATAAATTATTTGAACAGAACCAGAAGCAGACAAAACATCAATAACAAGTGCAGAAGCACACAGCAAAGAAATACTATGTAATTATAGTATCAAACTTTGATATGCATCAGAATTCTGTAAGTGCTCATTAAAAAAACAGATACCCAAGAACCAACCCAAATCTATGAATTAAAATCCATCAGAGTAGGAATCAGGCAGGTATGTTTTTAACAAGCTCCCCAAGTGATCGTAATGCACATCAAAGTTTGAAAGCCCACTATTAACAGTAATGGTCACAGAATCACATTTATTAAATTAACCATCATATTCTTAAAAAGTCACAGTAAAGCCTAAAAATGTCTTATTTGCTTTGCAAAAAAAGAAAAAAAAGAAACGTGCTCTTAAAAAGAAAATAAGATAATGCTTACTTTTATGAGCTTCAGCGTTTGCAACATAGATGAACCCATCAACAACTTCACACACCTTCTGAATTTGTGGAATTACACTATACCGGCTTCCTTGCTGATCATCTCCTTCATTCTGTAGACTGAACATCTTGTTAACAGCACTTGTATGTTCTTCTCTTGCTCTATCTCTTTCCTTTCTATAAGAAAAATGTAAATATAAAACATAAACAGACACTAAACAAGCACCATCCCCCTAAAGTATTGAAGTCCTGATGCCTCAGGTAGGCCACCAAGTAGGCAGCCTTACCTGGTAGTGGAATATAATATCAGGATGTTGAATTTATGTTGGTTGCTCAACTGAAAACTGACTCCTGATCCAATACCTAAAGAAGAAAATTTCAGTTATCAAAACAAGTCATTAATAAATATAGAAAAACATCAGATTGAAAAAAATTACCCAGTGCAAGCAAAATGAGCAACTAAAAAGTCCGTGACAAGTTACACACAGCTTTGGAATAAAATGAAATGTTTATGTTGAAGAAAAGATGCCGTATGCAATTTTCATTTATATGGCAATAAAACTATGGATAAAGAACAAAGAACTGCTAGGCTTAGAGCTTTCCCTTCTGTATCATATCAGTAGCAGCTGCATCATAACAGCTACTATCTATCCTCAAGATTCATTTACCAATTTTTATGTTTCTCATTAGTCATATACTCCATGTATACATTCAGTGAAATGGCTTTTTTCTCCTTCTGAAAATGTTTTTAAATTGATGGGGAGTCGGCGCACCTGGGTGGCTCAGTTGGTTGAGCGTCTGACTTCGGCTCAGGTCATGATCTCACAGCTCCTGAGTTTGAGCCCCACGTCAGGCTCTGCTGACAGCTCAGAGCCTGGAGCCTGCTTCAGATTTTGTGTCTCCCTCTCTCTCTGCCCCTAACCCACTCACATTGTCTCGGTCTCTCTCAAAAATAAATAAACATTAAGAAAAAAAAATTTTTTTAAATATATATATATACATATAAATTGATGGGGACTCACCAGTATCACCTCAGAAAATTGAGGAAATATGCAGATAGTGAAATTTGGAATTAGACTTGGGTTATAATCTGCATTTGCCACACATTGTCATATTTTGTAAGCCAAAGTTTTGACATCAAAATAGAGAAATACATACTTCCTAGAGATACTGTAAGCATTAAATGAGACTGTATATGTAAAACTCCTAGCTAAACACTAGCTTCTTACTACCTTTACCTGAATCATTCAACATTGTCATTTGTCCTTCTTTCTTAACATCTTCCCTTCTTTGGATGTGTTAACACTCAGGAGCTGATTCTCCTCTTGCATTATGAAAAGATTCCTCTTTCTTCTATGGCTCTATTTCTTTTTGCTATGTAAATGTCCTTTTAGATCTATTTCTCTCCATCCTCACCCCCTCCTTTTAGTCTAAATTATCATACCTATCACCTGGACTTTTGCAATCACTTTTTACCAGTCTCCTACATCCACTTTTGTCCCCTACTGTCCACTCTTCTGACAGCAACTGGAGAGATGGCTTGAAAATGCCTATCTAATTATTTCTCTTTCCTTCAAAGCCATCGCTCTTCAAAAACAACTTAATATAATCTCACGTTTACTTACCTCTTTAGGACAACTCCACCTTTCATATTATCAATCCATGAATTACAGCCAATCTAGTTACTTAAATAAACCCGCCATGCCATCCTATGTCACCATTCCAGGCAACACATAGGTAGAGACCCTGGTGGCTGAGACTGCAAGCATGACCCTAGTCCCCTGGCCACCAGGTCTGGTACACAAATTCCCCAAAGAGATCCCCAAAGAGATCCCCAAAGAGATCAAAGAAACAAATTCTACTATATCTCTGATTTTTGTTTTTCTCAGTTTAATTTCCAGAGATTACCCTCTCAATACATCTAACCTCAGCCCAGTATGATCTCCATGCTGTTCTGTACCACCTTGCCAATGACCCATCCCTCTATTCTTCCCTGATCTTGTGGCATTTGAGGCATAATTGGATTGGCATTTTCAAAACAAACACTTCTGCTGTTGTCTGAAGAATAAAATTAACATTTCATCATCAGCAAATTTCCCCATATCCCCAACCTCTTCTTAAAGTGTTCCACCTCACAGCCTTATCTGAAACTGGCCTGCCCTTAAATGCTGCTTTTCTTGCAGAAGACTCTCAATTAACAAAATTGCTTATCCTCTCATATCTCAGGACAAAGAGGTGGAGTCAATGTTCTCTTTACTCCTCACTTCCATGTCCTATTACTCACCAGCTCTCTTTGAAATTTCATCTCTTTTTGGACACACCATTCAGCTGCAGGACCATCTCCCCTTCCTCAGCCTCATCATTTATGATATCCATGACATTTAGGATGTTATTTATTACATTTGACAACCCCTTCCTCTAAACATTCACTGAAGATTTCAGCACCTGGTTCACAATATTCCTCTCTATACTCAAAAACTCTCAAGTCTACACAGACACCCTATGATTTCCCAATCTTGATTTCTAACCCAGATCTTACTCTTAAGATCTGGATGCATAGAGTAATCCACAAAGTCATTTGTTCATTCATTCATCAAATATACATGTTGACAGTCTATTACATGCCTGACAGCCAAGAATAAAGCTAGCCTGCCCTAATGCAGCTTCCACACAAGTGGATTGCTTATAGCGGGCATCTCTACTTATATCTCCCAGAGTTATCAAAGTCAGCATACTCCAAAGAGTGGCTGTCATTCTCCCTATACAGATCTCTATAAAGTTTCTCCTCCTCCTCCTGTGTTTCCTTATCCTAGTGAATGGCACCATCATCCAATATGAAAACCACATCAGAAATACTGCCAATACATAATCAGTCAACACTGTATCCTTCATACTTTCTTCACAATATTATAGTGGTTTCTTAATGAGTCTCCACATCTTTATAGCCTCTTCTAATCAATTTTCCACTTAGAAGCCAGATCTTTCTTAAATACAATCTTGATCATCTCGCTCTTCTGCTTAAAATCTTTCGACAGCTCCCAAATGCTTAAGCATGACATACAGGTGTCTTCTCACCTAGCCCCACTGTAGACACATAGAGCTACTTCAAAAGGTCACAGTATCCAGAATTTTGTGCTTTTAGAAATGTAGTGCTCACTGCTCATAATACTTTTACCCTTATTTTAATGGCCTCTTTTAATTCATCTTAATGACTCAAATAAGGCATCATGTTCAACATGGAGCCTTCTTTGACCCTTATCTTTCTACCCAGGAGGCTAATTATACCATACACGAATCACCTTCATACTTGCCTGTGCCCTTACCTAAACTAAGTATCTTCAGGACAAAGATTGCTGATGTTTGTTTTAAATCTCTGCACCTTTAGTATCTAATAAGTGCTCTCGATAAATGAATGAGGAAAGCATAAGCTAGATTATATTGTTAGGTATGTTTATTATATCTCCTGCATGCCAACTAACTTATCGTTTTCATAGAAAGAAGAGGAAAGTATTAATTGAGGTCTTTTTAAAAATTACAATATATAGCAAAGTACTTTGCACACAGTAGATGCTGAATGATTTTTGCTGTTAACATTCTTTTAACATATGGTAAATACTGTACAAACATCTTGGTAACATATAACTTACTTTCATATAATCTTACATTCTGGATTACACAAACTTGAGAAAATAAAGGAAAGCTCACCTCTTATAAAAAAGTAAATCAATTCTTTCAACCCACTGGGACCAAGGAGGGGGCTCCTATTCACCAAATTACTATTATTTCATTACATCAAAGATGTAATTAATTAAAAATTAATTTATTATTCAACATAAGTATCAAGTTCAAAGTGCTTTAGTTATTATATACTATAGATTAACATGAAAATTACCATCAATCTGCCTCTGAGGCAAGCCAGCTGTTGGGCAAAGCTCCTGAGAAGACATCAAGCTCAACACCAAAGATGTATTCAGTTCTTCCAAACCTGGTCCAAACATAGCAAATCGTGGTTCATTCTGAATGATCAAGGAGTGTAAAAATGACGTGACAGCTCCATACATAGGACGGCTAGATTTCAAGGATCTTCTTGTATATGGACAGCACATTTTATAGCTATATAAAATTGTCACAATTAGAAAATCAGGACAGAAAAAAATCTAGGCAGTTATTCATTCAACAATATATAGTTTATTGAGAACCTGCTAGACACAAGAGATATAATAATTATGTAGTTAGAATCCTCATGGAGGGACATGGAGGACAGATACCATTATAATATGTATGCTGAATGCCAGACAGGAAAAAACAAAGGCGCTCTGGTAGTAGAAGTGGTCCAGAAGCTGAAAAAGTTTTCCCCAGGAAGTAGTTACTTACTTTCTAATCTTTCATTTAGATTTTTCTCATGGAATACTTGGTCTAACACTTGTTACAGCTGTAAAAAATTCACTACATAGAGTAGTGATTCTCAGCCTTTTTTTGTCATTATGACTCTCAGGCATTTTTGTCATTACAACTGGGGGTCAGCGGGTGGTGCTACTGGTATCTAGTGGACAGAGGTAAAGGATGCTGCTAAACATCCTACAGTGCACAGGACAACTGGTCTAAACACCTGGTCTGAAATGTCAGTAGTGCCAAGATTGAAAAAACCGCACACTAAAGATGAACTACGTGGATAGTTAGCATAAGTGTCTCTAGATGTAAAAAAAAAAAAAAAAAAAAAAAAGAAAAAAGAAAAAGAAAAAAATCACTAAGTCCACCAATATAACCAAATTTCTTTTTTTTTAATTTTTTTTTCATGCTTACTTATTTTTGAGAGAGAGAGAGAGAGCGAGCATGAGTGGCCCAGGGCAGAGAGAGAGGGATACACAGAATCCAAAGCAGGCTCCAGGGTCTGAGCTGTCAGCACAGAGCCCAACGTGGGGCTTGAACCCATGAAACTTAAGATCGTAACTTGAGCCGAAGTCAGACACTTAACCAACTGAGCCACCCAGGTGCCCCTAACCAAATTTCTTAAGTACTCTTATGAACAGCCTCTAATGGAACAGTTTAAAAAGTGTTACATATACACAGAAGCTCAAATGTTCCTTATGGATAACCTAGCCAGCTAAGAATCATGTGAAAAAAACAACTGTTTCTTTCAATAGCTATAAATTTCTAAATTAGCAATTCTACATGTTAGCAAAAATTAAAACATAGTACCCAAATAAAAATAAAACCTAAATCCCTTTAACTAAATCAAGCTGGTTGAGACAGTCACTAACCTAACAAGATAATGATCTTTATTTAGGAACCTTGTAATTCAAGAAGGAAAAAAAAAATCTACTTTGAGGCTAGGCAGATCTAGCCAAATTACCACTTTATTTATATAAGCCACTTATAGTCTAAATTTAAGTTTTTTTCATCTGCATTATTTAAGCAATAACAATTAACCCAGGGTTGTATGGATCAGAAATTAATTTATAGATTTAAGAAACAAAACAAATGAACAAAACAAAAGAGACCAAAAAAAACAAAAACAGACTTAAATACGGAGAACAAACTGGTAGTTGACAAATGAGAGGTTGGTAGGGAGACGAGTGATATAAAAGGTGTTAAGAGTACACATATCAAGATGAGCCCTGAAAAGTGCATAGAATTGTTGAATCATTATATTATACACCTAAAACTAACATAACACTGTATGTTAATTATACTTCAATAAAAAAAAAACACTTTATATGATCATGAATGGTAGTTACTATGACTATTCTTGGGGAAAATTTGGTTCCACAGCATGATATACTTGGTTGTGGGACAATGTAGAAATAACAACTAGCTAGTGAGAGTACAGTAGCACTTACTGAAATTATATATAACATAACACATACATTTTAATCAAGTAGCTTCACAAGACTTAGCATCTGCATTAGAATAAGGAAAGATATGAATACCTTAAATATGAAAAAAATACTATAGCTAGTAAAATCTTTACCTAAAACACAAATATCTTTTAATTTTATTTACCATGCCTTAAATGTGGGGCCCTCAATAAAGGAGGTTATATCCAGACCCAATGACATTATATGTTTAATGCAGCATGATAGGATTCCAACCAGAACAGTCTCTTATAAGCTATATGACCTTAGGCAAATCCATAACCATTTTGAACCTCAATTCCACATCCGTAACACAAGGATACTACCTTCTTTATTGCGTGAAAATCACGTTAAGTAAACATACAAAGGGCACCCCTCATAGAATCCAATGCATTACAATTGTTCAAGAACATTAGTTCTCTCAGCTACATGATATTTAAAAGTGTCAGTGCTTTTGGATGATAACAAAATCTTACTTCCCGGAATCTTGAGAATGTTGTTCTTTCCTGCTAAAGAACTGGTCTCTAATTGCTGATCATTCTTTCTTTGGACACAGAAAAGTATTTATCATTTAACAAAATAACAAGTATTCTATAGATAATGAAAATTTTAACAAGTGTTTTACTTCTTGGCATATGAACTATCTACAATTATTCAAATAGTCTAGAGTCAGGGACCACAGGCAAATAACAACATGTGAAAAACGAAAGGGTCCTATGAAGGAAGTCATTTAACTTAATCCTCAATTTAGTGGCAGAGCCAAGACTAATTTACACTACTGACTTGTAATATAGTCAAATATAGTATCTTCTTTTTAATTCATAAAACTAGATACTCACACTGCCATGTAGTCAAAAAATGCACCATCAGTGACCTCAGATATAGGCTTTTTTAAGATTTCTAGATCTGGAAGAGACTTCCAGTCAACGGAAGACCAAGAAGGAAGATCCCGCAGCAGAAAATATCTCCACAGAATTGGATCTCGTACAGTTTCATTCCAATAATGGCTGGTACTTCCCAACTGACACAGATCATGAGGTGAAAGAAATGACAAAATATATAGCTGTACGTCAATCTGAAATGGAAACAGCAAACAGGTAAAAGGCATGAAACATGTATCTTGGAAAATTGTTTTCTGATAATAAATTATAAAATTTATTTTATTATACTAGGAAACCAAAGGTCAACCAAAGAGTTTGTCTTTTTAATGATTATATCATGATAAATTACAAAACTTGTAAAGAATTATACTAGATAACCAAAGATCGGTGTGTCAGTATTCTTAATAATGAAATCTACTATTTGGAAGTTAATTTCCTGCCACCAAAAGAGAAACGTAACTGAACACTTAATTTTTGACACACCGAAACATTCATTTTTCAAGCAAAATAACCAGATTCTTAATTTCTCACGGATATTTTGCCACACCGTTCACTTGAACAATAATCTAGCCTTCAACATAATCTACATAATCTAGCCTTCAACATAAAATCTTTATGAAGCTGAAAAACTTCTGATCTTGTCATTAGAGCAAATCAAAGAATAAATCTGTCATCTGAGTTCCTCCATAAAATCTATTATTTCCAAGAACCTCTACAAAAGGGAGACCCTTGGAGGCATTCTAAGCCTGCAGTTTTCAATTTCTGATAGATGTCACAGGCAGGTGTCAAGAGTTCAGCCGAGATACAGAGTTTAATAATTTGGAAGAAATTTTTCGTCTCTCCATTTTCCCATCTGCCTGAAGAGTTTAACAATAAATGAGGTGTATAATTCTTGTGGCCTGTCGCCCCTCGAGGCGCCTGTAACTTCTTCTCAATGAAGTGTGAGGGTCGGTGCTTGAAACGCGCGGTGGGAGAAGAGCCACAGCGTCATAGCCGAATGTTTCCGGGGGTAGGGGGGGTCCCCCAGGGGTTCTGGACCCTGAACCTGAGGTGAGAGCCGCTGAGAACACAGTCGCTGAAGGCTTCCCCAGGCTACCCACAAAGTCTGGCGTGGTCTCCTCTTTTCCTGAATGACGTCAGGGCGTTCCAGTACCAAAACTCGCTTTGGGGGGTTGAAGACGTGAGGATGACCCGGCCGGTTAGCGGGGCGCCCCCACTGCGGTGAGTTCCGCCGCGACCATCGGTCCCGCGGCGGAGGACCAAAGGTCAACGCCTCGGCGTCTCTGCTCTACCGTTATTCCCTGGTGACGACACGGCCCGGAATGGCTGCAGGACGGGACAGACCCAGGCCCGGGCATGGCGAGGCCCCCAAGGCCGCCCGAGCGGGGCGCCCCTCCCGGCCCGGCCCCGCGGTCCTCCGCGTCCGGTGGCCGCCACTCACCGGCAGCCGCGTCAGGGTACTGGCCTCCTCGTCCGCCTCCTCTTGGGAGGCCCTCGGCGCTGCCCTCTCCTTGCCCACCGACTGCCAGAAGTTCCTCCAGCCGCTGAGGATGGCGGCCTCCAGCCGGCTCCAGTCGCTGTGGTGCGGCGGCGGGGCGCTGCCTCCGCTGCGGGGCTCGCTTCCCTCCATGGCCGCCGACGCCGCACGTGACGCGCCGCAGGGTCACGCGCTGCGCGTCCTCCTCCGGGCTGCTCGCTACCCGCCCCGCACCTCCGGTCTCGCCCCTGCCAAGTCTCCCCGCGGGCAGCCTCCGCACCCGGAAGGGAATCGAGATGTGGCCCAGTGAGGTGCCGTCTCGAGTGGAGCCCGAAGCACCTCTCACTGCCCCATTCACTTCAGATCTCAGCCTTGCTAACCTCACTCGGTCCCATGAAATCTCTCGGCCCTTTGTAACTTGGTTACTTCACCCAAAGACGTTCTGTCTGGGACCTGTTTACACTTCATCTGGGCCTAGGTGATCCCCATTTATTCAATAGATTGCCCTCCTCCGCTGTTTTAGGCATAATAACCAGTTGCTTCCTTCTCAGCACTGCCGTGCCAGGCGTGGAGGTTTTTTCTAATTGTTTTTCAGTCTCCGATTTACTGTTTGTGTTCTTGGGGATTGGCAGAAATGAGAGTAGAGAGGTGGCCAGGGGCCTAATCATGAAAGACCTTATGCCAAGGTGAGGAGTCTGTATTCTCTACTTAAAAATATAGGTACATTTAAAAATTGCCAAAGGTAGGCATCTCACAAAAGGGCAGCAACATAGGGCCAGAATAAGAGAAGCCAGATACAGTACTGTTGAAATCCTGCTAGTGTTGTTGTTTTTTTTATCTGTAAAACAGTTATCCATTTTACTCACCTTGTCCAGCCTTACTTTGAAAGGACTTTAAGAAACTATGCCATAGGCCACATTACAAGGTAATAAACAACAAAAATTCAACTGAGTGATTTAAAAGATCAAATTGTCTTTATTGCCCAATTCATGAATATGGAAGCATCCCATCTAGCAAAAAGAAAGGAGCTCTCTTGAGCTGCAGGAAAAGGAAGGTTTTTAAAAGGCAGAAGTGGGGCGGTGGTGGTGCCCGGCTGGCTGAGTCAGTGGAGCATGAGACCCTCGATCTTGGGTGTAGAGAATAAACAAAAATCATTAAAGGCAAAAAAAAAAAAAAAAAGGAAAAAAAGGAAATTATTGGCAAAAAGTACACTGTTGTAGAGTCACAACACTGTTGTAAGGTCACCCTCCTAAGGGGAATGGAAGAGGTCTATCAGTAAATTTCCTAGTGCTGACCAGGGATTCCTTGTTGACTGGTTAAAGGTTACGTTCCTCAGGTGGCTGAAACTGCAGGTAGGTTAGGTATTATGGTTTTGGTTTGCTGAAGTGGGGCCCTTAAAATAAGAGATTCCATCTGGGGCCTGTGGTTTTCTTTTCAACAAGAGTAACCTATTATATTGAACTGACTATGGTCTCTATTGATAAGGACACAAATAACTACTGTGTCATTCATTTTCAAATAGATTACTTCAATCTAATCCAAAAAATACTTTGCTCAAAAGCTAGATCTCGGTTCCTTAAAGGATTATTTCAATCTAAAGTAATAAATACATAATTTTAAGACTCTAGGACAGAGCGCGAGTGGGGGAGGACCAGAGAGAGAGGGAGACAGAATCCAAAGCAGGTCCCAGGCTCTGAGCTGTCAGCACAGAGCCCGACGCAGGGCTCGAACCCACTAACAGTGAGATCATAACCTGGGCTTGAACCCATTAACGGTGAGGTCATAACCTGAGCTGAAGCCAGACGCTCAACTGACTGAGCCACACAGGCACCCCATGGGTTATAATTTTTTAATTGTGAAAATTATTAGAGTTAATAATGTAATCCCATGTGTCCACTAGCTGATTCAAGTTACCAGTTTATCTTGCTCCATCACCGTCTCCACCCAACGCACACATCCCCAAATCGAGATTATTCTTAAGCAAATCCCAGATATATCATTTCATCCCTAAATATCTCAGTATATGTCTCTAAAAATTAAGGTAACTTTTAAGAAACATTGTACCATTATCACTGTACCATTATCACCTAACTTTCTTTAAAATCACCAAATACTTGGGCAGGGCTTAACTTCCTCACCTGCCTCAAATATATATACTTATTTAATTTATATTTTGCAATTGGCTTTTTTAAATCATGACCCAAACAAGATCCACATGTTACATTTGGTAGACATGTTCCTAAAACTTGTTTATTCTATAGGTTCCCTCTCCTTTATTTTTCCTGGCAACTGTTAAAAGAAACTAGGCTGGTCTTTCTGGACTTCAGGACATTCTGGACTTTCTTGGAAGGCATGATCAAATTTAGATAGGTTTTATAAAATATTTCTAAGTGGTATTGTGTACTCAAATTGTCATTCTCATTTTCTAATGTTCAAACTGATCAATGGTTTCTAAATTCTGATCCATTTATTATCAAGTTCATCATAAGCTTTTCATCTCAAGGATTTAGGAGTTATCAATGATTATTGTTTACAAGTTTTAAAGTATTACTATTCTAATTTTATGATCTCTTTGATTAGATGATTAAATAAAAGTTGTCCCTCATCAACCATTTGATTGTCCCGCCCATGATATAGACTCAGCCTTATCTCCAGGGAGCTGTGGTTCTTTTTTTTTTTTTTTTTTAAGTTTAGTTATATATGGGGTTGGGGGAGAGGCAGAGAGAGAGAGAGGGAGAGATTGAATCCCAAGGGGCTCAAACTCACAAACTGTGAGATCATTACCTGAGCTGAAAGCAAAAGTCAGATGCTTAACCAACAGGGCCACCCAGGTGCCCCAGAGCCCTGGTTCATTTTAATGGGAAATGGTATTTGGACATTATTTGGTGGTCTTTATGTAGAGAAAATAAGAGTTCATGCTGTTAATTTCTATTCAACTTCAGAATTACAGAATTTTTACTTACCTTCTTTGATTCCAATTTAGTCTCTTTTCCCTTACACTGAAAATCCACATTTCTAATGATATCAGCAGAGTTATTAATACTATAATTACTGAGGAAGTTTGATTTCTTCACAGCCCTTGGGGATATCCACTAGGGGAATGCAAATTATTGTTCTTTAAAAATAATTGAAATATTCCTGTGTAGTTAAGCCACCAACTTGAAGCACAATACAGCTCATTTGTTGTATTTTGCTTTGGAATTTTAGGAGTTGCTTTTAATTTTGATGTAATCTTGCTTTGTAAAAATGTAGTACATGCTCCAAAGTCAAATGTACAAAACTTAAGGTATATTCAGAGAAGTCTAGCTTCCATCCTGGTCCCCTCCATCTGGTACCTCTCTCCATACCTCCCACCAGAAGTACTTTTTTTTTAATTTTTAAATTAAAAAAAAAAAGTATATATATATATGTATACATATATGTATGTATACATATGTGTGTATATATACATTATATACATATATGTATATATATAATGTATATATATACATATAATGTATATATATTATATATATAATATACATATATATAAGCAAACAAGGTTATACACACATTTCTTAAATAGTACTTTCTTAAATAGTACTTTCCCTTTCTTAAATAGTACTATATACTCTTTTCCACCTTGTTTTTCACTTCAGATGACTCCATAGCATTATACAGAAATATTTGCTTTTGCTTCTTATAGCTACATACCATTCAATCATGTGGATTTCCCAGCTTAATCTATTTTTTAAACAGGATATTAAGGATATTAGATGACTAGTATTTCATTAAATGCCTCTGACTTGTCAGTTCAGTGTGACCTAAAGGTACTAGAAGCCAAGTCAATCAAGCTGATAGGTAAATGTTGATGTTGGTATACAGGGATATATATATACATTGTGAGACTGGGGCTGAAAAATTTCTGAAAATTGTAGGTTTCCTTCTAGCCATATCTAAAACAAACATTTGTCTATCTAGCCAGTAATTTCTTCTCTGAAACTTGCTTTCCATTTAGAAAGGTCAGCACCACTTGAACTGACAAGGCAGTGAGTGAGTGCTCACTGGCCAGAACAAGAGTTTGTCTCTCAATTATCCTGGCTGATAAGTATATTTTCAGCATGATGAACTGATACACAAAACTAAAGAAAATAATAAAAACTAGTCTTTTGAGCTCTTAGGATGTGCTAAGCATTAAACTAAGCAACTTCGAACATTAATTCATTTAATCCCTAATAACCTGTGATGTAGGTACTAATAGTGCTCCTTTGTTAAATAATAGGATATTAAGGTACAGAAAGTTTAAGTAATTTATGTGAAGCCACAAAGCTAGGACACAACAGGGCTAATATTTAACCTCAGATCTCTGGCTCCAGAGCCCATATTCCTAACCAGTATACTATACTGTATGAAATTTATTAGAACCATAAGAAATAATGTTCAGATGTCAAAGTAAACTGAGACAATGAAAGTTTTCATTCTGATACAACACTCAGATATAAAAGAAAATAAAGACCAAGATACAAATATGGGAATATGGTTTTATTAAAAAAAAATTATATGCTCCAAAACATTTTACTTGGAAATCTTCACTACAAGTAAGAGAACAAAAAACAATAAAGAACTTCAGCATGAATACATATCACATACTTATTTATGGATACAGTAAATGCATTTTAATACAATACTTCCTAACATGTTATCTCATACTGTGTTAAAAATAATACAAGGAAGTGACACTAGAGAACTACAGAATCCTGGATTCTGTTGCAGATAAGGTATCCTTATTAGAGCCAAAAAAGGAGCCCTCGTAGGTGGCAAGAGAAAAGTGCCAAGCCATCCAAAACTAGCATGTTATCCAGTTGTGTGTTTTTAAGAATGCCATTAAAATGAAGCTGAGAATACGTTTAGATACAGTTCCCACTTCAAAGAACATCACAGAACCCACAGTGGGAGGGTAAAGATAGGAATGTAATTTTATTGTGGAGTTTTAGCCACAACCCTCACTCACTTCACTCTACTGTATGCAAAGGTATGAGGGAAAGTCTTGTCATGATTTGAAACTTAATCAGCATCAAACAATTCATAATAGCCAGGAACCTAATAAATGCCACAAAGCAGATAGGCCTTTAAGTTTCAAAGCTTACTTTGAAACTTAACTACTTAACATAAAAAAATTCACACTGCAAAAGAAACACACAAATTTAAGGATTATAAAAAAAAAAAAAAAATCCTTTAACAGTTTTAGTAACAATCAGAGAACTCAAAATGGAGAGAAACCCCCCATGTAATAACACAACAAGGCCTTTAGGTTCTCACTCACTCATTAGTAAAGCCCACACTGGAAAACGTCTTAAATGTAATCAAAGGAAAAAGGTCTTATGTAGTGACTGACTCGTTCCTTAATTCTGTATCAGAACTTCCATAAGAAAGAAACTTTATGGATGTACTGAATGTGCAGCAAGGCATTTAACCAAAGGGAGAGAATTTGAAGACGCTAATGCTAAAGTAGATAGGCATGCCTTCCCAACCACCATACATAAAACAGCACTCCTCTCCAGAGTCACACAAGCCCTTTACCCTGCTTTATTCTTCATAGCACTAACCACTTAATACACGATACATTTATTTCTTAAAATGTGTTAACTTCCTCCACTGGAATATAAACCCCCAAAAATGATGTTTTACAAAGCTATATCATCAATGCCTAAGATGAAACCTGGCATGTAGTAGGCACATAATAATTGTTGATGAGGGAATTATAGTGCCTTGCTGATGTAGAGTGTTTGTTATCTTGAAGATACTTCACTTAAATGAAATAAAATTTACTTAGGTTTAACACATACATACAAAAATCTGTTGTTCATTGTTTTGTAATACACCCTAGTAAAAAGCACTGTAAGTGTTATGGTCTACAGATCATTCTCCAATTATGTGGGGGATGGAAAAGTTGTACAAAAAGCACCCAGTAGCACCCTCATAACTACACCAGCCAGTGAGAGACCCAAGTGGCTCCCAAGGGTCGTAAAGGCGAAATGGAAGTTCCCATTTATGAAGAGAAAGTTATGGTATTCTCAGGTTCCAAATCTACATAATACTTTACTTCTCTGAGAACTAATTTCTTATTTGCCTTATTAACCACTGGTGTAGAGGGCATGGCAGTTTGGAATCCAATAGCAGCAACCCTTTTGTGCAGAGTTCGGCACTTAAGAACCGTGTCTCTTATTAATTAAAAAAAAAAAAAGAGGCAAAAAACCCCATAAAACAAAACCAAAAAACATTACTAAGGGCCTACCATTCATTAAGCACAATGTATTAAGATACATTTTTTAAATATGGAGTTCACCAGCACATAAGGAAAAGAACTATAAAGCAGTGTTACCTGTTTGATAACATGGGAAGGAACATTAAGGGAGCAGAAGCAAAGGAACATTTGACTGAAAAGGGCTGAAAAAACCTTATGGATCCAGTATCACTGGAGCTGAGTCCTAAAGCACAAGTATTCACCTGGCCACAAAGAAGGGCAAAGCATTCCCGGCAGAAGTAATGAGATCTGCAGAGTACTGAGGGGAGCCCAATGGGAAAGGAACTGAAGTATTTGCAATTGATCATCATGCTCCAAAAGGTGGGGGTAAGGGGACGTGTGGTTCTAAAACCATACTAAAAATGATCTAAATTTTTATACTTAGAAAGCACAAAGGTATTTTTGTAGTAAAACTGGTTAAAAAGCTATATTAAATAAAAATCTCTGTTGCGTAAGGATAAGCAAGGAGACAGGGGCAGGGATAGGGAGAGATTTTCCTTATACCAAGATGTTCTATCAGAATGTTTATCAAAAAGCAGCCTGGGTTGTAAATGCTGAGGAACACTGAACTAGAACATGATAACATGGGATGCACTGCAGAGAGAAAACTGGGGAGGTAGACAGAAACTAGATTGTGGCATTCTTTGTTGCCTTGCTCTGTGAAAGACCAAAAAAAAGAAAAAAAGAAAAAAGAAAAAAGAAAGAAAGAAAAAACATGAACCAAAAAGGATTTTAAACAAAAGATCAAAAGATGAGGGTTAGTTGTTTGGACATACTGAATTACCAAAATTGTGTGAGTGAAGATATTTAATAGGCAGTTAGAAAGAAGGCTCAGAGAGCAGGAGAAGCTGGGATTTGAGTTGCAAGTCTAGAAGTCAGCCTAACATTATAGCTGTCACAAGCAGCCAGGGCTATGAATGACATCACCTAAGAGTATTTAAAGTTAAAAAAAAAAAAAAAAAGAGCGAGAGTGAGATTGGGAGGGAGGGAGAGAAGGAAAGGGGGGGGAGGGGAAAAAGAAAACAGACCTTGAGGGAGGAGCAATATCTAAGGGGCAAGCAGAAAAAAAAAAGAAGCTCCAGGGGAAATGAGGAGAGGTGGAGATCAGCTTTAGACAGGAAGCAGGTGACCTCTTTTCTTCTAAAAATGGGGAAAATGAGTACGGCAAAGCCGGGAAATAGAAATTAAACTCCTCATAGTCTGAATTTTCTGTAAGAGCGGACCAAGCGCCATATGCTAAGGGAGGAGATAGAGGACATGAAAAAAGTAGTGAGGTTTAGATTAGCCACCAAGAGAAAAGGAGAGGAGCCACAGCAGGAACAAACAAGAGGCTTATACTGAGGGCTCTCCTAAAGTCGAAGGTGAGACACTCATAGGGATTACACCTTGAAGGGTTACATGAACTTCACATGGGACACAGCATTCCAGAAAAGGTGGGTGACAGGATAAATTCAATGGTGAGATGTGCAGAATGGTTACACTGAAGGACAAGAGGACAACGGACTTGAAGGGGCTGTGGAGAGCACTTCAACTTGTGACCCTTATAAAGCTGAAGCTGGAGGAAAGGAAGAAAATCTGAAACAGGCTGATGGTTTAGGAGAAAGAGGAACAGTCAAGAGGAGAAGGCTGTAAAGAAGCTAGAGATAGAATAGAAATACAGGGGGGCACCTGGGTGGCTCAGTCGGTTAAGCATCCGACTTCAGCTCAGGTCACGATCTCGGGGTCCGTGGGTTCGAGCCCCATGTCTGGCTCTGGGCTGATGGCTCAGAGCCTGGAGCCTGCTTCCGATTCTGTGTCTCCCTCTCTCTCTGCCCCTCCCCCGTTCATGCTCTGTCTCTCAAATAAATAAACGTTAAAAAAAAAATTAAAAAAAAAAAGAATAGAAACACAGGGAAAGAAAAATCAACAAAAATGAGGAAGTGAAAAAGCTGGAAAGATAGGAATTGTTATCGGTTACTGCAATTTAAGATTTCAGAAAGAGAACACAAGATGGTGATTTTCATTCAAGGTGTAGCCATGGGAGTAAGCTCCTGGAATGTGATGAAGTCACTGGCACAGAAGTCAAGGATATCAGCAAGGTATTAGACAGATCATCCCAAGATGACAAGAGGAGTTGAGGTAGACAGAAAAACCGTAAGCAAGATAGAAAGTTAGGTTCTCTGGCCATCTCTATTATTAAAGACAAAAATATTAAAATTTCAATACATCCAAAAAGGTGTGCTCTAAACACATATGAGCTAATGATGGACTAACCTAAATTGGTTTCACCTTCATTACTCATTTGATAAGCCATCCATTTTCTTTTAACAAAACAGGAAAATCATTTGAAAATGGTTATATAATGCCCAATAGCATAAAAATTTTTAATTCTATTAGTAATACATGGTGAAAAAAAATCAAACAATTCTCTTGTGGCATTGCATTATTTATCTTATTCTGGAAATGGGAGTCTAAATACTGTAATCTTCTACTTTGCCCATTTTTTATCCATCTAAAGCAATGAGGTGACTTGATTTTAATCGCTGAAGCGTAGCTTCAAGATAGACCTAAAAATAATCTGAAGATATTTAAAGTGGTCAATTTTATGTCACAATATTAAAAAAAGAAACCTAAAGTAATAAAAAAATTCTAAAAAGCTAAACTGGATTACTACTTAGTATTAGTTACAGGATGGCTGAATTAAAATTACATGCCATCTTAGAAATTAAAGAATTGTTCCTTCATAGATTTAAAAATATGTAATGAAAGATGGCGATGGCATTTAAAAATAGGTAACCCTGCTGGTTATCTTTACATAGTGTAACATTCTTAAGCTCAGTGTCAATATGTCTTCTTTTCTGGAACTTTTTCCATTTCACGGGTTGTTTTGTTCTTCTGTTTCAAAAAGAATAGCTGAACTTACTGGTTGGTATGATGCTGAAAGAAGTTTAAAATTTGTTTTGCATTTGCTGTATTCCATTCTTGTTCTTTCAGGGGTCCTTCGCACACAGATACATACTTTTTCAAAATTTTTTCTCCTACTTCTCGGAAATCCAAGGGTTCTTTCTGTGTCGTGTAGCTTGCTCCGGAAACACCACTATCCACTTCATGATTTTCTGGCTGTTGATCTGCACAATGCTTCAATCCCCAGTAACACATTTCTCCACTGTACATCATAGCCAGCAAATGAATGTCACTAAATATTCCTGGGAAAATCATTTAGGTTGAGAGATTAGAATTTAAATATTTAAAAAGAAACCTTGGTTATTAAAACTCTAATAAATTCCTTTTATGTCATTAAGTGTTTTTCCTTCTCATTTCAGTTACACTAGAAAAGCCAAATGATCACTAATATAATCCTCATTTAATTGGCATTTCTATCTCTATTTTACCTATAAAAGAGGTCCATCACTCCCAACCCCCCAAAAAACAGTTTGTCAGAGATTTTTTTTTAAAGAATCATTTAGGTCACTGTGTTCTTAAGTTCTAAAGTTGGGTAAATTATCACTAAGATCTGGCCACAAAAATATTTTGAATTCATGTAGAACTTTTAAAATTAATATTAAGGATTATTCAGAATTATGTTTAATATTGGCTAATAAAATATTAAAAAATAATTAGATGGGAATGCAAGCTGGTGCAGCCATTCTGGAAAACAGTATGGAGGTTCCTCAAAAAACTAAAAATAGAACTGCCCTACGACCCAGCAATTACACTACTAGGCATTTATCCAAGGGATACAGGTATGCTGTTTTGAAGGGACACATGCACCCCCATGATTATAGCAGCACTATCAACAATAGCCAAAGTATGGAAAGAGCCCAAATGTCCATCAATGGATGAATGGATAAAGAAGATGTGGTATATATATACAATGGAGTATTACTCAGCAATCAAAAAGAATGAAATCTTGCCATTGTAACTACATGGATGGAACTAAAGGGTATTATGCTAAGCGAAATTAGTCAGAGAAAGAAAAATCATATGACTTCACTCATATGAGGACTTTAAGAGACAAAACAGATGAACATAAGGGAAGGGAAACAAAAATAATATAAAAACAGGGAGGGGGACAAAACAGAAGAGACTCATAAATACGGAGAACAAACTGAGGGTTACTGGAGGGGTTGTGGGAGGGGGGGGATGAGCTAAATGGGTAAGGGGCACTAAGGAATCTACTCCTGAAATCACTGTTGCACCATATGCTAACCAATTTGGATGCAAATTTTTTTTATTTAAAATAAATAAATAAATAAATAGCCCCTGGGTGGCTAGTCAGTTAAGCATCTGACTTCAGCTCACATCATGATCTCCCAGTCCATGAGTTCGAGCCCTGCATCAGGCCCTGTGCTAACAGCTCAGAGCCTGGAGCCCACTTTGGATTCTGTGTCTCCCTCTCTCTCTGTCCCTACCCTGCTCGTGCTTTGTCTCTCTCTGTCTCAAAAATAAACAAACATTAAAAAATTTAAAAAAATAAATAAATAGGGGAGCCTGGGTGGCGCAGTCGGTTAAGCGTTCAACTTCAGCCAGGTCACGATCTCGCGGTCCGTGAGTTTGAGCCCTGTGTCAGGCTCTGGGCTGATGGCTCGGAGCCTGGAGCCTGTTTCCGATTCTGTGTCTCCCTCGCTCTCTGCCCCTCCCCCGTTCATGCTCTGTCTCTCTCTGTCCCAAAAATAAATAAATATTGAAAAAATAAACAAAGTAATTAATTAATTAATTAAATAAAATAAATAAAATAAAATTCTCTAAGATCCTTCCTAAATCTAAAATAAAATTTTCACACTTACAGAATACTAAGAACTAATTTTCAAAACCATACTATGTATAAAAATATACAGATTTAAGTATACAAAAACTATCATGTCAAAACACATTGTTTTCATTTTTGAATAAATGTTTTAAGTGAAGAAAAAAAAATAATTAGAACCTCTCTGATGGGGTATCAGGAGTAATTCAGCCAGGTAGGCTTCCTGGCTCCTAACCTACATCTTGAGAGAAATGAAGTAGGGAGGAACAAACTGCTTTAGATGAGAACAAGAAGCCAACACCAGAAGAGGACCTAGCCCTGTGGCAAAAGTGCTATGGAGTGGATGTTGTTTTCTTTTTTTTTTTCCTGGAAAAAAGAGACCCTATCTGTCCCTTTTGATTCTCCTGTGGAAGAAGTAGTGGAAGCTAGGGGCTAATGCAATCAAATTATGATTTAAGAGAAGACACTAGTACCACAAACATCCTGAAGAGAAAATTCCAGCCGTAAGAGTATACTACCCTATGATTAGAAATGAGAGAATAAGAGAAATTGGTGACTCTTGCTACTTTCTTTGGTTCTAAATAGGCTTTCGTGCCCATCCCTACTTTTTCTTTTACATCAATCCATATTGGTGGGTGAGGAGATTTTAGAAAGGCCACTGTCAATGCAGCTAATCAGTTTACTAGTTATCCGCAAGAAATACTTCCTACAAATAAACCAAAACACCATGTTTGTCAAAACAGGCCCACTGGAGGAGCATTTGGTATTTGCAATTTTTAGGACAGCTACGTGCCTGAATTAACTGAAAATAACAACTTTCAGTAGTTTAAATCATGCTGCTTTTTTCTAAGCAGTGTTTTCAAATAAAATGGAAAAACCTACAAAAGCTAACAAAGAAAAAGGATAATTAAAATATACTTATAAAATTGAAATATAGAATTTTCCCTAAGTTTTCTTCTTCTCCGTATTTGATTTCTCCCCACCAAAATTTCAGATGAAGTAAAAAGAAAGTTTACACATATAATCTAATGTCACTTGCCAGCTATGTGACCTTCAACACATCTTCTGGCTTATCATGACATCAGTTCCTCCACTTATAAAGAGATGGCAAAAATAAGTGGTTCTTCCCTCCCACACCTCAGTCTAAAACCCAAATGATGCTCTATATCCAGTTCCTAATATTTTCAGGTGGATAGATATGACAGGAACTAACATTTGCCACCTAGTATTTATTCTTCCCTTCTTTCTTAGTTAAGAGACAATTTTACTTGGGATGGCAATGTATCAGGTGAAGGGCTATACTGTAATCCCAGGTTCCCTTGTACCTGTCTGAAGCCATGTGATTAAATTATTGCCAGTGAAATGTAGGTGGAAGTTTTAAGTGTCAGGAACTTTTAAGAAGGTTATTCCAAAGGAGCAGTGTTGACTGAAAGAAACATCTTTTTGCCATTCCTATAGACTGAAACACAGGTGAGACGAAAAGACCTCCAGAAGCATGTTGAGACAGAGAATGCAATATCCTCAACAGAGGTGCATGTTGCACAACTCTGGGAAGTACTATTTACATGTATTCTGTATAAATGCCTCCCTCTGAAGCTGTAAGGCTGTAGTTCTGAAGATGATGGAGGAAAAAGGTAGGATCCTGATAGGAATCACCATAATCAGCTCTGGTTTTGGTTGTTGTTTTTTTTTTTTCTCAGTGTTTATTTATTTTTGAGAGAGAGTGCGAGTGAGGGAAGGGCAGAGACAGAGAGAGAGACACACAGAATCTGACGCAGGCTCCAGGCTCCAAGTTGAGCTGTCAGCACAGAACCTGACATGGGGCTTGAACCCAGGAACCGCGAGATCATGACCTGAGCAGAAGTCGGACGTTCAACTGACTAAGCCACCCATGTGCCCCGTAAGACCATTTTTATGTGAAAGAGCAGTAAATTTCTACTTGTTTAGAAGTTACTTCCGGGGCACCTGGGTGGCTCAGTCGGATAGGATCCAACTCTTGATTTAGGCTCAGGTCATGATTTCAAGGTTTGTGAGTTCGAGGCCCAAGTCGGGCTCTAGGCTGACAGTGCAGAGTCTGCTTAGGATTCTCTCTCTCCCATTCTCTCTGCCCCTCCCCAGCTGCATGCATGGCTCTCTCTATCTCTCTCTCAAAATAAATAAACTTAAAAAAAGTTATTTCCAGTCTGTTTCAAGTAGCCAAATCTAGTGCCTAATTGGGCTAATTGGGGATATGAAATAAAAGCAGCATGATATATAATTCTTTCAAAGTTACTATAAAGGGAATAGCAGTATTTTTTATTTTTTACATGAGAAGATATTTAAAAGCCCTTTTATTATTTTTTGGTATATAATGTATCTTGAAATTCATTTAAATCAGAGTAAAGTCTAGTAAACGTAAAAATTAAGAAAAAAAAACCTTTAAAACAGGAAACTGCAAAAAGAGATCACATTACCTTCACTCAGTAATTTAGCTGTGTCTAAGTCTTGGAAAGAAACTCCTTCATTTAACTGGATAGGACACCGGTAATTTAGCATCTGTAGCAAGTAACTGATTCCATCAATAAGATACTAAATGAAAATCAAAGCCAAAGAATTATAAGTATTATATGAAGAACTGTAGAAACCTCAAACGTTAATTTCCCCCCATTCTTTACTTAAGAGAAAATTGACTAGTTTGTAAATGTATCTTGTGGTTATTATATCACAATGGTAGAAGGACCCACCCCATCCCAAAACTTTTATAAATACAACCTTCCAAATGCTCCAATTAGCAAAAGAGTATGGGAGATAAAAAAAGAAAGAACTAACCAAGAACACATGACTCAGTAATATATTTGTCAAAGATGTTAACAGAGGAAGAAAAAGATAAAACAATTAATTGTTCAAAAACAATTTATTAAAACATGTGCTTGTTATAATTTAAGAAATACTATGAACAAAATTTTACATCAAGGGTAACCTCTCATTTCTAGGCCCGCATAAACTATGTATACAACCAACTCAAGTTTGAATTCTTAGTAAAACAACGTAAGACAGGTTCTTTGGATTTACAGATTTGGTCAGAAGAGTCAAGACGAATCAGAGGGCTACAGTGTTCTACAGTAGGGTCACGAGGTTCTTTATGAGTTATCTGCTGACAGAGAGAGGGTCACAGCCAAGTTTGTTTCCTTCAGGCCATAAATATGCTTAGAAATTAATACAGACAGTCTATATTCTATTTAAAAAAAAAAATCCCAAACTTAAAAACAGCACGTAAACTTCCCAGTTTACAAAGGCTTTCACATGTTATCTTATTTAATCTTCACAATAATTCCCATATGCTTAAGAATACATAGGGGCGCCTGGGTGGCGCAGTCGGTTAAGCGTCCGACTTCAGCCAGGTCACGATCTCGCGGTCTGTGAGTTCGAGCCCCGCGTCGGGCTCTGGGCTGATGGCTCAGAGCCTGGAGCCTGCTTCCGATTCTGTGTCTCCCTCTCTCTCTGCCCCTCCCCCATTCATGCTCTGTCTCTCTCTGTCTCAAAAATAAATAAACGTTAAAAAAAAAAAAAATTTAAAAAAGAATACATAGCTAGTAAGTTGAAACCTGGAGTGCAAACCCAGACCCTTTGATTCCACTACTCTTCGTACTACACCAATGACAGCTTTTTGAAACCTGTAAAGTCAACAGTCTAAAATATATAAGGAACACCTTTTTACCTTTTTAAGCAAACTGGATTTTCTTGTGAGCCACTCTCTCCTTTTGGTCAGAGAATGACAATACATATAGAGTAGAGCACCTCTTCTCCAAGAGAGGCATTCCAGAAGTTCATCCCCAAGCAAATCGCAGGGCTGAAATACAACAAAGACTTAGCTAAAAAAAGAAACCTCACATCTGTAAAAATAAAAATTAAATTCCAAAATATTGAGCAATTCAAAACACTTTCATTTCACAAAATTTGCCCTTTACTTGGCTACTTATTATTCACGAATGCCTTACTTTGTTTGAATCAATTATAAGTTTAGAAATCTACTGCTATGTGAAAATACTCCAATTTACAATTTTTTAGAAAATAATATTTAAGTATTTTAGTAGCCATTTCTAATATATCTGAAATATAAGTATTCCATAATCTGATTAAAAAGATAACTTTTCACTCAATAAATCATGCTGGGAACACTGGACAGCTACATGAAAAAGAATGAAACTGGATTACTTTCTTACACCATACACAAAAATAAACTCAAAATAAAATAAAGACCTAAACGTAAGACTTGAAACCACAAAACGCCTAGAAGAAAACATAGGCAGTAATTTCTTTGATATTGGCCTTAGCAATATTTTTTTAGGTATTTTTCTTGAGGCAAAGGAAACAAAAGAAATAAACTACTGAGACTACATCAAAACAAAAAGCTTCTGCACAGCAAAGGAAACCATCAACAAATGAAAATGCAACCTACTGAATGGAAGATGTTTGCAAATAACATAATGATATACCTGATAAGGGGTTAATATCCAAAACATATAAAGAATCTATATAGCTTAACACCAAAAAAACCCAAATAATACAATCAAAAAGCAAACAGAGGATGTGAATAGACATTTTTCAAACGAAGATATATAGAGATGGCCAACGGACACATGAAAAGATGCTCAACATTACTAATTATCAGGGAAATGCAAATCAAAATCACAATGAGATATCACCTTGCACCTGTCAGAATGGCTAGAATCAAAAGGACAAGAAATAATAAGTGTTGGTAAGGATGTGGAGAAAAAGGAACCCTTGTATGCTACTGGTAGGAATGTAAATTGGTGCAGCCACTGAGAAAACAGTATGAATGTTCCTCAACAATTAAAAATAGAATTACTGTATGATCAAGTAATTCCGCTACTGGGTATTTACCCAAAACAAAAAGACTAATTTAAAAAAATATATGCACTCCTACGTTTATTGCAGCATTATTTATAATAGACAAGATATGGAAATAACCCAAATGTCCATTAATAGATAAATGGATAAAAAAGATGTGGTAGATACAAAGGGTTATTATTCAGCCATAAAAAAGAAAAGATCTTGCCATTTGTGATAACATAGATAGACCTACATGGTATCGTGCTAGGAAAAATAAATCAGACAGAGAAAGACAAATACCACGTGATTTCACTTACGTGTGAAATCTAAAAACAAAACAAATGGATAAACAAACAAAAAGCAGAATCAGACTCATAAATACAGAGAACAAACTGATGGTTGCCAGAGGAATGGGCAAAACAGGTGAAGGAGAGAGAGCGGGATATACAGGCTCCCAGTTATGGAATGAGTAAATCACAGGGAAAATGGGTACAATGGTATTGTAATTGCCTTGGAAGATGTAGCTACACTTATGAACATAGCATAACATACGAAATTGTTGAATCACTATACCATACACTTGAAACTAATGTAACATTGTATGTCAACAACAGTTCAATAAAAAATAAGTGTTAAAAAAGGGTAACTTTTTAGAAATCTGTTACTTGAAACAAGATGACACTTGTAGTACTGTTAGAATAAAATAATGAAAAAACATATATATAAGGTTTTAATATATCAAACTTTTACTGTGTTGTATCATTTAAAACTTGGGATTATTTGTTCCCACAGTTAACATCCCCTGATAAACACATAGAGAAAAAAAAAAAAAAAATCTGGGTAAAGAGAGCCAGCAGGCAGTTAAAGATAATAAATTATTTGCTTGCAAGAATAGCCAGGGCTAGACAAAAATCTTGGAATCATCTAAATAGAGATGACAATAAAAAGCATGTGAACAGGTTGTCAAGCAGACAGAATAGAGAAAATCAGAGGATTAAGATATCCTTGGTGAGGGTGTATCTTTCCAGGATGGGAGAAAGGGCAGATGTTTGGGGAAGAACAAGAGCCAGGCTCTGAGGGCCTCAGAGGGATGGGGTGATCAATAGGAAGAAAAGCAGCAAATGCCCAGGAGGAAAAAGACTGTAAAAAGGACAAGAGATGTGTTAATTAGATCCCTCAGGACCTTCAATCTGCAGAAGTAAAGGGAGCAGAAATAGCAAATATCTGTCTTTAGAAAATGATCAGGCACCAGTAATTCCAATACAATTCCATCATGCAAATATTGTGAAACATATATGTGATACTTTAGTTGTGATGTTGGTCTGAGGTGTTAAAGTCTCATACATCCCTCCTTTAATCTTCATTTTAAACAGAGACAAAGACACATTCCAGAAGAAGAAATGACAGACTCTAAAGAGCAAAAGAGGAAGGAACAGCATTCCACCATAATTCACAGGAGTACAAAACTTACTTTTGGATGCATATTATTTTCTTTAATTAAAATTTCTGGTTCTGAAAGAAAACTGATCAGCTCTTTTACTTTCTGTGAAGAGTCCTCAGGAAAATCTTCATCTACTAGTTTGTTCTCCTCAAAATATGTCATGTCCAAAATGGCCTGCAGTAAAACAAACAAAAGTATCCATTAATGATTGAAGTGTGAATAACTTACATTTTAACCTTACATATACAGATGCTTTATTAGACAATTAAATTTGAAAAGTGGGAAAAATGTCTAGCTGTACACATAGTCTCTGATGGGCTTCATAGGAAACCTCATAGGTATTTTAGTAAAATATTGAATTAATGATAATCTTGCTTCTCTCAAAAAAAGTAAATAAAGAAGACTTTAAGCTAATCATATATGACATTAATTACGAAAAATATATTATGTTCCTTGCAATTTACACATACATACTTCTTGAACATTTTCTAAATGCCTGCTATATCAATTTAAGATCACTACCTCTAGTTTTATATATTGAATCTTCAAATAGTTTATTTGTTTCTTCAAATGCAGACCTAGCATTTGGGGAATATGTATTCTGCCACCCAATAAAGGCAGTATATAGCCAACATTATGCAATTTAAACACTAAATCCCTAGCATTCCTAAATATAAGATGCTCTGTTCAAGTACCTTAAAACTACACAACCTTTTCTCTCTTTTTTTTAATCTACTGGACTAAGACTAAGGAAACTGAGTTCTTCCACTAATCACCCAACTAACCAAGGACAGTCAATTTTATTGGTAAAATAAAGAAACTGCTTTTCAAAGTTCCTTGCTTTGAGGATAGAATGAATTAACATATGTACAACACACAGAATATTAATTATACAGGGCTACTTAAGTGCTAAGTGTTCTTGTGTTGAAGGCCTAAGTCAGGAAGAGCAAATCATTATCCTATGGATAGTAACTTTGATTCAGAACCATAATTAGGGTCTAAGGGGGCCTGGGGAATTCAAATCTGTATCTCTAGGTCTTTCATCTTATCTTTAGAAATAAATTCAAATGTTTAGAGGGTAGAAGTTTTTTTTAAAAAAAAATTTTTTTTTTTTCAACGTTTATTTATTTTTGGGACAGAGAGAGACAGAGCATGAACGGGGGAGGGGCAGAGAGAGAGGGAGACACAGAATCGGAAACAGGCTCCAGGCTCTGAGCCATCAGCCCAGAGCCCGACGCGGGGCTCGAACTCACGGACCGCGAGATCGTGACCTGGCTGAAGTCGGACGCTTAACCGACTGCGCCACCCAGGCGCCCCTAGAGGGTAGAAGTTAATTAAGATGGAGGGATGGGGGAAGCTTCCTTCTTCCCTTGAACACAGCTAGATAAATATCCAGTCATTCTGAACACCCAAGAAATCAACTGACTGAAAAAATAACACTACAAGTAAAATTGTGGAGGGTAGAATCTGCAGAGAGTTGATTTGGGGGAGATAAGAACTGAGGGTGCTCCAGAGGAGAGGGAGCCCTGCTAAAAAAAAGACTACTGCAAAGTATTATAAGGAGTGGAGTGCAACAAGTTTTAGAAGTCCACCACTACCAAGGTCGTGCCTGGCTTAGCAGTATTCCCGTGGGGAAGGAGGGTGGAGACCCTGCAGAAGACAGTGTGGTCTGAGGATTCTCTGGTTGCTGGGGGAGAAATAGATCCCCTGCTTGGAGTGCACTTGGGAGTGGAAGCAAGGCCTTCTAGGGGACAGAAGAAAGGGTGGTGCTAACGTGCTACACGATTCCCAGGCATAGGAGCAGGGACACTGACTGAGGACAGCGAGTCTTGACGCCAGTTTTCTGCTCCACTTTGCCATGAACTCAAAACCACTGTGCGGTCCTGCAAACATTTTCCTGGGACAGTTGGCAAGGGGCAACAGCTTGGCGAGACCCTCCCCCAGAGGATCAGCACAGGGCCCTACTGTACAAGTCCCTAAAATTCGGAGTTTAGAAATCAAGCCACACACCTGAGATAAAACAGCTCAGACACAGACAGCATGAAGACAGGGATTTGATGAAAGCCAGGGACACAAGAGAAGTGATTTTCTGTGAGGACTACATGAAAAGTGGCAGGCACAAGCTCCCTGCCTTGGGGATGGGAGAGCCAGGCAAAGCCATTTTGCTTCCCCTTCCCCTCCCCGCCGCCCATCAGTACTGAGCAACCTCAGTGAGCTAAAGAGCACCACCAAGTGGAGACCGGGTGCTTACACTAAGCCCTGCCCCCTGCACCTTGCATATGCATCTCTACATGGGCAAGTAGTGAGAACCAGTGCAACAAACATACTGGGTCACAAATCAGCCCTCAACAAACACAAAAAGATCTAGATCATTCCATGCATATTTTCAAACCACAAAGCTATGAAACCTGAAGTCAACCACAAGAAAATATTTGGAAAGACCATAGATACATGGAGGTTAAAGAACATCCTACTGAAGAATGAATGGGTAAATCAGAAAATTAAAGAAGAAATAAAGAAGTACATGGAAGCAAATGAAAATATAAACATGACAGTCCAAAACCTTTGGGACGCAGCAAAGGCAGTCCTAAGAGGGAAGTATATTCAATACAGGCCTATCTCAAGAAGCAAGAAAAGTCTCAAAGACACAACCTAACCTTACATGTAAAGAAGCTAAAAAAGAACAGAAAATAAAGCCTAAAGCCAGCAGAAGAAGAGAAATAATAAAGACTAGAGCAGAAATAAATGAAGTAGAAACAAACAAACAAAACCCAGCAGAACAGATCAACGAAACTAAGAGCTGATTCTTTGAATGTATTAATAAAATTGATAACCCCCTAGCCAGACTTATCAAAAAGAAAAGAGAAAGAACCTAGATAAATAAAATCAGGAATGAAAGAGGAGAGATCATAACCAACACCACAGAAATACAAATAACCGTAAGAGAGTATTAGGAAAAATTATGTCAATCAACTCGGTAATCTGGAAGAAATGGACACATTCCTAGAAACATAAAAACTACCAAAACTGAAACAGGAAGAAATAGAAAATTTGAACAAACCCATAACCAGCAAAGAAATTGATCAGTAATCAAAAATCTCCTGGGGCGCATGGATTGCTCAGTTGTTTAAGCATCGGACTCTTGATTTCAGCTCTGTCATGATCTCATGGTTTGTGGGTTCAAGCCCCACGCTGACAGAGCGGATCCTATGTGAGATTCTGTCTGTCCATCCCCTGCTAGCTCTCTCTCTCAAAATAAATAAATAAACTTAAAAAAAAAAAAAATCTCCCAACAGGGGCGCTGGGTGGCTCAGTCTGTTGAGCGTCCAACTCTTGATTTCACCTCAGGTCATGATCCCAGGGTTGTGGGATTGAGCCCCATGTCGGACTCCACACTGAACATCATGAACATCAAGCTTGCTTAAGATTCTCCCTCTCTCTCTCTCTCTCTCCCCCCGACCCTGCCCGTGTCAACCATCCATGCTCTCGAAAGGAAGGAAGGAAGGAAGGAAGGAAGGAAGGAAGGAAGGAAGGAAAGAAGGAAGGATCTCCCAATAAAAGTACAGGGCCAGATGGCTTCCCAGAGGAATTGTACCAGATATTTAAAGAGTTACTACCTATTCTTCTTAACCTGTTCCAACAACTAGCAATGGAAGGAAAAGTTCCAAACTCCTTCTATGCAGCTAGCATTACCTTGACTCCAAAGCCAGACAAAGACCCAATAAAAAGGAAAATTACAGGTCAATATCCCTGATAAGCATGGATGCAAAAATTCTCAATAAGATACTAGCAAATAGAATTCAACAGTACATGAAAAGAATTATTCACCACAATAAAGTGGGATTTATTCCTGGGCTACAGAGCTTGTTTGGTATCCGCAAATCATTCAATATGATACGCCACATTAATAAAAGAAAGGATAAAAACTGTATGATCCCTCTTAATAGATGCAGAAAAGCATTTGACAAAATACAGCATCCATTCTTGATAAAAACCCTCAACAAGTAGGAATAAATGGAACATACCTCAACATCATAAAGGCCATATACAAAAGACTCACAGCTAATATCATCCTCAAATGGGGGAAAACTGAGAGCTTTTCCGGTATGGTCAGGAACAAGACAGATGCCCACTGTCACCATTACTATTTGTCATAATACTGGAAGTCTTAGCCTCAGCAATCAGACAACAAAAAGAAATAAAAGGCATCCAAATCAGCAAGGAAGAAGTCAAACTTTCACTATTTACAGACAGCATGTTACTCTATGTAGAAAACCCAAAGATTCCACCAAAATATTGCTAGAATACATGAATTCAGCAAAGTCTCAGGATATAAAGTCAATGTACAGAAATCTGTTGCATTTCTATATACCAATAACGAAGCAGCAGAAAGAAAAGTCAAGGAATCAATCCCATTTACAAATGCACCAAAAATCGTAAGATACCTAGGAACAAACCTAACCAGTAAAACTGTGTAACAGTAAAACCGTGTAACACTTACGAAGGAAATTGAAGAGGACCCCCCCCCCCCCCCACTGCAAAAAGGAAAATATTCCATGTTCATGGATTGGAAGAACACTGTTAAAATGTCCATACTACCCAAAGCAATGTACACATTTAATGCAATCTCTATCAAAATACCATTAGCATTTTTCACAGAGCTAGAACAATCCTAAAATTTGTATGGAACGACAAAAGACTCCAAATGGCCAAAGCAATCATAAAAAAGAAAAGCAAAGCTGGAAGCATCATAGTTCCGGACTTTAAGCTATATTACAAAACTGTAGTCATCAAGACAGTATGGTACTGGCACAAAAACAGACACACAGATCAATGGAACAGAACAGAAAGTCCAGAAATGGATCTATAACTACATGGTCAAGTAATCCTCAACAAAGAAGGAAAGAATACCTGATGGAAAAAAGGCAGACTCTTCAACAAAAATGTTGGGAAAACTGGACAGCAACATGTAGAAAATTGAATTTGCACTCCTTTCTGACACCATATGCAAAAATTCAAATTTATAAAAGACCTAAATATGAGAGAGGAAACCATCAAAATTCTAGAGGAGAACACAGGCAGCAACCTCTCTGACCTAGGCTGGAGCAATTTCTTACCAGACACATCACTGAGGGCAACGAAAACAAGAAAAAATAAATTAGTAGTTCATTAAGATAAAAAGCTTCTGCACAGCAAAGGAAATAGTCAACAAAACTAAAAGGCAGCCTATATAATAGGAGAAGATATTTGCAAATGGCATATCTGATAACAGGTTAGTACTCACAATATATAAAGAACTTATCAAACTCAACACCCAAAAAACAAATAATCCAGTGAAGAAATGGGCAAAAGACATGAACATATTTTCACAGAAGACATACAGATGGCTAACAGACACATGAAAAGATGCTCTTCATCACTCATCATTAGGGAAGTATCAATCAAAATCATGATAAGATACCAAATTAATAATACAAGAAACAACAGGTATTGGCAGGGATACGGAGAAAGGGGAACCCTCTTACCCTGTTGGTAGGAATGCAAACTGGTGTAGCCACTCTGCAAAACAGTTCGGAGGTCCCTCAAAAAATTAAAACTAGAACTACCCCACAATCCAGCAATTGCACTACTAGGTATTTACCCAAAGGATTCAAAAATATAGAATCAAAGAGGCACATGCTCCCCAATATTTATAGCAGCATTATCAACTATACCCAAAGTATGGAAAGAGCCCAAATGTCCATCAACTGAGAATGGATAAAGAAGATGTGGTGTGTGTCTGTGTGTGTGTGTGTGTACACGTGTGTGTACATGGAATATTACTCGGTGATCAAAAAGAATGAAATCTTGCTATTTGCAACAACATGGATGGAACTAAAGTATATTATGCTAAGCAAAATAGGTCAGCCAGAGAAAGAATAACACCATATGATTTTACTCATATGTGGAATTAAGAAACAAAGGAGATGAACATAGGGGAGGTGGGGAAACACCGAAAACAGAAAGGGTAACAACGCACAAGAGGCTGTGAAAGAGAACAAACAGGGTTGATGGAGGGAGATGAGTGGGGGATGGGCTAGATGGGTGATGGGTATTCAGGAGGTCACTTGTTATGATGAGTACTGGGTGTTGTAAGGGATGAATCACTGAATTCTACTCCTGAAACCAGTTATTACACTGTATGTGAAGTAACTAGAATTTAAATAAAAATCTGAAGAGAAAAAAAATGTTTACAACTCTCTCACTGAAAGAAATGAAACAAGCAGGGAGTCTTCCAAAGGGAAAGAAAGCCAGGCAGAGCTCTGCCAAGTAACAGCAGCCCTTTGCGTTTTATGAGTAGTTGTTATAGGTTCAGTCAACCATGATATCTGAAGGCGGAAACCAGCTTTATGTACCTCCCAATAAGAAGTAGAGTGCCAGGCCCCTAAATGCTATACATGTGTACTTTGAAAGCTTAACTATGTTTACTCTACTCTTCATAACCACTTCGTCTTCATTATCAAGTAAAGCATATAAGGCACTCTGTCAACCATAAAGAGCTATAAGAACGTTAGTTACTATAATGAAATTATGTTTCTTAATGTCAACTTGCCTCAGCAGTGTTTGAGAAAACCAAACTAGGTCTTCCCCATACAGAGACCTGAATTTGAAAGGAAAGTAAAAAAAAAAAAAAAAAAAAGCAGCAGGGGGGAGACTGGGGTGCAGAAAAATTTTTTACAGTTGCATGACAATAGCAGGAGAGTCATGTGGAGGATCCCAAAAAAAGATGAATTTCAGGGAAAAAAAATAATCAGGGACCTTACAGAGACCTTTATTCCCTCTGAATAACTTTCAAAAGCTTGGAAATTGCATGTACTAGTGTTTTGCTCAATGAAATATAAAGGGAAGCAATTCTGCTATCTACAAGATTTTTTTCCTTAACAATACATTAAATAATAAATCTTCTTTCTATAGTTTCAAAGTTTCAAGTCTATATGTTTTATACATAAAGGGGTTTTTCTGACCAAAATTAAACACTTTATTTTTTCTTTTAGGTTTATTTAATTTTCAGAGTGAGGGCGAGCAAGCATAAGCATGCGAGTGGGGGTGGGGCAGATAAAGAGGGACAGAGAGAGAATCCAAGGCAGGCTCCCCACTGTCAGCATAGAGCCCCATGTGGGGCTCAATCCCACAAAATGTGAGATCGTGACCTGAGCTGAAACCAAGAGTTGTACCCTTAACCAACTAAGCCACCCAGGTGCCCTAACACTTTTTTTTTTTTTTTTCTAAGATTTTATTTTTAAGCAATCTGTACACCCAATGTGGGGCTCAAACTTACAACTTCAAGATTAGGGGTCGCATGCTCTACCAACTGAGCCAGCCAGGCGCCCCCAAAATCAAACACTTTAAATAGAGAATAAATTGGTTTCACTACACCTAAACTTTGGGGTCAGAGTCAATCATCTTATATAGGCAATCTGTCTCCATATCATCTCAGAAACCATATCTGTTTCAGTACCTGTGTGTAAAGTTCTAGAAGATTTGATGGGTTTGAACATTCTTTGTCTTCTCCACACAGAAGTTTCAATTTTTCTAGAGCTGCAGAAGCCCGAATTAAAAAGTGATCTGTAAGAGACAAAAACATGAATTTCATATAGTTTCAAGGTGTTCTTTAAACAAAAAAAAATGGTGTATCTGAAATCATATTATGTTACAGCATGAAGACGCAGCATGGTAGTAATATCTTATGTAAACAATGAAGTACATCATAATGCCTAATCCTACTTAAATTCATCACAGTAATTTATTCTCAATAGCTAGACTGAACTTCTCCAGGTTCAGTTGCCATTTCTTAAATGCAATTTGTATGTTCATTTTCATAGTGCTGCTTTTATGATGTTGACATACTCAAAATATTTAAATAATTGAAAACTTGTATTCGAATAGTACAAACAATATACATAAATCTACAGAAAGGGCTTCCACTAAAAACTTATAATTTCATAAATGTATTTCCTAAAAGAACATGACTGATTAAATCAAGTGCACCAAAAATGTAAGCTCTGAGCAATTTTAACTTTATCCTGTTTATGTATTTATGTATGTAAATAGCTGTTATAATCAAAATTACATAATCTAAAAAATTACATAATCCATCTGCATATTTTATTCCTTTAAAAACCTGTAAGTGGAACAAATTACCTAATTCTTTCAAAGAAAGTATTCTAATATGCCCTCTAAAAACAATTCACCCTCTCTCCCCTCTACATTATCTAATTTCTTTTTTTTTTAATTTTTTTTAAGTTTCCTTATTTATTTTGAGAGAGAGGGATAGCGCAAGTGGGGGAGAGGCAGAGAGAGGGAGACAGAGAATCCCAAGCAGGCTCCACACTGTCAGCTTGGAGCCCAATGAGGGGCTCGAACTCAAACCATGAGATTATGACCCGAGCGGAAACCAAGAGTCGGATGCTTAACCAACTGAGCCACCCAGGCGCCCCTATGTTGTCTAATTTCTTCCCTGTCTCCAGTATCATATTCCCTTTGTTTTCATGGTTTCACTTTTTTCTTATAGATTTTTCCTCCCTAACCTGCCAAGTGTCCATACCAAGGTGCTATTTATCTACCCTTCTGCACCATCTCATGTAGTCAAATTTAGACATGCCTACCATCAAGACTTCAAAGTCCCTGAATTTGCCCTTTCTGTGCTTCCCTTCAGAAATATGTATCCTTTCCAACACTAGCCAACAGACAGAAAATGTGGAACTTAGTGCAGGCCCATCTGATCCAGCTTTAGCACTTATACAAATAGTAAGTTGTTTAGTATTGGAGTGAAAGCAACACCAGCTTCATTATGTCTGTTGGCAACCATACGATGACCTTAAGTTTTTCCAAGTGAGGACTAGCCTGTATCTAAACCAGATTCTGATTGATTTAAGATCCACTATTTTTTTGCTTTGAAAGCTACTTCTTTAGCACTGCTTTCCAATCTCTCAGCCCAGAAGTAGCATCTCCCAACCTGGGGGGAAAAAAAATTCCACTGTGAATGGAACATGGCACTCTATATGTGCTTTAGAAACTGAGTTGACATTTTCTTCTTAATTTGCAAGATTATTTTAAATGTAAAGACTTGTACTGAATTCACTAAACCATTGCTGAAGGAGTATCTCACATGAATTCCTGAGTACAGGGGAGAGGGGATAATGGCTCACATTTTAGCAAACTTTTATAAAATATAACATTTTTACTAGAACCATTCAAAGTGACAACTGGCAAGGCAAAGACAAGTGACTCTTACATAACCTCTGGAAAAAGTCCCTCTCATGGCATATTTCTATATACTGAACATATTGTGCTTGTACAATGAGAAATAAAGAACAAAAATTGACCAGAAATAAAAAGGAGAGCAATCTTAGAATAATGTCTAGTTGTATCTCATCTCATTTGAAGTAGAAAACAGAAAACTATCAATTCCTATAATGTAATACAAATATGTAGCTGTTACAGGAAAGGACACATTTTGAGTGAATATTATTTTTGTTGTGTGGAAAAGAATGCCAAGTTCAGTTCAAACATCTGCAACCATGTTTTAATTTAACTTCATAAAATAAGAAAATGTTGCCATTAATACTCATTAATAGCTCATAACGAAGATCACTATTATTTTAGTTTTAGTAAACCTTCACAACTTTAAAGTCTCCCAAAAAGGGGTGCCTGGCTAGTTATTGGGTGGAGCATATGACTCTTTATCTTGGGACTGTAAATTTGAGCCCCATGCTGGGTGCAGAGATTACCTAAAACTAAAATCTTTAAAAATTAAAAAATCAAATAATGTCTCTCAACAAGGACATACATCACTTTACTTTTTAAATTTTTTTGATGTTTATTTATTTTTGAGAGAGAGAGAGTGACCAGGGGAGGGAGCAGAGAGAGAAAGGGAGACAAAGGATCTGAAGCGGGCCCCTTGCTGAGAGTGGAGAGCCCAATGGTGTCTGGAAGCCACCAACCATGAGATCATGACCTGAGCCAAAGTAGGATGATTAACCAGCTGAGCCACTTCTGTGCCCCACCACTTTACTTTTACTTCCACCCCTTATTCTAGTCTGGAGTAAAGAACTCTTCCATGGAAAAATGAGAATGACTTTTGGGCTCAGTGATAAGTGAATAAAAAACACTCTTTGATCTCTTTAGTCTGGTTTAAGTGGAGCTGGTGTGGGGTGAAGATCACTGCATAGCTTATTTAGAGGTAATCTGGATACACTTCCAGGTAATAGCCACTACGGTGGATAAACTATTCATGTGAATCCTGGGATTCACTTACCACAAACCAAAAAAGAAGTCAGCTTCAGGGTGGTCTGTGGATTTTGAAAAACATACTCTAAAAAAAGATAATCAAGCAAATAATCTTTATTGAACTTGAGCCATTTCATTGTGGACCCTATTCAATAAATTCACCAACAATCAATAATCTGGCAAAATGTTCCACTACTATTTTCCTATAAGTCTGATGACAATGAGTCAGACCACCAGAATTTAAAAGCCTATCTGTATTACTAAATGCTCAAAACTCAAAAATAAAATAATGTAGAACCTATAGGGAGCTGAGATGTAATAAGACAATTAAACTTAAAAGTCGCAGTAATTCTCTAAGCCAGTCTTTCCTAAGGAAAACACTTGGACCTTTCCAAACAAGTGTTCTAACACTAACAGAGCCGTGGTGAGAACTGAGGCGATGTATAGAAAAGAATCGTCCAAACTATACGAATGCAAAGCTCTTCTGTATTGTTTACAGTTGGATTTAGAATCCAAAACAGAAGACGAAAATTTATAAGGCAGCAATTAAAAAGTTTAACTGTTACACATGCCTAGCTATCTTTACTGCACCCCAATCATTACTTATCAGCGTACTATCAGTCAGCTTTAACTACTCATTTAAACTTTTGTACTTTTATCCAGATTCTACTCTTTTCCCAATCGCTATAGGCATAAAGACGAGCAGCACTGATTTGACTGACATGTAAGCGGTTTTCATGGGTTATGAAAAACGCAGTGTAGACGCAAATGCTTTGGCTTAAGGCAACGTGAGTTTCTGGAGGTGGACAATCGACGGTGCAGCGAGGGTCACAAGTGCAACACCTTCGGTAGCTCTGGCCTGGGATCTACACCGAGCACAGGCCGCAGCCTCCAGCCCGTACCGCGGTCGAGTGCCAGCTATGAACTACGGCCAGCCCGCCCGCCCCACTCTCCTCCGCTCCCTCACCATCTTCGCCGGCGGCTTCGCTAAGCTGCTGTATGTGAGCCTGAGCCAGGTCCCCGAGCTCTTCCACTCGCCTTACCACACTGGAACCTGCGGCCGCCATGGCCACGACGGGCGGGCGCGCCCCAGCCACGTGACTTTGCCGGGCCGCGGTCACCTGATTCCCCGGCTTGGGCGGGGCGTAAGGGCGGAGCTCACCCGGTTGGTGGGAGGGAACCCCAGCTCGGCAACAGGGCCGGTCCAGGCCCGTAAAGGTTGCTGCGGTTTATATTTTTTTCGTCTCCGGTTACTTCCTCTCCTTCCCACAATCCTGAGCGGTAGGGATACTTTAGGGGCTGGCATGACATCAGGGCACGCCTCTCTCCCGCCCCCTCCTCTAAACCAATCGGGAGCGGCCCACACCCTCAGGTTGGTCCAATAGGAAGCCAGCTTTCTCTGAGGGGGCGCTGGGAGGAGAGCGTGGCAGCTGCTGGCTGGTGGTGGTTGACTGGCCTTGCTCTTGTGTTTCTGGCCCCTGTCCGATTTTGGCCTTTGTAGCGAGAGCGTTGCCTAAAATCAAATGACTATAATCTCCTAGTCAGAAATGGTAAAGCCTGACAGCCCCCTTGTAGCACATCTAAGTCTTTGAGAGGAGAGGTTATTGTGCATCTGGGAGGGGGGCTCCCAGCGCTAGTGTGTGTTTCTAGTCTAGGTGTTGGAGTGTCGCTTTTCCAAATCTTAATTTTAGCTCCTGAGTTTGTTTTATTTCTTTCTGATCTGCTTTGGCTAGCCCGTATTAATGTACTTTAACCATCTCGCGTGCAGTGGTACCAAAATTTTGCATTTACAAGAAGTTCTATTGCCATACACCTCAACACCCTCAAAGTGCTCATAGTGTGTGAAGTTCACCCTCTCATGTGAGTTTCAAAGTACTTCGTCAACAAGTCTAATTTCTACTTTGCATTCCCTATATTCTTGCCTCTTATCAAATCTTAACTCAAGTTTTTTTCAGTTTGACACAGCACATCTTGAATGATCTCCATCCTATCTTACTTTTTATGAAAGATAGTTTTATATCTAATAGGAAACATTAAAAATAGGGAAATAGTATGTTGTAATTTATAAGCGATGGACCACAAAGGCTTCCCAGCTGACCTTTATAACAACAGTTTCTTCCTCCAAGTCACCCTAAATATAGAGGACAGACAGGAATCACGTATTAATTTTGTTTCCTCAGTGCCTTCTATAGTGCCTGGCACATTATAAGTATTCAGAAAGTGCTTATTAGTTAAACAAAAATCCCACGTTATCTTCTCATTATATTACTTTCTAATCAGGAAGCTAAAGGCCAGGAAGTTTGCATCATATGACCAATGTGGGCTAAAGAATCAAAATTCTAAGGGCACCTTGGTGGCTCAGTTGGTTAAGTGTCCAACTCTTGATTTTGGCTCAGGTCATGATCTCACGGGTCATGAGTCTGAGTTCAAGCCCCACTTTGGGTTCTGTGCTGACAGTGTGGAGCCTGCTTGGGATTCTCTGTTCCTCTCTCTGCACCTCTCATGCTTACACACATGTGAACTCTCTCTCTCTCTCTCTCAAAATAAATAAGCTTTGAAAAAAAAAATTGAAACTCTAATAAGCATTTCACACCTCAAAAAAGCCAAACCTTACTCAGTGTATATTTTAAATAAAATTTACAATTTCAGTAATTCATTAAACAACAATGGACTTTCAGTAGGAAGCATAGTTGAAACTGGAAATTATTTGCTCAACTGATAGTCATGTGTGCATGTCTTCAGAGAGATTTGGAAGGGATTTGAGAGCACATAGTACAACCCTTCATATCCAGATGAAGAAACTGGACAGAATTTGTCTATGAACTGCTCCAAACCCTAGAGTACATGATTCTGTGATTTGTCCAAGACTATACCAAAGTAAGCACCTGAAGAAGACTGTCTCATGGTAAACAGAGACAGCCAGCCCTCACCAAGAAAGGCACTGAAGAAAGTGCTTAAAGCCAGAGAAACCCTGCCTTAAAAAAAAGTGAGTAATTTTCTCCAATTTTACAGTTTGTTATTTTTACTTTAAAAACTCACATAAATATAATAAAAATATAATGCTAGATTTAAAAAACTTTTCAGAGAAATTAGTAAGTCATCATGAATCTACCAAAAAATATCTTCTAAAATAAATAATTGATCTATTTGTACCATTGTCCTCATCACTGATATATAATTGGATAAAATCCAATTAACTGAGAAGAAATAAATTAAATTAAATTTACAAGCAGGAAGACCTTGTGCTTTCTGCAATGTCTCTCTAGTTCCCTCTATTGACAATATTTAACATTGTATCAGTTTACAAAAAAAAAAAAAAAAACATTTAAAGGGCCCATATATTTTTCATAAAAATGGCAAAAAGCATAAATTTAGAGCTAAGGAGCAATAAATCTATAACCAGCACAGTGGAGAAGAATATATCTGGCACAGTGAATAGCACATGCAATGACTCTGACTTTGGAAAATGCTTGACAGCTTGGAGGAATGGAAGGAGGCCAAAGGTTCCTAGTTGGGGGGGGGGGGGAGTGAAACAAGGTGAGGATTAATAGCACAGGTGGAGGTTATCTCTTAAAGTGGATGCCTCACTCACAACCATGGAAATGAACTCCAAAACCTGGAGTAAGCTCCCACTGGCCATGTCTATATTAACTGACCTTGTCTTCTGGCCATGACCAAATTATTTATTCAATTATGTAATCATTAATTCAATGTTTAATGAACACCTACTGGATGCCAGGCATAGGTGTATGGTAATAAATAAGACAGAGTAGCCTTTGTGGAGATAGATCAAATTGGGGATAATAGATAGATCCAGGGGTAAAAATTTAACAGAAGCCAAGCCAATCAAATTCTTTCCCCTGGTAATTTGAAATACTGAAGAGAGAAGCACAGAGACAAGACTAATCATATTAATGTCAGCAGTCCAGAGAGAATTCTGCTGCTGTGGAGTTTCCTGGGGAAGGACTTGGTTTATCTCCCTAAGTCTTGGTTGCTCAACGTTTCCTCGATAGTTTCCAGCATCTTTATCCTGAAACTAATTAGTGCCAGTTCCTGTTGTCTGAAATCAAAAAACAATAATACAGAATGGGTATAGGTTGGTAGGGGCATGTCAGACAGGGCTTCTGGTACCACGTTAAAGATTGTAGACTTTATCTTACGTGGGACAAGAAGCTATTGAAGCTTGCTTACAAGCAAGGAAGCGATATGATCAGATTGTATTTTAAGGACCTTACTCTGGTTGCTGTGAAGAGAATGGAATGACAGAGTGTGAAAGAGAAGTGGGTAGTTCACCTGGGAGACCATTTAGTTCTCTGGATGAGAAATAAAGTAATTCATACTAGAATAGGGACAGTGGAAATGGAAAGCAGTGATTCAGTTGGATACACTATAGTAGTAGAATCAGTAGGATTTGGGGAAGGGATTGGACATGAGAGGTGCAGGGGAAAGATATCAAGGATGGGTCCAGGTTTTTGCCAAGAGCTACTTGGCCAAGGGTAGTGACATTTACTGATTCAGATGAATCTGAAGGAGGAGCAGATCGGTGAAGGAGAGCAAGAATTGAGTCTTGATTTCTAGAGGTCTTTATGCAAACCCAAGCTGAATAAAACTTTTATCTAATGTAACTTTTTACATTCATCTAACTGGCAATCCAATTTTTTCCTTTTAATTTTTATTTAGTTGTGTTTTTTTTTTTTTTTTAATTTGAGAGAGAGAAGAGAGACACAGCGTAGGGGAGAGGAGCGGGGGGGAGGGGGAGAGGAGAGGGAGGGGGAGAGAGAGAGAGAGAGAGAGAGAGAGAGAGAGAGAGAGAGAGAGAGAGAGAGAGAATCATAATCAGGCTCCATGTTGCAGGGAGTATGGCCAGAGTCGCAAAAGATGAGTCTGCAAACAAAGTGCAGTTAAGTGAAGGTCCTCACACTCAGTGGGAATGAGGCCCCAACTCCAGAATGAAGCCTCTCTTTATTAGGATAATTGCTAAAGACTAAGTGCATAAAGTCAACTAAGCAAGTGAAGTAATCAACTTAATGATTTTGCTTTTCAAGGTTGAATTTTGGGATAATTGTTTTTTATGATACTAGGAAGGGCCAGGTGTGAAGGAGAATCTGGCCCTGGACAATGTTAATGGCTCAAGGCGTTCCTTAGTAGCCACAGCTGTATTCAGCTATGTAACCATGTCCTAAGGCCTTGCACCTTCTCCAGCCTTTCCCTTTCGAAGTCTTTTCCTTTGATGCTTCTCTCACTGCATCTACCATAGCTCCACACTGAGCTGTTTAAAAAAAAAAAAATTGAAGGGGCACCTGGGTAGCTCAGATGGTTGAACGTCCAACTCTTGATTTTGGCTCAGGTCATGATCTCATGGTTTGTGAATTTGAGCCCTGCACTGGGCTCTGCGCTGACAGTGCAAAGCCTGCTTGGGATTCTCTCTCTCTCTCTCTCTCTCTCTCTCCCTCTCTCTCTCTCTGCCCGTCTCCTACTCACACACACACACACACACACACACACTCTCTGTCTTAAATAAATAAACATTTAAAAAAATATACTTATTTAGTAATCTCTAACCCAACATGGGGCTTGAATTCTTAACCCCAGGATCAAGAGTCACATGCTCAACTGACTGAGCCAGCCGGGAGCCCCTGGCAATTCAGTCTTGAGTTTTACATCTGTCGAGAAAGACAAAAAAAAAAGGGGGGGAGAGAAAATTCCCCTATAGGTATAATGTTAACTAAGCTGCTCTATGTGAAAGAACTTAGGACATGATAATTAGAGACATCCTGAATAAGAACTTTATATAGTTTAAGCTCTAGAATAAATGGTCCTGAAACAGAATGGAATGTTCTGTCATTAAATGTTGCATCATTTGGGTTTTAGGTCTCATTTTATCTTACAAGAAATTACTTATCCTCCTCCACTCCCCAAGGTAATTAATCATTTTCTATATTTCACGAGCAGCCTGTTTTACTATTTCCTTTAGTATCTTTAATGATATTCATATTACTTGAAAAATGTATCTGCCAGATAAACTAATGCTAATAAGTATGCGCTACTGCTGCAATGTCACGTAATTTCCAAGTTCTATGTTTTTTTTCAGGGACATGACATTTAAAGATAAAATATATTATTAGAAGTTCACTGGAATCTTGATACTCTTAATACTCCTGAAACAAAGTAATAGAACACATTGAAACTTTACAAATAATTGCTATTCAACTTGCAAAGAATCTATTAAAAACTATACTTGATTTATATTACTAGTTTTTAATCCCTAATAATTAAACGTGTTTAAACCATACCCACATGAAACATGGATTTCAACTGACAAATCAGCCACACTAGCTTCTTAATATCCTAAAGTATTTACCTTAAGGAAAAGCGTTATATTAGGTAGAATAATTTTGACTACAGTTCTCAGAAAACTCAATTACAACCTAAACAATAAGGAAATAATATGGTTTGGAAAATCCCAGAGGTAGGACAGGCTTCAGTGCTGACTTCAACCAACAGCCTAGCTCCATTTCTCTGCAAGTCTCCTGGCTCTGCCGTTTTTTGTGTGCTGGCTTTATCCTCAGCCTGACCTCAAAAAGGCCGCAGCCCTTGTAGGCCTCATATCTAAGGAAACTACTGTCAAAGGAAGTCAAAGGAAGACAGAGGCAGCTGCTGCTAGAAGCTTTCACAGAATTATAAAAAGAAGAACTTCCCCAGAATTCAAATCAAACATTTCCTCATATTTCATTGGTCCAATCTGGTCACATGTCTGGTCTAGAACCAATTGCAAACACAAGATTAAAATTACTCTTATACTGACTAGGTCTGTATCAGTCAGGGTTCTCCAGAGAAACTGAATCAATGAGGGAAAGGGTAATTTACATCTACATCTACATATCTACCACAAAGATAATCTCTTTAAAGTCAACTGATTAGATGCTAATCACACCTACAAAATATTTTACCACAGGGCACCTGGGTGGATCTGGCAGTTAAGAAGCTTCCAACTTTTGATATCTGCTCAGGTCATCATCTTGTTTGAGGTCATGATCTCACAGTTCAGGAGTTTGAGGCCTGAATCGGCTCTGTCCTGACAGCGTGGAGCCTGCTTCGGATCCTCTCCCTCCCTCTCTCTGCCCTCCCCTCTCTCTCCCCCTCTGTCTCTCTCTGTCTCTCTCAAAACAAATAAATAAACATTTGAGGGGAAAAATACTTCACAGCAACACCTAGATTACTACCTGATTAGGTAACTGAATACTCTAGCCTACCTAGTTTGACACATAAAACTATCACAAGTTCTATTTCTGAACTTGTGAGGAGTGTGTTGAAGAAGGGTAGAAATGCAAACCTGTACAAAATTGGGATTCTATGAGGAGAAAAAGGAGTGAATGTCAACCAGGCAAGCAAAAACATCCACTAGTGGCATGGATCATAAATAAGTCCCATTACCTCTGTGATCTCTTTGGGAATGCCAAAAATGGTGACTTATATTTATAATGATGAGAATTTTCTCATGTCGAAATTGTGACCATCCTAGAGAGTCGAGTTTGGTAAGTGAGTTTATAGGCAGTGTAATGTTTGGAGAGGAAGACACACATTACAGAGAGTTTTTTTTCAGTTAGACATTGCATTAGTGAGTTAGAATTAGATTAATCATGAGTTATAAACAAAACCACAGAAGCTTAAGATAGATGCTCATTTTTCTCTCAGATTCAAGAAGTCTGGGAATGTTTAGTCCAGAGTTGTAGAAGGACTTCATGGTGTCAGGGTGCAAGATTTCTTCCATCTTATTGCTCTGTCACAAGTGTTTACTTTCTAAGGTTTCCTCTTGATCTGAGGTGGTTTGTGGAAGTCTACCCTTTGTAATCATATTCCAGCCAACAGAAAGGAATAAAGGCAGATCATGTTCCTTCCTTTAAAGGGCATTTCTTGGAAGCTGCACTGCCCATTTCCACTTACATCCTACTAGCCAGAACTTAGTCATATGGCCATACCAGACTAGAAGAAACTAGAAAATGTAGGCTTTGTTCCCAGCAGCCCATATGGCTTCTAGGGTAACCAGTGAGACTAGATTTTTATGAGACACAGGATTTTCAATGCTGAACAGTTGGTTGCCATAGTTCTATTACTCTGGAAGGAAAGGAGAATGGATATTTTCCAACACTGGGACCACAATCAACTAGGGCTTTTTTGGTTGTAACCAATAAGAAATTAGACCTAAAATAATGGCATAAGCTAATATATATAATATATATATATATATAATTTATAAATATAAATATATATAATTTATAAATACATGTGTGTATATATATATGTATATATATACACACACACACATATATATATATTTATTTATTTATTGACTGGTGTAACTGAAAAACAGAGGCCAAAATAAAATCATTAGAACCAGGTCTCTCACGAACTGCCTATCCCCCTTGTCTCTCTGTTGGCTCCATTCTCAAACAGCTGGTACCAAAGGCTGGCAGCAACATTGGGTTCCCAACCTCACGTTAGAAACCCATCAAAAAGAAGAGCAGTATCTTCTCTTAAAAACCAGAACCAAATCTAAGAGCCTGGTCCTCACGCGCCTGAATTTGATCAGGTGTTAATCCTTGAGCCCATTACTCTCCCCAGGGCATGACTGTCCCTTGGAGCAGGTGGGTCCACTCACTGCCCTCCCCTCCCCCAAACTATGAGACCTGAAAACAGAGAAAGGGAGTTTTATTTTAGAAACTGTCAGTACTAGGAAAAGAGTGGCTGGAGACTGCCAAGTAGCAAAAATGCAAATGTACGCTACAGACAGCCATGCCCACAATGGCTGAAAAGCAGAGAGATTCAGACCACTGCTAGAAAGAAAATCTTGCCCTTTCACAAGCAACGCATGCACAGGAAGTCTAGATGATGCCATAAAACGGTCTTAAACAACCTCTTCTGTCTGGCTTTTGTAAGGGTTAAATTGTACTATAGGGCTAATGCTTAGCTTGAAAGATAACAACTTTGTTCTGACACTAAAGGTCAAAAGATAACAGCCTTGCTTTTACTCTTGTAAATCATACTTCATACTCTTGTGAATTAGGCTTTACCAATGAAGGAAACAAAAGCTCAAAAAAGAGCATCAGAGACAAAGTCAAGGAGATCCACTGGTTGCAACTTAGCGGCAGAAAGTCTAAAATAATCACCTCATTCGGTAACTGTTTCTGACTCATCTGGCAACTGTTTCTAACTCATCTGGGAACTGTTTATCTGTTCTGTTCCCAGATAATGATAAAACGATGTGATCGGCTTTAACAACTCTTTACCCCGGCTGTTCGGGGCCACACTCTTATCAAGAGTGTTGGTCCCGATCGGCCGGCCTTGCCTCTCATTGTAATAAACTTTGTTGCAACTGTCACTGGTGCCTGTAGCATTCTGTTTCAGGAGTCGCATGGATGCAACACTACCTAGTCCTCATGGTCTTTATTAATCTACTACTTATTCCCAGTCAATGAGTTTTAACCAGTTTTCCTAAGTGGATACAGGAGATTAAAAACTTCAGATTCTTCAAGTCCCCGACAGAAAATTATCCAAAGGGCTAATACACATTTGTCTAGTTAATCTGACCACATTTTATACTTTAATACCAGTGGTATTATGCAGATAGTCTCTGCTGGTTTCTGCAGTCATACCAAAACCCCTCTTCCATACCCACTCATATATCCTGCATAATATATTTTACGAGTGTGTATGATGTTAATATAACATATCATCTATTTTTTTTCTAATTCAGATTCTGTAAGGCAAAAACATTTTGAAAAAAAAACAAAACAAAACATTTTGGTCCATACAGCATGACTTTTAGCTCACACAGTAAGTCAGAATGGTAGTGGGATCAGATAAGAACTACTTTACTGTTCAAACAAATGATATTTGTGTAGCACTTTTAACTTCCCAGAGAATTCTTGCACCTTATCTAAATCTCAACAACTCTGTGAAACAAATAGATGTAAGTATTATTTTCCACATTTCACAGGTAAAAACCTGAAGCTCAGAAAAAGTTACATGACTTGCTTAAGTTAGCACAACGAGCTAGTGGCAGATTAGAGATCTGAACCTCCTTCCTCTTGGCCCCTGGATCTCTGATCATTCCACACGTGTGCTACCACCCTCATCTTCTTCCCCATCTTTCCACTTTCCAAAACTTCTTTACCACTGGCCCTTCTGGGGGATGCTCTATATTATACTAGTTACCAACTGCACCTTCGGACTATGTATGAGAGACCTGGGTTCAAATACCATTTCATCTTCTTACTTCTCACATCCTTTCGGCCCTGTTTAACATTTCTCACTCTCATGACTTTGGCTACCATGTATACAATGTATATAATGACACCTAAACCTATCTCCAACCTAAACACCTTCACGGAGCTTCATACTTCCATATACTCATATATGAAACTGCTTACTGGGCATTTTCAAGTGCAAATGCCATAGACGTTTAAAATTTTAAACGTCCAAACCTGGAATCATCATTTCCTATCCTTTCTGTGATCCCTCAGTTCTTATCTTGGAATCATCCTTGAATCCTATTACTCCATTCCAATCTCATCCCATCAGACAAAAAGTTCTGAATATTTTACCACTTTTCCATTTCCAGGTAGAGGTGAGCAACTCTCCAAGCCAAAGTTTTGATTAATATCTTCAATTTTATTAAGAGGATGATTGGCCCATTGTGGTAGGTAGAGCAATGGCTCCACAAAGATATCCACATCCTAATTTCTGGAACCTGCGAATGTTACCTGGCAAAGGAAAATTAAGGTTGCAGATGGAATTGAGATTGCTAATCAACCGAATTTAAAATACAGATTATCTGAGTGAGCTCACTGTAATCACAAGGGCCAAAATTAGAAGAGGGAGGCAGAAGACAGAGGGAGGCCATATGAGAAGGATTTGACTCGCCTTTGCCAACTTTGGAGAGGAAGAAAGGGGCTTATGAGAAGGAATATGGGTAACCTCCAGAAGCTGTAAAAGGCAAAGAAACTGATTCTCCCCTAAAGCCTCCATTATGTTTATATTAATTTGTCACAGATTGCCACCAAATCAGTGGCTTAAAACAACACACATTTATAATTCCAAAACCAGTTTCAACATGTGTCAACAGAGCCATATTCCCTTTGGAAGCTCTAGGGAAGAATCTATTTCCTGTTTTTCTCCAGCTTCTAGAATTGTATTTTTTATATTCCTTAACTCATGGACCCTTCATCTGTCTTCAGAGCTAGTAATGTGGCAGATTCAAATCTTTTTGTGCTTTTATCACATCACCTTCTTTCTAAAGTCAAATCTCCTTACATCCCATTCTTGCTAAGAATCCATCTTCTGTTTGCTGCCAACTCTTAAAAGACTTGCTACAGGGGCACCTGCGTAGCTCAGTTGGTTGAGCGTCTGACTTTGGCTTGGGTCATGATCTCACTGCTCTTGAGTTCGAGCCCTGCGTCAAGCTCTGTGCTGACAGCTCAGAGCCTGGAGCCTGCTTCTGATTCTGTGTCTCCCTCTCTCTCTGCCCCTAACCCACAAGCATTCTGTCTCTCTCTCAAAAATAAATAATACTAATAAAAAAGACTTGTTAGAAAGTATTCATGCCTAAAGAACCACCAACTTTTCTATTACTATTGTACAGACCAGAGCTGCCCAATAGAACTGTGATAATGGATATGGTCTATACTCATGCTGTATTTCATAGAAATTGAATCATATAATATATGGTATTCTGTGGCTAGCTTCTTTCACTTAGCACATCTTCAAGGTTCATCAATTTTTGGAGCATATATCAGTACTTCATTCCTTTTTATTACCAAATAAGATTCCATTGTTTGGATTTACCACATTTTGTTTATCTATTCATCAGTTGACATGAATTTGGGTTGTTTTCAGCTTTGGCAATTAGTATCGCTATAAATATTTCTATGCAAGTTTTTGGGTGACCATATACTTTCATTTTTTTAGGGTAAGAAATGAATGGCTGTCACATGGCGACTCTATGTTTAGTTAATATTTTACCAGCTGCCAAATTGTTTCCAATTTTCCTTTCCCACTAGTACATAAGGGTTCCATTTTCTTCACAGTCTCACCAACATTTGTTATTATTTCACTTTTTGATTCTAGCCTACCTGGTGTAAGTGGTATTGTATTGAATTTTTGATGTGGATTTCCCTAATGAATAATGGCATTGAGCATCTTTTCATGGGTTTATTGGCCAGTTGTATGTCCTTGGAAAAAATGTCTATCCAGATCCATTGTGCATTTTTAAAATGGGCTTTTATCATTTTTATTATTGACTTGCGAGAGTTCTTTATATATTCTAGATATAAATCCCTTATGAGATGTATGGTTTGCAAATATTTCCTCCTATTCCATATATCATTTTTCACTTTTTTAAAAAATGTTCATTTATTTTTGAGAGAAAGAGAGAGGAGAGAGAGAGAGAACAAGCAGGGGAGGGGCAGAGAGAGAGGAGGACAGAGGATCTGAAGTGGGCTCCGTGCTGACAGGATGCAGGGCTTGAACCTGCAAACCACAGGATCATGAGCTGAGCTGAAGTCGGCAGCCGAACCAAGTGAGCCACCCAGGTGCCCCATCATTTTTCACTTTCTTAGTGGTGTCCTTTTTCTTTTGCTGCTCATGCTTTTTGTGTCATATCTAAGAATCCCCCACCAAATCTGAGATCATGAAATTTATTTCTGTGTCTTCTAAGAGTTTTATAGTTTGGCACATTTACTTAGGTCTTTGATCCATTTTGTGTTAATTTTTGCATATGGTGTGAGGAAAGGATCCAACTTTATTCCTTTGCATACTTTGCATGTGGATATCCAGTTGTCTCCACATTATTTCTTGCCCATTGAATAGACTTGGCACCCTTGTTGGAAATCAGTTGGTATGTTTGTTGATCTAGTTATTCTATCCATTATTTAAAGTTGAATATTGAAGTCTCTATTTCTCCCTTCATTTCTGTATTTTACTCCATGTATTTGATGCTTTGATTCTAGATGCATACATATTTATAATTGTAATATCTTCCTAATGGATTTTCATTTTATCGTGATTTGATGGGTACACTTATGAATGATCTGGCTATGGGCAATACCTCTGTTCCTTTTCCTGCACCTCTCAACTGAAAGGATGTAAAAATAAGCCTTCTCTTACATGCAGAGAGTCTAGTTTTATTATTAATAGGATTGACTTTTATTTTTTATTTTTTTTAAATTTCTAATGTTTATTTATTTCTGAGAGACACAGAGTGTGAGCAGGGGAGGGGAAGAGAGAGAGGGAGACAGAATCCAAAGCAGACTCCAGGCTCTGAGCTGTCAGCACAGAGCCCGATGCAGAGCTCGAACTCATGGACCGTGAGATCATGACCTGAGCTGAAGTCAGATGCCCAACTGACTGAGTCACCCAGGTGCCCCAATGATTGACTTCTAATAGATAATTGGGATAGCTATTCAATTGTTATCAGAAAGGAGAGCCACAGATTACTTATTCTAAAACACAAAAGATGTTATTTTATATTGTATCCATTATATTGTTTTGAACAGCAATAATGTGACTCTCGTTTCCAAATCATTAGATTCTAACAACCTTTTTTAGGCAAAGTCCAAAAAATATTTCTTACAAACACTAGACTTCTAGTCCCTTGAAAGAAGAGAATATATCTTATTCCTTCTTATACTTCTCCTGTATAGAAGAGAGCTTGCTGTACAACAAATGTCTGATGATTTGAAATTTTAGAATGTTTTTATCACCTCTTTGGGAACAGATATCTACACAGATATTTAAAAAAGAAGGTGGAGGTGATATGCCTTTCTATCCACAATGAAATAAAAATGAGTATTAATTATAAGAGCATAAGGAATAAAGTAAAAATCACCTGAAAAAGAATTTACTATTGAATTTTCTATAAATATTCTTCCAGGCATCTATGCATAAACAAAAGCAAATTTTTCCATAGAATCATACTGTCATTGGGCTTTAACCTGATTTTTTGACTTGTCAATGTCTTGAAGATATTGAAATGTGTCATTTTTTTTTTTTAACGTTTATTTATTTTTGAGACAGAGAGAGACAGAGCATGAACGGGGGAGGGGCAGAGAGAGAAGGAGACACAGATTCGGAAGCAGGCTCCAGGCTCCGAGCCATCAGCCCAGAGCCCAACGCGGGGCTCGAACTCACGGACCGCGAGATCGTGACCTGAACCGAAGTCGGACGCTTAACCGACAGAGCCACCCAGTCGCCCCTGTGTCGTTCTTTTTAATATTGCAGGGCCTACACAATTAAAAGTTTAAGAAAGTACTGGATAATTTTTGATTTTTTTAATGCTTATTTATTTTTGAGAGAGAGACAGAGACAGAGAGAAAGAGCGTGAAGTAGGGAGGGGCAGAGGGAGAGAGAGACAGAATCAGAAGCAGGCTCCAGGCTCTGACCTGTCAGCACAGAGCCAGACATGGGGCTTGAGCTCATGAACTGTGAGATCATAACCTCAGTTGAAGTCAGATGCTCAACCGACTGAGCCACCTAGGCACCCCTGTTGATTCTTAATTAAAAAAAATTTACACAAATAGTATGTAATTACATACAGTAAAAATTAAAACAAGGCAATGCATATAGAATGGAAAATTAAAAAGCCCCCTTTACTTTGGACTCCTACTCTCTCTAATATTCTAGAATAACCACCGTTAACAGTTTAGTTTCCTTTCAGATATTTTTCTATGAATTTCTATACAAATACCACAAATGTATAATTTTGGTTTATTCTTTTTTACATAAGTGGCATCACATCATACACACTACTCTGCAACATGATTTCTTTACTTAACAATATATTCTGGTGAAGTTTTCCTGTAAGTACATGTAGATCTCTCTCATTGTTTTTAATTGCTGTGTAGTGTTTCTCCTGGTAAAGATATAATATATTGAAGGGGATGGATATTTAAAATGTTATGTTTTGCCTTCTAAAATGGCTCAGTCGGTTAAGCATCCAACTTCGGCTCAGGTCATGATCTGGTGGTTCGTGGGTTGGAGCCCCTTCGTCCGGCTCCACGCTGACAGCTCTGTGCCTGGAGCCTGCTTCGGATTCTGTGTCTCCCTCTCTCTCTGCCCCTCCCTACTCATGATCTGTCTGTCTGTCTCTCTCTCAAAAATAAACATTTAAAAAAATTTTTAAAAGACAGTGAAAAATCATTAATTATTACAAGATATTTATATAAAACCAATTTTTCTTCCAGGTTCTTATACAAAATGGGAAATAAAGCCTGCCTGTTGAAATCTACTTTCCCTTCCTTCTACATCTGGTCACTAAAAGCTATCTCTAAATTCTGTCACCCTTTCTTTCCCCCACTACTTTCCCAACTGCATTCCAGTGAACAGCACTTCAATGCTATTAGACCGATTATACTCTAGGATTACTCAATATATTAGTCCATTCTATCCTTTCAGCATTTGGAAGTGTTTTGTTAGACATCAGTAAATGGAACTGCAGGGTACCCTGAGGTAGGCAGAAAACTCACAGTGTAGATATGACTGAAGAGTAGCAATGTTTCAAGTCACAGCTCAAGACCACTGGAAACTGGCTGGTGTCCATTTAGGATTTATAAGTGGGGAAATGTTTATCTTGTTAATTTATTTATTTTCCAACCAAATAGCTTTATTTCACTGAAGGCCGCCACCCTAATTCATCTATAGAAAAGTACATATTGGAAGATTTATCATTGCTATTCCACTGGGGGCTGCCACAGGAATGATTCGAGTGTGATATGAAATACCACATCTAGTCTCCTAAAACACTCCCCTGGATTCCCAGGTTGAGACTGGAGAAGGCAAAGTTGGTAACTGAATTGGAAATACATATCTGTATAAATATACATATATATGAAATATACTTAAATATAACACACTGGAAATATATATATTGTGTTAAGAACACTTAACATGAGATAGACCCTCTTAACACATTTTTAATTGCACAATACGGTATTATTAACTACATACAGTGTGGTACAGATTTCTAGAACTTATTCATTGTGTACACCCGAAACTTCATACCCATTATGAATATAAAGGTATATTATATATACTTCATACCCATTATGAATAGCAACTCCCCATTTCCCCTTCCCTGAGCCCCTGGAAATCACCATTCTACTCTGCTTCTATGAATGTGACTCTTTTAGATACCTGATACAAGTGGAATCATACAGTATTTGTATTTCTGGGGTTGACTTACTTTATTTAACATAATGTCCTCCAAGTTCATTCATGTTGTCACATATGGCAAGATAGCCTTCTTTTGTAAGGTATGTATATACTACATTTTCTTTACCCATTCATCTGTGAATGGACATCTAGGTTGCTTCCACATCTTGGCTGTTGTGAATAATGGTGCAATGAATATGGGAGTACAAATACCTCTTCGGAATCCTGAAACGGATATTTTAAACTCACAATGAAACTATACGTACAGTGCTTTTAAAAGTTAATTAAAAGTTATACAATATTTTAAGCAATGACAGAAAATACCTAAAGTCCTGCTTTCATTGTATGTATTTTTTTTCTCATTTTTCAGTGGTCTTTTTCAGTTTTGGCCTTATGTGAAACTATATAACACACAGCTGTGATCATTATAGAATCCAGTTTGAATTCTGCCTTTTATGATTATTCTGAACATTCCCACACATACTTAAAAGTCTTACTTTTTAGTGGTAGCATAATAGTTTTTCAAAAAGATGTACTATAGGGTCACCTGGGTGGCTCAGTTGGTTAAGTGTCCGACTTCTGTTCAGGTCATGATCTCGCAGTTCTTGAGTACAAGCCCCGTGTTGGGCTCTGGGCTGACAGCTCAGAGCGTGGAGCTTGCTTTGGATTCTGTGTCTCACTCTCTCTCTCAAAAATAAACATTATTTTTATTTTATTTTATTTTATTTTCTTAATGTTTTTATTTATTTTTGAGACAGAGAGAGACAGAGCATGAGCAGGGGAGGGGCAGAGAGAGAGGGAGACACAGAATCTGAAGCAGGCTCCAGGCTCTGAACTGTCAGCACAGAGCCCGACACGGGCTCAAACTCACGGACCGTGAGATCATGACCTGAGCAGAAGTCAGACACTTAACCGACTGAGCCACCCAGGCGCCCCTCAAAAATAAACATTAAATAAAACAAAACAAAACATGATATACTATAATGTAATGAGTTGGTTCCCTATGGCTGGATAAGTGACCCTGACTTGTGCTCTACTGAGCAGCTAAAATAATGAACTTGGAACATGATATGAAAATAATTAAAGGGTGTCACAGTCTCTCGGCAGCATTTTTTCCAAATATATTATTGCAGGCATTAATAGTTGTCTTAGAGCACAATTAGCAGGATTGTGCTGCAAAAAAAAATCACCCAATCAACAGGTATCTGAAAAGGTGCTCAATATCACTAATCATCAGGGAAATGCAAATCAAAACCACAATGAGCTATCACCTCATACTTGTCAAAATGGCTAGAATCTAAAAGACAAAAAATAGTAAGTGTTGATGAGGATGTGGACAAGAGGGGACACTTGTGTATTGTTGGTAGGAATACAAATTGGTGTAGCCACTGTGGGAAACAGGATGAAAGGTCCTCAAAAAATTAAAAATTGAAATATCATATGATCCGGCAATTCTACTTCTGGGTATTTATCCAAAGGAAATGGTAACACTAAATCAAAAAGATATATGTATCTGTATATTCACTGCAGCATTATTTACAATACCAAGGCAAGGAAGCAACCTGTGTCCATCAATGAGTGGATGGATAAAGAAAATATGTCTGTATGGGGTGCCTGGGTGGCTTAGTCGGTTAAGTGCCCGACTTTGGCTCAGGTCATGATCTCATGGTTCATGGGTTTGAGCCCCGTGTTCGTCTCTGTCCTGAAAGCTCAGAGCCTGGAGCCCGCTTCAGATTCTGTGTCTCCTTCTCTCTCTGCCCCTCCCCCACTTGCACTCTGTGTCTCTCTCAAAAATAAATAAACATTAAAAAAAAAAGAAAAAAAGAAAATGTGTTTCATATTATAACTACATAATCATGTAGTTATATATAATTATATGTATTATATATTATATATAACTACATGATTATATATAATTATATGTGTTACATAATTATATATTGTATATAATTATATATATAATTATATGTATATAAAATTCAGTCATTAAAAAGACATTGTTGCCATTTACAACATGGAGGGAACTTGAGGACATTATGCTAAGTGAAATAAGTCAGAGAAAGACAAATACCATATCATCTCACTTACATGTAGAATCTAAAAATGAAAAACATACAAAAATCTCCAAACTCATAGAGAACAGAATGCTGCTTGTCAGAGGGGGTAAGGAGTAGGCAAATGGGTTAAGGGGTCAAAAAGTACATGCTTCCAGTTATAAAATAAATAAATCACAGGATGTCACGTACAGCATGGTGACTATAGCTAATAATACTGTATAGTATATCACTTTTAAGATATCATCACAAGAAAAAATTGTAGCTATGTGTGGTGATGGCTGTTAACTAGATATATTGTGGTGATCATCTTGCAATATACACAGATATCAAATCATTATGTTCTATAACTGAAACTAATGTTATATGTCAATTATATCTTCATAAAAAAATTTAAGTGATTATCTTACACCATTTTAGGAAGATGACTTGTGTATTTTATGATTATCAGAGGCATTTATAAGAAATAACCTAAATTTCACTAACGTTCATGAAATAAGATTTAGTTTTGTTTACAGGGCTTAAATGATTTTGTTTCCTTAGGGAATTTTCAAGTTTGGTCTCCAGTTTGCATTTTATTTTAATAATAGGAAAGAAGGCATGAACAAAGACTCCATGTCAGAAGGCCCTTAATGTGCATGTGGAGCAGAAGGTGGGCTGAGATAGTCAAAGCCATAGTTTCCAAACATAATTAGTAAATATTTACTTTCAAATAAAATTGCATTTATAACACAAATAATATAAAATAGATAAGTGGTACTTTATAATTTAAATGTCTTTTTTTTTTCATTTTAGTTGCATAATATTTTTCTGTTATAAATGAAATCAATGATGATAATAAGGCTCTTTTGATGAACAAAAAGTTTGCAACCATGGATTAATGTCTGATTGTTTTCTTATTATTTTTTTTTTCTATTTGGGTACACAATACTAAGAAAATTCTGATTTGTATTGCAGCTTGCTCTAAAATCCCTAAAATCTGCTTCCATTAAAGTAGATCAGAGGTGCCTAGGTGGCTTAGTTGTTTAGGCATTTGACTCTGGATTCTGGCTCAGGTCATGATGGCAGGGTTGGTGAGATCAAGCTCTGAGTCAGGATTCTCTCTCTCCCTCTCTCTCTGTCCATCCCCCCCTCCCCCCAATAAATAAATAAACTTAAAAAAAATATCAGAAGCTTGAAAGAAAAGTAGCAGAAAGTGTTTGCTTCAATAGTCAGTCACTAATAATATTGATTGCTTTTGTTTATACATACAAATATCAGACATGAAGTAACCAAAATTGAAAACAACTTCAAATGCTGTCTATCATACATTACCATGAAGTGTTTTCGGTGCTCTTGTTGAACTACTATGCTGTAATGAGAAATAATGCTAGGCAGTAGATCCATCCAAGCAGGGCATCCAATTATTATACAGCTATACAAGTTTAAGTGATTTAACATGCAGAAGTGAAAATGATAAAAAAGATAAGTACAGAGCCTCTTTTTTTTTTTTTTTTCCTTAAGAGAGAGAGCGAGCAGGAGAGGGGCAGAAGGCAGAAAATCGTAAGCAGGCTCCATGCTCAGCACAGAGCCCGAGGTGGGGCTTGATCTCAAGACCCTGAGATCAAGACCTGAGCCAGAGACCAAGACCTGAGCTGGAAATCAAAGCCTGCTGCTAACCACATGACCCACCCAGGCGCCCTTCAACCTTAATCACTGATTTATTCTGCAAGTTGAAACACAGGCATTCAGAAGAGAAAGAAACATTATTCCCAATTGCATAATCTGGTAACCTTCAGTATGTTAAAATCAGAGAAACATCACAATTGAGTGTACATGCAATTGCTTTGTTAGGATTGATAGGGTAGTTCAACTATAATTTAAGATTTAATATCAAAATCTGGAGCCTGTTTCGGATTCTGTCTTCTTCGCTCTCTGGCCCTCCCCCGCTCATGCTCACTCGCGTGCTCTCTCTCTCAAAAAATAAATAAACTTTAAAAATATATATAGGGGCGCCTGGGTGGCGCAGTCGGTTAAGCGTCCGACTTCAGCCAGGTCACGATCTCGCGATCCGGGAGTTCGAGCCCCGCGTCGGGCTCTGGGCTGATGGCTCAGAGCCTGGAGCCTGTTTCCGATTCTGTGTCTCCCTCTCTCTCTGCCCCTCGCCCGTTCATGCTCTGTCTCTCTCTGTCCCAAAAATAAATAAATGTTGAAAAAAAAAATTAAAAAAAATATATATATATAATGTTTGTGGAACCTCTGAAGTACTTCAGTGAAGCCGTTAAGGTTATATGGTTTTCTAAGCCTTGATTAGAGAGATCTTGGCTATAAGAACTTGAACTTGAACCTGCAGTCTATGAGGATTCTTGAAGTTTAGGAGAGCTTGTGCAAAGACCAGATGTGTATTTGACATGATCATTTAAGAGGTGGTGAACTCTGAGAGAGAAAGGAAATTCATTTAGGAAGCAACTCCAATCAAGCAGATGAGAGAAATGGACACTGAAGTCTTGAGGTTGGGCAGAATGAGTGAAACTTGGGTGTCAGGGTCAAAGACAGTTTATAAAACAGGGAAGCATAAAGATAAAAGCAATCTATACTACCATCTAGTCCAGGGTTTGAATCCTGCCTCATGTATTCTAGTTTATGAAAATACAGAAAGCATCACAAAGTATAATCCTCTCCCAAACAGATACTGAAAACTGCAAACAGAATCTGGTCTGGACATGATCTTCCATCTTGCTATTCAGTGCCTCTTTTTAAACTATTAACCACAAGAGCCCCCATGGTTAGAGAATAGCAGAGCTGAGATCTGAACCCAGGCAGCCTAGCTACATACAGGGTCCATGTTCTTTACCATTTGCTATCAACATTTGATTCTGAGGTTGTGTGAATTCATCCTGTGGAAGTGAAGAGGCAAATACCAAATAGATTGAAATATAAAGGTATTGTGCTGGGAGAAAGGAAAACCAGAAGAGAGAATCTCCCTTGTATGCCAGGTTAAGACGCTTGAACTTTGTATCTTAAAAACATGGAGAGGTTTTTTTGTTTTTGTTTTTCTTTTGAGAAAGAGTGGGAGGGTCAGAGAGAGAGCCAAGCAGGCTACTTACTGCCAGTACAGAGCCTGACGTAGGGCTCAAACCCACAAACCATGAGAACATGACCTGACCTGAAACCAAGAGCTGGCTGCTTAACAGACTGAGTCACCCCAGCACCCCACACCACTGAGAGGGTTTAAGCAGAAGTAATACATCCAGACTTGAAATGATACAAAATTGCTCTGGTGTGTTTTGCTTCTTTAATTTCTTTAGCACCTGAACATATTTTTCTTTTCCATTTCCGGAATTGAACTTTCTCCAAACATCTTGCGCATTTACTTTACTGCCACCCACTCTACACTGTAAGTAAAATTTAATTCATTTTTTATCCATCAAATAAATATTAAAAAAATTTTTTTGTATTTATTTTTGAAAGACAGAGTGAGACAAAGTGAGAGTGGGGGAGGGGCAGAGAGAGAGGGAGACACAGGATTGGAAACAGGCTCCAGGCTCTGAGCTGTCAGCACAGAGCCTGACGAGGGGCTCGAACCCACAGACTGTGAGATCATGACCTGAGCTGAAGTCGGACGCTCAACCTACTGAGCCACCCAGGCGCCCCCATCAAATAAATATTAGGAGCACATTAGTTAATACAATGCACTGTTTCCAAAAATCTATGAAAATAACACATAAAAGAAGTAAATTAAGAGATACTTTGCATTATAAAATAATACATTTACATATTTATGTAAAATTTCAAATTTATGTCTTTCAAATACATTAGAGGAAAATATCTGAAGGAATTTGTTTCTCATATATTAACAAACCATTGTATAAAATGGAGCATGCATACATTTTTTTACTGATTCAAATGATCTAGTTAAGAACTATTACTAGTTAAACCAGTCAAACAACCTTTGAAAAACAAGTTTCCAGATGCCCCTGTTTATCAATGTGGAGGAGTAAATGAATACTCTATCAGCTGTGAGGGCAGGATGTCCTATATCTCAGTAATGAGAGATGATACTAATAAATAGTATTTTAGGATAATTTAAGCAAAAATCCCTCAAGCAGGGATGCCTGGGTGGCTTGTTGGTTAAGTGTCCAACTCTTGATTTTGACTCAGTCATGATCTCACAGTTTGGGGGATCCAGCCCCACACTGGGCTCTGGACTGAGGGCACGGAGCCTGCTTAGGATTCTCTCTCTCTCTGTCTCTCAAATTAAATAAATAAACTTCAAAAGAAATCTTTAAAAATCCCTCAAACAGAGAATGGCAATTTAGAAAGTTTACAATCTAACTTTGACAAGTTGCATTCATTTGATAGAAAGGGGATATGCAGTATATATATGTATGTAAACATACACACAAATGAATGTATGTATGCACATATATCTAAAACATAACATGATATACATATATACACACACACATAAAATAACATAATACAAAAGAAACTTTCCTATTGCCTCTCTGGAATCAGACCTTTTGTTTAAAAGCTTTGAATTCAGAAAATGGGGCACTTGGGTGGCTCAGTTCGTTGGGCGACCAACTTCAGCTCAGGTGACGATCTCACAGTTTGTGGGTTCAAGCCCTGTGTCGGGCTCTGTGCTGACAGCTCAGAGACTGGAGCCTACTTCAGATTCTGTGTCTTCGCCTCTCTCTGCCCCTCCCCTGCTCACGCTCTGTATCTGTCTCTCAATAATAAATAAACATTAAATAAAATAAAATAAAATAAAAAATAAAAGCTTTGAATTCAATTCAATTCTCTCAACTTTTGGGGCACCTGGGAGGCTCAGCTGGTTAAATGTCAGACTTCAGCTCAGGTCATGGTCTCCCAGTTCTGTGAGTTTGAGTCCTGTACCTGGCTTTATGTTGACAGTGTGAAGCCTGCTCCGGATTCTCTGTCTCCCTCTCTCTGCCCCTCCCCACTGTGTGCACTAGCTCCCTCTCTCTCAAAAAATAAACCTTAAAAAAAAAAAAAACTCAACTTTCAAGAATGTGTAAATTAAGCTGTACAATATTACACAAAGAATAGTTTCCAGAATATATTAGCCACAAACTGTCCTCCAAAGCAAGAGGGAACTATTCTCATAATTCAGAAAAATTCAGATATTAAAAAAAAATTGGGTTTTACACAGACTAAAACTGAAATGACTTTGGAACCAGGAGGGAAATCTGTATAGAAGAACTTTTCTATAATTTGTTCAAATTCAAGAAACTCATATTTTAAAAAGGATAAAACACAGCCATAGAGCTGTAAAAAAAATAGTACAGTGTCTTGACCATAGAGTAATGAGGCTGATTTTTTTTCCCCACAAGAATTAAAGTCACATGGAGTACAAGCCTGAAATGTGTGTCTTCTCTTCAGTCAGAAGCAACAGAGTGAGACCAGCCAAGAAGAGTGAGTCATATGACCACAGTTAGACAAAGTTGCCAAAGTTGTTTTCCATTTCATATGTCCTTTAGAAGGGCAAAAGTGGAAAAGCAGACCCAATTGTGAATGTTAGCTTTTCCACATTCAAAAAGCTACAGTAGGACAGCTACTATATGCTGATTAGGACTAGTAATGGGACTTAAGTTCTAATACCTGAATTTCCCCTCTATTCAACTTCTTAAAATATGTTGAAAACATAGAGCATTACTAACATAATTTCTCCTAATGTAATTGGATAGTCTAACTTGGCATCCTGTTCTCTCACTGATTTTGATTAAGATAATAATATTCATAAGGAAAAAAGAGTTAAAAGAATACCATGAAAGGGCAAATGCTTTTATGGACAGACTTGAAACTGGATGGTTGATTGTGTGCTTGTTAAAGAAGCTAAGGTCTCATTTAATTTCCTTGTGTGCTTTGCTTTGGTTCAAAAGAGCCATAAGCCCAGGATTTGTTCAGCACTTAAAACTTTTACTGAGTTTCCACTTGGTCCTTCCAGTCTGCTAAACGCATAGATGGTTCTGTAAATATCTTGGGGCGCCTGGATGGCTCAGTCGGCTGAGCGTCCGACTTTGGCTCAGGTCATGATCTAGCAGTCTGTGAGTTCGAGCCCCGCGTCCGCTCTGTGGTGACAGCTCAGAGCCTGGAGCCTGCTTTGGGTTCTGTGTCTCCCTCTCTCTCTCTAACCCCTCCCCTGCTCATACTCTGTCTCTGTCAAAAATAAACAAACATTTAAAAAAATTAAAAAAAAAAAAAAAGAAATCCGACTTGGCTCATGTCCTCAAGGGGCTGGTCAAAAGATAAGGCTTTAAGAGAATGTATGTACCATACCAATCCACAACTGCAACTTGAATAATGCCTAACATTTAATTGTTCCGTGTTTATAACGGGGCCAGAAGCTTTGAATGATTAATCTCATGTAAACCTTATGACAATTCTGACATTTAAGATTTTCAGGTAAGGACACTTAGGCCTAGATAAATTATGTAACCTAAGGACAGTCAAAAGGATATACACCTGAATGTTTGCATCTGTTGAGTAATCTCTGGAGTTTCTGGGACTCCAATGCCAGAAAGATCTTGCAAAATACAGACTTGGATGATGGGAGAAGGGAAAGAGGGAAGAGAAGGCCCTAGAGGCCCAGTCCTAACCTTGTGTCTTGTCCACGGGCAATCTTGACCAGGCTTTCCTGGTCACACCTAATGGCATTTGGCTTGTGGCAGATTCTTACTCCAAACGTGCTCTACTCAAGTCAGGGCCAAGGGTGGAGAGAGGGGACTGATACATGGACGAAATGAAAGCTGTCCGGGAGGGGGGAACAGATGTAGGGGACCTCGAGGGTGTAGCCCACACACGTGCCGCCCACACACGTGCTGGACACGGACTTGGAAAAGCAACAGGCTCCGAGAGAGACCCTGCGCTGCCCCAATGCTAGGCCAACAATTACCAAAGACTTTGGCGAAGGCCGACTCCCACGCCTCCTCAAAGCTAACAGGCCGACAAGGGGCTGCCTAGGCAAGTGCGTGCATGGGGCACAGCTGCCCGGAACCCGCGGGCGCTGGGAAAAGACTCCGCGGCCGAAGGACTGGGGTACTTCCCCCGCGACCCGCGCTAGCAACGCAGGCTTACGCTCCGGCCCGGCCCCTCCCAGCCTCGCGTCTCTATAAACTTGCAGCCCTAGAGGGCACGGGAGGCAGGAGAACGTCAGCGACGCGCGGTCGAGCCTCCAGCCCGCCCCTCGCGCGCCTGCCTCTCGCTCCCTTTCCGTTGACGCGGCGACGGTCCGGCAGCGCTCCGACACATTCACGCGCGCGCTGCAGCTCGCCGTCTCCTCCCAGCCCAGCCCCGAACATGGCGGCTCTCAAACGCCTCTCCGCCTGGCCCTGGCGCTGCGCCTCCACCTGCCGCTCCGGCGGCATCTGGTCCAAGGTAAAGTGCAAGCGAAGAAGGCCACGCTCCGCCAGAGAGCAGACGAAACCCCGCGTGTGCCCATGTCCTCTCCCCTGCCCGCACCCACGCTGTCCAACCTACAAGTTAGCATCCGTGGCGCTGGGTCCAGAGGCACCGAGACGCACCGACGCCTGCCTTGCCTCTCTGCTCCTTCGGGTGGCTGCCTTTGCGCGGTTCTGCAGCCGATTCCCCGAGCCAGGCGAGACCAGGCGTAGAGGCGCGCCAAGGGGCTGCAAGCGGGCGGGACGGCGTTTGGCAGCGGCGAGACGCCCTTCAGGGCACAATCGCGTCCTCAGAGGGGCACCGGGAGGGCGCGCGTGTCTACGGCGGGGTAGGGGTGACGGCAGCAGGGGGCAGGTTTGCACCCCGCACTGGGATTTGAGGGCTGGGGGGCCTCTAGAGGCCCAGAATCCAGGGCTGGTTAGCACGAGTTGGCCGCGGAGGGGGCGGATGCCGGGTGCCTTGAAGGTGGAATGCCGTCTCCTCCCTGTCTTCCCTTTTTGGCTGCGCCGCACAGCACCGCGGCGGTGGGAAAGGGAACCCGGACTGGAGCGCACGCCTGGGCATCTTCCCTGTCCAGCGGAGAAGCCTGTAGCGCTCCGGCCCTCCGTGGCTCGCGCGGGGTCTTGGGGCGCCGGCATCCGCGTTGGAGGATTTCCGTTTTCAAACCCTTAGAAAATCTTGTTCCGCCCTTACTGCCAATTCGCCAACAAGTGGTATCCTGAGACACTCTTCGCGGCGATTGTTAGTTGATAGGTTTTTTTTTTTTTTTTTTTTTTTTTTGCCTTGCTCTGTCCCTAAATGTAGCCCAAGCTCAGGTGGAATTCGTGTTCCGAGTTCCCTGAGGCCAGTACTGGCCCAGAAGTGAGTGGAGTGTAGCGCATCTCCGCTACCATCGTAACCGCGGAACCTCTTCCTTGCAAGAGAACAACAAGGAAAAGGGACCTTTTTAACTTAGTAGCGTATTAAATGATAGTTTTGTACTTGAAAAACATACCTTGCACACGGTGTACTCACAGACTGTCCCGCCCCATTACTGTTTCCCGAATCCAGTCTCTTGACAACAGTGAACTCAGGGGCCACTAAGCCTCTTAGGTAAATGCTAGGGGGTGATGTAGAACTGGAACATTTTACTCATAAATGCCTCTTAGGAAAGGAAGGTTTTGGTAATTGCAGGTAGCTTTGGGTTTATAAAGCATTATTAGAAGGGCACTTGAGTAACCTTCAGTCACATTGCTGCAGGTGCTTTTGAAACTAATGCATGCCAGGACACTGTGATACCCTGCCTGGAGGTTAAAAACATTTGCCTGGAGGTTAAAAACATTTGCTCTTTAGCCAGTTACTTATTTGCCTAAGTGTAATTTACTCACTTTCCATATTTAGTTATAGCGTTAAACCACTTCTGAAGCCCAGCAAACCTCTTCTCAGGTGGCAGTTACAAATTAGAGGCTTTGTGGGGCGCCTGGGTGGCTAAGGCAGTTAAGCCTCCTACTCTTGTCTCTTGATTTTATTTTGTTTTAAATTTTAATGTTTATTTATTTTTGAGACAGAGCATGAGCAGTTGGAGGAGAGGGAGACACATAATCCAGAGCAGGATCCAGGCTCTGAGCTATCCGCACAGAGCCCCATGTGGGGCTTGAACTCATGGACCATGAGATCATGACCTGAGCAGAAGTCAGACACTCAACCAACTGAGCCACCCAGGTGCCTCTCTGGTCTCTTGATTTTAGCTCAGTGTCATGGTATCAGGATTGCCCCTCCCCTTCCCTTGGGCTCCGTGCTGACAAATCAGAGCTTGCTTGGAATTCTCTGTGCCTCTCCCCCTGCTCTTGCTCAGGCTCTCTCTCTCTCAAAATAAATAAACCAACATTAAAAAAAAAAAAAAAAAATTAGAGGCTGTACCTCATTAAAAATTCATATGAGGGTCCAAAGTTTCTTCCTTTCCAGTTTGATTGTCATAGATCCAAGTGCCTGCATGCAGGTGTTTCTTCAGGCTTGGCAGTTGGCATTACGATTATTTAGTCCTTGAATTCTCATCTCTAACTTCCCTTAAACTTTAACACTTGGGTGCTTGTTTAACTTTTCAAATGTATACATTGACTGCTTAACCAGACGAAAGTTTCTGGTTGTCAGGAACAGTATCATATACCTTATTCTCCAACACTTTTTTTAAAACATTTTTAAATGTTTATTTATTTTTGAGAGAGAGAAAGAGAGAGCATGAGCAGGGAAGGGCAGAAGAGGGAGACAGAGGATCCAAAGTGAGCTCTGCAATGACAGCAGGGAGGCCCGATGTGGGGCTCGAACCCACCAACGCAAGATCATGACCTGAGTTGAAGTCAGTCGCTCACCTGATATGACCACACAGGCACCCTCCATCCCTTTCAACATTACATACTATCAGGCATAGTATAGACACTCAATACATGTTTAATATATGGATGAAAGAACTCTGTGGACAAACAGAAATAGTAACCTTGAGAACTTTTTTGCTAAACATAACCAACAGCCCAAACGAGATGGTGTGTGTGTTGTGTGTGTGTTTGGCAAGTCTCTCAAACTTGAGTGAGCCTCAGAATTGCCTGGAGGCTTTATCTGAGAGGTTGCAGGGTCCAGCCGGGTGGGTGGGGCTTGAAGCACACTTTGCATAAATGAGTTCCCAGGTGATGTTGATGCTTTGGGTCTGAGGACTACATTTCAGAGCCATTGGCATGGATTTAGATTTGAATAGACTATCTGAAGTTATCTTTCTTCTCCATTACTATTTTAGAGGGAGCATTTAATACTATTTTCCATTTACTGGGGAAAATTATAACTAGAAAAAGGTCCTCAAACTACCATTAATACTTTATTTACCTTTCTTTCTTGAACTTATTTTTTCCCATATCTTCCTTCAATTCCATTCTCCCCTGAGCTGCAGTCCTGGTACAACTTACTGGTCAACTCCACCTGGATGTCACTTAGTGCTTCAAGCTCTTTCTGACCCAAAATGACCCAGCCACAAAGTGGCTTTTTCCTCCCTTGTTTTGTTTTGTTTTCATTATGGCTAACCGTACCAGTATCTATCCAGTGTGTAAGACAGAAGTCTTGGTATCCTTCTTTCCTCCCCTCTTCCCTCCACCTCCAGTTGATAAGCGATGCCATGTGTGTACCTTTCCTGAAATTTCTGTGGGTCTGTCCTTGGTACTCTTTCCCAGCAACCATCTATTCCTTACGGCTCCCTGATCGGATATTACAGGTGTATTTAAGTTTTTGTAATTATTTAATGACTATTAGCCTGAGTAGTTTATAAGTTTCATCCGCGCAGGGACTATGCCAGAGTATTTTTCTTTTTCTTTTTTTTTTTTTTAAGATTTATTTATTTTGAGAGAAAGAGCATGGGGGAGGGGCAGAGAGAGGGAGAGAGAGACAGTCCCAAGCAGGCTCCATACTGTCATCTCAGAGCCCAATGTGGGGCTTAAACCCATGAACCATGAGATGATGACCTGAACCAAAACCAAGAGCCAGGTGCTTACCCAAGTGAGCCACCCGGGTGCCCCCTGAGTAGTTTTCTGTTTAATCCTGTATTCCAGTATTTAGTATGTTTGATGCAAAATGGATATTTTTTTGATCAAATGGGTGAATGAAAGAATGATTTCCTCTGCCACTTTCATGTCTCAGGCTTTCAGAGGAGTTGTGACATCTCTGTTTCAAAAGCTTTGCTGTCCCTTCCTCATTGAAGGATGAAGTTGAAATTCTAGTATGGTCCTTAAAGCCTTCCACAACCTGTCTCAGTCTCCTTTTCTAGCCTTATCTTCACAAGCTTCTCTCCATGGGACCTGATCCCACATGTCCTTGAGCAAACACAGTGAGAGCCTTATATCTCCATGCCTTTACTCCTGCTTCTTCTCTTTCTGGATTCCCCATCCTCATTAGTATTTTACCTCTTGGCAAGCTCCTCGTGCTTTCTGATATACCAGGCAGAATGCATCACTCCTTCACCTGTGCTCCTTTAAAGTGCTGGGCATCAATCCATCATTGGAATAGAACATGTATGTTCCCTCAGAAACAGTACGCTCCTGCTTTAGAGAATTGCCTAGTGTCAGTAATTCCCTGTGAGCTCCTTGCAAGTTATTTATTCATGTTATAAGTGTGTAACTGGTAGTGTTTAGTTTAAGGTGAACATTCTACCTTTTGACAGATACTTGTCCCGTAATGGACCATCATCAAAGCATTTCACACTAAACGCATTAAAGCATTTCAACACATCATCACCTCTGCTTGGCCGTGGTACTCTATGCTCCTTGCCAAGTGTGTGTGTTTAGCCACCCACGTATTACTGTCTTTTCCTCCCAAGAGGGTCCTCTTCATCTCTCTCCATATGACTTCTGTTCCCCACTTCTGTGGATCAAACTTTCATACTGAAGTGGGCAGTATCGGTCTTCCTGTGTCTGATTTATTTAACTGTAAGGTGACAAGGTCAGTATCACCTGGGTGTACAGTTCCATATCATTAAGATAAGATAATTTAAAGATAAAAAAGCAATATGCTGTGTTGAGTTTCCCTTAAAGGACTTCAAAATGAAGTGCATTTTTTTGAAGTTCTGGAGCATTGAATGACAAGAAAAAAAGAAATTTAGGCACAAGAAGTATTGGTAGAAGTGGTAAGAAAGGAAGGAGATTCTGAGTTGGGAAGTCATGAGATGAAATTTAGGCTCAACTGTGAAATCCGCTTTCAGATTCTAAATGCAAGAATTTGAACCAGAGGACAAAGAGTGATGATGGAGAGGATTTTAAAAAGACAAATAGATTAAATAGAAAAAAATTTGTAGTGTAAGAATTTTGACTATTTCTTGCACTTCAGTACTTTGATCTTTTGCAGTACAGTCATTTTTATTTCCTTCCTCCAGTAGCAATAGCAGAAACTAGTGGCAACATAAAGTGAAATTTTGCAGAAGGTGGGAGAGTGGAAAAGCAAAATGAAAGACACTAGGTGAATATAAAGGAAGACCTTGGTGAAAAAATCATCCTCAGAATAAATAGATGTTGAAGCTGAACAGTTCATCGCTTTTTGTTCTTTTGGTAACCTCTGCAAATTTGAAGGCTATTAGCAGATGGTACTTGGGTCTTTTTACCTCATTGTTCTAGCATTTTAGAAGACATGTCAATTTATGAGCAGCATAGAGCTTCACTTTGAATTCAGTTACCTAAGAAAAAAGGCACCTCTCCTGCTTAGTCTTAGAGGGTGTTAGCAGTGATGCTTCTTGACTCCCAAAGGCTGGGGGTATGGGAGAGAATGTGGGCAGGGAGAAAGCCTGTTCAGAAAACAAACCCAGAGGCTTTCCCTAGGATGCTGCTCCCCCCCCCCCACTCGCCAAGGCTTGAAGCCTTAAAGATACACAGGAAACATTCTGGTGCAACTGGTTTCAGACACCGTGCTTCCTCTTTGCCTCCCTACCTGCATGCATGCTTCTAGCTTGCCTGGTAATCTTTGAATACTTAGAATGGCAAATTTGACTACAAATAAAATAAACGTGTTCAAGTAATCTTAAAGCTAGGACCCATTTTTCAAACCCTCAACAAAAATGGTGTGGATTAATTTGCTCTAGCATGGGTCATGCTAAAAAAATTCTTTGTCAAATCAGTAATATGTACATACATGTGTGTATGAGTAGGGTACAGCAGGGAGGTTAAAAATGAAAACTGGGGTGCCTGGGTGGCTCAGTCGGCTGGCTAAGCATCTGACTTCAGCTCAGGTCATGATCTCATGACGGTTCATGAGTTCGAGCCCTGCGTCGGGCTCTGTGCTGACAGCTCAGAGCCTGGAGCCTGCTTCGGATTCTGTGTTTCCCTCTCTGTCTCTGTCCCCCCGGCTCCCCGCCCCAATCTCTCTTTCAAAAATAGATAAACTTAAAAAAAAATTTTAAATGAGAACTAAACTCCAATCGATGACAAGTTAATCTTCTCCAAAAGAAGCAAACATCCCCAGGGTATCTTCTGTAGTCCAAGCCCAGGACTGAGGCCAGGGCTGAGTGTTTCTGCTATACCATTACTTAATCCTCACTGTATCCTTGAGAAACAACTGTCATCCTTTTGTAAATTTAAAATCCACCCCCCCCCCGATTTTGCAATTTTCTCAGTGTCATGCAATTGTGGTTGAACTGGAATTTGAAACAAGGGTATTTTTGACCCCGGGATTACTGGAGTCTGGCCCATTAAGCCACGCTATTGATTTCTTAGCAAGTAGATATCAACTGTCAATGTAACAGATAGCAAAAGTCAACAAACATTCACTGAATGTGTGAAAAATGAAAAAAACAAAGTTGGACATAAATTCTTAAGTATATTGAGCCATTCTCCCATTCCCTGCAAACATTGAGCATCTATTTGTGTTTAGCTTTTCATTATCTGGATAAATGTGAGACACTTGAGTCTTTTCTAAAGTACTTCTGAGATATTTTTTTTCAAGGTGTGGGGCAAGTGTTTCAATAATTTCTGACTAATGAAGATACTAGTTTTCAGCTGAAACAGAGGAACAGAAGACCTGTCAAGTCTGTTTATGCTTTTGTTTCTCCTTGTGAACCCCAAAAGTGTCCTGGATCTGTAGGAGAAATGACTTTTCTTTTGACTTCCTCTCTATAGGATTCATGTTTCTTAGTCTATAGATAAGTAGTTCAGGGTGACCTCTCCCCTAGACTGCTTAGGTGTAGATGAATTCTTTTATTTTCTTCCTCCTCCTCCTGCTGAGGCCCTGACTCTTCACCAGCACCCCCACTTTTTTTTTTTTTTTTTTTTTTTGGTAAGAGATAGGATTAGCATTAATTTCTATATTTCATGTTTTTACACTTTTTCCCCAATTTTACTGAGATATAATGGACAAACAACACTAAGTTTAAGGTGTACAGAGCAATGACTTGACTTGTCCTTCACTGTTTAGTGAAGATAATGACAGTAGAGTTCCTCGTGAAAAAATAGGGTATTCATAATGATTTGTTGTCTCTAAATAATGAAATAGAGTAAGATTAGGGCTTTTATTTTTTTTTTTTTAATGTTTATTTATTTTTGAGACTGAGAGAGACAGAGCATGAATGGGGGAGGGGCAGAGAGAGAGGGAGACACAGAATCAGAAGCAGACTCCAGGCTCTGAGCCATCAGCCCAGAGCCCGACACGGGGCTCGAACTCACGGACTGTGAGATCGTGACTTGAGCTGAAGTCGGACGCTTAACCGACTGAGCCACCCAGGCACCCCAAGATTAGGGCTTTTAAAAAACAGGGAAAGGAGCATATTGTGGTAGAAGGACTCTGATGAAGGCCAAAACCTGGGATCTGGTCTTGCTGTAACACAGTGTTGGGTACATTACAATTACAAAATCTTACTCAGCTTCAGAAACTTGACCTGTAAATAGAATTGGTGGGATTAGAATACCTGTGTCTTTTTCTTTTTTCTATTTTCAAGGAGACATTCTTAACTTTATTTTGTGATTCATCTGTTGGCCTCTTTATTGAGGCTATTGAACTTTTCATTTCCAGGATTTAAAAAAAATATTCGGTGTTCAAATAGAATCCAATAAACCCTTGCTGCTGAGGATGGGACAGAGAAGTAAGCTGTCTGCCTGCAGCTCAGCCTATTTCCTTTCTAGCTCTGCCTCCTTTTATTTTTGGCATTTGGGTGGTGTGCCAGGTCGTACCCCCTGTGTTTGCCTGACCTGGCTGAAGGTTGAATTTAAAGGGACAAAAGTCATCTGTGTAACCTTTGCAGATCTTATTTGGCTTTCAGTATAGTTCTCTTAAAGGCAATAGGCTTTTGTAGTAATTGACACGTTTTATGAAAGAAGTTTATAGAGGAAGAAAAGAATGCTAGAAACTTACTAATGCCATTACCTTGACCCCATAGGTCGTCTGTCAAAGACTGGTAAGGCAGTGTGTGTGAGTTTACAACACTTATGGACCTTTTAACATGGCAGCATATGAGGAGTCAAGAGCCATGCTCTTTACTCCTTCTCTTTTTAGGTTGAATGTATAATAAGAAATAAAGGATAAGTGACATTGATTATGAACGATTACAACACAGTGAACTCTGATTTTTCTCCGTCCATACTGTGTATGAAGCATAAAGAGAGAAACCGTTTGAAACTGATTGTGAATATTCACTAGATAACCCGTTTTGCACCGAATAGATCACTGTGGTAAGACTAGGTACGCCTCCCTCATAGGTCATAGTCTCATATTTTTTGCAGCATCTATAAACTCCAAGCACCATAGGGGGATGGATCTTTTTGTGTGCTGGTCATTACTTGTCCTCTTAGGAGGCATTCGCTGACCTAAGACTGGGTCAGGGCCCTACTACGTGTTTGTATATGGGTTATACCATACCTGATCTCCAGGGCAGCAGTCATGTCTTAGCATTTACTGGATGGAAGTAAGCACCATAGTAGTTGGCACATAGTAAGCTCTCAATGAATATTTGTTGACCGAATGGAAGGTTAGCTCCTATCAGAAACTGATGCTTGATGACATCATTATTATGAATCTGAGTCCCAGTGTATGGGCTATCAACTTTCAGTGTTTTGGGTGGCCACAAATGACACAGAATTTTCCTTTATATAATGGAATGCATCCATCATGATCACAAGGGAAGTCCGTTGATAGTGTGTGGATAGGGTATGTCCTTTCTACTCTTACAGTGAATTATTTGCAGCCCCACTCTTTCTTTCAAAGAGCAGATAGTGAAATTATCATTGCATATATAAAAAGTGAATGTATATGCAAAGATATGTCTAAATGATTATTCACTTAAAAATCTTTAAAAATATTTTAGGGATGTGTTGGCTACTTTTCAACCAGTACACATCGCCATACCAAATTTTATACAGATCCAGTGGAAGCTGTAAAAGACATCCCTGATGGTGCAACGATTCTGGTTGGTGGTGAGTAATAGTATTGTTTTCCTTTTTGTGATGGTAACATTCTTAAGTTTTTAGCAAAGCAGGGAAATCAAAGTGGCAAAGCTATGTAGATTAAAAATGCCAATTATTTTATTATTAATTCATTATTTTATTTTTATTATTCATAATAAATTCAGCATGTTATGTAATTATTAAAGGTTTATTAAGTTATAGTACTTAATGTTGTACGTTTTATTTCTTTTTGTGTTTCTTTTTCTATTATTTTGAAAAGCTGAAGCTTAAAATGGATGTCTTATTAGTAGCTTTGAAAACCTTCCTAGATCCTTTGGAATTCTGTTTAACTTAAAACATCTGCATTGATCTCGTCATGCCTTAGCTAGCCACTCCTTTGGTTATTCCTCATTTTAGGAGATAGAAAGCATAAATGCACCTATCTATTATTGAGGCCTCTGAGTTCTATTGCTTCACCTTGCTTGGAATGTCTTTTAGAACCACGGTCTCACACTCATTAAACTTGCTGCCTGATTCTTGTGATTTTTTTTTTTTTTCTTTTTAATTTCTAGGCCTTGGTTGTAGGCTAGCCTTATTTTTAGGGCTGCTCTTCATTCATTCATCCATTCAACTGATCAGTCATTGAATGTCCATTTTAAACCTAATACTATTTGACAAATTGTGGAAGATACAAAGAAGTAAAAGTCATTAGTCTAGGCTTCTGATTCTGCAAAACTCTACTGAGGCATATAAAACAAACATGCTTGAATAAGTAGCTACATAAAGGTTGAATTCTAAACTCTAGATATGCAGTAAAGTATAAGATATGCAATGTGTAACCATCGTGTAACCATATTAGCAGGTTGCATTTGTCTTTATTCTTAAGGTTCAAAGATTTGACGGTGATGTCTGATGCTACACAATGGTCCAGAACATTTGGATACAGCTGTGTAGCCGTTTATTGAGTTGCTGAGATATGTCTATATTTCACTTAGTAGATCTAATAATGTGCTTTGCATTTTTTTTTTCTTTAAGGGAAAAGAGTAACACGTGGATTTCTCTGAAAGAACATTATCCTCTTCACAAATCATTTGTCTTTTTCACTTACTATAGGTTTTGGGTTATGTGGGATTCCAGAGAACCTTATAGGAGCTTTACTAAAGACTGGAGTAAAAGGGCTGACTGCAGTCAGCAACAATGCAGGGTAAGTGTGCATTTTTAAAACAATTGGCTTGAAACAAATGACAGTTCTCTATAATATTTATACAAAGTTTAAGAATGAAATGAAAATTTTCCTCATTTTATGAGCAACATGCTCAAGTATCAAAAGATAGTTTTTAACAAGCTCAAGAGTTAGAGGTTACATTTCTTCAAATATTTTTGGTACCATTCTTCATAATCATAAGTAAAGCAGACTTGCATAAATGTGTCTCTTAATCTGATGTGCTTTTATTTTTCTAAGTTTCAAATATATTATTAAAGATATGTATTTTCAAATTGAATCTTTCATTTTATAATTCAGAGATGTCCCTTTATATTTTGTTGTTATAGATCATTATGTATAGTGGAAGATTTCAAGTGGTTTAAAATATGTTTCAAGTCTTTCCTTTGGTTATACCATATTCTAGATGATATGTAAGGTTATCATTAATCATTAAAAATGTTGCTGGTCTTGGTAGAAGGAGGAGGATACGCAGCCAGCACTTAAGACAGTAGGGTCTCAATCAAAGTGGTCAACAATAAGCCATCACATTTTAATAATGGCATGCACATTAAGATATGTTATGAAGAAAAAAAGTATTTTTTTTTTTAATTTTTTTTTCAACGTTTTTTATTTATTTTTGGGACAGAGAGACACAGAGCATGAATGGGGGAGGGGCAGAGAGAGAGGGAGACACAGAATTGGAAACAGGCTCCAGGCTCCGAGCCATCAGCCCAGAGCCCGACGCGGGGCTCGAACTCACGGACCGCGAGATCGTGACCTGGCTGAAGTCGGACGCTCAACCGACTGCGCCACCCAGGCGCCCCAAAAGTATTTTTATATAAAGCGATAAGTTATCAGTTTTCTTTCAACAGTGAAAGACTTGGAAGAAAAAAACTGAAAAATTAACTAAATTTGCAGTTTAGCCTAGTACCATAAATGCAATTTAGAATAAATTGTACCAGTTGTTTAAGACCGGAGACAGAGCCTACATTTGTGCTCATGTTTTCTTTGCTGAGTTTATTTATGCTCTTGTTTTCATCTAGAAGGTTCTCCCACCTTTTCTCTGCATATCCACATCTTTCCCATTTTTCAGGATCCAACTCAGGTTGTACATCCTCAAAGAAACCTTATCCAATTAAAGAACTTCTCTAGACTTACTGATTTTGCCCCTTTCTGGGTTCCTTTGGAGACTTCTAGCATTTCTTTGTATACTGAATTGTATTTATTCCCTGAGGTATATTACAGACTGATCTTTTGCTTAAAGTAGTTTTTTCTTCCGTACTATGCTGAGCCTGAGGCACAGAGTCACTAAGTGCTGGAACTGGATGGGTTTGTAGAGGCTATCTTTTCTAGTTCCCTCATTTAAGAGGAAACTCATTTGTAAATAGGGAAGTGACTTGTTCATGATCACTTGATATTTCTTAAACCCGTCCCATGCCCTGTGAACTTACTTTGTACTTATTAAAATACTTTTGACTATCAGTACTTTGTTGGGTGTTCGAGCTAGCTCAGTGCTTACAAGAAATGGTATAAATCAGTGTAAATTCTTGATGCAGAGTAAGTACTGATAACCACACAAATCTTGAACATGAAGAAGGCACTTTGCATATCCTCATTGGCAGTTGATTCTCTCAATTAGGTAGGTTTAAATCCTAGAGGCCTATGGCAACGAGGGCTTTGTTTTGGCCATTAGAGTCAGACAAATAAGGAAAACTTAGCATTGCTCTGTTGGAAAACCAAAGATAGTTTGAAATGTTGAGTAAATGGAGAGAACTTAGAAGTAATAACTTCTCTCTCATTTAGAAAAAGGCTTTTTATGGAAGGATCTGCCCACATTGGAAGTCTTTCAAAGGTCAGGACTCCTGATTGTTTTTATTTTGTTTTTAGTTATGAAAGGGACCTGTTGCCATGAGGTACCACTTACCTCCCTTGGTATGTAGCATTAACTGTTAGTCTTGATGAGATAAATTTTCCCCCTCATGATCACTTAGATGAATCAGTACTTTGATATGGATTGATTAGGAAGGTAGGAAAAATTGAAAACATGCTTTTCATTATTTTTTAAAAGACTTTGATATATGAATTACAAGCCTGTATGAGCAAAAAGTTTTACAATAAACTATATATCAACCAATTCAAAAGTAAGGGAAGATTAGGTGTGTTATATTAATCACACTCATTTCCTCACGACAAGATTATTATTATTTTTTTTAAGTTTATTCTGAGAAATAGAAGGAGGGCATGTGCACGAGCATGAGTGGAGGGAACAGAGAGACACAGGCAGAGACAGAATCCCAGGCAGCCTTGTGAGATGGTGACCTGAGCCAAAATCAAGAGTGGGATGCTTGAATGAAATATGGCCCTTTGTAGCAACGTAGATGGAACTGGAGAGTGTGATGCTAAGTGAAATAAGCCATACAGAGAAAGACAGATACCATATGTTTTCACTCTTATGTGGATCCTGAGAAACTTAACAGAAACCCATAGGGGAGGGGAAGAAAAAAAAAAAAAGAGGTTAGAGTGGGAGAGAGCCAAAGCATAAGAGATTCTTAAAAACTCAGAACAAACTGAGGGTTGATGGGGGGTGGGAGGGAGGGGAGGGTAGGTGATGGGCATTGAAGAGGGCATCTTTTGGGATGAGCACTGGGTGTTGTATGGAAACCAATTTGACAATAAATTTCGTATATTAAAAAAAAGAGTGGGATGCTTAACTGAGCCACCCAGGTGCCCCATGACGATTATTTTAGATTGCACTTCTCGCGGGTGGGAATTTAGACAACTCCAAGGACAGTCCAGCTTACGTGCAGAAGCCGAGTAAATACTATCTGAAGATATATATGCTCCTGTGCTTGTGGTTATAATACTGTTGCTTATATGTGGTATTATAGTAGTCAGGTATAGGAACTCTGTGAGGGCCCAATGAGCAGTTTTTCACTCTAAATAAAATTTCTGTTTCTGCACCAGTGATTTTGAACCAGAAAGTAAAGGCAGGTGGCTCCTTCACAGTGGCCACTTTATTATTTGTTGAGGCAGTTGCAGCTTTGTAGGGCTCAATGGAGAGAGAATGTGCCATCTTGTCTGATTATAAGCATTCCTCTAAGATTTGATTATTTTGTCTGGGAAGGGCTAACCACTTCCTGGGATGTATACTTGAACTTCTCTGCTTGGCTCATGGAAGGGAATGTTCACTTGTTCCATATAACTGTGTCATAAACTAATGTTTTGTCCAAATATAGCATTGTCTTCTCTTTTGATATTCTTGATACTATCAAAGTAAAAACTGTAATTGAGATTTAAGTATGCCTAAAATGAGAGCAAAGAAGAGAAATACAGCTTGGTAAATGGTTGCAAATTCATTTTTATTAGAGTTTTGTTTTGGCAAGAATTTCCAATTAATGAGATTTCAGAAAATTAAAATTCAGAAAATGAAAATTTTTTTTTAAATGTTTATTTATTTTTGAGACAGAGGGAGACAGAGCATGAACGGGGGAGGAGCAGAGAGAGAGAGGGAGACACAGAATCTGAAGCAGGCTCCAGGCTCTGAGCGTCAGCACAGAGCCCGACGTGGGGCTCGAACTCACGGACCGTGAGATCGTGACCTGGGCCGAAGTCGGACGCTTAACTGACTGAGCCACCCAGGAACCCCCAGAAAATGAAATTTTAGATTCAAAGAATGAAAAATACTTTTGGAACATTTATGTCTTCCATGAAACACATGAATGTATCTACTGAATTCTTGGTTTTAGACTTTTTTTTAACCACTGAAATGTTTGAAACCCGAGTTTGTTGTACTATAGGAGGAAGGTCAAATCTCTCTCTCCTTAGGTATGCTAGAAAAATGTTGGGTTCTAAAGGCAAGCAAGATAATCTCTTTTAAATTCCATCAAAATGACCTTTAATATCAGAGAGCTGCGAGGTGTCTTAATACACAGGTTTCTCTACTAGGAATGGTATATTTCTCATTTGCAAAAGACAACATGTGTATTTCTTTTCTCTTTATATTGTAAAGGTCTTGCCTTTTTCATTTTTATATTGTCAGTGTCTGAGACACAGGAAGAAGGGATGTATGTTTGCTGAATTGGGGAGTTAGAAAGTACGTGGAAGGAAGACACTCTTACTATAAGCTATCTAACAGCATTTTTTGAGGTATATGCACTAACTCTATACCTGGTCAGGGGTAGCCTGGGCTGAGCATTTTATGCTCAGTTTATGCTTTGATGCCATGCCAGGTTGTTAATCCAGGAAGAAAGCAAAGGCCAAATATACATAGTTCCCAGAGCCAAGATCAACAAATACAGAGAATTCATCTCCAGACAGAGCCAAGTTCAAACGTGTAATGGGTTGAAAAGCCAAACAGAGAGCCATGAGAGAGTGGCTAGAAAAATTTCCAAAGTCAGTGAATTGGGCAAGTACATTCTAGTTTATCATGTGGACCTATATAGTTGAAGGGAATTTCGGGTATTTAAAACTACAGAAAGCAAATGGACTATATTCACCTTCATGGATTATTTTATTGTTACAACTTTATTTAGAGAGGGCTCCAGGGGATATCGATGGTGCTCTGATACTGGGTAATTGAAGAGAGTTTACCAAAGGGACTCTCTCTAAAGGAGAGGTTAAGGTTGAGGGAAAGCGACATGAGTATTGAATTTCCCTGGAGTTAATAACAGAAGAACTGTTACCACCAGCCTTAGGTCTGAAGAATGAGGGGAAGGGGCTGCCAGGACCTGGGAGAAAGCTTTATGGAGACGGCTATCCAATGTGCTGCAGCTTGCCAGGGAGAGAGTCGGGGTAATATAAATCCCGATATCCTTCTCTTCTTACCTGGTCAGAAGCCAGAGGGCAGGGGAGCCCCCTGATTCAGTCTTGAGTCAGCCATCCTGGCACAGGGAAGGCAGGAGATCAGAGAATGGGTCTGGACAGGCATATAGAAAATATCCAGCATAAGGACTTGGTGATTTTCATTTTTATTAGAGATGAGCTAGTAAGGAGGGGGAAAGTGAAATCAAGCAATAAATTTATTCAATAAACATTCTGTGTTTATGTAGTACCTTCTGTGTGTTGCATTGGCTTTCAGGTGCTTGGGAGTACAGCAGTGAATGAGACACCAAGTTCCCTGCATTTGTGGACCTTACATGCCAATGGGGAGAGGCAGACAATAAATAGGAAACATAACAAACAAGCAAATTTTCCAGTATGTTAGAAGGTTATAGTGCTGTGGAAAAAAAAAAGAAAAAGAGCAAGAAAGGGGGACTGGGAGCGTGAAAATAGATCCGCAGTTTTCAGTATAAAATCAGGCAATCAGCAGCACCTGGGTGGTTGTGTCGGTTAAACTGATTAAATTGGTTAAATGTCATCAGACTCTTGGTTTGGGCTCCGAGTTTGAGTCCCATTTCTGGCTCCGTGTTGATAATGCAGAGGCTGCTTGGGATTCTCTCTCTCTCCCCATTTCTCTGCTCCTTCCCCGCTCACCCTCTCCCTTTTCTTTCTCTCAAAATAAATAAACATTTAAAAATTAAAAAAAAAAAAAACCAAAAAAAAAAAACCAAGGGAGGGACTCTTTGAGGTGACAGTTGACCAGAGACTTGAAGGAAGTGAGGGGGGAACCTTGTGTTACCTGGGGAGGAGTTTGTGAGTCAGGGAAAGGCCAGCACAAAGGCCTTGGGCAGTATGCCTGGGGTTTTGAGGGATAGTGAGGAGGTCAGCAGAAGAAAAGGGAGCAAGAAGGAAATGGGTGGAATGAGGTCTGAGACTAAAGGGCATCCCATCTTACGAGGCCTTGCAGGCCACTCTAGAGATCTCTGCTTTCACATAAATACATGAATGCCATCGCAGCATTTAAGACGGAGCAGTAATGTGATCTGACATACTTTGTTTTTATAGTTATGTTTTTGGCCACCATTTTGTGAGTGGATTACAGGGTGCGGGGGTAGAAGCAGGGAAGGTTGCTCCAGGATTGAGACAGCAGATGGTGCAGGTCATGGAGGAGGAAGTGGGAAATGCTTGGATTCTGGATGGGATTTGAAAGTAGAGTCAGGATTTTCCAATATAGTTGATGTGGAGTATGAAAGAGAAGTGACAGGTCATTACTTTTGTACAGAAGATCTGTTAGGATGGGTGCAGGCTGCAGGTGGAACTGAATGTAGGGGAATGGAATTATTAACCTGAAGAAGTGAAGGCCCGGTTAGGTAGTAGGGGGCAAACAGGGAGAATGCATTGTGTGTGAGTGTGGGGAAGAACTACCTTTCCAAGAGACAGGGAATCTTAGGTGATTGGCGCCCCCTAGTGCCAATCGCATTATTAGTCTTGAGGGGATCGGCTCCGTATCTCAAAAGTACACTCTTGAAAATACTTCTTTAGGCTTTAGTTTTCTTTTGAATCAAGCGAGGATAAATCACGTAACTATTCTTTTATGCTCCTGGTGCATCGGAAATGTTATCAGATTCATTACTGGAGGCTAGAACTGTAAACACGTTTAGCAAATGGTTACTTGGACTACTTTGAGGAATTCAGTGTGTCCGGGCTGCCTGGTGGAGATTAGAGGCTTGGAAATGCAACATGCTGAGAATTAGGAGTCAGCTGAGCAGGATGGGCACTTGTGAGCATGAGGAGTGGGGGGATGGGTGAGTGAAGTGGAGGTGGGAGAAAAGGAGGTTGTTAGAAGAAACGTCAGTGGTTTGTCACACAAGGAACCGTACGTACTTATCCCTGTCCTAGTCAAACAAGGGGATGTCACTAGGGATCAGTAGACTAATTTCACACCAGTCCATTCTCCCACTATGTTCCATTGCCAGAGTCAGAATTCTGGGGTGGGTCTGTATCTACACCAAGTCTGTGAGTGATTTTACTCTAATTATCCCTGGATTTGTCTCGTTTTCTCCACTTCTGTTGTTGCTACCTTAGTTCAGAACCCCGTCTTTGCTTGTTTGGATTATTTCGAGCCTTTTAACTGATCTCCCTGCCTTTTTTGTTTGTTTGTTTTTTGTTTTTTTAAATCACTGAACCCCTCTGATTGTATACCCTGTCATTTTCCACTGAAAATTATTCACAAGGTCTCCCATCTCCTTCAGGATGCAATCCTAATTCCTTGGTGTGACTCATGTGACAGGTCACAAGCTGGCCTGCCATGCACCTCTCTTGCTCACTTCCGCTTTCGATCCATACTGCGGTCGCGTTCAGCATGCAGCCGGTCACACCACTGTGCACCTTTGCAAAGCTGCCCATCTGCCTCTTTGGCTCACCACTTCCACACCTCTACTCCTCTCTCAAAGACTTTTTTCTTCAGGTCTGTTCCAGCGTCACTTTCCGTAAGCTTATTCTGACCTCTTACTCCTCTCTGTTGGGTGACCTTCAGTGTTCTCATCACACTTGATGTAGACCTCTCTTAGCATATCTCTCCCTGTATTGTAATCATAGGGTTACTTGTTTATTTCTTGATATCTTAGAGTTTCCCCTGGCCCAGGACCCACATAGCCCTGGGGTGCAGGAACAACTTGGTAAATGACTGTTGGATGAGTGAGGCATGTAGAAGACCCACGCTCCATAGGGGAGAGGCCATCGGAGCACTAAGGGGATTAGGAGGGAGAGATCATGAATGAAGTCTTCTGTTTCTGGGAGGAACTCTGGCTTTATCACGATATTCGTTCTTTAAAGTGGCTTTATTGTAGCATAATACAGAGTAACGTAGAAAAGTGCTTATATCACAGGTGTAAAGTTTGAAGAATTTTTATAGGCTGCAGACCCATGTAACCAACCCCCAGCTTCTTTAAATGGAACATGACCAGTATACCAGAAAGCCCTCCTCATGCTTCTTCTAGTCACTTTTCCTTTCCCACCACTGAACTTAACCATTATCCTACTTCTGATCTTATACATTAGTTTTGTCTGATTTTGAACTTCATATAGAAGGAATAATTCAGTAAGTACTCTTTTGTGGTTCTTTTGCTTGACATTTTGTCTATCTGTGAGAGTCATCCATTGTTGCCAGGGGTTGTAGATGATTCATTCTCCTTGCTCTGTGGCATTCCAACATGTGGCGATACCAGTTTGTCTGTTCTGCTGTTGGGTAATATTGAGGAGGCTCCAGTTTTTTGGCCATCAGGAACAGTGCTACTGTTTTTGTTGTTTGATGAACGTAAGTGTGCATTGCTGTTGGATATAGACCCAGGAGGGGAATTGCTGACATAGCATATCCCTATGTTCAACATTAATAGAAACTGCTAATAATTTTTCAAAAGCGGTTGGGGGACGCCTGAGTGGCTCAGTTGGTTAAGCACCCGACACTTGATCTCTGTTCAGGTCATGATCTCACGGTTTGTGAGGTCAAGCCCTATGTCAGGCTCTGTACTGACAGCATGGAGCCTGCTTGGGATTCTGTCTCTCCCTCTCTCTGCCCCTTCCCTGCTTGCAATATCTTTCTCTTTCTCTCTCTCAAAATAAATAAATCAACTTAAAAAAAAAAAAGTGGTTGGATCAGTTTACATTCCCCTCCTCATATGTGAGAGTTCTGGGTGTTTCACATTCTTTCCAACACTTGGTATTTCCTTTTTTTAAATTTAGCCATTCTTTCATGTTTACAGTGGTTCTCATTGTGGTTTTTACCATAGTTCTTATAAAAGTAGTTTTATAGCTTAAGTTTAAGCATTCTTCATTATCTTAGAAATGTTTATCTAGTGGTTAGAGCAGTTTTGAAACACTTGAAGAGAGGGATAACGCGACTAAAAACAGGAAAGTATTCATTCGGTTATTAATCTGTCTTGTCACATTGACTTTGCTTGAAATTCTAGGTGTATTTTGCTTTGAAAAAGAATAGACATAAATAAGAAAGGCATAAACTTAGAGACCTTCACTTAATGAAAAAGCCAATACTATACGCACCATTTCTTTTTTTTTTTTCAACGTTTATTTATTTTTGGGACAGAGAGAGACAGAGCATGAACGGGGGAGGGGCAGAGAGAGAGGGAGACACAGAATCAGAAACAGGCTCCAGGCTCTGAGCCATCAGCCCAGAGCCCCACGCGGGGCTCGAACCCACGGACCGCGAGATCGTGACCTGGCTGAAGTCGGACACTCAACTGACTGCGCCACCCAGGCGCCCCTATACGCACCATTTCTTTTTTTTTTTTTTTAATTTTTTTTTTTTTCAACATTTATTTATTTTTGGGACAGAGAGAGACAGAGCATGAACGGGGGAGGGGCAGAGAGAGAGGGAGACACAGAATCGGAAACAGGCTCCAGGCTCTGAGCCATCAGCCCAGAGCCTGACGCGGTGCTCGAACTCACGGACCGCGAGATCGTGACCTGGCTGAAGTCAGACGCTTAACCGACTGCGCCACCCAGGCGCCCCTATACGCACCATTTCTAAGAAGAAATTGTACTCCAGTGTCAGTTATAGGCTCATATGTGGTAACTAAATGTACCACTCTGGTGAGTGATGTTCGTAATAGGGTAGGCTATGCATGTGTGGGGTCAAGGGTATTTGGGAAATCTCTGTACCTTCCTCTCAGTGTAGTTATAAACCTAATACTGCGCTAAAAAAGATAAAGTCTTAAATAAAATTTAAAAGAGAATAAATTGAACTCCAACCTTAGAAATATTTTTTTTTTTTTAGTTTATGTATTTATTTTGAGAGAGAGAGAATGAGCAGGGGAGGGGCAGAGAGAGAGGGGGACAGAGGATCTGAAGCGGGGTCTGTGCTGACAGCAGAGAGCCCAATGCAGGGCTCCAACTTGCGAACTGTGAAATCATGACCTGAGCCAAAGTCAGACGCTTAAGCCACGGAACCACCCAGACACCCCTGAACTCTAACCTTAATAGAAATATTAAACCATATTATATAAAACTTACTAGATAACGGATAACAGCGTTATTCTTGCTGCCTATAATCTTTTGACTGGTTTGTGATTAATTTCCTGATTTTTTTGGTATTGCTATTAAAAATGTTTAAGTGTTTAAATCTTCTTGACCTAAATATCTGTGATATAGGGAAAATGTTCATAGTTATTTATAATTTGGGTCCAAATTTCAAGAGTATGCTGTTCTTCCTTCTTTTAAATATGAGAATGCCTTGCTCGCTTTTTAGGACAATGAATTTCTCCATTTGGAGCTAGTGCAGATCAGGAGCGTGGCGTTGCTTTGCTTTTACATCTGCCTTCAAAGTGTAAGGCAAGATCCAGTTCATCTCTGCTTGTCTTCTACCCTGGCATCACTTTGGAGCAGTGGAAAGAATGAAAGGTGCAGGGTAGACTTGTAGGATTGGTGTGGCTTTGGATACTGGCTGTGTCACCCAAGATCTTGCCAGAAATCACTTAAAGGTTTAGAGCTTTAGTTTCCTCAGCTGTAAAATAAGAAAAGAATAGCCACCTTGCAAGGTTCTTTGGGTGGTGGGGGACTGAGAGAATATGCGTGAAATGCCCGGCAGGAGGGAATCCTTTAAATTAATAACATTTCATGTTTGTGAAGTCTGGGATATTAGTGTTGTCTCTGATATTCCTTTGATTGCAAGCTGCTTGCATTTTTCTTCTAGGGTTGACAACTTTGGCTTGGGCCTTTTACTCCGATCCAAGCAGATAAAACGCATGGTGTCTTCGTATGTTGGAGAAAATGCAGAATTTGAACGACAGTACTTGAGTGGTGAATTGGAAGTAGAGCTGACACCTCAGGTAAGAAAATTTCTCTGCTTCTCTTACACAGCAGTAACTTATTTTAAAATTTACCTTTTCCCCTTTGGGAATTTTCCTTTGCAAGAGAGGTAAGGCAGAGAGGATTCAGTTTTGCCAGACCAAGGAAATTTGTTTGTAGGTCACACCTGTTGATGTCTAGACTATTATTTTCTGTTGCTGTGCATGGGAAAAAAAAAAAAAAGAGGTATTTCTAGTAAAAATCTCTAGGCTCCAGGATAAATTTTTAAGTTCAGCACTATGATATACATTGTGCTGGAAGCCTGCAGTAGGACTTGCTGAGATGCTGGGGCATTGTCCTGAGAGTCCGTTCCTGTGAATCATAGAATTAGAAATCTGTGAGGAATATGTTCTTGCTGAGACATCAGGAAAGTGGAGCCCATGGAGGGTAGAACTGGGTATGTCCCAGAATAAGTTCTGGAATCAGGGCCCGGGTCTCCAGGGAATTGATGTCAATTACCAAACAAGCCAGTTACTGCAGTTAATCTAGCAAGTCTCCACTCACTTCTTACACTACATCTTAACTGCTTGAAGAGTTTGTCATAGAGGAAACTTTTTGAAGTCATTTGGGTAAAACAGGGCTCTACAGGTTACATATGCATTTGTCATCTTTTTTTTTTTTAAGTTTATTTATTTATTTTGAGAGACAAAGGGTGGGTCGGGGAGGGGCAGATAGAGGGAGAGAGAGAGAATCCCAAGCAGGCTCTGCAGCATCAGCACAGAGCTCAATGTGGGGCTCAAACCCACAAACCTCAAGATCATGACCTGAGCCAAAGTTGGACACGTAACCGACTGAGCCACCCAGGTGCCCCTAGGCACTTGTCTTCTAATTTGACATCATCTGCCTTCATCTCTGAAATTGAACCCACCACTCTGCTTTATTTTTGTCAACAGAATCATTATTACCGCTAACTTCACTACATTGGTAATGATGTGATCTAGCAGAATTAAAAAAATCAATAATTAACTCTCAGTATATGCTTGTCTAGAGACAGCAATGCAGGGGAGAACCGTCTTGTACCTGAGGCTATACAACATTACGCGGGTCACGCTCTGTCACTCTGCAGTGTTGTTGGGAGCGGTGTTTGTCACAGCCTCCCACTGTGCCTGGCATTTATCTGGTTTTCCTTTAAATTTTTTTTTTTTCAACGTTTTTATTTATTTTTGGGACAGAGAGAGACAGAGCATGAACGGGGGAGGGGCAGAGAGAGAGGGAGACACAGAATCGGAAACAGGCTCCAGGCTCCGAGCCATCAGCCCAGCGCCTGACGCGGGGCTCGAACTCACGGACCGCGAGATCGTGACCTGGCTGAAGTCGGACGCTTAACCGACTGCGCCACCCAGGCGCCCCTATCTGGTTTTCCTTTAAAATGAAAATAACAAAAGGTATCCTGTCTTAGTCTGCTTGCACTGCTGTAACAAACTAGGTGGCTCATGCAAGAGAAAGTGATTTCTCATTGTTCTGGCAGGTAGGAAGTACAAGATCAAGGTACAGGCTGATGTGATTCTTGGTAGAGGGGAGGAGGGCGGGGAGAGACAGAGGACGCACACTTGCAAATGAGGACTCTGGGCTCTCTTATTATAAAGACACTAATACTATTGGATCAGGGCCCTATCCTTATGACTTCCTTTAACCTTAATGACTTCCATAAAGGCCGTGTCTCCAGATACAGTCACATGGGGGTTAGGGCTTCAACATACGCATTTGCGGGGGACACAATTCAGTCGATAGCATATACTTTTCCTCTTCACGTTGTAGGTTGAGATCCCTTTTCCTCTGGGTTGTGGAGCCCTTGAAAATAATTTCAATTACTTCTTTTATCTTTTGCATTACCCCTTATTTTGTCAGAGGGCATGTACATGGGTGTTCCTTAGTATTTCTTTTATATTCTTTAAGCTGAAAGAGGTCGGTGTCTCTCTGCCCACTTTGTGCCAGGTACACAGACATCGGCTCTGGCACCTTGTTTTGCAGCCTGTGAGCCAGAGAAGCGTTGATAAAGTGGTAGGGGTGAGGACTCCCTTCGGGGTTTGGATGCAGGGGGCTGGTGGTACCTGCAGAGAGCCTGTATGTAGAAATTGTCCACTTTTAGGCTTTTGCCCAGATGGACAGAGAGAAGGAATAAAGGTATTCAAGAAGGGTGGACATAAAAAATACTTTATGGTAGGGGCTGTTATTATGGTTGTTTTGATGGTTTAATTTTGTGAATGTTATTAACTTAAAACAAAATGGAGTTACCTCTGTCCATTAAATGGAATGGAGAAACAGTTATCTGGAAGATTTTCAGTTGTGCCTCAAATCCTACCTTCCCCAGATTATCCCACCTACTTCAATGACTCAATGTCTGAAGTCCCAACTTTTAGTGCCTGCTTTGAGTTTAGTATTTGAAGGCCCCAGCTAAAGTAGAAATTGTTTTCACAGATAAAGTAGAAATTTGTTTTCCATATTAACATATTGTCATTAATACCTAAATCAATTCTTACTACTGAATGGCCAGTCAGTTATCTAGCATGAATATGATGTAGCTAGACCATAACAATAGGTTTCAGTGTTAGGGAGGGTATCAGGAAATATTCAGGGCCAGAGTTGTTCCCCTGTGGGGAAAATTGGGTGGAAAAGTAGTTGGGGGAAGGAGGGAGCTAGGGAAATCAGGTTTAAATCTCTGGTACCTAGGAATGTGATAAAGATGATCAAAAGAGGGTACAAGAAACTTTGCATACAGCTGTTTCTACTCGGAGGTAGAATTTAAAGTACTCTTAGCTTTTAAAAACCAAATTACTAGGGCATGTGGGTGGCTCAGTCAGTTAAGTGTCCGACTTGGGCTCAGGTCATGATCTCCTAGTTCGTGATTTCGAGCCCCACATTGGTCTCTGTGTTGTCAGCACAGAACTCATTTCAGATCTTCCGTTTTCCTCTCTCTCTGCCCCTCCCCTGCTTGCTGTCTCCCTCTCTCTCTCAAAAATAAATAAACAAACAAACAAACAGAAAAACCAACAAATTACCTATATGTTGTATAATCTTTGCTTAACTTCGGATTTTTTCTTCATTAGATAATGTGTTAGATGAAATGCTTATAAGAATGTTTTGGAATAAAACAAAGTGAACATATTATTATATAATAATGGCATTGTTATCAATGATAAGATTCAGGCTATACCTACATATGGCACACAGTAAAACACAACATTTAAATACATGTTTTTCAATAAATATAAATTATATACTTCAGGCTTAAAAATTGATTTTACAGATAGACTGATGTAGATTATGATGTCAGGAGAGCAGTGGGCGCCAGAAAGCTGAGATCCTGATTATACAAACAAGCAGTTACATTTGAATGTGGGTTAAGAATTGAGAGATTGTTGGGGCACCTGGGTGGCTCAGTCGGTTGAGTGTCCGACTTGGGCTCAGGTCATGATCTCGCCATCCATGAGTTCAAGCCCCGCGTCAGGCTTTGTGCTGACAGCTCAGAGCCTGGAGCCTGCTGCAGATTTTGTCTCCCTCTCTCTCTGCCCCTCCCCCACTCACGCTGTCTCTCACAAATGAATAAATGTTAAAAAAAAAAAAGAATTGAGAGATTGTTGTCTAGAGGTGCAGTACTTGTTTTAAATTAATGTAGCATACAGTGTTTGTGAAATACAGCAACATACAGTGCTCGGTCCGATTTAGAATGATAAACTTCTAGAGAGAGGAACCATGTCTGTACGTGTTTCTGTATCCACGTACAGAAGCGTGCTTAATGAACTTCTTATGGTGTGCCGATTGCTCACTCGTAGGGCACGCTTGCGGAGCGGATTCGTGCAGGTGGGGCTGGCGTTCCTGCATTTTACACCAGCACCGGGTACGGGACCCTGGTGCAACAAGGAGGGTCACCGATCAGATACAACAAGGATGGCAGCATTGCCATTGCCAGTAAGCCAAGAGAGGTAAGAAGGACTGGTCCAGGCAGCGCTGGGACTCCCTTTCAGTGTAGGGTTCCAACTGGACTTAGTGGGTAGATAAGGATTGAATCACTTAGGTGTGAGAAGACACTGCCCTTCATCTATGTGAATAGCTAGGTAACATTTCTAGCTAAAACTGAGCATCCTCTAGTAATTAAAATCACATAGAGAAACTCGAATAAATAAATGAGAAGAAAAGAAACTGTAATCTATATAAGATGTGTGAGCCAAGACTAGTTTTCTGATAAGTTTTAACAAATTGTAAGAGCATTTATAACTTCTGACTATGCGTATGTGGAAGATAGAGTAGATGTGTGATATATATCATAGCAAACTCTTCATGCTCAAGCCCCTACTGAATGTGGATGAAGGAATTAAAAAAAAAAAAAAAGACATCGTATGTTTGCATGCAATATTGAAAAGTAGGGGGCAGTTGTAATTACATAATAGAACATTTATACCGTCTCCTTTATCCTTCATTTTGTATAGTGGACATACGGAGCTGATGGAGTACTTCAGTTATATTTACAGTGCTGGGTAGGATGGAGTACGCTAGGTAGCTTCACTCACATACTAGAAAAGAATGGAACTCTAGATATAGAAATTTGAGATACTTAGATTTGAGCCAGTTTTAAAAATTACACAGGCCGGTATTCCATTACTGTATTTTCAGTACCTCTTGCTTCTCTCTGGCCACATGGCTCAAGAGCAGTAACACAGGTTTGCAGAAATGCTCAGCTTAGCTCTAAGGAAGTGACAACTTGGTAAATCAAGGGACCTCTTATCACTTACGGCGATTTTTATAAGCTTTTTTTTTTTTTTTTTTTGCTTATAGGGATGTTAGCTCTGCACCTCCATATTTTGAGAGAAGATAAAAGGTCATTGAACATGCCCCTTGCTGTTCACTGTTTGTCTCTAGCAGTGTCCTCCATCTGGAGCTTTGCCTTTCTGCTTAGAATGACCTATATTGACTCAAAGTTTTGATTAACATTTTTTTTTTTTTATATTCTATCTTGCTCCTTTACTACCTAATTAGGTTTAAAAAGTTTTTGACAAAGTAAGACAGGAGTCTAATTATTAAAATGGATCTTAGTGATGTAGATAACGATGCTCAGAAAAATTGGGTTAATACTTTGAGAGTTTGCTAGAAGTTACAGCATTAACTCGCCTTGGGAGAACCTAGGATAGACTAGAGTCTGTCCTGAATGCCTGGGTTCATTGTTGCCTGGAGTCAGGTGCACAAACCTAATAGTTTTGTACTTTTGTCTCAATTACCTAGGAATGTGACAAATAATTTCTTGAAATGATTCTTGTTAGCTCTTTACTTCCCCTACTTGTGGTAGAAAGAGGAGGTGAGTAAATGCCTTAATTCAGTGACATTTATTAAGGTCCTACTCTTTGCCAGGCATTAGCCTAAGTATGGTAGAAAAGGCGATGATCTAGACCCAGGCCCCCTCTAGTGGAAGAACTGACAAGGAATGAATTAACAAACACGTAATGTCAGTGATGAAAGTGCTGTGAAGAAAAATCCCGTAGTGTAAGGGCAGAGAGAATGGTCAGTGGCCAGGGAGGTTGTGTTCCAGATTGGGTCCAGGGAAACTTCTCTGAGGAAGTGACAGTTGGTAGATACAGAAATAAAACGAGAATGAGTCGGGCAAGGATTATAGGGTTGTGCTGTGGTTAGAAGGAGGAGAGAAGACAAGGTCCTGCGGCAGGATAGCCCAGTTTGTGGAACAGCAGGACAGTGAGACCGGAACAGCATAAATGAGGCAGAGAGTGGTAGGATGGGAGGCTGAAACGAGGCTGCAGCCAGATAGTGAGTTTGGGTTTTACTGAGTGCAATGAGAGGTTCCGAAGTGGGAGAGTAATGTAGTCCAAGTTCCATTTTGGAAGCATCACTGTGGCTGCTGGGTAGTTTTCTGGTAGGGGTACAAGAGCAGAAGCAGTGAGAGAGCTTAAGAGACTGTTGTATCCATCCAGGTGGGAGTGGAAGTTGTTTAGACTGAGGTGAAATGGTGGAAGTTGTGGGGAAGGGGTTGGAATCTAGACATACGTTGATGGCAGAGCTAGTAGGATTTACCAATGGATTGGTTGTGGGCTATGAGGAAAGACAAGAACTAAGCCTGCTGCTTTTTGAGATGGGTGAAGTACGGGGGTGATCAAAGAGCCCTGTCTGGGACTGGGTGCGTTTGACATGTCCTTTAGGCTCCAGCAGAAGCTGCTCGGTAGTCTCTAGCTTGGGGAGGGTTTAGAGCTGGGATAGGGGATTGGAGCCATCAGCGTGTAGTAGTTAAATCTGTGGAACTGGATGAGTGTCTAGGGCTGGAGTGCAGGTAGAGAAAACCTCTTTTGCATTTGAAGGGTGGGAAGAGTGAAAAGAGAAGCAAAGAAGGGGAAAGTATCTAGTCTGTGAAGAGAAAATCAAGGGGAGTGTGGCAACTTGAAATACAAGGGAGATCTTACAAAGTGGGGAGTGATCAGCACTGTCCCATTGAGAAGAGGTGGCGTAACAGGAGGGGGCATTGAGCCCTGGGGACCTTAAAGAATGATTTTTCTAGGGGTGCCTGGCTGACTTAGTCAGAAGAGCATGTGACTCTTGATCTCGGAGTCATGAGTTCCTACATCAGGTGTAAAGATTACTTAAATAAACAAACAAACTTGAAAAGAAAAAAAAAGATTTTTCTGGAAGGGAGGATTTTTCTGGAATGATAGAAATTTGATCAGAGTGGATTTGAGAAAGGGCTGAAAAAAGAGGAAGTGGCGACCGGGCACACAGAACTCTTTCAAGTGAGAGTAATAGTGTGGCAAAACCAATCCCTTCCCTGTTTTAAAATTTTAGAATGTCAGCACTCAGTAACTGCTGGTTTGTAGACCCATCAGGAAATTGTATAATTCGAATAGGGGAAAAAAAGTCGTTTTTTTCACATTGCCCTGGGTTAGCATATATTTAGATCTGTATGTAGGTTTCCAGATCTGTATGCAACATACTCTCATCTATTATCATTAGTGTTTACAGTAATGACTTTGAAATACACAAGGCTCTTGAAAAAGCTGTATGTTGATGTGCAGTTTATAAATAGCTTTTGTATGATTTATCTAAGTTTCATATTAATAAGATCCTCCATCAGTGATCCCCTAAATTCATTAATATTTTCTAGCAGAAAGTGGGATAAAGCCTCTAAAGAAGCTGTTGATTAAGAAGGGATTTCTGCTTTAAACCATAAAGAAAAGTATACAGAACTTTCTCCTGAAGTTTTCTGTGATATGCATGCAGTTTGTCCACTAGAGGGCGTAGTATGAGCGAGAATGGAGCTCTGCCTTCCTATGGCTCCAATCCCGTGTAGGATGGGGCACAGCATTGACGTTGTTTCTTCTTTTCTTTGTTTCAATTCCCAGAGCTAAACACCCAAGAAGAAAAAAGAAACAAAATGCCATGGCATAGTTTTACTTTATGCTGCTTCTTCCCGCTCCCCTTTCCATGTGTAGTAGAATTAAAAGGCAATACAATACAGAAGTCAATAGCATTCCATTAAATAGTAACGATAGAAAAGGAGGTGTAATAGAATAACATAGAACTTTCCTAGTAGCATAAAAACACCATGAAGTACCTATGAATAAACCTAAAAAACGTATACAAAGTTTTTTTGGGGGAAGAATTATCAAGCAATTCAAACAAGTAAAAGGAGATTTCAAAAAATATAGGCGTGTATTTAACTCACGGGTGGAAAGATGTGGCACGTCAGTTCTCCAATGTCATCTACAGGTTCTAGGAATTCCAATTAATATCTCAACAGATGGTTATAGATTAATTAGAGATGAATGGATTTTTATAACTATTTTATGTACAAAATACATTGACGATTTTATGAGGCTTATATAGTTTTTTTTCCTGGGGTGGAGGAAATGTTCAATGTATATAACTTATGCACATAAATAATGAGTGCTAACACAGTCTGTGCCTTTGGCATATAGAACTTGCAGTTCCTCCAGTTTACTAAGCTCTCTCTTGCTGCTGAGTCTCTGCACATGCTGTTCCCAGTTCCCTTTCCACCACTTTGATCAAATCCTAATTGCCTACCACTCCTCACCCTTGAGTCCTCAGTTCAGATTGTCCTCCCTCTGAGAAACCTTCCCTGACTAGGCTCGTATCCTTATTATCTGCTTCTATCAGAGCACATACCACAGCCAAACAAGACTTCTGCAAATACCTGACAGTGCCCTCTTTGTCTCCTGCAGGTGAGGGAGTTTAATGGCCAGCATTTTATTTTGGAGGAAGCAATTACGGGAGATTTTGCTTTGGTGAAAGCCTGGAAGGCAGACCAAGCAGGAAATGTGATTTTCAGGTAGTATCATGGTTTTATGCAAAGCAATGCAATTAATGCAAAGTTGCATTTCAGCAACTTTACATTTCCTGAATTATGTTTACAAAATAGATATCTTGGTGTGTTTGGTGTTTAAAAATTCATTTAAAAAGTGGCTTACAATCAAACCAACCCACAGGTCAGAGTGTGTGTGTGTGTGTGTGTGTGTGTGTGTGTGTGTGTGTGTGTGTGTGTGTATATATACACACTGATGTATGTGTGTGTGCAAGGCAACTGCTTTTGCTGAGATGTGGTGTGCTTCTGGGAATCTGTTCTGATTGGCTGGTGCCCACATTGAATGGCATTTGAATCTATATACCCTTGTATATAGTTACATACAAACGATTTTTCCATGTGTGTTTTAGTTGCCAGGAAAGGTACAGTGTTGAGACATGCTTAGCAAATGTGACAAAAACACACAATTGTATTTAATTTTGATATTGTTATTGATATGCATTGTCTTAAACAGCCTATGTGATTTTGATATTCTGGAAAGATACTGCTCCTAACCATTTAGATCAGTTCTTTTCCAGTCCTGTTGGTGTCTACTAGGAAATACGTATGTAGGTTCTAATGAAAAGTTGATTAATCTTGATAATCCTGAACTTTCATTCTTGTTATCTGGATAGCCACAGATATTAAGCCACAGGCTTAATAGATTTCAAGATCTTTTGATTACCCTAAGCATACTAAATACTAAGTATTTAGTATCTTGGATTTATACATTATATGGTTGTATTTTGAAAATTGTACCACTTTTGAATATACATAAGCAAATTTTCCAAGATGTGTGGTCTTGAAGACTTCACTTGTTAGGTTACAGAAATAGTTTCTTTTTTATAATATGGTCATTTACTGTTTTAGCGGTTTTTTATCTTTACCAAATGCAACACTGGTGTGATCACAATTAAATTCTCAGTGACCACTCTCATGTCATTTTTGTTGATTTTTGAAGACCTTATATGATATTAATACTATATTTGATTTTTTTATAACTTGTTTTATTTTTTATTTTTTAAAATTTACATCCAAATTAGCGTATAGTGCAACAATGACTTCAGGAGTAGATTCCTTAGTGCCCCTTATTCATTTAGCCCATCCCCCCCCACCCCTCCAGTAATGCTGTTTGTTCTCCATATTTATGAGTCTCTTATGTTTTGTCCCCCTCCCTGTTTTTATATTATTTTTGTTTCCCTTCCCTTTATGTTCATCTGTTTTGTTTCTTAAAGTCCTCATATGAGTGAAGTCATATGACATTTGTCTTTCTCTGACTAATTTCTCTTAGCATCATACCCTCCAGTTCCATCCACATAATTGCAAATGGCAAGATTTCATTCTTTTTGATTGTCGAGTAATACTCCATTGTATATATATACCACATCTTCTTTATCCATTCATCCATCTATGGACATTTGGGCTTTTTCCATACTTTGGCTATTGTGGATAGTGCTGCTATAAATATGGGGATGCATGTGTCCCTTCAAAACAGCATACCTGTGTACTGTGCATAAATGCCTAGTAGTGCAATTGCTGGGTTGTAGGGTAGTTCTATTTTTAGTTTTTTGAGGAACTTCCATACTGTTTTCCAGAGTAGCTGCACCAGCTTGTATTCCCATATATTTGATTTCTTGAATTCAACCAGTTAATTTTGGAAGTTACACATTTTGCATCCTATCTTATTTGACACCTTGGTAAAATGTTTGCAAAGTTTAGTTGCTTTTTTAAAAAGATTAATGAAATTGGGGCATCTAGGGGGCTCAGTCGGTTAAGTATCCGACTCTTGATTTCGCCTCAGGTCATGATCTCAGAGTTTGTGAGTTCTGGCCCCATGCGCTGTCAGTGCAGAGCCTAGTTGGGATTCTCCCTCTCTCACCCCCTCTCTCTTGTGCTTTCTCTCTCTCTTTCTCTCAAAACAAATAAACTTTAAAAAAATTAAAGACTATATTAATGAAATTGTATAGAAGCAAATGGAAATGAATGATTTAAAATATTTCCATGCGTTTGTCCTGTGATTCACTGCCTGGCTCTACTATCTTAAAGACTGCACAAGGGCTGTTCTGAGCATTTATTTATGCCTGTGGCTCTTGAGATTTGATATGACATGAGACCGCCTATCAGTAATAGTCAAGTGACTTAGATTCTTAGGATACTGGCTTCCAGGATGACCCTCTTGTTTAGTGGGACAACTGGTAAGAGGTCTGTCTAGGCCATTGGTAGAACAGCCCTGCATGCCTTTGCCTCTGACCACACTGCTCTTGGAGCTTTCAGTGCTGTTTGGATGTCTAGTGGAATCCAACACAGCAACTTGTGGAAGTACCCAAGGACCTCTCTCTCTGGGACATGCCTGAGTTTATATTTATCCTTGAATCCCAGTGAGATAAACATTGGTGGCCTAAAAGAGCTAGTAAAAGAGAGCTGTAACTCATTTCCCTTTATGAAATGAGTTTTTCTACCAACTTACCTTCTCAGAAACAAAAAATACATTAAATTTTTTATGGATAGTGGTGGTGCATTAAGTTAAGAACTTGGGAATGCAAAACCGTCAGCAAAATTGGCACTTTCTTGAAGTTTTTACACCTCAGGGTCTGATGTGGGTGTTGTACCTCAAAAATTTCATTAGAAATTGGTTCCCCGGAATGATCTTTATAGATGATTCACACATTACCAGTGAATGTTTCATTTAAATTCAGCAGTAAGTTTCTCTTTAATAGAGAATATAATTACTATACCTTCTCATATAAAGCACTTGCTACTTTTCTTAATATTTTAACAAGACCAAGTTTAGTGGAATCCATAACTATAGAAACAAAGTGGCATCTCAGTTAAAAGATTCAGGCAAATAGTTTGAAATAGAGTAGATTTATTAATATCTATTTTATCTTTCTGTGTATAATCATATGTTGAACATGAAAAATAGTACCTCTTCTCCTCAACTCCATAAAAGCTATGTAACTGAATGAAGTGGCCATTAAATTGTTTTTATTTATAAAATAGTTTTAATACTTATGGAAAATCTGATACATTCTTTTAAAAAAATTCACAGAGTTTTAGTTTATAGAAATTATTTTAACTTATAATGAAAGCTGAGAGAGGCTCTTCTTATTTTTGGTCTTCTTTCCCCACTTTCCCCCACTCCTAATATAGGAAAAGTGCAAGGAATTTCAACTTGCCGATGTGCAAAGCGGCAGAAACCACAGTGGTGGAGGTAAGAGAAGAGGTGTTTTCTGCTTTCCAGAGGTTACTTTTTAAACTTGATGTTATGTATTAGCTCAGAAAATGTACAGCAGTTCATTTGTTTTCTGGAGGATAAACAATGACAAGTTTAAAATTTTGGATATCGAAGAATTCTATTTCAATGTATAGTAGTTGAAATTTTACTGTAACATCAACTTTCTGGTTAGCTAGGGTCTCACTAGAATGCTCTCTTTGAGATCAAGCTATGAGACTGACCAGCTTATAAAAGTCCTTTGGTACTTGAGTGAAATAGACCATGTTGGGTGAAATTGCAAGATGAATTTTTATATACAGAATCCCCAAAATATAGTAAGTTGTGTCAGAAGTTCATTATCTTAGATACTGTGAATTCTTTAAGGAAGAAAGAGGGGGTAGCACAAATAATTGTTTTGTTGTGGCTCTGTTTGGAACAGTTGAATTAGGGAACTGACTGACTCTTCTTTGGACATCTCAAGGTGTGGGAGACCGTTGCTAGCGTTAACGCTCTGTGACAGAAATAGGTACTTACACCCATTTTGTTGGGTATAATGACCCATTTTATTTACATGTATTTGAACCTGAGAGGAGACTTTGTAATGATTCTTAACTTGAGGCTTTGAGAATCGCCTTGGAACCAAATTTTCACAAAAGTTTGAGATAGTTTTTCCTTGGGAGAGCTTTATAGGAACCCATCGTGGGATCTGGAAATGAGAATATATGTTCTGGGTTTTTCTCATGATGGTAGTGTGTGTGGCACCTTTTGACTTCTGCATACATTTGGCCAAGATGGTATTTCATGGAATCAGTACAGTGGTATTTTTAAAAAATTAAATGTTAGAATTCAGTTCATCTCTTGGAAAGTGAAGCGTATTATTTTTATTTTTAAAGTTCTGGAGGATGTGGTACCTTCAACCCAGGCCTGGTGGTTTCTTTGCAATGACTTCAGTATATATTCTGCATTTAAAATGGACAATGTGGTTGACTCTGTGTAATCTGTTTTTTTATTTATGGAATCATCTTAATGATCTGTCTGTGACACAGATACATAATATTACTGAATAAAAGCCTATATATAACATAGCTTAAAATAATTGGTAGTTTAGCCCTCTCTTCATTTTATATATTTCTATAAAACTTCCTGCAACAGTGTTCCTTCTCTGAATACCAGGAGATATTATACATTGTCCTGGGTGAAGTTCTTTTTCTTTTTTTTTTCTTCCTTTATAATCTGATTCTTTTCAGCCAGTCTTCTTCTCAGAACAGAAAATGACCCTCTAGTGTCTGAGAATCACTGTAAATATTAGAAAAGAGAGGTTTTCTTTGGTTTTGTTCTGTTTTGTTTTTGGCATAAGGAAAAGGGAGATAAAATCCTTTAACTGATCCTGAAAATATGATAAACGCTAGCCTCCCTTGCCTGGGAACAGACGTCTCTGATCTATCACTGCACACATTTCTGCTAGACTCAGACTCACATTGGGATACTTTTCAATAATGGTGCTGTAGACAGCCACTCCCAATTGACTCTACCTGCAATGACCAACATGGTGGCCACTAGCCATATGTGACATTTAAAATTTAAATTAATTAAGATTAAACAAGATAAAAATTCATTTTCTCTTTGGTAGCTGCATATAACTAGCAACTACTGTTTTGATCAACATAGATATCTGTGAAAGGTTTTATTGCACAGGGTTATTTATAATGATCAAGATGAAATCTAATTTGTCCTTCTATTTTAGGAATCTAAGCAAAACAGCTTTTATTTATTTTTTTTTAATATGAAATTTATTGTCAAATTGGTTTCCATACAACACCCAGGGCTCATCCCAACAGGTGCCCTCCTCAATACCCATCACCCACCCTCCCCTCCCTCCCACCCCCCATAAACCCTCAGTTTGTTCCCAGTTTTTAGGAGTCTCTTATGTTTTGGCTCCCTCCCTCTCTAACCATTTTTTTCTCCTTCCCCTCCCCCATGGTCTTCTGTTAAGTTTCTCAGGATCCACATAGGAGTGAAAACATATGGAATCTGTCCTTCTCTGTATGACTTATTTCACTTAGCATAACACTCTCCAGTTCCATCCGTGTTGCTACAAAAGGCCATATTTTGTTCTTTCTCATTAAGCAAAACAGCTTGTAGATAATGGATTATTATAAGCCTATCTCCTTGGCATGCTCAATAGTAGAAGTCCACATGCTCATAAGTTGAATTGGAAGAACTGTGTTCTCGAAAGAGGAAAATAATTTGGACTTGGGGATGGTGAGTAGATTGGGTATTTTCTGATATGAAAAGTCCATTTTGATTTTGTGATTTTTGTATTGTTCTGAGTCTAGTGAGTACTCTGGCCTCCAGCTCCAACTCCTCAGAGTTCTGTGTACTCTGTTCACTTGCACTGACCTCCAGGATTCTGTAATTCTTCTCTAGTCCTGTCCTACTTTATTTTATGGTGATCATAGTGGGATGGGTGATTACAAGCTGGCCACTGAAGTGCTGTATTTAACAGGAATCCTCAGAGATCATAAATTACCCATATTTTCTCTTGCCTGCTAGTTATTAACAACAATAATAGCTACTGTTAATCAAATATTTATTATGCTGTACTCTTTACGTTATTATTTTTGTAATCCTCAAGATAGTCCTATAAGGTAGGAACCATTTTTATCCTTATTTTACAGATGAGGACTTTATTTTTTTCAACGTTTATTTATTTTTGGGACAGAGAGAGACAGAGCATGAACGGGCGAGGGGCAGAGAGAGAGGGAGACACAGAATCGGAAACAGGCTCCAGGCTCTGAGCCATCAGCCCAGAGCCCGACGCGGGGCTCGAACTCACGGACCGTGAGATCGTGACCTGGTTCAAGTCGGACGCTTAACCGACTGCGCCACCCAGGCGCCCCTGGATGAGGACTTTAAAGCACAGACAGGTTAAGTGTGCGACCTGATGTCACACAGCTAGGTGGAACTAGAACAGAGCAATAGAGGTATTGATTCCAGGGTGTCTGCTCTTTTCCATTATTTTATGAAATACTCTCAAACTGTCATAAATGGATGGTTTTTCAAACTTGTGAAAGATGCTGAATCTCTGGAAATAGACCATTTCAATGTTAACTCTTAGAATCGAGCAGAGTATTTTGGCTAATTTCTTCCTCTATTCTGTTCTTCCTTGCCAGTTATTCTGATCGTGGTCCTTTTTTCCTCCACTACCATATACCTTGGAGCTGGCTTTAGAAAAGCCTCACCCTGTGGTCAGTAGCTGTATGGGGTCCATTCAGTCTTCTCTTAGACTCAGTTCATTCTATTTTGTAGCCTCTTTGAACCTTGCAACTTTTCACAGATTTCCCTAAATATGGTGATTGAATGTCTGTTCTGGTACTTGCAGACAGTCAGAAGCTATTTCTTAGAGCTCTCAGCTCGTGTCCTGTCTCTTATGGAGGAGGAAATCGAGGACTCTTCAGCAGCAGCTTCGGCATCTGGGTTAGAGCCTCTCTTCCGAAGCCCCGTGTCGCTCCACATGGCTGCATCTCTGCAGCCTTTATCCCTGTTTCCATCCTGTAACTTGAGTTTTAAGGAGGGCAGAACTATAACTGTCTATAATATTAATGATGGTTCCCTTAGACCGCTCAAAATTGTTTTTTGGACTTAGAAGCAGGGTGGTCTTCTTGCTTTTTGTTTGTTTGTTTCTTCTTTCATTAATTTACAGTAAATATTTTATGTGAAGAAGCAAACCAGTGTGTTTATCTCGAATTAAAGAGAGTATCAAATTTGCCCTCAATATGAATTCTTTCTACTTTCTCTAAAAGGGGAATAGTCCTCTTTTTCAGAAAAGTTTCCCCTTTCACATGTGTTCTGCACAAGCTTGTGAGTTATATAAAGCCAATGAGGTGACCAAGTAGGTCATTTTCCCCTTTACTACAATCCATATGAATATTGCATTCATATTTCTTAAAACCTGTAACCACTTGCATACTTCACCACCAAGTTGTGATATAGTGAATGCTGGCTGTGTCCCTCCCCCTCACCCCCGTAAGGAACTGGGTAGCTACTGGGAAAAATAGTGCACGTGGGTGCACATATTGGCACACATGCCAGAAAGATGTTTCTCTTTTGGGCCCAGACAGTGTTATTTCTGGACCTCCTTCTCTTTGAGTGGGTGAAGTCGTCTTCCCTGATAAACTTCACACGTTTAAGTGCAAAACCAGCCAGGGAATGACTCTTGGTGTTACATTCTGCGTGTGTAATAGGAGAAGTAAGGACTGTCGCGTCTTCCTGAGGGAACTCATTTGGCTTTTGGAAGGGTCTCGCCATCCCCTCAATTCCCTGTGATCCCTCTGCCAGTCTCCCCGGTGCTTAGCCCACCACCCCCCGTTTTTTCTTGGAAGTGACCTGTCTCCGCATTTTTTTTCAAAAGCAGCTTATAATAGAAAACTCAGGGGGAGCGTTTGGAGTGCTTCACTCAGGAGACTGGTAAGCTTTTGTCTCCTGCGAGCAGCCTGGCGTGCCTGCTCTGTCAGAAAAGGTCGTCTGACTCAGCCACCGAAGGCTCTTCAAGCTGCCTGAGACCAAAATAGCCCAGCTGGTTTCGTCAGGGTTGTGCCATGGCTGGTGTTAGGTTTATACAGGGCCTCTTCTATTTTAGCTCATTTCAGCTTTTAGTGAAAATAGTATATTTATTATCACGACTTGAATAAAATTATTTTTTTTTGTTCACATCATGGCGTATTTCTATATTTGCTTATGAAAGAATTGCTTATATTCTAGAATACTTGATGTGTACGAATATTGTAGATGTGTAGCCTGTGTGGGTTATGAAGTATAATAATAAATTGAATACCTGTGAACCCACCCAAGGTAAGAATTAGCGGATTGCTCATATTCCTTTTCGTCTGCCTGCATCCACTGCGGCCATAACCGTTGTCAGGGATATTGTGTTTATCAGTTCCTTGCTTTTAAAAAAAATGTTCTAAGTCGTAAGGTATGGACATATTGAAACTTATTTCCCAGAGTGCTATCCTAAGACTTGTGTCAGAAGAGGCAGGCTTTGGGAACTGTGACTTCTGTGTTCTGTCCTAATGGCTGGCACGTGCCATCTCTCCTTAGGAGATTAACTAGAGGAAAAGATTAGAGGCACATCTGCCATCCTGCCCAGCAGACACACTGGTGGGTGAGGAAGGGCAGAGAGTGATTGCAGTATAAAGGATATTAAAAAACGTTTGTTTTTGATGTTTATTATGAAGGACAATGAACATATATACAGCAGTAAACAGAAGAGTATAGTGAAGCCCCCCCCACCCCCACCCCCGAGCTCATCCCTCAGCTGCAGTGACGCTCACGCTTGCCTCCTCTACATCCCCGTCTCCCCTTTTCTCCTCCTTTCTTATCTGGGAAGAACCACCAGATTTTATACCTCAACCACATTCTAAAGAGAGTTCAAAAAAGTTCCTAAATCCTAGGGTGCCAGGCACTTTTCTAGGTTCCGGAAGCACAGCAGTGAACAAAACCAAAAAACCCCTGCCCTCACAGAGCTTACGTTCTGATGCTTAAGACGTGACAGGCAATACCCAAGGGACACAGGCAGTGTGCTATCTATTGATAAACGTTAAGGAGAAAAGACAACCAAAAAGCATGAAAAGAAACCTGAAACGCCAGGAGACGAAACTGAAGTTTTAGAGAAGGTGGGCAGTAAAAGGCCGCAGAGAGCTGACTCCTGAGTAGAGACTCCCCAGGAAGTCAGGGCACCAGCTCTGCAGCCCTGTGAGGAGGAGCCGTCTAGGCAGTAGGGGGAGCACATTCCTGGTGGGTTTGAAGACCAGGGAAGACCTACTCTCTCTTGTTCAGTGCTGGACGGCAGGCAGCCCAAGGAGCCTTGTATGAGGGCAGCTTTCTTGAGAGCAACGGCAGTCTCCTTCAGAGGCTATGTGAAATAGGATTTGTATATTTAGTTCGTTTCATAATAGTCCCCAAGAGGTGATTAGGCCTAAATCTGACCTTAAAACTCTGAGATGGGGGCGCCTGGGTGGCTCAGTCGGTTAAGCGTCTGACTTCGGCTCAGGTCATGATCTCGTGGTCCGTGAGTTCGAGCCCCGCGTCGGGCTCTGTGCTGACAGCTCAGAGCCTGGAGCCTGTTTCCGATTCTGTGTCTCCCTCTCTCTGACCCTCCCCTGTTCATGCTCTGTCTCTCCCTGTCTCAAAAATAAATAAACGTTAAAAAAAAAAAAAAAAAAAACTCTGAGATGAATGGAAGATGATTTTGTGATTGGAACCTCTTGGCTCTTATGACTCTCTGGCCCTGTTTGCAGAACTTTGCATTTGATAACACCCCGTGAATTATCTTAGCAGAAGTGATCAAACTGGTTGATAATTCACCCCGTGAATTATCTTAGCAGAAGTGATCAAATAAGTGATCAAACAATAGAAGGTGGGAACACAGTGGATTTTAATGACATGACTTAATCACTTCAGTGGATTCTGTGAACATTTAATCTCCACCAAGCAGGCCAATTAATGTATCCGTGGTTTAGAGACTTTGGTTATCTTCCTTCCTGCTTTAGAGAACACAGAAATGCCCCAGGGATAAACATAAGTCCTTTCCTCCTAAGTGTCTTTTCTTCTTAATCTTGACATTGCAAATGCCTTATGATATTACAGCTTCTAAAGCAGTGAAACTCACAATTTTTACAAGAAATAGTAAAAAGAAAAAACGTGGTTATAAATAGAAAAAATTAAAACTTCTCTCCACATAAGACAAGCACTTCTAATCAGTTAAGAGACCTCATTAGACAGATTCAGTTTCAAGCACACACATCCATACCCAGGCAACTACTGGTCATGCCTGTATGGAATTCATTCACACACACAATTCTCTGATTGACCTATGGAAATGTGATATTTATGAGAACTTGGCTGGAATGTCAAATTTGACAGTCACTGTGTGATGCATAATATGCTAAGTATTTTTCACTGCCCTTAAGTATTTACCTGGTAAAGCCCTGGTTCAGTTAGTTAACTAGAATGAGGACAGCAAGAAACTATTCCAGTCCTCCTTACTTCATCTACATGGGCCAGTTGAGTTGAACATTCGACACAAATTCTTTTTAAAAGGTGAGAGGAGGTAAGAGAGCTGTTTGATACAATACAAAAAGAACAAATACCTTCTTTCCTCCAACCCCCCCATGAACCCTGGTGACCCTTGATCCTAAGGCAGAATGCAGTCACTTGCCCATGTGTTAACTTTCGGGATGGATGTGGTAAGCAATGGATATCATTTACATTGATTTTTGTTGTTAGACCTGTTAATTTATATCTTTTATTTTACATTTCTTTTTCTTACAGGTTTTTAGTGACAAGATTTTATTCATGCTTTATATTTCATTTTATAATTATTACTAAATCACTCTGAAAGAGGTATCTGTAAGTTTCTTATGCTACAAATTCAGCCAGATAAACAGTGCTTTGACAGATAATTTCCTCACACCACTAAACTAACTGAAGTGATTGACTTTACTTATTTCAGAGTATTAAAGTATTTAAAGATCATTCGTGGCTATTAAAGGCCATTGAATTTTCATGAAATGCTACATTGGTTTGAAAATATTTGAATGCTAATGAAGATGTATTTAATGAAGACAAATTGTGTTAATGAAGACGAGTTGAGTATTTTGGCAAAATAACCTTCTCAGCAGTAGAATTACTATTACATTAATATCTGCTGTTTCTACCAAGGAAACAGTAAATATTAAAAAAGTATGGATTTGATGAATGCCTGGTGTTAACTTCACTTTTTTTTTTTTGCACACTCTTATAGATTACTAAATACAATTCTTAGACTAATGACCATTTACATCCAGAAGAATAGCAGAATAGAAACATGGTTTATTGATGATAAAAATATATTAAATCAAGTGCTAATCCTGACATTTTATTTCTTGTTGCTTGGTAACAATGCAGCAGCTATGTGAGAGAGTTCCATTATCTCGGGTACAATGGACTTCACTGCATTGTGGGGTAGCAGTACCAATTACAGCAAGTCATTTGTGTGCCATTATCCTTACAAAATTTAGGTGCTGTTTTTTATTGTCAGTGCAGATCCTGAAAGTCATTTAATAACACATTCCGTTTTTTTTTTTTTTTTTTTTTTGATGGGCTGGTGAATTTTATTCTATTTTTAGGCTTTTGAGTTTGTATCTATTTATAATTTTTGAGGCTTCACAAATTTGCATTTTGTCAATGTGTATCAACTGTATAAACTTAGGCTTTCACATTTATTATAAAGGTATGTACATTATAAGGGAAGCTTCATTAATTCTTGGTGAGCATCTTTTATCCATGACCACCTAAGGAGGGGAGGAAAAACTATCTGGGCAGAATTTTTTGCCTCATGAAAAATCATCAGAGTATATTCCTCATCCTTCTCTAATGTAAAAAATTCCTAGTTTAGTACCTGCTTCAGGAAAAGGAAACCTGTGGAACCGCTATGATTCATTTTAAATGAAAGGCTGATTTACGTTGTGTGTAGCCATATATGTTCTATATACTATTAGTTCACAGTAATTATTTAAAAGGATTGCAAAACTATAGCCCATGGCCTGTTTTTGTACCACATAAAGTTAAGAATGTTTTTATATTTTTATTTATTTAATTTATTTTTTTTTTAATTTATTTTTTAAGTAATTTCCGCACCCATTGTGGGGCTCAAGCGTACAACCCTGAGATCAAGAGTCACATGCTGTATTGGATGAGCCAGCCAGGTGCCCCAAGAATGTTTTTATATTTTTAAAGGGCTATTTAAAAAAAGAATATGTGACAGAGTCCACAAAGCCTAAAATATTAACTGGACTTCACAGAAAAAGTTTGCAGACCCTTAATTTACAGTATAATTTCTATTTTTGTAGTCCAAATATATTAAATGTCACTCTGTTATTTCTTAAAAGACCAATGAGCTCAAATAGAACTGAAACAATAGCAAGTGGTTTGAGAAGAATCAATAAAAAATTAAATCACAAGAATTTGTGTAGTAATGAAATGAATGTGCAATTTGGCAGACCCTTTGGGGAGCAACCATAAAGAAAGGAAGATCAGATACAACAACTTGTGTATCCATCCACAGTTGGTGGCATTTCTTTAAAATCCCAGTGCCTTTGTCAGTAAATCTGACTTTAATATTAGCATGAATTGATGGACTGATTTTATTAGAAGCATTTTGCCTTTTCCTGCCTGTTTCACTTGTTTCGTACTTGAGGACTAGTTTCTTGGGTACACAGATGCACAGCCAGGTGAATGTCGGTACCTCAGGACTTCTGCCACCTGAGCCATGTCTCCCATGCGGGTACAGCTCCTGCTGGCTGGCAGGAGCTGCGGTTTCCAGGAGCTGTGGAAGTGGTCTGGAGTTGCAGTTGTTCTGTGTTCCTGTCATTTGGAGGGGCCCTATAGCTCTCCTCTGGAGCTATACCCTCCGCATCCTGCAGAGAGGGAGGAGGAAGGAGAGGAGCAGGGAGGCTTTGGGCCTGATGAGCCTGATTTTCTCAGCCTTCTGAACTGTGGCTTTTAAACTTCCTGTTTTCAGTCAGAAACAGATTTATCTGGTTATTCCTTATTTGTTGGTAAGGTAATGGAAATCAGGAAGCCATGTGCTTTCTTGTATAGCACGAGTCCTCTGAAGCAAAAGAAAAGGCTGGAACCAGCCTAATGTATTTTAGTGACAAGAGGCAAAAGTCAATTATTTTAGCTAGATTTTCTTAACTCTTCTTTCTTGTAAGCAGAAGCTAAACTCTGTACTTAAGCACCATTTCTGCAGTAGCATGCATTTTATATCCCTTTCTGTTTGTATAATGCTTTTTCAAAGCACTTCCACATATATTAACCCATTTGATCCTCTTAATCACCAAGTGACATAGGAGAAGAAGCAGTTTTATTATAATGTTACAAATGAGAAAACTGAGACATGAGTAGGTTCCTGGGAGTAGATCACTAGGAAGTTGAATGGTCTTAATGAAAAGGACACTTGGAAGATTTGGTCCTGACTTTGCATGCTCCATCTGCCTCTGGCAAGACATAACAGTACTAAGGCTTTATTTTTTGAGATGCTCATCAATAAGAAGAATTGTAAAATTGAAAACGTAGGTAGGTAGATATGTGGGATTTTACAGTAGGTTGGACTTAAGTGCAAATGAAAGGGTCATGCTTGTAGCTTGGGTACTGTGTGTAGAATGGATTTTACGATGGCATAAAGGGAGACAGAGTGACCAGTAAGGAGACAGTTGCATTGATCCATGCATGAGGTGATGGTGGAGTATAGGTGGGGAAGGCTGATAGAATCGAGGTAAACAGTATTTTGGAAGAGGAATCTTTCAGACTTGCTGATGCATTGGATATGATGTGCTGGTTAGAGCAAAGGCAGAGATTAACTCCTTAGCCTGACTCGAGCAATGTTGTATCGAGTATCCTCTGGAAGGGAGTTTTACTATTGGGAATAATCTACATATATTTGATAAATCAGTCATGGAATAGAAAAGGCCATTTAGGGAAAGAAGCCCTGGGACTAAGCCCTTAGGAGTCTCACTATATTTCTTTATCTTTTTTTTTTTTTTTTTTTTTTTATAAACAGACTCTGAGATTAAGAATTGTATATTTGTTTCTCACTAGCATTGTGACCTTGGACAAATTACTTTAGAATCCCAGCTTCTTGGGGCGCCTGGGTGGCTCAGTCGGTTAAGCCTCTGATTTTGTCTCAGGTCATGATCTCGCAGTTTCTGAGTTCAAGCCCCGCATTGGGCTCTGTGCTGACAGCTCAGAGCCTGGAGCCTGCTTTGGATTCTGTGTCTCGTCCTCTCTCTGCCCCTCCCATATTCATGCTCTGTCTCTCTCTGTCTCTCGATAATAAATAAACGTTTAAAAAAAGAAAAAAAAAAAAGAATCCCAGCTTCTTTATAATATCTCCTGTCTGCCCATTTCATGGGTCTATTTTGATCACCAGTGGGACAGGGCATTTGAATATGTTTTGTAAAGCTCTCAAGTGCTATGTTCTCACCTTGATCCCTCCTGCTGCTTTAGTTAATAAACCTCAGATGACTGCTGTTGTTCTCATTGACCCAGGGATGATGGCTTTAGAACTCTATGCAGTGGGTGACACCTGGCATGGCTCACCCTCCCTACCCTTTCCATGTCTTCCAAAATTCTTGAGTTGCAAGGGAACGAAAATTCCATAACACTCCCAATTTCTAAAATCTTAGTGAGTTAACAAAAAAAAAAAACTAACCTAAATTATGCTTCAAATATATTGTTAGCTTTAATCATCAGTAAATTACCTGATATTTAAGGTTCATTAAAGTCGATCTAAATATGTTGATCCTTTCATTCAAAAACTATGATGACTCTTAAGAGGAACACCCACCATGGACACCTTGAAGAAAGGAAGGTTCTTACGAATCTGTCATTTCATTAGCTTAAGTTGCATATGCTCAAATATTGATGACCTCTCTTAGCTGTCATGTTTTAAATGGATCACTAGTTAATGACCTACTTATCTTGTTGTACTTTTGTTCAAAAGATTCAGATATTTTGGTTTGGGTTGAAAACTGAAGTTTGTTCCCTGAGGAAACTTGCTTGTGCTGACTCTCCATCTTGACTTCTTTTGAATGAAAGTAACATTTGTTATTCTTTTGGGAGCAAGAGAAACAACAGGAATAAAGAGGGACTCAGATATTCATGGATGATTTATGTTCAACCATGGACACACCACTGCCTGCAAACATTAGAGGGACAAAATGTTCAAAGTAGATTTTTTCCATATTCCTTAGGATGGAGCACACTGTTACATATAAATAAATTAGGCTGCAGGTATGTTTTCGCTGCTTCCTTATGAAAGCTCTGCCTTACTGAATTTTCACAAACTCATGAAAAAAGTATGCTTTATTTTGCTTGTTTTTAGATGAAAAGGTTTGAAACAGTTGGTTAATTTGGGAGAAATCATGAAAGATTAGAAAACAAGAATGATTGAACTATTAGAAAGTAGTGGTTTTCTACTCTGAGGTGCATTCCATGAAGAAACCAGGACCACTCATGCCCAAGAATATAGGTCACTTCTTCCACTCAGCTTCTGAATCTTGACATTGGGACACTAGTGGTTCTGTCACTGAATAACTGAGTCCACATTTCGTTGCTTTGAAGAGAATATTAAATCCAAATCCCATGGGAGGGAAGTTAAACAGGAATGTGACGAACCTAGTACCTTTTATGTGCTTTCCTGTGAAAAGGAGCTGTGTTATTCATTTAAAGAAGCTATTTTAGTTTCTTTAATAATTGGGGGAAAAGGATACAAGTTTTGCCTTGTATTGTGAAAAGTTTTTTCAGTTTAGAATTTCATTTTAACTTTTGGAAAAGCTCAGCTGGCGTAGACAAAACTCAGGGAAGAAAAATTCATCATTACCAAACTCAGACAAATACAGGTTGACTATAAAAAGCTACAGGATTAAGGCTGTTGAACTTGGAAGTTTTGGTCTAATTTAAATTTCTCTCAGTTTGAGGAATTTACAACCCTCATTCATTTTGAGAATTGGCATCTCAGAAGTGGAACTAGACCTTTAGAAATATAGGAAGTATGAAATAGAATTTTAAAAGCAATTCCATAAATCAACACTTGCTATAAAAAGTATTTTAGCTGCTGATTTATTAATAGATTTTTTCCCCGATGCTTTTGGCATTATGTTTTTACCCAAAAGGTTTTGTTTATTTTTCTTCTTGTTTCATATATTTTTTTAAAGTTTATTTATTCATTTTTTTTTTTTTTTACCTATTTATTCATTTTGAGAGAGGGAGAGAGAGAGAGAGAGAGAGAGTGTGTGTGTGTGTGTGTGTGAGCAGGGGAGAGAGGGAGAGAATCCCAAGTAGGCTCTGTGCTGTGGGCATGGAGCCCTCCATGGGGCTCAGTCCCACAAACTATGAGATCATAACCTGAGTTGAAACCAAGAGTTGGACGCTTAACTGACGAGACACCCAGGCGCCCCTGTTGGTTCCTATTTTTAATGTACAAAATAGCATTTTACAAGTAGATTGATGAGAGCTAGGTTTTATAAGGATATAGGAAAATAGAATGGAAAACTTTTGTTCAAGAAATTTATTCCTAGGAAGTAGAAGGGACAGTATAATGGTCTAAGTACAATGAATACAGCTAAAGTATGCCCTACACAGAGTGCAGTAGACTCTATAATTGAAATATTTTCAACAATGACAATAGCAGGTGAAGGAGTTGTAGCCTTGTAATAATAAAAATAGCAATGACACCAGAAGCAAGTACTATTTATACTATGCACTTAAGTGCAAAGCACTTTACGTCACCCATTGTAATTATCCAATGAATTAAGTTTTATTATCCTTATTTTATAGAGGGAGAAAATGAGGATAGGGAAAAACTTTATGATGACAAAGCCAGTAAGGGGGACAGTTAAGATCTAAACAAATTTCTTTCTGCCTCCAGAGCGTATATACTTAACCAGAAGCAAAGGATAGAAGGTGTATTTTAAGGTGCATTTGTTTTATACTTTGCAGTATTACCACTTTTATAATTTACTACCTCCATACTGGCAGAATCTTAGATCTTTATTTAGCAAATTGAATTTTTCAGTTAACTAAATGTAGCTGTAGGACAGAGGTAATACGTCCATGAACACAAAATTAGAAATCATTCAGTAACATTAACCTCTTAAAGCTTATAAAATAACCCCCTAAAAGCTATAAAATGAGAGCCTTCACACTTGGGAAGCTAGAATGGTTTTTCTCCAATTAAAAATGAGGTGAAACATGTTATATAGTAGTTTGATTCTGAGAAATTTTAGGACTCTATGTAATAAATATTGGCAATGATTAAAGAATACAGAAGTTCCCCCTCCCCCCATCCACAGTTTCACTTTGCACGGTTTCAGTTACCTGTAGTCAGTTGTAGTTCAGAAGTGGATGACCCACCTTCTGATGGTCAGTAGTAGCCTAATGCTACTTCAAAATGCCTACATCATTCATTTCACTAGAAGGGTGAGTACAGTACATTAACATATTTTAAGAGACAGACTACATTCACATAACCTGTATTACAGTATTTTGTTATAGTGCTGTTTGATTATTGGTATTAATCTCTTACTATGCCTAATTTATAAATTAAACTTTTTCATAGGTAAGCATGTATAGAAAAAAACATAGTGTATATTCAGTTTGGTGCTATTGTCAGTTTCAGGTATCCACCGGGGGTCTTGAAGCATATCCCTCATGGATAAGAAGGGACGACTGTGGGCACTTCCAGTTTCTGGTCTGGCATCTAAGGAGCCTAGAAGTCACCAAGCCTGTCCTCTCAATAAGAAAAAACTGAACAAACTGAAAATCAACAGTGCTTCTTAGAGAACTATCAGGGAATTGAGGTTGTGAGGGAAACCATTGCCTCCAAAATTAGGCAGACAGATAGGCTGATCCAGAGAATCACAGCATACTGGAGAACAAGCCCAGGAGCAGAAATCTCTGTGGGAACCAACACTGGAGTAGCAAACCCTAAACTCATTGGTGAATTGCTGGAAGCTCAGTGTGGGCAAGCTTGAGAGTGAAAAACTTTGGGGTGGCCCCATCTTGGGTAGGTGGGGGGCATACTTTCATGGGTTTTACTGCCAGGATCTCTACCAGATTCTCTCAAGGAAGATTAGAGAGAAATCTCCTTGCGCTTCCGACAGGAGGAGGGGAAAGTAGCCATTTTGAAATACACCCAGAGCATTCTCATTCTCTTCTTCTTAACAGGGTCTGCCTTCAAGAGAAACCTTTTCACCAGAGCCAAACTGACCTGGGGAAAAAGAAATACCCGACTCCAGCTCTCTAGCCTTTCAGGTGGGGGAAGGAGAATATCCAGCCCTGCCCTCCTCTCCTCTTCCTGTCTCACTTAAGTGGGGAGAAAACAAAACTGAGAAGTACTAGTGAAAGTCACGATAGTGGGTGGGGTAGGGGAAGGCTCACTAGAAGACAGACCTAATCATAAAACTGTGGATGCTTCCCTGTCCTCCCCACCTTCACAACGACCACCACACAGTAGAGTTCCTGTATCATAATTGGGAAACACAGCTGAGAGATCTTGTCTTGCACCTTATTTAAAAAGTCTCTAGGGAAATCCAAAGACGACAGAGGAGACAAAAACAAGGACACCACAGAAAAATTTAGCCTCTGATACCTGTAGCTACGGCAAACAGTAAGCACAGCCTAAACCCCAGCTAGATGAGCATAAAACCTCACATTAAGGGCCTATTTACCTTAATTTGTCTTACTCTATACATGTGTCTGGCTTTCAACAAAAATTAAAGGCATATAAAAGGCAAACGACACAGTTGGAAGAGAGAAAGCAATTAGAACCAGCCTCAGATATGGTATAAATGTTGGAATTATCAGAATGGGAACTTAGAACAACTATGACTAATAGAATGTTAATGGAAAAAGAGGGCAATGTGTGCAAGAGCTTATGGGTAATATTAAGCTGGGAGATGGAAACTAAGAGAGACTCACAAGGAAATGCTGGAAATCAAGAACACTGTGACAGAAATGAAAAATACCTTTGATGGGCTCATTAATAGAGTAGATACAGCCAAGGAAAGAATTAGTGAGCTTGAAGAAATGTCAAGAGAGACTTCCAAAACTGAAATGCATAGACAAAAAAGAATAAAATAGAACAGAATATCCAAGAACTGGGTCAATTATAAAAGGTGTAACTTGTATAGTGGGACTGCTGGATGGAGAAGGAAAAGAGAAAGGAATAGAAGAAATGTTTGAAGCAATAATGACTGCTTCCCCAGATTAATGATCGACCCCAAACCACAGATCCAGAAATCTCAGAGAACACTAAGCAGCATAAGTACCAAAAAAAAAAAAAAAAAAAAATTACACCTAGGCATATCCTATTCAAACTGCAGAAAATCCAAGACAAAGTCTTGAAAGAAGCCAGGGGAGTAAAACACCCTCTGTATAGAGGAGCAAGAATAAGAATTACATCAGATATCTCTTCAGAAACAAGTAAGCAAGGAAAGAGTGGAGTTAAATACTTAAAGGGTTGAAAACAAAAGGTGACCAACCCAGAATTCTGTATCCAGTGAAATTATCCTTCAAAAGTGAAGGAAAAATGAAGACTTTCTCAGAGTAACAGAAATTGAGGAAATTGTTGCCAGTATAGACCTGCCTGGCAAGAAATGTTGTAAAAAATTCTTCAGGAAGAAGGAAAATGATATAGGTCAGAAACTTAGGTCAATAGTAAGGAAGGAAAAATATGAGAGAAGGAATAAGTGAAAGTAAAATAAGATCTTTTGTTTTTCTTAATAGATAATCATTTGTTCACAATAATACTAACATTAATGTGACCCATAGTTATAGTTTGTGGGTAAGTAAATGATAGCAATGTACAAGGGACAGAACGGAGAGGTGGGAATACTCTGTTAAAAGGTACTTACACTGCTGTGAAGTGGTATAGTGTTATTTGAAAGAAGACTTGGCTTAGTTGTAAACGTATATTACAAATTCAGGCACAATCACTAGAAAAAGAGAGGATATAATTGATACACTAAGAAAGGAGAAAAAAATGGAATCAGATAGCTTAATTAAAGCCAGAGAAGGTAGAAAAAGAGTAGAACACGAAAAAAGAAAGAACAAGGGCAAGAAATAGAAAATGTAACAACTGTGGTAGATATTAATCCAACTGTATCAATAATCACTTTAAAAGTTAGTGATCTAATGTCTCCAGAGGCAAAGGAAACAAAAGCAAAAATGAACTATTGGGACTTCATTAAAATAAAAAGCTTCTGCACAGTGGAGGAAACAATCAACAAAACTAAAAGACAACCTATGGAATGGGAGGAGGTATTTGCAAATGACATATTTGATATAGGGTTAATATCCAAAATCTTGAAATGACTTACCAAACTCAGCACCCCCAAAATAAATAACCCAGTTAAGAAATGGGCATAAGATATGAACACTTTTCTACAGAAGAGATACAGGTGGCTAACAGACACATGAAAAGATGCTCCACATCACTGATCGTGAGGGAAATACAAACCCAAACCACGATGAGATCCCACCTCACGTCAGAATGGCTAAAATTAACAATATAGGAAACAACAGATGTTGGCAAAGATGTGGAGAAAGAACCCTCTTACACTATTGGTGGGAATGCAGATTGTTGCAGCCACTCTGGAAAACAGTATGGAGGTTCTAAAAATAGACCTGCCTTATGATCCAGTAATTGCACTACTAGGTATTTACCCAAAGGATACAGAAATACTGATTTTGAAAGGATACACGCACTCCAATGTTTATTTTATAGCAGCCTTATCAACAAGAACCAAACTATGAAAAGAGTTCTGTGAAAAGAGCCCAAGTGCCCATCAATTGATGAGTGGATAAAGAGGATGTGGTATGTGTGTGTATGTATGTATGTATGTATGTATGTATGTGTATTTATGTTTTTCACATATATGTGTATTTGTACATATGTATACACACATATACATGCAGTGGAATATTAGCCATGAAAAAGAATGAAATCTGGCCATTTGCTATGACATGGATGGAGCTAGATTATATTAAGCTAAGTGAAATAAGTCAGAGAAAGACAATACTGTATTATTTCATTCATATGGAATTTAAGAAACAAAACAGATGAACATAGGGGAAAGGCAGGGATAAAACAGAGGGAAGCAAACCATAAGAGACTCTTTATAGAGAACAGGGTTGATGGAGGGAGGTGGGTGGGGAAGGGCTAAATGGGTGATGGGCACTAATGGAGGCACTTGTGATGAGCACTGGGTGTTATATGTAAGTGACGATTCACTAATTTCTATACATGACACCAATTTTACCATATATGTTAACTAGAATGTAAATTAAAACGAGATTAAAAAAAGATTGTTGTTTGCACTGTTAAAACAATAAAAGTTAGTGGTCTAAATATGCTAATTAAAAGACAGACTCTCAAGAGTGGATTATACAAGACCCAAATATATGTCATCTATGGGAAACCCACTTTTATTTTTTTCCAGCTTTTTTGAGATATAATTGACATAACATTGCATAAATTTAAGGTATACAACCTGTTGATTTGATCCACTTATATATTATAAAATGATTGCTGCTGTAGCATTAGCTAATACTGTGATCACCTCATATAATTACATTTCTTTTTTATGATGAGAACATTGAAGATTTACTCTCTTAGCAACTTTCACATATATAATACAATATTGTTTACTATAAATCACCGTGATAAGCATTAAATTTCCAGGACTTGTACAACTTATAACTGGAATTTTGTACACTTTGACTAAGATCTTTCATTTCCCCCATCCAGCATTCTACCTCTGAAAAAAACATTTTTAATATAAGATGCAGAAAGACTAAAAGTAAAAGGGTAGCGAAAGAAAGACTATGACTATGCCAACACTAATCAACCTAACCCTGGAGTAGCTGTTTAACATCAGTCAAGCAGCTGCTCTCAAAGACAGTTTGTCAGTTTCTAACAAAACTGACCATCCGCTTACAATTGCGCTCTGGACGCTAACCTATTCTACTGGTTGGAACTCTTCCTGAAAGAGTCATAAATTGCCTGTTTTTGTTTGTTTCCTTATAGAATGTATAGTGGGCTTGTTTACGTGGTCAATGTGAGCCATTGTTGAGTTTGATACTTGGTTTCCTGTATGTGTCCCAAATATCCAAGCACTGCTTTTCTGGTCCTGTGTGCAGACTTTCATAAGGAAATATAAGTTTTATTCTTTGAAGAAGTTGCTGCTGGATGTGTGACCATGTAGAGATAAAAACAATGCTTCACTTAAGTGGGGAAGTGGATAGTCAGCTAGAAATCCATTCTAAGTTCATAGTTAAGTTCATAGCTTGCCAAATCAACAAATTGCCACCTTCAGAGCTGTTTGGAAATAGAGCAAAAGATATAAGTTCACATATGATAGGGATCTGCCACATAAGACACAGTGATTATCTTAGACTGTCTCACAATCTAGTTGATGAGATAGGGCTCACCTAGATATTTAGACCAGTGAGTTCTAAATTTAACAATCAAGATAGTAATTGCTGTGGGATCCTGCCTGCTCTTGTGGGCTGTGGGGTTGTGCCTCTGACCCCACAGGACCTCTTTCTGTTTGTTGGACTAGTTTCTGCAGATATTTGTATATGGTGGATTGTCACTCTTGGCTCACAGTCTAAGGTGTGAATGGGCCAAAACTGGATGTGGAGACCCTTCCTGCATGGAACCAAGGGCCTTGAAGGAACGAGGGAATTGGATGTCTCTTGGCTTGATTTCCTTAATTCCTGTTCTTATATATTGTAAGATTATGACCACATTATGTATGTTTTTCATTACACAAAACATTAAGGGTGTTTTTGCAGGTCATTAATATCCCCTCTCCCCAAAAGGCTATTTTCCATAGTTATACTCAAATATGTATTAATAACTCTTTATTGTTGGGTTTTTATGGTGTTTTCCACCTTTCACTATTGTCAATAGTGCTTTAATGAGTATCCTTGTTTTTGTGCATATCTGATTATTTTCTTTGACAAAATTCCTAGAATTATGTATAAATACTGCTAAATTGTTCTCTAGGAAGCTAATTTCAATTATAATCCCATAGTGATATGTAAAAGCATGGCTTTGAACCATTCTTGACAACATGAATATTATACTTAATATTTTTTTGATAATTTGCTAGGTGAAAAATGCTGTCCTGTGGTTTTAATTTGTGTATCTTGGATGACAAGGGAAGTTGAATATTTATTGGCTATTTATATTTCCTTTGTGATTTTATGTGTTGTTGTAGGTAATACTATCGTTATTTTAATGGGAATGTCTCTAGCATTTCATTCCTAGGTGTTCTTGAATCTCCCACTTAGATGAAGAATTATAAAAGAGAGAAGCTGATGTGTACTCTGGAGCTGGGCTCTATGGGTTTGAACCCAGCTTTCTGGGAGGATCTTCCTAGCTGCCCCACCTTGGGGGAAAACTTGATTGGCTCTAGCTAGTAGACCAGAAAAGGAAGAGAATCTTGAACCCATAGCAGTGACTTAATTATGGAAGTAAAGATGGATAAGGTTCTCAGACGTAGCCGTGACTGGCAGCTATACCCACAGAACCCATTCCTAAAATAAGGTGTGAGTCAAGTGCTCTGTTGATTCACTGTTTTGAGACAGCTCTCTAAAACTTATGCCTGTGATTTCCCACAAAAGCGTCTCATTGCAAATGAGGGCATATATTCTGTTGAGAAAGAGAACGTAAGAAAAGGCCAGGGGGGATTTCTAACATAATATGATGATTTGGGAATCTTTACCTATGATATTCTCTCCTGAAGGCTACCGAATAGTAAGCCATGGTGTGACTAACATAAATCAACGGGATACTCTCTTACAAAACTATCTTGTTGCAAAAAAAGGACAAAGATTCCTTTTACTAATTTTACTTTCTCCTTTAGTTTACCTAACATCTTTTGACCTACTTATTGATTTATTCCGTGTTGGTGTTAAGAATTTAGCTTGTGATTTTAAAGTCACTCCTATTAAAATAATAGTGGCTTTCCTCACTCCTTCCAGAGACCTTGTCAAAAAATGTTATTTTTTCCACTTCAAATATAGATCTAGTCTACAAATACTGAAGTGATAATTAGGGCTTATGCAAGATTGTTTCATTTTAAAAATTAGCTGCTTTTTTTTTTTAAAGGAGTTAACTCTCCAAATCTTTCTTGTTCAAGAATATAGCTTTAGAAAGAAGGCATTTTAAAGTCATAACTTACATAAATGATTTAAGTAAGAAATGTGTGAGAGGAAAAGTGATAAACATTACTCATTGACCCCTTTTGTGTTACTGTATATATTTCTTATGAACACATGTCAGCATGTATCATTATTATAGGTTTAGCACATAGCATATGGCACCCTTCTAAAATTAGAATATATTCAAATTTCCCAGTGGCCTTTACTAGGCCCCTAGAAAATCCAGGTGCACAACCAAAAATTAGTAATGGTGAGAGAATGTAATTGCGAAGTTGTTAAAATTTTCTTTTCTAGAGAGAAGCCACAGTAATCAAAAACTGCCCTAGCAGCATTAGTTCAGGTGAACTCTCCTGTGAGTTTTTTGAAATATGAAGGAAATCGCATTTCTTTTTGGTTCAGGATAGCTGTTGCCATTTCTGATAGCTTTTCCAAAGTGAGGTTCCTCATTTCACGAAGTAAAATTCTCAGACTTTCCGCCGCTCCCATGCCTGCATGCCCTAAATCTCTTCACAAGTACCCTCTTGCCACATCCCCCCAGACCACAATATCTCCTGACTCCAGCACTTTGCCCTTACCATTTCTTCTGCCCGGAATGCCCTCCCCATCCTTTTTTGTTTGTTTGTTTCCACCTTCTGAGGGGAGCTTTTTCTCTGTTACAGCATTTATCACCACGTGGTACTGTGATTAGCTGTTTGCCTATCTCCTCCATTAGATTGGGAGCACTTCGTGGGACCTTGTCCTACTCATCTTTGTATCCCCAGCATCTGGCACAATGCCTGGCACATAATAGATGATCATTAAATGCTCTTTGATTCCCTGAGCCAGCAATTTTAAAATATAAGCATCGCTTTGCAGTTTTAGAAATGTTCTGCCCATTCTACTTGATTGGCGTCATTATCCTGCCATGGTCTAAGGAAGCAAAAATGTCTTATACTCAGTGGTTCTTCCTGACAGCTTTATATTTGAGGCCTTTGTCAGACCCTGAATTGAGAGACTTGATAATCCGCTGCCAGCTGTTCTATAATTCCTTTCCTTATTACTGTGACTAGCTTCCTCTGACTTCCCTGGGATCATTTTATCTCAAGGTGTGCCTTTTAATGCTGGCTGGAATAGATAGTGTGTTTCATTCAATAGGCTTTTATTACGCAGTTAAAGCAGAAGAAGCCATATGGTAGTTAACTAGATATGCAGAGGGTTATCAAATGGTGGCAAATAAACTGGCCTTGTAAAAGCAATGGCCTGTTGACTCAGGCAAGAACTGGCATAGCAGATATGCAAGTACAGAAGAGTATTGAAGGTCTGGAATTAAAATCATGTGTTGCATAAGAGGGGAATGATGTAGTGTTCGACAACCTAGAGTAATTAAAAAGATACATTAATTTGCATACTTTAAGGTCTTTTTATAGCACATTGAGGAACAAATGTAGACTTACAACTTGTAAGGGCTGGAAGGAATACTAGGCATTATTTAAAACTCAACTTTCACATTTTAGAGATGAAATGAGCTTAAATGGTACACATAAGAACACAGTGTTAGATGACATTAGGGTTAAAACCAGAATCCGCATCTTCTGACCCCAAATCCAGTGCTCTGTATTATACTCTGTTGTCTCAGTTTTTTAAGTGTAGGTGAAATACATGGCATTGGAGTCAAATGGCAAAGTTGCTCCCTTACAAAGTACTGGCATCAACAAATTACTGTTTTCCATTGCCCATAGCCACTTGTCTTTAATGGCGGAAATTCTGAAAGACCAGGGTGCGTCTTTTAATTGTCATTCTTCATTTTTCAAATATGGCATTAAGTTTTAGGGATGAGCTGTATATGCCATAAAATACATTTTAGATGTGAGACTTCAGCTTCATTCACCGTAGGTCTTTCGGTCATTGCTGTGAATGATGACCTCAGAGTCTGGACCGACCCGCTTTCCTAGTGATGACCAGAGACTGAAATTCAGTTTGTGGGGAAAAACTGGAGCCAAGCGACGCCAGCCACAAAACCGTTCGTGTGTACCTGCTATTTGTATGAAGGGAACAGCCATTTGCTCTTACTGTTAACATCACAGCTGAGAATGTTTGAATATGTTTGAATTTCCTTAGGACATAAAGATCTAGTTTCGGAAATTGTACTGTGAGCGGTGGGAAGGGCATCTTGTTTTGAAGTTTATTTTTGCATTGTATACTTGTATACATTATATACAAGTATACAAGTATATTATTATACTTGTATACTTGTATACATTGTATACCTTATACTAAATCAGGAAAAAGAAACATGGCATTTTAATGTTCTTAATGAAATTAAGAAGATTCCACATCGGTTACTGCTTTATAGAAATGAAACGTACAGAGAACATTTAAAAGGTAAAATGAAGAAAGAAAGCTCTTGTTCTATCCCACATGGCGAAGGGTTTTAAATTTAGGAATTATTGAGTCATCCACAAGGTGAATCCTAGTTGCAATTTCTGTTAGATTAAGCAGCCATTAGCTGTGTTCTGGAAATGCTAGAGATTAACCCAATTCTAGTTAGCAGTTTATGTGTTAAATACTGGATTCTTACATTATGAAAAGCTCCAAGGACGATTAACAGCTCGAAATTAAAGGAAACAGTCTTAAAAGAGTAACCTTTCAAAGTTCTAGTTGGTGTCACTAATAGGCAGTTTTTTGGTGGCTGTAAAAACCCAACACAGACTTTCTTTCTCTTCCTGTTTCTCCATAACTCTCTTCATTGAAAAATGTTCCTAGTTTAATTCTTTTAATTATATCATGTCTCCCTGTTTTCCTTGGGGTATGTGATAATGGTGTAATTTTTTTTCCTTAGTGTTGTAGATAAGACTGGTGCTTTGAATGAACATGTTAGAAGTGTTTTAATTCCTTTGGGTAGATGTACTCCTTTTAATTACTTCTCTGGATTTGCTACAGCCCTAATAAAATTTCCTTTCAGAAGAAGACATGACAAATAAAATTTGGATATTTGTAATACTGCCTGAATGTTATTAAATCACATACTTAGTGAAGATTGACATTTTTGGTCAATTAAAAAAAAAATGCTAGCAAAATACCAGCACGGACTAGACTGTTTGGATATAGTATTAGAGTCAGTAGAAATGAAAATAATACTTACCATAAACTGCTTTTAAATTTGTCTTTTGAGGGGCGTCTGGGTGGCTCAGTTGGTGAAGCGTCCAACTTCCGCTCAGATCATGATCTTGCAGCTTGTGGGTTTCGAGCCCCACATTGGGCTCTCTGCTGTCAGCGCAGAGTGCGCTTCAGATCCTCTGTCGCCATCTCTCTCTGCCCCTTCCCCATTCACATTCTGTCTCTCTCAAAAATAAATAAACCTTTAAAAAAATAATAAATTTTTAAAAAAATAGTCTTCTCCATTTCAAAAACTATTGGGATAGTTCATGAAGAAAGTAATATTCCTACTTTTTTTGGATCAATATGGCATATTTTGCTGCTAATCATAGTTTTAGTAAATTAATCTTCTTCTAAAAAGTTCTTCTTCTAAAAAGTTCAAGCTGCTACACCTGTTTTCCTTCTCATCCCATGTTTCAAATGAGACATCATAGAGAGGAAGGATTGTTTTTGTTTTGCAATGAGGGACATCAGGTTGAAGGTGGTTATGAGCTCTGAGGTTGGACAGCAAGGGGAGAAAGGAAGATTCTTCTGGGTTTTTTGGGTATAGTCTTTGTGCCTGTGCTTAGGTAAGCCCTTTTATATTTCCTCTTCAAACAATTATTAGACCAGGTATTCTTTTGCAACATTTGTACCCTGCTGAATATCATTTTTTATTTTCCTAACCAGTAGAGACCATTTTCTATCTTAATAGTATCAGCTCTTTTTTCTGGCCTTGTATCATTCCCCAATTTGATCAATGCACTGTTTAATTTTTACCCATTGTGTTCTAGAAATGATAATAAAGTAGCTTAGAAGACACAGAATATATACAAACATAACATCAATTAAAAAGGTGCTAGGGGCACCTGGGTGGCTCAGTCAACTAAGCATGTGACTCTTGATCTCATTTTAGGTTTTGATCTCAGGGTTGTGAGTTCAAGCCCCGGGTTGGGCTCCAACTGGATGTGGAGCCTACGTTAAAAAAAACAACAACAACAACAAAAAAAAGTACAGCTATAAGAAGAAAGAAAAGCAATGGTAGGGCTTTAAAATGGAGGTGGAATTGGACTGAAAAATCATACTGTCATGGCAAACATGAATGAGTACAAGATGTCAAGTAAAAATATAGTACATACCATATAAAAGAAACTAATCAGATCAGGCGGACTACAACTATTCTTACTATGAAAACTAGACAGAATTTTATCTTAGGCATTGTGTTTTAATTGCAAGAAAGAACTCATTTGATTATAAGAGGGAGAAACTGACTCTTTGTAACTATGGTGTAAAGCTATTGGTTTGCCCCAGGGGAGACTCTCCTTGGAGCATTAAGAATGTTTGGACCCCCTTGAACATTAAAAAAAAACAAAAAACAAAAAACCCCACAACAAACGGGGTGCCTCGGTGGCTCAGTCGGTTAAGCGTCTGACTTCAGCTCAGGCCATGATCTCCTCGTTTGTGAGTTTGAGCCCCGCATCGGGCTCTGTACTTACATCTCAGAACCTGGAGCCTGCTTCAGATTCTGTGTCTGAACTCTTTCTCTGCCCCTCCCCTGCTCATGCTCTGTCTCTCTAAAGTAAATAAACATTAAATAAATTTTTAAAAAAGAATGTTTGGACCCCTTGAATATTGTTTTTCTCACCCAGACTTTTGCAACATACTTGGAAGTCCTAAGCCTGAGATTGTTTTCTCTTACAGAGATGGAATTGTATCTGTTCAGAATTGCCTGTTGCACCCAGACCCTCTCCTCTTACCACAGTGGACTCAGAATGTGCTCCGTGTCTTCATTGAAGGCCTTGATAAAGATGTTGAACAGGATAGGACCAAAGACCTCAGCCCATTAGATTAGGGCTTCTCTTCTGATCTGGGGTCTAGCTGACACTGAAGAGTAGGAGCAGGGGCCGGGAGGGTGGTGTTTATGGACCAAACACCTGAAATCTCATGAAGGATTTTGTAGTTTGTGTGGCTTTCATTGGATTCATAAAGAACTACACATTTCCCCCAGAGTTAAAACTACAGCATTAGAGATGTCTAAGGATTTCTCAGGCCGGCAAATACTTCTGTGACTCTTCAAGTACTTCTCTACTATTTGCACATCAAAGCAGGCTTCCTATCTATTTTCTTCATTGCTGTATCTAGTATGTGCTTAATTCGTATTTGTTGATTTTAAGTGAATGTATCCAAGTCCTATTTCCCTGCTGAGTCTATAAAACTTTTGTGACGAACTTGGTTAGGTTCTTTGTGAAATCCCACTCTGCTTTTCTCCTCTCCAGTGTGCTAGCCTGATCTGCAAGTTAATGAAGTTCATTCTGCATGGTGTGGTCTGGGGGGAACTTGTACTGCTGTCTCACAATAGTCTTTTCTCTGTTTAATGACCTTACAGACTATCTGTGCAATAATCCATTTTGGAATACTGTTGTGAATTGAGCCCCTCTTTCGGAAAGAAGTCTATATGCTTCTCTCCACCTGCTGACACTGCTACCGTTTTTCACTTGGCTGTAATTCTCTGACCATATTTTCAGGCCCTTTAAGAATCCTGGGTTATAATTTTTGTGGGTCTGCAGCCTAGTATTAGTTCAGAGAATCTATCTATCTATCTCTTCTTGGAATTCAATTCCTCCTTAGCCCTGTTAGTACTGCCCTTTCCTTCTCCTTACTGGGGAAGTCAGGAGCAAAATGGAATTGAACTACGGCACTTTTTTTCTGTCGTCTCTCAAGCAGTGGTGATTATCATTTCTGAATTCTCCATCAGCAACAGCAAAATCATCCCAGAAACCACTTTCATCATCTGTAACATTTTGGACATGACTCGTTTCATTCCGATTTGTACCTTTTGACACACCTCTCAAAGTTTCATGTGACTCCCATTGCTCTAGACCACGCTGGTGTCTCTTTTGTATGAGCCCTTGTAAGATATGAGGAAACACATATCTAGCCATGTTATACCTCTTACACTCTTCTTTATATGCTATTCTCTTCATTATCAAGGCGATCCGTTTTTGTATTATCAGAATGGGGGTTTCAAAAGCCTCATAAGTCTCTTTGTCTTCTAGAGTTTCTGACCACTTGATTCTGCTTTTTTTTTTCCTCTCAACTTTTTCCAGTCTGCTTTTCTTCAAAGACCAGGACACATTTCTGCTTATGTCCAGGATTCACTTCCCAGGCCACCGCAAATTCCAATTTTACATTGTCACTTTCTCTCAGGGATTCCATCATTTCTACTTTACCAAGCTTATCCTTATTCGTTACCCTTATCTAGTAGAGGTCCAGAATCATGATTTCTCTCACTTGTTCATTCTAAAATACAGAACTTGTCAGAAGGCATTATAGAAATTTTCAGAGGAATGTGATGATCAGAGATATTCAAATAATTAGTGTCTCTCATGATATGACTGTCTTATTTCTGAGCCAGTTTTGACATTCCTACTAAAAATACATCCTCTACATCTTTAGTTTGGAGAACACTGTGATTATATGGCCATTAGTGCGATATTCTATATCTTTTTAAACTCACAGTAAATATACCACATTTCATCACTAGGTCTGTGGCTTCCCAGGCATGTGCATATTTTTCTTGACATAACATGTTCTGTGAGCTTATTTTCACTGGGCATTGTAGAGTATCTATTGGTATGAGATCCAGTCAATAAGGTTTCAGTCATTGCTGCACAATCATATTTACCACTGTCATTAAGGTTGAAAATTCATTAATAGCCTAGCTACTCATCTTTTCAGTCTGTGCATTTATATATAGATATCTAAGACCATTTGTAATTTGTTCCAGGTCCTTTTAGCTTCCATGCCATTTTATCTTATATTTTTTGTACTAATCTTATCATCTCTTAGCATGAAGCTTAATACAATATGCACCTTCTTGCTCCTTTGGATTTTTTAATTGTTTTTTTTTTTTATTGTTTTTGTTTGTTTGTTTGATTTGCTCCTTTGGATTCTTGGGAAGTATGCCCTGCATGCTGACCTCCCTTTTTCTCCACATTTTCTCTTCATCTGACCCAGAGACATCCAGAGCACCTCTGCATCTAACTTGTAATGTTTTCTCTTATGGCTCATTGCCTCCCTCTTCCATTTTTCTAGTCTTCCACAGGTTTTCCTAATTTGGGATCACTTCGTGTTTTTCATGATTCTAGACATTAATGCTTGTTGTTGTTGGCTTTTTTTCTTTCTTGCCAGAAGAAATTCATCCTAACCTGTTTTGAAAGTTAAAATGACTCCAGAAAAACACCTTCAGTGTGATCCCTCCCCTTCAGCCCTCACCTAGTATCAAACAGCCCTCACCTAGTATCACTGTGAGGTTTGCAGCGTAGGGCCCAATTTTTTTGTGGCTATCACAGATTCAGGTTGCCACTAAAATAAAATAAATACATGAGAAAGTTATTGCCTTGTAGCTCCTCTGTTCCCTTACCTGAGATATAAGTAATATTTGCCAAGTGAAAACAAAGACATTGTCACCCAAGGATGAGTTCTTATCCTTGTCTGAGCTTTAAAATAAAAGTTTTCAGAATTATAAAGTAGAAAGGGTATAGGGCAGAGAAAGCAACCTTTTAAAACAAAGTTCAAATCAATAATAATTAACATTTCCTAGCCTCTATTTTCCTGCTAATGACTGAAGACATGTACTAATTAGAGAAGCCACAAGTGTCTGGGTTTCTAGATGAACCAGATGGTGCTGCCTAAGAACTATGCTTAGCGCCAGCCAGAGGTCTGGGTTGTTCTTAACTACCTTTCCTCCATCTTGAGCATATTTAAACTTAAATATGCTCACTGCTTTGCACTGAGACTTTTTCTTTGTTCTTTATTTTCTGTCTTCCCCACTTCTGATTTCAGGAGGAACATTTCTGCCATTGTTAGTGAGTGTTCTTGTGAGCTTTTTACTTTTTTTCTTTACAGCCTCATTTTATTCATCTCTTTCTTTTCAGATTTCTTTTAGCTCTTATGTGATCACCTGATCTCACTGGACTTGTTTCCCCCACTTTGGTTCTTCCTTACTGTTCTTTCTCAAAATCACACAAAGCCTGCACAGAAGGCTTCAGTCCCTTCGATAGCTAGCATTAAGATAGTTCTGCCTCTTCAGTTTTTTAAAACTCTTCTCACAGATTGTCTGAAAACATATGTTTTCTTCTTTTGGTTTGTACTTCAAATATTTTCTTCCTTTGCTATTAACTCTGCTAACCAACTCTAAGAAAGCTTTGAGTTTTGTATAGAAATTTTCAGTACTGTGGAGTGTTGATATTGTTTTGACAAATGCTGTACTTGCATTTTCTACAATATGAAAATCACTTCTATTAGGATGACAAAGCATAGAACTGATGACACTCAACCAGATTCCTGCTTTTCGTCAGTTGTTTTACCAGAACACGTTCTTTCATCCTATTTGTTGTGAAAGTCATGATGTCGTTACCCTTGGTAAAGAAACTTTGTCTTACCTTGATGTTTTTTGTCAAAACTTTCTTTATTGGAATCAGAAGAAAAGTGACTGGTTCCCATCAGCATTTCTAGCTTAAGTGATAAGTGTTATTATTTTCCTTTACGTTTCTTGTTCCTGCTGAAGGATAAAGGCTGGGAGACCAATTAGGAAGCTGCTACAATAATTCAAGCACAAGATATGAGGGTCTGGACTTTTGGAACAGCATTGGCTGTGGAGAATAATTGGCATTATCTTTAAAAAAGTAGACAAAAGAGTTTCCTTAATTCATTTCATAAAGTTGTAAGTGCTTTTAGAGTTTAGAAATCACAGTTTTGTTTTGTTTTTGTTTTTTGAGTCTCCCTGGTTTTTCTTTTCTTTTTTTTTTTTTTTTTAATGTGTCCTTTTGGTACATGTCTAACTAATTAAGGAATTTATGACATCCTCCATTTATGTATTCTCTGGTTTGGGAAACTAATTACTTAGTGTCCATTGTATCTTTAAAAAACTAAGTTTTTCACCCCTTGATTATCAAAATAAAATGAAAAGAAATAACTGGTACTGTTACTCAGATAATAATTATTAACATTTCTGTGTATTTCCTTTCTGTTTTTTTGTGGGTAGAGAGACAATTATGCCAAAGAGCATATCTTTAAATAGTTATTTATACAAAATCTTACTTTTTATGAAACATTAACTTATGACATGTCATTAAGTATTATGAAAGCATAATATTGATATATCATGTGGATGTACCCTATATATTTTACCATTATCCTGTTGTTGACGATTTAGGTTGTTTCCAGCTCATTCTTATTGTAACAAGTGGTATGGCCAATATTTTATTGAATACTAAGTCTTCATATATATCCTCAGGGTTAATGGGTTAATGTATAAAAAAAATTGTTTAAGTCCCGAAACTCTTTGAAGGCTTGAATTGAATAAGTATAAAGATGTGAATTAGCCCTAATGGCTAAAAGTTCCAAGTACTTGAAGAAGTTGCATAATGCTTAGCTGCTCTGCATTTCTGGTATCTACTCCTCTTTACCTGGTCACCACCCTGAGTGGGAACTACTGGAGCATAGAGAAGTTTTTGAGGGAGGGTACAGATAACAGTGATGGGGAGTCCCCTAGCCTCTCTCTAACTCATTTTCAGATGAATGCAGTTGTGCATCTCTACCCATTATTTCAGCTTGGATGCCCATATGTATACTGACTCCTCCTTGGAGTTTTTGTTTGATTTTCATTAAGATCCTTCTAATTATCATTAAAGATAGCTTTTATCTACCACGTTCTGTTTTTCTCAGCTATTTGGGAGCAGTGCATAATAACCAAAATGATTCTTGTGATTCCTGGTATGCTTTCACTGGAGGAGGAGTGTGGCGTGGGCATACAGGGTAGAATAGCATAAAGAGTGCTACTTGACCTCAAAGACCTCTGGAGAGTTCAGTTCTTAGTTCAGGAGGCACGTTTCATACAGGTCACTTTGCGCAAGTTCATTTAAGGAAATCATTCTTTGCTTTGGATATGACATCTACTAACTGAGCACCCAACAGTCTTCAAGGTAATATTTTTTCTTGGCACCAGAAAGATAGTTCTTTGACCCCAACAACATTGACCTTAGTTTGACCTTAGTTTTTCTTGATCGTGGTTATTCTGAGGTTCTTTTTATGTTGACGTAAAGATACTGTTTCATTTGTCCTTTTTTTCCCCCAGCTGATATCTATTTTTTTAATGTTTATTTATTTTTATTTTTTCTAAATACAATTTATTGTCAAATTAGTTAATATACAGTGTATACAATTTGCCCTTCATTTGTCCTTTTTAAAATGAATTATAAAGTAGCAGACTAACTAGGAGCATTCCATGCTGCTATATAATGCCCTTTTGCTCTGTAAATGACTTTAATTCTAATCACATTGAGCATTTCTAGTCATTAGTTAATATTTTCCTTTTTGAATTTCCATATTGAAATTAATGATCTGTCTTTAAGTAAAATTATTTCAGCAATTGCAGTTCTATCACGATCCTAGGATGCTAATAACAAATAATTAAAAACTGTTACAGATAGCATTTGTATCTATATTTAAAAAGCTTTTCAATTGACCAAGCAGATGTTGTTACAGATTTTTGTCTTTGATATGATAAATCTCCCATTAATTTTGAAAATCAGGGTTTAAGGGATGTGCTTTCAAGTTTTCCATAGTTGAACTGCAATTTGTGAAAGTTCAAGCAGCTGTACTGGGAAACCATTTGACAACTTTGTAACTGAGGCTCTTTTAGGCAGAGACTAAGTTCTGGAGCTTTATGTTCTGTATTTTATGTTCAGACACATGTATTTGAATTTCTTCTTTTTTGTGGGTCCAGAAGTGTCTGTGTGTAGTGTATTCTCTCTCTTTTGTATACGTGCATATATATGTATGTTTATACATATATGTTCTCTTTTACATACATACACACATATATATGCACGCACACCTACATACATACACATATGTGTGTGTATGTGTATTTTACATTGTATATCCAACCTAAGTTGAAGATACAGATGCATGGACTTTTTTCAAAATGAAAAATTTTTCAGTTTAAGCTCTCACTAATTATTTTCTCTTGGCCTAGGTTGAAGAAATTGTGGATATTGGATCATTTGCCCCAGAAGACATCCATATTCCTAAGATTTATGTACATCGCCTTATAAAGGGAGAAAAATATGAGAAAAGGATTGAGGTAATTGCATTAGTTTCTTTGTTAGAATTTATGAATCTGATTATCAGAGATTATGTGCCCCTGGGGCCATTCCAGATGATAGGAAATTAAAGCTGAATGGAAAGTCCTGCTTTGGATCTTAGTAGGAGCTTCTCATGTGTCCATCCTAAGGGGACATGATCATCTATGTTATTGTCCAGCCCATTAGTGCCTTGTGTTTACGAAAGTGTATATCACCAAGTTACATGATTCTCTAGGCTGTGTCTTCCAGGCTTCTGTAACTGTCCTAATTTATTACACTGCATAGTTTTGGCTGGCTGTTCTACAGGGTAGGGAAGGCTTTAGCCCTGCTGGACTCTTAGTGTTTGATTATTCAGAAATGTCTATCAATCTTAATGTTGCTTTGCAGTGTATAAAGTCCAGAAAGTCATTCCCCTCAGTGTTGGGCTCTGGGCAGCTGGTAGATATGAGATCATGGCAAGGGGTAGGCATCAGGGGCATTGGAGATGTTCTAAGGCTACTGAGAGCATGAAGAATGCTCAGCTGGACCAAAATTGGTATCAAAATTCATAATTATCTAGGGGTCAGCAACAGAATAGGCATGCAGTGGGAGATACTGGGGAATCAGAGATACCCTCTACCTTGCATCAAACAGAAAGACATTTTGCAATCTAAAACTAAGTTCAAGGGACTAAGAAGAGAGGATGTGGGACATTTGCAAATAGCAACCAGAGTCTATGTCAAGAAGATTTAGTAATGGAAATAGTTTCCTGGCTGGTTTTTGGATATTTTTATGATTTCTGTGATGCGCTTGTAGCAAAACCATTCCAGACTCTTCAGGTGGAAATATGCAATTGGCAATAGCGACACCTGGTAAACACATTCTGACAGCCCGGCAAAAACAGAGTCCCAAGGTCTGTTCCTTGTTCTTTGCTCTGGCTCAATCCTTGAGCACCTGAGAAGAATTCAGTTGTAGAAGTCTTAAGACTAATAGTAGTAGCAGTCAGTGTGATGGCAACAGAGGGATTACTTGCTTCAAAAAGACAGAACAGCTACATCTTTCTCTTCAAACAGATCTGGCCTCTTTCACTTTCTAAAAAATTATTTCTGTCATCAAATACCACCCATGTTATTCTTTAAAAAAAAAAAAAACTCTCTGTTGTAGATTTGCCTCATAGTTTTAGTAAAGGGAAGAGACCTACGTTTTTTTCCAATAAAATTTTAGATTTCGGCAGTGATAAAATACAGGGTATACCTCAATCATGAATAATTTCTGTTTATTTTAAAGCGTTTATCAGTCCGGAAAGAGGAAGATGTAAAAGCCAAATCCGGTAAACCTGGAGATAATGTAAGGGAACGTATCATCAAGCGGGCAGCTCTTGAATTTGAAGATGGCATGTATGGTATCCTTTATCTTTCTGGGACTGGGCAGAGACCTAGCCTTCACTTTTTCTTGTCTTTTTTTAAAATTGCTTTTAATGTTTATTTTTTTATTTTGAAATAAAGGGAGAGAGAGAGAGTGCACGTGTGCAGGGGAGGGATGGAGAGAGGGAGAGAGAAAATCCCAAGTAGGCTCAGTGCTGTTAGCACAGAGTCCAAGGTGGGGCTGGAACCCACGAACCATGAGATCATGACCTGAGCTGAAACCAAGAGTCAGACCTTTAACCAACTGATCCACTCAGGAGCACCTCCCTCACTTTTTCTATATTCATCAGGTGCCTAGGCCTCCTGCATAGTGATTGTTTTCTAGTCCATTGTAATTTTTAAAAACAATGGATAAATTTTTACAAAATGTGTCATATAACCTAAAGATATCAAGGTATATGAAATTAGAATTATGATCTGTTTGCCTTCTTAAAGCAAAATGGCAACTAAAATTTGCTTAGCTTTTTTCTAATATACAATGGATTTCAGTACAATTTGGCATTTGGCTAAAGGTTATTGGGAAAAGAGATTACCCAAGATGAAGGTTTCAAATCTCTGAAGTACTAGTTATAACAGTGCTATTTACTTTTTCTGTGTTCTGACATTTGCATACTCATTGAAACAGAAGATTCAACTTCTTAACAACCGCTTGTTTCCTTTGCAAAGATCCCATGAGCGTACCCTTTTATGTCTAATGCTTTGTAAGGGTATTCAATGGACAGTACAAATTCTGCTTTAGATACTTTGTCAAAAAAAGAGATAGGTTGAGATAATGTAGTACAATTATTATTCAGATTAAAAAAATTTTCTTGATGTTTATTTTTGAGAGAGAGAGAGAGAGCGAGAGTGCAAGCAGGGGAGGGGCAGAGAGAGAGGGAGACACAGAATCCAAAGCAGATTTCAGGCTTTGAGCTGTCAGCACAGAGCCCTACATGGGGCTTGAACCCACAAACCACAAGATCATGACCTGAGCTGAAGTTGGATACTCAACTGATTGAGCCACCTAGGTGTCCCTTATTATTCATATTTTGGGTGTGAGAGCCTCTTCACCATTTTGCTAGTTTTCAGTACATCAAACATTGAACTATATAATTCATATAACAAGTAATGCATATAAATACAAATAGTGTTTGATAAAATTAGTATTTGTTTAATGGCCTTATTTAAAGGCCTAGGACAGGAGGAACTAGAAACATGACAAGAGTCTACATTCTGCGAGCTTCCCTGTCCATGAATATCATCTTTCAGACTGATACTGACTGGGAAAACTTTCTTTTTACCCCAACCACCTCATTTTTCTCTGTTTTCCAGTTTATGCCCTGTGTTATGGTGAGAGTTCACATAGGAGAGTGGAATATAATAGTGCCTCCTTTTCAGCTCCTCTATCAGCAGGATATAGAGCCAACCAAGTTAACTTAGCAGGTAAAAGCTAGGCCCTGGGATTTCTTTCTTTTTTTTTTTTTTTTTTTTTAATTTTTTTTTTTTTTAACGTTTATTTATTTTTGAGACAGAGAGAGACAGAGCATGAACAGGGGAGGGGCAGAGAGAGAGGGAGACACAGAATCTGAAACAGGCTGCGGGCTCTGAGCGGTCAGCACAGAGCCCGACGCGGGGCTCGAACTCATGGACCGTGAGATCATGACCTGAGCCATGAGATCATGACCTGAGCTTAACCGACCAAGCCACCCAGGCGCCCCATAGGCCCTGGGATTTCTTCTCCCCTCCAGCCATTTGGTTACCCATTGATATTTAAATACTTACTGTATGATAACACTAATTTTGGATACTAATGGCTTCTAGGTGTTCTTTATTCACCGTTACTCTATTACCTATGAAAAATATTTGCAAGTCAGTTCATATAAATGGTCTTCCCATATCACCTGCTCTTTCTCAACCCAGAGTACATAGACCTCTTTACCCCTGGCATTTGACCCACTAAAAAGTATTGAAGAATACTCCTCCTGTGTCACATTCTGAAAAAATTATAGAATACAATGAAAGCATTTACGTAGAAGCATTGTAATGTAGGTTGCCCTTATCTGAAAATACTCACTCCTAATGGAAATAATATCTCAATGTGGTCTGTACATCACTGTGAGAAATAAAGTACAAACTATGCTAGCTTGTGATTTGTAGATGAGTTAAGTAGCTATTGTCATAGCTTCATCGATTTCCTGTGTCTGTGAGCAGTGACCTGGTTCATGGAGTCATCCTGCCCCCCTTGCAGTCTGTAACACGGCAGCACATACAAACTTTATTTTTTCCGGCTCTGATTCACAAAGATCTCACTGTTACTGGAATCTCATCAGAGTGCTGTCATCCTCTGCACTAATTCTGGCTTGCGTGTGGTGGTCGAGGAGAGCATGGACAGCAGTTCCAGGCAGTGTGTGTGTATCTCTGATCTGAGGAGCCTGCTTGTGTTGAGAGGCAAGATTAAATCTACACCATCACATACAAATCGGGACCCAGTTTTGGTCATTTGAGGAAGAAGATTCAACACTCGGCTACTCTTTATATGGTCTCAATTATATTCGCTAAAACTTACACGCCTCCCCCTTCTTTTATGTCCTAGAGAAGATTCACTTACCAATGAATGTTATCTCAGTGACCCAAAGGAATAGTTACAGTTTTGGGCAGACATTGGTATTGTCAGAAAACTTCTTTTTAGTTTAAAAATGATAGCCTTTTTTGAGAATATTAAATCATTATTTTTAGTTGGAGTTTTAAATAGTGAAAATTGCTTTTAAACAAAGGTCAAGCCATGTTTAATAATATATCAGTCATAATAAGTAGTAATAACATCAGTTCAAGTTTGCTAAGCACATTAATGAATATAAAATATGCCTTACAATAAAAATGACCTCTTGGCTAGTCTTCTGAAGCCACTACTTTGTTATCTTTATGGGAAAGCATATTAATGTTATTGAAATTAGAAATTTTCTTTCTTTAAAAAATTAGAGGGGCGCCTGGATGGCTCAGTCGGTTGGGCGTCTGACTTCGGCTCAGGTCATGATCTCGCGGTCTGTGAGTTCGAGCCCCGCGTCGGGCTCTGTGCTGACAGCTCAGAGCCTGGAGCCTGTTTCCGATTCTGTGTCTCCCTCTCTCTCTGACCTTCCCCGATTCATGCTCTGTCTCTTTCTGTCTCAAAAATGAATAAACGTAAAAAAAAAAAAAAAAATTAGAGAATAGTGCCTCAAGGATGATGGGAGAATGTAGTCAGTGATTATATTCAGAGCAAGTGCCTTTAGAATTGAGAAGTTCAGATTTATATATGTAGGAGATTTGTGGCATAATCTCTTTACCTGTTTTGCAGTGGACCTTAACATCTTTTTTCCCCAGCTAATTTGGGCATAGGAATCCCGCTTCTGGCCAGCAACTTTATCAGCCCAAGTATCACAGTTCATCTGCAAAGTGAAAATGGAATCCTGGGTTTGGTAAGACCAAAATTAAAGTTTTCTTTATCCAGTCTCGATGGAGAGTGAAGTAGTCTATACAATGAAATCTTCTAAGAGTTGTTAGCTTAAAGTTCCCCACCTTATTTTTTATATTTTTAACATCATAATAAAATATTTCCCCCCATAAAACAGTGGTAATTGTGAGCATGTAGTGTTGTATTTCATGTAGGAGATGGTAGTTCCCTGACTATGTGAGCTTTCTGACTGCTCCTCTTATGTTAGCTTGTCATTGTCTACCTCCCCTAGTGTACCTGCCTCAGAGAGACCTCACAGTGTCCAGTTTAGATAACTATTTCTAACTTTTGTGTGGTTGGACAAGATAATGAAGGTCATTAAAAATTCTGTATTATTATAATGATCAATAAGATTCTGGATGAGTAACTGAAAAGTAAGGTTTTTACTTGAGGAACAGGGACATTTTTTGACAGTTGATGAATTTCAAAAATTCCTCTCACCTAATTGTCATTTCAAGGTCAGGTTGTTCAAAAGGGAAGAATTTTTCTCTTCCTCAAGATTAATCTTCCAGATGAGCTCAATATTCTCATAGAATTCGTGCATACTTTTTATTCAATATTATATTAAGAAATACTTTTGCTTCCTGGATGACATTTTTTTTAAATAATATTAACTGTGGCAGAGGTTATTTATAGTTTGGCCGATGTGTAAGATTTTTAATCTTCTGTTCTCAGTAGATCTTAACTGTTAGTGCAATAAAAACTGTCCATATGTAAGATGTATATCCAGTCTTTAAAACATGAATAATGATCATGAGCATACGGTTGACATGATCGAGGCAGTAATCTTGACCAATTTCAAAAGCACAAAACTTACATGAGTCTGAATAAAAGCAGATTCATATTACCATCAAAGACTCACATGTCTTCAAAATGTGATTATTTATAGAGTGACCAGTTCCCTCATTTTGAAGACAAGGTGTATCTTACCAATAGTCAATGTTTGAAGGAAAATTTACATAGTCCTAAAACATTAGTTGCCACTTCAGTTTATTTAAATGATATATGTTTGGTCCCTCTTTTTGGAAGTATGTTAGAATTTCCTCATTTTTGGTTCTGTCTTGTGCCTTTTTTCCCTATTTCTATTTCCTCATCTTTTGTTTACTATATATTATGTTATGAAACTACTCACCCGATTGAAGTAATGTAGAGGTGCCTTGTAAAAATACATACAAAATTAAAAAGCAAAATTGAGAGTAACCAGGCAAAGGAAAAATAAAAGCTTCACAACTTAGGTGTTGTGAGAGCTAAGGTTAGGACTCCAAATTCGGGTTGTTAGATGCTGTATACCAAAAAATATGAAACTTTGCCTCTCCAGATCCTTCCAGTCCAGTAGGCAGCCATTTTGTTTATAGTCACTGATTACTACCAGGAAGATTTATGGATAACATTGGTTGCATAATAGGTACTAAATAATTACTTTTTGTTTTACTGACCTATATTTCTAATAGCTTAACATTTCTTTCAAACTTTGGTAATTTTTAGGAAATAGTTTTTGTTTATCACAGTTATTAGTGTAGGAAAGACTAATCAATAGAAGAAACAGCCATGAAAACATTGGAATTATTTTTAAAAGGTTCACCTCAAGTCTTTTGATAGTAATTTCCCAACGTTTTTAAAATTTTTTTTTTTTTTCAACGTTTATTTATTTTTGGGACAGAGAGAGACAGAGCATGAACGGGGGAGGGGCACAGAGAGAGGGAGACACAGAATCGGAAACAGGCTCCAGGCTCTGAGCCATCAGCCCAGAGCCTGACGCGGGGCTCGAACTCACGGACCGCGAGATCGTGACCTGACTGAAGTCGGACGCTTAACCGACTGCGCCACCCAGGCGCCCCTCCCAACGTTTTTAGAGAAGTCATTTATATTACAATTTTAGTGTATGATTCAGTGAAGAACTTCTTTTACTAATTGAACTTGTGCTTTGACAGGGTCCATATCCGCTACAAAATGAAGTTGATGCAGATCTAATCAATGCAGGTAAACTCCTTCATTACGTGATTTTCCAATGCTGTTAATTTAGGGTTTTTTTTGGCAAATAAGAGTAAGGAGTTGGGCTTGATTCTTTATCTTTTCTTGGAGAGTGCTCCACTGTGTTTTTCACTGAGGAGGGGAGAGAGGACTTCCTAATCTTTTGTCTAGTGTGCTTATCGTCTCTTGTTTAGGGAAGAATAAGATAAGGGAGAAATTGTAGGTGGGGTTACATATAGTGGCAAGAGCTTTGGTGGATAGATCAGTCAGGGTCCTGGCTATATGTATAGAGCACTCCCAAATAGGGTAACGAATAGAATTAAAGGAAAGAACAGTTTACAAGGGTATGAACAAGACTGAGGGAAACCAGGAAAGGATGGTGAAACACCACAGGGAGTTATTGTCACCCCGAGGCCTTAAGGGACAGTAGTGGGAGAGGGCCACCTAATAGGAGCAATGGTCTTGGATAGAGAAACAGCCATCTTGCAGAAATCTGGGTCAGGGATGGGGGCTCTTCTGCTGGATCTTCTGCTTGTGCCTTCCATTGGCCAATCCTAGGTTGAAATGTGTCTGCCTTTTTATGATGGGATGACAAGTGGATCCATCTAGGCAAAAGGAAAGATCTGGCACACTGGGGTTTTTGTTCTGAGCAATATTTACTGTCCCCCTAGTTGTCATTGGAGTAGGAGAGCATTCTTCAAGAGTTCAAGGGTGCTGAATGATGTACTCTGCCACTCAGTGTGACCCAGTGATGTGAGTAATGGAGTTTTTTTGAACTGGGACTCAACCTGTCTTTATTCCCACATGCACATGCTTTGCCTTTTTTTTTTTTTTTTTTTTTTTTTAATTTGACTGTGACATAGAGTTGCATGTGGTAGCAGCCTAGAGGAGAAAAAACAAGCCAGACCATCTGGTCATTGTCACTGCCCATGCTTGAGGTAACACTGCCACCCTGTTGGGGCTGAAGATTATCCTTAGATTGGGGCTGCTCATAAGAAGCTGATTTTTATATCCTAGCATGATTTTCTTTGCCCTTTTACTCTTATTCACTCTACCCCCACAAAAGTATTATTTCACATTCAAAAATAGTACATGTAAATCTCAGAAGAGAAGCAGTATTAGCTGAACATAAAGGCGAGGTGCCAAGCAGAATTGATGTTTGATACTTAGAATTTTTGGAAGTAAAACTGCTTCTGGTTGAATAGTTGAATTAGCTAACACGACTCAACCCTGAAAGGCCCACTGTGATAAAGCAATGACATTTAACTAAGGCTGTAATTTAATTGTACTGTACCCTTTAGCAATAGCTCATTGATCTGTGAAAATATTTGCTGCTTGGTTTAATTAATTTATGATGTTAGTGAGTTATTTGCAAAATGAATAACTCCCATTTTCCAAATTTTAGGCCTTAGTTCATAAAACCCACTTCCCTTGGAAAAGTAGTTAATCTTTTCAGTGACTATTGGACAGTAGCCCTATTTCTGATTCCATGAGCTTAAGAGTAGCTCAACCCTAATGAAGCCACTAGTTTTGTTATTTAACTTCTGAAATACATTGTATAATCTTTGACTGCTTTGTAAAACAATAATTCATTGCTTTTGGGAAGCCAAGCTGCAAATCAGTTTAATAATATTTCAGCTCCTTCATCGAAGTTCTTTTTGGGATTTATGTTGCTTTTGATTTTGGAGCTGCCTAATTTAGGGAGGAAATAGTTTGAGCTAAAGAACCCAGAATATATATTTGTGGTCTCCTCAACTCTTCAGATTTGGAAGTTACCTGCAAGAGCCATTGTTTGTGTTAATTTGAAAGGATTTTTACAGAAATCCTTTGGAATGAATACCAAGAGTTACATTTCTGGGTGTAATCAGTGTATTAAAATTTTTAGATAACTATTTCTAAGGATCCCTTTTTCTAAATAATGACTTCATGGGTTATGTAAAAATGGATTGCCACTTGCATAGCACTGTTTGGTTTGTGGCATACTTTCTCACACGTGTTATATACCATTTGAGCCTTAAGTAAAAACTTATTGTACAGATTGGGAAACTGGGGCACAGAAAAATGATGTGATGTGTTCAAGATCCCATTGCTAGGGACTGGACTCACACACAGCCTGCTGTCCTGGCCCCTGGCCTTTTCCTCTACACATTGAGGTGAACCCACTCCTAACCTGAGTTTTACAAAGGTTCAGAAGGCAGTGCTGACAGCAGCATTTCAGAGGTCCTGTTAAGATTTGCAATATTCCAATGCAATTGTGCAACTTTCAATCAGTCTCATGTTTTAGCTTTCTTTTTTTTTTAATTAAAAAAAGTTTAACATTTATTTTTGAGAGAGACAGAGCATGAGTGGGGGAGGGGCAGAGAGAAAGAGGGAGACGCAGAATCTGAAGCTGTCTCCAGGCTCTGAGCTGTCAGTATAGAACCCAATGTGGAGCTTGAACCCACAGACCATGAGATCATGACCTGAGCAGAAGTCAGATGCTTAACCGATGGAGCCACCCAGGTGCCCCTTAGCTTTCGTATGAATGTACATTTCACATTCTTCTCTACTTCTTAATTGTTTTCTTATTTTAATTAATTTAAAATTTTTCCTTTATTAAGTTTACTTTTTGAGAGAGAGACAGCGTGAGTAGGGGGAGGGTCAGAGAGAGAGGGAGAGAGAGAATCCCACACAGGCTCTGTGAAGGGCTTGAACCTGCAAAACTGTGAGATCATGATCTGAGCCAGAACCAACAGTCAGACACTTAACTGACTGAGCCACCCAGGCACCCCAAGTTTTCTTATTTTAGTATCAGATAATGTTTTAAATGACTTACCTTTGATTAAAACTCCTTTAGAAAGAACCACCATGTTAACCCCATGGCCTATAAATATCCTTGGCCCCTGTCATGTGCTTCTAGGGCAGTGGTTCTGAATGAGCAAGTGGGGGATTTTATTCCCCTGGGGACATTGACAATGTCTGAAGACATTTTCGATTGCCAGTATTATTGGCAAGTAGTAGAGGCCAGGAATGCTATTAATTATCCTACAATAATGTAACAGCTCCCCTCAAAGAGTTACCCAGTTCCAGATGTCAATAGTGCCTTCTCTTGAGGTCCTCGTGCCACAGCTGAAGAATCATAGGCCTGCAGACTAAGGAACGAATAGTACAGCGTTCAAGATGTATCTAATGGCTGGGACTGCCCTCTCCAGCTTCATCTTCCACTACACCCTTCAAGGACTTCTGTGTCCACCCATACTGGACTAATGGGTCTATTCTTTTTTTTTTTTTTTTTTTAATTTTTTTTAACATTTATTTATTTTTGAGAGACAGACAGAGACAGAGCATGAGCAGGGGAGGGGTAGAGGGAGAGGGAGTTACAGAATCTGAAGCAGCTCCAGGCTCTGAGCTGTTAGCACAGAGCCCAACGCGGGGCTTGAACTCATGAACTGCAAGATCGTGACCTGAGCTGAAGTCGGATGCTTAACCGACTGAGCCACCCAGGCGCCCCCAAGTGGTCTATTCTGATCATGCCTCATGCTTTCCTTTCTCCATGCCTTTGCTCTTCCTGCATGCATCATCAGATTCATTTGTTCTGTCCCCTTCTTTCTGCATCCCCATCTCCTTATTAGTAATTTCCTATTGAAATGTGTTACACTTGTCCTTCAAGCTCCAGTTCATTTGTCCTCTCCAAATCCTCAGAAATGCCCCTGCTTTGAACCTGTAACACATCTAGTGTCTTTCATTTTGCCTTATAATTATTCGTGTATATTTGTCTCTCTAGCTGAATAGTATATTCCTTTTGCTTTGAGTGGTGGTTCTCGAAGTGTGGTCCCCAGACCTACAGCATCAGCATCAGCATCACCAGAGACTTGTTAGAAACAGATTCTCAGGACTCATCACAAGCCCACTGAATTATAAACTCTGGGAGTTTAGCTCAGAGATCTGCCTTCCATGTGATTCTAATTGGTGTTAAAGTTTGAGAACCATTAGCTTACGACGTCTGTGTTTTGGTTTGTAACACCAAGGCACATAGCAGACATTTTACTTGATATTGAATAAACAACATGTTAAATCATGAGCCCAAGGACTCAGTAACTGTGAAATTGAATAACTGTGTTTGCCCAAATATTACGAAAGGATCTAGACAAATGCAGAGAAAAACTGGAGGAAACAGAAGTCAATAAGGAATAGGCAAATAAGAAAGTTCTTTTCCTTTAAAATATTGATTGTATTGTTGATAACAGTTACTTATTGACCAAATTTGGACATTGTATTTGGAGAGCATGGATTCAACTTTAGGATATCTATTTTTACTTAGATATTAGATATTTAAAAATACTGACAACTAACTTGGCTTCCAGAGAATGTAATTTATAAGATTGCAGAATGTATTAGCAGGTGCCTGACAATAACTATATTTTATGAGAGTTGTTTTCCGGGCTCTTAAATAAAACTATGCTTCATAAATCACATGGGGAGAGCCAAGACTCTCTCACTGATCTCCAACTTTCCTGTGAGCGATAAATAATGCCTTCTACGTACTGTCAGCTGGTGGAGATTGCCCTTTGGAAGTCATTGTGATTTAGCATGTGAAGAACAAAGAATTGAGATTTTTATGTTTCTCTGCTTTTTTGTCCTATACATTCTTGCCCCTTGCACCTCATAGGACTGGTCAGGAACCAAATATACTGGATATGGAAGTTGTGTTAGGATCAAGTTTAGTTGTATCATGCCTATCCTGAAGCTTAGAGTTCCCAGGCTGGCGGTATAACTCTGCCACATAAGCCAGTTGCTGAGTAGCATTTATCCCTAGAAGGGCGATGGCATTATCTCTTTTACAAGTAGGTTCGGAGTGAGGAATATAATAGTAGTGACAATAATGAAGCTTGTGTTTATGGAGTCCTTTCTCTGTGCCAGGTACCAGAGTAAGGACTTTGCATACCTTATTTCATTTAATCCTCCAAATCCTAAACCAAAAAGCCCCTCCTGACCACACCAGAAAGTATTCTCCAAAGATTTTCATCTTACAGTATTTTGAAAGATGTGAAAATGTTTCCCTTGTTTAGAATCAGATTCCTTTTGGGAATAAATATTTCAGCACGATATAAATAGACTGTTTCTCTCTACTGAAGCTCAAATAGAGAGGAATATTGATGGAGAATTTAACTTTCAGGCAAGGCTTGAGAAGCTGAGGGTACAGCTGTGTTGCACAGCTGGGCATGATCTGACCACCCTAGTCCTGTTGTGTCTGGGAGCTTTTCTCTTTTCCAACCCGGTATCATAACTTTTCTTCCCCTTCTATTTGACTGCTTTATTACACTGGGATAATGCATGAGGTGTTCTCATACAGTGGACTTCTATTTGGCAAAATGGCATGTGAGTCCTTTTCTGGTTGAGGCCAGATTCTTCTCCTGGGCACCGTACTCACAGGAAATAGAGCACAAAAAGAAAGCAGCTGAAATACAAGTCAGGTGATACTGTTGGTTGTGTGAGGACAGGATGAACTTGAAGATCCTTTTCAGCTCTTTAATTATGAGGTGTACATTTTGACTGAGATCTTTCCAAGAGGACCTCTTAGAAGTTACCCTTAAAAAAAAAAAAAAAACAGTTACCATTAAATACATGAGCCAGTATTAGGATGTTATTCCCTGATCTCATCAAAGTCCTATGATTTTAACAGAAACTTAGAGGAACAAGAGAGTTGAAATATGAGGCAGAGAAAGATTAAAAGAAGAGATTCAGGCCTGATGATGTTAAGGAATTAGGTGGGGGGAACCTTACTTTCTAGGTTATTTATTGTTTTTTTTTTTTTTTAAGAAATATCTGAGGAGCATCTCTTGTGTCATTTCCTTCCAAGTTGCATATCTTTGCACACAATCTCTTTGCTCCAGTGACTTAGAGTGTTGCTAGATGCATCCCAGGGGCTCCTTTTTCCCTCACGGTCATCAGCATTTAGCAGGGGCTTGTGGAGGGAGTGGGGGTTGGGGAGAGGCAGAAATGGTTAGAGGTGATAGGGGGTGCTTTGTAAAGAATTACAAAAACAATAAGAAAATTCAAAGTTGGTCTTTCTATTATCACCATGCAAGGGCAAATCTGAACAATACTTGTGACAAAATACTCCTCTTCACAGGGTGACAGTTCCCAGTGGATCTCCCACAACCCCACTGCCACTGCTGTTTGGTTAAAGAGGTCTTAGTTCTTTAGGAAATGGAGAAAGTATAGACCTCTCTCTACATGATTTCCACTCTTAGAAATCTAATAGCCTTTTCTTTCCTTTGTTTCCTTTCTTGTGTATGTGTGTTTAGGCAAGGAAACAGTTACTGTTCTTCCAGGAGCCTCTTACTTCTCCAGTGATGAATCATTTGCAATGATTAGAGGGTATGTAACAACGGAGCCCCTCGTGTTTCACATGGCGTGGAATGAACTGAGTCATCCTCTGAGCGTGTTAGCAAGACTCCGAAACATAGCCACGTCTCCCAGCCAGCAAATGTTCATGGGCTCGTTCAGTTGCACCAAGATGTGAAATTATTCACATTGAATGTTGGGAATTGGAACATTCAGCTCACAGTTATTAAAAGAACCCCCCCCCAAATGGAATTTATATCTGTGTGCTGAGTATACCAAAGTAAATATTTTTAAAGTTCTTTGTAAGGATCCTAACATTTTCTACAAAATTGTTTTCATTTTCTAGCTAGCGTTTGCCTTCAAAGCAAGCCACATTCTCCCTTACTGAAGGAAACAGACTCAACTGTGTACACCTGTTTTCTATTTGTTTTTGGAGACAATATAGGCTATAATTTTAAAAGAACTCTTAATGGTTATTTCTCTATATCAGCTTGAGCTGGTTGATTTTGAAATCAGGTGTTGGGTAGGAGAAAGCAAATTTATTTTGGTGGCTATAGAATTATTTTAATTGCTGGCAGTTTCAAGCAAATGGGACATAAAGCTTACAAAGTTTGCTTTATATTTCCTTTTTTCTCTCTCAGGGGCCATGTGAATCTAACAATGCTAGGAGCAATGCAGGTTTCCAAATATGGTGACCTGGCTAACTGGATGATACCTGTAAGTACGCATTTTTCTTCTGACTTACGCTTGGGTCAGAGTAGTTATTTTTGAAATACTAAGAAAAGTCTTGTTGAATTGCTATGAGAGCACAATATAATTATTACAAAAATGAAACATTTTCATAACATTTAATATTTGGGTCAAATTTTGGTAAAACAGCTACTGAGAACTATTTGGCTTTGCCTGTTTGCTAGGGGACTAAAAAGGCAGGATCAGGGCTAAAACACAATTTTCCATGGGGAACAGAGAATTGGGGAAGATTGAAAATAGATGGGCTGGGGCGCCTGGGTGGCTCAGTCGGTTAAGCGTCCGACTTGGGCTCAGGTCACGATCTCGCGGTCCGTGAGTTCGAGCCCTGCTTCGGCCTCTGTGCTGACTTTTCAGAGCCTGGAGCCTGTTTCAGATTCTGTCTCTATCTCTCTCTGACCCTCCCCCATTCATGCTCTGTCTCTCTCTGTCTCAAAAATAAATAAATGTTAAAAAAAAAATTTTTTTTAATAAAAAAATAAAAAAAATAAAAATAAATGGGCTAATTCTGATAAAAATAAGAAATACAAATATTATAGCTAAGTTTTTATAACTAGAAAGAGCAAAAATAAATTTATTAATTTTATGTTAATTCTGTATTTTCTCATTCATAGTGATTAAAAAAAAAAAAACCCTCCCAATTGGTCATGTGACCTCATAGGTAATCAGTCACATTGTCTTCTCTTATGGAATTCAAAACTTGTGATATTTAAACATGTATTTGAAATGCAAAGTTTTATTTACTAATCACCTAAATCAGGGAAGAAAGCATAGAATTAGCTTTGGAAAAAGGACTATAATCAGTTGACTTAATTTATGAGTGTGGTTTGTTACATACCAGGTTGTTGCTTTGTGATGTGTTTGTGGGAACAATAATGAGTGCATGTCCATGATTATGAACTCATTTTGGCTGGTTGCTCAGGTTACTCTTTCTGGATGTGTACTTCAGGATTTCTGTGTGTTTTTCTATATCATCAGCTACTAGGAATTTGTTTAAGTAACTGATGCTGGTGTTCTATGATTTGAGAGTTTTTCTGAAATCACTTAGATATTTTCCTCTAGTAATCTTTGAGGAGGTGGATTAATATAGTTGATGACAGTGTTAGAGATTGTCTTTAGCTCTTTTGATCTAATATACTGTGAAATATTATTTTAAGGTTTGAATAATTAAGACCCTGGTTCTCAAACTTGGTTGCATATTAAAATCACCTGAGTATTTTAAAAACTATTGATGCCTGGATCCCACTCCCAGAGGTTTCAATTTAATTAATGGGGGATGTAGCCTAGGCACTGGGCATTTTAAAAGCAACTTTGATGATTACCATCTGTAGCCAGGTTTGCGAACCAGCATATTAAAGAATGATCGTAAATCACAGTTAGACTGTAAGGCAGAGAGGCACCGAGCTGGCTCATTCGGTAGAGCATGTGACTTTTTTAAAAAAAAAATTTTTTTTTAACCTTTATTTATTTTTGAGAGAGAGAGAGACAGAGACACAGAATCTGAAACAGGCTCCAGGCTCTGAGCTGTCAGTACAGAGCCTGATGTGGGGCTCGAACTCACGGACTGTGAAATCACGACCTGAGTCGGAGTCAGACGCTTAACCAACTGAGCCACCCAGGCGCCCCTGAGCATGTGACTCTTGATCTTGGGGTTGTGAGTTTGAGCCCCACGTTGGGGAATAGCGTTTACTTAAAGTGATAAAAAATAATTAAAAGTAATTAAAAAATAAAATGTAAGGGAGAAACATCATTGAACTACTGATATTAGGGAGTATATTGTTATTTTAGCTTAAAAATGTTCATCATTCTAAATCAGCCATGGTTATAAGAGTTGGCAGCTTTTGGAGGCTTCAGAGAAATCAGGGAGGATCTCCTGAATATTGTACAGTGAATCAGATTGACAGTTTATGGGAATACTTACTTGTGTAGAAAATCAAAATACATTTCTGTTCTCAAATTTTTAGAAAAGGCCACATGGGATAGTTAGAAGGAGCATAAAAAAGTAAGCTCTGGGTTCTAGCCCTGACTCTACCCAGTAATTAAGGTGTGACCTTGAACATGTCAATTAAACTCTTTGGGTTAAAGCATCCCTATCTATAAAATGAAGAATTGAGATTAGCTAATTTCTGGTGTCTCATTGGGCTCTCCTAGCTCCATGGATGAGAGCAAGGGCCTCGGAGTGAGATAGACCTGCATTGATATCCAATTTTTGTCATTTGCTAGCAGTGTAACTGAGGCAGTTGCCTACTTTTTCTTCATCTGTAAAATGAGAAGGATATAATACTACCTACTCTATAGGATTATATAAAGGAATAAATGATATAGTATATACATAGTACATATCATAGAGCTTGACAACATAGTACAAGCTAAATAAATGGGTTGTTATTATTTGACAAGAAGGAAAAGTTGGAGGTACCTGGCAGAGAAGGGAATAGAATTAGTTACTATGAACAGAAACAATAGAGTGTTAAATATGTCTGTATCTCTAAGTCTAGAGATAACAAGTTTGAAACAAAATTTAACAAGTTTGAAATCAATTTGCACAGTGGTCCCGAGTATGGAGCAGAAATATGTTCAACACGTTATTGTCTTTAAGGAACGTAGGCATCTTTAAAAAGTCAGTGTATGTCTTGTTTATATTATGGTTTGGCACCCAGTGAGGCTGGAAGCTCGCACAGAGTATACCTTATGTAGTTGTCATTTGTAGGAAAGATTTTTCAACACGTATCACGTTTTTATATATCCTGTGAAGATTCCTGTGAGTGATTAAAAAAAAATCAGTGTTTGTTAACTTTATAAATAGTCTTAATACAATTGGAGCTCATGCATTTCCAAATGACTGGACCTAGTGGGGCAGTGATGGAGAACTCTGGAGTTCTGAAGGAACAGAAACTAAGCATAAAAAATGTTCTTGTGTCTGGTTCCACTCATTTGGTAATAGAAATGGTAATGTCATTTCTGACGAGCTTTTCTTTTTTTCCTTTAATAACTCATAATCACTTCTTGGATTCTTATAAAGATATCTTATAAAGATAAAGATGTGATGCATAGTGTATGTTTTTGATTCTTTTGAATGCAGAAGAGTTTAAGAGTCAAGACCATGAACTTTAGTTTGTAATAAATTTGATTTGAATTTTAGTTCTCCCTCTAACAAATACAATTTGGAGTACATACTTTTTTTAGGATTAATTGAGAAGAAAATTAAAGTGGCCACTAAAAGAATTCCACTAAATAGTGGTTATTACTGTTATCTCTTTCATTCCTCTATTGCTTAACATTGAAGAGGGAATATTTGCCTTAAATTACACTGATGTAAGCAAGACTATATTTTACAGTAACTAGTACTACCTGCTTATCCTCAGTTCATGTTCAGGTGCCCAAAATTAAGCCCTTTGAGGACATATTTCTGGCTCTTATTGGTTATGGATAAGGTACAGTCTATCCTTCTTATAGTTTCAGGGAGCAATCTATTTCTATTTGTCTCAAAGATTTATGTTGATTATTAAAATTTAGATATATTTTTATTGCAAGATCTGGCAGTTAAGAAGCTGAAAAGTTCAGCTTTATTATATCATTTTTCATTTGCTTTTATCTTTTTAGTGAGTTGAATAATCTTTCAATGGTTGTAAAGTGTTGAGATTCTCTGCATCATGGCATCCCCATCCATCATCACGATGTCAGATTACAATAAACATTAAGCTTTTAAGGCAGGCAAATTGTATGGATGCTATTTGTCTTATCCTTTAATAGCTTTTTAGTATGCAGTGTTGATCTCCTGTACACAGATTTTGAAAAATTCTGCCCTGAGCATCTGAAGAGAGAAAATGCGACAGAATAGTAGTTGGCTCCTTCGAGTTCCCTGATTATTGTGATGATGGTAAAACCCCAGGCAAGCTACGAAAATGTGGACAGATGTGCAGCCCGTTGAATCTGCATTCAGAACCTCTCTGGCTTTCCTAGTGCCTATTTTTAGAAAACAGCTGCCATAGATTATTTCTTGTGAAGGGAAGCAGGTGTGTACGAGCAGCGATGGGAGCTGGTTGTTGAAAGCCTGCAACAGGGGCTTGCCGGACAGCGCTGCTGTGTGTGAGCGAAATGACAGCCGAGGGCTTGTTGCTTCTGTGTGGGGAGAAGTGAAATGAGGGATTTTTTTCTTTTTTTTTAATGAGGGATTCTTAGGGCAAAGGAGAACAGGATGTTTTATGTTTGTTTTTCCCTCACATTTTTAACTTTCTTTATGCATTTTAAAAGAAGAAATACAAATTGGTGTACTCATGTATGCTACATGTCTGAGTGCATAAAATTGGTTTCATAATTCTAGTTGTGTCTTTTTTAAATAAGCTAACTCTCCAGTCTTCTGACTTGTACAACTAAGGCATTTTGTGTTCAAGATTTAAACAATGTTATGTCAATTATATCTCATTACAGCTGGCAAAAAGTTTAAAAGTTAAAAAAAAGATTCAATCTGGTGGTTTAATTGCATCAAGTGTAGTCCAAACATTAAATCCATAGATACAGATATAAAAATATAAAGATTAAAGTAAGAATAAAGATATAAACTTACAGATATAGATATGGATTTAACGCATATTTGTCTTATTTATTTTGCCCTAAGGCTCAGGAAACTACAAACTTGGGTAAGGAAAATGGTGGAGAAAATATGTATGTGTGGCATTATGCTTTTATATAATTATTCAGTAATGCTTTTGCCATATCAGTGTAATGAGGTGAAAGGTATACAGAACTTTGGAATTAGACAGATCTATGCTTAATTAAATACTGGTTCTGTCACTTACTGGTGGTATGGCAGATCATTTTATCTTGGTATACTCTTTTATAAAATGATAATGTTTAACTCATATGCTTGTGATGGGGATTAAATTAGTTCATTCAACAAATATTTATTAGGCGCGTATTAAGGGGCATGACTGTTCTTGCCTCTTAAAGATGCAGCAGTTGGGGCGCCTGGGTGGCGCAGTCGGTTAAGCGTCCGACTTCAACCAGGTCACGATCTCACGGTCTGTGAGTTCGAGCCCCGCGTCGGGCTCTGGGCTGATGGCTCAGAGCCTGGAGCCTGTTTCCGATTCTGTGTCTCCCTCTCTCTCTGCCCCTCGCCCGTTCATGCTCTGTCTCTCTCTGTCCCAAAAATAAATAAACGTTGAAAAAAAAAAAATTAAAAAAAAAAGATGCAGCAGTTAACAGAACAGATGAAGTTCTCTGTGTTCAGGTAGCTGATGTTCTAGTGCGGGTCAGCACATAACGGCCCATGTGCCAAATCTGGCCCACTGCCTCTTTTTGAAATGAAGTTTTACAGGAACACAGCCACATCTGTTGATTTATGTATTACCTGTAGATGCTTTCATGCTGCAACAGCAGAGTTGAGTAGTTGCAACAGAGACTGTATGCCTGTCAGTCTAAAACATTTACCATTTCACACTTTATGGAAGAGTTTGCCAACTCCTGCCGTAGATCATTGGTTTGAAACCTTTCTTTTCTAATATAAGCATGTGATGCTATAAATTTCTAAACACTATTAGTGAGATCCACAAATTTTTATATATAGTGTTTTCATTTTCATTTTCTCTTCAAAATCTTTACTAATCTCTCATGTGATTTTTTTTTTTTTCTGTGACTTAATGGTTATTTGGAAGTCTGTCATTTAATTTCAGGTATGTGATGATCCATTAACACAAAACTTTGTGTTGATCTCTAGTTTAATTATCTTGAGGTCAGAAGACATACTTTATATAGTTTCCATCCTTTTGAATTTGAGATTTATTTATGGCCTAAAATATAGTCTATCTTAGTGATAGACTTAGGGACTGTTCCAGCTATATTAGAAAAGAATGTGTATTCTGCTCTTGTTGGGGAGAGTGTCCTATGAGTCAGTAAGGTCAAGTTGGTAGATAGCATTCATGTTTTCTATGTCCTGTCGGTTTACTGAGAGAGGAGTGATGTAATATTGAGCTATAATTGTGCATTTGTTAATTTCCAACTCAGTTGTGTCACCTTTTGCTTGTAGATTTTAGAGCTCCATTATTAGTTGTATTAGTACACAGTTAAAATTGTTATGCTCTTTTAACAAATTAACTTCTATTGTTATATTGTACTTTATCTCTGGTAATATTTCTTATTCTGAAGTCTACTGTCTGACATTAATATATTCACTCTGCATGGTATATTTTTTTCCATTTTTCTACCTGCAACCTATTAATGTCTTCAAGTGAGTTTTGTAGTTAATATAGTTAGGTTTTGTTCTTTTATCCAGTTTTATAATCTGTGACCTTTAATTCGAGATTTAGGCCATTTACATTTATGTGATTATCAACCTGGTTGGGCTTAAATCTGTCAGCACAATTTTTTTTTCTCCTCATTTGTCCATCTTAGTTTTTATTTCTCCATTCTTTTAGATCAGCTAAGTATTTTTTATGATTCCATTTTATCTTCACTATTGATTTCTTTTTTTTCCCCAGTGGGTCCTCAAGGATTTACAATACACATCTTTTATTTATCACAGTCTACTTTAAGTATTATCTTATTATCACTTTACATATAATGTAAGAACCATACAACTGTAAAGTTTTCTTCTCTGCCCTTATCCTATTTGCTGCTGTTGGTCATATATTTTATTCTGCGTGTGTTTTAAACCTCATGATATTTTGTTATTATTTTTATTCCAAATAGCCAATTCTCTTTTAAAGAGATTGAAAATAAGAAAAAAAGTGTGTTTTTTATATTTTTATTATATAATATAATTTATATATAAAAGTTATATATTTTGCATATTTCCCCACATATTGCTCTTTCCTGCACTTTTCCATTACATTGATCCAAATTGCCATCTGATGTTGGTTTCCTCCCGCTTAAAGGACATCCTTTGATGTTTCTTACAGTGCAAATCTTAAGGATGTCACTCCAGTTGATTCTTTCAATATTTGCTTTTCAACTTTGTTAAATTTAGTTGAGAGAAGCCTCTAGTTTCAGTGTAATTAGCCCCACTACTAAAGTTACTTCCTTTTGAGGGCTCTACCATGTATTATGAGGCCTTTCCCCTCTGGCTAGTAGGAATGTGAATTGTTCCCAAACCTGCATGAGTTTTGGACATTTTTTGCTTAATATTTCCTAGTGGTTCTTTTCCAGGCCTTGACTAATTTCTTCTCCTATATACACACATCAGTACTCTACCAAAGGCTTGAGATGAATCCTTTCTGCAAATCTGTGAGCTCTTTCTCTGTGTAGCAACCTCTGTTCTGATATTTTGAGATACATAATCAAATTCTAGTTGACTTGGTCTCTCTGAACCCAGCAGGACTACAGGATCCCACCTGAGTCTCTCTCCCTGCACTGGGCTCCTCTCTCCAGGCAGTCGGCTGGGGCAATTATTGGCCCACCTCATTGGCTTTCCTTCTGTCAGAGATGACAGTCCTGTACTGCCTTTTTGCTAATATCTGAAAGCTACTTTTTCCTGTATTGTTTAATACCATTAATAATATTTTTGAACTTATGTCTTTATATATTTCTTGGATGATTTTCTTAGTATAAATCCCCAGAAGTAGAATACCTTGGCCAACTTTTTAGGGTTTTGATGCTTAATGAATTATGGTCCAGAAAAACTATCCCAATTCACACTCATACTGTTTTCATTCTCTTACCAAAGCTGGTATTTTTTTCTATTGTTTCATTTTTCATTCCTTTAAAAACTGCCATCTGTGACTGTTTAAAGAGCCAGCAGAACCTTACTCCTCTGAAGGAGCCCTTACTCCTCCTCCCTTTTGTTCTGGAGGCCTTCCTTTTGGCTTTTAGCAGTTATTACCTCTTATCCAATATTGCTCCAATGCTGCTATCTTTGCTAATTTTAAAGATCACATTGATGGTGGCTGTTCTCAGTGTTTGTGAATGTGTCTTAACAGACCAGCTGTGAGAAGTGTGTGTGTGTGTGTGTGTGTGTGTGTGTGTGTTTTCTGTATCCAGTATGTTGAACAAGCTCTACATGTGGGATGAAATAAAAACAGAGCTATTTTTATCTCCTGTGGTGACTTTAACTTTATTTAGTTAGGGAAGCTTTCCTTCTGAAATGATATTTCAGCTCATTCTCCAATAATATAATAACTGTCACTGGATCAGTTTAATTCACCAATTCTGTTTTGATTCGAGAATTACAGTCCAGTTAAAAATAGTGACCATTGCTTTAGGATACATTTAAAACCAGTACATCTCCTCTTTCTCTGGCTCTCCAACTATAGACAGGACTGGCTACCTGCCTTTGGGAAAGGTTGTGTGGTGTTCTTCGGCTTCTTTCTTCACTCGTCTCCTCCCCCAATTCACTGTTTGGCACCTACCTAGGTAGAAATTCAGGAGAATGGGAAAAAGAGGAAATAGGGTGGGAAAGGTCTTAAGTGGCTAGTAATGCTATGAGCTGGTTCCCTGCTCTCTGGCCTTGCAGACAAAGCTGATTCCTTTTTCTGTGTGTGTGTGTGTGGGGGGGGGGTGGTCTTTGGAGACCCCTTTCTGGGTCAGCATCCATCCTGAAGAACAGTGGCTGGATGCTTCCCTTGCAGCTCCTGGTTTTCCTGTGGTCCATTTCACACATCCTCCCTCGCGTAGCATCCTGTTGAGAAAGTGTTAAAGCATCTTTAGTCTGGCCTTCTTATGACCCACACCTGGGAAGCTCTCACTCATTTCTTGTCCACTTTTGGTGGTAGTCATGTAGTTACTTCCCCCAAACAGTCACTTCAACTTTCTCTAGTAGAAGTTAGGTGTGCCATTCCCTAGTTGTGTCCTGACTCTTCTCCTGGAGGCAAAGTGCTCTGAAGTTGTCATACAAGCTATGTGGTCAGTTGAATGAGGGGCAGGTATACACCTGACCCTGTCCTTGGTTGCTGGGGCAGAGGGAGTGGGACCACACCATGCTTTTCTTCGAAGTCCTTCACACACAGTTCTCTGCTATGGCCTGCTGTACCCCATGATCTTGCCAGGCATCCCAAGAATCTTGGAATTTGTTATTGACCATTTTCTCTGTAAATTCTGCTTCTGAGATCTATCTTACATGCTGGTATCTCCTAACTGTCACACTTGTATATCCATCAAAACAAGACAAAAGAAGTCCCAGTTTACTATCTGGTTACTACCACAGTTTCCTTCCTCTGAGCTCATATTCAGCTAAGCCTTCATACATGCAGGGATTTCTTCCATCGTGTACATTAAGGTGGTCCTCCAGCTTACTCTGTTTCCCAGCTGCCCTAGACAGAAGAGAGGACCATGGGAGAACCTAGCCAAGCTCTGTTTATTCTAACTGGGGAATAAAAACTGCACTGACCCCTCGTTGGCAGGGGAGGAGAAGAGGAAGTGGAAGGGGGAGAGAGGAGTGTTCAAAACAAAAAACAAAACAAAACTACTCTGACCCAGCGGATGGACCTTTACTTCCCATGCCAATTTAAAGACCCATTTAATGTTTGCAGAATTTCCAAGAGCAAAGAATGATTCCTTCTGGTACAGCAATTTAATAAATGAGCATACATTTTTAAAAAGACAAGTTAATATTAGTGAAATTTATTAGAAACATAAGCTGTTTATTATTGCTCTTTACTTGGGTACTATATTTAGTTATTTAAAAATACTTTTTATCTGTGACTATCTGGAAAACATGTTGAAAATTAATCCCTAGTTTTGTTGTTTACATCCAGTATTTTTCAGACTAAAAGTATATTTATAGACTAACCTATTGGATACATTAGTTTTATAAGGAATTTTCCTCTTACTTGGAGGATATTGTTGGTGGTTAAAAGCTATGATTAAAGTTTAAAAGCCACAGCTAAATTATAAATCTAACATTTTTAGAAGGAAGGAACTAATAGCTATTAAGTACATGCCATTGGCCAGGTACCATTTATTTGTATATTTATTGTAATTTAATCCTTATAGAATATTGACAATTAAATATATGTTATTATAGATAAAGAGACAGATCAGGAGTTAACTATTCGAGTTTACATCTGTAACCAAGTTACAAAGTGGGGATTTGATCATAGTTTCCTTTGATCTATGTATTATGTATTCTACCACAAGGTTCATTTGGGAAGTGCATTAACTAATGTCTTTCATGATGGAAATAAAACTACAAAGTAAATAAATAACAAACAAAAACAAAACAAAAACAAAAATTGCAAAGTAAATAAATATACTTACAGCATTTATGTAAACTTGATTAAAGAAATTATTGTTTCATTGTGTGGGATAAAACCTATTGCAACAGGAAGGATGCATGTTGTATATATGATATTAATTCAAGCTGGGGTTTTGAAAGGTGCTGCATTGAGCATTTGCATGTTCTGTTTTCTGTATATTATCATATTTTAAGCTCTCACTCAATCTCTAAAGTCTCCACTACCTAATCACATATAAATAACATAAATCTCACGTATGAAGTATTTTATCCATTTTATTTACCATTTTGTTTTTTATAATGTACCAACTGAGGAGTCCTTTGGAAGAGTCCAGGTTTTCTGCTAGGATTTTTATAGTTTTAGTTTTAATATTTCTTAAATGGAAAAGTTGAAACATAACTGTAGAAACATTGGAATCATTGCAAACAGAAATCCTAAATAGAGGTTAAGAAAAATTAAGATCAGAAAGGAGCAATAGCAAATTCATTGGCAAATCAGCTAACTCAGCCTAGGTCCCAGCCCCCAGTGTCAATCTTGTAAGTAGGCAAAGAGATGTGAGAATGTGAAATAGATTTTTCTTTTTGGAAATACCAATTCTCAGGGATCTTAAATATATTTTGTCTTTTTATTGCTGTCTGAGTCTTTTTTGGCTCTGGAGGAAGGAAATATTTCCCTCCTTGCTATGATGCATATGATGTGTTTGTGAACAACTGCTTAGTCCTAAGAACTTTGTGTACTGGAACTCCTCTATGTATTCAAACCAGAGACTGAAAAGAAGATGAGCTAAACATCTGACTGGTTCTGAGCCATGTTGCTACCGAGCCTCCCAGCAGCTCTTGTAAGAATTTGACCATATACCCTCCATATTCTTTGGTGTCAGAAAGCGGATTAATATGCATAGAATGGGAGTTTGGTTGTCATCTTCTCCTCCTCCTCCTCCTCCTCTCTCCTTCTCTTTACAGAGAGAATGAGCAATGAATAAGTTTGATATTTTCAATTATTATCCCTTTGGCTAGTGATGTATTTGTATGACTCAACAGCCCCTTCTCATTAAACAGCCCACTTAAAAGAAAGGGGTGAAACATTAAAAATGATAGATGATGTCTCTTAGAAACCCATTATTAGTAATTTCATAAATAGTGGTGCTGCTGATATAACTTAGCAGGGAATAAAGCTAAAAGGCTGAAGACAATATGACCCTGCCACCAAAGGCAAATGAATCTCGAAGACTAAATTTTACTAAATAACTGGATTTGGCATTTCTAGTTGATGAAATCTTTACTTCTTACTTTACTCTTTTGGTTTAGAAATAATTTTTGGTCGGCACTTTTATTAACAAAAAATTTTTATTAGAGAAAATATCAAAATATATACAAATATAGAATAGTAAAATGCACATATCCAGTTTATACAATTATCCATTTGTGGCCAATCTTGTTTCATCTATACTCCTATTCACTTTCCTCTTTGCCCCAGATTATTTTGAGGCAAATCCCACATATATTATTCTATACCCTGATATTTTAGTATTATCTCTAAAAGGTAAGGATTCCTTTTATGAACCACAAATCTGTTATCTCATTAATGGTAAGGAATTAAGAATATAATTTTAACATCCAGCTATACAGCACCCTAATTTTACTGATGGAGAACTTGAATCCAGAAAAATGAAGTGACCTTACTCAGGTCGTAAAATTAGTAACTAAGCCGATCCTGGAGCTTGTCTCTCCTGTCTTATAGTCTAATAATTGTTTCCATGACATGAGGAAAAGTTCGCTTTTGAAATACAACATCCAAATATAAAGAACCTTCCATTTTTCTTTCAAATACACTTTGATGCATCTTTTTGTCTCTGTGAAGTGTCTTAACCTTTCTAGACCTCAGCTCTTTATTTTTAAGGTGTGGTGAATGAGATGGGTTTTACCAACAAATTCAATAGGAGTTTTTTGTTTGTTTGTTTTTGGTATTAGGCATACTAGTCACTGTGAGTAGAGTGGTGAACAAACTCAGTACAGTCTTCCTCCTTTTGAATAATCTTTTTTCTGTAGTGAATATGGTAAAAATAGGGGTGAATGATGGTACTGTGCAAACCCTTCTGTACATTAAACATTAAATATGTTGACTTAAGAATACTTAATAGAGGGGCGCCTGGGTGGCGCAGTCGGTTAAGCATCCGACTTCAGCCAGGTCACGATCTCGCGGTCCGTGAGTTCGAGCCCCGCGTCAGGCTCTGGGCTGATGGCTCAGAGCCTGGAGCCTGTTTCTGATTCTGTGTCTCTCTCTCTCTCTCTGCCCCTCCCCCGTTCATGCTCTGTCTCTCTCTGTCCCAAAAATAAATAAACATTGAAAAAAAAATTTAAAAAAAAAAGAATACTTAATAGACTTAACTATTGTAAGTCTGGTAACTTAACTATTGTAATTCTGGTCCAGGATTATGGCAGATTTTATCATTTATTCAAGTCTCATTTTACCTCTTTCATTATACTTATTCCTAATTATATTTTAGTTTCTGCCAATGTTTCAAGCTGGGTATTTCATTTCAGTTTCTAAGTGGTCTTGCTAATACAAAGGAAAACTATTGGTTTTTGTGTATTTATCTTTTATTTATTCACTTTTAAAATTCTCTTATTAGTATATATATTTTTTAGAATTCTCTTAGACATCCTATGCAGGTTTGGATAAACTACATCCTGTGCAGTTGAACGTTTAACCAACTGAGCCACCCAGATGCCCCATGATTCCATAATTTTTTAGAAAGACTTACAGCTTTTGATCATATTAGCACTGACATGTGTATTGATAAGACCCTCAGGAACAGTGCCAGATCAGATCATGGCTATTGATCTGATAGAGAACTATAAGAACTAGATAGAGCAGTTGGCTTCTAATTGGAGGTCATAAGATATAACAACATATCTTTAAACCCTAGAGTTAGTTACCTTGGTAAATTCACATTGTGAAAGGCACATGGAGTTGAGACTGAGTGAATATCAGTTTCCCATCTCACATCTTATCCTCTTTTTATACCTCCCCTATCTAAATAGAATGCCAGGCAAAATCAGCTGCATTTTACATGGAGTTTTCCTTCTCCTTTCTTTATCCTCCTCAGTCAATATAATTGCATTTCCCTAAGTAAAAGACAGGTAGTGTTTTTTAACTTTATTGTACCCAATAAATTCAACAAAAATTGGATGGAAAACAGATTACTGACTTTTTTATAGTTGGGTAAATATGTTTTGCACGAAGGCCTGGTACAGAATTCTTTGAGGGAGACTCATAATCTCTAAACCAGGGATATGAGATTTGACATGTTTTAGCCATTTGTTATCTGTTTTGCATTTTTTGGGATTATAGTTATAACCTCTTTAATATTAGTATTGGATAAGGAATTTCTGGTTGGTGTGTCGTTACTATGATTTAGGTCTTTTGTTTTGGTAAAGATCATGTGCTTATTATCAAATACTAAGGGGCAAATAAATGCACATTAGCATGAAAACAAATAGCATATCATCTAAATAATCAGACCCCAAAAAGCTAATCCACAAATAAAATAGGAATAGCTCCTTTATTTTTTTTTTCAATTTTTTTTTTCAACGTTTATTTATTTTTGGGACAGAGAGAGAGACAGAGCATGAACGGGGGAGGGGCAGAGAGAGAGGGAGACACAGAATTGGAAACAGGCTCCAAGCTCTGAGCCATCAGGCCAGAGCCTGACGCGGGGCTCGAACTCACAGACAGCGAGATCGTGACCTGGCTGAAGTCGGACGCTTAACCGACTGCGCCACCCAGGCGCCCCAGGAATAGCTCCTTTAAAAAAATCACTTTTCTTACTCTCAGAACTTTATGAAAAATAAATATATTACTTTGGCACTGAGAAACTTTATTGGTTATCATATTTCCATCTTGAATGTAACTTCTCATAACCATGTAGTTTTTAGCAAATTTAATTTTTTAAATCATAGCTTTCAGGTTGCTAAAAAGATACACATTTTGTTTAGAAGCACATTTAGAAAGTTTTGTAATTTCAATCCTAAAGGATCTGACTGTATTTTTAGAAGTTGTTTAAACTGAAGCTACATAGGGCTTGCTGTCTGCTTCTTAACTAAATCTATTAACACCATCCAGCACATTAGGAACAATAAGAAAGAAAAATAGTGCAATAAATTCAACATAATGGATATTTTTAAATAGAAAACATCTTCTATGGGGATTCAATTACCTCTTTCTGGAAACTAGGGAAAGATTTTATCCAGTTCTTTTTCTGACTTGTTCTATAGCTTTAGGTAATTTATTTAACTTTTTCTTGTTGGTCTTTCTCTCTTTGGAAAGGAAAGCTTGAATTTTATCTCCTTACTTTCTGCAAGCACTGTTTAGGTAATGAGGAATTATCTTCATAAAATTGTATTTATGAAAAGATGCTCAGTATGGAAAAAGTAAACCATAATGAGAAAAATGAAATAACAATACCAAAAGATAGAAATGATAGCTTATATAACAAAGGTCCAGTCTGTATTCTTAATTTTTACAAACTTGTAATAATATGGTTGCAGAACATTGTATTAAAAGGTTTCCATTACCATTTTTGATTTTTTTAAAAAAGTACTTTCTCAGAAATCTAAGCTATCAGTAGGACAAGCTAATCAAAATGATAACTTGGATAGTAAAGTCTTTTTATTGGGAAAAATAAAATATATCAAGGGAAACTGTTAACAAAATGAAAAGGCAGTCTACAAAGTGGGAGAAAGTATTTGTAAATTATGTCTCTGGTAGGGGGTTAGTAGCCAAAATATATAAACAGCCTCTACAACTCAATAGCAAATAAATAAATAAATAAATAAATAAATAAATAAATAAATAAATAAAAGTCTGATTACACATGGGCAGAAGTTTGAATAGATATTTTTCCAAAGAAGACATACAAGTGGCCAACACACATGTGAAAAGATGCTCAACATCAGTAATCATCAGGGAAATGCAAATCAAAACCACGGTGAGATACTGCCTCATATTTGTTAGTATGACTGCTATCAAAAGGACAAGAAATAACAAGTGTTGGCAAGGATGTGGAGGAAAAGGAGCCCTTGTGCACTGTTGTTGGGAATGCAAACTGGTGCAGCCACTATAGAAAACAGTATGGAGATTCCTCAAAACATTAAAAATGGAACTGCCATATAAATGAGCAGATCTCTTTCTGTGTATTTAAATGAAGAAAACAAAAACACTAACGCAAAAAGATATATGTACCCCCATGTTAACTGCAACTTTATTTACAGTGGCTAAGATATGGAAACAACCTAAGTGTCAATCGATGGGTGAATGGGTAAAGAAATTGTGGTATAGATACAATATTATTCAGCCATAAAATATGAAATCTTGCTGTTTGTGATAACATGGGTGGACCTTGAGGGCATTATGCTAAATGAAATAAGTGAGACAGGAAAAACACAGATACTGTATAATCTTTCTTATATGTGGAACTGAAAGAAAGAAAGAGGGAGGATGGGAGGGAGGAAGGAAGAAAGGAGGGAGGGAGGGAGAGAGGGAGGGAGGGAAGGAAGGAAGGAAGGAAGGAAGGAAGGAAGGAAGGAAGGAAGGAAGGAAAAGGGAGAGAGAGAAACAAAAAGCAATCTAATAGATGCAAAGAACAGATTGGTGGTTGCCAGAGGTGGTTGATGGGACTATGAGAAATGGGTGAGGAGGGTCAAAAGGTAAAAATAAAAAGTAAAATTTAAAAAACAGTAACAGCAACAACAACAGGAAAAGCCCACATATGCAGTTCTCAGAACCATCTTAATCTTTATCCAGGTACTAATGTGACTTTCTTTATGCTAGTATACTCTGTATTGGTTAAGTGTTGGGTTCTGCAAAGAAATAACGTTCACTTACAACAGGAAAACAGATTGTAGCCAGAAACAAAGCACAGATTCATTTAACTCTCATAAATTTACTTGTTTTTAGGGAGTTAGTATTTGCAGAGTTTTTTTAGCAATAAGCTGGAAGAGCTGTTAGGAGAGGCCCTCACAGAGGGAAATCTGAGAACTTAATCTCCGTTTTGTTTTTATTTTGATGAAGAAATAAAAACCACAGGAATGAACCACATACTGAGATTTAAAAAAAAAAAACAACTGTGTTTTGGAATAACTAGATTTACAGAAAAGTTTCTGAGACAGCACAAAGAGTTTTCGTATTCTCTCACCCAAGTTCCCTCATTATTACAATCATCTGCTACCTTGGTACATTTGTCAAAACTAAGAAACACACGTTGATATGTTACTGTTTTGGGATGGGGGGGCATTTGTCTTTTTTTTTTTGTTGTTGTTAATTGTGGTAAGAACACTTAACATGAGATCTACCCTCTTAAAATTTTAGCTGCACAATACAGTATTATTAACTCTAGGCACAGTTTTGTGCAGCAGATCTCTACTCTAGAATTTTCTCATCCTGTATAACTCAAACTCTGTACTCGTTGAACTATACTCAGCTCTGCATTTCCCACTCTCCCTAGTCCCTGGCAACCATGGTTCTACTCTCTGCTATTATGAGTTTGACTATTGGGACATCTCATGTAAGTGGAATCATGGAGTATTTGTTCTTCTGTGACTGGCTTATTGTACTTAGTGTAGTATCTTCTAGGTTTGTCCATGTTGTAGTATATGGCAGGCTTTCCTTCTTTTTAAAGGCTGAATAATTTTCTGTTGTGTGTGCATACCACATTGTCTTTATTCATTCGTCAATGGACATTTATGATGTTTTCTATCTTGGCTGTTGTGAATAATGCTTCAGTGAACATGGGAATGCAGATATCCCTTTGATATCCTGATTTCAGTTTTTCTGAATATATACTCAGGAGTGGGATAGCTAAATGACATGGTGGTAATATTTTTAAATTTGGGGAAAACTACCCTACTATTTTTTATGAGCAGCTATACCATTTTACATTCCCACCAGTAGTGTACAAGGTTCCAGTTTGTTTATATCCTTGTCAACACTCATCTTTTTGGTTTTTGTGGGTTTTTTGTTTTTGTTTTTGTTTTTGTTTGGATAATAGGTATGAGGTGATACTTCATTGTGGTTTTGATTTGCATTTTTTGATGACTAGTGATATTGAGCATCATTTCATACAATTGTTGGTCATTTGTATGTCTTCTTTGGAGAAAATATCTTTTCAAGTCCTTTGTCCATTTGTTAGTTGGGTTATTTGAATTTTTGCTATCGTAGGAGTTACATATTTTGGGCATTAACTCCCTATTAGATGTATGGTTTGCAAATATTTCCTCTCATTCCTTAGGTTGCTTTTTCATTTTGTTGTTTCCTTTGCTGCGAAGAAGCTTTCTTGTTTAATGTAGCCCCACTTGTCTATTTTTGCTTTTGTCCCCTTTTGTTACACTTTATAAGATTCCAATTTTATTCTTTTCCATGTGGATAATCCAGTTTTTCCAATACCATTCACTGAAGAGTCTGCCTTTTCCTTGTTGTGTATTCTTGGCACCCATGCTGAAGGTCAGTTGGCTGTACAAATCAGTTGGATTTATTTGGTGTTTCTACACTGTTCCATTGCTCTGTTTTTAATGCCAATATCATACTGTCTTAGTTACTATAGTTTTGTAATATATTTTGAAATCAGGGAGGGATTTCAGGAGAACAAATTCAGCTTTGTTCTTTCTCAAGATTGCTTTGGGACTTCCAATTCATGAACAGGGCATGCCTTTCCATTTATTTGTGTCTTTAATTTGTTTCATCATCAATGTTTTATAGTTTGCAGTGTATAAATCTTTCAGGTACATTACTATCAATTTTTTTATTAGCGTTCTTTTTTCTAGGATACAATTCAGTGTACCACATTACATTTAATTGTCCCATTTCCCTAGTCTCCTCTGGGAGAAGACAGTTTCTTCTGAGAGAAAGACTTCTCTGTGAAGTTTTCTGTCTTTACTTGTTTTTCATGACTTTGATAGTTTTGAGAAGTATTGGCCAGATGTCCTGTAGAATGTGCCCCAGTCTTGTCTTACACATCTCCATCAGAACTCCTGGGTGACCAGGTGCATTGTCAGTGAGCAGTGATATTTTAAAAGGAACCTTTTTCTTTCTTTCTTTTTTCTCTTCTGTGTAGTAGGTCTTAAAAGTAGGCTTAAAATACATAGTAAACCATGTTGCAAACAGATGTGTTATCATCCAGGCTGTGTTGCTCCATTTATAGAACACGGGCAGAATAGATTTAGCATAATTCTTAAGGGCCCTAGGATTTTTGAAATTGGTAAATGAGCATTGGCTTCAACTTAAATTCACAAGCTGTGTTAGCCCCTAACAAGAGAGTCAGTCTGTCCTTTGAAGCTGTAAAGCCAGGCATTGGCTTTTTCTCTCTAGCTATGAAAGTACTAGATGGCATCTTCTTCCAAGAGAAGGCTGTTTCGTCTACATTGACTGTTGTTTAGTGTAGCCACTTCCATTTTTTATCTTTAGCTAGATCTGGATTGTTGCAGCTTCTACATCAGCACTTGCTGCTTCACCTTGCACTTTGATGTTACGAAGACAGCTTCTTTCCTTAAGTCTCCTGAAACAACCTTTGTTAGCATCGAACTTTTCTCCTGCAGGTTCATCACCTCTCCCAGCCTTCATAGAATGGAAGAGAGATAGGGCCTTATTCTGGGTTAGGTTTTCGCTTAAGAGGAATGTTGTGGCTGGTTTGATCTTTTATCCAGACCACTAAAACATTGTCCATATCAGCAGTAAGGCTGTTTTACTTTCATATTTGTGTGTTCACTGGACTAGCACTTTTAATTTCCTTCAAGAACTTTTTCTTTGCATTCACATCTTGGCTAACTGGCACAAGAGGCCTAGCTTTTGTCCTGTCTCAGCTTTCAACGTACTTTCCTCACTAAGCTTAATCATTTCTAGCTTTTGAGTTAGAGTGAGAGATGTGTGACTCTTGTTTTCACTTGATCACTTAGAGGCCATTGTGGAGTTATTAATTGTCTTCGTTTCAATATTGTGGTGTCTCGGAATAAGGAGACCTAAGGAGAGGAAGAGAGATGGGGGAATGGCTAGCTGGTGGAACGGTCAGAACACCTACAGCATTAAATAAGGCCATTATCTCATGTGGGTAGGACTCATGGCACCTCAAAAACAATTACAACAGTAACATCAAAGATTATAGATCACCATAACAATAATGCAAAAGTTTGAAGTATTGCAAGAATTACCAAAATGTAAAACAGACACAAGCTGAGAATGCTGTTGGAAAAATGGCTCCAGTAGATTTGTTCAATGCAGGCCTGACATGCACCTTCACTATGTAAAAAACACAGCATGTGAAAAGTGCAGTAAAATGAGGTACGCTTGTACTAACCATACTCACACAGTTTTGAATAATAAAGATAAACTGCTTCCTTAAGGTTAGAGGAAAAAAGCAACTCCTTCCTGAATAGCTCTGTGTCAAGGTGATTATCAAGAGACTATTTCCTTCTAAATACTGGGCCTAAGAAACAGCATTCTTGGGAATAAAAATAATTTTTAGCAGGTAGACCCCAGCTCCAAGTGTTTGCCACGCGTGAGTTCCAGGTGAATGTGAATGAAGTCATGTCTGCCACCAGGTGTTGTAACCATAAAAGCAATGAAATTCTTCTCACTTACTGTGGCTCTTGCTACTCTCCAGAGAATGTACTAGATTTAAAACACCCCTCAACTGAGGCTCCATATAAAGTGTGTCTGAAATAATCAAGTTTTTTTACTCACACGTTGGTTTTTCATACTGTTTTGTCATGTATGTAATATCATCTCTAGTCTTATGGACAAGTAGTTATCACAACATCAACTTATGCAGTTTAGGGAGTTAAAACACTGGCATATCAAGAAATGAGTTACAGTTTATTTGTTTCTATTTCTACCTCTTCTGCTCTTTCTCTGTATTGTACTTCAAAAGAATAGTTTTTTATTCTTTATTTGATTCTCAGTATTTTGATTTCTACATTACCACTATCTTCCCCAAAAGGTTTTTTTTTTGTTACTTGTCTTTAAAACACTTCACTTTTCATTAAAAAAAAATTTTTTTTAACATTTATTTATTTTTGAGAGACTGAGAGACAGAGCAGGAGCAGGCGAGGGGCAGAGAAAGAGGGAGACACAGAATCCGAGGGAATCTCCAGGCTCTGAGCTGTCAGCAGAGAACCTGATGCGGGGCTCAAACTCACGAACCGTGAGATCATGATCTGGGCCCATGTCAGATGCTTAACTGACTGAGCCACCCAGGCGCCCCTCACTTTTCATTTTTATTCTCAGCATTATTTTTCATCTGTCATCCCTCTTTCTCTCTCTCTTTTTTTTTAGTCATCTAAGAGCTGGCTCTGGCATAGTTGGCTTGAAAAGATAGAAGGTAGAAATTAATGCTCCTGTAATATCACCTTTTATATATCTTTCAAGAATACTAACTTTGGGCAAATTCCTTGAAGTAGCTCTCTTGACCTATTTTAGAGTTTGAAAAAGTGTTTTGTTTCCACCTGATTCTCCCCAGTTCAAGGGGGAGCCAATTCACCTTTTATGTACTTTCAGATCTAGGGTCCTCAAAGGAAAAATTGTGCTTTTGATTTCTGATGCCTAAGATATTAGGACCACTCTCCCCACCCACCCACACAGGGGCATGGCTCCTTAGCTTTCTCTATCCCTAGAGGGGGGTCATTCTCACAAAGATGCTGTGCTTCTCCCTTTCCGGGTCAGACCTCATACTGGTCCTAGGATTGAAATCTCTGTGGAATGATGTTGCCCATGGTTACCTTAGTCCTGAGGTGGAGTATGCTTTCTGAGAAAACCAGAGGTGAGACTTTTCTTCACATGTCAGAGGCATCCGGTCCCCATGTTACGGATCAGGTCTTGCCCAGGAGGAAAAAACTTAAAAGACTCTTCACTAATGACCAAAGGGTTATCAGTTCGCTATGAATGTTCATAGCTGTTAGCTCCCAGGAGGTATGTGGCAGTCATTGAACTGGGTCATCAGCTGAATCTGGAGGACATCTTGGGGATAAACAGAGTACTTATTAATAGAGTCAAAATGGTCTTATGTTCTTCCATCTAACCCTCTAATGCTTGCTTAATAGGGCATCCACATTTAATATACATAGCATACTCTTTCACAACTGCTCTTAAGTGGTTTTTTGTTTTGTTTTTTACTTTTAAATGATCTTTTACATAATTTTTTTTTTTTATCTTTGCTACTGTGGATTAAAACCACGGTAATTATTTTGATGTATTCCTTAATAATGTTCCTTCAGTCACTATATGTCTCTCTGGGAGTTCCATCCAGCTGTGAGAGATGGCAGTGTAATTACAATAACTCTGTAACTCTATGCCTTACAGCTTGCAGATGGTGGGAGGAGGCGATTAAGCAAGCATGCTTCACCCCACGGTTCTTGTTCGCACACCTTCCCCTTCATCCCAACTAACCCACGTCCCATTTCAAGAATCAGAAAGTAAAATTTCTGAGAATACCCATTTTCTATTTCCCAAAGAAATAGTAATAGTTTTGTATTCCATGTGAATGAGTTATGAAGGAATTGACATACTTCATCACTTGAAGGTAAATAAAAATGATTGTTACCTTTTAATTTGTATTTTAGCGGACATATTTGTTGTGATTATCTAGAGATCTCCTAAAAATAATATAAGCCTTTGAAATAAATTCTGTGTGATAGTAAATGAAATCTGTTTTCCTATCATTATAACATTAGTTTGAACCAACCATATGAAATTCCTGTGTTTGTAGGTGACACATGGTCACATGTGGCAATTTCATGTGATTCTAAAACCATTCTGTCAGTGACCCAAGGGAAGGAAGAATTGTTAATGCAGAAAATAATTTATCCTTGGATTTTAAATATTGCACTTATTCTGTTTCTGGATAATGTACAAGACAAGAAGCTCCAGTACTTAGTTGTATTTAATAAATTCAGTTAAATAACTTATTTATATGTAATAATCCTTTATCATTTTAAGTAAAAGCAGATTCCCTTATATGTATCCTAGAGCACTTGCTCAAGTTCTTTCCATCGATGTCTTCTGTAGGAGGCCTGATAAAACAAGGTGAACTCACTTAACCAGGTTGTTTGATGTTTTCATCTCTGTAGAATTACCAATTGACTCTGTGAAAACTGAAATTATAGCTTCAAAGCAGAGCTAAGAATAACACAGTTTTTCTCCAATCTATTTTATTAATCCAAAAAATAGAATGGACTGTTAGTCTATCTGATCTTGTACAAAGAAGTTAACCTATCCAAAGTGCCTCATTTATAACCAGAAGAAACCTAGTCACACATTTCTTATAACTTAGGAAAAGAAAATAGGACAGTTTCATACTTCTAACTATTCACCTAATAAATGCTTACTAATCTCCTATACAAAGGTGGAGTTAACGACTTGCAATCAATTTTATATGCTTGCGATTTATTTCTTCACTTGGAGTGATGAGGTTTCATAAGTGAACTATGGAGACCCTACTGAGTGGTATTTATATTTTTACAAAATGGGAAATTCAGAGTATTTAATAGCTAGAAACAGAACTCACTTTTTCTATTTGAGTTTAATTGATTCTTTAGTGTTAGAGGCACTGATTAATCTGCATAGATTTTCTCAATCAGAACAGCAGGTAGTCATAGCCAGATAGGGTCTTGGAGGCCCGCTGTTGTATTTTCAGTTGCTAGATGGTGGTGGAGTTGGGGAGAGCTTGCTCAGAGAGGGGATAGCATGCCTCTCATAAGGAAGAATTTAAGTTACAACTACCTGTATGGCCCAGCCACTACCTGCCAGTGGAACACCAACCCTGATCTTAATGCAGATCACTTGGCAGATTCTACAATAGGGATAAGGAAGGATGCTGTGAGAGCACCCAAGAGAGGTCCCTGATCACACCTAGTTGGTGGGCTAGGGTAGAGGCATGTGGATACTTCCTCGAAGAAGTAGTCGTGATTTGACACACAAAGAGTAAGCTGGTGTACACTTTATAGAAGGAGGGTGGGACCTTATGGCATAGCATGAAGCCATGTGCTGTGCACAAGCAACTCACTATTCCTGGCACAGAAACAGGATACTAGAGTGTGAGGAAATGAGTGAGGGTTGAGGCCAGGTTGTCACAGACCTTGTATCCCAACTGAAGTGCTTGAACTCCATCCTGGCACACTGGGGAACTAGTGAAAGGTTTTAGCAGAGGAGTAACATAAAACGTTCATTTGAGAGAGATTATTTTCATGTGGGTTGGAAAGGTTTGGGAGGGATAAGGCTGGACATAGGCTGGCAGTAGAGATGTTATTGCAACACTCAGGGAGAAATCACAAGAATCTTGGGTGAGAAAAGTTCAAGTTCAAGAAATACTGGAAAAATTGGAGTTCTTTGTAATTGAATGGCTGATTGCACATAGATAACGAAGGACAGGCAAGAGATAAGGAAGTTTCTGGTTGGACCTTGATGTGGATGATTGGCCAGTAACTGAGATCAGGACTTAGTAGGTAAATAAGATTTGCTTTGATAAAAATACTTAATTTAACATGGACCATACTGAGCTGAGGTATGTAATAATTAACATAAAGAAGTTTTTGTTTCTTATACAGAATCAAGATTAGTATCTCTGATTGGCAAGAAGCTCTCTTCTATGCAGTAATTTGGGGACTGACATTCCTTCCATCTGTGGCTCTACTATTTTCAACAGATAGTTTGCAGAAAGGGGAAGAACATGGACCATAGTTCTTGGAAGTTTTGAGAGAGAGAGAGAAAGAGAAAGAGAGAGAAAGGATCTGAAGAGTGTTGTGTGCTTACAGCCTAGAGCCCAGTGAGATCATGACTGAGCCAAAGTCAAACACTTAACCAGCTGAGCCACCCAGGCACCCAAATTCTTGCAAGCATTTATAGTCCGACTCTGGAATTATTATTTGTCACTTTCACCCACTTTCTGTTGGCCAGAACCTATTCACATGACCAACCCTAACCTCAAGGAAGGCTGGAAAAAGTAGCCTAACTGAGCCCAGGAACAAGAGGAAATTATTTGGGGGATCAGTTGACAGATTGTGCCACATGATGACTGGGAAACTTTTGGATATTGAAGTCTGAGACTCAGAGGAAGGATTTGAGCTGAAAATGCTTTAGGAGCATTTTCTTATGATATAAACTCTGCTTACTCATATCATATATCATATATATATCACATCTTATAAGAGCAGATGAAGTCACTCTCAGAGAAAATGACAAGTGCAGTAGGCCAAGGACAGAGCTTTTAAGTTGGCAACACACAAAGCTGGGATGGGAAAAAGGGTGCTAAAAAGGAGTTTGACAAACCCTAAAGTAGGAGGACCAGGGGAATATTGTATCATGGAAACCCATGAGTAGAGCATTTCAAGATGTTGGTGAAAAATAGTGTAAAATGTAATCGATAGGTCCAGGAATATAGTAAAGTAAACCCACAAGGCATCAGATGGTTAAATGTTAGAGACTTGATTGAGTAATTCTCATTTCAAAGGCATAGTCAAGGCAGAAACCAGATTTTAGTGCATTGAGGTATCAACAGAGAGGAGCTAGAGAAGGGCTGGGGATGGAAAAATCAGAGCAAGGGGGTAGTTGATGAAACAAAGTCCCCGAGAGAACAGGAATAAGAGAGCTTACTAAAATGAAGTTTTGAGTTTGTCCAAGTGCTGCTTTTTGATATGCTCTTCTTTTTAGCCCATACAATGATTGATAACTGATATTTGTTAGGAGCAATTTTGTTACTTTACCTGGCAATAGAGACAGTAATTATATTTCTAGCTCCATATTAGCTGGTTTACATGATCACTCCACCCGTCCTGGGAAATACAATTAATCCTTGAAAGGAAAATCACATTTTTCTTGGTTTTGAATACAAAGTACAGAACAGAAAAGAGAAATATTACTACTGTAACTTTGTTATAAGTAGGCAAAACTAAGACAAATTATGTATCTTTTATTTTCTCTAAAACCGAGTTATAACCTCTCCTTTATGCTTAAACAAATACTGATACTATATTTATTTTCCCTCACTCCTATACTCTTTAGCAAGGAGCATTTTTAGAGGTCCTTTTCTTTCTTAGAACATTTTTTTTAATAATGGGGAAGTGAGACAGAAATAAAGAGGCTTACATTTGGATTGAGGTGCGTACTTAATGTTCTGGTGTTTAATATTGAGCAGCAAGCCCTAGTTTTATTAATAAATCACTCTACAGTTATCTTTCCCTTTTCTTCCAGTCAATTAACATTTTCCAGTGAGGCACATAGCATTAATTTAAAATGTTTTAAAAATTGTTTCTGTATATTGTACATTTGTTTCTCACTTAAGAACAGAATATAGGCGACAAATCTGCAAATCAGCCATTACTACGTATATATGTGTATATACACACACACACACACACGCACACTAATGGTAAAGGTGGCAAGAATCATTTTCAGTATGTTTTATATTGTGTTTTAAACAGCATTTCACACAACTGTTCACTGTATTTGTTTTACCTTTTTGTAAAAACCTTAAAACATCACCAAATGTCACATGTAGAACTTGAATTACTGTATTTTTGGGAGTGCAATTTAATATTTGTACTTTGTTGCATTGAGGTTTATTTTTTAATGTTATATTATTAACATTTCTTTTACTTTCTTTCAAATTCTTATATTAGGGAATAGGATTAAAGTAAGTAAAATATATTCAAAATATTGCTTTCAGTTTAAATCTATTTTCTAGAAAAAAGGTAGATAACCATATTCATTCTTCTTCTATTCCTAATTCCTATTTTGGTACCCAGTTTATAATAGATTTTGAGCAAGCATTCATGAATTGAGGATAATACTTGAGCTAGTGTCTTTTCAGAAAAGTTCTGTAAGTGTGTCATAATATAGCATGCAGCATTTCTAAGTCATCATACTGCTGTGTTCTTCGCATACTTGATACCGGAGCCACTCTTCAACTGCACAAAGATGAGTCGGCCATGAAATGATATCCAGCAATCATCTCTCCATTATGATAGCCAGAATACATTTCAGAACTCAAGTTGCACCATTCAAGAAATGTATGTTTGCTGATGAGATTTTTAAGAAAGCCGTACTTTGTGTCACCCTGGCCCCATGCTTCAATCATGCCCAGAGTCTCTTCTTCAGCATAGGCCTGTTTTTCTCAGAGAATCACTTTCCCTCTTGTGATTTATTTAAAGGTACATTTTTAGCTTCATAACTTCACTGCTTAGCAGCTTCTTGTTTTGTATGTCGAATAGGATGTTGGATTTGGGGGAGGGAGCTAGAGATGGCAGTGAGGTCTGTATCTCATCTCTGTAAAATGGCAAGCTTGTGTTGGACATTTGGATACAGAAGTGAATTTCAGTATCTTGCCTAGTCCCCTCCTTCAAGGAGCAGTGGTGAAACGTCCCCCTCAAAGGCCTGCTCCCTCCTCTGTTGTGTAGCTGGATCAGTTAGCTCTTTTTTTAAAAAATATAATTTATTAAATTATATTAGTCAAGTTGGCTAACATATAGTGTATACAGTGTGCTCTTGGTTTTGGAGGTAGATTCCCATGATTCATCGCTTACATACAACACCCAGTGCTCATCCCAACAAGTGCCCTCCTCAATGCCCATTGCCCCTTTCCTCCTTTCCTCTGCCCCCATCAGCTCTCAGTCTGATCTCTGTATTTAAGAGTCTCTTATGGTTTGCCTCCCTCTCTGTTTGAAACTGTTTTTTCCCCTTCCCTTCCCCATGGCCTTCTGTTAAGTTTCTCAAGTTGCACATATGAGTAAAAACATGGTATCTGTCTTTTCTTTGACTGACTTATTTCACTTAGCATAATACCCTCCAGTTCCATCCATGTTGTTGCAAATGGCAGGATTTCATTCTTTCTCATTGCCAAGTAGTATTCTGTTGTTCTATAAACCACATCTTTTTTTTATTCTTTCTTTTTAAAAAAAATTTTTTTTAATTTTTTAAATTTACATCCAAATTAGTTACCATATAGTGCAACAATAATTTTCAGCAGTAGATTCCTTAGTACCCCTTATCCATTTAGCCCATCCCTCCTCCCACAACCCCTCCAGTAACCCTCTGCATGTTCTCCATATTTAAGAGCCTCTTATGTTTTGTCCCCCTCCTGGTTTTTATATTATTTTTGCTTCCCTTCACTTATGTTCATCTGCCCTGTATCTTTAAGTCCTCATATGAGTGAAGTCATATGATATTTGTCTTTCTCTGACTAATTTCGCTTAGCATAATACCCTCTAGTTCCATCCACATAGTTGCAAATGGCAAGATTTCATTCTTTTTGATTGCCAAGTAATACTCCATTGTGTGTGTGTGTGTGTGTGTGTGTGTGTGTGTGTGTGTGTGTGTGTGTGTATCACATCTTCTTTATCCATTCATCCATTGATGGACATTTGGGCTCTTTCCATACTTTGGCTATTGTTGATAGTGCTGCTAATAAACATTGGGGTGCATGTGCCCCTTTGAAACAGCGTACCCTTGCATAAATACCTAGTAGTGCAATTACTGGGTCATAGGGTAGTTCTATTTTTAACTTTTTGAGGAACCTCCATACTGTTTTCTAGAGTGGCTGCACCAGCTTGCATTCCCACTAGCAGTGCAAAAGAGATCCTCTTTCTCCACATCCTCACCAACATCTGTTGTTGCCTAAGTTGTTAATGTTAGCCATTCTGACAGGTGTAAGGTGGTATCTCATTGTGGTATAAACCACATCTTTATCCATTCATCAGTTGATGGACATTTAGGCTCTTTCCACGATTTGGCTATTGTTGAGAGCCCTGCTATAAACATTGGGGGTACATGTACCCCTATTCATCAGCACTCCTGTATCCTTCAGATAAATTCCCAGTAGTGCTATTTCTGGGTCATAGGGTAGTTCTATTTTTAATTTTTTGAGGAACCTCCATCTTGTGAAACAGTTCTAATTCTACACACAGTTGTATCCCCTCTATAAAATTCATTTGGTCACCACATCATTATATTAGTCACACGAGCTGCTGTAACAAATAGGGCTCCCAAATTCAGTGGCTTAGCGCCCTATGCATTTATTTTTCACTTATATTGAACTGTGCAGCGTGTTTCTGGGTAAGTGGGCTCTGCTGCACACAGTCATTGAAGGACCCTGAAGGAAGCTTAGCATCTTCCAAGGTCGCCTTGGATGCCAGTGTCCAGATTCCAGAAGGCAAAAGGGCATGAGGGATTTCATGTGAGAAGTGTTTACGGGCCAGAGGCTGGAAACCACAGATATCGTCTCCCTCCTTCCACTGTCTAGAGTTCAGGCACATGGCCACCCCTCCCTGCAGTACAGAACCAGGAAACGCAAGTAATTGAGTCCCAGAAGAGTGGCTGCTAAGGTGGGTTGAAGGACGGTGATGAATTTCCCACTTGCATTGGAGAGCATGTCTCATATAACCCTGTTTCTTTCTGCCGGTATAGATAGAACGAATTGTTTTCATTTAGTAATTGACTCTGTCTCAGAAATCATCTGGGAGTTGAAATGGAAGGAAATATGTTATTTTCTTTTTCCAATACAATGAACTTACTTTAAAAAATAGGAAAGCCAAATATTTGAAGGTTTACCTGTTAACTTGCTAGAAATGCTTTCTATTAGGCGACGCTGCTGTTCTTTTTGCCACCTGGTAAGACTGCTGTTGTGAAACATCTCTTCTGTGAAATCCCCCTGAGCTGCCTGCCTCTTCCCGCCTCTGCTTCCCCAGCCAGGCACAGTTAGCACTTGTATCCTCGAGTGCTCTGCTAGGACCTGAACATGCCCATGTTAGTTTAACCCATTCGCTCCTCACTCACCCAAGCACCTATAATGAAAAAAAGGTTGAAATTCACTGATACAATTATATACTAGATAGCAAGGATGCAGGGAAGAGATTAGCACTAGGCTCTTGGGGATGAGGGAACCGTGGTACTGCTTCTTGTAGAGGAAGGAAGTTTGGTCCAAGTCCCCATAATTACTCCTAATGCTCTTCCTCCCTCAGATGATGAAATGTATGAGGAAAAAAGGCCTGTTATGATAATCTCTAACTCTGGTACCCAGAACAGTGCCAGGCTCATACTAGACACTCAGTAAACCGAATAGACTAGATGAAGAGATAAGTCAGTGAATTTGTAAATTTTATTTACTCCATAATTTTCCATGCATTATCTCATGCACTCCTCATAACAGCTTTATGATTGGGTGGATGGATATTCTTAGTCTTGGTTTATAGATAATGGATTCAGAGACAATTCAAGAGAATTTGCCAATGTTGTACAGTGGGTTAATAGAATAGATCTTAGGTATTCTGCGCCAAATCTGGTGTATTCTTCACTCTTGGAAACAGATATTTCAGTATCAAAATAGTGCTTTGAAATTTGTAGCATGTGCTGCTTTGAAGATAAAACATCAGAATCTCATTGAGTGATAAAGGCTACTCCTTTACATTGAGTCCACAAGACTGTTTCTTTTCTAAGTTTCTTTTTTCCAGTTTTATTGAGAAATAGTTGACATACATCACTGTATAAGGCATATAGCACAATGATTTGATGTGCACATATTGTGAAATGAGTACTACAGTACTTTCAGACTAACATCCATCATTTATAGACACAATAAAGAAAGGAGAAAAGAAAAAAAAAACGTTGTGATAAGAACACTCAGGATTTACACTCTTAACAACTTTCCTATATATCATACAGCAGTATTAGTTATAGTCATCATGTGTACCTTACATCTCTAGTACTTATTTATCTTATAATTGGAAGTTTGCCCTTTTGACCACCTTCCTTCCGTTCCCCCTTCACCCACACCCATTTATTAATTTTTTTAAATTTACATCCAAGTTAGTTACCATATAGTACAGTAACGATTTCAGGAGTAGATTCCAATGATTCATCCCCTATGTATAACACCCAGTGCTCATCCCAACAAGTGCCCTCCTTTTTAAAAAAAAAAAAAATTTTTTTTTCTTAACGTTTATTTATTATTGAGAGACACAGAGAGAGATAGAGCATGAGCATGGGAGGGGCAGAGAAAGGAGGAGACACAGAATCTGAAGCAGGCTCCAGGCTCTGAGCTGTCAGCACAGAGCCTCATGCGGGGCTTGAACTCACAAACCGCGAGATCATGACCTGAGCTGAAGTCGGACGCTCAACCGACTGAGCCACCCAGGTGGCGCCCCCCAACAAGTGCCCTCCTTAATTCACCTTACCCATTTAGCCCATTCCCTCACCCACAAACCCCTCCATTAACCCTCAGTTTGTTGTCTATATTTAAGAGTCTCTTATGTTTTGTCCTCCTCCTTGTTTTTATATTATTTTTGCTTCCCTTCTCTTATGTTCATCTGTTTGTATCTTAAATTCCACACATGAGTGAAGTCATATGATATTTGTCTTTCTCTGACTAATTTCGCTTAGCATAAATACCCTCTAGTTCCATCCTTGTTGTTGCAAATGGCAAGATTTCATTCTTTTTGATTGCCGAGTAATACTCCATTGTGTGTGTGTGTGTGTGTGTGTGTGTGTGTGTGTGTGTGTGTGTGTACACACATACATACGCCATGTCTTCTTTATCCATTCATCTGTTGATGGACATTTGGGCCCTTTCCATACTTTGGCTATTGTCGATAACACTGCTATAAACATTAGGGTGCATGTGTCCCTTCAAAACAGCACACCTGTATCCCTTGAATAAATACCTAGTAGTGCAATTGCTGGGTCATAGGGTAGTTCTATTTTTAACTTTTTGAGGAACCTCCATACTGTTTTCCAGAGTGGCTGCAGCATTTGCATTCCCGTGAGCAATGCAGAAGAGATCCTCTTTCTCTACATCCTCACCAACATCTGTTGTTGTTGCCTGAATTGTTAATTTTAGCCATTCTGACAGGTGTGAGGTGGTATCTCATTGTGGTTTTTTGCTTTGTATTTCCTGATGATGAATGATGTTGAGCATTTTTTCATGTGTCTGTTCTCCATCTGGATGTCTTCTTTGGAGAAGCGTCTATTCATGTCTTTTGCCCATTTCTTCACTGGATTATTTGATAAGTTCTTTATAGATTTTGGATACTAACCCTTTATCTGATGTCATTTGCAAATATCTTCTCCCATTCTGTTGGTAGCTTTTTAGTTTTGCTGATTGTTTCCTTTACTGTGCAGAAGTTTTTTATCTTTTTTTTTTTAACTTTTTTTTAACATTTATTTATTTTTGAGAGACAGAGCGTGAGCGGGGGAGGGACAGAGAGAGAGGGAGACACAGAATCCAAAGCAGGCTCCAGGCTCTGAGCTGTCAGCACAGAGCCTGATGCAGGGCTCGAACTTACAAACCGTGAGATCATGACCTGACCCGAAGTTGGACAGCAGAAGCTTTTTATATTGATGAGATCCTAAGAAATGTTCTTTTTAAGACAAAGAGACGGTTCTTCTACCATGTTCTATAGCTCTTTATATCCCTGCCAGCACAGTTTTTGTACTCAGTAGGTGCTCTATAAATATTTCTTAAATAATTGACAATGATTAAAAATGTCTAAATCAGATTCACCTGAATTGGACATGCTTTTTGTAACAGACTGGCATAAGCTTTTACCTATAATCATTGTTGCACAGGTGAGAAATTTTGCCTCTGGTATATTCTAATTCAAGGATTCTTTTTTTTTTTTTTTTTTTTTTAAATTCAAGAAGTTTTTAACATGCTAGCTTGGTTTCTGGTTTTCTTTGCCTTCTTCATTCTACTAACACTTATACCGTTACAGTCTTCCTAAGGACACTATCTGGAAGCTGAGACTTGCTGGATGTTCTTATCACAACAGATTAATACATTTTGTAATGGACTTTCTTTAGTGTCTTTTGATGCTCTAAAAATCTCAAGCTTCCTTAGTGTTGGAGTTAATGATAGACATTCATTGCTTCTGTCTCCAAATTACTCATACTTCATCCCATAATAGTAGAGAAAATATATTTCTCTACAGAAATGTTATTCATATTTCATCCCATAAGGTATTGGTGTTCTCTACAGAAGTATTATGAAAATAATATACCTAATTTATTAAAACTGCAGCTAACTAAGGATGATGGCATGGCTCACTGAAGTATAATATTACACATTTCCACATAGATATTGTTTCACTTCAAACTTACATGTCTGAAGACGGACTGACTTTGTACCTTCTGCGTCTTTCCTGCTCTCCATCTCCGCTCCCCGCTGCCACCCTCCAGCCATTGCCAGCTGCTACCCATCTCATTTAGTGGCAGGCTCCAAATCACGAAGACATCCTGACCACTTGATCCTTTCCTTTACATAATGCACATCGAATTCATGTTCGTGCAGTGTTGCACTGACCTCTAAAATGTTCTTGATATCAGAGGATTTGAGCCCTCTGTGTTTTAAAGCCAGGTATGAGTACATTGCCTAATCTCCTTGTAGCTATGAAATTTTGGGGAAGGAGCTAAGAGTTTACCATCAAATCAGCAAGAGGACTCGGATTAAAAATAAAATTTTAAGGAGGTTTTGATGTTAGATGACATTTCTCTTCCATGTACTTGAGGAAGAATTTATTTCATCATCTCTGGAAACACCTGCTTTTTCGCAAACTCTGTAACCAGGAGACAGAACAGACAGTGGGAAATATTCAGAGTGTACGGCGTGCAGAGGGTGGCTGGTAAATGTTTAATGAATGAGGAGATGGACAGGTGAACAAAAATAGAATGGGAACGGTGAGAGGCCCTGAACTCTGCTTCTGTTTTGTTTTGCTTGACAGCAATATATTTTTTGTTTTGTTTGGCTTATTTTTCTAAGAGTGAGATAAATGCCAAGTTTAGAAAGACAGACCCACCTTTTCATATTAAGCATTACTAGGGAAACACCATGAGTGTCTTAACCTACTATGTAATGGCATTTTAATCTGCAGGAAATCCAAGAGAGTGCTTTAGAAAGTGTTTGTAATTGAAGACTCAGTGGTGCCGATTTTGTGTTTAAAAAGACAGTGGATGTCAGGGGTATGTGGATTTCAGTCTGCTATTACTATAATCGTAATAAAGTGCCAGAATTCTGAAAAGGTTCTTAATATTTTTCTCATCCACTGATTGTCTTATTGCTAATATATCATCAACAAAATAATGTTAGCCACAATGTAATGAAACTAACATCATAATATTTGTCTGGAAGTTATCTTTCAATCACAGAATAATACAGTAACAGAATACTAATATTGTAAAGCTTCTAGTACTAAGCAGTAAAGATCAATGAGGTTTTCTCGCTCATTTATTCCAGTGACTTATTCTTACCAGTTATTTTTATTCTGCCACATACTAAAGGATTGAAAGAGAATTACATCTTATTTCCCACTTCTGTTTTGTAGGGGAAGATGGTGAAAGGAATGGGGGGGGCTATGGATCTCGTGTCCAGTGCTAAGACCAAAGTGGTGGTCACCATGGAGCATTCTGCAAAGGTAATGTGTGCTGCTTTTGGAAATTCACAGTATGCCAAGATCCTGTACATACTCCAGGTCATGCAGTCATGTTTTTTTTATTGTTTTCTCAGGATCATCCAAATTGATAGCATTTATATTTTAGAGAGAAAGGCTGCAAATAAAAGTAGTTACTTATTGTCATTCAGCTAGACAGTTCTTTAACTTTGAGTGAAACAAACAGGGGGGTGTTCTTTATTTACTTTGCTTACACAATAAAAGTTAAAGCCATAAAGTCTTCAAACTCAGTGAAAATATGTCAGGGCAGATGTTTTGATTTAGGTTTAAAGATGATTATAATGGTTGCTCTGTGCTTGCAAAATGAAAAATACAACAGAATGTGGCCTTTTAACAACAGTTATTTTCAAATGCATGGTGTGGTCTCTTACCAAAGCTGTGAGATGCCATTTTGGGAAGGGTTAGAAAGTGGTGGACTTGGTGATAAAGAGTATCCTTATTCTGTAAAGTATGATACCTTTATTTTGATGTATCATTGAATATTTGCTGAGTGCTGATTATAATGTTAGCTTCTATAATTTGGCAATGACCAAAACTACTCAAAGATCATTGACCTCGTGGAGCTTACATTTGGTGGTGGTGGTCGTGGTGATGCTGATGATATATCATCATCCTACAATAATGATAACTACCGTTTATCGAGCTTCCTGTATTCCGACAGTATATTAAGCCCTCTCTGTGTATTTGCATGTATAAGCTTAATGAACTTAATCCAGGTATTTTCTTATGGTTTCAAAAACAGCTTCAGAGAGGTTAAGTAACTCGCCTGAGGTCACTAAACTAGTGGCACTGAGATTAGAACTAGGTATCTATGATTCCAAAGCCTAGTGTTCTAACTATAGAGCAATCAGTACAATTTTGTTCCTTGTTCCCAGCTCAGTGTCTTTAAACTAACCGAGCTTAATTGCTTTCCTAAGCTGAGTCCGTGGGTTTCTGATGATTTGCAAAATTGATCCTGGGTGGTACTCCCTTCATTATCTATGCCCTTTGTTCATTCTCCTTTTTTTTTTTTTTTAAATAATTCTTAGGGTTTTTTTTTTTTTTAATGTTTATTTATTTACTTAGAGAGGGAGAGCATGTGAGTGAGCAGGAGAGGGGCAGAAGAGATAGAGGGAGAGAGAGAATCCCAAGTGGTCTGCACTGTTTGCATGGAGCCCAGTGCAGGACTTGAACTCACGAACCATGAGATCATGACCTGAGCTGAAATCAAGAGTCAGATGTTTAACTGACGGAGCCACCCAAGTGCCCCTGATTCTTAGGTTTAAAACAAAATCTACCTGTTCTCACCTTGAGACCTGTTAATTTGAATGGAAGTGTTAGTTCATCTGCCCTGTTTTAATTTAGAGATGCAGCATCAGCATCTTGGGAGAGCACGGAGCTTGCTTCCCATGAGGGAGTTCTGTTAGAGAGTGATATGTGCCATGAAATTGTTCTGTTGTGAAAAGTGTAATAAATATGAAAATATCCTAAATTGGTTTGTAAACAGTGGAAACAAGGCAGTAGAGCGTAAATACGGAACAATAGAAATGAAACCCACACAGGTGACTTCTGAGAGATGCCTTGTGAAAGCATCCAAAATACTTCGTTTCAGAGGCAAAAGGATGCCAAGCATGCAAATCAAATCCACATCTTTTCTGGAACATAATGTCTATTTGGATAAATAGACATTTCTGACTTCCCTTTTGTTATTACTTTAATGTTGGTGCACAGATGCTGAAGTCCGACTCATTTTAGATTTTTTTCATGCATTTGTTTTCAAAGTGTTAGGCCTGTATTTAACAAACTCTTTTTCTCTCTCTTTTTGTTTTTCCAAAGTCTTTTGTCTCAGCCAAAATTTCTGAAAGAGGAAAAGAAATCATCCTTTAAACTTTTCATTAGAAATCCCTAACTAAAGCTTTTTATAGAAGCAGACATTTTTCCTGTTTTCTTCTTTCTAGGCAAAGTTTTCTTGGTGTCTGACTACCTTTGTTCTTAGGCTTCTCTTCATCTCTTGACGTGGCCTTCTTCTGCCCTCTAAGAATGGCAAGAAAATGAAGGAAAGTAGTAGCAGTATGAGTCCTTATTAGCTACAAGGCCCTGCGCTTGGCATTGTACATACTTCATGTCGCTAGCTTCTCAGGGACCCTTTTCAGTAAGACTGGGATGTGGGCAGGTTAAGAAACTTGTCCAGGTGTATGATAGAGTTCGGAGTCTCACTCAGTTCATGTGTTCATCACACCACACCACACCGCATCCTCACCGGAGCCATCTCCGCACCAGGATTTAAAACCAGCCCTTTTCTGAAAGCTGCAGGTTGCACAAGGATCACTCTCCCTTTTTAAATTTTCCCTAAGGCTCTCCTTGCTTTGGTGAGTCAAAGCAGAATACTTGTTATTCTTTATGCCTGGAATGCTCTTCCACTGATACCTGCATGGCTTGCTCCCTCAGTTCATGCACGTCTGTGCTCAATATCACAGAAGCATTTCCCTGACTGTTCTATAAAACAGAAGTCCCCCCTCTCCTGACCTTCATCCCCCTTTCCATTGGAATGTAAGTTCCATGAGGGCAGAGACTCCATCAGTTATAACAGGTGAAGAGAATCATGTCTGATGCCCATGAGGACTCAATAAATACTTGTTGAATTTATTAATTCTTCAAATAATAATACTTTGAACATGTAGAGCACCTTTAAGTTTTTCAAAGCAGTTGCAAGATTACTGCCTCCACATTTTATCATTATGATACTCTTGTGAGGTAGGTCTCATTGTTTCCCTTGCAAAGAAAAACAAACAATTTCCTAGAGGTTAAATATTCTGATAGAAGTCAAGTTGAAAATTTGGAGCAAAAGCAAGCCAAGAACCCATGTATCCTGCCTTTGGGCCTCCGTTTTTGTTTTTTTTGGTTTGTTTTTTTTTTTAATAACCTTTTTTGTCTGGCAGGTACCATCACCGCTAACAACATAAAAGAAAGTACTTTGTTCTCAATATTGTGTACTGGATATATTTCCTAAGGGTAAAACTTTCAAAGCACAAAAGCAGGGAAATTCGGTCATAGTTGTCATTTATTGGAAACAAGCAAAGCTTGGGTACCTATTTTAGAGAACATAAACGAAAGCTCTATTTCTAAAAGAGGTTTAGATTTTATTTTTATTACAGTAGGAGGTCTGGATTCTGAAGGGATAAAGGGAATCGTCATTGTTATGACATTGGGAATAAATCTTTGTGAATATCTTTCGATAACGTCTAATCTATATCTGATAGCAAAGGTATCATGTAGAAATCTTGAATGTAGTTTTACATTGTCTTTATTTTTTGTGGGGAGGAATTATAAAAAGTACATGAGATTTCTTAGTCCTATTTATTTTATACCCAGTGTGTTACCAAAAGCCAACAAATGTGAAAGATTTTTTTAAACAAAAAATTCTTCCCTGGGAAACATTCTTAGAATACTTTTCAACAGCATTGAAAAGTATCCCAAGGTAAATAAAGTATTTCTTTGTTGGGATAATTTATAATTAACACAGTTTCAGCTGCTGTAATATTTTTTCATTTGTAAAAGCTTGTCAATATTTTATAACTTGCTAATGAGACTATTTTGTGGCTAGGATCTGTTTAGAAAAAAAATTTACCTTAAAAAAATAGAAATGCTTACATGGTTTTGCCTTTTTATTTCTTCATTAATGATAGAAATGCCTGCCAAAAAAAAAATGTTATAATGGGGGGAAAAAAAGCAGAACACAGTCCAACTAAAGCTCTTTAAAATGTCTTATAGAATTTAATTAAGCTAATAACTTTAAATTCTGAGACTTTGTCCGTGGCTCTTCAAAGGAAAACTGACTCACAGAGAAGCTTTCTGAGGTACCACAACAATTCATGAATGGAAAGAGAAAATCATTCCTGTTCATACCTGGGCTGTGCCATCCTTAGGCTGGAGATCATAGGATGCAGTCTTTGGAGAGAAAATAAAAGGCCAAGATAAAGATTTTTATATTACATTTCAGAAAAATGGCCTTGTATTCTAAGATCTCAAAGCCCTGAAGGCTGTTTTCAGAAAAAATGCCTCGCTGTATGTATCATCTCATTTGGTTAGTCTTCCCCTTGAGAATGTGCCTGTAGCCACAAACAGTTATTACATCCACATAGAAACACCATTTGTAACAGCAACTGTTCTCAGAGCTAGCTGAGTCTTTCTGTTCGAGTCCTTTGTGGATTGTTGGAATCCCTAGCAAATAGGTGCTGTGGAAAGGCCAAAATATCCCATGATTATGAATTCAGTGTGAGTAATATCATCTTGTCCTTTTACCCTTCATACCTTGATTGTCTTTCATTAGCCAGTCCCATTTTTCTTTTCTGTGTACCTCACCAGTCATAATGGTGATTGGACAGTCATGTGTTTTGTGATACAGCATTCCTGAATAGTTTGTATTTGTGGTGTGTGTGGGGTGTGTGTGTGTGTGTGTGTGTGTGTGTGTATAGAAGCTTTTTCACCTGGTTTAAGAATTGAGACCAGTGGGAAGAAGAAAAGGCAAGTGGCAGTGACATTCAGGCTTTTATGATGTTTTGGCAAAAGCCCAAAGAGAGATCTGTCATAGGTTTCGTTGTGCTTCCAAAGTACTGAATATTCTCTTACAAAGTTCAGCCTACGTAGCCCATCTTTTCAGCAAGTTACTGGAAGCCCTGAAGCTTTAAGAGGGAGCAGGCATAATTCACTCTGCTTCTCTCCTGACTTATAAATGTGTGTGTTTCATTCTGCAGTCTTGAGATGTCTTGCTTCTCCCTTTGATCATGCCTTTATTATCTCCCCAAAGTCTTGTAAGTCCCTTCACATACTTCTGCTCGCTGTGCTTCTCCTAGTGAGCTCACCGATGTTGGGAATGTGTAAGTACATATCTTGGGACTAGAAAGCAGCCTGTAGTGGTCCTTAGATACTCAGTCACATGGTATTTTACAGCTCTAGCTCTGTTGGAGTTCCTTCAGTTAGAATTATAATATTCAGACAGCAAGTCCCGAAGAACAGGGAGAGTGTTGCCATTTGAATGTGGTGCTTGTGTGGTGGTGTGTATATTGGGTAGCATGAATGAAGGCTTAAAGACTTGGTCCTTTAAGGAACAACCAACTTCTAGAATTTGCTTTCTCTTGTACTTGGTCATTAGGGCTTTCCCCAAAGAAGTTTCCTAAAAGAAGAAATATGTTGCAGCCACATTTAAAATAAGCACTTAACAGAAAAGATGAGCAATAGCATTTTATGTAAAGCAAAATCTTATTACATGCACGCTCTGTTGCCTCAGGTGAATAAATGCTGACATCAAATGCAAAAATCATCATGTTGTGAAACAGAGAGCTTGTTATTTGGGATTAAGTTTATTGTGATAACATGAAGCTTACTGTAGTGATAACCAGGGGGATTTATTATCACTTAACCAGACTCGTTACTGAAGAATTTAGGTCCAGGATTTTACACAAATATCAAAAGAATTAAAGAGAGATCACCACGAAGCAAGTAATACAAAGTACTATGGCCCTAAGTCACTTAAAAAGAAAAAGGTAAATTCCTCGGTGTTGCCATGAGGCCTATAAGTGATCAAGGGGGGGAAAGAGAAAAAGTGGAGAGGCAGGTAGAGGAAGAGATTTAGCGATTCATCAAGGTTTTGATGAAGTTCACAAATAAGGACCGAGTGAAATCAGGAGCCCTCGGGACTAGTCAAAGCATTTTTTTTTTTTTTTTTTAATTTTTTTTTTCAACGTTTATTTATTTTTGGGACAGAGAGAGACAGAGCATGAACGGGGGAGGGACAGAGAGAGAGGGAGACACAGAATCGGAAACAGGCTCCAGGCTCTGAGCCATCAGCCCAGAGCCTGACGCGGGGCTCGAACTCACGGACCGCGAGATCGTGACCTGGCTGAAGTCGGACGCTTAACCGACTGCGCCACCCAGGCACCCCTAGTCAAAGCATTTTTAATGCTGTACTTGGTATCTGTTCCTCTGCCTTTTCTGGCATTTCTTCTTGGGGAAGAAAGAAAGAAGCAGAATGGTAAGGATGAAGCAGACCTCACGGACCCTAAATATTTGTGTGTAGATTCTACCTCTCCTAGTTTATGACACTTTCAGAACATTTTGTGTGATTCCTACGGTGACCAGGTGAGGAAGACAAGGCAACCATACAGAAAACTACAGCACAAAGAATTGAAGGCATCAAATGACCATTAAATGGCAGATAATAAGATGAAAAAAAAAAAATGGCTCTTTAGACTCTTCGTACAGTGTTCTTTGCTGCCACACACACTACACTGCCTTTCTTTTTTAGGATTTAATTTTAAATGCTGAAAACTCAGCAATCGTTCCTCCTTTGTGAATCGTTAATCTATGCAGCCGCCATGCCACATTGGAAGGCTCAGCCGGGCATGGTTAGAATAGAGCCCTGAAGTGGGAGTTAGTTATATGTTGGCTTCATAGCTAACCTATTGTTGAATACTGAAATTGTGACATTCTTTAATCTCTTGCCTCTCATTTTCTCTTTTTCCTTTATCTGTGTTATGTGCTAGAGCTAAATGTGAATGGAGTCATCTAGCTACATTGTTCTCACTGCAAGAATACACCCGGTGCCAGTTTCCTAGGCCAGCCGTATGGTGTGTCGCCAAAAACGTCTTGTGGTTTCATTAGTTTTGTGGGTATCAGCAATTGGGTTTAGGCCATTTTCTGCATAATCACATGTCTAACTTCTTATAGGAACTTAAGAGGTAAAGAATTCCCTGGTAGACTGTGGAACTGTCAAATAGGTTTTGTGTAAACAAATGGTAGCTAACATTTATTGAGCGCTTGCAAAGTGCTGGACACTTGGATCTCATTGAACCGTTGCGGTAGCCCCATGGGGGGAGGGCTGCTGGGGAAGCCCAGGCCCAGGAACTTTGCACAGCCCGGGAGGAGCAGAGCCAGACTTTACCCTCAGGCCCTTTGGCTCCAGCCCACACTCTTAAACATACGCTATCCTGTTTATATAGCAGATAGTCCATGAAAGGTCTCTGTTAGTCCTGTCAGTTGAAATTCCTGATTCCTCCTAAAATGGAGTTCGTTGTTCATTAAAATCCAAGTAGTTTTGCTCACACCAGATGTGGATCTTGCTCAAATAATGAGAACAAAGTAAGAGCTCCCTGCAAAAAATGTTCTTCAGAGGCCCACAGATTGCTCCCTTTGTACCCAGGCAGGCCTGGAGTTCACTGTGACATGCCTTATTTGAATTATATTCAATGTAAGGAGACCTGACAACTGTACAAGCTTGAATATTCATCATTAATTTCAGCTCCTTAATTAAGCTTCTGTGACACGTGCAAACTTCCTTTGAAACTGGGAAGGAAAGTAGAGCATTAAAAATGAAGTGAAAATGAGGTTTTATTTCTACAATTATAAATTTTCTTATACAGTAAGATCCAGAAGCATATAACTTGTTATTAAAGGCGTAATGTGTATCCATTTTGTATGTATTTGGCACTCATTTTGATTAAATTAAAATAGTAGGGTTTGTCTTTTTTTGAAATCCATCTGGGATTTCCAGTAGACCTTTCATTTTCCTCCCATTCATTTATTCAAAAAATAATACTTTTTGTGCCATGCACTGGGTGAAGTACACTAAAGCCTTTTAATTTTTTTTTTCAACGTTTATTTATTTTTGGGACAGAGAGAGACAGAGCATGAACGGGGAAGGGGCAGAGAGAGAGGGAGACACAGAATCGGAAACAGGCTCCAGGCTCTGAGCCATCAGCCCAGAGCCTGATGCGGGGCTCGAACTCACGGACCGCGAGATCGTGACCTGGCTGAAGTCGGACGCTTAACCGACTGCGCCACCCAGGCGCCCCACACTAAAGCCTTTTAATTACTGGTGCATTGGAGAGTTGAAAGTTTATTGCGAGGAACAAAATCTTTTTAATTAAACCTAGTTATCTGAAATTCCTTGCCCATGACTGTACACTAGATCTGACAGAAATTGGAGAGAGATATAAGCCAGATAGCAGGTGCTTATTTTAGTGGTAAAACAGTAAGATGTCGAAAGATGATTATGACATCATGTGTGGTGTTTTAATTTATTATTTTATTTATTTATTTATTTATTCATTCATTCATTCATTCATTCGTTTGTTTGTTTGTTTATTTTTGGTAAGGGCATGAGCCAGGGAGAAGGGCAGAGGGAGACAGAGAATCTTAAGCAGGGCTCCATGTCATGACTATGAGATCACAACCCAAGCTGAAATCAAGAGTTGGATGCTTAACCAACTGAGCCACCATGTATGGTGGCTTTAGGCCCCAAAAAGAATCAACAGAAGCATTTTTCCATTTTTTAGTAGAAGATCTAGAATATGATGAAGTAGCTTTCATCCTCAAGGGAAATACTAAATTAGGCTCCTGTTGCTTGATACTTAGAAAGGAGCTTAATGATAATTATAATCAGATCATCAGAGCTAATGTTTCAATTGTGTTTCCGTACAGGTGCCCAGAGGCCATGTCTACATTGGGATGTAGGCTGGAGGAAGGGGTATAATGGGTGAAAACCTGCTTTCCATTCTTTTTTTGAGTATAGTTGACACACAGTGTTATATTAGTTTCAGGTGTTTAGCATAGCGATTCAGCAGATTTGTACATGATGCTGTGATCCCCAGAGGCGTAGCTGCTATCTGACTCAATACATCACTGTTACAATATCATTGACGATATTCCTTGTGCCGTGTCTCTTATTCCCACGACTTACTCATTCCATAACTGGAAGCATCTATCTCCCTCTCTGTTTCACCAGCCTTGCCCAGCACACCACCCCCTCCCCTCTGGCAATCATCAGTTTTCTCTGTATTTATAGGTCTCGTTCTGTTTTCTGTTTGTTTATTCAGGTTTGTTTGTTTTTTGTATTCCACTTACGAGTAAAATGAGTAAAATATGCTGTTTGTCTTTCTCAGTCTGACTTATTTCACTTAGCATAATACTCTCTAGGTCCATTTGTGTTGTCTCAAATGGCATGATCTCATTATTTTTATGGCTGCATAATATTCCTGTGTGTGTGTGTGTATGTGTGTGTGTGTGTGTGTGTGTGTGTGTGTGTGTGTGTGTGCATGCCCACATCTTCCTTATCCATTCATCTATTGATGAACATTTAGGTTGCTTCCATATCTTGTAAATAAGGCTACAGTAAACATAGGGGTTCATACATCTCTCTGAATTCGTGGTTTTGTTTTCTTTGTATAAATACTCCGCTTTCTATTCTTACTCCCTTTTTATTTTATGTTTGAAGAAAGGGTACAGTAGTTAAAAGAAAAAATACAGATTTAGGACAGCTCATACATTTTACTTATGAGCAAACTGAGGCTCAGACAAACTCCAGGAACAGCAAACAGCGGTATGAGAAAGTAAATAAAACCATGGTATACTATACTGCCTGGCTCAGCGATGAACAGTTTTACATGGTCATTGAGGCAGAATGGTGTAAATTCTAACCATTGAGTTAACTACAGTTTGCAGCCTAGCTCTAATGAAGAAGTGCAGATGACAATGGAGGACAGGGTTTTATAAGAGAGTTAAGTCTTCATGTACCACAATAAGAAGTTAGTACATAGTGTCTAAAATCAATTAATCAAGAAACAAATAGCATGGAACCCAGTTTGTAAAAAAGAAGAGGTAATAGGAAAATGTATAGATACAAAAGAAAATGCTAGAAAAAAAAAATTGATTCCTGTTGAGAGCAGGTCCAAAAGTAAGTAAAGGAGGCTAGGCATTGGTGTTTTCATGTATGTTTTACTTTTCTAACAAAATTAATTTTAAGAAGGGTATTACACATTTGCATCTCGTACATGCTTCTTATCCTTGGTGAATAATAGTTTGTGTTTGTCGAGGAGACCATTCCCTGAAAAGGAAAAGGAAGCAGGATACTAGAAGTAAAATTTCTCTTACGTTATATATAAGGACTGAGACTTGAGAGTTTAAATTTATGACAAGATGTTTCCCAACTAAATCATTTCTGGCTTTTGCTATCCATTTGGTATTCTCCCTAAATTATGTTAGGAACAGAAGCTGTCCCCAGAAAGAAAGCAAAAGCGTGACTGTGCAAAGATTTTGAAACAGCCTGTACTTAGGAGATGCTTTCTCTGATAGTTCCTGTGTGTCCTATCATTATTCCACTTCTAAGTAAGAATTGGCCCCTAACTACTCTTTTGATGTTCCTTCTTTTTAAAACAGGGAAATACACATAAAATCATGGAGAAATGTACATTGCCACTGACTGGAAAGCAGTGCGTCAACCGCATCATTACTGAAAAGGTACAGTGCCTCTTTTCATTTCCTCTAATGTCAGCCAGCACTTTTTTTTTTAATTATAAGAATTCTTAGATTCTTTTTCATCACCCTCTAAAAGGGTATGTTGGTAGTCATAGGATTAAGTTAATCCGTGGGTAGACTGAATAGGAGAATTCGTCAATTTAATGTTTCTATATGTAGAATCCTTGACATGCACCTCTCTGGTGTGTATACCATGCAGCATATACACAATTGCACTACTGTCCTTGGTAACTTTGACAGTGTATATGATCAAAGAGAAGTTTTATTCATCCTTTTACTTGGACGATTAACATGTCTAAGATGGATGATGTATATAAAGTTAAGAATATATTAATCATTCCTACCTTTCTTCTTTGCTTTCCCAACTCACAAGTACAAATTGTTTGATTTCATTTTAGGAAACTCTGTCAAAGTTGGGGTTTTCATCATTTGGGTTCAAAGGCCCCACAGTGAGCCAAGAAATCTATTCTGTGGTTCTTGCATGCTTTCAGCTCTTTTATAAAAAGAACTTCAGGGGGCGCCTGGGTGGCTCAGTCGGTTAAGCGGCCGACTTCGGCTCAGGTCATGATCTCGTGGTCCGTGAGTTCGAGCCCCGCGTCGGGCTCTGTGCTGACAGCTCAGAGCCTGGAGCCTGTTTCAGATTCTGTGTCTCCCTCTCTCTGACCCTCCCCCATTCATGCTCTGTCTTTCTCTGTCTCAAAAATAAATAAACGTTAAAAAAAAATTTTTTTTAAAAGAACTTCAGAACACACGAGCCATTTTAGTGCTTTTCTAGATTTTTTCTTCTTAGATGGAAAATGTTGGTAATGGTGTGACTGAAAGCTGCTCACATCTGAGAGAAGCCTCACTGGCAGTTGTCTACAGTCATCTTTCTGCAGACTTGAACCTAGAATGTTGGAATGACATAATTCTCCTAAGTGAGCTAGGAGGGTGCTGTTTTCTTGATTCAGTGTCTTGATGAAACCAAAAAACAAAATTATCTGTATCAGGGTTGGTTTGTTTGGATGCTGTTCTTTTTGCAAGAGCCACAGGGACAGCATCTTGGCATTAGTCTGGTTTGCTGCCTCTCACTGAAGTGTGGTAAGAAGCACCCTAACGCAGCCCTTTGAAGTAGGTTCAGAGGTTCATAGTACTTGACAGATCCACATTTTACTTTTTAAACATTTTTTAAAATGTTTATTTATTTGGAGAGAGAGAAAGAGAGCAAATGCATAAGCGGGGGAGGGGCAGAGAGAGAGATGTGGAGAGAGAGAGGATCCCAAGCAGGCTCCACGCTGTCAGTGCAGAGCCTGACGCAGGGCTCAGTCTCATGAACCGTAAGATCATGACCTGAGCCGAAATCAAGAGTCAGATGTTTAACCAACTGAGCCACCTGGGGGCCCCCACATTTTAAAGAGCATTGTGTTGTAAATGTTGCCTTCCCCTAGGACTGTTTATGTGGGGTTCCATAAAGATGACTTGTAGAGAATAGAAATTGGATAAAACTACAGAATATTTTATTTCACCATTCATTCCCTGAGTCTTACCGCTTCTTGAACCCCTACAAAATTGTGGTGACAGGACTTACTGAAAAGATTCTATTACTTTGAAAATAACAACAAAGCAGTCCTCAATCCTGTTTTCTTTAATGAAGTGGTAGACCTTCTAAGGATAATTCCACCAACATTTTCCCATTGATCTTCCTCTTCTCCTAAGTAAGCCCTCTCCCCCATCCCCACTACATGTGCTCTCTGGCCTAGTTCTTACCAGTTCACTGCTCTTAGCTGCAACACGTTCCACTCGACTCTGCCTCCCCAAATCCTATCCATCCTTTAGGCCTCATGCAATTTTCCTCTTGATCACGAAGAGGTTTCTGGCCATCTTTGCACTCCTGCCTGTGCCTCATCCTCAGTCATGCACCATTCATTTGGACACCTGTCATCTCATACCTACATTTCCTTATGATATAACAGACTATTATTTAACTTTACTGCCATTTATAAAAACTTGTATCTATCCTTTCTCCCCGTTCACATTGTTGTCTTATGCATTTATTCATTTAATAAGGATTTTGCGAGCATCTTGTCTGAACTAGAGTATTACCAGCAGTGTGCTACAGAAAAGAGATCAGTCTCCGCCCCCCAGGGAGCACATTCAGGAGGGCTGGACAGCGTGCATCTGGCAGTACCCGAGGCTAGGGTAATAAATGTGAGAAGAGCCATGCCAGATGAGGAGTTAGGAACACAGGAGACAAGAAGTCTGCCTAACAACCTGGGGAGAGTGTCAGGAGAGGTTCGAATGGTATCAAATACAGACTTGTAATGGGTTTTGCAAGGCATTTCACAGACTCTACCTTTTCTCCTCCAATCTCAGTTTCTCTCTTTCTGCTTTTAAATTCTCCCCACTTCATCTGTTAAAATGCTGTGAATGGTGTTGCCTTCCCTACCCTCCATGTTCTTCTGGGACTCTGCACATCTTGTTTCCCTCCCTAGAATGTTCTTCTCACCCTTCCCATCTAGCTAATTCCTGCTCATTTTTTTTTTATGTCTCAACTATATGTTTCTTTCTTTGGCAAGTCTTCCCTTTCCACAAGTCTTCTGGGTACGTCCCTGAATCCTAGTACGTACCCTAATTCAGCACTGACCACTGTATTGAAATAACCTCTCAGCTCTGCCTGTCTCACTCGTCAATGTTTATCCAGTACTTTGCATGATGTTTGCTCATACGCAGCGAATGCTTGTTGAATAAATGTAGTACACTTCTCTTGATGGAGAAAATTGATAGATTCAGTGATGAGTCTTGAAAGGTAAGTAGGAGTTTTACAAGTTAGAATAAGACCAAAGAGGCCCTTCTGGGCTAAGGAAAGGAAATAGGCAGAGTTGTGGAGCTATTAAGAATAAACAGCCAACCCAAGGACCTGCCAGCGGAGCAATGTAGAGTGAGGGCAGGACTGGACTCTGAAGGTTACAGTTGAAAAGACAGTGAAGGGCTAAATTGTAAAGGAATGTAAGCACCTTGTTAAGAAATTTGAGTTTTATCTGGAAGGCAGTTGGGAGCCCTTCAATGATTTTATTTTTTATTTTTAGACTTTAAAAAAATTTTTTTTTAATTTACATCCAAGTTAGTTAGCATTATAGTGCAACAATGATTTCGGGAGTACATTCCTTAATTCCCCTTACCCATTTACCACATCCCCCCACCCACAACCCCTCCAGTAACCCTCTGTTTGTTCTCCAAATTTAAGAGCCTCTTATGTTTTGTCCCCCTCCTGGTTTTTATATTATTTTTCTTTCCCTTCCCTTTATGTTCATCTGTTTTGTCTCTTAAAGTCCTCATATGAGTGAAGTCATATGGTATTTGTCTTTCTCTGACTAATTTCGCTTAGCATAATACCCTCCAGTTCCATCCACATAGTTGCAAATGGCAAGATTTCATTCTTTTTGATTGCCAAGTAATACTCCATTGTGTATATATACCACATCTTCTTTATCCATTCATCCATCGATGGCCATTTGGGCTCTTTCCAAACTTTGGCTATTGTTTGATAGTGCTGCTAGAAACATGGGGGTGCATGTACCCTTTTGAAAGAGCACACCTGTATCCCTTGCATAAATACCTAGTAGTGCAATTGCTGGGTCACAGGGTAGTTCTATTTTTAATTTTTTGAGGAACCTCCATACTGTGTTCCAGAGTGGCTGCACCAGCTTGCATTGCCACCAACAATGTAAAAGAGATCCTCTTTCTCCACATCCTCGCCAACATCTGTTGTTGCCTGAGTTGGTAAGGTTAGCCATTCTGACAGGTGTAAGGTGGTATCTCATTGTAGTTTTGATTTGTATTTCCCTGATGATGAATGATGTTGTGCATTTTTTCATGTGTCGGTTGGCCATCTGGATGTCTTCTTTGGAGAGGTGTCTATTCATGTCTTTTGCCCGTTTCTTCACTGCATTAGTTGTTTTTTGGGTGTTGAGTTTGATAAGTTCTTTATAGATTTTGGATACTAACCCTTTATCAGATCTGTCATTTGCAAATATCTTCTCCCATTCTGTCAGTTGCCTTTTAGTTTTGCTGATTGTTTCCTTCACTGTGCAGAAGATTTTTATTTTGATGAGGTCCCAGTAGTTCATTTTTGGTTTTGTTTCCCTTGCCTCCAGAGACGTGTTGAGTAAGAAGTTGCTGAGGGCAAGATCAAAGAGGTTTTTGCCTGCTTTCTCCTCGAGGATTTTGATGGCTTCCTGTCTTACATTGAGGTCTTTCATCCATTTTGAGTTTATTTTTGTGTATGGTGTAAGCAAGTGGTCCAGGTTCATTCTTCTGCATGTCACTGTCCAGTTTTCCCAGCACCACTTGCTGAAGAGACTGTCTTTATTCCATTGGATATTCATTCTTGCTTTGTCAAAGATGAGTTGGCCATACGTTTGTGGGTCCATGTCTGGGTTCTCTATTCTGTTCCATTGATCTGAGTGTCTGTTCTTGTGCCGATACCATACTGTCTTGATGATTATAGCTTTGTAATATAGTTTGAAGTCTGGGATTGTGATGACTCCTGCTTTGGTTTTCTTTTTCAAGATTGCTTTGGCTATTCGGGGTCTTTTTCGTTCCATAAAATTTTAGGATTGTTTGTTCTAGCTCTGTGAAGAATGCTGGTGTTATTTTGATAGGGATTGCTTTGACTATGTAGATTGCTTTGGGTAGTGTCGACATTTTTACAATATTTGTTCTTCCTATCCAGGAACATGGAATCTTTGTCTTTTTTTTTTTTTTTTTTTTTTTGTCTTCTTCAATTTCTTTCATAAGCTGTCTGTAATTTTCAGCGTATAGATTTTTCACCTCTTTGGTTAGATTTATTCCTAGGTATTTTATGGTTTTTGGTGCAACTGTAAATGGGATCGAGTCCTTGATTTCTCTTTCTGTTGCTTCATTGTTGGTGAATAGGAATGCAGCTGATTTCTGTGCATTGATTTTATATCCTGCAACTTTGCTGAATTCATGAATCAGTTCTAGCAGTTTTTTGGTGGAATCTTTTGGGTTTTCCATATAGAGTATCATGTCACCTTTGAAGAGTGAAAGTTTGACCTCCTCCTGGCCGATTTGGTTGCCTTTTATTTCTTTGTGTTGTCTGATTGCAGAGAGTAAGACTTCCAATATTAAGTTGAATAACAGTGGTGAGAGTGGACATCCCTGTCTTGTTCCTGACCTTAGGGGGAAAGCTCTCAGTTTTTCCCCATTGAGGATGATATTAACATTGGGTCGTTCATATATGGCTTTTATGATCTCGAGGTATGAACCTTCTATTCCCTACTTTCTTGAGGGTTTTTATTAAGAAAGGATGCTGTATTTTGTCAAATGCTTTCTCTGCATCTATTGAGAGGATCATATGGTTCTTTTCTTTTATTGATGTGATGAATCACATTAATTGTTTTGTGGATATTGAACCAGCCCTGCATCCCAGGTATAAATCCCACTTGGTCGTGGTGAATAATTTTTTTAATGTATTGTTGGAGCCGGTTGGCTAATATCTTGTTGAGGATTTTTGCATCCATGTTCATCAGAGAAATTGGTCTATAGTTCTCCTTTTTAGTGGAGTCTCTGTCTGGTTTTCGAATCAAAGTAATGCTGGCCTCATAGGAAGAGTTTGGAAGTTTTCCTTCCATTTCTGTTTTTTGGAACAGCTTCAAGAGGATAGGTGTTACCTCTTCCTTAAATGTTTAGTAGAATTCCCCTGGAAGGCCATCTTGTTTGGGGGAGATTTTTTATTACTAATTCGATTTCTTGACTGTTATGGGTCTGTTCAAATTTTCTATTTCTTCCTGTTTCAGTTTTGGTAGTGTATACGTTTCTAGGAATTTGTCCATTTCTTTCAGATTGCCCATTTTATTGGCGTATAATTGCTCATAATATTCTCTTATTATTGTTTGTATTTCTGCTGTATTGGTTGTGATCTCTCCTCTTTCATTCTTGATTTTTTTATTTAGATCCTTTCCTTTTTCTTTTTGATCAAGCTGGCTAGTGGTTTATCAATTTTGTTAATTCTTTCAGAGAACCATTTTCTGGTTTCATTGATCTATTCTACTGTTTTTTTTTTTGTTTCGATAGCATTAATTTCTTCTCTAATCTTTATTATCTCCTGTCTTCTGCTGGTTTTGGGTTTTATTTGATGTTCTTTTTCCAGCTCCTTAAGGTGTAAGGTTAGGTTGTGTATCTGAGATCTTTTCTTCCTTCTTTAGGAAGGCCTGGATTGCCATATACTTTCCTCTTATGACTGCCTTTGCTGCATCCCAGAGGTTTTGGATTGTGGTGTTATCATTTTCATTGGCTTCCGTATACTTTTTAATTTCTTCTTTAACTTCCTTTAAAGGAAGGATTAATTCCTTTACTGTCCAAGTATGTGTTACCCTTCCAAATTTTTTCTTGTGGTTGATTTCAGGTTTCATAGCATTGTGGTCTGAAAATATGCACGGTATGATCTCGATCTTTTTGTACTTGCTGAGGGCTGATTTGTGTCCCAGTATGTGGTCTATTCTGGAGAATGTTCGATGTGCACTGGAGTAGAATGTATATTCTGCTGCTTTAGGATGAAATGTTCCGAATATATCTGTTAAATCCATCTGGTCCAGTGTGTCATTCAAAGCCATTGTTTCCTTGTTGATTTTTTGATTAGATCATCTGTCCGTTGCTGTGAGTGGGGAGTTGAAGCCTCCTACTATTATAGTATTACTATCAATGAGTTTCTTTATGTTTGTGATTAATTGATTTCTATATTTGGGTGCTCTCACATTTGGTGCATAAATGTTTACAATTATTAGTTCTTCTTGGTGGATAGACCCGTTAATTATGATATAATGCCCTGCTTCATCTCTTGATACAGTCTTTATTTTAAAGTCTAGATTGTCTGATATAAGTATGGCTACTCTGGGTTTCTTTTGTTGACCATTAGCATGATAGATGGTTCTCCATCCCCTTCCTTTCAATCTGAAGGTATCTTTAGGTCTAAAGTGGGTCTCTTGTAAACAGCATATAGATGGATCTTGTTTTCTTATCCATTCTGTTACCCTATGTCTTTTGATTGGAGCATTTAGTCCATTGACATTTAGAGTGAGTACTGAAAGATATGAATGTATTGCCATTATGTTGCTTGTAGAAGCCCTTCAATGATTTTAGATGGATTAGATTTGTATGTTAGAAAGAATGCTGTAGCTTTTATGCAGAGTAGGGGGAGAAGAGATGAGACAGAGTTCAGTTAGAAGATTCGTTCAGTGATTTAGGCCAGAAGCGTCACGGTTCTAAACCACAGGTTAGAAGGAGAGATTCGAGAGACCCAGATGGACTCAACCTAGCTAGATGATGAATTGGACAAGGCTGCTAAGACAGAGTTGCTTCCTAAGTTTTCCTAATGAAGCCCAGACGGTAGGAAGAGACAGGGAGGAGCGGTGGGAGGCAGTAAAAGATTGGGTTCAGCTTTGACACACCCAGTTTGATATTCTTGAACATGTTAACATCCTGAACGTCCAGTCAGAGATTTCTGATAAACAGAGATGTGGATGTGGAGCTCAGAAGGAAAGTCAGTATTGGACCAAACTTGTGGAAGTCATTAACCTAGTAAAGGATAATTGAAGCCTTTAGTGTAGATGACATTGGATAGATAAAAATGGGCAAAGGGAAAGACAGCTGTGGGAACCCCAAGGAAGGGAATGGTGCACATTTACCCCTGTGGCTCTGTACATAGTAGGTGCTCTAATGCATATTTGTTGAATGACTGAATGAGAATGCGGTGCCATTAGGGCAATAGATGTGTTCAGCCTGCCATTGCAGATATGCCCCTAGAATTCCATTTTCAACTTCTAAAGAAATTCCATTAGTTTTCCTTTTGAAAGAGGCTTTGGAGATTTTTGACCCTGATTTCCTAGTTTTGTACTGCTAGAATGAGGTTATGAAAGATGCTTTCTTCGCCAGCAGCTGGGCTATGATTAACTGCTTTATCTATAATGTGGTCTCCATTTTTATCAAGGTTTTGTTTATACTTTATACTGCTAAATGGAAATCTTCCTAAATATTTCAAAAGTAAATTTCCTTCATTTTAATAATAGATGCTTGGCTTTCCAGTATATGACCTTGAGAGCTAATTAGAGTTTGATAAAGGTGTTAAAAGTTTTCTAAAAGCAGTAAGTAGATTTGCCATAGATTTTCTCTCCCTGATCACTGAAGGCTTATATTCATGACACTACAGTTATCTTTTCCCCAAATCCCTTCCCTTCCTGTTCTTAATAATATAATCTAGAGACTCTTTTTTTTTTAATTTGTTTCATTTTGATAAATTTACAGTTGTTCATAATGCAGGAAAAAGAAAATCAGTATGGATAATGCTCCAGACACATTTTCTACAAAGCAAAAGTGTCCATTAAAAAAAATTTTTTAATTGTCATTTTGGAATTAAATAAGCTAATGTAGCATACAGACATTCCTAAATGACCATTTTATTGTGCAAACAAAAAGGAAGTTTTCTGGAATATTTCCTCTAAAATTTAAATCATCTTTTCCAATAAAATCAACCAGGTAATCTGTAAATTCATCAAACATAAACATAGAATTCAGGTATCATGTCCTCTTAATGTTTTGCTCAAGGGGGAAAAATCAGTTAACGGGAGACTAATAACCGTTTTAGGGCTTTGATTTGAGTTCACACACAAGTGACAATAAGTTAAGCTATTAAGGAGAAAGAACATGCATGTATATGGTGCCCCTGTTATGCCTCAGGCATGATGCCAGGTGCCCAGATAATGTTCGTTATATTTGTCCTGTATAACAATTTTGGGAAGTAGGGTTTTTTGATATCCATGTACACATGCAAAGGCAGGTTCACCAAAGATCACTTAGCTAGTGTGTGGCAGAGCCGAAATTCCAGTCCAGCTTGAAAGCCAGGGTTCTTTCCTCTACAGGTTGCTGTGTCTTCATATTAGCCTCCTATCCACAAGAGTATTTAAAATGGAAATTTTGGGTTTGAGTTCCAAACTAGCTGAAAATAAAGATGAGCTTGTGAATAATAGTTGAATTTAAGGTAAACCTGGAAGAGGGGAAGGATATGAGGAGCATAATTTTTAAGTCAGAGAGAGAGGAAACTAGTAGTGAAAGCCAAGAGAGGGAACAGTGCCTTTTGCTTGTAGATCCAGCAAGTGAAAGAGGGAAGCAGTTTTGGGCTCTTATAGTTAGAGCTGCCCATCCGTAGACCATCTAATCTGCCTTGAGACAAGTGAGCCTCTAGGCATCGGAAGCCTCTCAGCAGAGCCGACCATCTCAGAATGGAAGAATTCCTGAGCGGGAGGTTATATTAAATGACTTTGTCAGTCCCTTCCACTCAGGTTGTCATATTGCTAAGTGTAACAAATGGCAGGTATCCTAAGTCAGGTACAACAAGTTGAGTCTTCGTGCTGAGGTCATACTGTACCAATGGGCATTACCATCACCTGGCATTACCAACCACAGTGTTGTAAAGGAACATTAAGGTGAGGTTAGCCTTCTCATGCTTGTCCTAAACACGAGCATCTTCATTTGATTTTCATACCAAGGGGGAGATTCTCATGCTGTCCTCTTGGACCTGTGTGTCTTTGCAGGACTTAAAAGGGAAAGTTGTAATATTTACCTGGGCAGGGGGGGTCTTTCAGGATCAGGACAGCTATCCCTTTGTAATTACTCATAACCACTTCGAAGTGCTTTCTTTTATTTCCTGTAACTCTTTACCTAGCAGCATTGATCAGCTCTCCCCCGCCATCCTTATACATTCACCTTCCAAATATCTTCTCCCTCCCTCCCTTTCTTCATTCCTTTTTTCCTTCAAATCATCATTATTCTTCTAACTGAAATTTTGACCAGAAGTGTTAGACCTAACTAAAGGAAAGTAGTTAAACAAAACAAAACAAAACAAACAAAAACCCAAAACTGGTTACAGTAGTAGCATGTGCCATCAGTAGTCAACATTCATTTATCTTCTGACATCAACGGTGCTCCACAACTAATTGCCGATTAGAGAGCTGGCATTTATTCTCACCAAAATATAACCATTAGAGTTGACATTTTCTCATTGCTGATTTTCAGAGTCTTTTGTCCTCGGTCTTGTCTCTCCTTTAAGAACTTGAGAGGTTGTTTCTGTTTTGTGTTGTAAAATAATTACTGTGATGGAAATTGTCATTGTCGTTTTCTTGATTCCGACAGGCTGTGTTTGACGTGGACAACAAGAAAGGACTGACTCTGATTGAACTCTGGGAAGGCCTGACCGTGGATGACATCAAAAAGAGCACTGGGTGTGATTTTGCAGTAAGTGTTTCTGTGAATAAATCCAGCCACTTGTCCTATATCATGAGCTTGATTAATGGGTGTTTACAGGACATGAACCATTAATTTGTGATCATTTTTGGAGTTGACCTTTACAGAGAACAGGAGTAAAGGGAAGGGTGCCTCCAGATGAGAGCAGGTGGGAGCAGGAACGGGCTCTGACTCACGGCCACCCTTTGGCTCAGGAGTCAGAAGCAGGAGGGGGAGGAACCACCAGGGACTGCTGGAAACAGAAGGTGGAGCTTGAACACAAAGCTACTTTCTGTAAAGTCCCTTGCAAATCTTCTGTTCTTGGGTTACCTATCAGAGCTGTGGCTAGACTACGTTAACTCCAAGATGTGAGCCACACATGGAGAAATGATGCTCCCTTATTTTTTAATCCACCTATGACTTAGGGCTTTCTCTTTTATTAACTTCGATGCTTGATTATTCCATCCATTGAACATGTTGGAACGTTGAGCTCTGACACTGAGTTACAGTCACAAAATAGGTATACCCTGAATTTAAAGAAAAACGTAGTGCATAAAAACTCAGACTTACAAAGCACATAATACACCAGAGGAGTGTAATTAAAGAAATCCCCAAATCACTTTTCAAAACAAAAATAATAATATTATAATATAGTCACCCTTTAATGTAAGTGCTTGTTTATAAATCACTGATCACCCATCTAATGGGGGTCGAGAGGATGGTTCAGTCTGTTTGCAGTTAATCAAAATAAAGGAGAAATGTCTCTGAAAAGCTGAAGGAAAAGAATTTTCTTTTCACATACATTTTAAGAAGGGATTTACTAGTTAAAATGAAATACAGTTATAATGGGGAAGAAATGTTGCAGCTACCCATCCTGGAGAAAGTAATTTAACAAAACCTATTTGATAAATCAGGCATATATTTCATACGCTTCTTCCTTAGGTACTACATGCTTGGCTGGTACCTGTTAATGTATAACAAATTTCTATAAAAACAATTTTGCTGCATAATTCATTATCCACATATAACTGTTTATGGTACTGTCTGAGGGTCTTTGTCTATTAACCTTTTTTGAATTTCCCTTTGGAAAAAAGAAGTCTGTCAGCAATACCTAGCACAAAAAAAACAAAAAACAACAACAAAAAAAATACCCACATCTTTAATTAGCTTTTTAGTAACCTTAGGGAGAATAAATGAGATCTGTTTATACTTTTCACTGTTTAGAATCCCTTACTTCAGTGGTAAAAGCAAATAATTCTTCTTACCTATCAGCTGTTCTTTGTATTTTTCCCCATTGTGGGTAAGTTAACCTCTTCTTCATCAGGTAATATTTTCGAATCCACATGATTTTCATTTCTTTGCCATGAAAGAGGATATACAAAGAAATGACCCTTGTTGTTATCTGCTTTTTTTTTTTTCCCATTTATGTAGTTAAGTCAGGATGAAAAAGGTGTTTTAGTGTTTTTGCTTTTTGCTTTTGCTTTTTGTTTTTAAGTGCTAGTTTCCCTGTGTTGATGCACTGAAAAATATCTCTGTGGTTTCTTATTTAACACCATATCACCCTCTTTCTCTTTTGACATTGACATGTAATCTTATTTCCTCCAAATTAGGCTATTGAGATAAGATGTGAATTTGCATATTAGTGTTGTTGTGAAAATGAAAAGGTGTAGTATCAGCTGAACCATCTCAACAAAAGAGCTAGCTTTTGAGGATCTGATGATCAGTGGCATCTCTTTAGACCCTGATGGGTGAAATCACATGTAGCAGATTGTTTTTCTGTAATGGTAGGGACTAGAATGCTCTAATTAATATGTTCTGTGTAATAGCTGGGTTATCAATAAAATACATACAATAATAAAATTATATTGAGGGTAACATTTCTTTATTTGATCATTCAAATTAAATTAATAGTTAAATAATTCAAATTCAAATTTGATAATTCAAATAAAGTGTTTCACATCATAATTTAGAAGATATTCCATGTGGTTATTAATGGATAGGTACCATTTTACTCTCTCTATAACTTTATACAAGTTAGTCAAAATTCCTTTTTGAGAAAAGGCCCACTCAGTCTTCAATGTATACCTGGAAATAAACATTTTAGAAGGGAATAGTTAGACAACCAGGTTGTTGCATAATAAAGAAAAAAGGGTGAAAACCTAGGTCTGAGTAATTTTGAAAATGTGTTGGCTAACATTTTCTCCTATTAAAGCTGTGACAAGCTAATGAAAATGTCAGATTCCTGTATTTCACTCAGTGTGTTCCTGCCAGTTACTTGATGGGCCAAAGTAGAAAGAAAAGGGAAAAGTGATATGCCATCACTTAAATTGCATTATCTCCGAAGTCTCTTTTTCCACTGAGTAGTTAATTCAAATGGTTATTCATTTCTCTCTTTTCTAATGCATGCTTGTGTTACATAAAATATTTTTTTCTTTACCATATATGTCTGTGGACCTTTTTTGAAACAACATTATTTCCTTCTGTTTTTATTTTTTAATTAGATTTAAGAAAAACTGAATCCATATTTGAAAATCACATGGTAAAATAAACTTCCAGAGGTAAAATAAACTTCCAGTCAACCATGATTATTTATTGAACGCCCATTTGTGTCCCACATTGAGCTATGAAATGTGAATAAAATAGGACAAATTGGTGTAGTTCCTCCTCCCAAGGGTCTTGGTCTTATTCTACAGGCAGGAATACATCTAAACCACCATTGGCAAAAATTAAGAATACAGCTTATTTGTATGTTTGCAGTGAAATTTGGAAGAAGCCAGGTGTACGTATTCTTTGCTAAGTTGAATAAATTTATACTCCGTATCTATTATGAACTGGCATTATACCAGAATTAAATTGTATACCATTGGGATTTCAATGGACTGGGAAAACAAATTGTTGGCTTATATTCTACACCTAAATCATATAGTCTTGTGTTACCTGTAGATCACCTTGGCAGGATGATCTGCTTCAGCCTGCATGGGCTTAAAATGTTGATGAGACTGAGCAAGAACAGGATGAAAAATGGTGATTTAGTAGGTGTTTTTCATTACAGAAATAGGCGGGCCAAGTCAGTCTACATAAAGCTTCATCTCTTTCTTTCTTCATATAAGTCAAAGTCCACATTGAGGATATAAATGACATTAAGAGCTCAAAATAGGGTCAGTATGCCAAGGAAAGTGATCAGATGTTTAGGTTATAAAATTAAGGTGTCCAGTTTCCTTTTAAAGGAAATGCTATAAAGCATCTATTGGAAATGATCTGTTTCCCGAAAAATAGAGTTTCATTTCATTAAATTATTTCTACAGATGCTCTGTTGTTTAAAAAAAGAAAATGGGTTGTTTGTGAGACACACTTTCTAAATACTCAGAGCCCATATGTCTTTTGTTCTTTTCAGTAGAGTTGAAGATCTATGCACATGTGGGCTGTGATTTTTGACTATTTATTATATGTCTATTATTTTGTCTATTATTATATATCTGCTCTTGGAACTGGCAGGTCTGAATGAGCTGTCATTTATTTTAAGCTGTATACCAAGCCATACTAATCCTTTTTACTCTGATCGTGTCATTCTTTTAGTAGAAAAATGGAAAAGGGGGCATTAGCTCTTGACATTGTGAAGAGCTAATACAGAAACAATTTATAAATGAACTAAAAATATTTAACCTCATCAAAGCCAAATAATTGTCTACTCCTATTGTTAATACTGTTTTAACCTCTATTAAAACCTTTCTTCTAATTCTTTAAGGCTTATTTAATCCATTCATTCATTTTTTCATTAATTTAACAAAATATTAACTGTTTATTCTGGAAGGCTAGGCCCACTTCAATCGCTTCATTCTTGAAGAGCTCCAAAATCATCTAGGTTTTAATATGCCCCCACTGTGCTTTCCATGGGGACTGTTACTTAATAGGACTCCATGGATATTTGCCAGACTGAATGAAGACATCTGTACCTGACATTGCCTTGAAAGATCAGTCAAAATTAAGCCAAATCACTTACATTTAACTTTATTCTTCCACCAGCTCTACCATTAAATGTAGACCTGTCCTCATTTTTCTCTGCTTCAAGTCTTCTAGGAATGCATGTATTGTTCTGTATATTGAACATAAACCTAGTCAACATTTAATATTTTTAATGCTATTACCTCCTTTTTAAAAATAACTTGGAATCTTTTTACTGCCTTCATATCATTTCCATTCTGATTATGATATTTCTGATAAAATTCATCATCGATCATGTATCTCTTCATTAATATGGGCCCAGTTAATCCAAAGACTACATTGTGTCAACGAAATTGGGAATTGACTAGACTTATTTTGAGCATTTTGAGACTTGTGCCTTACTCTGTGTCTCTGTTTTGGGTACTCTCAGAGGCATCAATCTCAGAGCTCAGTGATCCCTTCCGAGAGCTTGGTTTTCTGGACCCTTTATCGTCTCTGTCTGTTCCTCCACCCTCTTGCAGTTGCCAGTCTTACTGATGCTTAATTTAGGAACTGTAACGTGCAAGCAGGTTGAGAACTATATACCCACAATGTAAACAGGAAAGAGTTTTCTGTCTCGTTGGTTTAGAATGGAAAATAATGAGAAAACTCTAGGTGATGTCTGTGGCAAGGCTGTTTGTTGCCAACATTATTCAGGTTTGGAAATTCAGAAAAGAGATGTTGATGCCATGAGGTTTTGTACAATTTGGTCATTTTTTCTTCTCTTTCTTTTACCAGGTTTCACCAAAACTCATACCAATGCAGCAGATCACAACTTGAAATGTGGAATAGACATTTCTCCCAGGTTGTGTGTTTCTCATTTTAACCACATAGGATTTCATTGAAAGGACATCAGTAATCATAATTGTATATCTAAGAAGCAGTTTTGACTAGTTTTCTTCCAGCATTTTACACTGTAGCAGCCATGTAGTCTTTATTCTCTCTAGTGTGCTATCAAGTTTTAATGAAAGACAAATATATATATATATATATATATATATATATATATATATATAATATAAATGATTATCTTGTTTTATGATTGCTTTGAAGGCTTATCTTTACAATTGGTGCTCACATTGGATTTATCTTTACCTTTTGTGATATGTACACAAAATTGTACCAAGATGGGCCCTTAGGAAGACTTTCACTGATGTGCTGCCCCTCCCAACTAAATCATCACGTATAGAAAAAAAGAATGAGGGAGATAAAGAACTCCACCCAGAGTATACCCAAGGCAGCATTGCACTAGTGCTGAATGATAACATCTGTGTGAATTTGAGTAGGAGAAATGCTGTCTTAATGATTACGTTTTTCTTTTGGCCTCCTCTGACTTTTCTTTTAGAGCCTCTGATTTTGTGATTGCATCTTGTTTCCCTAAAGCATCCCTTCTCCTCCCACACTTTCTACAACTAAATCGATGTTCAGTAAGGCAAACAGGAACATCTCTGTGTGGGAGAAGTAACTGGTTCATGGGAGAGACCAGAGTGTGTAGGGTCTGCTGGTGCTGACGTCTCACCAACAAGTTGCCTTTATAAACCAAGCAACCATTTGTGCTTTGCCAAAGATGAAGGTTTATTATGAGAAGAGGGCTATAAACCTAACTGATCTAGTCAGTTTTCTCATTTTAAAATAATGCAGTATTTCTGTGTATCCAGAGGGGTCCTTAAGAGGCTTTCTCTATGTGATTGAGGTACAGTGGGCTACTCCTTCAAGACTTCCTTTTAAGCCACAAGGGGCTATGGGATAATTTATCATGAATCCTGTCACAGTGACAACAGAGTTTAAAATATTTTTTTCTTTCTTTTCAGGATCTCTTATTTTTGTTCAGAAAAACTTATTTTTTTTATTTTTATTTTTAATGTTTATTTCTGAGAGAGAGAGAGAGCACAAGCAGAGGAGCAGCAGAGAGAGGGAGACACGGAATCCAAAGCAGCTCCAGGCTCCGAGCTCTCATCACAGAGCCTGACATGAAGCTCGAGCTCACGAACCGTGAGATCATGACCTGAGCCAAATTCGGATGCTCAATTGACTGAGTCACCCAGGCACCCCTGTTCAGAAAAGTTTCTAAATATTGAATGCCTTTTTCTACAGAGCACTATTCTTTCTTCTGCCAAGGCTACTTCCTTGAACAAACTACTTTTAATTCAGCTTTATCCAAATAAAGGAAATACTGATAAGTAAATCTAGGATTTGAAGAGCAGGGAACTTTTAGTGTTATAAAATAAACATGGTAAGGGTGCCTGGGTGGCTCAGTCAGTTAAGCATCTGACTCTAGATTTCAGCTCAGGTCTTGATCTCGCAGTTCATCAGATCAAGCCCCACATGGGGCTCTGTGCTGACAGCATGGAACCTGCTTAGGAATCTCTCTCGTCTCTCTCTGCCCCTCTCCTGATCACATATGTGTGTCTGTGCGCATGCATGCTCGCTCTCTCTCTCTCCCTCCCCCTCCCTCTCTCTCTCTCTCCCCCTCTTAGATAAACGTAAGAAAAGAAAAGAAACATGGTAGAGTGGGTTTTGTAAGGAACTTTTCCTCAGAAGTATCCTCCCTACCAAATAGTCACCCTGTGGGCATCCCAGGCATCCTAGGTATCAAATGGGAGAAATAGACCAGGTACCCTGAAGACAGGTCAGACAGCTTTCTCCAGGCAGATGTAGGCATAGTACAGTGCAATATATCATTCCTCTGGCACCAGATATATATAGGAACTGATGTGTATTTTTAGGTGATAGTTAGCATCGAAGCTCCCTTTCTGTTTAGGTACAACTACAATTGTGTCATGTATGGTATTAGAGGAGAGAGGCTTTTTTTTGTATCACGCTCTCTATCTAAAAGAGTCTTGCTGGCTGCGGGATTGAAAGCATACTGTCCCAATACTGGTAAAAAGGCCTCTTCTTGGAATTTGTGAGGTCCAGAGAATAATACATATCTTAGAATTATAATTTGGTAAAATGTATGTTATTGACAGTTGCTATATTTGCAGACTTAGTTGCTTATTATTCTATTTCATTACTTTAAGATAATGTGATTCTAAGAGTGTCCCCAACTTTGAATGGTAAAACCTAAGTAGATGACTTTATATTCTTGATTAAAGGGTGCCATGGATAAAAACACAATAAGAAATACAGTAAATATCCTGAATTGATATAGATCAGTGTGATTGTCTTCTTTCTTGTTTGGGAATGGTGTGACCAATCATGGGAATAATACACTAGAGATTGGTGGAAAGACCAACAATAAATAGTTTATATACTTTATGGCTTCTAATCAAGTTGTTGCTTTTCTTTCTATCTTACCAACGAGCAAATACTGTTTTTTATGAAAGAACAAATGAAATTTTTACCTAAATGAATTCTGATTTTACTCCTTCTCAGAACCAGTCATTTATCTATAAATATTGATTACCAGGCTTCATGTATTAATATGTATTTTTTTGCTTTTATCTTACATTCTTTTAGGACATATATTAATGAATGAATGAATGAATTAATTAATTAATTAATTAGCTTCCCAGTGGCGTGTTGAGTTTGCTTGCATTTTGAAGTGGCTCTAGTATAGTCTGCCCAGCATCTGTGTTGTTCCTCTGGTGACAGACTCATGCCCTGGCCAAGGGGTTGGGTGTGTGCCCAGAATATGCCTGTTTTGATAGCTCTTCTTTGTCCACAGTGTTCATACACTGCGGTGGGGGGGGGGGGGGGTGCTGGGGAGGGGGTGGCTATGAGCCAGGATATACCAGTAAGGTCCTTTCTCCCATGTTTAAAAACTGGAGATGAAAGAGAAGCTAATTTTCCTATTCCTTTTTGGTCACTAAGCCATAAGAATGTGAGTCTGGCACCAACACCCCATTTTCCCCCTTCACTCACACACACATACATACTTACACACATGCACACCCTAGCAGCTGAGTTCCAGTTGGACAAAACAAGCTGAAACACAAGCACACTGAGTTGTAAGTAAGGAGCTTCCTAGTGGTATTTGCGTTCTTGGTTCTCTATGTGCCTAAGGCTACCTTCCCTCCAGCTGTGCTTGTACATGAGCCCACAAGTCTCCCATTTCCCTTTGGCTGGGTCTTTGTGGGTCTTTTCATCTGCAACCAAAGTGTGAACTCAAACAGCTTTTGTAATTCATGAATCTCCGGAGGGATCGGGTCTCCTACAGAAGTTATGCAGAATATGAGTAAAACTGCTGCAGCTGGTCCCAGAGAACACATATAAGAGCATTTATAGGTATTACCAGTGGGTAGGAAGGTTGTGGGTAGAGGTTCTTTTTCTGACAATGTCAGTATATTCAACATAGCTTTGAAAATTATTCCAATGGAAATATAAGCAGAGATTTATTCAGTGGATGGGTTTCTTAGTACTAATCTTTTCCAACCAGACTATGATCTTCATTTTCTTAAACTTATTTTCAGATTTTCCCATCTTTAAAATAAGCAGAATGTACTGCTTTTCAGCACGGTTCTATAAGGCATAGTTAATATATCTGTAAAATGAACACATAACAGTGTATAAATCAATACATTGAAAAATGTTGCCAAAATACTGACAGGTCATTTTTAAATGCCATGTCATAATATTACCGTGGGACAGAATTGTTCCCATCCTTTTATTTTTTAATATCTACACTGCTTTCCCACCTAAGACTGTACTAAATATCAAAGTAGGTTTAAGCATAAATATCACTAAGTGTCACGTGATCTGAATGCATGTCTGTATGGCATACACTTGAATTCTCTTACTTCCATTATGTTAGACACGTCTGTGTAAAATCATCCAAAGACACCCTTTATGGACCCTGTAGCAAGTCCCATGAGAGTGATACCTATACCAATCCAGGTAACTGATGAGACAGCTCCTTCCCTCAAAACCATAATCAAACAAAAAATATATTTGGTTTTAGAGGTTAAATGTGCTTGATTATCATGGTCATTATTACCTTTAATGAGGTGCCACTCCAGATGGCCACTTGGAAATTACCTCAGGCAATTATCCTGGCCCTTCTGTAGCATAACCCACCATGTGTCCCTAGGAAACCCTCCCATTTCCCCTGACAAACTGCAGAACCCAACACAGTCATTTTCTTTCTTTGGCTCATTCCTAGGCATTCTATCTCTTACCCTTTAAAATTTTCAAGAAGAAATCAGACACCAGACTGATACAGATATAGATACAGTTATAGATACAGAGATATGGATTCACACACACACACACACACACACACACACACACACACACACACACACACTGTGATGTTCCACTTGAAGCCCTTCTCTCTTGATCTGGGGACAGGAGGTAGCATCTCCCACCTAGCCTTCTTGGAGTTAGAGTGCCCCAACGGCTCCTTCCAGATTTTCTCCGTAAATATTCCTCTAATCTCCAGTTTCCAACCCTTGTAGGTGCTCAATGTGGGTAAGGGTTTAAGAGTTGTCTAACTGGTTCTAAGCCAGATACTGCTTCATAATGCGTGTATAATGGCCTCACTGGAACGTAGTATGTATCGTGTATGTGTTTAACGCCTTATATATTTGTATAACAACTTGTCCATGGTAGGCTTCCAAATACGATATTAAACCAATTTACTGGTTGAAAACCTGAGGTGGTAGTCCTGCAGGCTTGAGGATTTCCCTCAGCTAAGTAATTAAGCAAGTCTTCTAAGGAAGAGTTAGAGAAAGAAAGGGAAAGGTACAAGAGGTAGAATCTAAAAACTGCAACAAAGGAATATAGAGACCTGTGATAATCATCTACATTTGTTTAGCATTTCGTAATTTACAAAACACCTAGAATATGCTAGCTGGCTTCTTTTATTCTCCCAGTAATCTTCCAGGGAGACATTATTACCTCCATTAAAATTAACTTCATTAGTCAGAGAGAAGTAATGTCCATCAATTCTTTAATCAAATTAGCCTTTCAAAGCTAATGTTGGGTTTTGCCAAGGTAGTTAATGAGATGTGAATTAAATCCTCTGAATAGAACTAGATTTGTTGCTCTCTGGTAAGCTATAAAACAGAGTACAAAACCTTTAAACCTAATGGGACAGATCTTGAAGCTTTGTTCCCCTGTCCACACAGCTCTTGTGTACAACCCAGTTTGAGAGGAAATGGGTAGTTGCCAAAATAAAAAGGATAATGGCACCCACCAGGCAAAATGTCCCTGTGGAAGACTTGAAATTACTGAGTTTGCTCATCTGAAAGGCTTTGTGTAGGCAACTGCAGGTAAGAATGCTCAACTGACATCAACAGGAGGGGCTGATGGGCATTGCTTCATTTCTGTGACTAAACTCCTTTTTGAAATTTGGTTTCCTTTATATTAACCTAACACATGTTCAAAGTCAGAGTTGTGGCTCAGACCCATTCAGTTGAACTCCAGGAATAAGGTTGACATTGGCAACCTGAAAATAAATATTATTGGTGACACGGAGAAAGCATCACTCAGTGAGATCTAGTGCCATTCACTGGGGAAGAAAGGGTCCATGAGAAGAAAATTGGTCACAGTACTGTAGCCTGTGGAGTTTTGGGGGGTATAGGGGTGGGAAAGCATTAGGGCCATCAAGACACATACAGTATGAGAACATTTGTTACTATCTTGTTTCTTAGAATATAAGATACCATCAATTTTTTTTATTGTAGTAAGAATATTTACCATGAGATCTACCCTCTTAACAAATTATTGTTAACTATAGGTGCAGTGTAATACAGTAGATCTCTAAACTTACTCATCTTACGTAATTGACACTTAATACCCGTTAAACAGCAACTCATGTCCCCCTAGCCCCAGTCCCTGACAGCCACCATTCTGCTCTGTTGCTATGAGTTTGTTTTAGATACTTCCATCTAAATGTAATCGTGCAATATTTGTTCTGTGACTAGCTTATTTCACTTAGCATAATGTCCTCTAGATTTATCTATTTTGTTGCACATGGCAGGATTTCCTTCTTTTTATGAATGAATAGTATTTCATTGTATGTGTATAACATATTCCCTTTATCAATTTATCTGTCAGTGGACATTTAGGTGCTGGATCATAGGTTATTTTTAATTTTTTTGAGGAGTCTCCATACTGCTTTTCATAGCAGCTGCAACATTTTACATTCCCACCAACAATATACAAGGGTTCTAATATATTCACATCCTCATCAACACTTGTTCTTTTTTTTAATAGTAGTTATCTTATTAAGCTATTATTGAGGTGATGCTTTATTATGATTTTGATTTGCATTTCCTTGAGTAGTGATGATGAGCATCTTTTCATATACCTGTTGGCAATTTGTATCTTTTCTTTGGAAAAATGTCTATTTCAGTCCTTTGCCTATTTTTTAATTGAGTTATTTGAATTTTTACTATCGAGTTGTGGAGTTCCTTATAATATGCAGCCCCACTAGTCAATTTTTGCTTTTGTTACTTGTGCTCTTGGTGTCATATCTAAAAAGTCATTGCCATAACCATTGTTCAGAAGATCTTCCCCTATGTTTTCTTCTAGGAGTTTTATAGATTCATAAAACTAGTTTTATAGATTTATGGATTTAAATCTTGAATGGAGCTGATCTTTGTGTATGGTGTGAGATACAGGTCCAATTTTGTTCTTTTGCATATGGATATCGAGTTTTCCCAACACCATTTGTTGAGTGAGACTGTCCTTTCTCCATTGTGTATTCCTGGCACCCCTGTTGAAGATCAGTTGACTATATTTGCATGGACTTATTTCTGGGCTATTATATTCTGTTGGTCTAAATATCCGAAGGCAACATCTATTCTATTTCGTTTTATTTTTTTAAATGTTTATTTATTTTTGAGAGAGAGAGTGCACACAGGGGAGGGGCAGAGAGAGAGAATCCCAAGCAGGCTCCACACTGTCCGTGCAGAGCTCATTGTGAGGCTTGAACTCATGAACGTTGAGATCATGACCTGAGCTGAGATAAAGAGTCAGACACCTAACTGAGCCACCCAGACGCTCCAGAGAGAGCACGAACACCATCAGTTTTAAAATGCACTATGATTGCTTTTTATCGTTTATAAAATGTTATTGTATACATATTAAGAATTTTTAGACTTCAGTCTCAGATAAGTTTGCCTAGTATTTCCTTTTTGTATTTAGAAAACAGAAGGGCTGTTAATGGAGGCTTTATTCAGCTGATAGACATCATGAGCAGTAAACGGCCCAAGGAAATCCACCTGCCTTGAAGTTTGTGTATTTACAGTCTAGGTGCTTCTTACTGATAAGGGTTTGGATTGTCCAGGGGACAGGTTGGGGTGTTGAGTCAGGTCAGAATAAGGATGAGAGGGAGCTGAGGTGCCTGCCTCAGCTTCTTCCAGAGCAGTTGGGCTACCAAAAGCTGAAGGAGCCAAGGCAATGGTAGGATACTGTCATTTGTGAAATGCATTCCAATTTCAAAGATGTTAAAGTGTGGGAAATCCTTCATTTTAGAAGCAGTGAATTGGAAGGGGTTGTCTAAGGCCTTTCTCAGTGAGCATAATGTCTGCTTTATGGATAGGGAAAGAGTTGGTGATTATATTAGTGCATGTGTAAATGGTGTTTAAAACAGTTCTTCAAAGCAGTCTAAGTGCTTATTATGTAATCTTTCAGTCATGATTTTCCTTCCAGGTAACTCTCTCTGTCTTTCTATCCTCCCCCCCCCAACTCTTATCCTTTCCATAAACATAATTTGTCTTAAGTAAACATAAGTTTACTCTAAATGTGAAATGTTTTTATTATTGTAATTAAAGGCATTTAATTTATAACAGTTACCCAGATACACACATGTAGAAGACCAAAGTATTTGAGGAGTCACTTAAGTCCATAGTATCAAACTCTATATGAGATTGCCAAAGAGAGAACAATGGCATTTGAGATGAAATTGCTATAGAATAAATGTTTCTGTCCCCCCTCCCCAGCCAAAATTCATATGTTGAAACCTCAAACCCCATTATAGGGCCTTTGAAAAGTAATTAGGTTTAGAGGAAGTTAAGCAGGTGGATCCTTCATGGTGGGATGAGTGCCTTTTTAAGAAAGGGGAAACATAAGAGCCCATTTTCTCTCTGCCATATGAGGATGCAAGAAGCCAGCCATCTTCAAATGATGAGAAGGGCCCTCACCAGACACAGAATCTGCCAGCAACTTGATCTTGGACTTTCCAGCCTCCAGTACTGTGAAAAATAAATGTTTCATGTTTAAGCCACCCAGTCTGTGGTATTTGTTATAGCAGCCTGAAATAAGACACATGTGATCAACATGGAAAGTGCTCAGGAAGACAATTTAAAAAGACTCAAACTATGGGGAAAAAATAAAGTACATGGAATATTTAACTTGAACTACAGAAGCTCAAGGAGTTATTTAATAACTTAAGTACTGTGTATAACTGGTGAAGGATGCCCTAGGTCAAGGAAAGGAGAAGAAAAGGAGGGGCGAGGAATTTAATTTAGACATTAACCACATTTCCTGACAGTGAGATTTTAAAGAACAGGAATTAAATTACTTACCATATTATTTGCCCATTCATTTATTTATTGGTGGGAGTTGGAGGGAGAGAACAGAGGAAATATTGTGTAGTCTGATTTAAAGGCAGTCTTAAATCTAGTTTCCTGAAATCTTGATATTCAAGGAAATTTCTGTGGGTTTTTTAGTCTGGATTCTCTTTGTAGACTTACCAACTCTCTCATTATCCCAAGAAATGTATTGGCATATGCTCAGCAAACTAGTTGCTCAATAAATTTTTAGTGATGGAGTACACAGAGTGGATGAATTATTGTAAAATAATTTTTCCAATGACACAGGATCATACATTTCTAACTCCAAATAATAGCAAATAAATATACAACTGGTTTGGGGATATGACAGTAATAATTTGGGGGTCTTTTAAATTTCTTATGCTCTCCCTCCTTTTAATTTTTTTTTTTCTGTTCTTCTTTCAATAGGTGGTTTTGAGCACTTTATCAGGTAGGGTCCAATCAGTAGACACGTTACATGGTAAATTGAACAGAGAAATTCTAACGTAAAGAATTATTAACTGTAACAGGGAATTTGAGAATTGAGGAATTAGCTAGTTAGAAGAAAAGAGAAGTCTCTACAACATGTGAATAGTGGATTTAAGGAACAGCCATAACCCTGGGTTTGAGATGGAACCTCTGAGGAAGAGGCTTACAGGACTGAGATCCAGACCTTGTGGGAAAGTGCATAGCTATGGCTCACAGATGGCAGAGAAGTCGCTCTGGTGCCATGCCAGCAGAACTTGCTAGAAATCTGCCTTTGAGGAGCCAGAGGAAGCTGTCCTTAATGGGAATGCCACAGAGATGACAGGGATGTTGTTCGCAGGGAAGTGTCCTGTGTCACTCCCTGAAGTAGTGCTGGGGGAAGCTGCAGGCACTGGCCCCACTGGCCACCCCACACTGCAGGCGTCAGGAACTAGGTAAGCCAGTTGTATCACAGTTTTTGGATTCTGGAGAAGCTTTGTTTACTGCAGGGGCCTGGACAGTGGGAAAAGAGTGAGCTGCAGGGTGCTGACAAGAGAAGTACATCATACCAGGAGGAAAAACCTCTTCCTCTTCAAGTGTCTCTTACAAACTTTGTATTGACAAAGCTTAACGTCATCCTAGTTGGCAAAGGAATACTATTTGCAGGGCCCGCTCCCATTATCTTGGAGAAGACAATGATGGGTGAATTTGGAGCTGAAAGGCAATAAATTCATAACTGACATAAGTACCTGCTGAGAGCCAGCAGTGCAGTAGGTTCTAGGGATAGAGCAATGAATGTAGAGAAATAACTCTTAATCAAATAATCACACTTAAGAGTAAATTTATAATTGTGCTGAGTTTCCCTTTTCTGTGGAGGAAAAGTATGTGTACCATGGGAGAATGTTTAGAGGGATCTTGAAATTAGATTTCATACTTGCCTGCCTCTGTTCACATCCTAAAATATACCACAGATTGTTCAATAAAATGTGTAAACGTGTTTGGAAAAAAGAAGCTAAAGTGACTCTTAACAATCAAAACCAAAACAAAACTCCACAAAAAACAGAGAGCTAAAGCAACTCATAAATTGGTATGATCCGTACAAAATCAGAAGGAATTCTGCCACAAATAATGCAGTACTCTTGGTAAGGAGCAGCTGGAAGACAAAAATCAGTCATTGCTTATGCTTGGTTTAAGAAAATCTGAGTTTAAAATTTCAGTGTGATAATATTTATTGAAAAGTTATGAACTGGGGCGCCTGGGTGGCTCAGTTGGTTAAGCATCCGACTTTAGCTCAGGTCATGATCTCACGGTTTGTGAGTTCGAGCCCCTCATCGGGCTCTGTGCTTTGGATTTTATCTCCTTCTCTCTCCGCCCCTCCCCACATATGCTCTGTTTCTCTGTCTCTCAAAAATAAATAAATGTAAAAAAAAAAATTTTTTTTTTTAAAGAAAAAAAGTTATGAACCAAAACAATTCTGGACCAGAGTAAAGGGCATACCACTCAATAGCTACTGTAGTCATTTGATTATAGATGTTTTATTGTGGAAAGATGTGACATGGATGTAATATGTTCTGAAAAGGGGTCAATTGAAATACTGTGGTGACTCAGGAAATGCAGCAACGAGAATCTTGCTGACCAGACTGAACCAGCTGTGTTCTCCAGAAAAGAAGCAATTGTGAAATGACCTCATTGTCATCTATAGTATCACAGAGAAGCAGAAATGTTCCAAGAACAGCTGAGCTTGTGGTAGAAGTGGACATCTTTACAAAAGTTAACTCAGGCATAAACTTAAAAGTCCTTTTTTTATGGGAGGAAAAAAAAAATGAGGGTTTAAAGTCAGAGCCCTATACATAGAGTAGATGCATATGTTTATCTCCTATGATTTTCCATTTAATAAGGAAACATCTTTTTCATTTTATCAAGACCATAGTAAAAAGGTTAATCTACCTATATATATATATAGAACAGGGTTGTATAGTCTAGAAAAAGAGTAACTATATTAAAAATAACTCAATGAGACTTTCCAAGAAATATACCTGCCTGATTGATCATGTTCTGAAAAGCACAGATTTTTTTTTCATCAGTGCAAGAAGAAAGCATGTGAACCTTTGCCCCATATTCTACTTATGTTCTCTAGCTTAAACAAGTCAAACATGACTTGGCCTCATGAGGAAAAGTATTAATTCATGGGTGGAGTTATTTGGCAAGGATTTGGTTTAAAATACTCTGGTAAGCAGCACCTTAGTGGCTCAGCCAGTTGAGTGTCCAAACCTTTTTTTTTTTTTTTTTTTTTTTTTTTTTGGTTTCACTTTTATTTATTTATTTTTAAATATTTATTTGGAGAGAGACAGAGAGTGCTTGCAAGCAGGGGTAGGGGCAGTGAGAGAGGGAGAGAGAGAATCCCAAGCAGGCTCTGGGCTATGAGCACAACGTGGGGCTCCACGTAGGCCTCAGTCCCATGACCGTGAGATCATAACCCAGTCTGAAATCAAGAGTCAGACACACCTGACTGAGCCACCCAGGCACCCTGCGTCTGAGTTTTATTTTGACTTAGGTCATGATCCTGGGGTCATGGGGTCAAGCTCCACACTGAGCACGGACCCTGCTTGAGAGTCCCTCTCTCTGCCTCTGCTCCTCCCCCACTCAGGTGCGCTCACTTGCTCCCTCTAATAAAAAAAATTTTTTTTAATTAAAATACTCTGGCAAAAATAATAAAAATTGGGAAAGAGATGACAGATGGCAAAATTTTGGCAATTACTGAAGCTGAGCATGATGGGTACATGAGAATTCATTATACTATTCACTTAGTTATATGGAATTTTTCATATTAAAAAGGCTTTCAAAGGAAGTATATAAATGAATATCCATTTCAGTATCTTTATAATAACTACAGTTCTTTTAAAAAAAAATTTTTTTTAATGTTTATTTATTTTTGAGAGAGAGACAGAGCATGAATGGGGGAGGGTCAGAGAGAGAGGGAGACACAGAATCGAAAAGCAGGCTCCAGGCTGCGAACTGTCAGCACACAGCCTGACACGGGGCTTGAGCTCATGGACTGCGAGATCGTGACCTGAGCCGAAGTCGGACACTTAACCGACAGAGCCACCCAGGCGCCCCTATCATAACTACAGTTCTGAATAAGGAGATTTAGTGATGGTCTCTTGGATTTTGGACGAGAAATTTAATCAAGAGGAACTGGAGTCTCAATGGAGGAGACAATATGAGGATGGATTTTTTAAAATTGTTTTCTTTTATTCTTCCAATCACCAAAAATGCAGATCTCAGTGCTTAATTGAATTAAAACAAGTGCAAAAAGCATGAAAAGACAATCAACATCATTAGCCATCAGGGGAATGCAAATTGAAACCGCAATGAGGTACCACTACACATGTATCAGAATAACTACGATAAAAACCAGTGACGACACCAAATGCCGAGGATGTGGACATACTAAACCAGTCCTACGTTGTTGTTGGGAATGTAAAATAATATAGCCATTCCGGAAAACAGTTGGGCAGTTTCTTTTAAAACTAAACATGCAATTACCATATGGCCTAGCAAATACTGTTGGGCATTTATCCCAGAAAATTAAAAACTTATGTTCATACAAAAACCCATACATGACTGTCTATAAGTTTTATTCATAAAAGCCAAAAACTGGAACCAGCTAAGATGTCCTTCAGTGGGTGAATGGTAAAACAAGCTGGCAAATCCCAAATATGGAATACTACTTAGCATTAAACAGGAATGAACACGTGACAGCTAGGGTGTATCTCCAGGAAATTATGCTGAATGAAAAGTCAATACCAAAAGATTATATACTATATCATTTCCCTTCTGTAACATATTTGAAATGATGCAATTTTAGGAACGTAGAACAGAATAGAAGTTACCAAGGCTTAGGGACCTAGGAGGAAGAGTGGAAAGGAGGTGGGTACAGTCATAACAGGATCACTTGAGGGGTCCAGGTGGTGATGGAACTGTATTTTACCTGTGGTGGTGGCTCTACGGACTATGACATATGTGATAAAATGATATAGAACCAAATATACACAAACACCCATACACAAATGAGCACAAGTAAAACTGGAGAAATGCGAATAAGATTGATGGATTGCATTGTCATTAGCCTGGATGCAATATTGTAAGACGGTTTTGTAAGAGGATGTCATTGGAGGAGAACATGTACCAGGGACTTGGACGTCTCGATATTATTTACTCAAACTGAATGAGAAATTAAAATCATCTCAGTAAAAATTTCAAAGAAAACATAAGTGCAAAAATAACTAAATGTTCAAAGACTGCCTTTTTAATTTGCTCAAAACCTTGGTGAATGTTCTGTATTTTTTTCCATTCAGAATAAAGAAAAAGTTGTTATCATCCTATTAATAATAGGAAGTAGTGATTTACTTTGTTTTATCTAGGAATGTCACCCATTGGATGGCTCTGACCAAGTTTCTTAATTTCGTTGAGTCTTGTTTTCTACTATGTAAATGGACATATCTTCCTCACAGGGCTGTTGTTGGTATTAAAAATATATTTTAAGTGCCTGGTGCATAGTAGCCACTCAGAAATTTCCCCTTCATTTTTCATTTTTAGATTTTTTTTTATGACCCCTGCTTTTCTCTTTGGGCTCTCTTTTGCCTGTGGAAATTTTCTTCTGTGTTTATGTGTCCTCTGGAACATGAAAAATATTTATGTACAATAAACTCTTTGTGTAAGAAAATTGAGTTTGGAGAGAAAGTTTAAAATCAGTGGCCACAAAAGAGATACTGGATTATCTGTGGTCTTCAGTGATCTGTTCTCTTCCTGGCCAGGTATAGCATATGAAATCAAGAATTACTGGCATTGAAATTAAATGGCAACTTAAAATGTTGAACAATTAAGCCATTAAAGTTGAATGTAAATTTGCATGATGGTCTCTCATCAGTTTGCATTTATCACCAAGGACACCTGTTGATTTAAAAATGTAAAAGTACTCACTGAGAATTTGTTCTGGCCTTGTAATTAAAACTGATCAAAAACCAGCATTGCACCATCGGTAATTATGTGCATTCTGAGTCCACATACTTCTGTGAAGCAAACAATGAAAAAGCAAAAATGAGACCTCTTTTGAAGGTAAAATGAAAAAATTACTCTTTTAAAAAGCAAGCAAGGAAGATTCTTCTTCTAGTAATGATGGTATAGATTGCCATAGATAAAACTGGCCACAGAAGGCAACCAGGAAAGCTGAATACCCTCACCGCCCCACCACCACCACTGCCAAACAAAAAAAATGCTGAGGTTATCAAAGAGTATACAATGCACCATAATTTTCTGGAGCAAAAAAGCGGTACAGTGCAGTTAGTCTTAACATTCGTAAGCTTTGACATTCCATGGCATTTTCCCCTTTGAGGTATTTGCTAATTTATAAGATTTGTGGGTCCAGAGCACTGAGAAAGTAAATATAAAACGACAGCCTAGGAGTCTGAAAAGCTTTGAAGAGCTAACAGTGCCTCATGAAGTTGGAGAGCCAAAAATTAGAAATCAGGGCCAGCTGAAGAGGAAAAGTCCTAGTGATGCGGTTTGGAGTGATGGGGTCCCAAGACAACAGGATGGGCAAGGAAGAATTCTTGAGACGTCTTTGGTGCAAAAAAAAAGTGATTTTATTAAAGCATGGGGACAGGACATGTGGTCAGAAAGCTGCACTGGGGTTATGAAGAGTGACTGATTATATGCTTGGGAGTTGGAGGTGGGGGCGTTAAAAGCAAGGGAAAGTTTCCAAAAGGACTTTCGTATGCTAAAGAAGACTCATAAGCTACTGGAGGCTACTGTTGAAGTAAAGTTACTTTTCCCTCTAGCAAAGCATTAACATTAATACAGTAGGGAGTTCCTGGAGGAATGTTTTACTCTGCCAGCCTCAAGTGTTGGTCAATGGGCTGCTGCTTATAAAGACACTTACTTTTATCTACGCTTTTTGGGTTTTTTTTTGTTTTGTTTTGCTTTTGTTCCCCACATCATCATGGAGGGGAAGGTGATGTTAGGGCTTCAGAAAATGTCTATTGTTTCTGGAGATTAGGCTATTGATAAGGTTGCCTTTTTTTTTTTTTTTTTTGTAATTTACTAAGACATTTGTAAACTGATGGAGACTCCTGTCCAGCTTGACTGTGATCTCTATCAGTAAACCATTGGTTTTTCCATTTCCTTTGTTCTTGGGCAGCTGGGGAGTGTCTGAGGAATGACACACACATCTCACCTGGGGGAAGGGGTGTTGTTGCCTTGTGCTTTGCCCTCATCTTGCCTTTGGCTCCCTCATCACCAGTAAATACCTTAAAATTCCAATTAGTTCCCCAGAAGGGCTATACCTAAGAACTAAGAATGGATGAGAAATAAGCCTTTGTAAGGACAAAAACCCATCTTCAAAACATTTCAGTCCCTGAGTGAAATAAGGTGATCTGACTATTCAGCAGAAAGAAAAAACTGCTCTCAAGAGGACCTCAGAAAGAGCCTCAAATTATTGCCACAAGTTTTAACAGACTGGTAATCCAGATGTTGGAATCGTTGGACACAGGCTTAAAAAAAAGATTAATATATTCAGAAAAGTAGACGATGAGATTGAGAATTTAACCAGAGAAATTCTAACATTTATGAATTAAAATTAAGAATTCAATAGATGAGTGTAAGAACAGATGAAAATGATGAGGTTTTGGGGGGGGGTGATAGTGGGGTTCATAGGGTCCAGAGCTGATGGCCAAGAAAGAATTCTTGAAGCTGTCTTTGGTGCAAAAGGTGATTTTATTAAAGCACGGGAAGGAAGAACTGCCCTGGGACCATGAGGAGACTGGTTTTATGGGGGGAGGGAGGTAGAGTCCAGGGGAAGTTTCCAGTGAGGTTTTCATATGCTCAAGAAGACTCCCAGGATACTGGAGGCCTGGCTATTGTCAAGTTAAGGTTGTTTTTCCCTCTAGCAAAGCATTAACATTAAGACTGTAAGGGGTTTCAGAAGAAACATTTTACTCTGCCAGCCTCAAGTATTTGTCAATGGGCTGCAGATTATAAGGAAATTGAGTTTTATCTGCCATTTCCTCCTGCCTTTGTTTCCCACTTCACTATGGAAGGGTGATGGAAACTTAGGTCCTGCAGGACTATGATCCTTATCAGTTAACCATTTGTTTTTCCCCTTTTCTTTGTTCTTGGGCAGCCAGGAGTGCCCAAGGAATATCACACAAATCCCACCTGGTCGTGGAGGGAGGGGGATGTTTGTGACCTGTCAGCTTGCCTTATGCTCCCTCATCAAGAAGGTGAAAGAGAAGATCAGTAAACTGGAAGATAGAACAAGATAAAGTATCTAGACTGCAGCAGAGAAGGAATAAAAGGATAAGAAAAATACTAAAAAGTGTATAAGAGACCTATGAAACACAGTAAAAAGATCTAATATCTGAAAAAGGTTGAAGAGAGAGAATGGGGCTAAAGTTTTAATGGGCAAGATATTGGTCGAGACTATCCCAAGAGGGTCAGAAGTACTTAAACCACAGGTTTAAAGAAGGTCCACTGAACCTAACAGGATTAAAAACAAAAAAAAAAACCCAGGCATATGAGCAGCCAGTCACTAAACGTCAAAGACAGAGAAATCTTAAAAGCAACCCGAGGAACAAATGACAAATTATTTTTAAAAGAGGAAGAATAGGGGCACCTGGGTGGCTCAGTTGGTTGAACATCCGACTTCAGCTCAGGGCATGATCTCGCGGGCCGTGAGTTCGAGCTCCGCGTCGGACTCTGTGCTGACAGCTCGGAGCCTGGAGCCTGTTTCAGATTCTGTGTCTCCCTCTCTCTCTCTGACCCTCCCCCGTTCATGCTCTGTCTCTGTCTCAAAAATAAATAAACGTTAAAAAGGGAAGAATAAATTGGAGAGTGAATTCTTTAAAAAAAAAAAAAAACACCAATGTATTAGGTTCCGGAACCCAGTTCCACCGTGTGTGCGCGCGCGCGCGCGCGCGCGCGCGCGTGCGCGGGGGTGGGGGGGTGGTGTGTGGGGGGGGGTGGGATAGGGAAGGGGTTCCCACACAACACAAAGAATTCAACTCAATTCATCTCAGTTCTGACACTATCTTTCTGGACATAACATTAGATTGTACGGGTTAAAGGTTGCTTCAAAACTGCTGCTTCCACCCTCCTATGTCAGATACCAGTCACAAACCCAAACTTCTACCAGTACTTCTGACTGGCTGTAAATCAGAGGTTCCCAAGATCCCCCTCGTTGGGTTCAATTCGTTTGCTAGAGCAGCTCACAGACCTCAGAGAAATCGTTTATTTACTAGATAACAGCCCTCTTCCCCTCCCCAGGGGTCTGAGAACCCTCTAATGACGTGGTTGGTTCTTCAGCTTAGCATTGTATCATATGAAAATGTCTCCCAGAGCTAGGCCATTCAAGTTTGTAGGCTTCCATTCAATCCAGTCAGGTTTCAAAAGCAGGAGTGGTCTCAGTAATAAATGGCTTCACCGTTCAACTTCCCATTTAGCAGTCCAATTCATATTGTTTGAAGGGCAGATTTATATATATAATATTTATATAAATATATATAATGGGATACTACTTAGCCATAAAAATAGAATGAAATCTTGCCATTTGCAACAATATGGATGGATCTAGAGGGTATAATGCTAAGCAAAATAAGTCAGAGAAATACAAATACCGTATGATTTCATTCATGTGGAATTTAAGAAACAAAATGAATGAAAAAAAAGATATAAAAAAGACCCAGATTCTTAAACATTGAGAACCAAATGGTGGTTGCCACAGGAGAGGCAGGTGGGCAGATGGTGAAATGGGTAAAGGGGATTAAGAGTACACTTATGGTGATGAGCACTAAGTAACACATAAAATTGTTGAATCATTGCACACCTATAAATAACAGTGTCTGTTAATTGTACTTGAATTAAATAAGTTTTTTTAAAAAGATATATAAAGTTTGAAAGTAAAATGGTAGTGTTTCAATTAGGGTTTATTCAATGAAGCAGAACCACTAGGAGAAAAAAGGAATAAGACTTCCATAGGAATTAAAATTTATATAGTTAATGTGGGAGTTAATGTAGAATTTTCTGAAAAGACGTTAACCTCTCTGTCTTGTGGTGGCCTAAAGTAGGCTAGCAGGGCAGGCATTTGGGAAGAAAAGCTGAATGTGAAGCTGGGGAAAATGAGGACAACATGGAATTCAAGCAGATAAACTAGAACCCTTGTTTGCATTTCTCCTCCAACTTTGAGCACAAGTGTGGCCTGGAGAAGCCAACATCCTTCACCCTGGAGTGACATACACACCTGATTCAGGACTTGGAGAAGCTGAAGGACAACATGGAACAAAACCTACAAAAGCTTCAGTCCTGGCCATTGATCATACCAACAACTGAGTCAACAGATCAGTAGCAATGTCTATAACTTTTGCTACATTTCTGCTTCCAAATTGCATGGAAAATTCTTTTGTTGCTAATCCAGAGCCAGTTTTGGTCATAGATCAGGTCCCTTGGTAACTTGGTGCTCACGGTCGAGTACTCAGCCTCTACTAGGGCCTTTAGAAAGCCAGAAACTATTTTTCCAAAAAAGGCTTTCTCATCCTCTGGAGTTGTGCAGAGGATGGGAAGCTTGTTCCGAAACCCTAAAGGTTTGTACTGTTATTGGCTTACAGAGAAGGAACCTGCAAAAAATACCATACAGTATGCTCATCTGTTACCATTACATCAAACGCCACTGAATCTTTGTCATGTAACTCAAGCAGCATAGCAGCTTGCATAGCACCCAGGGCAAGCTACAAAGCATTTTTATTCTGGCCCCCACTGAAAACTGGCAAACTTTTGGGTTACTTGGTAAACAGGTATGAGGAGCATGCCCAAATTAGTTATATGTTGCCTCAGAAATCCAGAGATTTATGTGTGTGTGTGGTGCCCCTTTTCCAGTGGTGGGATGGACCAGATGCCACCTTGTCTATCACTTTGGAAGAAATATCTTGACAAACCCCTGATAACTGTATAAATTTCACCAAGGTGGCAGGTCCCTGAATGTTTGGGGAATTTATTCCCTACCCTCTGGCACGCATACAGCTTACCAAGGTATCTGAATCAGATTCAATCAGACATTATCATCAATGCAATGGTCCAGTGTGATGTCCTATTCAATGGAGAGGTAATCACGGTCACTACAGACTATATTATAATATAGGACTGGAGAATTGATAGTTTCTCTGAGGTAAGAAAGGGAAGATCTATTGTGAGCTCTGTGAACTAAAAAAATAAAACAACAGCAACAACAAAAACCCTGCTTCAGATGATCTTTATTCAAAGATACAGACGAAAAAGCATTTGCCCGATCAGTGTTGCACTCCAGGTGCCAGAGGTTGTATTGATTTACTCCCGCAACAAAACCACATCTGGAACAACAGCTACAATTGGAGTCACCATCTGATTAAGATAATCTGTTGTCTTTCTCCAAGATCTATCTGTTGTCTGCACAAGCCAAATAAGTTGAATGGCAATGTAGCGCAAATCACTATCACTGCATCATTTGGTCACCCCATGCCTTACTTTCTATAAGCACTCAATTATAGGTGTCTAAGAGTGATCATTTGAATGACTGTTCTGCTATTGCCTGCCATGTACCATCAGTGTTCCCTTTTCCTCTGGAAAACACAACCATTAATGTCTTTAAGCGTAATGAAATCAAAAAACCATTTCCAGATTTGCCAGAACTAATTTAGAAAGCCCATCCTTATAGTTCTATTCTCCTAGAACTACTTCTGGTACCAATTTCTGTGTCAATTAGGGGAACAGAGCCATATTGAGTGATAAGGAATAAAGAATTTATTATAGGAATTAGAATGGGAACAAAGGGGGAGCTGGTGAAGAATCCTATAGAAGACTGTTACCTCTGCATCTGGTAATGAGTGTGGAGTCACTGTAGGTCAGCAGAGTCAGTAATTAAGACCATCTGGACATTAAACAGCAAAGAGAAAGGACAAACTGGCAACTATGAGGACAAAGTGGAATCTGCACCTGTCTCTTACCATTTCCAATCTGATAATATCATTGGCCTGCAGAAGAAGCTTACACCTGTCATTGTGGAGCTACAAATACATCTGGTCCAGGACTCAAAACTTAAGAGAGGAAATCCAGCAGCCCCTGGAGGCCTGGCCACTTCTCCACACTGTAATGTGAACCAGCAGATCAGTGACAACTTCACAAGCTACAACGTACCTCATATTATACACCAGCTTTCAGAATGTAATGTCAGCTGCCTCACTTTCATTTTCCCAGCCTCACACAAATTTCTCTTGTTGCTAACCCAGAAGCATGCAGGGAAAGAAATTATGGGAAATATACTTCCAGTTTAGCTAAATAGAAACTTGACACAGATGGTCTGGAACCAGAGATGGTTGTTGAAGAAGGGAGACTCAAGTGGTGAGACTAGTTAACATATTTTAACCATTAGAATAAAAGTAATTGGAACATATAATTATTAGTAAATAAGAATATTAATACTAGTGCACTCATAGAGAATATATTATAAAGGAAATACCCAAAGGCTTGCTTGAGGAATGTGCAGAAAAAGGAGGAGCTAGGGAAAGTCTTCAATCTGTTAATTAGACTGGAAGAATGATATAACCAGAGACCAAAATATGGAAGGAAGGAAGAGGGGACAATTATGGGATATTATATTTGCCAAGGTAGAGATGACCTCTAGGTATTTAAAAACATAGAATTAAATAAAGTTGCAAGGTAAATAGCTCTGAGACGATTAATATATTAATAACTTAAATTTTGTGACAAGTATATAAAACCATGATCTAAGTTACAAGGAACATACACAAGGAGATGGCGTATCTATCTTTGGATAAAGATACAGATGTGAACATATAGCTGAGTGTTAGATACCTCCTATATGTCCAATGACACTACCTTATCCTTAGAGTTTCATTAACTTTGCTTTAAGCCCCTATTCTCATCAAATGGAAATGCTGATGTACTCTCCAAGGTTTCTTCAAATTCCAGGGGGTTTACATTCTCATGGTCAGCTCTTGCTGTAATTTCTTGTTCCTTCTGAGCTCTTCATTTCACTCATGCCTCATATTCACCTGCTGTTCTCTTCTGTTGGTACATTCATGGAATACAGCTTGCTTTCCTTAATTTCCCCATATCTCCACCCACATAAATAATTTTTGTGTGTAAAGATTAACCTTAAGTTCGGGATGACAGAGAAGAGATGTTTAGCAATATTGAATGGTCATCTGGCTATCCCTGCCCCCAGAAGTCTCTCTGTATGTGGTATTGCTCTGGAGGTCCCTCCTACCATTATGATGATCAGCTCCTTCTTCCTTTCATTCCCCTCCCATCCCCATTTTTTGCTCTATCTTCAAATTCCTTTTTATTTTGGGTTTGTGGAAGAGTTTGGTTCTCTCTTTGCCTATTTGTTTCCTCCCAGATTGTTATCTAGGGACCTCATGTTTTATTCCCAAACTAGTTGATCAAGGTATTTGACCAAGCAAAAAGCCATCTTCTCCCCTAAGGGTCAATAGAGCCACTATAATCAATTATGGTTTAAATAGCAAATATAAGGTAATGCATAGGTAGGTAGGTAGATTGATAGATAAGGAAAAAAGCCAGAAAGAAAGAGAGGAAGGGAAACAGGGAAAAAGAGCTGGTTATCTACTTATTCCTCTCACCTTTCCTCCTCTTCTTAAATATAGAATTTGTTGTTTCTTCCTTCCTGAAAATGTCAATACTGATAAACATAAATCATAAGCCTTTAAAAATAAACCAAATAAGGGAACTTGCCCTAAAAACAAGTCTGCAAGTTGCAGGTGATTTACTTGAAATGGGGTAAAGGCCCATTTCACCATTGCCCAGTCTACAGAAAGACACAAAATGTCATGAAAGAATTTAAGAGTGAAATTCAGTTCTCAGATTAAATCCCTGGATCTTGTATTTCAAAGCCTGGAAAGTAAACAAATTACTATAGGAAACAGCTTCTTTTAGGTGAGCACTACTGAGGTTTGTAATGACAAATACAACATGTAGGTGTGGTGGGATGGAGGGAGTGGTTATCCTAGAATGGAATAAGTGTTATTGAGCATTTTTTTCATATGTCTCTTAGCCATCTGGATGTCTTCTTTGGAAAAGTGTCTGCTCGTGTCTTCTGCCCATTTCTTCACTGGGTTATTTGGTTTTTGGGTGTTGGGTTTATTAAGTTCTTTGTAGATTTTGGATACTAACTCTTTATCTGATATGTCATTTGCAAATATCTTCTCCTATTCTATTTTATTTTTATTTTTGATTTGGTTATTTGTAGATTTAGATACTCAGACACATCCTTGAAAATCATTCAGTCCTAAATACAGTGTCTTGTCCTACCCTACCTACGACTTTTTTCTCTGTTACTTCCCACAGACTCCTATAGTAATTAAGGAGCCACTTGTTTGCAGTCTATAGACACTCTATGCTTGCCCCTGTTTGGGTATAAATTATCATGCATTTTCTTTTTTTTTTTTTTTTTAATTTTTTTTAACGTTTATTTATTTTTGAGACAGAGAGAGACAGACCATGAACAGGGGAGGGGCAGAGAGAGAGGGAGACACAGAATCTGAAACAGGCTCCAGGCTCTGAGCAGTCAGCACAGAGCCCGATGCGGGGCTTGAACTCACTGACCGTGAGATCATGACCTGAGCCGAAGTCGGACGCTTAACCGACCAAGCCACCCAGGCACCCCTATCATGCATTTTCACTACCTCTCTTCCTTTTCACTTACCTGTAATCTACTCCAGATTAAGACCCAGATACAGTCCCATCTAAGGCCCAGATACAGTCCCATCTCTTTCAAGTAGCCTGCTCAGTTTAATACAGAGCACTCTACTAGTCTCATTACTGAATTCCTACGGTATTTTCAATTAGTCTCACACAGAAAATAATTTTTCCCTAGGCCTTGTTTTTCTTTTAGAGACCCTATAATGCTCCCCTCCCCCCCCCCCCCAACACAATCAGGGTCCATAATGTGGTGATCAATCTTAATTGGTCAATAGACTGATAACAGAATGATTAGCTTCTGAGACAATTTGACCATTCTCCAATATAGACTGAAGTTTAGCTTTGGACAACATTAAAGCAGTGGAATTTTCCAGTGAAATTCCATTTTTAACCAGTGTTTTTTTCAAGGAGTGACAGTTAAATTTTTAGATAGGAAGGATTCTAGAGAAATAAACAGAGAGCTATGCAAACTGTGAAATTCCACAAGTGTGTTGACATCTTTGTGCTTGGTAGAATGGGCCCTGATTAGACTTATTACCACCATTGTTCTGGAAAGTAACAGTTCTCCCTGTAGCATTGAAAACGGAAGAGGGGAGGTGCAGGAAGCATGATATAATGAAACAGTTCAAATGGAGGCTAAGGGATATAGTAAGTTCCCCTTCTGGTTTTGTCCATAACTTACCTGCTCTGTGACCATTAGCATGTGCCCAAATCTTGGAAGCCTGTTTTCCTCTTCTCTTAATAAAAACAGAGACATCCACTATCCTCTAAAAGCAAGCTCCCTATACACAATAGAAGATGCCTTTGACAATGGACTACAAAGCCTCTCAGACTCTTAACAGTGGTCATTCCAAACAAAACAAAAAACAATCTAGGGTCAGGGAGAAGGAAATTAATTTAGTAGCATGAGTAAGTATAAAATTAATCTTAAAATTACAGATTCAGAATTGTAAAATATAGATGCTCCTACAGTTTCTACAAAAACTAGTTTACAATTATATAGTGTCACATTTTCTTCTTTTCCAAGTGAGTCTTGAGAAAGCTTTTTACATTAGAGAGAGAGCAAAGCCTTGGCAGTGAGGAGAAATTCAAAGCTAGAAGTATGTAATGGCTTGGATGCAAATCTCACTAGATTTGACTGCCATTTTCAGGTTTTGATACTTAATGGGGACCTGAATGTAATTATGCAATTTTTTGTGTGTCTATATTCCCATGTATTAAGTGGGAAAAATATTTCATGAAAGATTTAAAAGATTACAAAGTCAAATGTCTACAGGGACCAGAGAGTTAAAGGAAATGGATAAAATGAGCTATAGTAATAGGGTAATGAGTAAGTAATAGGGAGTGATGGGGAGTGTAGCACATTAGAGAGATCAGGCCCAGCTTAAACAAGCTAACTGGCATTAGGCAAGCCAATTTCTAGGCACAATAATATAATGTCATTTGCTTTTTCAAGTATATTTGATATGTGGATCTTTAGATTTGGGGTATTTAATTTAAAATTGTTGATCATTGTGCAGATCAAACAAAGCCTGTCTGTGGGTCACTATGTGAACTCTAACCTTAGAGTATACCATCAAAAGAGAACGTTAAGAGAAGATCATACCTGATTCTGTCTTCAGTTCCTCATTTTAAACCATAGAAATCAAACTTCAAGAGACCACCTGGCCAGTAAACACTTTATGTTTTCAACAAATATGCCAAACATTATGCTAGAAACTGGAAACATTCAGTGAACAGGACAGACACAGTCTCTAATATCATGGAATTGTTCAGCTAGACCAAGGAACCTGCATCCCAGATAGTCAAGACCCTCAACAGCCAACTTGATTCCTTCCAAATCCATCCCCACCTCCCACAGTACAGAACCTGATGTTGTTACAGACTGCATGAGGCACTCTCGGTCACTGGAGTGTTCAGATAATCAGAAATACCTGCAAAGGAAATTAAGCTGTGTTGCTGCCTCTTTCTTCACTACTTTATCAAGAAAGATATGAGTAAATGGTAGAAAAAATGTATTGAAATAATTGAAAAAGTTTGTGTTTTTTGGGTTTTTTTTTTTTTGTTTTTTTTTTAGTACTTGATCGAAATGGCATTCATAATTTTAGCTTACATGATAATTTCCTAATGTGATATGGCTTCGATGTTTTAAGTAAATCTTTGGGAAATGAAAATTCTTTTGGAAATAAGGATTGTGTTAGCACTTGTTGAGTAGTTGATGAGAGAGCAGAACAACTAACACCATACTGGTACTCATATGGTCTTGATCCCTTTCCACTTAAATTAACTTTTGCTCATGCTGTTCTCTCTCTTCCTCTCTGGAATGTCTTTCTACATGTTTAAATCCTGCCTATCCTTCAAGGTCTAGCTCAATGGTGTCTCTTCAGTAAAGTGGGTTATCTCTTTCTCTGCTAAATCCTCATTCATGTTTATTTCTTATTCCAGTAACGTAATGAGTTTCTTAAAGGCATAGATAAATAAGTGATTTTTTTTTTTTGCCTCAAATTATTGAGTACTTTCTCCTGTTGTTTAGAATAATTGTATAATCTTAAATTTTGTGTTTACTTATAAATCTGTTCTGCTGGAGTTCTGCTAGGGAGATGACATAAATACATTAAAAATTATGTTAAGTCCCCTATAGCACTATTAAGGGCATACACAATATCCCCCTCTCATAGGTTGGAATGAAAACAAAATCTGTTTGGAGTGGGGAAATAGAAAGGGCCAGGAGAGGAGATCACTGTTTCAGATCTATATGGGAAAAATGTTTGTTTGTTTAATATTTATTTATTTATTTATTTAGAAACACACAGAGAGAAAGAGAGAGAGAAAGAGAGAGAGAGAGAGAGAGAGAGAGAGAGAATCCCAAGCAGGCTCAGTGCTGTCAGCACAGGGCCCAACACAGGACTCAATCCCATGAACCATGAGATCATGACCTGAGCTGAAATCAAGAGTTGGTTGCTCAACCTACTGAGCCACCCAGGCACCAGGGAAAAAAAAATTTTGTATGTGGTAGGGTAGAGAAAATTAAATAATAATTTAATATTAAATATGAATTAAATATTAGTTACTTCAGTTTAGGCAATTCCAGACATAAGTCATTTACTCTTTTTGTTGCAGAAGGATCTTCCTTTTGCTTCTCAGTGCTTTTATGTCATTATTCCATCTTCTCTTTCCTTGTAAAAATTTGCAGAACTAAGTTTGTATTAGGGTCCTATTCTAGGTAAGCAGAATATTTGGAGAAAGAGAGAAACTATTGCCCTATTCATACCTACTCATGTCACAATACGCCCATTCCTTCATAACAGCAGAGCAAGTATTGCATGAAGAAAGGACAAAACACAGCACGGAGGGTGGGGAAGGGAACTTTTGGAAAGAAGCTGTTGGAATAACAAAACATCATAGGACATATAAGCACTATATAATTTGTGAAACGCAGCTCATGGACCTATTTCTCCTAGAAAATGTAAAAATTAGATTCTTCAAAAATAGCAAAACTAAGGTCAAAGAAAAATTATGAGCACGATCTTGCAAAGAAACCTGGACTAGTTCTGAGGTTAAATTAATACAAGGGAGGCGATGGCCAGTATCAATATGTAACTTCACAGGTATGTGACAGAATAAAAGACTAATATAAAACCAAAAAATGAGGAACTTCTAGCAGCTGAGAGAACTATGGCTATTCATTTGAAGGGATATTTGGGGTTCCCTGGGAAACTTTGACCATGAAGTTCTATTGGAGTCAGAAAGAGAACTAGGCTTAAAGACAGAGCCAATGGACAGGCCTGGGGAATATGGGGGATCTGGCACGTAGACACAGCTGCAGACACAGCTGCAGGTTCGGACTGAGATAAAACACAACACACTTTTTCAGGAGAGCTCTAGAATATAGCTAGATTTTCTAGAGGCACTGAGCTTTATTTGAAAGATTGTTTGCCTGATGATCCCTCAGGAACCTTGCATTCTTATCTTAGCTCCTGTGTACCTGTGATCACAAATGAATCTCTGTTCCCTATGAAAACTGGCTAATGACCTAAATCCAGCCTCCATTTTGAATAAAGCATTTGTAGAAAGAAATGGATTTTGGTCTCTCTCCTAGACTCTTCCTCTACCCCCATTCTCATATTCCTCACCTCTGGATTGGCTAAATGTACTCTGGTGTAATAATTATTTCCATTTAGTAGGCATCTGTTATGCATCAGATATTGGTGGGAGATATCCTACTTATCTTATTTCATATTTTTTCATCAATCCTACAAACTTGAAGAAGCAGAGGCTCAGAAAAGTTCATGGAATTGCTCAAGACTGGTTAGTAAATGGCAAAGATAGAATTTGACCCCAGACATGTTTAGTTCCAAAACCTGTCATAAGCTTGAGAAAGGAGTAGGAGTTCATATACCCTAAATAATTAAAACTATCACCTTAGCTGGCTAATCCTCAGCTGTACCAATAACAAGTCACAAATAGTGGTCAGGCAGCTGGTTTCTAAACACTGCATGGGAGTTTCAAATGAAATACTGTTGTTATGCAGATTGCCTGGCTTAGGAACAAAAAGCAAACAAAATCCAAAGCTTTAGCAATGACTTTGAAGATAAAAAGCTTTTAAAAAGAGGCACATGATTGTTTAAAAATGCTATTGAATGAGTTTCTAAGGATGGTCATTGTTATTTTTTAAAAGAAAAACTTTGTGTTCTTTTAAGAAGCATGAGACTGAGCAATTTCAAGAGGGTTGATAGGAGTCTGGTTCCACTAACTTTCCCAAAATGTGAGCAGCAATGTCATAGGAAGCCCAGGTTAAGAGCTCTCCTAGAAAAGGCTGTTCATTTGTTTGTTCATTTACTCATTGAATATTATTTTACATTTTTTAATTATTTTTAAATTTTTATTCATTTACTTTGAGAGAGAGAGAAGACAGAGGAGGGGCAGAGACAGAGAATCCCAAGCAGGTTCCGCACTGTCAGTGCAGAGCTTGATGTGGGGCTCAAACTCATAAACCGTGAGATCATGACCTGAGCCAAAATCAGGAGTTGGATGCCAACCAACTGAGCCACTCAGGCACCCATCTTTTTCATTTCTAAAATGTTGAAATACACAGAGGAGTGTATAAAACACATGTAATGACTTTTAAGAATGTTTATAAATCAAGGACCCAAGTAATACAAGGAATATAACATTACCAGTTCATGCCCTCTGAGTGCCTTGTCCCATCATGTTTCACTGAAAAGGTACCTTTTGAGTAATGACCCATAGGTGGTGAAAGAGAGAGCTACGTATTTCTTTCTTTTTTTTTTTTTTTTTTTTAACGTTTATTTATTTTTTGGGACAGAGAGAGACAGAGCATGAACGGGGGAGGGGCAGAGAGAGAGGGAGACACAGAATCGGAAACAGGCTCCAGGCTCCGAGCCATCAGCCCAGAGCCCGACGCGGGGCTCGAACTCACGGACCGCGAGACGTGACCTGGCTGAGGTCGGACGCTCAACCAACTGCGCCATCCAGGCGCCCCGAGAGCTACGTATTTCTAAGGCAAGAGCATTCTAGGCAGAGGGAGAGAACCTTTAAAGGCTCTGAGGCAGCAGCACCTCTGATGTGTTCAAGGACAGTGGGAGTCCAGTTGCACTGGAATAAAGATAGTGAGAAAGAGCATCATGAAATAAAGCCAGAGACAAAGTGGGGAGCTCAATTATGTGGGGCCCGATCATGTGAGCCTTGTAGGTCTATTGGGACTTTGTGTTTTATTCTGACTGATATAGGAGCAATTGGAGAGTTTTGAGCAGAGAAGCGTCATCAACTGATTTACAATTTAAACCAATCAGTCTGGCTGAGGGAAGAAGCAGAAAAACATTTTAGAAAGCTTATCGCAACAATCCAAGCAAACGATGATGTTGGTTTAGCTTAGGGTGGTGGCGATGGAAGTGGCGAGAAGTGTCAAAATATCTATGTAGTCTGAACAGGATGTGCTTACATTTCTATTATCACTTACATATGCTTAAATATGTTCACTTCTATGTGCTTACACTTCTCAGTTTCCATGCTTTCTATGCCTTCTTGCATCATAGATATGTGATCACTTTCCTTCTTCCTTGAGAATTTCCTTCTGTGAAAGTCTGTTGGCAAACGTTTTTTTCTTCTTTTCTGAAAATAAACTAATTTCTCCCTTATCTTGGTTGTCAAGCATTTTCTCTGCATGTTGAAGATATCATTCCACTCTCCTATAGCTTCCATGGTCTCTGGTAGTCAAAATGTGCCTCCTTTGACGGTATTCATCTTTTTCTCTCTGACCTTAAATCTCTCAGTGGTCTTTGTTGTTGGGCAGTGTCTCTATGGTATAACTAGATATGAATTTCTTTGTATTTATCCTGCTTGGGATTCCTTAAGATTCCAATATCCATGAATCAGTGTCCTTTTTCGGTTGTAGAAAACGCCAGCCATTATCTCTTCAAATCTTGCCCCAGTCTCTTCCTTTTTGTCCTCTTTCTGCACCTCTAGTTATATGTAGGTTACACTTCCTACTTCATCTTCTCTGCCCCATAGTTGCTCGTTCATACTCTGCCTCTCTTTTGTGTGTGCTACATATTGAAATGTTTTGTTTGACCTCTTTTCCAGTTTACAGTGACTTTGTTCACATGTATCTAATCTGCTGATAAATCAATTTATTAAATTGTTTATTGCAATAATTAGATTTATTATTTCTGAAGGTGCTCTCTCATTGTTGTTCAAATCTCTTACATCATATTTTATTTTATTTTATTTTATTTTATTTTATTTTATTTTATTTTTTTAGATGATTTGAATGTTTAATGGCATCAAACTATGCGAGCTGGTTGTATTCTTCAGTCACAATAGAAATGCCCTTGACTGTCTGCAAAACTCCATAACTTTAGACCCCTTCTGTCTTGGACTGGGCTTGGCTAGGCATACCTCATGGTTTCTTCTATGACTCATTTTTCCCATGTTCCCACCTCGCTAATAGATGCTTGCTTCCTCAGACTTGTTTAATGCATATTAATACTATGTAAGTAGCACTTTATATACTGTTTCATGAAGCCTAGGATCTCTCTTTTCTCATCCAGTTTGTGCTGGCTTTTATGGTTTGACTCTAAGAGATCTATCATATTTCCCTACTTATCTATCCATGGGCAGAGGTAGGTGAACAGGGCAGAGCGTGCATCATAGCCCCCTCTTACAAATAACAGTTACAGTAAATTTGAACTCTTCTCTTGCCCTGTTCAACATAGGAACATTTCTAGGTTGTCAATGGCCATATCAAAAAGCCATACCTGGAATTAAACACAATATTTCCGGTATGGTTTGATGGACTTGCAGAAACTACAATCTGTCCACTCATTTTTCTCAGGCATTATATTCTAGTAACGTACCCTAGGATAGAATTTGTTTTCTCAGCAGCAAAATTGTGTTGTTGATTTCTCTTGAGCCTCAAATTAACTCTCTTAAATTATCTTTTATTTATGATTATAACTTGTTTTATTTTTTATTTTTTTAGATTTACATCCAAATTAGTTAGCATATAGTGCAACAGTGATTTCAGGAGTAGATTCCTTAATGCCCCTTACCCATTTAGCCCATCCCTCCTCTCACCACCCCTCCAGTAACCTTTAGTTTGTTCTCCATATTTATGAGTCTCTTGTATTTTGTCCCTCTCCCTGTTTTTATATGATTTTTGTTTCCCTTCCCTTATGTTCATCTGTTTTGTCTCTTAAAGTCCTTATATGAGTGAGGTCATATGATTTTTGTCTTTCTCTGACTGACCAATTTCACTTAGCATAATACCCTCCAGTTCCATCCACGTAGTTGCAAATGGCAAGATTTCATTCTTTTTGATTGCTGAGTAATACTCCACTGTGTATATAGACCACCTCTTCTTTATCCATTCATCCATTGATGGCCATTTGGGCTCTTTCCATACTTTGGCTATTGTCGATAGTGCTGCTATAAACATTGGGGTGCATGTATCCCTTCAAAATAGCACACCTGTATCCCTTGGATAAATGCCTAGTAGTGCAATTGCTGGGTTGTAGGGTAGTTCTATTTTTCGTTTTTTGAGGAACCTCCGTACTGTTTTCCAGAGTGGTTGCACCAGCTTGCATTCCCAATATATCATACTTTATATTTCTTATTTCCTGAGAATATTCTCAAGTTTGTGTTTGATTTGATTTATTGGATTTTTTATTATTTTATAGAGATAGCGAGAGAGCACATGAGCAGGAGAGAGGGGCAGAGAGAGAGAGAAAGAGAGACTCCCAAGCAGGCTCCACACTCTCAGCATGGAACCTAACACAGGACCCAGTCCCACCACCCTAGGATCATGACCTAAACTGAAATCAAGAGTCAGACACTCAACTGATTGAGCCACCCAGGTGCCTCTGATTTATTTTAAATCACGAGTCTTCTTATTTCATCACTTGAAATTTTAAGAACTCCATTTCTGTTGAATTTTACTATGAAGAATTATTTCCTTGGGCATTTTTGGGGTTTTGACTGTCTGCATGACCCTTACAAAAGTATTTGTGGGAATTTTCAGAGAGAATTCTTTCAGAGAGGACTTGAAGAGAGGAGCATGAAGCATTGAGTCTGGAACCTTTTTAAAATAAAGCCTGTTTCATATTTTTGAGGACTCCCCTAGATAATGTTTTTAATTAGTAGACTTTATTTTTTACGGCATTTTGAAGTTCACAGCAAAACTGAATGATAAGTACAGAGTTCTCAGCATATCCCCTCTCCCACCACACGCAACCTCCTGACTATCTACATCCTGCACCTGTGTGGTACATTAGTTACCCCTCCTTAGTGAATTTAAATTTAGCTTGTAGATTGTCATAATGGCCAGCTTTTGTTTATAACTTTTTAGGGACATTTTCCCCATCTTTGTTCAGCACCAAAGCAACTTTCTTTGAAGTGTCCTCTGATTAAAGTCCCCGTCTGGCAGGTTCTGAGTATGGCTTCTGTGCCTGTACCAGTGAGGCTGTGCAAACTGAAGTTTAAGTTTGCCAGGTTTAGCAAACGCTCTCAGTGTTTTCTCAGAAGAAAAGTGATTTCTACAGTGTAGTATTGGTTTCAGGAGTAGAATTCAGTGATTCATTACTTACATCCAACACCCAGGACTCATCACAAGTGCCCTCCTTAGTGCCCATTACCCATCTAGCTCATCTCCCACCTACTTCTTTCCAGCAACCCATAGTTTTTTCTTGTAGTTTGCTTCCTAGTAGGAAAAACTTCTATGTTTTATCCTATGGATAGAATTTGGCCTGAAAAATCCCCACAATCTTGCAAGGTCTTCAGTGCAGTTAATAAAGCTTAACAAATATTTTCTTCGGTCTTCATAGTTGTTTTCAGTTGGATACCTGACCAAACATCTGATCAGAAACAGAAGTCCATTCATTTTTTCTCTCAATCAACAAACAATATTTGAACATCTATGAACATCTACTACCATGCTGGATATTTGAGGGAGGCAGTTAATGCCTTGTATGTTATTCCTGTCCTTGACGAGCTTGCAATCAAGTACAGGAGGAAGTGCATAAAGACTACTTAAGGTAAACTTTTGCTGAATGGTTGAGGAGTTCAGTATTGTGTATAATGCAGTATCCCTGTGCTTTCCTCAAATGCAGTTGGAGTAATTAAGAACTCAGCACTGTAGCAAGAGACCTGTGAATCATTACTCTCTATACCAACACCCCTCCCCCCTTTTTTTTCCTGGAGACAACAGAGCTCCACTAGAAGGGGACTCAGGAATAACTGGGTGGACTGAAGAACAGAACTGGGGTGGCTATGGGGGTTCTAAGGATATTACCACTGGCTTAAATTCTGATTTTTTGGGCCATTAAAGTGCTGATATGTTCTGTTCTCTCCTGTCATCTGAACCTGCTTCTCTTTTGTGAACCCTGAGTATACCCTTCTGGGGGAACCTGCTATCACCAAAATTGTAAAGGAGATCTTATAGATGTCACTTCCAGTACTAATCATAACAATGGGTATCACTCATGGGGTCATTATTTTACAGATCATATGAGCATAAAATAGTTCTATGAACATTGAAAAACCCACAGAGTACCTGCACCTGCAATAAGATTTAGAGTTCACTTGACACTTTTAGGTTTTCTTTTCTTTTCTTTTCTTTTCTTTTCTTTTCTTTTCTTTTCTTTTCTTTTCTTTTCTTTTCTTTTCTTTTCTTTTCTTTTCTTTCTTCCTTCCTTCCTTCCTTCCTTCCTTCCTTCCTTCCTTCCTTCCTTCCTTCCTTCCTTCCTTCCTTCCTTCTTTCCTCTCTAGAGAGCACATGTGCATGTGTGTCCAGGGGGAAGGAGGACAGAGGGAGAGAGAGAGAGAGAGAGAGAGAATCTTAAGTCTCAAGCAGGCTCCACACCCAGTGCAGAGCATACTGCTGGACTCCATCTCACGACTGTGAGATTATGACCTGAGCCAAAATCAAGAGTCGGACACTTAACCGACTGAGCCACCCAGGCGCCCCTATTTTCTTAATCCCAGGAAAATACTTAATGCATTTTCATGATTAGGATGTTCGATTTTATTTATATAGCATAGAAAAAATCCAACAAATCAACTTTAAACAGTGACATATTTGATACCATATCTTTATTTACATAGCATTCTGGGAACAACAGATCTGAAAGGCAAATCAAGGTTAATGTTCTGGTAATCAGCTAAAGTTAATTGATGGAGACATTTCAGAGTAAAATAAAATTATCTTGACAGCTTTTCATTAGGATAACAGCCTGACAGTCAAGGACTACCTAATTTTTTCTCTAATCACGACAAATTATTATTAATAGCAGCTTACACATGTATTACATCTTGAGAGACAGATCCCTGCAGACTTTAGAGCATCGATTGTGAAGTGTCCTCCTTGCATTAGCTAGATCCTGGACATTCCTAAAGTAATGATATAAGAGTAGTTTATTCCAAATAAAGTTCAAAAAGTGTTGAACTTCTTAAATTTAGACCATAAGGCAAAGATCTAAAAATATGAGGAGTGTTAAAAAGTAATGTTCCAGAAACTTTCACCAAATAATTGTAGCCCACATGAGTAATTTTTCTTTTTGAGAGAATGACTCACTGATCAGAAAATTTTGCTTTACTCACAGAATATACATTGCATACTTGATGTGAATAAATCTTTTATGGCTTTGGAATGGGTCACAAAGTCATAAGATGAAGGGGAGGAAGGAAACTCTTTTCATTTGGACACATTTTCTGGGATAGACTTGGGAGTAGTTCCCCAACTTTCTGTTCAGAATTTGATGGCGTTCATTCCCCTAAGCCTTGAGATCATGTGTTTGTGTATTGATGAGTGCTGAAAGAAAGGGGAGAACATGGAAGATAAAATCCTGGGTGGCAGCTGGAGAAGCGTCATCTGTATGTCCACCTGAGAATTCAAGAAACCTCTAGAAGAGTAGTTTGCAGAGAAGAGCCTGGTGAGAGGCCATCCAGGTAAAGTGAAACTGAACACATAGTTGGGAATTCTTGAGAAAAGGCAAACAGGCCTGCCCCTAACATTTATGTGGCCTGGGAATTTGTAAGTTATAAATCAGTTGACAAACGGTTAAACTTGTTTTATCTTCCTATCTTGAAATGGTACCATGATAGGGGCAGGGCAGGGCATCTCAAAATATGCCATTTGGGAATGCTGATTATTTTGAATTAAAGTTACTTAAGAAATGGCCAGTGCAATAAGGACACTCTGACCCTCCTCTGTCCCCCTGAGAGCAGAAAATAAATTTCCCATGTGAAGGCTACCCTCCTTGCACCTGGAGGGCAAAAGGCATCAGAGATGGGAATTCAGGGTCAAGAAAGCTGTACAAACAAACCTTGTTACTGCTTCATTAACCTGCTACTCCAAGCCCAAACTTCTTTGTCTTGTCACTTCCTCACAAATTTATTGTTTCTTTGTCTAAAAGGTATAAAAGCTGCCTGCTGTGGTCACTTCCTTGAGTCTCCTAATTTTATGAGTTCCCATATGTATGAAATTAAATTTCTTTTTCTCCTCTTAATCAACCTTAGATCAATTTAATTATTAGATCAGCCAAAGAGCCTAGAAGAGAAATTCACATCAATTAAATTTAAAGGCAAAATATATACTATAGCTAATAAATACCACATTTTAAATAAAAAGAAATGAAGCTGAAATTTTAAAATATTTTAAAATATTCTATTTTACTAAATATTCTTATGAAAGTATTTGCAATCATATTGTTCATCTTCCAGCTATTTGCCAATGCAAAGAAACAGTATCCTGCTTCTTGATGTTATGCCTAGATGTACAGATCTAAGGGAACAATGTATTGTTTAATATTGCAAAGGATTCCTCAGCCAAGTACAACAGTTGTGAATATTGCTCCTATCTGTGAATATTTCCGGAATCATGAATTGAAAGACAAGGAAGAGCAAGAAAAAAAGATGTTCAGCACTACTGGGAAATGATGCTTTATTCTGCAGGAATGTATTGCTATCTGAATCTCAGGATACCTGAATGGAAGGATTTGACAAATTAATTTGTCTTAAAATTTTTTTTGACAAGGGGTTTAAGAATTGCAGAATCATTGAATCTGGCTTTTTAGAAGCCACTGGGAAATACACACATGTTGCATAAAGAACTTTCACAGATGACCTGTGGGGTCAGGGACAAGTGAAACACGAGGGCACCCAGGAAGAAAGCCTTAGGAGGGCTTGTTCCCTAAAGGTTTGAGTGATAAGGGGTGGTAGATGAGAGCAGAGATGGGGAAAAAGAGTTATTTGGAGGTGCAACTCTTTTGTGAGGTTTCCACATCAATAAACTTTGAAATAGAATTGTAATTGTTC